>NW_027396491.1:0-5446340 GCF_048999995.1 Berkeleyomyces rouxiae | reverse complement strand
CCTAAAACCCTAAAACCCTAAAACCCTAAAACCCTAAAACCCTAAAACCCTAAAACCCTAAAACCCTAAAACCCTAAAACCCTAAAACCCTAAAACCCTAAAACCCTAAAACCCTAAAACCCTAAAACCCTAAAACCCTAAAACCCTAAAACCCTAAAACCCTAAAACCCTAAAACCCTAAAACCCTAAAACCCTAAAACCCTAAAACCCTAAAACCCTAAAACCCTAAAACCCTAAAACCCTAAACCCTAACCCTAAAACCCTAAACCCTAAAACCCTAAAACCCTAAAACCCTAAAACCCTAAAACCCTAAAACCCTAAAACCCTAAAACCCTAACGAAACCCGAAGTACAGGTCCGGAAAGTACAGTTTCAGCAGAAGTCAGAAGTAGCAGCGTTGATCTCCCAGTTGGAGACCGCTGCCAAGATTATAGAAAAGAAGAGCCAGCAGAAGTTTGCTGAACCCCCGAAGCCACGAGCGCCATGGAGAGCGCAATCTGATATCGAAAAGGCACGACTACGACAAGCCTGTTTCCGTTGTTTAGAGCAGGGCCATCGTTCGTTTAGGTGCCCGAAGTTTCGCCCAGCAGAATCGCCCGCAGAAGTACATGCAACGACAACCCCGGAGAACCACAGTATCGACAAGAAGGTTACCAGGAGAGAATCCCCCACGAAGGACCGGCATGAACCTATTTCGCCACGAAAGACAAAGATTACGGATGCCCCCAAACAAGCGATTTCCCAGATGCATTCGTCCCCGTTCCTGATCGAAGCTTTTATCGACAACTCCTTCTACTGTGACGCCTTGTTCGATAGCGGATGCCTAGTAACGTCAGCCTTCAACGAATCGTTGGTGAAAAAGAAAGGCTTGCAACGGATGCCGATAACGAAGCGTGAGCTACGGTTAGCCGAGAATGACGAAAAGAAGAGATGGATTTCGGAAATTGCCTTTTGTGAGCTCGACATCGACGGACGCAAAGAAACAGTCTATGGTTACGTTATCCCCAATCTAGCTTACGACATGATTTTGGGAAAGCCATGGATGGAGCGCAACGATGTCGTTTATTTGGCCAAGGAACGAGTTATTCGTCTAGGTTCCGGAGCTGACGCCCTTATGGTTCGAGAGAAAGGTTGGCTCGACGCGCATGTTCCAGGCGCAAAGGCAAACATGGTTATGGCCTCTGTTTTCGCCGCTGAGATTCGCCATAGCAAGAAAAAGAAGGAAGAGATCCAGGTTTTCGCCGCCACGATCCACGACATCAACAAGGCTCTTGAAGTTAAGCGTCGCATGACCCTAGGAGAGATTACCGAGCAGCTTCCCGAAGAACTGAAGCACCTCGGCCACGTGTTTTTAGACGATGAGAAACGAGATTTGCCGCCCAACCGCCCCGGTATCGACCACGCTATCAAGTTAACCAAGGACAACAACGGCAAAGAGAAAGAAGTCCCGTGGGGCCCGCTGTACGGTATGTCTCGAGATGAACTCTTGGTCCTGCGTAAAACACTTTCGGATCACTTGGACAAGAATTGGATCCGAGCCAGCAGTTCGCCCGGTGGTGCGCCAGTCCTGTTTGTACGAAAGCCCGGGGGTGGCCTACGATTCTGTGTCGACTACCGTGGTATCAACGCCATCACGGAGAAAGACCGCTACCCCCTGCCCCTCATTAGCGAGACGCTGCGTTCGTTAGCCAAGGCCCGTTACTTCACCAAGGTTGACGTCCGCGCTGCGTTTCACAAGATTCGTGTCAAAGAGGGCGATGAATGGAAGACGGCTTTCCGGACAAGATTTGGACTATACGAGTGGCTTGTTACGCCTTTTGGACTTACTGGAGCACCAGCGACCTTCCAAAGATACATCAACAGCACTCTGCGTGAACATTTGGACGATTTCTGTTCCGCCTACCTCGACGATGTGTTGATTTATACCGATGGTAGTCGCAAGGAGCACATGGAAAAGGTCGAGCTCGTGCTGAAGAAGTTGGGAGATGCGGGTCTGTGTTTGGACCTTAACAAGTGCGAGTTCGCAGTTACGGAAACGAAGTATTTGGGTTTCATCATTCAGGCCGGCCAAGGAGTCAAGGTTGACCCAGCGAAGGTTGCCGCTATACGAGAATGGGTTCCGCCGACCAACGTCAAAGGGGTCCGCAGTTTTATCGGATTCGCCAATTTTTATCGTCAGTTCATCGACTCGTTTAGCGAAGTGGCGGCCCCTTTGGTCAGTTTAACGAAGAAGGGTGTCCCGTGGAAATGGGGCCAAGCCGAAGAGAGCGCGTTCGAGACGCTCAAGAATTTGTTCATCACGGCACCAGTTTTAGCAATGTGGGACGAAGACCGAACGACGGTGGTGGAGTGCGACTGCTCTGGTTGGGCACTTGGAGGCACTCTATCCCAGTGTTACGGGTTGAGAACCCGTGGTTGGATCAGACAGAGCTGATCCAGTGCTTTCGAATGCAGGTCGTTTCACCGAATTTGGACAAGGTTTCGGATGAACTTCGGCAACTCTTCGGAGGCTTCGGAGAGCTCGGACCGGGTCGGACTTGAGGTCCGTGGGTAGGATTCGCCTAATCCGGCAGGATGCAAAAAGGTCCGAAGTGTTCCGAGGGAAACTGAGGGATTCCGACGGGATCGGAGTTAACCTCGAGTTATCGCCGAAAACTCGGACATAAGGAGCTCACGGAGGGATATTGAGCCGATCGGGAACTTGCATTTGTAAGCACAAAAATGTCTATATAGTAGACCCAAATCCGCTGTTTAGTTTAGTCTTTCTTCTTCCTTTTTCTCTCCATCAAAAGATAATAAACAGCATTCTGGTCATAACTGCAAGACTCTCTTGTACTTAGTGAACCGCTCACATATTATCTTTTGATCCTTTATTGTTTCTTAGAAGTTTGTGAGGAAACTTCATTGCCCCCTATTGTTTCTTAGAAGTTTGTGAGGAAACTTCATTGCCCCCTATTGTTTCTTAGAAGTTTGTGAGGAAACTTCATCACCCCCTATTGTTTCTTAGAAGTTTGTGAGGAAACTTCATCACCCCCTATTGTTTCTTAGAAGTTTGTGAGGAAACTTCATCACCCCCTATTGTTTCTTAGAAGTTTGTGAGGAAACTTCATCACCCCCTATTGTTTCTTAGAAGTTTGTGAGGAAACTTCATCGCCCTCCTACCGCGCCATACTTGACGAATGAAGTACGGCATCACATCAAGCCCCCGCAGTACAAGCCCCGTACAGCCACCCTCGCCCTCATTCTGGTCCGCATCCGAAGACAACGCGTCCCCTATACGCCGTCGAGCCAGAATGAGTAACGACAAGATGGAAGATGTTCTGGCTGGACTTGCGCTTGACCAGCCTGGCCCCTCCCGGCAACAAGCCGAGGCGCCCCCACAGCAGAGTTCAGACACCCCAGGATTGGAGGTGTTCACTCCGGAGCAACTGAGAGTGATCCAGATGTTGCTACGAAGCCAAGTCCTGTTACAGGCAACCGCCCCCCCGGCACCTGCACCTGCCCCGGTAGCCCCTACCCCGGCGCCAGTACGTACCCCGGGCCCCTTCGCCCCGATGATCGACCATCGGTACAACGCAAAATGGCCGGAGTGGGACGGAAAGACAGCGTCGTTCCCGCGATTCTTCAAACAGTTGAAGGCCCGAGCTCAGATCGAATCACAAGTCGTTGGCTCCTCCCAGGCAATTTGCCTAAGTGTTTTCATGGCCATTCCCACAGAGCAACAGGCCAGAGTTGAACAGTGGTTCACTGACGGAGCCACTCATGGTTGGGATTGGGACGCCTACCTTGGCCATATCCATGACCAATTCGAAGACAAGGAGGCTATTCAGAAGGCGGGTCAAAAGCTTTTGACCATGCAGATGGGAAACCATCAGAGTTTTATATCGTTCTTGCAGGATTTCGAGCATCAAGTTGGCCTTTGTGGAGGTTTAGATTGGCCAGACCGTGTGAAGATCATGTACCTGAATTCCGCTATCAACCAAACGTTACAGGTACACCTCACGGCAAAAAACCTCCCCAACGATGATTACCCGCGTTGGGTTGAGAAGGTGAAGACGGTGGCTGGCCGAGTGGAAGCGTTGCCAGGATACCGGTCGAAGGACACGTCCAAGACCTCGACGTGGTACGCGAAAACTAGAGGTGGAGCAAGGTTCGCCGAAGTGGTGACCCCAAGTGTCGCAAATCAGCAGACGCGAATCGACAACGACGGAGACACCATGATGACAGGTGTCAACGCCCTCCAAGGCCGCGCCTCGAACAACTATGGACAACGCCCCCGAAAATCCCGCGCCCCTTGGAGAACCCCGGCGGAGATAGAAACCGCTAGATCCAGCAACGCTTGTTTCCGCTGTCTTGCCAAGGGCCACCGATCCTTCGAATGCCCCAAGTTTGCCCCGGCCCGTGCGCCCGCAAGAGTGAACCGCACGACAATCCAACAAGCCCCCGAATCGATGGATGATGTGGCCGATGACCTTTCCGACGACGAGGAAAAAGAGTAGACTCTGGGAAAAGTCGCCCCCAGGGTCATAAGAAGAAGAGCCCCAACAATTGCGATGTTCCGCTCGATGTATTTAAAGATTTACACTCCACTCCGTTCCTAATTGAAGCATTTATTAACAATTCCTTTTACTGTGATGCTTTATTTGACAGTGGATGCCTTGTAACATCGGCGTTCAACGAGACTTTGGTGAGAAAGAAAGGGCTCCAGCGCATCCCGATAAGAAGACGGGAACTCAAGTTAGCCGAAAACGACGAAAAAAAAAGATGGATCTCAGAGATGGCGTTCTGCGATCTAGATATTGACGGCCGGACAGAAAGAATTTTCGGGTACGTCATCCCGAACCTAGCATACGACATGATTTTGGGAAAACCCTGGATGGAAAGGAATGACGTTGTCTACCTGGCGAAAGAACGAGTCATACGCCTCGGAAGCGAAGAAGATGCCCAAGTTGTGAGAGAAAAAGGATGGCTCGACGCCCATATAACAACCACAAAAGCGAGCATGGTGATGGCATCCGTCTTTGCTGCAGAAATCCGGCGCAGCAAGAAAAAGAATGAAGACATAGAGGTTTTTGCTGCCACCATCGAAGACATCAACAAGGCATTGCAAGTAAAACCTCGTGTTACCCTACAAGAGATCGACAAACGACTGCCTAGCGAACTCAAACACTTGGCAGAAGTGTTTTTAGACGACGAAAAGGACGACCAACCCCCGAACCGCCCCGGAATAGACCACGCTATCAACCTGACGAAAGACAAACAAGGGCGAGAGAACGAAGTCCCGTGGGGTCCCTTGTACAGCATGTCCCGCGACGAGCTGTTAGTCTTACGGAAAACCCTCTCGGACCATCTGGACAGGAATTGGATTCGAGCCAGCAGCTCTCCCGGCGGCGCGCCTGTTCTTTTCGTACGTAAGCCTGGAGGAGGGTTGCGCTTTTGCGTTGACTACCGCGGCATTAACGCCATTACTGAAAAAGACCGATACCCGCTTCCTTTGATCAGTGAGACACTACGAGCGTTGTCTAAGGCGAAGTACTTCACAAAGGTCGATGTTCGTGCCGCTTTCCACAAGATTCGCATAAAAGAGGGAGATGAATGGAAAACGGCCTTCCGCACACGTTTTGGACTTTTTGAATGGCTGGTGACGCCTTTTGGACTCACCGGAGCCCCTGCAACCTTTCAACGGTATATCAATTCAACCCTGCAAGAATATTTGGACGACTTCTGCTCCGCGTATATTGACGACGTCCTGATTTATACCGACGGCACCTACGCAGACCACATGGAAAAAGTCAACCTCGTCATCAAAAAATTGGGAAATGCAGGTCTCCGTTTAGACATCGACAAGTGCGAATTCGCAGTTTTTGAAACAAAGTACCTAGGTTTCATCATCCAAGCAGGCAAAGGTGTCAAAGTCGACCCAGCAAAGGTCGCTGCCATACGAGAATGGACGCCACCCACCAATGTCAAGGGCGTTCGAAGTTTTATAGGATTCGCAAATTTTTACCGCCAGTTTATCGATTCCTTCAGCGACGTGGCGGCTCCACTAGTCAGGCTAACGAAGAAAGTGTCATGAATAGCCATTCTTGCCATTGCCATTGCATAGGGTTATGCCTGGCACCTTACCCCGCTTCCGTTGTGTCACGCTAATGTTCCAAGGACGTATGATGATACGGTTATACCACTTGGTGGTCTGTGTAACCTTGAGGTGTCACTCCGGTTTATCTACTCGGGTGTGGCCGGCTTGCACACTATAGATCATCGCTATTAGGTAACTCGGTACTCTGCAGTTGATGCAGCTTATTCTGAGTTGACTGCTATTCTCGTTCCTTTTGTGTCAACAGCGTTTGAGCGTGGGGCCCACACCTGTTAGGCCGATATCGCTGTAACGCGACATATCGTTGCCTGGGTGTCTTGAGGGATTTTCAGTTCTGCTGCTGCCGTGTTGGTTTATCTCGTGAACTAACATCCGGTTTGATAGTAGCGTCTGGTAACGTTGAGTTACGTATGTCCCCACTTTCGGTTATCTGTGATTTGGTTCTAGCTTGGGAAGATCTCTGTTGTCAGAATCTGCAACGCCTTAAATAGCGTTGCCTTCTGCCCTGTGTGATCAGGTTAACTCTTGCTCCCCAAGCTTAACAATCACATACACCCCTTTTGCCATTCTTCTTTGTATACTAGTTTATAGTATCACTTCTTCGATAGTACCTTCTTCTTTAGTACTATATCTTTAATTATCACTTGTTTCTTGATAGCCTTCATTGCATCAGTACCTTCTGTCGTCTTCGTTACCTCAGTGTTCCTGTGATTGTTTATTCCCTTCCGTGTGTTATAAGATCAATTAGTTGAGTGTGCCTCTTTACCTCAAACCGACCATACGACCTAGAGAGTTCTATCCTCTCCTCCCGGCCGTATATCCGCGCAGGCCTGACTGTCCACCTCTGGAACCTATCATTGTCCTGAGTCGTTGGCTTTCTAGAACCCTAATGGTTTCCTTGGGCCCTATCCGTAATATTTTGTTAAGCTTCATTTAAAGACTCACACATTCTTCCAACTCTTTGTTATTCTTTAGCACACCTTATTCTTCTTTTCGTTCCGGCTCTCGACTACGGCCGATATCCCGTCTTCCTATGATCATACTAGCGCTGCTGTTGTTACACAACCTTCTTCGTCCGCTAGTCATAACTCGGCTCTTTCTGGTTCTTAGTTGATTCCATTTCTCAATCTACTTCTCTTCTTCTGTGGACAGTCAGTTGATGGCACTGTCTCTGTCCCAGCTCCTTTAATTTCGTTGAAGCACTTTGTTCCTCTAGGCTAATGTCGTCTCAAGCTTTGCGTTCCACTGCAAGCAATGAGAACCGGCGGGCTCACCGCACTACCGCTGAGCAGGTTCTCGATCCTGTTGATCAGGATGACCTACGGCTAGAACAAGTGCACAAGCGATATCCCGAATGCAGTTCGGACAGTTATTATGATTTGCGTCCGGTGTTCTTGCGGGATGGTGTACCTTCAACCACCTCTTGTCAAGACGCAGGTCATGCTGTTAATCTTGTCTCGACTGCCGAACATATCAATACTCTTCCGTCTGATGATGCACATCTAAATTTGCAACTTGTCAAGCAAAACCTGGATGGCATGCTCACACGTGGCTTCATTGCCCCTACTTCTTCAGTGTTGGCTTCTCCGATTCTTTGTCCTCGGGAACCAGGCAGTGTACGATCTTCTGTTGATTTACGGGCGGTCAACTACCTTATTTTATAAGCTGTTCATTTGGTCCCGCATCAACCAGTCGTTACAACTTGCCACATCTGAACGGGGGTTTCCAGAAAGCCATGTCTACCAGCTATGCACCTTTTGGCTTGCAGCAATGATGTTGCCAACTCCCAGATTACTTTGAGTTACAACATGGTACCTGAGTGTATAAAGTGTTGTTGTTGAGTTTACTCACACACCTGCCATTGTGCCAAAGCATGTTATTGAGTTCTTGTGGGATTTCTTGGACAGTTTATGTCTGTTTTTAGACCTCTGTGTCTGTATTTCTTGGCCTTTGTCTTGCCTAATTGTTTTGACTCCTGTTGGGTCTATTTATATGATATCAGCAGCTAGTGTCTGTTCTTTGCTGAGCTCGTTGGTTCTACGAACAGCTCGTGTCTGTTCTTTGGGTTGACACCTCTTAATGCCTCTTCCTTGTGACACCGTGTGTCCATCGGCGACTGCTTTTTTTGTGTCTCTTCTTTGACCACTATGGTGCTTGCGTTTGACCCCTGCTGGGTTATAATTGCCGACAGCTCGTGTCTGTCCGGGTATTGATAGTTTATATCTACTCGCTTTGCTGACAGCCCGTGTCTGTCTGGGTATTGACAGTTGCTGTCTACTCGCTTTGTTAACAGCTCGCTTCTGTCCCACTTCTTGACAGTTATGTCTAGTCTTCGTGCCACAGTTGTGTCTAATGCGTTAGGCCACTGTTCGGACTATTTTCTTTCGGCTGTTGTTGTGTCTACTTACGACCACTATACGTCTACTTCTTGTGACATGTTCTGTGTCCTCTACTTTGGACAGCTCTCTTGCCTGTTACTTTCTTCGACTCTGTTACGTCTACTTGCGACTACTCTATGTCTCCTTTCTGCGACCTCTTTGTGTCTTCACTTGGGCCTACTCTCTGCCTCTCTCTTTTGGACAATATCTTGTTGTTTTTCTTCTCGTTAAAAGAAACACGATGTCCCTCTTCGAAGTCCTGCCTATGGTGGTGCAGGCCAGTCTTGTATCTTGTGCTGAAATACTGCCAAGTTTGACAAGCTGACTTTACCAATTTCTTGTTTTCCCCTTTCACCAATACTCTTTACGGATCCTGCACGTCTTTGTTTCCATGCTGTCTGTTGTCATATACCAATTACCCGATCGATGATGAGTCCCCATTACACATGTTAGTCTATTCTCCCACAACCGGAATCGTGTTCGTTTACATCCATCGAACCATGTCCCAGGGGGTTCTTAGCTATTGTGGAGGCGATTATGTCGCGGCGATTGATGATTGTGCCAACTGAGTAGCCACTCTGGTGTACACTTGTTACCAGAACTTGGTAGTTCTCAGGGGACCTTCTGCATCTTGCAGGCAACAGATTTATGGGCTATGGAACTGAGCGATTGTTGTTTGTTATAACCTACAGGCCTGGCTCTTACTTCTATGACCAATGCCATAACTAGGGAGGACAACAAGGTTGAAAAACCTTTGCCTTTGCGGGTACTGAGCTGCGTTCTCAACTTATTCCCACTTAAGATCCTTGGTGCTGCCCCTCGGTTGATGAGGTTGCCTTTCGTTATTCCCATTCTTTTTTACCTTCCTCTTGTCTGTGGACACGAGGCCCTTACGAAGTTGTCGTTGCACTTCAAGGCCTTGTTTTATGTTGATCAGATGTACAAGCTTTCATGCTAGGGATTCCGTTGATCCCCTATACGTCACGATGTTGTTGGTGCATCGAGATCTACAATTCTTGCCTGCGGAGTCATGCTGTGTCTAGACCCGTATGGTTGGCTTATTCCTTCTGTTCCGATTCTGCAAAGCCCGGTGGACTTCCGTGTCCCTAGATGCCCGGCTTCCTTTTGCGAATTCTCCGACTTGATTCTAGTCTAGGATGTGGCGATCTTAGTACTGCTGTGGAAATCAGTCATTTAAAAGGAGCATACTGTCATGAATAGCCATTCTTGCCATTGCCATTGCATAGGGTTATGCCTGGCACCTTACCCCGCTTCCGTTGTGTCACGCTAATGTTCCAAGGACGTATGATGATACGGTTATACCACTTGGTGGTCTGTGTAACCTTGAGGTGTCACTCCGGTTTATCTACTCGGGTGTGGCCGGCTTGCACACTATAGATCATCGCTATTAGGTAACTCGGTACTCTGCAGTTGATGCAGCTTATTCTGAGTTGACTGCTATTCTCGTTCCTTTTGTGTCAACAGCGTTTGAGCGTGGGGCCCACACCTGTTAGGCCGATATCGCTGTAACGCGACATATCGTTGCCTGGGTGTCTTGAGGGATTTTCAGTTCTGCTGCTGCCGTGTTGGTTTATCTCGTGAACTAACATCCGGTTTGATAGTAGCGTCTGGTAACGTTGAGTTACGTATGTCCCCACTTTCGGTTATCTGTGATTTGGTTCTAGCTTGGGAAGATCTCTGTTGTCAGAATCTGCAACGCCTTAAATAGCGTTGCCTTCTGCCCTGTGTGATCAGGTTAACTCTTGCTCCCCAAGCTTAACAATCACATACACCCCTTTTGCCATTCTTCTTTGTATACTAGTTTATAGTATCACTTCTTCGATAGTACCTTCTTCTTTAGTACTATATCTTTAATTATCACTTGTTTCTTGATAGCCTTCATTGCATCAGTACCTTCTGTCGTCTTCGTTACCTCAGTGTTCCTGTGATTGTTTATTCCCTTCCGTGTGTTATAAGATCAATTAGTTGAGTGTGCCTCTTTACCTCAAACCGACCATACGACCTAGAGAGTTCTATCCTCTCCTCCCGGCCGTATATCCGCGCAGGCCTGACTGTCCACCTCTGGAACCTATCATTGTCCTGAGTCGTTGGCTTTCTAGAACCCTAATGGTTTCCTTGGGCCCTATCCGTAATAGAAAGGCACCGCATGGACCTGGGGCCCAATCGAAGAACGAGCTTTCGAGACGCTGAAGAACCTTTTTATTACCGCCCCGGTTCTAGCGATGTGGGACGAAGACAGGAAGACGATCGTGGAATGCGACTGTTCTGGATGGGCCCTGGGAGGAACTCTATCCCAAGTGGACGACGAAGGCGAACTGCGCCCAGTAGCATTTTTTTCCAAGAAGCTGTCCCCTGCCGAGGTCAACTATGAGATTCACGACAAAGAGCTCCTGGCAGTTGTGAAGTGCTTGGAAGAGTGGAGGGGCGAATTGAAGAGTCTTGGCGCCCCCTTCAAAATATTGACCGACCACAAGAACCTGCAATACTTTATGACGACACGGAAACTTTCAGAGCGGCAGGTTCGGTGGTCCCAGAAGCTTTCAGAATACGACTTCCAGCTTGAGTTCCGATCAGGAAGCAAAAGTGGTAAACCCGACGCCCTTAGCAGACGAGAACAAGACATTCCTCAAGGCGAAGACGACGACAGGTTAAAATCTCGGATCATGAGACTTGTCAAGGACCATTGGGTGTCACCAGATGCAGCAGTAATGATGACCCCGGCCCACGTTACCCAACCCGCGGACCGGATCCCTAACGGTGCGCAGCTTTTCGCGCAACTCCACCTGCAGGAACTATGGGATACAGCTAAGACGAAGGATTCGGATATTGCACTCATGTACCAAGCGTTGGCCAGTGGCGAACGAAGTTTTCCTCCTACCATCTCGAGAAAAGTCACGATCTCTATAGCGGAATGCGAGTTCGACGAGCGCGGCGCTCTAGTATATCGGCACAAACTGTTCGTGCCTGACTGGGAACCATTGCGAACTGCGCTGATCCAGAAAACACACGACTCACATGTCACAGGACACCCAGGTCGAGACGGCACGCTTGCGATTCTGTCCCGGGAATTCTTTTGGCCTGGCATTTCAAGAGAGGTGCGCCAATTCTGCGCCAATTGTGACGTGTGTGGACGATCCAAAGTATGGCGAGAAAGAAAGAAGGGACTCTTACGACCACTGCCTATCCCTGAACGACCACACTCGGAACTCGGTATCGATTTTATGACGGAACTACCTGCACGAAAAACTGGCGACCCACGATACTTGATGGTCATTGTGGACCGACTTACTGGAGCTGTCAGCTTGGAGGCCATGACAACTATGGCAGCCGAAAAGTGTGCAGAGCGGTTCGTACACTGCCACTGGAAACACCACGGCTTCCCTCACGCCTTAACATCAGACCGTGGAAGCAATTGGACGAGCGAATTTTGGACCAAGTTGTGCGAACTGACAGGGATCGAACAGAGACTGTCAACTGCCTTCCACCCAGAAACCGACGGAGCGACAGAAAGGATGAACCAGGAAGTGTTGGCATACCTACGAGCATTCATTACCTATTCACAATACGACTGGCCCGACCTGCTACCATCCGCTATGTTAGCAATCAACAACCGAAACACTTCGACAGGAATGAGCCCCTTTTTCCTCACGCACGGCTACCATGTCAGTCCAATTCAGCAGGTCATCGCCGATCAGGCTCTTCACGGAGTTTTGGAGGCCACAGATGCGGAGAAGTTCGTTCAAAAGCTACGCGAAGGTTGGGAACTGGCACAAGCAGCAATGGCCACCCGTCAACAGGAAATGGAAGACCAGGCAAACAGATCACGTGGTGCCCAGGAACGCTTCGAAGTGGGTGACCTTGTATGGTTAAAACTCAAAAATATCAGCACTCCGCAACTGTTGAAGAAGCTTGCTTGGGCCAATGCCAAGTACCGCGTCACGAAAGTGGTTTCTCCCCATGTGGTCGAGCTTGATGTACCAACAAACATCCATCCCCGCTTCCATGTCGACCTCCTTAAACGAGCACCGAACAACCCGTTGCCCTCCCAAGAAACAGACGATGCCCAGCCTCCACACATTGAAGAGAACGACTACGGCGAGCCTGAATTTTTGGTCGAACAAATCCTGAGAAGTCGACGAAGACGCATTGGAAGGGGATTTCGAAGAGAACTACTGGTTAAATGGGTTGGATACGCAGAGCCCGATTGGAGACCACGAGCCGACTTTGAGGAGACTGAAGCACTGGACACCTTTGAAGCGAAGTTTGGAGACGACGATGACGTTGGTGAACCAGAGGCCGGTGCGCGGACAGGGCCACCCACACAGAGGAGAAGAGGGGGGTAATGTTACGGGTTGAGAACCCGTGGTTGGATCAGACAGAGCTGATCCAGTGCTTTCGAATGCAGGTCGTTTCACCGAATTTGGACAAGGTTTCGGATGAACTTCGGCAACTCTTCGGAGGCTTCGGAGAGCTCGGACCGGGTCGGACTTGAGGTCCGTGGGTAGGATTCGCCTAATCCGGCAGGATGCAAAAAGGTCCGAAGTGTTCCGAGGGAAACTGAGGGATTCCGACGGGATCGGAGTTAACCTCGAGTTATCGCCGAAAACTCGGACATAAGGAGCTCACGGAGGGATATTGAGCCGATCGGGAACTTGCATTTGTAAGCACAAAAATGTCTATATAGTAGACCCAAATCCGCTGTTTAGTTTAGTCTTTCTTCTTCCTTTTTCTCTCCATCAAAAGATAATAAACAGCATTCTTGTCATGAATAGCCATTCTTGCCATTGCCATTGCATAGGGTTATGCCTGGCACCTTACCCCGCTTCCGTTGTGTCACGCTAATGTTCCAAGGACGTATGATGATACGGTTATACCACTTGGTGGTCTGTGTAACCTTGAGGTGTCACTCCGGTTTATCTACTCGGGTGTGGCCGGCTTGCACACTATAGATCATCGCTATTAGGTAACTCGGTACTCTGCAGTTGATGCAGCTTATTCTGAGTTGACTGCTATTCTCGTTCCTTTTGTGTCAACAGCGTTTGAGCGTGGGGCCCACACCTGTTAGGCCGATATCGCTGTAACGCGACATATCGTTGCCTGGGTGTCTTGAGGGATTTTCAGTTCTGCTGCTGCCGTGTTGGTTTATCTCGTGAACTAACATCCGGTTTGATAGTAGCGTCTGGTAACGTTGAGTTACGTATGTCCCCACTTTCGGTTATCTGTGATTTGGTTCTAGCTTGGGAAGATCTCTGTTGTCAGAATCTGCAACGCCTTAAATAGCGTTGCCTTCTGCCCTGTGTATTACGGATAGGGCCCAAGGAAACCATTAGGGTTCTAGAAAGCCAACGACTCAGGACAATGATAGGTTCCAGAGGTGGACAGTCAGGCCTGCGCGGATATACGGCCGGGAGGAGAGGATAGAACTCTCTAGGTCGTATGGTCGGTTTGAGGTAAAGAGGCACACTCAACTAATTGATCTTATAACACACGGAAGGGAATAAACAATCACAGGAACACTGAGGTAACGAAGACGACAGAAGGTACTGATGCAATGAAGGCTATCAAGAAACAAGTGATAATTAAAGATATAGTACTAAAGAAGAAGGTACTATCGAAGAAGTGATACTATAAACTAGTATACAAAGAAGAATGGCAAAAGGGGTGTATGTGATTGTTAAGCTTGGGGAGCAAGAGTTAACCTGATCACACAGGGCAGAAGGCAACGCTATTTAAGGCGTTGCAGATTCTGACAACAGAGATCTTCCCAAGCTAGAACCAAATCACAGATAACCGAAAGTGGGGACATACGTAACTCAACGTTACCAGACGCTACTATCAAACCGGATGTTAGTTCACGAGATAAACCAACACGGCAGCAGCAGAACTGAAAATCCCTCAAGACACCCAGGCAACGATATGTCGCGTTACAGCGATATCGGCCTAACAGGTGTGGGCCCCACGCTCAAACGCTGTTGACACAAAAGGAACGAGAATAGCAGTCAACTCAGAATAAGCTGCATCAACTGCAGAGTACCGAGTTACCTAATAGCGATGATCTATAGTGTGCAAGCCGGCCACACCCGAGTAGATAAACCGGAGTGACACCTCAAGGTTACACAGACCACCAAGTGGTATAACCGTATCATCATACGTCCTTGGAACATTAGCGTGACACAACGGAAGCGGGGTAAGGTGCCAGGCATAACCCTATGCAATGGCAATGGCAAGAATGGCTATTCATGACAGTATGCTCCTTTTAAATGACTGATTTCCACAGCAGTACTAAGATCGCCACATCCTAGACTAGAATCAAGTCGGAGAATTCGCAAAAGGAAGCCGGGCATCTAGGGACACGGAAGTCCACCGGGCTTTGCAGAATCGGAACAGAAGGAATAAGCCAACCATACGGGTCTAGACACAGCATGACTCCGCAGGCAAGAATTGTAGATCTCGATGCACCAACAACATCGTGACGTATAGGGGATCAACGGAATCCCTAGCATGAAAGCTTGTACATCTGATCAACATAAAACAAGGCCTTGAAGTGCAACGACAACTTCGTAAGGGCCTCGTGTCCACAGACAAGAGGAAGGTAAAAAAGAATGGGAATAACGAAAGGCAACCTCATCAACCGAGGGGCAGCACCAAGGATCTTAAGTGGGAATAAGTTGAGAACGCAGCTCAGTACCCGCAAAGGCAAAGGTTTTTCAACCTTGTTGTCCTCCCTAGTTATGGCATTGGTCATAGAAGTAAGAGCCAGGCCTGTAGGTTATAACAAACAACAATCGCTCAGTTCCATAGCCCATAAATCTGTTGCCTGCAAGATGCAGAAGGTCCCCTGAGAACTACCAAGTTCTGGTAACAAGTGTACACCAGAGTGGCTACTCAGTTGGCACAATCATCAATCGCCGCGACATAATCGCCTCCACAATAGCTAAGAACCCCCTGGGACATGGTTCGATGGATGTAAACGAACACGATTCCGGTTGTGGGAGAATAGACTAACATGTGTAATGGGGACTCATCATCGATCGGGTAATTGGTATATGACAACAGACAGCATGGAAACAAAGACGTGCAGGATCCGTAAAGAGTATTGGTGAAAGGGGAAAACAAGAAATTGGTAAAGTCAGCTTGTCAAACTTGGCAGTATTTCAGCACAAGATACAAGACTGGCCTGCACCACCATAGGCAGGACTTCGAAGAGGGACATCGTGTTTCTTTTAACGAGAAGAAAAACAACAAGATATTGTCCAAAAGAGAGAGGCAGAGAGTAGGCCCAAGTGAAGACACAAAGAGGTCGCAGAAAGGAGACATAGAGTAGTCGCAAGTAGACGTAACAGAGTCGAAGAAAGTAACAGGCAAGAGAGCTGTCCAAAGTAGAGGACACAGAACATGTCACAAGAAGTAGACGTATAGTGGTCGTAAGTAGACACAACAACAGCCGAAAGAAAATAGTCCGAACAGTGGCCTAACGCATTAGACACAACTGTGGCACGAAGACTAGACATAACTGTCAAGAAGTGGGACAGAAGCGAGCTGTTAACAAAGCGAGTAGACAGCAACTGTCAATACCCAGACAGACACGGGCTGTCAGCAAAGCGAGTAGATATAAACTATCAATACCCGGACAGACACGAGCTGTCGGCAATTATAACCCAGCAGGGGTCAAACGCAAGCACCATAGTGGTCAAAGAAGAGACACAAAAAAAGCAGTCGCCGATGGACACACGGTGTCACAAGGAAGAGGCATTAAGAGGTGTCAACCCAAAGAACAGACACGAGCTGTTCGTAGAACCAACGAGCTCAGCAAAGAACAGACACTAGCTGCTGATATCATATAAATAGACCCAACAGGAGTCAAAACAATTAGGCAAGACAAAGGCCAAGAAATACAGACACAGAGGTCTAAAAACAGACATAAACTGTCCAAGAAATCCCACAAGAACTCAATAACATGCTTTGGCACAATGGCAGGTGTGTGAGTAAACTCAACAACAACACTTTATACACTCAGGTACCATGTTGTAACTCAAAGTAATCTGGGAGTTGGCAACATCATTGCTGCAAGCCAAAAGGTGCATAGCTGGTAGACATGGCTTTCTGGAAACCCCCGTTCAGATGTGGCAAGTTGTAACGACTGGTTGATGCGGGACCAAATGAACAGCTTATAAAATAAGGTAGTTGACCGCCCGTAAATCAACAGAAGATCGTACACTGCCTGGTTCCCGAGGACAAAGAATCGGAGAAGCCAACACTGAAGAAGTAGGGGCAATGAAGCCACGTGTGAGCATGCCATCCAGGTTTTGCTTGACAAGTTGCAAATTTAGATGTGCATCATCAGACGGAAGAGTATTGATATGTTCGGCAGTCGAGACAAGATTAACAGCATGACCTGCGTCTTGACAAGAGGTGGTTGAAGGTACACCATCCCGCAAGAACACCGGACGCAAATCATAATAACTGTCCGAACTGCATTCGGGATATCGCTTGTGCACTTGTTCTAGCCGTAGGTCATCCTGATCAACAGGATCGAGAACCTGCTCAGCGGTAGTGCGGTGAGCCCGCCGGTTCTCATTGCTTGCAGTGGAACGCAAAGCTTGAGACGACATTAGCCTAGAGGAACAAAGTGCTTCAACGAAATTAAAGGAGCTGGGACAGAGACAGTGCCATCAACTGACTGTCCACAGAAGAAGAGAAGTAGATTGAGAAATGGAATCAACTAAGAACCAGAAAGAGCCGAGTTATGACTAGCGGACGAAGAAGGTTGTGTAACAACAGCAGCGCTAGTATGATCATAGGAAGACGGGATATCGGCCGTAGTCGAGAGCCGGAACGAAAAGAAGAATAAGGTGTGCTAAAGAATAACAAAGAGTTGGAAGAATGTGTGAGTCTTTAAATGAAGCTTAACAAAATATTACGGATAGGGCCCAAGGAAACCATTAGGGTTCTAGAAAGCCAACGACTCAGGACAATGATAGGTTCCAGAGGTGGACAGTCAGGCCTGCGCGGATATACGGCCGGGAGGAGAGGATAGAACTCTCTAGGTCGTATGGTCGGTTTGAGGTAAAGAGGCACACTCAACTAATTGATCTTATAACACACGGAAGGGAATAAACAATCACAGGAACACTGAGGTAACGAAGACGACAGAAGGTACTGATGCAATGAAGGCTATCAAGAAACAAGTGATAATTAAAGATATAGTACTAAAGAAGAAGGTACTATCGAAGAAGTGATACTATAAACTAGTATACAAAGAAGAATGGCAAAAGGGGTGTATGTGATTGTTAAGCTTGGGGAGCAAGAGTTAACCTGATCACACAGGGCAGAAGGCAACGCTATTTAAGGCGTTGCAGATTCTGACAACAGAGATCTTCCCAAGCTAGAACCAAATCACAGATAACCGAAAGTGGGGACATACGTAACTCAACGTTACCAGACGCTACTATCAAACCGGATGTTAGTTCACGAGATAAACCAACACGGCAGCAGCAGAACTGAAAATCCCTCAAGACACCCAGGCAACGATATGTCGCGTTACAGCGATATCGGCCTAACAGGTGTGGGCCCCACGCTCAAACGCTGTTGACACAAAAGGAACGAGAATAGCAGTCAACTCAGAATAAGCTGCATCAACTGCAGAGTACCGAGTTACCTAATAGCGATGATCTATAGTGTGCAAGCCGGCCACACCCGAGTAGATAAACCGGAGTGACACCTCAAGGTTACACAGACCACCAAGTGGTATAACCGTATCATCATACGTCCTTGGAACATTAGCGTGACACAACGGAAGCGGGGTAAGGTGCCAGGCATAACCCTATGCAATGGCAATGGCAAGAATGGCTATTCATGACACTGTGTGATCAGGTTAACTCTTGCTCCCCAAGCTTAACAATCACATACACCCCTTTTGCCATTCTTCTTTGTATACTAGTTTATAGTATCACTTCTTCGATAGTACCTTCTTCTTTAGTACTATATCTTTAATTATCACTTGTTTCTTGATAGCCTTCATTGCATCAGTACCTTCTGTCGTCTTCGTTACCTCAGTGTTCCTGTGATTGTTTATTCCCTTCCGTGTGTTATAAGATCAATTAGTTGAGTGTGCCTCTTTACCTCAAACCGACCATACGACCTAGAGAGTTCTATCCTCTCCTCCCGGCCGTATATCCGCGCAGGCCTGACTGTCCACCTCTGGAACCTATCATTGTCCTGAGTCGTTGGCTTTCTAGAACCCTAATGGTTTCCTTGGGCCCTATCCGTAATATTTTGTTAAGCTTCATTTAAAGACTCACACATTCTTCCAACTCTTTGTTATTCTTTAGCACACCTTATTCTTCTTTTCGTTCCGGCTCTCGACTACGGCCGATATCCCGTCTTCCTATGATCATACTAGCGCTGCTGTTGTTACACAACCTTCTTCGTCCGCTAGTCATAACTCGGCTCTTTCTGGTTCTTAGTTGATTCCATTTCTCAATCTACTTCTCTTCTTCTGTGGACAGTCAGTTGATGGCACTGTCTCTGTCCCAGCTCCTTTAATTTCGTTGAAGCACTTTGTTCCTCTAGGCTAATGTCGTCTCAAGCTTTGCGTTCCACTGCAAGCAATGAGAACCGGCGGGCTCACCGCACTACCGCTGAGCAGGTTCTCGATCCTGTTGATCAGGATGACCTACGGCTAGAACAAGTGCACAAGCGATATCCCGAATGCAGTTCGGACAGTTATTATGATTTGCGTCCGGTGTTCTTGCGGGATGGTGTACCTTCAACCACCTCTTGTCAAGACGCAGGTCATGCTGTTAATCTTGTCTCGACTGCCGAACATATCAATACTCTTCCGTCTGATGATGCACATCTAAATTTGCAACTTGTCAAGCAAAACCTGGATGGCATGCTCACACGTGGCTTCATTGCCCCTACTTCTTCAGTGTTGGCTTCTCCGATTCTTTGTCCTCGGGAACCAGGCAGTGTACGATCTTCTGTTGATTTACGGGCGGTCAACTACCTTATTTTATAAGCTGTTCATTTGGTCCCGCATCAACCAGTCGTTACAACTTGCCACATCTGAACGGGGGTTTCCAGAAAGCCATGTCTACCAGCTATGCACCTTTTGGCTTGCAGCAATGATGTTGCCAACTCCCAGATTACTTTGAGTTACAACATGGTACCTGAGTGTATAAAGTGTTGTTGTTGAGTTTACTCACACACCTGCCATTGTGCCAAAGCATGTTATTGAGTTCTTGTGGGATTTCTTGGACAGTTTATGTCTGTTTTTAGACCTCTGTGTCTGTATTTCTTGGCCTTTGTCTTGCCTAATTGTTTTGACTCCTGTTGGGTCTATTTATATGATATCAGCAGCTAGTGTCTGTTCTTTGCTGAGCTCGTTGGTTCTACGAACAGCTCGTGTCTGTTCTTTGGGTTGACACCTCTTAATGCCTCTTCCTTGTGACACCGTGTGTCCATCGGCGACTGCTTTTTTTGTGTCTCTTCTTTGACCACTATGGTGCTTGCGTTTGACCCCTGCTGGGTTATAATTGCCGACAGCTCGTGTCTGTCCGGGTATTGATAGTTTATATCTACTCGCTTTGCTGACAGCCCGTGTCTGTCTGGGTATTGACAGTTGCTGTCTACTCGCTTTGTTAACAGCTCGCTTCTGTCCCACTTCTTGACAGTTATGTCTAGTCTTCGTGCCACAGTTGTGTCTAATGCGTTAGGCCACTGTTCGGACTATTTTCTTTCGGCTGTTGTTGTGTCTACTTACGACCACTATACGTCTACTTCTTGTGACATGTTCTGTGTCCTCTACTTTGGACAGCTCTCTTGCCTGTTACTTTCTTCGACTCTGTTACGTCTACTTGCGACTACTCTATGTCTCCTTTCTGCGACCTCTTTGTGTCTTCACTTGGGCCTACTCTCTGCCTCTCTCTTTTGGACAATATCTTGTTGTTTTTCTTCTCGTTAAAAGAAACACGATGTCCCTCTTCGAAGTCCTGCCTATGGTGGTGCAGGCCAGTCTTGTATCTTGTGCTGAAATACTGCCAAGTTTGACAAGCTGACTTTACCAATTTCTTGTTTTCCCCTTTCACCAATACTCTTTACGGATCCTGCACGTCTTTGTTTCCATGCTGTCTGTTGTCATATACCAATTACCCGATCGATGATGAGTCCCCATTACACATGTTAGTCTATTCTCCCACAACCGGAATCGTGTTCGTTTACATCCATCGAACCATGTCCCAGGGGGTTCTTAGCTATTGTGGAGGCGATTATGTCGCGGCGATTGATGATTGTGCCAACTGAGTAGCCACTCTGGTGTACACTTGTTACCAGAACTTGGTAGTTCTCAGGGGACCTTCTGCATCTTGCAGGCAACAGATTTATGGGCTATGGAACTGAGCGATTGTTGTTTGTTATAACCTACAGGCCTGGCTCTTACTTCTATGACCAATGCCATAACTAGGGAGGACAACAAGGTTGAAAAACCTTTGCCTTTGCGGGTACTGAGCTGCGTTCTCAACTTATTCCCACTTAAGATCCTTGGTGCTGCCCCTCGGTTGATGAGGTTGCCTTTCGTTATTCCCATTCTTTTTTACCTTCCTCTTGTCTGTGGACACGAGGCCCTTACGAAGTTGTCGTTGCACTTCAAGGCCTTGTTTTATGTTGATCAGATGTACAAGCTTTCATGCTAGGGATTCCGTTGATCCCCTATACGTCACGATGTTGTTGGTGCATCGAGATCTACAATTCTTGCCTGCGGAGTCATGCTGTGTCTAGACCCGTATGGTTGGCTTATTCCTTCTGTTCCGATTCTGCAAAGCCCGGTGGACTTCCGTGTCCCTAGATGCCCGGCTTCCTTTTGCGAATTCTCCGACTTGATTCTAGTCTAGGATGTGGCGATCTTAGTACTGCTGTGGAAATCAGTCATTTAAAAGGAGCATACTGTCATGAATAGCCATTCTTGCCATTGCCATTGCATAGGGTTATGCCTGGCACCTTACCCCGCTTCCGTTGTGTCACGCTAATGTTCCAAGGACGTATGATGATACGGTTATACCACTTGGTGGTCTGTGTAACCTTGAGGTGTCACTCCGGTTTATCTACTCGGGTGTGGCCGGCTTGCACACTATAGATCATCGCTATTAGGTAACTCGGTACTCTGCAGTTGATGCAGCTTATTCTGAGTTGACTGCTATTCTCGTTCCTTTTGTGTCAACAGCGTTTGAGCGTGGGGCCCACACCTGTTAGGCCGATATCGCTGTAACGCGACATATCGTTGCCTGGGTGTCTTGAGGGATTTTCAGTTCTGCTGCTGCCGTGTTGGTTTATCTCGTGAACTAACATCCGGTTTGATAGTAGCGTCTGGTAACGTTGAGTTACGTATGTCCCCACTTTCGGTTATCTGTGATTTGGTTCTAGCTTGGGAAGATCTCTGTTGTCAGAATCTGCAACGCCTTAAATAGCGTTGCCTTCTGCCCTGTGTGATCAGGTTAACTCTTGCTCCCCAAGCTTAACAATCACATACACCCCTTTTGCCATTCTTCTTTGTATACTAGTTTATAGTATCACTTCTTCGATAGTACCTTCTTCTTTAGTACTATATCTTTAATTATCACTTGTTTCTTGATAGCCTTCATTGCATCAGTACCTTCTGTCGTCTTCGTTACCTCAGTGTTCCTGTGATTGTTTATTCCCTTCCGTGTGTTATAAGATCAATTAGTTGAGTGTGCCTCTTTACCTCAAACCGACCATACGACCTAGAGAGTTCTATCCTCTCCTCCCGGCCGTATATCCGCGCAGGCCTGACTGTCCACCTCTGGAACCTATCATTGTCCTGAGTCGTTGGCTTTCTAGAACCCTAATGGTTTCCTTGGGCCCTATCCGTAATAATTCTGGTCATAACTGCAAGACTCTCTTGTACTTAGTGAACCGCTCACACCCAGGTTGATGATGACGGCAAGTTGCGTCCGGTTGCGTTTTTCTCCAAGAAGTTGAGTCCTGCCGAAGTTAACTACGAGATTCATGACAAGGAGCTTTTGGCAGTGGTTAAGTGCCTTGAGGAATGGCGAGGCGAACTTAAGAGTTTGGGAGCGCCTTTCAAGATTTTGTCCGACCACAAGAACCTACAGTATTTCATGACGACTCGCAAACTTTCGGAGCGCCAGGTTCGGTGGTCGCAGATGCTTTCGGAGTTCGATTTTAAGCTGGAGTTTCGGTCAGGCAGCAAGAGTGGAAAGCCCGACGCCCTCAGTCGACGACAGCAAGATGTTCCGCAAGGCGAAGATGACGACCGCCTGAAGTCTCGGATCATGAAGCTCATCAAGGACCAATGGATTCCCCACACAGCAACGGTGCCTGTGGCAGCTGGTGACATCGCAGAAAGCCCCGACAATGTCCCGGACGGATCACGACTGTTTGTGCAACCGCACCTCCAAGAGCTTTGGGACCAAGCGAAGGACCACGACTCGGATATGCAGGAAATGTACCAAGCTTTGGCAGCAGGCGAACGAAGTTTTCCCCCGTCGCTGACCAAGAAGATAACGATATCCATAGCCGAGTGCGAATTCGACCAACGTGGAGCACTGTTATATCGCCACAAGTTGTTTGTTCCAGAATGGGAACCCCTACGGACGGCACTGATTCAGAAGACGCACGACTCACACATCACAGGCCACCCCGGACGCGACGGCACGCTTGCCATTCTGTCCCGCGAGTTTTTCTGGCCAGGTATATCGCGAGATGTGAGACGTTTTTGTGCGAACTGCAATGTTTGTGGGCGGTCGAAAGTGTGGCGCGAGCGTAAGAAGGGATTACTGTTGCCGCTTCCGATCCCGCAGCGACCCCACTCGGAGCTGGGTATAGACTTCATGACTGAGCTCCCCGCGAAGAAATCGGGAGATCCCCGCTACCTGATGGTGATTGTTGACCGTCTAACGGGAGGTGTTGCCTTGGAAGCCATGAACACGATGAAGGCCGAACAATGTGCAGAGAGTTTTCTGCAGTGTTACTGGAAGCACCATGGTTTCCCGCGCGCGCTGGTCTCTGATCGAGGCACTAACTGGACGAGCGAGTTTTGGACTCATCTTTGCAAGCTTACTGGTATCGAACAACGGTTGTCGACAGGTTTCCACCCACAGACTGACGGCGCAACGGAACGGATGAATCAAGAAGTTTTGACATACTTGCGATCGTTCATCACCTATTCGCAGTATGATTGGCCAGACTTGCTCCCCTCGGCCATGTTGGCGATCAACAACCGGAATACCTCGATGGGAATGAGTCCGTTTTTCCTGACGCACGGTTATCACGTCAGCCCAATCGAGCAAGTTACAGCAGAAGAGTCCGTTCCGCGAAGGCTAGAACACCGAGACGCCGAGAAGTTCATTCAGAGACTCCACGAAGGCTGGGAGCTAGCACAGGCAGCCATGGCAGCGCGACAACAGGACATGGAAGATCAGGCCAACCGATCGAGAGGCCCCCAGGTTCGGTTCGAAGTCGGAGACACCGTGTGGCTAAAGCTCAAGAATATTTCGACGCCGCAGCTATCAAAGAAGCTTTCCTGGACGAACGCGATGTACAAAGTCAGGAAGATTGTCTCTCCCCACGTTGTTGAGTTGGACGTGCCGACAAATGTTCACCCGAGATTCCACGTCGATTTGCTCAAGCCCGCCAGCCAGAACCCGTTCCCGTCGCAAGAAACGGACGACACGCAACCGCCGCCAATTGAAGAAAACGAATACGGCGAACCCGAGTACCTTGTTGAACGAATCCTGAGAAGCCGCCAGAGACGCGTTGGAAGAGGCTACCGCAGAGAAGTTCTTGTCAAATGGGCCGGATACGCAGAGCCAGATTGGAGACCGCGCGTTGATTTCGAGGACACCGAAGCGCTTGAGATGTTTGAAGCCGAGTTTGGAACAGAAGACGATGTGGGCGTACCAGAAGCTGACGCCCGGACAGGCCCCCGCACACGGACGAGAGGAGGGGGGTAATGTTACGGGTCGTGGACCCGATGTTGGATCATCTTTGGGCTGATCCATGTTGACCCACTTTTTGTGTGATTTGAAGTTGGGTCCACTTTCGGGTTAGGGTTTGTGGACCCACTTTTAGTCGACCAGGGTGCGACCCACTTTTTGTGTCACAAGGGTCGGGACCCACTTTTATGTGCACGGATGTTGCTCCACTTTTATTGTACAGGGGTCATAGGGCTGGTTGCCCTGGTGGGGCGCACACAACTGGATTGTCGAACGCCTATAAAGCAGAGCCAGTTCCCCCATCTTTAGTTTAGATTTTCTTCTTCCTTTTCTTTCTTTTCTTCCCTATGTTAAAGATAATAAACAGCATTTGGTCATAACTATGAGATTCTCTCATACTTAGTGAAACCCGTCACATTTTGCTTTATGCCCAACAGTTTGGCTAAAGCCTTGGAAAAAGCCGACGTAAACAGACTACCCCTGTCGGACACAATGTCCAATGGCAGACCGTGGAGCCTATACACTGCTGACAAATAGAGCTTAGCAAAACCTGCAGCATCCAGCGAGGAATCGCAAGGTATAAAGTGAGCCATTTTGCTAAGCCTATCGATGACAACGAGAATCATGTCAAAAGAATTGGAGACCGGCAAGCCGGTGATAAAATCAAGGGACACAGATGTCCACCGAGCTTGCGGAATGGTCAGAGGTTTCAGTAGACCGTAGGGACTATGTCGCGCGGACTTGATCCGTTGGCAGACCTCACAATTTCGGATGTACCGGATGACATCACGACGCATCCCGGGCCACCAGTATTCCCGAACAAGAAGTTCAAAAGTGTTCTTTTGTCCAGGGTGTCCGCTAGGCATAATATCATGACAATTCTTCAATGCACGAACTCGTAGATCCTCGTTCGGCAAATATAGAAGGTCGTTGACAAACAAAAGACCGTCATTGTCAAGCCTGCAGACACTGAGGTCCACATCTGGAGGTTTGGTCGACTGGCCTCGAAGAGCAGAAATAACATCAAGAGCCCACTTGTCCGTGGATAGCGCGATTTTTACCTCGTCTACCAAAGACATGGTACCAATAAAATTTTCAGGGGGAATAATAGGAGCACACAGCTCTTTATCCTCCTCAGAAGAAGAAGAAACGAGGTCTTCGTAGCGTCTGGTCAGGGCATCAGCTCTAGAATTCAAGGAGCCAGGCCTATAAGTGATGACATAACGGTACTCGCTCAGTTCCATAGCCCACCTCGCTTGCCGTCTGTTCATGGCCGGAATTTGCTTAAGAACGGCTAAATTCCGATGGTCCGTCAATACCAGAACAGGTTTTTCCAGACTTTCAACCATGAATCGCCACGACTTTAGAGACTCCACAATGGCTAACAACTCCTTGTCACCTACGCCGTAGTTACACTGGGCAGGATTCATTTTTTGAGAGAAATAGGCCACGGGGTGTAGTAGAAGCCCCTTGTCAGTCGGGTGGTATTGAGACATGACGGCAGATATTACACGGTCAGACGCGTCTGTTTCAATAACAGTGTCCAACAGGTAATCAAAGTGCTTGAGGATAGGTTCAGAGCAGAAAAGGTCCTTCAGGGTGTGAAATGCTGCCTCACATTCAGAGGACCAGACAAAAGATTGCGTCTTTTTAGTCAACTCGAAGAGAGGTGTGCAGATTCTAGAGAAGTCACGGATGAACCTCCTATAGAAATTGGCAAAACCCAAAAAGGACTGGACTCCCTTAACAGTTCGGGGAGCCTCCCACTCACGGACAGCCGCAACTTTAGCGGGGTCCATCTTCAGAGCATCGGCTGAAATAACAAAGCCAACAAAGGTAGTTTCAGTCTTGTCGAATTCGCATTTTTCACCCTTGACAAACAGACTGGCCTGCGCTAATTTTAGCAGGACTTTGCGCACATGAACATCATGTTCCTCTTGGTTCAGAGAGAACACCAGGATATCATCCAAGTAACAGACACAGAATATGTCCAAATACTCCGACAAGACCTCGCTGACATATTTCTGACACGTGGCAGGAGCATTGGTGAGCCCAAACGGCATCACATTGTACTCAAAAATGCCATATCGAGTTCTGAAAGCTGTCTTGTATTCATCACCTTTCTTGATGCGAATCAAGTGGTACGCAGCTCTCAGATCCAGCTTTGTAAAAATGTTTCCCGTAGCCGCCGTGCGCAGTGATTCATTGATCCGAGGCAGAGGAGTTACGTCTTTGATGGTGATATCATTGACGGCTCGGAAATCAACACAGAATGTTACGGGTCGTGGACCCGATGTTGGATCATCTTTGGGCTGATCCATGTTGACCCACTTTTTGTGTGATTTGAAGTTGGGTCCACTTTCGGGTTAGGGTTTGTGGACCCACTTTTAGTCGACCAGGGTGCGACCCACTTTTTGTGTCACAAGGGTCGGGACCCACTTTTATGTGCACGGATGTTGCTCCACTTTTATTGTACAGGGGTCATAGGGCTGGTTGCCCTGGTGGGGCGCACACAACTGGATTGTCGAACGCCTATAAAGCAGAGCCAGTTCCCCCATCTTTAGTTTAGATTTTCTTCTTCCTTTTCTTTCTTTTCTTCCCTATGTTAAAGATAATAAACAGCATTTGGTCATAACTATGAGATTCTCTCATACTTAGTGAAACCCGTCACATATTATCTTTAACATCTTCTTGAGTTTTCTCACGATCCCCTGGAGTTACGGGATCCGTTCAAGAAGTTTTATATACAGTTTTCATCCCTCTATTTGGATATGTTCCTATCCCTGTTCTACCTGTTTGTTTTTATCCTATTTGGGCAAGTGCAATCTTATGCCATGTTGAGCCCTAGGACCCCCAGTTTTCCGCCTTTCCTCCCCGCCACGTTGCCACCCTAGGTCGCCACCATGCCCCAGCAGACCGAAGTCAACCCGCAGCCTGATGTTACCACGTTCCAGTTGTTACAGTCAGTGCATCAGCTGTTATCGAGCCAACAATGTTCCCCCTCTCCCACACACAATATCTCATGGCCCCAGTGGGATGGTCAGCCCTCTTCGTTCAAGCGTTTCTTCAATCAACTGAAGCTTAGAGCCCGGATCAGCCATCGCCACCGCCTCACTCCCAGCGAAATATGTTTCGAAATCTTTATGAGTATTCCCCAAAGCCAGCAGCCACGTTTGGATCTTTGGCTCGATCAAGGGGAAGCTCACGACTGGGACTGGGAGAAGCTTTTAGAACACATCAACGACCAGTTCACCGACAAGCAAGCTGTGATGAAGGCAGGTCAGAAGTTGATGACCATGAGAATGGGAGAAGCGCAGACTTTCAACGCGTTTCTGCAAGACTACGAATATTCGCTGAGCGCCTGTGGAGGTTGGCATTGGCCCGACAGATGCAAGATCCTATTCATAGATGCGGCCCTCAACGACACATTACAGTACCACCTCACTCCGAAGAAGTTACCCGACGACGATTACAACAAGTGGGTGACGAAAGTACGGACTATAGCTGGAAGAGTTGAGTGCTTGCCGAAGTTAACTACGAGATTCATGACAAGGAGCTTTTGGCAGTGGTTAAGTGCCTTGAGGAATGGCGAGGCGAACTTAAGAGTTTGGGAGCGCCTTTCAAGATTTTGTCCGACCACAAGAACCTACAGTATTTCATGACGACTCGCAAACTTTCGGAGCGCCAGGTTCGGTGGTCGCAGATGCTTTCGGAGTTCGATTTTAAGCTGGAGTTTCGGTCAGGCAGCAAGAGTGGAAAGCCCGACGCCCTCAGTCGACGACAGCAAGATGTTCCGCAAGGCGAAGATGACGACCGCCTGAAGTCTCGGATCATGAAGCTCATCAAGGACCAATGGATTCCCCACACAGCAACGGTGCCTGTGGCAGCTGGTGACATCGCAGAAAGCCCCGACAATGTCCCGGACGGATCACGACTGTTTGTGCAACCGCACCTCCAAGAGCTTTGGGACCAAGCGAAGGACCACGACTCGGATATGCAGGAAATGTACCAAGCTTTGGCAGCAGGCGAACGAAGTTTTCCCCCGTCGCTGACCAAGAAGATAACGATATCCATAGCCGAGTGCGAATTCGACCAACGTGGAGCACTGTTATATCGCCACAAGTTGTTTGTTCCAGAATGGGAACCCCTACGGACGGCACTGATTCAGAAGACGCACGACTCACACATCACAGGCCACCCCGGACGCGACGGCACGCTTGCCATTCTGTCCCGCGAGTTTTTCTGGCCAGGTATATCGCGAGATGTGAGACGTTTTTGTGCGAACTGCAATGTTTGTGGGCGGTCGAAAGTGTGGCGCGAGCGTAAGAAGGGATTACTGTTGCCGCTTCCGATCCCGCAGCGACCCCACTCGGAGCTGGGTATAGACTTCATGACTGAGCTCCCCGCGAAGAAATCGGGAGATCCCCGCTACCTGATGGTGATTGTTGACCGTCTAACGGGAGGTGTTGCCTTGGAAGCCATGAACACGATGAAGGCCGAACAATGTGCAGAGAGTTTTCTGCAGTGTTACTGGAAGCACCATGGTTTCCCGCGCGCGCTGGTCTCTGATCGAGGCACTAACTGGACGAGCGAGTTTTGGACTCATCTTTGCAAGCTTACTGGTATCGAACAACGGTTGTCGACAGGTTTCCACCCACAGACTGACGGCGCAACGGAACGGATGAATCAAGAAGTTTTGACATACTTGCGATCGTTCATCACCTATTCGCAGTATGATTGGCCAGACTTGCTCCCCTCGGCCATGTTGGCGATCAACAACCGGAATACCTCGATGGGAATGAGTCCGTTTTTCCTGACGCACGGTTATCACGTCAGCCCAATCGAGCAAGTTACAGCAGAAGAGTCCGTTCCGCGAAGGCTAGAACACCGAGACGCCGAGAAGTTCATTCAGAGACTCCACGAAGGCTGGGAGCTAGCACAGGCAGCCATGGCAGCGCGACAACAGGACATGGAAGATCAGGCCAACCGATCGAGAGGCCCCCAGGTTCGGTTCGAAGTCGGAGACACCGTGTGGCTAAAGCTCAAGAATATTTCGACGCCGCAGCTATCAAAGAAGCTTTCCTGGACGAACGCGATGTACAAAGTCAGGAAGATTGTCTCTCCCCACGTTGTTGAGTTGGACGTGCCGACAAATGTTCACCCGAGATTCCACGTCGATTTGCTCAAGCCCGCCAGCCAGAACCCGTTCCCGTCGCAAGAAACGGACGACACGCAACCGCCGCCAATTGAAGAAAACGAATACGGCGAACCCGAGTACCTTGTTGAACGAATCCTGAGAAGCCGCCAGAGACGCGTTGGAAGAGGCTACCGCAGAGAAGTTCTTGTCAAATGGGCCGGATACGCAGAGCCAGATTGGAGACCGCGCGTTGATTTCGAGGACACCGAAGCGCTTGAGATGTTTGAAGCCGAGTTTGGAACAGAAGACGATGTGGGCGTACCAGAAGCTGACGCCCGGACAGGCCCCCGCACACGGACGAGAGGAGGGGGGTAATGTTACGGGTCGTGGACCCGATGTTGGATCATCTTTGGGCTGATCCATGTTGACCCACTTTTTGTGTGATTTGAAGTTGGGTCCACTTTCGGGTTAGGGTTTGTGGACCCACTTTTAGTCGACCAGGGTGCGACCCACTTTTTGTGTCACAAGGGTCGGGACCCACTTTTATGTGCACGGATGTTGCTCCACTTTTATTGTACAGGGGTCATAGGGCTGGTTGCCCTGGTGGGGCGCACACAACTGGATTGTCGAACGCCTATAAAGCAGAGCCAGTTCCCCCATCTTTAGTTTAGATTTTCTTCTTCCTTTTCTTTCTTTTCTTCCCTATGTTAAAGATAATAAACAGCATTTGGTCATAACTATGAGATTCTCTCATACTTAGTGAAACCCGTCACACAGAATCGTAAACTGCCTGGCTTCCTAGCAAAAAGAATCGGGGAAGCCAGCGGCGAAGAGGAAGAGGAAATAAAGCCTTTAGCAAGCATGCCATCTAGATATTTTTTGACAGCCTGCAACTCGAGTGGAGTCATATCGTACAGCGGGGCCTTGGGGTATTTCGCATCGGGAACGAAGTTAATCGCATGATCAATGTCCCGGTGAGGTGGTAGTTGATCAGCACCTTCTCGAGAGAACAGAGGAAGTAGGTCATGGTATTTCTTCGGGATGCGTTCAAGGAGCCGTGCATGCTCTTGTTCCGGAGTTAGGTCCTCCTGATTGAGATAATCCAGGACTTCCTGAGCGGTGACACGATAAATCTGTAGTTTCTCAGCTTTGGCAAAGCGATGCAAAGCCTGAGACGACACCGTCACACAGGAACAAGACACAGCTGACGATTGTGCAATAAAAGAAGGAAGGGGTGAAGTGGCTGAAGCAGGAGCAGATCCCTCAATCTGACTGCCAGCGGTAGAAGCAATATTTTTGTCGTTTTTTGTATAAGAAAAATCAAACGAAGCGCCAGAATCAGTAGAAGCAGTCGAAACAGAAGAAGAAGAAGAAGAAGAATCAGAAGCTGCCACAGCATTGCCATCGGCGGTAGAAGTAACCGATATCTTGAGCGTATTGGAAGGCCAAGAAATTTCCGGGTTATGGGCGTCGAGCCAGCATTTCCCCAGGATGATGTGGTAGCCCCCAAGCTTCGTGATTTGAAAAACCAAAGTTTCTGAATAATTAGGAAAAGAGAGGGACAAAGGAACTTGGTGGGTCACTTTACCCGCAGCAGTTTCACTACCATCAACAACATGGAGCGACTCGGCTCTGGCCTTGAGAACAGTAGGAATCTGATGCCTTGCTATAAATTCAGAATCCACAAAACAAGTTGTTGATCCCGAATCCACCATAGCGTAGGCCTCAATGGAATTATTCACTGTCACAGGAATAACCAGAGGGGGAGAGTTACCATAATCGATAGCATTATCAAGAGAACAAGTGCTGATTCTCAAGAGACCCTCATCAGCAGCGTCAGGGCTAGCCAGGACCAGAGGGGAATGGGTCGGTAGCCCTTCTAGTTTTTTGACGCATCAGGCGCAGGGGCCGTCGAGGGAGCCCGGGTAGAAGTGGAGGGAGAAGGGACAGTAGCTGCGCGAAGAGCAAGGTTGTTTTTGGGGCAAGCCTTTAGCATGTGGTCCTTTGCGCCACACTTCCAACAAACACCCTTTGCCATTTTGCCGTCAGCAGTCTTACGGAAGGGTAGACCGTTGGCATCGGGACCTGCAGAGGTACCCTTAGCTGGCTTGGTGTTGGGGACAGCTTTTTGGGCGCCAGCATTTCTCGAACGAGAATCTTGCTGAAAGGGGACCACACCAGGAGGCGGTTGGATTTTCCCGTTGTTTCCCCGGGTTCGGTTGTTGATCGTATTGTCCAGCGTGTTGCAGAAATTAGCGAACTGATCAAGCGTTCCCTTAGGGGCAGGATAGGTGTTCCAAGCCAGAGCGTCCTGTATGTGGGGCTTGAGGCCTCGCTGAAATAGTGCAATGGTGAAATCAGCGTCGGCCCAACCGAGTTTCTTCAACAGCGTTGTAAAAGCAGAGTGATAGGCAGTACAAGTACCTGTCTGCTTTAAGTCGAAGATCTGCTGGGTCGCAGTCATGCGCCAGTCAGGGTCATCGAAAGCCTCAGCTAACGATTTCATAAAATCGTCGTACGTTTCAAAGTTCATGTGTCCAGTGGCCGGGTCCATCCGAGGCATGGCCCAATCCAGAGCGCCATCTCTAAGGTAGGAGAAGGCAGTCATCAGCTTGCGCTGCTCCGTGCGGTGGTGCTTGGGTGCAGCAGCAAATTTGACCGCAAGTTGCCTCTGGAACGCCTGGAAGCCTTGCTGATTGCCATCATAGGGCACGACATCAAGATGCTTGTCGGCCTCTTTCAACGGATCGGCATCCTCTTCCCGTTTGACTCGGGGAAGAGACTCAAGGGAGTTGAAGCGGGCTTCAGCGCCAGCCTGGAACGCAGCCCAGTAAACCTGAGCCGCATCAGGAACAGAGCCAACGGGGATGGGCGGGGCACCATCGTCGGTGCGCAGACCAGACATGTAAGCCGCCACAATAGCCATTTTGATCTCAGCACTGAACTCCCTAGGAAGGGCACCGAGATGCCAGTTCTCAGGAGTTCGGTCAGGAATCGACAGGAGGAACGTATTGAGATGCTCGATCATTTCGCGAGTGAGGGCCATTGCGAGTTGAAACGTAATAGAGAGGGAAAAATAAATGAGGAGAGAAAAAAGTGCCAAAGAGAGCCAAAGTTGTAATAGCGTCGGGTCTTCAAATGAAGCTTAACAAAATATTACGGATAGGGCCCGAAGAAAGGATTAGGGTTCCGGGTACAGCCAACGACTCGGGACAATGATAGGTTCCTGAGGTGGACAGTCGGGCCTGTGGAGGAAGACGTCAGTTAGACAGAGTGCTAAGACGTATGGTCGGTTGAGATGAAGAGGCAACACACAACTTAGATGGCTATTCTGAGAATAGAGCGGCACAAAGAGGAAGGAGGAGGAACAATCACACACTTCAAAGAAGAAGAAAGGTTGAACTGCAAAGAAAGCAAGAACAGAATGGTATAAAGAAGAAGAAGAAGGTAAGCAAGTGCATGTGATTGTTAAGCTTGGAGAACAAGAGTAAACCTGATCAACTCAGGGCAGGAGACGACGATATTTATGTTGTCGGCGCTCCTGACAAAACTCTGTCTTCCCAAGCTAGAAACAATCAACATCTAACTATGAACAAAAGATAAGTCTCGTGTAAACAAGACGTAACAGGTTCGTAACAATCGAACCAGATAACAACCCCCACCTAAGCACGCAATGGCAATTGCAACAAGAAAACTCCGCAGCAGCAGAACAACGTCTATCAGAGCACCCGTGCTCAGCACATCCCACGACAACCTCATATCCGTTGATCAACTCACGATCTACACAGACCAACCTGTGCCATAAGCGCATCTTCATAGGTCGCCGACCTTCGGCGTTGTGGAAAAGAAGAGTGGGGTAGGTCTCATGCATAACCCTTAGCATGAGCAGTGTCAGGATGGCTATTCATGACACCCACTTACTTGTCCAACTATTCCTACACCCACGAGTCCACCTATCTATTAAACTACTTGTCCACCTGCTTGTCGACCTATGTAATAAACTACTTGTCAACCTACGTCCAAACATAATTGTCGAAGTGTGTGTTACAGTACTTGTCGACCTGTCTGTCAACCTAATTGTCAACTTATCCTGCCACTTATCCACTTAATTATCCTGCCTTTTGTCAACTTGCTTGTCAACTTGCTTGTCCACCTTGTTCTCAACTTGCTTGTCCTGATACTTGATGACATACCTGTTACACACCTTGTCCGCCCATCTCCCACCATAAATCTCCTGTCAGTTGTTCACCTATTCCTGGTCCTCTTTGTCCATCCCCTTGTCCACACCATTGCCACATACTACACACAATCTTGCCCTATGCCACTGTAGCCCATGTCCTACCCTGTTAATCTGAATCAACCGACCGCAGCCTTATCCTATCCTCAACAGTGAACCTCACCATCAGTTCGACTACCTGTAATCGCCCTTTGTTTTCCATATCATCTGTCGCCTGTCAGTCTTGCCTTGCATCTCAAAACAAGAGAGTATATACTGTACCTACTGCCACTACAGTTGAATGTCAGTCAAGGTAGTACAAATATACTCCACTGTACTGTTTGTCGTTACACACTAACAAACTGCATCGTCACTTCTTCAAACCCGTTAGTTCGTATCTGTTATTTACTGCAGTAGTCTGTTAAACAAAACCCTCGCCTTAGTTCTTTTTTGCCTCAGCCTGCCTGTCTGGAATCACACAATCTGCACTTTGTTTTGTTATCTTGAATGTCTACGTGTCTATAACTTGATTCCCGGAAACACCGCCCCGACCATCACCAGACGTTTACCATCGTTGCACATCAGCTACTTGTATCTAGCGCAATCAAATCAAATAATATCAGTAAGCTCAGTGACTTTGGGCCATCCCTCGAGTTCACTTTGATTTCTTTATTTAAATCTCCACGTGCTTGTTACCTGCCTTACGGGATCACTCCCTTGACTACTACCACACGTTGAACTTCACTGTACCTCAATCATTTATAGCCCAGGAAATTAGACTGCATTAATAGGCTGAGCATTGTCTAGCTATCCTCCGAGTATACTTTGATGTCTCACTTTAAATGTCCTCACGTTCGTAACTTGACTTCAATGATCACCACCCCGATGCCCACCACCCGTTGAGCTTCACTGCATGCGGACCACTGATCTACAGTGCAAGCAAATTATACAAATAAGCCCGTCAAGGCTAGGCTATCCTCTGGGTGTTTTTTCATTTCCTGCTTTCATCGTGTTCATGTCTGTGGCTTGACTGACGAGATCACTTCTCTCAACAGCAAGCATCCTGCGTTCGACCTTACTACACTTCAACTACTCATCGTCAACGTGGTTGGGGTATATCAATGAACTCACCAAAGTTTGTCCACTTTGCCAGTATGCTTGGCTTTCCCAGTTTAAATCGCCTGATTTCTTTAACTTGGTTATTAGAATCACAGGCCCGATCACCACCACACGTCCGACGTCACTGCACCTCAACCGCTTGTTCCCTGCGGAATCCAATTATACCAATAGCCAGATCTTGCTCGGACCATTCCCTAGGTCTGTTTTTATTTTCGTGGTGCAGTGTCGTCATGTCGTCAAATCAATTTCGGCGTCTCCACCCCGTGCATACCCCGGGTCATCCCACCACGTTCGCCTTCACAGCACATGAGTTACTTTTCGCCTCTACATTTCAACTATACTGATAGTTTTCTCTCATTCCGTTGGTTTCCCGAGTCTAGTTTACTTTTCTTCTTGCAATGTCTCCGTCTTTCGAAATGGATTTTGGCATCACAACCATGTACACACCTCCGAACACTACCACACGTTTACCGTCACAGCACAACCAACTCTTGACGCCTCTATAATCCAATTGGGTTTTCTTGTGTATTCAAGTTGGCTCATCCTCCGTGCACAGTCTTTTTTGCGTCATGCACTCTGTCCGTTTCGCCAAATCAAATTTCGCATCTCAACGCCGTGCACACCTCCGAACAACACAACACGTTTGCCGTCACAGCTCAACCACCTCTTGTCCCCTCTGTAATCCAATTGGTTTTTCTTGTGTATTTCAATCGGCTCATCCTCCGAGCATCGTCTTTCTTTTGTCGTGCACACTCCCCGTCTCGTCAAATCAACTTTCGTATCACCACCGCGTTCGCTGCTTCTAACATCACGACACGTTTACCGTCACAGCACATCGAAAACTTGTCGCCTATAAAATCCAATTATACCGGCGTGTGTGTATCACTCAGTTCATGCTCTGTGCCCAAACTTTCTTTTGTGATTTCAATCCTGTGTTGTTCGCAACTTGACTTCCGCATCACCACCCCGCTCACTACCCCGATCACCACAACACGTCTGCCTTCACTGCATCCCAACCACTTGTCATCTGCACAATCAAATTACACCGATATGCTCCCCCAAGCCAGCTCATTCTCCGAGTATACTTTGCCCTCTTGCCTTATCACTCGTCATGATTGTCACTTGCCTTGACCTCACATCCGCTGCTCAAAGGAGATATTCAATTCCGGCCACCACCCAACTCTCGCCTGTGACACTTCACCAGCACCAATCTCAATCTCCAGCCTATACTCAATGTCCCTTCTGTATCTTCGGTCACATCTTGCTCTGTCTCTGTAACTATATCTGCTCAAACTCGGTGTTGTGATCTACCAATTGTCTTGTGTGCACTCCCATTTGTGTCATGTTCATTATGTCAGCCTTGTTCTCTTAACCCTACCCAATATTCGTCAATGTGCAATGGCTACCAACAAGCCAAGCAAAAAACGAAGTCAACCAGTCTTCTAACTTTTCAAACAACCACCACAGCTGCACCACGTCGTTCCAAAAAAAAAAAAAAATATGAATACTACAGCAACCAGTCCAGTGGTTTATCTTCACTTTTAAACACCTTTTGTTCATTTTAATGCAGTTCTCGTGAGTGCATCGAGCTGTGAAGACAGGCAATTGCCTCGATCACTTCCAATACGAGTATGCTATTCTCTGATCCAGCGGATCCCTGTTACTTCCCCACTGTTTCCTGAGTTGCACAGCAGCTTTGTTCGTCGAATTCTTTTTTCAAACAACTTGGATTTTTTCTTGACTGACCACCCCATCCCGAATACTTTGTCACATTTTGTCGCAGTTGAACTTTCTTTGAAATCTTCAAACAGCCACCACAACTGCAAATATACTTCAAAAAAATCATGGTCTGTAATAGTTTGTCTCTTCAAGCCTCAGCTTCACTCTAATTCTCTTGTTTTCTTTTTTAATGTAGATCTCACCAGTGCATCCCAGTGCAAAGACACTCAATAGTTGCGACAGCTTCCAGGCCATGTCCACTAAAGCAACCACTGTAGCCACTGTAAATCGCTGTCATGCCAGTCACATACAACTGATTTGGATTTTTTTTGCCAGCTTCAAAATGTATGTCTCAACAGGCTCTCACGATGCAGCCATTTCTGAGTCGTGAAATTTAGCAACTGGACGTGTGTGAAGAATAAAAGGCAATTGTGTTGCACATCTCTTGCTATCAAGTTTTCTTATTTTAGTAAACATATAATTAATGGTGAATGCAAATACATGAAATAGCAGATGTATGGTTGATTGCGTTGATGTTAAACACCAAGTTGTTCAATCGTGATGTCGCAAAATCAGTGTGTGCGTCAAGTAAATATGTGTGTGTAAGTGTGAGTGTGTCGTTGGGACTTGGACATCGTCAAGGGCACTTGCAAAAAAAAAAAAGAATGCTGTACCAAGATATGGATGAATGGGATGAATTGTACATGGGTACATGTCAATTGCCAGGTCTGCTCAGCAACAGGACCAGGGTACAAGATTTGTTTTTTTTCTGCAGGCAAATAGCCGAGCATAAACAAGCGGATCCAGCCAATCAGAGCTAGGCAGTCTTTAGCAAAAGTTGGGTTTAAAAAAAAAAGAATATTTGAAGTACCTTTAGTATGGAGTAGTGGGGTAAAAGATACATGGATTAAAAAAAAGATTAGTATGTGAAAAAGCAGTTTTGTGTCAAAACTGGGCCAGGGCGGGTATATATATATATATATATATATATATATATATATATATATATATGACATATGGGCAAAAACAAGGGCTCAGCCGTGTGTTCCGCTGCGTGGGGTCTTGAAGTCTTGTCCAGGCACTCCTGGCACATTTCTTGGCTATTGGCACTACCACAGCGCTGTTCTACGTGGTGATTGGCTGTGTAGCTTATCTCCCACACACAAGTCCGTTCATTGTATACACGGTACGCGGGTTAGTTACAGTTAACTATTTAGTGCTAGAAATGCATGTCTTCATACATACATACATATGTATTCGTCAAGGCAGGCCAAACCCAAACCAAACCACATCCCTGTGCGCGATGTTTACACCACACCGCGCCCAGGGCTCCCACTACTTCTTGTACAACCATGGACCATACGTCGTAGATCATACGTGTAGTTAGGCAGTTGGTAACTACGTATCGTAACATACAGAATGCACAGCACAAGGTATCCTCCTACACTGAGCTGTTCTTTTTTGACACATATCGCTTTTGGCGGACGGACAGCCGGCAATGGTCGTTGATCTTGGGTTTGATCGCCAGGTACATGCATCTGTGCTTGTGCATACATGAAGAACTAAGCAGTATTTCCTGACGGAAACTGCCAACTACTAGGAATCCCCAACACAAGAGACAATTAACTAATTATTGGGTTGAAAAAAACACATGAATAATGATGCTGTACATATGCATGTACATACATATTTTGCACATATGCATACAAGGGCTACTAAAACAAGCATAGCGATAACCACCCATTTTGAGTTTGGATAATGATTCTTTTTTCCTTGTAAGATACAGTTGGGTATAACTAGCACATGTACAGGTAGATGTTGTTTCTCTCCAGCCAGCTTTGCGTTTGTTGTTCATCCCTGCGATACGATTTGGATTCAAGTTAGCTCGAGTCTCGTGTATGTACATATGTATGTATGTTGTATGTACTACATAGGTACTCGCTCTGCCCTCCCCCCCGGCGCCAAGTTATCGAGTTTCATACCCCTGGCCAAAGGGAGAAGATACTTTCCCTGCGCGTAAGCATGGTAACATTACAACATCTAGACCAGGCAGTTTTTCTTCTTCGCTTAGTGTATGCGCAATCATGTATGCATACCTTGACCCTTGACGAACTGATGAGTTATGGCTAGCTACTCAACTTGCTTACGAGCAGCTGCGATCAGTAAACAGTAGAAATTTACAGAGGTCTCGGGAACTATCAGGCCTGCATTTGCTGTGTCGCGGTCACGAATGGACCCTCTCTTCTTTGTTACATTTGTCATCTCGTATCGTCCGCCATCTCTACTAGGCTCATTGTCATTTCTACCCACAGCCAAGTTTCCATTGCCCTTGAACCACCAAGTTTGGGCTTCTACAAGAAGGGTGGTTTGTTATAGTATATTTGCGTGTATTTTCAAACAAGGGAGAGCGCGCTGTCTTTCTTTTCGTTTCCCCATCTTCCCGTCTTGGTCAGTCTTCCGTTAGTTAGTTTAATCCTTGCTCCCTCCGTCTCCTTCCCATGCCCCCCGTCAACTTTCTTGTCTCGCTACCCCTGCACTAGCTCAGGACCGCAGTACGAGGCCTTTGATGAGGGGACTGCGATGTCGTACTACACATGGACACTCGCAAAAATCCACCCATGCGCCAGATTGCCTGGCAGTGCTACAGGAAAAGCCTTGTTTGTTTCAAGCAATGAGTTGCGGACCTTATAATCCCCCTTCTCCCCCCTAGCCGGATCCTCTGCTTTGCTCGTCTTTGGGTTTCTGCCACCCGTCTAACATTTGCTTTAGACTTGCCTTTTGTTTGGCGCTCTACAGTCATCACGGCGTCTTCTTTCATACCCCTGAGGAAGAGCTGATAGCCATGATGGAGGACGATAAATCGATGCACGTCACCACGACGCATGATTCGCTCACATCCAAAAAGGAGCCTGAGGTATGATCTACATTTGACCGTCCTTGCTCTTTTTTTCTTCATGTTTTGCAGTAAAGGTAGATCTTGTTATGTTGACAACAAGTGCCTCAGATCCAAGTCAATTCAGTCGAGGAACCCCCCTTGGGTGAGATTCTCAATGCGACTGCAGACGATTTGTTAGAAGCCAGAGAGATTGCTGCTGGCATGACTTTGGAGGAGACTGTTACTGTAAGTATTCACCCTAAGTCATCCACAGGCTTTCACTATCAGAAGCCAGCCATGAAGTTTGATCCGATAAACTTTGATCTTAGAGATTAACATTCTGATATCCGATAGCTCCTCAAGCAAATTCATCGGCAGTTTGCACGGGATCCCAACTTTCCCATTCAGTTGGTCACCAAGATTGAACATTTTCTTGCTAATGGCGATGTGTTGAATAACCCTGGGCAACATGAGTTGTTAATTTGGGAGATGAAAATCGAGGTAGCTCTGATCGTCAATAACTCGCCGTATGCCGAAGTACGTGCTGTTGTCGACAACCATGACGATCCTTCACTTCCAGCATCAACAATCCGTGTATGGATAATTGGCATCTTCTTCAGTGCCTGCATTGCCTTTGTAAATGCCTTCTTCGATGTCCGCATGCCTTCTATCTACGTTATATCTACCGTGCCACAACTCCTTGCCTATCCCGCCGGCAAGGCTATGGAACGTTTTCTCCCTGACGTTGGGTTCACCTTGTGGGGCGTTCGTCACTCTCTAAACCCCGGCCCATTCAACAAAAAGGAACACATGCTCATCACCATCATGTCAAATGTGGCCAAGTCGGTACCGTACACAAACTATATTGTCTGGATTCAGGTGCTGCCGCATTACTTCAATCAGCCATACGCGCTCTCTGCCGGCTACCAACTCTTGATTGGTCTCTCCACCAACTTTATTGGCTATGGCATGGCCGGTGTATGTCGTCGGTTTCTTGTGTACCCGGCCTACTGTGTGTGGCCGTCGTCACTGGTTACTATTGCCCTGAACTCTGCTTTCCACGATGCTACGCCAGAAACCAAATCTGTTCAGGGTCCCCTTAAAACAATGTGGTCCATGTCACGCATGCGATTCTTCACATATGCCTTTGTTGGCATGTTCTTCTACTTTTTCTTGCCCAACTACCTCTTCTCGGCACTTGGATACTTCAGCTGGATGACATGGATTGCGCCCAACAACGGCACTCTACAGACTCTGACAGGTGCTTACTCCGGCATGTCGCTGAATCCTGTCAATTCGTTTGACTGGAACTTGTTCACGTACATGCTTGATCCCCTTATGGCACCCTTTTACTCTACCTTCAACTTCTTCATGGGCGCCTTCATTAGCATGTTTGTTGTCTTGGGTCTATGGTACACCAATGCATACAACACGGCTTACATCCCGATTATCAGCAACCAACCTTTTGACCACTTTGGCAAGCGTTATAATGTGACATCGATTACCGACAGTCGCGGAATCTTCGATGCCGCCAAATACGAAGCCTACTCGCCTCCCTTTTTGTCAGCCGGGAGCGTGTCTACGTACATGTTCTTTTTCGCTGTTTACACAGCCACGGTGACATACGGCATACTATATCACCGCCATGAAATAAGCCTAGGCCTGCGCGATCTTTGGGGGTCTGTTCGTGGTCGCTCTCCCAGTGGCCCGCGCAAGGAAGCTCTCGATGTGCACAATCGTCTGATGAGTGTATATAAAGAGGTACCCGAGTGGTGGTATGCTGTTGTCATTGTGCTGGCTATCACGGTTGGTGCTGCTGGAATCGGCGCGTGGCCTACTAACACATCTCCTGCAGTGGTGCTCTATGGTGTTGCGCTGTGCTTGATTTTCGTTGTTCCCATTGGCATTATTGCAGCTATGACAGGCGTTGAAGTGACACTCAATGTACTGGCCGAGTTTATTGGCGGCGCGCTGGTCGAGGGCAATGCGGTTGCCATGTGTTATTTCAAGTCGTATGGCTATGTCACATGTGCCCAGGCTCTGTCGTTTGCCTCGGATCAGAAGCTCACACATTATCTCAAGGTTGCACCGCGTTTTACCTTTTGGGCGCAAATGATTCCTACACTAGTTTCAACGCTCATTTGTGTGGCTGTGTTGCAATACCAGGTTAACATCAAGGACATTTGCACGCCCGATGCGCCTTTCCGGTTCACATGCCCTGGCGTCAACACCTTTTTTACGGCTGCCGTGCTCTGGGGAACAGTTGGCCCCAAGAAGATATGGGGTAAGGGAGGCCAATACGTTGCTACGCTGCTGGGCTTTCCTCTGGGTGTCGCTGTTGTGGTTATTTTCTACACGCTCTCTCGTCGGTTCCCCAAGAACACATTGCTCCGTGGGGTGCATCCTGTTGTGGCGCTCAACGGAGCTTTGATATGGGCACCCTTCAACTTGACATACATCTGGCCAGCTGTTCCGGTGGCAGCTTTCTCGTGGCTCTACATTCGCAAACGCTTCGTCGATCTGTGGTCCCGGTATAACTACGTGCTTTCGGCTGCTTTCTCATGTGGAGTTGCTCTTTCGGGCATCTTTATATTCTTTGCCTTGCAGCTCCCTGAAATCAAAGTTATGTGGTGGGGTAACACAGTAGTCGGGGGCGGCGTTGACGATGGCACACGGACGCTCAAGGTGCTGGCGCAGGGCGAGTACTTTGGTCCTCGCCTCGGTGAGTTCCACTGAAACCTGAATTTTTCCCTTGTATTTTTTGTTTTGTTTTGTATCCACTTCCAATTGTTTCTTGTATATACTTCGCAACCGTTTGCTCTTCCCTTCCCGGTCTTGTTTTTCATGGTGGTGTTTGGGCGGTTCTATAGCGCATGATTTAGTGATGCTGTAATGTCACTGTTTTTCTTCTACATTGCTTGCTTTTGTGTGTAAACCTAGCTTCTGTCATTATGGACCTCTATTTCAAATTAGAGGTCGTCTCACGATGACTGACTTTGCTTCTGATGTATGCAACGGGGATGGCACCTGTTCTGCTATTAAATGTTGAGTAGAATCGAGTGTTGACTAAAAATAAACATGCTCCTGAGTAGGCTTGGCATGCTTAGGCGTAAAAGTTGACCGTCTCCTTCTTCTTCGATTGAACCTCGCTGATAGCATCAACATAATGCTCATGACCGACCTTAGTCTTGCCCGTCCGCAGGGCAATCATGCCAGCTTCGACACAAACCGCCTTGAGCATGGCTCCACCAAATTCGTCCGTCGATCGTGCTAGCTCGCCCCAATTGATGCCATCGGACATGGCCATCTTGCGGGAGTGAATCTTTAGAATCTGGGCTCGCGCTTCCTCGTTCGGCAGCGGGAATTCAATCTTGCGATCTAAACGGCCTGAACGCAACAGGGCCGGGTCCAAAACATCAATTCGGTTGGTTGCTGCCAACACCTTGATACGATCATCTGAAGCAAAGCCATCCAGCTGGTTCAGAAGCTCGAGCATAGTGCGCTGTACTTCACGGTCACCACTCTTCTCACTGTCGAAACGCTTGGTACCTACAGCATCTAGCTCATCAATAAAGATGATGGAAGGTGCCTTTTCCTTCGCCAAAGCAAAGCAGTCTCTGACAAGCTTAGCACCATCGCCGATGAACATCTGCACCAATTGCGGACCGGCAAGCTTCAGGAATGTGGCATTTGTCTGTGCAGCACAGGCTCTGGCCAAAAGAGTTTTTCCTGTTCCTGGGGGACCGTACATGAGGGCTCCTACGACGAGAGGAAAACAAGGACAAGTAGTTGTCAGCAAATAATCCGGACATTGTAATGAAACGAAGGTTTTACATAGCAACATACCCTTTGGCGCCTTGATGCCAATCTTGGTAAAGCGTTCTGCCTCCTTCATCGGCCAGACAATAGCCTCTACCAACTCATCAATCTGCTTTGAAAGGCCACCGACATCCGAGTAACTCTCTTTGGGTTTCTCGTCGACCTCCATAGCCTTCACTCTGCTGTCATATTCGGCAGGGAGAGTGTCGAGAATAAGATATGAGTCTTTGTTGACGCCAATCAAGTCGGCGGGCTTCAACTTGTCGGGGTCTACTAGACCAATTAACGGTAAGAAGATAGTCTGTCTGGTAGAAGTCTTGATAACAGCAGACTTTCCAACGCGTGTAGCATCGAGATCGATATTCGCGCCCTCTTCCTGTGACTCGGCGGTAGGGTCAAGATCGAGGAGTTCAACGACGTTTCCAACAAGGTAGGGCAATTGTCTAAGTAGGTGATGTTATTTAGAATGGCGCAACAACATCAGGTAGTTTCAAGAGTCATGCAGAAGCCTTCTGACAAGCTATAGGACAAGGCTAGGGACAGAGAGGACGTCCATTCGGGCAAAAGTAGCTACTCACTTGTTGTTCTGAATCTTTTCTTCATTGTCCTTAATTTTCTCCAGCATGCTGGCCCTTTCGTGCATTAGCCGTTGGTGCTCGCTCTTCATGATGCCAGCATCGTTATCTAGAAGTCGTTTTCTCATCAGGATGTCCTGAGTGGAAAGGCTCAGGATTTCGTCGTCGAGAATTTCGGGTTCAGGCTCGGCGTCCTTCATATCGGCATCATTGTTACCGCTGCTGCCGTTGCCATTGCCGCCGCCGGGGAGCTTCTGGTTCTTGTTATCCTTGTCCTCGCGGTCACGACGATCAAGATCATCCAGTTCTTCGAGAGTCGACATCGTGACGGGGCAGGCAAGTCGTAGCTCTGCAACGGGTTCGGTGGGGGTGGGGAAAAGTGAAAGTGAGAGAGGAAAACTAGAGCAGCGTAGCTTGCGGAGCTTCAAGCAAGGTGACTTGGTATAGAGAGCTTGATGAGCAGGTTAAATAGACACAAAAAAAGACAGAAAAACGTATGTGATATGTATTTGGGAGGGGGAAGTAGACGAATTTCCGCAGGCTGTAAAGCTACGATTGCTTAATCAACAAGTCCAGGTTGAGCTTCCTTGGTTTGATGCTATGGTCAAGTCAAGTAGGGACTGGAATTACATACATACAAGGCAAGGCGCCAGCGAATGGCGCGTCAACCACTTGCATGTCATGTCAGGCTGGGGGACTAGGCTCCTTGTCAGCCTTGCTGGAGCCATCTATCCATTATAGAGTTGCCACTTAGGTATTTTATTCGCTTAGTCACTATTTCATTACCTTCACGTTTCCTTGCCTTGCAACCCTATTGGAATCTTGCAGTGATGCTTTTTTTTATCCTGACTGGTTGGTCGTTGATAACCGGCTCTCCAGAAACACCACTCAGTCCGCAATTGGTGAGTTTCTTCACATCAATAGAATGTGCTAGCCTCATATGCCCAAAAATGCTTTTTTTTTACTGACGCCTGACATTGGGTCTAGGAAATGCCTCGCATAGTCCGCCAATTGGCTCGGCGAGTCGGCGTGGTCGCCTCCACCACCCCGGCCATCCCTGCCTTCGGTCCCTCCACGGCACTCATTCGAACACTCTCTACTGGCTCGCCGGCCTCATATGCTGCTATTACCGCTTCTTTCCGTCTCCCGGAGGACTATGTGCCTCCTACTCAACCGCCGTCAGCCCGCCCTCCTGAGACGCGCAAGTCGCAGATTATCCGTACATATACATCACTACTCCGATCAACACCCCTCATTATATTTTTCCAGCATAACAACCTGACAGCCATTGAGTGGGCTGCTGTTCGTCGCGAACTTTCGGTGGCTCTGAAATCTGTAGGCCCAGTCGATGTCGGTGCTGCTCATGGCAAGGAGATTGATCTTGCCGACGATATCAATCTTCAGGTCCTTCGCGGTCGCATGTTCAATGTTGCCTTGAGAATTGTCGAATTTCATGATCCTAGGGTCACTATTGAAGAGGAGGCCCACAATCACGATCTATCCAGAGCTGCCTACAACGCAATCAAGTCCAGTGAGGAAACACGTGATTCTAATACCTTCCACGCCACCATGGAGCCTCTTCTCTCTGGTCCTATCGCGGCATTGTGTTTTCCTGCAGTCTCTCCTGCTCACTTAGCAGCTGCGCTCTCTATTCTTTCTCCCAACCCAGCTGCTCCTGCGCCAACCCGCCGATCTAGACCTAGCTATCATGACCCTGAAACGCAAAATGCCCTAGCTAAGCTCATGTTGATTGGTGGCAGGATCGAGGGAACCCCTTTTGATCACCAAGGTGTCACGTGGGTTGGTGGAATCAAGGGAGGTTTGGGAGGTCTTCGGGCCCAGGTTGTGCATCTTCTCCAGTCCGTTGGCCTCAACCTTTCTACTGCACTGGAAGGTGCAGGAAAGGCATTGTATGTGTCTCTGGAGAGTCACAGACAAAACCTGGAGCCCAAGAAGGATATTGAGGAAGAGGACAAGAAAGAATAGGCACCGGGAAACTTCTGATCTGAAATGTTTCCTGACATCTGTAATTCTAGTCTTTGTATACTACTACATACTGTTTCAATAATGGATTGAGTCTATACACTTCTCTTTATATTGTCGTTCTGCACATGAGTAGTGGCCATTAATCTTTAGTACATATGAAGTTGGTTCATAGTAGCTTCAGTCTACTACAGCTCTTGGACTGAGCTAGTTGTGTGGAACTACATGGCTGTAGTTGATAGATGATGCGCACAGGTCCTCATGATGGGCAGAACTTCTCCCCGTCATTGGCTAACCCTAAGACCTCCCAGTCAAACAATTTCGACAAGCACATAACTAACTAATTAGGCGGAGACATGGGGTTAATTGACTTCTCTTAACTTATGAACAGTTCGGTACATCATCTAACTGACTACATATGTGGGTATGTACATGAAGAGCACATTGTACACTTTTGTTGCCATCTGATTTCGCTGCTCTTGCTGCTCCTTGAAATGTGATCATTTTCCGCATTTGATGATATCCCCCTCAATTTGTTTCTACTGCCTGTATTTTCTTTATCACCCTGTAAAGCCTACCTGACTGACAGACAGCCTTCTCCGAACGCTCGTGAAGCCCCCTTATCGCAAGCTTGATCTCCGTTTTCCTCCTTAGTGACAGTGACCATGGACTTTGCTCCGTATCAATCCTCAACACCGGAAACTGCACGTTCGCCTACAGGCTCGACCCCGCGCACGTCTCTTGATTATGCTTTCCGACGGACGTCAATCTCGGCGCTTCCGCCGCAGAGCCCATCTCTATACCCCCCCTCCCGCTTCCAGCAACCCGAACCACCGCTTTCTCCACCACTACAACATCCTCAACCACAACGCAGCTCGATTCCTAACCGACTATCCTTGTCTGGCGCCTTTCCCGGAGCCGATGGCTCGCGTGAAGTACTTGTAGAGTTTGAAACTAGTTTGGGAATCCGACTCGATTACGAAGCTTGCTTGGCATACATACTACTTCCACCTGCCGGAGCTGTGATTCTGCTCGCAGTAGAACGTAAAAGTGACTACGTGCGATTTCATGCGTGGCAGTCGAGCTTGTTGTTTTCGGCCATGGCTGTGCTACACTTTATGTTTCTGTGGTCTAAACTTTTCAGCACAAGCTTGATGGTAGCAGAGTTGGCAGCAATCGCATGGTTGTCATTTAGAGCATACAAGGACGCAGACTCTCTCGATCGGTAGGTAATCTATGTTTTTAGTATGTCTATTGAGCAAAAGAGCGAAACTGCTAATACTAGCAATGTGTACTCCCATGCCAGGTATGAAGTATTTCTTGTTGGCCCATTGGCTAGCAAGATATTAGACGATGACTAGCTTTGCACCAGAGCAATGCCATAACTCTCGCGATTCTTCATATTTCGCATAGTTATTCACCATTTGTGCTTTGCTTCTTTTCCCTGTCTGAGGTTTCCTCGTTAGGGTTCTATAGATTTGTGTTGTGCCTAGTTATGCATTTCATGATATCAATCTTCATCGAGTACGCCATGCTTGTTTTGTCAGTTGTCTATGGCTGCCATCTTTAGTCTTTAATTGCAAATTATTTAGCCACCAACTTTTAGAATCGTCCACTCATACCCATCACCACACCCTCAATCTCTGGTTTATCCTCGAGGATAATTTCTTTAATAGTCTCACTGGTCCCACCCTCCAGCCACTGTGCCAGCAAATCATTGCTTTCACGCGGCTTGGTGTTGTTATCATATGTGCCAACAGTAATATGAGCAACCCTGTTGGTGCACACCCACGTTCTAGTGGGGTCGTGAAGACGAACAACAATTGCCATGATCTTGTCATTGAAAACAACCTATTGAAGTAGCAAGAGAGTAGCAAAAACACAAGAAAGTCAGCGAAGTGTCCGCAAGAGCCGTGAAACCGAGTTCAGAAACCGAGGGGAAAACGGCGGTGTCTGTGTGTTACGTACCCGTTCCAAAAGCACCTTGCTAGTACCTAATATGCTAGCCTCCCCAGATGCTTTGTAGTTTTTCTCGAATAAGCCCTTGTACTTCTGCCACAACTCTGGATGTTCTTTGGCACCGGCACGGTGGAGAAGGGTAACATGAAAGCTTGACTGTATACGATTGGCCTCTCTAAGATAGTTGTATAGCTTTGTATGCTCGGAACTGACGTCATGCCTTGAGAAGGTCTTTTGAAGAGTAGAATCAAGGGTTGACTTTGAGACGTTGATGGCCATGTACTCGAGGTTAGGCTTTTTTTGTTTTTCGGCCTTTGGAGTCTGCTGTTGGCCCTTGCCCGGAGATGCTTTGTTACCACGGTTTGGGATGTTGTGGCGGAATTCGGGTTTGTACTCAAGGGCATACCGCATGGCCGAGTCAAGCGTCTCTTCGCATGGCATTTTTGGAACCAGGGTCGGATAGATTTCATGTAATGTCTTGACAACGATGCCTAAGTTGACTCGACTTCCAGCTAGAGGATCTAGATCGATGACATAATCGAATCCAGCATCGGGTGCCCTATCAGGATCTAGGGCTTCATATCGATTGAGGAAAGAATTCATGACACCTAGAAACTTGGCAGCATCTGTTGCAGCCTGAATAGTCTGGTGATTGTCGCCACGCTTCAGAACTCGTTCTTGAGTAAGCTTGCGAATATCCTCAATGGACTCTTCAGAGTGCTTAAAGTTGAGAGCCACCAGTGTGGGTTCATCCATAGAAAGCCGCATATCAGTGATCAATTGCTTCCGCTCGTGGCGCTGGGCATTGTTTCTGTCGGCAAAGACTACAGGTGTTTTCTTCAGATCTTCTTTCAGTGCCGCAACAAAACGAGGCGGCCTTTTTGACCCTGAGATGTTGTCGTTTTGGATATGGCCCCAGCCGAAGAGCTTGACGAGGGCTAAGCCAATGGTAGTTTTTCCACAGCCAATGGTAGCAATGGCAGTGATGACAACATCTTTATTAACCTCAGGGAAAGTTTCTTTACTTTTATCGTCGCCGTCTATATTAGCCGCATCGGATCCTTTGAGACTCTCTGATGCCAGGAAATCGTCTCTCAAAGCGATGATGCCGTGGTTCTTTAGGTAGTTTTCAGCCAGAGTTGGATCTTTGGCCATGCGCTTCTTGACGTAGAACAAATATTTTTCGGTAATAGTTTTATGCTTGGTGATACGAGGCTTGTTTCCTGCTATGAGAGTCTTCGTATATTCTCTCCATTGGCGGTACATCAGGTAAGGCTCCTCGAATTTATACTTGAAAAACCAGTCTGCATACGGAGCTCCAACAGCTGGTGACTTCTTGCAGCGAATGACGAAGCCCTCTATATCTCTTCCCTCGTATGCGCCGGATTCAGCCATGTTGTCTAGGTATTCTCGAACCTTCTCAATATCGTGCATGATCAGCATGTCGGTCTTTTTGAAGTTCCACTTGGTTGCAAATTCTTGCACAAGAGCGCTGGGGTATGTCATGAATTCGGGTAGGTTGAGGTTGATGCCATGGAGATATAAACCGGCCTGCTCTGGGCCATATTTTAGAACGTGCTCTTCAAAATCATCGTCGCACAATTCGCAGACGGCGGTGGCATTTCGTGCTCGAAGTTCGCGTGCCAGGTCCTCAGTAGTGAGGCCAATCTTTTCCAGTTGTTTGCGGAGATGGTGTTCACCAATAGTCGAATGGCTAGCCTTCATATCTGCACCGGGGCCAGTTGAGTGCTTGCTACAAACCAAGATGGATCCATCTTCGAGACCGGAAATAAAAATGATGCAGCCATTTTCTTTGAGAGTGAGCTCATACGGGCCTTCTGTTTGAGCCTTGATGCTTTCCCAACTAGTTTCGGAGACTTCGTTGATGTTGAAAAACTTGTCGTAGCCTCGCACAGCGATTTCGGGAAGCTGAGAAGAATTGAATGTGGTGAACAGACCACGAGCATAGGTGGGAAGGTTTGCTAACTTGTAGTCCCAGTCCGAAAGTTTCCACGAGTTTACCTCAATTCCGAGGCGAGAATGAGCAATCTGAAAGGCGAACTTCTTGAAACTACCACCGCCTCGCTTCTTGCTGCTACCGGCGCCGGCCTGGCGACGAGCTTCAAGAGCCTCAATCATATTGGCGACATGGCCGGGGTTTTGCCCAACAAAGGGAGCATCGGGAATGTTTTTGGACGACATTTCAACCCATCAGTTGGGAGAGTAAGAGAGAGAGAGAGAGAGGAACAGGTGATAGTACCGAGCGTTGGTGATGTTGTAGAGATGCTGGTCCAAAAAAAAAAAAAAAAAAGATTAGAAATTAGAAGATTCCTTCCCAGCGTGGATAGCTATCACTAGCGATGTAGAATCTAACGTCTAGTTTCATTGGCGGGGTCAAGTTCAATGTCTGTGTGACTCTGGGAATCCTTATCTAATCATGTTGGACATCAGGTGGGGCCTCCAAAATCTCAGGCTTCAGGGTTTTACTTTATGCGTCATAGTGCATGCTAGTACAACATGCAACTCTGCATGTAGCATTTTTTCTTGTCGGGTTCCGAGTTAGGTTTTTGACATTGACGCCCCCCTCCTTCAACGACGCACTGTGTCTCTATTGCACATACATCTACACGAATTGAATCATTTACTGGCTTTTACAATTTCAAACACGCCGGCCCAAAACCACCGCAAATGTCACAAAACGTCCTTCTGCTCGCTGCCGACCACCCCTCCGAGGTAGTGCCCCTCCTCCAACAGGAACCCGCCCTTGCTTCAGTGCAAGATGAATATGGATACTCATTAGTACATGCTGCTGCCAGCTATAATCACCTGGACCTCCTCCGCAAGCTGGTTTCCGACTTTCATGTGCCTGTTGATATTCTGGATGAAGATGGCGAAAGTGCTCTCTTCGTTGTCGAGACCGTAGAGACTGCTCGAGTGCTTGTCCACGAACTTTCATCTAACGTCCATCTGCGCAACAGTAACGGCCAGACAGCTTACGAGAAATTTGTGGCAGAAGAGGAATACCCCGAAGTCGCAAAGTATCTCGCCGAGTTTGAGGTCTTGCAAACGCCTGAGCAGGCGCTCGCCACTCCAGAGCTATCTAGAGTGGTAGATCCAACCAGTATACCCGCAGTCCCTGAAGGCCTCAAGGTTACTATGGGCACTATGACAGAAGGTGGCGATGATGAGGCTGATCCTATTATCCGAAAAATGATTGAAGAGCTATCACAGAGACCTGATTTCGAGACCCCTGAGGTTCAGGCCGAGGTGCGGCAGCTGGTAATGCGCATTTTGGCAGGCGAAGAACTTGCGAACATTAGCCAGGCCGGTCCCAGTGGCGCATCGACTTCCTCTACATGAAAAGAAGACATTTTAGAATATACCTAAGCCCCATCCATCTCTTTGCGCCATCCATCAACTGAATGCACCCTGGTTGTTTGCATGTCCGGTCAATCTACACTTTTCCCATCACCTCCCACATTAGAAACTGACGACTGGCCGTCGGAATATGGAGGAGTGCGGTTTCCTTGGGCCCTCCTGCTACCCCCTTATTCAAAGTTGTGGCGCTTGCAAATAGCCAATCTTCTTTTTGAGTGGCGTCAATAGCAGTCAAAAGCACCAAAGTTACCATTGAACGAGACACTGGACCACTCCAAGTGAACTTGACTAGTTCTGCGTCTCTTCCAAGAGCCAGTGGCACGGAATAGCGAGATAGATATGGATCAATAGAGTCTTGTGGGTGGATTCGTGGGCTGTTGAGGCAGACAAGAGAGGCCCACTCATAAATATCGGATGTGATGTGCTCTAGGTCTAGTGCTGAAGAACCGGCTATCTGTCTTTCAGCTTCTTCGAAATTTGGCATCATAGCTACTCTGGTCTGCTGAGAGAAGCTAATGGGAAATGCGACAGGATTAAAGGGTGTTAGTTGTTCTGCTAAGTCTTCTTTATCTATGTTGTATAAAATTGGCGTCAATAAGTATCATCTGGGCGTATATATGAGGGCTTTTGACGCACCCTTTTCCGACATGTCGGTGTACAGCCACTTTCGTTTCTCAGTATAGACATTCTTGCATGCATATAACAAGCGTTCAAACCCAGCCTTCCCAGGAGCCATGGATTTACATGTGAGGTCATACTCGACAACTACTTGTGTTAGTGAAAGCGATGGTATGATGGGAAGTCGTAGTAAACAGTCAATATACTCACTCCACCGGTCCTTGGTCTGCGAGCAGTTTGACTCTGGCTTTCCAACAAGTCCACTCTTCTCGTAGCTTTCTTTGTCCACATGCATAGTGAGTTTTCCTGGAAAAGGTATATCCTGTCAGAATTGTGTTTCTTCTTTTTTGACTATAGCTGCTTGGGAGACTCACCGTTAACAAACACGAAGATAGTATCCCGGTGAGAATCAGTTTCGGAAATCATCATGACTTTTCCTAAGTATAACGTATGTCAACTCATGCTTTCAGTATGGGATTGTTAGTTCAGGACTGTCTACCATTTTTGAAAGATTTCAAGAAAAAGATACCAGTCAACACATCGTGTAGTGACATGGTGAGCCTCGTGACACCAGAGGTGAGGGCCAGGTTTTCCAGTCTCTTGCCAAGCTCGACGGCGACTTTGCTTGGAACTAATACATTTAGCTTACAGACAAACTCCAGCTCACGGAATGTCCTGAGTGGTCTTTTCATCAAGGGTGGTTGGGTAAGATCTAGATGGCGCATTTCGCTATGAGTGACAGTGCAGTTTTGCTGCCAGGAACCGTAGGAAGACAGTGAAGAAACAAGAGAAAACATGTTGGCGAAAACCGTTCGATACTGAAATTAAGCAAATGTAAATGTGGCTTTCAAATCAACCACGAGGTAACTTGAAGGAGTTATTTCAATGAGAAGACAAAGGACAAAGTTAGCAGATGTGACTTGAAGAGCCTTGAATATTCTAGAGGCCCAAAGTAGCTGCATTGTTTCGGCTGAATTTCGGCTAAAATATTCAATCTTCTAGATCTTGCAAACTTAGGACGAGTAGGTATTGTAGATAATTCAGAAGACAACTACAAGCTGTGCCATTGAATATATGATGTAACAAAATCCAATGTTGCGAAGAAAACACTGCGTTTCTAATACATTTGTTCATGATGTCGGCAATGTTGACGTTGATCTGAGATTTATTCTACAAATATGGATGTTTGTCATCAGACCCTAACCCTTGTTAAAGGCAACTAACAGTCATGTACCACCAGCAAAACTCTGACACACAGATAGTCATGACTCAAATGCAAACCTGGTGCAACATATTCCTCGCTTTTAGCACAGTTCTCTTTTGTTGAAACCGCTTTTCTAATCTCAGTGTTAATAATTTGCTTCGTCTCTTTTCTCATCTTCCTTTGGTAATGGATTTTCTTGTTCGGTTCTGCCAAGTCCATGAGACTTTTAGAGTGCCCGAGTTGGAGTCGTTGGCTACTCTGGAAGGGATTGAACTGAAGATCAAAGAATACCGAGAAAGTGTTAGTGCTGCCTTGACTGCCTGTAATTTTTGAATCTGTGTAATCTTTACCTGTCTAGATACCGGGCTTGTTTCATCAGGAACCACCGACAGGCTTGACATGTTTTATATTAAGCTAATACTCTCTAGGTCCCCTTTTGCATCATCACACTCCCTTCATCAGAGGATGCCGCAAAGCTCATCCGACGTTCTGTTCTTACCCAAGCCATCTATGAGCACTGGGCCTCTGCTCCGACAATTCCCCTTTTGTTGTCTGCTGTTCAGGCCAGTCCGCAAATCTCGGTTGAAGAATATCAAAAATCCAGCTTCAAGTTCTCCATTGACGCCTTTCAAGGAACGCGTGATCGCTATGCACAGCGAGACATCATCTCTTCCTTTCTTACGGAGCTGCCGTTCTCCGGACCTATTTCTATGAAGTCTCCAGATCAAGAGTTTACCATATTGGAAGAGTGGCCGTATCAGAGTTACGCAGATGGTATTACGGCTCCAACTTGTGTTCATTTTGGTCGTCTGGTTGGTACTGGCGGTCGTGATCTCGCACGCACCTATGATCTCAAGAAACGTACATGGATTAGTACGACATCTATGGACGCGGAACTAGCTCTTGTTAGCGCCAACATTGCTCTCGCTGCACCTGGGAAGCTTTTCTACGACCCTTTCTGCGGTACTGGCAGCTTTCCAGTTGCAGTAGCGCACTTTGGCGCATTGGCATTTGGCAGCGATATTGACGGTCGGCCGTTACGTGGAAAGAGTCGGGAGAAATGCGTCCGGGGAAATTTCTTGCAGTACGGAATCCAGGGATGTTTTGGTGATATTTTTTCTGCAGATCTGACCAACTCACCCATTCATGTGAATAATTCACAAGAGCGATTGTTTGATGGCATCGTCTGTGACATGCCATATGGAGTGAGAGAGGGACTGAAGGTGTTGGGATTGAAAGACCCTGTCAAAAGACCCTGGCTTGTGGAAGCCGGCAAAAAGGACAGAAGGTAAGTACAAAGTTCAGTCATTCTTCTTTTTTTTCTTTTTTTCTTTTCTTTTCTGTACTCGTACCTCATAAATCATTGGTTTACTACTCGCTGGAACTTGCAGTCAGTTCTATGCTAACATCTTGTAGAGCGCCCAACTACCATCCACCGACCAAGCCCTACAGCTTCTTTGCCATGCTTTATGACATACTCATCTTTGCTTCACGGACCCTGACACACAAGGGCCGTTTATCATTTTGGATGCCCGCGGTAGATGAGAGTGATGTCGAATATCCTATACCGATGCATCCACAATTACGTTTGTTGTCAGTATGCACACAGCAGTTCAACAAATGGTCCCGCCGTCTAATCACTTATGAGCGGATGAATGACGCCGAGGCGCCTGAAGGCGCCGCCGAACAATGGGAAATCGAGCTACGTCAGGCTAGTGAGGTCCAGGGGATGACGGCAGATGATTTAAACCCGTTCCGAAAAAGTTACTTTAAGGGGTTTCAAGAATGAAAGACCGCCTATAGTTGGGCGGATGAGGTTGTGAAAGTTATATTGGAGATTGGTGAAGGGCTAACTAAGCAAAATACAAAAACTGATAAACGCATAACTAGGTACTAAGTGTAAACAGACCAACAAGGAAAATCGTGAAAAGGCTCAAGTAGACAGACTAGAGGGAGTATCCAGCGGGAAAGATGGCAGTAGAAATTCGCAATATGAAGAACTAGAGATTGGGGTCTAGCGTAATTCAAAGGATGAATGATGTCTCGAATCATCAATATGGACCAAGTCGAGTTGTTGGTATCTAGTCAATCACGGGGGTTAGAGTTACACCTATAGAGAGATGTTTGCTACAAGGATGCTCGGTGACTTACTTCTCACTCCGGCCATGAAAATATAAGCCATTTACTCGGCCGTGCAAAATATCGAAGCGTATATAGTAGAAACCTTCAAAGCTTGCTCCCATAATGCTTTTGACTGTGTGATCCGGAACCAGAAAATGCTCCTTCCAACGCATGAAAATGTGCTGCCTCGGCAAGGTTTCTGGGTTCGGCGTGGCGCCTTTTTCAATAGATTTGTAGTACGACTCCAGACCATCAAGCCTTTTCCAATGACTAATATCAACCTGTTTGGTTGCACCCCAGGACTCATGATCCGTGATAAAGGAGTATTTGGGGCCGATAATTTCGCCGTCAAAGAAGGTGGTGAGTTTTGGATGATCGGGAGTTAAGCCTACGGTGTAGATAATGGGGTATCAGCTCATGTGTCTTTTTAAATATACTTTATAAGCTGGTATACTCACCCTGGATTCTCAAATAACCACAGAGATACGACTCGGCCATGTCCACATATTTGATGTCAACATGGACATCATACACTTGGTGTTCTGCATGTTGTGTGCCATGGTATTTGGAGCCTGGTCTCAAATATGGCGATGGAATAACGGGTTGTATCTGACAGACTAGAATCAGTACGATGTTCAGCGCGTCGGAGTCCATCCTGATTTTTCCCCAGAAAGGTTTCTTACCCGCAAGGAAGGGAAATCATACCCCATGTGGTACAGTAAATCGGTAGGTTCGTGCACAATTGCCGCCAAACTATCGTGATCACTATCTTCTTCTGGTTTTGTTGAGAGCTCTACGGTCGTGACTAGCGCTTGTGGCGACTCCAGCTCTGGAATTTCAACTCGTCCATGGCCAACTGTGGTGGCATCGGTAGAAGATGAAGGCTGATGCGCACTGCTATCATGATCTAGAAGAGCACCCGTAACAGAAATATCATCTTCTGTTTGTGGTGCTAGATCTGAGGGCGCAGAAACCAAGGCAGAGGCTATTATATGTATAGGCGTGGATGCGGTATCAGATGTCGATGGTAGTGATGAGTGAAATGGCTCAAGTTCCGGGGCAAATGCATCAGAAGTGATTGCACTACCAGCCAATGAGGAACCCTCGGCAAGATTATGAGAGATGACTGCGTTAGCGTCATCATCCATTGTATCGTTCGCAATATCGGCGCTGTCTTGCAAATGACTGTGGCTGATGTCGTCGGGACAGCCCCATGGCCGTGATGGCACTGAGGATTCTGGTGCAGGCTGCGTAGATAGAGAGTTGTTTGTTGGCATTCTGGGTGACTAGCAGTGATATACAGCCAAAAAGATAAAAGGCACGATGTTAACGCCGCTATCTATCGATTTGTGGTGGGCGACAGAGGAGGTCAAAAGCAAAAGGCAAGGGGTCGGGATAACTGTCGAGACTGGGGCACGAAATGACGTCGCGCAAATGATCTGGAAGCAGCGGTGACAAGAGCGTCTGTGCTTCGCCTGAAGGAGTTCTAGTTCTGTTCGTCTGAATCAAGGAAAACTATGCGTATCTGGCGCAGTCAATAGAGACAAAAAGGTCGCAGTTTCAGAGACGGAGAGAGAAGACGAGATGGGTTGAAAAGAAAGGAAAACAGCAACTAATGATCAAATGAGAGATATAAAAATAGTGAGTTATGTAAGACTGAAAAAAAAAAAAAAAGGAACGCACTAAGGAGGTGTGTAGCACAGTGCCATGACAAAAAAAAACAAAGACTCTCCTTTCACTCTTCTGAGGCCTGAATTCTAAAAACAGCTAAGACCGCCCAGGCTGACCTCGCAAACAAATGGCGGCTTATTAACTAGTGACCACTGGTGGTATCATTTTTGCTATTTTAAGGTGAATGTCCAGTACAGCCTTGATCTCCACAACTCCCATTGTTTAGTGATACCAACGATACTTGTGATACTAGACTGGTAACCATGACGCCTACATGCCCATATTTGTATTGTACTACGACTGTATGGTATAACAATCAGATGTGCACGCTGGTGTGTGTCGACTCAGGTGAAGGCAGATGTTGTCTCGAAATTCCTAAGCACCCTAGAAGGCTTCGATGCGCTCTACAGCTGCCATGCCGCTGCTATCAAGTATGTAATATCCAACACATGACGCGGCTCATAATACCAACACCTAGTCGCAGTCTTTCTTTGTGCTTCACTGCTCCGTCATATTAGCCATTTTCGTGCTTTACATCTCCTGCTATCTTGCGTCGTTTGTCCACTTTAGCCAGGTTCTCTTCATGAAATCGGCTTTATCTTGAAGTGCAGGGCTGTCAGACTAAACACCAAAGCCTTAAGATCCTGCACCAAGTAGTAGAACACACGGAGACCTTCAGGATCTTCTGATTCGCTCACGTCAATTAAAGCTCCAATCTTTGCCGTCTCGAATGAGATATGGTCATTTCCCAGCCGGATCTCAAGCTCTTGCCGGCCATCCTTGTTGCGCTGGGGCCATTTCGAGTCGTCCTCTCTATAACGCCATATTAGTTCAATGTACCATACATCGTCATCTTGTTACTGTTAATACTTACTTCATAATCTCACTCGTTTTTACAATGCGCTTAAACTCCTCTACTACTAGTGAGCTGAGGTACACTAGTTATCAAAAGTTAACATATTGGTCTCTCCATGCTGTCGGGCAAGATTCCGCCCGAGGAGGATGGGTAGGTGGTTTGTGAATATATGGGTATGATCTAGAACAAAACGCACACTCTTTGCGAATCAGGCTGTCGTTGCGATAGTTGGAGTTGTTTGCATATCGCGCAACTGCGCTGCTGCCGTCGCCTACGACTCGGATATCGAATTCTAAGGGGCACGAGTAGGTAGTTAGCCAGCCGTTAGCTTCCAGTCGGCAGAGGTGGGAAAGCGCACAATGCCGACCTCTGCCGTCTCATGCGTAAACAATGCCAACTTACCAAGAAACTCATGACCGAAGCGCCCCGAGTGACCGGAGCTAAAGCACCAGTTGTCAGCGTTTGTCTTGATATCGAAATCGTCAAGGCTTCGTCCAAACCGCAACCAGGTTTAGCGCATGCCTGCTATGCAAGGACAGCATAGATATGGCTATCTCATGGTGGCGTATTGGCCATATTTACCGGCACGGCGCGATCAAGGCGGGCATTGAAGCATACTAGTAACGGATGTAGAATGGGTCGGCAGTATTCGAGGTCGAGGGTTCTTCTACTGAAGCCATTTTGGTCGAAAGGTAAAGGATGGATGATGGTAGAGCGAAAAGAAACAAAGTATTAGAATATGATAATGCAGTTGAAAATGCCTATGGCTACTGAGTAGCACTTGCACAGAGTTTCGTGAAGCTTGATACAGACAGACAGACAGACACTGTCGCGCTTTAGCCGACGATATTCCGATCTGACGGACGCAATTAAAACCCTAGCCCTGGTCCAACCCTCCCCCCTAAAAAACAGGTTCCACGTCTTGTCTGGTTAACAACATAATATGACGTGTGATGATCATTCATCATCTGTCTACAACACAGTAATACCTAATACTGAAAATCCATCAGTTTTTTATATTCTCTTATACAAACCAACTCTACCAAATCAAAAAAAAAACCCATAAACTGATACAGAACGGGCTTTCGCTTAATTGATAACCAAAAAGTTGTGTGTATACTTTCATGTGTGCCTATCAAGACAAGCTAAGTCCTAAGCTTGCGTTGATCACCAAGATGGAAGCCGACATGCGCCGCCACTTCTTCGAGCACGGAAAACCAGTAAGTTCTTGGGATTCCAAATGTGCCTTGGATGCTATTTCTATTTTCCGGCTCTCCTTTATTAACTGTGTCGATACAGGGCTCCCAAAAGGGAAAAGAAGACTGTCACTGGTGCCAAATTCGGGCTTTTCCATCACACAAAATGGCACCCATTACAATTGTCAATGATGCAGACGATACCGTAATGCCACGGAACTTTCGGTTCATATCCACCATTCAGTATGGTCCCGGTGTTGCGCCCGTTGAGGATAACTTCCGCAGCGGCTGCGACTGTACTGATGACCGTGCTTGCCAGACACGTGGCTGCTCGTGTCTTGGTGAGGTTATGAGTGATGATTCCTCTGATGAGAGCGATGGGACAGGTGCTGACCATAAAAGTGGCCCATCCAAGAAAATTCTTCTCACAGCATACCATGTGCGTGGTCCCCAGGCTGGTCTGTTGAGACAAACCGCTCTCACATCTTTGGCACCTATATACGAGTGCCACCAGGCATGTTCCTGCAGTAGAAAGTGCGTGAATCGGGTTGTTGAGCGAGGGCGGACAGTGCCTCTACAGATATTCCGCACAAGCAATGGGCGCGGATGGGGTAAGTCAATAAATGAAGAATCAGACCCTAAATATAGATGTACTGGCAGACTTCAGGTCGCATTGTTTCACCAGTTATCTAATTCTTTGACTTATTACTCCTTCCAGGCGTCCGTTCGACAGTTGATATCCGTGCCGGTCAGTTCGTTGACAAGTACATTGGCCAAATAATTACGGCTACAGAAGCCGACCGGCGCCGGGAGCAGGCAGCACTGCACCAGCAAAAAGACGTATATTTGTTTGAACTTGACAAGTTCTTCGACCCTACATCCATTGATGAGCGTCTCTCAGCACCGCCGTTATTTGTCGATGGCGAGTTCATATCTGGACCAACGCGCTTTGTTAACCACTCATGCAATCCCAACATGAAGATTTTTGTGCGTGTAGGCGACCACGCAGACAAGCATATTCAAGACTTGGCTTTGTTTGCGATCAAGGACATTCCAGCGGGGATGGAGCTAACGTTTGACTATCTCAATGGAAAGGTCGATGGTGAGGACGACGAGAATGACCCGGCCAAGGTGGCAGAGATGGTCCGATGCCTTTGTGGAGCCAAGAACTGCCGAGGGTACCTTTGGTAGCTGGCGGTAGATGGATACTAATATTCGGCTATGAAGGGACAATGACTTTGCTTCATTCCACATCTAGTTGCACAAACACCCAAACAACAGAGATGCAAAGGACACTGAGATAGCTCCAGTACGAAGGTCTGAGCCACGACAAGTTTCGCTTTAAAAGGGTACTTCTCCGCATCAATTCAGCAAATGGAAAGCACAGTTAGAACGTCAAATACCTCCTAGCCAGTAGATGAGGTAAATTATTTGATTGCCTATACAAATTAATGAGAGCGAAACTTTGAGTTTTTAGCTAAAAGCCTGGTTACTTGTGTCGTAGTTGGTTGTTGTATTTAATAGCTCAGAGGAAATCAATACTTGGGGGAGAGGCAACTAGTCTATGCCGTGTAGTGCAAAACCTGGAGCCACAATGTAATCCGGCTCATGATACCAGACTTGGTTTGTGCTGACGTCTAGAAACAGTTGTATTAGTTATTAGTGCGAAGCCCTGGCACCAACTACCCCCAAGGTCAACTCTGGTCACGAAAAGCTATCCACATTAGTTACTACTAACCAGCGGATATGCACAAATGCACCACTTGTAGCCACCACTATTGCCTGTTTTAAAGCTAGGCAAACGATGGCATCCATGCCCGCACTACTCGGACCCTGTGACGTTGAATATGTGCCGGCATTTGCCTCCTGAGGATCTCCGACCCGGACGGAACTGACCATGTAGGCAACCTCACAGTGTGGGGCTTGATACTGGGATTTTTGCACGGCTGGTTTGGGCTTCCTTTCCTTATTTTTCTTCTGCGCTAACTAACTAACCATCTTTTTTTGGGGTCTAATTGACTAACCAGTCTTTGTCTTGGCCGCTTCTGTTGCACTCGTTCCACGCGAAAATGCATTTATCGGGGCCAAGGTGAGGCTCGTTTGCGCTGGACAAAATCCCTTGATTGTCTATCCTCTCTTCCCAACTACAGTACTACAAGTATTAGTTAGTAGTTAACTATAACTACGAGCAAGTAACTAACCATGTATAGTCACCCAGCCAGCTATAGCGACACAACTTCTAATATTGATTTGCCTCCCTCTCTTGCGACCCCACTTCCATAAATCAGGCGTGCCCTGATGCTCCTGCAGCTTCTTTGCGCCAGATGAAGAACTCGTTCATGCCCAGCAAAACTTGACTTGAATCCCCCTCCCCTCCTCTGCCTATTTTATTGCGCTGCTAAGAAGCCAGGTCTGTCTAATCCAAGACCACCAACCCTGTTGTGTTCTTATAGCCACATGCTCAATGGTACATGCCATCAATATCTTGCCATTACATCTATCACAAGAGCAAATGCCTCTATCTACGTTCTGTCACCCGCTCACTAACCTTATCTCCTCTTGCTAGGGCTGTTGCAACTCTACCGAACAGAGTCCTTATCAGGGCGCATTCTCTGTCCCATCGTCCACCTCAAACATCGCCGCTGGAGCTGCTCCGGTTCCGACACATTCTACCTATGCGTCGGGATCAGCCATCTCTATACCACCGGCGCCTTCTGGCACTTCAAATGCTAATTCCCTAGCCCATCTAAGACGGTACTCTCGAGACAACCGCCACCCTCGACTCGGGAGAACTTCAAGTGAACGACGCCATTTGCATCTAGCTGCTGTAACAACGGCCGTAAACACCGACAGTATCGAAGCCCCAGAAATTGTCTTCAATCAACCTTTGCGCCGTAAGCGCTGGAAGAGTCGCGCTGGACAACAATGGACTACTGCCCGCATTGATCTTTGTCGCCAAGAGTTCTTTGAGACACGCGATGATGGTCGGCCTGAAATATGGCAGAGCCTTCGCGCTGCCCTGGAATTATTGTGGGTATCGGATCGAGCGCAAGAAACTGGCCGTCTGCGCGAAATCGCAATGTCCACGGCTCAAAGCATTATCGACGCTGCTGGAATTACCATTCCCACTGGGAACCCCTCGCACGGCGTCTACGACAGCCGAGGCCATCTGTACCAGCTTCCCAGGGAAATTATCTGCGACCCACAAGACATTATCCAAGCTGAAGGCGTCATCTCTGATCGAAACTCCGTCACCACCGCCGAGGAAGAGGAGGCAGAGGCGAGCTTCATTCAAGACGAACAGGCTAAAAAAGGTGCCCTTGACAGCAACAATCTCAGCTCCACTACCAATTCTGTCGCCGCTTCTGCTGCTGCTGCTGCCTCTGCCTCTGTTATGACCCTGTCCTTGATCAAGTTAACAGTGCGGTTGAGCCAAGGTGCACAGGATGTCGTGGTTGAAGCTTCTCTGGCTGAGCCAATACGCACAATCAAAAAGACCATTGCAGCTAAAGCACAACTACTCCCTGATCGTCATGTGCGCCTGGTGTATATGGGTAAAGTGCTCCCTGATAGAGACTCTCTGGAAAAAATTGGCTGGCAACCAGGACATGTTGTGAATGCCATGATATGCAAAAAGCCTGATTCTACTCTTTAGTCCAGAACCTCGCACCCATTCGCGTCTTCCATCCTGTCTTTCACTTTCCCAGTCTCATCTGATTTTTGCTTCCTCTGCGAATACCCCTTGCTGTTTTCCTTTCACTCAGCGATGGTCTCTTGTCTGTCTTTGGCATTGTTTCGGACATTCTTGTCACCAGGGACACAAGTATGCCATGTCATGCCATGTCAGTCTTTGCTTTTTTTTTACTTTTTCTTGCTATGTATGTACCTGCGGATGATAGATCTGTTTCTGATACAAGTGTTGAACATGTAATTACACCACGCACCATAACTGTGGTTTGACTCCTGTCCTACTTGCGTGGCAAAATACGGAATATACGTCGTACGGTGCTATGTGCAAGATAATGGTCAGGGAGTCAGTTGGTTCAGTCGTGGTTCTCTATTCTTCTCCTTCTCCAGCCTCATTCAATCTATCGTGATAGCTATATACAAATACAAAGTGGGGTATCATCAGGGTTAGCACAGGAATGTGCTCACGTGACCATACCCCTGTGAATATACCTTGCAACCATGGAGTAATATTCCGACGATAGCTACTTCTACAGGTATGCATATTGGCGTAGCGTGCTTGAAAGACCATGTATTTATGTATGTATGTACATATATAAATTCTGGGTTAGATGTGCTGAATCACCTTGCAACTATCGACAGTCTGTCATGTTCAAATAATCATGTGTATGTCGCGACTCAATTTATGCATGTACATACATAACTATCTCAATCAGTAGTCAGGCATTCAGAATAGTTTATGTCATCATCATGGTATGTAAAACACAAAGGCATAAACAGAAACAGCAGATAAAAAACATCAACCAATTCTCGGCTACGTTAGTACGTACAAGTGGCATGGCAACAGCAATATTCAACAAAACCCGCCGCATTCTTCTCTCCGCTTATCACCTCATTATTCCCTACTGATTAGTTGCTCATACTACCAATTTTGTTCAAACCCTTGAGAGACCCCAAGCTCAGAGCCAGACCTTGTGATCTACTGCGTATACGCACAAAACCGGTGATGGGGCCATTTTCGCCCTTCTGTTCAATGCTAAGATTGGCCAATGCATCCTCACCTACAACGCAAAGAATGGTATGTTAGCATGGATTCCGTCGTTCAATAGAAATACATGTATTTTTGAATACTCACCAAAGACGCTACGCGCATAAAGGTTAGCACTTAAGAACTGGCAGTCACCCTTCAGGCTGGCCTCGGGCGTCAAGCAGCTCATGTTGGTGCATGCCATCAACTGTGACAAGAACTCACGCAGGCTGGTAGCCTTCGAGTTGATGTTGACCTTGTTCTCCCATTCGAACTCAGTCCACATGGTACGGAACTGAGTCTCAGTGCAGGTCGCAGGCTGGATGTAGTCCATAATATCCACGTGTACATCGTTAAGAATGACAACGTTGGTATCCGTTGAGTGAGCACCATCGTAGACAACATTGCCAAAGATGACGCCAGTATCGGTCGATGATACCTTGATAGTGCACTGAACATTGTGGAAATCGTGGGGACCCAGATTCTGAGTCGTTGGCCGCTCAACAACCTTCAAATCACCCAAGGTGGCAAACTCAACTGAGAGGTTCTGCAGAGTTTCCGTGGTCTGGTTGACAAGCAGTACGTCCAATACAATGTCAAACTGGTGTACTTTGACATATGCTTCGGCATACACAGGGTCAGAGAAGCCAGTCAGTTGAACGACCCTGTTAAGCTTCGAGGAAAGATCCTCAGCGGCAGAATCTCCGCCAGTAGCCCGTTCTAAATCCACGTGCATCTCATCCGCACCATCGCCGGCATTCTTCTTGGCCAATTGCCGAATGTTTACGACATCATCAACCTGGACGGCAGTTTTGGCCTTTTCCACAGCCTCTTTGGCTGCCCGCTTGCTCTCTTCAGCAAGAACCATAGCGCGGAAAGCCTTGCGGGTATCATCCAAAAAGACTGTTTCCAATTGCTTATGTTTCGTGAACTCAGCGAGGGACCGGACACAAGTCATAATGCGGTCAATTGAGTCTTCGTCAATAGGCTGCTTTGCAAAGTGCGATTGGCCGACGCGGACGATAGAAATCATGATGAGCATGGCCTCTGCACGGAGGGCATTGGTGCGAGAATTGTCGGACGAAAGTTCGCTGTGTCGCATGACCAGCTTCACCAGAGTAGATGCAAGTACGGTAGCAAGATAGTAGTCACCATCCAGAATCAGTTGGCGTAGAGGTGGCTTGGAAGCAGCTTTGACAGCTTCCAGTTTGGCGGCAGCGGATGACTGGCTTGTAAGAGCGGTCTCAGTGGCATATGTTCCATCAGCAAGAACACGTCTGGATCCTGATGACGGAGCAGACTTCTCGTGAATTGACTCTTCAGAAGCCGGCGCTTCCTCATCGACATCCTGGGCATCTAGCAGTCGCTGTTCGGAAGCAACAATAGGGATTTCCCCCAAGCTAGCGCGTATCCGCTTCCAGGCATCGCGAATATCCTTTTCCTCCAGCGCATATTCACCCACAGTCCAGAGAATTCCACGATAAACCTTGCCAGCTCGAACTTCTCCGAGAGTTGAAGTCAGACGTTGTACAATGGATGGGCGCAGTTCGGGGAACTTCTCAACCACTTCCTTGGCAAAGTTAATAACGTCGACGGCTGAGGCATTGTTGAAGTCGGCAATGAAGTCCATCAATAAATCAACTACACTTGCAGCGACTTCGGAGAATTTGATGGCGCATTGGTGAATGGAGTGAATAAGCAGCTGGCGATACTCGGAATTTTTTTCGAATTCTTGATCAACAGTTTTGGCAAGCTCTTTTTTGAGGAGTAGAACCACCTCTTCTACATTCTTGCTCGACACCATTTCCATGGCAATAGTCAGGGCCTTGCGGCGAACATCAATGTCGGGACTGGACAGTGCGCGTAGAATTTCCATGGTCAAGTCGTCGAGTACACCTTCGTTTTTGCGACGAAGTTGATCAACTTTGTCCAATACGATTAACTTGACGTTGTTGTCAGGCTCCTTAATACTAAGTTCAATAAATTTGCTGGCGGCAGCTTTAACAGCAACAGGGTTGTTGGTGAGAGAAGTGAGAGACGAAGCAGCCTCATAAATGACAGTCGAAGCGCCAGCCTCAAGGAGATCAAAGATTAAGCGCAGGTATTTGGCCTTGTTTTGAGTGTTCTGCACGGCATCCTTGCGGATAAATTCAAGTTCCACAAGTTGAAGGAGCTCTTCCGCATTAACAATGCCTTCGAAAACACCTCCCAGATATTGAAGGGCAGCATCATGGCTGATACTACTGAGGGCAGCGAATGCATTGCGTTTGCAGGTGGAATCGGTCTCCGCCTCGAGGAAGTTGGCAATCAGCTCGGGGGCATCAGGGATCAGGAACTGTGAGTGCTGGTAGATTGAGGCAACAGCGAACACGGCATTCTTGCGGACGTAGGCGTGGCGATGTTCAAGACAAGAACGGGCAGAAGACAGCAAAGGTTCGATCAATTCAGCCTCACGCAGTTTGCAAAGGAAACGAAGGGTGTTTCCGCGAATATACTCGTTAGGGTGCTGAAGATCGTTGCGAATGCCGTTGCTAAAGAAGGAACCCCAGAGTTAGTGAGGAGTTCCGAGGCAAATAGTAGAGCTTGAAGGGAAGAATCGGTAGGGGGTAGCCAATGGCTTAAAATAAGCGCGTCTAGAATTCGTCAAAGGTCGACAAGACTTCATGTGGCACTGATGCTCTGATGGTTGATACATACCACACGAGAATCATCTCTTGCTTCAGCTTGCCGGAAGCATCCAGCTTCGGACATATCTCGTAGTAGAAGTACAGCAGCTTCTTGAGCGGCTTGTACTTGCTGGGCATGACAAAACGAATGATGTGCATCAAAAGAGATGGCATAGAGTCGCCATTGAGCATGATGGTGAGGATGTGTTTCATGGTCTCCACCTTGCTTTCATCAGTACCCTTTTCCAACTGTGTACGCAGGTCTGAAAGGGTGGGCACGTCAGCGGCATTGTCCTGATGGACAAGGCTGTAGGCGTTCTCCAAGAACGTGGCCATTATGAAAATGCAGCGGATGCTGGAATTGGAGAGTTTGGCGTCAATCAAGCAATTGAAAATGAAGAAGTAGTCGAGAGACGAGGCCAACGATGGGCGGCAACGACGCAACGGTTGGTCAAATCAAGGTTGGTGGTATGATTGCGGAGGGGACAGATGATGGTTGTGTGTGATGTTGGCGGCACGAGTATCGACAAGCTCCAATAGGAGGATTTGGGGACGAGGACAAAAACAGAGACGAGGTTGTGATGGCAAAAGACAGCATGCGAAGCCCAGGACGTTGAAACGGAATACGACGATGTCGCAAGACAAATAAAGACACCTAGATGTATGTAGTAGACGGAGTCAGCCAAGCATTTCGTTGGTTAAGGTGAACTCCTTTTCTGGGTCTCAAGCTTCAATCAAATAGGCCAGTGTCAGGCCAGGCGGCCAACTGAACTATAGGGAGGGGGGTATTGTGGTTTGGGTGGGTGGGTATCATAGATGGCGTACCAGCAAGGAGCTATAGCAATTTGGCCTGGGCTATGGTGTTGTTGTGTTCGCTGAACTGGCTGGCAATAAGTCCCGGATCATGCGGCTATGGCTAAATAGTCTGGATCAAAGATTCAATTGTAGTTGTGGTGGTGAGGGCCGTTGAACGAAGCAAAAAAACAACCGAGCTCTCAGGTAAAGTGCAATCCGAGTTACAAGCTATCGTGCAGGTGTTGTATACCTGTACAAGTGTCTTAATCCCAAGTCTAGGATCTCAGGGAGAAGGCCTAGGTGGCCGTTACGATTTGGAGTGGAGACACCCTCACGTGATTCAGATCACGTGGCGCTCTGATTGTCTAACCCTAGTATCGCTGTCGGAATAAGTGTAATCCTAACTCAAACTCCACTTAACTAGTTGACTAGTCAGCCAACTCACCAGTTAGTTACACATCCATAAGTGTCGTATATGTGGTACCATAGCTGAAAGTTGTTGGGCATGACAACAAAGTTGCCCAGTATATTGTTGGGATAATAACCTATAAGATTTCCTTTGCGCTCTTTTAATGCTGAAGAATATGATATGACGACTATCAACACCATTTCCGCATAACTTTGTTCACACGAAGACTTTGAACTTATTTATTGTTCCACAGGCTCATACAATTCAACTTGCCTCGAAATGATGCGAAGCCGCCATCAAAAACGGCCATTTTCAGCTGAGTCCCCGGCATCATCTTCCAGTCTTTCGCGTCTTGTCATTCACTGGAATGAACTGCCGGACTGGCGGAAGGACAATGCCTTTATTCATACAGGCTATCGGGCCACCAGCAATTCATTACACGCATGCTTTCGCAGCCTGTCGTACCTTCACAATGAAACGGTGAACATCTGGTCTCACCTTGTTGGGTCTATAGGCTTTGTCTTGATCGCAGCATACCTTTACGCTGTGATTGCACCACGCTACGCAACCGCCTCTCCTGTTGATATCGTAATTTTCGGTGCGTTCTTGAGCGGTGCGGTTCTATGTTTGGGCATGAGTGCAACATATCATGCCCTCTCGAATCATTCCCGCTTGGTAGCAAAATGGGGGAACAAGCTCGATTATACGGGCATTGTCTTTCTCATAGTGGGAAGCTATGTGCCGGCACTATACTATGGGTTCTACTGTGACGTGGCTCTAAGAACACTGTACACAATAATGGTGAGTTTAAATGTCGCTTTGCTATCTTGGGTGTTCCTTTGGCTAACTTGCTTAGATTTTCACATTTGGCTTTGGATGTATCCTAGTATCGTGGATTGAGCACTTTCGGACTCCGGAATGGCGACCATATCGCGCGTTCATGTTTATTGCTCTCGGAGCCTCTGGTATCGTCCCAATTCTACAGGGTCTTGAGAAACACAACTGGGCGTACCTTCAGAAGACAATGAGCCTGGATCTAGTCATTCTACATGGTGTTATGTATGTGGCAGGTGCCCTACTTTATGCTGTGAGTATTGATTTTGTTTTAATTCCAACGTGAACTCTTCACCGGAAAAGAAAACTGACATTTGAATAGGCTCGGTGGCCTGAGAGGACGTGGCCTGGTGCTTTCGACCACTTTGGCAGTTCACACCAAATATTTCATGGATTTGTGCTACTCGCTGCATTGACACACCTGTATGCCATGGCACTAGCATTCGATCACCATCATACCAACACTATAAATATTGGCTGTGAATGGAACAGGTAAAGCACTCATGACACACCGTTATTCGACTAAAGAAGGCCAGAAACACTTGTATTATGGGGGCTGAAAAGAGGGTGCTTGTGTAGTTTATGCTCCGCGTCTATGTATATCTATTCCCCTTCCTGTCCTATAGCTACCCCCAAATTCATTAGTTGTAACAAGCCAGATGCCATTGCTACTATCGTCCAGCCGCTCGTTTCTCTTACAGGATTCCACTCAATTGCAGCAATACGGGTCTCCTTTTCGTGGTTCACTGCTCTTGCAGGATCGATAATTCTGAATGCCGGCCCCTTTTCCGGTACTTGGCCCTCGACTGCCCCATTTTTAGTGGTATCGTCTTTGTCCTTGCGTTCGTTAAGCTCCGTTGAATCACAGGCCACCAATCTACTGGCGCCCCTCACAGTGTCATTCAAATGGCTGTCGGCCTGAGAAATCCGCGGAAAGCAGCTTGCAGGGCGGAACTCATGCTGCATAATCTTTCGTTTGCTAGGCTTTTCGCTTCTGGCGGCAAAAATCTTTTTGATACTGTTGGCACACCATAATGACCCATCTCTCAACCCCACCAGAATGAAGGGGTGGCCGTAGCCAGCTGAGAAGGCCGTCACCGCACTACTTGACGATATTACAGCCGGGCCATGAGGGAAATAGCGACAGTGCATGAAACTAACAACAGCATCCAGTGGGCTTGATGACGGGTGATTCAAGAAAAAGCCCTGGAGGTCGTCATGCCAGTTTAATGCGGTGCTCTGCATAGCAATACTTGGGAGGGCCCAAGATGTTGACTCATAGCCTGGTGAAGCAAAGTCAACTAGAGTTGGTAGTCCAGCAACTGGCACTGACACAACTAAATATGGTCGAGAAGGGTAGCCTGTAGTGATGTCAACCACATATGAGTGGTGCGTAGCATGGCGGGCCAAAAGAAGACACGGGGCAATGGACCAGAGGCAAACGCTTCCATCGACATGACCAGTGACAATACGATTGAATCCAACCCAGGCAAAGCAAGTCACTTTGATTTCTTCCTCATTATTGAGAAAGAGGCTGGCGATTTTGACACAGGTGCCTTGATTCCAGAGAAGAGGCGTTAGCAGAGCGCATGTAGAAAGATGAGGAAGATAGCAGCCAAGAAAAACAAGAAATCAAAGAAGAGGAGGAAACTGTGGATATACTTACCAGAGTAGCCCTGCGTCTGATCAATATCAACGACATGTACTTGCCCTTCGGTGGAAAGTACACCCAGCAAACCTAAACCTGCATCCTGTTTCTGAGGACACCACATCACCCTTCGAGAAAACCCCCAAGGAAATACCATCTCTCGTGCTACAGGTGGAGATTGTAGATCTTCATTTGCTAATCCAGTGAATGTGAGGGCATAAACCAAACCATCACTAGCTGTTTGTGTCCCATGAGGCCGACCCTCACCAAATGGGACTACACATACGACTAGCGTTTGCCTGTCATTGACCTCTTTGGGCGCCCAGGTCATATTTAAAACGGTACCGCTGAGATTTAATAGCCACCCAGGTCTCTGAAAGCTGGCTTCACCGCCGTCTCCATGTTCGGGAGAAAGTCGAGGCACAAGCTGCACCTGAAGTCGCTGCATACGTGTCTCGTTTCTTTCCGAAATGACAATCAGCTCTTTCAACAAGCTCGTGTTTTCACTCAAAGCTCCACTGCCGCAGTCCAGTGTTTCTGTTTGTGTGATATAAGCTCCTGAGCTCTTCCAGTTGTGCAGCAGCTGTAACTGCTGGTCCTGGAAGTCGGCGGGTAGCCAAGCTGGTTCTGGGCGCTGATTTATGATAGGCAGCTCGTCGTAAGAATACCAATGGTTGATGAATCCAGCTGCGGTCTTGATGTCTGCAGGAATGGGTCCATAGAAACGCTCAAGAACAAATCCTATGCGACGACGTAAACGAAGAGGGCCGTGATAACTGCGGTTTGTCAGTTGGGAAGGGTACGGTTCAATAATATTAGGGTTAGAGTTGTTGATGGGAGATTGAGCAGTCATGTCATCACAAGTGACATCATTAGAAGAAGCAGCTTTCCTAGGCCGAGCAGAAGCTGGAGTTGTGTTGGACTTGAGCTTTCGCTTGACAGCGCTAGCCTTTGTAGGTGAAGAAGTTGCTTTGGCCCTGGGGGTCCGGATGGGTGTTGTGGTAGACTTTGTAGAAGCAATGCGGCGTCGCGCTGCCGGTGTTTTGGGCCCAGCTTCCTCCTCACAGAAGCTTTCTGTATCCGAATCTTCATGGTCGGAAATCTGATATACATCGCTGTCGCTGTCTACTTCGTGGCCCGCACCTCTGTCATTGTCGTCGTCGTCAACTTCGTGGACTTGATCCGCGGCAGACTTTGTCGCAGAGCGCCGCGGTCGCTGGCGGCGGAAATCAGAAGACATTTGTTTGTGAAAAGGGGACGAGGGGCATGAGATAAAAAAATCCCCGATGAATGGCTCTTTATAGAATCCTGGGTCATGTTATATTAGGCGAAAGCTCGAGATTTGTAGCGAAATGTGAGGTCCATTTCTTGTGCAACTTTTTGTGTCGCTTATGTAATCCATAATTTCCCGATGACGTCTTCGCATCGCGAGATCTACGCCTCCATACACACATCTATGTTTTGACAAGGTTACAATGTAATGTACTATCGATTTGCATCACACCGCCACTTTTTCCAGTCTTTAGATCTCTCATAAACACATATCTATTATCATGGCTACTTTCCCTATGGCAGAGCCAAGCCTCCTCAGCCCACGCTCCTCGATACGATCACCGCCAGTTCCCGAGTCTATTCGCCCAAACGACTTCTACTTTCTTCTGCGCCCCGAGATATACAACCCACTTGACACGTTTGTCACTCCGGCATGCTTCAAAAACAGCCCTCAGCAGCCACGTCCAGACACACCTATCTCTGAGCTTTTGTCTGGTGGTCATTTCCGCGCTGCTGCTAGTGCTGCTGTTGACGAGTTGACATCGGAAACCATTGACCCCGCGAACTACCGTCGAATATTCGAGCTACTCTACATTCGGCTATCATGCTTGGTACTTATAAACGCCACGAATGTGGCTGCACAAGAAGTCAAAGCATTGCAGGACCTGAACAACGTCTCGCTGTACATTGACCAAGAGACTGGCCAGCATGTTGTACCGTGGGATCTTCGCGTGCTGAATGTAAAGTTGCAGGCTGTTGGCTTCAATGATATGCGGCGAGCTGTCATGAGTTTTTACGATTTGGCACGCGAAGCCCGAACCAAAGTTGCAACGGCTCCGAATAAATCAGAGCGAGAATTATGGGTAATACGACTACGTGATATTGGCGTGAGGGTTGCTTGGTCATTGGTTGAGCTAGGCGATACACTAGGCGCCATTCTACACATGCAAACTCTGCCGCCTAGTAAAGACAACACAGGACGTCTGGCTGAAGCCATGTTGTGGCTCTATCTTGGCGACTCTAGTGCGGCCAAGACTGTTGTCAGTACTCTAGCAGAGGGCCAAGAGAAGCAGATGATGGAAGCTTTGACCGACATGGCAGACGGAGAATTTGTCGCAGCATTGACTCAACTTGAGAAACTAAATGTGAATGGAGAACAGGCCAGCGAGACGGTGCAGGTTAATCGAGCAGTGTGTTTGCTCTACAGTGGCAATATGGACGAAGTGAGTACCAGAAAGCTGGTAGTGAGGTTGAATCAGACCGGCAAGCTAACTAAATATAGGCTAGAAAGGTCCTCGAGGGCCTCATCGACAATGGCTTTGCATCTCATACCCTTCTACTCAATCTTTCAACCATCTACGAGCTTTGTACAGACAAGAACCGCGGACTCAAGGCAACCTTGGCTAGCCGTGTAGCTACACGAGAGACGAATGAACATGGTTGGGAACGGACGAATGCTGACTTTAAGCTTTGAAGAGAGACATGGCAATGCTATATAGGATATAGTGGCAGTGGCTATACTTGAATAACTCCCATTGTTTGCTTGCTCGCTTCATTTCGACTACGCTTGCGACGATCGTGAGCTGGTGGTTTGGCTGAAATCATAGCCTGCTATTTTAGAGGCCGGTCTTGTTGGTTTGTCACTCTCACGGGCATCAAGACCCACGGCCATACATTTGTATGTATGTACATACTTGCAAGCATTGAACTTGGTGCTTGTAGTGTAGTCAGCTTATCGACGTCATATTTGTTTCTTACTTGCGTAGATTTGTCTTGTGCTTGGAGAATTCATTCTTACATCATCTTGATTGGGCTGACTAGCGATGAACTAAAAGTGGGGCTGTTCTTGTGTCAATTCATAGTTAGCTAGTTAGTACTAACTAGTATCAACGAGAACAACATGCCAAACCAATACAAATACAAATACAAGTGCATTTGTGTGTATCTTCCTGTTTAGAAGTCCCTGCGGCCACTTTTTTTCTCCTTCCTCTGCGCCAATCCTTCCCCTCGCTCGTCTGTCTCCCTCTCTGCCCTCTTTCTACTATATCTTACCCAACCACCATAATGCTGTCCAAGCTCCTCGCCGCAAGCATTCTGCTTGTGAGCTGCTTTTTTGGCGCCCGCATGACCATGTTCCTCGGCTTCCACAATGGTCTATTTGATGTCATTGGTGCCGCCGTATCATCTCCGGGCCTGCAGACTCCTGTATCCGCGACTACCACTGGCGCTGCTTTGCCGTTCCCTGCGGGCCCCCAGCCCTTTGTCGTTCGGTACACCGGCCTGGCTGCCATTGACCGGCTTCTTAGTGACCTCATTGGCTATTTCACTCTGCTCATGCACACGCCTCAGACTTTGGGCGCGCGTGCAGCCTGGATGTATATCATGGTTCAGTTCTATGGCATCTGGCAGGTACTTGAGCTCGAGGGCTACCGCGTTGGAAACACCAACCGTGTCGTCAAGCAGTAAGTTATTCATCTAGTTACATTTATAGATGGCCATCAAAGCACTAACAAGCTCATAGTACCGCCATCCTTGGTCTAATTTTCCAGTCTGCATCCTTGGCTTTCACACTTCCGCTCTACCTGACTGTACACATCCTCACAGCTCCGGCCACGCCTATTCATGGTGCCTTTCACGTTACTCATGCCGACCTTGTTGCAGCACCGTTTGCTGGCTTCCTGGCATTCACTTTGCCTGCACTAGGAATGGGCCTCCCTGGCATGTTGGGTGCGCCAGCGTACCATTACGTCTCAGCCTTATGGCAGATCTTCCCGGTGACGCAGAGTCTCTGGCACTTTGCGATTCGTAAAAGTCTGTTTTCTGAAGTCGGTGAAGTTGGCGTGAAGGCGGCGTCTATGTACGAAGAGAAAGTTGAGGAAACCAGTGAAGCTGTAGGCCTTGATAACACAACCAAACGGCGGAAGCAAACTGTGGCTACCACCGTTGCCATCGAGTCTCCAAACCAGTCTCAGGTCACTGTTTCTCACGGCTTTTCTACAGCTTACCGCGACGCGTTTCGTCAAGGCTTGACCTCCCAGCTACTCATTCTATCGTTGATTATCCTCTCCCCCGAGACGCCCTATCTTCCTGCTGGCCTGCGTCGCGTTGCTAGTGAAGTCACGTGGTCTTCCGTGTTTTTGCCATTCACCTTTAGGACCTCTCCCACTGTCAGTAGCAGACTTTTACAGGCGAATTCTGCAGACGCTGCCACCGAAACGCCGCTTCTCGGAGCCCTAGCCCTGACTTTTCTCCAGTGGGATTTATTCTGGAGTTCTTTTAGCTACCTTACATGGGTCATATATGAAACACTCCGAGGCGGCAGACCAGGCAAACGCCCAAGCTTCTGGAAGACTCTAGGTCTTGCCTTGGGATGGGGATTAGTCGGTGGTCCAGCGGCAGTTGGGGCGGTGCTTTTGAGCAAGCGGGATAAAGAAAACATCAAACTAACAGAGAATGGCAACCAAATGGCCGAATCACGTACCCGGACCATTAAAAGCAAGAGCTCCTAAATAGAACTTTCAATATAAGCAGATGATTGAGATAGAGTGACAACTTAGTCCAGTAGCTCTATTGCAGTACAAATCTATGAGGAAGGAAATATGAAATCTGTTCTATGTAACTCGCGACTCGGTATCTAAAGGAAAAAGAAAAAAGTGGAAGCAAATTGGTATAATGTGACAAAATCGAATCACGGTAGCTGAAAGCCCAAGAGAATGACAAAAGAGGCATCATGTTGTCAGGAACAAAAAGAAGCAACAGCAGGCATTGGCGGAAGCTGTTGTCTATTGATTGTCGGCTGCCAATGTATTACACATACATCCCAGCTGATTGTCCAGTTCTATCAGTTGGGAAAGTTTCTTAGTGATGTTGCGGATCAAGAATCGTGGCCCACTCAGTATGCTTGGCCGTCTGGTCGGTTTTATCTCCCCGTTTCTTAAGGAGTCCCTTCTTGCGCAGACGACGGCGGAGCTGGCGCTTACTCTCGAAATCCAAAAGTTTGCTGTCAATCGCGGTAATGTCCGTACCTGTTGCCCAGTCCAGCAAATCGGCACTGTAATCGCTAGCGTCTTGTACGACCTGATTCCATGCCTGTCGGCCCTTGCCACCAGTCACCCATTGGTCAACTTTGATAGGAATTGCATAGCCAAAGGTCGGGTCGTCGTCTTGCCACACACAAGGAGCCGAACAGGCCACTGGACGGCAGTGAATATCACACATAGATTTCTCAGTAAAATACCAAATGGCGAGAAGGACAACAAAAAGGCCGGTAATAGTGAGACTAAAAGGTCCTTTTTTGTACATCCGGGGAACAGGAATGTCAACAGAGACGATATCCATTGAGGCCGAAGAGTGGCGGCGACGAAGATTGAGGCCAGAGTACTTTGTGGAGATAGAAGATACAGGAGACTCAACATCATGTTCTGACGGTGTCGTTGGGGATTCGGGTTGTGGAATTGGCTTTTGAGATAGAGCGGGTGGCAACCCCACATCGATTAGCACCGGCTTAGCTCTCTTGCGAAGTTCTGCTTGGCTCCTGGAAATACCGTCAGGAGATTCGGGCAATTGGCCACTAGATGTCATTTTGCTATCGGTATATGTTGAGGGTATAAGCGTAGCCATGTCGTCAAATGAAGAGAACGAAGAGAGAAGTGGATGATCTTTTTCAATAGCTGTTTCCAAATCTGACAATAGCTCGACATCATCAGCATCGCCGATACGTGAGTTTGTAGCCTCACGTTTAGACTTTGTCTCAACCTTTGAATGAGTCGGTCCTTCCAGAACGTTCTGATGGCTTTGAAGAGATGTCGAAATGTTTAACTCCGTGGACTTTACAGTCTGTGAAGCCTGGTGACTTTCATCCTGAGCTACAGCCTCTTGGTTAGAGGTTGTTGCGACAGTGATGACATCATCTTTGACAGGGCCAAGTGAGCCGACTACTGCTCGCTTCAGGCCCCTCTCTGCTTGGTGAATAACAACCATCTTCCTGCCCTCGCTCACTAGATTATTCGCCTCCATTCGTCTTGGTTCAGCCCCAGCCTCGGGTTGATGGAGACTAGTCGCAGACTTGGCATCATAACTGTTGTCAGGAGCATGGGATTCAACAGTAGATATATCATCGGGGAAAACCTTGCTGGTTGAGGTTTCGTCTACTGAAGCATCACAGTTCTTGGATGGGACAGAGCCGCTCGAGACACGATGTTCCAATCTCGAGAGCCCTTGTTTGATGCTACGCAGGCCCTGTAAGGCCTTGTCGCATGCTGCCAATTCTTGTGCTGCGTTCCTTTCACCATGGCTACCTCTTGATGAACAGGCACTGCTACCGCGAGAAGACCTACGAGCTGTGGCTTTCACTTTAGCTTGTGCATGTGCTTCCTCTTCTTCGTGTTCAATCTCTTTTTGTGCCAACATCAGTTCCGTATAGTCGTCAATGTCGATGGTAGAGTCTTCAACACCATACTGTCGTTTAAGCTCACGCAAGTCATCACGCACCGATGGGGGCTTTAATGAGTTCATTGGGGCCCGGCGGAAAGGTTGTGAGCGTGAACGAGTACGAGACATTTCTGACAGTGAGGTCACTGATGTTCGACGCAACGATGAACTTCTGTCGCGGTCTCGATCACGTTCCCTGCTCAAACGGGAGCTCATGATAGTATCCGCAGTTCCCACTGAAGCCGTACGACGATTATGGACTTTAGTATTACTGCTTTCTGTAATGACATCGAGTCTGCTCAGACTCATTTTAGATGACAGAGCCTTACTATCAGAAGCACCCAAAGAGTACCCACTAAAGACGGGTTGTTCTGTCTTGGAAATAGGTGGTGGACGAGGTGTTTCAATAGGAGTTCCATCAACAATAGCAGGCTCTAAAATGGGTGAGTCTATACTATTCCGAGTATTCACAACATGCTGTATATTTCGGGACATCGGTCCCTCAGAAGTAACCCGGGGTGCAGGTGGATAAGCCGTGTTTGAGTCGCCAAGAGTGAAGAGTTCAGTGCCTGAAGTATTGCGTGCCAAGTTCCGAGCACGGAATGAACAGTCGGTTGATACAGAACGGCGATGCATGTTCAGAAGATTGAGATTTGGGTTAGGAGCCAGATCAGGAATTGGTGAAGGTGCAAGAACGGTGGAAGTATGAGCGCGAGAGACCGGACTATGTGCTCTATCTCCAGTCCTAATGTCCAAACGGCAAGGGCTAGACCAAGTACGAGAGTGCATCTGTTGACTAGTACTAGAGACATCCGGTTGATGTATTATAGGAGGGCTGATGGCATGTGACAGCTTTTCGGTGGCAGCAGTGGTGCTAGACACGGGCCTAGACACCGACCTTCTATGGGTCGTGCTAGCTCGGGATGTAGATCGCAAGTTTGTTGCGCCTTTTCGATCACGACGGCACACTTCCTGGTCTGATTCCAAATCCAAGTCAAGTTCCGACACAGACCCTGTGTGAGATATATATCTTGAACGAGAGTTACTAGTACTCCGTTGCTTAAGCATAGACAAAGATGAGGTAGGTAGTGCTGACACAACAAAAGTCGCTTGTGATGGAGCAATGTTCCGGCGCCCGTGTGTTTTCATGTGTATGTCAGGAGATGCATCCAAAACAGGCGACACAGAGGACGTAGTGAGTGCCGTAACCGCAGCAACTGTCGTATTAGGGTGTGTATAACTTGAAGCAGCAGAATGAATGGTAGAAGCCGAAGCGCTACGTGTGATAAAAGACGAAGGCTTTCTAAATTCGGTTCTCTGGTCAGCCTGGGACGATGCGGACGCACTCCGCTTTGACTTCCCATCAGACGAAACTGAAGCAAAGGATGCCTTTCTTGACAACAATGGCAATAGAGAATTGGAGGGCCCATTTTTGATAGTCTGAACCCCAGAGTTATGGGCACTTCTTGGACGCACTGGAGAATGTGTTGATGAGTGAGCAGAAGAGGCTCGCTGTTTTTCTCGTTCATCAGGCAACCGTGACGGAACAGGATCAGTATGTTGATGTGACAGTACTGCAGACACAGGCGCAGAAATGCAATCAGCCTTGTTATCGTGTGACTCAGGTGAGCCTGGGATTGGCGCAAGCGTAGTGGTCAACGTCAGGAAAGGCTGAGAAAGGTTCTCTTGAGGACCGGTTGCAACTAGGAGAGGTGAGATCAAAATGGATTCAGGCAATGGCACGACCGGAAAAGGCAGTGAATCAGGGCCAGGGCCAGTAAAATTATCTGGACCATCATACGAAGCGGTTTTTTCAGCATCAGGTTGGACTCCCACATCGTCGGAAACATTTTCAGGCATGCCTCTGTCAGCTTCGAGATGAGAAGCAGAATTAGGAGTATCTTGGGCAGATGAATGGTCGAGAATTGGCAACGGGGCTAGCAACACCTCGTCGCTAGAAACAAGCTTCTTTTGGGTATCAGCTGCTTCTATCGTGGCAAGCGTGACATGAGAGGTTGTTTGACTTGTAATAACCTTTTCAACGTTCGCCAGTTCAACGGCTTCCATGTACTCTTCCAGTTTTGTTGAACTTTTGGCAGGTTCTGCCTCAGGTTCTGCTTGCTCTGGAAGATGTTCTTTTTCATATTCACCATCAAGCTGGAACCCCTTGTTGTTAATCTGCAAAGGCGGTGTCGTTCCTTCGTCATTTTCTGCCTCTTCGCCATCGCCAACTACTGACTCATCTTCTTCCAAGATGGAATCATCCTGATGACTATGGTATCGTTTCTCGATTAGGTCAGGCGTCACCGGCACATGTGTGTTGTTGCGTATGGCTGGAATTTTGGCCCGCAAAAGTGCAAATGGCGCCACGTCATTCGGCTCTGTGGGATAGATCTTTCGTGGTGCTATCGGAGCAACAGGCTCAAATAATGAAAGAGGTTGTGGTGACGCAGGGGGTGAGGCAAAGTTTTCTTTCTTAGGTGGAGTCTCAAATGACGTAGGCTCAAAACGAGGAGATGCTGCCGGCGAGGTGATGCTTTCTTTCTGATATATACCCTCAGCGATGGGAGCTGTTCGTCGGCGATAATTAACATAAGTCGACAAAGACCGGGTACGGTGTTGAGAGTTGAGCTCCCGGTTTTCTTCCAATTTAGCAGATGCTACGTTAATTCGGGACTCTTCTGCAATCTCGCGCTGGCGTATTTCCTGGATTTTGTTTGCAGGGACGTCGTCTTCAGGTTCAGAAAGCTCATGTAGTGGCATTATAATAGCGGGCGCGCTTTTCCTAACTTCACGTCTTTCTCTTTCAGATTCACGTCGGCCATCAGGCGACCTGAGATTCTCGACATCACGAGTGACACGACTGTCAGGAGAACGTATGTATCTTTCTCTGGATCTAATGCTGGGCGAGTCGATGTCGCGTCCGCGACTGCGGTCTGGAGAGCGAAGACTCAAGGATTCCATGTCTAAGGCGCGGCGATCTGGTGACCTCACAATGGGAGCATCGCTGTCCTTGAGGCGGTGTTCTGGCGAGCGTAAAATAGTAGTAGTCGTTGTGAGGACATGGTGATGTAAATACTCATTTCCATCACCATTGACCTGCTCGATGGCCTTTTCTAGCGCCCGAATTTCATCCAGGCGATTATTGGTGAAACGCAAGGTGCGATCATCTCGAGGTCCAAGAGAACTACGGGCGCTTCTAGGTGTAGATATCACACTTGCTGGAGATGCTCGGACACGTGAGCTTTCGATTCCCTGAATATCGACACCAGTGAAGTCATCGCCAACTTGCCAGGAATATTGGCTGTTGGGCGAGCGGCCACTATAACTGCGAGAGTGTGTAAGAGCATGTCCCAAAGATGTCACTGGTCGAGAAGGAGGAGTTGCTTGGACCGGGTGGGATCGTTGATCGAAAAGAGGCGAAGCTGGGGGGCGAGGAGACATGGGAGATGGGTCGATTTCAGGCTCCTTTTTCCGCTCAAGGATTATCTGTGCAGATTCGACCGGGTCTTTGTTCTCACTTCGCTTAACCAAGCGCTTCAAAAAGCTTTTGCTCCTTGAAGGGGTGGTGATAGGCGAAGCAGCCACGTCTAATTCTTTTTCTTTCTCCTTGGTTTTATGGCTTGAACTTGCCCCACTCGGCTCTCGAGAAAGTCCAGGTACAAACTTCAACAAACGGCTAGACTTTGAAGCAGGAGACTTGGTACCATCATCTGACAGAAAAGAAGTGATAGAGCCCTTAGATCCACTCCTTCTAAGACCACGGGTAAGAGATGGCGACTTCGTAAGCCTGTTGCGAGCTTTTTCTCTTAACTCTTGAAACGGGCGAGCCTTGATAGTCCCTATTTGCTCTACGCTATGTGATGACGGCAAGAGTGAAGTCCCCGACCGTGCTGAGCTGTCATTTCCACGTGAGCCCGGGTACGCTGGTGTGGGGCTGGGGGAGAGGTTCATGGCAGGCGGAGATGAACGTCGTTGTAAGCGGCTATGGTTCTTATCGTAGATTCCTCTTTGGTCCTTGATGGGCAGGTCGTAGTAATCTTGGTCGATTCTTTGGGCACTATTGTGATCCCGTGGGTCATGCACACCATGTAGGTCCCGCTGATTGTAGAAACGTTTACTGTGACGCTCCGGCTCGTCGTAGTAGTCCTGGTCGTTGTAGCTGGTATCAGACTGGACATCGAAGTCGGTCGCCAAAGCACCTTCGTCTTCTTCAAGGGCAATGCGATAGGCCTCTGTGAGGGAAATCACTTGAGCGTGGCGCGTCACACTAGCCAGTGACGATCGGCGGCGTGGAATCGGAATGCCTTCGGGGGTAATAGCACCAAGCTCTCGCCGGTTTGCGCTGGACCAAGACCGCTGCAGAGGGCTGTGAGGCGCCGAAGCCCTACCTCGTAGGCCGTCTATAGAGACAGGGCGCTGTCGTCTCGCGTTGTGGATGCTATGAGCGGGAGACTTTGTGGGAGTTGAAGTGCCTAGAATCGAAAGCTCGGGGTCATTTGTCGCAAATCCAGCAGGCGTGTTAATTGTACTGAAGAGAGGTTTGCGGCCGTCGCGATCAATAACAAGCTTGCTGTTGCTGGCCGAAGTAGTTGGGCGGCTCAGGTCTGGTCGTATGCTGAAGAACTCTATGGGCTGCTGAGACATCGAGGGGAAGTAAAGAAAATGGTAATTTTCTGGAGAGGCCAGGATTAGAACGGGTTCAATTCAGGAGGCGGTGGAGGCCTAAAGCTGGGGATTCAATGGCTTTTTTGGTGGTGGCTCGCATCGACCCAGCTTCACAGCACAAAACACATACAGAGAAAAAGAAGGGAGGAAAAGAGATATCTCTTAAAGATACTTGCGTCCGCTCCTGCCCAGGGCGAGCAAGATGGTGAACAAAGAGGCGTTTGGGGGAACGCGAAGATGGGCGGTGTGTGACGAGGGAAAGTAAAAAAAAATCAAGTTGACCCGACTTTTTGTTTGCATGTGGCTGAAGCCAGACGCGTTGATCTAGCGCTTGTTTACTTTCACAGGGAATCAATGGCTTTTTCAGGAGGGCGGTTGTCTACATGCAGGCCAGACGCAAGGAGCCGTAGAAGAAGCAATGAGCCAGCCAGATGGAGAAGAGACAAAGCAAAACCGGCCAAGAGAGAACGCAGGAGGAAACAAACGAGGGCCGTAGTAGTCGTTCGGGTCGTGATCAGTTGACAGCAAGCATTTGAAAGCTGCTGGCTAGTGCGTGGGTGGATTGGATGGATATATAAGATTGGGCTAGGATGACGATCAAAAGAGTATTAAAAATCGGCCAAAATAACAAGAAAAATGAAGGGGGGAAAAAGTCTGATGGAGAAGCTCCCAAGACAAAGTACTGTGATAATAATTGAATGCGACTGGAAATGGAGAAGAAGAAAATTCAAGCCATGAGGCGGCTCTTGCATGTGTAGAATTAATTACACAAGTGGAAGCCAACCGACCAGGATGTGAGTGTGAAAGGAGAATAAGGCTAACACACAATGGGCAGGAGCGTGCCTCTCAACCAACAGAGCAATAGCTTGCTTGATTATCGTCGTGTTTAAGCGATCCTGTGTAGGCAAGAACCAGCGGCAGCTTCTACTGCTTCCAGCCAATCAGCGTGTTATTATCATTGTTTAGATTGACTCCATACATGTACCGGCACCTTACTGCGGCCCAAACCCTAATGCACTAACACCCACATGTACAAGATTGAGATGCCAACGACTGAACTGACAAACAAAGGAGACACGATCTGCACTTTATGCGTGTAGTTGTCCGTCTTTTTTCAGTTGTTTCATTGTGAAGATATTAATAGTCACTAACTAGCCAGTACTTTCTCTTTGTTTTCTTTGCCCCTGTTCTGTTGGGCACCCTCAAGAAATACCCAAGAATACCCAATAAATCTTGCCATGAGCCTCGTTTTTCTTCACCAACTGGGTTTTTATGGCCACGTAATTCATGCATGATATATAGTTGCACAATTGTCACAACTTCTAGGTCTAGTTATCCATAATATGGTAGTTGGTTATTCATACGCGTATATCAAACCCACTATTGGTACTCGAATGCAGTTTATGAACTGTGTAACTATGTATAACTAGTTATACATACATATGCAAGAATCATATACAGAAATTGTGTATATAACTACTTATGAGCCGAGCCTGTTCATGGAGTCTTTCAGTTTCTTGACGATCCAACAAACCCAATTTCTAGGAAGTGGTTGCGATTCAATTGATAGCTACTTGAAGATAGAGGAACCAGCCTCATCGCGACGAGCTAAGACATATTGTATAACTATCTATGCATAAAACTGCATGCTAAGATCTTGAAGCTTGAGTTGTTGATGTTGTCAGCATTCCAACCCTACAAATAGAAGAATCTTAGGGTTGTGCTCCTCTGACTACATCGGAATTGCCTTCAACTCGTTCACGTTCTAACATCACAACTCGCCACAAGAGGAACGCTATTGTAAAAGTTCCCAACCTAGTGGAAGCTGAACGACAAAAGGCCTCACTTCTCCTTTTTTTGCTCGGACTAGACTTTGCTTCTAAGCTTCACTAGGCATTCTCCTCCAACTACTACTTGACTCTAGCACAAGACATCGATGGACTTCTGAGCATAAAAGGGCTGCTCTCTCTCTCTCTTCCATAGTATCTAGAATAGAAGGTATCGATCATCGTTCGCCTTTCTTCCCCTTCATTGAATACATTCTCTATCTTTGAACTCTCTGAACTTGTGACGTTCCGGATACTTTTCCGTACAGGACAACAGTGAGTCCTATTAAACACTGATATGAGTCACCAAGCTATACATAAAGAAGGGAACACCGCCTTCGGCTTGACCGTAGCCTTAACCCTAATGAATAATTGACATAGAAGAGATTCCATAAGAACAAACTCCAACTAACTAACTGATTAAGCTTTCATGTGCAATCATGTGTCAAACTACCCTTCACGATCTTGAACACTCATGTTTGAACAAACATAATGTCTAAGCTCACACGACTTCGTCCGCTTGGCGCGATGTAAGAAACCCTGCGTACTGTCCATATGCCCCATCGCCTCCTCTGTTCTTTTAGTTATCGCCATAACTAACTACCTATAGGGAGCAATATTCCTCTTCCCGAAATATCCTCCACATCACTGGCCGTGTCATCAATATCACGCGTTATCGTTTGCCACACTCATTCCCACAAATTTCACTCAAAAAACATGTCACTTATAGTCTGATCTATCTGGCGCTGAGAGAAGACTATCTGCGGGTGACAGTTGTTGATGAGGACTCCTCGACACCTATGTTCGCTAGTGTGAGCGATTTAGACATTGATGACCATCTTTCATGGCAAACTGTCCCCGGCCACCTTGGTACTTATGAAGAGACTCTCTTTGGCCCGGATGGCTTAATCCAGGCAGAATTAGATACGAACTGGCCATCAGACTTGTCAACTGTTAAGCCGCCATGGTGCGTGAAGGTATATAGCCCGGATCCAAGCACTGAGCCCGAGACGGGGCGGTTTATTGATGTTGCCTTTTCCGCACACCATGCTGTATGCGACGGTATATCAGGACGGTCCTTTCATGCAGCCCTTGTCAGTGCTTTGTCTCGTCCCGTGGATTCGTTTGAGGAACAGTCCACCAAGTTGTGCTTCCCAGAACCTGCAACTGTCCATGGCTCACAGGAAACCCTCATTGAATTTCGCTCTTCCATGCCATACTTTACCCGGTTGTTGTGGTCCGAGTTTGCGCCATCCTGGCTCCAGCGCAAACCAGCACCAACTTGGACCGGGCCGACGATTGATATTCATCGGCAAATGGTTTCCGGGTTTCGCCTCGTGAAACTGCCAGCCCAAAGCACATCGCGGGTTCTTGACAAATGTCGAAAACATAACACAACATTGACAGCGCTTTTGCACACGCTCGTATTGAAGTCTCTGCTTGGAACAGTCAAGAAACTTCAGATACCCGGCGCAGAAGTTCGAGCATGTACTGCTATTGATCTCCGCCGGTTACTGCCGCCCCAAATACCACGAGATACATTGGGCGACTATGTAACTGCTCTAACACATAACTTCACCTCAACCGACATTGCGACACTCCGTGGCTCTGACCTAGAATCAGGTACGACCTCTAGATCTACAAGTGTAGATACATTGGGCGAAGAGGTTTGGAAAGTGAGCGCAGCTGTCAAGTCTGACATGAATGCACAGATGCAGTCATTGCCAGCGGACAATGTAGCAGGCTTGCTGTCCTGGGTTTCAGACTTTCGAGGCAGATGCCATGTCAAACATGGCCAACAGAGAGATGAGACATGGGAACTTTCAAACCTAGGCGTCATGGATGCAGCGATCAAGCCGAATGTGCAACTTCCGACTGATAATTACTTTAAGCTTGAACAGACTGTGTTCACGCAATCGGGGATGGTTATGGGCCCCGCGCTGGGAATAAGTGTGGCAGGCGTCAAGGGGGGTATTATATCGGTCTCGATTACATGGCAACGCCATGATGATGTGGACATTGCAGCAGAAGAAGTTACACGAGATCTCGCATCATGGCTCAGAGATAACAAATAAAAAAAATACCAAATTTCACATACTATGAAGCTCTTTTCTCCTCAGACATAAAACGTACGTATGATGCCCCATGTGTTTGTGTAGATGGCCTTTCCTTCTAAACCATCGACTTCATCTCGTTATGAGAGCAGTCTTTGTAACAAAAGATCTTTGCGCCCACTCACTTCTGTTGCATATTATATTGCCTGACGTTCCAGAACAACACTCCCATGAAAGGACCTCAGTGAGTTTTTACAATCATTTTACTGAGATATTTGCTTGTAGATTTAGTTGCTCATCTGCATCTTGAAAAAAAAAAAACATCTTGAGAAAAAAAATTGGTATGGATACCGTGTGTAAATGGGTAAATGGCAAGAGTGTGGGTCGAAAAAAAGGAACCTAGGCATTTGCCAACATCATATAACTAGCAAAAGTTCTTACCAACCATCAGCAGGCCTTCGGTTCTGCCCCCCGCGGAAATAGTCATGCTGTGCTGGTTCCGGTATCTCAGTCTGCGGTAGACCACTGTACCCCTGGGGCCCACCTCCGAGCGCCCCAGTGCTTGGGCCAGGATTGTGAGCCGTAGGCAAAGACGGCTCGCGGTTATGATCGCGTGGATCGTAGCCTTGCGGTTTCCATGTAGACGTTACAACTGCCATGTCAGCTGCGGATGACACTAGACCAGTAGATGAGTCGTTGGTAGTTGCGTAGAGTGGTGACCTGTTGCGCATAGATGCACCATCCGAAGGTTGCCCGAGAAAAGCATTAGCCGGGGCAGAAAAGTTCGAGTTTGGAGTGTGTGATCGGTAAGGCGCGTATGGGGACGGGCCATTGACTATAGGCAAGGTTGAGAGGGTCGGGCCCGTCATGCCGCCATAAATTTGGGTTGGTGTCCCGGGACGACTATTGTCGCTGAAAACGGAGTTGGGTGTGTCGGGCCGCATGATATCCGATGGTGTTCCATAAAGCCCACCTCCACCTCCATGTTCACTAGCAAACTCTGGTCGGTCTTTGTAGTACTGAAAATCAAGTTGAGACTCGGAAACTAATTCAAATCCAGGTACACCCGTTATCTTTCCGGGATGGCCTTGTTTCATTGCGTCCATTGCAAATGAATCAGAGTAGCCAGAGACACTCATGAAGTCGCCTCCAGCAACTGTGTCGTCTCTGCCATTGCTCAATCGTCCCGAGTAGACAATGTGAAGGATGTCCTGTGCTTTGGCATGGACCATGGGTGTGGTAAGTGGTTTGTATAAGGAAGGATGTCCAAATCGTGAAGCCAGTTTCTCACTACGCAAGCGACTGTCTTTAGACGGGTCAATAACTTGGCGCTTATTGATGTTCTCGAGAGAAAAGTAGTAGATTTGCGAGTCAAACACCTTGGCGCAATAAATTTTGAAAGCAATCACAATTAGGGGCAAGGGAGCAAGACAGTAAGCTAACGTTGAACGGCTTTCATCACCCCGTGCCCAAACAATGAGCAAGAAAATCAGTTGTGATAGAAGCGTGGCGAAAATCATACGGTTGTACAATACACGCCATATGAGACCCCCAGATTCGTTCTTGGTAATGAAGACATAGAGAAGGAGATACTTCTTCAGCCAGCCATCAATGATGAAATAAATAGCGGCTGCGGGCAGAACAAGGGGCTGGATTCCTGCATAGAAGAGGGCTACTGTAGCATAAAACAAGAAGTAGCTGTAGTAGCTTGCGTAGTCGAATATCGGGGGCGCAGTCAGCTCAATCAACTCGCGGGGGGTTGGACTCGAGAACTTGCGCATTAGGAATCCATAAACCAGAGGCCACAGTTGAGCGAGATCGATGGCGGCACCAAGTTGACGCTGAAGTAGCCAGTTGACCCAAAAAGGACTGTTTCCGCAGAGAGACTCCAGAAGGGCACTGGTAGGGTTGTTTTTGATGATTGCAGTCCAGGCATCCATACCTTTGCTAGTGTCATCAACAATACCCGCAATGACAGCCCAAGTCGTGCTAAAAAGTGAAAACACAATGAGATTGTTGAAGACAAAGAACGAGAACAGTTTGCTTGTCACGTGACGTTCCCGGCCTGTTTTGGTTCGGTCACCAGCCATTATGGCAAGTCGACGAAATACAATGGGCAAAACAAGATAAATCAATGATGTCAGGGCAGGATTAGCCACACCCTGGAACATGCCCCAGAATGTAGAGTGGGCCTTGAGTTCTGACTTGAATGCAGGCCATACACGTCCAAGATTGCTCAAGTTGACAAGGAAGATGGCGATCATGGCGTTGGGGACAACCCAAACAACAGTAAGAAAGATAATCCAGAGGTTGATCATGATTCCCTTCCAGCTACGGACGGATGGTGAGAGGGGCATATTGCTCCATATAAGATCTTCAGGTCGGGGAGCTAGCACAATGGTAGTTCCACTTGGTTTTTTTCCGCGCGTAGTGTAGGCAATACTGTGAGCCTCAGAAATGTCTGAGTAGCTAGCGAAACCGTAGGTCATGGTGCTCCGGCGATCAACCGTAGTTCGCACCTCACGAATCTGTAGCTCCAAGCCTTTGATCCTCTGGGTCAAGTATTCAATGGCATCAACCTTTTGACCTTTGGGATAGGTGGAAAATGAGGGGTCCTTTTTGGAGGGCTTGCACATAGGCCGAGAAGGAGGTAGTTGGGTAGGGTTTTTCAAGTATATTGCCAGCACCTTTTCCAGATTCCTGACAACCCTTTCATGTTCAGCAATCAAATTAGGGAGATCGCGTACGTTGCGGCCAATGGCAGTTCTAGCAAATGAGGAACTTGGAGCCACGTCGTCGATAATGCGAGCAATGCCTTCGTCAGAGCACCGGTCACGAGGAAGATCGGTCAGCATGAGCGTGCGAGCGTGCAGGCTGTGCCGGTATTCTTGTGAGTTAAAATAGTCTCGGCGTAGCCGTACAACCTTGCGGTAATTCCACCACAAGAAGAAGATGATTGTCAAAGTTGTAACCCAAGCGGCAGCAACATCAGCCCAATGAGATTTACCCCATACTGCCGATGGACCAATGTTAGAAAGCCAGCTCCGGTCTTGCGTTCCAGTGCCATTGTTTATGTTCATAGGGATAACTATGGCACAGACGCAGATGCCCAAAAAAACAAACATGTTACGCAGCATTTTCGTGAACCGAATGAAAATGGCTGCGTCCATGCCAACGTGAGCAATCACATCGACCTCAGAAGTATGCCACAAGGGGATGAACCACGACCAAGGCTCCTTTCCTAGCGGAGGTGGTGCATGTTTCTCGTCGGCATGCTTCAGTTTTGGTGCATAGACAGACTGATTGTAGGGCCGGAGAAGCGAGAAGCAAAGGGCTATAAAGGCAGTGAAGCCAAAGGAAACCGCAATAGCAGTCCATAGTGAGGTTGAGGATATCTGCGTTTACATCAGGTGTTAGATTTACAGCGTGGGGTTACTGCAGCGGTGCACATACATCACCTGAAAAGGGATCTTTTAACAGATCCAGTAGTTCCTGGCCAGCATCGACATCCTCATCTTCATCTCGAGGCACGAAGTATCGCAGTATTATTGGAAATGTTCTGTCAGAAATTGACATGACGGAGGCGGAACCTGGGTTATGACCAAGGGGAAGCACAGAATGCTGCTGGCGTAGAGCCGCGTCAAAGCGTCGCAGAGGACGCCAGTGTGAAACTAGGAGGGATAACAACGAATGGTCTTGAGAAAGGAAATGACAGGCTTAATTCGAGTTGCTTGGTGTTTCCTTGTCCTTCAAGCCCAAAGCTATGGTGTTGTCGTTGAGGGATTCGAATGCGTGCTCTTCAATGAAGGGTTGTCGTCGGCGTAGATTGAAAGGTCCCTCGAGGGGAATGTTTGGATGTTTGTAATGTACTCGCAGTGTGTGAATGACGTATCTATATAGTAGAGGTTTTTTTGTGTCCTTTGAGATGGTCTATGGCCGCGGTTGCAAAATGCGGCTCTTCAAATGCAAGGTAAGGACGGTACTTGGCAGTGGAAGCCAAGTCAGGTTAGCAAGTTGATGCTGCGGAAAACGAGTGTGATAATGGCGATGCGTATGCTAAGAGACAGAAAAGAACATATACGCCCATAGTAGGAAAGGAAAAAGGGTAACTCAAATACGAGAGAAAAAAACGAAGGAAGAGGGAAAAAAATAGAGAAGAATTACGACGTGGAAAAAAGAACGTAGGATGAAAAGGCGATCAATCAGGACTGGTACAAGCAACTAACTAGTTAGTTATAGCAACTACATGACCATGTAGTTATGTATATGTGTATGTGCACACACAGCTACATGACTAATTGTCAATTAATTATCTGCTTTTACCACCTACGGCCCGGAGAGGAAGCACCGTCCGTATGCCGTTGTTGCTCCTGCACCTGCGCCTGTGTCTGCACCCACCTACTCACCCAGCCTGTCCAAATATATGATGTTTTCTAGTGTTCTGTGTACAGATACATGCTTGTGCATATGAATTTGTATGTACATGTGTGTACATGTACATACTTGTCGCAATATGTGTAGAGAGATATGCCCTGCCTTCCCACTCAGTTGTCAGTTTGAGCTTCCGTTTGACCCCGGAGGATGGATAAATCAGGCCTGGGTCTGGTAACTACCTATACAACGCGCAAGTAGACAAGTCCACTCATTGTATGCGCAGGAACCAATGGAGCCATCGTTTTCAGCGTGCGTCTATCACCAGGCATGTAGTTAGCGTATACCCAACTTGCCGTTTCAGCAACTACTAGTTGACTGCAAGAACAACAAAAGCTTTTTCAACTACCCATCACAATATCAATGCTGAATTGCATGTATCTCCTGGGTGGGCAGAGAGGGTGCTTCCGTAGGATTCGATAACACCAATAAAACCCATCCTTGTCTTCTTCGATTCTTTCAAACGCGAAAATGAGAAAACCCCAAGCGCCATACATATGTACATAGAGAAGAGAGTAGTTGCTCGTACACCACTTCATACGACAGCCATGCAACTCCGCAACTTCATGCAGATAGTTGGCCAACAAGTTGCTACTTGTATACCTATGCCGTTGAATGCGTTAAACTATCCTCAAGTATTTATGCACTCTGATTTTCTTTCAGGCTCCGTCATTTGAGAACTCATAAGTGCGCTCATACACCGCTTAGTCCTTGGTGCATTTGGTTACGAATTTTGTTTAACTTTGTAGCATTAATTGTTGTCATTGTTATACTGTCTCGGCTTTTTTCTCTGCTCCGCAAACCTGCTATAAAGAATCGCCCATCGCTTTTCGAGATTCATACTGCTCGGGCCAGCTTCTACTGTCTCTATCACTAACTACATGCATATACATAGATCTGCCGCCATAACTATGTCTCGTCAACCCACAATTGCACACCTGGATAATAGGGTCAAGCTCTTTTTTTCTTTTCTCCAAGTACACAAGTATGTACTAGTTACCTAGCATATGGGAAGGTAAAGGGGGGCGATTTCATGTCACATAGTATTTGGTGATTGTGTGCTAAACATAGAAACATGCCAGTCGACCTTGGCTTTTTTATTAATATCATGAAGCTTGCGCCATGGAGGCAGATGGGCTTTATTTCTTGCTTCTTTTTGACATATGCATTTATGCATATACCTTCACGTAATTCTTAACAAAGTCTAGATGAAGGTGAGCAAACCAATCGTAACTACACATATAACTAGCCAGTTAACTATAACTACCAAAGCCGAGGATATTTAGACTTGTTCTCTTGCTCAGCCTTCCATCTGGTGTCATGTATCCTCAGCCATTAGCTCGTGGGTGAGGCTTTGCGCTTCGGATCTAGCTTCAAATTTAGCACTGGCATGAGGAGTTTCCCCTAGCTAACTATGATTCTCTTTACAGTGATAAGTTGCCCCGTACACCAAAATGGCTGTCTTCTACAAAGCCACCATCTCGTGGATACATGCATACTTACAACTATGCACAACTAGCTAAGAGTGTATCACGCCTAATCCACTGGGCCGATGATGGTGAAGAAGGGAAAAAAAGAAAAAATTCAGGGGCACCCCCTGCTACCGCAGAAAGATTGTGAAAGTACCTATGTACTCACATGCGCGTCTATGCGTATGCGTATATCACTGCACAAGCAGCGGTTGGCTTTCTGGCGCCCACGTTCCCGAGCCCAAGTCTAGACCTAAACGATTCGACTACGCAACAAGGATGTTCTGTTTTTGCAATTACGAGAGATTTCCCCTTATTGTCCCAATAGTACGAGAGATCTTGTTGGTGTAGTGCCCATTGAACCTCAGAGCATCGCCTCCTCCAATAATCGCCGACACTCACAAAGCTATTCACATTCAATAATAATCCAAATTGACACAAGAGTGGGACCTATTATCAAGGGCTATGTACCACAGTTTTCTTCACTATCCCTGTGCAACCTCGGTTGGTGGAAAGGCTGTATGTGAGGAAAGGTACTTGAACCCACATAACCCAGCCAAACCCTAACAGGATCTCGATCCACTATTGCGATTGAACTTTAACTGGCTGTAGTAACTTCCACGTCGCGTGTTTTCGAATGTGGTGGAGCTTGGATCATGATAGCAGCGATAGCATCAACTCTCCGTGAATTGCTGCTTTTTGAGCACTTGATCGTATAGAGGCGTGGCAACTTCTTTTCTTTCCTAAAAAGCTCTCTTCTTTAGTCAATTCGTTCTTGAGCAATACATTCATTCTTCCGTCTTCTCTAGTCAAACTCTACACTGCCGTTTCGATCGACGCCATACGCTGAACTTCATCCAATACCTGAATTAATCACAAACATGGCTTCCACCGATAAATACTCCATCATTCTTCCCACATACAATGAGCGCAAGAACTTGCCTATTATAACATGGCTTTTGAATCGCACCTTTACTGAAAAGTCGGTTACACAGTTTCATTTCAATTCTCTAGATGAATGCTAACAGCTTTGTTCTCCTTACAGCAACCTCGAATGGCAGCTTATTATCGTTGACGATGGATCTCCCGACGGAACACAAGTTGTTGCTGAACAGCTTGTCAAAGCATACGCCCCCCATGTTGTTCTCAAAACTCGAACTGGAAAGCTAGGACTCGGCACTGCTTATGTGCATGGCTTGCAGTTCGTCACCGGCAACTTCGTCATCATCATGGACGCCGACTTTTCCCACCATCCTAAATTCATCCCACGAATGGTCGCTTTGCAGAAGACTCGTGACTATGATATTGTTACCGGCACCCGCTATGCTGGCGACGGCGGTGTCTATGGCTGGGATCTTCATCGCAAACTGGTTTCCCGTGGAGCGAACCTATTCGCTGATACCGTCCTTTCTCCTGGAGTCAGTGACCTAACTGGTTCCTTCAGACTTTACAAGAGAAGCGTGCTACAAAAGGTTATTGAAAGCACCGAGTCCAAGGGCTACACCTTCCAGATGGAGATGATGGTTCGCGCCAAGGCCATGGGCTGTACTGTAGCCGAGGTGCCCATCAGCTTTGTCGACCGTGTGTATGGTGAGTCAAAGCTGGGAGGCGATGAGATCGTTGAGTACGCCAAGGGTGTGTTTTCATTATTTGTCAAGGTATAATAGTCACCTAAGAGACTACTTACTGGTGAAGGGAGTCTGTGGAGAAAGCTCTCTACAAGTGCTTGGTATACGCAATGTGGTGTTCTTTAGTTTCTTTTGTGACTGCTAAGGCTTAGTATGTGAAGACAGAATATGTTTTCAATCATACACCTTCATTTACACGTCGATGAAGATGTAGAGTTATCAACAGTTTATCCATAATATGATGATTGAGGTGAACCAATTCGCCATTGGTTGATGAAACACATGAAGTAGGATTTGTATGTGTGTGCGAATGGGCGTTCCTACTGGTTGACGTAGTCGTGAGCTTAGTCATCATTTGTTTATCTTTTGAACTAGTTAGTTATACATGCTTTCAACCAGTTCACCTTGATTTCTCTGACTTGAATTCTTCACGCCCAGTGACCCTGTGATGACTTTCTCGAATACATAGTTTTAGCAATACACATCTGGCTTACAATACCCACATACAAATCATCATATTTCTGTCCCATCTCTATCGCTACATTATCTCCAGACGTCCACCCAGAAACATGCCCTTCACCAACAGTCGAGGATCAACCAGAGGAAGCCAGGGCGGGTACAACTATGGTAGCCGAAACAATGGTCCAGGCGGCAGCGGGACATTTAGAGGTGGTCGTGGAATGGGACCTCGGCGAGACAATAGATTGGGCAGTAGCGGCAGCGTAGCTGATGGCTCCAGCAATAGCGCCAGGACATGCAGTCGTGACCGCGACAGACCAACAACGGAACTCTTGTCACGCCCAATATACGGAGGCAGTGGCGGGTCACTCAGCCGGAATAATGATGGCCAGATCGGCTCCACCGGCAACAAAGATTCTGGGAGAACAGTGTCCAACTCCTGGGGACGATTAAAACCTGTCAATACCGATCCATTGGATGAGTTTGGGCTACCATCTAAGGGTGACACGCGGTATGTTCATTGGTATTGAACTGCATGGAAGCTTCGAGTTTCTAACTCTCTACAGACTCTTAGACCTGAAGACACAGGAGCGCTACTATACAAAGATTGTCGGGCGATACATGTCCTTTTGCTCGAAAGCGGGGCAGAGAGACGAGCTCCTCCGACGTTTTGCTGCGCTCAACCTTCGAGACTCAAATAATGATCAAGACCACATGAATGGATCCGAAACTCCCACTTTTGTTCCCCTTGGGCCTCCAGTAACCAACAGCCACTCTACAGCCAGTGCCACCGCCCCTGATGGTACTCAGTTTCCTCAACTACAGCCGATTGTCTCACCCAATACCAACAAAGACCTGTCCATGGTCATTTCAGCACTACGAAAGCTACGAGAAGGCATCGTAGCATCTAAGCGTGCGGACAATTTTGCTGTACAGGTGTACTTGTTTTGCATCCGACTGTGTGTTTTGGTACAACACCCTGAAGGATACCAGCCAGCCGCGCTTCACCTCCTACGTCGCATCCATCCACTCTCTAGTTTGACAAGCCTCGAGTTGGCCGAAGTGGCCAGCTATTTGGTTCTGGATGCAGCGTGTCGCCGCACTCAACTTGCCGAGGCATACTCAATTCGCAAAGAATACCGACTTGACGACCCCAAAGTAAATGTTCTACTTCGCGCGCTTGCGCAAGACAACTATATTCTATTCCGCAAGGTCAAGAATAGTGTAGATGGCCACAAGGCACGGATTATGGATTTTGCCGAAAAGGATGTCTGTAGCCACATGCTCAAGTGTTTTGGGAGGGCTTACTTCACAATCGACAAAACTTCTCTAGAGACTTTCAGTGGTCTCCAGTGGGATACATTGATAAAGGAGCACGGTGTCGGCTGGGAGTTGGAGGACCAAACGGTAGTGATCCGTCGGATCAGACAACAGCATACCTAGGCAGTTCTGGATGCTTTTATGTAGTTATTGATATTACTTAGTCATTTAGTTACATCATACTACTGCCTGCTTTCGTCTTGTCGTCGATTGATGAAAGATACCAGAGCATTTGGTGCATGTACTAGTTACTTGTAACTAGCTATAGTTAGTTAGTTACTCGTAGTTAGCTACCATGTAAATTGTGAATGTGAATGTGAATGTTATTTTTAGAGTCCTGGGGCCCACAGCCTTGTTATCATCGAGTGATATCATGCCGTGGGCCAGATTCCAACGCAGAACATGAGGACTATAGTGGAGCTGATACTAAACGGGAGTATTATTTACATGATGTTGGCAACAACAGAGGGCCATTCGGAAGCACTTTAACAAAGGGTGCCCTTTGGATACCCAGCCAGGAAAAACTCGAAAACCTGACATCCCTTGTCACATCAACCCTCAGAAAGTTCCGAAGTACTTTCTTCACTGGTCCCTCAGACCATATCTCCCCCGGACGTTGTTCGATGAACACACTCACTACGGTTTTCCAAGGGCCGCCACACGCCGTGCAGCTCCGCAGCGAGGCCACGATTTGTTCAGAATCGTAAAGGGAAATCCCGAGATGGTGTGGGTTGAGGCGGTGAGGGGTCGACGATCATGGGTCGTGAGTGAGTAGGAGAGTGGTAATCGACGACGAGGAAAGCCCTCAAAGTGGTGTAAATGCGGACTCGGGTCCTAAAAACTCATGAGAATGGTAGTAGTATCGGAGTCATGGTGCTGGCCTTGGAAACCCCCTTAGTAAAGGCTTGAGGGGAGGGGGCCGACCTCAAAGGTATCCCCCTGAGGGTTGTAGGAGGGAAGGTTGCTACCATATAAATTCTTGAAAGGACCAAGTGCGCCACATGAAATCTTGCACGTGGCGCTGCACGTGGCGGGCGCCCAACATAAATTTGTCTCAAGGGGTGGGGCAGGTAAACTCCAAATTGTTGCAGATAACTGCCTCACAATCTTGCCTCAAGTTGTGGACATACAAGGTCTGCAAGATTTTCCTTCTTTGTCCTCATCAAATCAAAACCCCTGTGTTCTTTTTATTACACGATACGTCGACCAAAATGGGCGGTGCTAACAGACAAGGTGTGTGATTGGCTTTCCAAGGGAGTGATATCATGTGCGAGATAAACTCCAAGAGGGGATTTGCATTACGGGCATGTTTACCCTGCGACGATGCATGTGATATCAATCGCATCTGATACAAGAATGATTGCTAACAATTCCCACACAACGCAGGTGGCAAGGCAAAGCCTCTCAAGGCTCCCAAGAAGGGTCCCAAGGAACTAGACGACGATGACCTAGCATTCCTTGAGAAGAAGCGCGCTGGTACGTGAGATGGTAATGAGCCCGACTCGACCGAATGTTTGATTGGGCTGGTTTCGTTTCCCCCTACAACGTGGCGCAATCATGCTAACGACTAAATAGAGGAAAAGGCTAAGAAGGACATGGCTTCAAAGGCTGGTGGTCGCGGTCCTTTGAATACTGGCCAGCAGGGAATCAAGAAGAGCGGCAAAAAGTAGCCAGGACCAAGTGCAAATATGAACATGAAACTGCAGTTCTCGCGATAATAACTGTATATTCGTTTGCTATGGCTTGTGATCTCAACAGATATTGAAACAAGGAAGCAGCGATGAGAAGTAACAAGCAAAAGGTGGATAGCTTCTTTTGTCACACTTCTCAATATAGTTTAGGCCTGGCATCATTGGCCTCAAATCATGTTCCAAAAGGGATTCATAGACGGACAATGATCGTGGGTTGCACTGTATTCTCATGCTTGGTTCTTGATATCCGATCATCTTGTGCAACGCGAGAAAATGAGGTGATGTCCTGGTTGATGTTGATATGATCACAACGCTTTGTATTATTCGGTGGTGATAAGCAGGGAATGGATTTGGTATGTACATACATACATACATAACTTACATGTAGTTAGTTAGTCATGTGAACTTCCGCTATTACTTTTGCTCGTACGAGTACAAAGACCTGATCCGGTTACTATTTTATCTTGAACTGCCGTCTCATTTCATGCCAGCTATACAGAGTGTAAATGTGTGCGTATGCGTAGATTTGGGGATCTATACGTCGTCTAGGACTGGCTGCTGATCTCAGTCAATCTCTTGTGACTATAGTTGCCTAAACATGAACTATCTTATGCTTCCAGACATGGCTGTTTCTCCTGTAACTCTAACACAAGATCGGGTTTTTATCAGTGAATAATAGGAGGACTCACTGTTGTCCTGTACGGAGAAGTATCCGGAACGTCACAAGTTCAGAGAGTTCAATGAAAGAGAATGTATTCAATGAAGGGGAAGAAAGGCGAACGATGATCGATGCCTTCTATTCTAGATACTATGGAAGAGAGGGAGAGAGCAGCCCTTTTATGCCCAGCAGTCCATTGATGTCTTGTGCTAGAGTCAAGTAGTAGTCGGAGGAGAATGCCTAGTGAAGCTTAGAAGCAAAGTCTAGTCCGAGCAAGGAAAGGAGAAGTACGGCCTTTTGTCGTTCAGCTTCCACTAGGTTGGGAACTTTTACAATGGCGTTCCTCTTGTGGCGATTTGTGATGTTAGAACGTGAACGAGTTGAAGGCAATTCCGATGTAGTCAGAGGAGCACAACCCTAAGATGCTTCTATTTGTAGGGTTGGCATGCTGACAATATCAACAGTTTTTGGCCATTGCCATTTAGATTAGTTATGAATTACATTATGACTATCATTTGTTGGAAGGGAACTACCACCGTCTAACTAGTGTCCGATGCCATAGGTCGCATCATTAACTCACGTGACTTCAAGGTCATATGTTAGACCTGGGATTTCATGTTGAAGGTGGCGAACTTCAGATCGCATGATCTGTGAATAACCTTTTTCCGCTCGTGCGAGGAAAAGATCACCTGCACGACAAATCTGATGAGCATATAATGCACAGGGTCTTTCTTCCCTTTCCTTTGTGGTAGAATCCAAAATAGAAAATACTCGCGATAACGTCTTTGCTCTCTACCTTTTCAGTCAATCCAGATCTCCTTCATACATTTATGGTCTAATATCATTGGCTTTTATTCGCATGGGGCCTTTCGAGACTTTGGTACTTTTTTATTCTTCTCCATTCAACATAAACTGTGCTGCTTCTATTTATGTTCTCTAGAAACAAAATACCAGGCTACATTTGTATAATGCGGGCCAGCATGTGTACACTCACGTCACTTTCATGCAATATCGCCATCATTAGGAAAGCCTGCGTCTCAGGGAAGAACTTGCTCTGTTAAGAACACTGATACTTTTGTTTACACTTAGTATAGTTGACAAAAGTTTCAACACCAATCTGGCTGATAATTGCGTTTTAAATATCCTAGAAAAAAATACGAAAAAAAGAGGAAAAAAGCACTAGGACTAAGCGACCTTGAGAAACCATTTCCCGGAAAACCTGTGATTTTGAACCAAATACCCGACATAATATAATGCACTTTGAAGCAATGTATAAAGGAAGACACCCTGTGATAGTGAGGGTTGAAAAAAGTAATCTCCAAAAGAGGAAATTGGCGTGGAAAACGTTGCGTCGTAGAAAAAGAAAAAGAAAAGAAGAATAGAGTAGGGGGAAAAAGTATACAGCGAAGAAAGAGATAAATTTGAGTAATCAAGAAAGGACACCTAAAAAAGGCGTCGTGAGATGGGATGGCAAAGTAGCAAGAGAATCGATTTATGATCCAAGTCAATAGCTCTCCTCAGCAATGATGAGCCAACAAGTTCAGTGGGCTAATGGCGCCATGGGGAACGACTCCGACAACCGGGATTTGATTGGCTGAGAACGGGAAGTTGAAGAGAGGAAACCCCCACCCCGAGCGAGACTGCTGGTGAGGTTGCTGCGGCTCAGGTGGGGGTGTGACGGGACAAGCATAGGCTGTGGCCTGGTGCAAAGATGCCAGTTTGCTGTAGTCAGGGACCGTTTGGAGTGGTGATTCTTGTGTTTGGGGCTGAAACATTCCAGCGTTGTTCCAGCATTGCGACTGATAAGTCTGCAACACAGGATTGTATGGCACAGCCTCCGGCAAGTATTGACCGGTCGCAGGGGATGGCATTACAACATAACCAGCAGAGTACGCAGGGTGATACTCTGCATTAACCACGGACACGAATGGTTCAGCGGTAGCGGCGGTCGCCATGCGAGGAATGAACATGTTGGCTCGGGATTGCAACACAGGTTGAGAATTCAAAGCTCCACGATCCTTGTGAGCAATGGCAGATTCTGATTGGAATGAACTAATTTCCGAGCAAGTTTCCAAGTCACAAAGTCTGCTTTGACTACATGACGGTCTGTACGCAATAGCTGTGTTGGACTTGGACTCAACGTGAAGATTTTCCTGGTCATCAGCATCAGCATCATGATCGTACATCTCTTCATCTTCACACTCGTTCTCTTGTGGAAGTACACAGTGTGATGAAGGCTGAGAGGCGATTGAACTTTGTGATTTGCTTGACGATGGCGAGTTCGAAGGTACACTTGGAATTGTGAATTTCGTGCAATTTTCAACCATTGTGAAAATTTCAGGCAAGCTCGCGCGGTTCTGGGGGTTCCGAGAAAAAATGCGACACAATATACGGTTAAATTCGGGAGTAATGGGTAAGATGCCCTGGAGGAAGTCAGGGTTCTTCAAGAAAAGACGATAGCGCGAATCGACAGCAGAGGCCTGTTTCCATGGGTTACGCCCACACATGAGATTCACCAAGATGACACCCAGACTCCAAGTGTCGTTTGCGGCGCAGTCGTACTTTTGCTCATTCCAACCGTCAAGGCATTCTGAAAGTTGAGTTAGATGAAGGACTCTAGATCTGGGGAACGATGGATAAAGTCTTACCTGGACTCATATAAAAGGTTGATCCGCAGCCATAGTCGCCACTATACGGGCTACTCGTGGCGAGACCAAAATCAGCCAGCTTCACTTCTTGGCCGTTGTTGGTCACCAATACATTCTCAGGTTTCAAGTCCCGGTGGTAGATTCCATAGCTGTGGCAGTGCATCACTGCACTAACCAGTTGCAAAAAGATGCCACGAGCTTCCTCATTGCAAGAATTATAACGGCCAAGCTCTGCAATATTATGAAATAGATCACCCTCGCTACAATAATCCATCACAACATAGGTGCAGTCTGCATGCTCCACAATGGCATGCATACTGACAATGGATGGGTGGTGTTGCACGCGAGCATGAAGTCGAATCTCTCGGCGCTGGAAATCTGTTTGCCTTTGGTCAAGTGGTTGGCCTTCTGGGGTGAACTTGTTGAGAACCTTGACAGCATATCTCTTGTCTGATCCCACAGCTTGAGCGAGATACACCACACCATACGCACCAGTACCAATAATCGATGTTAACTGGAGCTTGAGAATGTGGTGAGGGACGCGGAGAACCATCCCGACACGATCTATAGGGGTAGATGGTATGCATGCCGAAGAGGCTCTTTGCGGCGCTGAGGCAGGATTTGTGAAAGAAAACGATCCATACCCAGAATCAGCTGGAGAACACGGGCGTAATTTTGAATTCAAATTGTCGTAAACCGACGAAGAGTCTACCGTAGAATGGCAAATTTGGTTGTCGACTTGGTGCTGCACATAGTGCATTATATCGCGATTAAAGTAATGAAATAAATGCTGGTGTTTCGGAAGTGACGTTCAAGTGTTGAGTGGTTGTGGTGACACAGGATGGCGTTAGGGTTGGGTTGGGTTGGGTTGGGTTGGGTTTGGGTTACAAATACGAAATGTGGCGACGTTCTGCTTGGTGGAGTGTTGGGAAAAAGGAGGGGAAAATGGCCGGTTGAGATTTTTTTTGGAAGGGAAGGTGTGTGAAGAGGAATGTATTAAGAAGAAAATAAGGAACAAAGGAATACGAAGAGAAAAGAAAAAGATATTCAAGGAGTGAAGAAGAAGAAAAAGAAAATTGAAGAAAAAAAAAAGAAGAAAAAAAACCTACGTAGGCGGCGAGGCTTTAGGAATGGGGGAGAGCATGAAGCGTTTATAGATAGCCGGCTGCAATGACTCAAACGATTCTTACACGGGTTTGTGTTCAAGATCAAGGCGAAAGGTGGACGACAAACAAGGGGATAGACAGAATGCGGCAGAGAAAGCAGAGGACTGTGACCACTTGGCTTATGGGGTCTGACGGGATATTATACTTGTGCCCTCGTTAGCGACCACAGGGGAGACGTGAAGGATCATGGTTTGCAAAAGCAGACAGGGTACACAGTGATACAGCTACGGCCAGGGGTAGTTAACACACATATTGAGGGAGAAGGAGAAGGAGAAGAAGAAGGATGAGTTGGAGAGGTGGCCAATGCTTTTGGCTTAAGTCGCTCGCAAAGTTCCCGGCACACCACTCATTTAATGAGTAAGAAAATGGCTGCAGGAAGCTGCAAAGATAAGGAAGGCCGGGCGGCACAAGCCAGGCCAATCGAGGCGACCGAGGGCACAAGAAAAAGAAACGTGAAGGAAGAAGCAGGAAAAGAAAGAAGACACATGAGGGCAAGGATCGATCCAAACATCAGCAGCGGCTCATCAGCACCTAGACGATCTGGTCGCCAGAGCGCCAGGACATAAGTAGTGGAGGACTAGGGCCAGCCAGCCACATGCTGGAGGAGGGAAATGGGAGGACAGACCCTTGGGGGGCGTTTCCATGGAAAGTTTTGACCAGCAGGAGAGAACGCACGCACAAGAGACAAGAGAAACAAATACACGCACGCTCGCTCGCACGCACGATACAGATCCAAGTCCAAGTCCATGTCCAGGTGCGAACCTTCGTGTGCCGTCGGATTTTGTTTTTGATCAAGTAGGATGGTCTGTTGTATGGTCTCTGTTTCTTCTCTCATTCTACTGGTCCATCTCGGCAACACTGGCTTATTGAGCCTCAGTCTAAGCCTAGGCCTAAGCCCCATACACGCCGTCAGCCAGGTGTGTATATGTTGCAGAATACAGAAAGAATGCCATCTTGTGATGCATTTCAAGCTTCAGAAGATGCCAGAAAGTGAGCACACATCTATGTCACTTGATTGGTTATCTAAATATATATGCCCGTGCCAGTTAACCAGTCAGTCAGTCAGCCGTTCAGCCAGTACATGTATAACAACTACTGCTAACTATGTACTGCAAGGGATGAAGGGCAAGGAATCAAAGAGGGAGGGGAGACATGACAAAAAAGAAGAACGCCAACGCGGGAATCCTTGTCAGGCAACATGGAAGGATGTCTTTGGCGCCTATGTATGTACGCACATGTGGCTGTATGCATCCAAGTATTCATGTCCACACACACCAGGTAGCATGGTTGGGTTAGCTAGTGGTTGTAGCAAAATATATAGACAAACGTGACCTGAAATCAAAATGAGAGAATAACTCCCGTGTTGTTCCAGGAAAAGCGGGGTACATGATGTGCGACACATCGTCACGTGATGCAACTTACAAGCGCATATCATGGCCTTGGCCGCCGCGTATTGCTTGCCTCATCGCTATACTTGACTTGAATTTGTGTAGTTAACTAGTCAACTATCTATACCTAGTTACTTGTGTACAAGTATCGGCCAGCACTAGTCAGTTACTGTACACTTGGATACATTGTCTCATCTAACAACGCTTCTACTCACACGCACCAAAAGACCACGGACTAAAAAGTGACATGCAGGTGGTGGTTGACTCGAGGCTGTACACATCCAACTGATTATGATGGTATCATGATTAGTTAGTAGATATGTACACACATACTTGTATCTTGATGCAGAAAACAGAAGGCTAAACGGACAGAATTTGGAGGTTATTCTCAGGTTCTACTGGTGCGCGGGTGTCTCTTACCCTCCGCTGATCCCCCGAGCCCGTTGCGCCAGTGCGCCGAAATCAAATCATTCCTAGACAGAGGTTCTGAACACTTGGAAAGTTACATCATCCGGTGACCCCTTTCTGATAGGGTTGCGGGCTTGGAGGCAAAATTGAGAATGAGCCATGCCTTGCCAAATAGCCATTCGGCGCGAGATCAAAAGTTACCGCTTTTATTGAGGCAACGTTGGATATACGATTTCCTCACAGAAATGGGAGTGGTTTTGAGAATAGTAGTTGAATAATATACAGCTATCATGGACCAGCACCCTGACTCCCTATCAAAACGCCGCCCCAAGATTACATCGGAGAGTTAAAAGGTGACTTGATAAGGATGAAGGCGAGATGTGATTTTTGGTCGCCATGATAAACTAACCAGGAAGAATGAAACCCATAAAACTCTTGTGTAGAGTGGTGGATATAGACTGCAATTCGATGTACACATGTACATGACTATGCTTGGTTATGTACAAGCGAGTACAAGGAGTGGCAAAAACCAAAGACCAAACAGTCTGACCTGACCAGTACTTTGTCTCTCACTTGGTTAGGGTAATCCTTTGTCCAGCCCGTCAGCTGAAGTAGTATGTTATCTATGTAGCACAGGTACATCATACATCTACAAAAACTTGCCAAATCCAGCCAACTAACTAATTCATCTTGGACGTGATTGTTTGCGTCTTTTCAGCATTGATACGACCTATTGTAGATTGTAGATCCACCAACTAACTACACACATAAATGGGAGTTCCCTTTAGATGCACATATGTACATACATACGTACTTCTGAAGGGAACTCCTGAAAGCCCTAACACCCATACGTTCCTGGTACTTTAGGCTCAACCAGCTGTGTACTTCTAAATTCGTCGTCACTAAAGAATTCAATTCATCATCCCAAACCTCTCATCGCTCATGAGCCCCGTAAGGATGTGCCACTCTTAAAAGACTAGGGTAGGAGTATGCACTCGCATCGGAAGAATGCTTCGATAATCTTCAATAACTAATGGCTTGATCTGTGCTCTCTCTTCGCTTTAGTACATGTTATTCTTTTTTCGGAGACTCATTTCAAACCCAAGGAAATTATTTCCGCAAAGGATCCTGGTGCGTTTTCACAATCACACATCATTGCAAAAACTCTTTGCCCATGTAAAATATCGCTGTGAATACGTCTGGTAGAAGATGAAGTGTAGCCTGAAGCAGAATCACTTGGAATAGCACACATGTAACTATGCACAGACATACATAACTACATATGTACATACTATGTCTTATAGTGCGGAAAATACCTTGAGCCATTGACTAGGTTTGAGAACATTCGCTTTTGGTGCTCGGTATTATGATACACCCTTGCTGACCGCCTTTTTGCGCCCGGTCTTCTTGTCTTATGCTGCGTGTGGAGATCTTCTCGGCCGGCAATACAAGCCCAGATATACATAACTATAGTTAGTTATGTTCTTCTTTTTTTTTTTCCATTACTCTCATGTAGCTTGGGCTTTGGAGATCGAGATCCTGGACTTGTCCTGACAGGCTATGATTTGCAAATAACAAGTCACTATAGCTAGTTCCTGGCTGCATTATCGATGTCCTAGGCTGCTGACTAGGGTGCATATGTTTCGGAGTGAACTCATAACTATCCTTGGAAACCACAACCACCTGTAGATTCCCTTGAATCTAGAGAACTAGGGAGCTCTGTCCGATGGAGCAGGAGTATATTGAGCCACGTAGTAAGTGTGTCTGCCTTGATATTGAACAGGACTATATGCACACCGTCACTAATCTATCGTGACCAAAGATCGTGGGAGTTGGAAAGACACTCAAGTTTTTCTTTACCAACAACACACATATCCAACATGTCATTTTCTAAGCTACAAAAAGAGTGGAAAATCTAGTTTACGTTCATGTCTTCTGAATATTCATGCAATCGCACAATATATAGAGCACAAGGACACGAGAGCAAACCTTACCCAACCAAAGAACTGACATTGTACAAGTCGTTTCAGAGTTCGTCCATATTGCATGCAGTAAATCTAACTATGAGCTATAACTAAGTAGTATTGATTTCTTCATGAACCAACTAGTTCGCCAATCTGGTCTTGAAGAATGGGTGACGTAGCGCCTCTGCAGGCTTTATCCTTCTATCGGGGTTCAACGCTAGACAATGTTCCAACAGATCAACGAATAGCGCGAGATCTTGCGTTTCGCCTTCTTCCATCTCGCTGGTAGCACTCATCAACCGCTGACGCAAATCACGCGTAGGTTTGGTCATAGGAAGAACTTTGACCGTGGCATTTCCCAACACATTGTCTGTTTCAACACTAATGAAATTGCCCTTGTCGTCAAAGTGGGCGTCGGATAGCTGGCCACGCTTGAACATTTTTGGTGTAATGCGTCCTCGAATCTCTTGAATAGCTTTGAGCATTTGGTTGTTGTTGTCGCCAGTGAATAGGATCTTGCCAGTATACAGCTCATAAAGTGTGCAGCCAATAGACCACATGTCCACGGCGTAATCATATGGAATGCCAAGTATGATCTCTGGAGCACGATAGAAGCGACTGACAAGATATGGCGCCACTTCGTCGTGGGATGTGGCTGCATCTGAACGGTCAATGGCTGTTCCAAGATCGCAAATTTTGAGAACTTTGCGATTTTCGTTGACCTAAATGGGTGTAAGTTGATGGACTGAAAGAGGAAAAGGGCCAATTATGGGGAGCAAAGTGATAGCGGCTTACCAGAATATTGTCAGGCTTTAAATCAGCATGAATGATTGTGCAAGCCTGCATATGTGCAAGGGCAACGAAAATTTGATATGCGTAGGCTCTTGTTGCGTTGAGATTAATGCCAACATTGTTGCCAAACTTTTTTAGAACCTCGCGGAGGTTCAAGCTTAAATTTTCAAACACCATACAAAGATGTCCCTTATGCTCGAAAGATCGGTCAAATCTAATGACATGTTTGCGGTTTTCGGGGTCGGCTTCGTTTAGCTTCTGCAGAATGGTCACCTCGGTAAGTCCGCCTTTACGCAAGGCATCGTTGTTGCGGATGATTTTGACAGCTACAAGTTCCTTGGTGGTCAAGTCAATAGCACGGGCGACGCCGGAGAACATACCCTTACCCAGGGTAGACTGCAACTGATAGCGTCCTGCCAGGATATCACCAATGCGAATCTTGTAGTAGCCGTCTTTGTCTACCTCTTCCAGAAGACCACCAGCGCCCTCTGAATCAGGAATAGTCTTTGCCTTGCCAGCCGAGACATTGAAGTTATCTGCAAACATGTCATCATCGTCATCATCAGCATCGTCAATATGACGACTTTGATCTTCGCATCGCACGGGATGCTCTTGTTTACGTTGATGATAGTAGGACTCATCCGGGATGGCTTTTTCATGTCTGCTCTCAATGGGGGTATGGCTATCGCTATCAGTCGATAGGGCATTCTCGCGACTAGAGGGAGCCAACTTGATCTTGTTGGCCATGTCATCGGAAAAGGTTGGCGTGGTGGGTGAGTTGACCGGCATGGTAACTGATGCGGCTGTATGAGCGAAAGATTTGCTAGCTTTGGTGATGTTGGATGAAGTTGAGGATAGCGCTGGATCCGATACTGGAGATGCGGTTGCTTCCTGGGCTTTGGCAAGCAACTCGGTTCGCCGGCGCTTACGACGCTCAATTTCCGCTTCTTCATCGATCGCTAAAAGCTCCGGAGCATCTAGTGTATCATCTGTAGTCATGACTACATCACCGTTAAAAGAGAAAGCAACTTGCCTATGCTTTTTGGAGACGCCATCAGTTCTGTCGCCAATAGATGAAGACTTGGTGTCGCGAGAAACGCGAGCCTCGTTATTGCTTGCTGGGGGGGACCGACTCCGGCTTCGGTTGCGTGGTCCTTTGTCAAATGATCCGTTGTTGGTGTTTTGGCTATGGCAGCGTCCTCCGTGTCGCATGAGACGATCGTTGCGATCGTGGTTTCGGTCGTGGTTGCCATAGTAGTCACGTCTACTACTGGCTCGAGTAGGCGACTGGCCGGGATCATCGTAGTTGCGCAAACGGCGCGTTTCTTCGGGTCGCTTATTGCTGCTGGTATAATTGTCGCGGACTCGACTGCTGTCGTTGCGTTCGCGATCATTGCGGCTTCGCTTGGCACTTCGAGCTGACGATGGACTGTAGCGCGACTTGTTCGCGTGATTCAGAAGCGACGAATGGGGACGGTAGTCTGGAGAGACAGTCCCGTTTTCATATCTGCTTCCATGTCTGTAGACGTGGTCAACATTATTCCTCGCGACGGATGTCTTGAGTGCCGAAGACTTTGCCTTCATGTGTGAATCCGCACTTGTGAATTCGGGAATTTCCCCATCTTCGGAGCTCGGCATGATCTTTGAAATTGTTGACGGATTGGCGAGAGGGAGACGACGCCACACGATATAGTAGGTACGAGTAGATTCAGCCTGGTGAGCCAGAAATGCGCCTTCGTGATGAGAATAACACGAGAATGTCAGTAGACAATTAATAGGACCACGCGTTCAAGTGAGAGTGAGAGCCAACCGGAGCGCTTTTTAGGCTTCGTGCATGAGACACAATGCTTAGGATGATGTTATTATTAGGTAGACAGGAGACTGATGGTAGAGATTTCCAGCGAGTAAGAAAGCTTGTGGTTGGCCGCGTTGGATATGCATGTCGGAAAGTGACGTTGTGGAGGAGGCTGAAGGGCCTGGGCAAAAGGCTGTATATGAGTGGATAAGCGGATGGCATTGCGGCACGTGATAAGAAGAAGGCTAGGGTACGACACTAGGGTCTATATTTACCAACAGCAAAAAGCTTTTTCATCCATGTGCCTAACATCTCCAAGTCACGAACTTTACCTAAATCCAAGACGTAGTCTGACCATTTTCCACAAATCACCGGCCAATCTTAGTTTTACTCGCACAAGTTTTGTTACATTTCTCACTCTTTAAGCCTGTAATGCTCTACTAATGTTTCATTGAATCCTGGAGTATGAACAAGTCGTTAAATCATCAACATATAATCGGTTGAAACGTGCACATCGGGACCTCTTTATATAGAAATGGCTCAAGGTTTTATTGATTTTCATTAGTTACCAAAGTGGGCTTTTTTGTGTCTTATCGTGATTAAACTACGGCGGTAACTGTAACCGTAGCGCTGGCCGTGGCAGTAGCAGTGAGGGAGGGGTTTGCATCACTATCATTATGAATATCCTTGGCAATGATGCTGTTGGCACTGCTACCACGGCCGAGGATGATGTCATTGAAGGCATCAGCAGCCGCCTGATCCTGAGTAGAAGACACAGCCGCGGTCGATGCTTGCGCACAGTTCGCCACTGCAGTAGCTTCAGCTTTGCAACTATCCTGAAGACGCTGGCAGATGAAGCCGGCAATAACACCAACATTGAGAGCAGAGCCATGGTTAAAGTCAGCTTCGTTACTGGGCGAAAAGGCGTTCTGTGAGCGGTCCTTGGGCACTCCGAAGATGATGGTGGGATCGGAGCAAGTTCCAAATTCACCGACAGCGTTGGAAACAGCCCGGGATACCATTGTGTCAGCCGAAGCAGTCATGGGCTTGAGGCTACGACGAATAGCGCGGCGGGTGATGGCAGCACGGCAGTCAGCATTCTGTGTCTCACACTGTGACTGGTCTCCACTCAGGGTGCCAGAGTTGACAGCACGTGAACAGGCATTGTGCTGGATATCGCAAGACCGCCCAAGAGCAGCATTAGCTCCGGTGAATGTGTTGCCATTTACACTGAAAGGACGATCGCCAGTTGACTGGATGACCGGAGGAGGAGCTCCGCCAAGGCTACCTGTGAAAGTTTGAATGTTTGTGCCAGAGGTGGTATCGGCGCTGGTCGCACTTTCAGGGGTGCGAGTTACGTTCTCTTGCGCATCAGTACCAGAGTTCTGCGGTGTGCTAGTAGCCTGGCTCTCAGAACCAGTTTGAGCGGCAGGGGTACCAACAAGGTTAGCAGGGCCATTGTTACCAGTTGTACTACCAGGATTGCTGCTGGCCACTGGAAGACCATCAAAGGCAACATCAGTAGCACTGATAGTACCGGTTCCTGTAAATGTGGGTTGTACATTGGCCACTGCAGCGTTGATTTCGTCTGGACTAGCATCAAGAACCAACAGGCGTTGCGAGAAAATACAACCGGGATCGTCTTCAAGGGTATCACACGTGTTGCCCTTGCCGGTAGTATCAGAAAGCTAGAAAAGTTAGCGTCAGTAAGATGAGAATGGGATCGCCAAGTAAAAGGAACAGAGAATGACATCTGATTCCTCACCAGACGGCGAGAACATGGAAATACAAGGGCCAAGAACTTACATCACCAGGGGTAAAGGTTCCCGACTCCAGAGCCAGCTGCGGATCGACTCCAATAAGCGCAAGCTGCTTAGCTAGCTCTAGGGTGATGCCTTTGTTCGTTGCTGCAGCATCAGGCGAAGCTGGGTCCTGATGCGAGCTGAGAGCCCCGATTTCAGGGTTTACAGCAGTTTCATTGCAAGGAGCACTCTTGACACCAACACCTTGGGTGTTGCGTTCAATAGCTTGATACATCAAAGCACCAGCCATGCCACGGACATCGTTGATGGCCTTGGCATTGGTGAAGGCCTGGTCAGCAGTCAGCTGTTTAAGGCAGTCGAGATTGACGTTGCCTTGGACGCCTTCCTTGGCAGCCTCATTGCCAAGAAGACCAAAAACAGGATCGACGATTCCAAGTGGGTTGTTTAGGTTCAACGAAGTGCGGACAATGTCCAGAAAAACGTTGTGAGAATGTTCCTGGGGTACCTCACGCGCGGCAATGACTTTACGGTCATGGGGGTAGGCTCTAGCAGTCCCGAGAAGGGCAACGAGAGTGACACAAGAGGTCTTCATCTTTTAAAAGTTGAACAAGCAAATGGATGAAATAAGTAGAGAGCAAACGGAACTATAAAATAGAGTGAAAAGAGAATACACCGGTCGTTTCTTTTCCTAAAAAAAGTATGTATAATAAACAGAAGGACGACTAGCGTCAGTAGAAAGAATCGAAAAAAAAAGTATTAAAAAAGTTGGGGCAGAGAAAGGAAAGAGATCACAGATCCCTGGGAAAAGAAACGAAAGGGTCAAAGAAGAAGAGAAGAGGAGAGGTCAGTTGAGTTAAGGTCAGCAGTGTATGATGTGATGGGATGTAAGCAGAAGATAAAGAGCGAATGACACGGAGAGAAGGTGGCTTATATAGAAAACTGAGTGACAGTTGTCTGCCTGGGACTGTTTGGATTGGGGTTATCACGCCTTAGGAAATGGAAGATGCAGGGTAACCCTGTCCTGTAGGCAGAATGGAGCTATCTGGAAGCAACGATTCAGGGAATAATCCGAACCATCTCTCTTGCATGAACAGACTAGAAAACAACAGATGGATCGAGTGTTGCACTTGTCCAGTCTCAAGTCGATATCCGACGAAGAAAATCAAACAAACCACAAAACAGTAAATATCATTAGCATCATGACATTTACGATAGAAAAGTTGGGATGGAAAACTCGGCAATCCAAATTTGCAACCAAACACTCGTCAAAAGTTGCTTCACAATGTAGCCGATCAAACAAAGCTCAGTTTGTGATATGTGCGGTCAGCAGTTGTTTCAAGTCCGAAGGATCCATTTGGCGTTGTTGTGCGACTGATGTGTTTCGATTTGGTCATGTATCCCTGTAGGTATGTGGGGCGGGTGTTTTGTGAAACATTGAAAATGACCCCAACCTTAGGATCAGGCAAACAGCAAAACAAAGCTTGATTTTCACTAACAACGTTCTGCGCCAAAGACACGATTAAGAGATTGTATAGACTTGACTTGACTTTATTTTACGTGACTAAGCTACATGAAAAGCATTACACGGCCCGCCGTGAGGCGGACACAGATCCTAGCGGATCTGCTAGTCATGAGAAAACCCTAGAAATCGGGGCTTTTCAACCCCCGCGCGAGCGTAGGATATGTAGTGGGTGGAATTCTGCATGTGTGGTACAAGGAAACAAGTAACAACAGAAAAAAAAAAAAAAGAGGAAAGTATACAGAAACGAACGCAGTAAAGCACATGGTAGCAAAAGAAAAGACAGAACAGAAGCAAAACAAAAAACGAAAAACCATATCTTCGAAAGATGGCGCCGCAGACAAAGGAAATATGTGAGAAGGTGGTGTGGGTTTATTCAGCCTGCGTGGCGCTGGGCGTCAACTTCTTTGCGAGAGCGCGGAAGCCCTTCTCGGAGACGATCAGCTTCTGAATGAATCTTTCTTGGAAAGGTCTAGCGACATGGGCGGAGGTCCATGCGTGAAAGGCAGACTTCTCCTCGTTGCAGTCTGGGCAGAGTAGTTCGGCGTCTTCGTGAGCAAAGCGGCGGTGGTACTGGGTGAAGTCCCCATGAGCGGATCTCGCACTCAGCACCCGACCAACCGTCTGTCGTCCGAAGCTTTTATACTCGTGCTTCCAGAGTTTGGGCGCATCTAACTGGTGTGTCAGGTGGGAGGGCTTCTTCTGGGTGTTCCACCACTTGTCAGAGCCTTCCTGGAGCCATGTTTTGCGCCAACGCTGGGCCCGGGCAAGCGACATAAACTCTGTCCCTGCGTGGTCTCTGGCAGCGCCTCCTTTTGCGCGTTCGTCAGCCGCTTCGTTTCCCTGTACCCCCATGTGACCAGGGACCCAGTGTACTAAGAGATTGTATAGTTATGCATATTGGAACCAGAGTAGCAGGGTATTTGATTTGATTTGATTGTCTTTATTTTACCTGTCTACTCGCGAGGTATTCTCGACATACGACAGGGGACTAAAACTAGTACCAAGAAATACATACAGAAGCTAAAGAACCAAAAACCCAGAATCATGCATACAGAAAATCCCCACAGCACGAAGTATAATGACGGAGGGTCCCCCGACCGCCCAGCGCAATGGCTGTCCTTCGCTTGTAAGGCCCCAAACAAGACCCCAAGCCTCGGCCTTTACCCTGTAGAAGACCAAACCCAAAAGAAAGATAGAACATGACAAAAGAAAAGTAACAAAGGAAAGACAGGAAGCAGAGAGAGAAAGGGAGAACGAGCAAACAGACGAGAGTGGCAGCGCGCGCGCTAAGCCGAGAGGCCCGGGGGAGCCCCCGCACTGGGAGGTGGAGGGGCGGGCGGTGGTAGGCTCGACGGGGAGCGAGCGGGAGGGTCGACCCTGTTGTATCGAATTGATTGATTGATTGATTGATTGATTCTTTATTTACCTGTCTACTCGCGAGGTATTCTCGGCATACGACAGGGGACTACAAGTAGTACCAGAAATTACATATAGAAACAGAAACCCAGAATCCAAACCATGCATACAGAGACCCCCCGCACAAAGTGTAATGACTAAAGTGTGTCCACCCGCCCAGCCCAGAGGCTATCCTTTGCTTGTGTGGCCCCAAACCTGGCCTAGAGTCCTGGCCTCGCCGCTGATGCAGACCAAACATAAAAACAAATACAAAGGAAACAACAAAGGGAAGTACAAATAAAGAGAGAAACAAGTAGGAAAAAGGAGGTGATGGTAGCGCAAACGCGCTAAGGGGGAGACCCCGAGGGTACGCCGTCTCCAGGTGGCAAAGGGAGCGCGGGAGGGGCCGCGTCTTGCGCCTGCGTGTCCGGCCTCATGCGGCGGTGAGCCAGCAGGGCCGTGGGGGCTTTGGCTGCTTTGGCGGCCAGCCAGCAGGCTCCGTGCTTGGTACCGATCAACTTCTGAAAGAAGCTGCTGGACACCCGCTGTGGGTTGTGGTGGCAAACCCAGATGTGCTCTGGGCTCGTGTCGGCTCCGCAGAGGGGACAGGAGAGCACGGCGTCCTCGTGCTCGAAACGGCGGTGATAGGCCGCAAAGTCGCCGTGTCCTGACAAAGCTTTCAGTACCGCGCGGGCGAGGTTGCGATCGGTCTCGTCAAGGAGACTTGTCCAAGCTTTCTTCGGGGCCTGCACCGGGCGGCGCAGGTGAAATCTGGTGTTGCGACCCTCTGCCTCCCACCAGGCGCGAAATGCAGTAGTGACCCGGGCGCGGAATTCACTGCGTGCCCAGGAGAGTGACATGCCTGTCCTTGTGGCGATTATGTCTGCGCCCCACCCGGCTTGTCTGTCGGCGAGCTCGTTGCCCACGACATCGGAGTGGCCTGGAACCCAGATCGCTTCCACCTCAATGGCTCCATCTGGCCACGATCTTGACCGCGGATGGTTGGCGTCGGGACGTAACCAGTCCGCGCAAATTGTTTGGGCTCTCCGAAGGTGTTCCTCGGAGGTTCCGGGCTTGACGTCCCGGGACGTGAGCCTACTTACCGCTGCCATGTTGTCCGAGCAGATCCAGCCTCTTTGTCACCCCGGATCGGGGCCCGGGTCGAAGGGAGCTTGCCCTTGCACGGCGGCGGGAAGCTCGTGGGCAGCTCGTATGGGAGCATACTCCTGAGCTCACCCAGTATGCCCCACGTAGGCCTTACGGAGCCTAGGGGGTGGTTTGGCGGGGCCAGCGCGACTCTGAGAGCAGCCGACCCAAGGAGGTTGTCCAGCGCATAGCGCATGGAGGGAAGCCCGATGCGAGGTTGTATATTGCACAGGGTGTGGTGCAATATAGCGGCAGGGCGGCGCGGAGGCCTCTGCGGACGGTGCGGTCGAGGAGCCTTGAGGCCCCCAGTAACCCGCGGCTCAGCGGAGCGTTGGGCGGGGTTGGGCGCCACCATGTGGCCGCAGCGTAAGACAGCTTGGCAACCACGCATGCGCGGACCGCCGTGAGGGCGCCCTTGATCGGGGCGCCTTTCCAGCACCCGGACAGAATCTGGATGCCGCGAATGGCCGGTGCCGTCCTCTGTGCCACGTCTCGGATGTGTGGCACGAAGGAGAGGTTTCGTGACCAGCGCACGCCAAGCCAGCGCAAGGTCTCGCGAGGGCTAACCGCCTCCAGCGTAGAGCCGTTGGGGAGTCGCAGGCTTGGGTTTTGTCCATGACGCTTGCGCGTCACGTGAAGTAGTTCGGACTTCGTCAGGTCGAGCGCCATGCCGTTGTCCGTGCACCAGCTGTCAACGAGCTCCAGAGAGCGGGAGAGAACCGAGCAGTTGCCTTCGAGGGACGAGTCTGAGTTGACTAGGCAACCGTCGTCAGCGTACCCACGGAGAGTGCAGGGGAGTGGCATCTTGAACAGCGGCGACATGAACAGCATGAACAAGATTGGGGAGATGGGCGAGCCCTGTGGGAGGCTGCCACCTGTTGGCTGGAGAGCGTCGGAGACGCCGTCCAAGGTTAGGGAAGCCCGCCTGCCCGCCAGGAACGAGGACACCCATCGACATGTTCCAGCCGGGCACCCCAGGTCCGCCAGTCGTTTGACCATGCGGTTCGGATGCACGGCGTCGAAGGCCCCCTTGATATCAAAGGTGAGGACCGAAGACTCACCCCTGAGGTCGGCTGTGCGCTCGAGAGAGTGCGCCAGGCGTAGGCACATGTCCTCGGCGCTGCGCCCCGGAACCGCACCGGCGTAGTTGTCTTGGATGTGACCTGCCTCCAGCGCCCAGCACGAGAGACGGCGGGCGACTATCCTTTCCAGGCACTTGGCCAGGGTCGGGAGCAGCGAGATCAGCCGGTAGGCCCGTGGCGACGAGCGATCCTTCTTGTTGGGCTTTGGCAGGGTGATCACCTTGGCCTTTTTGAAGGAGGCAGGGTGGTGGCCCCAGAAGAAGCTTGCGTTGAACAAATGGGTGACCTGCCGCTTGAGGGAGGGCCAGGCCAGTTTCAGGACGTTGTTCGAGAGGCCGTCCGGGCCGGGGGCAGTGTTGCGCGGCCTCCAAAGAGCAGCTTCCACCTCGTCTCTGGTGATTCGGGCGCGTGTCGGCGGGGCTTCCGTCCTGGAGCCCCGGGTCCTCGGTTCCACCTGCAGGCGGGGGATTCGATGTCCCCTGGCCGGGCGGAAGGCATGTGCACGCTGCGAAGGAGAGCGATCTTTTCCGTGGTGTCTTGTACCGTGGCCTCCGCTCCGTCCGCCGGCGATAGTGCTGGGGAGTGGCGGTGCGGAGCTTTCGTCCTCCATTTCACTATACGGAAGAGGTCTCGGGTATCAGTGATCTTCGCCAGCAGGTCGGCGTAGAAAGCCCGAGCCGCGCTCCTGAGTGCGCGCCTGAGGCGCCTCTTGGCTTCGCGGCGGTCGGTCCTGGCCTCTTGTGCTGCGGCCTGTGTCGTTGCCTTTTCCACCCTGTTCCGCGCTGCGCTTTGCTCCGCACGCGCGACGCTGCACTCCTTGTTCCACCATGGGTAGCTCTTGGCCTTGCCCAGAGACCTGGGCGTTGATGCGACCAGGGCGTCCAGGATCACATCCTGTAGCAGTCTCGCGAAGTCGTCAATGTGCTTTTTTTCCGGGATCTGGCCGTCTGACCTCCGGTACTCTCTCACAAGGTCGTCCAGGCGAGCCGCGCCGGCCTTGCATGCCGCGTCGAACTTCTTTTTGTCAAGCTTATCCATGAGGAAGCGCCCTGCGGGGCTCGGGACCACTGTGTGCCCTGGCAGCGGGATGGACACCAAGAGCGGGAAGTGGTCACTTCCGCATGTCAGATCGTCCCGTAGCTCCACGCTCGCCCCGGTGACAAAAAGAGGCGACGACATTATGGTAAGGTCTATGACACTCCCTGACTCGTGGGTTGGCTCCCCATCCGCGTTGCCCAGTAGAAGGGCTCGCTCTTCCATCCAGGCCAGTAGGAGCTCGGCGTCGTTGTCGTCCGTGGCGCATCGGGGGTCCCAGGCACTGTGGTGGAGGTTGAAGTCGCCCACTACCACAGACCGCGGCCCTGGCTGCATGCTGGTCAGAAGACGAAGCGCCTCCCCTGTCCTAGCCGAACCTGTCCCGGCATTGTAAAGGTTTACGATGCTGTATGTACGCCCCCCGATTAGGACCTCCACAATGATGACATCCCGGTGTTCCTCCCTCATGTAGGCCTTTTGGAAGCGAAGCCCGTGTCTTTTTGTCGAAATGTATGTGGCGACTCGGGGATTCGAGCGCCAGTTACCCTCCGGGACTATTACCTGATAGGAGGGGTGCCTAGGGAACGTTCTGTTCCCCGGGTCTGCGCTAGACGGGGCCTCTTGGAGGCAGACCACATCTACCTGGTCTTCATGCGCCTTGTGTAGCAACGACTGTGCACAGGTCCAGGGCCTTTGCACATTCGCAGAAATCATTTGCAATACTGTGTCGTTAGGGTGTCCTAACATTTACAGAAGTTCCTCGTCATTGTCGTCTACCTGCATTGAATCCCGTGTTTCAGGGGACTCGCTGGAGGTGGGCAGAGGGGAGGGTTGCAGCTGGGCGGCCTATGATGGGGCGGTCGATGGCTGGCTGGGCGCCGAGGAGGCAGGGGAGGGGGAAGCCTGGGAGCTTGAAGGGCTCTTCGTCTGTGACGACGGCCGGGCCGGGGGGGCCGAGGTGACGGCCGTGGAAGGCGCCTGGGAGGGCACTGGGGACGGGGCCTTGTCTCCCTGGGCGGCGGCAGCCGGGGTAGACGACTGCGTCTCGGTATCGGCCGGGCATTTGCGGTCAAAGTGGCGGACCCGGCAGCGTGTGCAGAACGGGAAGCGCTCCAGGGTGTTGTCTGCGGAGACCATGTGCAGCTCTCCAAGTGTCGCTACGCGGCGGGGAACCGCGGACGGGGACGCCAGGCCTTCGTGGAAAGCGATGTGGGCGCGGAAGGTGGGCACGCCTGCCTTGCCAACGTACTTTGACAGCGTGGCGCTGGCGGAGACGATACCAAAGGCCTGTTCGATATCCTGACGGACATCGTCTAGGGTGACCCGGTGGAGCATCACGGCGCCGGGGGTCTTGGGGTCCTCGACCGTGATCGAGGTGGGCAGTCTGTGTACGATGTACTTGGACCAAGCATCCCTCTTGTGGACCTTCTCCGCAGTCAGGTTGGCGCGGATGCGCTCAGCGTGGCTGAGGAATTTGCCGACGTCGCGTACGGCTGTCAAGGCGAAGCCCGTCTTGGTGGCAGTGGCGGTGCCTGCGCCCTCACCGCGGGGGATGCCCGCGTTGGCCTTCGTTACGATGTAGGCCGGCGAAAGCTTCCGGAGGGGAGAGTCGGTTGGCACAACCACGAAAAGGCGGTTGTCGGTGGGGGCAGCCTTGGGGGCTGAGCTGGTATTGCCCTGTTTGGCCTTTGGGGCCCCGGTCGAGGGGGCGGCGGGTTGGGTGGCCTTGGATGTTTTTTTGCCCTTGCGGGCGACTGTGCTCCAGGATTCCTTGTCCGAGGACTCGGTGGGCGCTGCAGGAGCGGCAGCAGAGGGGTGGTGTGCAGGCTGAGCCTTTGATGGAGCCGGGGCCGGGGCCGGGGCCATGTTGGGGGCGGGTGGCACGGGCTGTGCGGCCGGGGGGAGAGAGGTGTTTGTGGCAGCGCCCGCGGGGGGCGCGTGGGGTGAACCTGTCATCACGGCCACTAGGCCGTTCTCCAGGATTGAGGCTAGGTCGTTAACGATCTGGCGGGTAGACGCGAAGGCTTCCGCGTGGGGGGCTATGGAGGCTAGGCAGTTGTCGGCCATTGTCAAGAAGATGCTGGCCAAGCGATCTCTCGCGGCCGCTTCCGCATCCTGCTTGGTGCGGATCTTGTCGGCCAGGGCCTGGAAGCGACCGACCGGGAGCGAGATGGGAGCGTAGTGAGCCTCTTGGGGGAGGGGCGCGTCTTCGCTCCTGACGCGTTTTGCGCCTGTCGCGACGCGCGCGACGGAAGAGGGGAGCCCCTGAGGGGCCTGGCCGGCGAGGTTCGGCGAGAACGACGCGGAGGAGGGGACAGTGGTGGGCACGGGGGAGGGGTCGCTGGCGGGCGAGGTGGCCTGCGCGTACGTCAATGACGGAGGCGCGGACGCGGGCGCGGCGGGCGCGGGCGCGTGGACGGACGCGATCATCTTAGGGATGACAGGGCCTGTCGGGGGCGAAAATAAAGTAAAGTAGTTTGCAATAATGGTAGCTGATTGCTTGGTCAAAATGCCTCTGGGGAAAATCGAGGATTTGATTTGATTGTCTTTATTTTACCTGTCTACTCGCGAGGTATTCTCGACATACCTCTGAAAATCGAGGAAAATGTTGGTGTCCGAGGTCCCGGGCTCAACGCTCCGGGAAAGTTCAAAAAGAAAAAGAGATCTTGCGCCGGTAAACACTGCTTGAATGTATCACCGGCCGTCAATGCTCACTACCAGGGTCGAACTGGCGACCTTCGCATTACTCGATATCCAAGGTTGGACTTGACTTGACTTGACTTGACTTTATTTAACGTGACTAAGCTACATGAAAAGCATTACACGGTCCGCCGTGAGGCGGACACAGGCCCTCTCGGGCCTGCCAAACATGAGAAGACCTTGGTCATCGGGGCCCTTCGACCCCCGCGCGAGCGTAGGACAACCAGTAAATGGAATTCTGCATGCGACAAGGAAACAAGTAACAAAAGAAAAAAAAAAAAAAAAAAAAAAACAATTTCCCCAGATAAACCCTAACCCCCACAAAGAGTTAACCATCCCCACCAACATTCGTTCGACCGAGAAACGTGGCCAGACACAAAGTCGACCATCACAACCAGCGTGGCATGGAAAAACCCGAGTCGTTGAGCGGGTGAAAAACCATACCAGGTGAGCCTCCGGAGGCTAGGAGCGTATCCTCCCGCTTTTCGAAGTGGCCGCCGCACCGAACCATGGCTGAGGCCCGATGCAGTCCCCGAGTGCCACAGCAGGACAAAGGAAAGACAAAAGAAGAAGAAAGGACGAGGGTGGACTGTCTGAACCTTCAAAGGGACAGTCCCGAGTTGTGAAGATGGATCCACGAGTTGTTGTGTGTGGCGGCGATGAAGGGCCGGCGATCGCGAGGAGGGTGTCGTGAAAAGGGGGCGAGTCGACGGCGAGGAAATCCCTCAAAGTTGGGAGAAAGCGGACTCTGGCTTCGCAGCTCGTTATCATGTTGAAGAGACGAGAATGGCAGCAGCATTGGGATCCTGCTGCTGTCCTCGTGAGACCCTCAGCCTAGGCTCGAGGGGGGGAGGCCGACCTCAAAGGTACACCCCCGAGGGTTGTAGGAGGGAAGGTTGTACGACGCTCTAACTAACTGAGCTAAGCGAGCGAAGAACTTCTGTTGTTGTTGTTGTTGTTGTTCTATTTATACTCTTCCTAAACTATGGCGCTTGGATTTCTCTGTTCCTTACCGTCGTATTGCTGCGAAATAACAGTAGGTAGACGTAAAAGAATAAAATCAAAATCAAATCAGGCGCTTGGATTTTGTTCGAGGCCGCCACAGAGTTCAAGACGTGGTGGGGGGGGGGGGGGGGGGGGCAGAACGGGCCTTCCTATATAGGCAAGCCAGAGCCCGTCGAACCTTGGAAGTTCAAGGACTACAGGGAACACGACCGACTCGATATTGGCACATTGATGGCAGCAATTTCTGGACACGGCGACTTTGCCACGTACCACCAGAGGTTCGAGCACACCGGGGCCGCTCACGATTGTCCGAGATGTGGACAGGAGAAGACTCCGTAGCACCCGTGGACGTGTGACTCGATCCCACAGAGGCTACGGCTGACGGAGAGACTCGTTAAAAAGCTTCTCCCTACAGTCAAAGGATGCAAGCAGCTCCTCAAGAAGTTGAAGAGGGTGAAAGAGGAATGACTAGCTGCGATGGCGTTTGGCGTGGTGTGATTTTGTGCTTCTGTTTTGTCTTTGGGTGTTTTTTTCGTGTATTACTTGCTTCTTTTTCTTGTTTTGTTTTCTGATTCCTTTTTTTTTTCCTGTTCTTTTTCTTTTTCATTATCACAGTCTTCATGTATCCCCCCTTATGTATCCTGCTCCAGGAGATGTTTATCACCACAGGGAAATCCCGAGTCGGCGTCTACAGTTTCTTCAGAGCTAGGAGACTACGGTCACCAAGGCAGTCTAAATCGAAGGATCCCGGCAGCCGGCTCCGCCGCTGCCAGATTGCCAGGACCTGCCTTGTCATCTTATGAGTGTTTGACGAACACTACGATTGATGTAAAATAGATGGAATGAAATGGAACTTACCGCCTGCCCCAATAGGGGGACACAACCCCTTCTCCCGTCTTCCTCGAAAGGTTCCACTGCTTCGTCATCTTCTCGACTTGTTGGCACATGCACGTCCAAGAGGAGTCCGCGTCTGTCCCTGGCGTCTGATAAATTTCCTCATCAGGCTTCTTGAACGGCGACTTGGGCTGCGTGAGCTGTTTGTGGGCCCAGTTCTGTTTTGATATTCTGCCCAATGTTTCACTCTGTAGGATCGTCCGCCGTAAATACTCTTGAGTTTCCATCATGTCAGCCGGGGAAGTGGCGTCATCATCTATATCATCTACCTTGTCCTTGGTTTGGGAAGCCAAAGGCCGTTGTGCATTCTTTATCTTCTGGATGCTTGATGTTTGCGCAGCAGCGGTAGTGCTCGCTGATTCCTGTCCAGTCGTATTCTTGTGCCCCATCGCATTATTCGCTCCAGCGGAGGGCTCCATGACACCCATGCCGTGGTCTATGTTATTGTCAAAGCGTGTAAACTACTACTGCGCTAAAAAGGCAAACGTTTCTTGGACTTTCTTACTTGGTGAGGCTTGTATCTTCCATTAGTTATGTACGCTGGACACTCATGGCCTCTTTGTAGCGATCCCTACAGCGATAGTTTGATAGTTGTTCCGTGACCCGTAGGGGAAGATGACTACAACTATTAAACAACTCCCATTATAAGCAGGTTCTCGTTTTCTACAAGAACTTCAACACCTCCCCATGATTGCTCACTTGATAACATTATTGAAGACCCTACGACGATAAAAAAAATAAATAGTGTGACATGATATGTTTCCCATACAAAGTCTCATCAGGCTATGAACCTCACTTTCATCTGCGCCTTTCACAAGCACTTTATTTCTGCCCCTCACCTCCTCGTGCAAGTAACCTTGACCAGCCGTTCTTACTTGGAAAAGTGCAGGTCATAACCCAGGAACTTGCGCGTCTGGACCTCTTCAACTGAAAGACCAGGATAGCCAATCGTCAGAGGAAGCCAGAAGTACCAGCAAGCAGTAAGAAGTGTGACAAGAACACCACAGGCAACCCACATACCAATCATGCTTTGACCCACAAAACGCTCTGATGCTGTAAGATGGTGCTTGCTTTCTACCTCCACCTTACCCTTCTTACTTTTAGAAGCCGCTGTCTCTGAGGTGGCCTCACTAGCAAATATAAACTCCAGCAGCGAGCCAGTAACCAGGGAAGATGCCAGGTGAGCCGGCAGGTAATGGTGAAGGAAAAGTTGGCGACCCATAAGATAGAATGGGAAATAGTGTGTAGCCCAAGCCAGGAAGAAAAAGCCTGTAGAGTTGTAGAACCGTGAGCGAGTACGATGATCGAGAACATCCAGACCTCGGCGCAGGGATAATTGATCAGCCAAGACAATACCAGCGTAAACAGCCATCAAACTGCTAGCCAACCACCAGCCAATGGTGTTGCCGATAAAGTAAATTTGCTGGCGAGTGTCGTTGTGTGTCCAGAAACTAACACCGCGAAGCAGAAAGGGCCATTGATAGGGCTGGCTAGCGTACGGATGGCTGCTAGTCAACTTATTGTTATGGTAGAACATGGCACCTTGTAGCTCAAGCCACTTCTTGAGGAACGGCATATGCTTGACCTTGCGCTCTTCCTTGACACGACGCTCATTATCAGCCTCCACTGAGGGAACATCCTCAACATACCAAACATTAGAACTGGGAGCAATAGCTTTATTGCCATTAATTTCTTGCTGCTTGTAGGCCCACTCAGGAAGGGGCTTAGTGTGAGTCCACATGGCAACCTTGCTAGGATAATGAATAAGCTTGAAGTAGCTGGCAACTGTTTTGAAGCCTTGCTTGGCCTTGCCATTCTCAATGCGAATTTCAAACAATGTATCATTAACCCGACTGCCATATGCCTCAGCAAGAGACACAGTAGTGAACTCTTGGTTAGTAGGATAGTAGGGAGAGGCAACATCATGAGACAACAAGATAGTGTCGGTCACAAGATGGCGGAGACGAACTAGATCATGATTCTTGACCTTGCGGCCCAATGATTGATCAGTGTGATCAGCGGGGAGAATTTGCCAGTAGTTGTTGGTGTCATTGAAGGGGTAGCCAGTAACCTGTTGGCCTTGACTAGACACACGACCATCTTCATATCTCAAAGGGTAACGGTCGGGGTGGCTGTGCAGATACGCCTTGGTCTCCTTGTGGCGTAGGGTGATTGAATCCTGATATTGAATGTCAATGGCGTTTGCGAGCATCAAGTTATCACTCAAGGTCTCCTGGAATTCCGGCGTCATGAAGTCATCACCTGGTCCAGAGCGTGACAGGACGGCGAAGTGAACCTGGAACCAGAAAAGGTAGAATATGAAGGGCAAGATGATCAAGCCGACTGCTCGGGCCGCGAAGTGCTTGATGAAAATAGGCATACCCAGGGCGCCACCAGGGCGCTTAATGTCTAGAAGCTCCCATAGATCAATGGCTACAGCAGAGCCGATAGTGATGAAGGCAAAGAGACCAACATATTTGGTAGAAATATCACATGACAGGGCGAAACCGGTCAGAATCAGCCACTTCCACCATTTGCGCGAGAACGGTTCATGTCGGAGCTTGTAAAACTTGATGTAAAAGAGCAGCGAGCAGGCCATAGCCAAAACCAGAGTAGCATCGAGCAAAATCAAGCGGGTTTGGCCGATGTGGGCATTATCAAGTAGAACGAGAGCAGTAGCCACAATGCAGGCGGGAAGACTATATCCAGACTCCCACATGATCAGGTACACGACAGAGACAGTCATGGCTCCCAAGAAAGCAGGGAGGCCACGGTAAGCAACATAGGGTACCTTGTTAGCAATGTAGGAGTCGCCAATGTTGTCGAATTTGAAGTTGCCATCGTAGCCAACCATCCACCCAACAAAGGCAAAGAGCAGCTTAGCAAAAGGCGGGTGAACATCGAAAAAGTAGGTGCGCTGAATGTAGTAGGATGCGAACTGCACGAGGAATAAAATTAGAATGAAAAACTGCAAGTTCGGCAGCGGGAACGAAAGCCTGACTCAGCATACCTTTCCAAAGTGCACCTCATCAAACACCACCTCGTCGGGGTGGCTAATGCCCCAGAACCGGGTGCCAAAGGCCATCAACGTCATCAGCGAGAATGTGACCCAATGGGCCACCTCGCACTTGCCCTTGGTTGGCTGGGCTTTCTTGTTCTTCTTGATGGTTTCATCGAGAATACGATCGTTGGGGTCCGGGCTGGTGCTGGATTCGCGCGTTGTGATCTTACGTTGCCTCAAGGTGCCCTGTGGCGTTGATGGGCCTGCCATGGTAGAAACAGGCCGGCAGAGGAGCAAGATGTCGTTGATTGATGGTATTGGACTGGTATTGGATCTAGATACAGAGCACTATCACTGTCATGATAGAACACGGGCAGTGTCAGCACAGGATGAACGAGGCCAACGGCGGCACTGCAACATGCAGCATCAATAAGAATCACCCATGACACTATCACTACTCACCTGAGAAAGGTTCCAGGAAATAACCCCCAGAGATTGTGGCAAAAAGAACGGATAACAAGAGGGAAAGAAGCCCTGTGTGGTGTGGTTCAAGCCTCGGATATCACAGAGAAAACCAAGTCACAAATCACGTCTTGTTCCCGGCCTCCGAGGAACTTGGCTGGAGAGCTATCCTTGTCTGGTAACAACTGTGGGATGTTTCGCGGTTTCGCTACGGCTCCAATGGTTCAGGCCACTTGGCAGCTGCTCAGGGACGCGCCAACAAAATCCTTATCCATCATCCCTGTGCGCCCCTGAGCTCGTTCATGAGACAGCTGTTGCCAGCTGCCACCAGCTGTAGGCCTATTCCGGTCTATGATCCACATTTAACCTCACCTCAACGTCAGGCATGATATTAACAGAGCTTCTAAGCTATCCGCCCCCAAAGAAACTGGCCCATGCTGCACCAATCTTCTCAACGCTTTACACTACTGCTGTTTAGCCACCATTACATGCACTCTTCCATCTACCTCCAATGTTCTTCTCATAATCTCTCACCACAATGGCGCGCAACTACGCCAGTCCCCCAACTAAACACCGTGCGTCGCCACCTCCCCTTCTCCCCTTCGACATGGCCAATAGCTCATATCAGGCTCGGTCTACGTATACCACACGCTCTTTAAGAATGAGATTTCGTCGTGTCATGCGCACTCCATGGCCGCGGATATTTTTTTTCCTTTTGGCCCTGCTCCAAATCCTGGATATTGTGCGCATCCACGTACACTTAGCCGTTGTTCACGACAGCAGCGACATCATGGAGCTGTCTCGCCGCCACCGCGGTGAACGAATCTATATTGCAAGTATGCATTGGAATGATGGGCATCTAGTCCGCAATCACTGGGGCAGGGCTGTTCTTCAATTAGCGGATGCCTTGGGGCCTCAAAACGTCTATGTCAGTGTGTACGAGAGTGGAAGCTGGGATGATACCAAAGCGGCCCTTGACGAGTTTGATACGCAGCTGGAGGAAATGGGTGTGCGTAAGAACATCACACGATCTCACACTACTCACAAAGATGAAATAGAGTCGGCTCCCATTGGCGATGGATGGATTGATACTCCGAGAGGGAGGCGCGAACTACGGCGTATTCCATTTTTAGCAAGGTTGCGCAACCGAACACTACGAGACCTGGAAACTCTCCACAAAGCAGGCATAACTTTCGACAAGGTTCTTTTCCTCAATGATGTTGTTTTTTCCGTAAGTTCAGCATCTCAGAACAGATAGACCAGGACTTGATACCAATAACTAACATTTTGCTTCAACTGCTAACGATCTATAGGCCGAGGATGCTCTTCGCCTTCTAGATACTAATGATGGGGTATTTGCTGCTGCCTGCTCATTGGATTTTTCAAAACCACCCCAATACTACGATACATTTGCCCTCAGGGACGCTGATGGGGAGGCTCACTTAATGCCGACATGGCCATACTTTCGTTCCACAGTGTCCCGTGACGCCATACTTCTCAATGAAGCTGCTGTTCCTGTCAAGAGCTGCTGGAATGGCATTGTTGCTATGCCTGCTGCGCCATTCGTAGACGATGTTAATCCACTACGTTTTCGGGGGATTGCAGATTCTCTAGCTATTCATCATCTTGAAGGCAGTGAATGTTGCTTAATTCACGCTGATAACCCCTTGACCAAGGAGATGGGAGTCTTTCTTAACCCACAAGTTCGAGTAGCCTATAATTACGAAGCATACCAAGTTACGCATCCGGCAAACGGCGAGAGTTGGCTTACCTGGGGCCAAATTGCCAAGGGGCTCTGGGAAAGTCGAGTACGCAGGCTATTTTCCTTTACCTTCACAAGAGATTGGATTGTCTCAAGCAGGCTGCGTGCTTGGGAATCTGAAGATACACAAAATGAAGAGCCAGGAAACTTCTGTTTGATCAACGAAATGCAAGTTGTTGTTGAGAATGGGTGGGCTCATGTTTAGATGTATCTTGTTGTTATTCAACCCTCCACACAGAACATCCGAGTTAGTTACTACCAATAGACTACAAGCATATTTATTCACATGGTAACTGAAAGACAGAAAATATTATTTTAACCTTTTGTTATTTCATGTTGTTTACTACTGGCAAAAAAAAGCATGTAAATCCTGTCACTTCCTTGGTTTGCTGGTGCATGTTCTCTTGTCTAGTTGCTCTAAAATTCGGTCAGTAAAAAGGGCCCCGTGTGCTCCCTCTCGCTGTCTTCGCTATCGGAAGATTCGCTGTACTCGGGGTCTCTGTTAATCCAGACTTCGATCACTGATTCAGCCTCATCAAAGTCATCACCACTTGCACTCGCTCTACGACGGCGGGTGGGTCGTGGATACTGGGAACGACGTCTAGATCGGGTGGCTCGAGGCTCGTCAACATGGCTATTTGCCGGAGACGGGACAGGGGGGGGATGGACTCCTCGCGTGCGCTGTCTGTGGTTGTGCTGATCTTGCAGATGAGCAGGAACTCTATAGGTGGATCGGCTTGGGTCAAAGGGAGGGGACTGACCAAGATTCTGAAAATGGAGGCATGTTTCACAAATCTCGGGAGGGTTGAATAGCCTATGGGATCCGAGAGGCGGAGGTGGTCCATACGGTCCGAGAGGCGGAGGTGGTCCATAGGATCCGAGAGGCGGAGGTGGTCCATAGGATCCGAGAGGCGGAGGTGGTCCATAGGATCCGAAAGGCGGAGGTGGTCCATACGGTCCGAGAGGCGGAGGTGGTCCATACGGTCCGAGAGGCGGAGGTGGTCCATACGGTCCGAGAGGCGGAGGTAGTCCATAGGATCCGAAAGGCGGAGGTGGTCCATACGGTCCGAGAGGCGGAGGTGGTCCATACGGTCCGAGAGGCGGAGGTGGTCCATACGGTCCGAGAGGCGGAGGTGGTCCATACGGTCCGAGAGGCGGAGGTGGTCCATAGGATCCGAAAGGCGGAGGTGGTCCATACGGTCCGAGAGGCGGAGGTGGTCCATACGGTCCGAGAGGCGGAGGTGGTCCATACGGTCCGAGAGGCGGAGGTGGTCCATAGGATCCGAAAGGCGGAGGTGGTCCATACGGTCCGAGAGGCGGAGGTGGTCTCGAAGGAGGTGGGACAACACTTGGCGGCATCCGGGTAGCACGATACGGCATACCAGGAGTAAACAGGTTATTTACCCTTTGCTCAATTCTTTCGTCTACTCCTTGGTCATTAACTTGAAGATGACGGTATTCTTCAGTGGAGGCATTTCCGGTTCTCTTGTTTCTGGTACGTCTAACCTTTTCGGGCTTCTTCTCTTCGCGGGAGCGTCGGGGTCGGGAAACGCGGGGACGGTTGTCTTCGTCTTCGTTTTCTTTTTCATCTCGATGGGTGCAATAGCCAATAAAGCCGTGGACGCCATGTCGAGAACAACGGTGGCTGTCGAAAGACATACTTGGCCAAGTGGAAGTCGTTGATGAAATCAGGGTTGTGTTTCTTGTCGTGAAGGTTAATAAAGATCTAGGTTCATCAAGTTCAAATATCAAGATGAGCCTAGTGATATTTATGTCCCGTAGCCTTGACCCGTCTTCTTTGTTCCATATTAGTTGCCTTCTTTTGCCTTCAATCAATGATGTCTTTAGATAGTTATATATGACCATCTTTGAGGTGCATGGCAAACATGCTCCATGAAATAATATTGACAAAGAGCCGCCCAAAGACAAAGATCTCGCCAGGCATTGTATGACTTTGTAACAAGATAGGTCAAAGAAGAACATCAGCCTGGTACGAACAGTAGGCATAAAATGGTGATATTCTGTCCTGAAAAGAGAGAATGAAAATCAAGTACAAGGAAAGCCCACTCTTGTTCAAAGGCTTCTTTTTCCTTGCGATTACAGCTACACTGGATTACAAGGAGCCTATTTCTTATCCTTGGCTCAGACTTGTATCTTCACTATATATTTATACCGACAAGTACAAAGGCTACCGCCCCTTTGTTGCCATTTCTTAGTTTCAATTAAGTCCCTTGTTTGACTGCTGACACTTTCTATGAAGCCCCCCAATGTTCTTTCTACTGATGTTACACAAGTGATAATGGAAATCCTCAGTGGTATACAATATCCAAAACCATTATATTTGAATACATGTCGTTGTGGTTTACGTAGGTCTTGGGTCTTTACCATTCCTATACATTCAGTGTCAGTGGCTTCCAGGCGCGCCCGCCCTTTTTCTTTGATATCTCGAACAAAGCGATAACTACAAAGTTTGAACTTTCATAGTCACGTGTGCCTGTTCGTACATTAGTCATTGATACTATGTGATAACCCTAGTTGAGCCCTATATTATACCCACCCAAGCTCGAGAAGATCAACCTGATATAGGGTCTTACAATCTTTATTGTCAGAACAGATATTGACATATTTAACAATATGAAGAAGACAAAAGGGTAGTTGTCACTAACTATCACATTACTGTGATATTTGTAGCTCCATGTATACATACATATATCCAAGTAGCAGTAGTAGTCGCGATTGAAATCTCATGCCTTGTAGAACTATCAGTATTACCTTCTTTTCCATTTATATTTCCATTTTTCATGAGTCTCAGGTACTCTTCCAACTTTTGTTGAGATCCATATAACTATTAACTAGCAATGACCAAGTTGAAGTTCACACTATGTTCTAAACTCCATGCTATGATCTTATCGCCGAGCTATACCATGTTTCACATAGGTGACCCATTGACTACATTGCTTTGCGAGCATAACTATGTAACAAGCCCATGCGAGACAATTGACGAACACGGAGAGTAAGAGACCAAGCAATTATGCGTAGATATTTGCTCGTAAAGATACTTTTCGATGGACGCAAACCATCAAGTACTCGCTGAAAGAGTTGGTACCATATGAGCAGGCTTGCAACTATAACCGCAAGTATCTAACTACATAACTAGTTACATGAGCACAAGTAGTAGTTGTACATAGTTGCTGGTGCATGCACTCAGTGCTTGTATTCTTGTCACTAGTCATGGCAAAGTAGGTTGATTCTCTGGGAGGGGCCTAGATCTCTCCAAACGTTTCCTCGTTAGGAAAACGGGAGAAGAAAACAGTGAAGCCTGTTTGGGAATCCCCAGACTTGTTAGCCAAGAATGGCGTTGTGGGAGCTAGAAAGAACAAAAGATCCATAGTGAGAAACGGAGTAAGTTGTTGACTTACTTTTTCTTTCATCGCTTTGGACCGACTGATACAGAGCTTGAACAACTTGGTTATGTGTACCTGTACCGACAGTATGTAAACAAGCATAAATCACGGTTTAGAACAACCCCAGAGTGTGGTTGTAGATGATTGACGTTCAGACCTATCGGCTTTTGCTATGGCTTGTACGACTGGTTGCCTTCGGTATATTGTGCTAAGATTTGCATGGAACTGTGTGTATGTGCCTGTGCTTGCACTAGTAGGACAAACATATGCACATATGTGTGCACTTAGTACTTGCAGATTTCTGGTTGCAACATCGGCTAGGATGCTTTTTCTTCTTGTCGTCTCTCACCCGGAAGTGATTGGGTGATGAAGGAGAACTTCATGTAGTTATGTAGGTAGTTACATATAGTTATGCTACACTGTAACTATGTAGGTAGATGAGTATGTATATATGTAATAGGTAGATATGCTTTGAACAGGTACTCGTTCGTACCTTGGTGTGTGTGCGTGTTTAAGTTGTTAGGACATGTGTGCAAGTGTACTGGAGATAGATAGTTACAAGTAGTAGTGAATAACTACTAGTTAACTAACTAGTAACTAGCTACAAGCATGTAGGTAGATACTGGTGGTATTGGTCAAGTCATTTCGCCCCAGGTCCAGGGCAAGGGGAGACTTGAATTTTCTACCACACTGCATCTAGCGAGCTTTTCATCCCTATCAGTTAGTGGCGTCGTCGCATTAGGGAGTCCACGACACGAGTCGTTGACGGGCTTTCAAGATAGATCTTAGGCGGCTGGAAACAGGCTACATACAATGGGCAAAGGGAGGGGAAGTTTCAAGAGGGGTGGAGCTATAAATAGCTTCATGGAGCGAAGTTGAATGAGATCACAGACAGTCGGATTTGTAGCAGAACTCAGCCACAACGAAGGGGAAGTTGTATGTAAGCAATCCCACTTAACCACTTATATAAGTAACTAGCTAGAGGTGTATAGAGCTACATGAATCGTGGACTCGGTTCAACCTCCTGCCTGTAGGCAGTTCTCTTGGGAAAACCACAGATCTCTCAACACTGACGAAACATTACCGCTCAAGCACTAATAACTAAAAGATTCTCGAAACAACCCATAGCTTCAAAGTTCTTAATGCTAAGCCAGTGCAGGTTTCGTTCATATCATGTCAAATCTCATGCCCAAGCCACCGTCGGGCTCGGATGATTCTGCTAGTGGGGCTGTGTTTTCAGAGATGAAAGCTGAGAGGGGGCACTTTACTCGCATACAGTGGACATGTACGTGAATTATAGGCGTTTACTCCTAAAGGCTAGGTTTGTATACAGGGGTTGCAACCCACCGCTTATGGTCTGGAGTTACCTGCCAACTTGGCTTCGAGGTGTAATTGACCCTTTAGTTAGCTCGAGTGGACTAGTTACTTGTACCTTTGTACTTTTGGGCTAACCCGCCTTGATGGTAGTGTGAATGCACGTTCTCGGGCATAAACCTTAACACCTAGCAAACGCGTGCAAGACGATGGGCTAGGGCCTTGGCCTCATGCAGTAATGGTATGGCGCCAGTACTTGTGCTTGTTAAAGTATAGGTACAAGTACTTGAAGACATGCGACTCTTCATAATCCTACCATTGACGCCCAATAACGGCGTTGTTGTAGGTCACTTGCAGATGCTTTGACGTACCGGTACCTCTAAGCCCCCTTTTACCTTTTTGCCGGTTCCTTAACAGGCAGGGATTCAAGTACAAGGTACGATTGTCCCAGGATATTTTCCTGGCTTGGCCAATCAAGAAGTTTCTCGAGTGGAGCCCATGCTAGGCAGCAGTCTCTTGCTGGTCCAGTCAAATGGTCAAATGTGGCCCACTGGCCTCCTGTTCGTGTGCAATCGAGAAAAGTGCCTTGACTGATGCTACTGTGGTTACTTCCCTTTTTCTGTCAGCCATTGCTACATTCCGTGTATTGCTGTTTAGTGACTGGACTGTTTTATTTTGCCGTTTGCTTCTTCTTCTCCTTCTCATTCTTCTGTTCATCATCTTTTGTTTCTTCAACAACAAAACCTGTCTACTTTGCGTATCGTGAGACGCTGTCCGACTCCATTTTCCCTCTCGACATTCGCCGTCGACTTGATATTATCGCCAGCGTGCGCTGTTCTCCATACCTGTGGTCTGGTTGACCTGATCGACCACCATTTCAATTCATTTACCCCCACAATCGCACCCATCTGCCATATCAACCTTGACTCTGTGATCAGAAGTGCTGCTATCTCCTATTGCCAGCCAGTTGAGATTATAAATCACACTCGATTTCTGGACTGTCTATTTGTCATCGAGGTTTGACCCTGGCCTTATGTTATGTTTTGCTTTGGCTTCTTGATCTAGCGTACATATTTCGATATTAGGTACGATCTCACCTTCTTTATTGCTTAATACTTGGAACCTCTTCCACCACGTCCTACATCTTTTCTTGTCTGCTTGCACATCCGCCTATTGCTGTTCAGTACAATCAAACTAAAACTGCCTTCGACTGGCAGAATCAGCAGTTTATTCACCCACCAACAATGTCGACTTCTTTGAATTCCGATTCCCACCGTTCGGGCCTGGAGAATCAGGGAAAACGCAGATCTGGAACTGTCGGATTCTACCCGCCCACTCTTGCTCGCGCATCTCGCTCCAGTCCCGAAGACTACGTATCCAGCTCGCTGATTGATTCTCTTGCCAACCTCACCCTGGAGCTCCCTACCTTGAAGCCCAAAAATAAAGGGGCCGACAATACTGTGCAGCTTTTTGAAAAACCAAATGTTAACCCAGAGTGTGAGAACGTCGACCGTCTGGGGACTACAAGACTGACCCGGAAAAGTCCGGCTGATTCTCGCCACCGCCGCCGGTCATCTTCTGCCGATAGTGCCATCGCCTGTTTCTCAGATGAATCTGAAGTAGAAGATAAAACGACGGATGCGGACAGCAAGCGCCCTAACACTACGGAAGTATCGCGCCTCAGCCACAAGGCTGAAGTTCGCATGATGCAATATATTCTGAAACCGTTAATATCGAAGCCTTCCCTAAAGGACTTTCGATCTATCATTCTGGATGTGCCTAGACGAATCTCTAGCCATAGAATCTCCTGCCTGAGAGATCTTGAAAAGACTCTTATCTTCATGGCACCTGTAAGTTCACTTGCGACCAAATCTGATGTTTGGATGGCTACTCACCGCCGTTTATGTTTTCAGGAAAAAGCCGCAACTGCAAAGTCCTACCTTGACTTCTGTCTGTCCTCTGTAGCCTGCATCAAGAAAACGATCGACTTGATCCCAGAGCGTGAGCTTACACGTCAAGGTGATCGTCTTTACACCAACGCCTATTTCTCCGATCTCACAGATCAAATCCGCCAGTACGCCGCCCATTTAGCTGTTTCGAAAGCCCAAATGGCTGCCGGTAAAAATCATTCTTCTCTCGCTCATCCGTAAGTGTTTTTAATACCTTTTTCACCCTCTGATTCAAGAGAAATGTGTTCTAGGAAGACTTTCATGACCCATCATCTACAACTGAGCTGGCGCTACTACAAGTTCACCTGCTGACACCTGAATCTCGTTATAGTGGCGATGAAATCAAACTCTATGGTGGACTGTCTCAAAACGGCCGTCCCGCTCAGCTGGTTCGTGTCACTAAGGACGGAATGACTATTTCAGTCGAGACCGGCGAGGTCCTGGAGGATATCAATGGGCCAGTCGATCTTCAACCCCCAACTCGAATGAAGCGCAGCCTGAGTGAGCAGCTGGCAGACGACGAGGAAATCATGCGCTCTATGGCCCGCAGAAAGAAGAATCCTAGCCCCGAAGAACTGGCTCCTAAGAGATGCCTTCACCCGGGCTGCAACAAAGAGTTCAAACGTCCTTGTGACCTGACCAAACACTCCAAAACTCACCTTCGTCGTTGGAAGTGTCCCGAAGTTGATTGCAAGTATCACACCTATGGCTGGCCGACTGAGAAGGAGCGTGATCGCCACATCAATGACCGTCATTCATCCGCGCCTGCTCTGTTCAAGTGCCAGTATTCTCCCTGTCCTTATTCATCCAAGCGGGAGTCGAATTGCAAACAGCACATGGAAAAGACGCATGGTTGGAAATATGTGCGCACCAAGTCAAACGGCAAGAAGGAAAATGAGTCCCCAGAAAACATGGCTACACCGGAGATGGTGAACACGCCGGGCTCATTGCAACAAACACCCAATATGCCGAATATTTTGACTCCCTCTAGCGTCGAGAGTGCGGGAATTGCAACCCCTCGAACGGAGTCGATGCCCCAGTTTGCGTTGGAGAACAGTCTGGAATTTCCGACCTACATCCCCAATGAATTCCTTGCATCATACAACCCTCAGTATGTGCATGCCATGGACGGTATGGATGAGAGTGTCCTTGATCTGGGTCTTGATATTCCTGCATCCACCAATCTTCCCGAGTTGGGTGCCACTCCTACAAGTCTGCAGTCCCCGGGTGACATGGCGGCCGATACTGCTGACTTTGCGCTCACCGATGATATCTATGCCGCTGCAATGCAGTTCACCCCCGACCCTATCGACTACGCTTCTATTCTGGGGCAGTCGCAACTTCCCCAACAGATGCAGTTACCCTTCAATGGTCTTTTCGGTAACAAGATGCAGCAAGCCAATCTCGATCTCGTCTCGCCTATGAATGAGGCAGAGGCCATGCTATACACCCCTGACTCTATTGATGCTAGCAACTTTGATGAGTTGAGCGGGCTTCCCATTGGTGGCGGTCTTGACTTTCCCCTTTTCCCAGGCGCTGCTCCTGCGCGGAACAAAGACATGGTTCCTGCCTCGCTTTTTGATGACCTATCGATGCCTGGATACTCAGACTCACCTCACACCTCCCAGATGCTTTTCGGTACTGCTCACATGGACTGGACCACTGGTACCTACGATGGCCCTCAGTAAATGAGCCTCAGTTCCTTTTGACTTGTTAAATCACGGCGGCGAAATCTCCACTCATCCCGCATCCTTGGTTTCGCATATTTCACATCCCCCAGCATCTTCCATTACGACTTCATGACCCTGCCTCCTGATGATCCTTGCTTTCATATTGCACTGCTTTTATTTTCCCATCGCTGTTTGCGGATCCTTACCTGTTTTGTTTGCGTTTGATTCTAGGCCTCACTCTTGTACCACAGTCCACGGTTTGTTTTTGTCAATTTCTGTGACTGATTGAAGAAATGTTGACAAGAAATGCCAGCCACTGGTCCTGTTACTCTTTTTCTTATCTTTGTTATTTTTTCCTTTTACATTTGACTTTCATCTCAATCAAATACCAAAACTTCACATAACAAGTAACTGCATTTAACTATGTACATCCGTAACAGATTTCACTTTTCGAGGACAAAATACTCTACCTTTCTTTTTCCGCCATGCGTATCTTTGATGTTTCTTTTTTTCCAGCCATAAGGAATCCGCACGGTGAACCATGTATGCAGCACATAAGTATATTCTTATACTGTGTAGTACGAAGCATCGTCTTCAACGTCATGCAATTTAACAGGGCGTTGGCATGGTTCTGAACTTGTAACGCGTCACATAGTTGCTTGAAACAGAAAGTCGTGTTATAAAGCACACAGTTACATGTATTTCGACGTAGGCTTTTTAGACTCACATGTTCATTTACAAGAAACTTTGTCAGGCACTTTTGTGATCACTCTGAAAGTAGAATTCTGACCGTTCTGCGAAAATGTTCGTCTTGGTGTTAGTACAGTAAGTTGCCACAAGTTTGTCCCCACTAGTGACCAAACCACCATGGGGTTGGATGATGATGCATCCTTGTGTAGAATTTTCTCAATCATATGAAATTCAATTCGTATGTTCTTTATACGAAATTCAAGCTCCACTTCTACTCTGCAAGATGTGATATACTAACACAAGGCTCAGGGCAGATTTACGATCTTTTCTCTAATGAGGTGATTCCCCTCAAAATCAGAGGCTGTAAAATCTCTATCTATATTTTCTCGATGCAACGACGGAGTTCAACTCTACCATTTGAATTATTCACGGCACTTTGGAGAATAAAGCCTTCCGCATAAATCCATCTCTTCAGAATTCTCCCAGTGTTTCGACGAAAAAGGTTATGAAGCCTGGAAGAGGTTCGTGGTATTTGATAGTGATAATCAACTAGAATCACGAAACTTGCCTGAACTCTGAGACGCTATAACTCAATCAATATGCTGATATATTTGATGCAAGCTTGATGTCCATGAATCCTGATCACTTTTCTATCAGTAGCATGTCTTTGATTTGAAAAATATTTCCATTTGCCCGTGTAATATAAAGAAACATCAAGTTGGTCGGTTTCTCGGGGGTCGGAACGGTCTAGGTTTTCCGCAGGGTTTCCTACGCGATTAGGCGTTCATTATTGAAAGGTAACATGATAGATCGACTGTTGAATGAATTGCGCTTCTGTGGATATCCCCATTGGAGCTTGGCCTTTGGCGTGGAAGTTTTGTTGGCGGTTTGAAGTATACAGGTGAAGTCTTGTGGTTTATCTGAGCCTTCTTCGCAAATGACATTGTCGATGTTTCTTCCTGTGAAAGCGCAACCATCGCTTTTTTTGCTTCCAGAAATATAATTCTGGCTTCCCTAGTGATTGGAGCATGTAACGTCACAAAAAAGGCATTCTGAAGTTATTTTGTTGAAAAGCTGTCGTGGCTCAAGTTGAAGTGATGATTACCACGGTGTTAAGAATTTCGCTAAGTTTTTCAAAGTGGGGACGAACTTATGGCAACTAACTGTAGTAACTAACCAGTTGGTCGTAGGTGTATTTGGCCTATTGATGTCACACACGCTTCAATAAAAGTGGTCTACGAGAGGCCCTATGGCAATGTGGAGTCTTTCTTATCGCACCAACCAGAGCCTAAAGATAACAAGGTCAAAAAGTCTTTCCTACAAATAAAATGCCCATTGCTGGAAATTCTTTTTCCTTTCCTCTTTCTCGCCAAATCAAAGCTAGAGTCGCAGATACTCTCACCAGCACTTGGATGCTGGTGCTACATTCTCTGTGGCTCTAGTACATTTTCAAGGTAAGCCTTCATATTTTCGTCCATCCTTTCATCTCTTTTGTGCTGGTTCAGCATCTCGAAACGAAAAATGCGACGGGAGACCTCGGTGATGAGACCTTAAACCCCTTTACATACAATAGGAAGAGCCGTCTGAGACACCTCCCACTGCCAGTTTGGTAGTTTCTATCCTGGCTACGAAAGCACTTATGCTTTTTCATTTGCCGCTCACACCGCACATTCTGAGCTTGGTCCCTAGACGCGCAGTATGCACATCGTCATATGGGCGGCGTGTCGCTTCGTCTACGGGCGAGGGAGCCAAGCCGTTTCACTTTTTTTTCTATTCCAGGCTGCTATGCTCTTCCTGTCTACCCTGTGCCCTTCGGCCTGCGCGGCTCGCTTTGGTCCTCGTCTTTTTTACCTGTCCGGAGGTGATATCATACACGCTAGAACATAGGTCCATGGCTACTTGGCGTCCTCAATTACTGCTTCTCATGCACGTCTCTTGGGAGCGTTTGGATTTTGTCTTGGGCTACTAGTGGGTATGGCCTATGGAGAGTGGAAATGGGGGTTGGGGCTGCTTTGCAAAGTTGGGGTGGTCTTCTGGTAGACAGGTCGGCATAACGGAGTGTGAAGCGAGGACGGAGTGAAACGTTGGACTGTCTAATGGATAGTCTAGGCATTTGTGCGATGGGTTGTGGACGTGGTCGGGGGATTTGGGAGTGGTTATGCTTTGAAATTTGGGTTCTGAGGAGGCTCTCTAGCATTTTGTTTCGCAGCTCAGAACAGCTTCAGCGAATACGAACCCCATACTAACCAACAGTGCACTTGCAGGAATAATCGAAAGTTAGCTTGTGGCTGTGTCGTAGGCTGTCATGGATATAGCTCTAGCCACGCGACCACACATCGTTGGGTCAACATGCGTGACTAGCACGCGATGTGATACAGAATAGAGAACGAACAAAAAAAGCTTTCAATAAACTTGGTTCGAATGGCACAGAGGTAGATATTGTGGTTGGGCTTGTGGGCTTAAGTGATTTGATCAACATTCAGACTTTCAAATTGCATTTCGTTAAAATGTGAGCAAGGGCATCATCACAGGTTCTGTTATGTGAGATCATTCGACCCTAGATGAAATGCCGATATTACGTACTAAAGATGGTGATTAAATCCATCTAAGAGATGCAAACAGTCAGTAATTTATACCTCTAGATTCTCTACTCTACATCTTTTCTTTCACCCTCCACGGTCGAGGCTAGGTCTTCATCCAAGCCATTGAGACCTCAATCTGTCCCCCACTTCTCATCTCTCCAATGCTGCTTCCTGGCCTTCCTGGTCTCTGGTTGTCTGTTCCTCTTTGGAATTCCTAGACCTATGTAGATCTTCTGGACACACTCTGCCTCCAATGGTGATCGTGGCAAGTTGCAGTTGTTTAGCTTTCGCAAGGGACGTCACAGTCTATATTATGAAATACCGTAACTAACATCACGTCTCTTCCAAGGTTTTGGCTCTGCCGCCACACTTTGGAAAGGTCAGTCTCTATGGTTATCAATTCCCCGTAATTTCCATGGTCCTGGGATAGCTTTCCTCCCGGATCATCGTCCTCACTTCTTCTCCTGATTCAGAAGGGACCTTTCGGTCACTCTGCTCTGCTTTAAACTGATTGTTTGAGGGTTCTTGGCTATCGCGCCAGAATAGTGTGACTTCGCTGTCAAGGGCTTGCCCATTCGTCAGGTCGCTGGTGGATGTAGCGCTTAAAGCGGGTGTGGGGAAGAAGGGTTGTGCGTCGTTGATAAGATTCCTGTTTTTAACAATCTATCAACAACAAACATCCCTAGGCATACCATTCTTCCTGTGTCCCTTGCGCTTGCTCTCTAGTTTGCTAACGAGCCTGCCTTGTCGCAACTTGGCCTACCTACTTGCCACTCTCTCCGCTTTCTTCAACGCCCTCTCACGCGCCTTTGCCGCGCGCTCTGCTTCACCCAGCTCGATATTGTTAACCATGTTATGCGCATCTTCAACACCCAATCCACCCGCTGATTTAAGGTGGTAAGTATAAACTAAATGGCCATGTTTACATCGCGTTTTGGTCGCTTCTTTCTTCTTGAGATCATGCTCAACCCGTTTGGCGTATAGGGCTGTGAATCGAACTAAGGGTTTTATTCATAAATACTGAAGTGAGTTGTGCTATCTACTGGTATTTGTAGAGGGAACAGGAGGCGGAGCCTGGTGTAGCGTGTGTGTGGCGGTTGGGCTAGGGTTACACCACAACAAGGGCTGTATTGATTGTCCCTTTTTCAACATGAGCAAATATTTCGAAGAAAGACGGGGCTATCGCCATCTCTTTCACCTCATCCCTCATTTTGTCGAACAATAGCGTGAATTGACGATATGTCTGGGGTGTAGAGAAGGGTGAATGGAGGCTGTCGTGCGCATCTTGCGAAGGCGGCGCGCTTGGTCTTTCTGAAGATGGAGATCTTGCAGGGAGCTTCGACAGAACGACCATGGGATCTAGGGGAACAATACCTGCGTTTTTGAAGGCAGATTTGACCACTTCAGTCCGAAGTGCTTTCTTTCTCGCTTGTGTGACGTTTAAAAGAAATATCGCTTTCACCCTATCGGTGAAGCTGTCGCGGTGTGTGGCGAGGAGAAGCTTTGAATATTCATGCTTCAATGGTGGAAAACGCTGACGTCAAGCGGTTAAAGAAGGTGTGCCAATTGGGAGGGAAAGACGAATGGAACAATTTCTGAATTGTTAGTCTTTTATATGATCATATAGTTATATAAAAATAAGGAGTAAAACTTACGATATTCTTCACACTTGTCGACAAAATCTTTGGTATGATGGGACCCAAAGCCATCGAGGAGCAAAAGGCGATAGTCACCAACTTGGTATTTCTGTGTGGATTTGGAAAAAGTTGATCCAGTCTATTTGGATTCTGTCATTGTTATAGCCGGAGCCAGAAACAGAAATCCGCGTAGAGGGATGCAGGCCCGAGACGTTTTACCAGTTGGCGAGATGTTCTGCACCTTTGAAGATGGCGTAGAGAGGGCAGGTTTCTCCGGCGGTAGAAGCACTTTCGATGGCGGTAGTAGTTTCATGGTTTTCAAAAGTTGTTCGTTTGGTAAGTTTCGGCTGCTTGGCGACCACCATTTGATTGTTCGCCATGCCCAACCGAAACCCCGTCTCGTCGACATTCTAGATGTCTGCGTCAACGATACCATATTTCAAAATGATTTCTTGAAGGTCAAGGAACCACTCATTGATAAAATAAACGCGTTCACCCTTTTTTCTTCTCGCATCAAGAGCTGTGGGTTGGCTCCTGTCTTACTTGCGTGGCAAAATACGGAAGATACGTCGTACGGTACTAGGTGTAAGATAATGGTCAGGGAGTCAATTGGTTCAGTCGTGGTTTTCCTATTCTTCCCCTTCTCCAGCCTCATTCCATCCATCGTGATAGCTATATACAGGCGCAAAGTGGGGTAGCACCAGGGTTGGCACTGGAAGATGCTCACGTGACCTCAACCCTGTAAATCTGTCTTGCAACCATGGAGTGATATTCCGACAAGAGCCTTTTGCCGTAAAACTCTACTCTTTGCGAGCGAGAAATCGATTGCCCCAGTTCTTACCGACGACAAAGGGTCTTGGCTGGCTGGAGAACACCGCGATTTCAGGATACCGTTGGCGAAGGATACGATGATTTCTTTTGACAGAGGGTAGTTGCATCTGTCGTATAGATGAATGCATCTAACTAAAGCACCCTCTTCAGCGTCAAAGAACAGCCTAGCATGTTGTGTGCGAGAGGCGAGATTCTGATCGTATATGGGGATCAGGAGTTCAGCGAGAGCGCCGAAGTGGTTTGCGCGTGTAATATAGTCGGGGTGGGCTGATTGGCAACACCAGCGCTCCCTTCGATCCTATGGTTGATGGGTTGGTAGTAGATGTGGCAAAGTTCATCGAAGGCCTTCTGTTGGACACCTGCTTGGCTGGTTTTGATCTTGGAGGCGACCAGCTCGACGATCTGGGAAGGTGAAAGTTTTGGGCCCCACTGTGGGCCAATGGAGTGGAACATGGCTAGCCGCCATGTGTTGTTGACTAGCTTTAGACCGTTATCAACCGTTTCGGGTGGTTCTACACCGGAGCAGGGAGAAGCGGTAGTTTTGGACTCCGGGGCTTTGAGGAAGCCCGTTCGAGAAGAGAGTCGAGTATGGTGGGAGCCGGCTGGTATCAGCCAGATAATCCAACGGCTATAAATGGAGGAGGGAGTGCATTGGAGATGAGACAGACACCATTTTTGGAGTTGTGATGTCCAGAGTTCCTGGGAACCGCGGCGGTGGTGGGATCAAGAGACGATGAGTTGGGAGTGTCAGACTCGTCCTTGAAAGCCGTCGGAGGTTAGCCGAGGTTGGTGGCCTGTTCTTTCATAACTTGAGATAGGGTTTCAGGGATTGTGGATTGAGGTGCGTTGATGTTGAGGGTGGTCGTTTGTTTGAGTGGAAGTAAAGGGGGAGTTCACAATAATGATAGGGACTAGATTGTATTCATGATGTTGATTGGCCTGGTCTGAGTCTCCAAGGTGGAGTTATGCACAGAGGTAGCCCCACAGACAGGGTCTAGGTTTGTATGGTGTGGCGCTTTTAGGGTTGTGGAGAATTAGCGCATTGTGCTGTGGTGATTTAGCATGAGGGATTAATTATTAATGTTTTTCTATGAAAAAATGAAAGGTTGTTATAAACAGGTAGTGGGTTCCAGTCACGTGATGTGGCTGTGTGGCTGAACAGGCATATCATTACAACACATTGCAACAACTGAACGTCGATTGTCAGACGCTGTGGAACAACTCCTGCTCCCTAGGACCGCAAAACATCCTCCTAATCATGTAAAAAGAACATGTATAGTTAGTGCAGTATTTAACTAACGAGTAACTAACTAGTTATCATCATAAGTCGTGTTCTTTGAATAACCCAATATCAAGACCATCCCCTCAAACATTGCCTTATCCAGAAAGCTTGTCTAAAAAGGAAAATCAAAATCGTCATCATCCTCATCAAGTCCGTAATTTTCCTCCTCACTGTCTAAAATAATCTTCTGGTGAGCCTCTTTCTCCTTTGTTGTATTTGCTGCTAGACCCATTGACAGTCCTGCGGTTGCTTTTCGAGACCCAGATTTCTCTAGCAGTTTTCCGAGACTCGGTACATCTCCGTCACCGTCACTGTCATTATCCGAGAGGACAAAGGGACATGCCGTATCATTTCCAGCCACGCTGCGATGAGGAGATGGTAGCGGAGAAAGATCAGTTAAAGCCACCAGGCGTCTTTTTGCTGTTGATGTCTTTGTGTGTGCGTTGGCCGATTTGCTCTTATTCGTTTTGCCCTTGGCATCGCTCTTGGACTTATTTTTCTTCTTTGACTTCTTCTTGTGATTATCATCGTCTGTCAAGTCAAACGGGTCACTGAAGTCACTCTTTAGTGTGCAGTCTGAGCCACCCAAGTCCATGGCAAGTTGGGAGCTTTCGCGATCGTCAATGAAATCTTCCAAATCCGACCCACAGTCATCACTGTTACCAGAGTCAAACATATCGCTTGTTCGGTCACAGTCGTCGCCAAGCTCTGCATCCCCAAAGCCCCGGGGCCTTTCCGACCGCGTTGAGCCTTTGCCAGGCCCCCTTTTTTTAGACTTAGTCTTCGCTTTGCGAGAAGAAATAGTAAGCTTTGGTTTTGGCATCGGCATTGTGCTCTTCTTCTTCTTTTTGGGTCGAGTGCCTACACTATGATCGGTATCGTCGTCGCTGACAACATTGTAGAGTCGGGCAGGGCTCGATGGATAGAGCGCAATGGAATGCTTGCGACGTAAAGATTCGCGTTCGGTGACTTTGGCTACAACCTCCCGATTGTTGCCACCCGAATCTGTTGGCTTGGAAGGTGAGGCAATTTGATGGAGGGGAGGAAGAAGGGTGTCATCAAAGTCAAAGTCTTCAACATCTAAATCGAAGTCATCAAGGCCGGAAAGATCATCGAAGGCCCGTTTTTGAGGCAAGCCAGGCCCGGGGCTAGTGGAACAGGATTCTGATATGAAAGGGAGACAATGGGTCGAAGATATAGTCTTGCTGTCATCTTCGTTTACCATGGAGCGCACGGGCAAGTCTTCAATGTTTGGCTTAGCCTGAAAGTCAAAAAGATCTCGGTGTCGACTATTTGGATCTTGGGAGTTCCCTAGTATCTCTAAAAGTTTGACAGCTTGTTTGGTGCGACTGCCATGGCCAACTTTGTAAGTTGGTCTTAATGACCGTTGAAGCTCTGGAAAACGACTGAGCTCTGGCTCTTCAATCACATGACTAGTAGTTCCAGGCCGCCCAGGAAAGGTTTTATACGTGCGGTTGAAGGTTGTGTTCTCCATTGGCGTGAGAATAACATCATCAAATTCGGGTATGCTTGCAAGTACGTCGGTTTCCTGCGGCTCGGGGGTTATTTGGCGTGCGACGGGCGGCGCGGGGAGCTGGCTATCGCTACCAATTGCGGAGGCCTTTGTAAAACCTGTGATAACACTATCAGGCATATGGAACTTTTTGGGTGGCACCTTTTTGCGTGTCTTGGCCACTGGGCGCTTATTGGGATCGGGATGGCTATTTGGATCTTGTGAGTTTTCAGGAGGAATATCGATGAAGCACTTGTCGACCACGGGTACAATGCCTGGTGGGATGATTCTCTTGGAAATATCGTATCGATACTCAAATGTCTCGCCGCTTGCAATAATCCGTTGCATGTTGAGATATGAGTCCTTGGCCTTCTCGTACTTTTCCTCCTCCTTGCCACGTGTAAGCAAAAGAACAACACGGCCCGATCTCTTGCGACCAGTTCTGCCCATCCGCTGCAACATGCGAATCGGAGATGCAGACGCATCATAACATACAATAAGATCAACCTGACCGATGTCAAGACCCTCTTCACCAATAGAAGTGGCCACCAGGACATTGAATTGGCCTTTCTTGAACTCGTCAATAGCCTTGATTTGATCAGCCTGCTTCATACCTCCAACACCGGACCGTTTTGATGCTGCTTGGCCAATGAAAGCCTTAGCCTTCACTAATGGAAGGCGGTTAAGAATACTAGTAATGTGTTCGGTGCTGTCGCGAAACTCGCTGAAAACAATAACCTTGGAGTTTTCATTATCGGAACAATCAAAAAAGTGGTTCACGATTTCAGTCTTAAGGGCGGCGAGCTTTGGATGATCAACGAAGTCAGGATCACGCATCCAAGTTTCCATCTTGTCCATCATGACCTGGAAGTTTTTATCCTTCACAAGCTGAGTTTTATACTTAGATTTGGTGCTCTTAGACTCAACCTCATCGCGAAGCTCCTTGATACCCTGGAAAAAGGGGATGATACCGTGGTAGTTCAGCATTTTAATAGGATGGGCTACCGTCGACAACAAACTGAATATGGCCATTACTGTGCTTTTCACTCCCTGATTGGCATCTCGACCAGCGGTCTGAAGCCACTCCGTTTTGTTCCTGTTGACTGTGAAAGCAGAAAGTGCCATGGGATCACGGCCCCAGTGCACGTTGAAGTCAGACAGCTTCTTGGTAATGGGAGACAAAGCCTGTGAGAAGAGCTCGCGCACGGTTTGGAGTTCATGTGAAAAGTCCACCACATGCGTATCTACATTGCGCTGGTGCGTGTATTGCCGGAGATCTATTGATTCTTCAGTGCGGATTTCCACTTTTGATATACCGAGGTTGTTCATGACATCCTGGACGCTCTCAACCGTCGAACCAGGTGTGGCTGTCAGGGCCAGTACACGGAAGCTTTTGTTGAAGTTCATGATGCGACGACAGGACTTGGCCGCACTATGGTTGCCTGTTGCGCGATGGGCTTCATCAATTACTAATAAGCATATAGACTTGGGGTCCGCGTAGCCCCGGGAAATATCGTTTTCCAACGTCTGAGGTGTTGTGAAAATGACACGCCGAGAAGCCCACACCTCTGCTCGGACAGCTGGCCGCACGTTTCCCATCAGAATCGAGGTATCGTTTTTGGGAATGCCTGCAATTTCATAACAGGCGTTTACTTGCTGTGACACCAAGGGTCGTGTGGGCGCCACAAAAACCAACTTAGCCTTCTTTGTCCAACGATAGTAGTTAAGCATGACAGTTGCAGCAATGAGAGTCTTTCCTAAACCAGTTGGCAGCGCCACAAGAGTGTTGTGAAAGAGACTGGACTGTACAATGTTGAACTGGTATTCACGAATATCACCCAGATTCGTAGGGTACTTCCATGTTTTGAGAGCCTCGCGATCGAGCTCGTGATGTGTAGGCTCTTCTTGCGAGACTTGCCCACGGTATTGGCGGCCCGAGGCGGTGTATGAGTTCTCGGCACTTCCAACGCCGCCATAAAGTGTTGTCTGACGCATCTTTCCATTGGCACCAGGCTGGGGAATTCCATGGTACATTTTAAATTGGCGATTACCGGAGGACGACGCTACAAGACTTTGTTGCTGGTTCAGTTGCTGAACGGTTGAGGGCTGACGAAAAGTAATTGAACCAAATGATGAGCCTGTCTGGGACTGCTGGGAGAGCTGTGACTGGAGCTGCCCGTGTCCATACTGAGGCACAAGTCCTGGGGATGAAGATACCGGCAGATCACGTGGCTGCTGAGGCCTCGGAACACTCGAAGGAGGCTGAGGCCGTTGTAGGGCTGCTGGGAGCGCGTGAGACCGGGGCTGCTGTCGTTGTCGGAGCACCGGAGCTGAAGGCCGAGGCTCAGACGCGTCCAAAGCCAGGAGCAAGTCCTCGTCATCAATATCGTCAAACTCATCCATAATAGCTGAGGCCATGACAACAAAAGGAAACAATGAAGCAGTCGCCTTAGGCACGGTCTGTAATCAATGCCGCACAAGCGCCTAGGAGGAGGCGCGCGAAGGGCCTTTGGACAAAATTAACCAAACACCACGCGTCGCTCAAGGGCGCAGTCGCAGAGTGGCAGACACGTTGTCACGTGACTAGAATAGGCGGCCAGCCAATAAGAAGCGCCGATGGCAAGAGCGCTTTCAGCGGTTGGTGGATTCTTTCAGTGGCTCCTTCCTTGTCTTCAGTGCCCCAAGTGGCGTCTGCAGTTTTTCAGTGGGGCCTTAGGTTCCTGCTTCATCTTGCTTCAACGTCATGAACCTTTTCTACGTGCATTTTTCATCGGCATTTTTCACCTTCTCTTCCTCCTAATATCCTGCCGCCTTGAACCATCACGACGCATAACGCATCGTCCTAAAAGCCGTCCTCAGCTGGTCGCTCATTGTGCTATCTACCTCGTCGTCAGCTTTTTTGTTCTGCCGCCTTTATTTTGTCTCTATTCTAATTTATTTGCCACTTTTCGCTGCCCAGAAAACTTCCAACCTCAGGCGCGCACAACTCTTTCTTGACTTGCGTGTGCTTTGTGCGCAAGGAAAAGCCGGTAGCAGAAACGCGGGCTTGTCTTCTTCTCGCCAGTATCCATCACGTTGCGCAGGCTAAAGCCACACAGTCACTTCCAGCTCTGCTCGCTCAATCTTACGCAGTTGTTCATCTGCCGTCTTCTACAAGAGCCTCCTCCCTTGGGCTGTTTGCGACAACCTAAGCCACAAATACGCACGCCGCCGCCTTGTGTATCTCTCTCCCAATCTGTCCAGCCCTGCAGCATCGACGCGTTACCTGCACCACGCATCTGCCATTCAGACGCTCTTTACTCCTGTCATATAAACGACGCGCTTGCATATTCTTCTCGCACCATGGCTCCCGGCGGCCGCAATAATCGTGGATCCGGCTCCACTCGCACCAACGCCAGCGGAAATAAGCCATCAAGGACTGTTGGCAACTCTGGTATCAGCAAACGCCGTAATGCCAAAACCGACCTCGATGGCGATCTGGATATGGATTCCAGCAACACTCGCCGAACAACCGCTGCAACGAAGGGTCGCAACACAAACGCCGGTCGAAACACCCGCGGCCCAGCCCCTGGGCGCATTTCTTCCAACAATCTCGATGCCATCACCAAACACCTGACCGGTGACGATTCGCGACCTACAAGACGAGGAAACACCAAAGGACCCCTTGTGTGGCTGCGCATCACTGGCCTTAAGGAAAGCAAAGCCACTACAAACTCGGATGGTGGCATCGCCAACCTGCTACAGTTTCTAGAGCGCAAGGCTACCTCCAGCGCCGGCCGCCCGGCATCAAAGCCTATTGCGATCAGACAGGTAAGCTCAAAGCGATTTGGAAAGTCTAGGTGCCTGAGGTTATGGATGGGGGCTCAATGGGCCATATTGTTGTATTGTCTTAGAAAGCAATGGAGTTTCTACCCCAAGCATGCTGTAGTTGTACCTGGCCATAGCCACGCAGTATCTCTTTTGTCTCCATCTGGGTCACCATACCTGAAGACTAATACAACGGAACCCCACTCTCCCCCCTTGCCTCCTGATCGTGAAGCTGCCTCAAGCTCTTCTAGTTCTCTATTCATATCCATACGCGCTTGCTCTATGTATCCCCTCATAGCCCTTGTATCGCGGACTCGGAACTCCCAAAATCCCACTTATAAATATCCACGTAGAATCATTATGCTAACACAAAACTCACAGCATCGTCACATCGACCCTCATGTCCTAATCGCGGCTTCGCCAGAGGACGCCAACGCGCTGCGTCTTGTCAATAATCTCTTGTTTGCAGGTGCCACACTTTCTGTTGAAGACTGTCCAGCCCCCGATAGTTCTAATCCTCAAGGAAAGAGTGCGTTCACTCTTGAACTTGAAAACACACTCAAGGGCATTCTTGCTGAGCGTTATGTTGCAGATGGTAGGCTACTCAAGCTTGATTCCCTCGCTGAAAATGACTTTATCAAGTCCAGCGGGCTGATGGCGAATACGGAACGGGCTGGGAAGCTTTTCCAGAGTTTGATGAAGATTTGCAACGACCTCTTCAAGACCCGCGCTGCCAAGCAGGAGGCTATTGAAAGCATCACCATTGCTGGAAATGGTATCAGCAATGTTTCTCAGGTTGAGTGCCTCGCAACTACATTTCCCGATCTCAAGAACCTGGATCTGAGCAACAACCTCATTGCTACGCTGCGCGGCATTGACAGCTGGAAGTCTCGGTTTCAAAAACTCGAAACTCTATTCATTACGGGTAACCCCCTCGAGTCCACCGCTACTAATTATTCTAAGACCCTCCTCATTTGGTTCCCCAAGTTACAAAACATCAACGGTAATGTAGTGAGAACCCTTGAGGATATCCGGCTTGCTGAGGAAGCTGCTCGTCCCCGTCCCATCCCACAAGCTGGAACCGACTTCCGGGATGAACACGGCGTTGCCCAGGCCTTCCTCCTTGATTATTTTGCGCTTTATGATACCGACCGTGATGCCCTAGCCTCCAAGTACTACGACATGGCTAGTACATTTTCCCTTGCAGTCGACACCGTTGGACCCCGTGATAAAGCCCTACCAGTTCTGTCTTGGTCTCCTTATCTTCGGTCTTCACGCAATCTCAAGAAAATCACAACCTTTGGCGGCCGCTCCCAACGCCTTTTCACCGGTAGCAACCTCATCAGACAATCATGGAAAACCCTTCCCCGGACCTCCCACCCCAATATCACTACTGATCTCAACAAATTTGTTGTTGATTGTCATCCGCTTCCGGGCCTCAGTGATCCTACAGGGGCGTCTCCTGTTGGTGTTGACGGCATGATTATCATCTTGCACGGCGAATTTGACGAACAGGAAGAAGGCACCAACAATATCGGCAAACGCTCCTTTTCGAGAACTTTTATCCTTGGCCCTGGAGTTCCTGGAGCCAATCCTATCCGCGTTGTCAGTGACATGTTGTCTTTGAGAGCATATGCAGCAGTGCCAAACGTCTACAATACACCTGCTCCCACCACTCTCCCGGCTGCCTCCGCCCCAATCGCTCCTAACTCTGTGACTCCTGGGAACCCTTCTGTGATCCCAGGCCAAAAAGCTATACTTGAGGAGCTCTGCAAACAGACCCGAATGATCCCCATGTATGCCGAAATGTGTCTCAGTGACCCCAGTGTCAACTGGAACTTTGAAAAGGGACTGGCTCTTTTCAATGAGCGACGAGTAAGCCATTTCTGTTACCACGCATGACATTTGTTTTCTATACCGCTAACCAACTCTTCAATTTAGGGTAATCTGCCTCCTGATGCTTTCATTCCCCAGCCGTAGGCCTCCATACGTTCACCCACTCACTGTTTTCTGCATGTCCAGATTCTTGTATAAAGACTGGACGGCAGATTCTGTTGTTTTGTAAAAGCTGCGAAAACGTTTTTTTCTTGGCTTGTAATCGGTCGTCATTACGCTCCTTCGTCTTGCCTTCAACATTTGATATTCCGCCACGAATTCGCCCATCCACACACAATCATAATAAAAAAATTACATTAGAAATAAACGGAAAGAATATGAAGCATTAACAACCATTTAGAAGCAAAACATAAAGTGACATCAAATGAGAAGAAAGTTAAAAGCAGTATAGAAGCTTTTACCCAAGAATCTCGTATTGAGATAAGGGTACCGCCTTTGTTTCTTGTTTCTTTTTTCATCTCTGGTGACATGATCAAGCTTGCTGCAATGTTTATATCGTACAGATCAAAAACCCTTTCCTACTACAGCTGGTCACATGGAAACTTGAATGTCTAACAAGTTCTTATCCTCAATCAGAGGCTCATGGTGCTCCGATTAACCTTCATCTATGCTTGTATAAAAAAAAAGAAATAAAAAAAGAGAGAGAAAAGGGGCCACACGCCACATCACGCGCTTGAATTCGGTGTTTCACTGTTTTCCATAATAGAGATCTCACTACCGCAGAGCATCCTGGGTGATCTCACGCCACCAACCTGCAGGTAGTAGTTATAGTATGTATGCGCATACGATCAAATAACTACCGACAGACAAATATCGAGGATCTCCCTTGGAGACCGGGTCTGCAGCTTTCCTCGTAACTATGGTTATTAAGCAGAAGAATTACAAATGGACTGTATCACATCGACAAAGGCTCTGCAAAATTCTCCAACCTTCCCTCCTACAACCCCCGGGGGGGGGGGGGTACCTTTGAGGTCGGCCTCCCCCCCTCGAGCCTAGGCTGAGGGTCTCACGAGGACAGCAGCAGGATCCCAATGCTGCTGCCATTCTCGTCTCTTCAACATGACAACGAGCTGCGAAGCCAGAGTCCGCTTTCTCCCAACTTTGAGGGATTTCCTCGCCGTCGACTCGCCCCCTTTTCACGACACCCTCCTCGCGATCGCCGGCCCTTCATCGCCGCCACACACAACAACTCGTGGATCCATCTTCACAACTCGGGACTGTCCCTTTGAAGGTTCAGACAGTCCACCCTCGTCCTTTCTTCTTCTTTTGTCTTTCCTTTGTCCTGCTGTGGCACTCGGGGACTGCATCGGGCCTCAGCCATGGTTCGGTGCGGCGGCCACTTCGAAAAGCGGGAGGATACGCTCCTAGCCTCCGGAGGCTCACCTGGTATGGTTTTTCACCCGCTCAACGACTCGGGTTTTTCCATGCCACGCTGGTTGCGATGGTCGACTTTGTGTCTGGCCACGTTTCTCGGTCGAACGAATGTTGGTGGGGATGGTTAACTCTTTGTGGGGGTTAGGGTTTATCTGGGGAAATTGTTTTTTTTTTTTTTTTTTTTTTTTTTCTTTTGTACTTGTGTTTCTTGCTGCTCATAGCGGAGTGTGGACCACTAGTTCTTCGGGGCTTGGGGATGGTGCGCCATCCCGAACACACAGAAACTATGCGGCGTGTCGAGCGGAGGACTTTAAATTTCCGTCCGGTAACCAATCCGGCGTCGTTTGATCTTAGTGATTTTGGTAGACGTTAAATATAGTCAAGTCAAGTCAAGTCAAGTCAAGTCTGCAAAATTCTCGTGATATGTGTGGTCGTGCTGGCCACCGACCTAACCAGAGCTTCGTTTTTTTAGGGCGGGATGATGGGATGAAAGTAGGAAGCGGCGGCGAAGCTTTAAAGTCATGAAGTTCTTAATAGAGAGCTGTGGATAGTCACTAGTATTAATAGAAGCTAAGCCCATGCATACATGCATGACTGACAGACATCTTTTAGGGTTAAATATGCATTCGATCTTCATTTTTTGAATCGCATTTCTTGACAAAGTACTGTTGTCTTGTCTAGTTACCTATAAAAAGACACACATGTAGCTGATAATATTTGGTTAGTTACAAACCTTAAATACTAGAGAACTGTTCACAATTCCATGTTATCCTTGGACGTCTCCTTTCCTTGAATCATCTTTTCTCATGCCATGAAAACGAATCTTTTGTTCAGTCAAAAATTCACCATTATACTAGTACTACAGGTCTCAAGTGCCAGGGTCAATTAGTAAAAAAATAAGTCTCGAACAGACACACTGCTGTTGACTCCCTGTTTGTTTTGTTGATGGCCGGGAGCTGACACTAGCCCATGACACAGACAATGCACCGGAGATAAAGGCGACGCAACCAAAAACAAGCATCTGGGCACACAAGGACATCCAATTGAAAGGCCCCTGTGCTCCGTTTTGACATCCAAGTCAGCAGAAAAGGAGCTAGCCAATCCGACCTCGTAATTTCTCCAGGAGAGACACGACTTAATGCTCCGATACAACTATACAAGTATGTACATACATATATAAACACATAGTGATTGGTATTCAATAGGAGGACGCACTGTTTTCTTCGATGGAAACTGCGTTCCGGAACCTCGAAAGTTCAAAGAGATACAAGAATGAAGAGATTCAACATGACAGAAGCAGAGAACTATTGCGAATTGGTTATAGCTCCAAGTCCGGTTAAGTCTTCTGGCTTCGCAAGACAAAAGAGACAGAATGGCCATGCAGACTTCTTACTGAAAAGCGGCCCAGCAGTGGTAGCTCTTGTAAATAAAGGACTTTTACAGCAAGCGGCAAACAGAGGATTCGTGAAAATGTGGCACCAAGATGTTGGAGACAACTCGGATGCAGTCAGAAGCCAGACTCTGACATGCATCAATTTATTAGGGAAGACGATAGCACCTAGCATCTGTTTGTTAGTATGGCACTTTCTGGGTTCAGGTGTTGCTTGTAGTGCCGGGGGTATACAGGGAATACCTCAGTCTCTAGCTATGGAATATCACATGACGAGATGTGGTAATTTCACAGAGGCTGTATGTGGTATCATTGTCTATTCGTGTTAGTTGGTAATAAGCTATAGAGGCGGTATATTAAGCAATGCTTTCCCTCGTTGATGCTGAATATGAAGAAGGCTTTTCTCTAAGAATAGCCATCACTAAAACAAGCATATGTGGCACAGAAACTAATAGGGTTTGAAGGAATTTGAGATACCTAGTTAGCTACCATATGTATCGATGTACAAATTCACGAGATGCAGTGGTGTATTCAGAGTTCGCATGCGCTTGTAGTGTGTATATGGCCTGTTCCAACAGGAATAGTAAAGTCTCGAAGATACCACATGTATGGATGTGTGTAGTAGTCATTGTACATATCTACAAAATTTCAGTGTATTGAAAAACAAAAGCTCCATCGTAGACATGAATCAGTAGTAAATTCCAGGAGCTTTGAACTGGGACAAGGCCCGTTTCATGTTGGCGTTTTTGGTAAGGGCCGATTGTACAAGTACACATGTACACAATGGTAACACAAGCCGACCCTCTATTTGTACAACGTAAGATTCATATCAAAGACTGGAAAGAAAATGCCGCATCATCGGAGATTGTATTGTAGCTATGGAAATCTGATGATTCTTTGGCTCCGACACTTGATAAAGCTCGCTCTACTGTTCCGGGTAACCATCGGCATGGATACGCATTTGAGGAAATCAACTACAATTTAGATCACAATGAGCCAAGCCTGGTTGACTTCTTCTACATGCACATCATCTTGGCTGATGTGTAATAAATTAGGGTTATGTAAAATTTAGGGTATACACTGCCCCTGCGCAAGCGAGACCACACTAGTACGCAGGTCTACATGACTAAGCCAGGTTTGGATAAGTCAATGCACAAAGAAATAAATGTCAGGCCCATGATCTGCTTGAGTTTCGACAAGGGGGTGAGGGATCAGAGGAAGCCAAAGCAGATGGAGAGAAAAAGGTAACTTGGGATTCCTACAAGGCCACGAGCTACAGATACATGTCTTTGTGTCGCACCTTTTGACTTGGCTCTGTTTAAGGAACGAGCTCGGGTGATTATAGAATGTTTGTTAGGATGGAAAAAAGTTCGAGAATATGTGGCGGATGACGACACTGTAAGCGTGTAATAACTACTAGTTACGTGTGAAATGAGGGTTTTATGTATAGTCAGGAGTGGACAATGGTATAAAATGTTGGGCGAATCGCCGTGGTGAGGGCTGCAGGGAAACTACTAGGCCACAGGTCGACGGGAAGCTTGCATTTCACTTGCGCAGGTACGTCACTTGGCATAAAAGCGACGGTTTAGCGATAGCACAGGTATTGTCAATGTTCAAGCTGTTCAGTAAGGTACGGTACAGTACAATAGAGTAAAGTAGAGTAGAGTACGTACATCTGTACACGACTATGTAGTTATGTACATGGGCATAGATTAATTGTACCTAGGTGTAGGTATGTACATAGGTAGAACTTGCTTGCCGTACAGTATTCGGGTATTCCAATCGTCAACAGAACAATAGTTAGTTGTTGCAAGCGGCCAACTAGCTGGTAGTAACTAGCGACTAGTTAACTAGTTAGTCCTAGCATACTACAGCAGGTACATACAGCCAAGTATCGTTCCAAATAGCCACATGCATACATACGTAAAGCCCGGTGTATGCATGTATGTATGTGGCTGCTCCTGTCGGAATCTGTCACACAAAGCCTCTCTGACCCAGGGTCCACTAGGATTCGAAATCGTCCCTTTTGTACGGTTCCATGGCGTTCCGTGTCTCTTTCTTTTCTTCCTCTTTTCCTCTCTTTCCACCTCCTTGCCCAATGACTTGTTCTCATTCGCTTGCCTGCATATCCGCCATCATGCAAGCTGCCGCCCGCCTTCATGATAGAAGCTGGCCACTGAGATGGAGAAGCCGATGACTTGGTGGCCATCTCGTTTTTGGATTGTCTTCCTTGCCTCTCGTCTTTACTTGCCCCCCCTGCTGGGCACGAGCACCAGGCTGCTTTGTGCACAACCCCATAGTGTATCAGAGTTGCAGGGTCCAAGGCCCCAATATGCTACAACAGTCCAGGGTCTTGGTAGTCTTGGTGTACACAGAAATCCTCGTTTCTTGGCTCTTCCCCTGCGCTTTGCACCACCATCAAGGGCTCGAGAGCCTCCTTTGCAGAGAAAAAAGAGAGAGAGAGAGAGAGAGGAAGAACAAAGGGTACATGCGACTCTCTGGCTCTCTCTCTGTCCGTATTAGTGACTGGCCCTCCACTTTTCCTTTTTTCACCTCTCGCTCGTGTTTTGAATGTGTTCCCGAGTTTCTATTTTGCCATCTTTTCTTCTTTTTTTCTTCCTCTTTTTCTCTTCTCTCTCTTTTTCTTCGACTCTTAGTCGCATCTTCTATACTTGGCTGGCCGTAGCTTGCATTGAGTGCATTCTGTTCCAAAACTTACCATAATCTGTGCCATAGCCACACTATTACTACATCTCTGTCGCTGCGTTTGCTCACACTCTCTCCCTTCAGTCTTGTTCTCTCCTGTTCTTTCTTGTTTCTTTTCTTCTCTTTGCCTTCCTTTTCCTTTCATTCTCACCTGTCTTGCATATTCCACTGCACGCCTTAACCTTAATCTTTTCTTCTCTTGATTTCACTTTTCTTTCTATTGCCTGTGTGAAGCTTTTGTTGATATCGCTTCATTCTCTGCCTCGGATTGTCCACAAGCGCGAGAAAACGCCCAAAACCGAAACAGAACAGACTTTCCTTGGATTCTTCTTGACCGATATCTCGATATTTACTTTTTTTTCGCTGTTTTTTTACTTCAAAAACTTCGACGGTCGACTCGCCGACTCTTACGCTTCGCTTTCTATCCTTCGACTTCTCGCCATCGACGGATTCTTTCCAGAGTGAATCAGCTTATACTCTTTCTGTCTCTGTCCCTTCTTCTTGGATCGCTATAATCGACAATTAGCAGCGCCTCTGCAGTTGTAATCGTCGCCATAACTGCTTCTCACACATCTATAATCAATATCCCCCTCTTGTACCTTCAACTCATGAAGTTGACTCGGACGGCCGTATTTCGAACAAAGATCTAGAAACCCGCCTGACTTTGTTTTACCTCATGCATCGAAAAGCTCCCTAGCAGAACCTACTTTTCCACTTACAGCACCCAGTCACACCGAACAAAACCGAATACTATCTTGCTATACGATTCTCTGATTCATCTGATACACACGACTTCCGCCGAGTTTCCTATTAATTAACAACTCTCTTGTTTCGGCTCGCAATGTCATACAAGAGCAGCCCCATATCGTTGGCTGGAGCCTGTACTGCTATTCACGACAACGTTCTTTACGCATACTCTGCAAATGGCTTTGTCAAGTTGCCCCTGAAGAATGGCGCCGAATGGACAAAACTAGAATCTGGGGAAGCTGTTTCGGATGCCACTTGCGTGGGAGCCGAAGCCTCGGATGCGTCCAAGTCTGCGCTGTACATCATGGGTGGCACATCCACTAATGCTGCATACAACGGCCTTCAGAGATATGTATACTCTACTGGAACCTGGGAGACCATTTCCACTTCTGACCCTATTCTCAAGAATCGCAAGGGCATGTCTGCAGCTTACATTCCCGCAACCGATTCCTTCATCACATACGGCGGGCGTACTGATGGCACCTATGGTGTTGATTCTCAGACTTTTTCCATCAAGGCCACCCCCCCGTACACTGTCACCTCGGCTGTTAATCCGTTTTCTTATACCCTGCAAACCCCCATCATGCTAAGCTGGGTTGATGGCGAAGTCTTACTAGCTGGTGGCAGCACAACTAATCTCGACATCATAATCTACAATGCTGGAATCAACACTTGGCGCCAGTCTGGTGCCACTCTGGCTGACCCTGTTGCGAAAATCACCAACAAGGGCTATATCCAGAAAGGAGACGACGGCAGCAAGATTCTGTATACTTTTGACTTGGCCCAGTCACCTGTTCGCGTAACCCGCTCTGTTATTGTTGATTCCACAGGCGGCTTTGTCGCCAAGGCCAACACGATTGTAGCTGCACGTGAACTCTCCGCTGCAAACTGGCCTGCGTACAACAGCACATTTGCTCCTTCAACTGCATCCAGTGAGGTCTATTCCGCCGCCTCCAACACTGATGGCCATGTATTCTTTCTCACGAGCGATGCTTCAAACCCCGTGTCTGCATTTGACGCTACTGAAAACACCTGGGTTGATGTTGATTCCGAGCTGGCAAGCCAAAGTGTTTTAATTGCAGATGTTAGCTCATCGTCTACGGCTTCCCAGACTTCAACGACTACTTCGACCGCATCTGCCACTTCTACTTCAACAACGTCGGCTTCAAGAGCTACTTCTACTTCCGCAAGCTCATCCGTATCTTCAACATCATCTACTAGACTCTCTACTACTGGCTCGCTGACGGCTACAGCATCATCCACTGAGCTCACTAGTTCTAGTACTGCCTCCCCCGAGTCTGGCAACGATGGACTTTCGTCCAACGATGTTCTGGGCATTGTTCTTGGCTCTATTGGCGGAGCTATTTTATTGCTTGTTGGTATTCTTTTCTGTCTCAAAAAGGCTCGCCGTAACAAGGGTTATACCGGCGAGAAGAACCGCCCGCATGACGGGTTTCCGACTGACGAGAAGAATATTGGAATGGGAATGACTAGCGAGCAGTTTGTTGATTCCATGGGAGGCGCCCCTCGTCCTGCGGTTCGTCGAAACAACACTGACTCTGTCGGCTCACTCGCTATCTTTGGTGGTGGTGCAGGCGCTGGTGTTGGTCGCAGCGCGTCACCGAATTTCAGTGCTGCAGGAGCCAGCTCCAAGAATCTTCGCCGCAAGCCTTCGGACCCTCAAAACGGCAGCTTTCCCAAGAACCTTAAGAGTACTATCAGCAAGCCAATCATCGACGATGATTCCAGCATGCTTGTTGGCGGTAAGGATAGAATCAGCATCAACACACCTGGTCGCAGCCCTCCCCTCCCTCCTGGTAGCCAAGCATCTCCCGCTCCCCCAAAACCCCCGATGGATGATGCGACTCGCCGTAGCTCTGGTTGGAACAAATACTGGTCTCAGAGTAGCGGTGCTCTGAATATTCTTGGTTATGGCAAGGGCCAGGTCGATGATGGCGCCACGTCACACTACCCCTCGACTTATTCTTCTGCCGATAATCTCAATCGCCGCACGCAGGACTCTGCTACTGTTCCTCCTCTCATTATGCCACGGGAGGGCCGACCGGAGCTCAACCGTGTTGCCTCAGGAAGCCCTACAGTCTCCCACTATGCCAAGTATGCCACAGCCCAAGCGCAAGTGGCTGCTATTGAGCGGCCAGTCTCGGATGCGCAGTCAGCCTATTCTTCCGGCGTAGCACCATCGGTACAAGAAGCATGGGAGCCCATTTCGCAACAAAGAGCATGGGGTGCCGACAGCGTCTATGGGGCTCACGGACAAGGTGCTACTGGTGGAATGCCACATGGTAACAACATGGGCCACCAGAATCAAGAGCCTAGACTGGCCATGACCACCATGTCGTCGGATATGAGCTGGCTTAACTTGGGCGAGTACAAACGAGCTAATAATTAAGGGATCAAATGGATAAGGAAATGGCAAAAGGATAATTGGTGTGGTTTTGATTATTTCTTTGCCTCGCAGTCCCCTCACATTGCCAGCTTTGTTGGTCCTATTCTTTCTTTTGCTCTTTTACTCCTTTCACCTTTGTCTTAGAGGGTTGAGGTACCGTTCTATGCTCGGTCATCTTGTCCTTGTCTTTGCCAGCGTCTGATTTGCCCGCCAAACAGAGTACATGCAGAAAGATTCCGAATTCTACTTGACAACTGTTTTCCAGTAGCTGTGCTTTTGTTTTCCTTTTCTCTGAAGATACCCTGCCCCTTCGTTCCTCTTTTATTTTTCACAGCCCTTTGTGTGATTGGCTTCAAAGTCTGACTATGCACAACTTGACTTTGACTTTTCAATCCCGCAACCACATTCATTTGACTATTTCTCATATTCTCAACCAGTACCTGTTTCCATATTGTATCTCTTTTTTGTCATATAACCACGGCATGTTTTGCTTTTTCTGCTGTGTTGCTTTGTGTTTAGTTGAAGAGGGACTTCCGATCAAATCTTCTATGTATATTCCTTATTTTCGTGTTCACGTTCGCGTTCGCGTCATATGTTTGTGGTGTATGTACAAAGATGGTGGTGGTAGTTAGTTGTGTGGGTGAAGAGATAGTTGTGTCGTTAGAGCTTGCAGGCCAAATGCTGACTAATCGCTTGTGTCAACTCGTGTCCCACTTTTACAACGTTGGTGCCTTGTGTGTTTACGAGGTGTCGAGCAACTAAGAGGGTAGTTGCGTATAGGAGAAGAAAGCGGTAGGGCTCTGGGGAGGGGGGGGGGTCTGTGTGAATCAGCAATAGTGAGAGAGTCATGTATGTATGTATGTATGTACATACACAACTAGTTAACTAGTTAGTTATCGAGTTGTAACTAGTTAGCTAACCGGCGATGTTGTTCCGCCCCACTTTCACTTTCCCACTGCCGTCCCCTGCTGTCCTATATTTAAGCTAAGAGCTGCCCCGGTTTTTCTGCCTTTGACACCAACCAGAAATCCTGTCTTTGTTTGTCACGTTCAATCTTGACGCACAAGCTCTAAACTTTTTTTTTTTTTCTTTTTTTTGCAGTTAGTCTTCTTTCCCCTTTGTTCTGACCAGCGTATTCTTCTTATGAATCGCATCAACAACGACGCAGGCCAAACCCATAACCGTCTCGATAAATAAACAGCCCGCTTGCTTTCTCTACATTTCCATTACCGCCACTAGGAATATCACCCACATAATACAATACGCTTTGCAGCCTCGCCTTCGCACACCTACCCTTTGGTCTCTCTATTTTGTTTCTAAATCACCATGGCTGCGCCTCTCGCTGATTCTCTACAAGGCCTTGTGCCTGACGACATTCTCGCTATAGTTCACACACACATTCTCTCACCATCCTCGCCCGTACAACAACTCCGGCGCTCTGCCACCCTGCTAATACAGTCAGCAACTGCCTACGCTACACCCCTCCTTGACGCCGAGTCGACCTCATCGCTGATACCGCTGGTCTCGCTCAGCATCTCTTTTGCAATTTCTATTCTCATGCTTGTTTGGGTGTACCGCATGATCGCCTTTTGGACCCGCCTTGCCCTACGAGCCGTCTTCTGGGGCATTGTCTTTGCCATCGCCGCCTCTGTCTACCAGCGCGGCCTGGGGAATTGTCTGGCGGATATCCTGGGCGCTGTCGGAAAGATTGTGGCCTATGGCTCGCTTGTCAAGGATATTTGGATGTCTGAGTATGAGCGATGGGAGGCCCAGGCCGAGGCTACACGTGCTGCAAGACAGTGAGCAAAACAACTGGTCAACACACCAGCCCAAAGACGAGGCGAGCCGGTCCCTGCGCTTCTTCACATCCATCCACCTTCTCTTTTCTTTGGTTGTTAGCGTTATCTTGTCTTGTCTCCTTTTATCTCTTCATTTATTGCGCTACTATTCCTCTCATCTTCCAGTCCTACAGTCCTAGAAGTATCAGACAAGGAAGAAGCTGTCACATGCTCGTGATGTTTTTGTTCTCTTATGCATTTCTTTGTCTGGACAGGAAGACGAACTCCACTACAAAATAATGTCGGACGACTACCACGACTGTCTTCGGCATCTACGGATACGATATGACCCTGTTACGATTCGATGTCTCTCTTCTTTTTCATGGTTTTGCCTTCTTCTTTCTATCTATCGTCATGTCTTGGCTTCCTTGTTTCCTTCATATGCTCTTGATCTGGCACGTGTTGGTGTAAATTTCCGCCCACGCGCCCACCAGCATCCTGTTTTCTCTTGTTTCAGTCAGGCGTATATCATCAGACTCCCAAAAACGCTATTGGTTTGATTTGTTCCAGATATTATAGCCGGCTCGCGTTAATACACACAATAGTCATTCTGTTTACTTGAAGAAAAGAAATTTGTAACTACATAAAATGAACCATCTTAGATGCAACTCCCAACGCAACCCCGATCTATAACAGTTGAGTGAATGTGCACATGATTATATCGCTTTTCCCACCAAACGCCATGGTTCAACAAAGCAAAGAAAGAAATGAAACATGTGCTAAAGTTGAGCCTGAGGAACCTCGCCTTTTAGTCTTCTCTATCATCAGCCCCATCGAACTCCTCGTCATTCGGGTCCTTTGGCTCTTGCGCTTCGTGGTACTGGATGATATCATCAATGAAGCTTAGGATAGCATTGACACTATCCTCGTCGGTGACATCTAGTTTCAGGTAGTTGATCATGCTGAAGCTCTCAATCATTTGCGCCACCGCTCTATTCAAACGTCTGAAGCTGGCTCCGCGCATCATCAGGTCTTTGTTCATCGGATTCGCCGCATGCTCGGGCTTTTGCGATCTCTCCAGCTCGGCATCAGCCGTCTCTGCCTCACGCATTACAGGGTCGTCATCAATCAGTGATGCATCAGGCGTGAGGAAGCGCTTCAGATCGGACTTGCGTACCTGATCCTTTACCAGGTCCATCTTGGACAAAATATTCAAATGTGGAATCTCCAGCATCAACATGGCGCTCATGGCACTGAGAGTGCCGGAAAAGAACTTGGCACGGTCGACAACAAAGGTCGCCTCGAGAAGATATGTTGCGCATAGGCGGATGTCGAGCGCGCCAGGCTGTGATAGGAAGCGCACAAGAGTCGGTAGCACGGGGATATGGGTGTATAGCTCGATTTGCCCGGGCATGTCGAAGATGATGAGGTATTCCTCAGTCAATCCCTCAAGGGCCTCTGTGAGGAAATCTAGGTTTTCCATAAGGAACTCGAAGCAGTATATCAGGCCGCCATTAGGGCCCAGGCCCATTTCTTCCATGACATCCTCCAGAGAAATCAAGTCTTTGATATCCAGGTCGGGCGTGTGTTCAAAGGACTCGGCGGCGGGATCAAGATTGACATAGAAGGCTGACCTGCGATTGAGCTGCAAGTGAGTTATCAGAGCAGCGCTGAAAGTGGACTGTGGCAAGTCACATGTCAGTATAAATGTCAAGCAGGCTGTTGTAAAGATGAAGTTGGAGGGGTAAAAAAGGCTACCTTGCCAGCACCCGCAGGGCCCATGACCATGACGCCGTATTTACTCATGTTTTCTGCGTCCTAGGTTCAATAAAAAAGAGGAAAACAAAAATAACAGGCGGTGGGGACAGTTGGGTAGATGTTTTAGTGGGAGCGTATATTGAAGAGATGGGTTATATCGAGTGGATGATAGTTAAGGCTGAGAAAAAAACAAAAACTTTGTGATGAATTAGCATTGACGTACTCGTGCCACGCCCCACTTATATTGCCTTCAGTTTCCTTCAACCACTCTAAGTGGTGCACGTTAGTGAACAGCACCACTTTCATCACTCTTGAATATATTCGCAAATATGTCAACAACCACGCATCGCAAAGATAAAAATTTACTTGGGAGGCGTTTCCAGAGAGCTATTTAGTAGAAGGAAGAAAAAACCGGATATTAAAATGCCCCAGAACGCCCGCAAATTCGAAGTATCTCGTTGCACATCGAAACGATTAATTCGAGGAAATGGACGTCGAGGTGGAATTTCATCACGAATGACCAAGATAATACCAAAATAAACGATTGAATTATGCAATTAGATCAATTAGCTTTATAACGCCAGCTTTTTCGTGCAGCTAGAGTTACTCCAGATGCTGCAAACTACGTTCTGAAAGAGAGGTCATCGGCTTCAACAGTGTTAGTGATGAGCCTGGATGTAATATCAGTCGATTTATCCGCAGATTTCTCATTAGCTACTCCAGGCCAAAACAGACCTCAGCCACACAACGAAGGCCGACAGAGCTGAAAAATTACGGCAGGCTTCAAAGGATAAGTCACTCAAGTCAGGAAGAGTCTTTACAATTAATCAAGGTCGCCGCACGATGATCCAAAAGGACAAAAACGAGGAAAAGGAGGTCAAGACGGCTTGTTGAGACAAGTAAGAATAAGTGTCAAAATATAGTCAAAACCTCTTTTTTTGAAGCCATAAAAAAGGCTCGCAACTGAAGAATGGAAGGACGATCAAAAGCTTAAACTTATATCTTCAAAGTGGCGTTTTGCGTCATCTACGGCGTGGATAGCTTTGAATTCAAAGAAAATGGTGCACGTTAGTGAACAGCACCACTTAGAGTGGTTGAAGGAAACTGAAGGCAATGTAAGTGGGGCGTGGCACGAGTAGTTGCAGGTGATAAAAATGGGGCTTAAACAAATCGAGGATTGTATGATTATCTAGGGTTTGGGATCCAATGTGCATGCACAACTTTCACAAAAGGATAACTAGTCAATTAAATATTTGCACTCGGCTGTCCTACACAATATCCAGACCAATTACTATGTAACTATGTAACTCCACGACAACCAGCTATTGTGGGCCATGTTGTGCCTACCACCAACCCGATAACGCAGCTTACTACGTACATATGACACATCTCAAGCTTTGCGGCTTCGGCAACAGCTGAAGCCCAGAAGAGGCCCGGTGAATGGGATATTATAGTGCACGATTGATATAACCTCCTGTCTTATCCACAGCCAGTCTTGACTCTGTGTCGTGTCGTGTCGTGTCGTGTCTATGTTAAAGCGGATGTATGCATGTACATAGATACGTAGTTGTGTACATACGTACTTGTATCATGACGGCAGCATTGTGCTGTTGGGTGAGACTTTATGAAATGTAAGGGCTGGCCTGTAGCAAGAAATGTTGTTTTGAAACCCGTTCCGTTGGCTCTTATACGTTGATGCTGCTGATGTCCAGGGCTGATAGGAACCTGACCGACCACCTTGCTTTCTGGGGGGTTTTCATTGTTTACTGCCTTCTTTCAGCACAGACTTCCTTCAGCTTGTCATATTGCGCTTGTTGTAGAAAACATAGTTATGTGCAATGAACAGGTTGGGGGGAAATGTTGAGAATACAACCACATTCACTCAGGAGATAACACGGTGGGCATCTTTGAGCTCCGTGAAATCACATGCAAATGAGCTACAAAGCGAGAGGGGGGGGGGGCAGGGAGCACTTCTTTGCATGTGGAGATATCCATGCTGTTATTACTCTGTCGAACCAGTTGCTTAGTCATGGGTGCATCCTGTTGAATAGCTTGCAGTTTTTGAGGGCTTCTATCTACTGGTTATTGCCATTATTCTACAAGTATGCACGACGTGTAGCATGCAACTAGACATAATTTGCTTCCCATGGACAGAAGAGTCACACTCGAAGGAAGGAGAAAAAAAGACAGAGAATCTAGAGCCCCTTAGCTGCTATTTTCGGGCCATGGCGCAATCGCTGGCTCGGCTGGTGAGAACAGGGTTTTCCCTTTCCTTGATTGCGCTGTGGGGCCTCTGAATTTCGCCATATGAGTACCCCGCTACTTGTCTGTACAAAGCACAGACATACATGCCGGCTAGACTGCCCGGTACACTGCCGCTCAGAAATAAATTTTGTCATCGGCATCCTTTTGTCGGATTTTTAAGCCAACTTAGCCTCGAACCTTGACTATTGTGTGTTCTAGCGGCTGCAATTTCTTTTTCTTTCGTCGCGCCTTTTGCATCCATCACCGCAGGTACGAATCAATCCATCACAACAATGTATACTTAGCTTTACACACAAACGTGGATACAGAACTATCGGGTGTCTGTGAACCCCCCGCAGGAAGGGTACCTGCACGCATATACAAGTAATGGTCTCGGTTGGTCCCCATGTGACGGCAAAAGCATGGCCAAAGCGTCCACTTGATTGTTGCACCTTCCTTATTGCTTTGCTCGACAGCTTAGCGATGGTCTTCCTCCGTTGCTGTCAGTTCCCGTGAATCAAGAGGTAGTTTCCTTTCCTCATGCTTTCTTCCTCGTCTATCATTTTCTCTCACTCGTATTGGCCAGCCAGCCCCATCCACCTTTGGAGACAGGGCCAAATAGGGAGGGGGGGCTCAACGAAGCGGATCCCGCCCAGCCCTCTTATTGATCTCCATTGCTCCATTGTTGCGGGATCCGGTGGGCGAGGAGGGACATTTGCAAGACCAAAAGGAAAGAAGGACCGACGAGACCAAGGAAAAAAGAGGATCGGGACATATCCACAAGTCAAGTAACTATACATTGTGGTGCCTGAATCTTTACACAAGGTACTTACTTACACCCACACACCCATAGTGTGAGCCTGGACATGATTCGTTGTACTTGTACAGGTTATGTACTGATACATCACTGCCTTCTTCCCACACTTCATGGTTATGTTGTAGCACGAAGACGCCCCAAAGCAATCTCTGCACCTAACTAACGGCAGAGCTAGCTCCTTCCCTTTCCAGCCCAGGGCCCTTGGCCGACTTCTTTTTAACCCGTGGCCCCTCCTACCTTGGAATTTTCTTCTCTTTCCTTTCCTCTCCTTCTCATCTTTCTTGTCCTTCATCTTGTCTTTTCAACTTTCTTGTTTTTCATAAAAGGTTTGCTCATATCCTTACGACACTTCCCCTTCTTCGTGCCCCAACAAGTCTCAGCCATTAGCTATACACCGTGTTTGTGCGCGGAAACTTGCTTCAAACTCCGCCATTGTTTGACCGCTTTTACCACACGAATTCCCTCTTAGCACAACATCTTTGCTAACTCGGGAATTATCCTCAACTACAGGCATAACCGCTTTCTAATTGTCGTTCTTTCTTTTGTCCTAAGAACTTCACCGACCGCCTTTTAGCCTCATCCATTTTATAATAATCCACTATGTCTGTCAACCAGGGTACTTTCCTCTTCACTGTAAGCTTTCATTCTCACCTCACTGTCTACTGCGCAGAGCCCTTTCCAGACATGAAAACAAGCACTAACAATCTGCTTTCAATGGTTCACAGTCCGAGTCGGTCGGTGAGGGTCATCCCGACAAGATCGCTGACCAGGTTTCCGATGCCATCCTCGATGCCTGCTTGGCTGAGGATCCCCTCTCCAAGGTCGCCTGCGAAACTGCTACCAAGACTGGTATGATCATGGTCTTTGGTGAGATCTCCACCAATGCCAAGCTGGACTACCAGAAGGTTGTCCGTAATGCTATCCGTGATATTGGCTACGATGACTCCTCCAAGGGCTTCGACTACAAGACCTGCAACCTTCTGGTGGCTATTGAGCAACAATCTCCTGATATTGCCCAGGGTCTCCACCTGGACGATGCTTTGGAGAAGCTGGGCGCTGGTGACCAGGGTATCATGTTTGGCTATGCCACTGATGAGACCCCTGAGCTTTTCCCCCTTACCCTGCAGCTCGCCCACAAGCTGAACGCTGCCATGTCTGCTGCTCGCCGTGATGGCTCCCTGCCTTGGCTCCGCCCTGACACCAAGACTCAGGTTACCGTTGAATACAAGCACGATAACGGTGCTGTTGTCCCTCAGCGCGTTCACACTGTCGTTGTCTCCGCCCAGCACTCCCCTGATATTACTACCGAGGATCTTCGTAAAGAGATCCTGGAGAAGATCATCAAGAAGACCATCCCCGCTAAGTATCTCGATGACAACACCATCTACCACGTAAGTATCACAATCACCAGCCTCCCATGAAAATTAAAATGGGAGAGGACGCTTATGGATAAACACATGCTCTAACAACCACATAGATTCAACCTTCTGGCCTGTTCATCATTGGTGGACCCCAGGGTGACGCTGGCCTGACCGGTCGCAAGATCATTGTCGACACTTACGGTGGCTGGGGTGCTCACGGTGGTGGTGCCTTCTCCGGTAAGGACTTCTCCAAGGTCGATCGTTCCGCTGCCTACGCTGGCCGCTGGATTGCGAAGTCTCTTGTCGCTGCTGGCCTGGCCCGCCGTGCCCTTGTTCAGCTGTCTTACGCCATTGGTGTTGCCGAGCCCCTGTCAATCCACGTCGACACCTACGGCACCTCGGCCAAGACCTCCGATGAACTGGTAAAGATCATTCGTGACAACTTCGACTTGCGTCCCGGTGTTATCGTCAAGGAGCTGGACCTGGCCAAGCCTATCTACCTGCAGACCGCCAAGAACGGTCACTTCGGCACCAACCAGAGCTTTTCGTGGGAGAAGCCCAAGACCCTGAAGTTCTAAGCCCTCGAGGGATTTACTTGTGAACACAAAATCTCCTTTTGACCTCTCTTTGACTTGGCTTCAATACCTGTTTGAGAGGTTCGAAAGGGCAACATCGTCCTGCACAAAATCATGCAACTTGCTACGGAGGGTACAGCACACCGCTTCATCTTCTTTGTTTTTATTTTCTTGCTTTGTTTTTTCTCGATTACTCATGGAGACACACATTCAACAGTGTTTCTCACACGCTGCTACGATTAGACGACATCATCACATTGTCCTATTTTCAACTTGCCGTTCGGAATTGGACCGGTAAAACACATGGCGTACAGGTTATCTCAACGAAACCAATGGGTAAAGGGGACAATTTGCTTTTTATGGGGTCCCCTATGGTTTCTTTTTGCTTTTATTTTCTTTTACTTGATCGCTTGGTCTTTTTTTTTTTTTCAACCTACAGCTTTCTCCAATCAATGAGAGGAAACTGAACGAACTTCAACATCGGCGTTTTCTCTTTCTAGATGATACCCTTACTCGGCGAGCACTATCCTGTAGACTCGACTGTTGCTATTTATATCAGACTTTGGAGATATTTTTTTCTTAACACAAGGAATTTCATTTTCATTAACTAATAACCTCTATCTCACATCAAACCACGTTCATGTTCCCCCACACGTCTTTCGGGACAAGCTAACTAACCTTCTCATAGGGAACCAAATTGTGTGCTCAGAAAGGAAAGTCTCACGAATGAAACAAATATTATGGTAAATATGTGCATTAGCTTTGCAATTTATACTTATTAAACACAAAACATGGGATATGAACAACTCAAGGAAAGTAACGACATCCCTTTCTTTATCACTTCTTTCAAGAATCCTGTCACCTCAACCACCACTTGCTACCCCATCAACTATATTTCACACCGATGCCTCTACTGCTGTCTCCTCGCAACAAGATGGTTTATTTTGATTCTTTCTGACACAAAGATGTAGAAATCAAGGTAAAGACTGGTGTCAGGTTGCAGGGTGTCGAATTTATGCCTCTTGCTCAATGGACAGAGCCCGGCGAGCCCAGCGAAGACCAGTTGAGCGACGGTTGTTGGCACCTCTGCCAGCACCTCTGCCAGCGTTGCCAGCGTTGCCAGCGTTGCCGTTGTTACCAGCGTTGCCAGCGTTGCCACCTCTGCCAGCGCCTCTGCCAGCGCCTCTGCCGCCGTTGCCAGCGTTGCCGTTGTTACCAGCGTTGCCGTTGTTACCAGCGTTGCCGTTGTTACCAGCGTTGCCGTTGTTACCAGCGTTGCCGTTGTTACCAGCGTTGCCGTTGTTGCCAGCGTTGCCATTGTTGCCAGCGTTGCCATTGTTGCCAGCGTTGCCGTTGTTGTCAGCATTTCCGTTGTCATCATCGTTTCCATCGTTGCCGGCATCAGGGGCAGGGGTAGGCGTAGCAGAATCATCATCGACACCACCGGGGGCAGGGGTCTCAACAGGGAACGCAGAACTGGGGAAAGAAGCCAGAAGAGTGTTTAGAACAGCAGCATCTTCAACGGCGCCATTGCTGCCAGCATCCTTGTTCGCCTGGATGGCAGCAGGAAGATCCTTCTGGGAAGACAGAACCTGTTCCTCAATGGTCTTCAGATCGCTAGCAGTAGTTATCGTCTTGGCGCTGTTAGTTCCAGTTTTTCCAGGTTGTTCAACCGCGAAACACCCTCCAAAGGGGCCGGCCAGGGCGTTGTTGCGGCAGCGGACAGTGCAAATGTTGGCAGTAGAAGCTAGAATAATGAGGTTAGCCTCTGTGTTGTTGTGTCTTGGATATAGAAGCGGCAAGTCGGGATAGGAATTTCTTACCTCCAGTGCAGTTCATGTTGTCAGGCATCGTAACAGTGATGTTAAATTGTTGAGTCTTGGCCTGGGAGAAGCCGTTGGTACCAGGAACATTGTCCTCAACAACCAGAGGTACCTGGCCTGAAACACCCAACGTATTGGAGGTCATGTCCATGTCGCAAACATACGGGCCAGCTCCGTCGGAGTTGACCTGATGAAGAGTGACGGTGACCTTATCACCAGGGTTGGCTTGGGTAACAGCCTTGGCTGCGATTGCGTTCTCAGTTACTTCGCCAATATCAATGTTACCGGCCAACTGTGTACGACCACATTCGTTCACCAGGTTGGCATTGATCTCGGCATCGCGGATGAGAGTAGCATCCTGTTGACAAGGCTTGATGCCAGTGCAGTTGCGGGCAACTGAAGGTTCGACTACATGGAAGAGTTAGAATAAAATCAAAGTGTTCAGCCGAATGATGTAAAACATACCCTTGAATCCAACAGAAGCGGGAGAACCTTCGATGCCCTGTGCGTTCAAAATAACAGCATGGGCATTGGAAAGAGCGGCAAAAGCCGAAAGAAGAGCAACTTTGTTCATGAAAACCATTTTGTCGATGATGTGTTTATAAATATGGAAGACCAACTTTCACCGGGCTAAAATGAATGTTTGATGTAATTGACAATGTCAAATTGCAAAAAGTAGGACAACCGGAGATGAGAAAAAGAATAAAAATAAAAATAAAGAAAAACAAAAAAACAAGGTATTAAGAAAGCTGAACCGGTCAGTATGGAAGAAGCGAAAAAGAAAAAGAGGCCAACCAGGACCGAAGAAAAGAAGAGAAAAAGAAAAGGTGGAGAGGAGAGGTAGATGCCAGTGAGTAGACTGTGAATGGATGGGTGAAGAGGAAAGAGAGAGAGAAGATGTCCCAAGAGAGAGGAGTAGCACATGTTATATACACATTTTGCACTCTACTCTCAGCTCTGGGACGTCGGGGAAACGGCCTTCGGCATGATTCGCTCACACCCCTTCCCGTTGAACCTAACCATTTCTCGTCAAAGTATGGATTGGCGCCTGTAGAAGGCTCAAGACTCAAGGAGACAGACGGCGTGCCAGAAGAGCCGCAAACAAAGACGTTGTTAGTCTCACTGTCATGAGTTCACGGACGTTTCCTTGACTCCGTGACACATGGCTAGGGTCGTAGGTCAGGCGAGGCTAGGGTGTGAGTCAAAAGAAGCCTGTCTTCGCCGGAAGTCCACTATCGGCTGTCAGGGTTATTAGCCTAGGCGAAAGCTTCGACTCTAGAATTCTTGGGGATACTAGCAGCCAATAACGTGCCACGGGCCATTCAAAGTACCATGAAAAGGTTTAGCGATTCAGAAGAGTTTTGTCCGCTACAGCAAAATACCCCTGTTGTGCTTGATCGTCCTCCCGCTTGTCACGACTTGCTGAGACAAAACGTAGGCTCCGCCAGCAAAAAAAACAAAAAAAAAGAGCGCTCGGATGAACAGCCAGTCTTCCGCTGGACCGAAAATCTAGATGTGCACTACAAATTTGAAGCTGTGCAAGCGCGAGCTGATGGCCCTTGAGGGCTTTGTTTGATTGACTGTTTCATAGTCGACGTCAGTGGGCTAGTTGTTTGACGTTGGTGCTGGGTTACACGAGGGTCCCACTGTTTTGGAGTCCACGTGCTCCAGTGTGTACTTATACCGTGTACACAGATACACATCGGCGACAAAGTGCAATGCAATTCGGCATTCGCAATCTACCCGATTCCATTTATGATGAAAACATATCGATATGTAAAACTTTAAGATTAGATATAGGCAGGCCTTTAGCTAAAGAAGATCAATTGGCCTTTTGCTTTCAAATGCATTGCCAGTCGAACTTGCAGGTACGCATGTTATTTTGGGGGCCTTTGCCTTATGACTTGGTCCACGCGGATTGTCTTCACATTCAATACGAGATTAGATAGTTGACATACAGTCGGCCTGTTTGATCCTTTATGAAGTGAATGAAATGAGACTCTATTTCATTTCACCATGCAGCCGGCACTTCGCAGACTGTTTCTCGGCATCTTGATGAGATGCCCATATCGGCCAGCAAAACGAGTAAAAGTGGGACTGACTGTTTTCTCATCGCCCAACCCAGCTGGATAACCCTAGCACATGCTAAAGCACGTAATTGAATCGAGACAACGATGGAGCGACAGGTACAACGATCTCCTTTCCACACATGGAAAGATTTCTCATTTCATCCCTATCTCTGGTCAGCGTTCCTCGACCCGCGCGCTTTTCTCACACCTCTCTCACACCTTTCCCCCCATCGTACTACCCTTTTGGCCGCCGCTCTTCAGACGCCCCCCCTCTTCCTTGACATCTTTCGTTTCTCCTTGTTTTGAAGTAGCCCGTGACTATGGCCGCCAGCACCCTCCGCTCGCGGCTACTTGGGCTGGCATTTATTCTCATTGGCGTGTATGCGTTGCTGGCCCATGCCGCGGAGCAACCCTACAGCTCCGTGAAACAGACCATCGCAGATGAAGATCTGGCCTCTGTGAGCCTGGAGGTACTGGAGGAGAAACTGCAGGTAGGTAGCTTCTTACACATGTCATGTGGATGCGCGTTGAAATGGTCTTGACTTGTTGATTCTGAATTGGGCTAGTGCTAACTGACATTCTGTGATTCGCTCGCGTAGTCCTGCGATGTCGTTCAACAGCTCTCGGCTGCCAAGGCCGGTGCTCTCGAAGACTCAGAAACCCCCATGATGAAGACTGCATTTGCCTACCTGTTTCCCGGAAGCCCCGCTGTTAATTCGCTGCTCGCGACACTCTACATCTCTGGCCCTCCAAACCTTTTACTCGCTCTTTGCCCGCCAAACATTGACCCCGAGTCTCTGACCATCATGGTCGCTTTTGCTGTTGGAGGCTTGATGGGCGACACGCTGTTCCACCTGCTTCCCGAAATCTTCCTTGGCGAGGACGATCCGGATCAAGTTCGTTTTGTTCTGGTTGAACCGAACCGCAACCTCCTTTTAGGAGTGGCCATCTTGGTGGGATTTATGACCTTTGTTGCCATGGATAAGGGGTTGAGAATTGCGACTGGAGGTCAAGGCCACTCACACGATCACGGCCATAGCCAAAACCATAAAGATAACCACGCACATGAGACATCGTCAAGCTCAGCAGTCGCCTCGGGCGTAGACTTGGCTACCAGCAACACGGCACAGCGCAAGGGAAAAGCATCTTTGGAAACCAAGTCCGAGAGCTCGGGTGTGCCCAAAGAAGTGAAGCAGTTGAACCCCCGTGTAAAGCTCGCCGGCTACTTGAACCTGATCGCCGACTTCACGCACAACATTACCGATGGCCTTGCTATGAGTGCCAGCTTCTATGCATCCCCGACAGTGGGCGCAAGCACAATGCTCGCCGTGTTCCTGCATGAAATCCCACACGAGGTCGGCGACTTTGCCCTCCTGATTCAATCGGGCTTTTCCAAGCGGGCTGCCATGGGAGCGCAATTTGTCACGGCTATTGGTGCGTTTCTCGGCACTGGCATTGGCATCGCGATTCAAGAGCTTGGCGGTAGCGGCGTTGCCGAGGGTAGCATGCCGCGCAATGGTGGCATTTGGGGCACCAGCCTGGTAAGTAAACATACGACTTTAAGACTCTTACTGTCACAGGAATTTCCAGTGCTAATCATAATGCATCACTCCTCTTCTAGACCATGGGCGATCTTTTGCTGCCTTTTACTGCAGGGACATTCTTGTATGTCGGAACCGTATCAGTTATCCCCGAGCTACTTGAGACTGGGAGCAACAAGACCGCCGAGCTGAAAAAGACCGCCGGCCAGTTTTTGGCAGTCGCATTGGGCGCAGGCATCATGCTGTACATTTCATGGGAATGATTTCCGAGTCAGCCCGAGTTATATGTTTGGAAATAATGTCTGGATAACTACTGTTATTTTTCTAAGTCTTTTTTTTTTCCTCGTATACAAACCCTAACTCACAATTGTTCGCTCGCATGTGAAACAATAACCCCACAGTAGGCAACTCTCCACTACCTTCAGCCTCGTCTGAATCTGAACCTTTTCATTGGTTGGATCAGGCTTTGTAGCTTTAGCCCCACTAATTATGCAAGGCTGTCTTATCGTGCAGCTAAATTTTCCTGATAATGCCTTTTTTTCTTTTTTTTTGCCAAACGCAGGGAAAAAGTTGGGCTCTTTTTCTCTTCGTTACAACAACGAATACTTGAGATCTTCTACTTTATCTTTGATTTTTGCTGGCGTGCATGACCACTGCTTATATCTAGCGTCGCATATATTACTCTTGTCTTTGTCCCTTTCTTGATCGCCACATTAAGATCAAAATCAAGTCCATAACCACTATCCTGCCACCATGGACCCTTCAGAAGCTCAGGTCAAGGTGTTGTTCACCACAACACATGCCGACATTGAGCTGCCGGAAGAGAAGCGCCAGCTGCTGGTGCCCGCTGGTAGGTTTCTAGTACGACGGTCCATTCCCGCCAGACTTCAATCTAACCCTTTCTGCCTCCGCTAGACATTAAGCGCTATGGCCTATCACGCATTCTCAACTCCGAATCTATGCTCAACACCACCACGCCGATCCCGCTCGACTTCCTCGTTAACGGCACGTTTCTGCGATCCTCTCTCGCCGAGCATTTGACCACCCATGGACTCTCCCCCGAAACCACAATAACCCTGCAATACGTTCCCTCGTTGCTGCCGCCCGTGTACGAAGCCAGCTACGAGCATGATGACTGGATCAGCGACATTGACTTATGGTCGTCTGGTACTGGCTCTGGCAGCGAGCGTCTGCTATCAGCCTCATACGATCGCTTGCTGCGCGTATGGGACAAATCTGGCTCCGTACTCGCCACGTCGGGTGGTGCTTCAGCTGGCGGTCACGCTAAGCGTGTGAACACTGCGCGCTGGCTGAATGGCAAGCGCATCGCTAGCGCTGGTATCGATAGCACCGTGCTCGTCTGGGACTACAGCGAGGCGGCCGACGGTTTCAGTGGCGGTAAGCTGAAGCCTGTGCTGGAGCTTCACGGCCACAGTAAGCAAATCAACCGCTTGGACACCGACTCCAAGAGCAAGCGCATCTTGACTGCGGGCAGTGACGGTTGTGTTGGTCTGTTCGTAGCCAGCAAGGATCAGGCGCCCGCATGGGAGGCCGATCATGCCGCTGTGCCGGCCAAGAAGCTCAAGAGCAGCGTCACTGTGGCACAGCGTGGTGCGCTGGCCATGCTGTCGGTGCACGTTGACCCGGTCACCCAGGCCATTTTCCACCCCGGCGACAACACAGTAGCGTACTCAGTGTCGCGCGACAAGACGCTGCTAACCCTGGATCTGGCTACCGGGCGCACCGTGTCATCGCTGACCACGCTGCATCCACTAATGTGTGTGGGTGCACTGGGTGGCTCGTCGCCGCTACTCGCCGCTGGTTCGTCGGCGCGCCACATTTCTCTACTAGACCCGCGTGAGAGCACAGCAGCGCCCAATGTCCTCACGCTTCGTGGTCACTCCAACATGGTTTCGGCCGTGGCAGCTGCCCCAGGCAAAGACTATGCGCTGGCATCGGCGTCATGGGACGGCACCGTCAAAATCTGGGATTTGCGGAGTGTAAGACCTGGATCTCGCGAAGAGGGCAATGGCAGTGTCTCGGAGCCTATTTTCACAATCCCGCGAGAGTGGCTTAAGGGCAAAAAGCTGCCCGAGGCTGGCGAAGGCGCCAAGGTGCTAGCGCTGGCCTGGGATGAGTCTTGGGGTCTGGCCTCTGGTGGTGAGGACAAGAAGGTGCAGCTTAACACTGCTGGTGACTTGGCCCATGATTAGGTTCAGTACGGTAGTAATGGAGGGGGCCAGGATTCATACACATGTAGAAGTGGAAGGGAAAAGAAAAACAGTTTGTACATGGTGTTGGGGCGTTGAATTGGCTTTTGTGTGGCTTGCTTGGATATCATCCGGGATAAGAATAGATTGCTGTTGCTTTGCAGGTCTCAAGGAGGCATTTATATCATATACTGTTCGTTTATTCTCGTGTCTCCTTTGTATTTCAATGCTGCATGATCTCGTCTAGGCTTTGCATCTTTTCAGTCATCTGTCTCCGGGCCGCCGCAGCGACTCCCCGCTCGGCATCTGAAAGCTGCTCGCTATAGCACAGCTCCACTAGTCTCTTGAGCTCCTTATGTGTGAATTTGCCTGCCGCGCCATCAGGCAAGCTTTTCATTGACCGTGTTGCCTCGAGGATCCTATCAACGCCCTGTCTGAACATGTCAAAATAGTTGGCAGCGCGCGCTAGGTCGACACCATCTTCAATGTTCTTGAGGTTCTGTTGTAGTACAAGAATATTGAGTTGCATGCGACCACAGCCTTGTGCGTTCATTGGCGAGGCTACCATCGCGTTGCTGACTAGAATACTGCTGATGAGACGACCTAGGCCCGCACGAATGTATTGCGCCTCGCGAGCGTGCAGGAAACGTGAGACTGCCTCGTCGTAGGATACGAGACTGCTATTGAGTTTGAGAATTTGCGGGTCAGGCTCTAGAATTTCCTGGTCTAAAATATAAGGTGTTGTAGCAGGAGACAGGACAACACCAAGCGAGTGCATAATCTGGCAGCGAATCTCCATGTGAAGCGTGCGTAGTGCTGTACCAGCAAGCTCTTGGTAGGACCTAACAATGCGATCAAAAGTTCTACAGAAAACACGAAGTTAGCTTATCGATTTATTCGTACTTGTTAAAGGATGTGAAACTTACTGTACGGTGTCTTGAGTCAGCGGAAGGTATACCGGGCCACCTTCATCCGAGGTCTTGTCATTCATAAGAGACCAACGTTGACTTGTAGCACGAGGGAGACTACTACGGGAGGTGTCTGTCTCCTGGTGGGTGATGTGGCGCAGGCCTTGACTTTTGGTTGCCAGCCACTTCATGCTGGTGTAGATTAAGCACAGCGACGAGATAGTATCTCTATCTTGAATAATATCACTAAGCTCCAGGCTCTGTGCTGTCACATGGGCTACAAGAAGGTCTGTTTCCTTCTCAAGCAGCACAGGGTCCGAGATATCCCCCGACCAGCGACTATGCATGACATCATTGATTTCACTCTCGGAGAGGGCCAAGCGTGCACAAGTACGAAGGTTTTGGACATCATCATCCAATGCCGGTGCGCTCTGCAGTTCCTGGGCTGAGGCCTGGGCCTGTATAGTCTTGGTAACGAGGCCCTTAAACCACGTGAAAACGCGGTCATAGTAGCGCATCATCTGCGACACAAGCAACGAGCTCAAGGCTTGGTCGTGGGGGATGGTCCCTAACATGCGGCAGAAGGCGGTAACGATGGTGAAAAAAGAAACAGTGCCTTTGAAAATAGGCTTCTTGGCAGACATGGTCCAGTTTTGGTCCTGTTGAAACGAATCGCTTTCGTTGAAGACATTATCCGTAAGCTTGGCTAGCGTCTCGTCAAGCTGTGGTTGAAACACATTGACTAAGAAGTTGTCTAGGAACGATGTCAATGTGGACGTAGCTAGATCAGAGCCCGGTGGCACAATATTCTTGAGCCGCTGAAGGAATACGAGTGTGGGGGGCAGGAGTAAGCTCATGTTGAACACGCTTGGGTCGACCAAACTCTTGTACGTGCCAATGCCGTGACGGTCTCCAAAACCAGGCCCAGTAGCCTTTTGTGCATTTCGAAGGCCCAAAACTGTCTTCTTCTCCTCCTTTTCACGGCTTGTAAGACCGGGAACAGCTGCCTGAATGATGAGATCAAGTGCTTCCATCTCAGTGGCAAGCTCAACGCCCTTGACATCAGTGTCGCCAAAGCGGAAGAGGTGATCCCGAGTGCCATCCATCTTTCCACTGGCAGCTCCAGGGTTCGGTGATATATTGAACTGATAAACATCAGCATCGCTGGTAACATAGTAGTTGAGAAGAGTACGGATCTCATTCTGATACAGGTTCCACAACTCCTTGAAACTTCCTAGCAGTGCGCTGTTGTTACCGGCGCCTTCACGGCGAATCAGGGCCTTGATAGATTCGTGGAAGACTCTATGGCCCTCAGCGATAGCTTCAAACTTGCCGTAAAGCGTCCATAGGAGATCGTAAATGACGTCAGCGCGCAGCTGTGTTTCTCTGCTACCATAAATTCCGAGGCCGTTGCTGTTATTATTGCTGTTGCCACTACCACCACTGCCACCACTGTTGTTGCCTCCGCTGCCGCCACCATTGTTGATGTTGCCACCAGAACCACCTCGAAGTGAGCTTGGATGGCGCTGGTCCACCTCATTGATTGTCTCGTTGGCGATCTGGAAAAGCTCAACTGGGAGTCGCTGTTTCAAAACTTCCACTGCATTCTGCAGTCGGCCTAGTTTGTTCAATGCCTCGACCAAAAGTTGAACATACTCGAACGTGTCGGCTTCAGGGTTTTTGGCCAAATCTTCGGCGGCAGGCTTTTCAAAGTCCATATTGTCGAGAAGTTGCTCAAATGGTAGTGGGCTAAAGGCAGCGTTGGCAATGGCTTCAGTCCCATGGTTTTTGGCAATGTTTTGCCATCTTTCTTGGCAGTATGGAGACTTGAGATAGAGATGCTCATGCAATTCTTCCACTAAGATGTCCATCAAAGTTGTCTCCTGATTCGCTAAGTAACTTCGTAGTTCACCTAGAGCCCCAATGTCGTCAAGCTCCGGCTTGCGCAGTTTCCTGAGCGCGACTTGCAAAACATCGACTGCTGTTAAGAAGCGCTTTTCTGAAATGCGGGCTTCAAGCTGATCCGGCACCTGGCGTAGGTCTTCTAGCTCATCGAGAACTACAATCAGGCCATCATACATTTGAGATGTGACTGAGAGCTTTTTTAGCTCGGGATCCGGGTTACATAGCCCAGACTTGGTCGCTATCAGGGTTTCCTTCAAGCTAGAAACCCTCATTTGAGACTCCTGAATGCTGTTTTGGATCTGATGGAAAGTACCAATGGAACTGTTGAAGCCCTGGTGATGTTCATGCACAATGCCCTTAAGAGAGTTTTGGAGCATCATATGAGTATGTTGGAAGTTGCGGTATTCGTGGGCGCGGCCAACAGAGCTGTTGTCTAGAAGTTGCAGAGCCAGCTGCACAGGAACACAGTCATTGGCACACATGGCAGGCCATTCCTTGCGTATATGTTCAAGTACCTGGATAATCTCCCGCTCGGCATTACTCTCAGGCGTTCTACGCTGCTCAGCAGCTGCTGCGTCTTGTTGATACTGTTGGTGTTGTTGAAGCCGTGACGATTGGTGATGGAGAGGCTGGCTAGGCGACGCGTCACGGGCATTAAGGCGCTCATTGAGTCTATTCCGGCTAGACATTGTTCGCATGGACGGCTGTGGCGGTGGGGCTGTTGTTGCAGCCTGTGAACCGGGTTGTGGTGAGCGAGATCTATTGCCCAGAGAAACACGGCCAGGCGAATCAAAGCGCTCCCGGGCTGAGCGCATGCTCATGGCAGTCCCGGAGCTTTCCGAGCCACCACCAACACTTCCATTGCGATAGCCCATGCTGCCGCCTCTCATATCGGGGATACTGCCGTCATTGCTTATTGCCGAACCGGGGGATGGCCTCAAAGCCGGTCTCTCGCCCATTGGCCGACCTCGCGGTGGCGGAACGTTGTTGCCATTACTGCTGCTGTAGTTGTCGCCATACGTATTGTCGTAGTCATTTGACGGAGAGGTCGGGTCTCGCTGTGGTTGTTGTGAGGTGGGCGCGGGGCCAAAGTTACCGTAGCCGTTCGCTCGTTGTGCTGGCCTCCCGTTGGGGGCATATCGTCTATCGGCCGACATGACAAGGGAGAAACAGGAGAGTAGATAAGAGACACGAGACAAGAGAGGGAATGAAAACAAAAAGTAAAGGCAGCCGGGAGAAGTAGAGAGCAGGGCCGCTGTCAGATGCTATGTACAAGTACAAATGCATAATGGGGGTGAAGGTCAGGGCCTTGGAGCGGGCTATGTGGTGCATTGACGAGAGCTTGGGACAGGGAGGCGGAGCTCCATGTATGATGATGGCGTCTGCCAGCAGCTGTCAGAGGCTTAAAGCCAACTGGCACTCAAAGGCTAGACTTTGAGCTTTCGCTGCGATCCTGCCCATCCCTGCTCCCCGACTTGCTCAGCCTTTTCGGCCAAAACGAACCGCCAAAGCGCTTTGTTACCTGCTTGTGTTGAGTGATTGGTTTTGTCTTGAAGCTTCACTTTGTTCTCATTATCGCTCAACCTTGCGCGCCTAAACCAACAGAATCGTGCTCAGTCTTTTTCTGCCCTTCTTCTCCGCCTTTTCCGCCCTCTCCGCTTTGAAACCTCACGCGACCGTTTGCGCAGTCCAACTACGTCACCAAGAGCTACTTCACTCGCCAATTCCCACAACGCCACTCCTGTTGCTTCTGCCTTGGCCGCCCCCCCTTCTCCAGCAGTCCGTCTACTCTGCATACAACCCCCGCTCCGCTACCGACAATGGACTCCGATCACCTGTGGAAGTTCCGCCGCCCCGAATGGCTCAACAGCATGTGGGCCCGTAACGCCGGCGTCTACAGCGCAGGCGGTCTGGTACGTACTCGCCGAGCCCAAGGCGGCTCCTAAACCCGGTGCTCCCTCTCTCTGTGCATTTCAGCTTCTAACAAAGCCTCAACGGCAGTTTTCACTCGCCTTCTACATCATGCTCGACTCGGCCGTCTGGTCCAAGTCGCCCCGCAATGCTACCGATGTACATGTCTCGTTCGCCGACTGGCTGCCGCTTATCTTCAGCAGCATCGGCATGCTCATCATTAACTCGGTCGAGAAGCAGCGCCTGAGCTCCGACTCTCTGGGCTACTCGGGCGACGTCGCCTGGCAGGCTCGTGTTGTCCTCTTCCTTGGCTTTGCCGCCCTGGCTGGTGGCATGGCCGGTGGCGTGACGGTATTTGTCCTCAAATACATTGTAGCCGATGTTTCCATGCCAGCTCTAAATATGGGAATCGAGAACGTCGTGTCGAATGCGTTGGTGGGTTTGAGGTACGTATCCTGGATCTGGATGAATCGAATCCCCTGTTCCACTGCTTAACCCGTTACTGACATTCCTTCTCTCCACCACAGCTGTGTCGTGCTTTGGGTCAGCCAAAACATGGAAGACGAATACTCTTACAGCCTTGCCCTGTAAGACGTTTCTTCGCTAGTCTCGGCCACTTCAAGTCATGAATCAGTGCTACACGCGTTCTATTGCACCAGTGTTGAGGGATCCTATTGTTTATGGGAACCGTCATGTGTTTTTTTATGTCGTAGCATCACGTCTGGTATCATAAATCATTATTCCTTGTCTCTTGCTCAATCATCCACTTCGTTCTCCGTTCCCATATGTGCACATTTTATATCTTGCGTGCAACGCAGGGCCATCTTCATTTACTCACTCCATTGGTCGAATTTGGTCGTAGCAAATGAAGTCTTTCTCGCCATCATTCGAATTTTGGCCGGTGCCTTTTTGATTCTCATCCTTTGTTCCTTTATTCTCTTCCTCCTCCCTTTGGCTCTGCTCTCGTTCGTGATACAGGGGAGCATCATCCACATACAAATGGCTGAACTCATCCATGTGGAGTATATTGCCCGGCATGAGGTCCGCCTCATGTGCTTCATGCTCATGAGACTGAGCCTCAGAACCGATTTCCTTCGATGGCGGTATCGGGTCCTCGTAGGAATGATCCTCAGTCATACCACTAAGTTCAACAGTCTGTTGTTGCGACTTCACATCATTGGTCCTTGATATTTCCGCAGACTTGGAAGAGAGGAAGGCCTCAAGGCTCTTTTGGTCGTCGGGTCGTTCCTCTTCGGGGGGAAGCATCTTCAAGGCTCGCTCCAGAGCTCGTCGCAAAACCACACCCTTCATCATAACACTTTCTTTATCCAATTCGAACACCTCTGGAGGCAAAAAGCCCTTGTAGCGCACATGCCGGTGCCAGGCTGAAAGACTTTCAATAACCTCCTTCTTTAGCCTTTGTTTGTCATGAGGCAGATTACCGGGTTTTATTGCCTCCATAATATAACCAGATACTGTGCTGACGGCTAGCGGGGGATCGCGGAGTATCTTTGCCACCTCCTCGGGCATAAATCCTTGGTGGTGCCAGAGGTAATATGCCCGCAAAAAGGGCAGCTTGAAATCCGAGTCGTGCTCCTCGCGGTATGTCTGTGCAAAGGCCTTTGCTTCGTCGAGAATTTCTTTACGCTGACTCTCATCAAAAGTCGCACGCGCCTCCTCGTCTACCTCAAACTTGACAGAGTCTTTAAGGGCTTCAACGAGTTTGCTGATATCGAATACCTTTGATAGCAGCTCAAGATTTATGTCTTTATCTTCAATGATTGGTTCGTCGTCGTTTATAGGTTCTTGTTGGGCCACTTCTTGTAGATCTTGAGAAGAAAGCTCGACCTCTTGGTACGTATCTTCATGTGAACTTTCGAAATTATTATAAATCTCGGGTGCAGAGAGTGGCGTAGGTATCGTTTCCTCCTGTCCGATGATTTCATTAGAAAATACTTCAGAAGTCATGGCTTCCCGTATAGCTACCTCCTCAGTTACCCCAAAAGATGGACTGTCAAGTTCGGTCTGAGATGACGATAGCACGTCGCCCTCAACGTCAGGCTTACAGTCTTCTTTGGCGGTTGCAATTTCTACATCATTGGTGGTTGCAGAGGCTTTGCGAATACGCTTGGTCTTTTTTGGGGGGACTTCCAGCAAGGGAATAGGAAGCCCTAGTTCGGCAAAGTGAGGTCTGGGTGGCATGGGTGTCATGGACAGGCGTGCATCCTCGTAAATTTGGTATAGATGAAGTCCAGCGTAGGCATCAGATGCGGAGTCTGTATTATGTTAGAGTAAGAAGGGTAGTCGAGTAGTAACAGGGGTCGGGCAATGATTGCACAGGCAATGACTCTTGTGGATATTGCCTATCAAACGAACGCCGCCACTTACAAATGATTTGAGGCATGGTAAGAGGTTCAGACCAGTTTCCTGTCCTCACCTTTCCCTTGAAAAGTGGCAGTTTCAGGTGTTCCTCCACCTGATCTGCTAGTCTAACCAACTTTTTGTTGATCAAATTGTACTCCCCAGTTGGTGTGTATTTGACAACTTTGTAGAGGTTACTCAGTTCCAATACACCCTTGGCATCGATATGCATGTACGTTCGAAGGCGTGTACAATCGGCTTTGATCCCAACACCACACTTAAGCACCTGGTCGTCCTCCATGATAAGGCGTAGAGTTGGAGAAGCAAGATTGTCGTCATGTTCGTCAAATAGAGCAACGTGGAACAAGGCAATACGGCTGGGGTTGGCCAGCTGTATTAGTGAAACGTTCTTCCGCACACCGTCGTAGCGTGAAGACTCCGCTACCCATTCCAGATCAAGGCCAATCACTGGCTCGCCAAGGAAGTAATTTTTGATCACGCGATCCATGGTATGGCGGCTGCGGCAGTAGTGAACACTGACCTTTTTAGGCTGGCCTTCAGCATTAGGAGGACCACGGTACAACGAGTAGCTCCAATATGAACCTTCCGAGTAAAGAGGCGACGCTTTGGCCTGGAGAAATAGGTCATTGGGTATATTGAAAGGGAGAGATGACAGCGGCGCCATCGGCAGAGTACCCCCAGGCTCCTCTCCTGAGCTATCATGTGGAGAAGCAGGTGCTGACTCTTGACATGAAAAGTATTCCTCGTGATCCGCCGAGCTTACCTCGGGAGAAGAAAGCGCATGGTAAGGTGCCAAACCTTTATCCTCGACTTCTTGAACGGAGCCCGAAGAAGACAGAGGTTGGGATGAGCTTGCAAACCGGATGCCACGATCAGGTGTCCATCCTTGGTACAAGGGTACAGTTGTCGATATGGGGACCAAAGTCCCCAAGGCCGCCGTTGGTGCTGGTCTTGACCTTGGTCCCTTGGACATGTGAGAGGAGAGAAGATTCGTTCGGTTGCTCTTTTGTTTCAAGCCAGGACTTCCACTGCGTGGTGATTGTGACGATGAAGGCGAAGCAGGTACATGTGACATGGTTCGCTGTACCCCAGGCAACACAGTCCAGGGACGTAAAGTACCGCACAGTTGGCTATAATGGCGCCAGAATGTTCTGATAGGGCCAGAGCGAGAGTAAAGCCTCATCTGTGCGTTTCCGTTGCTTCTGCCAAGTGCCATCATCGCAAACGGCTGCAACAGGCCGCGCTCATAAAGCTTCCAGCGGGAAAAGATCAGTCAGGAAGGAGATGGTAGAGAGCGAAAAACAGCAGTCAACAAGTAAAGGCACCACAACCAAGGAATCCGGGTTAAAGTTGCGGGCGAAAAAAAGGGCAACGAGCCTGTCCACCAATCTTCCGTTGTGTCCCGTATTTGTTGGCCTCTTGGCTTGATCGCTGCTTTGGCTTGCAGCCTTGCCCTGCTTTGCTTTGACGTCGTGCTCTAGAAACGAAGACTTCTGTGTAGCCTGAGATGTGTGGTTTGCCTTGCTGTGTTAAATATATGCCAGCCGTCGGCAGGTGGCGAAAGTCATCCCAGGGTACCGTCACTAAAATCACGTGTGGAGCTGCTCTTGCAACTCAACACACAGCAGAGCTTGGATTTTGATAGACGTCTTCTATTTGATCGCCAGATTGCTCGTCACAGTTTTGCATTACTTTGCATGCATTTATTTTCTCTTTGGCTAATTTTCTGCGTTATCAATCATAATGGCTACCCCTCAGCTCCTCCCTCTTGGTATGCCACAAGCACAGAGTCCAAATAGTGCCTGCTACAATGAACAGTGAAGTGAATTGCTAACTATTTGGTAGAACTTATCGACAAGTGTGTTGGCTCCCGAATCTGGGTCATCATGAAGGGTGACAAGGGTATGTTGTGCTTCTCTGTCTCATGTTCTGTGCCTCATTCGCTCTCGCTGCAAACCCTTAACACATCCATCTCCAAGCCAACCAGCTAACACGTCTGAGTAGAGTTCGCTGGCACACTCATGGGCTTTGACGACTACGTCAGTAAGTTACTATGTCTGATAGTTAGTAGCAGTCTGCAAGACTTGTTACATGTATCTAACTTACTCTTCCAGACATGGTCTTAGAAGATGTCATTGAGTTGTATGTTGAACCCCCTCTCCCGGTTAGAATCTTGACTCTTTCATGGAAGGCCGTGAACTAACAGTTATCAGCGATTACTCTGGAAACCAAACCAAGCTGCCCAAGCTTCTTCTCAATGGTAACAATGTCTGCATGGTAAGTCCTAGTGTATTGGGTTCCCCGGCCAATTGCCCTGTGCTAATCATCCATGGCAGTTGATACCCGGTGGTGAGGGCCCTGTTGCTGTTGCTGCATAGTCATTTTAGATTCGAGGCCGAAAGATACAGAGAATAATGCACATCCACTACTAATTTTCAATCGGATTCCATTATCAAGTATGACATGAAGATAGAAGGAGCTATGCTAGTTGTATCAAAATAAAATAGCCAAATGTATAGTTGCGGAAAACAGTATCCTGAAACGCCTTTCGTTCAAAAACTAGATCATAAAAATCTTTCGCAAGGATAAGCCCTCTCATAAGTCTGGCCTCTTGAAAGACTTGAGCGCTGTCCTCTTGATTCTCCTTGCGTCTCTCTCTCTCTCTCTCTCTCTCTCTCTCTCTCTCTCTCTCTCCGTCCTCTAATGCAAGTTGTCGCCAGCTGAAACCATACGGCGCAACTCCCACTCGCGGGTGAATTCGTTACTGAATGTCGACAGATCGCGCATCAGGTTCTTGATTATTTCCATGAGGACCTCACGGGGTGAAATGCTACCATCTGTTTGGATACGGATAAACAGTTCAGGCACGTTGGGATGGCTAACTGTACAAGAAAGTTAGCATAGGTATGAAAATAAAACGGACAAAGTCGGATTGTCTGTATCCTAGATCCGTACTCTTATAACCGGCCATAAGCACGTTCTTGTGCTTCTTGAGATGTTCAGAAATCAAGTTGCCAAGCGTATGGTCTTCCTTGTAGAGTACAAAGTCCGAGCAGTGAGGCAGGCCTATGTTCATTCTGTCAGCGCCTAATTTTCCATCAACTCTTCACTTGCAGTATTGCCTCACCAGCAAATGGCTTTTCTTCCACCTTCTTCTCGCCCTCGCCTAGGAGGAAAAGCTCGGTCCTATGTGATGCAGTCAGCTATACCGTCAGGGTGAAGAACGCGCCCTCAAGTCACTCCTCAGAGGCGGGTGAAGCCGTTGGGTTCATGACGAGGTCGTCTTACCGGTCAGGGGCGTTCATTTTTAGTGGCGGGTCTCAAATGGGTCTTGGTAATAGAGTATGTGAACGGTATCAAGGGACAAAATATTTGAGGGTTGACACGAGGTTTGATTAAACGATCAAGCAACGACAAGTCCTGGTCTAGGGTTGCAGACCCTATTTGTCCAAGCAGACAAGCAACGACGTGGGGGTGGTTTGTGCCAGATTGAAGTTAGGGAAAGATTTTTTTAATCTGTGCGGAGAAAATGGTAGCGTCAGACTAGCAAGGAGGTTTGAGCTGGAAAGTTTAAGAAAAAGAAGACTTCTCGATGTACAAATTAAGCGTGGTGGTGATGAGGCTGAATGCATACTCTCCGATAGGAGTTGAGTGTGATGAGTGATGATTCAGCCTTGCACAAAGCTGTATGCTACATAAGCATGCACCTAACCCTAGACAGACACTTCGTCAGAGCTGACGGTCAAACCCTTGCAACATCAAGCCGACCTCATGTTGTCCTTTCCTGCAAGATTTTCCATTCCTTGACCAATTTAGGCCACACGGAAGAGAGGAGAGCAACTCCCGACGACACTCTGCAACGACAAGTCTTCCCCAAGTTTCTAAATCGGGACCTCGACTCTGTGGCCATGCCCTCTATAGCCACTACACCCACTACATACATGAATTTCTCGCTGATAACGTAATTGGTAACACCTCAACAACCCAAGCCGACCTGAAGGAAGCTAGTATCCTTGCGTGGTTGGCTCAACTGAGCAAAGTATGACTTGCGAATTGCAGTGAAGGGTAAAGCGTGAATGCATGGGACATCAAATTTTCCTTGGGGTTTCCGTGCTCGATGTGATGTTGAGGAGTCGAGCTACTGGCCATCCTCGGCGCTGTCTTCCAGCAAAAATACGCTGGGTGCCGAAATATTGTTTCTTTTTTTGCTCTAGTTGGCTGGTTATTTATTCTTCTAGGGCCCTTTTTCAGCTACCCAATTTCTTCTTTTTCTTCCACTTATCCCACCAGTGGAACCCCCGATAGTGGCGGCCTTTTTTCATGTTCTGTGTCCTGTTTCGGACTTGGCTGCTTTAGCTTCTTGTCACACTCTCACCCTCACCATCTACTAAAAAGGAAAACCCTTCTTTTTACCTTTCTTTCTCTCGAACCCGGCATCGGAAATCAGCCTCAAGCAGATCAACCACCAGACCATGTCTGCCCCGCCCATTCCGCCCGTCAATGAGGTCAACGCCGATTCCTCGATCCCGGAGTCCCGGGTGTTGATCATCGGCACTGGTGGCACAATTTGCATGCAGCCTACCATCGATGGATTGTTACCAACGGGTGGCTTCTTGGAAAAGGCTATGGCTCCCAGACCCAGTTTCAACGACATGTCTAAGCCAGCTGGTAAGCGCTTTCTCGAATTCTTTTTTCAACACCCGATTGAACTATAAAACTCACCAACTTCACAGTATCTTTGAAGGCTATCAAGGACGGCAAGGATATATTATTGCCTTCTCTCCGTACTCCTCCTACAGCTTACTCCCGCCATGTGCGCTACAGTCTGCTGGAGTTTTCGCCGCTTCTAGATTCTAGCTCCATCTCTGCCGAGGGCTGGGGGGGGATCGCCCAGACTATCAAAGACAACTACCATCTTTACGATGGCTTTGTTATTCTCCATGGAACAGACTCTCTGGCATACTCTGCCTCTGCTCTCTCCTTTATGTTGTCCAATCTCGGCAAGCCCGTCATTCTGACTGGGTCCCAGGCTTCAATCTTTGCTCTGCAGTCTGACGCAGTCGACAACCTCCTTGGATCGCTGATTATTGCAGGCACCTTTGTCATCCCTGAGGTCTGCTTGTTTTTTAACCACAAACTTTTCCGTGGCAACAGAACAACCAAATCGTCTGCGACCAACTACAATGCCTTTGAGAGCTTGAACTGCGAACCACTCGCCAAAATCAACGGATTAGGTGTTGATGTCAACTGGGGTCTTATCCAAAGACCAAAGAGTATCGCCGAGTTTCAAATCACCAAGTCGATGGACACAGCAAATGTGGCCCTTCTATGGGTCTTTCCCGGTATACGGCCAGAAATGGTTGACTCAGTGCTTCGAACCCCGGGTCTTCGTGGTTTGATTTTGGCCTCTTTTGGAATGGGTAATGCTCCGCATGGTATTGATGGAAGCTTTACCCGTGTTATCCGGGAGGGCGTTGAGCGCGATATTGTGATTGTGAACGTATCGCAGTGTCCCTCTGGCTTTGTCTCGCCCGTATACGGGCCTGGAACCCAGCTTGGCCGGGCAGGTGTTGTCTTTGGCCTCGATCTGACTATTGAGGCTGCGTTGACAAAGCTATCGTACTTGCTCGCTATCCAAGGACTTTCTTCTGCCGAGATTGGCAAGCGTATGTCCCACTCAATCCGCGGTGAGATGACTGAAAAGATTGCTCCCGTGTTTGAGCATCCAGCAGGAAATATCGACTCGGCAGTAGCCCGCCTGACCACAACAGACCATGAGTTTACGGCACTAGGCTACGCAATCCGCAACAACGACCTGCGCACGGTGAAGGAGATTCTGGATGGAGATGAAGTAGAGATGTTGAAGAAGTCGGACTATGCAGGCAACACGGCGGTCCACCTAGCAGCTGTTTGCACCAACGTTGAGATTCTCCGACTGATACTGATCCGTGGAGGCAACGTACACATTCGCAATCGGGCAAACAACACAGCACTGTTTGTGGCGTTGAACTCGGGGAACGTAGCGGCTGCTAACCTGCTACGCGAAGCTGGGGCGCATCTATGGGAAAGCCCGGCACCACCCCCAACAGCCGAAGACAAGTAGGTGACAAGAACTATGAACAATATACAGTAATACTACAGCGTGGGGGGCAGCAAAACAAATCAAAATGGAGCTCGGCGTTAATGGATACATCAAAGTTGTTCGAGGGATATCTAGTACTTTCCCTATTTTCAGTATCTTCTATGTCTTTTTCTGTCTCTGCTTTTATTCTCTCGCTATTCTAGACCCTTAGTGGTTAGCCAAGGGGCGAGAGAATGTCGACTACAGTAACATAAGAAACAACATCATCAACCACAACCATTGCGGCAATACTAACAATAAATGAGTCGTCCACTTGTACTTTCATATATATATATATATATATATACATGCGATCAAGGGGTTACAGCTGCAAGTCGCATGGTAGAAGCATTAGGTTTGCAATGCTGCATATGCATTTCTTTCGTGCTGACACGCGTGTCTTGAACTTGGTATGCATGGCCAAAGGGAATGACGAGTGATGTTGAACTTTTCCCGGAGTCAGGTCAGGCCAGGCCAAGCCAAGCCTCCCTCTATGCCTCCCTCCAGTTCCAAGCTCGGGTGTACAAGTACATACAGACATAGTTGTTCACTATCTAAGTAGTTATTAGTTAGTAAACTCCATGTCTGTAACTACATATATACATACATGAACTCCGGGCGTCTCGCCCTGTTTGAGCTTGATGTCTCCCTTTGTCTTCAGCGCATGCAGCAAGAAAGTAAGAAAACAAACATGCACATGGTGCTACTTGCACGCACCAGTGAACCTGTACGGAGAGTAACATGTCCAATGGTTAACAGCTTATACTGCGCTACACTGTACTGCTATGCTACGCTACGCTACGCCACGCTACGCCAATAACGCTGGGCCATAAAATATGGTGATATGCCGTCAAAGCCCCCCCCCCTGTGTTATGTGGGAGATCCAATCTTTTGCTGAACTTTACACGAAGATGCAGAGAGCGCGAAACAGCGAGAACGAGAAACGGTTCCCTCTTCTTGATAATGGCCTCAGTCTGACTTTGACCCCGGCTCTTGGTTTTCTTTTCATAGGCACTTCACCTGTGTGTGGAGAGGGAAGACGGGGCAGAATAACACCATCCAAGCAGACTTTGCTGCGGATGAGATTAAACCAGACACGCAGTTGGTGGTCGTTGTTTCTTCTTTTTTTCTATTCGTTCGTCCTTTGTTTTCATCTTCCTCTGACTGTCGTCAGTGAGTGTGTCGCTGAATACAAACAACCGTGTGCTCTAGATAATTATAGACCCTGAGATTTTCATTGTTCCCTCTGTTGGCACTCGTTCTTGTCTCCTCTCTTTCTCTTAACCGCCCGCCTGGTTGGCAGCCCCCTCTCATTGCATTGGTTCTAGACTCTGTCGGCCTGCCTGTTGTGAGGGAGAACGGAACAGGAGATAAGAGGAGGGGTCCATTCCTGTGGACATGTAACTATACTTGTGTGAGTGTATGTACATATGTACATATGTACATATGTACATACATGAGTCCTAACCCTCAACAGACCCTTGCAATAACGACAGTGGACATTCGGCCGGGTTGAGATTAGAAGATAGATGCACATAGTTATGTCTGTGTGTATTCACATAGGTAACTGTGCAAGTATACAAGTATACACACATGTACATCTCACAGCCAACCAGATCAAAACGACCCAATGGAGGGGAGCCGATGGCGCATGGAAAATGGAGAAAGGCATCCTGTTGTCTCTATCTCATTCGCTATTTGATGCAGCTCGGTTTTGGTCATGGCTGTGGCCATGGCCGTGACCATCTGACATGGGGTTTGGCACAAATTGACAACAAGAACCCGAAGGTGACAATCTTGACGACAGCAGGTAACGTATGCTATATGCTATGTATAGTTAACTACAGTTAGTTGTATGTGCTTGTGGAAGGCAACCGATCAAGAGGCGGAGTTCAGAAATGACGAGCAATGGCCGAGTGGCAAAGAAAGCAAAAGAAAAGACGAATCTATCTGCCACTTGTCACATGGATTATCTGACCTGCTCCCCGTCCAAGCTTCTCTGGATCTTCTTAAAGGCCGGGCTTCCATCATACTTGTACAAATATATACTACATATATAGCATAGAATGTTGGGTTGCCGGGACCAGCTTGCGTGTGTGCGTGCGTCATGCGTGCTTGGCCAGTTGGACGTGACAACCCGAAACGCCGCTATTGAAAGAAAAAAAGGAGCCGGACGCAAGGCGGCTTTATTATTTCTCCACAACGTGGCGGAAGAGACAACATAAGAAAAAAAAAAGACATGAAGAGCCGTGAATGGAGAGAGAAGCCGAAAGGCCCGCTACAATATTTCTAATATATGTATTAAATGCGCCTTTAAAATGGCATTTTTGAGCCTATTCTGGATGTATATGCCGTGCTGGTGAGATCGACAATGACATTAGGGGTGTCTGTGCGAAGACAGGCCGTATATACAGGGAGGAAATAAAAAAAACAGGCATAATTGTAGAAAAGAAAAAGTAAATAGGGCTAACTAGCTACCTGAGCAGACTGCGGAGATTCCTCCCACACAAACACTTACTTTACATGTGTGTTAGTGCTTGTACCGCAGTACTGTGTGCATGTAGTGACGAGAGAATAATATTGTTTATTTTCAAGCTTCTTGTTGTCACGCCCGTTGCTGCTTGTGGCCGTTTTCTTCTCTATGACGTCATGGTCTCAGAATGTGCATACATAGTGATCTATAGCCAACAACCTTGGACTTGCACGAGCATAGTATCTCCGCCCCTCCCCCAACATTGACACCGGATGCAGGCGCAAGGGACCCTAGGCTTCCTCTTCTCTTTGCAGGCGCCTCCTCTTCTTCCTTGCTCAGACAAGTAAAATCCTGCAGACTCAGCAGACAATGTCGCACTGCAGGTGGTGTTTTGTTAATGCGCTTCTTCCTCTTACTTCCATGGGCTGTTGTACCTATACTAGGGAGGGCGTAGCAAAACACACGTTTCGAAAGTTGCGGCCAAAACAAACAAGAAAAAGGAATAGATTGCTGGTGATGGTTGTGTGCTTGAACGCCCGACAAAAGACGTGATGTGTAGAAAGATTCCTTTACCCCCTTTTTCCTGCCTTGTCGATTCTTGCACCCCAAGGTATTCCCAGAAACACCTAGAGAATAACTACTTATCTTTTCTCTCTTATTTATTATCTTCTTTCAGCCGAGGACCGAGTTCTAGTAGCTGTATGTGTGCACTTGATCAGGGAGCAAACACAATCGCAGCTGTGCCTTCATGCTGCTTGAAATAATGCGCATCATCACTCACAATCGGATAATTCGCAGATCTACTGTACACGGCCCATTTTGAGAAACACAAACACATGCAAGTAAGTTAACGATTTGGCGTGTATACTACGGCCCAGATATCGTGCTTTTCGAGGCAGTCCTGCGTATTCATGTACAAGTATAGTTGTATATACATGTGGATCAGCCCCATTCCTCTTACTTGTCTTCAGGGTTCCTTGTCCTACTCCCTCGACGGCATTTCCTTCTCTCCCTGCTCAACTGCCGAGCCTGCATTATTCAGGAACTCTCTGTGTGTTGCGAAAGAGAGAGAGAGAGAGAAAAAAAGAGAACGCCTTCCGTGGGTTGAGAAAAGACCCAAAGGTCCTCTGCACGCGGGAAGGGAGCGAGCTCTGCCGGTGACAAGAGACCGAGATGAATACATGTTGTTCTTATTATTTTTCTCGGCCGTCTGTTTCCGTCTCATCTTTTTTTTTTAATTTATTTTTACTTCTGCATGAGTTCTTTCTAGAGATTGAAGATGGGCCGCCGAATTTCTATTATATCTTGATGAGTACTTGGATACCTCAGCCCTTCTATGTTCTTTTCCGAAGTCTCCTATCTCTGTTTTTCTTTCGGCCTCACCTTCACTCTCACTCTCTCACCAAAGAGGTCTATGGATCCACCTTACCGGGCCGGTCCCTGTCGTCATTCCAGACCCAGCTCCCAAGTCGTGGTCGTATCTGACCCACTGTGTGGAACAAAAGCCTCCTTTTGGCTGGGGGTTATGACAAACATTGTTTTCAAAGAAAATGTCCGTTCCCTGGACGAATTACCTATCCTGGAACTAGTCCGAAGAAAGCAAAGACACCAGTAGGAGAGAGAAAACAGAGAAAAGAGAGAAGAGCACCAGAGTTCTTGAGCATGGGGTGTCGGCTATGGGAGTGTGTACTGAATGCCACACGAGTATACACACAAGCATGTATGTGCTTGTATTGCCTCTTCTTGTCTCCCATTTCGGCATTTCTTGGCCAGTTGTTCTTCTTGGGATCACTTCTCCAGACCGCCAAGACGTATAGCAAGACATGGCACAACAAAACAGAAAATAAAATGAAGGGCATCTGCGCTCTCTGCCGTCTCTAACAATAAGCGGATCTTACAAGTGCAGATAGAACCCTCCCTTCCGCTACCCCTCCTGGTCGAGGAAATCTAATTTCACGTGTGTTGCTTAGAAACGAATAGTGTCGAAATCGAGCCACCTCCCCCCCGTCAAAGATTTAGTTACAACAAAGACGCCAAACTGGGTATAGCCTGCTATTGCGATGCCTGGTAGAGGCGGCACATTTCTACGCAGGCCCGTGTGTGCAAAGAGCGGAACTGCAGGAAAACACAAATATGTGCAGGCCTGTATATTTGTAGGCCTAGACCCAGTCGGTTCACGAGAGCAAAAAGAAAAGGGGACAGGGAAACGGGGGACGGGAGCGGGAACAGAAGAACGGGTGATGGGGGGAAATGATGTTGCCATGTGAGTGAGTCCATGAGGATCGCGAGGTTACTGTCAAGTCACACAGTCGAAAGGGATAAACTGTATACATGTGCGAGCATGTACACAGCCAGGTACATACCACCAGAGCAACGTCAAAGAAAGATCTATTCCATTGTCCAACACCCGGACTCATGCGAGATTTAGTCAGATCTTGCTTCTGTAGTCAGTTGCAGTACCAATCCGTCGGAGCACCCTCTTCCTTTTCTTCTCTCTTTCTGCACCATTTTCTGCCTTTATATCTTTACTTTCTGCCCCCATCAAGTTGCCTATTCTTATCTCATTCAGGCCACGCTTCCTCCTGTCCGTCTCATGATCTCGGTCCGTTCACTAACAGGCCTGTTCGTCCTTTTTCTCCTATCGTATCATGTGGCTACCACCTTCTTCTTCCTACTCTTCCTGCCGTCACTAACAGCTGGCACAACTCATTTTCAAGGCCTTTGCTTCCTCGGCATTGACGACATCGGTACACATTATACGTGTGTATATAGCGCTAAATACTTAGTTACAAGTCTAGAAGAAAAGATAGCTAACACCTCAGAAACAGGGTTAGCCAGCACACAAACGGCATTAGTTAGGGTTTGTCAAGCAATAGAGTGTCTACATTAGATCACCCGTCATCTCAGGAAGACAAGGACAGGCAGACACACATCTTCATTCTATCTCAGCATAAATCAATATTTTCATGAACAGCCTCAGGTGAAGATGAGCCATCCTAATGCTCAATGAGCACCTGAACTGGCACATGCTTACATATGTCCTCGCAGCACTTTACATGGCGACTAATAAGTGCAAAACGCGAAAGCCCGATGGGAAAGGAGACACCCAGAAAGAGAAAACAATAGCAAAGGAGACAAGAAAGAGGCCAAAAGGCGAGCCTTGCCCCCTTCCTCCCTTGCCCTTGTCTCTTCTTTATTTGTACAAGTAACTATCCTCGCGGCCTTGTTCTGCTGCGGAAAATTGCCGATGGCTATGGTCAAGGGCTAACCTAGTTTGGCTTCGCTTTGGCCTGACTGTCAGGCGGGAGTTACATAGTTCGTTCTCTCGCGGCCGAAAAGAAAATAAAGGAAGAGAGGGGGCGAAGGAGAAAAAGAGATCGCTTTAATGTGGTAGTTTGATTGGCTACCCATGGTACACTCGGTAGTTGAGAAAGGCAGTGCTTACTGATGACAAGAACTTGACAGGCAGGAGAAGAAACAGAGAAACGAACAGCGGGACAATCAAGCTAGACTAATAGTTAACGTGGAATAACATGTGGTAGCGGTAGCAGAGCTCTCCGTGTTCTATCTTCTCACACAAGAAAAAGAAAAGAACGCTCTGCTTCATACTAACACCTGGAAGAAGCAAGATGCAAAGCTGATAGGGCACTAGCTCGGACAGTGAGATTTTCCGTCCACCAACCTGAAAATGCTACAAAGGACAGTTGCAGCTGCATGCGTTGCATGTCTTTTTTTTTTTTTTCTTTTCCTTGTCCGTCTTGTCACCTGGCGGGTAATTACCGCCCCTCGTCAAGACTGCTCAGCTCCGAAGCCCAGTCGAGTTGGAATTCCTATAATAGACCCTATAATATAGGTTGCCAATCATACAATGGCCGGCAAAGTGTGATAGGGTGACCACCTGGGGACAGAAAGAGAGAGCGCGAGGGGGCGAGTGAGAGCAAAGCCTCTGACAACTCTAAGCGACGCTAGAAAGGGAAGTACCGTCCTAATTGGAACCCCTCATTCTGGGCCTGACGCCTGACTGGGGTTTGAATCGATAACAGCGGTGGTCTGATAACGTAGATGGCGAGATTGAGCTATGATAACGCCTCTTCTGCAAATCAATTACCTTGGAATACATCATGATTGGCTGTGGTGCCAATCCTGAAAAGGAAAGAGCAGCGATATAGATCAAGTCCGGCCTTTGACTCTAGGACCCAGAGCTAACCTCGCAACTGCCACGAGTAAAAGGAAGAAGGCAACTACATCACCGTGTGCATACATGTATAGAAAATGGAATGGACTCGGCTCGATCGATTACCTCTAGATGAAGGTAACTACGAAAACCAAAGCAAGCACCCAGGTACCACAAAGCATAGTTACAACAGTTGCACTCGTAACCACACATCCATTAACTACCTATAACTATCTATGCAGTTATACGGCTTTGTTACTATATTTGCTGCGCTTTGTCACCGATGCCAAACCAACTATGTAAGACAATAACACGAGCGACAACCACACAGCCAATGGTGGATGTAAAAAGAAAGCAAACTGGAAAAACCGCCTGATGGAATCGATTCGTTCTTGACCTACGGTGAGGAGCCAGGGCCTGTGCATGGTAGTATGCCACCCTGGATAGGCTAGCCCGGGAGGTTTGTTTCCAAGTGTTAGATTTCTATCTTCATCACCATTTGTCAAGCCATACAGCCATTCAACCCAATTAATTATTGTTGACGATCTGTGATTCGGGTCGGTGCTGATGTCTTGAACCAAGGTCTACGACAGACTCGGAGGTTTGAAAATACATAGTTGCTTAGCTTTCATCTATAAATGAATTCCAGCACTGGGCGTGTTTTTGGCTCAAACCCGATTTCCTTGCTTCTATTTCGCAATTTTTGCTTATATTCTTTTCGTCCTCTTTGTACTACACTCACAGATGCTTTCTACTGTAGTTCGTGTCTTGTCATCTGGCGTTGTGTTGCGTGGCAATGAACCGGAGAAACTCAAGATGAGCCTTATTCTTTGTCTTGGCCATGGCGACATCCGAACACCTCTGACGAAAAGTGCGAAGATATATAGAAGAAAAAAACGTCGGGTCGGCTGCCGCGTGGTCTCTGTTTAGGGAAATGAAAGGGCGTGTGCTTGTGCAATATGTGGGTGGTACTTGAATACTTGTACAAGTACAACTTTGTGATCTGTGTGCGTGGCTCACCATCCTCCGGTTACTCTCTGGCTTCCTAAAATGGGACCTGTTCCGCTGCTGTGCCACTCGAAACATGATTCCGGTTCCGCCACAGGCCAAGACGAACACAGGAAAAATTAGGCATGGGGTTGGTGGACAGACAGAAAGCTCAAGCTCAAGAATGAGGCCTATTCTCATGCATACTTGTATGTAGCATGTAGCATCAACCACAGTCAGAGACATTGGTTCTGCGCCTTATGGCCGTAAAGTTTGAAAGGGGGCGGAGAACAGGTTAACGTGAAGTGACTGTGATATTAGAAAACCCCATAATGCAAAGGTAAGGTTTTTTTTTTCTTTTTCGGCAGATATCTATATGGATAGATACTCCGCATTATGCTTGAAAAGAAGTCCACATATGCATACATGATTCAATGCATGGGGAAAGACGCCGAAGGTGGGGGAGGGAAAAAAGTTACGAGTGTATATATACTGGTGCCAGCGGATACGCACTTGAAGAGATGTATGTGTGTACATGCATACTTTTAGATGCAAGCTGGAAGCTGAACTTGGCTGTTGTTCCCTTGGATTCGTTCTGTGATTTCATACTTCCTTTATCTGGCCCTGTCCTCATCTCCGAAGTGGCCTGAAACGTGGATTTACCGGCTTCCATTGATTCCGCACTTCTTGACTTGGCTAGCTCAAGTAGAAGAAAAGAACCCCAGGGAAAGAAACAGCGAGAGACAATCGGTCGAAGGAAGAGGAAGGCTGAATTTGTAGGATAGACCAATCACCAAAGAGAGAAAAGAGAAATTAAATGGAAAAGAAGAGGAATTCAAAGAAGGAGCAAAAACATGTGTATCCATCTCTCTCGGTTTTTTTTACTTGCTTCTGGGTCTAGCTAGCTTCTGTCTCATTAATTGATTCTCATTTTTCCAATTCCCTCATGCCATGTTGTAGGATTTACTATTCCTCTCCGGACAGGATTGCCAAACGAACACCGAGATGGGGGACTTGTATGTATGGGGCCAGGTCTAGGCTGGGCTCTATGAACAAGGGGGAGGAGGACAGGGAGGGAACAAGGAAAGGAGGAGCAAGGTTTGTCTGCCGGTGCTGGAAGGGCCTTGTTCAGGCCTTTTTTGTTGTTGTTCGGTCTTAAGCACGTACGATGTGTCTGCGCCTTGTTGCAAGCGCATGAATGGAAATCCGAGAGAGAGTGTGGGCAAACCCCATACAACAAAGAAAAATATATCAACTATTACAGACATAGCCATACACATGCACCTGCAAATATATGTACACAAGTCGATGGGAAAAGTGCATGTATGTCTGCATTGCGACTTCCTACTGCCGCTGCAGTCCGGCGCTTACATACCAGGTTGTAGGCAATGCAAGCTGCACATCACACATCCAGCCTTCAGCTCATTACATAAGGCAAGACAAAAGAGACCAGGTAACAGATGTAGAGGGTTGTCAGATAGGGCTCTGTCGGTTGCGAACAGCTTCTCCAAGGGGGGAGAAGAGAGAGAGAGAGAACATCTCCATGTTTTTTTTTTGATAACCTCGCTTAAGATCAGTCTGAAGGCAGAAAAGCTCAAGCCAACTTGTTCCTCTTCCTCTCTCTTTCTTCTCTCGCTTTTCCCTTCACGCGCCTCGCGGACACTTCTTAAAGTCCGGCAATTAAAACGAAGGCTTTGGGGCGGCGTCTAGCCCTAGTTTTTCTTTTTTTCACACTGGCAGCGTGGCTTTTGTAGGGATATGGCAAGACCGCCATCGAACCACCTTCGAACACATGCTTTCTTTTGATGCCTTCCATTCCAAGTCTCAGCTTTAGTGTCTTGTCTCTGCTGCTGACGGCCAGGAGGCCGGCTAGCAATGATTCCATTAGGGTCCGTAACCGAGTGTAACCCTGGCGCTACAAGTCTCCATGTCCATGCTACTATGCCGGTTGGTATAAGACGACGAATATATGGCCTTGGGCGTGGGTTTCACTGCCGCCTGCCCGGTACTTTGTAGCCACAACAGCAGCAGGAGCAGCAGCAACAGACTAGGGTCTCCTCACTTTTTAAATACATGCTTTTTTTTTTCACTCAGTTCCGTGGGGCGTTGGCCTAAGAAGACACACAATGTCAGACTCCCTCCCTGCTCCCACTACCCGCCGGAGAACACCCCCAATTTTCTCGGCCTACAGGGCCCCCCGGGACTGAGAAAGGCACAAGCGAACATGCCATGCGACAATTGCAAGGAGGAAGAAGGAAGGAAGCGAGACAAGAGAAACATGGACATGGATTTCGCACCCCTCCCCTCCTATGTCTTTCATCCCCTATTTTTGAGAGCTTGTCTGCCGGTAAGAGGCTACACGCCCTGTCAAATCAGTGTCAAGTGTCTCTTCTGACTGGGGCTGGACTGGACTGGGCCGGGCGAAAAAGAGCATGAGATGGGTGTGGAATTGTTCAGAAACGGGCACAGCAAAAGCTGGGCTTAGAGAACGAATTCCTCTGTGTGTATGATTCCCGGTATTATGGCCTCTGCTTCTGAATAAAGCCGTCCCATCGCATCCTGGTCGCCTATAGAATAAAAGCCCACCTGGGGGTATAAATCAGAATAAAAAGACAAGAGTTGTTCGGTATATATTAGTACTTGACGAGCCGCCACCTCGCCCCTCCTTCGCCCTTGGGGACAAGATCGCGAGGTGTCTTGGAGTCTCTGTTCCTATCTTGGTTTTATAGCTATTGTCTGTCTTCTCTTTTCCTTGCCAGTCACTCGTCGTTCTTTTCTTCGGTTCTTCCCGCCACCGCAAGTCTTCTTTACCTAAACTTTCTCCGCGTTCCCTCCGCTTCTTTCCAATGGGTTTTCACAGTCCTCTTCCTTCATACCGCCAGCCTTCCTCAGATTCGTCGAGCGAGCTTGTCAGCCCGACGCTGTCGTCTTATTCATCCTACTCGTCCCGGCGAAGCAGCGAAAAGCTCAAATTTCAGGGCTACCCGTCACCATACTCGTCCTCGCCCCCCGAGCCCATGACTTCCTCGTCCTCGTCCTCGTCCTCGTCCTCGTACTCTTTTCTGGCACACTCTTCCACCATGTTCAAGCACGGAGAGCCCACCAGCCAGACGCCCTGTGCCTCGGCACACCCGTCTGAAGCCTATCAGTCTCAGTCACACTCTCTGCAGGATACACACTCACCACACGGCGCCCCGCAACAACAGGCTGCCCGCCCACAGCTGCCGCCGATCTCCAGTCTTTTCTCCAGTGTGACATTTAGCCGGCCCGAGTTGGGTCCTTTGGGGAACCCACCTTCTCCCCTGGACCAAAAACAGTCACGGCCGCCGCAGCATCACCCTCACCCTTCGCCTTACTACCAGCCGCGCAGCTCCCACAGCAGCATCTCTATCAACACAGCGATCCCTCATTCGAATGGTGGCCGCCCAACATCAAGCCATGTCTCGCCCATGTCTATGACTGCGCCTGAATCTTACCGCTATGATGCTCCAGGCAACACCACCAGCGGTCGCTCATACTCGTCGGCCTCTTCGGTTGGTAAGCCCGAGTATCTGCTGAGTCGGGAATCGCCGCCCCAGGTTCGTCACCAGCAGATGCAGAACCACACTCACAACCGCCTCCCGCTCCAGTACACAGCTGAGCCGCGTCACTCTATCTCTACTGCATCAGTCTCCTCTCAAACCTCCATATCTGCGCCTGCTTCCTCTTCTGCCACCCAGCCCGCCCCCATCGAAAGCGGCACTACCTCCCCTGCTCCCAACGATAATGGTGCAGCTGCCACATCTTCAACCAAGGATGGCTTGGGCCCCAAGATCTGGACCGGCACCCATTTCCTGCCGCGCTTCGTCAAGGCTGCCCAAGTTCCTGGCGAGGGCCTATGCTATTTCTATGATGACGGCACCCACTGCAAGACTGTGATTGATGGCGAAGCTGTCAACGCCCACTGGGGCGTGACCAAGGCTGGAAAGCCCCGCAAGCGTCTGGCCATTGCCTGCGTCACCTGCCGCGAGAAGAAGATCAAATGTGATCCAGATTACCCCCGATGTGTGCAGTGCGAAAAGTTCGGTCGTGTTTGCCGCTTCAAGAATGCGTAAGTTTCTTCTTCCCTCTATGAATCACTAGTACATGAGCTAATACCTGCCACTTTAGTCCTCGTGGTGGCCACAACATTGCTGCTTCTTCGCAACTATCGGTCGAGGACAACTCTTCTCGTAGAATGACTCCTTTCCTTCGCCCCTCGACCGAGGTGTCCTCCCTGTCGCCATCAGCTCCCGAGCCTCTTTCTGCTCCACCATCCGGCTACCAGGGCATGCGGTCACATATTCAGGCTTCCCCACGCCGCGCCGCTAGCCCCGAGCCTCTGTCTCCGCACAAGAGAATGCGTACCAGCTACGATGCTTATGCCCACCCTTACTCGAACTTACCTCCACCGCCCCCGGCACCCATACCCCATGGCTCCATGGGCCACATGCAGCGCCATGATTCTTGGCAACCTCCTCGTGACATGTCGCGTGACTTGCCCAGACTTCACGAGTCTGTTATGTCAGCAGCGCCATCTTGGCACCGACGGGACCCGTACGTAGCAGCACCCTGAGAGGCGAGAGAGTTGCTACAAAGCTATTTCATTCCTAGGCCTCTTCTATACTTGCACCCAGCTTCTTTTTCATTGAGCGTCAACCTTGTCATGATTTCACGGCCTCGTATGAATCTGTTGGTTCCAGCTTTTCTCTTTACCTTTTTACTCTTTTTCTTGTTTTCATTACATATCCCTTGTGTCTAGGTACTTCTTCTAGCATGCGTCTGGCGTTCCTTTCTGTTTTATCTGTTTTATCTACTATTGTCGGAGGAACTTGTTAATCATTGTGCTATTTTGGGAGGACTTTTGTATATTCTTTTTGTTACTTGCTACTGGGTTTGGGCTTCATGGAGGTTTTTTGTCTGATATTCAGCCGTGCTATGCTTTTTTTCTTCGCATCTATTTCATCTATATATTTTTGTGTCCTGTGTCTTGTCTTGGCCTTAAGCATTGTTGAACAACAGTCTCTTGATACAACTCGATGTAATCCGTGTTACGTGACTCAAGGTCCTTTAGTTGCACAATTCTCAAGGTCGTTCATCACTTGCACGGCCAAGTTATGTATACGGCTACATTTCTCAACTTCTTTACACCTTAATCCTTATCACTCAACGAAACCAAAATCATCAGTTGAATCAAGACAAGTTAGAAACTGTTGGAATGTTCATACCTTCAGCCTATAAACAGATTATTGCGTGGTGATCGGGCTTGTGGGAGATGCTACAGTGCTGCGTGTCTGTTTTACACCTCTCAGACGAACCCCCGCCTGGGCCTTGATCACGGCCTTGTAGCTCGACCCAATCCTTTTCCACCACAGGCTTGCCTGCTTCCTCGCCAATAAGAGGCCCTGAACCCTGTAGCTGGATTTACTTTTAGTCCTCTGGCGTTTTGAAAGAGACTCATTGGTCTTTCAACGTGCCTTGACCTCAAGGATAAAAGTCTCAGTTATATTTCGCACACACGTTGATAATCAAATGGAACTACGAACCAATCGTTTTAAGATTTTGTTTTTACGACCTTATAGCGCTCATATTGGCAAGAAAAACGCGTACAGAGCTCTTGTTGCCGCACGATAAAACGGAAAGTCCAGCATTTGTCGACGAGCCACTCATCGCGCTTGACTAGGAAGAGTTTTGCCATATATTCCACGTAAACTTTTCGAGACGAAAGTCTTTATAATTTAGTTGCAGTACTGATGGAAAGAATTGCATTCTTTTTAGCGATCGCCAGGTTCACTTGAGTTCTAACTATGGGTATTAACCTTTCAAGGTTTCCCGACAATCCTATCTTGTACGATTACTTGCAAGATATTGAACTGCTTTGGGAGGCATGGAATGCTATTTCTTTTCTTTTTTTTGGTTGGGGGGGGGGGGGGGTTGTGCGTCTTGCCTCTATTGCGTGAGTAATGTAGGATTCGATAGTAGGAACTGCCATTATCGTGATAGAACGAGTTGAATATCGGGTCGCACAAGTATGTGGGTTGGACAACCGAAAAGTGGAGTATGCTACAGACCTCATGACAAGCCAATCAAAACGTAGAACGACTTAACGTTCTTTTGTCACTTTGCTTTCGTCTTGCAGAATTTCTGATTTTCTGCTTGTTAGGTTGTCTTCGCTTTTGAGATTTTTTTTTCCTTTTAAGAAAACTATTGCGCATCACGTTCTCGGCAACTCGATTGCAACACTCTGCATGCTTTGATGATCGTTGGCCAGCGCTGGCGTATGAATGGCTGAGCTGAGCCTTGATGGCGTTCCCTGACCGACCAGTGGCCCATCTGCTTGGATCAAATGGTGTGTCTACAAAAATCACTATTACGCAAGTTTTGGCTCGAGTGTGCTTGCTAACAAACTTCGCTAGGCCCTGTGCACGCCTTAACCTATTCTGCCTATCCAGGTACATATGTCCTCACTGGCTCCGCCGATCGATCTATTCGCTTGTATAACCCCGAGCCTACAACTACCAGCCAACCCTCGTACTCGTCGTCTATAACCTCTCGGCTCGCTGCCACTGGTGAAATCCCAGCTGGACGCTTGATCCAGACCTACAATGCCCACGGCTATGAGGTCCTTAGTGTCAGCGTGTCTGGCGACAATGAACGTTTTGCATCCAGCGGCGGCGACCGGCTCGTGTTTCTCTGGGATGTTGCCAGCGCAACAACGCTCCGGCGCCTTGGCGGTTCTCAGCAGGGCCATTCAGCCCGCGTCAATGCAGTGGCCTTTGCTGGCGCCGGCGACTCAGTGCTAGTGTCAGCTGGCTTCGATACCAGCGTCCGTCTTTGGGACCTCAAGGCACCTTCAACCTCACGGCCCATTCAGGTTCTTTTGGATGCCCGTGATGCCGTGTCAGCGCTGGCTGTGCGCGATGCTAATGTCTGGGCTGCCAGTGTCGACGGTAAGCTGAGGCGCTACGACTTGCGCATGGCGCGGTGCGTTGTTGATGCAATCGGAGCCAGTGTAACTGGTCTAGACGTGACGCGCGATGGCAATGGAATCTTGACTGTGGCACTAGATGGAAAGATACGCCTTATGGATCGCGACAAGGGAACTTGCTTAAAGGTGTATGAGAACCCAGAACGTGTCAACAAAGAACTTCGCGTTCAGGCTTTATTAGGCGGGAAAGAAAAGTATGTTGTGACTGGAGACGAGGCAGAAAGCTCTCATGGCGAGGCGAATGGTCGACTCTGGACTTGGGACCTTCTTACAGGAAAGGTTGTCAAAAGGGTCGACGTACCTTGGGGCCCAAGCCAAGTCAATCGCAAGATTGTAGGAAGCGATGGCAAATCTAAAGATCGCAAGAATATCATCACCAGTCTCGCTTGGCGAGATGATGGCTGGGGAGATCAGATGTGCGTTGCTGGCACATCAGGAGTTGTTACAGTGTACAGCACATGAGAGCAGTGAAAGAGCTGAACGACATCATGGTGATATTATAGAGTCGGGAAATCAAGTAAATGAATCATATAACAGGAACAGGGGCTTGTGTATGGTATCAAATGCTATAAAGATAAAAACAAAACAAATCTCATGATTTAAATGTCTACAACGCTGTATGAAAAGTAGACGGCGCTCATATTTGGGGTATAACAAGCTGTAACGCGTAAAGACAAAATTGCCGTTTGCCGCCATCTGGGAATCTAACGGGAAGCGGCAATGGCATGACCAAAGAAATGGGAGAATATGACATCGAAATCGTGAATCGTAGCAAAGAAACAAAGCTGACACCATGAAGCTGACAAAAGGCGAGAACGCACAAAGAAAGGGAATAAGGGACAAGGAGAGATGCGGAGAGGCAAACCTGGCGAGAAAAGGGCAAGAACTAAGAGATGAGAATAACATGACAACCATGTCTCCGGAGAAGTAAACCAGGTCAGATTTTGGCAGAAATAACACCAAAGACGGGATCAAGAAATGGCGATCGGGAGATCAAGCGAGCTGCCACACGGACTCACATGATTTGGCATTGCCGCTCAGAATCGTGCTCATGGCCTATTGCCTTCTTCTTTCCACGCCGTTTTCTTTTCTTTGAAGAAAGCACGTCAAAGTCTGATTCAATAGGCAATAGCGACCCTATATGCTCGACATCTCCAACTGCAATGCTAACATCACTGATCCGGCCAACATTCTCAATGTGACCATCACTGGACTCGGACAATGTTTCGGCATTGTTGACAACTCGCTGTGGTTCCTTTTGAGGCCTTGCCCCGTGAGAATTAGCTTGGGGACCGACATCACCGGCACTAGGTGATTTTATGACAGGCAATGACGACACTTGTCCATGAGATGTGGGAGGGTCGTTTTGCTTGTCCCGCAAGACATCCTTGCTTTCTTTCCCAACAAGACTACGCGTGATGTTGGATAGAGAAATACTCTTGCGGCTGTCCATAGAAAACCGTCCAGTGCTGTTATTCTCTTCACCTGGAGGTACAGAATGGCTACTAGACCTACTGTGTCTTGAGGCGCTCCTAGAGAAACGAACAACAGCACGTCCGAACCCAAATCTGCCGTTACTTGAGCGGTCTCCGACATTCAAGTTTTCACCGTGACCATTTGTTATTGGGCGAGCCTGGTCGTTGAATTGACCACTGCTACGAGGAAGCTTCTCGTTGTCGTCGAAGCTAACACGGTGTCTTGTTGCACTGTCTGTAGATGGACGAGGGGAGGACAAGGGAACAGGTGATGATGGTCGGAATTGCGAGGGCGCCTGGATAGCTCCAGATTCGTAAAACATTGGAAAATATGGCATCGTAGACCATTGAGATTCCATGGCCTGTAGATGAGTTGAGCTGGTCCCAGCATTGATCGGGGTTGGGATTGCCTCTGCAGAAAGCGTCGGAACCCGTTCGATGTTTACACGAACGGGTTCCGACGAAAGACCCATATCAGTTGCGGTGAACATAGAATCTTTCACACCCTCAGCAGCCTCATCTGCCACCACTTTACTCTTTTCCATACTTGTGGCCCTTGAAACCTGACCCACGGAGTTCTCAGTCTCTAATTGACCGCATCGGGATGCTGTGGACGGACGGGAATCGGTATATGATGGCGGCTGTCCCGAGCTCGTTGGCGTTGAACAGCCATCATCCATGGTTGGCACAATCTGGTAAAAAAGCAAATATGGCGTTTCCGCTTTCAAGGCACTCTTGATGTCATCAACAGGCTGAACCTTTTCTCCAATGGGTTTCAAATCGTCGAACTTGACCCATTGGGCTTCCTCATAATCAGGAGGTGGATCTGCCTCATATCTCCGGTTTTCTGTCAATATCTTTGGCGCAACCCTTGCCAGCGATACATAATGGCCGTCGTCAAATTTCGGGCCTTTATGACTGACAACTGACTGTAAAACGAGCTTGTATTCGGTACTAAGGCAGTTGTTATCATCCAGACTGTCTCCACTATTGGCAATGATGTGAGGCATCCTCAGACTGTCGGGAATATCAACTTCGGTATGGATCTTGGAGATTGATCCATCCTCGTGATACTTGTATCGCTTCAGACAAATGCCAATGACGGGCCTCTGGTTGAAGTTCCGTATCAAATCAGCATCACTGTTTGGCTCTTTCTTGTTCGGAGAGAACCAGGGAATCCACCTAAATACCTGCCACGCCGGCAAAGTTATTACATTGGTGACCTTATGTTTTTTGCGGTCATCTTCATCGGAGAGCGATGCGTTGCTTGCCGAGGTCGGAGTCATCTTCCCGTCCTCACTCACAATGACTCGCTGCAGCAAGCTCATTGAGCGAGTGCGTGTTGAGTGGTCATCGTCCATTGAGCCAGACGCATCGGTCGTGGGCAGTGTAAACCTTCTCTGCCCCATAGACACTGGAAAGTGCATGGCAGAGCCCTTTGAATTGGTGGTGGCCATTGAGCTGAGCGATGGGCGCTGTTGGTGCGTTATTGACCTCTGCAAAACTGAAGGCCCGGGGAAATTACTCTCCGGGGGCAATTGAATGATGGGTGACTGAGTGGGAGTCTCTTCTAATATATCAAGAGCCGTCTTGCCCTCTTGTAACCCTCTGTTTTTTTCGTCTTCAGTCTCCTCGTCTTGTTTGTTTTCGTCCGAGGTCTCTTCCTTCTCATCTGTGTCATGTCGTTGGACCTCAACCTGGCCGTTGAAATATTCCATTAGGCAATCTTCTAAACGAACTACCTTGTCATCTTCAAGTGACGGGACAGCAATGTTCAGAAGGCGCTCCTCGACGAAACGGTGATCTGCATCATCCTTCTTGCCAGTGTGGTAAAGGTCAACTTTGAGACGTAACAAAGGCAGCTCCAGCGTTTCGGAAATGAAGCTGAAGGCTTCGGAGGTGTCTTGTTGTTGGCGACGATTAGCGGCCTCCCATCCGCATTTCTCAAGCGAATTTTGAATTAATGCAATCTGAGAGTGATGTAACTTTTGTTAGCGGCTAAGACGCAAGAAAGTTAAGGGCTATTAGAGCAAATTAACTCACTAGGTCAGGCTGTATCAACTCGCCAGATCGCAGCATTGTCACAAATACCCGCAAAAGAAGAGCAAGATTTCGTTTTTCCTCATCTTGGATATCTCCTTGAAGCATATACTCAAAAGCATCTAGCTTGGCAAACATGGCAAACAAGAGCGCATCCAAGTAGCAAGTAACCCCATTCCGATTCCTGGATCCTTGCATAACAACATTGGGATTATAAGGCGGTATCTCGCCCTTCACAGCCATGTTTTGTATTTGTAGGTAGCGAACCGTCTTGTCGATATTCTGGTTGCTGAACATGGACTCCATTGTCGTTCGGATGACACATGGCGGTGCGGATGGGAGGCCTAGCTCCAGTAACCTGACTTGTATGCTAGCGATCTATATATAATGAGCCTGGTTAGAGGTGTTATCTGGATCGAGAAGTTGATAGCGGGTGGCAATTAGAAGGGAGTTCCCTTTACCTTGGACGATTCTGTATCTTGGACGGCCTTTTCTAAACCCTTGGCATCCTGCTTGTCGAGTTTGTCATTTTTCTCAGGCTTTTCGGACGAGAATAAGCTAAACATTGTGGCTGATTTTGACAAAGTCTATAGAGGTGAAGGAAGTAAGTTAGCAACATACAAAACAACGTGAGGGGGCTTTTTGGAGACTTGTTGAGAAACGAGGCCATATGACGATGGATGACGTACCTTGCTTCCTTGCTCTGGAAACTTTGGAGTCGGAGCGTCCTTGTCATTAGCTTTGGCGTCGAGAGTCGTTTTGTCGCGCTTGTCAGCACGAGATGCGAACATGCGATTCATGGTCGTGACGTGGTCGGCCTGTTTATGTGTGTAGAAAGGATAAAACAAAATAGCGAAGTTTTAAAGCAGAACCAGCAGCAGCAAGCAAGCAAGTAAGGGTTTCGAAGGGATGGAGGGGCAATGACAGTCGGATTTTGTGATTCTGAATCCTTGCAGAATGAACCCCCGGCAATATCGGTTTTCAGATTCAGATCAGGACAATTGCGTCGGTTTTCGGAAGAAGGCCCACATCCAATAAAGTATGAGTTCAGCAGTGGAGGGAGAAGGGGAGTTTGGTGTTGCAATAAACAATTAGATCAAGGCCAGAATTGCCCAAACAAACACGCGATGGGTTGGCGCTGCGAAACGTAGGAAATGCTGTTGTGGATGAAGGATCGGCAGTGAATAAAACAAAGGCGGAATTAAGATTTCTATTGTAGTTATATAATGGGGTACGAGCGTAAGCTTCAGGAGGAGTTTGGGAGCAGAAAGAGAAAGTAGCTATGTCTCAGTTGATCGAGGAGCGCGAAAGAGTATCGACAAGAGTGTGAGAAAAGGTATTAGAAAGGGCGATGATGATGAAGGACGAAATGAAAAAAAAGTTTGAATGGGGTAAAGAGAAACGGGCATGTACATACGTATGTACTTGTAGCTGAGAGAGCCAAAAAAGAAGGAAGGAACAGGAAACGGCAGTGACCAACTAGCTAAAAACGAAACCGCCAAAACAGAAAGAGGAAAGCCTTGTAGCTACATACTTGCCTGCCACTTCCTGATGTGTGGAGCGTGCAAACGAAACAAAGTCGTCAGTGAGTCAAGTTAGTGGGGAGATCTGATCTGATCAGCTAATTCACGTTGTTGTGGATATTCTTTCACCTGCCAAAGCTCGAAAACAGTCGACACAGTTCTTACTTGGCCCGGCATTGGACCAACTACTGCTGCCTATATGATGTCGTTGACTATACATGATTACATGGCACTTGTAACTAGTTAGCTGTTACCTAACTAACTAGCTGCTTGTCCATGTCTATGTATAGGTGCACGGAGAAATTCATGCAGGAGTGCAATACACACATACATACATAATTACACAGGTACATCCACATCGTACATGCTTGCACCTCATTTCTGCTGGGTACTCGCACCTGTATCCAAGCGAAAATCTGCAGTAATTCTCGGCATGTACATGCACTTATTCCCGGCCACACAACCACAGCCATCGTTACTCAACAAGCCGGGCATGGTGAAGGACCCGAGTCCATGGCAGGCACACCTGGCAATGAAGCACTGTTGGGGTAGCTACTGATGATTGAGACATTTTGGACTATCAACTTCTTTTTGCAATATAGAACACTAGGGAATACAGCTATGACTAGCTTCATCAAAGCCATCATGATATTAGCTGAAGAAAATAGTCTATGGCCAACTTGTATTTACTGCTAGTCAACGACATGATCAGCTTCAAAGTTGATGATTGGCCTTCGCCTTCACACTGGGACCAATCACTTGCAGTTAGCTATAAATAGACATGGCAAGAGTGTAGGCCTAGGGCGCATTGTCCAGGGTTAAGGGTATTGAGAAACACATTCTGTGGCGCGGTCATCTCAGCCCCATGTGGCGCTAAAATCACTTTGAGTCTGAACATCGCGAAAAATCGGCCCTCAACCATAGAATGACCAGTGACGATTGATCCCAAACCTCAGTCTTGTTCTCAACCCTGACCCGCACATCTGAGCTTGGCAGACAACATGGCCATGACTTTCGAGAGTCTCATGGCCGCTCGCAGCCTCATGCGCAACATTGGTAGAGTGCAATTAGCCACCAAGGCTAATGCCAATGCCAAATGTCTATCGTCAAGCTCTCGAGTTGCCGCCCCGAATGCCCTCAGTGAAATTGAGTCGGATTCGTCTCTGTCAACTCCAACTCCTGACAAGTCTATTGCGGAGTCCTTCGATATCCAATCCCGCGTCAACAGTCGCCAAACTGAGCTTCCTGGAAAGCGGTACGTTCTTCATCTTCGACTTTTACAATGCTGAAGTGCTTGGGAGGTAGTATAAAACCCAAGCCTCCAACATCCATTCAACAGTCGTAGGTCTACAGCAGAATCGCATGAGCAAGTTCTAACTTTGGTACAGTTTTCAGTACCACCCCCCCAAGTATGAGCGCGGCCCACTGCATCCGGTCCAGAGCCCAAAACATTCAGACCCCATTGCACGCGACTTTATTCCTGGACCCTTCAATCACCCCCGCCTGCGTGAAACTTTCGAGCACACCATCTCCTCTGATATCCTAACTCTCACCTATCAACACACCATCCCGGGAACGCCTGCCAAGCCCGAACGCGAACGTCTCCGGGCCTGGGACGACTCCTCGCCCTACCATGCCAATCGTCCCCTGCGTGGGCCCCGTGGTGCTGGTACCCTTCCAATTCTTGAGAAGGACATCAAGTTCCACAACATCCCCGAGATTCAGTCCGTTCACATTCATTGCTTCCAGCCCCAAGCATCGTTGGATCCCGGATACCTGGCCGTATCTCGTGCGATTGTCATGGCTATCAGCGGCCGCATGCCAAAGGTCACCTGGATCAAGAACCAGGTGTCACAGTGGAAAATCAGGAAGGGCAGCTTGAGCGGTTGCAAAACAACCATTTTTGGCAATCAAGCTTACGAGTTTGTCGACAAGTTAGCTACACTGGTGTTCCCCAAGATCAAGGACTGGCCCGGTATCAAGGGTGAGGGTGATGGCAGTGGCACAATAACATTTGGCTTGAACCCTACCGATATGGCTCACTTCCCTGAGGTTGGTGTAAACTACGATGTAAGTCACACTTTTACAATTCCGTCCTGATTCTTAAGACAACTAACAAAAACCATGCAGATGTTTCCGTCTAAAATGATTCCTGGTTTGCACATCATGATCCGTACTACCGCTACGTCAGACCGCCAGGCAAGACTGCTGATGCAGACTCTTGGTGTTCCTATGACTGGCAAGTTTTGAGCTATTTGGCTCTTTATCAAGAATGCAGACAACGGTCGGTCGGTGCTGCTAGTTTTGGTATACATTGAGCAAAGGCAAAGCCCACCACTATGCCTTGTATATCACATCACGCAATTGTACGAATATGTTTTTCCACACAAGAGGATAACGGACTTGTAAAATAGTTTTCATATTTATTTCATTTTTTTCTATGCCCTCCTTTACTCTGCAACGTATGACCTATTGACCTTGAAATAGTCATACAAAAATGCTTTTATATTCATGCTAATGAGATGATTTCGTTATATGCGTGATCCAATTTTGTTTTACAAGTAGTCGTGGGAACCAAAACACCAAAACGCCATCTTGAATACAAGCCCAACTGTGCATTGGCCGCATCCAACATCAAGAGCGGTACATTCTGCTACCTAGATGGCATCTTTGAGGGGTATGATCACAGTGTCCACTTCGTCCATGTCCTCTGCGTCGATCTTGCCGTAGGTCTTTCCGTGCTTTGCCAACTCCTCTAGCACAGCGTCCATGGAAGGCTGGAAGTTGCGGCACGATGAGCTCAGGGCGTACACAGCCTTCTTTCTGACACTCTTTTCCTCATCCTCCTTCAATGCCATCTCAACCAGAGTAGGGATGCCACCACAGGCCAGCATGCGTTCTTGGCTAGAAGCGTTGTTTTGCACGGCGGTGCCAACGCACCAAGCAGCCATCCGTCTGAGCTCAGGCTCGGGGGACTTGAGAACACTGAGAAGTGGCGTCCATAGACCCAGATTGGCCATGTTATTGGCGTTGTCTAGACTCTCGATAAGTTGCTCAAAGTTGTCCAAAGCAGTAACTTTGGATTCGACAGTAACCTCCGGGTCAGTTCCGGTAACTAGCTCAATGGCGGCCTTCATGAGTTCAGCATCGCTGGGGCCACCCATAAGCGAGGCAATGATCTCTGGCGTGAGCTGACTCCGCTTCTCAGTAGGAACTTCAGGCCCGGAGTTCTCAATACTCCATTTAAGGAGGGAGTTCAGGTTCTTGTCGCTGTTCATGATGAAGTGAGAAAAGGTGGGGTGGAAATCGAAGTTTGACAAGTTTTTGTATCTGTGGTGCGATGGGCGATAAAAAGAACTGGGTTGCCGCCGTAAATCAAATATACAAGAAAATAAAAATGAATACTGAGCAAGCTCGGGGCAAACAGAAAAAAAAGGCGCTCTTGAACTCTGATATGTGCTGCGGAAAAATTGGCTTTGTGGTGGTGTTAGTTTCTTGTTCTAGAACCTTCACGAAGCTTGTGCTCTTGCGGAGTAAATTATGACTAACCAAACCCTATCTGAACCCTACGGCACTCGCGAAAAAGATAATCTTGATCTTGGCCTGATTATACTTGCTTGTGCTACCGGCAGTAGTTGTACAATGCAGCAAGTCCTGGCCACTGACTGCGGCGCCGTTTCTGTTATTTCATCTGATCTGATATCGCCAAATCATGTACAAGTACAAATATTACATGTGACAGAGAAACAGATGAGCAAAAGCTAGGTCTTCTAAGGCATAACTAGGAGATAGGGGCGATGAAAGAGCGACGTAAAATCCGGCTTGGTATAACTACCTATATACATATGTAGTCATGGATATCAGACGGACTGAATTGAATTTATGTCGTGTGTGTATTGGCTTATGTTCGTGTTCTGTGTCATAGTGTAGTAGGCAGCCAGGTGTGGCGGCGTAGCTGGGTAGAACACTACAACAACTCATGTCTATAGTTAGTTAGTTAGTTACACATATTTGTTTGGCAAAAACTAGAAGCTTGGTTGGTAGTATTTGAACAAGTAGTTAGAGCCAGCTATTTGTAAAACCCCGTAGTCCGTAATCGAGATGCATGCATAGCCACAACACAGTGGATTGGATACTAATACAAATTGTAGAGCTACACTACCGCAAGTAATCAAAACCGTGGCCGCTAGCCGACTAAGGGGATCTTTTGGGTGCCGGGAAGAGAAGGTGATTAGAAGGGGAGGGGGAGGACCAAAACTTCCGCCTCGCCCGAGAATGCAGGGTTTTGGTAGATTCTAGTGGGGAGCGTTGGGCACTAGAAGTCCTCTGGAATCTGTGTATCTTGAACTTGTTACGGATCGGCTGACAAGCCTGGGATAGTCAGTTGTGTCCTTTGAGATATATACAAGCACATATGTGTGAAATGAAATAGTTATCCTTATTTACGGAGACAAACCGGCGAGTTTAAGCAAGGCGGTAATCGGTAGTGCGAAGGGCTATGGTGAGGTAAAGTTGGATCTTGGAGTGACTAGTTGGTGATTGGAAAGAAAGCTTGGACTTTGGGTGGTGACACCAACCCCATCTATATTTCTTTTGGGCTCTCATCAGTGATAGAAGCTACTGTACATGCTCAAGTAATTTGTCCTGGATAATCGTAATATCTGAGATGAAACCTCAGGGCACCTTGAAGCTTAGGAAAGGAAAGGGCTGACTAGGCTGCGTCCTTGCGGCTTGGGATGTGGGGCTTCTCCAGTTCAAGAACAGATCGCTCATGAGCATATGCAGGAGAAACGGGGCGCGGCGAGGGGGAGATGGAGAGAGGGAGAGAGGGAATGTTGCCTCCACCCAAGCAAAGAGAGATGGTTAGATAACGTTGAGGAGATTCAGGTTGGCAAGATGGGCTTGCTTCGGCTTGCCGGGCCAGGAGAGCATAGGGCTAAGGAATGCTGGTGAAGGCATGGGATACGAGACAAGAAGAATTAGGTGCACGAGTAGTTGTGGTGTTCCGTGGTGATATTCGTCTGATTACTTGGCTTTCTTTTATGGGGTGATAAACTGCCCAACGAAAGAGAGCTCTAGACATTCGAGAATACAACAACAACGAGAGAGAGTCGAGGCGACCAATGCTGGTTTTGATATGTGCCTTTGGTGTTCCAAGGGGAAAGAAGATGCTTATGCTTCCTACAACTACAAATAGCTAGTTAACTAAGTAGTGAACTAACTAGTCATCAGAGCTTCATTCGTTCTGACCACGCATGCACTAAACATGCGTACGCAATGCCATAACTACGCCTCGCAAGAACTTGTGTTGTGCCAAGGCACCATGCTCTCGTCATCCATTGTTTTGTAGTAAATATTCGGGTGCCTGGGGTCTATTGGCGCATAAAACAGGCTCTTCTCGACACGCACGATGTATGCACATACAAACGCAGCTTGCCCGGCTTGCGTCGTTGTGGCCAAGGCAGAAAGAGGCACAAGTCGCACACACACATAGGTGGTTACAGTTAGTTATGTGCTAACTATGCTTGTTTACTGACTAAGCAGGGCGGTCGGGGGAAGACGCTGTTCTAGGAGGGCGGGCTCTTCTTACCATTTTTGGTGGTTTCCACCTGCCCCGAACATGTTAGAGGAAGCCCGACTCTGCTATCGTGTCCTTTTTGCAGATTGCTGAGAAAAACAAGTCAAGCAAAGGAAGGCAGGAAGAAGGAAGAATACCACAGGACAGGCGAAGCTTGGGGAGGCGAATGGGCGAATGAAGCTTGGCCGCTGGAGTTGCTGCGAAAGACGACATGCTTGTGCAGGTACGTACAAGGGAGCTGATAAAGCTAAAGCACTGTGCTGACAGGTACCTTTCCTTATAGACACAGCTGGAGAGTACGGCTTCTGTAGCTCCTCCCCAGCCACCACGCACTGAGTACTGAGAGTTTAGGGGCTGAAGCGGGGCTGGCTCCCTGAAGAGACCGACCGGCAGCCTGCTTGGACGGCCCAGGAAGGCCTAGGGCCCTGGCCGAGGCCCTAGTAAAGAGCTCTCTATTCAGGGGCTCTTGTATACTGTGCGAGAGACATTTCCCCTCGCTCGCTACCGGGTAGACGCTGTGAGCGGCGTGTACCTTTTGCGTGGGCTACGGCCACATCAGGTACCTGGGCCTGCATCTTGCTGGCACGGACGCTGGAGGCGGGCAGGAAGGCCAGGCTTGTCTCTTGTCGTCTTTGTTGGCCTCCCCACTAGATAAATTCGGACCACTCCCAGTGCATTTCGTGTTCAGCCACGACCCCTAAAGGAAACCTACACCTCTTTCTTCTTCTCTTCTTCTCTTCCCTTCCCTCCTCCAAGCTTTGTGAACAGCCTCGTCTTCAAATTCATCCGTCTTCGTTTTTGTCTGCTTGCTCGATCAGGATATCGCGTGAGCCTCTTCAATCAGTCTTTGTCTTTATTTACTCTATTACAACCAACTCACAACCGTCACAATGGAAGGTTTGTACTCTACATTCGCTCTCTATCTGGTGTTTTGGCTGCCATTGTGCTAGCCTAGCTTGTCAGGCTCGCAGTAGCCACGACTATGGCCAATGGCTCACCAGCTGCAATGATCGTCATGGCATCATCGACGGTGTATTGCATTTGATAAACTGTAGCTAACCAACTCTTTTTCTTCTAAATAGAGGAAGTCGCTGCCCTCGTCATCGACAATGGGTAAGCTCCCGCTCAATATGAAGCTCGTGGCCTCAACTCGGGCCCAGACCTTCCATCTCTACCCTTAATCTGTCCCCGCCCCATTGGCCATCCACACCAAAAAACCAATGACTCCAGCCAGCAACAATGCCACTTGATGATACTACGTGAACAATTTTCTAACCCATTGCTGCAGTTCCGGCATGTGCAAGGCCGGTTTCGCCGGTGATGATGCTCCTCGTGCTGTTTTCCGTAAGTTGCCATTTGCTACCCCGCTCCAAGCCTCGAAATCTTGGGAAAAGCCACATCATCACAACCACAATGCAACTGTTATCGCACGTCTCATGATTTACTAAATGCTAATCTTGTCTAATAGCTTCGATCGTCGGTCGTCCCAGACATCATGGGTAAGCTCTCCCCCATGATTTCCCCCTTTTCAGATCCCAAGGCTCCGTGCTATAGGAGGCTTGATCCACTTCGGACCATCCTTCAACACAGGAGCTTTCGGAACGAAATACAACGCCAGAATGGGATAACTGACAATGCTCAAAATATAGTATCATGATTGGTATGGGTCAGAAAGACTCGTACGTCGGTGATGAGGCTCAGTCGAAGAGAGGTATCCTGACCCTTCGCTACCCTATTGAGCACGGTGTCGTTACCAACTGGGATGACATGGAGAAGATTTGGCACCACACTTTCTACAACGAGCTGCGTGTCGCCCCCGAAGAGCACCCCGTGCTGCTGACCGAGGCTCCCATCAACCCCAAGTCCAACCGTGAGAAGATGACCCAGATTGTCTTCGAGACCTTCAACGCTCCCGCCTTCTACGTCTCCATTCAGGCCGTGCTGTCCCTGTACGCCTCCGGTCGTACCACCGGTATCGTTCTGGACTCCGGTGATGGTGTCACCCACGTTGTTCCCATCTACGAGGGTTTCGCCCTGCCCCAGGCCATTGCCCGTGTTGACATGGCTGGTCGTGACTTGACTGACTACCTCATGAAGATTCTGGCTGAGCGTGGTTACTCCTTCTCTACCACTGCCGAGCGTGAAATCGTTCGTGACATCAAGGAGAAGCTCTGCTACGTCGCCCTGGACTTTGACCAGGAGATCCAGACCGCTGCTCACTCTTCTACTCTTGAGAAGTCGTACGAGCTTCCCGACGGTCAGGTCATCACCATCGGCAACGAGCGTTTCCGTGCTCCTGAGGCCCTGTTCCAGCCTTCCGTCCTGGGTCTGGAGAGTGGCGGTATCCACGTTACCACTTGGCAGTCAATCATGAAGTGCGATGTCGATGTCCGTAAGGACCTGTATGGCAACATTGTTATGGTAAGTTCCAATCTATTCCACAAGCATATCTACAACACTACGAGTCTCTTATTAACAAAACTAGTCTGGTGGTACCACCATGTACCCCGGTCTGTCCGACCGTATGCAGAAGGAGATCAGCGCCCTGGCTCCTTCTTCCATGAAGGTCAAGATCATCGCTCCTCCCGAGCGCAAGTACTCCGTCTGGATCGGTGGCTCCATTCTGGCCTCTCTGTCCACCTTCCAGCAGATGTGGATCTCCAAGCAGGAGTACGACGAGAGCGGTCCTTCGATTGTTCACCGCAAGTGCTTCTAAGGTGTGTAAGTTGTTGGTCTTGGGGGGTGTTATATAGAGTAATGCGGGGGACTAACAGGAGGGCCCCGGTCAATTGCAACGCAACAATACAAATTCACAATCACCTCTTTTTGTCTTTCCACCTTTGTTTGACATCATTCAAGTTGGTGTGCAGAAGTTTGTTTCCCTCTTTATTGCCGGCCTTCCTACGCTTTCCATCACGGGTCTCTTGCAACGCAAACCCCTCAAACTTTGCCTCAAAGGATTTCTCTCTTACACCTATCATGCACGATGTTGACTTTGATGCTGTCACAAAAAGCTTTGGCCTATTAGGAAGCTGGTCGCTCCTTCTCTTTACCCATCCCAATTATTGCACTCCCTTATTCTTTAGGTTTACTGTTTCTTATAGCTATCCGGATTAATTCTTGATGCCTTCCTTGTTCCTAAGAACTCGTTCATGTCACTCTTGCTGGAAAAGCAGCTCTTGATGTAGTACAAGACATGCTTTAACGATGTGGCCTGTAGAAATGAATGCACCAACCGTGTACTGCAAGTTTTGATGCAGAAACAACACTTGCAGTCTATATGTAAAGAATCTGCTTGATGATGTTATCTTGTGGTTTCTATGCTGACGGATGAATGTAAATCATGTAGTTAAGGGATTGACGAAGTCCATCTTGAACATGTGCTCGGAGGCCCTAGAAAGCGTCAGGTTTTGTCATCCCAAGGTACTTATTTTGGTGTCGATGGAGTTGTTGATTCTTGACGAGAGACAGCTTTTGATGCTGGGTGCTTGGGTAGTGTACATAGCACATGGCTATCCTCCACGCCTACAAGGCCTACGACAATGCCATCCGCTGCTGCCTCAGTCATCCCTTCTTCGCACGATGACCCCTTCAACCCCGCGGCTTGCTTCTCCGTCTCTAGCGTGCGGTATTTGCGACGGCTCTTCTTGGCTGCACTCATTTGTCTCTTCTTTTTTAGCGTTGAAACAATATTCGTTCTACTATTTTCACCGCTGTATAGCTCGTCGAGGCGCTGAGCGAGCAGCTCGCGCGCAATGTTGCGGTTCTGGGTGCGTGAACGGGTCGCTTGGGATTTCACCACAATTCCGGTCGGGAGGTGTTTGAGTTGTACGGCGGAGCTTGTCTTGTTCTGTAATTTGAGGAAGAAAGGCAAAAGATATGGTTAGCATATGTTATTTGGGGGACCTGGCCACTGGGAAAAGAAAACATACAATCTTCTGCCCGCCCGGCCCGCTGCCTTTGAGAAAGCTTTCTTGGATCTCGACCTCCGGCGGAGGCTTAGGGCGTGGTGGGAGTTGATTGTTTTTCCCCCATGGCGCAAAGAAGGCAGAAAATGATCGTGTAGCTGCAGTCCGCACGACCGCCCAGCCAGGTTGAGCCATTGCTACACGGCTAGCGAATGCGCCAATGAAAGCCATAGTGTGTTTGGTAGGCGTCTGGTAGAGTGGTGCTCAAGATGGAGGTTTCTGGATCCAGGCTGTGCGCTACTCGCCAGTTCTCAAGCGTAGGTCTCGCATTAGAAAGTGTGGGTTGGTGCGGCTGCGTCGACTCGTGGAGGCTTCTCGGTGTGCGCATGAATTGATGATGACAGACCAGCGGCTCGGTGAGACTGCTCCCGTATCGGCCCCACTTAGATTAGATTGGCGTATCCAGCCAATTAAACACGCCCATTTTGTTAGCGTGCTTAGCCAGGGTCGCGCAGCTTATTCTTGATGACGGCCGCCAAATTGATGAAGGCGTCTGCTTTGTTTGATGTCATTGTCCAATGTGTATTTTACAAATCTGTGAAAGTCTCGCTATTTGTCACATTCCCGACGTTTGCTCATTTGCATTTATCTTTTCTTTTTCTTCTTGACTCTCTTTCTATCTTGATTTTCTCTGGCTGACCCCATCAAGGGCCCCTTAAAGACGACTTGCTCTACGAATACCCTCTCTTTGCTTGACCTCCTTTTCTGAACATCGAAACCAGATAACAACACGGCCACGACAATCAACTACGGTCTTCTGCTCAATTGCCTCGGCTTATTGTCCGATTACCTCACTACCAATCGCCAAGAGTATCTGTCTCTAGAGTTCATATACAATGGCGCAAAGCCCTATTCTCAAGTGGTTTAACCGCAAGATGTACCAAATTGAGGTCAGCTTTGCGGTGAACATGTGGACGCCATTCGAACGATTCTTATTTTGTATGTAATATTAGTCTCTACAAGCTGTGCGCGAAATTCTTTGATCTTGCTTGTAGCCTCTATATGAAACCACGAGTTTCCTGGACTCACAAGACCACCCGCACATGCCAACGCCTACCGAACATGAACATGACTAACGTCATATCTGATTCCACTTAGACTCGGTGCTATTCCTTGTGACTAGCCTTCTCAGTCTTGCAACACTCCTGTACCTCCCTCAGCACATCAAGTTTCTTGTTAACCGCGCCTGGTTCTACGCGCACGGTGACGAAGCCACAGATATTGTGACGTTAGCCAAAACAGCGGCGCAGACGGTTATCAACGTGGCTGCAACAGGAGTCGAGGAAGTATCCAAGACAGAATTATAAAGAACACGAGGAGGGGGAGGCTACATGAAAGAGAGTGGGAGTCACATGGCGGCAAAGCTTGACGCCGATGAGGTTCAGTCAGGAGTTCTCTTGACAGGTCTCACTATGGGCCCGCATATTCGGATATACCACTCGTGAAATTAGACGACATGGTATTTATTTAAGGGTTGATCAGGTAAATGGGCGATCAGCACGGGTTTTGACAGTTTAACACAGCACGATACCTATGGCTCGGAAGACACTGGGGCCTTAATAATACTTTTAATGCATCAAATCAAAACTGGGATATTCTAGAACAACAAGTCTCATCTTGCCCTTATTCATTACTTTTGAGATCTCTACATTGCTACAAGCCCTGCTTGTAGGTCAAAGTGTAGATGCGTAAGGAGCTATCCTCACCAGCAACTGAGAGGCAAGAGGATGCACAAGTATCCGCGATTTCAGACTTATCAGTAGGTCTCCAAGCAAGTTGCAAGACTGACTTAGAGAGACATAATCTAAATAAGAGTTGATTAGTATTGTGTGTGTTCGGTGTTCTTGGAGAGTTGTTACTTACTCGGGGCTCAAGGGTGTGTTAGTAATCACTTCCACTTCTTGTCCAAAGGATAACATGCAAACTGAGATATTTCCCGTCTCTGTTCCGACTGCAAGTATTTGCTTGGTTGAATCTTGTACTTGAGAAAAGTCGACAGCAGTCACGGGACTGTCAAAGACCAAAGAATGGCCTAGCTCAAAGACTCCGTTCTTCTCAACCCACAGGTGAACCTTCTTGTCTCTGCTAGCCGTCGCAAAAGCGCGAGGCTCAAGACACTGAGCCCATGCGGCATCAAGAATCATTCTTGAATGTCCCTTGAGGTTTGCTTGCTTGAGACTGAAGTTGACTTGGGCTGAATCCTCATCTTTAGCAAAGACTGCCCACTGACGATCTCTGCCGACCGAAAGAATCATTGCATCATCGCGTGAGAATCGCACACGTGCAGCTGTTAATGAATGTGCCATAAGTGGTGGGCGAATCTCAGTCCACTTGGTTGTTTCGAATAGCCGGATGACAGCATGGTTTGTAGATGTGGCTTTGCATGCGCTGGCGATCAAGCTGCCGTCGTGACTGTTAGCCAAGCATGAAATTTCATAACCATGGCCGTATAGTTTCTCGGCTTCGGGCCACAGCGAGTATCGTGATAGTAAATCTTCGAATGGCGGCTGGTTGATGTCCAGTGCCATCTTGCGCCCTGCTGGGGCTTCCCCCTCAATCTCACCGGAGTTGGGCTCATCGATGGCCTTGTTAGACAGGCCGAGTACCGGCATGTTTGCTGCGTCGGGCATAGAATCAGTGGCAGCAGCGGTGCCAGTCACACGACTCAATAGCATAGCAACAGCCTTGGGCTGAGAAAAGACACGCATCAGCTTCTCATCGGCCCCAGAGACAAACCGGTGATCACCAAGACTGTCGACGCAGTTGAGGTCGTAGCCATGAATTTGGGGACGTGCCATCTCATGCCATGTGTTTTGGCCGACGGGCCCTTTCCATGGCGCGTGCAGACGTGTGGTCTGATCCGAGGATGTGGAGAGGATGTAGGCGCCACTACGAGCCCAAGAAATGCCAGTCACAGGGCTGACATGGCCGGATATCCCAATCTCCTGGTTCCATTGGTCAGTCGAGTCATCATAAACCCAGCGTCTCCAGCTTCCTGTGCGACCAAGGCAGACTACTGACTTGCCGTCGGGTCCCCATAGACCAGTCCAGAAGCCGCCAGTGCTTCCTGTTGCGGTCGTAGCGCCCTTCTCGCGACTAATCTCTCCAAGACGCGCCATGCTAATCCAGATGCCGGAATCTGCGTCAGGCTCCCACATGGCCAGTGTGTTGTCTGCAGATGTAGAAAGAAGTTTGAGTTTTTGGCCTGGCCGTGAAAGCCATTGGGCACTGTAGATCCAGTCTTCATGACCCAAAAGAAGCGCCTCAAAGGTAACTGTAAAGACCTTAGATCCAACCTTGACCACCTGAGCCTTGTTTGACGGGGACTTGCCAAGAAGTAAGCTTGACCGTAACGGGTCAGCATCAGAGGTCGACTTTACAGGAGCTTGGGCACCTTGGTGCACACGCCAGATACGAATGTATTTGTCCTGACTAGCAGAGGACATGAGGAGGTTGCTGCATGGGTCATCCTCAACTTCGCGCACAAATTCAAGCGAGCGAATCCACCCTTCATGGCCAGAAAGAGTTGTCTGTAAGCTGAATTCCAAGGTCTTAGGGTCAGACGCATCAGCCACAAATACTTGCACAAAAGTCTTGGTACCGGCTGCAGCTAGTAAGAAAGAGTCGTCTGATGCGTCCAATGCGCTGAAGGCCAAGGCAAGAGGGAAATATCTGGGCGCCGTCTCGATGCTTTGCACAAGACTCAGATGCCTATTTTCAAATTTCCAGACTTTTATGGTCGCATCGGCACTTCCAGAGGCAAGGAACACGCCTTTGCTGTAGGATTGGGACTTGAGCACTGCTATGCAGTGAATAGGAGCCTTGTGGTCTAGCAGTACCTGAAGCGTCTCGTAACGGTACGTGTTACAGTTGACTAACCAAAGTCTGAGCGAGTGGTCGTCTGAACCGGAAAGCATAAACTGCTCATGCGGTGTTGAAGACGAGCCCGGTGGTGGAGGCAGGAACTTGATGGCCTTGACCAGTTCACCATGACCCCTCAACATGGCCGAAATACCTCGCGGAGTGACGCCCTATGTAGATTTCAGCTCTCGGTATCCATGTCACAGCCGGGCTGCAGAGTTGGGGCTCGACTTACACTCGGTTCCCAGAGCGCAATGTTCACGTCTGCGCCGAACGCCAGTGTTCCATCTGGACTCCAGTCAGCCACGGCTGTGTGTCTGTTGGCGCCAGTGGAGATGTACTCCGTCATAGCCTGGAATGACGCCATTTTCATGCAGCGTGTGTGTGAAGTCGTGCAGAATCGGGGGAATTTAGGAGCTTGTTGGCGATGGCAGCATTGGTAGGTAGTAAAGGTTACAATTTTGTTGGTTGCACAGAGCGGCGTCATAGCAGCTACAAAGCAACCCCCCGCACTGATTATTGTAGACTAAAAGTGGAGCACAGCACTAGGGTTGGTCGCGTAACCCGTTTTTCCGTGCGACAAGGCTGGAAAAGTTTTGAAGCCAGTGTACCGGGGATCATCAGTCCACAGCAAGACGAGTATTGAACCTCCGCAAATAACCGGATTTTTGAATTCCCTCTTGTTTTCTTCTTCGCCTTGCTTTTGCATACTCCAAGACCATATCAAAAATGCTTGCCCTTTCCGAAGAGACCAAAGAGCGCATCGGCCGCCTGATTGACGTCTCGCAGGTCGTCGTGCACTAGTGAGTTCTTTATACCATGAAAGATCACGCCGTGAACGCCAGATTTTGCTAACAATTTTACCTTTTAGCGGCTACATTCCCTTCATTCTGTACCTGGGTACGTCTTCTCCCTGGAGCAGACTTCAGTGAAGCGATCAACCCCCGCAAAACCCCGATTTACTAACAGCGATATACAATTACAGGCCTGACTCGCAGCGTGCCTCGTCCTTCGATCATCCGGTCCGTATTCCACCATCTCCAAGATCCCCCAACAGCGCGCTAACTGTCCCTATAGCCTCCTGTCTCCCTTGTCATAATCGACCAGAAAAGTCACACAAACTGTTGGGTCCATCGATATATTCCAATCCCATTCCAGACAACGGGCTCATGGCTGCTTGAACACGACAGTACCCAATAGCAAAATGCGGTGGAAATGCAAGATAGACAGGCAGCATGATGGAGAAAGGGGGAAAGCAGGCCAGAAACTAGGCCTGGAAAATATCTAGACCACAGTCTGGCGCTCTTTATGTACCATTACTACTACCAGTGTCACAAATGACGGCGGTTCACAGACAACCTTCTTATTAATGAAAATTTTGATCAAAAGAAATTCATCCCCCTAAAGAAAATCTCAGATATGGAAAATATTGGCATAGATAATAAAACAGCGATGAAGAAAGTAAAATTGAAATATCAAGCGTAGTCATACGTCATCCTCAAGAAGGCAGGCAGTTGCTTTGACATAAATGGTGTCACCATCCAATGTGGTAGTTGCAAAATCTGGATCCTGGCATAAAGCTTTCATTTCTGACTTCATTCATTTTTTCCCTTCCTAATATCCAAGTTTCAACATACCCACACCAACAGCCTTTTCATTATGGCGTCATGAAGTAACGGCCTTTTATCTTGTCCGACTTTTTCCTTGTCTTGGTTACTTCCCTAGGATCCGGAGGTTTCCGCGTCTACAATGCCGACGCAACATCCGCTTTCTACGGCTTCCATTGAGTCTATTGCCGGTTTAACGGCCGGCTCAGTGGCTACGCTTGTAGTACACCCGCTAGATATCGTCAAGACACGAATGCAGAGTGCGTAGTCATAGTCACTCTTCCCCCTTTTCTATCGATTGCGATGCTAATTCATGGCTTCCTGCGCACAGTATATCGTAGCGCAACTGTGGCTGGCGATCAACTGAGCCTCACCACGCTTGACGTGTTGCGGAGTCTGGTGACTCATGATACGCCGCTATACGCCTTCTATCGAGGTCTCACCCCAAATCTCGTCGGCAATGCAGCCGGCTGGGCGTCCTTTTTCTTCTTCAAGGCCAAGGCTGAACAGCTGCTTATCTCATTTCGAGCCAATGGGCCACAGACCCACAAGAACAGCAGCAACCTTGCGCCTCACGAGTACTTCCTGGCTTCGGCCATGGCTGGTGCTACAACAACTATGCTGACCAACCCCATCTGGGTGCTTAAGACGCGCATGCTTTCGTCGGATCGGGCGACCGAGGGTGCGTATCGGAGTATGACCCAGGGGATACGCGCTATCTACCATACAGAGGGTCTCCGCGGGTTCTATCGCGGTGTACTTGTGAGCTTGGCGGGTGTGTCACATGGAGCTGTACAGTTTGCAGTCTATGAACCATTAAAGAAAGTCTATCTCGCAACAAAGCCCCGCGATGGTAACGGATCTGGCACCAATCCTACAAATCAGAAGGGCGAGCAGAAACAGAGACTAGATGTACAGGCAACGTTAGCTATCTCGACATTAGCCAAGCTAGTAGCTGGCACAATCACGTACCCGTATCAAGTCATCCGCGCGCGCATGCAAAACTACGACTCGGAAAACAGATTTGGCAGAGGCATTTCTGGCGTAGCCGGCAGGGTGCTTCGTGAGGAGGGACTGAGAGGGTTCTATCGAGGACTGGGACCGGCAATCCTGCGGGTCATGCCAGCAACGTGGGTAACGTTCTTGGTATATGAGAACGTCAAACACCAATTACAAGCAATGTAAGCAGTATCAGACCCTGTGCGTGTGCAAATCAACAGTATGAAAGGGACAAGAATCGGCAATGCAAAGCGATGCTTACTCGCCCACAGCGGGCAAATCGCAGAAGCAAGTTAGCACATCACAAGAGTGAAAACAAAGCAGGACCATATTCGCGGGTCCGCACTCTTCTCATTTCATACGATGTACGTTCAAGGCGTCTCTACCTCTCACATTCACCCAGCCCAGTATCTGCTGGGGCTTCGTTTGCCGTGCCGTTTTCTCTTGGCGCCTCTTCAATTTCCGTTTTGTCCGCCCACAGCCACAGCTGGCGGGTCTTCTCCTTCCCGCCCAATGCATATGGTTTTGCCCCCCCCCCCCTCCCACCCCCATCTGACTCAGATTATAAAAGGCCGCAATACATGTGAGCCAGCTGTCCAGCCGTCTCTCTAATTGTCAAGCTGTCGCGAACTTCATGCACCCCCTTTGCTTTCACGCCTTGGTCCTTGTCAAACATACAGCTTGCCAGCTTGTCAAAACAACAGATTTGTCTGGCACAGCCTATCCCCCTCTCTGGATTCCTTAGCACTCCCCATCCCATGGTTCACTATATCAAATGCTACATGTTTGTAGAAAAGTGGTATGGTATGGTTTGCTAAGGTATAGGTGTGTGCAGATGCGATTGTAGACTAGCCAATGGCATGGCAACAGGTAGGTATACAGAGGAGGTCGGGAAGCAGGACTAGAAGTACCTCTATGCTTGTATATAATTATAGATATGAAAGTGGAGGCGAATGTCTACGCTGTCTCTCTGTATTCTCGAGTGGTTCTGCTATTCGCTCTTCTCTACGCCCGTCGATTCTACTGGCAGTACCTGTCTTGGGTTAGGCACTGATATCAGAGAGCGAATATATCCTCCCATCTCAGCCCGCTTTGTCTCCATTACATGCCATCACATTTAACTCAGCATATTGACCCTATGGAGCTGGTGTGTTGTCTGTCCGTTGTCTCAACTGAAATGGGGTGGGGAGCCAACGGCTAGAGACAGACAACCAGGAAGACGGGATGAGTGTATTTGATCAACAGAGGAGGTGTGTTAACTGCGTAACGAATAGGAGAGGCACGTCGTGTATGAGACATGGCATGTGCCAGTCTTTTGTCTCTGTAGGTATCGACAAGCCTGGGACTTTACAAGACACATATACGCCTGACAAATCGCTGTGTCACTCTACTGCTACAAAGTTAGGGAAGGAAAAAAGTCTGCGAAGTAGTTCTTCTACTGCGTCATTGGTGGTTTCTCTGTGTTCTCTCCCTCGTACTGCCTCTTTCTGTCTTGTATGTGGGTACTGGATTCTATTCCCCTGCGTCTATGTAGACCAAGAACCACGAGCGAATATGCTCGTCAAGACCAAGGCAGACTCCTCACTGTCTGGAGTCTACGACGTAAGGGATACACACAAAGAGACCGGGTAGAGACACAAACAGAGGGCACCAAAGAGAGAAGGAGGCCGAGACGGCATGGAAACAAAGGCTAGAGGTCAGAGGGAGGGTATCTCTCCTCTGTCCTGGTCGGGGAAGGATGATCCAATACAAGACAGAAGCCCTACAATGTGAGTACTAGTGTACAGGAAATTCTTGTGTATTCTATTCTGCATTGCGCCCTGTGAAAAGAAGCCTCTGTGTTCTTTTCTCCTTCTCGGAGCATTCGTGGTCATCACCAAAGGGCTACGTCTCATACAAAATTGCTGTCCTTCGGCTAGACAGAGCTCTGCAGCGAAGCCGGGCGAGCCATTTTGTCCAAACCAGCTAAGAAGACTAGTGTGTAATTCCCTTGATGGCTGGCTCTACCCATCGCAATTGTGGCTGCTTTCCAAGCCTGAACGCAAGTGACAGACAGATCAGACCAGACGAGGATAGACGAGGCCATGATAATGCACGGCGAATCAGTAAAAGAAACAGAAGAAGACTTGATATACCTGTGTACAGCTATAGGCGATGCGGCATAGGGATTTCGCTGTTACAAGCACTCTGCTTTCCCCTGGCAGCTGAGTCAAAGACTAAGCCTTGCTTGGGGGGAGGGGGTGTTGGACGGCACGGATATGAACCAAGCAGGGTATTTTTTTTGGCCTTTGTCGCGAGCGCGAGTGCAACTGTGACTGTAAGGTGTGACCATAGTGGGCCATCTATGCTTGGGTATACCAGTACCTGCACAGGTAGTGTTTGGACAGGCACCAGATAGCAGAGGGCGAGAGTGCGAGACAGGTTGTATAGTTACCAGTACTCATACAACTAAGATGCACCAAGATCTGTGTGGGCACTGATGGGGGCTGGAAGAGCTAGAGCAAAAGCTGGGCAGCCACAAGCAGGGGACGAACCGGAAGGACACTGGGGAGACAATACATCACAAGTGCTGTTTCTGTAGCTAGATAACTAGCAGCATTCAAGACAATGCCAGCCCGGTCGGTCTAACTACATTTGGGCCCTAGCAATAACTCATTATCATGCCTGAAGAGTGTTAGCCCATAGAGGTTGTTTTGTAGCACTGGTTCTTGGAGAGAAGTCTGCACTGCAGAGATCAAGACGCTTCATGAGATGCCCCCACAGGTCAGCTTAGTCCTATTTGCTCTTATAGCTTTTAATATGCTGTGACTATGCGTTTGATGGACCTTGACGATTGACAGAGAAGCACAATATGTACGTATACTAGCAGGTAGCAACGGCGAAAGGGTTTACGAACCCTAGCCAAGTTTGTACTACAAGCTCCTCAACCCTCGACTCTCGACTCTCGACTCTCGACTCTCGATTCCCAACCCTCGATGTCTATGCTCCCGACATGTCTGCCACTCTAAGTCGGTTATTCTTTCCCGCCTTTCTGGGTGCATACTATGTCTTGCAGGAGCAGCGGGAGGCAACTTTCCATAGCTAACTAAGTAAAAGGATACACATGCACAGGTACATACATATGCACAAGTCTTCGCTTGTGTTATGGGAGAGAGGCTTTGAAAGGTCAGGCTCTAGCTGAGGATATATGACGAATGGCCACTGACTGAAATGTCTTAGTTCTCAATGGAAAGCCCCTCGCTGGTGCAATTTCAACGTACCTGACACAAGCGGCATTATGACTGGTAGCCTTCTCTTTCTGTCCGATGTCCGCCTTGTTTTGTTTCTCCCTTGCGTGAAGAACCACGCCGTGTGTAGGAGGAGAGATTGTACACAGGCCTCCGCTCTGAACACATGAGCATGCGCATAGTACAGTTGGTTAACTAACTGTAGTTAGAAATAGCAAGACCCCAAGTATGTAGGTTCATACTTGTAGAAAGATGAGCTGTGATATATCACAGGTCAAAATCAAGCACTCGAGGGGTAAGTTTAATAGAAATAGACAGGAAAAAGAAATATAAAAAGTGGCGTATAAAAAACATGTCAAAAAAGGAAAATAAAGGTCTAAACAACAAGCCGCAAGCATCACTACTACCTCGAGGACATAAACCGCATGGAGGGGCCACGGCACGAGATCGGTGAATTTGTTTTTGTGTCTGTATTTTTTTTTTTCGTTTCCCACCCTTGTCTCCCTTTTTGTCTTCCGAAGCTCCTGTGCGGCTTCACGTGTGGGCTTTTCTTTTGTTGCTCATTCTCCCTTGCACTTACACATGTGCAGCAATGTACGTGAGTAGACATAAGCATACACGATCTCTCTTTTGTTGCTCTCTGCATAGTCTAGTTAATTGCCTCAGAATTCGGCTTACTCTTTGACATCTGACCTGTCAGTTTGGGTATATGCACTTGTGGCCCGCTGTCTTTGAACCCCGGCCAAGATTCTGGGTTCGTTTAGCTTGCCGCAGGGTCTGCTAAAGTCTGTGTGTAATGTGTGCATACGTACATACATACAACTACAATGTAAACAAGAGGGATCTGTGTAAAGCCATGCATGTATGTATGTGCATACTTGCATACATATTACCTGTAACTAACAGCTTAGCGGCTGTGGGCAAAGCAAGCAGAAGTTGAAACATGACGGCTCTCAAGGCCGTTCTTTGCTTGATTATATCAAGCTTCCCGGTCTCGTGTCTTCTCTTGATTACATGTTTGATCAATATTCAGCTGGTTACGGAGATATCTTGGTTATGATGTATCATAAAAGAAGGGCAGGCGAACAAGTCTGAAAGCTTTCTACTCGTGGCCTCGACTAGTGAATGCCATTATCTGCTTTGTTTGTTTGGCAGTGTCTCTGTATCTCTATTTTCCTTGTGTGTCTCGCCCACACTCTTCCCGCCAGTACTTTTAGTGTAGATTATTCGGCTTGTACACACTTTCTTCTTTGTTTCTGGGCACCAGGCCGTACATCAGATATTTCTTTTTCCTTTGTTTCTTCCCTTACAATCTAGCAGTTTCTTTTTCTTTCCTTATTTTTCCCTTTGCTTCAGATCATGCAACTTTTACCTCTCCCTTCATGTGCGCTCTTCATTTACTCTGAATGAGACAAAAGAAAATAGACAGAACAAGTTCCGAGATTCCTCTTCCTCTGTTCCCCGAGCCCCATCTCACATGGTTGGATGGTTAATGAAAGTCTATGTACGTGATGCGTCACTTTTGGACACTCTGCGTATTGTATACATGTGTATGTATGTGCTTGATCCAGTAGCCCCGTCCTCACCAAGAACAAGAGAAAGTAAACCAGACATCTATCTATATGTACATACTCTCGCTCTGTGCCTTGCTTCATGCAAACTGCGAACTGCTGCACCACCTGACGATATTACACATCTGCTTGGCGTCTGTAGGGCACGTATGGGCGGAACATGTGGCTTTCTCCCTGTGATTTCCTCTCTACGCCATGAAATGATGCGAAGCAAGGGGAAACCAGACAGAATCGACGCAAGACTGTTGATGTTAATGGAGCAGATGTTATATGGTGCGGCACTTCACGTGCTGCTTGTGAAATGGGACTGTACGACAGAACCTTGAGTTCCGTATGTGTGTCACGTGATTCTATTTAGCCTGTACAACCCTAAAATGAACCTCACATCGCCCTACAAGTGTGTCCATGTGAGGTGTGTTCGTTGATATTCAAGGACCAGATCTCGACATGTGCAAGGCAAGAAGCTTGGACCCGTGATAGCCAGGCTGCACTTTCTTTTTCTTGTCCGATTCTCGGGAAAACAAGAGCCGTTCCAAGACGGGTCAACAGCCGCCAAAAAGACCAGGCCCAAGACAGAGCCTAGAGACTACAAAGCCACAGGTCTGGAAGCCTGCAAGTAGTTCCTTGTCCTTACCATGGCCCCTGCTGCTGTGCTTCAGTCTGTCCACTGGCCTGTCCTCTCCTGTACCGGTTGTGCTAGTCTTCCATTCCTGTTTTCCCCCCTGCTTGTTTGAGCTCATGGATATCAGACCCCTGTCTAGTTGGTTGGTCCATGACCAAACATCTACTTGAAGTGTGTTGACCTTGTCGTGTTTTTTTGTGCTTGTGCTTGTGCTTGTGCTTGTGCTTGTGTGGTTGAGCTTCCCTGTTCTATCATAAAATGACCAAAATATAGGGTCAAAGGAGCACCTTTATGCAAGCATTGCAGTTCAGCTCATATTGTACCAGCTCCGTAGCTTCTGAGGCCACAGAAACGAAGGCAAAAAAGAGGAGCAAGGGAGCAAAAGTGTGCACATATACTAGTATGAGTCCATGGGTGCACGCTATGGTTCACTGCATGCATACTATATCTGTACATACATAAATGCAAGAGTGAAGAAAAGCAAGCGTTGATAGCCAAGAAGAAGTAAATGGGCGTCTTCTCTGCTTTGCTGCTGCAGGTCCTCGAGTCTTAAAAAAGCCGCTAGAACAATCGAGATCAGCTTGAAAAAGGAAGGACAAGAACCAAGTCACAGCACAATGACTGTGCTTGTATTCCAGGCTTAACCCTGCATCCCGAACCTCGAACCTTTCATCAACAACCAAGTCCTTGACTGCCTTGGATACAAGCACTAGTTCTAGTATCCAAATCCTGTGAAGAACAGGGAACAGGCACTACCCCTTCACTTGCTCGCTTGGTCTAAACACATTTCTCTTCTACTTTTTTTTCCTCCTCGGGAACAAAACGAACGAAGAACCACTGAGTTTTCTGCTCTCATGGTGTCATGGTGTGTTTCTTGAGCTTGTGGCTATGACTTTTTGCTGCCGTCTAGATTCACCTCGAAGATATCCGCAATGGCAACAGACTACGACAGCCGTCTTTATGACTTGTCAAATCTGTATCAGCCGGCTCATATCGAAAGAATTGCTGAAAACGGCTTGAAAGCCGCTGTGTGTGGCTGTTGTCTTGTCAGGACGCAGCGGCGTGCGTGTCAAAATTCTGCTCCCCGCCGTCTCATTCCCTGCCTTCTCTCCACTACCCTTGCCCTACACTAGTGCCCTCGATTCTCTGTCACTCTGATTTGTGACGAACCAGAAAACAACAAAACTGCAGGGAATCTGACGAGTCGGCAAATTTTGAGTGCCAGCAATATCTGTCCTGCTTATGTAGTTACATACATGGTCACCAAGTGAACTTGACATGCTATGCTAACCCCCTAGTTCGATGGGCCATTGTGAAACCCGGAACTGCGTCCCCTAGTTCCTCGGGGGAAAAGGAGGGGGCTCCCGGGTTCTCTTCCGTGCTCCCTGCACTTGTTGCGGTGTGTTCTTCCATGCTTCATAAGCCCTGTTGACTGGCTGGACTGCTGAAAATGATCTAGCCAATTAAAGGTTGTATGATAAGAGTCAGCTTGGCCAAAGTGGGGAGCGGAGATGGAGCAGCACAAAAGAGGAGGGGGGAGCATGAGGTCTAATATTATGTGAGCATTTGTACGTATAAAAGTATGCCAGTAGCACAGATAGTTAAAATGAGATGAGGTTTGGACGTTGGATGAAACGCCAGGCCTAGGGTTAACAGGGTTAATGTGTGAAAGGAAAGCGCGACTCATACCTTTTGCCTAAAGACCAACTATGAGGTGGGCCACCAAAGCTCACCACGCCCTATTTTTCAACCATGTCTCTGAAGTCTGTCTTTGAGAAGAAAGGAATTGTTGGCAGCGAGACAGAATCCCTTGGGCTTTTTGCGTGGCTTCTTTGTTTTTGAAAGACAAAGAAGACCAAAAGAAGGCAAAAGCAAAACACGAGAAGCACGGAACAAAGACACGCTATATGTAGAATAGCGCCAGACTAATAAGGATAGGTAAGAGACCCGTCGAGGGCAACTTTTTTTTCTTGAGAGGGGCTTTTCTATACTCGTGGATAGGCTTGTATACAAGTAGACATCTTCTGGACTGGCAATTGCGCTGCTACTTTTCGTCCATCTTGTGTATGTTTTTGTCTATCAAAATCCCGGGTGCTTTAGGGCCACTCCCCCTGGGTTCATTCGCCTACAGCCAATCCGTGGTCCACCCTTATACCAGTACCTATAACACACGCCACTCAACACCGTTTCGGGCGACAAATGCTACATCAAAGACAGCTGAGAAGTGAGCGGTCTAGGCCGGGCTCTTTTCCTGTTGCTGGTTGGCCTGTTCACCTGTGTAAAGTACGAGGACGCGCAGCATATGCCAATTCAAGTTCAGTATGCACATAGATAGATAACCACATATGTAGTTATGTACGGCTGCATGTTATTAGACAAGAACAGACGCACATTGTGTGAAGATGTGAATGCGCTTGTGCATGTGCACATGTATGCAGAATATCTTCCAATCTGCGCAAGATGGCAAACAGGAAGTACAGGAAAGACAGTAAAACCCTGGCAATTAATAGTGGGATATGTCAGAAACAAGTTTGTAGATACTTGCTTGCACTTGTGTGTTTACTTGGACTCTCGGTCTTTGTGGAGGCCAGACTCACCAGCCATAAGTCAAGTGCGAGCATGGACTCAACCCTGCTGATCACGAATTGTTGTACTTGTAGCACTTGTAGTACCCTAAGCAAAAAAAAACAAACAAAAAAAGCACTGGCACTTACAAACCTGTTCATACGCAAGTAAACTCGTCCTTGTGGCATCCCTCCACACGCCTTCTACAACGCTTCTTCAAGGGCCCGAGGAAGGGCCCGACGTCACAGCCCGATTCTGCTTGTCCTTGTAGCTCGGTCCTGTCACATTAACCATAGGGCATGCCTCCAGCCCCGAGACTCATGTCCCCGCGGACAGCCAGAGAAAGACAGGCGATGCTGTGTAGCGCTTCCATAGAACCATAGCAAAGTAAAATTAAATGTATGCGTGCACAAGATGGGCAGGAGCACCGTGAGGGAGATTCCCAAAGGGAGTGTGCCTGGAAGCTGGTTACAGGTCGAGATACAGGTAGAAGCGAGTTTCTCAGGCCGGAGGGCAAGACAAACGGGGAAAGGACAACAACCAAACAATACATCCGGTCAGCCTGCGCTAGAGTTGGAGGGATATCAAACAAGCAGCAAAGTGATACCTTTGCTTGACGAGGCAGAGATTTACTGAAAAGGGACATAGGCCAGGACCAAGGTGATGCGTCATAATGAAGATTCGAAGGAAGAGAGGGACCAGAAACATGCAGGTATCAAGGGATAAAGCTGAACAAGACGGCAGCGGGGAGCATTAGAAGTTATCAGGAGCACGCGGAAGCAGAATGGCTACAGGCTTGTTCCCTGTTGGCACGATAGTGAAGAGGGGAGCAAAGAAGCTGGCGGGGTGCTTGCAGGAGGCAAGAGAAGGAGGGCGAAGTATGATGCAGCAGATTTTTATACAGCAAATCAAGACAACCAGACGGATGGGAGGAAGAGAATCGAGGCAGAGGGAGAAGATTAAGAGGGTCCCAGACAGGGACCAGGACAGACGGAATGAACAAGCCAGCCCCGAGACTTACCAAGGTCATAGTCCAAGGCAAGGCGAGGCAGTGGTCCGGTCAGTTAAGTCTCGGGGTATATTCCTCCCAGGCCACGATCTGCAGTTCCTTGCTGCCGCCACATGACGGGCAGGCTCTCGGCAGGCTGTGGATATAGTGATGGGAGGAGAGGACAACCCGAGAGACTGCTTGGACACAGACAGAAACACATGACTGAGGGAGGAGAAACAAGCCATCTCGAGTCGTATGCTCACCTGTAGATGTGTTCTTGGTTTTCCTTCTAGTCAGGCCCTTGTCATGATCCAATACTCACTCCACCTTGATATCTTCGCCATACCACCTGGGTTGAGACTTCAGCAGCAGCAGAGAAACCAAGAGAAAAAAAGCTGTGCCCGCCAGGCCGCACAGACGAACCAAAGCTTCTCTCTTTGGCCCCCCCGGCATCCAGTCGAATCCCTCGACCAGCCAAGACAAACGGGAGCAGGGAGCTAGCACCCGGGGAAGCAGTTCCTGGGTGGAGCAAAGCAGAAAAAGAAAAGTCTGAAAAATGATCAACTTGGTGGGAAGAAAAGTGACGGGAAAAAGTGATAACTAGTTAACCAAAAAAACACGAGGTTGTTTTGTCGGTTGAACAGCAGTAAGGGAGGAGGAGTACATGTACCAGAGGTGTATTCACAAGTAAACAGGGCTCTCTGGGGCGCAGATGTTGGCCAGAACTTTGTGGTTTCTGGCATGTAGCCAGTTACATGTGTACATGAGCCGACTTGCATAGTTGGAGGCACCCAAGAGAACAGAGCAACGTGCGGCTGAAAAGCAAAAAGAAAAAGAAAAGAAAACAGGCCAGGTCAGGTCAGATTTGCTCCCACGAGAAGTACATAGTTATCCAAGATGTGTTCAAGATGTAACAAAGAAGCTAGAAAACGTGGTGTAAGAGGATAAGTGGAGATGGACCGCCTGTAATTTGGGCGCTGTGGGTGGTAATATTCAGAGGTAGTCGCCTGCAGCTTGCACTGTTGGCGGCTATTCTTTAGGGGATGACGCCTGTAAGCAGCGCTGAACGGTAGTACCTGGTCCACTGCAAAGGCCTATCATCACGACTTCCATCTCCACCATAGCTGACTCACTCTCGCGGCTAGGTCCGGAATTCCTTAATGGCCACGTTCGAGTCCCGAGTCCGAGTCTCGAGTCTCGAGTCTCCATCTGTCGATGTGTGCACTTGTTGTCTATAGTGAACGCTCTCATATATTTGTCTGAAGAGCAAAGACCAGGCCGCCCCATTGCCACCACCCCTCTATGCTATGGGTTCTTCCAAGTCGGCGGGCGATACGTCCACGCCCCGACCCTAGTCTGAAGGAGAGATGTGAGAGGGGCGTCTTGTTGAAGCTGGTCTTGAGCAGTGGGAAAGCTCCAGAACAGGAAAAAAGACAGGGAAGACTGAGCTCTGCCCCCGGTTGGGTGGGGTGTGTATACTGGGCAGATTCATAATTCTGGTCGCTAAGCTTCTATCTCTCCTCTGTCCGCCTCTAGGCCGTGACGGGCCGGGGACTGCCATGGAAGAGAAGAGACACTTGTATATATAGAGCTAGATGTATCCTCCTCGCCGTAGACTTTATGGTGGTGTGTCTCGCCGTGATCTTGGAAAAAAAATAAGTACTCCTCCAGTTCGTGTTCAACCCAAAAGCAAAGCCCACCGTCCACAAAAGCAACACCATCGCCATCCTCGCCCAAGCCCCAGACCCATCGGCCTGACACTTTCTTTTCTTCCTGTCAAAGTACATACATACATACATCCACACACAAACACACGCACTCCTTCACCTCTGGCTTGTACTTTGACCTGTTCATGCTACACACACATTGACAGCTTCTTCTCCTGTCTGACATTGCCACCACCCACCCTCTCTTCCCATTGCACTTGTTGATTTCTTCCCGTCTCCTGTGCCTCCCACTTGTCTACTTGCCCCCTCCGCATCCACGCCGCCATGTCTACTGTTCCAGGCTCTGGCCCAAACACGCCCCCCAATTGGGGCCGCTGGTCGGAAGACCACCAGCACCATCACCACAGCCAACAGCACCACCACGGCGAGTATGTGCTCGTCAACGGCCCTGAGCACAGCTCGCCTCACCACCAGTCCCAGCAGCACGCCCACTCGTACCCGCCGCAGCCGCAGCAGCATGCTACTCTGCCGCATCCGCAGCAACTTCTGCCGCCGCCCATGTACCACATGGTGCCAAGCCAACACCCGGCCTACCCCAGCGTTGCGCCCGCCACGGCCGCTCTCTCCATGGTTCCCCCGTCGAGCAGCCGCCTGACGCCGCCGACCTACTCGCCTCCCCAGAGCTACACCTACCCGGGCTATGTCGGCGAGCAGTCGCAGCCCCAGCAGCACTATGCCCAGCTGCCCCACCCCAACCATCACCAGCACCAGCATCATCACCAGGACCAGCAGACCTACGCTGCCCATGACCAGAGCCACGCCGCCCTCAAGCACGACCGGTCGGCCGTCCGCATGCTCTCGCCCAAGTCCATTCGCAGCCCGTCCAACGCACGCAGCCCCATGCTGCAGCCCGAGTCGCCAGAGGCGGTGCCCATGTCCATGCCGATGTCTATGAACATGCACATGAACATGTCCATGCCCGTGGCCGCCATGTCGCTGCCTGTGGCCATGCAGCCGCAGCAGAGCCACCACTACCAGCATCAGCAGGAGGAGCCCGTTGGCCAGAACCACTTTGCCGACCCAATATCGGCCTCTGGCTCGCGCCGCACGTCGGCCTCTGAGAGCTCGCTGGTGGAAGACATTCCCAACATCAACTCCAAGACGGTCCTGCCCAATGTGTGCCTCAACCCTGACCACATGGTCGAGTTCAAGACTGTTGTTGACGACCTTATGAAGGCCATCCAAGTGCCCGAGAAGCCCGTTGCGTCCTTTGCTGACGCCGCGCCCATTGGCCGCGCTCCGATACAGATGAGCTCGTCGGTCAACTCTCCGGTTGCTTGCTCTTCGCCTATGAGCGTGAACCCCGCGGTAGGCATTCACGTCTACGCCATGGATTCGTCTCCCTCATCGCCCAGTGCCGGCCGCATCGGCAAAAAGTCCAAGTCCCGCACCCGCCACTTCTGCAAAGTTGAGGGCTGCAACCGCTCGTTCGGCCAAAAGTCACATCTCGACATCCACCACCGCGCCCATACTGGCGAGAAGCCCTACGTAAGTCTTGTTCCGTACGTCTGCTTGTTCCATCGCACTGCTAACCTGTTGCTTAGAAATGCTCCGCTCCTGGCTGTGACCGCCGCTTCTCCCAGCTTGGCAATCTTCGTGTATGTATCCTGGCTCTCTCTCCGTGGATCAATTGGCTCTGTTACTAACCATCTCTTATCCTCTTGCAGACCCACGAGCGTCTTCACTCGGGCGACCGTCCCTACACCTGCGACCAATGTAACAAGGGCTTCTCGGCCCGTGGCAAGCTCAAGAGCCACCAGGCCATCCACAATGGCGAGCGGCGCTTTGTGTGCAAGCTCGAGGACTGCAACAAGGGCTTCACGCAGCTGGGCAACCTCAAGGCCCACCAGAACAAGTTCCACGAGGCCACCATCAAGATGCTGACCGACAAGTTTAGCAAGATGTCGGCTGGCGAGCGCGCCAATCAGGCTGACCCTGACGTCAAAGTCTGGGAGTACTTTGCTACACTATACAAGAACAGCAACAAGGGCATCAAGGGCCGTGGCAAGGGCCGCAAGGTCAATGTTATTCGGCCACCGGGCACCGGCTCCATGCATCCCCCGGCTTCCATGGCCGGCACCTCGGCGCCGATGGCCATGACCATGGGCATGAACATGGCTAGCACCACGGCCCCATACCACCACCAGCAAAACATAGCCGGCCCGCCCCAGCCCGGCCTCCCGTATGATGCTGTCACTGCCGCCCACATGCGCATGTCCGCGGCTCGCTCGATGGATGGTTACTCGGCTGTCAGCTCCAACCCTTATGAGGGCCACGAGACGCGGTCCATGGCCGATCCTTCGCTGTACGAGGACGAGCGCATCCGCCGCATGCACTACTAAGTAGGGTCTGCCGCCACCTGACTCTGTTGTTCTGTGCCTCAGTTCTCACTGTAGGCCTTTCAGCAGTGTTAAGAGGCTTTCCGGTGTATTGAGGCTCTCCAGCTTCTGCGTCTGCTACGATGTTGATGTCTACTGTGTTTTATTTTCTCTTTCGGGTCTTTTCTTTTAAACAGCGGGCGTATCGCGATGCTCTATTCTTATTGTTTCTGTTCCTTGTTCCGTACATCTGGACACACAAAATCGTCGATGTTCGAGGTAGCCGTCTTGATTATTTGCTTCTTTCTGGAGGAGGGTTTTGTTTCTATTGGGTTTTTAAGCGGGAGAATTATGTTAGATTGTTTTCCTGTATATCATTGTGTTTGTACTTGGGTGGTTTGAATATATTTCCTCTACTGTATCTCTCTGAACCTGGGACCAGCCGTCCGAATATTGAACATGACAATCGAGCATCACATCTCCGCTGTGACAGGCTGGCCCCCCTCGTCCTCTTTTATTGGTTTTATTGCCATACACAGACTGGCCTAGATACGTACGTCATGGCACCCGGTTGCATCCAAGCCTGCACATGGTCTGACGTCGTCTGTCCTTGCATGCGTCTCCGGTCGTTGGGCCAGATCTTGTGCGCACTTGCAGGCCTGCATAACAAGACTTGCTCAGGTGCATGTATGTATGTGCATACCTCCTCCCATGCAGATGTGAATGAAGGTGCAGACGTAGTATTTTCTCGGGCGGTCTCTCTGTCCACATCCTTGTTTGGCCCCGGTCCCCTCAGTTATCCTGACCGGTCTATCCTCCGTGCAGGGTGGACACGAATAACACCTCATCTTCATCGACCAGCGCACACTCCTCTTCGCCTTCAAGTTCCCAGTCTACCTCGTTTATGAGGACCATGATACCTGGCCGGCTGTGGTTTTTTTTTCAAGTTGGTTGGTTAGTGATTGTGTGAAACAAACACAGGAGAGTAGAGTAGAGCTCGGCAGCAGCTTCTCGTGCAGACGGACTCAAGGGCACTTGCATCTTGCACCCTGCAGCCCCCGCCGGAACCCGCCCGCCAACTTCAGGAGACAAGAACTCACATGCTACCGTCCAGCACGAATAGACTCTTACGGGAATCTGTCATCACCACTTCGCTCATGTGTGTAATCAGCTCCTTCATGAGTAAGCTGGGTCTGCCCTCGGAGGACCCAGTTGCTGGCAAGGAAATCTTGAGCTGCGGCTGGCTGTCAAATAGCATATCAAGACCCCCGCTGGATTACCAAAGACCACAAAACGTGAGCAAGCTGTTAGTATGAGAAACTCTACAGCCCAAGAACGTAAGCGGCGGGGATATATAGTTGGAGGCACTTACGCCAGCTCGATTTTAAACGAGACCATTGCTGGCTCTGTTGGTTTCTCTGCTGAAGACATGTTGGAGTGCCTAAAGTAAAAAATAATATGGAACAAGCTCCAGAGAATGAAGCTTGTGGCTTGTTGGATTGCCCAGCGTTGTGTTACCCGCCTGTGAATGGGAGTTGAACATGCATGCAGGCAGGGGGTCATCCCGGAATTAGGGTATACGCGTGCACGTGACCAGATTACCAGCTGGAACACAAGGCTGTCATTATTTTTTAAACGATCGCGAAAATACATCAAGTCGCGACGGGCATTTCCTTTTACAAAGAGGCCACCTAAGAATCGCCAGCTATTCTTGTGTCGCAAAACCTCCAGCCGTCTCCCAGAACCCGCACGCCACGTCTAAGAGCCACCTCACACACAATGGCGCAAAATAGACATTGGTTCGTGTATTCGCCGGCCGCAGCCACACCCTCGCCGTTTCATGCACACGACTAACCAACCAAGCATAGGGAACAAGACAAGGACGCCACCGTCTACGTTGGCAACATCGACGAGCGCGCCACGCCCGCAATGGTCTACGAGATCATGTTGCAAATGGGCCCCATCCACAATCTCCACATGCCGCGCGACCGCGTAACCCAGAACCACCAGGGCTTCGGCTTCGTCGAGTTCCGCACGCCCGCCGACGCCGAATATGCCGCCAACGTTATGAACGGCATTAAGCTGTACGGCAAGTCGGTACGTGTCAACAAAGCCAGCGCCGACAAGTCACGTGCCGCCGAGGTTGGCGCCGAACTGTACGTCGGTAACCTCGACATGATGGTCGACGAGCGGCTTCTATACGACACCTTCTCGCGCTTTGGGCCTCTTATCAGTCTGCCCAAGGTAGCACGTGACGAGAGTGGCACGTCCAAGGGCTACGGCTTCGTATCCTACGCCGACTTTGACTCCTCCGACGCCGCCATCGAGACTATGAATGGCCAGTACATCCTCAGCAAACAGGCCGTGGTGCAGTACGCCTTCAAGAAGGACGGCAAGAACGAGCGCCATGGTGACGAGGCCGAGCGCCAGCTGGCGGCAGAGGCCAAGAAGCACAACATTGTGCCCGAGTCACAGCTTCCCGCCGCCCTGCGCGAGCGCGGACCCGGCACTGGCGCAAACGCTACTCCAACTGCTGCCGTCCCGCGCGGCGTGCCGCCCGGCTTCGACCCGGTGGCCATGGGAATGGGCATGCCGCCGCCCTACATGCCTCCCGCAGGCAACCAACGCGGCTATACTCCGCGCGGCGCACACAATCAACAACAGCAGCAGCAGCAGCAGCAGCCGCTGGGCCTAGGGATGCCCGTGCTTCCGCCCGCGCCATCAGGGCTGCCGGCACGCCCACCCGCCGGCCAGCCGATGTACACGAACCCCGCAGACTTCCACCCGGGATACCGAGGAGCACCGCCGGGTACTGGGCCTGCAGGCGCGGGAACAGGGGCTCCTGCTGCCCCCGGAGTTGCGGCTGCTGGTGCGCCGCCGGGAATGCCTGCGCCGCCAGGGTTTAGTGTGCCGCCGGGAACGACGGGTGGGCAGGGCTTTCCACATCATCCACCTTCCGGGTTCAACCGCCACTAGGCTGCGAAGTGCTCCGTGGCAAGGGGCTGCAGCCAGACGGCAGGAAGGACAAGAAGTAGCCTAGAGACTAGATGGGATACTTCATTCTCTTGATATTTTTGGTGGGCTGACACGAGTCTCCTTTTCTTTTGCTTTGCGGGATATTTGTATTGACAAAATAATCATCATGAGCATTGGTGTTACAGGCGTTGGGACGGACATTTGGTTTCGGGAACTGTGTGAATTTTATTTCCTGTGTCGACAGACTTTGATATTGTCGGTGAAGCAAAGATGTATAAGTAATAAAACAGCAGAAGTATTAAAAAAACAAGACAAAAGAAAATGCAAAGTAGGTTTAAAAAAAGAAAAGAGTTACATACAAACCTGTTGATGTCGACACAGCGATCCGACACTTGTTTTCCTCTATTTTGCCGCGACCTGAATCATAACCAACCAAGCAAATGCGACGAGCAAAACCGCACGCAGGGCGTCCAGGACAACAAGCCTTGGCGGGCAGTCATTTACTTCTCAGCAGCCGTCGCCTCGATATCCGCCTGGGCCTCACGAGCCAGTGCCTCCTCCTCCTTCTGCTTGACCTCCTTGGCCAGCTTTTTCTCGGCCGCCAGGGCCTTTTGTGTTACCTCCTTACGCTTGAACACGCGCGCCCATCTGGCTTTCCATGTCGCCGGTGCCGAGACGCTGTCATCCTCAGCGGTCGCGTCGACCTGCACATTTTCGATGGCGGTGTCAATGGCCTTGATCAGACCATTAAGCATTGCCTCATCGGGTTTCAGGTCTGATGCGTCGAGTGGCTGGTGAAGGCGGAGAATCACGCGGTCCACCGTGTTCAGCACAATTTCAAAGATGAGGGCGCGCGAAAATGCAGAAGACGAGGTGGTGGTACTGTCGTTGGCATTCTGGCCGGCACCGGCGAGAGCCCACTCGACAACGCTTATGGGCGTAAGAACAGCCATGCTGAGCAATCTGTCGATGAGCGCCACAATGGTGCCCGGGTGGTAAGACCAGTACTGAGCAATCGAGGTCATCAGTTGGCCGCGCGCAGCCTCAGATGCCAATGCAAACTCGGTTAACTTGGCCTTGGCGCGCTCGATGCACGCAATACCATGGCTCAGCGATTTGGAGCCAACCCAGCACACCGACGTCATGAGAACATCAACGCTAGCGACGAGCGGGTCACTGCCAATGTCGAGAGCAGCAGTCTGCACCCTGTCAAAGATAGGCTGGAAGGAATCATCTTCAACCTTACGACGCAGCAGGGCGGCCATCTCAATGCCCTCGGCGGAAAAGAGAGCTTCGGGGTCGTTGAACTTGAAATCGGGCTCGTCGATCTCAGTTTCAAGGGAAATTAGGTCTTTGTACACTTCAGGAAGAGTTCCCTTGATGCGTTGTGAGAAACTGAGGCGAATTTCGCGCTCGATAGCACCGATAATGAACGACTTGCGAGGATGCGACTCGGGGAACTGCACATCATCCACCCACTCCTGCCACTTCCAAGTGAATCCAAAGTTGCTAAGATGGTGTGCGAACCATTCAATGAAGCGCTGTGAAAGCTCCAAGTCCATGTTGGCAGTATGGCGGTACAGGTAACGGATAGCACGTCCCAGACTGGGAGCAATGGCAGCAGGGGCTACCTTGCAAGCTTCCGTAAGCACTGAGTGGTAGTAGATGATCTTGTGCTTCCCGCCAGGGAGCTGGAAAATCTGAGAAAAGACCGTGTCAACTGCCACGTCTTCGGGCTTCCACGTCGATTTGCCCTCTTCAAGCTCGCGCAGGCGGTCAAATGCGGTGCCACGCTTAGCGAAAGTGTGATGGGCAAAGTAGTTGTCAACCTCGATGAGTGCTCTGGCGCTAGAGTAGCGGTTGAAATCAAGGTTGTTAATGCCATCGGTTAGGACGTCGCGCAAGATGGTGGAAGCGATCGACGTAGTGGGTGGCACTGTATCAATCTCCTGGCCACTGTAGACGGAAAACCAAACTTCAGGGAACAATCCTCGGGGGCCTTGAATGAGTTGTTCGGGAATCTTAATCTTAGGCACTTCGTGCTTGGTAGAGCCTTCGATCTTCTCTTGCATTTCCGAGTCGCCAGATGAGGCAATCCAAGGACGGGGCATTATATCCAAAGGCCAGTTGTTGTCGGCTTCAGTCTGAAGTTGCTTCTGCAGTAGGCTCACGATACTGGACCCGTTACCGGTATCTTTGCCGTTGTCACTAAGTAAGGGATCGACCAAACTCAGGAGCGCATGCGGTTCGCTAGCGATAATTTCGGTCTTTTCCATCAGCTCGGCGGCCTTGGTCTTCCAGGTCTCGGCTGAAAAGGACATGATGTAGGGAAGTGTGAGAAGAATAATCTTGACTAGCTCAGTGCCGATGGTCTAAAGAATGGATGATGGTGATTAGCTGATGTCGATCTACACAGGCAAATAAACAAGCGCACAGAATACAGTACGTACATCATCCGAGCTCTGGCTCTGAAGTGCACCCGCTTTGTTGAACAGCTCATCGAGGAAGGGGAAAATGCCATCTCCGTTGAGCACGGGCTGCAGGCAAGAAAGCAGGCGCAGAAACAGTTTTGCGCTACACCAATCGCCTGCCTTGATCTTGTCCTGGATTGCGTCTACGATTCTCGGGATGGTCTTATCCAATACAGTAGAGCTGGTGACATTGACGACGAGCAGAGTGTAGGCCAAGAAAGGGATCTTGACGGGCTGTTCAAGCGTCAGATTAAACAGCAGCTCGTTGAAAACGGTGCGCACTTCGATGCTGTCTTCGTAACTGTCGCACACAATGTAGGCAATCGAACGCGCCTCATCCTGCCATCTGTGGCTTGACGAATCGGCGATGCTGAGAAGCTGGCGACGAAGCTTGATGTGTGGCGGGGCATTATCAACACGGCGACGGGGGCCTCTACGGTCCTGGTCATCGTCATCTACGGTCGCAACGGCGCGGGTTAGCAGGCAGATTCGCGTATCGATAATGAGCTTGCCTCAGGCTGGTGAGCGCTGAGCCGAGCAGGTGTCGCGATAGGGGCTCCGTCAGACTTTCATGCTATCCTCTTGCAATACATACCTCTAAACCGTCTTTTGCGGTTGTTTTGGGTAGAGCCCTGGTGGGAGCGGCGCTCGTAATCCGACATACTGGCACCGGCAGCGAAGAAAACAAACAAAAGAGGTGTGTGGAGGGGGCGACGATTGGCTAACTGCGCCGTCGATGTGATCAATCAATGCAGGAAAAAAGACACGAGAAATAGGACGAAAACAAAGTGTTTGGACACGAAGGGAAAAAAAATCGATCAAGGTAGCGGAGAAAGTAGTTGCTAGTTCGGCAAGAAGCTTTGAGGAACGCGGCTTCCCTGGCGCGTTTTCGAAAAAGATCAAAAGAAAAGGCCTGCCGTTGGTTGCGCTTTTCCAAATGAGGACTAGCGTATCTATGACTAACCCTGATTCTCCGTCTTTATGTGGGTCGGTTTCCTCGGTAGCTACTAAGAATCAAAACACCAAGCAGCCTACCATCACGAACAGTCATTACGCGCTCTTTTTTTTTCGGTGTTTTTTGAGTGGTTAAGCACAAGGAGAGTGAAGGCTTTTCATCGGCGAGAAATATCGCCACGAACTGTGAATTGCTGTGATAAGTTCTCGCAACTCGGGTCCTCCAAAACCTCCCACCCGAGTAAACAAAGACCTCGGGCAAAACAAACAAACATGTCCCCACCTTGGTGTCCCTCCAAGCCCACCGACTTGTCAACCGCGCGTGCACTGTCTTGATTCATCCATTTTACGGCTCTATATGTGAAGATGATAAATGAAAGAATATATTAACTTAATTAAGTGAAAAATCAAAACTCGCTACAATTCCATAACTCATCGTAAATTACCAGAAGATCAGAGGTAGCATCACTTTTATACCTCTGATGGAGTTAGGAGAATCTGATATCGTTGTGGGAGAGAATGAGGGCAGGGATCATGCCCTGATGATTGTTGAGAAATGGAATTGTGGATGATGACTCATCCTGACAGCCTCAGCGGTTGAGTAACCCTAAGCGCCTCGCAACACTATATGCTAACAATTGGTCATTTATCTTCGTATCATTGTCATACCGAAATCCAAGGTATAAAAAGGTGTGGGTTGACTCCTGTCCTGCTTGCGTGGCAAAATACGGAATATATGTCGTACGGTGCTAGGTGCAAGATGATATTCAGGGAGTCAGTTGGTTCAGTCGTCGTTGTCTTCTATTATCTCCTTCTCCAGCCTCGTTCCATCTATCGTGATAGCTATATACAAGTACAAAGTGGGATATCACCAGGGTTAGCACCAAAAAGTGCTCACGTGACTAAAACCCTGTGCATATACCTTGCAATCATGGAGTGATATTTCAACAAGATGAAAAAGAAAAAAGGAAAAATAAAGCAAATAGGCAGTTAGAACACGCACACGCACACGCAGACAGGTGAAGAAAGAGGGGGAGAGGAAACATGATAAAAAAACACCAACTGCTCCACATCTAACTCCGAGCCATCGTCAATCCATCCGTTCATGGGTAGTTTGCAGCCCTCCAAATAAAAAAAAGCGACTCCCAGACACATTGTATCTGCAACAAGCAAGAGATCACCAACAAGAGTCAGAAGGCAATGGCAATGATTTGTGCCTGAATGTCAACTAACAAATGGCCAAATTGCCACACCTCTGGTTCTTGTCCGGGAACACAAGCACAGTGTACCCCCCATGCACTTGACTTCCACATATCGCGGCTCCCGGAGGTCATACATGCATGCATGCGTCAAGTCAGGTGCGATTTGTCAAGGAAAAGAGTATTGTAGGACATAGGAAACAAAGGCGAGATGAATAGACAACGACGAAGAAAAAAAAAAAAAAGGAAAAAGCAGGAATTGAAAAGACGAGAAATGAACGTAGAAAACATTAACAGTAGCACTAAAGCGGCCAGATGAATCGTGGAGAGGATGGACTATCGCTCGATTGAAAGGGCTTAGGTTATCATGCGCGTCGTTCCAGTCTGTCATTGTTGTGATCTCTGCGCTTATTGCCAAGCATATGAAGTCCATGGCCTACGGGAATGAAGGATGGCGCTCAAAAGATCCTATAAAAACAGATAACATCAAGATATGCGGCAAAGATCACCCCAGCCGTTTTTTGGTCTTCATCACGACGGAGTGTATGGCCTGAAGCCAGATAGGTGCACAGCTCCGTTGACAGTCTGGTTGTCAAACTGTGGTGCTTCAAATCATACAGCAGGAATAACGTTCAGGGATTAATGAAGATTTGCTCCCAAGGGGAGCGTAAACCTTAATCATACAGCGATAGACGGGCAGACCCTCTCCCCAGCATTCATAACGGCTAGTTTTACTTTCTGGGGCCGTTATGCTAAGACGTTAAATGCTGCGTCTGCACAGGAAACTTTAGGCCACATCTGAAGAAAGGGTTAAATCGAAGGCTGCTCTTAGTGGTCGTCGGATATTCTCAGTCAAGACGAGCCGCCATTTCTGCTTTCGTCAAGGGTGTCAAGTTGTCGATGTCGAGGCCCTGGGAGAGAAGAATTGGGCGGATGTGTGCGGGAACTAGTTGGTTGTTCAACGCGGGTGCGATTGACAGTTCTGTGGCGATGAGTTAGGGGTTAAGCTATGCGTAGTGGAAACAGTGGATATAGACTATAATTGGGCGATTCTGAAAAAAAACCCTTCCGAGAAAGAGAGTAGGGGAGATGGAAATACTGACCATGGTGGGTGAAGTTGAATAGGTCAGGAAGCTCTCTTAGTTGACCAGATTGGTGACGAGAGTCGGGCAACTTAGTAGCGGGATCCCGCAGCTCATCAAAGAAGGGATGCACCATGGCATCAATGGCAGAAAGACGCTCGGTAGGAGTGTACTCGAGTAGCTTTTCAATCAGGTCAATGGCATTTGCGTCTGCCTTTCGGAATACTTTATGGAACGGGTGGGGCTTTATCTGAGGGAACTTATGCTCCATGTAATTGGGGTTCATAGTCCGAATCTGCTCACGGGTAGGAGTGCCGAGGACCTTGATAATTTCCACGAGTTGGTCGATTCCAGATTCACCGGGGAATAGAGGCTGTCCCAGCATAAGTTCAGCCATCACGCAGCCAGTGGACCACACATCTGTGAAACGAGGCGATAGTTAGTGTGGTGTTAAAAACAGAGAGAGCATCATAGCAGCTGTCTTCATACCAATCTTAGTAGTGTAGTTAGTAGCACCGAAAATCAGCTCCGGTGCACGGTAGTATCTTGAGCAAATGTAAGACACGTTGGGTTCATGTTCAACCAAAATCTTGGCGCTGCCGAAATCGCAAAGCTTCAGAATACCAGTCGTTGGATCTAGTAGCAAGTTCTGAGGCTTAATATCACGATGGCAAATGCCTTGCGAGTGGATGTAGGCGAGGGCGCGGAAGAGTTGGTAGGTGTAAAGCTTGATTTCGAGAATGGGCATTGTGCTCTTCATTTTGGTGAAAAATCTAGAAGCCCTATAGACAGTCTCGGGGACAAACTCCTGGACGAGATTGAGGAAGACTTCATCCTTCTATTTGATGGGAGACATTGGGGAGGAGATGGTTAGCGGTCGGATGTATGGGTTACAGGCATATAGGCCATCTAGTGAACTAAAGAACTTGCGGATGTAGAAGGAGGTGAAGAAAATGATGGGGAGGGGGGAGGGTGTAGATGTGGATGGAGGTGCCGTGAGTGTGTATTTGCTGTTTCATTCATACCCGTTCGCCATTGGAGAAGAAAAAGGCCTTGAGCTGGACAATGTTGGGATGGCGGACTATACGCATGATTTGCAATTCACGGTTCTAAAAGCGAGTTGAGCGTCACGAGGTTAGCGTATTGGCAAGTTAAGGCAAGGCGAAGATGACTGGAAATAGGACTGGGGTGATTGGTTGCCGGTGAATTGAGTATCACATGGCTGAAGCCCATACTTTGAAGCGCTTGTCTTGGAGAACACGCTTAATGGCCGCATCCTCTCCCGACGGGGTGAGTTTGGTCTGGAAAACAACACCGAACGAGCCATTGCCGACGATTTTACACTGGGTGTATTGCAGTTCACGCGTCTCGCCAGTGATTCCATCCTGGACTTTTTCGCGAACAACCTCTACATGGCAGGAAACGGGCACGTGTTAGCAAAGCGTGTGTAGGCGCGAGAAAGCGAAGGGGTGGGTGTGGGTGGTGAAGCTTCGCAGCGTGATTCGAAAAGCGAGGAAGCCGCGGCGTGAAAGGGTTGTTCTGCTGGCCTTTTGGGCAGATAAACAAACAGAGAGAAGGTGGGCGAGGGTATGTCGAAAGTCGAGCAGATTGCCAGCTCAGCTTCCGGGAGTTTACAGGAGTTTGTTTAGTTGGGTTTCGTCTTACCACCTATGCGAAGGTTACTGAAAGGACCCGACCGAGAAGTAGACGACATGATGGCAGGTGGAAGTGGAGGAAAAAGAAGCGGATGGCCGAGGACGAAAGCGGGAAAAGGCGAGAGCTGTAGCGGATTCGTATGACTGTCGATGATGAGTCTCCCTTTTGCTTGGATGAAAAGCCGATAGAGAAAGTGATGGTGATGGTTTGTGGCGGAACTGTGGATGGGACAGGATGGGCGGGTGCAGCGTGGTGGCCAGTACGGGAGGGGTAACTTCTGTGGCAGAAAATGGGTTAGAAGTCAGAAGTCAGAAGTCAGGAGGACCCAGAAAGGCAATGCGGTAATGAAACTAACGGGGTAACCGGATAAACGAATTTCAGCGGCACGAGAACAAGGCAGGGGCAAGGCAGGGCAGGAGCAGGGTAGAGCAGGACAGAGCAGGAAGAAAAGAGTCAAGAGTGTATACTAGTACAGCTGGCGGGGTGGTACTTGTTTGTGTATGCGTCGAGCGTTGACTGCAAGCTTGAGGCGTCAAGAGTGAAGAGAAGAAGCTTAGGTAGGCTTGGGTAGGGACATGGATATACCTTGGCTGCACGCTGGCAAGTGAAGTTAAAAGGGAAGTGGAAGTGGGCGGAGGTCAAAAGGCCAGCCTAGCAGTGGACACAGTAGAGCGCAGAAAAACAGTACTTGGGGTTAACGCCGCAGCAAACAACGAGCAGAGAATGGGGCACGAGGGAAGCAAGAAATATGAGATGAAGAGAGTATAGTATCAATGGTGCTGTCCGCGAGTGGAAGGGGGGAAGAAAGAAGGGGGGAGGGGAATGGAAGTAGCTTCTGGGGTGACAAAGTAACAAAGTACCCAACTAAAGAAAGAAGAAGTTGTCTGATGCAGTGCAGTAGTTAATACAATACAAACTAACTATGGCGGAGAGGGTGACCTTGTGACAAAAAAAAAGGCGGGGACTACTGGCGGGTTATTGAATTTGATGCTGGCGACGGTGGCGGCTGCTGGATATTATTGAGTTAGTGCACATGCACATACATACATGACTACAGAGAGTTAATTGGATTTGGCACAGGTAGATCCACAGCTATTCCATATTCTGTGGGAGCTGGCCAGGGATGTTGCTGTCTGCCGAGCTTGCTCTGAGCTAGTTATGCAGCAGAACGAGGTTAAGGCCATCCCGAAGGCATGAGGGCGGGATGTGGAAGGCACGAAGACAAAAAAGGGCAGTCGGGAGCTGCTCGACGGGCAGGAGCTGCGGCTCTAGCTACCAATACAAGAAGTAAAAGTATGCACAAGTGCCCAGGTGTCCGAAATCCGCAAGGTCCCATCTGTGCACCTTTTCTGCCAGACTTGTGGCCAACAGCTAGGCCGGGGCCCAGCCCGAGCCCAACTCCAGGCAAGTCGTTAGTTATCAAGCTTTTCGTGAACATGAACAACATAACATGCCAGGGTCGCAGCCATCAGCCCGCAGCCCGCAGCCAAATCCGGACCAGTCAGAGGAGCAGACGAGATGCAAATGCAGCTTCAACCACCTCTTGGTTCTCTCTGCTCATACCACCAAATGGCAGTGCTTGCAAAAAGGATAACTGCGGTTAGTTGCATGTGCTGTTGGTACTTGTACCTATGTACATACATACAGAGTTATGTACATACACTAACCATGCCCAGGCTCTTCAGCAGAAAAGGGCGTGTGGGGCGGAGCTTATGCCGTTTTTTTTCATCTTGTTTTTTCCAGGTCGCAGGTGCTCCACTTGATCAGATAGGCTAGAAGCTGCCTACAGTTAGTGAGCTAACAAACCACCTGTATTTTGCACCTGCTATTCCATGCTTGCTATTGGATGGAGTATTTCGCTCATAAATCTTGTCTCGTGTCGTTCTGCTTTTCTCAGGGTTAGTTGGTGTCGTGTAGTTACAGCTGCGTGACTCCACCGTAGTCATCACTATGTCCGAATCTCCTTACCCACTAGCTGTTTTTGCCTTGCAGACCTCTAGACTCCCCCTGTGTCTTGTCTGGCTCGACAATGGCAGCCTGTCCTCGCAATTTGAACAAACACTCGTCTTCTGCACTCTTTAGTTAGCCTGTCCTTGTGCAAAGCTGCATGTCACCCATGTCTAGCGGAGTGTGTAGAAAGAAGCCTTCGTCATGTGGTACAGCGACAGTACAGGATGCATACATCTTCACACACACAGACACACGCACACAATAAGCACACTGTTCACTCGCTCGCTCGACTCTGCCGCTGCCTTTGCTTAACCCTGTTTGGCCCAACCTTCCGAAACATAGTGCCACCTGATGTATGTAGGCTACTGTCAACCGCCCTGTGTGAAAGTGGCCTGATTAAGGCAAGACAGACGACCGACAACCACCCTTGAGTTTGGGACTGTCTGTAACAGACGCAACGCATGATGCGGTTGTTTGCAGGCTAGAAACCCAACCCACATCCATCCCTTCCCCTACCACGAGGGAGTCGACACATTTTGAGCCGCCGATTTGCGAGGATTTACCAAGCCCAAGGGCAAACTTGCATGCATTTGTGTCTGCGTATGTATGTACATACATCCATCACTAGGTAACTAACTATAGTTCACTTGTTGGCGAGTTACTTGAGCTTGTATACTTGCCTGTCAGCCAGCTAGCCAGCCTTCTCTCGTTCATGTGTCGTCATACTTCGTACAAGTAGCATGCAACTACGTATGTGCTATTTGCAGACCCGTATCCTGGTGGCTCTCAAACCCTCGTAAGGCATGGTCCAGCCATGCTTCATGGCTTTGCCTAGTCAACTAACTAGTTAGTTAGAGGAAATTGAAATTGCAAGGTCCTGGAACTTACAAGAGATCTCGTGACCACCAAACTGACATGGGCATACAAGAATGTGCAGGCATAGGGATTGTAAAGGGATTGCCAACAAAGTAGATGCGAGCCATGCAGGTATACATATGTACATATGTACATATGTGTGCATACACGCATGTGTGTGTACGTATGTATGTATATATGCAGACACACACACGCACATGTTGCAAGGGACACTTGGCCTAAGGGGGAGAAGTCACTCGACTCGTACCGGTACTTATAAAGGTACTGCACGTCTGCCATTATAGATGTACTAATACATAACGGCTTATACGTGCAGCTGAATGAGAATCCATCTGCACATGCATCCATCCTCTCCTCTGTGGTGCTGCCAGGACGACCTGCGTTGTGGAATAGCAGCCCAAGCCAGCACAGAAAGCGTCGTGAGGATATATCCAGGGGCACATCGATCAGCCCTCGCCTTTGTGTTTCTTTTCAGGACTTGTTTACTTAGTTCCCGTTCCTTGTCCCTCTGCTTTGATACCTGCTAGGTGTGTTGTTTTCTTTTCTCTCGTTTAAAAAAAGCAAAGATCAGTTCTTGACCGCAAGGACGAAATCGTCCGTGTCCACGATGCGGACTTGCCCCGCTTTCTATGCGCCTGCTTGGGCCTGAGCTGGCAAGCTTGGGTCATGGGCAAGACTGGCACACAATGAGAAGTTCATGAGCCATTTGTCGGCGTGGTTGACAGGCGATTCTTGAGCAAAGTCATTCCTGGGCTTTTGTTGAGTTGCAGGCCGCCACGGTCTTTGGCTTAGCTTAACAGGCATCCAAGGACAAAGGGAGATGAAGATGAGATCACACAAGATAATCGAGTGTATAACCCCAGCAGACCCTCCTCCCTTGTGTGCTTGTTGCATCGGTAGACTCCTTCACTTCTGTGTCTTTCCTTGCTGATGTTCTAGATTCCTTCTTGTTTCTCTGTGCCTAGACTCACTACTACCAACATCCCCATTCTTGTTGCTTGAAAAATACATGTATCTGTACATGTGTAGCCATCTCATGCTCGTGTCTCCCTTTCAGCAGCACAGCACTAGGGTTTGAGGAGGAGCCGCACATGACGGTTAGTGGACATTTGTGCATACTTGTAGCCGAAGCGCAAGCTGTGTGCAGTGCACCAGTTATCGCTAACTAGCCTGCTTATGTAACTTTGCCTCGTGTTTGAACTCGGACCTATGCCTCCGAAGCCTCCAGAGGCGTTTCTGCGTGCGTCGGCGTCGTTGGCCGGTGATTTGACCAGGCGGGGAAGATGGGGCGGGGAAGCAAGCGCACAAAAGTGGGACACTCTGCGTTGGTGAACATCCTTGGAATTGACGACTCTCTTCTGCGTCTCTTGTCTTATACACTACATACAAACCACTACAAGCGCATAGCTAACTCACCACAGCCAACTCACTGCCACAAATCACTCTCAGTCGAATCGTATCTGGCCCTCTCTTCTTGAAAACTGCCTCCGCCGGCGGTCCAGTATGCATATACTCAGGTCCTTGTATCCATAACTATATTCACAGGCTTATGTGTACTTTTGCCATTTAGACATCTTCACTTGTGCATTGGAGCCTCAAAGAATCTGCAGCGAGCCGTCAAATGTCCTTTCTACACTCGGAATACTGCATTCGGCCATGCCAGCCAGCTGTGTATGTACATAGATATGTACAATACGTATCCAGGAAACTCGGCAACTAACTATCCATTTAGCATTGGGTTAACTTAGTTACCTGGGGATGTGTATAAAGTCAAGTGTACATACACAATGGTACTTGCCCGTACGTAAATCGCATTTCTTCATCCATCTTCCTGCTTTTTGGCCTGCCATTCGGTTTTCTCGAATTCCTTTGTAGGGCTTCGGATCCGAAGCCGACCCACACACGGAGCAGGACACATCAAATCTCTCAATTCCCCTGTATGTATGTACTTGTCCGATAGGTATGACCTCTGGCTTTGATCTAAAGGGAGTGATTCAGTTGGAATGTATGTACATGTACTTACTTGGCTGTTAGGAGAGTTGGTCTTGAGCCTAATTATGTATGTGCTCATGTTGTATGAAGACCCCTGACCGAGCGACCCACCGTCCATATCCAGCATCATCAAGCTAAAATGGTCACGCGACGTCTTGTCTTGACTAAAAGAGGTCACGTGTATGGATTATTACGGCCTGTTTGTCCAAGATGTTCATGGATGGTTACTCCCAGCCCAGGTTTCTTGGCTCGTGTGACGTGAATAAAAAACTCACCAATACGTCAACAAGGAGCAGGTCTGCCTACTTTGCTTCTTCCCCATCTATCATCACCGCTGACGATTACAAGTGCCCTTGCCATATTCTACTTGCCACGGCGAGCTTTCAAGTAAGTGTGGACAAAGTTCATTCATTTTCAAGGCTAGTGTATGTGTGTTATATGCTTCCAACTGAGGCCAGCCGGTGCTTATTGGTTCTGCATGAAGGTTGAAGATAACTATAGGGTACATATGTGGCACCTATGCAGAGTTATAAGAAGAGCCCATACCAGGGATACCTTCAGGGCTAAAATGTCAAATATCGGCCCAAAGCTGATTGAAACTGACTGAGCTGCAAATGCTATACACATTCATATATTTATATACGATAGACACCATCTTTACGTCGAGAGTGAAGAGGAGAAGTACAAGGTATTCTGATTGAACACAGTTATTCTTGGCTTTTTTCTCGTTTGCTGGGGTGGCTGAAACTTCCTGCCCTGACAAATCCCAAGCGAGAGCTTACAGTTTACCTCCCAAAGAATTCAATCAAGAAAATTGCTTGCACTAACTCTCTTCTGGAAGATGTTGAGATCAAACAAATATTTCGCTAGTTATTACGTCTATACTATCGCTTTGTGGTCTGAACATCGGCTTCTTGACAAGACTATGAGAACTATCATCCTATTTTACATACAGGCGCATCAGTCAGTATCTCGCACTAACACACAAACGTAACTCCATATGTGCACATATAAATACATGGTACTTTCACTTGCGCAATGTCATATCACCGTGTCAACTGTGTCCGTAACCACCACCTGTTATATATGACCGACATGCCCACCAGCCCACAGACCGCTCTCTGCGCTCCCAGGACGGGTTCTCGCCAGAGATGAATAATGAAATGTGGGGACTATGCAGCTCAGGCTCGCCAGCCAAAGAAAACATGTCCTGTTTATGTGGATTTTCCCCAGATCACTTTGCCGTCGGTGCGCCATTCTCGGTCTACGGTCCTGATCTGACGCTTCTGGCGCAAGCTGTGCTGAGGTTAGAAATTGAGACAATTGGCCATGGGCGACAGCTTTACGGGTATCTCTCAATACCATTGTCTTCCCAAAAATCAATACTACTACGCGTGGTAGTTCAAGTAAGGTACAATACATGTTTAGTTGCCAATGCTACAGGTCTATTCGCTCATGACTTAGCCGATACGCAGGCCCCTGCCCTGCTCCCTGAAACTTCCCTGCACTTTTTTGTTACCATAGGATGCTGCTATGCGAGTACTTGATATGCGCTTTGAGAAATACCCCCTGTGGCTGTATATCATACTTGTTTGTAGATGTGGGAATTTAACAACGGCCTATTAGCTACTAGAAGGTTTGCAGTACAGTATGACTGGGCCTACATTGTTTGAACACTGAATTTGTATTTGCTCAAGACATGGACTGCTTATTGATTGATAGTGATTGGTGTAACCCGACCTGGCTATGCATGTTGGCCCTTGTCGTCGTGGACCTACTCCCATCTCTCCTTCCGTTTGCCTCAGTTCCAGTACCAGGTGATACGTCAGCCGATATCTGTCTTCGTTTTCACACCCAAGTATCGATTTACAAGCAGTTTCTACACTGTCTCTGGGATATTCTTGTAGATGAGGCTCAAGTGTTGATATTGTCAGCATGCCAACCCTACAAATAGAAGCATCTTAGGGTTGTGCTCCTCTGACTACATCGGAATTGCCTTCAACTCGTTCACGTTCTAACATCACAACTCGCCACAAGAGGAACGCTATTGTAAAAGTTCCCAACCTAGTGGAAGCTGAACGACAAAAGGCCTCACTTCTCCTTTTCTTGCTCGGACTAGACTTTGCTTCTAAGCTTCACTAGGCATTCTCCTCCGACTACTACTTGACTCTAACACAAGACATCGATGGGCTTCTGAGCATAAAAGGGCTGCTCTCTCTCTCTCTTCCATAGTATCTAGAATAGAAGGTATCGATAATCGTTCGCCTTTCTTCCCCTTCATTGAATACATTCTCTATCTTTGAACTCTCTGAACTTGTCCTGTACGGAGAAGTATCCGGAACGTCACAACAGTGAGTCCTCCTATTAAACACTGATACATTGTCTCTATTTAGGCAGTGTAGATATCTACACTTGTATGTAGAGCTCTCACTCAAGGAGCTGCCGCCGTTTCCTTTTATATAATATATCTCAAGGCATGTCGCTGTCGAAGGAAGCACTCAAGGAGTTGCATTGGGCTTGGGTGCATGTTTCTGTTGCATGCTTACGATGATGCAGACATTCCAAAGCATTCCTTCGTTACAGTAGGCGCATCAATTTAAAGAGAAAAGGGCTGTGGAAGAGGAGGCATGCTTGAATGCAGCTATCAGAGATATAGAGATCGCATTGTGTTATCGAATCATGAGTAAGGCCCACTTTCAGCATCTTTGAACAAAAAGAAGCACATGATGGACGCTACTAGTAGTACGTTCATACTGCCAAGTGATGATAAAAAAGGACAACATGGCACTCAACGGCAGATATAACAGCACACTTTTGAGTGCGGCGTTGAGATTTTTTATGTGTCTGCCTTACCAGGAGTAGCTTAATTTTGGCTTGACTTGATTTGATGATGATGAAAGTCTTTATTTACCTGTCTACTCGCGAGGGACTTGATTTGATTGTCTATTGTGTGTGTGCGATTCTTTATTTCACCCGTTTGCTGGCGAATACACCTGCTAAGCACGCCGCCTCAAATCTGCCCATAATTCTATCCCACCACGAACGATTTCTTGATTTCTTGATTGATTGATTGATTCTTTATTTACCTGTCTACTCGCGAGGTATTCTCGGCATGCGACAGGGGACTACAAGTAGTACCAGAAATTACACGCAGAAACAGAAACCCAAAATCCAAACCATGCATACAGAAACCCCCCGCACGAAGTGTAATGACTAAAGTGTGTCCACCCGCCCAGCCCAGAGGCTGTCCTTTGCTTGTGTGGCCCCAAACCTGGCCTAGAGTCCTGGCCTCGCCGCTGATGCAGACCAAACATAAAAACAAATACAAAGGAAACAACAAAGGGAAGTACAAATAAAGAGAGAAACAAGTAGGAAAAAGGAGGTGATGGTAGCGCAAACGCGCTAAGGGGGAGACCCCGAGGGTACGCCGTCTCCAGGTGGCAAAGGGAGCGCGGGAGGGGCCGCGTCTTGCGCCTGCGTGTCCGGCCTCATGCGGCGGTGAGCCAGCAGGGCCGTGGGGGCTTTGGCTGCTTTGGCGGCCAGCCAGCAGGCTCCGTGCTTGGTACCGATCAACTTCTGAAAGAAGCTGCTGGACACCCGCTGTGGGTTGTGGTGGCAAACCCAGATGTGCTCTGGGCTCGTGTCGGCTCCGCAGAGGGGACAGGAGAGCACGGCGTCCTCGTGCTCGAAACGGCGGTGATAGGCCGCAAAGTCGCCGTGTCCTGACAAAGCTTTCAGTACCGCGCGGGCGAGGTTGCGATCGGTCTCGTCAAGGAGACTTGTCCAAGCTTTCTTCGGGGCCTGCACCGGGCGGCGCAGGTGAAATCTGGTGTTGCGACCCTCTGCCTCCCACCAGGCGCGAAATGCAGTAGTGACCCGGGCGCGGAATTCACTGCGTGCCCAGGAGAGTGACATGCCTGTCCTTGTGGCGATTATGTCTGCGCCCCACCCGGCTTGTCTGTCGGCGAGCTCGTTGCCCACGACATCGGAGTGGCCTGGAACCCAGATCGCTTCCACCTCAATGACTCCATCTGGCCACGGTCTTGGCCGCGGATGGTTGGCGTCGGGACGTAACCAGTCCGCGCAAATTGTTTGGGCTCTCCGAAGGTGTTCCTCGGAGGTTCCGGGCTTGACGTCCCGGGACGTGAGTCTACTCACCGCTGCCATGTTGTCTGAACAGATCCAGACTTTGCGGCACCGCGGTTTGTCCCGCAGGTCGACGGCGGTTATGGCCTCGGCAATGGCCAGCACTTCGGCGTCGTGCACCTCGGCGCGGAAAGGGACCGGGCGGTTTCCCGAGAGCAGGACCTGTCCCCCCTGGATAATTACCCAGCCGGCGCCAACCCTGTTCGGACTCAGCTTCGAGCCGTCTGTGTATAGCCACAGGTCTGAGGGGGGGGAGGAGCGGACCAGAACGAGGTGTGCTGCAGCGGCAGCCTCTTTGTCACCCCGGATCGGGGCCCGGGTCGAAGGTAGCTTGCCCTTGCACGGCGGCGGGGAGCTCGTGGACAGCTCGTATGGAAGCATACTCCTGAGCTCACCCAGTATGCCCCACATTGGCCTTATGGAGCCGAGGGGGTGGTTTGGCGGGGCCAGCGCGACTCTGAGAGCAGCCGACCCAAGGAGGTTGTCCAGCGCATAGCGCATGGGAGGGAAGCCCGATGCGAGGTTGTATATTGCACAGGGTGTGGTGCAATATAGCGGCAGGGCGGCGCGGAGGCCCCTGCGGACGGTGCGGTCGAGGAGCCTTGAGGCCCCCAGTAACCCGCGGCTCAGCGGAGCGTTGGGCGGGGTTGGGCGCCACCATGTGGCCGCAGCGTAAGACAGCTTGGCAACCACGCATGCGCGGACCGCCGTGAGGGCGCCCTTGATCGGGGCGCCTTTCCAGCACCCGGACAGAATCTGGATGCCGCGAATGGCCGGTGCCGTCCTCTGTGCCACGTCTCGGATGTGTGGCACGAAGGAGAGGTTTCGTGACCAGCGCACGCCAAGCCAGCGCAAGGTCTCGCGAGGGCTAACCGCCTCCAGCGTAGAGCCGTCGGAGAGTCGCAGGCTTGGGTTTTGTCCATGACGCTTGCGCGTCACGTGAAGTAGTTCGGACTTCGTCAGGTCGAGCGCCATGCCGTTGTCCGTGCACCAGCTGTCAACGAGCTCCAGAGAGCGGGAGAGAACCGAGCAGTTGCCTTCGAGGGACGAGTCTGAGTTGACTAGGCAACCGTCGTCAGCGTACCCACGGAGAGTGCAGGGGAGTGGCATCTTGAACAGCGGCGACATGAACAGCATGAACAAGATTGGGGAGATGGGCGAGCCCTGTGGGAGGCTGCCACCTGTTGGCTGGAGAGCGTCGGAGACGCCGTCCAAGGTTAGGGAAGCCCGCCTGCCCGCCAGGAACGAGGACACCCATCGACATGTTCCAGCCGGGCACCCCAGGTCCGCCAGTCGTTTGACCATGCGGTTCGGATGCACGGCGTCGAAGGCCCCCTTGATATCAAAGGTGAGGACCGAAGACTCACCCCTGAGGTCGGCTGTGCGCTCGAGAGAGTGCGCCAGGCGTAGGCACATGTCCTCGGCGCTGCGCCCCGGAACCGCACCGGCGTAGTTGTCTTGGATGTGACCTGCCTCCAGCGCCCAGCACGAGAGACGGCGGGCGACTATCCTTTCCAGGCACTTGGCCAGGGTCGGGAGCAGCGAGATCAGCCGGTAGGCCCGTGGCGACGAGCGATCCTTCTTGTTGGGCTTTGGCAGGGTGATCACCTTGGCCTTTTTGAAGGAGGCAGGGTGGTGGCCCCAGAAGAAGCTTGCGTTGAACAAATGGGTGACCTGCCGCTTGAGGGAGGGCCAGGCCAGTTTCAGGACGTTGTTCGAGAGGCCGTCCGGGCCGGGGGCAGTGTTGCGCGGCCTCCAAAGAGCAGCTTCCACCTCGTCTCTGGTGATTCGGGCGCGTGTCGGCGGGGCTTCCGTCCTCGAGCCCCGGGTCCTCGGTTCCACCTGCAGGGCGGGGGATTCGATGTCCCCTGGCCGGGCGGAAGGCATGTGCACGCTGCGAAGGAGAGCGATCTTTTCCGTGGTGTCTTGTACCGTGGCCTCCGCTCCGTCCGCCGGCGATAGTGCTGGGGAGTGGCGGTGCGGAGCTTTCGTCCTCCATTTCACGATACGGAAGAGGTCTCGGGTATCAGTGACCTTCGCCAGCAGGTCGGCGTAGAAAGCCCGAGCCGCGCTCCTGAGTGCGCGCCTGAGGCGCTTCTTGGCTTCGCGGCGTTCGGTCCTGGCCTCTTGTGCTGCGGCCTGTGTCGTTGCCTTTTCCACCCTGTTCCGCGCTGCGCTTTGCTCCGCACGCGCGACGCTGCACTCCTTGTTCCACCATGGGAAGCTCTTGGCCTTGCCCAGAGACTTGGGCGTTGATGCGACCAGGGCGTCCAGGATCACATCCTGTAGCAGTCTCGCGAAGTCGTCAATGTGCTTTTTTTTCGGGATCTGGCCGTCTGACCTCCGGTACTCTCTCACAAGGTCGTCCAGGCGAGCCGCGCCGGCCTTGCATGCCGCGTCGAACTTCTTTTTGTCAAGCTTATCCATGAGGAAGCGCCCCGCGGGGCTCGGGACCACTGTGTGCCCTGGCAGCGGGATGGACACCAAGAGCGGGAAGTGGTCACTTCCGCATGTCAGATCTTCCCGTAGCTCCACGCTCGCCCCGGTGACAAAAAGAGGCGACGACATTATGGTAAGGTCTATGACACTCCCTGATTCGTGGGTTGGCTCCCCATCCGCGTTGCCCAGCAGAAGGGCACGCTCTTCCATCCAGGCCAGTAGGAGCTCGGCGTCGTTGTCGTCCGTGGCGCATCGGGGGTCCCAGGCACTGTGGTGGAGGTTGAAGTCGCCCACTACCACAGACCGCGGCCCTGGCTGCATGCTGGTCAGAAGACGAAGCGCCTCCCCTGTCCTAGCCGAACCTGTCCCGGCATTGTAAAGGTTTACGATGCTGTACGTGTGCCCCCCGATTAGGACCTCCACAATGATGACATCCTGGTGTTCTTCCCTCATGTAGGCCTTTTGGAAGCGAAGCCCGTGTCTTTTTGTCGAAATGTATGTGGCGACTCGGGGATTCGAGCGCCAGTTACCCTCCGGGACTATTACCTGATAGGAGGGGTGCCTAGGGAACGTTCTGTTCCCCGGGTCTGCGCTAGACGGGGCCTCTTGGAGGCAGACCACATCCACCTGGTCTTCATGCGCCTTGTGTAGCAACGACTGTGCACAGGTCCAGGACCTTTGCACATTCGCAGAAATCGTTTGCAATACTGTGTCGTTAGGGTGTCCTAACATTTACAGAAGTTCCTCGTCATTGTCGTCTACCTGCATTGAATCCCGTGTTTCAGGGGACTCGCTGGAGGTGGGCGGGGGGAGGGTTGCAGCTGGGCGGCCTGTGATGGGGCGGTCGATGGCTGGCTGGGCGCCGAGGAGGCAGGGGAGGGGGAAGCCTGGAAGCTTGAAGGGCTCTTCGTCTGTGACGACGGCCGGGCCGGGGGGGCCGAGGTGACGGCCGTGGAAGGCGCCTGGGAGGGCGCTGGGGACGGGGCCTTGTCTCCCTGGGCGGCGGCAGCCGGGGTAGACGACTGCGTCTCGGTATCGGCCGGGCATTTGCGGTCAAAGTGGCGGACCCGGCAGCGTGTGCAGAACGGGAAGCGCTCCAGGGTGTTGTCTGCGGAGACCATGTGCAGCTCTCCAAGTGTTGCTACGCGGCGGGGAACCGCAGACGGGGCCACAAGGCCTTCGTGGAAGGCGATGTGGGCGCGGAAGGTGGGCACGCCTGCCTTGCCAACGTACTTTGACAGCGTGGCGCTGGCGGAGACGACACCAAAGGCCTGTTCGATATCCTGACGGACATCGTCTAGGGTGACCCGGTGGAGCATCACGGCGCCGGGGGTCTTGGGGTCCTCGACCGTGATCGAGGTGGGCAGTCCGTGTACGATGTACTTGGACCAAGCGTCCCTCTTGTGAACCTTCTCCGCAGTCAGGTTGGCGCGGATGCGCTCAGTGTGGTTGAGGAATTTGCCGACGTCGCGTACGGCTGTCAAGGCGAAGCCCGTCTTGGTGGCAGTGGCGGTGCCTGCGCCCTCACCGCGGGGGATGCCCGCGTTGGCCTTCGTTACGATGTAGGCCGGCGAAAGCTTCCGGAGGGGAGAGTCGGTTGGCACAACCACGAAAAGGCGGTTGTCGGTGGGGGCAGCCTTGGGGGCTGAGCTGGTATTGCCCTGTTTGGCCTTTGGGGCCCCGGTCGAGGGGGCGGCGGGTTGGGTGGCCTTGGATGTTTTTTTGCCCTTGCGGGCGACTGTGCTCCAGGATTCCTTGTCCGAGGACTCGGTGGGCGCTGCAGGAGCGGCAGCAGAGGGGTGGTGTGCAGGCTGGGCCTTTGATGGAGCCGGGGCCGGGGCCGGGGCCGTGTTAGGGGCGGGTGGCACGGGCTGTGCGGCCGGGGGGAGAGAGGTGTTTGTGGCAGCGCCCGTGGGGGACGCGTGGGGTGAACCTGTCATCACGGCCACCAGGCCGTTCTCCAGGATTGAGGCCAGGTCGTTAACGATCTGGCGGGTAGACGCGAAGGCCTCCGCGTGGGGGGCCATGGAGGCCAGGCAGTTGTCGGCCATTGTCAAGAAGATGCTGGCCAAGCGATCTCTCGCGGCCGCTTCCGCATCCTGCTTGGTGCGGATCTTGTCGGCCAGGGCCTGGAAGCGGCCGACCGGGAGCGAGATGGGAGCGTAGTGAGCCTCTTGGGGGAGGGGCGCGTCTTCGCTCCTGACGCGTTTTGCGCCTGTCGCGACGCGCGCGACGGAAGAGGGGAGCCCCTGAGGGGCCTGTCCGGCGAGGTTCGGCGAGAACGACGCGGAGGAGGGGACAGTGGTGGGCACGGGGGAGGGGTCGCTGGTGGGCGAGGTGGCCTGCGCGTACGTCAATGACGGAGGCGCGGACGCGGGCGCGGCGGGCGCGGGCGCGTGGACGGACGCGATCATCTTAGGGATGACAGGACCTGTCGGGGGCGAAAATAAAGTAAAGTAGTTTGCAATAATGGTAGCTGTTAGCTTGGTCAAAATGTCGAAGGTACCCTCTGAAAATCGAGGAAAATGTGGTTGATTCTTGGTGATGATGAAAGTCTTTATTTACCTGTCTACTCGCGAGGGATTCTCGACATACCAGGTTGATTCTTGGATTTGTGGTTGCATACGGCGAACGATTTCTCGATTTCATGAAAAAAAAAAAAAAAAAAAAAAAAAGTAAAACACACGATCAAGAACAGCATGTGGTTTGCCATCAAAAAGTATATGCGCGAACCGGGAGTCGAACCCGGAGCTAAAGCATTCTTCTTTGAGTCAATCTCACAGACCACTCTCGTGGGAAGCTCTAATGTTACCGCTACACCATCCGCGCGTTGATCTGCTTCTATGCCGATCTTAACATGGTTCAAAAGGGGATCTTGTGTGATCTCATCGTGAGAGGCTTGGGGGTGGTGCGCCAACCCGAACACCCAGAAGCTATGGGGCGTGTTGAGCAGAAGGCATTCTATATCTTACCGGTATCCAGTCCGGCGTCGTTTGATCTCAGTGACTTGTGTAGACGTTAGATATAGTCAGGTCAAGTCAAAATAATCAGAAACAATGACCAGGGTTTGGTGGAGCATAGGGCTGGCTTTGTTTCCACCACGTTACACAAGGAGCAGCGGGATAAAGGGGGATTCATGTAAGAATCGGAGAACTGCAAGCGACGCACTACCACCGCACCAGCAAAATATGAAACAACTGGTGGCATTTCCACTCTAGCCCGGGTGAAACCGTTGTCACGGTTGTATATTTTTTCCAAGTATTGCAGGAGAATATCAAAGGTTTGATAGACCCACTCCTTGCGGTACCCTGGGTTCTTGATCATGACATCTCGGGCTTGGGCAGTCAGCGTGGCAGCATTTTCTTCGATGATGCCAATGGCGAAGCAGCGTTTCTTGCCTTTCCAGTTATACACAGAGTTCTCAGCTTGGAACCTGAGCTGGAGTTGATCGCGCCACAGTCAGTACTGGGCTTGGATGTCTTTGGAGCCGTCGGTTTTGTTGTTTAAGCTCCCCGAGCCCCTAGCGGAGTGATCAAATGGTCTTTTTGAGTCGTAATTTTGTAGCGTGTTTTTGACTCTCTTGGTTCTCTTATGTACCTGGAGTAGGTATGTGATGATTGGCCAGGTGGACCTGCACCTGGTCCCAGGCTGGTCCCATGTGTTGAGCAAGCCATTGTTTTTGGGTACTTCTTTTCTCATTGAGCTTGTTGAATAGAAAAGAGTTACAATGACTTGAGGTATCCAGAAGACTGTTTGGATTTTAGTTAAACGACGAGCGATATGAGAAATACACTTGACACTTGAGATTGTATGTCTCGATGACAGGACCAACGTCAATGGAAGGTATTGAGAAAGAGTAACCTTAATATGTGACCTGGCTAGTTTGTACAGGAAAATTGAAAACCGGCTTCTATAGGGCTACATGTACGACAAGGTATTCAGACGCTGCGCATTCCGGAGTTGTGTCCTCATGTGTACGACTATGTTGCCGGATCTGTGCTTAGTCATCACATAAAAAAGTAAATAGACACAAGTTATAAACAACTGGAATCTCTTCACACCAACATAAACAATCATCTTCCTGTATAAATACAAATCTCCACACCATTGAAGCATTTCTTGTTTTTCTATTTCGTCTGAACCTTTCCACAAGACATGAGCTTCAATCTGTGACGAGTTGTTTGTTGGATAGACGTTACCTAAACCCGCCCAGTCCGGAATTGTGTTTCACATTGCGTTGGACTCACTAGTACTCGCCACTTCACCTTGTATTACGGCGCAAAGTATAAAGTAACAACATCTCCTCTCTTCTAGAATGCCTGACAATGCGCATCCTGACCGGGGACCTCTTCCCAACTCGACGCGAACTCGTGCTGTCGGAACCTCGGGAATCCGTAGGAACCTATTCAACGGCTCCGTGGTACGGCGGTCGACGTCGTCATCTAATGAGTCGACGGGGAGCGCCGTCTTAGGAAACGATGAAAACGCACGACTAGTATCTGCAATGAGCGGCGGTGCAGCCCCAAATACAACACGGTACTCGAATCCTAATGCCTCGAGTTCAGGCAATATCGCGGTTGTTGTTTCTGGAGGCCAGTTTGGAAACGTGCTCGATACTGTGCAGCCAAGCCAGCTAGTAGTTCGCGATAAGAATGGCGAAGTACACATTTCAGACACATCGGTGGATGATGAGGCTGATTTAGCCCTGCAAGAGAGAGCCGATAAAGAGAGTAGGTAAAAGTGGTGTCGGACGTAAAACCGTGATCTCCAAAACTGACTATAATCTGCGCTTGTGTTTTTTAGAAGATAGACTGAGGCTTCGAGAAGCAGTGAAGCATCACCAAATGACAAGGTCGATAGGAACAGCCCAACCAGATGGTGAGTGGCGCCCGCATGTCTTCTTTCCCATTGGTATGATCTCCGTCTGCTGCTAACACAAATCATTGCCCAAGATGAGCTTTTGTCAGAAGTCAAGGCTAGTTTACGGAACCGAGTAGCTGCATTGGAAGATGACGAGTGGATGTTTGCCTCTAGCGACAATATCCATAAATGAGATAGGCGAGAAATACATGTATAGCCATCAAAGAAGAGATCTTGATCAGATACCAAGTTGCCTTCTTCAAACACTTGCTTCAAATTCGTATCGTTATTACTTCTACTATTTATTCCATGTGTTATAGTGCCTAATCTAAGCCCTCGGGGACTGGGGCTTCGATTCTTTTGCTCAATGGGATGCCTGTCTTCTTCTTAGCAGCGGCAGGGGGAGCGCCACCAAACAGGCTGCCCATCATGTCCATGAGCGGGTTATTTTGTCTTGGTTTCTGGATCTTAAAGTACATCTCGGCAATGCCATGCAGAGATTCTTCCCAGATATCAGCCGAATCTCCAATCAAACTTTCGTAGTTTGCCATGAGTCCCTTGTACATTTCTCCGTTTCCAGTCTGGACCACCGCCAAAAGCAGGCCAAGGAAGTTTAGCAGTGGTAGCGATGGGAAAATGGGTACGGAGAAACCGCCCTCCCCACTGCTTCCTTTGGCCTCCGCATGCTCTACTGCCAGTGCCGGGTTATCCGCCGAAAGTGCAGTGGTGAAAACGCGTAGCGCGGTATGGGCACCGCGAATATTGGCCACCAGAAGATATGGGAGCACAGCGCGACTTGCGTAGATGGCAGCATCATGGGGGCTTCCGCATTCCTTGTACCATGTGTATTCTAGACGACCAAATATCTCGGGTGATTCCTTGGTGCCAAGTACAAGATGCCGTTCCGCTTCGTAGGCAACGTGCTCATCGGCATATAGAGAGCCGACAACGTGGTGGAGTTCAGGGTCGCCCGCGGGGAATTCACCAAACTTTGCAGACCATCTAAGAGAGAACAAACCGAATGTGTCAGCATGAGAAAATTATAGTAGCACGGAATAGAATATGAAATCAATGCCTAAGCAGGAGCTGTTTGTTTCGTACAGCAGGAAATAATTCCCCCCAACTTACCCTATCATCTCACCAATAAACTTCTTGCGCGTGGGTTCCTCGCTATCGAATAAGCGCAGGCATGCCAGAAGCTTGGCTCGAGAGTCGGCATCAGGCGCCAGCTTTGCCTGCACGAACACATCTACCATCAGCAGGCATAGATCGCCGCCACTGCCGCCCTGGCCTGCCTTTAGCAGCGCCTGTGATACCCGGAATAATAGGTCTATCGCACCCTCCCAGTTTTGCGCTTTAATGTGGCGCGCGGCGACTACACGTGCTTGCTGCTGGGCTTCATAGAACTGGCCTTCCGCAATGCGTGCTTCGAGGCGGCTGATGATCTTGTCGATGCGGCCACTCATGATTCGTATAGAGGGATGTTCGTGCGCTAGGAGAAAGTATTTACGGCGGGTGTCAGCAAGGTGTGCAGTAAGGTTTGAATCTTTATCGGGAAGAAATTTTGCACAAAGTTTTGGGTCGAGAATAATGCTGTAGTTCGGGTTTTGGGCGCACATGTGTGACATTGTCGTCGTAAGAGCCACAGCTCCGCCAAAGCTTTAGTTACATCGTGGGGCGGATTAACTCGGGCTAATTAAGCTTGTCCAATAATCAACCCTGTTTGCTAACCCTATTCATAACTACTGACAAAATAGGCCCGTCAGTCGCAGCGTTGAGATGTGAGTAGCACAAGATTTTGTTGATATTACAAATGTCAATAGTTATCATATATGTATATATAATGGTACAGGTAATGCTGTTCTTTCCGCAAAGATATCTATCGGCGTAGAGCACAATGCCAAAAAAGAAAATGTAGCTACATAAAAAAAGCCACGGAGTGAAAACTGATATTGGTACATGAGGGATGGGAAGAATGGATGAGGGGGATACAAGGAAATTGGTGCGTAGTGGAAACATGAACAGACCGGACTCATGGGCAAGAGTTCCCAAAGACTGATCATTGCGTGTTTCCCTATGAAGAACTTTTGATACGTGCAATGAGACGCTCACGAATCAGAGTGCTAGCCACCTCAGAGCCGTGCTGCAATAATATGGCGCCGAAGATGGCTTGGATTGCACTGTTTAGGACTACATGCTGACCAGAGGCACTCAGGTCGTCAGGCTGAACAAAGAGAGGGGTGGTTAGCAAACCATACATTCTTTTAATACATTCCCTCATCACACGTGGAAAGATCGACACATACCATACGCGGCTTCCATCTCAGAACTTTGAGCAGACCAACGTCCAAAGCGACACGTTCAATGTTCTCTATCGAGACAATGTCCTTGGGCTGCTGAAGACTGAGGTTGTCCAAGCTGGCCAGAAGAGCATCGTCGAAGGGCTTGCGGCCATACTCATCAGGCTCAGACACAGTCTCCTTCGGTGCCGAAGTCGCAATCATCTTGGCGCACTCATGCATGATTGCCATGCGACCTGTTGATAAAAGAGTTCAAGGTTAGCGGTCATACATTCAGGTGTATCTCGACGATAAGGGTCTCTCTGTTCGAAACTCTTCAAAGCACTCTTTACTTCAGCCTGTACATACCAATATATGCCAGCCGGTCGTTCATGCCTCGTCTTGCCTGATCAAAACTCTTATGCGTCACCGCCAGCCACTTAAGCTCATCTGTGAGTAGCCGGGAGCCGTCACGTCCCAGCAAGCGAGTGTACATGCCATCCAAAAGGTCGGGATCTTCATTAACCACCCAGTGCGAGCGGTTGGGGTTTTTGGTGACATGCGGCGAGAAGGGCGCCTTCATGCCCTCTGGGGTGTACGACCAGCGAGGCCGAGGGCTGGCCTCTTCGTTCCGGCAAGCAGGTGTGGTCGAGAGTGCCCGGCATGCTGAAGTTCCAATTGCATTGCGCTGAGCTCCAGCACACATGCGGCGTCGTGCAGCGAAGCTGGAGATCATTCGCGATGCCATGTCGTCAACGAGGAAGCGAGAGAAAAGTGATGTGAATCGAAGGTGGGGTATGATCGGGTCAGATGGCCGTATTTGGCGGTGCTAACTATTGGCCAGATTAGCTTTGGCGAGTTGAAGATAGTATTTCACTATCTCTCGGGAGGCGGGTCGAGTTCGGGGGCCGAAAACTCGGAACAAGGGCTTGGTCGCTATGGTGCCGTTTTCCAAGGTAGGCCGAAAAGATCGCGATGCAACTTTTCGGTCGTCTATTTTAGTCACGTGAAAGATATCGGTGGGGCATTTTGTACCACTCTAGGGTTATTGCTGAGCTCTGGGTTCATTGCAAATCCACCTTTACGTTGTCTTTTATCCTTTTCAGGGAGAGCTTCAAATTACAAGCTTGGGATCTTCGGACTGGGCAAAGAGCTATTGTTGCTCATCTTCCACCAGCTGTCTCATTTGAAATCGCATTCAAATCTATCCCCATTAGTTCACCAGTCTACAGCTATCGACAATCATACAATGGACGCGTCTTCAAAATCTGCCGAATGCAAAGTTTCACCTCTCCTTGTTGACAAACTCGCCTCCGTGCTACCCAAAGACTTCAAATTTGGAGTATATCATGTCTCGACACCACCTACACAGAGAGATCCCTTGTACTCCCCACCGCCAAACCAGACGCCAGATAAGACATACTGTGAATCTCACTTTCTTGCTATATCAATAGATATCACAGATGCAGAAGGCTCAGTGAAGCCCGTGTTAGTTTTGGCACTCGAGGTCTTCATCTATACGACTAAGTGTACGACTACGCTCTTTGTTTCTAAAGCAGACTCGACCGGCTATCTCCATCTACTGAGCCTCCCAGAGGGAACACCGTCACCTATTCGCACCATAAGTACGGCATTTATCGAGTTTCTGATTGAAGCAAGGCGTCGCAAGAATGTGCAGTTCGTTATCAGCTTGTTTATACGCGCCCAGGCCCAGTATCTGTTCCCTGGCAGTGTAGAAAACAAAAAAAAACACGTTCTCGACGATAAGGGGTTGATTAAATGGTGGTGCCGAGTCATCAATCCCATTATTGAGGCGCCGCTTCTTGTGTCCAAAGGGGAGAATTGGAAAGATATCAAGGCATACCTTGTAGTTCCCGGGCTTGACTCGTACGAAACCCGTGCTTTGGTACCGCGCACATCGACAACTGGCAAAACTTGGTCATTTACCCATCCATTAAACATACTCAGCCAGATAAGAACCAAGCCGGGTCAAGAAGTACCGCCTCGCTGTCTCATTCCAATGTATCCTGATGATCCCAAATCGCGCTTTCGCGACGAGCTAGATGAGGAGGCAGAAAAGAGCGCACAGTACAAAAAGAAAGGCTTGTGGAAGAGTGTCCACACCATTGACCAATTTTGGGAAATGATGGCTTTCAGGCAGGAATGTTCTAGCGGTCGCATGACAGGCTTCCTTTGGGCTGTGTTTGATACCGCGGAGAATCGCGCCAATGAAGCTAGTCTCGAGGAAGCACCCCCGGCATCGGGATCGCTATTAGTTAAAGGCTTGAAGCTCAATGCAGACAAGAAGAAGAAAAAGAGAAGGACAAGGTTGACGGGCATTATCCCGCCACGCGAGCCGCACATAAAAACCCACCGCAAGAAAAATCTCCTCAAGAAACACGCTTTGACGGCATACTATACCTGGCCCCCTAGCAGTCGCGGCGAAGTTATTGTCGACGACGCCGACTACAAGCAAATCTACGAGCTTCTCCTGCGTCTTGACTTTGCCAATCCGGAAATAGCCGTGAGCAGCTCGCAGCGATGGATTCGCGAGGTCGGCGGTGGGAATCCATGGGGTGCTATTGTAGAAGGTACTTCAGAGACGTCGGCGACAATGGCCCGGGCTGGAGAAGAGGACTTGGTCGTTAATAAGCTGACAGTCAATAACCTTTCAGGGCTGGTGAAGCGCAAGAGACAGGTTTCGGGGAGCGAGGGGGCGCCTCCAGTGGTCAATGTGCTGAGTGCAGGATTGGTGCGAAAGAAACAGAAGAACTAGAGCCAAGAGCAGCTTAACACTTCTAGACGTAACATCATACACAGCGAGTTGCATGTATGTACATATGTACATACATACATATCTCATGTCAGATGGTAGAGTGACCAGCCGCACAGGAGTCGGCTAGCCCGAGGACGGATATATTTTCCTTAATGCTGGATGATATTAACTAGCTAGTTATACATAGTTATATGCTTTAAATTTGTCTCTCCACGGTGGACCTTTTCAACAGCTCTACCCAAGGTACAATTCTGTATTCCGCATTCTCTTCCCGAGCCGCAAGCTACACGAGTGAGGTAGCAGTAGCCGCCCCCACGCTATCCAGAGCCACTTAGATGTCCAAGTCATAAGCTCTCGCCGAGCACACGCGGCACGGAAAGTCACAAGACGCATTTGGCGCTGTCATGCAAGAAAATCGCCGGTAGACTATACACCAGAATAAGAAATTGGCTTGACTGTAGGTTCGTGGAAGCATAACATGCCGAGCAAGAATACGAGCTGTGCCCAAGCAATGAAGTGGAATAAAGGCAAGGCAGGATGCCAACCGTCAAATGAGCGCCAGGGAAGCACGGAGCGCAGGCGACCAAGTGCCTCCTACATCTCTTCCCATCTAGCCCCCACGTTTATCTGATCGGATCTAATCAAATCAAGGCTAGTCCCCATTTATCTGATTAAGCTCAAGGCGCTGGCTGTGAATAGCTTTTATTTTAATCCATTGTTTCCTCATTTGTCTTCCCTCTCCATGTATCCTCGACTCCACTTCAATCTCACAAGCTCGGCTCGGCCAGGACGTGACACATGATACAGTGGGGACGGAGGCAAAGAAGATGAAAAAAGCCGGGGCCTTGACTTTGTGAATGGAGAAGCAGGGGTAGCCAGAAGATCTTATCAATCAGTTCTGGGATGGTCTGGATCAGCTGTTTTTTTATGTATGTACAGATACATATGCAGCCCTGAACTAAGTCCCACTTTTACGGGCCTAGGACCCACTATTTGTGCTAAAACATGAGTTAGAGCTAGAATCTGATAAGTCATGCCTAAAAAGGGAAACAAGGGAAGCTTGTAAGTGATATGAACGTGATGTATGTATATGTACGAATAGTAAGCTGCACGGGCTCAAAACGAAGGTGTGAAGAGTTTTCATTCGTTGTCGAGTATGGCACGGCGTGTCGGTTACTACAAGGACGTAGAGTCAGGCAAGTGAGGGTATAGTCGCAGAATCTAGACTTTTTGCGACAATGTCAACTTGAATGTGGAAGCAATAAAAATGATATTTAGGGTCTAAGAGTAGTGGTATAATAGTAAATTAGAGGGGTAAGAGGTATTACAAGGTATTGTGAGAGTGTGGTGAGATGATGTCTTAGTAGATGGCTAAAATGCCGTTGTTTCTTTATGCCGTGGTCTGAAGCGCGCCAGCGTGCTTAGCCGCCTGTGATAGCGCAGCGTCACCACTAATAAGACTTTCGTCTTGCTTTTTGGCCGCCCAGGTACGCAGACCGGGGATCTTTCCAAGGAAGCCCAGAGTCTGCTTCTTGAGAGGCAGAGATCCAGTGCGCTCCTCATACATCAGCATGGCGATGGCAACGATGAGGGCGGCCCAATAGAGATTGTAAGAAATAACACTGCCATAGGTGGCGCTGTTTTGCCAGCCGAGCAGGGCGTTGAAGATGTCCCAACCGTGCTCCATGTTGGGGTTGCAGCAGTTGACGTGCCACACAGAGCTTTTGATGTTGTAGGAACCAGGGCCAGAGCCTGTCTCGGCAACGTCACCACCAACACGGCGAGCGAATTCGTACATCTCGAAACTCCACACGGCACGAGAGAACATACCAGCACCAATGAGGTAGAGAACGCAGGTAGAAGCAATGAGGAAAATCTGGATAGACATGGCGTTGCCTCCTCTGTACATCAAGTAGCCAACCAACATACCGGAGATGCAGCCGGTAATGACAGGCAGGGGGAAGGATTTGGCGGGTAGCGATAGTGACACGCCACCAACAAAGACGACACCCTCCAGACCCTCACGAAGAACGGTGATGAGAGGAAGCAGAAGCATGGAGTTGCGGCGGCCCCATTCACCAAGCCACTTGAACCATCCCTGGCTGGTAGTAGCAGGCGACATGCTCTCAGCGATCTTGAGCTTCCACTTCTCCTGCATCTTGTTGATGCGCAGCAGGGCCAGGCCCATGATGGACACGATGATAGAGGCGATGAGCAGAAACACGCCCTCCCAAAGATCCTCAGACTTGGCCCAAAGATCCTTGCCTACTCCGTAGAAGACACCGATGAAAATGGCACCAATAGCTAGAGCGATACCAAGACCAATGGCAGCTCCTAGCCAAACCTGTTTCACGAGACGCTTGTACAACACAATGTCTTGACCAGGCTGGCCCAGACATTGCTTGAGGAAAGAAAGAAGCACCGACATCACGATGGCAGCCTCAAGGGCTTCTCGGAAGACGATGAAGAAGATTTGCACGGCGAAAATCATGGCCGGCGATTTTGGAGGAGGTATTGGGTAGAAAAATAAGAATTGAAAAGAACAAAGGAGATGGGTGAAGGTCAAGGCAAGATTAGATCAGATCAAATCAGATCAGATGAGATCAAATCAGATCAGAACAATTGATAAAGAGCGACTTGAAGAAGAAAGCGCAGATGGGAGGGAAAAGAAGAAAAAGAAGCTGATGAAAAAAAGGACGGGAGATGCGATCTGATAAGAGAGACCGGTCAAAGGCGGACTGAAGCTACTTTCAGGCGTCAGGATCCCAAGACAGCAGACTTGAGGCAGCAAAAGTGAAAATAGACAGAAAAAAAAGCGAGGGAACACGAACGAAGGGGCGATGAGCATACATGGAATTAGACGAGAAATCCAAGAACAATCCAAGGACGCCGAAAAAAAGCAAAACCACGCGATGAGGTCTGAGATTAGTCCCAGCTTCGCTGCCATGTGCGCGGGCCCAGAACGAGCCCCTACTCCATCGTGGAGTACGAGCCATCACCACCCACGACGGATTCTGGCACCTGCACCTAGCACGGCTCCGCCGACTTGGCTATTCGCCATAAAAATGTTGCTAGCATTTAGACGCGGCGGTATTTTTTTTACGTTATGTATTTTGGTGGTGTCTGAGGAAGCACAGCAGCAAGCGGGAGAACAGGTGCATTTACATTTTTATTTTATTTTTCCACAGCGACAGAGATTCCCGCACAGTAAACTTTGCGATCCTGGAAATTCGATCTGCCAATTTCCGCTGTGTCACACAGTCGTCTGACAGTGGATCTCGCACGTTTAACACATCTGGCAATTACTTGCATTTGCCTTCCTGGAACAACATTTAGAGCTTCCCGTTCTTTCTTGACTTGCTCCTCGGGCTCGATTCTTCTCATGTCATCAGCACTGAGATTTGACCCAAAAAAAGCAACTACCTTGCAGAAACCCATTGTACACAACTATACATAGTTACATGCCTGCCATTATAACTACCCACTCTCTGCATCGGACGAGAAGACAACAGGGAGAAAACAGTGCGCCAAGAAAACGGTGACCAAGAATGAGGCAGACTGAATCAACGACCTTTCAGTTGATTGATAGCGAAACTGATCAGATCCGATCGGATCAATCAGTAATCAATCAATCGATCAATATGTCGCTCCGATCGGACAGGGTGGTGCGGCAAGAACCTGGCTGGGAAAGATAAAATAGCACGAAACATCTAAAACGGTGCTTGCGGGAAGAGGGCTAAGATTGTTGCAAAGCACTGACATATAAGGAAGGTTCGCTGCCTTTTTTTTCCTGCTTGTTGAAAGAGCATGCGTTAGCACCTTCTCTCTCTGTGTCTGCCTTCTCTGTATAGTCCTGAGTCGTTTGTCTTCTTTCTTTTTGGCAGGTAACTACCATTTGTGCATTTTCTACGCTTTTATACTTCGCCGACTCCGCTTCTTCTTCTCATCAATCGATTTCCTTTGCTCCTCTTTTCTTCTTCTTTTGTATTCTTTCTTCCTCCACTTTTATCCTCCATTTCCATTCTTTTCTTCAATAATTCCTTTCTCATCCTGTTACCTGCAGTTTTCTATTCTTCAACATCCAACTGAATTGTTGTAAATCGGAAATCATCCCTCGCCCCTAACCCTGAGGAACATAGCCAAACCCTAGGATGGTCGGCCTCTCTGCTATCAAGAGGTCGCTCTTGCTTCCTTTGCTCTTCAGCACTGAGACAGTCTTAGCGAAGACAGTCGAGTACAACTTCACTGTCAGTTGGGTGGATGCTAATCCCGATGGCATGTTTACTCGCCAGGTCGTTGGTATCAACGGCCAATGGCCACTGCCCATCATTGAGGTGGACATGGGCGACCAGCTAGTTGTGCACTTAAACAACGCCCTTGACCGTGGAACATCCATCCATTTCCACGGCATGTTCCAGAACGGCACCAGTCACATGGATGGGCCTTCCATGATCACTCAGTGTCCTGTCCCTCCAGGCTCCTCATTCACCTACAACTTCACTGTTGATCAGCCTGGTACTTACTGGTACCATTGCCACACTGACTTCTGCTACCCCGATGGATACCGTCAGGCCCTGCTGGTGCATGATCCCAACGCTTTCTACGCCGACGAGGTCGAGGCCGAAATCCCCATCACGCTGACTGATTGGTACCATGAGCTGCAGGATAAGTTGAGCGAAGAATTCATGAGCCTCTACAACCCCACTGGTGCTGAACCGGTACCAAACTCGTTTCTCTTCAACGATACCCAGAACGTTAAGATCCCCGTTCTTCCTGGCAAGACTTATCTTCTGCGCATCATCAACATTGGCGCATTCGTTAGTCAGTACTTTTGGATTGAGGACCACGATCTAGAAATCGTAGAAATCGATGGTGTTTACACGGAGCCCAAAAATGCTAGCATGCTGGTTCTGAGTGCCGCCCAGCGTTATTCAGTTTTGCTGCGTACTAAGAACACCACCGATGCCAACTTTGGTATTGTCACTGTTGCTGACTCGGACCTGCTTGATCTTCTTCCCTCCGACTTGAAACTCAACCAGACCAACTGGCTGCTGTATAACGAGTCTGCCCCCACCCTTGAAGTCCCCATGACTGTAGAGCAGAGCAACGAGCTGGTGCCATTCGATGACATTGAGCTGGTGCCTTATGACAAGGTGGAGCTGTTCCCTGAACCTGATGTCAACGTGGAACTGACCGTTTCCATGAACAACTTGATGACGGGCGAGAACTATGCCTTTTTCAACAACATCAGCTTTACTATGCCCAAGGTGCCTTCACTTTACACTGCTCTTGAGTCCGGTGACCTGACTACCAACCCTCTCATCTACGGCTCATCGACTCAACCCGTAGTTCTCAAGCGCAACCAGGTTGTTCAAATTACATTGAACAATGCCGACAGTGGTTCTCATCCTTTCCATCTTCACGGCCACAACTTCCAGGTCATCGACAGAGCTCCCCCCTACGGCCCCGAGTATAACTCCTTCAGAGATGGCGACCCTGTGCCCTTCGACCCCTCCAACCACACTGAATTCCCCCAGTACCCCCCGCGTCGTGATGTCGTCACTGTGCCGCCCCAGGGCTACGTCGTGCTGCGTTTCGTTGCCGATAACCCGGGTGTTTGGATTTTCCACTGCCACATTGACTGGCATTTGAGCTCAGGTCTGGCCATGATCTTCATTGAGGCCCCTGAGGATCTGCAGCGCAACTTGGTTATTCCCCAGGATCACATTGATGCTTGCAAGGCTGCCAACGTCCCCTACGCTGGTAATGCTGCTGCCAATACCGAAGACTACTTGGATCTGACGGGCGAGAACACCCAGCCTGGCTGGCTTCCTGCCGGCTTCACCACGCGTGGAATTATCGCACTCGTGTTCTCTTGTGTCTCTGCCTTCCTGGGTCTTGCTAGTCTGGCCATTTATGGCATGTCGGGAGTGCAAAGTCAGAACACTCCCAAGCCTGTGCAGGTTGTCGTCCGTCAGGAGGACAAGACCATGGAAGAGCATTCAAACTAAGACGGCACCAATGAAAAGGGTCATGTAATTTCTTGATATATACCACATGAATTCAGAGGAAGACTATATACCTCTAAAAACTTAATATAATACGGAGAGAATGTGGGATCTTTACAAATACCAATAGGTACAATCAAGTACACACATGTCTATGGATTTAGTCACCAAATACTATTTGAATCGAGATGTCGATTGGAAAACCTTCGTTTAATTTTTATGTTCCATTTACGTCCGACCTTTTACCGCATGAATGGTGATGCAACTAACAATAACGCAATATTTCTTCTCCCAAGATTACCCTGTCGCTTTATTTGGTTGCCTTACCCGTGGGGATCGAGAACATGACTACGCGCTTACCCTTCTCGCCCTCCTCGCCATCCTTCCAATCACTCAGGCCCTTGTCAACGCGGAAGTAGCCACGGCGTTCCAGCTGGATGATGTCATCAGCCTTTAGCAGACCAACGCCCTCATCACACAGCACATCTTCGGACCACGCGGTCTTGGGGTTCAGACAATCCTCGAGCACATCGTCCTCCTCGAGCTTGTCCTTGGTGATTAGATAGTCAAACTCCCACAGCTCGGCGGGTACAAGTGTGGTACCAGCGCTAGACAGCCAGGTAATCTTCTTTTCGGTGGATTTGAAGTCACCCTTCAGGTTGAGCTCGAACTCCATGTTGCTGACGGCGTCGCTGCCGGCAGCAGCCTTGTCGGCCTTGCGTACAATGGCGTTACCCCATGCCATCAGTGTAATCTCCTCGTTGTCTTTGAACGAGATAGCATCAGTCTGGTCAATCACCAGCTCAGAAGAAAAGGCCATCTTCTTGGTGCCCACAGAGGGGTTCTTGGGGTGCTTAGGCTTGTCCTCAACAAAAGCGGCAGCAGGAGCCTCGGCACCAGTCAGCTTGACCTTGACCACGTCCTTGACTGAGACAGCAGTGTGGCGGGCAACGATGGGGTCAATGACCTTCTTGTTACCGGCCCAGATGGTGGTCCAATCCATCAGCGAAATGTTACGCGAGGGGCCCTGCTTGAGAATGAAGTCGCGCAGAGCCTCAATGGTCATTCCACGGCGGCGGATACCACGGACCGTGGGCATGCGGGGATCATCCCAGCCCCAGACCTTGCCGGCATCAACCAGCTTGGCAAGCTTGCGCTTGGACAGGAAAGTCCGGGTGAAGTTGAGGCGCGAGAAGTCCCACATGTAGACCTTGCGCAGGTTGAGGGTCTTTTGGAACCACTGGTACTGGGGGTTGCGGTCGGTGTACTCGGTTGAGCGCAGAGCGTGAGTGATTCCCTCGTAGGAGTCAACAACGGGGCAGGCAAAGTCGTACATGGGGTACATCTTCCACTTAGTTCCGGTACGGTGGTGGGCGTCGGTGACATTGCAGCGGTAGATGACGGGGTCGCGAAGCGCTTTGTTGGGGTTGTCAAAAGACAGCTTGGCACGAATGCAGTTTTTGACACCCTCCTCGGTACCATTCTTCATTTCCTCCTCGAAGATGCGCAGAGACTCTTCGACAGGGCGATCACGGCACTTGGAGGCAATGCCGTTGAAACGCTCGTCCTGCATGGTCTTGCCATCTGTGTCGTCGGCATAGGCAAATCCCTCAGTAATCATGCGCTTGCACATGTCGTACAGGTAGTCAAAGTAATCCGAAGTGTAGGACAGGCTGTCGGCCTTAATTCCCATCAGAGCCAAATCCTCAACAATGGCATCCTGGAACTCCTGCTTCTCCTTGGAGGGGTTGGTGTCATCAAGACGCAGCTTCAGCTTGCCATCATACTGCTGATGGGCGAAGTAGTCGCAGAGAAGAGCGGCCTTGGCGTGACCAATGTGCAAGTAGCCACTGAAGAGAGTTAGTGGGACAAGAGCAAGAAGATTGAGGTGTAACAGGGTAAGTCTTGTCTGCTGCAGGGGGAGGACAAGGACGAGGGTAGACATACGAAGGCTCAGGCAGGAAACGCGTGACAACGCCCTTTTCGGTTTCTTGAAGAGCAATGTTGTAGTTACCACCAGCCTTGCTCTGGGCCAGCTTCTTCTCGCGAGCTGCATTCTCGGACGCCTTGATGGCATCCTGCAGCTCGGGGTGCAGAGCCTCGACAAAGTTGAACCAACGCGCAAGGTTGGCAAGAGGGCCTTTGCGGATGAAGGCAATGGCGGCGCGGTTAGTCCGTAGCGTGGTCCAGATCTGAGTGTCAATGGGGCTCAGCGCATAGCCAGAGAGGTACGAGCGCACCGTGAGGTGCTTATCGAGATCGCGAAGGTGGGCATCGATGCTTCTGAAGTCGCCGGCCAGCTTGGGCGCGACAGCAGTAAGCTCGTCGGGAGTCATTTTGAGGGAAGAGAATTGCGTATGGTTTGTTCCTTGAAAATACAGAGCGTCAAAGAACCCAGAAGACACACTCTCGAAAATACACAGACGCCGGTTCGTGGTCTGCAATGGCGTTGACTCAGAAGTAAGCGGGGTGTTTTTTTTTGGTGGTGCCGGGCAAGCTTGGAGGGGTTATGCATTTATCAGATCAATCCTTCCGATAGGGGTTTAGGCCCCTGGACCGTAATCTTTATCCAGCATAAGTGCTGTATCGAGGTTATCGGCTAAACACAGCTATCTGGTTGGTTGGTTTACAGGTGTCAGGAGCTCTAGCTTGAACGGCCAGTAACACCAACAAAACCACCTCTCACATCCGAACTCATCACACATTCGCATCCAATGTCCAATTCAGACTTCACATTAAGTGGCTGCCCAGCCCCGCCATCTGCGTCTCTCTCCGCCCAAGATTCTTTAAAGGGCAGCATTGTCATCCCATCCCTGTATTCCTCAGAAGCCAACAATAGCAATGATCATGACGACGATGACGACGGCGCCGCTCTACCCTTTCCCGAGGCACTGCCTCGTTCAGACTTTCTAGTGGACGACTTTGACCCAGCCACATTTCTCTCCGCTCTGCGTGAGCGCCACCAAACCCTAGAGGACCTACGCGCCGATCTGCGCGAGCGCAGCACCGCCATCAACACAGAGCTGTTGGAGCTGGTGAATTCAAATTACACGGCCTTTTTGTCGCTGGGGAATGACTTGCGTGGTGGCGATGATAAGGTTTCCGATGTGCAAATGTCCCTGCTGGGTTTCCGCAGAGCCCTGGAAGACATGAAGGGAAATGTGCGTGGCAGGGCTGCCAAGGTTGAGAAGCTCAACAACGAGCTCAAGACAGTTCGCGATGATATGGAAATCGGACGCAAGATGGTTGAGGTGGACGACCTTTTGAGTGATCTCGAAGCGCGTCTCTGTGTAGACAGCCTACCACAATCGAGCCTCAAAACTCCAACTCTGGCCAAGGCAGTACAACCATCAACTCCAGTGCCTGCCATTGACGCCGGCTGGTTTTCGGACTCGGAATCAGATGACGCAGAAGATTTCACGAATATTGGGGGAAATAACGGGATACTAGGCGTTGGTATCGGGACAAGCCCGGCCAAGCTTGCCGCTCTCGTTACTAGCCTGCAACAGGTCGAAAAGCTGTTTACAGAGCTTGGGCGAGACACCCCGTTTGTGGTCAAAGTGGATGAGAGACGACTGCGATGCCGAAACACCATCATGCTTGACCTCAGCAATGCTATGAAGGAGGCAAAACAAGCGGGACCCCGAGCCCAGGGCCGGTTACTAAGTTACATGGGCCTATACCGAACTCTTGGGGCATCGGCAGAAGCTGTGAAAATCTTGAAAGCGAAATAGAATGAGAATGTACACAATGTAATGATAATGAGCCGTGGCTTGACTCTAAAGTCGAGCCCAGTCTGCATAAAAAAGAACCAAAAAAAAACTCCTAATAGTACAATTTTCTTTTCCGTCACGTACTGTTTGTTAATAATCTTACATGATACCAACCAACTGTTGTTCCACCACGGCAGGATCAGTGCACTTGAACTTGCCATTCAAGCTCAGCCCCGGGCCATGTGATGAGCTCAAAACTACCTCACGCACCTCCTTGTACGTCAGGTCCTCGAGCGCCGCACACTCCTTCTTAATCTGATCAACCAGCGCCTTGACGTTGTCAGCCACCATCTTGGGCGTAAAGCCAAGCTGGCCGACCGCCACTCTAATCACACCCATGCGCTCACGGTACTCATCCGAGCCAGCCTGCATCGAGCGCTTAATGTTCTTTGTAACAGTTCCCAGCTTTCGCGAGGGCATCAGACCCTTGGGACCCAGGATGCGGCCCAGGCCAGCTGCATTGAGCGCCTTCTCTGAGTCCTCGTGGCAAATAAGCCGGTCAAACGGCATATCGCCAGCGCGGATGCGCTCAAACAGCGACTCCTGACCGACAACCACGGCACCAGCCAAGAGCGCCTCCTGGCCGATGGTGCTGTTCTCGGGGCAGACTACACCAAAGCGCGCGCTGGTACGCACTGGGTGCGGGAGTTTGATGGTGTTGCGCACGACAGGACCGTTACGAGCTGTGCGCAAACGTACGGCGATTTCGTATTTGGTGCTGCTACCGTGGTAGCCAACCTCAGCAGCGCGAATGTATCTATCAGGAAGATATGGTTAGAGACATGCGCTTTATACCAGGGTTCTTTTTTTTTTCTTCTTTTTTGCAAACGGGATCACCAAACTTACCTGATGGCGTCACATAGAGAAAACTGCGGAAACTTTGTCGGGTCGTACACCTTAAAGTCCTTGGGGAGCTTCTTCTTTTTCTTCTCGGCCGCTTCCTTGGATCCCTTGGACTTCATACTGGCGTTACGAGCCTGCATCACAGTAGCCGGGACAGCTGACGCTGCCGTGGGTCTCGCTGCCGACCGCAGGGCCAGCAACCCAAATCTGGCCATAGGCGACAATGACTGCAAGCTGGAGGCCATTGTATGTGTGTGTATGTGGCAGGGCCGGAACAGATCGGTGTGTCGATTAAGAGAGACCGGATGGTTTTAGCTGGGACCGCAAGCCCGGGAACAATCTAAGCCGGAGTGATAGTGTAGAAACAATTGTCGCCGATTCGTGCAAGGGCTGTATAAAGCAAACAAAGCGGAGGCAGTGGCTCGAGAATGTGGCAACGCTCAAAGCAAGCAAGGTGTTTTCCCAGTCCACACGACCTTGGTTAGTGGTGATAAATTTGTGTCTGCCTGAGCCTCAAGGAGTCCACTTTTTTCCTTTGCTTCGAACGCTTAACCATGGGTTCCCTTATCTTATCAAAACCCTAGGGAGCTACTTTCACTGAAACCCTGAGATCTGGGGTTTCACAAAACTTAGTCAACGATGACTTCATATCATGTCCAGACACATTTCGAGCTGGGTAGATACCACCTCAATTAACGGCAACTTGTCTCTAATGATTAATTCAAAGCACCAGGATCTAACTATGAAAAACAAGTAAAAATCAAAGCTCGTAGGAAAAAAACCCTTGATAAAACCCTTGATCAAAAAAGCATCGACATTCGCTCTATCTTGCAGTTGGTGTCCGATCCCGTCTAAGCATGCCGGTAAGCCCATATTTCCTTATATAAAGGCTCCAAATCCTGCGTTTGCAGTGCCGTGATCAGTGAGGACTTCATCTGTGATGAATATAGTTCACAGCTTGCGACTGCTCTACACCGTTTATCCGCCCTCAGCATCTTACCAACTTCGCTGTGCCTGAATGGCTTAATATGCATGTGATAGCACTCGGCACAGACTATCAAATCATCGAGTCTCTCAAGAGCATACCAGTACTCATTGTACTGTGGCATGGCTGGGCTTGTACATTCGGCAAAACTAGTGTAATTGGCCAACTGGCCAAGTTCCTCAACGAGTCTATGGCCATCGGGGGCGCAGTTGTAAATGATACCGCGATCACTACAAGTCTCTAGGCAGTCGAATATCTTTGTGAACCGAGGACCAGTGGCGTCAGGGCCATGTCGAAGAGCACATTTTTGGCCTTCTACTGGCTTGACCTGAAGACACAACTTGGTCTGGAAAATGCTTGGCAGAAGAGCGAACACGCACTCCATACAACTGGGGCAAATGGCGAAGTCGGGTAAGATATTAGTCTCGTTGATCCACTGGTTGCGCAATGTGTACATGTATAGAAGGTCGCCTCTAGTGGAACAGCTAGGAATATCTCCTTCTTCCAAACGACACTTCACAATTTTGCTGTAGATGTCGCTGATTCTTGGTTCTCGGCGCTTGAGAGCCATGATCCATCCCAGCTGAAACCATGGAACTGCCCCAAAATCACAGCATACTCTATGGCCTGCATGTACAGGTTTCACACACTCGACAAACTGATGTCTATAAGGCCCCGAGGCAAATACTGCTTTGTAGCACGGCAGGCAGATATCAAAGTCGTCCAAGTCGTGAAGTCTCATGAATGTGACACTTTGTGTATCACGTGAGCCTGGACCATAGTGGCAGACGGGCAGGGGAGGGAGTCCATATCTCGTGGGATCCTCAAGATAGCGACGCCAAGAACCTGCAGAGTGGTTTAGAGGAATGGCCTCAGTCATGCGTGAATGACTACTTCTGACAGAGCTCACAGTGTCATGTGAGGTCCCGGCATCTGCTCGTCGCAAAGATGAATTTGAGCTTGGTGATGGCCGTAGAACACGGGGACCAGCTGGTCCAGTAGTTCCAGAAGCAGAGTATAAAGATGGGTTTGGTGATGAATATCTGGTACGAGTAGTACGATACTGGGGGTGTGCGCCGTCGGTAAGATTCATGTTGCCCACACGAGCCATAACATCAGGTAGTTCTTGATCTTCAGGATACGGTGCATTGGAACCATGATTACGAAAGAAACTGGTGGCTGGCGGCATGGGAGACTGGTTCTCTCGAGGAAAGGAAGCCGGCATCGGCGAAGAGGCCAAGCCAGGACCATTACGAGATCCACCACGCATGTGAGGCTCGTTGCTGCGCGGACCGGAAACACGCGGCATCTCATCATGGATAACAACTGAAGACCGGCGTCTGTCTGAGGATGACTTCGGTCTCGCAGGGATAGACATGGGTATTGTTGGAGGTATAAATTCGCTATGGCTGTCTCCGTAACCGCCTCTAACTGGAGAGTCCTTGGAACTGCCATGATTGTACCGATATGCATTTGTATTGGCACTAGCCAAATTTGGATGGAGCTCAGAAAAATGGTCCGACTTATTTCTAGGAGTTTCGTGGTTTCTTTCGTTTGGTTTCACAGGCTCGGGTTTGGGCCCAAATAGTCTGGATGTTGGTGTCGTAGTGAATTCGTTGCTGGGGTTTGCTGACGATGGTCTGTATTCTTCACGGTTGTCTTGACGGGTACTTCTACATGTGCTTATAGAAGGTAATCTCTGCTCTTCAAACTTGTGATAGGTATGATGAGTATTCTTGGGCGATATCATAGTGGGGGCACCAGAGAAGTTTGAAGTTACGAAAGGAGTATATGATGAGTTAGAGTTAGAGCCAGTGGCAGCAGAAGACGAGGTACCTTTTGAGGTCTCATTTTGAGAGTTTTTCACGTGGGCTCTAAGATCAAGTCTGCTGTGCTTGCTATTAAGATACGACGACGGCGAGTAATGACGACGGTCGCGCTCCGTCTCATCGTTGCGGATCTCGTAGTCATTGTCAATGGTCCCGCCATTATAGTCTCCTCGTCGATCGTCATGCTCAATGATGACAGGGTATTCCTGTGGCAGTTGGTGAGGTAGTTGTTGATCCTTGTTGGATGTCTTGGAATGATTTTGTCGATGGGCCGCCTTGATCTTTTCGTGTTGTTCCGATTGTGGTGGTGATGTTCCATTGGCAACTGATACAAGCACAAAGGCTTTGGTTGACCCAGAAAGCTTAGGGTTATATTGGTGACCCGCTCCTTCATTTAACGAGGTTGACTCGTGATGTGGTACAATGACGTCAGGGACAAAGTCCTCGTTCTCAACCATCAGGGCCTCTTGCTGAAGCTCGCCCCGGCAAACGCCATAAATTTCGGTATCGACATCCTCTGAGAGCTTTGAGCCGTGTTCTCGAGCTAGCGATACAGCTTCGGATTCACATGATGGCGGTGGCGGAGGAGGAACAGCAGATTTTCGGGTGGTGTTGTACGAGACGGGGAACGTCTTTGGTTGGGAAGTTCGAGGGGGCGGTGGCGGTGGAGTTGGTGACGAGCTTCGCGCTTGATAACGGGAGTCAATGACTTCTCTGTGGTCTTTGGCGTATGTGTATGAATACGTGGAATCGCGTTGGTTCAACGTTTGGTCGCGCTCCCAGTCTTGGCCCCGGTTGTGTGGGGTTCGGGAGGGAGAGTGTGCCGAGAGTTTGGGGGATTTAGGGTATGAATACGAGTATGACGAGTTGTAGGAAGAGCTGTAGTAGCTACTGGGGGCGTCGAGATGGGGAGACGGCGATGCCGGGTCGTGACGATGTTTTGACGGAGATGGGGAATGCATTAGCGTAGGGGTTGAGTTTGAAGCATGTGACGGTGTGAGTTGTGTGATATATGAGAAGCTGCGGCTAGCGGTGTCAGCGGGTAAGATGATAACTAGAAGGCAAAGAAAAGCAGAACAGGGAGAAGATAGAACAACAAGAGGGGAGGGGGGTAACATATAATAGGGACACTAACTATAATAGATGCTAGGCTCTATTATCATGCGTGGACTAGGCGCATTTAGATAAGAGAAAAGTAGTTGCTCGGATATCAAGAAGCAAGTATGGAAAGGCAAAAGCTCATGCACGAGTCAGGATCAAGCAAAGAAACGAGTAACCAAAAGAGGTCGCGCAGCCAGCCAAAAGAGTAAATAGTCCCCTGTCGAATAAAAATGGAAGATCGGCGTCACTATTGACAGATCAGCAGCCGAATGGACGACACAATGCAAGGCTGACGATGGGCGAGACAAGGCTGAATGGAGGATGCAGCAGGTGGCAGATGGAGGAGAGGGTGATTGCAGAATGACAGGCGGAGAAGGGGAAAGTGTAGAATATGTATGGATGTGTTTTTGTATACCATGGGAGTGCACGCATGAGGCAGTTGCCCAACAGCAGAAAAGCCAATGGCGGAAGTGGCAACCAATGCAGGCTGAGCTGAAACCCCAGGCAACTACCGAAAGTATTCAAGTAAACAAATCTAACTAGTTTACTACTACAATAGTTATAAACAGAGGAAACGTCGCTTAGATAACTAGAAGCTTCAATGAAGATGAAAGTTAATGATGGAACTAGTTCGTTGCAGTCACTAATAACGAGGTGTTCTGTCTGTTTCACTTTTGTTTGCAAGAATGAGGAGTAGCAAGAAGAAGGCTGAGTTGGGGTGGACAAAACAAAAACAGGGCACGGGCATGGGCTCGATATAAAAACATCGAACTTCTCTTTTGCCAGCCGACCTTTTCAGCTGGTCAGTTGGTTATACTCACACCTGTCAAGAAAAGCACTTTTTATATGTCTTCACGACACATAACTAGCTCCTCTATTGCTGCTCTTTTCTCTCTGGCACAAGCTCTTCTCGTGGACCTTCATTTTCACAGTACACAAAATCAGCCCACTCACACTCAGCTTTACTGGAGGGCGGGGTTGGGGCTGCGTGTTGCTATGTTGCTGCTATGCTAAATCAATCATAGCAAATAACCAACTAGCTACCACATATTGCGCGGACTAAAAGTCTGTTCTTCCAACCCTCCGAGACAGGGCGGACAGGTGACATGGGTGCGGGCAGGGATCAGCGCGCGGGCAAGGGACAAACAGGCAGGGCTCAGCATGCATGGAAAGCCAGAGAGGGAGGGCATGGAAGTGGACAGAAGCTTTCGGAAGAGAGAGGAATGCCGAGGCAGAAGCGATCCAGGCCGGTGCAGCAAGAAAATCTAGGATCATGGAGTCTTTTCTTTCCAGTAACCCGTTAGTTGACTACTCGTACAGCGCGAATGACCATATGCTTGTGCCTGGAGTGATACATATAGGCGGAACACGCTGATGATAATGATAGGGCCAGGACCCATCCATGATACATTCACTCTGGGCATTATCCCTTCGGCGAGTAACCAGTCACATTTCATATTCACACATGCACGATACATGCATAGTTAGTTAACTATAAACGAATGCCCATGCATGTCCCCTTTGACACCTTGCTTGTCTGGACCTCATCTTCCTGTCTGTGTGAAGATGATAAATGAAAGAATATATTAACTTAATTAAGTGGAAAATCAAAACTCGCTGAATCTCCAAAACTCCTCCTCCATCCAAGAAGATCATAGGTAGCATCACTTTTATACCTCTGATGGAGTTCGGAGAATCTAATATCATTGTGGGAGAGAATCAGGGCAGGGATCATGCCCTGATGATTGTTGAGAAATGGAATTGTGAATGATGACTCATCCTGACAGCCTCAGCGGTTGAGTAACCCTAAGCGCCTCGCAACAGTCTGTGACGCTCTCAGTCAACGGCCATCCCGTTTCTTTTGGAGACTGAGACAGGCCATACGTAGAGAAGTTTCCATGAAGACACTCAGGGCGACTGAAAAACCGATCTTGGAAAGACCCTATCGCCTACATCTGAAACATGGACATGGTCATTTAAGCTAGCTATACATTAGGGTTATACACAGGGTCTACATCCACAACCTCAGTATCACAGCATGTGTGTCCAAGCACAAGGACATATCAGGGATGTTTTCATCACATCTCCATGTGTGATTACTGCATGTATTGAAAACTTTTCATGATAGTATGCAGCGAAGAGCTCAGCTTTATCTAGAATACTTGCTTACAAATACGTGCACATTTATAACGAGATGTCAAGTAATTATAACTAGCTATAACTAGACCTTAGCGACGAAGAAATGCTGAGCTGCAGCTGTGTCCATCTTGATATTAAGTAGAGCTTAGACAGATTACAGACAAAGCAGCCCGTCATTGCTAAGCTTCGGAGCTCAATCTTGGTGTAGACTATCATCTCCTTCTTCTACTCAAACTTAAAGTGTATCCCCTAGTTACCAAAACTTAAACTCCTGCCCTCTCTGTTTCCCTTCCTTTTCCATTGTCTCATTTCAAGGCACTCCTTGAAGCTAGTTATGTATAAGTTCAGGGTTTTTTTTAGCTAACTAGAGCTTCGACAGGGCAGCCACACAATTCTAGTGCTCGCACCCATGCAACATTGGTTCTGAGAACAAAGAAAAGTGACAGAAGAATGCAAAACCTATCGGTCAGACATTGGAATGTCAAAGAGCTTTTCTAATCGGACGACGTTCTCACATTTATGGTGCTTCTTTACAAGACATATTCTTCCATTGTCATTGCTTCTTTCTGTATATAACCGGATAGTCTGCGTCTTCGGCCTTAAGTCTTTCCTATCCGCCGTCGCCAGCTTCATTACTCACTTATATTTTTTGGCCTTTCTTTCACTATTCATTTAGTTACCCAAAATATTCAATCGTTCTCGCATATAAGCCTGGGCCACTTTCTACTTTAATTCAAAGAGCTTCAACTTCCAACGCCATACATGGCGAGGTCAACCCCCTCTAGTTTGGGAGACTCTCAAGTCGACTCTATCGAGCTTCCCTTTTTCACTCCAGACAAAGCAGTGGGTCATAATCAGTCTCACTCCGTTCATCATGGCGATAATGGCACCGCCGTACGCAGCGGGTCCATCTCTCCTGTAGAAGCTACAAAGTACCTTTTTCCTTCAAGCCGTGTCCCTGAAATCGTCAAGCGTGAAAGTGCTACCAACGCACCTAGAGCCGTGCCTAATATCACGACAAACGTTTATTCTGCCGCCCCCCTAGGCGGTCGCATGCAGTCTGGGTCAAACAAGAAGTTTTGGTGGCGCTGGACGCCACGAAAGAAGGCTGCCCCAGAATCTCATAGGCAGCTAGGTCTTGGTTCTCAAAGATACCCAACCACTAGGCTCAGACGCCGTTCTGTTTTCATATTAGTCTTGGTCGTTTTGCTTCTTTTAACTGCCATGTTCACCGGAGTTATAGTTAGTTTGAACGAATCCCGGAACACAAACTCAAACAACCATGCGAAGTTGAGCAATGTGACGGTAGGCCTTCCAGTATAGAATAGTAGTACATAGTCCCTAGTTATACTCTTGAGAGGTAGGGAGTCGAGGTTCTTCAAGGTTCACATACTGTCTCTTTCATAGATGAGAGCATGTTGTTGGATGAGGTGGGTTAGGTGGGGTTGTCTTGTTAACCCTAATGCTCCAACATCACGCCCACCTTTGTCTATAAAGACCCACACTTTACTACACTTCATCTCTCAATGACAAATATTTTTATCCTTTGCGCTTTTCGTTGCACACACTGAATACATACTTTCATACATCTTCTAACTCTTTGTTCTAACCGAAATACAATGGTTTCTATACCAACAGCCTCGCCAGTGCCTGGTTCGGCTACCAGTCTTTCCCAACTTGACCATTTGCTGGACAACCCCGTGTTTGCGGGCGGTGCTGGACTCGCAGGTATTGGTGCATTGGCAGCTTTTGGCCGGCGCGGAGTAGTCACTTGTGCACATGCCATGCGCAAAAGACTTCTTGTCAACGTTGAGATTTCACGTCAGGACCCAGCATATCCATGGGTGCTGGCATGGCTTGGCCAGCCGCGTGCCGAGGCCTCGGGATTCATAGCTTCACGCATCACTCGCATACACAATCTTTCAGTATCTACTTTAATGGAGCGCACGCCAACAGGAGGCGCTGGTACGGCTCACTTTTATCTACAACCTGGATATGGGCGACACATCATCCGCACCCATGGAGCATACATTGCAGTGAGCCGTGAGAGGCACAGCACTGCGAACATGAACACAGGCGAGCCCCATGAGACAGTTCTGATGACAACACTGTGGTCGTCACGCGGAGTCTTTGAATCAGTGTTTGCAGAGGCTCATGCACTAGCTATTCAGGCATCCGAGGGCAGAACGAGAGTTTTTGCGGCGCGGGGCGTCGATTGGGTGCCTTTGGGTGAGCCCCGCAGAAAACGCCCACTCAAGTCAGTTATTCTGGACAAGGATGTCGCAGAAAGAATTTCTGGCGATGTCAAGGACTTTCTTGCTCGGCAGCAGTGGTACACTGATCGTGGAATTCCCTATCGCCGTGGATACTTACTCTACGGGCCTCCAGGAAGCGGGAAGAGCAGCTTTATTCAGGCACTAGCTGGAGAGCTAGATTATGACATTGCCATGATTAATCTTAGTGAAATCGGCATGACCAACGACAAACTAGCGTACCTAATGACGAAGATGCCGCCACGGACGCTTTTGCTCCTGGAAGACGCAGATGTGGCATTCGCAAATCGGATGGTCACAGATAACGAGGGATACTCTGGCGCCACAGTTACATTTTCCGGACTGCTCAACGCACTGGACGGTCTAGCTGCTAAAGACGAGCGAATTGCGTTTTTGACTACAAACTTTATTGAAAACTTGGATGACGCGTTGATACGTCCCGGCCGAGTCGACCAGATGGTGTACGTCGGGAATGCAACCAGATACCAGGCCATGACGATCTGGGAGCGGTTTTACGGAGATGTAGACGTCGATAGTGCAGGAAAGGAGAGCTTTCTAGCAAAGCTGGAAGGCCTGGGGTTGTTCTCAGACGACACGGCAAAGCAGACCAGCATGGCGGCGATCCAGGGTCTATTCTTGTTGCACAAGGACAATTTTGAGGGTGCTATTGAGGCTGCGGAAGGCCTGGTGCCAAAGAAATTTGGTTCGGCCACAACACGGTCATCTGTGGGCTCCATATGAGAAGATGAGGACCAGATGTGACGTGTTACTGGTCTGCATTCAATACCATGTATAGTTATAGTTAACTATAACTAACTAGTTAGTCACTTGTAGTTTGTCATTATGTAGGGTGGTTAACTAGTTATTGATGGACGTAGCTTGTACTACTGCCACCAGCTGCTGTCAGCTGACAGCTCTCCGAGGCCCCACCAAAGCTTCTGCCCCGCGCGCTCTGGAGCGGAGCTTCGAATGTGAAGGTCTGACTCTTTGTTTCTGGCTCTTCTTTCTGCCCAATTCGCACTGTTATAAATGTCCCTGTTTTCCCGCCGTACAGCTTCTATTTCTTGCCGTCTTTCTCGCTCGTCTCGCCGGTTCCCCTCGATTTCTACCAGTTTAGCTGCTCGCTACTCGTCCAAGATGTCTGACTTCTCCATCGTTCTCACCAAGGATGCTCCTGCTCGTACGTCTTGATCTTAGGTCGATTGCTCTCTGTTCAATTGCTAACTATTCACTTCTTTTGTACAGCTGTCGGCCCCTACGTATGTTGAGAGCGCTCTGAAAACGACTCCGGTCGTGGCTCCGTCCCGCAATGCCCGGCCTCTGCTAACCTTATGACATCACCCATATAGTCCCAGGCCATCAAGACTCCCTCTGCCATTTACTGCTCTGGCCAGATTCCTCTGACTCCTGAGGGCACTCTCCTTGAGGGCACCATTGGCGAGCTGACTGAGCAGTGCTGCAAGAACCTGTCCGCTGTGCTGAAGGAGGCCGGCTCTTCTATCCAGAAGGTCGTCAAGGTCAACATCTTCCTGGCCGACATGGGTGACTTCGCTGTGAGTATACTTGACATCAAATGGTTAGAGCTTTTGTCGCTGACTAACATCTTGTTATAAGGCTATGAACGTCGAGTACGAGAAGTGGTTCACCCACAAGCCCGCTCGCAGCTGCGTTGCCGTCAAGACTCTGCCTAAGAACGTTACCGTTGAGATTGAGGCCATTGCCCTGCCTTAAAAAGCTAAGCATTTAGTGGCCTGTGTATTAATAAACGAGTAAAATTGGCACATTATGTATCTATGTGTATGTGTATGTAATGCCAGTGTATGTAAGGTAAACACGTAGAAATGAAACTCTATCCATATTACTAGAGATAACCAAATTTGCAGCCAGGGCTCTCTCTTCTCAGGCCAAAAGTGCCTCGATGGCTCCTCGGGCATGGCGATCATCAATGTAAACACAAATATTGGCTGCCGCAGCGGCCACTCCCAGGACAACACCCCATTCCATCTTTCGCAATGCGGCTTCGTAGCTACGAATATCACCACCACCTAGGCGCGTTGCTGCCTGGGCTTCTAACTCTAATCTTCCGCGCCAAATGTCTTGCTCAGCCAACACTATGCGATTGCTCCATTCAAGTAGGGCTGCCATGTTATCGACAGCCATCCGCTCGGCCTGGGGCTCATCAAGGCGTCCGCGCGCCGCTTGGTTCCATGTCATCGTGCACATAGCTGATACATTAGTAGCAAGGTTGTATGACACAAGACCTGGCTGAGTCTCAGAACTAGTCCGCCGATGGGAAGATGGCGTCTCACCAAATGCACGCGAACGAGCACCCGCGTTGAGCCCCGCATTGGCCGGTTCTGCCGAATCACGCTGACGGTAGCGGTTATGGATAGTTTCCCGGAGATGGGAAGACTCGGGAAACGAACCGGGCGAAAGTGAGCGGCGGTGCTGGTTGTGAGAGTACGGCGTTCGAGTCCCCGGGTGGCGTATATAAGCTGATACCACTCGGCCAACCAGATAACGCCGTGTAGCATGTACGCAGATGTCATGAATCTGAGTAACGAGGTCCATGGCACTGGCTGCTGACGAACCAGGAGAGACAGCAAGCTGGCGAGGGATACGCAAAGGCAGGTGGGTGTAGACGCGAGAATGGACGCGCATGTTTACTCGCCCTCGACTGCTCTGGTCCCGCCCCCGTTCAAAAATGGGGTCATTTCGGGTCCGACCGCGGGTTGAACTATCCACACGAGGCTGACTGAGTGGCACTTTCGAGGCCAAATTCACGGCTTGCTGATCCCCAGGGAGCTCAGATGAGTGTGCAGCGATAGAAGATGGTCCAGATTCATGATCCTCATTCTGGTAGTGAAGCACTGGGACACCGCCATGATCCTGTGTTACGTATGCAGCAGACATGCGACGTACAGCTTCCGGGCTTGAGAGCAGCCATCGGATTGAGTTGATCCGTACTACATGTGGTCTGCTTACCGACTGTGGGTTTGGAGCTGTGGTGTTCCTGTCGTCCTGGGAAATAGCAACATCGATATTGGTGCCGGTGGATCTCAAGACGTTGGCCTGGGTGTTGTGATTCAATGTGGTCAGCGGGGAAAGAGGTTCGCTTTGGTAGAGAGGTTCATGAGTTGAGGCGACAGGCGCAGCTGGAGTATTAGATTGCTCCCAAGCCGGGGCTTGAAAAAAGGGCTGTGCATCGTCGTTTCTGTTGTTTATGGGCATTATGACAAGGAGGTTGCAAGATGCCCATACGGGTGATTCCAGGGGAGTAAAAGAGAAGAAAGGGTCTAAGGGAACATGAGCTACGAGAAAGGCACAGTTACGAGAACGGACATGAACTATGCTGGTTTATATACACAATATTCAGCCTGATGCCTACTTGATCATCATGCGCAGGCTTCCAGAACAACCATGGGCCTTAGAAGACTGCATAATGGGCGAGAGACAACACGCTTCACACAAGAAACAGGACACAAAACAAAGCAGACAACAAAGGGGTACAGGACAAAAGCAGCTTGTATTTCAGGGCCTCATGGAACAACAAGGAATCACAAAAAGGACAGCCGGATGTGACGTGTAGCTTTCCAGCCTTATTCGTCTCTAGCTGAGATACTCTTGTTGTCACATTTTCGGATATGCCATGTGAGAGCAGACGATGAATAGGTTCCGTTGACAATGACAAGGTTGTCTTAGACGTTCCAGATAACCAACCGCCCATCCACACCACTCGCTGTACAGGGGGTGAGTTTTGTTAGTCAGGGCCATTTACTATGACACGGGAAAGGGGGAAGTGAAGATGCAATGAAAAACTTACAAGAAATCTTGCTCACGCGGCCACCAGCAGTTTCGTAGACGCGTAGCGTAGAAACTGTGTTCTGATGAACTGTCTTCAGCTGCGTGTCATCCTTGACCTTGCCCTTCAGATCCATCTGTCTGAACATGTTCAGCGCGCTCTCCTCCTTGTCATCCTGCACTCCGCGGCCCTTGGCCTCCAGCGAGCCCACCAGCTGCCAGCCGGACTCGGCACCTTGGAAACGGAAGATTTCGCAGTCGTAACCAGCCGCAACAATCTCATCTTCGCCACTCCACAGCAGGCTCTGGAAGGGCAGCAACTGCGTAGGGATGGTAACTACAGCGCGAGGAGGCTGGTCAGGTGCCGACGGATACACGACGGTGATGGAGCTGTCGTGGGCTGCAAAGGCCAGGGCATCGCCGCTAGGCGAGAAAGACACAGCATGAACCCAGCCAGCGCTGTTGTTGAGGAACTCGCCGCAGACCGTGTTAAACGGAATACGCTCACCCCACACGGACGGCGCGGGGCGCTGGTCAATGCCCTTGATAAACGATGAAAAGACACGAGCATGGGCATCGGTGGAGCCGGCAGCCAGCAGGACACTGTTGGGGTGCCAGGCCACAGTGGTGATGGTGCTACGGATGGGCTTCTTCAGATGCTTCGACACCCACCAGTCGTTCTCCTCCTCAAAGTAGCAGACAGCAATAACGCGGTCGCCCGAACCAACAGCGAACTTGGTCTCGGACGGCGACCAACGCACAAAGGTAGCGGCGCGGGCAATGCGAAGCAGAACGAGGGTAGGTTTGTATCCGTTAGGCGAGGGTTCCCAAACGAGGGCGTTACGGTCTATATGACAAGTAGAGAGTCAGAAGGTGAAACTACAGAAGTGACCGGTAACATATACAGGTGACGTACCCTGAGAGCATGTTACAATGCGGCCGGAGCCAGGCGCAATGTCCACGCTGGTGACCGTCTTGTCGTGGCCCTTGAGCTCATCCACCTGGCGGAATGAATTGGCAGCCTTGCCGTACAGCGCAATAGATGAGTCGCGTGCAACAGCGACAAGGCGCCGGTCAACCGAGAACGAGTGGTCGGCAATAGGATTGTGGAAGAGGTGGTGGACTTCGGGCGCGGACATCTCGGCAACGGATTCAGATGACAAGAGGTAAAGAGGAGGTGTTGAAACAGAGCAACGGAGAAGCAAAAAAGGATCGGCAAGCAATAGGAGGAGCTCTCTACTATCGCTGTATCGTGTGTTCAGATCGTAGAGGAGGAAGAGGAGGAATAGGCTCCAGAGCAAAGTGGCTGAAGCTCAAGCTTCTAGTCTCCCAATTGAATGAATGACGTTGCCTCCCTTGGAGGTCCGGTTTGGACAGCTGTCAGAAAGGCTCCATCCCTGTGTGCTGACTCATCTGCCAGCTGCCAGACCAAAAATCCTCCTTCTCATCATCATCGAGGATCACAGCTTACTTGAATCAAGATGCATATAAATGTCCACGAGAATAATCTGTAGACGGCCTAGACTCCTCCTTACTAGTCAATTGACAGGCTTTGGCTATTCTTTTATCTTTTCTCTACCAGCGCTTCCCCGTCTTGGTCTCCTTGCTTGCTAGAATCCTCCCATCCGGCCGTTGACGATCTTCTTCAGCCTTCACCTCACGAGGCTACATTACATACATACGTACGGAAATCGACCGCGCAACAAGGAGAAAAGGACAATCTTGTAAAGATGGTGTCTGCTACACCTGCTAAGCCTGCGGGAACTATAAACATCCCCATAAAGGTGGTGCCCAACCAAACGTAAGACTGCTTGATTCTATTTGTGTCTTGTCTACGCCTCTTCTACTTGGCTCCCTTCTCCTAGTCTTGAGAAACCACCTACTAACCCGTTCTCTCAATCCAGGCTTTACGTAACCAACATCCCTTCTGCGAAAATCGCCAAGCCCGACTTGCGTACGGCACTGTACCTATTGTTCTCAACCTATGGCGCCGTCCTCGATGTCGTTGCCCTCAAAACCCAGAAGATGCGCGGCCAAGCGCACATTGTCTACCGCGATATTCAAACTGCAACACAAGCCATGCGCGCTCTGCAAGGCTTTGACTTCCTCGGGCTAGAGCTGGTAGGGATTCTCATGCGTATTTTTACTTTACTTGGTCTGCCAAATGCTAACCTTATCGTCTTTGTTCTGCCAGAAAATACAGTACGCCAAGTCAAAATCTAACTTGATCTCCAAGCTCGACGGCACCTTCAAAATGCCCGGGTCGACCCAGGGCGCTGCTGAGGTTGTAGTAACTGAACTCCAAGCCAGCATTTTCAATGCGCCTGCACCTGGCTCCAAACAGGCGATTACTGAATCCAAGCCCGCCCCTAGCAGTACGCTCACTGCTACTGTGCCCAGCCAAGATACGGACATGCGCGAGGATACACCGACAGATGCCCGGGGCCAGAAGAGAGCGCGTGACGAAGCATCTGAAGCCAGTGATGACAGCGATGTGGCGATGGAGGAAGACAGCGACGATGACTAAGTTTCAATGGCCCTAGGAGACCGCCATGGCAGTAATCCGTGTCTCGCTTAGTCTCTTCTGCTTCGCTGTTCTTTAAAGGGATTTTTCTTCTGTGGTAATATTCTAGGCGCAGCATTGTCTTTATTTCCTTCGTCCCGGTCAGGTCGAATACCATATCTGTCATCTACAACTCTGCCTGAGCCATTTCTTTAGGCACCCATAGGCCGACACAACCACCTACCAGTCCCATCCAGAGCATTATGTAATTTGCTTTGGTACACTGATCTGAGAATGCGCTCATGGCATCACCCAGTAAACATGGGTGAACAAAAAAACACGGGACGCCGGTCAGAGGATGGTGCTACAGCAAGAGATAGATTAGCATTTGCACAAAGGGCCAAGCGACGCAGTTGGGTGAGGAAGGTATATTTGGAAAGAAGGGGAGTCGTCTGTGTCTTGATTCTGTTAATTGGCCTACAAGCTTATGCTGGAGGCAATTGTCTATGGGAGTTGGAGTTATTTGTGTGGCATTGCTTCAGTTATTTTTCTTCTTCCGTCATCTCATACGTCTTTGATCTTCTTGTGGGATTCGGTTCTGTTTTTTTTTGGTGTACATGGTCGAAAAATAGAAAAAGCCAGCGGCCTGGCTCTCTTTTCACGAAACCAACAAACTTCACAATGTCATAGATGTACTTACATCCATCGAAATACCGCCCATGTGTCCCAAGGCTCTTAGGCCGCTCTTGAACTGATCCGGTACGAGTCGTCGGAAGACAGTCTCGATATCAAACGCCGGCTCGTCAACCGGTAGGTCTTCTAGCGAAAACCACAGGCACGGTACGCGGTAAGTTGGGTGTAAGTGAATCTCGTATGTAACCCGCCCAACATCGCGTAACGAATCGCCATCGCCGACGACGTTGGGGATTCTCAATGCAGCCTAACACAAGACCAGTCAGAACACGCACAGAATCGCACAAAGTTGCAGCCTCGTATTCCATGGACCTCACTATGCCTGGCAGGATTCTCCGCACCTCGTCTTGAAGCTCATCTGTCTCCATGCGGCTGCCCAACAGCCCCTCCTCAGCACAGGTTTTATCAGTACTACTATGGCTACTACGCCCCCATGATTCCAAGCCCATACCCAGCCTATCAATCTCAGCGGCCAGGCCGTCCGAGTCGAGGGCAATCTCAAGCGGCCGGACAATCTGCAGATACGTGACGTAGCCGCCAGATGACCCAGCGCCGATGCCAGCGCCGCACAGATCAAGCGCCGAGACGGCAGAGAGCTTCCAGCGCGGGCGCAGCGGCCCAAGGGTTGCGCGGCAATAGCGCGCCTCGAGGTGGTGGCAGCACTCGGTGAACTCGTCGGCAGAGAGCCACGGGTACGCTTTGAAGTCCATCGGGAGGGGGTCGGCGTTGCAGATCGGGATGCTGGTTGGCTAGTGACCGACGGCACAGCAACGAGATGATGTTCTGGTCTTCACGGCTGGTAGTCACACTTGGTGGGGCCGTCAAGCGTGGGATGACTTGGGATGGCTCTTATCGATAAGAAGAAAAATATTGGATGTACCTTTGCACAATTGCCTGCAGCAACATGTAAACCACAACCGGCGCATCCAACGGCGTCGGCGTGTGCGATTTTCTAGTGCTGTAACTGCGGAAACAAGACTTCCTCTATGCAGAAATACACGCTGGGAAAAAGTGCCGGTATCTAATGCCGAGTTCAATCATGGGTCCTTTTTGCCTTGCTTTTTTTTCTTGCGGTGGACGAAGCAACAAGGCCTGTCTGATCTGATAATGATGAGCTCTATAAGCGACGAGCACAAATTAAAAGAAGATTTAAGCAAAACAAACGGCTATTAATCAGTACGTAACTGAATGCAATCAAATTTTGATATCTTTGAAACTTTCTTCTTCTCCGTATTACTGTTGTTGTGGCTCGTCGTCTCTCTTGCTTGGATGCCCCGTCGTCTATTTGCCGCTGTCAAGCTGTCAAATGCCCCTTCCTGCAACATCTTCCTACTACCTCTTCCTCGCCTTGAAACGGTCGCTCAACGCTCTCCTGTTTTCTCCTCTTCCCTCGTTGCTGCCCTTGTCCCTGATACTCGTCCCATAATGTCGTCTCCGCCAACAGCAAAATCACCACCCTCGCATGAGGTGACTCCAGTCCCAGCACCATCCTCGACCGCCCCTGTGCCGCCCAAGCTGGATGACTGCAAAAGCCTTTCCGATGAGTTCCCCGAGCCTGAGCTGCCATTCAACAGGAGCCGCTGTATTGCGCTTGTTGTCACGCTAGCTGGCGCAAGTTTTATGAATGTGAGCGCCGTCATCGGTCAAACCCTAACCCTTATTCAACACATGCTAACCACTGCCACCACCACAGACTTTCAGCGCCCAAGCATGCGTCATAATCTTGCCGGCAATCGGCAATGCTGTCGGTATCCCACATAGTCGCCAACAATGGATTGTCTCCGCGTACACTCTTACCTTTGGTTGCTTCTTGATTCTCATGGGTCGCATCGCTGACATCTACGGCAAGCGCCTCATATTTGTCTTGGGCACTGGGTGGATTGCCATCATGCTTGCTATCAACCCTTTCATATCCAATGAAGTCGCCTTTGATTTGGTCCGGGGTCTCCAGGGCCTTGGTGCGGCTGCCAATGTCCCGACTGCCATCGGAATCTTGGGTACTGTGTTCAAGCCAGGCAAGGCCAAAAACTATGCCTTCAGCACGTATGCTGCTGGAGCTCCCATTGGCAGTGTCTTTGGTAACCTGATTGCTGGTCTGATCTCCCAGTACGCCAGCTGGAAATGGGTATTTGCAGCCATGGCTATCGTATGCGCTAGTCTGACCTGCGCCGCCTTCTTTGTCATCCCACCAACACCGACTCAAAAGCACCCTGAGCATCACCGCGGAGGCCTGGCCCTGGTTGATTGGCTTGGCGGTGCATTAATCACCGCTTCGCTTGTCTGTCTGCTTTTTGCCCTCACTGAAGGCAATGTCGTGGGCTGGCAGACAGCATGGATATGGGTGCTGATTGTTTCGTCGTTACTCCTGGTGAGTGTGTTTACCTGGTGGCAGACACACCTAGAAAAGAAGTTAGTCGAGTCCAAGGGCACTTCACGCCCACCGTTGATGAAGATGTCGGTTTTCAAAAACACAAAGTTCTCTGCCGGCATCGTAATCATGGGTCTGTTCTTCTCCAGCTTCAACAACTTCTTAATCGTTGCCACCATGTACTTCCAAGATTTGCAGTCTCTATCTCCCATGCAAACGACGCTGCGTTTTCTGCCCACTGGTGTCATGGGCTTGCTCGTTGCCCTTGCGGTCTCTCAGTTGCTATCCCGCATACCTACCTTTTACATGCTACTCTTTGGCAACATTTGTAACTGCATAGCCTCCCTCCTCTTCGCCGTGCCCATTTCGCCACACACCTCATACTTCGCCTACGGCTTTTTAGCCATGATTCTATCTGTCTTTGGCGCTGATACTACATGGCCATCACTAACTCTGTTCACTTCCAAGTCTCTTCCGCCTCAGGACCAAGCCCTCGGCGGTGCACTCGTCAACTCGTCGGGCCAAATTGGCCGTTCCATCGGCCTGGCTCTTGCCACAGCAGCGCAAACAGCAGTAATGGCGCGCGAGCGCGGGGTGTCTGTCACCAACGCTGGCCCAACGGCGGCGTGGGACGACGCGACACTCAAAGGCCTACATGCTGCAGCGTGGCTCAACTTTGCCCTGGGAATGCTTTCTTTGGCAGCCGTAGTGACCTTCTTCCGCGGAAATGAAATTGTTGGTAAGGCAGATCGACCTACCACACCCGCCGCGGCGGCCAGTGATGATAAACGGGTTGAGACCATGACAATAGCCGCAGTCTGCGAAAAGGTTTGAAGCAAAGCAAAGTGTCCACCACACTGCAAGGCATGGCCCTGTAGCCATACGTTTACTTGTAATGCGCCTTCTGTAAAAAAAAAGTGTAGAGGAAGATTACAGCTTAAATTCTTGTAAATGGCGTTTGTAACAGTTGCAACTTAAAGTATTAGATACCCAGATAAGCATGACTTGGTGTTGGAAAATAGAATGGAAATTTAGCCGCTTTGAAAAGAAGTCTGAGATAATCGTGATGCGTGCTTCTCTTACCAAGGTTTATTTGAGCTGACCCATCTGTGTATCCATCTATATACATGTATTTTAGTAAGTTGGTAGAGGGAGTCACTTCAGATACTGGAGGTTAGACTAGTCTTGTTGTGGGGAATTTCCTGTCTGGGATTGATCCCGATGGTCCTAAGAAACACAAACCAAAGTCAAACCAAAGTGAAATTCGAAGATTGACTCGAACTTCTTGTCGGTCCATGTCCGATTGGTGACTTGTCGCCCGCTTAGGCCTCTCTACTCCGTTTTGTCAACTTTATTGGCCAACGTCATTTCCCTTTGTGCTGTTTTCAAGAAACGTACTGCGCAAAATAAAGGGTTGTTTGCTTATTTATGTTATTCGGCGTCTACTTACTGTATTCTCGCAATAACACAACGGCATTTCCCGAACTCAAGCAGTCGGGTGATGCAATTTTCCAAAAGAACTTCGGGCGGTCAGCCGTTGCGGGTGCGTGTCAACCTAAAATATCTCCTCTGACTTTTGAGGGTCCGAAATAGGAGTCAAGAGAACTCTTCGTCCAAGGCAGCCCTAAGGAGTGCCTACAGAATCCCAAAGTGAGTCAGTTATCTAGTCTTTCTGGTTTGTGACGAGTCAGGTGAAAGCTAATATAAAAGGCCACCGGGTCTGGACACGCGGTGTTGCTCTTGTAGACATGGGCTGTTGTAAAGGTTACACAAGGCAAAATTCTTGACTTGACTTGACTTGACGATACGCAACGTCTACACAAACCATCAAGATAAAACAACGCCCGATTGGTTGTCGGACATATATACAATTTCCCCCACTCGAAATTCCGCATAGTTTCTGTATGTTCAGGATGACGCACCATCTTCTGACATGTGGTAATATGCGCATAGTATATATTGAGGGTCAAGTTCTACATAGCGTTGCTCTGATCTCCAATTTCCCTATCGCATGTGGAGCCTTGCGCCACATGGGAGTATAGTTGTTCCGTCATCGCCCCACATAGTGGGGCGGCTACCCTTTCGGGCAGAATATACTATGACATCTTCAAGCCCCGATGAGCCAGTGATCCACACTCTGCGGGTCTGTCCTTCCGCGGCATGACTTTGTCTTACAAAGTCATGAATAAGCGGGTTTCTTCCAACAACAAGAAGCACATCCTCTGTGGCGCAATTGGCTAGCGCGTCTGACTGTTACGCAAGTAGTTTACCGCCTCGCAGCAATCAGGAGGTTGACAGTTCAAGCCTGTCCGGAGGAGAATCTTTTCTTTTTGCATTTTTCTCTAGCTTTCTGGTGAAATCGGTGCTCCCCTGCCATATTTTCGTAGTGCAAGACTTTTTTTAGCAAAAAGTACTGCTAGTGTAGCTTGTATTTTTGAGAAACAAGCGAGAGAAAGCGACCGAAACGAGCTTTCTTTTCGCATGTTTTTGTACCCCAGATTTTCACATGTTATTAGGGTCGGCTATGAAGCCATGAATCGCCGTCACATGTTTCATCACGTGACGGTATTTTTGGGCAGAATGGCCAGACCCCTCTGAAACCTGCAGACTACTTCTATATTTTACCACAGCCGAGGCAACCTCAAAGCCTATACACACGAATAAAGCATCCTACATTCCTCCCATCTACTCGTCATTATCGGCCAATCCAAACCTTCAGACACCTGCGGAAGCTATTTAACACTCTCTTCAACATCGCGCCGGCTTACTTGCATCATACGCGCTGAGAGCGAGCCGTAATCTCCATTATCTATTTCTTGTATTCTTTTTGTGCACCATCGCGAAGCGAAGCCTGCCATCCACTGATTGGCGCCAATAAAGTCGGCTTAATTTGGCTAATCTTGATCGCAACTTACATTGTCATACTCGCGCCTCTTTCCCGCCTCTTGGCCACGTTCTGGTTTTTACTCTCATAGGTGTATATTCTTTCTCTCATCGTTTTATTGCGCACTCACTTCTTTACGCATTTGCCGTCTCCTCAAAATGGCTGTCGTAGCGCAAATTGACATGCTCAAGGTATGGAACGCGTGACATCATTGCACTTTTCTTGTCCCACCTCACGACACTACTGCAAGTGTTCAACCCCCAGACTCGCTTTTGGACTGACACTCTTCTAGGCTATGCTAGAGAAGCTGGTACTAGATCCCAAATTCCACGATGTGTTGAGCGTGGTGAAGGCTGCCAGAAATGGAGCAGTGTATGGATCCAAGGTGCGGTTTCCGCATGCGCTGGTGTAAGTCGGCTTCTGTCTCCTGTTCGCCATGACTCAATATCATCACACAAACACCTGCTCACCAAGCTGACTATATGACCTCAGAATGATATTCCTTTTCCGCAGCGGCACGTAAGTAACAATCTTGCCTTTGCCGATACTGGGCGCCTATCCTCGCGATCCCCTCATCTCTAACATTGTCGTCTTTCTGAGGGACTTAGCTTCCGAGAAAAGGCTAAACTTGTCTTTCGAGCGACAAAGACACACGCCCGTAATCTCGCAACATTTGCCTCCATCTACCAGACATGCATGGTCTTTCTACGACACTTCGGGCCTACCCCCGGAAAGGAGGGCCCTTACGACGCCTTCCTTGCCGGCCTTGTCGGCGGCTATGTCGTCTTTGGTCGTCGGTCCCCACGCACCGGCCGGATCTCGTCTGTATCACAACAGATTGTCATATATGTGTGTGCACGCGTCGTCCTCGCTCTAGCCAAGATGAGTGTTAAGCCCAACGTTGGCCTACCGGTCTTGAACTCAATCCCCGAACGCGCGCGCACTATCGAGTACTATGCCTGGCCAGTCTTTGCATCAACATCATGGGCTATGGTCATGTACCTCTTCCGCTGGCATCCAGAGGAGCTCCAGGGGAGCTTGAGGAGCAGCATGGTGTACATCTATCGCCAGGCGAATAACTGGGACTCACTACGAAATTTCTTGTGGCATAACGCCTGAGAGTGGCTTTCGGTATGTAGAGATGTTTCTTTTTCTAGTTGGGTTACTTTTTTTAATTCTTGGGTTGGTTTAACTTGGTGGTGGCGTCCGAGTATTCAGTCTTCGGTTGGGATGTTCTTCACATACGGCAACTTTTACTCCCAGGTGTTGAGGTGTTAAGGATTTTCTCATTTACCTTGTCATGTGCAGAGTTGCTTATAGATTTTGCCTACATCACATGATTCTCTTTTTGTCTCTTCTCTGGTCTACACGGAGCACATTTTCGATGACCAATTCATAACATTTGTGATGGGACTCGTGTTTGGCAAGGACAGCCATGTCTTGGGGTCATGTCTCAGCTAAGCACAATCTCTGGCACATGTAGTGCCTGCAACATCCGGCTTTCACGCATCTTTTCTTTTCTTTTGGCTCTCAGCCCTCGTGGAATATCAGGTGTCTGAAGGAGCATGTGTAACAGTAGCACGAAGTAGAAAGGGCACACCGAAGTGCAACGACGATAGTGATACATGCACAGAATCTGACGCATTTTAGTCACTCACCATTGCCGCACGTTTCAATTCCCGCACAAGAGCATTCAAAACATGCGTATACTACTACTCAAGACGCAGATTCCATCACCATTATGACAATTCAGATGTCTCTGCTGTGACATGGATCTATATCTAAGCGCAGTCTAGTCACAGAGCGGCAAGCCAAACATGAACCTGAGGCAGATAGCCTACCGGCACAGCGCACAAATCCCTCGTGGGGTGCTTAAATATACGGGCGCGGGCTATGTAGATGGATACGCGCAGATGTTTGCCAGCGAACATGTATGAGAGTTCTTTCGGAGGTTGACATGCCGTAGGCGTCGTATCTGTGAACTCGGGTCACCATTGGCTGGGCCTACTAGCAGTACTCTAGCCAGGTTCTACAAGAGCCATGCGATGTAGACGTGGCACAGAATATAAACAAGACTCAAGCTCATGTGCCTGTGAGTACACGCACATGCGTGTGCTTGAATAGGACAACTCAAAGGCTTAAATGGATACACGAACACACTTGCCGACGTTACACAGATACCGCCAAACGGCAGTTTCTCAGAGCGCGCTGTGAGTGGTTGCCTTTACGAGTAGCCCGCGCGCATTCATTTCTGGTGTTGCGGCATATGAGGACATAAAACCCTAAATATACATCATGCACTCCTCTGTGACCGTGATATCAAATTCACTTATCACATAGCCAAGGCCTAGATTGGAGACACGAGAAAAGGACAGACGTGGTCCAACATGAGCAGTGAAATTAATTAGGGTGTGGGTCGTTATGACGTGCGAATCATCAGTTTTATTCCGGGTTCCAAGCACGAGGACATTGGACAAGCATGGCTTTGCTACTCTGTGGTGGGTGTGGTTGCGGCATAAGGCGCAATATCAGGGCAAATAACACACGCACATTGCGCCCTACACACAAAGCCTAGCACAAGCAGCGATACAGACGCGCCGTTTGATTGGGTTGCCCAGGGCTTCTGGAGCTGAGATCCGGCTGTGGTCTGTGACAGGTGTTGTTCCTGTATCCCCGCGGTGGTTCCCACATACCAACGTGAGAGTGGATGCTTTTTCTGTACCGCTAGCGTTACTGTTACCGTTGCTAGACATGTGCTCTCGGGGGCCCTTGCTCAATGAGGCATGCTGGGCCTCGTTGGCAAGCGAAGGAGAAGTCAAAGTTTCCGTTGCTGGTACGAGCATTTCTCGTGTCGGCCAACGTGTCCGTCGCCGCACTCTTTCTTTTTTCTTTTTTTTTTATTGTTCAAGGGGACAAAAGATACAGCATTCCAGTGCATATCCGTATGTCTCAGTCATGGCGAGTGAACTATGACGCCCCTCTATAGTAGCCCCCCTCCTCTTCCCTCCCTGCCGTGGGATCGCTCCTGTCTCCACCCGTCTCAGCGAAACGTTGCGTTCGTCAGAAGTCTTGAAGCGTTAGGCAGGTTTTCTTCTTTACTTTTTTTTTCGCCCTTCCGTAATAGCGATAAGTCTAGAACACCCCAAGTCCAAGTCTGACAACAGGAAGAAGAGAAATGTAAGAGTTTTGCTCATGTTCCGGGAACATTCTCGTCCTATCATGCACATATAACCCTTATATCGTAGTTTTAGGGTGCGCGTCTTTGATACAGGTACTTTTGTGCCTTGCGCTTCTTCATGGTCCGTTTCTCCCACGTGGGAGCCACATGATTTAGGTGATCTTGGAGAAGTGGCATGGCACCCAGAGCTTGAGGCGAAGTTATAGTCATATTGGACTATTTTTCTTAGCGGCATTCGACACGTAGTTACGACTTATACTGTACGTACACATGTATGTACTTGGGACATTCATTATACACAGCAGAATCTTCACGGCTCGGGAGACAAATATTGTTCTGCAGATTTCTTGTTTCTTCACCTTGGCCTTTGGGCTGGGTGGAGCTGCAGCAACAGTCTCAGGGCATGTCTCTATCTCTGGCGTGGGTTTGGAAACCCAGCAGTTTGGTGTGGTATTAATTGATCCTTTTTTCTGTGCCTTTTCCTCCACGTGCAAGTTAGAGAAGCCTAAGCTGTCAAAGCCAAAGTTCACCTCGTGGTTCGCCGCAGACAAAGGCTCGGCGCGTGGCAAAGGCAGAGAAAGGCATGTATGGGTTTCTGGCTTTATTTTTTTTTCATTTGGAATTTTGGAATTTTGCCGTTGTTAGCGACCCGTCTCAGTAATGCGCAGATGCTCTGTTAGCACCCTGAAGCTGCACCTCGGCTCGATATCTAGGCGGTCTTATCGACCCGCAAAGAAATGATGATCTGCACAGCATGACCATGTGTGCATGTACATACATTTATTCTATTCTGTTGTCGGCTGACTGGGTTAGCGCTCATATGGGACTAGGGTTCTAGCTGGAAACTTGTTATTTGAGTTTTCTCCCTTGCCCGGGAGAATTTCCACTTTGGTGAGCCCTGCTCGAGAACTAACAATGATGGTCAAGACGGATGTGTTCCTTTGGGGCACGATGATTCCGGGAGTCGTTTAGGGTTTTGCGTCTGTATAACCCCGATGCAACGAAGCTAGCCCAACCTTTTTCTTTTCGCTTCTGTCTTCCCCTTTGGTCGCGCTAAGGCCACGCACTCAGCCCAGGCGCTATATTCAATTAACCATAAAATCCAAGACACACACCGCTAAGCCGGCCGACCGGGCCCTAGTCTCGGAGGGGACACATGTGAAGCACGCTATTGCCCGTGGCTCCCGCCGGCGCTAAGCAAGTACAGGTACCGGTTACGTCCAAGTACATGAGTGGGAATTTTTGTCCCTGGACCTGACTTGTCAAGCCAAGTGTGGTTATCTGTTTGGGATCTTGGGATCTGGGTTTCTTTTCTTGGTGGTTCGTCCCGCAGCTCCGCATTCCGGGTCGCCTGGCTTGATTCATATGTATTTGCATAACTAACTAGTCAACTATACTAACTAACTAGTTTAGGGATGCCGCTGGGGATAAGGTGACAAGTGTGAAGGGGAGAGAGGGTCTCGGCTTGCTCGTTTAGGTGCTCCTCTTTGCTCCTCCTGTTTGGTGTTTCGCCCAATTTTGCGGCTGGATGGCCCCCAATGAGTTCAGAACAGCCGAACAGACATGAGGGCAAGAGAGCGAACCGGTAAATGGTAGATGAGTGATCAAGTGCACAGAATTATACACAGGAGCACATCCATCCATCCAATCATCCATGACAGGTTTTATCATGTGCAATATGTGCATGGGAAAGTGAATCATCATCGTATTGCACACCCAGAATGTACGTATGGATGTATGTATGTAACGTGCAGAATACTAGCACTAACTAGTAATATGTGTGGTTGTATAGTTATACGCCCACATGTGCATGCATGTATGGATGTATGCATGCACATATGCACTTGGGTGTGGCTACCCATCCCCGGTCCAGGTCGACAGCCCTTCCAGGTGGAGGTAGGGTAAGGCAAGGTCCAGGTATCTTGTCTTGTCTTGGCTTGTCTTGTCTTGTTCTTGTGCTTGTAACCAGTTCTCGACATGTAGCCTTTCCTACCACATGCCTGCAGTCAAGAGTCAAGTCTGGCTTATCATTTTGATACAAGACAACATCTCACCCACCCGTGGCATGACACTGAGTAGGTTTGGAATGGGCAAGCCGGCATCAGAGACGAGACAAGAGCCGCTTTGCAGCCAGAAAACGAAGCGATCGTCCTTTTTTCCATCCCAGTCCAGCCCCACGAACGTGCCAGTCAGCTTGACGGGCTCCCTTTGGCAGTGCGTGCGTGCGTGCGTGTGTTTGCTTTTTCTTTCTTTTCCCTTGTTCCCCTGTCTTCCTTGGTGATTCCTCCACAGACTCTGAGGAGACAGGGCTAGAGAGGGCTGAAGAGACAGGATAATAACACTGTGGCTTCAACCGTTGTGGTTTCTCTTCAGAGGGGGCTTTGCGTGCGTGTGTTGTGTTGTTTCAGTCGGCTTGGAGGGCAGATCATGGGCGCGATTAGTCGTTTTGTTGGCGATGAGTAAAGGCGAGAGAGAAAAGTGTCAAGTTCGGCCTCTCGATCTCTTGCTGTGACCTGGCTGTGCTAGCTAGCGTAGCCGGTTACTGACTAGCGGCAGACCATAGGGCGTCGTGCATTAGTAGCACAGGGTATTAACCACTAAAGAGGTAAAGCCACAGGGGTCAGCCTGCCGCCAGCACCATGTTGGGTTGGCTAGGCATACAAGAAGTGCGCTATAAAGTCAGGCAACGAACAGCATGAAGGCCGGGTTCCGGGTGCTGGGTGCTAGTTCCTCTTGCGCGCCCACCCACTAACCAACTATGAGCACAAAGTCAAGCGCTGCGTCAATCTTGCTTGGCCTTGTCCATCCCTTTTGTTCAGCGGGCATAGGCGTGTATTTAATCCCATTTCTTGGCTGATAATGAGCCGACGTTGTATTGTAAGCCACCAGCAACCACACTCTGGCGGAACTGGACCGGGGCCTCATGCAGTGAGTGTGTTGTGCAAATATCTTCACACAATTCTTTTTTCTCACGAGTAGTACCTAGGGCCTGGACTGAGACGTCACACACAGATTTATTCTTTGACGAAGGCACGCGGGAGCACGTGTAGATGTGTAAATTGATACAATATGCATTTACATATGTCTTCCTGTACGTGTATCTGTGGGCGTTGATTACAGGCGTCGCTCCACAGCAGCTGTAAAGGTTTTGCTGCAGGGCCTGCCTGCCTGACACCACTCCCCCGTCCGTATCAGGGCCCCTGTAAGCCCATCAGCAATTAGCAGCGTGCTAGATGTAGCGCAGCGTAGCGTAGCGTAGCGATAATGCTGGGGTCGCTACAGAAAAACGAAACTGCAGAAAATAGGCAAAAGAGACAGCCAGCTCAATTAGGACTTTTTGCTGCTGAAGTGGCAAACCACAGGCCTGCTGAACGGGTGTTTAGTTGGGTGAGTCAACTAGTTAGTTGATGCATTCGTTGAACACGTCCACGTCCACGTCCACGTCCGGCTAGGCTTAGGCTTGTCAGACAAAACGGCGAGACAGCGACAAGATGGCGGGCTATCTATCATTCATTCATGGAACCTGAGATGCACTTGGTGCTTGTGCTTGTATGTATGTATGTATGTATGTACATACATACATACATACATACATACACACATACATGCGTGTACTAATAAAATAAATAATCAGCGGCATGGCAACCACCACTGTTGCACGCCATGTGGAAAGATTGATTGATCTTTTATCTACATTTTTTCCTCTTCTTTTTTTTTTTTTTTTTTTTTTTCTCTGGCCTCTTCTTTTCCTACTCCTCCTCTTCATTTCTTCAGCCATCTCGTGCGTTTCTTCCTCTTTTCTCTTCCTTTCTGTCTTCGTCTTCGTCTTCACTTTGTGCGGCTGCCACCAGCGTTCGCATACCAGCTAAGTGAGCCAACCCAGACCCTACGTTCTCTTTTTTTTTTTTTTTTTTTTCTTTGTTATCCTTCGCTGCTCTCTTTGACGAGCCTTGTCTTTTCTTAATTCCTCCTTCTTTGACATCGAGAGCTCGACTTTGAAACAAAAAAAAAAAACTTCGCCTGTCTGTGTCCTTGGCCTCGACCCGATTGTACACGGCCGCCCGAGTTTGTCACATATCAATCACATCAACTACGCTACGTCCCCAGCCCGTCTCAGCACTACTCGGGTTCATACGGGGGCCGTTGAATTTTCTGCATTGCCAGCTTGCCTGCTCTCAAAGGACTTCTGTGCTTTCTACTATCGCGCCTCTAGTCTTCCTTCTACCTGCCCTCCTCCCGCCTGTTCTTGGGGGCACATCTTTGCTTGTGCACTGTATCTAGCACCAGTTCCAGCAGCAACAGCCACAAACCCGCCCAGAAATCCATGTTCATGACGGCTGTTGTCACGCCCACATCCTGCAATTGACAGACAGACACACTGTGCTGTTCTGTTCTGCTCTGCTCCGAGCTGCCCATTTTCATACTCAGCCTGATATCAACAGCTCGGCGCCCAAGTCCTCTCGCCCGCAAGCCTACCTCGCCTCATCCCGATCCTCCTAGACACCGCCCATCGTCATGCCCTCGTCTCAGACTGCCGCCGAATCCCAACCATGTGGCAACGCTCCGCTCGGTCTTCGTGATATGCTAAACAGCAATGTCCCCGAGCGCCATGACTCGGCCTACTATGGCACTCCCAGTGAAGCCTCCAGCAAACGTATGGATATTGAATCTCCCCAGTCTTCCCCGAGTCCAAACGCAACGGGTGGGCTGACAGTCATGGCCTCTCCAGATAACTCGGCTACCTCGTTCGCCGTACCGTCTTCTCATTCCTACGCCCCTCGCCCAGCTCACGAAAACACCACACCGTCGCCAACCTCTGCACACCGAGCTTCTCGCACGTCGGCCCCGATAGCCACCACTACCAACATGAGCGTTGCATCTATAGTCTCGCCCGCCGCCAACCCTGCCCTAGTGCCCACTTCCGCCTCGTCTGACATCCACCAGCGTTTCTACAGCCGGCCAGCTGAACCCCACAGTGCTTCCTCTGCCATGGACACCGACCCCGATCGCCGCGAAAGTGTCGATAGCAGAATGAACCAAAACTTTACCGACATGCGCCTAAACAACGGATCCTACATGCAAACCTCTTCTTCGCCCTATGCACCGCACATTCAGAACAGTGCTGCAGCACAGCGCATTCCGAAACCAAAGTTCGAGTCCTTTGTCTCCAATCGAATGTCCAACGGCTACCAGCCCAGTGCCGAAAGAACACCCCTAGACGTCCGGCTCGACCACCGAACATCGCGGACAGCGCCAACCATCACCGGCCCCACGCAGGGAATCATTGCTCGTGCTGCAGAGCCCACCAAAGGTCAAGCCTGGGCCTTTCCCGAGGACGAGCGGTCTGGCAGCTACACAGAATCCCGGCGTAGCAGCTTGGCAGAATCTATCAACAGCAGCCAGTTCACCTCGGAGTCGCGCCTCCCAGCAGGTCAGATGCGCCTAGATGTCCAGAGCATGGACGGACACCGTTTGTCAAGCACATCAAACGAATACCTTCCCATGCACCACCATTCCATCCAACACAAGAAGATTAGTGATTTGCAAGAGGAGAATCGCATGTCCGGTGGCCAGCCGTATAGCAGGACACCCGAGCTGCGCCAGAGTCACAAGCTGGCAGAACGCAAGCGCCGCACAGAAATGAAGGAACTATTTGAACAGCTGCGTGAAATGATGCCTCAAGAACGCGGCGCGAAAGCCTCAAAATGGGAGATTTTAACAAAGGGTACGTACACTTGCTTGTCTTCACAGATCTATTTCTTTATGAATCATCACCTGCTAACTGCCGAACCCCACACTAGCCATCAATGAAATAAGGCGCCTGAATGAGACTATACGTAACATGTCAGTACACTACAATGGCGCTGTCAACGAGATCGAGAACCACCGTCGCGAAATCCACGGCCTCCGCATGGAAAATGCCGAGTTGCGTGCCAAGATCAACTCTCACGGAATAGGCCATTCCTCGTCTCATTCCGGCTCTCACCCGCCTGCTCCACCACCTCTTCACACACCTTCACACCCTGCCTCTCAACCTCCCCCGGCTCCCCACAACACATCGATCCCTCCGCCTCCACCGCAGTCGCAATCCTGCGCCCCTCAAATTCCGGCCCAGCACTACGGCGCCGGATTCGACTACCACACATCCTCTCGGCCAGAGTTGCCGTCTCTGCGATCCATCAGTGGCCAGCTGCCGCCGCCACCACCACCCGGTCCAGACTCCATGACTGGGATACAGTACGACTCCCATCGGCCGGCTTACTAGGAACGGGGCTGATCTTATTCGTGCCAACACCGTCGCTTATTTTTCTCACTTGCTCTATTTCCTTTATTACTGCTCGATTCCCTATGTTTCTCGCTGCTGCTCATCTTTTCAGTCTATGGTGTTTCGTGTCTTTAAAAGTTCACTCATAGTCGGCTTACCAATGACATATATATCCATTCCGTTTTCCTTTGTGGCTCGCTTCCGTTCTCTTCTCCAGTCCTTTCCGTCAACAGGCTTTGTTTCTATGTATCACACTCCCGGCTGTACCTTGTTATTGACTTTTTTTTATTCCTCTACTCTTCTGCTCTCGGTCTCTCAAGATATCCATTTTTTCAGTGCGATTTCTGTGCCTCACCTTGTCTCTTTTCTATGTATGTATGTCGCTGGTTATTCATGGATGACTCTATAATACAAAGGCGTAAATATCAGGTGCATTGAAAAAAAGGTACCTTTTCCTAGTTATAATCATTGTAATTTCTATTGTTCTGTTGTTCCTATCCTATGTCTTTTTTTATTGTTCGGTAGGTATTGAAGACAGTGCAAATAGTTCTCTGTAGTAACAATTCAGATGTATTCGCACAAAGCAAAAAAAATAGTCACGCACGAGGCAGATGCTTCACACGCCTGGGTACCCGATTAGGGTTATTGCTGACCAATTTTTCGTATGCTGGGTAATCTTGGGTTAATTCGCAAGTTTACTTGAACTATGCTCAAGTGAGAAAACCAAATTTTCACAGAACTATATTTCCCAACGCAACAAGCTGCACGCTACGAAAACCAAAATCGCCTTTTCAATTAGAAAAGCAACTATGTGAGTATTAAGCCTCCCTGCTGGCGCTCGTCTTGCGCTCTAATCAAGGTATCCTGTTAACACTTTCCCTTTAGGTTCTCTCTCCGCAGCATTGCCCAGCGGGCTCGCCCCGCCGTCTCATCGTGGGCTGCGCCCAAGGCTCTCCCTGTCCTGGCTGCGCAGCGAATGTTCTCCGTATCGGCCCGCCTTGCTGACGAGGAGTTCGGCCAGCAGAACCGCAGATACAACGGCGGCGGCCGTGATAAGTACAGCAGAAATGAGAACAACGGCGATCTTGGCGAGCGCAGACAGCACCGCCCCGCCGATGCCATGAACAACTTTGTTTCCAAGACTGCCACCACCATTGAAGAATCTCGCCGCGAGAAGAGAGTTGTCCAGATCAGCAATGTGCCTTTCCAGGCCCGCTGGGAAGATATCTTCCGTGTGTTTGGTTACTACGGTGAGGTTGAGCGCATCAAGTTCCCCAAGCAGGGGTGAGTTTTTTTCTTTTTTCTTTCTCTTTTTCTATCATTGCCTAGCTGTATCTGTTGTGCTAACATGATTGCTCCCTTTTTCTCATATTTGTAGTTTCTGCTATGTTCACTACGTCGATGTCTCGTCTGTGAGCAAGGCTGTTCAGGCCCTGAACAACACTTACTTCCACTCGCGCCGTATTTTCGTCTCAGAGCCTGAGCACGAGTACGTCGCCAAGACCACCTTCTTCCGCCAGCATGAGCCTTGCGAGACTGTTTACCTGGGCAACCTGCCTTACGACCTCAAGAGAGACGAGCTCGATGCGCTCATTGAGCCTCTTGGCACCGCCGAGGATGTCCGCGTGCCCTCCCACCCCAACACTGGTCTGCTGCGTGGTTTTGCCCACATCCAGTTCAGCACCGCTGAGCAGGCCAAGGAGGCTCTGGAGAAGCTCCAAGGCACTGAGCTGCGCGGCAGAAAACTGATTCTCAACTACGCCAGTGGCAAGAGAACCAGCCCCGGCGAGTCTAAATCTCTGGGCGGCTTCCTGGCCCAGGAGTCTGCTCAGGACGCCGCAACTGAGCAGCAGGCTCCCGAGGAGCCCGTCAACGCTGAGGAGCAGACCGAGTCCAACGTCAACCAGCCTCTGTAAACACATCCAGGATATTCTTTTTCTAAGCGTGAACAACGCTACTGCCATGTATGATTGGATACAACCAAGGCTGTCTATTTGGACATGCTCATGTTTCTTTTGTCTACTTCACTTGCGTGCCTCAGCAGGCCAATGAAGATTGACAAATATCTTAGGGAAAAGAGAGGAGAAGGAAAAGACCACAAAAGAAAGAAATGTTTCATGAATGTTGGATTTGGTCATCACTTGCCTTGATACAGACGGCGATACTGCGACGATGGCGTTTTCGTTGAGGCTGAATAAGAGTTGTGAGCAGCCTGTGTACATTATATTTTTTTTCATATTCTTAAGTCAGCAGCTTGTGGTGAACCCCGCGATTGTGTTTTTTTGTGAGACAGTGTTGTGTGAATGTGATGGAGTGTTCTGAAGACCCATTTGCTTTGCTGTGGATAGACCTGGTCATTTTTTGTATAACCGTGAAGTTCTCGGTTGGAGATCCTGGGTACCTCGGCATCCGGCAGGGTTGACATATGCCAGCTGCAGCCAGCTGCCAGATCAGCAGCCACCCAAATGGCACATGTTTCTTCTCTTGGGCCTTGGAGCTGCGATTCGACTTTTGATCTCACAACCTTGTGTTGATTCTTCTCTATTTATAATACAGATTTGCACCCGTGTTATTTCTTCTACTTGATTGTCATCACCCGATCTATTGGGGGACTCTTTCTTCTTCAACGGTTCTTGTTCCGATATTGGCGTCCCTTTCCATTCCTTGAAGCCACCTGTTTCACCATCCCGCCAGTTATACATAATTTTAGTCAGGGCGAACCCTCCACGAACGAGCCGAACCGATCCCTTTGTAGCGATAATTGTATCTTCCGTATTGATACCGCTTTGCGACTCCAACCATGTCCTTTGGTGGCGCTGAGTGTTCTTCTTCGGCGAACCCGCTGAGCCAACTGCAGAAGCACGTCCAGGGCGACACTTCGCTTCAGAATGACAGACTTGCTGGTCGTGGACCTAATGCTGCTGCCCAAGGGTTCCGTAATGCGGGTGCTGCTGGTCCTCAGCAGGACGAGGTAGGTGTTGGGTCTACGGACAGCCAAGCGGCGTAGCCAGGCTAGATCAAGAAGAACCAGCCGCTACTCTTGCCCAAACAACCACATCACATGCCAGAAACCAGCCTTTCTAACCTTGACGATGCTTACTGACAACTGATGTATAATTTGGTAGATGGTCAACGGCTTCCTGACCCAACAGCCTGGTATGGGCCCCCAACTTGCCATGCCCAACGGAATGGTGCAACTTAACCCTATGCAAATGCGCCCGATGGGTGTTCCCGCGCCCACCGCCATGGCCATGAACCCACAGATGACGCAGAACCCGGCCCAGTTTCAACAACTAACGGCTGCTCCTGGTTTTAGCGTTTCCGAGTTTACTGCTTTTAACCAGTCCCAGTCCGCGTCACAGGCGCCACAAATGCCAGCCATGGCTGTATCCAACCCCGTGATGCAGTCGCAACCATTTATGATGACGTCGCCTATGTCCATGGGTGGAATGGGAATGGGCATGTCATCCATGATGATGAACCCAGGGTTTTCACAGATGCAGCAGCCAGCACAACAAGCCGCCGACGTCAAAGGCAAAGGCAAAGCCATGGACGATGCGCAATGGGAGGACATGTTCAAGCAGATTGACCTGCAGGAGCAGAGCAGCAAGGATGCAACTGCGACTGAGCAAGATGAGGCTTTGGCCGCAGAGAGAGAGCTAGAGGAGCTAGACAGAGGTATGACCCAAGACTCCGAAACAAACTATGGCGACTTTGAAGCCATTTGGCGTGGCATTCAAGCTGAGAAAGAGGCAGCTGCCGAGCAACTCAAGGCAAACACCGCGAACACGACAACCGCCGAAGACTGGAACGACTTGGACGGCAACTTTGCCAACTTTGGCGGTGACTGGAGCCACTACGCTGTTGGCGATCCTATGGTAGAGCAATACATGTTTGAGGAGGACAACATGTTTTCTGGCCAGAGCAATGCCTTTGAAGAAGGCGTCAAGATTATGAAAGAAGGAGGCAACTTATCGTTGGCTGCCCTTGCATTTGAAGCTGCTGTTCAGCAGAACCCTCAACATGTCGAGGCTTGGGTGTTTCTCGGCAGTGCCCAGGCGCAAAACGAAAAGGAATCTCCTGCCATTCGCGCACACGAACAAGCTCTCAAGCTCGATCCCAACAACCTGACAGCCCTCATGGGATTGTCTGTATCCTACATTAATGAGGGCTACGAGTCGACGGCGTACCGAACTCTAGAGCGCTGGTTATCGGTCAAGTACCCTAATATTGTGTCTCCCGACAACTTACATGAGCCCGCCCAGCTAGGTTTTACCGAGCGCGACTTGATGCACAAGAACATCACCAGCCTATTCATGAAGGCGGCCCGACTGTCTCCCAATGGAGAGCACATGGACCCTGATGTACAAGTTGGTCTTGGCGTGTTGTTCTACGGCTCAGACGACTTTGAAAAGGCAATAGACTGCTTCAACGCAGCTTTGCAGAGTGTCGAGATAGGATCTTCGTCTCTGAAGGAGGAGCAGGTCCATCTGCTGTGGAACAGACTGGGTGCTACGTTGGCCAACAGCGGTCGTTCAGAGGACGCTATTGCTGCCTACCAAACGGCACTGTCACTCCAGCCAAACTTTGTGCGTGCGCGCTATAACCTTGGTGTCAGTTGCATCAACATGGGCTGTCTGGAGGAGGCTGCACAGCATTTCCTGTTGGCGCTCGACATGCACAAGACAATTGAAAAGGACGGTCGCAACAAGGCCTACGAGATCCTCGGGGACAACGGCAATAACAAGGGCTCATCGATTGATGAGCAGCTTAACCGCATCTCGGCCCAGAACCAAAGCACCACGCTGTATGACACACTGCGCCGCGTGTTCACGCAAATGGGACGTCGCGACCTGGCAGAGCGAGTGGTTAATGGCATTGACCCAGAGCGATTCTTGCCGGATATCAACTACAAGGCACAGAATTAGACGCAAGGAAAAGGATGATATACAACGAGAGATGATTGACGCCGAACCTAGGTCAGACTGTATCTAAGATTATTTAATCCGCGGTCTTGATTGCCATGTGACTCCAACCTGCTATTTAATGTTGCAAGATCAGGTAACCCTTTCGGTGGCTAGTTATTATGGTTCTCCAGGAAACATAGAATAGTTGCTTCTCTTCTTTCGTGGTGCTTTCTGTTGATAGCTTTACAATTGGTTGTCTTAAAAACATCTTGAATACATGCTATTCTGTGTACATCAGTACGATATTCTTTGTCTGGGAAAACTCCCCGAGCCTGAATTATTTGTTTTTTCTTGAAGGGTTATGTACTTGCACGGGAAAAGAATACCTAGTTATCTGTCTTCTAGTCTCTTGTTCTCGTTCTATTTGATCGTGACAAATCCCATACCTGCTCTTGCGATCTTGACCTCTCTGCGCATAGCTTGTTCCTCGGTGTCTGTCCATTTTACACTTAGTTGATCCCACTTAGAGCCTGGGGTGTTGTATTCCTTCTTCCACTGCGTATGCATCGCCTGCAGCTTCGCCAGGGCACGCGGGTCGCCGCTGCCGCTGTACACCATGAGTGCCGTACACGGCGGCAGAGCCGCATGGATACGCTGTAGCCGTGATACCAGCGCCGCCAGCTGCGCCTGAAGCGGGGAGTCGAACGGCGAGGACTCGGGCAACGGGCCAAACTCAGGGATCAGTCCGGCTGCCGCATCGCGCGTGTTGTTCCACCACCCGCGGAACGCCTCGAGCTCGCGCATGCGTGCCCAGACAAAATCGACGCCGCCACCGGGGATCGTCGCGCCATCTGCATCGCCGGCCACGGCGCGCAGGATCCCTGCTACAACCTCGTCGTCTGACTGGCACCCAATGCGGTGTGTCGCGCGGCTGCCGGCGCCCTTGGCCGGGTTGCCCCAGTCAATCATGGCGCTGGTCTTGCCAGTGGCGATACCGCCGAGCGCGGCAGCGCCGCCTTGGGCCTTGTAAGTGGTACCAGCGCTCGAGAGGCGGGTGAAGAGACTTTCGCCGCCGCCTTCAGGCATGCCCCAGGTCTTGCCCTTTTCGCACTTTTGTCGTGCGAGGTCTAGACAGGCGCGTGCGTCTTCAATAGAGTTATGACCGGCAGCACCGCCCTTTTGGATTTCACGGTTGAGATATTTTTGAGTGACGTAGCGTAGGGACTGTTTGAGCGGCGGGCCACGTGGGTGTGGGAATATGAGTGCAGTATCGACAATGAAGGGGTGGCAGAACTGTAGAACTTTCATGTCACTGTCGAGAGAATGGCCAACGAGAATGGTGCGCGGTGTTAGGAGAGATAGGAGCTTGGTCTGTATGTCTGCGAGGGTAGTGGTGACGGGGTCAAGTTTGGCAGCCGTCATGCCCGAGTACTGGGTGACATAGTCGGTGATGGGTTTTGTCGGCTTGACGAGCTCGTCTAGCACGACTTCACCACTCCAGTCGACAATGCTGATACGCGCTAGGGCCATTTCTGTCGGACCGGTCATGACCATTTCGCAATCAATGGCGAGAACGTTGCGGCCAGCTGTTATGCTGCCACTCTCGATTTCTCCCTCTGGGACGTTGGCCTCGTCGAGGGAGCTGATAGATGTCATGGCCCAGCCTTCTTCCAGCTTGAAGGCAGAGGCTTCTGCGGGGTCGGAGAGAAGCACAGGGTGCACGAGATAGCCGTTTTCAGTCAGCTCCTCCTCAGTAGCTAGAAACTCGGCAATGCGTACGCGCTCGTTCTTCCAGGGTTCCTTTTTGCCGGTGCCGTTCTTGTCGTCTTTGGCCTTGGGCTTGGGCGCCGAGAGGAAGGTTCCCATGGGCGAGTGCAGCTTGCTATATCTGTCGTCACCCGGCGCGCGGACTGGCCACAACAGATCAAACATCTCGGCTAGTGGCGCCACAACTGACGGCAAAGTTTCCTTGTTCATGGGCTTCGGCGTGTAGTCGTCGGGGCTGGCGATCTTGGCGCCGGAAGCCAGAGCCTCACGCTCGCCAGCAATTGCTTCATCAAATACGCGATAGTCCACGTTGGAGCGGAACATGGCTTCTTCCAGGCCCGGGACCATGACAGTAACAAACTTGCGGATCTGGCTGCGGTTTGCGACAGAAATCCACTGGGGCGAGACGCCGTCGGCAAAGACGTACAGGACTAGGTCGCGCCAGGCGTCGAGATTAACTTTGCTCTGGAGACGCGAGTTTTTCAGCAGCTGGAGAGTCGGATAGTTGGAGGACTTGGTCGAGGGGACCTTGAGCTTCTTGCGCTTGTTGGAAACAATGGCCCATTCGCCGTTGCTGGAGCTGGCGGGCAGATCTTTGGTCTCGGCATCATCGTCGTGATCGTCGTGGGGGGCAGAGCGCTTAAGACTGCTGCGATCGCTTCCGGCGGGGGAGACAGATGGGGCGGGCAAAGACGAGTCGGAAGCTATGGCGTCCCCTTCACCGATGGTGGCTTGCTGAAGTGCTAAAGACATGCTGGCATTGGCCTGCTTTTTATGCTTTTTACCCATGGCAACGAGGTGGTAGCAAGCTGGAGGACTGTGTGTCTGTGGGAAGAAGAAGATTCTTTTGCTGGTGTTTTGCAAGTTGGTCGCCAGTGCCATTGGTGTGGGTCTCATAAACAGAAAAAAGCCCAGCCCAGCAACAGGTTCGTTGAAAAGCCCCGCGGATGTGATGCTGTTGCTGTGAGCGGCGCCAATGATGCGCGCGGTTCTGGATCTCTGAATTTCCGAATTCTCTGCGACTGAAGGTTAAACTTTAAAGTGGGGCTAGTTGAAAGATAGCCATATTCGGGTGGCAGTTCAGCCATGATTAGTCATTTTCAATTTACACGTTAGGGTGCTCTAACACAAGGTTCGAAGCGCGTTGTCGCCAAATCCATCGCCACAGGTGTTTTTTTTTTTCAGACTAGTAAACGTCATGGATCGACGTGCATCACCAGTGCCGATGCCCCGACTTTGACTACATCTTTGGCTCTTTACTTTACCATTGGTCGCCCGCCACGCCCAACATCTTGGTTCTCGTGCGAATCCGAACTGACGGGACCAAATCACCCCGAGCGAGTGCGCCGCGTGACTAACTGCCGCTTCATGACTGATGGCAACCAAGACGCTCACAGCCTCCTGCAAAGGCTGCAAGTTTGTGATTGGCGTGTTTTCCAACTCGTGGACGCAGGTTGGCAAAAGCTACTACACGCCATGTGAGGCGCCGCAGAACATTCAGGTCCAGGACAAGGGCATGGCGCGCAGAGGCGAGCCGGAGACGCTGGTAGAGGGATGGTAAGTAAAATATGGAGTTTGAGGCTGAAAGAGAGCTATGTGGCTATACTAACAGAGCGCAATTTGCAATATAGCGAGCTGCAGGATGTCTGCTGTCCCGCATGCCGCATCATTTTTGGCCTGCGATGCGTTTCTACGCCACCAGGGCATGTTTTAGTCAAGTCAGTTTTTTTTCTATGAAAGTCCATTGCTGTAGTCTATGCTAATACTACAAAAGAGAACAACTCCTTTTGCATGAGCCGAGCCTCGGTTTCAAGTCTGGCCGTCGGGGTGTGTCTTCCAAACTGGTTGTCCAAGAAGTCTGGAGCCTGCGTAATCGCAGACCCTTGGTAGGCGAAAAGGACACCCAGATTTCTTCGCAGGCCAAGCCGCAAAGTCCTCCTACCTCACGCGGTAGCCCCAAGAAGAAGACCCCAGCGCCACAGTCTAGGTCCGCTCCAACTCAGCCAAGCAAGGCATCAAGAACGGCCAGTGCTGATAATGGAAGTGCTCCTGCTACGCCAGCCCGAAACAAGAAAAACAAGTCTCCTTTCAAGCAAGCTTATGGAGATGTCGAGGCTGAGTATTCCAAACCAAACTCAAAACCGGCCTCCTTTTTTACTGAGCCATTCACAGTGAGCGCAGCAGATTTGGCACAAATGAAGACTGATATCAACCGTATTGACACGGCTGGATATCAAGTTATCTCTGCGTTTGATCATGCTGTGAGCCGCATGGATGGAGACATCAAGAAAGCTCATGATTCTGCAGCGCAGGCTGGAATTGATCTCGGCAACGTTCGAAACGATGTGACGATTCTCAAAACTGACATCGCCGAGGTTAAAACTAGCTTGTCGAGTGCTGTGTCAATGCCGATTTTGGAAGAGAAACTCGATGGCGTGGTATCCAAATTTGAAACAAGTGTTGCACCTGTCAAGAAAGACGTGACAGATATCAAGGCCTTGATCAAGAAGAAAGCCGTGGAAACCGACGTAGTCAAGAAGGATGTCGCGGCGCTTAAAGCAGACGCCAAAGACAGCAAAGCTGGCCTTCAAAACTTACTCGCCCAGATGGATCCTCTGGAACGAGAACTTGGAGTACTGAAAAAGGCACACAAGGAGAGCCTCCAGATGATTAGGGACCAGAGCAAGGAGATTATGGCATTGCAAAACGAGGTCAAGGAGCTGCGCTACGAAATTGAGGCCGACAACCAGGCCAGACAACTCGCTGATGCATCTCAAGCCCAATCCCAACCCCAGCAAGCAACTGGAATCGCTTCTCAAGACCTCGACATCCTCACGATGAATCTATCCAACATTGGCGCCAAAGCTGCCATGGTTGAAACCTTGCAAATGGAGTTTCAACTATTCAGATCCCGGTTCCAGCGACTGGAACAGTTGGTGTCTGGGCCTCAACAACAACAGCAGCAGACGCCAATGCCTCCTAGTCGAGTTTTAGGTGACAGACACCAAGGCCTAGCTACAGCCGAACAAATTCGCGTCGAGACTCCCAGCGACCAGTTGAATCATGCACACCAGTTTGGCTTGGCCTACAGCGGTGTGACCCAGCCGCCGCAGTTTTCCGTACGCATGCCAAGCCTTCCAGAGACACACGCGCAATCACCAACTAAGCCACTGGTGCAACCCCAGCCCAAGACTCTGCATCAGCCGCGAATGAATCCTTCAACTCAACACAGGAAACGCCCGCTTCCTGTGTCCCCCAAAGAACTTGGGGATGAAAACGACGACGACGATGACGACGACTGCCTTTTACGAAGATCTCCGCCGAGCAAAAGACTTCACTTGGCGTCAGCTTCAAGAAAACATGTCTCGGGGTCCGCTGGTCAGTTGCATGTGGCAGATGCCGATGAAACTGATGATCTCTACAGATGGTCACCCTCGCCACCTGGGCTACGCAAGACCAGTGCTTCACAGCAAATATCACCACCGTTACCAAAAGTCGCGATGCGAACCCGTTCAACAAGATCGCCCAAGAAGTCGTATGCCGCCCGGAAGGGGTGAGATCAATGCAGGCATGTATGCGGTAATGATGGATAAAATACTCGAGACTGATCAATACCGAACGTCCAAAATAGGTATGTCGTTCGGATGATCTCAATATCCTTGACGCCTCTGGTATGGATTTTCACGCCTGTTCTACACCTATTTCCCCGTCTGTCGCTACGTACTCTCGTCATTAGTCATTCATAGAATCAGTCTACACTCTACTCTCTATCCAATATATTCGTCAAACTCTTGCACAACCAAGCGTGCTCCTAGTTCCGCTAGTGCTTCGACTATATCAACCACAGAAGTCTTCCAAGACTTAAACCACGAAATGTCACGCTCTGTGCTCTGTTCCCAGGCTTTGGCCTTGGTGATGGGATCAGAGGGGCCGAACTCAGTCGTCGCACGAATAGGCGCTATCATTTCTTGAGCTGATGCTATAACAGTATTAGCAGCATGCGACTGGTCCTTGTAGCTTTGAATCATGGATAAGATCATGAAGAACATGGCTAAAGCATTGGCACCTTGAATCGTATGCTTCAATGACTCGTCTAGCTTGACATGTGCGCATATATCATCCAGCTGTGTTGCAAAGGTCTGCTCGTCGCCGAGAGTCTTGGGAATCATGTTGGCGACAACGAGAGAGCTCTTGAGGCGATATGTCGACCACGGCAGCGGATGCGAAATGGGCGCTACACGCGCCGCGCTCAGGCAAGTGACTGCCAGTGCGGCCATAGGGTCTTGTGAGTGCTCTTCGCTCGGGTAGCACCAGTACCCTAGGCAGTCGTTGAGGAACCATGGAATCGGTGCTGCGGCCCACATGCCCGCCTGTATAAGTGGCTTGACTAGGGCGAACTCGCGCTTGAGTTGCTCCTTTGTCATACCGACGGTGGGGAAGCCAAGGCTGCTGTACTGTGCTTGTATGGGCGCCTGGATGCTCTTGAGAGCTCGTTGCATGACGGGATCAATGGTGGGCGATTTCATGGCCGATACAGATGCCAAGCTAAAGGCGTTGGTATCGAGACATGGGTATTTCATGCATACAGTATACTGGTCGATGTCTTCGGTGCAACGGGTGCAAGTGCAGGTGAAATGGTACTGGCGAAGGTCTTCACGGCGACGCAAGAGGCAGCTGGCGGGATCTATGAAGAGGGCAAATGTTTGTTAGCCGTAGTATAATAGAGAAGAGTGGTTAACCATTATACTAACCAATATACGAAATGAAAATCTCATCGCCAGCGGTGATCGGCCGCTCGGCTATCAGCACGGCTTCGCGGCCTTCGATTTGCACAACGGCATTTGGCACGCAGGAATGGTTGGCCATGGCCAAGGTCGGCTCCAGAAAAACGGACGAGTCGCCCATATCGGGGTCGTAAGCGTTGAAGGTGTTGGTAAGAATCTGGCGATGCAGAACACGTCAAGCGTTAGTAACAGTCGCAAGGGTAAAGGAAGCTGTTGCAGAACTCACCTTGCACATCACGTCGGCGTAAAGCTCGGTCTTCTCCGGACCAGCGACCTTGCTATACGCCAGTGCAGCATAGGCCTGGAGCCGAATGTCCTCCCATGCCTTGGGGTTCTTCTTGAATCCGTCTACATTTCCCACCAGCTTCTTGACCCTATCCTCACTCGCCTTGCCACCCAGCATAACAGTCAATAAAGCCCGCGTAGGTGTCGGCAGCGGCTGTCCGCCACTCCGCGCCAACGCCAACTTCAGCACCGGACACTCCTTCTTGTGGCCGGCGCCGCCAGCCGACGCCGGCTTCCAGGCGGCGCGTTGGCAATCGACGCTGCAGTATGACAGCGCGCGGCAGCCGGTGCACAGGCGAATCGGCCGGTCGGCGCGCAGGCAGTAGGAGCACTGTGTGCCAAGAACAGGTGAGCTGGGAATCGCGAGCAGCGGGTCGCGGAAGACAGCGATGTGGGCACCGGGCTCAAAGGATGCGGTCGCCCTAAGGCAGCGGCCGCGGCCATCGGCGGAGGAGACAGTGTAGCCGGCCATGGCAGTGGGGCTTAGAGGCTTGGTGATTTTGGTGGGATGGGGCTGAAGGCGCAAGCTGACAGCAAGACAGAAGAGTGAAACCCTGATACGAGGCAGATTTGTCTCTATCATACATCTACGAGGCTATAATTTTTTGGACTGGTGATCGGCCGGGAACTGTGGAGCTCGGTGGGGCTTATGGTGTAATCTTTTTAGCCTTGTGCCACCCGGAGCCGAGTGCCGGGGCTCATAGTGTATGTAACTGCGTTCTTTTACAAATACAAGAAAGCTCGGGGTTATTACATTTTTACATTTTATCATGCGTTGAAATCACATGGCTGAACAAAGGGTAGGGTCCGAACCAAGCAACTGCAGATCAAGCAGGCACAGCGAAGCACAGATACCTACCCTACATCAATCAGGAAAATGCAATTACCGCTGCTGATGCATGGATTTGATGGATGCCCTGAGGCCAAAGACCCCTTGCGCAGAGACCCATTTCCGCCAGTCTTACAGGGGGAAAAGTGGGGATTTAAGCTTACACAGCAGGCCCTGTAGAGCGGTCAAGGCGCCCCTGCAAAAACAAAGCACACACAATTAGTCAGAGGGGCCTCTCATGCGGGAAAAGTATGAAGATGAAACAACAGATTGTGAGCTATGTATGAACGTGAAACTATGTACCGGTACGTGGACACAGGAGGTCTAACAAAAAAGGCTAGTGAACAGAAAAAGAAAAAGGCAATCCCAAAACGACAGAACTTTGTCTCCGGCACTACAACTCCCCTGGTAAACCTAGAACAGAGCAACAACACCGACCAGGGCAGCGAGCGCGCCCACAGCCATGCCGCCGTTGCGAGGCGCAGCGCCAGTGACAGTCGACGACGAGGTGCTGGTGGAGGAAGAGGAAGAAGCGCCGCTGCCAGATCTGGACGCCGCGCCGCTGGAAGTGGCTGTGCTGCTTCCAGAAGCAGTGGGCATGCCGAGGGCGGTGGAGCAGGGAACGAGGCGGTTGACGTTGAGGTCGCCGATGGTAGGGCAGGTGTCGGCGTAGGAAGCAACCAGGGACGAGGCAGAGCTGTACCAGCTGACGGCGCTGCTCTCGTAGGCGCTGTAGGATGAGGTCAGACTAGCGGGGACGTTGGTCAGGCAGTTGTTGCCCGCCCTGTCCTGGGCATCTTCCAGCAGGTCCTCGAGGTCGCCCGAAGGACGAGGGGGGTTAGAGTCAACGAGAGCAGAGGCCAGGGACACGCAGGTGCTGGACTGCTCAACGTTGTTCCAGATGGAGCTGCCCCAGCTGGACAGGTCGTCGCCAATGTCGTCAACACCGTCGGCGACATCGTTGGCAGCATCCTCGGCGCTGTCAGCGACGTCGTTGGCAGCATCCTCAATGGTGTTACCAAGGTCGTCAAAGATGTCGCGACGCAGGGCTCTAGGCGCAGGAGTGATCATGGGGTGGGGGGCGGCCATGGCCGAGACGGTGGCCACGGAGGCGGCCAGAGCAGCGAGAGACTTGAGGTAATGCATTGTGAAAGAAAGTAAAGATTGAAAAGAGATAAAAGACAAGAAAGCGATGAAGCAGAAAAGACGAGGCCTGGTGTATGTGTGTGAAAAGGAGATCTCGAAGCTGAGTGGTTCTTCAAACTCCCATATCTCAGATCAACAAGCAGTCCCTCCCCTTCTTATACATTTTCCATCTATCAATCCCCAGAGCCATAGCTCCCCTCCCCTTCCCCTTCCCCCAGCATCGCTCCCTCTGCCGACCCGGCAGGAATCAGCCCACGCCCAATGCTCTAATGCCCCAAAGTCCCAATGCTACTCTCCCTTGTCGTGCGTGTGCCCATAGCTTGGTCATACGCACGCTTAGCAGGTGTTAGTCCCCGAGTCAAGATCTGCTGCACTGCCCCTGTCTCCACGTTAGTTTGCCCCTCCAGGGCAACAGGACAGAGTATGACTAACCAACTAGCTAGCAGTTAACTATAGTTAGCATAGTTAGCTACCCTGCCCTGGCCTGCCCTGGTTTGCAGTCGGGTTTACTGTGGGTTGGTTGACTGGACAAGTGTGATATGATGCTAAGATTGTCCTTGGTGGGCGGGCGTGCCATGCCAAGAGTCAAAAATAAAGGTGAAGCTCAAGCCTTCTATTTTGATCAACTCATTTCGCAGCAAGAAAAGCAGCGAGACGACTTGGCTCCCCGACTAGTGATTATGGCGGGATGCCCTAGCTCTCGAGTTGAGAACACCCAGTGCTTCCCTCGCTGCTCTCTCGCCCACCACGCATCGCCATCGTCACCGACCTCTTCAGTCTCGTGCTTCCAGAGTGTGCCTTGTGAGCCCACCCATCTACGCATCTCTACTGCTCCTCGCATCCTCCAGCATGCCAGCACTGCCAAGACTGATGCCTAAGCCCACTCTTTGCTGCAGGCAGACGCATTTTCCCGCCTGGTGTGTTGTCTCTGTTTTAGCTAACTACACCACTAAATCACTCCCTAATCTGGCATGTGTTTGTTAATTCCATCCGTCCATCCATCGGGCATAACGGATTTTGGCCGCTGACTCCAAGTGACAAGCCGTAAACAAGATATGCTTACTTGCCAATTCTTGGATCTTCGGGCTTAAAGTGCACCAGGCAGCCAGCCAGCCCTCAAGGGATGGTGATTATGAATTCCACCATGTGGCACATTTGAATGTACTCTCGAGCACCGAGTCTTCCGCGCTGGGTTCTCTTTCTGATAAATTGGTCGCCTCAAGTCAGGAGATGGCAATGCTCTCAGTATTATAGGGTTGGTGATCGATATGCATGAATTAGGGTTTGCGTGGCTCGGTCACTTCTGCTTCCGACCCGAGTTTTATTTTTAGGCTCGTTTAGTTCGCTGTCTTCCTGATTAGGCTTTTAAGCTTGAAGAGCCTGGAGAGCCCAAAATATCGAGAGTTCTGTACCTGTTCGCCAGCTTTTTAATCTCAGGAAAAAGCCGCTTGCGCCGCAAATTGCAAGCCAAGCTCTCCTGACACTATGTGCCATCAACGTTATTTTCGAGGTTGGGTTGTGCTGGAGCTCAAACACGCGATTAGCGCGTCTATTTTGGCGGGCTCTGGCGATCTCCGAGCGGCCCTGGTTTCAACTTGAGGATTGCCAAGCACACATACATCCATACATGACTAACTAACTACAAATAAAATAGTGCACTAGTTTGATCTTCTTCGCATGGCCCTGTGGTCCGCTGTAAGGGAGGGTGAAGTCCGTCAAGACTGATCCCACGCATCAAGGGGATTATGAAAACAACTCTTCTTGGGCTTGTACAACCATGCCAGGACAATAACCAAGTATAATGGGTCTGACTTGTAGATATCAACTACAAAGTATGCATTTGCTTCTGGAACTATGTACCCTTTCCAATATTCACCATGTCCATGTCTACTACTCCCTCTTGATATACACCGCCGACTGTGGTCCACCGTGCATCATTTGTGCTACATTAACCCCAACCCATCGGGGTGGTGATCCTTGTCCTTGCCCTTGACCTTGTCCGGGCGGCCCGTTGTTCGGCCCCGGGTTCATAACCTGGCCTTGTTGCTGCTGCTGCTGCTGTTGCTGCTGCATCCTTTCTGAATCCCGCATACGTTGCTTCATCTGTAACCGCTCAACCACCTCGCTTGAGATCATCTGGAAGTTATTCTTCAGGGAAAGCGTGTCTGACCAGCGCCTGCCGAATAGCTCCAGCGTCTCAACCACTAATTGCAGCACGCGCAAGCTACGGTCCAGATTCTCCTCGTCTCGTCCACGGAGATAGACGCGCGACGGAAGCGGCAATGGCGGCGGACAGCCCGGGTTGACCACGGGGATTTGCACCGGTGCGCCCATGAGGAGCATGTCCTCGGCATCGCGCAACACTGCGAGGAATTGGCTGGCCATAAAGTACACTTTGAGCGCATCGTGGTATGTGTAGAATGCTGCACTCTCGGGTGCCTTGGCTACGCGGTGAATTGTCTCAAGATAGGCTGTTGTGTGTTCAAAGATGAGCACACGGCTATAATCAGTGATTTGCGGTGCCCGCGCTGACGGTGCAATGCAGTACACATAGCTGTACCGCAGCTCTAAATCAAAATATTCGCCGATAAAGGCCGGGTTGGTCGACGGGAGATTGCTGTTCCAACCCTTCATGTCGGCGCACATTTTCCAGATAAATGACGGCGTATCTGTCACATCTTGCGCGTCAGACTGGAAAAGTGTCTGGTACCATAGCGACTGCGTCCGTCGGAGTTGGAACAAGTGCTGTGCCGGGAGAACCGATGGTGTCGGAGCAGGCCTTGCCGTTGGCGGCGCGCCGTTGTTGATGACTGGTGCTTGGTCGGCTGGCTTGGGAATAGTGGCCTTGGGAATTCCGACATTGATCGCATCATCAGTAAATGAAAAGGCCCGAGCGTGGACCATGCTGATCGCTCTGTGCGGATAGATTTTGTGTTAGTTGTGCTTGGGTTAACAACAGCATCTTTCTCGGCTATCTCACCTATCCAAAGCATATACGCAGTAGAAGATGCGTCTCCGTTGATTTAGCTGTTCTCTTTCACCGGGAATCTCACGATCTGGGTCCTGGTGGTAGCCGAGATCAATTGAAGCTCTGCTGGCAAAGCCAATCAGGTGCCAGGCATCAAAGTGGGCTGGGTCCAGCATGGCATATTGCGTGAGGAGCACTAGGGACTGAATCTGGCCCACATAGCCTGACATCATGGCCTTGTCGGCATAGGGTAAAGCACGAGCAACATAGTCTACGCCCATGCTGTAAAATTGGTCGCCGTTGTCGCGGCTCTGTGCTGTAGCACCAATGGCGAGAGCCACCCAGAACAGGAAACAATCGCTATCCTTGATGATGCGCCCGTCGTTCTCAAGGAGGTCCTCCATTGTATTCCATAGCATCTTCTCGGCAAAACAGGGGAACAGGCAAAAGATGTTGGCTAGGTAGAACTCCAGGCACGTCACCATGGCCTGCTTGGGCGGCATATCAGTGTCTGTGGGTGGATTGATGAACTCATTTGTAGCCGCAGCAAGGACCAATCTTGCAAATGTCATGTTGGTGGCATTGAACTCAAAGTCATGGGCTGTAGCATTGACAGAACTGTCCGAGGGTGAGATTAGATGGGGTCGCAGGACTGCCAGATGATAAAGATAGCTATACTCACAGGTAACCAAAATCAGATACGAGAGAGTTTACATCCGAGTTTTCTCGTCTGCGCTCTGCCTTGCGATGCATTGCTTGCTGGATAACGGCGAGGGATCCTTTGCGATCACTGTCGTTATCAGCCGCAGCCGAGTTGGAGGAGGCCTTTTGTGAGCGAGCAAAGGCCAGACGGCGCTCGAGCTTCTCAATACGGAGCTCTAGAGCGGCAACGTAGCTAATAGTGAAGAAGGGCGAGGAGGAGACGAGTTAGACTGGGCGACCAGGCAACAGGAAAGCAAAGATACGGGTCATATCCGGCTCACCTCCGTTCTTTGCCGCGGGCAAATTGGTCGTTTGCACTGGAGCACTCGGCTTCACGGCCGGCTTTTTCGCAGGCCGTACAGGCAGGCAGTTTACCATCACACTGTTTCATGGCATGTTAGCAAAGCTATAGAGAGTTATAACACAAGCTGAGGCATCTCAAAACGAGAACCAACCAGGCGCAAGAATGACAGCTTCCTCTGCTGGCATAACTCTTACTGACCTTGACCTTTGCAGCGCGGCCTGGTGGCGGAATTAGCAGTTGTTTATAGCAGAACATCAAAGGAGAACAGGATCATACATCGTGAGCAGGCGCTCACGGGCCGTGAGACACGCAGAAGTGGATTGTGCGAGAAGCTCGACCGCGGCATTTTTCGCACCGGGTATTGTTGCTGTAACATTTTGTTCCTTGTTGAAACGCCAGGCCGGCGTAGGACGGGATAGAGAGATGATGAGATCCGTGTATGTGGGTGAGAGAGAGATAGAGAGAGAGAGAAGAGAGAACAATACAGGACCTGGAATGGCCTATTATTCCCAAGAATCAAAAATGACAGATGAAGGTCGGTCACAAGGCTGACAGAGGGCTGAAAACCAATGTACAAATGTGGCAATTACCAAGTCGAAAGGAGAAGCTGTCTACGTTCTCAGAGGACCGTTTCTATTTCTGGGGAAATCGGACTCGAGGTTTGAAGCAGGAAGCAAGAAGTAAAGGGAACCCGGCAGCAGGTAGCTCATAAGGCTGTTGCTGTTGTGTAGCTGGACGAAAAAAATCGGTAGTTGCTCCGGTTAAACTTGGCTGGCTGGTTCTCCAAGTCGCAGAAAATACATAGAACATGGAAGGAGGGGCGGTCCTACCTTCCAACCACATGTGCGGCCCCGCATAATATTCCGCTTCTGTTCCACCTGATCCAGCTGCTACAGCGATCCTGGGCTGTGCGTCCAGCTCCCTGCCACTTTTGCTAATTAACCCTAGCCAGACTCCAGACCCTAGCTTAGCAATATGGAAATCCAACAAAGAGAGGAGTTAGATGCCTGACCACACAAAAGTATTGTATTTCTGGCAATTTGCAAATTGTAGGGGAGATAAGAGTGGGCGGGTGGATTTCTCGTGTCATTTTTATTGGACTGAGCTTCAGTTTCAGCGTTAAGCTAGTCGGTTGATTTGGTGGCACAAGTGAGTGCATGGACGCATAAATATCAGTGTGATGCTTTGGTAAATGCATGGGGCATGAACGCATGTTTTGGCTTTGGTGCGAAATGTATGTAGCTCTATAGTTGGTTGTTTGCTTTAGATGCATATGTTGGTGACCTCATTCTTTACATAACTGTGGATATTACAGAGTCTTTGACACTGCAACGCTCTTGTAGTTGCATAAGTCATGACGGCATCCGATCACCAAAATGTAACAGAAACAAGACGCTGGACTGGGTGGGTAGGGATATTGGAGGCTAGAACGATTGGGACAAGAAGCAAGAAGTGCCGGTGAAAGCTGGGAAAAGTAGCGGGGGATGTGACAGGGCATTAGAACTGGTAACTGGTGGACGGGACGGGAGGACAGGATGGGGTGAGTAGTTGAGTGGTGACTGTTTTTTTTTAAATTTTTTTTTTTAAATTAGCAAACATTGTGACTGGCTCAGGTTCCATCCAGGTCTATGTGAGCAAATCTTTCGGCGCTTTGGCAATAACTAGTTTTACAAAGTCTAGTCGAGCGTCCCTCAGCGTCAATGTTGGGTCATGGGACTGCAGACAGAGGCGCGTGGATTGATTGCTCTGATAAGGGAGAGGGCGGGCCTCCATGCACATACGGTATACATAACTACACAACTATATCAGCACTACATATCATAGCCTCTTGATGGGGATATAAGGTTGGAAAGAAATAGGGCTGTATGCATGTTTGCAGAGACATAGCGATAGGGGAGAAGATGCAGGGTTTTTTTTCCCGCGAGGTTCCTGACGGGGTTCCATGCTCACGAGGAGGACAACCAGAGAGGTATAACGTGGTTCTTCGCTTGAAAATGCATGTGTGTGTACATACATACATAGCTGTAGTTAGTTATCTGCATCACGGACTAAAAATAGGACGTACCGTGGGCATTGGAAACGCAGTCTCGTGTGGCCCTGCGAGCCGTAAGGGCGTTCAAGGCGTCCAAGAGGTTGAATTTCATGGATTGGCTGTTGCCCCTCTGGTTGCATGTGCCTGCCCCTTCGTGTTAAAGCACCTGCCTCCTGCTCAATAGTTGTGGACCGCGCGCCGCTTTCCATTGCTTCCTTTTCCTTCTGGAATCCTAACCGGACGAATCCTCCGAGGCTTTGGGGCAGTTGCACGAGGGACTGACTAGTAGTTACTCACTAGTTAGTTACATAGTTAGTTACTGGGTTGGCTAACTAACTAATAGTGAGTAGTTGCCCATCTGGGTTTTCATGTGCCAGCCTTACCGACTCACAATTTTGCCGCCTTACTTTCTTGCCCTATTTCCTTTTCCCCATCTGCCTCTTTTCCCCATCGTCACATTTTTGCTGCCCTATCTTGACTCACGCCGGAAAGCTGCAGCCCCGCGCCTTGCTCTGCTAATTAATTCCTGCTGCTCTCTATTTTTTCTCGCCCCTGCCGCCCCCTCCCTTCTTCTGCCTACAAGGCTGCCCCGTCCTGCTTGCTGCTGCTACTGCTACTGCTACGCTAGGACGTCTTGCTGCTAGTCTGGCTCTGGTCTAGTCGAGATCCGCCCCATGATACAGTAGGTAGCTTTTGCTGCTGATGCTTTCTTCCCCGCAAGAAGTCCGCAGCTACATCAAACGTCGACCCGAACACAACAGCGCCTGCGCCTGCGTCTTGAACCTCGGCCATTGCCTATTGCCTCGACTCCGACCGCCTCTTTCTGATATCACTGCCGCCGGGCTTTTTTCTCCCGCGAACCCCCCCGCTCTCGACGCTTTCGCCTACTGCCAACTCGCCCGCCCTCGCGATTGTCCTTTCGCCACATCGGCAGCGCGCCGCCCAAGTCGCCTCTTGTTCTGTTCTGCCGCCCTCCGCCAAAGTCTCCAGAGAAGCAACCCCGCTCCCCTCTTAAATGGACGCCGCCGACGTCTTCCGGCAGGGCCTGGGCGCCATGCCGCCTCGCCAGCAGCAGCCGTTCCAGTACCAGCAATACCCATTCCAGGTGCCGTATTCACTACCGCCGCAGCCGGGCATCCCGGTCCCCGTCTCGGCCCCTCCGCATTTCCATCTGGCTCCGCAGCCCCATCCCATGGCCCACCACCCCGGACTGGGACCCCCGGGACCCCCGGGAATGGGCCCAGGCGGTCCGCCGCCCCCGTCCGGCATGCACATGCAACCACACCCTATGATACACGGGATGCCCATGCAGCATGCCATGCCCCCGGTGCCTATGCCAATGCCTATGCCGCCACACATGAGGCTCCAGCAGCCGCAGCAGCCCCAACGCATGCCGCCGAGATTACAGCCGGCAAACCCCAATGAGCCAGTCGACGAGACTGCTGCTGGACGGATAGCGCACACTCTGACCGCCTGCTGCCGGTGTCGCCAGGTAAGAGACAGTCTCAATGGATGAAAAGAGCCTGCTGCCATGGCTCCCCTCCCTACGCATTCGCGTCCTTTCTAACCGCCTCTTTCTCTAGCGCAAAACCCGCTGTGACCCTACGCTACCCAGATGTCTTCCCTGCGAACGCTCAAACTCAGTATGCGAGTACTTTGATGCCAGCAAGGGCCGCAAAATCAACCGATACTACGTCATCCGTCTCCAGGACAAGGTGCGCGCCCTTGAGGCCGAGCTCAACCAATTTACCGACGAGGACGCCGAATATCCACGTGACAGCGAGGACGTCATCCGCCGTGGCGGCCTGGTGCGGCTCAACGAGGGCGACGACACGCCGCGATACCTCGGACCCAGCAGCGGGATTGCCATGAGCCGGCTGGTCATGGAGCGGGCCAAAGCATATGCCGACAAGCAGCGGATTTCTGATCTTATTCCCGAAGTGCGCGCGCGGCGTCAGGCCCGCATGCAGTCTGTCGTAATGACCAATGTGCCCATTCGCAAGAAGAGCTATCCCATGATCAGCGCCCATCCCGCACAGGCGCTGCCAAACCGGCCAGTGGCCGACAAACTGGTCGACATGTTCCGACAAAAAGGTGGGTGCTCAGCCAGAGCCCAACAAAGAAAGATCCGGACGACAAAGAGCTCCTAACTAACTTTATTCCCCTCCAATACAGGTCAACTTTTCTGGCCCACGCTCCACGAGTCCATATTCCAAGAGGATCTCGAGGCCGTCTATGCTGGCGACAACATGGACGCCCACCGCAACTTCATGGTACGTATGGTTTTTGCCATTAGTCTACAGATGATGGACATGCAGTTTGCGGGCTTGGCCGACAGTTACTACCTTGCAGCCATGCAAGAATTCGAGGAGGTGGTCCGCGCCAAAGATCTGCGCACGCTCCAGTGCTTGTTGCTGCTGGCCCAGTACTCTTTGTTAACGCCGACACGTACGGCCGTATACTTCACCATTGGTCTGGCTGTACGCATCTGCCAACAGGAAGGGCTCCTTGATGAAAAGACCCTGACCTCCGGATTCTCTGGCAGCAATGAAATGGACGCTCGCACGCTTGACCTGCGGCGCAGACTTGGCTGGGCTGTAGCAGCCATGGAGTTTGGACTGGCTCACACCATGGGCCGGCCACACGGAATCGCCAAAGCTGGTGATCTAATCAATGCCAAGTTCTTTGACGTGGCCCGCGACGAAAACATTACCGCCGACAGAGTTGAAGTAGGCCTACCCGACGAAAAAAAGTTGCTGGCCATTCATTTCTACAAGATGCGGGTGCTGCAGGCTGAGATTAGTCGCATGTTGTACGAAAAGCGCCGTGACGACATCCTCGACCATAACCACCCGTGGGTTGAGGACATGAACTCCCGCATGCACGAGTGGCTTGAAAATTCGCCTTCTGAGCCGGCTTGGAGCAAGCCGTGGTTCTCGGGATCTATGCATCAGATGCGCATCTTTCTCTATCGCCCCTCACCGCAGATCCCGTCACCATCCATCAAGGCCGTTGAACTGTGTCACGAATCAGCAAACTATGTCATCACACTATCACGTCAGCAAATGGAAAAGGCCGCCGTCGATGTCACGTGGGTTTTTATGCTATCGTTATACACAGCCATCAACACGCTTCTATGGACCGTGACTTATGCCGAGATCCGCCAGAGCCGCCAACGCGAGGATGTCGACGAAACGGTCAATGTAGCGCTAGATATCCTGGACCGGTGTGCTGAGCGCTGGCCTGGCACGCAGTCAGCTTCACAGATGTGCTCTGTGCTGAGCAAAGCCATCCTTTCTAGCTATGATTCCAAGGATAATATCAACGCTAGCGTGTTCACCCCACCGTCTCTCACTGACGTGGGGTCTCCTCCGTCCACGGTAGCTGAAGGTCCGCAACAAGAACAGCAACAGCAGCAACAACAACAACAACAACAACAACACCAACAGCCCCCTCAACTTCCGCCTCACTCACAGCAGCAACAGCCACCTCCTCAGCCACCACAAAACCTACCGCCTAGTGGTGGCCCCAACTCTTCTCAGTCTACTCCGTTCAACGCCATGAATTCAGGACCACAGTTCTCGTATGTGTTTGGTGGCGTACCCGAGCCGATGTCTACTGGGTTTGCCTTTGATGAAAACTTCCCGCCACATCCTACCTTCCGCTCTAATTCCATTTTCCACAATCCGTCATCTGAAAATGGCCGACGAAACTCATTCTGCCCCCCCGATGCTGCCGAGGAAATGCCGCCTTGCACCGTGCCGGGTCAGATGTCCTCAGGGCCCATGGCGCTGGACATGAGTATGCCGCAACTCAATAACAACAATGGTGGCAGTGACCCCAACAATAACAACGTGTCCATGCTTATGGCCAGTTCCGTCGGATCTACTCCCGTCATCAAAAATGAGCCACTCCCCAATGGCCACCTAACACCCGCAATCAAGAACGAACCGCTACCCAATGCCCGCCTAACACCTATTCAAACGCCGGCGCAGCTGACTGTTACAATGCCTACGCCTCCTCAGGCCATGTCGCAGGCACGCAACCAAGCCCCCCAGTTGGGCCAAGCACCGGGTAGAGGGGGACCCCACCTTCAGCAGCAACAGCAGCGGTATCCGGGAGATATGATTATGAGCCCCCAGGACCCGTCTCCTTCCAGCGTCGCTCAACACCCTCTGCCCCAAGCACCTGGGCATAATGGCCCTCTCAATGGTGCCGGTAATCAAAACTGGTTTAATCCTCCACCCATGTTCTCATCTGAATTCGGCAACAACACTCTCTCTAACAATGCCGCCAACAACGATAATCAACACCCTGGTCCTAGTGGTGGCTTCTTCCCACCGCACTCGGGCATCACATCGGCGCCCATGCTGCTCAACGGGTTCCCACCTTCGGCGCCATTTGCTGGCGGACCCAATGGGATTGATCTCAACTTCCCCATGAACCTGAATCACATGGGAGTTGACCTCACAGGCGGCCCATCACAGGTTGCCTTCTCAGTCGAACGCCAGGGCAGCTTAAACCAGGAGGAGCAGATGGAGCTGATGGATGTGCTGGAAAACGAGGGTGTCGACCAGATTAACGCCTTTTTGAACATGAGCCACACGGGCGTTGGGCCAGGTGGTGCCGGCATCCACGGCGGCATGCGTTGGGAAACGTCAATGTAGAACATTGGTTAGTTATACTGCGAGTGGCTGTATTGGATGCTTTGTTCTGTAGATACATAGTTTGACAGGGTCGATAACTAATGAAAAAGATGTCATGATAACGGGTGTGACTGTTCATACTGTGACCCTAGATGGCAAACATTTGAAGTTGGTAACTTGACAAATCGTGCAGGGCCGTATGTGGTAGTTATCATACAACCCCATCGAAAGATAGTATGCATTCCTACTACATAGACCGAGTCCAAAAACTGGCTAGAGAATGCAGAAAGATGCAAATTTTTATCACTACTACCACCACCACTACTACAGATCTTGGTCTTCCACTTACGGCGACCACGTGCATAATCTCTCGGGAGAAGGCCTCTTGCCCGCAGCGACCCCAGTTATAATCCGGGGAGGGTTTTGTTGGTCTTGGTCCAGACTCCTTTTTTTACGTACAAGCATAAGTTCTACGTGTGGTTAGTTATGTATGTATGTACATACTTAGCGAGCCCACGTTTTCTAGATCAGTGCCAAGATGCACATCCAAGACAAAAGCTTAGCTCGTTTCGATCTGAGATAAGACAAGCAGGCCAAGACAAAAAGAGAAAAGAAAACAGAGTTAACTAGTTATAGGCTGTGCCCCAAGCTTCCACGTCAAGACGTGTAATGGAGACACGCTGCCCATAGGAGCCCTGTGATTGGCTGGTGTCCGCGAGGAGGAAGAGCCTAGCGCGCTTCTTGGCCGGAATGTTTTACCCAAATTGGGGGGAGGGCATGGTTTCTTGATTTTTCCATTGTTGCGTGTTGGCGGCAAGGGTTGGGTTGGTGTATCGTGAGGTTCTGTGTGAGCCGCATGCATGTATACAAGTAGTTGTGTATGTACATAACTACAGACCGGAAAGCTGTAACTATGGGTGCATGTCCCTAAAAGCATACAAGCTCACTGCCACTTGCAGCCAAGTCAACAAGCTTTGTGTGCCAAGTCAGAACAAGCATTATGGAAGAAAAAGTCTCGTCAAGTTAGCATAAGCAAGGTGTTGGAGACGTAGATCAGACTTGCTTGCTGTGCGCATACATACATACATGCCAAACAGAAGTAAAAAACGTCTTGCTACATGCCAAGGCAGTGGTGTCAAACATGCCTGCCGTTTCCTTCTCTCTTATTCGTTGTTTCTCGCCCCTAGCTAAAAGCCGTCGCCTCTTATGCGGTGTGGTGTGGCACAAGAAAAAGCACCAGTCGCCGCCGGAGACCGAGTTATGTATGTACAAGAAGAAGAAGACGGCCCTGAGACGGCGGGGCTTCAAGCAAGGAGGGGGCCTGGGTAGTATTGCGCCTGCTGGAGCTGCTTGCTCCTTGAGATCCCGCCGCATCCAAGGCAAAGACTTTTGACCAAAACGGCACAGCAGCAGCGTCATCCTAGGGCTCTTAGAGCGTTAGCTGTCGTCGAAGTCGTGGTGGAAGGACTTGTTTGTCTCTCTAGCATTTCGATCCTCTTTGCTCGCAATGGTGCTTGCCAAGAGGCTTGGCATCTCTGGGCCGACACCTTCGACCAGCCATCCAGGCAGACAGTGAGAGACACAAAAAAACCTAGTTTAGTGAGAGGGGGGGGGCGAATCTGCCCCATAGCCCATCATTGCGAGAGAGAGAGAGACGTGCGCCAGCTTGTTCGTCCGATCCGATGATTGACAATAAGAGGGAAAAAAAGCATTGACTCTTGGAGACTTGGTGCCCTGGGCCCGTGAAGCGTGCTATTGATGAGGATGTGCACAAGCACGTACATTTGCTGTAAGCTTGTGCTTGTATATCCAGGGTGCAGCCAGCAGCAGCACGGCGTTAAGACGCAACTCGGATCTTGCTGTGCAAAAAAGAGTGACATAACGCCAGCCAGCTCAAGACGGCGCAGCGCAGAGCATCACATATGTTTGCCATGGCTCAGCCAAGCCCATAATATTGCACACATGGATGTATGATAGCGTTGCATGCAAAGCATTTTGTGTGCAGGTTTTGTTGCAGTCTATGCAACATTTGTGTATATGCGCAGATGGAGGTGGGAGGTGGGAGTCGAGGTTGGGGTTGAGGAGAGCTGAAGGAAGGAGGGGCGATGGTGTGCGAAGGCAGTTGCCAAATAGTGCAGCTGCGGCTGCAGAAAAAAAAGGAGGATTTTGAGAAACTAGTTGATTGTTAGAAGCAAAAAGAGAAGGTTCCAATCGCAGTTAATAGCAACACTCCCAGTAACTGCGAGCCTTGTATTACCAGACTCGAGGACTCGAGGACTGACTCGAAGACTCGACATCTCGAGGCAAAGTAAACAAAGCGTAATTACTGACATCAACTAACACGCCCAAAATAGCCCTGTCTCCCTCACTTCAAAGTTGCTGTCTTCACAATCACACACGTGCTGTCCAAACCAACCTTTTTTTATTCTACCTTGGTTTCACTAACACGTTCTAATAGTCTTGACACTTCTATTCTCCGGCGAACAAGCTTTGGCAGTCATCCGGCTTTCACCACAAAAGAGCCAGCTACAGTCTCGACGAGGTAGCACGTGCTCCCTGGTCGGTCGTGGACGTGGAGGCGTGTCTTCTGCTGCACAGACTGGGAGGGAGGAGGGGCGTGTTGCTAGTGCGTACCACAGGTTGATATCCTAATCCTTTCGCCCATTAAGCATTGTCGTTAGAGGACGCTTCTTTCTGCAACGTGCAGTGTGCGAAGTGAACAATGAAGATGCAGGTCAGTGTATGTCGGGTCTATAGCAGCAAGCAAGAAATAGAGGATTGGCAGAGTGGCCCATGAGCGCTGGAAGGGGCAAACATAATCGTGACCAAGAGAATGGCGATGTGTCTGTCTGCATGTAGTTGTCTACATACACCCCATACTTAAAACCTGCGTCTGAGCTAATTGTACGCCTAGATTGCCGTTCTTCAGGGCCTTTTTAGCTTGTTCGGAAAGCCAAGACTTTGGGAATCCCGTCTTAGGTCGTGCTCCGGGATAGGTAAACACCTTTCTGACCGACTGGGTAAGAAGAGACAGGGAAGTGTAACAAGCCAGGCCAAAGATTGAACGTGTGTGAACGGACCAGTAAGAAGATAGATCCTAGCCTCGTGGGGTGTCTGTGGACTGTCCTCGTCTTGCGAGGAGTGGTGATGGGACCTTCAACTATGGTTGTTATACACGGGTACTGATAATCACTTGCTGCTTCGAGTAAGAGAAAGGAAGGCGAATGCTGTATATAAAAGCTTGTCCCCGATGGCTTGCAGGAAAGAGAAGAACCCAAGAGACAAGAAGATCATCTGGAACACACCAGACCAACAGCAGCTTTGGTTACCCTATCAAGAAGAGCTCTTGTCCACTACTGCCCTTTCTTTGTTCTTCACTCTTGCATTTTCTCCTTCATTACCTTCATCTTTACATCCACAATGGTTCTTCACGAATACACTTACGTATTCGCCATTGGCACATGCTTTGCCCTGCTTGAGGCTTACAACAATGGTGCTAGTAAGTTATAACCGCCAAGTCGCTTACTCGGATATCTTGATCACATAACCCTAACCTGCTTGTCACTTAGACGATGTTGCCAATGCCTGGGCTACCTCGGTATCGTCCCGCTCCGTCACCTACCGCCAAGCCATGATTCTCTGCATCATCTTCGAGATGACTGGCGCCCTGGCCGTGGGAGCCCGTACTGCCTCCACCATCAAGAACGGTATCATCCCCATCACCGCTTTCAACGATAACGCCGGCGTTCAGTTGCTGGCCTTTGCCTGTGCTTCTGCCGGTGCCTCGACCTGGGTCATGTGGTGCACACGTCACAATGCCCATGTATCTTCAACTTACTCTCTGATCTCTTCCCTGGCTGGTGTCGGTATTGCCACTGTTGGCGCCGGCGGTGTTCAGTGGGGCTGGAACGGCGGTCAAGGTCTCGGTGCCATCTTCGCTGGTCTGGGTATGGCGCCTGCCATCTCCGCCTGCTTCGCTGCCGCTATCTTCATGCTCGTCAAGGTCTTTGTGCACATGCGCCAGAACAGCTTGCAATGGGCTGTCTGGACCTCGCCTTTCTTCTTCCTTATTGCCGGCACTGTGTGCACCCTGTCCATTGTCTACAAGGGTTCTCCTCGCCTGGGCCTGAGTGACAAGCCTCCCGGCTGGATTGCTGGTGTCACTCTGGGTACTGGCTTTGGTCTGGCCCTTCTAGCTGCTCTGTTCTTCCTGCCCTTTGTCCACTCCCGCGTCATCAAGAAGGATTACACCCTCAAGTGGCACCACGTGTTCTACGGTCCCCTTCTGTTCAAGCGCCCTGCTCCCGCTGATGCCATCCACGCCAAGGTCCCCGACTACGCCGTTGTCCAGCACGAGTCTGGTGACCTGCAGATTGCCTCCTCTAGCGCATCGACGGACCGCAACTCGGACAAGATGCTGGAGTCGCCCGCCATTGACCCCATGAACGGCGCCCCCGCCACCACCGAAAAGGCCCTGGTCCGCACCGAGGCCACCCAGGAGTCATACCAGAAGATGCTGCGCGATGCCGAGGAGAAGCACCACGCTAACCTGCGCAAGGGCAAGGGCCCGCTGGGTTGGGCTATGCGCACGCTGCACGAGAACCCGATGGGGGCTGGCTCCCTGCACGAGACTCACAACCTGGTTGCCCTGGTCAAGCGGATTCCTGCCATGATCGTGGTTGCTTGCTTGTACGGTACCGCCTATGATATCCACACTGCCCAGGTCGGCATTGAGGGCACGCCCGAGGGTCGCCGCATGGAGCGCGTCTACGCCCACGCCACCAAGTACCCCAACGAAGTTGAGTACCTTTACAGCTTTGTCCAGGTCATCACTGCTTGCACTGCTTCATTCGCCCATGGTGCCAACGATGTCGGTAACGCTGTCAGTGTTTGGGCTGTCATGTACTCTGCCTGGAACACTGGCACGGCCGTCGGAGCCAAGGCCCCTGTGCCCCTGTGGCAGATTGCTGTTATCGGTCTGACCATCTGCATTGGTTTCATCACCTACGGCTACAACATCATGAAGGTCATGGGCAACAAGATCACCTACCACTCGCCTAGCCGTGGCTCGTCCATGGAAATGGGTGCTTCCATTACTGTCCTGGTCTTCTCGCAGTACAAGCTGCCTGTGTCCACTTCCATGTGCATTACCGGCGCCACCGTTGGTGTTGGTCTGTGCAACGGCTCCTTCAAGGCTGTCAACTGGAAGCGAGTCTCCCTACTGGTCTTCTCGTGGTTCATGACTATCCCCATTGCCGGTCTCATTGGTGGTTGCCTGATGGGCCTGGCCCTGAACACGCCCCACTTCAACTAAGTATGATGGATGGAAAAGAAATGATAAGATTTGGATGAACTCTGAGTTAGAGTCAGAGTTGGTTAAGATTCACAGCACAAATTCGCCGCGTACATATTCTGCTTGCTTGTTTTTTTGGTTCCTTTTTTGAAAGCTTTGCATAGTCCCTTATGGACCTGAGGCCCATCAGTATTTGCATTCTCTTTGGTTTGATCAGCATCAATACTCTACATCAAAATATATACCCTTTCTATGCAATAATCGACTTGACTGGTTGTGACGTTTGGAAGTTGTGTACTACCAGAAGAGACCCACATTAGCTTGTGTAACCGGAACTTTCCAAATGCCCACTTCTTCTTACAACAGCTTTCTCTCTCACTACTACTAACTAATGCCAGGTTACTAAAAGTCTGGATTTCTAGGAATTTCCCTTCAAGATGTCAAGGCCAAGCATGCATCCACCGCCAGCCCAACCCTAGAAAACAGCATCGCGTTAGCTCGCATGAAGCGAATTGTCAAAACAGCTGGAGATAGGAGCACTTACCGGCCTTGCTTCTGGTACACCACGTCACTGATAATGTCGCGGTCTAAGTCAGGGAACATTCCCACCAACGTTTCTACCACATCTGCATGCTCCGCACGATGCAATCTCTGCGCCTGCTCTGCTTCAGCGCTGGCCTGTCGCGCTGCAGCCTCCTCGGCCGAGTACAAGTGTGTACGAGGGGACTCAACGAAGGGTGACTTAAGGGATGGGGCATCACCTGCCCGGTCTGTAGCTAACGACCCTAGTGTGCTGGTGCGCGGGGGCCGTGGCGGCGGTGGTAATGAGCTGCTGTCATCACCAAATATGCGCCCAATGGTAGAACTGAGGGGCTTCTGAATAGTTTGGAATAACGTTGCCAGAGGTGCTGGCTGGTCGGGCGAAGCGGGGCTTGGATAGTCTGCAGGCGCTTGTGTTAGAGGGGAAATTGGCGATATGAAGCCGGGTCCTTGTGGGTGAGGTGGTGCTGCGGACGAGCTATCTCCAGCCCCTCTAGTTGCAGATGACGAAGATGTCCCACTATTGAGCGACAGTGCCGATGTACCCGCCACAGCGAGCGTCACTTTTTCAGAAAGTGAAGCTGTAGCTCGCGGGGGGAGAGGAGGTAATGGGGGCGACTCAAGGCGATGTTTTTCAGCAATCGCAGATACAGCCTCTTCAACACTTTTTTCAAACTCTTGGTCTGTGATAGTAAGTGTTGTCCGATCCATGCTTTCAATAAACTGAATGACGCCCATCTAGAAGCAACAAATCCCGTGTTAACAAGAGGCGTTTTCATTGGGCTCGGGAGATTGGGGCTTGATATTGGAATTTTGTAGTTCAACTCACCAAAGATGACAGGTAGTACCCCGCTTCACCACTTAGCTTATCTTGATTGCGGAAGCGTAGAATGTACTGCACATTAGACACCAGATGGTCTGGGTTGCTATGCAGCACAACGTAGATTAGCAAAGGCATAAAGGAGTCCGCTGACGAATCTGATCTGGTGTGCTTCAGAAGACCAAAAATGACCTTGCAGCAGTTCAGTACACAAATTATTTTATCGCGCGGTGCTCGGTAAGTTCGTATCTTGAGAAGTTCTAGTGAGGAATAGAGTTAGATAGAGCATACGAAATGGTGAAAATGTATAGGGTACTAAATAGAAGGTCAGAGACATACCATCTTGGGCGAGCTTTAAAAACCGCTGCCCGCTCTCTGCAACAGGTGGGATGTCCAGATGCTCTAGTTTTACCCAACCGTAAATATTGATTTTTTGAGTGACAATCTCGTCCCTCTCCACGTCTTCTTGGTGTTGGCCCCGCCTTCCAGCCCCGGCCGGCCTGTCTCCTCGCTTTCCACGGCCCTTGGCGTTGGCTGACAGAGGTGGCGGAATGGCAGGACTAAAGGTTTGCGAGTAGAGACGGTTCATGACCAGTTTCTCCATGCCTTCGCGTGCATTATCAAACTCGGCATCTGAAACGTCGCACCAAACCTCGCACATGGCCATCTTGTTGCCAATAAATGCGAGAAAGTCGCTAATGATTTTAACCTGCTCGTGCACCATCCACTGTTTTTTGCTAAACTCGCTGAGGAATGACTTGAGATAGCGCGCAATGGGGTCTGCTTTGCGGTGGCGGAGCTGCTCAAGGAAGCGCTGGAAATCAAACGGCAAGTCTGGCTCTGGATCGGCTTCGGGCGGCGGAGGTCTGTGGTGTGTGGGCGTTGATACAATAGCGGCTGTTGAGGTAGAAGCAGCCGTGGAGATGGGTGGTGGCTGGTTAGGGGTTTGTTTTGGCTGATCACCCGAAGGAGATTGCTGTTCAAGTGAAGCAGAGGATGGCCCAGCTTCGTCGCCGTCTTTCGGGGGAACAGGTGGTCCTACATCATCAGAGGCTGAAGAGACTTCCCGTGATCGATTCGATGCCTTGGAGGCGGATTCCTCCCCAGTGTAGTTGGGCGTCGAGAAAGTTGTCGGGGTTGCTTCCGAGGATGCAGACGCGGACGAAATTGGTTGCTGCAGCCCGAGGCCGTGGACTTGGCCCGATGAGTGTGGCTCCGGGCTAGACTTGCGCGTCAGGTGCATGGGGCTAGTGCCTACACCAGCATCAATACCGACAGATAGAGTAGTGGCCACTGCAGCCATATTGCTACCGGTTGCCCCAGCGCCAGTCCCAGCGCCAAATCCAGCGCCGGTCGGCGATACACCCAGCAGCGGCGACGCAATCTCCAGACGTGGACTCATGACCTCTTCGGCGGTGGGCTTGGGACCATCGTCACTAAACTGGAGCATGATGCTCTGGATCTCTCCGCCGTCGTCGGCGTCGGCACTGGCATCTCCGTCTCCTGGGCCATCGCTGATGGCGCCGTAGTCGGAGCGGCTGGGCGAAGAGCTGCCATCGTAGTCCCGGCGGGCCTTGGACGCAGCGCGGGAAGAGGCGGGTGTTGAGGCGATTGGGGTCGGCGGGGTGGGATCGACATAGGGGACAGGCTCGAGGAGTGTCATGGGCGGGGAGACTGGGGCGGCTGACGGCGTGCTCGGCCGCAGAGTAGCGATGGACGCAGCGAGGCTGGAGTCAGTGTCGGCGTTGTTATCGTCATGGTGATTGTCGGGTTCGTGGTGTATCGTGGGGGGCGTTGATGTGGACATGCTGGACAAGCAGCTTATTGCATGGCCTGGTGGAGGGCGCCGGTAGGTGGAGATAAGAATATGAGTATAAATAAACAAGAAAAGGCAGAAGAGCGATGGCGCGAGGCAGTGATCCAGGCCCGATTCTAGCGATAATGTAGAGACAGGCTCTAGACGAGGAATGACGGAGGGCAGGGCAGAGAGCCTGAAGTTATGGAGACTCTTGGTTGTAACTAGTTATCTTGTACCAGTACTTGTTTTGTGGTAGTTACCTGGGAACACATAGGGGAAGAGAGGGCCTGGCTGGGGTAATTTGGAGGTGGCTCAGGGGCGTAAAAAGAGCAGCAAAAATGCAGCAAAAAATATCGCGATACCTCTCACCAGAACATGTGTGAGGAAGCAAGACAACAGACTCAATCCCAAACACAAACGTAAACTATAGTAAGGCCTCACCGCGGAATAAGGCACATACATCATCGTCGCCCGTTCCTCGACTACACCTCTTTCTGCCAGATACCCCGCCTTGGTAAAGCGTGGTTTACACTCGCATAGTGCGCGGCACACTGTCTCATGCACTAAAGGCCCCCTAAGCACCGTTCATCGCCCTCCAACTGCAGCCTAAGGACACAGTGCGCAGACGCACAGGCGCCACAATGAGCATAGCACCAGAGTATCATGAGACAGAACAATACAAATATAGCAGAGTCTGGGGAACATCAAGCCGCTAATTAAACTTGGCTGCGGGCGCTGAAACAAGGCGCATTGCGAATGGGTGTATTGAGCAGAAAGATTTATGGCATCAAAAGCAGCAAACATCAACGCTGATAACAAGACAGGAAAACACAAGAAAAACAACAGCCGCCTCCCAACTTCACAGACCCAGAGTCAAATAACCCTGTCGCATCTATGCCAGTCGCGCTGCTGCCTGGGACGCTTCGTCCTCTTCCTCTTCTAAGATATCCTCTAGTTCTCTGTCCTCCTCCCCCTCCTCCTCCTCTGCCCACGGATCTCGCGCCATCTTCTTGAGCATCTTGCGGATCACTGTGTCCTGCTCCATCTCCTGCCACACCTCGAGCCGCCACTCAGCCTCCGGCGTGCCCCGTCCATGCTCATCCTCTTCCTCCTCGCGCCGCCGCCTTGCGCGCTCCTTTTCGCTAAAGCTTTTCCACGGTGGCGTCGCCGTCCATGCTGCTACGCGCGGAATACCGAGCAGCTTGCGCTTAGCAATCTTGAGCGAGAATTCAAAGATGCCGAGCATGCCGAGCGTCGCAAACAGCGTTGCCCACCACGATACGTCGGAACCATAGCGATCCCACAGTCCGTCGCGCACGTTGTAGATTGCCGCGCTGCGTGAGTACGCCATCGACAAAATGGCCAACCAGCCCCACCACCCAATCGTGGTAATGAGAAAGGCCGCCATGACAAACCACGGCTTATAGTGCGTCTCAAAGATGAATAGCTTCCAGTTGACCCACAGCACACCAACACTAAAGGACATGCTGCCCATCGCATACAAGTTGTTGTCGCCTTCGACAATCCACCGGCCGTAGCCAGCCCACACGCCATAGAACGCAATAGCGCCCTCGCAGGCTCCCAGAAGCATCCACCGCAGGAATTTGACTTGGTTCAGACCCTTGTTCCGTTGTCCGTACGAGTACAGCTCCGGCATCGCCAAAAGCGTGTCTTCGCTCAAGTCCTGGTCCCAGATACCCATGCAGATGCAGCACAGCGAGGTGAACAGGGTGTTGAAGACAGTCAAAGATGCATACTCGTAAAGCGATGTGCCGGTATATCCGTTGTAGCGCTGGTAAAGCGCTGTTGGCAGATAAAAGAACATCTCCTTCCAGAAGGTGCTGACTGTGAATTTGGACGCGCGTGAGTAGTTCCATCGGCCATGTAACAAAAGCAGACGCTGCAAGAACCGGAATTGCGCAATGGCAAAATCAGCCACACGCGCAGCCTGTAGGCCTTCCTTTCCAGAGATACCGACACCCACATGACTGGCAGAAATCATGGCCAGGTCGTTGGCACCGTCACCAATCGCCAGGGTTAGGCCGTGGTGCTTGAGGTTACCCTTGAGCTGCTTCAGCTGAGAACGCACCGTCGTCACCAACAAAGCCTTCTGCGCCGGCGAGGCACGGCAGCAAATCACAGAGTCTACCAGGGGCATGACAGCATAGAACTGGGCTGAGAGCTCCGGAGACTGCTCCACAACCGACAATGTTTGTCCGTCAATGACAACGACACTATGGGCAGACTCGGTCTGAACGTCTTCAGCAATGTTGTGTAGCTGATCACCTAGAGAGCCCTTCGAAACATCCAAGATAAACAGGTCCGAGCCAGGTTTAATCACACGAGCCGAATGTGCGATATTGATTGCTGTCTCTCTCTTATCGCCAGTCAACATCCAAATCTTGATGTGAGCTCTACGAAGCTTCTCAATTGTCTCAGGCACACCCTTCTGCAACTTATCTTCAATGGCAGACGCTCCGACAAGATCCAGATTCTGTTCAATCAACTCGCCGGCAGCCTCGATCATGGCCTGGCGGTTAGTGAGACTCGTCGTAGCGTCATGGTATACCTTCTTCCAGGTCTTGTAGTCGGCTTCGGTGATGAAGCGTTGAGCATACAGCAGAGTACGAAGACCTTCAGTGGCAAAATCATCTAGATGTTTAAAGCAGCGTGTAAACGTAGCCATCTCATCGTAAACCGAAGCATCTTCAAGGAAAGCAAACTTCTCTGGAAGTTGCACCGGTCCAAACAGTGGTGAGCGTGGGTGGTCAGGTACATCCATAGAACTGGCTCTGACAGCCAGTGAGAGTCTCGGCTTGGGTTCTCCTCGGTTATGTAGTCCGATTCTATTCGCCTCAAATGAACGGCTTCTAGCCCCAGTGGCATCTTGGCGACTCGACTCGGCAATCTCGGCTACGCGGGTGCGCTTCAATGTCAGACTCTTACGAAGGTTTGCAGATGGCTCGTGAAGACTGCGGCGAAACATCTCATGTTCAAGATCAGCGCTCTTGCGGACTTCATTTGCAGCATGCATGGCAACATTTGCCATTTTCAGGCGGGGGAGAATGGTAGAGTCGGCTCCCTTGCAAATCACCGCAATGCGTCCGTCAGGGAACCGCACCACGATAGACATGCGCTTGCGAACACTACTAAACTCAATAACATCGAGAATTTCATACGTTTGCAGCTCCTCCTGGTCGTCATTCGTGACACGAAGAGTGACGGATTGCGACGTGCGACTGACAACAGTGTACCCCATTTCGCTAGCAGCAGTGACCAAAGCAAGCTCATCGGGGGAAGCGGCCTGGTACGACAGTTCGCCTTGACGTATCTCCGGAAGACACGTGTGACACAAGGCCATGGCCAAGATGTACTGCTTAGCCTTACGGGCAAACAGGGAGTGCGGCTTCAAACGAATATATTCAAGAAGGTCGTCAGATGTGACTTCGGGTTGAACATGATCAGGGCGGCCAGTTGATGTCCAGTGCGACGAAGAGCGCCGGCCGGAAATTGATGGACGGTTACCCGACATTGACGGTCGGTTACCTGACACTGATGGACGATTGGCAGAGAATGAAACACGATTCGCAGTCATGGAAGGACGGTTAACTGACAGCGAAGTCCGAGACATCGCTGTGGCAGTAGCCTTGGGAGCACTTATAACTGATGGCACCACGTCCGTAGGGTCTTCAAGAGAAACCTCCAGTGTCGGCATGTTGAGATTGGTCGTGTTGGGGTTCTCGCCCATAGATGTGCGTGCCATCTGGAACGATTGCCGGGCATTGAGCTTGTTTTCTTCGTCAATCGGCAGATCTGTTTCATGTAGCCACGAGGTGCCGGCGATGCTGAGCTTCCGGAACTTCATTACATTTTCGGTGAGCGTTCCAGTCTTGTCGGTGAAAATGTAGCCCACCTGGCCCAAGTTCTCCAGGATTGTGTTTGTGTTGCACTTGGCGGGAGTGTTACTTTCAGAGTCGTACATGCCGACATCAGAGTTCATCAGCAACATCTGGCCGACTTTAACAATTTCCAAACTGACGTAGAGAGACAGCGGGATGACATTGTTGAACTGGATGATGTAGGCGATAATGATCTCGTAGAACTTGACACGAGCATCTTTCAAGTACCAAGAGTTGCGTTCGGTATCTCGCTGCCACATAACATAACCCATGGAGACACCGACAGAAAGAATGATGACGTAAAACGCCAGCATGACGACGATCTTGTTGGCAACGCTTTCCATTGCGGGTTTCTTCGCCTTGGGGTGCTGGTTGGCGTTACGACCTGAACTCGGTGAGTAATACGTCAGTATCAATCGACAGAGGCGATGAGTGATGACTAGGTGTTTTAGACTTACGGATCTTGCACTCCTCGCCAGTGTTTATCACTAGGCCAATAGCATAGGATGTGTTACGAAGCACACTCCCACGATACACAACATTTGAAATGGTCAACGGCATGGTCTCGCCATTCGACATTACCTTGGCCTCGAAGTTGTACAAGTCTGGGTTCGGATCCTCTGAGATGACCTCGATTTCAGAAGCCAAAATACCCTTGATACTGTCACAGTGCTTTATGACAGCAGACACTTCTTTACTCTTAAGGTTGGTCTCTCCATCAAGGGCCATGGTCTCGATATAAGCCAGGTTTTCCTCATTTTCAGAATGCAGCAGAATCATATCAGCGGGTACAGGCTCGTCTCTTTCTAACCGGATAATGTCACCCACTGCGATATCAGCCCATTGCGTTGGAGTCCAGCCGTGGCCATCGTACTCTTCATCAATAACCCTTCGATGGCGGGTGTCTTGTTCCTTTTTCTTCTTGAAGGGGAGCTGGAACTGGGGCTTTTTCCGACTGGTTGGGTTTCCGTCAGATTTCTTCAAAACCATGGCAATATCAGTATTTTCAATTTGGTCCAGGCGGTGCCTTCGATAGTCGTCATAGCCTTCTTTACCCATCGTCACAAACACAAAAAAAAGAAGCGGCAGAATAGTGGTGTAGTTTCCGGTGGTACTGAGGCCCGGGATCATTTGTGGAATACCCACGCATAGGAAGTAAAAGTTTCCTACTCTGCTAAACTGGAAGAAGAGCTGCTTGGGTACAAAGTTGAGAGCAGTGTATCGCGAGGTCCGAATCGAGTTGTTGATAAAGGGCAGGCTGGTGCGATCGTCGATCAAAGGACTTTCCGCTGTGATATTGGGCACTACATGGCGGCCGTCTTTCGAGGGCGAGAGGACTCGTTCTCGCAAAATCTTTTCGTGCAAGAACTTGCGACTCGCAGAGGATATGCGAGCCATTAATGACGGCGGCTTTTGAAGTGTTGAAGGTTCCAGGATGTCCATTTCGTTCTTTCGTTTCGTGATGGAGGCTTCATCCTCCTGCGAAGACGAGAGCTTCTGTGGATTCGGTGGTGACAACATGGCGTTTCGTGTGTTGGTTCGCATGCAACAGCAGCCACAGTCATGAAAAGCCGCCCCCAGGCGAGACACCAGTCAATGGGACTGGAATGCAATGCAACACCGGAGCAACCGGGTGAGGTCCGAGAAGCAGGTAGGGCTCACGATGACGGAGAGGATGTTTACGTTCGAAGCTGTGGTGGATTGGGAGTTCACTGAAGGGCTCGGGGCGAAGGGGGAGTGCGGCTTCGCGATGCGCTGTTCATGGAGCGGTGATACAATATACAAGAGACCGAGTTTGTTGTCGGCGTCGCAAAAGACGGTTTGCTATAAAGCAAAGCGGGCGCTATAAAACGACAGAAGGTAAAGGGGGCTGCTGTTAAACGAACGAGTGAGGGCTTCGGCGCTCAGAGTTGTCGGAAAGGGTCGCGAGAGTTTGTCCAAGAAATAGAGGCGAGTGGAAACGAAGGATATCGAGATGTGGTGATGTTCTATACAAAGCACAAAAAAGAAATTAAAATGGAAATTAATGCAGAGGGAAAGCTGCAGGCAGCTGTCAAGAAAAGGCAGTCAGAGAGAAAGCACAACCGGGACAAGACATATAAACGAATTTAAAAAAGAGAGACGGTGGACAAAAGTCGCAGCGCGCCGTCGTGATGGGCTCCTCGGACGTTGGAGTTGGAATGGAAAACGAGAGAACGGAAGAACAAGCAAGAGTCGCGATCACGAAAAGTCGTACGCAAACGAGACCCTTTTCGAAAAGGGAAAAACCCGACCATCAGTCCCCATTTTTTTGGCCGACTTTCAGGTGCTCCAGGGAGCTGGGCCCTGTAATCCTGCAATTTAGCTGCCAAGAATCGTGCAGGTGCCGCTCGTCGCAGGCTCTCCTCTGCTGACGAGGCGCTGTATTTTCCAAGTAGTCTCCCTGTATTCGGGACTCCTCCCCTGTAAACCAGCCCTATATTCCTGTCTTTCCGAATGCGGTGTCACCCCCCCCCCGCGTCTCCCGTGCAAAAATAGGGAAACCCTAAATGGGTGATCGACGTCGTATATGCAGGGCTTCACAGGCAGCCCACCAAGACACTGCAAACAGGTTGGCTGTGTTTCCCGTTGAACAGCCACCGCGGGCAAATCCGAAGAGCACTAGCTTCGAACACACCGTACTCGCTAACAAACTACCCACATAGTTGCGTAGAAGTGTCATACAGTAGTTCTGGGCTTGCTGACTAGCTCCTCTGAATCCGCCTCTGTTGCTCCACGGGCCCACCCTCCGAACGTCCGAGCTCAAGCCCAAATGCAAAGCTAATGTTTAATTTGTCGACCTCTTCATTTCTTTGCCTCTCACATGTTCCCTGTCAGCAACAGCCGGCACGGCGCGTCTTGGTTTCCCAATGCATTGCCATTTGTCGCCTTCATCTGCGCCGCGTCTTGAGAACACGCTTCGGCCTCGCAGCTGTTCAGCCTGGAGAATACAGTCAAGACTCTAGGTTCTCTTTGTGTCTAAACTTGGCAGCACTTGCATGATACATATAATGCGCGTAGCGTATGCTGGCCTCTGCGTGGCAACTTTCTGTTCCCCATCAACGCGCATTTATTTGACCAGTAGGGTTATATTAGGGTCCACAACCAGTCAACTCTTTGCCATCGCGCCTCCTCCGGGTGGATCTTGAATATTCCTTCCTCAATGACGTCGGTTGTTCCTTGGTTTCGAATGAGATAGCCCGACTCTGCGCTGGAAAATTGTCTCACAAATCTGGTAGTTCACCATATTCATTCGATTTAACTGTGAGTACCGCCGTTTATTAATGCTTTTGATGTTCTGATGTACCTCCGAGAACTAGCCAATGAATGATAAACCCCCAATAGATGATGAGCATTACTAAAATGAAGACAAAAAAGAGAAAATACTAGACTCCTAAAACTCCTTTACCTGTTCTGTTTTTTCGACCAGAGAGTGCTCGCCTTTCCTGCTTCTAGAAGAGCGGGACAATGTTCTGTTTGACCGGGTTTAGTCCCTGACTAAATAAGCATCATGCAAGTTGCTTCAGTCTGCTTCAGTCTTGGACGAACCAGAGTATCCAACATTGAGATGTCTATGAGGTGCTTGCTCGCTGAGCGTAGATTAGGCTATCCAAAACCAAGCCTTCTCCATCCAGTTCTTGGGCACAGGTGGCTGGTCCATCTCGGCCAGCTCATCCATCTCTTTCTTGCCAGTGAGACAGTCAATCTCCTCAATGGGGATGGCCCACCGCTTAGAGCGAACATAAATCTTGTGACCCAGGAAGAGCAAGAGGAAGAAGGGCAGCGTGATGTAGGCTGCCAGGAAATCTTGCACGCTCCAGTTGCGCGGAATGAAAATGTGGAAGCCGTTGGTTAGCGTCAACAGCGAGATCATGACTAGAACAAAGTATGAGCCGTATGGCTGGAGGCAGGTAGTGTAGGGCAGCGCGCTCAACATGTTGTTGAACTCCATGGCCTTACGGAAGCGCAGATAAGTGACCAGAACAACAATCCAAGCCACAAAACCCGAGATGGTAGAGATGTTTGTGAACCACCTGAAGACCTGGGCTCCACCGTTCGACACGTTTAGGAAAGCCAGGAGACTAGGGGCCCAGGTGGCAAGAATAGCCATGTACGGGACACCCTTGGTAGTAGTGGCGGAGAAAATGGTGGGCGCATGGCCTGTCTTGCTCATGGAGTAGAGCACACGAGAACCACTGTAAAGGAACGAGTTTCCGGCAGACCAGGCCGAAGTGAGGACAGCAGCGTTAATGACGTGGTCGAAGCCCTTGATACCGACGTTCTGAATTCCAATGACAAAGGGAGAAGCACTGGCGTCATGGCCACCAAGCAGACGACCGTCGTTGTACGGAACCATGATACCAATGACTAGCGAGGCGCAGCCGTAGAAGATGGCCAGGCGGAAGATGAAGCGTCTGGCAGCCTTGGGGATGTTGCGACGGGGAGCCACGCACTCACCGGCGGCAATACCAATCAGCTCGGGCGAGGTGACAAAGGAGAAACCAGCGCCAATAAAGGCGTGCCAAAAAGCAAGGAAATGACCGGTGCTACCACTGGCTTCATACTCGGTGAAGGCACCGGGCTTCTTCCAGTAACGAAAACCACGAATACCATCTTGGTTAGGACCGCCACCAAAAAATATAACGACGCCGAGAATGACGAGGCAGATGATGGTAATAAGCTTGATGCTAGCGAACCAGAACTCGGCCTCACCAAACACCGACACGGCAATGATGTTGAGCAAAAGAATGATGCCAAGCACAATAGCAATCCATACACCAATGTTGACGGGTGGGCTCCAGTAGTCGATGATGATTCCGGCCGCAGTAGCTTCGGCGGCTGTCAGCATGGAGTAGGCATACCAGTAGTTCCAACCGGCAGCAAAGGCCAGAGAGTCGTCGACAAAGCGCTTGGTGAAATATGGCATGGTGATGCCCTTCATGGGCAGGTACACGACCATCTCGGCGATGGCATTCATGATGAAGAAGACCAGCGACATCATGCACATGTAGGATAGAAACAACGGGGCGGGGCCGGAGTCGTGGAGGATGGAGCCGGAGCCAATGAAAAGACCAGTTCCAATAGCACCGCCTGCGAAAGTGTTAGCGAAGGATGATGCACAGGAGGCCAGCATCAGTATTAGCACATACCTAGAGCGAGGAACTGAATGTGTCGACTCTTGAGACCACGCTGTAGCTGTGTATCGACAGTCATGTCTCCTTCGGGGTCGAAAACCAGGGCTTCGCCAACGTCAGAGGAGGCGGCGCCGCCCAACTCCTTGGATTCGGACATGGTAGCTAGCAGAGAGTGTGCGTGAATATGGGGGAAGGAATGTGAAGAAAAGAAAAAGAAGGAGAGTGTAGCCAGGCGTGTTCGTGTATCCCCGTTCCTCTTTGTACCACGATTCAGGTGCGTGTGTACCAGTATGCCAGGAAATGTATGCAACCAGCAGGGCGTGGGTGTTATATAAGAGCGTTTGTTCCTCAAGACCACACTAACCGAAAAACTAGATCTCACGCGCGAGGTACTAAGAGACTGTTGAAGCTACTGAATAGAGGCTAGCGGTAACTTCGTTTCGGGTGTGGGATGGGTGTTTTTATACTCGTCCGAGGACCGGAATTCAGATGAAGCAGCCGGCTAGCATGCTCGCATATCAAGAATCCTTTGTTGTTTTGTTTGGCTACGACCTTCATTTCCTTTGGGAGGAAGATGAGTATGTCACCAAGGCTTGGTTTGTGTGTCAACGCATAGACCCGCGGGGTGTTGGTGTTTTCTGTTGTTTTATTCTCTTGATTATTTATCTTTTTTTACTACTTGCTTGGTAGAAGCATCGCTCTTTTCCCTTCTCTCTTTTCCCTTCATGCGATCCCTCTGGTTTAGTTTCAGTTTTTTCGGCCTGGTTCTCAATTCTACTAGCCGTACTTCTCTGTCTGGTGTGGGCATGCTTGTGGAATAGACATGGCGAGTTATGGTTATTCACAAGCCGCTGTGGTGGTTCACAAGAGCCGGTGTTAGTGTCTCACTAACGCCCCATGGCAACGTTTCGTTTCCTTATCGGCTAGTCTGTCTATCTTCGGCCCATCCCACCAACAAATTCACTTGAAAGGCCCTAGTCATTTGCATCGGTTTTTGTGCGTGCTGCCTGGCCCATTGCTCCCTGTCATGCCAAGGGCGTTACATGTGTAGTTGTGCGATTACAACCAGCTACTACGAGTTACTACTACACAAGTTGTATGCGTTATCAGCGCTGATAACCGGACCGCCTAGTCCAGTATGCTTTCACATAATGGCTGAGGCTTCTTTATTACCTGACGCAAGCACATCCTGCACGGCTTCGGCAGCCCATGACGGCGGAGGTAATGCCCTTTGTTATGATAGGTCCCCGCACATCTCATCCACGCTAGGCGCCCTCCCTGCTTCGACCCACTGTGCCCTCGTCGCAGCGAAGCTTTGTTTACTCGCGTTGCCCGCGTTGCCATAACTATAGATTGCAGATGTTTGGTTCCATCCGCCGTAGCCAAGCTCTCCGTTTTCTCCTCCTCTCCGCTTACACTCTCGTTGTCCTTTTAAATTGTCAGTGTCGTGCTCCAAGAATCGCAGACTCAAATATACATGCATGCGTAGGGGTACAGTGCAGGTCTATACGCATGTATAAAAAGTTTGCACGTATATTCTCGCACGCAATCTTTGATCCGACGACGCACGGTACTTGTGGTAACGAAAGGAGAGATCGCGTAGGGCAGCAGACAAGAGAGACTGTCCGGTGGACTGCCAAGTTGGAAGCAAGATCGGACACATTGATCACTCTTTCGTCCTTGGCGATTTCTAGAGTGCACGAGCCAGGGACTCTTGCTTTTTTCTCTCATTTGCCCTGGTTGGTTGGAGAAGCAGATTAACAGAACTACGGGTAGCGAAGGGTGTGAGTCCCGATTTGATTTGTGTTGGTATGGCATCAGTGATGATGTGTATATCATGGGCAGCCAGGTCCGGTCGCCCTCATTATCGAATTCCTTGGCCTTTGGCAGCGCCAGACTTGCGAGTTGATGCCATCGTCTGGCAGCCCAAGTGCCAAACCTGTGTCTGGATGCGTTAACTACTCGCGGTGTATGCGTGAACAAGTAAGCACGTACATACAGGCTTACTTGTGCTGGTACCTCTATGTAACTATGTAGTTATGGCCTTTGTAACACTCATCCTGCAGAGTAGTTGTGAGCATGTCTTCGGTCCGATTCTGGCCTTTGCACAAGCTCTCTCCAATTCCTGGCATGTTTTTGGTTGCTTATGTTGTTCTGTCACATTTCTTATAGCCTCCTGTTTTATGGTCATTTTACTTCTGCGAACTGCTGTCCGCCAAGTCTGTTTCTATTATGTTCGCATCTCCCCGGATTTTAGAGGAGGTTCTTACCCTAGTTCGTATCCGGAGACCTCCCCCGAAGCCTTCTAGAAATGTGTCAAGCCGAAAATTTCAACTCGCTAGGAACCCGTGCCAATACTAAATGACAACCAGAGCCCCTAAAATACATACGGCCTCAGCCCTCAACTCTCAACTCCAGAACCCTTTTGTTAGACAAACGCCTATTTCTCCAAAACGCCGGAGCCCAGAAGCAACGTGCTTCTTCTTCCCCAAATCGCCACGAACCCACGTTGGATGAACAGTCTCGCAAATCTTTAAGCCTCCAATTGCCGCCTGGCTAACTGAATCCACGCATCGCTTCTTCGCTGGCCGAATTCCACTGCAACCGTAGCAGCAGCGCGCCGCACGATTTTAGTGCCGACCCTAGCCGGTGACTTTTTGCATTGCACAGCTGTGCTACACTGTCTTCATAATGACCTCGTTTTTCTTTAGTGGAGTTCTTCAAAGATAAGCTTGTGAAGGTCCGATAGATTAGGCAGACCTGGCGTCATTGTCGCGGAGCTGTTCAAGTACCTAATCAAGAAACAAATCGTTAGTTACATTAGCAAAACAATGCTTATCAGCAGGGAGAGACCCTGGATTAGTTAGGGTTGGACGTACAACGCTGGTGGCGACTCCATGCTTAGAAATAACTGTTCGAGAGGCGACTCCTTGCGCACGAGTCCATTACTGGCATCTATTATGCCGTATTGCCTGAGCTGCACACGCGCCTTGCCCAGTGCTGATTTGACGCCCTGGGCCTGCTCCATGCTCTGAAGGATCTCAAGGCATGTGTACGCCTTCTGGCTTACATCCAGTCCGCTGTCGTTTCTTTCGTTGGCGCTCACTACTAGCGTGAAGACGTGCATGTTCTCTACAAGACACGCCGTGTCGAGTGACACTAGACTGGATAAAAGATCATTGCGTTGCATGTGCTGCATGATTTCGAGCGACTGGGTTGCTGCATCGATGCAAAGCATGGCCAAGTCATGATACGCCTTGCGCTTAACTTCGAGGCCAGCTTCACCGGACTTCAGCGCCGCATGTTGCAAAAACGGTCGCGTGGCTAGGACCATGGTACTATAGTACCGCAGGTGCAGTATAGCAATACTTCGGCCGTGACTATGGGCACCGTCTTTGCAATTGCGTAGTGGCAACGGCAGGTCGTCCATCCAGATGTGTAGCGCCGTGACACAACCCATGACGTCAGTCAGCGAATGGGTGCGTCGTGTTGTGTCGGGTGTGGCGTAGAGCAGTGTACTTATGCGCCGTGCGAGCCGTGAGAGCTGGCTGGCCATGACTTGGTAGCCGGGCGCGATGTTGCTACTGGGACAAAGTATCTGCTCGGTTGTCAAGTGCAGGTCACTGACAGCATCCGTCTCACTGAGTGCAGGGGGGTAGCCATGTGTTAAGGAGATGTCCATGTCAAGGAGGTAGATGGTACAGAAAATACGGAGCTCCACCTGCCGCTGGAACATGGACCACGCATGGGTTTCCTTTTTGATATGTAGACCGAGAGAGTAAGCTATCCGTGCTGCCGAACCAACATAGAGATATGCTTGGTCAGGAAACGTGCTTTGATGTACTATGGCCTAATGGGAAAACTGTTAGCTGTCAGGACTAAAAAAGATGGATGGCCCAGTCGAGAGTGACATACCAAAAGACAAAGTGCTCTTATACTGTTGATGTCTGCCTTGTCGTAAAGTTCCGGAACAAGCTCCTTGGCCAAGGCTAAATATCGCGACGAAGGACTAGTCGAGACATTGCTGCTGCCGTACATCTTGCCCTCACTTTCACAAGTCAAGGCCAGAATCGAGTACAATGAGCACAGCATTGATGGTGTGGCTGACATTACGTCCCCAGAGTAAAGGCTATCCAGTGATGAATAAAAGCATTCCGTTGTGAATAACCAGTAAACTGCGTGAATATCTTTGAAGAACCGAGCTACGCTCTTATTGCATAAATCTCGTCGTGGAAGATATATGCGATGTGACGTGGGGGTACTGGTAGCCAAAGCGGCATCCATGAGCTGCTGGTTGTCGGCCTCAGCAGCTGAAAAGAGGAGATCAGGGTCAGTAGATGTTGAGGACTGGCGTGATCTAGTAGACTGTATGACTGAATCGAAAGCATATGAGCTTTGCCCTCCAACATATCCTTATTCAGAGTTAGCCAACAAGTGTAATAACGACGATTTGCGATATTACACAACTTACGATGGTTTCCCGCGTTATCAACTCGTAGCCAACTAGAACGTCCTTGCATATTGTCAATCTCATCCAAACAGTGTGCCATTGTGGACATTAGACTTGGCTCTGACATTGAAAGAAGCGTACGTCCTGAGCTAACACTCGTAGCAGGAGATTCAATCTTCGAGTTTGCTAGCTCTTGCCTGTCCAGTTGGCTTTGATCATTAATATTTGATACAAACTCGCGCAGGTTGGGTAGATCTAATGCCATATCAGGGAGGAAATGTTTGAGAGCCTTGGCCATGTAGCGGAACTGCTCTTCCGAGACTTGATAGTACGGCCGTTGGCGCCGGCGAGACATGTCGACATGGCATGACGCGCCGGTACTTGCGCAAAGCTGACAAGGCCCAGGAACTGCGTGGTCACTGTAAGTTAGATAAGGAAGCAAACGTATGGAAGTTCAGGCAACATACGAGGATTGACACACTATGGGGCAGTTTGGTTAGCATACTGTAAATATTGGCGATAACAATGAACCGAATAGAACAGAAACAGATGTCATAGTGGAAAATCGTCATACCTTTGTCTTGCGACTTTTGCACCGGTCACAACTCATCGGGGCGCGTTTTGGAATTGACTTCTCCTTTGTTTTATCACTAGAAGTCGACATGATGTGCTAGAGAATAGCTACCAAGAGAAAGCAACAAGGGCAACAAAAGTAACGCGCAAAATGACTGAAGGCAAACTCAGGATATCGTGGTTCCAAACTGGGAGGAGAAAATGCGTGAACACGAGCTTGATCCAACAAGTGTAGCCGGTTACCTATGTCTTATCTCTACCTCTTTCACTCTTTGGCTTTAACCTCGGGCCGCCTGTACGTCACGTCACGTTAAGCCTCAGTCTATAACTATTGGTAACTAGTAGCGACTTGCAACTATCTGCGGGCTAGGTTTGGGTCTGTCACTCGCGTCTGCCACGTTGTGTCTCGGAGCCACGGCCTTGTATTGTTCAAGTGTAGTTAGCATGCCTAGATACATGTATACGCACATGTATAACTAGTTAGTTAGTTACTTGCAACTAACTTATTGGTATCTTGCCTCTTCTCTCCCCCAGACATCCCAAAACACAGAATCCGGGGAATGCGGGGGTTAGCGTGAATTAGAGCCCTTGTCGACAGGCATGAAGAACCAGAGAGACCTATCTTAGCGCGTTGACTTTGTGTCTTTGTGTAAGCCTTCAAGCCAATGGAGACGGGTGCAATAAGTCAGGTTTGGTCAGTGGCTAACAATGAGTCCTGCAGCCATGATTTCTCGGAGCATTCGGGCGTGGCTGAGCGTTCGGCCCATGTGCCTGTTTGGGAATCTTCCGGGCTGAGGACGAATCTAAGTGAGTATGAGTGCATATGCCATGCGCATCGATGCATGAAGAGGCGGGGATAATATGATGGAGGGAGATTTTCTAGCCCCAAAAGAGAAGAAGAGAAGGGAGGGAGAAAGTACAATTGTAATGGAGAAGGCCACGACCTGTGATAACGAGGTGATAGATGGCCTTGATTGCTTGCGAGGGATGCTGAACATCCGACAGGGGTACGCCTCTGTGTCATTTTATATACAAGCACCAACAAGTATCCCGCATCCCGAAATTCATATAATGGCGGAGGGTCTCCCACCCGCTCAGCGCCGAGGCTGTCCTTCTTCTAGAAGCCATCAAACAAGGCCTAGGGTTCTGATTCGCCGCCTTTTAGCCCCAAAAAAAAAAAACATATAGATAATGATGATGAAAGTCTTTATTTACCTGTCTACTCGCGAGGGATTCTCGACATACGACAGGGGTCGGACCAGACGGTAGAGGGTCGGGCGGAGGGCGAACTGGGGAGTCCCCTTCCTGCGGGTCCGTTCCCGTTACCGCACGGCGGTGTGCCAGAAGCACCGGAGGACTCTTGGCCGCTTTAGATGCCAGCCAGATGGCTCCACTCTTGGTGGCTATGAGCTTCTGGAAGAAGCCCTTAGCCATCCGTTGAGGGTTGCGGGGGCAGGTCCAGATGTGCTCCGGGGTGGTCTCAGCGTCGCAGAGGGGGCAGGTTAGCACCGCGTTCAAGTGATTGAAACGGCGGTGGTAGTCTGCGTAGTCTTCGTGACCAGAAAGTGCTGTCAGGACAGCGCGGGCGAGCTTGCGCTCAGTGTCGTCAAGAAGGCTTTTCCAGGCCTTCTTAGGAGCCTCGAGAGGTCGGCTCAGGTGCGGTCTGTTGGCACAACCTTCATTCGACCACCAGGTGCGAAACTCGGTGGTGACGCGGGCGCGGAAATGGCTGCGGGCCCAGGAAAGGGACATTCCTACGGGCGTGTAGGCCCTCTCGGCGCCCATCTTGGCTTGTCGGTCCGCGAGCTCGTTGCCCCAGACGTCGGAGTGCCCCGGGACCCAAATCACTTCCACAGCGGGGGCACCATCTGGCCACGGTCTAGGACCTGGGTGGTCAGGGCTTTGGCCAATCCAGTCGGCGCAAGTCGTTTGGGCCCTCTAGAGAAGCTCTTCGGAGGTTCCGGGCTTCGCGCCCCATGTCGTGAGGCGGTACACCGCGGCGAGGTTGTCGGAGCAGACCCAGACCTTGCGGCACTGTGGTTTCACCCACGAGTCTACTTTTTCTAGGGCTCTGGCAATGGCCATCACCTCGGCATCATGAACCTCGGCGTGGAAAGGAATCGGGCAGTTGCCCGTGTCCAGGACTGTCCCGTCCCGAATGATCGCCCACCCAGCGCCGACCCGGCCCTCTCCCAGCTTGGATCCGTCTGTGTATATCCAGAGGTCCGAGGGGGAAGAGGAGCGTACCAAGGCTAGGTGCGCCGCAGCTGCAGCCTTCTTGTCACCCTGTAAATGGGGGCGAGATGATGCAGGCGCGCCCGTGAAGGGGGCCGGGTAGTTTGTGGCCAGGCTGTGCGGGAGCAGCATCTTGAGCCTCCCTATTCTACCCCAGTTTGTGGCTGTCGTTCCGAGCGGGTGGTTTGGCTGCGCGAGAGTGGCCCTAAGTCCGGCCGAACCAAGGCGGCTGTCCAGGACAAAACTCATTGGCGGGAAACCGGACGCTAGGTTGTATATAGCACATGGGGTTGTGCAATATAGCGGGAGTGCCGCACGAAGACCTCGGCGGACTGTGCGATCCAGGAGTGCCACGGCCTGCTTCAGCCCACGGAGTTAGCTAGTTGTCCCGGCTCCGTGGTTCCACCAGACGGCGGCGGCGTAGTCGAGCTTGTTCACCACACAAGAGCGGACTGCCGTGAGGGCGCCTTTCACCGGGGCCCCCTTCCAGCAACCAGACAGAATCTGAATGCCGCGTATGGTGATGATGATGAAAGTTGATTGATTGATTGATTCTTTATTTACCTGTCTACTCGCGAGGTATTCTCGGCATACGACAGGGGACTACAAGTAGTACCAGAAATTACATACAGAAACAGAAACCTAAAATCCAAACCATGCATACAGAAACCCCCCGCACAAAGTGTAATGACTAAAGTGTGTCCACCCGCCCAGCCCAGAGGCTGTCCTTTGCTTGTGTGGCCCCAAACCTGGCCCAGAATCCTGGCCTCGCCGCTGATGCAGACCAAACATAAAAACAAAAACAAAGGAAACAACAAAGGGAAGTACAAACAAAGAGAGAAACAAGTAGGAAAAAGGAGGTGATGGCAGCGCAAACGCGCTAAGGGGGAGACCCCAAGGGTACGCCGTCTCTAGGTGGCAGAGGGGGCGCGGGAGGGGCCGCGTCTTGCGCCTGCGTGTCCGGCCTCATGCGGCGGTGAGCCAGCAGGGCCGTGGGGGCTTTGGCTGCTTTGGCGGCCAGCCAGCAGGCTCCGCGCTTGGTACCGATCAACTTCTGAAAGAAGCTGCTGGACACCCGCTGTGGGTTGTGGTGGCAAACCCAGATGTGCTCCGGGCTCGTGTCGGCTCCGCAGAGGGGACAGGAGAGCACGGCGTCCTCGTGCTCGAAACGGCGGTGATAGGCCGCAAAGTCGCCGTGTCCTGACAAAGCTGTCAGCACCGCGCGGGCGAGGTTGCGATCGGTCTCGTCAAGGAGACTTGTCCAAGCCTTCTTCGGGGCCTGCACCGGGCGGCGCAGGTGAGGTCTGGAGTTGCGACCCTCTGCCTCCCACCAGGCGCGAAATGCGGTAGTGACCCGGGCGCGGAATTCACTGCGTGCCCAGGAGAGTGACATGCCAGTCCTTGTGGTGATTATGTCTGCACCCCACCTGGCTTGTCTGTCGGCGAGCTCGTTGCCCACGACATCGGAGTGGCCTGGAACCCAGATCGCTTCCACCTTAATGGCTCCATCTGGCCACGGTCTTGGCCGCGGATGGTTGGCGTCGGGACGTAACCAGTCCGCGCAAATTGTTTGGGCTCTCCGAAGGTGTTCCTCGGAGGTTCCGGGCTTGACGTCCCGGGACGTGAGTCTACTCACCGCTGCCATGTTGTCTGAACAGATCCAGACTTTGCGGCACCGCGGTTTGTCCCGCAGGTCGACGGCGGTTATGGCCTCGGCAATGGCCAGCACTTCGGCGTCGTGCACCTCGGCGCGGAAAGGGACCGGGCGGTTTCCCGAGAGCAGGACCTGTCCCCCCTGGATAATTACCCAGCCGGCGCCAACCCTGTTCGGACTCAGCTTCGAGCCGTCTGTGTATAGCCACAGGTCTGAGGGGGGGGAGGAGCGGACCAGAGCGAGGTGTGCTGCAGCGGCAGCCTCTTTGTCACCCCGGATCGGGGCCCGGGTCGAAGGTAGCTTGCCCTTGCATGGCGGCGGGAAGCTCGTGGACAGCTCGTATGGGAGCATACTCCTGAGCTCGCCCAGTATGCCCCACATTGGCCTTATGGAGCCGAGGGGGTGGTTTGGCGGGGCCAGCGCGACTCTGAGAGCAGCCGACCCAAGGAGGTTGTCCAGCGCATAGCGCATGGGAGGGAAGCCCGATGCGAGGTTGTATATTGCACAGGGTGTGGTGCAATATAGCGGCAGGGCGGCGCGGAGGCCTCTGCGGACGGTGCGGTCGAGGAGGCTTGAGGCCCCCAGTAACCCGCGGCTCAGCGGGGCGTCGGGCGGGGTTGGGCGCCACCATGTGGCCGCAGCGTAAGACAGCTTGGCAACCACGCATGCGCGGACCGCCGTGAGGGCACCCTTGATCGGGGCGCCTTTCCAGCACCCGGACAGAATCTGGATGCCGCGAATGGCCGGTGCCGTCCTCTGTGCCACGTCTCGGATGTGTGGCACGAAGGAGAGGTTACGTGACCAGCGCACGCCGAGCCAGCGCAGGGTCTCGCGAGGGCTGACCGCCTCCAGCGTAGAGCCGTCGGGGAGTCGCAGGCTTGGGTTTTGTCCATGACGCTTGCGCGTCACGTGCAGAAGTTCGGACTTCGTCAGGTCGAGCGCCATGCCGTTGTCCGTGCACCAGCTGTCAACGAGCTCCAGAGAGCGGGAGAGAACCGAGCAGTTGCCTTCGAGGGACGAGTCTGAGTTGACTAGGCAACCATCGTCAGCGTACCCACGGAGAGTGCAGGGGAGTGGCATCTTGAACAGCGGCGACATGAACAGCATGAACAAGATTGGGGAGATGGGCGAGCCCTGTGGGAGGCTGCCACCTGTTGGCTGGAGAGCGTCAAAAAGCATCGCGGATGTGCGGCACGAACATATAGATACACACACATATACAGATGTTTGGTGTTGAGCAGCAAACACCAAAAAAAAAAAAAATCTCTCAGATGAAAAAGAAAATTACCGCTTGAGGTCCGAAGTTCCAGATGATCTGGAGCACTGGGAATTGAGCCCAATGCGGGGGTCGAACCCGCAACCTTGAGATTAAGAGTCTCACGCTCTACCGATTGATTGATTGATTGATTCTTTATTTACCTGTCTACTCGCGAGGTATTCTCGACATACGACAGGGGACTAAAACTAGTACCAAGAAATACATACAGAAGCTAAAGAACCAAAAACCCAGAATCATGCATACAGAAAATCCCCACAGCACGAAGTATAATGACGGAGGGTCCCCCGACCGCCCAGCGCAATGGCTGTCCTTCGCTTGTAAGGCCCCAAACAAGACCCCAAGCCTCGGCCTTTACCCTGTAGAAGACCAAACCCAAAAGAAAGATAGAACATGACAAAAGAAAAGTAACAAAGGAAAGACAAGAAGTAGAGAGAGAAAGGGAGAACGAGCAAACAGACGAGAGTGGCAGCGCGCGCGCTAAGCCGAGAGGCCCGGGGGAGCCCCCGCACTGGGAGGTGGAGGGGCGGGCGGTGGTAGGCTCGACGGGGAGCGAGCGGGAGGGTCGGCGGCCTGTGGGTGCACCTCAGTCCTCGCACGGCGGTGGGCGAGCAGCACAGTGGGTGCTTTAGCTGCCTTGGCGGCCAGCCAGGTGGCCCCGCGCTTGGTGCCTATCAACTTCTGGAAGAAGCTGCGGGACACCCGCTGTGGGTTCCGGGGGCAGACCCAAACATGCTCTGGGGCGGTCTCCGATCCGCAAAGGGGGCAGGAGAGCACGGCGTCCACATGTTCGAAGCGGCGATGGTAGGCCGCAAAGTCGCCATGGCCGGACAGAGCAGTCAGCACTGCGCAGGCGAGCTTGCGATCTGTCTCGTCAAGGAGACTTGACCAAGCCTTCTTGGGGGGTTCAACTGGGCGGTGCAGATGGGGTCTGATGGCGCGTCCCTCCTCTGCCCACCAGGCGCGGAAAGCAGAGTCGAGACAGGAGCGGAAATAGTGGCGGGCCCAGGAGAGCGACATGCCGTCCAGCCAGATGTTTGTCCTGGCCCCTAGCTTTGCTTGCCCATCTGCGAGCTCATTGCCCGCGATGTCGGAGTGGCCCGGGACCCAAATAGCCTCTACCTCGGGTGGGCCGTCGGGCCAGGGCCTTGGTCGTGGCCGCTCTGGGTGCGGTCTGATCCAGCTTGCGCAGATCATCTGGGCGCGCCTCAGATACTGCTCGGAGGTGCCCGGCTTGGCGTAGCGAGACGTGAGCCGGTTCACTGCGGCGAGATTGTCGGAGCAGATCCAGACCTTGCGGCACTGTGGCTTCTCCCATGAGTCGACCTCTGCCAGGGCCTTGGCGATGGCCAGCACCTCGGCGTCATGGACTTCGGCGCGGAACGGGGCAGGGCAGTTGCCCGTGGACAGGGTCCTGCCGTCCTGAATGACCACCCAGCCGGCGCCGACCTTGTCATCCCTCAGCTTGGATCCATCCGTATAGATCCAGAGATCTGAGGGGTCCGAGGAGCGGACTAGTAGCTGGTGGGCCGCGGCTGCGGCCTCCTTGTCGCCTTGCAGCGGGGGGCGGGTTGTCGGGAGCACTCCCTTGCACCTAGCAGGGAGGCTCGTGGCGATCCTGTGCGGGAGTAGCCTCTTGAGCGTACCCAGCTTGCCACCATCGGTGTCTCCGAACCCTAAGGGGTGGTTTGCCGGGGCTAGAGATGCCCTGATGCCGGCCGAGGCCAGGAGGTGGTCGAGGACGCAGCTCATGGGGGGGAACCCCGATGCCAGGTTGAAGATCGCACATGGCGTCGTGCAATATAAGGGCAGCGCAGCACGTAGTCCCCTCCTGACCGTGCGGTCCAGGATGTGGGCAGCCCCGAGAAGGCCCCGGGAAGGCTTGGTTGGCGAGGGGCCAGGGCGCCACCACGTGGCCGCCGCGTATGTCAGTTTCGTGACCACGCAGGCGCGGACGGCCGTGAGAGCCCCCCTAATCGGCGCGCCCTTCCAACAACCGGACAAGATCTGGATGCCTCGGATCACGGGCGCCGTCCTCTGGGCTACGTCGCGGATGTGCGGCAGGAACGACAGGTTGCGGGACCACAACACGCCCAGCCAGCGCAGAGTCCCGCGAGGGTCCACCGGTTGGAGTGTGGAACCGTCCGGGAGACGCGCGCTCGGGTTTAGGCCGTGGCGCTTGCGCGTCACGTGCAGGAGGTCAGACTTGGCGAGGTCTAGCGCCATGCCGTTCTCTGTGCACCAACTGTTCACCAGTTCCAACGAGCGAGAAAGGGCGGTGCAATTCTCCTCCAAGGACAAGCTAGAGTGGACCAAGCAGCCATCGTCGGCGTATCCGCGGAGAGAGCTGGGGAGATTCATCCTGAACAGCGGAGCCATATACAGCATGAACAGGATGGGGGATATGGGCGAGCCCTGGGGCAGGCTGCCGCCTGTAGGCTGGAGAGGGTCGGCCACGCCGTCGAGAGATAGCGACGCCGTGCGCCCGGACAAGAAGGATGCCACCCAGCGGCAAGTCTCGGCGGGACAACCAAGCTCCACCAATCTCTTCACCATCCGGTTGGGCTGAACCGCATCGAACGCCCCCTTTATGTCAAAGGTGAGCACTGAGGATTCTGACTTGCCGTCGGCGTAGAACTCTAGAGAGTGTGCCAGACGCAGGCACATGTCTTCCGCGCTGCGTCCGGGGACCGCGCCAGCGTAGTTCTCCCCGATGTGACCAGCTTCCAGCGCCCAGTGAGAGAGCCGGCGGGCGATGATCCTCTCTAGGCACTTGGCCAGAGTCGGGAGGAGGGAGATCAGTCGGTAGGCCCGCGGCGAAGAACGGTCCTTCTTATTCGGTTTGGCGAGGGCGATCACCTTGGCTTCTTTGAAAGAGGCGGCGTGGTGGCCCCAGGAAAGGCTCGCGTTGAACAGATGCATGATCTGCCTCTGTAAAACAGGCCACGCGAGTTTCAAGACGTTGTTGGTCAAGCCGTCTGGGCCCGGTGCGGTGTTGCGCGGGCTTCGGAGCGCAGCCTCCAACTCCCCGTTGGTGATGCGGGTCCGTCTTTGCTCATCTAGAGCGATGTGTGGCGGGTCGACGTCGCCTGGGCGGTCGGAAGGCATGTGCACCCTGCGAAGGAGGGCGATCTTCTCCGTGGTGTCCTGCACTGTGGCTTCCGCGCCATCGGACGGGGCCAGGGCAGGGGAGTGCCGGTTCGGCGCTTTCGTCCTCCATTTGACCATCCGGAAGATGTCTCGGGACCGCGCGACGTTGGCGAGGAGGTCGTCGTAGAAGGCCCGGGCTGCACTCCTGAGAGCAGACCTCAGGCGTTTTTTGGCTTCGCGGCGGACGGCCCTAGCCTCCTGTTCCTCCGTGGGCGAGCCGGCGTGCTTCACGCGGGCCCGAGCTGCCCTCTGGTCGGCGCTGGCTTCCCGACATTCGTCGTTCCACCAGGGAAAGCTTTTGGCTTTTCCTTCGGACCTTGGGGTCGAGGCAATTAGCGCGTCCAGAATGACGTTTTGCAGGAGTCGCGCAAACTCGTCTATGTGCCTGTCCTGAGGGACTTGGCTTCCTGCCCTGCGGTACTCCGCGACAAGGGAGTCTAGGCGGGTCGCGCCGGCCTTGCACGCGGCATCGAACCTCTCCTTGTCTAGCTTGTCTATAAGGAACCTGCCGGGTGGAGCCGGGGCCGGCGCGTGGCCGTGCAGAGGAAGGGTCACCAGGAGCGGGAAATGGTCGCTGCCGCAGGTGAGTTCCTCTCGGAGGTCGACGCTCGCGCCCGTGACAAAAAGTGCCGAAGACAGCAATGCGAGGTCGATGACGCTTCCGGACTCGTGGGTTTGCTCACCCTCCGCGTTGCCAAGGAGGAGGGCTCGCTCTTCCATCCAGGCTAGCAGAAGCTCTGCGTCGTTGTCGTCGGTGTCGCTCCGGGGGTCCCAGGCGCTGTGGTGGAGGTTGAAGTCGCCCACTACCACCGACCGCGGCCCTGGCTGCATGCTGGTCAGGAGACGTAGCGCCTCCCCTGTCCTAGCCGAACCTGTCCCGGCATTGTAAAGGTTTACGATGCTGAATGTGCGCCCCCCGATTAGGACCTCCACAATGATGACATCCTGGTGTTCCTCTCTCATGTAGGCCTTTTGGAAGCGAAGCCCGTGTCTTTTTGTCGAAATGTATGTGGCTACTCGGGGTTTCGAGCGCCAGTTACCCTCCGGGACTATTACCTGATAGGAGGGGTGCCTAGGGAACGTTCTGTTCCCCGGGTCTGCGCTTGACGGGGCCTCTTGGAGGCAGACCACATCCACCTGGTCTTCATGCGCCTTATGTAGCAACGACTGTGCACAGGTCCAGGACCTTTGCACATTCGCAGAAATCATTTGCAATACTGTGTCGTTAGGGTGTCCTAACATTTACAGAAGTTCCTCGTCATTGTCGTCTACCTGCATTGAATCCCGTGTTTCAGGGGACTCGCTGGAGGTGGGCAGGGGGTAGGGTTGCAGCTGGGCGGCCTGTGATGGGGCGGTCGGTGGCTGGCTGGGCGCCGAGGAGGCAGGGGAGGGGGAAGCCTGGGAGCTTGAAGGGCTCTTCGTCTGTGACGACGGCCGGGCCGGGGGGGCCGAGGTGACGGCCGTGGAAGGCGCCTGGGAGGGCACTGGGGACGGGGCCTTGTCTCCCTGGGCGGCGGCTGCCGGGGTAGACGACTGCGTCTCGGTATCGGCCGGGCATTTGCGGTCAAAGTGGCGGACCCGGCAGCGTGTGCAGAACGGGAAACGCTCCAGGGTGTTGTCAGGGGAGACCATGTGCAGCTCTCCGAGTGTCGCTACGCGACGGGGAACCGCAGACGGGGCCACAAGGCCTTCGTGGAAGGCGATGTGGGCGCGGAAGGTGGGCACGCCCGCCTTGCCAACGTACTTCGACAGCGTGGCGCTGGCGGAGACGACTCCAAAGGCCTGTTCGATATCCTGACGGACATCGTCTAGGGTGACCCGGTGGAGCATCACGGCGCCAGGGGTCTTGGGGTCCTCGACCGTGATCGAGGTTGGCAGTCCGTGTACGATGTACTTGGACCAAGCGTCCCTCTTGTGGACCTTCTCCGCAGTCAGGTTGGCGCGGATGCGCTCAGCGTGGCTGAGGAATTTGCCGACGTCACGGACGGCTGTCAGGGCAAAGCCCGTCTTGGTGGCGGTGGCGGTGCCTGCGCCCTCGCCGCGGGGGATGCCCGCGTTGGCCTTCGTTACGATGTAAGCCGGCGAGAGCTTCCGGAGGGGGGAATCGGTGGGCACAACCACGAAGAGGCGGTTGTCGGCGGGGGTGGCCTTTTCAGGGACCACGCTGGCTTTGCCCTGTCTGGGCTTGGGGGCTCCGGCCGAGGGAGCCGCGGGCTGGGCAGCCTTGGACGCTTTTTTGCCCTTGCGGGCGACGGTGCTCCAGGATTCCTTATCCAAGGACTCGGTGGGCGCTGCGGGAGCGGCAGCAGGGGGGTCGCGGGCTGATGGTGCCTCTGACGGGGTCGATGGGCGGGCGGGGCGCTCGCGTTGCGGCGCCGGGGAGGGGGTCGTGTCGCGAGGGGCACGGTTGGGGGGAGGCTGGGGCGCGCCTGTCATGGCGTGCTGGAGGGTGTCTAGAAGACCCTGTTGCAGGAAGTCTAGAAGTTTGCGCGTCGACTCGTGCGCGCTGGCCTGCGGGGCCATTGCGGCCAGGCAGTTGTCGGCCATGGCCGAGAAAGTGTTCAGCATCCTATCACGGGTTGCTGCTTCCGCGTCTTTCTGGTTGCGGAGGGCGTCGGCTAGAGCCTTTACGGGGCCGACGGGGAGCGAGATGGGAGCGTAGTGAGCCTCTTGGGGGAGGGGCGCGTCTTCGCTCCTGACGCGTTTTGCGCCTGTCGCGACGCGCGCGACGGAAGAGGGGAGCCTCTGAGGGGCCTGGCCGGCGAGGTTCGGCGAGAACGACGCGGAGGAGGGGACAGTGGTGGGCACGGGGGAGGGGTCGCTGGCGGGCGAGGTGGCCTGCGCATACGTCAATGACGGAGGCGCGGACGCGGGCGCGGCGGGCGCGGGCGCGTGGACGGACGCGATCATCTTAGGGATGACAGGACCTGCCGGGGGCGAAAATAAAGTAAAGTAGTTTGCAATAATGGTAGCTGTTAGCTTGGTCGAAATGTCGAAGGTGCCCTCTGAAAATGGAGGAAAATGTTGGTGGCGGAGGAGGTTGATTTGATTTGATTTGGCTCTACCGATTGAGCTAACCGGGCGCCGTGCGGGATTGTTGAAGGTGCGCATTGAAAAATCGGAATTTCTGCGGTTTTTTTTTTTTTTTGGCAGTGAATACAACCTTCCCTCCGACGGATCCCAAGTCATACCCACGCCGAATGGGGACGCCCTACGATGGCTGGGGGTACACTTCGACAAGAAACTCACGTTCAAAGGGCACACGGAAGTGATGATGAGGAAAGCTCGCAAGGCCGCTGATGCGATGCGGATTTTGGCAGGGTGCTACAAGGGAGCAGAAGTCCAGGCGATGGTGAACGCGACAAGAGCATGCGTGATCTCAAACCTGACTTACGCGGCAGCCACTTGGTGGCCAGCCCCTCGAGGAAACATGTCAGATGACAAGCGCATGAAGACCATCACCGGGAAAATGGGCGTGGTAGCCAGGGCCGCATACCGAGCAGCCGCGCCCGCCTACAGGACAACGCCAGTGGACCTGGTACACCACGCCGTCGGGGCCCCGCCGATCACGGTGATCTTTGACGACATTATCAGAGCTGAGGCTATCAGGAGAGCCAAGTACAAGCACGAAGTGCATATCCCTGACGCCTTCGACGGATGGACGGATTGGATACTGGGCACACTACCGAATAGATACACGAAGCTCAACTGCTGGGCCAGATATGGCGGTGCTCCCGCCCCTGAGGAAAGAAGGACGGCCTACGGCTCGAAGCTGGAGGAAGCAGAAAGACACACCCAGGAGATCACAGACGAAAGCTCACCAATTCTGTGGGCGTACTCAGATGGGTCCAAGGACTCCAAAGGTTACGCCGGCTCAGGATGGGCTTTGATCAAGCAAGGGCAAGAACTGGCCACAGGCAAACTGCATCTGGGGATCGGGGCAGAGGTTGCGGATGCGGAGGCGATCGCGGCGAGACACGCTGCAGCCGAAGCAGTCAATGCCACTGCAAACACAGCGAACATCAAAATCGTCATCTGCCTAGATAACCGCAGCGTGGTGGATAGGCTGAACGCCAGGCTCCCAGTTTGGGGCACCTCGCAGGAAGCTATAGACGAAACAAGAGACCTTATGCGCAAGTGGAAAGACGGACACCCAGGCCGAAGCTGGGAAGTTAGGTGGGTTCCGGGCCACAGAAGCATCCCGGGAAACGAGCGAGCGGACCAGCTGGCGAAAGAGGCCACTACAGAGGAAACAGCCCAGCCCAACCCATTGTGGACTTTGGCTGCACTGAAACGATGGCGCAAGCGGGAGTTCCAAGCAGCGACAGATCGATGGTGGAAAAGCACCGGGCGAAATCTGGAAGCACCGGTGGCATGGAAGGCTACGGCCGGAAAACACAACCGAGTCAGCGTCGGCAGAGTCCTCGCGGCTAGGTCGGGGCACGGAGACTTAGACAAGTACCACGTCCGCTTCGAGCACGACACGCCGTTGGGGTGCGAGAGATGCGGGGCCGAGAAAGACGGCCCACACGTTTGGACATGCAAAGGCCTACAGAAAAGATACAGCAGGTCATGGGTAGAGCGTCTATTGAAGACGGCACGAGGGGCAAAGACGTTGGCCGAGAGAGTCGACAAACTGGCACAGAGGGGCCCCGGGCGGCAACGCCTCATCAACCAAGCATAGGCCGGCAGAAAGACCGAGCAATTTTCTACTTTTTTTCCTTTGTCTAGTTCTTTGTATTTCGTTATTTGTTTTACTGGGACCTTTGGGGTGACGTTAGGGTCACTCTGGAGGCTGCGAGCCTCCGTGTTCCAGCTGTTTGTTCTCTTCGTTCAGGTGCAGACCTGCTCTTTTCATAGTTATACTCTTTTCACAGGTGGACTAGCCGCCTGTGACGCCCATTCGACAAGTGAACCCTGACACACGGCGTAAAAATAAACAACAACAACAACAACAACAAAAAAAAGTTTTTGGCAGTGAAGATGCACCCCCGAGTCGGCGTCTACAGTTTCTTCGGAGCTGGGAGACTACGGTCACCAAGGCAGTCCGAATCGGAGGATCCCGGCAGCCGATTATGCCGCTGCCAGGTTGCCAGGACCTGCCTGGTCATCTTATGAGTGTTTGACGAACACTCCGAATGATGTAAAATAGATGAAATGAAATGAAATGAAAAGCAGTGAAGATGCAGAACGATACCGAGGCCATGAACCCAAAGATTTGCGGACGAGCTTCTGGAAAACACAAAAGCAACAAGCCACGCTGCTAGCGTATTACGCTGCAATTTCAAGTTCCTCTAGAACAGACAATAGCCCGAGCGCCCTGAGGCTATCCAGCCACCACCCACTCTCAGCAATGACACGTGAGAGTGGTATCTTTGAGGAGGGGGAAGAGGGAATACGTGGAGAGGAGACAAAGCAATCAGATCGAAAGGTGGTGTCATTCCATGAGGAGGTTTTGGGGGACCTTTTCCCGTCCACAAACTACCGAGGAGGGGAAAGAAAGAACGAAAAAGGAATACGGCAACGGACATGCCTACAAACGGACAAACGGACAAAATCACTGTATTATTCCGGACCAACCCCTCTTGCCGAGAGCCGGTGTCCTTTTAGACTAGCCTTCGCGCGGTTTCCGCAACCCAAAAAGACCAGGTGAGCAACCCTGGAACCTCACTTGCAATCACCGGCCGTTTGCGAGTTGTTCGAAAAATAACATCGTCCGAATGCTTCCATCCGGAGCATGCCGTCGTATGGCTACGATATAACAGTAGGTAGAAGTTGAATGATACAGCCATTTTCATTTTACTCTTGGCGAAGTATGAACCACTGAGTTTCACGGCTTAGAAATGGTGCTCCATCTCGAACACACAGAAACTATGTAGCGTGCTTAGAAGTCATAAAATATCTCGCCGGTAATCTATCCGGCGTCATTTGATGTTGGGAATTTGTGTTTAAACGTCATCAAATCGAATCAAGTCAAGTTTTTTTACTTTTTTATTTATGTCATGCCACTATGAGCATGCGGCATTAAAATAGACAACAACACTTACTTCCATCCTATCTATCCGATGGCCATGAACCGGCACGTTAACTTTCAGACTATCACCACTACGGTGCCTTTATCCCACAGTTCTACGGCAACGATAATTCCATCAGGATTTTTCGCTCAGCCTAACTGCCTCACTGAATGAACGAATTTCCCTACTCACCAATCATACCTACCTTCTTGTTGCTTCCTCGATAAACTAAAAAAAACTAGCAAATAAAGACGTTCAGGTTGTGATAGATCGTTCCATTGAGCCTGATAAAAACGCCAGCTCCGATGAACAGTTATAGTAATTTCGTCAACCTCCCGCTTTATTCTTCCGCTGAATGATGTTCCTAGGTCAAAGGCGCCTCAAGATAGAACGAAGTGATGGATTCTAGTTTTCAACTTCTGATGCGAAGTTACATAGGTTACACAGCCCAGCTACACGGTGTTATACTGTTACACCAGGTCCCTTGACCTGTATGGTTGAATCGAGCCGTCTAGTCCTCGTGGGAGTGAATAGACTTCTTGTTGGTTACTTGGAGCTAGCAAAACTATCAAGAAACCAGTCGAAGACCTTGCCCCGTCAATCCCATGGATATTCTCGTAACGTCCCCTCACGTCATTGGACCAATCTTCATGTATTAGGGTTAGACATAACCCTCTATTTTCAGCCACATTCATTCACGATGTGGCGGCGCAAAGTGGAGCGCGAATCCAACCAGAGCTTTGCCAACGCGAACCCAATGAAGAAAAAACATCAGCATTAACGCGCAAACACCACAGACTTAAGCTTTATCGTTGGTAATTTAGCCAGACTACGACGCCATCAAATTGACGGGGACTTTCTAAATCGCCCAGAAGGAAACTAACAAACGCTACGCACTCTCCAGACGTGGCTGAAACGGGCATCAGGCTTGTTGTTTGACACGAATTTTCCTGATTATTCTATCAGCCCCCCGCGGATTTTTTTCTGCGTGTTTGCTACTCTTGCGACAACGTCAGCGGGTGATTCCATTTGCCGGCCTTCACACCCCCAAATAGCCCGCCAATATTGCGCACTAGGACACGGCGGTCTTCCGTTTCTTTCTTTGCCTGTGCCTCCGCTTCCATAGACCTCCGATCCCGACTGGCTCTAGACGACCTTGAACCCTTGACCAAGAATAGTCGCGCCTCACGATGAGCGAACAGCTCCAACCACAGGCCTTCGTGTCTTCGTACGCGCCGCGTCTGCGAACCTACAACAATTCGCTGCTCACTCCTCACTTGCCCTCAGCTACAACCACTACTGGATCCTCACGCACAACCAAGCGCGGCACGACGATAATCAACTACGCCGAGGATGGCTACGACGATCTCGATGACGAGTCCGATAATCCGCGCCGGCGAGGTAACGGCCTGCGCTCCACGCGCGCACAGCAGCAGATGATGGACGACGGGACGGGTGGAAAGCCAGACTGGTCTGATGTCGTCGGCAAAGAAACCGAGACTCCCGTCGAAGTACAGCCCATCTGGCGCGACTGGACGCGCCACCGCTCGGTCAGGACAGACCAGCAGAATTCGTCGCAGGCTGCTCTGCCTCTCACACTCATCCCCATCCGCATTGATATCGACATTCCCTCGTACACCCCCGACCGGCCGTATCCTGTCATGCCTAACATGCATGCCAGCCTTGACATGACCCTGCCACAGTTCCGGCCACAGGAACCTACGCCGCCATACAAACTGCGCGACTTCTTCCTCTGGAACTTGCACGAAACCCTCATCACTACAGACCAGTTCGCTCAAACCTTGGCTATGGATCTCGATTTGCCCAACAGGCAACACATGATTGCCGAAATCAGTCGCCAAATCCGGACACAGCTGGAAGAGTATGCTGGGGTTGCTTTGCATCCGCTATACCGCTCACAGCAAATCGCCCCTGCTCCCGCACAACCCTCTGCAACGGAGCGGGGATCACGGGGCCAGAGCCAAGCCACAAACACGACACCACAGGTTACAGTCGATGCTACCATGATTACGCCCGATCATGACGAGTTCAATCCTGACGACACCTATCGCTGCATTATCTCCATCTCGCTGATATTATCAACAGTTCTGTACACAGATCGCTTCGAATGGTCACTCTCGCACCCACCTGGTACCGCTGAGGCTTTTGCCAAACAGACGTGCGCTGACCTTGGCCTCACGGGTGAATGGGTTCCTGCTTTGACACATGCTATCTACGAGGCTGTACTCAAACTCAAAAAGGAAGCCTGTGAGTCAAATGGATGGGGCGCCCAGCAACATAACAATGACGCAGCCCCTGACACAGTAGCCGGCTGGCGCTATGACCCAGAGCACCTCGCTGATACCTGGGAGCCCAAGATTGAGTATTTGACCAAAGAAGAGATTGAAAAGCGCGAAGGCGATCGCGAACGCCAACTACGTCGTCTACGCCGCGAGACAGCTCGATTTAGTAACAACACCGGCTCTGCCGTGGCAGTTCCCTTTTCAGGCTTCGGCGCCGTGGTTGAGGCAGAGGAAGAACGCATGGGTCGCGGTGAGCGCACCAAGAAGAAGCGCCGCTTCCGCAGCTTGTCGCCAAGCGGGCGCGGCACGCCAGACGGCGGATATGCACTGGCGATGACGGATACAGAACGCGCTACGTGGCGGTGTTCGCACTGTCGTGTGTGGGGGTCGAGTGTGTGGGCGGTCCGGGATGGGCCAGCCGGAGCAAAGGTGCGTAGTAATATTTTCGGAGTCTTTTTTTTATTTTTTCCGCATGTTGAGTTGGGAGTGGCTGCTAACAAGTTTATCTCTAGACACTGTGCAATAACTGCGGACTTTGCTACGAGCGTGATCACGACTTGCCACGCCAAATGAAGAATTTGCACCTAACAGATTCGCGCATGGTGTAAGCTTGGGACACAATAAAAGCTTTGGGGGGAGAGGAGGGGGGAGCGCGGGTTTCTGATGTGGCGACACGCGACATCGCGTTCTGATTCTGCTCATAATTGCGCAATAGCCCTGATGAACTGTCTGATCTGTCTATAGCTAGATTTGCGTCGCGTCTCATGCACTCGTCTTCGTTTGGTGGTATCTTTGAGCGTATTCCAGGCGTTGGTTGTTTTTTGTTTCCTTCTTTGCTTACTCGTGCTGGTGACAGGCCCGGTTTGTTGTCAATGCCATGTGCTTTCGTGTGAAAAAGTATCTATGGAATGTTTATCGGAGCCGTGAAAGTATGAGGTTGATGTCCCCAAACAGGCTTGAGGTTGAGTGGTAGGGCTACCCAAGTGATGTTTACCCCGGAGTTCCACAAACCATTGAACCCTGAATGTTGCCACCGTACATCATCTTCGGGATGGAACACAGTCTAGCCATTGGTGCATGTTGAATGTACTAATGACAGGCTATGCAGGCTCATGAGTGAAAGTTCAAGCACACGGGCTTATTTCTGCTGCTGAGCTACGGTGTGTTGCTGTCTGGCTAATAATTCAGTGTGATGACACTCCAGGTACAAGCAAGCTTCTATGGGACTGAAAAGTTCATGACTGATCATGGCTCAGGTGTGCTAATCATTTCCTGGTTCTTTTTTCCGGCCGCAGACTAACACATGCATATTCCATTACTGTTTTCTCCTTCATCTGAAGTATCACATATATGCAGCCATGGTCAGGGTTCTATCATGGAGTTTTGATAATAGGATCCAATTACGGATTGATATCTTTCCCCACGACTCCGAGAACCCCCTCCTGAAGCCTCCCTGAGTGTTGGCATCCTACGGGAGCCTACGGGTACCTATTTGGTCTCCATGTGCATATAGTTGGCACAGTCGGTTTACATCGGGAGGTTAGTTATGTACAAGGGGATAAGCAAACCGGCAACTTGCTTAGCAATACAGTTTTGTTATAGAGATGTACTGCTTCTACATAGATGAGCATGGAGCTCCCTAACCTGATGACTTCCCTGTGTAAGACGTGTGATGCGTTATAGTTTTTTTAGAGGAGCTGGTTGTCACGCAGATCCAGAACCAGCAACATTTGTCGGCGGTCACAGTTCTCATGTCCTTCGCTAGAGTATAGTTGCAAGTCTGAGCAGTCTACAAGCTAGGCCTCACTCATAGACGTAAAAGAGCGGAGAAATGCTTCCGTGAAGTACACAACTCGTTCGATTCCTTGAAACGCTGAATGGAAATAGGACACGCTTCGCGGGTCTTTGGATTCCGGAAGTAATAGACTTGTTGCGTCCGCGACGCCGCAAAATGAGCGCATTTTCATAAGCGGAAAATACTTGCTGGGGCGAGTAACAACAGCGCATAATATAGATTTTTTTTTTTGGGATTTGACGATAATGAAACGCGATGCAATGTGGCGTGTAGCTCTCTGTCGGGGCAGTATTACACTGTTTCACCACCAGGACTCATGGGATTTTCATGCTTGGGCTCTCAGTTTAGATAATCAACTATAGTCAAGGCTTCGGGGTTGTAATCTCCACGGCGGCGGAGATTCTGCGCAAGTCAGACGCCGACTACGCCTCGTCCAGTCGTGCCTTAGTGCACTTTTGTGTACTATATCCATACATACACACAGAATTACAGGTAGCTGACTACCAGATAGCAGCAGAAAGCGAGACCACTAAGGGATGCTGGAGTAAACATGCTCACCATCAAAGTGAAAGTACTGCAGGGACAGGTTCTCAAAGAGCGCATGTTTTACGCTTTGATCTTGCATGGGAATACATACGTGTATAGAGAATACCACGATATATTAGTATGCATGGGTTCAGTCTCATATCATGTACAAAAAAGAGGGTGATTTGGGAGAGAAAGAAGCCGATGGGAGAATTAGAGTTGGGAAGGACTAATGTAGCTCTGCGACTATATGAATATTTTCAAGGGGTCGGTGTTGTAGTAGTAGCCAACCACGTCTCCTGGGGCCGTAAAAGCCGGCCTTGTTCGAATACATGAGATGGCATTGCCATGGCGGCTTGGTAATGATGATGGTGATGCTATACAAGAGGTTGTAGTTCCTTGGCTTGGGTTTTTCGCCCCCCCCCCCCCCCCCCCCCCCCAATGTTCTACACTTGCCTGTAGTAGTATACAGCTGTGATTGATCAAGCTGGTCATCTCGGCCCTCTGCCGAACGGTATTTCTTGGCAAACATAAGCAGAAGTAGCGAGCGAGCACACACATTCTTAGCATGCGGAAAGGAGGCGAGGCCCCATGGAACGAGTTGAGAGAAGGGGTCGGTTGAAACAATAGGTATGCATCTAAGCATGATATGTGTTCCCGAATATGCATATATGCCAACCACAGGGGCCACATTGCCGGCTTACATGGATAACTAGCCATAGTGAAAGATCCGGGGGTAGAGAGAGTGGTCTGTGCGTTAGCAGCCGACCCGGGTAAACAACAAGTCTAAGCCGAGACCCCGTCTTTGCGTTGCTTCAACTCCGCAAGGGAGGGCAGCCAAGAGATCTAGACATTGCTGAATGTCATGCCAAGAGCTTCCAACGAACATGTGCAGCTATGTACCGGTAACTATACATGCGCTAACTACGCGATAGGAACGAAACAAACTGGAGCTGGGGTGGGTGGGGGGGGGGGGGGGGGGGGGGGAACAACAGAAAGCTTGATTACCAGCACAACGCTCCATGAAGCTGTCTGCTTGTGATGGACGAACAAGTACAGATCAGTTCAGGGCATGATAGGGAGGATGTTGAGCAGGAGGAGGCTAAACGACGGACCCCAGATGGGCGGGCGGACTGTTCAAAGTCTGCTGAGAGGAACAGCGACAAAGGCGGCGGGCCAGCGCCCCAGTATGCAAATCAGCTGATTTGCTTCCATTTTCATTTCCTTACACTGCGGGTTTCAGTTGGGTCCCTGTTTCATCTGTTCGTCTGGTATAGTTCCTGACTCAAATAAGCAAGCCAAGGATAAATAAAGGAACAAGCTCATGATGTCTTCATGATGGTCCCCTGGCAGGCCAATAGCAGGCTGCTCTGCACCATTGGAGATCCAGGATGAGCGAGTAAGAGAAAAAAAAGATCTCCTCGCGAGTCTGGAGGATCGAATCCGCCGACCAGCACGTAGCAGGCGTGTTTTGCTGCCGAGCTCAGAGTGGCGGTTGTCGCTGCGACCATGAGCAGACCAACGTGTGAGCACAAGTGCAGTCCACGCATGGTAACGATGGCCAACTAAATACAAGGACACCATGCCCAAGTACACGGAGCCACACGAGATTTTGGCTCCGTGAAGTCCGGACGGACGTCGGCGAGAGCCAAGCCGCCAGACTTTGCGTTGCCTTGGGCTCAAGGGCCAAGACTGTCAAAAGCGGGGTGGAAAGCTTGTCGCCTTGGCTTTCGGGCAGCCAGAAACAAAATGGCAACTGCAAAATGGGAAACTGGAGAGAGAGCCTGAGCAAAGGCGGCGACCAGGGCGGCGAATGAGAGCGCTCGGTTGGAGGGGCTCCTTCCCAATCGGGTAGTTGGAGAGAACAGCGATCACGACTCGAGTTTGGCTTTGACTTCTTGAGACGAACCCTAACACCATAGCACCACCAAAATCACCAACGACAAAGAACTGCTGGACAAACACGGCCAAGCTTGCATCCAGACGGCAGTTCTTCCGTGTTACCAAGAGGAAAGAATCAGGTGAAGCATCGGACGAAAAAACCAGCCAGTCCGCTGCTTCGCCAGCACACACCCCCTCCGCCATCGCCTCTCCGGGAAAGGTCTGGATGAGAAGACGCACCCTTGGGCTGTCCCAAAGGACTCCAAGATGCTAGCTGGGCAGAGTGGAAGACTGGCTTTCCATGCTCTGCCTTCTCTGCCTGGGTACAGTTATGACATGCTTTTCCAAGGCGTCACAGTTGCACTCCCACGCCAATCGCCGCTCCATGCGTTTCGAGTTGTCTCGTCTCATCTCCGAATAGCTGGTGAGGGCGTGGGAACCTGACTGGCCGATGAGCTGTCCATTACTGCCACCCCTGGTGCTGGCTTGCTTCTCCACCCCCGCCGAGCCTCATGGCCAGGAACTTCACCTTGCCCTCTCACACGTACTGTGCGTCCGCCTGTTGTTCGTCTCATGGGTATCTATAAAATCTGCTGTCTGCCACCCTCATGTCCCTTCCTCTTCTTTCCTCTTCATCCTCACCATCACACCTTCATTGCTCATCACTCCTTTCACAAGTTGCAAGCAACTTTCCCTTCTTTCGGACCTGATTGATTCAGACGACCACACTCTCTTTTCACTGATTGACTCAGTTTCTGTTCCAACCTTATTCGTTCTTTCTACTTTCCTTTTACCGTCTTAATCTTTTCTTATCCTACCAATTTTTCTCAATCGTCCTATACCTTTTCTCTAGCAAAAATGTACGGCCAAAAGATCTCTGTCCTTGCTACCTTGGTGGCTGCCGCCCGCGCTCAGCAGGTTTGCTCTCTCACTACCGAGACTCACCCTGCCATGAACTGGCAGCAGTGCACTGGTGGTAGCTGCGAGACCGTCAAGGGCTCCATCACCGTCGATGCCAACTGGCGCTGGACTCATGAGGTTTCGGGCAGCACTAACTGCTACACTGGCAACACCTGGTCCGACACCTGCACCAACGGCACCACCTGCGCTGAGAAGTGCTGCGTTGACGGTGCTGACTACAGTGGCACTTACGGTGCTGTTACCACTGACGACTCTTTGTCGCTCAACTTCGTCACCAAGGGCGCTTACAGCACCAACGTTGGTTCCCGCATGTACATGATGGCCGACGACAACAAGTACCAAATGTTCAACCTGCTAGGCAAGGAGTTTACCTTCGATGTCGATGTCTCCAATCTAGGCTGTGGTCTGAACGGTGCTCTGTACTTTGTTTCCGTAAGTAATTGCCATGCTGATGCTCTTTGACAAGCCAGTAAATATACTAACAAGTTTGCAACAACAGATGGACGAGGATGGTGGCATGTCCAAGTACCCCGGAAACAAAGCCGGCGCCAAGTACGGTACCGGCTACTGCGACTCCCAGTGCCCCCGTGACATCAAGTTCATTGGCGGCGTTGCCAACTCCGAGGACTGGGTTCCCTCTTCCACCGACTCCAACGCTGGTATTGGTGGCCTTGGTTCATGCTGCTCCGAGATGGACATCTGGGAGGCCAACAAGATGGCTACTGCCTACACTCCCCATCCCTGCAAGACCATTGGTCAGGAGACCTGCAAGGGCGACGCCTGCGGTGGAACCTACTCTAAGGAGCGCTACGGCGACAACTGCGACCCCGATGGCTGCGACTTCAACTCCTACCGTATGGGTGACACCGAGTTCTTTGGTGCCGGCAAGAAGATTGACAGCACCAAGAAGGTCACTGTTGTGACCCAGTTCATCAAGGGCGCTGACGGCAAGCTGGCCGACATCAAGCGTTTCTACGTCCAGGATGGCCAGACCTTTGAGAACTCCGAGTCCAAGCTCACTGGCGTTTCCGGCAACTCGATCACCGAGGAGTTCTGCTCGGCCCAGAAGACTACCTTTGGTGACAAGGACTCCTTCGGCGACAAGGGCGGTCTGGCTCAGATGGGCGCTGCTCTTGAACAGGGCATGGTCCTGGTTATGTCTCTGTGGGACGACAACTACGCCAGCATGCTCTGGCTGGATTCTACCTACCCCGTTGACTCCACTGCCGCTGGCTCTGCCCGCGGTGAGTGTTCCACCACCTCCGGCAAGCCCTCTGATGTTCGCGCCTCTGCTCCCAACAGCAAGGTGATCTTCTCCAACATCAAGTTCGGTGATATTGGCTCCACCTTCACTGCTCCCTCTGGCTCTAACTCCCCTAACACCGGCTCCGACTCTTCCTCCGCCGCTTCTTCCGCTACCCCTGCCGCCGCTACTAGCTCTTCTTCCTCTTCCAAGGTTGTTGCTGCCGCTGTCACCCCCGAGGCCGTCGATACCCCCAAGGCTTCTGGTTCTTCTACCACCCCCGCTGGCAGCACCTCGACCCCCAACACTGCCTCAACCTCGGACTCAATCCCCCGCTACGGCCAGTGCGGTGGTTCCAACTACAAGGCCAGCGGCGGCTGTGTTGAGGGTACGACTTGCAAGGTCATGAACGACTACTACTCGCAGTGCGTCTAAGGGAATTTCCAACTCCAAGAATGCATTGAAAACAAGCAACCAAGGAGGACATGTTGCTTCTCTCTGAGGATGAGCAATCAAGTGTTGCAGAAAGGCTAGTCCTTTTCTCTTATGCTTTTTCTATACTTGATGGGTGTGATGCAGTGTTGATCGATTCATTTTTTCCTTTTTTCTTCTTACCTTTTATCCGCTTATCCCTCTGGCTGTGTGTGAAAATGTGAATATTTACATAGTGGTTGGGTGTTTCTTTTCTCTTCACGTACATACATAAACTTTTCTTCTTGGCCAAGTTATGCCTCTCTCTCACACCTCATCTTGTGCTTCTATAATCTACATGTGACTTTCCAAATTTTCATTTACAATATGACGACACAAAAGGTCGAGCCCCCATCCCATTGCATGACATCCCCCAAAAAAGGGAGAAATAACAAGTCTCACGCCCTTAGGTGAGACCCGGGGGATGCGCAAAAGCTAAAAGTACAAGGTTTCTCTTTCTTTCGCCATGGCCGATGCTGATGCGTGAGATGACTGCTAACAGCTCGCAGGCGTACAAGAAATGATCAACATCAAAAGGGCGGAAAGGGAAATATGGTGAACAAAGCAGCAGTCAGTGCAACAAAACAAGCAAAAATGACAGGAAAAAAAAAAGAAACAAAAAGCAAATGTTGTACAAAGAGTATACACGAGTGTCGACGCCAGTAGTCAGCCACTCCGCAAATCATCCCACCTCCTCTATCCCAGTCCACTCTTGGTAGCCCAAGCCCTTTTGTGACGTGCGCCTTCACGCCCTCTTCCATCTCTCGCTCCAGAGCAGCGCCGCTTGGTCTTAGTACCAGTCACGGCCGCTCTTCTGCATCTCAATGATTCTCCAGCCTCGAGTCTCGGGGTTATTCACGTCCTCGGGTGTGCGCGTAATACCAATGGCATATGTGACCAGCTGCACCTTGTCTTCCATACCAGCAGCAAGCTCGTTCGTCTTCGCATTGCGGTACACGTGGACTTCCTGGGTGCGGCAAGTGATGATGAAGACAGGCACTTCACCGGGGTCAAGCATGCGGGCCTTGAGCACATCGACATTTCGGATGTCGAGGATGCGGCCGTCCGATTTCATGCCCATGGTCAGGTACTGCTTAGTTAGGGCCTCGTAGACAGAGAACTGGGCGGCCGAAAGCCACTCCTTGAGCGTGACGACGTCACCCTTAACATAGGCGTCTAGTACCTCGGGCAGGATGTAGTCCCGTAGCTCATTGAGGAACGGCTCAATGCGGAAATTGGGGTCCATCTGCTTGAACTTCTTGACAACAAGTGCCTGCTCGTTTTCAGCAAAGAAACCACCAATGGTATCAGTGATGCTGCGCGCAGTGCTGATCAGCGGGTTTTCGGACTCCTGGTAGACCTTGTTCATGTTGAACCAGCTCTGCATAACGGAGCTAGAGTCACGGAACTCGCGCCACGATTCTTTCCAAGCCGAGTCTTTGTGGAGGGTGACATTGGTGCCAGCACTAAAGAAGGAAAGTCAGTATGACTGGTACGGCTGTTGGGGTTGTTTCACCCAGAACTCAAAAACTCACTCAGGGTTCTCTTGCAGCACCTCGCCAGCTGCTGGGTCCTTGGCCAGCTGCGCAGCTCTCCGCTTACGACGTTCTTCCTTTTCCACCCAGCCACCATATCTCGCACTGCTGCCGTCATCAATAGCCTCCTTGACGTTCTTGTAGGCCTCGGTGTCACGGATGGGCTTGGTAGCCTTGTCCAGGGCCTCACCGGTGACATTGGCAGCAACACGAGCGCCCTTCATGACAGGGGTTTCCCAAGTCCATTGAGCACCCTTGCCAATCGCAGTAGCAGTGGTACGAACGGCTGAAGAAGCAGCAGAACTGACGGCGCCGGTAGACTTTTCATAGGCCTCGCGGGCTTTGCGCACCGACTCGCTTTCGGTAAACTCATGAGCAGAGGAGGCCAAGGCCTTGGTGGACTCATTCCACTCTTGCGACTTCTGGAATTCAGACTGCATAGTCTCGCGGAAGACCTCCCAGGGTGTCTTGTCGCCGTGAGGTGGCGGTGGGGGCATCTCTTCCTTTTTCTCGTCCTTTTTGTCGTCCTTCTGCTTGTCTTTGTCTTCGGTCTTGGCGTCGTCTCTGTTCTCGTTCTTGTTCTCATCCTTATTGCTCTCGTCCTTCTTATCCTCCTGCATGCGGCGGCTCGTCACGTGCATTTGTCTTGACTGGCGACCGAGAAACTGAGGCATAAAGGGCGATGTGATGGATGACGAGAAGGACTGGGTGGCAGTCGAAGTGGGAGAGAGTTGCGATAATCTGGCCGAGGTCGAGATCCTGGGAGAGACCGAGGCGGAGACGGTCGAGGCAGCGGCTCTGCAAAGAGACGTCTGCCGGGAGCTTGCTATTCTATGCATGATGGCTGGCGAAGTAGCGAATATGGAGAGAGGAGAGTCAGACGTGGAGGGGTGGTGGCTTGTGCTGGAATGAAGGAGCTCTAGGCCACAAGATCAAGGCCCAGAAAACAGGGGACCAAGAAGACAAATCGGGACAAAAGAGAGAGTCGGGAGCCAGGTCCAATGATGCGATAATAAGAAGTGAGCGAATCGCCGGGTCGAGGGGCCGTGGAGTGTTGCTTGCTTGGCACGAGCCTCAAAAAAAAGGTCGGAAGAAAAAAAAGTCCAGCTGCAGCCGGAGCGGAACGTTCTAGTATGTGTGTTTAGCCGGTGTTTACCCGTACGCCGAAAATTCAGCCTACCTTGGTGGTTCGGCCAACATCGCTCAGACAATTTTCACGATCCGCCGTAGCGCAAGCTCTAAAGTGCCGGTCGCAGCTCAAGCAACCAATCTCTCGGTTTTCGACTGCCCATTGACCGACTTGCAGCTCCGGGTTTCTTCTCTGCGACGCCCCCGCCCCACCCAATTACACCGTCGCACCTCATGAGCGCTCTCTTCTGCAGCCGGATCCTGGCCCGGCCAGCGGCCCTGCAGCGGATGGTCCAGACCCCGCTGGCCTTCAATCCGGCCATGGCCTCGCCTGTGGTGCTTGCGCTCCGTCCATTCTCAGGCTCTTCTCTCCGCCGCGCTGACGAATCCCAACAGCCCCCGAAATCGCCGCTCACCGCCCCCGCTGAACTCTCCACAACCTCTTCTGAACCCTCCGCCCCCGTCGACACATCAGCTAGCACATCTGCCGAGACGCCCAAGCCCTCTTCAACCTCGGCTTCGTCAGCTCTATCTTCCCCGCTGGCTCACCTATACCCCTCCGCGCAAGACAAGGAGGCTAGCAAGCCCAAGACACCAGAACTGCGACAGTTGAGCAACTCGCTGTTCGCCGCCACTGGGAAGGCCAACAGCACCAATGTTCAGGAAGCAGACGCCCCGCTAACTGACGCCAAGGCTAATGAAGACGACTCCGTGGAGCCGTACCACTTCCATGTCTACTCACACAAACACAATACGCACATCACCGTCACGCGGCCCAATCGCAACCCCATTATCTCCATGAGCTGTGGCAACATTGGTATCCGCAAATCACGCCGCAAGAACTACGATGCTGCCTACCAGCTGACCGCCTACGTGCTTGAGCGTCTGTATCACGAGGGCTGGCAGGAGAAGATCAACAACCTCGAGGTTGTGCTCAAGGGCTTTGGTGCGGGTAGAGAAGCCGCGACCAAGGTCCTGCTTGGCCAGGAAGGAAAGCTGCTGTCGGACAAGATCATACGAGTGGCCGATGCTACCACTATCAAGTTTGGTGGTACGCGCAGCAAGAACCCTCGTCGTATCTAAGGAGGAGGAACCCGATCAGATTAGTTATACTCTTTACGGATGCCGTCTGTAGAACTAAGATTTCTGCGGCCTCGTGTGTTCAAATGGCCTCAATAGCATCCATGGCCAGCTGCCAGGACTATAGTAGGCTTTGATATGTACCACTATTGTACTTTTTATAGGCAGTCTGTTCTAGCGAGAGACTCCAATCGAAAAACCAGGAAATTTTGATTCACAACTTACTCAATGCCCGGCTGACTTCTGCCGTGTTTGAAATACCATAACTAACGTGATTCAGAAGTTGTTTTTTGAACTAACTATAGCCTCAACTCTGCAAACAAACTGTAAGAGGCAAAAAGACGAGCCAGGCCGAGATGGAACCAGTATGCTATGTACATGTCTCAAGGCCGGCCGGCGAGTGCCTGTCAAGCCGGAAAATGAATGACGAAAAAGACGCTAATACCCAATATCCCGCCCGAACTCCCGCAAAACCCCACAAAACATACTAATCAGATCAACACCAGCTACCCACAACAACATTTTGATCTTCAAGCCTACTGCCGTACGTCAATTTCGGGATGACTGCAAAAGCATGCGAGAACTCTCATCTGCATAATCATCGTCTCCCATAACTGACTCAGCTGTAGCAATATCATGGGCACCATCATCCTCTTCTTCTTCCTCTTCGTGATCTAGACAGACAGCTTCTTCTGAGTCTAAGTCTGGATTATCCAGCCAATCTCGGGGAACCAGACATGGTAATGCCAGGCCCACGCTTGCGGCGCGGTTCAGCCAGGCAGGCCCCGGGCTACCTGTCAGTTTCTCTACGAGATATGAGGTGAAGTGGTTACAGTTTTTGGTCAAGATGTTGTAGCTCGGGCCCAGAAACCTATGCGAGGCGTCTTTCAGCACAGCGTCAATCTCTGCGGATGTAGCCAGGGTAAATCCATGCAGAATTTCGCAGCGGAAGGTTCCGCCGGGCGGGAGAGTCTTTGGATGGGTCCAGTAGACGCCGGTCATACCGCGCTTCTGGTGGCCTCCGTAGGCGTATTCCCGACCGTTGATAACGACCCCAGAATGGAGCATAGAGGTTCCAAAGGTCCACATAATCGAGGACAGGCGTCCGGGCTGAAATGGACGACAGAGGTTAGCAAGTGTGGGCGACGTCATGGGTTCTCATTCGAGTTTAATGGCGTTTCTTGGCTAGCGACGCAATCTTGGCGCCAGAGCGGCACTTAGACGGGGAGATAGCGCAACTCACAGGCATCAAATCGTAGACGTGAATAGTGATTTCGGTCTTCTGCAGCGAAATCGTCGAGCGGTGCGACATCATTGAGCGCCGCGGGCCCTGTTGTGAAGCCATGATGATGGGTGTGTGGACAAGGGGGAAAGAGAGAAAGGGAGAGAAACGGTGTGGATGAGGGTTTAAGAAGAGCAGAGAGGCAAGCGTTTCAGCAACAAAAGGGCAAGTTCAAGATGGCAATGAGCACAGAGAAGAGTGAGAAGTTGATGAGAAGATGCGCTAGAAAATAAACAGGATAAATATTCATGTGTGTACCTATGTATGTGAATAAGGAAAAAAAAAAAAGAAAACCCGCAGCGAGTGTCGAGCGCAGGCTCTTGTCTTTCTAATCAGCGACGTCACACGGAAGATGGCTGGCGAGTAAAGACAGAGGCCGCGTATTAGGGTTTGGTTGCTTATACCTTAGGGTTGGACGCCATGTTTTTAGGGGATTTGTTTGTTTAGCTTGGCGGTGCTTCTTCTCTGATTCCGTCTACTTCACTTGCTTCTTTTTGAAATCTCTGTTTTGCATGATCGCCACATCGCCCGTCCGCGGCTCAAACCTCAAACGTCATCGGAAGCGCACCAAAAGGCCCCATGTCTTGCTTCACGTGCTCACGCACGTGACGGCCCGGCGGGGGCTTTCAGAGCACAGAGCCCCACTTTGCAGCGCCAAGCAAATGGAGCTTCAAAAATTCTTCTCGCCTCTTCTCTTTATTCCCCCGCCTCAATCGTTTGCCTATTTCATCTCCAAACTCTTTTTGTCTTTCTTCTTTTTCTTCTTCTTCTTCTTTTTCTCGCCCCTTCGGCAGGACTTTGTTGTTTTTTGTCGAACGCGCAAGTGGTTGATCTCGCAGTCACCGCTTTCCTCACTGGTTCTATTGAAATATAAACTAGTTGTCTGATCTTGGACTCTTTTCCATCTCTATCTTCCTCTCTTTTGCTTCTTTGGAGTCTGGCTCGGTCTGAAAACTCGACCTAGCTTCGCCCCAAACAGCCTCCAAAATCACGCCCTCGGCTGTCTCCGCCGCGTGCTTCGCATCCCCTTTTGTTTGGAGATCTGCAGTTCGTTCTGCTTCCTTTTCCGCCTGCTCCTTTATCGTCTGCTCAGTTCGCTCCTACGCCAAGCGCGGTAGTAAGAAGATGGCCCCCAAGAAGCCCATCGTCGAGGAGAAGATCCTGCTGGGTCGTCCCGGAAACAACCTGAAGTCCGGTATTGTGCGTCTAACTACATCTTTTTGTGCTGCCAAGACTGTTTGCTAACTTTTCTCCGCACTTCAGGTTGGTCTTGCCAACGTCGGAAAGTCTACTCTTTTCCAGGCTATCACCAAGTCTACTCTTGGTAACCCCGCTGTACGGTTCCCTACTTGCCCCTTCACCATTCAACAGGGAGCGACGGGCTAACATACCGCTGCGCAGAACTTCCCCTATGCCACCATTGAGCCTGAAGAGGCCCGTGTCATCGTTCCCGATGATCGCTACGAATGGTTGTGCGAAAAGTACAAGCCCAAGTCGCGGGTGCCCGCTAACCTGACCCTCTACGATATCGCCGGTCTAACCCGCGGCGCCTCTACTGGTGCTGGTCTGGGTAACTCTTTCCTGTCTCACATCCGTGCTGTTGATGCCATCTTCCAGGTGGTTAGATGTTTCGATGATGCCGAGATTATTCACGTTGAGGGTGATGTCAACCCCACCCGTGATCTTGAGATTATCTCCGATGAACTCCGTTTGAAAGATATCGAGTTCGTCGAGAAGGCCCTTGAGAACCAGAAGAAGAAGACTCGTGTCGGTGGCCAGTCTCTTGAGCAGAAGAAGGCCAAGCAGGAGCAGGAGACCATTGAGAAGATTCTCAAGCACCTGGTCGATGGTAACGAGATCCGCAAGGGCACCTGGGGCCCCAAGGAGGTAAGAATTTTCTTCGTTGATTTTCCTAAGCATACACTTTCAACATTCACACCCCCCTCCCTTCCGAACACTTTCCCTTTGGCGTTGATGAGGAAAGGCCAAAAGGCCCTATATAAACCCAGCTCTTCGAATGCAATTGCAATCATGAGACGAATCTATGCTCTGAGCCCCTTCAAATCTCCATAATTTTGAGATCCCTTTGCTCTTGAACAATTTCTTTGACTTTCAAAAAGCTGTTCACTAACAAAAAAACAGATTGAGGTCATCAACCCCCTCATGCTTCTGACTGCTAAGCCGGTCGTCTACCTGGTCAACCTTTCTGAGCGTGACTACATCCGCAAGAAGAACAAGCACTTGCCCAAGATTGCTGAGTGGCTCAAGGTCAACGCTCCCGGTGACCCCATCATTCCCATTTCCGTTTCGTACGAGGAGCGCCTCACTCGCTACGAGACCGAGGAGGAGTCTTTGGCCGAGCAGAAGGCTGTTGGTGCCGAGTCTGCTCTTCCTAAGCTAATTGTGCTGATGCGCAAGGCCCTGAACCTGGGCTCCTTCTTCACCGTCGGTCCTGACGAGGTCCGCCAGTGGACTGTCCGCAACGGCATCAAGGCCCCCCAGGCTGCCGGTGTCATTCACACTGATTTCGAGAAGACCTTCATTCAGGCCATCGTCTACAACTTCACCATCCTGAAGGAGCTGGGTGACGAAGCCGAGGTCCGCGCCAAGGGCAAGGTTATGACAAAGGGTAAGGATTACGTCGTCGAGGACGGTGACATTGTCCTGTTCAAGGCTGGTGCTGCCAAGGGTTAAATAACCATACCCTGACTAAATAAAAGAAATGATACCAATAACTTTTGCGCCTGTCCTTGGTGATTGAAGGCCTTGTATCTATAGCTGTGTTGATTTAAAAAAGTTCTATGAAATGAAAGTGTTATGAGAGAAACGAGTGAAAATTAAATTACAAATATGAAAGTCTAACTAGTATGTTACAATGCTGCTGCCACGAAATTTCTGATAAGAAAAGTCGTTTTGGACAAGCGTCTCGAGGCTAACTCCGGAAGCCTGGAAAAAGTGGGACCTAGCAAATAGGCTCCACAACACAGTTTTCACAACCTGTCCTACCCTCCCAAAATCCAACTTCACAGGTATCCACTTTCAACAGCCTCCGTACTTGACGCCACGCTTACCGAGCTCCTTGCGACCAACAGGATCCTCGGGCAAAACCCACCCGCGTGCACGCTTTGCCTCACGCTTCTCAGCTAGCTGCGGCGGCGGCATCCAAGCATCGCGCGCCAGCGCTTTGCGCCGTGTGCCCTCGGCCGGAGCACCAATCTCGCTCTTCCAGTGGGCATGGCCGGGCATCGGCTCGTCGCCAGCCATCATGCACAAGACCCAGAGCGCAAGGCAGGCTGAGAGATTATCGGGCTTCGGGCTGGCGCCGGCCGCTGCGGCAGTGGCGCTTGCGGCTTCGACGCTGACACCGGCGCTGGCGCCGTCTGACTGAGCCTGCTGTTGCATGCTGCTGTTGGTTGATGATGCGTTGAGTGGAACGCTGGCGATTTCGAGGAAGCCAAAGTTGGGGGTGGCCTCGGGTCCATTGCGCACGACCACAAGCTCGATCTCGGTGATGATGAAGCCGTAGCGCGTGCCGTGCTCGCGCATAGCGTGTTGCAGGGCGGCCAGACTACGCAGATACTCGACGCGCTTGATGTTGCCGTCGATGCGCTGGGCAGTGTTGAAGCGGTCGTAGGCGCGCACGAGCCCGACGACGCGAGCGGTCGGCTTGCCGCCGAACAAAAGGGCGGCCGAGGCCGAGGCGCTGGCATCGTTGGCAGTGTAGAGCAGTTCGTTGGGCGAGATGTTGGCGATGGGGCGTGCGGGCACGCTGAACTTGAGCGGGCGCGGCGAGGAGAGTGCCAGCGCCGCATTGAGCTTGGGAAGATATGTGCTGGCGTAGATGGCGTGCAGTGACGACTCGGATTCGGGGTGGCGCGTGGTGGGGGAGGGCGTGGGCAGAAGGGACTGCGCAACGGGGTAGTCGAGGAGAGTTTCTGCGCCAGGGAAGCTGCGGATGGCTGCGGCAGAGAAGTCGGTCCACGGGCGGATCTGGCGGGCGTCCCACCAAAAGTGCTTGGTGTGCGGGTCGCGTAGGGGAAAGGCAAGGGTGCGCACAAGCGAGGCAGCGGGGTTGGGGGCAGTAAGATAGGACAGAAGGGTTGTGGTGGGTGTTGGGGCAGCAGAGACAGAGTAAGACGCGGAGCGACTATGGGACGAAGGCTTCGGACTAATGTTTGCGCTTGTGCCCGTGCCTAGAGAATAAGCTTGTGCTGAAGGGAACTGGTAGTCGGGTAGTGCTGAGTAGGCCAGAGACCGGCTCTGGATGTTCAGCGGGTCGATGCCAAGGTCAAAGTTGAGATGATCCTCTGTAGTCAGCACAGACATACCAGCAGACACTTGGGCGGGGGCATTAGCAGAAGAAGTGGTAGGGGCAGCGGTGGCCAGCACCGAGATCTCGGCAGGGTCGAGGGTGAGATCAATAGTAGTTGGGCCCGCCACACTATCCAATACGTTGTTGATGCAGCTCAGCTGACTGGATGACAGGGCTCGCGGCGGCGCCGAAGACTTGCGCACATACTTGCGCTTCTGCACACCGCTATATGGCAGCGAGCTAGCGCGTTTGGCCGAACGGCCTGACATGCCTCTAACAGCGCCCATGTCGAAGCCCAGGTCAATATCCAGGCCCAAGCCCAGGTTTAGGTTGGCGCCCAAATCGAGCGGCTGATCCTGGTCCTGGCTGCGAATCTTGGGCAGCAGTAGCGGGCCGTGCTGCTGGTGCACAGCAGGTGACTCGTAGCGCACAGGCTGCCGGTGCTTGGTTTCGGGGCTGTGGTTGTCGAAGGGTGTGACAGCGCGGGAGCCCTCGACTGAGGCAGCGATGGCGTAGCTGGAGCCGGCAGATTCGGTGGAGTACAACGAGCAGTGGGAGCTAGAGCGGGCGTGGCGGCTGGGGAAGTCGAAGAGAGGCGCCTCGAGACATGGCTTGGGGTCCATGGGAAGAGCCAGCGTGACAGGAGGAGAGGCAGAGACATCATACGCGGCATCTTGGGAAACCAGATCGTAGAACGACAGGTCGAAGAAACTGAGATGGGAGTTAGTGCGTGTGCTGTAACAAGCAGATCGTCATATGGAACGGGGAGGCTCACGGAGATAAAGTCGACATTGCGGAAAGATTAAGACGGGAGACCAGCTCCGAGTATATGCAAGACAAGGACAGAGCAGAAGCTTGTGAAAGCAGCAGGAATATAGTAGGACAAGAGCAATGAAGGCACCAGTAACAAGAAAGGATATTAAGAGTATGCAGACATGGAAGAAGAAGATGTGGCGAACGCAAAGAACAAGAAAGAAAGAAAGCACAACAAGGAACGAGGAGCAAAAGCGAGACACAGAGCAGAGAATCCCCAAAAACAGAGGAGCAGAGGATGGCCATACGTCGTCTTCTTATTCTTTTTTTTTTTTCTTCTCGTCTTGCTGCACTCATGCGGTCTACTCTCGTGGCCGCCCCATTCAAGACTTTGCCAAGGGGGAAAATCCGCCTAGAATAAAAAAAAAAGAAAAAGAGATGTAAACTCGAGTGACGTTGGTCACCCACTTACACTCCTTTAGGGGCGTGTGTTTAGAGCAATGGCTGAAAGCACAGGGCCTGGGGCGCTGTAGTTTCAATTCACAGCGCTGTAAGCTAGCTAAGACAGAGCCTGTGGCGACTATGAGCCGCCTGCACAGCGCTATAAATACAGCGTGTCACCTGCTATGCCCAGCCCAACCTAACCTATCACGCAAGCCGCGCTCCTGAGCCCCCCAAGTTTCTCTCTTCCTGACTGGCTGCTTCACCGCTACCAGCTAACTATTATTGAACCTGAAATCCAAGTCCAGCAGCGCCCCCTTTCGCCCACGACAAGCGGCCATCTCGCATCTCGCACAGGCGGCTATCACATCGCCAGCGCGGCTGTTGTCTGGGCTCTGATTGGCCTGCGGCCACCACTGCCAATTTGTTAGCCCGAGGCAAACCTTGTGTACGTTGATCTCGGTAGAGGCCAAGCGATGGCCGTTCTGGGCGGGCTGGAGTGCCTATTTTGAGAACACGCGGAGAGACAGCGAGAAGGCAGAGGAAATAGTGGCAGGTGGCATGCCCTACAGACATGGGCGCCTCTGGTGTCCAAAAATAGAACTACACCAGAGAAAAGCCGGAGAGAATACCACCACTAACTGATCACCGTCATGGACTTGAGCCCATCATACCACCAGCCCGCCAAACCAAACATGCTCTCTGGCACTTAAGCGCCTGGAATGCAACTCCGCCTCCTCCCTCGCCGCTAAAACAGCACCAGCCGCTGAACCAAGCCAGAAGCAAAACAAAAAAAACCCTATAGACCATGTAGACCCTATGGCGCTTAATCCTTTCAAGTACCAATACCAAACCCTTATGTGTCATTAACCCTAGCATGCATCCTCGCCGGCCTCAAACACCATCGAGGATCGAGGTAATCCCCCCACCCCAGTGCATGCATGAAGTCGACATGAAACAAAGACAGCAAAAAACAAAATGGCAGGTCAACATGAAACAACGCCAGCCAGAGAAACAAACAACTACGGTGAGAAACAAAAAAAAAAAGAGGCGGTCGGGAGATTCTGCAGGCTATCAGCAACGGGGGCATGTACCCTCTCCGTTAGTCTATTATGATGGGGTACATGGATGTATGTCCTGTCCTCCGAGTCCTAGCTTCCTGCAGCCAGCACACGACGATCCCGTCCCATGTCAATGGAATAGGCCTGAAGGAAAAAAAGCATTGTGTGCAGAAGCTGAAACAACAAAAGCCATGGACCGCCCATCGGCGTCCAGACACGTGGAAAGGATTTTGTTTCAAGTCTGGGATCTCGGCCAGGAAGCCTAGAAGTCCATCTTCCCCCGCCCTGGTGCCGGTGCGCGCCGGGGGTTCTTCACATATGCACACGCCCTTTTTCCGTGACTCACGACTGCATGTGGATGTGAATGTGCATTTGCATAGTGAAGCTTAGTATCGCTGGCTTTAGAAACGTCGTCGTTTTCCGGCTGTGAACGTCCTTCTTTTGCTGCCTGACGATCGGAGCGTCGACGTGCATCAAGGCTTGCGGTTTCAGGAGAATCCACTGGGCGAACAGCAAAGCTGACTTGTCTCTGGCACTTCTGTTCGTGCCCATCCACCTGCCAGTTCAACTGTCATAATGAGACGTTGAGACTTGCTTACCTTTTAGCCTAACCAGAGCGATGAAGGGCCTGGCCCAGTCCCGGGTTCCGGCCCAAATAGGCCGTCTTCGTCATCGCTGCTGCCTTGGGACACTGCCTCTCCTTCACGCTTATCACCACCCGCATGCCCCCCCCATCTGGCCTTTTTGCCTCCCATGATATCACTTCGCATATGCTGCTCATCGCCGCCGGCCGCATCCGCTGCGCCGACTGCTATATCCACTATAGCTTCCCGCGGCGCCATCCGGATCTTTCTGATGGACCGCACCAGCGCGTTCATGCGCTCGCGTTCTTGAAGTACGATTGCACCGGCATAGTCCCGAATTGCCTTCTTGACTATGCGCGCATGTAGCTCCTGCCACCCCGCCAGTTCGCCCGCTACAACCTGCTGGCAATCGCGCAGCTCACGCCCTAGATTCAATAGCTCATCGCGCGACTTGTGCGCCTTGGCCTCGCGCTCGTCGTTTTCTCGATGCCACGCCTCGTCTAGAATGCCAAGAGGCCAACGTGTCGCTTTGCCAATGGAGTTGTAGTTGCGCTCCATTGCCCGCTGTGCCGACCGTATACGACTGACCAGTGCTGGTGGCCGGTCAAGCGCGCGTAAAAGCGCATCAATTGTGTTTTGGAGCGCTATGAATGTCGAGTGCAGAGTGAGGTTTGCGTTTCCTTCTAGCGGGGACATGGCTTTGACGTAGAGCTCGAAAGCCGCCTGATGTGAATCGGGAAGCCAGGGCACAGTTTTGAGTGTGCGCTGGAATAGAATAGTAGAGTCAGACAGATCTATATCCATAATGATTAGTTCGAGTATTCAACGACAAGACAAGAGGTTGCCCTTTTTTTTTCATAGCGAGTAAGCACTAACCTGCCGCTGCTACCACTACACCGTTAATCCTCCGTGTGGTGCTCCGTGTGCGGTGACTTATACCTCGAATGGATTCCCGCGCAAAGTCTACAAACGACTCTACTTCACGAACATCTTCAATTGGCTCCATTTCTTCCTTGATGCGTTCCGCCATCGTTGCTGCTTTGAGCTCCGACCTCACGGTCATCTGGTCAAGCTTGAGCTCTGGTACTAAGAAGAATTCCCACAGCATTTCATGCGTGGAAAAAGTGGGATGATGAAGCATCACCTGCAGAAACCAGTTTGCGCGTGTTTGGATGTCATGGAGAACTGCCCGAGACGGCTTAGAGTGCATCTGAAATGGAGACCGCAGTGCATTTACTGATGGAATCCACGACGAAGGATTCTCAAGAGCCAGGAGCTTTTCCAGAGTCTCAAACTCAGACAGCGACCGCCTGCATGTCGTAACTGTGTATGTCTTGCCTTCTGGCCCCGTAGCTGCTACATCTTGCGCTGGCGCTGCCGACTTGACCACGAGTCTGATGGTACCATCTTCAACAAAGAACCCTCGCACCACACCCGTTAGTCGCATATCCGGCCCAGGCTGCATTGAAAAGAGCGCGAGATCGTCTAATCGATTGCGCACCTCATCGTCTTTGGCCAACTCTACTGCCGTCATACCACGGAGCTCACGTGCAGCTACATCAACACGAGGCTCGGCGTACAGAACACGGATAGTTTCATACCGCCCGTATTTGCTTGCAACCATGAGCGGAGTGAATGCGCGGTCGTTTATAGCGTTCACATCAACATCGCACTGTGCCAGTATCCGACTAGTCATTTGTGCATCGTTGACAATGTGCAGCAGGGTGTTCCCACGGTTGTCCACATGATCCTCGATGTGCAGTGGCATACAATCACCTTGGTACTCCTGAGCCGCATTAAGCGCAGCAGCTACCATGGCACGATAGCTAGACTGGTCATATGATCTACAGATAGCGAACAACGGCGTTTGTCCGTTTGAATCCTTCTGATGCCATGAAAGCAGTGATGCCATGCGGGTAATGTGCAGCGGTGCGTGTATCAAGTAATGGCCAAAGCTGCGACCGCGGATATCCTGGAGAGCACAATACTGGAGTAATGTGGCATTATCAAAGCTTACCAGAATGTAATCCAACAGGACATCAATAGTCTCCGTATGACCGAGTTGTATTGTCGCGCTGAGTAAAGTCGTGTTTTCTATGTTCATATCCTGCAGGACAATATGAGGTGGGAAGTACTCGGACAATGAGAGAAGGTACCGGAGAATCTCGGGATGGGAGTTTTGAACCGCCATCATCAATATCGATTGGCCTAGGGAATCATGAGTCTGTGATATCCGCTCCACGGAAATATCTCCTTCCAAGGCACTAAGGATCGAAGTGTTCCCATCAATGGTCGCCATAGAATGATACGAAAACTCAGACTCGCTTGATAGGCTGCAAATGTCCATGACAACCTTCTTGGGCCGTTTTCGTATCTCTGGCTGGTCTTGATGAAGGGTTGGCCCAATATCATCGTCTTCCTCGCTTTCCACTTCCTCGTCCTCATCTTTGTTACTGGAGTTGTAATCATTATCCTCCAAGGATATAGACTCAGTAGAAAAAGGAAACACGTGGCCAAGATTAGAGCCACCGGAAAGGTTGTCATGGGACAACTGGCTTGTTACTGAAAAGTCGCCGACAGAAGATCCATGTCCGGACATTCCAGGAGCCATTGAGCCGGAAGCTAATGACTGTCTTCGACTGGCAACAAGATCATGATAGATGCTGTTGGTGCCGCTTGTCGAGGAATGTGGATGGGACGATGGTTCCATGAAAGCCCGGACAGCATCGCCATCCCCAGAGGAGACGGCGTCCCATAGCGCTTTGTTCCGTTGACTGGCCCTTCTTAATCCCGATGAGTCGATGGATAAATAGGCTAAAACTGCTTCGAAAGTACTAAGGGCGTATCCCATCTCACCTGTATCAATATCTTCCAGGTATATAAAGTTTCGTATGTACACGAGGCGGGCTTGTAGATTCTTGACCTGTGCACGAATAACTACGAACAGGAGCAAAGAAACTAAAGTGTCGGCATTGATAGTGATGATTGGTTTCTCTCCTTGGCTCTGGCTGCCGCCAACCTTGCTTGACTGAGTTAACGCAGTAGTCAGCTTCATGGTAGAGAGCAATAATCCAAGCATCTCTTGAGGTGACATTGCCGATGATATTTTGCGAAATTCTTCAACTGCGCGACCGAGTTGCTTAACAAGCTCATGCTTGGCCATTGCATCACCGCAAATGGAAATGCCCAACTGTGATACGTCAATGTGAGCCATTTGTCGGATCTTGGCTTCCAAAACTTTGTCATATGGGCGCTTCATTTTGCAAAGCCGTGGGAATATAACGTGGTGTAAATTCTCAGTAATATAGCGCTCAATGAGCTTGTCTACGTCGTTGAGCACAAGGGTTGTCGTGTTTTGAACCATTACTAGGCTCTGCTTGTCGACTGTTTGAAATATCTCAATGGCCGTTGAAATAGCAGTCTCGAGTGAAGCTCGCATCAAGTCTTCATCATCCTCGGCATAGTAGTCCTCCGTGACTGGTAGCATAACATCTGTCGAGGTACGAACATGGCCGTTGGCCTTCGGTGGCAAAGTTGCATTTTGTTTATCCGGTTTTGAGGTACGTCCGTTACTTTTTGTAGACGCATTGCTACTTGAGCGAGCGTGATTGACGGCCTGGACGAATTGGCTTTCTAGCTGAGGGTCGGGGATAGAATCAGAAGATGGTGGTGGAGGAAGCGGCTTCTCAAATACATTTCGGAATTCATTGGACAGTTGCTCCAAGCCGGGCTGCATGTGCTTAGCAATAGCTGGGAAATGGTTCAACAGCTCATGAAATAGCTTGATCTCCTTTTTGCGGGCAAAGTTGACGGCAGACGGGGTCAAAGAGGATACAGACTTGGCATCGGGATCGACCTCGTTCTCAGACGCCGCCATGGATGCCGTGAGCGCGCGAGCCGCTGCGCTCCGTTGCCGCGGGTTCAACTTGCGACCCATGCCCTCACGGAAAACGGCAGGGATTATGGGGATCTCCTGCCAGATTCCAAGTAGCGGCTGTGAGATGTAGTAAATGAGCCATTGTCGAGACTCGAAGGTGTCAGCGTACCAAAGGGTGTCATGGAGGATCTGAGCTTGGCTGGCTGTCTTGAAACCTAGAGTGTGTAGAGAAGGGGGTTAAGACAGAGGTCAGCTATGTTGGCGATCGCAAGCAATGAGGGGACCCTATGAAGCAGTCGCACCTTTATTTGTGTAGACAAAGCCTTCTCGGATGATGACGCTGCGATTGTTTAGAGTGGGGTATGATCGTGGCTTCCCTCGGGCCTCTCGTATGTTCTGTTGTAGTGAATCTTTGGGGTCTTTATCGCCGAGATTCACGCCTCCGGTCTGGATGCGCAGTACATGGCTAGCAAGAAAGTCCTCGGATGTGATGAAGTCTGCGATTGACGAGTTGGTGGTGACTTCGCGATACGTAAGGAGGTAGTCGGTCGTCGGGACCAATAGTATGTATGTGTTCGGATCGGAGCACTGCGAGGGGAGACTACTCTTGAAGAAAGCAGCAACAAACGGATTCAGCGGCTGCATGATGCCAGCGGGAAGTTGGCGACCTGGCAGTGCTACTAGCGACCTGGCCTTGGGAGTGCTGAGGGTTGTTTTGATGTTGAACGTGGATTTGGCTTTGCAGGAAGAAGCTGAAGAGACTCGGTGTGCTGAGAAATAAGCTTGGCGCAAAACTGGGGCTGTAGCCGCGGCGGGTTCGGGTCGATATTGAGGCACTTGTAATGCGGGATTCGAATCAGGACTAGGGCGTTGGTGATCGCAGAGACGAGACAGGGTAGTGATCGCAGACGGAGGATCATTAGACAGGCACAGGAGACTTGAGGCTCATCGGGGAGAGAGGGGGTTGACAAGACGCGACGAAGGCGGTTCTGGAGTAGAGTTAGAGTCGCAAGCGGCAGTTGAGGTGGTTCAGGGTGGGCTGTGTGTGTGATATGGGAGGGAGCCGTGGCGTGTTGTGCAGGCGTAAAGATGGTGCGTCAAAGAACGGAGACTGAAACGCACATGCATGAGAACAAAAACCAAAGTGAGCTAGGCAGAGCAACTTACTCACCTCGCGACGTTGAGCGGCAAAGCAAGCTGGAAATAGCAGAGGCTTCGGCGCAGAGCTTGGCGGTCTCGGGGACAGAGGAAACGCTCAATTTGGCGAACAGAACAGATAGCAAGCTACTGTTGTTATGGGTTGCGCATTCACCAGGCGGACGTCATAGAAGCATCGTCTAATGTTGACAGCCGGCAGGCAGTTTTCGATCCAAGCGGCGCAGAGCCGTAGCAACGCTTGATATAGGCGATGAGATCGTTTACGAGGGAGGGCTACGTGGTTTACAAGAAAAGAAAGGTTGACGTTGTCCGGATTTTCAGGTAGATTAGATTAGATATGATTGAGGCAAGACCCGATTTGAAAGAGAGGCAGTTACTATGTGATGATAGCTCCTGATTCCAAGTTGCTTGCTGGCGGAATTTGCCTGGCTTGTTGACTACCTTGGGTTTCTTATCGCCTTATCGCGGCTGTTTCATTGGTGGGGGCTTCACAGCATCCCACTTGTTCTAGGGCATATTAGGGTTTCAACGCTACCAATTGCAATGTATTTCGATGTATTGACAACCTCACAACTTCATTCTGATGGCACATGTGTACTCTATAAACAGGCTCCTCGGTTCTATCTGCGCTTGTATGACCATCACAGAGGACGCGCACGGTTCTCTCTTGCAGTTCTAGTATGCATAGCCCAATATCTACTGTGATTTCAAGCGATCTTTGCTGGGACGGGCGGGGGTGAGGCATCGCTTGCAGACACAACACTTCTGGGGCCCAACTCGACTTCGCCTGCGTGGCTGCTGGCGACAGTGCTGGGATCATGTTCGCTATATTCGGGAGGCGGCGAATTGGTATCGGCTTGGGAATCTTTGCGGCTGCAGGTGTTGCCAAGCCCCAAGCTTGCAGCGGCACCTGTAATTAGGGTGCCGATACGATGACAGAATTGTCGAACTGCGATGGGAAGAGGCCCGGCAGAAGAAGAAGAAGAAGCCGTGGGCTCTTTGGACTGGCCAATGTCTTTGGCAGCATGGGATGAATTTGCGCGGCGTTTCCGGCGGCGGATGAAGAGACACAATCCGATGGCAAATAGGGCCAGGACTAGAACCACAATGACGATGCCGGCAACTGCGGCGGGGCTGATCCCGGAGTCGGAGTCGTGGGCATTATCCCAAGGAAAATCGTCAAAGTCGTCACCAAAGTCGCTGTCATTATCGTCGAAATCATCGTCATCGTCATCGTCATCACGGCGGCGTAGGATGTGGTAGAAAAGGCCAAGTGACGGCATGGTCCTGGATGGGCGGGGTGGATGTGATTGTTGTTGTAGCAAAAGGCAAACAGCAATCTTGGAGATGCAAGGACAATGCGACCACGAGAAGAAACTGGGCATCTCCCGCAATAAAAGAAGGGCCGTACAGGCGCACAGCAGTCGGCCTGAGGGCGCAAGAGGGAGAAGTCGTGTCTCACATGGCTCAGCTACAGTGGCTTGCTTCTCTGAGCCTATGCAAGCACGCCGTGAAGCACCGGATCCCTAGACAGTACCACCATGTATGAAAACCGTGTGGATGTGCAGAAGAGCCAGGCCAGCTCCCAATATAGGCCGCATGTATAGGCTTGTACTATGTGCATATTGCTTAGAGAATTGCATTGCTCCCTTCAGCGCAGTGTATCTGTATGCAGTACAACGCTGCCACGCCATGGGACAGCCAGGCAGACAGAGAAAGCCAAGAGGTAGCTCGCTGGTCTGCAAGTCTACGAATGTATGTAGTTACATATAGACACACATATGTGAGACCTCTCTTGCGGCTTGGATGTCGCAGTCTGCACACAAGCCCGCTTCAACGTTGACATGATCTGTGGTGGGATGGCTAACCCTAATCCAGACGCCGCTCGGCCACGATGCCAGCAGCCAGGAGAGATCGACCCGGACCAGAACGACGACAAGTGTCTAGATGTAACTAACTAACCATGTAGAGTAGGTAGAAGTACCACATTTGCATGTATGTATGTGCATCTGTGTGTATTAATAGCTTCAACATATGTATGTATATATGCTTGAGTTGGTAATAGGGCCCTGGCGTTCCAGAAGGTCCAGAAGGTCCAGAAGACCCAGAAGACCCAGAAAACCCAGAAGTCACAGACTGCTCTGACTCATCAGCGCCAATGCAGGTCTAAGCCTTTGTACTCGCTTTTAAAGGCTTGAAGGAACATAGACCAGCCTGAGCCTGCATTGACACCAAGCGTGCAGAAAGCAAGGGCCAATGACGTCGGCTCCGGAGTGCAGCGAGCGAGGGCCACAGCAAAGCGCTACAGAGAGCGTTGTCGGCTGGTTTGCTGACTGATGGTGCCCCGGCTTTAAGTGCTGCTCAGTTGTTCAGCGATAGCCAGCAGACTGGCTACAGAGACCTGTCACAATTCCGGGTCCATAAGCCCAGCCCAGCCCAGCCAGCCAATACAGCTCCTTGATACCCAGACGCCCGCGTCACCTAACTCTTAGGCTCCTACTGACTGCAACATAACGCTCAGTCACTGAGCTGGGCGCTCTCTCTCTCCCCACCTACGCCGCCAACCCGGCCCAGAGCTCAGAGCCCAGAGCACGAGGTGCCCTTTCGTTTGGGACGACCAGCGCTTCCAACGCCCGGGAGTTACTACCTGTACATAGCTACCTGTATCAAAAGACTCGCCCAAGCGCGAGAGCGTGGTGCAGCCACCCGTGCGTTGCTTGCTTCTATTTCTCCGCCTTCCGCTCTTTGCTTCCGTTTATATTCTTTCGGGTGCCGCTCTGCACCTCCGTCTGAGCCTCTACAAGCCACTCATCCATCCGTCAATCCAAAAACCCACCGGTGCAAATCATGGGCGGAAGAGCCTTTCCTGATCTGTGGACTCCCCGCATGCCCGCGGCCGTGTATCACCACGTCCGCGCCCAACTCCACTCGCAGCTCGGAGCCGTTTTTGCAGATCTGGGCACGCCCGTTGAAGGGCCAGGCAAAACCGACTTTGGCGATGTCGACATTCTGGTGGCTAGTCCGCGAGACCCTACGCCCTCCATGATAGCGCTATTCAAGGTAATCGAGAAGACGCTTCAACCCATTGCGACCAATGTGGCTCTTGCCGACTCCTCCATCAACCTCGCTATTCCGTGGCCAACCGAGTTTCCGGCTCCTGAACAGCCTCCAGCTGCTGCCCCCATTGCTGAGACCTTGCGAGAGTCGGCCCTGGCCTCTGTGTCCTCTCCGGAACGCGAGCAGTGCTCAGTCTTTATTCAGGTTGACATTCACATCTACAACTCCACTGAAAGCTGGAAGTGGGCTCTCTTTCGCCACTCACATGGCGACTTTTGGGCCATGCTTGGAACCATTGTACGCCCGTTTGGCTTGTCTGCCGGCGATACAGCCCTCTATCTACGCATCACCGAGATTGAAAAGTTTGACCGCAAGCGCGGTAGAATCTTTATCACCGACGAGCCAGACGCTGTGCTCAAGTTTCTTGGACTGGAAAGCAAAGGCTCGTTCTGGGAGGGTCCGGCAGACTCGGATGAAGCCCTGTTCGAGTATGTAGCCACCAGCCCGCTGTTCTATGTCAGCCCAAACAACGATTCAGCCAAGGACCAGGAAGCCCTTTCTAGCAAGCATCAAAAGCGCGCAAAAAGCCGGCCCTGTTATAACAAGTGGCTCACCGAGTTCTTTCCTCGTTGCCGCGAGCAGGGGCGGTTCACGACGCCGCGTGTGACCAAGGAGCAGATCCAAAAGACTCTCTATGACACATTAGGAGACGACCTCCGGAGAGAATATGAGACTACCCGAGACAACTTCCTGGACGAACAAGCCGCCAACAAGTGGGCCAGAACGATACGTTCCTTTTTCAAATCACAGAACCTGCCAAGCGCATTCATCTACGGGTCACTAGTCAAGGCCTTCAAGCAGATTCTTCTGCATCGTGATCCGACCTACGAGTCCGTCGGCGCTGTGTTTCCAGATACACTCAAAGGCCCCAAGTGGGAGTGGGACGAGTCAGTGGTTGTCAACTTTATCCAAGCCACGCAAGATGGAGTGTTGCAAGAAATCCAGCGAGTCGCTGCCCTGAAACGTGCGGTGGCTTTGGCCAAGGCCGAGGCTCGGAAAAAGGCGGAAGCGGAAACGACAGAGAGGCTTGACGGAGAAGAGGAAGAGGCTGAAGCCAGCAGTCCGGACTAGAAAACAAGGAGCGCATATAAAGTAGACGTTGTAATAAAATGAGCTGGGGGTTTGATGCCAACAGTTGCAGCATGCATCGGTGTGGCCTGGTTAATTAAGTTGGTTCTTCAGCATGGCTTAATCTTGTGACACCCAGATCCTCTTCAGATGTTGTGACTCCCCAACAAATCTGTGCCTGTATTAGCCCATGCATCGGCCAGCTACCCTTTGCTAAGCCCCAAACTCCAAGTATTTCTCCCAATCAGGTAGAGGTTTCTAGTTGATCGCCATGTTCCACAGTCCGTCACCCAAGAAGTGCGACTCTTCGACCACCGGTCCTTTGCCCTTCTCCTTGACCTCCTCCGTACCAGCCACCAGGATTCCGACCGCGCACGCCGTCTCCTTGCCTTCGGCCATGATTACCACAGGCTCGCCCTTTTCCAACTCACGCGTCCAGCTACCATCCTCGGCTCTCTCAGGTCCGTCGAGGGGACTCGGCAGTCTACCGCCAACACTAGTCAAGCCGGGTGCCATCAGCGTCGCACCCGACAGCACAAACCGGATCGCGCCGCGGTCTATGCGAAGAGACGGGAAGGCGTTAGGAAAGCGGTGCACCAAGCGCAGATGCGGCAGCAGAATTGCTGGGCCGGGCAAGTCGGGCTGGAAGAAGAGCGGCTCGCCGTCCAACACGTACAGCATGGCGCGGTCGGGCAGCTTGATGCTCTCCAGCGCGCCCTTCTTGGGCATGATGGCGTCGCCGTAGGGCGCCAACAGGGGATATGTGGACAGAAGCGACTGGCGGAGGCCGCGTTGCACAGAAGACTTGAGCTTCTGCCTTGGCGCCGGGGAGATGCTAAAGGGAAGAACAGGTGGTCTATTAGCAAGTATTCCCGAGAACAGGCAGCGAGGGCTCAGGGGCGGTTGCTATACTCTTTCTTGAACATTATGACGGCAAATTGGGTGAGACTTTGGAGCTGATCCAGGGGGAATATATTCAAAGACTGGGAAAAGTTCGACCGAGGACGCTGTGAAAAGAGGCGCGTGCTGCTACGGCGTGAACAAGGCTGAGGAGAGGAAGGAAGTGACGTCGGCAGAAAAATTAGCCCCGCGTTCTCGATTGGGAAGGCGGGGTTTTTTTTCTAGAACCAAGCTCCTTCCTTTACCAAAGCTTCAGACAAAGCTACACCACCAACTACATAGAAATAAATACATACAGGAGCATAGTGAAGAAGGTCAACGAGTGAATAAGTAGCGATTTAGTTGCTTGTATTAATTCATTATAGACACCACGGATACTGCGAAGCGCACATTGTCCTTTCCAACCAGCTCGCTGCTTGGCTTAGCCGTAGTACACATTGCGCACGGTGCCGTCGCCGTCCAGCATGACATTCAGGCGGCCCGGGTTCAGATCGCGCGTCATGTTCTGCCCCTGCTGGATGATGCGGTGCTGCTCGGGCAGGTCTGCAACGGCAAAAGTCTAGGAGGAGGCGTTAGTGCAAAGGCTTCGATGCAAATAAATGACAGTGTAGCGACGGCAAACTCACGAGTTCATCTGACTTCCCGTCCGTGTTGAGGGTCTTGCCCATCAGGCGTGACTGCCACGCATCCTGAGAGTTTTCGCCGCTCTGAGCAGTGGCATTATTCTCAAGTCCGGGAACGAGGAGAGGCATTTTGGGCGCTGGATTTGATGTGGGTGGTGGGTGTATCCGTGAAAGTGAAAAAGTGTTGATGTCAAGGCCTGGAGGGTGAGATGCGATGAAATAGGCAACGCTCTTTGGAAATGTGAGGGCTTTTTAGAACAAGTAGTTGAAGAAGAAAAAAAGAAAAGGTCCAGCTTCGTCTCATGACTGGCCTTTTGTCTCTCGCATCAACGGCTGTTTTTGGAAATGTCATAAGCACCGTTTACATCGAGACATCATTGGGGTTAGGGTTAATAGGCAAAAACAGTCCAATCACGTACAATCTAAGAATCCTGCACTCCGAGAAACGCCAAAAACTATCCTGCAAACAGCCAAAAAAAAAAAAAAAAAAGCCCAGCACAAATTCAAATGTAGAACCCATAAACACCCAAAAGCAGAAAAGCCCCGAAAAGAATGAAAGAAGAACACCGGATCCAAGCCTGTATCAAATGCAACCCACCCAAATCAGCCAACAATGCGCCGAGTCCACTGCGTATATCGCCCATCTGCTAACAAGACCGCCATGGATGGTGCCGGAATCGTGATGACAATCTCATACAGATTCGACTCCTTTCGCGCCGGCAATATGAGCGATCCCACCAAGTTCCAGTCCGGCTGCGGCCGCCGGAGCGCATCGGCCTTGGTAACGTGGCCGTTGCCTAGCAGATCCCATTCGCAATCGGCGCCAAAGTCGCGCCACGTGTTGAAGGCGAGATCCTCGCGGACACGCGCGTCAAACGACAGCATGATGTTGCGCGGATCGTCGACGTGGTCAGCCAGCTGCAGCCGCGCCCGCACAAAGGCCTCGTCCAGACTGATGGCCGCGTTGATGCCGGCTGCCACATTGGCCAGAACGGCCATGTCGTCGGTCGCTTCGACCAGCTGAGGCACGGGAATTGTGGTGCGTGCCAGCATTACGGCATTGCCGGTATACCCGTGGTTCGCATCCCGAAAAGTGCGGTAGGCCCAGTTGACAGGGTTTATGAGTGCTCCAGAGCGCATTTCGTCGCTGCCACTGCCAGAAACCGGCGGCTCAATGTGTGCTTCGCCTGCACGCCGCGCGTTGGCAGTGTGTACCCAGGTCAGCGCAGCAAGGGCAACGTATGCTGAGGGGAAGGCATCGCCAGCGGCGGCGGCAGCGGCTGATTCAGGGCTGTCGCTGGGGTCAAGGTGGCAGCGGATGGCGGTGCGCAGCTGGTCAACGCTGGCCTTGTCAAAAACAAATGTGCGACCGGTCTTGGGGTAGTTGTCGGGTGATATCCCGCCCGAGCCAACAATGGAGTTGTTTGGGCCAAGGAGTTTAGGCTCATAAATGTACTCAGGACATGTCTGGAAGAGCTGGTCGGAGGATTGCGGAGAGTTGCAAGCATCGCGGAAACCGGTGAACGAGAGATCGCGGTCCTGGATAGTGGTGGAGATTGGCGAAGCGCAACATGATTGCTTCGCAAAATCTACTACAAATCTCCCCATGGCATCACCGTCGCCAAAGGTGTGATGGAAGAAGAGGGAGAGGATGAGTCCGCCGTTGACGAAAAACGCACGGACTACTATGACCGGGACACCGTCTCCTTCGCCGAAATAGTCGCGGATAGTGCCGTCGATGCAGTAGCGCGGATGTACAGTGGCATGGGCCGGGAAGCCTTGCTGGCAGAACTGCCTATAAGTCATGCCGAAACTCTTGCTTTCGTCGTGCACTTCAAGCGGAATGTCGTACTCGGCGGCCTCGTGCATATAGGCCCAGCCCTGCTTCGGCCCCAGAAACAAGCGGCTGGCATAAAAGGACTTTGCGCAGGACAACAGAGCAAGCGTCGACCTTAGCTGGGACACAATGGCGTCACGGGAGGTTTCGGGACTAAGAGCGAAGCAAATGGCGAGCCGCACATGGACACGGCTTGCGGCCTGGTCCCATGCTGATAGGCAGTAGGGTTTATTTGAAGACGGCATGGCCAACGGGAGGAAGGAAAGGAGAGGGAGGAGGCGGAAGGGGTCAGGGGAGAAGGAGGGGAAGAGAGGGCTTGATAATAGCGTATTGCACTACTTGTAGACAAGCCAGGAAGTGAATCGAAAGAGTGTGTTAGTTGGCTAGTTGGTAGAAACAGGACAAGAGATGGGACGGGGTGACAGGGAGAAAAGACCAGCTCAGGAAGTTTATATCCAAGTCGGAGAAACAAAGACAGAGAGAGGCCCCGTATAAAAGACAAAAGTAGGAAATCGAGGACATGGAAACAAAGCCACAGAGACACCGCGGATGCTACCAAATGTTGCTCAATGCCGGCCGATATATGATTTCCTTTTTTTTTGGCCGTCTTTATAGGAGCCTCAGCTTGATCTCCCTTGGAGGTGAAAGGAGGAGTCTGCTCTGCATGTCTCCCCCCCGGGGGGGGGAATTAAATATTTTTTTTTGCAGGGCCTGTCACTGTAAGCGACTAGGTTCAGATCCAGGCTCTCAAGCTCGGGCTTGGGCTCAGGTGTCCTGTCCTGTCCGGATGTCCAGGCCCTGTTCCACGTCGGTGTGAGCTGTCATATGGTAGCCAGGCCAAGGCTATCAGGGACTGGGACCGAGAGAAGCCGTGAGCAAAGAAGATGAACAGACCAACCCAACAGTACGAGTACCAGGAAGCAAGTGATGGTGGAGGACTCGGTGCTTGTGCACATATAACTAGACAGCCATGTGTGTACACTTGTTTTATATTGCTTGTCATTCATTCCAGGGTGCCCTCTCTCTGCATGTCTTAGCCTACATCTCTTAGACGTCAACCTTGCCCACCAAAACCACACCACATCTACATGTTAGTATAGTCTTCTTGGCTGTTCTCCTGCTTCTTCTGACTTGGTAGTTAGTCCCTTGCATAAATGAATGCATGAAATATATCCTCTCCTGTTTATCCAGTCCTTCCAACACCACTCCACTCTGCACTCGCTACTAACAAGGGCAGGCTGATGAATGAGCGGCCGGGACGGGGGGAGGAGGAGGGGCCACTATGGATGGAGAAAAGAACAACTGGAAAATATAAAAAGAATATACAGAAAAAAATATAGGAAAAAAAATCTGTGACCCTGTCCGTGTAGTCAAGGTGAGGTGGCATTGAGATCCAAGTCGGAAATAAACAACGAGAAAAAAACTGATGAGTCCTACCTGACCCCCTCTCTCTCTTGGAGCGGAAGCTGGGTTCCGGGGCCTACGAGTAGATCCTGTTGGCTGTTCATCTTGGCGCCTCTTCCACGACAATCAGCTCGAAAGGAGAACACAGAAGGAGTCGAGCGAGAGGAGGAGAAAGAGAAAAGAACAAGAGATGCGATGCTGGAGATCACTCTCATGGTCGGTGTCGTGAACTATATGCATGTACAAAAGGTATAGAGGCCTGTGGTTCTTCTAGCCTCCCCCCCCCCGCCTCTCCCCTCCTTAGTCTGTTCCATGCAGTAGAACCGGCTTGAGGCATGATATTCACTCATTCCGCCTCTTCCCTTGTCTTCTATGTGTCGCTTGTCATCCTGCTCTCTTGGCTGGCTCGCCCCGTGGCGAGACTTGTTTCCAGACACGGAGTGTGTCGAGGGGAGGGGCAGAATGGGTATAGGTACAGCAGCATCTTGTATCTTGTATCTTGTATCTTGTAGGCATGTATATATGTACATATATGAGCAGTTGATTGCTGGTCTGGACCAAGTGCTTCTCTTGGCCTCTCCGACTTTTCATAGGCGGCATTATCCAGCAGTCAGTCTCTCTTGTTCTTCCTGGATCTCGTATGGTGGCTGGTGTGACTGGTCTACTTGGATATCAGGCAGTCGGCGCTTCTATGCTGGGCTCTGGACCTGGTCTAATACGGGCGGGTATATTTGTAGGTTTGCACAGACTTGCATTGTCTTCATTGTTCTCGGTCAACAAACGTTTGCACAACAAATATGCCGATCATGAATCCCATTTATTCAGCTCAGTCACCTCGGTCAAACGTGTTGAGCGAGAAGAGGCTACAAGGATAGGGGCAAGGGCCAGGGCCGAGAGACTAGAACATGGTTGACTTTAAGAAGCCTGATTTTGCGACCCATGAAGCCTGTGAGACGGAAGACTTGAGCCATCTTTCCGTCGAATTAGCAGTTAGCGAGCAGAGACATTCTAGTGATTTGTTTGAAAGGAAAAGGACAGGGTACACCCGGTCGTCGCCAGGGTTAACGCTTATTTAAAATCTTGCAGGTCAAGGCCAGGCAAGGCAAGGCAAGGCTAAGGCCAAGAACACCGAGCTCCTTGTACCAGCACTCATGGGGCAAAGGTCTGGAGATGAAGCAGCACTAGCCGGCTTGAGATATCAGATCTCGACGACTGGCCGAGAGATGTCGATTCGCACCAGCAAGTACGTGCTAACTACCCGCAACTACGAGTAACTATGGCCAAGTTGTCTCAGGCCGTGCTCAAAGTTCAGCCAAAGCACGCCCAGACCTGGACCAGAAAACACTCACAGGCGGCTGGGCGGAAGGAAGGAAAAGAAAGACTTGCATATGAGAGAGCACTCACGTGTACAGAGCCCAACTCTGGAAAAGAGACACATGCAGGCCATCACAAAGCCGTGGCGGGCGATCGGCAGGCAGCACAGGGCAGTCAAAGGACAGTAAGGAGGCAGTAGGAGGTAGTAATTAGCTGAGCAGTCGGTGGACTACAGCTTGAATACATGTGTAGTTTCAGTTAACTAGTTGTATGTAGTTATGTATGTACATATGATAGTTGTACAGACAATATATGCACTTGCGTGACTATGCAGATATCAACACGCCCGAGGCCAAGTTAGGAAGAGTCTGTCCATGCTGGTGCTGCTGGTGGCCTCAATATCAATGTTGGATTGCTTTTTCTGGGCTTCTAGACCCAGAGTCCCAGAGTCAACCTTGAGACAGACTGGAGAATAGCGGGAACCGCCGTACCTTATTGACGGCCGGTGTGGCAACAGTCCTAGGGCGGCGAGATGAAGGTCGGGTATGTATGTACACTTGTACCCATTTGGCCGAGTGAGGGTAGAGCCTGTATTTGTATTCTCTGTATTGCATGCAATGTAACACTTGAATCTCCACTCGCAGGTTTCATGAGATGTCGTGTGGTGGCTGAACCAGGTTAACAAATGTGACGATCAGCAGTGTACAAGTACATATATAGAGACATACAGACAGACATTGTACATGTGTGCAGGCATGTAGTACTCAGGCTTGGGCTGCGAAGATCAGATTACATCACGGTACATATCTGGCTGGTCGGACGGACGAGTCGAGTGTGGTCAATCAAGAACACGGGCAGGGCAGACAAGCCCCCCCATGCGTCAAGATCCAAAGACGCCAGCTGGTGAGGCACGTAGGGTCAAGTCCTGATAACGCAGCCAAACCGGATGGAGGAGTCCGGAGACAGAGGGAGAGCGTGATGTTGCAGCGGGACAGCTACAAGTACATACATACAGACAGACATACATATGTGTGTGTATGTATGTACATGCTAGTATTTATGCACTGGTGCTGGTGTGTCCCGAGTATGGATAGAGAGTGTGTTGCCGGCTGGAGTGTAGCAGTAGTATTCTGCAAGTGCAAGTAAACAAGCATAGACACACTACATAACCATCTGGCTTGTCTCCAAGATACACAAATGCCGTTCTCTCTCACTCCCGCCACAGTTACGTCACACGTTGCCCGGCTGGCTTGACATTGGCCAAACCACGCACGCGGCCTTGACGGCGCAGCATGGAATGTGGTGGTACAGGTTGGATTGGCTATTGGCAGCAGCGGCTTTATACTGTGCAGAGTCCCAGCCGCAGCCGCAGCCACAGACGCAGACGCAGACGCAGACGCAGGCCCTGCTATCGGCGTACAAGGGCTCTCCTTGTTGCGCCACCACTCGCTCTTGCTGGCCAAGCAAGTCAGCCTCGGGGCGCTGTGGCCCTGTTGCTGTCTGTCTGCCTGTCTCTAGGGTTATGCATCGTCAGTCGCCCGCATAAATGCCCGCATAGCCGCACCTCGAAACGTCACGCAGCCGGCGTGTTTTCTGTGCCGCTGCGGAGGCGCTCGGTGCCCGGGAGACAGCGCAGTATATGCCTTGCACACCATTCCCCTCAGCCAGAGACACAAGGAGAACCTGATCAGTGTCTGGGAAGCCAGTCGCGCAGAATCCAATACCAAGCATTGGTCTCGGCGTGCATCATGCCATAAACGTCTACATACTTGGGCCAGTATGGGCGTGCGTGCGGGCAGCATGGATTCCCGCCAAAGCTCCTCGAGCTCGATGGCTGCTGGCCTGTGCTTTACGCTTGGTAGAACTACACACGTTCACACACTCACACACACGCGGTAGAAGAGGTAGAGCGCAGTGTGGAGGACTGACGGGGCTACAGGTGTCCATGTAACTATGTAACTAACTAGTCAACTGTGCATGTACAGATTGTACACGCGTACCTGTGGCTCCCCCTCCTCCTCCTCCCCCCATCCTCTCCACCAGCTGAGCCACAGCCATCAATTACTGGCAGTGAGGCGGTGCTTTGTGCATTGCGGCCTGCTCCTAGTCCAAGTTATAGTGGCAGCCCCCTAGACCCTACCGCTAACAGTGCACCCGCCGCTATCGTTCCAGGCCGTCAGGGGCTAGCTGGCTGCCTGTGCCATGAGCTTGCTTCTAGAAGACATACACCACCAGAACCCAGAACCGCCTGCCCCAATTCCCGCACTCCTGTAAAATCTACTACATGCCTAACAGCTCTCCCTTTTGGTACACACACGTACGCCACGCACACACAAACACTTGGCCAAACCCTCGTTTTTTTTCCTCTCTTCGTCTTCTTTATCATCTCCATCTTTCTCCTCGACTTTGCTGCATCTAGCCAGCTCACCTCGTCCGGCCCCCAAAATTCAAGCTTTTCCGCTATCTATCGCCCCCAAAAAAAGGCACGCCTTGACTTTGCCCTCGACCATTCCGCTCCTGTCTCTGCCCCCTTCCGCCATGGCTCGCCCATCTCTCCTCCTGCTGGCGGCTCTCCTCTCGCCCATTCCCGCCGCTGCCGCCGCCAGCGTGGCCCGCATAGACTGCTCCGATGCCGCGGCCGCCGTAGACGCGCGCTCATCCATCATCACATGTGCCGACAGCTCCGTCGACGCCTGTCTGGGCCGTCTCGATACTATTGGCTCAGATGAGGTCATACAAGAGTGTTTCAGCAGCTCTGACTGCACGTCGGTGGTCGACGAGTCAGCAATCGACGCCTCGCTGACGTGCTATCTGTACAAAATGACCGAGGACGCTGCCGATGCCGCTACCCCTGAGCTGCGGATGCGTCGCCGTCGCCCCGCCCCCGTGGCCAAGACCACCGAGAGCAGCGCCTCGTCCACCGCAGCCCCTGAGTCGACCGCCATGGCCGACATGGGCTACCTGCTGCTGGCCCGCGACACGCTCACGTACGACGCCAACTGCAGCTCGGCCACGTCGTTCCGGAGCAAAGTGTGCGAGACGACGTCGGGCACGTCGTCGTGCTCGACCGCCACCATCACCACGGCCAAGTGCATGGACGGCTACCTGTGCAAGACGGGCGGCTGCATGGAGCTCGACGACTCCATGGACACGGCCGGCATCATTGTCGCCATCTGCTTCGCCTCGTTCATCGCCATCTCCGCCGGCCTCATCTGCTTCTACTGCTGCCGCGAGCGCTCGCACGAAAAGAAGATTGCCGCCCGCGCCGAGGCCGAGGCCATTGCCAAGGCCGCTGCCATGGACCGCAAAAAGGCCGACCGCCAGCCGCTGATGAGCGACCAGTCGAACCCGTTCCAAGACCAGCAATAAGCCCGTGCTGCCCCTGAGAGGAGGCCGGCTCAAGGCTGATCTCCCTCTTTCTCCTCCTCACGGCCACCCGCTGCGAGGACAGGCAGGCAAGCGATATGTGTGTGGCTGACGCATGGGTAGCAGCAGTGCTGCGGGGCTTCGCTTTTACTCCTCACCGACAACTGTGTTGGCACGTGTTGCTTGGTGTTGACGTAAACGAAGCAATGGTTTCTTTTTTTTCACTTCTACAGGTTGCTTCGGGTCCTTAAGATTTAGCAAGCTTTTTCACATTCTTTCTTACTTCTTTTCATCTTACTTGATCTATCGTGGATTTCTTGGGTAAATATCCTGCGTTTCTTTTTTTTACTTGGTGCCATCACCAATGTTACTTGTCCTGGAGTTGGGTTTGTCTTTTTTTTTTACTTTTACCTCTTCGTTCAACCCCCTCGATACATACACACACAATATTCATTCTCCTCCCTCTCCCCCTCTCCCGTACTCCATTCAATACAGCCCACCCCGCCCGTGCCCTCTGCCGGCCGGCCGGGCCTGGGTTTTCGTGCCCAATGCTTCTCTCCCCCTCTCTTCTTTTTCCGCGTGCCATGTCAAATTCCCCTGCCTATATCGGCAAGCCTATAGTGACTTTTACCTGCGTAGCATGTACCTTGAAATCCCCCCCCTCTCTCCCCCCTTCTTGGTCTACTTGACTCCCCCTCATTTTAAGGGCTCGCTGCATATGTGCGTGCATGTATGTATGTACGTCAAGGTAGACACATCATCATCCTCAGACGTAGACTTGTACGCCACGCCACCGCCGTCTCCTTGGGTGTGGCGCATGTGGCTGGATGGCTAGCTGATGCATGCTGTTATAGTATATCCTGCCCAAAAGGGTATGAGCCCCATTATGTGGGGCTATTTCGGAATAACTATATCCCATATGGGTCACCAGACCCACAGCGGATATACAAGCAGCGTGTAGAATAGTATCAACTAGATAGAACTTAACCCTGAATACACACTATGCGCATATTACTACATGACACATGCATGCATTGCATTACATTCATGCAACGGCGGCGGCCACCCGGATCGGATCGACCACGCTCTGAATCATAATTCCTCTTGCCCTGTAACTGTAGCTGCGACATTTCACTCCCTAAACACCAAGCAGTAGTTAATAGTCGTAGTGGGAAGGGCGTCTTTCCTTGTTCCTCATTCACAACCTGCAAGACAGGCGAAAAGAAAGACATGGCTGGTCAAGCACACACTCAGTCTCGGATAGCCCTACTCCCGCCCTGTACATACTTGAGCATCCCTCTCAAGAGCATCCATCATCCAGTGTTTCACTGCTCCGAAAACTCGCACATCAAGTCACGGAATAGTTACCGTGAGCCCTGCAAGTTGACGCCCGGTAGTTAGAGATAATGAAAATGTGTCCTGTTAAAAGAGACATTCAACCCAGAATGTCTGACCAGCTGCATGCAACGCAGCAAAGAAAAAAAGAAGCGGAGAGTATAATAATATAATAACCACGAAGAACTCTCATGTTCAAAGGTCCGTCCTCAACCTCCACCGCCCATGCACATCAAATCACCTAACCCTCACACCCGTCCAATCCCATGCCCAATGACATGATCCATCGAGTCGCGCGCCACAGCCGGCTTCTGGAACTGGTTTAAAAACATGTCCACTGACGGATCCCACCGGATAACACGCATGCCACCGCCCAGCTCGCGGCACTCAAAAATGCCGCCGCCGTTGTGCGAGTTGCCCAGCGTTTCGGTCACGTCCATCAGGTCGCGGTCGTCGATTTCCGTATTCAGCTGCATCTCAATGTGTCGCTTGATCTTGGCATAGTCGGCATAGCCCTCGGGGTGCACCGTCTGCCCGGCCTCGCGAAACCTCTGGCATGTTTGTGCTAGATAGCGCCGAAGCGTTGGTGGCGCCACGGCCTTGTGCCGTGGGAGAGCCGACGAGGGTCCTGCGAACGGCATGGCAGAGTTGGGCGTCACTGGGCTGTTCCAGATGCCTGCTGGTGGGGCAAAGCCATTTCCAGGGGCTGCTGTTGGGCCCCATTGTGAGTATCCGCCAAGCGAAAAGGCATTGCTAGAATCCATAAACGGCGATGCTGAGAAAGCAGGGTGCATCGGACCAGGAGCACCAGAGATGACGCGCTGGCGGGGGCCTGGCGAGGGAGTAATTATGTCGTCCTGGGCGTCGTCGAGGAGAGCACGGCTGCCCAAGTGCTCGTTCACGTCTTCATGGGGCATACTATTACTTCGGTTGCCATGGACCACAGATCCTGGACGGCCAATAGGTGCTGGCCTGGGCATGTTTCCGTTATTGTGGCTGTTGGAAATACCTAAAGCAGCGAGATCAAATGAGCCAGATGCCTGTCGGCCATGGCTATTGAACGGGGATTGAGTCGGGTCGTTGGAAAGACCAAAGTTGCTGTTTCCAATAGGTAGGCCGCCAAAAGTGTCAAAGGGCATGCTGTTGATCCCTGCGGGAGGGTTGGAGAAAGTTTTGATCGGAGGCATGGCCAAGCCCGGAGGTGCTGAAATCCCGTCAACCGAGCCAAACCGGCCGTACAGGCCATCGGGCATGGTCCGACCGCTATACAGACCAGGTGGCAAAGATGGCGCTAACAGGCCTGGCGGCGGCGCGCTGACGGTCGACGGACGCGACATGAACTGCTCGGCAGACACAGGCAACATACCCTTGAGGCCGCCAGGGTTTGTGGGGGAAAGGGGCTGGCTGTTGTAAAACTGGCCGTTCGTAGGCGGAGGCAGACCGGCATGTGGAGCCATCGAGGACAAAGGGCTTGGGCTCGTGTGAATAGAAGATCCGAGAACAGGAGAGGCATTCTGACTAGGAGCGCCACTGGCCTGCGAGCCCGATGGTGCACTCGAGGACGAATTATCCGCCATGTGCTGAGATGGCGCACGAGACCGAATCAGCGTCGGGGCCTTGGCGGCCATGATTGGCATAGCAGCAGGGATTTTAGGTGAAACGTATGCCACGGCGGGATTTGCGTTATGCATTGGCAACATGTTGTGAAGCCCAGAAGTGACGGAGGGCTTTCTAGTGCAGGTGAAGCCTGGTGTGGTCGTGGCAAAGGGCGTTTTGGATGTTCCAGACATGGGCGTCTTGATGGGCGTAACGCTAGATAGAGTTGCCTTGGACTTCAAGGGTGTCGCTGGAAGATCTGTAGCAGATATGGCAGCAGGTGTAGTAGAAGGGGCTGTCGCGGGGGCCGCAGCTTGAGTGGGAGGCGTGGGTGTCTGCTTGCGTTGATCAGCAGCAGCTTTTCTTTCGCAAGCAAGAACCTCTTGTTTCTCCTTCTCCTCGCGCGCTTTCTGATCCTTTTGTTCCCGTTCTTTGGCTTCGCGAATATCCTTGTCCTTTTGCTTCTGTTCTTCCCGGAGCTTATTTTGCCGTTCTTTGGCCTCCTTGTTCTTGCGTTCCTGCTCGTGCAGGCGATGCAATCTCTCAGCCTCTTTGCGTTGGCGCTCCTCTTCTTCGGCACGGCGCTGGGCTTCCTTTGCCTTTTTCTTTTCCTCTGCCTTGACTCGCGCCTTTGCTGCTTGGGCTTCCTTTTCAATCCTTTTAGCAGCCTCTTCTGCTGCTCGCTCAGCTTCTCTCTGGGCTCTAGCTTCAGCAGCAGCCTGTTTCTTTGCGCGCTCCTTTTCACGTTTGCGTTGTTGTTTAGCGGACTTAGCGGCTTCTCTCTCTTGGCGTTCGCGTTCTTCCGCATCCAGTTCTTCCATGAGTCGGGCGGAACGCTCCGCAGAGAGCTTCTTCTTGTAGGCAGTCAGGACGCGTTGTTCGAACATTCGCGCTGCGAATATTTGGAACATTTTGCGACCCTCGGCCATTCGTTGTTCTTCATTTTGGGGGTCCTAAATTTATGGTATTAGTTGTTGTCGTTGTAACAGTCATATGAGAGTTGTTTGCCGGTGACTCACGTCTAGCTCTTCCTCATCCTCTTCATCGGCTTCGGGATCATCGTCATCATAGTTTTCGCCGTCGTCGCCTTCGTCGCCTTCGTCATCGTAGGGCTCGGTGCCATCTTCATAGACATGGTCATGTTCGCTTAGTGGCAAGGCGGCATTTGGATTTCCGCCGGGAAGACTAGGGGCATGGCGGGGGTCTCCTGAAACATGACCTATTGAATAATTGCCGTCCTCGCGGGCCATTCGCCGCTCAGCAAGTTTTTCCATCATCTCAATGAACCGTTTCCCGTCATTACGCAGCAGGTCATCCGCTACTGTTAGAATTCCCTCTGTCAATTACAGAATCAGCGGGAGCACAAGTTGATGTTAGCATTATTAGATCAAGCATTTCCAGTCGCTGGTGAGGAACATCTGCTGGATTGGGGTGTGTTTACCCTTGACTTGTAGACTATTTCCAAATGCCATCAGGTCGTCCTGCTGTCGCGGCGGCGGAACTCGCGGGTCAAGAGAAACGTCGTCGTCGTCATACTCTTCCTCGTAGTCTTCGTCGCTGTAGGCTTCATCGTCTTCGGCTTCATCGTCAAGATCGTCGTCGTCATCGAATTCTTCTGGACTGACAGAAACGTGCTCAATTATTCGACTTTGAGAACCGGGGGTTCGCGGGAATGCGCCGGGCATTGGGGGTCGTCGTATGGGGAAGTCGTGGGAGGTTGCGGTAGTTAGGAATGGAGTGGCGTTGCCTTCCTGGGCGTATTGCTCGAGTTCGCGGTAGTAGGAGTCATACAGACCCTCGAGTTCTCGTTCAATGGCAGACCGCTTGCGACCACACACATTGCAGGTGCATGTATTCTTTTGCTGGTCCTTCATCTTCTTGAGAACAGTCTCTTTTTCAAGACGAACAAGGCTTTTTCGCTCCTCCTCCTCCAAGCTCAGCCAGAACTCCTTTATACGCTCGCGGTCTTCATGCGGTTTAGTATCCCACACACGGTCAGTGCGTGCCAGCGAGTGGTGATGGTGGTGGTGGTGGGCGCCGTGTTGATGTGAATGCGGGTTGGTCATGGAGTTATCTCGGGTCGGGTAGAGGTAGGAGTCGACTGAATTGTTGACGGCAGACGAGTCCTTTTTAGCCTTCTTTTTGCGTTTCTTGTTCTTTTTGGATTGTGTTGTGGCTGCTGCTGCGCGATCGGAGGCAGTTGTCGATGGAGAGGCGGCTGAGTGGTCTTGATGGTGATGATTGAGTTGGCCAGAAGCCAGTGTGATTCCCTCGGGTAAAGAGCCTCCCGGGCCAGTGGTGATTGAAAAGCCAGCCTCAACAGTAGACACCATGGCACTGGTGCTGACCGAAACCTCCATGGCAGGCGAGACGTTGTCGGCGGCAGCGGCGGCCTTGGCTGCTGCTTGCCGCTGGCGCTTCTTGGCTTTCTTAGCACTGGCGTTGGACATGGCGGGATCGGCTGAAGGCGACGATACTAGAGGTGTGGTATGGGGAGCCGATGATGCAGAGGCGGACACAGATGTGGCGGAGCTCTGGTTCGGAAGTGTAGCGGCGGCGGCAGCAGGAGATTGGCCGGCAGGAACAAAGGCGGATGGAGATCTGGGGACGGTAATAACTTTAGTGCCGTCCTTGTTGGAGTATCGAGCAGCGTTGCGCAGTGATGAGGGATTCTGTGCTGGCGGACAAGTATTCGGAGCGGGCATAGTATGTTGGGGGAGAGAGATGTGGAGAGAGCCGAGAAGGCGTGGTTATGGTCGCTGTTTAAAGCTGCAGTCGAGAGGGGCGGAAAAATAATGGAAAAAAAAAGAAAGGGTCGAGTTGTTAAACCGGATTTATCGAACGTGGAGCGAGTGGAGGGGAGCGTCGGCCTTCTCACAGCAGAACAAGCACAGGCATCACAGAGGCGACAAAAAGCCAGAAACAAAGGTTAGCGGGCAGCGGATGCCGAAAGCGATGGTGATATGATCAATAGTGGTGGCGAGCACGAGATCCAGGCCCAGACAAGGCTCGTCAAGCAGTTTTGGTTTGGGAGACGGTTTTTTTCTTCGCTTCGCAGATTGCTCGCTCGCTGCAGGCAACCTAAAACGGATGGCGATTGAACAACACAAGACTGCGCAGGCAAAGGATGCCGATACCGATACTCTGATTCTGAGGGCTCAAGAACAGGAGCCACGGCCGGTTTGCAGCGAAGACGATGCTTGGGCTTGAAGAGTAGGAAATAATCGGGGCACGGCCAGCGAAAGCGCTGAGGTCATAGGGAATAGCACTGGCAGAATGGGCAACAGATTGTAGGCGGTTCGGACGATGGGTCGCTAGCTAAGGGAAATGCAACCAGCAAGCTGAGAGATTAGATGGATGATGAACCGGCGGATTTGTTTTTTCTGTGGTGAGGAGAATATATGATACAGAGCGCATTAGCGGATTTGTGGGGGGCAGAAGGCCTGTCAGGCGCTAAAAGGAAAGCAAAGGAGCCCTGTCACAGGGCCCTGAAAACCGTTCTGTAACAGCGCTGGAGGGAAGGCGCAGAAAAGAGCAAGAGCCAGCCCGCGTGGGTGCACAAAACACAAGGCTGAGGACGGGCTGGAAACAGAGAGAAAAAGGCAGAAGGCACGCCAGGCTGGGGAAAGAACAAACAGATACATCTACAAGTGGTAGTTAGCTACCAATACAAGTACAGGTATATAGATACACAAGTAGCTGAATATTCATTCACGCAGGCCACACACAATATCTGCCTCGCTTTGATGAATGAGGGCCAGTCTTTTCGCTGTAGGCAATTTTGTGACATGTGTTGCATGTAAGTGATGCCTTCAGAACCTCAATCTCTGCTACCTGCACCTAGTTCTTGGCCTAGCCTGAGCCCAGTCCTGAATCTGAGCAGGTGCATATACATACTCTCTGGTATCCCCGTACAACTCCAGGCCAACCCCAAAACCTGTCTTTCATACTCTCTGTTTGCGCACAATTCCAGTCTACAGAACCGCCTCCCACTTAGCCTAGGACATCATCCGGCCACTGAGCTAACCATAGTTGAGCGCCTTGGGGCGCGCGGTTTTGCCATGGCCCAGTCGCCGAATTGTAATTTTGGCTGTGTTCTTTTACTGACTGTGGTGGGGGGGGATAGGGGCTAAGAAGTGGGACAGCCAACCGCACAATCAATTTATATACAAATATGTACAGCACAGCACGCAGATACTAGGATGTGCGTCCATGCCTGTAGACCCACGGTAAATATGAGCCAGAATGACTTCTCACATAGCCTTGTTGCCCTTGTCTTGTTTCCAAACAAAAACATCTCGGACGACCAATATTCCGACTGACATGAGTGTAAGTGTATACAGACTTTGTAGTTGCCCAACAGGGTAATGGAAACCCATCCACGTGACCCCACATGTCTTGCCGTGCGTGTATCCGAAATTTTGGCGGCGCTTGTGGCCCACTTTTATATTGTCATGCTCCAGCATGGCCAGAAACCGGTGCTTTACTCTGTTGGGCGTTGGTTGGTCGTCAAGTGTCGCTTTTCGTGTTCAGCATGAGTATCGGACGGTGGAATATGGTCTTGGTCTATTGAGTGGCGAGTCAAGGTCAACTTCAACCAAGTACGTCTCGCCTGTAGCTAAAACTCGAATGTAGTCTAGCTGCGCAACCCTAATGATTGACACCACACCTCAACGTCACACACCACATAAACTAGGGTTTTCCTGAACTAACTAGTTAGCTGTCACAAGACTAAACAAGGATCACCCAGCTTTTGCTTCCGGGATGGATTTGACGAAGGGCTGCAATGCAGTCTTGTTTCTGCAGGGTCTGTGGTGTGGGTTAGGCACACAAGGACAAATCGCAAGGCATACTTACTTGGGTAGGTATATAAAGTAGCCATGAAAAAGACGAGGGCTACCAACATGAAACACAAAAACGAACATTGCCCTGGACACTGGACAGAGGCTTAAATGAAAGAAGAGAACTTTTGGTTCAGAGGGAGACCAAGTATTCGCTTCAAAAGAAGAGGCATCAAGGAAAACGAGAAGAAGCAGTACAAGCTAACAGTTGTTAGTCACGGACTACTACTGACCAGACGTTACAGGAAGCAAAAAGAGAAAAGAACCGGGGGCAATACGACCGACTGCCTACCCAGTCCTCGAATCACAAGTCGTAGACACCGATTTATCAAGGTATGTACTACGTACACATGCACATACATATGTACGTGTTATACATCTAGCTAGCCAGGGACTTACGCTATGGTCCGCTGCCGGGGTCGGGCGGCTGTGATGTCACCACAACTGTCATTGAGCCGGGCGGCTGGCATTAAACTGACCCTAGACGACCGACCTGAGGGAGGGAGTAGGCAAAGTAGGGACCAAGAGGTTGAGATTTGCCAAATATAGAACAGCGGAGTAAGCAACGGGAAGATTGGAAAGGGAGCCGCACCGGTAAACATGAGACGAAGATGACAATATTGCATTAGCTGACTACCTGCAACTAGTTGGTTGTACCTATGTGTGTACTTGCATGCACGTGTATGTACTTGGGTTGTTCAGCGGCTCTACTTGTAGCTAGTAACTACATAAGCGGGTGAGCTTGGATGGTCATGGAATGGACCGTAGACTAGGCTTCCTATCTTTGTTCCGGCCCCAAGTCTTTTCTCCGGCTATATGCCCAAGGTGGGAAATCGAAAACCAAGTCAGAACATGAAAGCAATATCAGGTTGATCAGGCACAGCTGCAAACAAGGCCAGACCAACGAGATTTACCGTTTGATCCAACACAGAGAGAGGAGGGAAAGGGGGAAGGCGAGGAAGAACAGAAAGAACAGAAGGAGAATGGTGTTGAAGTCAGAGAGCGGAGCGGGCGGGAGAAATGAGTGCCGATCATAGACAGACAGCGGTGATCACGAAGGCTGGGGAACACCAACATTCACATATTTCATGCACCAGAGCATGAGCGTGAGCGTTATACGGGAGGACAGCACAAACAGACCCTCGTTTATGATGCTATGTTTTGTTTTGAGTTTTCATGCTTGCACAAGTAAATCCGTCCATCTGCCAAACAAAAAAATAAGCATGAGAAAGCAGGCAGATGGGCGGCGGGTTCCTGGAAGGCCTCTTGAAGCTGGGATGACAAGTCAACGAGACAGCAACATCGTGCATTGGTTGTGGGCTCTCTCTGTTGAATACGAGAAAAAAAATGGTGGTGTTGACTTTGAAGTCAGCCAGGGGCGGGCGGGGTGAAGTGACGTGAGGACAGTGTTTTGGGAATAGTTGGTCGAGCTGTTAGTAGATAGTAGTTGGACTCTAGCGATATCTTCCCTGCACTGAGAGAACAGAGTGGTAGTTTAACAAATACAGAGTGCAAAGTACCAAATATCTGCTACAACGCATAAACTCCCACCCGCAAAATAGCACCTCCATCGCCTGCCAACTAGTGGGTGGCTTAGAGCTCCAAGCTTGCTCCTTCCTCCACCCCCAGCCAGCCCCAGCCAGCCCAGCCAGTTCGTGTTGGCGGTCTTTTTTTAGCACTCAGAGGCCTGCTACACCCTGAAAAGGATCCGTTTTACAGGGCACTCAGGCCCCTGGAGATCTCCTGTTTGCATTGCATTCTTTCCTGGAGCCGCACAGCTGTAAAGGCCCATCCTTGTACTTTATCTGCGCCTGGATAATGAATGCAACGAATGGCCTGCCGCGCAATTGATTGATTTGATGGGGGGATGGCGGCGCTACTTGAGCCTTCTGCGCCCATTAAAACCGCCCTTTTTTTTTCTGTCGATAAAAGCTTCGATTCTTCACTCGTTTTTCCAGTCAGCTTTTGCTTGGGTGCTCATCTTGCTGCTCTCTGCCTTATTTCTACTGCGGCGCCGTGCAACTGTGATTGGCTGACTTCCCCTCCAAGGCTGAGTCGTGCTTGTTCTACAGAGGACGCTCTCTCTTTCCTGTGCGCTCTGGTCTCTGTCCGACTATATTAATCACTTGGCTCCCCGTCCTCATCGCCCATCTTCTGCTCCTGCTTCTGCATCTGCATCTTTTCATTGAGCGCAGAGCATCTGCCTCCTTTTACCGAACTGCTCTCGAGAGCCGCCTGCCACAAAACCGCCGCACAAATCCGCCCCGGAAGCCGTGCCTCACCCAGCTCCGTTCCTCATCTTTACCATCACGGCCCCATCACAAGCCGCGGCGCCCAAACGAACTATCCTTAGATCTGCATCTCTCCAAGGATCCGCCCAGCTTTAATAACGGACATCATGTCGGGCTCGGCGACAAACGCGATTCGGAGGTGTGTTTCCAGAAACTGCCTGTACAGTACAGTACATACAGACATAGATATATATACATATACGCGTGCTGTCATACACAGGGCCGCCCACCATGGCTTTGTATTGGCCTACTAGGGCACAGCGAAAAATGGCCTGCAAGCAAGAATCCCCTACTAACAGAACCTCCAGAAAACTAGTCATCATTGGCGATGGTGCCTGTGGTAAGACGTCACTATTGAGCGTCTTCACGTTGGGTTATTTTCCTACCGTAAGTGTGGCCAAGGCCAGTTCGATTCCGAGACAGCGCGCTCTTACTAAACGTCATCTCTAGCGATATGTGAGTTGAGATCCTACCAACAATAGCCAGAGACAGCACGCCAGTCACGCGAGGCTCCTCCCACATTTACACACCGACGGCATCTCCATTCTCGCCAACCCCAAAGTCCCGCTGCCTCTGTGCCCCCCGTGTTTCGCTTCTAGTCTAACCCGCCCGCTTCCTTTCGCCATGTTTGCAGATCCCGACCGTCTTTGAAAACTACGTGACCGACTGCCGTGTCGACGGCAAATCAGTACAGCTTGCGCTCTGGGATACTGCCGGCCAAGAAGATTACGAGCGTCTGCGGCCTCTGGCCTATGCCAAGGCGCATGTGATCCTGGTCGGCTTTGCAGTCGACACACCCGACTCGCTAGACAATGTGAAGCATAAGGTGCGAAAACCCGGTTCCCCATAACTCGCATCCAGATTCAGTCCCAAGCCGGACCTTGGACCGATCTACACCCTGGTTCCGTGATCTTGGCCCCTCATTCATACCTAGCCACTGTCTGCTAACACAAGAGTCTTGTTTTACGGGTTTAGTGGGTAGAAGAGGCTACTCGCTTGTGTCCTGGCGTGCCCATCATCCTAGTCGGCCTGAAGAAAGACCTGCGAGAAGATCCCGTGGCTATAGAAGAGCAGCGCAAAAAGTCACTGCTCTTTGTGACGGCCAACGATGGCGAGGCTGTGGCTAAGGATATCGGCGCGCGGCGTTATCTGGAATGTTCCAGCTTGACGGGCGAGGGCGTCGATGACGTCTTTGAGGCCGCCACCCGCGCGGCCCTCCTGACTTTCGAAAAGGGCGAGGGCGGAAACTGCTGTGTTGTGCTGTAGACCTTTCACGTCATGGTCTTATCTCGAAGCCAAGCAGCATGTGCATGCCCATGGCTTTGGACCCGGCACTGGAGCCTTGCCCCCAACTTCCTTACCTTGTATCTCTCTCTCTCTCTCTCCTTTATCTTCTCTCTACAACAGCCCTGCCCTAATTCTGTCTTTGTCACCCCCTTCCACTCATCTAGCAGGCTGCAAAAGTTGATCTTGTGTTCTTGCAGCTCCTCCGGTTCGTTTTTATTGTCTGTTTCTTTCTTGATCTCCAGCGCTTCACCATTGAACATTGTCTTGATTTACCTTCTGTTTCTGCTGTTTTCTGTAACGCCGTTCATGTGGGCGGCCTGAAGACTGGTATTTTCCGTCGCCTGCTTCATTCTCCATAGGGCCTATCTTCATTTTTACTCTTAATGGGTGTTATGTTATGACTTGCTCACGTCTTCTTATCCATGGCATGTGCTTCTTCAATGAATTCACCTCACCAACTAATAGGAGGTTTGGCATAGTGGCACGTAATAAAATATTCATTTATCAGTCAAGCGGAACCACAACATGTCCTACCTCTAGAATACACAATGTAGTCGTACAAGGCATAGGTAAAGATCTTCTGTTTCCATACCCATCCCATCGCTTGTCCGGGGACTTGTGACTGCTCGCCAGATTCAAGTTCCAGATCCAAGCCCAGGCCCAGCTGATATCTCTAGCTCGGTCTCCTTCTCCCTTGGGTTTCCCTTGCGTCCGCTTGTTCACCGCTTCCAATTGTGGTCCCAGGCGACCTTGGCAGGAGTCTCAGTCTGAAAGCGAGCATACTCAATCGGCACGGAGCCATTGTTGTATACATTGGCCTTCTCCATGGCCACGCGGTACAGGTATCCCTCACCCTTGCCGGCCGGGCCAACCGTCTTGCGGAGCTCCTCGCAGGCATTGCTCATGCCCTGCTGCATGCGCATCAGCTCGCGGCTGTTTGCCTTTTCGCGGGCACGTGTGTGCAGCATCCACGCGCGGTGGATGGTCCAATGGCGCAGCCAACGGTTACGCGCCATGCGAAGCGTTGGCGGAGCGCGCGCAAACAGCCCCGTCTTCAATTGCCGGACCTTGGCCAGGTTCTCGGCCGTGGCTTTGTCCATGCTTCCCTTCTTTTTCTTCTTGAGCAGCGCCGTCGTGTTGCTGAAGGACTGCGCAGCGTTGGCTGGGTTGTTGAGCGTAGGCGTGGTGACTGAGGGGAGGAAGGGCGAGAGGAGGCGGCGGGTGAAACCCCGCATGGATGGTAGTAGCGACATGGCGGTGGTTTGGGTGGTCGTGTCGTGTGATTGTAAAAGGAAGAAGCTTGTTGGCTGAGGGGTCGCTTTCGGCGAGGCTCGTTCGGATAGCTGGTGCAATTGGTTAACCGGGAGGCCAGGAATGGGTTGAGGCAGCAGGAGAAGAGCACCTGGCTAGGAGTTGGTAGAGATCAAAAAGCTGCCAGCGAACAACCCGCGATGTGAGGAACGAAAATGAAGTTAACGTTCAGAGACATCGACACAGCCCACCCACCATTGCAAGAATCGTGAGAGCAGGGAAAATCCGATTTGGCGGTCACGTGTGAAAGGGCCGTAGCAACCCTACACTAACCCTGTATATCGTCCCCGTCGTCAAGGGGCTGGTACCTGGAACATGAATGGAGCGTGCGCTTGAAACCAAGCGGTTGCGAGCTGTTGACGTGACTAGGAGCTATTGTTGTAATGAGCCGTGGTTGCGAGAGCAAAAGTGCAAGGCAAGACAAAGAGTTCAGAGTGAAAATGGAAGACGAATAGAAAAAGTATGCGGGTACAAAGCTGTCTGTATTCAGAAGTACATGTGTACATAGATATATGTAACTAGCTATACTCGTCCCACGTATTACTTGTAACTATGTACTCACATACGTATGTACATATGTATGACATGTAGCTCACTTCAAGCCAAGCCCGCCCTGGCCCATCCATCCATCCACTTCTAACCCAGCAGTTGCCTGTCGTGTCTTGCAGACGAGACGGCCTTGGTAACTACTTAATACTGTTGCGAGGCAGTTACTGTTTTGGCAGAGGGGCCACCATGAAGATAACGTCGTGCCTTCCGTGACAATTCTATTCCTTTATTTAATTTTCGCTTACTATTTGTTATCCTTTTCTGCGTCTTCGAGCTTCCCAGCCTTTGACGTCTGTTTTATTCGTTCTTGTCGACGTGGTTTTGTTGGCTGTCGAGCCACGCCGCCCGCCCGCGCGCTCTCCCTTCCTGGCCTCGCTTTGGCGGTCTTGTTGCAGCTTTCATCGACGCCCCGAACGAGCCCCTCCGACTTACGCCGCTATCGCCGGCTAGAAAGCAGCTTTACCTCCCGAGATTCCCGACCTTTGAGAACGACATCCTTCCGGCCCCCATTTTGACCACGCAGCTCCGGCTCCTGCGCCCGGCTCTCCATTGAACGCAGACTCTCGCCCTCACCATGGCCGATCGAGGCCGGTACGATGCCGTACCCCCCATTCCCTCGTATGACGAGGCCGTTGCTTCGGGCACCCTCTGGAGCAGCGATGACCATCCCACCCACTCCGAGGCTCATGGGCTCCTTAGCCCTAGCCCAATACCAACTCCCGCGAATGCCGGCCGCCAACACCGCGGCGGCTACCGACCGCCGACAGTGGAAACCGACGACGAGGGCAGCGAATGGACTAGCGGCGAGGAGGACGAAACGGCCGAAGTGCGGCGCGAGATTGAGCAAATGGAGGTCGACGAGTCAGACACGGCTGCCGCACGCAGGCGTTCGCTGATGCGTCTGTGGCGTCGCCGCCTAGATAACCTGCCCCTCACATTCAAGCTACCACAGTGGGCGACACCGTGGCGCAATTGGAACGTGTCCATGCCGACCGTCACACTACCACGCATCCCCGGCTTTTCGCACGATCAACCGGGCTTCTACGGCGACACCATGCCATCGTCTCGGCCAGAGCGCCCGCGATGGCTGCAGTGGCTTCCGCGCATGGAGAGCTCGACAGTTCTGCTGGTCATGGTGCGCTCGTTTGTGGCTGCCATTATCGTCGGCATCATCTATCTTATTTTCTCGACTGACTTGTTGACATCGATTGCGCGCAAAATGGGCAGCGGTGTGCACGTGAGCCCGGAGCATTTGCGCATGTACCTGCAATCGCATCTCAGCCAGTCTGAGATGCGCGACACCGTACAGCACTTCACTAGCTACGCCCATATTGCCGGCACCGAGGGCGACTATGAGCTCTCTCGCGATTTACACCGCAAGATGCTGGAGGCTGGCTTAGATGACGTGTCGCTGGAAGAGTTTTATGTCTATCTCAATTACCCCCGCGAGGGCGGCCGGTCTGTCGAGATTCTTGGCACCGACGCCAAGGTCGAATGGTCGGCCAAGCTGGAGGAGGACGTGCATGGCTCTGTTGCCGCAGGCCACCAGACCTTTGTTTTCCACGGACATTCGAAATCGGGCATTGCTACAGGTCCGTTGGTATACGCAAACTACGGCAGACGCGAAGACTTTAACTACTTGACCGAGAAAAACATTGCCAAGGACGCCATTGCATTAGTTCGCAGCGGCGGTCCGTCGGTCTCACCTGCGCTGCAGGTCCGCGCAGCTGAGCTGGCGGGGTGCAAGGGTGTCTTGATCTACAGCGATCCAGGCGACAACGGCTTTGTGCCTGGCAACTCGCAGAATGGCCCACACATGCCAGCAGACGCCGTGAAGCGCGCTTCTGTCAGCAATGGCAACCTGATTATCGGCGACGTGCTGACGCCTGGGTGGGCAAGCGAAAAGGGAGCTATGCGCGTTGACCCCAAGGAGACCGAGGCCTTGCCTACGATTCCCAGCTTGCCGCTGGCGTGGCGGGACGCCAAAGTGCTTCTGCAGCATCTCAGAGGCCATGGTCTTGAGACGGCCAAGGAGTGGCAGGGTGCTGTGCCTGGCGTCGAGGCCTGGTGGACGGGCAACAGCTCGAGCCCGACTGTACGGTTACGCAACGAGCAGGATGAGGAGCGCAAACAACCCATCTGGAATGTCTACGGAAAGATCGAGGGCTCCGAGCAGAGCGATAAGTCAGTTATCATCGGCAACCACCGCGATGCGTGGGCCTATGGCGCTAGTGGCCCTCATAGCGGGACGGCCGTTATGCTGGAGCTCGTGCGCATTTTCGGGGCTCTGCGCCTCGAGGGCTGGTCGCCGCTGCGCACCATCGAGTTCATGTCATGGGATGCCTCGGAGTACAACATGATTGGCTCGACCGAGTTTGTCGAGCGTCACGAGACCTATGTGCGCCAGAATGCCATGGCCTACATCAACCTCGACTCGGCCGTCGAGGGCACCGAGCTACACGCCGCCGGCTCCCCGATTTTCACCAAGGCTCTAATGCGCGTGCTCGAACACGTGCAGGACCCGGCCAACAACGTCTCGTTGCACGAGCTGTGGCAGACGCGCTCCGGCTCCATCGAGCCGTTGGGCATGGACGGCGACTGGGTGCCATTCCGTGATATTGGCGGCACCTCGGTAATCGACCTCAAGTTCTCGGGCCACAAGTACCCTGCCGACTCGGCCTACAACACCTTTGACTGGGTCGACAAGGTTGGCGACCCGGGCTTCACCTACCACCACCTCATGTGCCAGGTCGTCGGGCTTCTCGCCCTCGAGCTATCCGACCGCTGGGTCCTCCCGCTCGACGCCGCAATCTTTGGCGCCTCGCTCCTCCGCTGGACACAGGACCTGGCTGCGTGGATCGCGCAGCAAGGCGCCGCCGTGGCCGCCGGGCTGGACGCCAAGCCGCTTGTCCGCGCCGCCGAGCAGTACCGCGACAGCGCAAAGACGCTCGGCGACTGGGAGCAGACATGGGAGGCGATTGTGCTGGCCAGCGGCAACTGGGAGTCGAATGCTGTTGGTGGCCAGCGGCTGGACTACAACGGTCGCGTGAGCCGCATGGAGACACTGCTTCTGGACATGCAGAAGGGCACGGGGGTAAGTCTTTTTTTTTGTTTTCTTTTTCTTCTTCCAAAAGTCCATCCGGTGTGAACCGTATAATACATGTGACTAGACCACCTGCTAACCGCCACATCTCCCTCTCCCCTTTCTACAGCTCGCCGCACGCACACAGTTCAAGCACGCCGTATACGGACCGCGCCTATGGCCGGACTCAACGTCCGACCCGACAGCTCAAAACACCGATCTGTTCCCAGGGATCCGCGACGCCGTCGTGGACGGCAACATGGACGAGGCGCGCCGGCTCCTCGAACGCACGACGGTTGTAGTCAAAGATGCTACGCTGGATTTGCAGCCATGATACGGCAGAAGACTCACGGCGTGATTTGGTTGTAGCTGCTATTCGTTTGCTTTTCTAGTTTTGTTGGGGGTTCTCGGGAGGGGGTTGCTATATTTGCGTATTTCATTTTCATTTCATTTCCTTCTCTTTTGTGACCGGCTGTTCCTTTTTTTTTCTTTTTATCTACATCTGTTGCTTCTGGTCATCTTCTTCATCTTCACCCTTCATTTCGGCAGTGTCAGCCCGCTTCCTCGCGGCGTTCATGTGCGCCTTGGCCCAAAAGATGGGCTCTTTTTCTTCGACTTTTTCTTTTTTCCATGGCGGTAAACATCATGCAATCACGAGTATATATCTATACCAGCATACAATCCAATACAACACATACATGCACATGTTCAGTTGTATAGACAAGAGAAAAGAAAAACCGCCCTGTTTGGATATATACCCCCATCGCTAACCTCACTTTCCTCACTGCTCAACACCCAGAAAAGAAAACTACTGCGGGTTCAGCACAATGCCGTCGTACTGGCGACCACGGATGTTCTCCAGTGCTAGGTTAAAGTGCTTGCGCGAGCTCTCAATCTGCGCGCTATCGTGTGCGTTCTGGGCTAGGTTGGAGTGGATCAGCTCAATCAGGCCGTTGAGGTACTTTGTCGTGACCGACTCATTCTGCTGGTCATAATAGTACACGTAGCGGTCCAGAATCTCGACAAACAGCTCGATCGATGTGGCGCTCTCCATGCACGAGTCGGCAACACGCAGCGCGCGCTGGAGACACTCGAGCACACGCTTGCCGTCACGGTAAAGCTGAACGTGGGTTAGCATTGTGTTGGCGGGGCTTGGCTGAGGATCGAGCATGGGACTTACTTGGTCAACAGAGTCTTCGCTCTCGCCCTTCACGGCATTTGGAGTAGCCCACCACAGGTGACTGGCCAGATACACAGCCCGGCACTGGTCGGGCTTGCGCAGTAGCTTGGACCCGTGCTGCGCGCACTTGGTAATCAACGTGTCGTAGTTCTCCCGGCCAAAGTTGCGTGTCGTGTGCAGCGCTGATGCAATTACGGCCACGGCCTGGAACTGCGCCTTGCTGTCTGTGATAGCTTCCTCGTAAACGGTAAAGGCCTGCGCAAAGAACTCGTACGCTACCTCTTGGAACTTATTGCCATCTGCCGTCTGCCCAGCCACGCAGAAGAGGCGCAGTGCCAGCTCGGCAGCGCCAACGCCGTTGACGCGCGTATAAAGTGTGCTGATGGCGCTGTGCATGAACTTGTACAAAGCGTTGCTCTGTGTCTCCCAGTTGTCGGCCAGGTGCTCCTTGGCCTTGAAGCGACGGGACAACTTCATGCAGGCCGTGATTAGTGGAGGTGTGGTTGTGCGTATACGCTCATTGCCCTCACTGTATGCGCGGCGCGTCATCTGCAAGAGGCGGAACTGCGTATCGTTGTCATCGTTGTGTAGCAGGTGCACCATGCGCGCAAGGCAGCCCTGCTCTTCAATAGTCTCGTCGGTTTCCGTGGCTCGTCGTGGCGCAACACCGGCGTAGCCAGCAGTGGCGGCCGAGCCTTCCTTGATTATGACCTTGAGAATCTCCAAGACATTTTCTAGGTCCGACGGTTGGCTAATCCGAGTTTGATTGCGCAGCAGGCTGCGCACAATCTCGCCCGCCAGGGCACGGCGCGTAGCATATCCTTGTGCCTGGCAAAGAGGCACAAATGTGGGCAGTGATAGAGCAGTGAAAACTGAGACATAGCGGTTCAGGGGAGCCTGTAGAAGAGCCAGGAGGCTATGCTGGGCGGCTGCAGAGTGCAGGTCGGCGTGGCTGGCATATTCTTTAACTTTTTGTAGAGCATACTCGAGTATCTGGTCAATGTAGTCCAGACGATCCGAGTAAATGTTGAGGGCCAGGTTGCTCAACGAGACTAATAGCGCAATTGTGTCTTGCACCACGAGATGGTGGACATCAACAAGATTCTTGACCTGTGTGAAGAAGATTTCATACAGATTGACATGGGGTGGAATGCCGCGCTGAAGTTCCTCTTCAGCCGGCGGGGTCTTTGATCTTGTTTCGTCCTTATCCTTGGCCTCAGTTCCCTCTGAAGTGGTGACTGTCTCTCCTTCAGCCGGAGATTCAGTCTCTGCTTGATCATTAGAAGGCGTAGATTCCTCGCCGTTTTCTCCAGACGTCTTTGTAGAAGCCTGTGCAGCTTCCGCTTCATCCTCGGGCTCCTCTTTATATGTGGCCTCATCTTGCGCCGCTTTAGGTGAGGCGGGCTCTTCTGTCGCAAAGAGAGAAGCAACATTGGGCGACGCGGTAATGTTGGTAGGGATGGGAGATACAGGGGCGCTACCTGGCTTTTGAAGGCTAACTGATTCCAGGAGCTTAGCCAACGCTTCTGACTCTTGCTGGGCTCTGTCCACGACTTCTTTGCCAGTCTGCCCCTCTCTCTCTGCATAGTCAGACAACCGGTCCATGATGCCAATGACAATGGCCTTGACATTTACGTGGGGGTTGAGCCGCGATACAGCAGCTAGGAACTGATCAAGAGTGTGCAGGTGGTATTCGTCAGGGAAGACCTGAGTGATGACCTCGAGTAGATACTCCTGGGCAAGGACATCGCGGCACTGCACAACCTGCTCCAGAAGCGGGCTAAGAATGGTGTTTGTGTATGTAGGAAGATCAACCAACTGGCTTAGGCGCACAATGTTGCTGCCTACTAGCAGCTGTAGCTCTTTGCGCTCACGAGAACGCTGTTCGCGTTCCCGCGAGTGACCCTGATGCTGCAAGCGCACCCACAGTTTGTTCATTTCGACAAAGTTTGTGAGCACAAAGTTGATGCTGTCCTGTAAATTGCCCTCGGGGCCGTCGCCATTGCCCGAAGGCAGGCAATCGCGGGCTTGGCCGGACAGATAGTAGCGCAAAAAGAGGCCGCGGATAGGGTGTTGGACGCCCCGCGTCATGTCCATCATGTCCTTCATTAGCTCCTTTACAGGCGCATCCGGCACAGACATGTACGCAGTTCCAACCGTGATCATGAGATACATGCGGGGTACGATATTTCCGGCATACTGCACCAGTTCGTAGAGGTCGGCGAGGTGGTTGACGGGATGGTTTTCGCGGAGGTGTACGGAGAGATATCTGAGAGCATCAAAGACGGCCATGTAAAGTTCGTAATATTGCTTAGGGCCTAGGCTAGACGTCCGCAACTCTGATACAAGGGTGGAGCTGAAGACAGCACACAAGCTAGTTAGCACTATCGCGGCAGAACCAGAGCCAAGGGCCGTAGAGGCATTATCTCACCAGCACTTGAGGGCATCCATCAGCTTGCCGGTCTGGTCAAGACACTTGCGCATGAGATTGGTCTGCTGGCGCACTGCCGTCAGGGCATCGTCCAGAAGCCGAGCCTGGTCCTCTGGCACGGGGGGCGCTGTCGTCATTGCGATTGCGTGGGGCCGATTGAAGCGGGCCGCGTGTTCCTGGGTTCAGAGTCGTCGCTTCCTACGGGTGGCCGATAGGTTGGTGTTGTGATGTGGTGGCTGTGCCGGATTCGAAGCAAAGGCCAAGATGTAGAGTAGAGATGTAGGCGATGGCTAAGTTGTTGAAGGCGGGGAGGGGAGGGGAGGGGAAGCGAGGGCGGTCAATTGATTCAGAGCCTCTAAGAAAAGAAACAGCAGCGAGCGCTGGCTGACTGATTACAAGGAACAAAACAACGCAGCAAGATTGGCCTGGACGCCCAAAGCTAGAGTAGCAGAAACAAAAAATAAGCCTCACGGATTTGGAGGCGGTGATGTCAATGCAAGAAAGCAAATGATGTAAGCAAGGCTGGGCGGCGATGGCCTGATGCAGAGCGAAGGTGGCAGAAAGGCTGGGAAGAAAGCTGGCAAGAGGCATAGCAGCTTGGGAAGCTACCGAGTTGGGGGAGCTTCAGCGAGAGAAAGGGCAGACTCCATGTTGGTGGGATACAGGCAGGAGGGCTGCGCATAACCCTTGAGGTTAGGGTTGATATATGGCACAAAGGGTTTTTGGCCATGGCAGGATTCGAAGCGGCAATTGAACCTGAGATCTGGTACATACATATATAACTACATATGTACATACATGCATCCTCAATGGCACCATTAGTTAGTCACCATGAAGTATTCCCCAGAGTCCCTACTTTCTTAGACTGGAGCACAAAACAGGTTAGCACGACGAAGTTAACCTTTGGTGTAGATTTTAAATATAGCCAGGTCTAGTCAAAGCGCCCCTTGGGCTTCCCACAAGGACCCAACAGGTTGGTCCATTGAAGAGTGTCTTACTTAGGGACCCCCAAGGGGAAACCACAAGGAGGGGGCAGACGCCGTCTATAACCAAGTCGTTTTACTATGAAAAAAATGGAGAACGGTGTCTATGATATCTGTAACCGAGCCTTGTTAAGCCATAGTAGCCAGCGTGCTATAGCCACATAGGCTTCGTGTCTAACGCAAAGAAGACGGCTAGACTCCGTTGGATCTTGAAGATTGTGACTAGGGACCAATTCAAAGCACGCTTGGCTCGTTGTATCACTTATACTTGCACTTGGCTCCATGGTACACATCGACCATTGGAGGATCCTCTCGGCCGTGATTCTCCGAGTAATACAAATGAAAATCTACGTTATTTGGCAGATGGATGTCATCGCTACCCACCCAGATGGGATTATCTAGGGGAACCGAAGTTTATAACTGCTTTGAGTGACACGCCGATCAGCTTAAACCTAGTAGGGATGGACCTCGCAACAGTTGTGAGGAATGGTGCGGCGCCCACGCCGAGAAGCGATTAAAAGCACGGGTCCCTTTTGGGGGATATGATGCTCCGGTCTATCACGCACGAGTTAGTGGGCTAGTCCACGCACACTTGGACAATCATGTTATTTTTGGTACTCAAAGTTGTACCATATAAGTATTAGTTAAAGGCAATTCGTGATCGTATATTAACTGTACTTGGAAGTATGTACATGCATGTGTAGAGCAGCAGGAGTAAGTGGCTAGTTATGGTTAAAATGGCCAGCTATGATAAAATGGGCGCGGTCCGATCCAGAGTTCCGGTAACTAACAAGTAAAACGCTAATCTTCAGGGTGTTGTTAGCCCCCAATCCAGCCAGACTTTTGTCTTCCGCATGTCACACTTTCTAGAAAGGCAAGAAAATCCCTGGTAAGATTGTGACCAGGAGGGTGCCGCTCCATGCAACTATCAATAACTATAGGCTTGACAAGTAACTGTGTAGTTACATACAGAATGTTTCATGTCGTGAGACACGATTTGACGGCTAAGCCATGGCCCTGATATCGGGCTGGACAAATTATCTAGTAAATAACCGGCCAGAATATGATTGGCTGGTACGCTCATGGGATGGCTGGACCCGTCGGACTCGTTGTTTGGTTGATACATTGCTAGTATGGGTAGTTGCCGTGTTGGTGTTAGCAGAGTGCCCAGTTTTTGTGCTACCTCAAGGCCACCATCCATGGCAACTGTTGTATTTGGAAAGGAGTTACTCAAGCGAATGTGGTAACTGCCGCGGTTCAAAAGTTTTGGATTGGAGATGGGCTTGATAATGAGGACGTCGCTTTGATAGTTTTTCTGACGGGGAACACTCTGGGTGTATCCTTGAAGCATAAACCATGTGTGTAACTATGGAGTTCGGTAACTAACTAACTAGTTCATGCTTGCAAACATTGAAAAAGTGGCAGGAAAAGGGGAGCTGCACATACATATGTTCATACACACATATAGCATCAGCATTGTGGAAACTTGCCGTCCACCAAAGATGGAGCTTGGTTCTCCATCACTGGCTCGCTGGTGATGTCGCATGGGTTGGTCGCTATGTATGTACATACGTGATGTCTATAGCTCGAGGTTGGTTGAAGAAGAGTCTCTAAAATGCGGATAACTATGGCAAGTTGGTTAGTTACCGGATGCTTTATGCCCTCCTAGGTGAAGGATTCTCTTCATCTGCGAATACGTGGGCGTCAGTGCGCCGAGGGCTGAGGAGCGCCAAAGCTGAGCCCTCATTCCTGTAAAAAAAAATGAGAGACGACAGTTGACTAGACGGCATTTCCGATCTGCAGCGTTGTGTTTCATGGCAACGGCAGGGTAGGTGAAATAGAGACAACAGCCTTGTTATTTGCCAGTTAGTGCTGTCTTCATTTAAATACGACCGGCAAGTTACGCGTGCCCTGGAGTAGGCATGTCCTGTGTGTGTAGTGTAATATAGTGTACGTATACTTTATATAGGATGCAAATTAAACCCAGAAACAATACTTGAGGATCCAATTCGATCGAGTCAGTTGCATCTGATGACAACGGAGAACAGGGAACAGGCCCGGTGTGGTCCCGCTTTCTTTGTCCCTAGACCAACAAACAAAGACCAGCACAGGGAACCATCCAGTATACACCCAGTTTCTTGCCTGAAGCAAGACTCCAGCAGAAAAGGCCGAGGGCATCCCAGTTGTGCTGAGGCAAGGTCGGCACTGGGCAAGACGGGAGATCACAAATCACAAAGTAGGCTCCTGAAATGAGCCAGAGGGATAGAGTGTGATCAATCGGGAACTGATAATTAAGCGAATTAAACAAAGAAAAGGCGGGTGTCATGCAGGGGTAAGTAAGCCTTTGGCTTAGTTTTCCCAGCTGGCTGGATCTTGTTAGTAGCCCCGTTTTTCAGTAACCATCCTATTTTGCGGGTTGAGGTTGGTGGCAAGCGATCTAGCGACGCAACGATCCAGCATTCTGCTTCAATATTTTCCTGGTCCTCTACATCTGTAAAGTAGAGTCTGGGGGGACCCAGCCGGATGTTGGGAATTCCGGCGCCCAACCCTGGCCATGGGGGGCCATTGGTGTGGTTGTGTGTGGGGGGGTAAGCATGAGTTGGTGTGCCCTTGTGGTTACTTACATAGTAATGTACGTATGTTGTTAGTTATGATTGACTATGTCTGGAAATATTTGTGCTTGTACCTAGAACTAACCACTCTTGTTATCAAAATCCTTTCTATATCAAGAACGGGTAGCTGCAGTAAGTCAGGGGAGACCGAGCCGAGACAATTGCATTTCAATTGCCACTCAAACAAAGGGATGGAGTCGAGCGGGTGGGTTGGCTACCTTGTTTCTTTTTGGCTTCCTTGAGTCGTCGTCTAGAGTAAGGGAGACATCCATCGTAGTGTAATGGAAGTGTTGATTATATGAACACTGACCTTGCACATACCAAGTTGAGACAGTTCTAGCGTGGCCTAGGGCGTACAAGTTTGCACGAGTCTGTAACTAGTGCTTTGCTATAACCACATAGTTACCCGCTTGAGTAATTACACATCGCGCACGTATCCTTCCGTTTCTGTCTCGGCTTCAATGTTCACGAGTGGAGCCATTTCCGCGGCTCTTCTGGCGTTTGCTGCCCGGACTTGGTTTTTAGACGTGGTGATTGCTCGCAGAGGCCGGCCAGGACCCTTCATATCACAGCCAGGACCCTTCCTATCATAGCCAGGTTTTCCAGTTCCTGCTCCTGCTCCTGCTCCTGCTCCTGTTCCTGTTCCTTCCTCCTGCCCGCTGTCTCTTAACTTACAATTCCCTTCCCGGGAATATACTTCCTGCCCGTTCTGCCCTCTGTCCTCCTTCCTGTCCTGGGCTGTTCCTTCCTCTGGGCCTACCCTCTTCTTTTTTATCCCCTGCCGCCCTCCACACCTTCTTCGGCCTGGTGTGGCTTCTTACGTGATCTTTGTGTATCTTTCCCCCTTCAGCCAACTTCTTTCCTTGGCCTCTTAGTGTTGGAGACAGCCAGTCATTTTGCTGCCCCTCACCCAAGCCTTGCCTTCGTTTCTCGTTGCCCTTCTCTTCATTTGCATGGAGCTTCTTCTCGACTACATACCACTCTTGTCCCTCCATAACTGCCGTGTCTTGCCCCAGTTTTCATATGATTTCTTTGACGGCCGTGCTGCCTTTGCCGCTCTGGTCCCATTGTCACATTTTTCCTTGGACTGTCCTCACCCGAGCAGTCCTCAGGTAAAGTCTTCTTGTTGGTCTTGTCTGGACTTCTCTGGTCCCTCGTTTATAAAGCTGCTCCTCTCGGCTCTCCTGGCCGTCTTCACACTCTCTTGTGGCTCTCCTCTTTCATCGTCGTGTCTAGCAATCTGCACTGCTGATCACACAATCTACGCTGCCATCCAGCTGGCCGACCCTTGACGCCAGTTTCAGCCCGGCTCGAGATCTGACATCCGCCACCGCTTGCTATCTTCTCGCCTCCATCCAATGGAGTTCTCCGGTCCGCTTCGCCGGGTCGAGAGCTCCCGGAATGATGCTTCCGGCCAGCTGCCCGTGTTTTCATTCTCGGCCGATGAGACGTTCGTCACTCTTCGATACGTCTATCCATGCCTGGTTTACGCCTACTTTATGCTAAGCATGATTGTCTCCATCTTATTTCTACATAACCTCAGGGCGTCCGTGCTCAAGAAACCTGATTCATTCCGTACACCATGGCTGCTCCGATTCATGCACCTTTCCTCTTGTAGCTATCTTGTCCAACTGCTAGCTATCTTCACTCGTTCGTTTTATGAACGCGAGTGGCTTGGCAGAGAGGATGAGGTTGTCAATGCTGCAGCCTGCATGTTGCTCTATTCTATTCAAAGCATGTGCATCTCGGACAACAGCTTTCCTGTCTGGTATCCCTACTATGGCAGTTGGATCATTGGCGTAGTCTGTGAGCCATGCCTAGTTTTATTGTGGGCTTTCACTACTCGTCCCTTTGACCTAAATTCGTTTTACGATATCCTTGCTCTGGCTCTCTACGGACTGCGTTCACTGTTCTACTTAGCTGCCCTCATTGCCTATGCTGTCAACAAACGTCGCAGTTCCCCAAAAGCTATGCTGGATGAAGAACAACGGCCTCTGCTAGCTAATAGTGAGGCCTGCATCGGTATCGAACAACAACAACCTCTTTTACCCAGGTCCAACCCCAGCAATGTTAGACCAGATGCTGTCTCCTCCCAAGCTTCATCATCTTATGGTTCAACTGCCCAGTCCAATAGTTCCACCGGCTCTCCTGCCGAGTCTCAAAGGAATGGCGACAACGACTCGGACGACGAGTCCGGCTCTGATGACTATGATACCCTGATGAAAAAGAAAGAGCATGAGCTTCAAAAAAAACTGATTGATGAGGGCAATTGGTTTGTTTACTTGAAGCGTTATAGAGTGAGTTCCCCCTTGATGCACGTCTAATCCTTGTGTAAATCGCATCGAGCTAATCCAACCTCTTCTTTTGTCTCACTAGGTTCTTTTACCCTACGTCTGGCCTGCGCGAAACTATAAACTCCAACTTTTTATTGCCCTGATAGGTCTCTGTGTTCTGGCAGACAACGCACTGAATCTTCTTCTTCCCCGCCAGCTCGGACTCATCATGGATTCTTTGACCGGCGTTGTGGACGCTACTGTCTGGTCCCAGTTGGCTGTATTTGCACTCCTACGGGCTCTAGGGTCCGAGTGCGGCATCAGTTTTGTACAGGAATGGCTGCTTTTCCCTATTACCAATTACTCAAAGGAAAACCTGAACCGCGCTGCATTTGATCATGTGTTGGGACTTTCTGCAGACTTCCATGACTCCAAGAGTACTTCAGATACATTCATGGCCATTCGTGGTGGTGAAAAGTTCTCGTCCCTTGTCGAAACAGTCTTGTTTAGCGGTGTTAGCAAGATATTCGACCTATTCATTGCCATAATCTATCTTACTTCAACATTTGGTCCCTATGAAGGTTTGATTACCATCACCACTGGCACCTTGTATTTGTTTCTTTCGGCCAGTCTACTTGTTAAAACTCGCCAGGCTAAACGTCTGTATGTTGATGCTCTCTGCGATGAAACAAAGAACATTTGTGATAGCGTGGAAGGCTGGCCAACTGTTGTTTCATTCAACCAAACCCGCTATGAAAGCAAGCGATACTCGGCTTCTCTTCTGAATCTATTTGAACAGATGAAGGGATACAATTTCCACTGGTTTGGCACTCGAGCCCTCCAGTCTCTCTCTCTTTTAACAGGTCTCTTGGCTGGCTGTTGTTTGGCTGTTGTTCGTATTCAAAACGGTCAGGCCACTCCTGGCCAATTTGCCATGCTGCTAATGTACTGGAATCAGCTTTCTACTCCCTTGATGAATCTGACATACATTGGCAAGCAGATCAGTGGTGTTATGATTGATGCTGAACGTGTCCTAGACCTCCTCAACACCAAGCCTACTGTGGTAAGTCAGCCTGGCGCATGTCCCTTGCGTCTCACACGAGGAGATGTTGAGTTCAACGGCATTCAATTTGGCTACACGGAAAAGAAGGACGCGATTGATGGGCTTTCATTCTTTGTCCACGGCGGCCAAACAGTTGCGTTTGTAGGCGCTTCAGGCGCTGGAAAGTCCACCATTCTGAAGCTGATGTCCCGCCTTTATGATCCCAGGACTGGATCCATATTAATTGACAACCAGAATATCAGAGATGTGGACATCTACAGCCTTCGTGACCGCATTGGCCATGTTCCACAGACCCCTGTCCTCTTCAACGACACCATCTTGAACAACATCAGGTATGCCCGCATGTCGGCTTCGGACGATGAAGTTCATGAAGCCTGCAAGGCTGCCTGTATTCATGAACAAATTCTCGGGTTTGCCCATGGATATGAAACTAAAGTTGGCGAGCGAGGTGTTAAGCTTTCCGGTGGTGAACTTCAGCGCATAGCCATTGCCAGAGCCATTCTAAAGCGCCCTGATATTGTTCTGCTTGACGAGGCCACAAGCGCTGTTGACACAGACACTGAACAGAAGATCCAAATGTCGTTGAAGAATCTTACTGAGAATCGGACAACGTTCATTGTAGCGCATCGTCTATCTACCATTATGAACGCTGATCGGATCATTGTCATTGGTGATGGCAAAATTCTGGAGATGGGCGACCATGAAAGTCTTCTCAAGGTTCGTGGCAAATATCACAACCTCTGGTCCAAACAAGTCTTTTTTAAAACGAAGAAAAAAGAAAACACTGAAGAAAGTGAAGACAGCCATATCTTGGTCGATGATGCTTCCGTGCAACGCACCAACTTGGAGCATTCCCAACCTGCCAGCTCAATGGCCACGCCGGCAATCAACCCCGAGGACGACACTCTCCACAGTACAGATGAAGGAAAGGGTGTTATTTCGACAGCCACAAGCATTTCCACCAGCACCGGTATTATGAATATAAAAGCCAGCATGGCTACCCCAGTGCAGCGGTTGTCCTCGCCTTAGGAGTCGAATCTCAATCCGCATGCACCATCTTTTCTCCCTCGAAGTCTACCACCAAGCCCCGTCGCTGGTAATAAAACCCCCGGACTATCACCATTGCCCACACATTTCCCCGTCGCTCTGATTTCTGTACAATCTCTCTATGATGGCCAATTTGTAGGCATCAATTCCAGTCCAAAATTTCGGTTTCCAAGTCCGAATAGTCAGTCGTTGACACCAAGGCTTTCAAAACAAGAAAACCAAGGGGCCTAGGGTGCCCGGTATCAAGGCCGCGAGTTTTCTACGCAAAACAGCCAGGAGGAAGGCATAAGAAGTGGCAGCAGCAGCGAGCTGCTGATATCGAACAAGCCCACGTTTTACCGGCCTCGTTATGTTCCGTTTGTCAACTCCAAGAGCGACCCAATCCGAAGAGCCAGTACTCTGAGCTCAATTCCGGAGTCGCAAGAGGAAACTGACGATTATGACGAGGTAAGCTTTCATTCATGAGTCCCATCTAGAAGAAATGCTTGAGCTAACTATGGTGTATAGGCAACGAGCGAGAATGAGAGCCAAGATCCAGAAATTGTCGGCAACATGCCGAAAAACAGATACATCAACCAGGAACAGGACGATGGCAGTAATGACAAAGGCGAGAGTTCCAGAAACACTCGCCACCCTCTTTTCGATACCCAGCTCAGGACAACCAAATGGCAGGAGGATTATTTCAAGGCTAACAGCCAAAAAATACACCTCCCCGAGCATGAACGGGGGCTGTCGTACTGGGGTCGTCTCTTCCGCCAAAATGCCGACCAAGCAAGGCGGAGAAATGAAACCCGGCTGCAGTAAGGGCATTCTCTTTTCTTTACATTCATACCTGTGTTGAAAGGCAAGCTGGTCCTCCTTGTTGTTCTCTGGGTGTAGACAATCCCATCATTTAATGAGATGGAAACATACTCATGTTTCCGGTCGAGAAAGGCAGGTCAGGTTGGGGCTAGTCGTGAAGTTGATAATGGGGTCCAATGGTTTTTCTCTTGGGAGGATTCTCTTGTTTCTTTAGGTCATGTGTTGTTTCATTCTTTTTAGTATTTCACTGAAAAACAACAGAATTATTTACACTCGTACAAAAAAAAATGCCGCTGAAGGTGCGGGAGAGATAAAAAAGCGTGACATAAACGAAATGTTGAGATCATTAGAAACATGAGAGAGTATTTATTTTCTTTTTTTTAAGCCGAGCCGCCAGGACGGTTACCAGCGCCAGCGCCAGCGCCGCCGCCACCACCCATCAGATTCTTAGCCCTATTCACTAGTGTTAGCTCTCACAACAGACAAAAGATAGATGATGGAAAAACAAAAAAGAATCACTTACATCTCAGCGAGGCTAGGATCTGACATCAGTGCACTCACGTCAGGCATGCCGCCTCCGTTGCTCATGTTGTCGGCCATGGCGCGCAAGCGCGGGTTGCTCATCAGATTTCCCATCAGCTCGGGGTTGCCCATCAGGTTCTGGGCCATGCTCTGGAACATGGGGTTGCTCATGATGCTGCCAAAGTCGGGCATGCCACCAGCACCACCGCCAAACATGCTAGCCATATCGGGCATGCCACCAGCAGCAGCAGCGGGCGACGCGTCAGCGCCGGGGGCCGCACGCGTGGCGACGTCAGCGCCGCTGGCAGCGCCCTCGCCCTCCTGTTCTTCAACGCGGCGCTTGGCCGTCTCGAAGCCCTTCTTCATGGCGTCGCTACCGCCGGAGCCCTCGTGCTCAATGCCCTTAGCGTAGGCGTCCATGGCGCCGCGTGCGTCGCCGAGCGCAAAGCGCGCAAGGCCCAGGCGCGACCAGCCCTTGGTGTACTTGGGGTCCAGGGCCACGGCGGCCTCGGCGTCGGTCTTGGCGGCATTGTGGTCCTTGGCGGCGCTGTGGGCGGCCGCACGGTTCGACAGGTAGATGGCGTTGGACGGGTGCAGGTCCAGGGCTTGCGAGTACAGGTTGATGGCAGAGGCGTAGTCCTTGGCAGCCATGGCGGCGTTGCCCTTGCTCTTCAGGCTCTCGGCGGCAGCCTTGTCTTCGGCGCTCAGCGGGGTGGAGGAGGCGGCGGAAGCAGCGGCGGCGGCAGCAGCAATGTTACCGGTGGGCGAGCCGGTCTTCTCCTTGGCTTGGCGCAGGGATTCGTAGACCGTGAAGATCTGCAGGAGGGTCTGCGGACCGGTGGCAGCGCGCACGCCGGCGGCGTCGGTGGGGTCGACCTTGAAGGACTCGGCGATGCAGTTGACGGCGACCTCGATGTTGTCAGCCTCGTCGGCGGCCAGGGTGCCGTCAGTGGTGGCGGTGGTCAGGTAGTCGCAGATGGCCAGGGCCAGGCGTTGCTTGGAAGTGAGAGACTTTGAAGCCGGCGATGCACATGGACTCGGCAGTTAGCGAGGGGTAAACCAAGGGTGGGAGCCAGAGGCGAGGGGCCGGTGTGTCTTACCATGGCAAGCAAATCAGTGATGTACCAGAAAGATTGTGTGTAGTTTGGCGACAGAGGGCGACGATGGGAAACAAGAAGAGAGACAGGAAATTAATTAGGCAGTGCTGTCCTAGATTTAATGTGCTGTTCAGATCAAGGTTGAAGTCATAGAAGCTTCCAGTGCCTGAAGTCAAGGGCAGGCCCCGCTTAACGGGCTTGGGTCTAGGGATTGGGTAGATGCATGAGACGCTTAAGTGCATAGGACCAACTAACAAACTATGAGGAAGACGGCTTACTCAGCAGCAGATCTCCCGACTTCTAGAGTCGACGATATTCCTTTGACAGCAACAATACAAGCAATTATCACACCAAGATTCTTAAAAAAAAAATTGTATAGACTCGCAAAAAGATTCGCATTCCCTTTTTTTCTCTCGTATTTTTGGGTTTTACCCCTTTCCTGAAATTCCCAATGTTTTTGTTAATCCCAAGTATGACACAAATAACCACGTAAAACCAAAATCAATTACAACCAAGCAACCCCAGCAAGCAGCTGTCAAGTACTAACAAGGAAAAAAAGAAACGCAGACGCAGGCAGTGAACAGGAAAACAAAACACTCAAAAGGCCCAAGACGAAAGGTGAATGCAAAGAAAAAGAAAACAAGAGGGCAGAATATAAGCCCGTGTGTGTTTCTTTTTCCTCGTCTCTCATTCCATCCCTTGTCTTCTTCTTTTCTTTCTTTTTTTTTTGTTCTTCTATTTTCTTTCATTTTTCATTCTTCTTATCTCTTCTCCTCTAGCTGTGCTTACCCTTGGTCCGCTCATGCATAAGAGCTCTGCGGATGCGGTCCTTCTCGCCGTCCCAGGTGAGGAACTCGTGCAGGGCGCAGCCGGCCGGCACCATGGGCAGCACGGGCACCTTCTTGTCCGTCATGACCTCCAGTAGAGCCGGGCCGTCGGTGTTGATGAGCCACTGAAGGGCGTCCTTGACCTCGGCGGGGTTGGACAGGCGGCGGTGCTGGATGCCCATGGCTTCAGCCAGCTTCATAAAGTCGGGGTTCATCTGGTGGGTGTGGGCGTAGCGGTCCTCGTAGAAGAGGTTCTGCCACTGGGTCACCATGCCCTGCTCCTCGTTGTTGATCACAATGACCTTGACGCCAATCTTGAACTGGGCCGCAGTTGTCAGCTCAGTCAGAGTCATGTTGAACGAGGCGTCACCGTCAATGTCAATGACGAGGGCGTCAGGTTGGGCAACCTTGGCACCAATGGCCGCAGGCAGACCGAAGCCCATGGTACCCAGGCCACCTGAGGTGATCATGGAGCGGGGGTGGCGCCAGCGGAAGTGCTGGGCAGTCCACATCTGGTGCTGGCCGACTCCGGTGGAAATGTATGTGTTATCCTTGCGGTCAGCAACCATGTTGCTCAGCTCCTCAATCAGAGCCTGGGGCTTGATGGTGTTGGGACGCTCGGTGCGCTCAAAGTCGGACAGGGGCCACTTGGCCTTCCAGGCATCAATCTCGCCGAACCACTCCTTGCGGTCCTCGACAGTCTTGGCATCAAGCAGAGGCAGAAGCTGCTTCAGGTTCTCGGCAACATCACCCTCGACAGCTTCGGTGGCCTGCACAACCTTATTAATGTTCTTAGGTAGAACCTCAAAGTGGACAATACCACCGCGGCCCTCGGCGGCAGCCTGGCGAGCAGCAGGGGCGAACTTGGACACATTCAGGGTGACACGGTCGTCGAAGCGAGCACCCAGAGCAATGATCAGATCGGCGTTCTGAATGGCCATGTTGGCGTAGGCTGAGCCGTGCATGCCCAGCATATGCAGCGACTTGTGGTCCAGCTCGTCAAAGGCACCCAGGCCGTGAAGGGTGGTAGTGACGGGCAGGTAGGACTTCTCAGCAATAGCCTTGAGGATCTCAGGACCACCGGGCGACAGCACAACACCCTGGCCGGCGTAGATGACGGGCTTCTTGGCCTTGTTTATCAGCTTAGCAACGCGGGACACGGACGCAGCCAGCTGCTTCTTGGTCAGGTCCATGGCAGCACGGGAGGCGGCGCTGGGCAGGCTGGGCAGAGCAGGTCCGGAGGGAATAGCACGGCGCAGGACTCCGGCAGTCACGTCCTTGGGCAAATCAACCAGGACAGGGCCGGGGCGGCCGCTAGTCGCAATCTCAAAGGCCTCGTTGATGCGGCGGGGCAGCTCGGCCACGGAGCGGACCATGACGTTCCACTTGGTGCAAGAGCGCGAGATACCGACAACATCGGCCTCCTGGAAACCATCAGAGCCAATAGCAGAGGTGGGCACCTGTCCACAGAAGACAACCAGCGGGGTACCGTCAGACATGGCGTCCTGCAGGGGGGTGATGACGTTGGTGGCGCCGGGGCCGGAGGTCACAAGGACGACACCGGGCTTGCCCGAGGCACGGGCGTAGCCCTCGGCCATGTGGCCGGCACCCTGTTCGTGGCGGGGAAGAATGAAGTCGAAGTGCTTGGAGTTGTAGATGGCGTCGAAGACGGGCAGAATAGCGCCACCAGGGTAGCCGACTTTTGGAGGCACATTGTTAGCGCGGCAAGAGAGAATGCGGGCGGGTGGCAGAACTTACAGACGTGCTTGACGCCGTGTCTCAGCATCATCTCGTGGAAGATTTCACCACCGGTCTTGCCAATGAAGCTGTGCGAAAGTGGTGTGTGAGTTTTCTTGGTCGGGCCAAAAGGGTTATTTCGCTACGTGAATCATGGGTACGTACGACTCGTCCATCACCTCTCCCTTGGCCTTGAGGGGCTGCACATGGCTGTTGTCGTTGATGACATTGAAATTTGAGCTGGGCACCTCGCGGGTCTCGGGACTATTCCACAGAAAGAGAGACATGTCAGCAAGTGATGGATGTTTCCAGGTGCGACGACCAATTGATCACGACTCACGCGGCAGCAGGCGTCGATTGCTTGCGGGTGCTGGACGTCAAGTTCCGGGCGGCAAAGGAGGCCGTCGCGAGGGCGGGCGATTGGCGCGAGAGGGCGGTTGGCCGGGCCAGCGAGCGAATGGCGCGAGATCTGTACATTTTGGGGGGGTTTTATGACTGTTTGGCGGGCGAGGAGAGGGGACCAGTAAAAAGGAAGAAAAAAAAAAGAAGAAAATCTCCCACAATCTCACGATAATGGAGATGGAAAAGCGAGATCGAGAATCGTCCCTCAAGAGTCCAGAAAACAAAGACAGACAGATTCACGGCCAACAATAGAAAACTTGAAAGTTTGTCTTGTGGTCTGCGGAGCGTGAAGAAAAAGCCGTGGTCGTTAGTTTGGGCCTGAAAAAAAGAAAAGAATATTGTTGAAGGAGCCGACAAAGCGGGACTATTAGGATGGAATTAGGACGGGTTATAACAGGTCCAAGAAACCCAGGACACGGAGCCCAGAACCACCACCAACTCACCCAAATGCGCTGCACGCAAAGATTATTTGCTCTGACGCTCCAATCGTGCGATACGCAGTGAGAATGAAGCTGCGTTGAAGCTCAGAATCGCATGATGCCGAACCAGACAAAAGACCAAACGAGGCCGGCAATCTGGCGATGCTGGACACCAAGCCCACAACAGGCCGGCCGACTTGGAGAACTGGTCGCAGTGGGTGCCAGGCTGCTGACACACAACTGAAGCCCACGCTTGTACTCTTCCTCGCGATACAGCAGCCCTGGCACAAGCTCCGGCCTGGCGTAAGCTGGAGGGGCAGCATAGAGGCCTGCGAAACGCCCTGGGCCGCCTGTCTCTCGGTGCCCTCAGCGCCCCTAAGCTTCTGTAATCTCTGCATGCTGACAGCTGTGCAGGGCGGGGGGCACGGCGCACTGTCTGTTTTGCTGCTGCTGCTACTGACTCGCGCCGTGTCAATAACTCTGCTGCGCACTGTCCTTACCCCAGCCTTAAGCTAGTGGCGATATCGGCTATGCGCGAGAACGCTAATAACACCGGCTCCCATTGGCCGACATGTTCATGATTCATTTTTTTTTTCTCTTCTCACCATCTAGCAAACACGACTCAGCTCTAATGACTGTGCCCAGAGTGCCAGAAAATCAGCCGTCTATCAGCCATGCGGTGGCCTGTTGTACAGATACAGGCACAAGTCAACTCAGGACCATGTTAGTCATAACTAACCCTACTAAAACACTAACTTTGACTCAACCTGACTTTTTCATCTGACGTGCCCAAGCTCCATAAAAAATATGGTAACCCTACCCCAAAAAAAGGAGTCAACCAAATTTGGTAGGACGCACAACCCTGCAAAAATCTGCCAATGTCCACTACGCCCTTTACAGAACAGCTTTTATAAGTCCTCCGGTCTTCACCGAAGAACTCAAAGTCATGACAGAAAAGATGCAAAAATGACGACTTCGCAGAACTGCTGAGTTGTAATGGATGTTGACCACGATGGGATTCGAACCCACAATCTTTTGATTCGTAGTCAAACGCCTTGCCATTGGGCCACGCGGCCATTTCCTGTGTTGTTGATGGAAAATAAGAAGTTTGTGCCTATATCTCGCGATTTTTGAAAATTTTCTTATGTAGCTCATTACATCATAGATCTGTCAAGGGAAGGGTGATCGTTGATTGATAGTGGGTACTGTTTTTTTTTAACCCACGGACCCTACAAGGTTGGCTGCAGGGATAGGGTTGGCTCACTATTTGATTTATACACATACCCTAACCCTATACATCAGGTAGTACTAACGATTGCAACACAAATAAACACACAACTCGTCATAACCACCTCATTGCTAACGCTTATTCATACTGCCTTCCACTCTCTCAATGCTGCTTCAGTTCAACCAGCTGAAAGTCAGAATATGGCTGGAAGCGAGTTATCAAGAAGCATATCCCAAGTCTCATCACATATCACCACTGTTTCCAGCATCGTAGCTAATATTGATAGGCATCATCTGCAAGAAGCCAAACGAAACGGTACAGAAGGACATAGAAAGACATGTACTGGAATGGACATACTGCCCGCACATGGCTAGACAATTTTTTGAGAGACAAAAAAAGAGCTGAGGCTCACTGGATGGAGTCTATTCTGCTGTTTATGCGGTGCTTTCCCTAGCGAAGGAGGCTCTTGGAATGTTTGGACGCTGATAATCTGGCACCTTGTTGCAGCTGGAAACAGACAAACAAGAGAGAGAGAGCAAAGATGAAGGGCATTCCAGTCTTTGTCGGGCTTAGCTTAACTAAAGTTCCTTTTTCTTCCAATGTAACAGACAAGATGAGTGTTGCACAGGTGAAGACAAGGCACTTTGTGCATCATTCTGTATGGTTCATCTATCAGAAAGAAAACGTCATAAAAATCAAAGGTCGCACGACAAAACGAACGGCCAACTGAGACCCCATCTGCCCAAGGACAGCTGCCCGAGACAGAACAAGGGCAAATGGAAACAGTCAAAAGGGAGGACACACTGTATATAAACAATTTAGGACTGAACCGCATTCCACTGACTGTGTGCTCTGATCCAAAGGTCTAGGTCCCAAGACTTGGCAAAGTTGGTGTGTCTTTGCCTTAAAGCAGAGTATCTTTGCTTGCCGGGGTCTCTTGTCTCTAACCTTGGCGTTCCTGAAACCAAAAATAGCTTCTGTAAGCTTTACGGCCTGTTGAGTGCACATGACATAGGCCTTCTTTCCTTCCAAGTTGCTCCCTTTTCTCACTCTACTGTCCGTTTCTGGTGCTCAGCCAGTCTGTCACTTGCCATTTCGGTATTTCTCATTCAGCCAGGTAGGATCAAGACAAGTCTTGACAGGATCCTTTCTTCGGTTCATTGTGCACAAAACCGGTCTACCGAAATACCGTCTTGGACCTGAATGTCCCCCCCCCCCCGCCCCGTATGTACGCAAGTAGACTAGACCACTACTCACTATGTCGCTGTTAGTCGGTCACCATGATTATTTTCTCTGCGCTCATCAAGGCTGGGCCAAGAATGCTACCAAAACCTTGGCTGGCCTTATGTCAAAGTCGTCTATGGCGGCATCTCGTCTAACCGGACCCTCTCGCACGCATTGGGTCTTGGTTACTCACACGGCTAAAGGAAATAGAGGGCTAGCATCATAGATAGTGGCCCTTTGTGCTTCGAGAGAGTAACCGCAACCGGAGGCTAGAACACACTTATAAGAGATGCAGAGCGCCGACTACTACTCACTGGTTCATGATGCCCTTTTTCATCTCACTCTCATCCGCCTCACCTAGTCTTCCCTTGTCTTCTATCTTGGCTTTGTTTGTTTGCTGCTTTGTATTGCCATCTCTTCTATATTCCTTTCTTCACTGACCATAGTTACACCATATACTTCCATTTCCTCTCATTAATCATGCATTTTTATTCGAGCTCCAGCCTGGCCGCTGCTGCGCTGACGGCTCTTTCCGTCCTTCCGACCAGCGTTAGTGCTGGCTACCAGTCTTCCACCATAGACAACATCGCCGTGTACTGGGGACAGAACTCTGCTGGAGGCTCAGGATCACAGGGCCGTCTTTCTGAGTATTGTGCCGACTCTCCAGTGAACGTGAGTTATCCAAACAAATCAGTACAGAGTACATGCGCTAACAGCCTGTGTTTAGATTATCCCCCTGGCCTTCCTCAATGGCATCAAGAATCCTATTTCTGTCAACTTTGGTAGTGCTAGTGATATTTGCACCAAGATGTCTGGCACCAATCTGCTGAGGTGCCCCGAGATTGAGTAAGTCCCCAGTTGTCTTGTTCTTGTATAAGCTTATCCCACACTAACACATGATACAGAGAAGATATTCAGGAGTGCCAGGCTATGGGCAAGACAATTCTGCTTTCCGTTGGTGGTGCCACATACAACGAGGGTGGCTTTTCCAGCGAGTCGGAAGCTCAGAAGTATGCGGACAAAATTTGGGCCATGTTCGGCCCCCCTACCGATGACAACGATGTGCAGCGTCCCTTTGGCAAGGCCGTGATCGATGGGTTTGACTTTGACTTTGAGGCCAAGTCTTCTAACTTGGTACCCTTTGGCAAGCGTCTGCGCCAGAACATGAACGCCTCGCCCGGCACGTACTACTTGGCTGTGGCCCCGCAGTGCCCCTTCCCGGATGTGGCCAACAATGAAATGCTGGCGGGGAAGCTCGAGTTTGACTTTGTCATGGTGCAGTTCTACAACAACTACTGCGGCGTCCAGTCCTTCAAATCTGGCTCGACCAAGCAAAACACCTTCAACTTTGAGACATGGGACAACTGGGCCAAGTCTGAGAGTGCCAACAAGAATGTCAAGGTTATGCTCGGAATCCCGGCTACTACCACCGCTGGCAACGGCTACGTTGATGCCGACACTTTGTCAGAGATCATTGACTACTGTGGCAAGTTTAGCAGCTTCGCCGGAGTCATGATGTGGGATATGTCTCAGCTCTATACCAATGACGGCTATCTCAACAAGGTCGCTGATGCTCTGAGCGGCGCATACAAACCCAAGCAATCTGCCTCTACTGTCACCAAGACCGCTGCTATTTCTGCTACTGCTTCGTCTACGTATGACCAGACGTCCTTTATCACCAGCACGACCTACGCTACCACCACCATCAGCATGACACGCACCTCCGGGACTGCCGTTGCTACCGCGTCTACTACTGAAAGCCATACCGAGGCAGGACTTTATGTCGCAGACCAATCGGGCGAGGGCGTTTCCCAGTGGAACCAGTGTGGTGGTTCCGGCTTCACGGGATCGACCACATGCAAGGCCCCCTTTAGTTGTGTGTGCAGTGATGAATGGTACTGCCAGTGTCAGTAAAAGCACGCCAGCGGGGGGGCGGGGGGGGGGGGGGGGGGTATTCAAAACGGAGGAGAAAAGATAACTTGTTTGTATAATGTTTAAAGGGATTCTGATATCTGTCATCATGCAGAAAGGGGTTGGAACTGGTTGTTTTATGCTTTGTTTCTCTGCAACGACTTGCTGGAAAAGCGTTGACGGAGTGTTTGTTTCAATAATTAATCTATGCAGAGTGTGTTACACGATACTCGAAGTTGGCTTGTCAGTTAGAATATAGCCGACTGTCTAATTCTTATTTCCGTTTTACACAAATGTACACGATGATGTCATTCCTAGAAAACGAGTGTGCTATCTTCCACAGCTGCAAAATCTGATGTTGGGCTGCCGGGGCCTAGGACTCGGGCCGGGAGATAATTATCCCGATGGGGGTAGGGCTACGCTCTTACCTTGTGTGGTCTCGGGATCTTGTCCGTGGAATTGCAAGAGGGTTTCATTTTCATCGCATTAGTTATGTGTGTACATGTTGCCAAAACAGAGCAGTAACCCGTTTGAGACTTTGAGACCCGAGATTGGCAGCTGCCAGTCTTGGCATAGCCGATGTAGGCTGCTTTCCGAGGTCACTGCAATTTCGCCGACACGTGAGATAAGGTAAAGCAAGACAATGCAAAGAAAGCAATTGCAACTACCCTGGGCAAATACCTTTTACGCAACAACATGAACTGCTGTCGCAGTTGCATTCGCTGTCCGGAATCTTGCCTGCACAACTGCTACATAATCATAACATCACACCAATCAAGATAGCCGGTTGGTGAGTAGCTTCGGGAGTGGATGCGTTGTTTTCAAACTGTATAATTGTATATATGTACTAGTATTTGTAGAGTTGTATAGAACTGCACATTATATGTACCTACTTGGCTTGTGATATCCATGGTAGAGTAGTAACAGGGCAAATTACTGGCCCAGACCTTCTATCCAAACCAATAAACAACCCAACTTTGCCATAGCTACATAGTTGGCTATAAATGTATGGTTGAGGGAAATGTATGTATCACGCTTGGGCGATGTTCTGAACCGGACAGCAGGGGTTCGATGTGCAAATGATGCGACGGGAAGGGACATTGTTGTGCATGCAAGTTTTAGATGGACAGAAGGAAAGAGGTGACTAGTTACCAGTTGACAGAAGGAAAACTAGGGAAAAAAAAGGCCGCGAGCCGTGGTTAGTTACTTCCTTTTTGAACAAATTGGCTCCGCCCCATTGGCTAGCCATATGGGCAGACTCGATGACTCGACTGGCGTTTGCCTTTACCCTTGCCTTTCTTTGTCTACCACTCTTTCCGCAAGCGGGCCATCAGCCGTAGAGAGAAAGAGAGAGTGTGTGCCTGCCTCCAGCCTGGCTCATTGTCGGGCTTTCTCCCAGCCCTAACCTGCACGATAAGATCATCTCCACCAGTGCAATTTTCTCACGGTCTTTCTGGTTCGCCTCATCTCCCTCCTCGCTGCTTCTGGACTCCATATTCCATCAATCCATGGACAAATATCACGCCTCTTGATATCCAATCCATCGCCATCTCAGATATCCCCATCCTCCCCGGCTTACTCACGAAATTGAGCCCCATTATTGTACATGCATTCCTGCACTATTCCACTTTGACTCTTTGGCTCTTCAAGCCCTGTCGCTGTTGTTCCACTTCCCCTTTCGCCCTTGTTCTGTTTCAGGATTCTATATTGTACATAGTTACATAACCAGTCAATTGCTGGCTGGTGGTTGTCCGCTTTGATTCTTCATGAGCGAGAGCCTTGGCTATTCAACCCCGATTTCGATTTCCCACAAGACTATGGTGTGTTGACTAACCATAGCCTCACATTGAAACACTGCTAACTACGCCCAGCCCGACCCAGCCCAGTTCGTCTTCAATCTGCCGTTTTCTATTACACATCTAGCGCATTAGCCCAGTTTGCCTTCGGTGTCCGTCTGTGGCTTGGCTTTTCTGCGGCTCTTTGTTGGCAGCCAGTCCGATCATTGACAACGCCCCAAGCCAAGCAGCCAGCCACTCTTGATCACTTGTTTTCTCTCTCCATCTGTCTTTGTTTCGGCTCTTCTTCTCTTTTCTGTTCGTCGCAATCTATGTCGCCTGTATTCCTACCTACATTCAGCCACAAAACGAGAGTATTTTCTTCACATCGAAACTTTTCTATTGTGCCCTCTCGCTGATGAGGACTTGGTTTCTTTTAACTTGCTTTCATTCTGCCAATACATAGTTGATATCTTGCCTGGGGGTTCTTATCAGGGCTAACTTAGCCTTCACTAACTTTGCTTGTTCGCCACATTATTTTCACTCATTCACAGCTCGTTGGCTCTTCCTGAAATTCACGTCCTTCGTTTTCTCCTTGGAATCCGCCTGTCTTCTCTTTCTTTGTCTTTCCTCCTGCATTTTCTCGTCGTCGGAAGTTTGCCCATCGAATTTTTTTTCTACTTCTCTTGTTGATCTCTCCTTCCAACGTCCTGCTCTTGAGCTGGATTGTTTGGCATTTGATCACTTCACCTTTATCGCAGGTTTCTGTCGGAGGAGGCCATCCGCTCTGCTAACGTCTTTTCAATCCCCTCATATTATCCGCAAATAGCGAACGACTCCCACCATCATCAAACCCCTTTGAAAGGCTTATCTATTCGATTTATACTTGCTGGCATCACAAAATCACTACTATATACAAAATTACTCGATACAAAATCATTGTCTTGTGGTTCCAGCTCCCTCTCGTCTAATTTATTCACCAACAAGTGGCCGTAGCTGCCCATAATATCGATCATGGATCCAATCACCTCAGATCACCAAATGCCCCAGGCTCAGAACTACAGCATACCACCCTATCAAACTCAAACCCAGCTTCAATCGCCCTTTCAGCCTCAATCCCAAACCCGCCATCAGTCTGTCTCCAGTGTTGCTAGCGAGCCTGTGACCTCGGCGCCATTGGAACATCAATTAGAGCTCGACCGCCAAATGGTCCGCCATTTGCTAAGCAAATATTCTAAAGAAGAGTTAGCCCGCATCTTTCAGGAAGAAACTCGCAAGCCCATCAGTACGTTACCTGCTTTCCCTATCAGCCTTTTTGCCTGTCTTTGTATACATGTCTGCTGCATGTTTCGTTAGTTTCAAAGCGTCCTATCCCTAACATATTGTTCGCTTTCAAATAGAACCCGATCAATCCGACCGTTCTTCTCTCTTATCTAGTCGTACTGCCTCGACAACAATTTCTGATCAATCTAGCGTTTTTGATAGCTCGTCCAGCATCCGGTCATTCTCTGATGCTAGCTCTATTTCCGGCGCCAGTATCTTCTCAAGTGTATCATCGAGAATTCTCGGTCGCAAGTCATCTCATGCCTTGTCTTCCAAATCTCAATCTCAAATCTCTCTGGCTGATGCTACCACCAGTTCCTCGTCTAAACAAAAGACCACTTTTGTGTGTGGCTTCTGTAGCGAAGAGGATATTGTCAAGACATGTACACGCAAAAATGACTTGAAACGCCACATGGAGGACTTCCACAACATGAATGCCCAGTGGCATTGCAGACATCGTGGCTGTCAAATGGTTTTTGACTGGCAAACGGCTTACAAGGCCCATCTTAAACAATGCCACGGTGGATCCCGCATGTCCCTTGACGAGGCAAAAGTCAATCTGTGCCCTCAGGTTGTCTTCGCCTGCGGCTTCAGTAGATGCACACAGGTTTTTGAAGCCTCGGGTGATATGGACGCTTCCAATCTGTTTAAAGAGTATGTATCCCACGTCGTCAAGCACTTTGATGATGGGATTCAAAGCAGCGGTCAATGGTCCTATGACACACGTATGCGGAATCTACTTCGCCAGCACCAAGTTGCTCAATATTGGGAGAATTATGTCTCGTCTGATCAGAACCATGAGGACGCGCAGCTTCATTGGTCACCGACCACATCTTTGGTTCTTCGCAAGCGTCTAGAATGCCGCCATATTGGTGATGTTGCGATGACGGTTCATTATGCACTTCAACTAGGCACTAATCACGAGACGCCTCTCAAAACACATCAAGATTTCATCATGCCTCTCAAGGACAGCTGTACCATGGCTATCCCTGGACACATCAACAACGCAACCTCCGCGGCAAGTTTGCAGGATATTCCACCGTCATTCAATTTTCGCATCCCACGTGGCCCGAATCCGACTTTAGCATCTTATATCGCTTCTCAGCGGCGTGCTACCCCAATGCAGTCGTCTCGAAGATCCCAACGAGCTCAACATTATAGCTCACGGTCTGCCGGTGTTAATCCCAGCCTAGCATCGTCATCACCATCGGCAGGATTTTCCAATAGCCAGTATTATTCTACACACGACATCTCGGTATCCAGGGAGCCGTCGTTATACGATAATCGGGCGGAATCTGTGTATGCCTGTGGACGTGATCATTTAATGCCTCAGGTGGGCGGTATCATCTCTGATGATATCCAGAATCTATGCACACTCACTAACAGCTCCCCCGATTCGGGAGATATTTCAATGACTGATGCCGAGATGCTTGCACAAGAATTTCACCACAACTACGGTGGGATTCCGCCAAACGATATGGGGCCTTCAGCTGCCCTTAGCCACCATGGCCAGTTCTTCAACGATCCGACACAAACCCAATACTAAGGGGCAAATACGATTTACATATGCCGACGGTCTTTTCTATAGTTATATGGCTTTTTTTTCCTTTTTTTCTTTGTTGGTTTCTATATACCCTCGGCGTGCTGTCATGCTGCCGATACGCGATTTCTTTGTTTTTTTTATATTGCATGCTGCAGTGCGCACAAGGTCTGCGTTGACAACACAGCGGCCGGTTCATTTGGGGTTTCGAAAATATCATCCATACTATTGGTGTCTTTAGGAGCTTGAGAGGTATTCTTTGGTTTTGTCATTCTGGGAGAATGTGTCTATTTTTGTTTCTGCGGTCTAGACACGATGCATATAGGGAGGCTCGAATGTATATACGTGCTTGTGTGTATAGTGTATAGTACGCATGAATCACTTGCAGTGACACTCTCACGAGTGTTGATATTACATGTGTATACTTGTAGGCAGGGTAAGTCATGCATGAAGGCAGGGAGAATATAAGATCTACCTGTGTACAGCATCTGTTTTATAAACCATGGCATGGCATGGCACCATATAGGGATCTATCTGGGTTCGACTAACTAATGAGAGGTGTTGGATGAGTGGCAGGTAAGCAGACAAAGATCTGACCGAGTAAAGTGTTGGACAAAACGTGGCCGGGGGATGATAATAGCGGGCTGAAGTTGTACTCGGGTCGATAGATGCAAAGACGGATGGAGAAGACAGAGGTGTATCTGCATGTGCATAAGCTGTACGACATGCGACTTCACCTGAACGGTACAACTACAGCCATGGACAGGTGCCACTTGCTGCGTGCTACGTCCAAATAAGCATAGTTGATTACAAGTACTTGTGCCTTGATTCAGCAACCGTGTACTTGCGCTTGCGTACGTGTAGGGCTGTTGGACCAGACGACTGGTTAGGTGCGGTGTGGCGCTGCCGGTGTTTATAGCGCAGGACAGTACAAGTACATAACTACGACAGAAACGCGCGGATGTAACGACACGCTCTCCCACGCGGATGAAGTGACGTAGCATGGTATATAGGCTGTCCCCTCCCCTGTTCCCCCTCCCAAGGGCAGGGCAGCCAGCTGCTGCATGTCCTGTCTCTCTGGCCTTGGGCTACGCTCTTCGGATGCCGCATGCCGCATGCCGCATGCCGGGCCTTGACGAGCTGTGCTCGCTCGCTCATTCGCTCGCCATACAGCTAAACAGGCAGAGATCTTGTGTCAGGCGAAGCGAAGCGCCCGCGTGCTGGAGGGGAAAAGGACAAGCCCATGTCGTCTTGTGTGGTTTTTTTTCGGGCTGATGTAGCCATGCATGGTTGGTATGCAAGTAGTTTTGTATAGTTAGTTAACTAGTGTGTATGTATGTATATGTGTGTGTGTGTGTGTGTCGATGGGAACAGACAATAGCACATTGTGGTTATCTTTCCGCAGCCACTAGCGTCCTCGGCTTCAGCTCTATCACACCTTCACACACCGGGCCTTGGCGGGAGGGGAGGAGGGACACGGCGGACGTCGTCGTAGCCAGATCACATGTTTTGGTCACATCCTAGGGTGTATTTTTTGCAATTATGGGCTTTTCCTGTCACAGGCTCTTTTGGCCCCTGTCCAGCCGGTAAGGCTCGAGAAGTATTGGCGAACCCAGCGAGATGCGTATGTGTGTGAATGTACACACAAAACTACACAAGCGGTTGACTATGTAACTAGTTATATAAAAAGGTTCCCTTTGTTGGCTAGAGGCAGAGGGTAGAGGCCTGAGGGTGAAGACAAGGGCTTGAGAATAATGTGAAAATAAAAGAACAATGGGCTGGGCACTTTACCCGTGGTGTGATGACGAGGGTTATTCCGCTGTCCAAACAAGATCTATGCCCTAGTATGGTTGTACATATGTATGTAGTTATGTAGTTATGGTGAGGACACATGGATGTATCTCTGTCTTGGCTACTCACTGTTGACTGGGCTGCAGCCTACAAATATACAAACACCATGACCATACCATGTATGAATGTAGAACCTGCATGCATGGATCCTTTGCATGAAGCCGGTCGGGTTCGGCATGGCGAGGACAGGCGGCACTACGGGACTAAGGCAGAGTCAAGGCCAAGTGTGGGTTACTTTGATCGTAGCTACGAGCCTCCACTCCTGACAGGTCACCATCGCCGTAGTTGAAGTGAGTATCGCCATGTCTAGATACAACCTGCATACAACAGCCTGTACCTGTACGTTGTGGTGATCTCTTCTGCTCTGCTCGTCTGCTGGCCCTTCCCCACGCCACTGCTCCTTGCAGCCTCTATAGAGGCCTGCTTGGAACAATACTTTCTTTTTGCGGCCCCAGTAAATCTGGCGCTTGTCAGACAAGGTTGTTGGCCATGCATTCCCGTTTCCCCGTTTAACAGCCAGTGGCTACTTGTAGTATTTGTTACTGGTGAGTATCCCGATGTCACTGGTGCATCTCTAGCCTTTGCTCTTAGTCATAACTATCTTCACTGTCTCTCGTTTCTCAATTCAACCAACGTTCGCTTCCTAGATATCAAACAACATGTGTGTATATATATACATATGCACATATTAATCGCGTAATTATTGCATCTTGTATATGGATGAACATATGTAACTATACAGACCTGAAGCCTTTGGAGCCCTTGAATTGCCTCGCTGCAGGATGGGCTACGCCGGCTTTGGCTTAGCTTTAGGCCCCTGTAAGAAACAGACGTGACAGCACGAATAATACACAGTTATAATGTGCTCACCTCACTATTTAGTAACGCCATCAGCCAGCCACAGGCTGTTGATGAGGTGGCATGGGGCATGGGACATGGGGCTTTTCCCCTTTGGTTGGTTGGGCAGTCAGTTCCCACCAGCACAGCAATATATGCCCATGTATAACGAAGGCCTCTGTCTCATATGAAATAGCACACTTGACTAACTGCTTGCTTGCTCAGAGTCCAGGCACAATATGTCAGTCACCTTTACACGTAACGCTTGCAACTATCTCGTACGTGTAAGTCAAGCCCAAGTCGGTCTTTTTGGGAACCTCGGGTCTCTTTCTCTCCCTGTCCGCTTGTGCCTAAGTCTAAAAGCCCTGCAACCCCTGTCCCTGTAGCTTAAATCAATTCCACAGCTTCAAGTGGCAGAGACAACAGAGACAACACCTCAAGACGAGACAGTATACAGGCCCGGTGGCGTCTATGATATATCCTGTAAAAGCACCACTACAGCTTTCTTTTTTTTGTTCGTTTGCCCCTTCTGGACGGGCTGTCACAGACTTGTGATGTGATGGATCCTGTATCTACGGCGGCCTTTATCTATTCCCAAATTATGGTCTCCGTCTGTAATTCATCCTGTTGAATGCATCAGACTAAGCCTTCCGCGGCCGTATATCATGACTTAACAGTGGCTCCCCCCTCCCCCTGCTCCCAAAGCCAGTGCTCTTCCTTGCACCACGAGGATTCCGCAGTCCGGCATTCTTATCGACCTCACCAAACATGTCGACAGGCAGTAGAAAATTTGTCCTATCCAGGAAAATATCTCCGACCTCACAAGGGAGTCCAAGCACACCTGCCCAAACCCCGTACCCTATATGCATATCGGATTAACCCTACTAAACCGTCGCAGTTGGCCTGTGTTTCTTGGACTCGGACTTGATGGTGGTCGTAGCTCCCCGAGGTTCCGTAACAAGTCATTGCCGCATGATTTCATGCCACTCTCCAAGCCCCTGCCGGAAGTGGGTGTTGTTGCAAACACTCCGGATAACTCTGGCATGGCCAAAGTGGCACCTTGGACCAAACTTTTGTACGAACGGTTGCCGTTGGAGATGTTGTGTGGCGCAGAAGTAGCGGCTGACACAGTACCTGCCTTTGTCATTGTTGCAGGTATGTACATATGTACATGTTATTCACAAGTAGTTAGTTACCTATGTACACATGTATCCATTTGTACATATACACGACACGCACCAGTGCTTCGTACAATTCAACACCTGAAGCATAAGAGGCAACATCTCCAGTGAATACTTGAGCGCCAGCGGACCAAGCCCATTTGTATAACCAAGCCATACCAACAATTATATCTGCTCGGTAACAGAACTCCAATATCGTGCCATGCGTAGTAACCAAGCCACCAGCAACATTGCAAAGAACGCAGCTTTTAAAGCCCCCAAACCATGTACGACTCCGCCGGTAAGTGCCGTTGACAGTCCTGCCCTTTTAAAACGAGCAGTTGCCCATCCACATACATACATACATAGTTGTAGAAGTATGGCAACTGTACCGTACCCTAGGGCTTGCCATCTTGCTTGCTAGGGCATCACAAGACGCACAAAAAAAGAGAGAGAGAAAATTGCGAGGATTGTGATAACTATCCCGCAGCCCTATTATACCTATACCGCCTGTTATTGAGCTTCAGCGATTTGCCACATCGCGCATGAAATAACCCCACTGCTCTATGCATCCAGCATGTGCCCCCACAGCTTCAGATCGTGATCCCACTGCCATCTGTCAACGGCCACCATACTGCTCTTCCTTTCCCCGAGAGGCTCCTTTGCGTGTTTCATCGCGGAACCCTGACAATCACGACAAATCACTTTCCTTCACACACATGCACACGCACATGCGCATTCTTGCATATGTACGCACACACGTAGTATGGTAGACTGGTACGCACGGGTTCAAGCGATGGCGATACGGATTACGATGACATGGTGGGTCAATTTATTGACTGGCCTGGTCCATAGCGGCGTTTAGCTCCTGGATAAAAGCTACATTCATGTGCAACAGAAACAAGAACACCGCCTCGTCAAACATCAGACGCTGTGCCTTTCTATCGATTTCCCCTTGATTTGCCTCTCTTCGGCAACTTGTTGTTTGTCGCTGTCAGTTTTTTTATGCTTCTGCCCGACAGCATCGATACGATACACCTGCCTGCAGCTGGAATCTCCGTAGTGCATGGTGCCTGTAAGGCAATCCGATACCACCCAAGACTGCTGTCTCCCAATTCTAACCATTACCAGGATCAAGGGTTCAACAAGTATTGAAAGGCCATGACTATCCTTGTCAGTGTTTTGTGGCTTTGCAGGGCTTCATCGATTGGCATCAGCATTACAGCATCTGTCTTGTCTTTGGAGCCAAGCAGGCAAAAGTGGAAATCACCAACAGTCATGTATCGCTAGCTACAGATGTTTCCCCAGGGTTGAGAGTCTTGAACGCCAAGCGCACATACGACCTGTCAACTTGCTGTTGGACACTATGCGACCATGGTCGCATAGTGTCCCATTGTTGTCAAGCCCCTTCATAAAGCTCGGAGCTGTTTAGGATTTGCAAAGGCTGCAAGACCAGACAGACAGATAGACAATAATGGTCTCCAGTCTATCTTGGACACAACCATTGTACTGTTGCAGCCAAAATGCGCCTGTAATACTAACAGTACATCATGCACCACCTAATACGACATCGGCTCCTCAATTGCAAGATCACCGCTGTGTCCTTTCCGCTGTTGTAACAGTGTCAGTTCCGGGAGCTACTTGTAACATCAGTTTTGCCTCTCTTCTTCGGGAAGAGGCCGCTACAACAAACGGCTCGGCGTTTAACCATTCATCGCCCGGACGTACCGTATGTCGCTGTATGGTGGGGTGGGTACTTGTACAGGTTACTGGATGGCGACACAGAAGTACTTGGCATCGCACAACATTGTACATGGGGTTTTTCCAATCAAAGGCAAGTCACTGTTGCTTCGTTGACTCTGTACCCTGTCTTGCTTGTCACTCATCTCACGTTTTTCTTTGCTGAAGAAGATAGCCGAAATTATGTGTGGATCTGGTCCGCTTTTACATCACACTGAAATTTCCAGCTCCTTGCACATTATGCGTCCCTTTCATTTGAATTGAATGACTTGACTATTGTGTTGATCGTCGCCTTGATTGCTTGCTTGCGCCTCATTTGTGACTGGAATGGTCTTTTCTATCCAGCCTTCGAAATGAAGGAAAACATGGTCCTCTGTTGGTTCTTGGGATGACGACAAGTAATACAAGGACTCATGCTCAGATTCAGGCTCAGACACGGACTCAGTCGACTTAGTCACAAAACCTACACGAGAAACTAGATAAGGCGTTCAAAATGTGCTTTTACTTGTACAAGCTCGATTTTACCCAGGTTGTGTTGACTCTGATTGGCAAGTTGCACTGACCTTGCTTTTCTTGGGTATGCCAAGCCAGACAAACAGGCTTACTAGCTAGACCTGTCACTCAACACGGGTGTTGGATTTTGTCCGATACAATCAAGAGCACGGTTTTCTGAGTCGACTTTGCTTGCAAGGGCCATGGCTTCAAGTGAGGGGCAAAATGAGAGAACAAAATGAGCTCCAAGAGTAAAGCTTGAACACGCCAGTGATACTTACAACAAGATACAAGAGCAAGTATACTTGAATACTTGACCACTTGGGCGTTATACAAGTAAGATTGCCAAAAGAGAACGCGGATCAATGCTAACGGGAGATTTAATTTGCAGGTCCAGCTGCGGCAGCCATTGTCAAGGAGGGGGCAATTTGACGGTCTATTTCACATCAAGTTCAAGAGTTGAGAGTGAAGCAAGGCTAACCCTGACCGTGAATATAATAATTTTCGTGCCACCTTCTGGAACATTTTCACCTGACTAGGAGATTGAGGAATACTAGGGTGTCCCTTGGAAGTCAAGCTCTATTGATACGGACACGCGCTTCGCGAGACCTGCGAGAAAGATAAGAGTGAAAACAGCAGACTGAGAAAGAAGAATAAAGGTTATCCTACTAACTCGTTACTTGTACCCGTAGATTGGTCCAAAGTAAGTTGAACAACAGTCCTATTGCGGTGAATAACTGACGTTGAATTTGAGTGCATTGATTCCAAAGGACACGCCATAATTGAGCCAAAGATTTCAAGGTGGCTTTCTTGAAGCTCGTACCATTTTCTCCACAGCATTGACTGACAAGTATGCAAGTACATATGTACTTTTACTTGGATATATATCCCATGACCAGGCCTCTCCACCCGAGAGGTTGAGTGACGCGGCAAATCAGGAAATATAATCCACAAGCAATCGATTATCTCTGTACACCTGTGCGATATCACACATACGCAATGAACCACGGGTCACCAGCTACAAGCCAGCAAACAAAGTCAAGCTAGGACCAACAGCGGACCCAGTAGAAACATCACTTGAGGTCGGCACGAACCACACATACTTCAAGAGTATTCTGGAGTTGGAGCAGAATACCAACCACAGAAATTTGAGTCGGGATATGCACGACCCAAGTCTAGAACCGGTTCGGGACAGAAGTGGGTGTATAGTGCCAGATTATGGGTTGAGAATCTGTAACCGAACTAAGAAGCACAAGGCTTTAGAAGCAAGAGAAAAAAAAATAAGCCGAAGAAGCGGCCACTAGCGAAACAAGTGCTTATAGGAGGGGAGCGAACGAAGTCGTGAGTTGAGCTTTCCTTAACACGGCATGAAGGAATCTTGCAGGTTGACGCACCCAAAGTCCAAGCCAAGGTGAGGCAAAGATGTGTTGGCTGACAGAGTGCAGGGGACTTTCTCTGCAAGAGCAAGACGTGAGTTACCGCCTCATTACTGAAGAGGTTGAAGAATGCAATTTCGAGCAAATCCCAAGGAGATGGCCGACGACCATCAGCAGCAGATAACAAGTTTGACGAGCAAGGATTCTTTCTACACGGGGTTGGTTTCAAAGACGCAAAGGTTGGCTTTTTGATTCAGGTTTTGTGGGAAGGGGAATGTTTCTTTTCCGACAATTGTTCTATTTCTCTTCTATGGCTTCTCGAAGGCTGTCTTGTCCCTTGTTTCCCGGGGTGAAAGCGAGGGCAGCCCAGCCAGACAGGACGGGCCGGAGAGGAGGACAAACAAGGATGGGGAAGAGAGGGGACCGAGCGAAGGAGAAAGGCGAGGGCGAGGGTAGGAAGAGTATGACTAAGAGCGGGAATGAGAGCGTGGTGGGAGGAGATATGTGAGGAAGAGACAGGACCTTGAGAATGCTATGTGCTAACAAGGAATGCAGGTTAATATTCACCCGCTAGTTACATGTATGCTAGCTACTAACTAGCTCGTTCGGAGGTAATGGGTAACAAGCCTTTTTTTTTTCTCTTTTTTTTTTTTTTTTTTTTTTTATCTGGATTGTTAAGGCCGTTCAGAAGGGTTATAAAACATTACGTGGGTTGAAGACAGCTGCGGGATCCTCCACCCAGTCAAATTTCGTTTTAGAGACAGCTGATTCGAACAGGTCCAGAGTACCAGGCACAGTCACGGATCGAAACCAACAAAGCGAAGCATGCTCGCGAGAGCAAAAAAAAAAAAAAAAAAAGCGAGAGAGAAAGAGAACGATGGGGAAACCAAGTCCAGTCTTCGTTCGGCGGGCGCGGCCGCAGTCTTGCGTCGGCGCTAGGACAAACTAGGGAAGATAGAACGGCCCCCTGTTTTTTCTTTCTTTTTTGTTTCATGGTGTGAGAATCCCTTGATTTCTCTTTTCTCTCTTCGACGTCTTTGTAAGCTTGTTTCTTGGCTGCAATTGGACGAAGTTCGAACCTGGGGCAACATTCAAGTGAGCAAGCTCCGGAGGTGACGAGCCGATTGAGGTTGAGAAAAGCGAGTGATGAGGTGAGTGTAGGTCAAGGTAAGTTATGGAGAGGACGCCTAAGTTGGGGATGGGTGACATAGGGCGAACAAAGAAAAATCAAGAAAAAAGAGAGAATGGGGGAGAGACATGGGGCAGTGTGGGTGGTTGTGACTGTCGATATGAGAGAGTGGGATTTTTGTGGCTTTATGGCTAACGCTGGCATTTTTTCTACAGAACATAATGAGGCATAACGCGGCTGTGTCTCTTATGCATGCACATGTGTGTCTTTGTGTTGAGATGGACGGACTGCAACAGCCAGAAGCAGTGCTAAAAGAGAGCAAAGCGAGCGAGCGCAGAGTGTGAAGTAACGGACCGGAAGCACACAGCAACAAGCCAAGCGAGGAAACACAACGGCATCCGCCAACCCATGAACAGAGGGAAAAAGAAAAACAGACAAGGGCAGACGAAGCAAGATGGATGACATGCTCTCTTGAACGGAGGAGAGGGAGGGGGACGCAAAAAAGAGAGAGAGAGAGACGCCCGGGGGTGGTGGCAGGGCCAAGAAACAGCGACAAAGCCGGTCGCAGAGAGAGAGAGGAGTAAGGCGGCGACAAAATGGACGACTTGAGCAAGTCGGAATGTCTTTCCAGGCCTTTTTCTTCAGTGAGTTATCAAGCGCGACGAGGTCGGTGTTCTTGTTCGTTCTCTTTGTCGTCTTGGCTGTGTTCCGCTCTCAGTCTCTTCCCAAGGCCAGGCCAGAGCCGATACTGGGCCCTGCCATTCGTCTATTGCACTCGGGTTTTATTTTCGCTTTCGTTTTCCCTATGCCTGTGCTTCTGGAGTCTTTAAAAGCAAAAGTAGCCGGCGTGGAAAAAAAAAAGAAAAAGAAAAAAGAAAACAAAAAGAACCCTGTACACGCAAAGGTAAATTGGCTTTTATTTTCTTTTTTCCTACAAGGGCTATTTGATTGCCTTTTATCATTTCTTTTTTTCCCTATGCTTCTTCATCTCCCATTTTCTCACTCCCCTCCGCTCGATCTTGACTAAGATCGAGAAATCAAATCATACTTAACTTCCATTCTAGCCTTGACAACCCACTCATACTCACATTCACTTTGCCTTTTGATGCATCGCAGCACCTCTGTTCCCCCCATACTACAGCATCCATATGTTGTAGCACGGCTCTGACGTGGTTCTTATCCTCTGCAGCTCGTCCTGTTTTGCTCTCCGTCCGTCTTGCGATCCCGCCGTCAACCCGCCAGGCCTTTTCTTTTTTTTTTTTTCTTTTCTTTTTTTCTTTCTTTTGATAGTTACTTCCCCAAGTTGTTTTACGGAAACAAGACACTGTCTTTTCGTCTACGGTCTTCCATTCTTCTTCTTTTACTCATTTCTTTTTGTGCTTCTCGGCAATCCGCATTGTTTGTACTTCGCTCTTCAAGCTCTTTTGCACACGCCGTGTACCAACACCCGATATCTCGCTCCTGTTCTTCGCCAGCCGACTCGCACCCTTTCTACACAGCACGAGCTTGAATCGCCCTTCTGCAATCCCGTCCGACTGCTTCCATTCGCTCGCTCCATTCCATCTTCGACTCGACCTCCCATGCTTTTAACCTCTTTTTTTTTTTTTTTTTTTAATCCTGTTTGCCGCCCGCCGTTCAACTCCACTGCCAGCAGTCACTCGTTTCCACGTCCAGCTTTCGCTTCAGTTTCAGCTGTATCTTTTTTTTTCTTTGTGCCCAACCGGAACAACAAGGCCACATAGACTCAGCCGCCAGACCTGCTGTCCTACACAAGCTACATTCTATTCTGCAAGCCACGTTATCTTTCTGTCACCTGCCTACAGCTAGACTCTAAAGCTCCACGTGCTGCCACTCCGACTCTGATTGCTGCAACACCAAACACCATAAATCCTGCCACTCTGGTTCTCTTCCGCTTCCCTTTGTACGCCATATCCAGATCCGCACCCCCGCCAGCCATGTTCACGGTCCCCGGAGGTTGGGCCGAGGGAACCGGCACTGGGTCTAGCTCCGGGCCCGGTGAGACGTCCCTGCCTCAGATGGACCCCGAAGACTCGCAGGTCTTCATGCGCCTGATTCAGAAATACGGCCCGTTCAACCTCATGTTTTCGTTGCGGCAGATGGGCGAGCATGAACAAGGCCGTCTTGCTGGTAAGTCATGCTGTTCTTCTCTTTCATCTTCATCCACAATCATCCCTTCCCTCTCTCCTCCGTCCTGCGCCTCTTGACCCTAATTCTCACACCCCTACTCTCTCTCTTCCACAGCCCGGATGTCTACCGCCACCATGTCCAGCAATCCTCCATCCGTCTTTAGTAGCGCCCAGTCTATAGCCTCAGACGCCGCCTCCATATACACCGTCGCCACACAATCAACCTGGGACTCCACGGCTGAAACCTCGTTCACCAACGAGAGTTTTCATGACAGCATTCCATGGACCCCGCCAACCTCACATCCCGGCTCAGATTCACCCGACTCAGCAAACCCCGCTTCCTCACTGCTCTCTGGAGTCGGCACCGCCGGCGCACGCAAAAACATTGAATGCACATTGTGCTTCATGGACGGCGTCAGTGTTGGCTTCACCCGCAAGAGCGACTTCAAAAAGCACTTGCAACACTTTCATTGCACCAACGCCGTCTGGACATGTCCCTACACTGGCTGCGACGCTTCGTTTGATTTTGAAAAGGCCTTTGTTAACCACGCTAAAAGCGCCCACAGTGACATGCATCTGGCGTCTAACAAAGCCCGCCAAGACACGTGCCCGCAACTAGTTTTTGCCTGTGGCTTCAAGAGCTGTAAGGATCGTGTGTTTGAGGCTGCCAATGAGGAGGCTGCCACGCTGCTGAAAGAAAAGTACTTTGACCATGTGGCGAAGCACTTTGATGCCGGCGTAGTGGTGACCGAGTGGCAGTACTCTGTCGTCATGCACAACTTGTTACGTCAAAATGCCCTCAAGTCCAAATGGAAGTCATGTGTGTGGAACAAGTCTCATCGTAACCAGTTAAGATGGCGGCCCGAAACCTCGGCCCATCTCAAGCGGCTCCTCGAATGCCGCCACCTCTACGACAACACAGGGAACAAGGCCAGCACCTTTACTCTGCTACACTTTTTGTTCAACCTCGGCGAGCGTTATGTTGGCGGATACACCACCTCCATGTCATTGTTGCCCGCAAACTTTCAACAGCCGTTGCGTGCTATATGCCCAATGTTTGCCTCGGGTCACGCCAATCTTCCCGCGCCTACCGAGCCAGAGCCTGCCTTTGATTATCCGACGACACCCCGCCCGAATGTCGGCATACCCGCTCACTCACACTCCCACTCCCAGTCTCAACCCCACCAACAGCAACACGGTCTCCAGTCACCTCAACACATACAGCCACCAGCACAACAACAACAACAACAACAGCAGCAGCAACAGCAGCCTCCAATGCTACTTACATCTAGACCTCCCTCGTCTCATCCTATGCAGTCAGTGCAGACTCCCATCCACGTCAAAACCGAGCCTCCTGCCGATCTTTGGCCCCATCCTGGCACCCCGATGGTTATTCCCGAGACCCATGAATGGAATGACCAAAGCATGGCCATGTTTGGCCCGTCGACCGGCGACGAAATCATGTACACCAACCCAACATCGTCGCCTTCGCCCATCATGGATGTCATTATGAGTGGCGCCATGCCCAACGAAGCTATTGCTCCGTGGGTAGGTATCGAGAACGTCCGTCAAATGGACTTCCACATGCAGCCAGCGCGCCCATCGGTATCTGGTGCCGCATCGACAACGGGGTCCGTAGCCAGCTCTGTCAGCGCCGCGGGCAGTACCAGCAGCAGCGCCAGCCGACCAAAGACGCCCAAGCGGTCCATTTCGCGCAGTTTCGACAACATGCGTCTCAAGCGCCGCGGCACCGGCTCGACGACCAACAGCTTCGACGGCATCAGCATCCCCCGAATGATGCACTGGACGCCCCACCACCAACAGCGCCAGCAGAATATGGCGCTCCCTATGCGCGCCACAAGCAACAGCCAGAACCAACAGGCACAGGCTCATGCCCTGGGACACGGGCTGCCTGCCGGCCATGCTCAAGGCCACGGAGGTATGCCGCCGCCGCCAACGAGCCAACCCTCGTTTTTCCAAGGCACCAATTCACCTATATAGCAGGAAGAGAGAGACCCGAGCTTTCGTCGCCTTGTCATTCATACTCCCCTCTTCGCACTCTTTTGCATTGTCTTTTTCTTCCATCTGCTCCGCGTTTTCGTTCTCATGCATGCGCCTCTTTCCTACACTTGCCTTTTCTTTGTCTCTTTCTTGTGTTCATCTTCTACTGATACCCCCTGATTTCATGGAAACAGGACCAGACTTGATGTTTTTTTTTCTTTTCTTTCTGTTTCTTTCCTCTCCTATCTTTGCTTCTGGCATGCACATTCTGTTTTCCTTGGTCATCTTCTCCCGTATATGCACCATTTCCCATGTCTTCGGTCACGTCTTGTATGTACCACCGCTCTCGGTTGTTTCAACATCATTGCATCTGAGTTTGCCACGCTGCTCGTTGGCTTACGTCTCTTACTATATATAATACATTCACATGCCATTTATCATGGACTATTTCATAAGCTATTTATCTGCCTCCCGTCGTGATTCCATCAATATGCATGTACATATGTAGTACTTGGCGACTAACCCTTCACTTCAGCTTGGACAGGTCACCTGTTTCAACTTCATAAATCGCACTGCCGCTACCTGGTTTGGTTATGATAACAGCCGATTCCCGCTGAGCGTCCGTCAAGTCCAAATTGGAAAAGTACTCCTTCTCCAGGGCTGCTTTGACGCCGTCTACCTCGTCTGACGGCACCAGGTGCACCGAACACCCGCCCCATCCGGCGCCCGTCAACCTGCTTCCATACGCCCCATGGCGACGGGCAATCTCGCAGATGCGGTCCAACGCCGGGTGTGAACACTCATACAGCTCCCTGCAACTCGTCTGCGACTCGTTCATCAGTGCTCCCAAGCGCAACCCCAGCGTGTCCTGCGCGCCCGCCGCGCCGTCATCCCCGTCCGTCTCTTCCAGCAGCGCAATAAACTCAAGCACCCGCCGCGCCTCGCAAAACACATGCAGCGCACGCTGCCGCAGCATGAACCGGTCGCCCTCGACGGGGAACGTGGCAAGGAACTGCTTCTCGACATCCGCCTGCGTCACGCGCAACAGCCGCGCGACGTCCGCGAGCGTGTAGCCCTCGCGCTGCGCCAGCGCCGTCTCCACCACGCCGGCCAGCACGCCGAGCTGTGCGCGCTCGTCCAGGGCGTCAAAGCCTGGCGCGTGCGCGCGCGCATACGCACGGTGGAAGCCATGCAGCGACGAGCCCAGCGGGCTGGCGTCGCGCTCGAGCGCGAAGCCAGCGGCGGCGGCATCGGCCTGGTGCACGACGGCGTGCAGCACGGCCGCGGCCAGCGAGCACTCGACCACGCGCAGGTTGTACTCGCGCGGCGCGGTCAGGCGCTTGTTGGCGGCGACGCACGAGTTGACGATCAGCAGGCTGGTTGGCGGGCGGGTCGGGGGCATGCGCACGGGGCGGGCGCGCAGCGCCGGTGCGAAGCGCACGTGCAGGACGCTGGCGGCCTGGGCAAACACCGACGCCGACTGGTCCATGCCGCCCGAGTTGACGCCGACGGCGCGCTCGCTGACGATGGCGAGCTCGGTAAGGGCGGTCTTGTCGATGTTTGTGGTGGAGGCATGGTCGGTCGAGGGGGGGCTTGTGTGCCGTTGGTGCGCGTACAGCACTGCCAGCGCAGAGGCCGTTACGAAGGCGGCAGACGACGACAGTCCGCCGCCGACAGGCACGCGGCCGTCGACCAGAATCTTTAGATCTAAAGGGCTTTGCACTCCGGCGGCTTTGAGGTGTGCTAGAGCGCCGCGTAGACCAGCCTTGAAGTAGTTGCTCCAGTCGGGCGTGTCGGCGTCAATATCCACGACGCCGTTGCGAAAGACAAAGTCGCGCGGTGCAAACGCCGAAGCAGTGTTGCGAAGCGCAACGCGGAAGGTCCCGGTATCGGCGGCGGTGGCGGAAGAATTGTCGACAGGCACGGCGCGCAAGGCCACGAGAGTGTCAGAGGTGATGGCGGCAGGCAACACAGAGTATAGCGAGTAATCAATGTGCTCTCCGATAATGTTGACGCGGCCGGGCGCCCGCGAAATGAAGACGGGCGGCGTGGCGAACTCTGCGGCAAAGCGGTCCGCGAGCGCGGCCCAGCGCGGAGCCTGTTCGGGCAGTGCCGAGGCCGGATAGATTGCGGCGAGTGACGGGGCGATTGGCACGGCGGTGGAGGTTACGGCAGCCATTGCAATTTGGTTGTTGTAGCTAGTCGAGCAGCTAGTCAAAAGAGAACAAAACCGGCGGAGATGACGAGAAAAGCCTACGCTGGCTAGACTCTGTCCACTGAGCCATCATGCGCCCTTTTCGCTCCTCGGCTCCCTGCTAGCTTCTGAGTGGTGCGCATAACTCTCGGAGCTGTCCCCAGAGCTACCTAACCCCGCCATAGGGTTAATGTTACACAGGGGTTAGAGTCTAAGCCGGCGTCTGGCCCAAACGGAGGGAGGGGGCGCTGCGTTTCTTTGCGCTCGCACAGAAACTCGGCCGGCCGGTGGCTTACATGGAGATAGAGAGAGAGAAGAAAAGACAAGGTCTGTCTGGCTAAGCACAACTTCAACCCTGACAACCCGAGCAGGCTGGCTGACGTGCGGAAGATGCTACGATGCGTGCATAAAAAAGAACGCCAGCACATGACTAAGGCGGGATGGAAGCGGGGAGTGTGGAGGGGGGGAGGAGGGGGGACAGGCCTTTAGCTACGAGTATAAGAAGGGGCAGAGGGGACGCGTGTTGGTGTCTCTTGGTCTCCTGGACCTTCACCTTCATCTTCTTTCTTCCTGTTACATCGCTTGATTGGACCAAACCACCTGCTGCGCCTGTCTCTGTCCGTCTGTCTCTTCCTCGAACCTCTCCGACATCCTCAAAATGTCTTCTCACGTCAACATGTGCGAACAAGGTGGCTGCACGTGCGGCGACGGCTGCGGTTGCAATGGGTGCCCGGTACGTACTTGTACTTGTGTGTATTCTTCTACACATAGCATAGCCGGCAACCGTCTGAGCTTTCGGCGTCTCTTGTGCCGGGAGAGCATTGTCTTTGACGACTGATTGTCTTATTGTTTTGCTCTATTGTTCCTGTGCTGACCAGTGACAGGACCACCCCAAATAAAAGACCTGGTGCGGGCTCGACAAGGAGCCTGGGAGTCTGGGTCTGGCTGCCGGCAAAGTGTGTGATGAGATAGAGCCTAGCTGTGCGAGACTTTGTAACGACTTGCCGGCGTGTTATAGGCCGCTGGAGTTTGAAAACGGCGAGATCCCTGTGGAAAAGGAGTCTTGGCTGAGGGTGCGTTTGGATGACTTACAGGAACCATGTTAACTTGCTCATATGTGCGCAATTCCGATATATGCATAAACGCAGAACGAGCGAGCCTGATAGTCGCATATGCATGGGAGCGAGAAAACGTGCTATGGACCGTATAGTTATACATAATAGGCCTTGAAGGAAATGTGCATGTTACGTGGTTATGTAGAGGAGCAAAAGGTACAGAGTGCAACATTGCGTCAGGCATTGTAGATGCAAACATGTGAATACAAGAAAAAGGATCGCCTGTGGTGAAGAGACTGCACAGAAAGAAACTATGCTAAAAAGAAGCGAAGCAAATGAAAAAAGAAAAAGAACATACTGCTGAAGAGGAAATGGAAGAAGAAAGAAAAAAAGAAACAGGGTATCTCCACCCACACCGTCCCCTCCTCGCACCTCTGCCTTGCCACTACTCCCGAATCAACGCCGACTCGACCGGAGCCCTCCTCACGTTGCGCACGCGCCGATGCCCCTGCAGCAGACTCTTGCGATACTTGACATACAGCTTGAACGCATCGCGTAGCACGATATATAGACACCCGCCTACCAGGCTGCGGCCCCACTGAGTCTGCAAAAAGCTCGTCTGCTCATATCGCGGGCCCGTCCACGACGGTACGCGAGCCATCATTGTGAACCGGCGCGGCAGCAGGAACCGCAGGATCTCGCCGGCCGTGAATGAGATTCCAGGCATCAGCAGCGCCGTCACAACGTTGAGGCAAATATCGCTGAGCGATGCGCGGATGCCTCGCTGCGGCATTCCGGCATCTGCTACGGGCGCAGGGGCAACTTCCGGCGCGGCTTCCGGCGCTACTGGCTCAATGGGTGCTGCTGGCGGTAATGCTACTGCAGGTACTGGAGCAGCGACTGGAGCTTCGTTGTGCACAACAGCCGGAGCAGGGGGGGCAATAGGCTCTGGACGTTCGAAGCCGGCCCAGGGGTCCTCGATTTCCGGCGCTGGAGGCAAATCGTTGCCGGCGGCCGGTAGAGCAGCGGGTCTGTCGTTGCCTCCGAATCTGGGAATCTGCAAGCCCATACCCACACCATTTACGTTGATTTCTGCGTCAACTAGAGGAGGGTTTTCTTCTATAATCCCCTCCTCAACAACAACCTCGAGATCGTAGTTGGCGTTGAACACCTCCATTGCCTCTCGAATAAAAGCAAAGACTCCGCCTCCGTTTTCGTTTTCGCCTTGACCCTGGTCCTGGTCCCGCTCTGGATCTCGGTCCATGTTTTGTGGCTGTTCACCTTGTACGTGATGTTCTTCTGCCTGCATCTCTTCAGGAGCTGCGGCAGGCGGAGGATCATCGATCAGAGCTTCGGGGAGTCCCATGATTTTCTTGTCAAGCTCTTTCTCCCAATCTCGAAATAGTTCACGGTAGAGCGCGCGGTATGTGGCCTGCAGATACGGGAAAAATACCATGGCTGCTTGGGGAGAGGGTGGCCAGTTGAAGGCGCCGGGGTCGTTGCCCAGGAGATAGGAACCGTACTAAGAGGTGACAAGTTAGCAATAGCACCATACACAAAACAGTCTACAGACATCTTGTACGCACCACGCCAAACATCGGCAAGCTTATTGGCACTGACACTGGCCCGAACGAATAACCCATCAACAGCGCCGGACCAATTAGCGGCAGCACAGCCAGTCGCGCTAGACTCAAATAAGCCAGTCCGTCATCAGCCACCACATGCACGAAGCGGAACGGCGCCCCGCGGCCGGCAAACACGGTCAGTGCCACGGTGCCGTAGATGCCCATGCTCGCAACGGTGCCGCTGCCAATCATGCCGGCTAGCACGCTAGGCGCCAGCGCGCGGGCGCGCGATGCGAGAGCCGCCGTAGCCGCCAACACGGGATCCCACGGCTGGTCGACGCTGATGGCCTCCTTGCACACGGGACACTGCAGCGTGCGGCCCTCGCGCTCGCAGTCCTGCACCCACGCCATGATGCAGTCCTGGTGTGCTGCCAGTGAGCACGGCGACGGATACACCCACGCCGAGGCGGAGTCGGGAGCGCGCGGCACGTCGTCATCGTCATCCATGAGACAAATGAAGCATCGCGGGGATGACTCGCCGTCGGTGCCGGCAAGCCCGGACGACGGCTGAGTGGTCATTGTAGGGGAGACGGGATGTCGAGGCGAGTCGAGGGAAGCAGTCACAGATCGAGATGTCGTATCGTAACCAAGAAGAAGAGAAAAGGCGCGGCGCCGGGAGACGCAGCAACACGGTCAACAGTCTGTGCAGCACAGGCACAAAATTATACTGGGCACAGCAATACTGGAAAGTCGGTCTTGTGTCAGTCAAAGAGACCGTTCGTCGGATAAAAACAAAGTCGATGTCCAAAAAGTCAAGCAACCCCCATTTGCCCTGCCCCAAGCTGCTGTTCCCACGCCCTGATTGGTCACGATAAGATAACTGCCCGTTTGCTGACTAAGCCGTCGCATGATGTCACAAAGACTAGACAATAGCCTGCGTTGTCTACACTCTATCCTTGGTTCATGGTGGTTTGTGTAGAATTTCATGTATTATCACATGGCGCTAGCTTGGGCTACTGGTAGCCTCATTTTTTCTCCATCTTGTCAAACTCCTTCTGGCTCACCAGCTTTCCAATAACAAGGTACTTGGACCGGAAGCTCTCCTCCCATCCATTCAGCGTCTCAATCTGCTCGTCGGTCAAGTCATCAAGCGGATCTAGCGGACCGTCCAGGTCCTCGGTTAGCATCTCGCTATCGAAGCTACTGCAGGCGAGCCCGCGCGACGCGTCACGGCCAGCAAAGTTGGCGTATGAGCTTCCGGGCCCGTAGAGCTCGGGGCGCGCGCTGACATCGAACACGCGGCCACGTATGGCGAGGTAGATGGGCGTTCCCGGGACGACGGGCGCCGGAGGAGGCTTGAGCCTGCCTCCGGAGCTAGCCTCGGGCGCAGCATCCAGCGCACCGCCATTGCACTCGAGCAGCGTGCGCGGCGTGAAGGTTTCAAACACCCGGGCGGGCTTGGGTCGGTTGGGCTTCGGGAAGTCTGGAGCAAAGATCCACCCGCTGATGGAGAACAGGATACACGTCAAGAGAATCGTGTTGACGGGCGTCAGGATACCGAAAATGAGCCACCTGTAGAGACTGGGTTAGTTATCATTGCTCGTCGGTTAGGGTCTGGTGCATCCGGCGAGGGATGGAATGGGCGAGTAAGCAGGAGGGCAAAGGGCGCAATGCATACTGTTCCTGGTCGGGCAAGGCCGCAGCCTTTGAAGCCTCGTTGATGACGGTCTGCACGACGTGGTCCATTGTAGAAGTGAGGTGTGTATGCGAGTGCAAGAAGAGACAGGAAAGCTGTAAATGGAAGGGTTCCAGCCTGTCAAAGCTTGACAGCCTAGCATGATAAGGACAGAATCCAAGCTGCGTGTTTGAGGCTGCCTGTCAGCTGCCAGCCTGTCTGATGCATCTGACAGCTGTCACCGGCTGTCACGGGCAAGACCGCTGCACAGACCTACAGCGCTAGTCCGATGTACCTAAAAGCGGGTGCTAACAAGGTCGCGATGTCGTTAGGGCTCAGCATCGCTTGAGATATTTTTTGCTCGGCTATGTGAAGCGAGCTATCGCAAGTGTCTCAGCAGCTTCTAACAAGGCAGTCTCAGCGTATCAGACTGCGAGGACAGCGTGCTATTAAATTAGCATCCCGAAGAGCCTCACAGCAAGGTGAAATTGATGGATGCATCCAAGCATTGAGCGGATTGAACAACTGCCAGGGGATGCTACGGAAGGGGGAGAGTTCGTCGTGGCACGTTGCATTTCTTGGTCTTGATGTGTAAGGCTTCCTCCTGAGTATTTGACACGGCACTGATGTGACGTAGACAGCACAGATTGACATGGGCGATCGTCATATGCTCCCGATCTTGAGATACAGCAATATATGCACACAAAGTACTTGAATCACATGATGGAATGGCAAGGCTTTTCATAATCAATACTTATTTTTATCTATTTGGGGTGTGTCGCTTTCAAGCATACAGATAGTCCTCCGACCTGCTAAAAACAGCAGGGTTATAGAAAATAAAATAAAAGCGCAAATTTCAGTAGAAAAACAAGAGCATTGGCATACAGTCGTTCAAGAGCAGTGTATGAAACAAGACAGATTTGGCTCGGCCAAATCCTGAATGCAGAAACAAGCAACAAGACCAGCAGAAAGGTCTCGACACAAAAGGGTGGCTGGTACTGGTACTGGATCTGGGGTATGGTGCGGTACAGTTGCTCCGAGATGTGAAGAGTGCATCGAGACACAAAGAGGAAGAAGAAGAAAAGAGGAGGCTAAAAAAAGAAAGAGACGAATAATATGAAGAGCGCCGAGTTTCTCGCGGACGATGGTTGCGACACATGTCAACAACAGGCGGCCAAGCAGCAATGACGTCGTTCTCGGAACAAAATCGTGAAAGCCGAGGTGAAGGGTGGGAATGGAAGGTGCACACAAAATGTGGGGCTGTGCATAGATCCCCAGATTCCCACAGGCAAAGGAATTTACCAGAAAGGGGAGAGGAAGGAAGGTGGGTTATCGTTCTTCCTTCCCCTGTCCGTGACCACGATAGCTTCCTTCCGTTTCTGTAAGAGAGTACGATGATTGGCTATCCGGCTATAAGAAATGAGCCGAGGAAAAGACTGAGACACGAGAAAGACGGCAAGCTAAACAATAACAAAGCGGACATTGTAAGCAACAGGCCAGCTCGGGCTTCCTGTGCGTCTAGGCTTGCCGTCCAGGAAGTCTAGCAAGGAAGGAGAAGAAAAATTGGAGAAACTGAGGACAAGTCTAGCCGCTTGTCTTATAGCCAGACAAGCGAGAGATGGGAAGGCCAAAGAGAAAAGAGGGCTTAGCAGAAATGCTGATCTGGCTGCAAGGTGGCAAGCCAGACGCTTACGGCGTGCGTGGTGCGGTTGCGGTGGCTGGCTCATCTTCCAGCGATGAAAGCCGCAGGCGCAGAGAAGCCGCGAGCTGGTCTTACTTGTGCTCACGCTGGGTGTAGGCCTTCATGGCGTTTTCGAGCGACGCCAAGTCAGAGCGGTCGCCGTAGGCATCAAGCCACTGGGCATTGCGAGCACGCATCTCGGCGTCCTGTCGGTCCAGACGGGCCTGGCGTTCAGCGGCATTGTCAGTGTACTGTTTCGCAGCGACGCCTGGGAGGAGAGTTAGCACAGGATCCATGGGAGAGAGCAAAGCCAAAGGAGAGGGCATCATGAGGATGAGGCTTACCAACAGCAAGCGCAATGACGACAGGCGTCAACACCTTGCGCGACAATTTGGGAGCAGTGTTTAGCATGGGGAGAAACGAAGGATAGACACGCGAGGTGGTAGAAAAGTTGCGCGGAGAGGGAGCCATTGTGAAAAGATTCCACGCGAGGAAGAAATAGGAAAGAAAATGGGGGGGGAAATGAGGAGAAGAAAAGGTTAAAAAATAAGGCCCGAAGCAAGCAACGGACACTCAGGTGGTGTGATGTGTGGTTTGGAGAGCAGGTACAGTCGGAGTCGCAGATGGAGACAGGCGACGCAGTAGCAAGGCAGAGTAGCTTTTTTTCTTGGCGCCGGGATGTGTGGTAGAGAGGGTGAACGAGAGAGAGCCGTAGGGTGGTACTTGTGCTACTGATAATGTGTGTAGTGTAGACTTGAGGTTGAAGAGAGGCGGCAGTATAGGAATGGTGATGGTGGTGTTTTGTTGTTGGTAGCGAGATTCAGCAACCAAGGCTGCGTATGAGAGAAAATGACCAGCAAGATCAGAACAAGATTGAATGAGTAGAGTGGATATGCAAGACAGCCTCCTTTCTTCTCGACCACAAGCGCCCGTGGCGCTTTTATAACAAAGCCCAAGCCCACGCAACGGCGGCCGCCGCGTCCCTGGCACCAGTTACATCATCGCCAAACATGCCATATGCTAGTCCGTAGTCAAGCGGACCAAAAGGCCGCTTGTTCGCTTTGGGCGCCACAGCAAGACACACGCACGAAGGATCATGTTCCCTTTGCTGTGATTTATTGTTTTTATAACTAGCCAGGAATTAACTAGTCAGGATCTTTGCGCAAAGTCGTGAGCTGGGAACAAGCCCATGATGAAAAATCCAGGTTAAACAAAAGTGGGGGCCATGCATGTAGTGTGCGGGTGGATCCCCTCCCCAAGTCTTCCTTCCTTCTGCTTGGGGAAGCGACGGTGTTTTTTGGTGTAAAATGGAAGGTGCAAAAGAGAGAAAGGGCCCACAATCGTCCCATGCGCGGCCTGCCTGCTCTTGCCGTTTACGACGTTGCTGGCGTGCTTGCTTCACTTGATCTTTTGGAACAGGAGCAAAAAGTATCCTCACACAACAAGCCGAAAAGCGGGACTGCAACTGTGCATAACGACGTGCATTTGTGTAGGCAACCAGGTAGCTCCATACATTTGCAGGCATAGAGAACTTGGGAGTGCATATCCCGGGAATCGGCATCTAGGACAAGGGGCCAAGATGGGGCAATAGGGCCTTTTCTCGGCTTTCCTGTCGATATCTCGACAGATGTCCTCCCCGTCCCGCGTGTTTCATCGACATACGCAGCAGGGTCAAGTCCAAGTCCAAACCAGTGTGTAAGAAAAGACCAGCTAAACTAGATCCAAACCAAGCGATGCGGCTGTAGCTACCATACTTAGAAAGCCATAAACAACGTGATTTCCCTTGTTTCCTGGAGTCTAGTTTGCTGACATCTGGTTATGGTACAGCTGGCGGCCGTCAGTCCCCAACCCGTGGCCTCAAAGTGGCCTGTTTTGCCCCCATTGCGGGGGTTTTGTGGTGTGATGCAGGTGCCATTCTGCGCGGTTTGCTACCTGGTCAGCCCTCCAACTAAGCTTTTCCGGCTCTCTCACAACAACCTCTTTGCTCATGTTTTGACGTTGTTTTGACTGAGCCTAATTTGCTTCTCACGCAAGTCAAGTCCTCTCTCTGGCTGGTGTTGCTGCAAGAGCAACTGCAAATGCAAGTCCAGCCACAGTCACAGCCACAGCCACACCCTCGCCAGGGAAAGTGGGGTGGACACTTGCTGCTTCTTACTCCTTGCTCCTTGCTCCTTGCTCTGAAGTGGGGCTTCAGAAGCCTATCACCGTAGCTGGAAATAAGCCTCCTGGGCTCTTGCCTGTCTTGTGCCAAGACTGCCATTGAAAATCCAACGACGTCATCGGAGATATCCTATCAAGAAATGCAGCAGGCGCCCAATGCATCCAATAGCTCCTCTTCCATTTTTATGTACTACAGGGAGACTCCACTCAAACTAATGTTGAATCTTGCCCTGATGTAATGGCGGCCGTGCGCCAGCCGATCGATAGATATGAACACATCTACACACAAGTATGGACTCGGAGTCTTAATACATGTCGTAGGCCTCAAGATGCAATTATATACAGTTAATTGGTAGAGAGACATACCACCACTTCCGCTTTGTACCCTGGCACCGACGTCTGTTTCCATGTATGCTTTTCCTTAGTTCAACTAACCTGAAATCTTTGTAGCCAGAAACGCGCCGTTGTCAAGAGTTTCACTAGTCGGTCTAGTCAAGGCTATTGTAGGCCCAAGTATGGACATATGTATGCATATATAAAGCCAACCTCTCCGGCGACTGCCAATCTCTAACAACCCTGCTAGCCGGCCAACCCTTTGTTTCGGATCTACCGTTGTGCTTTGCGCAAAGACGAGGCAACAACTTGACGTCCCTCTCCTTCGCTTCCTTCCTGCTCTTAGTTCAAACGATCGGTTCCAACTTGAACTTGTGGGCTAAAAAGGAAGGAGGCTGCGTGGAGGATCCACAGCTACATCACGTTGAGATAAGGAGCCTTTCTGCTTCTTATCGGCCGTCCAGATACATACACACGTATGTACATACGCACACGGAAGGCCCCACAATTCCTCCGGGGCTCCTCCGTTGTCGGTTCTTCTACGGCGAGACCCACAATTCGCCCTTTTCCCTTTATTATAGCAACCCGAAACCACGGCGTCAAAACTGAGCAGACAGTCGGGAAAGGGCAGAAGAGAATGAACTTGGAAATCACCAACGGTAGGACAGACTTTGTGGCACTAGTAACTAAGAATTTTTGTTTGATACTGAAAACTAACTATAAAATCATATGCTTGTCAAGAATCGATACAAGGAACGCTGCTGTATAAAAACGCAGAAAAAAAAAAGAAAAGGTCCGTGGGCAGGCAGTTCAAGACCCCGGCAACAAAAAAAAACATCCTACATACATCAAGATAAACCAACCGTTTGTAATCTGTGAGGTCCAAAGTCTACTCCAAACCCAAGCTCAAGACACGTCCGAAAAAGAAACGTAAAGAATAAGTGACAAAAAAGGCAAAAGAAAACCGAAAAAAAAGGCAGAAGTATGCAAGGCTTTATGCAGAAACTGAGGGGGGATATAGACAAGCAAAACAAAAAGACAGATAACTAGGGCTAAGAAGACCGAGTTCGAATTGTTTTTTTTTGGGTTGTCGTCGTCAGGTGAATTAGACGGGGAGTGTTGCTTATATAAGCAGCAAGAGCCCCACATAAATAGGCGCAGGCGCAGGCGCCCGCGGCAGGTAGGCGCAGTCAAACAAAGCCACGCCATGGATTTGGACTAGAAGAGCTTCAAGGAGCTTCATTTCTTCTTCTTCTTCTCTTTCCCCTTCGTTCTCCCCTTTTAAGGTGTCGTTGTTCGTTCAGTTATCATGCTGGCATTCATCACCAGGCCTCGATCTCCTTGGAGGGCTTTATCCCTTTCAGTGATGGGACCGGCCAGCAGCGCTCAATCATGGGCCGCTCCAGGGTCAGGATATTGGTGGTCCAGAGCTCGGCCGCGTGGGCAGTCATCTCCAAGACGAGGCTGCTCTTGAGCGCCACACCATTGGACAGGTCCGTTCCGCAGTCATACTTGGACTTGTCCTCGTCGGTGTCGTCGACAATATCGCCGGTGTGACCCACGAGCGTTGCTAGACGAGCATTTTCGGCTTTGCCACCCCTGCCGCCCTTGCGGCTTTTGGTCTTTCTAAGCCGGTTCTTCCTACTGCCCTTGTACGGAACCATGGCTTTGACCGGTATAGACTCATCACTGCCCTTGATCTGCTTGGGCTTCGCTTCCTCGGCAGGCGTCAGCACTTCGAAGCTGTTGACGACCTGCGGTGTGATCTTGATGCCGGTTGACAGATTGATGAGGCCGTACATTAAGTTGGCGCTCAGTTCAATGGCCAGCTCGAGGCTGGGGCTGATGTTTGCATTGAGGCGCTCAGAGATGCTGGAAGAAGAGTGGTAATCGGGCTTGGACCAGCCGGAGGCGCTGGTCTGGCTCATGTCAAGGAAGTCGAGGTGAATCTTGCCGTTGGGCACGGAAAACCCCAGCGCAGTCGAGATATTGACGGCGGCGCCAGCCTTGACCTCGGTGCCAATGGAGAAACGCACACCAGGGCCAATCTCCAGGATACCGGGAATGCTCACCATGGAGAAAAAAAGCTCTGCTGGCGAGTACTCCATCATGTGAGTGAACTCGCGTCGTAGATCGGCCGTCAGGTTCAGCTTGGCATCAAAGGACACGTCAATGTCCATGTACAGCTCATCGAGAGATAGCGTCATGAAGTTGTACGCTAGCTTACCCGAAAAGCTAATGCTGGTAGCAAAGTGGGCTTCATTGGCAATGATACTAATGTAGTTTTCATCCGAGTACAGCATGTTTTCCAGATCCAGAGCCTTAGCCACCGCAAGCGATGCCAGATGCTTGGCACCTTCGGGGTCTTTATTGTTCCAACCAACAAACCGCCGCCGGACCTCGCCGGCAGGTACAGTGTCAAAGTCCATTTCAAAGGCTCGCACAACCTGGGATATCTGGGCCTTGGTGACTGCGATCTTGATTGTCAGAAGCTTGGGGTTGCCGGTGACGTATTCGGGTTTCTTTTGATCTGAAGAATCGGTGGGTTTGAAATCGTTCCCATCGTCGCTCTCATCGTCGTCATCGTCGCTGAGGGTTGCGGTAGTGTAAAAGCCACGCTGGTTATCCGTGTCGCATTCACCACCGTGGTTGGTGATGAGGACAAAGTTTGGAATTTTTTTCCAGCTCTTCAAAACTTTCTTGTACATTTCGTAATCCCGAAAGGTTGCATAAACATTTCCGTCGTCACAGCTGACACGACCAAGGCCCTCGATGGCTTCAAGGACGATAGTAGGCATGCCCATCTCAAGGTGCATGGCAATAGTGCCCTTGGAGTCTTCATTGGGGTTGTCAAGAGCTGCATACATAAGCTTGACTCTGAGCTCAGGGACTATGGCTTCCGGCGACTTTTCCATATCTCTGGGTGGGTAGGTGTTGATGACGCTCTCGGCTGCGTCGGTGGGCTCGATGATGACCTGCTCAACAGATGATGACGACATGAGGAGAGTGCTAGTGGAATAGACGTGCGAATGTTCTGGGCTAGGGGGTTCGGTGATCTCTGGAAACATGGTTGTGCTAGTGCTGCTTCCTACATCGGCGTCTGGAGGCGAAGCAACATTGGCCGGGTCAGTGTCGAGATCGGGGACAGTTCCATCTACACCGGCCAGGTCATTACTGGGAGTGTCGTCGCCCAGGATAGGCACTGCGCCCACTAAAGCCAGCGGTAAGACTAGGGCAGCTGCAACAAGCCTACGTAGGGTAGGCATAGCTGTGAATGAGACTCCAAAGTGGTCGAAGAATAAGAAAGCCGAACCCGACAGACAAGAAGCCCGGAGATAAGCAGAGCCTACAAGGTGGAAAACGAGCAAATGACTGGACGGAGTTGAGGTTCGGAGATAACAAAGGGAGCGACTAGAACCGATGGCAGCTGTCAAGATTCTTGGTACAGCGCTCGGAGTTCTCAATGGAAGGAAACAAGAGGCACAGAATGCAAAGACGGGGACAAGAGAAAGGACAAGTCAAGACGGTGACAATGGGGAAAGAAGAAGGGCTGGCGTTGGCCTTATCAGGCCCTGGACACAAGCACAGAGTCAGGAAACAAGAAGAAAAAGGAAAAGAAAAAGAACAAGAACAAGAAGCATGTTCAGAAAATGCCACCGTCAGGGATCGTCTCCTATTATTCAACGCCTCCCGCCTCAGTGAGTCTGTCCTCTTTCTATTATTTTGGTCACCCACACCACCCTGTTGCCCTATTGCCTCGTCTCTCTCTCTGACCTCTGTCTTATTCTACAGTGTCTCTCCCTACTTCAGTGCTGGAAGATGAAAAAGCCGTCAACGTCTAACCGCACCCAAGATCGCCAGTGGGCTTGATCGGTGCTCGATAAGAAAAGCATATGTTGTAGTTATATATATACAGTTAGTTAAAAGAAAATCCATTGATCAATTGCCAAAAATAGTTGTTGCCGTCTTTGCCGAACCCGTTGTGGAGTCACGCTTGGTTGATGGGTCTTGGCATTAGACCTAAAAAGGAATCCCATAGCGCTTAACCCTAAGCATGCGAGTGGCACGTGCGCATGCTGGCCGGGCTAACCCCCACATTCCCTGCTTCCGCGCTGTTGTTTGTATAAATAGCCCGGACATGATATAAACAATCTTAGTCTTGGCTGGCCAATACTGCAGGGGATGCAGCCAAGGCCTGTCAGAGACGATAGGCCTTGGCTGCGTGCGGATGTAACATGAAAACAGCAGACATGAGAAACTGACTACATACGGAAATGCATGTATGTACATGCGCCGCAAGAAGCAGAAGCACGCTGGTGCTGAGTGGCTGGCTCCGTGTGTTTGCGTGTGCTTGTCCACATCTGCAGGCTGAAGGATAGCCGTGCTTCCACGGTCACACTCATGTCTACTTGAAAACACGCGGTGCATGTGTATGTACCTGCTGCACATGTGATTCATCACCCAAGCATGGGCGCTGCTATGCGGATAGTCGGCATTCGTTTCCTTGATTTTCTCCTCTCTTGTCTCTGCGAAATTCGGCTCCGTGATATCCTTGCTAGCTTGAGATCAAGATCGAGATGGATGTCCGGAGCCCTTTTTTTTCTTCTTTTTTCATGCCAAGTGTATATCAATTTCGGAGACAAATAAAACGGAACGTTATGATTCACCAATCCAACGGCAAATTGTGTACCACCAAAAGACCCGCATGTTTGCAGCCGGTTTGCCGCCTCCCATGTATACTCGTGCCGGTGACCTCAATATATTTGTAGGTGTAGTTGCGGCAGATAGCATAGCCTACTTTGTTTCCCCATCGCTGTATGCTCAGGCGGCCTTTGTCCTGTTTTGCTTGTCTTGACTGGCGAGACATGTCAATGGGCTCAATAGACTTCTTGACCTGCGAGAACAAAAGGCCTTTGAAGAAAACTCGGGTACGGGTAAGCTCGGTCCGGCTATCGCAGTGCCAATCAGAAACGACCTGGGCTGTTGGTTGCGGTCGACAGCCAAGGCAAAGGGGCTGGGAGGAGGAGAAAAGAAGAGTAGGAAAAGAAGAGAGGACGCTGGATTCATGGGTGGCCAGTGCGAAAGTCCAAAGAGGAGAGTCTAGAACCCCCACAAACTGAGAATCATGTCTGCCTGTGCAATCATGTTCACGTGGATGGCTACTTACTGGTGCTCGAAAAGACTTGGATTACTTCAACATTGAATCATCCATATCCATCATACTTGCAACTAACCACTTCACACCCAACTCCTTCACGGCCAAGATAGAAACAAAAGAAATCGCCTAGCAGGGACCAGGTCGAGGCAAAATAGCCCACGCACAAGGCCACTTGAGGGTTCGAGAACCCAGCCTGATCGTTGACGGGTAAGTGAATCCAAAATGACTTTTTAGCTCATCGTTTTGCTTTCTTCCATTCACTCTTCCTTCTTTCTCAGTCACGCACGGGCTCCTTCCGGGCCCGGGCCTGCGCTGCCGTTGCGTTACCAAAGTTCTTTTTTTGTTTTTCGATCGCCGCTATATCCCTCCCTCCTCTACGAAACGGGCTTGCATGGCACGAGCCCCAGGTAATATAACATACACTGGGTACCCGTAATGGTATATATAAGTACTTGAGCGCCTATATTAAGAATCCTCTCCCTCCTTTCCCGCTTGGCCACCACTGCATCCATCGTACGTGCGTTCTTTTAGTGTTGTGGCACAGTAGCCTGCTAGAACAAAACGTGACATGACAGACTCTGACAAAAGAAACACAAAACATGAGTTTGCCGTCACGTAGAGGCGAGAAACATGACGGCCACGTCGCCACAAGATTGTTTGTTTGTTTACTTATTGTTCTATGGCCAACTACCGCGCTCCGATCGAACATTCCATGTCAAATGAGCTGCCAGTCAAACTTCATAATCCTGTCTGGCGATGCGGATCCAAAGTCCGATTAGCATGTCAATCCCGGAGCTCCGATTGTTTAATATCAGCATCTCCACCACGATTGCTGGCCTTGACGAGCCCCGACACCAGAAATAAGAAAAAGCCCTCATTTAAAGTCTCTCGACACAGATACACGGGAGGAAAAAATGAAGAAAAAAAGACCCGTGTCCGCCTGGTTTGATTTGATTTGATTTTATTCTTTTACGTCTACCTACTGTTATTTCCCGTGTCCGCCCCCAAAAGTCAATCTGGTATAGGTTTGTGCTGCGGCACCTCCACCATCAGTCACCAAGCTCTTCGCTCGCTTAGCTCAGTTGGTTAGAGCGTCGTACTAATATTCAAACTTGAATATCAAGTAATGCGAAGGTCGCCAGTTCGACCCTGGTAGTGAGCAGTGCTATCATTCTAGCACAAAGTGCTGTCAAAATTTCTTTTTGAATCCTCACCTCGTTTATGAGGTGGTTTTGAGGCTCAAAGACGGTTGTCCGCGACCGCAAATCATGAATTCCATTTTTGGGCAAAAAAGCCAGAAAAAAAAAAGGGTTGTGCGACGTGAATTTGGACCCACAAAAAACAAGAATCGAAATTACAAAAGGAGGACCATGGTCAGATCTAGGTTCTACCAAAAACCCTTTACGACTTTTGTACATCAAGTACCTTGATTGAAGGTATATGCTGTCCCTATCGTTCGAATCATCATAGTAAAGGTCCATCCATGATCAGTTTGATGCGTAATCTGGGAATCGAACCCAGGGCTAATCGAAATCATTACCGTGATGGCAACGATTAATGTTACCACTACACCAATTACGCGGATAACTTGTTGTTAGAAGAGTAAGCCTTGTTACAGTATAAGTGGATTTTGTACCCTAACCCTAGTGAACTTGGGTGTGTCTCGTCGAGGAAGCAATCAATTCTGCGTCGTTTGCAATGGACTCGTGATTTTTGTAAACGTTAAACGTAGTTAAAATCAAGTGAACCTCGGAGAGTCATGACTTGTACAGCTTTCGGGTGTTGACTTTACCGTTAGTACACTCCCCGTGCCGATAGCTCTCGGCCTCTTGAACCTTGACCACACGCCACTCGCCACTCGCCGCGAGCCAAAAACGTGAGGCAGCCAATTCTTGAGCCCAGAAATCGATACACGGGTGACACGAGGTGGTTTTTTTCTCGCGGCTCAGCCTTGGAACCTGACAGGTCATAGAGTTTCTGACGCCTTTTTGTGCTTGTGCTCGCCCACTGCCGAGAGGGATGGTAAAATGTTTCTGAAATACGCCGTTGAATTGCTGTGAAGTGGCAATAGGTAGAATTTAAAAGTAACCAAGTCAAAGCACAAATTTTCCATTCCCTGAAACGGTCTTTGGGAGTGTGATATTCGCCATTAACTTGGATACTCGCGAGGACTTCTCGGTATAAGACATGAGAGTATCTCTGGTACCAGAAAGTACATATAGCTACCAAAAGTAGCACCCGAATCTGCCTATTGAGATTATACTGGCGAAGGATAACGGTATGGTACGGCTATCGCCCACCGGGCGCCGGAGACTGTCCCTTGTACATACAACTGCCAAACATAACCCGGAATCCTGGTTGGTTGGTTGGTTGATTGCTTCTTTATTTACCTGTCCACTCGCGAGGGATTCTCGACATACGACAGGGGACTATTTCTAGTACCAGGAAAAATACATAGTTAACAGAAGCGAAAACCAAAATCTAAAAACCATGCATACAGAAATCCCACAATCCAAAGTGTAATGACAGGAGGTCTCCCACCTGCCCAGCGCAGAGGCTGTTCTTCGTCCGCGCGGCCCCAAACAAGACCCAGAGTCCTGGCCTCACCGCCGATGTAGTGATACAAAGTTTTGTGCAAAAGAGAAGAGGGGGTTGGCGGCGTGTTCACGCCAGAGGGTTAGCAGCGCGGTGGCGCAAAAGAATAGGGCCCCAGTGGCTAAGCTGCCCCGGGTAGGGTTGGAAATGAAATGAAAGTCTTTATTTAACCTGTCTACTCGCGAGAGATTCTCGGCATACGACAGGGGACCATTGCTGGTACCAGAAATACATACAGCTGTTTAAAAAGCAGCACCCGAATCCGCCTATAGATAGTTGCACTGGCGAAGTGTAATGACGTGCAGTTTCCCACCGCCCAGCTGCTAGGACTGTCCCTCTCTCGTGCAACCTCCAAACAAAACCCGGAATCCTGGCTAATTGCTGTAGTACCGCGCAAAAAGCGCAACAACCCCAAACCATCCCCCAAAGAAAAAGTGGAACCAAAACCAGCGCAGCCCTGCTGTGGAGCTACCATCCCCACCAACATTCGCTCGTCGGCTAAAGGGTGGGAAAACGAGAAAAATTCTCGCAGATGAACTAATCAGCGGACGTGGCCTGGGGGCTCTCGAAAGAGCGAAAAACCACGGCCAGATGAGCCTCCAGAAGTCTGGTGATCGTGGGACCTGAAGAAAGAAAAGTTGGCGTAACCGTAGCGTGCGCAATGGATGAGGCACAGCGATACGGTTCCCGCGCCACGGGGCGGACTACCTGAACCTTCCAGAAAGGCGGTCCATCGAGAGTGAGTGTGTCTCCCTGAGGTGCAGTGCAGAGTGCTCGAGGGGCCGACGGTCGTAGCGGTGGTGAGAAAAGGGGCGAACGTCGACGAGATCAACCCACGAGAGGGGAAAAAGACGGGCTCAAGGCCTCACAACTCGAAAAAAGAATAGACGCAGCATTGGGGATATGTGCGCGCTCGTTCAAGCCCACAATGAGGGGGGAATGTTCGTTTTTTGGCGAGGGGGCGACATCTTGAACTCAAAGGCGCCACCCCGAGGGTTGTAGGAGGGAAGGTTGCCGGGTAGGGTTGGACCAGGTGGTGGATTTGATTTGATTGTCTTTATTTTACCTGTCTACTCGCGAGGCTCAACCCGTTGAGGCATACAAAACAAAGACAAAAAAAATGACAATAATGATGAAAGCCTTAAATCAAGAGTCTCATTATCAAAAACAGGGTCTTGCCGTGGATCGAACACGGGACCTCTCGCAGACAAGGCCGTAGGGTTAACCCTAAGCGAGAATCATACCACTAGACCACAAGACCAAGGGTTACTGAGATATTCTCATATCTCAGAGAGCTGGGGTAAACCGGGATTGAACCGGTGACCTTTAGATGACAGAACCACTGAAGTTGCGCTTCAGTCTAACGCGCTCCCAACTGCGCCATTGCCCCGTGATTGTTGACGTTTGGGGTGGTAAGAGTGCCTTGGTGGGAAACGAAACACGTTTGTGTAACTCAAAAAAAAACTTCCCTCTTACAACTACAGGAATAGGGGTCAACCCTAACCAACCCTTATTATTCACTACATCATCAACACGACTTTTCTCTCTCAACAACCTCAAAAAACGATTTCAGACGCCTCTTTCCGTTAAGAAAGACCGAAGAAGTACTACTAGAATGACGGAGCCGAGCAGAACTGCAAGCGCGCAGGCGCAGCCATCACGCCCGGAGGCGCCGCCCAAGAACAACATGGCGGACACCCTGGCCAACTGGCACGCGAAAAAGATCCAGGAAGCTACCGCGTTGGCCGAAATCGCGGGTGAAATCGCGGCCAAAATGGACGAAGGGGCTACTAAAGCCTTCAAAGACGCCTCGATCAAGAATGGGGCCGAGAAGAGAAAGAAGTTGGAGAAGGCGCTGGCAGACACCCTGAAGTGGTGGTGCGAGTCAGGCGGAGGAGTGGACACCGCGACTGCGGGTCCAGCCCCTCTACATTCGACGACCAACAACGCCCGCGGCAACAGCACAGCGCCAGCCGCAAAGGAGACACCGAGCAAGTCGGGAAAAGACACGCCCGCCAATAACGGGACTACGAAGGCGTCCCCCAGCGAGGGACGGGACAAGGCCACGGGACCGACCAGCGGTCTGAAGACGAACAACTCGACATGGTCGCAAGTTGCCAAGAAGGGGGCAAAAGAACCGGCGCCTCAGCCATAGCCCAAGACCAAGAAGCGCACGAGCGCGGAGAAGAAGGTATTCGTGGAGCTCCCGGAAGGATCCCAGTTTAGGGAACTTAGCCCGAGCGCCATCACTAGACGCCTCAACGAGGGAGTCCCCAAAGGGAAGGGAGTGCTGGAGGCGGGCTTCAGCAAGAAGGGACTGATACTTGTCGCCGAAGGAAAGGCGAAAGACCTGATGGATCGCGCAGAGCACATCAAGAAGGCTCTAGGCGCAGTTACAGTCGAAGAACCCTGCACGTGGCAATTCGTGCGCGTATACCGGGTTGAGCGAACCATCCGGGAGCTCGGAAGCGACGGGAAAATTGCCGCCCGCGCCGTGACTGAAGAGGACATCCGAACGGCGGCCATGGAAGCCTTTGGATGTGCACCCCTGGCCCTATCGTGGTGGATCCAGGAGGGCATGCACGAGGGAACAGTGTCGATTGCGCTGGATCCCAAAAAGATGAAGGGAAGACTCAACCACGTGGCGTTCATGGGAACGACACGACCGGTCTCGTACCCGTCCAGACGTCCCCGGGCCCGCGGTCACTCCCAGGAAACCACCGCGGAGGAGCCAACCGGGCGCAACACCGGCGATGAAGCCTCAAGAAAGAGAAGAAGGGTCGTCTCCCCCCACGGTATACGAGACAATGGTGACCATGAAATGGACGTCACAGAGCCCCCCGCCAATAACGACGACGCGACGAAGATTGCTTCCGCAAAAGACGCAGAGAAGCCCGGGCCCCCCCAAGCCAAGAACAAGGATGATGTCGCCACTTCCCCGGCCGACGCGATGGAGACCCGGGAAGAAGAACTATGATGGAGGGCCCTACAGAGCCAACAAGGAAGCAGAGTGTCAGAATAGCGCAGGTTAACGTGCAGAAGGCAGCGCCATCACACGCAACCGCATTGCAACAGGCACATACTCTGGGAGCAGATATCATTGCCATCCAGGAACCCTGGGTGGGCAAAGATAAAAAAGCTAATAAAACACAGACGCACCATCAATACGACCTGGTGGCACCAATGACGACATGGGACCCAAGACCAAGGGCCTTATTGTACGTGAGGAAGGGACTACGATTTGAGTGCAGGTCACTTGGAGAGGAGCACCCTGACATCACGACAGTGACGATTCGATCTGGAAATACGACAATCCAGATAATAAACATATACAACGCAGGCAGAGGGTCTGTGAGAACGAACGAGGCGGTCCTACGACTTTTAGAGACTCGCATATCCAGCCCTAGTCTGATAGTTGGAGACTTCAACCTCCACCATCGGGCATGGGACGAGAAATGCGAGAGGACGTCTCCCGAAGCGGAAAAACTTTTGGAGTGGGTAGAGGAGCGTGAGGCAGTCGTACTCAACGCCCGGTTAGGCCCGACCCACGACAGGGGACACACCATTGATTTGGCCATTGCGACCAGAGGACTCTTAGCGCAACGGACGGTGAGGACGGAAATCATTCCAGACTTATCACCTAGCGACCATGAAGGCCTCATGACGACCATAGAGGGAGCACCAGGAGACAGCGACGCCACGGAAAAGCGACGAGACCTGAAAAAGTTGGACGAGGAGCGATTCGCCAAGGAATGCAAGCGACTCAAAGACGATCTGGAGGGACTGACAGCCGACGACCCCGAGACGATTGAAGGGGGCCCGCAGGGCTATGCTGACAAGCTTGCTGAAGCCCTCACTGTGGGACTACAACGAGCGGTGGAGGTCTGTGCCCCGGAGGTACGGCCGAACAAACGAGGAGTGCCCTGGTGGGATGACAGGTGCAAGGAAGCCGCGAAAGTACACCGGAGAGCCAGACGAAGGTGGAAACAAGCCATGAGAAGCGGCGGAGCTAGGCCCGAGATCGCAGAGCAGAGGAACCTGGCAAAGAAGAAGTTGTGCAAAGAGGTTCGCAGAGCGAAGAAAAACTACTACGCGAAGGAGATCAGGGAGATCAACGACACGAGGAAGATTTTCGAAGCAGCCAACTGGGCCCATAAACAGGCCAAGCAACGCACCCCTCCTCTCAAGAAGCCCAACGGGGAGATGCTGTCAGACACCAGGGACAAGTGCGAACTCCTTTTGGACGTGCATGCACCGACAAGACGAGAAGACGACGAAGCACTGGGTCCACTAGACGAAGACGGGAGAAGGGTCTGGGACCCCCCAACCGAGGCAGAAGTGCTGCGGGCCATCAAAAAGCCAGCAAACACAGCCCCGGGAATGGACGGACTCCGAAACGATCTGTGGAAAAAGGCCTGGCCGCACCTGAAAGAAGCCATTGTCCGCCTCTACCAAGTGGCCCTGACCCACGGAGTACACCCTGACATTTTCAAGAGGACTCGTATGTGTCCGGTCCCCAAGCCAGGGAGAGACCGTCGAGAGCCAAGGGCATACAGACTCATCTCGCTACTACCGACCCTAGGTAAAGGCCTGGAGCGACTGGTGGCAAGGCGGCTGGCCTACGAAGCCGTGGAAAGAGACGTCATTCCCAAGAGGTACGCTTGTGCGATTCCAAAGCGCGCGTGCTCAGACCTGTTGCTCAGTCTGGTAGATGAGATCGAACGGGGCTGGGAAATGAAGAACGCAGTGTCGATAGCTACATTCGATGTCAAAGGAGCTTTCGATACTGTCACGCCGAACCGCATGGTCAACCGACTCCAGGAGGAAGGGTGGCCAATAGCACTGTGCAAATGGACAAGGTCGTTCCTACAAGGACGAAGCGCAGCGCTAGCGATGGACAGTCATGTCACGGACACGAGACAGCTGGGAGGCTCATTACCCCAAGGGTCACCGGTCTCCCCGATTCTCTACATGCTGTTCATGGCCCCTCTATACAGCTCTCTACCGGGAACTAGGGGTTACGCAGACGACGGATGTGTCTTGTGGGCTTCGCCAGATTTGAGGACCAATGCACAGGGGTTGGCTCTCCTTTTGGAACGGGCTGATAACTGGTACAGAGGAAATGGCCTACAGTTGGACCAGGGAAAGACGGGGATCCTGCACCTCACCAAGAAAAAGCAGGCAGGGAACCCTCCCGTGAAGTTACCGGACGGGAACGTTATTGAGGCCACGCCACAGGGCAGCACTCTCCGCTGGCTCGGACTAGAGCTGGACAGGAAGCTAGCGTTCACTCAGCACCGCGACAAGACGATCAGGAAGATTGAGACCACAGCCAGCGGGCTGAGACTCCTCGCAGGATGCCACAAGGGAGCTCCCCCGGGCCTTTTACTACATGTAGTGAGAGCCTGTGCAGTCTCCAAACTGACGTACGCTGCGGCCGCCTGGTGGCCGATGCACAAGGAACGGAAGATCGCCACGACAGCCAAGCTATTTGATATAGCCCCCAGGAAAGCGATCCGAGCAGCCTTGCCAATGTACAGAACGACGCCAATCGGACTGTTACACCGCGCAGCGATGATTTTGCCGGCAGAGATCCTCCTTGATAGCAACGTTAGAAGAGAGGCAACCCGGCTGCACGACCTCGACGACGCTCACCTGTGTAAGGACTGGGACATTGGCAACAGAATTCAGACTCTCTCTAGGCTCCTGCCCAAGACGATACCTAGCCCTGGCGGGGTGAGACCTGCAAAGGAGAGACCAGACGACCCCATCAAGATAAAGGGCGACAAAGATGAGGAGGTAGCCAGACATCTGGAGGACCTGCGCATGGCGTGGCCTGATACGGTGTGGGCCTACTCAGACGGGGCGAAAGTCAAAGACGGCGGCGCAGGGGCCGGGTGGACCCTGGTGGTAGACAATACGACCTGCGCCGAAGGTAGCAAACCATTGGGCACCTGGCAAGAAGTGGCTGACGCTGAGGCAATCGCAGCCCTACACGCCGTGCAAGCGGCCCACGAGCTACCGCAAGAGACGACCGGCGACCTTTACCTGTGTCTTGACAACAGGGGCATTGTGAACCGTCTGAATGCAGAAGAGGGCGACCTGGGGACATCCCAAACAGTCATCGACGAGACGAGACGACTCCTGGCAAGCTGGAAGCTGAGACAGGGCGGGCCCTTTGCGCCAAAGGCAAGAGTCAGATGGGTACCGGGCCACAAGAACATCCCCGGCAATGAAAGAGCCGACCGGTTAGCCAGAGGGGTTGCTGGGACTGAAGTTGGCGGGCTCGAGATGTCGCTCTCCAGGGCAAAACGTTGGTGCCGGGAGCAAGCCGCCACAGAGTTCAAGACGTGGTGGGGGGCACAGAACGGGCCTTCCCATATAGACAAGCCAGAGCCCGTCGAACCCTGGAAGTTCAAGGACTACAGGGAACACGACTGACTCGATATTGGCACATTGATGGCAGCAATTTCTGGACACGGCGACTTTGCCACGTACCACCAGAGGTTTGAGCACACCGGGGCCACTCACGATTGTCCGAGATGTGGACAGGAGAAGACCCCGTGGCACCCGTGGACGTGTGACTCGATCCCACAGAGGCTACGGCTGACGGAGAGACTCGTTAAAAAGCTTCTCCCTACAGTCAAAGGAAGCAAGCAGCTCCTCAAGAAGTTGAAGAGGGTGAGAGAGGAATGACCAGCTGCGATGGCGTTTGGCGTGGTGTGTTTTTTGTACTACTGTTTTGTCTTTGGGTGCTTTCTTTCGTGTATTACTTGTTTTTTTCTTGTTTTCTTGTTTCCCTGTTATGTTTGTCTGCTCTTTTTTTTCATTTTTTTTTTTTTTTTTTTTTTTTTCATTATCACAGTCTTCATGTATCCCCCCTGATGTATCCTGCGCCAGGAGGTGCTTATCACCACAGGGAGATCCCGAGTCAGCGTCTACAGTTTCTTCGGAGCTGGGAGACTACGGCCACCAAGGCAGTCTGATTCGGAGGATCCCGGCAGCCGGTTATGCCGCTGCCAGGTTGCCAGGACCTGCCTGGTCATCTTATGAGTGTTTGACGAACACTCCGATTGATGTAAAATAGATGAAATGAAATGAAATGAAATGAAAAAAAGTTTGTGTAACTATTGGCACCACAACCTTTTCAACGTCGACTCAGGAGAGCCAAGTACAAGCACGGAGTGCATATCCCTGACGCCTTCGACGGATGGACGGATTGGATACTGGGCACACTACCGAATAGGTACACGAAGCTCAACTGCTGGGCCAGATATGGCGGTGCTCCCGCCCCTGAGGAAAGAAGGACGGCCTACGGCTCGAAGCTGGAGGAAGCAGAAAGACACACCCAGGAGATCACAGACGAAAGCTCACCAATTCTGTGGGCGTACTCAGATGGGTCCAAGGACTCCAAAGGTTACGCCGGCTCAGGATGGGCTTTGATCAAGCAAGGGCAAGAACTGGCCACAGGCAAACTGCATCTGGGGATCGGGGCAGAGGTTGCGGATGCGGAGGCGATCGCGGCGAGACGCGCTGCAGCCGAAGCAGTCAATGCCACTGCAAACACAGCGAACATCAAAATCGTCATCTGCCTAGATAACCGCAGCGTGGTGGATAGGCTGAACGCCAGGCTCCCAGTTTGGGGCACCTCGCAGGAAGCTATAGACGAAACAAGAGACCTTATGCGCAAGTGGAAAGACGGACACCCAAGCCGAAGCTGGGAAGTTAGGTGGGTTCCGGGCCACAGAAGCATCCCGGGAAACGAGCGAGCGGACCAGCTGGCGAAAGAGGCCACTACAGAGGAAACAGCCCAGCCCAACCCATTGTGGACTTTGGCTGCACTGAAACGATGGCGCAAGCGGGAGTTCCAAGCAGCGACAGATCGATGGTGGAAAAGCACCGGGCGAAATCTGGAAGCACCGGTGGCATGGAAGGCTACGACCGGAAAGCACAACCGAGTCAGCGTCGGCAGAGTCCTCGCGGCTAGGTCGGGGCACGGAGACTTAGACAAGTACCACGTCCGCTTCGAGCACGACACGCCGTTGGGGTGCGAGAGATGCGGGGCCGAGAAAGACGGCCCACACGTTTGGACATGCAAAGGCCTACAGAAAAGATACAGCAGGTCATGGGTAGAGCGTCTATTGAAGACGGCACGAGGGGCAAAGACGTTGGCCGAGAGAGTCGACAAACTGGCACAGAGGGGCCCCGGGCGGCACGGCTCATCAACCAAGCATAGGCCGGCAGAAAGACCGAGCAATTTTTTACTTTTTTTCCTTTGTCTAGTTCTTTGTATTTCGTTATTTGTTTTACTGGGACCTTTGGGGTGACGTTAGGGTCACTCTGGAGGCTGCGAGCCTCCGTGTTCCAGCTGTTTGTTCTCTTCGTTCAGGTGCAGACCTGCTCTTTTCATAGTTATACTCTTTTCACAGGTGGACTAGCTGCCTGTGACGCCCATTCGACCAGTGAACCCTGGCACACGGCGTAAAAATAAACAACAACAACAACAACAAGGTGTAGTCGATACCCGTGCAACCAAAAAAAGAAACCATACCCTTCATGACTACGACAAAAGAGTAAGGGGTGTTGATACATCCCATGTAAAAACCCTGGAACTTCGATCCCGTTAGGGCTCTAACCTGTGACTACAGAGTAGTTGTCTCGAATACGTTTGACGATGGAGATGTCAAGCGAACATCAAGTGGATATCACACCTAGTGCATATTCAGATGCATTTCACATGTTCACTTACGAAACTTGCTCAGCTCATGGCGTAATGGCTACTGTGTGAACCTACATTTCCCGATGGACAGTGGATTTGATTTCGTGTATAAATATATGGCCTTTCCTCGCCTTAATGTGTAGATCTAGACTTAGAAATTATCGATCATCGTTCTTCTCTTCTCCGATACCTTAAATCTTCCATTCTTCTATCACTTCGAACTTGTGACTTTCCGGAATCTACTTTCGACAAAGGACAACAGTAAGTCCTCATATTAAATACCGATAGGGGGTCGTCGAACAATACAAATGAGAATCATGAAATAGCCTCTCATTATGAATCAGTAGAGGTGATGTTTTCAAGAGCTACCTCTAGTAGTTGTCGCACTTGTGGAAGTGTTTCCGAAGTCAACAATATGATGATGATGCCAATACTGTCATTCTCATCCTCTCACTACGACACTGAATGGTCAGGCGGCTTTTTTTTTTACTTTTCACTCTCTGGATTCAAAACCTCCGTCTTCTCGTCACCTCTGACCACTCTAGTTTTGTCCAGCTTGACACTCAGGATTGTCTTTTCTGAAGATTTAGATAGCCCACAAACTTTCCTGTCATGTTTCTGCTGTTTTCGCGTAGGACTTGCAGGGAAAAAGTATAGTGTGGTGTGATCTCAGTGGGTGTGTTAGATATTAAATCTGGTTAATGTAAATCAAGTGTGTGGTCGGCTAAAAAGAAAAAAAGGCACTGAGCTAGTACCTTAGCGTTGTGTAACAACAAGTTGGCTAAGAAACTCATGATTTCCCCTCTGCAAGGGTTAGTTGTAGACTGATTTTTCTCCTAACCCTCGTATATTTCAACTTTGAACTATTCTCCTATTCTGCGCAACAACTTCACAATGACAGCATTTGAGTGTGAGCCATTTGTTTCTCGGTTGACGGTTATAATCACAACATCTCCTACTCCTTCAGCTCCAGCCACAGATCTTATTGACGCGATTCTCAAGTCTTTTCGGCAGCATTGTCCTATCCTTCTGGAATGCAAGGTTATTGTGGTTCTCGACACCTTTGAGCGGGTATCTCCCGTGCTTCGCTTGAAGAAAGGCCATGCTACACCAGAGTTAGCACAGGCATATCAGACTTATAAAACTAGAGTCAAAGACCTTTTCCTAACTCAATGGAAGGGTTCTGATGCAGCCCTACCCCAGTGTCAGGCCGACGTCGCTGAGTACGGATCACCGGGACAGGCACATACTAGCACTACATTAGCTATCACGACGTACCCGACTATTACCTTTATTGAGCCACATGAGCGTCTCGGATTTGGACTTGGAGTGCGATCGGCGGTGCGCCGCGTGGCCACGCCGTATGTTTGGGTACAGCAGCATGACTGGGCATTAGACACTATTGTGCCGGTCCAAGCAATCGTGGCTGCCATGTGTGCACACCATATCAGCGAGAATGCACCAGTGCGCTACGTCTGCTTGCCATCAGTGCGTATGCTGGGTTATGCGGGCTCGATGTTGGCAGCGAAACATCCAACGCTGCGGCGACTGACAGAGGAACTGAAGGGTTTCTTTTCCGGGACTATGGAAGCTGGTGCGACAGAGGCGGCGACCATGGGTGAAAGTGTGCCATTAACGCCGATGTTCTTCTGGCATGACAAGACTCACATTGCGAATACTGAGCACTACAAAAAGAGGGTGTTTCCATCGCGACTGGCGATGTCGAGAGGGGCGTTCATCGAGGACACTATCGGGCATCGAGCCCGTGACCAGATGAAGGAGGGCGAGTTTACAAAGTGGGCTACGTGGATGTATTACCCCGAGGATGGACAGAAGCTATGTTTACGGCATCTCGATGGACGCATGTGGAAGGGAACGGAGACCGAGGCAGTGCTACGAAAAGAATGGATGGAGACGAAGGAGGCTACGGCACAGAAAAAAGCACAACTCAAGGAGAGGCAGAAGGAAAACATTGCACAGAGCCAAGAAGATGTATCAGCAGGGTTACTGTGGATGGATCATGAATATTAAAGACAACAAGTTGGATGAGAAAGAAATATGAAGATGTATACAAATGGAAATAGATGGCAGCTGAGCGCTGTTCTGTGATACCAGCGACGTCTGTTACAGCCATCAACTACACTACGATATGGTTTGCGGTTTCGTACTGCTCAATTATGTCGCCTGCGGCTGATCGTTCTTGAGGCCAAAGTTTTGTAAGCCAAGAGCCTCGAGAATAGCCTGGGCCTCCTTTGATTTTCCCACTTGAGTGAGGAAACGAACAGTATCCATGGCCATTAGAAAGACACGTGCAGAGTTGGGATCCCTGGCACTCTCCTCAAGCTCGTCTGGTGAACGATTGTGGTCATGGCCATAGTTTGTCAAGAACGAAACGGCCTTTTCGTAATCAGGGTGAGTAGGATGATGGATGCCGAGGTGGGCTTCGTCAATGGGAGATGGGGCAGCAAACTTGTGAAGCACGCTGAGATAGCTGTCGAACATTGTTTCCGACGGCTGCGGTCGTTCCCAAGCATTGACTGTGGCACTCCATGAAAGGCTCTTCCAAGGGTGGCGGAGGACTCGTTCGTGGTAGATGTGATCGTGGAACAGGTCATCTGCCTGCAATATGCTGGCAAAGGCCTCATCCAGGCTGGAACCTGCAGTAGTTCCGAGAAGAACCTTTGATTTGACCATGCACGACAGCAGGGCTCTTGATTTAAGGGTTGCAGCAGGGATTTCGTCATGTGCCATGAGTTTTGATATCCAGGACCAGATGATGGCGTCGTTCCTTTCTGCAACGATGAAGCGAACAAGCAACGGCGTAAACCAGGCGTTCAGAGCAAAGTTGAAGTCCTTTTCGGCGCCAATCGACTGCATCCAGGGGAGGATACGCCGGCTCACATCGGCCGAGGCCAGAGCACTAGACATGCACGGCTCGCTGGACTGCGATACCTCGAGATATGTGGCACGGAGACAGCCGGAAGCGGCTTTAAAGGTCATCATGTTTTTGGCGACAGCACGCTCAAAGACCTCCATGGGTCCTGGTTTCTTGGGTGACGAAGCACTGCTGGAAACGGCATTAGGCTGTTTGAAGACGGGGTTCGAGAGAATGGCGCGGACGTGGTCGTCCGTGGGGCGGCGTAGCTGGGTGACGGCGGCATCATCGGCGGCGAAATTGCTGCTGTTGGGCTGGTCGGGCAAATAGCCATGCTCGCGGTCTAGATTGGCGCGAAAGGAAGCCTTTAGAGCATCGAGCAGTCGGTGCGACTGGTGGACGGTGAGCGGGAGCGGCTGATGTATAGAGGGGAAAACCTTGCACAGGGGCGCTGAAGGTCTCATAGTGGAGAGGGTTGACTGAGTATGGCAAGGATCTTGTAGTTGGTTGTATGTCGAAGAGGTCAGGGCGAAAATCGGCTGTCGAGGAAGCTGTCTGGGAGGTTGCAAGCAGCAAATCGAGCCATGCGGCTGCATGACGATCACCACTGCCGAAGAATGCGCCCGTTCCGTCGTCATTGGCCGTCACGTGAGCGGCAGAGATCACGTGTGAAGTTTCGGGAGGGTGGGGAGGGGCGACAAGGCACCCAATGGGAGCACTCCGGGTAAACATCGGTTGGAGACGCTGAATGTGGAGCGGCGTGGCGTGGTGTGGTGTGGCGCGGTGTAGTGCAGTGTCGCGTAGCGTAGCAGCTTTTAGGACAATTGTACTTGTACTTGTGTAGTAGTGCTTCCAAGTACAGGTACATGGCAGCCAGTGAAGAGGCCTGTTTAGTGGCCAAGTGAGTGCTCTGTAGCAGGTGGGGCAGTCAGCTGGGCAGTTGTTCACGAAACCGGTGTGGCGGCGGGATATTGGGCCATGATGCTGTGCCAGCTGGAAGGGCGAGGAGCCCAAAGCCAGAGGCCAAAGACCAAGGTACAAAGCTCAACGGCCAATGGGAGCGGTGGCCAGGTTCTGTGCGAGACGCGACAAGGAGCGGGCGGTAGGTGTTGCGGAGTGAGTTATTCGCGTGCGGCGAGTGCAAGGCTGGCAAGGCTTGAGCGGCCCGCCCAGCACAGCACACTACAGAAGCTCGATAGCTCCAACTACAGGGCTCTTAGGCCCCCCAAGCTGCCCGCTCGACGGCCTTCAGGCGGCCCCAGCCAAGGTACCGGGTACTTGGAGGGCGTCTGCAGGCGAAAAACGGGGCGGCCAACAAGTCACTGGTACCTAGACCCACGCGGCAGCTGGCACGTCCGGCGCTGTACCCAGTACGGGTGGGGCAGGGGCTCCCTTTTTCCTTTTTTACTGGGCCCCGTCAGCCTCCCTCTTCTGAGTCTTCTGAAATGTGTGTGCATCTCAATCCTAATCCCAGACAAACCTCCCACAATCCAACCTGCATCAATCAGCCTGTCCCGACCGACCTTGCTCTGCACTTTTTGCACTCTGCATTCTGCATTCTGGAGCACGAATATCAGCCTTCCGTCCGCTTTCCATCAGACTTCAGATTCTCGACCGACGACCACCGGTTCTCGCCGCACCTGCATCGACGCTCTTCTTTGCACTGTGCCCCGTGTCCCGTGTCCCGATTGAGACGTGCCCTTTGCTCTGTGCTCTCCTCGTTCTCGCTCTTGTTCCCAGCGCAATCCAGCTCTTGTCTCCCCCACAGCCTGAGTGATCGATCACCAAGCTCTGCTCCTCGCACCTGTGCAGCCATTTCCATCTCCATCATCTCGACCCCGTGCCGCGTGCATCTAGATCTCGACCCCTCCCGACCGACGCTCTCATCCGTTCGTCGGCGTCTCGGTCTTGTCACCGATTCTTCTCTCTCGACTTTTAGTCTGCGGGCCCTTAATACGCAGTGCGAGCCCACGCGACTATCTGTCTGACTAGTTTTCCCATCCACATTTCAATCCACACACACACACATACTCTCACATATTCTCCTCCATCACAATGCCCGAGGTAGCTTCGCGGTCTAGCGCTTCGCGCGGCAGAGGCGGCGGCAGAGGCGGCCGGGGTGGCCACGCTGGCAGAGGCGGCCGGTCTTCTGCCACCAGCACCAGAGCGAATGCCGACGACAAGGAAGCGTCGTTTGACCAAGAAGGCGGCGATATTGCCGAGCTGCGGCACAAGTACGGCTCTCTGGTTTCTCCCATCCAGGACATGTTTGAGGGCTGGTCAGAGGTCGACATTCTGTATGCTTTGAAGGAGACTGACGGCGATGCCGACCAGGCTGTGGCCAGAATTCTTGAAGGTATGAGCTCCCATTTTTTTTTCGTTCCCTCCCCTCCTTCTTCTCCAATTCAATTAGTGTGATGTGACGATGCTAGGAAAACCCCTTGGCTCTCGTGCTCAACAACCAATTGCTGTCCCGCCCCCCAACCAGCGCCCGCTCTTGAGAAAATCTGCCATTGCTGCTTCCAGTCAACTAACATCTGTCCTTCTTCCTCACAGGCTCTGTATCCCAGTGGGATGAAGTCCCCAAGAAGTCGTCACGCTCAAAAGCAAAGGATGTTGCCCCCGCTCCTGTCGAGACTGTGAAGCCCACTCGCCCCTCCCGGAATGAGGCTACCAGAGGCCGTGGCAAGCTGTCCGCCGACAGAGGCTCTCGCCCTTCGCGTGGACGTATTGTGTCTGGTGCCAATGGTTCTCGCTCGAACAAGGACTACTCTGTGCCTACCGATGAGTCTTTCGCTTGGGGAGGCGTCACTGAAAACTCCAACTCTACTTCTGCTTGGGGCTCCAATGATACCCCTGCATGGGGCACAACCGACACTTCTGCTTGGGGATCCAACGACAATGATACTCCTGCTTGGGGCTCTACTGATAACTCAGCCTCTGTCTGGGCTGCTGTCGACCAGCAGCCCGAGGAAACGCCGGTGGTCCCCGAGCCTGCCAAGCCCGCTCCGTCGACTACCTCTACCGCAAAGTCTTGGGCGAGTTTGTTGAGAAAGCCTCCTGCTCCCAAGCCTGTTGCGAAGCCCAAGGAGGCCCCCGCCCCTCAACCCGAAGTCGAAGAAACCCCCGAGGATATTCCTACCGCCGAAATCAAGACCGCCGCCGAGTCTGACGCTGAACCTGAATCCACACCTGATGCCGAAACCGCTGAATCCAACGAGCCCATTGATGATACTACGCCTGTTGCCGATGACGAGCCCATCGAGGCTCCTGAAACTGTTGAATCGCAATCTTCTGCAGTCGAGGTCGTCGAGCCTCACCATATTCCTGCTCAAGTTCCCGTTGCCACTCCTCTACCTGTACACAAGCCGGCTCCAATTCCTGCTGCTCTTCCTGTAGCTGTTCCCGCCGCAATTCCCGCTGTGGTCCCCGCTGCGACTCCCGCCGCCGCGCCTGCCGCCATCCCTACTGCTGTTCCCGCCGCTGTCTCTACACCTGCCGCCACCCCTGCTGCTATCGCCGTAAATGGCCCTGCCGTTACACCTTCCAAGACCGCGGCGCGCCACGCTGGTGCCCAGCGCCGTCTTCTTGATCAAGAGGAAGCCGTACGGATGCCTAGTAACCGCGAGGTTGACCGTGCTGCTGTTCAATTTGGCCTGTTCAACCTTGGTGCTGGTGACGAGGAGCCCCAGGAAGAACGCGAAGAGCCTCAGCCTGCTAATCAGACTGCTCCCGTTGTCTCCGTACCCGAGTCTTTCTCCCAGAAGCTCACCCCCACCGCTGCTACAGTTCCTAACCCTGTTGCTGCTCCCACTCCCGCTCCTTCTCATATTCCTGCTCCTGTTCCCGCTCCCGCCCCCGCTTCTTCAGTTACTCCCGCCGCCGCTGTTCCCCCGAACAATGCCCCTACTTCTATCCCTGCTGGTAAGTCATTGGCCGTTACCCTCTGACCATTTAGTTTAAACGTGATTGCTGACACGGTTTTTTCACTGCAGTTTCTCAAGGAAATCTCGCTGGCTCAGCCCCCAGCTTTAGCCGTGACCTCCACTACAACCAGAAGCAATACGAGTCCTTCTCCCAACAGCTTCCCCAGCAGCCCCCTGCTACCGATGGCTTCCCCGCCCAACAGCCTTCTCACCCCGCCAACCCCTTCTCTACCGCCCCTAGTGATTACACTGCGGCCTACGCCGATCAGCAGCGTGGCACTTACGGAAACTATTACAACCACAGCTACGGCCAGACTCCTCAGGATGGTCTCCCCCCTGCTGCCGGCCAGCGCCCCTTCATGAACTACGGCAACCCTTCGCAGTCTGAAGCCGCTGTTGGCCAGTACCCCCAGAATTCTCGCTTCGGTGGTGTTGGTGCTGATGCCCAGAACAGTGGCCATAACACACCCACTCCTGCTACCCAAACCCAACCTCAGCCACCCTCGACTGGTCCCGCTGCCAACAACCCACAGAGCCAGTACCAGCAGCAGCAGCAACAGCAGCAGCAACAGCAGCAGCAGCCTTACTCGCAGCAGCAGCCCTACTACCAGAACCACTTCTACCCCAACTACTACCCCTATGGTCAGGGTGCTTTCTCTGGTCCCGGTGGCTATGGCAAGAACTCCATGTACGGCGGATACCCTGGATCCTTTGAGCAGCACAACAACTCATCCACTGGAGGCTTTGGCCAGAACGCCCATCGCGATAACGGCATTGCTTCTGGATCTGACTACAACCGTCAACAGGGCGCTCCTGGTCTGGGTGGCTTTGGTGGCGTCCACGAGCCTTTCTCTCGTGGCCCGTCTGGCTACCAGTCTCAGGCCAACCAGGGCTACAACAACCCGAACCAGAACGCTGTGCCTGGTGCCGCTGACGACCTCAAGGCTCCCTTTGGCGAGACCAAGGTCGGCGGTGCTGGCGGCCCCTCGCCTGCTCTGAGCGGTGCTCGTCCCGGCTCTGCTGCTAACAATGGTAGCCAGACCCAGGGTGGTCTTCCCCCGCAGTCCATTGGCGGCGGCTACAGCGGCTACCCGCACGCTCTGCACAACACTTACGGCGCCGCGGGCCAGCACAGCAGCTATTCGTCGTACCAGAACAACGGCGGCTTCGGCTACTACAACGGTCAGCAGCAGCAGCAGCAGCAACACCGCGGTGGTGCTGGTGGTGGCTGGGGCGGTAACTACCACTAAGCCTAAGCTGGTGGTGGCTCGTGAATGGTGATAGTAGTCTGTCTGAATCATCCTGTCCCTCTTTGTTTTCTCCTCCAGTTAGTAGCATGCAAAACAATGTGAGGCTCCGATGAACCAGCGCAATACGGCCTATTTCGAATGTCCATGGTAAGGTCTTAGTGCCTTTTTTCTGTCTCCCTTTCCCGTCTCTCTATTATCCGAGAGTGTATGCTCACTCTTGAACCAAAAAAAAGACGCTTTTCATTCTTCTGTGTTTTTTTTCTACACCATTTTTTTCGCCCCCCTCCCTCCCTCTCCCATTTTTGTCATCTCTGCGTGTGTATCTTGGGCTCATTATTCCACCAATATTCTCTACGTGTTCCTCTCTCTCGCCCATTCGTCCTTTTTCTATCTTTTGCTGCTGTTTTTTTTTAAACTCTACTGTTGTATCGTTTACGCACAACTTAACGTCATGAATCTCCCGGGGTTTTTTGTTTCTCTTTTCTTTTTCTTTTTTTTTTCTTAGGAGGGATGAAGGGAAACCAAAGGCGTTTTTCTCTTTTTTTCTTTTGCTTTTGTTTTCGAGGGACTTACATACGTTTTTATCTTTTTTTTTCCGAACTTTCTCTCTCTCTCTCTTTCGTTTCCTTTGCGAATCTACTACATGCGCGACCCTTTGCTTGGGCTACGCCCCTCCAGATTCCCCCTCTCATTCACGCCGTTTGCCCATCGGGCCTATTTTGCATATTCATGTTCATGTCTGATGTCCTCTGTTTCTCATCACAACCCCCCCTTCCTCCCGCTTCTGCCTCTCCTCTCCATGTATGTCGTTTGTATTCTGTGACTGATGATTTACGCTGCTGCGTCGCTCTCAACTTATCCCAACATGTGTACCTTTTATTCTGTTTCATTGTGTGTTTTTTTACCTTTGGTTCTAGGGTCTTCATTTTTCTTGATAGGCAAAAGAATGAAAAAAAAAAAAAAACATTGCATTTTCGTGGTCATCTCCTAATCTGCATCTCGTAAATCACTCATGACTTGAATGAATAGATTGTTTTTCGAGGAAATGGCTTACCATGTAACTATGCGTATCGTCATATCGTGTCATTTACCGTCTCTATTTCCGTTATGATTGCTCATATCCCAAACGCCACGTTTGTAAACAACCAACCCAATAAAAAAAAGTCCCCAACTCTTGTTTCTCTCTCTATTTTTAGGAGATCATCTTTCCTAGCCTTTCTTCCTTTTTCTTTCTTTCTCCGTATACTTTTAGCAAAGGAGCTCAGAAAAAGCCATCTTCGGGACGAGGCCGGCGAGGGATATTGACAGACCCGCGCCGCGGTCGCATCACAGGCGTTTCAGGGTGTGGTGGAGGAATTGGGCGCCTGCCCCCTCGGGTTATCGGCGGTCGACGGGCCCCTACTGCCACGGGCTCGTGTCCACGAGGGGCCCAGTCCCGTTCAGGTTCAGGATCCCGGCCTCTTTCTCCATCTCGATCTCCGTTGCGGTCGTGAGCCGGCACACTGCGGTCACGGCCCACCACACTGCGGTCGCGGGGCGCTACACTGCGGTCACGGGGCACAGTACTACGATCGCGGGTGCGATTCTGAGCTCCATGACTCCAGCGACCTCTTTCTGCAGAGCCAGGGCCGAGGTCATAGCTCTGTCTATGATCAGCATGTCGCACAGCACGGCCACGATTGTGCTCGTGAACATAGTCGTCATTGTCGTCAACAAAAACATCGTCGTTGTCGTCATCGCTGTGTCGGAATCGGGTTGATACGTCGTCATGGGGCCTGTACATGGGATTGTTTCGTTCTTCTGCACATCCACGACGATGCTTGCAATGAAGTATGCCACTAACAGCATCGTTTGTCCATATCGCTTTACAGAGGTAGCACCACTGGGTTCCACATGAGCCTGCCACGATGTTAGCTGATAATCACGTAAGGGAAAAATTTGTCGAGGGTGGGAAATATACGTACACGTTATGTGGTTACACCCCGATCGCAGCTCCACGGGGCTGTCACACACTGGACAGTTCCTAGCCACTCTTTGGATAGTTGCTACAGACGCCCTTTCTTCACGACCTCTTCTTGAGCCAATTCGATTATCATACTCCGAACATGACATATCCTCATGCCAGACTGTAGCATGCAAGATGCATTGTCTCAACTTACACTCATCGCACTCCATTTGTGGACATTGGCTGAGATGAATCTGGCCAGAGAGACAGCCAGGTCGGATGCACCAATAAAAGTTGGGAATGTTGCGAAGAGCAGAAGTTGTGAGTAGCATATCAAAACGCTCCCAAAGAGAAGGTCTTGCCCATTTTCGCACATGGGACGGTGTAGGTGTTGCCTTGCATGTTGGACACACAATGGCGGTCGGAATTTGGGCACCTATTTCAGTTGCTAACCATTTGTTTGCGCATGTGGTGCACATGGTGACGGCATGATTGCACTCTGCCGTCAGAGGGACAAACTCATGCTGATGGCGGTTCTCAAAACAAACTTCACATGTCATTGTTCCACCGAGAATCCATTCTTCTTGAGCAAGGAAATCCATGCGGAGGTTTGTGGGTATCTCAATGTCAATGAGAGATCCCCAAGACATCCATTCACTATCCGGGTTCGATGTGTTGTAGACATATAAATCGTGCGGCTCTGCAAAAATCTGACTCTGTTGAGTGATATGAGTTCCAGTGATGACCTGCTTGATAAAGCGGGCTTTAAGGACTGTTGGGGAGACAAGTTGTTCCTGCTCGTCGTCTTCGTCATACTCGTCGTCGTCTTCAAGTGAACTGTGAAAAAGATAGCGGCGTGTGGTTCCAAACAAACGGATAGATATCATGCGGCCAGGTCGAATGACGAAAATGCGGAACTTGGAGCACAGCCAAAAGTTTGCAATGTCGATGAGTCGCCAATCTTCTCCTTCAATCGCACCAACACGCATTCCATTACAAGCCTCGACCAGTACTCGGTCTGAATCATCAAGACCCAGAAGTTTAGCCACTATGACTCGGAACTCTCCAACAGAGATACCTTCTTGGACTTGTTCCTCCAGCATCCTCGTTTTTTCATTCAATCGTGGTAAAATTGATGGGCTTGCTGATCCTGCGAAAGTAATCCTTGGAGGGCCATCGTTTGAGACGTCGTTGCTTCTACCGGGACCAACAAGACGATAGTAATAGGTGCCATCCTCATAAACGCGGTGTTGCATGCGTAGAGCTTCATCACCTTGAAAAATGTTGACCATGAAATCACTCAAGGAAAGGCCCAATTGCATCATAAGAGCCTCGCCCACGCGAGCCAGTGGTGTGTTTGGCCGGAGTTTAATCTTGACAGTATCGGCGTGCCAATCAAGGTCAGTAAGCTTGAGGATGATGAGTTCTCCAGCCGAACTATTCGTGGCAGCAGCCGAGGAGGGTCGAGGGATCATGAAGTGGGAGCGATCAGGATGTGCTTGTTCCTGAGGAGTCAGGAGCATGTCATTTTTGGAGTGTTGTTGATTTTGTTGATACTGGGGCTGGGCGTGTAAGTTGTACTGTTGTTGCAAGAAGCTTTGTCTTCGAGTCTTTTCGATAACTGGCGGAAAGTCGCTTTGCATAAGGCCGCTACGTCGATTTCGCTCAGGAGCAGATGGGGTTTCGGCTTGGTACATGCTTGATCGGCGTGGTCTCTCAAGGGGAACTTCGTTTTGCAGCAAGCTTCCACGTCTAGGCCGTTCTGCGGGTCGGTCTCCTTGTTGAAGCATGCTCATACGTCTGGGTCGTATAGGTATAGTAGAGCCTTGGGTAGCATCCCAGGAATGGCGAACTGGTTCTCGATCTCGGTCCCTGTCCATTTGTGCGAAGGCAGCTGAGGAGGAAGATGGCGGCGGGATGGCAGATCGCGGACTCTGAACAAAACGAGGTTCATCTCTATCATGGTCATGTTCGTAGTCACGATCCCCTCCATAGGTGGAATATGCCGGAGTTCCCCGAGATTCGGTAGTCGAAGGAGGGGGCCTAGGTGTTGTCGAGACTGTAGATCGGCGGGAATAAACGGACGATGGCGGGGGATTGTAAGAGTCGCGGCGGGGTCGGATATAGTGATCTCGAGGGGTAGCAATGGAGCGTTCAGTGAAGGCATGAGGGCTTTGTCTTCCATTGCGGTCTGGGGCAACACTACCGGCGGCAGCAGAGGTGGAGATCGAGAGAGGGATGCCCGCAGTGCGGCCGCGAAGGGTCCGGCGCTCGCCGTCCATATTTCAGACGGTGGGATTTCGTTCGGGAATGCCAAGGACCGTGTGTAGCGGTTTGATGTCGGAACTGTTTCAATATTGTCTAGCCTGGTCGGGTTGGGTTGGGTTGGGCTTTGCTTGGTTTGGTCTAGTGTGATGGCTACCAGATCAGACTGTAATGCGTTAGGATGATCCACACGAATTACTAGGGAGGTTTGAGCGGTGAATGGGGCTTCAGACAGTCAGCACCGGTATTTAACTGTCGAACTTTCAACTAGTGTAATAGTCTAAGTAGACATCACTTGCTGGCGAGGATAGGCTTGTGTGTGTATCCGGGGTTCGGTATCGAGACAGTTACAGGCACAGTCACAAGCAAGCACAGACACAACATGAACGCAAGACAAGACTTGCGCGCACAAAAGACTATCGGGCGATAGGGCGGTGGTGGGCAATATTTGGGCGAAATATCATAAGAGGCAAGGCGGCGTCAGAATGGTCAGTGCGACAGGAAAGTGTGAAGAAATAGAAAGGCCGAGAAGGGCAGAAGAGCGATGATCGAATATTAAAGAGGAGATCAATAGTTGGAGAGGGAAAAAGAGCATTGGGCGCGGGGAAATTTTTGTAGACGTCGGCGCTGGCCGCTGTGAGCTTTATCTGCCTGGCAGTTCCGTTGCTGGCTGGCAGGCTGGGTCCCGTGGGATTGATTTTGTGTAATGAAGCTGTGCAACAAGGGAAGCTGATAATGTGTTTTGCGTCCAACTATATGTCTCCAAATGTCTCTGTTTATTTGTGAGTTTTGGGTCTATCTGGGCTTGCGTGAAGAAAGAAGGGTGTGATAAAATGGCGGCGGGCAAAGTCGGCGTGTCGATTGGTCGATGCTGAGCACCGCGTTTTTGGCAGAAGATATTCAGTAAAGATGACAGCGTAGAATTCCAACGCCCCAGAGGTTTGATGACGAAATCGAAAGGCAAAAAAGAAAGAGATTGAATTAAATGACGGATTTCAACAAGCGACATGCAAGGCATGCAGATTTGAGACGACAGGCAAAGAACAAGGCAAGAGACAAGGATTGAGAAATGGGGGGGCCGCCGTATCGATATCGATGGGGGAAGAAGAAGAAGAGGAAATGATGATGATGATAACAATATTAATTGCAAACGATGGCGTTGATGATGAGGACGATGATCGTTATGGAGATGAAGGAAAGAAAAAGATTTCACAGGCTGAGGCAGCAAGAACTTTTCATTTATGACTGCGTCTATCTCGGCCTGACTGGACTGATAACAGGGCAACCAGCGGCAGCTACCTAAACAAAATTCAGTCAAATGGCCTGCCAGCCAACCAAACCATTGAATGAGCAGGCCGAGAACAGCAACAGCCGACAACAAGCCAGGCAGTTGCTACCCTTTACTCCAGCCTGATTATGTCAGCTGCAACACCAGCCCTGCGTTTCGTCACGTCGGCCAGTTATCCAAGTACCCAAGACTTGCATACAATGCAAGCTATAAAGCTATGCAAGCACACTACGCACCTGTCTCGCCTCTTCCTCGCTGCCTCTTGTACCCTCACTGCCCATCCGCCCTCCACACGGTACATCGACTCTGCTACACGCACAAGTATTTGTCCTCTCCATCTGCAGGCCTCACGGGACAGAAGTGCCACACACCAATGCCAGCGCCATGCCACCGGTGATCTGCTTGGGTCTGCCAGCAAGCAAAACACAAGTCCCAAGAAAGCTAGCTGGTTGTTAAGCGAGCACAGAGAACCACAATCTCAGGCTACACACAAGCAGAAGGACCGATCGCTGTTCTGGAATCTGTCCATGTCTCACAGCTTTGCAAGGTAGCACGCGGGACAATGACGACAACAACATCGGCTAGCTGCAGTCATATTATACACGTCTTCTCAGTCTTACTTGGTGCGGGGCCGAGAACAGCGAACAAGTGATGCATAACATTTCTAGAATCTTGGGATTTCTTCAGCCAAGCCTTACTTCCCTTCATTCCTTTTTTTAATAGACATGCGGCAGCATCGGCGGCCCAACAGACGCCAAATTAGAAACAGATAAACAAAACAAACATGATAGCCAGAGTGTGACGACACCGGGAATATAAAAAGTCGGGGTAGTGGGTGGAGAGGAAGGGGGAATAACAGCAAAGAAGAGCAGTCTAACAGGACCCGAGTATCAAAGAGCCCCAGAAAACGACCGAGATTCCCAAACTGAGGAGAAGCAATATTGTCAAGCCTGGGTTTTGATATCAGGGTGAGCGTGAGTGTAGAGGTAAACCTGCATAAGGATGCGGGTACGATAGTCTAGATCGAGGTTTTTTTTGGCAGCCCCTATTATTGTGACGGGGGTCTGGTTCGATGTATTTTATTGAGCCCAGCCGTCTGCGGAGGTCCAGGTCGAGCGGCAGTACGTGCTGTAGCCGTCTGTACATCGGTTCGAATATTCGGCCCAACGCCGTATTTACACGGGGACATTGCGGAACAGGTACGAAACGGACTCGCCTATAGTAAAAGAAGAGAGGTTCGTTAGAAACATGCGTCCTATACAAATCGGCTAGGCTCTACCAGAGAGAATTGGTCGGGGAGTCCACTTACCATTGTGGGTACGGCGAATAGCCTCGGCAATGGTCGGACTAATATCAATGACACGCAGCTTTGAGCAGCGGTTGAGTTTATCGCCCAGCGGCACAGTGTTGGTCACCACCAGCACGGACAGCTGACTCGCGTTGATGGTATCAATGGCGTTGCCGGAAAGAACACCGTGTGTAACAAGCGCAACAACGGACTTGGCTTCGTGCTCCTTGAGGACAGACGCGGCCTTGGCCAGGGTTCCTACGCGGTATTCGTGTTAATATATTGTGAGCGGGGGAAGGGTTGATTTCCTCCTTCGTGAGAGAAGTAACACCACATCCACTCATTTGGGCCTCCTTTCACTTACCACAAGTATCGGCAATGTCGTCAACCAAGATGGCATGCTTGTCCTTGACGTCACCGACCAGGGTCTAATGCCAGTCCCGTCAGTAAATGTGTCTTTGCGCCAAGCACGTTTGTTTGTTTTAGATGCACAGTGAAATACATACCATACGGCCAACAACGTTGGGGCGGGGGCGCTCCTTGTGGATAATGGCAAAAGCAGTGTTCAGATGGTCGGCAATGGAGGTGGCACTGGAGAAATGTTAGTGGCGAAACCAGTGGCTCCGAGACCCGGCCAGTCTATGTATAGTAGTAGGCTCAGTGGCCGGATGGCTTGTAACTCACCGCTTGGCACCGCCAGCATCCGGAGAAACAATAACGCAGTCGGAAACGTTGATGTTCTCACGGATCCAGCGCAGCACGGACGGCTCGGCGTACAGGTTGTCGACGGGCACTGAGAAGAAGCCTTGGATCTGGTTGGCGTGCAGGTCCATGGTGATGATGTGGTTGGCGCCGGCAGTTTGTAGCATGTCGGCCACGAGGCGCGCGCTGATGGGGGCACGCGACTTGTCTTTCTTGTCCTGGCGAGCGTAGGGGTAGTTGGGAATGACGGCGGTGATGCGACGGGCACTAAGGCGGACGGGTTAGAGTGAGACAGGACCTCGGATGAGCCGAGCCTGGGATATACGGAGCTTACCTAGCTGTGCGGCAGGCATGAATCATGATCAACAGCTCCATGAGTCCGTCGTTGATGTCGCCGGGAGCGGTCGACTGGATAATGAAGACATCCTCATCACGGATGGACTCGCCCATGGTAAACGAGGTCTCCTGGTTGGAATACTGCAGCGACATGGTTTTCGACACCTCGATGCCCAGGCTATACACAATCACGAGTCAGTCAAGGCCGAATGAGCGTCATGGGTGGCCGGCGGGGGACCGGGGGTTCGGGCAGAGAACCGGAGCGTACCGTTTCGCAATGCGACCGCTGAGGTCGACATGGCTGCTGCCGCTTATCAGCTTGATTTCGTTGGACATGGGAGTAGGCATTTTGGCTGGTGGTGAGGAGAATTTGCGATCGGGTGATGGTGATGACGAGCAAGCGCGAGGAAGGAAAAGAAAAAAAAAAAGAGGGAAAAAAACAATGAAAGCTTTGACTCGGAACAAAACTTTAACGAGCGCCAGTCACTAGTTAGCAGAACGAAAAAGGTTATAGAGCAAAAAAAAAAAAAGAAAGCAAAAAAGAGCCGGAAGGGTGCAGGTTCACTGGTGACGTTGGCGCCGAGGTTAGAGAAGCCGGAATAAGGCTGTATTTGGCCAATATGACGAAGCAAAAAAGAAAAGACACCGAAGTTCAAATCCGTGTTCGACACTAGTTTCCCGCCGCGAATGAAAGCTTGATGTCAAGATCCAAAGACAAAAATCACTCTTGCAGGCATCTTCACTCAATGCGGAACCAGGCGCACCAAGGCCGAGACCATTCCCGGCTCTGAGAGAGGCTTGGGATGAGACCCAGTTGTTCTTTTTCGAGGGATCGGGGACGTGCTTATCTGAGCGTTCTGTGATTGGTGCGATAAAACATAAGCACAAGGATCAAGCAGCCCCCGCTGCACGATTCCCAAAACCACTTCCAGGCACACGTGGAGCTGGATACAGTAGGGTCTACGTGAAGGGTCTGTCCTGCAGATGACTAGGGTCTGGGAACCATGTAGCAGGGCTACACGCCATGAAACCCCCATTTGCAATGGCACGATCCGCCAACCCCACGTGTAAGTCGTTCTAAAAAAAGAACAGCCCAACTACAGATCAGGGGGAACAAGGGCACAAGGTTCTCGGCAGATGGTCTCGCCATAGCACCCGAAGTCCGACTTGCTCTTTGGTCCGTAACAGCAGATCAAACCACCAAGTCTGGCTGTGCTTGAACGCCCTCCCCTGGTGCCAAGAATAGAAAACATTCTGGGGAGGCATGAGAACCCGAACATCACTAGACCAACCTGTCCGAAGAAGACACACGCGCAAGTAACAGATTCATTCGGATCTGCCCCCCCTTTCCTGCCTCCTGAAACAGTGTGGTAGCATGTTGGGGTGTCGTGATCCCAATACAGTCTAGGAAGGCTTTCATGCGCTGATATCTACTACATACAGTATATGCCGTCATCCGGGATCTGATGGATCTTCAGGGGATTTGGTGGGCGGAGTGGAACTGAGTTTATTCTTGTGCATAATGTGGCCGTGTTAACGTGGTATGATGGGACGGACGACCGGGGAAATGTAGTCGCATCAAGAGGCACAAAGGTGTGAGAGGCAAGAGGGCATTGTTTCTGGTCATGGTGATCAGAGCAAAACTAATATGAACTTCGGGCTCAGATAACTACTATCATCCGCAAACAGCCATTTGTATAAAGACCAGTTCCATCATCTCTCTCTTGAATAGGATCTCGATCTTAGTATCCTCACTCTCACCATTCATTCTTGCACATACACCCACCGCTTAGCTTAGTCTAAGTCGCCTCTTTCGTTACCTTGCTATTTAGCTGGCTGGCTTGCTTTCCCTCGCTCTTCACTACCACATCATTACTGCTTATCCAGCTGAGCCTGGCGTTCCTATCGTTCATACTTTCTATCATTTTTGAAACCCTTTTTTGTACATTTTACGCGTTTATCATGGTTCGGTCTACTAACATCCTGCTGGCTGCTATCGCCGGCCTCAGCGCCGACGTGTTTGCTGCCCCTCAGGGAAACACTGGCACAAGTACAATGGTCACTGCCACCAGCACCGGCACTGGCGAGTTGGTAGCCCGCACCACGCCCGACCCCAACATGCTGATTCCCTCAACTGCGCTGACGACCGAGTCGCTGTTGGAGCAGTACTTCAACTGGTTCTATCCTTGGGGCACGGACCACAACGGCTCGGCACGCATGGCCCGGTCGCAGATTACCTTGTCCGAGGAGACTGAGACTCTCACGCTCAACGCCAGCCGTGTCGATGGCCAGGGCCCCGCGTCGTCGGGTGGCAAAGAGATTGCTATCCGCTACCTGTCTGGTGCTGTGCACGCCAAGCAACACTTCACCGTCAACCCCGGCGGTGGTATTACCTACAGCGGCGAGTTCAAGGCCCCCGTTGCCAAGGGCACTTGGCCCGCTTTTTGGCTGACTGCCTCCTCTGGCTGGCCCCCGGAGATTGACATGGCTGAGTGGAAGGGCTCTGGCAAGATCAGCTTCAACACCTTCAACACAAGCAGTGAGGTCCAGGCTCTCGACGTGGACTACCCCAATCCCGGCGAGTGGCACAAGATCCGCTGCGAGACCATCGATGCCAACGGCAAGGATGTCCAGGTCAAGTTCTTTATGGACGAAAAGTTGATTACGACCCAGGTCGGCAAGGGCTTTGTCGGCAAAGCCATGAGACTGTGAGTGCCTTATAAAAACAACCAAGAAATCCTGGAGACCGACTAACATGTCTTTAGTATCATCAACCTGCAGATGGAAGGGTCTTCGAACTCTCCGGGTCCCGAGGCTGGTAAGTCATTTCTTTACTGAGAATACACATTCCAGGACAAAGCTAACAATGCTGCCAGACACTCTCTACGAGATTCGCCGTGTTTCTGCCTACAAAACTACCAAGGAGACAAGCTAAAGAGAACCAACTATAACTTGACCCGGCCACGATCCGTTGTCAGTGGAGACAGGATTTCCGTGACACAAACGCTTTTTTTCACCGTACATACATACTTATACTGGCACAAGAGATATATCTTTTGCTAGTTTCATTTCCTTCATACATAACTTTTTCCTTTACATTTACACATCAAGACAACAACTTTCACCAAAAGAAAACTTGCAAAAAAAGAAAATCATGCGTGAACCCGAAATGTTCGAGTGTCCGTCAAAAAGCGAGCTCAGAACCGGAGTCGAACCGATGACTTTAAGAACTGCAGTCTCACACGCTACCACTGCGTCATCTGAGCCCTGGTAAGCTGAAACCGGTAAGACCTTATAATGGAAACGCGTTTTTGGAGCGGGAGGACCGGGGGAGGACCGGAGCTTGCTCCGAGTCGATCCTCGGTTGTAGTTGTCTATTTTTAGCATCATGTGTCATATTAGTTGAGTGGGAATCGACCGATGCCGATATGTAGATGTCAAATAACACAAACAAAGAGAAAAATAAGGCATAGGAGACACATCAAACCTGCGCACTTCTGTAATTTCATACTGTACTGATATAGGCAAAGAAAGGCCTTGTTTCGCACGATCATGATCTTTGTTGTTGTATGGCCCTCCATCCAGCCACCTCAGCCACACGTCACACGTGGCTGGGCGCGGCTCTGCACACAAAATAAAAGAAACTAACCCCCACCTTTAATAAATATGAGCCTTCTTTTTTCTACACCGAATCGAAAACCTAACGTCACATAAGGAAGAGATTCAGAGAAGCCCATTTGAAGCTAGCAAGCCTACTCCTGGACGAGTTGAGAGCCTACTCCGCTGTTCGCCTTGCGGATGCTGACGTCCATCACCCATGCTCCCGGCACATGGCCGACAAAAATCCTCGCAACGGGTCATCCGACCTCCGGGCTAAGCTCGCCCTCCACCCCCGATCCCGTGACGAGTTCCTCTCCTAGACTCCCACGCCCTCGCCCCCGCGCCTTACGAGAAGTGGGATGTCCAAGGACGCATTTGACAAACTGGCCACCGCCATTCTGCCATACGAAAGAGAGGATGGCTCCCGCCACATGCCGCGAATTAAAGATACCCTGGCCCCGAGGGCCCCCCAAAGAACTCCAACTCCCAAGACGCCACCTCGGCTTCTTGGTTCAATGCAGAACCGACCACGGGGACTTCTTGTCCTACCACGAATGATTTTAGTACACTGAGACGTCGCTGTATTGCGCCTGTGGCCGACCAAAGGCCTCCACACACTTGGCTGCGTGTCCAACCGTGAGGGAACGGCTCGCAACCCTTGGACGCCCCTGAAGCCTCGGGTCCCTAGACTTCGTGCTTGGGGCCCCTACGGGAGCGGCTCGCCTCTGCACCCTACTACACAAGACACAGTTCCTCCATGATCTGTGTCCTCTATTTCACATCATCGGTGGGATACCCGCTGAACAGGACCCACCAACCCCTACTCAGGCTCTCCCGCGAGACTTTAAAAACAATAAATAAATAAATAAGGAAGATGAATCTCTTCTTTTCCTTTGTATTTGGAGTCTCAGGCGGGGAGCACGCCGTGGACCAGACCGATTCGGTCTCCCACAGAGAATCGAAAGTGCAAACAGCGCATATCGACAATTATACTACATTCCAAAGGAAAACGGCATCCGGGACTACTGCCAACGCTTGGAAAACTACCGCAAGCTCTTGCACGACATGAAAGTCATAAGCGTCGATGTTGTGGTGTAACCCTATCCCTAACCTCAACACCAGCTCCACCCCTCATCCCCCTCATAAATACCAGTAGATAGCACAACTTACCTCAGTATTTATGAATAAAACCCTCAGTTCGATTCACAGTCGAATACATACCCACAAACAGGGTGTCCACGGGCAGCCTTACTAGGCAATCGTCACGCACGAAGAACCAAGGCTTCCTTGCTCTAATGGGCGTGGTGCCGCCCGCTAAACAGCCAATATGGACCGTTCGCTCACGGCACGGTATCCAATCCCACAAACACATCGACATACCATGATCCGCTTCACACCGGGACAACGCAGGACGCGACACCAACTACACCGCACCCGGGGGGGACGCGGTGTATGTTTTGGTATAGCCCTGCAGTCAGACGGGGGGAACGCAGGACGCGACACCGAGCACACCGCACCCGGGGGGGCGACGGTATGTTTTGGTATAGTCCTGAAGTCATACGTGGCTAAGCGCGGGTCCGGCTCCTATACATATATAGAAGAGACAGGTATTTCAGAGGGACAAATCCTCACATTTAATAAAAACGAGTATTCACTCACAGAATCTTGGTCAATATCACGTAATAAACTCTAAGCATGATGGCAGGATGAAGGACAACTATCTGGCAGTATCTCATCTGGATGAGTTGTAGAGTATAACTGCCAGCTACGGCAATGAGAATGGAAACATGGATGAAAACACTTATTCAGGATAGCGGTGATTTGGTCTCCCATCACCCATCGTCCCGTTACGGCATGAATTCAACTCAACATGTGAACAATTTGTAAGAAGCAAAGAAACTAGAGGATAACTTTTGACATTGGCTATTGAAGAAACGAGAATACATTATATACGCTATGAAGAGTCCGGGGAAAAAAAAGTGCGCCACCATTAACTACGCCTGTGACTTGGAATCACATGAAGATGAGGAAGTGAACCCTGGCCGAGTTGATGCATAAGAAGAACAAAGAAGACGGAAAAGAAGAAAATAGTAGTTATAAACACATAGGAAAGAGAAGAAGGGGATGGGAGAAAAAAAAAGGCCTCCCAAAACAGGAAAAGAAAAGAAGGGAAAAGAAATGAAAAGAAAGAAGAAGAAAATGATTAGGACAAGTCTTGTTACAAGCATGTCCATTCGGCAAAGACACACCATCTCGCGGTGCGGTCGGCAAGAACTAAACCGCGCCAAGTACCCGTCTCCGAGCACTTAATAATAGTCTCCCAAGTACCGCCATCACTAGCGTCTTCATCACCAACACGCGAGCTACTGGAGATACCCTTGCGCTCTTCCTTGCGCATGAGACGTAGGATCTTACCGCCAGGGGTTTGAATGGCCAGCTTGGCCGGCTTCTTACCGGCAACCGAGCCCGATGCTGAGCTGGGGTTCGAAGAGGCCGCGCTGATGCTCATGGCCGAGCCTGGACGGTTGTAGAGCTGCGCACTGCCGTCAGGGTTGGAAGCAGGTGTCAATGCTGACTGCGGGCCCGAAGTGTAACTAGCGCTCGGGTGTTGGCGGATAGCAAAGACAAAAGTGTTGTTGAGCGCGAGGCGCTGACATTGTGGCTGGACGACATAAATGTCATGGCGCTGGGCATGAGGAGTGGGATGGCGCGTGACAAAGTCGTACGGGGGGTTCTCGCCGGAATGAACGATGGGAATAGCAAAGGCAAGGGGGTGTGGAATATCGCGGATAGTGTGCATCAAGCCACGCTTGCCTGCATACACCTTGAGAACACCAAAGCCTTCATCGCCAGGAAGAAGGGCTTTGATGGTGTATCTCTTGACACCACCATACCATTCGGCTTGAGTAAGAGCTCTCTTGTGAACAACCTCCCCATTTTCAAACGTGTCGCCATCGTTGTCACGGCTGTAACCGCTTACTTCAACCTCAGCGGCGAGTTCAACATCAGCAGGGACATTGACTTTGAGTTGAACCATCTCCATATCTTGAATACGGCCAACAGACGAATTGTAATCAACCATCTCAATGCCACTGCGGAAGAAGGGCGGGCAAACAGTTGGCAGGTTAAACAAAATATCGTGGGCAACTGGCTGGCAGAAGTGCTGGTGTCCGTGATGTTCAGGGATATGCGTCCAGCAAATCTCGCTAGGAGCGGTCAAAAACCAGAAAAAGTCTGCGGAAGAGCTCCCGATGCTAGAGTACTTTGCTCGATGGGGATTCGAAGGACTAGCAAGACAAGTATCCATCATACGCCACTCCCCATCAACAATGACGGCGTTCCACCAGTGGTTGGATCGTGGTAAGTTGCCCGCATCAAGCCCCTCGCCGGGGGTTTTGAGATACCCGCGAACCAATTCACAGACGATACCAGCAGCTTGGCACATTTCAGTAACCAAGGTAGCATATTCCTCAGAACAGCCCCGTTTGGACTCGAGTGTGCGGCGGGTATCAACTACACCCTCGAAGGTCTCCTCCCAGCAAATCTTTTCAGAAACCCATGTGAAAATGGCGCGAAGTTTCTGGAGATCGCTGCGGTACGGCCGGCATACGTAACCAGTGGCAACTTGAGCAGAGTCAGCCGAGGGCGGGATGTTGGCCAAGAAACGCGAGTTCTTGTCAACAAGGTTCAAGTTCATGGTAGGGACATGCATTGGATTCTGCACAGGATTTCCATTGGCATCCTCATCTCCATGCATACTGGAGTACAGTTCGTCAACGGCATTGATAGCAGGGTAATCCAACATGCGAGCACGATCCATACGCTCGTTGCGCTCGATGCGGCTGAGAGAGTTAGAACGGTTGACATCACGACGAACCTGAACCCAATCCACAGTCTTATTTGCCCCCATGTCGCGCGCTGCATCGCGACCAAATGGACTGTTGCGGTTGCCAAACCCGATTGATGCATTTCCAGAGATTGCGTTAGTATTACCGGCGGAAGTGTGCAACCCACGGGAGGCGGGCGCATTGCGAAGAGGAGAATTTCGCGTAGGGGTTCCTTTATCACCACCAGTAAAGGCAATACTGCTACGACCACTAGCAACACCAGTCTTTGCGGAGTCAAGGAGCTTCTTGAAGATACTCCTCTTGGGTGTTCTGGGTTGGACCAGGCCACCCAAGCCTGGTGCCTCATCCTGCCAGGCCAATTGGGACTGGGATCGTGTGGGAGAGGCGTTCGACGCATGACTACTATGATAAGTGACACCAGTAAATGGAGAATCGGGTCTATCAGCGTCAGTCTCGTGAACTCCCAGAGCACTTTGAGCTCTACCACGATGCCTCTCAAAGCTTCCAGCACTAGTCGCACTGAGTGCTCCGGCAGATGCCCCACTCATTAAACTCCGGTCGCTGGTGGAAGTAGTTGCTGTACTCTGAGTGGTAGAAGAGGTATTCGTCACGTTCGTCTTGGTGGTAAAGGTTCGGTTGAGGATGTCATAGGCAGACTTCCGAGCACGGATTCTCCTAGAAGGTGTTGACGGGGTAGATGTGGTGCTTTCCTTCGAAGGGCTAGTAGGTAGATTAACACTATCAAAAGTGTGCGTCTTCTTAATCGAGGCCGGTGGATTGTCAGGGTGAGCATTTTGTTGATGCATTTGTTCAAGGCTCTTCTCCATTCTTTCAACGTAGCTGCTAAGCTCTGGAAGAGGGTTCTTTTCTACCGGCTGCTTGTCATTTTGAGAAGCTGCTTGTGATGAGCCAGCGCTCCAAGTCTCGTACCCAGAGTCTTGCGCCGACAGTCCCATAGCTGTCTGAGGTCTCGCATTTGACTCTTTTCTGCTCTGACGAGATACCATCTCCAATGAATCAGGTGACCAATGGGCTTCAGGATCGGCCCCATCCATGACGCGTGAAAGGCGCAGTGTTTCCAGCTGTTCCATCACACCATCCATAGCTTCTCGGAGGGGGGACGGGGTCAAATTAGGTGGTGGCATGGGTGACGTAGATCGTGGAGTCTGTGGCCGAAATCGATTATTGGATTGCGTAGCTGATGCAGATGCGACCGAGTAGCCTCTAAAGCGACCGTTAGTCAAAGGAGGGCCGTTTGACCGGGATGACTGTTGTTCCATATAGGAAGTTTGTGAGCCATTGCGAGAGATTTGATTGACTGAGGGATCATAAGAGACCTGAGAACCCTGTCTAGACAAATCGGCTCCTACACGAGAAGTATTGGATACCTGTCGAGATATGTCGCTGCCTCCCATGTAAGATGTCGCGGAACCTTGCCGAGCTACATGACGATGCGGAGGAGGAGGCGGAGGTGTGCTGGCCATGTCGCTAGAGGGCTGAGGTTGATCATATGTAGGGGGTTGCGGCGAGTAAGGGCGAAATTGTTGATCATTGGGATAGGAAACCTCATGTGAAGGCGGTTGTCCTGGGGATGGAGATCGTCTGTTGTAGGTGTTTTGGTGGCTGGGCGGAGGTGGAGCTGGAGAAAGAGCACGTTGATCGTAAGAGTTCTGCCGGAGCGGAGCAGGGGACGCAGCTCGGTGATATTGATCATGCGATTGTTGGTAGTTATTCAAGGGAGCAGGGGAAGCAGCACGAGAATAACTGTTATATCCGTTCGGACCAGGTGAAACGCCCCGACTCTCAGGCCTATAGTGAGAATCAGAATGACCCATACTGTAGTTATTGCTGAATGGAGCAGGAGAACGAGAACGCTGCATACCAGCATTGTCATAGTACTGTTGTGGTGGGGGGGCCGGCGATACTGAACGTCGCATATTGTTGTGGTAGTGCTGATGAGACGGAGCTGGAGAAGCGGACCGCTGCATACCATTTCCGTAATAGTGTTGCAAAGGCGCAGGGGACGCCTCCCTTTGCGCATCGCGCCCATGATAGTAATCCTGGGGTGGTCCGGGGGATACAGAGCCTTGCATACTATTGTTCCGATACTGGTGATGAGGTGGCGCCGGAGATGCAGATCGTTGCATGTTACCACCATAGTAACTCTGTTGGGGGGCAGGCGAAACGGATCTCCGCGTCATTCTCGCATTATTATTATAAGATTGGGGAGGAGGGGCCGGAGACACAGATCGGTGTCCATGATCTTGATTCTGCGAAAACGGTGCAGGTGAATGAGATCGAGACATGTAGTTTTGTTGAGAAGGTGCAGGAGAAACAGATCGGCGGTGGTTGTAATTCACCATCTGTTGTTGTGGTATCGGGGGTGTAGGTGAAGCTCCGGGGGGATAATAAGACTGTTGATTTTGTATCCCAGATCCGGGAGAATGAGAGTCTTGTCTGAACTGGTTCGAGCCTTGGGGGGCACCCTGAGGCATGTATTGGCTTTGACCCCGACCATGATGCCCTTGCACAGCGGGAGAGACCTCTCTTGAGTTATAACTATGTGGACTAGGTGCCATCTCGTGTCCAGAATATCCCCTCGACGGAGGAGCAACTGCATTGGGCGTATATCCTTGATGATTGAGAGCAGGAGAAACTGATCGGGGAACATAGGGGGCCTGTTGGGGTGGTGGTACAGGAGACACTGCACGGTTGTTGCCATATTGCAGGTTCATGTTTTGCGAGCCATTGATGCGCCCAGTGCCGTTTCCATAGGTAGTGTTCATACGGTTGACCGAGGGAGCGGGTGAAGTGCTTGCGGGAGGTCCGCGGTTCTTGCGTGCGAGGGAAACGGTCTTGGGTGCCGGTGGTTCTACTCTGGGTGCTGGAGGTTCTTTTCCACCACCAACGTATGTCACGGGTTGCTTAGCCGTGGTGTAATGAGGCGCCTTGGAATAAGCCTCAAATGGCTTCCGGAAGCTTTTGCTTTTAGTCGCTCCTGTGCCGCCTGGTGCCGGAGCATTATTCACGGGCAGCGGGCTCACAGATCGTGTCATCGGGCGAAAGCTTTCAGGCAACACTTCAACAAAGTTGGAAGGGAAGGATCCTACGGTGCGACGGTCGCGATAGAGGCGGCCTGTCCACCATGAACCATCTCCAGCGTTCAGACATTCGATCAGGTCGCCTTCCATGAAGCCGAGATCTCGTTTACCCTGCGTGCACCGGCTTTGTCAATATTATTTCTTCTTGCCCTCACACTCAACATCAAGACTCTAAATTCTTACCTCGCCGCCCCAAGAATACACAGCCCTACACCAGCATGGAAAGCTAGTTGGCAATGGAGGAGGAGCTGCCATGGCGGGAGCTTTTGCGTGTCGCACAAGAGCTGTGAGGTCGAGATTGTATGTATCTGGCGGTGAACACGAGCAAATCCTCGTTCCGTGACGGTTCCAAGCTGCAGAGATGATGCGGAGATATCAGATCAAAAGTACTGCCGTGCGGTCTATGCAGTTGTAGTGGGTGTTGGTTGGTCGACTGGCGGATGTTCGGTTTGGTGATCTAGTCCCTGGTGTTGATATTAGGTTGATGGTGATCGTAAGCGTCTGTGACGGTCTGCGTATACTTGCATAGGGATGTGCTCCGCAGTGTAAACGAAACCAATCAAGCAAGCTGAGCAACTGAACAGGAAAAGGCAAACAAAAAGGACAGAAGAAGCCAAGACAAGAAGTCACATCCGCAGATGGGCAGCAAGAGTGAAAAGGAAGGGAAAGCGGAAGACAAATGTTGATGTTCTGAACATCAAGACTTATGGCTCCAAAAAGATGCACCCGCACAAGCTGTTCCTGAACTAGCCACCCACCCACCCATGCCATGGTAACGGCAAGCAACAAAATAGACCCGAGCTCCCAGTCAAGTTTGTTTGCCCTTGTTTCAACACGTAAAAAACCCCCCAGTCAGGCCCGGTAAGGGCCTTGGACAGGGAGCATCAGACCGCGTAGCAAACAGAGGGGCTTGAGTTGCCATGGAAACAGGCCAGGCTGGCAGCGTCTTAGCCTTTTCCCTGAGCTTCACCGGAGGAGAACAGGCGCACACTGAACCCTGGCCCAGTCCCCAAGACGGAGAAGGCAACGCGGAAGGAAAAGAAGCTGTCTGATGGAGCCTACGGTGAGGGTGGATGGGCCATGAGAGCGGCGCTGTGGTGCGCTACGCTGGTTGGCCTGGGCCGACCAAATCCGCCAGGGAAGCAGATGGATGGCATCGTGCATGGTTTTTTTCAGTGGTGCCCGTGTTGTTCTCGTTTGACGCTTAACACTTGTCTTTTTCTCGTGTTGATGGTTGGCCAATCCCAACACCAGAAGCAAAAGGCCTATCTCGGGTTGTCTCGTCTCCGGTGGGCATAGGAGAATATTGTGCTATAGAAGGAGGAAGTGGACAGATAACGGTAGAGGTTGAGGCTACATCAAAATTTTCACTTGTTTCCATGGCAGTCTCGAGGCGCCTTCCTAATTCAACACTGGATAACTAACCCTCTGTCCACGGGAAGCTGAGCGCTTGGCTGAGAGCATCGCCAATGTGAGGTGAGCACAAGCGGCAGCCGTGTTGCACATGGCCAGCAATAGATGACAATGTGCAAAGACAAAGCCATGCAATGTCACAAATATCGACGTGCATATGCATGCATGCATCTCGGTGCGCTTGGTCCAGGGGGGCCTGTTCTGTTGCCAGCACTTCCTAGCGCGTTGCTAAGGTGCGACGGCTTGTTAATGCAGCTCTGGAGGTGCAGACAGCCGCTCATACTCAAAGGTAATTCGCATCAGCTCGTCAGTGACTATGGATCTTCTTTACGTGCATGACAGCTAGACTGGGGATCATGAACATCGTATCGGTGTCGGAGCGTGGTGTGTGGACAGTCGAGTGACAGGCTGCAACCCTAAGTCGTGCGCGTGATCCATTATTAGTCCAGCGCTGGCCAAAACAAAGCCGATCGAGAATGCACCCCGTCTGCTCTGATGCATTCCAGTCAACGCATGTATGTGTATGTCGTGATCTGTGCAACGCAACTATGTTCAACGAGCGACTGGCTGCAAAGGAAGTCCGGGACGGCTCTTGAGACATGGCACAATCACCCTGCCGAGGACATTCATGGCGCCGCGCCCAGCAGCGCTAACCCTAGGAAGAATTGGAATTGAAAGCTAATACTAACTTGGTTTGGAGTAAACAAATTCGTATGGCAGAAAGTTTCAATGGCTGGGAAGGAGCCTGAACACTGTTTCGTCTGGCATACAGCTGCTCACCGCCTTTAATCATCACAACAGCACCCGAATTTTTTTTCTAGTCTGCTGGTTGCTGGGCTGACTATTTTCGTAAGGGTGCTTTTGATGGGCTGTGCTCAAGCTTGACCTTTTTTTACATCTTAGATCTATTATTACCGGATCCACTGACCTGGACGTCCCAATTATCACCATACATATTACTGTCTGTCATATGGCAGAAGCGGAGCACAAGCTTCCCCTGGATCTCTAAGCTGGTCTTAACTCGTTCTTGGTCTCACCCTCCTCGACCAATTCAACTCGTGGACTGGTGCTTGTTGCACAAGTCCGAAGCTCGACTTGTCGTCATTCCGCCATTCGCATCGTGTCGCTCACGTCATCTCCGTTTTCTCCATCTTCAGGCCTTGGTGGCAAGGCTTGGGCTGCAGCAGGCGAGCAGAGCAGCCTTTACGTGCAGAGTCAACGCAGTGATTGCGGGTGTATTTGAGCTTGACTTTAACTGCCTGCATAGCATGCCCATACCCCCGCTGTTTGTCCATCTGTCCTGACTGGTTCCTGGATCCGACCAACACTTCGCCCAAGCTGATCTGGCCCCTGGCTGGTCCCTCTCCCTTTCGTTGCTATCGTCTTCCAACAACCTGTTGGCATCCCTAGGAGTCTTTTTGCAAGCCGTGCTGGTCACCTGCTGGGCTTAACCATCGTCATCGGTCCCCAACACCAGAGTTGACGGCCTAAAATAGCCTGCCGTTATCGACACTTATACCACATGTACATACATGCCTCGTGGCTAGTGCTCAACTAGTTCTGCTGCCATCTCCACCCCTCACTGTTAGGTAGATTCCAACTGGCTGAGAGCTGATTGTCGCCGAGTTTCTCCTTATACACTTGCCTATCCCGCGCATCCACACGCTTCTGTATCGAGTCAGCCCTGACTGTGTTTTTTCACACATCAAGGGCTATTAAGGCGTGCACTGCCAAATATACTCTCTTGTCACGAATCGCACAGATAATATCGTATACAATGTCCGGCGAAGATGTTGCAAAACACTATGAAATGCTGGAGGAGTTGGGCAGTGAGTTTGCTTATGATCCTACAATCCTGTTTAAGACTCTCACAGACCGCTGACTTTTGATTCTTGTACACAGGGGGAAGTTTTGGCGTAGTGTACAAAGCAATCGAGAAGGCTACTGGCGAAACAGTGGCCATCAAGCATGTACGAACGAAGCCTATTATAGATCACGATATATTCGAAGCCCGACTGACCTGACACCCAAACATAGATCGACCTTGAGTCCAGCGAAGATGATATCCAAGAGATCCAGGGCGAGATTGCAGTGCTGAGCACATGCGCTAGTCCATTTGTCACCCAATACAAAGGCTGCTTCCTACGAGGCCACAAGTTGTGGATTGTGATGGAATATCTTGGTGGTGGTTCATGCCTTGATCTGGTGAGTTTGATGATAGGCGGAGGTCTAGGAATGAGCCCAAATTCATCTAACGCATGAACTAGCTGAAAGCCGGAGTGTTCCCTGAATCATATATCGCTATTGTCTGCCGAGAGCTCCTCCGAGGTCTCGACTATCTCCACTCAGAAGGCAAGATCCACCGTGACATCAAGGCTGCCAATGTCTTGCTTTCCGATAAGGGCAAGGTTAAGTTGGCAGACTTTGGTGTTGCTGCCCAGCTAACCAACATCAAATCCCAGCGCAACACCTTTGTTGGGACGCCGTTTTGGATGGCGCCCGAGGTCATCCAGCAAGATGGTTACAGCTACAAGGCAGATATATGGTCGCTAGGAATTACAGCCATCGAGATGGCCAAAGGAGAGCCTCCGCTGGCCCATATTCACCCCATGAAGGTTCTCTTCCACATTCCCAAGAATCCTCCTCCCAGGATAGATGGCGAATTTTCTCGGGAGTTCAAGGACTTCATTGCCCAGTGCCTGAACAAACAGGGAGATCGACGCCCATCGGCAAAGGAGCTACTACGCCATCGCTTCATTCGCAATGCTGGCAAAGTCGATGGCCTTCAGGATTTGATCGAACGCCGCAAAATGTACACCAACTCGAGAGAAAGTCGCAAGTCTCATCCGGCTTTTTACCAGGAAACCCTTCAAGTCCTGTCACCTAGAGATATTCAAGACGAATGGGTGTTTGACACTGTTAAATCAACTGCACTGCCTGGCACCATGCTCAATTCTCCTACAGATACGGGGACCGTGGCTTGCGCACCAGCATCAAACAGCATACTTTCTGCCCAGGATGCCTTCAGACGGCTGGATATCAACGACACGCCTCTGCACCCATCTCCGGTAACTGGCACTGTTCGTCGTCCGACTATGAGAAGAACGCCATCCGCTGCCATAGGCTCAGTCAGACGAATCCGTAACATCACGGGTCCTATCGAGAATGAGTTTGACTCTGTCAGGCGGATTCCCGCGAAGCCTCTACAACCAGACCTGTCGTTTGGAAATTCTGGATCGACTATGCGTCTATTCCGCCGTGTTCCGTCCGATGGATCTTTTGCAAGCCAACAAAACGAGTCTCCAGACCCATCAGTACAGCCGAACACAGATGAGAATAGAAGACCAAGCTACTCAGCACCCCCGGATTCAACAAGCAAAGAGGCAGTATTGGGACGTCGTCTTTTTGACAAAGCGCTTGATCCCTCTCTCGTTGAGCTCCATGCTCAAACATCAACGTTGGCAAAACGTCAGGCTCTAGCTAAACTGTCTGATGCATTGTCATGTTTGGATGCCATAGACCCCGAAGGCGCCTACCACTTCATGACTAACGTGGTGTCCTCCATGTCACAAGATACCAAGTTAAGCGCTGCTTTCCTTGAGCCTGCGGGCATTTCAAATTTTGCCTCTGCGTCCGCGAAGCGTCCGTCTGCCGACATTCCACAGGGTACCGTGATCATCCGCAACTCAACACCCTCATCAGTCTATAACACATTTGACATGACACAGTCGCAGAAACACACGGGCGCAAAGGCGCCGTCCACTTCTACCAGTAACAGCGCGCAGATGCGTAACCTCTTGCGTCGACAGGTGTCACGCTCGCAGACGAGCGACGGCGGTGGTAGCATCGTGTGGCGTGACAAGGAAAAGGACCCGCTGGAAGCAAAGTATCCTGGACGCCATGTGGTGCCGGGAATGGAGCATTGCAATCAGCTGTCTGAGGTGCTGTATGGTCGGTGGGCAGATGGGCTGCGTATGCGATGGCCGGATGTATGAGCACATATGGTCTTGGTGCTTTCTTGACCATTTCCTTCTTTCTTTCAACATAACTCACTACACATTACAGCTTGATTTGGTATGCTCCGTTATGCAGTAGTTAACTACTAGACTTTACTCCGACATGCTCACGCATGGGTCTCTTTTTGCTTCGCCATTTTCTAGGGTACTGGCCGAGACTTATCTCTTTCTTTTTGTTTGTTCTTCAACTGTCTCTCTTGTTATCACTGTTCCGTACATTTTCTTGTGTGGCTTGTATAATGAGTCTGTAAATATTGGTTACGTTTCATTGCCCATAGGCACAAATGGGAATTGTTTGTCCTTGTAATTACGCCTCCTGGGGCAACGGGCCATCAGTTTGATTGACGAGCAGCTTAATCCGCCAATTGACAAACTCCTCTGTAAGAATGTCGCCGTAGCCCTGGGCTTCGATGCGCGAGACGGTGATTTCCTGCTGGCCGGGAGCGCGGGCAATCCGCCAAACACCCTCATCGGTGACAGTTTCCTTGAGCCCTATAGCCGGAGACGAGGGCAAAAAGCATGTGTCAGTCAGTCAAAGCCGCCAAACAAGGATACACAAAGCATCGAGAACAAAAAAAGAAAAAAAGCAACTCACAGTCCAGAAAGGCAGCAGCAAAGTTGACGCATATATTGGCGTTCCAGCGCGCGCGGTCGCCCTGCACCATTTGCGGGATGCGTCCGGTTTCTATTTCCTCGATTTTCTCAAGGATCCCATCGGGTGAACGAAAGCCGACGACGATGCGCGGCACGCCAAGCAAGAAACTCTGAATCCAAAACTTCATCAGCTTCTCGTTAAACACCTCGTGGTCACGCTCAGAGCGCAGTGTCTTGCTGGTCTTCAGCTCGACCCAGTTGATGGGCGCGCCAGGCGTCGTGGGCTTGGAGTCCCAGATGGCGTCGACTTCGCCGCCAAGACAGAGTGACGAAGCGCCAATTCCGGTGCGCACGACCGAGCAGTACTGCGCTTTGTTGTTGACGCGCTCGTGTGGTCGGTTTTCGATGATGGGGCGCGGCGTGGAACCCCATGGGCCGGGGATCGTGGAGAGAGTCTCAAATTTGTAGCCTGGAGCAGAGCAAGAGCAAAATCAGTGGCCAGAGTAAGAATTTGTATTGATAGAGAAGAGAAGAGAAGGGATGGAAAGCGGAAGTATGTACATACCCCAATATGTCATCACTTCAGGCGGGATGCGGCCGCGCCGTTGCTGATGCTGCGACTGGGCTTGCGAGGCAGTTTTATACGCCATATTTTCTTCGATGAAGCTGTTTCAAGAACAATCGTGGTGTTAGTGAATGGTGAATAATCCATGTTGACCATTGATACCATGCAAGGTGACGTACATGCAGCCCTAAATGAAGCAGTCAGTAAGACCCGTCCTCGTCAAATCATCCATCACGCATCAAAATACTCACGTCATGTAGTGTGGCGTTCATTTCAAAGCCGTCTCTCCACTCAAAAGGTGCAGCCATAATCTACCATGAGTAATTATTAGCTTCAATACTCGGTGAATGACAGCTCGGCCAGAGCTTTAGAAACGCTTGGCTTACCTTTGTCATCATACCGCGCCATGTGACAAACTCGGCGTCAATTTTCTGGCCCGTCTGTTCCTCATGGCCCTTGATAGCTTTCAGCAGCGATATCAAGTGCTCATCCTCCGATCCATCGTGCTTGATAAAAGACTTGAAGCCAGCCGAAAGATCAGCGCCTACTTCGGCAGGATAGTACCACCTTATTCCAGAATCATCATGATGGAACTCGTGGTTGTCGTCATAGCTGAAACAGGTGAACTCCTGTATGGGCGAGGTTAGGTCATCTGAGGCTCAGTACATGGAGTGATAAACTTACTCTTGGGCGGCGAACAGACTTGCTGGCCCCGGCAAAACGTGTCACAGGATGAACAGCAAAGGACAAGGCGTTTTGTTCAGTTTCAAAAGATGTTGAGGCCATGGCCGAGGTAGCAGATGAATGATGGCGACGTCTAGGGTTAGGGTATTTGACAGCGGAGGCGGTGATGGGACGTGATTGGCTGTTTGAACGTGCGAAAGACAGAAATAAAGGCGAGGCCAGCGACAGCGCTGGAGAAAAAGCGATAAGGCGGATTGACAAGGCTAAACGTGTAGTCGCAAAGCTGGCGTGCTCAAAAGATGAAAGCACAGCGACCATTCCAAGGAGGCGAAGCCGGAAGATACCAGACTTTTCTTTCTTTTTTTGAGGTGGCAGAACGGCACCGCGGGAGAGCTGGTTCCTGTAACAGAAATAAAGGAGAAAATAAAAGGCTTGGGCCTGTGTTGGCTGGAACTTTTAGGGTTTAGTTACAGTGGAGAAAGCCTGCCCAGCAAACTCTAGGCTCGACAGCGTCTTTTGGTTCACATCACACGTTGAAGGAGACGCAGCCTGATATCAAGTTCGAAAGTTCGGAGCACATATAAATACAGGAAAATACCACCATGCAGGTTCTTGATCTTCGATACGCAGAAGATACTATCATGCGAAAGATGCTGAGGGGAAACCTGCCTCTATTTAACAAGTAGAAATCAAGTCACGGACGAAGCCCCAGTACCAGGGCTGCGTGTCTATCTGCCCAAACCCTACGTCAGCTTTTCGACTGTCGTTACGGGCTGCATGGCAAAGTCACCCTGTGCCTCGCCGTCTCCGTAGAAACAGTACTGGACGCCCAGGAAGGCGTCGCAGCATGATTGGAAGATACCGCACATCTTGAATGACATGGGAATGGTCGACGTGGCAGTAAAAAACCAGAACAGCTTCATTGCGTCACCAGCTAGCCAGTTGGCTAGAACAGAGAGCCGGAAGCCCTTGCAAGACCGCACCTCGGCATTGGCCATGATCTGCGGCAGAGGGAGAATTGCCTCAATTCCCAGCCCAATGAAACCAATGAGGTCGGAGTATGATTGGTACATGGGTGTCGAGGAGAGTAGCACATGAAGGACAACAAGGGCGCCGGTGAAGTATACGAGGAAAGACCAGTAGCTATAGAAACAGTTGGTTAGCTGTTTGGATATGAGTAAAAGCCGGATTGGCACTTGAAGAGCGTCTCGTTTTGTACATACGGCTTCGAGCTGGGCCACTGCCAAAACTCATAGGGTCTCGGGCCGGAAAGGAACCTCTTCTCCTGGGCACCGGCGAAGGGTATGGCAGCCTCGGCTTTGGGACTGGGCCGGTTATCCAGGGCAATCTTGAGCAGCACCACTTGCATGAAAATCATGAGAATGGCCTGTAGTAGCAGGCTAATGTCGAAATGGCACCCCAGCCAATAGAAGCACTTGAGAATCGAGGCAATTAGCATAATAAGCGGAATGTCGAGCGAAAAGCCAGCACTTGACTTGTTGCGGTGCATCGCAAGGGCCTGGTCGCTGTACGAGAGAATGGGCGACATGACAATGAAGATTGGCGTCAGCCATGCTGACAGGGTGGTGACGAGACTCATGGCGACGGCTGAGGCAGGGCGAGGAGCAAGAGGGGAGCGATATCAGGAGCTACGTGGAGGGTGGTATCGTCGTTAGTTGAGCGTCTCTTTATATTTCCATGGCCCGCGCGATCCGGTGGTGAAGAAAAAAAGCGAAGACTTGGAACAAGTCGTACGTGCAGAGAACAATGCTATCGGGGAGCGAGCGGTAAGCTCTAGCCGTAGGAGAACGTGTCACAGGGCGGCCGCGCGATGCTCGGTGGCTTTTTTGTGTATGCGTAGGCCTCTTACGAATAGGGGCCCTCGAGCGGGTGCTGTTGTGAAGGAATGATGTGTGCGAGAAAGAAAAGAAAACAGGCGGTGGAAATAAATAATAAAGAAACAAATAATTAAATGAGTGACAGGGAGAAGACACAAAGGACCATCGGGACTGCAGCGTCGAGGAGGTTCGCGATCCGGATACGCGGAGGAAAAGGGGGAGCAAAAAAGGATGACGACGTGGAGACTGCGCCGGAGGTAAAGAAGCTTTGTCCCGGGCGCAGTTGCGGCCGAATTAAAAAAAAAAGACAGGGGTACGTGCATATATAGATTAGGGTTTGAGGAAGGGTTACACAATGTCACGTGTCGTGGCGGGGTACAGGCTTATCGTTATCGGAGCGTCATCGTCATGGCAATTCTTGTCGCTGCTGCAAGAACTGACTTTGATATGCGCGTGTGGCAGCAGAGACACAGCAAAGTCCGACTAAGCCTGCAAGCCAATTGTACGCACATTCGGGCGCATCGGGACTTTGGACGGCGCATGATCTCACGCAAATAAAATATGAAGAGATAAGCAGAAAAAAAAGCAAAATTAATCCACTCCGCCGCCAAGTTCCTGAGTAGCAGTTGCCGTTGACGCCATCGCTCCTGGTTGGAGTCACTAAGTACCGTCGTACCGTCAGAAATTTCGGCGGCAGAGGAACGTTCTTTAATATTTTCTCGCCCTTCCTTTGCGGCACCGCTCCTCTTTTTCCCTTTTTATTTTGTGTGTGTGCTTGTTTGCCATCATCGTCATCGTCAGCTCAACCTTCGTTTTCCCCGTCGTTCTCTGGTGTGTTGTCTCTCTGAGATTCCTCCAGCGTGCACGAGAAAATAAGAGAAGCCCCGGCTGATAGTCAGCAAAGCCCCGAGCAGCCCTGAGACCGCGCCCGCTGCTTTGTCTGAAGCCCTTTACACGTCCACCCTCTCCGCCCCCCTCATTCTCCCCCCTTGCTCGCAATGGACTTCCTGACCCTAGTCGGAGGGTCCGCCCTTACTGCCTCCCAGGCGGATGAGATCAAGACCCGGATCAACAAGACTGCCGGCCTGCCCGCCAAGGTGGCCAAGGTTGACGGCGCCTGGATGTACTATGTTCATCTTAAGGCCTCCTCCAGCGCCTCTGTTTCTGATGTTCAGTCCAAGTTGGTGAAGTGGCTTGAGCTGCCGTCCCAGGACGCCGTCCCTGAATTCCCCCAGACCGCTTCAGCCAAGACTTTCTTCATCACTCCCCGCAACATCTCACCGTGGAGCTCCAAGGGCACCAGCATTTCGCATGTCTGTGGCTTGACAGACCGGCTACGTCGCATCGAGCGCGGTCGCGCCATCACCATCACCTACGAGTCCGATGCCACTTCCGCCGAGGTCGTTTTTAAGGATATCCTGCACGATCGTATGACCGAGACCTTTGACGCGACTACCCCCGACCTGGAGGAAATGTTTGTTGAAGGCAAGCAATTTCCTCTGGAGATTGTCAACATCTTCGGCAAGGAGACCAGCCCTCTGGATACCCTGCGCACCTATAACAAGGAGTGTGGCCTCGCCCTGGATGAGTCTGAGATGGCTTATCTGGTCGAGGTCTTCACCAAGCTTGGCCGCTCCCCCCATGACGTTGAGCTTTTCATGTTTGCCCAGGTCAACTCTGAGCACTGCCGTCATAAGCAGTTCAATGCCAGCTGGACCATTGATGGTATCAATATGCCCAACACTCTGTTTGGTATGATCCGCAACACCCACAAAAAGACACCTCAGTACACTGTGTCTGCCTACAGTGACAACGCCGCCGTCCTGGAAGGCGAGACTGCTTCATTTTGGGCCCCTGATTATTCCACTGGCAGCTGGAAGCTTACTAAGGAGGTTGTCCACATTCTGGCCAAGGTTGAGACTCACAACCACCCTACGGCCATTTCTCCTTTCCCTGGTGCCGCAACTGGCTCTGGTGGTGAGATCCGTGACGAGGGCGCCGTCGGTCGTGGTTCCAAGCCCAAGGCCGGCCTTGCCGGTTTCTGGGTGTCTGATTTGCTCATTCCCGATGAGTCCGCGCCCTGGGAGGTTGACCTTGGCCGTCCCTCTCACTTTGCTAGCAGCTACGACATCATGATGGAGGCTCCCATCGGTAGCGCTCGCTTCAACAACGAGTTTGGCCGCCCCTGCCTGGCTGGTTGCTTCCGCACTTTACTGACCAATGTCGGTGGTGACGAGTCCCCTGAATGGCGTGGCTACCACAAGCCTATCATGATTGCTGGCGGTGTTGGTACTGTTCGTCCCCAGCACGCTCTCAAGAAGGAGGGCGATGTCACCGAGGGCGCCCACGCTATTGTTCTAGGTGGCCCTGCTATGTTGATTGGTCTTGGTGGCGGTGCCGCTTCGTCTTCGGCGTCTGCCGAAGAGACAGCTGAGCTGGACTTTGCCAGTGTGCAGCGTGGCAATCCTGAGATGGAGCGTCGCGCTCAGATGGTCATTGATGCCTGCGTCTCTCTTGGCAATGACAACCCTATTTCTATGATCCACGATGTTGGTGCTGGTGGCCTTTCCAACGCTCTTCCTGAGTTGGTCAAGGATGCCGGATTTGGTGGCAGCTTTGAGCTGCGCCAGGTTCATAGCGCTGATGGTAGCCTGAGCCCTCTTCAGATTTGGTGTAACGAAGCCCAGGAGCGTTATGTCTTGCTGGTGAACAAGGAGGGACTCAACCGCTTCACTAGCATCTGCCGTAAGTCCAGACCCAAAATTGCGGCATATTGTATCACATGCAGCTAACCATATTTTACATTTTAGGCCGCGAACGCTGCCCCTACTCCGACGTTGGTGTTGTGCTCCCTAAAGATGCCAACGGCGACTCCAAGCTGATCCTGAGTGACCGTGACTCCAAGGATCAGCCTCTTCCTATTGATCTGCCAATGTCTGCTCTTTTCCCTGCCGGGCGCCGCCTGGAGCGTGTTGTCGAAAGCCGCAAGCCTACATTGCCTGCCTTTGATGCTGTGACCAGCATTCAAAAGATTATCGGCGAAAAGGCAACCCTTGCCGAATACATTACTGTCGCCACTGAACGTGTCCTGCGCATGCCCTCTGTGGGTTCCAAGTCTTTTCTCATCACCATTGGTGATCGGACGGTTGGTGGTCTGTCTGTGCGTGACCAGATGGTTGGTCCCTGGCAGACTCCTGTCGCCGACTGTGCCGTGACCGCTGTGTCATACCAGATCGGTGCGACTACCCGTAATGGTGAGGCCATGGCCATGGGTGAGCGTCCTCCTCTGGCGCTGGTTTCCCCTGCTGCTTCGGCGCGCATGGCTGTTGCCGAGTCGTTGACTAACCTGGCTGCTGCCGACCTAATCAACGGCTTGGAGCGTGTCAAGCTGTCTGCCAACTGGATGGCCGCTGTCAACCACCCTGGTGAGGGTGCTGGTCTATACGAGGCAGTGAATGCTATTGGCATGGAGCTCTGCCCCAAGCTGGGTCTTTCGATTCCTGTTGGTAAGGACTCTACTTCTATGAAATCTTCGTGGAAGGACAAGAAGACTGGCGAGGCCAAGAGTGTAACTGCTCCCATGTCTGTTATTATTACTGCCGTCAGCGTTGTCGATGATGTCCGCCAGACCTGGACTCCCCAGCTTCGTCGTGTCGAGGAGGTTGGTGAGACTATTCTACTTTACGTTGATCTTGCTGAGGGCTACAGGGCTCTTGGTGGCTCAGCCCTGGCCCAGGCCTTTGGCCAGGTTGGCAATGATGTCCCCGATGTCCGGAGCGCAGATCTCCTGGTGGACTTCTTCGATGCCATTCAGCAGCTGCATAAGAGCGGGATTGTCCTCGCTTACCACGATCGTTCAGATGGTGGTCTGTTGGCTACCGTGGCAGAGATGATGTTTGCGGGCCGTTGCGGTATTGATATTATGCTACAGCAAATTGCCAAGTCGCCCAGCCCCAAGGACATTCTGGATGCTCTTTTCAACGAGGAGCTTGGTGCTGTCTTCCAGGTGCGCAAGAAGGACGAGATCAACTTCAAGCGCTGCTTCGCCACGTGTGGCCCTCCTGCTGGCTTGATCAAGGTATTTGGTGTTGTCAAGCCTAAGGCGCAGCAGTCGCTCACCATCCGTTATGCTGATGCACCCATTGTTGAGCTGGAGCGTAGCCAGATGCAGCAGTGGTGGGCGCGCACGTCGTACGCCATGCAGCGGGAGCGTGACAACCCGGTTTGCGCCGAGGCCGAGTACGCTTCGATCCTGGACGCTACAGACCCTGGTCTGTCATTCAACCTTACCTACAAGCCGGCCGAGAACATCATGCCCCTGGCTGCTTCTTTGAGCAGTATGGTCATGAAGGCGCCCCGTGTAGCTATTTTGCGTGAGGTTGGTGTCAACAGTCACGCTGAGATGGCTTTTGCTTTTAAGGCTGCCGGCTTTGACCCTGTTGACGTGCACATGAGTGACATTCTGGGCGGACGCACGCTGACTGACTTTGTTGGTCTTGCTGCCGGTGGTGGTTTCTCATATGGTGACGTTTTTGGTGCTGGTGTCGGCTGGGCGCAGTCAATTCTGGAGCACAAGAATGCGCGGGCCGAGTTTGAGGCCTTCTTTAAGCGCGCCGACACGTTTGCTCTTGGTGTTTGCAACGGCTGTCAGATGATTACACGACTGCAGGAGCTGATTCCTGGCTCGCAGGGTTGGCCGACGTTCACGGACAATGCGTCGCGGCAGTTTGAGGGCCGTGTGGCTATGGTCAAGATTGATGATGCTGCGGCTGTGCGCGCGGGCCACGCGCCGTCTGTCTTCTTCCACGGCATGAGCGGCTCGGCGCTGCCCATTGTAGTGTCACACGGCGAGGGCCGGGCAACCTTCAAGAAGGACGCGGACCTCAACGTCTTGGACACGGAAGGTCTGGCTCCTCTGCGCTATGTCGATGGCCGCCTGCAACAGGCTAGTCCCGAAAAGTACCCGGCCAACCCTAATGGCAGCCCCGGTGGTATTGCGGGTGTGCGCAGCAGAGACGGAAAGGTTCTGGCGCTGATGCCGCACCCCGAGCGCACGATCATGGCCGACGTCGGATCGTACATTCCGCGCGAGCAGGTGGAGGAGTGGGGCGAGTTCGGGCCGTGGGTCAGAATGTTTAAGAGCGCACGCAGGTGGGTTAGCTAGAGAGCGTGATACATTAGGATAGGATGTATGATTTTGGAGTTTTTTTTTTTTTTTTTTTTTTTTGTTTTTCACTTTTTTAAGAAAAAAGGCGGATGGATGTAGTGGCGGTGATGTTTGAAATGCACTGTACACTTATGTTTTGGGATATTGTGCAACTATAGTTAGTTAGAGCTTGTTTGGTGTTGGTTTGTGTGTTTGTGTGTTTTTGGGATTTTTCTTCTTTTTTAACTGTAGCCACGATTTTGTTGATGTGTTGGTGTCAGCCTACTTAGAAAAATGAAGAAAAAAAAAAGTTCCGACAATTGTTCATTTTCCCGCAGTGCGACACGGACGCGGGCGCCACGGACCACACGGGTTTACTTTTACTTTGACTCGTGGGCAGCCGAGGCGGAGTGTCAGAGTCTCAGTCGGCAACGGGCGGGCGCAGAACGGGCACACGGCAAAAGGGATGACGAGGGGGCGGTGGTTGAAGACCAAGTAGGGATCGGAGGGATATTGTTGGACGTCAAGGGAGGGCATGTTGGAATGGACTAGACCGTGGAGCGGGGGAGACGGAGGGCCTTGGACAAGGGGACAAGCATGTGGTTATATATTTCAATTTCACGCTGGCGTAGGGGGAGAGTGTTTGGTGTCGCGGGGGGGGGGGGGGAGCATAGAGAGAGAGAGAGCCGGAGAGAGGAGAAGAGGGGATGGGAGAGGAGAAACATGCATATGCGGGCAACGTTGACGTGCGGAGCGGGCAAAAAGAGAGACTAAGACTCGGACCGAGACTCGGGCAAAGGAGGGGAGAGGAAAGGCATGGAATTGGCAGGCAATGAACGGCCGTGTCGAGATATGGAAATGTGATGTCGGTGTCAATGTCTAAGCCGTCGGGATCACTTTGGGCGCGTGGCAGGTGAGGGAGCAAGGAAGGGCATGTTGTGTTGTTTCAGAAGAAGTGAGATGCCCAAGCAGGCTAGCGAGCATGTGCTGGGTGGTGAGTGAGTGATAGGAGGCGAGCCGGCAGATAAATAATGTGCTGCCTCTGGGTAATTTGCATTTGCATCTGCAGGTAGCATTTCATGCAAATGCAATGTACATATGTACATGTATGTAACTATGTACTGTGCGGACGGTACATGGAAGGCTGTACCAAACATGCATGCTACCTGACCTGCAGCGCACATCTGTCTATGTCTATACTTGTGGGGAGAATGATTAGGAGAAAACGGAGTGGAGGAACGAGACGACCGAGAGGAACGAGTGCTTCGGTGCCAAGGTACGAGAGCCGCCTGGCTGCAGATTGTTTTGGGGCAGAGGCAAAACAAGGGCCATGGCAGCAGGCTGAAAGCAACCACCAGAGCAGAGCAAAACAGGCCAGACGGAGTCGTGTGGTGCCGACCGAGGTGCATAAGACGGCGATCGGGGCCTGTCGGATCTCGGGGGCCGGACGTCGGCGCGGACGACGCAGATCGGCGCAGCGGCAGGTGGCGCCACGACAGTGCCAACAATGAAGTGCCAACAATGAAGTCAGGAGGCCCATTTCGACAGACGGGTTGGCTCACAAACAAACGGCCATGCTTTGAATCACTGAGCCGATGTCCGTCTTCCGTCTCGCAGCATGACAATGCTGACAGCGTCGATGAAACACCTCCGTCGTACCAGGTACAGGTACCCAGTACCTGCCCCCCGCCCCCCACTGCCCTGGCCGCTACCAGAGTCCGCCGTACCGAGTACATGTGGCTTTGGCCGCCTGTGAACATAGTTCCATTACTGTGCAACGCCAGCACAACCAACGGCGTCGTCTGATTGGTCGAGCGAGAGCAGCGCGCCCTGGCTCTTTGTACGGGACAAAGAAGTCAGAGGTACGCCAAATGGGCCACCCGCTCACAAGACAGCCACAGATGGCATGGGGCTCGAAAGATAAAAAGAAGAAAAAAGAAAACAGGGAGCAGAACAAGCGGCTTCGTCGGCAAAGAAAGAAAGAAAGGTAGCGGGTACTTGGACAGGCACACCAGCCAGGAGCAGGGCAGCGCATGTATACTCACATACTACAGACATACTACAGGTACAACGGGGACATGGGACAGGGGACAACAGCACAAACTAAGCACAACCTCATTCGCCTTCCCTCTCTTGCGTGGCCATGTGTTTGTCATCTCCGTCGTTGGACCCGTTCTGCAAGGAGATCTTCATCTGCTGAGAAAATGCCTTTGCCGCGTCGTCTTCCGAGCAAACTGGGTGACGCTGCTAGTTCAGCCCCAAGACAAAGAAGAGCCTTTACGCGCTGGCCCGCTGTTCCGTTGCCGGCTAGTAGCCCTCTCATTGTGCAATGGTGCTAGCTGATAGTTAGCTCGCTAACTGGTTGTAGTTGCTGACTACTAGGCAGCTAGTTAGTCGACTATGTAACTATGTAGTTAGGCATACTTACCTCGAGTCTTACAGTGGTTGCTCTTGTCCCCTGACTAAGGAGACTTAACTTACAAAGACTGCAGACTTGGTGGGTGGCAATCAATCCCCTTCGGCCCAAGAAGCCATACTCGGATAAGCTAGACCACGTCAGCCAGGCAGGCTAGAGCTAAGATGCGGTGCCCTATGTCAGGGTCAGGGACAAGTAGCTGTACACCGGAGCAGGTAGAGACGCCAGTAGCAGTACAGGTACAGGTACAGACACAGATACAGACGCAGATACAGATATAGGCCCTGTGCTACACAAGGGAGCCCCCAGGGCTACACTGGAGGCGGGCCAGGCCAGGACAGGCCCAGTTACAGGTCAAGCTGGATAGCGCAGCCCAGTGCAGACCAGCGCAGATTTAGCATGGCTTTTGTGTGTGTTAGTGGCTAGTGCGCGCTGCTGACAGCAGCCAAGCGGTGCAAAGCAGACGGTCTGAGACTCGGTGGTCTGCAAGCTGAGCGGATGAGCCGTCCCTCTCGTATTGGGCCTTGGGGTTATAGTGATATATATCCAGACACAAGGCGATTTTCCGTTCTTCACTATAGCTAGCTGTAGGGCACATGTACAGGCGGCTGCAGAAAGAGGAAAAGGCCCGCATGGGGCATGGCATGATCACGATGCGTGTGTGTGTATAATATAATACGGGGGGAGGGGGATTATCTGGCATGGCCGGCAGAAGAAAAGCGAAGACTAAGAGAACAAAAAAAGGGACAGGCCAAGAGGCTCTTTTTTTTTTCTCTTTTTTTTTTCTCTTTTTTTTTTCTTTTCTTTTTCCCATTTTATCTCCATCAACCCCCCCCCCCCCCCCCCCCCCCCCATCACCAAAAAAACTGCAGCTTTATTTACATGCTGCGCCGCTCTGCAAGAATTCTATGAAGAAGAACATCGGCATCCTCCTTCTGCTGCTTGATGCCTGGCTTTACTTGACCCTTCTATTATTGACAAGGGGAAGGGGGCCGGGAGGCAGGCACAGACACCAGAGCAGAAGGCACGGACGTCGACAGAGGCAGGTACGCATCAAATGTGTATGTACAAGTACAAGTAACTACAAGCAACTACAAGCAACTGCCCAGGTACCAAGGTACCAACAATTGGTTCATTCTACACCTCTAACCATCCAAATTCCACTGCCCCCATTTACTTGCTGGCAGTACTTACTCGACTTGCACACAGATGCTTCCCTCTCCTTCCACCCGGAGGCGGCGTGGTGCCCGCGTAGCAGGAGTCTCCTCCCAGACCACCGCGCTCCAGTTGGTTATGTGCCCTGGATCGTAGGCTTTTAGTGAATGCTGGCACAGTTGCATCTCTCCTGTCGTCTTCCCTTCGCTTCCCTTCTCTCCCCCCTATCTGCAGGCATCAAGCCCTAGCCGGACCCCCAAACCCTGGGCCCACTCCACCGCACTTGCTGTCTGGTAGCTGCTTGTACAAGTACATCTGCACTTCTGCACTTCTGCGCTAACGCCCGCCGACCGCTCTTTGGCTTCGCTGTTTCGCGCAGGTGCAAACGCCCACGCTCGTAGCTCGTAGTCGTAGAGCAACTGCCCACCACGACGGCTTCTTCCACACAAAAATTGTGCCTGCTATAATTCTCCTCTCACGAAAACCTCAGTCCATCTTCAAACTCTCCCTCCTACTTTTCTTTTCTTCGTTTTTTAGGTGCCCTCGTCCACCGCAGAAGTCGCACAACTCACGCTGCACCGCGGCCACCACGACAGAATCCCGCCTTCTTGTTTGTTGCTGGTCTGTTACGCTGCGCTATACATAAAATCTACCTGCCAACCACATTCTGCCTACCTCCATTCCCAATTTATCCTTTTTCATCCTCTGTTTTTGTTCTTATTTGCCGTTCCTCCTTTTTTCTCCCTCTTCTTCTTCTTTCTTCTCTTCTTCATGGCCGACACTTGAACTTCTCTCTTCTCTTCTCACGCCGCAACGCCGTTCTTCACTTCCTGTCATTCTTTTCCGTGAATTAATTTTTTACTCTTACTTTTTTTATACTTCTCCAAAGCTCTCCTTCTATTTTCTTATTCTATTCTCTTCTCTACTCGACTTTGCTCTCATCTCCGCCATCCACGCCTTTTTTCTTCTTCTCTTCTCCCTTCTCCAGCTAGTCTTCATCTTCTCGCTGCAATACTGCACTGCACGCCAACATTTTGCTCAGCCCACGGAAACCTGCTTGATCTACACGAAAAGACACGCGTTTATAATACTCGCTCACGACTACCAACATGTCGTAAGTCACTGCACTATCTATACATCAGCCACTCGGCCCTTTGACCCTTCGACCCGACACAACAAATCGCGCCTGCTCACACATCCCAATTTTTAGATTAGGAGACGCCTTCAAGTCCTTCTGGCATTCTATGACCAGTTACGACCGACGTAAGTTGTATCCCCTTTTCCCACTGCTCTGCATCACTTTCCTATACTACTACCTACTCACTTCTCCTGTCTTTCTTATCTTGCATTGCCTCCCCCCTTCTCCACCTCCGCTCTATTTGTTTACCCATGAGTGAAATTCTTACTTACGTCTCCCCTCGTCAGACTCAAATCACGATTCACCCTACAGAACTGGACGCCATGTGCCCCTTGACAGCGCCCGTGGCTTAACCTCTGTGGCAACTGGTTTCGAATCTCGCCATGACCTCTCCTACCACGATGACCGCTCCGACTTCGACTCTCGTCCGCCTTTCTCTCCCGCTTCTCCCTCTGGCTCCTACTCTCCTGGTCTCCGCTCACAATCCGCTCGCACCAACGGCGAAGGATTTGAGGTTCAATCCCCCGGGGATGTCCCCATGCAGGCATTCCGGGATGGCCTGCCCCCAGCACCCCCTGTTTCCCACTCTTGGCACCGCATAGATGCCTGGGCTGAAGAGCACTATCCCGAATTGTTTGATCAAGTGTGTGAAGGTGCCACTCGCAACGATATGAACGATCTCGAGCACCAGCTCGATAGCTCGCTACCTGCCGACGTTCGCGAGTCTTGGATGTGCCACGATGGCCAAGAACGTGGCGGCTTGCCTACTGGTATTATTTTCGGCAACATGCTTCTCGATTGTGAGGAAATTGTCCAGGAATGGGAGAACTGGCGCACCGTCAACACTGAGTTCCTGCAACGTCAAGCCGCCATGCCCCCCACGCCCCCGAAAAGACATTCCGTGTCCGAAGATGGCGGTGAGCCCTCTTCTTCCAAAACCAACTCGCCCAATGCCGCTTCACGCAACAACCCCAATTGGCGCAAGGACCTCATTTCTCGCCAGGAGTGTGTGCCCGCCGGCGCTATTCAGCGTGCCTACTCTCACCCAGCTTGGATCCCTCTTGTGCGTGATTGGGGTGGCAACAACTTGGCTGTCGATCTTCACCCTGGTCCTACCGGCCACTGGGGTCAGATTATTCTCTTTGGTCGCGACTACGACACGAAATATGTTGTTGCTCGCTCGTGGGCTCATTTGCTGGCTATTGTGGCCGACGATCTCTCCAGCAACAAGTGGTTCATCAATGAGGAAACTATGGAACTAAAGCTGCGCGAGTTCAAGTCCAGCCGTGTTGAGCCTAGCTACTTCGATATTCTCCGCTGGCGTATGGACCAAAAGTACAACCGCCGTCCTCCTAACCGCAAGTCCATGGCGCCCACTCCCCGTGGTAGTGCTCCCCGTTCAGCCGCAACCTCGACTCACACTTCTCCCACTGGTTCACCTTATATCTCGCCCGTCGTTGACAACGTTTCCAGCGACTCTCTCCGTGGCCGCAGTTTGCAACGCCTGTCAGTAGCTTCGCCTCTTGCCAACTCCCCGCTTGCTAGCCCCAGTCGACCTGGATATGCCAAGGCGTCTCCCCTTGCACGGGTGACAGAAGAAAACGACGGTAGCAATTCCACTATCAACAACTCTCTTGGTGTCAACACTTCCACATCAACAACGGTATCGCCCAAGCTTCTTGAGATTGACAGCCCTGTGCTCCTCATGGATGCTGCCAAGAAGACCAAGATTCCACTATCATCAACGGGGAATGGCAGCGAGACCGCAGCTTCCATCAAATCAACGGCTAGCAGTTCATCTTCGGAGGAGGAAGACTCAGATACCGAAGACGAGAAGAAAGTGGCCAAGAAGGTGGTCAATGAGATTGATGACGGCATGAAGACCATTGAGATTTAGATTTTGTTTCTTTTCCCATTTTTCTTTTCTTTTTTTTCTACCTCAGCTGTAGTAATGTCTTTCTTCTTTACTTCCTCACGTTCCAGCAGTTCTTTTTTTTTTTTACTTCGTTCTTCTTTTTCTAGCCTTCGGCTTGCTGATTTGTCGCGCTGCCTTTGGTTGTATTTGCCTGTTGCATTTCGTCCTGAATAATGTTCAACATGCCCTACAATGTCTACCTCGTTTTTTCTCTTTCCACTCATACAACTTGTAATCCTAAAATTGTAAAAAAAACAAAAAGGAAAACCTCATCGAGCCTTTCTCAAAAAAAGTGTTTTCTCATGAACTGGTGCATTATCTATCAACTTCACTTGTGCATGTATTTTGTTGTCGGAGAAGCAAAGGTTGTGGCTAAAGAACCTAGAGTTTCTCCTACACACGTAATACCACACGCTTAGGTGAGGGTTATTCAGGGGTACACTCTTTTTTCCTAACCCAAAAAGAAAAAAAAATACACATGCAGAACTGAATGCTGCAAGGAGTGAGTGCGTGTCAGCGCTTAATTTTAGCGACACGATTTTCTAAACTAAGCTTAAAGAAAGAGTTTGATTAGGGTCTCTCGTCACCAGGGGGCTGGCTGGCTTGATTGGCGTCTGGCAATGGGGGGAAGAGGAGCAGGATGGGCATGGTTAGACGGGTATGTATGCGTGTACATAATACAAGTTCACGGTAGAGTCGACTTTGACATGTGCTAGTAGTGGCAGAGGTGACTTGGGCGTCGCTTCATTTGAGGCTGGTTTTGTGTGTTGGGCCATGTGCTGGCCAACTCTTCTTGCCTTGCCATCGTACTAAACTCGAATACCTGGCTATGACTTTTTTATACCGTGTGGACAATGTTGAACAGTCGTCTTCCTAGTAGTATTTGTATTGTGTGTAAAAGACAGTGCCACATCTATATCCCGGCTCCTCCCCTGGCCTCTGGCCTCTACCTTCCCTTCCCGTCCATCCTCTCCTACTGCTTACTCAGCAGCAGCTGCCACAGGGCATTCGGGTCGACAAAGTCGTGGTGAATCACATTGACAAGGTAATAGTCTCGGCGGATGCCTTCAAGCAACTTCGCCGACGCCGTGCCGGGCGGGTATACGCGCGCCCACTCGCCCCAGATGCCAAAGGCTTCCTCGCCCCACGCGCAAAACGACACCTCCTCGATAATCGTCGGCGTGACAATCTCCTTGCCAGGGAACACGCCCCAAGTGACCGCGTTGGTGCTGGGCTGCTGCGGGCCGGCGCGCGCCGGCGCTGCTGCCGTCATGCCAGAGCCAGAGCCAGGGCCAGCGTTGGCGTCGGCGGCCACAGCAGCCAACCTATCCGACGAAACAAAGTCTCCGCGTGCGTTGCTGGCATAGAAGCAGACCTGATCCTTGACGCTGGGGTCTGTCAGGCGCGCGAGCAGAGTCTTCCACGCGGCGCTGGGCAGGAAAAACTCGACAAAGGCCTTTTGGAAGACGAAGCCGTTGGGTGGGCCCCAGCCAAAGGTGGCGTCGCTGCTCTTGGCGCCGTTGACGGCCGGCTGCGACGCGACGGTCCACCAGCCGCGTGTGTCGAGTGCCTCGAGGTGGTGCTGGATGGCCGACGACTCGGGCCGCAGCTCCTCCTCGCTCCACGGCAGCGCGGACAGGTCGCCGCGAATGTGGCGCAGGAACAGCGTGTTGATGTCGTCGGGCGTCACGGGGTAGCCCCAGTGCTGCAGGGCCTGCGAGGGCGTCATGTGCAGGCTGACGCCGTAACCGTCGATTTCGCCGTAGGCGGGCGAGCGAGCGTCGCCCCAGCGGCCATTGGGGAAGTCATCCCATGTGACTTCGCGGCCGAGCACACCTTCGCCTTCCGATGCGGCGAGAGTGTTGGCACGCGTGTTGATGGGGTTGGATAGTAGGGAGGCGTCGCGTGCAGACACTACGTACTCGCTGTTGCCGACGGATCCGGTCGAGACAATCACACGGTTGCGCGGGTCAGAGCCGATGGAGGACATCCGCCGTGCTACGGCATTGGACCGGCCATTTAGGATAACAGGCGGCGCTAGGCTGCTGCCGTTGGCGCGGATGGGCATAGAGACTTCGTCGTCGCCTATTATGGCTTCTTCGTTGTCATCATATTCATCCCTGTCAGGAATCAGACCTGTCTTTTCCAGAATAAGGCTCACGGACTTCTCCAGGTTGAGCGTGTAGAAGTGGAAGCCCTGGGGGGTGGATGTGTCGGTCTTCATCCTCTTGATCTCGGCAATGATTTCGCTTAGTATATCTACGCCAACAGACTTGACCTGCTCGTCATCAGCTTGGACAGCATCTAGCCTTGACATCAAGGCCTGAGGCACCTTGGCGTGACTCAGTTTGGTGGTTCGTTTGATCATTTGGTAGCTCTGGATGGGCATTAAGCCAGGGATAATGGGGATGGAGTTGAAGATGCCGCTGGGATGGGCCCTTAGCTTGGCCTCAAAGCTGGCATATGCAGAGACATCGAAGAAGAGCTGGGTCATGATGAAGTCGGCACCCGCCTGTACCTTTTCGACCAGCATTGGCAAGTCATTATCGAAGCTCTGGCCGGTGGGATGGCTGCCGTCGGCGTGGCCCTCGGGGTAGGCGGCAACACCAATGCAAAAGTAGTCGCCATGGTTTTTGCGGATGTAGCGCACAAGGTCAAGGGCGTAGTTGAAGTTGCCAGCATCTTCGTCCTTAGCGTCAGCGCCCGCATCGGCATACTCGGCGGTACGGGGCGGATCACCGCGGAGAGCCAGAATATTTCGTATTCCAAGCGCCTTGGCATCCTCTAGGGCCTTGTCAATAAGCCGCGGGCTCATGTTGGTGCACGTCAGATGCAGGCACGTGGTGAGACCCAGCTCTCTCTGGCACGTCTCGGCCAGCTGCATTGACTTTTGCGCAGTCGAGCCGCCGGCACCCCACGTGACATTGACAAAGAGCGGGTGAAGCGCGCGCTCCATTCGGTCGAGACGGTTGCGTAGATTGGAGAAGCCCATGTCGGTCTTGGGCGGGAAGAACTCGAGGGAGAAGTAGCAGGCGCCGGCCGGCAAGGCGGCGATTTTGTCTGTGATTTTGTCCATTTGGGCAACTGGCGGTTATATACGGCTGGGAAGCAGAGGGGCTCGAGTGGTGGTGATGGCAGAGGGAATAACGGGGGAGTCTGGGGTCGGGATGGTCGTAGAAAGCCAATCGCAGAGGCGCTGCCGGAAGGGGAGGACGAGCCAAGGGAGATGGCTAGAGGATTATATAAGCAGTGCCAAGTCAACAGCCTTGCAGATAGTGGTAGTGCACGAGGTGTCGTGATGTATTTGTATATAAGTGAGTATGACTCTGCAGCAGGATGCGATGACGTCTCGCAGTCTTACGCAGAAGCACAGACAATTGGTGGGCAGAAGCTCCCAGTAGAAGGCCGGCAACGGACGGGGAGCAATTGCAGGCCGAGGAAGAACGGGATGACAAAGAGAAGAGGGCCGGAGTTGGTCGCGACTGGCGGAAAAAAAAAGCGCGGGCTTCTAGCTCGGTGATGCAGAATTTTAGGTGGTTTTAGATGATCGGCTTCGGTGGTTGCGGAGGGGCTACTGGTTTATTAGAAGGCCGGGCCCGCATTTTCTGACTCGGCATATAGATGTTGTGTGATCTGGAGGCGCCAGCTGGCAGCCAGCTGGCCATAAAGTGAATGGTCATAGGTGCTCTTCACGACAGCTGCCGGCAGCTTCCCAGCAGCTGCCCCTACAAAAAACCCCCAAGCTGTGCCCCGCCGTCCGCCGCGCTGTCCCGTCTGGAGAGTCCACCAACACCGATTGCCGGACTGCCTCCACGTCTCGAGCCGCCATGCCGATACCCTCCCGCCCGGCTACTGGGACACTGCCGGCAATCTGCGCCGTGCCCAGCCGCCGCGCGCCCTCGCAAATGGCGCTTCCGCTGCGCCAGAGCGTCTACCGGCGTCTCGCCCAGCTCTCACAATGCTCGGCTCTTCACCTGCAAGCTCGGCGGCACTATGCGTCGCAGGCGCAGAAGAAGCAGCTGGATTTGGCTAGCATTGACGAAAAGTGGCGCAAAGCCTGGAAAAAGATCCTCCCGAACGGACCCAAGGCTTCGGGTCCTGGGCCTGCCAAGGGCTCGCAGCTCGTGCTGCCCATGTTTCCCTACCCGTCGGGCAATTTGCACCTGGGCCACCTGAGAGTCTACACCATCGCCGATGTCATGGCTCGGTTCCGGTCTATGCAAGGCTACGAAGTTGTATTACCCATGGGTTGGGATGCCTTTGGTTTGCCTGCTGAGAACGCGGCCTTGGCCAGAGGCATCCCGCCTGCCGGCTGGACCAAGTCCAACATCGCAAAAATGAAGGAGCAACTTGAAGTCATGAACGGCTGCTGGAGCTGGGACCGCGTGAGTTTCTACTACTTGGAAGATAAGTCCCGTATACGCGCGCGCCCACTAACGCTGGCTTGCATATCCAGGAACTCGCCACATGCGACCCCGAATTCTACAAGCACACCCAGAAGCTTTTCCTCATGCTGCACGAAAAAGGCCTTGCCTACCAAGCCGATGCCGAAGTCAACTTTGATCCTGTCGACAACACCGTCGTGGCCAATGAACAGGTCGATGCCAACGGCTGCTCGTGGCGATCTGGCGCCAAGGTCGAGAAGCGCAATCTGCGCCAGTGGTTTTTCAAGATCTCCGAGTACCGCGACGCGCTGCTAAACGACCTTGAAAGCCTGTCCAAGGACGATGCCTGGCCTGAGAGAGTGCTCGCCATGCAGCGCAACTGGCTTGGCAAGTCCCACGGCGCGCAGGTCCGTTTCCCTGTGTTGGGCGCGCCTGGCTCTGACATCGAGGTTTTTACCACGAGGCCCGACACGCTATTTGGCGTACAGTACGTGGCGCTGGCAGCGTCACACCCCATTGTTGTTGATCTGGCCAAGAATAACCCCGAGCTTCAGGCCTTCATTGACACCCTGTCTGCCGAGCCCCCCGAGAGCAAGGCCGGCTTTTTGTTGGACGGAGTGCGCGCTATAAATCCGTTGGCATTCCATGAAGAAACCCCACAAGCCACCAAAACATCAATCCCCGTCTATGTTGCGTCGTATGTAATCGGCTACTACGGTGAGGGAGCTGTCATGGGTGTTCCCGCTCATGATACTCGTGACTTTGCCTTTTGGAAGCATCACCACAAAGATGCGCCAGTACGTGTTGTTATAACATCAGAAAACGCTGAAAGCCAGCCTTCAGACCCATCGGAGACTACTGAATCTACCGTCTCTATTCAGGTCCAGCCCCTGACTGGCCACGGTGTCATGGCCGAGACGAGTGGACCATTCACCGGTATGCCTTCCAAGGAAGCGGGACAAAAAATCATACAGCTTCTCGAGCCCGCCAAGCTCGCTCAAAGCGTCGAAAAGTGGCGGCTGCGCGACTGGCTCATCAGCAGACAGCGCTACTGGGGAACCCCCATTCCCATCATCCACTGCCAGAGCTGCGGCCCCGTCCGCGTGCCGGACCAGGACTTGCCCGTCACACTGCCCGAGGTTGACAACCATTGGGGATCAGGGAAGCCCGGAAACCCGCTGGAAAGCGTCGAGGACTGGGTCAACTGCAAGTGCCCGTCGTGTGGGGGCGCAGCCAAGCGAGATACCGACACCATGGACACCTTTGTCGATTCTAGTTGGTATTATGCCCGCTTTGCCGATCCACATAACCCCGATGTTCCCTTTACGCCTGAAGCTGTTAAAAAATACTTGCCCGTTGACCTTTATATCGGTGGAATCGAGCATGCTATCCTGCATCTTTTATACTCTCGCTTCATTTACAAATTCCTCTCTACGACCACACTCTTTTCAGAGTCGCCCTTGTTGCCGGAGGAAACCCAGGCTGAACCCTTTAAGCGACTCATCACTCAGGGCATGGTCCATGGCAAAACATACACAGACCCTACGAACGGCCGCTTTCTCGAGCCCGAAGAAATCGACCTTTCGAACTCTAAGCAGCCGCGGGTCGTGGGCACTGAGCGTGAAGCAAGCGTCAGTTATGAGAAAATGTCCAAGAGCAAATACAACGGCGTCGACCCGACCGGCTTTGTGGCCAAGTATGGCGCCGACGCCACTCGGACTCACATGCTCTTCCAGGCGCCTGTGGCCGATGTGTTGAACTGGGACGAGACCAAGATCTCTGGCGTGACGCGCTGGTTTGCTCGTCTTTACGACTACATCAACACGCTCCCCGCCGCCGACCCAGCCGATTCCGCCATGACAGCCGAGCAGTTCCTCGAGAAGCAGCACACCACACTCGCCTCGATGGATGCCGACGCAAAGGCCACGTGGGACGCCAATGTCGCGCTCTGGCGCCAAGTGCAGGCCACAATCCAGTCAGTGACGGCGTCGTTCGCCAATGTCTACGCGCTAAACACCGTCGTCTCCGACCTGATGGTCCTGACTAACACGCTGACGCCCAGTGCCAGTGCCAGCACGTTAATCCGCCGCGAAGCTGCCTCGGCGCTCGTGCGCATGCTGGCTCCGCTGGCGCCTGCGTTTGCCGAGGAGTGCTGGAGCATTCTGTGCCCTGCGGCCGGAGCCATCTTCGGTAAGGCAGCGTTCCCGGCGCCGGATAACTCGAAGCGGCTGCTCGCTGTGTCAATGCAAAAGTGCGCTGTGCAAGTCAATGGGCGGCTAAAGGCGGTCGTCAGTGTGCCGGTGGCGGGCAAAGAGGTTCGCGGCGAGGCGCTGCAGAATTATATCGTTGGGGAAATCATGAAGACCGACGAGGGTCGGGCTAAGGTGGCGCCTGTTGTTGATCTGGCGACAGTCAGGAAGATCATCGTCGTCAAGAACGGCGCTACGGTCAATTTTGTAATGTAGCGGGAAGAGACGTGTACGAGTAAAGATTTTGTCAGGTCCGTGAGAATGACCATGGCGTGTACCATTAATGTTTGTAATACATACACAACAACATCATAACATCAACTCATAAAGTCACAAGGATTCAGCGGTTCACCGAATAGCGTTCTTGTCATCTTCACATTCCCATTCCACACCTAAAAGAAAAAAAAAAACAACACACACACCCTAATGTACACAGTTGAGACCTCAACCCACGCCTAGCCCTCGTCGTTTTTTTTTTGAGAAAAGGAAAAGAGGAAGAGTAGAAAAGGAGAAAAAAAGAAATGGGGGAAAGGTGATATAAAAACAGCAGAGAAAGAAGTTGAGGGAAGCGTGAAAAAACTAGTGGGAACTGGGCGGTATTACTCTCCCTCTCTTCCATGGGTATACGCAGTGAAAAAGAGAAGATCGCGGCATCAGCTTCCAAGAGTCATCCAAGCGGTTCAAGCGGCAAGCTTAGAAGGGGACGTTGGGCATGGGAGGGGGGCTGCCAAGTTCGGCAGCAGCCTGCAGCTCCTCAGACTGAGACTCGACAGACAGACCGAAGCCAATCTTGGGGGTTTGCTGTAGAAAGAGGAAAACATGATGTTAGCAAGCACTCGAAGACGCATAAATAGAGCACTTTGAAACTTACAGTCCAATGGTCAAACTCAGCAGCAAAGGTTAGTGACACGGGGGCCTGAGTGCGCTTCTCGATCAAGCAGCCGATCTTGCCGCTGGAGTCGATCTGGGCACGGAAGGTGGCCATGCGGAAGTCGTACTTCAAGCCAACAGTGGTCAGGCCCTCCTTGGAGATACCACCACCCATCATGGCAGGCGAGGGGGCTAGCGACAGCTGCATGTCAACACCGGCTTGCACCTTGTCGGATAGACGCTTCCAGTAGGTGGCGATGAAGGCGCCCTGGGCCTGCAGCTGGGCGGTGGCAGCCCAGTCCTCGGCCTTGTAGCGACCCATGAGTGACACGGCGGTCTCGGGGCCCTGGGTCATGGCGGGGCGCTGGTAGACGCTCTCAAAGCCAAGGGCCAGCTTGGGAGTAATGGACTGCAGGTAGCTGCCCAGGAAGATGCCGGTCAGGCCGCCGCTCAGAGCAGAGGGGTTGATCATCTTGAGCGAGGCAGTGAAGTCGCTGCCAGAGTAGTCGTGGTCGAACTGGGCCATGTTGCCGTTGGGGCTCATCTGCACCTGGGCCTTGGTCATGAGTGCGGGCGTCCAGCGATAGTTCATGCGCGCGCTGCAGGTGCCCTCGTTGTCGAGTTGCGACTGCATAAAGACGTCGTCGGTGCCGTACAGCGTGGCAAAGGCGTAGGGGCTCTGGCGCTCGCCCATGGCGAACTGGTGCGACACTTGGAAGAAAGGCGACGTGCCGACAATCTTGGTGATGTCGGCCTTGATGCCTGAGAACATGTAGCCCGAAGGCAGGACCTCACGCTGCACCTCCTTGGTCAGTAGCTCGCTGGTGCCGGGGTTGGGCAGGCCCAGCTTTTGTCTGCGTTCCGAGTAAGACTCGAGGACATCGGCCACGCTCTTGGCGAGCGGGTTGGTGGCCAGGAAGCCGTTGATTGAATCCATGATGGTGGCCATTGTGTGGGGGAGGAGAGACGGAGCGGGGGATGTCTGGCGGATGAAGCAAGAGACAGGCGGATTGCCGGGAGGATGTCGCTGTGGCCACGGAGAAATGCGGGAAGGATGGCGGAGGTCTCGGTGGAGGGCAGACGATGCAAGAGACAAGAAGACGGCGTCGAAGTGGCTTTATCGCTTGGAGGCCAGGCCAATGGTGATTGATGGAAAGTAGAGAAGCAGACGAAACCCTCCAAAAACTCAATGACACGAAGACGAAGTCAATAACACCAAAAGGGAAGAGAAATAAAATTACAAAAAAAATCAATTAATTTCTTTCCGGCCAACGAACAGGCTCGCAAACATGATCCCAAAAGAAAAATATTCCAAGCACAGGCACTCCAGGCGATGATGGGCCCCAAGGCGGTGATGGCTGGCGGATGGCAGAAAAAAGCGGGCTTGAAATTTTCTGTCATTAGGGTTAGTCGGCGGATTGAGGCACCACCCACTCTGCTCTGTCCAACGGCGGGCGCGCTAATTGGCCAATGGGCTCTGCTTACTGCGCCGATGTTCAGCCGGTGGTTGCATGGATCACGTGTAAGCAGCACATTCCGCATCGTACCGCCGCCCCCACTTTTAGCCTAGCCGGCCTGGACTTGACCTGGAATTGGATGTATGTATGGGCACAGGTATCAGGTACTGCTGCAGCCAGCGCCTCGGCGCTGCTGAGTCCGATAGCCCGGACTTTGCTTTTTCCCTCCACGTCTTCTTGGAGCTCCAGCCTCCCCTTAACCCTTGCCCCCACGGCAATCACCCCTAAATCCAAACCATCCACGGCCCAAAATCGCCTAAGCGCTATCGAGCTGACAGGCAGCTGCAACGCAACAACGGCTTTGATCCTGGTCATCAATCATTCTAAGCTCCAGATATACAAGTGACAAGCTATACCCCACCGCATTGTCGTCGCCGCTTGTGGTGCCACAGCCAAAACATCGTGTGCTTCCGTGTTCTCGGTGCTGCTCTCCAACTGGCTCAACGTCGCTGCCATCCGCTCCGCCATCCGCCTCATATCTTTGCAGCCCTTCGTCAAAATGGACACTCTACTGTGAGTCCACGTCTTCTCCTCACATGTCTTCTCACGGGCTCTGGCTAACCCTAGCATCTCCCCTCGCCGCGTCCCAGCACGGCTGAGATTGCTCTCAATGCTCCGCGGTACCGTCGCCGGAGTTCGACGTTTCTCGATTCCATCCATGATACCTCAGATGACCAGAGCATGGCCCCGGCCCAGCTGTACAGCACCATGTCCGGCCGGCTGTTCCACTCGGGCCGGATCGCCATAGTCATGGTCGGCCTGCCGGCCCGCGGCAAGACGTAGGCCTTCCGCTCTTTATTGCCCTGCGTTTTCCTGGCTTTGCCTACTTTACATGATTGCTGCCTCTGCTATAACCCCGTCTTCTAACTTTGCCTAGTCACATCTGCGTGTCCATGTCACGATACTTGCAGTGGCTGGGCGTCAAGACCCGCATCTTCCATCTGGGCGACTATCGCCGCGCAACTGTCGAAGGTGGAAATGTACCAGAGGATTACTTTTTCCCTAATGCGTCGCCAGCCTCTGTTATTCTGCGCCAGAAGATTCTCAAAAAGTGTCGTGAGGACATCTACAACTGGCTAAATCACGCCAACGGTCAGGTTGCCATCTATGATGCCGTAAATCCAACGAGTGCTGGCAGAAGAGCCCTCGCCAAGGAGTTTGCCAAACACGACGTCCAGACGCTTTTCATCGAGTCCTTTGTTGATGACGATTCAATTCTTCTCGAGAATGCGCGCAATGTCAAGATTTCTTCGCCCGACGTAAGAGTTGCTCCACGCCCATCACCACGACGTCAATAACTGACTCTGACGTACCCCGACAGTTTAGCGGCATGAATCCTGATGAGGCTGCAAGCCTGTATCTGCGCCGTATTGAGGCAAAGATCCCTGCTTTCGAAACCATGGACGAGAGCGAGCTCAACTATGTTCGGATGATCAATGCTGGCCAGAAGTTTTTCTACAACAACGTCAGCTTTAACTATCTTTCGCATCGAATTGTCTTTTACCTCACCAACCTACATATCAAGTCACGCGCCACCTTTTTCGTGCGTGCTGGTCCTACCAGCGAAGGCGAGTCATACCTTACTGATTCGCCGCTCTCTGAAGAGGGCCTCGACTACTCGCGCAAGATGGCGGACGAGATCCTCAAGCATCGTGAACAAGAACACGCCGAGCTTTTAAAGACACGCCCTGACGCAAGAATGCGCGGCTTGACTGTGTGGACTTCGACGCGCATGCGCACTATCCAAACAGCCGACTACTTAAAACAACTGGGCTACAAAGTGCGCCAACGACCGCAGATGTCCCAGATCAATCCTGGTGCTTGTGAACACTTGTCTGAGACCGCCATTCGTCACCAGTACGCCGATGAAGTCGAGAAGCACGAGATAGACCCATATCACCACCGATACCCACGTGCCGAGGTATGTCTACTTGATCGTGGAGCTAAAATTCCCCCGGTATTGCAAGATTCTAACTATCTACATAGTCATACCATGATCTTGCCGTCCGTCTTGAGCCTATAATCCTGGAGCTTGAGCGTGAGCAAAATGATCTGCTCATTATCGCCCACGAGTCCGTACTACGTGTTCTCTATGCCTACCTCATGCACTGTTCTACGCGCGACATCCCCACGCTTCACTTTCCCCGCGACGAAATCATCGAGATCATTCCCGCCGCGTATCAAAACGAAGCTCGCTGCATCCAAATCACCGGCGTCAGCGAAAACATCATGGCCGGCACTCGCGTTGCTTCACCTGTCGCCATTTCTGCTGCAACGTCTGACGACGGCTCTGATCTTCAAGACAATGATGACGCAAAGGTTAGCCCTGGTGCTAGCAATAGTCTTTTAACACCCCCGACGGCAGTCTCACACACGCATACAGCGAGTGGCATGGATACCCCGGAGCTGGCGGATTCGTTTAGGGATGACGACTAGATGGCGCGGATATGCTGCGGTGCTTGTTATAATTTAACTATGTAATACTGATTCTTCAACATGGCAATATGTGTGGTATGGAGTGATTCTCATTTCATTTAGTGGAAGACGAGTTTATGGCTATAGAGATCAAGGAGAGACAAAGGCTGATGAAGGGTGGTGGTCTCAAGTTCGGAGGGTTTCTGTTGGTGTAACATGAAGTTTTCATAACTAGCGAAGTTGATTTGTCGCAAAGACAAGCCCTGAAAGCGGACCGAGAAAAAAACCCCCATGCTCACAACTTGTGTGGCGGCGATGCCAGTGAGCTTTGCCAGATTAGACTAGGGCGTTGCCAGCCTTGGCGAAGATATCCGGTGGCGGGGGCGAGGGTGGAGACGGAGGACGCGGGTTCCTTTCTTCCTCGGGGTGAGCCATGAGCATGTAAAGCAAGACGAAAGAAAGTGGCGATGAGATGCACGGTAGAAAAGACGAGAATGGGGCTGGCGAGAAGACGACCAGCGGAAACAACGAGTGTGCAGAAGGTGTATGGCAGTGAGGCCCATGAACTACTTACAATGCGGCTGCAAGCACAAGGGCTCTTTATATACTCGTTGAGACTGTTGTCCTTTGTAGCGCATAGCCGTGTGACGCTTTGGGTATCTACACATAGAGACAGTAGGTTATCACATGGCATAATGTAGAGACATTACACGGCTGGAGACAACGTGGAAGGAAAGCCCAATAGTTAGTCAGTTAGAGCAGTTTGGCGCAAGTTCTGCCCGTGTGGGCTGATTACGTATGATGTGGATGATTCTTTATGCACATCAAAACCCTTGGAGCCCTTGCGAGATGCGCACTTTTGGCAGAAAGGACTTGATTTCTTCTTTCAAGTTACAGTCTATCTGAAACGAGTACAGCGCTTGGTCTCGAGTACCCATCGTTCTTTTCTTCCAGCCATGAAAACCCCCGAGTTCACTCGGTAATCAGAGTCACCCTTTTCCCCTTATTCCATAGACCAAAGAAGCCTGCGATGTTTCAAGTGCGCAGCCATGATTCCTGGGCACGAGCAACAGTGCCATTCGAGACATGCAGGAGGCCAGTCTCCTCCTTGCAGTGGCGCCCAGCCCAAAAAGACCGAGCTTCAGTCACATTTGCTCAGGCTCGTCGGCATGCCACATGTAAACTGGGCTCAAAACCTTGTATACCTGCTCGTTTCCATGGCGCATGCGTATTTTGACGCCAAACAGAAGAAAAAGAGACCAAGGCATATGACAAAAAAAGCACACACACAAAACAATTACGCGTCAGCACACTCAGTCGGTTCCAACATACTTGAACCAGTTCGGGCGGCAGTCCTCCTTGAGTAGGAAGTTTTCACCATCAAACATCTTGCCAGTCGTGCAGCCCTTGCATTTAGGCGAGTTGGGGCAGTTGAAGAAGGGGATGTGGCGGTATCCAATATCACGGAACCTGTGGGTTGCTGTTAGTATACGAGTGATTGAGTAGTAGCGATAATAGAAGTGACATACCAATGGATGCGGCTAGCATCCTCAAACAGGCCAAGGGCAACACTATGTACGGGAGCATCGCCCCAGCGCTCGTAGAAAAAGCCTCCGGCACGGTCGAGATGATTGAAGTAGTCTTCGTAGGCCTTGCTGCGCCAAAAGTTCAGGTTACCAATCTCAAAGTTGCTCCAGAAGTGGCAGGTGGAGTAGCCGCCGGTGCCAGCGGCATGATCGGGGCGCTCGGTGTCGTCGGTCAGCCACTTGATAGCGTTGTTGTCGTGGATATATTCAGGGTGGTCGGCCATGAACTTGAGCGTCTCAGGCCACAGAGTGCGGATGGTCTTGGGGTCGTCGTACAGGTTGATAGTGAAGCCGTAGGTCTTATTGTGGTCCTGCATCCAACGGAACACATCATAGTCGACGTCGCAGAAGAAGTTGACCTTGGGTTCCACGCGCCAGTAGAACTCCATGTCTTTGAGCGCCTTGTGGCGGTAAAACATGCCCGAGTTCCAGCGGCACATCTGGTGGTATGAGATCTTGGAGGCATATTGCACGTTCTCAGACTCCAAGTTGGAGGAGGCGTCGTTGAAAAGGCTCTGGTCAATCCACGAGGGGGTGTCCCAATGCTCCTTGGGAATGGTTTCTGTTGCAAGCAAGGGTGTTAGTCTGAAGCTTCTTATACCCGAAAACTGACTGGACATGTACGTACCGTATCTGCACTCGGCCTTGGTGACAGCCTGAGTCCGGCGCTTGAACTCTTCGGTGAACGGGACGTCATTAAAAAAGGTCCACGGGTAGTTGAACTTGTGGTTCCACGTCCGCTCCAGGTCCTCCATCGACGAGACCATATCCTCGACCTCTTCGTTGCGAACAAGGGCCAGCAGCGTGGCATTGATGCGATCCGAGTTGGCCGCGTCGTGGGCATAGTTGGGGCCTGTGCGGTGGAGGGGCCCTTCTGGTTCGTCATAAGCTATTTGAGGAGAAGGTGTTAGTTGATTGGGCCAGACAGCAGCCAGTCAATTGAAGCGGAAGAGACTCACGGTCCAGCATGGGGTCGTCGAGATGGTATTCTTGTGAGTTTACGCCTTTGTTCTGGCCAGGCAGCGAAACGGACGGCTCAAAAACGCTGAACATGATGTAGACCCAGGCGATGATGGCGAGAAGCGCCAAAACGCGGACTGGGCGCGCCAGGACCATTTTGGTGGTTGTGAAGCGGAGCGAAGGATAGAGAAAAGGGCCGGCGGCGGCTGTTGGAGTGTGTGGTGGTGGGGCGATGTGAAGACAGTCCAGGCGTGCAACTGGGAGCCCGAGCCGAGAAGAACAGCTTTGGGGTCGCGAGATGTCGAGGTGGCTTTGTCGGGAAAGCCGGCGACTGGCAGGCAGACAGACCGAGGTCGAGGTTGATGTCAGGAGAGAGGCGAAAGCTACATGCAGGGTGTTCCTGAGAGATCGGTAAGGGGGATTTGGGGAGACAGGCCAAAGGTGACAAATAATCAAGACAAGGCTGGCAGCAGGCGGTAAACTACCATTTAGTAGAGTAAATGGCTATGGGAGAATCCGCTTGGGCTGAAGTTTGCCTGCACTTGGATGTACGCGTTCTCCTGAAGGCGGAAGCCGGGTGATCCTGACGGAACAGCGCCGGCAAATAATGGTGGCCACGCCTTTACAGTTGTCAGAACATATATACACTGTGTTTGCTCGGGCAGGTGCAACTCTGCACTTGCCTGCAAGCTCCCCTAGAGCTGGTCCCCACTCCGTGCGGCGCACTGTCTCTATCGTTATCAGATCTGCCAGTCCAATGTTTGCTCCTTTGCGACGTTGGCCATGCCAAACTTCAGCTTTAACTGAATAAACACTCACGGCCTAACCCCGCGACTACAACCGCAGTCCCGACTGCCCCGTTGCTACTCTCCTCCCGCCGATTCCTCCCCCAGTCGCGGCTTCCACCAACCCTTCGCCGGGCCTCCGCCCCAAGCCGGGACTCTTTAGATGTGATGGCCTATGCGGCTGAGCTTGCGGCGCTCACCGATGGGCTCGTCGAAGCCATTGCCGGATTCTCGCCAAAGGTGCCGCTTTCTTGTGCCCTGACTCTTTTTCATCTGCGCCTCTAACCCTATTCGTGCAGACCCAGCCAAGACGCTTTGAGGCTCTTCGCGACGCCACCGCCCGCAAGCTCCGACACCACACTTTCCTCCGCACAAACCAATTCGACGTCGCTGCCCAGCTTGAGGGCCTCGAGGAGCGCTTCCGTGTTCATTGCCGCGATGGCCTTGCAAACTCGCTAAACCGCAGCCGTCTGGAGCTGGACGAGATCGAATCCAAATTTCACCCCGATATCCTGCACTTCCTCCTTGAACTGTGCGACCAACCAGTCTCCAAGACAAATCTCGACGACGTCAGGGCCCTCGCTAAAGACGAGGAAGAAGAAATCAAACCCCTCCGCTGGGAAGACATTGCCCAGGAAGATGGCTGGGATCAGGACGATCCGTCAATTTGGGATACTATCCAGTACAGTGATGGCTCAGACGACGATGTTTCAACTGTAGCCGACTGGCCCAACTCTGATCACGACAGCTCATCCTCACCGGACTTTGACGATGGAATACTAGAGGCCAAGAGAGAAGGCTTCTTGGTTAAACCTGATGATGGTGGTCAGCATATGAGGATCAAACAGGCCCAGCAATGGCGTTGGCTCCAGCCTACCCTGAACTCTACCGGCCGCGTTCGTAAAGCGCCCATATCTGAGTTTGCTATGATTCGCGAGGTGCTCTTCATGCTTCGTGGGCTTCCCACAACCCTCTTCCGGTCCGACTATGGACCCGATCCAGCCTTCCAACTAGAGAATATCGCCTGGGAAACTCACAAGAACCTGGCACAGATATTCTCCGAGTCTGGCTCCAAGCTGGCCATTCTCCGTCAGTTTGTGCAGCAGCAGCATACAGCGCATCATCTGCAAGTCTTGAGTGACGCAATAGCAAAGCGCTTGCGAGATCTGGATATTCTATTATCCGCCATAGAACAGCGACTCATAGCGCCTACTTGTGATGTCACGGTCAGTCTGCTACAGATCCAGCACGAGCTTCAGGACCCTCTCCAAGGTCTCGAAGTGCTGGGAGAAATTCTTAGGGAACTTAAACACGTCCCTAACATGGGCGCCTTTCGCTACATTGAAATGCTTTTCCATGAAATCGCTACAGCCCAGACCATCAACCGCCCTACAGTCGCGGAATTTCTTGCTGGTGTTTTTCTAGAATGCTTCCAGCTCTACTTGCGCCTGATCCGAATGTGGATGGAAGAGGGCCGGCTAATGCCTGGGGATCAGGTGTTTTTCATCTCCGAGTCCCCGGTCCAGATGCCGCTAAACCATCTTTGGAGAGAGCAGTTCAAGCTGCGCCAGACTAGAGACGGCAAACTGTATGCGCCATCATTCGTGAATGCGCCTGCTAAGCAAATCTTCATCGCTGGAAAGAGCATTGTAATTCTGAAAAACCTCGGGCGCTCCGAATCCTTTAGTGCACATAGTAGTGAGGAACCGCCGCTCACACTACAAGAAATCGCTCCCGATGGCCTACATCTAGCATCCTTTGCAGACCTTTTCATGCATTGGTTCGACAAATGGATCAGTAGCAAGCTTGGACGGACATCAAATACTCTCAAAACCGTGCTTCTGGAATCCTGTGGTTTAAGATCGTCATTACTAGCCATGGAGTCTATCTACTTTATGTCTGATGCCACAGTCTCTGATGCCTTTTCCCTGGCTCTCTTCCAAAAGATTGAGGCTCTCAGCCCTGGCTGGAATGACCACTATATGTTGACATCTATAGCCCAGGAGGCTTACGCCTCCACCACGCACGCCAACCGAGTCAAGGTGTCTTGTGGAAGTCGCGCCCAACATCTCTCTGTGCGGACCGTCCGAGATTCCATCACCAAGGGTCTAGCCGAGATCAAAATCACATACCGCCTCACATGGGCCATCCAGCTCGTAGTCTCTGAGCAAAATATCGGCGGCTACCAAGCCATCTTCACCTTCCTTCTCCAAATCCGCCGCGCCATCGACCTTGTCACACGAACCCGTCTCTTGCCTCAACAAGCACAGGACAAAGACGCATGGTTCGAGTATTCTGCATACTACAGTATCCGGACGCGTTTACTTTGGTTTTGCACCTCACTACGATCGTACCTCACTGGCTTCGTACTCAACCCCGCCTGCAAATCCATGCATCATGACATGGAACAGGCTTCGGATGTCGATGGAATGCTGCAGGTGCAATTTCGCTTCATGCGCTGTGTGCTCAACGAATGCTGTCTCGGCCCCAAACTTCAACCCATATATGAAGCCATGGTCGACGTTCTACAGCTGGCCGTAGCTCTCGAAAAGGCCCGCGCCCAATTTGCAGCTCGTGAAGCTCAGGAACAAGCCGAGATTTCCCGGGTCTCTCTGGCATCCACGCCCCAACGCGGACCAACGCGATACAGAACCCCTGGTCGCGGAGATAGTCACACACCGGGCTCTATCAAGATAGTCGCCAAAAAGCAGCGTCATCCCGATAGTAGTGACGATGAAGCAAGCGATAACGGTCCTGCAGAAGCTATGGTAGAACAGGAACCGGAAAATACTTCGTATTTGGCGCAGCTGCGTGACATATCGGTCAAGTATGAAGGCAATTTGCGGTTCATTACAGATGGACTACGGGCGGTAGCAAGAGCTACAACAGACGCAGCGTCTACGAAGTGGGACTTGCTTGCTGAAATGCTGGAGATGAACACCAAGACAGACCGTGTATTTGACTGATGTCAGCAGCAGGAGTTGATAGTATTACAGTGCTCTCCTATTCATGGTTCCGTGATGATGAATATACACCGAATGTTTCCACTCCCACGACAATTAACGAGCCAGCTTTCCCCACTGGCCTTTTGAGTTTCCAGTACGTCACTTTCGTCTTCTTGTCTCTGCATGTCCGGATAGTCTCGCCAGACTTCTACTTTGCTGTGCTCTTGTAGTATTCCACTCCGGTCCACTAGAGTCAACACACGGCGCGCCTGGTCCGCATCGCCCAATTCCAAAAGCATAACGCCGCTCCGAAGAGTCTGTGCCACCTTTAACAATCTCTCGTAAAACGCGTCCTCATGCCGGCAATTCACTGAATGCGAAATTCCGTCTCGTGGCACAAGGGCCAGCTTCGGCTCAAACTTGCGTGTGGAAATGGATAGCCCGCGATTACCCTCTGACCAGGCCTCGCGGGAGATGTACGGCGGATTCGACACGAGGACATGCCACGGCCCAACATGCGCAAACTTCTTTATCGCGCCATCATCAAACAAGTCAGCCTGTGTGAAGGATAACACTGACTCCGGCGACGGCGCCGGAATCGCTTTCGTCACAACACCATAGCGCAGGTTTTCACCACTCAGCTTAATAGCTGCCGGGGAGATATCAACTCCGCGCACCTCGGTAGGCGGCTGCCCTCCGCGGCGCCGCAGCTCTGCATACAGCAGCAGTGGTATACACCCCGTGCCCGTGCAGAAATCCACAATTCGCATGCCCTGCACTCCCAGCCCTCGCCGTAAAAGCCCTGAAAGATATAGCGTGTACGCCTCTGTCTCCGCTCGCGGGACTAGCACACCAGTGCGGCACTGAATTTCTAGGTCACCGAATGGCTGCGAACCCAGGATGTACTGCAGCGGTTCGCCGGTGCGTCGGCGCCGACACAGGTGGCTGAGCCGCGCGGCTTGGTGGGCTGTGAGACGCGCAGATGACGTCTGCGTCTCTGTGACGTGTTCTGTTAGCCAGCGCAACTCGTTGCGGGCTGAGGCAAGGTCTCGGCATATGGGCAATAGACGAGCGAGGTTGGGTGATATTCGGCTGGCTTTCATGAGCAGTTGCGGAGGAATACGGGGCATGGTTGGTAGGGAAATATCGATTTAGTTCTTTAAAAAAAAAGATGATAAAAAAGGTCTCTTCACGGTTTCATATAAACCAAGTCATTGAAGTGCCATATAGCCACATGGAGAGTTGGACTATACTGAACCCGATAGTATCACTCTGGCTCTACGAATACATGGCAGTTGTGCCTGGACTCTGGCGTCAATGTCTACCGTCTACCGTCTACCGCAGTTGTACAGAGTTTTCATGGTAGCACAAACTGTCACGGAAAACTTTTGGGGGCCCACATATGAGATTGGCTCTAGAAACAACACGGACTTCTTCGAAACTCCATTCCTACACAATGGCTTATTTACTTTGGAAATACACACTGGTGTTCAAGGATATCAATCTCGAGAAGCAACTCAGAGCTGGTATTATAGTAGCAGTCTGTTCCATGATACTAAAGTAATCTACACAGGCATCAAAGCTGCTCACAATATATATGCGGCTCCCGCAACTACATAAACTGCTCTACTACCAAGTATCTAGCCACCTAGATTCTCCAGTGCATCATGATATTGCATAACTCAATTTGATTACTATAACAATCATTTATCACCCAATTCAATGAAGTTTAATTCAATCACCAACACGGAGCTAGACACTCGCCTGCCTTGTTGAGTTTTTGAAGTTCCAAAATACAGTGTGTGGGTTATCACAACCCTAACAAATATCAACCTGCAACTTTGATGGTTTTAGCGTCTATTGCGCTTTATTCTAACGTGCGATATCACATCAAAGAATGGAATAAAGGTAATAGCAGACTGCATATGAGCGAAGAGCTGTATAACCTGCTCATTTGTAATATCTAGTTAGTTGTCATGCAAAACCTGAACAAATGTCAACACTACGGTGCCACAATTTGGATGCTGAGGTCCATTCTTTTCTGTGGACGCCACGTCTAGCAAGGCTCGTAGAGTGGTCTGTGGCTTTTTCCCAACCTCGCCAATAGCGCAGAAGAAAATTTATAGTATCCACTTGTACCCCACTTGACTTGGTATAAATATCTGGCTTTCCACCGTTGAAATTTCTTTCTCTTCTTTCCTTCTTCTCTTCTTTTTTTCTCTTCATCAAAAAGCAATAACATAGTTTGCCACGACCAGCATTCAGTATAAAAGATTAGCATCTTTTCCCCACGGTGCTGTGTTGCCATTTCTCCTTGCTTCGGCTTGGGGGATATACTTAGAAGAGCAATGTCCCTGGAACTAGGAAGTCTCGCCCCGCTGGCTCAGTCGGGGATGAGATGCCATACGATAGGGCACATCATATAACCAGTAATATCATTTGTGTAATTTATGCAATGTGATTCGATGTAAGGACGTCGTATTCAAGACTTGAATCAAGCGACCTCGTACATGTTGGTAACCTGACACAGAATCGTAGCTGATGACGTGAAGGCTTCGTTCAGGGGGATGGCCCTATTTTGCATGACAGGGCTCGCTTGAAATGTGAGTCGAGTTCATATGCGTTGATATCTGGATGAAAGTGCCTGCAGATCAACTCTCCCTGCCGTCGTATTGATACAACAGTAGGTAGACGTTAAAGAATACAATCGATCAACCCTACATGGGCATTAGCCTTGATCAAGGTCACATATAGACCAAGAGGAAAAAAAACGTGCTGAGGGTCACAACTAAGTAAAGGACTCGAGTTTTGGTTGAAGATTCACGTATTTACTACTCATCCATCGCCAATTATTGACCAAATCCAACTAAATTCCGTCCTAGCATACACCAAAATCAACAAGTGTTATGCACATAACGCTACAACTGCCTACAAAATCCACGTTAGTCACAGAAACTTTCACATAAAAGAACATGAATGAACGGGATGTGCCAACTTACGGACTCTCAGGCGGGGTTTCGCCTCGACACTCAGAACAGTCCTGAAGAGGCTCATCTTCCTGGAGAATATGAACGCCTTCACGCAGCGCACATACCAGCCCGTTCGCCTGGGCCAAGTTGCAGCGGACAATGTGCTTGAGCCGGATGCCTTCCTCACCACAGGCTTTATGGAAGATAGCACAGCGAAACTCGGCATATACGTTATCGCACATCTGTTCAAATGAAGGAGGTTAAGGAGATGTTAGGGACTAGTGTAAGAGATAGACGACGATGGCAGGTAACGGACAGAAAAAGGGGAAACGAGGTCGAGGCTTGGACTGAGACATACCTTGTGTATTGTGCTCAAAGCTGTCCCCGTACACTTGTGTATGCAATGTGAGTGTATCGAAAAAGAACTTTAAGGTCCAAGACAAATAGATTAGTGACATCCAGATAGACGCACCTTATTGATATAGAGATTAGAAGGTGACCCAACAAGAAAGAAACAAAAGGACATTATGTGAGTCAGTGTGATCAGTATCAAAAGTCTATTCTATCCATATTCCGAGCGGTTGGGATATGACAGCCTCTGACTCGCCACGAAGAACAAAGCAAGGCGGAAGTATGCGTTGGCTCAAAACAAGGAGGCAGAGCTTGGAACCAAGCATCCGAACTATCAAGCAACAGGTGACCAAGCCGAGCGGAAAGACACTTCTAGGGCCACAAGGAACAACAGAACGAAGCATTGTTGTACTACACTACGTTGTCCTTTTAACGTTACACAGACTAAGCTTGGTCACTCGCGTTTTACTGTCTTGATATCTGTAATCCCTCTTATATCAGGCCACCCAATGGAGGCAAGTACTCAAAAAGGTTTTTGAAGCGTAGGGGCCAATGAGATCACAGCGTGCCATCTTTAAAAAAGGAAGAGGGGAACCAATCGTGCGATGATATAAACAGCCGGATATTAACCGTAGCGAGTAACTATCACCTAAACACTAACATCAGCAGTTTGTGTACGACCACGCTGAGAGAAAATCTCTCTCAGTATCTGACCATGACAAGACACCACTGCGCTGGTGGTGGACCTGCATCTACACACGTCCATTTCTTTTTTTTTATCTCTCATCTGTTGGCCTTTTTTTTTTTATTTCTCCTTCTGGCTGTCGCCTTCACATTTGCTCTGTGTTTCGGCTGCTTTATTCTCCAACATTCACTTTCCTCTTCTGGTGTAATTGCTGCCGATCTCTTTGGGCCCGGTTGCCCTTTGCTACACACACTATCACTGCTCTTTTATAAGAGGCTCTTTGGTCAGTAGACCATTTTGCGCCGGTCCGCCTCGTTGGTCACACTGCTTAAGCATCACGCTAGCTTGTACGAATGCTCGCTTGATCTTTTGTTCTCTGATTGGCTTCACAGAGCTCGTCCCGTTTTCCTAGAAAATATAGGCCAACGGCATCGATCGACGTAACATAACTTCCACACCGAAACAGGCTTAGAGAAAACAAAACAAGTCAACCTGCTAAAAAAGGGAATACTTTCAGTATGACTGTCACAGTTCCTGCGTCTGCCTCTACCCCGGCAGCACCTGCCAGTGAGGTTGGCTCTGCGCCCATTCCGATTACTATCGTCACTGGCTTCCTGGGTTCGGGCAAAACCACCTTGGTTCTCAACCTGATTCCTCAGCTTAAAGCTGCCAACCCAGATTACAAGCTGGCTCTCGTCAAGAATGAGTTTGGCGATCTAGCTGTTGACTCGCAGCTAGCCGCATCCAGCGCCATTACCGGTGTACAGGAACTTCTCAACGGCTGCATCTGCTGCAACCTGGTGGGCCAGTTGGGCCCTGCGCTTGAAGAGCTCACCGCTTCTATCCGGCCAGATCGTTTTATCATCGAGACCTCCGGCTCGGCCTTCCCCGCCACGCTAGCACTGGAGATTAACCGTCTGGCGCGCGAGACCGGCCGCTATGTGCTGGATGGAGTAGTCAGTGTCATTGATGTTGAAAACTGGAAGGGTTACGATGATACTAGCTACACGGCTAAGGTCCAGGCACGCTACACTGACCTGGTGGTGTTCAACAAGTGGGAGCTTTGCGACGAAGATCGCCTGGATGAGTGCCGCGACCGTCTTGGGGATTTGGAAATCGATGTTGCATGGTGCAAGAGTAACAAGGGCTGGGTGGCCATGGGTCTGGTGTTTGGTGTTGACGGCGGTCTAGCCCAGACCCTTGACGACGCTGAACTTGCCAAGAGCACTCTGAGCGATAAGCACAAGCACACCCATGACGCTGAAGGCCACGACCACTCCAAGTGTGAAGATGACCAGAAGGCACACAATCACCAGACCGAGGTCGAAGTGCTTTCTGTCGAGCTGAAGGGCGGCTCTACTTCATCTGCCGTTGCTAGCACTGCGCATCTCATGCGCCTGCTTGAGGCCGCTCCCAAAGACGAAGTCTACCGCATCAAGGCAGTCATGAGCCTAGATGCTGCACCCCACAGCTCTGAACCCATGCAGGTGCAGCTGGCCCCCGGTCGGCACATTCTCAACTGGGCCTTTGGCCGGTGGACATTCACGCCAGTCTCTGCCCCGGCAGAGCACGAGTCTAGCGAGAACTCTGTGTTGCGCATGACTGTCATATTAGCCCGCTATGAGGCAAATCAATGGAAAAAGAAGCTAGAGGCGGGAGGATTCATAGAGCTGGCAGGCGAAGCGAAGGGTGAGCTGGCGGTCTCGCGTATTCTTTAGATGCTTTTCATGGGTTAGAGGTGTTAGGGTCTAGACTTGCACACGTAATAATTATAGAAAGATGGATTTCAGCTAGCCTTGAGAAGACTCCATAAATCCTCCGTTACTACATTAGGAGTAGGAGAGATGACAGGCTCCATTTTTATTGTTAGCGGGGAACAGGGTCTGATAGGCCTCCACGTTTTGCCAAGACGGATTGTCCGCCTTCCGCACGTCACTTGTCAGGCTTTTCTTGTTATAAATGTCTAATACTGCAAAGATCTGTATCACACAAACTTGTGTTGTATGGAGACTCGATGTTTTTGTTCTGGCATAACATCAACTATCTCCTTGTGACGTCAAGAAAGTATACGGGGCAGTTTCTATTTGGCATCAAAACAAGAAGTCAAGTCCGCATACGAGCTGCTCGGCGCCTGGACATGCATGCAATCACGTGTTGGAGATAGCCCTCGCAAAAAATAGCCCGGTTTGTAAGTGACCTTTGTCTGGCACCAAAGGCCCACGATGACCAAGCCAGAGTTTAGATTTCAAAGCAAACCAGGGTCGGCACCGAGTCGGCGCCGCGATTAGTGGCAACATTCCAGGCATGGCAGGAAGGGTAACGGAAGTTTCTTGTTATCTTAGATTCGGGGGGTTTCACACGGCCTGTCGCACTTGCACTTGCACATGTGTATACATACGCGTATAAAGCAATGTAAGCGATGCCCCGTGACTTGCCATCGCATATATACAAAGAGAGAATCTTTGGGATAAGAAGCTACTGTTTCTAGACCTTTACAGCCCCAAGACCGAACAGAGCGTAACTACTCTGCTAGCTACATCAAATCTGCGTTTTATGTGCTGTAGTTGCGTCTGACTGACCTCAACCAGCCAGAGTAGCTTCCCTCTTTGACATAGACCAAACGCAGGAAGCTCCAACTAGACTGCTGGGTTTGTCATTCGCCTTCCACTTCGTTCTGCGCTCTTCTTGACTGCCTTGCCTCGTTTTGTCCATCAGCCACTTCTTGTTTCTATATTCTTATAATACCAGCCATCTTCCTGTTGTTGTCTTTAGTGTCTCTTGGAATTATTTTCTTTTAATCTACTACTGGATTTGATATTTGGCCGTTCGTTGGCCCATTGAAACATCCTGGATCCCCAATGCTTGGCAAAGCTCCGTCTTCTCTGTGACAGCCATTTACGACATCAGCCAATCACCTTGAGGGTGTTTTAAACACATCATATTTTCTCCAATCACCAGCTTAGCCTTTATCTTGTCCTTTTTATGGAAAACCGCAAGACAGTCCTGGGCTCGGAGTCCGTTACTCCAGTCTCAGGGATACCACAAGAATCTCCGGCTGCGAGATCTCCGTCTTATGAGTCTTCTACACAACACAATACTTCTGTTTCTTCGACTCAGTCACAGCACGGCGAGGACTCAGATAACACCGAAAGTTTCGGCGGAACTCGAGCTGGTACCACAAAGAATGGCAACAATGATAGCACAGACGCCATTGATAATGCGGCGCCCATCTTGACCCATACTTCTACTACTGAAAAAACAGCATCGGCTGTTGCTACCCAAACAACATCTTCTCGACCTCTTACACTAGAAAGGAAGCCTTGGTTCAAGAGACTCAATCCATTGAAAATGGGGACCACCCCCTCAGTACCAGACTCAAGGTCTCCATCACCAGAATCGTCTGCAAGCTGGCTCAGCTTAGTATTGTTTCACTGGATGACGCCCATGATGAGTGTAAGTCTTCGACGATATGCCGGCAGCTCCCTCTTGACTATCCCTAACGTTGCTAACATCATTGCATGTAGGTTGGTTACAAACGATCTCTGGACAAAAACGATATTTGGACTGTCAACCCCAGCCGCGCTGTTGAGCCTATGAGTCTTAAACTGAAAGAGTCACTCAAATCCCATGCTGCGAATGGCTCTAAATACCCACTGGCCTTTGCCATCTACGATACCTTCCGCTTCGAATTCATTCTGGGAGGTCTACTACAACTGATATCCTCTGTTCTGCAGGTTGTGTCTCCATTCTTGCTTCGCTATCTGATTCGATTCGCAACAGATGCTTGGGTCGCCAACAAGACAAATCAGCCTGCACCCTCTGTTGGAAAGGGCATGGGATATGTCATTGGAGTGACTGTCATGCAGATAGTAATGAGCCTGGCTACAAATCATTTTCTCTACCACGGAATGATGATTGGCGGACAAAGCAGAGCCGTGCTTATCAATCTGATTTTCGAAAAGTCCATGTCCTTGAGTGGCAGGGCCCGCGCTGGTGGTTTGATTGAAGCTTCAGAAAATTCGACAGATGCACCGCAACTGGAACCAACGGATAAGCCAGTCAAACCCAAGAAGTCCAAGAAATCGAAAAAGACTACTTCATCTGGTCCGACTGAAAAGCCTGGCGTTAATGGAGATGGTGTTGGCTGGCCAAATGGTCGTGTTGTCAACTTGATGAGTGTTGATACCTACCGGATTGACCAGTGTTTTGCGCTGTTCCACGCCCTTTGGACAACTCCTATTCAGTTGCTGATTACACTCGCGCTTTTGCTTGTTAATCTGACATACAGTGCTCTTGCTGGTTTTGCCTTGCTTGTAGTCATGATACCGCTGCTCTCCAAAGCCATCAAGTCTTTATTTTTGCGCCGCAAGATGATCAACAAAATCACCGATCAGCGCGTTTCCCTTACCCAGGAAATCTTGCAGTCAGTGCGCTTTGTCAAGTTCTTTGGCTGGGAAAATGCCTTCATGGAACGTCTAAGCAGCATTCGCAACGTGGAAATTCGCAGCATCCAAACTCTGATGGCTACTAGAAGCGCTATAAACTCTGTTTCTATGTCGGTTCCAGCATTTGCCAGCATGCTCGCATTCATCACTTACACGCTGACCAATCACAACATGCAGGCTGCCGAGATCTTCTCATCTTTAGCCTTGTTCAACAGTCTTCGAATGCCTTTAAACCTGTTTCCCATGGTTCTTGGTAATGTCATTGATGCCTGGTCGTCAGTTAAGCGAATTCAAGAGTATTTGCTTGCTGAAGAAATGGAGGAGGACGTCCGCATTGACAAAGTGAATGAACATGCTATGGAGATCAATAATGCAAGCTTTACGTGGGAACGAACCCAGACACAAGCTTCGGAGACCGTACCCGACAAAAAGAACACTAAAGAAGAGGCTAACCACCCCCAAGACCATTCCGGTGATCGCAAGGCCTTCCAATTGAACGACGTTAACATTTCCTTTGGCCGCAACGAACTTGTTGCCGTCATCGGCTCGGTCGGCAGTGGGAAGACATCTTTACTGGCAGCTTTGGCAGGTGACATGCGCAAAACGAGCGGCGAGGTTGTACTCGGGGCCGATCGTGCCTTTTGTCCACAATACGCATGGGTCCAAAATGCAACCTTGCAGAACAACATTCTGTTTGGCAAGCCAATGAATAAGGATTGGTATGACAAGGTTGTTTACGCTTGTGCCCTGCAACCCGATCTCGAAATGCTTCCCAATGGCGACCAGACCGAAATTGGTGAGCGCGGAATCACTATCTCTGGTGGTCAAAAGCAGAGACTCAATATTGCCCGTGCCATTTATTTTGACGCCGACATTGTTCTGATGGACGACCCCCTGAGTGCTGTAGATGCACACGTGGGTCGCCACATTTTTGAACATGCTATTAGAGGGCTTCTCAATAACAAGTGTCGCATTTTGGCAACCCATCAGCTTTGGGTCCTGAGCCGCTGCGATCGTGTGGTATGGATGGAAAAAGGCAAAATCCAAGCCATCGGCACCTTTGAAGAACTGTCAGCTGTCAACAGTAGCTTCAGAACTTTGGTCGAAACTACCGCCCAGGATGAAAAGAAGAACCAGGACGACGAATCCGGAGAAGGTGGCGACGAAGAGGCCGAGGCTGATAAACAGAAGAAGAAAGCTCTGAAAAAGAAAAAGCTAACCAAAGCACTAGGACTCATGCAGCAGGAAGAGCGAGCTGTAGCTTCGGTTCCTTGGTCGGTGTATATTACGTATGTTCGTGCATCAGGAACGTTGTGGAATGCCCCATTACTGTTGGGTCTGTTGTGTCTTGTTCAAGGAGCCAACATCACGATGGGGTTGTGGCTATCTTACTGGACCAGCGACCGCTTCCATATGACTACTGGACAGTATATTGGCGTGTATATCGGACTAGCTCTTGTGCAGTTAGTGCTCGCCTTTGCCTTTTCTGGATTGTTGGCGGTTATTGGGACACGTGCTTCCAAACACATGCTTGCACAGGCCATAACCCGTGTCTTGAGGGCTCCGATGTCTTTCTTCGACACTACTCCCCTGGGAAGAATCACGAACCGCTTCTCACGCGATGTTGATGTCATGGATAACGCACTGGGTGATGCTATGCGCATGTACTTTTTCACAGTGTCCATGATTATCGGTGTATTTGGCCTCATTATTGCCTACTTCCATTGGTTCGCAGTGGCCTTGGTCCCACTGACAGCTATTTTCTTCTTCTCCGCAGGATACTACCGCTCGTCGGCTCGTGAAGTCAAGAGATTTGAATCCGTGTTGCGATCCGACGTGTTTGCGCGGTTTAGCGAAGGCCTTAGTGGTGTCTCTTCTATCCGCGCATACGGGCTGAAGTCCCGCTTTCTGCAAGAGCTTCGCTATAGCGTTGATGAGATGAACGCAGCATACTTTATAACATTTTCCAACCAGCGTTGGCTAGCAGTTCGCCTGGACTTTGTAGGCTCACTGCTGGTTTTCACTTGCGGTACCCTTGTTGTCACTTCACGATTCAGTGTCTCGCCATCTATTGGTGGCCTAGTACTCTCCTACATTCTTAGCATTGTGCAAATGATTCAATTCATTGTGCGCCAACTAGCCGAGGTCGAAAATGGAATGAACGCCGTTGAACGACTAGATCACTATGGCACGCATCTAGAGGAAGAAGCCCCGTTGCACACAATTGACGTGCGTCCATCATGGCCTGAGAAGGGCGAAATTGTGTTTGACAATGTCCACATGCGCTATCGCGCTGATCTGCCTCTGGTCCTACGGGGCCTCAGCATTCATGTCAAGGGTGGTGAGCGTATCGGCATTATAGGACGCACGGGTGCGGGCAAAAGCTCAATCATGAGCACTCTTTTCCGTTTGGTGGAAATCTCCAGCGGAAAGATCACGATAGATGGGCTTGATATCAGTACACTGGGTCTGTACGAGCTGCGCTCCCGCATGGCCATTATTCCCCAGGACCCCACGCTATTCCATGGCACGGTCAGGAGCAACCTTGACCCCTTCCATGAGCACACAGATCTTGAACTATGGTCTGCTTTGCGTCAGGCCGGCTTAGCATCCGAAGCTGGAAATAAAGACTCATCGTCTGTATCCAATCCCCATTCCGAGGCTGAGGTTGATGCCGAGAAGGCGGAGCCAACACACAAAGACGCCTCCAACGGAATTCACCTTGATACCGTTGTCGAAGAAGAAGGCCTCAACTTTTCTCTTGGCCAGCGTCAGCTTATGGCACTTGCGCGAGCATTAGTACGCAACTCTCAAATTATCGTGTGTGACGAAGCCACATCTAGCGTCGATGTCGAGACCGACGACAAGATCCAACACACCATCGCTACGGCTTTCAAGGACCGAACGCTATTATGCATTGCACACCGGCTGCGGACGATTGTTGGCTACGACCGCATTTGCGTTATGGACCGTGGTCAGATCGCCCAGCTTGATACGCCGCTGAATCTGTGGAAGGAGGAAGGTGGAATCTTTAGAAGCATGTGTGACCGCGGTGGTATCAGACTCGAAGATATTGGACGAGTGTAGCAAGTCGGAGAAGGCGAAGAGAAATGATATAAAAGGAAATGAGGTTAATCATGTAGACATTCCACTTCAAAATGGAAACTTTGACACTAGTTATTTGCAACTAACTATACTTGTTAATCTGTAGGTTAACTACTTTCTTTCTCATTTCAGCTTGACTTTTTGATTCATTTGTTTTGTTTTGAAAAGATAGTTATCACTATTAGTTACGTCACGTGCAAAACGAAACGACAGTGAGCAGTGGTCAACCAAGCTACACAGAACAAGAAATAAAAAGTAAAAAAAAAAATAACCAAGGAAGGAGAAAGGGGGACATGAAAAGCTAAACCATCAGTAATAAACTCAATTCCTCCCTCTTCCTTTTCCTGCTCGTGAGTGACCCCTCTCGCAGCAGTACACACATTACAACAAGCCAAGACAACAGCAATAAAGCCAATGGCCAAAAAGAAGAGCCGAAAGGGCAATATGAGATCATCAACAGCATAGGTACATTACCACGCCAGAATGCCTATGAGCAGTCCAGGCTATACGGTAGCAAAAAGAAAAAAAGAAGACACAAATAAAGGAATTCACAACGTCCTGCCTAGCCTATTTCAAAATCGGTTCTGGCCCGGGCTCATATTGCCCTGGCGGGGCGACTGGCCCGGGGCCTGTTGCGACGGGAACATGTGCGGATTCTCGTCGAGCAAGTCATCGAGGTAGGCGCTGGGCGCACGCACCGACGACGGGCGGTTCAGGTTTAGTGTGCTGGAGCTCATGTTGCGGCGCTGGGGCGCAAAGTGCGGCGAGTTCTCGGGCGACGGCTCAGCCACGAGGTTGGAACGGCTGTAGTTGCGGGCGTCGGGGTGCAAGTTGGACATGCTAATGCTCTGGCCGACGCTGGTGCTGCCCTGGGCAAAGCCGACGGGCGGCGCAGGCGAGTTGGACGAGGCGTAGAAGCCGGCGGGCAGGAAGCGCGATTCGCGGTTGGCGTTGAGGCCAGCGCTGGGCGCGGCAGTGGGCGAGTAGAAGAGGTTGGTCATACTGGGCGTGCCGGAAGGAATGGGGCCACGAGTCGTGCGGCGTACGCCGCGGCCATTGGCGGCAGCAGATCCCTCAGGGTTGCGGGCGGCAAGCGATGGCGACGAGTCGTGGTCGGTGTACTTGTAGAAGGGGGCAGCAGGGGGGATGGGGTAGGCGGACTTGTCATTGCTGAGGGCCTGGGCACGGGCGGCACGCTCAACGGACCGGTGCAGCATGCAGGCTACTATGCCACGCCACAGCAGCACGGCCAGAGCAAAGGTGCCGAGGATCGCACCGACGGCAATGAAGACGGTGCCGTCGGGGGCACTGGAACGGTGCATAAAGGGCGCCTCGCTGGTAGGGGGCACGGAAGCGGCAGGGTACGAGGGAATAGCAGCAGTGTTGGTGAGGGTGGGGAGACTGTTGGAGGTTGTGGCGCTGCTGGTGGTGGAACTGGTCACGACGGATGACGAGACGGACGACGTGGCGGAAGTCTCGGTAGTGGCAGTCTCGGAGGCAGAGGAAGTTGAAGAGGCGGAAGACGTGCGAGAAGCCGAAGACGCAGATGTGGAGGACGAGGCCTCTTCGATTGTTGACGAGGCGTCAGCCGAGGAAGCGGCAGATGATGAGTCCTGGGCAGCAGACTCGTCCTGGGCTAGGACGCTCTGGGTGAAGGCCGCCAGAAAGACAGCCGAGAGCAGGAACTTGGAGTTATCCATGGTGTCGCTCTACAAACCAACAATCGGAAGCGGCTACTGGGCAAGAAACAGAAGTGTAGTCTGGAGCTCAAAGGCCAATGTGGGCGGCGTGGCTGCTGTGTGACGTGACGAGGCCGTGCACGCTCCGGAGTTCTTGCTGATGCGTGATGCGGGCTCTCGCGTACCGCGACGCGAGCTATACGGGCGGGAGAGGAGGCAGAGATGCTTGGGGCCAACGGGGAACTGGTGCTGGTGAAGCGATATCCCGAGGGGCAACGGCGCGCGTGTTTTGGTGGTGGGTGAAGAAGCGCTGAGAGGACGAGAGTGGCTGACGATGGGGCGCGAAAACGAGGGTCCGAAAAAAAAACAAGATCAAATAATCAAAAGAACCAGAAATGGCCAGCGATCGTCGAGATTTCGATTAGGCAAAGAACAAAAAAGCAAAGCGTGAACGAACGGGGGGGCCGCGGTGCGAAGAAATCGGGATGAAGATGCTGAAATGAAGTCGAGGCAAACACGAAATTCGTCAAGACGACCGTCACAGTTGAGACAGCGACAAAAAATAGAAGCAAAGCCCCTACAGAACAGAACCCCTAGGGCCAAGCCTTCATTCCAGTAATTCTAATGGGCCTGCTTTGCCTCCGAGTTGCAGGGAGGCCCCTGAACAAAGGAAAAATAGAGCCCTGAGAGGGTCGTTGTTGTGGGTGATGGAGATACAGTGCCACACAGGGTCTTTGCACGGCCTACAATACACTAAAATCCACTACATGCTGCCGGTTCATTACAGTGCAACTACAACTGTGTACTTCAGCCACCGCAACTGTGGCGTCTGACAGTACCTTTTTCTTATCGACAAGCTCAAGCCCCACTAAATTTTGGCAAAGCGAACCAAGAAGCCATCGTCAACATCACCACCGCAGCAACAACCGCCCTCCAAGCTTCAAGGCCCATCGCTTCTGACCGCCACCCTTCCACGTCTTCTGAGTCGCCGCTCTCTCACGAATCCAGTGGCCCTACTACACACACGACCCCTCGCCCACCTTCGCCGCGCCACCGCCGATCTCACGAGAAACAAAGGAACAATGGGTGTTGCGAAACGCACAAGAAAGTTTGCGCAGGTTCGTCTTTTTTTGCCCCAGTCGCCCTTGTCCCGTAGTTCAATAAAGCTTTGATTCTGTGGCTGTCGAAAGGACTTGTCACTTCCACAACAGAGGCATGCTAGCTGTAGCCGGCCAGTTTGCATGTCAAGGGTAATCGCTAACTGGAGATACTATAGGTCAAGCGCATCATTGGCAAGAGTAGGTGCTTCATTTACTAGCAATGCAGGTCTTGTGCTAGGCTCTTTTCGTTGGACTATTCTGCATAGTATTTTAGAGTGGGAGCGCCTGAGAAAGATATCTGACCATCTCTATCAGTCGCATACAAACACGTTCCTCTCTTGGTGGCATCCTACTTGCATCAGCTCTGCGATACACCTGCCTTCCTTTCTTCTCTCCTTCGCCTCTCAACGTCCCTCCTCACGTAAAGACATAACAAGCTAACCACCAGTCTCTGCTCCCCATCAACAGATGATGCGCGCCTCAAGGAAAACAAGCTAAAGGCCGACGAGGCCAACAAGAAGAAGACGGAAGAATCCAAGACGGACGAAGTGGTGCGCGAGATTGCGCAAATGCCATCCAACCTGTTCTTTCAGCACAACACGGCCCTGGTGCCGCCTTACAACGTGCTGGTCGATACCAACTTTGTCAACCACTCCGTCAGCCGCAAGCTCGACTTGCTGGGCGCCATGATGGACTGCCTGTATGCCAAGTGCAACATTATCATTACCGAATGTGTCATGGCTGAGCTGGAAAAGCTGGGCCCGCGGTATCGGCTAGCACTCAAGGTGGCGCGTGATGAGCGCTGGGATCGGTACAGATGCCAACACAAGGGAACAGTAAGTTTTCTCGTCGCCTTGTTCTTGTTGTTTCCAGGAGATGAGGTGGGAGGTTCATTACCTTTGTCCGTCTCAAGAAAACCTCATTGTTTCTTTCTTCCATGTGCCTGAGCCTCGGTTTTGTTAACCTTATTACATTCTAGTATGCCGATGACTGCATCGTACAAACAGTTCAGGCGGCGCGTGTGTACATTGTGGCCACCAACGATAAGGATCTCCAACGCCGGATTCGCAAGATTCCAGGTGTGCCTCTGCTCAAGGTCGGCCGGGGCAAGATGTTTATCGAAAGACTACCCGGAGCTCCCGACTCATAAACCAGCGACATGTCGGTCGGTCGGTCGGTCTGGCACCCTTCTGTTCGGAGTGTCAGTTTTGGGAAGCCCTGCCCTACGTCTCTCAGCCAAGGACATCATTCCGGCCAGATTTGTCTACATATTGTATTCCCTCTGTCATTTCTGCTCTTTTAGTCTTTTTTTTTGTTTGGCTTGGTTTCTTTCTTCCATTTGTGGTTCATATCTGACTTGTCTTGGTGTCAGCTAAGACAAGTCAGTAATGTTGGCGTTGTGTGTTCGTTACTTTGGGCGCAAAAAAAGAAGGACGATATCTTTTTTCTTCTTATCTACATATAGTTATAGACAATATCGCGTACTTGCAATCCAGTCATACGTGTATGTACATCTCGTCTTGGGGAGCGGGCTCTCAACAGGTTGACTAGGTCAAAGTGACGTGTTGGGTTAGGGTGGTACAAGCACAGACAACCATGTGTGCTTGAGTTTCTCTCTTAGGGTTGGGCTGACTGGGCTTGGCCATGAAAATTCTTGCTTCCAGACCAGAGAATCGGAGCGAAGCCATTTCAACATCATGCGATATGAGTTGACTTGTATAAAGCAGTAAAGTTGCTAAAGGATTCGGGGAGTAGGGTTATAGCGGAAGATCATGTCTCTAGGGTTCCCATGAGCCTCCTGTTCTTCTCTCCGTGTACGTAATAGATTGCATGATTTCTGCGAAGGAAGACGAAAAATGGACAAATAGCGAGAGAATTGCACAGCGCATTTTTTTCTTGTTGTGAAAAACACGGGCGCCCGTGCCGTTGCATCCATGCAATTTGGTGCAAGAAGAATGAGGCTCGGCGATATAGGCCGAGAGGAGAGAAAGTGAAGGGGAAATGGAAAGCGGCTCAAGGATGGAGACTACGTCTGGAAAAGAAGCATCCCAATATGTACTGCAGACTTGTAACTAGACGTGAAAGATAACTAGTTAGTTACTACTACAGACTTGTAGTTAGTCAGTTAGCACACGTTCATACAAGCCTCCCTCCCTCTCCCAGAGATGGCGACCGAGTCTTCTTCGGCGCCTTCTTCAGCAGCCAGCTTACGAAACGCCACTTGCTGTGCCGGAAAGACGTCCCGGATACTACGCTCTGCAGTTTTGACACTTGGCTTTGTTCCGTGATTTTAAGTACTTGAATTTCTTTCGTCCTTTTTTTTGTCGTCATTTGGGTCCCAAAGCATGTAAACCCTGTAAACCCGGCAAACTTGGGATCAGAGCAGAAAAAAAAACGTGAGCCGACCAGCTGATGGAGCAAAAAAAAAAAAAGAGAAAAAAAGAGAAAAAAAAAAGAAAGAAAAGGCCCATGAGCTAACTTCTGTGGTTATCCTAGATATTAATACTCCTAGTTTTATCTGTGGCTCCCCGTACTCTCCCGCCTATTGTCACACAGTAAAAATACCTCCAGTTGGTTGGGTCAACCTCAACTAACTAGCTGATACATCTCTCATCTCTCTCACATCTTACATCGCCAGGCTGCCCTTAGATCAGACCAACCAGAGAACCCCGGAAAAGAGACAATGGCCCAATGGGGTTGGTGTTTCCGGTTGTGAGTACCCAAATCAATCTCATAATCATGTATCACAGCCATAACACTTTACACATTGTTATCATCAATCAGCAACTCGGCTGTCTGTCTGTGTGTGTTCTCCAACATCTGACCAGAACCGTGGACTGCGACGCTACAAGTGTGTACGTACTTGTACATATAAATGTACTTGCATAGACATGGACGATAGAGACACCGACTTATACAGTCCTGTCGTTCTCCGTTTTCCTTTTCTCTCTCCCGGCCGTGGTCTGATAGGGACGCTACAGCATAATATATGCCCTTGTATGTATGTCGCATGCAGCCTCTGTCAGCTCACCTGTGGCCTCATGTGAATGTATTGTATGTTGTATGTTGTATGTAGCCAGCTATGGACATTTTGCAAGCCCCCCTGATGCAACGCTCTAGGCCATATTCTTTTACCCCAGACAAACTCGGACGACCACCCAACCACGTCCATATTCCAACGGTACAGGCGGACAAGACCAAGCTATTAAATCATCACCAGAAAATAAGAGGCCAATACTGGTAGCAATACACCGGTAGAATGGCAACATCAAGCCGTAGGGCCACACCTAGAACCCCACGCCTAGAAATACCGGCTCCTGATTGGCTTTTGGTTTCAAGCCCAGGAACAGAGATAACAGACAGCCCCATGTCGAGACAGACTGAGAGACATACAAACAGACTGATTGACTGACAGGCCAGACTGCGCCGTCTTCTCGGCAGCAACGCGAACTCGGGACAACCAGCCAGTCTGCCAGTGTCTCGGTTTCTTATCTCTGGTGTTTTGGTTTTATCTACACCATATCACTACAATATCAATCCGGGGCTACTTAGGGTTGATTGTAGCTACCGCTCTGCATAGTATAGCATAGCTAACATAACATGGAGAAAAGGTTCTGCTTGGTCTCGTCTCGAGAGGGGAGGGACTGTTATCTCTGGGTTACCCCAAGGCCTAGGATGACAGGGCAAACCGTGCGGACACAAGACTATTCAAGCCAGAGGAGGGAAAGTCGAGAACCAGAGCGACTTATAGTTGGTTGCAAGTACATCCATACTGGTGCATGGTTATTTGAAGAAGCATTAGTTAGCACAGAATTGCATCACACCAAGGACCGGCCTAGAAAAAGACAGGACCCGGGCCAGGACAAGGAGGACCCCATCATTTAGTAACCTTGAAATTTTTCATGGCCAGGGCGGGCGATTGATAAGAAGAACCTGCGCTCCTTTTCCTTCCCTCTTGCGGCTGGCTGGCTCCCCCATCCCCTGTGACCTTCCATGCCCCGTTTTCTTTGCTGCCACCAAGCGGGCTTGCTTGCTTGCTTGTATAAAATGGCTGCCTCGCTTTTCAAGAAGCTGGCCAGCAATCAACCTTAACCAAGCTCAGCTTACACTAGGGCACGTGCGGCGTTCTTGTCCAGCACGCAATCAGGTCCAAGAACAGGACAAGCAGAGAGCGTGTGTGTATGTGTGTGTGTGTGTGTATACCTGGAGGCCGTAGATTAGCAAACGGACGGACAATAAAGGAGGCAGATCAAGGGCGCAAAGATACGAAGCCCACCAACACATGTATTCCGGTGCAGAAAGGCCGGCGGTCTTGTGGCTGTTCATGCAGTGCAGAGCAATTCCCGGCCTGCTTATGTAACTATTACCGCTGCTGAATTTACAGCAATTTATCGACGAGATCCGTTTTCTCTCCGGGTTTTGCGCTCGCTTGTGCTTTTTTTTTTCTTCCTAGTGTAGTGCATGTGCAGGTCTTTGTTAACCAACGGACGACAATATGGGGCAAGGCATTTATATGTGCAGAGGCAGTTGTTGAGGAGGGAGAGGGATTGGCGTGCTGACAGGTGTGTGAGGGCCTATGAAGATATGAAAACGTGAGAATGAACATGTGAATGTGAAAAAAAGCGTAAGATAGGCGGATGTATCAACTAACTATGCACTTGTGCCCTTTTCTTTTTCGGGCGAGCTGTTATCAGTTCCCGGTCATGTGGCCACTACCACTGCCACTATGTACAAGTCCAGGCTAGCTAGCCAGGACTTGGTCTTGGGCTTTGGCCGTGCAGTTTTAAGGAATGCGCTTTATCGGAGGAGGTGCCATGCCATGGTAGTTATTGATTGTATTGCCGGCGTTTGGAAGGTCATGCCGTACGTAGGGCGTGTGTTTTGTGTTTTGATGTTGGGGCGTTTTGGACAGCCAGGAAGGGTGGCGTTTTCCCTGTGCCGGCCGGCGTTTTAGCTTTGGCTGCGTTTTCGCGCTGGCTGCGTTTTCGCTTTGGTGGCATTTCTTTGGTGGCATTTGCCTCCCTCCCCGCGTTTGCCTGTCGTCCCTGCGTTTAGCACTGACATTGACGGCGTTTGGCTTGGCCGGCCGGGCTTTTGTGCAGCTGTGCTACGCCGCCTGGATGGTCTTTACCGCTCGCTCTTTCTGCTTTCTGGGGTTCCTTATCTTCGTGCCAACGCCAACAAAGAAAGAGGCAACTACTGGAAATGAGTCCCTTCTCCTTCTCCTACTCCTTCTCATTCTCTGTATCTATCTTGTTCCCATCTCGCTGATATCTGGCCAACTTGGCTTTGTAAAAATTCTCCTGGCTCTTGTTTTCTTGAATTCTTCTTTTCATCGTCATCGCATCATCCCCGAAAAACCTGTTGAGCCGTCTTCTTCTTTTCGCTGTCCAATTTTTGCTGCTTCTGGCCACTTACAGTCGCGTTTGACGTCCAAATAGAGCACAATTATTCCCCGCCTTTCCAGTCTGCATTTTCTTCTTTTTTTTCTTTGATATTTTGACGCCAACTTGCCTTGACACTCCCAAATTCTCCTCCGTCGATAAAACCTACCGCTCCTGATAACACCGCTGCTGCTTTGGTGTCTCAAGTTTCTGTCTCTCGTTGTCTTGTCCTGTCGCCGTTGAAGAATATAAAAAAAAGGACCGCTGCTTCACCAGGGGTCTCGTCTCCCCCTTGATCAATACTTCCCACGATACTCGGTCCTGTGGAAAATATTTATGTTTTCCCTCTTTCCACTACTCTGTCACCGCTCACTCAACCATTTTTTTTCTTCTTCTCCCATCCCAGCTCCAGTCAGCCAGCCAAAGTCCAAAGGCCCAGGCCTCCATCATCGCAAGTCAAGCCTGCCGCACCCTTGGAATTTGGCTTGGAACCACTTTCAACCCCACCGCCTAAACTAAGAGCCTCGATTTTTTTTCATCTTAATTTGCCTTTTCTTCCTCCCAGCTTGATTTCAACTTGATTTTTGCTTCTTTCTCCGTTCTGCTATTCCTCTTACTCAAGAATACGACTGCAGCACCTTCAGCGCTTCTCGCTCACCGGCCAATCTCATCCCCTCTCTCAGCTTCCTTGTTTTCTCTTTTCATCACCGAACCGGCCAAGATATATCAATCCTCGTCTCGTCCGTCTTCGCTTGTCTTCTCCTCACACGTCTTTTCCCACTTCTGTCGTCTTCTCTTCCACTGCTGCCTTTTAAACGCACGCACGCACGTACGCACAGCACACATACACCCCGCCATTCCTTTTGACAGCATACCTTGTAGCGTGCGAAAAAAAAAATCACTAGTTGTATTCTTTTGACTTAACAAGCTTCTTCCAAATTAAGAGTCTCGAAAATAATACTCGAAAAAATGCCTGCCCAACTCTCCGGATTTGGTCTTCCCATACGGCCTGCACCCTCTCGCGAAACAATCCGTGTGTCGACCGTTGCTCCCATAAATGTTCCTCTGGCTTCCAAGCCTCGCACTCACAAACATTCGAGATCTTCATACTCAGAATCCTCGCCTCTTGTTAGCCGGAATAGCTCCCACGCTTTTCGCCCATTCAAACGTCAAATGTCTACCCCCGACAAGACCATTGCCGTCATCAACGCCAGTGGCCGCCAAGCGGCTTCGCTGATTCGGAATTGCACTGCTGTTGGCTACTACGTGAGAGCTCAGCTGCGGAATCTTGAGGGCGTTGTCGCGACCGAGGTTTCTACCAATCCCAACGTCCATTGCATTGTTGGCGAGCTCTACACCCGTACCAAACCCACCACCGATGCGAATCGCGATGTCACACAAAACGGCCCCATCTCCGGCGTCGGCATCAATCACAACATTATCGACGATGTCTTCCGCGACGTCGAATTAGCTTTCATCAATACCACCTTTTACGGAGATGAAGTTAATATTGGCAAGGCCATTGTCGATGCTGCCAAGCGCGCTGGTGTTCAGTATCTAGTCTACTCGTCTATGCCCGACCATTCGAGCTACAATAAGAACTGGGAAGCTCTCCCACTGTGGGCTACCAAGCAGAGAGTAGAGGAATACATTGTTGAGTCTGGAATTCCCTCCACTTTTGTCTACACTGGCATCTACAACAACAACTTCACCTCCCTCAAGTACCCCCTCTTTTGTATGGACCTGCAACGTGACGGCTCTTTTGTGTGGCAAGCTCCTTTCAATCCCAACGTTAAACTCCCATGGCTGGATGCCGAGCATGATGTCGGGCCTGCAATTCTTCAGGTCTTCAAGGATGGTCCGAAGAAATGGGGTGGTAAGCGAGTTGGACTTGCTTACGAGCTTCTGACTCCCATTGAAGCCTGCCAGGTCTTTTCCAAAGGAGTTGGCCGCCCTGTCAAGTACATTCAAGGTCCCATTGAGGTTGAAGTTCCCATCCCCACCGGCTACCGCGAGCAATTGGAAGCACTTGGCCGTCTGTTCAGCCTGGGTAAGGAAGACCCCGCCAAGCAACCCCCTTACTTTGGCGATGCCATCCTCGAAAAGACCTGCATCGATCAGTCAATGCAGCTTTGGGAGGGCCCTCGTGGCCTTGAGGAATACGCACGTGAAGTTTTCCCCTTGGAAGAGCAGGCCAATGGCATGAGATGGATGGACGAAGAAGAGTCACTGTCAAGAGCAACCAGTGCCCTCAATATTAATCGTGCGACAATTCCCTTTAATGGCGGTAGCAATGGTGGTATTGATGCTACCATCCAACAGCCGACTGCCGACGATGAGGACCAGGATGACGACGAGTACTCAGATGACGACGAAGACGACGGCCTGGTAATGAAGGCTCGCAAGCGGGATGAAGAACAATGGCTTGCTTAGGCTACGATTCCGTGTTTTCCGAGTTCCTGATGTGAGCTCACACGTCATGGAAGCACTCAATCGACTTTGGTCGAAACGAGTTGCGATTGCCCTTCATCTGGGGTTGGGTCTCGAGCCACGAATGGTCATGCCATCATAGCTGCTATATTGACGGAATGAGGCCCCCCGCCCAGCTCTCCCTGGGTCTTGGTATGAGTTATGAGAAGAGCCAGAGCCAACATGTTCTTCTTATTTCTGTGAATTCTGACTTCACGCTGTGTTATTTATTTATTTTTTTGGGCTGCTTGTGCCTCCCCGATTTCTACCTCCTGCTCTTCCTTTATTCTCCTCTCTCTACCATTCCCCCCCTCTCCCTCATATCCTATCATTCTGGAGTCGTGCATTGGGTTTTTGTATTTCTGGCTGTTCTTTTGGTCGCCATCATTGCTTTCTCTAACAGTTTTTTCTTTTCTTCATTTTATTTAAACCAAGCGAGATTTTTAACAAAGGCGTCGGTCGGTCACCGGCAAACAACGAAAAGCAAAAAAGTTTGTTTTATGGGGGTTGATTTCTTGTTTTTTTTCTTTTTTGGTGAAGAGGGAAGCGAGGACCTTGTGAAGGTTATCTTTTGTTTTTTTCTTTTCTCTTTTGTGCCTTGTCTTTCGAGAAGTTGGACAACTTGGAAGTCAGGCCTAGCATTTTTCCTCCTCTCATTGAAGTAACCTTCATGTACTCTATCTTCTTTATTGTATTACAGCTCAACGACGAAATGACATTTAACCTAGAATCAAACCTAGTGAGACTATGATCATCACTATATGTATGTATGCACATAGCAGCCGATGAACCCCAACCCAACCCCTGAATCGTAGGAACTACACATGTTCTTGGCTTTGAGGCATCTTCAGATACAGGAATACACACTCATGGGGGATGTTGATTCTTGAGAAAAGATCTGTTTTATTAAGTCATTATCAAACTACGGGTATCATTTATCACAAAGCCCAGACCAAATTTTCATTACCCGACACTCTTACGCGTTGACTTTTTCAGCTTGTGATTCCACTGGTGCAGAAGGCTGCTGGTTAGCCTTCATGTTGCCCTCGCTCAGCTGGTTCAGCTCATCTTCCTGGTCATCCAGATGACGGAACTGAATCCAGAACAGAATACCCGCAATGAAAGCCAAAACACCAACCGAGGCGTAGTTCCAAACCAGCAGCGGGTCTTCGGACAGGGAAACCCAGGCCTGGCCAATGGCAGCGGAGATGGCACTCATAAACAGCGCGATGGCCTGCACCATGGAGCGCATGTTGGCCGGGGCCTTGGAGTAGGCGTACTCGAGCGACGTGATGGAGGCAAAAATCTCGGACAGGGCAATCAGCACGTATGCGCCAGACTGGGCCCACACGGAGATGTTGGGCTTGGTGTCGCAGGTGGACGGGTAGCGGCCGCAGTCACTCTGGCGGTAGATGTAGTACTGCAGCACGCACGAGTAGACCATGGCCAGGGCGCCGGCCATGAAGCCGGCAAAGATCTTGCGGATGGGCGTGAAGCGGATCTTCCAGCGGCGCAGGGCGGGGTAGAAAAACATGTCGCAGATGGGGATGAAGATGATGAGGGCCAGCGGGTCGAGGTTCGAGACAATCTCGTTGGGCAGGCCGCCGAGCTGCAGCGTGGCCGCCTGCGACACCAGGTTGTTGTTGAGCTGGTTGTACGTCAGCCAGTAGATGGGGTACCAGCAAAAGACGGAGCAGGCCGAGAATCCACGGCGCAGCTCGTCGACCCACGCGTCGTCAAACGTCATCCACTGCGGCTTGGTGCCGGGCGCAAAGGAGCTCGGCTTGACCTTGTCCCAGAACGTGCCGTCGTGCATGTTGCGCCAGGTGGCGAAGGGGTTGATGGACCAGCGGCCCTTTTGCGCAAGCATAAACGTCTTGAGCGCGGGGCCGAGCACCGAGCCGTCGGGCTCGCGACGCACGTAGCGCCGGCGGCCCCATAGCATGACCAGCGGGCAGAAGGAGAGCATGACGGTGGGCAGCAGGAAGGCGAGCCAGAAGCCGACGTATTTTTCGGCAAAGGACATGGAGATTTGGCCCAGCAGCGCACCGACGTTGATGAACATGTAGAACCAGTTGTACACGTGTTCAACGGTCAAGGTCGGGTCAACGATGACGCGCTCGCCCGACTTGGTGGTCTCGACGCGCATGTGTTGGTTGGGCAGCTGCTCGACGATCAGAGGCGAGATGTTGGGCTTGAAACCACCGGTACCAAAGCCAATGGTGATGATAGCAATGATCATAGCAGCCAGCGAGCTGTTGGGTTTGGTAATGACGGGAGGCAAAGCAGAGATGATCTAGATGGTGGATGTGGGTGTTAGTGGTGTGAATGAAACTTGTGTAACAACGCTTTCTTCGTGTAACTGCGTGTGTACCAGTAGACTGGTAGTATTAACTCACCAAAATCAAATGGCCGATCAGATCAATACTAAGAGCCACGCAGATCGTCTTGTAACGACCCCAGTACTTATCGGCCACCCACGAGCCAAAGAGCGGCATGGTGTACTGCCAAAACTGGTTGAAAGTAGTGATACCAGTGGACGCACGCTGGGACATGCCGAGTGCACCGGGCTGGCCATGTTTGCCGCTGGCACCGGTGTTGGAGCCCGGAGGCAGGGGCTGCTGAATGAAGTTGGTGACTGTGAGGAGAGCCGGCGGCGTTAGCAGGGGCAAAGGAATCCGGGTGGGCGTCGGGGAGTGGCGGATAGGTCCTGGCAGGGCGGAGTCTTTTTTTTCACTTCTTGGCGGGATGAAAGAACAGAAGCGGAAGAGACTACTTACAGACAATTACGGTTCCGTAGTAAGAAAAGCGCTCGCACGCCTCGACAATGGCAATGGTGAACAGCGACAGCGACACCTTGTCGGCAACACGGCGCAGCGTGGCCAGTTCCGCCTGGGTGGGCGAGTCGTCAAAGATGCGGCTCTTGACAGACATTACCTGCATGTCCTTCTTATCGTCCGACACGGTCTTGACGACATCGTGCTCATCGACTTGCTGGTCATCGACTTGCTCATCGGCATCCTGAGCGACAGGGACCACCCGGCTGTTGCTGACGCCGTCGGGGGACATGGTGGAAGGACGAGAGGGAGGTATGGAATGAAGGCGGGTATAGAAGGAAAGGGCAAGGACGGAGCGCGACCGGTGTTGTGTGTTTTTCTCCTGTTTCTTTTCCCTCTGCTGTGACAAAAGGGCAAAGGAGAATACGAGATAGGAAGGAGACGAGGTTGGATGGGAGCACAGCAGCAATTATATGGGCTCTGCGGCCTCCTATGGGGTCTTGAGGTGATAGTGTCTGCAAGATATTGCACTACTTTAGCCGGTTTCTCGATGAGGGCGGGCTGTCGCCATGTCCAGATTAAGGCATCATTTTTTTCGGGCATAGTGGAGGCACGAGAAGCCGGGGATTTCAATCGATACAATATTATTTGTCCCTCACATCCACCGTACATCGACGAGGCCCTCGGCAGTAGTGTGCGAGTGCATCCAGGACAAACTAACCGATCAACTCTAGCCCGCTAAGCTTTTCTACTTACAAGCACATGTTGATTTAGTGTCCATCAGAATCCCTGTAAGCTGTCTCGGCATTACCCAAAGAAGCAAAGCCAGGAAAGATAGGCGCGGGTTCCTTTGTTGTTGTTTGCAACGTTGGATCTGACATGGCATGGCTTATCCTAGGAACTTGTGAAACTTGGACCAAATCAAAGCTTAGTTATTTCTTTTTCCCTTTTGGCTTCTTCTTCTCCTCTCTTGGTCCTCGCTCATCCGGCACTAGAGCGTGAAAGATTTGTTAGTGCTCGCTTTAGACACTAGACCCCAGCCCAGATAGGCCCTCCAGCCAGGCCCTCGGCATATAGACCAGCACTGGGATACACAATCACAATATAGGTGCAAGCATATTTCTTCAGAGAGCGAGCGACGACTACCAAGACAAAGCAGAAAGGATCCGCTGTACAGTACGCTAGCCGGCTGCCAAACGCTGCACGGGCTGCGGTTAGTTATATTTGCCTGGGCCCTGGCCGTCAAAAGTTCCGCCGCCATTATGGAAGTCCCCTGCCGCTGGGAAGAGGGAGAAGGAAACCAGAGAAGGAAAAAAAAAAAAAAAAAAGGGTCGCGGTTATATCGTCTAATGATGCGTGTGTGCGTCGCATACCTGACTCTATTGCACCGTTGAGCGTATCTCGCCCCTGTTTAGGAAGGCCGTCGTGTAGCTGCTGATCACATCATTCTCTCGGATTACTTATCGCCGGCTGGACGTGCACTATCGCCGTCCTTAAAACTTGGATAGATAGACAAGTGACAGGCGTCACCTCACGTGTAACTGTGGGCGTGGTGGTATGTCGGTATCGCCATGTAAGCACAGACGAGCTGGCTGGCCATAGCAAGATAAAGGTATTACAGCTAAGCAGGAGAAGAGACGACGTCTTAAATGTCATGCCAGAGAGAAAAAAAACATCAGGAAATGGGAGACGCCAGCCCAGCACGACTAACATATAGCTAGCATTTCTAGCTACGGGGACTTTGCGGGGCATCGCCGGAGTAAGAAGCAATATGCCGCATTGGGAAACACTGAGAATCTAGCACCCAGCTTGCACAAGCTTTGAACAGGGTAGCAGCGCCAGATTCACACCCGGCAAACCTCCAGCGCCAGTCCCACCACGATTCTTGGGCCGACATGTTTCGATCCTGTCGAATTCCAAGTGCCATTTTCATTTCCCTTGGCCCCAATTGTGTCGCGTGTCCAGCTGCGGAGAGAATGATAAGCCCGCCATGGTGGCTAGTCGCAAATAGGAAGGTGAAAATGGTCTTATGAGCACGGCAGCAAGCTGCAACACGATGAGAAGAGCATTGGGGAATCATTGTATGATGCTATTATGTTGCATATAAGCTACTTGTAACTCCTGGCTAGCGCCCTCCCCCCACCTCTCACAGGCTTCCAATTACCACTGTCTTGACTGCTAGTAACGTGAATACGAGCCAGTGACACCCAGTCTATCTGTATCTGCCATCCCAAGCTGTGCTATATGTCCATATATACATGTACAAGAGTGCAGCATCGCGCCTTTTCAACGACACGCTCGCTTAGAACTTGAGCTGCATCAAGTTTCCAATCATCTCGCGGCCAGTCACCCACGAGGTGGTCCACAGCGTGGGGAAGTCGAGCGTCGACGACAGACCGTCAGCAAAGCCAAAGAACAGCATGGGAGGGATCCATCCACGCGCGTACTCCAGCGCAAAGCAGTTGCCGGGCATCTTGTACTGCTTGACGGTGCCACGGCGCAGGTGGTGCACGCTGCCAGGCGCGTATACTTCGGGGACAAAGTCGCCAGCCGTGTATGCCTCCTGAGTGCCGGTGAGAATGTGGAAGTAGTCATCGGCGGTGTGGCGACCGGTGTGGCCCTCGGTGCCGATCGTGGTGCCGAAGATGATGAGATACTCGGTGATACCTAAGAAACAAGACAAGAATAATTAGCAATTGGTCTTTATCACGACGCGATTGCAGAACCTGTCTACTTACTAGCGTGGATGACATACATGCCGCCCATGGCTCCGCCGGCGTTGTTCATGAACCAGTCCTCACTCTGACTGACATAGGGGCCAACCTTGTCGTCGGCACGCAGCTCCGAGACAATGTAGTCAACAATGGCGCGGGTGTCATTTCCGTGCTTCTCAACAGCAGTCTTGGCCACCGAGTGCAGACCCTCGGGCGAGAAGACATAGAACTTGTCCAGGTTGGCGTCGAGCAGGTAGTACAACGGCGACAGGAATCCAAGCAGGATGGCCAGCATGGCCAGGAGTCCACCGATTCCGGGGCCCTTGGAAGCGGCAGGCTTGGACTTTTTAGGAGCCATTGTAGTCGAATCAAGCGAGTAGAGTTAGGGAGTCAAAGAGACCGGAGATCAGCAGCGCAGTCGGAAGCAGCAGCAATGGCACAGCAATTGAAGAGCCAGGCGTTTCGGGACAGCAAGGAAGAGCCGAGAAGGACAGACTGTGCAAAGAGCGCTTGACGACAAGACACTAGAGTGGTACACGTAACAAGGTCAACAAAAACAAGATTGGCAGACCTACGCTTCCGAGGCCAGGTTCAGTTCTGCCGCGACTCACCGCCTAAATCTTCGCGTCTGGAACCATGACATTTAGTACTTAGTCGCGATAGCCGCTGAAGATTAGATAAGCTTAGCCGCGATAAAGAAAAAGTTCACGGCTGCTTTGGTCAGCGTGTCTGTCAAGCTGTTGCCCAAGCTGCTGTCCTCAAAGTCGAATCTAGATCTTGTTGCAACAGCTACTCTTTGGCCTTGGAGCTATTTCTTCGCATATTCTCAGACTTAGCCTTTGTCTCACCTTTTTTTCCGAATACCTGCTTCGCCACTTTCCAGCCCCGCCGCCTCCTCCTCGCCATGTCTCCGGTCCCCGAAACCGCCATGCCCGGCACCCAGCTTGGGCCTGTATCACACTACAACCCAGGCCCGGGAACATATGTGCACAACGGCAGCATTGTAGCCTCTGTGCTGGGGTGCGTCAGCGTCCAGCAGCCCACCAAGTCACAGGGCCTGGTGAAGCGGCTGACGAAACTCAGCGTGCTGGCGCAGCCACACGAGTACCCGACAATTTCCGTGTTCCGACATGCGCAGCGGCAAGACCTGCTGCCCGAGGTCGGCAACACGGTTCTATGCCGCGTGCTGCGGCTGATGCCCAAGCAGGCGATTGTGTCGATCCAGCAGGTGCAGAACTCGGTGCTGCAGACCGAGTGGCAGGGCGTGATTCGCTCGCACGACGTGCGCGCGACGGAAAAGGACAAGGTCAAGATCCACGAGTCGTTCAAGCCGGGCGATGTCGTGCGCGCGCAAGTGGTGAGTTCTGTGGAATAACACGCGGGCCTTGGGCCGACAAACACTATGTGTGTGTGGCATGAGACTAATAGCTTGTTCAACAGATTTCCCTCGGCGACCAGGCAAATTACTACCTTTCGACAGCGTCAAACGAACTGGGCGTCATTATGGCCACCAGCGACGCTGGCAACGATATGGTGCCCATTAGCTGGAAAGAGTACCGTGATCCTGAAACCGGCATTGGCGAGCTGCGCAAAGTAGCCAAGCCGTTCTGAGTCCTCCTGATACGGTGCAAGAATCAAGTTCTCTGCCGTACTTTTTTTCGTTTTTCTTTTCTTTCCCTACAAACCCCGGACAGACCATGGGCGTGTGTGCGCCTTGTATACAGGCGTATTCACGCATTAGAACCACATCAGGGTGGCCATGCGTTCATGATGCACAAGAACGCAGCGTTTTTTGAAGGCTTTGGCCAGAATCTGTTTTGTGAGTTGAAGGCCAGGTGATGCAGACAATGCATCTTCTATGCCCCAATGCAATCAAGCTTATATTCGGCTATATTTAGGCTATTAGTCGCCTGGAGTGAAGGGATGGCGATATTACAAGTGTGTACACACATACACACAAAGTACGACGAGCGCCTGGTCTGCTGTACATGGCACACGCTCTGAGCAGCAAAAAGGGAGAAGCCTAGACTCTGGATAATGATAGTTGAAGCGGCATTACTTGTATTCATTGGCAAGCTGAAATTGACGGTGGGAGGGAGGCCTTGGCCCCGGCGGCCAAGACGATGAATCGATATCACGGCTTTTGGGGCCTCCAGATATGGTGGTGTTTATATTCATTGCCCGCCAAGGGACTTTTACCAGGGCTAACTGGATCTTTGCAATGAAAATGATACTTTTATGGAAGCCGAGAGAAAAAAAAGACAAAGGTGCCCCGAGAGAGGATCACACCAAATCAGTGCTCCCTGGCTTCTTTTTTTTTTCTGGTCATAAGCACAGACTCGGCTGAGGATCCCATGGCGGTGCTAGCAGAGAGCACATACATAGATAGATTGATACAAGTGCATTTCATTTCAGTCTTCCTACTCCACAACACCAATTATAGGAGGCTGCTAGTATTGCAGGGTTTTAAATTCTGCATTGTGAACCTGAGGTCTATACGCGAGCGACGTTGTGGAGGATGGCCTGACGTATTGGATATTTTTATAGGTGCATTGTGAGCTGGAGATGAGGTAATTTAGCCCCAAGGGAAAGCGTTAGGGTTAGTAATACCAGACCCTGGAGTTGATCCGCCATTCGAATAGACTCAAAGGAAGAGGCTAAAGCACGTCGAGAGCAGACTATCAGGGACAGTAATTTCAAAGCGAGCTACGTGGGCTTGTTTGGCGTTGCAGCGCTAAGCTAAACGGGAGACAAACAGCAAAGGGCTGCAGCGGTTGTGGGCGATGAGGTCGTGTGGCGTGGAGAGGTGTCGTGTTTTGGTGGGAGAAGGAGGGAACAAAACAGCGAGAGCGGCAAGCCACGAGATGAGGAGAGGCGATAGTGTGTACTGCTAGACGACTGCGACTGCTCCTCGCTTGCGTCTGCCAGTGGACAGCAGTCAGTCGCCGGGGAACCTGGTGCCACGAATGCTACCAACGACCGTCACGCTGGGAGCTCCCCTCCCCTAGTTAAGCTCCGAAACACTCCGCATGCAGGCCTGGCGACAAAAATAGACGTGCACGTATACGCGGACATGGGGATTTATTGTGCGTTGTGCTTTGATACGCAGGCTCGCAGGCTCGCATGCAACGCGAAACATCAGCAGCCACATATAGACCTTTGTTTCTGGGCACGCCGTTCCTGGGGCCGCAGCAATGCAACGCGTGGGCGTGTCCGTGTGTCGTGGGCCAATATATGCCGGCAAGTGATAAGCCGTACGCGAAGGCCATGGAAGCGTGGAATACATGCCTTGCATCCCAGATACATAAGTAGTGGCATGTCTGACGTAGAGTTCCCTCCCGCTCGCTCCTCTCCTCTCATTCCGCTGCCCACCTCGCACTTCTCTTTGGATCTCTGCTCCCTTTGTCTGGCTGTGTGCCTCGGTGATCTCTCTCTCTCTCTTCTATCCCTCCCCAACACCAAAAACCCTGGACGGCCGAGACACTTCCAGCATTCCAGAGAACAGTTGGCAGCCATAAAATTCAAAAAGGTTCTTTGTCCCGCAGTACTTTTGCGTTCGTTTCAGTTTCTGCCGAAGAGCGTCCATCACTCAATCGCTCTCTTTGTTTGAGCTGCGGATTTTCTTTTAATTCCCATAACCACTTACTTAATCACTCTTAATCACCGCCATATCCTTTTTTTCTCTTTCTTCTCAGTGGCGCGTTTTCTTCATTCCGAGTCCCGTGCTCTTTTAATCCTCGCAAGCGCTTGCTTTCTTTCTTTCACGGGCCCCGCTGCCTGCCAAAATTGACCATCCGCTTTCGTAATCTCGCGACTGCCCGCCATTTCCCGCTTCTGCTTTCTGCTTGGGCATCTTTTGTGGCTCATCGGCGCACCCTTTTTTCTTTTCCTTGTTTCTTTCTGGTCTTCCACTTCTTCATCATCGTTCCTCCCCTAATCCCCCCTCCATCACAAAAAAAAATGGCCGCCTCGCCCACCCTCGCTGCCCCCCCGGTGTTGCTTCCCCTGCCTCTACCGGCATCGGCCACCTGCTGCACCAACTGCGGCGCCAAACTCGAGCACCACATCGACATCTCTGCCGCCTCCGAAGCCCAGGTCGCCCTGATCGAGGCCCAGCGCCGCATTGCCGAGCTTGAAAAGCGCATCCTGGGTCTCCAGAACCAGATCGATCGCTCGTCCGTCTCCAGCGCCGGTCTGCCCGACTCCCCGCCGCACTCGCCCTACTTCCACCACCAGCAGAAGCTGTCCACCTCTACCTCGTCGTCCACAGCGTCTACTCTCAACTACACACACCACAATCAGGCCTCTACCGACTACCTGTTGACGCCGCCGCCGTCGGCCTCGGCTCCTCGCTACGTCGGCGAGCCGCCCGCGACCCCTACTCCGTCCCGCCCTACGACCTCTTCGTCGTCGTCCTCCTCGTGGAGCTTCAGCGCCTCCCGCTTCACATCGCTTCTCTCGCGCAAGAGCACACCCAACATGCGCATTGCATCCTCATCGTCCTCCGCTTCCTCCGCCCAGCCGCTTCCCAGCCCGCCGCCCACGGCCAAGGGCGTCGACGACCTGATGGCCGCGCTCAACAAAGAGCAGAACCTGCGCGCCAAGGCCGAGGGCCGCCTCAATGCTACCAGCAAAGAGGTCGAGGAGCTCTCAGTCGCGCTCTTTGAGCAGGCCAACGAAATGGTGGCGTCGGAGCGCAAGGCCCGCGCAAAGCTCGAGCAGCGCGTGGCGGTGCTGGAGCGTCGTGATGCCGAGAAGAAGGCCCGTCTGCAGAGCCTTGAGGGCGCCATGGACCAGATCCAGCGTGTCCAGATGTTGCTGGAATCCAGCGAGCCGGCGCCGCTGCCTGCCGTGGCCGCGGTGTGAGCCAACTGGCTCGTGTATTTGTACTGGTGAGGGTGTTTTTTTTTCTTTTTCTTCGTGTTTCTGTCTGTCCTTCACGATTTTTGTTTGATGTGATACCCATCCTTGGTTGCTGTTTGCCATGTCTTTAGATTTTCCTTTGTCTCTCTCTCTCTCTCTCTTCAAAAGCGGCTCTTCTGTCCTGCCAAAACCATCCCCATAGATCCTACTGCATGATATCTTTATACAAGTACACAAGTACTCTTAATACGAAGTCTACCAACTTTAATCTTCCTCCATACGATCATCTTCTCTTGCTGGTGGGGCAGTGTGGGCGCATGTATGTTTCATGCAGTGCACAAGCATGGACCGGAGGTCTGTTTGTTGGTTATGTCTGTTTCAGACGGTCTGCTCTCGCCGTCTTCGCTACCAGACAAACGTTGATCACAGTCTCTCTGTAGATCACGCTACAGCAATTCGCTTCTTCGCAGCCCAGGGCAAGCCTGTGCAACAATGAAAAAAAAAAAAGTTCGCGTCTCCTGGAGGCAGTGTAATACCAGGGACACTATGGTCAATGACATGTGCAAGCACAGCGGCCAAAGTCCGGGAGCCAAAAATAGGTATAATCACGATTGTGTTCCTTAGAACACTTTCAGAGATTAAACTGAAAAGAACAGATACTACACTTGATCTTAGCCAAAAGGCAAAGAGAGCTGAAGAAGAAAAGGAAAGAAAACTAACCAAACGGAGAGAGGTCTCGCTGCTGTTTTATAGCTCGAGCTCAGAGGGCGGTGTGGCCCAGTGGGGCGGCAGAAAACATAATCAGCTGGGGCACACGACGTGTGATTGGTTGCTTGGTGCAAGCTTGGTTGGGAAAAAGGGGAGACTGAACGAGACTACTTTCGCTTAGGTACTTGCATACAACTATAGACGATAACTTCTGCAATTATCTGCAGTTACGTCCTGCTCAACAGACTCACACAATTGGAAGCTGGCGCAATGGGGAATGAAGAAACACGGTTCCCTGTCCCTGTAGCAAAGACTATCAAATCGATTAAATTAATTAATTAATGATATCAATCAAATCAACGGTCCCCTGTCTATTTATGATTATGGAGTTTTTTCAGATATTTTCACTCCCGTGTTTTCTTGCCCTTGGATCAATGGCAAACACCCATCCACAAAATTAATATAATGAAATGAAAAAAAAAGCAAAACAGTGGGTAGGGTTATCAAGGATTAGGGTTATACCGCAACAAACAACAATACCGATTCACGACAACACTCGACTAACGCGCCAACGCCAACTTGCCACGAAATTTTGACTGCCTCTTTACTTCTTCTCATCTAGTTGTATCCTATCTAAAATGTCTTCTACATTTATTTGGTGCTCAAATTGCAAAGTTTTCCGCAACCCAACCGAGTTGGGGCACTTACTAAATGGCAAGCCTCGCAAAACTTGCTACCGCCACAACAAGAAGCGCCACTTTGCTCAAGATTTCAGTTCATGGGATGAGTTTATCACCGAATTGAAGATCGCTAGTCGTTAGTTCGTTAGGGTTTTCAATAGCACGTTCATGGAAATGGGTGGTTGAAAGATGCTGGTGTGAATCCTTCATTTTTCGGCATGGATAAGGACGCATCCGAGATCGCTGCCGTGGGGCGGGTCTGGCCTTCAGCTACCCACCAGCTTTGTTGTTGGTATGCCAAGCGTGCGGTTCGGAAAAAGCCGGACAGCTCAGAGCAGGCGAACCACCATGCCCACTACCATCCAGGTGAAGCGTTGAGGCTCATTTCATCGCTGGAGGTGTGTTGGGGATCATCAGCAGTGCGGCGACCGCCCGGTGATCACAGAAACCAGCGATGCGAGTGTCCATCCCGAGACGTTTCGATCATCGGTCTGGGCAGATTGGAGTCAATGACCAATACAGAGAAGGATAAGGTGTTGAGCTTGTTCTTGCGGCATTTCAATGCTCATTCTCTCATCCCGGACGCATGTGGAAACGTCTGGTCTCCGGGTGAGATCCATCAGCAAAGCGCACTGGAGATGTATCGGTGGTGCAAGGGTAAATATTTCCCTCGTTTGTGGGCATACCTGTTTACAAACTGGTATGCTCCTGCAAAGTGGAGGCTGTGGGCCAGGTCGCCAAATCCCCAAGAGATCCCAGTTCTCAAGACGACCATGGTCGCTGAGTCTCATTGGAGAAAACTGAAACAGGATTTTCTGAATAGATTCCACCGGCCCCGCATTGATCTTGCACTCTGGGTCATCATCTCCATGGTCGTTCCGGATTCAGTTCGACGCATGAATAACATTCTGGAGGGCGACCATTGACTAGGATTTGCGCCGTGGCGGAAAGACTGCAAGAGAATTTGGACGGAGCTGGAAGGGAAAGAGGTGGATGACGAGAGTATACGCAACTATCACACTGATCCTCAAAAATGGACATGTGGCTGTATAGCTTTTCTGGAGAGCAGATTTTTGATCTGCAAACACCTTGTGCATTGTCATGAAGGTGTCTCCGATCATTACGAGTTCTTTCGGACGATTCGTCGCAACCGCTCTTGTCCCTTGTGGGCAGACCCGCAATTGGTTATTCTTCCCCAATATTCAACGGCAAATGAGCTTCTTGAAGTTGAGGAAGATGGACCTGGCGGGCCCCCTCAGGTTGACTCTTTTCCCCGCTCCTACCCAAACGAGCCATCCACCTGAACGACGACGAGGGTGTTCTCATTGACGACGCGGACTCTGAGAATGTTTCTTCTGCTGCTCAGCATTCAATCAGAATGAATGAGGTTTTTGACATGATGGCAAAAGCGATCGAGATTGGGAGAGCTCAGCATGCCTTGGGCAATTTACGCTTTGACCAAAAGTTCATGATCTCTCAATCTTCGACCATGTCTTTTCCCCTCAAAATCTCTCTTACTCGTGGCCATAAGGGTTACAACATTCACCGAAATGCCTCTGACCCTGCTCACGAGTCGGTACTAACATTCAGAAACCAACCATGGCTTCGTGTAACCCCAGATCAAGCTTTCAGGATCGTTAAGGTTCTGGATATTTCATGTCTGATGTCCCCTATATAGCACTCACATAGCTACAAAACATTTGCACACAACCATACAGTGGGGGGACAAAAGTCTCCGTCCACCCTAAAACTACACCAAGACTACATCACGACAATGTAAACTTGATTGATGCATTTCTCAACCAAATGAATATCAATGTGGTTAAGTAATATGTCAAATGAAAGCTACAGTTTTGTTGTTTAATAATCTATACATAACATATGGTGTCCGATGCATTCACATAGCCTTTCTTCCATCAACATCTTACACCCAGCAATCATGCCCTGGGAGATAGCCCTCCGCGTTTCCTCGGCGCACCTTCGAAGTTTGACCCTTTCGGCCTCATTATCTCCATGGTCCTAGAGGTGAGAAGGCCCTGATTACAATGTGCCCTTTAAAGCACTTCAAACGACCTTGTGGTAATTTTATCTGAAAGGTTTGACGGTCAACCTATCGCCTCGGTTCTGCACTTGTTCACCAACACCTACACAACCTTCAACCACGATTCAACGACGACGACTTTTGAGCAAAAAACCTTGCAGGTCATCTTCTTCAGTGTCTCTTATATCATAGTCTTAGAAAAGATCAACAATTACTGTGCCCTGTTTCATGTCTCGGCGTCAAGAATGAAATGGTCGAGGCACCATATGTAGTCTTGGTGTAGTTTTAGGGTGGATGGAGACTTTTGTCCCCCCACTGTATTTGTACATATCAAGCCACAAGGTGTGAGCCTCAAGACACTCGGCAATGCGTGGAAATGAAACATGAAGTTGACATGGACAGATGAATCACTCAGAATGATTCGGCGTCAAGCTGGATTGCGCTGGCAAAAATATGAATGGTAATAAGGCCATGCGTAACTCCTAATGTATTGAAAATGCCCTGCTTTGCGAGTTCCTTTTTGTAAACCAGTACGTAAAATGCAATATCACCTACCCAATAAAACCACCCCGCTAATTTAAAGCTTCTGGGCTTGCTTACTTAATCTTCAATACCGTTCCACGACTTTTCATCGTCCTGTATCACCTTGGGCACACTGGCGGTATCCACCGTCACGGCCGTGGTTGCAGAGAGAGGAGTTTCCTTCTTCACGGGAACATCCTCCTTGACAGCCTGCTGAGGTATCTCAGCCCGTTGCTGCTTGCCCGGTGCCATCTTGGGGCCCGACGGGTGCTTTTCCTCCCACTGCTTGAGCATAGCCTCAACCTTGGGCGCCCAGACCTCTTCGCCCTTGGCCAGATCAGTGTATTCCAGCACCGACGGCGTGTTGAGCTTGAAATCGCTCTGGCGTGACCGGCAAAGCTCCGACATCAGCGCAACAGAGCCTAGCTTGATGCCAAGATCATGGCAGAAGCTACGCACGTAAAAGCCGGATGTGACAGTCATCCGGATGCGCGCCGCGGCGGGTCCCTTGCCCTCCCACGGCGGTGGCAGCGACTCGTCCACCTCAGGGACCAGGTTATGGCCCCGACGAGGGTCGCCGTTCTGGTTGTTGGAGATGCTCTTCTTGTCTTTCTTATCCTTCTTGTCCTTCGTACCGGCCTCGGGCGTCTTTTCAGCAGCCTCGGGGTGTCCATTAAGCGCTCCGCTCATCATGGGCACCTGTGACTTGGCGTTCTTTTCAAAGCGACGCTTTTTGCGGCTGGGGCAGTCGCGGACTAGTTCGTCCACAGTCTCCTCAAAGCGGCGCTTGGTCGCCTCGTGGGCAGCAAGGGCCTCGGACTCCCGGATTTCTTCCTCTGAAGACGCCTCAGATTCTTGCGCGGCGGCAGCCGCTGCAGTCATTTCTTCGCCCTCAATCTTCCAGACCTGCTGAGCTAGCTTTGTCTCGGCTGCATCGGCTTCCTCGCGCGGCCAGCGGAACTTGTGGGTGCCGGGTTCGTAGTATTCGAGCAGTTCCAGCTCCTCGACGCTCACCTCGCGAGTGGGAATCTCGCGGGGAATGGGTTTGCCCTCGCGCGCATACTCGTACAAAGGTTTTCCCTCCATCTTGAGAGCCGAGTATAGCGGCGGGACCTGTTTGATAGTGCCGCGGAAGTCTTCCATGGCCTTGAGCACGGCATCCTTGGTGATGTGCTCGTAGGGTCTGCGCATCAGCACACGGCCGGAGCGGTCATAGGTGTCGGTACTGGCGCCAAAGAGTACAATGGTTTCGTACGTCTTGGTGCATTCTAGGAATGACTGTAGCGACTTTGTCCCGTTGCCAACGCCGAGAATCAGGACACCGGTAGCCAGCGGGTCGAGCGTGCCGCCGTGGCCAATCTTGACTTGTATTTCACGTTTTGCGTGTCGGCGGCGCTTCTGCTGTGAAGATGGCTCGGCGGCGCGGCGCTCCTTTTCTTGTTGGATCCAGGGCGCAAACATCTTGGAGGGGTTGAAGTGCTCCTGCGCATCGCGAATGACCTGCGCAGAGCTCATGCCAAGCGGCTTATTTATGCCTAGGATGAGCAAATGGACGAGTTAGTAGCTGGCTAGACTGCACTGCCGAAGCGCTGGCCACTTGTGACTGGCTCGTAGCTTACATACCGAAGACACCCTCCACAACCTTTTGGGTGGTCATTTTGTAGATGGGGCGCAATTGAAATCTCATACAAAACGGAGGGGGAGGAGAAGCGATAGCAGGCAGATAAAGGCGGTCGTCGGTGAAACTTGAAAAGTTTCTGAGAGCCCAGGAAGTAGACGGGCGGAGTGAGACGGGGAGAAGAGCGAGAGATGGCCGGCAGAAAGAAAGAGGGAATCGGAACGCAAACAGCACTGGAGATGGAGAGAGACGCAAGCGAGGGAAGAAACGTGGGCAACGATCTGAGACAACGAGCAGCGAGACGGCGGAGTCTAGAAAAAAAAAAGAGGAAGGATCCGAATTTTTGCGGCTGCCGACTGGGGAGAGCTATCGATAACAATGCTCTTATCGATAAACATAAATCCAGACCCTTGCTTTGGAGTAGGCCGGTAGCTGGTACATGCAGCATCACAGATGGCTGCCCAGTTCCCATGGTACCCGCTACTTGCCAACATCGCCGTTCTCTCTGTGCCATCTCCGCTGCTCTAACTATCTATTCTATTCTATTTCTCGTTCTCCTTTCCATCACCCAAACAGCCCCTCGGCCGCGCTTCCATCACCGCTACTCCCGCTCTCTGAATCTGCTCCCGACCGGTGTATCAGCTCATCAACGCCTGGCTGGTGGTACTTCCGTCATCCGCTCTTTTCTTGATCGTGTATTACAGAACCTCCCGGATGCCCTGAAGTCCGTGGAGCCTCGGCCTCAATTGACCATCGCCGCCTCCTACCCGCCGTCATGGCCCCATCGAAACGCCCAAGCGCCGCCTCCCGGGCGTCCATCGTGCCGTCTGTCGAAGTGCCGTCCCGGATTATCCCAGAAAGCCAGATCCTCCGTCCAGCCAACGCCAAGGCCTCGGACGCTGAATGGCCCGTCTTTGAATTATACGACGCCGTGGTCATGGACAAGACGCGCTCGTTTGTGCGCAATCTACTGCGCGTCGAGGATATTGGCCCGTTTGTGGTTCAGGGGCGAGTGTGCTGCGACACCACCAACAAGGCCCAGATTGCACAGTGTGAGTTGCCCCTCAGTCCGCCCGGCTCACATGATGCGCCTATACTTGTTTGCGGGAAACGCGACTCGGCCTATGAGAACGCATGCTGATTGTCACATCCGCTACGTCATATTTAGTGCTTCATCCCAAGAACTTTCGTCCGGTAGAAATCGAGATAGAGGCTTCCAGCATGTCTATTGGCTTGGACAGCGCTGATATCGGAGAGGATGGTGGCGAGCCCTTGTCTGGCCCTGTTATCTGGGCCAAGAGCTACTACGGCTTCTTTAGAATCGCATCTCCTGCCCCGTGCTACAGGGCCATGTTCAACCACACATTAGAAGCCATTACACTCTACTATTCTATCATGGGGGTTTACGAGGCCCATGACATGAGCATGAAACGCCACAGCAAAAAGGGCAAAGCGCGTATAACTGACATCCCTTTAGAGGAAGTTTTTCTCAAGGTATGCCACATCACCCATCTACATCTACAGTTGTTCCCACATGCATTGACTGTTGTTAACATATTCTTAGTATGCCGTCATGATTGGCGATGGATGTGTCCTGGAGGAGGTCAAAGAGCGTTGCATGATACACGCGGCGTTCTTGGCCTCACATTTCAGATTCGAAACAGACTTTTCTTGGGAGGGGAAAGCCTTTACCAAATACATCAAGGGTCTTGTGCCAACATCGCGGGCCTGGGAGAAAAAGAATCTCGATGTCACGTCTGTCCACGATGACGGTCTTGATGATCCAGACCTTGAGCCTCAGGCATATGTGCCTCCTCTGGCAAGCGATGGCTCTCGTTCGAGATCGCCAACAGGAGCTTCTGCCTCAATATCATCTACCAAGTCCTCGCCTCCTCCCCGTTCTAGAACACTCGCACAGTCTAGTCGGATCTCGGCCGTGGCAAGCAGTGCCAAGGAAAGTTCCAAAGAACCAAAGCCTGTATGGGAAACAGACGTTGCCTCGAGATCTCGTCCGAAAAAGACAACCCCCTCCATCTCTACTACCCGCGAAGCGAGCCAAACACCCACTGCAACCTCCAACGAACCACAGAGGCCTGAAAACCCAGTCGCTCGAGAGCTCTTTACCATTTTGCCTGACCTGATAATAGACCGCGCGCCTGGCAGAGTATCGCTGAAGAGTCTCTACAACATTACCTTCATGAGTCTTACGATCAAAACACGGCAAGGAGGGCGAGAGATTGTAAACTATGCTGCTAAGGACCTCATTCCACTCATGGAATCCGACACAGAGTCAAGAGAGTGGTGGCTACAGACCAAGCTATGGACCGACTTACAAGAGACGCCGCCGTTCCAAGGGCCCCTGCGATTCAACTCTTCTGTTGAATCTATGGTAAAGCAGCTTCAGAAACGGCAGAAGCAAGTGCCCAGTCGGGGCCAGAAGCGGCCACATAGCGACATCCGAGCGCTGACCTCGGGAAAAACGTCTTTGCTGCGACCACACAAGCGCTCCGTGCTTGGCACCGATACAGACAGCAACTCTACTACTTCTTGGAGAAAGAGCCCCACAGTAAGCATGGCATCAACTCCAGTCGATGCTGACCTGGACATGGTGGATGCTTCAGACTATGATGAATTTACCATGGCACGTCGAGACGAAGATTACCAACATGAATATGAAGAGTCAGACATACACAATGATAGAAATATCAACACGCCGCCAATCAACCCGATTAAACTAGTCATCAGATCCGAGCCCATGCCTACAACAACCCCGAACGGTCCCAACGGCACTTGGCTATGCGGTGTCAAGGGGTGTAGATTTATTGAGAGAGATGCCGAAGATGATCGAGGACAGGAGTCCATCAAGCGGCATATCCAGGCCCATGGTACCGAGGCGGCTCGCATTGACCTGGCCATGACGGAAAGCCACGGACACACGATAGGGTACGGCTTGTGTCAATCTCATTTCATCTTGGTACCGTGCTTGCTCACTAACACATTTCCTCCAGTTACCTCCTCGAGAAGCTGAAAAATACGCATAACGATCCAGGATCAGACGACGGCAACCCGAAGCCGCCATCGGCAATCAAAAGGCGCTTCTTTGGCTACGTTTGAAAGAAAAGGATGTACGGGGGAAATAGCCAACGGTGAGTGGGAATATGGTTGCACTTCAGCTCACACATGACGTCAAGATGAATTAGCCGCTGTTATTTATTTCGACGCGGATATAAACACTTCTGCTAGAGATAGTAGTATATGGTGGTGACACAAACGCCTCAATCCACACAAAGACAAAGATCAAGGGAAGCAAAGTCCCAATATGATGAAGAAAATGCAAACAGTCCTCTCCAAACCCAAACTAAAAGGATTAAAAAAACCCCCAAAAAAAAAACCAAGCACCAAAAAACGCCTTCGCTCCCGGACCAGTAAATTCCATTCTTTCCGGCTGTTTGTCGCCACTACCTGCCAGAACGCCGGCTTGACCGCCGGCTCGGTTCCTTTTGCGACTGCCGGTGATGTAGTGGCATAGCCGTTTTCTTAGATTCCTCGATGCGCTTGCGACTGGTGCCACGACTGGTGCTGACGCTACTGCCGCCAGACTCGGCCAGATCGCCGGCTATGGCTGCGACAGAGGATATGTCTTCCTCTGGCTCCTCGTCGCCAATCTCCTTTTCGTCGACGCGGGCCTTGTTAGTGCCGTCCTGGCTTGTACCAATGACGCGGCGCTCGCCGAGCTTTGGACCTGTATTAACGAGGCCCAGGCGACCAAAGGCCCACATGAAGAAGCCGGGCGACGGCGGCTGCCACTGACCGATTCCATCGCAGTAGTGGCGCTGGTCGTCGGGCAGATTGAACCAGACAAAGTTCTTGTTGTTGTGGATGCGGCCCTCCATGACAAAGTCGCCAATTTCCTCGGGAATCCGCAGTGGCTCGGCAACCAGAATCGGTTGGTAGGCGGGAATCAGCAGGTGGATGCGTACGGGTAGCGGAGCGTGGCGGCGGCGGCGGGCATGGCGGTCCCGTTTGTCGGCGAGCCGGCGCGCGGCCAGCATGAAGAGGAAGCACGTGTCGATCTGGTTCGTGTAGCCACAGAAGGCTGGGCCCAGCGGGTCCTTTTCTAACAGCTGGTAAAAGGGCGGGTACCAGTCGTTGTCTGGGTGGAAGACGAAGAACCAATGGCTGGCGTGCGGGTCGCCGGCCGTCTGGCCGATGCGCTCGCACAGCATGGCGTGCACGTATTGCGGGAAATCCTTTTGGGCCATCAGGGCCGTCTGGGCGGCCAGCGTGGTCGAGATGCCCTCGAGCTTCTCGGCTATCAGCTGCAGAGCCTGGATGCCCTGGTACGTCAAGACCATGTTGGAGCCAATCTGGGCCGCCATGGCGGCGGCGTTGAAGTAGCCAAACACGTGGCTACTGTCGCACATGGACTTGCCCATGACCTGCATCGAGGGCACGAAGCGGTTGATTTCGCGAATCGTCTCGCGCACCGTGCCGAGCGTGTCGCCGGCCTGGATGCACTTGACCAGCGGGCTGTCAGATAGTCGCACGGCCGTCTCCCATGCCTGCCGGCGTACTCTTTTGTCGGCGATGAGCTGCCATAGTGCAGCGCTGGCCATGGTGGAAGCCGTGCTCGGAGCCGGAGCGGGGCCGGGAGGTAGTAAATGTTTGGATGTCGTTGGGAGAGGAAGAAGAAATAGAAAAAAGTACGGCTCACGAGCAAGTCAAGTGAGCTTGATACCGGGAGACCGAGTAAGAAGAGTAAACGAACGGCTGAGAAAACAACAAAAAAACACACCCCAAAACAAGGGACAGCCTTTGCGATTCAAAAGTCTTTGTTTGGGAGCCGAGTAAAGCAAAACAATTCGCAAAGAGGAGAGTCCTTCAATGCGTCCACGCTTATATAAAGTTGTTCACACGGCAAACAGGCAAAAACGTCTCTCAAGATTCCAAGCAACACTAGACATTGGAGGTGTTGTCAGGGAAAGAAGGAGAGACTTGGAGCTTTTGTTTGTTTTTTTATGCGGAAGGCACGCGGTTAGTAATTTGGGCCTTGCGTATTTGAGAGCTTCTTTCCTTTCCTTCCCTCCCCCCTTGTTTCTCAATGCATTTACTTGACAGAGGGAAAGAGCCCTTTTTTTGTCTTTCGTCCCTTGTTCGTTTGTTTTCTTTTGTCTAGTTAGTTACTTGGGTTCGTGGGATCCACTTTTTTGTTCTTGCTCTCTTCTCTTGCTAGCTTCTTTTGGCAGTTGCCTTGTTGGTCTAATATCTGCCCAACCTCCAAAGCAAATGCACATGTATACTCAGTCCTGGCTGCCTCTCAATTTTCCTTTGTGTAAAGTTCAGGAGAGAGATATTGTTTTCTACAACTAACTACATAAAAAAAAGACAAGCTGGAGTTGACGTGGCAGTAATTTATTGTCTCTGGTTGTATGTCAGTCTTCCGAGAGGAAGAAAATGGCTATTTGGCAACTGGCTCCTGTTTTTGGGTTCTGCCATGTGAATAGACTGAGCAGGACTCATATTTACTCTGCGTTCATTCGCCTGCAAGCTCTCTAAAAACGAGGCTGATTCTTGAAACCCGGACAAGCCAGGCAAGCGGGGACACAAGAGTCATAGCACGGGGCCAGAAAAGCGTCTTAGCCGACTGGTTGGTGTATGACTGTTGTTGTTGCTCTTGCTGTATGCATGCTGTCCCCCCTCGCCCCTCAGTTCCGTATCTCCATGTCTGTCTCACTGTACAATACACTTTTATATACCGCTCGCCTTACTTTGCCTGGCTGTTTAGGTCATATGTCTTCTTCCCGCCCATCCATCTGCCTGCACTCAAATGCGCGGTGTGGCATAACATGGGTCACTCCCAGGCTTGCGTTGATCCGCTCCCTTGTCTACCTGCAGTCTTCGCATCCTTCTTCTATGCTATTGCTGTGGCCCCTCTTTGCCGTGACCTTTACATTCGCTCTCCTCCACTCTTGCTGTTCTTCCTATCCAGGGCTTCTTATCTTGGGGCATGTTGTAGTTTTTCTGTTTATTTGTTCTAGTGTGTTGATGTGTATGTACATACGGTTCTTCCATCGGACAAACAGACTTGGTAGCTCCTTATCACTCTTCTTTGTTAGGCACTAAATGTCACCACCTGCAACAAGGCCTGACACGGAGATGTAGTTGGCCTCATTTACACCGTCATCCTAGGGTTAGGGTATACACATAGGTAAAGTCACGACTGACAGTTTGGAGAGCAAAGGCAAGAGGGCATCCCGTTGATTTCCGTCTCTAGAAAAAAAAAGAAACAAAACCACAGCAAAAGATATCAGGCACAAGCAATATGCAGGCAAAAAGACAACCCAAGTCCAAAAGCGAAACACAATCATCAGCAAAACAACGAGACAGCCCCAGTCCACCGGAAGGAGAGAGGGTATGGGGCAGGGGAGGAAGGTGAGGAAGAGACTGCGGCGTGCTTGCTTATTCGTCCATGACGGCAGCAAACTTCTCCAGCATCTGCTGGTAGATGGTTTCGTACTATAAACGCTTGTTAGCAGCTGAATTGGTTTAGGGAGATCATATGGAGACACAGGGGTTCGTTCTTGCGAAACAAGAACATGCAGGCCCGAGTAGCGCCGCATATTGACTTCTTACCTTCTTGCAAATGACATCCTCGCCTTCTGTGGGAACCTCGAACTTGAGCTGGCGCAGTGCCAACTGCTGGTCGGCAGTGGCCTCGCGCACCTTGGACCACACCTGGCCCTGGGCAATGGCCTTTTGCGCTTCGTCGTGGAAGCCAATCATCAACTTCATCATCCACTCGGTCTTCCACAGAGGGCAGAACTGATCGTAATCCGAGTAACCGTTTTGCTGCAAAAAGTCCTCCTTGAGTAGGGCGGCAATATCCAGAGTGATCTTGTCGGGATCAGACAGAGCCGATTTACCAACCAGCTGCACAACCTGGTCCAGCTCTTCCGAGTCGGACAGAAGCTGCTTGATGCGGTCACGTAGTCTGGGGAAATCGGGCAGCTCCTTTTCGTACCACTTGTCCAGAATCATGGTGTACTTGGAGTACGAGACTGCTGTGTTGATGGAAGGGAAGTGCTTGCGCTGCGCGAGCTTCTTGTCCAGACCCCAGAAGACCTGCACAATACCCAGAGTTGAGGTTGTGACGGGGTCAGCGAAATCACCACCGGGGGGACTGACGGCTCCGACAATGCTGACACTACCCTCGCGCTCGGGCGAACCCAAGGTAGTCACCTTGCCGGCACGCTCGTAGAACGAGGCCAGCTTGGCACCCAGGTAGGCGGGGAAACCCTGGTCAGCGGGCATTTCACCCAGACGACCGGAAATCTCACGAAGAGCCTCGGCCCAACGCGAGGAAGAGTCGGCCATCATGGCAACGTTCATACCCTGGTCACGGAAGTACTCGGCAACAGTAATTCCAGTGTAAATGGAAGCCTCACGGGCGGCCACAGGCATGTTGGATGTGTTGGCGATCAGAGTGGTACGCTTCATGATGGGCTCGCGGCGACCATCAACCTCAATGGTCAGCTCAGGGAAATCCTTTAAAACTTCGGCCATCTCGTTACCGCGCTCACCACAACCGACGTAGACAATGACATCACTGTTGGAGAACTTGGACACGGACTGCGAAATCACAGTCTTACCGCAGCCGAAAGCACCGGGAATGGCCACGGTACCTCCCTGAACACAGGGGAAGAGGGCATCTAGAACACGCTGACCGACAATAAAGGGCTTGTCAGCAGACAGCTTCTCGGTGCTGGGACGGGGCACTCTGACGGGCCAGGTCTGCATCATGGGGTACTCGGTCTTGACTCCGTCAAACTCGAGCTCCAGAATGGGCTCGGCAACAGTGTAGCTGCCCTTGTCGGCAATCTTGGTGATAGTACCACGGGCGCGGGGAGGCAAGAGAATCTTGTGAACAGAGATGAAGGAGTTCTCATACACGGTACCCCAAACATCACCGCCCGAGAGCTGGTCGCCAACCTTTGCGACAGGCGTAAAGTCCCACTTCTTTTCGCGATCGAGGGCAGCGGTGGAGATACCACGAGGGATGTAGATGCTCTGCGAGACATGGGAGATCTTTTCGAGAGGACGCTGGATACCGTCGTAGATGTTGTCGAGCATACCGGGTCCAAGCTCGACGGAGAGGGGCTTGCCAGAGCGGGCAACAGGGTCGCCAACCGTGACACCGGCTGTTTTTCAAGACTAGAGTTAGAGGAAAGCTGGCGCGGAGAGACGAATAGACAGAGGGACCTACCGGTTTCCTCGTACACCTGAATAGTGGCCTGGTCACCGTTGATACGAATGACCTCACCAACCAGGTTGTCGTGACCAACACGGACCTAAACCAGCCAATGAAAGCAGCGTGCGGTCAGGCAAACTTGTACATTATATTACGGGTGTACTTGGAGCGGGATAAAGACATACCAGCTCGTACATGGCAACACCAATCATGTCCTCGGCAACAACGACGGGACTATAGCGACGGAGCAGTGTTAGTAATCAGAACCGACGTCTGGCTTTCGTTGCACCGCTGGCAAGGGAGGCGGCGAGCGACCTCGACGGTATGAGGGACTTTTGGGAGATGGCTTCGCACGCACCCAGAGATGGAGTAGATCTTGCCTAGAAGACAGAAGAACGGCCGATGGTCAGCTTTGGTCCAGGAAACATCACGGCCCGCAGGCATTTTGTCCCGCACTCACCATTGTGGACAGCGTCATGGCCGTTGGAGCTCGATTTCTGGAGGGGAAATGTGGTGGTCAGCTACCAATTCGTCATGGCTGCAGATGCTGGTGGCTTGCGACAGAGCCTGCAGCCAAGCCAAAGCTCTGGCTGCCACCAGAGCCAGCGAGGTGTAATCGCGCAAGCGGGAATTCAGCGTACCGAAGCCATCGTGAGCTAGACTGGGGAGGAGATGGGCAATATCAGTGTCGAGAGGGCCGAGAGCGGAAGCAAAGGCGCAGCACTGCAAGCGGGCACGGCGTCGAATTGTGAGGATGTGGAAGAAGATCAAAGGCAGAATCAGCAGGGCGCCAGAGTTATAAAGCGTCGTCGATGAAGCAGAGGGCAGGCAAGAGAGGCGAAGCAAGGCTACAAGCAGGCTTATTTTCTCATTCCACGCTGTAATAACTCGCAAGGCCGAGCTCTACTAAGCTACAAGTACAAGTGCACAAGAGGAGCAGCCATGTCCGCTATTGGCCAGCCAGTCCTGCGCAGCATCGCAAAAGTGGGGGCCCCTGATAAGAGCCCAGGGAGACTTATCCGGCCAATCACGGCCCGAGTCGCCGGCCAGCAACGCCACCCTGAAGCGGAACCACTGCCCGTCGGTCATGTCACTACGTGAAGCTCAGCCATAACGCCTCGACCTTTTGGACGCTCTGCCGGCTATATGGAACTTCCTGTGTGTTCTGGAGGTCCTGCCGGGTCGGGCTATACAAAATCTTCTCCATCACCACGCCGTTCACATCCACCTGCAAAACGACTGGACCACTCTAGTCATGAGGCCGTGGCCCTAGTGATCCGTGTCGATCTAGTATCCGGGCTCTTTTCTGCTCGTAGATATGTCGTCAAAGTGCGTGATCCCAATGACAGAACCGGTCAATGTGTCGACAGTGGCATAGCTGCCGGGGCTATTTCCAAAGGCTTCCGCGATGAAGCAGATTGCATTTTTGCGCGTGTATGACGGCCTGAAGTTTCCGCTGAGAAATTTCGCAATGCGCGCGTCGTTGGCCGAGCGTTGCAACGAAGACATGTCGAGATCACTGTCGCAGAACTACCGAGCGGCAATATCGCTTAAATCAAAGAATGTCTGTCTGGTTGTGCAACGTCATGTTGGAAGTCGAGTCGTGTCCGTGGTAGGCGTTGAGCAACAGTTTCGCGAGATAATTGACCGACCATTGTGGTATTTATATCGGGGGCACCAGCCCATGAGTCTTTCCAAGGCCACAGGTGTAGAAACAGCAGCTTACATACTTGCATGTGTGTTTCTGTTGAGTACTTGTACTCATGAACTTGAATCATGGCGGAGCGGAAGAGGCCCTTTCGATGTTACATCCACCAGGTATCTGACAGCTGTCACCAAATGCCTCAGATGTCAACCCCGATGCTCTCTCGTTCCCCAAAACCGTCCCCACAGGCTTCCTGGCTTAGGCCTTGGCCCCTGAAAGTGCCGAACGGAACCGCCTAATGTAGCGTCTTGAAGCCCATCACAGGGGCCACCACTGCTACCAACAGAGCCCCGCGACCCCTATAGCAAACCTTGCTGCCCCCATCAGAATCTCAGGTATGCACACACCACACAATGCTTTGTTGTTGCTGCACCCGTGGCCCTTTACGCGTGTCTTGTTGCTATTTTGCTTGCCTCGAGTCTTGCATTGATCTTGGGCCACAGCCTCGTAGTGCCACGCACGCACGTCCAAGCAGCTCGTCGCGCCCACCGCGGTTTGTTGTTTCCTTGAGTGTCTTGCTTGACGAACAGTGGCATCTCGCCATAACCACTATAACCAGCCACTAACTAGTTATAAGCGCCATAGCCCGCGCTGCACTTTCTTGACTGCCGCCTATCGGCCACCGCGACCGCTTCCTTCCGCCACCCACTTTGCCAATTTCCACCCCTGGCTAGATTTTGATCTCTGCTTACTTGTGCTTTGTTCTCCTGGCCCGCCCTTGGTCAGCACTTCTTTTCTTATCTCCATAGCAGCGAGTTGTTGCTTTTCTCGGCGTGTCCTCTTTACATATGAAGAGAACTCCCCGCACAAAGGCCAAGACGACCACCAGTGCCTCCAGCGCCTCCCATCGCCCCGAGAAGCCCACACGCTCCTCTGCCACGTCTCCCTCGACTCCAGCTTCTTCTACCACCACCATGGCTCAAGTACAGCGAGTCCGGTGGATCAAGACCACCGCTTTGATCCTGTTTGTTGTGTTGTTCTTCTACTGGCTGTCACCACAAGGCGCCGAGATTGCCAATGACCGAGGTGAGAAAGCGTCCATGTCGCCATTGGCCCGAATTCCGCCGTGTCTGGGCCCCGTCGTCTACGCTCATGCTAATAGTTCTGTTTGGTGATTTAGTTGTTGCGCCTGCCAAGCAGCCTGAGGCGGCCGCTCCCGTCACGCCCCCTGTCGCCCCCAAGCCTGCCGTCGAAGCACCGCCTAAGGCAGATGTCGAGGCCCCCAAGACTGATGTGGATGTGAAGAAGCCTGCCACTGACTCGTCCCTGTCTCCGGCCAAGCCCCAGGGCCAGACTCCCTCCGACTCAACCTACGGCACTGACAAGTGCACTGTCTCTAGCTCCAAGGACAAGCCCATTGTGCAATATGTCCTGATGATTGATGCTGGCAGTACTGGCTCGCGTATCCACGTCTACAAGTTCAACAACTGTGGCGACACACCTGAGCTCGAGGGCGAGGTCTTTGAGAAGGTGAAGCCCGGTTTGTCTGCCCTGGCGAAGGACCCTGTTGAGGCTGCCAAGAGTCTGGATCCTCTGATGAAGATTGCCATGGAAAAGGTGCCTGATGCGCTCAAGTCGTGCACTCCCGTTGCTGTCAAGGCTACTGCTGGTCTCCGTCTGACTGGAGCCAAGGCTGCCCAAGACGTCCTGGATGCCGTCCGCTCGCACCTTGAGACCACCTACCCTTTCCCCGTTGTGTCCAAGGCTGACAACGGTGTTGTGATCATGGACGGTTCTGATGAGGGTGTGTATGCCTGGATCACCACCAACTACCTCCTCGGCAAGATTGGCGGTCCCGAGAAGACACCTACTGCTGCTGTCTTTGACCTTGGCGGTGGCTCTACACAGATTGTCTTCGAGCCTTCTTTCCCCGAAGTCAACGGTACCCCTGAGAAGATGAGCGACGGTGATCACAAGTACGAGCTCAAGTTTGGCGGCAGCAACTTTACTTTGTACCAACACTCCCACTTGGGATACGGCCTCATGAGCGCCCGCAAGGCTCTGCAGGCCACTTTTGTCGAGGAGCTGTACGAAACCCACAAGTCTGACCCCAAGTTCGTCGACACTCCTCTTGTGCACCCGTGCATGCCCCCTGGTCTCGTTGAGGAGATCTCCGTGACACTCAGCGAAAACCACCCCTTGGGTGAAACTGTCAACTTCACCATGAAGGGCCCCACCACTCCGGCCCCGGCTCAGTGCCGCGCTCTGGCAGAGAAGATCCTCCACAAGGAAAAGTCGTGCGCCCTGACTCCTTGCTCGTTCAACGGCGTACACCAGCCGTCACTTGCCAAGACCTTTGCCACTCAAGATGTTTTCATCTTCTCATACTTTTACGAGCGCACCAAGCCGCTGGGCATGCCCGAGTCGTTTACGCTCAGTGAGATGCACGACCTGGCCGCCACTGTGTGCGGCGGTGAGGAAGCTTGGGCCAAATTCAAGTCCATCCCCGGCGCGCTCGACGAGCTCAAGAACGAGCCCATGTTCTGCACCGATCTCAACTTCATGCTGGCTCTGTTGCACACGGGCTACGAGATGCCGCTGGAGCGCGAGGTGCGTATTGCCCAGAAGATCAAGGGCAACGAGGTCGGTTGGTGCCTGGGCGCCAGTCTGCCGCTGCTATCGGGCGAGGGTTGGACATGCAAGGTCAAGGAGGTTTCTGCCTAGGCGATACCGCGTATTGTGTGATATTGTGTTGGCTTTTTCCTTTTCCGGTATCAAACGTATGCTTTTCAAGACTTGTTTTTTTTCTCTGTTGACTTTGTTCCTTGTATGTTAAAGTTTGCCCTGGCTTAAATGTGTGATGATTTTATTTGCGCTTTTAGGATACTCGTATTTGCTTGTTTTCTCAGCCACTGCAGAATTGCAAGATTTTAGACCATCTCAATCTCAAAAAAAAAACCTTCAAAAAAATACTCACTTCATCGCCCCTTACAACATGAAGATTAAAAAAAGTAGTTTATAGTCAGATTGACGGATAGTCCGTCAAAAAGGACGGTTGACAAGAACGAGATTCGAACTCGCGCGGATTGCTCCACTGCGAAGGTTTTCAGAAGAGATAAACCTGAACACAGCGCCTTAGACCGCTCGGCCATCTTGCCCGGGTATTTGTTGAAAAGAGAGAGACCATCGGAGATTATGACAGCAATTCCGAGACGGGGAGCCCCACAAAAATGATAAATACGGCCCGTCACACAGGGGCCGACACCATTTCAATCACATCTTCAATCACATCCTCCGGTCCGAAATCCTCCAGATATGCACCAACAGTTTTACTATCGCTTCCCCACTGCATGCTTCGTTCCTGCTCTGTGGCGGCCATGACGATGCGGTGCGGATAGACCTTGCGGGTGGCAAGCACCACGAGGGCTGGCGTGACGAAGTCGATGCGGTGCAGCGGCGCCAGACAGCAGCACAGCTTCTCGAGGTGCTTGGTTGCGGTCGGTGAGATGCCCGAGGCGACGGCACGATGCATGCGCAGGAAAGCGGCGATGTTGAGCTGGTATCGTAGGACTTCGGTGTCGGTCTTGACGTGTGTGCTGAGGCTACTGAGCGTTGATATGTCCTGGGGTGAACTTTTAGCAAGGGGGCATTACTAGGCAAAGGGCGGGGTGAGTAAGAGTGACGCACGAGTTCTGAAAAGGTTGCTTCGTCCAGGCACAGGTCGCTTGTGCTGCGCCTAACCACGCTGGCGGTGGATTTTACAGAGTCGGTGTCGTTGTGCAAAGCCTCGGCTTCCCCGTTGCCAAGATAGACAAAGCCATCCTCGGGATCATAGAAGTGGGCAATGAAGAACTGGTCATTTAAATGCGTAGTGAGCTCTTTGCTGTTTCTTTCTGCGACGAGCACAGGGATAAGCATAAACTGCTTTGGCGCAGTCTGTATCGTTCGTGTAAAGATGCGCTTTGTCCGGAGCAGCTCCAGCGCCTGGATTTGTACGACCTGCGGTGCCAGATTGAGGTCCTTGGCAATGATGACATTGGGTATCTGTAGAGTAGCTGCGGCCACCGTAGATGCGACTGGGACCATATTGCTGCTCCCCGGAGTAGACGGCACCGCAGCATGCCCAGGGGAAGATGACGCATTTGTGGAGCCAGGAACGGTGAGTCCAGACGCCGAGTTGGGATATCGCGCTGTCATGTAGCCGTCGTAGTCGAGTCGGGGCGAGAATGGAGGTGGGGAGCGTGGTGGTAGAGGCTGTGGTGACGGCAGCGGCGGCGGGCTGCGCAGGATAGACGTGGTGAAGCTTTCAACGGTAGTTTGGGGTGAGCATTGTATAACAGCACATGTCAGGCCAAAAGTTTTTGCGGAAATCTAGGACCAGCAAGGGGTTAGAAACTTAGATCACCGGAGAGCCTCCGAAACAATGAGGGCCTTACTAGTTGCAGCTCTGCTATCAGGTCATCCTGGACTGCGGCCGGCGTGCTGATTATGGGATTTTCGCGGGCTACGAGACTCAGAAGGAGAGCAAGCTCAGTGTCGCAGAGGCCATGGACCTTTGCGATGACGTCGTCGTCATTCGACATTGGATAGCACGCGATCGAGGGGGCAAGTGTTTAGCGGCCATCAAGACTGCATTGTGGCGGTCGTGTAACCAAGTTTAAATAGTTGTGTAGTTATCGGCAATAGGGTTTGCTGGTGGGCAATGACGATGTTGGCGGATTTAGTGGAGACAGTGTGGCTTAGTCATTGCATGTGAGTGATGAAGGAAAACAGACGGATATAACAGGCGAGGTTTGAAGATAGTTGGAACTACGCGATGTTGGGGCGCGAAAGGATGTGCCAGCTGTTCTGCAGATTGTAAGCGTATGCTGTATGCATGTATACATATATGCATGTAACTACATGAAGAGAATTATCGAGAGCTACATATTTGTGAAGCTCCTATTATGAGTGTTGTTGCTGCTGATCACAGGTCTACAAAGTCCCAAGCCAAACAACCAGCCACTCCCGATAAGCCTTATCTGCCCAATCGTGTAGCTTTCCAGGCTCTGTTGTCCAGGGCCATTATATACACTGGGGGAGGTCGCGGACGAGGCTTTGATAAAGCGCTGCACCAGCAGAAGCTTGTGCACCGGATGCGGCTTATTCAAGACATAGAAGTGCGTAGAAACAGACTTTGGATGCCTGAGATTATGAATGTACGTTTGGATGTACTAGTGCAGACGCCGACGTTGCTGCCGCATTCCGTATCACCAAAAGATTCGTGTGCATGCTAGCAAAAGACTGCTAAATCATCCAGGCTAAAGCCCTGAAGGGGGCATTAAGTGCGCCAGTTTCAGGGCGATCAGCGCAAACTGCCACTGAAACAAAGGCCTAGACCCGCCTGTAGCGGCCTAGTGCCAGCCCAGTGTTAGCACCTTGGCCACATTGGCTAGCCAAGCCACTGCTTCTCACCAGATCCCAGCCTTTCAACTCTCGCCTCTGCTCTTTTTACTGCTCAGGCTTATCTCTTCCCGCCCACGCCTTATTGCCATCTAACGCCGTGATTGCGATCTCGATATATTTTTTTTCACCTCCCATCTGCGCGGCAAAATACGACGCCGACATTTCCTGTGCATATTTGTTCCGCCCCTTTGACTTTCTGTTTCTCCGTTGTTGACCGGCTCCTCCCCCCCCTCGACGTAAAGATGTCAGCTGGAAAGAAAGGCCTCCTCAAGGTGCGCAAGTCCGGGCTCCCTCTGCCGGCGTCTCCATCGCCAGAGCTCTCTGCCCGACGAGACCTGTGCTCCTACTGCCCGAGGGACTATAGAGCTAACCGCGATTCTTTCCTCTCAGGTCATCATTCTGGGCGATAGCGGTGTCGGCAAAACGAGTCTGATGAACCAATATGTACGCAACGCTCCTCTTCCTTCCCCGTCCGCCGGCCGACCGATAGCGATTACTGGAGATGTCCCGAGAACCATCCCGTGGGCCCGACGCTGCACGGCATGTGCTTGTACTGTATTCTGACTGTGTCTTGTGCTGCTATAGGTCAACAAGAAGTTCAGCGCCAGCTACAAGGCCACCATTGGCGCCGACTTTCTGACCCGCGAGGTGCTTGTGGACGACCGCCAGGTCACCATGCAGGTGAGTAACGAGAACTTGGCAGCCCTGTTTCCTGTGGCCATGCGATGCCAAACCGAGGCATAACTAGACCAACTTGCTAACATACTTTGAAGCTTTGGGATACTGCAGGCCAGGAGCGCTTCCAGTCACTGGGCGTTGCCTTTTATCGCGGTGCCGACTGCTGCGTGCTGGTATATGACGTCAACAATCCTAAGAGTTTCGATGCGCTCGACAGCTGGCGCGACGAATTCCTGATCCAAGCTTCGCCTCGCGATCCCGATAACTTCCCCTTTGTGAGTCTACATGGCTGGCGCATAGGACTGGGCTTGTCCTTCACAACGGCATGGCTTACGTCGAAAACGATAATCCTACAGAGCCGCCTGTGCTAACCATCTGCTATCACATAGGTCGTTCTCGGCAACAAGATTGACGTGGAGGAGAGCAAGCGCGTAGTAAGTCGATGGACACCGCGAAAATGCCAACATGGCCCGACTAACCAGGCGCCCTCTAGATTTCAAACCGACGCGCTATGGCCTTTTGTCAGGCCAAGGGCGGTATCCCTTACTTTGAGACTTCAGCAAAGGAGGCCATCAACATTGAACAGGCCTTTGAGGGTAAGTAACTCCAGCTCCCAAAGACAACCGAGTTTTGAGACCGCAACAGTACTAACCATATATCTACCATCCCCGTAGTCATTGCCCGCAATGCCCTAGCCCAGGAAGAGTCTGAGGAGTTCAGCGGCGAGTTCCAAGACCCCATCAACATCCATATTGACAACGACCGTGACGGTTGCGCCTGCTAAGCTTTGCTATTCTTTGCTGCTGTTAGTGAAAGGGTGTACACAAGACGTATTTCGGGATGCGAAGGCGACGATGTACAAGGCGTTGATGACTTTTGGTTTTTATTGTTTTCTTTTTTTGGTTCTTTTCGATTATTTCATGTCCTTGCGGCTCACATTTTTTTGTTTTCCTGCTGTCCGCCGTCGCTTTCATTGCTTTCCGTCTTCATTTGTTTTGTGGGGGGGCAGTGATTCTTTTGTTTTCTTCTTGCTTTTCTCTCATGTATCCTTTCTTGGTTTCTCAGTCTCGTCTTCTGTTCTCTGCCGCCTTTACTGGCATTTCTTATATCATAAAGGTCACATCTGGTCTTCCTTTACATACCTGTGATAGTATAAACCCCCGGTCATGACCTGGCTCTTTGGATGGACAACTTGATCTTGTCAGGCCCAAGAGAATAGACTACAGTATAATTCATTATTGATACCAAGCAGCTTTTGAACAGCATTAGCAAAGACATGGATAGATTTGAGCAGATCTATTGGTTATGAGTAAGGGTCTTTATTACATAACTATTGGCTCATAAGTACGGAAGGGCAATCGATGGCTCCCTTTATGAGAAACTGTCATCACTTTTATACACTTTCAAGGTTCGGGATAAATGGCACTCCCCTCGCAATCTACAAACATCACAGCCCGCCACTCGTCATTCCCGTCTACGGCCTTCAGTCCCTGATACTGCCTCGTGATGCGAGGTCTAAGCAAGCAAGTGGTCTCAGCTTGACAACTCGGCAGATACTTATCCAATAATGGGAGGAAGTGGACGGTACCCCCATCAGGGCAGATTGTTTTGCATAATGACACTGAACGCTTTTTATTTTTCGAAAACAATTCACTGGATGTATCAGCTGCTTTGACTACGTCGCAGAGAATGCCATACCAAGGTTCCGATGGGTCGGGATTGTCGCTGGCGCTCCCGTGAGTTGTGTAACAGTGAGCATAACGCCAGGGTGAGGAGAGAGGGGAGAGAGAAGAGGGGATAGGAGAGGTTCAAAGCGGAACCTTGTAGGGATTGTTGAGGTCTCGCAACTTCTTGGAGTATTAATATGGGTTTAACATCAAGAGGCATGTCCGACCGGGGGCTGTCGTTGGCGCGGCTTGAAGCTAACTTGGCATTCCGTGATTCTATTTTTTAATCCCTGGCCTTTGGAGGCTTTCTTTGTGGGCATGAGAGTTCAGCGGCAGGGTTCCTAAACGTAAATCCGACTTGAGGGTAGGCTGAAGAAAATACAGTTCGTCAATGATCAAAATGTCTTTCTGTCAAGTTGGCAGAATGTAGTACTCAGTTTGACTTTTTTGTGTTACGTGCACTGGAGTTGAAGATCTTGTAGGGTTTTTTGGAGCATAAACTAGGGTTATATTGGGCACTTGTTCACATGTCTATATTACGGCGCATTATACGATGCCAAGAGCAGAGAACGCGCATACAGTCACTAAGAATCAGAATGATTCATCAATCAAGCTGCTGACGGGTGTCTCCCACGACAAGATGCAAGGAGAAGGGAGACAGCTCACTCACGGGTACGTATGCGTGTAAGAGCTGAAAACGGAAGCATCGCCAGGGTATGCTAGGGTTGTGTCGTTTTTCTCGGGATCTTCCTGCCGTCCTCCTCTTGGTTCTCTCTTCACCTGGCCTCATTAGCATTGCCGGGTTCCCCGTTTGCGGACATAGAGGCAAGCAATACGCAGAGACGCACGCGTGCACCTGGTCCGTGGCCCCTTCTTTTGTTCTTTTGCCGAATCCTTGCCGCAATGCGCTCTGGCCAATGGGTCTCTGGCTGGATCTGATACACCCTCTTGTTTCATACGCCTCACGCCCAGGCTGCTGGCTTGCTATGTGAAGTGAAGCTGTCTCGCAAGTGTCGTTCGCCGAGGGTCTTGTCTCTTCTTTTGTTTTTTTTTCTGGCCAACTCCTTGAACCGAATATCGCGATACCAGCGCCGCACATAAACGTACTGCGCGTCCAGCAACCCCGCCCTTGAGATACCAAGACACACATCACATCACAACATCACGTCACAAGTCGCCCCGCGCCCACACAAAACACAGCACGCAGCCGCTGTGGCGCCCGTTCTTTTACCAAGCGAGACTGGTCTCGTATCTGGTCTGCATCTGTCCTCTCTCGCCGTCCCTTCTCTCTCTCGGCTGCTCACACCTTGTATGGCCTCACCGCCCGTCAACCGCCAACCACAAAACCGCCCATCGACGAATGGCCCACCACGTACGACACGGAACCTATAGCACAGAATATAACTGCCCGCACCGCCCACCAGGTGCTCCTTTTGACCATCGCCGATCTGTCCATGGCAACTATCGCAATTCCCTGTTGATCCCTCTTTCTCTCTCGTTATCCTGGCGGTGTTGAGTTCTCGTATCCGCAGAGTTTTGCCTGTGCCGCATTGATACCCTTGTGCGCCTGCTTCTTGTCCTTTTCTGTGGTTTTTTTTTCTTTTTTTGAGGGGAGGTTTCTTACCACATCCAGCAAAACAGCAATCATGGCCGATGCCGATATCCAGCGCACTGGTCGCTTGACCGACTACGAAAGAACCCTTCGCACCAGATCGCCTTCTGTGCTGTCTGGCGGCTCGGAAATTAGCGCCCTTGCAGAGGCGGTAGGGCTGGGAGGCTTGGGTCGCCGGACCCTGGGAATCTCGCTTCTGATGGTGACTGTCATTCTGTGGACATGCTCGAACTTCATGGCCAGTGTATGTCGCAATATCTGGAGCGCAATACCAACTTGGCCCCCACGCTAACAGTTACCCTTTGATTCTCTAGTCTATCTTTTCCGATGCGACATACGACAAGCCGTTCTTTGTGGTATATGTCAACACCTCGATATTCGCACTCTATCTTGTGCCATCCTTTGTCAAGTTTGTTTACCAAAATGGGCTCTCAGGCCTTCGCGTAGAACTCCGCCATATCTGGGCCGAGTATCAAATGTCCAAGAGCTCCAGCTTGCGCTTCCACCAACACGACGACTCATCCAACCACAGCCTTCTCTCCAGCCACGGAGACGACGATGGCCGCGACAGTCTCGACCGCCTTCCCAACGAAGAAAACTCAATAAAGTCCGCGAAGGAGCAGAGTAATGCTCGCCTGTCCATGTTCGAGACCCTGCGACTTGCTGCCGAGTTTGCTCTCCTGTGGTTCTTTGCCAATTACTTTGCCTCGGCCTGCCTACAGTACACAAGCGTGGGTAGCGCGACGATCCTTTCGTCAACCAGCAGTGTATGGACGCTGGCCTTTTGCGCCTTGTTCCGTGTCGAGAGCTTCACTAGAAGAAAGCTTTTTGGCGTGCTGACATCGTTGGCCGGCGTCATCCTAGTGTCAACTGTTGATCTAACTGGGTCTCGCGACGAGGACCGTGGCAGCTTTCCGCACAAATCACAGTCGCAGATTGCTATTGGTGACGCCATGGCTTTTGCCAGCGCTATTGTCTATGGCATGTACGTCACGGTGATGAAGGGCCGTGTCGGAAACGAAGAGAGGGTCAACATGCCGCTGTTCTTTGGATTTGTAGGCATCCTGAACCTGCTGTTCCTCTGGCCCGGCTTCTTTATTCTGCACTGGACTGGCATCGAGACTGTGAGTAGACTGTTCCCTCATCTTAATTTCGTGGTACTAACTAGAACACTTGTTGACAGTTTGCACTTCCTCCTACCGGTCGGATCTGGACCATTGTCTTGGTAAGCTACCTGTTTTATGTCTTGATGTAGTTGTTTAAAAAAAACACCAATGTCTAACGCGACCATTTTCAACAAACAGATCAACTCGACCACGTCTTTTCTGAGCGATATTTCCTGGGCCTTTGCCATGCTTCTCACGACGCCACTTGTTGTCACCGTCGGCATCTCCCTGACGATCCCGCTTTCGCTGGTTGGCGAGATGTTCCAGTACCAGCAGTATGCACCGTGGGTGTACTGGGTCGGTGCTGCGGTTGTGTTCATGTCGTTCCTGTTCATCAACAATGAGAGTCACGACGACAGTGCAAAGGAGAGTGGCGAAGAGTTTATGCGATTGCAACCAGACTCGCGAGTTTAAAGAGACGACGCGCGGGTCACTAAGGGGGAAGGAAATGATTTGGGATTGCGGCGGCCGACACAGATTCCTCAGAGGAGAAGGAGCAGCCCGTGTAACAGGACTTGCACGACAGTGCGAGGAACATCAGATTAGCATAGCAAGAAATAAGCGCAATGGATTTGGCGTGTGCAAAGCATGCCGCGTACAATTCACATCTGTAGTTACGTCCATGTACATACACATATCGTGCTGTCCTCTAGAATCCCGTAGCTTCGCCTGCATCTCCAGCGCCACAGCCGCCGTGTGGCAACACACACCAGACATGCGGCGTCATGGCCAGCTCGCCCTTGCTGTTTAGTTGCATGCCTCACGACTGTCTTGAAGCCACCAATCCCGAGGCGTGCCGTCGATGGTCGCGGTAGTGATTACGGTATAACTGACGCCCCCGCTTTTATGTGGTGACGGTGCAAGTCGCCACCCGGCACTTTCGCTGAAGTTCGCTTGCGTGACGCCTTGAGAGGAGATTGTTTATGGTCTCTGTTGTTCATTGGACACGTGCTGAGTCTCTTCTCACTGATTATTTCATCTGGCCGTAACCCTCTCGCTCAAATTCTCACACTCTCATCCTCACACTCTCTCACATTCATACCCTTTCGCTACACATTACATCGCGTCTTTCACCATGGCATCACCAATTCTTCGCCAAGAGCCTGTTCGCCATGGCTCTCCCCAGCAGCCTTTGGCCTACAGCCCCAGCCAGGCCTCCAAAACGCTGCACGACATCGACGCCTCGACGCACATCTACCTGCGCAACCTCGCCAACCTCGCCAGCAGCCGCCTGCCCAAAGCCTTCCCGCCCTACGCCTCTGATCCCTCTCTCTTCGCCACCGGCCTGCTCTACTTCATGCCCATATTCTCTGCCGTGGTCAACGCCTGGCGCCAGCAGACCAGCGCTGGCGGCCAGGACATTGGCCCGACCGACGTGTCTGCGCCCTATGCCGCTGCGGCTGCTGCGAACCCGCTGATTACGCTTCTCGCAGCACACGAGCGCGACATGCGAACTGACATCTCTGATCTCTGTGGCTGGGACACCGACGATCTTGATCGCGAACTAGCCGCAATGACCGCTGAAAACACCTTCATGTCCGACATCGTAGCCCACATTACCCGCACCTGTAGTACCGACCCCAATGCACTGCTGGGCTACTGCTACACACTCCTCGAGGCCATTCGCCTGTCGTCAGACCAAATGCGCCCCAAAGTGCGTCCCGCCGCACCACACGGCTCCACTAGCGCCGCAGCCGCAGCCGCAGCCGCAGCCGCAGCCGCCAGTCCTCCAGCCTCTGGCAGCTTGACGCCTGCGACCGCAACAACTACTCTGCCGCCGCCCGAATTCTGGAAAAAGCACTGCAGCACGCTGCGGCCCGTGGCGCCGAATCTACGCAGTCGGCGCACGGGCCACTCACGCGCACAGCCCATGTTCGCCGCCGGCATCACAGCCGAGCAGAGCACGGCGCGCCAGGCGCAGGTGGCTGCTGCACTGCAGACGGCCGACGGATTGCTGGACGGCACGCAGATCGCGGTTGTCGCCGAGGAGGCGCGCTTCCTTGCGCAGTCGCTCGTCGAGGTCGTCCAGGAGCTCGATGTGCTGGCCCGGGGCTTGCGCGCGGGCTGTCGCGGGGACACGGGGACACCGGTGGGGGCGGCTGAGGCGCGGGAGCAGGCGAGCGGTGGTGGCGCCGGGATGCAGGGGGCGAAGCGCAAGACTCACCCGCGGCGCGCGGCCAGGGATAGCGTGCAGTTGAATCGCGAGCGTAAGTGGTGCGTGGCGGGCTTGGATGAGCTGGGCTTGCGCACAATGTATGATTTGCAGGCAGATGAGGGGCTGGAAGATGGCGAGCGTGCAGTCCCGCGATTGGATGCGTGCCATGTAGCAGATGAGGGCGATGACCCGCAGGCGTTGACGCCAGAAGGTCTGCAGATGGTTGATAGGGGCGGGTGCGGGTCTGAAAGGAGGGAGAGGAAGATCAAGTTTGATAATGTGATGCCGCACAGAGACTCGGAATAAAGGGGGACTGGGTTAGAGCCCTAGAATCCATAATTACGAACTACAAGCGCGGAGATGGGAACAGTTAAGCATGAATTAATAACTACTTTGATACAACTCTGGAACAAATACCTTACCTAGATATCTCACATTCAAGCATGCATACTGTGATCTGACCTTTGCCGTACTTCTACCTCACCGCCTCGATTCCCTGAACTCCATCAAACTTGTTGCTTGGCCATCATCCTCCGAGTCAAACGCAGACAGATGACGCGGTACATCCGCCCAGCCATGCATAAACCGAACCGGCGCATCAGCGCGCTCCGCACGCAGCTGAGCGGCTAGCCTATCGTCGTGTCTCCAAAAACGAACGCGCGACTCGTCATCCACCGTGACTAGCGACCCGTCCGCCTGCCACGCCACCGACGTCGTCTCCGTCGTGGCGCGGTTGTCGTTGCCGCTGCGCAGCACAACGCCGTTCATGACGCACGGCAAGCGCCGCGTGTTGTTGGTAGCCTGGGACTCGGCGTCGGCAGAGGAGGTGGGCAAGAACCTTATGCGCGCCTCGGTGCACTGATGCTGGGCCCGGTGTGTCTTTTCCTCAACGTTGAAGACGATGGGGTGTATGGCGCTGTTGCCTACAGCGAGCATATCGCCGGTGCCGGTCACGGATACAGATTGGATGGAGCTCTTTATCCAGAAACTGTCAATATGCAGGCTTTCGTGGCGTAAACTGTACAGTGGCCCAAGACCAACGTGATCTTGGCCCTTGTGGGGCAGCCTTGATTTATGGAGGGGCTCCAGTTCTAGGGCCTGGCCGAGGATGAGGTGCGGCAAAGAGTATGCGTAGATACTGTTGTTGCGACAGGTAGAGTAGACACGGGTGCCGTCTGAGCCGAGAGACAGCGATGTTACGCCAAAGTTGCGAGTGTAGTGCGGGTCACCGGTGGGCAGTTGGGTATGCGCGAGCGGTGCCGCCTGATTCCGTGGGATATATCGCGAGTCCCAAAGGCTAATAGAGGCATCCCCCTCGCCCGCAGAGATAAACAAGTGGTCCCGGTTAGGGAGCCATTGGACGGCAGTGATGGACGAATGAGAGGCTGTGGTTTGCTGTCCCTTGGGAGCTGTGTTGGCCCGGCAAATGGTGTAAATGGACTTGGCATGTTGCACCTGGGCGCTGGGGAAGAAGGCTCTGGATAGGCGTGGGTTCATGAAGGTGACCTCTGCATCGTCCATCGCATTGGTAGGCTGCTTATGGCGGATATCAAAGATGCTCATGATGCCTCCCCGAGAAGACGTCAGGACAACATGCGGGTCGCTAGGCCGGAATTTGATGTCGCGGAGGGCCGCTTCGTTGGGGCCGAGGTTGATGACTGTCTGCCCCGTTTCAAAGTCGATCACGCGTGCAGTCCGGTCACTGGATGCTGTTGCTATGTGAGCGTCCCGCAAATCAATGGCGGTGATGGCGTTTTCATGGGCGCGCCAGAATCGATCCACGTAAGGGCCTTCCTCTGGCGAGCGCCGAAAGACCTGAACCGTTCCGCTAGAGTCTCCAATTAAAGTCAGGTGCGTCGATTGTTTGTCTATGCCTTTGTTAGTGTACATCTAGTAGTGCTTTAGTAGATGCTGTTCCTTACCGACACCGGTCGTCATACTAAACGGAACAACAGTCTCTTGCGCAGGAGTCAGATCGTGGAGACTCCATACATTTGCTGCTGTTGAGCACAGAGACGTCAGGAAGGTTGATTGATAAGGCAGAGCCCGAGCCAAGACAGACGCCCGGCCTAGCCGCGGGCTGTTCCCAAACTCTCGGTGCAGCATACGACCGCGGAACGACATGTTTTCGAAGCGCTTGATAAGAGGGGCTGGAGTTGTGCGCTCAGTTACAGGCCTTGACTTGCTGGACGCCGCATAAGAATCCAGCTCGAGATCTTCTACATCGTCGTCTTCGATGGCTTCCAGAACAGACGGTTGCCGGAAGCGTCGCATACACGGCGATGACATGGTGGGCAGCCAGTCCATATCCGAGCTCGGCTCAATGCCGACACTTGCATCTCGCTCCGTGCGTGTTGCAGATTGGGGGTGGGGCGGCAGCTCCGGCTCCGCATCCTGATCCGCCGCAACCGCAGCCTGTTTCCCAGCCGCCCGGTCTACCGTAGTCGGAAATAATCGCCGCTTCGTAGATCTGTTGTTCAAAGGGTCTTCGTCCACAGCATCGAGCGCACTCCGCTTCCGGCCGCTTTCTGCATTGGAGTTTCCGAGTGACGAACGCGGCGTGAAGAAGCGGGCAAATCGTTTGGGCGTGACGGAGGCATTCTTCTTTGGCCGCGTGCTGCCTGAACGCGGCGGAGAAATCGGCGTAGATGCTTCTCCGTGCTTGTCACTCGGGCGAGCGGGAGAGCTCAAATTGATGGCGGGCCGAGTGGGACGCGGCCGTGGTTGTGAGCGGGAAGACATGATTCGGTGGCTAAGACGTAGATGGAAGTGGTAGCATGAGAAAATATAAAATATCGTGCAATTCTCATCCAAACAAAAAAAAAGAGCGCTGCCGTTGGGCTAAATGATGCTGGCCGGGCGCTCTGCAAAATGCTCATTCCACAATCAAAACAATGCCGGCACCGAATCTTCCAAAACTCCGTTGCCAGGGCATGCCACTCAACGCGTGAGGCGACGCGTCAGCCAATCACAGGCGGGCTTCCCACGATTGAGGATTGAGGAGCCGTCTGCACCACCAGCCAATCACAGACGAGTGTCAGCATACTTACGGCCGGAATAATTCCTTATCGATAATGTTTTTCTCTGTCTAACACTCCGAAAATTTTGTGAACTTTTCGCATCGACGTTTGGCGACCGCAGCGAAAAAGGGCGATCGTGGGGTTGTTGAAGTCTGCGCTTTTAGACGTGACTCTTTTTGCGCACTACACTGGCCGTCATTTTTCTTTTTACTTACCTCTCGACGACGTCTTTCTCGCTGATATCCAACACACTCCTCCAGCGCCATGGCGATCCAGAAGAAGCACGGCAAAGGCCGTCTGGATAAGTGGTACAAGCTCGCCAAAGAAAAGGGCTACAGAGCTCGTGCTGCCTTCAAGCTGATCCAGCTGAACAAGAAATATGGCTTCCTCGAGAAGAGCAGAGTCCTGCTGGATCTTTGCGCTGCTCCTGGTGTACGTGTTTTCTCTCTATTGCATGCGTGTGTGGCAGGCTACCTAGTTTGCGATTGCTAACCCGAAACTCTCAGTCATGGTGTCAAGTTGCCGCCGAGGCCATGCCCGTAAACTCCATCATCATCGGTGTCGATCTGGCTCCCATCAAGCCCATCCCGCACGTTATATCCTTCCAGGGCGATATCACGACCGAGCAGACCCGCGCAACCATCCGCACCCACCTCAAAACCTGGAAGGCCGACACCGTTCTTCACGATGGTGCGCCCAACGTCGGTACTGCCTGGAACCAGGATTCGTTCAACCAAGCCGAGCTGGCCCTGCAAGCCATGAAGCTGGCGACCGACTTCCTTGTTGAGGGCGGTACCTTTGTCACCAAGGTTTTCCGCTCCAAGGACTACAACTCGCTCATGTGGGTCTTCAACCAGCTCTTCACCAAGGTCGAGGCCACCAAGCCCCCGTCTTCGCGTAACGTTTCCGCCGAGATCTTCGTCGTTTGCCGTGGCTACAAGGCCCCCAAGGTCGTCGACCCCCGTTTCCTCGACCCCCGCTCTGTCTTCGAGGAACTGGCCGCTCCGACGCCCAACAATGAGGCCAAGGTGTACAAGCCCGAACTGAAAAAGCGCAAGCGTGATGGTTACGAGGAGGGTGATTGGACGCAATACAAGGTCATCTCTGCCTCCGAGTTCATCAACACGGTCGATCCCATTGAAATTCTCGGTAGCACCAACAAGCTTAGCTTTGACCAGCCGGCTGGCGGTGATGATGCATTGACCGCCCTGAGCAAACTTCCCGAGACAAACGATGATATCCGCAGACTCTGCGCTGATCTCAAGGTTCTCGGCCGCAAGGAGTTCAAGCAGCTGCTCAAGTGGCGTCTGCGTGCCCGTGAGCTGTTTGGTCTGGCTGTTGTCAAGAAGGCCACCATCCAGGAGGTTACCGAGGGCGAAGTTGCCGAGGTGGCGCCCATGGATGATGAGCTCCGCATTGAGCAGGAGCTCCAGGCCCTCAAGGACAAGGAGAGCAACAAGCGCAAAAAGGAGCGCCGCAAGGAGAACGAGAAGAAACAAAAGGAGATTGTGCGCCTGCAACTGCACATGACTGCGCCCATGGACATTGGTGCCGAGCAAGAGGGTCCCCGAGGCGAGGGCTCCATGTTTGCCCTGCGCACTGTGGCCAAGAAGGACGGTGCCCTGGCCCACCTCAGCAAGGGTCGCATGCAAGTCGTCAAGGAGTCCAAGCAGCCGGATCACATCAACATGGGCGATGATTCTGACGACAGCGATCCCGAAGAGGACCGTCTGGAGAGAGAGCTTGACAACATGTATGAAAGCTACAAGGACCGCAAGGCCGATGCCGACACCAAGTACCGCGCAAAACGGGCTCGCGAGGAACATAAGGACGGCGAGTGGGAGGGCTGCTCTGCTGACGAGGGGTCTGGTGATAATTCCGATTTCGAAGAGGAACAAAACAGCGAAGACTCCGACAGTGACGATGACGACGACGCCAAGACACCCAACACCCTGCTGACCGACCTGGACAACGAAACCCCTGGCCCCGACGGCAGCGGTCTTTCCAAAAGAGCACTCAACTTCTTTAGCCAAGACGTCTTCCAGGGCATGGACATATTAGATGATGCTGATATGGAGATGGTCGACGCCACAGCACCTGTCGACAAGAAGGAGGCCAAGAAGGAGAAGAAGGCAAAGAAGGAGGAGGAGAAGAAGAAGAAGGAGCAGACCAAGACCGACACAAAGGCTGATAAAAAGGCCGATAAGAAGAAGGCTGCTGCCGCTGCCGCCGAAGAGTCTGACAGCAGTGACGATGATGATGGCATTGAGGTGGTCAAGAAGGCCGAGGATTGGGAGGAAGAGAAGCGCCGCCCCGACGGACGCCTTGATATCGACATCATCACGGCCGAAGCCATGACCTTGGCCCACCAGCTCGCCACAGGCCAAAAGTCCAAGCACGATCTCCTGGACGAGGGCTTCAACAAGCACGCGTTCCGCGACCGCGACGGTCTCCCCGAGTGGTTCATGGAGGATGAGGGCAAGCACGACAAGCCGCTGAAGCCCATCACCAAGGCAGCTGCGGCGGCCATCAAGGAGAAGATGCGTGCGCTCAACGCCCGGCCCATCAAAAAGGTGCGCGAGGCCAAGGCGCGCAAAAAGTACAAGGAGGCGCAGCGCCTGGAGAAGCTGCGCAAGAAGTCGGACATGCTGGCCAACGACGAGAACTTGACCGAGAGCGAAAAGGCCACGACCATTTCCAAGATGATGGCCAAGGCGGCCAAGAAGAAGCCGCGCGCGCCGCTCAGGGTCGTGGTGGCCAAGGGCACAAACAGAGGTGTCAAGGGCAGACCGACGGGTGTCAAGAAGGGCCGTTACCGCATGGTGGATCCCCGCATGAAGAAGGAGCTGCGGGCCATGAAGCGGATATCAAAGAAGAAGAAGTAGAGTGCGGGTTTGTTTTGTTGTGTGAGCGTTCACTATTTCGCGGCGTTGGTTATCATGAGTTCGTTAGGGCGTATCGAAGGCGGCTCAAAAGTTCTACTTCTGGATGGCTGGCATACTCGTATATATGATGCATAACTACCATGTTATTTTTTTCTTTTCTTGCATGATTGTTCTCACGATCGCTTACAATAGCGCCATTGCAGCTTGCAGCCTGCTTCATCATGGGGCGCTTTTCTGTGGCATTGTGATGGAAGTCCATGTCACCCCGGCTGCAACGTCTGAGGTTCTTCTCCGGCTCCCTCTAGCAAATCCTAGTATGTGTCCAATACCGGCCTGCTTCACAACGTCACCATCTCGGGAGCATTTTGGCGCTCCTAGTCTAGACTCTAATCACCACCCACACACGCCACATATTGCAAGTTATAGCATGCCGCGCTCTGCCCTCCTCGAGTGCCACGGGCTCTATATTGGTCTGCAAATATTTCTATGGGGCATCTTGAAAATACTTCTCGGTTAATTAAAATGGTTTCTATGTGCGCGCCATGGAGCTCGAGCCAGCCGTATACCCTCTGGACGAATCAACAGCCGTGAATATGTCCGACTGCAATATCCAGCGCATGCGTGTATGTTGGCGTTTAGCCTTTACGGGCCCAGTAGTGTAAGTGGTTTGCCGGCATCCATGCGGCCTAATCTCGCAGATGAATACGGGCAACACTAGACCAAGACAACGAATGCTGGTAGCAACCAACGGCGGTGTCGTTTCACGCTTCGGCGGCAGCAATCTAACTGTGCTTTTGGTTTGGAGAATATCACCAGTAGCCTCAACTTACAAAAGCTCCACTCGACAATACTCTAGCTTTCAGTGGCCATTTTCTCCCAGTTCCATGAGTGACTCTATGGATCGCCATCTAGCATCTTTCTGTAACCCCACGCTGGCATCTTGCAGTCATTGCTTAAACGTTTATACATGCTGTGCTTGGGGCGGAAAATCGTCCACATGGATGATAACGGCGAGCCCGTTCAAGAAAAGGATCCCGTCCTAGCTAAAACCTCTCCCATAGACCACCAGCTGGATGTTGCGGCCATGGATACGTCGCCCAATGGCGAAACGGTGGTACATTCTGGTCTCGACCTCTTGATCCAGACGTGGGATGACTGCACGTGCTTTTATGGCCATCCCCTCTGCCGAATGCCCGACCAAGGAAAACCCCGCTGCGACATTCTTCCAGACGGGCACTGGCCACTGGCTATGGTTCCAAATGGTTCCCTGTGCAAGCTTGTACATGTGAAGCTACTTTGACGATGCACAGGATCGTGATTTGGAATCCAGCAGAACAATGGTAGGAGCCGCCTGTGCCCATTGGGCCGCAGAGGAAGTGGCAGCTTGCTTTGATTCACGATCTACATGCTTGAGAACGCCGTTTACCGCCTGTCATTGAGGCTTTTGGGAATAGCCAAGACGATAGTCTGGATGGAAAGTCCAGCTACCACACCATGTAGAGATCAGATTGCAACTCGCCTGACAAGGCCGCCCGATCTTTTCACCTGTGCCGTCACAATCACTATGAGTACACTCGCTCTACCTGCAACAGTCCATCAAGCCTCGGCCGAGCAATAACGGTGTTTTCTCCACTGATACAAGTCGACATGAAGAACCTGTGCTTTTGCCACACGTTCAATCTACACCACACCACTCTATGCGCCTGCAGAACGGCCCATTCCAGTCCGCCGCCGGCTTCACTGTGGGTCGAAGCGAATTCCCTCGCTGGTCCTAGCAGCTTGGAAGGCGAATCTGTGGGCTGCGATTTAAGACATTGTTATCCTTCCCGAGGTTGGCTACATACATGACTAGTGATGTGTCAAATAGGCATCTGACCTGCTACCCAGACTTGACGCGCTGATTAGAAACATAGGCTTCTCACGGCTAGAGGTACCGGAGCTTGGCAAGCCGATCGGTAGGTCTCAAAGCTTAGCAGAACGAGCCCCATGGTCATAAAAGTGTCTATAAGTTGATTATTCTCGACAACATTTTCTTCAGCAATGGAAAATGGCCCAGGCACACTCTGCGATTTCGCAGCACACGCAAGGACCATGGCAAACAAGCAGGCCAGAAAGGCTCTGGAGCTACTACGGCGTCATCTGAGTGCTTTTTTTTTTCTTCTTCTTTTTTTGTTCTATTTAGTGACAGCAGAGAACAATGGGAAGCTTGGATGTCGTTGCAGATTGGGTGGCAGACCAGAGATGCGACTTGCGTTCTGCATCCAGACGTATCAGATGGAATTGTCTGACAAATCGACAGTCTGAGCATATCGGCAGAGCAGACACATTACCTGTGTACATCGATCACTATATAGGATGCCAGCCATGTAGCTGTGAGTATGTGCTACCAATCCTAACGGAGGTGGACTATAAAATGCCTGACCAAGGGATTGGTATCAAGACGATTGGCCCAACAAAGCAGACGGATGCATCAGACACTGCGAATACATGCAAATCAAGCACGACTGGGGGCTAAACAAAACTTGCGGTCAGTGACGTCACGTGAAGAAAGAGGGTTTATAAGACGGGGAGTGCCCAAGAAAAAAAAAAAGAAAAAAAAGAAAAAAAGAGGTTCTTAGAATGCCAGATATCCTGCCAGTGGGGAGAGGGAAGAGGAGACAAGGAAGATGTGAGATGTGATATCGTGGCCTGCAGGATTTTTTTCATTTTTTTTTTTTTTCATTCTGACACCAAGACGTGCATATGGGAGATTGGGCAGAAGAAAAGACACTTTAACTTGTGGCGGTGAGCAGCCCGCGGCACCAGGCATGGGAGACAGGACCGGAGAGCCATCATGGAGATACAGTCTCGAGTGGTCCCAGGGCTGTGAAACACGGAAGACGGAGGAGGAGCAGGATGGCGTGGTGGTTGCGGCTGGTGGTTGCTACCTAGACTACAGAAAGGTCGATAGGACACACGCCGAGGCCCAAGGGATGGGCCATGGTGTCTTGAGTGTCTTGATGTAGGCTCAAGCTGGAGGTGTTTGGGCTCGGCTGCTGGGCTCGACGCAGCAGAGTCTCACACATATTACATGCCAGAGCCCGTGCTTACTCTGACTCCGGTGTATATTGCATGCATGTATGCAACCAAACTTCCCTGCAGACAGCCAGTTGTGTGGTGAAGGTTGTGTGTGGTTGATCTCGAAGGAAAGCCCTAGAGATGCGCGGGTATGCAAAGTACTACGGAAGTTCACAAACACAAAGAAAGGGCAAACATGTGAGTAATGGAAATGAATATCTTGAATCTAAGTGGCCGTCTAAAGATGATTGGCCCTAGTAATATTAAAACAACAAGAAAACAACCCACAGAAGCGTCGCATCGCACAAGATGGACGCCCCCAATTACACGACGATCTGCAGTCACGTGACCCCGAGAAAATGAGGTTCTGCTGGTAGAAATGTGGGATGCTGGAACTGTGATCCTCCCGATGATTTTTTGGTGGTTTTTTGTGGGATAATGAAGGGCAAAAGGAAGAACGCCGTCTAATAAGAGAGAAAAAGATCAAAAAAAAAGTCTATGAATGATGCAAGCCAAACGAGATAGAGCGCGAGGCAAGTGAAGCGGCACTGCTCTAAAGAGGTATAAAGAAAAAAAGAAAAAAAAAAAGGTGTGATAAAACACAGACGATCGCTCGCTGGGGTGGATATGAAGGGCCGAGAAGAAACGAAGATGAAAAAGAAATCAAAAAAGGCTCTGGCTGGGAGTGCTGCTGCGAAGCATTACGGGTTGAGTCCAGATCAAAGAGCAGGCGGAAAAGTCTAGAGAAAATGCGAGAGAATCGAAGCAAGGGAATCAAAGCAAGAAGACAGGGCTGGCGTGGCCTCGTTGCTTAGATGCGGCCCATACGGCGGCGGGGGAACTTGTCGGGGAAGTACATGGTGCACTCTTCGCAGGCATTGTCCATGCCAATGGTCTGCCAGATCGACCGGTCCTGGCACGGGGTCTGGATGAGACCGGCGCGCTCGCAGTAGCGGGCGAAGCTGAGGCTCTTGTGCTTGCACACAAACTGGTGGGCGTAGTACTGGCACATGGTGGAGGTTTGTGGAGAGTAAAGTAGAAGAGTAAAAGAAGAAGATACGGCGAGGAGCGTAAGAGCAAGAAAGATGAAGAGTGATGGAGGTATGATAAATGCGCGTGAGTATTAATCGTAGATGCAAAGAGATCAAAGCAACAAGTAGAATCAAGTGCAACGCTGGTGTGATGGATGAGAATGGTGAAGATGGGATGAGGAGAAGAGACCAGGAGGAGAAAAGGCGAGGGATGTAGTCGGCTTCATATATACTCGACGAAACGAGAGCTTGTTTTGCTGTTTGGCCGGCCGGCACATTTGGTTGGGTCTCACTGACATCCTGGTAGAGAAAAGCAACCCTGGCATTGGCACACAACACCACCCACCGTCCCATCCCATCCCATGCAGATAGATGCAACAACATACGTACACACCGTTACGGAGACCAGACGACAGCAAGAGAGCACAACCCTGTCGTGTCGGCCTTGCTGGCTGGTACCAAGCTTCCCTCTCCAATTTTGGGATCTGTTCGTCGACACATACAGCGACCGGGTCCAGGTTCCATGTCAAGTCTATCTTTGTCGGTGCGGCTGTGGCCTGTGCCAGATTTGAGCAGCAAGAGTAATAAAGGCAACGAAAAGGACGCCCAGACGCCTAAAAGGGTGGAAGAAGAGCCGGAGAAAAAAAAAAAAGAGAGGCTCCCCAGAAGTCGCTCTGCTCCAGTTCCTCTCGCTCTCATTCTCACTCGTTCTCTCGCCACTAATTTCCACCCATTAGTTGTCCTCTTCTCTTCCATTCCAGAGGGATGGTCCACCAGACCTTCATGTTACTTGATGGAAATGCCAACACAAGTTCATGGTGGTAGTAGCATGGCCGCGTAGCAAGGATGACCATGCTTCCACTAGTTGGTGTGGCCGAGAACAGAATCCCTATAACAGACGAAAAGTAAAATAATAGAAAATATCTTATTATTATTGTGCACCGACCAATAAGCCCATGGCCCATAGGCTTCTTGGTGTCCAGGGGGACTTCCCTCCCCATCGCACCAGGCCTAAAAAGGAAAACGTATAGAAGCATCTGCCGGACAGAAGAGGGAGAAAAAAAAGGACATGAGAGAGGGAAAAAGAAGATCCTCGCCTTGACCAGGATGTTGACCCGGGCTTGGGCTGCGTCAGGTTACTGTAGAGTAGTAGCTTGTATGTAAGAATACAAGCCAGCCAGAGAGAAACGCCGAGCTTTGCACTATTGCCCACTGGACTACGACTACTCATGGCAGGACATTATTCCAACGAGGAAAAATACCCGGCGAAGGAACATGGTTGATTACGGGACTTGCCATTGGCCTCGCCGTAAAGCTCTTTTGTGAGGACCAGCAGCTTGCCCCCCTCACAAGAAGCACATCAAACACCAGCATGGCCACCAGAAAAATCAAAGAAACAGAGCCGGAGACGAAAGAGGTATGAAGTCTGGGGCTCGACCTCTCCTCAATTCGCCTACAAGATTATTGGTTTTGAAAGAGGAGGGGGGACAAAAAAAAGCACAGAGCAAAAAACAAGGTCTAGAATCCAAGGACGAGGATTCGCCAGGCAGGATTCGACCAGGACTCGAGAAGTCAAGGACTCGAGGACTCGGTGACGACTCGGCAAGCACTTGAAGAAAGCCAAATGGGAAAGAACCTCGCATCACATGGCACATCGCCAAAAATGGCCATCACAAAGCCCACAGTCGTTATTTCTTTCAACATTGTCATTTCTGGTCGTGCCGATTAGTTGCGCGCAAAATAGAAAGCGGGAAGAGTGCGTGGCTGACTATCCTCTACGGCGTAGCTCAGTAACTAACCACTAGGAAGACGGACTGAACCAAGGAACACAGAGAGGCACACTTCCTAGCCCCTTCCATGACAAGACAGCTTATAAAAAGACACCCTAAAGGAAAATAAAGAGCAGGCTGGGTTAAAAACAGCCAGGTTATAAAATTATCCGCCCGCTTCTGTTTCGGAAGTAGAATGAGTGGCCAGATTCCATCTCAACCTCCTGGCTGGCTGGCTGGCACACAACAGAAGGGGCCCCGGGGTTTAGACGACTTCAGACGGACACAGACTTTGATCGACACTCTAGAAATAGACAATGAGACATGAGCACTGGGAGCAGTTGACTGTAATCTAAAAACTTGTCAGAAACAAGCCCCCAAAAGACATAGCCAGTCCATCATCACCATCACCATACCAGGTGAGGTTGTGACTTCACATAACTAGTTGTATGTAGCAAACATGTCAAGTACTTGGACGCACGATAATGCTTCTCTCCCTCCCGCCCTGCCCCCACTACGACTTTACGCTTGTACGCAGTGGAGACTCCTCTGAACCCAACGGCCCAATAGTCACGATTCCAATTACTTCACAGGAACTGCAACCGGAGAGCAACGACTAATAGCAACGTAATTATTGGTGCAACATCATTAGCCAATGCTGGCAACGATACAGTGACAAGATAAATTGGCTTCCATCTTTGCTCTTGGAGGCTTTTTTTTTTCTTCTCTTTTTCTCAAAGGATTGCAGCATAAGCATATGAGTCCCATAAAAAAAAACACAAACGGTTACTTGGCTCAAGACATCTCACGATAGTTGGCCGCGTGTGGAGTCTTTTCTTGATGCCCCTCCTCCATATACATGTGTACATGCTTATCTACATCGCCGTCGGGTCGTGTATACTTGTCTACTTGACCCGACTAGCCTCGCAGAGTATCGGTTCGTGCCCCCTCATTTTACCCAGCACCCTGTAGCCACTGCCAGATTACTAGAGCCGTTATTACTACTTCTACTGTATAGGGCCTCGGACTGCCAAATACCGTTTAGCATAGTACTCAGATCATCAGACGAGCCTCTTTCGAACACTAGAAACACCATATACCAGGGACAGTAATGATTTGAGGGGGGGAGAGCCCTACAATGCCTCGGACTATCTCCTACCGGCAAAAATAACCAGGGTAAAGAGACAAGTCGGCACTCCGGCAGCTTTTCCCCTTCCCTCGTGTCCTCCTTCCTCTCCTTTCTCATCTCTCTAACATGGCATGGTATGGCAGTCAGTGTATCATCCTGTCTCTTGTCTACATGGGATCGAAGTTCCAGCCACCAATCTGGCTCTATTTTAACGCCCATGTACATACATACACATACATACACACCTGTAGATCAGATCATAGTTTATTTTTGCTTCTGACTTTGCCTTGCAACCGAGAGACCCAGAAACAAATGCCCTGGTTGTTGTCTCTTGTTGACCCCCAAAAAATGACGATGACATTGAAGGAGCATCTACCCACGGGCCTCATGTGGCCTAATGAGGCATTTGTGGTGCGTCTTGAAGCTCTTCGCCAGCAAGCGAGAAATAAAGATAGTTTGGGGGTGCGCTAGAAAGACACTGGAAGCGTGAGAGGGCTGCCAGATCAAGAACAGGACAAAACGGACGCCGCGGGCTCGGATCCGGCCATCCGGTGATTAGGAGCAGCTCCCACGCTGGTGGTGCTGCTGCTGCTCCTACTCTTCCTGTCTGGTGTCTGGCCCTGTGAGAGTGCGGCGTCAATGATCTCGGTGAGGCCTTGATTGTCGACGAGTGGAACGAGCGGGCGTATTTGCACATGCGCATGCACGCGCGCAATTCAGTACATCATGCCATGCGCCAGGACTGGGCTTGTTGGGTTCGTCACGACGTGTGTAGAGGTATACTCGCGCAAGTCCATACATATCGCCCATATGTCGATTCGGCACTCTTTGTCGGCGCTCGAGGCGGTGACAAGATGCAATGCACCCTCTGCAGACTGGCCTGTGCGCTTGTTACTGTGCTTCCTTTGGGCTTCTGGAAGGTCTTCTGCTTCCTTTGGTCTATAAGTGCGTACCGATATAACGCATCTGCTTTGTTTCCATCGGTGAAGCCAGGCATGTCCGCGCCAAGTCCTAGTCACTCGGCCGTGAATAAGCAGCAAGATAGCAGACCGGGAGGGCCAGGGGAGGAGCCATCCCGGTGAGCAGAGTGTCTATTGTATGTGCAGTTAGTTAGTTAGTTAACTATACATACTACACACTTGTGCGCGTATGGCTGGCTCATCTTCTCGGCTCGTCCTCGACTTTATCTCGTCGCCTGTTCCTGGCCTGCCTTGCACGTTGCGCCATCTTTCGGGGTCTCCTAGGCTGCAAGCACGCACTGTTCTGTTTAGAGCTGCTGTGAGCCCGTGTCGTCGCCCTAGCTTCTGAGCGTCAGCATCGTCCATAACAAAGGTAGTTATTTGTACTTGCAACTATAGATTTCATCGCATTCCTCAGATTCCCTGGTCTCGCCTGTGCAGAACACCGTCTCTCCGCTCACCCGGTTTCTCCAGACCAGGCCCAAGTCATCATGAGGGTCGTGGGCAGTGGAAAGTGGAGGTGGAACTTTCCGGGGAGACTCTTAGCCGGCCGGGGGGTTATTTTATGCTTGTGGAGTCAGTCCTAGTATCGGTTTGATTTGCTTGTTTAGCCAGATGGAGGGCGGGCAGCTTCTTGCTAGCTGGTAAACCCTCTACCCTCTTCCTCCTGGACCAGTCTCCTTTTCTCTCTATGACCCTCTCTTCTCCTCTCCCTCCCCTGTCCCCTTCCCTTTCTACCCGCCTTCAAACCCGCCACTCTGCCACGCTTGCCTCAAGGCGCCCTGATTTTAGCCTCATCCTTGCTTTGTCTTGTCTTGTCTTGTCTTGGCTGGTCTTACAGTCCGAACAAGGGTGCTCCCTCCTGGCTGTACATATTCGGAGCCGTGGCGCTTTAGCTTTCGCTTCTTGCTACCACCCTTGTCATTCTGCTCACCTGAATCGCTTTGCCAGTGGCCCGTCCCTGATCGGTGTCCTATACTAGGCCACGCTTATGCTAAGCATGTACAAGCATATTGTGTGCCATGTTATTGTACTACGCTCTAGAGTAGCTTTTAATTGTATGGACTCGCACTCTAGAGCCCCTCCAACCCACGCCTCACGTACTCGGTGCTCCCGAGCCTGCTGACGGTACGCTCGGTGTAGGCTATAGAGCTTGCCATTAAGCACCATACACGAGCTGTTGGCTGATCACGTTTTCCGTTCCATTATCTTCACCGAGCCCGAAAAGCAGGGACCACAACGAAGTGACGCCGAGATTCTGATAAGTTGTGATACGCGATAGCAATTGGTGATGTTGATTGGGTAAAGGATAATATGTGTTAGGGTTAGATGTGATCCTTGGGTTAGAATCCTGACGTGACAGTCGAGGAGGATAGAGGCAGCCGGCAGCACCTGTCAATGATAGGGCCCCTTCTTAGACAGGCCCCTTTTCATCTGATGTTAATCTTCACGCTTTGTCAAAGTGATAGTTAACTATGTGATTCAAGCTTATGTGACAGAGCCATAGGCAAAGGGCAAGGCCGTGACGGGCAAACTGTGTCTATTAATATGCACATGCAGACAAACCTGCCAGCCTCCTGCAAACGTCAGCCTTGTGCTGTCTGCACTTTACGTGCAGTTTGTCGCGTAGCTTAAACCCTTGCTCGCGATGCGCGTCATTGGATTTTCAGGCTGGTTCTCGTGTGGTGGCAAGCTTGATATTGGAATGTAAAAGTAACAGGATACACGCAACGTTTGCACAGTACAACCCAGCGAATCTCGTACAAAACGAGACTAATAGCTGCGCCCAAGCTGGCGGTTGCAGTGGTGTCACCTGCATGTAGCCTGCATGTACCTTCGGGTACTTTTAACTACGTGTAACTACTTGCATGTACTTGCAATTGGGTGCTCTCGTGGTGCTTCCTTAAGCACTTGCAGCGTGTCTCGCCCGACCGAGGTTTAGGGAAAGTGCGTGAAAAGTCTTCACCACCTTCTCTTTGTAGATGCGTGTCCGGTTGCCCTCTGAAGCCACGTGATTTATGATAAAGAGATGTGGCCTCTTGGATATTTGTCTTTCTTTTGATCAAGTCGCGGCAAACTATCACCACTCGCAAGCTGCCCGCCATCATTTCGCCATGTGAAGGCCGCAATTCTCACACAACAATAAAACCCCTGGCCCACTATACTTTTATCCCTTGTTCCAGCCAGTCACGCTCGTCGCGCGTCGGCGCAGCTCCAAATTCAAGGTCACACCGTTGCCGCAGCGCACGCCTATCAGCCAAATTGTGCTGAATTTTGCGCTTCCTTTCTCTCTCGCACACGCTTTTTTTTTTCCTGCCGTGGAATCTCCCGTCGAACCAGTTGCGCGCCTGGGAACCACGCCCATCAAACTTTGCCGCTGTGTCGTCACATTTCACGGAATATTTGCTATTTTTTTGTCTGCTCCTGTTACTTCACTTGAGTTGCGAACATCGTCTACCGTAGTGCGAGCTCTAATCCCGCGCTCCTTTTCTCGGCCCCTCAACGACTTTCTTATGCCTCTACTCCTAGGCTTTCCAACCTCAAAAAAGCAACCGAATACGACTCGCTGCAGGCCCATTGCAATATTTAATTTTTAATTCCAGCAGAGCTTCGTTGACTTTGTCTGAGACTGCTTTCCCCAGCCTCGTCTGGTCTTGTCCCTTTTTGTGACCTTCGCGCCCGCCTCCTTGCAAAAGCTTCTCTTTGCTCCTCGCCTTCCTATCAACCTTCGCCGGAAACCTTCTCACGACACACAATCGCAGCCGCTTGTTCCTTAAATACACTTGTTTTGGGCTGCCTGCGTGTATCTAAGTCCCGAGCCTTTCCCTCTAACTGCCCGCTTGTCGCTCGTTTACCGCTCTCGCACCCATTCGCTCGTTCATTTGCATTCCAGTGCCTCAAACTCCTCCCCACTGGCTTATTTCGACGACATCTTCTTTCGAAACCGCCCACAACCGCCTGCTTTCGCGCCTAGAATTCGCTGGCGCCTATCTCGCCTATACTTCCTCGGCCGTAGCAACCATCCTGTTTTGTGGAAACAGAGGCGCCCCTTCGTGATCGGTAAACCGCCAGCCTTGCCACTGGTAGCTAGCTAGTTTTCAGTGTATGCACTAAAAGTAGCTATCCGAACTTGTAATAAGGCGCTCTTAAACGGCTGAGTCCAGCACACAGCGAACTGTTTGTGCTACTTAAGCAAGCTACTTGGCTGATTGATTCGAGAAATTCACCTACTCTCGTTTCCTTACCCCCTTCTTTTCTGACCACATTATCGAACAACTTGCAATATCCGACATCACATCACGATACCGATTACTCTCCGCGTCGACCTTGCAGCTCCTGGTAAAGGTGTTTTGTTAAAGAAAGCATCGAAAGCCTGGAAGCTAAAACATAACTTCGGGCTTGGGCCTAAGTTTGCATAGGGGGCTTCCTTTTTCTCAAAAGCAACTCTCTGTCAACTTCACCACCAACCTTGAATCTGCAACACAACTATCTACGTCCTTTGCAGTCTTTGCATGAGACGTTACCAGCCCAAAGACTCTCTTTAAGGCTCCGATACAAAACCTCTTTGGTCTTGTTGAAAAGTCCTTTGCCCACGCTGCTTTTGCTGCCATATACATCATTGTTTGCCATTGTTCCATCCAGTCTGATGTTTCGTAAATGACGATGTGCAAGGAATAGCCAGTTACAACCTTCAGCCCCGTTTCTTCTAAGATCGTACATATTCCCCATATTGCATATTCTGAGGTCTACTCTGTCCTGAAGCCAGATTTTCGCCCCATACGCTTCCGTATACCCTACCATCTTGGCCCAATCGCGTGTCGTGGTAGCGCTGTGTTGAAAACCGTGTGGCCCTTTGGGTCCGAAATTTGCTTTTTAGCCCAAGTCTTGTTAGGAACCCAACCATTTTATCCCGTTCTCGCGGCTAAACATCAACACCTAAAGCCAAGAGAAGCGTCATACTGATTCTTTGCGACCCGACACGTTGGAAATTTGGAACCCGCGAAGGTAAAAAGGCTTAGGGCATCTTGCTTTGCCTGCTATTGGTAAGCTTCCAATCGATTCCTCATGACAACTGAACCTAATCCCATTGTTTGGGGACGTTTCTGTTTTACATCAGATCTCGTCTCAAGAAATCTGCGCCGTTTTTTCAAATGTAGACGGGTCTCATTTACACATGCTATAATGTTCTAATGATTCGTGTTCTCATGGGGCCGATGTCACTTTCATTGTAACGGACTTGCTAACCAGTTTTCAGGCCAGGCGTCCAAAAGACCCACAGCTCGATCAAGGTCTATTTGTTCTGATCATGGCATCCTCTGAAGTCGATCAGAAGTTTCTCGGGCGACTAGCCAAGGCAGTCGAACCAGAAAATCGCCTACTATCCGAAATGCTGTTCAAAATCCTTGGCTTGTCCCTGAATTTAGCAGAGCAGCTTGTACTAGCCAAAAAGCAGAGGCGGCAAATGGCACTAAGTTCACCAGACTACCTCAAGCGGGCATGGCACATCCTTTGGCTTTCGCGAGAGGGTCTTAAAATGTTAGAGCAATATGTTTTACCAATGGTTGGCCACTATGGAGAGCTCAAGGTTCTGGCATACAAACTACGGGCGTCCTTTTATCACATTTTTGTACTATTCTATAACAACCCGACAGTCTCCGACATGGGCATATGTGAAGTCGTGATATCACATCCATCCAATCAACAAAAGCGAGATGCAAAAGGCAAAGGAAAAACCGTGGCACGTGAGGATGATTTAGAATCACTGAACTCTTCCATACAACCGACACATCCACTGGAAGGGGGGCCTTCATTACGCCCCCCGCCTGGATTTGAGCTCGTAAATCCGAAAGCGATAGAGTTCTCACCCGACTTCCTCATCTCCGCTACAAATTACCTGCCTTTGGCACAACGGTACTTTATGGAAGCCGTCATAATAGCGGAAGAGCTACTATGGGGGTCACATTCCCTACGGTTATCGGTCAAGACCGAGTATGCGGCATTCTTATATGAATGCATGCACGATGTCGAGGGCAGTCGACAGCTAGCAAAGACCACCATTGCCGAGGTCTACGACGCCCAAGAGGGAATGGATGATGATATGTTTTCCGATGCCTGCGAGCTGGTCACTGTTTTGGGCCGAATGATGAAGCGCGGCCTTGAGCCGAACGGCAGCGTGAGGCATAAAACAGTACCACTGGCGTCACAGGTCGCCGTCCCGTTGCCTGGTATGGAAAATCCCATCTGAGATGAGACGAAAACCAAGCTGGGCTGTACGAGATACCCTTCGACACCACGGTCCTTTAGTCACTTTCCCGACTTTTCCTGGTTTTACTAGAGCAAACTCTTGAACTGGCGCTGTAAAAATAACCAACTGCTAGCAATCACACACACCTTCACAGCAGCGTTTCTTATTTCGTCTGATTGCATTTGTTTAATCTCTTTTGCCATTTACCCTTCATTGGACTACATGTTCTCCTGCTTATCTGTATCTACATAATACTGGGCGTTTTTTTATTGTCTTGTTTGGTCTAACTAGTTTTTTGTCGTCGTTTTTAGCTGTGAGCATATGCAGTTTGATATCGTGTTGTTCCAGAGTTTACCTTATTTTTTTTTTCTTTTCCCTTTCTGCGTTGCTAGAGTTTCACCTCAGGTCCTTTTTCTTTTGTTTTTATTTAATGCTGTACAGAGCATAAGAGAGGTTGGCGATGCTCCATGGCATTTGGCCTTCACTAGTTAGTTGGGCCATGACCTTCTCGTGATGGATGGTACATTTACTCTTCACAGAACTTTATACAAGGCACATTTTGTACTTATATAAATATGATTCATTCCAGTCTATCCGAATTCTATGAACTACAGGAAAACGTAACGCCAACTCCCTAACTGTCTAACACAATACCGAAAAAAGTCCAGGCGGCGGACAGTGATATCGCCATGGACGAGACCCAGATGAATCCTAAGATGCCGAAGACGCCGAACATGCCGAAACCAGAGCGCCACGCCGAGAAGTCTTACTCCCGCTCCCGCTTCACGCGGACCTGTGGCGCCCGCGGTCCCAGCATCCAGTCCTGCATAGCTAGCCACTCGCTCCAGCTAGCCTCGGCACCCTCAATCTCTTGTTCCGTGGCGTTCATGGGTCGCATAAAGGGGATGGTTTGGCCGTCTTCCATGTCGTAGTCGGCCTTGACATGCAGCCAAGTATCGCTCTTGGCGGCAAACAGGTAGTTTTGGCGCTCCGCCTCGTGCAGCGGGCCGACGCCCTCGCGCCAGTCATCGCCAAAGAAACCGTGCAGCACGCCCGGCGCATCGAAGCCCGTTGCTACTAGGCGACGGATGTACGGCAGCAGCGTGACGGTGGACGAGGCGCAGGCCAGCGTGCCGGCGGTTGGCGAATCGGGAGGCATGGACATGGACATGGACATGGTGGTACGTGCAGACGGCGACGAGCCGGCGAGCGCGGGTGAGCCGGTGTGCGGCAGTACCTGGGACGACGAGAGCACGGGCTGGCGCAAGCGCTGGCTCGGCAGCTGGATGTTGACGTAGGCGGCAACGGCCTGCACGGGGCTGGTGTGCTGGGCCACGTCGATAAAGTAGCGCACGCACGACTGGAACTTGGGGTGCCAGTCGAAGATGTCGCTGTTACCGAGAAAGGGCTGAGACGTGCCGAGAAGACTGTTAGCGAGCACGAGGGCGGGCGGGGAGTTGGAGAAGAGCATTGTGGGATGGATGATGGGGAGGAAGTGGAACTGGGGGATTTGGGATAAAAAGTGATAGAGAAATGGCGAGGGTGAGCCGGGTTTCAGTAGAGCCAGTGGACGTTGGTCGAGGGATTGGTCTCTCGAAGTCTTCATATCATGCGATAGGCTTTATACGCGATATTCAGCTGTAGAAGCCAGACTTGGCACGACTGAGAGGATAGTAAAAAAGGACAACCCTGTGTAACCAGGAGTTTCCAAGGCAGCCACTCGACGGCTAGATCAGACACTTGCTCTCTATTGGGCTTTCATATCTGCCACTCAGTAGGGCAATTGCAACGTGAACATAGCACAAATGAAAAAGGGAGTGTTACACAGATGCAGCCAAGACAAAGCAAGAGCAGATCCATGACAGGGCAGCTACGGAAAGTAGCATTTGAGATGGACAGGCAGGTACGGCACACCAGGGCAAAAAAAAAGGCAATTGCCGAGTTGGGAAAATACTTACATGCGACATCAGGTGGGCTGAGCTTGCGGCGGCCATGATGGGACTTTGAGGGGTGCTTTTCTGAGGATCGACGCTGGCTTGGCTGATGTGAGAGCGTAGGGTGGGGAGGTAGAACCTGGCTGGAGAGTGATGATATGGATGGGGCGTGGGTTGAATGAAGAGAGGGAGGTGCAGATGTCGGCGATATCACACGCGTGGACCAAAAGGAGCGAGTTCTTGGCTGTGAGAGCTGAAGAAAGAACGTCGAGGGCGAGGGAGGGCAGATGTACTGTGCGGAAGATGAGAATGCCTTTGTAGCAAGAGAATGGGGGAAGGGGGGCAGAGGGGAGGCGAGAAGAAGCGGCAGGCCAAAACCAAGACTTGTTTTTGAGCCAGACGGTGTAAATAGAGAGGCAGACGAAAATAGCAGGAGAACAGCAAAAGCTACACTGTAGTAAACCTTGCCAATGCCATGTGTAGTAAGTCGAGTTGGACCAGAAGGTTGCAGAAAGGCCTCCGAAGCTTAGGATTTAGTAGCTAAATGACACAAAAGGAGAACCCAATACGGGCTGTTTTTTGTATTGACCGTAGGAAGGAGAAGGGTGAGTATAGCTTCCTGCGAGGCAGTATAAGTGAGCACGATGGGACAGAGAATCGTGATCAAGAGCAATCAGGAGCCGGGAGGATGGGAGCTGGATACTGTAGTTCAGCGAGAGAGGATAAGGGAAAGAGGGAATGTAGGTCGGAAGGAAGAGAGGTAGGAGTAGGTATCTAAAGGTTGATGTAGAAAAGGCAGAGCAAAGTAGTGATGATGTCGTCGAGAGGGGGGTAGGATGTATGGTTATATAGTCGGCCTAGCATGGAAGCAGGCAACTCCTAATGCGACCACTTCCTATAGGGCCTACTCCTTCCAACTTGATGGCTGTTTCCAGCGCGTCTTGCTGTCCTATGGAAGCTTCCCGTGTGTCAGTATGTTTTGGGCCGAAGAGATTGTGAGTTAAACGGGGATTGGCTGTGCAGCGGACAAGAAGACCCAGCATGAGGTTCTCGCTTGCGCTTAGCCCTGATCACCGCAGGGCTCTAGCACCAGCATCAATGGACGGAGACAAGAACAAGAACCCCAGCAAGGCAGAAAAAAAAAGCACGGGCCGTGCAAAAGTAACGAACATGGTAGTGTGTTCCGGGGGGTAGTTGATTAAAATAGACGGGCACCCCAAGACGCGCGAGGTGAGACACATGGCACTCGGCGATATCTTGGGAGTGCCCAGCCCAGCCCAGCCCAGAGGAGAGGACAGGCAACACCCGGGTTGACTGTCTGGAAGCGAGCTTGAACAACGAAACCTTGAGGGTTGTCGCGGGATAGGAGAGTCCAGCGCGATATTGCACTCACGGGCCTGCCATCCTGGCCAGGCCTGATTGTGCGAGCTGAAGACATCTGATGACAGGTCCCATAAAGCGGATCTGCTATATTCTTATGCTGCTATTACTCGTAGACAGTTTGTGTTATCTGGGGAAACCTCATAGGCTTGTCTTTAGCATTGTCTCTGTCGCCCCAACGGGCTGCCAGGCTACAATGTAATGTAGTAGTAAGTATACAACATGTGTATTCCAGGCAAGCTGCTCGTACCAAAAGCCACCTACCTACCCAATGGCTTCAGCCCATACATAGCCTATATTAAGCATCTCTCGTCCCGCCCCCCAGTCTCTTGGAGTCTTGGGCTGGACCAGAGTTGGACTTTCTCAGCCCAGTAGCTCTGACGCTGTGTCCATCTATTACACCAGGTGGTGTGGCCGGCACAGACTAGTCTGGCGGATGTCTGCGCCGAGATCTGTATAAATAGGAAAATAATACGGCGGCCCTGCGTCTTGGCTTCTCGGTACTCCTAGTGTTCTTGGCTGCGCGGATCAAGAACGCGTGTACCACTCTTCTTTTCTGCCAGGCTCAGCCGTCTGACGGGGGGTAGCCCCTGTTCGAGAGCTGCGCTTCGGTTTGCTGGGTGGAATCTCTTTTATTGTATGGTTTAGCTCTGGAGAGCCTATACTTGGGCCCTGTCGTCGCGCTCACTGGTTCGTCTTGATTAGTTATGTATGTACATGGCAAGATCATGAACTGATGTGCCGGCCTCGAACCAAGATTGCTCTATTTCGAGTGCCGATCGACCATTGTTGCCGATCTAGCCGCCCCCTTCTTTCCTCTGTACCTTGTACATACACATGTCTCGTTTCCTCTGTCTCGTACTATACGTATGTACATGTGTATCTATCTACAACACCTGTGCCCTTTTAGCACAGCGCCGAGTGGCTGCTCTGCACTTGGCAAACCTGCCTAAGAGCGATCAGCCCGAGTATTCTTCACACAACCCGCCCGTACCACCAGCCAAACCCTGGGAATTTGTCTCTTCCTCCGTGCCACGGCTGAGAGAGCTAATACTAGGGCTTAGTAAGTTGTGCCACCATCATCTAACGACAATGGGAACAACTATGACCCATTTATTGTCTTGAGTAGCGAGCGAGTCAAGACAAGGACAGGAGAAGAAAAGAAAAAGCCGGCATGTGCCTGGTATAACTACGTTTATTTGAGTTTTTGCACGCCGTGTGTTTCAGCTTTGGATGGATTTTATTCTCCTGTAGCCCAGTCTTGTTGATGCCGGATCATTTGCTATCGAGTGCTTAGTTGCTGGTTCTGGAGTGCATGAAGTGTTGGAGACGGATATACGGCTGGGCGTTTTGACTGGTGTCTTGGAAAACTCTAGGTTGCCAAGAAGCCATCCATGATCATCGTTTCTCCATCTCGCATGGCTACGGCTTGTATAGCATATTGAACGCTCGAACCACAGGCATCACCTCGAGGTCCACGTACGCATCGACTTGGCACATAGATTCAAGCCCCACTGCTTTTACTTGGCACCGTAAAAGGTCGCTTTCGTGAGTCTTCATCGCGAACTGAGGCCCTTGGTATTATCCCCGAACAAAGTCTCCCTGATCTAGCGCGAAGGCCCCTTCAGACAACTCGCCGTGCACAGCATCAGCCGAGTCGTCAAGAAGGCCTTTTTTTTGCCGGGCATCTTCTTGGTCTGCGCTTGAACGGAATGCCAAGATACGCCCTGCCTGTTTAGTACGAGAACTGCCTGAGCGCCAGGAAGCCTCACGCTGCCATATATATCGAGCAGTTAGTTGCATGTAGAACCCGTACGAGTAGTTAACTATTCTGAGCATGATGTCGGTAGTACACATAGTGCCGCCAGCATGGGATTGCCGTTCAAGGTAACTGCCCTTTTAGCCCCCGAATCTTGGATCGAGTCCTTAGGCTTTCTCTTAATTTTGAGCAATTTCTCCATTCCATAAACCGTTACACAATGCATTCCTTGACTCGACTCCATACATCAACTTTTGTTCGTTTACGAACCACCACGATCCAAGAAATGCTGCGACACCTTGTCTTCTTTGTGTGTTTTTATTATTGAGAATTTGAATGTATACATAGCGGTTTCTACAAGACAACCAGAACACATCAGAAAAAAAGAGTTCGAATATGAACGATAGACTGTCTGAATATCTAACGAGACAATCCTAAGCTATCAAGGTGTATTGGTGTGTAACAGGCATGAAGAACCACCGGCCGCCGAGAGGGTGATGGGATATCAACCGATTTCCCACAAAGCAGTTTCCTTTATAAATGCACTTGAAAGTGCCACTTTCAACAACATCCAGAGCCTTCATAGCTCAGTTGGCAGAGCGCGACACTAGTAATGTCGAGGTCAGCGGTTCAAATCCGCTTGAAGGCATTTCCTTTTGCCGATCGGCGCCGCAATTCGGGCAGCCTTTGTTTTTTTTTTTTTTATTTCCATCGTCCGCGCCGAGGTGCACGACGCCGAAGTGCTGGCCATTGCCGAGGCCATAACCGCCGTTTCTGTTTGCATGATTCTGGGTTTTTGGTTCTTTAGCTTCTGTATGTATTTCTTGGTACTAGTTTTAGTCCCCCGTCGTATGTCGAGAATACCTCGCGAGTAGACAGGTAAATAAAGAATCAATCAATCAATCAATCTCGCGGACACCGCTTGTCCAGCTTTTTTTTTGTTCTGTATTCGCGAGTAGCTCTTCGGTGGGGGCCGGTAGGCCCTGATGATCAGGGTCTTTTCATGTTTGGGGGGCCCGAGAGGGCCTGTGTCCTCCTCACGGCGGACCGTGTAACACTTTTTTATGTAGCTTAGTTACTTGCAATGAAGTCAAGTCAAGTCAAGTATTTGCGAGTAAACAGGTTAGTTAACCATGCCTTTCAACTCATGTTTTGTTCTGCTTTGTTTTGCGCAGATCCCCCTCGTCCTGCTCCTGCTCCTCCCCTCCTACAAGACCGACGACCATCGTGATTCAGACACAGCCTGCGTGACTTGGCAAACCCCGCAGTCCCTTTCCCCCCTTTCCCCCCAATGAGGTAGTCTTCACGCAAGGCAGAATGGGAACACCAGTCACGCATGTAGCGGTCACGCATGTATAAGCATGAATCCTACCCGATCGACCTATCCATGTGTTCGTGGGTTTCGGAAGTGTTTAACTAGTTAATGCGTAGCTATGTAGTAGGAGATTAGTGTTTATTTGATAGTAAAAGCTTTCCCTAATGTTTATCCAAGTCTAAATAATGAAGCAATGAAAAAAAAAAGAATCCCCCCCTTCCTGAAGAACTGACAACACTAGGCAGAACTCCTTAAAAAACACAGCCAAAAGGAAATAATTGCTCGATAGTGAATCCGAGCACGAAAAGAGAAAGACAAAAGAGACACGGGGAAGAAGAAAAGAGAGGCGGGATGGCTCTGTAAAACGGATACAAGAGGTTTCACGTATGCCAATATGTAAACTCCAAGACCTCAAACCCGCCGAGAGAATGGTCCAAGAGACCAAGACCAAGCTAAGCAACAAGTTACGTTGCCCTTTTTTTTCAGTTGAGGAAGCCCTTGCAGGCTGCAGTGCCACAAAGACAAGGAATCCGGTCAAGAGCGCCAATTTCTCTCTCAAACTTGTAGTCATACGTCAACTCTTCGTCTAAACGCAACATGTTAGTCCTGATATCCTGGCTTTTTGCCTAGACACTACTCGTATCAGCCAAGGAGGGCGGGAAAAAAAACTTACTCAATCCAATATCGCGAAGAGCGTAAATGACAATGCGCTTGCTGCCTTCAACCTTGATGATCTTGGCGGTACAGTTCGGCATGCAGCTGTGGTTGATGAAGCGGGCAATGCCGCCCTTTTTCGTCGCATCAATGACGGTGTCGTCATCAATACGGAACAGATAACTGCTTCCAATGCCGCTCTTGAGATAGCGTTTTTCACGAATCTCTGAAATCTGCTGCCGGACCTCCTCGCCGACGTACTCGATAATCATGTCATCCTTTGGAATCTTTTCCATGGCGTACAGGCCCCAGTTGTGGATAGCTGAGCGTGCAAACTTGACAGGCTTTTTGCGCTTCTTCAGCTGGTTGAACTTGAACACATCCGAGTCCTGGCCCAGTGTCTTCTTTTGGTCGTTCAGGTCCGCCACGTAGCGTCGGTTGTTGGCACGATTGGCGCGCGAGTTTCCTTGCGATATCAACTTTTCAGCTGCCAATTTAGCAGCCTCAGCCGCTGAGGCTGTTGGATCCTTGCCGTCCTTGGAAACGCGAGCCTGGCGCTCTTCACGAGCCTTCTGCACTTTAATGTGATGAGGCAAGTACTTGGACTTCTCCGAGTTGAGAATCTTCTTGTATCCCTCGGTACGTGCACAGCCCGTAGGGTTGGGAACATAGTAGCCTTCAATGACAGCCGAACCATCCTCTGAAGATTCTTTCGCGTTGAGTGTGCGAATGCAATCACGAGTCCAAACCCACAGACTTGGTTCACCAAGATCTGTAGCGTTCTTACTAGATCCAACAAGACGAGAGACATTAGGAGCGTCATTTGCGCCAAGGCCGAGGTCATTGAAGACCTTGAAATCTCTTAAGATTGCGCTTATCGACAAGTCAACAGCAGGCATCGGCTGAGAAGGAAACAACTTGGGGTCCAGGTTCTTGATCACCTTCTCTTTGGGTTCCCTCACTACGAGCTTCGCTGCCGATTCAGGTTCCACGTCGGGTTTAGCCTCGATAAGTTCCGAAATCGTAACTTCCGCCAGCCGTTTAGTTGCTTCAGCTTCTTCCGCCAGCCGTTTAGTTGCTTCAGCTTCTTCCGCCAGTTGTTTCTTGGTCTTCCTCTTGGGCTTTTGTGGTGCCTTTTTCTTTGGAGCAGCCTTGCCAGGAGCTGGTTGTGGAATTGGCGTTTCCGCGCGGGACTGTGCATCAGTATCAACATCCTGGATTCCATCGTCTGTGGGGGCTATCGAATCGGTTTCCATAGCATCTTCATCAAGCTTTTTGTGTCGCTTCATCGCCACTTCTTCCAAGAGCTCAAGCTTGCGCTTGCGCACCAAGTTACTCTCTGTAGCAGCGAAGCTACGCTCTGTCATCGAGTCTTCCTCTGCGGCGCCCCATCCACCGTGATCCTCCTTGTCTTCATCGGTACTCATACGGCTCCTCGGTCTAGCCTCGTATTCCTCAGTATCGCGCGCGATAGAACGATGGTTTCGAACTCGAAAGTCATCGTCAGTTTCAGAGTCACTATCGTAAAGACGGTGATGCAAAGACCGGATAGCACTCCGGCGGTTGGGAGCTTTTCGGGCTGTTTTAGCAGAGGACGGTGGTGCAGCATTTTTGAATTTCCGAATCCGTGGTAGGGCAGAAATATCGAGTTTGCTGGTGCGACTCTCAATAGGGTCAGCCCTTGAATTGGGGGTGCCTGCTCTTGATGGCTCCTCACTATCCTCCAAGAATGCCGAGGGGACTTCCGTGGTTTCTAGGTTGAGTTCACGACGCTTGGCAACATGGTTTGCGGGGTCCATAAAGTCAAGAACAGCCGGTGTTGCTACTTTAACTCTGATGTGTCTGATCAGGTGTTCGAGCAGCTCACGTCTGATGACTTGCACTGCTTCACTAACAGGATCAAAGTTTTTGGCGCGTTGTCTTTTTTCTTCCTCAATATCTTCCTCAAGCTCTCTTTTCAACTCCTCTTTGTGCTCTCTCTCTTTTTGAACGGCTCTAGCCTTGATCTCCGGAGTCGAAGGTCTGCGATGGCGCGCAGAGGAGCTGCCGATATGGTTGAGGAGGTGTACAGGCAGGGAAAGCTCCATAGTCATGTAGTAAGTGAAAAGTTCAGCTTTGTTGCACTGACGATGACATCTCTCAGCTTCGATCCGTCCATAGTTGGATGATTCGAAAATGATGAAATATCCGGTTCGGTCGAGTTTGATTTCGTCGAAGGTGAAGCTCTTGAGCCGTCGCTTGAGATGGGGAATTGTCGTCACCATTACAGGGACTGCAGTGTGCGGGATAAAGATGTATGGCATTTCTTTGAGGGTTGTCGTGAGTGGCTGGATTTCGGTCGGAGGAGGCGGTCTTGATGGGGGTGGTCTAGAGTCGCTCTGTCTGTTGGAAGGGCCCTTGGGCGCTGTTGACGGAGGCCCGTATCCCGACCGCGGTACTGGTGTCTGAGAACCTCGAGTAGACTTGGTATACTGAGTTGAAGCTGCCAGTATTTGAGCAGCTTTTGCTTGGTTTTCCTGTTCCACTGCGCGCATCATCTGAATACTGCGTTTGCCATCGGCATCAAACTCTACCTTGATACGGTGAGTGTCAATGCGGCGACCATTGGCATCCCGCACTGCGCGGCGGGCGGCATCAATTGCAGCGACAAAAACATGGCGCACCGAGTTTGGTGGTGAGTCGCGATACCTGAATGTAGCGAAGCCCAGGTAGCTTCCGTCTTCAGGGTCAAGCTTATTGCTACTTTCTGCGATATCGCCGAATTGCGCAAACAGGGCGCTAAGCTTAACAAATGACATGAGTGGGTTAAAGCCAGACACGACAATCTGGGTTGGCGGGCCGGGGCCAATGGATGTCCGGGAGTCGTATGGATAGGGCTTGAGGTTATATGGAGCATGTCGCAACCGCGACTTTGGTAGATGAAAGTCGACATTGATATACCCAAGCCGACCCCCCTTTGCCAGGCGTGGATCAGCAGGAGGGATGTCATCGTTCTAGCCATGAAAAAGAATATTAGCCATGAGTTCTCAATTGCTTCAAGTGCAAGCATTCACAATGATGACACCCCTCCTCCCCAGGTGTGTGTATTTTGTATAGCACGTAAGTGTGCGAGTATAAGTATAGGTACGTACCGGTCCAAATTCTTTGAACCGCGGTTCGAGGTCTCTTTTCGCGCCTTTCGCGGAGGCGGAGCGGTCGCTGTTGGGATCGTAGATACATCGTAGACCGAGTATGGAACGGCTTGTGTCTCGAGCAGGTATAGGCGTAGTCTGAGCTGGACTAGGAGAAAGGGGCAAATTTGAGTTGATATTGTTGTGAGTGTTATGAGACTCGGATGATGGAGTCATTGTTATGAGTGAGTGGGAGTGTGAGTTTGAGATGGAGTTATAGGGGGCGGGATACAGGTCCTGGTCCTTGCTGTCTGGGCCTTGGTTGAGTGGCTGAGGAGAGTCGGAACTGCTCAATGGCGTAATCGTCGCAACTGCCGAGGACTGAACGGCGGCATTAGCAGCCACAGAGATTTCGGTAGAGCTTGTATATGAGCCGTTCAGTGGGTCGCGATGGGGGGAGTCGCTAGGGTCTGGTAAGTGAGAGCAGGATTCTGAGTTGAGCTGGGCCGATGGAGAGAGTGATGTGGAAGGCTCAAACGGAGTAGCAGTCGTGTTGGCACTGTCGGCAGATGCTATATCAGGCAGAGTTTGTTTTCTTGATAGCCGCTCGCGCTCGCGCTCAGATGCTCGATCTTTGGCTTCGCGTGAAGCAGCGGGGAAGAACTGGGCGAAGCTCGCCGCCAAGGAGCGGGTCATGGTGCAAGTTCAGGGAGTCTCTGTGCAGGAGGAAGAAGAATCCAGAAGGCGCACGGCGAAGAAAAAGAAACACAAAGAGGTCGCTCACAGTATTGTTACTGCGTTGGCGAGGCATGTACCATGACAGCCAGCAAAGGGGACCTCACAAACCAACATGCATGGGCAGACTCTGGAGCAGGCGGCTTTAGGATGCTTATAGGAGGACCAGGGATAGGTATGTGGTATGGGATAGAAGTTGCGGCGATTATTGTAGGCACGAGGAGACGGCCCAGCAACCACGCAGCCAGAGAGTCGGGGAGCTGTTGTACTAAGGAGACCACGATGCTATCGGAGAGCACGGAGCTGTCCAATTGGGCAATCGCGGAAGCAAGCTGACGCGATGGCGACAGCGACGGCAGCAGCGCAAGAACCACGAGGCAAGCAAGACGGCTTCGGTCGTTCAGATCGGCAGCAAGCAAGGCACGGCGGCAAATGGATGATGAGGATGGGCGCAACCGAGCGCTGCGGGATAAATCTCGTGCCAGCTGCGAAAAACAAGCGCGTCTATCGGCAAGGCTGCGAGTCGAGTTGGAAGGAAACGGCACGACAAGAAGGACGATGCGAAGGCTTGTGCGTCGGCGTTGTTTGGTGGTGATGACCTTGTCCGAAGTTTGGCGGCGGAAAAATATTGAGGCACGTCTGGAGAAGGCTGAGATTAGGTGAAGTCAGCACGAAAAAGCCCAGGCAAAAATAAATCAGCGTGATCAATAGGGTTAGGGGTTATGCGGACGTGCCAAGTAGGATCAGGGGCCAACTTGTGTGTATGTACATGCAGACTTTTGGCAGTGCATGGGCAACTGCGGCGGCCTGGGGCACAGGCATTATGTTACAAACATGGGCAGCACGACATTCAATGGTCCAGGCACAGACAAAATGATATGCAGATGTTAAGAATAGTTGAGAGTAGAAACGACGAGAAAGAAGGCAGATGGTTTCATATGATAACGCCAACACTGCCAAACAAAAGAAACCAAGCAAGACCGACTCACAAAGACACCAGATAGCGATCTTGACGCCCAAAAACAAACATATGAAAAACAGACAAGCGAGAGAAACAAAACAACCCAGTTTTGCGTTACCTTGGGCCAGATATCCTGTGGCCACTATCTGGAAAATTGCGCCCCAGAGGAACCAGTGTGAGGAGCGTGGGCTTTGCACGGAGCCGGGCCGTGCGTCTTACCGGGGGCGGGGGGGAGAGAGACTAGAAAGACCGACTACAGCTGGAAGTCGTCGTCATCGTCGTAGGCAATGGCCTGGCTGCCGGCCTTGAAACTGCCCTCGTCGTCAGACGCTTCAGGAACGTCGAACATGGAGACAAACTGGGGCCGAGAGGCACGCTTGCGAATAGGCGAAGGAGCAATCACCGTCTCGCCAGAATCTATGGAGTCTGTTGCTGTATCAGAGGACTGCATAACAGCGTTGGAGGCACTGCGACCCTTGGTGTAGCCGATGGTCGTCCGAGAAACGGCAGTCTTGACGGGGTCACTGGTGTCTGGTGAAGACGACTTCGCTGGCTGGAGCCAGGCTGGCATCTTGCCGCTCTTTTTGAGGGGTGCAGCTGATCTTGTTCGAGGCAATGTATTCGCAGGTGCGGAGCCGAGGGCCGAGGCGGCCGATCTGGAACTCATGGACGAAGCGGCGCGGGTTTGGCGTAGCCTGCTTGCACTGGCGACGCTTGCTGGTCTGGCCGTGACGACCGTCTTCTTCTTCTGCAGATGCTGGTGTGACTCGGGGACATCGACTACAGTCCAGTCGATGTTTTCGATGTCGTGCAAGATATCGCGCTCACTAGCCTTGAGAGCCTTTTCAAAGTCTTCCTCCAACTTGAGGTCAAGGAAGCGCCGATCTCTATCGTTGGCAGGATTCACAAAGTGGTCATAGTAGCCGCCAAATAGATTCTCGGGCTTGAGGCAGTCTAGGGAGAGGCCACCAAGGGGCAGGATGTCGGACTCATAGGGGATCTCGGGGGCGATGGAAGCGCACTCGATCTCAAACTCGGGCTTTACCGGCTTGGGGTCACTGCGGATCTCGAGCTTGGAGGCAGAAGTCATCGGCTTGGGCCGGGACAGTGTGTTCTCGGAGTTGTCTTTGAACACCTGTTTGCCACCAAGCGGATTCCGTGCCTTTGCATTGGTGGTCTTCATGCCCAGTGGTGCGCGGTTCTGGCCGCCGCCAAGCGGAGTGGCAAAGCCTGTCTTTTTGCCCCGAAAGATAGTATTTTCCTGGCCCTGGCCCCGAGCCGGGCCTCCGAGAACCTTTTTGCCCATGGTCACGGCATTTTCGTCGTGCAAAAGTCTCCGGGCGCCGGGTGTTTTGGGGCCAAGGCCACGGTGGCGAAGGAGATTGTCATTATGGGCAGACAGCATGTCGGCAAGAGATGGCAGAAACACTGCAAGCTGAGGTGATATTAAGAGGCCTTCGACTAGACCTGAGTATAGCGTGTACTAATTAAATCGTGAATGTTTTGGTGATGTGTTTTTTCAGTGGACAGTATAAAAGGGTGCAGCAGATAAGAATTTGCAGGACGCAATGATCAACCGAGGCAGGGTGACGATAATGGCGGTTGATGGAGTGATGAAGGGGGCCGTTCTCTTTTCAAGGATGGATCACAAGAGCAAAGGGAGGAAAGCGGTACACAGGAAGCAGTGTTAGCCAGTGAGAAATTCGGGAGGTGAGGCAAAGAGACATCGTCACATTCCAAACAGCGTCTGGGAACGAAATGGGCGGAATTTGGCTGAAGTGGGCCAGAACACCAAAACAAGGGTTTCCAAAAAGCGAAATTTGTTTACTTGGCTCGCGACGTGGGCCATGGCTGGAAACCCAGCTAATCAGAACGTACAAAAGGCATTTCTGTCGCTACGGCAACGCTTCGGGGTGGACTCACTGTGGTACTCGCTGAATCGCCCTAGAGCACACTGAAAGACAGGCCTCTCTAGTGAAGAAAGTGGGCTACCAGATTACCTCAGCACAAAGACCCCAGCTCCCTTGCTTCTTTACTTGGACAAAGCAATAAAATCGGCCCCTGACTAGCACCAGGGAAGACCTACGGCCGGCTCCAAAGCCTGCTGAAGCCCGCTGAAACTCAGGGGAGTGGAAGCTCCCTTCCCGTGGTCTTTGCTTCTATTCCCTATGATTTACTCAGAAAGACAGACGACTGGCTGCCTGGTGGCTTGCAGATGCTTGCTTGGGCAAAAGCTCCCCGCTGCCCCTCCTCCCTCGACTGATTAACCCAAACCCTTCCGTTCTCCTCCCTACCTCTCTTCTCCTGATGCCTCCTGATCCCTCCTCTGTCGTTAAGGCCCCGTTGTTCTCCTGCTTCTCCTGGTTTTATTTTCTCCCTTTCCTTCTCACCCGAACCCCAACTGCATCTTGCTTTCCCTCCCACCTTTTTGCAACGCCATCTTTTGTTCTTCCTTTTTCTACCTCCTCGTTTTTCTGTCCGTTCGCAACCACCACACTCTCAACCAAATCACGTTCTCGACACCCACACAAATCATTCACAATGGACCGTATCAAGGAGGTACTATCAATCACCTATCCTGCCTCTCCTTCTGCCCTGCCCATTTCCTGCGTGCTGCCCAACATCTGAAGCCGAGGACAGCTCTATCGACCAGAGCCTACCCCACCATTGCAACATCACTGCCAGAAAACTGCCCCTTTTGGAGGGGTTGAGCAGACGCTGTGCGTACGGCAACACGACGAACAAAACATTGCCATCATAACCTGCCATACCCCGCCTTCTCGTGCTGGCAATGGCGGAACGCCAGGCACCAACCTTGACTGCGAGCTTCTAGTCTTCCACGAGGTTTTACTTGATTTGCCCTTGTTCGATCGATGCCCTTGCCGGCTGCATGATTTATGAATCAGATATACCCAAAGCAGTAGAATAGCTTTCTCGACCATCCCCCGACCTACCTCCCAACGACGGCTATCGCCTGGGTAAACATGTACTGACAATTTGCTTTTTACCCCCTTTATAGAAGATGAACCAGCTCCGCCTGGAGGCTGATGAATCCACCGCCAAGGTTGAGGAGCTCCAGTCCAAGGTTAAGACTCTCGAGCAGGAGAGCCTGGCCAAGGAGCAGGAGATCACCTCGTTACAGCACAAGAACGGCGTCCTCGAGGGCGACGTCGAGAAGCTCGAGGAGGCCGTCAAGGACCTCAAGAAGTCCGCCGAGGAGGGAAGTAGCCACAGCACTCAGAACGAGGCCCTGCAGCGGAGACTGCAGCTTCTTGAAGAGGAGGCCGAAGAGGCTGACAAGACACTCCGTGAAGCTAACGAGAAGTAAGTCGTCCTACCCCACAACATGACCAATATTGGCTGTCTTGATTTGACATCTGCATGTTCCATTTTCTCCATTCCCATTCCACCCACTCTGAATATCAGGTCGAACATTCACATTCACTGGCTAGTGCCATAGCTGGCCTTATTCCCCGTTTTAATATCTTCCCCGCTTGGATTCCAATTGCAGTCATACCCTGCACATTGCACTATCCTGGTCACCTCCTTTATACAGCCGTTTTTGGCCATTTACATATAGCTTCCACATGCTAACAAGACATCTTCTATCACAGGCTCCGACAGACCGATGTCAAGGCCGGCCACTTCGAGCGCAAGGTCCAGGCCCTAGAGGTTGAGCGCGATCAGTGGGAGTCCAAATACGAGGAGATGGCCAAGAAGTACGCCGAGGTGCAGAAGGACCTGGAGGACTTCCAGCGCGAGATTGGCAACATCTAAGTATCCAGCGTCCGCCGTGCTTTCAAGTAGTCTTCCGTGTCTGGTCGCGCGACGCCCAGTCCAACATCCATTTTCACAAATCCCCCGACAAGCCCGCCAAACATGGCTCGCACATTTGCCTTTGTTACTTTCGTACTCCTATTAATCGATCCGACAATGTCGCCATGCTCTTCTTTTCATTTATTCTCTTCTCTTGTCTTTTTTTTCTCCCAGAAGAGCCATGTTCGCCCGACTGGGCAGCATAGGAAACCTGTCAATACATTTGAGGAATTATTCAACCAACAGCCTCTTTTCAAAATCATGCGATGAGACTTTTCATACAGTAGTATTTTCCACGGCTTGTATAATCCAACTAAACGAAGCTCTGTTACATCGGGTGTGATATGTGGCACTAACGGATGGGAAACCTTATGTAATTGCTGTATTCGTATCAAAGTTTGGTGAATCTCGTTGGCTTTATATCATCTCGTAGTGCACGAATTTTGTGTGCATTCCATTCCTTTATATTCAAGCTTCACAAAATAATCTGTAATTTTTATCTTGGGCGTTACCCCTGAAAAACTCGTGCTCCCCTCAAGCCACACCTGAATACCCATAATGATACACCTGTGTTAATCATCGCTCTTCCGGCGCTTTGCCTTATTTCGAGCTGCTTGTCTCGCGCGAACCTCTGAACGGTCTATCTTGTTCTCGTAGCGAAACTTTGCCTTTTTCTCCTTCTTGGGCCATTGCTTCTTGGGCTTCTCGTTCTTCTTAGCCTCTTCGGCCGCCGCTAGCGCCCGCGCCCGCTTCTCTGCCGCCTCGACAGCTTCGGCGCCTGGTTTTTCCAGTCCATCGCGCGTCACTAGTACCGACTCGACCTTGACTGTGGTAAAGCGGTCTTCGTCGACGTATTCCTCTTCAATATCGACAATCTCGTCGCCGGGGGCGAGGGCGTCGGCGTCGGTAGTGTCTTTGTCGGCGATGCCGTCCCATTCTTTCTCGGCTTCCTCGTCACTATCGAGGTTACCGGCCATGTGGTGCTCCATTAGCATCTCCTTGACGGTGCGGACGTGGTCTTCAACTTGTTTCTGGCGGTCTTCCTTCAACTAGACTTGGGGCAAGACACAGAGGACATAGAACCATGTTAGCAATCTGACTTTCCCTCTCTTCTACGGTGGGTTTGCGGCCTAGAGTTGGCCCACTACAAACGGGAACGGACTGACTGACCTGTCGTCTAAATCTAATCTTGTCTTGTCTCTCGCGCTGCGCCGCCGCTTCCTGGGCAATCTTTTGGCGCTGCAATTTGCGCTTATGGAAGCCCGTGAGAAACTCTTGACGTGCCTCCTTGTCAAACACAACTTCCTCAACGGCCGACGGCTTTCTGCGCTTCTTGGGCGCCGGGCCGAGGCCCTTTTTCGGTCGTGGCACGGCAAACATTGGTAGTGTTTGTAGTTGAGTCGGAATGCGGAGTGTCTACCGTGAAGTGTAGGGGATGATAAATGGCGTTCGGGTTGGTGATGGGCGGGCTGTCGAGATTGTTCTTGAGCCGCAAAGGTTCACATCACAGGTTGGTTTGGCCGTCACAACTTTTTTCCTTGTACTGCCCAAAGCGGTATAGCGTTATCGATAGCGGGAGACGCGCCCTGTCTTACTTGAGAAGAGAAGAGCAGGCGGATACTCATGTAGTGATATACATAATTAACTACAGTATTTTTCGACACTGCTCCATATGTGCAGGGAGTTTCCATTATGTCAAGGCTATGAGGATTTGTGCTTTCATTTTCGAATGTCATGCTGCTTGGTCGTGCAGCAACGCTTTGAGCGATATCTTTGAAGCACTGGGGCTGTGTTGCGGCTTAGGGTAGAGCGACCTTGATATTCTGACTTGGAAGATTTGAACACAGGATACCTACAGCGACTGCACGGCCTACCTCAAACCATGAATAATACACCATTCGGAAAGTCTAAATGCTAGGATACAAGCTCGTGCCGACGTTATAGAGAAATCACAATCACTTGCCAACACATCGCACAATCACGGCCTTTGAAAAACATGCCATCGGTGATTAGCCACCTCTAACCCTAGGCTGCGTTGCACTGCCCACAAGCTCTGACGTTATTTTTTTTTTCGTGTCTGAACGAGCTCTAACCCTGGCCCATTCTTAGTGCTTGAAAGCTCTCACTTTCCCTTGGCCCAGTCGTTCTTCCAGCCCAGCACGATTTGACGAGTCTACGAAACCGCTCAACGCTTCGCTGAATTCCTGTTTTCAAACTATCGCGACATTTTTTTTTTTCTCTTTTTCTCCTTCCGAACCCGTGGCCCGACGTTCTCTGCTGCGATGCGTTTCTCGACTCTTGCTGGTGGCTTTGCGCTCTGCGCTACGGCGCAGGCCTTCCCCGACACTTCGCCCTTTATCCTGTCGTCGACCGCGGCGTAAGTATAGTTGAACTCTCGTGGTGTTTCGTTCATCCTGGCCTCGTCGTTTTGGAGGCGAACGATTGCGCCTATTGAGGACAGATCTATGTGGCTATTTACAAAGGCCTTTGGTGTACTGCTACAGTCGTGGCTACCACGCATGACACCGGTGATGATGGACACACAAGGCTAATTAATTTCGCGCATCGCTGTATAGACTAGACATTCCCGCCACCACCGACCAGCTCCAGAGTAACACCCACGTGCTCAAGACCGCAAAGGAGCTGCTCGCCAATTGCCCGACGGACAAATACGTAGTCATCTCCCAGCCGAAGCTGCACTCACAGGACCTGGCCTCGGCCTCGGCTTCGCCAACACTGTACCAGATGGTCAAGGGCCCGGCCATAAAGAGCACTTACTCGGTAGCCGGCATGTACGGCGAGCTCGCATCTGAGGACATCCTGACCTACATACGCTCGGCCTGCGGCGCGCGCTACGACCAGGGCGCCATCTCCATCAGCTCGCTGCCTCTGCAGGCACTGCCGCAGGCCCTGGCTGCCGAGCGCGACGATGCGCTGCTTGACAACGATCGCATCATCGCTGACGTCCTGGCTACCTCGCCGCTGGGCGACTCGTACACGATTCTGTACCTGTCAGATGTACGAGACGTCAAGTACGAGGCGCACTTTGAGTCGGCTTTTAAGTCGGACCTGAAGCGTGACGAGGCCTCAGCCTTCAAGAGCAACTCGAGCGTCGATAGCCGCCCGTTCTTTGAGAAGTACGAGCTGTTCAATGCCGGTGAGTCTTTGGTTGTCGTTCTGCTGCTGTGCCTTTCCGGGTACTCGCCCCCCATGTTGCATGTGACTAACTGGCCCCTAGGTATCTACATGGCTCTTGTAGCCGCCTCAGTCCTGATGACCATTCTCTTCGTTGGCCTGAAGGCCTTGGGTAGTCTGGAGGTCTCTGTCGCCGCGTTTGACAAGGACATGGGCCCCGCGGCGCAGAAGAAGCAGCAGTAATACGCTGGAACATGTATGCATAGATGGTGATATAGGAGTGGTGAACACTGTTTGGTGTAGAGACCCATGCAATCTTCGGTAGTCGTGGGTGGTTTCTTTTTGTTGTATTCTCTTTGTTTTGATTTTCACGTTCGTCGTTTTTTTTTTGCATACGTAACTATTATGCAAGTGCAGTTTGATAGGGGACGAAGATGGGTACGGGCTTTGCGAAGGCCGTGGCTAAGCTTGGCCGGCAAATCAAGGCCGAGTTGCTTGACTCGGCTGTTGTTGGGAACTGGGTAGATTTACATGCTACAGTACAATGAGATTTTGTATGTGCATTGATACGCTGCCACTGCGGGAATGGCGTTGGTATGTATTTCTTTTTTCTCTCTATCAAAAGAACACCAGAGATCGCTGGCAAGCAATAAAAGACCGAAACCCAACTCCATAACGCCGTCATGTTTTCTTTTGAAAGTGTCCCACAACCCCCCCCCCCCCCCCCCCCCCCCGAGCACTTTGTCTCCTGATTTCCTTTCCCTCTCTCATTGTCGTGGGTCGCAGACTAGATGTTTGGGTCAGACTCTTTACTTCGCTGCTTACACTAAGTGACTGGGCAGCAAAAAGGTGGCAATGCCCTCGCGCACAGCGTACTCGTGGCTGCAGTTCTCGCAGACCAGTTTGCCCTCGACCATCTGCGTGTTGATCAGCAGGTTGTGCAGGTCCTCCATCATCTTCTCGTCACCCTGTAACTGCTCGGCCGTGGGCGCTTCGGCAGGCAAATCAGGAAATCCCAGCTGAATTGAGGGGTAGTAGCAAGGTTAGCTGGAGGAAAGCTCTTGTTCAAGCAGGGAGCGGACCCAGTCCAGCGGCTAGGCATCCTGGCTGCCGGGCCACCGGGCTTCCAAATGCTCTTTGGGGCTGTCTTACCTCGGTCGCAGTTGTGCGTAGAGCTTCCCAGCCAATGCGAGGCAGCAGGTTGAGTAGCAGAGTGGCGTTGACTTCGACTTCGTCCTGGACCAGCTCAGCGTCCTTGGGGTGCAGAGGAAAGCCTTTGTTAGAAGCCTTGCACGCCTTGGCTGCGCAGCAGAGGAAGTTCAGGCTGAGAACCTTCATTTTTGTGACTGTGTATGTATATATGTGAAGGTGGGTGGGTGGGTGTATCAAGTTTTTGGAACAGGGCCTGTCACAAAATGCAGCACAACAACTGGTGATAGCGAAGAGACAAAAAAAGCCGTCCAAGGTCAATGCAGAACTCTAAATCTAAATAGACCAAAAGACGTTATATAGAGCGGGCAAGTATATCGAGATTTCATCACCGTCCATGAGTTGACGTCTCCAGCGGCGTCGAGAACGCAAACTTTGATATCATATTTACAGTTCTTATCACCACGTGACCCGATAATGTACCGTGTACTGCTGACCATAGCTTTCAGAACATGATCGCCAGCTTTCAGACTTTATGGCTAACTAACTATTTAATCTGAGCTACAAGAGACGAAAAACAAAAGAAATAATCTTATTTACCAAAATCAATCGCTTCCGTGCTGTAAGCCCATCCCAAAAAGAACCAAAAAGCCGAAACATTCAGGCGAGGTCCTTGTGGTGAATATCGTTGGCTGTGGCCTGGCGTCTCATGCGCACGTAAGACACCGCAACACCGACAAAAACGAAAACGAGGAGAAGCTTGGTGGTGGCGGAGTAACCAGTGTTAGACTCGAGCTTGAGGCCGGCCTTGAAGTCCTGGGTCTTGAGGACCTCGTCGGCCTCGGAGATGGCGCCGTCGCCGAGGCCTCCGAAGCCCTCGGCAAAGAGGATGGTGCCTTCGATTCCTGTAGTGGTGGCGAGAGACCGAGACGTATCAGTAAGATCCGGACGAAGTAGCAGACATGCCAAGTTTTGTGTTTTTTTTTTGTTTTTTGTTGTTTACAAGAGACACGCAAAGAAACAGCGACATGGAACGCTTGGCTTTTCTTGTAGAGTCGCAGCTGTCATTCACTACAAATGCGTCGCGCAAGATGAGGGCAGAGAATGATGGAAGTGGAAATGGATATGGCGTTCACAGACACGTGTATCAGGTATGGTTGTCTTGGAGAGAGTGGGAGTATTGAATAGATGTCATTGACATGGAGAGGTGGGTATGCTGTGCATCTAATCTTTGCGTGCTCTGTTTACAGTTCCACGTGGATACCTTCGGGAGGAACATCGGTGATTTCGCCAGACTTGAAGATCTTGACTTCCTCAACGGGCCTGTCGCCGGGGTGGGTGGCAGACGACTGAATCTTTTCGATAATGTCGTAGCCCTCGAGGACCTCGCCAAAGACGACGTGCTTGCCGTCGAGCCAGCTGGAGGGAAGAGGAGGTTAGCAGAGATGTTATACCAGAGTGTGTTCGCCAAGGTCTGTACACATACCTGGTCACAGAGGTGGTGATGAAGAACTGGGAGCCGTTGGTGTCCTTGCCGGAGTTGGCCATGGACAACACGCCCTTCTTGGAGTGGGTGAGCTTGAAGTTCTCGTCGGGGAAGGTCCGGCCGTAAACTAGATATGCCTGTTAGAATTGGCCCACCGAAGACGCAGAGCCGCCGAGTTGGTCAGCAGAGGCTGTACTTACTGGACTTGCCACCGGTGCCGTCGTGGTTGGTGAAGTCACCGCCCTGGATCATGAAGTCCTTGATGACGCGGTGGAAGATGGAGCCCTCGTAGCCAAAGCCCTTCTCGCCCGTAGCCAGCATGCGGAAGTTCTCAGCCGTGTCACGGACGGTCTTGCCGTAGAGGCCCATGACGACACGACCAAGCGGCTTGCCGTCTTGGGTCAGGTCGAAATAGACCTTGTGGGTGATCTTGGGGCCCAGAGCTGCCTCGGCAGGCTGGGCGAAGAAGAGCAGGCCTGCAAGGAGCAGGAAGAAGGAGAGGAAGACGCCTCTGAAAGAGAAACCAGTCATCTTGAGGCGCAATTCAATTGGATGGAGAGTTGGATGAACCAGGAGAGAAAAAGAAGAGAGAGAAAGCGCACAGCTGGCGTCAGCAGGAGGCGAGCCTTTAAAGAGAAACGGATTGGGGGGCTTTGCTGTATCAAGCTTGCCCCTCGATTAACGCTACGTTTCCTTGTCCAGCAGAAATAGTTCCCCCAGCCCCTGGCCTATAGTGCAGCGGTGCTAAATAATGGCGCTTGCGAGTAGTGTACATAGAATCCCGGATCGATTAACCCTTAACTATAGGAACCCAAAAACACTGGAACAATCTATCATGCCAAAACCTGAGCACTCCGTATGTATGCGTGTAAGTTATCGTCCTCAGTCCGCATTATTACTAACTCTCCGCCTAAACCACATATTCAAGCAACTTAGAGAAAAGGCCTTCTAGAAATGTAAAGGGGCCGAGCAGTGTTAAAAGCGTCACAGGCTCAAGCAGTGCTTAGAGAGTGGCAGGCTCACTCAATACTAGGAAAGTCACAAGCTCACTCAGTGCTAGGAAAGTAACTGGACCACGCATTGCCCAGACGTTACGTGACTGATCATCCCCACTTTTCTTTGAGCTTTTTCCACCACTCCCCCCCAAACTAACTTAATATGTCACTTGCTGCGCAAGCGCCACTAATTCGTCAAGGGACAAGCTCAGAAACTCCAAGAACGTCGTCTGAGAGTTTGGCACCCGTTAGGAGCCCCAGTATAGGCAGTAGCGGGTGCTTAGATCGCAGGAGGTGCGTGCGCGCCTGAGATCTAGCACCCACCCAAAATGGGTCAAGGCCAGCCAATAAGAGGCGTTTCCGGCTAGGTGTCGATTTTTGAGGCCGTGAAGCGGGCGGGTGGACTTGATGATGCGAGAGCTTATGCGCAGTCTTCCGAACCGGTGGTCGCCTTCCCGAGTGCCAGTGCCATTTTTTCTTCGCTGTTTTTCTCCTATTCAAAGCACCGCAAGGTCGCAAACCACCCGCCAAGATGGTACGTTCCGGTCCGGCGGAGAGCCCAGCCCGCAGCCCGTAAAAATTGCTAACTCGTGCCTACAGGTCTTCGTTATGAGTGTCAACTTTGCCGAGAGCAAACTCGTGAACGTACGTTTCTCCCTCCTCCCATACAAAGCGCCTTCTCTCGTCAAGGCTGCATAATAACACCGCTAACGCGCTACCTTTCCCCTACGCCAGAAAGTCCTCACCTCGTTCTATGCTCTCGGCCCCACCACCGCCAACCGCCTGATGGCCAAGTACTCAATCCACCCTCTTGCCAAGATCGGCTCGCTCTCGGCCAAGACGGTGACGTCGCTGACGGCCGAGCTATCCCAAATGACCATTGAAAACGACGCGCGGCGCCAGCTGCGCGAGGGCATCCAGCGGTTGAAGGACATGGGATCGTACCGCGGCCGTCGTCATGCCATGGGCCTGCCTGTGCGTGGACAGCGGACACGCAACCAGATCTTCAATGCGAAGAAGCTCAATCGTCTAGACCGCAGAGGCTAAGCCATGGCTGCGGTATTGGTGTAACAGGAAGACGACATCGGCCATGTCAAGTAGCGATGTGATGTTCCTTGAGATGAACCTGTTGGTATAACAGGGGTGTTTGTTCTGCCTTGAACGGCACATCAACCACGAGGATGAAACTCCTCATGTATCTCCCAAATGCAAGCCTCGGTGTTTGCTGGGACTTGCAACAATACGTGTACATGGCTATTTTCGCGATGGGAAACCAAGACGGCGTGTGGTTTGGGCTGTTGGCTTGGGATTGATTATCATGTGTTTTACTTTAAGCAATTGTTTTTCTGCATTTAAACTTTCTTTCTAAACAGTCCGCCTATCCACTACCACTGTAGATTGTCCAAGTCGTCCTCTAGAACCGGAAACCCTTCTCTCTGCAGCTTGCGGGCTACGGCTTCGACATCCCGCCAAACACGAAGCAAATTACCACCAACAATCTTCCTGGCATCGGCATCAGATACACCATCTTCCAGCAAAGCAGCCACCAAGTTGGGGTACTTGGAGACATCCTCCAGGCCGTCGGGGACACTCATGATGCCGTCAAAGTCGCTGCCGAATCCGATGTGGTCGTAGCCGATACGATCTCCAATGTGCTTGACGTGGCGCACAACTTGTGCCAAGTTGCTATTCTCGGGCACAAGCTCAGGTAGGTCCAACGGGTTGCCCGGGGGCTTGCATGAGATGAAGTCTGGGCTAAAGTTGACCATGACAATTGAGTTGGTCTTCTTTACGAGATCTAGCACGTGGTCCTTGACATTGCGTGGGTGGTTGCAGATGGTGAAGGCCGAGCTATGACTGAAAATGATTGGGGCTTTGCTGCCCTCCCAGCCCTTTCCACCGAGTACATGCATCATGGTATCTTCGCTAGATGTTGTACACGGCAGTCAGTAAAACGGAACACGGTCAATATTTACGCCAACAGAGCACATAAATAGTGACAACTTACCTAGTGTGGGAGAGATCAACAATCATGCCAATGCGATTCATCTCATGAACCAGCTTCTCGCCGCGCGGGCTCAGGCCATGCCACAGCGGCTCTGCTACACGGAACGGATTCTCCAGCAGCGCAGCATCGGCAAAAGCATTGTGGCAGTTATGTGTCAGAGTGGCATATCGCACGCCCATGTCATAGTACCGCCGCAGGTTAGCAACCGAGTTGCCAATTTGGTGCAGACCCTCAACTCCCAGTGGTGAAATCAGCTTGCCACGGTAGAATGAGGCTATCGCGAGAGTGCTGCCGCCGTTGGCGGCAAAGTCGTTGGGATACCCCTTTTTGAGGCGTGCGACCAGGTCGATCTGCTGTAGAGTGAGCTGTACGGCTGTAGTGGAAGGTCAACATGGCGTTTCTCCTGGGGGGGGGGTACAACATGTGTATAACTAGTCTTACAGGCGGCGTAGTTTGAATCTGAAAGATCGCTTCCATTCGATGGGCACGGTGTGAAAACACTCCAGAAGGCGCCCCCGTTCTGTCCCTCTCGGAGACGGGGGATATCAACATGGCCCGGCAGCCCACCCTGGCTGAACGGCACGGAGAAGCTTTCGTTGTAAATGTGGTTTCTGTATTTCTCCAGGATCCATATCGGGAGATCGTTGTGGCCGTCAATAAGCGGCGTTGATCTCAGGATGTGGCTTACGCGCTGCGTGGTATTCTTGGGCCCAAAGATGCTATCCCAGATGGTGTCTATGCAGCCCCCATTACCTGTGTTGGTGTTATAAAGAACCCCCAGCGCTACAGCACTCACGAAGAGTGCCTTGAAGGCCTTGGAAAGCCGAGACTTGGGAGACCGGCGGGTGCCTAGAGCAGTGGGAAGCAGTTCCTTTCGAGGGACGCCGTCGAGTAGCGGCTGAGACGACATGGTGTTTTTCAAGGTCTCAATGATGTCACAGGGCGAGAAGATAGCTGATGAGTTATGATGTAGATTATGTGTAAAATTGAATGCATGTATGTATTAATGAGGGAAACGGCCGCAAGTATCAAACATGTCCCTGAGTTTTAAGCCTCACGAGACAAGCTCTCTTGTAAGGCCATGATTTATAATGAGAGCTTTCGGAAATCACGGCTTACCAGGTTGGAAACCGACAGGGTTAGGGTAAGATGCACTTCATACCCTAAGTTAACATCGCCAACAGCAGACATCTAACCCTCTGGTACAAGTTGCAAATCGCCCGTCTGGCATGTCCAAGGTGGACGGGCTAACGGCGGGAGAGACCACTAATGTTTCGTTTTTGCTAGTTGACGTGTAAAACAAAGAAGACTTGTTCACAGGGGAACAGATCCAGGTCTATTTGTATACGAATACCCGCGTTTCATGTAGCTTGCTGGTTATGTTGATCTTGCCGGGGATAAATAAAGGCATAGTTAGCATGAGGAGAAGACCTTGGATTCATGAACAGCCGGACTGCTTGTATGATATGATACTCGCTCCAGCGATACATGCAGACATGGGCATCAGTGTGTCTTCAAGCTTGGAACCGTATTAACAAGGCAACCTCTTCGCTCCCAAGGCGGACTGACCTGCACACCAAATAGAAACTAGAGCCAGAACCGCAGATCGCGGATCAAAGGCGTGGACAAGGACAAGGACAAGGGCAAGGGGCTGGTAAGAGGGCTACTGTGGCTCAAACCATCCGACCTTCTGGAATTTCCCTCGTCCCTATTCCCTGAGACAAGAGTTAGCATCAGTGTGGAGACTACTAGGGTTGTTTGGAGCAGACGGCTAGCTGCTCCCCCTGGATCTTACAAGCGGTTGAGTTTGGTTGTGCTGGCCCAAGCCTTCTGTTGGATCGTGGGAAGGAAGATGTTGCGATTTAGATTGAAGGCATTGAGGATGGAGGAGGCGAAGCGGACGGTGCTGTCCGGTATGCAAAAGGAAAGCTTGGCCAATGGCAATGATGGACAGTGGCTCCTGCTCTTCGGATTCGTATGGACTTTGTACATGCTGGAATGGGGGCGGTTATGTAGCCGCTGGGCTCAACTGAACCCTAGTTTCATAGGCCAGAGGACTGATATGTATGACACTTGTCTTGGTACGAGTAAAAAGCACAACATAACAGACGGGTAAACAAGAGCGCGTGGACTGGTTGCTTGTGGCAGCGAGTTGGTTCTTGTTAAGACATGGGCTTTGCTGTGACAGACGTAATTAAGATGAGATGATATGCACGGCAAAAGGGGCACACAATGCATGATTAAGTGGTAGTGGCATTGAAGCCGAGGAGACCAAGGCACCGGGCATGAAGAGGCAGCGCAAGGTGAAGCAGCGCAAGGACAAGCAAAGCTGGAGAGGAGCAACAGAGGAGTGGAAGAGGGACTGACTGCTAAAACCATGTGGTGCAAACTGGGAAGAAAAAAAGACACATGGGAAGGAGGAGGAAAGGAGGGCAGCTGAAGGAGGGGATTGGCTCCAATAGGCCGAAACACTATTGCGCATGTCAGCAGAGAGCCAACTAGCTACACACAACGAAGAGCGTAGGTGCTAGTTTAGGCTGGGCCGGCGAGCCTGGCCAGCACTTGGGTGGCCGACGACGGGCTGGTCTCGAGGAGGAAGAAGGGGGTTGGCAGTATAGAAGAATAGAAGAGACAAGTTAGGATGGGACGACGCATTGCGGCAGACGAACTGGTTACGACATCCGTAGTAGCAAGGTACCAAGGGCCGCCGCCTTGTCGATTCTCAGCTGCCGGCCAAAGAACAAGCAAAAAAAAAAAGAAAATAGCAAGGAACACTTAGTGGCCTCGTGCCCAGTGATGTCGCACGGCTGGCCTGGAAAGAACGACCACGCAAAACCAGCAATTGCCCCCGCCATAAGGTTTTGGTTCGTTCCCTTGTGTTATAAGGAGGCAGTTGCACTTTTGGCACAATCTGATCCTGAGGGTCAAGTGTGTTCTTTCCTTTTTTTTCTTTTTTTCTTCTTCTGCTAAATCCAATTTTTAATACGCCTTCCTTGTTTTCATCTCTTCCTTCTTGAAGAATTTCGCTTGCTGTTTTTCTTGGGTAGTTGCCTGACTTGGGGTGGCTTTTTCGTCCCAATCGTTCTCTGGCAATTGCGATTTTTGTCCTTCATCGACGACGACATTAACTAGTTAGGCCTCGATTAAGCCACATTTTATTTCTCTCCATCTTTCTACAGTTTCGAGCGTCTCCTGCCTCGATCGACAACATCCCCTTTCCCTCTTTCGAGTATCGGGCTACTAGACGACCATTTTTTGCTTGAAACAAGAGACGTGATACTTGGCTTTTTCGGTGTTTTCTAGGTCCCTCGACGTCCTTGGGCGAGCCTGTATACGACGATAACACAGCTCAAAGCTTTGATCTTTTCCCTATTCGCATATATTCCAACACACATATACCGCCACGCTTTCCTTCACATCGCGACACTGCGACCAACGAATACTTTTCCATCGGCCGCGAGGTCTGCTTCGCTTCGCTATTCCGAACTTGTATCCGCTGTCGCCGGGGTCCCTTCACCAGTGAATCCGCCATCTACCAACGCGCGATTCTAGACTCTCGTTTGAACGACCAGACCGCAGCCTTTGAGCTAGCCTCTAGGCTTTGCCATCGCTACAATCCACATCTCTTAATCTATACTACACCTTTTGCATCCCGTGACCATGCCGAGCTTCACGGACTCGTTCTGGTCTGCAGACTACGCCTCAGGTGAGAGCCAGCCAAGTCGACCTGGGGTTCCCCCGCTATGGCTGGGACAATGTATAACTAACCCTACATGCAAATCGTAGGCCTCCAGGTGCTGTTTACCAAGCTGGAGCAGGGCACAGCAGAAAACCGCCAGATTCTAACCATTGCCCGGATGCGGGCTGAAGCTGAAGAGCTTTATAGCGCCAAGCTGGGCGATATTGCTGTTGCCGCCGAAAAGATCAATGGCGGCTTCTCGCGAGACGACGGCGCTACTATGCGCAAGGTATGCCTGTGGTGCCTTGTCTATCCTTTGATGCTCTTGTCGCAGCTACACAACGCTAACCACTCTCCGCCCGCTCCCATAGGCCTACGAGGGTGTCCGCGGCAACATGGAAGACGGCGCCCGGACCCACAAGCGCATGGCACAGAGCATCCGCGATCTGGTGGTCGTGCCGTTCTCGCGGTGGTGCGACGCCCATGATTCCCGTGTACAGGAGTGCCAAGACGAGCTCCAGACCCGCGTCAAGGCACACGAAGCGCAAGTCGAGACCGTCAAGAAGCTCCGTAGCAACTACTTCAACAAGTGCCGGCTTGTCGAGGATCTCGAGGAGGAAAATAAGCTGGCCTTCCAGGACCCCGAAACGAGCCCCAAGAGCCAGATCCCCGAGATTAAGGTCATTGAAAACAAGGAGATCAAGGACGCCGTCGAGGAGGCCGTATATGAGATTGGCGACGATGTCTATCACACCGAGCAGCTCAAGAAGATCCTATCGCACGCCCTGACGCACGTCAAGCTTGGCGAGACCAAGGTGCCCATCCTCGGCACATACCCGAACACCACATGCGGCTCCGACATTGTCGAATATCTACACAAGCACATGAACACCACAAGTGTCAGCCAGGCCGAGCGCATCGGCCAGGACCTCGTCACCAACGGCTTTCTGCGCCTCGTCGGCAACGTTGGCAACACATTTGCCAACAGCTCGAAGCTATTCTACCAATGGCGGTCCAAAGCCTTTGAGATTGCCGGTGTGCCCGAGAAGAAGCTGCCCTTTATCCGCGCCTTTTCGCTGCCGGCTACGGGCAGCGACGACGGCACTAGCTCGCCCGTCGTCGGCGCTGTCAGCGAGTACTTGTCTGGATGGAACGTGCTCAACAATGCGCACCCCGGCGAGACGCCTGGCGACAAGATGCGCCGTGAGGCCCGCGAGAGCGACGATAAGTACCGCGCAGGAGTCCGCCGGCTCGATGATTTGCGCTGCGATTTGGAAGAGGCTATTATGGTGTACCTTAAGTTCCTTGAGCGCTGCGAGCTGGACCGCCTCAAGGCGCTCAAGACAGTCCTGCTGGATTTCTCCGGCGCCATTGGCAACGTCATCCCCGCGCTGCAGTCGACCATCGACAACATGATGCTGTTCCAAGAAACCATCCAGCCCAACAATGACCTGCGCTACCTGCTGGAGAACTACCGCACCGGCAGCTTCATCCCGCGCGTCGTAGTCTATGAGAACTACTACAACAAGATCGGCGACCAGATCTTCGGCATCGACCTCGAGGCTCGCGCCCGTGCTGACAAAAAGCGCGTCCCGCTGATCATCACCACCATTCTGACCTACCTTGACCTGCACTATCCCGATCTTGAAGGCGATGAAGCCCGGCGCGGCGTGTGGCTGGCTGACGTACCGTTGGCCGCCACTCACAAGCTGCGCAATCGACTGAACGACGGCAAGGTCATCGGCCCCGAGGTGTTTGCGGACTTTGACATCCCAACTGTTGCTAGCCTGCTGCGACTGTACCTGCTCGAGCTGCCCGACTCCCTTGTGTCTTCGCACGTGTACGAAATCATCCGCACCGTGTACAACACGCCCACATCCGAGGGCACCGAGATCGCCCGCATACCCGTGCTACAGCAGACGCTCTCGCAGCTGCGCCTGACCAACATCGCGACTCTGGACGCCTGCATGAACCACTTCACGCGGTTGATTGATCTGACGTCGGCCGACGAGACCTACATCACCGCGTTGGCCACCTCCCTGGCACCGTGCATCCTGCGCCCGCGTGTCGAGACGTCGCTGACCATGGAGGAGCGCCACAGCTACCGGCTAGTGCGCGACCTATTCGCTTACAAGGACGCCATCTTCAGCGAGCTCAAGCGCATGGCCACGCAGAACAACAGCACCAGCAGCGCCAGCGTCCTGCGCCCGCGCGCCATCAGCACCAACGAGAGCAACCGCAAAACCCTCGTCGAGGAGCGCAACCGCCTGCTGATGGAAAAGGCCAGCGGGAGCCGCAGTCGCGCCACATCGCCCGCGCCCGGCCCGCGCGGCAGCCACCGCCGCGACCGCTCCGTTGGCGGGCCCGAGACTCGTTTCCCCATCGCTTCGCCGACCGTTAACTCGGAGCGCCACCGCAGCAGCCTCGGATCGCTGACGGCTAAGCGCCAGTCGCTCGAAGTGCCGCTGGCCGGGTCGCCGACACAGAAGCAGCAGCAGTCGGCAGCAGCAGCGGCAGCCAGCCCGCTGAACGGCAAAGACACCACCACGTCGACAGCGGCGTCGACAGCCACGCCGCCCGGCTCAGCCGGCTCAGTGTCCGGCTCCAACGCGGGGTCCGAGTACGGTGCGCCCGCGCGACACGCCGAGCTGATGGACTCGCCGCTGCAGAAGCGCAACTCGCTGGGCCGCACAAACGCGGCGCGCTTCTCGACGAGCAGTATGGCCGCGGGCTCGACAAGCTCGGGCGTTAGCGCGCCGAGACGGCTGACAGTCACGTCGCAGGGCGGTGTGGCGGCGGCTATTGCGGCCTTTAAGGATAAGGAGATGGCAGCGTCGGGATCGGTGCCGACGACACCTGTGGAGTCGACGACTCGCGGGGTGCGTGGCGTGACGCTGGAGGATAAGCCGATGGAGTTGTAGATGGGCGTTGAGTTGTTCGTCGTTGTCTTGGTTGTCTCTTCTGCTTGATTTCTCTGTTGTGAAAGGCCGACGCTCGGGCGTGTGATGTATGGCTTGATTTATGTCCATCTGTTGATGATTATGAATACAAAAACGAAAATGCTTAATCTTCTTGTAGATCCTTCCCCTATCCTCGTAGCTCGTGACTGTTCCTCTAGTAATGACCAGCGCAATACGTGTGGCTGTTTATTCGACATCTTAACTCTGTTACTCTGCCGGCCTTCCAGCTTCTCCTTCCAGCTTCTCCTTCTTCTTTTTCTTCTTCGGCTTGACGACTCCGTCCTCAGCCCCTTCCATCACCACCGTCTTCTTCTTCTTCTTTTTAACTACTGCCTCACCGCCCGTGTCCGCCTCATCGGCCTCGCTCTTCTTTGTCTTGCTCTTCGCCTTGGCCTTGGTCTTCTTCTTGATCACAGTACCCTCCATGTCGACGCCCTGCGCCACCTGTACCCGCTCATTTGCGCGCTGCATTTGCAGCCGCAGCTTCTCAACCTCCTTCATCGCTTTGATCATCTCAACCTCGTCTTGCTTCTGCTTTTCGTACTCGTAGGGGTTGATGGAGGCCAAGCCTGGAGTCGAGCCTGAAGGGGGCGTTAGGCTGAGTGTAGCTAGTGAGCTAGAGTCAACTCCTAATAGAGACTGCTTAGTCTTTGACTTTTTGCTTGTAGCCGCGCGTCGATTCTTTTGATCGCTATCATAGTTGTTCGGCGAGGAAGCCCCAGAGCTACCAAGTGTTTCATCGGCGGCAACGACAACAAGTGACTTGGTTGGTGGAGCAGTCCGGGACTTGGGCGCAAAGACCGACGACCCAGATCCAGAGGGCAGCTTAGTAAGATCCAGTTGCATGACAGGAATGGCGTCGATATCTAGACTATCACCGTTGGAATCGTGAAGAATGTTGTGGATTGGCGTGGACGTCCTATTTGCACCACTATCCGCCCCAATATAGAACGGGTCGTCCTTGTTACGCTCAGCTCGTTCAGCCTTGCGTCGAGCCACAATATCGGGATCTAGGTAGTCGTCTTCGCTTTGTTGGTATGACCCTGAGTAGCTGTCATTTGCATTGGAAAGCTTGCTGATTGCAGGGGCGTTCAAGTTGTTGTCGGAAGAAGAAACGAACTTCGGTGCTGTCCGTTGGTAGTAGTATAGGTCGAACTCATCGGCCTCGGTATCGTCGACATTGATAAAATCCGCGCGTGATAACAGCTGTGCAAGGTCGGGGTGGATAGGTGTATCCAAGTCAAGATCTGGAGGTAAGGGAACGTTGAGTTGGGCACCTGGAGCCATGGACTTGATTTCCCAGCCATTGAATAATGAGGGAATGGCTTGTGTCAGAAGCAAGGGAGGGTCTTGCTCTACTTCGTCCGTAGTGGGTGGCTGTTTATTGACAGCTTCAGATGCGAGTTTGAGAAGCTCTACAAATTGGACGGCTCGTTCTTGGATCTCAAGGTTGGGATGGGAAGCCAGCGGCTCAAGCGTGTGCAGAACTCTGGCCAATAGAAGCGATACTCTAGTCTTACGCTCTGGCAACCATTCGTCATTTTCGTCTGATGTCATTGAAGAAAGGACTTTGACGACTGCTTGGATGCAGTTCATCAGGATGTCGGGGCAGCTAGTGCGTGAAATCACTTGCAAGAGTGAGCTTAAAGTCACGTCATCAGACAAAAGATAGTCAGCATATTCTCCTAGCACCCAGGAAATAGATCTTAGCGCCGCACATGCGATTTGATGACCAGCTATAGACTCCTGTGTAATTTCTGTGAGAATGCGTTCGGCAGCCTGAACAACAGCAGGACGCAGTGCCTTGACCTTGACAGCGAGATTTCGTATTTCGTCTCCTATTCTCCTAACGACAATACTTGACGGAGATTCGGACAAGTCCTGTACGTCAAGGTTGCCCTCCAAAGGTTGTGGTGCAGGTGCTACTCGAACCAATTGTGTGAGGACGTCCATGTACCACTCAAAGTCGGCAATGTTGTCATAGTTGTTTTCTGTGCACATGTTGAGAATTTTGCCAATGACGTCAACCTGGTAATCTTGAGGGAGTGACTGCTCCTGCTTTTTGGCTTTCAGTTTCCGTGCTTGGGGCTGGGGCTCTTCCTCATCATATGCTTCAGAGGCGGCCATGGGTTCCAACTCTGCAGCTTCAGCAACATCTTTTGATGACTTGAGCTGTCTCATAAGACGACTAACAATTGTGATGAGGTTGTCGGATTTGACCATGCCCTGTACGAGGTCAAGGGCTTTGACGCGGATCGTGATATCAGGACTGTCGATGCATTCAAGGATGACATCTTCTTGTTGGGCCACTAAATACGCGTGTGTGACGACGATTTTGTTAAAAGCCAGTAGAGCAACGTATTTCACTGTTTCTAGTTAGTATGCTTAGATTAACAAGCATGCAGGAAATAGTCGAAACTTACGGTTTGGGTCACCATCCACCATAATCATGCTCCTAAGTTTCTCGACACACAAGGTGGCAATCTCCTCGCGTCCAGAGTCCTCGCCCTCACTGCCGAGAATGCCACCCTGGATAATGCCATTTATACACTCGTAAAGAAGTGACATGGCAGGAGTCGTGCGAATAAGCTCAGTTAAAGGCGGAAGTAGTTTGCGAACCAACCTGGGCTCAAGCGGTGTTAACGTTGCAAACTAAAAACAAAATCAGAGTTAGAAAATAGAAGCATACCACGACAGCGTCGCTGGCTATTGTGTAGGACTAGTATGCTCACCAGCTTGATTAATTTTATGGCCATCCAATTATTACCGGCATCCACCAGCAGCTCAAACAGCCGCGGTGCCAGCGGCAAGAAATCGTGTGGCCTGCGCCAGCCCAACTCGCAAATGACGCTAACAATAGCCGCAGTAACGCTGGAGTCTTCGCTCTTATCCATAAGCCGTTCCTTGATCTTGGGCCAGGCTGCAACGAGCGTTTCAGGGTATACCAGCGCCATGCGGTACAGCGTAACAATGGCTTTCTTGCGGATATTCGGATTCGAGTGGTTGAGGCGGGGCATGAGATCCATTTGCGTGGACACGGCAAGAGATGGATTGAGGACATGTGGAAGCGTTACAATCGGAAGCGTCATTACGGGGCCGGCAGTAGCTCCTAAATCCTGAAGCAGCGAGACTTATCAGTATGGCTACATCGCAAGTGATTAGACTAGGCGTTTTACCTTCTTCATTAGATTGGTAGCCAGCATCAACACTTCTGTGTCTGAGTGGAAGCTCTGCGCAGCAGCCAGATACCCAACACGCTTCTGGCGGTATTTTGCCGAGGACATGACTTCCAGCACGTGGAACGAGGCCCATGACATGTCAAAGCCAATCATCTCAAGGTAGACCAGCTTTAGCAGAGCTGTGGCCTTGATGTCTACGGCTCAGGTCAGCAGCAGTCCATGCCTGGTGATGGACCATGGCAAACGGTGGAATCGGGACACGGACTCACCTAAATCAGGGCCTTTGATCTCGGCTCGGCATTCTTTCAGACAGTTCTGGATGTACTCGCGCTCTTTGCCCTTGTGGTTCCGCAACCCGCGGATGAGGTCGTACAGCGACTTCTCAAACCTGTAGCATGAAGGATAGTCAGCTCCCAAGAACAGGCGATGTCGCTATCTCTCCCCACAACCATTGTCACCAGATCGTACGGGGCGGATTGCATACATTGTGGCGGTCGGTCTGCCAGTGAGTTTGCAATGGCAGTCTTGTAGTCTTTTTGCGTACTGTGGACGTCACTGTGGTCTGGGTCCATGCAACAAGTCCCCCGCGGCGGGGACACTGAGGCGAGGCTGAAGATTGGCAGGGTGCGAGTGATAAATGCCGAATCGTAGCTGAGGTAGCGAAGAAATGCCGCTCTGCTCTGGGTTTCGAGGATTTCTGAGAGAGCCTTTCCGGGGTTTGCGATGTGTGGCCGATGTGCGCTGGTCCGACGACGGTGGAAAAAAAAAGACGCCGTGACAAGCAGCTTTCAAAGCTATGGCTGGATTGACCGCTGATGTCAGATCCGTGTGAGTAATAGGGCACACGGTCAGGGATCCATTTCTGTTGCACAGTTTGTGCACTGTGAGGCTCCCGCCCAGGAACGACCTTTCATTATCTTTGTCTTGCATAAGAACACCAAGAATTCCATCACGGAAGGCGCTGACATGAATACATCTCCAGCTCCTTACAACTTTATTCATTCCTCTCAGAAGTTGGACCAACCATAAATTAGCCTGTGCCTTCTATTTTCGACCGAAGCCCTTGTCACACACACAAAACACAAAAGACAAAAACCGTTTTGTATGGCCATTGTGACCCAGTTCACTTCTTTCAGACCATCTTAAGCTTCACCACGCCGAACCCATCATCCACCATGGCTACTCTCCGTCCCTCATTTCGGCTGTTTAACCTGGCGACTCAATCATTCCCAAGAGTTGCATCGCCTCTGGCCCATTCATTCTCCGCCGCGCGCTGCAGGCCATTTCTCAACATCGCCGGCCTCGCCTCATTTCTTGACTCAAGCCCCGTGACCATCTCCGTTACACGGACGCTACCCTATGCTCCATCTGCACTGTACCAGCTAGTCTCCGATGTTGACTCGTACTCTCAGTTTGTACCTTTTTGTGAAGAGTCCAAGGTAACCAAATGGGAGACGAAGCCGCCGCAGACGCCTGCATCGCCCGATGCCACGCCGGCCCGTGTTCCGGTTGAAGCCTATCTTCGCGTAGGTTTCTTCGGCGTCAATGAGATTTTTACCTCGCGCCTGCGCTGTACACCGGGAGTCGCCGTCGAGGCTCTCAGCGGTGAGGCCGCAGTGGAAGCTGGTGGCAGCCCAGATACGCGCTCCGGTCCCCTTAGAAGCCTGGTGACCAAGTGGACTATTTCCCCCGCTACGGCACCTGGCTCTCATTCTGCCTCAAACACAACTACAACTGCCTCTGGTACAGATCCTGAGCCTACTCACTCGGTTATCGAATTACAACTGAAATACGACTTCCGCGATCCTGCCAAGAATATTGCTGGTCGCGCTGTCTCGGATACTATTGCGGCAAAGATGGTGGAAGCCTTTGAGGCACAGGCCCGAAGAGTCATTGTCGGTAAGGACGTACCAGTGGCCAAGGGCCTGTCATCTAGCCTTCCAGGTCCCATCAAGGCATTTGCCAAGAGCCAGCTACAGAAAGAGCTGGAGAAAAGACAGTAGTACACCTCACAGTTAGAAACGTGAGACCCGACCGGAGAGAAAACAACTGCTTAGTTACCATGTATCACTAGTGCTATGCTTGACACATGCTCTTGTGCCCCTTTTGTACATTATCTTATTCGCACTTCATTTAGCTCACCACTACACATAGACTAGATTTATCAAGAACAATTCATATCTTTTGATTTTCAAATGACAGGAAAATGGCACAATATAAATCAGGTGTATAACTAAAACAAGATACACGCTCAACAACACAGCAAACTTTCAAGTAGACTAAATGTTATCAAGCAAAACAAGCAGACATCGACCAGCAGCTAAATCAAACAGTCAAAGGTGAAAACAACACCGATTCGATACTCGAGAAAAAACAGGACAGGATATTGAGCAAAAAACAGCAACAACAAAAGACAGCCAACAGACTGGAAAACAAGCAAGTCCGAAATAAGCAAGAGAGTCGAGAAGAAAAAGAAAGAGAGAGGGGGGGATTCCGGATAATCAAAGAAGGTTACGTGGGAAACCAGGAAGCAGAAACACAAAACTCAGAGCCAACTCTTGTGGCTACAGATGCAGGCATAAAAGCACCAATCCTCCCCTCCTTACCATACCATAGCGTCGTGAAGCGTGTGTTGATCGTTAAAATCGCGTCCGCCTTGACAAGGGGAGCTGGGACAGACAAAGTCCAACAAAGTAATACTAGAAAGGTCTGAAGATACAAGTCAAGGAAAAAAACTGGCCCAACTATGTATCCGGTCACCAGACAATTCTAGTGGCGCGTTCCTACTTTTTAGCGGACTTCTTTTTTTTCGGAGCGCCACCGATGATGAAGTTGAGCATCGGGTTGTCGATGGCATCCTTGCGACGACGCGATTCCTTTTCCTTCTTCTTCTTCTTTTCGTGGGAGTGACTGCTATGGTGTTTGTGAGGCTCAGGAACAATCACCGGTGGCACCATGCCTGGCATCATTCCGGGCATCATGCCAGGTTGGTGGGCGAATCCTGGGGGCATTTGTCCAGGCGGCATTTGACCCATTGGAGGTGGCGGCGGGACTTTTCCGTTGTGTGGGCGCATAGGAATACCTCCATGCATGGCTCCAGCCATTCCCGGTCGGAGGGGGAGCCGGGCACCAGGTGGAAGAGCGCCAGGCGGGAAAGCACCAGGCGGAGGTTGTGGGCGGGCTTGAGTTTCCAGAGGCCACATAACCATGCTGATCTGCCAATCTGGCTGGATTACGGAATCCCAAACAGCAGGCAAGATGATTTCTCCATCGGGACCGATCAAATCGTAGTGACCAGCCTGAACCTCCGGGCCGATAACATCAATGTGAAGAAAGGCTTGCTTGATAAGTTCCTCCATGCCCTAAATGATAGATGGTGTCAGCTATTGAATATTCCTCAAACGTCAAAAGTCCAAGTGAAAAACTTACCGACCAGGTCTTGCAAATGTTGAAGGGGAAGTTGTACTTGCGGCTGACCGCATCCTTGAATCTGATGGGCGCCTTCTCCTCCTCAACCTTTTTCTCGGGGACCATACCAGCCCGCGCCTCCTCGATGATTTTTGCCTTAAGAGCAGCGGCCTCGGCTTCTGCGGCGGCGGCTGCAGCGGCGGCGGCCTCTGCAGCAGCTTTGGCAGCTTCCTTTTCAGCCTCAACTTTCTGCTTGGCAGCAAGCTCAGCAGATGCCTTGGCTTCAGCCTCCATCTTGGCGCGCTGGGCCGCCTCTTCGGCAGCTTTGGCAGCAGCCGCTTCCTCGGCCTCTTGTTTGGCACGAAGCGCAGCTCGCACTCGCTCCTCGGCAGCCATTGCTATCAAGCGTTCCTCTTCGGCCTTCTTTGCTTTTGCCTCCTCTGCGGCCCTCATTGCCTTTTCAATTTGAATACGAGTGGCCTCTTCAATCTGAGCCCGGGCTTCGGCCTCACGCTGCCTTGCCTCGGCAGCAGCCTTGATTTCGGCTTCATACTTTTCGCGGGCCCGACGTTCGGCCTCTTCCATGGCTCGAGCCTGTTCAGCAGCACGTTCGGCAGCAGCGATACGTTCAGCCTCAATGGCCTCCCGAGCGCGCTGTTCAGCCGCAGCTAAAGCTTCAGCATGAGCACGTTGACGTTCAGCTTCTGCCTTGCGCTCAGCTTCGATAGCCTCACGGGCTTCACGCTGAGCTAAAGCCATGGCCTCAGCAGCTTTCTTTTGACGTTCCTCTTCGGCAAGGCGCTCTCGTTCAAGGGCCTCGCGAGCAGCCCTCTCAGCATCGAGTCTAGCAGCCAACATTTTGGCTTCAGTTTCTTGCTGCGTCTTTCTTAACTCTTCCATTCTTAGTTGGATCTGCATTTCAGCTTCCTTTTGCGCCTGAGCCTTGAGCTCAGCATCGCGACGGGCTTCTTCTTCTTTTCGTCGCTCTTCATGGAAGAGAACGAGTTGCTGCTTCATGGCCTTGACCTCTTCTGACTCCTTGGGCTCCTCCTTTTCCTTGGGTTCTTTAGGCTCTTTGTTGGAGGCGCGCGAACGGGCACGCGAGGGAGCATCGGTCGGTGGTGGAGGAGGCGGGAACATTTGATAAGGTGCCATGGCACCTGCGGGGCCACCCATGCCGAAAGGAGCACCATTTGCATAGTATCCGCCATGGCCATTTTGGTGGACTTGAAGCGCCTGGTGACCCATTTGACCCATTTGACCCATTTGGCCCTGATAAGGATACATGGAGTTTCCGCCGTAAGGATCTTGAGAATATCCGCTGTAGCCGTTATTGTTAGGGTTGTTGGCATGAGGGGCGAACGGGTTGTTGTATTGATTGCCATACTGGCCATTTGCATAATGCTGGCCATTGTAAGGCTGGCCATTGGGACCATAGTTTTGTTGTTGCTGCTGCTGACTGTAGGGGACAACTTGGTTGTAATTATTCATGCCATAACCGTTGGCACTCTGAGCGTAATGGGAAGCAGAGGCAGCGCTTCCATAAAACTGGGCACCGGCTTGGCCCCCATAGCCGTTCTGGTTGTACATCTCGTCGGACGGATCGAGAGTTGTGGTCTGTGGAGTGGTTTGTGGAGTATGCTGGTAAGAGGGAGATTCGTATGCACTCGCGGGGCCACGGGTAATTTGAGCGTTGTAATTGTGGTGGGAGCGAGAACGAGAGCCTGACTTGGAGCGCCTTGTGTGGCTACGACTTGAGGATGCTACTTCAGAGCGATGAGCGAAATCTCCAGAGGATTCATCACCAGATATAACGTCTTCTTCTGAGATGTAGGAGTCTTCGCTTTCGGATATGTCTGATTCGCTTTCATCAGAAGTTGTGCTTGGCTGGTACCGTTCCTGACGCTGATGCGATTGGCGGTAGGGCTGTTTGCTGCTTCTAAAGCGATGTTAGTAATGAGGATGAGGTAAAAGCGCAAGGGACAAGTAGAAGCTATGGAAGAGAAGACGACAAGAAAGACAACAAGGACAGGCAGCGAGCATAAGAGAAGGTCGGACTTTTATAAACGGAAAGTGATTCAAGCACACAAGAATGTCTGGTAGGATGGCGCGGAGGGTAATGATGGTAAAACTACCCAGGCGAGACTTGGAGAAGAGGAATAGCGGGGCGTATATAAGTCCTTGTCAACTGGAAGAAGACAAAAGCTATGATACAGAACAAATAAAATAACAACCAAGATGGATATGTGTGAGACGTGAGACGAAGGTGCAAGGTGAAGGGGCGGGAGGGGTGTGCGGTGAAGGGTCATGGGACGAAGGAATAGGGAAAGGATGGTGGAAAAGTTGGCATGGGCATAGGAAGGGAACAAGACTGGAGGGTGGTGGTGTGCAGCTGATAACAAGCAGGCTCTAACCATAGCAGGGCAATGTGAGACCAAAGGAAAAGGCGGGAACAGCAAGGACTAGACCCAGGGCCAGAGCCAGAGCCAGAGCCAGAGCTGGGAGACTTCGTATGTGGCTGGGCCCATTTCCATAGACTAGAACGGCCTAAGAGACAGACGAATAGATGGTATTGGCGGACAGGCAAGTCTCTGGTGAGGCATAGACAGAAGTCTAGCTGGACTAGAGCGGGGTGGGCTTGCCTTGCAAGCACAAGAAGGCCTACTGAGAACAAAAGAAGAGTACAGGGAGCACAAAGCAGAACATGTAAATGACAGAGAGTGTGGGCGAGTATCGCGAGAGTGAAATAAATGTCGAGCGAAGATGGTGAAGATGCCATGTCACCAATGCGACCAAGACGTTTGAAAGAAAACAAATCCAAGAGCAAAAGTTATACTTACGGCATGGTGGCGGTAGATGATTCAAAATAGCATCAGTAAAAAGTAAAGTAGAGGAGAAAGAAAAATGATAGAAGGGACAGCTCTTCGTGATGTTCAAATATCACGTAGCTTGTGACGATTTGATGCTCGGAGGAGGCTCCCTGGGAGAAAGCGGAGAGAAGAAGAGGAGCAGAAAAAAAGAAGAGCAGGTTGGGTCAGCTTGGTGCGGTGAGTGGCAGCGAACGGGGGCCAAGGGAACAAAAAGAACGAGAAAAAAAAAAAAAAAAGAGAGCTGAGACGAGACTGGGGTTCGAATATGCAGCGAGTGGGCTATCGGCAGTGAAAGAAGTCAAGCACGAGGGGTCTCGAAGGATCGGAAACTAAGTTAGAAGGAGGGAAGAAAAGAATGCGCCGATGCTGAAGTTGAGTTGGTTGAAGCTGAGTCCATCCAAGACCGTGTGGGCGTTAGTTTAACTAGTTATAGTTACAAGTAACTAACTAGTAAGAGAGGGATGGATTCTCAGGCTCCCAGGCAAGGCTTGGGCTGAGTTTTTCTCAAGACACTGAATCACGCCCAATGGTCAATGTGGCCGTTGAACCCTAAAAACGACTAGAAATGACGCTCTGTCTGCTGCCTCAAGCCAAAGGGCAGAACCCGGGACGACCAGGGCCTCAAAGTAGGCAACAAGTGGCTGGCTTTTTGCTGACGCTCACCGAGGCTGCGCTCACGGAGCTACTGACGAACGGCGATGACGCCAGGATTTTGCAAATATGAACGAATTTAGAGGGAAGCGAAGCCGATGGGCGCGAGGGAGGCCGTTCGTGTGAAGCGGCGGGCGATTGAACTGGTGCAAATCCAGGTATCTAGGTCGGTCTATTTGTGATTTGTGTGGGTAGCTGTGCCTGGGGCCACTAGTGGGGGTGACAAACAAATCAAGAAGCTCCAAAACAAGAGCAGAGGGTGTGTGCGTTAGCGTCTCTCGTTGTGAAGGATGGACATGTGGTGATGTGATGGCGGCGATCTAACAAGCTGCTGACACTCAACAAGAAGACAAAGACTGTTCAGGGAGTGCCATGCGGATCCAGCAGCCACTCAAAGGCAACTGGTAGAATGCTGTGTGTGGAACAGCCCAAGGAAGGAAGTGCAATTTTTTCTTTGGTCCTTCCCTGCTGGAACGAAACGAATTGAATGGATCCCTGATCATGTGAACGGGAACCGGGGCCAATGGCACTTCTTGCAGGCCATAGCGATAGCCATAGTTACAGAGTCTAGAGTGACAGAAGATGATGGAATCTCGGTATCTGGAGGTGGTCTGGCCTCATCATGCGTCTGCTATTGGCTCAGCGGCTACAGGAAACAAGTACTCGTGCTTTGGGCTTGAACAGTCAAGATGCACCTACAGATGTAACTGTGTATGTATGTGTACACATACGGCTTATGCCTCCTCTGCAAGCCCGTGAAGCAGGGTCATTTCGTGCTTTGGTGGCCTTGACGGATCCTGAAAGTTGACTGTTGTCATCGTTATCTCATTCTAAGTTTCGGCTCACACAGAAGAAAAGTGGGGGGTTGGTGAGGAGGGGAGAGAACAAGAGGGGTTCTAGCCCATGTATGTATGTACATATGTACATACCTGGTACCTTGTACCCCATCTAAGAGACGAGGTTGCACACGAGCATCCTACTAAAAGACAACCGTAATTGGCTACAGAGTTTCTTGTATGGCCGCCTAACCACCATATCTTGCATTCATGCAGGAATAAACATGACTAATCATCAACACTACCACCCAAATCAGCTCTAGCAAGCCGACTGCGCTAGTGTCAAATTATCATGCTCCCGCTTGTGTGCATGCTGTATGATAATCAAATAAGCATCGCATCCATCTAGCTCTGGCTCGACAAGTCAAGGCGGTGGCGCATATCTGGGGTGCATAGAGTAGATCCCATCATCTATCTCCCTCGTTATCATGGCTCACGAGTAGACAGGTCAATAAAGACTCTCATATCTCGGACCTTTTATTATGAGTGAGCACGCCGGTCGAGACAAAGTCAAAGGCCCTGTCTGTTATGACAAGTATCTGGAAAGTTGGAGGTCAAGACCTCTGGAAGGGGTTTTGGGTCGTGGCAGCCCAACGTAGTTGAAGTAGACGTTGACTTGATTATGGAAAGTCCCAGAGTCAGACACTAACGTATAGTTAGTTAACTAGGCACGCTCATATGGCTCTAACAATGGGCTTCAAGTCCACTTCTGGATTAGCCTAAAGTTGGCGTAACCATCGTTAGTTCTCTAGGCACGTCACCCCGCGGCCAGCATGTCTTTCAATTGACAAGCATACACCCACTACTTGACCATAACAGGTCAGATTGCCATTGACTCCTTGACCAGTACATAAGATGGCCTTACCCGAGTGTTAGCCTCTATAGTTTTTACATGCCGGTGCCCGTTGAGCTACTACTCCAGACTCGGGTTAGAGCCAGTTCAGTGCTGTGCGTTCAGTGTCGCCCATGCATCTCTACATTGCTCGCGTCCGCCATTGTGTCATACAATGTAAGCATGTGTTCTATTCTAACACAAGATCTGCTGGAACCATTTACCAGTATGTGACGGATGTACATACATGGCGTGCTTAGACGAGTGGCTTCTGTGTACTGGCCGTGGTTTGGCTTCCCCTCCAGCTCCGCCATCTTAGATTGCATGGAGGCAGTGTTACCCTACCCGACAGGGCGCGCGAATGTGCTTCGCTGCACACAGCTAGCCAATAGACATGAACAAACTTTGGCCTGTGCTACTAAAAAATCTCGGTCGAGCCATACTACCATTCGTCTTGACTGCCACGGCTTCTTCATGCTCGCATCGGCTGGGTACATATTATCAGCTGCCACGTACATGTATGAAGTTATACAACGTCATTGTGTCAAAATCATATTCATGGTTTTAACTTTGCTCACTTGACAGGCTCTATCGTCTCATGAGTCATCGGATCTTCAAGAGACTCATTCTCCGGCGCCCTCTCCATGTTGGTTCATACAAGCTAGCACGTGAATTGGGCATCAACGGATTGGGAGGGTCTGCCCGATTTGATTATGCGACTCTGTGTTCTTTATTGGTCAGCCGCGCCTCTCTATAACTTCGTACGCGTCTTGCAAGAGTTTTCGTCTGCGAGCTGCAGGTAGTTGGTGAAGCTGCCAGAGTTGCATTGCAAGACAAAGTTTCCTGTGACCAATGGAAGAAACAATCGAGGCAAATGAACTCGTCGCAAAAAAACACCATCACTAACCCAACTCGACGCAGTACCAGAAGTTTGCCTTTATGCTTGTCTCGGAACAATCGAATTGTTTGTAACAATTATCTGTATTTTGCATGCATCACGGCCACTTGAGGTCAAGACCTGTTGGTCCCTATATTACAATGATCTACATCTTGTAGACCCCTTCTACACACTGGTGTGAACGAGGAATCACTATTTGATACGTTGATGCGCTGGCAACATGCCTGGTGTAGTTATACTTGAGAAGCCGCAACCTTTTCAACTCAAGACTCCTTTCAAAATGTCGGTGAAGCAGTCTGCAAATGCATCGCTGCGAGAGAGCCAGCCAACGGTCATCCCGGATTCAAAGGCCACTATTCTAGGGCATGCGTGCATAGTTCTCACATGCACTTACTCGCATCTTACGGTAGACTAGGGGCCTTTCCAACTTGGGAGAAACATGAATCACGGTGAGACTGCGTACGGGACTGGGGGTTCTCAAGGTTTTCACCGGGTTTCGGCCAACCACAAAAGCCATCGGTAGCCATGCTCATACCGCCCTCACCAACTCCCCCTAACCCGGTCCCAACCTTCCAGCCGTATATCAAGAGCCACGGTAGCGTAGCCAAGCTTCACCAGCTCATGCACATGTAGGCCAGCGGGGCATTTAGATGAAGTAGAGCTATGCTTGCTCCCGGTAATTGTACCAGGAGTACTCATCTAACTATTACTTGTCCCTCGCTAGTTGTACATGCACAGCAAAATAGTCGAGCACACGCATACACTGGACAGGGCCACGTTCGTCTTGATTGGTTACTTTTAGCATGTATTGAATATTGCACAAGTACATACATAGTTACATATGCATGGTTACATACATACACATCCTCTTGATATTGGTGTTGTGACAGGTTCTTCAGTAGCACCCGGGCCAAATGACTCCCTGAAAAGAAGGATCGTGAGTCTCCTTGGCTTGCATTGTCTTGCTTCTTCTGCACTCTCGCTTTACCCGGTAGCGTTCGACAGCCAGGCTGTAGGGCAGTATCTTCAGTTCAACGACGACAATCAATGCAATAGTAGAATATTCCTTGGTGATGTATAAAGAAATACTCCGACGTGTTTGTCGGGAAACTATACCGTAATTGTACGGTATAGTCACTAAGTGACAGTCACGTGAACATCTTCTGGTGCTACTCCGCATGTAGATGACGAAGAATAGAAGAAAAACCAATCTCTCGTCCATTTACTTGTGATCTAGCACTGTACGATGTCTGTTCCGTCCGTATCTTTCACCACAACCAGGACAGGAGCCAATCCACAGTATTACACATGCTCTCGAAATAAATAGCCCTGCCTATAATTCATGTTCCTACAGCGCTTGGTACATGACTTTTCTCTGTTTTTGCCTATTGATTCACCTCCAGCACACCATCCTGCCGTTTGTCATGATGCCACTGGGCCCCAAGACGCGTACTTTCCGGCTTCAAATTCTATCCCAGTAGGCCGGAGATTGAGCCCATACGCTGACATCCTGTACTTTCTCTGTCATCTTCCCTTGGTGCCTAGTCCCCAAAGCCACGCACTGTTGACACCTAACTGACACCATGTTTCCAATGTTCAAGCCACCCTTCTCCCACGTCACTCATCGTGACATCGGCCAGATGTGAGATGCAGGAGTTTGGATATCCTTGAAAGGATCTTCGCCCACCCACAACGGCCCGGAGCCCACACACACCTACTGGAACCGCTTTTGTACTGCCATTGGCCTCTGCGGCATCGTACATGATGGCTGCAAGTGACTGATTGAAGAAGCCTCCATAGACTAAGAAGTTCTTCACCTCACTATAGTCTCTGCTGAAGCTTCAATGAGTGCCTTGGCAGCAGAGATTTCAGCACTGTTGTACCCAGCCCACCCCTTCTCGCCAGCACTATAGCGGCGAACTATCTCTGATAGCTTGGCGGTAGCTTTTTCGTTTAGCAGGTTGAGTGTCTTGGGTCCCGGCGGGCTCATTGATTCCTCGTTTTTGCTTTTCACAGTAACGGGTACTTTGATGAGGTGGTCGGTAACCTACGACTAGTTAGCCAGAATGTTGGGCCGCCAGCCATGGATTCATGGGGTGTATGTAAATTGCAAGTCACCATCGCTTACCGTCTTGAGTCCGTAGTAGCCACGTAGGTAGTCATCGCATAGTTCGATACTACGACAGAAACGTTTAATAGACTCTGCAAAGTACCTCGAGGCCTGAGTTGCATCTGAGCCTTTGGCCGTAGCTCCCATGAACAGAACTTCTCCAAGACGGGCGTACATCTATGATGAAGTCAGTACACACACCCTTCCTCTCCATTCGTCCAGTTGCTTTAAACTTACATTCCAGGCGTTAGGGGCCAACACAAGTACCTCTTCCAGCGCATAAACAGCTTGGCTGTATAAACCTTGTGACAAATACATATCTGCCAACTCAGCCCATGCCTCGGCGTCTGTAGGTGTGATTTTCAAAAGTTCATTGATGTAGCTAATGGCTTCCGAGACCCGTCCTATTGACCGGGAAAGGGCGATTCTCCGTTTGGCGATTGGCTACATATCAAAACAAAAACAACATATTAGCTACTTGTCCATGACAGTTTCAATACATGTCTGTATCAAAAGGGGACTTCAGCACTTACAATGTTCAAAGATGAGCCCTGGGATGACTTGAGAATGGTCAAATACTCATCTAAAATGCTCTCTAGTTGCGCTGGGCTTTTTGCCTGAGCTTCCTTGAACAACCCCTCGAAGGCCATGATTCTCTCGTTCTCGTCGCCGAACCGCAGCATTAGACGCTCCAAGATTTGAAGCGCTGACTCATTATCGCCTGTTCGCAAGCATGCCACCAGAAGGTTCTCATATGTAATCCAGGTTTCACGACTTTCGGTAGCTCCCAGAAGCGCTGCCAGTGGAGATGATGAGTAGGTCTTGGGATTGCTGGCGAGGAACTTCGGAGCTTGTTGGGCCAGTTGGAGGGTTTCTGCGGGCGACAAAAGCGCCTGAGGCCAAACCAAAGAGAGAGACATTTCAAGCTTATGGTGATGCGCGTGTGAATAAACACTTGGTTTATGCGGATAAATTGAAAGTGAAGCTTGAAAGCGGACGTTGCGATGTGTTGTCCGGCAGTGGTGGTAGAACAGGCCAGTTGCGGCTCGCACAAGCTTGGATCCCTTGGCTGCTTATCGCTGATAAGATGACGATGCCATGTTGGTTTCTACCGTAAATTAGCCGGTGCGACCCACAGCCCACTTTATCGGGATCCACGCCTTTTACACATATAAATTTGCAGCCGAAGCAAATTTTCTTATCCATTCTCTCTTGGTTCTGTTCTAGACTTTTCTTTCATTCTCTTCTCTTCGTGCTGCTATTTTCTCTCTCTTTCGGAGCGAATTTAGCCATGATAGTTGGAAGAAACCTCCTTTTCTTTCTTCCGAGATGAGCACTCCGGCGCCTGTTGAGGATAAGAATACCGCCAATGCCACCGGCTTAGAGGCCAGTACTTCGGCGTTGAGCCTTGACAGCTCTCCCGCTGCTGCTACCACAGCCTCTGCCGAGGAGCAAAGCAATGTTGCTCAGGGCTCTTCTGAAACGAAAACCTCTGATGCCGCTGCCCCTGCTGAGGGAGATTCCCCCTCGGTCCCCCCTCACAGATCGCACGACCCCAACAACAACCTCAAGCGCAGCGACCCTTTCCAGTTCGGCAGTCGCTACCTGAACGAAGGAGACGACGTCTTCGAGTTCAATGCCTGGGACCACGTCGAGACTGATGACTCGTACAGAGATTATGCTGAACAGCAGATCGAAAAGCAGCGTCAGTCTCCGGTCTCAGAATTTGACAAGAGTAAGTTTATACATATCACCTTACATACCTATTACCCCCTTTGATGTTGTGATGATTTCACAAATATAGCATAGTTCATCTGATATAAAATGATGACAACTGCACCTTTTAGTCTTTCGCTCCCATCTGATTCATCATCCCCTATCCTTTAAATACCATCCACTTGTGGTATATGAGCCAATTGCTAACAGCCCGGCTTAGGTAGATTCAACAACGATCCTGCGAAGTGGTGGAACCTGTTCTATAAGAACAACACGGCCAACTTCTTCAAAGATCGCAAGTGGCTGAGACAAGAATTTCCTGTCCTGTCTGATGTGATTGCGGAAGATGCCGGGCCCAAGGTAGTCCTGGAGATTGGAGCTGGCGCTGGAAACACTGCCTTCCCTCTTCTTGCTGCCAACAAAAACCCGCAGTTGCGTATCCACGCTTGTGACTTTTCCAAGAAGGCCGTCGAAGTAATGCGCACTCAGGACACCTACGACACAGCCTTCATGCAAGCTGATGTCTGGGATGTCGCCAGCGAAGCCTTCCCACCTGACTTGGAAGAGAACAGTGTTGATGTCGCCGTTCTCATCTTCATCTTTTCAGCTCTCTCGCCTGAACAGTGGATCAAGGCTGTTGACAATGTCAGCCGCCTGGTCAAGCCTGGTGGACATGTTTGCTTCCGTGACTATGGTCGTGGTGACCTGGCGCAGGTGCGCTTCCGCAAGGGCCGCTACATGGAGGAAAACTTTTACGTGCGCGGTGATGGCACTCGTGTCTACTTTTTCGAAAAGGAGGAGCTAGTCAAGATCTGGGGAGACCAGTTCAACATTGACAACCTTGCCGTTGACAACCGCTTGATTGTTAACCGTGCAAGCAAGCAGAAGATGTATCGGTCCTGGATTCAAGGTCGGTTCACCAAGAAATAAAAGCACACATTTAAAAGAACCCTACTTGTATACAACCCGAGACATTTGTCAGTGACGAGTGAACGTTGAGGATCTGTATGAACCTTGATGAGTGCCATGAAACAATCGCATATAAGCCTCAGTCCTTTGCCCCCATTCCCGCCAGTAACACTTGTCTTAAGCTTTCTACCTCAGCGTCTGTAATCCCAGCCTGGTACATGAAGCCACGCACGCCGCCATACTGCATAGCCAAATGCTGATCCAGCGCCGGCACCAGGTCCGCAGCTGTGTGTGCGAAATCCGGCGTCAGCCCCTGGAGGTGCAAAATCGCCACCTTTTTCTCGCGCTCCTGCACGCTCTCGACATCTGAGGAGCGATAGTCATACTCAACAGCGGCCAGCGGGCATCCGACCAGCAGCAGTACAAGCGCAATCACGAGCCCAGTGCGATCTTTGCCATGCACGCAGTGCACGAGGACCGGCGATCCCGTCTGCGCAGGTGGGCCGAGAATGGCACGAATGGTCTGCGTGATTGGTGTTAGTTGGAAGCAGTGGAAGACAGGGCGAGGACAACGGGGTGTACCTTGGCAAGCTCGCGTTGGGAATATCCTAGGCCGTTTAGGGTAAAGCGGGTGAGGCCCATAGGCGCAACAACCTTGCGCGAGACGAACTCCTTGGCCTGGTTGATGCCGCTGAACACGGCGATCCAGAGGAGACAGCTTCCGAGGGTTAGACCAATCTTAGGTAGGGTATAGTTACTAGTGGAGGAGAGACAAGATTACAGAATATCAACAAACGAAAGCTGCAGAACAAGCTCAAACTTGTGGCGAAGTGACGGCATGGAAACTTTCACGTGCTCGACATGGGGAATCTGCACGGGCAAGCCATCGGCTCGCGGCAATTGTTCCGATCTAAGAGAAAATTAATACTCAATGTCTCGGGCTGCTGTCATGGATAAACAAGAATCCGACCGTGAGCGCAAGTCAATGACTCTCTTGATACCCAGAGTTTGAGAGATCAGGACGCGATCGTCAATAGAAGCAGCATCTGTTCTTGGTCGAATAAACTATGAGTTAGATTTTCAACACCAACTGAGACATTGCAGCTGGCAGCAGACGGACCAAGCTGAGCAGAGCGGAAGAGAATGCCCTCATTCAAAAGCCTGGCGTGTAGGGTTAGCCAGAGTAGGGTTGTCATCACCGTCAGCAGCATTCTAGAGGTAGTACATACGGTTCTTCCAGAAAGGCGTTCACCGAGACGGCCACATCACGGAAATTCAAAACAGACTGTGGCGCAGGCGTTTGCCGATTTGCCTTTGAAGAAATGACAGTCATTGTTGCCGAGACTGCCAGAGAGTGAAGAATACAGACAGAGAGTGAAGAATACAGAATGTGAAAAAGGAATCAGGTGTTGTGGTACCTGTGCGTGCATATTTGTACATGTGTACATATCTTTTGCCCTTTTTGGTGGACCCTAACGTGGGTCAGGGCGGGGCTTACATGGATGTAATAAAACCCTAGATCCGGCGATGACATCACACACTTAACCCTAATTTATAATCGGCTAGACCTCATTCGCTTTGGCTGACAGACTGGGTCTTGGGGCAGATCTGCTGATACACACGCCAGTGAATATGACATTGGTCTGGTTCTTCTGCTTAGATTCAGGTCCCCTGGCGTGTGAAAGCTGGAGAGCTACTAGCGGTTCACGCCCGCAAACGGAAGCCATGGCATGATAGCAGGCTCTTGACTTGGGCCGCGTACCCAGAAACCAAGATTGAGCGTAACAGTGTGGAAACAGAACAGTAGGACCACCCGGGGCAGAAGAACGGCCTGACGTGAACCATGTGTAGCAGCGAATAAAAAAAGAACTGTTAAGTGATAATATTCATAAAACATAACCTGAAAAAAAGACATGGTCGCCAGAGACACCTGCGCCTAGCCAATCACAGTTGGTGCGCGCAAGTGACGTCAGCGCAGCAATGGCTTTTGGGCGGCGGCAAAGCCAGACCTTATGAGCTTCTGGCTATTTCTTCCGCTCTAAGCTAGAGAGGCAAAATAGAGCTACAGGACGGAGCCAAACTCAGCAGTACTGCTTATTTCATGGCATCTCCGTCGTCCCCCTTGTTACTCTCCCCCTTCTTCTTTCCTCTAAACTTACACGTCCCCATCTTCCCCTTCTTTGCTTTCACTTACACGAAGCATTCATTTCTTTTCTAGCCTTTCAACATTCCATATGGCTACATGTAAGTGAAATCCTTCCCGACTGTCACCAGGATCGCAAGTTAACCATTGGCACGGCCAGCACAATCTAAAAAAACGCCACCCTTCACAGGCGCCGGCGTCACAATGGACCATTGCGCTGCTGCCGCCCACCACGGCTGGCACAATACCAAAAGCCCCGTGGTCCACCGCCCGCCCAACGATGACTTTTCCATGACCGCTGCCAGTCTTGTGCTCAGTCGGCCCGCTGCAACGGCCGGATCGGCTCCCGCCTCCGCCTCTGCATCGGCTGCCGCATCGGCGTCTGTCCTGGCTGCCACGCCACGGACTAAACCTGACCGGAAGCCGCGAAGCATGGCTGCTCGGCCGCGGTCTGACATCTACAGCGAACGCTCGACGGGCTTGCAGCGCCAGAGCGTTGCTAGCATACAGTCGTCTCCTGCTATGCTTGGCAAGGAAGCTTGGTCCATGGCAGCTGCGCGCGGCGCACTGGAGCAGTCTTTCATCAAGCCCAAGGCAGACAAGGAGCACCAAAAACAGCAACAAAACACCCAGGTTTTGGCCCAGGCCTTGCCGCTTCGACTAAAGCAGCCCATGCAGCAGAAGCGCATCTCGGTGCAGCCGCGTCCACGTCCTCCATCAGAACATGCCCTGAGTGCCGCTACCATGGCCCATGCGCCGTATTCCAACAACGTGTCGCGGAGAGCGTCAGCGCCGCCGCGCTTCTCGGCCAAGCCGCATAGCATGTACTCTGCCTCGGGCAACGACAAGGACCACGAGACTGATCTGCACGCGACGGCCCTCGCCATGGCACAGCAGATGTTTGCCGAGCAGCAACTTGGCAACAATGGCAATAAAATCATGAGAAAGAGTACCGTGGGCTCCTCGGGGCCGGCCCAGGACCCGCTTCACGAAAAGGCATGGAAGCTTGCGCAGGCGCGCTTGGCACAGATGGACGACGGCTCGCTAGTGGTCCGTGATAGCCAGAGCTATTACATTGCCAAGGATCGCACTAGCAGCCGCAGGTTCTCGCGTCTCAGCCAGCGCAACAAACAGACCGGAGACCAGCACTCGGACGCCGCTGAAGACGATGGCGCAAGCAGCGAGGATATCGACGGCCAGCCGCGCTCCATCTTCACCAAGCGTCTTTCTGGCACGCAGCTGCGCAAGCGTCAGGATGAGCGCGATGCACTGTTGGCTGCCGCGCGTCGCAATGTCGAGCACAAACTTGCCGAGATTGACGAGGAGACCATGAACGCGACTGGTAGACTGATGCCCCGCCGCACGGCCGCTTGGGATGCCAAGGCTCAGAAGGCAGCTGTTAGACGCAGTGCCGAGCGCGCAGAGGCCGAAAACGGAATTGCAGGCACGGCTTCCTCTGGCCAGTACAATGTTGGTGGCGGCCTGATGGTTGACAAGGCCGATGTTGAGGCGCGGGCGAACGAGAACCTGGAACCATTGTTCACCGACATCAAGGAAAGTGCGGTCGCGGAGCATGAGCGCAAGGAGCAGCAGCGCCTCGAGGAAGAAGCGAAGAAGAAGGAGAACACGGCTGACAAGGCACGCAAGGGCAAGCTGAGCGAGATTGGCAGCATCTTCAGTAGCCAGAAGAAGCAGCAAGAGAAGGAGGAGAAGAAGCACAAGAAACTCGCCGAGAAGAAGAGAAAGGAAGAGGAGAAGAAGGAGAAGCAGCCCCATGGGGTTCTCAAAGACAGCATCAGCTCTCCTGTAGCAATTACTGGCCTAGGAATTGCTGGCGCCGGAGCCGGCGCCGCTGCTGCCGAGACTGCCCCCCATGGACATACAGACACAACCACAACCCCGGCCGTCATCGGGCATACACCTGTCGCCGCCAAGTCTGTTCCCATGGCCCCTCCGATTGATCAGCCAGTCGCCACTGGTACTCCTGCTGCTGAGCTTGCCTCTCCTGTAGCAGGCGATTCCTCCGCCGCTCCGGTTCTTGCAGTAACCCCGGCCTCTCCCTCCGAGCCTGAACTTGTGCCCGAGGTCCCTACTAAGAGTGTCGATCGCGACCTGGGTGCTGCAACTTCCGATGTGCCCGTCATGTCCGCAACCGTGTCTCCCGACGAGCTACACGACTTTCCGACTAGTCCCACTGCGGGACTGTCTCCAATCAACGAGTCCTCGACGCCGTCGCCTGATATCACAGCCGCGACTGCTGCCCCCTTCGCCGATGGCAGTTTGGGCGAAAGCACCCATGCTACTACTATTGAAAACGGAGTTCCAGCTTCAGGCTCAACCCAGGACAAACCCGATTCTGATGCCCGTGCCAGCGGCCACGGCTATGAGACCGCCGTCCCTGCAGCCGCAGGTGCTATGGCTGGTGTTGGTGCCGGAGTCGCCGGCGCAAACCTAGAGAGCCCGCACCAGACTGTTGTCGACTCCACTAGCTCTGCTCTCCATCCGCTGCAGTCAAACCCGCCTTTGCTGGGACATGAGAAGAAGCGCATCAGTGACAACGTCGACGTGGACTCTGGGTATGACCATACCTACGACCAGAACCGTGTCAGTTCCGTGTACGACCAACAGCCGCAGGATAGCCAAGGTGTCTCTGCCACTGGCCAACCGGTCCAGGAGCAGCCAGTCCCTAATCCCGACCTGTCGCAGCAACATCAGGCCATCCCCGCCATAGCGCCCGCTGCGGCCGTCGGTGCCGTCGGTGGTGGTCTTGCCAACTCGGCACTGACACGCGATGCCGCCCGCTCAGGCCCCACCCCTGCAGTGCACCACGACATCCAAGGCGTGCCATCGAGCCAGCTGACCCGCGACGAGCGGCGCGAGGCGTCACTTGAGCGCGCGCGCCAGACGCAGCTCAACGCTGCAGCGGTGCTGCCCAAGCAGGAGCAGCAGAAGCACGCGCAAGAGCAGGATCCCACGAGTCTAAACTACGACATCCCCGTAGAGTTGGAGACGTCGCCGGCCGATCGTGTGCGCAGCTGGTTCCGCACGCATGTGCGCTCGCGCAAGGACATTTCGCACGTCGGCGGATTGGATAACAGCGATATGCTGGTTGCTGGAACCGATCCAGTACCGCACGCGCTGGCCAACGGCACAGATGCCGGCGCTGGCGGCGGCGTTGAAAGCTTTGAGGATGCTGAGCGTAGCAAGCAGAAGAAGCGGTCCAGCTTTCTAAGCAAGTTTACTTCGGGTACGAAAACGGCGAAGCCAGAGGAGAAGCGCGAGTTTGTGCATGAGCCAAGTTTGGCCAGAGACAGAGCTAGCGAGGCTAATGGCTTCGGTGTGCCGCCCGTCCCGCAGCATCTGAAGCAGAACGGCACAGGTACTTTGGCGACAGATGAGCGGGCTAGCCGATTCAGGGAGGTGATGCCGTAAGTGTGAAGAGACTGGCAGCTGAATGGTGAGGGCTGAAAACGATTATGGGGGAGTTATCGAAAGCTTGTTGTATTGTGGGAGTCGAAATTTATACCGTGTTAATACTGGCTCAGTTTGGGCACCAAACTTGTCCTATTGTTAGCTCTGAGTTGGCGGTTTCGCCTTTCTGGCACAAGACGACAGTTCTTAATATTTCATGTACATAGCATGCAGTTAAATCAATGACTTATAGTAACACACTCTACTGTGACTGTGGGCCGTAGTTATGTTGGCTTCATTAAACGTCATAAGCAGCCTGCCTCGCTGTGGACCATTTGCTCGAAGTGCCTATCCATTCCTAGTCCACCATAATCACACCATTCTCCCGTTGTCATAATTTAATCCTTCTTCAGCGGCAATACCACCTCCTCGATGCCGTCCTTGGTAATGATGAGCATCTGCAAGCCGTCGCCAACTTCGATGTGTCTCTCCACAGCGCCATCAAAGGCATCCTTGACCAGACGCTCCACGGCATCGCGCGGCAGCGGCTTGCGCTCACGCTCTTTTAGACTGAGACCCTCTCCGCTGCCCGGGATGTACTGATTCTTGAAGTTGACCTGGTTGTCGAGGAAGGGCATAATCAGCGAGCCGGCCGCACCACCAGCACGGCACTGCTCGCGTTCGTAGGAGCCGACGGGGTCGTATGAGTACACGGCACCCTTGCCCTCCTCGTCCAGACCGGCCAGGATGGCGTGGGTGTAGTAGGGGAAGAATCGCTTTTGGTACAGCACGGTCGACAGGCGCTTGGCGCAGGCGTTGACCGACATGGGCTTGCCGTGGCGGTAGCGGTACATTTTGCAGATCATGTCCATGCGATCGCGCAGGGCTTCGCCGTCAGCAGCGAAGCCAACTACGGACAGCACAATGGTGGCGTCCTCCTGTGATGCTGTGGTACCGCCAATGCGGAAGACCTTTGGATGTGTACGCGAGTTGATGTTGTAGCCGGCCGTGTGTCGGGTGTCGCCGGCCACGATGGCAAAGTCGGCGCCGGCAATGGCCAGAGTGGTGCCGCCGTTGTCAGTGTACCTAAATATCAGAAGTCAGTGGTGGGCCGGGACGCGAGGGGCGGGCCGGGAAGCCGGGCGTTAGGGAGTTGCGTCTTACGGGTAGAAGCCGCGCTCACGCTGGCCGGAGGCAGCCTTCTGTGGCGTGTCGGAGAACGAGTAGTTGGGCCCGTTCATAATCGGGTTCTGGCTGAACATGGCAGACATGGTGAGCTGCTGAGAAAGAAAGCTGTAGGTAGTGGCGGGGGGAGCGATGGTGATGTGAGTGATTATGACCTGCAAGAAATGAAAGCTAGACTTTGCTCTAGAGGGAGGAAGATAGGCAATGCAGCACTGTAGATCTGGTGCAAAAAGGTGGACGGTTGATTGATGGTGAATCTGGCTGCCCTCAATCTTGGCCAAGCTCCAGCAAGCCTAGCTCTCGATCACGGTGACGATTGCGTTGACGGCTGGCAGCCTTGCCAGGCGGATCCTCTACTGTCAGCTGGCGGACAGCTGGGAGACTAGGCTTAATGAGCTACCCCCTGTCGATGGCGGAAAGGGGAAGGAGGCACTAAGAAGGGAAGCACTGACGACGTCCCTTCCTGCTTTCCTATTTGTGCAGCCAGTAGGCGCGCCTGCCAATTTGTCGTGAGGCTAGTCTTTTATCGTGGCTTCTTTGCATTTTTCCTTTCGCTTCATTGTCTCTGTTGCGCAGCCTTGATTGTTACCAGCGATCGCATATCAAAATTTCTTTTTTTCTTTTTGGTTTCCTGAACTCCCAGAATTGCTGTGTCCGCTTACGTTGCTTCCTGCCTGTTGCTGCGCTGCTGCCCCCCGACGGCCGCCATGGTTCGCGACATTCGCCAGCGCGCTCTCGAAAAGATCGCATCTTTAGCCGCAGGCTCCTCGTACTCGTCTTACGACCGCTCTGATCTCGACCGGCTTTGTGGCGCCTGCTCGACTGCTACTCGTGCCAAAGATGCTGCCAATGGCTTTGTGCCCAACACCCGCAGCGTGGCCGGTGCACCGACGCCAGCTGCCCGGGTTCCCATGGTATAAATCCCCCACTATAACAAGCATCCACGACTCTCCATGTTTAGCCATCTAACACTCTATTCTGCCCCGACAGACCATTCGTGAATTCCAGGTCCTCGTTTCCCTCTGCAGGGCTGCTCCCAGCATCCGCTCTCTCCAGAATGCCCAGCGCCTGGCTTACCAGCTGGCTCCCTACATCCAAGAGGCCCACATGCAGCTGTTCTCTCCTTCGCCCTACTTCCGCAAGGTCGAACCGTCGCCCTCGGAGGCCCTCACTTTCCATGTCTCCGCTGCCCTGCTGCATCTGGGCAAGACTTTCCCGGAACTCAAGGACAAGATCAACGACAGTCTGTGGGTCTACCTGACCTCATGCGCAAGCGCTGCCGAAAAGATCGAACCCCCCCAAGACGACGACGAACCAAACCTCGACGATGCCATGCACACAGCGACTATTGCCGTCTCGCTCCTGGGTTTCCTGGATGCCGTGGCTTCACAGCCAGACTTCTGGATTGCTTCGGCTAGGCTGACCTTGGTCCAAAACGTGCGGCGTCTGCTCTCTGATCGCTTCCTTGTCGCTATGGAGACTGCCTTTTCAACTCTGCGCGTCGCTCCCACCGGGCACCGTGCGGTCAAAGAATGGAAGCGCTACCTCAAGCACTACACTCTGTCGGGACGGCCCTTGAGCTCGATGCTAGTTCAGCGCAACTTCACCTGGCTCCTGATTTCAGTCACCTCGATTCTGATTGTGCCTGCCAATGAACTGCGCGGCTATCACATCCTAGATGTCCTGATGGACGGTAAAGAGCTGCCCAATCCTGTTGGAATAAAGACAGGAGATGCCAACACCGACACAGTCTCCGTTTACACAAAGATGGCCACTGCTTCCATGCTTTACTTTGAAGCGGGAGCCGACTTTGTCGTGCAGCTTGGATCTTCTTTGCAGCAAAGGCTGGCCTTTTCCGTCAAATCTGCTGCGCTGATTGCCTACGTCAACTGTGCCGTGTTGAATGACGATGCCGCTGACCCGGACACCATGATGGCCTGGCTGGAAGAAATCCTGTCTGACCCCGTACAAATGGCTGACGAGCTCCTGGCGTCTACTGTGCTGCGCAGTCTTGCAGTCTTGTGTCGCCTGTCACCGGACTATGCGCTGGGCGTCAGCCGTCTTTTGCCCCGCTTCATTTTCCAGAGCACTCCCAATCAAAACATCATCACTCTGGCTTCGCATAGTCTGGCATATGTGCTTCAGATTCTTTCCAAGGATGCTGTCATCACCACGCTCTACTCACTAGGCAATGTGCTTAGCCCGGCTTCCGAGCGCCCTCGTACCAAGGACCTGGCCAATGATACAGGTCCTGTTCCAATCCTAAGCTCTGAGACCACACCTGAGCCTGTAGCTGCCAATGGTGGTTTGTATAACGGTGGTCTCGCCACCGGTAGCTTTACCTCCTTATCTGGTGACATGATCGAGGAGAGTGGTGTCGTGCATGCCAACGTGGTTCAAGCTATCTGCGGAATTGCGCAGGACTGCAACGACGAAAAGATCACAGCGCTGGCTCAGTCAATGCTCCTACAAAAGTTTGGCAAGGTTAACAGCCAGGTGGATGCTCAGCTCATTGCTGCTGCTGGTGCTCTGGCCCTCACAAGCGGTGCTTTGGAGTTTCGCTCTTTATTGAAAGTGTATGCACGCATCTGCCACCAGGGCGTGTCCGAGAATAATGAAAATCTATTAAATGCTGTCATGAAGGCCCGCACACACCTCTCTACCCACCTCAATCGCGACTCGCCCTTGTACGGTATTTACTGGGAACATCTTCTGGACAGCGTCATCGCCCTGGGTGACGTCAGTCGTCAGGATCACACCAAGGAAGCTGATATTCAGCTGGCTGCTTACGAGATTGCTCAACTGCTAAAGCCTCTTGCCGTCTTCATGTCGACTAGCAACCCTGCTTTGGCTACCGCCGAAGGCGACAAGTCCTTTGGGCTGCTGCGTGATGCCTGGTTCAACATCGCCGTTCATGGCTTCTTGCTCTCAACCGACCGCGGCAAGGAGCATCTGGATGACCTACGTACTATGGCCCTGCATTCACCGCCTCTTGTTGCAGAACAGCCAGGTGAAAAGATTGAGAGTGATATCGAACTAAACACTGTTCTTCGCCGTGCCATGAGCTCCGAGCGTGAAGCTGTGCAAAAGAAGTCTCTTTCCGAGCTCTTGCCAGGTAGAGCCTCAGATATCCGCAGCTTGAGTTATCGCAAGGTCATCTTCCTTCAGGCTGTATACCTTGTAGAGAGTCTGCGCGCCGATGCCGGAGATTGCACCAAGGCTCTATCATATTTTGTCGAACCTAGCATGCGCAAAGGTGACCTCAGTGGTCCGATGGATGTCATTGCAGCCACTGTTGTAGACAAGTATCTGCACAAAACCCTGCAGGCATCCGATCCTGCTTTCTCCGCTCAGTATGTCGCGTATCAACTTGCCAACATCTTTTGCTCGTGTTGTCATCGTGTTGAACGTGTGCAACAAGCTGCTTTTGCTTGTGCTGACCGCATCCTAAACGATGTTCCATCGGCGCTGTGCTACCGCTCGTCGTTGTTTGCGCTGCTCGAACTTCTCTCGCTCATGTGGACAGGCTGTCTAGAGGCCGAGACAGATGTCTATGATCCCCGTTCTGTTTTCTCGTCTTCTCTAGGCAAGGTCACCATTGAGCTATCGCAAAACTACACCCACCGTCGGTCTACAATGGATCTTCTATATCGCAAGGCCAAGACTTGGGTTACTGCGGCTCTTTCGCTAGCTCCGGCTGATGTCAAGGGCTTGCTCCAGACCTATCTCTCAGAGTATGATGATGCTGGTGTCTATGGCCATATCTCGCTGGGACGTTCGTTTGCTCTGGAAATGGGCTCTCTACTGCCGGTCACTGACCAGCGACTACACGCCATGGACCGCATTGGCGATATTTCAGTGAATATGGCCTCGGACTTTATTTCCCAGTATACCACACGCCAAGAGTATCGATTTGGTGAAACCCTGCCTGTTCGAGGAACTGAGCTGCTGAGCTACATGAAGGTGCACAACAAACATGAATCCTTCATGCCCGGTAAAGGCGCAGAGGCGGCCGCGGGTCTCAACGAGAGCGCGTCAGCTGCTACGGCGCTGCAGCACATTGAAGCACGCATTCTCAGCCGCAAGCCAACTCCGCTTAGTGAGGTACGTGAGATCTTGCGTAGAGCAGCTGCGCTTCTGTGCCGCAGCCCCCATGACGAAACAGCTGCAGCACATTACTTGGTGTCCATTCCATTTGCCATGTTTACTCGTCGCTCGCTCAAGCTTGGAGTCTCGCTATGGCTAGGTGTAGTCAACGAAAACCCACGCCTAGAACCTCGTCTGCTCAATGAAATTGCCCACCACTGGGAGGCTACTGTGCACAAGAAGCAGGGCATGTTCAACCCGACACTAGCCCATCCAGATCCGTTCTTCTTGCGCTGCGACTTCAGTCCCACGGATCTTGAAGCCTTGTCCCAACGCAAGCAACTCGTACACAACTTGCTGTCTCCACACAATAGCCTACTCAAGTTCTTCACGTCGCACTTCAATGCAACACGCCTAGGCTCCCCCGATACGCAGCGCATATTTTTGCGACTTCTTGATGTTACGCTAGATGCTCTGCGCCATACACCAGCCCATCCACTGGCCCGTGATCTCCACTTCCAGATAGTCTTGTTTGGCCTGCGTGTTCTCCGTCTGTCTTCCACCATTGGAACCGTTGCCCAGTGGCGCCTCAAGGACAAAATTCTCTCGGCGGCGCTTGGATGGTTCCGCTTTGCTCCCCGCTGGTCCTTTGGCAGCAACTTGCTTCAAATGAAAACAGAGCTGCGCCTGTTAGCAGATGTCATGACGGCACTCCATGCTGTCAGCAGCATTGGTGTCAATGGCGCCGGCAATACTCGTTCGCTTCAATCCAAGGAGCAACTATTAAATCTTTTGCTAGAGAATGAACACCAGAGACTTTCTGTGTGGGTTTACCCACTGCCAGATACCGCGAAGCACGCTGGAGTTGGATCAACCCGTGCCCGCAGTGTTATCGAGGTAAGTTTATTGTAATAATGAAGTGACATGCTACTTGTGGTACTTGGTCGCCAAGTATTGTTCAGACTTGTGCTCTGTATCTCTTACTAACTCCATGTTTCTCTTTCCTCTAGGCCGAACTGGTCCCTCTTATTCGCACAGCCTGGGCCCAGGATCCCTCGATTGCCATTGAGCTTGTCTCGCGCTTTAACTGGCCCCGTGTTCACAAGGAGGTCCGCTGGCTGCTGCTCAATGTGCCCTCCAAGGCCATCAACGAGCCCGAAGCTCTTCCAGTGCTCTTTGGGGGCAAGCTCCCAGAGGATGTCACGTTCCTGCAACTCAAGCATCTCCTATTCTGGACCCCTGTCAACCCTCTAACTGCAGTCACACTGTTTTTGCCCGAGTATAAGAACAACCCGTTCGTGATGCAATACGCCATGCGTGCGCTGGAAAGCCATTCGATCAACGTGACCTTTTTTTACGTTCCACAGATTGTACAAACACTGCGTTACGACAACCTTGGCTATGTCGAGCGGTATATTCTCGAGACAGCGCAATTCTCACAGCTGTTTGCGCACCAGATCATCTGGAATATGAAGGCAAATGCATACAAGGACGATGACGGACAAATTCCCGATGAAGTGAAACCGACACTCGACAGCATCATGAACAAAATGGTTACATCCTTCTCGCTTGAGGATCGTACCTTTTACGAACGCGAGTTTGCCTTCTTTGACGAAGTTACAGGTGTTTCCGGAAAACTAAAGCCCTTTATCAAAAGCAGTCGTGAGGTCAAGAAGCAAAAGATTGAAGAGGAGCTACGCAAAATCAAGGTCGAAGTGGGCGTGTATCTACCCAGTAATCCAGATGGCGTAGTGATTGGAATCGATCGCAAAAGCGGAAAGCCTCTTCAAAGTCACGCAAAGGCTCCTTACATGGCAACGTTCCGTGTGCAGAAACGCGATATCGAAGAAGGAGAGGATGATCTGATGGAGCTGCCGCTGGATGATTCGGATCCTCTCCCTAGTAACGGTGCTGATGCCACTATTGCTCTCAACAATAACATTGTGCCCAAGGCAAACGGCGTCAGCGATGCCAACTCTGTGGTCCCGGCTAATGCTGTGATTGCCCCAGTCCCACCGCCTATGGAAGTCTGGCAGTCATGCATTTTCAAGGTCGGTGACGACTGCCGCCAAGACGTCCTTGCACTGCAGATGATTGCAGCCTTCCGCGGCATCTTCAATTCGGTTGGCCTGGACGTTTTCGTCTACCCGTATCGTGTCATCGCCACTGCACCAGGCTGCGGTGTCATCGAAGTGCTGCCCAATTCTATTTCCCGTGACATGCTGGGTCGCGAAGCAGTCAACAAGCTTTACGACTACTTTGTCAGCAAGTACGGCAACGAGGACAGCTTGCGCTTCCAAACGGCGCGGGCCAACTTTGTCAAAAGCATGGCAGCCTACAGCGTGATCTCGTTCCTGCTGCAGTTCAAAGACCGGCACAACGGCAACATCATGATTGACGACCACGGCCACATCCTGCACATCGACTTTGGCTTCTGCTTCGATATTGCACCCGGCGGCATCAAATTCGAGCGCGCGCCCTTCAAGCTGACGACAGAGATGATGGCCGTCATGGGCGGCTCACCCGACCACCAGGCTTTCCGCTGGTTCGAGGAGTTGTGTGTCAAGGCCTTCCTGGCCACACGGCCGTATGCACACAAGCTGGCGGAAATTGTGCAGTTGATGATGGACTCGGGCCTGCCGTGTTTCAAGCCCGAAAGCGTCAAGCACTTTGTCGATCGCTTCGTGCTGGACAAGTCGGAGAAGGAGGCGGCGGATTTCATGCGCGATTTGATCCACAAGAGTTATGCTAGCTACTCGACTGGTATCTACGACCACTTCCAGTTGCTGACGAATGGCATCCCGTACTAAATGTGTTGCCTGGTAGGGAAGTCCACGGGTGTTAATGGTATAGCTGAGATTATCCTTTTTTTTCGGTCTATGCTGTTTTTATTGATTTTGTCTACCTGTACATCTTCGTGCTCAATTATTTATCGTCGCCTACCTTGATTCGACTAGATTTTTTCTACTATAACATCGTACATCTTTCTTTCTACAGCAACCTACAACTAATACTAACGTTTATCGACCTTTCCCATTGCCATCGCCCGTGAGCTTAGTTCAACCGACTACCCGAAATGTGTGTAGGCTGGTGGTACGGCAGGTAATCCACATGCACATAAGCGCGGTCGACAATCGGCACACTCTCGAGGAAGTACGTCAGCACCTCGCTAAGGTCGTGGCTATCTTTGAGCGGCGTGTGCGAGGGCAGGACAATGTCGACTTCGACGGCCAGTTTGTCGCCGGTGTGGTAGGCACGGAGGTTCTGGATCTGCTTGATGGTTGTAGCGAAGCGCATAGTAAGGTAGAGCACTAGAAGCGGACAAGTAGAAAACAGATTAGCATGGCGGGGCGGGAACCGCAAGCTTGTAAACGGGGCGGAGCTAGCACGAATAGGCAAAGAGCAAACTTACGCAGGTTTCGCTCGTCGGGGTCGGCGCTAAAGCCCGTCAGATTACGTGCGTGGTGCATCGCAGTGTCGCCCCAGTTGTAGACTACATAGAACGACAGCAGCAGGCCGCCAAGGGCATCCAGCCACCAGAGCCTAGCATAGAAGCCAATGATGGGGAACAAGATCGAACCGGTGTTGAACACTACATCGGTGATTGCGTCGTCGGCCAGCGCCTGCACGCTCGAGTTCTTCACCATGCGGTACCACAGCCAGACGGCGCCCTTGATCAGGATGGTAGTGAACATGATCAGGATGGCGGGCAGGCCGAGCTCAAGGATTGAGTGGTCGGGCGCGAGCAGCCGCGAGACAGACTCGAACCCGACCTGGAAGAAGGACATGACCATGATGATGGCAAAGACCAGCACGCCCAGCGGTTCCAGCTTGCGCCGACCGACGGGATATTGCTCGTTGTCGCTCTGCGAGCGCGCAACCAGGCGCGTCGTCGTCCACACGATGAAGGTGCTGAGGAAGTCGAGCAACGCATCGACCAGCGAAGCCAGCACCGACATGGACGGCACTGACAGCACGACAGCCAGTTTTCCAGCGAGCAGGACGGCGTTTGCGATGAAGTTGACCCAGATGGCCATCTCGACGATGGGGTCGTCGCTGTCAATCTCGGCGTCCTCAACCCACGGGATGGATGCCAGCGGAACGTCATCGTTGGCGGCACCAGCTGTCGCTTCAATGTCTGGCATGGTATTTGCAGCGGTGCCGTCGCCGTTGGTTAGACTACCATCGTCGCTGTGCTTCGGGGCAAGCAGGGACCGTTCCTCGGGCGCACGGAAGATGTCCTTGGGCGTGCGCTTGCGTGGGGCTGTTGGCGAGTGTGACACGTTGGCGGCGGAAGCCAGGAGGCCAGTGGTCTCGGTGGCGTTGGGGGAGTGATTGGGCATGATCTGCATGGGGGCTTTTTGGTTGATGCTGCCATAGGAATCGGATGTGGGAGACTGCTCGTCGCCCTGGTACTCGGGGATAGTATCGGGAATGTCGACCGAGTGAAAGGCCGAGGCGTGCATTTCAGTTGAATACTCATCCAGCATCTCGTAAGGCGTGGTCGAGTCGAGCAGCTTGTCAATAAAGAGATACTGCTGGATCAAGTCGTTGATGCGCTCGTAATACTCGCGCCTACGCGTCGGGGGGTTAGTACTGCCGGCCGTGCACAAACACGCCCTGCCTCGCCAAAACAACTCACAGTGGAGGGCTGTATTGCTGCAGCTTTTCCTGCTTGGTCCAGTACTGCTCCCAGTTGTAGCGCGGGTTCTCGTTACCTCCGATCATGCGCATGCTGCGCATCCCAGACCCAGCAATGATCTGGCTAAGACGCCGGCCGTCGAGGGCGATGCGGCGCGGGTCCTCGTCCGGGTCTGGCGTGCGCATCACGACACGGCCGGCGGCCAGCTGCGCCAAGGGCGACGACGGGCTTCCGGCTACATCCTCGTCGTCCGAGTGGTGCCAGAAGACGGTGCGCGAGTGGACGCTAGAGTTGGAGCGCGTGCGCTTCAGGCTAGACATTGTTGCAATTGGCGTGGTGAGCAGGACAATGGCGAGATGTGAGGATAATGCAAGCAGACCGGACTGATGGAGGGCAGAGCAGGCATGTAAAAGAAGCAGCCCATATTGGAAATCGAGTCAGGCCTGTCAGAACCGAGCCACGGCAGCACGTGGGAGTCGCCTGCGCGAATAACTGGAGAATCCTCCTCTGTCGACACTTCGTAAGTCCGCTAGAGCCGCCTGTAGATCCACTAAAGCTGTCGGACAAGGCCCTATAGGCACTCGGGTAAACACCTGTTGCGGCTCTGTGGCGCCCCGTGAGACCGCCGGCTAGCGCCCTGTAGACCCTGCTAGGGCCACCTGAAAACTCTTACTGCTGCGATAAGCCCCAGCGACTCTACCGCTGGCTGGCCTCTGCTGCTGCGAGAGCCAGATCAGTGGCTTTATGCTCCTCCAGGCAAAGGCTTCTCTTCAGCCCGGCCAAAGCTCCTCTCTCGTCCGGCAACTCTCGAGGCACGCCGAAGAAACATTACGCGAGACACTGTGAAGAGCCCATGGACGCTTCTGTGGGTGTTAGTTGAGATGAGATGAGATGCCAAGCTCAGGAACGACAAGCAGGGGCTGTGAAGGCGAAGTGGGAATGGGTAATAAAAAAAGCTTGGCTCCGCAGTAGATATGTGGTGATGCGAGAGGGAAAAAAAACGGCCCCAGAGTATGCGGAAAAAAGAACACGGCGCAGGAAACCGACAAAGGAGAAGAATACGTGATTTTTTAGGTAGCGATCTGTATTTGTTGACGTCATGACTGCGTACCTTCTCATTTGTGTCGGAGATGATGCTCAGCCTTGCTAGACAGCCTCGTTCCTCTTGCCCTTCGAGGTATTTATGTGTAACACATGTGCTTATCGTGTACTACCATCAACCTTCCTGACCCCGCATCATCGTAAAGCCGGCGCTCTCCGGGAAGCAAACTCCTCCGTCGCGGAGAGTGCGGGGTTGTCGGGACGATGGTTCTCCGCGGAATGCCTACTTCCGAGACAAAACATTGTACTTCTCTAACTTCGCTATGTTTCTAGCGACGTGGCAGACAACTGGACTGGCTACTGTCAAGCCCGCACATCTGTTCCATAAGCCCAAAGGCCGAGTTCTTGTCTCTCTGTGCATCACCTAGATCTCTTCTCCCTTTCCCACCACTCCACCTTATTCCTACCCATCTCCTTCCACCCCCATCTACCACGATAACGAGTTTCACTCAGCCAGTTCCAGGTGGCTTACGCCTTGTCGTCTATCACATGATGCCCCAACCAGCTACAATTCAGTTTCAGGTCAACTTGCGACCCGTGACGAAAGCAGCCGATAGAGAATCCCAACCAACGGCTCGACAGACACATCCGGGTAAGAAGGTGTCTGTGTCAACAATAGCATGTCTGTGTAACAGGGGGGCGTTGACGCATTATCGGATCTCCGAATCAATGAGTGGTTCGGGCCCTATCAAGAAACCTCCAGTAGAAAGCGATTGCAGGGCATACTGCTTGCGGCATGGTTTGATTACATGTGTTTGTAGCTAATACTGGCACGCAAAAATCAAAAACTTTGTTCTTCAACAAGTGAGACTCGGCCATGGTTAGACTGCGACATTGTCTTTTCTTTTAACTACACAACTGGCAATAGACAGACAGGCACACTCAAAATTCCGCCTGTCGGAAGCACAACCACATTAGCATGATTTACATAGTTACATATCTCAGAGTACTTGCTTTTTAAGAACGGACACAAGTAAGTATCTAAAGCCCCGATCGACCAAACTCTTGTCTCAACAGCCTACCCATCGTAAGACCTCATTCGTAGTGTCAACCCAGACGCAGACGCATCACCCTCATACACACACGATCAAGGTCGATAAACAATCGCGCTCTTGGACAATATCTATGTGTCCACGTGTGTACATATGTAGCTCTCCTGTCTCGGAAAGGCCTCTGTCTGACAAGTACGCGTGTGTTACAACCCCCGTGCACAAACTTTGGCCAACATCATTAGACACTCTCCCTCTCTGCTGGTTCCCTTCGAATAAGGTCCGCCTGCGTTTAAAGGCCAGTCGACTTTCGCCATGCGCCACTTATGCAGCCGTTACGTGCGACGCTGTAGCGTAATTTTTGTTTGGCCAGCAACTATCTGAGTTTGTGTCCAAATGTGTGTAGCATGCACCTCTATGTGCCGTACTCGTACTATAGAGTATGTGTGTTTTACCCGTGTGTACTTGTAGTATGTACAGTCAGGTCTGCAACTATCCAACATCCAGAGCATCAGAAGCTGATGTAAGAAAACGGCTAGTAAGATGCTCCATATGAGCATATGCAAGACCAGGACCAGAATGATATCTACTCGAAACCTGCTATACCCAGACGCCCGCTGATTGCACAAGTCCGATTCGATGCCTATTATAGGCATAACCCTAACTTGGCCATGGTCTGCGTTGCTCTGGTGTCAGTCTGTTCCCTTGCTTCCCTTGCACCATGAGCCAAAGAAAAAGGAAAAGTTGACAAGCCTGTTTTGCTTCAACAAAAGACTGGAATTGAATGATTCACATTGAATGCAAGGGCCTTTGACATGGACTCTGGCGTAAAAGGAGGAACAAGTCCTGGGCGGGTTTTCAACATTATTTGGTGGCGGATATTGGATGCCAGTGTGACGGTGAAAAAAAAAAGAAAAAAAAACATGGGATTTGGGGAAATCCATTGATCGCACGGACCTTTTTTTATTTTTATTTTTATTTTTTTTTATTTTTCCTTGTAGTTACTCTTATCCAAGTTCCGGATTATTTTCAAGGGCGGCAGTGAGAGGGCGAGTCCAAGTGAGACTGTGGCGATGATGTTCAGATATTGTATGGACCGCAAGCGTGTTATTGATATCAGGGTCCTGGAGATCAGGGGAAGAGTGTGACATTGCAAGCATTACCAGGCCTCAGACGGAAGACGACAACTGACAGAGAAGGAAATATGCATTCATGAATAAGAGACACTACAACGAGTCCTAGTAGTGATATTAGCATCGCTCGCAGGAGCATGATGTTCATTTGGCCATGCACCCATTGTTATCCTCAGGCTTATGTGAGTACTACACGCAAGGGCTTACCCAAGACATTGTCCGATAATTTCTTTTTTCTCTTTTCTTTTTGCAAACATGTCGCCATTGACTTGGACACATTCCAGACCAGTCTATTCTGTATCAAGGAAAAAAAAGAAAAAGAGAGTCCGCCCTTTTGTTCACCTGCTTGCTTCTCAAAAGACAAACCGGCGACAAACAAGGGGAGCCGCTGCTTACAGCAGGATTTAGACATTGGCGTAGACTGGAACTGGGAGCGGCTCCGTCCAGCTGAAGGAAGATAACAGTCAGGGAAGGAATCAAGAAGAAAAAAAACACGAACAAGTGGCGATGAAAGAAGTCCAGATGGACCACTAACACAACATAGCACCAACTCCAGTCTGCATCAAGAGACTAACTGCAAGGACTTTGGCCAAACTAGTGGAAATGACGCTCAACTAAGCTTGAATCCCGAGGTTGCCGGGTATACGTGCTTAGGAGATCAAAAAAGCATTTGAAATAAGGTGCAGTGCTCGCACGTACTTAGGCAGCAGAGTCTGTTGGTGTGTGCTTCATTATGGAAACGACAACAAGACAAGCCGAAGCAGAAGCATGGACAGCCGCATCTCTTTTGTGTGGGTTTTCCTGCAGTTTATATGTATGCAGACAAGAGAATGCCCTCCATGGCTTTAATAAAGAAGGCTGATGTGGCCCCGGCAGATTGGCCCGGGAGTTGGTGTGTGGGTGGACTTTATCTCTCGGCCGTGAGAGCCAGAAGACGAGCCAGGCCTCGAGGCTCATGTTCGCGGGTTTAATATATGCATGTACAGCTACTTCTGGCTCTCGGGGCTATCATCTGCCAAGCGGCAATATTCATGTGGCAGTGCTTTGGGCGGCAGCTGTCACAAGGGGCAAAGAAAATATGAATCGCGTAACTAAAACCATGTACCCCCCAAGCAAGTAAACAACAACATGACACGCAACCAACACGAAGTTGAATGAATCAGACGCAAAGTGAGATTCAAAGGCAGTGCAGGCTCAAGTACGGTTGCAATGTGACGATTGGGACAAAAATAGCACGAGAGAGCGTGAGATTGAAGATTGAGAAGCCAGCCCTGGTGGGAGGGAGATCACTGTAAGCGATTGGATACGCGCCATTACAGACCGGAACGATCGCGAACAAGGACGCCTGGTTCCTGGCTAGTGGCAAATGCAGGCTTGACGTGGCAATAGGGTTAACTAACTAAACAACCTCAGAGCGAGGAGGGTTGGAACCGCAATCTCAAGTTCACTTGCATTTGTTACAGACGAGTTCCACCAAAAACTAACCGGTCCGTAGCGTGTTTAAATAACCTTTTTTTTTTTTTTTTTTTTTTTCAAAATTCTCTCGCCCCATGTCCTTTTGGTGTTGGGCTCTCACCATCTCTCACCCGCCCATCCAAGCGCCCCCATCCATCCAACTCATCCACGTTCAGCTGAAACTAGACTTCCTTCAGGTGCCGATCGTTGCCTCAAAGTTGGACGTTGGTGCAAGTCCAGCAGGCCAGGGGTGTCGGGCTTGTTCGCTGTGAGTGCTTTCACGGACAGGACTTTGTATTTGCCTGGCGGCGTGATGAGGAGGTTGTTCGAGTATGTACTTATGTACAGAGTCTTCGCTGGTGGTAGCGCCAGAGTGGCAAAATGAACTACGTAGCCCTTGGGTATGGCAGACAGGATTTGTTCTGGAATGCAGGGCAAGCTGACTTGGTATGATGTCAGTCTCCCTGATCAGGCGAAGCTGGAGGCGGGAGATGTCATGGAAATAGAGTGGTGAGCTGGCTGGTGAATAGCGACGACGGACATGAAGAGAGGAAGCGAGATGGGCACAAATATCTGCAGGAGGTTGATTGATAGATGGATAGGTGTAGACATGCCTGGGCTTGCCGATGCTTCTGAATGGCCGCAGATTAACTTGTACAACGTAGCATATGTTTGACGTTCTTGTTACTGGCCAAATAGTTGGTTATGCTGCTACTTGTGGTTCTATGCACTGGTATTGAAACCCTCTCGGCAAGATTGGCGCCGGAGACGATCCAAACACAACGGAATAACCGACTTGTCTGAACGACTGAAGCGGGCAGAAACCAACCAGCCCAGACTTGCATAGCATATATTGGATTTGCTGGGGCGGGGGAGGAGGAGGAGGGAGGAAGGGCAGGGAGCAGAGGCCTTGTTGTCTCTTTTTCTTTTCTTTTGTTTTTCTTGGGCTGTGTTAGCTGAAGTGAGGCTGAGATCTGGGTTGCGTTCACGGCCGCAGAAAGCGAGATGGAGAGAACCAATGAAGCAGTATCCAGGGAGAGTGATGGAGAGAAGGGCTATAAAGGTGGGTGGGTGTTGGTAGTGGCCGCTGAGACCTGGGTTCGATTCGATGTCCCAGTGCAAGCAAATACAAACCATCCATGCTGCACACCTCACTTGGACTTTGTATGTGCACCCGGGGCTGAGCTGTGATCGTGGGTTCATGTTTGTGCTGTCTTCCTGGGTCTTGTGCAAGGGTTGTGGTGCATGGGACCGGCGTCCCTTGCGGCGCAAAGGAGGCTTCTGGGCATGTGGGCACATTCACGGGCCAAGAAGAGCAGAAGTCAAGTCAACACCAGATTACAGGTGTGTAGTGGGCTCAGCCTGCAGCCCGAGAAAGAGCCCCCAAGCCTTCAGAGAAGACGCCCAACAGCCGCGGCCAGCAGAATCACAACTCGCAGGGCGTGGCCTCTGCCTTAGTCTTTGCAGCGTGACACCAGTCTTATTCTTGTTCTTTCTTGTCTGTTGTCTGTCACTGGTGTCTGTCATGGGCTGATGTGGGTTTCTAGTTTCCATGTTTACAGTGTGTCTGTCTGTTGCTAAGTCGCCCCCTGTCCGTCTTCTTCCGCCCTCGTATTCCAGAGTCTGCTAAGCTGGCGCCAGAGCCTTTGGCAATACAACAACAAGCACAGCAGTACCAGTACAACTGCGTGCTGGCATCAGGTGGGCAGCTGTGGACGGAGGGAATGTACTTGTACTTGTACTGGTCCGCCTGTGCCTCTGCCATATCTCGATTACTTCCTCTGGCAATCCTTCGTGCCCTGCTTCCTCACTTGGTTTCTCTCCTTTTTTCTTATTGTTTCTTCGTCTTCGCACCAAGACTTGTCTTTGTGCTCCGGCTTTTCTGTGCAGTCGTTTTGCGATCGTCCTTTGCTCTCGTTGTTGTCGGTCTGTCGATTTTGTTGTTTTGTTCTCGCCGTCATTATATTCATCTGTACTCGTCTTTAATTGTACTCATCTTTAATTGCCGTGGCCTCTCTTCCGCCCACCGCCATAGCTTGCCGCCCCCTGATAATAGCGCGAGCTTCTAATCGTCTTTGGCCTCTGTTTTTTTTTTCCTTTGCCCTTTGGCCTCTGCCCGCTGTCCCTCGTTCTTCCGGCCTCGTCGTTTGGCGCCAGTAGCTTTTGCATATTCTCACCGGCTTCATCTTGCGCCCATCACGCTGTTAATCTGCCGGAACTGAGTGCTAACATCATCACCGCCCATCGTGTAAGTCAGACAACCCCTCCACCGTTTTGAGCGACCAGGCTCGCCCGTACACAAGCATACATCCATACCCCCTTCAACCCTCGCGCAGCCTCGGCTCCCATCGGGCTTCATTCCAGCCCAAAGGCCGCCGCCAAGGCACAGACAGCCAGGCCACGACGACGGCATCTGTAACTATACCACCTCCATAGCAGCCAGCATCTCAAACCACACCAAACCAAACAACACCGCTCATCAAACGGAGCGAACCGTCGGGTCAGCCGTGGAGAGTAGTGGCTGCCGCCCAAATCCCCATTCCATACACGCCACTGTTCTGCCCGCCGCTCGTCACTTTGGCTGTTCTTGTCCAGACTATTTCCTCACCATCACCACCCCCGAGCCTCTTATTGTTCCTGTGTCCGCTTCTGGCTGTCTTGTCTTGCCTGTGTTTCTCGTCCTTGTTCTTGGGCATGTTTGTGCCTTTGTCGTCTTTGATGCGCCGCTCCTCTGCCTTTGATCCTCTTCGCCTGTCCTCACTAGTCGCCGCGCGCTCTCCCTTTGCAGAGCTCGCCTACCCTCTTGTCTTCTGCCCTTCTGCCCATTGTCTTGCCCGAGCTGCTGTCTTGTTACTGGATGCGTGTGTGCCCCCGAATCCTTGCGCCCGTCACTTGTCGTGTATTACATCACGCGAACGAGATTCTGCCTGCATCTACCAACTGCCCTCCGCGCGATACATTGGCTCTCGCTTAGTCGCCTTGAGCCCTCACTTCGACGCCTCTTGCTCCCGTACTGCAAGCTCCTACTGACCCCTCTCGTTGTCTCGTTCAGCCTTTCTAGTCTTCAACTTCTGCGATACCCGTTCAACAAAGCCTCTCTGCTGCTCGTATCGTCGCCTGCGCTCTAGAACACCAGGCACTCCCCAATAGACCAAAAAAAACCTTCCAACCCCATTCTGCCCTTTGATCGAAATAGACTGCGACACTCACACGAGCTGGTTGTTTTCATACCGTGTCTCAAGTCTCTCCTCGTCCAACTGTACAAGTACAACTGGTAGGTCAAGAAGGCCATAGCTCAGCCCTTTGTTTTCATTTGTCTTTTTTCGGCGCTTTTTTTTTCTTCCCCTGGCTCGTTTTTTTCTTGATTACTTTATCACCTCCTGGCGCCATCCTATCCCCACCCTTCCGAGTTGCAACCTTCTCACGACCATATTAAACCCGAGACACTCCTCTGTCGCCGGCCTGCCTCATACTGGACGCCCTCGCGGTACCTGTGGACTAATATATGACAGCCTTCTTAGTCAGAACCCTCCATAAAAAGCCTCACCATGCCGAGATTCTTCACTAAGCGCAAGCAGTCCGTCCCCGAGGACACGCCGGCCCCTTCCTTCAGAGTGCTCGACAGATCCGAGGTCAACTCGGCCTCGCCTGCTCCGCCGGCCAAGTCAGCCACAATGCCCGACGGCTTCAGAGGCCTGACTGGCGCCGGCTCCCGGTCCAGCACCACACACTCGCAGCTGTTTGACGACGACGACCACAACATTTTCTCCGCCCTGAAAATTAACAGGTAAGGCTCCTTGTTGGCCCCCCTCGCCCCTTAACTTCCTTCTCGTCCCACAGACTGGCGTCTTGGGCCGGTCTAGTCCTTCCCATGACAGGCGCAAGACAATGCCCGCTAGTCGTACTGGACTGGCCTGGCCTGTACCTGTACTTATACTTGTACCCCCTGGCACCTGTTCCTGGCCACCTCGTTTAGCATAATAATGCCCCCCGGCTCGTCAAGGGTCGTGCGTGCGTGCCTTTTCTGGCTGCTTTCGTTACTTTTTTTCTTCCAACCTGTGTGCCATGCTAACCTTTTGAGTCAGGGGCAGCGGCTCGTCCAACACTACAAAGACCGTCTCCACCGACACTTCATCCAGACACAGCGGTGCCTCCACAGCTCCCTCCTCTGCTGCTCACAACTCTGACCACGACGACACGAAATCCCATAGACCGCCCTTGACCAAGTCGTCCACCACTAGCTTCCTCGGACGTGCCGGCAGAACCTTTTCGTTCACCAGCACCAAGAAGACTACTGAGGAGGACTTTACTGCCCCTCCCGTCCCCCAGATTCCCCAAGACCACCTCGACAGCGGTCGGTCCCGTGGACTCACCGTGTCTACTACTGATACTGGGGCCTCGACCTCTACCAGCAGTACTGCCACCCCCCCTCGACTCGGCGACCGCAACTCCCAGTTTGACCTTGGCGGCGACTTTGGTTCCATGTTCAACACCTTTGACAACAAACGCGGCAGTGTTGCCACTGTCACCGGCCGCTCGCTGACGGCTGCGCGGACCCATCAGCCCAGTCCCCTCAACTTTGACACCATCAGCAGAATCGATGCTCCCCCGTTTTCTGCTGCCGAGAGCCGCACATCACAGGACGGCTTGCTGGGCGGCCACAGCCCGATCTCCCACAACGTGTCTCCCGTGAACGCCATGAAGCCCAAGCCATTGACTCCGTCTCCTGACCGGGAACGCGAGGACACTGCCCTGCTGGAGGACTCCCGCGTAACCAACATCGCCCTGAATGAACCGCGGAACGTTGCCGTACCTCGGATTGTCCGCGATCACAGTGTTGATGTTGTCAGAGAAGAGGCCGACGACGACAACATGTTTGACCCGGCCTTGATGAAGTCCTCGCAAGTCGCACACAAGTACGTCACTGGTGCCCCGAACTCGCCACGCAGCAGAGTCATGACGCCGGCCCAGTTCGAAAAGTACAAGACGGATCGTGAACAGGGAAACCACCCGTCGGTTAACAACTCCGACCAAAACGACGACGATGATGAAGTTAACTACGATGACGATGAGGATGACCTAGCCAAGGCAAAGGACCTGGCCAAGCAGCGCAAAAAGCAAGAGGCGCACATGGCCGTGTACCGCCAACAGATGATGAAGGTCACTGGCGAGGGAGCCTCTGGCCCTAGACCAGGCATGATGTCCTCGATGAGCACCCCCAACCTGATGAGAACCGGACCCCCGAGCCCCAATGTTGACGACATGTCTGACGAGGACGAGGAGGTACCACTCGCCATCCTCGCTGCCCATGGTTTCCCCAACAAGAGCAAGCCACCCGCACGCCTTAACCAAATGTCATCGAACCCCAATCTCCGCCAATCCCTTCAACCATCCTACCAGCGCCCCAGCTCTGGCATGGGCAACGGAACCGAGACCCCTCCCAACGGTAGCGGCCGCTCAGGACCCCTGCCTGCCTTTGCGCGCAACCTGCCCCAGGACCCCTTTGTTGGTGCTGGTCTCGTCAGACAAGCTCCGCGTGAGTCCATGGCTATGGGCGGTGGCATGCCCCACCCGCCTGTTCCTCCGGTCGGCGCTACTCCTGGAGGCCTGGTCGGCATCATTGCCAGCGAAGAGCGTTCTCGTGCGTTGCGCCGTGGCGGCAGCCCCAACATCGAGGCGAACGCTGCCCGTAACCCCAATTTCAACCCCAGTGGTCTCCTGGGCCACCAGTACAGCAACGTTAGTGGCGGCCTGCAAAACAGCATGGGGATGAGTGGTGGTGGCATGGGTATGGCCGGTGGCATGGCCGGTGGTATGGGCGGAAGTCCTACAAACCTGTACAGCATGGGCGCTTCTCCTTCGATGCCCCAACTCGCCGGCATGAACCAGGGCAACGACCAGATGGCCCAGATGCAGCAGTTGATGCAGATGCAAATGCAGTTCATGCAGATGCAGATGCAGATGAATGCCCAGTCGACCGGCATGCGTCCCCTAAGCACCATTGGCTCTATCTCCGGCGTACCCCCCATGATGGCTGGCGGCAACGGCATGGGAATGGGCATGGGCATGGACAACCGCGCATCCTTCATGGCGCCCGATGCCGGCTCTGCTTTCATGGACAACAGCATGCGGACCATGAGCATGGTCCAGCCCAGCTCGGCCTCCTGGGTGCAAAAGGGCGCCTTTGTGCCGTCCATCCGCATGCAGGGCGACTACACTCCCTCAATCGCGCCCTCGGAGCGCAGCAACATTGGCCTGCCCGGCCGCTACCGCCCCGTGTCCAACATGCCCATGTCAAAGACGATGGGCAACATCCGCCGCGTCTCGAGCATGGCCGGCCTGGCCAACGAGCTGGATCTGCAGACTGGCACGTCGACGCCCGACAACATGAACCGGGCTGCGTCGGCGTCGCCCAGCAAGTTCCTCTCGCCGCAAACACCCACGCGCACGGCCAACTCGGACGACGATGAAGATGATGACGAGGGTTGGGAGGCCATGAAGGCCAAGCGCGACAAGAAGCGGTCGCTCTGGAAGTCCAAGAAGGACACTTCACCGGGCCTCAGCGCATTGATCCTGTAAGCCATGTGAGACAGGAAGCCCCTCCGGCGTGCGCTTTGTGACGGTATGGACCGTGCACTCATGATATCCGACCATATTGGGCTTGTTGCTGTTCCACGGTCAACTCATTTTCCTTGCTTCTCTCTACACTCTCTGCTGGTTTGTTTTTTCTATCTTGATGGATACAATGATTTCTGTGACATTCAGTACAACATTTGTCTTTATTACATTTCCGCTCCCTCCCTCCCCTACGCCTACCCTTCCTAACGTCTTGAATCCACGCATATTTCCCGCACTTTTCTTTTTTTCTCTCTCTTTTTTTTTTTTTTTTCTTTACCCTTCCTTTGGGCTCATCTTTTTGAAAGGGATATAATGCCGCATTTTCATCTTCTAGATAAACTACTTCCTTTCTTTTCTTCTTTTCTTGTTTCTGGCTCAAATTTACTATCACAATAATCTCAAAAAGTATTTTATTCATAACCTGACTTGACAAGTGTGTGTGCGATGCGAGAATTGCCAGTTGGGGCATGATATGCACGAGGTGAATTGGGATAATCATCACATGTGCAAGATCTGGATATCCCAAGTAGATTTCTTTGTCAATCAAAATTCTATGTGCCCATATAAGACTACTCATCCTGTCTACTCAATGATACCAGCCGCCCAATTTCTACGCTTGACGCCCATCTCCACCGCCGCCAAGCCCCAATCGTTGCCGTGGTTATGGCTGCCCGGCAGCAAGCCGGCGCGTGCCTTTGCCTGGTCGTCGTTCAGTACCGTCAGCACGCCGAAGATGACCGGGATCCCCGAGTCGAGCCCCACGCGCATCAGGCCCTGTGACACGGCATCGCATATGTATTCAAAGTGCATGGTCTCGCCTTTGATCAGCACGCCGACGGCGATGATGGCATCAAACGCGGCACTTGACGCGGTGCTGCCGGTGGCCTGCGGCGAGAGCGTGCCGGAGCTGAGGAGGTCGCCGCCCGCGGCGGATGTGGAGGACTGGACTTGCGAGGCAGCGTAGAGGCTGGAGAAGACGAGTGGTGGCTGTTAGCGGTGTGGTCCAGTAGAGAAAGAAGGTGCCTCGTGACAACGAGGAACCGCAAAAGCAATAGGCCCGATGAGTCTCGACTCAAAGAAAAACGCAAAGCTAGGCTTACCGCTGCACGGCCGACGGGAGCTCCCACGAGCCCGGCACGCTCTGCACGACAATATTCTCGGGCTTGACGCCGCAGCCCAGCAGCTCCTTCTTGGCGCCTTCGACAAGTGGGTCGATAATGGTGCTGTTCCAGCGCGCGTGCACAATGCCGACGCGTAGGCCGGAGCCGTTGAGCTTTTGGGCAGAGGGGCCCTTGATTGTGGTGGGAGACATGGTTGATGTGGTGAAGGGGCGGAGGAGATGGAGCTATCGAGGCAAAGGTATGAAATCAAGGACTCTACGCTTGGTAGACAGAGCAGACAGATAGGTATGAGTGCCTGCTTAGCAATTGCTTAATAACTGATGCAAAACTGTGATTGAATACAGAGCTCCGGAGAAACAAGGCTACAAGGGAGAATGAAAGCTCTCTGTCCTCCCTTGGCCAATGGCAAGCACGCTACGTTGTTTGCGGAAGGAGGGGGTGGAGCTTTGTCTTCAAAGCTGATAATTGCGGAGACGTCCTCGACCTCGACCTCGACCTCGACCTTAACCTCGAGGCCGAGTCCTGGTGGAGATAGGAGCTGGCGCGTCAGACCCTAGTCTACTAGGGTTTGTCTTACACGCATATGTTATACAGTTGACATCAGCCCGGACGGCTTCCCGTTCCGTTGAAGGTAATGTTTGACGAAAATTAAGAGCGGCAGTACTTAATCGAAGTACTGCAAACATGTAACAGCCTGGGATATTCCTCCCTTTTAAATCCCCCCAGAACCACTTCCACCCACCGCAATGGCTTCGAAAATCATCCTCGCTATCAACGCCGGCTCAAGCTCCGTCAAGATCTCCGTCTTTAATGCGACGCAGACTTCCAAGCCGAAGCTAATTGGCGAGTTTCAAGTCAGCGGGCTTACAGCGCCTCCTTCTTCGACCAGCTTTGTGCGAGATGGGAAGAAGCAAGATCTGAAAAGCCCTGATATATCTTCTCAGGACGAGGCCTTTGCTTTTATCCTCAAGCAGCTCACCGACAGCAAGGAAGTGCCGGAGATCAACAGCGAGTCTGACATTTCCATCGCCATGCACCGTATCGTCCACGGCGGCGACTACGCGGCCCCCGAAATCATCCGCAAGTCCACCTTCCACCGGCTCCAGGAGCTGACCGACCTCGCACCTCTGCACAACAGCCCTGCACTCTCCATCGTCCACACGTGCGCCAAGCAACTGCCGGACGCCACCAACGTCGCCTGCTTCGACTCGCAGTTCCACGCCAGCCTGCCCGAGCACGTGCGCACATACCCGATTAACCCGGCCGTGGCGCGCGCAAACCATCTCCGCAAATACGGCTTCCACGGCCTGTCGTACTCGTTCATTGTGCGCGCCGTGGCTGCATACCTGGGCAAGCCCACAACCGCCCTCAACATTATCGCGCTGCACCTCGGCAGCGGCGCCAGCGCCTGTGCTATCCGCGCTGGCCGCAGCATCGACACCTCCATGGGTCTGACGCCGCTGGCCGGGCTCCCGGGCGCCACACGATCTGGCAGCGTTGACCCGAGCTTGGTCTTCCACTATGCCAGCAACGTTGGTCGGCTGGCGCCGCAGGCCACGCGCGACTTGCACATCTCGCGGGCCGAGCAGATCCTCAACAAGGAGGCGGGCTGGAAGTCCATGACGGGCACGACGGACTTTGCGAAAATTGCGGCGTCTGATAGTGCTGAGTGCCGGCTAGCCTTTTCGCTTTTCGTAGACCGGGTGGCGGGCTTTGTGGGGAGTTATTTTGTGGCGCTTGGTGGCGAGGTTGACGCGCTAGTATTTGCGGGCGGCATTGGCGAGCGTTCGCCAAAACTTAGGGCTGCGGTTGGAGAGGCTGTAGCGTGCTTGGGCTTTACGGTTGACCAAGGCCGCAATGAGCAGCTGAACAAGGTGGCGGGAGGTGAGGTGGTGGGTATTGGACGAGAAGGAGCGGCAAAGCAAGTGCTGGTTTGTGGGACTGATGAACAGCAGGAAATGGCTACGTTGTGTGTGGAGATGGAGGAGTTGTGGAAGACGTCTTAGATGGGATGGACACAGTAACAGATGCACAGAACAGATGGATGTGAAGAGTATAAACAAGATTTGATTAATCCTCAAAAAAAAAAAAAAAAAAAAAGGCAACACCAATATAAACGCCAAGGGACCTAAGCCGTCCCCAAAAAAAGAAAAAGGCCCTTGCGGGCAACCCACACTATAACAAGATATCATCATGAAAAGGCCGTCAAGCTCAAAATAAGATACAAAAGAAAAGGTCGAAGCTTCTACTCCCTGATTATCTAGCGCGACGCCCAAAGTGCCGTTGACTGGTGCTGTTGTGCGTAGGAAGACGCCTGCTGGTAGTTTGGTGTCTGGAAGTGTGGCGCTGGACCCAACGGCTCGACAGGCCGGCGCTGGCTCCAGGCTACAGGCGACAACTCCGACGCCGAGAGCTCATACTCTGAGCCCTGGAACGATGCGTGCGACATTGAAATGGACGGCAACTGGCGATGGTGCGCGCGGTGTGGCGCCTGCGAGTATCCAGACACAGAGCCACGGGGAGTCCACGTCAGCGGCGGCAGAGTGATGGGCGCCGAGCCGGCAGCAGGCACTGGTGCGGTGATGGCCGAAGCCGGCTCAGGCGAGCGATCGCCACACAGGAACACCAGCGAGTGGCGGTAGTCTGGGCGCGTCGGCGGGCCGCCGTTGGATGACGACGACAGAGCAGACCGGGCGGCAGCAGCGGCAGAGGCCATGGGCGCGGTCGACAGCGCGAGCGAAGTGCGACGCGTGCCGACGCCGGGCATCGCGCTCTTGTCAAAGCACCACTCGGACGAAGTCGCCGAAGACATGGACGACTTCTGGCGCGAGTGACCGGCATTTTTGCGGTTGTTCCGGCGGGTTTTAAAGGCCTCTTCCTCGGCCAGAGCGCGGCGCCACTCGGAGCCGTCTGGGTCAAAGCCGGGCGTATCCAAGTCCAGGTTGTGCCGCGTCTTCTCGTGCTGAACCTGGTTGTCGTGGCGCTTAAACCCATGCCCGCAGTTGGGCAGCCTGCAGGTAAACGGCCGTTCAACCTCGTGCACCGTGTTATGGTGGCGTGAGGCGTGGCCCGACGTGCTAGCGGGGTAGCCGCAGCGCAGACAGAGCCAGCGCTTCTTGATGGTGCCGCCCTCGCCCTTGTAGCTGACAGGTACGCTGTACTTGCTCTTCTTGCCCTTGTTGGTGCGGGCCTTGTCACGGAGCAGCGAACGGACGAGCCGGCGGCGAGCGGCGGGCGTCAGGCTTTGTGGCTCCTGCGAAAGCGGCAGCTGGAACTCTTCGTCATCGCCAGTGTCAACATCGTCATTGTTCTCCTCGTCGGCGTTGAGTGACGAGACCGATGCGTATGACGAGAGTGTGCGGGGAGGCGAAGAGACCATGGCGGTGTCACTGCTGCGACGGGTGTGGGTTTGGTGCAGAGCGAGGCGGGAGGGAGACTGCGGCTGTGAGAGAGACTTGGAATGGGCATGGGTATGGCTGCGACGGCCGAGAGTGTGCTCGCTAATCGAGCAAGAGTCCAGTGAGAGGGCTCCAGAGTCCTGGGAGGGAGAGGGGGTGTTGTGGGAGAGCAGGAGAGAAGAAGAGGAATTGCTTTCGGCGCTGTTGTAAAAGCTGGCCGAGACTGGTGTGTCGATGTCCATTCTGCTTTTGTATGTGCTAGATGACCAGGCTATTGTGCGCGGTGACGGGTTGTGCACGTAGTCTCTGTCAGGAGTGCTGGTAGTTGTGGAAGCTGTTGGAGGCGGAGACACATAGCGGGGGACCCGTGATGGAGGCATGGAGGTAGAGATATGGATAGGACGAGACTGGCGCTTCATACTGTTCACACAGAGGAGTACAAGAGGAGAGGGGAGCAAAAATGTAAAGATAGTAAAGGGATGATGCTCAAAGCAAGTTCAATGTTTGTGTAGTCGTCAACAAGACGTCTTGGATGGGGAATTGTCAGAAACCAGGAGTTGCGTTAATGAGTAGCAAGGAGGAGTTTCTTCTTGAACGGAAAAGAAGAGGCTTGATAAATATATAGAACTGGTATTGATAGACGGAAATCCGTAGCAAGCATCCTGAATACTCAACCTGCAAACAGCCTGGTTTTGGCGGAGGTTTGAGTTTTGTTAGCCTCACGCCCCTAAGCTTAGTGTGTACCCACACCCGACGGGCGATTAAATGCAGTTGCAATTTATCAAGCAGGATCTCGAGTCCTCGAGTCCTCAATGTCGAGTCTCTAGAGCGATTTCCCCAAGATAGAAACGGCCATATTTCATCAAATCAGATGCAGCGATTAGGACAGAACTTTTTTTTTTTTTTTCAATCACGAATTTTCCTGGTGCAAAGCTCATGAATTGAGTATTTCAAACCTCGTGATCCGGATCCACTGATGGACATTTCGCGTGTAGCCGGAGGAGGGTTCAATAGGATAACCAAGAAAGCCACGCCTAAACAGTAGAAAAGGGCACAAGGTGCTAAGCAGCTTGGCCGACTATATCGGATCAGGACGCCCAGTCCATTTTTTTTTACAAATTTTTCTTGTTAAGTCTGGGCTGAACAGAAGAGGTAAGACAGGGCCGGACTAGTATCAAGTTCACCAAAGGGCATAACTTGCAAGTAGAAGTACAGATACACAGGTACAATTTGTACCTGCAACTCAACAGGCTAGGCCCCTGCTCACTCAGCGTTGTCAACCGCTGTCAGCCCGCTTTATTTCCGTGACATCCTGAGCACAGACGATGCAGCGAAGGACGAACGAACGAACGAACCATGAGCAAGAAAAGACCACCGACAACGCATACGATTGCATAAAGGCTTGTAGAGCGGGCGATAAACGAGGATACAAACTTACAAGTACAGATGCTAGAAATCCGAAAAAAAAAAATTAGGCACCTGTTAAAGCCATCTGAGAGAGGGACCTCGCCACTAGGCATACGATGAGCCGTAAGATAAAGCCAAACCTGCTCCACGAGCGGCCCAAAGGCCTCATCGAGGTCCTTTTCCTCTAAACTTTCTTTCTCTCTGTGAATATCTCCCCGCTTCTTGCGGAGCTATTCAATTCGCTATTCCCTGGCCCTTCTTTTCCCCGCTGCCATCATCATCATCGTGCTCTCTAGCCAGTAAGAGACCCTGAGCTAAGGGCCTGTGGCTTGTTGCCACTCTATGCCGTGCTTACTGATGGGTCGCCCTGGTAGTTGAGAGACCAAGACCAGGCCAAGGAAGTCCAAGAAACAAGATGTCCCAGCAGACTTTTTTACTTCTCTTGTGCAATAGCTTTGTCTATGTGCTACGGACGTTGCAGGGCTATTCAATGACGTCTTGTCTACTATTTGGGTTCAGCTGCGGCGCGTTAGAGGACTCTAGGGCCATTCCCAAATACCTCGGCTTTAGGTCTAGCATAGGAAAGTCGCTAGCACTCGAGCATCTCGGCCTCTTCGCAGTTACAAAAGGAGCCCCATAGAAAAGCCAAAAAGGCCCTTCCATGAATCGATCCCGTGGCAGATGACAAGCTGCTCTATCCTGTGCTCTATTCTCGTCATCCTGTTGTTGGGAGGGAGTCCAGGCTATACAAGTACACAAAACCAACCAACCCTCTTCTTACAAGCCTAGAGTTAGAGTGACCTTTGAACAAATCACTCTCTGACGGCTCCTCGTGCTATTTCAATCCAACATCCTTGACTCCCTAAGGAAGAAAAAAAACAAGCGAGAAAATCTAGGTCGGTCTGGATGCGGGAGAAAAGGGAATTCAAGTGCTTAAAGCAGTTTAGATCATTTACATAGTTGGAGAGTACAAGGAGCAGCCAAAACGGGAATAGGACAAGCCCAGTCTCTATACATATGTATGTACGTGACTTGTGCTTGTAGGGCCGCAGCTACTTTCTGCCATGGCCGCCATTGGCCCATGACCACATATCTTAGTCTTTGGCAGCACGAGAGACCCTTTTTCTTGTATACTTTGGCCACAGATGGCAACGCAGACGAATCAAAAAAGCGAGCCAACGAGAACAAGGCTTGGTCAGCAACGACCCCAAGGCCCAAAAGGTTGGTCGCGTAGAAGAAAATAATGAGTTGAATGACGCTAGGGTTATGCGCCCGACATGTTGTATGTGACTAACTAGTGTTTGTGTGTGTTTCTTGGGTTTTCAGTCTCTTGTCTGGTACCTGACTGCTCTTCCCGCCGTGCAAATCGTTTCATGTCGGGAGGAGAAAAGGGAAGCTGGGAACAAGGGACATGGGCAGCAGCCCAACAGGCCATCGCACAGCTTAGAGCTAACGCGGCCCCTCTTGCTTCGATGGTGCTGCTACTTTAATACAGTGAGTGAGTGGTGCATTCTGGGCTGGGCACCTTGTCTGGCGTGCATGGACAAGCCGTTGTTGAGTGCTTGGGCTTAGTCTTGTGTGCCCAAAGGAGACATATAAAAGCAGCCAAGCTTTAAGCTTCCCAGACGGTGGATCCTTGGCTCAGGTGAGGGTGAGATGTTCGAGTTGAAGACGTCGTTTTTTTTTTGTTGGCGTTTTTAATTGTGCTCAGAGAGAAGTGGGCAGTAACAGGGGGTCACAACCTCTGTATCAAAGTGTCAGTAGCCTGTAATAAAGCCCTTTGCAGCAAGCTTATAGTTGTTAAGCTATAGTCAGTCGTCCTTGTAGTGTCCCTAAAATATAACTCTAGGTGCCCAAGAGACAGTGCTACGGCATGCTCTTTAGAGTGTGTCCGGCAGGAAACTACAGCATAGGAGCACTACAAGTGGCCACACTTTGCACAGCACTCTACGCCTACATGGCCCGCACTCAACATAGACCTCCAGCAGCCCATCGGCTCACCCTAGCCCTAAGCCTACTTCATACTCATCTTCAGAGCTGTCATTCCTCTGCCATGCCACAGACTAACCTCTTATGCGAGTGAGTGGCCGAGATTAAGCCTTCTCTTATCACACCCGTAGCAACTGGCCAGTGGAGGGCTAGAGCATCAACGGAACGGGAAGCATCAAACCTAGATAGAAGTGCGGAATCAATCCAGGCCCCAAGCCACAGCCAAGATAGCCGCTTGCTGGCAAAACCAAAGACCCTCTCTTTCTTTCACATTTTGAGCCAAACTGCCCCGAGACCACGGCCAGCCTAGTGGCTCTGTGTGCAAGGTTTGGCTCCGATCAACCAGCATACGCTATGCACTCTATCTCCCAAGTGCTTAGCACGGTGGCAACGGCCTACTACCAGACGCTGTGCGTACCAGGATGGGAAGCCAGGCGGTCCTTGTTGCGTGGGTGTTCCTGGGCGTGGGTGCGAGAAGCTGCATCATGCATGAATGCTGGGGCGGCAAGGCGGGCAGAGCTGGTGTATGACCACTTATCCCGACAGAGGCTTCGCTAACCATCCTGCCGGGAAGTGCTCCCAGTGCCATGGCTCAGATGCACCAAGATATCTTCATCCCTAAGAGCGCGACGGTCCCATCTTACAGCTGTATTCCTTGCTTGTTGGACTCGTGGACTCCGAACAACATCCAGTGTCTTCCCTGTCAGACCCAAGGATAGGTGGAATTACCTTCATACTTACTGCCATAGGCTGCAAGCAGCTGTGTACGTATGTATGTATGTATGTATGTATGTACATACATAACTACATCCATACATACACAACCAACTAATGATATGTACAACTAGGCCTTGTTATCCTGCTGTAGCTTCTCCCGCTACCGCCACAACAAACTATTGCTCCTCCACGTCCTACCTACGCGCTACAGCTTCAGCCTCGGCTCTTCGCTTCTTTTCCCTGTGTCCCTCCCCTCTCTCTCCTCTGGCCTAAGACCCTTCTGAACTCCTCCGTGCCTAATCCTGTGCGTCGGTGCTGGTCCTGGGGCTTTGGGCTCAGGAGACAAGACGTTTCTCGGCGCTGACTTTTCGGCCCCCCATCAATGATCTGCAGACGTGAGTCGGCATGGCCAACTGTGGTTGAACCCTGAGAAAAAAAGGAAGACTGGGGATCGTCCAGACCCGGCACGGACAACGGTCCCACCTCCAAAACACCAAGGTCTAGATCAAGCTGCTTTTTTTTTCTTCTTCTCAGGCCGTGCTACCGTGCGTTTTCTCTCTAACCACTATGTCATCCATGAACAGATAACTATGGGTTTTCCTAGACTTATTTTCTCGTGTCTCGTGTCTATCTGTTGGCTCTTGAGATGTGCTGCGTTTCCTCTTAGAGCCATCTGCCCTGTTGCCACATGAACTGGTATAGATATAACAACTGAAATAGGCGTGCACCAGCAAGAGACGGGAGTGTGGTGTTGGGGCTGGACTCAAGTACAAGTACATAGATGCTTGTACAGGCAGAGAACCACTTTCTATGCCATATGCTCGCTAGATATCACGAAACCCCGAGCTGTCTAGTCGTGTTGGCCCTCCCCCTGAGCCTTGGCCCTAGTTCTACAACAAGTAGCCCAGTCCTTGTCTACACCCTTGCTGTTGGTGTTCACGCCCATGTCTCACTTCTTGGTCTCAATGTGCCTTTTTGCAGCTTGCCTTTCTCCATGTCTTTCCCGTGTCTTGCCCACACACCGGTGTCTCTTTAATCATGCACGTATCCCGCACCTCATAAAGACGGGTCCCTTGGCCCTTGCGGTTCTGTTCCGATCTCGACCAACACGTTCATCTCAGTGTGTTGTCTTGGAACAACACCAGCACATCGTTTTTCTACTTTCCTTTTTACCTGCTTGCATTAAAGAAGCCCCGCTGGAACCCTACAACTCCCTGACAGAAGCCTGAAAGCTCCCTTGATTTGCACAATTCGCTGTTTGCGATCATACAACCAGTGTTTGCTTCCGGCCTCTGTTCCCTGGCCATTCCATCCATTGACTGTAACTAGAACAGACACATCACAAGGGAATAATCCAAACAGGGTACACCTCTCAGACCACCCAGTTGAGCCCCGCCAATTTTTTCCTCGACCATTTTTGTCTCTTCCTCTCTCACTCTCTTCCATGCAAGCGAGATATTGACTATCAACAGAGAATCCTGAGCCCTGCGAAATGTCTCAGTCCATATCCCGTTCCGGCACTTATATCGAACCCTAGTACAACCCTATATATCGATTGGGATCTCGTGTGTCTTATATGTATAGGTACAAGCACTCATGGCACGGTTTGTTTATGTGCCAACCCGTAAAAGACCTCTTTGATGTACGAGGCTTAGCAAAGGGCATGTCATGCTCAAGTAAAACAATGACAGACCAGAGTAAGAGGGGGCCATATGTACAGTACCAGGTAGTTCCTCCCGGAGTAAGAGCAGCACTCCCTGAACCCTACAACCACCGTACCACCGCCGACTCAGATTGTGTGAGCCTGAAGTAGATTGTCAGAGCCATATGCACAACATCATTGTGAAGCTATCAAACGAATCTGAGCCAGACTCACCCTTACGCGTTGGTAAGCACCGGACATCTGGATATCGGACATCCACAGCCAGACTGGGCCCAGTACACGATCGCAATCTTACAACAACCCGTGCAGTAGATGCTGCAAGTAACGCCCAGACCCAAGATCCGATCCTAAACTCGAAGACAAGGCCTAAGCGACTTGCCCCGCCCCTGTACACGCGTTCTATGCGCCCTACCGATCTGCTAAGGAGGGAGCTTGCAGTGAGGTGCATTATCTTCCGGAGCTTAGTCTGAGCAGCGTACAATGCCAAGAAATAAGGTAATGTCTTGCAGCTTCCGAAGAGCTCTTATTTTGCCTTCAGAGAGCTTGCAAGTGACATAGATGGTTGCTGACATTTGTTAGCTTGCATGAACTGAGCATGCGATATCTCTCCTCTAACTAGTACATAGCTAGCCTTCACACGGGAGAGACGGGGACGGCTGTCGGGGCTAGGATACACCTCATTCCACTTCTAGATAATGAAAGGACTACCGTGGTGGCGGAGTTCTATGCAGCGTCCGAAAAGGCATAGGGCCATGGCAATTGCTAAGCTAGTAGTCGATTTGTGCCTGGAATCTTATATCGCGGGGGGGCAAGATCTGGCTCGAGTGTAGGTCAGGAAAGAAAGATCTGGGAATAGACAGATGCTTATTTTGAAGATGTTGTCTTGGTAGCATGTTAATTTGCCACAACTACTCTCAACTACTCTCAATTACTCTCAGCAACACTAAACTGAAGGAAAAATGCCATGACCATCTTCAGCTCTCGCGAAGACCCTTGCTGGAGACTGTGGCCAACTTGGGTTTTGCCCGGCTGTGGTGCTAGGAATAGCTGATTCTCATGGCTCATGATACCTCTAGATGATGAGGTGCCAGGTCAGTGCGTGGCCAAGCATCTCCGGCCATGCCCTGTTGGAGTGCTGATGCTGGCTTAGGGCACGAGTTGGCAATTCTAAAAAGTTAGAAGCCAGTCCCTTCGTCCGTTGGGGCCAATCGAATTCAACATGAGCCAGAGATACGAAACGGAAGGACTTGGCTTACTTGAACTTGACCATGTCGGGCTGGAGTTTGGACGGGAGTTCTATATGTCGGATGGCAAAGAGATGATTTTGAAATCAAATTTCGGGTTATTTCCGGGGTTGTTTCTGCTCGCAGCAAACGCCTGAGTATTGATATAGGTTATGCTCGAGCGAGTAGAGGGTGCTAGTCGACAGCTTTTGATACATGGATGTACTACTTGGTATTTTAGCGATAGATAGATATAAAACTAGGTTGGTGATTAACACCTGCGAAAATCATCCACCACATCATTTGTTGGCAGGTAACTAAATCCTACTGTAATGAAGATGTTCCTCTCGCATCTAACCTGCACAGCTGATATGTTCATACAAATTGACCTGACGCATGTGTCGTTGTTCTAACTGGATCCAACAACTATGCGCTGAACATGAAAACAAACGTACCGCTACAAACTACAGTCTCATTTAGAGATATCCTACTAAGTTTAGTGTACTCGTTGTCGGTCCTTTGTTGTTGCCACCCTAGAGCAGCCCAAAAATTATGTTGATGAAGGAGCCCCACTTGCGTTGTGTAACGGTTGCTTGGTGCCACAAAACCCGGGGTAACTGGGATCTTCTACTAGAGAGCAATTGAGACAGGCCGCAAGATGGAAAGTCCTGACAAGAAGTTTGCTATGGCAACAGAGCATATGCACTAGAGTAGACTTGGTGTTTGACATTAATGAGCCATTGTCCGTGAACTATGGCGACAGCTTTTACGCTGCCTGTTTAGCATGATCAACGGGATAGAAAAGGGGATAGAGCGAAAGCGCGGAACCAAGAATCACCAAGCGAATATCCAAATCGGATGATGTCGTCATTGATTCACTTGATAGGTATTGTAAACTCAGCACTGCCATAATGGAAGTAAATTTTACCATTACCAGCACTACGTATGTACAAGCCCGACACCCGCTAAGACCAAGAGAAGCAAAAGGGAAAAAAATAGAGAAAAAAAGGCCAGTGGCTTGGGATACTAAAACGCTAGGCAATATGTGACGAATGATAGGTGCTGCTGAGTCCTGGGATGCCTGGTGTTGAGTCAAGTTCGTAATAGGCATAGGGTGAGTGGTATGATGTCATTGTGTTTAACAGGGCCATGACAAAATTGCGCCAAACTAACCATTATGTAATACTGGACAAGAGACTTCTCTAGATGCAAAGGAAAGTAGAGAAAAAAAGGAACGACTTTGATTTTACATGGGACATATTCTAATAAAAAAATTGACAATAGTAAATAATAGTTAATAGTGACCCGCCAGTGAAACGCCGCTTGCCTTGAACATACCAATGAACCAAGAAAAGAAGGAAAAAAGAATAGACAAATATCAGGGTAATGAGAAAGAAGAGAAAAAAAGGAAAGGAGTAGCGGGGCATGTACCACACATCTCAGCTTTGGCCACGTCTATCGCTTGGGTTGAGGTGGACCCATCTTGCCAGCCCCGGTGTCAACCCTCTTGCTTGCCGGCACCTCCGGTACCTTGAACCCGCCGTTACTGCCGCCGACCTGAGTGAATGTTCCGCTCTTAAACCAGCGGTCCTGCTCAGCCTCACGCTTGCGTTTGTTTGCCTCGCGGATCTTGGGATCAACGAGCTCCAAGCCCTGCACAGGCGTAAACGCCAGACTCGACTGTAAGCCGCTTGCGCCGACGCCCGTTGAGCCGACAGTTGTGCCAACGCCGGACGTACGCAGGCCGCTGGAGCCGGGCAGCTGGATCCCGCCGAGGTGGCCGGGGCGCAGCGACGAAGCTGCGCCGCTGTTGATGGACGATGCCAGGCCGCCCCAGCCCTTGTGCTTCTGGCTGAGCTTGGCGCGCGTGCGCTGGTCGACTTGCAGACTGCGGATGCGGCCGTCGTTGGATGCGCCAATCATACCCATGCCGACGGTGCCATCGCCTGTGCCAAAGCCGGCCTCGCGTTCTTCCTTGCCAAAGACCATGCGGTTCTGGGCTTTGCGCAGGTCTGTCATGGCGGTGGCCTCCTTGGCCTTGCGCGCGCGCCGGCCACCACGTTTGCGGGCTGGCTTGTCGTCAGGCACCGGAAGTGCGCGCTGACCCTTGTTGGGTGGTGGGATGGTTAACTTATCAAGGCGCTCGAGGCAAGCCTCGCGTAGGGTCTCACCGAGAGAACCACTCGGGCTATTGTGAATGCGGTCGGCGCGCGCGGCGAGAACGAGCTTCGCGGAAACGATGCGCATGGCTTGACGTTTGAGATCGCTAGGGATGCCTTTGATTATAGGCGAGTGAAAGAGGAAGCCTTGCTGTCTGATGCCAACATTGGTGGCCATTCCAGGTCCATTCTGCTTTTTCGATCCCCAAGCAGCAATGTTGCAAGCTGGGGTCTTGGACAGCCCAGTCAGCCCTCCGGCGGCATTGAGCAACTGAGCGGCGGTTAGAGAGCCGAGGAGAACTGTCAAATTGGGCGCAAAGATGTTCATGCGCGATTGCACATATTCGGTGAGCGTGGTCTTTGCCCTGTCCAGTGTGATTTGGAGTTCGCAGGCGCTGAGAACACGGTGAAGCTGCTCGAGAGTCATCTCCTGGCCCTTGGACTTGGTTGCCTCCATCGTGACGACCAACAGAGTCGGGCCGTCAAGCACTTGTCTTAATGTGATTTGTAGTGGGTTGTTGGTCGAGTTCTGTAGCGTCTTGATGTTGTCGGCATCCATGGGACCGTTGCCGAGAATGGCGACGACTTTGGCGTACTCAAGAGGATTAGTCACAAGCGTTTCGAGCTCCGGGAAGCGCACTGAGTAGTGGTCGCGGATGAACTTGTGGACCAGCGCAATTTCACCGTCGATGTGTGTAGACAGGCCGTTGGACTGAGTGAGCAGATGGTACTCGGGGTGGTCCTCGATGTTTCCAATCATGTTGGTCTGCGGCTCAGACTTGAACTTTTCGATTTTCTACAAAACAAGAGTCCGCATGGTCAGATTCAGGCCTGTGGTTCAATGTGAATGCGGTTCAGGCGGGGGAAGGGGGGCAGGCGCATAGAAAGAACATACCTCAAGAACAGGCTGCAGAGTCTGGACCAAGTTGGCAACGCTGCGCACATCTTTGACGCCGCCCAGCTGCATCTTCTCGATCTTGACCTTGGCCTCTTGCTCATCCTCGACTGGCCGGACAGTTGGTGTGTTATCGTCTGCCATGTCGGTATCTTCATCTTCCTCATCGTCCTCCTCCATGTCATCCAGGCCTCTGGATATCGGCTTTAGACTGCCTCCTCCGAGAGACAAAGACTCAGGACCATCGTTCCTGGCGTCAGTCTCCTCGGTAGGAGCCTCCTCGTCAGACGCAAGATCATCCCCGAAGTCCTGCAGCAGCTCGTCGGCAAGGGTGGCCATGACTGCGCTAGGAACCTGAGAAGAGGAGGAAGGACGGGCTGGTCGTTTGCTGGTTTAAAAGTATCGCAAGTGAGCACAAAGGCAAGAAAAGGCACGCAGAGAAAAGGATAAAGTGGTTGTGAAGCTGGTGATCATGGGTGAAAGTGATGGGTGTCAGAGAGACAAGGCTGAGAATCGCAGCCAAAAAATGTAAGTCATCAAGATTAGGCGAGTAAAAGTGGGACTATGTAAGATTTAAAGCTTATCGATTGGTCAGCCAAATTATTAGGCTCGACGCAAGCCTCAGCCTTGTCTGCTACTTTTTCCGAGCTTGGCCAGCTTGATGGGCTCCTGCATCGCATCAGAATAGTCTTCTTCTTTTGTTACGAGTAAGGCTTTGCTAAGCGCTGCGACATTGATTTTATCCACTACTAACGGCGCTTCGTTGGACCGAATCTTCACTTCTGATCTCTGAGCGCCTTAAACGCCCATCCGAACCGAACCATCCCACGCCTCTCGATCTCGACACAGCACCCGCCCGCCATGGAATCCCGCGGTCCTCCTCGCGTCAAGAACAAGGGCGCGGCGCCCGTGCAAATTTCGGCCGAACAGCTGCTGCGCGAGGCCGTCGACCGGCAGGAGGTGGAGCTAAAAGCGCCGACGCAACGCTTCGAGGATCTTGAGGAGCTACACGAGTTCCAGGGCCGCAAGCGCCGCGAGTTCGAGGACTATGTGCGCCGGAACCGCATGAACATGAACAACTGGCTGCGCTATGCAGCCTGGGAGATGGAGCAGAAGGAGTATGCGCGCGCGCGGTCTGTCTTTGAGCGCGCCATGGACGTGCACCCCAACGACGTGCAGCTCTTTGTGCGCTACATTGAAGCCGAGATGAAGACACGGAACATCAACCATGCCCGAAACCTACTTGACCGCGCCGTCACACGGCTGCCGCGTGTCGACAAGCTGTGGTACAAATACGTGTACATGGAGGAGATGCTGGGAAACATACCCGGCACACGCCAGGTCTTTGACCGCTGGATGCAGTGGCAGCCGGAAGAGGCTGCGTGGAGCGCGTACATCAAGTTTGAGAAGCGCTACGGCGAATTCGATCGTTGTCGTGACATCTTTGAGCACTTTACCACCGTACACCCCGAGCCGCGCAACTGGATCAAGTGGGCCAAGTTCGAGGAGGAGAACGGCACGAGTGATCTTGTGCGTGAAGTCTTTGGCGCTGCTGTTGAGGCGCTGGGCGATACGTTTGTGGATGAAAAGCTGTTTATTGCATATGCTCGTTTCGAAGCCCGACTCAAAGAGTACGAACGCTCGCGTGCCATCTATAAGTACGCCCTTGACAGATTACCACGGTCCAAGTCGCGCCAGCTGCACGCAGAGTACACGACCTTTGAAAAGCAATTTGGTGACCAGGACGGACTGGAGAGTGTAGTGTTGTCCAAAAGACGAGCACTATACGAGTCACAGCTAAAGGAGACGCCATCCAACTACGACGTCTGGCTCGATCTCGCTCGCTTGGAAGAGAGCGCACTGGACATTGACAGGGCACGGGATGTCTACGAGCGAGCCATTGCACAGATTCCACCGATTGAGGAAAAGCGCTACTGGCGGCGGTATATCTATCTGTTCATATTTTTTGCACTTTTCGAAGAGGAGATTGCCCAGGATCTGGACAGGACACGCGAGGTATACAAGGTAGCATTGCAAATAGTGCCACACAAGAAGTTCACATTTTCCAAGCTGTGGCTACTCAAGGCGCAGTTTGAGATTCGCCAGGGCGACCTAGCAGCAGCGCGCAAAACTATGGGCACTGCCATTGGCATGTGTCCCAAAGACAAAAGCTTCCGCGGCTACATTGAGCTGGAGCTGAAGCGTAAGTCGAACATTCTCTATCCTCTCTTCTCTGAGCACATCGCTAACCACCCCTGTTATAGTATTCGAGTTCGTGCGGTGTCGTCAACTCTACGAAAAATACATCGAATGGAACCCCTCCAACTCCCAAACATGGATCAAGTTTGCAGAGTTGGAGCGTGGTCTAGACGATATCGAGCGCTGCCGTGCCATCTTCAACTTGGCCATCTCACAAGAGTCCCTCGACATGCCCGAGCTCATGTGGAAGGCCTTTATCGACTTTGAAGAAGAAGAAGGCGAATACGAAAACGCGCGTGACCTGTACGAACGTCTCCTAGAGAAGACTGGTCATATCAAGGTCTGGATCTCGTACGCACAGTTCGAGCTCAACATCCCCGAGGACGACGAAGACGAGGACGAAGACGGAGACGATAACGACGAGCAAAACATCAGTGAAGAAGCCAAGTCGCGCGCGCGCAAGATCTTCCAGCGCGCCTACAAAGCACTGCGCGACAGCGACCAAAAGGACGACTGCGTCACGCTACTCAACGCCTGGCTCTCGTTTGAGCGCACGCACGGCGACGCCGACGACCAGGACAAGGTTCAGAAGCAAATGCCGCGACGTGTCAAGAAGCGCCGGACAGCCGACGACGGGTCCGTCGAGGAATTTATCGACTACGTCTTTCCTGAGAATGACCAGCGGCCCAACAATCTGTCTAGCATCATGGCAATGGCGCAGAAGTGGAAACAGTCCGGCGAGGGGCTTTGAGGCGGATGATGTGGCAAAAAGCCATGGACAAGCCGAGGAGGGAATGGCTGTATTTGATAAAACGGGGTTCAAACACGGCATGGACGGAACAGCAGCTCATGTGGCCGTACTGGTGGCCCCTGTGGTATGTCGACGCTGGAAGTGTTCCTCAATTTACGTAGTTCACAGCGGGCTTAATAACGAAGTATTCTCCCATCCAACTTCTTGGTCTTTTTCCATCCAGAGATAGTGATCCCTTGACTTGGTTTGCCGGATGTGTAAACGTACATGGAGCATCTTCAAATACCACTATCCAGAAGTTTAATCAACAAGCATGAAGATCCTAGTCTTGGGATGAAGTCATATTCAAGTGAGAAAAGAAAATGGTGTAGCAATCAACATATTCACTGTTCTCACCAGCTACAAATCGGCTCTTCCGACAAAGTATGTCTTTGAAGCTTTTTTTTTTTTTTGATTCAACAGAGCCGTTAGTTACCTCAAAGAAAAAAAACAAGACAAATCACATATTATAAACAAGCAAGAAATACAGGCAAATAATCTAGAAACAAAACCCAAAATCGACAGGAGAATAAAAAATTACAAAATAGCCGACACGAGCAATCACGGGAAACCTGTGAAAAAAAACAGCCGCTTATTAGTCTGGGGCCCTTCCAAGGCATGGTTGAGTTTGGCCATTCCAAGTATCTGGTTAGTATCGGTTGTAGATGGACGGGCTAGAGTAAGCCACACTAGAGACATAAGGGACAGACGAAGTAGACAATGAATGAGGAGAAGAGGGGAGAGCCGTCTCTTTTTTTGGTGTTTTCCGCAGAGGGGGGAAGGCTTGCTCTTCACTCCCCGAGGATGTACGTGGGATCAATGATGAAAATAGGAACAGTTTTTTTAGCGAAAAAAAATAACTTTTTGACTGACTGAGGTTTTTTGTCTAACGATCCAGGAAAGCGTTGACGATACACTTCCATTTGGGCCATTGACGAAATGCAAAACAAAATTCAAAAGGAGGAAAGGGGAGAGTCAAATGGACATGAAGAAAGAAAGATGATTGCAAAAAGAAAGAATATGGGCATGGGCGTCGGGTGTGTATATGTATGTTCGGTACAAGAACAAGACAAAACAGCAAAGTGAAACTCAGGACGCAAAGAGACAAAAAACAGAAGGATGGGCAAAAGAAGTCAAACAGTAATGTCGGGAAAATAATAAACGAAAAGAAGAACAAGACCAAATCATGCCCAGCACACAAAGGCCACACACGCGCCTATAAACGCCAAACAAGGACAATAGACAACACAATAGGCATCGTATGTATGCCTCCGGAAGGGAGAAAAGAAGAAGAACAAGAGAAGGAAGGATAAGTAGTCCAGTCCATTTATCTTGGCCGTTTGCGAGAAAAAGAGTGCCGGCGGCATAGGCATAAGATCGCCATAGCTCAGGTCTGTCCTTCACTGTCACTTGGTGTAGAGTGGCTCTAGCCCTAGAGGCTAAATCAATACTTAAAGTACAGAAAACTGACAGTAGACACCAGGAACCGTCCTTGCTGTCGTTCTTTGCCATAATGGAATACACAGCCAACCACTCAGGAGTTTCGTTCTCTTCAAGGAAAAATGAACAAAGAGGACTGGTGGTGTCAAAATTCATCTCGCCTCAGAAGAGCGGCTATCATGATTTAATTGAGTTCATGAACAAAATTCGTCAACTTTTGTTTGGGTGTTTAGGTAACGTTGAGCAAGCCCATGGGTAACGCCGAAATAAAGGGGAAAAAAACCACTACCAAGGGGGTAGAAGACATGGTAGAGAACGAAAAAGAAAAAGGGAAGGGATGTATCAGTGAAATCAGGAGCGAAAAAGAAGAACAGAGATGTTGTGCGTGCAGTAAATTGAAAAATGACAAGCATGAGGAAGAAAAAAGGAAAAGTCCGTAAAGCAGCTTCTTGGCATCAAGATGCGATCATGATGTATGAGAGGTCGTGATGGTGAGACTGTTGTTGTACACAGGTTTTTTTTTTGGGGGGATGGGGGAAGAGTGCTTGCCAGGCCGAAAACCACAAAGCATGATGGCAAGTAGAAACATTTTAGAGTGCTCTAGGACGGCAGATAAAGACATGGGACACATAAATTACCAGTCTGTAGTGCTTTGTTGTCCGGATGTGCAATACACACGCCCTCAAAGAACATGCAAACAAGCCAAGGTTAAAGCTTTGGGATGCGGTAGGGTCCAGAAAAATGCAATCAAGAGACCAGCTTACAGACATAGGCAAACCTACATGGCTTGCTAGTGGGAAATCTAACATGTCGGTTTCATTTCAAGACCCCGTTACAAAGCACTCTTCTCTAGAAAGAGGCAATGAATGTTGCCATCTTACTCAGAGGAGGAAATAGCAGCATCAGCAGCAGCATGCTCCTCAGTAGTGGTGGTAGTCTGCTCGACAGGGGGAGGGAAGGAGGCAGCCTGGGGAGAAAACTCAGGAACTGTGGCAGACAGTTGGCTAGTGTTGAAGCTGGGCGCGTAGACATTGTTACCAGCATTGGCGGGGTAACTATAGCCGTTGTGGTACACGGGGGCACTGTTGCGGTAAGCGTGTTGCTGGGGATAGCCTTGGTACTGAGAGCTACCGTTGGAGACAGTAGGAGATACCATGGAGTACATGGGCACGAACTGGTTCATGTAGGCGCTCATGCCAATCCGGGGATGGGGAGTGAAGGACGCGGGGCCGTTGTTGCGGTAGGGCTCAGCTCTCTCAGACACATCGAGGACCCACTTGTCCCAGCCCGAGCTGCAACGCAGGCGCTCGACGTTATCGTCGCCAATGACAAACTCGATCAAAGCAGTACCATCAGGGCCGGGTGCAGCCAGTTGGGCACAGGCCTCACGGAAAAGCTCAAGGGGGTCAGTGTCCATGGTGACAGTTATATCAGTGATTCTCTTGAAGTTGGAAATGACCTGGATAGGGACAAAACCTTGAGAGTCCATGTGCTTCCTCAAGAATACGTCCTTGCACAGGTTGTTAACCGAGAAGTAGTAGCTAATCTGCTGGCTGAGGGAGTTGAGGGTCCAGAAAGCCTGGTTAGGGTCATAGTAGTTCATGACTGGGTAGGCAGGGCTCATTCCCTGCATGTTGTAGTCATGACTGTAGTTACTGTTCTGCCCTGACATGCGGGGACCATTACGCATAGAGACAGAGTGGTTGCGACCTCCACGGCCGTGGCCACGAGACTGGGAGTTGTAGTTGTTCCCCGCATATGAAGACTGGCGTGAGGGGCTCACAATGCTTTGACGAGAGGCGCTGTTGGGAACAAAGCCGTTCGTGTAGGGTTGCTGGGTGTTAATAGGAGCAGGACCGTTGGATCCATGGTAGCCACCGCGCCCACGGTTTCCGCCACGAGTTCTCTCGCCACGAATCTCGGTACGTTCACGAGGAGCGAAGGAAGGTTCCTAGAGTAAAGAAAATTCAATTAGATATGATTGCAACCCACGAAGTGGGGCTTTTATAACTTACAGTAGAAGTAGAGGCATCCTTGGAAGGAGACTGAGCAGTGGCGGACTGAGGAGCACTAAACCCGGTGGTCTTGCGTTGCTCCTTAGGAGCAGCCTCGCCGGACTTCTTAGGAGGCAGTGAGTTGGTACGAGGGACATTGCTATCACGCGACCGCTCCTTGTGCTCTCCAGACTTGACACCATGAGGAGCACCAGCAGAAGTCTTCTCGATATCCTTGGAAGCGTTGGCATGACCACGAGAAGAGCCCTCGCGACCACCGCGAGCACCACCACGGGAGGCACGAGCTCCGCGGGTGCTGGGCATTTGAGTCTCAAATCTGGCAGTGGGAGTGAACTCAACCTTCTCCCAGACCTTCTTTCCAAGCTGCTTGCCCTTGGCATAAACAGCATTAGCCTCGTCTTGTGACTCCTTGTCAGCGACCTCGACAGGCTTCTCAGCAGTCTTGGTGTTGACCTTTTCCTTAACAGAAGTTTCCGGAGTAGGCCAGTTGACAGGGTCATCAATCATCTGCTCAACGTCCTTGTTGTTAGACTCTCTATCAAAACGGCCGCCACGTGACTTGCGAGAACCGACCTCAGAATCAGTAGACTCGGAAGTCTTGGAGGCAGGGGTGGCTTTGTGAGCCTTGAAAGTGGGCTCAGTAGACTTGGGCTGCTCAGCAGCAGGCGCGGGCTTGGTGGTGGAAGCCTTCAATCTTTGTTGCCAGATGTTGACAGGGGGGGCGGGGGCCTCGTAAAGTTCAATCTTGGTAACTTCAGGCTTGGCTTCAACAGCGGCTTCAGCACTGGAAGACTCCTTCGCCTTCTTATCTTGACGGGCCTTCTTGGGCTCCTGACGACGAGTAGCAGATCCAGCACGGGGTCCGGTCTCATTCCGGCGAGTCGAGGCCTCGGTATTTTGTTCATCCTCATCGCGGACGGACGCCGTCGAGCAAGTGGTAGCATCGTTAGCTGAACTGCTAGTTGAGCCAGAGACACTAGCTGCGGTATTGGAGTTGAGGGACTCGATCGTGGACTCGATGCTAATCTTGGCGTTCAAATCGTTGGAATCGCTTATGGGCTCGGTAGTTTTTCCTGGCGTAGGAGAAGCAGTACCGCTGGTGGTTGTAGTGCCAGCAACGGGGGTGGAACCCTTGGCTGCTTGAGCATAGGAGAAAGGAGCGGGAGTAGCCATTTTGATGGTGTGACTAAAATGTCGAGAGAAAACAAAGGCCGGTATGGAGGAGTTTCTGCTCTGGACTGTGAAAAAACTAAACTTGAAAGCCGACGAGCTTTCTAAAGTCAGAGAAGGATAGTCGAAAGGACGACGGAGGAGAATGAGAAAGGATGCCTAAGAAGGACTCCTTTCAATGACCAAATCCCGATAATCGACTGATCTTTGAAGAGACAGTCGTCCTGAGAAGGTAGTCGAGTTCAAACCCTCCCCGCACTCGTAGAGGCCGACGGGACGATGATCCGATCCAGACGGTGCTGCTGAGAGAAGCAGGAGGTTTCGGCAGGGTTAGCAAACAAATCTAGTCGACTGTTTACTGGTGGATAGAAAGGTGGAATAAAAAATGCGGCGGGGACAGCGGGCAGCGAAATTGAAGACGTCAGAAGAGGCTGGAGTAAACCAGGGCTCTCGATTCCAAGTTGTGGGGTTTTTTGAACCAATTCTCGGAAAGAATTTTTTGAGAGCCAGAAACTTTGAGAAGAGCGACGAAGCAATACCGAGGAAAAATGGTCGTCTTCAAACAGGAAAAAGAATATGAACACTAAACACAAATAAACTGGCCTGTTCAGGGAAGACCTAGAGTCAGTCGTTGTTTTAGTCGAACAATTGACGATTTTTGAGCAATACAGAGGAAAAGAAAAAAGGCGGTGGTTTTGTGTGGGAGGAGGTCTGCCTGCGAAATAAGAGGAGAAAAAAAATTGGTGGACGGAGCCCATAAGAAAAAAAAATGAGCAAACTAGTCGGAGGAAGTGGAGGGTGTGGGCGCATTCAAACAGAACTTTGGCGTGGGTGGCCACTAAAAATCGAAGGTGGACAACCACACAAAAAGCTGAGCCAAAGCAGAGGGATGGGAAAAAAAATGGAGGATTCCCAACTTGGATATGGATGGATGGATGTGCATGTGTGTATGTATGTACGTCACGGTGAACATGTGCTTTTTTGTAGGAGACATCAACACAGGCTTCGTCTTCTTCAGGCTATTATGAGGGCGCACAGCCTGAACACGGAAAGGCTGGATGTGGTTGGTTGGGTGACGCTCTAACACCCAGTTGACAAGGGGACCAGCCAGGTAGCTGTTAATTATGCACAACCTCCAGTTGCCTGGTGAAAACACTCACGCACCTTAGGTAGGCTGTGAGGTGATGATGTAGGAGTGCCTTCAAGGTCCTGCCAACCAGGCCAGAACAAGGAGACAAAGGGCAACGGGAGTACAGGAGCAGAGGCAGGGCGAGCAAACGCCAGGGCGGCAAGATCTGGAACAGGCCGGAGGGCAGCAAGGGGACCAGGAAACCATGGGCTTGTGACAGGGCTGTGATCACAAGAGCCGGTGCCTTGATAGCAGAGATTAAGGGTAAAGAACAAAGTGAGGGTTGGCGGCACAAGTCACAGGTATCGGAAGAACAGAAAATAGGGAGTATCAGGCAAGCGCCTTTGCATGGCGGGATGCTTCAGAAGACAAAATACAGGCATTGAATAAGTATAAGCTTACTGTGAGTTGGGTGTTGATAGTCAACGGAAGACTTTTGATGTTGGTGGGGATTGGTATGGTCACAGCAAGTGAAAAAGCCAGACGAAGGGGACAATAGTCGCAGAGAGGGTTACAGAGGATGCTGTGGACGGCGACAGAAAAAAGAGATGATTTGGAGGATGTGGTGATCCCTTTGTTTTGATTTCGTCGAGAGTGTTTGGTCCGTTTAACGTCACAGGTGAGAGCCCACAGCAAAGTCGAAAGATATTTCACAGGGGATGAAGAAGAGGGGCACCAGCATCAAGGGCGGAGCTCAAGCGGGGCAGCGGAAAGCGGAGGGGCAAGAGCGTTCCATAGAGGAAAAGAACTTGGAAGGGCTTTTGGGAGGGCGAGTTTCGTGCTGGGAAACTCTTGATGTTGATGACGATGGCGATGAAGAGCAGTAGGTATGTATGTATGTCATACATGCGAGTCCACGGTGCACACAGGTCAGGTCAGGGCATATAGTTATATGCTTGGATTAATCCAGGCACAGGAGGCGGACCAAGCAACAAAATGCAAGGCACACAACCAGCAGGGCGGCATATTTTCTCTACAACTACACCAATACAAAGATGTGCATATTCTGTTTCTAGCGTGTGGTACATACTGCGTTCTACATCATGGCAATCACTGTCTTTGGCATCTTGGGAGCTTGGTGTGGTGTTCAGTTTGTATGTGTGTGTATGTGGCGGATCAAAGGGCACTTAGCTGGGCTAGTAGTGGGTCTCTGGAGGTACATGTTCTTATTACCATGGGCCCTGCAAACTTGCACGTACTTCGGTTGGTGCATCTGTCGGGCCAGTATGTCACTTCAAGACAAAAACAGTCTTGTATGTATGTATGTACCTACGTAGTGACAGCCCAAGATGCCGCAGGGTTTTGGTGCCTCTTTACTTTCATTACTTGAGCATGTTCGTGAAATGTGGCAGTATGTGAGCATCAAAAAAGGCAGGTACTCCAGGGCAAGTTCTTATACTAGCCCTGGCAGCTTTTTCGTGCGCACAAAACTGAACACGGGAAAGGCGCTCGGCAGGCAGGGTCGGCGACTCCAAGGCCTAAAAGCACAATGCATAATGCCCAATGCACAAGAATCATGAACCGAAGTCTAGCGACAAAGTGAATTTTGCAAGTAACGTGATACGCTCAAGTAGTTTTTCTGTCCGGTGGGCGTGGTCTTCCGGCAAAATGTGTTGCCGGAAATCATCTGTCAGCCACCATGACTCAGAAGACCCATCTCATGCTTAGTTGTCTCATTATGGCTGCTCTTTCCATCGGCTAATCATCGGCTGGGTCTCAGGGCTTCACCAGGAGACCCTGTTTACAACTTCCTTAGTTACCTGGGTTGTGTTTATATAGTTTTAGCCTCCAGCTGTGGGAATCAATAGTCAACCAAATGTCATTTCGAAGTTATGGCAAACGCACAAAGAATGAAGCCAAGAACACGCAAGAAAGTTTAGCCAAGGCCGTGACATAGAGCTCAAGAATTTGTAGTCGAGCATCTGAAGCTTCTTTTAGGGATCCGTCGTTGGCTTAATCTGCTGGCAAGCCCTTCATCTTCTATTTCTCCATGATTCTCATCGGGGTTGGAGGTCAGGTTGATTAGTCCGCAGGAAAATAGGTGTTAAATACATGCAGCACAAAACTCAAAAAGAATGTCGATGTTAACGCCTGTCCCTTCTTCCCCTCCCGTTGCCTCGGCCTTCGCTTGCCAACTTGTTATCATTGGTGCATGTGTGCCGATTAACCCCTAATCCCCCGGTAAGCCCTACAGATCACCCCCTCTCTTCAACCCCCTACAAACAAGTCAATGTCTCTATGGTGAGAAGTTGGAAAAATCATGAATTGCCCCACCATATAACCAAGAGTAAAGGATTCACCAATGACTAATCGTGTGCTACCTGACAGAACATGTCTTCATCCTGTACACGCCGAACAAACTACACGACATATCGTCATGGACTACACAAGACCACAGTCTTTAAGTTAAATACAAGTATTTCATGAAAGATGCAAGTTTGTCTGTATGTAATAGGCCTTCGAAGCTATAAGCGTACCCTATACTTGCTACATAGTAGTTCACGTCTTGCAGTTTCCCCAAACATTGTACCTAGATTTTGAGGACTCTCGACCCAAATGTATATTATGTTTAATGTAAGGCTTTCTTTTCGGGTAGCCATATAATATAGCCAATAGCGAGCTTGTTTTATAGGCTGTATGCATATGTCCCATCTTCCCTCTTGCTTTGGGTATTCAGCCAGCCATCCAAGAAGTAGCCTGGCGAGCACCAAAGCTTGAAAACATGCGCAGGCCGGCGCTACCCATTGGGAAGTAGCTTATAAGATACCATAGAAGAGCTCCAATCTGGATAAAAGCTGAGAAGAGTGTGAGAATGGTGCTATGAAGCTATTAGTCATAAAGTGGTTAGTACATTTCACGGTTTACACAGGGCGATTTTAGTTTCCTAAGTCAAGAGCGAGCTTACCCCCATGGAAAAATAGAGTGTCATGGTAATAGAGCCAAAGTACGCAGCCGTGAATGGTAGTCGAGGGCCGGATAGCAAATGGCGTAAGTACGCCATAGGACCCATCATTGCGGCAAACGAGGCCATGAAAAGAACAGAGCCGAAAGTCCAGCTAGATTGTTGTGTTAGTATACCCTAAAGCCCTCCATATTACACCAGCATCTGCCAAGACTTACAGAATCACGAATTTTCGAGGACGTAGTGTAATAACAAGGAAACTAAGAGAGAAACAGACAAGAGCAGCGATGTTGCAGACAGCAAAGATCAGAGTACGATCCCAAGCGCTTACTATAAAATTAAGGGCCATGTAAAAGTTGATTAGCATATATACATTTGCAGAGTATGCGGAAGCTGAAATCACAACCTAGTGATTGTGATTATGGTGTTTCGTGGTTCGTTGGGTTTGCGACTCACAGTTCAAGAAGCCCTCCTCTTGGCGCGCACTCTGCACAGGCGGCGGAAGTCCTTGATCCGCAGGGAGTTGAATATATCCCGAGTTCCCAAAAGGGTTTATTGACTGGAGCGACGACATGAAGCCACCTTGGGCCGGGGCCGACGTGACGATCGGTGCAGCCTCGCGCCGGGACCAGCCCAGAGAATTCATGGAGTCGCGAAATGAAGCAGACGCCATGGCGGTGGTTTTTTTGCGGTTAGGTTCGGTGTCGATGTCAGTATCGGAGATGAAAAATGTATTAGAGCAGAGTAAACTGTGTCGACGGGCTGTTGACGGTGTAGTGGAGTTGGTATTTGCCAATAAACTATCAAGTATATGCGGCAGTCCTTATCTATCACAAGAACTAATATATTGGACGTTGATGGGTGGCTGGGAGGTAAACTGCTCGGTTGGTTACGTGATCTTGGTCAATGTCGTTGATAGACTCAGCTCCTAACAAATGGCTACTGCGGAGCACTGCGATCGAGGCTGGTGTAGGTGTTCTTTGTCGCGAGAAAATGTCGCAAGTCGAAAAGGCCGAGATTTTTCGTGTAGTGCCAAATGGGCAAGTATCAATGGAAAATGGATCTTTGTATTGAATTGTTAGATATAGTGTTCATTAGGTAGATCGAATAAAATGCAGCAAGAAATGTCAGCCTGCGCGTATTGAACGATCCATTGCCAACGAAGCCACAGCAGCATAGATAAGGGTTGTAATGTGCCACTAGGGTCTAGATTAGTCAGCTGTCACATGCGAAGAATGCTGATTGATTGGCTGACTGCCTGGGAGGCTTCTATCTAATGAGAGGGAGATGAGATTCATTTGAGTATATTTGTTCTTATAGCAAGGTCACGTATGCAAGGCACCGGAATGATAATGATACATAGTTTATGTATGAAGACGCGCGAAAAGTCCTGAACACAGGCGTGCTGGCGCAGGGCTGATGTGGGAGATGTGGGAATACGTCATTGCACCTGATCGTTAGCGTGTACAGTTGTATTGAGGGAGGCAGAGCAAGGAGGGATTCTTGAACAGTTACATAAGCTTGTGCCAAACGGAACAGTCGGAGTCCTTGAGCAAAGCAGGAATGAAAAAAGAGAGAAGTGATGTAGCTTGTAAGGATAATCTCGTGCACTTGTACGAAGATTGAGGGTGTTCCCGGGACCGGGAGCGGAGGGATGGGTGGATATTGAGGGCCCGAGGGCTCCGGGGGTTTGTATTAGTTTTATGTTTATGTGACAAGGACTTGGAAAAACGAGTCGTGAGACACGGAGAACTGTGCATGTTTTATTGTCAAAGAAGACATGAGGGGTCTGTTACCCTCGGGACTCTCAGGATTTCAAGAAGGTATCCAAGCAGAGCCGGCGTATTCGTTATAGAGTGAACGTGGAAATGGATTTTCTAATGTCGCCACAAAGGAGCTATGGTTCATTGTAGAACCAAAGCAGAGGCTTAGGATCCTGCGGGGCGAGGGAGTTGTTCTGTTCTGTGGGGTTTCCTGTTTGGTGAAGACGGATAGCTAACTAACTATTGTTGAGCATTCATTGCCTCTACAGACTCAAGTGCATGGCATATGCCTGGGTGCTTGTGCTTTTTCCTGTTCCGTCGTGCTGCTTGATGCCAACAGCCCGGGCGATAAGACGTGTGTCTGGCGATCTCCCAGGAGGAGAAGCTTCTCTGGATGGCTGTTTTGTTGCCGCACCGCCACATTTGCCGTTCCTCTGAGACATTTTGCTGTAGTTAACTGTAGTTATCGTATCGTACTACAAGTACATAGGCGTGTAAGTATACAACCATGAGAGGTGCAGTTGACTGCCTACTGGCACGCTCTCGGGCGTATCTCTCTCTGGCGTGTAGCTTCGTTGGCCGGACGCGAGGGCACGCCTTGACTGCACATATCCAGCATCCGGGATATCACAGGTGTGCTGGTCTTGTCTTCCCCCTCTGGCAGCATTGATGTTTGGCGCATCTTGCGTCATCGTCAGGCACGTCGCAGTAGCCAGTGCGACTTTGTAGACTGCATGGTGGTATTGTTTCTCTTGCTCTGCCTTGTTGTTTCGGTGGAGGAGCTGCCGTGCCGCCTGGCCGTTGTCATGAGGATGTCTGGGCTTTGCTTTTGTCACATGCAGCGGCAGATACAGGAGATGTGTATCCAGCGTAGCGATGGTGTAGCAGCCAGTGTGCGTATAGTTCCCAGTACTCCTGCGTTAGGCGAGCATGGGGTTTTTTTTCAGCTGGGCAGGAAGCGATGGGATGGCATGGCCGATATCTGTCTGTCTGTCTGTATGTATATCCGTACAAGGGCATAGGCATACACATTCTGGTGTGCAAGTAGGAGAGATGTGTTCTCAGCAGCTGGCCGCTTTCTCGGAGTTGGCTCTGGTGTTTCTCGGGGCAGTGCAGCAATTGCACAAATGGCAAGTTGTAGGTGCAGAGAGTTATCGATATCTGTATCTGTATGTATGAATGTGCATAACTATGTGTATGTAGTTAGATCCATCCGTATGGAACTATCTGTATTGTAGTCAGAGCCATCTCCATCTCCAGTTGTATAAGTATCAGCCGCATTCCCGCCACAGTCACGCCTTCCTGCCGCTTCCGAAGTTCCCTTTTCTTTTCTTTTACCTCCTTCTCTTTCCGCATTTCTGTCTTGCTTTCTGCCCTTTGTTCGCTGGCCTTTGCCGACACCGCCTTTTCTCTGATCGTGACATCCCCCACTCTGCGCTGTTTTCCCGGTTTCTGTTGTTGGACTACGAGTATCAATACCACGTCTTTTTAGCCTGGCTTTGTTTTCTTCTCCTTTGTTCCTCTTTCTTCTCCTCTGGAATCGCATTCAGGCCCGCTCCTGTGCCGCCTTTCAATCTCTGTAAGTTGCACTTTCGTGCTGTACTCCCTGGCTTGTTTCCCCTCCGCTGCCGCTTCTCTTCTCCGCCCCATCTCCCCTTTTTTTCCGCTTCCCGGAGTCGAGGGGCCCAGGGCTAGGGCCCAACGAAGCATAGAAAAACAGGCGCTAGAAGAAAAAAGCCCAAGCCTCGAGCCTAGCCAAGTCTTGAGTTGCCTCTCGGCGCATTCCCCCTCCCTTTTCTTTTATCTTTTATGCTCTTGATTTGAGCCCCCTCGCACTAGGCAAAACAGGGCGGCTTGGTTCTTGGGTCTCTGGATTTTGCCCTTTCTCCTCTTCCCTTTGTTCATGGCTCGTCATTTTCCTTCTTTTTGTTGCATACCAAGCCATCCTTGTCGTATCTTGTGCGATATCCTCTGACTCTTCTCCTCATCTCGTATCCCCGCCCATGGCTGTTTTTTTGTCTGTCCAAGTTTATACTAATCCGTCACTGCTCCTTTGCTACAAAGGCGCAAGCTGTGCCCATCTTTTTTTTCTTTTTTTCTTTCCTATTTCTCTGAAAAATATCTGCCCCGCGCCGAACGAAACCGAATTTAATCCATCAAAAACGCCGCATTCATCTCCGACCACCGCATCTCCACCCACTCCCCACCCACCGACGGCCTTGTTCTTTCCCCCCACCAAGGCAGACTCGTCGTGATACCAATAAACCCCAGCCTCAGCTGCTATTGCCTCTGCCTCCCCCACTACTGGCTGTTGATATCCTGCCCATCTCGACTTCTCGCTGTTCTCAGCCATGGAGCAACAGTACACCTTTTCCCCCAACGCAGGGAACATCGACCCCTCCGACCTGATATCAAACACCTTCGGATCACCATACTATACTGCCCAAAACGACGGCTTTTCCGGCAGCGCTCTCTTTGGCGATGACGAACTTCTCGATGGTCTACAAGACAACTCTGGCATTCCTACCAACTCAAACGACTTTGCCAACATGAATATAGCCTTTAGCCACCCACAGACCATCTTCCCCAACATCGACCAACAGGTCCACGGCTACCCAAGTACTCCCGAGGGCGACCCCATCCGGAGCCCCTATGCGCATTCTCTCAGTCGCCAGGCCTTCCAAGCCAATATACGCAACATGCAGCCCGACGACACAAACATGCGGAATGCCCGCATGCCCAAGCTCTCGTCCAGCGCCCGTATCCCCATGGCTAGCGAGCGGCCGATACCGAGCTTCGGGCCTCAGTCTATGGCTAGCCCTGTTGGTCCGGAACAGCCGTCCACAACAAACCACCCCATCCCCACCCCGACTGCCCCTCAATCCGCTAACAATAGCAACAACAACAACAACACCGCCACCACCAATACCTGGATGCAGCCTGTTGTCGGAAGCTTCGGTCAGTCCTTCAACTCGGGGCTCTCCTCACCACCGCCCATGGGTCGTGCCCAGATCAACGAAGTCATGATGAAGGCCGGCACGAGCATGCCCGCCAAGCTTGGAGCCACCGGCCAAAACCCCCAACTGAACCCTCAGGACCTAAAGCGTAAACGACGACGCGAGTCACACAACCTAGTCGAGCGCCGCCGCCGCGATAACATCAACGACCGAATTCAGGACCTCAGCAAGCTTGTCCCAACCCACCGCCTCGAAGACGACAAGATCCGCAAGCTTATCCAGAGCGGCACCCCACTATCGCCCACGCTCAGCGGCAGCGCCGGCCCGGGTGGCAGCGGCAGACGGAGCGGAAGCGTCGTTACTGGCCTGCCGCTCGAGGACAAAGATAAGGGCCCCAATAAAGGCGACATTCTCAACGGCGCCGTCGGCTGGATGCGAGATCTTCTGTGGATGAACCTAACACTCGCCCGCCAGCGCGAAGAGCTCGAAAACACCATCCGAGAAATGGGAGGCACCATCCCCTTTGAGCTGTCTGAGGACGAGTCGCGCATGCACAGCGAAATCATCGACATCATGGGCAAATGCGACCTGTCGAATTTTACCTATTCGCGTTGCACTGGTTCCGGCCTGCGCGTGCCCAACTTCACAGACTACAAGGGCGATCCGGTGACAGCTGGCGGCCAGGGCAACCCGCTGAGCCCCGGCCTGCCTGGTACGTCGGGCGCGCCCGGAGGCGGGGGCACAGTGGTCTTTGACGAGACCCCAGGCATGTGGAATGATCTAGAAGACGGCTCGGGCAGTCGACGCAACTCGCTGAGTCTGCGTGAAGAGGACGAGTACATGGAGTTCACAAACTCATAATTTTTTATGTTCCAGTCCCTGCTCACGTCATTTGCTGTTCTCTTTTAAATATCCTCCTGTCCTGTTTGTCTCGTCTACATGAAACTGGCAAAACGCATGTCGCGCTGGTTCTGCCTTCTCTTCTCTTCTCACTTATGGCCTCTGTCAGTTTTTGTTTTGTTTTCTTTGGGATGTAGGTGCACACGGCAGATCTGGATTTTATTTGCCTTTTATTCACGATTTCTTTCGGCTCGCGCTTTCTTCTTTTCTTCTCTGTTTATTTTTCATTCCGTTCATCTTTTTCTCTTGTCTGCTTCCCTCCAGAGTCACACTGTTTGATATCTATCACGTTCTTACATCGCCTCTGTTTTCTGCTACATCCACTCGAGCATTTCTCCCCCATCACCCTTCCACGCTATTCTCTTGTCCCTTTGCTCGTCGCCATATCCAGTTGTTAATTTGTCTTGGCCTTCTCTATTTTTTTTCCCTCTTGGTTTCCTTCTCTGTTACTCTCTCATCTCATGCCTTCCTCTCGCTCTGCTTCTTTCTCAGCGTGATGGATCTTTATTTTCCATTTGCGCTACTGTGCCTTTTCTGGCTTTAGGGCCCTTTTGTATGGCGAGATTGATTTCCAACATGATTTTTATGAGGCCGAAATACCCGGTGTTTGCTTGTACTGCGTTGATTATTAATCTTTTACTTACTTGTTTTCTTGATGTTATCTATGGCAATGAATGAACTGTCCATGTCTTTAATCTCTTTACAAATATGAACATGCTCAGTAAATCGTACATTTTGCATCTCATGCCCTCTCACCAATGCCTAACACATAGCAAATACTCCCCCATCTCGCCAATTCGGTGAAACGCGTCCTTGCGTCGCATGCCCTCCTGCAACGAAATCCGCTCCAGCGCATACTGCCCATTGAAGTACTTGACAAACCGCTGCCACGCATCCGCCGTTTTCTCCGATGCAAACCGAGTCTTGATCGCATCTAGATACTCTGCCTCGTTTCCCGTCGCCCGCCGCGGATCGAGAATGATGTGCGGCTCGATACACGCCAGGTGCGGCGCATTGTTTGTCGACGGGTGTGGCGTCGCCATCGGCGGCGTCTTGCGCGCGTGCGCCGTCTGCTTCTCTGCGGCCTTGCGCTGCGCCGCGGCCGCCTGCCGCGCAAGCCGCGCGTGCTCTGCAATCTGGTCTGCCATTGCGCTGTGGTTTGAGCGTGCGAGCGCTGTGGCCGACGACGCGGCTGAGTGCGGGTGTGATGTCGCGCGAGAAAACGACGCGGCTGCCATCACGGCGGCGGCGGCACCCTTGATCGGCCGCCCAATCTGCGGTCGCCGTTCAAATGTCGGCGACACTGGTCCGGGGGACAGGTCGCCGGCGCCGGCGCCGGGACGGGAAAGGTCGGGAGACGATGAGAGCGGCGATGAGGAGGCGGATGCAGAGGCGGATGAAGCATTGGCTGCAGCTTCACTGCGCTCAAAGAGTTCGCGCGCGGCGCGCAGTTTGGCGGCCTCGCGGGCGTACCGCACCTCGTAGATGATCTCAGGCCAAACAACGACGTAAGCAAAGGTGCATAGCTGAGTGACCCAGCCGCCACGCATCAACCAAGCAAGCATCTTCATATACTCAGGACGCTGCGCCTTGGCGGGGCTCCAGTGCTTCCACTGGCGCGGGGCTGTCGACAGCTCAGACAAAAAGGCCGGCAGTGGGGGCGCCATGGGGAACTGTCGTTGCCATTCCTGGCTGGCGCGCGGGAGCCGCGACGGGCAGAGGTTCGGTGAGGCAATGTAGACATCGCGCGCGAAGAGCGGTGGGATTGCAATTCCGCGCCGCCAGAAGATAAAGTGACTGGCAAATTTACGGACCTGGCTGAGGGTCAGTTTGTGGGTGTCGGCCATCTGCTGGAAGCTGTAATGAGAGTTATTAGATGATGAAAACTCGAGAGAATCATGTTGTCAAACTCACGTGTTGTTGGGCTGTGCTGCAAGTCGCACAAATTCAACCATGGCAATTGTGGTCGGGTCTGGATCAGACTCCAGCTCTGTAATGACCTTCTTGTCACTACCCAGCAGCAATAAGCCAAAGGTGCGGTCCATCATTTCAGGCTCATCCGCATTGTCTTCGTTGATGGCGTCGTGCGCTGTAGTGAGCCAGATACCCTGCTGTTGAACAGCTCCCTCGGCCGGCAGCTGTGATATAGAGTTTGGGAAGGGAATCTGGACAGAAGGCGACAGCGTGCCACCGGCCGTTTCCAGCTGCAAGGTTGCGATGCGGTTATTGCTGACAGCTGTGTAGAGCTCGCGTATTGCGGCAGCCAGAGACGAAGTCCGCATGATCTCAGACCAAAGGTCGTTGACGGAGGCTCCTACATGGGCAATATGTTAGCAGGGCGTAGCAAATGGAACAAGACAGAGTCGGCCAAACATACTCATCTCACGACCCTGTTCTTTCATGGCCAAAATACGTTTAGACTCCTTCCACACAAAGTCGCTCTGTTGCTGGCTATACTTGAAGATGCGCGTAGTCTTTTTGAGCACATGTCTGTAGACTGTCTCGACTAGCTCGTTGGTCTCGTGCTTCTTGGGCGTGAGGAAGAAGACTAGGTTGAACATGGTCATGGAGCTTGGCTTTTTCTGTGGCCGGTCCTTCTCTCGCTCCCGTTCTGTATCTTTGTCCTTTTCTTGGTGTTCTTTTTCTCGTGTTGTTTGTTCTGTGCGTCCCTCTTGTGCCTCATGTTTGTTATCATTGCCTTCTCTAAGTCCATCGGGTTCATCTTCTTCATCTTCGTCTTCATCCTCGTCTTCGTCGTCTGTGGCCGGCACTTCCTGCCGCCCCACAATAGCCTCTGCTAGCTGTACAGCTGGAACCGCCTCAACAGTTTCGGCGGTGGTCTTTGGTGACAATGACTCCTCCTTTTCCTTCTCCTTCCTGCTCGTCATGTTTGTGGCGTTAGTTGAAGCGACCGACTTGCCCTTGTTCTTCTTCTTCCTCGTTCTCCGCCAGATGCCGCCCTCGGGCACATGCGTTGGACACGCAATGCAGTGAATTGGATCCAGAGACAAATGGAATAGCTTCTTGTGGAACGAGCGCTTAGGTGTCAAGATACTCGCTAGGTCGCGTGTGGGTAAGCCCACGAACGTCTCCCATGGCATACCGTCGACATTGCCTGGCTGCAACACATCGTCTCGCAGCCACTGTAAGCTCGTCGACTTTTTGTGGCCGGCAGTCCCCAGAGCCTCTTCCTCGGGTTGTGACAGCCGTTCAATGATGAGGTCATCGGCGGCGGCCTTCTCCTCGTTGTCGTCAAATGGCGATACTTTAGGCGGATAGTGAAAGACAAAACTAGGCCCATCGTCGTGAGACCGGTTCATAACCAGTGCCACGGCAATGAGCGACGATGAGTTTGGCAGCACTGGAAAAGACATTGGGAGCCTGTGCCGGCAATACGGTGCGTCAATAAGCCGTCCTGGAGGCGTGGCTAAAGGGCTTGATCGCTTCCGGGTGGTTACAAATCGAGCAGCTGGCGGAGAAGCTGTCTGACAGCTGTCACAGCAAGAGCGACTTTGTGGCAGCTTGAAAAGCACTATGTCTTTGACAGCTGCTGCCAGCTGTCGGTCTCAAACTTGCTCCAGCCACAACTCCAGGTCTCAACCCTTGATGTGCAACACACACTCACTCTCTCATAACGTTAGACAAGAAAAAGCATAACGGCAAGACAGAAGGGGGCCGCCGATGCAGGGAGACGCTTGCAGAGAACCACTTTCACATGCATTTCCAGTGCCAGAAGCCGCTGGGCTCAAACATCTCATACAAGTACATACACCCCCCATGCGACCTCCCAATACGTAATGAATGGGGAGAGCCAGACGCTTTGAACAAACAGATAAGAGAGGAGGGGTTTTATAGTTTTCACAGCTCGTGGCATGTATGTACTTGGTTGTACATACATAGCTACATATATTATATTGTCGTATTGGGCCAAATGTGTAGCAACTCAACAAGTTGTTGAGGTAGCATGTGATAGCACCAGTGTGAATCTTGTTGCAAAGTTATGTGCGTTTTAACTGGTGGAAGCGTAAAAGGGGCGCCCATTTCATTCTCCCGCTAGGGTTAGCAAACTGTTGAGAGCCAGTGGGTTAACATCTTATCTCGCTCCTGAAAACTGGTCGCTGGCTCCGGCTCGCTGCTCACCACCAATTCTGGTGCCTTGTCTCGTGCCTCCTTTTCTGTTCTTGTTTTTTTTCCTAGCCGGATCTGCTCTTGGACGACTTTGACGACGCTCGCTTTTTCTTCCATTGACCACGCAATTCATTTCGGCCTCTGCAGCGCCGTGGACTCTTGCCATACACTCTACGAAAATACAAGCACAACACAACTCTAGGGCCTCCTTTTTTTTCTCGAGCTCTTCAGCGGCGGTATATTTGTTATTATTTTTATTCTTGCTATATTGCATTACGTCTTGCCTCTCTCACATCTGTCCTCTGCCGACACACGACATCACGACTTCATAAAAAGAATATTCTTCTTGTTCTTGGCCGATCTGCTCTCTGCCTGTACCACCAACTTGCCGGATCACGACTACCCCCACACCTAGACGCTCGTACACACACTACATTCAGATATACACGCATACAATATCGCTTCTGCCTCCATCGCCATTACTCTCTCCTGCTCCCAGATTCTCACACACCGCAAGCCATGACTGCCGACGCCAATATGCGCCATCCAGAGCCCGTGACAGCCGCCAATAATGGCCGCCACAAGAGCATACCCTTCCTGTCGCTTTCCTACGACAGCCACAACTCGGAAGCCTCTTCAATCGAGCTGATCAAGGCCATTGAACCCGACTGGGTCTCGGCCGATGGCACTGCTCTGAAAGACGGTGTCAAGATTGTGCGCTGTACTGATGGCATCACCAACACGCTGCTCAAAATCATCAACACTGCCAACGGCACCCGCTCTGCCGATGAGGCCGACAAGTACGCCTTTTTACTGCGCGCTTACGGCAACGGCACCGATGTCATCATCGACCGCGAGCGTGAGGCCGAGAACCACGAGCTGCTCATGCGTCATGGCCTGGCCCCTGAGCTACTGGCCCGCTTCCGCAACGGCATGCTGTACCGCTACATACGCGGCACCGTCACTCACCCCGAGGATCTAAGACAACCCGAGATCTTCACCGCTGTGGCCCGCAGATTGGCCGAGTGGCATGCGACCGTGCCGTGCATCGCCGCCAAGAATGCCCCAACCTCGACCACTACCCCGACCCAAGGCAGAGCCCGAAGTGCAACCAGCGGGAAGCCCGTCCCAAACATGTGGACGGTGCTGCAAAAGTGGATCCTAGCCTTGCCGACCAAGACGGACGACCAGAAGAAGAACCAATCGACGCTGCAGGCCGAGTTCGAGTGGTTGCGAGAGCTGTTGGGCGGCCGGCCGACACTGGGCGAGAATGGGGTAAGTAGCCAGATTCAAGGGACACGCCAAAGTCTGTGGTACATACCACCAGCACAGCCTGGGCCTGAAACCAGACGCTTGTAAACCAAACACATGCTAACTTGCTTCACTCTTCTTACAGCTGGTGTTTGCCCATTGCGACCTCCTACACGGCAACATCATTGTCGAGCCCAAGGATGTGACTGCGGCCTCTGGCTCTGGCCAGGACCTGACCGTCTGCTTTATCGACTATGAATACGCCACCCCGTCACCGGTAGCCTTTGACATTTGCAACCACTTTGCTGAATGGGGTGGTTTTGAGTGCGACTACAACGTCATGCCGTCTAGATCGCAACGCCTGTCCTTTATCCGTAGTTACATTGCTGCGTATTTTTCCAAGAAAGTCGGTGCCGATGCGTCCATGACGCCCGAGCAGCTTGAGGCTGAGAGCCAAAAGCTCTTTATCGAGGTCGACCTATTCCGCGGCATCCCCGGCTTCTACTGGGGCATCTGGTCGCAGATCCAGGCTGTCATCTCCGAGATCGACTTTGACTATGCCTCGTACGCCAATGTGCGCCTCGGCGAGTACTGGGCGTGGAAGGCCGAGTTCCAGGGGTCGCGACAGCCCGGCACCGAGTTGTGTTTGCGCGAGCAGCGCTGGGGCGCGGAGGAGTAGCCCGGCCCGACAAATTGCGTAAAAGAAGCGGCGCGCAAACGGTCCACAGAGAGAGGGGGGAGAGAAGGGAAGAGAGAGTTTTTTTCAGGCGGATTGACTACATGGCGCGTAATGTGGCTTCGGCGGAAACAAGAGTTGCAAAAGTATGAGCAATCGGATTCCAGAACTTGCCTGACTACAAGCAAGATTCAAAAAAGAAAACAAGGACAGCAAAAAGAAAAAGAAAAAAAACTTGTGTCTCCTGTCGCTGTCGGGCTAGGCGCCTACGCTCAGTGTGGCTCCAGATTTCGATGCTTTGTTCCGTAAAGTATATTGTCTCGTCTTATCTTGTTTTCTGGGCATCATCGGCCTTGAGTCTCTAAGGACAATTGTCTCTCCAGTGCTTGGAGACAAAAACACCAATTGTACTTTGATGCGCGTCTGTACGTTGATGTACCTCTTGTTCTCGACCAGCTTCAGTTCTTTTGGGCCGGGGTGGGGGGAGGGGGAAACCTTTGATGCTGCCCACACTCCTCTCCGCCTTGTTTCCTCGCTTAAGACACTCCCTTTTTTTTTCTTTTCTTCGCTTTCTCCTGGGGGCTTATGCCGGATTCCCTTCTCTTATTTTCTTATCCTTTTCTCTTCTTTTCTGTGTACATTTCTTCATTGCGTCTCATCCACCGCTCCGCCCCCCGCACGGCATCGTGGGAGTAGACAATCGCGCCATCCAAGAGCTGCGCTTCAGCGAGTGTGTGATTGCACAAGTTCACCATATGTAGTCTTGATTTTAATGAATACCTTTCTATTTCCCCCTCTTCTTCTTCGTCTTCTTCTCCCCAGCTGGTTTCTGCTTCTACTTCTATTGCTACTGCATGTCTTGCTCCCTGGTTCTCACACGCTTGCTCCTTTCCGCTCTCGCTTCGTCTATGCCACCGTTGTCCGCCTCTCCGCGAGGGCCTTTTGTCTGTTTACCGCCCTTGGGTTTGTTTCTCTGTATCCCATGTGCTCTCTATCGTTGGAAATTTTAGATTTTTTTTTGTTTTTCCTTTGTGCTTCTTTCAACTGTCTCCCTTGAGGCACATCTGCAGCCACCCGAACGAGAGAAAGAATTTTGCAACAATAGGTACGGCAGAAAGAAAGGCAAATATGACTTGGGAAAAGTCGAAGCAATGAATACCAGGTGCAAAACAGAGACATAGTGTAAACCACATGAACAAAAAGAACCAAGTTGCCATATGGCAGGCTGGTGGTACAAAGAACATTGAGGTAGTCCCCAACAGGAGTTGGTGATACCTTGGAAGAAACAAGGGGCTGGTATTTTGTTAGGGTTACGATGTAGGGAATCTCCATTCATGCGACGATCCGGAGTGCCGGTTCTGGATGCTGAAACTACCATGGCATAAATATTACAAGACGATATAGGAAATCAAGCATGTTGGAGAAAGACAGCGGTGAGGGAGGGGAGGAGAAGAGATGGTACTTGGAAACATGCAGTGTATAGTTAGTTATATAGTTAGTTAGTTACTAATTGCCTGTATGCTTGTTTGATGTATGGCAGCGGAGAAAACAACTTGTCAAAGCCGAAGAACAGATAGGCAGAAGTTAAAGTATCAGTCTAGCTATGGGGTCTCAGTGTCGGGTGGGAAAGGAGCCAACGGCCGTTACGTGTAGAAGCGAGTGTGGTGAAGCTTGCGGCCTGACGTTGACGTCTGGATCTACACACCCTTTTTCTTCCTTTTTTTATCCCAACAGTAATCCAAGTGTATACGTGTATGATTCAAAAAGACCAACTATCTTGGTTGTATATTTGTATGTATGTAAGTGTCTCGCCTCTCTGGGACAGACGCCCGAGAAAAGGCAGCATCAACAGGGGAAAAGAAGGAAAAGAAACGGTGACGATAAAGGGCGGGCATGTCGTTGTTTTGTTTCTGCAGCCCTCTTGACCTGCTTCTTGAATAAACATAACTACAAGCATTCACAAACCACATACATTCATCGTAATGATGATCGGCTTCATGCCAAGTTATACTTATAAGCTCTGGAGAGAAGCTGTGTATCTACAAACCAAGTGTATGATAGACTTCTACTTCTAGTTACCGATATTTCTTTTTTTTTCATTTCATGTGTTTCCCTTATTTTCTTCTTTTTCTCCCCCATGAACAGAGTTTGATCTTGGCCTAGACCAATGAACATGGCTTCAAGCTCCCAAGCCGTGATGTTGCAATGCATATAGGAGGGGGGAAGAGCGGCGGCAGAAGAATCTGAGAAGAAGCAGTGGTCACTGGTCTCTCCCATTGTTATATGTATCTCGCTGTCTTGGACCAGACTGAGATTCGTTTTCCTGTTTTGTCTATTGTCCTTTTCTTAATAGAACAACCAGACCTTGCGTATTGTCCAAGCCGATATAATGATTGTGGTACGTGTCTAGCCTGTTTGTTGTCCCTCATCCCCGACACCGTCTTAGCCTCATTTTCTGGGCCAGGGCCGGGGCCGAGTTGGGTGGGGGAGCAATGGGCTCCTTGCGTCCTGCTGTCTTGCATCTTGATGTTGTTGGATGTTTGTACAAGTATGAAGTAGCATGCGCATATGGTGTGTGTTATCTGTTAGGTCGGCGGCACCTTTGTCGGCATGCTTCCATTATCTTCCCCCTTTAGGGTATTCTACAGCACCACCCAAGAGGGATCTATCCTGTATCTTTCAAGATGGCTCCCTGTAAGTAACAAGCCTCTTTTTTTTTTTTTTTTTTGACTTTCTCTTGGCCTCCGGTTTGTTCTCTTGGTCTTCATATTGCCGGAATTGCCCGCAAGCCTTGGCCTGGTCCGTGTTGGAGACTGTCTTTTTTTTTCTTTCCTTTGTACATATCCGTCTCAACTAGTATCAACGAACGGACATTCTTTACAAAGAAAAAAAAAAGAGAGGCTGACAAAAAAGAGGCTATTCTACCTGGCATGTTCCGTTACGGCTTCATACCTACATAGAATATTGGAAGTGCTGCCCTAGTGCCAATTTCCAACAGCACCTATAAGGCAAGACACATTGGCATTGGTGTGTTACCGGAACCCTCTTATATCACAGGCGAGTATAGCCGCTGGGCAACTCCTATACATTCATTCGCGGGCACACCTGTAAATACATGCCTATCTTATGGTAATTCCGCGGACACACCAACTCTTGTAGCTTCTGGCATGTTGTTCTTCCCAGGTACACGGGGAGCGAATCCCTATTCCCGTGTATCGGAGCTTTAATCTTCTTCTTGCTATTGGGAGAATAAAATGAGACAAGAAAAATGGAAGCACAGCTCAAGAAACAAGGGGGGAGTGTGGTGCTGAGAAAAGCTGGTCCTTTACCTCTTGTCCAAAAAAGTTCATATTACACACACTCAAACAATGGCTCACTCCCCTGCCTCCCCCCAGTTATGGCTCGAAGCCCAGTCCCTACCAGATGTGGAAGCACAATAGCTTCCATTGTGTTATGTAAATCGAAGCCTGCCACGTCAAGTTCGAGATACTTGTGTAAGAAAGAGAACCAGGCGACAAGGCCCGGGCCCAAAGGTTCTGTTCTCTATCTCCCCTGACATAGAAGCAAGAGAATGAGTCAAGCACTCGAGACAGAGGCGCTGTGATTTTCAGGAGAGTAGCACTGCAATTTTGGAAGCCTTTGACCTGTATTCTTTCTTTTTTTTTCTTTTTTGCGAGCAGAGCAAGCAAGCGAGTCTTCCGTCATGGGGAAGACTGCCGGGGCCGAGAGACATGGAACCTTGTCCTGGCTCCTGTTCTTTTTTTTCTCGGGTCGGGACCCCTTTGTGGCTTCCTTGTTCCTCGTCGTCTGCGCTCGCTGCGTCTCTTGCCCTCCTTCCAAACAGCACCCAGTCTTCCAGCTCGTTTCGTTCCCACGTGTGAAGTTGGTGGTTCGCGAAGTTTGCCCCTTCTACCCGGCGGCTGAAAAGAGAAGTGCTTCCTCCTATGCCAGGGATTAGGACTCATGTAAGATTCATATTTGCATAACTATATACTATGCCGGCTTGCTATGCGCTTTCGCCAAAGTTGGCGAGTGACGAGGCAAGTAGGCTCTGTTGCTGCTGCTGGTGGAACATTGCCGCCGGCCGGAAACAAAGCAAAGCGCCTTGCGCCCCAAAACATTGCATTTGTGACAAACTGATTTGAGAGCGCCCCGTCCCGCTTTTGGCATGGAAATAAGATGGAACATACAAGACGCTAGGTGAGTGAGCTATATACGGCAGCACAATGTCGCCAGCGACAGTGGTGGCCACTCACGGACGGGGGGGTGGCCGTTGTGCAAAATGACAAAGTCAGCTCGGCTTGCAAAGAGAAGCCTTTTCCAGCTGGATATACCGGAACTACAAGCCAGTTGCACAATTGGCCGCTCGTTTGGATACATAGCTTCAGTTATACCCAAGTACAGCCCAGTGGCTACTTATCGCTCTCAAACATTTGCGTATGACAACAAGTCCACAGACAGCAGACCACCAGCTGTCGTGCTACGCTGCAGCTGGACGAAGCACAGCTGAAACCAGTGGCAATCAACGCTGGCCTGAGCAGGGCTCCATGTGGGTTGATGGAAAGCGCCCCCCAAATTCTCGGTCTCCATTCTGGGCCCTGTGGGCTCTTGGCCCAGTGGCTTCCACGTTTTTTTTCTCTGTTGCACTGTTTGTCTTCACGCTTGGGTTTCCAAACAAGGGAAAAGGATTATCGGTTCAGCTGTGACAAGTGGGTGGCTGGCTGCACCAGCAGCAGAGAGTGAGTGCAGTCCAAAGGATCACGAGAATGATAAAATGAGTGTGTGGCGGTTAGTCTAACCCTAGCTTATACCCGAAACCCAGACGCGTCTAACTCGGGCCAGTATTCACTCACATTAAGGGCAGGGTGGAGAGCCGATCATCATGGCCATATTAATTTATAGCTGAAAGCTGCGCATTGGTGATGTGTGGTGTTTTCTATTTTTTTTTTTTTTTTTCGCAATCCTGCTGAGCTGGCAGTAGCTTAAGCCAGCCACAAAAAGTTGGCAGACTTGGACGGACAGGTTCTGCTTCTTTTATTTTCCTGCATTGCGGCCAGAGGAGGATAAACGAAGAAAAAAATACTCCTCTGCATCTGTGGACCCGTTCCCCTCTCTTCTCTCCTCTCTTCTCCTCCCCTCTCCCCTTGCCTGCAGTTAACACGCGTATGCAGCAAGTCGAGCCGTGGAATTCGAAGATGAAGAGAGGCTGTATGGAGACATGATAGAGACTGGTGGTTTGTCTGACTAACAACAACAAGAAGCACGAGAGAAATATACAACAGAAGCCTTGACCTTGACCTTGTCTTCGTCCACGCCCGCGTCCCTTGCCCCAAGTTCCTAATAATGGTAGCGAGGAGGGAAACGTCTGAAACACTGTAAACAAACAAAGGGTCCCGGGACGAAGAGGGAGCAGGAAGGAGTTTGATGTGACAAGTTATTTTGCTCGCTATACATTGCCATTCCAAGCTGTCTCTCCTGTCTATCAACATTACTTGAACTTGTGAGTGGTATTGGATAATACTACGGCGGGTTGAGACTAGGGCTAGTGTTGACAGACCAGACCATTGCAGAGCAGGCACAGGTAGTACGAAGAAAGGCGTAATATCAGTCAATCCTTGTGTTTGGCATCTGGGATGGGATGGGCTGGCTGTCTCTCAAACCCCGGGAAACCCTAACATCCAACCAGCACATTTTTATACACAGGAAATCGTGTTGTACACACGTCGGTCGTACAAGTGACATAAACAATGTACATTGTCTGTATATAAAATGCGTACTTAATAATGCACGTCTCTGATGTACCTGTCGCTTCTATTGGCGTGACATAATTATAGAACATAACTCCATACCGGCCTGTAGTTATGTAGAGCACTAGCATCGGCTGAGCTGAAAGCTGACCTTGTTCCAACTCGGGCCCTTTTTGTCTGCGCAAAAACCAGGAGAAAACCTGTTTAACGCCGCGTGGTGGTGGTGCATGAGTTTTATGTGAGGTGAGCTTGTGCAATTTTGCTGTTAGTGTTCCCGATTAAGAAAAAAGAGAGAAAGCGAGAAACAAAAAGGAATTCCCAGCTAAAAGACATGCTATGAACTGGGTTACCCCTCCCCTAGTCACTCACCCACCCACAATCTCTACGCACATATAGGGCACATATTGAACAAGTACAGTACACTGGAGGAGCTCATGCGCGCCAGACGATCACAGCTCCACGAGAGAAAAAAAAAGAAAGAAAGAAAAAGCTTGGGCCTGATTAACATAACGCCAGCAACTATGAAACCAAGACCGTGGTGGCAGGCTGTTTTATTTTCCTGATTTGGCCGGCTTCCTGTAAGCTGGAGCCACGGGCTTGCTTGTTGAGAAGTGGGTGGCGGCGGCGGAGGTGGAGAAGGACGAGGAGGACTGCCAAAAGAACATGGAACAGAAGCCCAAACGAAGCCAGCATCCCTCGAGTCTTCAAGGCCGACTTGCCCTCCGCTGGGTGCTCTCTCCCTGCCTGCTTCGTCAATTCCCTCCATGCGCCACTCCGAATGCAACGCTCCTCCTCTCGAGTCCTAGTCTCCTGCATCTCAAGCATAACCCTGGTCCGCCAACCCTTGGTCTGGCTGGACGATGACCATCGAACCTTACTTGATCCAGCACATGCATGGCACCCGTAGCCTGTGTTCTTGTTAGTCTGCAGGACCCTGGATCCTTTCAGCGCTTTTGACTTGCGCTACAGAGGGATCTAGATCACTTCTCAGGGGGAAACGCATCAGGCCATTCTGGACGGGGAACAGAGAAGGAGCAAGTCGAACAAGGGCTTTGGCTGGGGCCGGTATGGCAAATCTCTGCCTTCTGGGCTGATGATGGAAAGATGAGACGAGAAGGGAGAAAACAAGATACAGGGATAGAGGACTAAATCACAAAAGAGCAAACTAAAGAAGCAGAAAAAAAAAGAAAGGCCGACTGCGCACACTACCAGAACAGCCGCGAGAGACTCCATCAGCCTGAAGTCAGTATCAAGTGTGCGAGTGATACGTGAGCTGTGATGATTGCCAATACCAATATATCCGGAATATCCCCAACCCACATACACAGACTCTCCATCTCTCTCTCGCTCTCTCTCATGAGGACCCACACTTCGTTTAATATCTCTATCTCCCCGTGCGCGCGCCATTATCAATATATATGGTGCTAGTATATGTGCTGCATATTGGCTACGGGCCATTGACGAGGGGTTCTGATATTGCAGCCACTACCAACTGTGATAAGACGCTTTTGCCTTTTTTTGATTTGCTGTTTAATACTTTGCTCCCCGTTGCTCGGCCGGCCCGAAGGGTTGTTTGTTCTCGTGATGCTGCGGGGTTGCTTGCTGTAAGTTGCAGATCTTGTTTATACCTCATAGCCAAGTGCTTCTTGTAGGACCAGCAGTGGGCTCTTGTTGGATGAGACTCTGTAACAGCTTGAACACCATACATCGCATCCGTGTCCATGGCGTCGTCTTGGTTGTGGTCCGCTTTCAGCCGCGGACTTGTTGGTGCTATGCTCGTGGCCGGATGTATATATATTTTTTTTTCTTGAATTTATCATGACCCCTCCACCCTCCAAGCTGCATTCAAAATAAACAATACGGTGAAGAGAGGACATGGCTGAGGGAGTACAGGGAACAAGCCTAATGCGCTTACAGACGTAGTAGCATAAATACACAATTGTGCTTCTATATACTCACGCGGTAGCTTGCTGGCTGACTGCTTTGTGGGCCTCGGTAAGCTGCCGTGATGAACCAAGCAGATGCATATCCAGACCAGACCGCATGGCGTGTAGCCAGTGGCAAGGCAAAGAGCAAGCACGGCTGGTCAGAGCAGCGCTGGTCGCGTTGTTTTTGTTTGACCGGCATGTTACCGATGCGGGTATCACCAAATTGGTCCCCTAGATCTCCGTAGTGGGTGGATGGCTGGCTGGCTGTTTATATTCGTGGTCTGGGAGGCTTTATCTGCGGTGCCCAGTTCTGTCAAGCGGTGTAGGATGCTCTGCTAGTGTTCGGCGGGCTACCTATTGCCGCTGGGTGTGGTGGTGCTTGGGCAGGACGGATGTATAGGCTGTAACTAATAGTTGACGGAAGAAGAACCCATGCCGCATCCTTCAGCCTGCGACTCTGTCTGCAGCTGCAAAACCAAGTGCGTACTTGTACATGCTTAGACAAGTAAAGCCGGCTGCATGGCTCCGCCATGCAGCAACAAGCCGATAAAGAAATGCTGCAAGCTATGACTCGACATGGGCTGTGGTTGAGCAATGGGGAGCCGGCCTTGGATAGGTACAAGTACAAGTACAAGTACTACGACCATGTCCTGCTAAACACGGACACTAGAGTACTAGTACATACACGCAGCACTTCTATGCATGCACGCTCACGCTTTGCTGCGTGGTATGGCGTGTCCCAAGCTGGACGCACTTGGCCTCCATGCAGACGCAGCCCCCTCGTCTCCTTGCGCAACCTGCACGGAGCTGAAGCTGCTTTGCAAAGAAAAAAAAAAGCCCAACGCCCCGTCTTCCAAAGCCACCCGCCATGTTGTCATACCGCGTTTCTTGGTGTCTGCACCACCGTGACTGGGACCCTGGGAGAGCCCAGCCACGGGGACAGGAGAAGGAGAGAGACTCGACTGGCATGCAGTTGGTATTCTTGCTAAGACAGCACACATCAAGGGAGCTCAAACAGGCAAAGTTGGCGCAACAAGAGCAACAACGACACATGCCTAAAGGGGTAGGGAGGAGGCCACGGCACTCAGAACCCCGGCGGATTGAAAGAACTGCAGACTCGTTCATGATATGCAGCATTTAAGCGGCGCCTAGACGCAAGAACGCCCTTCTGGCTCAAGTTGCAATGTGCCTGCTTTATTTTTTCCGCCACTGAAAACGACAGCTTACTTGGTGTTCGTGTAAGCCGGTGCTCACTTAAATCGGCGGCGCGTTTCATTGCTCACCGTTTTGGTCTGGATGTCATATCATGACAACATGACAAGGTTCATCCCTCCTCCCCTTCCTGTCTTCTTCGTCTGGCGCTTCCTGAGATGGGCCAAGTCCACGCCGATCTGGTTTTTGAAAATCCATGCTCTACAACGAGCTAGTAGGAAGGGAATGGTGCAACATTCTGTTCTGTCCTGGTGCCTGTTTTCCTCTAGTTCTCGTTCTTTGGGCACTGGTGCCGTGGGTAGGTTTGTGGCGTAAATTAAGACCGGGAACTGCCGTCTCATCGACGTCTGGCAAGACTTCCCAAAGTGGCGATGGCTGCATTGGTTTCTGAACAGGCAAAATTAAGTGTCCAGTAGCCAGAACGGGAGTGTATTTACATACATATGTATGGGCACCAAAGACTGCACAGCTGGTCTACTAGAACTACCGCGCTGGCGTGCCTAGAATCTGCTACACAAGCACGGCTACACAGCATGTCTCCCTGTAGGTTCTGCATATTTGCCGGGCCTAGATATTGCCGTCTCACAGCTGTGCCTCTGTCTTCTTTGGCTCTGCGTGTGGTATCCGTTCCTCGACTGGCAGCCGCTGGCGAGAAGACCTTGCATGGTATGCCAAGCCGTCCACACAAGGACGAGCACAGCACACAGGGGCTCTGTCACTATGGATGCAATGCCACAAGTCCTCCGGCCGGCCTGACGTCAATTACCAGGTTCCCATTCTGTTCTCCAGTCAGCCTGACACAGTCTGAATACCACAGCTCAGAAGTGTAATGCGCACGCGTCTCTCTTGACCCGCGTTTCCTGGCTGCGCCCTTCACGAGCCCGGGGAGAGAAGGTCGCTTGGTAAAATGGGGTGCTCTTGTGTGTATCAATATCCACTGCTGCTGTGGTCTGATTTGAATTTGCTAGTCTCTTGGCTGGCTCCTAAGGTCCAAGGTCGCCCTCTTGGGCTTTAGTTTTTAGCTATGGCCTTGTTACTTGTACTTTGTGCTTCCCTGCTTGCATTATTATTGTGGTCTTTTTGGCTAATTCGCCATCTAAGCGGTCGTGACTAGTTGGCTTGTGTGATTACACGCACTTTAAAAAAAAGGGCCATGTTGGTTCAGTTCCTCCAAGCCTGAAGCGCCGTCTCCCTCGCTAGCTTTGTTTGGCTTCCCTCGAGCGAGTGTGGCAGAAGAATCTGAAAAGGCACCCTGACAAGCAGAGTAGAATATTTCCTTGTATACAGGCGCAATATGAACCAGTGCAGCTTCGCATCATCAACATGCCTTTGCCCTTGTAGTATTACTTATAGAGGCAATACCCACACTCTGGCCACCCCCCGGACTCGAGGACCGCTGCCTTTCATGGCTTATAACACAAGCACCAGCATCTTTGGATATGGCTGTTTTGCTTGCTCTTGGTTCGATTTTATTCAGTCGTCACCTCGTCCCAGGGCCACGGCTAGTATCACATTGTTCTAGCCACCCCTTGTATGTTTATAGTGCTTGTACTGGAGAGTTTGACCGACAGCTGTGGTGAACGGAACATGCAGAGGGACTTAGACGTGAACATGAACGTGAACGACAGAAAGCCCAGGAGGCAAGGGCTATAACATACAAACTACCTTTATTTCAAGTACCCCTTCATCTTTCTCTCCACACCCCACCCCACCCCACCCCAACCCCTGTCTCTTTCACCATCTCGTTGATTCCTTGTCACGCTTGGCCTTTCCTGCTGTCCCCGTCGTCGACCCTTCCACTATTCCATGCCCTTGGTGGACAGTCGTGTTCTCCAGGCATGTATCATCCAACTCAACTGCCCTTGAGCGCCTCTGAACCAGTCTTGGGGCGCTCTTGGTCCTTGCGCACTTTGCATCCTAACACTTTCCGAAGAGATCAAATCAAGCACATGCCTGATTTTCCCACAGAGGGAGCCCTGGACCTTGCCACCCATGCTCTTGTCCTCGTTGTGGGTGGCCGACTCGTAGTGCTGTTGCTTTCAAGACTTGTTGTGTACACTATAACGATACTTGTCCGTACATACTTACAAGTTCTGTTCCTATCTTCCTATGGAACAAATCTTACCACAGGCCCACCCTAGTCGGCTTGTCTGTGTGTTGTGTCCGGGGCCGTGTGTTGTCGTGAGTGTGTGTGTGAGTGAAGTATGGGTGTCTACAAGTAGGTTATCTACAACTGTATTTTCTTGGAACTGGCATCTCTATCCTTGATCCTCTTTTTTTGTTTTTTTATTTTCCCTCTTCTTCGAGTGGTCATAACTTTGTCTTTCTTTCTCTTAATCCTTCGTTTCCTTTGTTCCCTTGTTCTCTTCTCTTCTTTTTGTCTTTTTTTTTTTTTTTCCTTTTTTTGTCTTGGATTTTCCTGTTATCCCCACCATCATCTCTCACCTGTCCCGTACCATACCATATCATTCCCATTCCCTTCCCTTCCCAACTATTACTCTCTAGCTAGACGACCAAAACAGCTTGATTTTGGACTGTACTGCCACCACACATTACAACTAAACTCCCTTCACCTGCTACAGCTCCAACTTTGGCCACAGATTCAGCTTCAGCTCCAGCTCCAGCTCCAACTCCCGCTTCAGCACAGCACTCTTAACACCTGACCTGTACTTTAGTAGCTCTTCCTGTCCTTCTTTTATTTTCCTTTTTTGTTCTTTTTTTCAGCTCAGCCGGCGCAAGTTCTCCACACCCATGCGTTAAACGCACTTCGGCCTTTTCTTTGGCGGGATTGGGATTGTGAGACGACGAGAAACCACGCCGGCACATCGCCGTGGCTGCTAGTGACGGGGCCATGGCCATGTCCGCAGAAACTCCCATAGTCGAGTCTGTTGATGGCATGCGCCACTACCATCGTATCCAGAGTCAGGATCAGCCGCAGTCGCAACATCAGCCACAACCTCCGCCTCAGCATCAACATCAGTACCAGCAACATCCACTCCCACATGAACACCGCTCTCATTCTTACCCGGCCCAGCACCATCAGCCACCTCCACTGCACTCTTACCCACCCCCAAACTACCACCACCCACCTCCTGCGTCCCAGCACCAATATCACCCTGGATATCCCCACCAACCGCCACCGCCGCCATCAGCACCGGCACCACCACCCCGATATCCAGAGCTGCCGGACCAACATGAACGAGAGCGAGAGCGAGACCGCCAGCGCAACTTTCCCCCGCTGCCCGGTAGTGCGGGCGGCAAGCATGTGCCCAACTTCCGCATGGAGCTCGCCATGCTACGGTCCAAGCTGCGGGGTCTCGAACACTACGCCGAACGAAATGGTATGGCCGTCCCCTCAACACAGGTGTCACTCGTCCCTAGCTTCACGCCTGTTTGTACTAACCGCACGCGCAGGTGTTAGGCAGATAGCAGAACTCTCAGAAGTAGAAGAGGCACGGATTCTGCAGTACCGCTGCGAGACTCTCGAATCTGCCATCATGGAACACGGTAAGTCTGGCAACACTGCCGCGTCTTTTGTGCCCAAACTGCACCTTCTAACACTCGCTTGCGCTTCTTGATTTTCTCAGGCATCAATATTGCTGATGCGGGCTTCATGGACTCACTGATGCACCATTCAGCAAATGACAGCTCTGCTGAATATGGTCCATGGCTTGCCCAAAATATGCGCGAGCATGACACCATGATTCGGTCAGCACGCATAGGAGACTATGCTGGTCAGCGCCAACTCCGCTTTTCTTCCTTCAAGTGCAGTAACGAGGCGTGTATTTACTACGTGTATGGCTTTGCGACATCTGATTCCCGCGACCAGCACATCAGGGAGCACCACATGACCCCGGTCAAGAGAGACTCGGCCTTATCTCTGAGCACGCCAACTCTGCCTTTTCCAGATTACGGCCCTCCCTCGTCACGGCCTGTTTCTGATAGCAGCCAGCCCATCCCACACAAGTTGCCCGGCAAGTTACAAGGCGGCCCTCAACTCCCTCCCCTCAACATTGGCTCCAGCTCGGTGTTTGAGCCACGCCAGGGATCTGCAACCTCGGCCCATCCGCCTCAAAATGAAGCCGGCCCGCTGCGGAGGGGGCTTGACGATGAAGCTGCCGCGGATTTGGCTGCTCTGCGAAATAGCCGCTCCACATCGGCGCCAGGGACGGCCGAGGCTAGCTCGGAAGTCAAGTACATGCAGGATATTGGACCTTGTCTTCGGTGTAAACTGACTAACAAGACCGTAAGTATTGGGCCCGATGGCGTCAAACATCCTACCATGGTGAGAGCTAACAATGGGCAGTGCGATCTCGCAGATCCATGTACATCGTGCACCAACCTGGATTCACACAGCGAGGAAGACTACTGGCGCAGCATCGGCTGTCTGCGTGTCAACTCAAGTTTCGGCTGCTTAGCAGACAAAATGCTACCTGGTAAGACCATAAACCATCCAAGGAGAATTGTAGATGGGGCCAAGGCCCTAGACATTGAGCCAGTATTTAACCAGCCTTCCCCCTCGTCTCTAGAATGGCTCTCAAGTAGACAGCCCTACATGATGAATGCGACAGAACGTGACCAGAGCCAGGCGCTCAGCGACTTCCTGGAGCAGATGTACCGGGCGCCGAGTCCGATTATCGATAATGTCCTACCCGGCCTTGATTGGAAGGATAGCTTCTGGCTGACAGATACAGCCAACCTGCCCACCATGGCAGCATCAGCCCCTCCGACAATGCGCGCCCCGCAGATCTTCACCATGCTTCTCAACAGCCAAAACGCACGGGCGGGCTCATACAACTTCCTGGATGTCTTGCGATGTAGCCAGAGTCTGTCGGCGTCTCGAGCCGACGAGCACCACTCACTGCCGGTTTTGTATAACGCGAAGCTGCTCCTGCGCCAGACTCTGTTCTACGATCTTTTACAGCAGACTCCCGTAATTGTGCCCGTCGATCGACCAGCAAAGTCGGCGGCCCCCAGTGTCCCGGATATCATCGATACCGAGCGTTACTTCCGGCTATTGTATGATGCCATGGTCGACTTCTTCTCGTCCTTTCAGCAGATGACTATGTTCAAAGGACCGTTGTCGGCACGGGACTGGTTTGCTGGCTTTTTCTCCATCTGTCTGTTTAGTATTGTTAAACACATCCTTGTTGAGCGGGTCGCAGCCGCTATGAAAACATCGTCGGCGTGGCAACCCAGGCCGCCCTCCAGGCACGTGGCCGAGATTCAGACCATTGATGACATCTATACCGCCATAGTCACCATCTTTGTGAGGTCGAGTCCTATCATTCAAGAAGACGGTCGTGTTTCCATGGACGAAACAGACAAGGGAATCATGAGCAACATTGATTCCATCATGCGGAGAGGCAGTTGGCCATCACAAGGCATCCGGTCTATTACAAACTTCCTGTACAACCTCGGCTCCCGCAACCCAGATTCTCTGGGCTTTGTCCGTCCGCCCTCGCCAAGCAGGAGTTCACGCCTCACAATGCCGCCTTCAGCTAGACCAGCCGAAGCCCAGCGTGCTGAGCTGCACCGGCCCTGGCTAGCCTCGGCCTCCTCTGCCGCCGAAGGAAGCGAGTCTGCACGTAGTGGCCATGACGCATACGTTGAGTCTCCCAAGACGTTTGACTCCCCACGTTCTAGTAGAATCCGTAGCGAGAGTCTCTATAGTAAAGGCCCAGAGTCTCCTCTCCGACACTGTGGCTTCCAGAGACCACCGTATCGCAAGTTCCACTGTGACAAGTGCAACGAGTATCCCGACGGCTTTCGCAATGAAAACGATTATCGCCGGCACTTTGAGGCTCGCCATGGTAGTTACAGAAAGGCGTGGTACTGCGCCGAGCCTTCCAACGTTCCGACGGACATGCCCAAGCCGACGAATCCAATTAGTTCGTGCCGAGTGTGCCAGAAGAGACGTTTCCATTCATACCAAAGTGCCGTGGTACATTTGCAGCGTCACCACTTTGCTCCTCCCGCCTATGGTAGACAGCTGGCCAGAGGTTCTAACACCGAGGTTGTTCCCGAACACCTACTTAAGGATTGGATTAGAGAAACTCGGTATGTATATGAACCTGGTGACGTAGAAGACTCGGATGATATGATGGAGAATGAAGCCCCGACCACCGACCACCGGCCTCCTCTTGCACACCCGCCGCTCAATACCTCACTGCCGTCACCGACATCGCTGCCGCGATCACAAGGACCGGTTTCAGCTTCTCATGGCTCCGATAGCCAACGGCCGATCCCACCACCTCGGTCGCACAGTCACGGGTACCCGTTCCCACCTCGCCAGACACCGGGCGAGGGCCCTCCTCAGAGCGCGCCCCATCTCCCTCGCTATGAATCTCCGCCGTCGGCTCTCCCCCCACCGCGGCAACCACAACCGCCTTCACAACACCTCATGTCACAGCATTCTGCGCAACAACCTTCGCAAGAACAGCATGCCGGGGGCATTCAGCTGCCGCCTCTGAATTCAGCAGTCCCCTCTTTTCCGCCTCCCACGACTCTTTCGCACAGCTCGAGCTACCATTCAGACTCCGGATACGGATCCCAACCTAGCCACGCCCACCAGGTACCCCCGCCTCCCTCGCCTTCTCCATCGCCGTACTCACAACACCATCCTGGCCATTCACATTCTCATTCTGCCCATTATGCCCAACCACCTCCCCCGCTCCAGACGCAGTTCAACTCGCAGGGATCGCCGTCCACGCCGTACCCCCCGCAGTCCCATCAGCCCACGCCAAATGACGCATCACAGCCCCGGATTGTCGGCCCACCTCCAACCCAATACCAGCCGCAGCCTATCCGCCCAGGTGTCAACATGCTACAGCCACCCCCTGGTGTCATGGCGCCGCAAGAGGAGCCCCCATACGAACTCTCTAAGACGCCGGAAAACCGCTCCCGCTGCCCATTTCCCGACTGCGGACGCGTATTCAAGGACATCACATCCCACATGCTCACGCACCAGGAGCAGCGGCCAGAGAAATGTCCCATAGAGTCTTGCGAATACCACACCAAGGGGTTTGCGCGCAAATATGACAAGAATAGACACGCCCTGACGCACTATAAAGGCACCATGATCTGTCCATTCTGCTCAGGCAGCAGCACCGGCTTCGAGCGCACATTCAACCGCGCCGACGTCTTCAAGCGCCACCTGACCTCGATGCACCACGTCGAGCAGGCGCCGCCCAACAGCCGGCGCCCGGTCGGTGGCGCCAGCCGCACTACGTCCGGAAACAACAACAGCACGGTCAACAGCGAAGCCCAGTGCTCCATCTGCCACGGTCGCTTCACCACTGCGCAGGAGTTCTACGAACATCTCGACGAGTGCGTGCTCAACGAGATTGTCCCGGCCGCGCACTCACCCAAGAGCGGTACACCGACTGGTGCCGCCGCTGCTGTTGCTGCTGTTGCTTCCGCTTCTGCTGCCGCAGCGAGTGCAAACACAGGCAGTGGGAGCGCTCCCAAGGAGGCGACAGTGCCTCGTGGCTCACGCGACTGGTCGGATACGCAGTCAGTGCATTCACAGGGCTCGGTCAAGGGCAAGGGCAAACTCAAGGAAAAGAAAGTTCCTTGATCCTACAGCAACCAGACCCCCTGTTCCTCTTGGAACCCGTTTTTTTGCGGAACATTTTCTTTCGATTCACTTATCGCGACTCCTGTCTGGAGACGACCTCTGGTTTCACTTTCATCTATCCTTTTTCTATTCCCACCATTTCCATGGCTGGCCATAGTCTTTCATGTGGCTAATTTTCTTTTTCTTTTTCTCTTCTTCGTGTTCTCATCTGTCTGTTGAAACCATTTTGTGCATCTCTCTTTCTTTTCACAACTGTCTTTTTTTGTGATTTTCCTTTTCTTCTCCTGTCAGTTTTCTAGTCTACCGAGCTTTGTATAACCAAATTACATGGTGCATGATTGTTGAGAGTCATTCGTGGGGGTTATTATTTCTTGTCTTTTTTCATTTTTTTTTTCATGGAAGAGCAACGACTCCCGTGATGGGAAGGGTATTTCAAAAGCTTTAGTATTCTCTTTAGATATTCAGCTTGAAGCTGCGGTAGTGATGTTTCTTCTTGTTTTCTATTCATTCTTTTTTTCTTCGGCATCTAGCTTTCCGTCTTCTCTTGTTACTAACATGGATATCAATTCTTTCATCTCAGTTGTTGTTTGACTCCCAAATTGGCTTGTAGTATCTGAAATTGAGACTTGATGTGTATTATGTAGCTGACGATATATGATAACATACAGGCGACTCATGAAAAGTGGGACTAAAGAGCGACAACCCAAACCCTGCAAAATCAACATTGTACCACCAAGAACTGTCCAATGGTAACAACCATATGATCGCCCACAACTATCTTCGTCATACAAAATCGATCCAATCTAGATCATCGGGATATCAGACACGTCGCAGTCACCTTTTGGCTTGCGGCAGCAGCCACTCAACATTCTCCAAGCAGAACCGCAGTTCCGACCTTCCTCAAGAACACTTGAGACATCTTCAAGACACCGCTCAGCTTCCAGCATCGCCTCTCCAGCATTTGTCGTGTCACACAGTCGCAGCTCACTTGCTACCTTCTCCATCTCGCAGCGCAGAAGCCAGCGCTCCCAGTTCCATGCGCCCAGCATGCCACACAGCGCACCGATGTTGTCCGTTGACCCGAACGTTGCCTCATCAGGCTGGTTAACAAGAGCCTGCATCACGAGCGTCTTGCCAGTGCCGCTTCTCGGCGCAGGGAGCGTGCCAAATGGCGCTTTTGCTGATGCCGGAATAGCAAGCGAGAGAGTCGGGCGCTCTCGCCGCCGGCGCTCGCCCAGTGGGAGACACAGCCACGTGCGTCGCACGCCGTGGAAGCCCGCACGGTATAGACGACTGAGCCATGGCTTAGTGGGCGCCGGATCGTAGCCGAGTGTCTTGAGTGTAAAGCCAAACTCGACGCTTTTCGCCAGACCCAGTGGGCCGGCGTTGACAATGTCTGCGTCCAACAGGGAAAAGTCCAGCATGCCACCGGGCTTGAGCACGCGCATGATTTCTGTCAGGCAGCTGGTCCACTCGTCCTCGCCATGCTCGCCAACAGCCTTGAGCACGCTGTGCAGATCGCGCGCCGAGACGACGTCAAAGTGGTTGTCCGCGAACGGGAGGCTCGTCAGTTTCTCAACTGAGACGTTGGCGTGGTTTGGTGGGCCCGAGATATTGGCGTTGCTCAGCTGGCGCGCCGCGCGGGTGGTCGCCGTGTAGACCTTGGCGTTGGGGTAGGCTAGGGCCGCATGCCATGCCCAGTCACCGGCGGTGGCAGCTCCAAGATCCAGAATACGTGTCTTCCACGCGCGACGTGCAGCCAGATACGTCGCCACGGGGCGGCTAACCAGGGCACCGCCGTTGAGTAGCTTGAGCGCCTGCACTAGCCACGTGCTGGCGGCCATCTGGGCCATGGCCTCAGCTTCACGCTCGCGGCGCAGACGCATAGGGTCATCGACGATTTCGGCATCGGCACGCGCCACGTTGGCAGACAGACGCTTCTGGGCGCTCTGTGGGACGACAGAGAGTTGCAATTTACCAAAGAGCTGGTTGCGGTGGAAGTGGCGAAGGGACACGCGCTGGGCCTGGATGGCTTCAAAGCGTGCCGTGCGGTGAACAAAGGCGTCGAGCGGGCGTGTGCGCACAAGGTAGTCGAGGAAGGCCCGGTAGTAGGCGGATTCGTGCCGGGTGAGGCGGGAGGGAAGTTGACACGGCATGTCTGACTGCACGGTGGCGATGGAAAAACGGACACTCTTGCGGACGACTCCTGTTTCTCCGGGCTGCTTGCTGATAGCTTGGGACTTTGACAAATCATCTGTAGCCGCCGGGGCTTCAGATGATTTGGCCAAGGGCTTGGTATCAGTGGAGGAGGGGCTGGTAATATCTTGAGTCTGGTGGGCTCTGTTGAGGTAGGCATTCTGAGCCATCAGCCATGTTTCAGTGCGATCTAAATTGGCCAGAGCGACGATTTGCTGCTTGCGGGCATACTCTGGGTTGTAGTCGGTCACAATCTCAGTTAACTCTGAAGTGACTTCGGTCTCTTCCTGTGGCTCTGGCTCGTTGTCGGCAGTAGAAGGGGCGTATACAGGACGGGCAGTTGGCTGGTCATCGCCATCGCCATGTAGAGCAGATAGTTCAATCTCGACAACATGCTCAACTGGTTCGGATGGGCGGCCACGTAGAAAACCACCCGGCTTCGTGGCAAGTTGAGCATGTGCTGACCTAGAAGGAAGGCCCCAAACTTGAGGCAGCGGCGGAACCGGAGGGATACTGCTCCGCGGCTGCGGCTGATGCGCGTTGGAGGAGGCAGCAACAGGGTTCCACGGAGTTTTGTAGTACTGCTCTGCAGTAGCTGAAGTGGGTGAAGCCACAGCCTCATCAGCAGGCGTTTCCGAGTCAAGCTTGGTGGTGGGGAAGTACGAATCCCAAGCATGGCGGGTGCGTGGGGTCAAATTGCTGAAGAAGCCACCGGGAGAAGGAATGTCCAGAGCCGTCAACCCAGCCCAGGACGAACGGGCAGAAACAGCGGCACTGTGGGGGTTACTCGAGGGCAAAACAGGCACAGATGCGCGGTGGAAGGCGGGAAGCGCTGCTAGTGAGAGAAAGAGCTGCTGTGACATTTCGCGCATCTCAGTCTCCACCAATTTCTCGTCGTCATCGTCGTCGTCATTGCCATTGCTAGCATCATCGTTTGCTGGCGTGGTCCGAGAGCTCATGTCAGTAGCAACAGAAATCTCGCGTGTTTCCATCTGTGGCATTTCGATTGTCTGCGCTTCCGAGTTGGGAATCTGCCCCTGTGACATCTCAACCATGTGCTGCTCTACTTCTGATAAGGAGGCCAGCGCAGCTGGTTGGCCCAAAGCGAGCGCGTGCAGTGTCTGAAGAGCCTCAGGCTGAAGCTGCACGCCCTGCCACTCACACGCACGTTCGTCTTCTTCATCGTTACCGATGATGGGCGTCGGCGGCGCACTCATGGCTGCCAAGGCCTCCGATGTCTGACTTCCGTCCAGCGAAGGCGTAGCTGACATAGGCAGAGGTGCCTGGGCTTGGCGCAGCGCCATAAAGCCCATGGCAGCTGGAGACATGGCGATGGCAGTCGTTGGAGTTGGTACTGCGGCAGGCGACAACAGGCTCTTGACGCTCTTGGCAGACGGCGGGACTTCAGTGCTGGGCACAATACGGGTCGGGATTATCAGCGGCGCAAGCGGCTTGCGAAGCTCGTCAGATGTAGGTCGGGTGGTGGAGACCAAGTTAGTGGTGGGAGTGGTAGTAGCAGTAGCGGCGGCTGTGTGGCGGGAAACACGGCGCGCGCGGGTTTCGTCATCCGAGACGTCGTAGAGATCATCGAATTCAGTGGCATCGGACAAGGTACTGTTCCTGTTTCCAGGCTGATCGGGAGACCACGACGGCATGAACAAGATGTCATTGTTGGCGTTTGTCTGGGAGGAATCTGCCGGTTGCCAGTGAGCCATGTGGATGAGTTCTCCCTCCGATGCCGGTCCATCTTCCTCGCTAGTTGCAGATGGCGAGGACGGTAGTGTGGGCGCCAGCATAAAGTGCACACCGCGCGGAGTCGGGAAGCCTCGCGGCGTGGGGAAGTGGTCACTGGCAGGCGACAACCATTGCTGTACGAGCACCTGGTGGTTATGAATGTCTTGGCCGTTGGCTGTGGCCCACTGGCGCACTTGGATAGGCTCGTAGCGTTTTTGGGAGTCCTGTGGCTGTCTTGTGCGGTAGGTTCCTCTGGGAAAGACTTCTTCTTCGTCCTCGCTGTCTTCAACAATAGTATTAAGGGCTCGTCCCGGTAGTCGGTCCAGCGGGTACGGTGGGCGAGCCATAGCGAGTAGTAAATAGAGTAAGAAAGTTTGTAGATGGCGTCAAGCCAGATGTAAATAATGAGAGTGAAGATTAAAGACGTCCAGCGTAAGTAAGAGAATTGAGGCTTGGGAAATAAAGGCTTCGAAATTACCAGTCGTATTAACTATTAGACCGAAGGCATGTAAAGAAAATAAAGTCTCTGAAAATAAAATCAAGTCTGCCGATTAACAGAGACCGTATCAGAGATGGGCGAAGAAAAATAGTAAAGAAAGAATAAACACACGCCTCGAGACAAAAGGCGAAATAGAGACCAGCTAGAGATCAAGAGGAAAAGGGCGAGAGATCCCAGAAAGAGCAACGGCGTGAGGATGCGACGGTATTAATCTTCACGAGATACAGTCCATTACTGAGCAAAAATCTGCAGTCTTCATGGCACGGTAGTAGTCTATGTCTCAATAGCGGCAGCCATGCATAAGGTCAAAGTTTTATGTCGCAGTCCGGGACACCGGATCCTGCCCTGCAAGCTACACCCTCTTAGTCCACAACGGCCAAAAAGCCTGACACGAAGTCTTATTAGGCGCATACATCCTCTACACAGCCAAGTTCTCGATACCGCTCCTTGGCCTCAACTTCTATGCTTTGATAGGCGCGCGCGAATGCCCTCGAGGCCCTGCCAACATAGAACGAAGCATGTCGAGAGTGGGGCCGATATCCCGGCAAATGATTGCACCAGCCAATCACAGCACAGTATTTGCCAGGTTCTCTGATAGCCGCCCTGACTTTCGGGTAGCTGCCCTAGCACATGTAGGGCCGGCGCCTAATAGAGCGGAGCCCGTCTCATTGGACGACAGAGTAAGGAGCGCAACTCGGTGAAGATTGTAGAGCGGTGAAAAAGTAAAATGGGTTACTAACCCTATCTGAATAGAAAGAGAACAAAAAGGAAACCAAGCAATCTCTTGATGAACTCATTTAGCAACACCTAGTTTCGATCCAGGGACCTCCGGGTTATGAGCCCGGCGCGCTTCCACTGCGCCATGTTGCTGTTGCGATGAAAAAGTTAGCCGTTATTACGGGCTGAAAATGTTAGGCCGGAACCGGGGTTGTTTTTTTCTCCGGAACATGGCATGCCGAGGAAAATTTCTCATAGTGACAGTCTCGGCCTTCAGAGCGGGATGTTACAGTCGCCAAGGTACCCGGCAATGTAAAATGAAAAATCAGACACCGAGGCTTGCTCGAATAACTCAAGTCTTCTGCAGGCTTCCCGCTTTGATTGTCATGTCTTGAGCCTCAAGAAACCAACAAAGTTCCATGCAAGTAATGAAGAAAAAAAGGTTAGCACATGGTTAAACAAGCATTTTTCTAATCCATCACCTGTGTGATAGTTGTGGGAAACATGGACTTAGTTGTCCATAACTAGTTATTCTTGTATACAATATAGCCGTCTTGAGACCGCGTGACAGTGGAGGGCTAGAAATATGCTGCATATATCTGCATATCAGATCTAGATTCACGAGTTTCACAATTCACATCGACGTCATCAACCCCTCCCGAACACGGGCAAGTTTCTACAGCCACACACAAAACTTTTGCCTTCGAGTCCTTCTGCTCCCAGCTCTTTCAGCCCTGTTCCGATTTTATGAGAGATTTTCCTCTGCTTGCTCTAAATCAGAGATTTAAATAGTGGCAGCGGACGGGTGGAACGGATAGATATCCGACGGGTTGTCTTGATATATTCACTGTCAGACGCCATCAAGATAAAGAATTCTTAGGGTTATAAATAAAGGGTATAGTACTGGGTCAGTAGTTGGGCCGTGAGCGCGTTTCCCCAAAAGCTCGGTCTTCATCTTCATCATGGTTGCCCCCTTCTCATTTTCTAGAAGCTAGAGATCCCACTGTTTCGCAGTTGGAGATGGGTATAGTTAAGTAAATTGGACTTGTAACTATATGGTGGCGTTATCTCAGTCTCAGACGACAAAAGAGCCAGGCTCCTTGGACTCGCAGTGAGCTCAGGCCATAGGGCGCTGGTCTAGTTTGTTGGGCGGCCAAACTCTCCTATGACATGATTAGTGGGCAGATCAGACAAGGCAAAACCTGCAGGTAGCCTACGGACTGTGAATTACTGAACTGGACCAAATCTACCGTGGCCAATGATGGCAGTGTTGAAGTTCGGATGATGTGGAGAGTCACCGTTCCAACAGTGCGGAAGATATACGGCACTGTCTCTTCAGGGGATCTGCATGAGCATTGCGCGGCGGCAGTAGCCCCTGTAAACTGTGGCATCTACCGGCCAAAATACAGTGCGGGCCCTCTATCAGCACACGGCTCAACCTGCATCCCGCTCAGCGGGACAAAGGCATCACGTGTGCCCCGCAAAACCAGCTTGCCGGAAGAAGAAATCGGGCGCTGATTGGTCAGGATCAGGCCAGCTCGCCAGTCTCAGGCAGACAGGGCCATGGGCCAATACAATTCAGACAGGTTGCCCTGTCCATATGGCTGGCTCAGCCGATGCTTAACAGATTTCCTTTTTTTAGACCTTCACTTGTTTCCTTGGTTTTCAATCTTTTCCTCTCGCATTTTACTCGATTTCACCGCCAACCATTCCGTTTCGCTTCTCTTTTCCTGTCTCGATCGTGTCTTCATTTTCCATCATTTTTCGTATTTTTTTCTTCGGTAGCTTAAGTCTCAAGCGCAGCAAAGAAAATCTCTCGTCCCAGTCTAGCAAATACTGTATTTTTCTGCGTCTCCGACCATCGAGAAATGAATAATCGCGGTGGAAAATCAGCCCCAGATGTCAATCGGTACGACCTGTTTTTCTGTATTGCCCGGGTGTGAATGTCATCGGCATAGTGTGGTGCCATGCGTAAAGGCCGGTGGATGTTTCTTGGGCCGTCCGGCGTCTCCGCTGCCGGCTTCTCGGCCGGCTCGGCGATTGACGATGGATGGATGGCTCGGCGTGCGACAAGGCTGCGGCGACGGATCACCCACCCGCGTCAAGCTGTCGCATGGTCATGGACTACCAAGACATCAGCCTTATCGCGTCGTGCTGCTCGCTAAGGCTTCATGCATCATCACTGTCCTTATCCCCACGTGCGCGCCCTGGCGACGATAAATAATGCTAACGTTTGGTGTTGTCATAGAGCTCTGTTCGTCAAGAACCTGAGGTACGCCTCCATTCACTCATCGATTCCCACAACAAGTGTCGATTTTATTGCTGACATTGATACTGACATCTCCAACTTAGCTACAACGTAACTCCCGAGGATCTCTTCGATCTCTTCGGCAAGTTCGGTCCCATCCGGTTCGTTCTCTCCCCTGGCTATATTGACTCGCAGACAACATCTAACAGTCTATTCTTTACAGACAAGTCCGCCAGGGCATTGCCAACAACACCAAGGGCACTGCCTTTGTCGTCTATGAGGACGTCATGGATGCCAAGCAAGCCTGTGACAAGCTCAACGGCTTCAACTTCCAGAACCGCTACCTAGTTGGTAAGTCGTGGATTAATTCGACACCCGACCCATACTCCGATTCTAACCCCTTTCCCCCCAGTTCTGTACCACCAGCCAGAGAAGATGGTCCGCTCAAGAGAGGACTTTGAGGCCCGCAAGGAGTCTTTAGCTCAGCTCAAGCAGCAGCATGGTATCGATTGACAATCCGCCGGGACTGTGGCGCAGCCTCGGACCAATGAGAAACGTACGGTCCCTGTGTCTGCAGCCCCGATAGCCATCAAATCACCTCGCTCGTCTGCCAAGTCTCCCAAGACTATTCTCCGGCAGAGCCCGCCGTTCCGCTCGCAATCGTCGAGCAATGGAAGCGGCCCCCCCCGCGGCACTGTCCGCTTTGTCGAAGGCCCGATAAAGCTACAGGCTGTAGGCGTGTAGGCCTGAGCTGGCACTGCCTGTCCTCTCTGTCGATTACTAAAAGCGGCACTTTTCCACCCGATAAACAATCCATTGCATACCTCTTCTGGAATGGACCTTTCTATCTCCAACTGTCGCCTCGCCTCCCCTTCCTTTTGGTTTGCATTTCACAGGTGACATTGCCGATTCGCCACACATCGCCAGTCTCTCTTGGATAAAGTAGCGCTCTATATTGACAGAAACACGCCAGCTCAGGCTCTATATAATGGAGGAACGAATAACAAGCCCCTCTCAACTCAACCTGGATTCGTACATGGACTGAATAAACCAAGCGCCATGAACCCACCATATCACAACCACCACGAAGGCTATACATATACATCACATACAATTAATATCTGCCAACCAAGGAACTCTTTGCTTGCTGGCCGTACATGATTTACTGAAAACCTGCTCGCAACTGTGACATGGGGAACTTGTCTTTGATCTACCTCGCATATGAGGCTGGCTATTCAGAGTTTGAAACCTGTCTTGTTTTTCCTCTCCCAATTGTATTCTTCCTTCTATTGTTATCGTCATTGTTACATGCCCCTCATCCCGTCTTATTTACGCAATGTTGTTCTGTCTGAAGTCGCCCTTACTTGCCTTACGTACTACCTCATGACAATAAAGCCAAGATTGGCGGTATCCTGGCTTGTGAAGAAAAAAAGAAAGAATTCGATGCGTTGTCACGAGCTGCAGGTAGTACATCAACATTTCGGCCGAGCCGCTATTGTACTATTTGCTTGGCCTTCTAGTCTCGGTATTTTTCGTCGCCAGTCGCCGTTACCAACCATCTTCCCGTAGCAAATGAGAAATTTGAACGAGCCTAAGCAGATCTGAATTTGACGCGGACTGGGCCCTGTTTTACTCTCTTCTCTCTTCACAACAACCTCTATACAAAAGATTTTCTCCGCTCCTCCCCCTTCTTCTATCCTTGACGTGATTTGTATGTCTTTTTATACAAAGGCAACTATGGTCCCATGTTCTAGAAATCTGCAAGGGAAAGACCGGTGATGTGGACATGGCAAGAGAGCGGGTTGGCGCCTTCCCCGACGGGCGCATGGAACTGCCGAAATAGAGAAAGAACCAGCACACAGACGAGACGAAGAACGTGGAAACAAGGCAACATCCCTAAAAACCAGAGTACAAAGAAAACAGTCGATTCACTAATACATCCTAACAATTAATTCTTTTTTTGTCTTGAGCGGTGCAGATTGTATGTAGCCAGCCAACACAATGACACCTTCTTCTGTATTCGGTATTGTGTTCAACTAGTTATGTGTAGTTATATGTGTCTGAGTGGGCTTGCGTCCATGCGGCTGATCGGAGACTCCCGGCTACTTTTGTGCCGGGAGTAAACGGGAGAGGAAGATATATTATAGATAAATAGAACATGCTATTCTCTTTTGTTCTTTGCGTGTGTGGATCATCAGGGCATATGAGGTCGTTTCTTTGTTACTTGATAACATTGTGGACATCGAAGTCTAGATAAAGATATGCCGACATTCTGCACATACTCGGGGGGTAGTGGTTGGTTGAGTCAAGCCCCCCTCCCCTGATTAGTGTTTCTTCGCAAGAAGCTCTCTTCCTGTTCCATTCTTTGTTATCTTTACTCCGCGAGATAAGGAGTTAGCGTCCGTAAGCCCTGTCCAGCTCGCACTTTGCAGCTGGTAGCTCGCAGATCTCTGGCTCGACTTGTAGAGTTGCAGCCGCAAGTTGCATGTCCGGGTTAGTTGTACATGGGGGGCACTGTTGCAATTGTCAATGCATGTGCAAGTGCTCTGCATGTGTCTCGGGAGCATACCGGGACAAGAACAAGCCAAGCCAAATAACGCGATGAAAGAGCGGCTTGCCTAAAAGGCAGTCCCAAGCCAGCAAAGCAAATAAGACATGTGCCGGGCGCTCACTGACTGACTGACATGAACAAAGAGCAGACACGACCACATCGCATACCTAGACATGTCTATGTATGCACATAGCTAGGGCTCTGATAACGAGAGTCAAAGGACAGCGACGCCCCAATGACATGCAAGATCTAACAAGGAACCCTCATGATAAAGAACAGAGAGGGACCCTGTCCTGCTTGTAGCGCGCAGGCCACAAATTGCGCCGAGAGGCGGAAGGGCTCCTCCTTCTCTCTCTGAGCCCGTCTTGTGCATTCCAGCAGCAGAGGAAGAAGCAAAAACGTATATAGTCCGAGCCACTGCCCGTTCTGCAAGCACATGAGGCCCAGATTCACACTTGGGTAGATGCTCCTCCGCTGCCATTCCAGAAGACAGAACCCCCCCCTTGCCCAAGGTTTCCCTGCCCGCATTCGTCACACGTGCCCTCTCCCCCCCCCGATTCTATCTTGCGGTATCCAGCCTTTGCACGGTGATTTGATCCCTTGTGGCTTATCGCTTGCCCATTCGCCCCAAATAACTAACACACATCCAAGTGCGCATGTTTCCGTCACTTTGTCTTAATTGGTCTTTCATCCTCCTTCTGCCAGATTTCCTGCTTGTGTTATCTAATTCTGCCGCCTTTCACCGCCCGCCCGTCATATCTCTACAACTTACACCTTTTAGTAGCACCAGACTGCTCTGGTAGCCAAACCTCTCTCTTGTTTGCGCCGTCACCCTCCGCCCTACCGAGTGTGTTTCTATTGGCTTGTCCGCCCGGTTATAAAGAGCATCGATTGCGACAAGTATCTCCTTGACTTGTTGTTTTTCTTCTTCACCACCTCTTCGCCTTTTTCTTAAACCGCCTCCCGAATCTCTCGCAATGGCTGTCCGCACCGAGTAAGATAACGCCGCTACCCACCCACTATGCCCCAATTGCTCGCCACCACGCACTTTCTCGCCTCTCTGAACGACCAATTGCTAACCTCTTCTGTTTTCTCTTCACTTCGTAGTTTCCCGCCCGTCCGCGCGTGTCTGTTCGACATGGACGGGTTACTCCTCGACACCGAGGACATCTACACCGTCTGTGTCAACCTTGTGCTTGAAAAGTACAACAAGCCCAAGCTCCCGTGGTCCATCAAGGCCCGCCTGCAGGGCCGCCCGGGCCCCGCCGCCACCGAAGTCTTCCACAAGTGGGCCCAGCTGCCCATTTCCAACGAACAGTACATGGAGGAATACGTGGCCCTCCAGCGCCAGTACTTCCCTGGCACCAAGCCGCTCCCCGGCATCCCCAAGCTCCTCGGAGACCTCGGCCGCACGCGATACTACGACCTGCCCGACGCCTCGGCCGGCAACACACCCGCGACCCCGCGCCCGTCGCGCGTGCACATTGCGCTGGCCACCAGCGCGCACGAGTCCAACTTCAAGCTCAAGACGTCGCACCTCGAGGAGCTGTTCAGCGTGTTCGAGAGCCACCGGCGCGTGCTGGGCGACGACCCGCGCATCCCTGCCGGCCGCGGCAAGCCGCTGCCCGACATCTACCAGGTCGCGCTACAGACCATCAACGCCTCGCTGGCGCCGGGCGAGCCGCCCATCCGCCCCGAGGAGTGCCTCGTGTTCGAGGACAGCGTGCCCGGCGTCGAGGCCGGCCGCCGCGCCGGCATGCGCGTCGTCTGGTGCCCCCACCCGATGCTCAAGAAGGAGTATGCCGGCCGCGAGGCCGAGGTCATGGCTGGCCGCACGGGCGAGGCCGGCGAGGTAGACATGCACCAGGTTGGCGAGCTGGATGACGGCTGGGCCGAGTACTTGGAGTCTCTTGAAAACTTCCCGTACGCTAAGTACGGCATTTCGGTGCCGCCGCTGGAGGTCGAGCAGCTCCCGGGCATGCGCGAGCGCGTCCAGGGCGACGTCGTGGCTGCTGCTGCTCCGGCTGTTTGAGAAACTACGAACGATGATTTTACGGCCGCTCTGTGAGTTGGGCTCTTGACGAACTTTCTCGCAACTTGTCTTCTCTTTGCTACAAATTCACATCTTACAACTTTATTTCTCCTTTTTTTCTTTTGTCATAGAGAGAGGGGGCAGCCCACGCCATATCATCACCGGTGCCTCTCAACCCGCCCGCCCATCACTCTCCCTTCTCCCAGGGTTCAATAAACGCGGTCACCACCGGAAATACGAGATGAAAGAAACAGCGCTTGTTGGAGATTATCCGTTCCATGTTGCTTGTTTGTTTTTCTTTTCCATTTTTTATTGCTTGGATGCAGACAGCGCAAAGATGTGCTGGGGGACGTTGGCTTCGGTGCAATTAAGAGAAAAAAAATTAGACGAAATGTATGATAAAGAAAGAATAACCTCCATCTCATAAATAGCTTGATATTTGTGTGCCCTTGGGGAAATCTTGAATCATAACGTGAATGTAATGTAATGTCTGGAGAGATTGGTGCTTTGTGGGCAACCTGTAGTAGCATGAACAATATTTCTAATAGCAAAACTGTAATGAAAAGAGTGCCGCCGCCTTGAAAGCAAAAAAAAAACGAATGAAGTAAAAAAACAAAGAACGAAAAATGCTTGCCGTTGATGTCATATGCTGTCTCTAGAAGCGCTATGTTGTCGAATATCAAAGAAACGGGGAAAGCAAGAAAACCAAAATGCCGCCACATGGACGCAAAAAAAAAGGGGGGAATGACGAGCAGGCAGAGATTGACAAAATATCCGAGCAGTACTCAGTAGTAGAGGTTCGGGTTGTACGAATCCCAGTCTGAGTTCGCAGGTGCGTAAAAGTTCTGATATGGGCGATTCGGCAAGCTGAAGTCGGCTGTTGCGAGAGGATTCACAGGCCCGCCAGGTTGGTTAATCATGTCCGGGTCCTCCTGGATGATTCCTAGAGCCACCATCTGTGCATGAGCTTCTACTTCGGCCTGAGCTGCTTCAGCTTTAGCCTGAGCCTGAGCTTGGGCCTGGGCCTGGGCCTGTATCTGGGCTTGGGCTGCCTGTATTTGTTTCTGCTGCTGCTCCTGTTGTTTTTGTAGATGGGCGTTTGTGTGATGTTGCCGCGTGGGTAGAGTGACGACATGACCTGGTCCACGTGGCGGAACAAACGTGTGCCCGGCACTTTGTGAGCGCTGAACCTGGGGTCGGACTGGAGCTTTACCCTCACTCTTGGAATTCGAGCCCTCCATAGGATTCCGCTCCCAGCCCCAGGAAATCTTCAGTTGGCTGTGGACCTTGTGGAGCTTCCAGCCGCTCTGGCTGCCGATTTTATTCAAAATTTTAAGAATTTCCTCTTGCTCAGGTTTCTCTGAGAATATAAAGGCTGTGATCGCGAGACTCTGGATAGCAACCTTAGTGATTCCACGGTCATTGCTATGAGCTATGATACCACAGAGCTGATGTGCATGGTGAAGTTGGACATCGCGCATATCCTTATTGTGTGAGGAAGACTCGAGGGGATGGGTTTGCGCTAAAAGACATTGCGCCAAATGGTAAAGCAAGCGGCCCACAACGGCAGCACGTTTGACTAACCTAAAAATTCCATGCGGTTAATAAACTTAATTTTGTAGCTTTTGCAGTGTGAAACAATTTAACTAACCAAACTTCAGGGAACGCTGATAGAGTGCTCGTCTGAGATGTGTAAAGATACCCTAGCGGACGAAAGGTTTGCGGGCTGGCAAGATTCCAGTCGTCGCAGAGCTTCTTGAGCTTATGCCAATCATTCAGATTCGTTCCAAGATTAAGCTGCTCGTTGGCTGGGTTATCTTCCTGGTTGATCATTCCGACCCGGAAGTTGGAAATCTTGGCAACAATGTAGAGGATGCGATGAACCCAGATTTCCTCGTTACCCATGTCAACGAGATCTCTGTCATGTTGGCGAGCAGCCTTCTTTTCATCCTCAGGTTTCATCCCTCCCCCCGTCGATGTATTACATCTTGTCTGCAAAGACTCAGCTCGGGGAGCAGTGAACTGCATATCAACACCCCATTGATCCGGATCCCAAGACAGCATGTAGTTAGACGAAAGAGAATCTAGGACCTCCATCTTCACATTGAGCCAAAAGCATGCTGCGCCAACGCCCGTTGACTGAGCATTCCACTTACATTCTCGGATAAGTGCTCGAGCTCCAACAACATGGGTCGTGATTTGAGTTGGCTCCCCTAGCATAATCTCATACACATTAAGAACTACCGCTGTGGTCGCGGACTCGGCAGGGTCGCGCTCCGGATTTTGCAGGCTGCGGAGGAGTTGGGTAGTCGCAGTATTGTAGTAAGACAGAGCCTTTGCTTGGCTATAGGAGGGATTCACAAGAGCGAGATGCATGGCGCCACATGCAAGACAGGCGTTTAACAGCATAGGCCACTTGAGTGCCAGATATGGAACTATTTGGCTGAAATGCTTGTTCTCATCGAGCGAGTCCATCCAGACAGCAACCTCGTGCACAAAAACTTGCATAAACAGTAGGTCCTCGGGTGAGTTGAGGTATTCCCGCTCTCCTGTGATGGCGTTTTCAGTAACAATGGGTGGAGACGGAGCTTCCTCTGGAGAAATGGTGCCGCCACTGGCGACAACAATGCTAGGGGCCATAATGTTTTGGTGATGCAGGGAAGAAACACTCGAGGCATCACTAGCCCTGTAAACAGATTCTGTCGAGGGCGCAAACTTTTTCAGCGGTATGCTATAGCTTGTGTGACGTGGGTGGATGATTTCAGACACAACAGTCGAGCTGTCACTGCTTTTACGGGCATGATATGGCGTACTATCATCGGTGCTAAGCCAACGAGTCGCAAGGCTCAATGGCGAGATAACTGGCTGGTCACGCTGGCTTGGAGAGCCTTGGAGACTTGGAGAGTGATTGCTCTCGCGCTTATAAGAAGCGACAGAAGGGGCCATGGTATTGCTGATACGAGAATCAAGATCAGAATTAAGCTTGGGCTCACTGGGATATCGACTTAAGCCCCCTTGATACTCGCCCGCAATTAGTCGTGACTCGTCTTGGAACTGAACTAATAGACGGTTAGCCCAAACCCATCTCAGGTGATACAAGAAAGACTAGGCAAGGCTAGCTGGTCTAATTTCTTACCAGTCCAATCGGCCGTTGGCGGTAGCATGGGGTGGTCGCGAACTTGGACGTCGATAAAGTTCAATCGGACGCCTCTTTTGCACTCCCGATTGCTTTTACGACAGTTCATGCAATCTGGCGTAGCCTCATCGCATTTGAGGTGTCTTTCCCTACACGTCAAACACCCTGTCCGAACGCGTTTTGATTTTGTAGGTGCTGTTGCTTCTGGGCCGGCAGACCCTTCTTTGTCTTGTAATGGAACTGGTGCAGAACTGGCTGACGTGTCTCTTATTGAGACTCCGGATTGTGTGCTACTCCGCCGCCGCAGTGGAATGACGCCTGTGGTTGAGGTTGTTGAAGGTTTTCGTCGCTTTGGTGCTGGAATTTCACGGGCATCGGTTTGAGAAGGGGGTTCCGCCGGTATGTGAATGTTCTCGGATGAGTGGACTTGGGCCGGATTTCGGGGGGCAGATTGTGTCATGATTTGATGTAATATAAGGGAGAGAGATAGAGAGAGTGTGTGTATATTTGTGCAGTGGGGTGGAGAAGAGTGTTGAGGCAAAGAGGAAAAAATGAGAATAGAAGGAACAGATGTAGGAGTTAAAAGTGTACAGCAGAACGGTTATAGTATAATAGTCGTCAAATCATTCTCGTAGATGTAGCCAGTGTTATATCTATAGCGGTACAGCAGGTTAGTCGATGGCTAGAACGTCAATGATTTATGACAGTCCATGCACTTTCTGCCCACAAAACAGGCGAATATACGTCATCAGGTTCATGGCAATGAGCCAATCGTGAAATAAATAGCATCAGTACAATGATGCGCTGAGACAAATGATGAGAAGCCGTGTAATGATATGCGAGGTCAACCTCGGACACTTGTGATAATGTAACAGATGATGGAGATACAGGCCCCGAAAGAGGGCATGTAAATTTACGGGCACCATTGTCTGAATATAACCTTACATGAGCCACAGGACCGTCGAAGCATGCATGCAAAGTTGGGCCGGAGAGAGGCAATTGTGAGCCCCAGTAGGCGGATTTTGAGCCTTTAGTGCCCATTGGGCAGGGAAAGAAGCACATGGGCGCGTTCTTATGGCAGAAGGATAGGGGAGGGGGGCTCTAGATTTGAGCAAAACAGAGTCAAGCGGATAGATAGATAAACTTACCAAGGGAGAAGGTCAAGCGGGTAGGCAGTTTCTGTCGTCGACTAGAACGCCGAGAGAGGCCCGGACTAGGGGTTTTTAGATGATAAAATCTTGTTATAGCCCACTGCCGCAAAGGATACACATACAAATGGGACAAAGGATGTGCAGTCGAGGGGCTATTCAGTAGCTTGGCAAGAAAGGACTTGGTTGGGTTGGTGGGGACGACTTGATGCAGGCGGTATATGTGGCCAGCAAAGGATGCCAAGTCGCAGAATCGATGGGAAAAAAGTGGTTGAGTATAATGTGCGAGTGACGGATTGGATGGGTGAATGCTAGTATCCCCTTGACCTCTTGGTATCGAAGACTCGAACGGATTGGCTGCCTCTGCAGCAGTGCTTTATAGGTGAGTGGGGTGCAGAAAGAGGATGAGGTATCGTGGAACTCAGGCAGGGGGTACAGTAAACAACGTGGGTTGTGGGATTAAGCCGGCAGTTGTGTTCCAACAAGCGGTTCTGTCGATGATGGAGCTAGACGGCAGAGGTATAGTCGTGTGGCTAGACCACTTGATGAGATGGGGGGATGGCGAGTCTGGGGAAATATACTTGTAACAGCCACTGCACGGTCGACAAGCGGTCAAGTGATGGGTGTATGTGTACGTCTGTTCTTGGAATCCCTGGAGCCTAGAACTGGGCAGAATGGCTCTGTGGCTCTGTGGAGGATACAGATGGTTGTGGGGTGTTTCTTGGGAGATAGCAAGGCCAGAGGACACAGAGAAGTAGGGCCAGGGTCTCAGGGTAGGACCGATGATACCGGGTGATTGGAGGTTGGCGTGCTGAGTCCTACACTCTGCGTTACGTATATCAAAGCAAGCCAGGCAGACCTGCAGTGATATCAACAAAACAAGCTGGAAATGACAGTTGGAGTGACAGTCACAGCAGTGGCGGTCGTCCTGGTGGCGACGGGCTGAGAGGGCGAAGATGTAGAGATGCAGAGTTGATGGAACACCCGAGTCCAGAGCACACGCGTGATAAAGATGTCAGTAGCAGCAAATAATGAGGCGGGATTACTCTCGCACACAACTATATATACAGATATATGTATACACACCCTCGTTGACCGTGCAGCACGACACAGAAGTAGGCAGCACAGGGCGCCGTGCAAAGGAGCGGTCGTCTGATGTCTTGGGCGGACGAGATCCGGGGAGCTGGGCAGGAAGTGGGATAGAGAACAGCCGCTAGGTAGTGGAGGAGAAAACAGGGTAAGTAAGACTGGACAGCGTCACACTTAGCTGGCCAGATGGTCGCAGCAGGCCGCAATTGCAGTCGGTGATGTCAGTGAGCCGGGCCAAGCTGGGGCCGTGATGGTCGGGCCCTACGCTGTTCAGATTTCCGTGCCAACACCAGCGTCGGACAAGCCGCCGCTATATTGAAGAAGGAGAAGCAGCAGAGCCTCCACGTGCACAGGCCAAAGGCGTGATCTTATCTCGTGATATTAGGGCACGAAACCCAGGGCAGGGCATCAAATCGGGAAGGTTGGGGGAGGGTGAGGGGGAGGGGAGGGGGATAGAGCGAGGCAGTTTCTGTTTGGGCGGACCGGGACCTCGACGGCAGCTACTGCAAGAACACCGGCAAAAACGGACACGGCAGTAAGGGCAAGAGTCGCTTTTGGGCAGGGTAAGAGCAGGATATGGAGGGAAGGAGAGAGAGTGCCTTCTGTTTTGATCAGAACGCAAGCTAACACCAAGACGATTTACACATGCATGTAAGTATGTCTGTGTATGGGATGTAGTATATGTATATAAAGATTTATATGTGCATACTTGTAGACACGGAGCCTCGTCTGGTAGGGCTAAAGTAGCAGTGAAACAAAAAACCGACACTTTGTTCTGGGAATTCGAGCAAAACAGATCAAGGCCAAGGATGTCCTGGGGAGTGATGGGGGGGAAGGGGGAGAAGAAACGAGAAACGAGACTTGGGAATAACACTGCAGGAAATAGAGTTGAGATTGGGTGGAGCAGGGGAGTCGAGTAGCAGGGAAAGGGAAATAAGAAGGAGAAAAAATACAAAGCAATAAAGAAGAACAGAGCAATAGTTGCGAGGACATATATCGGCGGAGGTCGGCGGGCGGAGGACAGCTGGTGGTACACATATATAAGCGAGCGATGGGCCAGCCAAAGTATCAGTCAAGAGTGCGAGTGTGAGAGTGAGGTGAGTGGGTGGGAACAAGTGTGCACATGAGTGATGCTGTCACTCTCGCATAGCGGCACTATTGAGACAACATGAGCAAGAGAGCTTAGCATTCGGCACTTGGGCTGTCAACAAGCGAAAACATAATCCAACACAAATACGAAGGAAAATGGAGCCCTCTATATCTACTGGACAAGAACCAAGGAGAATCACGAGGCAAAAAAAGCAAAAGGCGCACCAGGAGCCCGGGTGTTCCTGGGCTTCTAGGCTTCTAGGCCCCTTCCGGACCCCTGGACCCCAATCCCTTATTACGGCTTCTTTTTTCATTCTAGACTCTCAGGCTACCAGCAAGCGCGAGTTACTCCCGCCGACTCTTCGTTTAATTCTCAAGCTATTCCCAGAGAAGCAGCCATGGTGGAAAGGTAGTCTTGTAGTTCGCGAGTTGAAGTGCAAAAGCCCAGCCAAGAGAAGAATGAAGGCCAGAGGGGGAGAGAGGAGCCATGGCATGTCGCTTACAAGTAGAAACTGGCAGAGGAGACAAGAGGAAGACAAGAAAAGAGGGAAAAGGCGGCCGTGCCAAGGGCAAGACTCTCAAACGTCTTGAGTTGTGAGACGTAACAAGGAAACAAAAACATTCCAAGAATAAAAAGAAAAAAAAGTTGATAATAAAAATAGAAGGCCGGGCTCCTGTAGGTTCACGGGGACTTTCCATCTCGCATCCCACGGGAGCTGGGTGCATTGTCAAAGTGCCAGGATGGGCGTCTTGGCCAGCCCAGGGCTCCCGTGAAACATCAAGTTTGCTGGCCCCCGTGAGCTTATGGGATGTGTAGAAGGCCGTGCTGCTTAGCTGTAAGTCACCTATGCTGACCAATAAGATTTCCTTGTCGAGTCAATGGCAGGATTAATCCGTTAGGGTCTCTCGGGGTTGCGTGTGCGAAGAGTGAGCTTGGGCTCAACCAACAGCAAGACTTGATGTGTAGATGGACAATATACCATGGCACAGGCACCAAGACAGGCACAGACGTGGACACAGACACAGACATACAGCAACTCAGGGACAAGGAAAGCATGGCTCAATGTAGGGCAGTGGCGGCAGCAGCAGCAGCAGAAACAGCACCACCACCACCAGAAGGGATATAACTAACTAGTTAGTAGAACTTGTAACTACAAGTATGTGCATACATACAGGGACCTGCACGTAAGAAGCCCGCCACAGTGTGGCCAGTGGCCAGGGAGGACAGGACAGGCCTGGCAAATCTACAAGTACCACTGGTACAGATATCCCCAAGTCAAGATGATGATCCCCCACGATGGGGTGCAAGACAAGAGCCGGTCATGCACGCCGGTCTGAAATGAGGATGCAGGAGCATGTGGCGAAGAAGGAATTCCGGCAATCCCAAATCACCGGGAGAGAGCCGTGTGTATTGTGTAGTAATTATGTTTATCTCGACTATGTGCATACATTATGTAGCATGTAGGTGTGTACAAGGGAGATGGTTCACAAAGAGCCAATAGCATGAAGCAGGCCCACGGCAGTCAGTTGCTAGTTGCTAGTTACTGACTAGCAGACTAGCATGTAGTAGCACTACTAGCCAGCTAAGCAGGACAAGGTCCATCACGGCCAATTTTTAGGAGTGGGATGGACGCTAGCTATAGGTAGCACTTTTATATAATACCAGCATTGACAGAGTGGTATTATGGAGGCATGTTGTTAAGGAACAAGGAGAGAACATTGCTTTTCCTTATCTGCCATATCTTGTTATTTCTTTTTTTTTTTCAACATTCAGTGTGGGTGCACCCTTCCTTTTCCTCCACCGCGTCTTCTTCCCCGTTTCCCCTCTCTCGCGTCCTCTCTATTCCCCGTTCTTCCGCTGCTCTGCCCGCAATCCCTGGGCGTATACTACCAGGACATATACGCACTTACTGCTAGTTGCTTGCCTGTATACATGGCCAACTGGTGTGCAGCATGTGTTTGCCTTTTGCCTGTGCTCTGCTTCGCCAGACTGCGGCTGCTCGCGTGTCCACAGCTTCACAGCACGGCCTTAATCCCGACACCAAACTCGGCTCAAAGTCGCCTACCCTAGGCTATTGCCAGACACCATGTTGGCCTCGGCGACAGTGGAATGTTTTGGGGGGAGAGGGGGGGTCTAACTGGAGCACTCATATCACACACAAGGAGCATGCAAGTGCTAGTCTGCGGGTAGAGACAGAAACGTGGTGATACCAAGGGCAGCTCCCAATATTAGGAGCCACATGGATGTGAATAGGTGTGGCCCCCCCTGGTAGCGCCTCTATCTCCATCTGGCCTTGTCTTTTTGTCTTTCTTCTCTCGTCCTTCCTGTCGTGCCTCTCCTGGAATCGTACGTAAGCCTTGTTTTGTGCTTTGCTTTTTAGCGGTAGCTTTTGTCTTAGAACCTCCGATCTTGACTCCTTTTAGCTAGTCTGTGCAACAGCACTAGCGAGAGGACGCAGCGATGCACAACAACGTCTATTGTTCTTGGCATCAAGAGTGCCCTGATCCTGGGGATCCTCGAGGGCGTTTCTGTTCCGTAGACCCCAGTACAGCTAGCCTAGCCTGGCTGGCTCCTCTTTTGTTGGATAACTAATATTCTGTCAACAAGTGAGAGTACACCTGGACAAGTCAGTATGCATGCTCGTACTTGTACATATATACATGTAGTTATACACACCACACAAGTTCTTGAAGCTGCAAGTCTGGCATCCCCAGGCCGTAAAATCTCAACTTGTACTTGCATACAAGCACGGTCTGGACATCTGCCAGCCCTGCTACCCCCCGATAAGATAGCCCCCCTGCTATTAAGAGTTGAGTTGTTTGTGAATCTCACCAAGCTCTTCCCAAACCCTCCCAGTCCGGATCGCCACGATCTCACCCGAACTCCCCACCACCACCTACCCAGAAACAGCACCCAGAAACACAAGCCCACTTTCGGGTTAGCCCACTTTGCCGGTCACGTGCGTGACATGTAGGCATCCTATAGGCCCGCCCACGGTCCAAGCTCTGTAACCCTAGTCCCGGAGACAACGCCCCCTTGCTCCCCTTGCTGGCACAGGTTGGCATAACCCCCTGACAGCCCAGCAAGCCAAGTCAATGTTTTCTTTGACAGACAAAACACAATGGCGGGGTAGAGAAAGCCAGAGCTAGGGCCTTTGTTAGGCGAGAGAAAGAATTGCGGATTGGTCGGCTGAAGTTGCACCATTTGCAAATGAGACGAAACGTGCAGCTAAAGCTACGACTAGGGGACGTTCCCTGTAATTTCTCTGCCCGCTGCCCGGCCTGTCTTCCCATGTTTTCCCATGTGCCTGTCCTGTTGTCTGTGGCCTCCCACTTCGGCCCTACTTGTTCTGCAAGTATTGACACAAGTTGTAGTAATTGTAACTATTGTATGTAACAAGTTGGTTGCTTGGAAGCAGGCAGTTACCAAGCAGCGTTAGTTACCTGGAACCTGGAACCAAACCCCAACATTGGGGTCCAAGAACTTCGTCAGAACTGCTATTTGCCGCTGTATACAGTACAACCATACAATGCAATACGTGCGACCAGCTGCGCTGGCTCAAGATTAAACCCATCTATGTCTCTGTGTAAAACAATTGTAGTTTATTTATGGATAGTTACTCTCTTCCTTCTCACATACACATCCACAGCCTTTTTCTCCTGTGTATCTCGCCCCCTCGCCCCTCGCCCCTCGTCGCCCGCCCGTCCACAGCCAGTCCACGACCGCTCTCTTTTCTCCTGGCCCCTCCAAACCCATCGCCATCGCTATGTTCGATGCAGCCACCCAGCATCACGTACCTTTCTCAGCCAGCTTGTATCAGCAGCCGGCTCCCCCGACACCCGCGCAGCCGTAGACGCCTCCGCATCGCCAGCCCTGACTACACCCGTAATGTGTCTGTGGCGCAAGAACGGCAAGCGACGGAGCCGTCGCGAGCTCATGGTGCTGGTTCTCGCCAAAAACGGCGTCGGCGTGTCTGGCTTCTCGCAGAGCCCGGGCAGCTGCAGGCACTGTTGTGTCGACGGCAACTGTGGCGCGTCGTGACCTTGGTCCTGATCCTTTGTGGTTGCCAGTGGGGGCTCCTGCACTGATGTTTGGATGCTTTGATTGTAGGCTTCTTCTGCCAGCGACAAAGAAGGGAAGTCCTCCTGTGCTTGTGCCTGTGCTTGTTCTTGTTCTTGTCCTTGTTCTTGTGCTTGTGCCTGTATCTGCGCGCCTGCACTGTCATCAGCGGCCGCCATGTTGTTTACAGCCGCTACGTTGAGCGGCTCAAGTTCGTTGGGTAGTAGCAAAACGGGCGGCAAACCCCACGCAAGACGATCACACATTGGCGTTGCACGTCTTGGCGTCTCGTTGTTTGTTTCGTCGTCGCCGGTGGTGGCAATAACCTCTATCGTGCCTGGCACAGGACACCGATCCATCGAGATGTCCATGGCATTTAGCTGGTCGGTAAGCACACCGTCAGGCACGGCCACACTGCACATGTCCATGCTGTTGTTAAAACTTAGCCGCTCAGAAAGCGTGCTGATCCCTCCGTGCTGCGCCGCGGGGCTCCCTTGCGCCGGCTGTGCCCTCTGATCACTTGCACCCTCCCGCATTTTTTGCGGGGTATCGTCACATGGAACTTGCTTGGGCGTAGCCAAGATGGGCACTGACTGCATACGTGTAACGGACGACACGATCGACGACTTGCGGCTCAGCCGCTGCTTCAGCCTGGACCCCAGACCCTGCGCCTTCTGTCTCCATGTCTTTTGCGGCGGCGACACGTCAAACGCCGAGCTGACACCTGTATGCAGCGGCGTCGTGAGGGCTTCACGGCTCACGAGCGTTCGGTCGGGAATTTGGATCTTTAGCTGTGCCAACGGCAGCGATGACGAGCGCACCTCATGCCGGGACTTGCTGTGGCCCAAAATGAGGCTGCGCCTTGCGCTATAGCGGTTGAGACGGTGACTCCGCTTTCGAGAGGTTACAAATTGCGAAGGTGTCCTGTTCACGAGAATTATTGGCTCAAGACCATGGGCTGTAGACTCCAAGTTTCGCAGGAAGAAATGTGGTTGTTCATCTTCCGAGTTGTACGGGGTCTCATTCGGCAGCGCAGTGTTCATAGCCTCGTTCAAAATGTCGCTGTCTGTAGATAGATGGCCTGGTCCGAAGGTTAAATTCGTCGCATAAGAGGACCGCATCTGGCTCGGTCCCGATATTAGGCTGAGCTCGTTCTCCCACGACTTGCGGGAAGCGGCCAGACGCTCATTGACCTCTATCTCCCTAAAGTCATAAGGCTTCCACGTATTATGCGTGCTCTTATATTCTCGTTCTTCGCGATCTAGCGCCTCGTCCAGCGCGCTTTCAAGGTCCCTGGTGATATCGTAAGGCAGGTTTAATACTGATAGCCGTGGCTGCGGGAAAACCTGTTCCCTGTCATTCTCTCCCTCTTCGCTCACAATCTCCATATGACTTCCAAAGGTCGAGCCCACTGGGATGGTACGCTGTTTTGCTGGACAAAACGGCAACGTGTTGGAGTCGACACGAGGCTGTCCGTTTCCAAACGACCGTCGTTCAGTATTATCAAAAGAGCTGCTGCCAGTTCGGCTCTGAAGCAACCTCTGCTGCATATTCGACCATCTATCTGCCTTCTGCTGTATCTGGTCTAGACGACAGTAACGCTTTGTCGGAGTCAGTACCGGCGTCGTGTGGGCCTGCAGCAATCTTTTGCGCTTCGCTTTTTCAGTCGCTGCCTCTTCCAGTGCGCGGGCAGCGTTTAATGCGAATATATACGGTGGATCAGGCACGGTGCTACTAGTCCTGCTGCGCACAGAACTTCTGCTGCGGACCGAGTCATTGTTGGTGATTAGGCTAGCCTCTGAGGCGACAGAGACGAATTGTCCATGGTGCCGTTTGGCCGCGAGATTTTGTGAGTGGCTGCCGCTTAGACTTATGCCGTAGCTCTCGCGGGCGTTGCGCGCGCTAGATGATGATTGACTGGTGCGCCGCGACACGGGGAGTTCGGGGAAGTGCATTGTGGCAGAACCGTAGGCTGTTTTCTCACTGGGGCCTGTGTCGCAGGTGACGAGCGCGTCGAAATCGGCAATGAAGATGCCATCGCGATCGGGCAGATTAGCAAATCCAAGACTGTGCTTGGGGTTTCGGCTCCCAGTGCTATCTTCGCTCTTTCGGACGTGGATTGCAACGGGAGATGGTGAATTTTCAATCCGCTCGTAATCTTGGTAACCATTCGTAGTCTCGTAATCTACAGCAGGTTTGTGATCCGCGACTGCGTAGTTATTGAGATCATCGACCCAGAACAAGCTATCAGCAGATGCCTCAAAGTTTCTAGTGACGGTAGTGAACTCGATTTTAGCATTCAGGCTCTGGCCAGGAGAAGGTTGAAAAGGGGCACTTTGCTGAGAGTTGGGGTTCAACTTCGCATTACCGACTGGCATTGGAAGCTCGGCTAAAGACTTCCGATCATCAGGGTAACTCGTGAGAGACTCGTGGCTCCGTCTATCACAAGACCGGCCGGGGCTGTCGTTGCTGTCTCCCATCTTTGTAAGAATGGCGATTGTTAGTTGAACTGCGTAAGATATGAATCTCACTGGGCGTGAGAGGTTTCTTGTCAAGTGTGAGTTGATGGTTCACAATGTGAAGCTCCGGGTGGTGTAGAAAGAAAGATGGTTGCAAGCCAGAGTCTGGGAGATAAAACTGTTTATCCATCAGCCACCATTCAGAGTTTTCCTATCGGTGCAGGAAACGTCTCTTCTTGGACAGCGTTGCTGGGGACAATGCCTAATTCAGGACTCCATACATGTCTGAATGGGAAATCTTTGGAACTAGCCCAGCAACCAGCACCAATTTTATATTTGACTGAGTTGTGAGTCATTTTGAAGAGGAGATGCCTCAGAGAAGAGAAACAGCGAGCTATTGGGAGCACAGAAGGCAACTTGACAAGACAAAGAAAGTGAGATAGACCAAACGTCTGTTGGCTTGTGCAACATCACCGGTCGTTAGGGTTGTGGTTTCTGACACTAATCCTGCGGTTCAACATTCACCGGAACACGAAAAGCCAGACATTACTTCACAGCATGCAGTTAATTGAACCAGAAATATTATCATTAAGCACCGCTTTGAAGGCATCTGGCCACCATGAGCACAGGCATGGGTAGGTGAATATAAAGATGAAGCGCTTGAAAAGGATGGTGAAGAAGACATTATACAATAGATATTGAGTCAGGGTGAGAATAAGAGAGGCATGAAGAAGATGGATGACGTGAGGATCGTATCAAAAGGGTGGAGCAAAGCGCCGTATCAATTGAAGAGGAATTCGTTCATGATGGGTGACGCTGAAAACTCGGGGTTCAGCAAAATACAACTAGACAGGCCATTAGTAAGAAAAGTATCTTCAACAACGACCAAGCCAGGGCCTACTTTAAGAAATGCTGCAGGCCAGCTCGCCGCTTTTCCAAGAACTTGGTGTTGAAGCGTGCAATGACAGTCTTGGGAGGCAAAGCAGGCACTGAAGCGATACACCGGGGAAACGTCTGGATCAGACGCTGCCGGAATGTATCAAACTCTGAGTACCGCTTGCGGATTTGCATGGGAGCGCCCTAGAACAAGGGAGTGATTGTTAGTTGGTGTACAAGCATGCATCACGCAGAAGAGAGAGCAGAAGATGCAGGGGTTGGGCTGATCTGACGCCTACAGCCCAAGCCAGCAGGCCCAACCAGAGTAAGGCGAAACAAGACACGAACGCACCTTCAACGTCTCGACTTGGATGGTCCACACCACAAACGCGCCAATGTTGCCCACGCTGCCCTCGACGACGGTCCAGCTCACGATACGCACGCTCTTGGCCCAGCAGGCCGCGCCGCGCCCATCCCGATCGTCGCGCTCATTGTCATGCATGAGAATCGCCGGCGCCGCATCAGGATCGTAGCCGGCGTCAGCATCTTCGTCGTCGGCAGTATTCGCTCCGCCGCGGTCGTGGCTCATTCGCCTGCGACCCGCATCGTTACCGGCTAGCCCTGCAAACAGCCCGTTGCCGAAGCGGCCCAGGAACGTGGGGTTTTTGCGCGGGGGGCTCCTTGGCGGGCGCGCAGAGCCAGGCGCCCGCTCAGGGCTAGCAGGCGGGAGGCTCCAGAACGGCGGCGGCACACAGACGGCAGTGGTCGGGGTCGAGAGCAGAGTGGCGTCGGTGGCGGTGCTTTCGGCGGCGCTGAAGACGCTGGCGGTGGCGATGGGCGAGTCGGTGGATGGGCCGGGCGGTTGGTTGTCGGCAGGCGAGGGCCTTTGGTGCGGCGATGTGGAAGTGGGCGATGTGCTGGGCGAAGCGTTGGAATCTGAGGCCGAGGCGCTATCTGTGCGATAGTGGGCTGGCGAGATGGTTGCCGACGAGGCGTGTGGAGACGGCGTCGTTGGCGGGGGCACAATGGTGAGGGAGGCTGTAACTGGCATGGCGGTCGGCTGGAAGTAGCAGAGTGGGAGAAGCTCTTCAGAGGATATGTTGACTTGGGTGTATTTTGCGAGTTCCTGAGTGGCGTGTTGGGCGGAAGAGGAGGGGCAGACAGGTTTGCCACTTGAGGCGTTCTTTGTTGGGCTGCTCTGGCTTTGAGATATCGTGGGAACGTGTGTAGGGGGCAAGTAAAAAAAAAACACAGTGAATAGGAAAGATAGAAGATACAGAAAAGACGGCTGCACAATTAGTTACTGTGAAAGAACAGGAGAAATCAATTCAAAGAGATCAACGAAACAAAGAAAAGCTGCCCAAAAAAAAGGTCGCCAAAAAGAAACAAAATTCAGAGACAGTTTCGTGTTCTCTCAAGAGGCCGCCTGCCTTTTTCTGTGCCAGGCTAGGGTAGAGGGCTCGTCCGGTTTAGGTTATAGTGCTGTACACGTCAAGTTACAGAGTCTGAACCACTGTAACACATTCCCTCACCTGCTGATGTTTCATATTGCTATCCGGCGGGCAAAGCTCCAAAGAAAATATGTTCTCTTAACTAGCCATATAGAGAAGGAAAAGAAAAAAAAAAGAAAAAAATACAGATCCCCGAAACGAAAACAAAGAAAATAGTCGTTGTACATTGGGCGTGTCTGTCGCTCCGGGCTTCCCCGGGCGCCGACATCAAAGCCATGCCCACGGTCACGCAGCTGCGGACGGATCAGCTTATAGCGTGGGCTGTCTGTCTGTATTCCACTCCATCTATCCACCAGTGCTGCGCCTTCTGGCCGTGGCAACACAGCAACGTTCCTATTGCTTTGCCGCCGGGCCTGTAACCTTGATCCCCACAAGCCAGACAAGCAGCTTAAGCCTTCCACATACGCTTGATGGTTTCAGTAACACCGACGTCGTTGGTCTCAAACTCGTACAGACCACCGCCAACCAGCAGAGTGGCGCCAATCAGGCCCCAGTCGGCAGCTTTGCGGGCCTTGGGGAACTGGCGCGAGGGAATGTAGTCGGTGATGATGTTGTTGAAGCCCATGTGCGAGTGCACAAGCATAGTGCCGCAGAGAATCGCATCGGTGGTGGGGTTGAGCGAGCCGCCCACGAAGGGCGCGAAGGTCAGCGGGATCAGGCCAACGGCGAGCACACGATCAAAGGTCCAGTGGTAAGAGCCGTGGGCGGGGTGGGCGTCGGGCACGGGAGCCGCATCGTTGACTAGGGACGGCGGGCGTAGTGGTTAGCTTTGCATGCACCTCGGTTGGGGCCGGTCTGCAATGGAGTGCCCTTAGCGGCTAGGTATCGCATTGGGAAAGTGGGATTCGCGCCAAGGCGATACTGATGCGATGAGTGCAACTTGGCACGCAGGCGCCTGGGCAGAGATCCCCGATCACACTTCGGGAAATACCGTGAGCAGACGATCACGGGTGGGATGGAGCATACCGGTGCCGACAATAACCTCTGCAAAACAACAAAGAAAAGCGTTAGTAAACCAAAATCAGGGGAAAATAGCTATGAGGCATCACGGCCACCTCGGCCGGCGAGAATCTCTTACGGGGACCAGGGGGAAGCAGGCTGCGGCGGCTGGTGGTGGTAAAGGCGGCCACACGGGGCACCGAAGCCAGGCGGGCGGCAGGGCGGAGAGACTGGCGCGCAAGAGAAGCCATTATGAAATATGGGCAGCGGGTGAAGCTGGAAATAGATAAAAGACGGGAAGAAAAAAAAAGGTTAGGGTGGCAGAGCGAAGAAAAATACAGTAGACGGGCAGCTGTCTTTCGGGTTGGCTCGTGAAATCCCTGTTACCGAAGTTGACACGCAGAGCAGGAGTCTTCGGTTTTCTGGCTGGGCAGGCAAATCGAGGCAGATAACGCAAGCAGAAATGAGGGCGAGACAAAATGTGCACCACAAATGCTTCAGATGCCGTGTGAAATATTGAAGCTTCTTTCGATTCGGTGAGAAACTCGCGCGGCTTCACTCACAAACAAGCTGCCACGAATTTTGAGTATTGCCGAGGATCTGGAATTACGCGTGCTCTGATTGGCTGCAACGGCTAACGCAGCACCATAGAGCTTGTGGCACCCGTCGAGGATGACTCGCCTGATATGCAAGGCCTTCACATTTGGAGGAAAGAAGCGGGGACTGCATCACCTGATACTTTAACCCTAATTCTAACGGTCAACTTAGACGTCTATGAAGAAATTTCTTTTGAGCCGTGATACAACACCAGCAAAAGCCAGCATCTTGATATTTGGTGCAGCCTGTGACAAGGCTAACAACGAGAGGTAGTCCCAGGCTACACATTTCGAGACACCGCCCTTAGGGCCCTTTATACATATTGTTGTTTTTCGCTTGCTATTCGGTTTTTTTTCAGAGCCTGTAATCCCCAAATATACCCGCCATGTTTCGCTCATTACGGCCCGCAACGGCGACTGTATGCCGTCTCGGCTCAGCTTCTCCGTCTGCAGCGTTAGCCAGAGCAAGTGGATCTTTCGTCCTGAGATCCCGGACGGCCCCCGGCCTACAGAGCCAGCCGGGCCTTCGTCACATTTCCAAGTCGTACTTGCTCAAGAAGGAACAGGCCGCACAAGAGTTTTCGGAACAGGCCGAGAAGATCCGGAAAGGCGAGGCTAAGCACGTGTGGGATGTTTTTGAGGAGAGAGGGCTTGTGAAGGATATTGCAGGGTGAGTGCCTTTTTCTTCGTCCGAGGTATAAGAGACCATGGTTACTGACTCTTCAGCTACAATTAGGCGAAAAGAAACTGTCAAGGAACTGCTTCGCATCAAACGTATTGGTACGTACGCAGGCTTTGATCCTACAGCCCCGTCGTTGCATGTTGGCCATCTAATGTCCATGATGCCGCTATTCTGGCTCTACTTTTACGGCTACCCTACCGTCTCTTTGATTGGAGGCGCTACTGCGCGTATTGGAGACCCTACTGGCCGACTCAAGTCACGGCCAATTATGACCAACGCCGATGTAGCCCGCAACATTACGAAGATCCACTACCAGATCGAGCGCATCTGGGGTAATGTGGAGGAACTCGGCCGGAAGTATAACTTCCCTGGTCACTGGGCTGGCCGCCATTTCTTGTGGAACAACAACATGTGGCTGAACAAGCTGCCGTTCTACGACATACTCAAGAGAGTTGGTCGTCACATCCGGATAGGCCCAATGCTGGCAAGAGATACGTAAGTCATGTGATGATATACTTGAAAGAGTGGCCCGCAATCTACATACTAACATCTGGACATAGCGTCAAGAAAAAGATGGAGAGCGGTGACGGAATGTCATTCTCCGAGTTCTCTTACCCTATCATGCAGGGATGGGATTTCTGGCACATGTATTCCAAGATTGGCGTGCAAATGCAAGTTGGAGGCTCTGATCAATATGGAAACATCACCATGGGCTGTGACATCCTCAAGACCATCCGTGACACGGAAGAGGCCGACCACGCCAAGCTGTCTGGGGGCTGGACCAACGACCCCTATGGCTTTACTGTCCCGCTACTGACCGATGCTGCCGGCAACAAGTTTGGTAAGAGCGAGGGCAACGCCGTATGGCTAGACACACTCGATACTAGTGCCTTTGATCTCTACGGCTACTTTGTGCAGCGCTCCGACGCCGAAGTGCAGAAGCTGCTGACGGCACTGACCTTTATTCCTCTCCCGACGATCCAGTCACTCATGAAGAATCATGAAGAGAACCCCAGCGCGCGCGTGGCGCAGCACACCCTGGCCTTTGAAGTGACATCGCTGGTTCACGGCGCTGAGATTGCCATCCGTGAGCAGCGCCAGCACTGCGCCATGTTCGGCAAGGGCCCGATTCAGATGCCCGATGGCGTTGTGCCCAAGAGCCTGAAGCGCCGAATCATGGAGGGATCTGCGGTTGAGCCCATGGACAACGACCCCAACTTTGCCAACCAGACGTCTATCAAGCTGCCGCGCGATCTGCTGATGGGCAAGTCTATTGCCAAGATTGTCTACGCTTGCGGCCTGTGCGAGAGTTCCTCCGCGGCACAGCGGCTGATCCTGGCCGGTGGACTGTATGTAGCTGCGGCGCCCGGTCAAATGACCACCATGGCGCCGGGCAGCCTGGACTGGACGCCGGTGTCGAATTGGTTCCCCAGCGACACGGCCAAGTTCCTGATTGACGAGAAGCTGCTGATCCTGCGGCGCGGCCGGCGCAACATCCGCATCATCGAGATGGTTTCGGATGAGGACTGGAAGGAGAGCGGCCAGTCGTACCCCGGCGAGGCGTACACGGGCAAGCTGCGCACAGTCCTGACGGCACTGCGCGATGAGGCTAAGCGCAATGGCCAGGAGTGCAGCAACACCCAGCTGCGCAAGAAGCTAATGGGCGATATGCTCAAGACGGGCAACTTGAGCTTGGCCGACAAGGTCACGGTGCCCAACAACAGCGATATCGAGTTCCCGCCTGAGAACGGTGCGGACCGCTGGGTCTCCAAGATGAGAGAGCGGGAGGCTGATGAGGAAGAGCGCACAAGGGAGCGTAGGGGCAGAGGCAAGCGTGAAGACGACGAGTGGTAGAAGGGGCAAAGGAGGCTATTGAAAAAGAATGCCTGGTAAAACCAGGTCCAGGTCTTTCTGTGTATTTCACTGTAATATTACTACATTTCTTTTCCCGTTGCTACAACCATCTACCGATGCGTTAATTCAAAGACTGGAAGGATGTCCAAGTGATAGTGTTCTGTTCTCCTCTATGTGCACTTTTCTTTTTCCTCTGTGCCAACAAAGCCGCTACCCTAGTAGTACAAGATGCTTAGATCCCCGGTTGGCGGTTTGTGGTTCAGTGTCCTCAACTTTGTCATAATCTCCTTGTTCGTCATGTTCTGCTCTGTGATAATCTGGTCAAAATGGTGGCACCCATCCATGTATTTGCGCAGCGGCTCGGCATCCTGGCTCTGCTGGACCTGTCCAGTCGCCAGCTGCGCCAGATACTGCTTCGACACGACGTGCTTGTGCACACGGTATAACACGCCCTTGATCGTGCCAAACTGCACCAGGCGGCGCACGTCCAGACCATTCAGCACATCATGGCCCGCGTGGGCCTGGACAAACAGCCACTCGGTGACGGAGCGGCCAAAGGTGAACGATGTCATCAGTTTGATCATCTGGAACTTGGATAGCTTCGTGTCACTGTTGCCGTTGCACGCATACGCGATGCACTCGTCGATGATGCCGTCGACATTGGCTACAAAGTCGCGCATGCCGTTGGGCTGCGGTGCATAGCACGACGAGAAGAAGAACATGTCTAGCAGCAGAATCGTATCGTAGTACAACAGGTGGCGCAACGCTGCTTTGGCTAGATCTAGTGCCACGTCGGCCTCGAACGCAATGCGCCGTACGTCCGACACGCCGTCAATGTGCGCTATCACTTTCTGCATTGTCAAATCCCACGTCGGATCGACTATGTCGGCAAACCTCATCTTGGCCACCGGCACATGCCAAGCCTCGACAATCGGTGGGTTGCGGTGCGAGGGGAAGAGCTTCATGTTGACTGTGTTGGCCTCGTCTGTAGAGGTGCATTAGCAGAGACACTCTCTCAGAAATCCCCTTCATGAAGCAGCAGATACGTACCAACCGGAATCATGCACTCTCCATAGTTGTTCAGATCCGACTTGACGATTTCTAGCAATGCCTCGATGGGCCTGCGGGCGCCCGCAATACTTTCCTCGGCGCCCGTGCCGCTGGGGTTCTGCATAAGCGCTACTAGCCCGTTTGCGTCCTCCTGTGCCGAAAGGTACTCGTTCTGTTTCTCCATTTCGGCAAACGTCACGGCCAAGCGCCGCGCGACGCGCTCATACGGGTCTAGGCCTACGTTGGCGTCGACGACCAAGCCAAAGTTAAAAATGAACTCGTTTCGCACATACTTCTTGTGCGCAATCAGTACGGGAAACCCGAGGACTACGTACTTGCCCTCTGGGTCTCGTATAGTCATGTAGCGGTTGCAAAAGGCTTTGCGCGGGATAATGTACTCCTGTAGCACATCGAAATCCACCAAACTGGTCTTGCTGGAGCCGACACAGTCGGGCGGACTCTGGGCCATAATGGTTGGGCCTGTGATGCAGGAGTTAGCATAAGATGTATACAGATAGGGCTATTCAGCCTCTCGATTGCTACATACCCTTCTCTCTTAGAAAACGCGCATAGAATATACCCTGAATCATAACGGCTTAATGATGCATTGGTCCGCTGAAGAGCTGGAGAGTTGAGGGACTCCAAGCTCATGAGAGCCGTAGGAATGAAGTTGATAGTGAAAGGTGGGTCCATCTAGAGCCTAGGGTTTGATAGACCCTAAATGATATACATGACTTGATTTGTGATCTTTGATTAATCATGGGAAAGACGTACACTAAGGGTAGAGATCATACGACATCGTTATGAAACATAGGACACATGAGAAAGATAATGAAGCTTGAATGAGGGTCCAGGAGCAAAAGAAAACGGAAAATACATAGCTAGTCATGCAGCAAGGAGAAAGCGAGAGGAAAAAGAGGAAGATAAGGGCAAATCAAACGCGCAGCATCCAGATGAGACCAAAATTTAGATTCCTCCAAGTAAGTGCTCAATGGCTCCTTGCACACTTCCGCCACTTCTTCGCAGAGCTGCGACATTTTGGTCAAAGTCAAAGAAACCCATGTCGTTCAGCTGTCGCAACTGGTCGGCATAGCGCTCCTCAGGGGGACGGTTGTCTACGGGAGCAGGAGCGGCAGGAGCGGCACCAGCAGCGCCGCCGCCCATACCCTGTAGCATGGACATGACTTCTTGGATAGCCTCGGGGCTGGTGAAGGGAGACATTCCAGGGAAGCCGAACGGGTTTGGCGGTACAGCACCAGGTGTGGCGGAGGCGTTGTTGGTGGCATTGGCGTTGGGTGTAGCTCCAGCAGCGGCTCCGGCAGGGTTGAACAGAGCAAGAAAGGGGTTGTTGGCGGGGTTTGCGCCACCAAAGGCACCTGGAGGGGGGATACCAAACGGGTTGGCTCCCATCCAGGGCATGGCGGGGTTGGGCGTCGTACCGGAAGCGGGGTTCTCACCAGCGGTATTGGTGTTGCTTGAAGAGTTGGTGTTATCGGTGGTGGTAGTGCCGGGAGTAGAATCAGTCACACCGGGGGCGGGGAAGGAGCCCATGAGACCCGGTCCACCGGCACCGCCCATGCTGCGCGACATACGAGCACTCATTCGCATCATGTCCGGGTTGGTAAGCATCTGGCGCATTATGGGAGACTGGAACATTTCGCGAACATTGGGAATGCTGGCAAGTTGAGGGTTCATGCGAATCATTTGGTCGATGAATTGAGGGTTATCCAGGGCGGCGTTGAGGGTTTGTTGGACATTTGGGTCGTCAAGCATCCGGGCGAGCTCGTCCTCATTTGGAGGGGCGCCCATCTATGTGGAAAGGGTAAGACGTTAGTAACAGCTAGTTATGGAAGGGATATGAACGGTAAATGACATACACCACCGTCGGCACCAAAGAGATCGCGGCTGGGGAGCTGGACATGGCCGGCATAGCGCGCGCCGGTCAGACCGGCAAGGGGATCGTTGTTGACGCCTGTAGCTATGTTGGTAGGAACAGCAGAGGCGGCAGGAAGTGTAGATGAGGCCGAAGACGGGGTCGGGTTGCTGGCAGCACTCTTGACAAGGTGGATGGTGTTGTTGGGCTTGATCTTGTAGGTGGCGAGGGTATCGTCGTTCTTCATGACACGGCCCGAGTAGATGAGGCGCTGGCGCTCGATGGGAATGTTTTCAAAGGTCTCTCCCGACAGCTTTTCTTTGAGTTCTTTGACCGTGACATTTTGGCTGATAGTGACGGTGTGTAGGCGATCACCCGAGGCCTTGACCTTGAAGGTGATGGGGTCGTCGGCAGGCGTTGAGTCAGCCATTGTGAAGCGATCTGGCCAGCAATCACAGAGATGAAGGGTAGCCGAAAGGCGGAGGGGAAGAGTGGAAAGCGTGATGCGTCGCCACAGTCGAGAATGAGAGAGATTGTCAGAGCCCAGGCGAATTGGGGGGCGTGCGTCTGATGGGTTTGGATTCAATTTGAGTTTAGCTTTTTGGCTGAGACTTCGGACTCAGGCAGCTCAAGCAAGGCTCAAAAGTCCAGCAAGCAGAGAGCGGGGGTGGGGCTTTGATGGAGGCCAGCGAGGATAGGGCGACAGGGGACCGAGAATACGTACCCTTTTACTTGTGTAGTTATGGTTGACATTCAACTGGCTAACTACCTAGACTTGTTATTCGTGCGAGTGCTCAAGATTGACGTCCACAAAGTAAGAGAGATGGACAGTAATGACAGAAACAATATTGAGAATGGTGGACTGAGATGTGAGGCAGAAAAGTCGTCCAGTACCTTCCTGGACATAGATGACACTGGACTATATCCTCGGTAGCTACCTGTGGTCATGGGAATTAAAGGCGGCCTCGGGCATTCTACGCCGTTCCATCCTCTTCTGCGTAAATTACCAAACAGACTACAAAATAGTTGACTAGTTACACATATTTCCTCTCCTTGTATCACCTCCTCCCAAGCTCACGCCTCTGGCCCGATAAACCAGCGCCTTTCGAAATGACTCTCTGCCCATTCGCTTAGCCCATACAGCCATACAGCCATACAGCTACAGGGGCTCTGAGCTCATCCGCAGCCGCCAGTTGGATGCTTGAGTTTTGATGTCTGAAAAAAAAAGTCTTATCAACATCAGTCTTATCCTCGCACTTCTCACCAGGCTCGCCTGCTGGCTGCACGCTGACGTCGAGGAAGTGCCCCGCGCGTGTCAACGTGATGGTGACAAGTTAAGTTAGCTTAAAGCAGACTGAGCCAGCAGACATTGAGCACTCAACTGCCCTTGCAACTTCGGCTTCCCTCCCTGTCTTTTTTAGTTGCTTTGGCCGTTGATCCTTTGATTCTGTCTATCCAGCTGCTTTTCCTTCCTCTCTTTCTTCTACTTTGTCTCGTCTCGACCTGTTTCTGGTCTCCTCCGCCATGTTCTTGTCATGCCGGCATTCTTCCCCTTCACACAGGGCACCGACGCCGCTGCCCGCTACCAGCCCGACTCCACCCCGCTCCTTGGCCGATTCCGCGCTGTGCCCCCACCCCAGACAAGGCAGCCTTTCCAACGAGCCCAACTTGGGCTTCTAGTCTCTGGTCACTACTCAGGAAGCAGACGCTCGAACCACTACATCCACTCCCATGCCAGACACAACAGCGGTAGCAATAGCAAAGCCCACTCGCGACATCATAACTACAAAGTACACAACCACAATGGCAGCCATGCGCGCACTCTACAGAACATTGATCAAGGAGGAAGTGTCCATGCCGGCTATGGCGCCATCACTATTCCCGATCTCGAGGCTAGCGATAACAGCAGTGACTCTAGTGATGATACAGATACAGAAGACGCCATCCGAGGTGTACGCCGAGATGCGCGCCCAGGACGGGCGCGGCGCATTGTAACCTGGGTGTCGTCGCGTCTGGCCAGAGCCGCTCGGCGTACGCGGCGCAAAATCATCAATTTGTATGTGCAGCCACACCAGGGCACCGTCAAGAGAGCAGTGAATGTTTGGTACAGCCGTTATTTTGTATTGGTTTTATTACCGGCACTGGTTGCAATTGCTTGGTGTGCTATCCCCATCCCGCAATATGATCTAGACGATAGCCACAATATAGATGGTTATAGAGATGCTCCGAGTCTAGTGTCGCGTTTCCTTCCGGTCCATGGTGCTGCACGGGTTCAAGTAAATTTCTGGTTCTTTTTGAGTGTCTTCTACGGCCTATATAACCTTGTCGCACTCATGTGGGTAACCAAGGTCTTCAATATCTACAATCTTAACTGGTGGCCCAAGAGGCTCGGCTTTCCTACAACTTTCTGGCTGATTGCTCTGGCAGGCACGGCAGCTCCAATTCCGATATACTACAGACCGGAAACTGAATTCCTGACCCGCCACAACACTTGGTGGATTAGTTGGACGTTTGTCATTATGGCTATGCCAGTTATGATAGCCTTTTTCATCCTGACGGTCAACGAGCGCCATCTAGGTCTGCGGAAATCACTCTCAGAAACACAGCGCATATTTACCACTGCATGGTGGATGGGTGACCAGGACACAAGTGGCTCCTTTCGAGGCGCAGGATCCGGAAGTAACAGCCGAGCGCACATATTGCATCCAAACTTTTTCGACGACCCGGCCCTTGAAGCCCGAAACAACGGCTGGTCGCGAGGTCATAGACGAGCGCTAAGCGCCAGAGACTCGGTAGCAATGCGCCGCAGCTGGCTTCCAGCAAGCTTTGTGCGGTTCGTTTGGTTCTGTTTAGCGCTGATTATCGGGCTCTCAGCGTATCTCATTGGAGAAGCATATGCAGAGATATACCTGCGTACGCTTCCTCATGGGTCATGGGAGACAGTCATTTATGTTTATAGCTGGGTGATTACGGTTCATCTCCTTGATATGCTGACGGGGTGGATTCTCGGAGTGCGCGAGGGTGAGCGGGTTGGGAGCTACCCACTAAGCTGGATCTTCAAATTGTGAGTCAAATAGAGAGTCGCCTTGCTACTGTAATGTGCACCACTGCTAACATGGCACCAGATACTACATGATCACCTATCAGACGTATGTAAGAGCGCTATATGCTCGCCTACGCTCTCCGACGCAGTTTCTATGGCTGCAGCTGCTATCTAGCACTTCAGTCATAATACTGGTGCCCGTGACCATGGCACCGCTGTTCTATCGCATGTTGGTCGCATTGGGTCTCTGTACACAAAGCTATCCTGGCTACCAGAAACTGTGCCTGCGTAATATCTTCATCCGGTTCATCGCAGAAAACGCGTCTATGGTGACGTTCATTGGCAGCATCGCGGTGCTGCACTTTGGAAGCAACAAGGACCTGTACCCGTACTTTGCCTTTGACCAGGCCGACGAGCCGTACACGTTCCGCCTGACGTACATTTCGTCACTGGTGACGTGGGCGTGCGAGCTGGCGGCCGCGGGCATAGTGCGTCTGCTGATTCGATACTTTTACGGCGTCGACGTCGACCTGGAGGGCAAGATGGACCTGGTGGTGTGGCCGGAACTTCTGCCGACGAGTGCAGCTGTAACGCTCCACGTGCTGCAAAATATGATGTTTTCCATTATCCGGCTGCAGTTTCGGCGTAGATGATGGATACGCCGGATGAGTCAAGTTGTTATTGGTAGTCTTCTTTTGCCTTGTGTTTCCTGTTATGTATGTACATACATACCCTTTGCCCTGTTCTCATTTACACACTTTTATACGTGGGTACGCGCACCCTCTAATATCACATTCATTCCACCACGCCGTCGATTGCCCCGCCCGCACAGGCAAGCAAGCAGGGCGTCGGCTAAATGCACAGGCCAGGCCACATTAACGACGACCCTCGACAGCCAGGGCTTTGACTATCCCTCTATAAAACTGCGGCTCTTGTTGCAGGCGTATGAACAGGATACGAATATGGTCCTGGTTCTAGAAGGGCGGCCAAAAAAGGGGGGGAGGGCTTCTCGCCGAAATGGGTTCTTTTTCGCTGGCCTTCTGGAACAGGACGTTGGCGTTCCTTCAGAGGATGGGCCACGGCTTATTAGTCGGCCTCATTATCACAACAAGTTAATGCATGACTGGGATTGGATTTTTTTTCTCTTCTGGTTTCTCTGGCCGTCCCGACGTTAGCTGGCGTGCTCTTATCTGGGACAGGCCTTTGGCTCATGGTGGGATGGCTTCTTTCAATGGTACAAGTGTGTACATGGCATTTGTGTTGGTGTTGGACAGGCCAGGGTTGTCCGTCCGTCTGTGCCGACACTTTCATGGACGCTCAGGCATTGTGCGATAGTGGGTGCGTCGTTGGAGCCTGGAGTCTTTGGAGGGAGAGATCCTGCGATGCGGGCCAGCCGCCACTGAATCCCATGGCCGACAAATACATGCAAGCATTTACAGTTAACTGCGCATGCTTCCATCGACGTCTGCAGTTCGTGTGTTCCGAGGTCACCGCCACTGTCTCTCTCTCTCTCCTTGGCGCCTCTTGTTCTCCGACAGCGAGAAAACAAAACGCAGGGGAAGCCAACAAAGGAAAAGGAAAAATAATCCGCCCATGGCTACTCCACCGCCGACGAGGAAGGCGTATGTAACGCTTACACCGCTTGAAGCCATCTCCGAGAGGCCCCCCTCGCCATAGCACGGCCGGGCAACTAGAAGCCAACTGTGGCCCGCTTTTCTCCCCGGGCTTGGGGCATTGTCAGTGCACATTTTGGCCACCTAGAGTTTTTTTTTTATTTCTTTTCCCCCCCCCCCATTTACCCCTCCATCATCGCTCCGGTCTTTGGTCCCCTCCTCTATACACTAGCAGGATTTTTTTGGTTTTTTTTTTCTCTCTGCTTTTTCTTCGTCCCATTCCTGTGGCCTCGCTTGACTTGTCCGCTTCTTCGCTCTGCCCTTTGTTTTCTCCTTCTCCTCCCGAAAAGAAAAAAAAAATCCACATCCAAAATCCCGGAGAGCAACGACGCCTCTGCTATCTGACCATTCTCCCTGATACAATAACTCAGGTATACTTTGCATCTGGACAGCGGTCCCCCTCGCTTCCCGCCTCGACTATATCTCCTTGCTCCTTTTTTCTTCTTCTCTCCTTCTATTCTTCTCTTCTTTCCGTCCTCCTCTTTATTTGCTCCTCCCCTTCTTCTTCTCCTCTTCTCTTCTCCCTCCCCTTCTTCTCCCATCATGTCTTCCTCCACCACCAATCCAGCCCAAGATGCCTCGCGAGGACAGCCCGTCACCGCCGCCCGTGCCGCCGAACTCTCCGGTGCTAAGCTAAAGCTCAAGGACAACCTGCGCCACTTTGCCGACTTCCCCATCCCCGGCATCGACTTTGTCGACATCATGCCCCTGTTCCTCAACCCGGACGCCCACGCCACCCTCAACTCGGCCGTCGACCTGCAGATCCAGGAATCCTTCCCGGCCAACATCGACGTTGTCGTCGGTCTCGACGCCCGCGGCTTCCTCTTCGGCCCCTCGCTCGCCCTGCGCCAGGGCGTCTCCTTCGCCCCCGTCCGCAAAAAGGGCAAGCTGCCCGGCCCCTGTGTCACCGCCGCCTACGAGAAGGAGTACGGCACCGATTTCTTCCAGATGCAGGAGGATGCTGTCAAGCAAGGCCAGCGCGTCCTAATTGTCGATGATATTATTGCTACCGGTATGTCCAACGCCCCCCGCCCCCCGCCTCCCCTCTCCCCTCTCTCTCCCTCCCTCTTCCACGTCCCCGCTTACTGACTCTCCTGTGCACAGGCGGCTCTGCTGAGGCTGCTGCCAACCTTGTCCGCCAGCTCGGCGGCGAGGTCGTTGGCTACCTTTTCATTCTCGAGATCCCCGGTCTGGATGGCCGCAAGAAGCTTGGTGACGTGCCTGTCTCTATTCTTCTAGAAGACGCTTAGATTTCGCACACACTCACACTCACAAACGGATATCAAAAACAAAATTACTCCATAGACATTCCTCTTTGTTTGATTAGAACCTTTTGCCTGGTCTTCTTTAACCCCTGTTTGCCGTCTGCTATGCCCGGGCCGCTAGGCATAGACTCGGATTGTTTCCTTGCTTTTTTACTTTTACTTTTTTTTTCGGGAGGGTTTGCCGGTCATCAACGTGGTTATGACGTCAGTGTATATAGAGTTACCGGCCATGTACTACTACATATGCTTTTTTTCAGTTTTGTTCAACACATTGTATAGTTAATGCTCTTTTTAACCTATCTTAATTGTAGATTCGTCGCCCCAAAGCCATATGCCATGTTCGTTTTCCTCTCATTGTACTACATACAAATTCTCGATGCGTAGCCCCTGAGACTCGACATAGTACTTCTTCGCAAGCGTTATGCGCCACACGCTTTGGAACTTCTCATACAGCTCCTCGCCCGACCTTGCTTGTATCAACAGCATAGGGATCTGCACCAACCTCTCGGTGCCGTCAAGCAGCGTCTGCACCTCGTTGATGTGTGGCCGCGCCAGCACTTCGTCGCCTGTCTCGTCGACCACCACCACCAGCTTCAGTGCCTCGGGCGTCGTGACATATGCCGGGATGTTGGCTAGCTTTTCGGCAAATGTGCAGCCGCCGCGCTGGAAGACTATCACGTGGTGCTCGGCTGGGACTGAGTCGGGGAGTAGAGTCGTGCAGCCCATGCCCGCCATGTAGACGGTCTCCATGACAGGCAGGCTCTTGGTTGTCAAAAGGTCTTTCATACCTGAGCCGGGGCCCGCGGCCGTGGCTGCTTCGCGTGTCTCGGTCCATCGCTTCGGCACGTGGGGGCTTGCGGAGTCTGAGGGGAAGGTCTGGAGCACCGAAGTCAGTTGACTTTTAAAGCTTTTGACAGCAGCGCGGTATGCCGAAAATATAGCGCGAGCGCCGCTCTCGTTCTCAGCATCTCGCTCAAAGTGGAGGGTGAGGTCCATTTGCCTGCTATCGCGAATGACATTGAATAGCGGTACATTGTAATCAACAATTTGAGGGAGGAGAAGTTGTGCGGTTTCTTCTCGGCCTAGTGGTAGTCCGTTGACAGCCAAGATACGCCACACTGACTCCTGTGTATCAGGTGCATCCTGTATAATCAGCTGTAGCTTGAGTTTATCGGTCGAGTGTACTCGAATCCCAGCGCCGGGAATTCGTTCCACATTTGTGGGCGGGAAGATATCCCCCAGCGCAGATCCTTTCTTGAGAGCTGGGAACTCCAGCGTCGTCATCCTCATGTCGGGAAGTCGCTGAGATGTGCCATTTAAGGGCAAGAAGTCTTCGGGGAGAGTCCAGGGGAACTTGTCAGTCGCCTGAGCTGGAACCATGACGATATTTCCAGCATCGTCTTTGCCACGAACCAATCGTTCCGCTTGGGCCATCGTGTGTTGTAAGCCTGCTTGGGTTGCGGCATGGTAAATGTCAGGTCGCTCGGCCGTTGCAGACCCGGCTAGTGAGGTTGCTCGAGGCGGAACAGGACACTCGTATTTCTCGTTGGTCTTTTTTGACGATTTGGCGTGGTCCTGCGGAGAGGATTCGAGGCTGGGCTTCTGGACAGCCGTTGGCTGGAGCGGTCGCTTCTTCTTTGGAGGTAGTATTAACGGGTGGCCTTCGGTGTTGAAAACAAACGCCGAGTCGAGCTTGTTCAGGGGGTGATTCTCGTCAAACAGCAGATACAAGTACTTTGTCGTCTCACCCAGGAAGAAACTTTCCATGCGATCTGACTTGGCCAAGGTGCGCACGTCTTGAAGGCCAGCCCACCCGCATTTAGTGTAACAGTTTTTTATAATATCCTTGATGATCATCTCGCCGACATGAAGATACCACGGGTCCTTGGTTGCGCGGTAAATATGATAATTAGATTCAATCAGCTCAGGGCGCCCTGGCCACCAGGCAATATCATATTCCACATTCCCGTCACGTAGTGACCATCTTTCAGGCAGGGCTGAGAAGCGAGACCAGAGTGCCGTGTAAAGTAAATTGGACTCAACAGCCTCCTCAAGCTCGCCAGCCATAGCCAGTAGACCCGGGTAGAAAGCACCCAGACTATCGATCCAATATGCAGCTATAGCGCCCGTCTCAAGGTTGACGTTGCTGTAGCTGGGGTGATGGTAATCATGCCCTGGGTGATGATAGTTGTTGTACAAATGCTTTTTGACTGCTGCATGAGCCTCATGCCATACATCCAGAAACCCCTCAGGGCTATGCTGCATTGACGTCAGGGGGCTGTAGACGTGAAGCTCACCCGGACTTAGCCAATCACGAGAGGAAGATCTCGACCGGGGCGGCTTAGGGGTGGCGTAAAGCTCAGACTCGTAAACATTCTGGCCCGACAGGAGGATGTACGTCTTGAGCGCATACTCGAAAAAGCTATCCACGCCAGCTCCTATGCCAGCCATTTGACCTATCCAACGACCATGCTCAGAGTCAATGCCATGGCCAATCAATCCAAGCGGGCTCCGTTTATCCCATATCGACCAAAATGCGCGTTTAGCAACTTGTTCAAAGCGAGCATCGCCAGTCAGGCGACTGAGTGTGGTGAATTCGAGAACCAAGCTTCCAGCGCCGGCACTACAAGTCTCTGTGATCTCTCTGTCGCTGTTATCATTGGTACCGTCGTTACCGTCGCTGTACCCATTGTCTATTTCATCTTCCACTACCAAGCTCTTCATCTTGTGTAGAGGCGAGTTGGGATAAAAGGGTATCCCACTGCGGAGGTTGACACGCGGGTAAGGAATTCCCGAAGACGTGTAGAAGGCAGGAAGAAGTCGCTCTGCCAAGTCATACGCCAACCGGAGCAACTGACCGTCATACACCATTCCATTCGCCCAACGGATCGGCGTCGTAGTGAATGGGTCCTCTGTTTCCCAGCTGCCGTCAGAGAATGGCTCGTAGCCATTGATCGGCAGTTGGCCAATTGCAAACAAGTGCGCGCTGAGCAGTCCTCCGACTCCGCGGATCACAGTCTCAAACACCTGGACCTTGCTGTCGAGGTCGAATCCGCGGGAACGAGAGCCCTGTCCGGATGCACCTTCGCGGCCATCGCCGTAGTGGCTCACGAGGTCGGTAATGCCCTTGTGGAAATGCTTCAGGGCCACGGATCCAGAGAGACTGGAACCGTCTTCGGGCGCACTAGCCAGAATGGCCAGGGTAGACAGGCTGTCGATCAAGGTCAACGAATAGTTTCCAAGGACATCGTTTAGGCCAACATTCCAGGGTTCAGAGCGGTTTCGTGTTAGGGGTTCGCACGAGATGGGTCGAAGCTGGTTGGTTGCCAAGGGGCGCAACTGTTAGAGAGAGGGACAGCAAGGGTACGGCCGTCACGACACAAACGGCAGAATTGCACAAACCTCGTCTTCGGGAAATGCATGCTCCATGTAGTTGGTATAGCCATGGTAGAACATTTCAGCGCTGGCTTTGCGCAGGCTGTCTATTTGCGACTGGCGCATGCCATTAACGTGATATACCCATGGCTGGAAGAGAAAAGCTACAGCCACCAGCAGTGACGGCAACGACGTCTTCATGGTATAGTCGGTATTCCTACCACTGGCTGTGTAGGGGCATCAACGGAGGGGCGTATACAAAGAGGCGAGTGTACAAAGCCGGTGCTTCGAGGACCGCGAGTAGCGCAGGGCAAGAGATCGTAGCTGGGTGAGATGGAAACAGCTGGTCGCGGAGCAAGCAATCGCAATTGAATCATCGGATCGGGTCTGTTGGAAGCGGATCGGCGAAGACAGAAGGAAAGCAGGCAGAAAAGGAGCTACAATGGCCAGCAGGACGCCGATCTGATCTCGGGATTGAGCAGTAAAAGAACAGTAGGCCAGACGAGGCTCCAAGGTTCCAGGCGGAAAAGAACACAGACGGCGATGCAAAAGGCGCGGGTGAGCGGCGGCCGGGGAGAAAGGTGCTCCGCTTTCCTCTCTTGTAGCAGATTTCAGTTGCAGCGCTGTCCTTGGGGCTCGAATCTTTTGCAACTTTGGCTTCTTCGTTTAGGGAACTCGACCTGACCTGGGGAAGCTTGGATGGCTAAGCCGCTATGACGCTGTGGCGTATTATTGTGGCGTATTTGGTGTGGCGTCATTTAGCTTTGCGCACATGAGCGAAGACGTGACTAAAATCACCAACAATCGCAAGAGATGGCCGCGTGGCCCAATGGCAAGGCGTTTGACTACGAAATTTTCTGTGGAATCAAAAGATTGTGGGTTCGAATCCCATCGTGGTCAATTAACAAGTCTCTACGACTTTTCTTTTTGCCCGGGCAGCCGGCGGGACGAGTCTCGGCCGTGATACTCCGGCGGTTGTCTTTTTCGCCGGTTAACAAGTATCGCCACTTTGTGCGTGCAAGTTTTTTTTTAGCGAAGTGCTCCATTTTTTTTGCCGGCAGGGGTTGCAAAAAGGGAATGAAAAAAAAATTAAAAAGTACCGACAGGGATTCAGTTACACTACCTCCTCACCACATCACAGCCAACCTTGACATCACATAGCAAAACGAACAGACAGTCATATGCATATTTAAGTGGCCTGTCGTATGCCGAGAATACCTCGCGAGTAGACAGGTAAATAAACAATCAAGCATATTTAAGTGGTATCATCATTACGTCCTATGGACATGTATCTAGGTTGAATGGGACTGGCACAAAAAACAAAATACAAGCTGCCTCTTGTTAAAAGCGTGGCAGTTGTTCCCATTTCTAGGAACGCTGGGTAGTTGAAAGAATGGAAGGGGTATCATTTAGTCCCAAAGCCAGCTGATCAGGCGAATAGGACCGGACTTGGGGATATCGGGTTCTTCGGGGGTCTCTGCAATGTGGTCCAAAATTCTGTGCAGAGGCACAGTCTTCAAGTCGACTATTGAGGTCTTGTGCCAGAACTTCCAGCCAAAGTAGAGCACGAACAGGATGGGGATGACACTGGAGAAGCAAGGGTGTTAGTCAAGAGTTTTGGATACCGGCCATGGGGGGCTTGATGGGACACTTACAGATAGGAAGAAACAAAGTTGCTGGCATTCCAGTTGCCGTTGGTGAAGACAGCAAAGCCGCTCGTCCACAGAATCACCTGGCACATAATCAGGCCAACAATGGATGTGCCATAGCTCCAGGTGTTGTACCAAGGCAGTCTTTGAAGAGAAATGTTTTGCGCCTTGAGCGCCTGTCTTAAGCGGATGTGGTTGAGCAGAATGGTTGACCATGAGACCAGCACACCGGCGGCCGTCAGGTTAACAAACCACCAGAACACCGTCATGGCACTGGTAGACAATGACATGAAGGACAGGAACATGAAAGCGGCGTAGACAAGCACGCAGACCCACGGCACACCCCAACGGTTGGTGTGGAGGAAGACCTTGGGGGCCTGGCCCTTGAGGGCGAGCGAAAACAGAATACGGGTGCCCGTCAGCAGCGCTTGGTTAGAGGCGGAAAACGCAGAGGTAATGACGACGGCGTTGACAATGCTGGGGATGGCAGGCAGACCAGCAGCAGAGGCAGCAATGACAAAGGGACTCTGGGCCGCAGTACCAGAGAAGTTGTTGAGGCGCGCGTCGTTGCTGGCAACCAGCATACCGACGATGAGGACAGCAAGCACGTAGAAGAGCACGATGCGGATGAAGACGTTCTTGCAGGCGCGGGGGATGGCGCGGCGCGGGTTGTTGGTCTCGGCAGCAGCGACGGCGAGAGACTCGACACCGGCAAACGAAAAGACGGCGCCGGTCATGACGCTCCAGTAACCCAAGAAGTTGCCCCAGCTGCCCGAAGCAAGATACTCGACGAACGGGCCGGGGTCTTTCCAGTAGCGGAAGCCAATGCGAGGAGTGCCGGGCACGCCACCGAGGTCGATGACAAGACCGAGAATAATCAAAAATATAACAAGGATGATCTTGAGCAGGGCAAAGCCAAACTCAATCTCGCCAAAGATGCGGATAAACGAAATACCAACAATAACAGTCAGAACAATAAAGACGATAATAAAGACAGTGGGTGTGATGTCGGTCCAGAACTGGAACAACACACAAATGGCAGTAATCTCGGACGGGATCGACAAGATGTTGCCATAGACGAGAATCCAACCAACGGCAAAGCCCAATGAAGGGTCCACCAGGAACTCGGCGTGACGAACAAAAGAACCGGTAATGGGGAGGAACGCGGTGACCTCACCCATTGCAAACTGCACCGCACACACCACCATACCAACAGTCAGGTAGCCCAGTAACGAGCCCAGCGGGCCGGCGGTCTGGATAGCACCGCCAAGGCCGAGAAACAGGCCCGTGCCGATGGCGCCGGCAATACCCAGCATGGAAAGATGGCGCTGGTCGAGGCCGCGCTTGAGGCGCCGGTTCTCGATAGACGTGACCATGTCACCGGTGTGGTCCTCGTGGGAGTCCAGGCCAAGGGTGTTGTCCTTGGCCGGGCTCTTCAGGTCGCTGCCAGACTCAATGTCAACGGCATGGTCCTTGGCAGCGCCATAGTCGCTAGGAACAGGAACCGACATGTCTTCCGGGGGTGCGGTGCAATGGTGTTGTCGGTTCTAGTTGGTCGAAAAAAAGAAATTAAAAAAGGAAATAAAAAAGAGCATAAAAGAAGGACCCTAGAGCTGTTACTTGTCAACGCTCACGTTTCTACTGTATATTGCAAAACCGATACAGAGAAAGGGGGGATTGTAGGCGAAGACAGATGCTTGGGAAAGAAAGAGAAAGGGAAAAAGAAATCTTGGAAACGTGAAGAGGAAAAGCTCGAAAGAAAAGGGCCTTCGCGCAGGAAAAAAATAGCTTGCGTGGTGGCCACTAGAGAGGGAGTGCGGGTCCAAGCTTCGGAGTCTAGTTCTGGCTTGGGGCGGAAGAAAACCAAGGTGACTTACAATAGCCAGCCAGCAGGATGGTCGTGGGATGATGCAGGGAGTAGCCCGGGACGCCGTCTTAGCCCTGGGGTCTTCTTCCCTTTTTGATTCATGCTCGTAGCTGATGCTTTATGGGGAAGCCATGTTGACGAAAATAACGAGGAAACGGGCCACTGTTGGCCAGGTCCGGCACGCCCTCGACCCCTCGGCCACGCTCCAGGCTGGCTGCGATCCTATCTAGGCCTGGGTCGGTCCGTTCACCCTCTTCTGCCGCCATGCAACTCACGCAATCCAAAGGGTTCCATTGACGGTAACAATGGCGCATTATCTCTGTGAGTGATTATCAGAGATTAGCCACAACCAAGTAGCCTGGCTGTCAACTCGCGACTCAAAGATTCCGCGGCGGACCTGTAGTTCCCCCTTTCCGTGCACGCCATGGAAAATGCGCGGGCAGCCAGCTCTGGTGTGGGTGTCCGAGTTGCACGTCGACAGGTCCCGCCGCGTTCTCGTCGCAACCCTCTGCCCTCGCTGTCACATGTCCACAAAAGTCCCGCCCAAAATCTCGCATGAGCACAGATGGATGGCAATATTGTGCACTCCCATTCCGCCTGGCTGACAGGCCAGCAGCCGGCTCGGTGGTCGCACAACCGGCCCAGAAACACCAGCGAACCAAGAGGGGCTTCAGCAGAGAAGGCCCTATTGTCCACTCGCACACCAGTATCGCAACCTCTGTCGCAATTGGCCCTGCTTCGCTGCATCGGGCCACACCACCAACGCTGGACTAATACCAACCACTAACAGCACCCTTGACTCGACCCAACCCTCGCGCGTTATCGTCAGCAACCCCCCCGGCTGCCCCAATAGCCAACTAACGAGTTACCAAATGCCAATCAAAATACACTTCTTCCATGGCGCTTCTTTGATCCTTCTGGAATCCTTCTAGGTCTCTTCTGCGCCCTGGGCAGTTGCCTGCATTAACACTTGCCGAGTCACATAAAGCACAGAAAGCCACAGCACGCAGAAAAAAACACGCACATGTGAAGAAGCTTCTCTGAGACGCTGGCAACAAGCTATATGAGACACCAGCAGCCAATAGCAGGATAAAGAAAGAAAAAGAAGCAAAGCACCGGCGATTCCGCAAAAGTGCCTGTATTGAAAGCGGAGCTCAAGGCCGTGGTCTCCTAGTGCCATGAGCCCCACCACCTAGCTGTTGATTTTCCCAGTTAAAACTTCGTGTCTGTCCCTGTTGGGTTATTTTATTTAGGTCTCGCACTTTGGACGAAGGGATTACCTTGCTTTGCTTGGCAAGCGGATCGACCAGGAGCGGGCCAGAGCGCCCTGCGCTTTAAAACGTCATTGGCCCTGTTCGGCCACTTTATTCTTGGTCTTTGCGTTTGCGCTCTTCTTCTTTTTTGGAATGGAACACTTGCTGGTTGGCGTTTCCCAGTAATCTGCGCTTTCTTCTCTTCCTTGCTCGACCAGGGCTGGGCTGGCTTGCAGTTGGTTGTCAGTCACAGCCCGTGGTTGTTTATCATGCCATGGCCGGGGGGCTAGTTAGCCTTGGCCTTTTTGACGTTGACAGGACATCTGACAACAGTAACAATGCGACAAAGACAGTATTGCAGGACCCAGAATGAAACGTGGAGAAGAAAAAAAGTATCATGTCATACTATTGACACGAGCTAGAGAACGCGCAGAATCGTCAACCAATCCCACAGCTTGCGCGTCCATCATGCAGACCCCCGGCATGTCCTTAGTCATGCTTTTTTTTTCCTTTGACTTCCTCTTGTGCGCCCTTGCCCACACCTGACACTAAATCTGCCTTCATATTGCTTGGCGCCATTGTATTAACTATGGCACAATCGCGCCACCCTGGAAAGCGATTCCCGATTCGAGGCCCCCCTGTCGTACTCAAGAGTAGCCGGGGTCTAGTGACGGGGCTTATTGTTTGCAGATTGTCAAAAGCTTGGACGAACGTCTGTGGCTGTGTTAGGGTTACTGTGTCAAAATTGTCAAAATTCGGGATTTCTAGGGTTCTTCTGGACCAAGTGCGTATGCATAGACATCAACGCATGCGTATATATCAGTGCACCATACGAGAAGCTAAAACTGCTCGACATGTGGGAGGATTGGAATTCTAGAATGGAATACGGTTCGCGGGACTCGGCAGCGGTCTTTCGTCCTATCCCGTTTGCGGTGGCAAAAGCTTTTGTACCGGTGAGCGCCGGGCAAGTGGGAGAACATCTTGAGTCAACGAGTCAAATAAACTGGCTTTTAACGTGCTAGAAGCTCCATTTATAAAAAATTATAGATCACGTGACAAGCTTACGCGCTAACCCTTTTTAGGCTGAAGTGAGAAAACTTACCACAAGCTCAGATGACGCAGTGGTAGCGTGTGAGACTGCAGTTCTTAAAGTCATCGGTTCGACTCCGGTTCTGAGCTTTCTTTTTGATCGCAAGCCTAAGTCTCACGTTTTCTTTTGTTCCCGTGTTGTGTTTTTTTTTTTAAATTTTTTTCCCCTTGCTGGTAGACAGGCTGATGAAGACAAAAAAAATATGAAAATTTCTCGTGTTGTTATGTATTTTCTGGTACTAGAAATAGTCCCCTGTCGTATGTGGAGAATCTCTCGTGAGTAGATATGCTAGTAAATGATTTCGGTTCATAGCTGTCACTGCCACTCCAGCTCAGACAGACCTTCGGCAAATTTTGGGCCGTGAAACAAAGAAAAATAACACAATGGCAGGCCATGTGGGTGCCGGGATGTGGGATTAAATATCATTCGAGTCTATGCTGCTCGGGCGCAGGTCACATCACCTAGCACCCAGCGTTCTTCTTGTCATATCGCTGCACCATGCGGAATTAACTGGTGCATTTGATGTCAGTCAGGCCGGAGAATAGCATAGAGGCATAGACATGAGGCACCTGTCTGGCAACAAACCTTGGCACACGGCGTTGAAATAGACAGCAACAACTAACTACATATCTTGCGGTTATATAGACCTGGCTACATTTAACGTTACGGTGCGCTGAAAACCGTTCCATAGAGTCAGACACAAGGCAAAACTAAGGTTGACGCGGGGTAAGAAAAGAAACCGGACAATGATATGGTGAGGAGTGTTGGTAGTTAAATGGAAAAAAGGAAATCTCGTTTGACTTGATGTTAAAACGCTTAGCGCGTTTTCCCGTAAAGCGTATAAGTGTAACCATGCCAAATGGTTGCTCTTGGTCAGCCATTGGCCTCTAATGGCCGTGGGCCAGGAAAGGAGCATAGCAGACGCACTGGCTACTTGCAGGGCCAAGAAGATGGCTCTACACTGGGTGCTTATCGTCTTATGGAAGAAGCCTCTTGACACATGTTGTGGATTATGGGAGCAGACCCAAGCGTGCTTGAGAGATGTATCTGCTTGGTCCACAGAGAGGGCAGGAGAACACATAATTCTCGTGGCGGAAGCGACGGTGGTACTTGGCAAAGTCACCATAGCCAGATCAAGCTGGTAGGGCCGCGCGGATAGGCTTGCGCCCCGGCCAGTCTCGGAGGCTTATCCAACCTTTCCTTGAGACCTCTACTGGCCGGCGCAAGCGGGGTCTTAACGCATACTCCACCCTCGGACTACTAGGCGTCGAAAGCGGTGGAGATGCGGGGCTTGGCCTACAGGTCGATGAGCTCATTGGCCGTGACACCACAGTGTGTAGGGACTTGACTCGCCTTCACGGTGGGGTTATCGTCTGGCCAGACTTCATCCTGCGCCATCCCCAAACACTGGTGTAGCAATCTTTAGCTGATCTTTTGGGCTAGCCAGAGGCGCTCCTCAAAGGTTCCAGGCTCGAAACCCTGGGATATCAGTTGTTTGACATCGACGAGATGTTACTGGAGCTGATCAAGACTTTGTAGAATGACAGTTTAACCCACTTGTAAACCTTAATCAGGTGCTTCTTGACAACTACTCTTTTGTGCCATTGGAGAGAGAGATCGCTGAGTCAAGGGAAGCAGGCCCTTGAGCGGCGGTGGAAATCCGGGAGTGAGGTCTTATATCACACATTGTATTGTGCAATATTGAGGCTGCGTCACGTGTAGGCCTCCCCGCACCATCTAGATATCGCGGATTGTCCGGGATCTTTTCTTGGGTCTGAAAGTCCTTATTTAATCTATCTACTCGCGAGAGATTTCGGGCATGCGACAGGTCAGCTCCTGGACCACTAGGTCCGGAAAACATGGTTGATGATGATGAAAGTCTTTATTAACCTGTCTACTCGCGAGGGATTCTCGACATACGACAGGGGACTATTTCTAGTACCAGAAAAAATACATAACAGAAGCAAAAACCAAAACCTAAAACCATGCATACAGAAATCCCACAATCCAAAGTATAATGACAGGAGGTCTCCCACCTGCCCAGCGCAGAGGCTGTCCTTCGTCCGCGTGGCCCCAAACAAGACCCAGAGTCCTGGCCTCACCGCCGATGTAGTGATAAAAATATTTGTGCAAAATAAGAGAAAAAAAAAAGGGGGGTTGGCGGCGTATTCACGCCAGAGGGTTGGCAGCGCGGTTGCGCGAAAAAAAATTGGCCCCCAGAGGTTAAGCTGCCCCGGGCAGGGTCGGACCAAAGATGTTTAATCGGAAAACATGGTTACACAAAGCCGGAGGACCGAAAACGTGCTAAAAAAAAGACACGAATAGGGCTAAGTTAGGCATCGGCATTGATTTGGCGGCTCGCCGCTAAAAAGAACTCCCCGCGGGACTCGAACCCGCAACCTTCAGATTAGAAGTCTGACGCCCTACCATTGGGCTAGGGGAGCTGACACATTAGTGATCGATGATTGAAGGCATTCAAAAGCCATATAAATACGTATAGACTCCACGGCCTCATATAAAAGCCGTCATATTGCTGCAAAATAACAGTAGGTAGACGTAAAAAAATAAAATCAAAATTAAAATCAAAGCCTCATATAAAATCTCCCAGATTGGGGCACCTCGCAGGAAGCTATAGACGAAACAAGGGACCTTATACGGAAGTGGTAAGACGGACACCCAGGCCAAAGCTGGGAAGTTAGGTGGGTTCCGGGCCACAGAAGCATCCCGGGAAACGAGCGAGCGGACCAGCTGGCGAAAGAGGCCACGACAGAGGAAACAGCCCAGCCCAATCCATTGTGGACTTTGGCTGCACTGAAACGATGGCGCAAGCGGGAGTTCTAAGCAGCGACAGATCGATGGTGGAAAAGCACCGGGCGAAATCTGAAAGCACCGGTGGCATGGAAGGCTACGGCCGGAAAGCACAACCGAGTCAGCGTCGGCAGAGTCCTCGCGGCTAGGTCGGGGCACGGAGACTTAGACAAGTACCACGTCCGCTTCGAGCACGACACGCCGTTGGGGTGCGAGAGATGCGGGGCCGAGAAAGACGGCCCACACGTTTGGACATGCAAAGGCCTACAGAAAAGATACAGCAGGTCATGGGTAGAGCGTCTATTGAAGACGGCACGAGGGGCAAAGACGTTGGCCGAGAGAGTCGACAAACTGGCATAGAGGGGCCTCGGGCGGCAACGCCTCATCAACCCAGCATAGGCCGGCAGAAAGACCGAGCCATTTTCTACTTTTTTTCCTTTGTCTAGTTTTTTGTATTTCGTTATTTGTTTTACTGGGACCTTTGGGGCGACGTTAGGGTCGCTTTGGAGGCTGTGAGCCTCCGTGTTCCAGCTGTTTGTTCTCTTCGTTCAGGTGCAGACCTGCTCTTTTCATTGTTATACTCTTTTCACAGGTGGACTAGCCGCCTGTGACGACCATCCGACCAGTGAACTCTGGCACACGGCGTAAAAATAAACAACAACAACAACGGCCTCATATAAAATAGTGGTCAAAATCTCAGAGACATCCCGAGTCAACGTCTACAGTCTCTTTTGGGTTGGGCAGTTTGAGTCGGAAGATCTCTGCATCCGGCTCTGCCGCTGCCAGGCTGTCAAGACCTGCTTGATCATCTTATGAGTATCTAACAATGACTTCGACCAATACAAGATAGCAGTGAAAATCTCGATCCTGGCAGATAGACTTGGACTGCCTGTGGCCATGTGTCACCTCTACATGTTGTGTAAAGAACAGAGATGAGAAGGATAAAGACTGAGTTTTGGTTGATGGTAATATCTGCTAGAGAGATTACATGGCATAACATAGGGACCTCTCCAAGTGGCAGAATGATGCCCAAGAAAGCCTGTACATGCGCAAGAACACAACAGTTTCCGAGGACCACGACAGACGAAAAGAAGACGGGCGGAGTAATTAGGCCTGACCGCCCCCTCAGTCTTCGCTCTGCTTTGGGCTTCGACGGAGCTTTGTAAGTACCCAATGCTCATTACACATGGTCACAAGTCTCCATTTATGGTCACTATGGTGGTTTCCATTCAGGCTTTAATCTGACTGTTGATACAACCTGGCTTTATGAAGTGGACTAAGTACTGATCTCGCTCGTTTAGGTGCTACGTCTGGAATTGTCAAATAGCCCGAATCCATGTATGTTGCTTGGAGTTCCAAGGTGTTCACCGTAAAAATAGCCATTTTTTGTTACAGATATTACAGGTCTTTATGGATGGAAACAATGTTAAGTCATGATAATAACAACTATAGAACTACAAGAAATATAGACAGATATTCTATATGAACACAAGAAAAAGAAAAGAAAAAGTAGACCAAGAGTAATAACTCAAGGGGACTAAATACCGGTTGGTCTGGAAGTGGTGACAAAAAGGACGAGGCATACCGTAGACATGAATCATAAAGAGAGCCAAGAAGAAGAGAAGAAGAGAGAAATGACCCGTTGCCTAGACGCTGTCGAGATCTTTTGAAAACACTTCTTCTCCTCTAATGTTCTCGATTTCATCTAGCAGCCTGGTTATGTCGGTATCGCCAAGTGGTTGATTTCGCCGTTGCTGATTTGTGTGTTGCCTATAAAAGTCCACCAAGTCTGCCTTGCCTTTATCGCCAGTCTGTGATCTAGCCTTGGCAGACGGCATGAGGCGGCTGCGCAAGTCCGTCTCTGGGTCAACATACACGGCCTCGGCGCCCATTTCCACTAGCATGGCTTCAATATTGGGAGCACTCCAGGCCATGTACGTACCGCCGCCAAGCTTTTGCAGCCCGCGGAGAATGCGAGCATAGCGGTCTTTTTCATCCTGGGCGTAGGCCTGTAGCAGTAGCTCCTTCTCTGACTCTGGCCAAACAAGATACTTTGTTTTGGCCCGCGTCAGGCGCATCTGAAGACACGGCTTGGTCAACTCCCGGTCGAAACGCTGGAAGAAATCCTCGGTAATTTGATTCCACATAAAGGTGCCGCAGAGGTTGTCGTGCTTGCGCCGGAGCTCTAGTAGGTAGCGGTCTTCTTCGGGCGTGCCGTCCTTGAATACAAGAGGCTCTACGAACACGTCGGCAGTGCTGCGGCGTCGGGTAGGAGGCTTGGAGCTGGTGCCCGAGCTGGACGGAGAGTCTGCGGCATGTCCTGCTGGGGAATATCTAGTGGCTGCTCTCATCTTGGCAGATGTCTTCTTTGTCACGCGGTTGGTGTGAGACATGGATAACGTCGAGACCATTGATTTGTCTCTGGCTGACCTAGTAGGGGGAGTAGGACTGGGAACAGAGACGGAGAGTTGGCTTGTGGGCGGCTGGTGTAACTGTGTGTACATCATCATGTCCATGTCGATAGGCGGCTGCATCACAGTCGTGCAGTCGTACTGCGACTGCTGCTGTTGAGTAGCATGTTGGAATGAGTTAGCAGAGGATGGCGGCTCCTCGCCGTCCATAATCATGGCGAAGTCGCTAATGTGCGGTTCAGTTGCGCCAATGCCAGTAAAAATGAAGTTGTTACCGAACTGGCTGCCTGTCACACTTGGCTGTGGCTGTGGCTGCGCCTGTGCCCTGAGCGATGGGCTGCTTTGACTCGTAGCGGGCTGCTCGCTGTAACTCCAGAGAGTTGACGACGGAGGAGTGGTGAGATGGTGATGCGAAGGGCCTAGACCCTCGCTGTGCTGGCGGTGGCGGTATTGCGACTGGCAATGCATCATGTCCCGGTTGACTGATAGGACAGGCGGGGAGTATGATTCAAGAGAGCCAGGTGTGAGGGTGGGCTTGGTGACGGCCTCGTATGGCTGGTAGGACGAATCGAAGGAGGCCTGGGACAAAACGCAAGAGTTAATTAACAATGGGCCAAAGAGAAAGAAGGCACGTCACGGGAAAACTCAAAGAGGGAAACGGAGAAGAAGAACAAAACAAAGAGTTTGGCTGCCATGCTGCTTCCCACTAAGAATTGGCATACTGTCTGTCTGACTGACTGGGCTTTAGTGGCACAAGCGAGGACAAGGGCCATGGGCTGCAGTTGATGCCAGGATGTAACCGTCTGAAAAGAAGACGGAGCGCGAGGGAAGCGAGGAGAGATGGGGCCTAGGTGAGTGAGGGAGAATGGAGATCAAGGAAGGATACCAGTAAAGGCAAGCGAGGCAAAAAAGGGCCTCTGTTAGTGGATAGCAAAGACAGGAAGCAGAGCCGATGCAACTAGAAAAGCCAAGAGAAGGCAAAGAAGACAGGGCACCACTGGCACAGCGGGACTAGCACAGAGCAGGGCTGGTCTGGTCTGGCCTGATGTTGCAAGCTTCCCGGACCTTTTTTTTTTAGCCCTGTTCCAGGGCTTGATTGAAGCTTCCTTGCTCAGCGCTTTATCTCGAAATATTTGTGTATAGGCGGAACTGCTGGTGACAGGTAGAAAAAGAGGCTGCTGTGGAAGAAAGGAACGAGAAAGGACAGTGAGGAGGTGACACTTGCTGGACCGTGACACACCATGATTGAAGAACAGACTCCTTGGCTTGCGATGGGGAAGATGGAGGGGGACAAAGCAATAAAAGGATTCACTCACAGTAGAGGGAAAAGGGCACTTGAAATCGTTGAAAACGCCTTGGGGGAGGAGGCCGGCGCTATGGTCAACCTGGTTGTAAGTTGGACTGACCTGTGAAAACACACACAGATCGGCCGGCCGGTGACCGCGATTTATAGACCGCGAAGAGGAGGCTGAGTTGGGCAAGGCAGAAGATGGGGCGACCGAGAACGGTGCGGATAGACTGCTCTGCATGATGGCAAAGAAAGAAGAGGGAACGGGACAGGAAGGAAGAGACCGTATAGGACAGGTACAAGCGGGTATCAAGGAAGAAGCAGACGGCAGGTTAGATGGTTGGGTCAAAGCAGAGGCCAAGGCGACTGGTGGCTGAGGCAAAGGCAGACAGGCTGGAGAGAGAAAGAAGAATAATGAGCAGCAACAGTCCTGGGATCAGAATGCAGATATAGATAGATTCGGCCAGACGAGAAGTCCACAAGATCGACGCAGAAGACAAGAATTTCAAGAAGCGACGGAAACAAGGCCCATGAGCTGGTCTAGCCGCGAGGATATATAGCACCAGGAGCCATGATACAGACAGGCCAAAGTAGAATGTTTAACATCCACCCCACTGATCAATCAGTAAGGCACAATATCTCGACGAAGAGTGGATGCACCTCTGCTGCCTCATTCGAACCATTGCACACTGGACATACACCCTCTCATACTAGCATATGCTAGGAGCCCCGGCCCATACATGTACGGCTACGATATCCTCAGGCACAAGGCAGGAGAGGCCAAAACAAGGAGAGGGTAGAGACAAGGCATGGAAGTGTGAGTCTAGCCATGCTTGGGTCGTTTCTTTGTTTCAGTCCCAGTATACTCCGGCAGAGCCCCTGGCGTGCGTGTCCGACATGGAAATTCCATGAGCAGTCATCACCACTTCCCCTTGGACATAACATGAACAGGCAGGCTAGGTCGAATGGGTGTGTTCCTATGCGAGGCGAGCTACGACTTACTTCAAGTAGGGAGGGGTAGAATATCCCCATTCGTGGTGTTAGCCGCCAAGATGAAGCTAGGAAGAGAGGGGAGAGAGAAACAAACAGGCAAAGAGCAGGACGGGAGTCGAAGCGAGACTGGATGCTTCGCGCAGAAGCAAGATGAATGGAATCAAAATGCATCCTGCTGCTTCCCCCGCTCACTCCCCTGGATTTTGCAACGGCACCCCCATGTGTGCAGCGAAAGCGACAGCCAGGGTATCCTTGTATGAAGTACAGGTACATACGCATGCATATGTGCGTGTGTACATCCATACGTATCCTCTACATGGGCCTGAGAGGTTAACAGTGTAAGCAAGCACAATGAGGTAGGTGTATGTGTGTGTACATATGTATGTATGTACATGAGTATACCTGTACAAGCACGCAGACTGAGAGTATGTATGTACATATGTACTTGCATACATCATGAGCCTTGACAAATACAGAGCAGTTCGCTTCATATTCAACCTGTGTCACCCACAGCATAATCTTGCAGCTGATGTCCATATCTGCTCCTCTCAATACGCGCTTTTGAGTTCTGACTACATTTAGCTCTTGCGTCGTGGACTCGGAACCGATCGAGTCCACGCCACTTGCACCATTGTTCAAGGCAAGTAACTACTACTTGTACTCGCACTAGCAGTTGGCGCGCCTTCCATTTCCTTTCTAGGGCTGTTCCCTTTTGTTTCTATTTTGTACTTGTACGACAGAAGCCCTGGTCAGTCCAACTAACCCTGAGCCATGGCCTACCCTAAGTCCTTGCTGCTTGATAATCGAGTGCTGCCCTCGCTTAGGCGGGGAATTGTCAACATAAACATGCGGTTCGCCAATTTCGCGCTGTGAGGAAGGACCCATGCATTATTTGTATTTTCCAATACCTGACTGAGCGGACCTAAGGAGATAGAGCGGCATTAAAGCCCCGATGCCTGTGTACTTGTATTTACACGCACAATTGAAGATACATATTGCCGTAGTATGTTGAAGAGAAGGAGCGGAGTTCTTAGACAAGTACAACGAAAGCGCCCCCATAAAGAGACGACGCGCCTTGTGTTGTGCGTGTATTTCTTGCCGCCGTTTGTTCCTTTGTGAGCCCTAGTACGCGGAACAGTATACCTAGATCACAGGCCATACGTGTATACAGCCAGCTTGCTCGTTATCCTAGTCTCAGCTATGTACAAGAAAACAACCGCTGGCAACGACCACCAACGCTCGCTGCACGCTCATTAACAGTGTTAGCGAGAGCGTTGCAGCAACACTAGCAGGCTCGTTAAGAAGGAAGCCATATATCGACAGATCCTTGCACTGCCCCAACATACTTCCCGGATTCCTGGGTCTCGTCTACGGTCCTGGTTGGCCTGAGTTGACATGGATGGCGATGGAGGGGTAGGAGTCATGTATGGATCTGTGTGGTACTTGTACCTAGGAAGGCATTGACAAGGGAAAATAGGATAAGGAGGAAACGGAAACCCCGCTTTGTTTCGAGAACAAGTTGACGTTTGGCTGTTTGACAGCAGAGGCCACCAGGCAAGCGTACTTTGAGAGAGAGGCACAGTTGTGTGTAGTAACGACGCACTTGCTGACGGGCCGTTGCATAACAACAGTTGCACGAGAAGATGACAGGTAAAAAACGAGTACTTGTAGTTAGTCAACTAGTAGTTGGTAAATGCCATAGTTAAGCCGATGTACACAGACGTGTGTACTGAGACAAAAGAAGTAATAATACAGGGAGAACCGAAAAGGGAAAACGTGACTGACAAGCGATCAACCAAGGCGGACGACCAGTGTGAACCAGCGGAAGCGTCGGAAGGAACAATAAATTCCGAGACAACGAGCAACTCCCCCCTTTCCCTAGCTAGAGATTCTGCTTTTTTTTTAGGAGATAGAAGAGAGAAAAACCGAAAAACCTGCAGGCTAAAGTCTGTGTTCCGTGTTTGTTAGCTAGCGAATATAAGGTTTAAGTCTGTGCCTTGTCACGTCTTGTGTGTGTGTTTTTTTCTTTTCCTTTTTGTTTCTCGCCATTATGTCCTGGATTTCCAAGTCTTCTATGGCGCTGATTGGCCAGTCTTTGCAAAAGTGGAGTCACTGCCAGTTCTCATCATACGCGCGCGTTTGGTTGGAAATAAGAGAGGTCCTGTGATTGGCTCGGGGAGAAGAAAGATGGAGCTGAGTGCGTATGCTGTTCATTGTGATCTGTAAGCCAGGCATATCATTTGTGTCTGATTTTACATTGAAAGGGTCCTTGGATGAAATTTTTTTCTTCATTGATTCCCTCCTAGACTTTGTTTTTTTGGTCTTCCTGACTGCTCGTTGTTGTTCTTTGATCTTGGCTTCATCCTTGCTTCCTTCGATCACGCTAACGCGAGGACAGGACACGCCTTGTTTTGGCCTTGTTCTGGCCTTAGTGTGTAGGTGCCTGTCTAAGTCAGAATTTGGAAGGTGCCACAGGAATCGGTAGACTGACGAGGGGAGGCAGCTTCCATTTTTGTCGTGGCTGGCGTTTTTTCGCACTAATTCAGACTGTGCTTGTAAAAAAAAAAAAAGAAAAAAGAAAAAGGAAGCTAAACAGTCAGCCTTCTAAGATCTACATGCCAATGGACCAAGCAAGTGTGTCTTGCAGGTTGTCGTTCCTTATTTCAAAGCTTTTTTTTTTTTTTTTCGATGCGTATCGCTGTCCTCGTTCGCATACGGTTCCTGTAGTTGGCGTGTAATGCTCAAGGAAGTGGAGCTGACTACCGCCACTCCATTCGTGGCAGCCAGCTTTCGTCCGCCGGGTGAGTGACCAAGATCAGATGCTGCAGGTCGTGTTTGCAGCCAATACACGTCGATAGGCGCCTAGCTGGCGTCTACCATGCAGCAGGTATTCCATAGTGTGGGCCGTTGCCGCCGCCTGACTCTAGTGCCATCTTCCGTGTGAGCCGCGTTTGCGCTGGGATGAAAGGGGAGATCGTCGAGCGATGCAGCCGAGAAAGAGAGAGGGGAGGGGGGCGCGCGGAGGGTCAAAGACGGCGGCCAACGCGGGTGTGCGCCTATTGGATACAGGTATACGCGGCTGCCGGGGACGAAAAATAATGGCGGCCACGCCTCCCCGTAGCACCCAAGGTTGGCCGTGATAAGTGACGCTGTATGCGGCGCATGGAGGGTTCTAAGCCCACATGAGCGCATGGGCGCTAGTTAAATCCTGGTTCAGGTACATCCATATGGCCTTTGTGCACCCAAAGTCCTGTCTTAATGGTTGGTATTAATCGAAGTGGCACGGGCAAAGGGTGACAGTGCTAAAGGCACTGCCAACACCTCACGACAGCCCTGAATATACAGGAAATCCAGCTGATGCTCAATGGTGTGTATCAAGCCTTGGACAGGCTGGGCTGGGCTGGGCTGGGCTGGGCTGTATTGGGACATCCGTGTATGCTTTCCGAGAACGGGTTGATGGCTCTCGGAAAGCAGCAATTAAAACAGGACCGGCATGGATGCATGTACTGTCACGTCACTGGAACTCCTTCACTGCAATTATCGTGCTGTCTTGCTGCCACATGATTGTTGGTGCCCGTTAGCATTGCAGTGGAAATGAGGCTGCCGCTTCTTTTCACAGCCCTGCGACTGCTTCTGGAAAACAGACGCAGGGCTGTTTAACCTGGGCCATAAAAGAAGTAGGTACAGCCTGCAAGCAGAGGACAGACAGCACGACAAGAGCTGGGCTTGACATTCAGGATCAGTCATATGACAGCGGTATGACGGCCTGCATATGGAGAAGCAGCGGTAGCGTTGGTGGCATGTGTAGGCGGACCGGTAAGTTTGTATGTACAAAGTATGTAACATGACACACTGGTAGAAACGCAGAGGAAGGAGAAACTATTTCTACTTTGAGTTAAAGCGGGCTTTCGTTTCGTGTTATGCCTACTGCTTGTGTCCCAGCTTGACCAGAAAGGTGACCCAAAAGACCGGCGGTAAAAAAGCATGGCAAAGAATGAAGGGGTGACTATCTGGCCCGGCGATAAGCAGGCTTTAGCCAGCCCAAGGCCACAAGGGACCTTGGGCCACGACCCTGGGCGTGCCCATCTCGGCAGTAAACCCGGGAGAAAAGACCGCAAGCCTATCCTTCGGCATGCGTTGAGATATCGGTACCTAGCTGCGTTGGGCTCAAAGCCCAACGAATGGCTCAGGCTCATGGCCTTCGGCCGTCTAGAGGGTTATTATCCTGAGCCAGCCGAGATTGTCCGAGCACCAGGTCAATTGGGCACGCAAGTTTCTAGCTGTCTGCGAGGAGCAGTGTTTGTAAGCCTGAACCCTAACGCTGCATTTATTGATTGAAGCTGCTTGTAAGCGCCGGCGTGAGGCGCCAGGCGCGTCTATTCCTCCGCGCCATCCGGCCACAAAGTTATGTGTACTCATGTACATGTCTACATCCACAGCTTGCCGCGGGTTCTTGCGTGTGAGACAGCTTTGCCGTAAGTCAGCGGTTTACCGGCGCAGAAGCGTCTATCTACATCCTAGACAGTCGATCGCATTCGCATATGACCTACTTGGGAAAGAAAAGTCTCTTGGCTACCAGGCTCTGCCATGCATCCTTGCAGTACCAGCGACTAAAACCGAGAGAGGCTTGGAGGCGGAAGAGTCGCACTGTTGCATGCTACACTCACTCACTCAGTCACACACTATCATCTCATGGCCCGCAGGATTTGTGGCTGTCTGTTCCGTTCGACATTGGAGGGCCGGGGGCGGTTCAGGTCTCAAGTTGATCAAGATTAAACGTGTAGGGTCTTTGGTGGGGGTATAGATTCTTAGCAGTGTAAATAGAGGCATATCTTAATGGGAATGATCCCTTTTTGTGTCTTTTGTGTGTGTGCTAGCTCGCCCACTTTATGCCTGGTGCGGCCTATTGATACGTCGGACAAGTACTTGTATACACAGATGACAGATTGGAACCCCCCCCCGGGCACGATCTGCACATGCTTTGACTCGACAAGAAGTCCATGGGCCTGTCAGCTAGCGATAGTATACGGGCATTATGTTGCAGCAGAATGACCTTGCCGCTAGCGTGCATGATGGCCTCCCCCCCTCGACCATGTCACATATCGAGGGATGTCATAGGACGAGACGGGCGTCCAGTTACTCTGATGCAAGGAGCTGGGGCAGTATACCTAGATACTTGGATATACTATTGCCTATAACTACGTACATGCATACATACAGCCTGCTGCTTCAGTGCAGCGTGCAGCAGCAGCAGCAGCATGCAGCGTCTCTGTACAGACAAGCCCACCGGATGTGCGTCAAGAATCAGGGCCTGTTCTTTGCCCTCCAGTCTGCTGCAGGCGAGGGCACGGCTCTCCCACCGGCTGCGCGAGTTGCCACTTGTTATGCCTTGGGAAGAGAGCGAAAGCCTGCTGCCGAGGCCAAGGCCAAGACATGTAGATCCCTTCCTGGACTTGAGGAATGCCATTTGCAGGTGGCATAGTTGACTATATAAAAGATAAGATACTTGCAAATAGGCCCGTTGACCTGACCAAGCATGTGGCCTGCTTGAAAATGGCCGTTCAAGAGGAGAGGGGCGTGTCTGTCACCTATGTATGTACCTTGTCATTTGTGCGGGAGCATGTTTCTGGGTATAATGCGGGCGTGTTATGGGTGTTTAGGTCAAGTCTGGCTTCTAGGCTCCGGGCCTCACCTGTGTCCGATCAAAGTACGGGCTGGCCACGACGGCAGAGAAAAAGAAGAACGCAAAGACATGTAGTTTATTAGTTAGTTAGCCACGCAAACTAAACTAGTAAGCTACAAGTAACTAACACGAACGACGCCGGGATATGCCTCTAGATGGTACCTATATGGATTAGTAGAGGAGAGGGGTCAAACATCAAAATACATGGAGAGAAAAAGAAAAGCAAATCCAAAGAAAAAAAAAAGGAAAAAAAACAACAATCCCTGCCATTGTCAACTAACTAACCGAGTTTGTTTTTCTCTTCCCGCTCAACCTGTCTGATGCAAAGAAACAAAAGCCTGGCCAGACTTTGTTTGTTCTCCAACTTTTCTTCCGTGACTGCTAGGCTCTACTACGATCCCTTGGCCCTGTCTTAGTTCTTATGCCGACTTTGTATTTTTATTTCTTTATTTTTTCTTTTCTTTTCATCCCTATCGCCGACGATTCACATTTTCCTGTTTTTCTTGTTCTTTTTTTCTTTCATTTTTCTCTTTTTACTTCTCATCCCTTCCCTTCCCTTCTTCCCCCTCACCGACTTGTCAAAAAGACCCGTCTCTCCTGTCTTCTCCTCCGCCAATCTCTCCCTCGCTTTTCCAACATATTGATACAACACATAAGAACATGCTCTGTCTGTCCTCCCTCCATAGCCCCGTCCTTACTCTACCGGCCGTCGTCTTGATATTCGCCTAGCCCGGTTGACATGATGTCCTCGAACCACGCCGTCAGCCTTGTCTCTCTCCTTATTCGTCCTCTTCCTCTTTAGGCATTCTTTATATTAGTGACAGACACGGCCGGGCATCGCCGTCTCCCTTTCCTTTTTTTTTTCCCGTCTTATCTTACTGGTATCACCAAACATGCTTCCAACATGATGCGTGCAGAAACTTTTGTTATCATTGCATGAGGCTGTAAGTAGGTCTGAGAACAAAGCTGTATGTATGAGCTATTATGTTATCTTTTCCTCACATTTTTTTCTTTCCCTGCCACTGGCTTCATTACACTAAGACAAGCTGTGGAGTGGTTGCATTTAATCTACACAATGAAGTGTGTTGAAATGGTAGTCTGGCAAAGCGGGAGAAGAAAAAAAGAAAAGATGAGGAATCAGACGAGGCCAACAATGAAGCAAGTAAAAGGAAAAGAACCAAAATACTCGGACGATAGAAGAGACAAGGGGAAATATTGCAAGGTAACAGACCTAACTCGGGCGTCCAGTCCGTTCCCGTTGTGGTAGATATATCCAGCTAGACTGGATTCGTGCTAAGAGTAGATTCAGAAGAAAAGAAAACGAAAACCAGGTAAAAAAAAAGAGCAAGAAAAAAAGCAATCATGCCGTCGCTTGTATGAAAGGGGGAAATCGTTCGTTGAAGATCCTGGGGTAGTGAGTAGGTGTGAAGTCATAAAAAGTCCGTAATGATAAGCTGGTGGAGTCGACAAGCCAGCCCAACTTTGATGAAGAATAATACAGAGGACTTGATATGGTAGGACAGCCTGTTAAGAGACATGTGTCCAGGGATTAAGCGTCATATATAAAGCAAAAGGAAAAAAAAGAAGAGGAGGGGAGAGGAGGGGAGAGTCCAAAGGAAGAGGAAAAGTGCTGTGAAGTGAAATGTGTAGTATACCTTTTTTCCCGTGACACTGGCATCCAGCCACGCCGGGCAACATGCAAAAAAGAAAAACGTCACGAGCCATTCCAATGAATGCACGGAAAACGCCGACCCGCTATGTACCGTCCATATTTGGCATCGAGTAGCTGAAAGGAAAGTCGACCAGCCCGTCCAGCATCCAGTTGTGGGGGTCAAAAGTGTCATACAAAGGCTCATTGTAGTTCATGGCGCTCATGATACTGCCGGGATTACTCTCAACCGAAGATAGGCCAGATCCTGGGCCTGTCGGCGTCAAAGATCCATTCAGGAATCCCAGACCAGCTGGGGGCGGGCCCAGCCCGTTGTTAGCCGACGATTTCACTGTAGTTTCGTGCGAGGTATCCATGTCTATAGGATGTTTGACTGTATGAGAAATGTTAGTGAGTAAATGGAGCCTGAAAGGAGGAGAGGCCCGGAAACTGCCAGTTCGGGCAGAAATGGAGTAGAGGGCAAGGCGCCCGCTGCTAATTATTCCATAGCAGCTTAGGTAGGGCCAACTTACTATCCAGGTTTCCACGGCCTTTGTCTTGGAATTCTTCTCGCCATCTCCAAATTGTATCGAATACCAGACTCATGCTGTGTCGACATCTGACCTTGAGCTGAAGACTATCGTCAATTGGCAACGGCGTATCATCTTCGGGGCTCGAGTATTCGGCATGGGGCGTCCCGTTCCACATCTGTACCATGAGCTCAGCCAGGCGAGATTGCAGATCGTTGGGCACAACACTTGTAAATCTAATGGCCTCGACTGCTCGGTGAAATAGTTGCTTCCCGGACTTGGTGTCAAGAACCCTTACGAAAAAGGACTTGAGAAGCTTCAATAGAGTGAAGCTTGCAGCTACCAGCATCTGTTGAATGTAGTTTGTGCAGTAAGATAGAATGCCCCCACCAATAACTTCGTTTGGAGATGTGACCTTTTCTGTTTCGAGTACGTCCTTGAGAAACTTTTCTGTCGACCGATACAGCGCCATGAGGTCGTCGAGGTAGCCCGTAGTTGTGCTCGAGTCGTAGAATCCAGCCAAGCGAAGATGCAAGTTGGCTGCACTGAGATGAAGCTTGACAATGGGACTGACATCACGAGACAATACACGTGCCTTGAGTTCATTGAAATCCCTTCTGTAGACGCGCAAAAGCATCGCACGATGGCCATCACCAGCAACCCCTCGGGGATCGCTCGCGTTGCTGTACATTTCTTTTGACACCTTGTCGCAAAAACGCTCAAGCATGACGCGGACCTCTAGCTCGGTGGGCAGCTTAAGAGCGGAATCATCTCCGTCAACCACAGCCAGTGTCCAGTCATAGAGGGTCGAGGCAGGTTGTCCGTAGCCGGTTCCCACGGTCTGGGCGACTATGTTACAGACAGCCCAAGTTACAACGCGGTCGTGTAGCTGATCACGGTCAAGATCGATAGACACACGTGAAAAGTCTTGCATGTGATTTGGTCTATGGAGTCCAATCATTGTTGCGATCTTCATCATAACACCACAAAGCAAATGAGTTGGATCAGCGGCCGAAGAGCTTGTAGGCAGAGGCCAAGTACACAGCAGACATAGAGCCTTCACAACGTAGTAGCTACTGGGGACATCTCCAATGGTCGTCCATATCAGCTTCGTCAGTGGGTTGGCTAGCGATGTTAGGAAAGTGCGATCACCGTCGCCATATCGCCTTGAGGCAACGGCGATAATGGCCCAAAAGAGGAGCGGATGTTGCGCATAGTACTGTTCAGGTGTTTGTTGGGAGTTGAGAAAGGGCAGAAACTGATGATAGTAGTTGAAGAACTCGGCAATCAGGTTAGTCGCAACCTCCTCAGTCAGCTTAACCTCTTCGAGTTCGTAGGCGTACTTTGTGGCAGGCGGTAAAGTTTGTTGTGTTTGTGAAGGGCCACGTCTGAGATTTATCAAAGAGGATACAGCAGTTTCGGATACCATGGAGGCATTGCGCGTATGCGCATGAGGCGCAACAGGGGAGTGGTTGGTAGTTGAGTCTTCTTCCTCTGAAAAGACAAAACCGGCGTCTCTAGCTTGTTGGATTTGACGTCTCAGACTTTCGATTTCCTTTTCCATCTCAGCATGTTTGCTACGCTTGCCTACGCGCTTAAAGTTGGATTCGATTTTGCATTCAAGTTTCAGGCGAGTGCATCGTTGGCACGGCTGGAAGGGATCCTGGATAACGGTACAGCGAAGCTGGAGAAAAAAAGACATCATGTTAGTGGACTTTATGCGCAACGAGTAGGGCACCGGTGACCAGGAATTCGACTTTGGCGGGCGGGCGGGGTGAAACTGAGAAGACGACGCACCTTTTGTTGTCGGCACTCATTACAGGCCCTCTTGACACCGGGCTGGCGCTTCTTTTCGTTTTCGGTCTGATCGTCGTCAAGGGCACCAGGACTGCCAGGGCTGCTGTGGTCCATGGCGTTCATGCTAGAGCGCTTCCGTTTGGTCGAGTTGTTGGAAAGATTGATGGTGTTGGGGTCCGAGACGGCGACAGGAGGGAAAGCAACGCTACCGAAGCCCCGCGGAGCCACATATGGGCTGCATGGAGACAGAGGCTGTTGCTTTATTGCTGGCGACTCCTCCATGGAGAGGGGCGGATGTGGAGAGAAGAGAAGGAGGGGGGGACAAGCAACCAGCGCCGGGGATAGAGCTAATCCAAGAAGAAGAAGGTGGCCCGGCCGTCAGGATGTCAGACGGCGAGCAACAAATTGGGGTACGGATATGCAGTCTTGCTTGGATGTTGGTCGAGCGAATAAGATTTGGTGGTGGCAGAAATATGCCGCGGGACGTTGGTGGGTACTTTTTTTTTTGGAGTTGAGGAAGATGGTCGCGATAGTGGCCCGGCAGGGCGCAGAAAATAACCAACGGAAGCGAATAAGTGGGCGAGTGAGACGGACGTTGGCGCAGAAGTGAGTGAGGCTGGCTGGCTGACGGAAAAATGGAGAGAACCCGAGGAAACCAGAACAGAAGCGTCGGGAAAAAAGAGCGTAGCACGGAGCCGGGAATTATTCAGCAGGTCGCACCACGACAATAGCGACGTAGAGCGAGAGTCAATACAGGAGCCGGATCTCGAGATTTTGCAGCAGGAGTCCAGCGTGTAAGTCAAGGGCGCGGCGTTTGCAGCGTACGAGTCATCGACTCACGTGCAAGGCTAGACAAACAGCGGCCGCGAGATCGAGAACGGGGCGGCAGCGGCGCGGCGCTGAGCATAAAAAGGCGGAAAGGCGGGCTATGAGGAGAAGAGAGAAAAAAAAGAAGGGAGAAGAAAAAATTCCCAGCGATGATCCACGATATTATTTTTCTGGATTGAAAAATAGCAACTACCACACAAATGTATGAACAAAATTATGTACAACTACTTGTACAAGTGCGTGCTGGGCTTCCCCCTCCTCCAATCCTTCCTTCCCACACCCGTCTGGGCTCCTTCCCTTTTGCATCCCATAAGACGTGGTGTAGTCAGTCATAAGTCCGTCGCTTACTTACAATTTGCAGGCCCGGCTAGGAAGGCACGGCCAGGAAGCGCAGGCTCCCACGCAAGCTGGTCTTCGGTGGCGGCTGCTGCGTGGCCCCTCTTTCCCTGCTCCTCTGGCGCTCTAGAGGTTGCTAGTCTGTTTGATTAGCTCCTTCCTAGCAGCAAGCTCCGCCGTTCTTGCGCCGTTTGCTCGTCGAGTCATCCATCATCCACCCTCAGGCACTTTCCGCTTTTGTGTCACACCGGCGGGTGCTCTTGCTGCTGCCACAGTTTTCGGTGGAGCGCCAGTGTCGCACTGAGACATTGGGGGCGCATGAAAGACAACTTGACCGCGTGGCTGCGAAGGCGCAGAAGGCGCGAGTCTTTATTAACCAGGAGCGCTCCGTCGCTGCTATATGGCCCGGCCGGTCCTTGTCTTGACCTCTCCAAACTCCCTATTATATGGTCTCCGTCGCAGGCTTTTTCTTGTCCCGATGCTTTTATGACAACACCAAACAGGTAAAGCTTGCCAGAATGCACGGACTCGCTACAGGCACTTGGGTCATGTGGGCCCGCGGACTTTTTTTTCTGCCGGGCGGTGAGGGGCTGATCCAACGACGGCGAGCAAAGTTCCCAATACGACAGCGAGCTCAACTCGCACATGCTTGCTGGGGCAATTCTTCATCTTGCGTTGTCTTCTCCAAGCGTCCAAGCAACTTCTCTATCCGTGCTGCTAGCTGTTCTACTGTGCTGTTTACCTGTTTTACTCCATACTCGCCGGCGGGCCCCATCCTAGCTTTTGTCGACTCACAGGCTCCCGCTACATGCATCAGATGAGCCGTTTTCCTACCTGCAGAATTACTTGTCCAGCCGTTCCTTCTAGCACATGTGCATGTGTCACAAGCAATTTCCATAGCGGTGACTGTATAAGACTCAGCTGCTGTATGTGTGTATGAATATGTACATACGTTTGCACATGTGTCTGTCTGTCTTGGATCTAGCCCCAGCCGGGCTCTTGGGGCTTTCTTCACAGCTGCCAGACGACATCATCTTCATGGTCTTCTGCACTCTGACACATGGGGGGGCTTGTACATACATTTCCATGCTGCGTGTTAAGCTGCAGCAAACCAACCAGGTGACACACTTGAACAGCCAACCACCGCCTCGCGCTGATCTGCTATACACGGGCTGCCGCGGCATCAAGACAACAACGTGCTCGCGGTATCAGGGGAAGCGACGTGTACTTTATACTCTTGCATGTGTCAATTCAGAGAGGGCGGGCCACATACTTCAATGTCTGCTCAAGTATCTCGTCCTAGAGCCGAGTCCTCGAGTCCGCAGCTAAACTTCGCACCTGCTCCAACCGCTGCCAGCCGGCCGTTCCACGTCACCTCAAGGCCCCTCTTTTTCCTGGCTTTTCACGGCCCACTTTATAGAATGAGGACAGGGATATTGACTAAAGCTCCGGGCTAGTGCATCCATAGTGTGGCGCACACTTTTGGGGTCATTTTTGGGGACTCTGTGGCGCTTTTGTGTGGCGTGGCGCCGGAAAACTGATAGGAAAAGAGCACGATGGCACAGCCCCGCGATCAAGGCTTCGAGATGGGCTATTGTGGCGCAAGCCACTTTATATCGTGGGAAAAGCATCACGAGAACAAAAGAGACTGGCCGGCGCACTCGGACTTCACTGACAAGCATCGGGCATCCATTCGCAAACTTTTGCTGCTTCTGCCAGCATTGCACAAATCCTAAACATGTCTTCGTCTAGCCCCCAACCCACAAAGAAACAGGCCATCATCCTGCTGCCCCCAGAAGCCGCCAAGCGTGGTCGCAATGGCCAATCACACACGCTTATGCCCGCTGACCGCAGTGAAATCAAGTTCGTGATCCCAGGAAGCCGGCGGGCTGCCCAGAGCACGAGTAAGTTGGTCCTACTGTGGTGTGGAGGAAAACGATCACGATGAAGCTAACATGTGGGCTTGACTCGTCCTAGCAATCAGCACAAATGTTGATCTGGTCAGGACAGCACAGCCATTTCTTGATCCGTCGATTCTGGAGGAAAAGTGGCGTGTGGCTCAAAAAGCCAAAGACAAAAGGCTGGGAGACAGCGACTCGGACGATGTCATTACCGGAGGCACTGAGGGTTCTTTGTGAACATCGGAGTAGGCTACTCAAGAGCGGCCCATCTCCTCGATTCTGAGTCGACAAAACACTGGGACAGACAGCACTGTCAGTCGGGCTTGTAGCAGAGCATCCAAGGTTTAAGACAACCCGCGCCGTCGTGTGATCTCCCCGCATCATGTCATGTCATGCCTTGGTGCAAATCTGCGTTTGACAATCGAGGGGCGCCACCCGCTATTGTTGATGTTGACAGCCAGGCAAAAATCAGAGACGGCCGGACAAGGCCTCCGAAGCTGGTCACATCTCGCTCAAGATCCAGCCCGAGGGTAACGCTGTGTTGCACCCAAGCTTGGACATCCTATAAAAGCCTCATGGCCGGCCGTGGGCTGATTGGCTGGCTGTCAAGGACCGTCAACCCGCAGACCTAATGGTAAAGCTTTGTTGAGGTCGAATTATAGTGCTTCGAAAGAATGCCCCTTTCGCTAAGCAGGGTCTGGCCCTGTAAATCCCGCGGGCTCACATCTGTCTACTGCAGTAAAGCGGAGAAAGGGCCAGAGCTAAGGGGTAAATATAGAGTCTGACAGGCAAACACAGGCGCGGGAAAGCCATCCGCGTTGATCTGATGGGCTGTTGTCCCTTCGAGAGCCAGTGCATTGCAACGGGTGGTTTGTTGATATATTGAACCGTACCTTGCCTTGCCTGTACATCTACTGGTTCGGGAATACGGCTCCAGTATCTTGCACGTCTCTGGATCACAGTCAAAGCCCCTCCCCCCAAACCCAAATCCCCATTCAGTAAACTCCATACGAGTCTGTGCATCCTGGCATCGTTGGGATTAAGATGTCGCCACGGATCTTATTTATAACATGGAGTCAAACCCAAACCCTGCCGACAGGAGCCGGAGTGTGAAAGGCTCCTTTAAGAGCAGGGAAGCTCCCTCCCACTTTTCAGGAGTACTGCCTGTGACGAGGTCTCCTGAACTCGTGCCTGTCTTCACTGTCTCCCTATTTCGCCATTTTCACCCGAGTCTTGTCCATTTTGACCTCGACCACCAGATTTCTTCGTGCAACCATGGACCACACCGTTCCGTTCGTTATCAACGGCGCCGAGACCGTTGCTCCCACCGCCTTCCCCGTCGTCTCGCCCATCACTGCGCAAACGGTGCACAGATGTAGCTCCGCCTCTGTCTCCGATGCCCTCTCCGCCGTGGCGTCTGCCGAGGCTGCCTTTGAGTCGTGGAAGCGGACAACGGCCGGTCAACGTCGAGACATCTTTCTCAAGGCCGCGGCTATCATGGACAGTCGCCGGGACGAAATCGCCAGCTACATGAAGGAAGAAATAGGCGCGGCGGCTTCGTGGGCACAGCTGAACATGAACATTGCAATCGACATCGTCAAGGACCTTGCCGGCCGAATCGCTACCATCGAGGGCTCGATACCCGGGACACAGTCAGCCGACGTTGGTGGTATGGTATTGAAGATGCCGTTGGGTGTGGTTCTAGCCATTGCACCATGGTACGTATTTCCTTCTCTAAGTGCTTTCATACGCAATTCACCCTTGTCTTGTCTCTTGAGTGTCTTACAAGATTTCCAGGAACGCGCCTGTCATCCTCGGCACTCGTGCCATTGCCTTCCCTATGGCTGCGGGTAATACCGTTGTCTTCAAGGGCTCGGAAATTTCCCCGCGCACACACTGGGCAGTTGTCTCATGCTTCCTCCAAGCGGGAGTTCCCGCCGGCGTGCTCAACTTTATCGCTGCCACACAAACAAACGCCTCCTCTGTAACCACCTCCATCATTGCCCACCCTGCGGTCCGAAAGATCAACTTCACCGGCAGCACTGCCGTCGGCCGCGTCATTGCCCGCCTGGCTGGCGAGAACCTCAAGCCCGTGCTCCTTGAGCTCGGCGGCAAGGCCCCCGCGATTGTCTGGAATGACGCGGACCTCGACGTAGCTGCCGCCCAGTGCGCTCTCGGCGCCTTTGCCAATGCCGGCCAGATCTGCATGTGCACCGAGCGCATCCTGGTGCACACCGACGTGCGCCAAGTCTTTGAGACAAAGCTCGCGGCATGTGTCGACAAGTTCTTCCCCTCTGCCGACGAGGCCCCAATCCTCGCCACGGCCGCCGGCGTAGCCAAGAACAGGGGGCTCGTGGCCGACGCCGTGGCCAAGGGCGCCAAGGTGCTGGCTGGCAGCGCTGACGCCGCCGACGACGCGAGTGCCACACGCATGCGGCCTGTTGTCCTGGCCGACGTCACGCGCGACATGGAGATCTACCACACCGAGTCGTTTGGTCCGTCGGTGTCGTTGATTAGCGTACATACTGAGGAAGAAGCCATCCGCATCGCCAACGACACCGAGTACGGCCTGAGCTCGGCAGTGTTTACGGCCGATCTGCGCCGCGGCCTGCGGTTTGCGCGCGGCATCGACGCCGGCGCCGTACATATCAACGCCATGTCGGTGCATGACGAGAGCGCGCTGCCGCATGGCGGCTGCAAGAGCAGTGGCTTTGGCCGGTTCAATGCCTCAGTGGGCCTTGACGAGTGGGTGCGGACCAAGACTATCACCTACAACATTGACTAGGCGTGGGTGGCGACGTGGAAGTTGTAAAGTGTGTAGTTTGTAGAAATAAAAGAACGAAACAGTGTCAGCAAAAATATTTCTTCTCTTGTTCCATGTGCTTGCGACTCGGGTATAACTGGCTATGAATATGTGCTTTCTCCCACCGAAATATGCGAAAATAAAACCAAACGTAAACTCCACCAGCGAGCCGACTCACTCCGAGCCCAGCTCTTCAACCAGGCCCTCGTCCTCCTCATCCTCAACCATGACCCCCTCGTCATCCTGATCATCCCCATATCTCGCTGGCAGCGCCTCTGCACCACCCTCATCTTCCAGAGCCACTGGCGGCACCACAGCCAACGCAGGCAGCGCCCTGTCACTCTCGCCGTCTCTCTCCGAATACTCCCTCGGATCATCGCGGAACGTCACCGTCTTGGTTGCCGTGCGCGCCGGCTCGAGCACATCGCCGTTCCACGGCTTGCACTCCTTGACCAGCTCGCCGCAGCGCAGACATGGCCAGCCCTCGCCTTCTTCTCGATCAATCTGGGTTGCAAGACACACAAAGCAATACACGCAGCCGCACGGCACCGCCTCGTACGCGTTGGTAATGTCGGTGCCGGCAGACCCGACAACGCCCCCGGCCGCCGACGACGCGAGGACCTCGGCTTCGGATGCTCCGGCGTTTTGCTCGTGGTAGCAGATGGCGCACGTGCGGTCCGGCAGGAACGCCAGCTCGCCGGTCTTTTTTGTGTCTTCGCGCTCGCTGGCTGTGCCGCGCGTCCGGAGGACTTGCTTTGTCCGCCGCCACAGCCGGGCCAGCCAGCGTTTCCACCGACTTACGCCAATAAGCGGCAGGACAAACAGCAGAAACTCGGTGAAGGCATGCCATACTAGTTGCCGGTTCTGGTACTCGAATGACACCTCCCTGCTGACCTGGCTGCTGGGCGATGCCAGCCGCATCTTCAGGACACGGTCTAGGAGTGTGCGGTACCGGCCATGCACAAGAAAAGCGCAAAAGGAAGCAAACGCTGCTGCTGAGTGCAGCGCACCGACGCAGTTGGTCAGCGTGGTGAGCCGTTGCACAACAGGCGCGGGATCATTGAATCCGTCGTCCTGCGCAAGCAGCCACCGCTCCCAGCGACCCCATCCATACGCGCCAAACACACTGACGGCGCCGTAGACTGTCTTTTGCCAGCGTGATGGCGGCACCAGCACGCCCCCCTCCTTGTATCCACGAGCATCAGTATACCGCAGATTCTGCAGCGCCGCGCCGTAGCTCGCGTCGTGGTCCCAGATAGTCAGCTTGAACAGCGCCGCGCGCAGCAACAGGCCGATTTCCGAGCTGTAGTCGTCCTTGAGGTGTCCGCCTCCCACGTACTTGAGTGCCTCGCCGACCTGCCCGCGCAATAGGTCGACTAGCTCGTCGTCCAGCAGCTCGGCATCAACCTGGCCGACGCGAAAGTGCGGGCGACTGGCCGCAGCGCCTGGCACTGGCGTGCCTTCAGAATCGGGGGTGACTAGCGTGTCGTAGAGCCCCGCCAGTCGTTGTAGCGGGCCAGGCAGTCGGCGGCGGAGGCCGCTGTGCTGATGCGCGGCAGCGGCGACGGAGGCGCGGTGGGTCGCTTCGCGCGCGGAGCGGCGGGCGGCGATGCGTTCTTGCGCTTGGACAAAGTTGAGTTTCAATGCGGGAGTGACCGGCACCGTGTGGCTGGGCTTATCTGGCGATGGCGCCATCGAGGTTGATGCTGTGAGTTCGGCGATGGAGTCGGGATGGAGTGGGTGGGCTCGAGGGGAGGGAGGAGGGGGCAGTTGTAGTCGAGAAGCGAGAGATGGGCCGATTATAGCTAAAGCGTGGTATAGCGGCGTGGGCTATTAATTAGAAAAGCAAGTAAATTGACGATGGATTAGTAGAGCAGACATTAATTGATTCGAATGGACATGGACAGGTCGCGATGTTTGTTTAGAGATGGTTCAGTTTTGGTTGGACAACAGGACAAGCAAAAATAACGCCTGGGCCAAGCTGCACTGAGCTCCAGCGCCTTGGCTCATTTACAGCGGACGCCCTGCACTGTATTTTGGTTTTGTTGGGGCGCCGAGGCACTGTGGCGTTTCAAGCCGAGGCTAGAGCCTGTGAAAGGGACGGGCCACGGGTTCTGGGCCCAGGGGCAAGGGTCGAAAGTCTGCGTACACAGAGGCAGCTTCCTTGTACGACGTGATCCCAAATGTCAATGAGACAAGGTCACGATGTTTGAAGAAGAATCGTCACCGACCGTCTAGGGGACTATAAAATAGTTTTTTTAAATACCTGTATCTATGTTTTAGAGCCATCTGGCATCTCTGCCCAAAAGTCCGTCTGCTCTGATCCTGTCGTCACCACTGTTCTACTGTGCCGACGAGACCAACGAGGCAAACTTATCCATCACGTCCCTGTCGACATTTACCACGTACTCAGCCTGGAAGACCGCCTCGCCGCCAACAGCCTGCATCAGGCCCTGCAAATGACTCGTGATGTACTCGCAGATGCGGACGCTATGCACCGGGTCGCGCAGCTGGACTTCCTTTTCGCGCACAGATTTCGGCGTGTCCCACTCGGACGTCTCAAACTCTGCCCAGACGAGACAGTCGGTAGTCACGACCGAGCCGTCGCGCAACTCGGAGATAATCTCGCACCAAAAGACAAAGTAGTCCTGTAGTTTGCTCAGAACAAGGCCCTGTACGGGCTGGGGGAGCTCGAGCAGCCGGGTAAGAGCTAACGCGTAGAGCTTCTGCGTCTCAGGACGGTCCATGCCGTCGCGCACAGAAAACCACTCCTCAAAAAGCCACTGACACACTTCTTCCAGCTTTCCAAAGGACGTAAGCATTGTCACAAACAGGTTGGGGTCAGCGTAGAGTAGCCGAGCCAGGACAGTAAAGTAATCCGACTCCTCCATGCCTGAGATGCGACTGACCTTTCTGTTAGGACCGGTAGTCTGTCTCGCCTGCCAAGCCTCATGAATGCTTTCAAGAATCTTGTGCATGACATGTAGCTCCACCATGTCCTGTAGAATAATCTGTACGCCATCCGAACCCCCCAGCTCCGCAGCTGCGCGGATCATGTACTGCATGATCAGGATGGCTGTACGGGCTCTTTCCCGCACTCTGCAATCGATTCGCTTCAATAGGACAAGCAGCGTTGGCTTACGGAAGCGATCTTCAAGAACAGCCTCTGGCGCAAACAGAATATAGGATTCGACACCCAATAGCGCGTTAGTAGCTGTCTCGGAGTCATATTCAATCAACGGTAGGAGCGACTCCAACAGATTGACAAGCTCGGAAGATAGCGGTGGCTTGCTCTGCTGTAGAATTGAGTTCCACAGCTCCAGCGCCTCGTCGATGAGGTGGACATGCAGGTCTGAGCCCTGGCGCGCCGCTTCTGACAGCAACGGGATAATGACCTCGTGGTACTTTTGGCTCGCGGGTCCCAGGCTCATGACCAGGGCTGTGAAAATAGCAATAATGGACTGCTTCACCATGTACTCTTCTGGCCCAGCACTGGTCCAAATCTCTGGCAGAGCGGTCATCAAAAAATCCGCAAACTGCGACACATGGCTTTCCATGCGCGTTACCAAAAGTCGGATGGTCTCTAGAATCGCCAACTTGGTCTCGTCTACCTCGGCATTTCGAGTAAGGGATACCAGAGCACTGAGAACATCCGGTGTCATGGGCAAGAATGGCTCAGGTTGGAAGTCGATATCATCCAGCACAAATCTTAGTTCTCTACCGGCCGTCAACTGCACTACAACATCATTGCTGGGATCATTGGGATTCATAAAGTTGCGCAGAATTTGATACATGACGGGTTTGGTGGTGGGAGCGATATTAAGTGGTGTAAACTGTCTCAGCAGAATACCAATGCGACGACGCAAGATGCGGGCCAGAGGGTTCTGGATCTGAGAATCAGCGGCCAGGTTTTTAGTCACAAATTCATCAAAGTTGAAGGTTTCTGTGAGCGACTGGGCCGCGATTCCTAGAGCCGTGTAAACTGACTCCTTAGTGGCAATGTCGGCGTCAGGGCTGGTGGCCGTTTGAAAGTACTGCAGCAGAGGAGGGATCAGCATATCCTTGAATCGCAACAGCAGGTCCAGGAAGAGCTTCTCGGCACATGGCCGGACTTCCCACTCGTAGGCATTGCCCTCGCTCTGTTCGCGGCTTTCCCACTCCTCGGGGTCTTCCTCCCATGACTCCAAGTCGGACTTTCGGAAGATGAACAGACGCGAGATCAAAGTATTGACAATTTCGAGCACAAACTCTGGAGTTATGAGTTGCTCCTTGACAATCTCCATGGCCTTGTGTTGCTCAGCCTTGGTCTGTTCGCTGCGGTACTTGAAAGTTTGCACGGGCTGGAATGCAATCCGTATACAGCTTCTGAGCAACAAAAGGCCCTTGAGGGCAAGACGCTCGAGTAACGGTCCCTCTTCCTTGGATTTAGAGGATGTCTTGTCCGAACCTCCCGAATGGCGGATCCCTTCGGACTGGTCAAAGACTGACGCAAATTTAGCAACCAAGTCCCAGTACGCACGCACTAGAGGAATAGAAGAAGGAAGCTTGACAAAACTTGCGGGGTGCAACTCTGAAGTGTCGAGATGAAGCTTGGTGAACTGCAGCAAATGTTTGCCCACGGCTTCTTGATATTGAGCAGGAATCGATGATTCCCCGGCGATGAAGTTGAAGAATTGGCCAAAGTCGGATTGCGAAATTTGCCAAAACTGCTGAACCGTAGTGTCGGAATACGGGTCCTCATAGCCAAAGGTGATGAGATAGCGCAGGGTACGCAGGGATACCAAGCTATTCATCATGGCAAGTTCCATGACAGTCGTATCGCCCTGACCGCTGAGGAGAAAGCCGGTCCACATGTTCTTGTTTTCGGTGTAGATCTCACAACACAGGTAGACAATCTCAGGGCTCATGGCCTGCAGCGAGGTCTGCGACTTACGCAAACGAGCGGTGGCCAGTTCTTTGATAATGCGCATCAACATAGTTAGGGCACTATGCAGTTTTGTGGCGGCACCAGCACCAGCACTACACAAGGTGCGTATCATCTTAGTAAGAGACGGAATAGCTTCGGGCCAGTCCTTGGACTGGTCGATCCGCACGATTTTGGCCACAGCCAAGGAGCTTTGCAGGACCATGGCACGATCTTCTTCGTTGATGGTTCCTTCAAGTAGTTTTGATCGTATTAGGGTCTTTTCCTCGGCAGAAATGCCGTATTTTACGTGACTGGCGAGCCTCCAGTACTTGTCGATGCCATTCTTAAACTGGATGATGGCCAGAAGGCGAATACCGTGAGGAACAGACTTGTCAAGAAATACCGCCTACAAGCAGGGGTTCAGGTTAGCACCAGGTCAAACAGCCGTGTCAGCTCACGAGGTACACAGCATACCTGCAGACCGGAATAGAAGCCGGGTTGGGACTCCCAAGTAGTGAGCTGCTGTCCAGCTGCCTGGCGCTGGGAGTGGTCGTTGGACGTAGCGGCCTCCAGGACGCGGCACAGCTCGAAGGCTGTTAGCGGGTTTGCGCTTCCAGGGACTTCAATAGCAAAGCTCATGATGAGTGCAGCTTCATGTAAGAGCTATCGGCGGGGAATGACGTCACGGGCCGGCCAGGGATGGATAACGTAGGTCAAGAGGAACCGCTGGCGGGCGGCTAGCGGGATGAGGCTGGAGGACAGCAAGAGGCCCGGGGTTTAGAGTGGCGATGGAAGCTGTGGTGGAGAGTAGCAAGAAGTAGTTGGAGCAGTCTCAGAGTATGGAGTCCGTAGACAGTCGAAAGGCCGCACAGGAGCCTTTTTGGAGGAGAAACGGACCACGGAGTCGAGACAAAAAATAGAGGCAGAAATTAGAACAAAATAAAAATCGAAGCTTGACGGAGCCCTTTAGTTTGTCTTGTGAAATGGCGGGGCAGAATTTGGGATGGGAAGGAAGGCGGACAAAGGCGGTGGAGGGACGAAAGGAGTCAGGAAAATAGGAAGAAATCGAGGAGCTCGTGGGCGTGAACAGAACAGAGTGCGGCCACCAAAAGGAGCGGCGAGAAGTGAATTGGCCGAGAAGAAAACAGCTTCAGCGCACTGTTGGTGTCGTGTGCCCACGCTGGCCATCGTCGGCAGCTGAGCTCAGACCGGCCAAGCTCGACCTTGGAGCTGTGGGGCTGGCAGCCACTAGGGTTAGGGTCCAACGAATGCTCGCAAATTTCTCGAGGCATTCCATTCCCGTCAAATCTTCATCCTTGCCTTGTTTTTTTTTTACCTTGTTGTTCCTGGACAGCTTTGCGCCTTGCGACCAACTCCAACACCAGAGCTTGCTGTAGTTGTTTGTTTCTTGTCGCAATTTTTTTTTCTTGTCGTTCGTCTCTTCTTTTGAATATACGATTTCTCATCGCCCCGCGACACCGCCATCGCCGCCCCGGCCGACCCTCTCACAAACACACACAAAATGGCGTCCAAGCCGATGGAGCTGCGTGAGTTGGAGCAGCTGATGAAGAGCCTGCAGAAGGCGCTGCAGGAAAAGGAGCCTCCGGCCACAATCATCACCGTCATAGAAAAGCTGGCCAAGGAGCGCCCGACCGAAGACATGCTCCGTGTAAGTAGCTGCTGCCCGGCATGCTTGTGTAGCCGACGGGCCGTCCGAGTCCCAGCGCATCATGTCACATGTAACGGGACTGCGTAGCTGCCCTTTGATTCCCTCCCAACTCGCGCGCCATGCATGCATCATCGCCCCCTCACGCGCCATTACGTCTGCTGACAAAGCCTTTTCCTGCCCCCGCCCAGACCACCCGCGCCGGAGTGTTTATCGCCAAGCTCCGCGGCAACCCCAACCGAGAGATTGCCTCCGCCGCTAGCGAGACCGTCGCCAAGTGGAAGTCCCTCGTCAGCGGCAGCAAGTCGAAAAAGGCCGAAGTACGTAGCAAGGCCGCAGCGTCAGCCGGCTCATCCGCCTCGTCGGCCACCGGCACGCCCAGTACCGCCGCCGCAGCCAAATCCAGCGCGTCGGCCAAGTCCGCCGCCGCCACATCCATCCACCAGCCGTTCAAGGGCGACACCGAGACGCGCCGCTTTGACACCGATAAGGCGTCCATCAATCTGACTCAGTCTGAGGTGCGCAACCGCTGTATTGGCCTGCTCTACAACGGTCTGTCGTATCGCTCCAAGGAGTCGGTGGCGCGCGTCACTGAAATGGCTGGCCAGCTGGAAAAGGCCGTGTTCGACACGCACGATGGCGAGTCGCCCGCCTACAAGAGCCGCGTCCGCTCGCTCTTCCAAAACCTCAAGAACAAGTCCAACCTCGAGCTGGGCCGCAACGTCATGTCGGGTGTTATTTCCCCTAAGGACCTTGCGACCATGACGCACGAGGACATGAAGAGCGCCTCGCTGCGCGACATGGAGCGCAAGCTGGAGGAGGAGAACATGAAGCGCGCCCAGGCGCCCATGGCCGAGAAGTCGGTCAGCGATGCCTGGAAGTGCAGCAAGTGCGGCGAGCGCAAGACGAGCTATAGTCAGGCCCAGACACGTGCTGCTGATGAACCCATGACAACGTTCTGCGAGTGTATGGCCTGCGGACATCGCTGGAAGGTAAGACACCCAAACCCGAACCCGAACCCGAGGCTTCTGCCGCCGCCACGGCTGTGGCGATGTGCACATGTACTAACTGCCGGTTGTAGTTCTCGTAAGCCAGGTCGGCTTCAATGCCCACTCCGTCCCTTCTCTTCCCCGCCTTTCATCCTCCCTCTTGTCTCAATACTCCCCTGCCCTCTTCTTCCTTTTCCTGCAACCCTCTTTTTCTTGCCCACCCTCTTGACTTTTTTCTTGGCCTACTTCCAGTCCTTGGCGTACTGGCTGCTACCTTCATTTTGTTGCCGAGAGTACACATATCATTTCTTTTTGTTTTGTTTTGTTTCTGGAGTTTGGTTTGGCCGGTAAACATTAGGATCCCACTCTTCTGGGAGAATAGGAAGATGGTGCTTAGTTTACAATTCTATGATATACTCTTTTTTCCCTTTTCCCTTTCCACGTGCTTGTCCTCATAAAGTACGCGGGCCGTATTCCCATGTGCCAAACCAATGGTGCAACTCTTCACCTGTTTATGCCGACCGCAGTGAATAAATCCGCATCGGGGTCCGCAGGCTCCATTTCGCTAATAATACGCCAGAACTTGCTCAGATGCCGGTTTCCTGGGTCGCAGATGATCGTGACCACGCGGCTACCCTCGGGCAGCTTCATGGCCGCAACAATGGCTGCCGTGCAGTTAACCGCCGTGCTGCTGCCGGCAAAGACGCCGTCATGCTCGACCAGCCAGCGAGCCATCTTGCACGCCTGCTCGTCCGACACACGCACCGCATCGTCAATCAGGTCGCGGCCGCTCTCAAAGTTGGCCGTGATGCGGTTGATGCCGATGCCCTCGACAATCGAGTCGACCTGCGTGCGACGCCGCGTGCCCTCCTTCTCGGTCGGCGAGTACATGACCCCGTGCAGCACCTTGTTGTACAGCCCGCTGCCCTGCGGATCGGCCAGTACAATCTTGAGCTTGTCTAGCCGGGCGTTGAGCTTGAGGAATTGCGCGATGCCAGCCAGTGTGCCACCAGTGCCAGCGCCCGCGACGAAGGCGTCGAGCCGACCAGCTGTTTGCGCGAGGATCTCGGGACCCGTCGTGCCTAGGTGGGCCGCGTAGTTGGCCTGTGTCTCAAACTGATCGGCAAAGAAGCCAAGAGCGTCGTCGTCTGTCGACGCCGTCAGCGCCGCGGCGCGCGAGCGTGCGAGGTTGACGTAGTGCTGGGGCGACGTGATGGGCTGCACGGGAACGCGCTCGACCGTTGCGCCCAGGCGCTCCAGCAGGTCCGACTTTTCGCATGCAATGTCGTCGGGCATAAAGATGTGGGCGCGGTAGCCGCGCGCCCGCGCAATGGTGGCTAGCGAGATGCCGGTGCTGCCAACGGTGCCCTCAAAGATGACGTCGCGGTGGCCCGGGCGCAGCAGCCCCTTGGCTTCGGCAGCGCAGATCATGCTGAGGGCAACGCGGTCTTTGGGCGTGTTGCCGGCGCCGTTGAGGAACTCAACCTTGGCAAGGATTTCGCGCCCCGTCGCTTTGGAGAGCGACTTGATGCGCATGAGCGGCGTGTTGCCAATGCAGCCTTCAATGCCCTTTACGATGCCGGGGAGAACACGGACGCCCTCCGTCTGTGAGTCGTTGCGGGGCGTGGTCTTGGAGTTTCCAGGTGTAGTTCCATTCTCTCGGTCTTCAAGAGCCACCGGGCCGCCAAAGAACCAGCTGCCCCGACGTGACGACGCGGATTTAGAGGACTCGCCGCGGAGAAAACACTCGAGCTCTGGATACAAATCCCTGAAGCTCAATGTCAGTATAATGCCGGCGACAAAGGCACATGTCATGGCCAGCGAGCCATAGGCTGCGTTTTGGTGGGCAGACATGGTGGCTCCTGGGGAGATGGACACAAACGGTGGTTATGAGCCCGCCACTGGTAAAAAAAGAAGAAAAAAAAGAAGAAAAAAAAGAAGACAGGCCGTCTTTCTTCGCTCAGCGCACTGTAGGCTGCAGAATGATGCAATCCATCATGACGATTTGTCGGGGCGTCACACTTGTGTGGAGGAGAGAGAGTGGAGCAGCCGCTTACAGCTGTCACACCAGAATGATTTTTCGGCTGCCCCGTTTGGAAGATACTATGGCATATAGCGATACCCCCGCCAATGTACTAGCAGCCCCGCTTAGCCCCAGAAATTAATGCTCGGTAGCTGCATGGCTGGTAGCACTGAGCTCACAAAGCTCGCCTCGGCTCTGCCCGCTACCTCCAGCCACAACCACGCCAGTCGCCCCGGCACAACCCAGAGTGGCCTAGTACCCCGTCGCTGAACGCGAGTGGCGGTCTATCCTCCACTCCCCAATCTGCAGTAATGGATTCTCCTCTGATGGCCCGGCTGCTCCGCGAGCTGCTCCGCCGCCCGGCCTGCCAGCTGGCAACGGGCCGCTGCGTGCGGCCGGCTCTGAGCCGTCTGTCGGCCGCTGCTCCGTCGGCCGCCATTCCCGGCCTGAACTACCAGCAGCAGCAGCGCCGGGGCTACGCCGTGCACCGGCCCGGCGGCAACGATGCGGCGCGCGATGGCATGTCCAAGAGCGAGAGCAGGTGGCAGCAGCGGACCGACATCTTTCCGCACGACCGGGCTGATGAGTTTGATACATATGCTATGGTGACGGCCGACGATCTGCGCAATCGCAAGACGCGCCCGCGCAAGGTCAAGATGCTGATGCGTGACTTTATCCACGGTACGACAGCCCTTTCCTCTTTGCTTGTCTTCTGCTGGTCGCCACGCTAACCTCGCCCTGTGCTGCAGACAGCCTGTACAACCCGTCGTACGGCTACTTCTCCAAGGAAGCTGTCATCTTCACGCCCGGCAAGCCTTTTGCCTTCCACAAGATGCGCGACAACCTCGAGTTCTACTCGGACCTGGCCCGGCGCTACGTCGAGTTTGAAGACGCGCTCGACGCCGCCGCCGGCACGCCCAACCCTACACGCCAGCTGTGGCACACGCCGACCGAGCTCTTCCGCCCGCACTACGGCGAGGCCATTGCACGCTACCTCGTGTCCAACTACCGCCTATCCAGCTACCCCTACCACGACCTAGTCATCTACGAAATGGGCGCCGGCAACGGCACGCTCATGCGCAACATTCTCGACTACATCCATGCGGCCGACCCCGACGTCTACCAGCGCACGCAGTACCGCATCATCGAGATCTCGCCGCAGCTCGCAGCGCTACAGGCGCACGCTCTGGCCGGCAGCCCACACGCAGCGCACGTCGACATTGTCAACCGCAGCATCTTTGAGTGGACCGAGCCGGTGTCGTCGCCGTGCTTCTTCCTGGCCATGGAGGTGTGGGACAACTTTGCGCACGACGCCGTGCGCTACAACGACGAGACGGAGCAGCCGCTGCAGGCCGTCGTCCTGGTCGACGGCGACGGCGACTTTTACGAGTTCTACTCGCCCGTGCTCGACCCGCTCGTCGCGCGCTTCTTCCGCGTCCGCCAGTCGGCCACCGCCGGCGCCTACCCGCGCCCCTATGCCCGCAGCCGCCTCGTGCGCCACCTGCAGAGCTACCTGCCGCTGCGGCCCAACCTCTCCGACCCGGAATACGTGCCCACGCGGCTGATGGAGTTCTTCGAGATCCTGGAAAAGTACTTTCCGCGCCACCGGCTTGTCGCCTCCGACTTTCATTCGCTGCCGGATGCGGTGCGCGGCTTGAACGCGCCGGTTGTGCAGACGCGCTTTGAGCGCATGATGGTGCCCGTGACCACGCCGCTTGTAAGTCGTGTCTCGTCCTTGTTTCTCGGTCTACTTCCAATGTCCATGCTAACCAGTTGTCTCCCCATGTAGGTCCACCAGGGGTACTTTGATATTTTGTTCCCCACAGACTTCCAGGTCATGGAGTCCATGTACCGCTCCATGACGGGAAAGTTCACGCGCGTCAGCACGCATGAGGACTTTATGCGGCGTTGGGCGTACATTGAAGATACCGAGACGCGGTCCGGCGAGAACCCGATGCTGGACTATTACCAGAATGCCAGCTTCATGGTGACTCTATAGTCACGAAAACCCTCTTCTCCTGGATGAAGGAGAAGGAATGAAGGAAAAAAAAAGAAAAAAAAAGAAAAAAAAAAAAAGACCTACAGCAGCTACCCAACACACACCACTGACCACAGAATCACGAGGGACAAAAAATCATTGCCGTGAGAGAGATTCATGTCTATATTTACCAGTTCATAAAATATTAAAGAAACTTGCAACTCCCGTATCAACCTAACCCGAAGACAATGTACCGAAAGGATCCAGGAACAACTCATCGCAACCCACTCCCTAGACAGAGCACGCACACAAGAGCGGCAGGGAGGCGCAGGCAGCGAAAAAAAAAAATAAAACAGCCCAAGCACCACCACAGCGGCTACAGACTACACTGCGTTCGCCTGCGCTCCGCCTCTCCACCTCCTCCGCATCACACTCTCTACAGCTTCAGCTTCTCCTCCAGCCACTTGGTAGCCGTTGCGACACCCTCGTCAATGCTCTCAGGCTTGGTGCCCATTCCCTGGCGCGACGGCTCCTTGCCGCCCGACTTGCCGCCAATGACCTCGCTGACGGTCGTAGCCCATGCCTCGGCTGTCACGCCCTTGCCAGCCAGATGCGAGCCGACAAACACGCCGTGGGCGACGCCCGACGCCTCGCTGCCAGCGATTATGTACACAGACCGCTCCTTGTCCTTGGACTTGTAGTAGTTGATGACCTCGCTGATGGCCTTGATGTTGGCCGAGATGGGCAGGCGGCCGACAAAGAACTTGGCGTCCTGGTCCTTGCTAAAGTGCGCCTGGACAGCCTCCAAGGCAGCCTTGGCCTCGACCTTTTGGCGCTTCTTCTGCTGGTCGGTGATTTCCTTGGTGATCTTCTCGAACCGCTTGCGCAGCGCATCCTTGGTCACAGCCGAGATAGTCAGCGTGCTCAGAGCAACGCCCGTGTTCTTAGCCTCCACCTCCTTTTCGGGACTGAACGACATCTTTTCTAACGCATCCATACGCTTGCTGAACTCGGCAGCAGCTGCCTGCACCTGGCGGGCAGTCTCGCCGGTGTAGGCGATGATACGACGGATACCCTTGGCGATACCAGACTCCTCGACAACCACCAGGTCCTTGATCAGACCGGTAGAGGTGACGTGGGTACCACCGCAAAACTCAATACTCAGCTTCCGCCACTCGGGGTTTTTCGGGTCAGCGAGCAGGTCATCAACTGAGGCGCCGATGGAAACCACGCGCACAGGGTTGGGGTAAGTTTCGCCAAAGACGGCACGCAGACCCTCAATTTCACGGGCAGCCTCAAGACTAACGTCCTTGTAGTAAACAACCTTGTCATCCTTGATGTACTGCTTAGACATATCCTCGATCTTGGTCAGATCAGCAACACTGACACCAGCCTTGTTGGAAAAGTCGAAACGCAGCTTGTCCTCATCGACCAGCGAGCCCTTCTGGTTAATCTCGTCGCCGAGGACCTCACGCAGAGCGTAGTTCAGCACGTGGGTGCCAGTGTGATTATTACGGATCGATGCGCGGCGCAGCTCGTCGTACTCGCAGATGACTTCATCGTCAGTAGACAGAACACCCTCCTCAAGGTAACCGTTGTGCAGGATGTAGCCACCAAAGCTCTGAACATCCAGAACCTTGAATGTTGCAACGCCGTCAATGACGATTAGACCAGAGTCGGCAACCTGGCCACCGGCCTCGGCATAGAAGTTGGTTCTGTCAAGCAGTAGGCCCAGAGCAGTGCCCGAGGGAATATCCTTGGTAGACTTGGCAAAGGTCTTACCGTCGTAGATGAGCTGAATCTTGGCAGTGACTTTGCTCTTAGCCACGACATCGGGGGGGAGATATTTGGGCTCATCGTCAGTGCGAGGAAGCTTGAGCGTGTCGAGCTCGGCAATCTGGTGGACGTCCAACTTGCTGAAGACCTGAGTAGACTCCTTGACGACCTTGCTGGCCTCACGGGCCTTTTCACGGGCAACCTCAACCTCAGCTTCATCAATGTCCAGGTTCCGCTCCTCGGCCATCAGCTTAGTCAGATCCAGAGGGAAGCCGTAGGTGTCATACAATCTCCAAACAACCTCGCCAGAAAGCTTCTTTTCGCCCTTTTTGATAGCGTCATTGGCGAACTTTTCGAATTGAATCTCGCCACGGTCGAGAGTGCGGGCAAAGGCAACCTCTTCTTCGTCAAGAATCTCCTTGATGTCAGCCTGCTTCTTGACCAGCTCGGGGAACTGGTGGCCCATCTGCTCAACCAGAGCAGGCAGGACCTGGGAGAAGAACGAGCCAATCTCGGCGTTGAAGTACTTGCGAGCGTAGCGGACACCGCGACGCAACACACGACGAACAACGTATCCACGGCCATCATTGTTGGGAACGGCACCATCAGTAATGGAGAAGGAGAGCAGACGGATATGGTCGGCAATGACACGGTAAGCAGTGTCGATACCATCAACGTCATCCTTGCCATACTTGTCGGTGTAAGGGCGCGCGTTGGTAATCTTTTGAATTTGGTCAAAGAGGGGGGTGAAAATGTCGGTGGCGTAGTTGGAAATGGTGTTTTGCAAAGCAGAAACCAGGCGCTCGAAGCCCATACCAGTGTCAATGTGCTTAGCAGGGAGCGGCTTCAGGGACTTGTCCTTCTGGCGATCATATTGCATAAACACGTTGTTCCAAACCTCGACAACCATGGGGTCATCCATGTTGACCAGGCTGGCAGCATTGCGGCCACCGACCTTGTCGTAGTGCACTTCACTGCAGGGACCGCAAGGGCCCTGGTCACCCATCTCCCAAAAGTTGTCCTTCATGTTTCCAGGAAGAATGTGGTCCTCGGGGACGCCAACGTCCAGCCAGAGTTGCTTGGCCTCCAGATCAGGCTCCAGGTTGAACTCGGCGTTACCCTCGAAGTATGTCACGTACAGGCGGCTAGGGTCTAGGCCAAAAACCTTGGTCAGAAGCTCCCATGACATATGGATGGCCTCCTTTTTGAAGTAGTCGCCAAACGACCAGTTGCCCAGCATCTCAAAGAAGGTCTAGGTTGGAGTTGTGTGTTGTTAGCTTGGTGGTTGCACAAACTTGTGAAACAAGGGGAGGTGACTCACGTGGTGATAGCTGTCCTTGCCGACATCGTCCAGATCCTGAACAAAAGTCAATAAATCGGTTCGGCGTTGAGGTAGAAAACGGCTTGGAACTTACGTTGTGCTTGCCGCCAGCACGGATACACTAAATTGGGGCTGTCAGTATTGGTCGCAATGTAAACAAATCCTGGTCAAAAAGGGCTAAGCTTGTATGACGCATCGCGGGGTAGATTTTTTTGCGGTGCCTGCTTTATCACAAGCACCAGTACCCCGCGCCCAGTATAGAATTGGTGATAAAGCCACGGACATACCTTTTGAGAGTCTGCAGCACGCTTCAGGCTGGCCAGTTCGCTTCCCTTGTTGACAGTGCCCAGGAAAATGGGCTTGAACTGGTTCATACCGGCATTCGTAAAGAGTAGAGTGGGGTCATCATGAGGCACAACAGATGAGGAGGGGACTACAACGCGATGAACGAGTAAGCACAGGTGCTTGATATAATCCATCAAGGAACCGTCTTGTTTGCAGCAACAGGACTATTTTACCAATGGTGTGACCGCGCTCCTCAAAATACTTGAAGAAGGTCTCGCGCACCTTGGCGCCAGGCCACTGAACCTCGGCCATGGCAAGAAAAGACGACGACGAAAAGTATCGCGAGAGTGAGAGCGAAGGACTAGATCGACCAGGTGCTCTGGCGAAGCGCAGCAGGCAATGTCGAGAAAGCGTCGACGGGCGAGCAACAAGAGCCGTGGGCGTCGATGGGCGGAAGGCAATTAAAGCCGGGAAACGGGAGGGCAGTATACGAGGAATGGTGGAGGTCGGAAACGAGGAGCCGTTGTGGTTGGAGTAGAGAAAGAGAATGGGAGAAAACCAAGACGGAGGAGTGCAGCGCAAAAGAGAGGTGCTGGTGAACGGGCAAACGGTGATGGTGGGGGAAGAAAAGCTTGGCTGTAGACAAGCCAAAGATAAAGACGATGAAACGGAGCAGCTCAGAATTTTCAGGGTTCGGGTTAGTGCGAGAGACGGTAGTAGATAAGCACTGAAAAGTGGTGGCAGTTACTGGATAGTTGGTGAACTACAGAAGGGTCCACAGAGGGGAAAGGAGCTGAGACAGGTGAATCAGCGAGATCAACAGGGTATCTGGTGTCAGTTACAGGGTGGTGACGGTGACGGTGACGATAAGGAATCAGTGCTACTGTTATCAAGTAGGCTGTCCAGATTGAGGCCAGTGACAATACAATGGCAAAAAGGAAGTCAGCCACTAACAGCAGGACGGCCATCAGCAGGACGGCGGCGGCGAGACCCTGGGTCTCCAGGGCGGGCAGCCCATTGTTCGCTTACGCCGGAAGAGCCCCCGGCTGCTGCGGGGATTAGCCGCAGTTCAGCCGTACGTTCGGATCACGAAGCTTCTGTCTGGTTCTCCATCTTTCTGGAGCTTACAGCAGCGAGGACGTAGACTGACTAGCGCTACAGGCACTGTATCCTAGCACGTGCATATTGTACATACAGAGCTTGTGTAGCTCCTCCTGCGGCAAACTAGAATCCCCCAAGGATCCCAACATTCCAGCGGCTTCCATCACACGCCTTGGAGTCCACCAGCGGATTCGATGCACTTCCACCTGCAGCCAGAGTGTCAAAGTGGCCAGAGCTCCATACAAAAAGGCACGCCCGCCCTGGCTTTTTTAAATATGCGGTTTGTGTCTGCGTTTGCATCTAGTGTTCCGTGTTCTTCTCCGGCTTCGATCTCGCCTATCATCTCCAGTCTCCGGGCCTTCACAGCCGCTCTGCCACCCCTAACCCTTGACGAGTCTTTTTGCACGTGCACCGCCGTCTGTCGCCCATCCCATCCAAACCATGGCTTCAATGTCTGCTTATCCCCAGCTCCACCAGTCTACAGCTACATCCCCCGTGCCAGAATCCGGATACCACATCCACAGCCCCAATCACCTGCAACTGCTTCAGCTCCAGCACATGCAGCACATGCAAATGCACATGTCAAAAGCGCAGACGCACGTTGGGAACCCGCAGCCAGGCCCGGCCCAGGCCCAAGCCCAGGCCCAGCAGCAATATCTGGACTCCCATTCGCAGGCGTATATTGCGCACCAGGGCCCGGGGATCCCGCCCATCTCTTCTCCTGGAGCGGCTGCCGCCGACTCCTCCTTTGTCACAGCGCCCGCGCCCGCTCCCGCGACCGGGCACAAAAAGCGCAAGCGCAAGGCAGAGTCGCAGGATGCTCCTGGCAACGAGCGACTCTCCAAGCGCCTCAGTCTCCTGAATCTTGGTACGTCTGTGGTCCTTGCTCCCCGCCGCCGCCGCTCCTCATACATCCTGTACTCTGTATCCGAGTCCGGCTCTGAGTCTGCCGACAGCGCCATGGACACGGACGACCTTGAACCAGATTATTGACAGGTCCTGCCTCTCTCTTTCTTTCGGCTGCTGTCTGAAAAAAGAACACAATGGCGCCAAGCTTTACATCCCAGTAGAAGCTCCCTCGTCTCCAATTTCCTGCCCCGGAAGGCCCGACCTTACCATGTGCGCCGGCGCCAACCCGCCGTCCCCCACCACCAGCCGCCACGACCACCGCCGCAATTCGCACTCTTCGCGGCGCCGGCCACCCGCGCACAACGACCCAAACCAGATGATGCAGCTCGACGACTCGCGCCACAAAGTGTACATTTACAACATCGACGACGAACTGTCCTCGTCCGAAAGTGAGCCCGAAGACGGCCGCCTCATCATGCTGCCGGACCTAAAGAAGCACCTGCTCGCCAACCGCATGCCGCTCCCGATCCCGCCTGTCGTCAGGCCGTCGCCCGAGGGCGAATTGGCCGGGATGCAGCTCGTGCTGTATCGCGAGCCCGCGGCCTTGACAGTGCCCGAGGCCGATGATAGTGTGCGCAGAGCCGTTGTCGAGGCGCGCCAGCGTATCCGCGACCGACAAAAACTCGGGGCGGAAGCTGCTGCTGCCATCGCTGCCTCAGCGCCACCGCCTGCGGCCTCTGCAGCCTCGGGCCTGTCTCAGTTGTCCCTCCCTACCCCCTGTACCGCCTCTTCCTTTGATACCCCCTCGTTTTCGTCGTCATTTTCCAGCCAGCAAAGTCAGCAAGCGCAGCAGATGTATGCGCCTGATGCAATGGACATGGATGTGGACATGGACATTGACTGAAGTAGCCAAGCCTTGAAGTTTGTTGTTGAATCCCGACCCCTTGATGTGCTTGCAGATCTTACTTGGATACATGTACTGTACCATAGTACGTTGGCCTCCTATCAACAAGACAGAAATATACGTACCCATGTCTCTGCGTGCGAGATTTCACCATACTTGAATCACTTGCTGAATAAAAGATGTGTTGTGGTTGTAGTATTAGTGCCAACCGCGACCCGTAGAAACGATTAATGACAATATTTTGTTTTACACTAGCCTGCAGTAAATTGATCCTTGCGCACCATATCATTCCTTTCAGCGGCCTGTAGGAGGCGGCCCAGCTGGCGGGGCATAGTCGGTGGTTATTCCCGACGTTTGTTGTGACTGGGTTGAAGAAGATGCGCCGGCCGGTGGCGGCGCATAGCCGGCCGAGGTCTCGTTCTTGGCGTCGGCCGGGTGGTACGTCGGGGGTGGCGGCGCCATAGGCTGCATGACGACGTAATACGCGGGCGGCGGCTGGGTGTAGGGCTGATATGTCGGCATAGGATCGGCGTAGCTGGGGTCAATCTTTGCCATGGCTGCTCTGCTGACCATAAACTGTGTGCGATGTCAGCGGAAGGTCCAGAGTGATGCCGGGGCCGGGATGCGTAGAGGACTTACGCGATGGTAGCGCAGGGGAAGCTTGCCCTGCTTGAGCCGTTGGCGGGCGTGGATGTGGCCGACAAGAAGATAGATGCTGATGAGAGTAAGAATGCCTAGAAAGATGGACCACTTGACGATGTAGCCGGTCTGTTGAGGGCCATGTCAGTAGGTGGAACAGTGCGGAGGGTTGCTATGTCTTGGTGGTGAAGACTTACGTAGGAGTACCAAAACGGACGCGCTACTCCGTCTCTGTCAATAATCCAGCCCGAGGGCAGCTCGTCGTCATTGTCTGCTCTGGTGAAAAGGGAGATCATGGCGGAGAGGGATGTAGTGGTGGAAGGGCGAGTCGACGGTGGGTCTGGTTTGCGGCAGCTGGTGCAGAGCTGGGAGGAGAGATGCTCAGTCTGGGTGGTGGTGGTTGAATAGATTCAAAGATGCCCACAGCAAAGAGATGCACCAGCGTTTATAGCGATTGTGTCTTTGTTTACTTGGCAGCCAACAGAGGCTTCTATTATAGCTCGGCGCACCACAACAAAGACAGGAATGGAGGGCTCAGAGATTAGAGAACAACCGATAGGCGAGAATCGAGAATGCGGGAGCAGCAGCACGGAAAAGAAATAATAAAGACGAAGAAAAAGAAGAAGCCCGAATTAGCAGCGATGGCGCCGAGGAACTCAATCGAGATATTGCACTGCTTGGATTGTCAGTTGGCATCGCAGAGAATGCGGCTGTATGTGACGATTCTCCCAATAAGTAGCGAATAAACACTCGCGATTGGCGACGGCACGATGAATACGACGACAACAAGGGGAGAAGGAGCGAGCGAGGAAAACAGGAAGGAAGGAGAGACAGGGGATGGGGGAAACGACCCTGCTGGATGCGGTAATTGCAGAAGGGGACGGGACAAGAGGAAGGTGCGACAAGGGAAGCAAGCAGCTGCCTGCTGTGGCAGTTTGTGCGATGGTGAATTTCACTTCACTTCACTTCACTTTGAGAGACGCCGAGCGCAAGATGCGACGGGGGGAGAGGGAAAAGATTATGCGTCAATGGGCAGAGAAAGGGGAACATAAAGCGAGCACAAACGCGCTTGACAAGTGTCTTGGGGGAGGGGAATGGCCAGTCAGGGCCTGGCGGACGGGGGTTTGAGCCTCAGGGACAAGCGCAGGACCACAAACAAAGCGAAAACACCAAACCAACAGTGGAATCAAATTGAATTGGCCGCCGGATGGTCCAATTCCTGCGATGGTGTTTTTTTCTTTTTTTTTCTCCTGTGAATGAAAAAAAAAAAAAAAAAAGACCTGTAGAGGCCCCAGGCGCCAACGCACGCACAGCAATGCAGACTTGCAAATATGTAAGCCAGCCAGGCAAAATGGGGGATAGACAACGCCCAAGCGCGATAGGAATTGGACAAGCAAGCAACTTGCCGCCAAAAAAAGAACGCGGAGCACGGGCAGCCGTGATGAGAGAGAGAGAGAAAGGGAGGGAGAAAGACCGAGAGTAAAGGAGAAACAGAGGCTCATCCTGTTCTCTTGTCATGGGAGGTAGACCCGCACTCACCGGCAAAGTATCGCCAGGATACACTCTCAGGCTTCGTTGACCAGACCCAAGCCCGGACGGAGGGTTAGTTGCCAGCAATCAAGTCGTTCGTTCGCGTAGCCGTTCGTTCGTACCCGCGCCACTGTCTCGGCGGTGATTCTCTGCTTATGACAAGGCCGCGCAGCCCAGGAGAACGTAGTAAAAACCGAATGTGAACTGGACAAGAGCAACAACAAGTTAAAAAAACAAATAAACAAATAAAAAACTCTCCCCTCCTCGCGGGCCCTCATCCATATTATCTACAGTTTAAAATTGCCCGCGAACAAAGTCTCTATCCCCCCCTACCATACGGAGCCTTTTTGCTTCTGGCAGGCTCATCGTATGAAACATGTTGCCGTGTCGAGTTCTCTGGCGTCTTTCCTGATCACCAAAATCTATACCCATTATTCATGTTCCCTTCCCCCCCCCCCCTTTTCAAGTATTTACTGGGACATCATGCTGCCTGTTTCGCACCTCCTGTGGCCCGGGGACGGATCAGTTTGCGCTTTCTTTGTGTGATCTGCTCGCTATGTCTGCACAGCCCACCTACAATATTCGTACGTCGATATTCGTACGTGTATGCGTCTCTGCCATATGTCATGAGAGCCGCGCTGTCTGATTGACACGCATATAGGTTATACCGGCCTTATCACCTCTTGTACGGCTAGAGGCCGCCCATCCGTCTCGCAAACAATCACAAAGACTGAGCACTACCACGTTTCACTGCTCGTTCTGTGCATTCTCATGACCGCAACACGCTTTCATTCTGTCAAGTAAACACAAATATCATGATAATATAACAAGGCCGTTTCTCTCACACTCAAACTCACATCCACACTCCTTCGCCCTCTACCTGCATCCGTTTCATACCCGCCTCACACTCTCGCGGTTCGCTCCGTCATCCATCTCATGACTGTTAGATGTCTGATTAACCGTCAGGTTAGTTGGGCTCTCCAGCTCTTGTGGCTCCATAGGCGGCGGTTCCATCCGGTTTGACGACGCTGACACGACAGACGCGCTCCGCACATTTGGGCTGTAGCTGGGCGCCTGGTCAGTGTCACTCTGATGTCCGGTTGAGTGCTGCTGCACGTAGCTCTGTCCAGTGGGATGCTGTTGCATGTAGCTTTGCCCTGTATTCTGCTGCTGCATATATTCTTGACTAGCAGACCGGTTCTGGATAGAGCTGTGCCCGGTAGACTGGCGTTGCATATGCTCCTGGCTAACAGATCTGTTTTGGATAGAGCTATATCCAGTAGACTGGCGTTCCATAGAGTTATGCCCGGTGGGCTGACGTTGAACAAAATCATGGCCCATAGACCGGTTATCAATAGTGCCATGACCAGTAGACTGGCGCTGGATCGAGCTATATCCGGTAGACTGACGTTCCGTAGAGCTATGTCCAGTGGACTGACGCTGAACAGAGCCATGGCCAATTGCCTGGTTCTGAATAGTGCTGTGGCCAGTAGACTGTCTCTGGATCGAGCTATATCCGGTAGACTGACGTTCCATAAAGCTATGTCCAGTGGACTGTCGCTGGACAGGACTGTGCCCCATAGGCCGGTTATCAATAGTGCTGTGGCCAGTAGACTGTCTCTGGATCGAGCTGTGCCCAGTAGACTGACGTTGAAGCGACCCAGCATGGCTAGATTCAGCGTAACCACTGTTACGTCCATCGCTACTAAACACGCCTAGACGGCGCTCATCCAGTAATCTTTCCTGTCCCTGGCCCTGGCTTTGGCCCTGTGACGGGAACGAAGGCATCGGCGGCTCCTGCTCCCAAGTCTTGGACGAGCTGGATGGGTGCGACGAGCCCGACGTCTTGGGCCGGACAGACGCTGCCAGTGAGGGTGCATTCCAGAATGACTTCTTCTTGCTGTCGTCGTCGGCTTCGAGCTGCTTCCATCCGCTCAGAATCTCCTGCTCGTCGGCTGGCATAATCGTCATCAGATCCTCTTCGCCCTGGGCGACGCGGGAAGCCTCAATGTAGGCCTGGTATGTCTTCTTACCCATACCCTTGAGCTGGAGATACGCACCCTGGAAACTATACGCAGGCAAAGCCCAGAAAGCTGTGCAGAAACCCTGTTAGTAAACTTGTCATCAAAGCTCGAGTCGCCAGACTGAAGCCGACATCCACTTACCACCAAAAGGCTTCAGCAAAAAGCCACCCAGACCCTTTGCAATACCCTTCATCATTCCCTTGTGACCACCGGTTTGCGCACCAATATACGGCTGCATGACCAAGCCCGTCACACCATCGTAAATTCCGTAGCCAAACTCCTTGCCAGCAACCTTGAGACCACTACCAATGCCCTTGACCTTCTCAGACTCGCGAACCATAGGATCGTTGTAAAGCTTGGGGGCGTTTCTGAAGCCCTTGGCCATTCCGAGAGATAGGTTGAGGGGCGTCTTGGCACCAAGTTCCACAAGCTTAGCCATGCCCTTTCCAGCCTCTCGACCAACATCCATAGTCTTTGAACTTTTAAGTCTGGCTGCTTGATTCGTAATGGTAGATGTACTGAAGCTAGAAGACGCAGTTGTACTCGTCGCACTTCTATCAGATGGCTTCAAAGAAGCAATCGATCGCATCTTTTTGATCGAGGATTCAGGGCTGGAATGGGAAACTGAAGGCTCAGTCGCTCTATGGGTGGGCGGCATAGGTCTTCGAGCAAGATTCATGTACTGCTTCTCCAGTGAAGATTCCCCGGGTTTTTCGTCCATGGCGGGGTATCTAGAGTCACCCGGTGCGGCTTTCAGGTCCAAGTCGCGGCCGGAAACAATACTGGCAGTCTCGGAGTTTGAGTTTGAAGCAGGATTCTTCTCAGAAGCCCGTTTCTTGGACGCACTTGACACGCCACTGTGGAAACCAGCAACAGTGTAAGCCACATTTGCAATGTCATTGATGACGTTGGCAGTGAATCCAGAAACCGGGTCCCACGGTTCGGCTGTGGTATTGTGCTCTCGAGGGCGGTATCTACATCAGTTAGAAATGTTATAGCTCATTTAATTAGAGGCATTCTGATTTTGACTTACATTTTGAGATCAGACCAGTTTAGGAGTCCTTCACGGACCAACAGAGCTGCTGCCATGGCAGACAGTTTGACATTTTTATATTGTCTAACCTTCCATACTGCCGTTCGGGAAGGTAGCAAGCTGCACCGCAAGTCACCGACATCAAGCTGCTTGTGGAAGCTGTCAGCTCCCACGAGAGTGCCATTTTCTCCACAAACTCTGGTGCCCAGTTCCTTTGCATTCTGAATGACCTCTGGCTGAGCACAGGCTTTGAGAGCTTCCGCAAGCCTTATAGCTGTGAGCTTGGAAAACGGAATAGGGCGCGGGCCAGCGCCAGCCTGAGCAATCATAGCACCCCAGAAAGGTTGGTCGCCAAAGAAGGGCACAATAACTGTAGGCACTCCAGCGTGAATACCAGCTGATGATGTTCCTGCACCACCATGATGCACCACAGCGCTAACATGCTTGAAGAGCCAGTCATGGGGGCAGTTTCCAAGCATAAAAACATTATCGGGGACGTTGAGAGATTCACCACCAAGACCACCCCAGCCCTTAGAAACAAGGGCCCGCACACCAGAAACACGAACAGCTTCGAAAATCAGCCTGGTCAGGGCGTCAGGATCGTTGACAACAATGGAGCCGAAACCAATGTATACCGGGGGGGGGCCAGCCTTGAGGAAGGCATCAAGTTCGGGTTCGGGAGTGTAATTCGATGCCAGATCGAGCATGAAAAAGCCAGCGACATCAATATTGTCACCCCAGTCCTGGGGCTTAGGAATGAGAGCCGGAGACCTAAACAGAACCCAATGTTAGATATAAATAAAATATCAAGATATGATTATCTGGAGAAAGAAAGCTTACCAGCAGTATGTGAAGGGAACCTGGAGGCGGTTAAGCAGCCCCGGAGTCCAGGCTACAGAAAGCTCTTCAAGCTCCAAAGTGTTGACTCGGAACTTGTTAATGACATCAGCCAAGCCCTGCCATGTGAGCATCTCAACCAATCCATAGGTAACCGAGTTAGCCGTTGCAAAGTCCGTGTTGCCAGAAGACTGCATGTTAACCAGGGGGTGGGGGAAAGCACGGGTCGGCGACCACGGCATACTATTCAAAATATTAGCATGGTCGATCAAGCACTAAGCAAGCATGTATGGCCATGCAAAGAGCAGTTCTTACGTGAACATCATGTGAAGCGGGATGCCAAGCTTCTCGGCAATGTGGATATGCGCAAAGCTAGGCGGGTTCGCAATGATGACGTCAGCCACAAACGGCCGACCGCTCAGTTCAAACCCGACTTCTAGGGACTCGCCCTTGCGATGGGGCTTGAGAGCTTCACCAGTGCCGTCACCAGGCTCAAAGCACGAGCGCCAGCAGCCCTCCACCATTTCCTGGATGCCTTTGCGTCTACGGCTGACCTCTCCGCTCTTGATGGTGTCTCTGCCGGGGATCAGGCCGGGATTCTTGACCATGAAGGCCATCAGCTCAGCCGGGTTACCGCCAATGCAGAAGAACTCGAGGCCGTTCTCTTCGACAAACTTTTGGAAATTCCCGTGCGTGGCAATGCGCACTCGGTGGTTAAATTTGTTCTTCAAGACCTTGCCCAGTGCAACAAAGGGCTGGACATCACCGCGTGATCCAACAATCTGGATAACAACATTGAGGCTCGGGGGTGGGAGATTCTGGGAGTCAAAGCCAAGTCCCGGCGGAATGTATGCCGGCGGGGCATCCTGGGGGTCAAACTGGGCAGGTGGGTTTGGGGCAGGAGACATGAAGTGCGCAAACAGCGTAGACGCGCGGTTGATGTTGATGTTGATACGACCGTCATCTGCGGGAAATGGCACGGAATTGTTAGCATAGCATAAGCATGGAACACGGTAGCAGAATTCAGAAAGCATGCGTACTTGTGATGTTGGCAGCACCAGAGAAAGCATCATTGCTGATGTTGATCTCGGCATATGCCGGCGGGCTCTCGTCGTTGGGTGCTACCGAAAAGGTGGAGTATGGCCGGTAGGGCTGGAACTGCGGCGGGGCGGATTCCATGGACGCTCTGGTGGCAGCGTCGTCGTCGCTGTCGTAGCTAGACTGGTTGTAGCCCATGGCCTCCATCTCCTTCTTGCTGGCCATCGCTATTGAAGCGCAAGTGCAAGTCGACAGTGGAAGAGGGGTAGAGGAGAGGGGCTCTGGGTTGGGAGTAGATCTATAGTAGACGTATGGGAAGTAGAAGTAAGATGTTGAAGATGTAGAGATGAGGTTGGAGGTGAGGTTCTGGCAGAGGCCAAGTAAAAGGCAAAGGGAATAAGAGCAGAGGCAAGCACTGTTATAAGAATATCCCCTCGCCAGGAGAGGAGAGCACTCAAAACAGAAGTCAGTGGAATAGTGGCGTCTATGCAGCGAACCCACAAGCAAGCAAGGCATACGCCTCAGATATAAACCTCAGGTATCTATCGGCAGACGAGACGAGGAAGGCATCCACCTTAGCAAGAAGGCACCCGTATAACAGAGGAGCCACTTCCCACTTCACTTCCTGTGCAAGAATAAGCAGCGGGTTGATAGACACGCAGACACTGACTGACTGCTACGTCAAGAGGAGCAAGAAGACCTTGTCAAAGAAAGAGATGAAGGTAAAAATAACACAGGCAGCTGTACAACCAGGTAGTCAAGATCACGAACAAGCATTCAGGAGCGTCCCTCGAGCAAACTTTTACCCAGCAGACCGGCAGTGCTTGGAGCCATCCATCCGCCTTTATACTGCTGCCTTGGTCGAGAACATGGCGCCCCAGCAGGTCCTGCTTCTCCATCCGTCGCTGGCTCTCTACGCCAATGCCGGCCCCTGCATAGGTCTAGTCAGTCGTCCTGGTCCCAAGCCAAACTTGACCCTTCGGTCTTAACCCCGGCCGCAGGATCGACTTACTCGCAGCTCCTGTGCCAGGCCTTGGTCGCCCGTCCAAGCTCCCTCGCGGCGCACGCTGCGCACGCCCGCCTCCTCCGCGTCTGCGCCAGGATAAACATGTTTCGCTAGGCCAGCCAGAAGGAAACCAACCGGCCTAACAAGTCCGGTCCCCCCTTTTTGAGGCAAGTTTTCTTCAGTCTAGAGCGCTTCTTGCTACGGGACGTCGGCGCTGGCTGTAACAAATGCCAGTGTCAGACACGGACTTAATCGACAAAATCCGGATTTAAATTTTGCCTCAGCAAAATAATCCTACACACTAGCTTTTTGAGTCCTGAGCGGGCAGCTTTCTGGCAAATCTCTGCTTGGGCCTGACTATTGTATGTGTGTGCACATACGCCAGTGACTCGTTCGATCTTCGTGTATGGCCTTTGACCGAGCACTGATGTCGCCGGGTGTCTGTAGGTACATGCTTTATTTACATGCGGGTTCTGATGTGACCATTCATTCCCTTCGCATCCGGGAAAGGGGGAACCGTCACCCACTCATGCAAGTTACACCTTGGCTCTATTTTGCCAAGTGTTCAAGAACATTTGTTTGTTCGATGGATGGTGTCAAACTAAAAAAGCCTACGACTATCCGCAGCGGCTGTCTTACGAGGGGTGCAATCCGCGGTTCCTAACCGCGTATTAACTACTCGATTCTTGATACTCGTATTCCCGTAAACGCGTGTTAAAGTTAGCTACTTGACTGTAAACGTAAACCCCAGATCCATCCGTCTCACACTTTCCCCCAAATACGTATCTACATGCATACCTTCTTGCCCATAGACGTACGCAGACACAGTTAACACGCTTTCACAAGCCATGTGATACATCCTGTCAAATAAGAGGGAACAACCCCGCGATTCACAACTAGAAACAATAAACCATGATGCGCCTGGGGCCTTGTCGCCCCAACCCAGAACAGCAAACAAGACAAGCAAAAAATGAGCCGCGCAAGAAGCAATGAGGTAGCTAAAAAACAACAAGGCGGAAAGGGGGGGAGGCGTGGAGAATAGTAAAGGGGAAAAAGAAAATGGAACAAGAGGGATCCGAGGCTGGCTAGCAGTCGTCGCCGGGTACCACTCCAAGTGAGCTGAGCCACAGAAAAGCGTCCGCGTAACAGCGACCACAAAACGCAACATATGGAAACCCGGGGTTTGGGCGAATCTCCGACATCTGTCGTGCTTTGAGCTGCTGTGCCAAACCCGGAAGCAGAGTGCTTTCTTCAAGCCGGTTTCAAACAAATTCTTAGAGCTGTTGGTGGTGTCAAGCTATGACATCCGTGAGGTGACGTGAGAGGTTACAATACGGACGTGGCCATGAAGCTGCATGTTTGTAGTTGTGTCGTTTACCCCCCACACTACTAGCCATGAATTTAGCTAGAGAACTTGCGGGTAAGCTTGGCAATGACTACAAGGTAACAGACGTCAGTATATTTTCGGCAGTTAGGACTGTTCGAGTAAGAATGTTCAACGTACTGTGCAGGGCAACAACACTGAAGATAAAGACCAAAGACAGGACCAGAACGACAACAGGGTCGACCTTAAGACCAGGAGACTCATCGGTGTACAACTCTATGGAAAGGGTTAGTATCAATTTGCATACGCTAGGTTTACTAGGACCCTAGAATTCTGCACACCCAAAGCCTCTATAAAGCTCCAGCCGTATAGTCATCGCAAGTACGGTAAACCTGACAAAGCCATATCCATGGAAGGGGCCCAAACATACTAAGCATGGTGCTGCTGCTACCACCAGCGCCGGCAGCGCGAGTGCTCGTGGGGCGCGTATTCGCAATCTTCTCCTTCTGTTCGGCAGCAGCACGGCGGCGGATGGCAGTGCGGGCGCCACCGGGGGCAGAAGCGGGAGACGCAGGGCGGGCGATAGCGGCGCCGCTGGAGACGCCAGCGGGGGAAGCGGTACGAGGAGAAGACTAGCAAGTCAAGACAAGACGTGTGAGCAGACTGAGGCATAGTAACAGGAGAGGCTGGCGACAATTGAAAGACGCGCTCTGCTGGGAGACAGGCGCTGCCCTTCTATTGGTGGATAACGCTAGATAGTTTTGCAAAGGGCCTGGGTGATGCGACTGGCACGTGTTGCGAAAACAGCTTCCAGTGACGATATCCAAGGACGACAGGCTGGAGAAGCAGCAGAAGCAGCAAGACATCCTTACCATTGTTACAAGAGCGAGCGGATGGAAATTCGGGAGACGGAAATCGAGATGGGCGAGAGACGGGCTTCAAAGGAGAAGTTGAAATAAAATAACAGAATCGTCGTTGATAGGAAAAGAAAAAAATACCAGGTCGTCAAACAAGGAGAATAACAGAACCCCGAACTTGACAGCAAGTTCGCCACTGACATAGCACGCTGGAAACAGTAAAGGCCACGGTCACTCTTCTTCGTGATTGGGCCACCCAATTTGTCAACTCTTTAGTGGGGCAGGATTGGCGCACGTGTCGATAAAGCTGATAAGCTGCAACGGGCAAGGGTTAGGTCGAATTGAGGTCTTGTAGGACGTAGACAGACGAAGCGATACAGAAATACGCAGGACATGACATGGAGAAATGAACAATAGGCGGCTCATGTGTGGGTCATCTAATGCTCATGTTTTATATACAAACGTATCAACCGATACATGCTTGTGCCTCGATTCTAGGATACAACTTCTTCATGGGACTCTACACCAGTATGCCAAAAAGAAAATCCATGTTACACTCAATATACCCGTCGCCATCATAGTGTTCCACAGGTTCTCGTATGAAGGACTCCTTACGATCGGATGAATGCAGTTTGCCAACACCAAGGCCGGGTGTCGGCTGTGCAACCAATATCGCCAAGCTTTCCCATCAATGCGGCCAAGCACATGGAAGCATAGCAGAGCAAGATGTACGCGCAGGCCACCAGCTTCGCCGCTTCGTTGAATACGTGCGTATGTGTTCTTGCTGTTATATGAATGCGAGATAAGAAAGAAAAAAAAGCATCATGATTGTGGTGCAAGTAATGGTATTACAGAGTACGTGAATACAAGAAGGAGAGGTAACAAGCACCACGAAAGCGATATGACGCTTTGTGTTGGTGGACGTGCGATGAACCACGCTCCGTTCTCCTACGGGGGACATTTCACTTCTCTGGAAGGCATCGCAAATGACTGTATAACACAATGGTGTCACAGGGATATAGAGATAAAATTCAATTACATGTTTATTTTTAAGGATGAAATCTGGGTCTGGGGAATCAATAGTAGTGGCATCAATGCCTTCTTTTGACAGACATTGAACAAGACAAAATGAACTGGGCGACAAGGACAGGAGCAAGAAGAGATACGATCGGACAGGACACGACAAATCAGAACCTTTGACATCAAAGTGGTGAGAGAACAAGCGAACAAAACGATAGAGGGAATATAAAAAGCAGAGATAGAGCTAGTAGAACGGCCTAGGTGAGATCTCTGATCATGTGCCAAAAAAACCAATCAACAAGCCAATAGGGAAATAACGCAACGGAGTATGCCCAATCTCCCCGACATAGCGCTTTGAAAGTCTGCACTAGTTGCATGTATTTTGACGGCGAGTGCATGGGGGGGGGGGCCACCGAGTCAGGTTCTCGGGCCACAATCTGAGCAAGATGCTTTCAAAGAAGGTCCCGCTCGACTTCCACATGCGTTTTGTAGGAAACATGGCGTCTTGAGAAACATCTCAAGTTTGTAAAGAGATAGTGGGACTCGTGTTACCCAGTGGTGGAAATGTAACCGCGATGGGAGTAGGGTATCGTGTGGATGAACTCCAGTTAGGTTTTTTATGCTTCCTCGGTATTATGAAATGATACGAACGAGGGAGACAGAACAAGCGCATCATGGACTATGTCAGGTCCCAGATATATAAAAGATTAGACTGAAGTGCATACACAGGCTGTATGTCGAAGATAATACTCAAACCCAAACGCCTTCCGCTATGACAGGATACAAGCCATATGAGAAATGAAGATATAAGAGTAATAGGACTGTATCCACAAGGTGCCCGATCAATGAATGGGGAATAGCCTTGTGGTCAAGCATGTTGCAAACATGGTACAAACAAGGATAACTTGGATAGCAGAGAAGACTCGAACGATGGCGATGATTACAAAAGGAACAGACAAAGGGGGAATCATTGGATATTTCAAAGAGTGACATCGAGGACCAGGCTAACATCACGGACGGATGGGCTAGCAAGGTCTTCAAGAACGGGAATCAGATCAAGCAGCTCGTTGTCATGGGCGTCGGAAAACCAACTGCTAATCGGAACAGCGTGTTGTGGGTGAAAGATGTAAGAGGTAGGTGAGTTGTCGATAATTATCGTGTCATGCAGCGGACGACCAATCTGAGACAAGTCTTTGACGTAGTTGCCCTGATGATTGTAGCAACTCTCTCGAAATAGGCGGTGGTGAACAACGTTATGAATATCGAGCTGGTCGAGTAGCGGGTCGCCATACTAGAGTATTTGTTAGATGAATGCGTTAGACAAAGGCGAGGAATCATTTTGAACTCACTTTAGAGACCGAGGCCGTGAAGACGACTACTTCGTAAAGCTCACCCATGCGTTTCATGAACTCATCCACGCCAGGCCGCTTGATCACATAGACATTGTGGTAGCTCCCTTCAATCTCGACAGGGATAGTAAAATCGGCTTGGTTGAGTATCTAGTTTCGATTTGTTAGTTGATTAAGATCGGGAGATACGAATGACTAGTTTAAGCTTACCTTGAACGAGCTGTGCACAAGCGTCTCATCGAGATCAAGAACAAGGCACTTACGGCCCTTGTGGGCGGGGGCAATTTCCGGTAGGAGAGATCGTGGAGCATCCTCAGGCACACTACTATCGACGCTTTGGAACGGGATAGGAGCAGGAGGCGGCGGCGGAGCTTCAGGCAGCACATCGGTGCCGTTTTGCAGGCTTTCTTCATTGCCATTCCGCATCAGGTCATTGGAGGAAATCAATTCCTCAGATTCATCATCATCTTTGGTCGCATCAGCTTGAGGAACGTAAGGCTCAGGCTTGTCGTTATCAAGCGCGGGTAGTACACCCGCTGAGGGAACTATGGACGACTGTTTTGACTCCCGTTTCGTAGCAGTAGTGTTAGACTGCTCTGATTGTGACAGTCCAGAAACACGCTTCTCCTTAGTGACGGCGGAATCAACGGCGGGAACACTTGACGACACCTTCTCGCTCAAAACAGGGGGGCTCGTAGCAATTGTATTGGTGGTGGTAGTAGATGTCGGACCCGTGGGAATGGGCTGATCGAGAGGGGTTTGCGTACGAGAACGCGCCGACTTGGCAGACTTGGCGGTAGTCGGGCGAACCGGCAATTTGTCTAGCTTGTGGACATTTTCAGGTTCTTCCTGATTTGTGTTGATCTCGGGGGCAGAGCAGCAGCCTAGAAGGGCAAAAATACCGCCCTTCTTTTTGCGCTGTGGAGTTCCAGACATGGTCGCAAGGAAAATTTCGCGTTCGTTGATGGTAGGCTCGGGGTTCCGGCGCAAGTCAAAGATGCTGCGGCGAGTGCGGATTCTGGCGGAAGATGGGCGGCCGTTATTATTACCGACGTTGGTTGAGTCGGAGTTGGTTGCGGCGGCACTCGCACCAGATGAGACTGCCGAAGCAGTGAAAGACTCGGCTGGTCGCAGAGACTCCGTAATTGTGGCGATGCTCAGGAGATGGAGCTCCTGAGGTCAATTGCTCGCAGAGCTCAAAGATGACAAGCTATACGCGAAAGTCGATTGTGTTTTCGAGAAGTCTGATAAGACCCGTCGAGGAGGGCGGATGTAGAAATCGTCGGGAGATTTAAAACAGAAGAATAATAAATAAGGGAGAAAAAAAAAGTACAGAGAAAGATATGCTGGGGTGTCTATGTCTACAAGATAATTCGCAGATGGTCAGTAACAAGATGATGACAGGCGATATGCGATGTCTAATCGCATTTTTCGTCAGGCAATCAATATGGGAAAATGGATGATTGAGGCTTTGTACGCGTCGTCGGCAGTGTCTATGGGGCGCAACAAAAGAGGCAATCGGAGATAGGAGCAGTTGTTGTTCGCCACGCCGTCGTCTCGATCTTCAGGTGCAAGGGCGCGATGGCAAGCTGGTAGTAGCAGGCTGGGCGCTGAGACGGCGATCAGGAGCTGACGCAAAGACACGAATAAGAATAAAAGCACACAAGCTACAAGCTGCGGCCCATCGCGCTCAAGACAGGACGAAGATGCGAGAATTTTCAGACACACGAGTAGCAGGCGGATCTGATTTCGAATCTGGCTTGTGCCTCAGATGGCGGGTGTTTGGGTTGATGGATGGGATGACAATGCTCGGCGGACGATGGACGACGGGCGATGGTTGCGAACAAAAGCTGATGCGGTGCGATGTAAGGGCGAGTACAAGCAGACGAACTTACCACAGTGACAGGACAGAACAGGATGAACAAAGAGATATGGACAGTCGGGCAGTGAGTGTCCCAAACGACGCGATAGGCGGTGGGCAAGGCAAAGCAGCTGAGGGAGACACAGACAACGGCCAAAAATGAAAGGAAAAAAGAAAATAGAAAGTAAATAGCAGGGGAAAAAACCACGGCGCTCCGTTCCAGATCAGAGGGAAAGCAAGCAGCAAAGCAAGAACAAGAACAAACAAGAGCCAGCAGAGCAAAGCGAACGAGAGAATAAAAAAGTGGCCAACCCAGGGAAGGGAATAGTCGCCAGCCCCTTAACGCCTGAACGTGCAGGGCAAGACCAGGCCTTAACCGCAAATGACAAACCAAATTGGCAAAAGAAAAAACACAGGGTCGGGGCTTCGGATAGCGTGTAATTTCCCAGCCCACTTTGCGTGTGAAGCCCAGGCGCAAGCAACAGAAGAACAGAGCAGCATGCGACGGGTTCAAGGACAGCGCGAAAAACTCTGACAGGTGCGGGAAGAGATTCGAGATGGTGCGCTGTAAATCTTTTGTGCTGAGGTGTTAACTAGGTGGAGGACGGCGTGGGCGTGGTTGCGCGAGTCAATGGCAACTTGGTGCTGGCACAGGTAAAAGTAGGAGATACAAAGAAAAGGTGGACGGAGCTGAGCTTGGTATGGATTAGGGCTGGGATGGAAAAGAAAGAGAGAGGGAAAAAAAACATTACGGGACAGGGGGGAGGTCGTGTCAGAGACAAACCCACCCACATCCACATCCACATCCACAATTGACGACGGCAACTGCAGCTGCTTGAAGTCGATCGCAGGCAAGCTCGCAGCAACCGTTCTTTGTGATCCGTCTCCTGCAGCTTCTGGCGGGCGAGGAAAGAGCCTATGTGCATACTTTCAGTGCGTTAACTGCTTGGATAACTATAGATAGCTACAGGCACTTGCCAGAAGAACGGGAGCTCAAGCAAGGGACCAGCCAGAGGAGAACAAAGGACAAGCATCCACAAGGAGTTCATTTCACCAACTTGCCACTAATAACAACTGGAGTTACGGGTACAAATAAGTACTGTGCATACATGCGTTGGGTTGGGCTGGGCTGGCCAGCTAGCCTAGCTGGTGTGTTGGCTTGAAACCCAGTAAGGAGCAAAATGGAGAGGGGGCCAAGCTCCGTACCACGATAGCGGGCTTCCTGCTTTTTTTCCTTGCTCTTTCCTTTGTCGCTGGTTTAGCTACAAGTGTCAAACGTGATCTAGTTATTTTGCCAATCATTTTTAGTAGCCGCCTAGCTTGTTCCTGTTCTTTCCTCAACGGGTTCAAAATCCCGCAGTAACTACATCAATTTGTCCTGAATGAGCCTTTCCCCTGGCCCAAGTTAGTGCATAATTGTTAGCGCTACTTATACCTGTACAATTAATTGTACAAGGCCAAACTATCCAACTTTCTTGCAACAGCAACATCTCGGCTTCAGTAGGACAAACAGTGGAAGGACCCAGTACTGAGACAAAAAAAAAACTACAATCTACTTTTTCTGAGTGTGAAGATGCGTAAAAGAATCATGCACCGAGGGTGGAAAATACCCCCTCCCCCCTTCCCCTCCATCCCCCAACTGACCCTGAACACGGTGACCACACCGTCAGGTCAGATACAGGAGAATAAGCACGGGAAACCCGTTGCCCATCAGTCACACATGGAGACAGGCAAGCCGCCAAGTCAAAACATATCCGAGCGAAATCAAAGCCAATCCCCCGCGACATGGTGAAAATCACGCTCCAACACGGCGTATGAAGCGAAATTGGGGCTGCCATCACAGTGCACATCTGCACTTTGGGCTTTCGTTCAGCGCCTGCTTCAGGGCCTTCGGATCTTTGGCAGGCGGTCTTTGCACCAGTAATACTCCCATGCAAGCATTAACTCCTGCACTAAAGAAAGAATCAAGGCCGCACAGCCAGTGGGCCCAGCCAATTATTGGCTGTGAGTTGGGCGCTTGCAGCAGCTGAATTTGACAAGTTGGCAGCAAGCATCAAAGAGCACGCATCGCATACAAGCAAGCAGCTAATAACCATGATGCACACACAATATTTGTGGCACATATTAGACAGCAGACAGACCAAGCACAGCAGCATCTTCACGGCATCATTGGCCTGTCCCTGGCCTAAGTGAAGCCAACATTCACACACATATACACACATAATCGTACATGTGTATTGTGTGTGGACTTATATATTACCGTATTTCATCAAACGCCATCATTGCGCAGTTGCATTAGTTTGTCCTATGATCGCCACAGTTCTCTTCTCAAAAAGGCAATAATTCCATGTTCCATCTTGCAACAGCCCGTTGACGTTATTCCTTTTGTTTTTGTTATTGTTTGGCCCCCGTCCATTGCTCTTGCTTCTGCTAACTATTTCAAACTACTTCTATTGATAGTTCGTCCACTATCCTCACTTGGACGGTACAAGATGCACAACACCAGATCTAGGCCGGCCTTCATGTGCCCCAGATCTGGCCAATAGCTCACTGACCCCAAATGCCGCATTGACTTGCACTTGTACAGACGTATTAACATTGCTGCGCTATAGCCAGGCCGGATTTTTTTTCGTCTGGTTCAGTTCGTCCGAGCATCCTTCGACTCGCCAGACACAATCAACTCAGCCGGTGTACCGAGCCGATGGTGCATTGTCTTAGATAACCCTAGTGTCTGACTATAACCCTTTCCAACGGAGCTAAACTTCACAGACTTCTAACTTTAACTCTCCTCCCACACAGACCGCGTGATAAGTGTGTCCGCTTAACGAGATGAACCCCAGGGTCATAGATATCCAGCTAATTGTCTGTTCTAGAGGCACAAACCGTGCAAGTCAGTTCGCTACGCTTCACGCTACTTGTGCGTGCTAAAAAAGCGGTTTCTGTCTGTCTACAAATCATGCCACTTTGCACCAATCGCATGTGAAACGGAGAGCGGCTCACCTTGTAAGGACGAGCTACCTGTATAATAGACCAGGGTTTGTACATACATATATGTATGTTTGCACTCATACTACAAGCTCTGCATGTTCACTTGAACACCCCTGTTCTCATTTCCCCAACTCGATTTCCGAGTGCTCTGGTGGACATCACTAGATGATGTAGTAACCAACTAGCTAGCTCTAACTAGTTATAATCTTGTGTACTTGTAAGTATGTATGACTGACTGACTGCCTCATGCATGTAAGCAGGGTGATCTACACATGTGTCAATGCCCGTACATATATATCACATACAGTGTGCTCACGAGTTTCGCCTTGCCTTGGTCTGCGGAGACTGTGTGATTTACCTAGTGCCTTTGATTGTTCCCAGTGCCGTTTATTTGATGCGTCTCGAGTCTCATCATTATGCCTTCCTACAAGTGCCATGTTATGCATATTTGGTTAGTTAATTACTGGAACGAAGCCTGAAGAATTTGAGGATGTGCTGATCTCAGCCAGTATCATACAGGAACCCGAGTACTAGTAACTAGTTAACTATCAACAGCTACCCAACTTGTTTGCGTGCATATTGCTCGCCCTCTGCCGACCGAGCAGGGCGAATCATAGCATGGCAAGGTAGCATCAGATTCGACATCCTACATGCACCTGGAAGTGTATAGTATAGCACGGCCACACATTACGGGCACGAGTCTCGCCTTTAGACTTTGACTTGGCAATATACAAACATCGAGTAAAATGACGGCTATTTTTCTACTCTGATTGGTTCCGTTGCCGCCCTCGAGAGAAAAAAGACCTTTGTTATTGGATGCTCACGTCCATTGGCTACATGTATACAGCGGAATAACCAGCTAACCAACAGATCACGACAAACACTGAGGTTACAGTGTCCCGTCCTTTGCTGTGATTCCAGGGCCTAGGCGTTGATGGTGAAATATTGCTTGTAACTAAACGCATTGTATAGTTAGCCATCGTTGGTCCTGGCCTCTTGGGCTCGCATGACTGGTTGTGCGGGTTGGGCGGCATATATTTGAGTGATGCCAATTTAGAACGGATGGCACGGGGAGGCGTCAGATAGAAATACCTACTGCATGTAGTACTTATCCTTGAGAAATGAGTCTGGAGTTTTTTATTCATGACGATAATGAGGCTCATGTCATAGAGTTACAACTTGAACTTGTTGCTTCGTGTAGTCTATTTCAGAGCCGGGAAATGGCAAATAAATAGTTATGTATGCATGGATAATGTGCTCCATGGTCTTGATATTTCTGTCACGACACGCCGAATAGCCTTTATTTGGGTTGTCTCTGGCCACAGCAATGAGAATAAATGAAGGTCGAGTATGGCCCAAGTACAATCTAGGTGTGCTGTTGTTGCAGCGCCACATAACACTTGAAGGTGTGGCGCTGTGCGATTGGTAACACCTGGATTCCAGCCACAGCAAGCTATGGAGCTCTTTGCCTCAGACGGGCGAGGAAGGTTTCAATCCTTAGGCTCTTGCCCTTTTTCATTCTCCCTATCAAGCTCGGAAGTTTATCGATTGTCGCAAGCAGAGAAGGAACAGAATGCAAGAACAGGAAGAGAGCAAAGACGCAACAGCCAATCACAGTCAACCCCAGCCGCCAGAGAGCCTCGGCCGTAGCTGCCGTCCAGAGACGGGACGATGGTCACATGTCCAGGAATCCCCCACTGAATAGGAAGGTGAGAGTTGGGGTAAGCCAAGCAGGTGCCGAAAGAGAGGCACAAGGAGCCAAAAAAGCATGTGATGTGGGCTGAAGCAGGCAATGACGATTTATGGTTTTGGGTAGTTGCCGTGGCCATGACGACATGCGACATTTGTGATTGACTTGGGGCTTTTATTTTCTGAATTCCAAAGACAGAAATTGACTCTAATTCTTTCTCTCTTTATTTTCTGCGCATGCTTAGGGCGATTGATTCTATCTTCATCAGGTTCAGCTTCGTTTTACCCGTGATTCTCGATTTGCCCATTCATTGTTTGTCTCTCTGTTTGTAGCTTCTCTACCCGGACACTCGCTGCATCTCCGGCCCGGAATCTTGACGGTCTTTTATCTCTACCAACGACACCTCATATTTTCCGATCAAACCACCGAGCCCTCTGTTCTCAGAGACGCCTGATTGCGACCCTCTCGATGGCCGCGCAATCAACATTGCGCCACTCGGCCGCCGAGAAGGCTGTGCTCGCTTTCATCGACAAGTACTCGACTTTGTTCAAGACCCGCCTTCGGCGCACCTCCCGGACTACGCGGCTTGTTGGCGCTCTTTCGCTTCTCTTTACGATTATTTTCGGCGGAACTGCATGTCGGCGCTCGTGGAAGAAGCGACGCCTTGAGCGCGAGCAGGGAAAGAAACTGGTGCGCACCAATTCATGGGTCTTCAACGACGATGGCTCGCGAACAATATACGTTCCATACAAGGATGACACGTCAAAAGTAGTCATCCATACTACCAACAATCTCACTTTCGAGGCACATAGAAGGCTGTTCTTGAATCCACCGCGTGTATCGGGTCTGAGAGAAGGCGCCGTCCCTGGAGAACAGACAAAGGCTGGCTTGAACCTGGCATTTTTGCATCAATTTCTTAGCCTGATGAGCATCATGATTCCTAGATGGAACAGTAAAGAAGCCGGTATTCTACTGAGTCACTCAGCCTTCTTGATGCTTCGAACCTACATGTCGCTGGTAGTCGCTCGATTGGACGGCGAGATAGTGCGCGACTTGGTGACTGGAAACGGAAAGCTATTCCTGTGGGGAATTGTCAAGGTATGTGACCAACACATAATTCACACGCAATGTAGAAACTAACAAATGCACGCCTTGCGCAGTGGTGTGGCATTGGAAGTGTTGCATCATATACGAATGCAACTATCAAATATCTCGAATCCAAGGTATCGATTGCCTTCCGAACACGACTAACGCGGTACATACACGACCTGTACCTCAACGACAATCTCAACTACTACAAACTATCAAATTTAGACGGTGGCGTCGGCCATGGCGCCGACCAATTTATTACACAGGATCTCACGCAATTCTGTTCAGCAGCGGCAGGTCTTTACTCATCACTGGGCAAGCCATTTGTTGACCTTTGTGTCTTCAACTACCAACTATACCAATCACTAGGTCCGGTGGCATTTGTTGGACTGATGAGCAACTATCTGTTCACTGCCAACATTCTTCGCCGCCTCTCACCACCGTTTGGAAAGTTAAAGGCCGTCGAGGGTCGGAAGGAGGGAGAGTTTCGGAGTCTGCACGCTCGACTTATCGCGAATGCCGAGGAGATTGCTTTTTACGGCGGCTCGGAGATGGAAAAGGTTTTCCTAAACCGAGAGTTCAAGTCGCTCAAGCAATTTATGGAGGGCATCTACATGCTAAAGATCCGATACAACATTCTGGAAGACTTCATCCTCAAGTACAGTTGGAGCGCTTACGGATACCTGCTGTCTGCGCTGCCCGTCTTCTTCCCAGCCTGGGGTGGACTTGGCGGTGCGGCGGAGATGAACGACAGTGTCAAGGGCGGTCGTGAGCGGAGCAGAATGCAGGGCTTCATCACTAACAAGAGACTGATGCTGTCGTTGGCCGATGCTGGAGGTCGCATGATGTACTCTATCAAGGATCTTTCAGAGTTAGCAGGATACACCAGTCGCGTGTACACCTTGATTTCTACCATGCATCGTGTCCATGCTGATTCGTATCAAGTCAAAGATGGTCCTATAGAGCTTTACTCCCTCGCTGATGTACAGGGCACAACGCAAAAGGGCTTTGACGGCGTGCGTTTTGAGAATGTGCCGATCGTGGCGCCTGGGCTGTGGCCCCAGGGCGGCGAGCAGCTCCTCGATGACTTGTCTATGATTGTCAGACCTGGTGAGCATTTATTAGTAAGTATTATAAAAGCAGGCTACACGAGCAAGACACAAGAACCAATTCTCTGACAGAACCGTGTTTCTTTTAGATTTCTGGACCCAATGGCGTTGGCAAGAGCGCCATCTCCCGCGTGTTGGCCGGCCTATGGCCTGTATACCGTGGTCTTGTGAGCCGACCAAAGACCACGGGCGAGGACGGCATCATGTTCCTCCCTCAGCGGCCATATCTGAGCATCGGTACGCTGCGGGACCAGGTTATATACCCCGATGGCGAAGTTGACATGCGCAACAAGCGCAAGTCTGAAGACAATCTGAAGGAGATTCTAGATGCGGCTCGACTTGGCTACTTGCCCGACCGCGAGGGCGGCTGGGACACGCGCAAGGAGTGGAAGGATGTGTTGAGCGGCGGCGAGAAGCAGAGAATGGGATTTGCGCGTGTGCTTTACCACGAGCCCAAGTTTGCCGTCATTGACGAGGGTACCAGCGCTGTTTCAAGTGATGTCGAGGGCTTGTTGTATGAGACATGCAAGGAGCGCGGAATCAGTAAGTCGTCCCCCTTTTTTTTTTTTTTTTTGTTTTGGTGACAACTAGTCGTTGTCTTTGTGTTTGCCCGGCTCGTTTATTAACATTCACTGCCCCAATACCAGCTCTCATTACGATTTCTACGCGGGCTTCGCTCAAGAAGTACCACACCTTCAACTTGATTCTTGGCGGCGGAGACCAAGGCGATGAGTGGGTGTTTGACCGTATTGGCACGGAGCGAGAAAAGATGCAGGTTGAAAAGGAGGTGCAGCAGTTGCGCCAGCAGCTGAGCCAGGTCGAAGAGTGGAAGAGACGGCGGGCGCAGGTTGAGACTGAGCTCGCCGACGTGTGGACGGACCGAGGCGAGTTTCTGGACGCGCCCGAATACTTGCAGCGGGAGGCGGTGATGGCGGCTCAGGCAGAAGATGTGGAGTCTGTTTCCGAGGATATTTCAGCTTAGGGGTAGTAGAGACGATAAGCCTCCAGAGCGAGGTCATCTAGACCATCAACAGAATCAATACACAATAAACTATGATGTAGTTTGAGATTCTCTTTTTGGGCGGGCCTAAATGTGTTCAAGATGGCCGAAAAAAGTCCCACGTTTCTCATTTTTGAGTATTCTATGTCCTAGAAATATGACACAAAAGAAAAAAAAGCAAATAATAAAAAACACTCCCGTGAACGCCGTAGAAGCAGCCGTAAGCCGGCTTAAAGTCGAATGTAGGCTAGGCGAAGGACAAAGACAAGATGTTAGCCGGCCATCACCACCTACGCCAGACGAAAGAAAGAGGAACTTACTAGCATCGATCTGCTTGACCTGAGGCAGTGCCAAATGCACCTTGTTGCGGTACAGCGCCGGCGCCTTGAGCTGCAAGCCGTTGCCCTCAAAGTAGACGGTATTCAGGTTCTCCTTGTCGCGCAGCTCGCGATCCAGCTCGGCAAAGTCCATGACATGGCAGTACGAGGCCCACAGCTCCTCGAGGTCCTTGAGCGGCCCAAGCCCGCGCAGCGAGCGAACGGGGTTATGCGAGATATCAAGCGTCTTGAGGCGCGTGTTCTCGAGCAGGCCCTCGAGCGACTCGACGGCGTTGTGCGAGAGGTAGACCTCCTCGAGCTGGGGGGCGTCGCGCAGCGGGGCCAGGTCGCGGATGCGGTTGCTCTGGATGCTGAGCAGGCGCAGGCGCGGCAGGCCGGCGAGCCCGGCGAGCGAGGTGATTTTGTTCTTGGCGAGCCAGAGCTCCTCGAGGTTCTGCAGCGCGTCGAGGTTCTGGATCTCGCGGATGCGGTTGGACCCGAGCTCGAGCGAGCGCAGGTTGACGAGCGCGTCAAGGTTCTCAATGGTCGAGATGCGGTTGGCGACAAAGAACAGCTCGGTCAGCTGCGTCAGCGTCGACAGGTTCTTGATGTGCTTGATCTTGTTGAAGCTCAGGTCTAGCGATGTCAGCCCCGTCAGGTGCTCGAGGTTGCGCACGTGGCTGATCAGGTTGTCGTAAAAGTCGAGCTCGCGCAGGCTGTCGCTGAGTCCCTCGAGACCGTCGATTCGCGTGATCTGGTTCTGTCGGAAGCACAGGCGGACGACCTTTTGGAAGCGCTCCAGGCGCAGGCTGGCGAGGGAGGTGACGCGTGACTGCGTGAGAACGATGTCTTCTGTGTCCGGGTCTTCGTCATCAAGTAAATCTGTGAGGCCAAGTCAGCAGTCTGTAGCTAGCTAACTAGCAAGAGCAAGCAGAGGCAGGGGAACACCCAACGCACTCTCATCAGCAGCAATCTCCTCGCCCTGCAACACATTCTCGTCGTCGCTGTACTCCGGGTCCGAAATGGCCTCTGGGTTCTGCAGCGTCGCGTGCACGCCGCTGGCCGCCGGCATGCGCAGCTTGCCGTCCCAGCCCTTGCTGTCGCGCAGTTCGCCGGCGGTCGACGAAGACTCGCCGCCGGTGGGTAGCGCGCGGTGGTGGTCTTGTGGCGACGGTTCGCGTAGCGCGATGTGCTTGGTGGGCGGAGAGGGCGACGGCGGGGCGGCGTTGTCGGCGGTGGGTTCGGTGGCTTTGCTGGGCGCGGGTGTGGATGTCGGCGGGGCAGCGGGAGCGGAGGCCGGAGCGGAGGCAGCGTCGGGGTCAGCCATGGCGAAGAAGTATTCCAAAAGAGGGGGAATGTGGTATGGCGATAGATATAGACCAGGTTAATTGAAATTTGGATTTTTATTCTAGTCGGGCTTTGTAGCTGTGCACTTTTTCTTTGCCCTTCTTTGCTGCGTCTTGACTGACGTTGTTTTTGTTGTTGATCATCCGATTCCTGATGCTTTTCGGCTTAAGTGGGGTTCAGTTAATAATGCAGCAGGCTGCAGGGATTCACTTTCACACTGTGAGCTTGTGACACCGCGATAACGATAACTAGCCGGTGTAACTTGAAGCCCGTGCCGCCGGTTGTTATTTCCTGCCGTGATTGGTCTGGCTGCACCGACCCAGCGACACCGCTACAGACTGCCGGAATGCCAGCCACCCATGCGGTCTCACGGGCCTTCCTCTCCGCTCTTCGGGCCCATCGTCCCCGCCGGCCGCCGCCTGCCCCGACGCTGACGCCCGCCTACCGGCACCGACGGCTGATCTCGGCGCAGGCCATTATTCTGCCGCCGCTTCTCTTCGCCGGGCTCGTCGTATCGCTATGGGTGCAGAAATGCATCGCGCTTGTGCTCTTCCAGAACCGCATCATTTACATGCCGGGCATGCCGCCCAACTCGTCGCTCGAGACCATCGCCGACTACCAGGCGCGGTGTAGGGGTATTCGCTGGCGCGAAGAAAAGATCAGGGCGCGCGACGGGAAGCACCTGTTTCTGTGTGTGGCTCAAGTCGATTCTCAAAGGCCAAGAGCAGTTGCTACCAAACAGCCGCCGCGGAAGCAGGTTCATGTCTATATTCTGTATTTTCAAGGTACGTCTGCCCTCACCGCTTCATGGCCCTTGCAGCCAGTTCTTACTCGTGCCTGCTTTCTACAGGCAACGCCGGGTCTTCTCCGCCCCGTCTTCCTGATCTCTCAGCTATCCTCGCCGCCCTGGAACAGACGAGAGCCGGCGTAGACGTCCGCTTTACCCTGGCTGCACTCAGCTACCGTGGCTACTGGAAGTCCAGCGGTCGCCCACACGAGGCCGGCCTCAACATGGACGCCGAAGCGGCCTACGCCTGGCTGCTCGCGACGCACCACGCGGCGACTCCAAAAGCATTAGATCCTACCTCTTCCACCTCCTCCACCCCGCCGCCGCCTACCATCGTCCTCTGGGGCCACAGCATCGGCGCCGCCATCGCCACAAACCTCGCTTCATCTGCCTCCACGCGTCGTCTACCGCCCGCGCACCAGCCCGCGCTCCTCCTCCTCGAGACGCCGTTTCTCTCAACGCGCGCCATGCTCGCTGCGCTATATCCGCAAAAGTGGCTGCCCTACAAGCACCTGTGGCCGTTTATCTGTAACCCGCTGGATACCTGGGGGAATATTGGCGTGGTTGGGCGTGGCGGAAAAGGCAGAGTGCTGGTGGACGCGGAGATGAAAAAGCAGCAGCCGCGGGTCCCTCCTCGCGTTGCCATCGTCCAGGCGGCAGAGGACGAACTGGTCCCGGCTGCCCACCCGGAGGAGCTCGAGAAGCGGTGCAGAGAACTAGGAATAGAAGTCAGTCGGACATTGGTAGCTCGGGCGTTTCATAACGAGGCTTCAGTCAAGCCGCAGGGAAGATTGGCAATAGTGGCTGCGCTGCGTGGAGTGGCAGAAACGGCTGACAGATCAAAAGAGTAAACAAACTACTGCTATAATTGGATATGCCCCATTGTGTTCAACATACCTTGTCCTACGTTCAAGTTGAGGCTGTTTTGTTACAAGTATTAGTAGGCACATCTACACTTCTACTGGTCAATATTGGAATAGCTGGATCATTGCTTGTTACGAGCTGGCTTAATATCGCACTAAGAACTAAGACGTAGTAAACTCCCTCCAAAAAAATCAAACTATAAAGCCTTCGGTGGAAAGAAAATAAAAGCAAAAAACGTATTGTATACATCAAGTGGAGTGCTGGTGTTGGACAGGGAGCATCGACCCTCCCCTGGACCTCACTTTCGAGAGTTGTTGTGATTTATCTTTCATTTCAGTTCATATCTAGAGAACTGAGGGGTATCGAGAGAATAAAGATCGACCAGCCCAGTAACGATGTTGGCCATTTACAGCTCATCGTGCGAGGGCACTTCATCGTCGGCGTCGGCGCCAGCGGCGCCACCGTACATCTTGGAGGTGATGGGGTAGGCGACGTTGGACAGCTTCTCGCGCTGCTCCTCGAAGTCCTCGGTCTCGGCAGTGGCAGCGTTCTCATCCATCCATTCCAGAGTCTCCTTGATGGCGTCGGTAAGAGTCTCCTTGTCCTCATCATCCAGCTTGCCACCCAGACCCTCCTGGTCGCCGACCTGGTTCTTGAGGTTCCAGGCGTAGTTCTCCAGAGCGTTACGGGCCTCGACCTTCTCCTTGAGGGCCTTGTCCTCCTCGGCGTACTTCTCGGCCTCCTCAACCATACGGTCGATCTCGTCCTGAGTGAGGCGACCCTTGTCGTTGGTGATGGTGATAGACTCGGACTTGCCGGTGCCCTTGTCGTGAGCGGAAACCTTCAGGATACCTGCAGGTTGTTAGTACTCTATCAAGGCAGTGTGGGATTTTGGGCGTTGGGTTGCTTACCGTTGGCATCCAGGTCAAAGGAAACCTCGATCTGAGGAACACCACGAGGAGAGGGAGGAATTCCAGTGAGCTCGAACTTGCCCAGCAGGTTGTTGTCCTTGGTCATGGGGCGCTCGCCCTCGTAGATCTGGATCAGGACGACGGGCTGGTTGTCGGCGGCAGTGGAGAAGATCTGTGACTTGCGAGTGGGGATAGCAGCTGTAGAATGTTAGCGTTTGCATCAATGTTGGGTGTATTGAGACATGTAGACTTACTGTTGCGGCCAATCAGCTTGGTCATGACACCACCGGTGGTCTCGATACCCAGGGTCAGAGGGTTAACGTCCATGAGAACAATATCCTCAGTACCAGCCTCGTTGGAAAGGACACCAGCCTGGACGGCGGCACCGAAGGCAACGGCCTCATCGGGGTTGATACCCTTGGAAGCCTTCTTGCCACCAAAGTACTCCTCAATCAGGGTCACGACTCTGGGGATACGGGTAGAACCACCGACCAGAACAATGTCGTCAATGTCCTCACGGCTAGCCTTGGCATCCTCAATGACCTGAGCAACGGGCTTCAGGGTCTTCTTGAACAGATCCTCGTTCAGGGCCTCGAACTTGGCACGCGACAGACTCATGGAGAAGTCAATGCCGTTGAACAGGGACTCAATGTCGACACGGGCCGACTTTTGCGAAGACAGAGTACGCTTGGCCTTCTCAGCCTCACGCTTGAGCTTACCCATAGCCTTGGGGTCCTTGGTGACATCAACAGAGTGCTTGTCGTTGAAGGACTTGGCGAAGTGGTTGATGACGCGCTGGTCGAAATCCTCACCACCCAGGTGGGTGTCACCAGCGGTAGCACGGACCTCGAAGACACCGCTCTCAATGGACAGAAGAGAAACATCGAAGGTACCACCACCCAGATCGTAGACAATGATCTGGCGCTCGGTAGCATCGGTCTTGTCCAGACCGTAGGCAATCGCGGCGGCGGTGGGCTCGTTGACAACACGCAGGATGTTAAGACCGGCAATAGTACCGGCATCCTTGGTGGCCTGACGCTGGGCGTCGTTGAAGTAGGCAGGGACAGTGACGACAGCGTGGGTGACGGTCTGGCCCAGGTAAGACTCGGCGACCTCCTTCATCTTGCCCAGAATCATGGCAGAGACCTCCTCAGGGGAGAAGGTCTTGGTGGAGCCCTTGTACTCGACTTCGACATAAGGCTTGTTGTCCTTCTTGACGACCTTGAAGGGGAAGTGCTTCATGTCGTACTGGAGGTCCTTGTCATTGAACTTGCGGCCGATCAGACGCTTGATGTCGAAGATGGTGTTGAGGGGGTTAGCGGCGGCCTGGTTCTTGGCGGCGTCACCAACGAGACGCTCCTCTTCGTTGAAGGCGACGTAGGAAGGAGTGATACGGTGACCTGTAGCGGGGGAGGAGAGCTTGTTAGTGACTGGGCGGAGAGGGTTACTGGCGTGGACTTGTTGGACATACCCTGATCGTTGACGAGAATTTCAACCTTGCCCTTCTGCATCACGCCGACACAGCTGTAGGTAGTTCCCAGATCGATACCAATGACAGTTCCAAAGTTCTAAAGCCAGCGACGATTAGCAAATGTTTCAAGGGCGGGCTCGATGAGACAACGTTGACTTACCTCGACATCGTCAGCCCGGGCGGACTGGACGAAGGCCAGAGGTGAGAAGAGTAGGCAAGCCCAGGCCAAAAGGCCGACTGCAATGGCGAGCGTAGATCTTGATCTCGCCATCGCGGATGAGGTGTATGGGGAGTGTGGGTTGTGATGTGATGTGCAGAGATTATCAACAAGACGAAGAGACCAGCTTCCAGATAGTAAACAAAAACAATCGTCTTTCCAGAATAGCGGCGGCCGGAACGCACGAATGAAGCTGGAGAGGATGAACAGAAAAACGAGAACGAATTGAAGAGAGGAAATCAAAGGGGAGAAAGATGAAGAAAAGGACGAAAGACTGAGCGGCTCTTTATTCCAGCAGCATCACTAGCAAAGGCCAGAGTGAAGGTGTCCTGAAGCTAATGGAAAGGCCACATTTCCAGTTGGCTGCGCGGGAGGGGTCAAAAGAGTGGGGTGTGTGTATCTGGGAAGCTGGGTCTAGTACGGCAATGGGACCCCTGTCGGTGTGGCGACTGTGTTTATTTGAAGGGGCTTGCACGGAGTTTGGCAGCCAGCCGCGGGGGTTGGAAACCAGCCACAGTGTGTGTACGGGGGTGTGGTGCACTCCGCAGGGCGTCTGTAGCACTGTGCGCCACATGAGAGTCTGCAGAAGGACAGAAGGACGTCCCTTGCAGCGGGTGAGAGAAGCACAGCACAAGAAGGCAATAACTCGAGCTGGACAACAAGTAACTACTTGCCGTGACTCGCTATTCAAGTAACAGTTACTAAGGCTCCTAATTACGTAGTTACCTCCAAGAAGCAAAGTGTTCTCTTGTCTCCCGGCGCCTGTGCTTTGCCATGCGGACCTCGAACCTTCTATCCAGAACCTTCTATCCGCCAATCCATAATTCATGAGCTCCGCCCGCGCCGTAAACAACCCCGTGGCTGTGGTGGTGGTGCAAGCCCCAAGTATAGAGCATGTTTATTTGCACCACTAGGAATCCGCTCCGGCCAGCATTTATTGTCTTAGTTGTAGCCAGCTGTTCGCTTTGCCCTTGGCCCACGCATCGCCCGTCTCCCGGGCTTTGTCGCGGATGTCACCAAACCCCGTGTGGAACATGATACATGGATACTATCTATAACCATCATCTTGTTTCCACAGCCCTTCATCTCGTCTTGCAATACAGCCCACTTTGCCGTATCGCTGCGCTCTGCAACTGACTCGGGCCTCTTCAAACTTAAACTTATATCTGGCCTCTTGCTTCCACCCCTGACCCTATCTATTTTCGGATTCAAGGTTTCTAGAATCTTCCCCACACTCGCGGTTTGGTCTCTTTTTGGCCCTGGTCGCATAGTTTTAGGCTTTTGGTACAGCTTGATGGATGTAACCCTAGCTGGACCACCACTTTGATAACATCACCACATGCGTAGATGACATGGCTACAGATAGCATATTCCTTTGTGCTTGGCCCTCGGATTCGCTTTGTTTCATGCTGCCATGGATGGCCCTTCTCCCACCTGTTCGTCTAGTCTTTCTCGTATGCTTGCTTTTAGTTGTGAGACTGACTCAACGACACCTTATGCAGCTATTTGATGCTACAAAAACAGCATATATTTGTGTAAAAATAGTAAATCCAAACTCCATATGTTCCGTGAGAACAACCAGTCCTACATTTCCAATCACCAGATCCCATATATCCCCCTCGCAACGAGCCAACATTCCAATGTGTACTTCACTCCACCACGCCGGCTGCAATTGTGTGCTCACCACTGCGGATAACAACACGCTGGCCTGCCTCAACAGGGAGCTCCTGGTTGACAGTCACTGAAATCCGTGCAACCTCACCAGCGTCCACTCGAGTGGCACGAGAGTTTGTAATGAAGCCTGTCTTCCTGTCCAAGATCGCCATGACCTTGTTGATCTGCCCAGAGCACTGTAGCCGCCCGCGATGAAGGTCAATGCTGAGAGGGTACAGTGGCTGGAATGCTAGGGCCTTGAGCACAAGCTCCTTCTTAGGCTCCAGAGGGGAATCAAATGCGCTGAGAACATCACCGGCATTGATGCTGGTGGCCTCAACACCCACAACCACAAAGTCGACATTTTCACCGGCAACAGCCCAGTCGCGTGTTTCGTGACCAACAAGAATAGATTGAACGTAGCAAGATTCTTTGGATGGCGTAATCAAGAGTTGGTCTCCAACTTGAACCGTGCCAATTTCTATCCGACCAGACGCCGTTAGCTTTCCAGCGCCGGTGCTCCAGAGATCCGAGATCATCATGCGCATCGGATGGTCCAAGACGCGAGGGAGTGGCTCATCCCTATCTAAAGCCTCAACCAATGTTGGACCCTGGTACCATGAAAACGAATCATTATTGGGCCGAGTCACAACGTTGTCGCCATTGAGACCTGAAATAGGCACGAATTGGAGATTGTTGGGCGAAAAATCAAACTTGTAAAGAAAAGCTGTGATCTGTTCCTTGATTTCGTCGTAGCGATCTTGCGACCAGTTGACCATATCAAGCTTGTTAATCGCGACGACAATACGCTGAATGCCAAGACTGCGAAGCAGAAGAATGTGTTCGTAGGTTTGGCCCTTGATGCCCTTTTCAAAGGCACCGGTGTTTCCATCTAGAACGAGAATGGCAAAATCGGCCTGGCTAACACCGTAAATTGCGTTGTGAACAAAAGCCCGATGACCAGGCGCATCTAGAATTGTGTAGTGGGTTTTGTCGGTTTCAAAGGTATGGGATGTGACATCTACAGTCACGCCACGCTCACGCTCTTCCGCATTTTGGTCCATAACCCATGCTAGAGCAAATGATTGCTTGCCCATGTTAGTCGCCTCATGGCGAAAGCGGGAAATGAGAGACTCGTCAACTTCATGAAGATCCAAAAGTAAACGGCCCATGAGTGTACTTTTGCCAGCGTCGACGTGTCCTATTGTATCGTTGTCAGCGACTTTTTCAAGGCTATGTTAAAAAGAAACAGAGCACATACCAGTAACAACGAAGCTAGCTCTATTCTTTTCATGAGCTATACGGTGTTTATATTCACTAGCAACATCAATGTTCTTATGTTGAGGCTTGTTGAATGAGGGCTTGGAGGGGACTTTTGCGGACTTGTCCGATGTAGAGGGTGTACCGGGTGCAGTCGTACTGCTGGGCTGAAATTTGCGGGCTGTAGATATGAATATCAGATTAGCCTTCCCAGGTTATTTTCGACTTCCTCGAAGCGAACCTTGAGCTTGGGCAGTCAACACAACATCATCTGGACTCGGCTTGGCGAACACATCTGCGACCGAGTTTGCCGATGCCATGTAGGGCATGGGGTAACTCTGAGGCACGACGTTGACGGAGCCAGGCGGCAGCCTAAAGAGTGTTTGTGCAAATGCAGAGGGCTGAGTCAAAGACGAAGATACAGTCGTTGACTCGCCAGAGATGGTGCCATCAGGGGGCATGCTCTGAACAGAGGATTGCTCATCTTGACTCTTGTAGACAGCTGCTGACCTTGAGACAAGCTGCTCGGTAGATGAGATGGTAGTTGTGTCTGCAGAGGTATTATAACTCCTTTCAAGAACCGGATATGGGGTGTCTTTCAATGTAGTAGTAGAGCTTGAATAGCCATTCTGGCCAGCGCGCACATTATCAGAGACGGGTAGTGAGTTTTCAAGAGTAGTCTTAGCATCCACGTGGCCAACGGTGTTACTGGTGGAAAGTGTAGGCTTGGATGAAGAGGCCGACGCGCCAAGTGCAACAGGTTTGTCTGTCGGCGCAGAAGATTTGGGGGCCTGCTTTTTCCGTTGGGCGGCCAGAGCCTTGAGTTTGGAAGAGCCGCCTAAAAGGCCGACAGGTCCGAGACTGGCTGGCGGGACAAAGGCGGACTGGCGCTCGGCAGATACTGAAAGCCACGGCATATCACTGAACAATGCCCTGATTTGGCTCTTTTGAAGTTGCAAATCAAGTGCTGACTTGCTGCTTGAGTTGCCATAACCCAAGCTCAATTTCGCTGTTTCCTCCCCAGAAGAAAAGAAGTCATTGGTCGACATACCTTCAGCCTCCCGCTTGCTCTCGTTAGCTTTGGCGGTCTTGATAGTGCGAGCGATATACTCAAAGGTCTTGTCCGCGTCGTAGTAGTAGTAATAAAGAGATTCCTTGACTTTGGCCTCGGTGGTATAGCTGGCATCAGGGCCAAGTGCTATCATAATGGTGCTGCAGGCTGTATTCATGCGCTCACGATCAAGGAACTCGGTGAAAAGATACTCGACAGTCTTGTCCAGATCAGAAAGGTTGAGTGTAAGGGCTTGCTGGATCTGGTCGTCAGTGACTTCATCAGAGCGAGAATCAAGCTCCGCACGGATCTGCTGGATAATCGGATCGCCACCCGAGATCATGTGGCCGTTTTCGTCGTAAACCAAGTGGTCATCAACGTGGCCGTACTCGAGTTCGCCGCCACCATCTTCGTAGGAATCGTATCCGTCGTCAAAGTCGTCATAGTCGAACCCGGCCATTGTGAAGAGTTTAAGCGGCAACAGGTTTTCGTCAAGGGTCCGTGAGTCAAAGAGGAAGTGTCGGGAGTTCAAAAGACTCGCAAGAAATACGCCCAGTCGAGAATATAAAAGACTAGATAGAACCGATGAGAAATGGCAGAGGGGACGCGGGACTTTTATGCTGAGCAGAGACTGCCGCTCCAGATAGCTTCGGAGCTTTTAGTTAAGAGGCCGGATTGGTGATAGAGGCAGCTGTCCAGTCTGGAAATGGCCAAAGAAGATTACGCCACTGGGAAACGAGATCAGGGCATGTAGTATCGCGAAGCCTTTGACCGTATTCGTGCAGTCAGTACTAAATAGGTCCGAGGAGACTGGCTATACTATGGCAGGCTAAGACTGTTGTAACGTGAGCTCCGAGAAAGCAACACCCAACGCGGGGCAAAGTAAACGAATAGTAGTTACACAACAACAATGAAGACTTCTTGTTTAGGGGGGTGATGTGAAGACTTCGATAGCACTGTTCCATCCAGGGCCTTGGGCGCCTAAATAGACAGTGTTAGTACTCAGCAAGGCCACCGATAGCACTGTCTGAATCATACGCCACAGCGCCACACTCGTTTTTTTTCTCCAGCTGCTGGCCCCTAAGCAGCACCCTGGCGAGCTGTGGCCCCCCTAATAGACAGCAAGCAATTTTGGCGGGGAGCTTTGCTGCGTAATAGGCTACATTGAAAAACCACGACACCAAAAATAAGGTGGACGCTTCTAGGCCGTTCAGCCTTTCCACCATCACCACCAAGCTTGTCTCCTGGACTTTTCCTCCTCACGAGACACAACACGAAATACGACCGAGAGCCTGTCTCCTTCCCGAGAGCTTTCTACCGCATCTGCCGTATTTTCAGGCTTCAATTCTTGTCTCTGCATTGTCTCTCCCACATCAAAATCCCCCTCCATTTTCTAGCCCACCATGGCCATGAGTATGTATGCCCCTCCCCCTTTTCCACAGAGCCGGCGATTACTCCGCATCACATCTCGATTGGGCTATCGCGGGCAGCCATGTCCTCCCCTGTTGCAGGTGACTAACACGCTCTGTCCTATTTTAGATCTAGACCTCTCGAACGGTATGTGGTCCACCATCCCCGCCATCGTTACGTCAGCAAAGAGCCCGGCGACACGCAGCTATCGCGACACGGCAGTGTCATAGCGGCGCCATTCGCGGTTATCGCTAGACCAGAGTCTCGTGTGCTGAGCTAACATCAAACCGTAGCCGCCCTTATGAAGGATGACCAGGGCCGGCCGTTCATCGTCGTCAGAGAGTAAGTCCGACTACACGAGCTTGGGTTTTCCCACTGTATGAACACACGCTAATGATGCTGTGTCTCTCACTTCGCAGTCAAGGAAAGAAGAAGCGTATCTCAGGAACCGAAGCCGTCAAGTCGCACATTCTCGCCGCCCGGACAGTGGCCAACATTGTCAAATCGTCTCTGGGTCCCCGTGGTCTCGACAAGATTATGATCTCGCCCGATGGCGAGATTACAGTTACTAACGACGGTGCCACTATATTGCAACAGATGGAGGTCTCCAATCACGTCGCCAAGCTGCTTGTTGAACTGTCCAAGTCTCAAGATGACGAAATTGGTGATGGTACCACTGGTGTTGTCGTCTTGGCCGGCGCTTTGCTGGAGCAGGCGGCAGAGCTCATCGATAAGGGTATCCATCCTATTCGTATTGCCGACGGCTACGACCAGGCCTGCGACATTGCTGTCGCGGAGTTGGACCGCATCTCCGACGTGATAGAGTTCTCCAAGGAGGACACCAAGAACCTGCTCAAGGTCGCCAAGACCTCGCTCGGCAGCAAGATTGTGTCCAAGTCCCACGACCAGTTCTCTCAAATTGCCATTGATGCTGTGCTGTCAGTGGCCGACTTTGAGCGGAAAGACGTCGACTTTGACCTGATCAAGGTCGATGGGAAAGTCGGTGGTGCTCTTGAGGACACGGTACTTGTCAAGGGTGTCATTATCGACAAGGACTTTTCTCATCCCCAGATGCCCTCTGAGGTTAAGGATGCCAAGATTGCCATTTTGACATGCGCCTTTGAGCCCCCGAAACCCAAGACCAAGCACAAGCTGGACATCACGTCAGTGGAGGAGTTCAAGAAGCTGCAAAGCTACGAGCACGAAAAGTTTATTGAGATGATTGACCAGATCAAGGCTACCGGTGCCAACCTGGCGATATGCCAATGGGGTTTCGATGACGAGGCCAACCACCTGCTTCTTCAGAACAAGCTGCCTGCCGTGCGGTGGGTTGGCGGTCCCGAAATTGAGCTGATTGCCATTGCTACCAACGGTCGTATCGTCCCCCGGTTTGAAGACCTGAGCGCTGAGAAGCTGGGTACCGCTGGAACTGTGCGCGAGATGTCCTTTGGAACCACGCGCGAGAAGATGCTGGTTATTGAGGACTGTGCTAACACCCGCGCTGTCACTGTCTTTGTGCGCGGCAGCAACAAGATGGTGAGTTGTCTCCCTTTAAATGCCCCGCTGCTCTGTCTATTCCTTGCGACCTTACTAACAACATACACTTTGAATTTTAGATCATTGACGAGGCCAAGCGTTCGCTCCATGACGCCCTCTGCGTCGTCCGCAACCTGGTTCGCGACAACCGCGTCGTCTACGGCGGTGGTGCGGCCGAGATTGCTTGCTCGCTCGCCGTCGAGGACGCGGCCGTCAAGACGCCCGGTCTGGAGCAGTACGCCATGCGGGCATTCGCCAACGCGCTCGACGCCATCCCCATGGCGCTGGCCGAGAACAGCGGCTTCAACTCCATCTCGACGCTGGCCGAGATCAAGAGCCAGCAGGCCAAGGCTGGCGCCGAGAGCCGCGGCCGGCTGGGCGTCGACTGCATGTCGCGCGGCAGCAACAACATGAAGGATGCCTTTGTCATTGACCCGCTCATTGGCAAGAAGCAGCAGCTGCAGCTGGCTACCCAGCTGTGCCGCATGGTCCTCAAGGTCAACAATGTCATTGTTGCTGGTAGCGGCGAGCAGGACTTTTAGAAGAAAAAAGAAAAAGTAAAATAACCCGAAATTTAATACATGCCAGAATATGATTCTAGGGGCCTTCTCCTTTTGTTTTTACTCAAGAGAAAAACTATTGATAGATGGAAAGATTCTAGACAGTTTCTCTTTATAAAAAAAGATGATGATTCATGAGATGTTGATATGGTGCTGTGGTTGAGGTAGTAGAAAAGTGAGGTGACTAATTCGTAGAGCCAAGGATATATCCTTATGAGTGTTCGTCAAACACTTCTATCACAACGCGACCCAAATGTTCCTTTGTTCGTCTACACTTCCAGACACAAAAAAACAGATTCGCGACACTTGACACGCGCGCCAACTTGGCACGAAATCTTGACTCTTTACTACATGCATACCCAACTCCCACCTCCCACTGCAAAATGTCGTTCACCATGATTTGGTGCTCAATATACAGAGCCAACGAATGGCGCACCTCGCAAAGCTCTTGATGCATCTACGCCCTTGCCAGGTGGCAAGCCAGTCAGTCTTCCCCCCCACCCCCCCACATCAGCATCATGTTCTCAATCGGCGCAGGGAGAGGAGATAAAACGGGCCAGGCTAAGCCGGCCTGGAGCCCGGCATTTGACTCGCCGGCTGACCTATGCTTAGATGCAAGCGAATGGGAATAGGAGAAAGGAAAAGAAACCCCCCCCCCCCGACCCCCCGAAAGTGGATGGACAGCGGGAGAAGAAACTAGAGGAGCAATATCTACACGCTTGTAGGCCTTGGGGAATATTTGCACACACACACGCCCCATGCAGAGGTATCTTGCATCGTCTTCTGGGTCAAGCAGTACGTCGTGTTGATAGAGTCAGATTCCAAATACCTAGAGAACGGCAAAAAAAAAAAAGTAGCACAGCTGACCGGCTCAACCGGCAGCGCTCTCTCCCGTCTAGCCATTTCCGCAGATGCTTATTATTATTATTTTTAATCGGGGGAATGGGGGGATCGAGGTTTGCCACCGGTACAGACCTGGTGGACTTGATAGGGCTAGCATCTCGGCGTGCGTATTGACGTGTTTCTTTTGTGCCTGTTTTTTTGTTTTTTTTTTTTTTTTTTTTTTGGGGGGGGGGGGGGGGGGGGGGGGGGGCTCCCGCGAGTCATGGCAAGACTTAGCCGAGGAAGCTCCTTTCTCCGTCGGCATGTATATGCGTAAGGTGCTTGTAAGATACAACATGCTATGTGCCTTCTGACAGCACAGCTACTGCTATAACACGAGCTCCAACAGCAAAGGCGCTTAGTAGTGTCGTTGTCTCGTTGGCTTCCTCTTCTCCCCCTCCTTTGCTTATACCAGCTGAAGTAGTCTCCCGACTTCCGTCTATACTATTCCCCCCCCCCCCCCCCCCAAGCCCCGTCGAAGGTCTAGAAGAAACGTCAGAGCCCAGCCTTTGCATCTTGTTATGTCACCTTGATTACGCTTTGCCTTGTGATTTCAGCTTCCAGGCGCCTGGAACATCCATGTATGTACATACATGCATACATACATACATACACACACAACAAGGCGGTGGTGGCCTCCATAGTCCTTGATGTCTGTGGCAAACAAGTCGGCTAGCGGAACTTCGCGACCCTTTGCCTCTACCGCGGAATAAAGAACTCAACACTGAGTAATGTCAGTAGTTGTTCGCCAAAGGTAAAGTAAACCTCGGAACACACGTCAGACAGACCTATGTCTTACAACGCGACGCCGCCAACCACCGTGTGTGTTCTAAACTTCTTCTCGCTGTATATAACCCTAGGGTTACCATCATTCTAGAGTTCCACCGCACATGTTAGTTGTGTTGCACAAAGATCAGCGTTTCCCATCTGCAGAAAATACACACTGCACACAAAGATCATGCACGACTATCAACACGTTGAAGAAACGGAGCAAAAAAATTCGCATTAGGTGGATAAGCCCACAAAAGACAAGATGCAGAAAGGCTGTTGCAACTTTTGGAGTAAGAAAAAAGCATCGTCCAAAACCAAAAAAAAAAACAAAACGCCGGATTCCAAGAAACAACGAAAAAGCACTTCCAAAAAAAAACTTTTCATCATACTTTGGCCCATCACTTGAGTATTCCGTGAGAAATCAGATGAGGCAGTATATAAAAAAACCAAGTAAAAGAGAAGAAAACAAGAGAACTCGATTGAAAAAAAAAGAAACAAAAACTGGAACAGCAGAATGGTGTCCCTCACTCCTCCTCCTTTTGTGTTTTTTTTGGAAGAACACAGAGGCACAAAAGACGTCCAAATAAAGACAAGAATCAAGAGCATAGAGTCGGGAAAACAGAGAGATGGTAAAAAGGGTGAATTATGTTCCAGCCATTGGAACCAATTAACGAGTCAGACAATAGAAAAAAGATTCTTGTATTGGAACCATGGTATCATGACAGGTAAAGAAAAGCCTTCAAGAATCGCAGAGAAGACGAATAAAAGGGTCAAGCCAAAGAACCGATCCCGTGCCGGTGGGAAAGAAGAAGTCACCTCAACATGCCATTTTGTTGTACAACAATAAAAAGAAGACTGAGTCTCAATGTTTGCTGGAAAAGAAAATATTGATTTGAAACCGAAAAAGAAAAAGAGATAGATACCAAATTGTCGTGAACCTCGTGAAAAAAAAGAGAGAAAAGAAATAGCAGATTGGAAGAAAAAAAAGTGTAGAAAAAAAAGAAACAGGCGAGATCACGACTGTAGGAGAAAGAATATGAGCATGAGAAGAGAATAATACCCAGAGTCCAAGAGAAACATGACAAGGAAAAGGCACAGTGATAATAATGATATAGTACACAGCACCTAGACAACAAAGGTCTGAGGCGAAGGGGTTACACAGGGAATGGTCCGTGATGGACTACGGCCGCAGATGCAAAGCAACAGCTTTACTACTGATTGGAAGGCAAAAAGCCATGTCTACCAACCCTTGGTGTGATAACCATCCTGAGCGTCCTTAGTAAAGTACCGGTTCATCGTTCTGTCGTCCATGTCATCCTTCTTCATGAATGGCGCAGTCGGATACTGCTTCAAGTTGGCGACCTCATGCGACGTGTGCCGTCTCTGCAGGACGGCATTCACAGTCTTGGACTTTTGCTGGCGCTCCCACAGCATGTGGCGACGCAGCGACTCGGTAAGCTCGGTCGAGAGCATATTCCTGCGGGTCGTGCGCGGAGACAGCGCCCCGTTTGCATTGATTGGCTGGGCTCCTGCGCGCGGCGGGATTTGCATCTCGCGAATCGGGCGGAGTGGTTGATTGGATGGGCGCTGTTGCTTCATCATGAGTCCACTGTCCTCTCCGTCTCTATCAGGGCGGCGAGCATTAGAGGGGCCTGCGTTTTGTTCCATAATACCGAGAGCTGATGGCCCATTGTGCACACGAAAGCGGGGGTGGATCGCTGAAGTCGATTGTGAGGAAATTCCGCTACTCAGCTTCTTGGTATCGACATCTGTCTTTTCAAACATGAGGGTAATGAGGGAACGGCGCGAGGGGATGTTGACCTTGGAATCAACTCGTTGAAAGTAATTGCGGTCATCAACACTAGACTTGCCGCTATCTTCAAACGAGTCCTCCCATTCATCGGATTCGTCATCTTCAATAGCACTCTCGTCAATCTCGTCGGCATCGCCATCATCTTCGGAATCACTCTCGATGGCATTCTCGCTGCTTCCTATTGTGTCGACAAAAGTGCTAAATGATGTAGTCTTTTTCTTTGCAGGCAGCGACGGAGGAACAAGACTTTCTGAAGTAGCACCCTCGACAGAAGAGGTACCAACTTCAAAAACACTGCGCTTCTTGATGGCGGGCTTGATAGTCTTTGCTGCGGCGGTCTGTTCAGCTGGGCTTTGTCCGTTCTCACTTGCAGAGGCAGAGCCACCGCAGGTGAACATGGCGGATTTCTTGGCGTTGTTGCGGGCATTGATTGAGACAGGCTCCGCAGCTTCGATTGTCTTGAGAATGGTAGGTAGTTTTATTGAGCCAGCTGATGGAGAGAATCCTCGAATGACGGTGGTGGTTTTGGCGCTAGATGGAGCAATAGGGTCTTTTGAGTTGGCGGAGGCAGATTTCGAGGAGGGTGATGCAATAGACTCGGAGGGGATGTAGGAGGTCGGGGGAGCTGGCGGCATGGCGATGGGATCGGGGGACATGATGGGCTTTTCAGAGCGAGAAACCGAAGAGGCAAGAGTGTTTGCAGTGTTGCTGGTGCTGGTGCTGGTGCCAGCAGTGTTTATGGAGGAAGTGCTGGGCACGATCTGGGGCAGAGGAGCGGTCAATGGGTTTTCCTGGGTAATGATGGAGACGACCATCTTCTCAAATTCGTCAGACTTGACTGGCTGGGTAGGATTCCGAAGACATGAATCTTGTCTTCGGATGCAGGGCTTGATGTCGATGGCTGGTTCTGAAGCGGTGAATTCGACGACATCCTCATCAAGAGACTCAACACTACCGGAGAGCTGAGGAAGTTCGGGAATTTTAGCATCAGTGGGGATGTTCTTTGGTGAAGGGACCGAGTTGGTGGTTACTCTATTCTCAGAACTGCACAGGGTTTCGCGGTTCCATAGACGCCAGCTGAGGTTTTCCAGGCGGCGGCCTTGTTCAACTGAGGGAGCGCATCTAGCGAATACTAGAGGGTCACGCATTGTGGTTAGCCTGACGGAGGAGCCCTAAATACGAAAACATTTAAAACACAACAAGGGGTGGCAGAGATCACATGAGCACGAGAATGCATTACTTACCAGCCCAAACATAGAACAAGCTCTCCGGGTTGGCAGTGTCAATCTTACCAATGACATTGGCGTCAACGGTGAGAATATGTGTATTCAATGAATAAACCATGATGTCGGAATGGCGGCTCACGGGCCCGGACAGGACGGGTGGTGGTCTTTTGGGGGCGTAGGAGTCGCGATTTGAAGTCCAGGTCGACTGTCGGTCGCAGGCGCAACAGGTGCGGCCAGTTGGTCGGTAGATGGTGATTCGAAGGAGAATAGGGGAGTGGCGAAAGAGGAGATCCCGGCGTCAGATTGCAGTGGGAAGCAGACGCAGAGATTGAGGCACCAGTCGCGTAATAGAGGCAGGCTTTGGCAGTCGGTCAAGCTAAAGGGTAGCTGGTGTATTCTAGTCACAAAAAGACGTAGAAGAGTAGCGGGCGATGGTTGGCGTGCGTGTGTGTGAAGAGCGAATAGTGCTTCTCTGGCTGGATTGGTGGAGAGAAAAAAAGACAATGATGCAGGAAAATAGAGCAGGCAGATGAATCGGCAGAGTCGAAATGGCGAACAAGAGTTAGTGGGAAGAGAACAGTAAGCAGTGTGTGGCTGCGAGATCAGGCGGTTGGTTAGCTGGGTGAAGATGTGGTGGAAGTGGTGGTTTTTGAAGATTGAAGTCGAGAGTGCATAAAATAAAAGCTGCATTTGATTGGGGGGGGGGGCAATTCGGGGGCGGGCACAGTGGGTGTTAAGTATAGCAACGTTGGACGGGACAGGTTATTGCTTCTTTTTGTTCTGCGTTTTTTTTTTTTTTTTTCGCGGAAGCCCCAAAAAAGGAATCCAGCCCAAAAGCAAACGGACCAGCAAACGAGAAAAGAAAAAAAAAAAAGGATTTCTCTTTTTCGTTTGCTAGGCTTGGGTTCTGTGGGGTGAGGGGGGCCGTGTGTGCTAGGCTTGATGGAGCCTATGCCAATGAAAGCCCAGCCCATGTCATCCATACAAATAAATGACCGGAGACACAGGTGCCAAAGTCATTAGGACTCACGCCCCCTTGTCCCGCAAAGCGAATCTTACAGGTGCCTTTTTGGGCTACTTTAAAATCAGAATGGTGGCAAGAGAGCGAGTGGTGTGCGTTTTTGTTTTTGGTGCAGGGCCATAGGGGATGGGGGGTGGGTCCAATCCAGTTTTGTCTTTTGTGCACGGAAAAATTAATACAATAAGCGAAGCATGGAGTAATGTTCGGTGTTTCTTTTTGGGGCATCGCAGCGCTGTGGTTTTTTTTCTTCTCATATCTAGTGGTTAGTTACAAGAGAGAGGTTGCTGGAGATTTTGTTTTCTCTGGCTCTTTTTTTTTTTTTCAAAGGCGAAACGTGCCTGATCCAGCCACAGAAAAGTACAAGTATACGCACACATGGTGAAATGGCGCGTCTATGACTCTCGCTGGTCTGTCCGGGCAACTGCTGCTTGGGCTGCCAGGAAAGTACTGAAAGTTGACGGCCCTTTCTTCGTCCGTGTTGGGCTCAGCCAGCAGAAACAACACAAAGTAACCAACTACGTACATAGTTGCCATATAACTAGTTGTGTGTGTGTGTACCTTTGTATCAACCGGCACAGCAACAGCGTTAACAACAAAAGGCAAACAGGCACATTTCCCCAATGGGCGATATCATTGAAGGCGGAAGGAGGGGAGCCGATGGTCACGATGATTTCCCCTTCCAGAGGGTGCTTCCTAATCGGGCAGCATCGTGTGCGACATGGAAGTCATTTGGGCACTTGGGCACTTGGATATTTGTACAAGTGCAAAAATAAATATCAAGAAGTTAGGTCGTTTTGTGTTTCTCCGGCGGCGACCCGTGATCATGACAAAGCATCCGCCAACTGTAGGTTTGCATGCCTTGTACCAGCGCACAATTAAAAGTCGCTATTGGCAGGTTCTGTACACACACACACACAATAAGGCGCGTTTGTTGTCATGTCCCCTTCCGGCTATAGGTTGCTGTCACATGATGCAAAAAAGAGAAAAAGAAAATAAACTTGTTTTAGCTCTTGGGATGGTTAACCAAGCGTCTTGCTTGCAATTCGTCACTCTTCTTTTTTTGGACGGAGCTTCTCTTCTTTAAACATGGCCGTGGCGCATCTGCAATCTGCAATATTGGGCCTATACGTAACCATCTATATTAGCTGTGGTGGTGCTGATCTGGTCAGGAGGGACGAGGGGCCTGGGCGTCGGCTATAAGCACACAAGTATGTACAGACAGCTAACTATATGTGGTGTATATCTGGGTTGAATGTTGGTTAGGGCATAGCCATCCATTGTCACGATGGCTTGGACTATGTCCATTGCATCGCCTGGACTCAATCACGGCTATTTGTTGGCTGGCTCCCATCCCACTGCCCCTTTGTGTCGATCGATCTCGTGGTGGCCGTCTGGCTGGCTGCGCATGAAACGCATATGTATGTAGTTATGTAAATAGTTGGTTAGTTACCTGGTTCTATGCATAGGTATACAGGCAGAGTTTTTTTTTTTTTTTTTTTTTTTCAATACAGCTCTATGCATGCATGCTGTGCTCTATGGATGCACATGCACACACACACAATCCCAATCCCTGGATTTTCCATGAGACCTCGTGAGCAGACAGAGAATTCACCATCAAAAGGCGGTCATGGGCGACCCGTTTGTGCGGATGGATGGACGTGTACATACATATGTGTGTATCTGTATGTGAGTGCATATGCACAAGTCCTGGGTCCGGGACTGGGTCCAGCATATCCCCACGGCGCAGGGGACATGAGATAAGATGAGAAAGAGACATCCACAGACCTAGTTGTGCATGAATACATGTATGCGGTATATCTAGAGTCTCTCTTCTCTTGGTGTTTGACAGCCTGCAAACCCCGTCATGCAGCGCTGAGCTTCTCGGTTGTGATTTCTGTGCGTGCGTGCGCGTGTGTCAGCATCCAGACAGACCTCCATTGTGTATTTGCTTTTTTCTTTTTGGCTTTCCACATGACTGTTGAGACAGACAGACGATGGCCGCGGCTTGACTGGACTGGACTGGCCCTGCCCTCACATGCCACTGCCACAGGCTGTTTATCCGCCTATGGCCGAGTCACTTGCGCCTCGGGCCCTGCAATGACGATATCCGCGCCCATAAACCTCCCGGCCTTTTTTTCTATCCTTTTTGGGCTTTCCCATAACCGCTCTCTTTTACTGTTCAATAATAGCCGGTCGTTTGAGTCGCACATGCGGCAACAAAGATCGCCAGCGCACGGCTGTTCTCCAACAACTGCACAGAGTCACCGGTACAATAAGTGCTAACCCTACCCGAGAGCATCCAATCTTCAATGTTGACCAACTAGTTCGCTCAACTACTCCAACTCTCTGCCGGTAATTCTCCCCACGTAACCGGCCCTTTTACGGCGATCTCGCCTCGTGCCTCAGTGCTTGGCTTATTTTTTTTTCTTTTTCCCTTTGTCCAAAACAACATCCAGCAAGCAATCAAATCTCTCTCGTCCCTACTCTTTTTATCTTCCCCAACTTTTGCTTCTTTCAAAAAGAACCCCTGTACAATCAAAGGTCACCTGGTGAAAAATCCTAGTGCCAAAGCGCCAATTTACAGGGCTTGAGGAGTGGGTGGGAGCCCCTGAGGCCCTGCTGTTTTCAGGTTGGCAGGTCCCCTGACTTGGAAAAGACCAGTAACAAGTCGCCTAAGTCAGTTAACTCTGTGGTGTCTGTATGTATGTACATATGTACATTGTTACTTATACTTGTACAACACTACTCCCCCAACTGTCGACCACTTTTGATAAAACGGCCCGCTGATCACCTGCTATGTTGCGTCTTTTTCTTCCTTTTTTTTTTTTTTTTTTTGTTTTTCCCTCTCCCTTCTTTGTCGTCTCTGCCGGCCTGTCTCCTACGGCTGTATCGGACGGATAGGCCCTGGATCCTAGCCGCGGGCTTGGACCCCGTGTGTTCCTTGTCTTGTTTATCAAATTCTTTTTATTCCCTCTTCTGAAAACAAAGGGAGTAGTCTGCCTCGAAGATAGTCATGTGATTCTCCTCCCCCCTCCCCCGGTTAAAGACTTTGGCGCCGAGGATCAAGTCTAGTTTTCCTCTGCTGGGCCGGCTGTCAACCGCCGGCCTGATTTGACATGCTCTTTTGCTCTGGCTTTCTTTGACTTACACATGGAAATACGAAGGTGATGTATGCTGGCAGTTGTGCGTCGGCTTTGGTAGAACTGCCGTCCGGCCAAGTCTCAGTGGCAGGGAACAGGCCACTTGGCGCGGACTGTAGTTGACTAACCACAGATATTAAGGGTTTCCTCCTGTGATGAATGACGTGACGTGACGGACTATCACATGCTGCGGCTTCTCATGGTACCACATGGTGTGCTCTATGCCACTGTGATTCGCTCTTTGCCCCAATATGATTGGCCGCTTCACGAACAGAAAACAGCCCAATCTTCATTCGCAGTCGAGCTGAAGACCGACTGGCCTTCATTTGTTTGTGATTTGTACTCTGCGCTTGTCTTGTATAAGCTCAGGCTCAATGGCAACGTCGCAACGGCTCTTGACCAACACGGTCAAAAGTTGGCAGTGCTGGATTGACTGGTTCTAAGCCAGTGCTTAATCAGCCAGCCAGCTAGCATTCAGCTGACTCTAGCTGTTAGTATAGTATACAATACACAAGCAGAGCCTGCAACATACATACTGGTCTAGCTGCTCCGCATATCCAAGTATGCGTATGTTAACAATAGCCCCGGAATACGACAAAGACAGCACCTGTCATACGATGGACAACGCGCAACTGCATTTGCAGACACCTAGCTGGATAAGCATGTATGTACACATAGACACAAGTCTGTTCTGTATGTATGCATGTAACTATGTACTTGCAGACTTCCAGGCTCAGCACATTGTACAAGTAGGGCGTCTCGGATGCTCAGCCTGCTGCTGTTGGGCCAGGGATAGCGCCTGTTCAAAATCAAGAATAGTCTTGGCTCCGTGAGTATCGGGTAGCGGGCTTTGAGGCTCAGGGTCACGCTATCTACGACAATTGTACTCATCTGGAGACGAGGCCGATTTTTGGAAAAGGGAGCCCATTCAAGCATATTTGTACCAATAGCCGCAAGCCCAGCCATGCGAGGAGTGAGTATCGCGGGCGCACGTGATACCGGAGCTTTGTTACATATCAGATTTCGCAGAGTGCAGAGATATTTGAGCACTACAACATGGCATGACATGAGCTTGTCAGCTGGGCTTTTACTTCTGCAATGAGTATGAGCTGAGACGCTGATGTCAAAGAAGGGAGAGAGGGAGGGGAGTTGTTGGCTGGGTCGCAGATGTGACTGGTACGAATCCAAAGAACAGGACATGTGAGAAGAGAGTCTGTGACCCTGAGGTCTCAGGAGCCCTATGCATTAGCTATACACCGACAAAGAAGTAAAAAAAAAACTCTTCAAGTCACAAGGCAAGCCTACGGAAGCATTGCATGCTATGCAGGGCAGAGAAGGAGAAGAACTGTAGGCATAGTTGGGTCAATTATATGTAGCTCCGTGAGAAGAGAAAAGAAAGAAGAAAAAGAAAAAAGAAAAGGTTTCCCTTGAAGTACTCGTACGTATATCAACACGCCATTGGCGTCTTCTTCTCGCTCCCTGATTCCGGCTTCCTACGACGGGAAGAAGGGAAGAAGAACAACTAACCACACCAAGACAAAAAGGATAAACTCTGGCACGCACGAGACAGACATTAAGACAAGAAAGAAACATGGGCAGAGGGACCACAGATATGACAACCAGGGAACCGGAACCTGCTCGAGAACGACGCCCAGAGCAGCAGATAGACAGCCGCTGGCTGGCCCTTTTTTTTTTTTTTTTTTTTTTGCTTGTGCCCGTTGTATAAATATAACTAGGCCAAGGTCTGCCGCGTTGGAATGGCGGGTTTACCCAGTAGGCAAGCCAGGCCAAGCCTGTAAACATGTGTTGGTAAGAATTCAATATAAGCCAGGGAGAGAGAGGAGAGGAAGGGGGGAAGGGGGGAGGGGGCTCTTTTTCTTTCTTCTATAGTTACAAGTGCCAAGTATCAGCGGTTCTTTGGATCTTACTATTTTCCTCTTTGGTTTTGGTTTTGCCTTGAACAAAGAAACAAAGAGCCACACGAGACGGAGGAGGTACTTTCCTGGTCTACTAGTGCATAGTATAGTTAGTTGGTCAACAAATCATGTGAAGAAAGGTAACGTCGTCTTCGGCCCAATGGATCTTGACTCTAACTTGCGTGCTCCTCTGTTCCTTGCCATGGGCGCCCCAAGATGGTGAAACAAAGCCAGAGCTGCTACTGCGGCAAGACAGACAGCATGACAAAGAATAGAAGAAGAAAACGCCTCGTCCTCCTCGTTCGTGTGGTCAAGTCGCCCTGGACCAGCTGCATGCACAGGCCTTTTCTGAACAAGAAGTAGATTTGTGTCTAGTTAGCTACTTGCAACTGTATTCTTCTTGTCCTCCCCTCCCCAGTTTCTAGGGGTAAACAAGAACGAGGACAAAAGGCGGCTTGGATTTTGACACCGAGACGGCCCGGAGTCTGAGTACGCGGCGCATGTGATTTGGGGAGGGAGAGGCCACTGCTCGACTCCTCTGATCCATGGTTGCGTCCTTTTTGTTCTTCTTCTTATTCTCTCTATCCTGCCTTCATCTGCCTCCCCGTCGCTAGTGTTCCTTGTTCGGCGCGGTCCATTCTAGTCTCTAGCCTGGACTGTCTGTGCGCTTGCGCATCTACTTCGTCTGACCCGGCTATGAGGAGGAGTACAGAAGAGGGACCCAAAAAGGAAGAGGAGAAGGGGCCCCCCTCCTCGTGGTTATGATGTATCGTCCTTCTAGAAGGAGCATCTGGGAAGAGGATTTCGTATGGGGTAACTGGATACATGTAATGTAATCTGCCATGTAATAACTATGGCGTGTATGCTTGTAGTTAGTTAGTTATATAGAGACAGTACCCGCACTCTGGTGTGTGTGTGTCAAGTCTTGTTGTAATAGCTCACGGGCAAGATAAGCTCAAACGCATGCTCTTTAGCCGTGGACTAGAAGGGCCCGCGTCGCTTCGTGAATTGAGGCACTAGGAGATGGAGAGAAACGAGGTGGCTTAGACTGTTCGTCCTTCTCCTCCTCGCCATGCTCCAGTGCACAGTGATATCACTGTCACCAGCGTCTTTTTTTCTTCTTCTTCTTCACATTCTTCTCCTTTGCTGTCCGGCGTGCTATCAGAGCATGGGCCTTGTGTCTGCCCCGCGGTCTGTGTGCATGGGACAGCGGCCATGTACAATAGTTTAGGATTTTCTTCTTTTCCTGCTTTTTTTTTTCTGTCCTCTTCCACCTTTGCTTATGCAGAGTTATAGGAATAGACAGGGCTGTCCAGGCATAGTTGCTTGTACAGACACGCAGCTGTGCATGGTTCGATGTGGCATGGTATTTGGCCTGGAGAGGATCGTGAGCTGCCTCATGTGACTATGCGCCTGCTGTACAAGACATGCGTGCCGGCTCCTAGAAGCCAGCCCACTCACTCACCATCCGTGCTTGTTGTGCCTGCAATGGCCTACATCCCCTTGTAAGTATTGTTCTCTACGGCAAGCCAGTCAGTCGCACTGTTATTAAACATGCAAAACCAACGGCAACTTACATATATTGTCATTGTATCACACAGCCCCTGAAGAGGCAAGACAAGCAAGCAAGCCCCTTCACAAACAAGCCACAGCTCGGTTCTTTGTTCTCAGAGCCTGCCAGATTGAAGCAATTATCTCTCTCCCTCCCCCTATGCCTCTTTGTCAGGGAGATAACAAGGGCGGGTGGACTGCAGTACGTAGATGCGGAGGCAGAGGAAGTGATATATCCAAAATGTATGGCCCATGCTGTGCGAGTCTAAGATTAGAGCAAGGCCGGGAAGTCAGACACCAGAGGCCGTTTCTTGCTTTTCATTTCTTTGCTGGTCCCATGGTTATAATGCCCGGCCGTTTTCTTTCCTTGGATGGTATATAGGGGACGGTATGAAATACCTGTAGTTATGGGCCTTTACCTTGGTCTCCTACCACCATCAATCGCGATTCCTCTTCTGGGCGCCCGCTTCTACCTCAGCTTGAAGAAGATGAAGTAAGAGTGACCTCATGCAAGTATGTGCTTGTAGTTAGTTATACCATACAGCTTAGCTTGAGTTTGATGAGACTGAATGTGACAGCCCTCACCGCCTCTGCCCGGCCTTACCTTCGTTTGCCGTCCCGTCTTCGTCGCCATCTTCATTCCCACTCTCTCGATGATCATGCAAGGAGGTATAGGCCCGTTCCGCATCTTGCTACTAACAGATTCAAGTTTCGAGGACATGCCAGGGGAAAGCATAGGACATCAGGTATTCTCTACAGTCCTTTGGGAGCAGAGCAGGCTAGATGCCAGCTCAAGGGAACAAACATGGTGTGATGTCAGTGAGAAGTCAGAGCGTGACGACGACAAGAGAAGACACGAACTACTATTCCACCCCCCGTTCTCTGGGAGACTATGCATATATCCTTCATGCTTGGGCACAAAGCTGATGTTCATGTTGCCTGTCCCACCGATTCGAAAAGACAGATCATGAAGAGAAAGAAACCCATCAGTAGTGAACGTTTCCATCCCTATCTGCAGCCCTCACAACCACCAGCATATAAACACTAACTGATACTTACCTGCAACTGACACAAACATACAAGGGGCGTGACCAAAAGGAGAAAGATATTTTCGGGCTGAGACGTCCCTCCACACATCTTACTCTACAATGGCCTCTCTTTTTTTTTTTTTTGCCCTTTGGCACACTTTGGTGTTTCTCTTTGTCTCTACATGTAACTACACACAGCAAAAGATGCACGCACCGTGCCTTGTGCCTTGAGGAACACCACAAGTCCTGTGTAACACCAAGAAGCGAGCATCTCAGCACTAACGGAGTAAGGATAACTGACTACCACTTGACCGAGATTGTCCATAGAGGTTGGTCGCGGCTGCTGAAGCATGATCCACGGACCAGCCAGGCTATGTCGGACGAGACTGGGGCTGTGATTGTCTGTTGTAGCAGGTGAGTGAGTGGGCGGATAGGCTCGACATCTGTGTCGGCAGGAGGAGATTACCTGGCCATCCTCCCGTTGTTTGCGTCCGTTTATGCTGATGAGGGCCCCCGGTCGTTGTCTAGGCAGGTAAGCCTTCCAACGCACATAGCACTTTGCTACCCACGACGAGGCAGCTAAGAGACTACAAGATACGCATCGCTGCTGGACCGAATGGTCTTTTCAGTCGGCGGCAGAGGCCCCCTGGGCGGGCTGGATGGCGCCCGCCCAACAGCGCAGCCTTGGCCGAGAGTCAGGCCGGCCAGCCGCGTTCTGGGCCGGGGAGCGGTCCTTTCTTGGGGAGGGATACGGGCCCATCGATTACGCGTGATACTGGGCTGGGCTGGTGCTCTTGCTGCTGTTTGCCGCTGTTTTGGCTGTTCTTGCGCACGTCCACACGGTCAGAAAACATTCATGCAGATGCGCAAGGACAGAGATTAAATAACATATAAACGAGGCCACATGACGATGCCGCTGCCGCAAGCCACATGCGCTGTGTTTTCTGGTGAGACAAAACGCACCCGCCCGATACTATAGCAATATACAAAAGCTATAGGGAAATTTCGTCATTTGTCGCCGGGCCTGGGTCTGGCCAGATCAAACACATGATACATATCAGCCAGAGGCCCCTGCTATAACCAACTATATCATCACACATATATATATAAACAACGCCTGGACTCCTGATCTGATCGGCCCAGCGCAGCTGAGAAGCAGCGAGAGCCAACGCGTCATGACAGCGTGTGAATTTGGAAGCAGTTGTGCGCAGTTAGCACCAACACACACGCCCAAAGAGACGTATGCTACGCCTATCCTGCCCTGTCCTGGAACCCACGGGACTCGCTCATTTCTCGCCGCAAGATGCAGACACATCATTTCTCTGAAGCGAGTCCCAGAACCACGTTCCTGGGCTACACGCTTGTCCTCCTCTGCTGCAATATCCCTGAGAGGGGGGGCAAGCTCTGGCCTGACGCGTCGAGGCGGACATGGCCCAAGTATGTAGTTATGTGTGTGCATACATGCATTCATACAAGCGCAGGCAATCATCGTAGCCGTAAGATTACTTCAGGACATGGGCCACCGCCTGCGCTGCAGCTTACAGCCGAACCATCCCTCCACCATCGACGGGGTGATACCGGCGGCACCTGAGCAGGCTATGCTCTATACCAGTCTCACTTCCAAGTTTGATTATGCGCCAAATTGCGCTTCTGCGTTCATCTTTCAGTATTTTTTTTTTGTGTTGACTGGACTGCTGGACGGACGGCCCTCCTTTCAAACGACCCGAAACTGCTCCCCCGCTCCTCTCTCCCCCCGGGCCTATTCGTGACGTGACCCTCAACCTTTTTCCCTCATGCTCCAACATGGTTCTATCAGACAGCCCATATCTACATCCAGTTACTCGCCCACTTGCAGTTATAAGTCGAGCCAGGCTTCTTGTGAACTAGGTTTGAGGCCAGAACATTCGGTAACGCCATATCCTGTAGTCCACGTGGGCCGTCCAACGGCGAACCTCACGGGGGCAGAGCCTTTCTTTATTTCTTTTTTCTTAGCCTATAAGCATCCAAAGCACGTCTATGTGGCTAGACACCCTCACTCACCCCCCGTAGCTTGTACATGTCCAATTCTACCCGCAGTCTTCCAGAGGTGGTGTCCCCCACACTTGCCACCCGGGCCCTCTTCATCTACCCACGATATCTCGAACCCCGAGATCCACCCGAAGCCCCCACTCCCAAAGCAAAGCATCCCGGCCCTTTGCTTGGTAATGGCGCACATGTGACACGCAGACACAGCGAGACTTGTGTGCGGACTCTGCGGAGGAGGCGAGAGGTGGAATGTATAGCCCTCGTATTGATTACATCACTTCACCGCCGCTGAGCCTGCATCAGCGTCCAGGCACTTTACACGGCGTCTATCACAACCGAAGCCCTCCACACCTCTCGTCTCGCATGCCACATGATTCTAGCTCCGGCGAATCAGGCATACACACCATCACATCACGGCATATTAGTGACGGCTGACTACTCGCTGTCCAAGAAATCATATTGATGAAAAACAGGCATGGAAAATTTGTTCTTGGAAACACAAGCGACACTGAATGGAATGGATAAACAACAGCATCAGTGATGGACATTTCACAAACAAGAGAACCGCAGAACAAAAGACCAAAAAAAAATTAGACAAAAAGAAACCTTCCCCCAAGACAACAGGACCTCCCAGACCTCACTATTTCTCCCTAAGCGCCTTACAGCTTCTTGAAGCACTCGGCAATCTCCTTTGCGTATTTCTCCTTGATCACGCGGCGGTTGACCTTTTGCGTAGCAGTAACCAAGCCCTAGAAAAAAAAAGAAAAAAAGTTAGTCTAACAGCTTTCTTTAAAAAGATTACCACGCCGTAATCCAAACCGCCGGTTAACAGAGGGAAATTTAAAAGATAAAAAAAACTTACATTCACAGGAGTCCACTCCTCGTCGCAAATCACCACACCGGCCATGAGCTCAAGGCTGCTCAGGCCCGTGTTGCGGCCAATGGCCGTCAGGTCCTTGAGCACGGCAGCCTGCATCTTGGAATTGGAGTAGATGTGCTCGTCGGTGATGCCCAGCTCCTTGGCCTTGGCCTTCATGTTGATCTCGTTGGGCATAATGACGGCAATGGCACGGCTGTGCTCGCTGTCGCCTTGCACCATGATGTTGGCAACCAGCTGACTGCCGCGGTAGATGGACTCCAGCTTCTCGAGAGCAATGTACTCGCCGCCAGCCAGCTTGACCAGATTCTTGACACGGTCAATGACCTTCATGTGGCCAACTGAGTCGAACTCACCAATGTCGCCCGTCTTGAACCAGCCGTCGGGTGTAATTACCTTAGCAGTCTCTTCGGGATTGTGGTAGTACTCCTTGATGACCGAGTATCCGCGGATATAAATCTCGCCCTGGGGAGGAGACTTGTTGGTGAAATAGCCCAGCTCAGGAATGGACACCAGCTTAGCTTCAACCGAGGCAGGGATGGGACCGATGGCAGTGGGCGTGTACTGGAGGGGAGAACCTAGCGATCCAATGGCAGCGGTCTCGGTCAGACCATAGCCAGCCATCATGGGCGCGAGCACCATGGACAGGAAATGCTTGGTACTGTCGCTGATGCCACTGGCGCCGTTGACAATAAACCGAAGACGCCCACCAGTCAGCTGGCGCACCTTGCTGAACACGACAGAGTCCAGCAAACTGGCACCCGGCAGGCTGTGGTTGGTCATCCAGGTCTTGTAGTTGATAGCACCCCAGAAAAGGGAGCGGATGAGCGGGCTAGACTGCTCCACCTTGGACGTGACACCCTTGCGGATGGTCTCCCAAATCTGCGGAACACCGACCAAGATGGTAGGCGAGAACTCGCGCATGTCGCCAGCGCAGTTGCGCGTCATGGTGTCAGACAGGGTACGGGGGCTTCCGTAGCCCATGGTAGCACCAATGGAGATGACGAGATTTTCTAGGACGAGCTCGAAGATGTGGGCGAGAGGGAGGTAAGCGAGAATGGTATCGTTGGAGGTAACAGCGCCCTCTATGCACGAGTAAAGACCAGCAACTAAAGAGATGTGTTAGTAGGTTGGGAGAGAAAAGAAAAACCAGGAGCGACGGGAACCTACCAGAGGCACAAGCAGCCTCGTGCGTAATGGGCACGCCCTTGGGAACACCAGTAGAACCGGAAGTGTACATCAAGCAGAATATATCTTCGGGCTTAGGGCGGACAATATCCACGGGATTCTCCTCGCCAAGCTTGCGAAGCTCTTCGAAGCCCAAGACATTGATGTTGGGGTGTGAAGCCTTGAAACTTTCAACCTCCTCACCAGTAGCAAACACGCAGTTATCGTTGTAGATGACAGTCTTGATGGAGGTAGCCTTTTCCAAAGCACCACTGGCGACCTTTAGCAGGTGAGGATCGACATACATGATCTCTGGCGCTGACTGGACAAGTGTGTGCTCGACGCCGCTCGAGCCGAGGGAGTCGTAGGCGGTGACAATGGCTATAGACTGCGACGCAGAAGCATGGGCAAGGGTGAGCCAGTTGGCACTAGAAGCAGGGCATCATCATGTCAGTATTTGCGGGTGTCCTGGTAGAGATAACTGGGCCATCAAGGCTACCAACGTACCTGGTAGCAGCGAACAGGTGAACTTTATCTCCGGGGTTCGCTCCGAGTTTGCGCAGACCGGCACCGACCTGACCGTACCGCTTCTGGTGGTCTGCGTAGGTAATGTAGTTGTAAGGGGACAGCTCAAAGTATTGCCACTCCTTGTCAACCTGAGTGACCTCGCCATCAACAACCTTGGGAACCTTTTTGACCTCCTTGTGCATCTTGACCAGCTTGCGCTGGCCAGTCATGGTGTTGTTGGCAAACAGCTTTGCGCTACGCTCAACCAGATCCAAGATGGTGAAGACACCCTCGGCGGGAGATCGTAGGAGGCCGTCTTTGGCCTTGGGGTGACGGCGGGGAAGTGTCTCGCCCTCAACGGCAGGGCCGGGAACTTCAATGGTGTAGGGCGGCTTGCCGATCTGCTTGAGCGGTGCTATTCCGGTGGTGAACGACATGGTGGAGCGGGGAGGGCGTGGGCGGCGGCCGAGACACGGAAATGTGGCGGGAAGAAGAGCGGGGGAGAGTTGAAGCAACGGAGCTTCTGGATGGTTGGGGGGGTTTATAGAGACGGGTGGCAGGGCCGGAAGCGGTGCACGAGTTCGGGACCGGGTGGCAACTGCAATTCAATTTGGAGTGGCAGTCTACAGGGGCGCTGTGCAGGTGGAAATCGAGATCAGGCGAAGAGGCGAGAATGGAGATGGAGGACACTCGACGAGTTTGTAGGAGAAGTGAGAAAGGCGCCGATGAAGAATCTTGCAAGAAGAAAGTGTGCGGCCAGGTAATGACGACGCGCCTGAAGGGGAGTCGCAGAGCATAAGGCAACAAAGGCAGGAAGCAAAAGGCAGGAAGCAGCAGGCAGGGGTTGGCCGTTTGCTCCTGCCAGAGTTCCTTTGCTCCCCTTCCTGAAAGTGGAGTGGTGCACCCAGGGCGAAGCTCTTTGTGGGGCCCTGGTCTTTTTTGGAGCTTTGCTGGTTTATGTTGCACTTGTACTGTTCTAAAACGCCCTTTCTCGTGCTAGCTTATCCTTGGCTCTCTCCAATAAGCGACGACGTTGAGCTTCACACAGGCTACCCTTGGTTACAGGAGGGAGGAGGAAAAAAATGTTGGGGCAAAAGATGAATGTCAGCATTGAACAGGGGGTCTGGGTCTGGGTCTGGGTCTGGTATGATATGATAGGCTAGGGTAAGCTAGGCTATGCTGGGCTGGGCTGGCTCCGGCAGTTGGTGAACGAGCTGCAGGCCAGCTGTGCACACATTGGCATTGCATAATTGTGAAAGTCGGCGAGCGTTTTTGGATGTTGTCTTCTGTCTTTTGACTTTTGACACCGATAGAGACAAAGATGTAGGTGTCCAATTTGCAAATGATGTGCCACAGGAGAGAAGTTAGATTTGTGTCACCAGCAGTCGTTGGCAAGCTCTCAGCTACGGTGCTTGGCCAAGTCCAGCCTGCCCGCCTGCCTGTACGACGGACCGGAAATACTCCGTCTCACAACCGTCGTCTCACGAACATCGCCGCTGTCTGGCCTGTAGCTTCGCCCGCCTTATTAAATGAGGACTTGTGGTTTGGTTTGCTGTGCGTACTTCGCCTGTTCTCCAAACGCCCAGGGCCTTCATTTCACTGACCCCACTTTGTCAAGGGCCCCAGTTGTTTTCGGTTGGAGTAAAATTGCTGGGCTTGTTTGCCCGGCCATCTTGTAACCCTAAAGGGCAATATTCTAATGTCTAGGTTCACGTATTTTGGGGGTTTGTGGTCGGCCAACAACGAGATCCCAACATATTCTCATCAAAGAGCATCTGAATTGCGCCTCAGTCGCTCGTCTATTCGAGGCAGCCTTCGAACTACAATTCCCATCGCCACGTGCCGAATGTGCTATGCAACCAACTCATAGACACAGCCGCAGAGTGGAAGATAAACAGGCCACATACCGACTTTAGCTTTCCACTGTAAACATATCCAGCAACATCAGATAGAAAGCCTCATCCAATACATGCAGCAACCTTAATATGAGGGGCATAGACAAACCCACCACATAACCCTTGGACATCCTACTTGCAAAAAGAGCACAGCAGCCGAAGCGTTATATTTAATCATCATACAGCATAAACAGAACAAAAGCGAACATGGGCATCATGAACATATATGGAAAAGACGGGGTACAGAGAGATATCAAAAAAAGACCATCACTAAACATGCCGCAACGCCATACCCAACAGCAAAGACACCGCCAGGCTAGTTAATGGAAAAGAAATCAAAGTTCTTGCGCCTGAAAAACACCACGTACGGCACCGCGTTGGCCCCGCTCTTGAAGACCTCGCTCGCCTGATCGGCACTGGTGCCCGAGCCAATCGTCATGGTCGTGACAACCGAGTCGTTGCACTTGTACCAGGCATACGGCGACCGGTCGTTCGTCTTGCGCACATAGGCGTAATAGTGCCCGCTATTTGCGACCGAAGCGCCGCGGTGCACAATCACACCGTAGCACTCGTACTGCGCCGGTATGGCAAAGCCGGGGTCGGCAGATGCGGTACCAGTGCCCGCACCAGTGCCTGCACCGGCGCGCTGTGCCGCTGGAAGGCAGAAGCGCGACACGTCAAAGTTGTTGAAATCCCACGTGATCTTGTTGCAGAGCTTGACCGACGTCGAACCGACGGCCTCGCCGCGCGGCAGTACAACGGCTAGAAGCGGAGGCAGTCTGGCAAGTTCACTCCAGCGCTCACATCCAGACTTGTTGCATTTTTCGCACCGCCGATCGGGAATGTGCATGCGCGAAAAATATGACTGCATGGTATCAAGAAGGGTTTCGTCTTGCACTTTAGTGTCTGGACCACATGACTGTGTCAGGTACAGCGGGAAGAAGACGCTGGCTGAGCGTTCGACGCGCTTGCAGTGATCACACTGCGTGTATTCAACAGTCACACCGCGGAAGTACTTGTCAGCAATAGACTGGCTTTTGCTGCAGTATGTGTTCCAAAAGTTCATGGCACCCAATAGTGATGGCTCATTCTCACGAATGGGTGCACTGATGTAGTCGCTGTTGAGGTTTCGAAACCGGTCTGTCTCGTCATGAAGTTGGTCGGTAAGGAAGACAGCAAACTCGGTGACATCTTGCTGGCTAGAGTTACCAAAGACTTGCTCAAAGCCAGCCTTTTGACAGATGTACTTGGAGTAGTCCTGTAATATGGTAGACATGTTAGCATTCTGTAATCCTTGGGAATCCCCGTGTATGAAATCTGATGCCACTTACTAGCAATGTTTGAGCCGTGATAGACTTGAAGTTTCCCGAATGCATCCACATGAACAGGTTCGACATCATCTTGATCATCAACCGCGGCGGCGGCGTCTTCTCAATGGGCTTTTGTGTAATCGGCCAAGCATTCTCTGTTCTGTTGAAAAGCAAAATCTCTTGTGAGAATCCAGGCGACGCCCGCAGAACCTGTAGTATAGAGTTGGCATAGCACCAATTGGATGGGTTGTTAAGCCCAGTGTAGTGAGGTCCTGTAACTTCCAGAGCGCTGTCGGAAAGAGAAAGCGACGACTGACGGCCAGACGACCGGCTGTTTGCATTAGAATCGTCATTGTCGTTCTTTTGACTGAGGCCCGTGAGATCAGGCCGAGGAAGAGCCGGGGGTGGTCTTTGGGGAGGTGGAATGAACATGGGAGACTCCTGGGACTGTGCTGCAACATATCTTCTCGGTGTTGGTGGCACTGGGGGTTGACGAGCTGGAGGAGAGCTCGAAGTCATGGACTCTTCTTGGTCCGGAAGAACTTCAGGGAAGCGGCGAAGGAATTCGTCCCGACTGCGCACAAACGTAGGAGAAGTGGCTGTTTCTTCCTCGGCTTGCATGGTCTCCTCCCATTTCTGGACATCCTCTGACTTAAGAGGGTTGACAATGTAGCGCACGCTTTTGCGACGCCGATTCAGAAGGGAGTCTTCGGTGTTGCCATCGCTCAGAAAGTTAGGATTAGGCTTCCGTCGCTCTGCTTTGCTAGTCGAGGACTCTTGTAATGAAAATGGACCCGCATGATCAATCCAGGCATCTATTCCACCTGATAAAAGACGCGGCGGGTTCTTGAGCTCCTTTTCGCAGTTGAGATCAACAAGTGCACGATGCAGAGACTGTAGGGCCTTGAGGGTCGGATCGGCAGCCGAACTTTGTGGGATGGAGAGTGTGCTTTGGTCGTAGTAGACAACGAGATCAAACTCGTGACGTTTTTCAAAATGTTTTTCTTCCAGGGTTGGGCTCACGACCAAGCTTTCTTCGATTTGCGCAGCTGATAGGTCGTCGCGGAGAAGGACATCAGGCTCAATACATATAGTTGCCCGGGACATGAGGTGACCAGAGTCAAAGTCTTCTCGTGAACGGACATCGATGATCATGACTTGGATACCAGTTTTCATGACGTTGGATAGCTGTGAGGCGACGATCAAGTTTCCAGGCGGAAGAGAAAGAGGCGCCGACTGCTTGGGAGGGAGATGAGAGTTGTTGAGTCGCGATGACAGTGCCGAGTTTGCGGTATTGGCGGCGGGTTGTGTTCTGGTAGCTGTTGTTGGTTGTGAGTAGACAGCCGGTGACGTCACCAGAGAGGAATAGAGTGGAGGATTTGGCACTGAAGCGCTGGCCGGCGAGTAGGAGCCATTATTTGACGACATTGACCCCGTGCGCGTAAAAAGACCCCGCGGTGTGCTCGAGGGTAGCTGTGCTGCTTCGGAAGACACTGTGCCTCGCGCTGGGCTGTAGATGGCGTCTGGAAGCTTTGGGAGTTGCGGTAGCTGGGTGTTGGCGGTGATTTTGGGGCGGTTATTGGGCATGTTTCTGGGGCCCTGGGGCTTGTGTGGGGCACTTTGCGCCGGGGAAATGTTGCGAAGCCGAGAAAAGCGGTCGCTCAAGTCGTCGGCCAGCGGTTCTGGGCTGTTGATGGACTTTCCAGCGAGGTTCTGGGGCTTTGGGCGGACTACTGGTGGCTGTTTCCAGGTGGGAGACTCTTCTGACTGTGAGAGAGGAGAGGGATGTGTCACCGAGTTTGGCGTTGAGTGTTCGCGGCGGTGGGTGGGCTTGGCCTGTGTAGCGAGATAGCGCCTGGGATGGCCGTTTAACTGGTCGCTGGGGGGCGGCCCTCTGAGATGTGTGGGGACAATGCCGGATCGGTCGTTGTCGGCCATGATCATGAGCTTGATTTGCTCAAAGCTCTCGTAGTTTTTGTTGACGTCAGTTTGAAGTCGGGCATAGGCGGTTTTGAGCTCTTTGCGATCAACCATCGTAGCAGCCTCGCGGTGGACGGGAATGACCTTGGCCGAGATGATGAAGGCCTTGAGATAGCTCTCAAAGGCGAGGTCGATCTGCTTGGAGATGTCACGATAGGAAGCAGCTTCGTGGATCAAGCGGTTGCCCTCGTCAATTACACGACCAAGAGGCATAGACGGGTCGATATCGGGGCTGGTGAGCTTGAGGTCGTCGAGATGGCGGAGCGGTCGGGGGAGCGAGGGAGTGGGGGCCGGTCTTCCATTGGCGGCAGAGGCATTTGAGCCGTTGGTTCGGGGAGTCGATAGTGCCCGAGTGTCGAGCGAGTAGCCGTGGCTGTGGCTGTGGCTGTGGCCATGGCCCGGGCTGGCTTTGGGCGTCGGCACCATGGGCGGCGGTGAGGTGTATGCGGTAGGGCTCATGCTGGAGACAAACAATGATGAAGGCGATGAAGGATGATGATGACGATAGTTGGAAGCGTGGTGCAAGCAAAGCGCCTAGGGCATGTTGATTTGGGGCGAAGTGAGGGACAAGCACAAGGCGCAGAATCCGACCAGGCCAACGCGCGGGTGACTTGCACGCCGGACGGATTTCGAGGGGGAAGTTTGGCTTTCGCGGTTGCTGGGGAGGCGGACTCCGGACGCCTTGTTTTGGTGGTTGGTACGGACCCGATGGAACGGGTTAGCCGCGGTGGAGGGCGTCCTTGTGCACGTAGTCGTTAATGAGGCGCTGGTGTGGTGGCGGGAGTACCAGTTGGCTGTGGTTGTGCTTTAGTTGGTTGTAGCTGTAGTTACTTGTACAAATATACATGTATGCACAGCCTTCAAGCACAAAGAAAAGAGTTGGCAGATGACGATGATTGTACTCCGAACGGGCAAAAGGGAGCGGCAAAGGAAGGGAGAGGGAGAGGGAGAGGGAGAGGGGAGAGACGCCATGTGCTGGTTCTGCGGTGATCAACGCCGCCCTGGAGCGTTGTGCTTCTCTCGGCTCGGGGCTTCTGACTGGGCGAGGGGCTGCTCAGGACTCTGGACAGCCTGTGTGATTTCAGGTAGTACACGCTGCAGATAGGGCATCGTATAGGGCATGGGGCGCTGACGACAACTCACCCTTGGTTTTGGACAAGCCAAAGCGGGGGGCAAACACAGGCCATCTGGTGGCCCGTTGCCTGGGCGTGATGTGATGGATGTCTTGGTGCTGTGGTGCTGTAAGTTGCCGCCAGCTGCAGCTTTAGGGGGGCCGCCACGCTGAAACCCACTGAAGCAGTCTCTGAAACCCGGCCAGCCCTGCCCAGCTCGACGTGTCTGTTTCACAAGAGGCTCTCCTCTGATTTGTTCACGGCTCGGCTCTTGGTGCTGTTTTTGCCGTGATCGCGGTCTTGTCATCGGCAGATGCATCTAACTGGTCTAATTATAAGCATGGCGTCTCCTGCGTGTCCCATGTGGCTATTTTGAGGCCCTGTGATGCCCTGTGATGTACTTGTGCTACAGGTCTCGTCGTCTTGAGGCTTTTAGGCTGCCTTGCCCAACTCCACAATTCAATTGCCAAAGACCAACAACCCCGGCTTCTCTGCCCAGTGGCCTTGGCCTGCTCACGTCAACCAAGTTCCATGCATATCAAATCATCCACACTATCCAAACCCTCCCTCCATCGTGCCTCTTCGCCATCATCGCCGTTGCCATCTTTGCCCGAAACGTTGGTCGGGCTTTCCTCTCTCCTTCCAGCCAACCTCTTTCTGCTGACTAACTTGGCCGTCTCCTGCATTTCCTCGCTCTCCTGTCGCTATTTTGCTGCCTTCCACGGCCGCGCTGCCGCTATCTACCTGCTTGCTGCATCGTCAGCGATTCTTTAGCCGACTCGTCCGTCCTCCTCCGCCCTTTCTACCAGTGACCTTCTTCCCACTGCTACTCACTACGGCTTAAGTCGCTGGATAAAAGCCGCTCTTGGCTTCCATCTCGCTGTTAATTTTTCACCCGCGCCCCTCAGCGTAGCCATCTACTGTAGCTCCCGCCAAGATGATGGGATGGTGGTCTTCGTCAGCCAATACGGCTCTGGACGAGCAGGTCGAAAAGGCAACAAGCAGCAGCCTGTAAGTGTCCCCCTCTCCAGATACGAATCTAGCATTACTGACGGCGTCAAATGCCAGTGAGGACATTGCTCTCAACCTCGAAATCTCCGACGTCATCCGCTCGAAAGCTGTGCAGCCTAAAGAGGCTATGCGTTCGCTCAAAAAGCGCATCGACAACAAGAATCCGAACACCCAACTTAGTGCCCTAAATGTGCGCAAACCATCTTTCATGTGGACTTTTTAACTCTATCCTCCTCATGCTAATGATACCTCCTATATCTCTAGCTTACAGATACATGCATCAAGAATGGTGGCGACCACTTCCTGCGTGAGATCGCATCGCGTGAATTCATGGATAATCTCAAGCTCCACCTCGAAGCGACCGGCCCGCTTGCTCTGAATGCCAATGTCAAGACCAGAATTCTAGAGCTGATCCAGGCTTGGGCCGTTGCTACCGAGGGCCGCTACGAGTTAATGTACATCACCACGACCTATCGCAACCTCAAGAAGGACGGTTTTGTGTTTCCTCCCAAAACTGCCGTGGCCAGCAGCATGATTGATAGCAGTGCTGTAAGTATCACCTTTCTTCGATGCAGCAGGAGGAGATCTACCACGAGTCTCGTTACTAACTCGTGAATCACCCCCCTTCAGCCCCCCGAATGGGCCGACTCTGATATTTGCATGCGGTGCCGTACAGCATTCACCTTCACCAACCGCAAGCATCACTGCCGCAACTGTGGAAACGTTTTCGACCACCAATGTTCCAGCAAGAGCCTTCCTCTGCCTCACCTAGGAATCACCGATCCTGTTAGGGTCGATGACGGGTGCTATGAAAAGCTCACCACGAAAAAGGCACCCACAGTGTCTTCCAGCGACCGATCCCCCACATACCCTCACAAGACCCGGAGCACCTCAGCAATGCACCCCCGCAACGCCCGTGTGGACCCCGAGGACAACTTTGACGAGGATCTGAAAAAGGCCCTGGCTATGAGCCTGGAGGAGGTTCGTGCATACTCAAAGGGCTATGCGGAACCTTCCAAGAACACGCCGAAACAGGTCACCTTCAACCCTACAGTTTCAACTAGTAAAGATACCGCCAGGTCGGACATTGACGAGGCCGATGAGGATGAAGACCTCAAGAAGGCCATTGCTGCTTCTCTGGCTGATATGGAAGAGCAGAAGATGATGCACTCTGCTGCCCTGAAACAACAGGCTACTGGCGTTGGCGCCAGTGCCACCCCGACCTTTGTTCCCCCAAAGAATGACTACGAGCTGGCGCATGTGGAAGCCGAGAACATCAATCTCTTCTCAACTTTGGTTGAACGCCTCCAGACTCAACCTCCTGGTACCATTCTACGGGAACCGCAGATCCAAGAACTGTATGATAGCATCAGCGCATTAAGGCCCAAACTCGCACGCACATACGGCGAAACCATGAGCAAGCATGGTAGGCTTAATTCAATCCATTCCCCCATTTACCTCCCGAGACACCCCTGCTAACTTTCAACAGAGACTTTGCTTGATTTGCATGCTAAACTGGCCACCGTTGTTCGTTATTACGATCGTATGCTTGAAGAGCGCCTGTCGAATACCTACTCGCATCATTCTATTAGCCAATACAACGATGCCCGCCAGCTGTCTGCGCCCTACTCCCCCATGCAGCCAAATATGCACAACCCGAGTGGTCCTGCCGAAAACTTCTACTCGTCTACTCCAGCCCCTGCTGGTTATGAAGCCCCTCCTCATGCATACCACCAAACTCCTAGAACCGATTATACCAACTATGACAAGCGTGCTTCTATCGCACCCTCTTCCCAGTACCCTTCACAGCCGCCGTCTACCGAGGCATGGCAGGCATCTGCACCTCCACCCGAAGCCGTTTACTCACATCCTCCTGCACCTGCGGCTCCCCGGACGAATGCCCAGGCCCCGGCCCAACAACAGCAACCCCCTCAACATATACCCAGCGCACCCCCGGTCAATCCTCATGCTTCGTACTACCATGGCACTCGCCAATCCAACGCTCCCCCCGCCGACTCCAATGCTCGTGTTCCCATAGAGGGCACAGCTCCAAACTACCCCAACATGCACTACCATCACCAACAACAATCTGCATCCTCCGTCACACCATCCGCCCCCCCTCCAGCACACTCCATGTCACCAGTCACTGTTTCTTCGCCTATAGCACAGGCCTCTGCTCCGCTAGAGGTTTCACCGCCTTCTGCCCAACTCACTATGCACCAAGAAGCGCCATCAGCACCATACTGGCAGTCTACCCCGTCGGCGCCACCTCCTGCAGCTCATGCCCATGGTCAGCCCCCGCAGCGCCAGGCCTCCTGGCAGCAACCGGCGCCGCCCCAAGCACACCCGCCTGCTGCTGGACCAAGCCAAGCATACAGGTCATACGGAGTTGATGCCTTCCCATCGGCACCTCAGCATGTGCCAGTGGTTGCGGCCTCAAAGCCCGTAGTCGAGGAAGCGCTAATTGAGTTCTAGATTGGCTAGTGAGAAGCAAGGCAAAGCAAATGTTGAAAACTGCTAATATCGGTGTTTTTTTTCACTTTTTTGTTATTTCATGTACTATGTGTGCGCACATGGGCGTCACCATAGGAATTGTTTTTGCCGTGGCTGAGGTACTATCAAAATGTAGAGCAATCTCCAGTATTCTAATGAAACATCTGCCTCAATTCTAAATGAATGCGCATTGCAAGCCAAACATGTCGATACCTGGATTCTCGTAACTGGTGGAGGATCAACGGCGAGTAGTTATCAAAAATATGCAGTTTAAACAACATGCAAGTGTGTGTTACTCCAGACCCACTCTCCTGGACATTGTGGCCCCACTTTCAACGACACGCTAAGAGCTAGGGGCGCCATAGCTCCTTCACGTAACTACCCGATTCTCTCATTCCCACAGTATATTGACACAAGCTCTAGGCACAGATTTGGTGTATGAAAATGAAAGCCGGCAAGTGGAACTATCAATGATAAATGTCTCAGTCAGTAAGAGAAAGTCAAATGTCTAGAGAGACTCGAATCACTGAGAGAGATGATAACCAAGAGAACGCCCATGAGGCAGTATTCCTTCAAACGCCCTGTACCGCCCAAAGCTCCCCTCCCGGATAGAGCTAGCGTTAACTACTCAACCAAGAGTACACCAGCTGTCCCTTTGCGCAACTACTTTGCTACTCACATATTGTAAAATATCTGTAGTAGCCTCTAGATTTATTCTTTCTTGTCAAGTGTCAGGCAATTTGCTGCTTACGTTCCGAGTCATGTCCCCCATCGACTATAGTTCAGCCATGCGATAGTGCCATAACTTGCTACGTAGTATCATAGTACAAACTTGTTCACTACAAGTAATGCAGAGATGGTTTGTATAAATCGAAGCTGGCCCAACTTTATGTACTAAGAACATAGCATAGCTCAGACCGGCAAGGCGCTCAATGCCAACGACAAGATAAATGATGTCGCTTACAGCTACGTTTACAGCTCCTTCAGTACGGGCATTAGAAAGGAGGGTATGAAATAACCTACTCGAATCTCTGTGATGAAATCAAAGCATAGGGCCTAGAGGAAAACAAAAAGGATGCTCAAGTACAGCTAGACTTGATTAATCAAGCCTAAGACCTAGAGCCTTTTACATTTTGCAACAGGCTCGGTAACGGAGGTGTCTCGGATGATATTGACGCTTTCGATGATCTAGGCAAAAACCCATCAACGTCAAAATCTGGCAAAGATATTTCTACGCTATATATCATTAGGGTTCTTAGGGCTCTTTGTGGTGACGTCAAGTCTTCACCGATATCTACTGGGCTGCTGAAGGACACATAAAGAACAACTTGTCACTAGTTAATGTAACGCTACGTTGCTTTACAGCAATAGGTGATTGGTGTAGATCATCTAGAAAGGGAATATTCTGTACAACTCATGGAACAGTGATGGATAGAAGCAGAACAAACTTTGAATGAGAAAACTAAGTCCACATATCTAGGGATAGCGTGGGATTTGAATGTCAACACCTATAACATGAGCACAAGAGAGCAGACTTTGAGATTCAATATGACCATACTTTTAGCTAGGTTGGTTATTACAAGAAAAAGGAAGCTAGCAAGGGGTTCGGCGCCATCAGGACGTATCAACTTTCCCCACTCACGACGCAGGGTGGCTGGTGCACTACTGTACTACAGGCGGCATGATGCCGGTTTATGAGTTATGGTACTGTCGATAGTGAAGCCCACAGTATGGGTGCGACTCTCATGCAGCAAAAGTTCCTCCCGAACAGAAGAAGAACCATCACCTCAAAACAGGCTCGGACTCGGAGTCCTGATTCAGGGTTGGACTTGAAAGTCTGGGGTCTTCATAACATCCAGAATATCATAGCTGCAAATAAGTGGGGCGGTACCCTATAAAAAGGATTTAAAGGGGTTCTACCAGTACTACGTTGAATGTGAATGAATGTATGAATATCCTCGTGCTTGCGCATAAGTGTGTTCATGTGATGTGATTCCCAAGGGCCAAGCGCAGAAGGTTCCCCCTTGGACAATAGTTATAACCTCTTGTTGCCATCTTGAACTATCCATTGACTCTCTTGCTCCCATATATTTTCTTGCCTCAAGCTATTTTGTCCATCTGCATTCTTCAATCTACTCACGACTCTATTCACTACTATGACTGTCTTTCTATACCTTGTCCGCCATGCTCAAGGGGAGCATAACCTCTCGCCCGAGGCCCGGTCCATTCACGACCCGAAGCTCACCGAGCTGGGCCATACCCAATGCGCCGATCTACAGTCTGTCTTCCCTCATCATACCAAAGTCACGCACTTGATCGCCTCCCCTTTGAGGCGCACCATCCAAACCTGCCTTGGAGGCTTCCAGCCCGCATCCGATCGTGGGCTCAAGATGCTGCTACTGCCAAAGCTGCAGGAAGTTGGCCCGTGGCCTTGTGACACAGGCTCGGAGCCAGATGTTATTGCAGGCGAACACAAAGGTCTGGTTGACTTGAGCCGTGTTGAAGTGGGGTGGAACGATAAACTAGGTGCCGAAAGCATCTACAAGTCCAATATGGACAAGATTGAAGCCAGAGCCACAAATGCCAGAAAAGAGCTACAAGGCATTGCGCGGCAATGGGAGTTGGAGAACGGAGATCAAGATGCCCATGTGGTGGTTGTGTCCCATGGTGCCTTCTTACACTTTTTGGCAGAGTGCTTCCATAACATTCCCCCCAAGAATGGTGAGTTTTCATTGATGTGTATTATTCTTGCCTCGCCATTCTCAGATGATGTGCTGACCTAGTGATTTTTTCTATGTTAGCAACCGGTTGGACCAACGCCGCATACCGGACATTCACTTTTGCCGATGCCTCACTGGTAGACACCAATGCGACGATTATCGAGACCACAGAGAGTTGGAAAGCACGCAATGGTGACGCAACAAGACCAACGCCTGGGGAAAGCCAAGCCTTGCGCCAAAATTACAAAAACCTGATCGCGTATTATGTGACTCCCGACGAAGCCGGAGCACCCTCCAAGTAAATAAAGCCTGCCATCGTGGAATGGCCAAGTGCTTTCAGCAAATCTTGAGGCACTAAGCAGGTCTGAATGTCACAAAAAAGAACATGTTATAAAGGTCTTGGGAGGAATCCATTATATCAAGACGCCGTTGGGTTTGTCTGGCCATAGCATTAAGGAGTTGATTCAGAGTTGGTCGTTATCACGTAACATCATTCATACTGTCACCAGTCTATCTTGAAATAAGAGTCCACTTTTGCGTATCCACAATTGTCGAGACCCAATATCAGGCGTTGTGGATAAAACTTTGATAAGTGTGAGGGGGTTAACTAGGGTTAGTAATTGTTTCTTCTCATGGGTCGCAGCCATGAACGGGCCGGGCCTTGTTTTTTTTTGTTCTTTCCATTTCTACATCCATTCGTCTCCTCGATGCCTTTGCATCTGGCCAATCGCGCTATTCACTGATTGATTAGGTAGTTGCTAAGAAAAAAAGCTTCAGGACTATATAATCTAGCCATCGCTACTTCTTTACTCTTGATATTGTCCTTCTCTCTACACATTTCCTCCCTCTTCGTCGGTTGGGCCATTCTCGCTAGTTTTCCATCGCCAACCTAGCAACTACCAGGTAACATAGCGCCAGGAGGAAAACAAGATCCCTCGTGTTTTCTTTCTTTTTTTTTTTTTCGCGTTTTCATGACGACGGGGCTTTTATGATTTCAACATTCCCACATACTTCTTCTTTTGACAGGGCTTTTCCTAGTGCTGCCTTGATTCCTTTTAATACTCTTAATTTGCTGCCTCTTACCTTTATACTTCTCTCCGACATTCCCTCACCAGATGTCATTGCACATCTCTTTTCATACCCAGCCCATCTTTTTTTGTTAAATGCATACCGATATCTTCCTTCTTCCTAGAAACCTGTTTCTATGCAAAATCGGATCTTCCTGGCCGGAAAACGCTTAATTATAATCAATACCATACCCCTTGGCCCCCTCCACGATTGGCCACTTCCTGCAGCAGCTCGTCCACTACAAATTTGCTACTCAACCAAACTTCAAGAAACAGGATCAACCTCCCGAAAACATGGACAACAACCGAACTTTGGGCTTTTATGACACCGCCCTCAATGACGCTGGCTCAAAACCAGACTCCCACTTCCCAAAATCCGGTTTAACTCCAATAACTAGGGCGCGTGCCTTGTCAGACAGCAGCCAGTCAACACCCATCAAGCTTTCGCCATCTCCGCTTATAGTTGAGTCGTCTCGGACCTCCAAGGATGACAGCAGCATCAAAGAATCAACCGTGGTGACTCCAGTCACACCCATTCGCGCAGATTTCCCACGAAAGGTCACCGGTCTCGCTCTGCAGTTTCCGACACAGTCCAAGGATTTTGGATCTCCTCTCAGTTCCTCCTCGATACAACAAAACATCAAACCTGCTCCTCCATCGCCAAAGCTTACAGACCACACGCAAATTTATTCGTCTCCTACAAACATTATCCCCCGCAGGTCACGGGGCTTAGATTTTTCGCGGGTGGCGACTAGCCTCCACCACTCCACCTTGGCCGAACAACACATCCTCGACTCATCACCCACCATTAACAGCGGTAGAGCTTCTAATCATCCACATCGACGATCTGGAGAGTACGGCGGCACAGACCAGTCTTCCTCTTCGTTATGGTCTGTCATGGGGGGTCAAGATCGTGGCTCGATTTCCTCTGCTCTGGCCAGTGGCGTTAGAGCAGCGCTATCGGATACTGATTCAAGCTCTGATAACGACGTGATGGATGAAGACATGGACGAACCCTATATTACGACTCCGCATATCCAAAGAACTGGCGTACCAATAGGATGGCCTGGCGGCGCGCCCATGAATAGTTTGATGAGTTATCGCGACAAGACGCGCCCAAAGAAACTACCGAAGCGCAGAATACGCACGCCCATGGGTCATGGACTTGGGGCTATTTCGAAGTCACCACCCTCAACTTTGGCAAAAGATGGCCCTCTGGGCGCGGCTCACAACCGGCGTGATAGTATCAGCTGGCAAGCGAATCAACTCCATATTTCGGGAAGCGATCCCGATGAAGCTGTTAGATCATTTGGTGATGGCGCTGATCGCAGCGTGATCCGTAAGGTGGCTACGAAACGCGGTAACCTTCTCGTTAGTGTTCCCTTTCCTTTTTATCCCCGCAAATGATTTTGTCTTTGCCTATGATATCACCAACACCATGTACTAATAATCCATATTATTTAGCCCAAAACCAAAGGTTTTGCCCGTATCAGAGCTGCATTGGCAGAGGAAACCGCTCCTATTGACTCCGAGTCTCGACGCGAAGCGGAAGTAGTACGACAGGTTATGGAAAGTGACCGACCGGAGCCTAGACATACTGTCCCCAAATCTGTCTCAACTACAGCCCACTCTTCCCCAAATCTCGCTCCCGTCGATAGTGCCGATGAAATCGCTGAGGATGACATGATGATTGAAGCTACAAATGCTTTATCAGCTGCATGGAAGAAAAACCCACCCCCGCATGGAAAACTCTTGTGGGGTAGTATCACTTCGAAAAGCATCGGTTCCGGTACACCTCAAGGCCAAACCACCCCGCCCATGGGACCCATCAGGCCCCGAGCAATGTCGACCTTTAGTGATGATATGTCCATGGAGTCTCCAGTCCTGTCTAGCACTACTCAAGTGGATGGAAAGCCACCGGATCTCTCCTTATCGGTCATAATGCCTCAACTACCCACGGCGGCTGAGATTACACGACGCATTAACAATAAGCGACGACGTGATGATGATTTTGATCCCATGTCCTTCAAGCGTCGCGCTGTATCTCCGAGCCTCAGTGCTCACAATTCACCCATCATGCAAAGTCCGATGCAGCGCGACATGCCACCTTGGGGCCCTAGGCCGACTAGTAATGGAGGAGAACGTGGTGTGCCCTTGAGCACGAGCACGAGTTCTAGCACAAGCATTGAAACTGGCAGCTTGAGCAGAGCGCCCAAGCTTCCTGGTCGCGTTGGGTATCAGGGGATGGTGGATACTAATGACGGCATCATGCGGATGAGCATTGAGTGATGGAGACCCCGTTTTAATCTTTGATAGGGTAACTAGCTTCATGTTGTTATTGGTGTTTAGCCGAGTCAAGATGAGGAAAGTGAAGGTTACTTTGCAGGACTTTGATTGCTTGTTTGAGGAGTGTTTTGGATTTGCGTCTTAGTTGGTTGCGCCCTATGCTTTGTTTGCCTATCATCATCGAGTTTGGATGCAATTTGTAAGTTAAACAATAATGAATCATGATTATCATACCAGAGAAGATCACAGGCAATGTGACTGTGTACCGTTTAAGATATCTAGGAAGAAAAGAAAAGAAAGCCTGCATACATACCTCGTAAGATGCAGCAAGAAATCAACATGGACTCGGGTCAAACTCTTCGGGTATAACGTCATACACACAAGTTATTTCTTTCCGTTCTTTTCTTTCCTTTTTGTTTTCTCATTTTCTAGTACACCAGAAAACAAAACCGTGCATGCCATTTCTAAAAAGCCAAGTACATCAATCCATTGCCAAAATGACCAGCAGAAAGAGAAATGAAGCCAACAGAGCTACTTGACTCCTCTTTATTTTTCGCCACGACTCTACTCGAAAACGCCTTCATCCGGTACGCACAACGCCGCCAGCTTTGCGTCCAGCCGTCTCGCCGACTCCTCCACCGCGCGCTTCATGCCCACCACTGCCACCGCGCTGGCAGTGCTAGCCACGCTCGCTGTCGTCATCGCTCCGGCACTCAGCACACTGTCCACCTCGTCCGCCGCGTCCGGCACGCGCGCCCCCAGCCCGCCGGCCAGCAACAGCCCTGAGCCATGAGCCGGTGGATCAGGCCCCGTGTCTGCCCCGGAAGCGGCGCCAGAGCCGGTGCTCAAGAGTCCGACAGACCCGGCGCTAGCGGCGCTTGGTGCTGCGCTGACGCCGTTGTCGTTGGAGGTGCCGGGGCCTGAGGCGTGTGCGTGGTGGGCTGGGCCTGGTCTGTTGTTGGCGCCTGGTGTTGTGGTGTTGCGTGCGGGCACGGCGGCGGGTTGTACGAGTGCTGTGGCTGTAGAGGTGCCAGCAGCGGTGTGGTTGTTGTGGAATGACAGCGATGAGAGCGAAAGGTGCGTGGTGTCATCGGCAGCTGTGGCTGGAGTGGCTGCGCCAACACAGACGAATAGAAGTCCGCAGGCCAATTCGCGCACAACGACAGCGCCTCCGGTAAGCTGCACAGTTATGGTTTTGGGGCGCGGTCCGTTGCTGCGTTCGGGGAGAGCGTGTGTTGCTGTATTGCCGGGGTTAGGTCCCAAGCCGGCGCCGGGGGACGGCACAGGGTTGTTGCCGATGTGATTATTGCTGTGTGAGGTAGTGTAGGGATATGTAGCGTGCTCGGTGGTGTCAGAGGCGTCGCTAGGCACATCGGCAATATCATCTCCGTCGCGGGATAGAGCAGGAGCAAGTTTGTTGCCGGACGAGGCGTAGAGGCTGATGAGGGAGGCAGCGACGGTGGCCTGAGTGCGGAGCTCGGCAACGGGGCGGAGCGGCGATGAGACGTGGGCCAGCAACTTGCCGGCCGGTGAGCAGAGCAGCACAGTGTGGATGTGAGCGGAGAGCGAGCGAGCGAGGGAGCTTGTGATGCGCTTGGTGAGGAGGAGCGGCGGCGGGGCCGGCGTGGATTGGGCCATTGTGGATGTGTGTTATGGGAGGGAGGGGGGCTTCGATTCGAGGGGTGCCGCAACAGAGCGTTGATGCGCTGAAAAGAGTGTCTCGGAAAAGCTGCACGTGGTTAATGTTGGCGATATGAGGCAGTTTCTGTGCAATGTCGAGAGCACCGATTGCGAGTTGAAGCTAAGAGCGAAAAGGCAGCACCAGAGAGCCGCGACAAGCCGAGCTGAGATACGCAAATGACACAAGAACCCATCAACTCTTGGGGTGCGGGCGGGCTGGAGCCTTTTTGCGCAGGTGGGCAAGACGTGCTGAAATCGCGGATGTGGGAAATGGGCAGCTGCAACTGGCGGTTGTTCGGCAAAAACTAAGTTGCGTCGACGGTGCAGTGTGAGTTTGGGCTTGGGAGTTGGAGAAGCCGAAATGAAGGCATAAGAACAGAAAACAAGCAGCAAATGCAGGTTTCAGAGACAAAATACAGAGAGCATCACCCCCAAAGACCCCCGGAACAAAAGTGGAGACTACCAGCCGGAGCTTGTGTCCAACTCGCGAAACCCTAACCCCAGACTTGTACTACCTATGTACCTGCGCATATCAGCGTGTCACAATCTTCTTGACGTCCAGCATTAGATTTGCCGAACTATCAAAGTTGATCATGTTTCTCCAAGTCTTTGGCTTGAACTTGCTATCATCAATGATGGCGGTCTCAAAGTTCATGTATACTGTCGCTACAGTGTACTTGATGACTGTTAAGTTGCATACAATTAGCAATCAATCATCTCATAGCCTACCAACAGGGCATCTACCACTTACTCATCATAGCCAGTTCTGAGCCAATACAGCTCATCGGCCCGCTGCCAAAGGCCCATAGAGCCTCCCGCATGTCGTCCATCTCAGACTCGCTAGTGTCTAGCCAGCGCTCGGGCTTCCACATCGCGGAATCTTTGAAAACAGTCTTATCATGGTGAAGCGAGTACGCACATGCCGAAATCTCCACATCAGCAGGGATAAAGTGCCCGCCGACCGTGAATCCCGCACGCGGCGTTTCGCGGATCTGGGGGCCGGGAATCGGTGCGTTGAGTCGGAGGGTCTCATAGATGACGGCGCCCAGCACCGGGCAGGCGTCGAGGGCCTTGTAGGCTGCCAGCTGGGGCTTTCCTGCGACACCAAGGCTACAGAGCTCGTTGCGCAGCTGTTTTTGAATGCTGTGAGCTTTTGAGAGATGCCAGAAAATATAGGAAAGGACAGTCGCTGTGGGCTGGTGGCCAGCCATGATGTGGCCGAATGTCTCGGAAGCGATGCATTCTCTTCTTTTTTTTGTAGCCACTTCATACAACGGTGAGTTCTCGCCGTTTTCCTCAATCTCTTTCTCGTATCCGGCAACTGTGGCTTGATACACTGTCGGCGTGTCTTCCTTGTTATAAGATTTTCCTTTCTCAGTGACGAAGCCTGAAGCTTCGGCGAGAGAGTCACATGTTTCTAGATTCCAGGCCTCAAACCTTAGTCTCGCAGGAGTCTTTCTGTCGTCAACTAACCCAGGACTTGTCGACATGGTCCGCATGTCAGATGGGTTCAAAATCATGCCTCGAGCCTTCTTCAAGCCAAAGATATAAGCTGCGATGAAATCCAGTGAGATGGCATGTGACAGGTCTACAACTTCGATGCCCCCGGGCTCCTGGGCTTGCTTCACCAGAGATGGGAGTAAGCGCTCAATTAAAAGCACTTGGGCTTGAGTGCGGAAAGCGCTACTGCTGTGGAGATGTGTCTTGGTGAAAACCGGAGCGACCATGCGCCTACGGGAAAAGTGAGCATACGCATCTCTCGAAGAAAGGATGTTGGGAATACTGCGAGACTCAAATTAGTCCCACCGTTTGAATGAACCCAGCTGTTTCTCGTACAGCCTGAAAGGCACACGGTATTTCTCATTTTATACTCACCGATGGTAGCCCGTAAACTCCTGGTACCACCGTGCCTTGTGGCTCGGTTCATGGAACACCGCGCGCACCATCTCAGCCCCGTCTACACTCACATGCCGTGGTCCAATCAGCACAACCGGACCCAGCTTACGATGCAACTGCGCCTGAACCACAAGCGGATCTGAATCCTCATCATCCCCATGCCGTAGGAGCGAGTGACGCACCGCCGTGATCCACAGCGGTGAGAAGCGCGCGGTTGGATGCGCGCTGGGCAACTTGCGCAGAGGTGACAGCCAGAGCGGATATACAACCAGCTTGTACACCAAATATGCTGCCACCAAGCCGAGGATATAGTTGGTGAGGAAGTTGGCTTTGGCCGTGGCAACGGCCGTCGGCTGGCCCGGGGGGAATGCCGACGACGGCATTGGGCTGTAGTGGACGTGTTTGTGATGTGATGTTGATACTTCTAGACCGGGAAAAGCTATAAATTATGTAGAGTTAAATAAAGAAAGAAAAAAAGCAAATTTAAACCATATCAGACGAATATGAGAGCCGAAACTTCTAGTGGTACTTCTCGGTTGAAATAGTTGGTTAAACATGACAAGGAAACTATGTAACATACGTTGGTGTGTTTCATTGGACAACATAACACCATCATCCTGGCATTCACCGGTCGGCTCAACTACGGCTGATATCATCTTGACCAACTACACATGACTAACATTTCTTCAACAGCTTTCTGTACACCGCGTTCTCCAATGTTCATACATTGGAGCTTCACAATCTCTAGAGTCAGGAATAGTAATACGATGACGCTTTCAAAAGAGACAAACTAATGAACCACCGCCTCCGCAAAAAAAAAAAAAAAAAAAAAAAGGTCCCCCGCGCGCAGCCCGGCCATACTTATACCCTAATGTCTCTGCCAAACCACAAGCCATAATAGTTTAGTGGTTAGAATACGTCGTTGTGGTCCTCAATCCTCAATTATCCGACGTGACCCATGTTCGATTCATGGTTATGGCACACCTCAAAGACACGGGATTCGTCCTGTGTTTCCTCTTTTTTTTGCCTCTTTTCTTTTTTAAAAAGAAAATGGCATCGTCGTCCTCCGCCCGACCCTCCGATGGTTGCCTAGTCAACTCAGACTCGTCCCTCGAAGGCAACTGCTCGGTTCTCTCCCGCTCTCTGGAGCTCGTTGACAGCTGGTGCACGGACAACGGCATGGCGCTTGACCTGACGAAGTCCGAACTACTTCACGTGACGCGCAAGCGTCATGGACAAAACCCAAGCCTGCGACTCCCCGACGGCTCTACGCTGGAGGCGGTTAGCCCTCGCGAGACCTTGCGCTGGCTTGGCGTGCGCTGGTCACGAAACCTCTCCTTCGTGCCACACATCCGAGACGTGGCACAGAGGACGGCACCGGCCATTCGCGGCATCCAGATTCTGTCCGGGTGCTGGAAAGGCGCCCCGATCAAGGGCGCCCTCACGGCGGTCCGCGCATGCGTGGTTGCCAAGCTGTCTTACGCTGCGGCCACATGGTGGCGCCCAACCCCGCCCAACGCTCCGCTGAGCCGCGGGTTACTGGGGGCCTCAAGGCTCCTCGACCGCACCGTCCGCAGAGGCCTCCGCGCCGCCCTGCCGCTATATTGCACCACACCCTGTGCAATATACAACCTCGCATCGGGCTTCCCTCCCATGCGCTATGCGCTGGACAACCTCCTTGGGTCGGCTGCTCTCAGAGTCGCGCTGGCCCCGCCAAACCACCCCCTCGGCTCCATAAGGCCAATGTGGGGCATACTGGGTGAGCTCAGGAGTATGCTTCCATACGAGCTGTCCACGAGCTTCCCGCCGCCGTGCAAGGGCAAGCTACCTTCGACCCGGGCCCCGATCCGGGGTGACAAAGAGGCTGCCGCTGCAGCACACCTCGCTCTGGTCCGCTCCTCCCCCCCCTCAGACCTGTGGCTATACACAGACGGCTCGAAGCTGAGTCCGAACAGGGTTGGCGCCGGCTGGGTAATTATCCAGGGGGGACAAGTCCTGCTCTCGGGAAACCGCCCGGTCCCTTTCCGCGCCGAGGTGCACGACGCCGAAGTGCTGGCCATTGCCGAGGCCATAACCGCCGTCGACCTGCGGGACAAACCGCGGTGCCGCAAAGTCTGGATCTGTTCAGACAACATGGCAGCGGTGAGTAGACTCACGTCCCGGGACGTCAAGCCCGGAACCTCCGAGGAACACCTTCGGAGAGCCCAAACAATTTGCGCGGACTGGCTACGTCCCGACGCCAACCATCCGAGGCCAAGACCGTGGCCAGATGGAGCCATTGAGGTGGAAGCGATCTGGGTTCCAGGCCACTCCGATGTCGTGGGCAACGAGCTCGCCGACAGACAAGCCAGGTGGGGTGCAGACATAATCACCACAAGGACTGGCATGTCACTCTCCTGGGCATGCAGTGAATTCCGCGCCCGGGTCACTACCGCATTTCGCGCCTGGTGGGAGGCAGAGGGTCGCAACTCCAGACCTCACCTGCGCCGCCCGGTGCAGGCCCCGAAGAAGGCTTGGACAAGTCTCCTTGACGAGACCGATCGCAACCTCGCCCGCGCGGTGCTGACAGCTTTGTCAGGACACGGCGACTTTGCGGCCTATCACCGCCGTTTCGAGCACGAGGACGCCGTGCTCTCCTGTCCCCTCTGCGGAGCCGACACGAGCCCGGAGCACATCTGGGTTTGCCACCACAACCCACAGCGGGTGTCCAGCAGCTTCTTTCAGAAGTTGATCGGTACCAAGCGCGGAGCCTGCTGGCTGGCCGCCAAAGCAGCCAAAGCCCCCACGGCCCTGCTGGCTCACCGCCGCATGAGGCCGGACACGCAGGCGCAAGACGCGGCCCCTCCCGCGCCCCCTCTGCCACCTAGAGACGGCGTACCCTTGGGGTCTCCCCATTAGCGCGTTTGCGCTGCCATCACCTCCTTTTTCCTACTTGTTTCTCTCTTTGTTTGTACTTCCCTTTGTTGTTTCCTTTGTTTTTGTTTTTATGTTTGGTCTGCATCAGCGGCGAGGCCAGGATTCTGGGCCAGGTTTGGGGCCACACAAGCAAAGGACAGCCTCTGGGCTGGGCGGGTGGACACACTTTAGTCATTACACTTTGTGCGGGGGGTTTCTGTATGCATGGTTTGGATTTTAGGTTTCTGTTTCTGTATGTAATTTCTGGTACTACTTGTAGTCCCCTGTCGTATGCCGAGAATACCTCGCGAGTAGACAGGTAAATAAAGAATCAATCAATCAATAAGCCTCTGGGGCCAATTTTTTTTCGCGCAACCGCGCTGCCAACCCTCTGGCGTGAATACGCCGCCAACCCCCCTTTTTTTTCTTATTTTGCACAAATATTTTTATCACTACATCGGCGGCGAGGCCAGGACTCTGGGTCTTGTTTGGGGCCACGCGGACGAAGGACAGCCTCTGCGCTGGGCAGGTGGGAGACCTCCTGTCATTATACTTTGGATTGTGGGGTTTCTGTATGCATGGTTTTAGGTTTTGGTTTTTGCTTCTGTTATGTATTTTTCCTGGTACTAGAAATAGTCCCCTGTCGTATGTCGAGAATCCCTCGCGAGTAGACAGGTAAATAAAGACTACTATTATCATCATCTCGAGCAGCTTCCTCTTTGAAAACGTGTACTATATACCTCATAAATCTATCATGTGTTACCAGATTCCTTATCCAGACCGCGGATGCCCCACTTTCAACTACAAATACTGAAGCTTTGCAAATGTTTCTCTTGACACTGTAAATGAATGGCCTAAGCCAACACGTGATGTTGTTATAGCCCTCTCTGGACGTCCTGGACGTTCTTGCGACGGTTGTCTCACTTGGAACTTCAGTAAATAGCTGTGCGGCTCCCAGCTCGTAGCAAGTACCGTGGGTAATACTTCAACGGCAATGTGGCTCTATATTAGAGGCTCACGCTCAGTGTCCCTTATTTTAAACATGCTGCAGGTGATGACCTTGTATTTAAAAAAACAGACTAGGAATTACCAGCGCCAAATGACAAATGTTGCTTGTAAGTAGGTCGCCCGCTATCCTGATGTGTGACTATGGAGAATCAATATCGTGATGATTTAGTTGCGGATTATATACATGCTGGACTCTCGAATATGTGACGGGTCATTCGTAGTGTATATGTTTGGAAGTGGCTTGCCAGGCATCAAGGGTGTAGTTGAAAATCTTGGAACTCATCAAAGATGTGCCTGAGATATGTTGAGGATGTATTATCCTTGGTCTCATCTCTTTCAGGAAGATGTTCAAGCGCAAAATCACAATATACGCTTGATTTGGTCTGCAATAGCTAGTGTGTGACGAATCAGTATAGTCCCATTTTCATGTAGTCGGGCAACCCGGAGTATCATTAGAAGTCTGTTGCGCCAGTATCTTATGCCAGTTCTTTGTGAATTAAACTATTACCTTCATCTATCTCAATATCATATCGTATACACAATAAACCGAGTACTCCAGAAAGCCATATCCAATGACTACTAGCCAGCTTGTATCTTTCTGAACTATTCACTTGGGCTCAGCATTGCTTTTTCAAAATTGACCAAGTTGTATACAACAGACAGCTATTTGTAGAATTCTTCTGTCATGTCAGACTCTCCTGACTTTGTTCATGGTTGTTTCCTTTTTTCCCCTTCCCCTACATGTGCCGTCCCGTGTCTCATGCTTGCATGTGCACTGATTTTCAGGAACTCCAAGTCTATTCCCTTGCTGGTAAGAGATATGAAGATGACTGATGAGATTATCAATTCCTAGGGTTAAGGGAGGGCGCGACAAACCCTGGCCCGTGTTTGTTCTGAAGCTCCAGCCAACAAGGCCACCTTGCTCAGTATAACCGTGACACATTAATATACACTCGTGTGTACTGTGAGCTCATCTAGTTATGTAGTTGCAGTTGTATGTGTGTGATTATGGATTTGCTGCTGCCACGGTGATGTCAGTCTGGCGTCCGTCGTAAAGAACAACTAAGCTGGCCGAGCTGTCCCATGTAGCAGTCCCATGTAGCAGTCCCATGTAGCAGTCCCATGTAGCAGTCCCATGTAGCAGGCCCCCACTGTTTTTCGGCGACGCTGTGCCTGTAAAGCCGTGCTGGGTTTAGCGCTCCGCCCTGTATTTTGTGACACTTGGCTGCCTCTTTCGGGGGGGGGGGGTTCGCCTCTAATTTCCGGGCTTGTGCGTGGGTGCTTTAGTGGGTTGACTGCTGCAGGAGCAGCGGCGGCACAAAGCGACAGAAGCAAGCTTAGCACAGCAGACTTTAACTTTCTTCTTCTTTCATCACCACCAGCGTCATTCGGCGGTCTATGGTATTTCCTTTTTTGTGCGCCCACCGTCATCTTCTTTCCAAGGCGCCTGTTTGCATTTGATTTGTACAAATAAACAGGCTGCCCGCGTAGTTGGTGGTCGCTGAGCCCGGCCACCAATTTCTCTCGCGCTCTTTCTGGGCCAACTGCAGCGTTCCCGTTCCGCTGGCACTGAAAGCGGCTATCCTTCGACTTGGATCTAGCTGCTTGTACTTGGACGGTTACAGCACAGCATCCATATTAACTACAACCCCAGCCTCACCACTTTGTGTAGGGCCAGCCAAGGCCAAGGTGGGTGCCATCGCTTCCATCTCCATCAGCGACGCAAGAAGCCGCTTCTGGCGAAAATCCACTTCAGCGCCTGTCTAGGAGTGTCTGTTCACCAACCGGTCTTCCAAGGGTCCGTCGTCTTCTTCCTGTTCTTTTCCTCTCTTCGCCTTGTCCACTTTTGCTCCTGAGCCTGCTCGACATTTCGACTGTTCGCCATGGCTCCTGATACCCGTGATACCGCCAACTCCATTCGAGTCTTTGTCGACTGGCAGAGCCAGGCAGTCTTTGCCGGCGAGGAGATCAAGTGCACTATCACCTTCAAGAACGTCTCGCCCGATCCGTCGTCCGTCTCACCGTTGTACTCTCCGACCATTGCCACGCTACACCAGCGCCCGCCGCCGCGATCGCCATCCTTGTCCTTTCTAGGCCGGGCCCGGAATATCCAGTCGCAAAGCTCACGAGGGAAGCTGAATAGCGGGAGCATCAGCCAGCCGCCAACGCCCTCGCGGGCCCATCGCTCAGGGCTCTCGCTCAGCGTACCGCCTTCTGCTCACCACAGCCGCTCTGGCTCAGTACAATGGTCTGCGCCAACGCCCACACCGCCGCCGCCCGTCATCTCGCACGAGGGCCGCCCCAATCACAGCCACCGCCGCTCTGTGTCCATCGTGTCCATCGGATCTGCTGCCAGCAACATGGATGAGCAGGGCGACGGCGGCCTGAGCTCTTCCAGTCCCCGCCATGCCGGCCGGAAACTAAAAGGCCACAATCGCGCCAGCAGCTTGCAGATTACCCCAATGTCACCCTACAACACGCCTCTAGGTTAGTAGCATGGCCTACCGCCCCTTTGCTCTTCTGTGTCTTCTCTAACGCTTCCGTGTGGTCATTTCAGCAAACCCCTCGCCTAGAATACAAACGTCGCCCGCCTATAGCCGAAATGGCCACCGATCGCCACAAAACCCCGCTTCCTCTTCCCTGCGCCCTTCTACAGCCGGCAGCCCTGGCCCCTTACCCGAATTCCGATTTCCCGGCGCCCAATCGCCTCTCCATGCCGTCCACAACAGCTCGGATGCCCCCAAAATCAATGGGGTGCTAGCCAGTCCCGCAGCCGATAAACATGTTTCAACTGTCGTGAGCACCGAAAGTCGTGGCGCAATTGCGTCTTTGGTGAGCGACAGCCAGTTCGGACCTGCAGCCAAAATCATCTCTGCCACCTCGCTTGCCGATGCGACACCTCGAAGCAGCATCGAGCTCTACGCTCTTAGCAACAACTCTTCCGAAACTCTGGCCTCCGAATACCCGGCCCAGCCGTTTTCGCGTAATGGCAATGGCTCTCTGCGGCCCCCGCATTTTCGGCGCCAATCTATTCTGTCTCCCGGCAAGCAAACACAAACCGAGGCTCTCATGATGGGCTTTGCTCAGCTCCACGGCTCGTTTACCTTGGACGGATCACTCGTCAGTCTTTCTCCCTTTGACCTAGTGAAGAGAAAGGGCGTGGTGGGTGGCCAAGGTGGCGGCGTGGTCGGCGTTGAAACTTCCAAGCGTGATAGTGGTTTCTTTGGTTGGGGATCTTTCAAGAGCTCTCTCAACGAACTCATGGGCAACAATGAACTCAGTACAATCCAAGAGATGCGGGGAGCCGCCAAATCCAAGTCCATACCATTGTTGTCGACGCCGCAGTCCATCCTGTTTGTGGATTTGCAGCTTGCCCCGGGCGAAAGCAAGAGCTTCGAATATGTGTTTATGCTTCCCCGCGGCCTGCCCCCCAGTCACAAGGGGAAGGCCATAAAAATAAACTACAGCTTGATCGTTGGTACCCAAAGAATAGGAGGGCCCAAGGAGCACCAAGTACGTACAATTGACATCCCATTTCGTGTCCTTGGTAGCGTCAATGGCCGCGGGGAAATCCTGGGCCATGATCTCATGAACCCATACATAATCCTGCAAGATCTTGCACAGACAAGGACGCTTAGTAAATCTGGATTACGGAACAAATCACCCAAGAAACAAAAGCCGCCAGCTCCACATGATACCAAAGATGGGTTCCTTGCATATGTCAGCGATATTCTCCAACAATCATCACCTAAACAGTCCGGCCCATCCACTCTTCTTTCACCGACTGCAATACCTAATTCCCCACGGCGGCCATCCATGTTCGAAGAGCCATCGTCGGCCAAGGAATCAATTGACCTTGCTATTTTGCGGAGCAATATGACCCTTGACGGACAGCAATCCCCTAATAAATTCGAGATTGCACGCAATAGCCAGCGCGTGGCCGTTGTCATGCTTTCCCGCCCGGCCTACCGACTTGGTGAAACTGTCACCATTGCTGTCGATTTTAGCAAGTCGGAAATCCCCTGCTATGCTGTGCACGCAGCTCTCGAGACAACCGAGAAGGTTGACCCATCGCTGGCCGTTCGCTCCGAATCCAGCATCCACAGAGTCACGCGCAAAACAATTGCGTCTCTGTCGGAGGCAACGCTCTACTCACGGCGCTTCGTGTTTATGCCAACAATCCCAATCTCAGCCACGCCGCAGTTTATCACCAGCGGGGTCAGTTTTGAGTGGAAGGTGCGCCTCGAGTTTGTTGTGCCAGCAACCACGCCGTCGTCAAGGAGCAACGGCACTGCGGCAGCAGCTGGCGGCAGCGGAACAGGCAATGATGGTGGCGGTGAAGGGAGCAATGAGACAGGCCGTGTGCCGCATCCCTTACTCGAGCAGATTTCCCGGGACGAGAAGAGCGGGCTGGTCATGGTTGCGGTGGAAAACCTAATGTGCGAGAGCTTCGAGGTCGCGGTTCCGTTGCGCGTGTATGGCACAGTTGGAACGGGGCTCGAAAATCTGGACAGAGAAGAGGCGCTGGACGAGGGAATGTTCGTGTGAGTAGTACTGGCGCATGTGCCTCTTTTTGTTCTTGTTCATTTTGCATGGCGCTTGCATAGTACATAGCGTTCGTTTGTCTTTCTGGCTGGGATATGTCTCTCTTGTTTTCTTGGGCTGTGTTAGCATTAAAATATATACTACTACATGAACATGTGTACAAGTACCACAACCGCATTTCATACTTGCTTTCAATGTCATCCGATGCGGTGATTTCTCCCTCGTCCTATGCCTTCGGCCAATAGTCCAGACTAACTGATAACACGGCCCCATTGCGATTTGCAGTGTTAAGATGAGATTGCCAATGTTGGATAGCCTGAAAGGGAGATGATTTCTTACCCAGGATCCAGGCTGACGGCAATTGCACCTCGACATACAGATGTGTGTGTGCCTATACATACATGAGCACATCACAAGTTGATGGACCCATGGGAGCTGGGACTGACAAGGACAGCCGGGAAGGTCCTGGTTCGCTGTGTGGAGTTAGGGCTGAGGCTGAGAGCGTGTTGGCCTGGGCTTCTCATGGACTGCTGCCACAGTCACAGGGAAGAAGAGACGATGGGCGAAGATGCTCGTGATTGTTGTCTCTGCGTCATGGGTGTCGTGAATATTGTTCTAGGGGAATTTTGTATTGGCTTTTTGGACTCTCTTTGTGGTGCCTTGGACAACAAGGGTTCAGGTTGCACAACGCTGATTCGCCGAGTCTTGAGTAACATTTAACGCCGCTGTTGCGTTGCAGCTGAATAGCTGGGACGGAGCCGACAAGAACTTGTAGCTACCTAGCTATCCAACTGTAGTTGGTTGACAACTTGTAATTGTATGTCTGCAAGTGCAAATCACAGATACCCAACACTGTCAGCTCCAAGGGAACCAAGCGAGGGCCAAAAACTCCAAACATGGAATAAGCTCATTAAATGATGCGGGCTTGGGGTTACAGCCTTTGCAAAAGGGGGCAGGGAGGCGTGGGCTTCCATTACAGGCCCTGTCACTCTCCGTCTTTGAGCCCGCCCCAGTTCAATTAGTGCGTGCAGCTTGACTACGCATAGACACCGAGTCCAAGCATCTGTCTGTCCAACCTTGTGCAAAAACCTTGTTATATCCCATGCCTTTTATGTTTCCTTTGGCGGCATTGCTTTTATGCACTGACTCTGCTAGGCCCTGGCATGAGACGAACCTAAGAACAGATAATAAAAGCACTGGATTTATGTCTTTGCGACCTTGTTTGTCTTTATGCGCCAACCTATTGGCCGGCCGCTGCGAGACTAGACAGAGATTGACAGAGACACGATATTGGCTCAACTGCCGGCTGTTGCCACGACGGCTGGACCACACGGATGATCTGGTTTCCGGGCCGCCTTGTGCAGAGAATGACATACAGGACCAAGAGAGAGAGAGAGTCCTGATATCCAAACATCTCTTGTGCAGCCTGGACAGGGAGACGGCTGCCGTAATATAAGGGGACAGGCACTATGGTGAATATTGGTGCGCATGGTGAGCCATGCCAAAACAAAGAGAGACAACGGCCAGAAGCTAGAGGCACAGGTGTATAGTGAGGGAGCAAAAAGCATCTGTGGCCAACAGAGCCCTTGGAGCAGAGCAAGGATACCAGGTCCAGGCTGGCAGGTAGCATCACCACCACAGAGAGCTGGCTGAGCGAGTACAACTTGTCTGTAGCTGCAGCAAGCATGCAGCTTCCATCTTGTGTGGTAGCTGTCTGTCTCCCTCGGACCCTCGCTTCATGCCCTGCCTCGTTTTCTGCTTTCTTCCTTTATTCTATCTGGAGGAACCTCCCCAGGGGCTTCGTCTCATCTCCCTTCTTCCAGACCACCGGCAAATATCACCAACAGACGTCTCTCACCGTAGTGACTTGCTCTTCTAGTCTGCGCCGTGTGTTTCCCTGGCCGCATTGTTGGCGTGTCTAAGTTGTTTTTAATTGCAGTGTTTCGTTTAATCTCATCACCCTCTTCTTCATCCTCTCGTTGTTATTTCAACAAGAAGCCCAAACCCAAACTCACGCTCGCCTTCGGCCTCGGCTTCTGGCAGGTTTGGCAGTTGCTTGATTGCTTTCGCCATAATCACCGCAGTTGCCCCTTCAGATTCCCGGGAAGAGTTTCTGCCTTAGATCCTGATTTTCTGGTGATTTGTTTTCAGTCATTTGGACCGTCTTTCTTCTTCTTTTTTTTTCTTTTCTTCTTCACAGCGTCCGTCCACCCATCATCACCATCAAAACCATCGCATTTTTGGCCCTCATCCATCGTCGCGCCCAACCACCTTTTTTGCCTTCTATTTTTCTATTTTGCGCTTCCTTTTTCTGTTTCATGAGATACCAACCGCGCACTAAAATTCCATGTACTTTTTTGTGTGCCTTTTTTCGCGGCTATTATTACATGTGCCCAGCCACCAATCTTCAATCTGGACTTTCTGACATCACCAACCGCCCACGGCTTCTCTGTCCTTCTGCTCCTGCAAATTGATATACCCTTTTGATCACTGAACACTACGATTACGCCCAGAACAACCACAAAACAGCTACATATGTTGCCCGCTGCGCCCTGTGCATCATTCTCTACCAAACACCATCGTCCTGAGCTGCAGCTTTCACAGACATTCAGCTTCTTCTCTTCAGAGTGTCTTTAATTCCGCCTTGTTTATTTGCTTCGCGTCAGACAAACGAAACAAACTTCAGCGCCCATGTCCACCCAGCCAACCTGCTAACTTTTTTTGGAGAATTTTCATTCCTAATCCCTTCCTCTTATCTGAGTCGCACCAATTCTTTGCACTTGTTGCGGCTGCATCCTTCTTTTGCCTCTTTACCCACTTTACGCCAACAGACCGTCCTTACGTCGTCATTACATCTCTTTCTTCTTCACCGCCCACCTTTGCTTTTCCCGCCCATTTTGTCGCCATAGCTCCCCATTGTCCCACTCCTTCGACGCCTCTCCACTACCACCACCACTGGCTCGAAGCGACATAACACCCATTCTCTTGCCAACTATTTTGTCTTTACCACAGCTCGCGGGCACCCGCCACAATGGCGACAACTCCTTCAACCCGACTAAAATTGACGCCGTCAAACTCGCCATATCTTAACCTCAAGCCCTCGAGATCAGCGCTAAGGGGGCGCCCTAGCATCACAACTACCGATCACACCCTGCAATCACGCATCACACTACAGCGCGTAGTCGGCACAACATGCACATCCGCCACCGGCTTTGATTCCGTACAATCGAGCTTTGCCTACGTTGCTGGAGGCGCTGCTGTGGTCGTCGATGTCGACCCAAACCAGAAGCAACGCTATGCCTGTCGGTATAACCAGCGCTTTTATAGAGCTCGACCTACTGCGGTTCCTATTTACTCCGTCACGACCCAATCATCCAACATTGTTAGCACGCCCACCTCGACTCCCAAGGCAAACGACAGCCGGAATAGAGTCTCATCTGGTATACGTGAGTCTGGGTTTGGATTTTCAGAATACTCCGAATCAAACAGGACCTGGACTAGCCGGGAAAGAATAAAAGCTGCATCTTGCCTTTCCCTGAGTAAGGATGGAAAGTTTCTTGCTGTTGGCGAGGCTGGCTATGCCCCGAGAGTCTTGATATTTGGTCTCCAAGAGTGTTCGTCAGATAGCCCCCTTGTTTCTATTAGCGAACATTCCTATGGCGTCCGCGCAGTGGCTTGGTCGCATGATACTCGCTTTCTTGCTTCTCTCGGAACAATCAACGATGGCTTTCTATACCTCTGGAAGGTCGACCCCCGAACAGGAGCTGCCAAACTCTTCCAACAAAACCGCTGCACATCCTCTATCAAGGATATGGTTTGGATGGGGAACAATCTAATTACACTTGGCGTCCGACACGTAAAGTCATGGAAAGTTGAGGACAGTAACTCGCCCTCTCCTGTCAAGACCAGATTCAATGCCGACAACAGCTTTTCCACACCTGTGCAACCGCAAAAGACGCTTCCCGGGCGCAACGTTTTACTCGGTTCCCTGATAGACTCCACCTTCACATGTGCCGCTGTTGTGGATGATAGCCGCACGATAATCTGCTCCGAGGCTGGAGATGTGTGTCTTCTCGATGATGACGGTAAACAAATGAAGCTCCAACGCGTGCTGCGCCTAGAGTTTTCTATTTCATCCATCACTATCCGCGATCTTACAGCCTATGTCAGTGGGAAAGCTGGCCAGTTTGTGACTTTGGATGTTGCTAGGGTCGTCGATTTTCAAGACGACTCAATATTGGAAACTACGCAGGCCCCCAACGGCATCGTAGCTATGGGGTTCTTGCGCAACAACTTTGTCACAATTGATTTCAATCGCTCCGTTGAGATTTGGGACCGCGACTATCTGCCTGGCCAAATGAAGGACGATCCTTCTCGTATTCTCATACCTGGTCACGATGAGGCCATCATCGGTGTTCAGGCTCTACTGAGGCCAAATCTTCATGCAGCCGACTTTATAACCTGGTCTGGATCTGGCAAAATGGTCCAGTGGGATGTGGACGGTCAGATAAAGTCAACATTTGACGTGCCGATTGAGCATGTACCCACCGGCTCTGACTTAGAACCTGAGAATCAGCTTACCGTCATGAGGGCCGATAGCTCAGGTAACCTGATCGCTACAGGCGACAGAGTCGGTGTACTCAGAGTTGTTGACTTGCAAACCAATCATTACCTGCTTGACACGAAAGCGCACTCGTCCGAAGTGCAAGACATTACCATATTTGATGATAAGCAGACCAGCAAACTCATAATTGCAACATGTGGCCGTGACCGCACAGCACAACTCTTTTGCCGCAACGAGAATGGTAGCATCCAACACTTTCAAACACTTGAATTCGCTGCCAAGGTTGTCCAGATCCTTATTCCTTCTCACGACAGAATCCTCACTTGCTCACTTGACCGCACACTTCAAATTTATGACATAGTCCCTCGAAATTCCGATCAGGAGGATCTTGCAGCTGTTCCTGCTCGGGTGCTCACCTTGAAGGCTTCGCCAACATCCATGGTTATGAGTAACGACTCCAAAACACAAAGCGTGTTTGTTTCTTTGTTGGATCGCTCTATTTGTCAGTACGATGTCTCAGCTGGCCGTTTACAAAACTCTTTCAAGTGCTTCGACGAAAGTGGCGCAGAATCTGCAGTCCTCGAGCGATTACTTCTTGACCAAACAGCGGGTCGAGAACAGGAACGCTTGCTCGGAATTTCCAATACTGACAAGTCAGTCAGAGTCTATGACGCCCAAACCGGATCTTTTCTCGGCCGTGAGTGGGGGCATACCGAGGCTATAAATGGGCTAGCACTTCTTGACACAGATGACTGCGACTTGAAAGCAGCCACGGTGGCATCTGATGGTACCTTGATGCTATGGAGCGTTGACACTCAAGATGGGTCATCTTCCTCCGTCAGCCGTGATTCGTCGCCACCTAAAGATCCGACGCCGTCCTCCCGCCCCCCACTACGACGAGTACTATCAAAGGCTGAGTTGGCCGAATACCAGAAGCCTACCATCGCTTCAGCAGGTCGGCGGTCTCCGCCCCGTACATTAAACCGTCGTACTTCCAGACCGTTCTTGACAACGCCAACTGTCAAGACTCCCCAGTCTCAAATATCATCGTCGGAGCCAATTATTGAAAGTACACCTTCTAGAAAAGGGTCTCTGACATGCCGCGACACAAGCCCGCCGCTTAGCCCTCGGCGCCGGGTCATGCATCGCCCTTCGCTTCCCAGTTTGAACACGGCCAGCCAGAAAAAGCCCCCGCCCAACATTAAGGGCTTTGGAAGTCTCAACATGGCGACCGAGCAGACATGCCGCACGTTGCGTGCGTACCGAAAGAAACTTGCCTCGACAGAACCCATCAGCCAGGTGACGCTTGAGGAGCTTGACCAGGAACTGCGACTCACGGTATCGGCTCTCAGCAATCGCGCTATTAGAAGCAAAGCAATGAACGAGTCTATGCTTAGTGGACTACTTGATGAGTACTCTGAACGTCTAGTTAGCATGCTCGATGAGAAGCTTCGGCTTTCTTTCCCGCAACACACTGGCCGAAGTCACGACAGTGGCTTTCTCAGCTCCGATGATTCCATGCGACCAAGGACTTCGAGCGGAGAGTCGAGTTCTACCCTGCGGTGATGGCTAAGTTTGTTTCTTATACCTTGGTCAGGCTATACGGATGCTTCCACTAGTCTATTATTCTTTCTTACACGTGCACCAGACACGTTTTGCGGCATCGTGCCCGAAGCTCTATTCCACTCTCAACGGTTATCACCACTTTACCATTTCTTCTTCTCGTCTATTTTTTTTACCTTTTTTCTTTTTCTTGTATCGGTTTGCTTGGGACTTGGCCACCCACTATCTTTTTTTTCTCGTTTGCTCGGGCCATCATAAAATATGAAGTGGAGTGCATAGCTCTAACCAACGGCGTTATTATCAACGGGGGAGAATGAAGGTGAGGGTTACGGGGAAGGGTCGGCTGTTTTTCTTTTTCTTTCGTGTATCTATTAGTTACCTGTTTACTTGGACTCATGTTTCTTGGGATTCTTTTCTTTTAGTTAAGGTGTCTGGGTTGTTTTTTTGTTTTTGGCTTTTGAGATTGGGTTAGGAGAAGAAACCCCTACGGTCTTTCAAGTCTGTTTTGTTTTTATTATCGCCGGTTCAGGATTCATTGTTCGTTCATATGGCTCGTTTTATTCGGTATCCAGGCCCTCAGTTTTTTTTTTTTTTCCTCGAGTCTCTTACTATTCATTAACTATTTCTTTTTTCCTTCTTGGCTACTTTACGCTCGCTATAGTGCAACAAACAGACAAGACGGCTGTTTTTTTGTTGGTCCCGTACATCACCTTGCAAGTTCGCGCTACTCCATATGATGTAATTGAAGCTATCTACCGCGTGTCATAAATTTATGATGAAGAGATTCTATTTCGTAGCTGGCTGTGGTACAAATGTCTAAAAACGTTGGTTGGGATTTTTTTCTATGTGTACAAAGAAGAACAATGTGCTGCCCAACTACAGCAATATCTTCTGTTTTCTTGGTGTTGACTCGGCTCCATCGGCACGTCTCGCCCACCACCTCTTCCTTTTTTCCTCTCCTGCCATTTTCCATTTCCATCATCTCCTGCCCAGTACGCAGGCCTACATGATCTTATTCTGTAGCTGTCGCTGATAACTCGGCTTGCGGCCCGCAAACGTATCATCGGCCAAATCGCCTAGGGCCGCACGATCCCGGCCGCCCATGGCGCGCTTGCGCGCCTCCCAGGCCTGCTCGCCGACGCCGGCGTCGCGCCATTTCTTGGGCGGCTTGAGGCCGAGCTCGGCATAGCGCTCCCAGATGGCCATGCCGCGCTTGAACCAGCGGTTCTGGCGCTCAGCCTCTTCCTCGGCCGACGGCTGCCACTTGGTGCGCAGGATGCGGCGGATGGCTTCGGGCGACACCTCAAACTTGGCCGCGAGCTTGTCGGTCGAAAAGTCGTCGGGGAACTGTGCGTGCAGCGCGCGGATCCCGGCAAGCGCGTCGGGCGAGAGCCGCTTGAGCGGGCTCCAGCCCTGTGGGAATTTCTGGCGCAGGGAGTCGCGTTGGATCTTCCACGGCTCTCGGGTGTCGGGGCCGGCGGGCCGTTTATCCTTGGTGTACTTGTTTGGTTTATCGTCCTTGGAGGTATTGTGTTTGTTGCCGTCGGAGTTGCTGGTCTTATGTTTGTGGTGGCCGTCTTTATTCTTTATCATGTCAGGGTTGTCGCGATGCCGTAGCTTGATCTTCTTTGGCTTGGAAGTTTTGAGTGTTGGCGTAGAAAGAATATCAGTAACAACAGCAGCTTCGTCATCACCATTGGACGAGATGGGCGTATTGGTGACGGCGGCGATTTCGCCATCGCTGGTCGTCTTGGGCTCATTCAGATCAGACATATCAAGCTTGGGTTGTCGAAAGCGCTTTGGAAGCCTGTTCTTGAACCGGTCGGGAGCAATTTGAAACAGCAGTTCGCCGCCGTCCTCGTGGTCGTCAGTTGATGTGGAGTTTTGTGTGTTGGTCAGCAAAGCTGACGGATCCAAAGACTCGAGAGAAGAATCCGTTGTTAAACCAGGTTCCGACGCAGCTTGAGATTCCCAAGTGTGAGACAATACTTCTGATGACGTCGATGAACCTTCGGGTTGTGACTCGGCAGCACCATCCGCATGGTTCACAGACTGTGATTCCGCTGGCAGAGTCGAAGCCAAGTTCTCGGATTCCGACGACTGGTGCATTTCAGCAACCTCGTTCACCTCTGCTCTGTCCGCTAACGAGCCTGTAGTTGTGTTCTGCTCTGTCCGCTGGTGTGGGAAGCAGTAGAACGAGCGGGCGAGTACCTGGCGAGTGCCTGAAGTCGATGCGGTGGCGGGCCGTGAGGGTGCGATTTGCAGACGGACGAGGCTCTGTACCAGCCGTGAGACTCGCAGTGAGGCAGTCATGGCGATGCGATGTGTGATCTCTATATTTTGTGTGTCGTGCGTGGGTCGAGAAGATATCGGTTCGTATTGAGATTCAGAGGTGTGTCCACACCTTCGTGTCCGACGCGAATCTGTATTTCGTAGTTGCTACTACCGATAAAACCCGGCCGGTAGTGGAGAGAGATTGATCTTAGAGGGGGGGTGAGAGGTGAAAGGCCAACAGACGGAAACTTGATTTGTTCTTCAAGATTTCAGAAAAAAAGCATCATTTTCACAAATATCAAAAGAACTGAAAAAGAAGAAAATGTGGGGCTATAGAAGACCAGGATATAAAGTGCAGACAAAGGCTTTGAATCGTCTAGAGCGCAACCAGTTTTAGGGGACAGAGATTTGTCTAAAATACAACCACTTTTATGGGGTCACAATGCCGTACATTACACGACCGATTCACGTTGCTGCAGTGAGACAAAATGTTAAGCCTCATTGCAGATAGTTACCATTTCCAACAATTCATTGACGGAAGGCGATTGCAAGTGGCACATGGAAGAAGAACAAAAAAGACAGTCTGGGTGTGTATTTTTGTGTATTGATTTTCAGCCTTGGTATAACAAGTTGAAGAAGAAGAAGAAGCAGAAGAAAATAAAAGAACGGTAACAACACCTGGTGATGTATTTGCACACCACAATTCTCGAGTATCAAAAAAAGAAAAAAAAAAAAACTACAAAACGACCCAAAACTCCATCAGATAACCCAAGCCTTTATAGAACAGAACGATCGATGAAAAGAGGTGTGCATCCCGAAGAGAACGAATGGCAAGGCAAACATAGGAAAGAAAAAGAAAAAAAAAAAAAGAGAAAGAGAGAGAGAACAAAATCAAAAGCGCCGCTAGATAGGTGGTCGATATCGAAGCTCGGGAAACCCAATAGATAGCATGGAGAAGAATAGTATGCAAGGTACAAAGGGAAGAAAGAGGAGAAGAAAACAGGCGACCAAAGCTTAGCCTTGCATCAGCTCGACGGGAGGACGCATGGTATGCGCCAGAATCGGCTTGGTCTTGAAAAAGTCGTCCAGATCTTGCTCGCCAGTGGTGTCCTCGACAGCAATGGAGGGCAGCATCTTGTCGGCCGAGTGGCCGTGCTGCTCAGGATGCCAGATGAGGGTTGAGCTGCGCGAGCGCATGCGCGGCACGCCCTCGTTCTGTGCGTTGTTCTCCATGGAGGTGTCGACGGGCGAGATGGGCGAGTCGAGCAGGGCGTCGTTGGGGCCCAGGGCCGACTGGTTCAGCTTGGCCAGGGCATCGGCCAGGTCGTCGGCGTGGACCTGCTTGTTGGGAGCGTCCTCGAGGCGCATCTCCCAGCCCATGGGCGGCGACGGCGGGGGCGAGATGAAGAAGAGCTTGCCGGCGTCGGGCAGGGCCAGGTGGCCGTCGCGGGGCTGGCCGACGGGGGTGTCCTGGCCGAAGAAGACGCGCGTGCGGTGGCCGAGGATAGACTCGCCGTCCCAGATGTGGCGGACCTTTTGGGCGTCCTCGACGGTCTTGAAGGAGACGACGATGCGGCGGAAGGAGCGCAGCGGCGACCAGGTGTTGATGGGCGCCGACTTCTCAATCAGCGAGCGGATGTGGGCGAGGTTCTGGGCACCGAAGATGGCCGGATCGTCGAGGTTGGTGATCAGCAGGGTGTTGGTAACGGGCGCGGGCTGGGGCATGGCGGGAATGCAAGACAGGTCGATGCTGAGGTTGCTGGAGCCACGGCGGGACGAGAGTTTGGAGCTGCAGGGCGAGGAGGTTCTCGACGTGGTGGCCATGGTGACGAGGAGAGAAGATGGGCGAGAGCGGGTTGGGGAGGAGTGGGGCGTGGATAAGATGAGACTGGTGATTGATCACAAGAATCGAAAGCCAGAAGAGTGCAAGAGGCAGATAGAAGGTGGACTGAGACTGGAGAGTTGGTGATGGGTGCGTAGAAAAACGAAGAGCCGACGACAATGTAGAAGCGGCGGGATGGAGCAAGATATTATACTCGGCCGTGGGCACGCCAATAGAAGCAAGCCAGCAGTCAGAACGAGACAAGAAACAAGGCCAAACAAAGACGGGGGATTGGTCTGGTTGCGCATCTGGCGCCATCGATAAATTCGGCATTAAGCGATGGGCGTGAGGGGAGCACTGTGGGAAGGACAGGACTTATCGGCAGGCCCCACTTTTGCACGCATACTATGTACATATGTACATGTGTACATTCTACTTTCTACTTTGACGTATCAAAGTGTGGCGTGGCGCGTGGCGGTCGTCAATCCAGCGCGGCAATCTACCAGCCAAGCCCTGGAGCAGTGCCCTGTAAAACGCCCTGGAGCAAAGCCCCGCCAGCCATACTAGGGCCCTGTTCGGCACTGCAGAGCAAAGCAAACAAAGGCATCGCCAGAAACGCACGGTTCAACACACAATTTAAACACCACCTAAAAAAAAAGATCCCAGAATTCACCAAAGCTGCATATCCTGGCCAAAAACGCTTGGCTCTGCTTGACTTTTTTTCGAGTCTTCTGCATGGCCGAGAGCAACATTTACTAGAGAAGGCTGTGCAAAATTAAAAAAGAAATAAGATAAATTATACCTTAAATCTAGCCACCAATACATTGCAGAGACATTTTTTCCACTTGCTGTTGCTTGCTATAGGCCATGGGTGCTACAGCCTATAGCCTATAGCCCATGGCACCATTGGCCACTGGTCGCTGGTCGCTGACTATAGGGAGGGTTGTATTACTGGCTAGAAGGCGTCGTATTCCAGACACTGAGAGACTGCAACGTCCCACGCACTCTAGCCAAGGTCTTACAGGCCACCGACCGCTAAAGCTGCCAGCGCACCACCTTGACCCCAGTGCAAGTGGCCAGGCAGTCAGAGCAGTACCACCCCACCAAACACGCTGCCCACTAACCCAAAGCCAAAAGATGCTCTCGTCTGCATTGCATTAAGGCTCATTTCACTGCATTAGTTGATGTCTCTCCATTCCCGACAACATCGTGAAGTCCACAGGCACAGGTCACAGGCACAGGTCACACCCACCGTCAATGGCCACACGCACACAGTCCGACCCCTCTCGAGACCGGCCGGCCGGCCACTCAGGGCCTGCGCCATCGTTCGTGGCTTAGTCACGCTTGCCATGGCGTCTCTAAAGAGCCACAATACATTTATTCATTCATTGCACACACACACATTTCATCATACCTCGCCCACCCCTACATCCTGCATTTTGCCTCGCTCGAAGAAACCAACATGTCACGAAGAAAATCATGCGTTCCAAGAAGAATCGAATGCCTGTCGCTGCACGTCCGTGGAAGAACCAAGTGGCAAAGACGTGCTTCTCTCTGGTCCCTCGGTCCTGGTCCCGTCCCGACAAACACATCAATATAGGCGACTCCGTTCCTACGTCCCTGACCCTCCAAGCCTGTGGCCGTGTCCCCCCTCCATGGCCTATGGCCCATGGCATGCAAGGAGCCACTAGCACGTTGCTTGCTAGAAATCCTCTTTAGCCTCTCTTCAGCTGCCAGCTTCGAGGCTTCGCTCAGAAGGCCTCTCGCCCTCCCCCCCCCCCCCCCAAAGCAAAGAACAGGGAGTCCCCTGCATGCTTCTGCAGTCTGTCGAGTCAGCCTAACTTAAGCTTTTCTCCTCATGGGCCCTTCAGCTTGTCGGAACAGCGTCTTGAAACCACCGCCCAAGTCTAAGCCTTGAGACCAAGCCTTCGCTCAAACGTCATGTCTGCCTCCTCCTCAGCCTTTGACGAGATGCACACTCCGCATTCCCATAGTAGTCAGAGCCAAACACGCACAGTCAGAGTCACATGTCATAGCCAGCTCTGACCTCCACGCAAGCCAGCACAAGCAAACAAGACAAGTCAAGGCGAAGCCGATGCGCCGTACCGCATCAGGCACCACACCACACACACAACTATACAACCAGCCAGCATTGATGCTAGCCAACTCGTACCTGGCTGCATACAAAAGACATGCCTGCACTCCGGCCTAGGGCGGCCACTGAGCCTCAGACTCTTGCCAACGTGCTTGCTCGCTTCTGTTGTTCGCCCGGGGCTTGGTCTCTCTCTCTCGCCTTGCCCTTGCCATTGTCCTTGGGCTCATCTAAACCCTAGCCACAGCTACATCCACGCTCTAGTCCATGCACTGTTAACCGCCGAAGTAATCTTCCCTCGCCCTTCCATTCACAGCTCACGGCAAAGTGCATTGTTGCCCGTCTGGCTCAAGTCGCCCCATTCTCACCCGTCCGTCCTCACTCGCCCTCACTCGCTTCTAATTTTCCCATTTCCCCTCTACATACACTTTTGCACTGCCTCATTTTCGCTTCTTGGCTTTCTGCTTCTCGACCCTTCTCGATCCTGTTGTTGGACTGCTCACCTCGCAACGTGTGCTTCTGCTACGTCTCTTCGTCGCAAGGGGCCCTCGAAGCCCTCAAGGCCCCCTCGGCTCTACTTCTGTCGTGTGTTTATGCATCGCAAATATGGCTTGTGTTTTCTTGTTTTCTTCTCTTTCGTCCCCATCCAGTCCCCCACTATCATCTAAGCATATATATGTAACTATGTATATCCATACATGTATTAGCTAGCTATAGTTAACCACAGGTACCCGGCTATGGTTGTTGAAACAGTAGTTAACGACGACAGAGAAACTCCCCACCACACAGCTGATACCGCAAAGGAAGAAAAAAAACATGGCCTTGATATAGTTATGGGGCGGGCTTGAACAGGATGCCCTCTCACCATCCTTTCCCTGCTACCTGAGCTCTTGGCTCAACAAGCTGTTGGAACGACATGCTATCATATCCAAGCAGCCAAGGACCTATCCGCTGGAGATACATTTCCTCCGCGCCAACACATCACAATCTAAAACGCTACTGCAACGCCATATGCCATACCACACTTTGGCATACATACTTGTATGCGTCCAAAAAATGAGGCTTTGCAGCATCTTCACAGCCCTCTATTCCCAAACCTATCCTTAATAGAACTTGAGACGCACGACATGGCGAAATGTATGTACGTACATGTTTACCCACAGATGTGTTTTGAAACGAAGCGACTTGTCGTTCGTCGATGCTGTTTGATGCATCTACTGCTTACCCACACTCTCTCGCCTACGAAACCCCGTGTCTTCATGTCTTTCTCGCCTGTGATGATGATACCTTACGTCTCACATTCTACATGTACCCTCCCTCCTCGTATGTGGCAGTAGTATCTGTCGCTTTACTCGACTGCAAACAGGTGTGCATACCCGCATGTTATTCTCACCGTAAACCAGCCGTCATGTTTGCCTTTGCCCAACGACCCAAGAAAGCACAGATCATGCAAGCGGCGCAAGGGCGGCAATTGACAGCTGGCAGACAGTAGTTTATAGCCGCCAGACACTGGCTGCCAGTCCTCATGAAGTCACTTACATGCTGCTCCACCGGAAAAACAAACGACCCCATGGCCGGCTATGTCAACACAACACCATCATCCCCTTGTCTTCCTCCACTTCCACTGCCTCCTCCCCCTCTTTACGACGTCGTGATCCTCCCCGCGCCTCTCTGTCTCATCGGTACCTATGTCCATTTATTTCCCATCTCTAGTCTCTACCATCCCATCTGTGGCCAACGCATAATACTGTCCCACGATAGAGCCACCCTCGACATCCTTCAGTTATAATAAGATCTACCACGGAAATTGAAATGGACTTTGCTAGATTCTTCCAATGAGGCTGTGTGGTAACGAATACTATGAGACCTTTTGTCTCTGGCGATGCACGCGCCAGACACCCTTTGTTTGTTTTCCGCCAACAGGGCCATCTACCTATATGTACGTGTAAACCTGTAGCTACTCTAGGGATGCCCTGGTCGTTCCCTGCATGTCTTGGACACGTCGGCAAGACGGAAGCCCATGAATGAGCCCAGTGCTTACTTCCTACAAACTTTGTTTCTGCTTCAAACTCAGCTTAGCTTTAAATATCTAGTTCATGCGGTTGAGTGTGGCTGTGGCTGTGTTCGGTAAACTCTTGATCCCATTCCTATGCCCTCGGTATGAACGAGCCCAGACTATATGCGATACAACAGACTTCAGTTGCATCTGCTGGCATAAACTCTAGGCGAAATTGACAGTCATGATCTTCAACAAGTTGCTGCTTAATTAAAGAATGTTCTATCGAACTTTTTTTTGCTTATGCATGACATCAGAGGCAATCTGGAAGAGATTCCATGAGGTACCGGCCTCAATCTAAGCCACTGACTAGGGTTGTTAACCCATACATTCATCGGGATAATGAAAAGTAGCATGGGAGGAGACAATGCCTCGACTTTGGCGTAGCTTTTGATTAATGATAGTAAGACCCGATCAAAGTATAGAAGGGTTTGAATTCTTTCTGTTTTAGTGAAGTCTATCTACAGAAACCCTACGTCAAGAACCATCACCATGTTACACAAGAGCATCTTCAACACGGCAGGAAAGACATACTACTTAATACCAAATGTCGGGAATCTTGAACAGGTGTTTATCTCTGCAAATATGATGAAATCTAGTTCAAGTTTTTAGGAAAGTTAACGGCAAAGTGCATTCCAAACTCAACACACGAGAAGTAAGCATGCATGACTGAGTCAAATGGTCGAGTCTCGGGCAACCACACGAATCCCACTTCGATATTCACTAGGTAGCATTTGAAGACGTACAAGCCAAGGTTCCACCTTTTAAATATGAACGATGTAGAATGTAGATGACGTGGAGAGTTTTGTGAGACCACTTTGTAGTCCTTATCACTATATGTAGTCGAGGTCTGTTTGCTTTAACGACGAGGTAGTCTCTATCGGTGGACATGCCTGCGGTGAAGGTGTCAAGGATGAGGTTCATGTGGAACTGATCTACCTTCTCTCAAATTCAGTGTCAAGCGCAATCTTAAGTGCATGCTGATATTCGAAAAGCTAGTTTGACCTTCAGGAGCTTTGGGAAAGTAAATATAACTTCATGCAACTCTCGAAACGTCATATTGCAAGTCACAGTGGTGATGTTACACAGCCATCATGCAGCGTTCAAAGGCCATTCCGACTTGATTTACAGATCGAATCTAGGGTTTTAGATGAATTGGCTGATCTAGACAGTGCCTGCCATCTCTTCTCTTGTTTTGCAGCGAAAAATGACAATTCAGGCTGAGTTCACGTGTACACCTTGCAATACATCAGGTATGTTGTTTAACCCTAACACAACACAAAGCACACGATCATTTTCTCTTATTAACCCTAGTGGAACGAGTGGTTGTCAAAATGAGAATACAAACCAACATTAGCAAATGTTCCGAAGGCAACCTAGAGCATTATCAGGATCGGGACTCCAAGAAAATAAGGCTCTTCAACTGCCGCCCAAAAGAGCCTCACCAGAGTTCAGAAAGGGTTCTTTTTCCAGCAGCGTTTTTTAAGTTTCTCCATCTTTAGCCTTAACTATTGTTAATGTATGTCAAGTTTCGCTAGTTGGATGTGAGGAGTAGCTTCGTTGCACCTCTCTGGAGAGAGGAGAAGCTTTGCTGTGGGCTTTGAGAGAAAACGAAGAAAAATGACTTTGGGTTGGCAGAGCTTCCCCAAAAAAAAGGATAAAGCTGGGTCGGGAGTTGGGGTTGCAGAGTACTCCAAGTCTACCCACCTTACCCAGGCATTGTTTTGTAGGGTTGACAGTGAGTGTCACGAGGGTCGCTCCAAGTTGGAGATGGCTCTGTTCTGCTCGCTGTTCTGGCACTGACAGAAAATATGGAGGCGCTCATGTTCCGAAGAACAGGGGGCCGAGGCATACGTCATAGGCGCAAGTTACATAACGCGTGCAGGGAAAGCAGATCGCCCAACATGAGAAACGTATACACATGTACATAGTACATCCATCCTAGCGAGCAAAGCGGCCAGCGCAGAGATTTCCGGGTGCGTTGCGCGCCGTAACATGGGCAGAAGAGAAAAAAATGCCTCTTGTGTTCCTCTTTTCCTCTTATTTTCCCTCCCTTGTGGCTACAAAAATTGCTCATGTGGCTCGTTCGTGTCGGTGACTAGGATCGAGCCTGCATGAACATGAATCACCGGGCATGCTGTAATACACACAGGCAACTAGTTGACTAGTACATAGCTACGTAGATACATGGTCAAGGACTACTTAACTACCACTACTACCAGCTATGTCTTGCGTTGGATGTGCGGCCAGCGTCATGCGACAACAGGCTCTGTCTTGGTGTGTTGGAGGGTACCTCATAGGCGGTATAGGCTTCACTGGTGCTACAAGTATAGGCCACCAATCACTGTAGCCAGAATACCGTCGCCAAAACCGAACAGGGAACAGTGCAGATCGCGGAAGGAGGGAAGAGGGGGGAAACAAGTCACGCGGTAAGCTTTCATGGCTCCTGCCCGTTTGGCCATTTAGACAATGATAGGCGGTGACGGCCTCGGCAAGGGATGAGAAGTGGCTGATGTTGGGATTTTTTTTCCCTTTTTTTCTGCTCCAGAGAGCGAGATCAAGGATACTATGTGTCGATGTATGTATGTACATACGGTACACACATATATGTGTACTCGTAAGCATATTCTGTCAGATGAAATGTGACGCTCAGGCAAGTTGTCAAGCCGCCTGTGGTGTTTCTTTTACTCAATTGTGTGCTATTCTTGTCAACTATTTTGCTGGTGCACATCGCGAGTGGCCTGCTCAGTGTATTCACGTCGCCGCTGATTGGCTGCCAGCAAACTGTTTCGGCTTCTTTTTTCCTTTCGGGATGGGTCGTTTGCTCCTGAGACCCACATGAAATGCACCCTTGGCCCACTTGCCTTCTCTGTCTCCCCATGGGGCATCGCAAGTCTGGGAAACTTTGATTTGGTTTTGCAGGGGCGGTTAGTCATTTTTCGGAGGGCACGGGGCATCTAGCGAGGGAGGCAGGGCTTAACAGAATCCGGGGTAAAAGAGGACGGGAAAAATGACAGAAAACCGACACGATGATCGAGGGCGAACGAGAAAAGACCCAAGGCCTTGTTTGTCTGGGTATTGGGTGCCATTTTATGATTGATTTTGCACAGTTGTAGAGTGCCAAGAAGACATGTAAACTTGTAGCTAGTTAATTAGCTAGTTAACTACAAGTAACTACTTGCAAACCGAGGACTCTCACGGCCGTTAACAAACAGAAAGCGCCAATTTATCGCCTGCTGCCTTCCAGTCTCACACCATCACGTGGCCCTGTAAGAGAGCTTCAAGTCGGTGGGTGGCCAGTCTGACTTACAGCCGCACATACATGCGTGTGTATGTACACATGTACGAGTCCAAGTCCGCATAGGTACAGGTACCTGCGTAGCAAGTTGGAAGTGTAGACGACACATGTACAGATACAAGTCCAGGCGCTTTTATACAAAACGGGCCTTGGCTTCCCCGCATTTCCGCTGAACGAGGCTCCTACAGGCGCTCGAGTACCGACCGACGAAAGAACATGTTTGATGGCAGCAGCCAAGGTGGGTTGATGTCATGTATTTGTTTAGTGTGGTTTGGTAGTCGGGCTTCAGCAGCGGGCGCTGCTTGGATGCAGACCAAAAGCCCTGGGACTGTCTGCACGGGTAGTTGCTTGTCTCTAGTATACCGTGCGACCGGGATGCCGGACAAAAACCAGACACACCTGGAGTACATACATATGTACATGCAAGTATAGTTTATAGGAGGGACCATTGGTGGTTATGGTGCTCTAGGACACACACAAGCTGACCATATGAAAGCACCAAAAATGAGCGGCCATGAATTCAAAAACAAAAGGCCAAATAGACGAACACGTAAACGTCCTTCCAGCTAAACAGGGCCGGGCCACGTCCGTGTTAAGGCAGGAGGAGGAGGGAATTGGGCAATGGCCTGGGAGTAACAAAGGAAGACGTGACTTCCCCCCGGAGATTCCACGCTCCTTCTGCGTCGTCCTTTTATTGATTTTTTCTGTGTGCTTCCCGCTCTTTTTTATTCCCCAGCTTCCCCCTTCCCCCTCCCCCTTGTTTTCTAGTCCTTTCCTTCTTTTTTTCCTTCTTCCCTTCTTTCCCCCGTCTGCTGTTCGCGCGCCTTCCCCGGATTTTTGTCCCCATTCCCCATTTCCGCTCCATTTCCATTTTCAGATAACTGGGTCAATCTGTCTTCCCCACCTCCACATTTTCCTCTTTTCAACCACTTTTTTCCTCTCTTTATTCTTCCCTTCTCCTCCTCTCCCCCAATCTTTCTGTGCCCGCCACACGTTGTTTTCTGTCAACCCCATCCATCAGCACGTTCTCTATCGCCAGAGCTCTCCGCTAGCAGGCCCGGCCCCTCGTCATTTATCGTTTTATACCGTCCCGCGTCTTGTTCGCTTGGCCACTTGATTGAAATTTGGCTCGTCCCACCAAACCGGCCTGCGACATCCACTGAAGAGCCCTCCTGTCAGCTTCGATTATTCCGACACTACATCGGTTTCATTTAGCTCTACAAATACCCCCAGAGGCAACCCCAACTCACCTCGCCGCACCGCAAGCCTTATCCTTCATTACAACTCCAACTGTCTGTAGCCAAAGGATCTCTCATCTTGTCCTTGTGCACCGTGAATTTCAGACGCCCGTCGTCGATACGCCAGTAATCAATCCCTTTAGTGCACCCATTCGTCTTCTAGCCAAGCCGCCGCCCGTCACGTCACCGTTATCAGCATCGACACCACCGAGAACCGCCATCGCCAAAGTCCTGCCACACGCTGCCCGCCCTAAACCCCTCTTGCACGAGGCGGGAACTTTTACTATCAAGTGCCCTTTGTAGTCAGCTCACCAAAATTATCCATCTCTCCAACATTGTCTGGCCGGCTCTTTGCCCTCCGCCTACTCTCTACCTATGGTATACATCAACTGCCTCTCACCAAATTAATTACTGCCGCCGCATCATCCGTCAATGTCTCACCGGACACATTCAGCGGCTGTCTCCAGCTCAGCCAAAGCTAACTCCCGTGCGCCGGCCAAGGACAGCAAAGGCAAACAGATGAAGCCCAAAACGCTTCCATGCCAATACTGTAGCAAGTTATTCCGGTAAGTCAGGCCTGGCCCGCGCCAGGCAACACCAGAGAGTCGATTTCGCCTGGCTCCCGATGACCTTCTGACGTTGAATTATAGGCGAGTCGAGCATCTCGAGCGCCATATCCGCGTGCACACCAAGGAAAAGCCATTTAACTGTCTTGTCCCCGGATGCGACAAATGCTTTGGCCGAAAGTAAGTCAGCTTTGCGTCTTATTGCTTCACTATTGCTACTCCAACCCCAAGCAAAGCCAATATACCATCCCATCCTGCAACAACACCACACCACACCACCTAGCCCATCTACTCTCTAGTGCCCCAGAGGCTCTTACAGCCAAGTATTTGGAGACGCCAACTTCTGTCGTCTCTTGTCTGTCTATCCATGGCCTTGCTTCTCCACTTTCTTCCTCCATGCCATTGGAGAGACTCGGGTTTGTCTAGATATTGTATCACAGTCTTTAGCTTCAAAGCTGTGCTGGCGTCCCCTTCATCCATGGAACCCAATCTATCGACTCACAAGCTGTTTATTTTCAGACAAAAACAGCGAGACTTCGTCTGGCTTGTACAACCTTTGCTTCACCGCTCTGTACTGGCTCGCTGCTCAACTAGGCCGAGTCCCTTCGTTCCCTTGTTTCTATTCCCCCCCCCCTCTTGCTTTTCGCCATCATTTGCGTATCCTGTTAGCATGCCATTTTCTTCTGGTGTAATCCTCAACATCAATCATATTATGGGCGCCCATCCACTACATACTGCCATTTCCACTCTACTCCACATCAGCCCACTTTTATTCTCGGCTCTTTACTTACATGGATATCAGGGATCTTTTATCACGACATGAAAAGCTTGTTCACCAAAACGTGCCTCCCAAGCTTTTGAGCAAGTCGCGCAAGACTTCTCGCGCCGTAAATGCGTCTGCCAAGGAAAAGGAACGCTCGCCTACCCAGTTTCAAGAATCTTTCCAGCAGCAACAACACTTTCAATCACAGGGCTCATCATCAGTCGAAACAGAAACCCCGCCAGTCAACCAGTCCATTCAACCCGCCCTCAATGGATCCTCAATTAGCCCACTTGACAACCGGCTCCCGCCCGTCAACTTCCCCGCATATTCTCGAGGGTCCATCCATCTCCCCCCGCCACCCTTCACCATGGCAAACCACGTGACTGTTCCAACACTAGCTTCCAACTCGGTGATATCAAACGATGCCAATCTCCAAATGCTGTCTGACATGGCTTCTTCGGCCCCGCTCTTACCGGTCGGCGAACAACAACCTGAGCTTCTTCCTGGACTCGAAAACATCACCCCCGGTCTTCACGTTAGCTTCGCTAACCGTGCTCGCGACGATGATCCATTTTCTGCTGCCTCTTTCCCACCTGCTATCCCATCCATGCAGATGCCACTTGAATTCAACCTTTTGGATGAAATTCACCTGAGCTCGGCATATTTGGCCCCCGTCTTTGACACCAGCGATCCGATTACTTGGGCTCGAGTTATGGGTTCCAAGGCAAACTCCGCCTTTCCCTCGAGAGTGGGATCACCGCAACCAGAGGGCCATGATAGACATCCACAACCTCAGCTTCTTAGCACGATTGATGAGCAGCATCGCATACCTCTTCTCCGCCACTTGACTCCTAATGATTACGATGCGGTCAAGGCTAAAGTCCTGGACTTCAATTCCGTATTGCCTTCCGACTTCATATTCCCTTCCCGGCACACACTTATTCGTTATCTACACGGCTATGTGTTGGGTATCAATGATAATTTACCTATTCTTCACCTTCCAACCCTCCACACTACTCTAATGGCCCCCGAACTCCTTCTTGCTGTAGCTGCTGTTGGCGCCCAGTACCGGTTTGAACCCCACAGAAGTTATTCTTTGTGGTATGCTGCCAAGGCTGTTGCCATGGAGCAAATCAGCCGTCGCCGGAGCTCAGAGGTCAAGGCCCTTTTGCCCACGTCCAGTAACTACACAGTCAACTCTGCCCTCCCATCTCCCAAAGTTGGTGTTCGGCAACTCTTTTCGTCCAGTGGCCAGGAAAGACCTGGCATTTTGGATGGAAACCGCGAAACACTGTAAGTTTAAGCCAACTACACACGTTAGAATAATGATTTCAAAGTGACCTGGCTAACATTTCACCCCTAGCACGCCAAATACCCCTGATGCTCGTTTGGAGACCATTCAAGCAATTCTCTTGCTCTTCGCTGTTGGACTATGGAATGCCAAGGCAGTTCTGAACGAGTCCACTTCCCTACAAAGTACTTTGGCCATGCTACTTCGGGAAGACGGACTTGGTCCGGATCCCGAAATTGAAGGCGATTGCACCTGGGAAACGTGGGTTCGGCGCGAAAAAGCTATCCGCACCAAAATCATTGCCTTTTGCTATTTTAATCTGTCAAGCATTGCTTACGATGATCCGCCCAATATTCTGTTTTCAGAACTCTTTCTTTCTCTGCCTCAGTCTGGAAAGATATGGAGAGCCGAATCTGAGTGGAGTTGGCAACAGGCTCGTCGGACAGAGCCGAAAGTTGACATGACACTCCAGGATGCTTTTGCGTACATTCTAGGCAAAGGCACAACAGGAGAGATTTTGCAAGTTACAACACTTGGGCTGTACATCTTGGCACATGCCCTAATGCAACAGATTTGGCTGTTGAAGCAGTCTGCCATCCGTGGAAGTTCTAAATTCGATGCCTCTCGCAGCTTGAAGCTCGACGACGTTGATGAAATCACATCCGCCATAAGAACCTGGGAAGTGGCATTCAACCAACGACAACGTGTTCGTGCAGCTGAAAATGGCACATACAACTTTGAAGATTCCAACCACCCAGCTACACAGATCGCCCACAATGCTACAGCATTGGTACGGCTCGCTGGTATCAAACTGTACACAGACTCCCACTCAGGCAAGGCCTTGGCTACACGCGATCCTACGGCCCTCGCAAAAGCACTTTCAAACTTCCAAGTTCATTCGCGTACCTTTCAGCCGCTGGCACGCAACGAGAGAATGAATCGGGCCGTTTTCCACGCTCTGCATTCACTCACGTTGCTGATCAAGACGGGTGTTTCTTTTGTGTCACAGTCATCTACTTCAGAATGGAGTATTCAACACCTGTGTAAGTTTTCTTTTTTTCTATTTCAGTGATAACAGGCCCATCGTCGAGGACATTTCATACTAACCAAAACGTATAGTGTGTAACTTTGAATCAGCTACTCTTTTAGCCCGTTGGCTCACAACAATCGGGATGACGAGCTCCCAGAAGATGCCGACTAAGGATGAAAGCATTCTTGTTGAAATGATCCGCCAGGTGGTTGGAGAAACCGATTACGCGGGCCCCATTGACCCGTCGTTGTCGTCCGATGACACCGTTAGGAAGCTTGCAGTGCCTATTGATCCCCTAGACCAACCTACGGTCCGCCGACTGGCACAGACTGTGTTGCAGATTTGGAGTCGCACGTTCCGAGGACCCCACATCTTTGAAGTGGTCAATGTCATGGCAGATGCTCTCGACATGTATGCCACCTGCTTGGAGAACCCTAATTCCCTCTTCCAGCAAATGGCAGCGCCGATGCTACGGCCAGTGGATTTGGTATCCTGAGAAGTACCTGGGCGTGATGGCTAGAGGATTTGGACTTTTTTTTGAGTACGGGGTGGGAAATGCATTTGGGAGTTGGACACTGTTGGGTATGGGGTAAAGGAACTGGGTTCTTGGGGAATCGTAAAATTGGGATATCCTGATATTTTTACGGGCAGCATAAATGGTTATTTGACACGGTTATTATCGAATCTGAGGTGTTTTCTGCAGTGCTGGTGCAAGAAGGTAGGAGATTCTGTGACTAAGTGGGAAGATGGCGATTGTGACTCCAAAGTTAAATTGTTTTGGGAACATCATCACAAACTGTGCACTTGTGCAAGGGTTAGAAGTCATGATGTGTAACCATGTAACCCTGTTTCTTGGCATGCTGATGACAGGAAAGGGGGGGACTAGTATTTTGTCGGTGAGGGATGATGAATTAATTGCTTAGAAGAGACTTGACAGCAGTTATTCACACTAAGATGATTGTACAATGGCGGGATTTGGAAATATAGTATTGGCGTGATGAAGAAGAAAGTAAATGGATAGTCCAACCAGCTAGTTCGAGAAGACGTTGGCCTGGTAGCTTTCACGGAGGCGGAACTGAGCTGTCAAAGTAAAAAAAGCAACGCTATAGTATCTCGATCTATGGACTTGAAGTGAGCTAGGTAGCTTGTGGATGTACTCAGCCAACTTCAAAACCATAGACCAAGTTACTAGGTAAAATAAGAGGAAAAAAAGAAGCAACGCTATGGTATCTTGACTTATGGACTTGAAGTAAACCAAGTAGCTTGAAAATGTACCAAGTCCACTCTAAACACATAGAAAGAGTTACTGAGTATAGGAACAAAAAATTGGCAATGCCAAGATGAGAGCTTGGTGGGTTTCACCAAACCCTCATCTGATAGTGTTAGAAACAAGTAATTTGCTCTAAACTATTGTTGCAAGGTGCAGACTACTCGTAGTCCTTATCGGCGTAGTATTCATAGTCTTGCTCTTTGTCACCGCCGTAGACATCGGCAGTGGACTTGAGGTCTAGGTCTATGATGTGTTAGCTTGTATTACGGTTGTTTAGACGATATGATAGCTTACCTGGCGTATCAAGAGAGTATCTGGCGCGTTTAGATCTTTCCGAGGAATCCTCCCATTCCGAAGAGGTGTCGTCGTCATCTCTCAGGTGTTTAACGGATGAAGAAGTCGGTGTATGGGGCCCCATGACGGCGGTCGAGAAGTTCACAGAGGGCGTCGTGCTCTCAGCCAGCTCTGATTCGGGATTTGGCGAGCCAAGGAGAGACGGAAGTTGGTCAGAGGTGAAGCCGTCTCCATCAGAGGCAGTCCACTCATGAAGGTCGCCACTTCCGTTGACAGAGGACGAGATGAAGGGAGGGGCAGAGGACTCGTCTTCGGTGTCGTCGACGAAAATGGTCCAAGTCTCCTGGGACGAGTCAGATGGGGTAGGGCTCGGGGAGGGCTCCGGAGTGTCAAAAATGCCGAGATGCCCCGAACCATCACTGCTCAAGCCTCCACTATCATGGTTAACAGAGTCGGGGTCGTGGGGTGTGAAAATTTTGGAGTAGCTGATAACGCCTTGGTCTGTCTCGACTTGAGTGGTTTCAGTAAGACCTTCACTGTTGCGGAAAGTTTCAATGGTGACAAGACTTCCGTTGAAACTCATCTTATAATAGGTGAAATCACCTCGAGAAGTTGAGTTCTTTGCAAAAGTCGAGGTTTTTGTGCTGATCTCGGTACTGGAGTAAGAGAAAGCACCATCTTGATCGGTGATTTCGTAAATGGTCTCATGGCCATCAGGCACTGGGATCCGGAGGTAATGGGCTTTGCTTCCCGGGGTGCTTGTTTTCTCGTCAATATGAGCGCCACTGCTGTCTTCATGTATGAAATAAGAGTAATGGCAGTCGGAAGTGTCACTTGTCTCAAGAGTAGAAGAGAACTCGGCAGTCTCGGTCTTGTAGACAGTGTTGAAGTATTCATGGACTGTGGATTGACAAAGGCTCGTAAACTTTTCGTCAGTTTCGATCTCAAAGAGGGTGGTAATGCAATCGCCGTCAATGGTTTCCTCGCAGACAATGCATTCTCCATCCTCAGTCTCCTCGTAGGTGCGCGAATGTATAGGAGGCATCTTGATAACTGAAGGTGGATTGGGGCAAAGAGAGTATGCGAAAGGAAAGTAGGTAGTCAAAGATGATTGAGTAGCAGAAAGAAAAATAAATAGCAAAGATGTGTAACTGGGAAACGGTAGTTGGAAGAAGACAAAAACCTCCCGGGAAGAGGGCTGGGGAGAGGAGAGAGCCCCTCGGCTTTTATACACGAACATCACCCCCGAGCCTTACTAAAACCGGCGCTCTGACGCGAAGACGTGACCGGCGAGTCTTGGAGCATCCGTCGTCACGCAGTTTCCCGCAAAGACTTTTGCCCCAGTTTCGAGAAGAACCTGCTGATCAGGCCGGGCCCAATCAGCTCCAAGAGCCAGCCTCTAGAGTCCCAGAGGGTGGGAGTAGTCCCAGTAGAAGGAGGTACCGAGTAGTCTCGATCTGCCACTGGCAGAGATTAAGCCGAAAATGGACGTTCGGAGCACGATGTCAGAAGAAACTTGCGTGGCACTCCGGACGAGGTATCGTGTGACCTCTCGTTTTGGAAGCGGGACCAGGCGCACTAGAGCGCAGACTGGAGCAGAGACTTACAGCATCCACCTCTGCCACAGGACAGCCTCGGTCCGTGAATAAAACGGAAGCGGCCACGAACACAGGCGTAAGCCGCCATTGCGGAGACATGTGGGCTGCCAGCATCGTGAGATAGTGCCAATGGCGTGATTACCGAGAAGAGCTTCACCTGGTACGTTGGGGCTCCAGGCTACACTGTCCAGCAACACAAGCTTACTAGATGAATACACTTCAAGCTGCAGATATAAGGGCAACGTGGAATTGCAAGTGCCGGAGCTTGAGGCCACAGGGTATTTTTCCTCAATGCCGAGACCTGGGGTCGAGTCTCGCGTAACACAAAGGGAGAAACCCCTTGAGTTTGCCCATGACTTACATACAAAGTCCCACTGGAAAGTTGCAATCTAGTTTTGTTATTCTCGGGCAGGTAGTCACAACCGCCGTCAGCCCCTGTGGGTCTCTATCAACGTTTTGCAGCTAGTTGCCCAAAGCGTACCGACATTTTGGGGTAGTTGTCCGAGTCGGATTGACGTTTCAAGGTAGTTGCCTAAATAGGTGTGCGTTTTGCAGTCAGTTGCCCAAAACGGACTGACGTTTTGAGTTAGCTGCCCAAAACAGAACCGAGTCTCTGACCAGCTCTACCGGCAGATTGAGCAAGTTTACGAGAACGACCAACATCAAGTCCTCAAGTTCTTTTTCTTTTTTTTTTTTTTTTTTTCAACATTCTTTTTTTTTCTTCAATCGCTCCAAGTAGATGGCCTTGCAAAAAGGAATTCGCCGCATGGACTGGGCCATCCCGGTGGCCAAAGCACCGGTCGTCAAAGGTTTCCAGCCCCATGGCACCAGTGCCCCTCTGCGTGTCTATTCCCGGCGCACCTGGGATAGCCCAACAGGCCCCCACACATCCCGGAACGCCAGACTTGTCTCGATGCGTGCGTTTAGTTTCTATCAAGTACTATAGCATTTCATCTTGATATCGTGACTTGAGGACTGAGCCAGAGCCATATTCGGCGAAGGGGAGGGGTGGGGGGGAGGCTTGCTCATCAACAGGCATTTCGGCATCACTGTCAGATTATATGGAAAAATTGATCTGGACTGCCCAGCAGATTCAACAAATAATCGTCCCATCCACCCAGCAACAGTCCGAAGTGAGCTAGATCATCGCCTATCTCCCCAGTTTTTCCAATGCTACATGGGCCGCGTTCACCTGGGCCTCTTCAGGACTGACTCCGTCATCAATCTCGGCCCAGCACACATCGTTAACTAGCAGCCTGCACCTGAACGCTTCCGGATTTCCGTCCACGCCCTTTTCTATAACGTAATCCACCGTACTTCCGCCGGTCACCCTGGAGAAGAGTTCTTTGGGATGGATCACACGCACCTTGTCCCGCACCATGCGCTCAAGGATTTTGAAAACACCGAGAGCCTCCAGGAACCGCTCACACGGCTCTGTCGATCCAGAATCAATGTACATGGCGCCAATGATGGACTCAAACATGTCCGAGTAGAACTTTTTCGCTAGCAGACGCGCCAGCTTGGCCCACGGGTACGTTCTGCCGTGCTTGAACTCGTTCTCGAGATCCTCGCGGGCGTCCAAGAAGCGGCGCTTCGTGTCTGCAGTCGATAAAACTATGGCTGCAGATGAATACCGCATAAACTGCCACAGAGACCGTTGTGGAGCCCTAGAGGTTGGGTCGTCAGAAGGGCAAGTGTAACTCAAGCTGAGCCAAGCCAGGAAGTCACCGTTGACTAGTGATGTTTTCATGGTGTGAAGTTGTGAAGTGCTAAGGGGAGGCTTGATGGTGAACAGTCTTTTGACCACAATCTCATCAAGAACAGCATCACCAAGGAACTCAAGACGCTCCATTGATCTTTCCCACGATTCTGCTGACAAAAAGCTGGCGTGCGTAACGGCCTCGATAAGGAGCGACTTTTTGACAAATGTGTAGCCTAATAGCTTCTCTAGAGGAACCAAATTCCGGGCCAACTCGGAAAAACGAGCAGACTCGTAGATGGTGCTCCGGCAAACTTCCGGTTTCTTCCACATATAGTCGCCGCTCCAGAGAGTATTGAGACAAAGCAAGGTGCGGTCCAGTCCTCCATCGAGAAACGATGCGCCAATCAGAGCTTCTACAAAATCGGCCAGTGTCTTGGTAGATAATACGCGATGCTCAACCTCTTCAGGCTCCTGAGAGTCATCCTCGATGTAGGCGGGCGACCATTTCCTGCCGGTGAACGGTTTAACCAAGATATATTGGGCGAGTCTCTGCTCCGTACAGACTCTCTGTAGTCGGGAATTGGCGACAATAGAGTCCTTGAGAAACGTGAGATATCCCTCAGGCCATTCCAGTTCTACAGCGGCGAGTTAGTATCGAAATCAACGAATGTCGGGCAGGAGTTGGGATAGAAAACTTACTTTGGGCACAAACATTGACCGCCGCCATGAACTTGAGTATAGAATCGCCAAGGAACTCGATACGCTCGTAGTTGAGAGGTTCCGATGAAGCACGGGAACTCATGGCCTCTCTCACAAGGCGGGTATTTGAGATCTGCACCGGCTTCAAGATTGTCTCACTCAAATGCTTGGCGAGCAAACGAATTTCAACTTCATGGATGATGCATGGTATCAGCATACCAAAGTCCAAGTACTCAGGATGGAAATCATCTTTTGTACAGCCAGCAACTGGTATCACCCGCCTGTATTTTCTCGAACGAGACTTTTGCGAGGACTCTTTGAGATTGTGCAAAAAGTCCAGCCGTTTGGAATAAGACGTCACGGACATACAGGGAGTGTCTGGGGACATATTTTCTAGCTCTTTCAAACAAGTTTGGACTTGGTCTAATGGGGGCCTTTTCTCTAAGAATGATTCAAAAAGATACGGCTTCAAGGAAGAATCGCGCACAATCAGAGGCGAACCGTCGTGGGCCTTGAGAAGCTCAGGGGTGAGCTTGCAACTTGCAATATCATCCATTTTTATGGATCGATTTGGCGACCAGAACTTGACAGCTGGCGCGCGAGTCTCCTCCTTGGTTATCCATTGGCGGTACCCAAATGCTGCTGTGAGTAGAGGAAGAGTATGATCTACAGTCTTGAGATATTCGCGAGTAAATGACTGATGGCCTTCGCCAATCTCTATGTTCCAAATGGTGTCAGAACGAGGATAAAGAACGATGGGATCCATAATCGTGAGTGATTCCGGAAGGGCCATGCAATATTCAGAGTTGATATATCCATCGGGCCCTTTTATCCGGAGTGGGTATGTCCATGGATTCTCTCTCCCATTCTTCCATAGCATGGAAACTCTCGGCCACGGCGATGCAAGCCCAGAGACTTCGGAGACGGCATCACGTCCTTCGACGCCTGGCACAAACTCTTCGAATTTGAACGGTAACAAATGGTCGTTTACAAGGCCGGCCTCGTGGAGTTTGATGTAGGCAAAGAAGGCAGCATCTTTTGCCGAGTTTTTCTGGCTTCGCCAAGTTCCCTGTGACTTGGTCTTGCGATATTCGACGGGGAGAAAAGACGGCAATATTACCATTGCAGAAACATTATATACGCCGTCAACCTCGGTTTCCTCAAAGATAAAGTTGGGCCGAGAATCAACAAACTCACTTGACCCCAGTACTGCACAAAAGTGGTGCAAGTGAGCCATGGCATTATCCATATCGAGACGTGCCCCAGTACTTGGGACGATGAAGGATTGCCCTTCCAGTCTCACCACCTCCTCGATATCAATGCCGTCTTCAAGCTCAATCAAGCGGTCAATCTGACGCTTTTCGTTTTCGTAGATTAGTTTTATCTCCTGCTCTTGTGCTTCCCAGTTCTTTTTGTCAACTTCGCTGTCGGATGTCATCATCACTAGTGATGATTCTTTGCTTCGAGCTCGGCCTCGACGTTGAATAAAAGACTTGAAGTCTGCAGGCGGGTCAAAGCACACAACAAGATTACAAGCCGGCACATCGATACCCTCTTCGAGCACACTTGTAGCCACCAGAATGTTGGCTTTCCCGGTACGGAAATCTGTTAAAGCATTGTTCTTTTTGGCATCTCTCAAGGAAAGATCCCAAAGGTCTGTCCGGTAATGTGTTCTCATGCTACCTACGATCATTCCAATTTTGTGGCCGGCCTCTTTGATGCCTTCATGTACTGAGAGCACATGGGTGAGGGTTGAAACTGTGCTTCTCTCGTTTGCAAAGATGATGCCCTTGACGCCTTTCGAAAGGTTGACAAGATAATCAATGAGAACTTGAAGTTGGGATGAAACCATATTCCCACGAAGAGCGTTCACCGGAGGGCAGACGAGGTGAATATCTTTGCACAGGTACCGAAGATAATCCCATTGGCGAGTCCTGAGGGAGCTTTCTTGATCTGGCTTGTTCTCTGAAGTAATAAATTCATTGAGGACCTCATGGATATAGAACTCTGCCGCCCAAATTCCAAGACTATCGCGTATCACTTCGGCGCGGCGAACGATTGATCTAACCTGTCGTTGGCAAAAAGTATCATTCTTTGCCATGATGCTCTTGAGTTTGTACTGGGCAGATTCTGACCTGCTGAACCGCAAGTGTGTTATGATGGGGTCATGGTTGAGCGTATAGTTTGCAAATAGAGACCGTAGGGAGTCTACAGATTCAGAAAGTCCGGTTGTCTCAAAGACATTGGTGCTTTTGTACGACAAATATTGTATGGTTGGGCGATTGCTGTGTAATAGAAGTTCTTCGCGATGGATAATGGGGGTCCGGCAAGTAGCGTCCATGATGACTTCTAGGTGTCCAATATTCGCTGCCGAGGCGTTCATACTTGGACTTGCAGATAGACCAAGAATAGAGGGGACTGGAAGTCCGTCCTTCTTTCTTGTGTGATAATGGCACCGCATTATTTTACTCCCGGGGTGGTTTCTCACACAGTTATGGGCTAAGGAATGTTAGACCAAGATTACATACAAAGAATGAGGAATGATCAGGAAGCTATACCTTCATCAAACACGATAAGTGAAATGTCACCCATGTCGACAAATGAATGATCCAGAGCATCACACAGAATCTGGTGAGTACAGACTACAATGCGCACCCCGTCAAGTTCCTGGGCCCATTTTGCCCGTGAGGACCAAGAATCGATGCCATCGATGCCAAGGAAGGTCTTGCAGTTTACTGAAGGAATCTGAGCCGAGATCACCTCGTGTTGCTGGATGCATAGTGAAGTTGTTGGTGCCAGGAACCAGGCCATCTAAGTACTCGGTTAATACCTGAAGCAAACAACTCATGAGAATAACCAACCTACCTTGTCTGTCCGTTCCATTGCAGCTTGTAGGCGCATGACTGCTACTTGTGTTTTCCCGCTGCCGGTGTCCATCTGTGCGTGTTATATTAGCTACTCAAAACCTGCAGTTAGACTGGACCAAAGCTTACAGTGACTATGATGTTTCTTTTTAAGCTGGAATTGTACATTTCTAGCTGATAGGCTCGTGCAGCGATACTGCCCGTCGGGGCCATCTCGGCCTCTCCGTCTTGATCCAAGGTTTCGGCCAACGCATCACCCTGGTGTTTTGTGGAAGAGATGCTGTCAGAGCCAGGCTCTTGAAAGTCATCAGACAGATCGGCTTCGGCCTGGCCCTGTAGGACATCGTCATTCTCACTGTCAGAGGTAGGAATGTCATCTTGGAAGACAGAGCCCATGGTTTTGTTCTCAAGGTGCCTCTAGGAGGCAGGCTCGAAGTAGAGAGTTTTGGGGACCTTAAGGTCGGCACAAGTCAGCGGGGAAGGAGACAAGATGAATTTGAAGATTTCAAAAGGCTTGTTCAAATCGATGAGAATACCAAGCCAGTCAAGAATTTGGCGCCGTCGTCGTTCACCAGGGTTCGGTGGTGATGTGGCGATGCTGTTGGAGCCGGAAGAGTAGTAAAGCCGGAAGAAAAAGGGAGAGCGCAAGATATCAGCCCCGAGAAGAGTCAAGAGACGAAAGGAAAGAACTCCATTACGCCTGCTTTGTCATATGTTCTTGCTCTTGCCGTATTTCTGGCACAAAGCTCTTAAAGCTGCCCCTCTTTTTTTTTTCATGTGCCCGCCCAATTAGCGGATGTACCTGTGAATATGCATGTACCACCGCCAACTAATTAACTTGTTACATGAATGACTATGCGCCATGCATCTACAAGACAGAGCTGGCCTGCAACAATCCATAAATCACCAAACCGCCGCTGGAATCACAGGCAGCGGCTTAATTTGTCTGCCTATACTGCAACTGCAGCACTCACCGGCAGCTCAAGATGCGATTGTTTGCTGCCGGCCATAACGCTTGGAAACAGCTGACCTTTTCTGCAGACACTCTACCAGATGAGCCTGCAGATGTGTCTGTCTTCATTCCCGTGCTTGGCCCTGTAGATAATCTCGAGGTTGTCTGCGCTCGACTTACATATACGCTGGGTTAGTGGAACTGCTGCAAGCACTTATAGCCATACGCCCTATTCATCACTAACGCTTCAGGCTCTTGGGGCCAGTATCAAAGGATAATGATCTCGTTCTAGCTGGTTGCCCGCCTATGGGGCCATCGATGGCCAGTGCTGGAGGTCTTCGGGACTTGGCTGTTGTGACTGATAACCAGAAGGGGCTTCCTTTGCTTGGTGTGTACCCACGTACCACTCCCGTAACTTCACGAAATCAAGAGGACGGTACTAATGGGCCCCCCTCTAACAATATCAGGTCCTCCCCTGACTCTTGGAGAAGTTTGTGCGGCTCCGGATCTCCTCAGCGAGTTTTATTCTTCGGACTTCGTAGTCAATCAAGTTGTTGCCTACCATTCAGGGATAGTCCTTTTACTCCAAAACAAGTCTGTCTGGGTATACGGCGACAGTCGTTATCCAAACTGTCTTGGGGGTGACTCTCCTGTTATAATGCCAGAGACAGAGACAGAGACTTGCTCTTCAGCGCTGCCGAAATCGCTGCAAACATTCCGGAGCCGTAGACTGCATAGGGTCTCGGCCCTCGATGACTTGCCAACCGGTCCGATTAAAAAGGTAGATGCAGGTGGATATACCCTAGCTGCATTAACCGAAGGAGGTGATGTCTACGCATGGGGTGGCCGACCGGGTCAGAAAGCCTACATTGAAGAGCTCTGGGCAGAGCCCGCTCCATTGGATCTAGAGTTTGATGTGGCAGATATCGCAATAGGCACCCAGCACATGATCATTCTGACTACAGCTAGCCATGTCCTTGGGCGGGGGTGCAGTCGAAGTGGTCAGTTGGGACGGTACTCAGACAGTAACAATGACGTATGGGTTGATGATTGGGAAAGGTTGGATATCCCACTAGACCCGGATGAAATCCCTGTTTCAGTATGTGCTGGGCCATATGCATCGTTCATCGTCACGAAACACGCATAGAACGCAATGACGGACAGAGAATACCGCTTGAAGAAAAACAATAACATGTATAACAGCAATGTGATCAGTGGCTATTTGTTCATTTTCTCCCTGAAAAAAAGGATCCATAACATCATGTCATTAACAGAAATCGCTCAAATACCCCGCGTCTATAGGTTCGTCAGGTAATCGTCAATCTCTTGGGGCGAAAGCTTCCGGAAGCGAGGTCCCCGCGCGCCCTCAACACCCTCAATGCCCAGCAGATGGTCTGCGGGAGGACCGACAATGGCTGGCAAATTACGAATGTTAGTATACTTGTACTCTATACTGCAACAAGGCAAGCAGGAAACTTACCCAGCTCAATGGTCTCGCCGCTCATCTCGCCCTCAATAGTCTCCTTGAGCGTTAGCAGCGCAATGTGGATGGCATCTTCCAACTCCAAGTCCTCTGAATACCGCTTCTCCAGGAACGTCTTGGCCTGGGGGGCAGACTTTCCAATAGCCGTAGCCTTCCACGGAAAGTAACTGCCCGAGGGATCAACCTGGTACAGCATAGGGCCGCCCTTGAGGATACCGCCAGTCTTTCCAGTAGGCTTCTTGTTCTCTGACGTAGCCTTACCAGCTGCCAAAGCCTCAACCTCCTCATCGGGCAGGATACCCTCGTCCCAACCAGCCACGAGCAGACTGACACCGTAGGGGCGCACACCACCAGACTGCGTCGCCTCCTGCATCACACGGGCGACATCCTGCACTAGAATTCTGGTGGGAGGGTACTCGTTGTAGATTCTCTTGTAGCCGGTATGCGATACCTTGCGGGCACGGTCGACGAGCACACGGTAGTCGGGGCCCATGCCGGCGTAGACCATGCCAATGTTGGGAGTGATGTCGGTGATCTTTGCGAGGGACTGGGGGTCGGCAAGGGGCGAAGACGACTTCTTTTCGGACGCAAGAACGATACCATTGGTGGCTGTAGAAAGCAACGTCAGTAAATAGAGCTCCCGTAGCCTGAATACCGTGCTTGCGACTTACCCTTGATACCGACAGCAGTAACACCTTGGTTCACGGCGTTGAGAGCATATTCTGGGCTATGTTAGCTGGTGTTGAGGCCTATTTCCGGGGTGCCCAACAAAATCCGACTCCCAAGGCAGCAATCAAGCAGCAAGACTCTTCGACGTACCAATCTGGACCAGCTTTCCACTGCAATTCGTTAGCTTGTTGTGAAGCAGGAGGTGGGGTGCTATTCGGGGAGTTTTACCTGGGGGAGAAGGTGGTGAGAGAGAAGTTGTAGGCCATTCTGTACTATGATAAATCTGCAAAATGGGAGAGACAATCAAATGCAGGGAAAACAAGACCAGAAAGCAATGCTGGCGGTCTGAGGCGAAGGGGGAATGTCAGGTCTGCGATACTAGTTCGGTGGTTTTGGATAGTGTGGACCACAAGGCTGCACCAAGCTTCGACTGAGCTTCAGGCAACTCAAGTGGCGCGTCAAGCTCCAGCGGCAGGCTGGCCTGTAGTACGTTGACAAGGAGTGAGTGAGTGACTGAATGGAGACACGTGATTTGTTCCCGAACCAAAATCAGCCGACTATTAGCCGGGCCAGAAGAGCGCAACCCAGGCAAGCAAAAACGCCGGATTTTGACGGGTTGCATGTTGAGAATAAAAAAAATAGCCAAGCCAATTGATTGTGATGGCTTCACGCTGGCTATTCCAAGAACTCGACTACCCATTTTTGCTCATTTGTCTGGCTGGCTGGCGAGGTTCTGGCTTTGCGAGAACTTCAAGCCCAGATCCGGTCATGTGAAAATGTGGGTTCGGGTTCAGCATGGATCCTTTTGGAGCATTTATATCGCCAGATTGTGTCGCATAGAATTTTCTTCCTCACTTTATATTTCTCTCCCAAAACAACATGCATTGCATCTCAACCTATGGCTGCACCCGCTGTGGTATCATCTTCACTGCTGTGCCGCTCGTCTCTGACATCTCAAAAACGACACCGGTTCCGAATTCACGCACAACATCACAGTCGCATATCAGGCTTCATCAGACCTGCCAGACTTTTACAATGCTGTCGACTGTCGAGATAGAGAGAAACTGGCCACAGCACATTCTGCAAGTGCAGATACAGATGAATGAGCAACCATCTCATCAGCCCAACTAACCAGCCGCCCAACTGCACACTCTTAAGTTGCCTCTTCGCTGCTCTTCCGTTTTGAGTCGACTAGTCTGTGTGCAGAGATCAAGACCCAGTGCCTGTCGACGATACTCTGTCCGTTTTGGACCGAACTTCAATAAGACGCCTGGGCTCATCTTTCTTTGTTGAGGGCTTGCTTCTATGAGGGATTCTCCTTGGAGATTCTCTCGCAAGGGCTGCTCCATGCCTCGCGTCCCTACTCAACGTGGTTTTGAACTTGTTCCTGATTGCCGTTGTAGGATCCTAGACAACGATGGCTTCAACATTGATTGGTACATCTTTTCATGCAGCAAAGTATAGTTTTTATTGTATCCGTAGCACTGCACGTGCTGCAGAGAATTACGTGAAAGCCTCATTTCCATGTAATCAACACGCTTCCACTGGCCACCCAAATGCTAATTAATGCCCGCCGCTATTCTTAATATGTGAAGCATTGTGCCAGATTCTGGCCTATCCGCTCGGATTGCTATTTCGTCTCGGGCCACCAAGAATAAGGAATAAGCAACGGCAGTGGACATACGCAAAGACCGTGCCGGGCTTCTGCGATGAAAATAGAAGCCCTGCACAAAACGTGAAGAACAAAAAACAACAAAACTATCCACCCTAGTCAAAACCCAAGTAATCATATCACGTGTTTCCCAGCTGTCAAGATCTGCGTAAATTCGCTGCAAGTTTTTGCCTTCGTGTTTGTCCGAACTCAGCGTAACGTCGGGAGCCAAAAAAAAAAGCTTACCTTTAACTCTGTAATTTCACGCGCCATTCTCGACTATCTTCTTCCTTTCCCTCTCGTACTATTTATTTTTTCACTTCTCCAGAGCCTCTCTTAACGCGGCTCTTCCTTGCATCCAATTTCCCGCACCCGCATAACCTCGCCGTCTCATTCCTCCCAGATTATTCTTATCGTGCATCGTGTCATCGCATCCGCTGTCATCTGCGACCAACTGTCGCCAGCTGCCCCGTCGGTCTCTCCCACCATCAAATCGCGACCAAGTAGTACATGAACGGTGTCTAATTGTTGGCATATTTGATTTGATTAAACCAGGGGCGAAAGAGTGCAGAACACCACCAATTGCACCCCTCGGCCACAGCCAACTCTGCTCTGGGTTCTTCCATCGCACGCAACACCAGCCAAACCTCGTTGACTTTTTTCTTGCCTTTTTGTGGGTTGAGCCCTGCTCTGGTGCCAGCCTTTCTGCGTGATCAGTCCCCCGACACCTCGCCTCTAGCTCTTGGTTCACTGTCCTCCGGTCGCTCTTCTTCTCGACAGTTGGCCAAGACCATCACATCACCGCTCGACATCCGCTCATTTCAATTCTCCCCATTGCGTCTCCCGCACTAGCCTTACGTGGCTTCACTCGCTTTCCATCCCTCCGATTCGCCATCACAACACCGCCGCCATGCATTACGCCTATCCAGCGCGGAAAGACTCCAATCCGCCGCCTTTCAAGCCGCGCCGCTCCAAGATGCCTTCGGTGCGGAAAGCCCACATCAGGCTCTTTGGCACCATCTTCCTTGTCATCTTTGGCTTTTGGTATCTGTTCTCGGGCAACTCCAATGCCTCAAATCGGCCCAAGCCGCGTATTGTCAAGGGCGAGCCTCCCGTCGTCGTCGTGACAGCTTTCGAAAATGCAGGCCACTCCCAGGCCTACGTCAAGAACATTGAAGAGAATCGCCTATCGTATGCTAAGAAGAACGGTATGTCTAGTTTTCTCTTATGTTTCTCCTTGCCTTTTGCTTCACTCTGCTGCTCTCCTGTCAGTGTAACCACTCAGCTAGCCATAGCTGCAGCTTGTGCAAGCGTGTGGGCGCACTGCTGTACAAGATAAGCTTCACTTCACGGGTGGCCGCATCGAGTATCATGAATACGGCACTCAACCGCAGAAAATAAACCGCCCGAACGAGCTTCCAGAAGCCCTTGCGAGTCATGGGCTAACATGAAATATGTCTCTAGGCTACGGTACCTTTTTCGCCAAGGCTGGCGACTACAATCTGAATGGTGCTCCGATGTCGTGGACCAAGGTCGTTGCCATGCGCCATGCCATGGCCAAGTACCCCGAAGCCAAGTTCTTCTGGTACCTGGATCAGAACTCTCTCATCATGGACCCCGCTGTCAAGCCCGAGCGCGATATCCTCACCAATGCCAAGCTCGACAAGACCATTATCCGCGACCAGTCGATAGTGCCCCCTGACGGCATCATCAAGACCTTTGGCCACCTCCGTGGCGAGGACATTGATCTAGCCATTACTCAGGATTCTAAGGGTGTGGTTGACTCTAGCTTCGTAATCCGCAATGGCGAGTGGGCCAAGTTCTTCCTGGATACCTGGTTTGATCCTCTGTACCGCAGCTACAACTTCCAGCGTGCCGACACCCATGCTCTTGTAAGTCTTCTGCCCCGGTGTTCTAAAGCTGCCCCCAACATTCACTAACACTCCCTTCTTAGGAGCACATCATCCAATGGCACCCCACCATCTTGTCTAGACTTGGCCTGATCCCCCAACGCATCATCAACTCATACCAGCACTCCACCACTGGTGCCCAGTACCAAGAAGGCGACTTTGTCATCACCTTCAATGACTGCACTACCAGTGGCGAGCGCAGCTGTGATAACCTTGCCGCTCCTTACCACAGAAAGTGGCGCCAGTCGTTTGGTCTCAAGGAGGTGTAGACGGGCCAGAACATTATGGGACTTGGTGCTTCTTGCGTATCTCTGAACTCAGGCCCGATTGCTTTCTTAGACACAGAGACAAACAACAGACACCTTGACCGTGCTCGAGATACGTGCTCTCGTTTTTTTCTTGTTTTCTCTGCTTGTCGGCGGTCGGGGGACCAGGCTACTATCAACCTACCACCTCTCGTAGAACACATGCACACACATAGACGCATTCTCGTGCACATTTTGTCTTTCTTGTGCTTCCCAAACTCTAGCTGCTGCTCCCCAACCAACCCTCACCGTCTTGGCTCAAAAGAAAAAAATAACAAAGAATCAAAAATTCAACGCGGCGACGGATCAGGGCAAAACGAGCGGGAACACTGGGGCCGGCAAACTCTAGAGTGGGCAATGGAAAATGGGGAAGAGGTGGAGGAGACTATACAGAGGGAGGGGTTGATATATTTTGTTTTTTTTTCATATTGCTATTTTCCCTGATGACATGGCGTTTTTTTTTCTTCTTTTTTTTTTTATCTTTTTCGTGGTTTTTATTTCTGCAATACTTTTTTTTTCTTCTTCTCCCTCTCCTATTGTCGTATATCTCCTTGTTTCTTGCCACGTCTATCGCAAACTCTGTCATGTAACTAGGTACTAGTTAACCACTGTTTTTTTTTGGGGGGCTTTTTCTTGCATTCCCCCATCTCTAAACCTCGCCAACGTGTATTGTGAAATCAACCCCGTAGCACATGAAGTATCTCAATGCTCAATACTTTCACAAATGCCTTAGCCTTGAAGACATACCTGCATTCTTTTGGGGCCCTGGCAATATGGACGGCCACGCCGTGTCGAAGCTCGGCCAGCTCTGGTTCGTATAAACAAAAACCCACGTGTCACCATGTAGACCAGCAACAAAAGCATTGAAGAACACATGCACAGTCAGTCAGTACTCGACCGTCCCAATTCGTAGAGAGATTACTAGGATAGCCGTCACGTCATGCCATTAATTCCTCTCATCTCATGTAGAAATCGTGTACGTAGCATGTTCAAGATGTTCATGTGGTATGAAGAATAGATAATCTGAAATACTGAACTGGAAGTTTAAAAAGACGCTTGACTGGTAATAAACTCATATCATAACCCTGACGGCAGCCCGACACTGTGCCAAGTCAACAAGCTGGACCAAAAAAAAAGAAGATAGTTGCTTGCTTGCTTGCGCCGTGAAGCTGCATCCTAAACGCGCCAATGATCGGAACAAACTGCGCATATACGGCAATTCGTTGATTTCAAGAGGAAGAGTTCTTTTCAAAAGGCGCATCCCGTGTTTCGAAAGAGGTGCACTTCACAAGGTAGCGAAGACAGTCGCTTATGCACCACCGGGGCCACCAAGCAGAGCGAATCTCCGCACAATGCTGGGACCATACTCTTGGTACTATTCATTCAGTTAGTCCGGTGTTGTTGCAAATATAACAGGTATTAGAAAATGACCTACCTCGGCTTTGGTGTGGCAGTATGAGCGGAACTCTGGAGTCTGACCCAGCAGACTGCCACCGAACCAGGGACCATGGCGTTGCCGCTTGTGAGTGATGACCTGCACATCCAGACCGCCACTCTTGGCGCCACCACTGCGGACTTCGCTGGCACGGATGCGGGCGTCAACAAGCTGTTTGATATCACGCTGTAATCTGCGGCCAAAGTCCTTGTACAGAGTACTACCACCAGACAGCACAACGTTCTTGTAAAGTCCTCGTCTTACGTCAATGGGCGACGACTGAATGACATTATCGACCACCACAGGGAGAGGAGTCAGGAAATCGGAGCTGTAGATTTCAGGGTTGAAGAAGATTTCGGGAGCCATGAAACGCTCGTAGCCAACGTCAATAGAGACCTGGCGGCCACCTGGATGAGCCACGACGTGCTTAATGAAACGGCTGCGGTCGCGGTCAAAACGGGAGAACTCCTTGACAATGTCAGGGCAGACGTAGCAGTATTGCTCCTTGATCTCCTGAGCAGTGCGCAGAGACGAATCGGGCTCGCCACGATCACGCAGAAGTGACTGCACAAAGTAGGTAATGTCGCGACCAGCAATGGGAATCGACTTGATCGAGGAACCAATGACATAACCTTCGGCAACAGGAATGACGTGAGTTACACCATCACCGGAGTCGATAACGGTACCGGTCAACGACCGATCATGGACCTTGGAGGAAGTCCACGAGGCCGCGAGGGCAAGCACAGCCTGGACGGCAATGTACATGCCAGCGCAGTTAAAGGACTCAAAAAAGATTTCGGCGGTGTTCTCACGGTTCTCGGGAGGGTTCAGCGGCTATGGAGCAAGAAGTGGTTAGCTTCGAGTATCAAGTATGTAATCAAGGCATATTGGGGACACAAACAGGCTCGGTAAGAAGGAAGAAGTGGTCCTCGGGCTCGACACGCAGGTACTTGAAAATCGAGTTGGACCAGAAGCGCTCCATATGATCCTACATCACATCTTGATTAGTATCATTGAGACATGTTGATCGCTAGCGTGTCGTTTGAGATGCCCATACCCAGTTCTCGACCTGACCGTGGCGGATAGGGTAGTGAAGTCCATATCCTACGTCATCAGTTAGCACAATGAGCATTGGCCATGTATGGAGCAGTTGAGTATGGGGGCGTACCAGGACCGCCAGAGGCAGCGATAGCCTCGTCACCGATGAAAAAGTCCAGATCCTCGGTGCCACGCTTAGAGTTTAGATGGCTGCCAGGTCCAGCACCTCCGGTGAGGAACGAGGGTTTGTTGGCAACGGCCGGGCGACCCGAGCCGGTGCCGCTGGCGCCGGATGCTGAGTTCTTGGTCGCGATGGCAGTCGGGAACACAAACGAGGGAGAGTCGTTTCCAGCAAAACCTAGAATGCAAAGGGATCGATGAGGCGGCGGTTAGATGCGACATATACCGACGGAGCAGGCGGGAGCTTTGGCAGAAGGAGGGCTTCGACGCTTTCGCGCCAGCATCAATACGGGAGATGGATTGCGCATACCGAGCTTGGAGAAACCCGTTCCGCTAAAAACAACAGACACATTAGCTAAGGCCAGTCACGATACGAAGCTAGCCGGCGGCTGCGAGCTTCAATGCGGCCAGGCCCGGGTGTGTGTCCAATGCCATGAGGACCTGAAGCGGGGCGGCCGCGAAGCATCACCAGCAGCCGAGTAATGGGGAAAGGAGCTTACTTGTCCATGACAACGGCGGGAGTTTGGTTTGCCATGGCGTGTGGTAGAAAAAGCGGCAGGCAGCTAAATAGCAAAAAGTGGCAATGGCCCGTCGTCTATCAAGTCGTCAGAGTTGCGAGGCGAGGTTCTGGCATCAAACACCTGCGATCGTTGCTGGATGATGACGAAGGAGGGATTTGGTAAACTGAGCCACACACAGTAGTTACAGTCAGTACAGTGCCACGAGCTTCTCCAGTTGTAACGACCTTTGCCATGCTAGCAGCCAGCCTCTTTAGAATGCTGGCAGCCCCACTAAGCTAGGCAAGCTTCCAAGGGACCGGACTGCCTGCTGGTATTACGCTGCGATTGGCAATGTGGTCTGAGCACGTGCAGGGTCACGGGGACAGTGTCGCCAGACTTTTGGTCGGTATGAATGCATTTCAGTGCATACACATTCACTCGACGTCTCGTTGGTGATTTACACCCTCGTTGGTGATTTACGCCGAGATCATGCAAATAAAACGGTAGTCGGCCGTTTGCCTCGGAGTGGCTGCAAAACTTGTAATATGTATGTACATCTGTCTTCACGTAATATGCCTTCATTGCTCTGATTATTCTGTGTCCAAATGCCACTGCTTCTACTAGCCCTAACCCTAACCTATTACTTGCTTCATAGAGCTGATCAACTTAGAACTCCACGTATAAGTCACTACCTCGCCGTATCACCAACTAGCAACTACCACTGCATGTGAATATGCCAAAGCTCTAGGCAACCTCCGTCAATAAGCCGCACTGATTGGCTCTTCCAAAAGAAACACAGGTAACTAGCACATTAGAACAGGCAACTGCTGTAAGTGGCAGCCGTTATGTCTCCCATCCAGGGCCAGGCTTCACTTGTTTTTTTTCCTCTTTAACCAGGCCATGCCGCAAGAAAAAAACTTCCCTTCTCCTCTTCTCTTTTCATTCCAATTTTGCCACCAGCCTCTGGTATTTTCCTACGACGAATCTTGGTAGACCTCTTCAGGACGTTATTCTATCGCCATCTTGTACTACCAGGCCAGCCTTCTAACCCTACATTTTGGGTTGCATTTATCCTACAACGGTCCGGTGTCAACACCACGCCCACCGACGCCGTCTCGAGATAGCACCTCTACTTTTTTGAACACTTAAAAATACTGATATTTGTATCTATACTAATAGCCTATCAAATTATGTCTGTCTGTGACAGAGGCCCCTCTGATGAGGACAGAAGCCCTCCATTCTCACACCCTAAAAGCCCTGTCATGGGCATCTTTGTTCACGCCGGTGCTGGATTCCACAGCACACACAACGAAAGCCTTCATCTGGCAGTTTGCAGAAAGTGGGTTATAGCGTCCATTTTGGAGAAACAATACTAATCTCTGGCAGTGCCTGTAATCTTGCTATGGCTGTCCTTCGAGCCGGCGGAACGGCAGTCGAAGCTGCTGCTGCTGCGGTCGCGGCACTCGAAGATTCCGAGTTGACAAACGCTGGCTTCGGTTCAAATTTAACTATAGATGGCCGGGTAGAGGCCGATGCTATTGTTGTTGACCATCTTGGCCGAAGTGGAGCTTGTGGCGCTGTTCCCCGTATGGAAATATCCTCTCCCATCACCAAAAACGCTAAACTAACCCATTTCTCGATTTAGATGTAAAGAATCCTGTACTCCTAGCCAAGATGATACTGGAAACAAGCCAAATTCCCCTTTCTCTTCGTCGTGTCCCGCCAAACCTCCTTGTTGGTAAAGGTGCTGCCAATTTTGCCTATACACATGGCATGTCTCTGTTGCGCAACGAGCTTCTCGTATCGCAGGGTTCTAGGGAACGCTTCATTCGATGGAGGCGGGAGCTTCAACGGGCAGCATACATAGTCAAGCTTAAACGTGAAGAAACCAACGAGGAAATTTCAATGGTTGACGCTCATTACCACTCTCTCCCAATCACCTATTCCGAGCTACCCATACACCGCATATCAGGTTCTTTTGAAAACGACCAAGCCATGTCATCTACGATGAAACCCCAATTGTTTTCCTCATCCAAAAGATGCGAACACACAGCTTCTATATCTGGTTCAGAACCTGCGGCCCCATCATTCGATGCCAATTCCAAAGGGACCAAGGATGCTTCTGCCTCAAATCAAGGCTCCCGCTCGCCAAGCAGCCAATTCCCTAGAAAGCGAGTCTGCAGTGATGTTGATAGAGTCTTATCTGGCATTTATACGCATTTTGAGAGTGCCGTACCCTCTATAAAGGAAGACGATATTGTCGACACAGTTGGGGCCATTGCTATAGACTATTTAGGCAACATTGCCGCAGCTGCCTCGTCGGGCGGAATTGGCATGAAACATCAGGGTCGTGTAGGACCTGCTGCTCTTGTTGGCGTGGGCGCAGCTGTTATTAGCAAACATCCTAACGACGAAGATGGAGTTTCCATTGCAACTGTTACCAGCGGTACTGGCGAACACATGTCAACGACACTGGCTTCTCAGAAATGTGCTGAGCGCATGTATCAGGGGACTCGCCAGGGTGACTCTGGGAGAGACGTCCCCGAAGACGACGAAGATGCCGTCATGGACTCATTTATCAAACAAGACTTTATGAATCATCCCGGCGTCCTTTATTCTCCAGCCCCAGCAGCCATTGGAGTTCTTGCTGTCAAGCAAACTAAAAACGGAGTTTACTTCCACTTTGCACACAACACGGACTCATTTGCCATAGCATCAATGGCTGGCAACGATAAAGAACCGTTGTGTGTAATGTCTAGACGTCGTGCTAAAGCCTCGAATCCGGTTGCTCGAGGCGCCCGCCGGGTGAGGGCATAGCCTTTATGTTTGAGCCACTAACTAGTTTTGTTTTGTCAGTTTAATTGTACTTGGCGTTGGGGTGTTCGAAATGGATTTTCGGCATCAGTTTTTTGGTAGTGTCTAGTCTTTATTCTATTTTACTGCATTATAGTCATGTATGTTTTACGGGAGTGAATTCCACGTGATGAGATGATTCCGTAGAAAGGATGCCTCCAACAGAAGCCCAAGCTCGGGACTGTACCTTTTTTTGATGAATACTCTATGCCCTAGGAGTTGCGCTGCCGGTTTCGTCCCTCGTGCTTCCATTAGCCAAAGCCTTCTTCTTCTTTTTCTTCTTGCGCGGCACAACCGCTGGTTTTGCGCCGTATGAGCCGAGTTGCAGCACTGTGCCACATGTCAAGCACTCTGACTCTGGGGGCACCTCACAAAAGATACTGAGGCAGATGGAGCAGACGAAGCCGGTATCCACCACGGAGCCATGACAGAAGCAGGCAGCACGGAAGTCGACGGTGTTGTGGGAGGCGGGGATCAGCCGCGCAGCAATTTCATTGTCGCTTGAAAAGCCGACCATGAGATACTGGAGAAGACCACGGGGTTCCGGTGCGCGCAGAAAGGTGCCGTTGGTGATGAAGCCGGCTTGCTGGAGGAGGGTGGCGTCGCCACAGAGGGCGAGAGTGTCGATTGAGATGCTGCTATGGGCAGCAGCAAAGACGGCATTCATGGTGGGTATGTATTGCGACGGCTCGGAGTCGGAGACAGAGACGACAAGAATCCGCCCGCTGATGCGTGGCTTGGAGGCGTCCTTTGTGGATTCTTCGTCGGCCGGGCCTGCCTTGGCGGCATTGATGTTGAGAAAGACTCTGTTGATGTAGTTCAGCGCCAGGGTGAGGGCGCCTGACAGTTGTGTGGTGGTACAGCTAATGTCAGCCTCTGTGGTGTTTGCGACGAGCCGTTCATAGCTGCTGATAACAGTATTCTCGACGTGAATCAGCGCGGCTTCCTTGTGCACCGAGCTGGTCTTGGGCGGCGCCTGGGCGTCTTGCATGGCGACATCGCCGTCGGCTTCTATTGGCGCGGGCGCGGGTATTTGTGGTTGCGGATAGAGCCATGCAGCGCAGTTTGTATGTGAAGCGATGATGGCGACTTGGTTCGCCGTGCCCAGAGCCATGTGGGCATTGAGGTAGACCAGGATGTTGGCGATGGCCTTGGAGAGAGGGAGACTGTCGTTGAGCGCAGCCCATGCCCGCGGGTTCGTGTCGATTATTATGGCCAGAATGGACGCGGCTGAGTCGGTGCTGTCGCCGGACACCTCGAAGTGGTCCGAAGCGTCAACGGCGTTCATGGTGGTAGCACGTGGATTAAGGCTTCTGCAATGTAACGGTGGGTGAAGATGCGGCCGATAGACGTGTCTCTGTGGATGGCTGGTCGTGCGCACTGTCTGATTGGAGTCGCCTAGGCTCAGGATTGGTGGGAGACAGCCCAGGTGAAGACTGTTGTCGCGTATGTTGTGTTGCCGTCACTCGCAGCCCCTATGGTCCAAGAGGTGAGGTCGGGCAGGCTGACAGATCGAGATACACGGGCACAAGGCTGCACTGGGCTCAATTAAAAAGCCCTGACACGAAAAGAATTCCCTTGATGCGTCGAGGTGAAACCGAGGTGACGCCAGTTCACGTGACCATGATCTGATCGACATAAATCTCTGATATAAGCTCCGATAAGATAAGCGAACCCATGCTCTGGAGGGGCAGCTCCAAGCTTCTTCTTCTCCGTCGTGTCCACTAACATCCTTTCAACCGCCTTTCCGTTTAATCCGATTTTTGGAGGCTCTGTATTCTTTTGCAGCAACAGCCAGTTTTCATGATTCCATATCCATCGCCATCTGCTCCAATACAACATCTGGCCACAGTCTCTTTTTAGCCCCTTCAACTTGTCTCTACGTTATCCGCCATGGCTTCAGCTACTGGTGCCCCCGCTATCACGTATACAGCCGCCGAAGATGAGACCCAGCTCATCATCGCGCGGCTGATGGAGGGCGGCCAGGAAGACGAGGGCACCTGCAAAGATCTGGATCAGCTGACCAAGTATCTCAGCGAGGACAAGGCAGCCCAGTCCAGCAAAGACTATCAGTCTTTGACTCGCGTGATAGACGCCGAGTGCGTTGACACGCTACTGGGGTATCTGGATATGCGCCAGCCCGACACAGTGCGTGGTCACGCCACACTCACCATGTCGGCCTATTTCCAAGCAGCCGGCGAACAGGGCGCCGAAAACCTTAAGACCTTTTTCTTTGGCCGTGTCAATCGTGGCACCTACGACGACTACATTGTGGCCTTTTGCGTGGCTGCCGCTGCCTTCCCTGTCATCCCTGACGTCACTGCCGAGGTGTTCCTCAAGGAGGGCTTTCTATCTAGTCTCGCCCCCCTGATGAGCCGGAAGTGGAAAAGCCGCAAAGTTGAGACAGCCTGTCTCGAAATGTTAAACGCCGCCTGCATGAACAGCCTTTGCAGAGAAGCCGTTCAGAAGTATTGTGTTGAATGGTTGGACGAAATCGTCGACCAAGACCTCGAGGGCAATCTCAAGCCCAAGGCTACCGAGCCTCAGTTTGACCAACAAGAGGGCTCCATCTCCATGAGGAGACATTCCCAGCAAGTCCAGAAGCTAGCGGCCGTGATTTTGGCGAAGCTTCAGGTGCGTCGGCCCCTTCGCCCATCGTGTCTCATCTATTAGTTGACTGACTGACCAGCAGAATCAAGGCCATCGCTACCCCACCGAGTAATGATCCCGAGAAAAGGGTCACTACAGCTACCATCAGCATCGAAGACCTTTCAACCATGTTTACGGGTATGCTGGTGGAGAATGATCGAGACAAAAGTCACAGCCAGGCCATTGAAGGCCTAGCATACGCCTCTCTGCGACCACAGGTCAAGGAGTCCCTCTCTCGCGATCCCAACTTTTTGAAGAATCTTATCAAGGAGCTCGAAAATGCCCCGCCGCGGTCTCCGTTGACCTATGGTGCCCTTAGCATCTTGGTTAACCTCACACGCTTCCGTCCCATCCTGAGCGACGAGGAGCAAAAGATGAACCAGCTCAAAGCCTATGCCAATGCAGCAGGAAAACTGGCAGCCCCTAATCCCTTGGACGATGACAGCCACGTCGAGGAGCGCTGCAAGCGGGTATTCGAGGCTGGCATTGTCCCCGTGCTGGTCACCCATAGTAAAAACGGATCACCTGCCTCGCTGCTGTTGGTTGCAAACATTATAAACTCCATCGCTTCCAACAAGACAACACGAGGTAACCTGGCGCAACAGGGTGCTGTTCGCTTGTTACTCGGTATCTGGGCGGCTCTTCCTGAATCGCAGGAAGTGGGTAAATACATGGCATCACATGCCCTTGCGTGGATCCTCATCAGTACCAACCCGGCCATGGTGTTTGGTGGCAACAGCAACATCTCACAGCACATGGCGATCCCACCGCTCCTTACACTTTTAACGCCTGATGAATCGTCAGGTCGCAGAAATCTACTCCCTACATTTGAAGGCCTCATGGCTTTAACCAACCTAGCATCCATGAATGACACCGACACTCAAAAGGTAATTATTCGTAGCTCGTGGGGCAAGATTGAGGATCTAATGCTAGCCAACAACCCCATGATATGCAAAGCGACAGTTGAGTTGGTATGCAATCTAGTGCAGGGACCTGACGGAATTGCACTCTATGCCGATGGAACTCCGCAGGCCAACAATCGCCTGCACATTATGCTTGCTCTAGCCGATGCCGAGGACGAAGGCATCCGCAGCGCTGCCGGAGGCGCACTAGCCTCGATTTCCAACTTTGACGGAGTCATTGATGGCATCCTGTCGCGTGAAAAGGGCCTTCGTACCATCATTGGCATGTGCGACGAGGAAAACGAGGATCTCCGCCACCGCGCTGCTGTCATCATGTATAACATGCTGTCGGCTGACTCGGCGGCGGGCGAAAGAGCGAGAAAGCGGGTACAGGAGAGCAATGGCGTACAGGTTTTGATGGCCTGTGCAAAGACCAGCAGACGGCCTGAGGTGATTGAGGTGATTGTGGGGGCACTCAAGATTCTTTTGGAGAACAAGGATGCTTAAGCCGTAAATGAATGGCTGAGGCAACCCGTTACTTTTGAGTCCTGGCATCAGATGGAAAGATGAACATACATGTCAAGATTACCAGTGATGCTATACAAGCTGCAGTAAATTTTGTTTGGGGTTTAGCACCTCATGTGACAGTTGATTCAATGATTCCGCTTGATTCTAAAGTCATGATTGGAAGATTCATAGTGTCTAATCTACAAAAGATAACTACACTTTGTAAAGTAACCACATTACACAGCCTCCGTAGGCTTCTTCTCTACCCTAGACATAACGCAAGCACCCTCAACATGTCCTGTCTGCGGAAAGAAGTCGAAGCCGCGCAAACTCTCAACCTCGTATGTGTAGCCCTCGGAGTCCTCGCCGCCGCGCACCAAAAAGCCGACATCGCGGGCCTGGGTATGCACATTGCAGGAGATGTAGATGATGCGCTTCGGCGCAAAGCGCAGCAGCTGACTTAAAAAGTCCTCGTCGCAGCCCTTGCGCGGCGGATCAAGGATGACCAGCGTCTCGTCGGGCGCATACGTCACGCTCTTGAACAGTTCGCCAGCGTCGGCAGCAATGAACGAGCAGCGCTCGTCAGACATGCCGTTGAGGCGGGCGTTGTCACGCGCATATGTGATGGACTGCTCGGCAATGTCGATGCCGACGCTGTTGACGAACAGGTCCGACAGCGAGATGGTGAATAGGCCGGAACCCGAGTAGGCGTCGATTAGGTATTTGATGGGCGAGGTCTCGGCTGTCGTGGACGGCGGGTGTACGTTGGCTCGCACGTACTCGGTGAACGGCTTCAGGATGGAGTTGTTGTTTTGGAAGAACGAGCCGGCCGGGTTCGTGAAGAGCTTGCCGTTGACGTACTCGGTGGTCATGGCAAGCGCATTAGTCTCGTACGTCTTGACATCAACAAACTCCCCCTCCTCGGCCATGACGGTGTCCACATCGTTGATCTCGGCAGGAATCTCGGCACTGCCCTTGGGGTATCGCTTGGTGTTTTCACGCACCAGCAAGGTTGCGCCGCGCGAGTATTGGTCTATGTTTTCAGCCACACGTTTGCGCTCGTTGATGACGCCCTTGCGCACCACAGGCGTACCGATGGGGCAGTCTTCAATGTCCAGCACCTTGCGGCGGCCCTTGAGCATGAAGCCAATATCTGGAACGCCGTCAAACTGCGGTTTCTTGCCGCTGCGCTTCAAGGCGCGGCCGCCAGGGGGGCCGTCAAAATGGGGCGTCAACTTGGTCCGGTAGCCAAACTGGAGAGGGCTGCCGATGGTGTCGCCAACAGGCACCGGGAGATTGATCCCAGAGAAATTCAAAAATGCCTTTTCAACAATACGCTTCTTGAGACCTAGCTGGTCGGCGTAGTCGAGCATCTGAAACTGGCAGCCACCACACTTGGAAAAGTATTGGCATTGCACGCGGGAGTCATCGCGGCGCGGCGACGGTGTTACGACACTAATGAAATCGGCCATGGAGTGCTTGTCTGGGATCAAGTGGCGCACAACCTTTATCCGCGCCACATCCCCAGGAACGACAAAGGGCACGGTATAGATTTGGGTGATGTCGGAGTCCTTTTGGATGGCTAGACCGTCGCCAGTGGAAGAGAGCTCATGCACCTCGACATCAATTTCAGAACCAGGCGCAGGCAGGGCACTGAAATCTACGGGCGCCTCGGGGTTGATGCCTCTCTCCTTCATAAGCGCAAGCAGATCCATGCGCAAAACATCCTCGGAAGAGCCCTGGGTAATGTTCTTCTCGCGCTTCGTCTTCTTCTTCCACGGCCGGCCGCTTTGGGGCTTGGCGCGCTTCTGCGGGGCAGTACACGGGGGAGCTGCGTCAGCCATGATGTGGAAGTGTGTTCTGTGGTGAACGGGAGACGAGAAGTGCAGATGGAGCGATGCAGAGAGTCCGACTCGAGCTGGTGGTCTTGCGAAGGCACGTTCTAGGAGCCGGAGAGCCAAGCGCATAGGCGGTCAATGTCGGGTGGAGCGTCACAAGAGCTGCGTATGAGTGCGGATAGAGCAATGGAAGGGTTATTAGCCAATGGAGTCTCCCAGAAATGGTTCAATGGGCATCAAATCGCAGGCAGTGTTGGTGCATCTCACATCGTCACTCTCATGGCTATGGCTTGTCGTCTAAAAAAAAATTAAGCAGTAGCTTGAAGCGCAGCTTCTCATTGGCCGATAAGAGGGTCTGGCTGACTCGTCAAGAATTTGCTGTTGTTGATTGGCTATGATAAAAAGCCCGTAGAAGCCCATAGGAAGTTGGCAGCTGGCAGTGGGGCTTATCGTTCATCTTATCTTGCTATCTTCATAAAGTTATTCGTACAAATGCTACAGCCCGGCATTGAGAAGTTTGTTGAATTTTAGCTTGTGATTCTTGTGTGATTGCCAGGATCAGCAGGCAGAGATGCAGGAAGAGTCTGAGCAGAAGTTTCCGATCAAGACATGGACGGCGACAAGGGACCGCTGCGGTGTGGCGGCGGTGCGGGAATAAAGATGATGGGGAAGGGAAGAAGGAAGACGCAAGAAAAAGGCGCAGCGAGAGGAAGACTGCAAATGACGCCGAGTGACGGCATGGGGAGCCGGTGCGAATGGCTGGGCGGACCGGGCAGACCGGGCACAAGGGCAGACAAGTGCTACCAGTACGAGCAGGACGTGCTAGTGTGTTCCTGTCCACATATGCGGCCAAGATGGAGAGTCTGGACATCCGGCACGTCCTACGCGCCGCCCAATGAAATGCGCCCCAACCAGAAGCCAGAGCCCATGTGTTCCTTTCAACGCACAACAAAGGTCCGGCTGGCTCTGCACCCACTCGCTCACTGTCCTTGGTGTGTTTTGTCGCCCAGGCCAGACGCAGACCGCGCCCCGGCCATGATCCCTTGCCTTGCTCGTCCATTTGCCCTTGATCCATACATGCTAGACTGTATCTGACAATGTTGATCCTTGAGCCGTGGCCAAGGAGCACGGACAGCAAGATGCGGTGGCAGCCGTGATGCTCTACAGGAATCGACTCGCCCTGTCATTTGTTGGGAGCGCTGCTGGCTCGGCTTGTGGCGTGTCGTGCTATTTTTTTTCGTCAACATCGCACTATCAACGCCGAAACAGGCCCGTCACATGATGGACTATCGGCATTGCCTAGACTGCTTCTGGCGGCGCCTGTTTTGGGGCGCGTCTCATGACTCGCAGCCGCTGGCTATTTTGATATGGTGAACTAACGACTAGCTGGAATGACGACAGTGCATGGTGGTTTGTTGAGAACAAGGGCTCTAGGCTGGTGCTACAGGGCTTCCAGCACTGCCCTGCAGTGTTCTGGCGGCCAAGTGCCCTGCTGAACCCCCTGTTGCCACGGTTGCTACAGGCGTTGTTAGCCCTGCAGGATCGCATAATGCTTTGGGGCTTTGGGGTTGAGGTCTTTTTTTTGTCTTTTTTTTGGCGTGGTTCAGACTAGTCAAGTCTGGGCAGTTGCCGTTGCCGTAACTGCTCTTTAGGCAGGTCCTTGCCAAATTACACACAACTATAACTATAACTGTGATGTGATGGTGGGCATCGCACCATCCTTGTGCTTGCGTCTGCCGAGGCAAGCAACTTCCATTCTAAGGAAAAGAAAGCACAAGAACTGGGCGAGGAAGCTTCCTGATACAGCCCGTGTCACAAAAAGGCTGTACTTGCACTGACATACGTAGGTTCTTGCTTCGTTGGGTGGCCGGTGGATGGGGGAGGAGCGTGTTTACCCGGCTCTTTCTCTTTTCAGCTTAAGGGTTTTCCTTCCATCACGAGATTTAACGGGCTCGTCATTTTTTTCTTTTTCTTCTTCTTCCTTTTCGCCCTTGTCTTCTTCTGCTCACTTTCGAGCCCATCATTGGCGCATTTCTTTTCGCCGTGGTTTCTGTCGCCCGGCCCCTTCCCACCATCAGCTGCTTTATATTTGCACTTGTGCCCGTATACACCCAATCAGCTCCCGCAGCCAACACTCCCCTCTTTGCCCCCAATCCTCAACTCGGCCCCTCTATCGATAGCTCTTCTGGCCTATAGCCCTCTGTAAGTTAATCTCAACGGCGGCTAATATATTGCCTCCCTCTGCTACGCCAACAATTGTCACCCTTTGTTTGTCTTGTCGCGTTTGTCGACAAGTTCTAGGCCTTGGTGAAAACTCCTGTACATCCTCCTCCGCCCTCGCTTCTGGTTGTCTCAATCAATACAGTCTTTGTCTCTCTTTGTTTTCTCGTTTTCTCTGCACTTTGGCCTTGTTTTCGCTTGCCACTAGTCAAGTCGCCTCTTCCTTTCTTGGCTGAACTTTTTTCCTTGCCATAAAGTCCTGATGCCGCTCCGCTTCTCTGCGACTTTGCCTTTCTTGTTCCACCCATCTCTTCATTGTCGACTTTCCTGTTCCTATCCCTTGATTGCCAGTTCGGGATTCCAAAGACGCACTCTAACTGTTCGCGACTAGTTTATGTGAGACGCTACAACTCTAGAAATCCGCTCGCAGACACTCCGCAGGCCGAAGACGCATTCCACCCACCAATCCGTCCCATTTGACATCAGATTACATTGCATCACACCAGAATCGGACCAGATTCGCATATCCAATCTCTATACAAGCAGACCTACACCTGCCAGCCCCCCGACCGCTCCAGCTTTGGTTGCTCTGGCTTGGTTCCCAACGCTTCAGAGTCCCGGCCTTGATATATCCATCCCGCCTGCCAGATCTACAACCTGGTTTCCACCCTCGCTTTTGTTTGACCACACACCCAGGACCATTCAACTACGTTGCCCAAGATGCAATACGTGCGAAATCTTAGCGACTCAGTGTCCACAGCGTGGAACTCCATCAACCCTGCCACGCTCAGCGGTGCCATCGACGTCATTGTCGTTGAGCATGAAGATGGCTCTCTCTCCTGCTCGCCATTCCATGTTCGCTTCGGCAAGTTCTCTCTGCTGAGGCCGTTTGAGAAAAAAGTCGAGTTCAACGTGAATGGTGTCAAGCAGGACTATTCCATGAAGCTCGGCGAAGGTGGCGAAGCCTTCTTCGTCTTTGAGACTAGCGACAACATTCCGCAGGCTCTACAAACATCACCACTCGCTTCCCCAGCCACAAGCCCTCAAATATCGCCTGCAAAGGTTGACGACCTACAAGAAGATCCCGACTCTTTCAACTTGGACGACAGCTCGACAACCAACACTAGAAGGTCCCCCAAGGTTCTGGCTACCTCTTCGGCTGATTTAAACGATGCAGGTAAGGCTAGAAAGTCGCCTCATTCAAAATACTCTCCTCTGACAACCCATATTTCTCTCTAGGCTCACTCACTTCCCTGTCCACTTCACCGCTGGACTTCCACCTAGGACGGGCAAAGTCTGATGACTGGAAGACTCTCAAAACAAACATTCCTCTTAGCAACGAGAACCTTCGCAACTCAGCCCGCCAAGAAGCCCACGCTATTCAACCACTAAGCAGGGGAAGCGCCTCCCCTCTAACAGAGCAGTCGCAAGCCTTACTTCCCTATGCTTCTCGGGAAGTCATTGACAGAGCCCTAACTCTTTCCCGAGAACTTTCTGCGGCCAACATACCTAGCCAGGTTACCGAGACTGGTGACCTTATGCTCGACATGACTGGCTTCAAGAGCAACGAGGAAGATGTTCTAAGAGCTGAAATTCTAGCACGCAGAATTCTCTCCGAAGAACTTGACGGCAACCATGACATTGGTGCCCTGTTTGGCCTAGACGAGCATGGCAATCTCTGGATCTACCACAGCGAAGAAGCCAAAGAGGCAGCGATGAAGCGCACTCTGGATGCCGCCATGCGCCCCGAAAACGGCGTCTCGGCAGATGCTGCTTCTGACCCGGGCTACCAGAGTGATGGTAGCGATATCTCGGCTCCATCCCACCATCACCATCTCTCTCATACCCACCGTCGCTCAGAGTCTGATACCGGGCCTATGCAATTACAGTCGAGAACCTCCACGTCTGCGTCCGACATTGCCCCTGCAGGTGATCCTAACCGGAACTATGCCAAGACTCTGCGTTTGACCAGCGATCAGCTCAAGGCTCTCAACCTGAAAAATGGCGAGAATGTAATGAGCTTCACAGTGAACCGTGCCACATGCCAGGCTTACATGTTCCTCTGGAAGTACGACTCGCCCGTTGTTATCTCGGATATCGATGGCACTATCACAAAATCGGATGCTCTGGGGCACGTGCTGAACATGATTGGCCGTGATTGGACACATTCAGGCATTGCCAAACTGTACAGTGATATCGCTGCCAATGGATACAACATTATGTATCTTACTTCCCGATCAGTGGGACAGTCTGATACTACTCGCGCATACCTAAACGGTATCGTTCAAGACGGATATCGCCTGCCTCGAGGCCCGACTATCCTATCGCCTGACAGAACCTTCCACGCCCTGCGCCGTGAGATCTACTTGCGGAAACCTCACATTTTCAAGATGGCCACGCTCCGCGACATCCGTAACTTGTATGGATCGGAAAGCCGGCCATTCTATGCTGGATTTGGTAACCGTTTGACTGACCAAATCTCGTATCGTACTGTGGACGTGCCACGCAACCGAATCTTCACCATCAACTCAAACTCCGAGGTATCAATGGACCTACTGAGTCTTAACACGCTCAAGATGACATACATGAATATCAATGAAGTTGTCGACCATTACTTCCCCGCCGTGAGCACCATGGTCAAGGGTGGCGGCGAAGAGTTCACCGACTTTACATACTGGCGCGAACGGCCGCGCGAACTGGACGAGTTTTCATTCACATCTTCTGAAGGTGGAGAGGATGAAGACGAAGAAGACATGGATGATGAAGAAGGGGCTGACGAGTACATGGACGATGAAGATGTGGAAGAGGACGAGGGCGAAGACGACATAGAGAGCGATGCTAGCATCGAGGAGGAAGACGAGTACGACGATGATGACGAGGACCTGGAGCACAGTGTCCATGATCTCGTCGAGTCAGCGGCCGATGCTGCCAAAAAGGCACTGAACGCGAACAACACGCCCTTGTTACCTAACTCCGTGCAGGACGTTAGTGCCCAGCTGATTACTGGCGTCAAGAACCTGTCTGTATCCAGGGACCAGGCCTAATCTTGATTTTGTTGGTTGAATTTTGCAGGGAGGGGGAAGCATGTTTCTGCACTCTATATGTCGTCGTTTCCAAGGTATGATGGTGGTGGTTCTATGAGTCTCCGTTTATTTTGAGCGAGCGAGCCTGTTTCTTTCTTTTTTTTTTTTCTTTTTTTTCATATCTCTCTACTGCATATTGCCGGCATCAACGAACAGCCAATGTTTGTTTTGTGGTTTTCCTTTCTTCTTATTTCTACTATTTTCCTTGTTCTTCCATCACACTTATCTGTAGATGTATCATGCATGTCGTCATTCGTGTTCTCATGCCCACCTTGCTCTGCCGGCCCTATCAAGGCCAACACAACCAAGAACCCGACACCGTCCGCCGCAAATCTACGCAGGCCTCTGCCATTTATCCAGCATCGACACCTTCCAATCACGAAACTCCCGCGCCTCGGCCGGCAAAATCTCGAAGCCGCGCTGCAGCGTGCGCAGCGCGTCCGCGATCGCCTCGCGCGGCCAGACCAGTTCCTGCACGTCCGAGGTTGCGCCGTCAAGCAGCCTGTCCGCCTCTGCCCTGCTGACCATCTTGAACATCAAGCGCATGGCCGAGACGGCCTCGCCGGCGCCCGAGGCCGAGTACGTTGTGCTGGGGTTCATGATCCAGAGATGCAGGAGGAGGGGATCGCTCGCCGCCGCCGCCGCCGCCGGTGCCTCCTCGCCGCCCGCGCTGCTAATCACCCGCGCCGCAGGCACCAGCACCGACTTGGCGTAGCCTGAGCGCGCCATGCCCGCCAGCAAGCTGGCAGCCAGACACGCGGTGCTGGCGGGCGGCGCGACGCTGCTGGGCGTGGTAACCTGCCACTTGAACAGGGCGATGGAGGCGCGCTGGGCGTCGTGGCTGCCGAGGCGGCTTGCGCAGTGGGCGCAGTGGACGGGCGTGGGCGGCGGGCGAGCAAAGGACTGCGGCGCGGTCGTGGTGGCGGTGTCGGGGATGTCCGGCGGTGTCGGGGTCGGCGAGAACTGCAATGGCGTCAGCCGAGGTGATCCCGTGCGGGCTGTTTAGCATAGACATTTCAGAAGATATAGAGAATGTAGGGAAAGGACTTGTTTCTCATCGTATATCCGGCCGGGGGGGGGAGCCTGCGCATGCCTTGGGCACAGGCCCCGGTCTGTGATGCCGGAATGCAGGGAGATTTCAACGACGCATGCCGGCCTTCATTTGCGCGCAAAGCCGCCCTATGCAGGACAGTCCGCAACGCAGCAGAATCGGCCGGCACGCGAGTGGGAGTTTTGCTCTCGGGGCTTTGTATCGGCGGCCGTGCTACAGGGCAAATCGTGCTGCCGGACAGACTCGTTCACATGCGTGAAAGAGCTTGGGCAGGACGGGACACGGCCACCTTCTTTGAACCCCGCTGGTCGGCCAAGCCATGGCCAAGATGTGCCAACGGGCCAGCCAGCTTTGCCTGGTTCTGAGGCTTCAACATGCACCTACGCGGACACACATGAACATCATAATACGGCCAGCTGCGCGCCGCCGTAGCTACACTGTGGTCTTCGTCTTACCTTGACACCCTGCACGTCATCCTCCACAAGCAGGAACGACGTCAAGTCTACAAACCCCACGCCCTTGCGCGCCACGATAGTCGCATTCGCACCATACGCGCGCTCAGTCAACCGCTCCTCCCGGCCGTCTGCCGCATCAGCCGGCGGTACATGCGGCTTATGGCAGTGCCAAAACTCCATCATCTCGGCCCAATTCTCGCTCGGCAGATCCTTCCACTCGCGCAGCGCACTAGCAGGCACCACGACGGCCTCGCACGCGCGGCAGCGCACCTCGGCGCCGGCGCGCAGATCGCGCGCCTCCCACGGGACGTCGTGCAGTTCGTGTGCATAGTGCGGCAGCGCGACGGCCGGCGCCAGCGGCAGCTTCCAGGCGGCGCTGCGGCGCGCTGACGCGGCGGATAACGCGGGCGCCGTCAGCGGCAGGTCGACGGGCGCGTGCGCGCTGGCGGCCGCGGGCAGCAGGAGCGTCTGGGTGTGGGCGCCGTGCGAGACGAGCAGGCGCTGGCCGCCGTCGGCCAGGCGCACGCGCGTCGAGGCGTCGGCGGGCGTCGCGAGGCGGATGTGCACGGAGATTTGGCGCAGCGTTGCGAGCAGCTCGGCGTAGATGGCGACGGGAGAGTCGGAGGCGGCGGTTGGCGTGGTCATCGTGGGTGTGTGTGGTGTGTGGTGTGGGCTGTGTGAATGCACGCAGGGCTTCAGGAGCTGGTGGCTCCACTGAGGGATAAACAGCGCGGGAAATTACGGCGGTGGAGATCCTCCCCGAAGCCAAGAACAAAAGGAACAAGAAGAGGAACAAGAAAAAAAAACACAGCCGGCGCTCACAACCCAGTCGTTCGTTGTTGGATGGAAAGCTGGAGCGGCTGAAGAGTCTACGAGAAATGGAGATCTTCCTCGCTTTGGCCCTGGCGAGCTTGTCGACAGCCCCCATGTGGGGTTGTGGAGCCTAGGGTATGCATGTGTAGATTAGCCTTGGATCAGCCGGTCTCTGGGGTTGTCGATGTCAACTTCAACTTGTGCGACAGCTAAACTGGCACAACTACAAGTTAGTTAGTTAGTGTAAGAAGCGAAGAAGACGTGTGCGTGTGTATGATAATCTCTGTGGTGGTGCGTCCAACAGAGCCCCGATGCTTTTGCCCGCCAACCTTCCCCATCCCCATTCTTATTATCACCCTCTTGGGCAAATATAAACGAGACCCAACACCTCCACGCAAATACTCGCAGTTAGTGTTGACGTCCTAAACAAACCCACAAAGTCTCTGCTTACTGTCCAAACACGGAAGACTTCAAGGCGGATGTAACCCACGTCTATTCCCGACCAGGGCAAGCCAAGTTGCCCAAATTTAACTTTTCTTTTTTTCCCGACGACAACGACGCGCGCAGATCAGGGCCGCCCCTTCAACCCTTCAACCCTCCTCCCCCTGTCAGCGCTCGGAGTTTGCGACGTGGTAATCTTAACCCGCTTTACCGGGGGAAAACAAAAAAAAAAGTCGCGACAGGTCAAAGAAAGGTTTGACGCGCTCGCTCTTGAACCTGTGAACCGAACTTGACAACAACAAGGGGGAGGGGTCTGCTTGTAAATACATCCCAACCGGGCCGGGCCTGTGCTTTCTGCCATACTGAGAGCAGACCCAAGCTATCTGTCTGTCTGTCAAAAGTCCGCCATTATCAAGATCCTTTTATTAGTTGTCTGGGCGAGCAAGACCCCTCGGTCTCGGACTGACTAACCTGGCCCGCCATGTTTAGTAACCGTCGTCGCAAAGGACTATCCATGGCAGGTTGCATTCACTAGAGCTCGATGGAATAGATGTTCAATCAAAAAGTGAATTTGTGCTTATCATATATATACACAAGCTAAAAGAAAAAAGCTATCTACATGGTAGTAGTTGACATGGCCATGCCTGCTAAATATCAAATCCGAAAACAAAAAGGCATAAATATCACATCAAAGGTGATTTTGCCTATAGCCCAAACACCGCGCTATGGAAAGCAAAGGGGGAATATAAACTAGGAAAGGGCAAATGCATGGAGAAAAAGAAAGAACCGAGGAGGATATCAGATGGTTGAGCGAGTATCGAATCGATCGAAGCGCGACGTGATAACCAGACTGTGTGGTATAGTATGGTACAATTGGGCCGCAATATTGAAACACAAAGGAAAGATGTCGTTATGATGTGTGAAGTTTGTTGCTAATTTTTTGGGTGGGTGGGGGGTTTTCTTTTTAGTTTTATGCGAGTTCGGCCAAGGCAGATTCCGCCAGGGCCTTGTACTTGCCGGCATCGAACCGGCGACGCTGCCAATTGTTGGTGCGCAAGCGCTCAATGCGTGCCTTGATATCAAGGCTTCTCATCTCCAAGCTATCCTTGAATGCATCGATCGGTGTTGAGCGGCCTGAAGACATGGGAGTCGAGTTACCATGTCCGTTCTCGGGGTCAGAAATTATGGCCTCTACAGAAGCCAAATGAGAAGCAACCTCGGAACGCAAAGAAGATAGGAGCGCGCAGAAGCGTCCTCTAGTCATGTCTGCGTCGGAAAAGAAAGGATTCGACTCGAATGCAGGCGAGCTTTGAGATGAAGATGGAGAAACCGGCTTAGGCTGTTTCAATGCTGAGGGAGGCATGGTGGTGATGTGCATTGGTACACGGGGAATAATTACAGGCTCCGGTGATTCACGTCCCAGGAACTCGTCGAAACCAAGGGTTGGGGAGTCTGGGCGGATAACAGGGTCTTCCAGGTCGCAGCTAAAAGTCACGCGTTTCTTGATGGGAGGCGGGGCAGGCATATCCTTGGGGTCCTCCAGCGAGCAGATGGAAGGGCTGCGGGATGATGAGCAGATGGATGACATGGGAGTGTTGATGCTAGAGGCAGTAGAGACAGAGAGACGACGCCAGGACTCGGACATGCTGTCATCGGCATCTCGGAGCATCTCAGAAGCCTTCTGGTAGTAAGAGCGGGCCTTTTTCAGCAGAGACATGCGGAAGATTGATGATGAAGGGAGTGAAAGCGCATTGGCTTCCAGGGCACTCGCGGCATAGAAGTTCAAGCTGATGACGTAGACAGACTCTACTTGTGACTACGGTGCTTTGTGTTAGTTGAGACTTGGGAGAGTACATGGGATATAAGAGTTGGAATGACGTACAAGATCGCGCACGTTGTCTAGAATTTCAGTGCACCGGGAAGCACATGCTCTGAAGCGGCGACCAAGGAACTGGCGCTTCACCTCTGCAATGACTTTGCACCACTCGGAAGCAGTGTAGGGTATTGAAGGCAAAGGCGTGGGCATGGCACGGCGGTTTTTGGGTGAAGGAGAGCCAGTCAAAATGGAAGTGGAGAAGGACGAGGAGGGCGAGGTGCAAGATGCCCTTGAGGGGGCTCTCTCAGGTGACATGGCAGAGAAGGATGTCTTTCGAGTTGGTGATGAGAGCTTGGGAAATGAGCCAGTTCTAGGTGAGGGCTCGGGGAGAGGGAAAGAGACACCCATTACAGTAGAGAAATCCAGAGCAAGGGGAGTGCGAGGAGAGCTGGGCATGGTGGCGCTGGTGGGAGAGAAGCAGACTGAGCGACGGTTCGGTGACGATGAAGGCTCAATTTTGGTGTTCAACACCAACGGAATGAGACCCGGCATGGTGAGCGGCGAGGTAAATGGCGAGAATAGGCGGAACTATCAGGTGTTGGATGTGAGGTGTGAGGATGGTACAGAAATAAAGGTGCCAGACAGTCAGTGGTTGATGAGAGTTGAAGCGTCTGTATAAGTGGTGACTGGGAGACAAGACGAGAGATGCAGGAAAGGGTAGTTGAGAAGAATTTTGGAGGGAGAAGAGAACGACAATGGACGGGATGAAGCCATCAAGCCCAGCCAGGGACGGCAGCCATTAAGTATAAGAAGGGGAGTAGGGCGGGGGGGCAAGAGCAGAGCAGTGGCAAACGCAGATGGCAGGAAGGAAGCAGGTTACAGGAGGCAAGAAGCAAGAATACAAACGGCCTGTGTGGGATGGGAAGGACCTAGAAAACCAGCAACGGTTAAATGTTTGCACAGGTTGATGCTCAGGTAGGGACAGGGATCCTTCCATGGTAGTTCAGGGGGGTCCCATACACATGGGGAGGACGGGCAGCAATTCAGGGTGGGAGGGAAGAACGGCTTGGATGGGGGACGACAAGGGGGTTGTGGCAGGGGTTGTAAAATACGATAAATTCAACAGGTGAGCAGGGGATAGCAACATGACAAAAAAACCTGTGGTTTGGTGGCAAGGCTCGTCCGGAGACAACAGGACAGAGTCACGGCAACCGATGTGCTCTGGGCAGTGGCCGTGGCTGCGGATCTCGCAGAGGCGATGATTGCAGGCGAATCGGGTCAAGAATACAAAGGGAGCCAATAGCAGTGGCCGATAGGCCCAGCAGCAGCCGAATTCCAAAGGGAGCCTTCCAGTATCCCGCTAGGCAAACGGTGATAGACACGAGTACTAGCTACTTGTGGTAGTTGACTACTTGTAGCACTTGTAGCACTTGTAGTACCTGTGCTTCTCTCCAAACGAAGAGCCAGTTGTCCAATAGTTGGCGAAAAACGCGTGGCACGGCACATGAACACACTAAAACATGCGGGCAAAAAAGGGTGCCCATTGTGCAAGTTCTTACCTCGTCCAAGCAAACATGAAAGCACGCAAGATTTTCTTCCACGCAACTACATAACTTGTTATGCAATAACTAGCTAGTTATACAGGTAACTGCCTACAGGTATATCTGCATGTACTGGCGATCGTACCTGCGTGCAGATATAGACATGTCGACACGAGAATCAAGGAGACTGAGTACATACATTTCCTTCAACTAACCCAAATGCAAAGGTAACTATAAAACCCCATTCCTTGCGTCTATCAAGTAAAGGTTCGACAATGTGAAACCTCTGACATGCTGTATTATAGCAGGTGCAGGGAAGCAAAGGACTGCACCAATTAAAACATGCAAGTAAATGAAGGGTGAAAGCCAATATGGAGGCACGGGAAACAACGTGAACCCAGGGAAGTGACTCTTTTTTTTTCTTTGGCATCGCTCTTCCCTTCTTCGGCTGTCACTTTTTTCTTCGCTGGTAGTGCTTACCTGGTCTCTCCCCTTATCGTAGGCGTAACTATCGTGATGGGGGTTGTCTTGGTTCTGCGTCCTTTTGTTTCGCATGGTAGTTGCTTGACGCGGGAGTGGAGACTTTGGTCCCTGGCAAATACATACTTGACTTCAACTTCACACATAGAATTGCGACAGTTAGCTAATTGGCGAGTATACTCCTCGTGTATCTACTTATACATATACGAAAGATTCACATTGCATTGCACGTGGATCCATTGAAGCAGCTGGCAGCCTGTCTTAGTCTGCTATGCTATGATGTGAATACAGCATCCAGCTGTCCCACTCATGCTTGTTCTCCTGGGTCTGTCTGCTTTGTTCCCAAGGGGCTGGACGCCTGCTAGTTTGCTGGTCCGTGTTGAGGTATTCCGTTACCCAACCGCCTTGGTCTTAATACACACTGCCTGGCATATATCACACGGCGTGGGAACGCATACGTACGGCTCAGCAGCTATGGCCGCGGTATTAAGAAGTCGATGTCAATATCAGAGCTGTACTAAGGCGAATCTAGATGTGCTACCAACAAGAGGGGAAGCTCCCTTGACTGCTCTTGGATAAGACGTATGCAGTGTAGTTCTATATGTGTGTCCATAATGCAGAAAGAACAGCAAGTTGAAAGAAAAGATTTCATTTGTGCACGTAACACTAATGAAGCAGCACATCTTAGCATGATGGCGATAGCGAAACGAGCAACTCCACGTACAAACTGCGTGGGCAGCTTTCTCTCTATGCAAGGTATACCTGAGCTTGTATACATCAAGTATAGCCATGTCTATGTGCATAGTTATTGGCGCCTTTTTTTGTAATTTAATCGTCTCCCTCGCCTGCTGCTGTTCAGCTTCGCGGGTATATGCATCGAGGCTTCCGGGCTCTGCGGAACTACAGCGTGCAGCCGGTCTACAGGCCCTGCTCTGTACGATGGGGCGGCTCCCTGGAGAATGGACTTCAGCTGTGAAATTTTCTTTTTGTGAAATTGGTTGCTCGTGTGCTGGCAGTGGGATGACTTGTTTTGTTTGGTTGTTTTTATGTCCGAATCAAGGGATGATTTGCTTGTGGTGACGGCTTCATAAACAAACACTTGTGTTGTTCGTTTGCTTCCTCCTCACATTGATATATCGTCACTATCCCTCGCTGTGGAATGTGTCACAGGGCTTCCAAGTGGCATCGATTCTTCGTATAGACTAAGAGTCGCGGCCAGGGGAGAGAGATGTGTCTCGAAGCGCATTGGTCTCGCATTCTCTTGTTCATTCTTCACCTGTCATGCTATGGTTCACTTCTGGCTCACACTTCCCTTGCTTCAGATTCTGCCTCAAGCTTAACTCTGTTGGTGATGGTCTGTTTGCACTTGTTTGTTCTGTTGGTAAACAGATTTCATAGATTGCGTTTATTTAAACTCATGGAAAGATGTTTGACATGAACACGTCACGTCAGGAGTTTGTTCGTAAAGGATCTTTTTGTGGTGATTATGTGACTAGTTGGTTGTGGAAATGCAAAACAATACCCATGCACTTTGTGCAAAGCGTATCAACTTTAGGTAGTCCTGTCACTGCTGGGTAGGGTTAAAGCCTGCCGAACCCTGGAACCACGAGTGCAAAGTGAGGGCTGTACATTAACAGGTTCACTCTCTGGCTCTAGGGCTTCCTGGGTATCAGCATGGAACAAAGGAGGCGTTTGGTGGGAAATGAGGTTGGTGACGGATAACAACAAGCTGAAAACAACCCAGAACAGATGCGCCTTGAAAGGGTTTCGGGTGCCCGAGCTAGTGAGATTTGAGGATACAAGACAAAAGTCGATGATCTGTAGTCATGAATGTTGATACATGCATACATACATACATGGTACTTCAAGACTGCGGGCCGACCGAGTCCCGGCGTGTGCACATCGGTTGCTGGGAACGACGGGGCCCCTTTGACGATGGTGATGGATTCCATAGCGGGGGTCAAAGTGAAATTCAAGTTGTTCTTTTCAAGCTACCCGAATCCCACCATATCCCTCGTTTTCTTTTTTGCAAAGGCCAGAAAACCAAGCCAAGCCAAGCCGACGAAGCACGTGGGAAACAAAACCAGGCCCCAAAAAATATACCGAATCTGGGCGACTAGTCGAAAAGTTAATAATCACAAACCATTTCTGGGCTGCTTTGCGTCCTGATCTCGCTGGCTATCGGCGGAGCTAAGTGGGCGACGGGGTCAAAGCTCAGAGAAAGAGAGAGAGAGAGCCCAAGTGAAAAAGGTATGCACTTATCTATAAAGACAAAGCATAAGAAGCCCATAGCGGCTCAAGTGCTGTTGATAATGGCTGTCTTGAGCTTAGCGGTCCGGATTTTGGGCTTAAAAGCTTAGCTTATTGGGATTTGAGCAAGGCCTAAACTGAACAAGCTTAGGACAGGACAACTTGGAGTCCTTCTATTGAAATCGAGGCCCTTCTGTTCTTCGATTGCTCAAAGGACCCTGAGAAGCGCGAGAAGGGGATAACCGGATATGAATTAGTGAGGGGAGGGAACGGGGTTCAGCAGATTTACCTTGGGCCTGTGATGGCTTCAGGACCCCTTTTTGTTGTGTTCGATAGTGGCTTCGACTTCGACTTCGAGATCGTCAGAAAGGCCAGCTTCTACGGGCTTTCTTGTTTCTGCCATGATCTGTCGTCGACGAGGTTCTTTGTGGTTTTCGGCTTTGGCGACGGACCTTGCTGGGGACTTTGCCTCACTATGGCTTTCCAAATTTCTAGTGTGTTACTTGAACGCCACTAACTTTGGCTGGCCAGGCCTGGGGTAAGTAAGAGAGAAGACAAGAATAAAGGCCAAGACAAGCCAGACCAGACCAGACCAGACCAGGGCCAGTACGACTGAAAAAAAGACAAAATGGCTGCAACGTCAGGGACCCGCGGCCATGGACAGGGGAGTCCCTATTCGGAGGCCGTGCCATGATCCCGGTGGCCCAGGGCCTGGCAGGAGCACCAGCGATGTCCATATCCAGTTTTTGGCCTGCCTATCGTGATAAATCAGTATTCTGAAACGGCAACGGGACTGGACTGGGCTGGGTTCATACCTCGATGGGCAAAGGATTGCATGCAGACAAACAATGTTCAAAAGTAGACAGCTTTGTGTGTGCGTGGGAGGGAAAAGCCTCCTGGACGGTACATGCGTGCAGGGTCAATATCGTATGCACTCCTGCATTAGCTTGGAGAGACAATGGGCCCGGCTGACCAATCAGAGAACAGCGATGAGTGAAAAACAGTGCCAAAAACCTGCTGCGAGAAACCTGCAGCAGCGCGCGCCGATGTAAGGAATAGCCCTACAGGTAGTTTTAGTTGATAGAAGGCAGAAGAACAGAGGAGGGGACGAGATAGAGCACTAGAATTAGAAGGATGGTGTTCTGTGGGCGATTCTTTTCATCAATATTTTTTTTTCATTCAAGCTTGGACAAATCATGTATACTTCTCTACTTTTGGTGTTTGAAAATGCCGCCTCGCATTGCCTCCCGATGTCACGAACAGGAGGAAACATGTCCCCCTCTCCCCCCGTGCCGAGGAGAATTCAACAGTTAATTCAGGACAGAAAACTATAAAACAACTGCGGTGGGTGGCGTGTGTTTGGGAGGCAAGATGAAGCCCGGGCCAGGGCCCCACCCACCCACACACCAAAAAAACGCACAGAACACGGGTTCCCGAGTGGGATGGAGGCTGGCTGACTGGCTGGTTGGGTGGGTCATCAGGTGCTAGCCACAAGCTGGACGTGGCTGGGCTACGGCACCGCTGTGGCGCCTCTTCCGCCCGTTCAACGTCGGTTCAAGCCAGAGCTTGTGCTTGTGCTCGTGCTCGTGCTACTTGTATTACCTGCTGGCTGTGGCTTAATACCTTACTTGTCTGCATCACATCGCATCGCATCGCCACAGCCATGCCGCCCAATGCAGGAACAAGATTAGCCTTGCCTTGCCTTGCCCTGCCCTGCTCTGCCCATCCAGCCGGGCCAGCTCGACGCGCATCATCGCGACGCGTGACGTGAACTTGTCGTGCATGCTGCCTCATTTCGGGTGCATGATTGCTTGGGCGACGGCAAGATGGCGATGTGCGAGTCTACGCGCGTGTGTCTAGGAACAGATGCTGGCTGCATCCGTAACATGTCATGCATACTTACAGTTACTTGTCCGTGTGAGTCTGTGTCTCTGTCTGTGTCCGTGTGCTCTTGACGGGCCGCTGTTGGCCATGTGATGTCATCAGAATCTGATACAGTCTCTCACCACCAGCCAGTACGCCCGCGATGAAGACGGCCAATACTGGCAAATGACCAGCTTCCCGTTTCACGCTCCCAAGCACCCACCAACCAAGCCTGCAAATCTTCAAACAGCGCTTCCCGTTCTCGGCACAGATGTCTTGAGCCTGCAACCGACCTACTGGCTCAACCCTGATATCCGACAGACTTTGACAATTCCTTTCATCCTCCTCATTATAATACTCTTGCATATTAGGACCACCAGGAACAACGTGGAGAGACATTGCGGTCAGAGCGCCTGCATCTTGCATGCGCGCCGTCCTTTGGACTCTTTGGACTTGGACTTGCATGTACATACATTTACTACAAGCATCGCTTGGTACAGGGAGAACGTCTGTGCATCGTCCTTCTATGCTACCTGCGCCTGGCCTAGTCCAAAAACATACTGCCGCTCTCTTCTTTTTGCCGTCTCGTTCTTCTCTTTCGGGACGTCTTAGCCCTATTTACACACAAAGTCTTGCTGGGCTAATGGAAGCACTACCCGAATCCAATCTGATGCCGCGCGCGCATGTGTAGACCAGATCGGCAGATGTCGTAGTCGTGTGTACACCAAGCCAAGAACTACGAGGCCAAGGACCAGTCCAAGTGCATCCAACTAACTAGCCATTGTAACTTTGTTCTATCTTCTCTGTTGTCCCCCCCTCGCCAATGGCCGTCTTTCCGAGACGCCGTGCCCTTTTCCGTGGGCCCTGTTTTCTCTTTTTCTTTACGTTCCCGGGACCGTCAGACCCAAGGGAGGGGCTGTCATTGTCACTGACTTGTGACTGTTATGAGCGGGGGAGATGGCACTTGTCTCTGTTTCGCATCTTTTTGTCATTAATTTCGGACTTTTTTTTAATTTTTTTTATTTCCGAATCTGAAAATAGTATCCACATATCTTTTCATACAACTCAAAGCATGTTAACCCACCAGCCTAGTTACCCTATCGTCCTTTGTCAATGACATTCCTGCTCTTACAAGAAATTATATACACACTTACACTTACGCTCCCTCCCTCCGCATGTCCTTCTCTTATCACCCACCACCGCATCCTAAATCCCCCCCTCTCTCTCTCATCGTACGTTTCCACCTTCATCGTGAACCTATATTCCATCCTTGTAACTATTCAATGCCTGTGTTTCCTCTTCTCTCCCTCCCTCTCTTATCGAGATGCTCTTGGGACTGACTAGACACAAGCTAGGCTAATCTGTGCTTTGACTTCTGGAACCCCGCCCGCATCGCATGGCTCGCCCTCTCTTCCCCCCTCCTCCTTGCCCTCCCCTGTCTTTATGCCCATTGCGTCCCGAACTACCCCAAGCTCGCCACCGCACCGCATTCTACAGAAATAGATGCATTGTAGACCATCTTCTATCTCAACCACTGCATAGTACTCATGTGACAGGCTTGACGTACTTGTAAAAAAATTCAAGATTCAACACAAAAAGCAAGTCTTTTTTTCTTCTTCTTCGGGGAGGGTTGCTTTTTTGTTTTTGCTCGCCGTCCTTCTATATAATAGGTAGTATACCCTGAATCATGTGCATATGGCCTGGCATGGCATGACATGGAATCGTCGCCGCTCTGCCTGGCTATCAAAAAAGGATCTCTTACTCCTTCTTCTCGCCCTCCGCATCAGTCACAGGTGCCTGCTCTGCCTCCGTGGCAACATCGCCAGCAGCCACAACGCCCTCCTCTGGCACAGCAGCGGCAACAGCAACGGCACCGGCAGCGACAGCGACAGCCGCAGCAGCAGCAACGCCCTTAATGCCGTGAACAACTCTCAAGCCCTCGGCTTGACGCGTAATGTCATCTAGGTCCTTTTTGCGCTGGATTCTGGCCTTGACCTCCTGTGCTAAGTTGGCTAGAGGCACGAGGACGCCCTCCTTCTCAGGGTGACCATCACGAAGACCCATCTCCTTGACCCTAAAATAAGAAAAAAAAAAACACATTGAGATTAGCTTTTTGTAGTGACGTAGTGGGCGGTCTGAGCAATAAAAGGATGAAGGGAACAAAAAAACCAAGAAACTTACTTGACTTGGCCCTTGGCCATCTCATCTTCGCCAAGAATGCAGCTGTTGGTTTGTGTTTGTTAGCAACCATAACTATTCATTGGTGGCCCTGTAAATCCCCCGAAAAAGAAGAAAAAAAAAAAAACTCACGCAAAAGGCACACTATTGCTCTCGGCAGCCTTGAACTGGTTGGGCAGACGAGGCTTGCTAAAGGCGAGGAAAAAAACGTTAGTCATGAACCAATCACATGCAAGGCGTTTAAACGTTTACACTGAATAAACTTACGTCTTCCACAGAGTCTCGGCGTTGATTCCCGCATCCCACAAGGTGGCCAGAACCTGCATGCGCTCCTTGATCAGGCCAGAGCCAAGAGCCATTACGAACACGTCGACGTCATTCTTGCGAACCTCGCGGTTCTCCGCAGCCAGCCGGGCCTTTGTGATGGAGAAGATACGATCAATACCGAACGAGATACCAACACAGCTGTATATAGTTAGATCATGCCAAGTGTACAGGGAGAAAGGGGTAGGCCCAATAGCTGACTTACGGGATCTTGCTCTTGGGAGAGAACATGCCGACCAGTTCGTCGTAGCGGCCACCAGCGGCACTGATTGGGAAGGCATCAGGTTAGCTTGCAGAATCAACATGTCTATATACAAACCGTGGAAGACTTACACACTGCCGACACCGACAGAAGGGTCAGATGACCGGTCATCATCCTCAGAAAGCTGCTTTTTGGGTTTCTTGCTCTTCTTGGATTCGCCCTCAGCAGGGGCGGCTCCGCCAGCAGGAACCTCGGGTCTAGACTCTTTAGTGACAACCTCGAAGATAAGACCAGTGTAGTAGCTATAATTGATTAGCACAGTGTTCTAAGATTCGGAACGGCGCCGTCATCATCAGAGAACTTACTCAAGACCGCGTGCCAGAGAGAGGTCAAACGACACAGGCTCAAGACACTTGAACGCATCAAGGTACATGAACAGCAGCTCCAAATCGTCCATGCCAGCCTTCATTGAGGCATTGGACGCCAGCTCAGGGTTTTCTCTGAGCTTCTGCAGCAGATCCTGCTTGCCCTTGAGCACAACCCACTCGCCAATCTTGTCTGCGACATCTTCGGCCAGTCCCTTTTCTTCAACCATCTCCTTGCGGACTTCGGCCCAAGGAGCCTTGTCAAGCTTGTCAACAGCAGACGATATTGTGCGAATCTTGTCGGCAGGGACGCCGCACACCTCAAAGATACCGTCGAGGATCTTGCGATGGTTCAGCTTGATGGTGTAGTTGCCGGCCCAGCCAAGGCCGTTGAAAACTTCGGTGATGATGCGGATGATCTCGCTGTCGGGCAACATGGCGTCGTAGGTGCCGGCAATGTCGAAATCGCATTGGTAGAACTCTGTTACATGGCATTAGAATAAACGATGCAGATAGGGGGAATTGAGAGCTGATCATACCTCTCATGCGGCCCTTGGTCACGGCCTATGACGTCGTTAGCACGAAATGTAACAGGGAAATTGGATAGCAACACCAAACTTACAGGCTGGTCGCGACGGTAGACCTTGGACAGGTTGTACCGCTTAATGCTCTGAATGTCCTTGTTCATGGCCAGGAAACGCGCAAAGGGAACCGTCAAATCGTATCTCAGCGAGCACAGTTCACCACCCTGGTCCTGTTATCGTAAAGTTGTGTAAGCCAAGCTGGGACTTTGTCTGGTGAAGGCGCATGGCGCAATGGCGTTTGGGAAAAAAAAATGGTTTGGGACGCGAGGCGTTGGAGGGGATATTCAGGTACCTTGAGGTCATAGATGAGCTTGGAATCCTCACCATACTTGCCGGTGAGAATCTCCTTCAGCTCGAACTAAACATACACAGAGTCTGGGTTAGCTTTGACGTCACATGTCCTGCAGAAAGATGCGGCGCATCGCGGAAGCCAGAGGCTCACATACCACAGGCTGATCCAGAGTTACACCACCGTGCTTCTTGAAGACGCCAGTGATGGTCTGGAAAATGTGGTCGCGGATAGTAATATCCGTACCGAACCCTATTTGGAGGCATTCTCTAGTCAGAACGGAGTATAAAACCGCGTGCCGGGTTGAGCCTCCAAGAAGCAATTCCAAATAACGAGAGCCGCATGGCTACACGAGGGGGGGGCCAGCAAAACGCACAATCACGGGTGCCCTTGGGGGTCTTGAGCTCGAACTTCTGCTTGGCGCCCATTTCTGCTTTTTTTTGGGTTCTGTTGCAATTGAGATACAGTGGAGTGCTGGAATATGATCGTCGGGCGAAGGAGGCCGTCACAGTCGCAGTCCTTGGTGGGCTAGAAATCGAAGCGATGATGGTTCGGGAGGTCCGAGTAGTGGCCAGTACAAGCGAAAGTTGTTCGAGTCGGCTTCTAGAGAGTCGGGCAGACTGCAATCGTGCACTCAGCGGCAGCTTCATTCACGATCTGGACAAGGCAAGGTCAGAAGGAGGAAAAAGAAATCGAATCCACGGCCCTGATTAGTGAAAAGGAAATTCTTGGGGTCTCTTTGGAACAATCGCACGCTTGCTTAATCCAAGCCAAGTGACTCACCGTGTACATACATACGGGGGACTTACCATGAAACGGGGAAGTTCGTTTAGTGCATAACGTAAGTTTTTTTTTTCTTCCATGTGCGGAACCAACATACCGCTGTTTTGGCAAAAGGCACGGAGAATGTAGAGTCTGATGGCGGGGTGATTGGTGGTGGGGCTAGAATGTGGGGCTAATTAGCAATCAGAGTCCGGTTGAAAGACAATCTCATCAGTGTGGTTGCACGAAAGACACAGGGGTCACTGCACTATGTGTTTTAATGCCTAAACTGGTTAGATGCAATCAATATCTGTATACATGCAAGTCATCCAATGCCATGTGATTGATATGTGAGAAAAGACAAAGCCTATGTTTGGTGTACAACGCAATTCTAGCCCTAGCATGCATAAGGGCGGTATCAAGCTTTAAGGCTGTTTCTATTTACTCAGTCAAGGCTTCATCCCACTCCTCCAGCACCGCCTTGACGACCAACGACTCTTGGGTTACCACAAAGTCGTGACCGCCAGGGAGCTGCATCACTTTGACGTGCTCCTCGCCGCCCATGAGCGGCAGCGCATCTGCGCGGAATTCATCCTCTAGAATGATCTCGTCGTCCCGGGCCAGCAGCACAAGCGTGGAGTTCTTGGGCCTCTTTGCGATCTTGGCATATGCTTCACTCTGGTCCGCAAGGGGTGCATTGCGCACGCATGACATAAAGGCCGGCACAAATCCGGCGTGGTTTTTGACCATCCAGGGCACATAGCGGCGCATACGCACATCCAGTGGCGCGTCTTCCTCGCCAGCGACGGGCTGGATCTCTGCCGCCCCAATGTCGATGAAGCTGTCTGTCACCCGTGAGGAGGATTCGTCTTCACCGGCATCTGCTTTTTCACTCATACTTCCCTCAGTCGTGTTGGCCAGCGTGCTATTTTTCTTCGCAGAAAGTGGGGTCTGAAGGCGCAACGACGTGAGATATGCCAACAGAGTCTCGGGGATGAGACCGGATGTGAAAATGTGGCGCTGCAGTCCGAAGCTCGCCGGACGGATCATTCCCGATGGTGCAAACAAGACAAGCGACTTGACAAGCTGGGGGAAAGCGCTGGCAAAGTTCACGGCGATACCTCCGCCCAACGAATATCCAACGACTCGCAGCTTCTGGGCGCCAGTCCACGATAAGGGCGACGATGTTAGGGCGTACATGGCCTGGGTGACGTAGAGAGCTGCGTCATGGGGAATATCTCGCACACCGTCACTGTATCCTCGGCCAAAAAGATCGAAGAGCATGACACGGTAGCCGCGGTCAACAAATCGTTGGGCAACTTTGGAAAGAATGACGCAGGGTGTGCTGATGCCATGAATGAAGAGCACGCGAGGGCCATCCTTGGGTCCCCATTCATACACTCTAATCGATCCATACTGTGGATATTGTGTTAGTCCTTATATCGTGAGGTATGTATGAGGTTTTCATGGACTGGGTGTTACCGGTGTATCAACATCACGCGCTCCAGGGAGCATATCCGGTGTATAGTCTAGCTTAAGAAGCTCCTCGGGACTGAGATATGGCAGCACTGTCTTCAGTGGACTGGGAATGACTCGCGGCTTTTTGTGAGCCAGAAGTTGGTGAGTAACGGTAGCTATGGCAATAGTAGCCATAGCTAGGACAGTGCCGCTCCGGCCGTCAGCGACATCGAGAAGGCGGGAAGTCATAGCTGTATCTTTGTAGCAGTTTTGTAGTCAAGAAAGTAAAGTTGTTGGCAGCAAGAAAGGTGTCAGGAGAGAAAATTGGACATAGGAGACCTTTTGTTCTGTCGGGGTCCGAGGGACATGCGATAAGGGCAGGGGAGCTTGACTCTTGTAGCTGTAGATATGCAGATTACCTTTGAGACACAGCTTGATGGCCTCACTGGACAAACACTCCTAAAAGCTAAATGCGCAGCACGATATAGATAGGAGTAGTTTGGTAAGGGTAGATAGCTGCCTAACTTTATGCTAGTTGATGTGTATTTTCTTACTGAAGCTTAGGCTTCGTTGTTTTTTCAGATCTTGAATGAAGATCGTCTTAACCCCAGAGAACATGTCATCTAACCCTAAGTAGTTATGTATAACTAAGGTAACAAGACTTTGCTATTATATGTTATGACGGAAACAAAATCAACAATCAAAAGATGCCCAAGTTCCAAAACTCAAATAGTGTATTCTTTCTGTAGCATCTTTGCAATGGTATTGAGTTGGATATTGCTCGTACCCTCGTAGATAGCACCAATCTTGCTGTCTCTCCAGAACTTCTCAGCAAGACCCTCACGAACAAAGCCCATGCCACCCATCCACTCGACCGCCAGCCCGCTGACACGACCGGCCACCTGGGAGGCGTAGAGTTTGGCCATGGCCGCATCCATAACAAAGTTCTCACCGGTTTCTTTCTTGCGTGCTGCGTTGTAGACTAGCGCCCGGGCGGCTTGGATCTCTGTCCAGCTCTGGGCAATCTGGTGCTGCATGCCCTGGAACTCGCCAACCAGCTGGCCGAACTGTTTGCGGTCGTTCCACACATACTTGACGGCATTTTCAAAGGCGCCCAGAGAGAGACCGGTCATCTGGGCCGCAATGCCGATACGGCCCTCGTTTAGAAGATTGATGGCGTACTTGTAGCCTTGGCCGACTTCACCGAGGATGTTCTCCTTGGGGACTTCAACGTCATCAAAGTTGAGAACACAAGTGCTGCTAGCTCTGATGCCGAGTTTCTTTTCCTTTTTAGCTATCGAGAAACCGGGAGTGCCTTTATCAACGATGAAGGCAGTGATGCCTTTGTAGCCCTTGCTGGGATCAACGTTGGCAAACACAATGAAGAAGCCAGCTTCCATAGAGTTTGTGATCCACATCTTGGAGCCGTTGATCTTGTAGCCATTAGCGGTGGGAGTGGCCTTGGTTTTCAGGGCGAAGGCATCTGAGCCAGACACGGGCTCCGACAAACAGAACGAACCTATGTAGTGCTGGGTTAGCTCCTAGACGATTCAGGCATTCACAAGAGCCAATACACACGCAAGACTTACCAACAGTATTAGTAGCGAGTTTAGGTAAATAGCGCTCCTTGAGACTTTTACTCGCCCACTTTATGACGGCGGTATTGACCAATGTGTTGTGAACATCGCACAAAACACTAACACTGGGATCAACCCTCGCAAGCTCCTCGATTCCAACAATAGCAGACGTGAAGCCCATCCCTGCACCACCGTAGACCTCGGGGATTTCGATGCCCATCAGACCTGCCTCAAAGAGACCTTCGACAACGGCGGGGTCCATAGCCTCGGCCTCGTCCATGTCACGTACTTTTGGGAGAATCATATCGTTGGCGAACTTGGAAACGGTTTCCTTCATGGCGGACTCGATTTCCGAGAGGTGGGTGATGGGTGTGGGAGTCAGGTCGGTCAAGTCGACGTGATTCTTGTGCGATTGCGATGCCGAGAAAGTGCGGATACTGACATGTGAAGATGGAGGTGTTAGAGAGAATAGACTTAATGATATGGGCTAGAAGATGAAAAGGGGAAATAAACACACTCACCCATTGTATACTGGAGCTCTGAAAGCCACCCGGGGGGCAGTCGTCAAAACGGTCCGCATAGACGGTCTGATAGTGCGTGCGATGAGTGTCATGTTGTTGATGTATAGATTGCTTGATGAGTTCAAGAAGAGATGAGAACGAGGGACAGAGAAAGGGAGCCAGCTGCGATATTTAATCTTCAACAAGGGAGGAGAATGAGAGAAAAAGGCACGTTTCAAGGATTCCCGTACGTCTGCAGAGCGTTTTAGCCTGTCTTGCTACGGCTTCACATCCAAAGAGCGACGCTTTAGTATCCTTTCTCTGCACATGTGCCGAGGATATCCACACCACGGTCCTCAAGCTAAGCCGCCATGACGCTTTCACAAGACAAAAAAACTTGGGGTTCTGCAACACTGGCCAGAGCTCCAAAAAGCTGCATCCCTGCCACTGTGTCCAGGGCCAAAAGTTGGGGACTATCGATAAGCAACCACTTGAGGACAACGCTTTAGCGGGGTACTGCCACCTCTCCAAAAACAACAAGTCTACGGTCAGTACCCGACAAATAGCCGCACTAAAATACAACTGGGCTGAGTCAGCGGCTCATTTTTCGAAACGCCCGTGGCTGGCTGGGGGTCCCGGCCGCAACGAACGACGCCGGAGATCCCTCTCTGCTCAGCTCCTGCGCGCCTGCTGCTGATTTCCCCGCTCCAATACCCCCGGCTCGCCCGCTCTTTTCCCGCTCTCGAAATACGTGCCGTGTCCGCCGAGATGGTTGTTGGCATGTTCCTCCGCCGACTGGCTACGGGCCCGTCCTATCGCTCCATGTTCCGGGCCGCCTCGACTGCCATTGCTGCCCCCGCTGCGGCGCCAATTGCCCCCCGCCCGTCTCTTGCGATCCAGGCTGTTGCGGCCAGGGCTTTTTCGTCGACCCCTGCACGCCCTGCGACTATTATGCAGGTCCTCCGTGTAGGTTTCCCTTGTTACAGGACGCCGTATACATGACGTCTCGGACCATTACAATGCTGTTCTGGCAATTTATTGCTTCTTGATGAAAAGACCTTGGAATTGATCTGGCCATCCACATCTTTTGAATATACGATTACGTTACTAACGCAGTTCTTTGCTCGTAGGGTTGCCGTAAGGGAAAGCGTGCTCGTCACGCTACCTCACCCGCTCTATCGAGTATCGACTCGCCGATGAAGAAGGGCGTCTGCCTCAAAGTTGGTATTGTTCGTCCCAAGAAGCCCAACTCGGGCGAGCGCAAGACAGCTCGTGTGCGTCTTTCTACCGGCAGAGTCATCACGGCCTACATCCCCGGCGAGGGCCACAACATCCAACAACACAGTGTCGTCTTGGTGCGCGGTGGCAGAAGTCAAGATTGTCCCGGTGTGCGGTACCATTTGGTCCGCGGAGCCCTTGATCTGGTAAGTCTAATCGGTACTTAGAAATACGCTAGTAGAGGCATGCATTCTAATCAAGTGTGCAAATCACAGGGTGGTGTCAACAACCGCATGACCAGCCGCAGCAAGTACGGCGCCAAAAAGCCCAAGAAGGCGACAGTCGCGTAAAATCGAGGGCTGCTAGAGATATCACGGCAGTAGTAGCAGGAGTAGGAACATGAACAGCATCAGCGCTGACGTCATATACCCGCCCATGGGCATAGCTACCGCCTCTGCACGAAGCCATTGTACCATAGTATAATTTTCTTATTGATTTTCTTTTTGGCATTGAGTTGAAGCCTAATCTCGACAGGAAACCTGCCACAGAGAGAGAGGCTGAATCTATACAGATGCGAGAACACGAAATGCACTGCAGCGTGGGAATAGAACATGCTCGCCTTGTTCTTGGCAAATGCGAGCGCCAACTGTTACACAGGCTGTATCGAGGTTAGCGCTGAAAGAGCACAGCATATGCCCAAGACCCAACCATTTATGTCGAAAGTGTATAGCTATCTGTGGTTAGTCGGACCACTTTTTGAAATGTAGTATTCACAAGTACGTGTGTATCTATGCCCATGTCTCACTCTGGCCATCATAATGCGATATATCCTTGTCTGAGCGGAATCCCGGTCGGACTATAAATCCACCGAGCATGCGACTGCAGCTGGGCGGAAGAGTCGGGTGGGACTGAACGAAAACTATTCCATATTGTTTTTGCTGGTATCTCAGGAATACGAAGCCTGAATTTGAGCAGGCTGTCTACCTGTGTATCTGTGTCTTGGACAGGGACCTTTTATGAGACACAGCATATAGTTGCTGTATTTACGAGATATTCACGTAGTGGCATATTATCATGATATTAAAGTGTTCCGTCATTGATCATTTCATCAAATTAACCCGCATGTATGAATGCAGAAAACAAAAACAGAACGTCCCAGATAAATCCCTGACTCCGAAAATATGTGATGACAAACCATAAACACAGGTACGGCTTGCGTGCCAGTAACCGAAGACGAGACTTGAATTTTCAAAGAAAATTGAACGCCGTACCACACAAAGAACCCAAGCGAAAAAAAGAAGAAAAGTGGGCTCAAGTCTGACTCTCGTAGCCTTCGGGCTTCTCCATGTCGTTGATTTCGAAAAATCGAGAGGTGCCTGGGTTGTTGGTTAGCTTGGAATTTAAAAGCTGTAGAATGAAGAATAACGCACAAGAATATCCTTTCCAATCAAAGTTGTCCTTTGGGTTGCAGTGGCAGCGCAGGTCTAAGCGCTTCTTTTCGTTCGTCGGGCAATGTGTGAATGGAACGTGGTAATAGGCGATGTCGTCGAAGAAGTGAATCTCATCTTTCTTAAGCATCAGACTGGCGGCAATGGAGTGAACAGGTGCGTCGCCCCAGCGCTCGTAGAAGAAGCCACTGTCCTTGTCCAGGGACTCGAAGAAATCAGTGTAGGCCTGAGAACGCAGCCAGGACAAACTGCCAACTTCAAAGTTGGACCACTGAAGAAGATGTTAGAAATGGGCCCAGGACACAAAGAGGAGAGTGAAACTTACGAAATGGCAGCGGTTGTATGTCTCACCACCATCGTCACTGATGAACTCCATAGAGTTTCCCTCGGCGATATGCTGGGGGTAGTTCTTCATAAACTTTTTGGTACTATCCCAGAGGGTGGGGATGGTCTCAATGTACTCGTAGAGCGACAGGACAAAGCTGTATTTCTTGCCGCTCTCAGCCATGACACGGAAGGGATCGTAGTGGATATCACAGAAGAGCTCGATCGAGGGCTCCACGCGCCAGTAGTACTCGTAGTTCATCATGATGGGCTGACGGAAGAAGAAACCGGACTCGAAGCGGCACATGTGGCGGTAGCTGACGGAATCGCCGTAGATGATCTTGCGTTCAGCCATGTCTTGGCGCACCTTCTTCTCCTTCTCCATGTCGATCCAGTCAGGGTAGGACCAATGCTCCTTGGGGATCTCAACATAGTGAGCCTGGCCCGAAACCAGAGATGAGGTGATCTTTTTGAAGGTGGCATCGAAGGGCTTATCGTTCATAAAGACCCAATCGTAGTTGTACCGGCGGTTAAAGCGGTCCTCGACTTGGCGGATAGACTTGGCGATATCCCAGACGTCAGAGTTGCGAGCCAGAGTGATGAAGGTGGCGTTCATGCGCGGGCCGGGTGCTGTGCCGACCAGGACGTCGTCCCAACCAGGCTCGCCGGGGTTCATGGGCATTGGGTAGTCGGCGGGGTCGTACGGCATGCCGACAGCAGGGCGTTGGCCGTCATTTTTCAGGTCCACGGCGGGGTGGCTCGGCGGCGCTTGAGCATTGGAGCTGGTGGTGGCGGGGTTAGGTTTGCTGAGAACAGCACTGTAGTTGGAGCTGGAAAAGAACAAGAACAGAGTGAGGGCCTAGAGCACCATGAAAAAAATTGGGGTTAGCAACGTGTAGCGTATGTAAAAGAAAAAAAAATGAGTAACCACAGCAGCAACTCCGACTATAGCCGGTTGCAGCTCCCAATATCATGCGATGCTGGAGTTAAAGATGAGGTCAAGGCGGGCATTCTAATGCAGGGAATCCGTACAAACACAGCGATGACCAAGTATCGCGAGTAGCGAGCGCCGCCGGTTAACATGGTGGCAGTGGCAGTGGCGATGGCTGAATCAGAATTCGACTGAAGAGGGCACAAGTAGCAACACGCCAGAAGACTTCAGGGTGGAAGAGATGAGGCGAAAGACAGCTCGATTTCTCGAGGAGAAAGGGAATGGAAAGGCAGCCTATTTTAAACGAAATGCCAGACGGGGGGCAAGGAACGCAGGGAACACAGTAAGAGCAAACAAAGCGAAAGACAGGCAGAAGCACGGAGGTACTTGTATGCAGGTTCGCACCCAGACGGGACTTATTCGTACCTAGGCGGGGCTTGACTGTTTTGCTGCTGTACGTCAGCAGGCTCTGTCCCCCTAGCAGCCCCTCAGCGGTGGTTTTTGGCGGTACTTGCCCCTGAGCCACAGCAGACAATAGCACAGCACAGGGCACGCAGGGCAGCCTGGGAGGCCTATCGCAGCGGATGCTTGTACCTGTACACTACACATACGAGCATGCAAGATAGTTCTGGCAGACATACGAATGCTCTCCACAATAGGAAATAAGGAACACAGCCGGCAGACAGGCACATACGTAACGGCGTCATAAGCTGACACGAGCAGAGGGATCGCTAAAGGGCGGGCTAGGCCACGAGCATGCCAGCTTTGCTTGGGCTCCCTTGACATACCCACCTGTGTCCCACCTGGGAGCTCACTTTGACGCGGAGGCCGATCTCCTGTCACTGCCGTTCTGCTGCTCCAGCGTCTGTGTGCTTTATGCTAGGATCATTAACCTTTACGCCAACTGATCGAACGGATCATGCTGGCGTCAGTGGTTTCCAGCACCGCACCCGAAAGGCCACCGCAAAGTATGTACAAGTACCTTCTGGTCAAAGTACGTGCCAATGTGCGCTGTCTGAGACTTCAGCTGCAGCCGCCGTTTAGCCGAGTACATGTTCATGATTGTACTACTGCAGACACTGACTGGCTTGGTTCTCTCGCCCGAGCTGGCCGCTGCACGCGAACATTGTCTTTCGCAATGTTGCTCGGCATGACAAGCCCTGAGAACACCACTTCTTGCCCTCCAATTTCACCATCCGGGAGCCAAGATGATTCATGGGGTGGGCATACGTAGGCACACCTACGTGCGCCTCCGACTATTTGTTTCTACAGGCACAGGGGTCAAGCGCCGGCTTGTGCCTGTAACTATTCGATGGTTTCGACCTAATCCCTTTTGGGCTGCATTCGACGTTAGTGGAAGCTTGTCATGATGGTCCGAGGAATGAACGGCTGACTGGTACGCAATCTCATGAAAGAATTCAAATAGTATAGTTACAAGTACAAAGGGAACAAAGTTGCAGAACACAAGGGGCTATCCGAAACATTGACACGCTCCCGGCCATGACCTGGACCACAGGCGGAGAACACATGTCATCTAGTCGGTACGTGGCCAAAGATCGCCGAGTTGGGCATGGACTTGTGTCGTCAAGGTCGCACACAATACATGCAGGGCAGAAACATGTGTGGCTGGCAAATCGCCGAGACACACCGACCGAATGTGGCGTCAACTTGATGCGCCACATGGATCATCATCCCCGTAAACTCTGGCACTTGGCATCTGGCACCTGGCAGCCGAAAGCTGAGCCTCTGTTTTCAAACTAACCTTGCCCCGCTAAAAATATTTGCCTAAGGTGGCCAATTTGTGGCGACGTTTTGTCTTGCCATATCTCGTCATCTTGATCCTTCTTTTCATCCTTACCTCAGCGTCTTTCCCGTTTCTCAATTGTTGCTGTGCTAGAGTGAGACTGCTTCTTGCCGTAATATTCCCGGCTCACATAAATTATCGCCTGGCATTTGAACATCCATCTGTCTCAACCCAGCTGGCCCCTCCGTGTGCGATCAAGGGATTCATTCATGCAGCCACATTTCTAATACTACGTGATACTTCGTGATCCAGTTGGTAAGTATACATTATCTACTTGTATCGGAAATGGGTGACCTGTCCCATTCCATATTCAAGGCCTCTCAACCGCAATTTGTCGACACCTAGCATGATCGAAGACACTGACTTTGAGTTTTGATACAGCCTGACCATCTCCTGCGCCATTTACCCCCACTTCCGCCATGGCCTTTTCGAACAACGACCGCCATAACGCTACAGCGCCTGGATTTTCCCAGGCGGACGATCCCTTTGCTGGCCTGTCCGGCGAAAATGAGGGAGAAACCATCGACTTTGAGGATACCTATGATGGCCTGGGCGACCAACTCCAAGAAACCGGCGATGACTTGAATGACGATACATTTGGAGGAGGCACCGGTGATGCGGGTGTCGGCCGCGACTTTGACTTTTTCGGTCAGACGGCCCGTGTGGCCAATGCCATGGAGGAGGAGCACATGCGTTTCAATCGGCAGTCTGGCAAGGCCGCCTCGCACCCTGCGCCACCTCCCCAGCAGTCATCATACTACATGAACGATTCCGCTCCTCAGCAAGCCCCGAAGCCTATCCGCTCTGGCTACGAAAAGTATACGGAACCCGACCCGGCTGATCTTCATGTCGATCTTAGTCTTTGGGGAATGGCACCCTCCAGGCCTTCTCCTGCCGCTGCTCCTGCTCCCGCTCCTGCGACCTCCACCCGCAAAGTCATGAGCCTTGAAGAGGTTGAAGCTGCCATGCGTGCCGGAGCTCAGCAGCCTCAGCAGATACCGATGCCGGCCCAGCCTCAGCAACACCAAATACCTGCTCCTATTCCCGGTCTTCCTGAACAGGACTTCTTGTATGCCAAGATCAAGTCTGCGGAGCCTCAGGCCCAACAGCAACAGATGTTCCATGAGGGACAGCAGGTTTTGCCCCACATAATGCACGCCCATGCTCAACAGCACCTTCAGATGCTGCAGCGTGCCCAAATGATGGGTCTCAAGCCTAGTCAGATCCCCATCAACCAGCTCCATGCTCTGCAGCAAATGCAGGGTCAAGGCCATAACCGCTCTGCCTCAGCCATGGGTGGCCTGAACCCCATGCTCAATGTTTCTCTAACTGCTGAAGAAAAGGCCATGTTCCTCGACCAGGAAACCAAGAGAGCCAAGCGAAACCACAAACTTTGGCTTCTTTCGAAAGATAATGGCCTGATGACGCACCAAGACAAGAACTTCATTACTCGTATTCAGCTTCAGCAGCTTGTGACTGCTACTGGTATCTCGCTGGATCCTAACGACGAGGTCGCTCTCAACAACGACTTTTATTACCAGGTCCATGCCTCTATCAGTGGTGGCCATCGCATGAACCCTAACCAGCCGCTCAACAACTTTGCGCAGACGTACCTAAACCAGACGGGCAACCGCCATGGACGTCGTGGACGCACGGGTGAGAACCACATTCAGCGCATGGAGCAGCAAGTTCAGCGCGCCGTCGAGGCAGCCAAGAACAAGCCCAAGCAGCCGCAGCTCGTTGTTGCCGGTAGTCTGGGCAAGATTTCCTTTAGCAATGCCAAGACACCCAAGCCTCTGCTGAACATCCGCAAGCTCGAGAGCAACGACAAGAAGACACCTAACACCTCGGCGCTTGATCGCAAGGTCGTTCTTCGCAATATCGAGAAGGTGTATGAAACACTGATGAAGCTTGAGGACCACAGCCGTCTGATGCCTCGTCCTTCCATGCCTGGTTCGGGCATCGATGAGACTGAGTACCAGAATCAGCACAAGGAATGGTCCGAGAAGGCTCAGACATACAACAACACTTTGTGGGAGGCGCTCAAGGTTCACGAGCCCATTGGTGCCACCTCTATTCACCCTTTCATCGCTTTCTTGTCTTTCAGCAAGGGTAAGAAGGCCATCCCGCGTGTTTTCAGTTTTGCATCTGTTGAGCAGCGCACTACCATTTTGACCATGATTGTCTACCACCTGGATAAGCTGGATGTGGTTGCTGGCGCTCAGATTGACACGGGCGAGGTTGCTCTGAACTCTGCCCTGCGTGAAAACATTGACCTCTTCTCAACCGCTGTCATGCCTTCTCTGTTCCGCTTCCTCAACGACTCTGACTTGAGCATTGTGGATGGCCTTTTGGATCTCATTTCGACATCATTGAACCTAGATCTCATTGCCCGCACGCGCATCGGAACTTCGATGTTGACTCTTATTCTGAGTCGCGCCGAGCTTCTGAAGCAGGCCGGCGGTGGAAACCCTGGCCTGTGGGCCAAGTGGGACAAGACCTTTGGCAACTTCTTTGACACCCTATCGCCCTCGCTGCCCTTCATTTTCCCCGGCAGCGTTGTCTCGGGAGAGGACATTTATGTATGGCAGTTGCTGGCTGCTATCGGTGTTAGTGCCTCGCCTGAGCAGCAGCAGCGACTGGTTCTCTCAGTCAAGGACCGTGTACTGAGCACTGTCTCCCATGCCAAAACACTCCCTCAGCCGCTTTCTGCACAGAGACTTTCTAATGTCAATCTCTTCATGCAGTCCATTGGTCTGGATGTTGAGCTGCTTGGTTAAGAATAGTACCCTTGATGGGTCATTGATTTATCCTTCTTCTCCGCTCACTTTGCTTCTTTTATTCTTTTCTCGCTTTGATATTTACCATGTGCTTTTTTTCCTTTGCTCTCTGCATACCCATTTATTCTTGTCTCTGCTATAATTATAATTCGGGTTCGACGTTGTCGCTCGACGCAAGAGGCCGGCGCTTATTTACAGCCATAAGACCCTCCAGCTGGTCAAGACCTCACTTTTCACAAAGTCTTTCCCTGGAAGCACAAGTTCCGTTTCTTGAAATATAGAAACGACTAATGCTGTACTCAAAATTTAAAAAAATCATGGTTCAGTCCTTGGTCATGTTAATCGTTTTGTTATTGTTTGTTTTTGGTGCTTGTTTGTTATTTGGAATTCGAGTAGTTAGGCTTTTGTGCTTCAGATCGACGCACTCGTGAATCAACTCCTGTCCGAACCATGTCTTACTGCTCTTCAATTTGGCGAGTCTCTAGTAAATCAAAGTTCTATATTCAAGTGCACTTCGCTATCATTCATGTGCCATGTGTAACCTGCAAAAAATCCGCCCGACTTCTAATCCAGATCCATCGCCGACGACTTCGCCTGGCTTCTGCCTGCTGCCACGTCAAAGGCAACCTGCTTGCCCTTTCCTTCGCTCTTTATCTTTGCACTCATCTGCGATTCCGCCACAGCATTCGGCCGCGCCGCACCGCTGACAGCCTCGAACAGCCGGACGTCGTCCCAGCGAGTCTCGAGCTCCTTGAAGGCATTGCTCAGCTTATTGACGGGATCCGGCTTAATCTTCTTGGTCTTGTCCTTGTCGTCGCCGGCCTCGGCGAGCGCCGCCGTCGGCGGCGCATTGACGCCGTTGCGCAGCGGCAGCAGCGTCTCCTCGTACGCGTCCCACGCCTCGTCGACGTTCTCGTCCGTGTACGGCAGCTTGCGCCAGCGCTCGCCCTGCACTGCGCGCAGCCGGTCGGCCATGGTCTCCGTCACTACCTCGCCCGTGTCGCCGGCTGTCTTGACTGTCATGTGAATGGCGCGCGCGGGCCCCGCCGTCGCGCCGCTGGTCCCGCCGCCGGCACTGTCCTTGGATGACGCCTGGGCCGTGGCTTTGTCCAGCTGTGCCAGCGCGTCGACGTGGTGCAGCTGCGGGCGCAGATGAATAAAAGACTTGACAGGCGTAAAGTGTAGTTCATCTGCGGGTGGGAGTGAGTGTTAGTCTAGCGTGCGCTTTGCTCTGGTGCAATTATGCTTACCTTCATGGAACGCGCCGACCATGTACGTCACGGGCTTGTCGTTGGGGTGCTGGCCGCCCAGAGTCTGCATGTGGAGCACGCGGCCCTGGCGGGCTTCATCGGCCCACTCTCCGCCGCTGCGCAGGATATCCTCCTTGCGCTTTCCGGGGCCAGCGGCCCTGGTCGGCGGCGCGCCAACGCCGAAGCCACCGGCGAGGCCGTGGCTGCCCCCGCCCTTGACAGCCATGCTCTCGGTGAGCACCTTGCCGTACTGCATGCCGCGATCGCGGTCGTAGCTGTCCATGGTGTTGAGCGGCAGGTCGATCTCGACCATGCCGGTGTTGCTCTTGATGCGCATTTCGTGCGGCGGGGCTTCAAACGGTCGTGCATCGGGCCCGCGGCGGTTGAGCTGCTGGAGAACGAGGAGTTGCTGGTTGGGTGGAAGCGCGGGGTTGAGGAAGATGTCGTATGTCGCGACGATGGGGTCGTCGTCATCGTGGCAGGGAGACATGGTGGGGGATGTACAGGGGAGGCTAGGTGACGTGAGTTGTGGTTTTTCGAGAGAGCTGGGATATGCTGAAACAACAGATAGAAAGGCTGAAATGGCAAATAAAAAGGAGAAAGTCGCAGATGATGGTGGCCGAGAAGCTTGCTATACTTGAAGTTGCGGCCCGGCAGAACGGCGAAGACCCAGACCGTCTTGGTTTTTTAGGTGGGGCATTCTTATCGATAAGCTTTTTCGGAACCCGCCTTGTCTGGCTCCTCTCGCAGGCGAACCGACGGCTAGGTTTCGTTCCTCGACGACACCCGTCCTTTTTTTCTGCAGAACGTTCTACACTGCCTCCGTCATCATGGCCAAGAAAAAGAACTTCACCCACAGCGTGCACAACGACGACATCGAGGCGCCTCCCGCCCTCGAGGCTGGCCAGACCATTGCCCGGGTGCTCAAGGCCACGAGCGCCAACGCGTGGGAGTGCGAGCTGCCCAGCAAGAAGACGCTGCTGGTGCAGCTGCGGTCCAAGCTGCACAACAACGTGTGGGTGCGCCGCGGCGGCTTTGTGCTAGTCGAGACGTACCCGGAGGCCGAGGCGACGGGCAAGGTGGCTGGCGAAATCGTCAATGTGGTGCTGGACGAGAAGCGGTGGCGCAAAATGCCGTACTGGTGAGTGGTGTGGACAGCTGGGTCGATAGGGAGATTGTGTGTGTCTGTGCTAATGCGCTTTTTGGAAGGCCGGCCGAGTTCCCATTGCGGACGTTTGTCCAGGACGAGGACAGCGAAGAGGAAGAGTCCAACGTGGGCAAGCTGCCCCCAAGCGACTCGGAGGACGACGACTAAATATTAGACACGGACATTGAAAGTACTACACAGAGATGTCCTTCTCGGGATCTGGAGAAGCCACCGCCACAGAATTTATAGACCATCTAGAAGAATATGGAACAGGCAACATTGGAACATGTAAAATATATGAAGGAGGCTTTTCTACCAGCCATCCCAGCGCCTAATTAGTCTTCTTGTTCTCAGTCGCAATGCTTGATTCTGGTATCAGCGGCGTCACAATCTTTCTCGCATACGAAACGCGGTTTACCAGCAGCAATGCAGTCACGACAGACATGGAGCTGTACTTAGTGCTAGGAAACACGTTCCACGCCCATTCCTGGCCTACGCACAAAACAGTGATGCCGAACAGGTCGACGCCGGCATACCACATCAGGAACGGAGTTGACCACGCAATATACACGTAGAACTGGTAGTGCAGCGAGCGCGCACACAGCATCCCGGCATTAGTAGCAGTCAGGACAACCGCCATGATGAACTGCGGGCTGACTCGCCGGGAGATTAGCTGTTCCTCCTGCGGCGAAAAGGGCATCTTAAAGGTCAGAAAGCTGAGTACTAGCTTGTACAGGGGGACCTTGGCAGGTTCCATCCAGCGGAAGTTGATGAAGGAGAACATGTTCACCACGTAGAGACCTAGTAGTACAACGGCCAGAGACTTGCTGAGGAAAGCCTCTTCGGGGAGAAAGCGCATATTGACCGTCCACTCGTACTTGAACACTCGCGTCAGCTCAAACGCACGAGACACATATGCCGGCGGATCAATCTTCAAAAAGGGCACAGCAATGGCAATGTGCACCTGAACAATCAGCATGGCCAGGCGAAAGGCGCGACGGAATCCACAGCCAAGAAACAGGACAACGCCGACACCCGGAATCGCAGTCAGCAGAGTCATCTTGACGCCCAGGCCCAGAGCATAGGCCAGGGTTCCCAACGACCAGAGGCGATTCTGCCACATCCAAATGGCCAGCCAGAGGAAGAAGACGGCGAAGCAGTCGTTGAAGCAGCGCAGCACAAAGATGCTGTGCAGGCGCTTCGAGAGCACCAGCAGCGGGAACAGATACGGCGGCGCCTTGGCCGTGCGGTAGCAGGCAAAGACCACGGCCAGAGTGGCCATGTACAGCGCAGCGAAGAGCTGCTGTGCGAGCAGGATGTTGGTGCCCTTGTTGGTGAGGTTGTACAGCCCCATGTAGATCCATACGTGCATGGCCGGGTAGACGAGCGGCCCGGTGCCGCCTTCGATGTTGGTGTATATGCGCTCGCCGTCGACGACCTGCTGGACCTGTTCCATGTATGCGACCCAGTCGATTTCGGTATCTGCGGAGGAAAAGGGCCGTCAGTAAGCAGCGGAGTCAGGCCCAGACCAAGGCGGGAACTTACAGGCAACCTTCCAGATAATCAGCGCGCAGAGAACAGCATCGCCCAGCCAGAGCGCCGGGGCAACATATCTGGACAACGGGTGGTGGCCTGTTGCCACGTCCACAGCAATCGATAGCGGCGACGCAGCTTTTGGGGGTGCCATGGCGGATATTCGCATGCACGGCGGAGAGACGGCAGATTGGGGGGAAGGGCGTCGATTATGTGTGTAATTGGCCAGCTGGTTCAGCAGGAAAGGGAACATTGCTCCAAGCTTCCTCCAGTTTGTACATGGATCACATAGATCTACACTTGGTGTAGCTAACGCCACATAGTGTGGCTGAGCGCCACATATTCTCTAACAGCACTAGCACTCACATGTCCTTCGAGATCTCTGCCACCAGCTCAACCACATTGTTTGCACACCCATAACTCGTCTGGTACCCGTAGCCGCCGTGTCCATAGTTATGCACAATCTCCAGCTTCCTGCTGCCCGCCTCGGCAGTCTCTCTCTCCAGCCTAACGCCTCCTTTGCGCAGGGGTCGCAAGCCGACGCCATGGCGCACGATTTCCAGCGCTTCGATGCCGCCCTTGCCGCCCGTAAGCGAGGGCACCAGCTCGATGGCGCGCTTCATGATGCGCGTGGCAATGTTTGGGTCTGGCGTGCCGTCCCAGTTGCCTACGTCGTACGTGCCGCCGAGGATTGTGCCGCCGCCGCCGGCGCGCTCCATGACATATGCGACCTCGGCGGGCCCGTCTTCCGTGCCGCTGGATACAGCCATTGTCGCCGCCCTGTTGGCCACGAGCACCGTCTGCCCGCGTGCCGGAACCATCTGGTCGTCCATGACGCCGCCCAGCGTCTTGGCCGACAGACCCGTGGCGTTGACCACGATGGCAGCCGGGCGCCCGCTGTGGTGTGCTTCAGCGGCGTCAGCGATGTGGGATAGCGTGCGGCGCTGGAACTTGACGCCATTGGCGAGGCACCTGCTCTGGAGCCACGGTAGGTACACCTGCACGTTGATGCAGATAGAGCCAAATTCACAACCAGAGTCGTGGCCGGCGGGAATCTCGGACGGGTCGAGATCCCGGAAGTCGTCAAAGAGATCTCGGTACCATGGGTCTTTTTGGAAGAGGGCATCATAAGTTACAGTGCTATCAGGACCAAGATCCTTGTCGCGACGGTAGACTCGTGATTCTTGATGGGGATGTCAGTATATGCATGCTTGCCAAGAATATACATGTCCAACTTACTCTGCAAGTGGATGCCGGCCGAAAGGTCCTCAACGGCAAGTCTCTTTAGTTCCAGCCATGTTTCCCGCTCCCACCGGCTGCCCGGGGCATCCGACATGCTGTTTTCTTGTCAGGGCTGGTGCAACCATCACATAAACCCAGGGGTTCTGGACTCACGGCAGTACATTGGCTCCGGCCCAGGGCGAAGCATAGCTGATGTGATAGTCGCCAGGCATGTGACGGGCGACAACGGTCACATGATTCCGGGCATCTTTGGAGAGCAGATATGCCGATGTTAGGCCGATGACGCCGGCCCTGGCATGGAGATGTCAGTACTTGTACTTCAGTGTTGCACATGTGTAGTTGGAGGAAATGGATGTGTGTTACCCCAGTACGACAATGTCAAGTTCCTTGGACATGATGCAGATCTTTGCTGCTGTGCAGAATGAAGCGGCAGAGAGGGTGGAGCCTTAGCTTATAAGCAAGAGACCCCTCGGTTTTGCGATAGCGTGTCTTGAGACAGCATGGGTAATCACGTAGATTTATACAGAGAGCTTGTTTATTCATCATAAACTTCTCTCGATCACACCATTGCCCAGCCCACACGAGCGGCTTTTCCGCGGAACTGTGCTATGGGCAGTCGGCGAAGGATTCACGGTAGTTCTTAGGGTTACAAGGAGTGTACACTAGGGTCTATGTGTTTCATTCAAAGACCCCACTCTCGCATGGCATCGGCTTGTCGGCATAGTCTCCAAACCTCGTCGTTGTCAGCTAGGATTTCCTCCATCATTGAGTTGTTATCTTGGACACAAAGAAGACTGTTCGGGGCCGCTGTTTTCTTGACGCGAGACATAGAGACCGAGAGACTGGGCGAGGCGGTTCTGTTTTGCTTCTCTTCTCTGTCTGTGCTGGATGGTATACACGTGGTAAGGGCGACTTCGAGGCTATATCAGACATATATTGCAGCACGTTCTGTGCCACGGCGCCCACCCGGACGTGTCCTGGATTGGAGCATAACTACAGTCATGTATAGAGTAGTCATGGACCAATATCGTCTCGTACAGCATCTCACCGCCACTCACATGCCCCAAAGCACATCACCATGACTTGGCTGGCTCATGTGCCAGAAGTACACATCTCCAACCGCCGGCCGTGACCTTGACTCACGTGGCCGCAGCTGTGCCAGATAGATAGCAGCTCTGGCCTCTCTGGGTCCGCATTAGTGCCAGTATCACCGAGCCCCTTGACCACGTCCTAGTGTCACGGGGAGACGGGCCAAAAGCTCGAAGCACCAGCGGACGGCCTCTCTGTTCTCCTTGCTGGGCGGCCAGCCTGTATCTGTATTAAAACTTATGACGCACGGCCCCAATCAGGACCCTTTTTTGTGTCTGGAGCACTAAGCTCTGAGCATCTAGTTAGTCAAGCAAAAACCTTAGTGGGCTGCAACTGGTTGGGGAGGCCAGGGAAGAAAAAAGATAAACAGAGTCGAGCGAGTTTCTCAAGACTCATGTTTCCGTTCTTGATTGTTGTCTCTCGCCTTGATCGGGTAGCTTCTGTTTTGCTTTTGGGGCACATCTCCTGACTATTTGTTCAAGCCTCTTTTTCTTGCTGTTTTTTTCTTCTCTTCATGGTCTTTGGCACTTGGACTCTTCATCTGGCCTTGTGACTGTTAGGGTTCCCACACTTACACGAAAAGACAGACCCTCCTCGACACCCTCGAGTTGATTATTATTTGCAGCCATGACCGGTGACTCCAACGCCGCCAGCTCCGCCGCCGCCGCGGTAACAACTACCGCGGCCGACTTGCCCTCCGCCTCCTCACCAGAGGTCATAATCTCGCACCCCACGCCCACCGAGTGCTCGCACATCTACACCCTGACCTCGGCCGACTGGGGCGCCGCCCTGCCCACCCGCGCCGACTACATCCGCCGCGAGAAGTTCCTGACCCACTTGCCGCTCTCGCAGCGTGGCTCGGCGCGCCAATGGATCCTGACTACGCCCGGTGCGCCTGGGACGCGGCCGATTCTCTCGTCGTGCGACACCCTACGCCGCCGCGGGCTGGTGGCGTCTGGCAAGGGCAACGGCACCGTCGACGAGGTCGAGGTGCAGGCCATCGGCGCCGTGTTCACCGACCCGGCCTTCCGCGGCCGCCGCTATGCGCGCCGTTTGATGGAGCTGCTGCAGCGCGAGATGGAGGCGCCCGCCAGCGAGACTGGCCACGTGACGCCTGGCTTCTCCGTGCTGTTCTCGGACATTGGCAAGTCCTTTTATGCCAAGCTGGGCTGGGCCGTGCACGAGAGCCGGCACGTGGAGATCCGTCCGTCGGCCGTCGGCTTGCAGGGCGCCGACGCTGGCGGTGCGGACAAGGCGTCCCCGCTGCGCATGCACGATCTCGCGGAGCTGTGTGTGCTGGACGAGGCTGTGCTGCGCAGGACCATGGCGGCGTGCGCTGTGCCTGCCGTTGCGCTGATCCCGGACTACGACACGATGCTGTGGCACCACCTGCGCGAAGACTTCATGACCACCACGCTCTTTGAGAAGAGCCCGGCCGTGCGCGGCGCCATTGCTGGACCGCCGGGCCGCCGTGTCTGGGCTGTCTGGGTGCGCAGCTACTACTCGGGCGCGGCGGATCCAAAAGACAACACCATGCATATCTTGCGCCTGGGCTTCGAGGACCAGAACAGCACGTCGGACGAGGAACTGGCTGAGCGGCTATCGGCGATTCTCCATGTGGCCGTGAAAGAAGCCCATGAGTGGGTGACGTCGTCGGTACACATGTGGAATCCATCAGAGCAAGTCGTGAGAGCGTTGAAGAAGGGGAATGTTGAATTTAGCCTGGTTGATAGAGAGGACAGCAGCATTCCGAGCGTGATGATGCATGGCAAGTTCCATGATATTACTCCCCAAAATTGGGTGATTAATGAGAAGTTTGGGTGGTACTAGAGTAAGCTGGTAATACATCATGCCGAAAGTCGCACACCAAGACACAGACTTCTATGTCTTGATTCTTTAATTCTATGCTTCGTACACGTATACATGGTTATACACTTCACCATTGCATCACGTAGCCAGCCAAGATCAAACATCAAGGTCGGAAGTCCAACGGTACAGTAGACCAAACGAGACGAAGAGCAAAACGATCTTTTGTTCAATGACACAGACTGAGCCCTCTCTTTTGCCGTCTCTATTAATCATCATTGCGTATATTTTTTTATTTCTCCTGCACCCTTCTTTCCCCTTCATTGGTATAAAGCATGGCCATATCCCGCCTCGCTTCATTCTTTAATGGCCATGGCCATCGTCCTGCGGCATCTCAGGATCCAGCTTGATCAGCGTGTCGATACGCATAATGCTGATACACGCCTCGACGGCGGACTTGAACTGGCGGATCTTGCTCATGCTGGGCTCCAGCACACCTGCCTTGATAGAGTCGACAACCTTGCCCTGCATCAAGTCCAGGCCGTAGTTCTTGTACGCCTTCTTGCGGGCAGCCGTCTTCTCGTCATCCTGCGAGTCGCCTTCGGGCGCTCTCTGCGAAACCGCATGTCTAGAACGTAATTGCGCCACCAGTTCCGATGCGTCCTTGGCCGCATTGAGGGCCAGAGTCTTGGGAATCACAAGCAGGGCCTGGGCAAACTCGCCAATGGCCAGCTGCTCACGCGAGCCGACGGTGCCGGCATACTCCTCAAGATAAATGTGCAAAGCAGTCTCGACAGCACCACCTCCGGGTACCACGGCGCCGCTTTCCAGAGCACGCTTGACAGCGCACAGGGAATCATGAACAGAGCGCTCCATTTCGTCGAGCTGGAAGTCGTTGGGGCCACGCAGGATAATAGAGGCCGAGCTCTGCGCCTTGGTGCCCTTGATCAGGATGCACTCGTCGTCTGAGATACGTTCCTGCACAACCTCCTCGGCATGACCTAGGTACGAGGTCTCAAACTTTTCGTCGCCGTTCAGGTCGGACAGAGTGCTCAGGAGCGTAGCGCCGGTAGCCTTGGCAATACGACGCAGATCCTCCTTCTTGCAGCGCCGCACAGCCATGGCGCCGCGTTCGACAAACATCTTTAGGACGAGATCGTCAATGCCCTTGGTGGTGAGGATGACGTTGGCACCGGCCTTGAGAATCATCTCCACACGCTCCATAACCATGCCGGACTCGCGCGCGCGGATCTGCTCCAGCTGCTGCGGGTCATCCACGGTGATCTGGACACCCAGCTTCATGCGCTCCTTTTGCAGGTTGATGTCCAGGACAGCAATCTTGGCATCTTGTATCCGCGTCACCATGGCCTGCGACGCAACAGTGCAGTTGAGGGCATAGCCCTTGATCAACAAGGATTCCTTGGTTCCCTTGCCGTGAGCCTTGAGGATGTTGACGGCCTTGACGGGGGCCTTGATCTCGTTCTTGCTGGTAACACTCTTGACGGCCAGCATGGCATCAACAGCCATGTCGGCAAAGAAATCGCCGTCCGCACCGATGATCTTGGATGACATGGAGGTCTTGGCGACGCTCAGGAGGGGCTCGCGGCCCAGGCTCTCGACCTTTGTGCTGATGTTCTCATTCATGTACTTGACTGCTTCGCGGATGGCTAGGCGGTAGCCGGTAATGATGGTCGTGGGGTGTATCCGGTTCTTCATGAGCTCGTTGGCCCGACGCAGAAGCTCAGCCGCAATCAGGACAACGGATGTGGTACCATCGCCGACCTCCTTGTCCTGCTGGTGGGCAAGGTCGACGAGAATCTTGCCGGCGGGGTGCTCGACATCTAGTAAAGACAGAATCGTGGCGCCATCGTTGGTGACAGTGACATCCTGAGCTCAAATATTGCATGTTTAGTTTCTGGACAGAGACAGCAGAAAGGGGGGCAGGCGGAGAGGGGGGCCATTTGGGCGAGAAGAGGCAAAACTTACACCAATGTCATCAACCATCATCTTGTCAAGACCGCTAGGGCCGAATGAGCTCTTCACCACGTTGGCAATGGCCTGCGTAGCAGCAACTAGAAGCCGCAAGCCCGGTGGGTTAGTACGGGAGAAGCTTTGGAGGGGCAGTTTTGCAGGAGCACACACCGTTCTGGTCGCGAATGTCGCTGCCGGAAATCTTCTGGCCACCCAGAAACAGGGTGCCGTTCCCTGACTGTTCGAAAAGGGAGCCCATGATTAATGAAAAATGTGATAGAGAGCAATGTGGTCGGGAAGGGAGAAATTAAGACAGGGCGGGCGAAGGTATCAAAAAAAAGTCGTGATGAACACGTTCTGAAGGCGATGTGCTTCTGTCAGCTTCTTTGGTGTAGGCCAGGCTCCTTTTGCATTTTTGCAGCTGCCGGACAGGTGTTAATATGGGGCGAGCAGGAGCACTGGGTACTTTGCTGAAAAGTGGATGCTGCGACGACTGGCTGGCTTACATAATTACAGCTGTACAGCAGTACCATACCACTCTGCACTACTACTGCACAATACTGCTGATGCATGCTCTGCTAGCTGAGAATCTTCACATACACACCCACTGGCCCCTCCTCCCCGCTGTAAAACAGCCGGAAGCCCCTCCCTCTCCATTAAACTTTTCTCTTCCCAACTGACAGCGGGGAACTCAACCTTGCCTATCTCGCAGTCTGTGCCCCCCAGCAAGCTTGAACCACGCCTACACTCTCATTGGCGCGATAACCAGTGTTCTTATCCGTTATCGCGGGCTGCAAACTACCCCTCCAAACGCGCCACCAAAACGCCACACACCGAGAGGGACCTGAGCTAGTGCCTGAAGAGTCAAACAAAGTGTGCCTGAACGATGAGGGAGTGCCATGTATGAATCACTCACTAACTAGCAATAATAATAAGAGGGGCAGGGTTCAGTAAGTATATTCCAGCACATGCAAACGCCGACTCACTCATACTCCGTTTCCCTGCTTATCGCCCCTTGATTGGCTGGATCTCTTTCACCTTGGACTGATCCTTACGCCTATATTTTGTCTTTTCCCTTGACCAAACGTCTTGTCACAGTTCACGTCGTGTCTTTCTTTTGCTGCTTCAAGTCATTCACCTGCGTGACGAGCTCGCGATACCACCACCATGGCCGATCCCACGACCCCCGATGTTCCTGCTGCCGCTGCCGCCCCCGCGGAGCCCTCCAAGAGTGCCCTGAAAAAGGCCGAGAAGGAGGCCCGTCTTGCTGCTCAGAAGGCCGAGAAGGCTGCCAAGAAGAAGAACCAGCCTGTCGTGCCTGTTTCTTCCAAGAAGACGGACGACATCATTGGAATCACTGTTACCAAGGCTGAGAACTTCTCGCAGTGGTACCAGGAGGTCGTGCTCAAGGCCGAGATGATCGAGTACTACACCGAGATTTCTGGGTTCTTCGTTCTGCGCCCCACTTCCATGTACGTCTGGAATACTATCCGCAAGTGGTTCCAGGAGCGCATTGAGGCCATGGGTGTCGAAGAAACCAGCTTCCCCATGTTTCTGTCGCAAAAGTCCTTTGAGCGTGAGAAGGACCACGTTGAGGGCTTCGCTCCTGAGCTGGCTTGGGTCACCAAGGCGTAAGTATCACTTCTCCAGTCCAGCCCACAGCATGTGATCCTCTCTAACATCTGCCTGGCATTCTCCAGTGGTGACAAGGATCTCGAGGTCCCTGTTGCTGTCCGTCCCACCTCCGAAGCTGTCATGTACCCCTACTACTCCAAGTGGATTCGCAGTCACCGCGATCTGCCCTTCCGTCTGAACCAGTGGAACTCCGTCGTCCGTTGGGAGGCCAAGCAGACCACCCCCTTCCTGCGTGCCCGTGAATTCATGTGGCAGGAGGGCCACACCGCCCATCTGACCGAGGAGCTGGCTGGCAAGGAGGTTCTGGAGATTCTGGAGCTCTACGCCGGTGTCTACGAGCAGCTTCTGGCTGTCCCCGTCGTGCGTGGCCGCAAGACTGAAAACGAAAAATTTGCTGGTGGCTACTACACTACCACTGTCGAGGGTTACATCCCGTCCAACGGCCGTGGTATCCAGGGTGCTACTTCTCACTGCCTGGGTCAGAACTTCTCCAAGATGTTCGACATCACCATTGAAGACCCCAACAAGCAGGGCTCACACCTGCACGTTTGGCAGAACTCGTGGGGTCTATCTACCCGTGTCATCGGTGTCATGGTCATGATCCACGGTGACGACAAGGGTCTGGTTATGCCCCCTCGCATTGCCCGTACCCAGGTCATCCTCATTCCCGTCGGCATCAACAAGAACACCACGCCCGAGGAGCGCAAGAAGCACGAGGAGTCTCTGGATGAGATCGAGGCCCAACTGAAGAAGGCTGGCGTCCGTGCCGAGTCTGACTGGCGCGAGGGCCACACTCCCGCCTGGAAGTTCAACGACTGGGAGCTGAAGGGTGTTCCCCTGCGCCTCGAGTTCGGCCCCAAGGACGCCGCCAAGAGCCAGGTTTCCTTTGCCCGCCGTGACACTGGCGAGAAGGGCGCCATTACCCTGGCCGACTTGTCCGCCAAGGTGCCCGAGCTACTCGAGACCATCCAGGCCGACATGTACACCAAGGCCGAGAAGTCCTTCCGCGAGCACCGCATTCAGATCACCGACTGGTCCAAGGTCATGCCTGCCCTGGACGATAGAAATGTCGTGCTCATCCCCTTCTGCCACGACGGCGCCTGCGAGGACCGCATCAAGGAGCTGACCACGGGCAAGATCGAAGTGTCCGAGAATGGCGAGCCCCCCAAGCCCACCATGGGCATGAAGTCGCTGTGCATTCCCTTCGAGCAGCCCGAGGGTATCGCCAAGGGCGAGACCAAGTGCCTGAACCCTGAATGCTCCCGCAACGCCGAGAGCTGGGTCATGTTCGGCCGCAGCTACTAAGCGTTCGTCTTATTCATTAAAGACATGCAACCGGTTTTCTTTACGGAGGGTAGGGGTTTTCAAGCATTTGAGGGTTAGCGAGGGTTATGGTTTTTTGTAAGCGAGGAAGAATGAGCCATCGACGACGTTTTAACTTGACAAGAAAAAAAAATTAAAGAAATTTACAAAGACGTAGTTATGTGAACAATTAGATGCCTTATGTCCAAGTAATGGATGTGGCCAAGCTTGGAAGATACGAAAAACCGCAGTATTTATACAGCACACGGATTCACGAGACAAACTAGCCAACAGATCTCGGCGGTAATTCATAAAAATATGGTAGGTAATTATGTTTTGAGACATTGATGCGAGATATAGTCTATTCGATACTTGTACACAGGCAAAGAAGTCCACCCTGTATATAGTCGCGCAGAAAAAAAAGGGAAAAAAGAAAACAGAATCCGTCATTTGTATCTGTTGAAATCGAGCTCTGAAGGGGGAGGATAGGCAGTCGACTAGTAAGAAGATGGATTTATGGTGGTATTGGCACACGAAAAACAAGGGCAAAGAGAGGTGAAGGGAGGGGAAGAGGGTGGGGAGAGGGCCAATGGCAAAGATAAAGGGTGAAGAGATGGCAGACATCGACACTTGTATCCTAACAGCAGAAACAAAGAGGCCGACGTGAAAAGTGTCAAGTCATGAATATAAACCCGAGAGAAGAGAGACAGGAAGCCAATTGACGCATTTTACAACGTTTTTTTTCTGTGTTTTGGTATAATCGAGTGTATGTTCTTGTCTCCGTTTAACCAATGACCAGCTTGCCCTCCTCAGGGAAGTCATAGGGGGGGATCTCGAGGTTAAGGGGAGCGGGCCCTTTTCTTATACGGCCGGAGATGTCGTAGTGAGAACCGTGGCAGGGGCAGAACCAACCGCCATAATCACCGGCCTCGCCAATGGGCACACAGCCCAGATGGGTGCAGACACCTAAGAAAACAGTCAGCATTGGCGGCAGAGAAGTGACGCGGGTAGTGGTAGCTTGGCCGGGGGAGGCTGAAGCAATAACGGCAGCGTAGTCTGAACAATCAAGTTGTAGACAGCCATGCTAGACAGACATGTGTGATGTTCTCGCTGGAATGCCGCCAACCAATGGCTTTGGAAAGCCGAATTGGCGGATTCCGCGAATTCCGAATCGTATCATGCCACACAGCTAGCGCACCCGGTACATGGAAGATGGGCTTGGATTTTCTTACCCAGCATGACCAGCCACTCGGGCTGCTTGACACGGTCGGCATCAACCTGGGGGTCACGGAGGGAGGCAACGTTGACCTTGTTGGCCTCGTCAATCTCGGCGGAAGTACGGTGGCGGACGAAGATGGGCTTTCCACGCCACTTGATAATGACCTGTTCGCATGATTCCTGTTAGATGGGTGCTCAGCGGCGGCAGTGGGGACGGTCAGATGCGACTTACGTTCTTGCCCTCGGGGATGGCATTCAGGTCAACCTCGACCTTGGCCATGGCCAGGACGTCGGCGGAAGCAGACATGTTGACCAGGAACTCTGATTATCGTCAGTATATATGGGCCTTGGGTACGCGACACCGGTCGAGCGGATGTCCGGTGACAAGAGAAGTCGGCAATCGCGCCTCTCTCATCACCGAACACCAATTGGGCGGGAAATCAGGCTTTGCTCACCCTGGACGGTCGACTTGGCACCGGCAGCCGAGACGGCACCCATAGCACCGACCATGAAGTAACCGAAGAGCTTGTTGACGCCCTCGGGCTTCTTGCTCATGTACTTGCCGAAGCTGGGGATCTGGCTGGTCTGAGGGTCGCCCTTGAAGGGGGCGGTGTAGGACGACGAAGGGGCCGAGGCGCCGCCATCGCGGACGGCAGTTGAGCTGAGAGCCCGGACGGCGGGAACGGCTGTCTTGGGCAGGGCGCGGACGGCCAGGCGGGAAGCAGAGAGCGAGGCCATTGTGACGGAAGGACTAATGTGATTCGTGATTCGTGATTCGAGATCAAGCCGGAGCCAATAAGGGCAAACTGTCGTCGAGATGTCGAAGGAGTGGAGATGCTTCGCGGTGGGAGAGGTCCGAAAACTCGCGGAGGGGAAAAGGAATTAACAAGGAAAGAAAGGCTGAGATCTTTTTTTTCTCTTCTTTGCTGTGATTCGGCAGGAATGGTAATTTTGAGACGGCGTTTTTTCAGGCTACGCAGCCAAAGAGTGGAAACACCACAGGCCACTCCCCTCTCTAAAATGTGCCAGAAAACAGCACAGGCAGTGGGTGAGTGGATGCCTCAGGCCAATGAGACACTGGTGTTTGGATGGCGGCCCCAATTGTCCAGTAAAATTTTGGGACAGCGCCTGGCCGGTCTGCTCTAGCGGGCCTAGATTTTGAATTGGCGCTGTCTGATTGGCTGTACGTCCTCAGATCATACGCGTGGTTTACCCGGCGGAACCCGACCCATTTTACGCCTCACAAGTCATCGGCTGGAGCTGAGGAATCGGGGATGCAGAGTCACATTGGCTGGCCAATCACAGAACGTCTGTTCTCAGCAATCCCTGTATCGATTGCATTCTCAGAGACGTCAACCTCCATACACAACCACAATACGCCGACATGATGGAGCTATCAAGCTCTGTTTATTTCTACTTATTGCAGCTTCAATGCAACTGCTTTAGGCTCTGAATTAATCTCCGAGCATCATCCACACTGATATACAGTCCTTCACAAACCAACTCCTGCATCGTCTCGCTCATTTCCAGGAACCTCTCCAACTGCTCACCGTCAACAAAGCTCAAGGGCTCTTTGTCCGTAATCAGCTCGTGGCGGAATGCTCGATACTCTGCAAAGCTCAAATCGCCCAGGGTCTTGATGTGCTGTGTAATGCGTTCCTGTAACTCGACCATGACATCACGGTAGCGGGCCTGCAGAATCCCGAAGAGATAAACACCGCCCTCAGCCTACATGCAAATGTTAGCGTTTGTGTTGTGCAGTGCCATCTAATACTTGGCAAACTAGGAGTGCAACTTACAGTAGTCATAATTGCTTGAGCCTCAAGCAATCCTCTAGACTCGGAGCTGATGTTCAGGGGCCGCAATGTGTTGACCTGTTCGCCAATGTTGACAGCACTGATATAGTCAACATTGCTCGACTTCAGCCCGGTGTTGCTATTTTCCTGTTGTTCCGTGTTGAACACAATCACATTGCCCTCTGCATCGGCCTGGAGCCATGTGTAGGGCGCCACGCAAGCCAAGGCAGTAGGCCACAGGCTGAGTCTGTGCTGTGCAACAAACTTGAGGCGTTCGCTAGGAGCCTTACTCAGATCCAAGCGGTGGAAGCAGACCGACTTGGTCAGGTCGGAAATGCCTACCATGTCTCCGCAAACATCCATAGCAGTTGGAGATAGGATGGAGCCGATGGACGCCACCTTTTCCAAGTGGCCAAACTTGGCAGACGATTCAGTGTATTTGAAGACACGAATGCCGTTAGCAACACCCACAAATATGAGATTGTCCTTGACTTTGATCGAGGAAATGGCGGATGGAGTTCTCCATGTAGCAAGGGAAAAAAGCTTCTTCTGCTCATCGATACCAAACACTGTCAAAGTGCCGCCAGCTTCAGCGCTATCTACCTCAATAAATGAGGTGCCAATGACAATTCTTTCAACGTCCCCTTCAATCTCATCGTGGAACTTGAGAATATCTAGTGATTCAGGCACTTGTAAATGACTCTCGTGTTCTAGAGTAAACGGTTCCCCCAGTGGACTGAACATGATCTCATCCACCAGCTGTAATGAAGACTCAACAATCTCTTCGTTTCTTTCTAGTCTTTTAGACAGACAGGCAAGGATAAAGGCTTGTTGTGAAGGAATATAAGCCAATCTCCTAATGGTCTTCTTCAAGGGCAGAGTTTTAACGTGAGTTCGCCGCTGGTTGTCGATGACGCCAATCAAAAGCTGATCATTAGCTGCAATGACAAGAGAATCTGGGAATGCGTCCGAATTGAATGACACAACGCTCGTGGCATTCTCAATGGTTGTAGCGGAAAATACGAGCGCTGTTTTATTTGGCTCGCTATAAATCAGGCTCGAGAGATCGTTGGTGACAAGCACAGTGTTGGTACCGCCTTGTTGTGGTATAACATGCAATCGCCCTTCCTGAGTTCCTAGAACAACCGTCGTAGTACTAGAGACCGAGTAGTCCATTGGCGAAATGGAAGAAGTCATCACCACTCCATCGTCCATGGCCACAACGAGAGTGGGATCGCTTTGACCTTGTGGATGAATCTGTGTCAGAACTATATCACGAGGGACGGCTATACTATCTTCAGATTTTGGAATAGAAACGGTAGCAACCACATTCATCGTCTCCAATGCGACTAGGGATATGCTTCCTGACTTCCACAAACCAATAATTCCAATATTAGGTAAAGCGTGTGAAGTAGCGATACAAGAAACTTCGTCCCTGTCACTATCGGATAGAGGTTCGATTACCTCGCCAATTGCAGAGAGTTTGTTAGTCATTTCTAATGATATGACTTTGGTGCCATTGACGACAATGAGAACGTAATCGTCGTTCGCGGAAGCGTTGGATATAGAGTTTCCGGAACCTGGCTCCCAGCTGCTTAGTACTTGGCCGCTAGACTTATGGCGTAGTGTTGCGGATGAAGCGGTAACTTGTAGTACAATATTATGGCCCACATCTCTCGCAACAAGACTCGGGGAATTGAGGTCAAGGGATGCCAAAGACTGGAGTTCTTCGATTGATCCATCGACACCAAACTCAAAGACTCTAGTGTCGATCAAGGATGACACGACAATCATGTTGTCCTTGTCCATTCTTTTAGCACGAAGACTGAACAGACTTTTGGTGTTTTTGAAATCGTCCATGACACCGACAATATCGGTACCCACGCCACTCCGAATAGACCGCAAAGACCCATCAGACCATACTCCAGAGCCAGCAACAATGCGTGCCTGTCCAGAGGAGAAGTCGGGCCGTTGCGCCGCATCATTGCTGCGATTGCTCATGTCCATTATGGCAAAGTCAAGGATTGGAGCGTTGTTGGCGAATGAATTCGGGGCATTGAGAATTTCGAGTTCGGACTTTTCAAAGTCTAGCCGCAGCAGCTGAGAGTCGGCATAGTGAGAGCCTAGGTATACCACACTGTAGCCCAGATAGGATAATGTTGAAGACCGAGATACCTGTTGGCTAATCTTTGATGTTTCGATATGCATGACCCAAGTTCCTTCGGTAACCAAACGTAGTATGTGGAGGTAGCCGTAATCGTCGCCCAGAATGTAAGTGCGGTTGTCAACTTGCGCCCAAGTAGTGAAAAGGGTTGCTTCTGGCAAGAACATTTGGACTTGTTCGAAACTTAAGCCATCCATGTATACTACGGTTGTTTCTCCAACGGCAATCAGGCCGCCTAGATAGGCACGATTCGCGGTAGATGTTGCCCGCCTTACATGGTAGCGGTTGTTCTCATCAAATTCGCTAGGGACGGGAATCAGAATCGAGGTGTGGGGGTCCTGGAGGGTCAAAAGGTGTTCGCGGTCCTTGGAGTGAAATTCATTGATCTGTAATTGCTTATCGTCGGATGTGACAGGGTATATAGAAACGCGGGCATCCTCTTCATCACTTTCAGTCTGATATAGAAATGCGATCCGAGGGCCCGTGATAGATGGCAAGAAGCAGGCCGACTTGACAAACAACTCTGATATCCGTTCCTGGCCCAGGAAGCGGAGAGACTTTAAGCCCTTTTTTGCCTTGGGGCGCTCCTCAACTCTGTTGATAGAGATGACGCCCTCCCAAAGCAGCAATGCTATAAACTTGCCAGTGGGGTCGACGAATGCGCGGTTTGAGCTGTCTGTAGCGCGTGAGTATTCAGATGGGTTTCCTCGAATGACTTCGGGGATTTCTATTTGATTCGTCACCTCGTCCCACCAGACTGTGATGTAGTTGTGTGTTTCGGTCCCGATGAATAGCATGTCGCGTTTGGCTTCCTTGGGTCGCAACTTGGTAATGGTGGCAATAGTCCCGTTGATCATGCGCGAGTGGAGGCAGACAGCGTTGTCGTCGGTAATGCGCCAAATTTCGATGCGATTGGTAGTCCTACAGGCCGAGATTAGCTACCACTGCAACTCCACGGGGGCCGAGTGTGGCTTACGCTATGACGAGGTCATCTTCGATTTCTGAGGTGAACCGAGCCGTGAGCGAGTACCTCACGCTGGTTGGGCGGTGTATCGGTGCGAAAAAAGCCATCGTGAAGTGCGTGAGCAGAGAGACACATTCAGACGTGGATTTGCGATGTGGCAAAGCGAAGTTTAAAGAAAGCCTCAGCGCAGGCGCAGAATAGCCGGTTTCATTAGGACCCGGTTTGTGGGGAAGCTCAAGGTGCGACCAGACTTTTGCCTTGACTTCAACAAGGTGTGATCCGACGTGACGCAAGTGCCATTTTGGCCAAGAGTGGGGCACCAAGCTAGTGCACGGGCAGGCGACGACAAGCCCCACACCGGCGAAGTAGACGGGCCAGCAAAGGGAAGAGCGGCCAAACGCGCAAATGGGCAATTGCGAGCGTTATTCAAGAAGAGAAACTACGGGATTTTCGCAAAGCAGGTTTTCCAAAGCACGTAATGGTGGTCATTCTGGCAAAGCAGTTGGGGCCAAAGGCATTCCGCTCATTGGTGGCTGGCCTTTATTGGGCCCGCGAAAGGTCAAACGGGACATGGCAGCAAAATGAAAAGCCGATGAGAGCTGTACTTCGGTAACTGCTTCATTGTTTATCGGACAAGCGCCCATGTATCGCCGTGCAAGAGTTTTCTTTGTTTGGATGACTCCGCCGTTTCTTGCGATCTGGCTACATTCATCACCCTGCGTCCGCCATGTCTGATCACCCTCACGACTCAAGTCTGTCTCCCAAACTCGGCTCATGGCCTCTCTCCGATTCATCACATGTTGATCACCAGAAAGCTGCCAAATACATTCCCCAGATTGGGAATGTAGACTCTGTGCAGTACGCCCGCCTCCACGGTCTGTTTGAGCCCCTGTTGTTGGAGCCATACAAGATATTGAGGCATCACCAAAGGCGCAGCTATTGGGACGTCGACCTTCTAAATGACGATCACCTTCCTGGGTTTTTGATACCTCATTGCGTAGTTAGCGACGACCAAAGCTTTGAATCCGATGGCTACGCAAGCCATGTGATTAGAGGCGACATCACTCCGGTTGACAGTGATTCTGTTACAACCTTCATGCACACTGTGATAGAACGAAATATAAAACTAGCGCTACCACTGCTTCGCAGCGATAATGACCGCGATCTGGCGGAATTTTTCGCGATGCGGCGTTGCTACCAGCACTTCGATATCAAAGAGTTCGTGCTACCGCTTGAGCCAGTGGACGAAACCCATGACGAGGGAATGGAATTTCCAGAAAGCGCCGTTCACTTGCTATGTCTTCTAGAAAGCGAGGCCGAATTTGAAACCTTGGAGTCTCTCGATTTAGCTGATGAATGGCTGCAAAGTTCATTAGCGGATATCAAAGAGACGCTCTCTTATGATGATGTATTCATGACCCGGCATGCTCCAGCTGTAAGTTACAAAAATCTCTTCCATACTATTTAATAATTGACAAACACTGAATCTCGTAGGTCCGTCTTCTCTCTCCTCCATTGAGCCCAGTTCAAAAAGTCTTTGAGCCCTTTGTGCCATCGGAAGAAGCTGCCAAGTTATTCTCACCCGACTCCGATATCCCATCACTCATCGAGTTCGACCTGGCAGCAGCCATTGAGGGGATGAATAAAAGTTGTCCTCAAGATGATATTGGAGACGAAGCATTAGAAACTGCCTTGACAAGCCTCCTACCTCAACTATCGTCACCTTATCAAACTGCCAATGCACAGAGCATCAAAATTGACCTTCCATTGTTGAAGCTAGACTCAATTCTTCCTCCACGTACAGCAACTCCTTGTGTTATCGATTTAACGCAAGATGAAGTACTAGCCACACAGTTAACATATGGGGAGGATTCGCTAGATTGGAGGAACAGCCAAGTCAATAAGGATATTGTTATAGAAGGTGCCTTGTGGGAGATTTTCGAGTCGAAGGCTGAAGCTGTCAACGCGTCACTAGATCAGGAAAGGCTTCGTTATCGCGAAACAGCTCTACGAATGACTGCCCCAGTAATGGATTTTACTTGCCCGGTTCCATTATGGGCACTTTTGTGTGGTAATGCTAAAGAAACATTCCTCCATATTACGAAAGTCTTTCCCGGCATTTTTAACTTCTCTATTTTCCAAAGAGAACCAAACTCATCTATTAATCGCTTGCCATGGAAACTATTGCCTTCATTTCCAAAGAAGTGGGCAGTAGTTGAGGATATTGACTCCCATCAAGAGCTTTTGGCTACACACCTGTCATTAGACCCCATTGCTCATGACGATATTTGGGATTCGACCAATCGCTTCACCTTTTTGAACACAGATGCTGAGGAAGACGAACTTCAACCCGTGTCTAATCAAGTCTGTCCACCGAAAGCCATCATTCACTCAAGTCGTACAAAGCCCCCTGAACCTCATATCACAAAGTCCACTCTCCGATATGCGTCTCAATTCTTCCCAAGCTCTGATTCCTTGACCGAAGCACTTGACGCGCCTTTAAAAAGACACACAAGTCTTGTAGACTCTCAGAGGCTGCCAAAGCTATCGACTCCAAATCCATCAAGTCCAGCGCGCCGCCAAAAATCACCTACACGGTTTACCATGGCTCCACCACAAAAGAGGCATAGCAACTTGTTAGCAGACGTCATGGCGATAAAGCGATTGCGGTCGACTCAGCAAAAGAATCAACTCCCATCACCATCAATACCCCTTCCAAATCTTTCCAACGACAGTTCGGCAGGCCAGCATCTTGCGAACTTTATGAATATCATGAGCATTTCTAAAAGGAACCCACCGAAATCCAGTCCTTTCTTTTCATCGCAGACGCCTCGAATTCGACAAATCACAACCCATAGTAATGCCCCATCTTCAGTATCCAAAGCCGCTCTCGCCGCTACACCCCATGTAGCTCCAAGCTTGCCACCTACTATGAATCGCCTTACTGGACGCTATTTCGTTTCAGTTTCCATAGGCACTAAACTTACACGCCTCATTCAAAAGCTTCAACCCAATATTGAGCTACTCGATCGTAACTACAGTCGATTCAACGCGCTTAATAAGACTCATACATCGCTACAGCCCCGGAATATAACATCAGAACTCTGCTTTGAAGCTGATATATCGATTTCTTCGGTGTCTGGCATTCTCATCGTCTCGATTTCAATGATCACGCGACAAAAAGCAGAAGTCCACCAACGCGTACAAAAAGTCAGTCGATTATACAAAAATCTGCAACTCCTTATACTAGCCAACGACAAGGAAGGCCACGGCGCCCCAGTACTTGAACCTGATGAAGTTGAGGCATACACTGACCTCTGTTGTTTCTCTCCCTCCCTGCCAAACAATGTGTCAATTAGCTTGGTCGGTGGGGTGGACGAAAATGTAGCCAAGTGGGTTGTATATCTACTTGGAAGCCGGCAGCATGAAACCCTGCAAGTATCACCTTTACTTAGCATCGAAGAGTCAAGCTGGGAAAGGCTCTTCAGGTTGTGTGGCCTGAATGTATGCGCAGCACAAGTACTAGTAGCAACTTTGGAGCGACAATGGCAAGACAAGGGCTTGGTAGCATTCGCACAGATGACAACTGAGCAAAAAGTCAAGCATTTCAGCGAAATATTCAGTGCCGATCCCAGCTCGCTCCAGAGAATCTCAACTGCCTTGAGCAGAAGGTGGAGGTGACACGCCCAGTGCTAAACATCAATACATGGGTATCTTCAATTGAAAGTCTAAGCGTCTCTACTTGAAGTATCGTCTCCATGGCGATCATCATCACGTTTTTCTCCGCCATTGTCTCCAATGCTCCATATCTTTACACCTGTTGTTCCCACAACCCGAGTCGGCACCTGATCTCGAGTCTCTTCCTCTCTATGGGAACCAACTTCCCAGGCACCCCCACACGTAGCCACGACTGACCCACACATGTGCATTGCCGTGCTGCCGACGGCACAGTCATGGGCCTTCCAAGTCCATGCCGGTTCATGTACGCCATCTACACTGGCAACATCTTCCCATACGGCCACCATACCGCTCTGGTCTCCAGCCCACACTTCAAAGCCACCTTGGGTGTTTTGGTACACATCGCAGGTGACCCGCTGGCTTGTATGGTCTCTGTTTACCTTAGATAGGACGCACAACGGTTTACCTGTTCCGCGGATATCATACACCAACATGCCGCTCGTCTGGCGCTCGTTGATGAGTAGATAGCGGCCACATGGGCTCCACTTGACCTGCATAATTCCGGTCCCGCCAGCATCATGCCTCAAGTCCCGCTCGGCGACGTCTTTAATAGACCACGTACCGATGGCCTGCGCGCTACGTGCAATATCGTATAGGCCAACCCATCGCGTCCACGTACCAGCCGCAAGAAGACCATCAGAGCCCATGCTGCTGGGCGTGCTCATATCAAGCGCAGAAACCATCCCCTTCATTCCCACGCCGCCTCCCTTGGAAATGTGCCGGCGCGACGGGATGGTGTGGATGGTCAGCAGTGGGCTGGCAGTGCCTGGCCGTGAGGCATCGATGTAGTCCAGACGATTCATGGAGCCTACGAGAAAGTGGGAGCCTGGGCTGAGCCATAGGGCAGCTGACGGCTGTATAAAAGCTTCGGTTTCATAGCGAATCAGCTTATACCCGGCGACGGGGGGTAGTGCAGTGTTGCTGGGGAACAGATGGAACAGTTGAATAGGCGCATCTTTAGTCCCGACCAGAACAAGCTGCGTGGAAGGTTCGTCGAGGGAGAAGTATGGTGCAGGCTCGAATATGTTGGAGGAAGACGGCAGGCGGATTGTGCCGTGGGTGGGAAGCGGCGACGGTGTGGGAGAGGATAACAAGTCGGGCGGCACAACATGGGCGACTACAGTGTTGGCAGAAGTGCATCCAACTAACGAGGTGCCATCAGCAGTCCACCGGATATGCTTGTAGAAGAAGGGCTTCGCAGGTTGAGTCTGGGTGGAATCAGAGGCGATGCGACCACCAGACGAGACAGAACGCAGAGTTTCCGTTGATGCAGACGATGCAGAGGGCGGCGGCGATGGATCTGGTGGTGGCGACGGCGAAGAAGATTCCCTGGATGAAGGCGAGCGGCCCGCAATGTGTGTCGAAGCGGCGAGGTGGATGGGAGGCCGGTTCGCGCGGTCAGACGGTGGTGAGTCCATGGCGCAGTGGCCAACGGCGGCGTGCAGCGCAGGCTAAGCGAGCGAGTGCCCAAAGTTTCAGTAGCGAGACAGGCAACCAACTGGCCGGTCGTCAGCCCTACCAGGCAACCCTAGAGAACCCTAGGAACGGCTGGCCGTAAGGCCCACTTCGTTCATGTAGGGTTGGCTGGGTTGGCGAATAGAGGCGCGTAACTGAAATCCGGGGCTGGTCCTTGCCTTTGGTTTCACGCCAGCCATGTCAAATAGCTAGTTACAGGAGGAAGGACAATAAATAGCCTGCACATCCCTGTATTCCATTCCTCGTTTTCTAGTGATGGGCGATTACTCTTGAGGTAGGTGTGGCCCCTTGGAGTAGAAAAAGGGCCGTCAAATCAATCAGTTGCAACCGACGTCATTGCTGGGCCTGAAAAGCCTAGTTAAACCACTTTCCCCACGACCCCCGGATTTTTTTATCTTCTTATATTTTCTCGTCTCTTGTGTGCGTGATTGTGTGCGCTGAGCCCAGTCTGCTTTTGCGCTCTTTGTTCGTTTTCACTAGGCGCCATTGCTTGCTACGCTACTTTTTTTCTTCATATTTGGCTCTGATTATTGAGCTAAAAAACAAAGAAAAAAAAAAGTCGCCACTACCGCCTCCATTGAAACACCGATTCTCATCACCAGAAATACAACTTCATTGCCGGCACACCGCTGCTCCAGGCTTCGCGAATTCTCCAGCGCCCTCTGCCGCCGCTCCAGCCCGCCACCATGGATGCTTCCCCGGCGCATCCCAGCACGCTGTTCGCGGCTGCGTCGGCCGTCGATCGCTGCGATCTGATGGCCAAGCCGAACCTCACCAACGTCTTTGCATCAGTGTGAGCGAGCCCAACGCAGTCCACAAAAAAAAAGAAGTTCCCTGTCGCTAACAACCGCCTCCCTCCTCCCCCTCACCCGCTATCTATAGCTTCCTTGTTGTTGGTCTTCTTGCCTCGTATCTGCCCCAGCACTGGCGGATCTACTCCCGCCGCACCGCTGAGGGTATCTCGCCCTACTTTGTGCTTCTGGGCACCACCTCGGCCACTGCCGGCTTCGCCAATATCCTGATGACCGAGCCCTCGCGCCAGGACATCGCGTGTTGTAAGATCGTTGACGGCTTTGACTGTGCTGTTGGGCTGCTGGGTATTGCCCAGCTGGGCGTGCAATGGCTGTGCTATGTTGCCATGTGAGTCCGTTCCTATGCCGTTTGTTCTCTTGCCGATTAACCCAACCGCTCACCGGCTCTGCCCGTAGTCTCCTGCTCTACCTCATCTTCTTCCGGGAAGCCAGCCCTGAACAACCGACCGACGCCGACGCCGAAGCTGAAATCGACCCCAAGACCAGCCGCAACACCGCCATCGTCATAGGCTCCATATGCCTGTTCTTCGCCATCGTCATCGGCGCCGTCAGCACTGTGCTCACCCTCCACAACCCAGACCACCTCAACATATGGGCCGACTTCCTCGGCGTCATGGCCGCAATCCTCGCTGCCGTCCAGTACCTCCCGCAGATCTGGACCACCTGGCACCTGAAGCACGTCGGCAGTCTCAGCATCCCCATGATGTGCATCCAGACCCCCGGCGGCATCGTCTTTGCCATCAGCCTGTACGGCCGCCTGGGCCTGCGCGGCTGGAGCACATGGGGCATCTACGTGCTCTCAGCCCTGATGCAGGGCTCGCTGCTCGTCATGGCCGTGTACTTTGAGATTGCGCGCGAAAACGCCGCCGCCACTGCCGCCCGCCGCGCCGCCGCCCGCGCCTCGCGCCGCGCTGCCCGCTCGCAGCAGGCCTCGCTCGCCGTGCCCCAGCGCCCCAGCGGCCTCTGCCGCACCTTCTCGGAAGCCTACGACGACGCCCTGCCCGGCCCCTACACGGCCCACCCGCAGAGCTACGCCGAGACCCCCGACGAGCTCGACCGCCTGTGGTACCGCGAGGAGCGCCAGATCAACAACGAGACGCGCCCGCTGCTCGCCCCCGGCGGCATCGGCACGCCAAACCGCCACTACGCCTCGACCGCATCGGCGCCGGTTTCGACGCAGACCCCCGCTGGCCCCTCCTCGGCTTCCAAGGGCGCGGCGGGCGTCTCGCGCCGCAGCAGCAAGCGCAGCGCAAAGAACGTGGCTGCCGCTGCTGTCGACGACGGCGGGTCTGTGTCGAAAAAGGAGGGTGCCGGTAGCACGGGTGGCGAGACCAAGGATGGAAAGAGTTCTCCGCAGTAAAAACTACGGCTTGTTCTTGTTCTTGTTCCGTCGCCCTGTGGCTGTCTGTCTTGGATGGCGGGGCTCAGCATGTATGTATATACAAAAGTTGTAGTTGGCAGACGACCGGCTCCGTTCTCCCCCTCCCCCCCCCCCCGGTGACCATGATGCCTCCAGGCTGTCCTGCCCTGGCTCTTTTAGCTGTGTCACCTCTTTTTTTTTCTTCGCGAGCAAACCTTTTGTGTTTTCTCTTTCCATCTATCACGACCTCTCCTTGGTTTTTTTTTGTTTTTCTTCATACACAACTGTCTTTCTTTGGTCTAATGTTTTTTTTTCCTTTCCAAGTAGGCTGTTTTGTCATTCGAGCAGGATATCTTCAGTGTGCATTTTTTTTCTCCTCATTATTCTACCGCCCTCTTTTTTTTTTTGAAGTCCTGTTAAATAAATAGCATCGCCATTCTTTCTTTTATATATTTGCTTTGTCACTTTCTTCAATGGTTCATGCCCGTCTTTGTTTTTGGGGGGGATTTATTCTCCTGTTCTTATGTTGTCAGAGTCGACCTTCGTGATCATTAGCGCCGTGTATGAAGCAGAAATATTAAACAATGCCGAAAACGAGAAGGAAAAAAACAAAACAAGGAAATAGTAAAAGAAGAAGGAAACAAAAAAAGAAACAAAAAAACAGAGAACAAGCCTTCGTAGTTCGTGTCCCACGTCTAGATGTTATACACTTTCTATATCCAGAACAGCTCCGGGTCCCAGATTCGTTCAAAGCTCACCCTTCCCCCTTTCACACGTCTTCTCCAATAATAGTAGAACTATCCTGTGTCTTCGTCTACTGCTGTCTTCCATACCAGACAGGCATACTCTTGTAGTTCGTCTTCGGTAATCACAACATCGTTCTCTGTTCTCGGCACGTCCCCAGGGCTGGCTAGGAATATGTCATTGAAGTCAATGTGTATCGGCCCTCCATGTACTTCAAACAGGTCCGGCACAATGGGTTCCATAGAGCCTATTCCCGGCGACGCCGGCTTGTCAACCAGCATGGAATCGTCTTCATCGGCGTCGGTCTCCCCGTCAACCTGCTCATCCATTTGCAGGGTCGATTTACGCTTGTTGACCAGACTACCGCCGCGGCGTGGTTTGATTTCAATCTTTTGCACGCACTGGCCGACCGAGGCCAGCCATTTCTCGATGATGATGGTGCCGGTGGAGTGGACGGTCTTGGCGATCAGAACGACGCGCACCTGGCCGTCGGAGGCGTCGAACCACCAGCGCGCCTTGGTTTGGAGCATGAGTACGGATTGCGACCAGCCGGCCTCGAAGACGAGCGAGGGAAAGGTCTTTTTCTTCTCGGCGCGCTTTTTGCGGCTTTCCAGTTCCTTGGCCTTTTCTTCCTCGGTCAGCTTCTTCTTTTTCGCAGTCTTGGTCTTGGACTTTGGCGTGTTTCCGTTCTTCCCATCAGTTTTGTTTGCGGCTGGCGTAGAATCAACAGGAGGAGCGTCAGTCATTTGGACCACGGGGATTTCGTTGCCATTTGAGGGGGCGACGGTATCTGCAGACTCGATATCTTCTAGTTCAACGGGCCTATCCTCTGAATCTTCTCCCTGGGCTACTGGCGGTTGGTGACTGGAAGACCCAGGGCTGATTTCTTCAAGACGGACCAGTGGTCGCAGGGCGGAGTCGGGCTGGGCCAGGGAATTGTCGTCTGACAAGGTGGTCCATAGAGTGCCGCTGAGGTCGGCCAGGGCAAACTCGGGGCCGAGATTGAGGTCAGACAGTTTCTGCAGGCAGCGGTCGCGCAGGTTGGTGTGGAGGACGTCATGAGACTTGCTGGGCACCTCGAGGACCAGCAGCTCGGCTGCAGGGTTGTAGAGGCAAATGTGCCAGTTTGGGCGGGCCTTCATTATGGCCTCGGCGACCGTCTGTGCATGGGCGGCTGTCACCTGCTGCACGTGCACAATGACAGTGTGAAACATGGTTCCCTCGATGCGCGAGGTGAGATCGTCAATAGTGTCATACTGGACGATCAAGGTGTTGGCTGCCAGTTTGGAGAGGTGGGGGTCAGTACGGGGTGTAGAGGTGACGGCGGCCTCTGATCGGGAGGTGGAGGTTTCGGACATGACGGGGAGGGAGGGGGGGGAAGGCGTGGACGAGAGGTAAGAGGGTGGGAGTGTTATTGAGAGGGGGAGTGGGTGAATGAGTGCTTATGAGAGAGTGTGTGTGTATGGTGTGGTTAGTGGCGAACGGGTGGGGGGGGGAAAGCGGCGGCGTCCAAAGGTGCTTGACGATGGTGGAGTGTGGAGTGTGGTGTGGTTGGTTGGTGGTAGTTCAGTAAGCGCAAAGCAAGGAAGCCCAGGCAGGCAAGTCTAATACCAATCAATAGGTGGTATATCCCAGAAGGTAGGCACCAGATACGTGATGAAGCTTTGAAAATAGGATCACAGGATGGAATCCAAGTGCGTCATTACAAGGGACTTTCACAGGAGATAAAGGGAATACGGGAAGAAAAAAAAAAGAAAAAAAAAAAAAGATACGAAGACTCAAGAGTTTTCAAGGTCAAAGAAGGCACCGAGAAATCAAATGCGGGGTGTCGATGAATTAACAAGGGATGTCTCTTTTTTTTGGGGAGGGGGGGGCCTCTCAGCAAAGGGAAGAAAAGGAGGCGATGAGGAGGAAAAAAGACAGCAAACCAGAAGGGAAAAAAGAAAAGAAAAGCAAGGAAATGAAAAGGGACACAACACTTACGACTCAGCGGCGTAGAAAGCCGCGTCTTGGGCTCAGAAGAGTCGGACATTCTTCTTCTCTTGACTGAGCGCATGCCTCGCTCATCTGATTTGCAGAGACGACGCGATGGGATGGGATGACTGACGGACGGAGAGCGACAATGTGACCCGGCCAGGTTTGTTCGTTCGAGTCTGAAGGTTGGCGCAGAATGCTGGCTCAGCAATGCAGCCGCAGAAAGGGCAGCGAGAGTCTGGACCAGTCGATGGGCTTTGACCGCTAGGTTTCGGTGGGATTCCTTGTTGCCGGGCGTCTGGGCCAAGGAAGAGAAGAGAGAAAAAAAACAAGTGGATTTAAGGAGCAGGCCAGGAGCCTCAAACGCGGTCGGCTTGGTTCGAATCAGGCGACGGGTGTCGTTTGGGGCTAGAGTCGCGCTGTCACGGGACGGGATTGTCGGCGGGCCACGTCGGCCAGGAGCGGCAGGCGTGAAGAAGGCCGGCGGGGGGCGGGGGGACGGAGAGATCCGGGAGAACCTGGACGGGGCGGCGATAAAAGGAGAGGAGGGCGGAGAAGTGAGCGGCCAGCTGGTGATGGCGGCAGCGTCGGCAGCGGCGGCGGTGATAGTGGTGCTGGATGGTGATGGTGGCCCGGCGGTGAAGGCAGGAGACGGAGAAAGACCAAGCTGATGAGAAAGACAACGACGGCTAGAAACGTAACGGAATCGCAGACTCGGGCCCGGGTCCTCTAATTATCCAGTACGATATGATACGAAAAACCAGACGTTGGCTCAAGCGGCGAGATGGGGAGGGAAGAAGCCAGAGAACACAAGACGACGTATCCAAGAAGGAGGCTGTAAGCTCGCTACAGGCTACAGGCTACAGGCTGTGGACAGTGAAGTACAGGTACCTATAACCTCGCGATATATGTATGTGCTTATATGTATCTGTACATGCATACATAGTATGTACAGACACAAAGCTCCCCTGTGAGCTCCTGGAGCTTCCTCACACACAATGCTGCCAGCTCTAAAGTCTAGGCCCTGACGGAAGCTCTTCCCCATACGCCCCAGGGCAAGGCTCCTCCAAGTACTACAAGCACTACAAGAACTAACTAGTACCTTAGTGCATAGTTACATTTGTACATACATATGTATGTATGTATGTACATACCTCCCTCCATCCACCCGTTGCAACCTCCTGCGATCTCCCGCCATGTCCTTTGTTCCCAACTGCAACCCGCCGCCCATCTTGGGAGCCCAGCCCCCCACGTCGCATTATCATGTTGGCTGCCAGGTCAATGCAAATGCAGCCTGCACCCGTACCACTCTTCCCATAATCCGTAATCCGTGCGTGGCAGGTCGCGTTCTGACCTTATACTACGTCCTAGGGTTACACCTAGCTAGGGTTAAAGTTTACAGGGTTACATTCCCATATATGCTTAGTCACCCGCCGTCTCCGCCTGCACCAGCAAATTAGAGCTCTTGGTCTCAACTACATCTCATCAAGCAAAGCTTCTATCACTCTAACAATCTCAACCCAGCGCGCTCCCTCCCGGCCAGCGAGCACCTACATTGTTCGTAAAACCTGACTGGTCTTAACTATATACATCTCCACCCCCCGGCACCAGCCCCAATGCCGTCACAAATCCTGGCTGCGTTGCGCCAGTCCGTCACTGGCAGAACCATCAACCAGGCACATCTTCGCTCGCAGGCTCAGTTCCTGGCACGCACTTGTGTGCAGCACCGGTGGTCCCATGGCGCCGCTCCACAGCCAGACAAGGCCGCTGTCGACCACATCAGAAATATCGGAATCATTGCCCATGTAGATGCGGTATGTTAGCACCATCACCATGGCAAGCTCGTAAAGAACCCAAAATGTAACCACTATGGACCGTGATCTTGACGCTGATTTTCTTTCTACTTCTCTGCCCATCAGGGTAAAACTACCACCACAGAGCGCATGCTCTTCTGTAGTGGCATCACCCGCCGCGTAGGCCGGGTAGATGAAGGTAGTACAGTTACAGACTTTATGGAGTTGGAAAAGCAAAAGGGCATCACTATTCAGTCCGCTGCCATCACCTTCAAATGGCCACCGCTTGGGCCAGGGCAAAAAGCTCCTCCCAAGCCTGCATCTAGTGATGAAGCTACTGCCGAGGAAAAGAAACCTCAACTGCCTCTCAACCACACCATCAACCTGATCGACACTCCTGGTCACCAAGACTTTCGCTTCGAGGTTGACCGATGCATGCCCGTGCTGGACGGGGCAGTCTGCATCATTGACGCTGTCGAGGGCGTAGAAGCTCATACAGAAAGAGTCTGGGCATCGGCAAAGCAGTTCCACATCCCCCGACTGGTGTTCGTCAACAAACTCGACCGGGAGGGCGCTTCATTCCGCAAGTCTGTCCGAGATATTGCCAGCCGCCTAGGTGCCAAGCCTGTTGTCTGCCAAATCCCATGGTACATCAAGGACAAATTTGTCGGTGTTGTTGACATTATTGATCGCGTAGGGTACCGTTGGGTATCCGACAACAACAGCGACCGCACCAAGATGTTCAAGGTCTCTCTAGACACCATCGAAACCGAGGGCATAGTTGACGAGGTCAAAAAGGCTCGCGAGAACCTAGTGAATATCCTGGCCGACCACCATGAGGCCAATATTGACGCCTTGATGGAAGACGTCGATACTCTGCCGTCTAGTGTCATCAAGGCCTCTCTGCGCCATGTTGTTTGCAACGGCAAGGGAAAAGTAGTACCCATCTTTGCCGGTGCCAGTCTGCGTCAGATTGGCGTCGAGCCGCTTCTGGACGCCGTTGTCGACTACCTTCCCAGTCCCAACGAGCGTGACGAGACCGAAGTCCGCAATGACACTGAGATTATGCCCCTTAGCGAGGCTATCAAGGGGCCACGAATGTCTCCAGTTATTGACAGTGTTTCTAACGTCTTCAAGGTCATGCACCATCCCAAAGAGGGCATCCTGACCTTTGTCCGTGTTTACTACGGCATTATCAAGGGACGTTGCCCCCAATTCAACACACATACCCAGGAGCATCTTCGTCCAAAGGCCCTAGTGCAGATTTCGGCTGACAAGGTTGAGCGCATCACCGAGCTCCATGCCGGTCAGATTGGTGTCCTCAAGGACATCAAGGGAACTCGCACAGGCGACACACTCGTTACCATCAAGTCTGGTGCCCCGATTCACGGCCCTCGACGCCACCTCAAGATCCGTCCCCCGGAGGTCCCTCCCGCTGTGGCCTTTATTGCTATTGAGCCCTTTGGCACCATGGCCGCTGATGCGGTAAGCAAGGCATTGGCTGAGATGTCGCGCGAAGATCCCAGTCTTCGGTGGTACCACGACGAAAAAGCAGATCAGTTCATTCTTCAGGGTATGGGCAAGCTGCACCTCGACATAACCGTCCACGAAATGAAGAGAAGATACAAGATCAATGCCTCCTTTGGCCAGGTCTCGGTCGAGTACAAAGAGACCGTCGACGATCCCATTGCCGATACCCGCGTCACTTTCAACAAGCCCTTGGCTGGAAAGGAAGGCTGTGTCTCTGCATCAGTCACCATCGAGCCTCTCAGCTTTGTTCCCATTCCGCCCGCCGACTCAGTTTCTCGGAACGGCAACATCTACCATGTCAAGCTTGCCCAAGATAACCCGTACGAAATCCAGCCTTCACGGACTCTTACCGAAGAACTAAAGAAGCATCTGATCAACGGTGCCTACGCCGGGATGGCCCGAGGTCCGAAGCGCGGCTCCCCCATGCACAGCTGCATGGTGACTATTTCCCTGCGCCAGGGCGACCCACAAGTCTCGTCCCACGGCCACTTTGCCGCCGCAGCCCGCTCAGCCGTCCAGGAGGCTCTGCGTGAGGCGAACTCGTACGACGGCATCAGCATTCTCGAGCCCATCATGAAGGTAGAAATTGTATGTCCGCAGTCTGCCGCCGGCCAGGTGCAGCACGACCTTACCTCGGCCGCTGGTGGCGTTGTTCTCGACGTGACCGATGTGTCGGAAAGCTACGAGAGCGCTGGTGGCGAGTTTACAGATCTAACCAGTGTGTATGTGCCGCCCGATCCGTACGAGTCGGTCACGTCGATGAAGGAGAAAACTACAACGAGAAGAGTCCAGATCGTAGCAAAGGTGCCGTACAAGGCCATCATGGAGTACGACGAACATTTGCGCAGCAGAACAGGTGGGCGACACTCGATGACCATGGCGTTTGATTGCCTCGACAAAGTGGCTTTGCATCGCGAGAAATCGCTGTAAATTTAGGGGTAAATATAGAGTGAGGCGAGGCATGGAGCGCCGGCGAGAGTGATCCAAGGATCCATTTTGTACTGATACGGGGAGCACGAGAAAACGAAAATGTACCACCACATAATAAATAATACTACGAATATTTATTCAAAGGGCAGACGGAGGTGTGGCATTTGAAACACGGAAATATTATCAAGGTAACGAGGCATTAACGTGTGATGGGCGTGGTTGGAGGGTATGTATCAGACAAGGGGTGTATGATGTTGATCGCTAACTAATGAGTTATAGTCACATACAGCTACACAAATCCATGCGCTTTCGACTTCATGGCCATTCAACTACGTAAGAACGTAGTTACGGCTCTCTACATCGCCACCCTCTTCCGCCCCTTCCTGATCGCAACACCTCTGGCTCAAATGCGTTTACTCGTGGTAGCACTTGTTCATGCACACCTCAATGCCGCGGACGATACTCGCCGGCAAGCCAGCCTTGATGCGATCGACATCGTTGCCCGAGAGCGTCGCACCAAAAGTATCAATGATGGCGTTGCGGTCCATGGAAAAGACCTCGTCGACAACCTGGCCCGTGCCGAAATCCTCGTTTGAGAAGGCAGCCACGAAGACGGCATCGGTGCAGTTCGGGTTGAACTGGTGGTGCACGCTGCCCTGGTAAAAGGGCGTCATGTCAAAGGGCGACAGCGTGTTGCGGATCACGCGGCGCTTGCCAGCGGCGTCCACCACGCCGTTCTCGGGCGTCATTTCGACGATGAGAGTGCCTTCGATCAGGATCTGCAGCTCGGTGCTGCGCGGGTGCACGTGGAAGGTGTTGAGGCCGCAGGCTGTGTGGAAGTAGAAGTAGTGGTTAGCATGGACACTGGGAAGCCATGTTATGTGTGCGAAGAGACAGATACATACGCTTAATCACGCCAACAGCCATGCCGGCGCCGGCGCCAACCAGGGCCGGGAACGTCTTGCGGTTAGCAGCGACCAGGTTTCCGCCTTTGCCGGAGGGCACGGGCTCGGGCGAAAGGTTGAAGACAAAATCTTTGTCCTCTGGCAACAGGGCAAAGCGGTCGGCAGCGCTATCAAAGTGCATGTTAGTTGGTGCGTCGGCTGAGACAACGCAAGGGATGAAGACTTACAGCGGCGCAAGCATCAACTGCTGTACCAGACTCAAGGAGCCCGGTAGAGGAGCAGAAGAGGGCGTGGCGGTGGTCGAGGTGGTCGAGCTGGCCGGCGGCGCAGAAGAGGAAGAAGCACCCGAGGACGCGGCCCGGGGCTGGTGGGGAACGGCGAGAGACTGGCTCGAGAACGCCAGCACGGCAGAAAGGAAAGCTGTCTTGAAGAGCATGGTGGCAAAGAAGAGAGGATGGTATTCGAGAGAGCACTATCTAAGCGAAGCGTAGTGAAGAAGTAAGGCCGAGGCAAAGAAGACGGTTGCGATGATCGATCTGGTCCCAAGACTTCTTTCAGCAACACACGTCGCCTGCTGTCCTTTTATACATGGAACCAAGCTGTCGGCCACATTTTCAGCACCCGTCTCTGGTGGCGTCTTTGATCTTTGTCTCCGCACATCACGATGCTAGCAGCCCGCAGTGTTGTTGGGTTTTGCCCTACCGGCCGGGCATGATGCTAAATATAGGACCAAGGCTCACTCGCTCCGTCGCTGCCGGCTTATGGATTCACATGCATATATGTATGTATGCATGTGTGATGTGTGATGTGTACCCAAGCTAAGAGTTGTCAGATAGGCTCACATGCGAGGTCCGTCTGCGCTTATCTGCGCAGAAAAAAAACACAGCCCATTCCTTTGATCTTTGTGCTCTGTAAGCCAAGTTGCGCCGGAGACAAATCCACGGCGCTGGTTGGTTAACTCGCTACGCTGCGGACATGGCGCAAGAGAGACGAGAGCTGGACAGCAGGGCAGACATGCACGAGTACAAGTATAGAAGCATGAAGACAACTAGCTGTAGTTGCAGGTAGAACAGGCACATCAGCATCAGCAGATCAAGGCGTTCGCCCGATGGGATCTATATCACGGCCTTTCCCAGCCTGAAAGAATAGTGATAGTATGCCGCCTGCCTTCGCGTCGAACCCTAACTCGGCCTGTATACCCTTGCCGTCTCTTTTTCTCGGGTTGTTTTTTTTTTCAGCGGCTCTTTTGTTTCACACCTGACAAAGTTCTTTGATCTTCCTTGAACCTCTAACTAGTTATCTACATAAACAATCACACAAGTACGTTCTGTTCTCGTCTTCCAATATCCTCAAGTCTGCCCCTTGTTTCTCTCTCTCCCTTGTGCACCACCAGTTCAACAACTTAGACTCAGACAAGCCCAAGGGCATTTCGTCTCTTCACTGCCCTTGCTCTTCATCTCCTCTGTTTTCTCTGTCTCTCTTCTCTCTACCGGTGCAAAACAATTTCCCTCCTTGACCGAAACTTTGGCCCCCCCAGCACCGCACAGCGTCATAGGCTCATTTTGACAGCTCGATCGTGTCCCCGTATAAGTTCCTGTGCCAAATCTTACTTGCCCCAGGCACGTTGTCTTCCGTTTCCCCCGGCACTGCTTTTTTTTTTTCTCCGCTGCTTGTTCCTGTCTAGCTGACTTATCCTTTCGTTCTTTCATTGAGCTGATTTATGTGTCTTCATTTTGCAGATCTGCCAATGCGTATTTCACTAACAATATTCCTTGGGGCTGAATGTAAATTAACCCCAAATTCTCTCGTGCAACCCTTACAACTTTGAACATCACCACTAAGCCGCTGAATCACATCACATTGAACATCAAAAGATTCAAAGAGATATTTGCAATTTCAGCGGCAGGTGACACTCAGATTATGCACTTGATTTATATACTCAGCTAGATCAAACAAGGATCGCTTGCAAGTAAAAGCCTTAGATAAATGTGCGGTCCAAAATGTCCGGTGGCATTTCTTCTGAAATCCACTTCCACCCAGTCATTATATGTACATCACAAGATCCACAAGGCACAAGTGTCACACAGCACTGGCAGGTCTGTTCGTAACGGGTCCTCAAATCGACCAAGGGCCCTCCCTACGTAAGACGCTAGAGCCAGGGCCAACGCTTAAGCCAGCCTGGCCTCCAAGATGGGAGAGTAACTGGGGTGGGTGAGGAGTAAAGTGTCGGTCGGTAGGCTCTTTGTCACTAGAAGAGGGTCCCCATCGTCCAACAACAAGAAGGACCAGCGACAAGAAGGACCAGGGGCCACAGGGGCATCGACGACTTTAATTTGACAGCGAGGCCGATGATTGGCTGGACCCTGGTAAGACTAGAATGTCTCGAGGGGTTCAAAATAGAAGGATGGAGCAAAGTTAGCGCATATTTTCCACACAGCATGCTTGCGAGATTTGGAGGAGCAGGGGTTTCAGAGAAGAAGAAGAGCACAGAAAAAAAGGAGCGAAACAAAAGGCAGACAGACTCGGGAGACTTGCATAACTATTCGTTAACTATGTGCATAAATAATTGTACAACACAGATGCAAAGGATGGAAGGAATGGAAGGACTAGAAGAGAATTGGTGGAAAGTGCGCTATCGCAAGAGGCAATTACTCCAGAGATGAGATGATCTTGTGCGTCGTTGCCCCGTAGATCACCGCCGCCGACGACATCCGTTGGCTACTTTTCGGAAATTGGGCGCTTGAGGGGAGAGCAGAGAGAGGCATGAGACGACAGACACAAATGGTGCGAGAGATAAGAGTGGCCAGCGGCGAGGTAAAAAAAAGGCTTAGATTCTGCGCGACTTCGCCTCACGGCTCGGCTCATAGCCGGCAGAGTCTGTAACAACCACGGCGTCCTTCGTGATCTTGAGCCAGAGTCAAAGCCTCCGTCCTCGTCGCTGGAGAGGGAGGGAAGACCTTCTGGCAGTGGAAGAAAAAAAAGACACAGGGAGAAGAGCAAGAGGAAAAAAAAACAGGTCAACCTCTGCTTTGACCCCTGACAACGGCCATCGACCGGGGCTTGCCTGCCCGCACAGACTGATCTTTCACTTGACTTACCTATTTGGTGCCTTTGGTGCTGCCAGCAGGCTCTGATGGGGGACCGTGCCCGGCGCCCACGCTTTTGGCTTCTCGCTGCCGCGGTTGGCTGGCTCGCTTGCTGCAATAGTGCTGAAGTTGGAGTGGGTGGTGCGCCAGTATCTCGAGGAGGGTCAAAGTACTCACACTCTCTCTCTAATTCTCACCCCTGCTTAGACTTCCTCTCAAACTCCCCTGTTCGTGTTTCTTTTCCATGCTGCTTTACCGCTGCTCCCAACTTCGGTTTCCGTCCTTCTTTTCCTCTCCTCTCCTCTTCGTTCGTCCAGCTTTCACTCCACAGAATCCGTACATCGGTTGTCGTCCTGACTGGTAAGGAGCTGCGCTCTAGGCAATGTACTTGTGTCTGCCAGGTATCGTCACGTCACTCACGCTCATTACCTTCGCGCTCTAGTGATATTAATATCCACTATCCGCCACGGGTCTCTCTTCTTGTACTCTCGTTCTTCTTTCTTTTTTCTTTCTTCGCCAGTTGCTCGCACGCTTGCTTGCTGCCAGTCCCTCCGCCGTCGTCTGCTCTCTCGTTCTGCAGTTCGTTCGTGTCACTCCTTTATATTTCTTCTTTCGTTCTTCTTCTCGTCGTTCCTTTCTTCAGAGCCCCTTCGCTGTCGTTCGTTATTCAAGTACATGCTTCCTTTTGTTCGAGACTGATCAGCCCAACCATCAGCCCTTGCAGCCAACCGCCTCTCTCTTCCTCTAAACAACGATACGGCCTTGACGGAACTTCATCGCCGCAAACATTCGCTCAAGTAGTAGTTGGAATAAGAAACGTCCCTTGAACGTCTTGGAATAGCCGACTTTCCTTGCCAAAATGTATCCCAAGAGCGCTCTCAGCTCTCTTGCCGTCTTGCTGGCTGCTCAGCAATGTACCGCCTCTGTGCCCGTCCACAAGAGACACGGCAGCAGCCACTTGGCTATGCATGACAAGGTCGCCAAGAGAAGCAACACGAAATGCAAGCTGCCCTCCGACGGCGGCTTGTACAAGGTCCCCGGAGCCTCCAACGCTGGCTTTGCCATGAGCCCCGACCAGGAGTGCACTGCCGGAAACTACTGCCCGATTGCTTGCCCTCCTGGTCAAGTCATGGCCCAGTGGGACCCGGATTCGAGCTACGTCTACCCTCAGTCAATGGTCAGTGAATAAAACCTCAAGCCAGACATAGTAGAGCTTCTGCTAACTGACCTCTTAGAATGGTGGTCTCATGTGTGGCGATGACGGTGTCCCCGTCAAGCCCTTCCCCAACAAACCCTACTGCGTGGACGGAACCAGCACCGTGTATGCCGTCAACAAGTGCGGCTCGCAGGCCTCCTTCTGCCAGACGGTCCTCCCCGGCAACGAAGCCATGCTGATCCCCACCATCGCCACGTCCGGCGGCAAAGCCAAGCTTGCCGTACCCGACGCCTCATACTGGGCCGGTACAGCTGCCCACTACTACATCAACCCTCCGGGCGTCGGCTCCGAGGGCTGCATCTGGGGTGACAACTCCAAGGCCGTTGGAAACTGGGCGCCGTACGTGGCCGGTGCCAACACGCTGGCCAGCGGCGAGACCTTTGTCAAGATTGGCTGGAACCCCATTTTCCAGTTCGAGGGCGCCGGTCTGGAACAGACACTGCCGTCGTTCGGCCTCGAAATTACCTGCCCCAACGGCGGCTGCAATGGCCTGCCCTGCTCCATTGACCCTTCCGATGGTCTTGGCGCCGTCAACAGCAAGAATTCCGCTTCGGGCGCCGGCGGCTCCAACTTCTGCGTCGTCACCGTGTCCAAGGGCAGCTCGGCCAACATTGTGCTGACTTCGGCTGGTGGTAGCGGCGGTAGCATGTCGGTGCAGAACGTTGCCGTAGAGGAATCGTCTACGTCGCCCAAGGAGTCCTCGACTACGTCGACAGCCAAGCCGACGACGACCACGTCCACGACGGCCACGACGACCTCCTCAACAACTTCTTCTACCTCCACCTCCACCTCCACCTCCACCACCTCCTCAACAACCTCTACCACCACAACCACAACCACGACCACCTCCTCCACGACTACCTCCTCCACAACGAGCACCACCTCCTCCTCGACTGTCGAGAAAACCTCCACCACCCCGACCTCCACCTCCACAATCCGCAAGACGACCGCGCCCGTCTACACGCGCCCGACCGTCAGCGCCGGAATCTTCTACGAGAACATGACAGACACCTCCTCTGTCGCCTGGACCTCGGCCCAGCCCACGCAGGCCACCATGCCCTCAACGGCCGATGCCGAGTCTACCGCGTCGTCCGACGACAGCTCAAACGACGGCAGCGCCAGACAAGCCACCAGTGGCCCGCTCATGAGCCTCATTGTGGCGCTGGTGGCAGCCAACTATCTGTACTAGATAACTCGGCTGCCGCTCTTCTGCTTCTCTGTTAGCTAATTAATTGTTCTCCTATTCTTTTGGGTTTCTCTTCAGTCGTGTCATGGGTGAGGCCCTCTTTGTTACAGCCACTCATTCGAGTGACTTTTTATAACCCTTTACTCTTATTCTTTAATTACGCTGCCGCTGGTTTTCCTGCTTTCACCTGCCTTTTCACTTACCCCTTCGCCTTTTCTTTTTTTTTTTTTTTCACGCGATGACCATGCCAGACCTGTCTTCATGCGTCCTCTGCGAACTTACCACATGCTGAACTTGTGGTCGGCTTTGGTTTGGCCCTCACCTGTCGCAGTTTTTGGTTTTCTTCTGGGGTCTCTTGTGGTGGCTCTGGTTATCCGTGTTGAGATCTTGATACATTCTTCATGTATTATTAAGCCAGACTTCTTATTGTACTCTGGGTCCCCTTCCATTTTTATTCTTCTTTTTTTGCCTTGGGTTTTGCAGTCACGGCGGTGTTTTTTTATACCTTTAGCGATAGTTTCTTTTTTGGTGGCGGTTTTGGTGTTGGGGAGCCGATGATGATACCTACGTTTTGATTCGATAACTTATATCCAGTTGCCATAATGCTCGCATTTTTGATCAAGAATAATCTCCACCAGACTGAGCTTTTACCCTGCCATGTCGAGTGTGTTTGTTATATTTGGGTGAAGCTCCCAACCTTGCAAGGCATGTATGTATGTACATCCAAGTATATGTGACGCTAGCTTTCCACCACTCCCTCGTCTTTGAATTAGTTGCGCACCCAGCCCGGCACTGCCGTCACGTCATAGTCCTCGTCGTATTTGCGGTCGCGAATGGCTGGCGCCACTGTTGGCCAACCTGCTGTTGCGATGGGCACGTTTTTGCCGCGGAAGAGTACGAACTTGCGTAGTGAATGCGATATGTAGCCATGCATAAACTCCATGTCGATGAGAGAAGAGACAATGAGTTCAATGGCTTCAGGAGTCACTTCCTCTGAGCCGGCAACAAGACCCTCGTGCGGCAGAAGCCGTGTTGAAGTTGAGTTGGTGGAGAGAAAGGAGCTCGGTAAGAGATGCGTGTTGTTAGGTAGACTGGTGTTTACCGATGCTAAAGGATGTGTCAATATAACAGTAGCCCAATCATTGTATGCCACAGACAGATGGACTTACTGGCCAGCGTATGCGGAGGCAGTGCCTTGATTTTGTCTTGAAGGTATTGTGCCGCAGCCTGCAGATAATCCAGGTCCAGCAAGGCCGGCTTCTTGTCTCCAGGCGGAGGAGGCACATATGTGAGTATAAAGACCCTTCTGGCCAAGGACCTGTACAGAATACCGCGTCCCTCGTACGCTAAGGCAGCGTGCATGCCCTTTCCTATGAGATAGTCTCGATGCAAAGCTAGGAGTGACTGGTACAGCTGTACATTTCCGAGTTTCAGCGCCATCGACAGCCCGCTGTAGAGGGGAGCCATCTCCTGCATTTCAGGACGCTGAAGCAGAGTAGGCGATGGGAAGCGGCCCATGAGTAGATTGCAGGGGACCAGATAGGAGAGAATCAACGCCCGATGGCTAGTGCAGGAGCGCGGTGTCTGGCGATATGCCTCCTCGAGAGCTAGAGATGCACGTGAGTATGAGTTGTTGCTAAACCAGAAGCGGCCTAGGTAGTACAAAAAGGTAACTCGCTGGGCTGCTGGGTATAGAGATAGTGGCGGAGAGTTTGTTTCTATGTTGGTGAAGATTTGCTGTGCGAGTTGTTTGCGCCGGCACTGTTACGAAGAAATGTCAGACATATTAGAAGGCCTGGCTTGAAGTAGCAATGACGTAGAACATGGGCTCGACTTACGGCAAATAAGAGCTTCAGAGTCAGATTCGCAAACATGTACACGCCGACCTTCTTGCCCTCTGGTTTTGCATTTCGCGCACTCGACCGATCGGTCAGGCATGTGGTAAATATCTTTTGCAAAATCTCGGCACACACTTCCGTAATGGTCTTCCGCTCCTCGTCACCCCCGCCCTTTTGCCGAGCCATCAGATCTGGTCTCTTGTTCAGAGCCATGGTGAGCCGAGACAGGGCTTCAGAGAGCGACATGCACGTCTGCAGAAGCATGCCGCCATAGGTGGGATTGGCAAAGGCTACGCCACAGGCACTATACAAGATAAAGTTAGCACTGGGTCCCGTCCCGTGTACGCTGTAGCTGTAGCTCTATCTCTAGCTGTAGCTGAGTGGCGCCTACTTTGTCAGCGTGCAGAGACGCTCGTGTGTCTTGGCCAGATCGTCAAAGTTTGCGTCACGCCAATACATGATGTATTCCCGCATAAAAGATACAAAGCCAGCCCAGGGCGCGCCCCTCCCGTCAACAGGGTCTTCGTCTGGAAAACAGTTTGTCACGGTGCTTTCAACGGCCGCGGCATCGCGAAACTGCGAGCGCAACTCTTGGGCCAGCTTGAAGTACTGCTCTGAAGCTGTGGGCTCAACCTTGAGCCATGCACCGAGTGCCGGCCCGTCTTGCTTGTGGACATAGTCACGAATTGTAGACAGGAATTGGAGCAAGAGCATCATGTTGTCGTGCTTATGAATGGCCGTGTAATAAGACGGTTGGTGGTTGAGAAAGGCCTATTGTTTTTCGGCTTTTGCTAAACAGAAGAGAATGGATGAGGCGTTTTGAAATTCAAACTGCGTTAATGCAAACGAACAAAGTCGCCTGAACTTGGAGAGCTTGTGAGCCGGTCTGAAATTGTATGCGATAGTCTGAGCTACACGCCGTCAATATCAATATCAGCGATATATGTGAAGTTGGCGCTCACGATTTCATTGGCTGGGGCAGGAACAAGGCTGAGTATCAGAGCCCGGTTAACAGTTGTAATATAGCACAAACAGTCCTCAGCCTCGTTCTGGTGCGACGTCAAAAATACAAACCTAACACCTGTGAAGTTGTACTCAGGTTTCACAAAAAGAGAGGCCGAATCTCATCGTTCGGTGATGTTGGAGACACGGGGAATCGAACCCCGGACCTGATCCAGGCGGGGAAGCCGGAGCTTCCGTCATGCTAAGGATCCGTCATACCACTAGACCATGTCCCCTCTTGCTGTTGGAAGTCGACCCACTATATCAGCTCAAACGGGCTTGCAGGGACGCCGCTCCGAGGCCGTCGGGTATCCCGCGCCAGGAGGTGCTTATCACCACAGGGAAATCCCGAGTCGGCGTCTACAGTTTCTTCGGAGATGGGAGACTACGGTCACCAAGGCAGTCCGAATCGGAGGATCCCGGCAGCCGGTTATGCCGCTGCCAGGTTGCCAGGACCTACCTGGTCATCTTATGAGTGCTTGACGAACACTCCGAATGATGTAAAATAGATGAAATGAAATGAAATGAAAAATCCGAGGCCGTCGACGCCAACCTTACCTCCTACAACCCTCGGGGGGAGGGAGGGGGGGTACCTTTGAGGTCGGCCTCCCCCCCTCGAGCCTATGCTGAGGGTCTCATGAGGACAGCAACACGATCCCAATGCTGCGGCCATTCTCGTCTTTTCAACACGACAACGAGCTGCGAAGCCCGAGTCCGCTTTCTCCCAACTTTGAGGGATTTCCTCGCCGTCGACTCGCCCCCTTTTCACGACACCCTCCTCGCGATCGCTGGCCCTTCATCGCCGCCACACCCAACAACTCGTGGATCCATCTTCGCAACTCGGGACTGTCCCTTTGAAGGTTCAGACAGTCCACCCTCGTCCTTTCTTTTTCTTTTGTCTTTCCTTTGTCCTGCTGTGGCACTCAGGGACTGCATCGGGCCTCAGCCATGGTTCGGTGCGGCGGCCACTTCGAAAACCGGAAGGATACACTCCTAGCCTCTGAGGGCTCATCTAGCATAGTTTTTCACCCGCTCAACGACTCGGGTTTTCCCATGCCACGCTGGTTTTGATGGTCGACTTTGTGTCTGGCCACGTTTCTCGGTCGAACGAATGTTGGTGGTATGGTTAACTCTTTGTGGGGGTTAGGGTTTATCTGGGGAAAAAGGTTTTTTTTTTCTTTTTTTTCTTTTGTACTTGTGTTTTTTGCTGCTCATAGCGGAGTGTGGACCACTAATTCTTCGGGGCTTGGGGATGGTGCGCCCTCCCGAACACACAGAAACTATGCGGCGTGTCGAGCGGAGGACTTTAAATTTCCGACCGGTAACCAATCCGGCGTCGTTTGATCTTAGTGATTCCGGTAGACGATAAACATAGTCAAGTCAAGTCAAGAGGCCTTCGGCGGGGCAGACAGATAAAGAATAAAATCAAGGCGGGGTAGACAGGTAGAGGAGAGACCGTTCACGTCTCGACTATGGGGACTGGTGGGAAGAACAGAAAGGATGCCGCCTATTGGGAGCTGATGTCGTCGCCGAACCCTCTCTTCGTGTCTCCGGCTACGATGGGCTCGCCAGGATCGAGCTAGGTCACATGGTGATTTTGACAAGTACCACGGACGATGAGAGCACAATTGGCCATGCGGGTGCAAAGTCTGCAAACGGCCGAGAGAACGAGGCCATTGGTGGATATTCAGAGCACATCCACAGCTGTGGGTGAGCTTTGTGAGGCGATGGGAGAGTGACAGAGTTGGGAGGAGACAAGGTAGTCGGATCGGAATGTGATGTCGAGGAGGGCTTCATATTCCGTCCACCAACGACAGAAGCAGAAGGTCATGCCAATATTCACCGTGATGTCTAGCCTAACTACCTATTATGCTAGAACACAATTCTCATCTAAACCAGGCCCTGCCACTACACACCACATGGTAATACATGGGGTTACTTGTAGTTGAAAGTGGATCAAATACAACCAAGGCGAAATACGAGCGATTTGAGATGGGAGATCCGTCTTTAAGATGTCTTTTAGCCATGGCTAGCGTTCACCTAGCAGATACCCCTCACCACAATGATGACGTGACAGGGTTAATCAACCCTAGCAAGCGGGAACGGGAGTCAAGTACAACACCGCGCCTCGTACTGACAAAAACGAAAAAGAAAACAGCGTTCCACGACGAGCCAAGCGGCCGAATTACACGTTTTCGGCGTTGATCTCACGCGAAGATTACAAATCAAGTACCGGGCCGCCTCCACATTCCGGAGAGCCAGGAAAGCCGGACTGGGCTGTTTGTGCCGAGGGGCATGCGAGTTAGCCTTGCCAGCGCTGCATACGTTGGGCGTTTCTGCATTATCTCGTGATAAACTTGGATACCCAGAAAGAGCCCGTTGTTTTCTGTAGTTTAGCTTTGTGGTAGATGCCCAGTGCTGGTCGGGGTTTTGCTGGGATTTTTTTTCTTTTGTTTATGCTGCATTTTTGCTCTCCCTCGACGCACGTCTTTTTTAGCCGCGCCGCCAGCCTTGTCTCTTTTGGCGTGCGCATTCGATTGCATCACGGCAAAAAAAAACGACAGTCCCACTCGCCCAGTTTCTCCTCCGCAAAAATTCCATCCACCGCCTGCGCTCGCTCCAGCTTCGCTTTAGCCCGAATCCAACAAAACAAACACCGCCATCGTCATCTTCCCGAGCGTCTTTTGCTTCTTGTCTGCTCTCCAGTCTTGGCCCCCGCCCGCCATAGCATGGACACCACCAAAGTCGAAATGTCCTTTGCCGAGTACGCCAACTCCAGCACCGAGCCCGAGAGCCAGCTACGGGCCAACATGGAACTGCTGCAGAGTCTTGCGCAGGGCGCCCAGCCCGACGACCAGTCCGCAGCCTCGCAGCAGCAGCAGCCGTCGCAACAGCCATCGCAGCAGGCGCCGCAACAGCCGTCGTCCAATCCCAGCCTCTCCAACATTGCTGCACAAGCCAGTCGGGCTGCCGCGCTGGCTGCAAACGACCGACGCGACGACGGCCCAGCTGGTCCCGAGACTGGCAGCTCGTTCCTGCATCCGCATCTGCGGTCGCCCGAAGCCGTGCAGCCGCAGCTGACGGCCGCTGCCGCGTCGTCGATACCCGTGTCCGTGGTGGTGCCCGTGTCGGTGGCCGAGCCTCCGATGATCCCCTCCGGCATGCCCATCCCCGCGACTACGGCCCAGATGATGCCCATGCAGGCGGCGCTGACGTCGCCCACCGGCATCCCCATGGACATGTCGGTCGAGATGGACGAAGGCGGCGTTGACTCAGACCTGTCGCATTCGATTGATGGCCGCCATCGTGCAAAGCGGGAGTTGTCCACGACAAAACGTGCAGCCCAGAACAGAGCAGCCCAGGTGCGTTTCTTACCTTTTCCCTTCACCCGTGACCGTGTTGATATGAAACCCCTCCTACCTTGCCTTGATTATGCCTGTTCGCCGTCGCGTGTGCCAATCGGCGCCGTCATCGCCAAGTCGATTCTGTGGTTGTTGCAAATTGCCCGTAAGAACACGGCGGACAAAAAATATCGCTGGAAAAATTTCTGTGAAGACGCCAAAGCGCTGAGAATAAATGAGAGAAAATTTGCCCTGTTGCTTGAATCATGACGCCTGTTTGTTTTTTTTTCTCCTTTTCCCCCTTCTGCCCAAACTTACTCATTTTCCTTGCTTCCTAAGAACTTACGTAACTGACTTTTTTTTGGGGCGGCGGTGGTGATCTTTTTAGAGAGCTTTCCGCCAGCGCAAGGAAAACCACATTCGCAAGCTGGAGGTGGAAAACGCCAACTACGCCCTCATGGAAAAGCGATGGAAGGAGATCGAGGCTGAGAACCATTCGCTCCGCGAGTACTGCGTGCACATCCAGCGCCGTCTGCTCGACCTGCAAGGCAAGTGTCCGCCGCCGCCTGTGCCGCTGACCGGCGATCAGTCCGGCGCGTCGGTTGGCTCCAGCGCTGCATCTGCCGCCGATGCCGCGAGCAGTGGCGCTGTGTTGCAGGACGCTAGCCGCGCTGCACAAATGGCTGCCGATGTCCAGGCCCGCGCCCAGTCCCAGCTTGCTCCGCCGCCTGAGCCGTCGTCTGCTGGTGAGCCCATGGCCACTGACGTTGCCGACCCTGCGCCTAATGCGCCGTCGCTCGACCAGGTGGCCCAGGCTGTTGCCGGGCTTGCTGCGGCCGGTAGACAATCTGCGTCACAGAGTCCCGCCGTGGCTTAGAATGTATGAGGGCGCCTTTGGCATCTGCTGGTGCATGTGGCCCCGCCCTTCTCTCCACTTCTCCCCGCCCCTTTAGCCGCTGTCTTCTCTTGGCTCCTCCTCCCCTAACCCCGTGTATCTTCCGTCTTGGCCCCATCGTCTTATACCCGAGGCCTCCCCGCTATGGAGTCTCTCTCTTTGTGTTCCATCCAGGTTATGTCTTGTTAGCATGCTCACCAGCTAACTTGGCGGCGTTTATTGGACCCGTACTGTTTTATTACTTTCCTTTTCATTATTCCTCTGGTATTCTTTTGTAAGAACAAATTATTCTCCTTTGAACTCTTGAAATCACCATCGTGACGTAGTATTCTTATGTTGCAGGTTCTATCTCAATACTTGGGCATACTTAGGATATGGACTCCCACACTGTACTACCCATTCGCAACAAAAACCAAAGTCAAAATTAGTCGTGCCAAAGCGGCATACTACGTATAATGCCTCTGCCCTAATAACTGTATAGCTGCACCCTGAACATTCATTAAAGCGGCATGTGTGCATTGCCCATGTCGTGTTCCTGTAGATTCTTCTGTTAGCCAAGAGTCTGCCTAACCATGTCTTTGGGACCCCGAGACTTACCTTGATATAATCTCCGCCCTTCTCTTCATACTCGGCCCTAGTGACCGACGCCATACGCCACGCATCCGAGCCAACCCACTGCGCCGCGCCCTTCCACGCATCCTCGAGCGGATCGCGCGCGCGCCTGACGCGGAGAGGCGCGCCAGCATCAAGCAGCGCGCGCAGCCCATCTTCAAGGCGCTGCGAGAAGCCTGTGAACATGGTGTTGCCGCCTGTGCAAAACACGTCCTTGAGCATTTCGCTGCGCCCGGCGTGGCCCGACATGCGCTGGTTGAGAATGTCGCCGGCAATCTGCACTAGACCCGCCTGGTCGAGCCCGGCTATTGCCGGCTGGAAGACTACCTCGGGCACGCGGATGCGCTCGACGTTGAGGTGGATCTGGTTTGCTTCGGCAGCCGAGTCGACGTCAAACGGCCGTGGGCCGCGTTCAAACGCGTGCAGCAGACTCTTGCTCCAGTCCGATTTGGCTGAAAAGGTGTCCTCATAAGTAAAGTTATCATCAAAGCGCAGGAGCTCTTCTTCGAGCGATGTGAGTTTGCCCATAAGGTCCTCTTCTTCTTCGTCCGACTGGTCGGCAATGTCGCGGTACACGCCCCAGTCGTCGTCGTTGGCGCCAAAGTCGTCGTCATCACCGCCACGACGGCGCTTCTTTGTAGGCGTGTCGGAAGCTAGGTTCGCGATGCTCTTCATGCGTATCTGTGATGCCAAGCTCTTGCGGTTACCCATGTCGGCCTTGAGCCGTTCCTTCTCCTTGATCTTTTGGAGAGTCGACGAGAGAGCATCGCGTCTATCATTGAGCCAGTCGTCGATATTAGTATTGCGGCGCTCGTCATCTAGGCGTTTCTCTTCGGCAATTCGCTCCTTTTCTGCCAACTTTTCTGCTTTGGCCCGCTGCCTTGCTTCGTAGTTGGCCTTTGCCAGCTTCTGCAGCTTCTTAGCCTTGACGTCAGACTCCTCCAGTTCGTCATCGGGGATATCAATAAGATCAAACACGGGCGGAGCTTGCTCTTCGTCGTCTCCGCCGCCAACATCCTTTGTCCGTGCTTTCCTCACTGCCTTGTCAAGATCGCGGATTATTTTCTCGAGCTGTGCCTCATCTTTGAGTTCGTTGTCATCAAGAAGTCTCTTTGTGTCCTTCTTGTTGGCTTCTTGAAGCTTCGCTTGTAATTGTTTGTAATCCTCTAGCTGTCGCTCCTTTTGCATAAGCTTTTCCAGGCGCATCTTGGCAGCTTGCTCCTGGAGCCGACGGCCGCCTTCACGCTTGCGCTCAGCAATCCGAGCAAGCTCCTCCTCGCTCTTTTGAACCACAACCTCTTCAACATAGGGATATTGTATCACGATGTCGCGGTCTTCTAGGCCAGTCCAGTCCAGGTAGTGTGCGAGTTCGTTGTCGTAGTCAGTAGAGACGTAGCCAAAGTCCCGGATCATGTGCTCGGCTTGTGATACGGTCTGCTTGCCGCTGAAGGTTGGGTACTTGAGTTTAAGTAGCCTGAGGAGGTATTCTGAAGCTTGATAACTACCCCAGTTGAGACGCGTAGCTTGTGACAAAATTGCTTTGGAGTCAACTACGGGAATAACATGTGTCGAAGTATACGACGAAGAAACAACAAGACCCGTTGAGCCCTGATTGTATTTGAAGGAGAATAGCGAGTCAATCCCATATGTGAGAGAAGGAGCGCCATAACACTCGAAAATAAGCTCCGACATGGCTGTAGAGGGGTTAGAAATGGATTGAGACACACGAATTCCTCGGGAAACTCACTCTTTCGACTGTAAGCTAGATTAGCCACTGCCTCCGTCATAACAATCGGCATATCAATGGCACCGTCGACCTCATTCATGCCCAGCTTGATGAAGACATAGTCAAGGACATGCTCCATGGCGTCCCAGGAGCTGACGATGTTTGTACCGGTCTCGAAAACGTTCTTTATATGGGATCGCGCAGAGTTGTCGGCGTAGCAGTCGGTGCCGGCAAAGGTAAACGTCTGCCCAGCTTTGCGGTCGCGATATTTGCAGAATATCGGCGGTATACTGAATCGGGGGCGCTTATCGAAGGACCAGCCGGCACGTACAGCAGACGAGCCTAAACATGACAGAGAAGAACAAAACATGTGGTGTTAGCTGAAGACAATGTACCCAGGGGTTCAAGTCGCGCGACTCGGAGGAAGTAGTCTCACCATTATCAATTACAATTGCCGCGCCGCCCGAGGGAAGCGAGAGCGCCTTTTCCCGGCCATCTCGTTGAATGGGAATCGCCTGCTCAAACTTGGCCTCGCGGGCGGGGTGTATTTTCGCGGGCGGATATGTGCGTTGCGGCGGCAGCTTGCGCGGATCCAGATCCACGTCCATCGCTGTAGAATCGAGAGCAGTCGGGGCCATGGTCGCGTGTAATCGTGTGTCGCAACGGGGGCGGCCAGGGTTGAACCTGTGGTTCGAGAGCGAGGGGAGAGAGAGGCTGGAGGCGTATGAATGGGGCGGGCTCGAGATTCAAAAGCTCAGCCTTGTCTGACACTAAATTCCGCGATGGGCGCGCAAGAGTAAATAGCGAGCCTGGCGCTTTGCCTTTTTTTCGGCTCTGAGATTCGTTGGGCGACGAGGGTTCAAGCGTTTGAAGCAAAACTGAAAGCCGGTGTCTCAAACAGGGAAAATTATTGGCTCAATTGGTCGCCGTGAATGACAATTTAGACCAGGGACAGTGTGATCTTGGTGAATTGGCCATTGTCGATACATAAAGCTTCACGAGTTTCAAGGGAAGCTTCTTGGTCTGTTTTTTTTTTTTTTCCGCGCTCTTAACATTTCCTTTAAGTAACCAGTTTAGATACTCATTTTTCAAGAAATCACACGAGGCCCAATAGTCTAGTTGGTTAGGACGTCGGATTCTGATTCCGTAAGCCCAGGTTCGAATCCTGGTTGGGCCTGAGTTACAAGATTGTCTTTTGACAATCTCACGAGTTTCTGCTTTTTCTTTTTTGAGATCTGCATTATTGTTTTTTTTTGGTGATCAAGATGTGAAGATGTGGTTTTGGGCAGCTGGTGAGCCTCCCTGTTTTTTTTTTTTTTTTTTTTTTTTTTCCCCGCTGCAAGGCGACAAGGAGGCCGCAGCCGCGGCCCACCAGCTACTAGTCCGCTCCTCGGACCCCTCAGATCTCTTACATGAGGGAAGAACACCAGGATGTCATCATTGTGGAGGTCCTAATCGGGGGGCACACGTACAGCATCGTAAACCTTTACAATGCCGGGACAGGTTCGGCTAGGACAGGGGAGGCGCTTCGTCTTCTGACCAGCATGCAGCCAGGGCCGCGGTCTGTGGTAGTGGGCGACTTCAACCTCCACCACAGTGCCTGGGACCCCCGATGCGCCACGGACGACAACGACGCCGAGCTCCTACTGGCCTGGATGGAAGAGCGTGCCCTTCTGCTGGGCAACGCGGATGGGGAGCCAACCCACGAGTCAGGGAGTGTCATAGACCTTACCATAATGTCGTCGCCTCTTTTTGTCACCGGGGCGAGCGTGGAGCTACGGGACGATCTGACATGCGGAAGTGACCACTTCCCGCTCTTGGTGTCCATCCCGCTGCCAGGGCACACAGTGGTCCCGAGCCCCGCGGGGCGCTTCCTCATGGATAAGCTTGACAAAAAGAAGTTCGACGCGGCATGCAAGGCCGGCGCGGCTCGCCTGGACGACCTTGTGAGAGAGTACCGGAGGTCAGACGGCCAGATCCCGGAGAAAAAGCACATTGACGACTTCGCGAGACTTCTACAGGATGTGATCCTGGACGCCCTGGTCGCATCAACGCCCAAGTCTCTGGGCAAGGCCAAGAGCTTCCCATGGTGGAACAAGGAGTGCAGCGTCGCGCGTGCGGAGCAAAGCGCAGCGCGGAACAGGGTGGAAAAGGCAACGACACAGGCCGCAGCACAAGAGGCCAGGACCGAACGCCGCGAAGCCAAGAAGCGCCTCAGGCGCGCACTCAGGAGCGCGGCTCGGGCTTTCTACGCCGACTTGCTGGCGAAGGTCACTGATACCCGAGACCTCTTCCGTATCGTGAAATGGAGGACGAAAGCTCCGCACCGCCACTCCCCAGCACTATCGCCGGCGGACGGAGCGGAGGCCACGGTACAAGACACCACGGAAAAGATCGCTCTCCTTCGCAGCGTGCACATGCCTTCCGCCCGGCCAGGGGACATCGAATCCCCCGCCCTGCAGGTGGAACCGAGGACCTGGGGCTCCAGGACGGAAGCCCCGCCGACACGCGCCCGAATCACCAGAGACGAGGTGGAAGCTGCTCTTTGGAGGCCGCGCAACACTGCCCCCGGCCCGGACGGCCTCTCGAACAACGTCCTGAAACTGGCCTGGCCCTCCCTCAAGCGGCAGGTCACCCATTTGTTCAACGCAAGCTTCTTCTGGGGCCACCACCCTGCCTCCTTCAAAGAGGCTAAGGTGATCGCCCTGCCAAAGCCCAACAAGAAGGATCGCTCGTCGCCACGGGCCTACCGGCTCATCTCGCTGCTCCCGACCCTGGCCAAGTGCCTGGAAAGGATAGTCGCCCGCCGTCTCTCGTGCTGGGCGCTGGAGGCAGGTCACATCCAAGACAACTACGCCGGTGCGGTTCCGGGGCGCAGCGCCGAGGACATGTGCCTACGCCTGGCGCACTCTCTCGAGCGCACAGCCGACCTCAGGGGTGAGTCTTCGGTCCTCACCTTTGATATCAAGGGGGCCTTCGACGCCGCGCATCCGAACCGCATGGTCAAACGACTGGCGGACCTGGGGTGCCCGGCTGGAACATGTCGATGGGTGTCCTCGTTCCTGGCGGGCAGGCGGGCTTCCCTAACCTTAGACGGCGTCTCCGACGCTCTCCAGCCAACAGGTGGCAGCCTCCCACAGGGCTCGCCCATCTCCCCAATCTTGTTCATGCTGTTCATGTCGCCGCTGTTCAAGATGCCACTCCCCTGCACTCTCCGTGGGTACGCTGACGATGGTTGCCTAGTCAACTCAGACTCGTCCCTCGAAGGCAACTGCTCGGTTCTCTCCCGCTCTCTGGAGCTCGTTGACAGCTGGTGCACGGACAACGGCATGGCGCTCGACCTGACGAAGTCCGAACTTCTGCACGTGACGCGCAAGCGTCATGGACAAAACCCAAGCCTGCGACTCCCCGACGGCTCTACGCTGGAGGCGGTCAGCCCTCGCGAGACCCTGCGCTGGCTCGGCGTGCGCTGGTCACGTAACCTCTCCTTCGTGCCACACATCCGAGACGTGGCACAGAGGACGGCACCGGCCATTCGCGGCATCCAGATTCTGTCCGGGTGCTGGAAAGGCGCCCCGATCAAGGGTGCCCTCACGGCGGTCCGCGCATGCGTGGTTGCCAAGCTGTCTTACGCTGCGGCCACATGGTGGCGCCCAACCCCGCCCGACGCCCCGCTGAGCCGCGGGTTACTGGGGGCCTCAAGCCTCCTCGACCGCACCGTCCGCAGAGGCCTCCGCGCCGCCCTGCCGCTATATTGCACCACACCCTGTGCAATATACAACCTCGCATCGGGCTTCCCTCCCATGCGCTATGCGCTGGACAACCTCCTTGGGTCGGCTGCTCTCAGAGTCGCGCTGGCCCCGCCAAACCACCCCCTCGGCTCCATAAGGCCAATGTGGGGCATACTGGGCGAGCTCAGGAGTATGCTCCCATACGAGCTGTCCACGAGCTTCCCGCCGCCATGCAAGGGCAAGCTACCTTCGACCCGGGCCCCGATCCGGGGTGACAAAGAGGCTGCCGCTGCAGCACACCTCGCTCTGGTCCGCTCCTCCCCCCCCTCAGACCTGTGGCTATACACAGACGGCTCGAAGCTGAGTCCGAACAGGGTTGGCGCCGGCTGGGTAATTATCCAGGGGGGACAGGTCCTGCTCTCGGGAAACCGCCCGGTCCCTTTCCGCGCCGAGGTGCACGACGCCGAAGTGCTGGCCATTGCCGAGGCCATAACCGCCGTCGACCTGCGGGACAAACCGCGGTGCCGCAAAGTCTGGATCTGTTCAGACAACATGGCAGCGGTGAGTAGACTCACGTCCCGGGACGTCAAGCCCGGAACCTCCGAGGAACACCTTCGGAGAGCCCAAACAATTTGCGCGGACTGGTTACGTCCCGACGCCAACCATCCGCGGCCAAGACCGTGGCCAGATGGAGCCATTAAGGTGGAAGCGATCTGGGTTCCAGGCCACTCCGATGTCGTGGGCAACGAGCTCGCCGACAGACAAGCCAGGTGGGGTGCAGACATAATCACCACAAGGACTGGCATGTCACTCTCCTGGGCACGCAGTGAATTCCGCGCCCGGGTCACTACCGCATTTCGCGCCTGGTGGGAGGCAGAGGGTCGCAACTCCAGACCTCACCTGCGCCGCCCGGTGCAGGCCCCGAAGAAGGCTTGGACAAGTCTCCTTGACGAGACCGATCGCAACCTCGCCCGCGCGGTGCTGACAGCTTTGTCAGGACACGGCGACTTTGCGGCCTATCACCGCCGTTTCGAGCACGAGGACGCCGTGCCCTCCTGTCCCCTCTGCGGAGCCGACACGAGCCCGGAGCACATCTGGGTTTGCCACCACAACCCACAGCGGGTGTCCAGCAGCTTCTTTCAGAAGTTGATCGGTACCAAGCGCGGAGCCTGCTGGCTGGCCGCCAAAGCAGCCAAAGCCCCCACGGCCCTGTTGGCTCACCGCCGCATGAGGCCGGACACGCGGGCGCAAGACGCGGCCCCTCCCGCACTCCCTCTGCCACCTGGAGACGGCGTACCCTCGGGGTCTCCCCCTTAGCGCGTTTGCGCTGCCATCACCTCCTTTTTCCTACTTGTTTCTCTCTTTATTTGTACTTCCCTTTGTTGTTTCCTTTGTTTTTGTTTTTATGTTTGGTCTGCATCAGCGGCGAGGCCAGGACTCTGGGCCAGGTTTGGGGCCACACAAGCAAAGGACAGCCTCTGGGCTGGGCGGGTGGACACACTTTAGTCATTACACTTTGTGCGGGGGGTTTCTGTATGCATGGTTTGGATTTTAGGTTTCTGTTTCTGTATGTAATTTCTGGTACTACTTGTAGTCCCCTGTCGTATGCCGAGAATACCTCGCGAGTAGACAGGTAAATAAAGAATCAATCAATCAACCCCTCAGATCTCTGGATCTATACGGATGGATCCAAGCTGAGGGATGACAAGGTCGGCGCCGGCTGGGTGGTCATTCAGGACGGCAGGACCCTGTCCACGGGCAACTGCCCTGCCCCGTTCCGCGCCGAAGTCCATGACGCCGAGGTGCTGGCCATCGCCAAGGCCCTGGCAGAGGTCGACTCATGGGAGAAGCCACAGTGCCGCAAGGTCTGGATCTGCTCCGACAATCTCGCCGCAGTGAACCGGCTCACGTCTCGCTACGCCAAGCCGAGCACCTCCGAGCAGTATCTGAGGCGCGCCCAGATGATCTGCGCAAGCTGGATCAGACCGCACCCAGAGCGGCCACGACCAAGGCCCTGGCCCGACGGCCCACCCGAGGTAGAGGCTATTTGGGTCCCGGGCCACTCCGACATCGCGGGCAATGAGCTCGCAGATGAGCAAGCAAAGCTAGGGGCCAGGACAAACATCTGGCTGGACGGCATGTCGCTCTCCTGGGCCCGCCACTATTTCCGCTCCCGTCTCGACTCTGCTTTCCGCGCCTGGTGGGCAGAGGAGGGACGCGCCATCAGACCCCATCTGCACCGCCCAGTTGAACCCCCCAAGAAGGCTTGGTCAAGTCTCCTTGACGAGACAGATCGCAAGCTCGCCCGCGCAGTGCTGACTGCTCTGTCCGGCCATGGCGACTTTGCGGCCTACCATCGCCGCTTCGAACATGTGGACGCCGTGCTCTCCTGCCCCCTTTGCGGATCGGAGACCGCCCCAGAACATGTTTGGGTCTGCCCCCGGAACCCACAGCGGGTGTCCCGCAGCTTCTTCCAGAAGTTGATAGGCACCAAGCGCGGGGCCACCTGGCTGGCCGCCAAGGCAGCTAAAGCGCCCACTGTACTGCTCGCCCACCGCCGCGCGAGGACTGAGGCGCACCCACAGGCCGCCGACCCTCCCGCTCGCTCCCCGTCGAGCCTACCACCGCCCGCCCCTCCACCTCCCGGTGCGGGGGCTCCCCCGGGCCTCTCGGCTTAGCGCGCGCGCTGCCACTCTCTTCTGTTTGCTCGTTCTCCCTTTCTCTCTCCACTTCCTGTCTTTCCTTTGTCACTTTTCCTTTGTCATGTTCTATCTTTCTTTTGGGTTTGGTCTTCTACAGGGTAAAGGCCGAGGCTTGGGGTCTTGTTTGGGGCCTTACAAGCGAAGGACAGCCATTGCGCTGGGCGGTCGGGGGACCCTCCGTCATTATACTTCGTGCTGTGGGGATTTTCTGTATGCATGATTCTGGGTTTTTGGTTCTTTAGCTTCTGTATGTATTTCTTGGTACTAGTTTTAGTCCCCTGTCGTATGTCGAGAATACCTCGCGAGTAGACAGGTAAAATAAAGACAATCAAATCAAAATTTTTTTTCACGCGAAGCTGAGTCCGAACAGGGTTGGCGCCGGCTGGGTAATTATCCAGGGGGGATAGGTCCTGCTCTCGGGAAACCGCCCGGTCCCTTTCCGCGCCGAGGTGCACGACGCCGAAGTGCTGGCCATTGCCGAGGCCATAACCGCCGTCGACCTGAGGGACAAACCGCGGTGCCGCAAAGTCTGGATCTGTTCAGACAACATGGCAGCGGTGAGTAGACTCACGTCCCGGGACGTCAAGCCCGGAACCTCCGAGGAACACCTTCGGAGAGCCCAAAAAATTTGCGCGGACTGGTTACGTCCCGACGCCAACCATCCGCGGCCAAGACCGTGGCCAGATGGAGCCATTGAGGTGGAAGCGATCTGGGTTCCAGGCCACTCCGATGTCGTGGGCAACGAGCTCGCCGACAGACAAGCCAGGTGGGGTGCAGACATAATCACCACAAGGACTGGCATGTCACTCTCCTGGGCACGCAGTGAATTCCGCGCCCGGGTCACTACCGCATTTCGCGCCTGGTGGGAGGCAGAGGGTCGCAACTCCAGACCTCACCTGCGCCGCCCGGTGCAGGCCCCGAAGAAGGCTTGGACAAGTCTCCTTGACGAGACCGATCGCAACCTCGCCCGCGCGGTGCTGACAGCTTTGTCAGGACACGGCGACTTTGCGGCCTATCACCGCCGTTTCGAGCACGAGGACGCCGTGCTCTCCTGTCCCCTCTACGGAGCCGACACGAGCCCGGAGCACATCTGGGTTTGCCACCACAACCCACAGCGGGTGTCCAGCAGCTTCTTTCAGAAGTTGATCGGTACCAAGCGCGGAGCCTGCTGGCTGGCCGCCAAAGCAGCCAAAGCCCCCACGGCCCTGTTGGCTCACCGCCGCATGAGGCCGGACACGCGGGCGCAAGACGCGGCCCCTCCTGCGCTCCCTCTGTCACCTGGAGACGGCGTACCCTCGGGGTCTCCCCCTTAGCGCGTTTGCGCTGCCATCACCTCCTTTTTCCTACTTGTTTCTCTCTTTATTTGTACTTCCCTTTGTTGCTTCCTTTGTATTTGTTTTTATGTTTTGCCTGCATCAGCGGCGAGGCCAGGACTCTGGGCCAGGTTTTGGGGCCACACAAGCAAAGGACAGCCTCTGGGCTGGGCGGGTGGACACACTTTAGTCATTACACTTTGTGCGGGGGGTTTCTGTATGCATGGTTTGGATTTTGGTTTCTGTTTCTGTATGTAATTTCTGGTACTACTTGTAGTCCCCTGTCGTATGCCGAGAATACCTCGCGAGTAGACAGGTAAATAAAGACTTTCATCATCATTTTTTTTACGCAAAATGGCGACAAGAAACCGTCCAAACTCAGCCAAATCTGACCAAATTCGTGGCTTCCTAGAGCAGATCTTTGTTCTAGCGATGCCCCATGTCAGCAAGATTTGGTGTAACTAGACATTAAATATAGTCAAGTAAAGTGGCCCACGAGTGAAGACAAACGTCCAGATCGATATTCTAGCTCACTCACTCGATCAGCTACTTCGGCATCCATTCGGACAGCCTGTGTATTCAGGTTCGACTACGGGATCGGCCCTTATCGGCCAAGCAGGGGTTGGTGTGAGCAAATGTACCACATAGTGTATTGTATCCAAGCAAGAAAACGAATGTGGCTGAGATGGGAGTAGGGTTGCACCGCAACAATAACTGTCAAGAATGGAAAGACTAGACTCTGATGGTGTAAAGCTTAGCTTCAAGATATCGAAGGGTTAATTGCTGGACAGACACCTATCTCGGACTACCCGACATCACTGACCTCGACAAGACAATGGCCCTCCAGATGGCGTTCCAAGCCATCAAAGACTCTGCAGCCCCTGACAGCCTAGTCCCGACACTCTCAGTCTATGGTGCTTTTCCCCGGATATGGGTTAATGAATAATGATATAGCTATCATGATGGATGGAATGAGTGAGTAGAAGTGTATCCCGGAGTCTCTGGGCGGTATACCTCCGTGATATAACGCTCCACTAGAGCAGCCCACGTACCACACTCTTCATCCACGAACTCAACCATATAATGGCATGGTTTATAAAATGGGGACACTAAGTTCTACACTCAAAGATTAACAATTGTATCAAGTAGTTTTGGTTCCTATTAGCTACCCTCCATTACATGTATACACACATCTTCCCAAATCTCACGAGGGCGGCTCAAGGGTATTCGTTTCTGCGCAAGGTTAGTTTCTACGCTCCAAGACAACATTCGGCTCTCGCCAAGAACTAATACTTGCCTTCAAGATGAAATAGAACATTTGATTGATAGTTTTTGAACATCTGCGCCACAAGCTCGACATTCATATTCTGCACGTTGATGTCCTGAAGCACACCAAGTCAGTTGGTGTGCTCCGACAAAGGAGAGAGAGAACCATCGAGGCTTTTTATATAGTCTAACTCACCTGAAGAGCCTTGTTCATAGCCATGACAGCCTCGTTTAGTTTCTCCTGTTACTTGTCAATTCTATCTTCGCTGTGATGTGGTAGAGGGAACTTACAACATTTGTGATAATGCGGCCTAGCAGCAAGTTCTGCTGGTGTTCGTGGGGGCTTTCCTGTAGCCCGGTTAGTTGAAGCTCGCACACCTGATGACATATCACATACCATCTCTACAATGGGACTTATACCAAGTGGCTCTTGTTCGTATCTAAGTCTTGTTGATGTCGTCAAAATTGAAAGAGCAACGAAGTGCGTACAGGGTACACAGGTGAAGCGAGTTGGGCGGTGAGACTGGGCAAAATTATGCGACAAGCTCGAATCGAATCGAATAGCGACAGCCCAAGATTTCCATTCTTCAATTCATCGCTCGCCTTGTATTTTCCGTCCAAAGAACCATATTCTTGTCAATAAATAGTTTCTTGCTTCTCATAAAGAGCTCAATCTCCCACTCTCGAATACAGCATATACTCGGAATCCAGACTCCAACTCCAGAATGGCCGCCCCAACCGAAGCGCAGCTGGCGCACATCGAGTTTCTCCAGACTCTTGACATGCACTCCATCCACAAGACCTTCCGCAACTCACACTGGAAGCCCAATCAACGGCGCAACAAGAACCTAAAGACAATTCTCGGCGACATTTCGAAGCGCGAGGCGTCTGCACAAGCCGCGTCGCTCGAGGCCAGCGCAGCCGCCACCGACAACGACAGCGTCTCGACGAGCGGCGACTCGACCCCGACAAGCAATGGCAAGGAGAGCAACGGCGATCGCCTGACACAGGCGTCGAGCAGCCTGGCCAAAATGGTCCTCGAGAAGAATGCCGTCAAGGCAGGCGGCGTGCCCGTGGCGACGTACACAAACATCGAGTCGGCGCCATCAATGGCCCATTCCAAGCGCTATTGTGACGTGACGGGCTTACCAGCGGCCTATGTTGATCCCAAGACACGCATGCGCTACTACAACAAGGAGGTCTTTGGCCTGATTCGCGATTTGCCCCAGGGCGTGGCTGAAATGTATCTCGAGGCCCGCGGGGCACATACCATTCTCAAGTAGAGGACTTCATAGGAGGCCCACGCAGCAAGACATCTCTCTATGCAGCTTACGCGCGAAGAAATAGCCGAGTAGCAAATAGCTTGGAATGCTCTGCCTTTGCCGTCTATTAAACCTGGGTTCTATCACAGCACCAGGAAGATGGCTTCAGTGATATCAAGAGAACAGATCGAGGGGAGGGAATTACAATATATTTTGATTATCGCGATGAGGTGGTTCATCTCAACCGAATGACCATGCTATCATACATTCCAGTTTTTAAGCAGCCTGTTAACGTCTTATCTTGTTTGCATGTCCTTCAATAGAGAGCACGTCGCCTCTTCTTCATGTGGCGCACCCATTGAAACAAGTGCCCCACATGTACCAGAACAAGCTTGGGCTGCAGCTGTTGGTTACAGGGCGCCGCGCACTAAAGCCGTGCAAAAGTCCGAGTCTTATAGCGGTCATGTTTGAGCTTCAGCAATCAGCTCAAGCCCTACTACAGAAAATCCCGTTTTAGAACAAAACAGCTTGACACTGTCTCAACTTTGGCAACTCGTGACAACTACAAAGTTAAAGTTAGGCAACCCATAACCACCACCCATTAACTAGACTTGATTTCTGGACTACCAAATTCTAAATTAAAAATCTCTCCTCATTTCGGCCAACCTCCCGCGTATACATGCGCCTTTCTCTCACTTTACAACTTATCCTACCCTCCTGAAATCTCCACCGAAAGCTCACCGAACGCCAAAAAAAATAGTTTCGACGACTACAATCAACGACCCCCAAATCCGCCACCAAAAGGGACGACATCCATTGCCCACGCTCACCACACGAAATCCGCATACTAGACGGCCAGAACAAGTCAGAAGGGTACATCGATCTTGACTCTCTACACGACACCCCCAAACCAGCTCCAACAATGTCGTCCATGTGGCTATCAGACCAGCAGAGTACGCGCCGCCATCATACACCATTCCCTCTTTTCTCTCTCATCAGCCTGAGCGACGCCCTTCCCGTCTCCCAGCTCAGGCTCTTGAAGCAGCCAAGAGATATGCTTAGATGCTAACCGCCTGCTTGCTATAGAAATCGGCGTGGCTTTCTGTTCCGGAGGTTAGTTGGCGTCCGGAAAGCCCACTTCGGATATCCTGACACGCGCCGCTGCCGTCCCACGACCAGCCGCTGTAGCTCCTCTACCCGAAACGGGCCGCTTTTCCGGTGCTACAGATTGCGTGCTGCCTCGCTGTGCGGCGCCATGGGATGTAAACGATACATGAATGCTAACGGCGGCTCTAAAAGGCGGGTTCTTCCTCATCGGCGGCATCATGATGTTCTTTGACCGCGCAATGTAAGTCATGCCCCATTCACTCTCCAAGCCTGTGCTCGGTACAGGCAGCCTTGACCGCGCATTAACCAATTCGTCTTTGACTCCAGGCTGGCCATGGGCAACGTATGACTCACCCATCTCTCCTCCCGTCGACCACCCAGTCCGTTCTTATCAACACTCTATCTAACACGCGCCACGCCGCGCTCTGCACTCCCCAGATCCTCTTCCTGATCGGCCTGACGCTCATCATCGGCCCGCAAAAGACCATGATGTTCTTTGCGCGCAAGCAAAAGGCCAAGGGCACCGCCGCCTTTCTCGGCGGCATCACGCTGATCCTCATGCGCTGGCCGCTCATCGGCTTCTGCATCGAGCTCTACGGCATCTTGATCCTGTTTGGCGACTTCCTCGGCACCATTGCCGGCTTCGTGCGCGCTGTGCCCGTCGTCGGCCCGTACATTGCCGCCGGAATCGACAAGTTGGGCGTTACGGCCCGCAACAGTGAGCTGCCCGTGTAGTCGGGCATTAGAGCGCGCGGGTAGCGATTGGGACTGCGCAAGACTGGCCGCGTCCCGCGTGTATGCGCTGGTTGTGAAGAGGCGCTCGCTGTGCTACTTGTACTCGGTGAGTCAGGCTGGGACGCCTCTCAACGAAATGTCTTTTAGGCGTTGGGCGCAGGAACCTGCTATTAGTTACTGCTTTTCTGGCAATGCTTCCATGTTACTACGAGACATGATAGGCCCTCTGTTTTTACTCGGATAATGACTTTTATATATTAGTTAGTTGATTTACCCATAGTTTATCCTACTTCATCTGTTCAATTGGTCTCGATCCAAGCCAAGCAGGCAAAGCTCCCTAAAGCCCGATACCATGGATGCGGAGAGATAGGATACAGTGTTCTTCTCATAGAACTTTTGGTCTAAGCTCCCTAGACGCATGGCACAGTTGGCAGAGCCCCAACATGACATGGCACCACAGTACATTTCATGGCAAAGGCAGAACTTGCTTTTTGATAGAGACAATAACAAGCATATACACCAGACAGGAAAACAAATAGCCTTGCTTGGGCCATGATGACTATCTCCAGATGCCCGGCCGCAAAACTACATACATACATGACGGACATTTGCCATCTTAAAGGTTGGCGGGTGGTAAAGGCACCCTCCTATAGCTCTTCTAGTCCACGCCATACTCGACTTGCACTTGACAAACGTCTATAAAAGACAGAACGGGAGAGGCAGCCAAATAACTCAATCCACACATTTAATATTTCGTGTCGCGAATTCAACAAGCTCCATTATTATTCGCCCGTGGGCTAGTGTTGTATAGGTGCGTAGTAGACTCGGAAAGTTTAGTAGCCCTGTTCGATCAGGTAATCGGCCAAGCCCTCAACAGTCTTGGAGCAGTTTCCAACCTGCTGGTCTTTGTTGTAGTGGCCGATTACAATGGCCTGCTTGGTTTTGGCGGCGCAGAAGCCCTCCTGGCCCTGTGGGAGTTGGCCGAGTGAGGTTAGCGGTTGTTTGTATATGGTTTGGGAAATCAACAGTAACATACTTGGCGAGTGTGCAGAGTCCGGCCATCAATTCTGGTGGCAATGAAACGCTTCTTGACAGCGTGAACACCGTTCTCGTAGGCGTTCTTAACAGCGGTTGCGTTCTCGGAGACAATACCAGCGATAGCCTTCATTTCCTCGACGGACAGCTACATCAAATGGCCAATGTTAGTTATTTGCATCGCAAGCGTGGTGTTTTAGAACCGTCAAGAAAGGCGGGACGCGATTATGCGCTAATAGCTGAGCACCTCGGCCGAAATCAAGCTTCTTCCATCTACTTGTTTTGGGTGGCCGAATGAAACGAGGTTGCGCATAGGGTCAGGGACAGAGGGAGAGAATTACAGTGAACCCGGGGGAAGCGGCCCAGACACTGTCGCCAGCAGCGCTGATAATGGCACCCTGGTCAACGTGGCCAGAGGCAACGAGGCTAGAAGAAGCATGGCTTTGTCAGTATGGAGTATTGAGAGTCATGATTCCGTCGTCTCCGGGGGGTTGAGGTTGGGAGCAGCTGGACACAAAGGAGGGGTAGCTCACGAGGTATCGACATAAGCTATATGGAACGACTCTGAGGTTAGCAATGGTATGGTATAGAAAAAAAAAGACATTCCGCGTGGTGGCAGAGCTATCAAGTCCGGTGGTAGCCTTGCGCATAGCTTCACCACCAACCAAAGTGTGGTATGGCGGGGTGTAGAGGGGGCGCAAACACGACTTGGGCTGGGCGTGAGAGACCAGCGAGGCAAGGCTACAGACAAGAGAAGACTCATAGCTAGCTCTAGCGATAATGCGGGCGACATACCTTGCCAAGACATTGTGGGAGGTTGTGTTTAAGGCGGCGAAGAGGGTGAGAAGCAGAGGGAAAATAAGGTATATTCCGTGTGTGAAAGACGGCAGCAAAAAAGAAGAAAAGGAAGTCAAGAGGGTGCAAGGTCGTGAATGTCGGCAAGCAGGAAGAAAAGAAGGCGCTTGTGTTGGATTAATGTGCTAGGGTTGGGGTTAGAGGCGGGAGCTCAGGTGCAAACAAGCACACAACGACAAGCCTAGTTAGTTACACTTTACATGACATTGTTTTGAAAGGAGGCAAAAGACAGCGTCTGTGTGGTCTTATTAGATTGCTTCAGCCACGTTCAATATCTACAAAAGTCAGACGTGCTAGTCGCCACCGACGGTGAGCCGTCGAGTTCTTAGACTACAAGCATGGACTTGTAACCGGTTATACAAGTAGCTATGTACAGCGTGCTCCAGCTTCGGCCTCAGGATCACGTCACGATGAGATTCATTCTCGGCTGAGCTGCAGCCGGCCATTTTCTTTATCTATCACCTCTTATCGCGGCCATGTGTATAGCCCGGCCGGACCCGGCCAGGGATGAGTATACATGCAGATGGCTGGCAACCCCGAAGCACTCGGAATCGACTCTGATGCTACAAGCATCGTGATTGTTTGGTGTCTTCGGCCATTTAATATCGTGGTCTGACTTTGGTTGACGTGCATGTATGTATGGTATGTATGTATGTACATATCTCTGTCTGTCTGTCTGTTTGTACAGTCTGTCAATGCGACGCAAAACAGCCAACTAAACAAACAAACAAAGACAGGCTTGGGGGAGAAATGCCCACCGCCTTGCTTCATGCAGCAATCTGTTGTCGCATGTTTAGCAAGGGATTTCTTACATACAGCACAACACAATGCTGTTTTGCCTGGTCTAGTTACCCCTCCATGAAGTCTTCGGGCGGCGGGGTAGTTTGTCGAGCGTCACATACTTTTGGGATCGTCACAGACCCTATCAAGCGAACGCAAATTCTTAACCCTATAATGGTCACCAGGGTGCAAAGGTTGGTATAGATTGTAGTTGGGCGGTGTTTGCACCTGCGGCACAAGAAGCCAAGAGTGTATCGTAGATCTTGACAGAATTAAAAGGGCCTTGGCTTTTATTAGAGGTAAATGTGTGGGATGGACCTATCATGTAGCCTCTTTTTCTTCTTTTCTTCTTCTGACTGAGAAAAAGAAACATCAGGTGCCGTTGTTGCATGAATGTCGATGATGCAGAAAACTTCATGGCATTATGATGCAGCAAACTTCCAGTTACAAGTGGCAATTGAAAGAGACCACTGGCTTTGATTTGGTAGTGATGGTGGCGATAAATATAGCTAGGCTAGCTAACATACAGACACACGGTATTGGCAGGCCAGACACTCATCTACGGCGGTAAAACCAAACAAGTTGGAGTTAGGAGACATATCACGTTATCGCGGCAACGAACGAGAGAGCGAGAGCAAGCGAAAATCAGAGGAGATTAACTAGCTGGTGCCGCGTCGCAAGTGAATGGGGTAGGTTCGCGAATGCAATAAGCACTCACATTGGGTTCTAGTCCGCGACAAAAGGCCGTGGCGTGGTTCCAGGGCACAAAGCTTCGCTATGGCCCTTTCTGTCAGCAGTCTAGCCCAACCCAGTGACATAGCAGCTAGGCCATACTTGGCAAAGTTCAGGAACCAAAACAGCATCAGGGGGAGAGAAAAGGGTTCTATTGTTGGTGGAATTGTCTAGTCTACATATCAGGAGGACAACTAAGACGGGAGGGGAGGAGAGGCGAGGGGAAGGGAGGGGATAATGTGTTTGAGACATGGCCTAGGCTCGGTAGACGATTTAGGAACAGGGTTTGAAGCAGGAGAGGGATGCAATTCAGACGAAACAAGCACAAAAGAGACAGTCATCTCTGACGGAAATGATTTATCCAAGTGGTAGCCGAGACCTCAGCGGGCCACGATAGAGTTTGGGGCCACAGCCTGACGGGACATGATGCGGCGCCAAATAAATTCAAGACAGGCACTTGGCAGCGGGCGTGGAGGGCTCTATATCAAGTATCAAGTCCTATTATTGTAGGTACAGACACGACAAATACAGTTCGACAGCGGCGCGCACAGGGAAAGACGTCACGTCAAGTTATCAAGAGAGAGAACGGAGGAATGTGCACAAGCCAGAGAGAGCTAAAAGCGTTGAGGGTAGTTCTAGAACACAGGCACAGTGCAGATCACAGCGAGTATGTTTGAGTAGACGCAGAAGCGGAGAGATAGAAGAGAGACCGACGACGCAGAAACAAGACTTGTCCAACTAGAGCAACTAGAGCAGCCATCTGTTCTCCCTATCTGAAGGGAGCAAACATGGCTGCTTGCTCTTCTAAATAGGCAGCGAGTAAGAGACGGGGCCATCAAGCAAAAAAGCAAAAAGAGGGAGAGATATATGACTAGTTATGGCCATGTATAGTTACTTGACTACACGTGAAACTTGACACTTGGTGTTTCAGATTTGCGCAAGCCCAGGTGCTTGTGCCCCTCCTGGTCGCCCAGGGTTCTCAGCCCACATGCAAGCATCTTGAAGCCATGGTGGACTAGCCTTCCTAGCTGTCTACCTGGCTACAGTGTTGCAGTGGCCATCTATGCCTGTGTAGTTGAGTTGTGTACATACATACCTGACTTGGTGGTGTGAACGAATCCTCATCAACAGCCCTGATCCTGACCACGGATGCAGTTTGTTTCTCTGTGCCCAGCGATAAGCCGATGGCGCTGTGCTTGGGTGCGTTGGCGAGTGTGGTGGTGATGGTGGTATGGCGGCGTAGTGGGCTGAGACACTTCAGCTAATGCTTTGCCTCGGAGGATACATGTGCATGTATGTACAGTACGACTGAGACGAGCCGATGAGCCAGTGTAGGATATACACGCATAGCCAAGTACACATATCTGTATGGAATAGTTACACGTGTAACCAACTAACTAATGTATCCACATACATACTACATACTCATGTATGGCACTCTAGATCGGCTAGAACACCGCTAAATACAGGGGCTCCCCGCTAACTATTTCTTGGCACACCCTAAGCCGAGCCTATATTTGTACGGCTTGTGACTTAATATCCGTTGGACGACCCTGAAATCTCCATCCATGCCAGGGACTCACTCCAGCAAGGCGTGCGTCTTCTTGCCTCGTGACGCACACGCAAATAAGCAAGCAGGATTGATTGTACATTAAAAGTGCAACGGCGTGGGTGGCGGCGGTGAAGAGCCCGGTGCAATAGTTGTGCCAATAAAACTGCACAAGAAATGCGCGCATAGTACAACCTGATGGCCAATGATTGACAGCGCCTAAGCCAGCGATTGGTCCTGGTGCGAGATCGATTCTTCAATGGGAGTGGAGCTTGCCGAGGCAGCAGGCGCATCAGCACATCGTCAATCATATGCTGCCAGCACCGGTATAAATAATGCTGTTCACTTGCCTTTGGCCCGTTGGCAGACGAGATATCGGAGATGACTCGCCAAGACCAAGACGAGAGGGCCAAGCGGGTAGTTGTCTACAAGGAAACGGGCCCGAGAAGCAAGGCCAAGGCCAAAGTTTTGCACAATATTACATGCCAGCCTCCGTCTGTCTGTTCCTGCTTTTCTCTTCCCCTTGCATGTGCACAAATACGCACTCAGGATTTGCACGCACTATGCAGCCAGTGTAGTCCTGCAGTAGTATTTTCTTCTTTCTGGTGATGCTCGTAGCATTGGCCAAATTGGTGCAACTATTGCCCCCAGAGCCCCAAAGAGAACAAAAGAGAAGGACTCTTGCATCCTAAACCGTAGTTGCAACAAAAGAAAACACAATCTTCGCTTATCACGGAATACAGGCACCTGCCTACTTTCCTACCTACCCATCGGCTCTGGTACCTGCTCTCTGATCGGTGGCACCTGTTCGGATGCCAGGGCTTGCCTTCTTGTGTACGGCTTGGGCTTGTTCATAGGAGCAGGCGAGCCACTAGCCTTGGAAGCAGCAGCGATGACGACGACAGGCCACCGTTGGCCGGGCAGGACTAGCACAAAGGAACTTGCTTGCCTTGTTGCTTTGGGTACCAATGACCAACCAATGTGCTTGGATGTTTAAGGAGGCAACATCCCCAGATGGCAACAGCAAGAGCAAACAACTGGCCTGAGTTTGTTCTTTCCTTCTTTTCTGGCTTCCTCTTTTTTTCTTCCTCATTGTAAGTAAGCAAGCAGGCCTTCTTCTTTCGCATCTTTCACTTTTTTTTCTTCTTTTCTTTTCGATTCTTTCTCTCATTGACTGCCTTTTTTTCTTCTCCGCCAGCGGCCCGCAAGTCGTTCTTTTCGCACATTTTTCTGCTGCCGCTCGCTCGCCTTTTTTTTCATTTTTCATTTTTTCATCGCCAACTGCTGTCTCTCCTTCACCACGCTTCATTTAACATTACATCCACCAAAACTTCGTGCCGCTATCAGAACTTGCCAGCCAGTCTGCCACACTCCATCTGCATTCATCTCGCTCTTGCATCTGGAAATCTCGCATCACTTATCGCCTACATGTTGTAGTGGAGCGAACGCAACCCAAAGTCATTCGTATTGCGATATTTTGTTCCGGATGAAACATCCCCAATTTCTGTGGTATCAAGCTGTCCAGTGAAAAAAAGCCTCTATCCAACATGCTAGGAAAACTGGCTCGCTCCAGGTCTCTCAGGACTCTGCGCCTAGACAGAGATAAGAATAAGGAAAAATACGTTCAAAAAAATGTCGCTTTGAACCACGACTCCAAACAGATCATCGCGAACTCTAGCCGTCCCATGGTCGAAGCTACCATGGTCCCGACCGTCACTATGACCGCATCCGCAACTGCGACTGCAACTACAGCTGCCACTAGCCGGGCTCATGCTCCCTCGACTGCCCACAGGCACAACCAGACCAGAGCTGGCCCTCCAAAACCAGCACAACTAGAAACAGAGACAATACCGCACGGCCCCTCTAAACCTGTGCTTGCACCGGCGGTTAGTGTGCCTAGGGCCTATGTCTCAGTCTCCCAAGGACGTACAGAGCATGCTCCACGTCTAGTTAACACCAGACCCCGAGCTCGTACAGACACCCACGCGGTGATTCGGCCAAAGTGGGAGGACCCCGTCGTCCTGGAAGAGACAAGGTCAGGTACCACTGCTTTGACAAGGAATGGTACTAGCGCTAAGCTCATGTCGGAGACAGAGAAACATGAGGAGCCTGATCAGCTTGAAGGAACCCCAGAGGCTCGTTTGAGATCTAAGTTTGCTTCATTTCAAAATAGAGTCGTACCCACTCGTTCTCGCTCTATGAGAGAACCACCCTCTTACACCAAAAACGCCCAAAACCGACGAGCCGCGCTCGACGTCGCGCCTTCCTTTCAACCTTCTTCTTTTTCTCCTCCCCCTCATTCTCATTCAAACACATTTTCCCCTTCTCTTGCTTCTTCTTCCTCTAGAGCCATTACTTCCACCACTATTACCGCCGTTTCTTCTCGCTCTCGTTCTTCTTCTGTCATTTACACAAAGTCTTCCTCGGCCTCAATCTTTGGTCCCCATCACACTGTCTCGTCACCATCCAACACCAACACTTCGGTTGTATCTACCTCGCCAGAAACAACGCCCCCATCCAACCCAACCCCGTCTCGCTCTATGGGCTTGAGAAGAGCTGCTTCTACCAAGCAATACGACGCTGACCGCAACAAGCGCCATGATCTTGTGTCTCCCCTTCGCCTTTCTCCACCTGATCTAGAAAACCCACAGTCTGCGCCTCTTGTTACCACACTCAAGAGATCTCAATCAACGCTCTCCGTGAGACGTATATCTACTATCACTACCTCTATAGACGCCATAGCAAGGGTACCCCTGTCTAGCATAAACAACCCAAACCTCTCTGTACTATCACGTCCAAACCGTCTTGATCACCAGCATCGTCGACCAAGTACAAGCTCCGGGGACTCTTCAACTTCTCCTCTTGCTTTCTCCACCGTCCACACTCCTTCCACTGGCATCAACATTGGCCCTGTCGATGAGAGCGTCTCTAATTCTGCTACTGAGCTAGTTCGTCCCTCTACAGCTTCTAGCATGGCAAGCATTCCAACTTCATCCTCGGTGACCTCTTTGGTGAGGCCCAAACACGAATTCAACAAGCGGGTGTCACGCGACGACCTCTACATCAACACACGTACCAGCAAAAACAACTTCCGCTCTTACCATGTTCCTATCCGTGGCCGTGCCCCTTCACCACGAGAAAGTCCAAGATCCGAGTCTCCAGCCGTAACCTTGGTTCGTACCCAAACGCCTGACTCGATTGTTGAAGCCTCCGGTGCTCCCATTGGCATGGCCCTCGGAAGCCCAACTTTTGTGGTTGGTGGTTCCTCTACTGCGCCCCCATCTGCTAAAATTGAGTCCCAATCAACGGTAATGATCCAAAACCATCCGGAGGATAAGATCCATGCTCCTGCGACTTACACCCATGCAATTGATACTTCTCATCATGATATCTTACCCGACAAATCTAAGAAATGGCGTTTCTTTGGTAGCCGTTCCCGTACGAAAAAGGGCTCGGAACGTGGCCAAGACTCACTGCCGACGAAGTCTAGTGCTTCCCCCGTATCTGGACATCATGTGCACCAGGTACACAGTGATGAAGCTCGTCGCTTGGGAGTTGCTACCGAGGTACGGGGCAGTGATAAAGTCCACCGCATGAAGCCGGAAACCCGCATCACACCTGCAGAAGCAGCCATGTTCAAGCCCCGGATGACCTCTCTGAAGCGCCACGAATCCACCCGCTCAGCCCACAAGATGGAGATATCTGGCCCAACTTCCCTTCAGAGAGTTCCTGTCACAGTCGCAATGCCTGGCTTGGATGGGAACGGTATCGTAGTTTCAGACATCCCGCATGTTGATTGGGAAGCCACTACCAAACAAGAAAGCAATGCCTCTGGCTTTTTGTCCTTGAACATACCCGACTCAAAACTGGAAAGATATAGCATCATGTTCAACGGTATTCTTCAACGGGAAGGAGTTTCCTCCTCTGCTTTGCAGCAAGAGTTGGCTGTCTCTTGCTACCCGGGCCTTGATGACAGGGCTTTATTTCTTGAGAAACAGGCAACCCTCCTTGGCAGAAGTCATACTATTCTCAACAAGTCAAAGACTGGAAATACTTCAGATAAAGATGCTCAGGATAAGCTCCGTGCGGTTACTCCCACTCGTAGCTCTACCTTTCCTATGAGAGAGAGAGAGACCAATGCAACCACGGTCATTGCTACTAACAACATGCTGGAGCAGTCCAAGTCACCCGCTTTTTCCCTTTTTCCCACAGCTTCTTCGCAACAACACAAAGCTGCAGTTCCACTAGCTGGCGTTCTTCAAATGTCACCTGGTCGTGATAGTACTGATTCTCCATCCTTGAAAGAGTCAATGGTTCACCTGTCAAAAGAGACCTCAAAACAGCTAGCATCACAGCCGAGACGGTCCGAGTCACCCGTTGACATTGGTATCATGATGACAAAGCCGCGTGAAACTACGTCACTTTCAAACAGCCAATCTGCCAAGAACTCTAAGGTGTCACCCAGCCGAATTTCCAGCACCAAGACTACTCAACCCTCTGAAGTTGTGCCTTTTGCTCTTGTTGGTTCCGATCCAACTCCCAAGAATGTGCCGCACCTCCGCCATCGCAACGGGTTAACCACGGAGACTACTGTTGGTGGCAAACCTGTGACTGCCTCAACCTTGATCCATGCTTTGTCTGCTGCTGGAATGACGGGTGATGCTCATATCAAGGCTGTCTCTAGGATTGATCTTGAACGCCAGGCCTCGACTGCTTCCGATAAGAATCCTATTGTAATGGACAACACCAATGGGTTCCCCCAACCACCTGCAGCTCGATCTGTGAACAAGAAATCGACCCTCGCCGCTCAGTCCTCGAACACCACCCATATGAGCGCTAGACAAGTCCAAGTACAGCCCCACCGAATTCGAAGTCCGTCCCAAAGTCGTGCTGAGTCTCCCAAGCCCATTCTGAAAGCTCAAGCCTATAAACCTCATACCCAGGCACAAGTACAGCCCTTCCCAGAGGCCAAGTTCGATGAAGAACCACTTCCTGGCATGCCGCTAACAACGGCTGCTCCTTCAGTGCCTCGTCAATATGCCCGGCTAAACCCTGCTACTGTGATGTCCTCTTCCCGTGATCACAGTCACTTGCAGCGATCTCCTCTTGGCCCTAACACTTCTGTTCTGGTTATGGACTCGGACGAAGAGACTGAGGCTTCTCATGTTCCTCGTGGTATCCCCTATGGCTCTTCCATGAGCGTAACTTCTGGGGCTTCTTCCTCTGCGACCAGCCTTAGCACGCGCCAACGGTCTGAATCCAATACCACAACATCGAGCAAGTTGACAACATCGACGCAAGATGAAGCAGAGATTGCGTTGCGCAATGCAGTCGAGGTTTCTATTGCTCGCCAAATCAGTGTTTCCCGCAAGCATCGGCAAATGCTGCAGAAGTCAGGTCTCATACAACTGTCACCTACTGTCAACAGCAGTCGTGTCTAGTTTCCGAACTTGCTCGTCTTCTTTCACTTTTTCTACCTTCTCGACCATTGTTTCCTAGGAGCCTGCCTGCTTCCTGCTTTTTTATTCCCCTGCCACGAGTCATGTCAACACTGATAGTTTTTCTTGTTTCTGATTTTTTCTTCTATTCTTTGTCTTCCGTCAATAATGCTGGACTGGCTGCCCCTTTTTATATTCCCCTTTTTTGTTGTATCTTTGGACTTCTCTTCTGGCACATGCATTTCGTGATTTCGGCGTCTTTTTCTGGGTGATCATCTTGAGGTTCATTTCTTTTCTCTTCATCTACGACTTGTATCCCTTTTAAGCAAGTAGTAATCGCACTGTTTTTTTGTTGGAATCTTGGCTTTGTGCAGCCCTCTTTTTTTTTGTGATGTTTCCTCAATACAAGTACATTAGTTATCATTATGCAGAATACATGTTTGCCTTTTACCAGTTGTCCCTAGTTCAACCCCAGGTTGCGATCTACTCCTTGACAGCCAAAGGCTCAATGTTCCAGATGCTCTCAGCATATTCGTTGATGCAGCGGTCACTGCTAAAGAAGCCCATGCGCGCCACGCTCTGGATCGACTTGCGGACCCAGCCGTCCTGGTCAATGTAGGCCTCGTCGACGAGCTTCTGGGTGTTGAGGTAGGACGAAAAGTCGTCGGAGACGAGGTAGTAGTCGCCGTGGTCGCGCACGGCTGAGATGAGCGCGCCAAAGTCGCCCACGTCGCCAAACATGCCGGCCTCAATCGCCGCAAACACCTTGACCAGCTCGGGGTCCAGGGCGGGCTTGTCGGCCGAGCTGTGCGCGGCGCGCAGGTCCTCGACGTCCTCGGACAGCGTGCCAAACAGGAAAATGTTGGCTTCGCCGACCTCGCGCGTGATTTCAATGTTGGCGCCGTCGCACGTGCCGATGATGAGGCCGCCGTTGAGGACGAACTTCATGTTGCTGGTGCCAGAGGCTCTGTGGGGAGGGCAAGGTTAGTATGGTTGGTGAGGGGTGGTCTAGGTAGAGGGGAGAGAGGGGGGGGACTTACTCGGTGCCGGCGGTCGAGATGTGCTCGCTAATGTCGGAGGCGGGGATGATGGTCTCAGCCTTGCTGACGTTGTAGTCGCCGACAAAGACGACCTTGAGCAGATCGCCAATGTCCTCGTCCTTGTTGACAACGGCGCCAACGTTGTTGATCAGGTGGATGATTTGCTTGGCCATCCAGTATCCGGGGGCCGCCTTGCCGCCAAAGATGCTGACGCGCTTGACCTTGACGGCGGCGCGCTCGGCAGGTGTCATGGCCTTGAGACGCAGGTAGTGGTGGATGACGCCAAAGATGTTGAGCTGCTGGCGCTTGTACTCGTGGATGCGCTTGACCTGCACGTCGAACAGGGCGTTGGGGTTGATGTCGACGCCGCTGTTCTCCTTGACCAGGCGCGCCAGGCGCACCTTGTTGGCGTACTTGACCTCGGCCCACTCCTTGCGGAAGGCGGCGTCGTCAATGTGGTTCTCGAGCGCGCTGAGCTTGGTCAGGTCCTTGAGGTAGTCGGGCCCGCCGAGCTTGCTCTGGATCAGCTCCGACAGGCGCGGGTTGGCCTGGTGCAACCAGCGGCGCGGGGTGATGCCGTTGGTGACGTTGGTGAAGCGGTCGGGCCCGTAGATAGCGACAAAGTCGCGGAAGATGGTCGTTTTGATCAGGTCCGAGTGCAGCTCGGCCACGCCGTTGACCTTGTGCGAGCCGACGATGGCCAGGTGTGCCATGCGCACCATCTTGTGGTCGGCCTCTTCGATGATGGACACGCGACGCAGCAGGTCCGAGTCGCCGGGGAAGGTCCGCTCGACGTACTGCAGGAAAAACAGGTTGATGTCGTAGATGATCTGCATGTGGCGGGGGAGCAGGTGCTCCATCAGGCCCACAGGCCACTTCTCCAGAGCCTCAGGCAGGACGGTGTGGTTGGTGTAGCCAAACTGAGCGACGACAACTATTAGCAACATGAACATGGAGCGTGTGAGAGCAAGTTGATATCGTCTTTACTTACCGTGGCGGTGACAATGTCCCAGGCCTCATTCCACTCCAGGCCTTCCAGATCAACCAGGACACGCTGCAACTCGACAACAGCGAGGGTAGGATGAGTGTCGTTCAGCTGAATCGCGACCTTGTCAGGGAACTCCTTCCAGGCACGCTTCGACTTCTTGAAGCGGCGCACGATGTCGTGCAGCGAAGCGGCAACCCAGAAGTACTGCTGCTTGAGGCGCAGCTCCTTGCCACGGTCGAGGTTATCATTGGGGTACAGCACGGCGCTGATGGTCTGGGCGCGCTGCTGGTCGGCCACACTGCTCTCGTAGTCGCCGCTGTTGAACTTTTGAAAGTCGAACTCGCCGCTGGCCGCCTCGCTGGACCACAGGCGCAGGTTGTTGGTCGACGGGGTCGCGTAGCCCGGCACCGGCACGTCGTAGGCCACGGCACGGACCGTCTCGCCGCCCTCCCAGTGCGACACCGACTTGCCATTGGTGTCGGTGGTCTTGACCACCCGACCAAAGAATTGAATCTGCAGAGAGGGGCACATGTGGTTAGCAAACATCCTAGCCCCGCAGTTCGTGCACGGCCGGCTCCCTCGATGGCGGGAAGGGTGGGGCGGCCCCACTTCGGCGGTCCGAAGGTTCCGAGTGGACAAAATAGGAATACTGGAAGACCTACATCGACAGTCACATCGTGGCGGGGGAACTCCCAAGGGTTGAAGTCCAGCCAGTAATCAGGTACCTCGACCTGGTAGCCGTCAATGATTTCCTGCTTGAAGATACCGTAGCGGTAGCGCAGACCGTAGCCCCAGGCAGGAAAGTTGAGCGAAGCCATACTGTCCAAGAAGCAGGCAGCCAGACGGCCAAGACCGCCGTTTCCGAGAGCGGCGTCGTGCTCCTGCTCAATAATGTCCTCAATGCGGAATCCGAGATCCGTGAGGCCAGCTACAACAAGGCGGTAAAGGTCAGCCAGCTCCCACACCAATCATACGAGCAAAATGTTGCCACATCCAACTTACCCTTGGCCGTGTCCTTCTGACCCACATTCAGCATGGCATTGTCCAGGGTGCGGCCCATGAGAAATTCCAGACTCAGATAGTAGACGCGCTTCTGGTCGGCAAAGGTCTGGCGCTGCTGGGTCTTGTTCCACTCGGCAATGAGGTGGTCGCGGAAGGCCAAACTGGTGGCGTAGTAGGCAGCGAGCTCATTGCAGTTGTATAGACTGCGGGCCAGCGTGGTCTCGACGTGACGCACAACCTCGCGCTCGAATTCGTCCTTGTTCTTGAAGCTCTGGTATTGGTGCTTGTTCCAGGTGGCACGCTGGGGCTCGGGGATGGAAGCTGTAATTGGGGCGGATGTTGTTAGTACTGAGAGACATCAAGAAAACGGAGAAGCTCCAGGAGCGAGCATCTGGGGCTCGACATACCCTCGACATTGTTCAGATCGCCGGGGCCGAAGCCAGTCAGGGTCCGGCGGTGGTGCTTCGGGCGGGATATGCCGGCGGGGCCAACGCCGCCGGTGACATCGACCACGGGCGCGCTGGTAGACGGCCGACGCTGGCGCTCGCGAGAGGGGATACCGTTTGAGCTCATTTTGAATTAATCCGGAATACTTTTTTTTTTGCTAGAGAAAAAAACAGGAGAGTCGTGATATTCAACTCGCGAGTATCGGAGGAGGGAATTGTGCGCGGGGAAGGTGCAAAAGGAGGGGATGGGAGGACAAATATATAGGGAAAGAACAACAAGGGCAATGACGAAGTGGAAAGCCGGCTCGAGGGCTTTGGATAGCTCAAGCAAGGGAAAGAGGAGAAAAGAAGAAGGTGCAAAAGAGACTGAGGGAAACAGCCAGCCAGAGAACGAACACACAAGAAATGGATTGAGGGAGGGGCAAGAAGAGCAGGCAGATGGGCTTATGAAGTCGAGGGCAGCATCGCTCTCATAAATGCAGCTGGCCAGTGAGCGAGCGGCCAAGGCCACGAAGGCACAGGTACTATTACAACATGCCGGACAGCGAAGCCAAGCTCCAAGCTGCTAGAGCTACACGCAAACAGAGTAGTAGCACTTGTATTAGTTGGTAGTTACTACGTGTGAATGTATGTGTGGATGGATGTACTCATGTACACACACACATGTCAACGCGCAACCAGGCTGGCGCAACTTCCTCCCTCCCTCCCCTCCCCCAGAAGCTCAAGAATGGCAATAGCCCAAAGCTTCTCCGCATCCGAGCTTCTCCGCACGGCAACCGAGCTTCCCTATTTGCCCTTTGAGCTCTTTCCCTTTTTCTCTTGCTACCAGCCAACTAACTATACGGTACGTGAAATCGAGCTCCTCCTTCTCTCAACTGCCATCCATTTTTTGCCTGCTTGTTCCCTGTTCTGGGATGGCCCTCGTTCCCCTTCCCCTCTTTTAATCTGTCCGGTCAATTGTTTGCGTTCTTTCCTTCATTCCGTTGCTACTCGCTGCAAGCCCATAAGGCATCAACGCCAGTCTGCTATTCTCGGTGTACAAGTCCAGGTGGTAGTTGCATACATACAAGTATGTACCACCTTCCCACCCTCAATGCTTATACTGCACAGGCAATTGCAACTAGTTACGTGCACAAATAGAATAACTATGCATCTCGGCCTCTCATTCTTTCCTTTCGCCAGAGCTGTCCCTCCTCTTTTGCTCTTTTGCCTCTGCTGGGCTTCCCTGTCCTGCAATGCCCGCATCAGGCCATTGTGCCCAAGGTGACAATCTTGCGTGTTTCTTGTTATCTCTTTTTCCGGAAGTGATGATTGTGTATTACAAGCCAAAGCAGAGATGGGTACAACATTGGTGTCTTTGCGTCTTTATTCGAGCTAATTGAGCTAGTTAGCATGTACGTAGTTACATAATACATGCTTGCTTTTGTAGTTACCCAATCCATTTTATGTAGCTTCCCCTCTTCATATACGTGAATGGCATCATTGCAACGAGCATGTGCTTTGCTGTGTTCACAGCCTTAGGGTTTGTGGGTTACAAATCAGCATGAATTAATATGACTTGACTTGACCCATCTTACCAGCACCTTTTGAATTGAAACTGCAACTTGTGTGAACGTGGCATATGGACCTCATGATAGAGAAGCTCATAGTTATATATAAGCGATTACAATTGTACAGATATGATAGCTCTTCCTAACAATGAGAAGCCACCCTTGAACCAATCAGACCCAGCCCCCCCAAGTGAACGCCGAGGGAATCCAAAACGACGAGGGAAAAGAAAAAAAAGAAAGGAAAAACAAAAGGCAGCCTCCCCCGGAGTGAACGGAATTCTTGTTTTCCGTGAATCAGATGATTTTAAGCCCAGAATGGAGCAAGACAGGAGGAAGAGGTGAATAATGAATGAGCGTGAGCATGAACATGAGCGTAAGTGAGTGAGAGTGAGAGTGTAAATATGAGTATGTGGTGTGTGCAGAGGAAAAAGTAGATAAGAGAGGTAAGTGGCATCAGACATGGATAAACCAAAGGCAAAAAAAAAACAAAAAAAAGAGAGCAAGAGAAGGCGAGAAATAGAAGAGCTGTACCGAAAACCGAAAAAAAAATGAGAAGAAATGAGGTATATGATATCCGGCACCAGAACTCCAAACAAGATGCTAGGGCACAGGTGGAAAAAAAAAAAAAGAAAAACCCGTCCATGAAGAAAACTGAGAAGAAAATAAGACAGGCTGTGTGAGGGTCTGTATATGAGAGGAGAAGAGAGAGAGAAAAAAAAAGAAAAGAGTAGAAAGAAGAGACCAAAGAGGCTGACTCTAGAGAAACAAATCTGTTTCGCTGGTTTACAGCACTCCAGTGTCAATTAGAGCATTCTCCAAGATTGTCTCCTTGACGGCAGCAAACACCAGGCGGATGTTGGATGTGTCGGTGGCCTGGGTCAGATGAGGGTAGAGCTTCAGGTGGCCGCGGTTGACCTGGTTGAAGCGCCAGAGGAGGTATTTGGCGGCCTTGTTGACGTCGTTACCGCCCGAGTAGTCTGGAAAGAAGTTGCCGAGGGGCGAGCGCGGGAGCTTCTCCTTGAAGATGTCGACCTTGTTGAGGAAGAGAATGATGCTCGTGCGCCTGAACCAGCGCGAGTTGACGACAGAGTCAAAGAGCAGTAGCGACTCGACCATGCGGTTCTACGGCGTGTTAGTTAGCACTAGCACTGGCGTGGGTTGCGGGTTGGGGGCAAAGGGGAGGAGAGGCTGAGACTTACTTGAGTGCTTTCTTCCAGAAGCACCTGGTCGTACTCGCTCAGGGCCACGCAAAAGATGATGGACGTGACGTTTTCGAAGCAGTGAATCCACTTCTTGCGCTCGCTGCGCTGGCCGCCGACGTCGAACATGTGGATGCTGAGCTGATCCATGACGAAGCGGGTCTCGTAGATGCCGGTGGTCTTTGTACGGGCGCGGAGGACGTCCATCTCATTGGGCAGATAGCTGGGGTCGCAGATGCGCTCGACCTCGTCGAAGAAGCTGGGGTGGGCGCAGATAGTTAGCACTTGATTCAAACAGAGGAGAGGGGGGGACGAGGGCGGTGGTTGTAGAGAATGGCAACATACTAGGTGGCCGAGTCCATCAGGTAAAACTCGTTTTGGCGTTCCATGAGCAGGAACTTGGCTGGGTCGTTCCATATTGTCTGCACGGCGGGGCCGACGCGGGGGTCGATTTCGGCCTCGGGGCCGGGCTCGGGCGCATATTCGAGAATGAAGTCGCAATATTGTCTGGTGTCCTCGTTCATGGGCTCGATTTCAAGCTGGTGCATGGCGGTGACGACGGCCTTGGCGCACTCGACGAGGTTTTTGAAGACGGTTGGGCGGTAGTTGAGCAGTTCGTCATGGCTGTAACCCTGAAGATGGATAATCTTCATCTGCTTGACAATGGTAGACTTGCCACTTTCGCCGGAGCCTGTGTAGCAGAGCAGAGAGGTGTTGGTTAGAAGCGGGCGCAGGAAGAGAGAAGGGAGACATGACGTCGGGGGTTTGACGTTGGAACATACCGAGAAGCAACACTTTGCATTCCTTCCTTAACTTTTTGTTATCTTCTTCTAGCTGTCTGTCGATGGCCTGGCTTTTCTTCTTCTGCTGCATCTCTGCCGAGTTACTTGAGCTCAAGCAGTTGCCCATGATGTGCGATGGTAGACAGGCTTATCGCGGCTGCCGGGCGGAAGTGGGTGAGAGAATGGCGAGCACAATGCGCGGGGGGGGGGGGGGGGGCGGAGAAGGGCGGAGAATGGCGGAGAAAAGGTGGGGGACTATGGCGGCGGCGACAGCGGCGGCAGATGGGCGCACGTGGGGGGGGGGGGGCGATGTGCGAGTATTAAGGATGGCGGGTGGCTGTAGCTGTGGCTTTTGGTCCGACGTTGGCTGGCGGCTGACGGCTGTCGTGGCAGAGACAAAGACAGGCGGAGATGGCGGGAGAGACGACAAGATACTATTGACGATATAGAGCGAGCGGAGCCGGTGGGTGGGCGAGTGGATGGCAGGCGAGTGGATGGCAGGCGAGTGGATGGCAGACGAGCGGGCGGGCGAGCGGGCGGGATGGCATTAAGCGTATACTGGGACTTTGGGAGGGGACTTGGAGTAGCGGCGATTAGGAAGAGGGTCGGTTGAGGAGAGGGCCAGGAAAAAGGACGGAGTCGGAAGAGCAACGAGTGCAGAGGTTAAGAAGAAGAGAAAGAAAAAGAAAAGAAAAAAAAAAGAGAGAAGCCGTGGCTGACTCTGGCGGAAAGAGGCTACAGCGGCGCAAACGGTTTATAAGGATGTAAATGGGTGGTTTGTGCTGGGGTTAGAGCTTGTGCTTTGTGCCTTTGAGCCTGTGCTATATGCGGCTTGCAGAGGAGGAATTAAAACAAAAAAGGAAAAAGAAAAAAGGAAAAAAAAGAGGAAAAAAAGGATTAAATGCTGCCATAAAAGGAAGGGATTATGATTATGTGCGTGGACGTCTTTAACAGCCCAGCGAGGAAAATATAGAAACTCGAGGGGGCGCAATACGGTTAAGAAGCGCTGGACGTATGTATGTAAGAGTCGAATCGAATCGAGTCTGGGCTAAGCTCTGCGGCAAATGGCCCAAGTCAGAAGACAGTGACGCCCCCGAGTCCCAAGTCCCAGGTCGTAGGCCACTGAGAGTCGAGAGGCCCGGGCTGGCTGGGCCGAGGCTTATGGGGGAGGACAACGACAAGATGACTGAGCCCAAGTTCAGGTCTCGTGGCGATGACGCCAGAGGAGCAGGAAAGAAGAAAACAAGAACAACACCAGCACTAACAGGTGCGCGCAGTGGCAAAGACAGTGAGGGATGCACCATAAGGCTAGTCCAGCCGTTCCTGTTTCGTCCGTGGGCCTGGGTTTGGGGCTTTTGGCAGCCGAGATTTCCAGGTCAAGATGAGATGGCACTAGACAAGCCGAGATCTAGACCAGACCAGCTCGACCTCACATAGCAGGAGACAGAGGACAGGAGCCCTGGGCGGCCTGCCTGTGTTAGAGGTGCCAAAATAGCATCCGCTTACGTAGCGCGGACCGTGGCAGCGGTGCAGAAACACCAGCCCATGTGGCCAGCGACAGATTGGTGTGTGGTGCGTGGGTGGTGGGTGCTTCTGGAGGGTGCGGCGTAGCAAACACGAGGCCATGCAGACTGGAACTGGCTGGCCGTGGCCCCGGGGTTTGAGGCAGAGAGACCCCGGCTTTTGGGCTGCTCGCTGCTTGCCATCTCTGCCGTCCCAGCTGGCGCCTGCAAGAACCGCCGCTCTCTCAGAGACCCTCCGATCTGCCTCGATATCGCGACCATCCATCATGTCGTCTATCGCTTGGGTTGTGTGTCCACTGGCTGTGACCACATGCTCGAGCTTTGCTTCACCTGCACGCCAAACCTGATTGGGTTTTTGGCTCTTGGCTCTTGGCTCTTGGCTCGGCTCTGGTTTATTCTAAGCAACTCTGGGTTCTGGGCGGGGGTTATCCATCATGGCCTCGGTCGACTAACCGACACAGCGCAAATAGCGGCATTTTCTTTTTTTTTTTTGTTTCCCCTTCTTCTCTTCTCGACAGCTCGCCCACCCCTGCACCCCACCAAGAATATAAAAAAAGAGAATAATAGAACACAATTGACCGAGCCGGTGTATCGACCAGGATGCTCGCTTGCTTCTGTGTGGGAGGATGATGCATCTCACATCGGCCGGCTGAAGTTTAAGGGCAGACAAGACGAGACGAGACAAGAGAAACGTACTCTTATTAGGGTTAGTGGCAGAGGCATCTTGCATCAACTTCCAGCCGCAACCGACAGTAACTAGGTCACTATCTCGTCTACTAACTAACTATTTGCATGTACTAGCGACTGGCACATACACACATGTACATACAAACATACCTCACTGCTTACTGCTCAGCCATGTCATGTCATCATCACCTTGCTATTTGTCACAGTCCATGGCCTGCTCGGGAGCCCCAACCGGGCCACGGGGTCCGTCCTGGCTCGCTCTGCTTCTTGCCTGCTGGAACGAACCTTCTTTGTCTCTCTTGTCTTTGTATTTGTATCGTTACAAGTATCACCTATTATTGCGCGCGGGGGCGCGGGTTTGTGATAGTGACTGCCTGTGCAGCCATCATATGTGCATCTATATTGTATGTACAGGCCAATGCCTGTAGCAGAGACAATGGCGGGACTAGAAGAGGCCAAGCCTTGACAAGTACATGTGCATGTATGTATGTACATATGTATGTATGTACGTAGTGTGGTGCTCTAGTACTACAGAAAGGCATACTGGCCCAGAGTATGACCAAGGATTACCGTCTTGACATGGACAAGGGCCCAAGCCCCAGCAGCCGCCCACCAATCATCCAGCGCAACTATGTACACAATACACAACTACACCATGCATACATACATAACTATGTACATACATACATATGCTTGTTTGTCCTTGTGCCAGCGCAGCCACCATCTGGAGACTCCCCTTTGGGACTGCTGCAGGACCAAAGGGAAAGTTTGGGGAAGCTGAAACAACAAGTCTTCCAACTTCCACATCCACACCAACGACACCAACGACACGGCATGCTGGTTTCAGTCTCGGTCTCGGCGGGCAGAGACAGCACCGAGGACTAAGGACCAAGAATCCACGACCAAGAACCCGCAGACCACACTGGCCATAAAGACCCACCGCCTGAACCCCAAGCCCATTGAGCAATGATGAGAGACGACCGACGCCGGGATCATGGGAGCAGGAAGACAAGGAGGGGAAGCGAACAAGCAGGCTGCTAATCATTACCGAAAACACCCACCACGACACGACACGGCGGCATGGTGAGCACACTGCCGGATTTCCTTGAGCTTGACGACCTTTTATAAGAGATGTATCTATATCGACAGAGATGGCCCGCAATAGGCCATCTCAGCCGCCACGTTGCTCTACAAGTATGTAAAACACCAAATGCTTGTCTTCGCTGGTGTGGCCTCCCGTTGTCGTGTGACGGAAGATGGGCTAGATGCTTCATACTCCTTCAATACATGCATACATGTAAGCCCTGGGACCCGGTTCCTTTGTTCTACTACGGGTGTGTACTTGTGGCACGCCCATAGACCGGCACAAGTACACACATATATACATACATCCATACATATAGTTGTATACACCCAAGAGGTAAATGCCGACATCTTGCGTATGAATCTGCAGTGGCGGCAGTGCAAGCCAGATAAGCGGAATTGGTGCTTGTCCTAGAGAGGTCGGCCAGCAATGGAACTCGCTACCTGTCTGCATGTGCCCCGATATGCACATGTCTCCTGGGACTTGTATTTATGAGCGTGTGGAGTAGTATTTGCATCTGTATTCCCACACTGTTGTCGACTTGCTTGCGTTCTCCATGCCAGCATGCACGTAGTTATACAAGAAGGGGACTTGTCCTCACTTACACACATAGACATATGTGGCTTAGTTACAGCCGACTACCATCCCAATATTAACTAGTTGGCTAACTATAACTACATACATGCATACTCATGCATACGCAGTACCCACCAGCGCCAACATGCTGCAGAATAGCCACCCATCTCAGGGCGCCAAGTGCAGCGCAGCTGACCGAGAAAACAACCACTGAACAACGGGAACTGCAAGCTGTCCCCGCAACGTGCCGGCCAGGCCAGTGTCTTTCTCTGCCTTGGGCCTAGCTCTCCCGGTAAAGTGTGTGCTTTTTTTCTTCTTTTTTTCTCAGCTGTCTCTGTGGCAGACTGCCAGCTTGTGTCCAAGTAGTCAGCCACGCCAAAGCAATGCTCTTAGGGAGACCACGAGGAGGGTGGCGTGTGCGTGGTGTCCCGGCCAGCAGGAGAAAAAGACCACGGGCAGAGCAGGCGGTGGCGGCAACGGTGGCGGCAGCGGCTGCGGCAGTTTGCGGTAGGGCCAGAGACGACGTGACACGTGGCTGGCCAGACAAGAAGCAAGCATCAGAGCGAGCAGAAAAAAAAAGAAAGAAAAAAATATCAAGCTGCTGTGGGCGTGAGAGAGGCCGCGCTCTGGCTGATTCCGTGCATGTGTTAGTGCCAGTCTCAGGCTCAGTCAGCTTGCTCATACCCTCACTTGGTACTCGTCTAGGAGATCTGCGGTGTTTCAGTCCAACTAGACCATTTCTACACGTCGTTTTTCTTTTTTGGGTTTACAATATGTACGTATGGATGGGTGTATGTATGTACATACTTGGCTTTGGTGCTTGTATACTTGTGCGTAGCTACGGATTCCACATGCTGCCACATACTTCCTGTGGCCAGATAGAAGGACTCTGCATAAACGCTTCAGCCAGAGCGGGCACAGCAGCCTGTCAAATCGCACGTGTTGCATCTTGCCCAGGTGGCCCGGCCGTCCAGGACGTGAAGTTGAGGGCGGAGGCGTGCGTACAGGAGGACCAAGACCAACTCCAGACAGCAATCTAGATGCTCGGGGAAAAGAAACAGAGAGAAAAAACATATAAAAAAAAAGAGAAAACATAGTCTATGCTTACGTGCACAATGGGCAATCTGGCCGCTCGCATGATATCAACATGATGGAAAGATCGCAGCGCGAGTCTGCCCACCGGCCGCACTGGTCGCCAATCGGCTCTTATCACCATCTGACGTCCATTCACGGACACACGCTTCAAGGGTTGTTCGCGTAGTAACCCTAGTCATGCAAAGTGGCGGATGCAAATTGACCTGAGGGTACCACTCTGTGAGGGACTCCTCGCGCCCAAGGGGTTCTTCAGCGGAGGTTTCGGCATCGTCTGCAAGGAGGATCCAGACTCTTCAAACTACCCTCTAGTTTATGCAGAGCTAACTATCTAGTTGACTATTGTAAGTAAGGCTACCGAACCAACTCGACTCCCACACACACAGACCAACGGCCGGCCGTCTCGGCTTTGCTGCATCTCCTGGTTTCCTATTCTCCTGCTCGAGCGTCGCCCCGACCTCGTCTCTCTCTCCATCATCACGCTACCCCGTGTGTTATGAATACACAGTACCAAATCTTTAAATGAAGGGGGAAAGGAAAACAAAAAGTGCACAGCTCGGGCCAGCCAACAGGCCCAGCGCGCCCATTAATTATGTGGACAGCAGCAGCCCACTGGCCACCGCCTGGCCGCCGCGTGCTGGCAGTGCGCATTGATTTCGAGAGCAGCAGCAGCATCGCCGTCACAAGACGTGTTTGGCCTTGGTGTTGATGGAGGAACGGCGCACGCCCCAGCCGGCTGGCGGTGCGCCCACCACAGCGAAATTAAGAGCGAGCCAGTGCGAGGGCGCGGCGCTGGGTACGGTTTTCGTCATGGACCATGGCCATGGAAGCTGTCCAGACGATGGATGGGTCTGGCGGTTGTACATGTGTATGATTGCAGCTCAGTTGCCTCCTGGCCTGGTGCTGGCTCGCCACAGCCCCGGCTGGTTTGGCGTGCCGCCACAAGTGGGCTTTGAAAAGTTCGTCATAGTTGCGGTGGATATTACCTGGACACGCGTTGGTCATTATCGCGAAGGTTGATTTCAGCCCGTTGTATGGATGTACATATGTACATACAGATGTAATAGCCTCCGCAACTGGCCGCTAGGTTGAGGGAGGATGTGGCCGGAGGAGCCCCGGCTACAACTCTTTACTGAGCAGTGTCCGGCAATACGGCCAGTCTACAGAATGGCTGTTGTCCTTGACTGCTTACAAAAGACTTGTCATACAGGTTGGCTCACGTGGAATGGCAAGTCTCGGCGGGTACTTGTGGCATCGCTCATTGTGCCATCATGCCTAGTCTCTCCTCTCCTTGCACACTAGTATGATTAATGACTTCTCCTTCATGCATAACACCCACCGCCATCCTAGGGAATCTTTTGTTCCCTGAAAAGAAACCCGCTAGTTAGCTAGCTTATACGGCGGCCTACTCTAGCTTGGGCTTGCCAAAAATGTCAACTTGTGCACAGACATTCGAATAAACACACAGACGTTTCTTGTTCTTCAAGTACCCGGCTTCTCTGCATCTCAATATATATCACATCCACAGGCTTATATTAGTTCTCGTGAGCCAAGGCCTGGCTGGCTGGCTGGACCTCCGGGGCCTACAGCTAGACCGTCCTGTCCGTGGCTTATTATGCCCAGAGACCCTTGGACAACCCAAGTCACCGGCATGGCTCACGCACACCGGCCACGAGGCATCTTCGAACTGGTAGAGCTTACAGGCGCTTGTGTAATAGTACAGTTCATATTAGACTAGTTATGCCTGGTGTCTCACACGTTGTGGTATCTATTTGCTTTGCTCTCCGCGCCGCGCCGCACCTGCTCACTCTTCTTCACCATGCACGTGGCATGGGCGATGACACCTTGTCTGACTTCTTCTTCGTCGTCAGCCGCGCAAAGAACCCGCCGCCCAGCGACTTGCTGGTCTTGCTTGAGCCGGAAATGCTCACTGTATCCGGCGTCACGTCGGCCTCGGCCACCGAGTTTATGTCGATATGTGATGCTGGGAAGATGCCCCATTTGCCTTTGGAATTAGTGCCGCTCCAGCACCAGTGGCTGCGCGAAACATAGCTAATGTTGCTGATGACCTCTTTGCGGTCAAACTTGAGCCAGTCGCCGCGGCCTTTGTAGCGCGGCGCAAACTTCCACCGCGCCACGGCCTGTATCGTGCTCGTCGGGTTGCGCTGAATCTGCTCGCTGGGCGGCTGCTCAAGGCGCGCGAGGTCAAAGGGGAACGAGGCGTATTGGCCGTCGTGGTAGCCCATGCACCACTCGCCCTCGTATCTTTCGGGGAACTCTATCCCGACAATGCGGGCACCCTCGGCCATCTCAAAGACGGGTGTGTTGCTATTGAGAGTCCGCATGCCGTAGTTTCTCTTGACCGTTTCTTTGCAAATGGCCGTAGGCTTGTTGGCAATAGCCCCCGCCCTATCAATTGCCATTGAAGGAGTCTGCGGGGATTTGACGTGTAGATCATAGTTGTTCTTGAGTGCCTCTGGAATAGTCTGGGACTGGATGATTGCCATCCTTTCAACTGGGGGAAACGGCCGAGGGTGGCGAGAAAGGTGATCGAATAGATCCTTTTGCGTGAAGAAAATGGTAGCATCGCTTTCTTCCGTAGTGTGGCCTTGGCTGACACAGAAAACACAGGCGTAGAACTGCTCGTCGTTCCGCCGTGTCGCAACATGGCTCTTTTGTAGCATGCGAAGACGGAAGCCTAGACCGTTAATTGTGAAATTCCCCCGGTCTGCGTGAGTAGAGCAGCATGTGTCAGTCGGAGCTTTAACGTAGTGTTTATTAGGATCTACCACTTACCGTCCCTGTTCTGATCGTGTTCAAGTTCTTTAAAGTCAAGTTCAAACATGCAATGCGTACATCTCCCTACAGTGTGAGGGCCCGCAACAGTTTGCTTGCGTATTGGCATAACGGCATCTATGCCGTTGAGGACGTCCAGTGCTCCGGGGCAGAAGCCTTTATAAATGTGAAAGGACGAGTCACTGCGGATGCGCGTTGCCTTGGGTGTAGTCAGAGCAAGAGGAGGGTTGACTATGGAAGTTGGGCTGTTATGGTTTCCATTTGTAGGCTCTGAGGATTCTACAACAATGAGGCCATCGTCATATTGGGGAATGGGGCATGGGCCCGAGACATCATTATGGAATACAGATGTCGCAGCCGGTCGGGCGTTGCCAGAATCATGCTGTGATGATGCCGAATTCCCAATACTAAGGGTGTCTAATTGGTTCTCGACATTGGAAGTCATCGAGCTGCTATTATTCAAATTATTGGTACTCGAATGATGTGAAGTTGAAATAGTTGTAGGAGGGCTCTGGGGAGAGAACGAGACCACTGAAGCCCTTGTTGGCAAGGCTCCCTGTTCATGAATGGTTGTGGGGGATACATGTACCCAAGACGACGCAACATCTCCAGATGGAGACCCTGTCGAAAGTTCTCTTTCGCGGCCGATTGGGGTAGAACTCGTGGTGTTATCAATGACATGAGCCTGTAAGTTACGCGCCTCATTTCTGGCGAGGTTCTGTTCAGAAGAGGGTGGTGTATTGCGCAGCTCGGGTCCGACCCCTTGAGTCTCGAGAGACACTCGTGAAGCAAGGGGATGAGAAACAGAGGCAGTCAAAGGTGAGCCTGACTTCGGCTGAAAGGTGTCATCGGCAGGGAAAGAGCAAGTACGACCGACAGCTAGGGACGCGGGGGGGGCCGGAAGGGGCGAGGCATCAGGGTTGACTGGGGCTTTTGGAGAGCCTAAGATTTGCCCCGCTCCGGGCTTAGAGGTGATATCCCACGGGTTTGCAGAGGGGGGTCTTGGCGGTGCCGGCAAGAAAAATGGAAGCGAAGGTGGTGAGGGATACGCCTGTGAGTTTGGCCGAACCGCAGTATGCTGGGTGAGTGGTGCGATTTGAGACTGTGATTGGTGGATGGTAGTATCCAACTCGAGGACTGGCGGCTCTGAACTTCGATGAGAGTGGCTGGTGATTATATTGTGAGATCGTGGCGAAGAGATTGCGATGGTTGTAGTTTCAGTGTCATCATGAAGTGAAGTTGGTCTAACACATGGAAAGGTAGAGATGGAGGCGTTGTCGTTTGAGCCTCCATACGTGGACATGGCCGGGTTCAGCACGGGCTCTATACGCATACGCATGATGATCTCGTTGATCCTTGGAGCAGCTTTTCTCGAAGCCTGCTGGAGCTCGGTGTACTTTGAGACATCAAAGCCGTCCAGATCTATGTAGCTATCAAACTCCCATAGTAGATCGTTGAGCTGGGCTCGGAAGGTGGCAATTTCGTCTAATCCAATGTTAGAAGAGATGCTTCCCGTTGAGATTATGGCTAGAGGTCTTACCGCTTTCTTTCACGGCATCAATAAAGTTTGCGCCAAACTCGTCCATGTGACGCTGGCACTTTGGCTCGATTGTCTTGAGTGCCCGCTCGCCCTCCTTGATGAGATTCTGTGCTGCCTTGGCCATCGCGGGATTCTCGCTGCCAGCATTCTCAGCAGCAGCCTGGCCCTTCTCGATGATGTCGCGGAAGGGCGTCAGAATAAGGTCGGCGAGCTGGTCCATGGCTGCGCTGGCAGAATCTGAAGATGGCTGGTTTGTGGCTACAACAAAAGACGCCAACAAGCGCCGGGCTGGGAAGACGGGGAGTGTGGAGGGTGAGGATTTGACTGAAATAGAGCGACGGGAAGGCCTCTGCAGCCTCTAGAATCAGCACCGGCGATAAAACATGAGAAGAACAAGCAACTATTGAGAGAAATCAAAGCGAAGACAGACGTGAAGCGAATTAACTAGAAAAACAAGAAATACAACAGAGATGGTAACTATCTGATACACGGATTACCTAAGCCGTCGTTATACACGTCGGGCAACGATGCTGCCAGGACGACGCCAGCAAGGCAACAAAAGCAAGCAAAAGGAACACAGCAACATCGGCGCCTGTCGGGTCTTTACCAAGGAACCTCCCCTCCCACCTTGGCTCAGGGCCTATGTTGTTTTGCCATCCCACGTGGGAGGATAGAGGTACCATAAGCTACAAGTATGTAAGCTGAGAGACACATGCATACAGATAACCCAGCTATTTTCGTGTCTGGCTGCCGCGGGGGCTTTTTCTGGTCGTTTACTCCGCTCGCCCAATGCCAACCGGCCTGGGGTCTGATGCTGGCCAGCCATGTGGCGTTGAGCTGTCCAGGCCGGTGTAACTCGAGTGGATAGATGTAACTCAGTGTATCAGTGCGCCGGGTGTTTCCAAGACGAAGCCACTGTAGAGACTTTTCTTGACAGCGATGAAGCAACAGGATTATTTACTTACACACATCGCACGTGTTTGATAGTTTCCCCTAGAAATGACGTAGCTTGTCTTGACTAGCATCAATAGCCCAGCCAAGTTGAGCCTTATCGCTGTGCTGGTCTTAAGAAACTGGGCGTTTGCTGTGGAGTATTTGGCTTCTAGCTTCTCGCATCCATCCCTGTACCAAGCCCACAGGGCTCAAGGTAGGCGATCCAGGGTTACAACATACCCCGAAATAGGGTCTGGAGCACGGCATCAGCTGAGAAGCAACCGATGATTAACCGACGGACTGCAAAGCCATCCATCGTGTCTTCATTTGGTGTTTGGCCTCTAAAGCACTGCTGCCATTTCCTTGGTGAACAAACCGTCCGCATCGGACGCCGGAACGCCGGATTTGTAGCGGCGCGCGCGCGCTTAAATTCAAGGGTCACTCGTTCACAGCGGCTGGAGTCATGAACTTTTCCTCCGTTACCGTCCAGGCCACCCCTTTCATTAGGATAGCGATTTAGTCATCATACTCTCGTAGCCTGTAGCTTGCAAAGTAGACAGATTCAGTGGGGCGCAGCTTACCAGCAGCCCTTCTCAGCTTACTCAAGCTTAATGTCAAGCTCGCTGCAACAACACTCAGTAACCAGCAAGACTGGATGAGAGCAAGCACCAGTTTCCCCTTATATACGGACACCCGCGTTGAATTCTTTCTCTCGTGCTCTTTGCCGTTTCTCTGAATTAACAATAACCACCCCGCCAACCGACACCATGGCCGACCCGGAAAAGCAAAGCCTGATTGATCTCGACGACAATGAGAAGCAGACGTCTCCCCCAAACCCAAAGGAGCAGAAGCCTCCTATGCGGCGCGGGCCTTCCCTACTGAAGATACCCATCATCATGCACCTGCGCGGCCAGCGGCTGGTCCTGGCGTCTGCTTCTCCACGCCGCCGTGCTCTTCTGAGCCAGGTGAGAAGCCAGTTTGCTCTGTTTGCTATAGATGGCACCGCCAAAGCTCTAGAAACACATGCTAATATTGGCCTGGCGTCCTGATAGATTGGCCTCACAAACATCGAGATCCGCCCGTCCACCAAGCCCGAAAATCTGGACAAGGCCACACGTACACCCCACGAATACGTCACGGCCACAGCAAGCCAAAAGGCACTGGATGTGTACCAGACCATTCTTTCAGAGGGCGAGGCAGACCCTAGTCTGGTCGACCCCACTCTCCTGATTTCTGCCGACACCATCATTGTCTCGCGCGACGGTCGAGTAATTGAGAAGCCACGCAACGAGGCCGACCACATCCGCATGCTCAAGCTCCTGCGCGACACCGAGTTCCACTCGGTTCTGACTAGCGTATGCGTGATAGCGCCCCGCGAGGATGCCCAGCACCCCGGTTACGAGATCGAGACACACACAGAGGAAACCAAGGTATGGTTTGCCCCAGAAGACGACGGCCTACCCGACGATGTAATCGAGGCCTATGTCAAGACGGGCGAGGGCGTGGACAAGGCGGGCGGCTATGCCATCCAAGGCATAGGGGGCATGGTTCTTGTAGACAAAGTGGACGGAAGCGTTGATAATGTTGTTGGTCTCCCGGTGCGGCGAGTCTTGGCCATGGCGGAGAAGGTGATTTTCAAGCAGGGGCACCAGTCAGATGAGGAGGAAGAAGATTAGGCGGGACGCAGGCCGCACGTATTCTGCATAAAAACCTGCTACCAGTCATCAGCGCAATGTGAGCCGAACTCTATAGTTCTAGAAGAGAAACCCGTCCGTTGAAGTGAAGTCCAATTAAAGCATCTCCAGATTATGAATTTATCGGGGTGGGTCTGGCGCAGCTAGCCAGCTCGCCAACTTGCATGCTGCATAACCCCGATAAACTCTAGACAGGTATCAGCGCTTTGTCACACGGGTTGTACTCCTTGTTACAAGTACAAGTGTGAATATTGACAACACACATTTCAACATCTGGCGTCAAAGAAGCTCGCAACAGTGCGACTTTTCCCTTTTTCCCCACAGCTGCAGCCCCTACAGCGCTGCCACGATCTCACTTTTCCCTTTACAGCACACACTCCTTTGGCGCAGTATATTTGCCGACTTGTTAGCATAGCATAGAGCCGGGGGAGCGCCCGCCATGTTGTCGTCGCTATTCTTATCCAGGCTCTCACCAGCCCCTCCATATGCCTTCTCCGACCAGCCAGCGTCTGTTTCGAGGGTCTCGCCTCTCTCACTACTGCGCATCTTTTTCGTTTGGACTTGTTTGACCATGACGGCAGTCAATGGCTTCAAGGAGCTCAGTGATGCCGCGCTACATTCGCTCCCTTCAGTCGGCGACGACTTTGGCATTGATAACCAACGGGGGCTTTTGGCGCCGCTACTCATTACCCGTGTGCCTGGCACGCCGGGACAGATTGCAGCTCAGCGGCACTTTATCGACTTCTTCTCGCAGTCGCTGCCCAAGTGGCAGATTGGCATCCACAATCTCACCAGCAAGACTCCGGCAACTGGCAATAAAGAAATCCCATTTGCCAACCTGTTCTTCACCAGAGACCCACCGTGGGCCTCGGGCGGCGACGTCGGCAGACTGACGCTGGTGGCACACTACGATAGCAAATTCACGCCAGAGGGCTTTATTGGCGCTATTGACAGCGCGGCGCCGTGTGCAATGCTGATGCATGTGGCTCGTAGTATTGATCAGGCATTGACGGAAAAGTGGAATGCCATGGAAGAGAGTGGGGAGGCAGGCATGGAAGAGGAAAAGGGCGTTCAGATTCTGCTACTTGATGGTGAAGAAGCCTGGGTGTCATGGACAGATACTGACTCGTTGTATGGGTCCAGGTAAGTCTTTGTTTCGATACCGTCTACCGTCTACCGCCTACAGCTACGCTCATTAGCTAACTACCTATGCTTTATCAAAGAGCTCTAGCAGAAGACTGGGAGTCCGAGGTTTACCCTGCCATGTCCACGTATCACAGTCCTCTGGGTGCCATTGACCTCTTTGTGCTACTGGACCTTCTCGGCTCCTCCAATCCTAGCATCCCCTCGTACTTCCCTACCACGCACTGGGCGTACCGTAACATGGCACTCCTGGAGCAGCGGCTACGGAACTTGGGCCAGCTGGAATCGGATCCCGCCCAGCCTTTCTTGCCAGATATCGATAAGACGATCAAGGAGTTTAAATACCCGAGCGGCATTTCCGACGACCACCTGCCCTTTATGAACCGCGGCGTGCCCATCCTGCACATCATCCCAGACCGATTCCCGAGTGTCTGGCACAAGCTGGAAGACGACGGCGAGCACCTGGACATGGCCGTATGCCACGACTGGGCCAAGATTGTCACGGCTTTTGCCATTGAGTGGATGGAGCTAGAAGACTACATGGCACCAAAGGACCAGACTGAGTTTGAGAAGTCATCCAAGGTACGCAGAGACGAGACAGGCTACGAGGATGAAAAGTTGTCGGCCAGGTCAGAACTGTGATGCAGCCCTGCATCGAGAACAGTTGGCTTTCCCTATTTTGTTTCTTTCTTTTTCTTCTTTTTGCACCTGTGGCTCTAGTTGATATAGACAGGCGAGCTGGTTACTGAAACAATGTGAACAGGCCCCCAACATGTGATTGAATGAACAAATATACGAATTCATCTTTACAGTCAGATTTTGAAGGCTGTAGAGCGGGCGTAAAGTGAAGTGCACTGGGATTTCTTTTCATTTGAGTGTATAGCTAGTTATGTATGTATCTTTTCTCGGCTTAGTTGTATAAATCACTGTTTTCTGGCTTCATCGTCTTCAAATACAAACGGCTCTTAGACAAGAGCGCCACACAGACCCCCTGTGCAACTACGCCACATCTAGCCGACGCCACACTCTGAGCTTATAGCTGTCCTTCTTGGATCAGCAAGTATTGAACTCGCGGCTCATAGACAATTACGACGCCCACAGCAAGATCGTTCCGGACCGGCTTTCTTCCCTGCGATAAATCTAGCACTACACCCATTCTTTTCTTCTCCTTTTCGGCCTTGTCTCCACTCTCGCAGAATTGGAATTGAATCGCTGGCTTGATTGAAATTCCGCCCGCCCGCCCACATCACCAACTCAACCTCTACAGCAAAGCTTCCCGAAGCTCTCGTTCTCTCTTGCGACATCTGGACGCACCACGTCATCGCCCGTCTCGACGACCCGAAGACACATCCGCTTTACACAATTCCCACCATGAGATTAATCCAGTCTCTCTCGACTCTGCTGCTGGCCGCTGGCGCTGTGAGCGCTGCGTCATGGGACTTCAAGGACGGCAGCGTCAAGGTCAAGCCCAAGAAGGGCGAGGTTGTCTCTCAAAGGTAGATACTGCTTCCTGCTCCAAGACACCGGCCCACGAGTCCCGCCGGTACAGCTCACCAAAGCACGCAGCCCAGGCTAACCCGCGATCCTGCCACAGCTTCACCTCGTCCAAGTCGTCGTCGCTGGCCCTCGACGTCACCTCGACCGACCACATCATCGTCTCGCTGTCGCCCTCGCTGGACGGAAAGGTCTCCAAGCCGCACCAGGCCATGCTGATGCTGCGCGATGCCGCCACCGGTCTCGAGGCGCCCTTTGGCTTTTCCGTGCGCGACAGCGGCAAAGGCGTCGCTAAACTTGTACGTAGCCAGGCTGTGTGGTCGACTTGAGCAGCCTGCTAACAATTTCCCTCTCTCTGTTACAGACCTTTAGAGATATCCCTGCGCCCTTGCAAAAGGCTTCAAAGCTTGAGGCCCATGTGCTGCTCGGCTCTTTTGGCGCCGACAAGCCCTTGAACAAGCCTGTCTTCTCCATCATCCCCAAGTCTGACGACCAGACTCCCTTCGAGGCCCCCACCCGCTACGAAAAGAAGCCCGAGATTCACCACATCTTCCGCCCCGACGCCCAGAGCCCGCCCAAGATCTTCTCTCTTGTCTTCGCATTGGCCATTGCTGCCGCTCTGCCTGCTCTCTTTGGCGCTGTAAGTCTCTTTACCTGGTCTACAAGAAACGCTTCCTATGATACTAATCCCCCTGGCATTGCTTGCAGTGGCTCTCGCTGGGTGCCAATGTGTCGCACCTAAACAAGGCCCTCTCGTCTGCTGCCGTTCCGCACGTCATCTTTCTGGGCTCCATCCTCGCCATGGAGGCCGTCTTTTTCATGTACTACACCGCCTGGAACCTGTTCCAAGTACTGCCTCTGATGGCCATCATTGGCGCCACCACTGTTCTGAGCGGCTCGCGTGCTCTGGGCGAAGTTCAGGCCCGAAGATTGGCTGGCGAGCGGTAAGGTGTGCGTTGTTGAGCTGCCGTCGCCAGTATAGCAAAACATCCAGAGCAATAGAGTCCTGGGCCATCCTACCGGAAAAAGAAGGGTGTAAGATGCCCGCTTGTACAAGTACAGTCTAGAAACATGAAAAGGTGGCCCCTTGCTTCATGTCATGAATGGATTTATAGCCGTGGCGTGTATCTCGATTTCAATAGTTACCCCACACACAAACCTATGTGATTTAGTTAACTAACTACATCTAAACGCAATTCCAGTGAACTATGATGAAGCAAAACGTGAATCTTGAATTATGCTACAGTTACCATGTCTGTTCAGGCTACCGAGAAAGTCTATTACCATGAGCCTAATTCCTATAAATATTCCCCAACGCCAACACCAACTCCCGACTATCCAGGGCTTTTCTCCCCAAACCCCTCTCTCAATCTTCAATATCATCGTCGCTCAGCACCAGCTTCTGCACCAGCGGCATATTTTCCACATCCAATTCCATCCCTGTCCCTTTATCCTTTTGCTTGATAGCCATACGCCTCTTGCGCGGCAACACCTCATCCGTCGCCCGATCCGTCGCCCACTGCTCTGCACCGCCGCCGCCGCCGCCGCCGCTACCACCACCGTCAATTGCCTCTTCGTCCGCCTCGTCGCCCATATCCTCTGACGGCCCGCCGACGCCATGAAAGCTGACGACTTTTTCGAGGTCTTTGAGACGCAGGGCCGCGACGGCATCGACACCACCAAAAGAAGAAGCAGTCCTGGAGCCGTGGGAAGCAGCCGCGCCGGCGGCAGCCTTCTTCCCACGAAGAATCAACGCCATGGCGGGCAGCCGCTCGAGGACCATTTCCTTGCGGGCTGTGCTGCCGAGTGAGAGCAGAGGGGTCGGCGTACCGGCCGCGGCAGAGTCGGCGGGCTTCGCTGCTGGCTCTGTATCCCGTGCTGTGATTGCGCGGCATGTGGGCTCGCTGGGGTTCGTTCGGCGGAAGATGCTGGCGCCGGCGGTGACATCGTGTCTTGGGGTGGAGGGCTCGCCGTGGAGGAGCTTCGAGGACCACATGTCGAGCAGGCCATCGATTTCTTCTCGCGTGCGCCAGAGCTTGATGCTGAGCGGATAGAACATTTTGAAGGCGTCGGAGCCGCTGGTGCCGCGGCCAGGATGTTGCTGCCTTTTGACGGGGTATGGAAGCCCGTGGAGAAGGCCGCGCACGGCTACCTGGAACCCCATCTCGTCCTGCCGAAGAATGTAGCTGCCAGTGTCGCGGTTTGTGAGACCAAGATGTGGCCCGCGCCCGCCGAAAAAGCTGTCCCATGATGGACATAGCAGGTCTGAGTCAGAGAGAGATTCAATGCAAGCGTTAATGTAGTCCACTGAAGTGGGCAGGTCTTCACTGTAATCTGACTGCTTGCATGACAATGGGTAGTTTTCATGTAGCGCAGATACGAACGTGCTGGTGTCGGTTCCAATCTCATCAATCAGTGAGTCCACGTTTACCAGTGACCTCTTAGGGCGAGAGTGGCGAGCCAAGAATGGAGGAAGGTTTTCAGCTGGGGTTTCCCCAGCACTTTCTTCGTCACGTTTGTTGTATACAACCTTGCCAACCGCGTGAAAAATTCCGAGACTCGCCTCACGCTGAGATACTTGTTCCAAGGTTTCTTGCTCTGCTTTGGTGAGCGACATGTTGCGCATGGCCTTTTTGGGCTTGGAGAAAAGAACGCGAGATCCCCAATCTCCATCTTGATCACCTTTCAAGCACAGGAACTCTAGTGAAGAGACGGCACTTCGAATATCTCCAATTTCGCCCAGTCGCTTCAAGACTAGCGGGCCAGGCGTACGTTTTCTCCCTGATTTCCGGGCCTCTTTCATCACGATCAACTCTAAAGCCTTGGTCAATATGGACGGCGCAATAGCATTGAACTCGATTGTTGCGGCACCAGGGTGTCTGAGGATGTCAGGGCCCAGAAGCCGGTGAGCCGTAAAACTATCGGCCGAGGCCGAAGTCGTTGTAAGCAAAGTCTCCGATACAACCATGACAATAGGAACAATGGGTTGTTTTACTCTCCCATTAGCAAACATGGCCAGTGTAGGAACATTTGCCGTGAGGAATTCCAGGAGCGCATTTCGAAAAGAAGCCAGGATTGCCGATGAACGGGTAAATGTATTTGGGAACTCCTCGATTAGAATAACCCGCTGTGCCTTGTCATCGGGGTCAAAGGCATCGGCAAATTCAGCAGCTTCAGACTCGTCCGTCTCGAGACTGCCAAAGGTGCCTCCCACGCCAATAAACGATTCAAACTGCCTGGCTGCAGACAATGTGCTTCCAAACAGCCCACCTGTGGGATTCTTCCACTCCAGGATCTCAAACCCAAGACTCTGCGCTAATAATCTGACTGTCGTCGTCTTGCCCGTACCAGCAGCGCCTTTGAGTAAAAGCATCCGTTGGCGTGTCTGCCCGGATAGGACATCTGCAAGCCAGCGGCGTACATCAGCCACTTTCTTCTTGTGTACCGCCAGTTCATCCAGATTTGCTGGTCCGAAACGCTCTGACCATGGCCTGAGATCATCATCGGTAGTCTCTTTAGCAAGTATGGTCGACACGTTTGGCTTTAAGAACATGTGGCCTGCCTTGGAGCTAGGGCCGCCATGGGATGAAGGTAGTTGCGATGAAGCTATGGATGGTGCGGGTGTCGGTATTGGGTTGTTCGTGGAGCTGGCGCCACTCGCCGCCATTTTGATTCGTTTATGGGCCCGTTGGCCCACGAGGGAAGAACCACTGGTCGTGCTGATCTTGTCATCGTCGTCGTCAGAAATGGAGTCGGTGATGTCATCGGCAGAAGGGATGTTCCGGGGCCGTTGAGCGAGGGCAAGCTTTTTGGCCTGGGGCGCTCTCTGAGCTTGTCGCGAGAATAGGGAAACAAGATCCCCGGATCGGCCCTTTTCCTCAGTCTTAGGTTTACTCTGCACACGAGCCCGTGTCTTCTTGGGGCTCTTAGTTGGTTCAGTGACGGGCGCCTTCTGGGGTCGCGCCGCGGCGAGTTAGCAAGCTATCATGAAGATTTGCGCCATGAATAAATCAATCTTACATTTGTGCGGACTCCGGTCTTCGGGGCAGATGAAGAGTTGGCAGTCTCTATAGACCTCGCCTTCCGCTGCGGTGCAGTAGCAAGAAGCGAAGTATCCGTAACTTCATCCGGCTCATCATCAGAGTCAACAACCCGCTTCCGACGTCTCGTCGATGGCGCCATGGCTGTCAGGTTCTCTATCTCGGTCTAGTAGGGGCGTTTTGTCTGTACCGAGCCTAAATCCGACACAGCTGAATGCCTAGTCCAATTATGCGATTAGGCCTGTCACTCACTACCTTGACCAAAAATATGCAGAGAAGGCGCAGCGTCGCTATGTCAAGTTTTCGATGGGAAATGATGAGTTCAGTGATACTGGGGCCATTGATGACCAAGACATTGAAGGCAGGTGGTTATAAGAGATGAAGACAGAAAACTCAGTCCCATGTTGGAAAGAAAAAAGGCAGGAAGTAAAGGTTGGATGAGTGTTCCTTCCTTCTTGACCTTGGAGCTTTGGAGCTTGTGCCATGATATGACGCTCAGGAATTGGAACTGTGCAGTAATGGTGAACTACTTTAGGCAGGGACGCGCTATTCATTAAGTGGGGTGACTCTAGTCGCGTCTCTCTGGCCCCAACCCTAGATTATATCAACAAGGCCCATTTACGTCATCCCAACCTACAAGAGTACCACGAACTATACTGATGCAACCGCAATGTATTATTTTGTAGCACACTATGAATTCCAACCTGCAAATTCGTCTGCAAATATCACAGCCGCCGTTAAAATTCTCTCCTCGTCGTCGTGCCAAGTCTCAGCGAGGTCACGCATTGCCCGCAACGCTGCCGCAAAGCACTGTCAGTAATTGTTCAACAAGAAATGAACCATGAGAAATTGCAAAGACTTACCATTGACGTAGACCGGGTCTTGGCTCCATGATGACTCTATTGCCATGTTCTCGACATGAGTCCATCGCTTGCTCTTGAGCTCAGCAACATCCGCATAATTGGGGTCCATCTCAGGCCGCAACAAAGAAACGTATACTGCCAAAGTCATGAGCCACCATGAGCGTACTAGCTTAATGTGTCCCTCTTTAGGGATGAACTGCAAGATAACTCTGATAGCATGGCTGGCTGCAAGCACTTGAGCCAAGGCCTTGCTGTAGGCCTTGCTTCCGCGTTTTACAGAGGATACAAATAGAGCGACAATAACTTCTTGAGACTCGCGGAACTGCAAGGTGAGGTTACTGAGCGTCCATGCGTTCCAATACTCCATCATAAGAGCTTCATGCTCTTGGAAAAGCCATGGGATGTTGTCTGTCGAAGGCTCTGAAAAGATGTGGTCGAATCTATCATCCTGCCGCGCTTGCTTTAAGAGATCTGTGATTGACTCGGAGCTTCTGGACGATGGCTTGGCGTAAAACTCGCTCCTCGTGTACTTGGCCGTGTAATCACACTCGGCGCTGGCCAGTACAAAGGCTTCCATTGCCAGTTCTTTGCTGTTGAGATGTAGTGAGTTTGCCAGGTGAACCAAAGGATTTCCCACTATACTTGAAAGTCAGCCTCATACGAATCAACAATCGGCGCAGTATGGCCTCTCGCGGGATGAAAACTCACGGCCGCTCATGAGCCCATCAAATAATGGCGTTGGGCCTTGAAATAGGTATGTGCTAACCAACTTCCTCCAGTCATAGTTGAATGTCATTACTAGCGCATCTTCAAAGTAGTCAACCGTAGCACGCTGATACGCCGGGTTGCCATAAAAGTCTTGCCAGTCTTCGTCAATCATCTCGCTCGGCGAGTCGTGCCACGGGCCAAGTACCCTGGCGAATTCGTCGTACAGCGCATGGAGCTGCACGTTGTTGGCGCCCATGAGATATGCTGAGCACAGCAACGGACCCAGAAGGTTTTGCTGGCCCATCTCGTGACCGTATAGAGGCGCATAGTTGGAGTGATTGGCCCGTAGCAAGTGCTTTAGACTGCGTCCGCTGTGGTCTTCCAGAGTCTCAATGTCCCGAATGACAATGGGAGGCAGGTCAATGCTTTGTGTACGAGGGCTTACTAGTCGGCCAACTAAGGGCACATAACCCAAGATTCCAGCCATACTGATTTGTGATGTGTTGCGTGGCGTGAGGCTGATGATAGTTGGAGAAAAATGCCAGAAAAGTCAAGATCTTATGAGACATGTGTAAATCTGATAATGTAGTGTCATGTGACTGATAGATCCCCAACCCAAGTGGCCAACTTCAAGTGGTCTGTTGTGAGATCTGATCTGTTGGGAGTTCTTTTGGTAGCCCAATCCAACAAGACCATGACCATGCTAAACCATCACCCCACCTTGTAACCCTATTGATCCTGGGCAAGTTTACATTTAGACCCTATAGTAAACTATTCTTCGCTTCCCACAACCCAGTGGAGCAAAGAAAATGAAGCAAATGTCTTTGATAAATATGTTGAACAAAGATACTAAATCGGTTACCGATACATATGTTGTGAAATATCCATGTGGAACAAAATATCCCAAAAAAAGTACAAAGAACTCAGCGGATCATGTCCAAACTACCGGCCTCCTTTCCGATGTCGTTGGTATAAGACAAATTCTCCTCCTGCCGCACCAACTTCGGCACTTGAACTATAGTGCTGTGGTATCATCTCAACGCATCCCTTCACCAACGAAAGCCTCGAGGGTTCTAACCCGTCTTGTTCGCCTCCTGAATCTTGGTGTCTGCTTCTTGCTGTTGCTTCATCTCGCGAACCTTGGCCATGACGACCTCGCGGAAAATGGCACCCTTGATGGTCTTGGAGAGCGACTTTTTGCCTTCGGGTGAAGCAGGACCGTCGGAGCCCTGGTCGGCAGCCAGTGTGCTTTGGTCGGGAAGATCCGAGTCCTCGGGATCCTCTTCCAATTGCTTTAGAGCTTCGATTCGGTTGGTGAGCTTGACTAGCTCGATACCACGACGAAGTTTGGCCTTGGCCATGTACGCCTTGATTTCGGGCAGCAAGTTGTGGTCGGTAGCGCTCTCGCCGCTCAACCAGGGGTGGCCCAAGGCTTTCTGTCGTAGGAGTCAAATAAGTCAGTACATCTATTGCATGCCATTAAGGTGTTGCATGGGATTTGGGGGGGTTGGGGGTAAATCTTACTTCACTGGACCAACGATCATTGGGGTCAGGACGCAACAGGCACATGATAAATTCCTTGGCGTCATCACTGACATCTTTCCAATAGCGTTCGTGGAAGACGACCTGACCATTGGTGCATTCGTCAATAAGATCTTGGAGGTTTTCCGAACGGAACGGCGAGTATCCGCAAAGAAGAGTGTAAGTGATGACACCCATAGACCACATATCGACAGCCTTGCCGTGACCCCGCTTGAGCATAACCTCAGGAGCGGCATAGCCAAATGATCCGGCCATGGTAGTCAGGACCTCATCTTTGCGATCGAGAGTTTTCGCGATACCGAAATCCGCAAGGACAAGACTAGAATCGAGATCGCGCGTTTGATACAGCAAGTTTTCGGGCTTCAGATCTATTTGGAAGAGGTGGCACGTTAGAAATACATGCCATGTGAATTGTCGCCTGACGTGGTAGAAACCTGCAAAGACATACCTCTGTGGACAACGTTGTTCTGGTGTAGATAGTTTACAGCTTCCAGAACTTGCTTGATAGTTCTCGAAGCATCCTTTTCAGTGAACTTGCCCTGCTCGCAAATACGATCGAACAGTTCGCCGCCAGTAGCAAGCTCAGTCACAATGTAGTACTTGTCCTAGTTGTTTGCAAACGCATCAGTATCACGGATCCTCAGCGAAGACTGGGCTTACTGGTGTGCCTCATACCCTTGACTCGAACCAATCTTCGAATCTGACAATGTGGGGGTGCTTGAGGGTTTGGAGAAGCTTCAGCTCGTCGTAGACCATCTGTTCATTTCCCTTGACACTCTTCTTCATGATGATTTTGATCGCGACCTTGCCCGCAGGGCTGTCGGCTTCACGGACAATACCATAGGTGCCAGCACCTAAAGTTCTGCCAAACTTGTAGTTGGACCTGAAGTTTTGAATAGGTTAACGTGTGAAATATGCAAGGCGGATGCGGTGGTACTGGTCGCTGGGATATATGGCTTTTGTTCGGCAAATTGCAGGAGAGGCGCACTTCTTTTCATAGCTTTCGGGCTGTCCCGAGAGTTTATTGAGCCAAGCTGTCGTTGAAGACTCAGTGTTAGCAGCTTGTGCACATCGGAAGCGCCTAGAACAGCAAACCTGTTGGCAATGGCACTGGTGGGCGGATCGATCCAGAGCAGACGCCGTATGGGGATGAGACTTACAGGCCATTGCGAGGAAAGGCGAACAAAAGATTAGCTTAAGCAGCGTAGTAGATTGGAATGGGGAGAAAATAAAGTAGGTGACTGCAGTAGTTGACGATGTTTAGGCGAGTTGCAAGAATTGGCAGAGGAAATGGGATAGACGAGAGAAAGGCGAGCTTGGTTTACATAGAACCACCAAGAAAAGGGAGCCGAAAGTTAGGCGGGCCGGAAAAGAAGACAGCAGAGTTTCCGGCAAATTTGTAGCAAAAAGAGAAAAAGAACACTGAGGAGCAGAGCCCAAGATTAAGTGAAGTTCGGGTTCGGATTTTGGGACACTTTTCGGGCAGCCAATAGCTCAGGAGTGCGACTCTGAGAACGGCTTTGGCGCGGGGCTGAGTTGAAATCGAGGGGCTGTTTTATGGGCTTCCGGTCGCAGGGATCTGCCCGATGGGTGAGTAAGACCTAGGGGGGAGGAGGTCGTGGAGGTTGAACTGAGCCAGGGGGGGCGGCTGGAGCGTCCATCCACAGGCCAGGGTAAGTTAGCGAGTGTGGTGTGCTGGTGTGGGAGTGTTTATCGGAAGCTTCAGCTTTATGGGGCGGGCGGGTGACGTAGCAAAAGCATCGGGCATGCTGGGAAGACGAGGACAAAGACGAACCTGAAGGGTTTTAGGTTGGAGGGCAAAAACAGGATTGCATGTGGGCGATGAGAGGAAGAAAATCCAGATTGAAGGGATGGAAATATACAATACAGACTAACAGATGGTGGATGGATGATAGAGGCCAGAAACCTCGAAGCCGTATTCTGGGGGCACGTATGATGGATGCAAAGGTACACGAGTAATTCTGTATACGTAGCTACGCAAGTAGGCAACTAACTACACATAGTATCCATCTGGTTACTAGTTGTACTTGTGCTTCTGTACAGGCACCTGCTTTTGCACAAAGGCAACAACCCAAAACCGGGTCCCCATTTGGTCAGGAGCGGGTTTAGGCAGGGCAGCTCCTTCTCCTTCCACATAGCAGGTTTAGGTTGTTCTGTTTCATTCTGAAGGGCTGAGTTAACGGCCAGTTACCCGATTGTTGTGAGGATCTTGCCTGCCTGGCCTGCCTTGACTAACTGCCCAATATAAACTGACAGGACACCTGTGCGATATGATATCTATGTATGTACTGTACCCGCATGGGTCGTATTCAAAGGTACTTGTAGTCAATTTAGCATCTGCTGTGCGCCGTTCGGATGGACTGTGCGCACTGGAACTGGACTGTGCTCTCCATTGCGGACCTCAACTGTAAAATATGGATAGCTTGCTGAATGCAAGCTAACATTAAGACGAACCATTAATATGGGTGCAATTTGGGTGGTGCTGCCAAAATATACCCTAAGACCATAACCCTAGTTCAGGCTGGGTGGTGAAAATGTCGCCACACGTAGCTTATGGGGTTCTTGAGCCTTCCCCTCATGTCATGCGAAAAACAAACTACCTACAGTAGTTAGTTAGTTACACCATAACTACACGTATAGATAGTATCCTGTCCATTGACCCCGACTTGACCCATTTTGCCTCCTCAAAAACCGCTTGTTCAGTTTAGAAACTGTCAAGATTCAGGCTATGGAAGCCAAGAGACGTGCATACACCACCACTCCTCGTTAGCTATAGTTGGCTGGCTATAGTCAACTACATATGTGCTACTTGCTCCTTGTATGCGATAACTAGCTAGTTAGTGGGGCACGCAAACTTCGACAAACGAATTCCACCGTCCGTTCGTCACCTTCATCCTTTGGCTATTACAAGCACAAGTACGCATACGTATGTACTTGCCGCATAATCAATCACCTGCTTGTATATCTTTTGTCTCATCCATTCGAGAAAACCACTTGAATACCAACCACAACCCCCCTTCAGACCTCATACATAGTTACCCACTTTTGACTTTGCCATTGTTGCAGCGCTCCCTCGTTTCTTTGTACTCGAGAAATCCCGCCTTGGCTCTTGTCCCCTCAATAACGCCCGGGGCTTATCATCACCCCGACGTGCCATCTTTTGATGACTGCCTGATTGATTTGCATCCGCCCCAGCCGCAACTTCATAATTATTCCCTACAGCTCAAGCCAGTTCTAAAATGGCATCGAGTTTCGCTACTAAGAGACTCACGAAGGAGTTGGCCAAGGTGTGTGTGTTGTGCTGTCGACAGTCGACAGAGGCTAGCCGGCTGCCGCCCATGTCATGTTGCATAGTGCCCGTGATGTAACTCAGCAGCTCAGAACGGCGGGCGGACATTTGACTTCACCTTGAGACATGTAACGCGGAATTATTTCTAACACAGACATTCTATCGTAGATATCCCGAGCACTGCCGCCTGGGATCTCTTTGGTCTCGGCTGACAACTTTGAGAAATGGTATCTAGATATCCGGGTTCTTGACGACAATCCTCTGTACCAGGGCCAGACTTACCGTCTCAAGTTCGTATTCTCAAAGCAGTACCCTATTGGTATGGATGTAAACGATTTGTCGTCCGAGTTCTGTGAGTCGTCTGTTGCTAATCGAATTGTATACTGCTTCTCCCAGAGGCTCCCGAAGTGACGTTTGAGGCATGCAAAGAGCCTCCACGTCCAGTTCCTATCCACCCTCACATTTACTCCAACGGCATAATTTGCTTAGACCTGCTAGGAAGCCAAGGATGGAGTCCCGTCCAGAACGTCGAAAGCGTATGCATGAGTCTACAGAGCATGCTAACTGGCAACACAAAAGATGAGCGTCCTATTGGAAATGACGACTTTGTCCGCAGCAACCGTAGCCGCCCCCGCGATATCAGCTTCCTGTATCATGACAACCAGGTTTGACGCGTTGACGAAGGTTGATGGTGGTGTGTTGTTTTTGGTGGCCGCAGCCCCACGATGAGTTTCTACTCACTCAAGAGACTACTTGTGCCTTGTTTTATTTCCTCATGCCTACTGGCAGCTTTGATATGTAATAGCAGCAGTTTGCAAGTAGTACAAGTACTCAATATGAATGCTGCTGTGCCACCACAAGCTGTCGCGATCTTCATCATCGCATGTTCGTCGTCGTTTGGCTGTAGCGGTTAATTATCGGCAATACTAATATCACATGCCCCCACATTTCAATCTGCCATAGCTCTGAGCTTTTGTTTGCCAGGAGCACAAAGGACATTACATCACACATTTCAACCTCCAAAATTAAAGTCCTCACCTCATGTTCCGGGCTTGGATTCTTCGCTAACCCATCGAAATCTTGCCATGTCTCCCCAGCCGGTATTCTCTACGGACCAGATTCGGGAGCGAGCCCGAAAAGCGCTGCTGAATCTACTAGAGGGGGTAATGTTATCTCTCTATGCGAGCTTGCGATCATCTCACTATGTATGCTCAAAGTTCAACTAACCTCACACACGGGGGGGGGGCTCTTCCCTTTGGATCCAATAGGTTCGCGGAAAAAAGAACGTCATCATTGATCGAAGCCTGGTAGGTCCGATTGGCACTATTGTCAAGGTTACGACGCTTCAAGAGTACGGAGTCGACAAGTTCTTTGTCCTCGAAAACGACAATGCCGACACGAGCCAAAGAAACGTGATTTTCATTGCGCGCGGAGAGAGTGGGCGCCACGCCTCGAGAATTGCAGGTCGGTAGCTTGGTTCGCTTTTGTTTTAGCATGCTGTGATCGCCTATCTTTGGCGAAGTGAGTGACGTAATGTCTCGGTCTGTGATGATCGGCCAAGTGGCCATCAATCGGCATCGAGTATGAGAACCCCCGGAAACAATGTCTTGGCTTTAGTAGACAGTTGGCTATACCTATCCAACGTGAAGAGGGCTTCCAAGACTCCATCTCAACTGCTACTGCTTATCACATCTTGTCTGTGCTCTTTAAAAATGCGCTGCTGACTTTCTGATACTGCGGCTGTTGTAGACCAAATCAATAGACTGCGCCGCGAGAGCCAGATAGGTCATGACTTTCATATTTTTTGGGTGCCCCGTCGGACACTAGTCTCGGATAAATTACTAGAGGAGGCCGGTGTCATGGGCGATGTGACAATTTCTGAGCTCCCCTTGTCCTTCTTCCAACTCGAACGTGACGTCCTTTCATTAGAGCTAGACGATGCTTTCCACGATCTATATCTGGCCAAAGATGCCACACCATTGTTTCTCCTCTCAAGAGCCCTCATGGAGATTCAGCGGGCTCATGGTCTCTTCCCACGAATCATTGGAAAAGGAGATAACGCCAAGCGAGTGGCTGAGATTTTGGGCCGTATGCGACAAGAAACTCTTGCTGGCCAAGATCTGACCGACAAAACCCGACAACGACTAACGCCTAGTTCCAAGATCGAGAGCGTAATCATTATTGATCGAGAGGTCGACATGGTAACGCCTCTTCTCACTCAACTTACATATGAAGGTCTTCTGGATGAGGTCTTTGAAATCAACCATAACCAAGCCAAAATCGACACGACAGTTGTTGGTGCCCAAGCATCTGCTTCCACCACTGCTTCGCAGACCCGGAAGCGCGCTATACAGCTCGATTCCTCAGACAAGCTCTACGACCAGCTACGCGATGCAAACTTTGCCATTGTTGGCAGTCTTTTGAACAAGGTGGCTCGCAGACTTCAAAAAATCCAGAAAGACTATGAGGTTAAACAAAGTTCGCAAACAATAGCCGAGCTCAAAGAATTTGTTGGCAATCTCCCAGTGTTCCAGGCCGAACAGCAAAGCCTTCGGATACACAGTGGACTGGCAGAGGAGGTAATCAAATATACCCGTGCTGAGCTATTCAAGGGTCTACTAGAGGTTCAGCAAAATCTTGCTGCTGGTGCTGATCCATCTTCTCAGTTTGACACGATAGAGGAGCTGATTGCACGCGATACACCTTTGAAAGAGGTTTTGAGGCTTCTCTGTATTTATTCATGCATTGCTGGAGGCATCAAGCCCAAAGAATACGAACAGCTCAGACGCCTGATTCTTCAAGGGTATGGCTATCAGCACATGCTCACACTGATAAATCTCGAGAAGCTGCAGCTCATCCTTTCAAAGTCATCACCTCTCTCCAACGTCATTCCCTTGTCTGCTAGTGTGGGCGTTCCAGGGGAAAAGACCAACTACCAATACCTTCGACGCCAACTCCGCCTTATCGTGGACGAAGTTAAAGAAGACGACCCTACCGACGTCGCCTACGTCTACAGCGGATACGCGCCACTGTCTGTAAGACTAGTCCAATGTGTTTTGCAAAAGCAGTATCTCAGCTCGTTCACCAAGGCCAGTGGAACAGGGGCGAGCGTTGCGGCTCCCGTGCCAGCAGGTGTTGGTGGTGCCGGCCAGAGCCAAGGCTGGCATGGATTTGAAGAGATCGTGAAGCATGTTCGGGGCCCTACATTTTATGAGATCCAGAAGGGCGAGGAAGACAAGGCAGCCAAAGCACGAGCTCTGCTCTCCGGAGCCAAAGAAAGGCAGACGGTGTTTGTGGTGTTTGTAGGCGGAGTCACGTTTGCTGAAATTGCAGCCCTGCGGTTCATTTCCAAGCAGGAAGAAGGTATGCTATCCCCTAATTGGGTGAAGACACCCATCATGTCATCGGTCATGTACTAATCAACCCGATTTCCCAACATAGACAAGCGTGACATAGTCATTTGCACCACCTCGATTATTAGCGGCAATAGAATGATGGACGCAGCAATCGAACCTCGATCCTATGCGAAGAAACCTGCACAGCCGGCCCGAGATACTACAATTTAGACTTGCCACACACATGTAATTGGGCAACCGGCTGATTGACGAGAGTGGATGAGGCCATATTCATATTCGGCTTTGATACTTTTAGTTGATACCTTTCTGGGGCTTCTTTCACATGTTTGCATAATAGTCATCATACGCAAGCAGCAGATTTAAGGGAAGAAGTTTGTTGGAATGCAACAGGCTCTCAAGTACGAGTAGAACTGCAGATTAATTTACCAATCATGACGTTTCCGCGGATCAAGGCTCATTTATCCTTCGTGGCAATCACGTGACCGTGCCGGAATGACAGTGCGACGACAAGTCCATGCGATGGGTCCCACAATGGGCCAGTACTTGTACAAGACACAAGGCAATCGAAGCTGCGACCTGGGCATCTTATGCACACCTTAACCTCGATCTACTTGACATCTAAATGTTGAGAATACACGGCGCACTTACAAAGACGTACCAGCACATCAAGCAGGGCGAGATTGATCTCAAAATCGGCCCCGAAACTCAACCAAAGTTCAGGGTCTGCTAGCAACGGGCAAATTTGCAGTTGACATTTGCAACCATAACTAAATCAACTGAACATTGGCGAATTCGAGACTTTGTATGCATCGCATCGCATCGCATCGCATAACTACGCAACACGCAAAAAAGACCGACGGCACCGGCAAAAATACCCGCGGCGCAGAGACACCCGGAGAATTAGTCCAAGAAATCGGGCTCGCACACCGAATCGAATCCCGTGTTTCTTATAAAGCTTTCCGAGGCTAATTAGTGTTTGCCTCTCCTCATTTTTCTCTTTGGATGCACATACGTACGTTCCTTCCTGCAAATTATTCCAGTCACCGCTACCTGTGTGCTTTAGCAGCTCTGGTTTTGCCTCCAGTTTATATCTTAGACTTCTTTTTATCTCGTCTCCATCCCGGCCTCTCTTGCACAACATAATTTTTCTCCTTGGTTCCTGGCCTTTTTTGATCCTTTCTATGTGGTGGCGGTTTGCACTCATTCCCATACCTGCAGCTTCATGAGAACATGGTCTTAGACATATCCTGCCGACTACATAGACTGTTGCGTGTTATGGGATACACGTTCCGAACAACTGCATCAAGCACCGCCAATTCCAACCGGCATCACTCATAGCGCTTTTTGTCATCTGGAGGTCCGCTGCCATCAATAACCAGAGCCATCCCAGCTCATCTACTACGGCTTTGTCAAACAAATTCCTCCTCAACCTTCATCTTCGCATGCAGCCATACAGTACGGCCACCAAAGTATGAGTACCAGCGCCGAGACACCGTCTTCATCCGTATCCGCCCCGGCTCCGGCCTTGGCCCTGGCTCTGCCAACCAATGGTGGCCTGGAATTTGACAAAGAGGCCCGAATGAGACAAGACGACATCAATCCTTGTACAGGCTTGCCTATCCTTCTATCTATGGACCCAAAACCTACCAATGGTTCCTACTCACAACCTCCTCAGTCAGACACCTCATTATCGTCACTATCAGACTTTGATTCTTTGATATTTCAAACTGGGTACCAAGATAGTCGGAGTGACGAAGAAGGCGCAAATGATGATCATTTCATCAACAATGCGGAAGATGTTGCGAGCACACTAAACAACGCTTTGGCAGGCGAAGATGAAGGTGATTCTCTATCCGACATCTCACCTTTACTGTCTTTTCAGGAGTGAGTATTTTATTATTGACGGGAAAGCTGCCCAGTTGTATCTCATCTTGCTAACCTGGTGAAAATAAAAGGGATCAATCTGGTGACCTAACTATCTCACTCGAAGATGAACTCACGATAACCATGGCTGAAAATTATTCATCGGCGAGCTCTTCACTTCACGACAACCTTGATCGGTCTAAGATCTCGTCATTAACGCCTTCCAATATTGCAAGCAAAGCGACAACTCCTATCGATATTATGGATAAGCCCATCTCTCAGTCCACAGTTCCCTCACCCCAATGCCGACCAGAAAATATACCAAAACTTCACACGCCGTCACCAGTAGTGTCCAGAATTTCCCAAACCTCGCGGGTACGGCCTAGGTCATCAATACCTCATAGTATACAGCCGAAAGAATATGCGTCACAGTGCATTACCGCTGCTGAGATGTGCCGGCTGAGCCCTTATGCTCTCCACCCCGGCGAAAATCTGTTGCTACGAGCCTACATTTCACGACCACAAGTAACCACCTACCTCAATATACGAAACGGCATCCTCAGATTATGGGTTCGTAACCCTCAAGTTGCTGTGCTTCGAGAAGAGGCCGTTGGCTGTACCAGTAAAGGCTGGTTTGAGGTGGCGTCACTCTGCTATGACTGGCTAGTCCGGAACGGCTTTATCAACTTTGGCTGCGTAAAGTATTCCAAACAATTTGACAAGTCTCCCGACCAGGTTGATGGAGCTTCGAAACGAAAGACTATAGTCATCATCGGGGCTGGCGTATCGGGACTGGGATGCGCTCGTCAATTGGATGGCCTTTTCCAACAATATTCGAGTGATTTCACTTTGCAATGTCAACAGCCACCCCGAATCATAATCCTCGAAGCGAGAGACAGAGTAGGTGGCAGGGTTTACTCTAAACCCTTTAATTATACACCAAAAAATAACAAAATGTTCAATGGAACAAGACAAACCGCAGAAATGGGGGCCATGATCGTTACCGGCTTCTACGGAAATCCATTAAACTTTCTCATTCGTGGACAACTAGGGCTAGACTACCATTGTCTTCGACCGGAGACGACATTGTATGATTCCAATGGAGAACCTGCTGACATCAAGTCCGATCAGCTTGTCGAACACTTATTCAACGACTCTTTAGATCGTGTCAGTGAATATAAATTCGACATCAAGATGCCACCACTTATTATGGGCAATATTCAATCCATAATTGATGGTCGCGATGGTGGTTCTGATGGTAGTTGGACACTGAAGCAGATTGATGATGCAGCAAACGTTGAAGCATCTTTGCTTTCGCGGCGACTAGCCTCGGAAAGACTCCGATCAGTTGGCGATTTTTCAAAATATGGACGTGCTGCAATCAAGGCACGAGAAATGGGTTGGTCTGTCAATTCTGGGGTGAAGGCCACTACGACTATCAATCTCGATGCAGCAGCTCACGCCGACAAAACTTGCATGGGCCTGGTTTTTGAGGAGGCTATTCGCCAATATACCGACATTGTGAACCTTGAACCCGCGCACTTCCGCCTTCTAAACTGGCATGTGGCTAATCTTGAGTACAGCAATGCCACGGATCTTCACAACCTCAGTCTCGGTGGTTGGGATATCGACGCCGGGAACGAGTGGGAGGGCAAGCACACCATGATCGTTGGAGGATATCAGTCTATGGCACGTGGTTTATTGATGTGCCCCGAGCCTTTGGACTGCCGCTTTCTGTCGCCTGTTCAGAAGATCATATATGCCTCTAAGTTCGATTCTACAAATCAAGACCATAAGGCAGCCGTGATATGTGAGGATGGCACGAGAATCGATGCAGACTGCATAGTTTCCTCTATCCCACTGGGCGTTCTAAAAGCAGAAAGCATTGCTTTTGAGCCAGAACTTCCCGAGTGGAAAAAGGGCGCCATCAACCGTGTTGGATACGGGGTCTTGAACAAGGTTATCCTCACATATCAGGAGCCATTCTGGGAGACAGACCGCGACATTTTTGGCATTTTGCGAGACCCAGCAAACCCCGATAGTATGCGCCAAGAAGAGTACGCCGAAAACCGTGGCCGGCTTTTTCAGTGGTTTAATGTCTCCATCAGTTCCGGACTCCCGTGTTTGGTAGCATTGATGGCTGGTAAGGCGGGATATGCCACCGAGAATGAGGATGACGAAAGCCTTGTTAGGGAAGCTACGATGCTATTGCGCAAGGTATTTGGTGAGGATGTTCCATACCCAGAAGAGGTGATTGTGACCCGCTGGGCCTCCGACAAATACTCATATGGAAGTTATTCCTCTTCGGGTCCTGAGATGGAGTGGGATGACTACGACAAACTAGCAAAGCCTATTGGAAATCTCTTTTTTGCTGGAGAACACACAATCGGCACACACCCAGCTACGGTACATGGGGCCTACATTTCTGGTCTCCGTGCTGCCTCTGAAGTCTTTGCTTCCATCCTTGGTCCCCTTCAAGTTCCCGAGCCTTTATTCCCAACAAAGACTGCCTCTGGTAGCTCTCTTAAGCGGAAAGCTACCACGGTGCAAGACTTGGAAAAGCAACTCCATCATCAACATGAACGAAGCTTTCAAGAATTTGTCTTGGCGAAACTTGGCCCGATGCCCGTAAGCCTTGAACAACCTCCAAGCAACGCTTATTCTTTGTTCCGGCGTGAGAACGCTAAAATCATTCGCCAGCGTTGTTTCAACAAGCGGCGTTCGTCCAAGGGCAAAATTCCGTCCAAGGACACGTCACAGATGGCTTCTAAAATATGGCGCGAACTCTCGCCAGATGAACGGGCCATGTACGAGAAACGCTATCAAACGGCAGTTGTCGAGTATAAGAAATCCGTCAGTGGCTCGGCTCAGACATTGGCAACACGGGAAGCCCAGGTCGCCGAGCTACGCAAGCAGTTTGACGAATCATTCTCTTCTAAAAAGGTTCACCAAGAGACACCATATATCAGAGCATCACAAGTAAAAGGCTCGAAGAGTTCTGAACTCAAGAGTGAACTAGAACCCAACAGTATATCCAGGGGAATGAGAGACTCTACTTCAGTCGATACTGAATCTAGCAGCATACGGCTCTCGGGGTTCCCGGCACGCAAAACAAGACCTGTAAGCTATGTCGAAGACAGCGACATGGATGAGTTTTAGACATTCCCAGGGGCGTTCACACCTCCAATTTAAATAAAAGAATAACGTAATGATTAGGCCAAGTCGAAGCTTCAATTTTTCTTTGGCTTTTGACCAAAAAACACAACTACGGATAAACCAATGGTGTGGGTAAAGAATTGGAAACTTGATTTAGCACTTGTACACGAGGTAAGGAATTACACCCACAGGCTCAGACGGAAGAGAGCAAACAAATTATACAAAGAGGGGGGGATGAGGGAGGACTGAACAGCAGATTGGCTGGTCAGACCAGAGAGAGAGCTTTCTGGGTGATGTGTCATGCTGATTGTACATTGGCCCAAAGGAGGGCGCGAGATGGGGAAGATTGTTTTTTGAAAGAGATATACATTCAGACCCAGCAGCTTGGGGGCATGGGGAAGGAGAAGAAGAAGAAAAAGACAGTGGATACTGAATTTACATGTCCTCGGAAGCGGTAGCACCAGTGATAATCTCGACCAGTTCGCCGGTAATGACGGCCTGGCGGGTACGGTTGTACAGAATCTGGTTCTTGCTGATCATCTCGCCGGCGTTCTTGGTAGCGTTCTAATCGGAGGGAAGAAGAGAGCCTGAGTTAGCTATCGAATACACGGTAAAAATGCGCAGACGAGCGTCTGGCGTGATTGGAAAGGGGGAGGTAAAATGGTGAAGATACTTACGTCCATGGCATTGCGACGGGCAGAGATCTCGCAGGCGTGGCCCTCGGCCAGAGCCCAGAACAGGCCGTTGGCCAGACCGTACTCACGCAGGTTGGCGATGACCTCCTCCTCAACCTCGAAGGACGAGAGCTTGGCTACACAGGCAAAAATGGGTTAGCACACGACAACGGATGTAGCTGGAAGGGGTATCATGTTTTTTTTTGTTCTGTTGAGGCCTGTGTTACGCAGAGTGGGGCAGTCGACAGATTTAGGTGATTTGTGATAGGAGATCGAGATTAGGATCGGGAGAGGGAGGGGGAGGCATACGGGAAGCGAGGATAGCCTCCTCGGAGAAGGCGTTGATGGTAGTAGGCTCGTAGCTGGTGGCGTTGATGAACTTGTTGTGCAGGATGTGGATCTCAGAGTACTGGTTGGGCAGCTTGACGATCTGGTCGGCGATAGCCTGGGCGTCGGCAAAGGTGGGGACAGCCTTTCCAATGCCGGCAAAGCTCATCACGACATCCTTGGGGTTGGAGCGGCCGAGCTGGGCCTTGGCCTTCTCACCAACAACGACAATCTCGTAAGCGTCGGGCTTCTCGATCATCATGCGGCGGACGGTACGGGAGAGACCCGAGTGGACACCACCGCAGAGACCCTTGTCGGAGCTGCAGACAACGAGCAGAGTCTTCTTCTTCTCGCCCTCGGCCTCGATGGCAGCGGTCTCGGCGTGCTTATAGACCTCGTTGGAAGTCTCGCCGTAGCTGCGGGAGCTGTTCATGGCACGCTGGGCCTGGTTGAGCTTGGTGGAGGCGACGACCTTCATGGTGTTGGTAATCTTGGCGATGTTACGAATCGACTTGAGACGACCCTCGATCTCACGCAGGGTGGCGTATCCGGCAGCATTGGGAGTGCTGGTAACAGCCCTATAAGACAACAACAAGGCCGATTAGCATCACCAGTGGCTTGTTGATGGTGGCGGGGTTTGATTGTGGCCTCTACGCCTACATCGGGGCGGGCGCATGGTAGCGGGCTGGTGGCGGGGGGGCCGAAGGCTCTGTCTCCTTTGCTCCGGTATGCCGGATCTTTTGCATAAAAAAAAGAGGGCGCCACGACAAATGAAGAACTGGCGGCAGGGAAGGACAAGGCAGTATCAATGGGCACAACTTACTTGGGCGCAACAGCGCGCACAGCTGGTCTAGCCGCTCTGGAGAACATGGTTGATGGTGGATGGTGGGAAGAAGTTGAGGGTGAAGAGGAGAAAAGAGAATTAGCCTCGACAAGGAACGGAGGGGCCAATTGGTCGCAGTTGGTCGAGATCAATTGACTGCGCTTTCGAGCACTTTCAATGGGTGGATCGGCTGTGGTTGGCAACGAGTGTATTTTCAGCAAAGCTCTGTCTTCTCGCCAAGTTTCGGACTGGTTGCGGTCACGTGCACTCGGTCTTTTACGGAAGGGCCTGACGGTGACGGGCTAACTCTTTTCCAGCAGAATGCACATGGGCTTACGCTAGACATCATCTTTTCAGTGGGGCGCGCGTCAAGGCCAATCATGGCGACGCGTCGGGGCCAAAGCGGGCCACATTGACCAGTTCACGGTGACAGCTGGCGGACAGACAGTCGGCTCCTAGCCATAGCTCTGCTGGCAGGTGTCAACGGCCTCTGCGCGTTGAGAGCTAAGGGTCAAGCACGGCGCGAGTCAGTTTCTTCAGACACAAGAAGCCCAGTGAAAAGGTACTAGCGAGTTTCCCGTCACTCTTTTTTCCCCTTGTTTTTAGGCCAATAGCCAATAGTTAGTGTATCTAATTCTAGACGGTCCAGCGGCTTTGCAGAGGCTTTGGCTTGTTGCGCTGATTCCCTTTCCCTCAGCACGAAGATTTCTGTTCCTGCTTTTTCTGCTTCACTCATTTTGCTCTTTCCTAGCCTTTGCCACATTCTCGTCAACACTTTTCTCCCAATTTCTTTTCCCCCTTCTCTTTACTTTTCCACCCCTTTCTCTTTCTCTCTTTATGGCTCATGCAGTACTGGGTTCTGCAATTTTTGCTACCTGCATTCGCTTTTTTCCTCCGTTTCTTTGAGCACTTGATCTGACGAAGGCTTCGCCTCGACGATTTCCAGCATTATTCTGTTCACGCCTTTATCGAGGCAATCGTTCTGCCGGGGCCTCTGTGCTATCCGCCAAAGACCTTCCATCGCAACACACATATTGTCTTCGCGTTTATCAGCCTCGCCGAATCTCTGTTCGGCCGTCCATCTTTACACCACAAGAAGCATCAACTGGAATACTGTCGGGCCAACCAAGGCTCTCAAAATCCCCAAGACAGCAAATCTTTGCACGCCTAGCAAACCTGCCAAGGTCTCCAGGGCTTTGAAAATCAGACAAATCACCAAAGCTAGAAACACCGACAAACTTGTATCAATCAAAACACACAGGGTCTTGAAAATGAGCTCCGATCTCTCGGATGACGATATGCCTCTGGCTCGGGCTCCTAGAAGTAAGTTTTTGATCTCGTCTCGTCCCTTGTCCAGTCTCATCCATGAACATTGTCTTGGTATTCTTGAGCTCAAAGACTTTGCGCTCCGACCAAGATTCTCTGTTTCTAACCTATCTTTCTACAATAGCTGTCCCGACCAAGATGGATATTGACTCGAACGGCATCGGAAAGCGAAAATCTCGTACTTCTCTCAACCAAGTCCAGTACAAGGACGAATCTGATAGCGACGATGCGGTTCCTTTGGTACGCAACACCACGCAAATCTCTCACCTTGAGCCTCATGTCTATTCTTCAGTCTTAAATCTTATATTTTCAATCCTCGCAACTCGATTAGCTAACGCGTTAGGTACAGGCCAAGCGCCAGAGAAAATCTACCATCATTGAATCCGATTCCGATGATGCGCCCCTCGCCAAGAAAAAGTCCACTTCCAGATCTGCCCCCAAGACTAACGGCAAGATTAAGAAAGAAGAATCCGACGATGACATTCCCCTCTCCAAGTCGAAGCCCAAGAAGCCTACAGCCAGAAAAGCCAAGATCGAATCCGATGACGAAAAGCCTCTCAAGAGCAGACGGCAATCGGCTGCTGCGACCCCCAAAAAAGCCGCTGCTACTACCAAGAAGCCCGCTGCCAAAGGCAAGACTGCCCCCAAGGCAAACGGCAAGGCTAAGAAGGAAGAGGATGCCGAGGACGAGGAGGATGAGGAAGAAGAGTACGCCTGGTGGAACGCGCCCGACAAGGCCGATGACAGTGTCAAATGGAACACCTTGGAACACAATGGCGTCCTCTTCCCTCCCGAGTACACTCCCCTGCCAAAGAACATTAAACTTATTTACGATGGCAAGCCTATTGATCTGTCTCTTGCTGCTGAGGAGGTAGCCTTTTTCTTTGGCTCGATGCTGAACTCTACGCACAACGTCGAAAACCCTGTCTTCCAGAAAAACTTCTTCGCCGATTTCACCGGTATCGTTGAAAAGACTGGCGGCGCTAAGGACAAGTCTGGAAAGCGCGTCGATATCAAGGTTTTTGAAAAACTTGACTTTAGCAAGATTTTCGAATACAGCCAGGCCCAGAACGAGCTGAAAAAGGCTCGCTCCGGCGAACAGAAGAAGGCCGACAAGGCTGAAAAGGACAAGCTGGAGGCTCCCTTCATGTTCTGTAAGTGGGATGGCCGAAAGGAAAAGGTTGGCAACTTCCGTGTTGAACCTCCGTCCTTGTTCCGTGGTCGTGGTGAGCATCCCAAGACTGGTCGTCTCAAGCTCCGCGTGATGCCCGAGCAGGTGACTATCAACATTGGCAAGGACGCCAAGGTCCCTGACCCTCCGGCTGGTCACAAGTGGAAGGCTGTGCAACACGATAACAAAGCTACCTGGCTAGCTATGTGGCAAGAAAACATCAACGGTGCTTACAAGTACGTCATGCTTGCAGCCAACAGTGCCATCAAGGGCCAAAGCGATTTCAAGAAGTTTGAAAAGGCCCGGGAGCTGAAGAAACACATTGACCGCATTCGCCGCGATTACACCAAGGATCTGTCCAGCAAGGTCATGGCTGACCGTCAACGCGCAACAGCCATGTACCTGATTGACAAGTTGGCTCTCAGAGCTGGTAACGAAAAGGATACTGAGAACGAGGCTGAGACTGTTGGTTGCTGCTCTCTCAAGTACGAGCACATCACGCTCAAGGAGCCCAGCACAGTTGTGTTTGACTTCTTGGGTAAGGATAGTATTCGCTACTACGATGAGGTGCCTGTCGATCGCCAAGTCTTCAAGAACATGAAGCTGTTCAAGAAGGCGCCCAAGACAAGCGGTGATGACATTTTTGACCGCCTCAACACTTCGCAGCTCAACAAGCACTTATCCAGCTACATGCCCGGCCTCACGGCCAAGGTCTTCCGTACCTACAACGCCTCGTTCACCATGGCTAAACTTCTCCGCGAGCTCAAGGTGGATAACAGACCAATTCAGGAGAAGGTCAAGCTGTACAATGACTGCAACCGTCAAGTTGCCATCCTGTGTAACCACAAGCGTACCGTGGGTGCTGGCCACGAGGCTCAAATGGAGAAGCTGGGTGACAAAATTAAGGGCGTGGTATACAAGCGTTGGCGCATGAAAATGATGCTGCTTGATGTCGACTCTACTCAGAAGAAGAAGAAGGGCGCGGCGTACTTCAAGCGCGACGAGGAGCTCACCGATGAGTGGGTAGCTGAGCACCAGCTGCAACTTGTGCAGAAAATGCGTGATGACATTGCCAAGAAGTTCACCAAGGATAACGAAAAGCGGGTGGCCGACAAGGAGTCGCCGTTGCCCCAGTCAGAACTTAAGACGCGTCTGCAGGCAGCAGATGAGCTGGCGGCCAAGTTCAAGAAGGAGAAGCAAACCAGGAAGATTGAGGCCGAGGGCAGGGCACCCACTGTCGAGAAGATTATGGCCAACGTCGCCAAACTTGACACGCAGATTGCCAACCTGCAGCTTCAGGCCGAGGACCGCGAGGGTAACAAGGAGGTTGCCCTGGGCACATCCAAGATTGTAAGTGATATTTCAAGATACACCCCTCTCGCCGGCCCAACATGTTACTAACACCCTAACCCCGACAGAACTACATCGACCCTCGTCTGACGGTTGTCTTCTCCAAGAAGTTTGGCGTTCCCATTGAGAAGTTCTTCTCAAAGACGCTGCGCGAGAAGTTCAACTGGGCCATCAAGTCAGTTGGTGATGAGGACTGGGAGTTTTAAAGAGGGAGTGGGCCGAGAGGGGGTAACTGACCGAGCGCGTTTTTGTGCAGAAGAAAGACAGAGGCGAGAGCGAATCAGAAAAAGATTTTTTTTAAAAAAAAAACCCCTCCTCCATCAACAACAAAAAAAACACAATATCTTTGGTTTACCTCTACTCATGCGCCTATTCAAAAACCCTCGGTATTCGGTCCATCATAGGGCACTGTGCCCCCTCTGGCAACTCTTCTGGTTTATCGGTGGCGTTGATTTGTTATTGACTTTTCTTTAGACACATACATTTACGCCTCATTGCTTTGTTTTCTAGTCTTTTCTTCTTTTTTTTTGCCTTGTTTTCCTGTTACGAATTTTCTTGTCATCATCACCTAAAGCATTCCATTTCGTGTGTCTGGCTGTTTTTCTTCTTTTTATTCTTGCTTTGGTTTTCTCTACTTTCCAATATCTCGCTGCCATACATTAGTCCTGCTTGTCTTGTTTTTTTTTTTCTTTTTCTTCTTGGTTTTTGCTTCATGTTGGCCGAAAGTGCGCCTTTGCTGCTTCTTGTCTGGGACTGCGTGGTCTGGAGGGGAGATGTTGAATCTACAGATTGCGGATGATATTTTCCTGTTGTAGAAAAGAAAGGCATGTCTTCTATTCGATTAGTTAGCTAACTAGTTATATTGACAAGTACAAATGATTCATAAAGATATATATATATATCGTAGGTATGGGCGGAACGTCAGTCAAGAAACCGCCTAGTATGCAAAATGTCTAGCCGAGTATATGTCCAAACTTGAAGCCCAATAGTCAAGCAAACATTGCTCGGTTCATCATTAAATAAAACCCCCCTCGAACGCCCCCCTCCAAACCAGAAAAAGAAATGTACAGTGAAGATTCATGACTAGGCAATATGTTGGCCGCTTGAGGCCACTCCAGCCTGTCTGTTGTCGTAAAAAGTCGTCAAGGCCATGTAGTAGATGCAGAAAAGAGAAACAATGATATGCAAAAGCGAAAGCCGTGGCCGATGACTTAGAAGCCGGTCGCTGTGGCCACAGCACCGAGGAGCCACGAGCAGAGTCCGGCAGCCAAGAGGATTGACAGGTTCGGGGCCTGCGCGAGCGAGGCGGCAGAAACCCGCATAATCTTGCCCTCGGGCGTCATGTACCAGCCCGACGGAATAGCTCCGCGCGTAGGGCTGGCGCCAGCAACCCAGGGCCAGCCGGTCTGGGTGTAGGTCGGGGTGTTGCTGTCGGTGGCAATGCCCACGGGGATAGTGGCCGTGGCCACCTCACTTGCCCTGACGGTCGAGGTGATTGTGATTTTGCTGCTGTCGCTGATACGGCCGTTAACCGCGCCGCCAATGGCGTCAATACTCTGCCACGAGCCCGAGTTGTCGGTGTAGTTGTACTCGGTGCCGGTGCTGTAGTCGGCAACAACGATCGACTGCACAAGCATGGTGTAGGGGCCCTGTGTGTAGTCTGTCGTGCCGCCAGCCCATGCAATGGTTCCGGCTTGGTTGGCAGGATCGCCGCCAGACCATGAGCCAAACTTGACCTGCATGGGCGACTGGGGGTACTGGTTGGTCTCAGCATCGTCATATGCCAGGGAACGCAGCTCGGTTCCGTCAACGGCCCAGATGATGCGCTCCGACGTCCAGTCGATGGTGTAGGTGTGCCATGTGCCCTGCGTATCTTCGACCTTGCTGACAGTGCCTCTGTTATAGCTACTGACTATTCCTTTGCCAAAGTAGTTCAGTTGGACCTCGTCAGAACGGCCACCCAACCACTCGAGGTCGATCTCATCGAGATCGTCGCTTTGTAGCACCACACTGCTGACGATTCCCACGCCGGGGGCAGCCTTGAGCGTCACCTCTACGCGGCCAAACATGATGTAGAATGCAGAGTTAAGCTGGGGTGCATCGCCGGACTTGGTAACGGAAAAATGCACGCCCTCTCTATCATACGTTGGCGTGCCACCCGCGTAAAAGGAGTTGACTTCCCCTTGTGTGAAGTCAACATCAATAGTCATACCCAGAGCGGGATCAGCAGGGCAAGATGCTGCACGTGACATCATTAGCTGGGCGAATTTCGAGGTCTCGGAAATAGACAGCACTTACTTGTAAGGGGGTTGCAGCTGGTCCACGTTTGGGCGGATGCGAGGGAGAATCCGGCGGCTAGGGCCGCTATTCTGTTGGCAGGAAACAGCATGGCGGGATGTCGGAGTTGGTGTTTGTTTGTGACGTCAACGATTCTGGTACGGCACCGAGTGAAAAGAAAGATTATAGAGAAAAGAGGAAGCAAAATAACAATAACAATAAAAGACAAGGCCGGGGAATCAATAGGGAAGCCTCGCGTTTGATAATAAAAAGTAGGAATGTGAAGTCGTGATGATACTCGTAAAAGACGGCGAACTGCGCGGCGGCGCTGGCAGTGAAGAGGAAGGAAAAGAAAAAAAGAAGAACTTGAGTCTTCTCGATATCTCTATGAGATCTTCTTTTTTTTCTTGTTGTGGCGTAGTAATACCGACTATTTTTGGCGCAGGCGACACATCAAGCAATAACCGAAAGTGAGACGGGGGGTGACCGTGAAGGCAGGAAGAATGCACTTTGTAGCAACTGCGGTGTGGAATGTTAGAGCTCCGAGAGAGAAAGGCAGGAACCCAAAATGGAGAGCGTGGAACGTCGACGAAGCTTTTTATAAGAAGACAACCATCCGACATGGAACACGGAAGACAGCTTGCAATTGGCTTCGTGTCATGCACTCCTGAGCCTTCTCAATATTCACGTGGAATCAGCTGGAGCGGCGCGTCGGTCCCAACCTCTTGGTTTTTTTTTCTTCCCAACCTTCCCTCCTACAACCCTCAAATGGGGCGGCTTTAAGGCCGGCTCCCTCCCCTCGAGCTTTTTCTGGGGGCTTTCTGAAGCCAGCACCATGATTACGATGCTGCTGCCATTCTCATGAGTTTTTGAGGGCGCGAGTCCGCATTTACACCACTTTGAGGGCTTCCTCGCCGACGATTGACCCCTGTCCTCACTTTCGACCCACGATCGCCGACCCCTGGGAAACCGCAGCGAGTATATGTGGTCTGCGGGACCAGTATGTATGTACAGAGGTTTCTTCTGAACTTTTTCAGGATCGATGTGACGAGGAATGTCGGGTTTTTCGAGTTTGCTTCCTGCCATCAATATCTGCCCAAAGTCGCGCTTTGTCAAAGTACGTAACTAAATCTATGCAGCATGCATTTTGAGCCCTGCCTCACTCAGTCAGCCTGCGAGCTGCCATTGAACGCCAACTATTCAAGCTATCCAAGCACTTAAACCCCTTGATTCGGCTGAAAAAAGAAGGAAATCCGCGCGGTTGGCGTTTTGGCGAGATCTTTTTTGTCGGGTGGGTGACTTGACTTGACTTGACTATATTTATCGTCTACCAAAATCACTAAGATCACACGACGCCGGATTGGTTACCGGACGGAAGTTTAAAGTCCTCCGCTCGACACGCCCATCGTTTCTGTGTGTTCGGGATGGCGCACCATCCCCAAGCCCCGAAGAACCAGTGGTCCACACTCCGCTATGAGCAAAAGAAAACAAGTAAAAAAAAAAAAAAAAAAAAAAAAAAAAAAAGGGAATAGCAAAGAAAATGAAAGAACACAAAACACGCAGAAACACAGCAAAAAACAAAACCACTCTCATCACCTCCCCCCGCTCCCCCTCGCTCGTTCATCCTCTGAAATTGTTGCGCCCGTTGATGGGGTCGCCTCTCTCGGTGCGTGCGCTCTGTAATGGCGCCATTTCACCTCCAATCTCTTTGCAAGATACTTGCATGAGCTGTTTTTGCGGAGTAGCTTTTTGACAAAGTTCTTCCGCAGTCGTCGCTTGTTGCTCACACAGGACCAAGGGTGGAAGGGTTCCTTTGGCTGCTGGCAAAGCGGGCAGTTCTTCTCGGCCTCTGTGTGGTCGAACCGGTCATGATACTCCGCGAAGTCGCCATGGCCCGCTCGGGCATGTGTCGGGTGGGTGGGCCGATGGTGAAAAAGAAAAAAAAAAAAAAAAGCCGAGGTCTCACAGATTCTGTTAACCTCGTCGTGTCTCAACAATAACTGAACGGCTTAATAGTCTAGTTGGTTAGGACGTCGGATTCTGATTCCGTAAGCCCAGGTTCGAATCCTGGTTAGGCCTGATTCAAAGCTTCATGATGCTGTCAAGACAACATCTTGACAGTTTGATTTTTTGCCTTGTTAATCTTTTTTGTTGCGGGTCAGTCTGCTTGAACTGACGAATTTGCGAATTTTCGAAGGCCTTGAAATGGGAGTTTTTTTGGGGCAATTTTTTTTTTTTTTTTCCACTGTGCTGCTCGCCCACCGCCGTGCGAGGACTGAGGTGCACCCACAGGCCGCCGACCCTCCCGCTCGCTCCCCGTCGAGCCTACCACCGCCCGCCCCTCCATCTCCCAGTGCGGGGGCTCCCCCGGGCCTCTCGGCTTAGCGCGCGCGCTGCCACTCTCGTCTGTTTGCTCGTTCTCCCTTTCTCTCTCTACTTCCTGTCTTTCCTTTGTTACTTTTCTTTTGTCATGTTCTATCTTTCTTTTGGGTTTGGTCTTCTACAGGGTAAAGGCCGAGGCTTGGGGTCTTGTTTGGGGCCTTACAAGCGAAGGACAGCCATTGCGCTGGGCGGTCGGAGGACCCTCCGTCATTATATTTCGTGCTGTGGGGATTTTCTGTATGCATGATTCTGGGTTTTTGGTTCTTTAGCTTCTGTATGTATTTCTTGGTACTAGTTTTAGTCCCCTGTCGTATGTCGAGAATACCTCGCGAGTAGACAGGTAAAATAAAGACAATCAAATCAAATCAAATCAAATGGGGCAATTTTTGTGCCCTGGTCGGAATTCCCCAACCCCTCGTGAGTTGGCAAGCTGATAAAGAATTTCCCACTCACGCACGGAATTCCTACGCCTGGGAGGCTCCAAATCTTTGGCTGGTCGTATCCCGAGAATCCCTAGTAGGTATGCAGGTAAATCAAGAATCCCATCATCATCCAAGTCTTTGGCGGGGGCCGGTAGGCCCCGATGATCAGTCAGGAGCTTCTCATGTTTGACAGGCCCGAGAGGGTCCGTCTCGGTATCACGCGAGTCCGCGTCATGTTCTTCAGCTAGCCAGTTTAGTCATTTGAGATAACAGGTTCGGTCAAGGCATCGTTCTGAGTCAACATCTTTATGCCGTGTTAGTTCATCTGGGGCGCTACCTTCGTGTCTCATCTTACAGACGCAGTATATACTGAATCAGTACCATAGGTGTAGGACTTGCACGCTGTGAAAACACCAATATTTTAGAGTCTAACGATCTAGTAGTTCACTTATGAGCAGAGTCTAGAAAGTGTTGATGAGAAATTAGGTGGGGGCGGCTTGTTGTCTTGGTCTAACAGATTCTTCCTCGGAGATTAAATCCATAGGGTAGCACCTTGCTCAAAAAAAAGAAAAAAAAAAAGAGAGAAAAATGAAGCAAGGAAAAATGAAAAGAATATGTGTATTCTTAGCACTAGCGATAGTGCACACATATTTCATCCGATCTCTTTGACATGGTTTCTCAATGCCCAAGCTTTCTACCTGGACTACAAGTATCTACTAGCACGTGGACCGGGAATTTATGGATCATCTTTGGTATGGATATTCATCTTCTCACGGCCATGCTGTCCCGTCTGTCTCTTGGCGTGTTTTCTTTTCTTAGTCGCTTCATCTGGTAGATTACCACAACCTGCCGCAGAAGCCGTTGCGGCATAAACATTCTTGAACAACAGCCCCTTGAAGAACTGCAGGATATTCATCTCCGTTTGAGCATGTGAATATGGTATGGATTATCAGGCAGCATGATACCCGTTTCCTAATGTACCTGTAGCACTGCTTGTTACCTGGTAAGAAAGAGAGTGTGAAATTCTTGGTCAATTAGGATTATTAATAGTGACACATTCTTCAACAATAGCTCATTGGTTCTTTGCTGGTGGATGGTGGGTATTAGTATGAAATATTGAGACCAAGATGGGTATATGAGCATACATATCCATCCAAGGTGAAGATAGGAACATTAGTATTCTTGCATTGCTCCGGTGCCGGAATTGTTTATCATAGGATGAGATGAGGTCGAAGCCTATCTTAGGGTTTCATGGCTTTGGGTAGTTGAGGCTTAAGATAATCCTTGTACAACCGAACCAAGTACAGGGATCACCGCGGCTTTCCTAATGGTCCATTCTAGGCTGGTCCATCTCCTTTTCTAGAAAGCAAGCCTAGTTTGGCGATTTTCATTGGCGGGAAATTTTTTTATGGTCTGCTGACCTGTTTTTGATGTGGCTCCTGCGCGTTATTGTTGTGAAGAAGAAAGCGGTTGTTTTGCCCTGAAAGGGTAACCCTGGATTTACATCACCAACTAGTTATCAGTGGTACAAATATTGCTGTGAGTACATGGCTAACTACTAGTGGTCAAGATAAAGACGAAATACATGCAAAGGCCACGGAAAGCATCTACAGGCTGCAAGTTTAGACGGTTCAGGATACTTTGAATAGACTACGGCGATTTGAGGCCACTTGAAGAATCCTGGGTTTGATCGACACAGCAGCAATGGTGATTGGGGCGATAGCAATAGGGAGGGATTGAGGCTCAACAGCGCTAAAACACAGAGCCTCAAAGAAGCTAGAAATTTGCAATTGCGCAAGAAATGATGGCAGCGGTTTCTATTAGAGAGCCAACACTTTCTTCACCCTCTTGGGACTAGCCGCGTCGTCGATGAAGAGTCGAGGTTGAGTCCGGGACGACACAAGGGATCCAAGAGAGAAAAGAAGCAAAGGCTTGGGAAAACAGGGAAACAAGGAATGCCTCGAGAAAAAAGGAGAAAAGGAGACGAGACGGAACCACAAGGGAAGAAACTTGGGCCAAGGGAGACAACACGACGAGAGACGACGCCCAAAAGCCCGGGACGAGGCTCTGGGACGAGGGATGAGGGACGAGGGACAAGACGAGGCGCTGGAACGTGGGCGGGCTTTGACTCTGTGTCGAGCAGACTCCCCTTTTTGCTAAAGGAGCGAGGGGGGCTCTCCTGGTCTATTGGCTCTTAGTTGCTGTCCTGCCATGGACTCGCCGGCGACCCATCGCTGGCCAAGTGGTGGCCGCTGCGGACTGGGACATTCCCTGCTCCGAGGCTGTCGTGGCCTGGCCTGGACTATAATCTTAATCTTTTCTTAGCGCCTGCGGTGCGCTGCCTCGCCCTTGGCCAGCTTTTGCTTCACGATGTTCTCGTTGTGGCTAGACCGGGTTGACGGGCCTCATACATGCGTATTAAAGAAAAAGGGCTCGCTCTCTCTCTCCGGCTAGAGCGGGACTTGTTGTTTCTCTTTTCTTGCATCAGCCTTTTCTCCGTCCTCACTCACACCTACATCTCGCCCTTTGTGGTGGGTTTCGTGGCTCGACTCGAGACTGGTGATCGCTGGGCTGTTTTCTTCTTTTTTTTCTTCTTTCGACTGTCTGCCCTCCCCTGGCTTCTTGCGTCTCTCAGTTTGAATATCAAGTCTCCCGTTTCAGTTTGGTTTCTCCCAGGCCCAGAACTCCAGCGTTTCGATTCGCTATAACTGCTCGACCTTGTTTGTTTGATTCGCGATCTACTAATCGGCACTTCTGCACATTCGCTTACGCACTTCTCGCATGCTTGCATCTCGCTCTTTGTATTTTGTCATTAATATCTACATTGTCTCTCCGCACAAAGCGACATAATATTTTCCTTGATTCTCTGTCTTTATTTGCCTGAGTTTTTTTTTGTTGCATTTTTCTTTATATTTCTATCACGAGCCGCTCAACATTATCCAATAGCCACAAACCTACCCATCCACACACTATCATGGGGATATACGCGGATGATATCGAAAAGGGCTTCCACAATCCATACTATCAGAATGGACCGAAACCAAGCACGGCGCTACAATATTTTCAGGACTTCGCCTCGGAACTGGCCGGAACCTTTACAATGCTCTGGTTTGGCTTCGGAGTGAATGCACAAGTGTTTCTGAGCAAGAACACGGCCGGAGACTTTCTCAGCATCAACATCGCCTGGGGGTAAGTCTTTTTTATCTGTAATGTCTTCGTCCCCGAGTTGCTATTAACACGCACAGATGTGGAGTCTTCTTTGGCTACCTGGTGGGATACCGGTCAGGCGCCCACCTCAACCCAGCAGTCACACTGACCAACGTTTTCCTCCGCGGCTTTTCTCTCAAGAAACTCCCTTTCTACTGGGCCGGGCAGTTCATCGGGGCTTTGCTCGCCAGCCTGGTAGTGTATGCCAACTATCTGGTTCCGATCAAAAACTTTGACCTCAGCGCCGGTCCGGGCAACTCGTCCACGGGAATCTTCATGACCTCCCCAAAAGACTTCATGTCGCTCGAGGGCCGTTTCTTTTCCGAGTTTGTCACCAGCGCCATGCTGATGGTGGGCATTTATGCACTTGATTACACGTCCAAAAAGGGCTTCTCGAAAGTGCCCATGCCCATTGGCCTCGCCATACTCATCATGGTGCTCGGAATGTCCTCGGGCTGGGAAACGTCGTATGCCCTGAACCCGGCCCGCGACTTTAGCCCCCGCGTAGCCTCCTATCTCCTTGGCTATGGCACCCGGGTGTTTTCAGACTCACAGTGGTATTTCTGGGTATGTTTGTCTTGTCTTGTTTTCTCTCCTTGTTTCGGCACTTTGCTGTCAAAGCTTGGCGGCTCTGCAGAGCGAGAGTCTCGAAGCGACACCCCTGCCCTGCGCCGTTGTCGCCTATCGGAAGCGGCGGCTATTGACGCAGATAAGCGATAAGCGCGAATGCTAACAATCCCTGCCCATGTAACAGATTCCGCTTGTGGCGCCGTGCTGTGGCTGTCTGGTCGGTGGAGTTGCTCACGATTTCGTGTCTGGGAGCGACGAATCACCTGTCCGCCAGCTGCTGGACTGGATCTCGGGTGACAGCGTGATAAAGCGCAAGCGTAAAGAACTCATTCGGCTCCATAGTGCCACCAGCTCGACCAAGTCTGTGGACACGCTTGTGGGCTAGACCCAGCACATACACACATGTATGTATGTACATACCTACAGACATGTGTATGGATGTAGACAATACGTCCTGCCCCTCCGCCTGTCACCCGATCCTCGATCCTCTATCCTCGATCCTCTATCCTCGATCCTCATTCTTTTATCGGCAACCCACTCTACTCTTCGTCCCGACTTTCTTTGTCTGCTTCCGCTTGACGGGACAGAATTCGTTCCCATCATATCACCCTTCTTTAGCCTTTCTTTTGTTTCTTTGCAGCGAGGAGTTTTCACCATGGATGTTCTATTTTCTTTTTTTTTTCTTTCCTTTGCAGCGTTTTATTTAGCGAATCGAAAGCTTGATGACCATGTGCTTTTTCCTTTCGCCGCCTCTTTTTACTGTCTTTTTCTCTTTTGCTTTCATCTCGGAGTTTTCCTGTCATTTTCGCATCTCACACCTCTTACGTCTTCTATTTTCTTTATCTAGACTTAAAATAGACAATATACCCCACAGATACCATACCAGTAATTCTTTGAGTAAAGATGAATGACTACCCGCTTCATCGGCGAGTGAACTTATTGTTTAACATGCGCGCTTGGGTCAACTGTGACCGTGGTTTAGAGATAAGCTAATACACGGCAGAAAGCAACGGAACATCAGAGAAGACGAGCAGGGGTTCCATTTCAGGGCGTGGACTTGTGTGTCAAAGTCTTTCCATGTCCACGATATCCCCATACGCCTTGGATGTCTAAATTGGGGCTGTATGTGTGTCTATGTCGTATTACCTACAAACTTGTAGTCACGGTTGGTCGTGCACACGGGCTGGGCTTTTTTTTTTCTTTCTTTTTCTTTCCCTCTTTTCTTTTCTTTTTTCTCTCTCTTTGACCTTTCGTCACCGCCATTCGCAAGGCCGCCGTCTGACCGTCCATTTTCACGGGCACGTGAGTCCCATGACGAGCCTTGTGCGGAAATGTCAAGTATCATCTTCTGTCACACGACTCAGCCGACGAGCGGATTCCAGCGGGTTAACCTCACAAAAAACCCTCAAGACCCTCGAGTGTTCTCCAAGGTTTCGGCCTTGATAAGGGGCTCCTGGAAGCCAAAGGATTCGGGTCAGGGATGCAGATAAGATAAGAAACGTGCGCTCAGAAAAAAAAGGGCAACAGCTTGCAAGTAGGACCCCACCAAGGCAGGCAAACACTCAAAAAAAATAGAAGGAGCGCTCCTTCCTTCACCCACTCCGTCACGGCGAGACAAGAGCGTTGTGTATGGAGAAGGGCGCCCTAACCCCGATGGGGATGCCCTTCCTTTTCGGTAGTGTCTTGATGTGGCCCCGTGGAACGGCCTTCGCGGGTGGCGTTAGTCATCTTTTCTCCTGTGGTGAAGGCCTGCAAGTACCTGTCCTGTACAGGTATAAAGACTGGAGTAGCTTCCTTCTCTCCTCGCACCCTGGCTTCCTGCCGTGTTCTTCCCGCATCTCGCTTCTCCCCTCTTCTTTCTCTCCTCCTCCAAAGCCGACCCCGCCACTGTCTGTTCACCATGACTGCCCAAGCTTCTACCAACCCCGCCACCACCAAATACTCGGATGCTCTTCGGGCTATCAAGGCCCGCCGGGCCGCCGCGAACCATCCCAAGGCCGGCATCGCGGCCTATTCCGAGAGTGACTACTTCAAGGGCCCCGTACGCTCTTCTCTTCTCGCCGCTGTTGCGCTTCGACGTGCAACACCGCCACCGAACCAAGTGCTAACTACTGGCGTCTCTAGCAAACTGACAAGCCCGTGGCCAAGAGATGGGATCGTGAGTTAGCCTCAGCTCGTGAATTCCATGCTTCGGACTGTGTATACTAATGATACCGCTCTTCTAGACCATCTGAGCGAAGAGAGCAGGCACCGCCAGCCGTGTATTCTCAAGAAGGCCGCTCGCCACCTCAAGAAGCCTGACATCATCTCTCTTGGTGGCGGCCTGCCTTCAAGCGAGTACTTTCCCTTTTCCGAGATGAAGATGCGTGTCAACATGCCCGATGCCTTTACCGAGACTGGCCCTTCGACCCAAACTACCATGGGAAAGAACGACATGCTTGCCCTCGACGCCGAGTACGATCTTGGAGTCGCTCTCAACTACACACAGGCCAATGGAAGTTTCCAGTTTATGCGCTGGATCACTGAGCACACCGAACTGCTGTACGATCCTCCCTACGCCGACTGGGGCTGTTCCGAGACCATTGGAAGCACGAGCGCACTCGAGATTGCTCTGCGCATGCTCTGCGACAAGAACCGCAAGGATACCGTCATCACCGAGGAGTTTAGCTTTGCTAGCGCCATTGAGACTATGAACCCAATGGGCCTGGCCATTGCTGGCTGCAAGGTTGATGGCGAGGGCTTGAACCCCGAGGCTTTGGATGAGATGCTATCCAACTGGGACGAGGAAGCCCGCGGCTCTCGTAAGCCCCATGTTCTTTACACCGTTCCGTCGGGCCAGAACCCGACTGGCGCTACTCAGAGTCTTGAGCGCCGCAAAGCAGTATATGCCGTATGCCAGAAGCACGACATCTTTATCCTGGAGGATGAGCCCTACTACTTCCTGCAAATGCCGACGTACAAGCCACGCGACGAGCGCGCCAGTGAACCCACCACTCAGGCTCCCTGGAACCTGGACGCCTTCTTGTCTAGTCTAGTGCCGACGTTCGTCTCAATTGACATTGACGGACGTGTCATGCGCATGGACTCTTTCTCCAAGGTTCTCGCGCCTGGATCGCGCATGGGCTGGATCACAGCTTCGTCGCAAATCATTGAGCGTTACATTCGCCACGCCGAGGTAGCGACGCAGGCCCCCAGTGGTTTCTCACAGTCTGCACTCTTCAAGCTGCTTGACGAAACATGGGGCCACGAGACCTACCTACAGTGGCTGCAACACATCCAACTGGAATACACGAACCGCCGCAACATACTCCTGGATGCCTGTGAGGAATTTCTGCCCAAGAGCGTAGTGAGCTGGGTTCCGCCGTCGGCGGGAATGTTTCTGTGGATGAAGGTGGACCACACGCAGCACCCTGAAATCAAGGAGCGGAGTCTGGATGAGATCGAGGAGGGTATTTTCCTTGACGCCGTTGACAACGGTGTGTTGGTGGCGTGTGGCTCGTGGTTCCATGCCGAGACGAATAAGCCGCTGCCGGGTCTCTACTTCCGCGCAACATTTGCGGCGGCAAGCGAGGATAGAATGATCCTGGCTGTAGAGAGACTGGGCGATGCTATAAAGAAGTCGTTCAAGATATAAGCTTGATGTGGCGGCTGGGGGAGGGACTAGCGTGTGGTCAAGGTATAGATTTCTTGGGGTCCTTTGTTTTTGTTCCTTGCTTTGGGTTGTTTTTCCTGGGTTGTGGCATGCAAGCAGTTTGTGATGCCTATCATGATGTTTTAACATGACTTTGTGATCAATTGTTGATATGTATTATAGTTATATTTTGAAGATTATCACACTAAGGCTTGCGCCTCTCTGGTTTCCTGGTGCCATGTACACAAAGTAAGAAGAAAAAAACAAAACAAGGGAATCCCAGAAAACACCCAACTCATAACCAAGGTACCTTATTTTTACCCTAAACGCCATCTGACTTTGCAATCTCTCATTCTTCATCTTCATAAAACGCCAGATACACACCCTGCCCAGGCCTCATGGTCACATCAGCCTTCAACAGCGGCTCACCGCCGTCTCTGACTTGCATGTGGCTCTCGACGCGCGCGAAGCGCTGGAACAGCCGCACGAGGACATATGACATTTCCACAATGGCAAAGCGCTGGCCGACGCAAACGCGCGGCCCCGAGTTGAACGGGATGTAGTTGTGGCCCTTGGGATGCCACGACTCCCAGCGCTCGGGCGCCCACACCGACGCAGGCGGCACGCCGCCGAGGCCGGGGCCGGCCGTCGGCAGCGGCATGTGTTTCTGGTCGCGCTGCAAAACGAGCGGCGCATACGTGACCATGTTGCCCTTGAGGACGGCCAGGGGCTTGGAGCCGTCGCTGCCGCCGCCGCGCGGCAGCGTCGTGTCGGCGAGCGCGGTGCGCACGTTGACCGGCACGGCGGGGTACAGGCGCATGGTTTCGTCGAGGACGTGGCGCAGGAAGGGCAGGCGCGTGGCCAGATCGGCGTGGGACGGGGCGGCCGACGGGCCGACGGCGGCGAGGATCTCGCAGCGCAGGCGGGCCACGCGCGCCGGGCTGCGCGCCAGCTCGTACAGCGCAAACGAGAGCGTGCCGGCGGTGGTGTCGCGGCCGGCAAGCAGCACCGAGATGATTTGGTCGCGCAGGACGGTGGGGTCACGCGTGTAGCCGGCCAGAGCGTGCAGGAAGGTGTAGTTGTCGGACTTTTTGTGTGGTCGGGCGCTGTTGTCGTCGTCGTCGGTTGGGCTGGGTTTCTCTTGGATCGGAGGCAGAGAGAGCGCCTGGTCGATGAACTCTTGGGTGAACGAGTTGATGAGCGCCATGTTGGCGTTGAACTTGCGGTTGGGGAGAAGCCAGTTGACGCATGGAATACGGGCGATGAGGTTCTGGTGCTTCTGTGCTTCGTCAAAGGCCTGAGCAAAGCGATTGTTGGGGGCTCTGGAAGACGAAGGCGTTAGTATCCACGACGTAGCTCGACAGAGAGCGCAGCTGGCACGGCTTCTTGGGCTTACGAAAGTGAATTGACATTAGCACCAAACAGAAAGTCGGTCGTCACATCGAGCGTCAGGCGAAAAAACAAGTCGCTGATATCAAAGACCCTGCCGCCAGCCTTGGTCGGCTTCACATCACAAGGGCCATTAACAACAGCATCGCCACTGGCACAGGCGTCCAGGAAGGTGGGCATGTGCCTCTCAAAGATGCCTAAGTCGCTCACGCGGTCCTTGACGAATTGGGTCCGGATCAGCTGGCGGTTCCGGTGCCACAAGGCGCCGTCGGTGGTGAAGATGCTGTCGCCGAGAAAGTCTCGCCACTCGGCATGGAACGTGGGGCCCTTTCCAAAGTCGGAGAACTGGGACGACAGGAGGGCGTGGATGTTTTCCGGATCAGTCGTGAGAATCATGCGGTTGCCGAGGATGTTTGTTTCGCCAGTGTCACCGGTGACGGACTCGAAGATGTTGTTCCATGATGACAAGGTGCAGTATTTGACGGCGGCACGCACGCTGCGGATCAGAAACGGGATGCCTGCAGACTCGGGAGTTAGCAGACTGCGCCATGTGGACGGTGTCCTGGCTCGAGACTTACCAAAGAGCCACGACCCCTCGAGCTTCTGGCCGCGGTGGCCTACACGGCGGATGGCCAGGTCTTCTTTGATTCTGGACACGACCATGCCAACGACAAGAGCCACAGCAAAGCATAGCGAGATGCTGCCGCTGGGGGCACTCTTCCAGCAGGTTTCCAAAAGGCCCATGATCAGGTCAGGACAGCAAGATGGACATGTAAGGATGTAAAGACGTATGTATGTATGTGGTGGGTTAGACGGATCAGTATGTATATTGTGTGTAGTTATAGTCGAGGTCTCAGAGAAGACACAATAGAGACAACTAGAAGTTCAGGAAACCATAAGCAGGTGTCTCCTCCACAGGGAGACGACAGCCGATATAAAAAGGAATAGAAGCAGAACAGAATACCCCAGAACAGGAAAAAAAAGAGATAAACAAAAAGGCTAGCGGCAAGAGGAGGCCTCGCTTGAGCAAGGCATAGGAGCAGGAGCAGGAGCAGTCGTCTGCCAGCAGTCTCCAACAAGACAGAACGGATCCAAGAGGCAGAACAGAACAGCAAGAAGGGAGCGAGGGGAGGAGAGCGGAATAAAGGGCAGGTCTACCGTTGGTAGCGAACACTAGGGCGATGGTCGGTCTAGAGGAGGAGCGTGGCGGGCAGTGGGTAGCGGTAGAGGTTTATGTTTATAGTTGACTAGTTACAGGTCATTCAACATGTTCCGCTGCCGGGGTGGGAGCGGTTCTGCTCCCTCGGGTTACCCAATAGCAACACATCAACACAACGTCTTTTCCTCTCCCCCCTCTCCCCCTCCCCCATCACAGGACTCGATTTGGCCACATCAGACCACACACCACGCCTCCCACAGAAAAGACCCCAACCAATACGGCAGGGCTAGCCCAGCGGAAGAATCGAGGAAAGCGTGAGAGCGTGGGGGGAGGGGAGGAGGGAAGTGTCTCACGAAGAAGAAGCTTCTCTGTGGCGGCAGGGAAGCCGAAACTTTGTTTTCTCTCTCTCGGCTTTCCTTTTTTTTCTCGTCTTCTTTCCGCGCCTTCCTCCTCATCTGTGTTCTTCAGCTCCAATACCTTCGCCTTGGCTTCTACCATCCTAATGAACAAAGACCTTTCTAATGATCCTCGATCCTCCGTCCCCCGGGGCTGAAGAAGCACAGCACACAGCAAGTTGCTTATCGTAGCCAATCACAGCGCTGCGTTGACTTACAGTGGCGCCTTATCTAGCCGCAAGACGGGCAGGGGTTATGCCTGTCGCCGTTTTGGGCTAACGAGCCGTGAGAACGTTGGTAGGCTTCTCTTGGAGAAAAAAAAGAGATTTCTCTTTAAAAGCACAAGACAGAAAACACGCCATTAATCTGGGAATGGGCTGACGCGCGGACCGAGTGTGGTTTCTCGGCGGCGTGGAGTACGGGTAGGCGAGAGAAGGAGCAAATGAGGAGGCGAGCCTTGGGTCACTCTCATTGCTTGTACTCGCTCATGTTCATGGTCATACTCATGCTCACGCTCACACTCATATTCATACTTATTCTCATGTATATCAAACTCCGTACATACATACATCCACACTTACACGCATCCGCTCACGCCCTCGCCCAAACCATCCATCCATCCATCCATCTCCTCGCCTGTCAAACCTGCACCGACAACGCCACCACAGCCATAACCGCCTCTTGGCCACTGAACCTTAAAGCTAAAGCCACAACATGCACCGCCTGCGCCGCCTTCTATAGCCGACCCCGGTCCGGTCCAGGGCACAAATCTTTACAGCATACTCGCAGAGACCAAGCACTCTTTACGACATTCTGTGACATCTCTTGATGCTCTTTCTCCATCCCTGGCTGGCCTGCTTCCAAACCCATGCACATGTGTGTGCTGTGGATAAATCACAACCCCTGTGGTCAAAGCTGTTAAACGAACCCTGTCCAATGCTGCGAAAAAATCTGGGTAGACCTGTTTCCATGCCAGGATTCCTGCCTGCAGTCTCACAAAGCAAGCATATCCATATGCACATGTGCGCCGCGCTTCGCCAACAAAAACAAGGGGCGAAGAGAACCCAGTTCAGTCCGTATTCGGAAACTCTAGGAACAAGGCTTGTCTTAGACCCTATCTTGAACTATAATCATCCTCAATCATCTTGACTTGACTATATCTTACGTCTACCATTCTCAACCATCGGCTCGCACTTGAAAAATTGCCTGATATAGCCTGATATCAAGCTCCAGTTTCCACACCGCCTTGATAGCTCAGTTGGCAGAGCGCGACACTAGTAATGTCGAGGTCAGCGGTTCAAATCCGCTTCGAGGCAACAGCCACTGGTTCCAGTTAATGTAACACATCCACGACGATCCAAGTTCTACTTTTTGTAATTGGAAGTTCGTTTTTTATATTGTTGGTGTTATAACCCTAACACCATGTGTATAACCCTAATATGGAATAATTTCATCTCAGCCCGGGTGCGTCCTATGGCCAATAATACGCACACTCGAGCGGGCTCTCGGCCTGCGTGCAAAACGTCATCTGGACGGGCGCAGCACCGACGCCACGCGCGACCATGCGCTCGCGCAGGGCGGCGAGCCGCGGCGACGCGTCGTACTGGCTGCGGTTGCGGCCGGCGGCATCGACGCGGCCGCTCCAGAGGACCTCGCCCATGGCGGCGGCGCGCGGCCACACGAGACTGTGGAAGTTGACGGTGTCAATGGTCTCGGACCAGACGGCGACTTCGCCGCCGAGGACGAGCGGCTTCTCGGCGTCGCTGAGGCCGGCGCGCGGGTCGTGCGCGTACATTTTGCGCCAGTTGTTGGTTGGTGAGCACCAGTCGTTGAAAGGGTAGAAGAGCTCAAAGGCTTGGCCGTTGTCGAAGTCGAGCCATTGGCCGCGGCCGCAGTCGAGGTACTGTAGAACAAAGGGGCGTTAGCGTAGGTGACTTAAAAAAACAGTCAGCGGCAGAAAAAGGTTCACGTACCCAAAATGCAGAGTTGCTGTCAATCACCCTGTAGCCCCGAGATGTATACTCCTTGGTGGCATTTCCTCCCAGCCAGCTCTGGATAATTACATCAGAGCCTAGGGTGACATTCCAGTCGCTCAGCATCTCCTCCCACACCACTGGAATCAGATTGTGCTCGCGCACTTTGCCGTGAGCAGTCGAGACGAAGCGCTCAACCAGCGGCTGGAGGACCTTGGTATCATTGGAGCGGACGCCAGGGTCCAGCATGGAGCTGTTGACGTTGACCTCGTCGCCACCCGTATGGAAGTAGGCCGTGTAATTGCTGATGCGCGGCAGGAGGTCGGCCCACAGGGTGTCCAGGAAACTGTATACGCGCGTATCGTTCAATCTCAAGGCTCCGCACGGGGGCTCCGCGCAGTAGTACCAGTACGGCTGCGCGTTGTATGCGGCAACAAGTTCAGGGTGCGACAGGCTGACAGCCCCGGAGTGGCCCGGCATGTCGATTTCCATGATGACCTGGATTCCACGCGCCAGCGCATACTCGTGGATGCGCGCAATGTCGGCGGTCGTGTAGATCTGGTCGCTGATGTAGGCGCCCTTGGCCGCCAGCTCGGGCATGGAGGGGATCTCCAGCGGCCATGACTGCGAGTCGGTGACGTGGAAGTGCAGGCGGTTCATTTTGTTCCAAGCCATGGCATCGAGCGTGCGCAGGATGTCTTGAACGGGCATGAAGATGCGCGCGCTGTCAATCATGATGCCGCGATGCACGTACTGCGGGCGGTCGGAGATGGTCACTGGAGCAGAACGTGTGTACCAGTACGTGCCTGACGTGTGCTTGTAGAACAGTTGCACAAAGGTCTCGAGCCCGTGTAGGATGCCCAGCAGCGTCGGGGCCTTGATGGTCGCTACACCAGCTTCGGTCAGCTCTAGCGTGTAGGACTCGTCGGCCTCGCCATCTGGAGCAGTCAGCACGGATGCAGAGTCGTTGCCGGTCTGGAAGATGGTCAGTTTCTGGACCCAGCAATACCGAGCCCCGTAAACATCGGGCTCGGCCAGCCTGCCTCTTGGCGAGAGCTTCCAGGGCACAAAGTTGTCGTTGAAGATGCCTTTCATGGCCCGCGACACGGCGGCCCGGACTAATAATCTGGTATCAAAGACTCCAGCAGGCGGCGTGTAGCCATACGTGTAAGCCACCTAGCACGAATAAGTCAGTATAAAACAACAAGGAACATCCTAAGCAAGTGCCACGCTCCCAAGAAAAAAAAAGATGCATTTCTTACTTGTTCGCCATTGTATGTGACGTCCAACGGCTGCGCTATCAGCAGCGTCGTGTTCCCGGTCGTCACTTCCGCGGGCACGGGCCACAAGGCGGCTACCGGCGACATAAATACAGCCGCCGCAGCAGCGGCGGCGGCGGCTAGTGTTCGCGAAAGGGCCAGCTTCATAATATCTTTTTTTCCAGATGCAAAGCAGCAGAGACACACGGACGCAGGGACACAGTGCACCAGGAGTAAAGATGAATCTTGCTGCGAAGGGGGAGAGGGCGCGCAGAATCAATGAGAAAAACCAGGAGCCCCAAAAGGGATGCGGCGGTATGCGCTTGCCGTAGTTATATGCGAACGCGTGTGGAAGAAACACTAACACGTCTAGGGAGTAAGCCGGCAAACACAGATCGACACGCGCCGATCAGAATGTCAGGGCAGAGTCCACCAGCGCCAGCCCAAATTGGGGGCTTGGGCGCGGAGGTGGTACATGGCTTTGTACCATCTCCGCCGCCGCGCCCTTTGACACAACACGTGCATGTGATTGATTATAACGGCCATGTCTCTCCACAGCCCCAGCTTGCAACGTGCTACAGCATGCAGTATTGGCGTCTGCTATGCTGTACGTACTTGGATCCTCATTTCATCGGCGTCTGGGCGGGCTTCCATCGACGGCGGTAGTGTTTCTTTAGTGCCGCCAACTGCTGTCCTACCCTGCGATTAGTACCACCACACACGTATTTCCATGTTCACAACCAAGCATGCAAGCTTGTCTGCTCGTACACTTGCACTTGCAACCGGCTCACGGCTGCCGGCTGTTTGGCCCGTCCGCACTGGCCGGATGCCAGCGGCCTCAAGCAAATAGCCACAGATGCACACACACCCACCCATACAACATACACACGGCGTTAAGATGAACAACAACAGCCCATACAACGAAGCAAGGGAGAAACATGCGTGCTTGTTCCGACCCGCATGTATGTACCTACACATTGGAGGCCGCTGGAACGTGGTTCACACGGTTCGGAATGGATATTTCGTGCGGGTTGTTACGTGAAGGCAATGTTTGCATTTATTGGTTACGGTCTCTTTCAGCACGAGGCAAAGTTTCGCTCGAGTTGGCTAGCCACCACACGATGCATGGTGCCATGACGTATAGCTGGAATTCCATGTTAGGGTTTCAAAGTCCGTGCTTGAATCTAGACCCTGGCGCACTGTTAATTCTCCGGCTTTCAGGTGCCGGCCCTCTGATCTTCAACCTTAACGAGCCTGTAAGGCCACTCATGATTGCGACACTCTTCAATCACCGTCCATGAAGCTGTACTTTTGCGGAGGGAAACATGCGTGTCTCATTAGAATTGGGCCTACAACGGCCCGCGACAGCAAATATTATGGGTGGCTGTATGGACGTATAAACTATGTACAACATATGTAGTTGACTGCATCATGAAAAGCCAGCCTCTGTCTGGTACAAATGGAATGAAAGCGCTGGAAGAAACCGAAAGGAAAAATATACAAAGCTGGAAAAGGCCAGCCCAGCCATACAACGCCCTCACTCCTGCAAAGACTATGGATGTTGCTACTGCGACTGGCTTCCCATTTGAAACTGTTGCATGAGCCGCATGGCATCCTCGACCGAGTACCCTATAAATACCGGCCCGTTGAACACCATCTGCGGCGTAGCTGGTATTACTTGAGCGCCATTTGACGGACCGGAGGGCCTTTTATTCTCTGGGAACTGAACGAAGGTTGGCGCGTGTCCAGGATGCTGTCCAGTTCGGTGTTTTCCACCGGCATTTGACGCTTGGGAGTCTGGCCTGCGTGGAGCGCTATATGTGGGCGATGTTGGCGCGGGTGCGGAAATGTTTGAGGCAACCTGTGGCTCTGCTTCTGCCGCCATAACAGCGGTTGCGGGCGCCGGCCGTGCGAAGCCCATGGCAGCAAGCTTTGTGTGGTCAAATGGGCATTTCTTAGCCTGTGCATCTTTTAACGGGACTCCGGCCCCAGAAGCTTTGGTGTGGTTGTGTGTTTCCGTGTTCGGCGGTTTGCTGGCATCATGGCTTACGGGGCATCTTGCTGCAACGGGAACCGGCACAGGGGCACTGGACTGTGTACTGCCTGCTTCTTCCTTGTATGGGGGGAGACCTGCAAGTCCACCGTCTGGCACAGGCACAGAAATTCCCCATGGCCGACTTGGAGATTCTCCGACCCGGACTTCCTTCAACGCAACCTGATCCAGGTGCGAAGACGCACGGCCCCGCTCATCATCACTATCGCCCCAAGATTCGTCATCAGGGGACCTGGAAGCAAGGTTAGGGCTGGCTGACCGGATGACCTTCCGTGCCCATTGCTCCACGCGCTGGGACTTGTAATTGAGGTCTGCACCAGCCGGCTCAGCGCCGCTACCCCCATCATCATCCATTTCTTCCTGCAGCTTTCTTTCCTGAGCACGCACTTCTTCAAGAGCAGCTTCTTCAGAGGCCAGCATAGGTTTATGGAGCTGACTAAGCCCTTCAATCATGCTCACTAAGTTGCCGTACTTGGCATCCAGTTTGCGGACCTGCTCGTCATTGCGTTGGTATCTTCGAACACAAATCTCGTGACTTCGCGGGATCTGGTGCTTGTGCTTTTCTACGTACTGCGCAATCTCTTCTGGCGAATGCTTGTCTAGATAGCGAATTGGACATGCGATGGACCGGTCATCATGAGACCTATTTTCATCGGCCACCATTGACGCACATATAGGATCTTGGTGGTCATAGTCTTCATGGGGCTTGTCCTTTTCTTCAGTCACATTGCCTTTGCCTTTTTCAGTTCCATGAGGCCGTGATTTCAAAGAGTTTGAGGCTGGCGGTTGCTTCATGGATGGGGGTGCTGAAAAAGGACATTCTAGTTGTCCCTTCCTCCCTTCTACCGTAAAGTCTTGTTCAAGCACAGTCGACATTGAAGTCACAGTTGGTTGCAGATGGGCAGTATTCCCTTTGCTAGAGGAGAACGATAGCGAGTGGGTATGTGCACGTGCAGACGCAGAAACAGCAGAAGTTTGCACGGGCTTGTGCTTGTCTGTGTGAGAATATATACGCGCAGGATCTTGGGTAGCCGTGGGCAACTCAACCGAAGCGATGGGCGACGAGACAGCCAACTGTGAGGCAGCACGTCGACCGTCACGGATTAAGAGAGCAATCTGATGTGAAGCGTTCAGGGTGCCGTTTCGCCTGGGAAGCGGAACCGAGACGTCTTTTACTGAGGGATGGTCAAGGTATGTAGGTGGGAGTTGGAGCTTTGAAATTGCTTCAGAGATTTCTGGGGCAGCTGGCGCATATTTGTCGGCAAGGTATTGGAACTATAGGCGGAAGCCAAAAATATTTCATGTTAGCAATGAAACTCTCCAAGGCATAAACTCCGAGCCGAGGCTCGGTGCGAGAAAGAAGAGGGGAAATCCCAATAAATCAGACAGTGGTAAATTTGTGTCGATCCTCGACGCCTGATGGCGGCTCTTGATCTAGAGCTAAATTTTTTGTTCATCATGAAGGGGTTGGGAGGGCTGAGAAGTCGCAAATGCAGTGGTCGTGAGTTTAGATGCGCCTGATTCTTACCTGTTCATGGGCAAACCGAAGCTTGTGCTCCAGGATGGTCTTGCGATCGGTCAAGTTTTGAACTTCGCTAGCAAGAGTATTGAAGGCTTCAATGAGGGTTTGCGTGCTTTTGGTTACATTCATCGCCTGTCTCGGCGCCAGCGCTGCTGCGGTGGCATTGGCAAGGGATGAAGAGAAAAAAAAGGCGCGAGGCTTGACAGTGAACAGAGAAGGGAAAGGAAGAAAGAAAAGAACATGAGGTTCAGGAACAGAAAGCGAAGTTTTGATCTGAAATTTCAGTGGGTCGACCACGATTACTAACCCAGACTGCCCCACCAAGCACCTACCATGACCGTGTCCAAGCGCTGCTAAGCACTGTGTTGGAAGCTATAGCCCAGAGTTACAGGTTACAAGTGCCTCAACACAGGCGTCCAGCACAGTGATAACTTCCGCATCACGGCGGAAAAGTGCACTGTACCCGACCTCAAGACGTCACTGAAGGAAAAGCGGGGCCGGTTAATATTGGACGACAAGCACCCCGTTGGGCCATGACTAAACTACATCAATCTTCTGCCTGGCCACTGTGATAGCTTCACCCAACTACAAGATCGCTGGTGAAGATTTTGTTAACCCTTGAAGTTTCACAGACTTTGTGATTCCGGCCTTTTGCCTCGCAGCCTCAGAAGAGGCATCTTTAAGAGCTATGGCCTCCGGTACGTTGATCCATGTACATGAGAGCACATGTGTGGCACGTGTTGATTGTGTGAGCCAAGGCGCTCTCATTCTGCGCCCACCAAACTGACACCCAAGCCTATTCCAGATACCAGCTCGGCTTCGCCGCTAACCAACCACTATGATATCCCCGCTGCTATTGCTTGTGGCGAGATTACGACTTACAGAACCGGCAAGCTCCTCCTCTCCTGATCTTTTACTTAAATCCGTCGGCTAATGGTCTGTTTCCCAGGCCACACCGTGATCTCTGAACTGGCTTTCAAGGTTCCGCTGGACTACTCCTCGGATACTACCGACACAATCACGCTTTTTGCCCAAGCAGCCGTGCACTGTAGCAAGCCGGTAGCCGAGACCTCTGCCAAAGACGAGCCCCTTAGCAGCTCAAAGCCATGGATTGTATATCTCGAGGGTGGCCCCGGATTTGGCTGTCCCAATCCAATGACCCATCCCATCGTGGCTCGTATGAGTGAGTACCGCTGTCTGTTCTTGGATTATCGAGGAACCGGGCTGAGCACGCCCGTCTCAAGCGAGACTCTACGGGGCAACACGCCATCTGAGCAGGCCGCCTATTTACGTCTCTTCCGTCAAGACAATATTGTACGGGATTTGGAGGCTGTCCGCCGGTATCTGTTCGCGGGCGTCCCCAAGGGCGAGAAGGCGCAGTGGTCACTTTTCGGCCAGTCCTTTGGTGGGTTCGTAAGTATGACATATTTGTCGACATACCCAGAGTCTCTGCGCGAAGTGTTCCTCACTGGTGGACTTGCACCAGTGGGTGAATCGCCTGACACGGTGTACAAAGCTACCTTCCAACGGGCGGTGGAGCGCAACAAGGCCTTTTACAAAAAGTTTCCCGGCGATGCAAGCAGAGTATACAGAATCTGCAGCTTCATTGAGAGACAAAAGGTTGTTCCGCTGCCCGAAGGCGGCAAGCTAACCATCAGTCGTTTTCTCACGCTCGGGATATCTTTCGGCCAACATGGCGGCATTGACAAGGTCCATAGCCTTGTTACCAGAGCATACCGAGATCTTGAAACCTTTGGCTTCATCTCCAAGCCGTCGCTGTCTGCCATAGAGCGGGAGACCCAGTATGACTTCAACATCATCTATGCCATCCTTCACGAAGCCATCTACTGTGATGGCCCTGGATCCATTTCCAACTGGGCTGCTCACCGTGTGGGTGCTGAGCTGCGCGAGTTTTCCTGGCTCAAGGGCGACTCCATTGCGGCCTTTGATAGCTCCAAGCCGCCCTACTTTTCGGGCGAGATGATATTCCCGTCTCACTTTGAGACAAACCCCGGCCTCCAGCCTCTGAAGCAAGTTGCCGAAGAGCTTGCTACCTATGACAAATGGGGGTCGCTGTACAATTTGAAACAGCTGGCCAGTAACAAGGTGCCCATATATGCAGTCAGCTACGTGGACGATCTATACGTCGACTCTGAGCTAGCTCGTCAGACAGCGAAACGCGTCGGTTCGTGTCTTGTACATGAGACTAATGCCGCATATCACAACGCTCTACGGGCCAAAGCCGACGTTATCATCAGTGCGCTTGAACAGTTGCGGATGTCAACCCTTGACTGAGGAACTCGGGATATTTGGACGTCGTCTATTGATACCTTCTTCTATAATAATAATTGAACATTGAAATCTCTGGTGCCATTCGTTAAAAGGTCTCGCGTAACTTCGTTCCTCTGACTCTTCAAACCCGAATACAATGTGCCTTCCACCCCTTATTTCTCCTTCAACCCAGGAGGCCCCCAGGCTTTCCCATAATCTCGTCGTACGCTCTGTCTCTATATGCATCCTCTTCATCCTCTGGTCCCCAAAGTGAAAGGGCGTCTTCGTCGCCCAGTACACTGGGCTGATCGTTTTCCACGAGGCCATGTTCCAGGTCTTCAAAGTCATCTTCGCCAGCATTCCCACTGCGAACGATTTCAGCGGCCCGGGACATGGTGCGTCTGTAGATGAGCACTGTCACAGTAATACCAATGGCACCTGCGACGCCCATGCTAAAGTAGTTTACCAGTTTTTCGCCAAACGACATGGTGTCGCCGTTCTCGGCGAGGAGGGCAAGTTTGCTGGCTAACCAGACATGAACAAGGAGCTTAGGACTATCGAGACGCGTTAGTTTTTTTTTTGCCTATGCGAACAACAATCAACGCCAACATATGTACAACTTACGTAGAAAGCGTGGTCGAGATGACAAAGGCCATGGGCGTGATGGTGGGGATTGTCGCCAGGAAGCCGTTTGACAAGCTGAACGGCAATGGGCAGAAACGAATCATAGTCAACATCAACAGCCCATCACGTCTCAGCACCTGGCCCAGCGCCACGAACCGCGGGTCCTGGCCTACCAAGCGGTGAACATAGCCACTGAATATCGTCCTGCTCGTCAAAAACGACATGGACGAGCCAACCACACACGCGCTGGCCACAATCGGCCAAGCGCCGGGGAACCCATACACGAAGCCCGCGACCGTAGATGCCGTACTGTATCCGATGATTGGCGGGAACGACGTCATGAACACGGCGAACCACATGACCACCCAGCCGCCACGCACATCGCGCCACTTCTTCACGACGGGGATCAGGCTTGCAACAATCCGGTGCCAGTACACCAGCATTGTCAGGCCGGCACAAGCTGCCAGCGCGCCGCCCAGCGCCACAGCCACGCGCTGCATCGGCCCAAGCGCCAGGAACCGGCGCATCGCCGCCTGATACGCCACTAGCGCCTGCTGCTGGGCCGCGTCAGCCAGAGCAGCAGCACGCCCGGCTAGGGTTGTCGGCGGCCCGCCCAGGCCGCTCCCGCGCCCCCCGCTGCCATACGGCCCGCTACGCAGCGGCCGATGGCCCAGACGGAAGCCGCTGGGCGAGCCGGATGTGCTGTTGCGCGGACGCGCCCACGGCGGCGCCGGCGAGCTGCTGGAGGAGTAGGGCGTGTGAGGCGGGGATAGGCGTGGCGAGAGAGACAATGCGCGGGCCGTGGTTTCGTAGTCGGCTGGCATGGTCGGAGGCTATGTGGGCTGCTGGCAGCTCGGATGGTACGTGGCTGGGGTCAGGAGAGTGGGAGGGAGAAAGTCGAGGTTGGCTTGGCTTGGTAGTTAGTGAAACAGACAGCGATGTTATGACGAATCGTGCTAGTTGTGCGCGAGAACGATGAGGCCCTGGAAGTTTCCCAGGAAAAAAGTGGAAGCAAATGCACAATACGGGTAAAAAAAGAGAGGCTTCAAGAGAACAGGAATCCGCGGGACGCTGGCCAGTCTTCTTTATAAAGCTGTAGTATAACTAATGCCAAACCACACGTTAGACACTCCGAGCATACACTTTTGGCCTGAAGTTGGTGGCCATGCAAGGGTTTATTAACCCTTGGAAAAGCTATCGGCGGCTCAATACGCTTGCTTGAGATGAAACAAGCGTTGCAAAACTTTACGATCGTCGACTGGAGTCGCATGTTCGTTCACGTTTGTTCACAATTGGTCTTTTGAGATACAAAAGTGCGTTGTTTGAGATTTTTTTTGCTTTGAATTAACTACAACTTTCGGCTGATTAATCTATTTCTGTGCCCGGATTATATAATGTCACTGAGCAAATCCCAATGAAAAGCAAAGGCGCCGCATCATGTAACCAACTGTCGAATCTCAGGACTGTGAAAACCAGCACAGCCTGTGACGCCGACAGACGCGAGCTCATTTCGAGCCATTATACACTGCCCCACAAAGAAATTTCGTCGTATTCCACTGAAGAAATAGATTTTTCTAGCATGTTTCAACATGGCTAACGACAGGAGACATAAAAATGACCAAACGTCAAATCCAAGCACAATCAAAGGAGCCTGGCGAACCAGCTACCGCCAACATCGACAGCTGAAAAGCTGAAGACACTGTACGATAATACCATGCGGTGAATCTTGCTCAAGAGTGACTGGCAACAATGACAGGTCCACGGGGAGGCTCAGTGCGGACAAGCATGCGAACATTGCCTTCGCCGATTTCAACACCCTGGCTCAGGAGATCAGACTTGTCCTTTGCACAGTCTGAACCAGTTGATGAATCTCCGCGCGACAGGGTCTTGTCCCAACTGCGTGCATCAATGCCGAGAATGCCGCCCATGCTGTTGCGATCGCCGGGGATGGAAAACTCACGGAAAGCATAGCACCACTCGTTTAAAAATAAGTGAACTGCCTTTCCGACCTTGTCTTTGCCATTCTTGCTGTGATGACCGGTGCCAGTGATGGCGTAAATGGGTCTAGTTTCAGTATTGCTTTCCAAAAGAATGTTTTCAAGATAGCTGACGGCTTCATCGGCGTGGAGGCCGTGAAGGTCGACATAGATTTCAGAGTTGCCGAGGTTTTTGTTACGTTCCTCATAAAGCTCACGGGCAGCTTCACGGTGGGCCTTCTTCATCAGCTCATTTTCACTCTGACCACGAAGGCTTAGTGCTTTAGCAGCACGGGCATCATTGCGATTCCATGCCTGCGCAGCGCTAAAGGACAAATATATATTAGCGCCTCGCTACAGGTGAGCCTAAATGAGAAGAAAAGGCATTCTTACCTTTGAAGAAACTTGTTGCGCAGACCGCCGTGCTTAATGGCTTCCTGGCGAGCTTTGAGATAGGCCTTGTTTGCACGATCGCCGGTTTCAAGCCACGGGATATGCTTTGGTGCAGTGATTGCTTTGGCAGCAGCGGTATTTTCACGGCTAGTCTGCACAGCAACACGAGTCTTCTTTTCAGGACGGGGAGAAAGGGTAGGCGGGGGCGCCATTTTTACAACGTCGGCGAGAAGACTGGGAGTGTAGCCATCCTTGTTGCCTGGTCTTTTGGGGACAATCTTTTTAGGTTGCTTGACACTGGCACCGAGACTTGGGAAAGCCTCGGTGTCGTCCAAAGAAGGCGCTTGCTCCCTTGATTGTTGATGTCTGCTTCCGGGCCGGGACCGATTGCGAGGCGACTCTGAGCCATGGACATGGCGCAAGTTGGCAGGGGGAGTGAATGAGCGGCGATATCCGTTTCCAAACCCACTGGCCATGCTGTCAGGGGTACCCAGTTGGAGCGAAGGGAAGGAGCCAAGGTCCTGAATGGCAACAGAACCCCCCTGTCCCTTTGTGTTGGCGGTAGTAGGCGGTGTGTTGTTCCCTTCAAGAGTTAAGCGGCTCATGAGCTGGGCTGGGTCATGCGAAAAGATGCACGTGTCGCCAGCAAGACAATTGCCAACAACCCAGTATCTGCACGAGGTTTAGATCAGTAAAAGAGCGACATGCAAACGCAAAAGAAGACGAGTGCGATAGGGGAAAATGAAAGAAAATATAAACTTACTTGCAGAGATGGTTGCTGAGATCATGGCTGAAGCGGCAGTCGGCACGCAAGCATTGTCCGGTGGATAGGAAGAACTTGCAGATGACACCGGACTTTTGGTTATTGGGCGTCGACGGGCGGTGGCTAGAGTTCAGAGCCCGGCCAACAAGAACAGTACGGGGTTCGTCGGAGGAATCAGCGGCAGCCTGCGATTCCATGATGGATACCACAGTAGCGCTGAGGTCATAGCCATGGCAGGCGAGGGCAGACTCGATCTCTTCGTCTGTCCGCGACTGGCCAAGAATAGAGCGCAGCATGTCGTAAGGGGTCATGTTGTTTTGCTGAGAGGCTATGGAAGAGAACTCGGGCGCAGCAGCATTCAGCAGGCTGTTGGTAGTGCCGACAGACGAGCTGAGGCTCATGGCATCGTCACCTACAAGCCATTCGACATTCTCAGTTTGGTATTCGTTGAAGGTTTCAGTCGAGGGTGTCGCGTCATTGGCAAATTCGTATGCATTGAGGCTCGGGCTGTTAGGGATAGCCGGCGTAGAAAAAGCCAGGCGAGGAGACGGCCGGGGAGAAGAAAATGGCGAGGCAGTAACGGAGCGCGTGGTGCGCGGGAAGCTCGAAGAAATGTAGCCGGGCAGAGCAAGCGGACTAACACCGAGACGGGGGGATCCACAAAGCGGTGTCGAGTTTCCGCGCCACGAAGCAGGAGAAGGACGGCGCAATATAGTAGGGCGGATGGGTGGCGGCGAAGTTGAAGCAGAGCCTTCTCGATATCGCCATAACACATCGAGGATGGCATTTTCTAAGGCCGAACCCTCAAGGGAGGTTTCTTTGCGAAAAAGCTCCTCGATCTTGTCGGTCTTATCCTCATCTTGAAGATCAGGATCACGCAGGATCGGGAGGCACTGCTCGTAGTGTTCATCGGACACCATGATGAGCGCTGGTGTAGGATAAGGTCGCGTCGCAAACTTGTATAAGGTAAAAGGGATGGGAAGAATTAGGAGGTGAAAGAATAGAGCGGGAGGCAAATGGCGACAGAGTCGAAGTAAGAAGGAAGAAGAAAAGGACAAACGGATGTGATTAGGGGGAGGGCAACTGGCGTACAAGTATTAAAGAAGAAAGGGAATAAAGCTGCGACACAGACAAAGGCGAAGGCGCAGGCAAAGGAAGCGGGAGCGAGGAAGAGAATCGTCACGGGAGAAAGAGGGAAGACGTCCAAGGCAATGAATGAATGGACGGGAATGACAAGTCACGCTAAGACAAGAGGGAAAGAAAACAAAGACCAGCCAGCAGCAAGTAGCAACAGCAGCGAAGCATGAGCACGAGCGTCAGACAAGGAAGACAGATCCGAGGTGAGACAAGGCCTGCCCAGATAGAAAGCTTCGAGCTGTGGGATTAGGCCCTGTTATGCTATAGTAGACTAGTTATGTGTAGTGGTTGAGTCCCTGGAGGCTGTCGGGATAAGCCCACGAAAGGAAACGGGGCCCAAAGGAGCAGCGGGCAAACAAAGCGAGGGAAGACGGAGGGAAAAAAAAGAAACAAAAAAGATAGCATGAAGAAGAGGGCGTGTAGAAGGCAAGGTAGGAGTTGCTTGTGGGGAAAAGAAGAAAAAGAAGAATAATAGAGAAAGTGTAGGTGAAGAAGGCCGCCTGAAATACAGAAATATCCAAGTCCAGGAGACGTAACTACCACGACTGTCCAAAGGTAAACGGTGGCAAGAAACCCTATGGTCAGCAGCCACGTGTGCCAAGAGCCAGCAAGTTGGTAGTGGTACATGTTTTTCTGTATGTAGTTATGTACTATGTACATACATACATAAAATACTCCCTATCATCCAGCCGCTCCAGGCTGTTGGTACAGTTATCTGGATGTTGCGGTGGGAAAATGCCCAACGCCATGGCGCCAGCTTAATCATCTGGCTCCAAGAGTGTCGGTCTGATATTCACTTGTAGCTCAGAAACAGAAACGTGGGGGATCATGCACCATGTCGCGCTCTGCCCTGTTGAGACTCACACAGTAAGCAGAGAGCTATGCACACTGTCCCCTGCAGCTACTAGGTACTCGGCTCTTGCGGCTGGCTCTATTGTTAGAGCAGGTACTTCTTGCGCAGCTTGCACTGTGCAGCGCACATCCCCGCCGCCGCCATCTCTGGTGTTCGCCTGTGGCTTGGGCAGGCCAACCTTGGGCTCGAGAGCCACTGGCGGTGTTGACGATGGCGCTGGCACTGGCAATGACAAGGACAATAGCAATGGCCATGAGTGCCAGCCCGGGGCCGAGGTCTATGCATACCAGTATGCAAGCACCCATAGTGTGGTGGTATATGCTGGCCACTAGTTAACTGCATGCTTTTAAGAACCGGCACAAGTACAAGACTGCGCCCAGTGTGTCTTTACACTGCGTCGTCGCTGGAGGACGGATGGCTAATTAGCCGATGCTCTCTTTAGATGGATGTGTTGCATTTGGCTTGATAGAACCTCCCAATTAATGTTCCTTGTTAGCGAGCGCTTCCACCCGCCTCTAATAACTGGAACCGACCCGTCGAAGCCGAAGCCGAAGCCGACTGGCAAGTTACCTTGGGGGAACCCGCTTCTATCTTTTCTGCTGTTTGACTTCATTTAGTGGTTGCGCCTTGACTTGGCAGTAGCTTAATACTGCTTGTCAATCAAAGTGCGACTGTGTCATGCTCAAAGGTTTCCCTGTACTGGTACGCAGCATATGTAATTGGCTGGCTGGACTACTAATATCCCAGAGTGGCTTTGTCCCTCCTATCCTCCATACATTCCTCTGGCGACTCCCTCGGCTGCTCTTACAAGCATGTAGTTACGTGAACCTGTGCCTATGTTTATCTTGTCACCTTGTTGTTTCTCGTTTCTTGGCTCTGGCAACATGAAATTCTTCTTGAGACGCCGTCTGAAGCGTGGCCACCAACTGTCCCAAGAATAGGGAATGGAAACCTGTGCCGAATCTAGGAACCTGGCCCTTGCCAGCATCTTGAAACCCGTGTCTGTCCGCCCTTGAATCTCGTCTTTCTCATAGACTCGCTGCCATGAGAACGCTGCCCTGCTCTCCAGCGTGGTACAAGTACAACCAATATAGAGAAACCTCAGTGATCAACTTGTCATCTCGACGTCACGTACGATCTCGGAAACACTTATATAGTATCTTTTGTGTTGCACTTTCCATGACATCATCTGCCAAATTGCATCAGTTTTCTATGGTCCACACTACTGGTATCAATAATCCAGGCGATCACATGTGAAATTGAATACAACTATATCACAAGCACATATCGACCTTATCTACTGGTAACTACTACACATGTATGTACATACTCCCAAGCTGCCGTTTTTCTTTTAAACTGGAATGACCTTTTTTCCCCTTACCCTTACCCTTAATCCTCTTCTTCAGAAGACTCGTCACCGATCCCAAAGCCAAAACTGAAGCCCGATTCTTTCTCTTGCTCGGTCTTGGCTGCAATGGCCTCATCCCACTTCCGCTTCTTGCCCGCCACCTTTTTCTCATACAATTGAATTGCCTCATCCAACATGTCGGGGAATGTCTCGCCGAGGCGCTTCACAAACAGATCATATGGATTTGTGACATGATTTTCGAAGCCGCTTATCTGGTCGGCCTTGTCCTTGAGGAACGACAGAACTTCTACCAAATGATGGAGGTTTGTGGTTTGTGGCACAAAATTCTGTGTGAGAGCAATGCCATCCTCGAGGTTAACCACGAGATGCCACCAGCCGCTAGGCACATGGAGGATTTCTCCTGCACGACAAACGCCTTCAATACATCCGGGACTTTGTCGCGCCTCCGCGTGGAATTCAAGCAGCCACTCGGCGATGCTGAGCGGACTGGTCACCTCGCTGCTGTCGTCTGATACATACACACCAGGAACTTGAACATTTGGCGGGAACATGATCCAGTATTTGGATCCCTGGACCACGGCATTCCACGCACTCGTGGCATTGGGGTCCTTGTGAAATGTTGAGCCGCTACAGGCAGGACCAATGATGAGCCACCGGTGAGCTGGCCGCTCGGCGTCCAGAACTTCGAATAAGTCGGGCCCAAAGACCTCGGGTTTGCTGTACATGTCAGCGGGACCAGTGCCAATGGTGATGTTCATTTTTTCAGCAAACTTTTTGTCAAACAAATACAAAGGGCTTTCGTCCTGTGTATTCCGCAAATACCGCACATAGCTTTTGAACTCCCAGTCAACGCATTCGGCCCTGAACACGACATCGGGGTACTTTTCCAGCATAGAGTCGATTGTCCATTCTCTCATGGCTGGCCAGTGCTTGACGTAATCGGTGAGTATAAATGGCCTTTCTCCCCATTTGTTTGCAAAATCTTGGTAAGAAAGCGTTTCCATCCGAGATATCTGATTCCGCGCTGGAATGGTCGAAGCAAATCTCGCTAGAACTATTTGACTGCACATGAAGGGACGATATAGTACGTCTGAAAAAACATCGCTGCAATCGGGAAGAGAGGATACGGTGAAGCCCTCGGAGCGTCTTCTCAATAGCGCTCTCCATGAGCCAATCCAGTCGGGACGAGGGTGCCCGCAACGCGAAGACCTAGAACCAGTCAGTACTACTGGCCAGTTTTAAACAAGGCGCACTTGACGTAATGGCCACACATACTGTAGAAAAAGCTGCTTCCACAAATCCTCTGAGTTGCAGGCGGCAAAAAGAAACCGACATGTGGCGCCGAGATTGGCTAGAGCCTTTGAATCAAAGTACTCTAGCAACACCATCAGCGCCTCGTCAGTGAAAACTTGGAAGAAACCAACATTCCGTTTAGCGTTTGGCGTTGACGATAGATACAGATTTCCCAGAGGCTTGATGCCAAGTGGGTGAGGGGGTACGTAGTCATTTTCCGTCATGACGATGTTGGATGAATGAGAATGGCAATGGTTTTGAGTGTGGATAGATAATGAATGGTAAGCTAGGTAGACACCGAGATTGTTATACGGCGGAATTAGCGTAGCACAAACCAATGCCGGACATCAGAAGGACTGGTAAAAGAATTCAGAAACACAAGCCCACATGCGATGAGACTGGCCGTCTAAAGCAAGCCCAGCCCGGTGAGTAGCAGATCTTGTCACGGATGTGGTTGGCTAATGTTTTTTTTTTTTTTTTTTTTTTTTTTTTTTTTTTTTTTTCAGTATCTGGTATAGCGTGGCATATAGTGGGGCGCGTGGGTGAAGCTAGGACAGTACAGCACAGTACAAAACGAGGGGCGATATGATTGGCCAGTGGGGGGTCTGGGTCGCATCAACTGGAGGGGTTCTGGGTCTGGGGGATGGATGGACAAGTATACAGGTAGAGTTTGTGTAAACACATGAAAGTTGAAAGGGGATACCTACCCGTAGCTATGTAACCACACAACTACGTACAACTAGTTACTGCAGGCACAGGAGTGGTGGACTGTGTTGTATGTACATACATATTGCCCGAGTACGCAAGCACATGTGCCAGCCAGTCTGTCCTCTCTGCCACAATGTGCCGGCCCTCCGTCAATAAACCCACTTGACTGTACCGTGCCGTTGCTGGCTCCGCTCCGGGCTCCGCCTTGCCACTGTGTAGCCCGGAGACGGACGATGGGTGGTCTCTGACGGTGTTAACTATGTGCGTATATAAATATGTACATGCATACCTGTCTGGAAGTCTAGTCGCAGTAAAGCACTCTTCAACACAACCTCAATTGGATGGTTCCCGTGTCCTGGAATTGCCACCCCACCTGAGCCCTAATTGTTTCCAGCAACCAACAGCAGACCAAAAGTTCACACACATCTTGTTTTCTGCATCTGTGATTAGCCCGTGTCTGCCCAAAGTGGGGCTGCGGTGTCGTCTAGCCAGCAGAGGGCTGCCTTGTAGCGCAGTGTCAAAATTTTTTAAAGTCAAGTATAACCCAAAGAATTTTCTCGACCTGCCCCTCCTCTCTCCCTCATCATCTCCCACACGCCGTCTTAACTCTCTCCTCCTAGAACTTTCTCTTGCCAAAATCGCAAGAGACTCTCTCTAGGTTATCCGTCTTCCAGGTTCGCTTTTCTCGCGGACTTTTCTTGACACTTCAGCGCTTTCGCCGCCCTTTTTCTTCTGTTTCTAGGTTTCAAGCACTGCTTGATCTTAGAAACCTCCTTTCTTAATCGCAATCATGGCTTCCCAGGGTCTTGAGGATGTGGCCGAGGGTGAGTATCCCCTCTTGTCTCCCACTACACCTGTTCATCTTCACCATTCGACCGATTCTCTGGCTACCACGTCGATGAACTCTGATACCGCTTTCCGAGCTTCTCAATCACCACATCATCCCCTGGCTTTGACCCCACCTTGCTGGTCAAACCACCCCTCTATCTCTATATCTCCATCTGCGACTCTCACCGAACACAATGCAACACCTCTACTGACACTTCCATCAATAAACAGGCCAGATCGAGTCCAACTACGATGAGACCGTTGACTCCTTCGATGACATGAACCTCAAGTCCGAGCTGCTCCGCGGTAAGTCACAAACCTCCTGAGCCCCTTTTGTCAACAGCTAGATTCAGGTGCTTCACCACGATGCTACCTATTTATTCCACTCAGACATCTAGTCTGTCACCCTTCCAATCGATGACCAATCACCACTGACTGTATTCACACAGGTGTCTATGCCTACGGTTTCGAGCGTCCCTCTGCTATTCAGCAGCGTGCCATCATGCCCGTTATCAAGGGTAAGTAATCTGGCCCCTATAACAACCCCACAAAACCTGTTTTGGTTTCCATTTCTGCCAACTTGGAATCCCCCCCTTCCATACCGTATTATCGCCTTCGCCAATTCTAACTTGCCCACCTCAGGCAACGATGTCATTGCCCAGGCCCAGTCCGGTACTGGTAAGACTGCTACTTTCTCCATCTCTCTGCTGCAGAAGATCGATGCCAACGTCAAGGGTTGCCAGGCTCTGGTCCTCGCCCCCACCCGTGAGCTGGCCCAGCAGATCCAGAAGGTCGTTGTCGCTATTGGTGACTTCATGAACATCTCCTGCCACGCCTGCATTGGTGGTACCTCTGTCCGTGAGGACATGGCTGCCCTGGCTGATGGTCCCCAGGTCGTCGTCGGTACCCCCGGTCGTGTCCAGGACATGATCCAGCGCCGCATCCTCAAGACCGACCACATGAAGATGTTCATTCTTGACGAGGCCGATGAGATGCTGTCTCGTGGTTTCACCGAGCAGATTTACGACATCTTCCAGCTTCTGCCCCAGTCGACCCAGGTTGTTCTGCTGTCCGCTACCATGCCCCAGGACGTTCTGGAGGTTACCACTAAGTTCATGCGTGACCCCGTCCGCATTCTGGTCAAGAAGGACGAGCTGACCCTGGAGGGTATCAAGCAGTTCTACATTGCGGTCGAGAAGGAGGAGTGGAAGCTCGACACCCTGTCGGATCTGTACGAGACCGTCACCATCACCCAGGCCGTCATCTTCTGCAACACCCGCAGAAAGGTCGACTGGCTGACCGACAAGCTCACCAGCCGCGACTTCACCGTTTCCGCCATGCACGGTGACATGGACCAGAACCAGCGTGACCTAATCATGAAGGAGTTCCGCTCCGGCTCTTCCCGTGTCCTGATCGCCACCGATCTGCTGGCCCGTGGTATTGATGTCCAGCAGGTTTCCCTGGTCATCAACTACGACCTGCCCGCCAACCGCGAGAACTACATTCACCGTATCGGTCGTGGTGGTCGTTTCGGTCGTAAGGGTGTTGCCATCAACTTCGTCACCGCTGACGATGTCCGCATGATGCGCGAGATTGAGCAGTTCTACAGCACCCAGATCGAGGAGATGCCCATGAACGTTGCTGACCTGATCTAAGTTACCGAATACCCCCATGTCCTCCCTCCCCTTTTCGTTCGCCCACCTCCTTGCCCTTCCACCCACTTCTTTTTCTCGCCTTCAGAGTCTCTACACGCCTTGGGCTAGGGCTAAAGAGATGACGCAAGAAAAAACAAAAGAGACTGCGCACACGTTTCCTTCCTTCTAGTCCCGTCACGACTTTTTCCATGCTTTCCTCCCAAAATGCCTCTATGTTAGTTCACAGTACAGGAAACAAAAAATTGAAGAGAGAAAAAAAGTTCAAATTAGTGCAGTAGTATTTATCCGTTTGTTGCTAGTGTGTGGGTGTTTATTCCAGTCATCATGTTGGTCTTGGTTGATGTGTCCTCTGTGGTGTCATTTGCCTTTACTTTTTTCCATTCCTTTTTTCTTTTGCTTGGTGGTTTATTTCATTGCTTCTGCTCACTATGCTCTCTGTTTTCTACACGTCTTTGGTACTTTGGGTCTTGCTCCTAGGCAACGAAGGGGTTCTCGACAAAGGTTGATGGATGGATGGACGGATGCTTGTTGGATTCAAGGCAACAAGTGAAGGGGGAGGGGGAAAAGCATCTGAAAGAAAAGTGATTTTTGTTTTTGAGAGTTTGCTGGCCTTTTTCGAGTGTACCATTCATCTTAGTTTATCTGAACAAGTACTGAAAGGCCCTACATACACTTGCGCTCGCTTGTCACCAAATGCAACGATTGTGATTCTGTAAAGAAATGAAAAAAAAAAGTACAGTCTCAATTTCTATGAAGCACAAGTGCTGCGCTATAGTTATTACACGCTACATAGCACGTACCAACCCCAACCATGGCTCTCCTCTGCTCTACGTAACAGTGAACCGGCCGGAAACAGGCACCCGGGACGCCGCGTCCTCGGCAGCGCGCGTGCCCTCCTCGAGCAACCTCTCCATCTCAACCAGCGCGCCGCGCACCGACATTTCCGTATCGCCCTCAATCAAGATATATAGCTTGGCGTCCTGGCCGGGACCCGGCTCCTTGCCGGGCGGGTAAAACGAGCCCTTGGTGGTGATGGAGGTGGCGGTGGCCTCGAGAATCTTGGCGACGTTGGTGCGGTTCGTCACGGCCCAGCGCGCCTTTTGCGGGAAGTCGTTGATCTCGAGCGTCGCGTGGAAGGCACCGGCGTCCGGGCCCTTGTTGTCTATCGGCTGGCCCGTGCGCAGCTGCCCGGCCTTGCCCAGGCGCGAGTTGATGGCCGAGATGGCCGAGGTGACGCGGTCGAGCGGGTTCTTGCCGCCCTTGATGTTGGTGGCGCTGGCGATGCCGGTTGCGCTGGGAGCGCCCGTGGCGCCAACGGCGCTGTCGCCGCTGGTTTTAGCGCCATCGTCGGCGGCGGCAGCGGCAGCGGCCTTGGCGGCGTCACGCGAAATGATGGCGGAGGCGGCGCCGGCGACGGAGAGAATCTTTTCCTTCTTCTTTTCCTTCTTGTCGTCATCGGCGTCGTCGTCGTCGCCATCGGCCTTGTGGGTCTTGCGTTCGCGCATGCGCGCTGCTTCGCGCTCCTGGTCGAGACGCGAGAGGCCCTTGCCGCCGAAGCCAGAGGTGTCCTTGGCGCGGCCGGACTTGACCTTTTCGCGATGGGCCTTGCGCATCTCGTTCAGACGGTCAGGGACAGGCTGGCTGCTGATTTCCAAGGCTTTGGCAATGGCGGCAGCGCAGCTTTCTTGCTCTTCCGTGACAAATGTGACGGCGGTTCCGGTCTTACCTGCACGACCGGTACGGCCTGCACGATGGACATAGTCTTCCAGGTGGTTAGGGGCGTCAAAGTTGATGACTAGCTTGAGTTGTTTGACGTCGAGGCCACGGGCGGCGATTGAGGTGGCAATGAGGATCGGCACAATGCCCTTCTTGAAGTCCGAGATTGTCGAGTCACGGTCAACCTGGTCTTTACCACCATGAATAGACATACACGGATATCCCTTCATCATCAGCTCTTTGAGAAGGTCATCGGCCTTTTCTTGGCGGTCCACAAAGATCAGAGTACGAGCGTCTTCATCTTCCGCGTAAAGCTCACCCAGGAGCTCCAGGACACGGACAAACTTAGACTTGTCGTCGCGAATTTCAATGACTTGCGTAATCTCTGGTGCCACGACACTCTGGCCACCAACCTTGATCTCAACTGGATTCTTGAGGACCTTTTTGGTTAATGAATCGATGAGACGAGGCATAGTAGCCGAGAATAGGATAGTCTGCTTGTCCGGCCGCATGTTGGCGAAGATTTTCATGACTTGAGGTTCAAAACCCATATCGAACATGCGGTCGGCCTCGTCAAGTACCACATATGAAACACGTCGGAGGTTGGTGACGCGACCCTGGTTGGCAGCCAGAAGATCAATCATACGGCCGGGGGTACAAACCACAATCTCGGCTCCACGTCTAAGTTCTGCAATCTGTTCTGAAATAGGAGCACCTCCATAAGCACAGACGGACCGGAGATTCATAGTCTTGAGGAAGGCCTTGCAGTCACGGTGAATCTGGACGGCAAGCTCTCTAGTAGGTGTCATGATCAAGCCGATAGGCCCATCGTTTTCTTTCAGGGGCTCCTGGTCCATGATGTGACGGAACATGGGCAGCAAAAACGCAATTGTTTTACCAGATCCTGTCTTGGCTACACCAACTACATCCCGGCCGGACATGATGACGGGGAGTGCCTGCATTTGAATCGGCGTCGGCTTTTCAAAGCCGAGGGAGTCAATGGTATCCAGGGTCTGTCTGGTAAGGCCGCATTGTGCCCATTTCTGGACAGGCTTGGGTACGTCCTTCCCGCTGACCTTGATGCCATCAAGCTCTAGACGCAAATCCGCCGTTTCCGCCTCCGTCAACAAGCTCAGTTCTACAGGCTCGACCCAGAAATTCTTACGGACCGGCTTCATGTCAAGCTTGCTATAGTCGGTGCTAGGGATATCCTTAGTCTTTTTGCGGCGGGCTGGTGCTGCTGTTTTATCGACTTCAATCTCGTTGTATGTCGCTTCGTCGCCACTGTAGTACGCCTCAGGTTCGGGCGCGTTCTTGGAGTGGAATGACTTTTGTGCGACAGGTTTATCGGAAGCTAGATTAGCCATGAAAGCATCCAGTGGATCAACTTCTTCTTCATCGACCTCCATCGCCTCGTTGGCTCCTTGTGTCACCGAATCAACAGCCATAGCAACAGACTCAGCAGCAGCCTTTTCCTGCATACGTTTTTCATGTGCAGCACGGGCAGCAGCAATCGCTTCTTCTTCGGTGCCGTTGAATGCTTCATCTTCATCTTCCTCATCATCTTGATCGGCCCAAGGAGTATCGTCGGCTTCGAGGGGCAGCGAGGGAAGTTTTGTCAGCTTCCGCTTGGAAGTTTCCTCTTCATCAAGATCAATCTTGCGCTTAGATGGAGCTTTTGCGTCGGCCGCCTTCCCAAATCCAAAACCGCTAAGTCCGCGATTCGTGGGTAATGTCGAGGCCTTTGACTGGGGCTTCAGAGAAAGACTACCGGAGGCGGGGCTCGGAGTGATTCCTAGCTTCTTTCCGGGCTCACTAAGACCCAAGGGTGAAGCGCGCACAGGAATTGACTTTTTTGCAATGACCTTGGGGTCGAACTTTCCATTGTAAGCGGGGCTGGTGACTTCTGGCGTCGGGGACTGGCCTGGGGTAGCAGTCGAGGGCGCAGCTGATGGCGATGGCACAGATGTATGATCGATGTCGGTGAGAATCTTTTGCACCTGGACAGGGCCGTCGGTCTTTTTGCTCTGTTCCTTTTTCTTCTTCCATGCCTCAAGGCGGGTAAGGCGTTCGGCTTTCTTGTCTGCTTCGGATTGGGGGGCCGTTGATGTGGTCTTCAACTATAAAGGTGTGTGTTGATTAATCAAACATCCATCACACGAGCTATATTTGGAGAAAAAACTTACCTGGGGGGCAGAAGGACCAGTATTGGATCCGTTCATAGATCCATTGTCTTTGGTGTGGGGTGTTGATGCTCCACTTGGCGCACGACGGTCGTCGCGATCGCGGTCGCGGTGCCTAGGAGGCGAGCGGTCGTGATGACGGTCGCGGTTACGGTCACGATCTCTGGTTCTGTCACGGGCATCGAGGCGGTCACGCGAGTTGCGGCGGTCCCGATTGCGGTCCCGATCGCGGTTCCGATCCCAATCTCGGTCGCGGCGATCTCCTCCGCGGTAGTGGTCATTGTCTCTTCGGTCGATGGAGCGATCTCGTCGGCGGATGTCTCCTCGGCGATGGTCTCGTGAATCTCGGTCTCGATAGCGACGCTGTAGCAATGTCAGTCTAGAACCGAGCGCCAACCTCCAGTCATGGGCCCCTTAACTTACGTCTACCGGACTGCGGGTGCGCGATCGTCGCCACTGATCTCGGCTGCTATTGGCATTGCGACGATCGTCATCCTTGCGATATCTTCCTGGAGATGGTGAGCGCGAGTCTCTAAGTCGAGCCATGATGTCTTGGAGTCTCTTAGTCTACGCTCTGGGGAGCTTAGCTGAAGAGGAAAGACCAGGGATAAGGACTCGACAACGGTGAGAAGGCTTGGTTAGACTCCGTACTTTGTATTCTTTGCAGCAAAAGTAATGAGAGGCAGCTCTGGGATTCGCTATTCACAGGCGGCCAACGTTGCAATAGTGAAGCAAGCTCATTGTGTGGGGGGGGGGATGTAGGCCCTTGAAACCGTGAAAAAAGTCGTAGCTGCATCACAAGGCTGCCGATCGAGTGTAATTACCCGAGGATTAGCCATGCGAGGCTGACAAGGCATCTACGTCACCGCCACTCGAATACCCTCACACAGTACATGAGAACAGCGCGACGGGACATTCCTAGCGACTAATTGATTCCGAGAAACAGTAATGGCTGGTCTCGTGCAATACGATAGTAGCTCTGAGGAAGAGGAGGTTTTGGCGCCTCCCGTTTCTGTAGGTGTGCATCACATCCCAAAACCCAAGTCACTCTAAACAGCGACTAATAGATTCACCAGACTTCAGGACCAGCAGAACTCAGGTCAAATGAAGCCGTACCAGGCAAGTTGAGAGTCACCGTGTGCTTATCAGGCTGTTGCTAACACGTTGTCCAGAGGCAAAATCGCAGAATGATGCTCCTGTAGCCCTGGGGCCACAGATGGTTGGTCCTGTGATGTCACTACAAGACGCCAGTGCATTCTCTCTTCCGGAGCCCGAGGATGAAGATGAAGGTGGCGATGGCCAGGAAACCAACACTGTGGACACCTCTAATCTCTCGTATGCAGAGTACAGGTCACTTCTGCGTGAGCTGACATATCCCACGGTCCCCAAGATGGACTTTGCGCCATCGCCGCCAGGATCCCCAGCACCACAGGTAACTTCAAAAGTCAACAACATCATACGGCTCAAGAAGAACGACGTGCATTTCAACATCAAGATGGAGCAGTCAACGGCGTTCCACAACCCAGCCATCTCCCAAAAGCTCATGGCCTTTGCCGAGATTGACGAACAGCACGGCCAGTATGCCTCGGTGCTCCCCAAGTCGCTGTGGGACGCCACCAAGTTTCCGGGCTGGGCCCATGTGACACAGCTCTACGAGTCCGCGCGACTCAAGCCACGCCCCGCGGGCAAGACGCCCACGTTTGTAGCTCCCGAATCTTCAACGACTGTCTATCAATCCCCACACAACGCCAGTGCGGGGGGTCTAACCAAGAGGCAAAAACGAAAAGCGGAATCTGACTGAACAGCGGGTCGGCTAGACAAGAGGGTTCTTTTGCGCATGGCCTTGGCTTATCGCGGCGCAAGTGGCGATCAGCTTAGCCGGCGTGTGACGTCTGGGAGGTTAGGGTTAGTGAACTTGCACTTGTACAGATGCATCTCCAAACCAGTGGACTTTTGTGTGGAGTCGTAGGCAGGTCACACGATGACACAATGGGTAAGAAGTCAAGGCGGTGGCAGTTGCGAAGCTGGATGCCGGCCGGAGCAGGATTTAGTTAGCAGCAGAAAGGAAGCAAGCGTGTATGTACGTACTTTCCTCAAGGGCCTGAGGCCGACGTCGCGCAGGACAAGAAGCGCAGCACAGGATGGCTGAAAAAAGGGGCGTCGGGTAGGGAAGGAATACTTTGTTCGTTTAGATCTCTTTCATTAACAGCCGAGTAAATAGCTAGCTACATAAAACCGTGAATTAAAAGACCAGTGAACGCCAGGAAACCGAGAAATGAGGGATTTCAGGAATGTCGCTTTTCTCCCCAACGCAACCAAGAACCCCTCCCCACCTCCCAAAAAAAAAAAGAAAGAAAAATGGACATTTCCTGCTTGGCCCAATGGCTAATTGCAAGTGCCAAAATCAGGATTCATAGAGGAAGCGACCGCATAAAAGAAAAAAAAAAGCATCAACTCCAAACGAACCGGGTACAGCCATTAAATAGAATGAATAATAAAGAAAGCTTGGCACAGGAGAATAAGAAAATCAAAATGTGTCAAGGTCATGAGCTTCGTTGTTGTCTTTGACAGCCAGTCAGAAAGAGACAGCGAACGACCTTGTAGGACAGAGGCGAGAGTGAGTATAAGAATAGACAGGAAAAGATGGAGTGTTTCAGCGAGGCGGACTGACGGTGACTAGCCAGCCAAGAAAGGATACTGGAAGCGCCCGTGCCGCATGGCTCGGGCTCTCTCTTCCGCAGTCTAGGAGCTGCTCTCACTCTCGCTCGAGGACGACGACGAGCTGGAGCAAGTCACGTTGAGGCCGAGGTTGGTCAGTGCAGTGCCAATGTCGACCTCGATAGCCACAGAGCCGGCAGCCAGGGCATCGCGGAAGTAGGTGATGTTCTCGCCGGTGTTGGTGACGGTTCTGCCGACCAGAGAGAAGGGCATCATGCCAGTCTCGCAGTATGGCTCCTGCAGAATAGCGGTGGTGACGGGCGTCTGGTCAATATCGGCGCGGATGGAGTAGTTGTTGGCGCCGGGTCTGAGGACAAGGTTGTCCAGGTAGACGGTGCCGATGTTGGAGCCGTTGAACATGTTGGCAAAGGTGGTGTTGCCCTAGGTATCAGAGAGTTAGCAGGGTGTCTAGAAGCACGGGGCATGCACAAGCGGGAATACTTACGACATCCAGAGTCAGGACAGTCGGGTTGGGGATCGAGGTCTGGGCTCTGAAGTTGTTGGAGGCAGAAAGCGAGATGTTGGCGTTGGTGACGCTGATGCCGCTGAAAGAGTTGAAGCCGGTGAGCTGGACAACCTTGTTGAACTTCATCTTGTACTTGATGTACAGGCCCTTGAGCTTGAGCTTGGGTCTGCCCTTGACGCGCAGGCCAACCGTCTCACCAGCCAGCAGGTGGGCGTTGAAGCGGGTCAGCGAGGTCATGTTGATGATGTCAATGTGCTGCTCGAGGGTCACCGAGGTGTTCTTGGACGAGCGCGTGCGGGGGAAGCGGACGAGGCCAAAGGGGTAGTCCTCGTCCTCGTCCAGCGACAAGTAGGCGTCAAAAGGGAAGATGGTGGCGTGGATGTTGCCGGGCGTGCGGATTTGTGAGTCGACGCCCAGAGTGAAGGAGTTGGCGCGCGTGTTGCTCATGTTGATGCGAGTGATGTTGAGCTTGGAATCATCGACGCGATCCTGCATGATCTTGGGAATGATGGCGTGGAACAGCACGGGCAACATGACAATCAGAATGACCAGCGGGATGAGGTAGCACCACCACCACTTCTTCAGGTGGCGCATGATCTTTTCTTTCCGCGTGAGCGGCATGGCAACCGCAACGCCGGCTGGTGATTCCATGTTCTTGCTGTTGGAGCCATCAGAGGCCCGGGACTCTTCGAGACTGCCCATGGCGACGAAGAGTGCGTGGGAGGGAGAGTGAAAGGAACGGAAGAAAACAAAAGGGGTATAGAGTGCAGGTGGTTGACGTCTGTGAAAGACGGAGCAGAAAGAAGGGCAGCGAGGAGAAGGAGAGACGTATCGGGACCCAGGACACTGTACGACTGCACTGGTGGCAGATAGATGGGAACTCAACTATAGAGAGCAGAAGAAGGGTCGTGATGGGCAGTCGGAATGTGGCCGTGGTTTATATAGACACATACTTACATGCCTCTTGTGCTCCTCTGCTCAAATCAAATCCGCCAGTCTTCTTGCTACTCCAACACCTGTGGCCTGGTGTGAAGTTTTTTCTTCCTTTGGGCTTGTTACTCTATCCACGCCTCCGCACACCCCTTCTTATTTGACATGTTGGTTGTGCTGCTAGTACACCCCTCCCATCCCATCCTGGCCTTCTTGTTCTTCTTCTCCACTGCCAAGAGAAGAGCAAAGTAAAGTTGGCCGCATGGTCTTTTCGAGCTTGGCTCTTTTGGTGATAGCTGGTGTGCAAGTACATGTGCAGCTGCCATGTCAGTCAGTCACGCACTTACTGCCCTCTAAAAGGCCAGAAGACTGACCCGGCGGCAGACTCGCAGCGGACTTGGGATGGCGAGGGAAAACCACTCACGCGCAGAAGCCGGTTACCGCTAGCCAAAGTGCCGAGCCGAGACCGCTCATCTATCCCAAGGACAAGTGCTACCTGCAAATGGCGGCTGTCGCGCACCAAAGAAAAAAAAACAACCCGTCTGAAGACAGCCACTGACGCTTTTCCTCTTCCTCTTCCTCTTCCTCTTCCCCCCTTCGATAAGCCCAACTCGGACATACATCCGTTGGCAGAGATCGAGTCTCCAACTTGGCAACCTGCTCTTCGAATCCGGGGAAGTAGTACATACACCAGTGTCCGGCACTACTACAAGTCCCAGTTCAGTCTTCTTACTTGGCTTCATTGCCAAGTGTCTCGCCGCTCTTTGTGGCCTCTGGCTTACTCTTGCCTTTTGCCTCCGCGCTGGTCTGCCCTCTGGTTTGCAGTCTCGACGCTGCCTCCCGTCTTGGGATCCAGGGCCCTTTTCTAACCACAAGGCTCTCTGCTCTGGTCTGTCTTTTGGTTCCCAAGCCACTGAGAAGTTGTCTCTGTCTCTGTCCATGTCCATGTCTTTGCCTTGTTGTCTCTGTTTTCTTCTTGCGCCTTTCCTTGTCCTGTTCCATGTTCACCCATCCCTCGCTCGTCACCCAGATCGGCCAATCAGCAAAAGGAAATCTTAATTATCATACATAGGCTAACGTTGGATTCCCTGCTGACAAGGGGAATGAAACGCATGATATGTCCATAAAAAAATCAACCTTTCTTTTTTTTCTTTTTTTTCTTTTCTTTTTTGATCCTGCTCACGACTTCTTTCTCCACTACTTGGCTTGGCCATGAATAACACGTACGGCTTTCATATATCTGGTGCCGTGACCGTTCTGTGCCATCTTACTTTGGTTCAATACACGCATGGCGATGTTTGTTTCTGGCGAGACGAAAAGGGGACTCAAGCCTCCCTTTCCTTCGTTCTTCCGTCCAAGTTCTTCTCCCTCATACGAGTGTAGTCCCTTTTTGTAAGAAACACACAAAAAAAGACCTCCTGCTTGTGCTTTGCGCCGGCTACCAGCCAGTGGATTCGATCGCGGAGCTGATGGTGCCCAGTTCCCCGCGCTGCCCAGCACTGCCGTCTTGTCTTGCCTTGTATAACTAGCCAATATAATAACTACCTAGGGTCGTTTGTTAGTGCTCACGCTCAGGTTGTGGTTCTTAACTCTATTGTCCCCGTCTCCAACATCTGATGGTGTGGCTGGCGAGGAGAATACGCTTCTTTTTACTCCAAACCCCCCTTGGCAAAAAAGAATTGGCCATCTTGGATTCGGAGCCTCCGCCTCTAAAGCTGAGCGATCGATGTCTTGTCCCTCTTCCCCATCCTCTTTCCACCCTCCTCCATCTTTTTTAGCGGGGATTTTGTGCTGGAAATGCAGCTTCTCCTCACTTCCTGGCCCTATTTCTGGCTACATCGGAAGCATAAGCCATGCGCTTTGTAGCCGGTTTTGCTTCTGATCACAGCTTCGTCCGAGGGTATTGCGGCTAACTGGTTCGTGGCCATAGTTCCCATAGCTTCAGTTGTCCGTTCATTGCCATTGCATTACATGGCTGAGCTGAGAGAGGGCTTTGGTCACATTCTTACACGCAGGAAATGCTACTGTGGTGGCTGTTTTGGGCTTGGCTTGCTGCACACCAGAATCGTGGTAACTAACAAAGCCTAGAACATTCAAAAGATTGTGTATCCCAGTACGCCACGCACATGTCCTGTGTGAAATATGCCAGTCTCAATCGCGATATGCACAATTCCGCGGCCAACACGGCGGCTCGTCACAGCAATCGGCTCCCCGTTCCTTACCTGACCTTGAACTTGCTTTTGTCTTTGTCTTATCTCTGTGCTTGTACGAGTAGCAGAGCAGCAAAGTACATGCATTGTGTTGCTTCCCGTTCCTCCTAAAATACCCATCGGCAGCCTTTACTGTGACGGAACCAGCGGACAGGTTTAGTATTTTCTGAGTTCCACTCAAATCCTCATTTCGCAACATCAAGTCCCGATTCCCTCTCCTCCCCATCTTCCTTGCGTGATGCATGGCTACAGACTTGGAAATTGATCTGTTTGTCTTTAATCATTTCTGTTCATGCAGCATGTCCAAAGACATGTTTTGTTCCCATTCTGTACGAAATCCCCCGCGTGCCATGCCGTGTCATGTCCGACAGATGGATGGACACGCAGAGTGTCAGTAAACAAGAGAGGAGAAGAGAAGAGACAGCAAGACACGTAAAACCTGGACAGGGTCTTGGTAACAATTTACACCCATGAGCCTTGAAGACACTGTAATCTGCAGTTGCCAGGGGGGATCTGCACGTAGCTAATATTCAGAGTCATTCATATGTGTAGTTAATCCACGAGAAGACATAGAAAAAAGGGCAATGTGATGTGAAGAGATGCATGGCATAGCACGCCACGGAGTCACCCTCGGCCAAGTTGTCACCCTGGAAGCAAAAAGGAAGGGCTGGCTACGTGTTAGTGCGATAGGATATCCCGATCATCTCTTAATAGCAGTGCAGAATATGATCGAAATGGGTAGTCAAGGCTCTTCTTTCTCCCCAACAAAAAAAAAACACACACACAGAGATATGTTGACGAGACTAACCACTTAGCACAAGGCACAGCACACAGGAAAATAGAATCTCTCATCGAAACACTAGGGCAATACAAGCTAAACTTGACAGAGCTGCTAAAACATTCACAACCGTGGATCCCAGAAAACCTGAAAAAAAAAAAAGGAGCCCCCCTGTCCACCAACCAACACAACAAAGTGTGCGTCGTAAGCACAGCCGCTGTGGGCCAATTCGCAAGGCAAGGAAAACTTCGTCGACCACAGACCGCAGACCAGGGCCTGTCGGCACAGTTCCAGCATCGAAACAAGCAGGCAAAATAAGAAAAAATATAAGACATAAAGTGCGCTCTGGGGTGGTACTACACCACAGACCACAGACCCAGGACTCGGGGCTCCGCTTTATTCCTGGGTTCTTTCCTCCGGCAAGGTCGCACTAGCATTAGCTCTCGAGTCTGGTTGAGCAATTGCAGTTGCCCAGACCATCTCGCTCTTGCCTCGCGTCTTGCGTCTTGCCCTGCTTGCTTGCTTTCTTTTTTATTATTCTCGCCTTGGCGCTTGTAAAATGAAACGGTTCAATGCCTCTGGCCCCATGTCGGCAGCCGGAGGGCTACAAACCAGACCTGCATGTATAGAAAATATGGTCTCCCCTTTTTCCTGCCCACTCGCTCGGCCTTCCTACGGGATGCACCTGCTGGTCAAATTCTGCTGCATCGAGATGAGTCGGAGCCCATGTGCCGGAACCGATCCGGCTTGATGCGGCCCACTTGTTTGCGTGTGCTCTAGTGGGTGGTATTGTCTGCAGATTTCTGATCTGTGTTGACTGACCCTGGACTCGGGCTCGGGTTGGCTGGCTCAGCCGTTGGCTTTGGGTCTCTGCGTGTAGTTGAGAGCACGTCCTTATCGATAAAGACTGAAGCTCAAACTATTCTTGTTAAACTATCATCATCACACATGGCTTCTTGTGTACATGCTAAACTATTTCGATGGTTATTTATAAACAAATATTAACCATCAACTATTGTAACGACATAATACAAAGACAACCATCGTCTTAGACGTCAAAATAATACCCACGTGGGTTTTGTGGCCTCATAATGCGTGGGCCACAAGCAACCTCTTTGCCAAGGTTCCTAGCTAAACATCATGAAAGTCAGCCATGAAGTCAAAATATGCTTCACACATGTGCGGCTGTCAGAGTCACACAAGCCAAAAAAATTAGCATTACGCTTGACATGCGTCAGAATCTGGGGAAGCTTTGGGGAAGTAAACCCCGGATTTATCACAAGGGAAGTGTCATGCCACGCCTCCTCGAAAAAAAAGGAGCCGCAATGCGCACCCTGACCACATCAAGCTTCCCGACAGACACCCTCCTCGACTCAGGGACCAAAAGCCAAGGGATCCAGAGCTGCAAACGCCATGGCTTGATTCAGAATGGCACAATGCGGGTGTCATGCTCTCGATCTTCGTGCTTCCGGTCTCACCCCGTTCCCGTCTTGGCTGCCGTTGGGCCCTGTACGGAGCACCGGAGCAAATATCTATCATGTACTCGGCTCAACTTACTGGGCCAGCCACCGTGTATTACAACCAACACTTACAAACGCCCAGATGGACGGACCTGTACACACCATTAGTCAAGCACTCAAAACCTCACTTGCGCTTCAACCAACAGTAAAAAGACTCCTCGCTTTTACCAGTGTTCAACGCCGTACAGCAACTCGTTCCGTACAGCTATCAAGTCCCCCCCCCCCCCCCCCCAACGACTTTCGAGCCTGTATTCAACAAATATCCCACTCGCATACTGCACACACTGCTACTTAAAAAGATTTCCTCACATATGTTGACATTTTGTCAACAACTTACACACTAGACCGTGACCGGTGCAAATATTCTGCCGTGGCTTGTACCTAATGAATGTCTAGCAAAGAAATAACTAAAACAGCTGCTTACTGATTTTCCAGCAGGAAACGGAGCCCCAGTCCCAGGCCGAGGCATGCCTACAGCTGAAAGCCAGCCATGTGAAATCCAGCTTGGCATAATCAGGGAAACGGAGCCGGAGTCAAAGCTTGGCCATAGTCCGCATGAATATATATTCCAACAACTTCCCTCCAGAACTTCAGAGTTTAATTTTTTCTCTTGATAAAATTGTGTCTTTATTTTCCTTCAGCCTTTGATCTTCTCGAAATCACATCTCAATACATAACTTCCGACCTTTTTGCGCTCTGGCTCTCACTGTAGCGCCGCTCTACAGCACTATTCGCCCACCCATGAATCACATGTCCCACACGTTTCTGATGTTCGAGTTTATGCCGACGACTTAATCGGGCTGCGTGCCCACATAACGACACACCCAGTAATCCAAGCTTCTTCATACCAGCCCACTGAAAGCTTCAAAATAAGCCCTACTAAGATCGTTCCCTTTCCATCGCCTCACGCTCCCCATATTCAACAAACTTAACATGGCATGGGCGTGTGTTGTGGGGGCAAAGACCGGCTCACCACTATATAACGAGACCCTCCAACGCCACCGCTTTACCAATGCCATTTAGACGCTGGGTGTTGGTCCATTCTACGCCGCGGAACGAACAAACAGGCCGTTACTATGAAGACCTGACAATCACCAAGTTTTCTAAGATGGTGGGTTATCGTTCCGCTGGGCTCATGGCTATGGTGCTTGCCCAAGGAATCGATACTAGAACACGTGCATGAATCTGTGACAACGTAAAAGAATAAGTAAGACTCTCACTCAAGTTGTGCTAACTTGTATCGGACACGCACTGTTCTGAATAACATGGGCATAACTGCTGATTGTGACAGTTTGCTGTAACTAGTAACCTTTTCATTTACATTTGAAAACCCCATGATGTAATATGCTGTAACCCTAACGCACGCATATCTAACCCTTATGTGTTTCTCTTCGACAACCGGAGGCGGAGCGTAGAACTGGTGATCTATCATACTCACCGCCTTTTTTCTGCCGCAGACAGTCGCCACTTGGACCTCACTCACAACGAAGATGAGATTTTCTTCAACGCCACATCAACTCACCACCTTGAGTCCAGAATTTCATACTACTCATAAAATTCATCGCGCGCTATTGCGTCTCTGTACTGGCAATACATAGCAATCATTTGTGACACCGCCAACGGGTTCCCTGCCTTGAAGACTTTTGCTCTCATTCTTGTTTATGCATTCGCTCTTCTCAGCGGCTCGGCATCAGGTTGCCCGCACCCGCACCTGTGATCGACCACTCCCAAATATTGCCACTTGCTTAACAGCTGGGAGACTATCGCTAAATGTAACAAAAAGGCTATTACATCGAGGGCCCGCTCGCTACTTGCCAGCCAGCCCCAACACAACACACACACCCCGGCCGAGCCCATCTCCGAGGCAGGACCGGCCCAAGACCGAAAGCGGAAGCGCAGGTGGCACTGGAGCAGCAGCAGCACCAAAGACGTTCTACGACATTTTCCCAAAGACTTTGCCACTAGGACCGCCGCCACATGGGCACTTTCAGGTTGACGTCCGCGCGTTGCGGCGCGAGTTCCTGCGTCTGCAGGCCCAGGCACACCCGGACTTGCACGCAGAAAAAGACAAGGTACGCGCGCAGGGCATGTCGGCGCTGATAAACACGGCCTTTAAGACACTGTCAAATCCGCTTCTGCGCGCGCAGTATCTCCTTGGCCTGAGGGGAATCAACCCTGGAGAAGACGAGAGGGCGCGCGTCGATGACCCCGAGCTGCTCATGACGGTCATGGAGGCCCACGAGAAGATCCAGGAAGCGACGTCGGAGGCAGATCTGGAGACTCTTAACAAGGAAAACGAGGACAGAATCAAGGCGAGCGAGGCCATCCTGGAAATGGCTTTCAAAGAAGATGCTATTCCGGCTGCTGTGACGGAGTCGGTGCAGTTGAGGTACTGGGTGAATATCCGGGAGAGCATTCATAACTGGGAGCCGGGCAAGCCGGCGACCCTTCAACACTAGGACGTGGCCGGGTTTGTTATTGTGAGTTGAAGATTGGAAGGTTGCTACATATGAGTAGATTTCTGGAAGATACTGTACGCTATAGGAGGAGATACACTGTCACATAGTATAGAAACACCGAGTATTGAACCACCTTCTATACAGATGCCGGCCGGAGCTGCTGATGCGAAGGTACAAGATACATCACTGCACGGTGCGCAAATCGTATACAGAAAAGTGGAACCCACCAGCATGCCCCACCATGAGCCGTTCAAAGCTTCGTCACTTTGTCACTGCGGAAGCTTGAGCTTCGAAGCTGGAAGCAAAAGCCAACAAGGCTTCGATCGGTATTTGACATTCTGTTTCTCACAGACTAGGAAGAAACCCTTTACGTCTGGTTTATTGACAGTGCTCACAATGAGTGTCACACAGCAGGTTGCCGCCGCGATAGCCAATATCGAGAGCCTCGTCTCTGACAAAGCTCCCGCCTATCAAGAGCTCATCCAAAGTCTGGCCTCCATCTCGAGCCCCGCCAGCCTGTCTACCGACTGCAATGCCATTGCCGACTCCTTTAGCCACGCCCAACTAGGCGGCATCGTAGCCACCCGCAGCGTCATCCAAAGCTTCATTGACTTCCTCCACCGCGCGAATCAGCCCGCCCTCTGCATCAGCGCCGGCCAACACCTCCTACAGCTTCTCGACACACTGGCCGCCGCCAACTCGGTTCTCGAGCAGGTCGCCGAGATCCGCGAGCTGATAGCATCCGCGCACGAGGCCAACGAGGACTTTGCGCTCGCTGCCCGCACCCTCGCCGACATCCCCGTCGACACGCCGCAGCGGCGGCTGGCGCCCACGCCGCTGGCGGCCGTTTGGGTGCGCATCGTGCGCAACTTCCTCGAGGTCGACGACACAGCCATGGCCGAGTTGTACCTCGGCAAGCTGATCCACATCATGCACGACGTCGACGACGCCGAGCTGCGCCTGCACTACGCGCTGTCGTCGGCCCGCGTGCTCGACGCCAGCCGCCGCTTCCCCGACGCCGCCGCCCGCTACTTTGAAGTCTCGCTCTCGCCCAGCATCGCCGACGACGAGCGCCTGCACACGCTGTCCATGGCTGTCAAGTGCGGCATCCTGGCGCCCGCTGGGCCCGAGCGCACCAGCCTGCTGGGCCGCCTGTACCGCGACGAGCGCTGCAAGAGCCTGCCCGAGCACGCCATTCTCGAGAAGATGTTTCTGCAGCGCTTCATTGCGCCTGCAGAGGTCGACAGCTTTGCGCAGACATTGCAGCCGCACCAGCTGGCTCTGACGGCCGACGGCACCACGGTCCTCGCCAAGGCCGTCGTCGAGCACAACCTGCTCGGTGCGTCGCGGCTCTACGCAAACATTGGCTTTGAGGCGCTCGGCGAGCTGTTGCATCTAACACCAGAGATGGCGGAGACGACGACGGCTCGCATGATTGAGCAGCGCCGCCTCGTCGGCAGTATTAACCAGATGGAGCAGCTTGTGGTGTTTGAAAAGCCAGAGCCGTCTGCACTGAAAAAGGAGGACGACGAGGCGGTCCCGTCGCACAGAAACAAGGGCCGGGCTACCGTCAGAAAGAAGAAGCACATCAAGCAGTGGGACTACAACATCCAAAGCCTCTCGGAAGAGGTCGAGAACATTACTGATGCGTTGCAGCAAAAGTTTCCAGTAAGCAAAATCATTGTTTTACCCTAGCGATGTTTTGGCAGGTCGTACGGATGGGCTCTTACTAATAACCTCATGATAGGCCTTTGTTGCAGAGAATTTGAAAGTCTAAAGACTACGTCGAGGAGTACTTGAAATGGTCTCCTAACCATCTCGGCTTGCGTTTCTAGCATCAAGTTTGCCAGTCATGTTTTATTATTTGTTTCTTGGGTGTTTGTTTTGGGCGTCATGGGAATGGACACAAGTTCATGGGGATAACCTATTTTTGCAACTATCTAATGAAGTAATGATTGATTCATGGATTTACACGCTGTTATAACAAGAATAAACAAATCCATCATCAAATGGCCTTTTTTGAGTCCAAAGCCACAACCGCTGAACATGTCAAAGGAAAACATCGCCGTAGTAAAGATCAAGGTTACACAACAACCAGTCTGGGATATCCTGTTCTCATCATATGGGTTTAGATGCCCTCGCAAGAGACCTCATTAATTTGAAGCACCCCGATTTAGAAACGCCCTGGGGGGAGGCTTTAGACGAGCAATGAAAAGATGAGAAAAAAAAGAATAAAAAGTAGCGCAAAGGACGATCAAGACATGTTGTCGGCCAGAAAAGTGAGACGTTGATAAAAGTCCAGTCCGTACGCCCAAATATTTTCGAGTGGTACAAAGCGAGTGTCGTGTGTAGTCTTTTACGTCATAGACATCGTGCAAAGGAGAAAGAGAACAAGATGAAGAAGAAAGAATAAATGAAAATGATCATGAGTGACAGCCGGAGAAAAGGAGAAAAAAAAGAAAATCGGGGTATAGTAAAATGGTACAAGGGACACCAGATCTAGGAGACAGGAAGAAGAAAAAAAAGCTAGAGAACAAATAGAAGGGGATAATGCATAAGAGGGAAGAAGGGTAACCAGAAGTGAAGATGTTTAAAGTTCGTATAAAAGGGTCTCGTTCACTGGACTATAAAACGTCCTTGCGGTGGACCATGACGTAGCCCGAATCTAGGCGTCTGGCAGCAACACCAGGCTCGTCTTCGGACGCCGCCATATCCCAGCTGCGCTTAGCCAGTCTCTTGGAGCGTCGCACCGTCGTCACGCCGCCGCTGTGAACATGTGAACGACCATGTGAGCTTGTGCTGCTGCCGCGGCTCATGCCGTGGCTGTGGCTGCGGATGTGGCCGGGGCCCGAGTGACTAAACGACGACTGCTGCTGTGGCTGGTGCCGTAGGCTGCCGCCTCGTACGGTCGGGCGCGTAGGCGACAGGGGCGAGAGAAAGGGGTGGCCGTCGCCAGTTTTCATGCGGCTGGAGTGGTCGACAAACGAGCAGTTGGTGGAGCCGAGGGAGTACGTCGGGCTTGCGGAGCCGTGTGAGGAAGATGTTGGTGAAGAGGACAGGGATATTCTTTCATCGATGGAGCTAGTGTGGCATGGTTCTGCGAGGCTGGTTGGTGTAGATTTGGCCAAGGCATTTGCGAGAGAAATACTCGATATGTTGATGTCGCCGGGTTTCCGCGTGTTTTTGTCGTTTGCAGAGACGGAGGCGGTGGATCGTATCGATGGGGAGGTCCTGGTGCCGGAGATGCGGGATGGGGGTGGCGTTTGTGGTGACATGGGCTCAGACACGATGGACACGGAGGTGGAAGCAGCTTCACGATCTCGTGCTTGGAGGTTTTTTATAATGCGAATCAGCTCGTCGGCAATGAAGCCGCCCATCCAGTCGTAGCCATCTTCAGTCAGGTGAACGCCGTCATCCCAGTACAGTTCTCGGCTTTGATCATCTAGGCTATGGTAGGGAATTTTAGAGTGAAGGTCGAATGCGTGGCTGGGAAGTGGTCAGGCGAGGTTAGCTGGTGTCAAGGTGAGGGGCATAGAAGACATATCAACACTCACAATCCTTCAGCGCGGTGCTGCATGATGAGACGATTCACCTCGTCTCGTCGTTGCAAGTGGTGAGTCAGACACACTTGGGTTTCCGGGATAGTCAGAGCAAGTACATTCTTGCCTTTTGATAGCGGCACGTCCCAGACCTTTTGCAGATTTTCGTAGATGTCTTGTGCTGAAGTGTGCTGGCAGATGTCACTAATACAATGCATGTCAGCACGCGTTTCATTGGACGCAGTCGGGCAGTGGAAAAAGAAAACCTACTTGGTGCCGCCAAGAATGATTGTCCAGTCGTATGTTACGTCGTAGCCTAGAGCGTATTAGTTTACTTGAAGGTAGTTGATGTGTTTCTGACAAACAAGTTCTAGAACGTTACATGCAGAGGTGAGCAACATGAAGAAGCGAACTCACACTTTTCTTGTATGCGTTGTTGGAACGAGCCACCAACGACGGTGTCCTTTGGCTCGCCCTCGGTAACAACGCTGACATCTAGTCTTGGGAACTCGTCTCCTAGCATTAAATAAAGGTTGCCGCTATAGGGGTGCACGCCGGCGCCTTCGGCGTACCATCCGGAAGTGAGGGAGTCGCCGAAACAGAGAACACGGAGGGTTTTGTGGGGAATACGGGGAAACGGCAACAGGTCTGCCTGGCCGTGTCGGTGGGACGCCGTCCCGGGAAGTGTTGTAAACATGGTAGATAAGGATATAGATGCAAGTAGATGTATCGCGTGAGATGGTGGTGGTGGTACGTGTATTTTTGACGTGGGTGATCGGTTGTAGGCGGTGGCAGTGGCGGCTACGTTCAGAGGTTGCAGTGTGATGATAGCTGGCGGATAGACGTAAGAGAAGTCTCCGTGAGAGTAGCACTATATGGGTATGCAAGAAGGCTGAGGACTTTGGTGGGAGAGTATTGGCGGGGTTTAGTCTGTTTCCGTGAGGCGGGCGTAGTTTCTCGGGATGATGTAACGGAGATAAGCTGATGAGCAGAGGCGCTCGCCGCAATGGCAAAACAGTGCAGTTGAGCCTGAGAACACAAGCGTTAAACAGACAGCGAAAGCAATGTCGGTATTACTTGTAATAGCGGGTGGCTGATTCGGGAGACTGGTTTGGCCTGGAGGTCACCAAGTCCAAGCAAATGAATTACAGGGAAAGAAAGAGAGAGATCGGTGGTGCCGTGGTCTGAGCAAGCAACGATCTCTCTCTGGTCAATGGGCCAGTCTGGAACTTGGAAACCGGATATGAGTTCTGGTTGAGACGGCGGCCTACAAGCACGGGTCCGGGTATCTAAATGATACAGGTGGAGGGGGGGAAGAAGGTCTGTGGCAGAGTGGTTGGTTTCTGTGAAAGGCAGATTGACTGGTTGGACTGTTGACAGCTGAAGAGCTTGAATATTCTCCGCGGCCGAGCGAACGTGCGTGCGTACGTGTAGTGTTCTGTGCTCTGTGCTCTGGGGTTTCTTTGCTTTGGGAGACGATTGTTCCACGAGCGATACAGGTGTAGTTGAACAGCAGATGCGGAGAGTAGGGCCCAGCAGGGAGAGAGGGATAGATAGAGAGTAGGGCCAGACAGCTATGATCAGACAGTGGCAGACTCGCAATGTGTAGGAGAGCTGGGGGCGAGCAAGGAGAGGCGAATAAGCTGGGTAGGGCGTATAGTATAGAACCGGAGCGGCAGAGCAGACGGGAGGGAAACAGGAGGCGTATATTGGGCGACGGGCACTCTGAGCCAGTGCGAGGCGTGGGTGGTCTCAGTGAAGAGCGGGAGTGGGAGTGGGAGCGGGAGTGGGGGCTTGAGTGCAAGTATGAGTATACAAGGAGTTCACGATACTGGATCGAGAGGCGAAAGAAGGGAAGGGTAGGCAGAGAGAGACAAGGAAGGAGAGAAGAAAGCAAGCAGAAGGCCGGAGAGGTGGAGAGGTGGAAATGGAAAAGCAAAGCCACCAATGCAGACAGGCTTGTAGTTAGAGGAAGCAGAAGCAGAAGCTAAGCGGGCAAGGCGAGGAGGCATAACAGGGAGGAGACGCCTGTTGAATCTAGATTTGGGCACACAAGGAAGCACAGTATACATGGAGACTATCGACTAACTAACTATATACTGCATACAGACAGGACAGAGACTGCATATGGCCAGAGGGCAATGTACAGGTACTTTGGGCAGAGGTTGCAGGGCTGCATTTGCTGCATTTGCTGCGGCCAAGCGGCCAGCAGACTGGACAGCGACCGGCATGGACGAGGGCCCGGATGTACTTGTACCTGACCCAGTCTGCATGTATGTACCAGCATTACACACATACATGCTTGTCCAGGCTGGCGACCTTTTGTCAAGGAGACAAGAAAAGAACAGACTAGACTCCCTTCCTGTCAGATGTGAGGCAGGCCAGGATTAGGCCGCGGCTGGCCAGAGACAAGATACATAAGACACACGCACCACACACCCGCAGACACGCCAGACACGCTGCAACGGGCGGGAGCCATTCTGCTTCTTTTTCTCCGTGGCCTACCGGTTGTTTGTTTGTTTTGTGGCAGTCCGGCCGTCTATTGCATCAGCAGCAAAGCCCCAGGGGAGAGAGAGAAGGGGGGGGTCATATAGGCCTGGGCTCTGGACTCTGGACCCAGGCTCTGGGCCCTTCGCCCAGGCCACACAAACACTCTCTCTCCAAGTACATACATTGCAAGTATCAAGTACACGCCCGTTCTTCTCTGCACCCACTCGTCCTTGTCCTTCTTGCAGCCTCCATTCTGGAACCCGGCCTAGACCTGCCCGGCCCATCGCCCATCGTCTTTGGCTGATCTGTGCGCCTCGCCCTCCACAGCCCCCCTGCGCTCGCTTTCTGCTCGCTGCTCGCTGCTCGCTGCTCTCTGCCACTGCGACACTGGCCCCATCTTCCCTTGTCCCTGCATTTCCATTCCCAGTCTATTTTCCGTCTTGTTTCACCACGTCCTGCCGCTGGAGCCTCTGGAAATACAGGTGCCATCCCCACTATAGCTGCCCTAGCTTCGCCCGCCGATCCACTATGGCTCCTCGGCTCACCCAGAACGACACAGACCGGTCTAGGCCCACCCCGCTTTTGTCGCCACTCCAATTGGCCGCTGGCTAATATGTGGTTGTGTTTTTCCGGGGTGGAGCGGACGAATGTACATATCTGCCCATGTACCCATGTACCCATGTACCCACCTCCATACATTCTAAATATGTGGTGCCATGCCATGCCGTGATATGTACGAAATGGATAAGGCTGGATGCATGGATGGATGATGGCCGAATCTTGAGGATCTCGAGATTCTCGAGATTCTCGAGAATCTCGAGAACCCCACAAACACACACACCGACTGCATCTTTCTTTCTTTCTACCGCCTGCTTTTTTTTTTCCCTGTGTAGCACAAGAAGCCATGTGACAGCTGATGCCATCTTGCTTTGCTTTTCTTGATTCCCCCGTCTGGCCAAGTCCCTCGCTCACCCTCCATAGCCAAGTCTCTATATCCTTGAGGTTTCTTCTGCAATGGCTGGCTGCATTGCATCCTCCCTTCTTACGTATCCAACCTCAACTTTGCAGTGCCCCTCGTATCTTCAAAAGAAATAAGCCCGACACATAAACCCTCCCCCCACAGAAACCCGTCCGCTATATTTAGATCCCTTCACTGCTTGCTACACGCTTATGAAACCCCGTCCTAAGTTCTTTCTCAGCGCTAATCCCAGATATTCTGTCACGACGACCACATGCAGACAATGAGCTCCTCCACGCTTAAACCATCGGTAATCATCATGATACCGCTGCGTGTGAGTATGTATATATGCAGTAGTCTACTCAAGTCCACTACTTGTGTGCCACATGCAGCTACAAGATGTTCAACCTAGCCTACACGCATATTTTCACAGACTCGCTCACCAATACCAAGTGCCATTGTTCTAGACCAGTCTTCGTTGTCATGCATAAAGGGAAACCATTCATCACACCATGCGCCAGCCATGGACACAAAACGCCGCCAAACCCCACACAAATGCAACACATCCGTCCATTCACGCGTAAATCAGTAGCCAAGTACACACAGCAAACTCAATGTATCTACTTGCCAAGCACAAATGCCACAGCTATGCACTTGGACACCACCTCTAATATGTAGGTAATCGGTTCTGCCCTGCTTACGAGGGAGCCCTCTCCAAAGACATTCCCGAGATGTATCCCTGTTCTGTAACCAACTACTATCGAGCCAATAAAGAGCTACAATCCTTTTGATGGGTGAATGGAATGTCGCTTGTGAGAGCAAGTCTGGCCTGGCCTGGCCTATCTACATGCAGCCAGTAAAACGTGCTGGGTCTTACACGCTGCTCTAGTCTTTCTGGTTCTTCGCCGTAGAAACGTCTAGACCAAAGAGGAACCATCTCGACTTTATCATGACGCCCTGACCTGATGGATGATAACACGGAATTATCATAACAACGCCCTGATATAGACTCTCTGTCTCCCAACTGCAATTCCTCTGCGAGCCGCATGCTCCATTCAGTTGTCACGACAAGGACTACATGTACCAATAACTAACTATACACACTCTCTCTCTTTCTCTCTCTCTCTAGATCTGATCTAGGGATCCGACTCCTGAATTCTTTATTTCTTTTTGTTGCGCTTCTCGCCCATTCGGAGCCGACAGCATCTCCAAAAGGAATAAAAACCCGACAAATCAAAAAAAAAAAAAAAAAAAAAAAACACCACACACGCGTTTTTTTAACTGGCTGACAAGAAAACGCGGGGACAATAGGGAACAACTCCACTAGATCCTTGGGATGACATAACCACCAGCCAAGGCCTGAGTACTCTCGCTTCTAGAAGGATGCCAGAAAAACAACCAAGCTGACCATTCACTGTCGGTCGTTCTATATCTGTGTATGTAGGCACAGATATAGAATATGTATAGTAGCTGATTATTCGCCATCTACTCGTTGTCCCTCTTGACTTGCCTGTTGTTGGCCTCTGAAGTCAGCGCGTCAAGGGGGGGGGCCTCGACTATGGCTCATTCGGGAATAACATTTTCTTCATCCGCCTTGATATTCCCGAGGCCGCCTCTGCCTTTTGTCTTTCTCGCTATGGGTCTCTGTCTTGGAGCCGCCTTGCGCAAGTCCAGATCGGATATTTACTTTTACAAGGAACAACACCCATTGGTCGACTTATTTTTGGCCTGACCCAAAGACTTCAGCTTGTCTGGGCACGACTTGGATGTGTACTTGGGCCAGCTGTCGTGGACTAAACTAAACCTTGGTGGTCCGTCTCCACCTTAACGACGTACTATTCAGGCAACACGCAAGACACAAGATAGCCCCATTAACCCAATGGTCATTTATCTTTGCCGACTATACCTATACATGCATGCAAGTGCGAGTCCGAGTATAGTACGAACTTGTCAACATGTCAGTTTGATGTCAAGCAAGGGAATCAAGGCATCCAGACGTTGTTGTTCATACAATAAAGGAACCCATTTGCAATAAATCAGGGGCACATCCACTATGCTAGATTCATGCCTTGTCATTTTCTTGAGTCGTGAGATTCTGTGCCAGGCTATCCCCTAGCCCTTGGCCACTCCAATTCTTAGGGTTATATGGATACATCCAATGACCATGGAACCGCGCTTTGCGTGTGCACACCAGAGCTCAGATGTGATCTTAGGAGTCAAAGTATTTAAGGGATAAGATACTACAACCGACCAAAGAATAGCGACTTTGTATATACTCGGTTTTCAAACTCCCAAGCCTTGCAGTCATCTATACGCTCTTTGAGATTACAGTTTCACAAGACCACACCAGACTGGGCGGTGTACATGTCAGCCAAGTTATACATCGTCAGCTTCGCGCTAGAAAAGCCCGATATCGCCTCCGTTTGTATTCACCAAGATAATGGAGCCATCAGATATGCACTGGAAGCTACTTCAAAGCTTGTATAGTGTCTAGGAAAGGAGTATGAGGGCTTTCAAGACCGAGTAGTGTTCGTGTAACGTGACGATGCACCAGCCCAGACCGCCAACTTGCAAGTGAAAATGGAGCTGCACAGAATATTTTGGATTATCACTGATGATTCGAGGTTCAACACATCTCGAAAGTTGAGTCTATACCCTAAATGTATAGTAGATCTACAAAGGTACTCGACCATCACGCCGTCGTGCAAAAATTGCATCACGATAACATAAGCTTGATCGATGTGTTTCTCAACTAGACAAATGACAATGTGATTGAATGATGTGTGAAGGAAAGCTGTAATTGTGAGGATATCTGGAGTGAAGTTCTACTTTCAAAATACTCCAAAAGTTCTCGATAGGACTTATATCTGGTGAACTTGGAAGCCAGTTCATCACCTCGACCCTGTGCTCCCCCCAGTCATTCATGTCTTTGTTGACGTTGAGCCATGAGTCGGGGCGTTGTCCTGATGAGACCTACACATGCCATCTTACACATATAGAAATCCCGTCTGGAGAACCTTTTGACATTACTACAACGTATGATCTTTTCTTTTCACCCTCGGATCTTGCGTCGTGGGTATGAAGCCAGTTCGGCCTGTTTTCTAGATACTTCATCATAACGTCATGGACATTTCAGGTCACTTCCATTGTATAGTGTTGAAAACACCCTCGTTGAACTTTTCACCTGGGTTTCAGAAGATCCAAACGCTGTTGTCGGCGATGGCATTATCAACCAAAGTTTCGTCCGAGTTGATGATTCAAGTCTGTCAGCACCGCGAACTGGGCACAAACTTTGACGAGCCGTACTCTTTTGCAATTCTTCGACATCCTCAAGCCAAATATTACATGGCCAAAGCCTAGTCTTTCATTCTTTAGCACTGATCTTCATGCACTTTCTTGCTTTACTTTTGCTTGGATACGTCGGGTCATGTGGTCCATTGGCTCACACTACCGGTTACTTCGCCGACAATGCCATTATACGTGATAGAGAAGCTTTTACGAATAAGTCACAACATACATAGCTTCTTCATCGAATTGGGCTCCTCGGGATGTTCTTTTCCAGACTGATAGTCAAGTGTAGATCGTTTCTTTTTCGAAGTCACGAATGATGTCCGTCAAACAGGATGGGACACTTCGGGTCACTTGATAGCCTCCCTTCTTGTTCCAGCACTATGATAGCCGCTTTTGCTTTACTGGAGAATTTATGATCCTCCTTTACGATTCGAACATAAAGGATCTCAAAGAAGGCAACATGAAAACAATTTGTTCAAACGTCATGGCGATTCAACGTTGAGTAGATGTTGGTGAACAGGTTGTGGAGTTGACTGTTTCATCGAGTGAGCACGTATTTTGACACCTTACTGTATATGTCAAGTGTTGGGAATAAGCTAGCTTCGGTAGTTGGGCATGAAATAGAGCTCATTTCTTTTTAGATTCACATAGACGACATAGACATAAGCATTCTGTGTTGATATAACCCTACCGATCATGAAAATAAACTAGAAACAAAGGGTTTCAACTATCACGTGGTGATAAGAACAGCCTATTTTGATACTACGTAGCCCGGGGATAAATAAACCCTTGTATGTGATCTTTCTTGTCTAGGGTAAAACCAAGCATGTCACTGATTTGCCATCCTTACTTCCAGTTTCCGTTCACAACCCATGTTCCGCTCAGACCTCCCAGAAGCGAGATCCTTGTTAGAAACTGTTTCAGGATTTGTCTTTGCCTTACAAGTTAAATCTCTCGCTTCGCCCACTTCACCAAGCAGGGAGACCAGACAGAAAAAAGAAGACGAGAAGAACGTTGGAAGGAGAAACGTAAAAAAACTTAGGAGGGTATCAAGTGTAACTAGTTATGTAAACTTTTCTCGGTTCTACATACACACATTGGAGAAAGTCAAAGACGGGTAAAGGTCCGCGCCCAAGTCCCAAGGTGTACATTTGAACCACATCTTGAGATGACAGTTGACAGCAACCAAGAGCAGTAAAAGCCGTTATGGTTATGTTCTAGGAGAAAGAAGAAACCCGACGAGTCTTAGTCGGTCTTTAGTTGAAGATTTATTTGCCAGGGAAAATAAAAGGAAACGAGCCGAGAGGGTTGATAATTACCTGCCCACATCAAGACTTGCCACTTATGTTTTATTAGCCAAGGATCTGCCACTGTTCATGCATGATGCCCGTAGCTTCTTCACAGCAAATACAGGTGTTGATGGGCATGAAGAGGAAACCTGGGGGGAGGAGGGCTCTAGGCCAAAGTTGTAGGAGTAATAGTGCTGAGTAGTATAGGTGAAAGCACAGAAAAGATTTACACAAGCCAAAGAGGCCCATACATGCTTGTTGCTTGCAGTACGTCCTTGCGCATACCATACTACATAGAAATTTCATATAGAACACCGGCAATGACGTTAGTGTCCAAGGCGAGGAAGAAGCGAACACCAGCGAGCGGAAGTTGGATGGCGAAAGGGCAAGGTAAAAAACGAATCCGAGACAAAAAAAGAGGCCGATTGGAGGGGAGCCAGTATACTTGTATTCCATGTGTGTATTTGCTCTTGCGAGTCTTTAAGATCCGATGACTCAAATATGGCGCATAGAATTTCGTGAGCATGTCGAGCAGATCAGCACCGCACGCAAGATTACGGCAAAGGAGGGCTACTGGCCCCATGCAAGAGACCAAGACCAACCGGCAAGTAGCTAGCCAGCTAGCTATATTAGAGAATGCGTATTAATAAAAGCTGAAAGGCCAAACAAGAGAATGAGGGCCAGAGAGATGGCAGAAGGCCAGAGCGTCACAGGCGAAAGCCTCCTTCAAACCCCGGCAGCGTTTTACAGTAGGTTCATCGCCTCCCTGTTCTGTTCGTTTTGGGAGTCTTTTTTCGAGACGTAAGGTTGGGTAGAGAGGAAGAGAGGAAGAGGAGGGGAGGATGTTGTATTTATGCGGCACACAATAGATCGGAGGCGGGGAGGTGGGACATGGCCGGAGTATCTAGATACATAGTTACATGCAGACTTGGACTGCGACCAGAAAGCGTGGCCCAACTTACACGCGGCGAAGAAAAGTGGCCCCTGCTGCAAGGGACATGCGCACAACTTTGCCCAGATCTCACTTCCTTGTACTTTAACATCAACGACAACATCAGCCGGTCTTGGCCTTGGTCTTGGAGCGGGTGAAGGTCATTTCAGTTCTTGTCTCAACGGGCTCAGACCGCCTGGAGAAGAGACGTGCTGTATTTCGGTAAACACTCTAGCACCAAAAGCCAAAATACACGGAGCGTTTAGAGCGGCCGGGAAGAAGAAGAAGAAGAAGAAGAAAAAGAAAAGGGTCTTTTTCTCTAAGTGCTATTAGTACCACAAGTACCATGTAAGCTGCGGTGCCAGGATGAGAGCCATAACTATGCGGTATCTGTCCATCGCCAGATTCACTCCTCCATGGCTGAGTCGTTCTCTGCCCATAATGTTTTCCCTCGTGTTAGTCCTGTCCTTGCTGTCCGCCTCATCTACGCCGCTGCCAGTTCTCTGACAGGCTCACGACCCGCCGCACCACAGGATTCGTGCTCCTTTACCTTGGTCCTCTGACTGGTCTGGCACACGGCCAAGCATAGCCGAATCGTATACAGCCCAAGAGTGCACTCGAGATATTGCACTGCACCAAAGCCCCCAGCCGACCTGGTCTGGCCCGGCCTGGCCTCAAAGCAAAGCCTGCTCGCTTGTTAGTCTCAGATCGCTAGACGCTTTCCACGCTGCTTCTTGCGCCTGTACTTGTAATAGAATGGGCAGGGTAGAGGGCACAAAAGAACAATTGCTGGGATGAAGGTGTGTACTCGAGGTACTTGTAAGGGGCAGGGAGGGGTCATTGTTTCTACTTGCCTTAGAACAAGCCAAGCCAGAAACTGGAAACCGGCAGGCCACCACAGGCCCCATGGAAAAACAACGTGGTTGAGGGCAGACTGTGGGAGGATCGGAGACGTGGAACAACAAAGGGTTTACCTGTAGTTGTGTATTTCTATTTCGGCAGTGCTCGTTCTTCTTTTTCACCTCCCTTTTTGTTCTCTTCCTCTCCCTTTTTGTTTTTCCTTTTGGCTTCCCTTTCTCCTTCGGATCTCCCACTTGTCTTGTCTTGCTGTCCGTTACCTTCTGGCAAGGCCTTGTTTGTGTTGCTCTGTTACTTACTTTTACATCTTTTCTTCTTTTTGTTTAATTTTTGGTGTGTCCGTGTTTGGCAAAGTCTTCTAGTAGTCTGTCCAGCGCTGCCGTTTTTTCTCTTCTCCTCATCGTCGATCGATATATATGCCTTTGATACCCCCCTGGGCCACTTGATCTGGTCAAAAACAAGGCCCTCTGCAGCTTCACCGACTAACGCATTTCTTGAAGACTGGTTGCCGCCCTTTCTCACTTTTTTTCCCCCCCGTCTTGTACTGTCTATGCTCGCTGTTTTGGCGTGCCGTCACTCAGTCCTTCTCTCGCTATACTCGTCCAGCGGTACCTCATAATGGCTATCACCGGCGTGCGTGAACGCAACATTCTCGGTCCGCTGACCACCACATTTACGCCCCCAGCCAGCTGCACCAGTCTCTTTGGAGAATGCTCGACGTGCTTACAAGGCTGGCGTGCCCAGGTGTGTCTTGAGACCAAACAGATTGAAAACACCGACTGTTGGCCAGGAACTTCTCAAGGCGCTGCGAGCGCCACCCAGCCGTTGCAGGGCTGGGGTTTCTACTCGCCCGGTATTGTGTGTCCTGCCGGCCACTACTCCGCTTGCTCGGCCACAGCCGGATCGACCAGCGGATGGGAGGTCCAGTTTTCTATGATCGCGGGCGAGACTGCTGTTGGATGCTGCCCTGAGTAAGTTGCTTCTCACGCCCACTCTGACCTAGTATGTTCATACTTACTAACACTTAATGTTTCTCTCCGGCACAGAGGCTACAGCTGTACCGCAGATCTGGCCAATGGCGTGGCCCAGACCTGCATCCAATACAACACCATGGGGACTCTATCAACGCTATCCTGCGAGGGTGCAAGCACCATTACCGGCTCTACTGTTCTTTCCAACTACGACTACTTCACTGCCTACGCCCCTCTTATTCAGATCAACTGGCGAGACGTCGATGTGGGTAAAACCGGCGGTGCTACACAGACTGTTTCAGATGCATCGGGGTCGAGAGCATCTGCCAAGGCCACTGGCACTGGCACAGCAGCCAACACCGCAACGCCACTCATCGTTGCCGAAGGCGCCACGGCGTCGACGTCAAGCAACGGCCTATCGACTAGCGCCGTCGTCGGAATCACTGTCGCCGTCTCGATTGGCGTCATTCTCACAGCCCTTATTGCCGGATGCCTGCTCTGGCGGCGGCGGCGGCGCCATCAGCCCGGCGGCACCAAGGGTCCACAGGAGCTCGATGGCTCGTCCATGGCAGTCGGCGGCATGGCGTCCAACACCTCTAGCCCCATTTCGGCCGTATCTTCGTCAGCTATGGGCGGCAAAATGCAGGAAATGAGCATGCCGGCGTCGGCATATCACATGAAGCCATCTGATGGCGGCTACAACAACTACCGAGGCGCATATGAACCCTCCGCCAAAATGGCTGCAGCGCCGCCCATGGAGCCCGTCGAAATGGAGGGCAGCTTGCCGCCATATGTACCAAACGGTAACATGGCCGAGTTAGCAGTGGAACCAAGGTCCGCCGTCTAAGGGGGTACGTGCCGAGGTGGTGGTGATGGGAGCTCATTCTTATATTTATGCTTCTCTTCTATTTTTTTTTCTTTTATAAGACGGAGGTAGTCAAGGTTTACAGGTGATTTAAAGGGTTTGGCAGCACTTCATATTGAGCAGAGCAAATTTGACTGTTTATTTTTTTTTTCGTTCAAAAATCTCGGACTTGACTTGACATGTGATGATGATGCGTGACGGTTTAGACAAGTAAAAAAAAATCACAAAAAGAGAATGTACGCGTATCAAAGTGAACTGCGTATGTGACCTCTGACGAATCTCCGATACGGGGAATCGAACCCCGGCCTTCTCGGTGAGAGCGAGATATCCTAGCCCCTAGACCATATCGGAATTGCTTTTGCTTGTGTTACCATGCCGACCGCTAACGGCGGACTTGCCTCTTTTTTTCTTTTTTTTTTTTTTTTTCTCGAGGCGGGCCACGGCGCGAGATGGTACCGAGGAAATCTGGCTTTGTCTGGTCAACCAAGGAATAGTGAACCGCCTCCGCAACTCATCCACCAGAAACAGCACATCTCAGGACGTTATCGACGAGACAAAGATAACCCTTCACCGCTGGGCGAGCGAGAGTCCTGGGAGGAGAGTCCATGGGCTTGGGAGGCAATGAACTGGCAGACGCGCAAGCAAAACTGAGGTGCCAACAGACGACAACAGAACCCCACGTCAGCCTGGCCGGAGCACGGAGATGGAGGCGAGACCGTCTAAGTCTCGAATACGAGGAATGGTGGCAGAAGCAAAAAGGATACCGCCCACTGGGAACTGATGTCCCCACCGAACCCCCCTTCCGTGTCTCCCGCTACGACGGCCTCACCAGGATTGAGCTAGGCCACATCTTGGCGGCCAGAACCGGAGATGGTGACTTTGACGAGTACCATGACCGATGGGAACACAACTGTCCACGCGGGTGCCGAGCCTGCAACCAGCCAAAAGAACGAGGACACTGGTGGACGTGCAGGGCACTACCGAGGCCATGGAGCCAGAGATTTGCTGACAAGCTTCTGAAAACCACAGAAGTAACAAGTGACGTTGCCAGCGTGTTACGCCGCAATCTCAAGTCCCTTGAGGAAAGACAACAGCCCGAGCGCCCCGAGGCTACCCAGCCACCAGCCACTGCCGGCACCGAGACATGAAGGTGGGATTTTGGAGGAGGGATGAGAGTGGAAGAGAGCTGGGAGAGGAAGGTTAGATTGGGAGGAGACGAGGTAGTCGGATCGGAAGGAGATGTCGAGGAGGATTCCATGAGGAGGTTTTGGGGGGTCCTTTTCCCGTCCACCAACTACAGAGGAGGGAAAACTTTCAAAAAAATGCAGCAACGGCCATGCCCGCAAGAGGACAAAACCACGCGTAATCCGCCGGGGACAATTCCCCGTGCTGAGAGCCGGTGGCCTTTTAGACTAGACTTCACGTGGTGTGTTGTAAATCAAAAATATCAGGTAACCAACCCTGGAACCCCGCAGGTTCGCCCCCGGGCTGCGCTGGACAGAGAGTCCTCCTGGCTTCAATGCCGGACCCTAAAAAGTCACAAGAGATGCTTGAAGTCTTTGCGAACCTGCAATCGCTGACCGCCCGGGAGTAGTTTGGAAGATGACATCATCCGACTGCTTCCGTCCGGAATATGCCGTCGTATTGCTGCGAAATAACAGTAGGTAGACGTAAAAGAATAAAATCAAATCAAATCAAGTAAGAGAGAAGCACGGATGGACGGAGAGTCTCCCCAGCTTCTACACCGGACCCTCAAAAACCACAGGCGATACTTGGGGTCTATGCGCACCTGCAACTACTCCCGTCCGGAATATGCCTTGACTTAACCGTATTCAACTGGGCCCGGAATATGCCGTTGTATTGCTACGATTTGATTTGATTTGATTTGATTTGATTTTATTCTTTTACGTTTACCTACTGTTATTTCGCAGCAATACGACGGCATATTCCGGACGGAAGCAGTTGCAGGTGCGCATAGACCCCAAGTATCGCCTGTGGTTTTTGAGGGTCCGGTGTAGAAGCTGGGGAGACTCTCCGTCCATCCGTGCTTCTCTCTTACTTGATTTGATTTGATTTTATTCTTTTACGTCTACCTACTGTTATTTCGCAGCAATACGACGGCATATTCCGGACGGAAGCAGTCGGATGATGTCATCTTCCAAACTACTCCCGGGCGGTCAGCGATTGCAGGTTCGCAAAGACTTCAAGCATCTCTTGTGACTTTTTAGGGTCCGGCGTGGAAGCTTCTCTCTTACTTCGTGGCTGTTAGCTATATAAACCAAGGTAAGCATGATGATAAATATCTCGGTAAGCAACGTGGCGCAGTGGAAGCGCGCCGGGCTCATAACCCGGAGGTCCCTCGATCGAAACGAGGCGTTGCTAAAAGCTTTCTCTTTTTATGCCGCTGGCCTCTGTTCTCGGTCAGGCCGGTATCGTTTTTTTTGTTTTCTTTTTTATGTCTCTAATCTTACAGGTACCCTGGATTTACACGTTTGGTTTATCTAAAATTCGCTCTGAATTTTTCCTAGCCCCCGCCAGTCTAGCGAATTTGAACGCCAAATTTGTCAACAAGTTCTTTGGACACAGCCGCATGAAGGTTGTTCGTCTCGCTATTTGTCAGTGTGCGCTCGAAGCTGCGGTAGTTGATGCGGTAGCACAGGCTGAGACGCTTTGTTTTGGGATGGACAAAGTTGTCAACCAGTCTCACGTCCTCAACGATATCGCCGGCAATATTGCGCACTAGTTCCATGAGGTCGTTTTCGTGAAACAGCGCATCGTCGGCGGGGTTGTCCTCTGTAGCAACGGTGGTCCCAACAGGCATCCAGAAAGATACATCTTTATAGCACTCTGGGTGCTTTGAGAATGGAACAAATCGAGGCAATGAGTTGAGGTTGTCTGACACACCGACAAACTGATCGAGAAAACGGCGGTCCTGCGACCAGAACAGGCGAATATCTGGAATCTGGAAGAGGAGCATGGCAATACGCTCTAATCCAATTCCAAACGCCCACCCAACCTGGTCTGGTACACCGGCATTGGCAACAATGGAATGTTTGACAACTCCGGATCCAAGAACTTCAAGCCAGTCACCGTCGTAGTATACCTCAAGTTCCCATGAAGGAGATGTGAAGGGAAAATACGATTCGACCCAGCGCATTTTCAGTGGCTCTTCAACTGCGGTTGGGTCGACCTTTTGAGCGGCTTTGCGTGCGCGCGTAAAAACATCCACAACCATCAGTTCGAGAGAGCGTTTTAAATGCGCCGCAACTGCTTCCGCCTCTGCCTCGGAGTGCTCCGACTGCAAGGGGTTTCCGGTATGAGGTTTAGGGCTGGGGTCTTCGACATTGACGTCATGACTGGGCAGGGCGGCAAAATCTTTCCACACTGCGGCAGCTAGATCGCCTCCAGGAGACTTGCGGCGGTCCCACATGCGCGCGCCCTCCATCTGGTGAAAGACGGGGTAGTGGCTGCGGTCAACGGCATCTCGGCGGTAGACATCGGCGCTGATAAGGAAGCCAGGGCTTGAATCTTGTGCGAATAACTCGGCTTGGTGAGCTGAGGTGTGGGTGCGGAGAAGAGTGGTTGCGTTGATGTAGTACGTGTCAGTACGGCTGCGTCCGGGGTGGGTCTCCGGGAAGCCCAGACTATCGAAGTTCTGGGCGGTGCTGACAACAGGGTGGAAGGTGTTGTAATGCATGTACGTCGGCGTGGGGAAGTGCGACTCAATGATCTGCCGCGTAATGTTGACCGGGTGGTCCTTTTGTTGGTGAAGCTGCCGCAAGGCGGCGGATGCAATGGTTGGCGGGACGTTGAACCAGGAGTCGGGCGCAAACGTTTTGTTGGCGATCTCAACTCGCTTGGGAGGAGGAGAAGCTGGACGAGGAGGAATAGCGTAAGCTTAAGCAGTTCACTTGCGCACATGGATCAGATAAAGAGGAAGAGAAGATATCTCAAGTACCCGACGAGGAGAAGCGCTGCTGCGTGGCCCGCAGCACAGCCGACTGGAGAGCGCTTTGCAGCCGGAGCGGAAGTCGCTGCCATTGCTGGCGCTGCACAAGATGCCGCAGAAGGGTCATGGTTGCGGCGTGATGAGGGAACAGCGGGAAGAGATAAAGCCCGTCACGCTTAAGGCGGCAGCATCAAGCAGGAGATTGGTTTGTGTTACCACTCCGTATTAACCCATCCTTCTAGCCGGTTATGGGTTCCGGGATTTGGCCGATGCGATTTTTGCGCGAGGTGGAGACAGTGTATATAGAAGAGGCGGACACTGTATGACTAATCGTGTTCGCCCATTGACCATTGGACAAAAGAATCGACGATGATAGCGATGACTTTATATGAACAGGCCCGGCATCTTACATGGCACAGAGCAAGAGATGTCTTTTGCTTGATGCGAGCATCGTGCTCCTCTACGACAAATCGGCAGTTGTCCCAGGCGAGTTTTCTTCAGCATCAATGACTTGGCCATAAAATGGGCACATTGTAGCGGGTAGCTGATGTCTCCACATATGCCACGGAGCATATGGAGCATAGAGGGGAACAAAGTATCCACTACCTTGCTTTGCTAGATCACGCCAAAGCTTACCCCGGGGCATTTGCTTCTGGGGGAGATTGATCTCCCATGGGGCAATGCATTCGAGAATATGTGTAAGCAGCAGTGGAAATGCGAGGTGGTTTATATCGTTTTGTTGCCCTGGGTGGTCACATTGTGTGTGTGTGTGTGTGTGTGTGTCGTAGTAGTATGTACATATATCCTGAACAGAGAGTTGACAGTGCGGCGACCCTAAACCCTAGCAGCATCGGGACTAGATTAAAACTTTTTTTCTTTAGTGGTCGGCTTCTGTTCTGTCCTGGTGTGGTCCAATGCTCGTCGGCTGGTGTATTTAAACCGACTCCTTTCCTTTCCTTGTGGTAATTCACTCGTTCAGCCCACAAGCAACCGCCTTTTCTCCGGAGGAATCGCCTCTTCCAAGACACGTTGGCTACAGTCTGGCAATTCTCGGCTTCATCGTCAAGCCCTTGTAATTGACCACTCTCGCTCATTGGCTCGGCTACACAAGATCTCTTCCACGTCAACGGGAAACATATTGGTTGACCGCTAGAAAACAAGAGCGGCACGTCACGTCTGGAAGATAGAGGCGGGCGTTGTTTCTAACATCTACTTGCTGCTTACCATCTAACCGACCGATTCAGGGTTGTATACACCTTGGCACACATCCGCCTATACATACATCATGGAGGCCATGAAAGACGCTGCCTCGGCAGCTCCTGTCGCGGCGCCCTCTCTCAAGGCCCAGAAGAAAGATGTCAAGACGCCTGCTGTCAAGTATCCCTTCTGGTTTGGAGGCAGTGCCAGTAGTATGGCGGCCTGCGTCACCCACCCACTTGATCTTGGTATGTCACCACCCACCTGCTGATAATCTTGAGATATTTGCATAGAATGTTGAACTAACTCGCCCATAGTCAAGGTACATAATATCTCTGCTTTGTCTCTAGCTCTTTGAAGCTCTAAATTTCGCGTGTGTAGTGCATACTCCGACGAAAGAGCCTCATGAAACAACACTCCCTTTCTTTATCTGCATAGGGCTTGTCGTACAATCACATGCCAATCAAGTGAAATTCATTCTAACTTCTGACTGCAGGTCCGTCTGCAAATGCGCACTGCCGATGCTCCCAAAACCATGTACGGAACTTTCAAGCAGATCATGAAGCACAATGGGCCTCTAGCGATCTACAGCGGCCTTTCTGCCTCGCTGCTGCGCCAAATGACCTACTCAACCGTGCGATTTGGGGTCTACGAGGAACTCAAGACTCGCTTCACCACTGCCGATGGCAAGCCACCGTCGTTTGGCATGCTGGTTGCCCTGTCCTCTTTCGCCGGCTTCCTTGGCGGCATTTCAGGCAACGTTGCTGATGTGCTCAATGTGCGCATGCAGCATGATACGGCTTTGCCGCCCGACCAGCGCCGCAACTACAAGCACGCGCTGGACGGCATGGCGCGTATGGCCCGTGAAGAAGGGCTCAAGTCGTGGTTCCGTGGCGTGTGGCCCAACAGCACCCGCGCCATCTTCATGACTTCGTCGCAGCTGGCGTCGTATGACATCTTCAAGAGGCTGCTCTTGAATCACACGCCCATGGGCGATACCCTGTCTACGCACTTTTCTGCGTCGTTCTTGGCTGGCGTTGTGGCTGCGACAGTGACTAGCCCCGTCGATGTTATCAAGACTCGTGTCATGTCTTCAACTACAGACCATAGTATAACACATGTCTTCCGTGATCTGTATCGCGCCGACGGTCTGCGCTGGATGTTCAAGGGCTGGACTCCCTCGTTCCTGCGTCTGGGCCCGTAAGTTGTTCTGTCTCTTTGTATAACTATTGACTTTGCTCACTCATGTACTGATATCCTTTCTCCAGGCAAACTATCTGCACTTTCCTCTTCCTCGAGGGGCACCGCTCCATCTACCGGAAACTAACCGACTTGTCGGATCTGTGAACGGTAGGTCGGTTTGTTGTTACACCTTCTTTTTCCTCATCTTGTTTTGTATAACCATATCCTCTAGCCTGAGGCCGGCCCCATCGTCCCAGTAGACCTTGAACCCCATTTGTTGCCGTCGATGCCTACTTCACCCGGATTGGCGTTTTGATCTTCCCGCCTACTATTTCTATTGTTGTTCGATACTACCTGTACAAACTTTCTTCCGTTTCGCTTTTTTCTGTAATGCTGCCATTCTCACCCTAGACTAGACCCGGCTTGCCCCCTCAGCTGTCAGACCATATTGTTGGTATTCCCTTTGATATCTCCTGTTGCAGTCTATCTTCATACTTGAAGTTCTTGTATATGTCATGTCATGTTTCGGTTCTTCTTTTCAAAGACGTATTCTTTCGTTTCAACGCTAAGCTTATTTTTTTTGCTCTTTGAACAATCGAATAGATCATGTTAAAAGTGTATATTTCTTGCCCAGGACCCGTATCTTGGTATATTTAATGGAACATTGGAACAACAAATATTTGTATCCGCTTGTCACAGAAACAAAAAACACATGGACGGAATATCCGTCAAGGAATAGCAGGGACACAAAAAACTGAATGCAAACATAGCCCCGGAAACGCCTTATATCCAATATTTAAACACCCTAACCTAACGAGAAAAGCAATCAAGAAACATAAAAGCGCATAGATTAACGAGAGTGCAATTGGTCTGCACCATTGAGAACGGTTTAGTTCCAGCCCGAGTTCCCGGACTGGCCATAGGGGGTTGCCGAAGTGTACGGAGTCGTGGCCGAAGCACCCCATACACTCTGGTTACCACCGCCACCGCCGCCGCCGTAAGGTGTTGTGTAGCCCTGATCTTGCCACGGGTTGCCGTTGTCCATGTTGAGGTCGGGACTACGAGGACCAGTTTCGTAGCCTCCTGCCATGTCGTCGTCCTGGTCCTTGCCGCTTAAGGCATGGAGCAGCTCAGCAAGCTTGTTCTGAAGAACCTTGATGCCACCCTGGACAATCTCATTGGGCTCTAGCGTGCCAATACCCTCAAGATCGACGTAGAACTTATTTGGCACAGCATCATAGTCAAACGGTTCATCGGGGTTCGGGGGCTCTTCCCAGTCAGCGTACTTGGCCTTGGGCCTGTGGAGTTGTTGTTAGTGCTCGTAGCCTACGGCAAGATGGTGTTACGATTGTCAAGCCTACCATTCCTGCTCAGGATCCTGCTCATACCACATATCCATGTGATGAAGCTTGTTATGAGGATCGTACTCAAAGCCAACAGCAGACACAGGCATCCACTTGGCATGCTCCTTGGCAATGCCCTTTTTCGCAATACAGTTCAGTTTCAACTCCTGGCCCTGTCGTAGCTTGCATAGCAGCACGCCGTGGCCAGCAGGGTCCCGAATGACAGGGTTTCCAAGCACAGCGCTACGGCGCGCGCTGTCAATGACCAGATCGCGCGAGTAGACCTTCATGATATCGTCCGAGTCACATTTGACATGAAGACTGAGCTTGACCGAGCACTGGTCGCAGTACTGGTCGCAGTCACAGTCACGGGAGTAGTTGAGTTCTTCGACATCTTTGCAGATAAGCGGCACCATGCCCAGGCGGTGGGCAATAAACTCGTCGGCTAACACGGAGCTGTTGGCTTCGATTTCAACAATGTCAATAGCCAGAGTCGGGATCTCGGCGTGGATAACTCGGCGGATGGAGTTGGCAAAGGAGATGTCGCATTGCGACATGGTGAAGTTGACGTGGATATTGTCGGCCTTTGGAAGGGCATATGCATGTTAGCAGAGTTTAGCAGAGCAAGGGAGGCAGATTGCCTCCAATGGATGCGGCGCGTACAGAGCTAATCTTCACCGAGGGGCCTGAGGCCTCGCCGTCTATCATCAAGTCGTAATCCATGGTGCAATCGCAAAGGTTGGAGCAAAGGTGAAGGCTGAGTTGGCCAAAACAAAGATGGTGATGGCAGTAAAGCAGAATAAGAAGAGAGGCGCCACTGGGGGAGAAAAAGGTGCAGTCGACTTGTGTATAGGCAAAAAAAAAAGGGCAGCACAACCAGTTCGTAAAAACAACCGCCGCTCATGGGTGAGGTCCAATCTAAGTCGGGCCACCAATATGCAAGGCTGACATGTCCTCAGCCTTTTTTACGTTGTTCGTCCAACGCGATCAAGTCATAAGCGCAATCAAGTTGCTGTCCAATCAACATAGATGACAGAGCTTAGTGACCCGCTTTTACTAGCAGACACAATCGATAAGCGCAAAAACAAAGTCGGTTTCTGCCGGGCGGTGAAGTAATTTTCTTAGAGGCCGGCTGTTTGGTAGAAGTGTTGGGTCGAAGCTGGTTATACAGCTTTTGCGACCGAGTTCACCAGTCGCTATCGTTAGACTCCGTGGTTCTACATTTACTTTCACAATGAAGATCAAGACGCTTTCACGCCCCACCTACAAGCCTGGCGCCACCGAGACCAAGGTCTCACGCAACCTGGATCCGTCCATCCATCCTTTCGCAAAGTACGTTCAGACCGCCGGCTCACGGGATGTTGCTGTATAATTACTAACGAATTGCATCTTAGGGCGAGAGAATACACTCGTACGCTCAATGCCGTCAAACTGGAGAGAATGTGTGTTTAACCCCTCGACTGCCACCACGACACCTTGTTACTAACCTATACCCTTAGGTTCGCCGCGCCCTTCTTGGGCCAACTTGGCGAAGGCCATGTTGAAGGTGTTTTCTCCATGAAGATGGACCCTAACTCGCTCGATCGCTGTGCCAGTGGCTCTGGTGATGGTGCGGTCAAAGTCTGGGATATTACCAGCCGTTCACATGTCTGGACTGCCCCGGCGCATGACCACATCGTCAAGGGTCTTACTTGGACCACCGATCAAAAGCTGCTGAGTTGCAGTGCCGACAAGTCCATCAAGCTCTGGGACCCGTATCACACTGCTTCTGAATCTGCTCCTATTTCCACCTGGTGTAAGTCTTGCCACACCAGACGATGCGACGACGGTATTGCTAACATCTTGAAGTGGGCACCAACGCCTTCACCAGCATCTCTCACCACCGCGCCAAGAACTCGTTTGCTGCCGCCTCCAACGTCATCTCGATCGTATGTCACTCGCCCGCTCGCTCGCCCCCCGCCCGATACACCTGTTCCGTGACTTTTCAACTTGCGACTAACTGTGCGCTTTTAGTATGATCTTAACCGCCACTCCGCCGCTCCCGAGGTTCTCAAATGGCCCAATCGCGAAGATACTATTAACGCTGTCGAGTTCAATCCTACGGAGACTAGCGTTCTGGCTGCCTGTGCTACCGACCGCTCAGTCATCATGGGTGACTTGAGAACCGGCCAGTTGTCTCGCAAGTTTATTCTCAAGTTTGCCTCCAACTCGGTCTCTTGGAACCCCATGGAGTCCTACAACATGGCTGTTGCTTCTGAGGATCACAATATTTACATTTTCGATACCCGTATGTGGGATCGTGCTCTCAACATTCTCCAGGATCACGTCGCTGCAGTTATGGATGTGTCTTTTAGTCCGACGGGCCAGGAGCTGGTATCTGCTAGTTGGGATGTAAGTAGACCTATATGCCCAACCCATGGTTTCAGACCATCCGAAATCAGTTGCTAACTGTACATCTAGCGCACCATCCGTGTGTGGAATCGTGACAAGGGTCACAGCAGAGATGTTTACCACACCAAGCGTATGCAGCGTGTCCTTTCTGCTGAATGGACAGCTGACTCCAAGTTCCTGCTGTCAGGATCAGACGACGGAAACATTCGTGTGTGGAGAGCCAACGCCTCCAAGCGCGAAGGCATGACCAACACGCGCCAGAGACAGGCTTTGGGTAAGGAGTCCCATTATTCATCCCAGAAGCTGAACTGCCAGAGAGCATATGAGGTCCACGATATACTATGTGATCCTTTGCTAACTATTTGCAGAGTACAACCAGAGCCTAATTGAAAAGTACGGCCACATGCCCGAGATCCGTCGTATCCAGAGACACAGACACGTCCCGCACATCATCAAGAAGGCCGGCAAGATCAAGCGCGAGGAACTAAATGCCATCAAGAGACGCGAGGAGAACGAGCGCAAGCACAGCAAGAAGCAGTTCACCAAGCGCCAAAGCGAGCGCGAGAAGATGATTCTGGCCAAGGTGGAGTAGACGCTGGGAGGGAAAATTGCTGGCAAAAACGGAGAGAACGGAGCGGGTGGGTTTGGCTTGGCGATCCCGTGTGCCTGACCTTGCTTTTTGTGTTTAACGATTCTTTGCGTTGTTCTTTGTCTGGGTGTTGGGCTTTGCTGTTCCGGCGTTTGATGGGTATCCATTGTCATATATGATGTGTTGTTTGCATTGCTGTTCTCGGTGATAGCGCCCGTGGGATCTTCTGAGATGGTTTGTTTGATGGCCAGGCCATATGGGATGGTGGTGCTTATGCTGCTAATTAGAGGGCATGCATGATTTCACAAATATACAAGTAACTACAATAACTAGCATTGCACAGAAGACCAAGCCGCAGATACCGTGCGGCGCGTGTTAGTTATCTGATGCTTGCCCTGGTGCTTCTCCACATGTCGGACGACGTTCCTGAAAACAGAACCAGGCCATGAAACAAGTTTAGCATAAGTCAAGTTCCATGTCTAAGGGGGGTTTCCATGTTTCCAGGCGTTGGCAGTTCGGCTGTCCTCCACCAGTGGTGCGCTCAGATGTTTCAAGGAGCGTTAAGAAACACCAAGAGGAAGGAGCAGAAGGACACCAAGAGAGAAAGAGGGCGACAGACAAGGAAGGAGCCCTCGAGGTCTAGAAGCGCCGTTCCTTCCTTGCTAGCTTCAACGGGGCTTCTTGTTCTCTTGCGTATTTATTCTTCGTTTCCTCTTCCGTTCTGATTTATTCTCACCACTATTCTCTGTCTTTACTACCTTTAGAATACCAACATCATCTTTGGTTGTTCCCGTTTTTTTGCCAGGGTCCACATTTGTCCGCGCTTAGCCCCTCCATTCAGGCCTTGCGACTCTTTTGATCCTTCACATTAGCTTCGCGAAGCTCCATCGCAACCGACGTTCCGTTCGAACCCAGCGCGACCGACTGAACCTCACGTATTCAAAGCATAATACCGCGCGTCGCATTATCACCATCGCATACGCATACAACCCGAGTGAAGCCTCGAAATGACCAACAGGCTCAACTCCAATGGCCAAGACCATGATTCGTGGTTCGCGCCCGTGTCGTTGGACATGATAGTCAAGGTAGCCAAAGTGACCATCGTGCATCCCTTCATTTGTTGGCTGGTGCCTCTGTGCCTCCGCTCGCAGGCCATGTCATATGAGAACCCGCGCATGCTACAAGCCATCGCTTGGGCCATATTTATCACCTTGTGCTGGATGGGCGATGTCATCAACAGTCGCATTGCCTACGGGCTGCCCCGCCACGTCAATCTTAACCATGAAGTCATTGTCATCACTGGCGGTGGCAGCGGATTGGGCCTTTTGATCGCGGAAGTGTATGGAATGCGGGGTGCGACCGTGGCCGTGTTAGATGTGGCTGAACTGGAGTCGGGAGAGGCCCGAGGCGTGTCGTTTTACAAATGCGATATTAGCGACAAGGCCCGCCTGGCAGAGGTTGCCAAAGAAATAGAGCGCGATGTAAGCCTTTTTTTCTTCGTTTCTGTGAATTTCGGGCCCGTTTTACTGACAAGTAATTTATAGCTTGGCCCTCCAACAGTCCTTATTAATAACGCTGGCGTTGTTATCGGCAAGACTTTGCTCGACATGTCTGTCGCCGAGGTCGAAAAGAGCATCAACACCAATCTTCTCGGCCACTTCTACACTCTCAAGGCTTTCCTTCCATCCCTGACAAAGGCCCCTCGCGGCGGCACCATTGTTACCGTTTCCTCTGTCATGGGCCAGGTGGGCGCTGCTCAACTCGCTGACTACGCAGCCTGTAAGGCGGGACTGTCTGCCATGCATCGCTCTCTGGAGGCTGAGCTGCGTGTAACCCACCCCAACATGAGGATGGTCCTGGTTGAACCTGGTCAGCTTAGCACACCAATGTTCATGGGCGTCACAACCCCTAGTTCATTCTTTGCACCCATCGTTGAGCCCGTCGACGTGGCAAAGGAGATTATTTCCGCCATTGACTCGGGCACGGCGGCTCACGTGTCTTCACCGTTGTACGCGCGCTGGATTGGCTGGTTCAATGTGTTGCCAGCTGGTGCACAGCGGATAGTTCGGTCGATTGCTGGGGTTGACAATGCGATGCAGACGTATGTCGGCCGGGGTGAGGAGGGTAGGGAAAAGGCCAACTAACTAGTTTACCCTGCAAAAGAACGCCGGTGGGTGGCGCTGGCGCGCAGGCTTCGACAGAAGCACCTTGTATTTTTCTAATGTTTTATCTCCGGCGAGCACGTCCAGCGCAATCACGGAGTTGAATTTCGCATATCCCACAGCCATATACATTCCGCTTCTAGAGCCCTTCTTATATTGGCTTAGATAATATCCACAAAGTTGCACATACATACACATTACATTACACTTTCAGTTGAAATTAAAAATAATCCGCAAGCCCTGTCACTAACTGAAACCATTGCTCTCGCCTTCAGCTGACGAAATACCAAAGATGCGGTTGAGCAGACAAAAGAAAAGTCTATGCTCAGGACGCCGCACGCGATGATCCCAAACACGAAAACCTGTATAGGCCTGGAGTCATGGTAATCAGGCTGGGGTACCTTGATCCGGGACCCGGACACATATGCGTTGCTTAAGGGACAGTAACGGCCAGAGGGCTTCATGGTCGTGCACATGACACATGAGCGTGAGACTGCGATGTCGTAATACACCTACCTGTTGGCACCGGCGATTATTAACACAGCCTGGGTACTAATATTCCAGGCCAACACCGAGCGAGTGGGCGTTACTATAGACTACTGGACCTACATATCGCATAGCAACAATAATATGAGAGCGTCGCGCCCAGTACGATTAGTAAAGCAGTGAGCGGGCTATTTATAATTCGACCTAGACGGTGATTCGGAGCTCAAACCCATACAAATAAAACGATTGCCCAGTCCTCAGACCCCATAGCTATTCTTCGCGGGCAAAAGGCAGCGCCAAGGGAGTTTCCGGAACCAGAAGAGTCAACATGCAGGACTTGAAAATCCCATGTGGTTGGCATGGCTTGTGTATTTGGCTAACGGGTAGTGGGGTGTGGAAGAGGGAGGGGGTCCTGGTCACCAAGATTGAAGCACAAAGCTTTTGGGAAACACGGGCACAGGCACAGGTACAAGCACAAGCACAAGCACAAGCACAAGCACAAGCACAAGCACAAGCGAACAAGTTGTGTGGTGGACGGAGCGCTGCATGAGTTGTAATTGAACTTGTGCGTGTACAAGTAGAAATGTAAGTAGGACGAGGCACATTTCCTGCCGTGAGGCTGTTGTTTGTTTGTGGTGGTGGTACTGCATGCGCGCCCATGCGCACCTCAAGCGCAACGCACGTATCAGCCAGACGCACGCACGTATGTCTGTCTGTCTGTACATACATATGTACATACACAGCTCGTCCCGTCCTCGGTGTCTTGTGGATTTGCTTGTACAAGTACATGTGTCCAAGGAATGAAGCTGCGCTATGTGGTGGTCATGACTTGAGCTCTTGAGCCACCACCCAACAGCTGGACAGCAACATGAAAGATGACAGTGCCAGCAACTTTAGCGGGCAGTACCGCATTTCCTCGTGGTCTAGGTTGCGATGCGTTACATCACATGCTTTGAGATGTGGGGGGAGAGAGACAAAATGACCTTGGGTTCCCTCAGATGCCCATGGGGTCTCCTACGTGTAGTCTCTTTTGCGCAGCTCTTTCATGCTCGCTATCAGTCATTGGCAAGTCCTGGTTCTGTTGTAACCGGATCATGGGTGGTTGACCAACGGCTTGGTTCTGGTGTATACTTGCACACACTTGTACGTACATGTATGTACATGCGCATTTAGGCACCGGCTAATGGCAAAATGAGGTGTGCAATGCTGCTTCTAGTTTTTGTCCTAACAAAGCACGCCATCGTCTTCTCTTGGATTGTGGCGAGATGAGATGGACATGAGATCTCGACCTAAAAGTAGTGTGATCTCGTGAGAGGCAAGCCATTCTGGAGGTGCTTAAAGCGAGGGCAGAGCCTCCTAACAGTGGAGCCGCGAGCAGACCCAAGGATGACCTTGTACCTGTGCTGGGATGCTGCAGAGGTAGCGTTACAGTAGAACCTCGGTTTGAACCCTTTTCACATCCCCGAGTTTGGGGTTCTTCATTGAGTCTCGAGGGAGGGAGAGGGAGAGGGAGCGACAGGTTCATAAGTGAGGGGAAGGACTTGACCGATGTCTAGGACTCTGGGCATGCTCAACGGATATATGGCGAGGGATCTCGAGTATCGCCAATTACCTGTCGCCTACTTTGGAGAGCCTCTTCTAAGCCCATCTCGGCCAGGACGACAGACTTAACAGACTGTATTATCAGTATCAGTCATGGGAAAGGGAGGGCTGTGATTGGTGAACAAGGCTCCTTCCTATAGTTGGCTAACTATGAGGCCCAAACCCGTCTTTCATCTTTCCAGCATGCATGGAAGATAAGACATGGGGGCGTAGATCGCTGCAGTTTGTTGCAAGTGTGTGGAGAAGTTGGTGTCTCGCTAGAACCCACCAAGTGTGGTGAAGAGCAGAGGAGCCAAGAACATGGATAGATTGTCGATACTTGTACAATAGACACCGGCGATGTTAACAGTGCGATATTGGCCTTGTGCTGAGGCTCGTATGGATGTGGCGAGCGCGGTCTGGCACTGTAGTCAACTATCGTTAATTGCATAGCTAGTTACCTGAGCGATAACCGCAGCGGGATGCTGGATGACTCAGCAAAACAATCTCTCACGCTCACGCTCACGCTCACGCTCACATCACATGGGTGCCAGCCGTGCCGCGTCAGGCATCTAGTGTGAAAACAAAAACTCAGCAGCGGCCGCAACACGCCACGCCATGGCTGTCTGTGTTTCCTGGCCGCGACAGGGCCGGTCCAAGTTAAAATAAATATGCCCACGTGCATAAAGACTCGCGGGCGAGGTGCGATAAAAGGAAACGTGCGTAACTGTACATCTGGAGCTACTGCGCATCAATGCTTGAATAGTTACCTGGATACCTGTTTTGTATCTGGAGTTCGTATCCGACGTCCTCATGCAAAGTTCCGTTCCGACCGTTGAAGGCCTACGAGTGCAGTTGCTCAGAGTGGTTGCAGGTATGCATGTACCCCTGCTGCCAACTTTGCGCGACAAGGTACATTGCATCCAACTTTTGTTGGTACAGACCCACTGCAGCTGCCCAGATGCATGGCATAGTTCCGTGAGAGCGCCCGCAACGCTCCTTCCTTTGCCCGCAACACGGAAAGAACACCGTCACCGTGACTTTAGGAGTTGATGGTTGGAGCAATTGGCCAATCGCCGAATCGTGGTGGGCAGCTGGGACCATGATTACTGAGTCTGAGTCTGGGCGTGGATGTGGGTGCCTGCCCACCTGCCTGTTTCAGTGCGGCCGCTGTGCCCAGAATGCAACTGTAGAAACCAGAAAACCCATGATGAGATGCGATAGCAGTTACCTCTTGGACTGGTAGGTGGGTACATATCTTGGAGGAGCTTTTCACTTCATCTTCACAAAAGTTTCTGCCTCTGCTTCTTCTTCCTCCCCTTCTCATCATCTCAAACATTCCGGTTTTCTATTTTTACCTCGTCTTTGTTTCTGGCCATCTCGCTTGCAGCCACCCAGAAATCCGTGACGTCTACATTGCTTGAATGAAAACTGCAACAACGAAATCAGTCGTCGAACAGCCAGTCTTCGTCCTCCTTCCACAGCCATCTATCTCGTCTTTGTCTTTCTTTGTCCTCCTCTGATTTTCCCTTTTGCTCTCCTCTCTGGCCTCGAAATCCGCACAAGCCATCCCATCAGCGCATGCTGGTCTTTCTTTGCTCATTAATCTAGACTCGCTTCGCACCAACAGCTCAGATCACGAAGCGCTCTGCTTCCTGATCCTCCTATTATTCCGGCTTCCTTTGATCGGCTGACTCTCGACACCGGCGAGTTACCAGGAAAAGTAGTTATACACAGCAGCAACACAACATTGCACACAGCCTGCAAAAGAAGCGTCAAAGACTACTTTGCTTTTAAGCTTGGGTGTCTGCTCCCGCGCAAGCCACGTTTGATCGCCCTTGCATCCCTCTCAATTACACTACACTGTATCTCCTCCACCAAATTGACATATCCCTTCACCATCGGCCAAGACAGGCCAACTGCCCACTACGTTGTAGTCTTTTTTTGTTTCTTTTGCCGCCACTCACAATGGTCCACACATGGTGGGACAATGACCGAATCGAGGCCACCGTCACTCACGCCTTTGTTTGCCAACATCTGCTGCCTCAAGAAATCGTTCGTTTAGGCCGTCAAGTAGGATTTGGTGCAGGTCTAACCAACGACACATACTGGGACTGGATTGAGACCAAGGTCAAGCGCATCTTCTTGATCCTTGTGGATCTCGGCGTCCCTGACCAGATCTTTGGCCTGATTGACGATTCTTGGAGTGATACCGATCTCCCCTTCGACCTTGAAAACATTTCCCGGCTTGCACTGTCTACCTCCAAAGATGAACGGCTAGAGAAGCGGTTTTACCAGCGCCAGTTTCTCTATCTGGTGCGCCCACTTAGAAAGGGCACTAACACCATCTATGGTGACAACGAGATTGTCCCTGTCGATCAAGTTGACAAAAAGACACCGGTTGCTGCCAATGCCATTGACAAAGTAACAGTGGGAAACCAGACTGACACCGTTTATTGGAGACAGCGAATGCCTCTTGATGTCCAGGGCGGTCTCTTGTCTTCCCAATTCCAAGAGGTTGTCGATAACATGAGGTACATTGAAAATGATCACCTCGTTTCCTACTGGGCCTCATACGTTTATCAAGGAGTTGGATACGTGTTATACACTCCTGCTAGTGATTTTACTCTTAAGTCCTTCTTTACAAGTCGCCCCGCGTGCTACAAGAACATACCAAAACCCCAGCGCAAGGAACTCATCATGAACTGGATCATGTGCCTTACCGATACTGTCTGCTTCCTGCACAGTCACCAACGCGCCCACTCATACATCAAACCTTCTACCATTCACTTCACAAAAAACAACAAAGTCTTTCTCTCAGATACTTCCAACATGGGTCCCGAGCCTATGAACAAGCATTCCGATCGATCGTCATCATTTGACAGGGAATGGTATGATTACGCCGCCCCCGAACAATGGTTTAGACCAGCCGGACCCAACCCCGTTCCAACCCGAAAATCTTCTTTCCTTTCTTCATCGCCAGAAGGCTTCTCTACTTCATCTCCTCGCTCTGAGTTTCAGAGCACCACCGCTTCACTTCACTCTTCTAACAACCCCCACCTTAGCCCCCAAGCTGCCGATATCTTCTCTCTTGGTTGCATCATCCTAGAGCTTCTAAGCTTCCTTCTCAAAAAACAACACAAATTCGCTTCACATCGTGCAGCAAAGCACAAAACGGCTGGTCGTGGAGGGGCCGTACTTGATTCTTCATTTCACAAAAATCTAACACAAGTGGAATCTTGGATGTCAGATCTCGCCAAAGAGGCCAACAAGAAACCCCCTCATAAAGATGGCAATCACGTCTATCGCGGGTTTATTCCACTGCTCCGTATTGTTGCCTGCATGCTGGCAACTAACCCTCAAGACCGGCCGTCAGCACAAGAAGTACAGCAACGCATATATGAGATTATCACCGAGCACTGCCATATTGCAGAGCCGCATTGCGTACATCGCTACGAATTTGATTTTGGTTTTAGCCAAGCTCTTAGCCACTCAGATACCATGTCAGTATGCACGCGCCAGACGTCTGCGCCTGGATATGTCACTGCAACCCGTAGCTCAGGGCGACATAACAGGACGAGCAGCAGTGGCGGCATGTCAAGCTACAGCAGCAGCACAGGCTCTGCATCATTATTGGAAAAGGACCGTGAGCTTATTGTCAACATGGAAACAGTGCGGTCGTTCAGGTCACGCGAACATGTGCCACCTGTGTCCAACTCTCCAGTCATCTGGAAAGGAGCACAACAAGTATCGCCCTCAACCGTTCAGCCTTCCTATGGAAACAACGTCTTTTGAAGGCCTCACGTCTCGCAGAGCCCCAAAGTACCACACTACACTACCCCACTCAACAAGCCCGGCTTAGCCGGCTGGCCAGACGACATTCATGACCACCATAATTTAATTTCACCTTGGTAACAGCGCAAGGATAAACGCAAAAACGCGGCGGCACGGTATCTAGAAGAGATATAACGGTGTGCCTGACGAGGCCATCATAATAACTATGGGTATATAATACTTCTGTGTTGGATAAACTTCAGTTCGGACTACTTATAACTAGTACTATTTTAATGATTTATTCGTGTATCTAATTCACCTTGTCGGCATCTCATGACGAACCAACCTGTGCATGTTGCAATCCGGGATCCATCACTACAGCCGCAGCCACTGCTGCTGCTGCTGCTTCAGCATCAATCTGCGCCACAACTCCAGTGCCCACATTTGTTGCATGCTGTCGAATCTCGCCCTGCTGCTGAGGTTGCTGCTGTGGCTCCTGAGGCTGGGGCTGGGGCTGGTGCTGTGCTGACTGCTGATGCATCATAGAGTCCTCGTCCACATCGGTGTGGTCATCCATGTCATCCTCGCCATCGTCAGCATCGTGATTTCCGTCGTCACCACGATTACCCATGGCCAAGTCCATATCAATCTCGTTGCTCAAACCCGTCCCAACGCCTCCGTCGCCACGCTGCTTGCGCGCCTGCACAAGATTATGGATGTCTCTGCTCTTGATGCTCGACAGCGCAGGGCGGTTGAGCGCCTTGGCGCGGCCCTTGAGCTCGGCAACAATGTGGATGGGTTTGACACCAGCGTCGACCATGGTGAAGATAATATCCTTGACCGAGACAGCAGCCTTCATGCGGTACGAAGCAAAGGACGCAGGATCCATCATCTCGTGGTTATGCGTGCGGGCATCCGGGTTATCGCTCTCGCGGATGGTCCAGATCCACTCGACAGCAGGCGGGTCAGCGCCGTCGCCGTCGCGCAGACGCGGGCGCTTGACGGCGCGGATCTTCCAGCGGCAGCCGGAGCGCTCCTTGAGGCGGTGTTTTCGCTGCTTTGACGGGTGGGTGTTAGTGGGTGGGCGCGTGCGGCGGCGCCCGTTTTGGCTGCAGCGCCAGACAACGGCAGTGGGCAGCGTCTTCATGACGCACATCTTGTAGCCGGCGCTCTCGGCGTAGGCGTCAAGCGCCTTGCGCGCGTCCTTGATGTTCTCGAAGCTGTGGCCGATGAGTGGGTGGTACGGGTTGGCGGGTACAGATCGGCCAGTGGGGTCATTGGGCAGGTATGGATGGGCGGGCGCCGGAATCATGACGCTGGGCGGGGCCATTCCGTCCTGGCCGGAAATTTGTTCGGCCATGTGGCCTTGCAACTGTGATTGGGCTTGGCTTTGCAGCTGGTTCTGCATGTGAGATTGACTGTGGGCATGCTGGGCTTCGGCCTGGGCTCTAGCATGGGCATTTGCAGCAGCCTGGACTTGGGCATGGGCTAAAGCCTGCGACCGGAGAGCCTCAACGTGTTGTTGTTGCTGTTGTTCGGGCGTCAACTGAACATACTGCGTATGAGATATATGATGAGACTGGAAAGGTGACTGAGGCGTCGGCGACATGTTCTGCATGGGCCGCTGAGAAGACATGGCTGAGGACATCATTTCTGGGGTAGGCGCAGGCGCCATATTGAAGATGGGCACTTGTTGTTGCTGTGGTTCCTGCAGCTGTTGTTGTTGCTGATTATGATGTTCTTGCTGCTGCTGCTGTTGTTGGTCAATCACCACCCGAGGCGTAGACAGTACTGAAGCTGCTTCGGTCCTGGCGTGGTCCAGCGCGGCATCTTGGGCAACTGGGACAGACGAAGCCACGACGTCTGGAGTTTCGGGCGGAGCCGCGATGGCCGCAGTCAAAACTGGTGCGGGCAGCTCCGCGGGCTTAGCAGGAAGAGTCGCACCCGGGGCTTCGGTGGCCGGCACAGACAGGACCGGCGTAGGTGACGCCTCAGCCACAGCGGCCAAAACAGCGACGTCAACGTGCGAAACGGCCGCAGAAGACGGGACAGGCGCCTGCATTTCAGGCTGTTCCTGCACGTGGCTTTTGACTGGCTGATGTGCTGTATCCATAATAACCGGAGGATATATATTTTTTTCCTAAAAAAAAGAAACCTCGTGATCAAGAGCCGATGGTTCAATGCGACGGCTGGCTCGTGTAAGTCAATGTTTAATCGGCAGCGGATTCTGCGATGCTTCAGCAGATTATTGAATTCTGGTCGACATTGGAACGTCGAGAGGTTGGTGATTAGTGAAAACTCAGCAAGACTGTAGCCAAAAGGGGAGAATCCTCGGGTCACGTGACGGAGGCTGGACCCACTATTACTCCTTTGGGCGTGACATCACCACGAATTACAAGTGCACATGGAATGCGTACCTGTACCTCTACTAGTGCATGCTTTTGGCTTCAGATCAAGAGAATAAAACTTCGCGGGCTCGCAAAACCGATAACACCACACTTGTCGTCTACACATAGTAAGAACTAACGCGGAAACATCGATATGTCTCTCCAGCCGTCTAACCCTGTACCCTAACATAGGCTCGAGATGACTTGGAACGTACCTACTGCTTATCGAGGAGAACTACTGGAATGTTCCGGGTTGGGTCTAAGAGATCAGCATTTCATATTTATTTACGGTCAATATGAGAATCCGTGAACTTAAACTTCTAGATAACTTACTCTCCTTCAAATCCATGCATCACTATAACCTGTGTGCCATAACCGCTCCATCGACTAACTATATCTCCTACCTTTTGTTTTGATAACTACAACACTGGACCCTACCCTTAAATGAAGGCCTTTTCTCATACTACATTTGCCATCGCGCTTTGTAGTAGTATTGTTCAAGCTCAGCTTGTAGCAAGGAACTTCAATACGGCCAAGACATGCGAGTCCCGCAGCATCTTCGACGTACTTCCGGCCGACGACTTTGAGCCCTCTGACGCAGCCTGGGACGCAGATTCACAACTTCTATATCTGGTTGATGATAGTGGCCGTCTAGCCTCAATCCCAGGTCACTATCTTCGAGGCACCGATTTTGATAGTTCCCAAGAGGAACTCGGAGAGCAGAATGTCTTGTCTTTGTATACTGCCAACCACAGAGATGTCAAGATGTGGACCGTTACCCACGGCCTGGATCTCGAAGGGTGTGCTGTTGACCATGAGTTCCCGGAGCTGGTGTACCTCGGAATTGAAGAACCTGCGGAGATCATTGCCTTCAACGTGACAGAGGGTGTCATTCAACACCGGTACTCGGTGGATAAAAGCTTTAAAGATCTTTCGTTAGGCTTCACTGTCGGTGGGAACAAGCTCAAAAAGCATAAGAACAATAAAAAGAAAAAGGGTGCGGCAAATAGTGGCCTCGAGTCTCTGGCCTTCTATCCCAGCCCATCCCCAGGAGTTCCCTCCCGGATCCTTGCGGGCCGGCAGTCCGATAGCCGAGTATTTGTTTTTGAACTTTCCTCAGACCGTAAGAGTCTCCAGTTTACAGGATCAGTCAAGCCCCCCGGGCCCGGCCGCGATTTATCGGCGATTTCGGTCTTTCTTGGCAAGGTGTACTTTGTGTTTGATAAGGAGTTTGAGGCCATTAGTGTGCCCATGAGGCAGTTTGAAGCGGCAATTAAACCGCCGAACAAGCTCACTATCGGCAAGCTCAAAACAAAAGAGAAGAAGCCTAAATGGACCGTCCAGCAATACAAGTTTGACATCCGCGGTCAGGAGGGTCTTGCTTTTGCCTACTCGTCTTTTGCGTGTGCCCTGGGCTCCAAGGGCTGTCATGGCATTGGCGAAACTCCTGTGGTGTACGCAATTGATCCGCCGCGTAAGCCTGTGCTTGAGAAGGATGTGTTGGTTGGAAGTTTCGCTCAGCTGCAGAAGTGCTGGCGGGTGTAGCTAGGGCCATTGAGGCCAAGTTCAATGTCTATGTTGGGTATGATGGCCAAACAAATGTCAAGTGTGCGTAATTCCCAAGAGGGGGATTTATTTGTGCAGGGTAGAATCAACAGTAGGGCTAATTCCATTCCAACCCTGGCATTCGAGGAATGCAAGCTCAATCTGGTCATCAGTCATGGTGTTCTTGGCGGTTCAAAATCTCAGTCGCCTTGCTAAGCACCTGCGGCTTTGAAGCAACTCGAAACACGGGAAGGATTGAACGTCGACAAAAAACTCAACGATAGGTAGATCTGAGGCATTAGGTACGTGTATAAACCGGCAGAAGTTCCTTCCCAGCCGACACCGACAGTTGGGCTAAGGGAGGAATGCCCATGGGCACAAAAGGAAAACTAAGAGCAATTCTGGGTTTGAAGTCGCCCTAGGACGTCTGAAGAACCTACTTTAGGATTGACAAACGGCCGTGGGAATTCGTGTTGTGCCCCCTCTGGTAGTGAGAAGAGACAATGGAATGCATGTAACAGCGCATAACTTGCCATCAAGAGTCAAAAGGACTTTCATGCCTTTTGGACCTTCATTGATATTGGTCTGTGTATATGGACTCCGTTGACGGGGACGGGTGGAACACAGGACAAACAAAGCAGGGGAAAGAACAATGAACGCGATCTTATTGTACTACAGAAGCACACAGGCAGACGCGTTGCCAAAGACAGCCAAAGCCAAAGGCCAATACCAAACTATCACATATGTAACAAAATGAACTGGTGTGGGTTCATAAAAATCTTGGTACTTTTGATTGACATTTCTCGGGGGCTCACAGCGGGAGAAAGAGCCTTGGGATGATGTAACATGGCCATGGTAGCACAGGATTGGTTTCACAGCAAATAAGCCGAAATCTGCCAAGATTAATCCGCAATGATGGGCGCATGCCACGGGGAGCAAAGACCTGAAGCAGGAAGGAGCAGTTCACGAAGCAACTGATTCATTAGATTGTCCGGTTTCTTTTGGCTCTTTCCTAGCTGGCTGTTGGCAACTGCTCCCCTCGAGCTGGAGGCATCTTTCTTGGGATGAATACCGCTACTTCCACGTCTGCTTTGGCTCCCTACGCGCCTGCCCAAGTCCCGTACCGTCCCTTACACCTTACATCCAGGATTATCCCCTTTGATGCTCAAGTGAGATCTGTATGCGGCTTCTTTAAAGATGGGCTCATCTTCCCTTCTCCTAGGCGAATATCTTGTTGGTCTCTCACGGCTTTATCGTTTTCTTTGAAACAACTGCAAACAGACACATTTTTCTCGATATCGTTTATGCAATGACTTCTCTCAAGCTTACTCTGGCACTGAGCTTTGCTGCTACTGTGGCTGCCATTTCCACGCTAGAACAATATGGCAACAAGATTTATGATCAGGATGGAAACCAGTTTTTTATGAAAGGTATGCATCAAGTACAGGCATAGCCTAGAATATGACAATGTGACAGCGCTAACGCCGCTATAGGAATTGCCTACCAACTGCGACCTAACGATCCTCTCATTGATACCGAACAGTGCACTCGTGATGCTGAGCTTATGAAGGAGCTCGGCGCAAACACTCTGCGTGTTTACCATGTTGACGAGACGGCTGATCATGATGGCTGTATGAAGGTCTTTGAGGAGGCTGGAATATACCTGACCATTGATCTTGATGACTTTGAATCTTATATTCTACCAGTACGCTTACTAGGATACAAGCCAACGTTGACTGAAACTATACTAACTCACTTGAACAGTACGACACATTCTGGAACGAGACTCAGTACGAGTCGTACACCAAGACAATGGATGCTTTTATCCAATATGACAACCTTCTTGGCTTCTACGTTGGTAATGAAATCATTGCCAAGAGCGACCAGTCATATGCCGCCCCTTACATCAAAGCAGCTGTGCGGGATATGAAAGCGTATCGTGGCAAGAAAGGCTACCGCAAGGCGCTAATTGGTTACAGTGCAACTGACATTGTAGAGCTTCGTCCTATGCTGCAGGACTATCTGACCTGCGGAGGCAACAATGACGAGATTGTCGACTTCTTCGGCATCAACGCCTACGAGTGGTGCACACCGAACACTTACACTGGCTCTGGATATGACAAGCTTCAGGCAATGGCTGAAAACTTTCCTGTTCCCATCTTTTTCTCCGAGACTGGGTGTAATGTTGGGGAAGCACGCGAGTGGGAGGACATGGACGCCATCTACAGCGATCCCATGGTGAATGACTGGAGTGGTGCCATTGCCTACGAATGGATCGAGGAGCAAAACAACTATGGAATTGTCTCGTACGGCCCACCAGCTGATCAGGCAGCTCCAGTTACGGGAGACATTTACGACGGCTTCACCCGCAAAGGCAAGCCGACTCCCGTGCAGCCAGACTTTGACAACCTCAAGTCCCGCTGGGCCACAAACACTCCTGTAGGCACGCCTCGTTCGGAGTATGACAGCTCTAGTGTCTCTACTCGCGACTGTCCCACGGCTACAGCTGGCGGTTGGCAGGTCGATGGAAACGTGCCACTACCGACGCTTGGACAGACGTACACTGGTCCGCTCCCTGCCGCGCAAACATAGAGCAAGGGCATGTTGGCTACATAAGTAAATTACATTGAAAGTCGGTATTTATTGTTGATGAAATCACAGTGTGAATATAAGTGCACATGAATAGTAAGATAACTAGTAATGTCGAATGAATCTTGATATCACAAAATGTTTGCAGTGTGCAGCAGTGGACTGTGGACTGGCGACGTAGTGCTCCAAAAGTACGTACCCGAGGTGCCACAACCCAACCCGATCCTTCAACGAGCGTAATCAGTCACGTGACCCCGCATCCACCCGAGCCAGGCGTGATTTCTGGCGATGAAATCGCTTCTCAACGCAGCTTTTAGCACCTTGAGACCCAGTCCGCATTTTCGCACCATCACGAATCCCCTCCCCCCACCAAACACCCCAAAACACACTAGCAAACATGGTTTTCGCGTGGAAGGCCGCTGGCATCAGGTACGTCGCTTTTTGGCATGATTTTGTGTCGATTTGGAGATGCAATTGGTGTTTGTCAATTGCAGAGACCAGCGGTCCTTTTTCTGGCCCCTCCCCAGCAGGGTGCTTCCGAAGCTCTTTGAGCGAGCGGTTTTACCCGATGGCCCATTGTCGACACCCAGTGCCGCCATCACGACTTGCAAACCAACATGGCTAACATGGTGAAATTTCCCTCTATTTACAGCTACAACCGCTACCTGGCCGTCGCTGCGCGTGCAGTCCGCCGCAGCCTCAAGGAGGACAAGAGAATCGTTGCCGAGCGCCGCGCCGAGTCTGAGCTGAAGGTCAGCGCCTGGAGCGTGAGTCCTCCCCTTGGCGATGTTTCCTTTGCCCAACAGGCTCTTTGATCGATGGGAAAATGACAGTAACGAGAATGTCTCCGGGGTATCAGGAAGCTGATTCCGACCTGGGGAGGCCGTCTTCAATTAGCCTGTACCATATATTGCTACACCTGGTGACCCTCGGAGACTACCCGCACCTTCATGGCTCCTGAGCGATCAACGACCACCCACTTCCAAACCCCAGCTTGCTGACTTTTTTGCTCTGTCTAGAACGGCAAGGCCGGCGAGGCCAAGACTCTAGGCCAGTCTTCCACCTAAATGTCGCGTTAACCCCCCATTGACTCGGAACCTTGAGCAACGGCTGTCTAATTTCTCGTTTGGATGTCATTGGTGCCTTGACGGGCGGTCCCACTCACTACTCTGTCACCCGCCCACGTCTGGGGTGATTGGGCCCGCCTCGACTCGGACACGCTTTAATCTGGCATCGAGGTGCCACACGCCAATCGCAATGCCGTAGGGCTTGGCTCTGCCTGCTGGAAGGCGACAACTGTACAATAGACTCGAAGACAATAAACCCACGAAACTAGAACACGACAATTCCTAGCAGCGTGACTGTTTGTGATGGAACCCCCAATACGTGAAGTATGCTGGCAATGAGTCAGATTGTAGCTATGTAGAATAAGCCATGCAGAATCGCACGCTGCAGTGTCGCAGTGTCTATTCACTGGTAGTCTTCAATCTGCCGGCTTGCCGTTGATGTCGATCCAGGCCGACGCTACAAAAATGAACATGGCGGAGGCGGAATTTACGGCGGGTTTGTTTGATGATGCGGCGTTGCTTTGCGTGTATGTATGTTGTACCTGGAAACGTGTATGCTTAAAAATCAGGCCAAAATTTGCAGGAACTTACACGATTTCAAGACTCACTTTTCTTCGGTATGTTTTTAATCTGAAATTTCACCTGACTGCTTTTCGTAGTTGCACATTATCAACCAAAGTTTGATATTCTTTTTTTTAACCCAGATATCATGGCCTTTGGTAAACTCTTCCCATCTTTTTTTCCCATCCCTCAATTTTTGCTGGTCCCATCTGCCCTAACAAGGCTATGTTTGCCCGCTAACTTACCACCCCTCCCCCTCCTTAGATATGGCCGCCATGGGCTCTAGCCTCCCTCCGCGGACGCACCCGTCCGATGCCCCGTCATCGGGCCTTGTTTACACAGATGTGACGGCGGCTTTCCGAAGGGCCGTGGCCGGTGAGTTTCCGTCTCCCCCCTCCCCTCCCCCATCTTGAGCTGCCCTTCCGGCTTGGCTCGGGGTCCAACGGCTGACCGGCTCTCGCTGCTGTAGACATGAAGCCCGGAGAAATTATCAAGGATGAGCAGTTCTCGCTGTTCGACTCCGTGGCTGCACTCGAGGTCCGTCTCTTTTTCCCGCAACTTTCTTTGCCGTCGTGTGACTGCTGGCTGACTGGGCTTGCGGGTTCGCTTGATGTGGACGTGATAGATGATGGACCCCAAAATGGACATCAACTGTGCTGAGGCCGAGACCGAGCCAGAGCCAGAGTTTGATATCGCCCGGGATCTCACGCCTCAGCAAGTTCTCGGCATCATGGATCAACTAATTAGTCAAGAGGTAGGATATTCTGTGCGGTTTTGCGCTGGTTCCTGCCAATATTCACAACTTGGTGCGCGTTTGCAATACTAACCGCAGAAATCTAGATGGCATGGCACATGGGTTATCCTCTATCTCTGACCCTCTTCTCTAGTCATTATATTGACCAGTTGCTTTCTACGGCTCCTTCCAGTGTGCGCATGGCCCAGTTCTCATTCAAGTCATCGTGGGGAAAGTTTACGCCAGTCTCTGTTCTCCGGGCATACTGCATCGGTTTAGTAAAGACATGCGACATGGTGAATGACCACATCAACCAGGAGCACTATTACGAAGTATGTTGGTCTCTTCTTGTTCCTAGCTAAAGCGCAACCTCTAACCCCCGCCCACAACAGGAAGAAGACTTTGTCACCAACACATACAGGCGGACTCTGCTTGGTCATTTCTCTGTCGAATCAGTCACGCAGGAACTCATTGATGCTCACAGGAATTTGTCAAATGGGGAGTGTGACACCAGCCCAGAGCTAGTCTCGGCGTTGTGTGCCCGCATAAGGTTCAGGATTTCGTTTATATCAGCGCTTGAGAATACTCAACACCGTCTATACCCCTCTCTAATTGAGCGGACATGGCAAAAGGGTCTCAAGGATGTCGAGGAGGTCATTGCCACACATCACCTAGCCGAACCTGTGCCTGAGGCTTTCAGCGCAAAACTGCAGCAGAAGCTGTCTAGTAGCATGCCGCCTCGCCAGTTGGTAGATATCGGGTATGAAACGGGATTTCGCTTGCTAAAGCAACTTTTCGAAGATGGGCTCAAGGTCACAGATGTGCTCGAATACAAAGATCCTCTCACTGTGCAGGTAAGCAGACATCTCCACCCAGTTCTTATCATCTTAAAGGACATCTTGTTAACCCCCCTCCCCCCCAAGAACTTTGTGGTTCACTTCCAAGCAAAAAAACCTACACCTCTCGTCATTACGCGCTCAATCCTCCAAAACTATCTTTTCAAGGACCTTGTAGTTCTTGGAAATGCCAGCTTGAGAATGCTACTGGACGATGATCTCACCATCACAGTCAAACCACCTGGTGTACTTCTAGATCCCATCAACGACTATGTCGAGGACACCACTGATGCCCGGTATCACATATCTCAGGAAATGGAAGCCTTCCGCGTCCGTGCCGCCAATTGTTGTCTTGATATTTACCGCAGCCTATGCCAAAACCGGTGTCGTGTGCGTCGGATACTCTACCACGTGGTGCGCGACTGGGATCTACTCGAAGCTAATGCCGTCGAGTTCGACAGCCGCCTGCACACTCTTGCTACCAAGCCCGAAACTCTAAACATGTCGCGCGAGTCACTTGTGGACTCGGACTGTGCTGGTTATGTGTCTAACTGGCAGCCTCTTACGCTGTGGTCGCGGTTGCACAAGCTCAAAGTCATGGTGTTCATTGTGGAGCTGGGCTTCGAGTTGGACATCTACTACAAGCATGAAATGGCTGCGATGTACTACTACCTCTCGACTCTCTGTGAAGAGGTTCAAGATCTCGAAGCTATCATTCAACGCTATAACACCGCTGCTCCGGATTCCAACACATCAGGGCTATACAAACACCACCATATGCTCATGCGCAGCGACACGCTGCGTTACATCATCAAGCACAGCATTTCCAGTGCCCTGGTCGCCATTTTCGCAGCCCTGCAGCGCAAGCACGCTATACAATCGCCCAAACAACCGTGCGGCACCGACGAGCTACGCTACGAACTGCGCATGCGGCCGTTTGCCATCAAGACACGTCCGCTGCCGACATACGATGCCTTCCAGGCTGCGCTAGCGGCTGTGGGTGTAGATGCAAGCATGGGCACTGTGGATGGTGGTGGCGCTGTTGTGTCGCTAGAGGAACTGATGCAACGTGCTGGCTCATACGCAGAAAAGGCACGCTCGGCGCTTGTAGACCTGGAGGCACTTGTGAGCGCGGGGGTGTTTGCGCATGGCTCGCTCCATCTCCAGAAGGATACTCTGTCTGAAGTTGGCAATGCGATTCAAGAGGTAATTGAGGTAACTAGAGTCCTCGAGAAGGCGGTTCAGGAAGATGCCAAGATCCAGGTGACAATGCCTGTGCCTGAAGATATACATGCTAGTACTTGGGTGGTTCCCAAGGTCAAGCTGATATAACAAATTCAGAAAAGAACACAGTTATTAAAGATGTGTTTCATAGTAGCTCTGTTCCTACTGGGGTATACGTAACTATTACTATCAACTCGTCCTGTCCATCTGAGTACATTCTGGAATGTGGTCTGTGGCCCGTCTTTCCCACCATTGACTCCAATGTTGTTGTTAAATCTGCCCTTTCCATGATGATTGCTGCGATTATTGGGTCAAGCCTTGATGGCCCGGTTCATGCGTGCGCGCGCAATTCGCTCGTACAGCACATCTTTAAAAGCAAACAAGAATGCGGCTGTCATGACGCTCTGGACCAACTTGGGGCCGATGCCTGTAGTCCTGTTAGTTAACCATTTCTGTCTGGCCATACTGAAATAAAAGGTATGGTTGGAGAAGTCTTACCATTGTACAGAGCACCGTAACCTTCGCCTCCGACCACGCGTCGGAATGTCGCAAAAACGCCCTCGTCCTTTTTCTGAGACACGTGCATTTGGGCCTTGACGGTGATGTAAGGGTAGGTTATTGATGTTGCAAAGAGCTTAGTCAACGCGCCAAGATAGAACGCAATGCTCGGAGAAACCTTGACAGCGCGCCGTTCCAGCATGTTTTTGAGCTGCTCAAAGAGACCATACTGCAGGATGGGGTTGATGACTAGCACCAGCGCAGGCACGACACCGGCAAACAAGGCTGACGGGCCCTCGTGCTTCAGGAGCGCAAGAAGGGTGCCGATAGCGCCGATTCCAGCCTTTGATCGGGGCGGTGCGGGTGATGGGTGCCGTGGGGCAGTCGCTTCGGGCACTGGCACTGCAGCGTCGCCACTATTGGCAGCTTCAAGGTCGGCGTTGGCCAGCTTGGGTGTACCTTTTGAAGCGTCGCCAGAGTTTCCAGTAGTGACGCGCGTGTTGACAACCCAAATGGGATTTGTGATGATGACAGTCGCCGATCCAGCAAAGGCTCCGGCTAGAATGGACTCTCCGGCAGTGAGACGGCGGCTGTGGCGGCCGGCCTTGAGAGCAGCACTCTCGAAGAAACTCTTGCACCATTCGTACCAAAAGTAGTAGACGAAATTGGTGACACTGATGCCAAAAAGAGCAGAGTTTAGACCCGCGTACAGACCGCCAAAGCCCTCGCGCGCAATAATCTTCTTGGCGGCATCGAGAAAAGTGCTGTCCGCCTTGCGCGAATCAACCTGAGCGCGGGTAGAAAGAGTGACCAGGGGATAGCTAGACGTGGAGTTAGCGGATGTTGACTGTGGCTCTTGGGGTGATGTCATTTCACATGCTAGGGTGCCGTCTCCAGCAAGCAAGCGCCGACAAGGCATGCTGAAAAGACCGCACGCACGGCCAGCGAACTTACGTGAGGGCCATGGAGAGCAGACCTCCGCCTGAGCCAGCGAGAGCATGCGCGACATTGTCGTTGGGCGGCACGGGGGCCAGCGCTACTGGCTTGGAAGCAGCCACCATTTTGAGATGGACGATAGAGTCGGTCGAAGGAGTAGGAACGCGCGGAAATAAGTGCAGCGCGACTAGTAGTTGTTGGGGAAAATCCAGCACAAGAAAAGAAGCAAACAAAAAAGTATGTAACGGGGAGAGTTTGGAGATGCACGCGAAATGCCAAATGGGAGGCGTGCTGAATATGTATTTGCAATAGTTTGTTACAAGGAGCCAGTTATAAGTCAGCGGCCAGAATAAGCAGGTTCCCGGGCTCCAGCGCCGCCTTCTTTTTGGTCTTGTGCTGCTGATTTCACGGCATCTTCGCCGGCCAAGGCATGAGCCGAGGTCGAGACAGGGTCAGGTGCTTGCCAGAGGCGTTGGCCAGGGCAGATTAAATGCCGAGTCTAGGGGCGCCTTTTGCTACAGTGTGGCCGCCTCCAAGTAGCGGCGCCTAAAGCTGACAGCAACTTCAAGCTCGTCCCGTGGGCACGGGTGCTACAAGCGGGGAAGCTCGGGTTCTGGCTTTGGCAGCTGCAAGGGCTTCATGAAGCTGGCTATTTCCCTCGAGCTTTGTTTTCGAGCTTTTGAGGCCAAGGACGAGGAAGCCGGGAGAACATTGCATGTGATCGCGAACTCGACAGGGGGAGCAGTACATAGACCCTTATGTACAGACCCGTCTTAAGGGTTATGGCGAGAACAAAAGTGGAACCGAGAAGTATCAGGCATGAACCATTAAACCCAATGAAGACAAGTCGCAGTCAACTGGTCCAATTGCAGGATCAACATCTGCGCTGTCAAAATAGTCAACAAAGAAGGCTCACCGACACACATCATTGGCTGCTAGCTCATCGTCATCCCATCCAAGCTGCCCAAATGCCCAGGATCCCAGATGCTCGCGTGGTGATTTCGGAGCCCAAAGAACCACTTGTGCTATTGTTGTGCAGCCCGATGACAAACAGGGTAACTGCGCCGCACCTTCCAGCATTCCAATTCCACTCTTGCACCTTCCACCCATAATTTGCCGGCCGCCCACAATTTGGCAAATTTGAGGCCAAAAATCCGCACCGCGCATTCCCAAAATCGCCAGCGGCCTTGTTTATCAGGCTTCATTCCGACGCGTTTTTTGCTTGCCCGCAGAATGGCAGTCGCTGCTTATGACGAGACCGACCGTGTTTCTTCTTCTCCCGATCCGCTCAATTCCGAAGCCGACTATCCGCTCTCGCTCACGACGACGACGCCCGCGCGACGCGCCCTCCGCGGCCACCACCGAAAACCCACCGATAGCGCTGCTGCTCCGGCGCATTTGAATCCACAGCTGCCAGCGTCTGCCCGCCGATCCGCCGCCCAGTCCGCACGAAGCAGCATCGCAAGGTCTAGCGCACGAAGCGGCGCCATCTCACCCCGCAAGCAAACTTTTGAACTGCAGGTCGGCCGCGACATTTCGCCCCAGCGCCTTCTAGTCACCGTGGAGGCCAACGACTTTGACTTTGCCGGCGGCGGCTTGCACCGGCGGCTTTTTGCTTCCTCCACGCCGCCGCCGCAGCCGACACCATCCAAGATGACCCCTGTATCTACCCGCTCGACGCGCCGCGTGCCGCTCAAAGGCGAAGATGAAGTATCAACCCGCATAGCCGGCACTCCGCGCAGACCTAGGGCAACCAGCACCGCCAGCAAAGACGCCGGCTCTCGGAATACACCGGCAAGGAGACAATCAACACGTCAGCGAAGCGCCACCCCGAGTCGCCCAACCGACACGCCCATGCGACGAAGCACACGCACCGCTAAAACGCCAATGAGAAAAAGTGTCATGATATCTGATCTTGCTAGCACGACGCCCGACGACGCCTTGGATCTCGGCGAGACGCCACTCCCCGTCGTTCCCAAGCCAAAACCCACGCCTTCCCGTCGCGCAAGCCGGGCACAAAACATACAAGCGACAAGGACTCCCACAGCAGTTATCGATGACGAATTCGATCTAAACGAAATTCTGTTCCCAGTACCCAGCACGAAATCACTGCCTGATGCTCCGCCACAGCCTACGCCGGCTGACTCGGGCGCTAGCGCTGCGAGTGACGAACCAGCAACGACCATCGACGTCGTCACTACCACTATTCCCATAGCCGAAACTCCTCAAATACCTCGGCGCGCGTTGAAGCGAAGTCGAGGTAGCGGTGCAAACTACTTGGACACGTCTGCAACAAAGCGCCAGAACACACCGCGGCGACCAACTCCGGCCCGCCAAACAGAGACCAGTAACAATGCCAACGATAAACAACCAACTACCACATTTGCAGATTTGTTTTTGGACTCTACCCCGGATTGCTCTGAGTCGCCTGCATATGCGACTAATGCTCCTGATATCTCTGCTCTGCAGACAATCGCCGAAAAATCACATTTAGAACAACAAAAAGAGGTACATCAAGACACTGCACCAAATGACGACGACGATGGGGATCTTTGGCTCGACAATCTTTCTGACGATGAATCTCGATTTCGCCACACTTCTCGAGCTTCTGGTGCTTCGAATAAACGTACACACCCTGAGGATGTTGTCTCTAGTTTTGAGCAAAAACAACAGTCCTTGGAGGATGGCAACGCCGATGATGATGAGGAGCCTCTTGAGGTACCACAAATTCACGAAGAAGACCAACAACAGCAGAGTTCCATGGATACCCATTTTGCACCTTTACACGAACTGGAAGGATCCGAAGACGAATATGCCGAGGAGCGAAACGAGACAGAGAGTGGCAAGCCCGAAGCTGCCCAAGATACACAACCAGGAGAAGAGAACCCGCGGGAGGAACTCCCTGCTCATCGAGAATCTATTGAGTCCCCAGAGCAGCGTCATTTGCCCGACACACGTCTAGTACCTGGCTCCTCCAGACATGCTCCCCTCAGAATAGAGTCTGAAGCACCTTCTGAACCAATGTCTGAAGCCATGTCTGCTAGCTCCCACATGCGCCATGACGAGGACTTCAGCATGATCTTTCCGGACTCTCTGCACATTGATACGAGCCTGCCTCTTGGGTCTCGTCAAGATTTTGGAGAAACCACAAACCTGGCCATCAACCGTACACTGGAGTCTCTCAGACGCGATCAGGAACATGGCGAGAATGGCAGGCTTGAATCCAATGCTTCAACTCCTTTTCGTCTGGACACTGTTGCCGAGGAGCCCGAGGAAGAAAGCCACATTCAGGATCTGCCCCGCCTATCTTCGCCTTTGATAAGATTCGGTGGCTCTCCGTTGCTAAAATCGGCTACCAAGAATGCTGCGGCCGCCCATAACATTACCAGCCCAATGTTGGGCCGACCCCTAACACCCCGTCAACGCAAGCCGCCATCTCTGAGCCGGCAGCTCCTAACCCGCGAGGCACTGAAGATCGAGAAGACGCCGGCTGGCAAGATTGCGGACAAGGTGAAGGGCTTTGGTACTCTGTTATCCTCCGGAGCTCGAAGAAAACCCCGCCAGTCACCACAAGTTCAACCCACAGAATATGAAGACTCATTCACGCAGCCGTCCGAGTCTTTCTTGCAGACCATGGCACCCAAGGCGGGCGAATATGACTATTTAATCCACGAGGAGTCTACAACACCACAGACCGTTGCACGTCCTGACGTGATTGACTTGGAATTGGAAAATGAAACGCCAACTAGAGTTCCTACCAATATGACCGACAGAACCACAGCTCTTCCTCACGATGACCATCATGAAGCCCAAGTCAATTCTTTCTCCCCGGAGAGAGATCCCGAGGCCCAAAACGAGGAACATGCCTCCACTACACCAAATGTAGTTTCTGAAGAATATGGAAGACCAAATGACAAAAATGAACAGAAAAAACAAACACCGGTAAGTAATTCATACGCATATTCAGGTATGTTCGAAGCGACGCTGACAAGTATATCTAGGTTCATACTGGCCCACCAAGCGTATCTACCAACGCCGCGCCGGCAGCCAATGGACAGCCTACAGGTGCCGTGGCCGCTTCATCTCCAGCGCCATCTGCCGCCAAACCGGCTGAGAGGCCGCTCCTGTCATCCGCTGTTCGGGCTGGGTGGGCTCTACAAACCGTTACGAGCGAAAAGTCGTCCCCTATGAACCAGAACGGCCTGGGATCTCCTTTTCGCAGTGACTCTTCTCCTTTGGCCAACCGCAAACCTAGCGGCAAGCAATCGCTGGAGGTGCCTGCACCAAATCCGCCCCGTCTCTTCGGCGCCCAGGCCCACGGCCCCGTCCAACCAGAGGGCCTGGCAAATATTCCGGACCCGACTAGCCCGGTCACCTATGAGAAAGAGGACAGCATCTTTAAGCCTGCAGCTACTACCAAACATGGTGACTCTTTTCGGCGCGCTGGGCGGGTGCGTCGCGCAGCTTCTCTTTCTCCTTCTGGCGAATCTACAACTCGGATAGCGCCGGTTGTGCCAATTCTTGCAGCAGAAGAGGAGCACGTCGCCGATGTGTCATGGACCACGGACCCGAGCCGATCTGTGCAAAGAAGCGCCCCGTCTCCCGCGCGCTTTGGCTTTATTTCTGACAAGGAAAATATTCTGCATGTGGAGACAGGTGCAGATGATGACGCCGATCTTTGGGCTTTTGAAGCCGATCGTTCACCAGCAGACGCCCATATTGATAATCGTGCCCCTGCTGCTTCAAAAGGGCCCAACAAGCGCATGCTGCCTACTGTTGCAGAAGAAGAGGTTGGGCTCATGGAGTTGCCGAACAAGAAGATGGCACTTGACAGCAGGTCCACGACGGCCAGGCCGCCTGCCGCCACCAGCATCAAGGCCACACCTGGTGGCGGCCCTTGTCAAAATGGCGGCAGGATCCAAATGCAGGGATCATCTGCCACTAATTACCGGGGCTCAACGCAATTCCGGCCCATGATTGGACGGCATCGTGGCATTGTGAGCCAGAATGGGTCAGGCGAGAGTCCCGAAGTCACCAGCAAGACAGCCTATTTCCAGCGCAAGCTCGAGCAGGCTCGCCAAGAGGCTGAACATCAGCAGACTTTGCAGGCTGGGCAAAACCCGTTGGCGCGTGGTACCAGCAACGACACCCATACCAGTTCGCCAGCAACCCCTGCCCTAGGTGCCCGGGTTGGCAGCAACGAGCGTGCTGGCCCTGGCTCAGGCCGCATTGACCTTAGCACTTTCTTTTCGTCTCCCCTTTCTCTTCCTTTTCAGTCTGCACGCAAGGCTGCAACAGCTGTGGCCGCCGCCGCCTCGCGCAGAATTTACCCTGGCACTACTACTACCACAGATATGCAGGACGAAACTGACACCGAGCAAGACCGCCGCCACACCGACCCCAACGAAGACGACAGTGGTCCAGCCCTGCTCACCAGCTCCATGTTCCCTTCCTTGCCCCAAAGGCAACCAAAGACTCGCAGCAGCCAGCGTTACCAACCTCCCAGCCGCATTGTAGAAGTTTCTCGTTCCTCTTCACCCAGTGCCGCCGAGACTGACGAAGAGCATGGCGACACATTTTTTGACCATAGCATGGCTCACACGATTGATCAGAGTTATTTGAACGAGAATGATCAATTAGATCAGGGTGTCGACGGAAACAACGAAGAGCATGACCGTTACGTCCTGAACCACTCTGATGATCAGCCAGACGAGGATGAGGGCGAGGATGCCAATGTACAGAGCGACGCTGCCATTGCCTCTATGAATGGGGAAGACGGCGAAGAAGGCTCTGCCAAGGGCGATGAAAATGGACCGTCAACCCCCGCTAAACGCCCAGCAGAATCAAGGCCCCAAAACGCACATACGCCGCCGCAGATGCAACTTTCTTCCGACGACATCTCGCGTTGGCGTGAAGAGACCTCCCGAGTCATGGAAGAATCACCCAACGAAATGCGACCCATGCCGCGCCCTGGCTTCCCGCATCACCGCGCCATGTCACCAAGCAAGTCGTGTATTCGGTCTCCGCTGAAGGGGCGCACGCCCGGCCGTGTCGTTGAATTCACTAGTAGCACCCTGAGTCCTCTCGAGCAACAGCGGCAGCGCATTGAGCGGCAAAAGGGCATTGCCCTCGAAAAACAGAACCTGGCTGCGGAACAGCAGCGGGAGGCCGAAGCCTTGGCTCACTTTGAGCGCCAAGCCCTCGAGGGCGCACGGCGTGAGCGCGAGCTTTCTGCTGCGTCAGAGACTGCGGCTCCGTCACCGAAGCGGCGCCGCACTGTTGGCATCGAGCCTCCTGTCACCCTTGCGCCACCAGTTGGTGGCTTTGTGCATCAGCCTATTGAGTTGGACGTTGGGCAGGAAACTGATCCCGACTACGAGTACGAAGATGAAGATGAAGACGAAGACAATGATGAAGACCTGGATGCCGACTCTGAAGTCGAGGCCGAGCACAATCTGCAATCCAGCGACGAAGAGCAAGGATCCCCCTCAGTACCTCAGCCCAACCGGCTCGTTGATCTCTTCACACCCAAGAACATACTCGCCGAGCGCCAGCGCGCCGCTGCCGCAACCTACCACTACCTCGAGCCACAAGCGCCGCCAGACCCGTCCAGTTCTCCCTCCGCCGCATCCACCGCCAGCTCCGCGCCAACCATTGTCCTGCCGCGCCGACTGCACCTCTCGCGGCGTGAATGGACCAGCGACCACTGGCGCCACCTCAAGTACCTCGTGACAATCCGGCGCACGCGGCTTTTCTACTTCAACGCGCAGTACGCGCGGCCCTCGGAGCGCGCGCGCCTCGTCGGCGAGACGGTCTCGGGTGCCGGCGAGTCGATGCTGCTCACGCAGGAGCACGCCGACGCCGTCGACGCCTTCATGGCTGACGTGCCCGGCTGGCGCGTGCGTGATGTCGCCAAGCGCGTCTTCGCCATTGTCAAAACGGACGAGCTGCGCCAGCGCGAGTGGCTGCGCCAGCAGCAGACTAGTAGCGCGCCGGGCAGTCGCCGGGAGCATCAGCCAGAGACTGAGGCGCAGGGTGCTGCGTCGTGGTGGCGCCGTTGGGTGTCCTTTTTGTAGGAAGCGGTGGCCATGACGAGCTGCTTCTCCGTGTTCTCGACTCTTTCTTTTGCGATGCCCAGTATTCAAAAGTTTCATGTTCATTTCCTCTTTCTGTCTATCCACGTTTTCCACGACCCCCATAGTAATATCTCCGGCCACGCCTTTCTCCTTGACCCGCGCCTACTGTTTTCTAATCCACTCATTACACAATCTCTCTTCCTCTTCGACCTTTGCGGTACTTTTGTGCTTCTCGTTTCCTTTTCTCTTTTAATTAGTAGAAGCAACATCCCCTTTTCGGGGGTTCCTAACTCTTAATGTGTCAACTCTTGGTGGTGCGAGGTATCCTGTTTTTTTTTTCATTTTTTTTTCATTTAACAAACAAGTTCTTACTTGCTTGTTTCTATCCCCATTGGTGTTGTTTTTTTTCTTTGGCATGGTCATCATCAATTTTTGGATACCCAGATAGTCTTAAATACTCACGATAGCGATCTCCCTTTTTCTTTTTGGAATCTTGTGCGTCCCAGGAATTCTCCATAACCACTACAGATCCCGGGTACATACATGCATGTCAGCAGATTGTAGAAGGCAAAGTATTCATGACGCTGTATTGGTGATTATCTCATTGTGCTTCCCACCGTTGCAAGCCTCTTCCTCCTCTCTTTCCTCTAGCACCCTCTCTACTCCAGCTGTGACGCTTGGTTCTGGTACAGCAGATCAACGACATTACTCAGCTTTTCAATCGTAGCCAGAGCAGCGTCATACGTCTCGTCGCGGTGGGTTTCGTCAAAGATGATGAGGCAGCCGGCACCCTGATCAAGCACGCCGATAATGACCTTGTCGAGAATCATTTGCGACAGCTTGTGCTCGACCTGCTGGGTGTCCAGGCCGACCATGCTGGCAATATGGGCGATTTCGACGCGCGAAAACGGCTCAATGACCTTGATCAGGTTCTGCTCAAGCATGTTGTCGTACAGACGGCGCAGGTGGCTGCGCACAAAGGCGTCGCTGCCCAGCTCGTAGCGGTACGTGCCGAGGGCGCGCTCGTACTCCTCGAGCGAGCGCGAGGCGTGTGCGCGCGCAATGGCCTTCATGGCCTCGAGGCTAGAGCTGGCGTACTTGAGCGCAGGCTTGCCGGCCATGAGCTGGTTGACGTCGTCGACTTCGTTGAGCATGATCTTGCAAAGCAGCATGTACTGCAGGGCAGCAGTGGCCTTGACCGTCTCTTCCTGCTGGCCGTAGCCATCAAGTGCCTCGATAAAGTAGGAAAAGGCCGTGTTGAAGTCCTGGTCTTCGGCATGCAGCATGCCGCTCTGCATATCCAGGTCGGCCTGGATGCGGGGCGGTGTGTAGACGGACGCAGCACTGGTGCGGGCGCTGGTCAGCGAGGCGCGGGCCTTTGCAATGTTGCCTAGGGCATGGTGGGTTCGCGACTCGAGCAGTTGCACCTCAACCAGCATGAGCTTGTCGTCCAGGCGCTTGAGTTCGCGGAGCAGGCTGTCGCATAGTCTGAGAGCGTCGTAGTACAGCTGTTTGGCCATGTACAGGCTGACCAGACGAGTCTCCAGGCTTTGGCGGAGGAAGCCGCGGCGTTGCGACGTGGCCCATTCTATGCAGGATTTGGTGACGTCGATCTGAAGGTCGGTAGTGTTGGGGATATCGTGGAAGAGGTCCAGGAGAGCCTTAACTGTGAATAGGTCAGTGGCGATTAGCATGTACGTCATCGACAGCGACGGGGGTTGTGGCGTGCAAAAGCATGAACATGGAGCTTACCCAGCTTGGAGGTTTTGGCTTTGGCAAAGTCGGAGACCACTGTCCGGCTATTGTTGATCAAGGCGACAATCTGTTGGGTTTGCCTGCACCAGGGTTAGTCCAGATTCCGGAGAGATAGAGACAATGGGGAGATGGCCGTGGAGAGGGCGGGCCAAGGAGCAGCTTACTTCTGGTCACGATAGAGGCGTCCCAAGCCCAGCAGGGCATCCTCATATTGGCGGATCTCGGCTTCGGACGAGTTGACGGTGGGCGGGTTGTCGAGAATGGCCTTGTACTCGGGCTCAGTCTTGAGCTCTACTGTCCGGGAGCTCTGTCCCTTGATTGAAGGGCCAGCCATGATGTGTCGAGGATGAGGGTGAGGATGAGGGTGTGATGGCAAGAGCACAAACGCTGTGGCGTACTGGGAACGTGTGAATTTCACAGGACACCGAGATCGGATCTGGAATGGGGAAAGTCGCGGGCGTCGTTGGCGGCAGCTTCTTGCGCTGGTGCTGTCGTGTGCTGTGTGTTTGGTGGGCTGAAGGCTTGGAGGTTTGAAGCTATGTACGCAAGGCTGCTGGCTGGCTGGTCCCAAGCCCAAACAGGTAACAATGGGATTCGCAAGTTCTCGGAGCTCTGGTGGATGTCATGGCTGTGGCGCAGGTGTGGCGTTGGATTTTTTTTGAATTATTTATTCTTTTCTTTTTCTGAATTACCCGCATACCAGCATCTTTATCCAAGACCACCAGGACTGCCCATCCTGCGCTGGGATGAGACAAGTGCAGGCCTCAGATAGCATTTCCAAGCTTTCTTGGTAGCTTGGCCAGCACAATAAGACGCCACATGTAGAGCACCAAAGTGATCTCGTACAACCACGCTACGCCACGTCTCACATTTTACTTGCACCTAGTTACATGCTTGATAGTCTCATTTTTGTTCGTTGCAGCAGTCAATGTATTTGCTGATTTCTCTACCAAACAAACCAAATTCCAACGCATGCAACAGTCGCCTGAGCGCCCTAGCACCAACTCCCTCAAACATGTACATACATACAGACATACATGAACCTGTCAAAACCAGCAGAGCCTCGCTTTACACGGGCAGCTTGAACTTCTTGCCCTGGAGCACGCGCGTGTAGTACACCCAGAAAAAGTCGCTGTACAGAACAGTCTGCACAATGCCGGCAATGATGGCAATCCAGTCGGTGTGGTAGGTTGACGGGTCCTCGGACATGTAGCGCCAGATCCAGTTGGGGATGTAGAGGGCGCGGTAGATTCCGAGGGCAAACAGGTAGTGTGTGGTTATGGTCTCCGCCTCACCCGTGCGCTGGAGCATGAAGAGCTGAGGCAGAATGGCGACGCTCTCCAGCCAGATGGAAAAGGTCCACATAACCTCCAGGAACGAGTAAAAGTGCGGGAACAGGATGGCCAGAATGAAGGCACCGCCCAGCAGGTAATGTACGCGGAAGGTGTCGAGGTTGGGGTCGTTGGTCGGGCGGTAGGAGCTGGTCATGAGGTAGAGGATGTAGCCCTGGCAGCCAATGAAGAGAACCTTGAAGATGAAGTTGTAGGGGCTGTGTGTCCAGAAGAGGTCTGTATTGAAGCATGGCTGGGTTAGTGGTTGCTGGGTCTTCTGAAGAGGTGTTGCCGGCGCATAGGCTGCAGCCAGTTGCTGACGCCGCATTTGTTCCGGGGCATAGAGGCTTACCAAGGTATCTAGTGACGTAGACCAGGAAATACAGTACTTGGGACTTGAAGCTGATACCGGCGCAACTCTACAATTGGCGTGCATCTCGTTAGCATGGCTGTTGTCTTGGGTATCTTGATGACGCTGGGCGGAGGGGCTATCTCCACAGCAAGAAAATGCGCACCTTCAGGTCTCGCATCTTGTGCAGCAAGATCAGAATCGACATGAAATGCGACAGATCCGCGACCACGCGGAACAAATTGAGCGACATGGCGGGCAGCTTGGTGATGCGATTGTGACTGTTGATCGAGTTTGGCGGGTGCGGTGTTGTGAGAGATGAACGAGGCCGTCGATTCGCCGGGCAAAGGAGGATGGCGAGAGAGGAGCTGAGCTTTGGTGCAGCTATGAAGCGTGAGCGTGAGCGTGTCGCAGATGAAATAATAAAAGGGAGCACAGAAAAAGAAAAGAAAAAAGACTGCCGGCCCTGGAAGTAAAAAATCAGATTCGCCAAGAGGTTGATGAATGGCACAGCGGTATTCGACGCGTGTGGGAAACCATCCAGAAGTCCAGAAATATCACACCCAACGGGCCTTGTAAAAAGCTGTCCTTTTGCGCCCCATAAACCGATGCATGACGGATGTTTCGAAGCAGCGTGTGGGTCCAAAGTTAGAAACTGCGGGATAACGGGCTTGATAAGCCGGAGATTCTCCTCCAGGAAGTAAGTGCATACATGTGTACGTAGGTGGTGCTAATAATACAGTGGGCCACGGTGGCGCTCCACTTATAAGGCTGTGATTTACCAATAGTATCTGCCAGCTAAGGCTACCACTGAATTACCAATCACCACCGTCTGTGAGCTTCCATGGGCTTCACTTGGTCCGACCTACGAGGCCTGAGTGGAAATCATGATTGGCACTTATAATTAGAGCTCAAGTCACATTGTGAATGTCGTCAATCGTTTTTCTTTTCTGTTTTTTGCCATTACGTTCATTCATATAAAGCCCGTCATACACAACACCAATCTATACTTTCCCCCAACTAAAACCACTACTTGACATAGTTACACCAACACTATCACCATACTTCATCAACATGGCGACAACAGGCGACGACAGTTCACTCACAGTGACCTTTGTCCATAAGACTGGGACGCACGTATTAACAGGCAACAATCAAACTACACTTGCAGATGCGCTCAGCGAACTGGCCAGCAGGGTAGATGTAAAGCCCGAGAACTTCAAACTCATCATCAAGGCTAAAGTCTACACGTACATAAAAAATGGCAGTCTTCCCTTGGCCAACTTTGCCGGTATGTCGGTCAAGGTATTGGGGGCTACCACAAATGAGCAGCAAACACTTGGAACAGCTAGCGCGCGCGCCTCCGCGGCAGGCATCAACCAAAGCGCCACCACCACCAGCCGACCCACCAAGCTGCCCACCGCAGCAGCGCCCTCTGCCGCGCCGGAATACGGCTTCGCGCGCATCGAGCCGCTTCGCGTGTTCCCAAACGCCGACGAGGCCGAGGCGATGCTGCAGCGGCTCAGCAACGACATTGGCATCCGCGCCGCCATGCGCAAGTTCAAGCTGCGCGTCGGCCTGCTGACCGAGATGGAGCCCGTGACCAACACGCAGGTGACGCACGAGGGCACCACGCGCCTGCTCGGCCTCAACCGCAACATGGGCCAGGCCATTGAGCTGCGCCTGCGCACCGACAACCACCGCGGCTTCCGCGACTACAAAACCATCCGCCTGACGCTGTGCCACGAGTTGGCCCACAACCGCGTGCAGGACCATAACCGCGAGTTCTGGGACTTTTGCCATGAGATTGAGCGCGAGGTTGCAAAAGCCGCCACCTATCGTACACTCGACGGTCGCTCAGGCGTGCTGGGCAGCTACGAGGCCGACGATCAGCCCGATCTACACGGCCAAGTAGACTTTGGAGGCGCGGCCGAAGATGAAGGGAGGGTGCGAAGGGAGCTCATGGCGCGAGCAGCAGAGAAACGAATGCGAGACTTTGACAGCCAGAACCGAAACAGCGACCAGTCTGGTTCCCGGAACAGCGATGTCCCACCTTCTGGCTGACCATGTTCTATAATCTCTAGATTAGCTACGTATGTCAAGTACGTTGCCTGCGGCTAGCTTGTTTGAATCCGTGCGAGGCTTGTACCTCTTTCACCTTGAGTTTCAGATGTCTCAATGAACTACCAAGGAAGTCTTCATCTGACTTGCGGATATACGTGTGCTCATACAGGGAGCCAATGCCAAATACCTGTCACTTCAATTGTTTCAACGCATCCCGAAAGAAAAAAAAAGGAACCCAATGCTCACAAAACATGGCAGAGTCGGCAGGGCAGAAGAGGACAAAAGAAGCTAGTACTTCGGACCCAGATCTTGTGACACCCGAATTTATGGGCCATGTCATTTAAACAGAGTCACACAAACATACAACGAACGATATTGGTTCAGATTTAAGGACAGGTTTTTCGGCCAGATTATTCCCGAGCCGTAATAATACCAAATATCAATAATTCAAGTCAAGATTAAATACTCCAAGCACCCAAGACGAGTGCGGTAAATACAGATGGAGATTTTCATCGCAAGAACTGAAGAAAAGCAAAAAAATAAAGGAAACAAATGTGTGGCAAATGTATACCGAAACGCCGTGCATTAACCCGCAGGAACCCAACCGGTCGAGACAAAATAAACAAAAAGAAATGCCCAAAAAAAGGAAATACCGTCAATATAATAAGGGTAGTGCCAGGGAAGAAACGAAGAGACGGCGTCGACAATGTAGTCTGGAAGCGCTGGCAAGAGTGGGAAGGCAGTGAAGGTTAATGGCACTGTGGCGAGCAAATGGGATGCGGGGGTGTAATTGCAGTGGCTCGGCAGGAGAGCCAGAGCCAGGAAATGGCCATGGCAAATATTGAGCTTGAACTAGGTCGTCTGTGCCCTGTTTGTAGATTTTGCTTGTCCAACAGGAGGCAAAGCTCAAGTTTACTGGACCTTGAGCCACGTCTTGGTATCAGGGGACCAACGGTGGCTATAAAGTGGCATGGATATGTTAATAACGATGCGAACGGATATCGGACACTAGTTGGAACGCAGCTTACCCGAGCCATTCGGTAGTCACCAGCGAATTCACGCTATACTCATCAATCAAAATGCGCTCAAAGTTGTACGGGATGATGGCGGGGACACCCTCAAACTCTGTATAGCGCATGGGATACAGATCGGTAGTTTTGTAGCGGTGGTTGTTTTTGCAGCTCCAGATACCCGGCGACCCCTTGGGGTCCCTCTCGGCCAGCCCGGTAATGTCAATGAACATACCATTTGACATGTCAATCCAACGCGCGTCAATGATGTTGTGGCCGTTGCCGCGGGTGATTTGGCTATGGAAAGGGTTGATATCAAGGAGGTAGCGCTTGGTCTTGGTCTGGCCATTTTCTTCGTAGGCGTATTCATGCTCAGTCCGGTTCATGTTTTCACCCAGCCAAGCCAGAGTCGATGACGATACCTGGACATCAAGGTCGTAGTCCCACGGCATGATCTGGCCGTTCCACCACCAGCCAAGCAGACTGCCATGTGCAATCCAGGTTTCGACGTTGTGTTCCCGGAAGACCTTGAGGTAAGAGCGGATAAGATTGCGAAGAGCGGGCACGTGGTCATCGTAGGAGACGGTCTCATTGAAGAAGCGAGCGTCGTAGTGGCCAAGCTCCAAGCTACCACCAGGCTCATGGAAGTACTTCCAGGCCGAGATTGGGGTGGCAGCAAAGGCCAAGCTCAGGAGGCTGAAGAAGCGCATCGTGAAGCCGTAGGGTGTAGGTTGGTTTGCGAGGAAGAGAATGCGAGAGGCCGAGGTTTAATAAGGGCGACTTGGAGGGTTGCGGCGTCGAGGGCAGAGGTACCTGGTACTTGTACAGGTTTGGTTTTGCGGAATTGTCGACGAAGCCGTGCAGGACTTGGAGGTCGAGGTGATTCTGCAGCGGACTGAGTGTTTGTTGGCCACAAATATATCAATGATGGAACAGGTACTAGATGGCCAAACCAATAGCAGCAGCAGCACGATAGGAACAGGCAAACAAGAAGCACCAAAACGGAACAAAAAGAGCGCGGCGGAGAAGAAGAGGAGACGAGAGAGGGGCCGGACAAAGGCGTTAATAAATAAAGGCAAGCTTGGCGGCTTGGCTGGCTGAATAAGACAGACAAGATGGAGGATGATGGATGGATGACCAGGGCGAAAGGCGGGTTTAGAGTCAATTCAATTAATCAAGGAAGAACGAGGCGCCCCAAAATGGCGAAGGACCCCATGAGTACAAGTGCTCAAAAGGAAAAAGAGCAAGGAAGCCCAGCAGGGCAGTTTCCGCGTGTAAGACCGCCATCAATCGAGAAGGCAAGTCGTCGTGTGCAGTTGCTATAGTTGCTGCAATGGTTAGCCAACTTTCCCGAAGCTGACGTCTCCTCGTGCCCCCCAAAGCCGCTTGTTTACCGTTTGGCTCTAGCTTCGTGCTGTCAAGCTCGGTTTTTATTTTTTTTAGTTTTTTCGTTTGCTCCACTCCACCCCCCTTCCTTCTCTGGTGCTGCCCTTTCCTCCCCCTATACCCCTGCCGGGTGTTCCTTATTCATTCCCTCCGAGCCTTCACCCTTTCGCAGCTTAGATGCCGCCGCGGATGCGTCGTCACCATGCAGCGGGAGGGCTTCGCGGCCTCCCCCTTTGCGAAATGATAACACAAGTATAGCGCTTGTGCTTGTGCAAACATACTGCGTCACTAGCTTTGCAATGTGTTTTTTTTACGACTGGAGACAATTTCCTAATCAAGTGACAGCCGTCAACCCAGAGCAACTACTACTGTTGGGCCATGTGCTCTTGGTGTACCTGCCCCCTCCTCTGTCTGACTGGATTCATATTATATAATCTGGAATGCATTCTGAATGATCCCCATCCGTTTGTCCGTTCTTGGTCCGCTGCTCTCTCTCTCTCTCTCTCTCTCTGCATCTCCATTGTTGTTTGTTCTTCAGACCCGATACCACGACATCCGACCAGAAGTATGTGTCCATGCCGTCGTGTTTGCGTTGCGTGAAACACCTGAAGCCTCCAGAGTCTCTGGAAGCGTAGGTCCCTCCGTAGTACAAGCGCTAACTACTTAACGACAGAAAAGCCAACACGACAAAGAAAAGCATCCGTCAGCTGGGTCGCGTGCCCTGTAGCCCGTTCGTTGTTCTTGTAGCGCTCTTCCGAAATGTGCCATGCGTTGCCATACGTGTATGTCTCGTCCATGCATGCGAGCTAGTATAAAAGGGAATGTGTCGGTACAAGCACAAGTAGCAGTACTATTTGCCCTGCATGGCATCCAGCACTACCGGCCGTACCGCTACTTGTCGATATCATGTACATATGTACACTGGTACAAACATCCAGAGCGGACTTTGGAAGCTGGCTCGGCCTTCTACCTAGACGCTAGTTGTTGGCCATGTTTCTCTGTTCTTCGGCTGTCCCATTCCCTCTCTCTAGGCTGTTCTTGGCAGCGTGACCACTTGCTGCACTTGGAAACTCGGGGGACGGCACTATAGCGACAAATATGTACATACATAGTGTGCACTCGTGGTTTATCATGAGGCTCTCCGACATGCCCACCACAAGACAAGTCGTCGGCCCATGTGATGTGGGACGCTCTGACTTCTTGTTCCTCCAGAAATTCCGCGAGAGGGGCACAGGCCAGGTCCATCCAATGCCACTTTCCCCGTGCGTAAGCTTGGTTTGCTCCCAGAGCAAGGGGGACTGGTTGGTCTTTGCGAGGGCCACAAGAGACGCATGCCCTGCATCTCGCCCAGTCTTAGCCTACATTTGCAGCGTTTCCCAGGTCGGAGACCATCGGCATCGGCAGGTAAAGTGCCACTCACTACACGTAAAGACAGAGATCCCCATGTGTGTGATTCTGTACTTGTAACTTGTACTTGCACAAGCCCCCGGCCACACGCACATGTTCGCCCACAAATGGAGACTTTTCTCTGCAACACGACGCTGACTCCGCCCACCGTCGGTCCATCTCGACGGCCTTGGCCTTGATGTTGTCCTGGCTTCATCTCCAGCCTGCGACTCTCTGATCTTTGCTAGCCGTCATCTCCACCTCATTCGTGCCCATCACATTGCTGCCATTCTGACCAGTTCTCGCTACTTGGCGGCCAAAAATGCCTTCCACATGGCGTGGCAGACCCTTGGAACGGAATTTATGCAGTCTATGTACACATGTACTTGGACATGCTTCGGTACATATGTGCCCCAAAGCCAGGGGTGTGAGACTAGCAGCTGCACGCAACCCTTGCTTCCCACTCATTTCCGCTATCGATCTTCTCTCCGATAAGACAGCCATCCACGCTTCGCTTCTGGCTCCTGAATGCTGTTGGTTGGATGGCTGTCAACACAACTGCAGGTTTTTGCAATCGTTAACCCGAATGGTCCACAGACAACATACGCATACAAGGACTTGTATACACATACATTCACTTCTTCAGTTGCTGGTATGCCACAGCTCACTGCCTTTCCACATCGCGGCCTTCGGATCCTGAACCACGCCAAGAACGCGTGGCGCAACGTCTCTCGGTTCCGGTCCGTCTCCTTAACCTCCGTAAAATCGTCGCTGTGGAACACGACGACGCAGGTTGAAGCTACAGGCCAAACAAAGCACATTAGCCAAGTCGGTGAATTCATGTCGTAGTATCATAATCATTTCTTTGTTTTATTCCACACGTGTGGGCTTTTTTTTTCTGTGCTGGTGTATCCGTCACAGACGAATGTAGATATCCAGAAAATCAACCCGCCACTCCCGCTCGCCCAGGAGACTTCGGAGCCACTCCATGCCGAGACCCGTCCACTCGGCCCTCTTGCGCGCTGCCTCGTCCACTAGCGCCTTTGCCAGCACGGCGGCCGTTTCATTTGCCATGGCGAGAACCGTCGAGTCGAAACCAGGACCTCCGTGCACCGATCCATTAGCATACCCCCCACCATCTACTCCGCTACTGGTCACGTTGCTGTGCATCTCTTGTGGGCAGCCGTACAGACAGCTTCCGGGGCTCGATCCGCCAACTGGCAGTCGCGGGATGAACCAGTTGTGGCTAAAGTCGAAGAAACACCGGTCGGCCCAATGGCATGATGTTAGGAAGAGGATGAAAAGCAGGAAACTGCAGTACACGCATGGCCGCGAGAGGAAGAATGTGCAGATGAAGAAGAGAAACACAAACGCTGGTGGGGCGTTGGTTGGTATGAAGAGCAGTGGTAGCCAGCTAGTTGTGTGTGTGTGAGTTAGCAAGTCCTCCCACGTAATCACCACGCACATGTGCCCGAGATCCTACCTTCGTAAACAGAACATGGCGTGGTGTCTGTATTTTATCTACCGACGTATTGGCTATGTCGAGAAGTACGGACGCGCAACGGCGCTCTGTAGAGACCTTACGCGGGCGAGAAATATAGCAGCGCGCCCAAGCACGCAGGAGAACACACGCGAGCGTAAATCTCGGGATCCACACCAAGAAGCGACAAGTATGTATATCGTGTAGCGCTCAACAATCGCAGCCAGAGACTGCGGATTATAAAAGTTTGATCGTCGGGCGGGGTAGGGCGAACTCAGATCGTAGGAGGTGTGGAATAAGAGTCGTCAAGACTCGTATTTATGAGAGCAGGCTCGCGATAGCAGATATCTGTGTTGTCGTGGTGGTTTGAGCGGTTGAGAAGAAAATGTTGAATCGAGAGGGACACCTTGCGCCCGGCGTCGAAAAGTTGGCGGGGAAGCAATTGTGAAGCCGTCCGGTGAGTGTCGGTGTTAATTTGCGTGGAAAGTCGCACTCGAGTGTCTAAGAAAAGCAGCTGATCGCAGAAATAGCTTGTCACATGCAAAATACCAAGTAGCGTCCAGAAGATATTTTGACAATGGTTCAAGATGCTAGCTCTCATACACGATGCTTGTTTTGCAGAATTGTGGCAAGGCTGAACCGAGTGCCAGGTAGGATGACGGCATTAGCTCAAGGATATTATGTAAGCATGCATTTCTCCTGATTCTTGGGTATACCCTAAGGAAGTGTTTTACTAGGGTCTATGTCAGAAACAACATCGTGAGTATCAAGCTATGGCACACCACCACGCGACAATTTCATGATACATTGTCTTGCTTAAATTAAATCTAAGTACTAGGTAACGAAGTTTAGACTTGGACCCCAACTTACTCTGTGAAGAACATAGCTAACATTATATAATCAGCTCGCCTATCGTAATATGAGATAGTCACTCCCATCAGTCCAACTCTTCCCACACTACACTTGCCGCCCGCGTCATGAGCGGAGTTCTGTCGCAGAGTATGCGCAGCATACGCAAGTCTCTTCTTGTTACTCCTGCATCCTCCCGTCGTTTTACAGACTTTGTGACAAACCCCGCCAACAAAACCCAAGTCTACTTTTCCGAGTCTCTGGACCCGTATAGAAACCTGTCTATCGAGCATGAACTGCTGCAAAAGACTCCAGCCGACTCAACAGTCCTGTTTTTCTACGTCAACCGGCCTTGCATTGTGATCGGGCGGAACCAAAATCCATGGGTGGAAGTCAATTTGCCTCTGTTGGAACAAGTGCGGCGACAGTCCCACAACCCATCACCCAATTCTAGTATCCTTGTCCGGACCGACGAAGAAATGAGCCAAAGCCCTGGCGTCGAGCTTGTGCGCCGACGATCCGGCGGTGGCGCTGTATTCCATGACTCGGGCAATGTGAACTTCTCCGTGCTCTGCCCGTCGGCCAACTTTGACCGCGACCGGCACGCCGAGATGGTAGTGCGCGCGCTGAAGCGGCTGGGCGTGGCCGGCGCCATGGTCAATTGCCGGCACGACATCATCGTGGCTGATGATCCACAAACGCTGGAAAAGGTGGATAATGGCACCTGCAAGGCGGGACAGACCGGCACGTTCAAAGTGTCTGGGTCGGCATACAAGTTGACAAGGCTGCGATCGCTGCATCATGGGACGTGTTTGCTGGCGTCGCCGAACCTGAAGAATATCTCGCAGTTCCTGAGATCTCCGGCACGCGGCTTCATTGACGCCAGAGGTGTAGAGAGTGTGCGCTCGCCTGTCAAGAATGTGGGCATCCCCAGCGTAAAGGCCTTTATGGATACCGTGCTAGACGAGTTCAGCAAGATGTATGGGGGATACAAAGTCTTCAAATCAGACAAGACAGTCCCTGAAGATTGGACAAGTATTGAAAAGGGAATCAAGGAACTCAAGGTAGGCAGAGTGTCCTCAAGACTACCTGTCAAGTATATATTTCACGCACTGACATAACTACAGAGCCGGGATTGGATATATGGTCAAACACCACGATTCACTGTATCTTCTTCACTAAGCCCGGAGTGTGCTGCTTTGGCTCAAGCTGAACTAGGAGATGTAAGTAAACTACTTTCCACTGCTTTATGCCATAACGTTTTGCTAATCACTGAACCCACTAGAACTCCATCTCTTTCGATGTGGCTCATGGAGGCTTTGATAGTCTTGTACTCAATGGAAGAACATACAAGTTTGCACATACAAACATCTACGACCTGAAGAACTGGCCCGAATTCCTCTCGGGTCTTGGAATGGACTCTTCAAAGGCAGAGACGGTCGGCTCATGGGTTGGAAAGGTTCTGGGTAACTCATGGACGAGCTTGGATGTCTGAGTTATCACATGACAACTGGATGGACCAGAAATCTACCAAACATAGCTATAGACTAGACAGTCGAACCCCACCATTTACATACTTGTGCACATGGGCTTTACTAGCGAGCTGGAACCATGAATATATGTCGGTCTTGCTACACATGTCATATCACATTGAAGGACTATGGCTGCAAGATACCTCACAGGACTATCGGTTATCTCTCGTGAGTAGCAAAGTGTAGTTGTGAATAACACTCAGAAACCAGTGCTCAGATATAATCATACAAGAAGACCCCCGCCTCTTCCGTAGTACAAATTACGAAAACATCCTTCTTGACGATCTTTCAAACTGTGTATGTACTGGACACTCACTCTCGCCCCTTATCCCGCCTTTGCATTCCTTCATGAATCTGGGGGTCTGGGGCTGCTGTCTAGTGCCGACTTAACATGCCGTCCCTGAAATCCCGTAGACTAAAAAGCCAGCAAGACTAGGATGGAACGTCAAACTAGACTTTGGCCCGTCGGAAGCCGAGAGAATAAGCGTGTTTCACCGTTGGCCAAGCTTCCCCAGAGATATCACACTGCACTAACTAAATATCTCGGAAGAAAAGACTTCAATAAGTATGTGTGTGTGTACATAACTAACTACGTAAATGTGCTCACTTGTAGCTGAGAAGGGATCCTGTTATTAGGGCGTTCCAACACACCAGTTCCTATGTTAATCATCGAACCACCAGTTTCACAGGAACAAAGATAGCACAATTATAAAGAAGATTAACTAGTTAATGATGGCCGATTACTAAGTAGTGCTAACCTCACACCCATTCAGGGCAACGCCGATGTGATGCTTGATAGTCTCATGTGTTGTCCAAGTTTTGTCATGGCGGAAGACAGACTCGAGGGGAACTGGAGGCGAAAACAACAGGCAAGGCAGTTTGACTACATTCGGAAATTTAGAATAACAAGTAAGAACGCCCAAGTACACACTTCTGTGTGCTGATACATGCATAGTAGACTGAAGACGCTGGTGACTTTTAATGTAAGTATTTTGCTTCCCGCTCTATGCAGCCACGTTCATGTTGAGACCCGGCAGCAACCACTTCATTGTAAGCTTTACAAAGAAGGAATCCATGAGACGCATCCAAGTCCAAGCCAACGTTTGGAGATTTATCTCGGCGGGCGTAGACGACGCAACATCGGACTTGGCAAAGATAATCTTAATAACAAAATGTTTGTCCTTTGCGTCGAGCTGTCAGGTCAGTTTGAAAAATGAGCTGCAAGTCGGCGGGGAAGAGTACTTGGACTTGGACTCGAAGACTCGGCAAGCGTGCTTGGCCATCTTGGAGAAGAAGAAATCGCACTTGGTAAAGACAAATACAGACCACTTATTTGGCAGGTGATCACAAATCAGCGCTGACGTCTGTGGCTAAAACCTTCACTTCAATTGATAGATAAGACCATTGCCAAAGCATTTTGATTCTCTGCTTTTCCGACATGTCCCTTTCTTCCTAGCTCGTGATTTTTCCTGCAAATCACACTTTATATTTCCCTCTGCGTCATCTGTCTGAGCATAAGCTATTTGTATACTTACAAAAAACTTGTTAGCTGGGTCAACGTAGAACTCCACCGGGAATAAAAGAGTGACAGAACAGCCTTCTCCAATTCGCCTGACAAAATGGGCTTGGAGAAGCGTGAGGTGACAACGGCAGGCACGACCCCAATGTGCAATTTGATGCGAAAGGGCGCAAGTACGAGGGGATTACAACAAAGAAAAGATATGGATGTACAAGGATACAAACCTGGAATCTGAAGCCACCTTGAGCTGAAGTTTGGCTGCGATGGCTGTATCGTTGTAGATATCTATGGCCCTATGGTTGTAGACAAAGCAACCGTGGAGTCTCTGGGGCCCCGCGGAGCTTCGTGCTCTGGCAAAGCAAATGAAAAGCAGGACTTTGGCCGACTATGGGTTTCTCCGTACTGCTTCTTCATGGAAACGAACACACTCTACATACTTGTAGCGACAACGACTCAACAACAATGCAACATAATGCGAGGCCATGCTCTGGCCCATCCCATATTCCAATGTCTGGTCAAGTGACTGGTGACATGTAAATCACTAGCCACAGCCACAAAGAAACATGAGAAACAACATCCCTGGTCGCATCTATGTATGTAGTCTCACATGGCTATCCGTCTACTCGTACAGACGCCCCCTCATACAGGCCTCGTTCTCGCTGCCGCCTCACCGACCAGAATCTCACGATAGTTTAGCAAAGCCCACGATGACGCATGGCGTTTTGCTGGCGTTCTTCTCCCTTTGCCTCGCACAGGAAGGGGAGTAAACAAAAGAAAAAAAAAAGAAAAGAAAAAGAGAAAAGTCCTCATGCATGAAGCCCGCGGTAAATTACACTCTTTGGAGTACGAGTGAGGCAACAAAGGATGCGGCTGTTCTAGACCCCATGGAATTGGACTCATATGTCTGCATGTCTGCGTACTTGCAGCTCATATGTGAGGGGGGGCCAGCCAAGCAAAGACTATGTGAGTATGACTGTATGTACGGACACATGCACGCATACTTGTGCTCAGTATCGTGACATTTTCTTTGTCTAGGCCATTTACCAATACTGTGGCCTCTTGCTCCGTCAACGGAGAAGTTGGCGGTGGATGAATGGTTCTGGGCAGATCATGAGGGAGGCCGAGTTGCATGGATTGTAAGCAGTCCTGGCACCCATTCATTCACACCCAGGGTCCTGTGATATGTCTCTGATAGGTAGCAGTCGCAGCATGTCCAGATGTGTCTCTTTGGGATCGTGGGCTGGCTTCTCTCCTCAAGCTCCCGTTCTAACGCTTGGCGTTGACTGAGATAATTGGGGGTTGTCTTCCATTTGTCATACCCGTAGATAACAAGTTTATCAAGTCTAGTTCAACAGAGAGGAGACAACGTCGTTGTAGCACAAGTGCATGACTGCCAGATCAGCCAAAGTAGAGCTTGGCCAGGGCCATGTAAGCAAGACGTGGACGGGGGAGAGCATTGCCACAAGACAAGATGTAGCCAGGTGTTGAGTCCTGGGTGATGGCACGCGTCCTTTTACCAGTACATTGGCGTCTGTAGACTTGTACCTTGGATACCTGGGTGTGTGTACTTGGGCCTGTACTTTGGATCGTGACAAGCATGTCTTCTGCCAGATTGCCACTCATTTTCCTCTTTGGGCGCACAACAATGACTGGCCAAGGGGCTCTTGTTCCCTGTCCAAACAGTGTCTTCCGGGTTGGCACAAGCCAACGCGCCAGAGCGGAGCAGAAATTAGTTATAGCTACAGCGGCACGGTCTGTCAGGTTCCGGCGGCACAATTCCACCATGGCCACAGGCCAATGTTCATACTACGTAGCATGGGGGAGGAGAGGAAGTCAAGTTTCTGGCTGTGGCTCTGTTCTCGCTTCGAGTTGAGCCCAGACCCAGCTAACCCTTTCTTTTTCATGTCTCCAGATTCCCTCCCTGTCAAAAAAGCTGGCTTCTCCACCTCCACATTGTGCAGCAGCTACCCCACATTCACACTACAAGTCTCAGTAGCTAGAACTCCAAGTAAAATATCACGTTGGCACTACAACACTACCCGCCTGCTGTACATCTCACGATAAGAGAGTACCAAAAGAGTTGAGGGAGACTGCACTCTCTGGTGCCTCTACCTGCCAATACCTGGGGCTCCTCCTCGTCCTCGTCAAGGAGCCGGCTATGCGTGTGTGTGTCTGTCTGCTTTTTCTTTTCTGTGTACATCTGGGATTCCCCTTCCCTCTGCTCCTCTTCTTTTCTCTGCTTCTGTGCCGATGCCGTGCTTCACTTGTGGCCCGAGCTGGGCCCGAGCTGGGCCCGAGCTGGGCTCAAGTGTGTGGTGTGGTCTGAGGTTGTGGTAGTGGCTCTTTACAGGTACACAACCACGACACGACGACCTGCTGCATCGGCGAATAAGAGACAAGAAAGACACGAACGAGAGGACAGAGAACCAAGCCAAAAACAGTACATGCAATGCATGTTGGCTCTAGCCATCTCAGAATAGAGGCAGTCCAGTCTGTAGATACCAATCGCATCACATGGCGCGAGCAAAAAACAGGCGGCATGCGTCTGCGCCTGCACCTGCGCCGACACACGCATGCGTGCTTGTCTATACTACTCTGGCCTGGGAAAGGAGACAAGATCAAGTCTGCATTATGTAAAACAAAGGGGACAAGAGGAAACAGGATCTGCTGACTGTTGCACACACGCGGGCTTCCCGTCCTCGCCAGTTTTGTGGTTGTCGCTCCCTCCAGCGTTCCGAAGATCGTGAGTTTTTTTTCTTCCTTTTGCTTCCTGTCTTAGTATCTCGTCTATATGTTTTCTTTTTTTGTGTCAATTTCGTTCTGTCTCCTCCGACTTTTCCCTTGTATGTTTTTTTCTCTCTCTCTCTATTCTGCTAGTCCCTTACGTCAAGAAGCCGGAACGCACTGTCCAGATTCTTATCCCCTTGGCCAGGCTCAGCTTCGAGCAACCCCGGAAGTTAAGACACAGACAGGCATTGGGCTGAGCGCATGGAGAAGATTCTTTGGGAAAGATGGGTAGCGAGAGCGCGGTTGACCTGTTGCCAGAGGCTCATCGTGACTTTGGCTTTTCTCGCTTCGTGTGGTGCTGAGATGGACTTGTCCAGATAACATATGATTATGCACCGTGTGAATCCTACTTTGGGATTTTGTGTAGTTGACTATGAGCATGTATGTATGTGTGTAAGGATTCATGTCTCCCAAGCCTGCGAGCCTTCATGTTCAGGCCAGCTTCCAACTCTCCCTTTTGACTTGCGCTTGCTTCACCGCTTGTGAAGTTGGGCATCAAACCAACAAAGAACGATAGGATAGTTGGTGGGAGTATAGCATACCGCCAAACGAAACGCCTAGGCTGGCCCTTGATGTGAAGGGATGATATCGAGAATCATAACATATAGCAAGACGACGTTACGGTTTGCAGCGGCCTAGAGGGTCTGTTCTTGTGTAGCTTGACTATGTCGAGTCTTACTATTCGTAGTGGACGACTAGAGAAAAGAAATAACGCCCTTGGTGACAGGATTGGCTAGACTGTCTACAGACTTTTTTCTCTACGTTGCTTTCTGGGGGAAAGGGCAGCGTCATTGTAAGACATGGCAGGGTGCCTGAAGCGGTCTAAGGGTTTCGTTTTGTTTCGTTTTTCATTTTTCCCCAGGGTTTTTATGAGAACTCACCTTGATTCTCCGCAATATGTTCCACTGTGACGTTGATGAGCGAAATGTCCGCGAGAAATATGTCACATAACTAACCCACTACATAATATGCCTAAAGTATACCTGCAAAAAGAGCTTGCGAATTGAGGCCAGTAAGAGTAGAATCCGGGGTTGCGGGCATCCTAGTCACGGTGACGGCAACTAAGCCCTCTCGAGGCAGAGGGGCAAGAAAAGAAAAGAAAAGAAAAAAAAAAAAGTAAGCTTGTTGTTGATCACTTCCCGTTTTATGTTGGCAGTGTCTTGAGCTGGCGGACGAGTCTCTGCGAGAGAATGAATGGACAGCACCGACATAGAACTATAGTTAGTTACTACATAGTTGGGCATGTTGCGGTGCTGCATACGTCCATGTTTCTAGATACATTTCACCATGTATAAGCGAAGTGTGAGCCGTTCTTATTTCTCTTGGGCCACATAGCGGTTGCACAGAGCGGCCAGATACTAGAAAAAGAATAGATCCGAGCAACGCCGTCAGGGCCATCGGGACCGTAATTTCGAAGCACTCAGGGCCAGGGCGGCAGCAGCCTGATGCCCAATGCAAGATTAAAGGCACAAGTCAAAGGGCAGAATGTGAGATGCAGTCAAGGGTAAATTGGAGCGAATTTTTGCGGCCGGTCCTCGTAATGGCCCCGCTGTATTTACAAACACTATGTAACCCCCAACCACAACTTTATGGCGGGGTAGCACACCAGTAGTTAGTAGATAGACTCAAAGTCGCCAGTTTGGGGACAGAGATGCCCTGTCCGACTAGCGCGCGTCGATCACAGATGGAGCTTGGCATGCAGCCTGCGTTATCTGGTGGTGAGCAAAGAAGTGTGTGTGTATTACGACTGGCGTAAGTCGCTGGGCTGGCAAGCGACAAAGACAGGAGCGAGAAGGACCGCGCCCAAACCGAAACGGGCATCGCGGCTGTTACAAGCCTGCTTGAACATGTCGATAGCTGCCAGGCGATATGAACAGGAATGGGGGCGGGGGTTTGGGTTTAGGAGTCATGGGTTCGGGCATGATCTCCGAAGGCACACACACAGCTGAGTGATATGTCCTTGTATACATCTCGTACCTTTAAGGACTCTTCTTGTCACAAGTATGCACGGACAAAAGCAGCCACAAAGCGAGTACAAGCCCTGCCATGTGAAAATATCAACTCTCCATGCACACGCCATTTCTCGCTGGTGGTTATGTACGATGGTCGACGACGAGCGAGACATGAAGAGAGAAAGACGAGGTGGAGACAAGAAGCCAAAGAACGAAAAATAGAAGGCTCTGGAAGAAAAGTATGGAGCCGATAGCCAGGTAACCAATGGCCGAATGGCGGATCCGACGGGAAGAGGATTCGATTCTTTTCGCGGAGTGCTGGCAGGCCGGGGCTTTGCGAGAGGCACAGAATCTCACATGCTGCAGTGGGCAGAATCTGCGTGTAAGCCTGTAAGAGTAAGAGTAAGAGCAGTTGCTTTTACTCGCTCTGTTTCAGACGCTTTGCCACTCGATTCCCTGTGTTGCACGCTGCGTCGATAGACAAAAGAATAATACTTGTGTGTGGGCGGCGAGAGTCCGCATATGGTACACCAGTACAACCCGAGCGGGCTTCTATACCCGGCCTCAAATTGAACAGCCGGACGGCATAAAAGCCTGCATGCAAGCAAGTACGAACACCATTGAGCCCGGTGCATCGGCTTTGGGTGTCGATACACGTAATCCTCGGTCGTACCTCAAGCCCGTGGCCATGGTCGTAGGGATTGTCGGCTCTCTGGACAGCACAGGCTCCCAACCACTGTGAAAGAGTTGCCAGGCAGACGCCGGTGATCCCAGTGCTTAGTGCTTATATCGAGACAGTCTGCACTCGGGTTGGTATTTTGAGGCTCAGCCCGGGCCCGAGAACTCCGACTGTGCTGTTGGTTCTCAGAGGTTCTTGAGCCGCCCTAACACGGTATATTACCGGTTCCCACACATGGTGCTGCGCACTGTTCTTATCGATCCTACCAGCGATAACGAATAGCAGCAAAGAAGAAGCACGCAATGTAAATGCAACCAATCCGTCTCGGCGTGAACCTGTGGCAAGTTGGTTGGTACCTGAGAGCCTCAACAAGGGGGTGGCCAAAGATGGCGGCAGCAAAGTGATCTCGCCAGCGTTTGGCCAATGCCATGGGCAGATCCTTGAGAGGCCACTCTGCTAGATATCTACAGATTGGTCGATTGTTGTTGTGTCTTTCTGCTTGAAGTTGTGATTGGCGGTTCTTTGGCAAGGGGCATGGGCAACAGAGTAGTATTTGTGCTTGCATGTAGTTAGTGAGTACTTGCAGGTATGCTGTGCTTTGCTTTGCTGTAACTAAATGAGCAAGATCATTCATTGTACTGTCGTATCCTGGTTAAAAGTGTGAATCGACGGCGGCTTTGGCAGGGCAGACCGACACAAGGATCTCACCTCACATGCAGACGAGAGAACCGTTGATGCAGCAAAGAGGGTCGCCAAGAAAACAAAGAAACAACAAAGAACAAGAGAGGAGAGAGGAACGATTGTCGCTGCAGTTGGATAAGCCCAAGACAGAGAAAAGGGAGTATTAATGGCCCCAAACATATAGCTATAGCCAGCCAGGAAAGTTGAGGCTTAGTGCTGCCAGCGTTGTTTGGAAGATCTGCCATTCTGCTCTGCCCCTCGCTTGAAGGTATAGGCCTCGATTTCTCTCTTTTATTCTCCCTTTTATATCTTCGTTTTCTCCTTCTTCAGGAACTTGAGACGCGGCTTGGGGGACGCGGCTGATTCAAGAAGTTTGAGGCTCTGAAAAAGGTCTCAAGCTCTGAGATGTTATCTGCGTCCAGTCATATATGTGCAGGTAAGGGTGCATATACTATGCAGGTGGGTTCGTCTCGTCGTCTATATGCATACACGTAGACAAGTATACACCACGACACACATGTAACTATGTAGTAGTAGTAGCAGTAGTAACAGCAGAATCACAGTAGATGTACACCAAAAATCAGCACATCGTTTACCAGCCAAATATGAGGCTGCCATGCCATGGCTCTCCCCCCTCCCTGTTGTCGGCCAGGGTGGTGATGTGTCTGGGTGGCGGCTCTGTTGTTCTCGGCACCTTGCATCAGGCTTCTACAGGGACACAGACTCAAACTTGTCTGCCTGTAGCCATAAAGCCAGAGTGTCCCAGCAACCCCCGGAAGCAAACAGGGCTGCGGCTGATGGGCGCTTCAACACCAACACGCCAGCTTGCTTGTCTGAAACGAAGGTTTTCCATGCATGAAATGTCAGCCCTGAAATCGGCAGAGACGGCATGGACAACTGGGTAACTGTGGATTGGATTGGATGCAAGCAAGTAGGGCGTGCCACTAGCTTGGGCTCTGTCTGTCTGTCTATCTGTCTCTCTATCTGTCTGTTGTTGTTGGGAGAGAGTCGCAGAGACATGAAGAGTGGCCTGATCGTGGAACGGTCAAGCGTGGTAAACGACTTATTACAGTATATGCAGATAACGACAGGGCTTGGTGTGATTTACCGGCTGGGCTGGGTTGTTGCTGCTGGCAAGCCCAAGCCATGCCTACAGACACAATGTGTCTAAGAGAACATGTGTGTGCATAGATATGTAACGACATACATACAGACGTATCTGGATAGCCTCACTGTCGCTCTTTGGGCAGTATTGTTCTGTTCAGACAAACACAAAAACAAATCAACAACACAATCCTCGTCTCCTCAGCTCGACTTGTCAAGCGAATCAGCCAGGCTTCTATTTTTCGCTCCTGTCTCGCTATCGTTGCTTTTTTGGTGCATCTTATCTCGGGCCTTTGACTGTGTGGTATAGCGGATAGGATGTCCGAAGGATGCAGAGAGAAGAAGAAAAGAGAAGAAAGGAGAAGAGCAGGAAAAAAGAGTCCTAAGCTCAAGGCGGTAACGTGGATAGTACATACATCCATACTTGTCCCATGGATGAATAGAGGTCCCAGGCCCTGAACGCCGGAGACATGCATGCTGCAGCAGCCGTGGTTTTACTCGCCTGGTGCACAAAGTGTGTATTGAGAACGAGGACTGCTTTCTTGGACACAGCTACGGCCGGCCGGCCGGCTGTTCGTCTGTTTTGTTGGTGTTCTTTTTGCCTGTGATGGTTTGTGCTCGTCAACGTGGCTTGCGCTGCAATCGGGGCGGTTTATCAGCGTCTGTGCCCATGCAATCGTGCTAGCCCAATGTCCACGTTCTTGTGTGTATTGTATAGTTACATAGATATTTGAACTTGTAGCTGCTTGTGCGAGCTTTAGTGGCAGCGGTTCGGCCGCAGGGCGAGCCAAGCGGCACTACATTGTGTGTGTGCTCATAGCTGTATGTATACATTACACACGCTGCATGATACGTGTTGGAGACTCTTTTTTCGCTGCAGCTATGACTGCTACTTACATACAGGTATACAGCACTGGTCGCGGTCGACTCTGGTGGCTTCTATATTCTGCCGCAACATGACATAACAGCGGACTGCTTGGTGGCTGGGCTATGAACGAATTCTCGTGGGCCATAGATGTACCCGAAACATCTTCTGCGATGGGTACAGACATATATTAAGTAGAATCACTCGTACTCCGTACCAATACACAGTCGCCTATGCCTCCTAGTACTATGATGTCTTTTGAGTCTCTCGCCCGGCTTGCAGGCCCGCGAAGAAGTGCATGCAAACATGGCCATGAGCCGCAAGTTTTCCATCAAAGCTTCTTGAGGGGCCATGTCACAAATTCTCGACGAGTTTCCGGGAGAGGAGGGGGGCTGCCACTTCTCTTGTCCTCTTTAACTAGGTCTTCCCCAAAAAAAGAAAACAGGAATAGGACCCTAAGCCATCAGCCATCCTCTTGGAGAAAAGCCCATGAGAAAAGAGCCTCAGAAAACCAAACGCTGTATTACAGGAGGGAGAGGAGGACGCGCTATCTGTACAAGTATGTGTACAAGAGAGACTCGACTCGACCCTCTTTGACTGACAAGACGTCATAGATTCCGTTTGCGAACGTGTCTGGGAACCATCACATCGTGGCAGCCGGCTGATGTCTGGCGATGTCTGGCGATGTCTGGTGTCTCAGTATCTGGGCGTTGTTGGGTTGGTGTCATGGCAGGGCACCCATCCCATCCATCCCTTCTTTTACACACAGGGTTGTCTAGGGTATATAGGATATGACGCAGCGGCTGAGTGCTTGGACTGGCCAACTTGCGGTATTTTGCACTTGGTCTAACTAGACTTGTGTATGGTGGGCTTTTCAATGTCATCATCGAAAAGAGTCTGCGAAGCGTGCCATTCCGTTTTCTCTCTGGGCTGACGGAATCAGATGCTGGCAGCCAGGCGATCGGAACGGCAGATGGATGCTCTGGCACAGCACAGAACTTGGCTGACCGACCATCCGGAGACTGCGGCGACTGGCTGGAGGCGCCCGGCGGGGAGCGACGTGGTGACGCCAGTACTGCAGTTTAGGGAGCCACGCCTGGTGTGTGCCGGGAACGTCCCTCCCTCAGGCTTGGGCCGGCCGCTGGGCTCGGTGCAGACAGGTCCAATCATATGGAGCATGATACGATGCAACCAACGGAATGCAAGACTCTGCTGATTCGCAGTGGCGAGTTTTCTTTCTGGCTGGGCTGCCGGCTACGAGTCACAAGCTCCAAGCTAAAGCACACGACGAGTGAAATCTACCCGTCCAGGCATTAGTTGCGGTTACTTGTGTTTAACTTTTGAGCTTGCTTGACACGCCGGGGCAAAAGGCGGCACAGGGAGCTATATTAACGAGAGAGTAGATAGTGGGTTAGTGTATACATTATAAATGGCCAAGAACGCCAGCAGAAGGACACAGGGCCGCACCATTGCCTTAGGGCTGCCCCTCGCTAGCAGAGACGGCCTGCGAGGCTAGAGGCACCCCTGAGCAAAAGGGGGGAGGGGCAGTAGAGAGTAACGAGAGATCCGCGAAGAAAAGAGACAGCGGACACGACTCTAGAGATACTTGTGGGAAAATTTCTAGAGATAATTCTGGGAATAGTTCTGGGAATAATTCTGGAGAGACTCCCTCTGGAGATACCCACCTGCATGTATGCTGTCGCACTCACAAAAGAGTGCAACTACCAGGTGGCTACCAGCGGGAACTGCGATCTGGCGTGTGCTCTTTTATCGATTTTATCGCCCACGCCTCTTTTCTCTTTATCTGCCCATCAAATCCAGGTGGGGCTGCATCCTTTGCAGTTGCAACGCTGCGCTGCGCTGCATCCACGTCCACGTCAAACTCTGTGGAAAACTAGTTAGTCAGTTAGAAGTAACTACTTGCTCTCTACAAGCAACACAGGCCAGTAGGCGTGTTGGCTCAGGCCAAATCCTGCAGCCAGTGGAGAGCACTTACTTGCCTTACCTCTCGCTCTTTCTCTCGTTGACTATTTTATTTTCTCCGCATCGATAAATACCGCCGTATTTTTCTGCCGGCGATGCTTTTTAGACCCAGCTTTGCCCACCTTTGCGTCCTAGTCTGTGGCTCAATGGGCCTCCTGTTCACTTTTGCTTCTTTCTTACCGAAATTCCATCTTTTTTTTCTTCGTCCATTCTACCTCTGCGCTATCGCTGCGACCATTGTTCGTCGTTTTCTGTATCCTCTCGCCTCTTTTTAGCCTTGAGCCCGGTGTTGATCTTGTCCTTCTCTGCCTTGTGTGCGAGTACTTGGCACGCTTCTGCCCGCCGGCTTGCGAGAACGCCCACCCGAGAGATAAGGAGAAACCTAGTCTCCCTCTGATCCAGCGGCTTGCCACACTGAGTCTCACCCGCGTTGGCCTTTGTCCTCCTCAGGATTCCGCCGTCCGTGGCCTCAACTCGGCCGCTTAAATATCCTCGACTGCCCATCGCCACCCACTCAGATAAAGGCCCTCTTCCTCCTCCTCCTCCTCCTCCTCCTCCTCCTCCTCCTCCTCCTCCTCCTCCTCCTCCTCCTCCTCCTCCCCCTCTTGGCCGTCTCGTCTCTTGTCAGCCCGACCGACCCTTGACAAGTACCTGTACATACCATACGAATGCCGTGTCTCAACGCCCTCGCATCCATTCTCTAAGCAATCTTACCTTCCACCCGCCAATTATCGCGCCTACACATCTGCCCTGCTAGTACCTGCGTTGTTGCTGTCGATAACCTCCAAGGTCGCATCGACGCCTGGCTGCCTTGGTGCGCCGCCCCGGGGACTGTCTCCCTTTATATACTGTTCATTATGTCGTCGTCGTACGACCAGGGCCGCACTCGATCATCTCGCCGCCATGGAGCCACTTCCCCCTCCGCAGTTGCAGCCGCCTAAGCCGGGCAAGCCTCTCGATGTTTCGGAATCCGCTGAAGATAGCCCTGCCCGCAACCTCATAGTCATGACCGAAACCTCCATGAATGCCAGCAATGCGTCGCTATCATTGTCGTCTCCCACCGCATCGCAGGGGCTGTCCTACCCACCGACCCCTCGCAATAATCTGAATATCATTGCTTCACCTGTAGACTCGAGCTCGCCCTCTGCTACGCCGAGTCCCTTCTTGCACCCGCTGCAGACGCACACTTTTAGAGAGTACGTTCCATTTCTTCCCATTCCACGCAGTACGAGTATCACCGACTAACAATGGCCTCTTCTCTTCTAGGACCAACAAGGCTCTCAAGCGCCAGGCTGATGGCCGCAAAGTCATCAACAACTACCTTGTTATTAAGGAGCTCGGACGAGGTGTCCACGGCAAGGTCAAGCGTGCCTTGAATCTTGAAACCCAAGAAGAAGTTGCCATCAAGATCATTCCGCGTTTTAGCAAAAAGCGCCGCCTCGGAAAAATCACCGCACACCCGGAAAAGGACCGCAAGACGATGCGTGAGATCGCCATCCTCAAGAAGATCCAGCATCCCCATGTTGTCAGTCTCCTTGAAGTAATCGACGACCCCGAGCTTAAGAAAATCTACATGGTCCTCGAATACGTCGAACTCGGCGAGATATGCTGGCGCAAAAAGGGCCTCCCTCACATTGCTGCCTACGAACGCCGCCGAATCGAACAAGGCATGGAATCTTCCTCCTTTACCGACGAGGACCTCCATCACAACCAGCTGCGCCTAAAGGAACATCTTGGAGATCTCCAAAAGATTCAGCAGGAAGAAGACCGTGCTGTTATGCTTAACCAGGCCGTCACTAACTGGCACTACGACCACCACCTCGTAGAGGATGACAGCAGTGCGTCCATGTCTCGCAATGTATCTACCCATAACTTTGGCCTGCTGGATCATGGGCTTGCTTCTTCAGTGCCTAGCTCCGTCATCGCTTCGCGTGCAACCTCGCGCGCGCCTTCCCGCGCACCCTCTCGCACACATTCGCGTGCTACTTCTCAAGCTCCTTCTCGCAACCTGTCTATTTCATCTCTTACAGGCCACTTTGCAGGCATACACGGGGGGAGCATTAATGAAGAAGCTGAGCAAGATGCGAATGAGACTTTGGATGTCGACAATGTGCAGCGTGGCCGTAGTGCTGAGGAGGAGCCCCTTCGCGGTCGTGCTTCCAGTCTTAGCGAGTCCGTGATTTCACATTCTTCACTCGACTACAACTCGCTTGTCACGCACGATGCCTTTGCCGATGACTTTTCCTACGTCCCCTGCTTCACTCTTGACCTCGCTCGTTCAACTTTCCGCGACACTGTGCTTGGCCTCGAGCATCTTCATTACCAAGGCGTCGTCCATCGTGATATCAAACCTGCTAACCTGCTGATGACTAAAGGTCATCGAGTTAAGATTTCTGACTTTGGCGTTTCTTACTTTGGCCGCCCAGCTAGAGAGGGCGATGATGACGGCCTTGCCTCGGAATCTGAGGCCGAGGATTTCGATGATGATCGTGAACTTGCCAAGACTGTCGGAACACCTGCGTTCTTCGCACCTGAGTTGTGCTACACTGACTTGGAAACGGATCAATTTAAAGTCTCGGAGCAGATTGACATTTGGTCTTTGGGTGTTACATTGTACTGCCTGATCTACGCACGTATCCCCTTTCTTGCAGAGGACGAATACCAAATGTTCAAGAAAATCGCCACCGAAGATGTGTTCATACCTACTCAGCGCTTGGCCCCCGTCGATCCGTCAACCTCTCCCAAGACTACATCGTTGTACGAGCGGCAAAACAGTGCGTCGTACAGAGGCGACAACGAACTGGTTTACGAAGAAGTGGACCCTCTGCTTCGCGATCTCTTGCAAAAAATGCTAGTCAAGGACCCCGAAAGGCGCATCCGCATCCACGACATCAAGCGCCACCCTTGGGTTCTCGCTGATATACCAGATATCCACCAGTGGCTTGACGACACCGACCCGGCCAAGCCTTCTTTGGGCCACAAGATCCAGGTGGATGAAAAGGAACTCAACCATGCTGTCGTGCCTCTGACTCTGCATGACAAGCTCCGCTCTGCCTTCAAGAACGTCAAAAAGGTCGTAAGCAAGGTCATGCACCCTTTAGGGGGCGGCGAGCGCGACAGCGGCAAGTCATTAAGGCGCCGCGCTCCTAGCAGTACTGCTAGTTCTTGTGGAGACATTGCTAGGGGTCCGGGCTTTGGTAGTAACACAAGCATCCAGTCCTCCCTTCTGCCTTGGGATACACGCCGGAAGAGCACTCGGCCTGATGAATGCCCTCACCCTCTTGTTAACAGCATGACCGTGAATTCTTCAAGCGCTCCGCAAATGGTATATGACCCACTAGCCACAGTTCTCCCCGAGGTGTCCACGCCCCATCACCCTGGTGCTCCAGCAATGTTCCAAGAGCATGTGCGTGAAAAGTCTCTTGAAGAGCCCTACCACCGTATGTCTGACTTGCGTCACTCGGCATCCTTAAGATCTCACCGCAAATCACACAGCAGACTTAAGAGCACCCCACTTTTTGATAGAGTCCCGAGCTCCGCTAGCACCGACCACCCGCTTCACCGGCCTGTTTTTGATAGCGGCGACGATCTGGTATTGGTGCAGCCCAGCGCCCAGCTTCTCGAACAGACTCTGCCGTCCGGCTCTCGCACTCGTGGAGCGACTCATAGCCATATTCCGTCTATTTCAACCGCCTGTGACCCACCCTCGCCTGGCACTATTATTGCCACTGCGACTGCTCCGTCAAGCCCCCACCATGGACGCCATAGCCGCTCATTGAGATCTGTCGACCTGGGCCGCAGCCACTACACGACCGCCATGTCCCCTAGGGGGCTGAATAACTTCCTTTGCTTGACACCCCTTGAGAGTAGCTTCCCCGAGTCTCACTCTTCTGCCCCTCAACCCAAGGTTCAGAGCAAGGCTGAGGAGCGACCAGTGACTGCTCATCGTGTCCGTAGTATTACGGAAACTGCCGAGAACCATCTCTACACAATCCCTGATACCCTGCCTACACAGTCACTAGAGTCGCAGATTAGCGCTGGATCTTCTAGTGCTGGCACTCGACGCACCCGCACACGCGCCTCGACTGGTCTTAGCTCGACTCAGTCTATTGCTTCATCGATCTGTGAAGCTATTGGGACTCCCATGAGCAGCCCCAGCGAGCTGGCCAGTCCTATTTCATCTACTAATCTTGCACGGGAAAGCCAATGCAGCAAGACGAATGTCTCGGCCTACCAGTCTGACCCTTCGCTGCCTGCTCTCTTGAGCGGAGCTAGCTCTGTCTCTGCTGATATGGATGGTGACATGCTGAGTGCGCTTGACTCCCTAGACGCTACGAGCCACATTTACCAGACCACCGACTCCACCACGCCCACAGCTATGGCTAAAAACCGCATGGATGGATTCTTGGATCTTGAGCGGTCCGAGAACATTATTCCTGTCCAGCTCGACGTGGCCACACGGCCCCCTCATAGCCCAATTTCGGTCAACCAACATCAGCAGTCGCCCCTTCTTCCGTCTCGCAGTCTCAAGAAGATGCCCGAGGAGGACGACGACGCTGATGATAGCGATAGTGACGAAGGCCTGACCTTGACCATGCGCCGCCGGAGTAGAATGTCCGACAGCTACGGTGGGCACGGAAGCCGCTTCTTGCCCCGGAGACGTGATACCAATGCCAGTATCTGCAGCAGCGATACGGCTAAGAAGGTTGACTACCTCTAACCTCATGTTCATTTTTTTCTTGTCTCCTTGTCTTTATTTTTCTCTGCCCAGCTGTGCTTTCACCTGCCTCTTATTTATTTTTTGTATTCTTGGCTCATCTTTTTCTTCTTCTTTTTTTTCTCTTTCTTCCTTAACGGTAATATTCACGATCACGGCCTTTTATGATAACCATTGAGTTGCGATTGCATTGGATTTGGACGGACGGACTCCTTTTTTTATCTTTCATTTTTTTAGTCTCTTCTTCACGTTGTCTACTCACAACTTCTGTTTCTTGGCTGGCTTGGATGCCAATTCGAACTTTCTCACATCAGCCATTCACTTTTACCTCATACATCCACTTCCTTCGACCCATAGACCGACTCGGTCTTAGACCCCAACTCATCATCATTGTCTACCAAACTTACTGCTGCCGGGTCTCAGCTGCATAATTCAATATCTAGCAATGTCTGCCGAGTATGGCCATTGCACTCAAATACTTCTTCGCTGATCTCTTTATGCTTCATGAAACCATCGATCCCATGCATATAGCCATCCATACATTCATCACCATGCATATAGCCATCCATACATTCATCACATGCTCTCTTCTTCGGATGACGACTGACTATTCTTATTGATACTACCCTTTGTATTGTTCGCTGAATGAGGCTGTTCTCCACTCTCCAGTCTCATTTATGTTGCCTACCTTGACTCTTCCTCCCCCCCCCCCCTTTTTCTTTTTGTTTCTCGTCGACTCAAGCTTGTTAGTTTCTGTCGATTTTGGTGGTGTTTATGTTGCTTTCATGTATGCCGAGAATAGGCAATTTGTGTGATGAATCTTGATATACTGTTTGAGATATCCGCGGGTGCACAATGTCCATGGACAATGACCTGGCTTGAATTTGAAGTTTACATGAATTATGAATTCCATTTCGTAACTTGAACGTGACCTGGATGGATGTTAAACTTATCATGCGTAGCTATGAGTAACGAATTAATTGTACGATGAACAATGGTAACTTGAAATGGTTGACGGCGAAAAGTGTACATAGGTATTATAAATTGCGATAGATTCTAACCCCGGTCTACGGGAATAGTATGCTCGACACCACCAAGCCCAGCGCAAACATCGTAAAAATGCCAACCATGTTCAAAAACGACGTCAACAACGGCCTCTTCCTCGGCGTATCCTCAACATCACGCGCAATCCGCTCCAACCGCTCGCCCAGCTGCGCCACACTAAAGTTTTCTACGCGCTTACGCCCAGCCGCACTCATCATGGCCAAGCGGTGGCGCGCCTGCGGCTCGTCAGCCAGCGCAGCCGCCATGATTTCGGACCACGCATCGACATGTGCAGGATCGCGCAGCCAGCCGGTGGCGCCGTCGAGGACGGTCTCGACGGGCCCGCCATTGTTGCACGCGAGCACCGGCACGCCGGCGCCCATGGCCTCAAGCGGGACGATGCCAAAGTGCTCGTGCGAGGGCGTGTAGACGAGCAGGCGCGCCGCGGCGAGCAGAGCCATCTTGAGCGCCGACGGGACGGAGAGCAGGAACAGGACCGAGGCCGAGGCCGGCGCGGCCAGCGCGGTCACGGTGGTCTTGGCGGTGAAGGTGGGCAGCGAGTGCGCGGCGGCCAGCGCCTCCAGCTCGGCGTGGTATTCGACGTTTTCGGCGACGCGCGGGTCGTAGCCGCCGGCAAGCACGAGGCGCACGCCCACGCGCTGGGCGGCGGGGATGGCGGCAAAGGCCTTGATGGCCAGGCCAATGTCTTTCTTGCGCTCAAAGCGGTTGATGCTGAGGATGACCTTTTCATCGGGCCACTGAATGGTTGGCTCGTCGGTGGCGGTGTCGTGTGGGCGTTGGCCGATGGCTTTCTTGGGGAGCTTGGTGCTTTCGATGTAGATGGCGGGGTAGACGACTCGCAAATCACGTTGGGCGAGGATGGGCATGGTCTTGGCTACCATGCCCTTGGTGAATTCAGAGTTCACGGCAATGGCGTGCGCGTAGCTGGTGCTCCACTGTTCGACCCAGTCGAATGGGAGGCGGTACAAGCGCTTGAGCAGCCGGTCACGGCCGCGCACGAGGAGCATATCGGGGAAGTGGCAGTAGAACAGAATGCCCTGTTCCGGGAACAGGTACTGCAGGAGAGGCAGCCCGGCGGCAAGCTGGTCGACGATGAAGGTGTCGGGGTCAAGCGCGGCAAGCTCGCCAGTAAAGTAGACATGGAGGATAAGATGCAGCTGGCGCACAATCGAGCACAGGATAATCAAGCGCGCAAAGATGGACGACGGGCAGAGGTTGCCGCGCACGCGCACATCGAGAGTTCCTACCGGCAAAACGGGCGTGTTAGCAGGCGCATGCGAAGAGACTGCCTAGGATCAAGGCCAGGAACAGCAGTAGGTTTTAGGAAGCGGCTGCCATCTCACCATCGCGCGCTTCCTCAAAGCAGTGGCCGGGATCGCAGTGAGAGGTATATATCACGACTTTGTGGCCGCGGTTCTGGAGGCCAACGGCGGCATCAACGACAAGGCGTTCGGCGCCTCCAATGCCGAGATCGGGGTGGAAGAAGACAAAAGTCCTCTGTTTCGGCGTAGACATGGCGCTGGGATGTAGAGTTAGGCAATCGAAGCAAGTAGTAGAATGCGCGCCGTGTGAATAGGGAGAAGTCGCTCGTTCAGTCATGAAGCTATCGCCAGGTGCATTTGGACAGATGGTAGAGGTACGGTATCTGACAGCTGTCAACAAGTGTGTAACAATAATCTGCCAGCCGCAGTCGAGATTGCGAAACAGGATCAAGTGGGTGGTGGGCATCCGCCGTTTTGGGTTGTTGCATGTGAGACTCCGTCGATGAGTATGGCAAGTGCCAGCAGCCCCAAACAGCAGCTGCAGCTTTAGCTCGGCCCACGGTATTTTGGGTAACCGCCGAAAAGAGATTCCCAGCCGCACTGCTCCAAATATCGCGCCTGTTCATCCGAAGCGTCGCCTCGAACCGCGGCTTTTTTTTCTTTCTTTCTTTCTTTTTTTCTTTCTTTTTTTTTTTGCGCATTTGCCCTCCAGCTTTTTCTGCGCCTATCCGATCCCGCGCTCCCATCTCGCTCTTCTCGCCAATTCTCACCGCTGCTCTCCCTCGTTTGCTCCCTGCTGCCGGTGTTCCCTCCACCCCTCGCCACCATGAGCCAGCTCTTCAATATCCAAATCCCCGCAATGGGCCAGTACCCCGGCGGCTCGGTTCTAGTCAGCGAGCCCGTGCCGACCGTGTACCTGCTGACGGTGACCTACGCGCCTGACAACCGGCTGGTCGCGCCCGTGTGCGCTGCGATGCTCGAGGCGCTCAACATCCTCGAGGCGCGCTACCCCAAGGGCGTTGTGATAACAACCTCGGGCATCCCCAAATTCTTCAGCAACGGGCTGGACCTGCAGCACGCCGTCACCACCGGCCGTGACTACTGGGTCAACTACCTGTACAAGCTGTGGACGCGCATCGCCACCTACCCCATGCCCACCATTGCGCTGCTGCCCGGCCACGCCTTTGCCGGCGGCCTGATGACGGCCATGTACCACGACTACCGCGTCATGAACCCCGCGCGCGGCTTTGTCTGCCTTAACGAGCTCGATTTTGGCGTGCCGCTCAAGCCGCAAATGTCGCACGTCTTCCGGGAAAAGTGTAGCCCCACCACCTACCGCACGCTGGTGCTTGAGGCCAAGCGCGTGCCGGGCCCCGAGGCCCTGACGCTCGGCATCGTCGACGTGCTGGGCGGCCTCAACGAGGCGCTCGAGCTGGTCGCTACGCGCAAGCTGACGGAGAAGGGAAAGACGGGCATCTACGGCCTGATGAAACGCGAGATGAACCGCAGCCTTCTTAAAATGATGACGCCGGCGGGCTACGACAAGGAGCAGCAGCGCGAGGCGAAACTGAATGCTGAAATGGACAAAGACTACCAATCACGCGGCCTTCCAACACCCAAATCCCGGCTGTAAATAACTCGTACATTTCAATTGCCTTCGAGCCAACAGGTCCCCAGGTGCCGGATCACACCAGTACGACACTAGGAGTTGTAGTCTATTCTTGATTGTGGATTAACACTTGTATATCTAATGCGAGCTTTTGTTAGAAATCTAAATCTTATTCTAGTATTCATACACCAAGGTATAATTGTATATATGTGTAGCGATTTCACATTGCCAGAGGGTCCAAAACGGAACACGAGAAACTTGTTTCTACATTGTGAAGAAAGGGGTATCGAACGCAAGAATCAAACATTAGAAAACAAGTAAAATCAATCAAGCACGTCCACCGCGACGCTCTCAACTGCTGGTCGATGTCGCCGCCGCCGCCAATCGCATCTCACGCTGTCTCAAAACCTCGCGCTCGCGCTCTTGTGCCCTTTCACGCTTCTCCATAACATCATCGCGCTTGACTAGCTTCCTCAGGCCCTCGCTGGCCTGTACAAGACCGTCGATGCTGATTGCATGATTGGTCATCTGGTGGTTGATGTATGTGTACACCGCCGCGGACCCGTCGCAATCCAAAAGGGCAGACTCGTTGAGCTTCAGCAGAGCCAGAGCAACCTGGAACAAGAATGTGCTGCCGTCCTGCGTACACAACACGACGTCCCACACACGGAAGAGGGCTTCGGCTGAGAGACAGTCGGTGAATACGCTCAAAAACCATTGGAAGGTGAGCGCCTCCAGCTCAATGCCTAGTGCGTCCAGGTGGGTTGACAGCCGAGGAAGTACGGAAGCAACGTATTCGCGCAAGACGTGCTGGTCAGCCCTGGACGCCAGGAGCCAATGGTCATAGTACCCTGACGGCAAAATTAACTCGACAATGCTAGCCAGGATCCAGAACGCATCCTCCGCTGCCGGTGTAATCAGGAGCAGATTAGCCGCAATCAAATTCATACCCTGGCAATAGCCAACGTCGGGGTTTCTATGCGCATAAGCAAGAAGAACTTGGTTCAACTTTTCTACACCAGGGCCCTTTCGGAAGAAGATGTTGTCCGTAAGCGTCCGGCGAATGTCCATGTCGATTTGCGACACAACAGTTTCGTCAAGGCCCTTTTCGCCCTGGGCAACAACATCGTCGTAGTATCCTGGGGTACGGAGTCCTGTAGCACCGGAACATTCGGCCCAGATCTTGGCGCGGTACGCAACCGGAATGCCTCCCAGAACCAGTGTCTTGAACTCGTTCCATTTTGCGCGACCAACCTTGCCTTTATTGCCAAGGCCAGCTATGCCAACCATCTCGCCGTCCGTCAGTTTGGCCTCGGGCAAGATCACGGCGGGCGTCTCAAAGCGTGCCTCGGCGGCAGCAAAAGCGGCAGCGGCAGCGGCTTCACCTTCGCGCTTGCGCTCAGCCCGTACCTTGCGGAGGAAATCATTCCATCGAACAGTACGCTCGCGTTGCAAACGATCATGCATGTCACTTAGCTGTTTTAGTAAAATCTTGACCGGCTCAGTATCATCGGTCATGATGCTCGCGTCGGGCTGAGAGTCAACGGGAAGAGATGTGGTGACGGATCTAGAAGATGAAGGTGTGTCTTCTTCGGTAGACACAGGTGCAGATGTAGGAGCGGCAGCGGTCGGCGCAAACCCGCGGATCTTGCCTTGAGAAGCTGAGGTCATTGAAGCTGTAATCGAGGGAGTTGGTGATTTTGGTGGGAGGTCTGCACCCTCAGTCACTTCTAGGAACGGAACATTTATTGACGGCATGTGAGCCAGAAGTTCCGTCGGAAATGTAGCAACGCTGAGATAATCCTGCCAGCGGCTCTTGGTAGCTTCGGTAGATGAATCTTGCGATGGTGATTGCTCTTCAATATCATTCTCTTCATCTCCAGCGGGGGAGACACTGGCACGGGCCCCATTGTTCGTAAGCATTTCTTTGTGCATACTTCTCTTGTCCTTGCTAGACGACTGTGCCAGTTTTGCAGCATCCCGCTGTCTCTTTTTGCGCCGTTGGTCGTAGATGAATCCGTAGCGGTCGGTCAGAAGTTTCTCACGAATAGCGTACCGATTGTAGATGTATGTCAGAGTGGGCGGCTGTGCGTCTGGGGGCAGGATAGTATCCATCTCAACCGGGCCATAGTTCTCGTCGGAACGGGTGCTACCTGTAGACGCAGTAGCACCCGGTGGACTATTCTTCATAGTATCCCAACGCTCAGGAAGGGCGGCTCGTCCTGGTAAAGAAATTGGCGTTGCGCCAGGCCGACGTGTAGTTGATGTTCCTGCAGCCGATTTTGTAGAATTCAGAGAAGATATTGATCCCTTTGAAGCAAGCTGCATTGACAATGCCCGCGTCGCAGGAGAAGGTCGGACACTGACAGTGTTGGCATGGGCAGCAAGATTTGCAGCCGTGGTTTTCGACCGCCCTCTTGCCGTGTCCGAGTCTCGTACTGAGCTGGAACCACCCCCGGCAACAAGACGCAGAGCGAAGCTGGCCAAGGACGTCTTCCGGAATGATTCACTTTCAGTAGTCTTGTGGCTGACAGCAGAAGAACGACTGGACGATCTCACGGAACTGCTAACGTTTGATGATGCTAATATGTCCTGTTCAGGCGGTTGAAAGAGGTCGTCTTGCAATGGAGGCCGTCTCTCGCTGGCAGAGCCTCGTACAACAGCTGTCTTACCCGGTGCGTGCGAAGAGGCATCCGTCTTTTTGGCCGTACCACCCCAAATATAATCCTTCCAGCCCCGAATAGTGCCCTTGGATGCCGTGCGACGGGAGTCCTGTTTGCCTTCCGCAGTCATCACAGCAGTTGTGGCCGATGCTGCACGGATTGTAGAATCGTTTGTGTCCTTTAGAACATCGCAGTCCATGGCATCACTCATCATGTCTGAAAGCATACTAGCTGGCCTTCTTTTGGTACCATCAGTATCCCGCATCTCAGCCTCTACCGCTCTGAGCCTTTGTTCTAGTTCCAAGTTAGATAGACCACTTTCACGGCAAATCCTGCGGAGCGCGCGCTCTCGCTCTTCTGCGCGCCTCCGTGCTGCAGACATTTGTACGTCACGCATGGCCAAGTCTTCGGCAATCTGGCGCACCAGGCTCACGGCTCCATGGCGTGTGATGAGCCGCTCGATGTGATCGTCACCAGCAAGGTGTAGAGCTCCTGGAATTTTCGTCGTGGCGATGGGGTCATCCTCGAAAAGACCGCGGGACTCAGTGGCATCAGCGTCCCCACGAGTCAAGTTCTCGACGATAGTGGCGGAAGAGGTAGTCGCGGGTGTGGTTACAGGCTCGGCAAGCGCTGATGATGGAACAATGCCAATCCCGAATCTCTCCTTCGATGTCGCGTAGTCTCTGCCGTGCTGAAGGCTACCAGCCGCGCTCTGCGTTCTCGGCATGAGCGGTGGCCGAAGTGCTGGTGCCTTGCCTCTAGAAAATGTACTGGTGGCGGTGTGCGTGTTCTTAAGCTCCTTGCCGATGCTGCCAAACTCGAAGCTGCCGTCGGGTCGTGGAGACTCGCCTGAGAAAGACGGAAACGAAGTCAGGCTCTTATCGCTGGTGTTTGATGTCGTGTTTATCGAGCTTGTAGACGGGGATTGTTGAGAGTGGTGGCCTAGTCGGCGGCGTGTGCGTACTGAGCGATGGCTGCGCGACGAGGTGGCGCTGTGGGTGGAGACGGATCTTTCGAGGCCAATGCCAGTGATGGGTTCAGACCCAGATGACGATATTGCCGAAGGAGAGGGCGAGCCTGGTACTCCTGAAGCTACGGGCATCGATGACGACATGGCAACATGGCGAGGGCCGCGGGGGCTGGTTGCAACGCTACTCAAGGTGCTTTTGCTAGCCATCTTGAAACGGCTATGGTGGCTAGCTCGCGGCTATCGGTATCGCCAAAAGGCGCTGGCTATGGTCGCAGTGGTCGGGCTGGGGCTGGACTAATGAGTAGTAATAGTGGGCATGGGCGGGCACAGCCGCACAGGAAGCTCAACTGGCTCACGTCCTACAGCGACGGGACTTTTTGGTGATTTTTGGAAGTGCAGTTAAGCCAGCAGTAACACGGAGCAATAAAGAGCACAATAAACACTTGCTCCAAGCCGGAAGAGTTGTGAAAGATTCAAAAGTCGTGAACAACGGATAACTTGATGTCGGTGAGCAAAAGGTTCAAAACGAGATGCTAAAAAATGTCGAAATATTTTCAAATGAGGGGAAAGCAAGCTCGTGGTAGAAGGGATGCACAGAAATGCAGTTGCCCGGATCATTGATCGACACGAAAGGGGAAGGCATGAACTAGCGTAACGGGTTGTTTCCTGTCTCTTCTATCGCAAAAATCCAAGCGTGCCCGCCCATTCAAGAGGAGAATTAACTTAACTAAGCTGGAAGGAAATGGCAGCGGGATTGGAAGGAGCGGCCCACCTTGCCCAAGACAAGGTCCCAAGTTCCAGCCCAATATAGCACGGGCAGGGCCTCTTTCTTTATCCTTTGTTGTCCCGCATAAACACGATGAGGTCTGCAGAGATATTCCTGTGCGGCACTCTTCCTGTAGCCGTATTAATGGCCTGAAAGGCAGAGAGAGCCTTGGGCCAGTTCATCTTGAGGGAGTGATGCGGTGGGGAAAGGCAACCACGATGGACGTCTAGGACTTCCAGCGCCCTTTCTAGCTGTAACTACCTCAAAGTCATGTATAGTTTCTCAATTCCATGAACCGGCAACCGAAATTCGCATTCCAATATATTACGGCTCTTGCGACTTCTGTCTGATGCTCTTTCTTTGCATACTCTGTCTTCATGAGAGGCTTCGGTACTTGCCGTTTCGGATTTAGCGCTGTTTTTAGCCGCGGACTTCTATTGTCGTGCCCTCAGGCTGGTCACCACACTACCTTTGCCCTCAACCCTAAGGTACGCAGGAAACACCAAACAACCATCACAATATCTTGGAAAGTCAATAGGTGAATGTTGCATTTCAGAACTCTTCGCTCAACCAATTGTATTTTAAATTCCTAAAAAGACCAAAAAACAAAACAAAAAGTCCCTGTATGGACACAACAATGTGAAGCAAAGAAGCGCCGTCCCTCCATTTAATGTCGATATAAACTTCTCCCGTTTTTGTAGACCACATGTAAAGAATAAAGTCGTGAACGCCAGGCCTCTTTTGCCACCCAAAACAAAACATATATCAGCGGACGTGCCGCAAAAGAAAAGCAACAACAAATAGTGTACAGTATCCGTTGAGTTTCCTCACCAGACAGGACCACACTTGACTGTGTCCTACAGCTCCTCTTCCTCTGGACTCATTTGCTCTAACTTAAGGGCCTCATTTGTATCTGCCACCTTCAAAGGCCCTTCCTCCAAACTCCATTTCACTAACTCCTTGGGCACCATGCCGTCTCTCACGAGCTCTTCCGACAAGGGATCTCTCGCCAAAACTTCTGATCGCTTGAACTCTAGGCCATCCAAAACTTTGAGCCGCGGACAGTAACCGACGAGGACCATGTGATATAGCCTGCGGCGCATCTTGGTTACACGGTCCAGCCGTGTAGCAAAGGCCCGATCGCGCTCAAGATCAAGGTCGGGCAGCGTGAACGGATCAGGCGTATCGCCCCGTGATAACGACAGCACCTGCATAACCGGCGGATAGAAGCCCAAGGTCATCGGATTGCCGCGTAGATCTAGGCGTGCAATGTGCGGAAACTCGGTCAGCAGCCGGATGATGGCCGTCGCATTGGAGAGAAGATTACTTGCGGCCAACAGCCGCTTGATGCGCGGGATGAACATCAGTGGCGAAAGATCTTCCAGTGCATTGCAGTTGACATTGACCGTGCGGAGATTAGGCATGCGCTGTCCCAAGTGACGTGGCAATTCGCGCAGGCCACAGTTGGCAAGTTCCAGGAGTTGCAAATTCAGAAAGTCCACAGGCGGGTCAAAGCTTTCGACCGAATTGCCAGACAGGAACAGCTTGCGCACTTCATAGGCGTGTGCCAGGAACGACAAATCAAGAGCCACGCTTCCGCGCTGCTCGCGAAGAGAAAGACTGTCGAGATGGCGGGCTTGGTGGGCATGTGTCAGCTGCGAGATGCAGTTCCGGTCGGCATGAAGAACCCGCAAGTTGCCCAAGTAGCCAAGGTCGATCGATACAAGATTGTTATCGCCAAGCTCCAGAACACGTAGATATGGCATCTTACATGGTACATACAGCTCCGAGAGCTGGTTGTTCTGAAGCTTGAGTACAGAAAGTACAGGGAGTGCGTCCAAGTTTAAAACGCTGCATATCTTGTTGTTGGCCACATCTAATTCGCCAAGACGTTTGAACTTGCAATCAGCAAAGTCGAGCTCTTCAATGTTGTTCCCGCGTGCTCGAATGCTGAGGAGACCATCATGGTGACCGAGGCCATCGAGGCTGGTCAATTGGTTGTTGTCAGCACGAATACTGCGTAGGTGAACCAGGTTCCGGAGCGCTGACAGACTCTTAAGATCATTGTTAGATAAATCCAGATACTGCAGGTTCATCAAGTGATCCCAAGACGCCATTTCCGTGATGCTGTTGTGCGAGATCTTCAGTTGACGCAAACTAGAGGGAACACCATCCAGATGTGTAAGAGTGTTTCCAGACGCATCGAGCTTGACCAGCTGTCCGCAAAACTCATCGAGCATATGCAAACTGCTCAGACGATTCTCATGAAGATCAAGATCCTCAAGGTCGTCCCAAAAAGTTGCAGAAGGCTCTGCTTCAGTTAGACGTTCGACGAGATCACGCACAGTGATAGACATAACTCGCTTGGAGCCATCGCCTGTCTGAAGATGCCGGCCCCCAACAACATAGCTAACTTCCAAAGCATAAGACTCATCGGCGTGCATTGTGAATTCGGACAGAGGGCTCAGTGACAGTCTTCCAACATTGCGCGCAATCGTGGCACTTTCGTTTCCATAGTCATATCTCTGCATTCCCCTGTTTGTAGGGGTCATCAGCACAAAACTCAAACTTGTATTTGCTTTCTTTTCTGCTGAAGAGTAGGGGTGTTCGATAACGCTAGTCTCGAGAATCGTTAATTGTCTAGACTCATCATAGTTGTCAGAACTCCGGTCTTCATTGTTACACCTTTCACTAACATCCTCTTCACGCTCGTCGATGCGAGAAACGGGGCGCGGGACGAAAGCAAGGCGTGTGACAGGGGATTTGCGAGAATCGGAGTCTGTATCTGTTGGCACAGGTGTCTTGCGCAGCGATGGCTTTAGTGCAGACTTGGTAGGAGACCCGTGGAGCCTAGTTAATGCACCCTTGGTGCCAGGAGTGTGATTGAGAGGCGCAGATGGTAAATTCCACCGGGAACTCTCACTGCTAGTAGAAACATCTCGGATGACAGATGCAACCGGAGAAGAGAAGGAAATAGCATTCCGTTTCTTGGCCGAGTGTGAGAGCGGTGGATGAGATGGAGTCGGCTCCGAAGCGGCGGGCGGGGCGGGCAAAGCGTATTCAACTAAGCGCTCATCTTTAGGTTCCTCTTTGACTTGTGTTCGAGTTTTATCGGTAGCAGAACTGCGCCGTTTCTGTTTCTCAGGGCTCAACGACTCGCTAGGTGACCGACTGCCGAGCTTCGCAAACTCGTCGAAAGCACGAGGAGACATGTTTTCGCCAATCGCAGTGTCAGGTGAGAAGGTTACGTAGCCTTTGGTGCCCTTTAAGCCTGGGGGGGTCTTTAAAGGCGACAAATTGACTTCCACAAAGCGCTGGGCATTCTCATTGGCCTGATTTCCAGGGCCCAACTTGAGATTGTTCATCTCTTTGGCCAAATCAACAGACAGATCAGGGATGCTAGCGAACGGGTCGCCCTCGCTGCTGTCATCGCAAGCAAATAGACTTCCAGTGCGGGAAGCTCCAGAAGGCGACGGGATTTGGACATCAAGTTGTTGGTGACTACTTGAGTGCTTTCGAACGCCGCCCATTGAAGAAGCTGGCATGGATACACCCTTAAATGGTTCGAGCAACGGCGCAGAAAGCCTTGATTGCGACTCTTTGCGCTTAACCCAAATCTTCTTCTCTCGGTCAAGGAACATATTCCCAACCAAGTCGGGAATCAGATGCGACACGCTCTCTGGCGCAATGGTCTTTTTGGAATCAGAGGCGCGAGATGAACTAGTGTTGGAAAGGGAAACACGCGATCCTTGTGAGGGGAATTCATCGGGCCGCTGGCTTTGGTCTGAGGGATCGCCAGGGATATCTGGGTTGCGCGTGATCTGAATGTTAGGCGGATCACTGAACTCGGCATCATGGGGCATCTCTGCAAAGCCCAATCCGCGTTTACTGGAAAAGGTTGTACTTGGTGTGCGTCGTTGCTTTCTCTCGTCGGTTCGTTTGTGCTGGTCGTCGATTTGTTGCTGTAGGTCCTTCGTCTCCTTTATTATCTCGTGCGCCTCACTGACTGAGCGTATGGAGTAGGAGATGACATCATTCATGTCCCCTAGTTCCTGATATTTTCTCAATTTGTTGGCGATTTCCGGGTCCATCTGCATGTGCGTGGAAAGTCGGGGGATAGGAGGGGCATTTTCGCGACTTGGTGGCCGGTCGAAGGGTTCTTTCGTAGATGATTGGTAACTGTCTTCATCGTCATGCTCCTCCTCTTGTTCGGCTACGCTTTCATTGACTGGGTCTAATGTTGACGTTGGACGGACTTGGTTTCGAATCATTGCCATAATCTTGCCTGCTTCGTCCAGGAAGTCCTGCGTCTTAATGGAAGGTTTACGCTCGGAAAGGGGGTTTGGCTGTGCACTCGTTGCCCTGAACGGAGTTCCAGACGGAGATGGTGATGTGGAGAATGCGGGAGAATCGGGGGCGTTTGGTTGGTCATAGATAGGTGAAGGCGTGCGAGTCCGAGAGCGAGGTGGTGAGACTGGCCATTCAGGTTCTTGTTGGCGTGGGGATTCTTCTTCAACTTCAGAGTCATGTTGTTCATTATCAGGTTGTCGTTGCCCAGAGGACATGAGCAGATGCGTCGATTGCACTTGATGTGGGAAATCATCGACTCCATAGGCGATATCAGACTTGTGAAGCGTTCGTCGTCTCTTGGGTGTAGGATCTTTAGATGGTGAGGTCCTCTGGCGCTTTCCTTCAACACTACCATCTCTCCGCGGAGTCAACTGGAGCAAATTTGCATTAACGTTGTGGCTAGGATTTTCAACGGTTAATGAGCGTCCCCGGGTATGACCGCGGGTTCGAGAGCGGGGAATTAGCAGATCTTCAGCAGAGCCGTACGCCATTCTCATTTTCCGCCTTAGAGAATCCTGTTCCGGCGTTCTTGCAGGAGAGGCCGTAGCTTCGTCAAAAGTGAACCCCTCAAGATCACCGTGGCCAAAGTTGTTCAGCTTGCGGGGCTTGTCGCCATCGATACCCTCATCTTCGGGCTTCCGTTTGCCTTCACGCAGCTCAGGGGACAGTCCTCGTACTGAGCTTGACATGTCATTCTCGAATTGGCTGATACGCCGTCCTAGAAACTGATTGGTGTATGTGTCGTAAGGTCCAAAAAGCTTCACTGGACTTAACTGGGGAGTAGTATTATTGCCGTTGTCGTCCTCAGAGACCGGGGAATTGGCTCGTGGGGATCGGTAAACTGACTCCGCAGTCCGAATTTCTGGTCGCGAGTCGATTCGTACAGAGGGAAAGTTCTTTGGCGTGCTTGCCTGGAGCGATTCTTCTGGAAGCATCTCGGACGACTCCATTCCCAGTCCGGGACTGAGAAAGCGATCTCTGAAAGAACTATCGTCAGAACGGCCGCCTCGTTGAACGTTCACCAAAGCTGCATTCCGCATGAACTGTTCTGAAGATGTTATTGAGACATCAATACGGACCGGCTCAAGGAAGTCGCTTGCAGATATCGTAGGTTTGAGATCGGGAGGGTTTAGGCGAAGAGACTCAAGTCGTTGTCGAAAGTCTATGGCCGATGGTCCGAGAGCAGCAAATTCAAGCTCTAGTTGCCCGTCTTTGTTTTTTGTGGGCGACACGATAATGGGACTGAAGGTCTCGTTGCGCACAACGCTGAGATTGCTCGGCTTACGAGAATCATCACAGTGCGCAGCGAGATTGAGGTTCAGAGTGTCGTGGAGGCTCTTGAGTGGGCGCAAAACACTGCGATCTGGCGTTGGGCTTCGCGTATTTTCCTTCGTGCGGAAAGAGGGAAGCTTGCGTGGGCTTGGGCTTGGGCTATGAACAAGGAAGTCGGAGGCGAGGGAATCTTCAAACTCTTTACTGACCGCCGGACGTCGTATGTGGTATACTGGCGGGCTAGAAGGGAGTGTTGTTTCTTGGCGTTCGTATCGTTCCTGGAGCGGCGATTCGTCGTACTCTATAGACGGGCGGACTGAGTCTGGGTTGTGATCGAGGCCGTTGGATGTGGGAGGTGGTTTGAAGATGTTTTCGAGGCCTTCGGCCGCAGCTGAGTGGAAGAGATCCCGTTGTTCGCCGTAGCCAACATCGCCATGTAGTAGGCGACGCTTCCATTCTGGCGTCTGCTTGTCTCCGGACTGCGCTACAGAGATGTGGACGGTGTTATGGATGACAGAGTTGGCGTTGGAGGCTATGGTTCCCATGGACACGGCGCGTCCGCTTTGAGTATCGTTATCGGCGATTTGACGCGCTGAATCTGGGATATTTGCATCGCTGCATGTTCGCTCTTTCAGTGAGAGCACAGAGTCTGAAAGGGTGTTCTTGGAGCCGGCTCCCCGGGGTACTGATATTCGGCTAGGTGAAGACGTCTTAGGGTCTGATAGTCTGGAATTCTCGGGCAGATGGTTCGAGAGATCTTTCGGTAAAGGCGAAGGCTCTGATGGAGGCTGAGAAGGCCAGTCCTCGGAGAGGGAGTCCAGCCAGGCATAGGCTGCCATTGTGAGGACAGATGTGACAACGGAGAGAGTCAAGCGAGAGAAACAAAGATAGCAAACGTTTGGGAGTAAGATGAAGGTTGAAGTGGCGAACGAGTGCAACCAAGCGCAATTGAGGGTTGGAGTAAGATGATGCTGTTGATAGTTTGCGGGGTGCGGCCGTTTCTTGCAGTAAAATGGCTTGAGACACCGTGGGCTAAGACGTGATGCGATGGCGCTCCAGTTGAAAGAAGAATGTAAAAAGGCGCTCGAGATGCAGATGATGGCGATCAAAGTGAACGATCGAAATGAGCTAAGCAGTATGGAGCGCTAGCGGCAATTGATACGTGTAAAACTGAAGGAAGAATAAAGATCAACAACTAGATTCCAGCAGGAAAAACGAAGACTTAGCAGCCGTAGTCTTTGCGGGCCTTCAAGTTGTGCGACATGTTGGCGCTGGGGACGACGAAGCTTCAGTGTTTTTATTTCGCGTGTTGCAGGTCTGTGATTGGCTGATATGTCATCCAAAGTAAACAACCATGGTTAAGTCTGCAACCCTAGTCGCGGGCTGACCCTAGCGATGGCTACCGATGAAACACAACAAAGCAAGGGACGCAGCTGCGCCCGAAGCAGACCCCATTTGTGGCTGGATTCTGGCCTAAAAAAGGCTGCTGTTCATTTCGTCTCCACCCTCAGCCACACTGTGCAACCAACACTTTTAATTTCTGCAAACACTAGATGGACGTAGATACTCGAAGCCAAAAAAAACACTTAACGCGTTAAGACGCGTCTTTGTGGAGCCATCAGAGCCCCGTCATGCTTCTGCAGGGGAACTAAATGTAGTTCTGAAAAAAACACCATGAAAATAAACGCGATGGCATCATGGCAACGGCTATGTTTGTTGATTGACTTTGGCCGTGGCACACAACTAAACGGCCAGTTTGTGAATTCCGCTCACAAATTTCGCTTCATGTCTTGTTACTGTGCATTCTCCCCTCTCTCTATTGCCTGTGTTTGCGCCAGCGGCTTCCGAAAGCCCTGGCCGTGATGCCGCTGTCCCTCCATCAGAAAATTAAACGTTAGCCTGTTCAGGTCATGAGACACCCCCACGGCGTGCACCCTTTCTTTGCTTACAAACCGACTCATCTGTATTTTGGCCGTACTTGGTACACATTGTCTCCGTTGCCTGCTTGCTTTATCCTCGCCAAGTATACTGGGCCTACCACTCCAGACCGGACGGCGCTGGTCTCAACATGACGAAGCCACGGGTTGCCTTCACTGAGGCGGCCCGGCAACTGGCGCAGACACGGGCCCGGCCCGGAGAAAGTCGCCAAGAAAGGCTCCGACGAATCCAGGAAGCCTTCTACAATGACGAAATCCCCTTCATATATGCTGCGACTCTCACACCTCCTTTCCATAACCCATGGGATCCTTATACAAACGCTCGTGTGACCGCCACGGTGGAGTCAAAGGTTATCCCGTGCAGCGTCTCCTCAACCATGAGCCCACACCCTCTACCGCAGATGTCCTCCGAAGCTACTGCTCTAGGCCCGAATTCTGAGCAACAGTTAAGCTCTTTACGTGCCCCGCAAACCAGTCAGCCCTTTGATGGTAATCAAATGAAACAATCAAGGACTCAGAGTCCCGACAATGCCGTCTGCCCTTCTTCCTCTGGTAGATCAAAGAGTCATGGCATGGAGTTTACTCCCTCTACAAATCCAATCCATAATACTCGACCGCGACGAACAATCCGTCGCATATCCATGACTCCCTCGAAGCGATGTTATACTGCCGACGCTCTTCTTGAAGACGAATTGGCATCCTCGCCAGACAGATACAACTCACCTACCTCGTCCATACGAAATCGAAGTTCTCCCGTAATTATAGCCGGCCACTCTACTTCTGTCCGTGCAGCGAAATCGCCCTCAGCTTTCCCACGATCACCATACCCAGGACCAGAAAGCAGCGAAGACGAGCTAGCTACTGCCGAAATCACGGCATTCGCAGTCAAGATTCCTGGAAAATACCCTATGCAGGCCTCAAAACATCATGGGAGCCCCGCGCGAGCTCCGCATCACGTCCTTGAAGCAAACCCGAACCGACGTAGTCGTTCATCTACAAAAGAAGCACTCAGTGGAGAAAAGTTACCAAAGCTACCCAGAAACATGGAACACGCAAGACCTGATACTGATAGCCATGGGACGTTGCTTGCCAAGAAATCACATAGTTCACAACGAACCATTTCGATAACAAATTACAGAACAAGGCGGGACAGCCCAGGAAGTTCTGATGAAGACGAAACTGAGCTCAACACCCAACAGGAAAACAGCTTTATATTCCAACAAAGAATTCGGAAACAGACCCCGGAATTTAAGCTGGTCGACACTGATATGTCTTCTCCCCCAAACATGCGCCAACACTCGACCGATCCTGAAAACAACGAAGAGCATGGTGCGACTATACCCTACAACAAAGTAAAGCTGGAATGCTCAAGCTCGAAGATTAGCCTTGATTTCCCCCAAGATATAATTGAGAGCCTTCCCGAAGTTGAAGAGGATGTGCTCATGTCCGACGCATTGTCTGACTGTAACTCCCAAAAGTCGTTGGAACAAGATGAAATGGTTGTCATCGATGTAGATGCCATTGAACTGCATGTTGAAGACACAACTATCTCACCATCAGGCCCAAAAACATGCGTAAAAGAAGAACCTGTAGACGAGAACTTCCATAATGATGCTGAAGCGCATATTCTGGCTTCAGATATTGCTGATGAACAGATGGTATATAATACTAGTGTAAAAGTGAGTCTTTTATCTCATGCTAGAGGTCTCATGAGTCTATCTAACTTTGTTCAGGATATCGAGACATCTTCCAAACCAGCAGAGGAAACTGCACAAACGCAGCAGCCAGAGAAGCCGACTCAACACATTGACGATATCCGCCAGCCAGTTACTAAAGAAACTGAACATGAAGCTGGCTTGGGTTTAGCTATCCCAACTGAGTCTGTTTCATCAGAAAGTATACCTAACTTGGAAGAACTAGGGGCTCGTCAGTTGAAAGTATCCGCGAACAACGCCACTTCATCCAATGCCAGAGAACCGACCTGTTCAGAAGCTCTCACGCCAATTTCTAGCAAACCTACATCTCCGTCCATCAGCATACCAGGAGCTGATTCTGTTGAAGTGCGGCGCAGTCCCGATAATTTCGAGGCTAGTTTCAAAGAGCCAGTCAAGGCTGGACTCGAAGATTCCATACAAGACATCACGATAGATGTCGAAAGCTGTCATGGAATGGACGACATAATAAGCTCCCCCCTTGCAGAGCCTCCCACGAGTCTTCCTGAACCGAGATCACAGCGGAAGCGAAAAAGGCCGGATTCTGGACAGTCATCGCCAGACAATGTTCCGTCAATGTCCTTTCGGTCAAAATCAGCCCTTGCAGTTAGTTCGAGAACTTCTCAGGGCTACCAAGAACAAATAGTGAACCCCCAATATCAAGTCACAATGATTCTAGGAGACGTGGATGGGCCAAAACCATCATCGAGTCTCGCGTTTCCGACCTATTCATGGCCAGAAAACACCACGAGCCTCGCTCCCGCCAACCAACATGAGAAGACTGCATGGACTAGCGAGATGGCCATTCGGTCTAGCCCGAGGACAACACCTCTGAGAAAACGTGTAAAGCGGGGGAGTTTTGGTCAGTCTGAGTGCTTAGCGATTAATGACACACTGCTTGAAAGCCCGGCTCATGCAAGTGAATTTGCTGCATCACAAAATGAAGTTCCAGATTTGCACCCAATGAACTCAGAGGCCTTTGAGGTGTCTGTTATCGAAGAGACTATACTACCCGAAAGTTCAGCTACTTCCAAGGCTGGCCTGATATCACATAAAGAGCCCAATGAAGAGAAACCGGTGCGCCAAAATGTGGCTGACAATACTACCAACAACAGTAAGCTTTCTGTGAGGACATCAACCATACCCAATGACGTCATGGAAAGAGTGGGCCTTTCAACACCACACAAAGTACCAGGCGATGTCAATATTGTGACATCGAGCCCGTCCGAGATTTCTCACACACCTCGTGTCAAAGGTTACACGATAACTACAGAAATCCCACCCGAGCCTGATGTGCAAGGCTGTATTGTCAATTGTGCTAGCGCGCCTGATGTCGTCATAAATAAAACTCCGGAAGCAGACTCCAAATCCCGTCGTTCCCCCCAAGTTCCGCTAAGCTGTCAATCAAAGCCGGCCGCTATAAACAGCCAACCATCCTCACCGATTGCTAGTTGTCCTGCAGAGCCTCAACCAAGTTCTCCACAGCCTCCGTCTTTGGATTCAGGCCAGATCGTCTCTGTTTCTCTGCCCCAAGTTCCCGAAAACGATCCTGTTCACAATCAAGTTGCTGTCACACCTGAGCGACCAACGACCCCCTCCCATCGCTATAAAATTCCCTCGTCTGCCCGTTCAACGCCAAGCAATATCCTTTCACCGTCTACCCTAAACAAAAAGATCGAATTGAAGGAAGCCAACGAGACCAACATCTACGACTTCCCCGATTCCCCCGAAACGAATGCCTGCTCTCTCATCCTCAAGCACACCCACCGCACCCGCACCCAACGCCGATCTCAACCATCGTTCCGCGCCATGATGCCGATTCGCGGCGGTACTATACAAAGCCGGGTGTCCTGGCAAGCCAACGCCACTTCGTCTACCACCCCTGAGACACCAGCCCCTGCCGCTCGGACCAGGATTCTCGACACCCATGTCTCAGCCGCAGCCATACCAGATAGTGAAGGAGAAGAAAGACACCACTTCGTTGGGGAGACGAGTCCATGGATGGATGAGCCATCATCTGTCAACTTTGGCTTTGGCTCGCAACACGAAAGCCTCATTCCGCGCATCCCCGGCCCCTCACAACTGCCTACCGACGACTCGACCCCCACGCATCTCGCAAAAAATCCTTGGGCCATGCATAGAAACATAGTGTCTGCCACGCCGCCCCGATGGAATAATTCCACACCGACAGGAAACCAGCCAACTGCGGCTCGGGATTCTACCGCCACATCGACACCTAATCCGGCCGGGTCTGGTCGCGGTGTACGCCCATCAACGGCACGAATGGGGAACAAGACGCCATCCCGCACTGCGTCGCCCTTTTCTAATCGAACACACATAATGGACTTGCTGCCTGGCGCACGATCTTCGCGGGTCGACGCTGCGCAGCCCGGTGATGACTTTGTATGTCGGAGCTTTGCAAGCTTCATGTCACAAACGCCGCGCTCCGATCGCAAGACCCTGGTCAACTCGTCAGGCGGCATTCTAAAGAACCGACATACAGCATCGCAAACACCAACCCAAATGCTTCGCCGAGCAAGAAAACGAGTGACGTGGTCGCCATCACTAGGGTCAACTACAATATTCACAGTCGCCGCAGGTCGTTGCCGCAAGCGACAAGCCTCACCGCCTCCACAATTGTCAGTGGAAGATAACAACGAAGATGAGGAACCAACCCCAGCGCTGCTCACTAAGCATCTTGATGCTGTCAAGAAGCGGGGGCCGTCAAAGAGCCGGCTGTTGCCTTCGGCTTCACAGCAGGTTCCAGGATCACAGCCCGTCGATGCCATGGCATTGACATTTCTCCTGGCTGAAAACGACGTGGTCCCTGGGTCTCAGGCAGACACGGAGAGTTATTCTGACATCTTTAGGTCCAGTGCCGAGGTACAAGATGACCCTCCGGACAACCAGATGGAGGCCGATAAAACCAGTGAAGAGAAACCTGCCTCTGCTGTCACCACAACCTCTTCCTTCGCAGTGGAAGATGGGGCGGAAGACATTGCCATGGCAGAGGTCGAGCCAGATGCTGATGACGTCGATTATGTTATGGACAATCTCGAGGACTTCTTAGGCATGTCGTTTTCTGTCGAAGACGAGATCAAGAAGCAGGCTCAGCTAGCGGCCTAACTCTACATTAATTAATTTGGCCGCTTGGTGGCCAGCGAGTCTGTTGTGTTCATCTTTCTCTTTGATTTCCTGTCGCGGTTTTTTTTTCTAGTCTCTCACTTCGAGAATGCTCTACTCGCCACGTTCTTTGGGCCGGAATTTTGCCACATCATTTGTTGATAGATTTGAGTTTTTTTCTGTACATATAGCCAGCCTCTCGAAATACCTCCCATCACGAGAAACTTGGTTCACGACGTATGCCTGCCCACATGATAGTGAGGCTCTTTAGACTATAGCACTAAACAAAGTCTTTTTTTTTTTTTTTTTTCGCAACGCCAGCTGCGCCGTCCAGTGTGATGTATACATGTGTTGCTCTAGATGTAGTTATAACACTCAGCAAGTAAATATGAGGTTGATTGCCTCCTCGCCCTCTCTCCCCCTCTTGCGCTTGGTTTAAGATGAGCTCTGTTCTTCTTATCTCTCTCCATGTTCCTATCAGACATACATGCACCTAACCCCACACAATAACACAATAGTACATTGGCCGCTCCTGATTTGTCTTTTCCTGGCTCTGAACACACCAAGACGCGCAATCCGAAGCAAACAAGAAAGGGCTAGAGTTAAGGCGTCTAAAAAAACCGACATGGACCTCGGGTTGACCAGAGCAGAAGGCAAAACTAGTAGACCTGGAACAGAATCGAAGAAGAAAAAAAAACCCCATGAAAAGAGTTTTACCCAATGTCAAAGAGGGAAGGCCACATGGAGGTAAGGCAGAATTTCTATGGATACTAGACCATGTTAGTAGTGAAGTCAAGTCGGATGCTGGCAAGACGTCATCGTGAAGGCTAGAGAGTTGAGAAGGGGGTTATTATTTGTGAGAACCATGATTCTGACAGCCTAAGCTCTTCGGTTTAAGGACTTGGGACGACTTGAATATGCAGTGCGATCATGTAGCTAACTAACCAATCTGAGTTGGACTTCAGGTTCAACATTTAAAGCTTCGACTAAATACATTGTCAATAGAGCTACATTCGACAAACCGAGTAGAACAGGAAAAACTTGACCAAAACAAAGACTCGGATACACCCCCATCATGAAAAAGAAAGAGGATCAAGAAAAGAAAATGCAAAAAAAAGAGACCAAAGAATGGCCAAAGGAAGATGCACGTGCAGAGGGAAACGGGCTACATGCGCTGGCAAACAGGCTTCTGATTCGTCGGCTATTATTTGTGCCGTATTAAAAGGAGAGACGCCATGGGAAGAGAACAAGACGCAGAGGACATTGGATCAGTAGATGATCTGTTGGTCTGAATTCTGTCTCAGCGGGCTTTGCCCCAGCTAAAGCTGAGCCTATAGGCAAATTCTTCTTGGCCCTCGCCCTTCATCCTGGGATATGACGCGAGGGGGCTCACACTCACACCAGCGAGGCACTTGAAGGCGATAGCCGGGAAGTCCAGAGCAAAAGAGCTTCTAAAAGGGCTGGCATACATGCACATGATATCAGGGGGACCTGGGGCGATTTTGGACGTGGGTTTACGGAGCTGACTGGGCATGCTTGCGGGAGTAGATCAGACATTCAAGGCTTGATATGGCGTTGATTCGCAGCGTAGATTGATGCTGAGTTGAGATTTGTTGAGACCTGATGCCCAAACAGACGAAATCAAATAAACTGCAATACATAGCATTGATCACCCAGAGACAGGCTATGGGCCTTTGTTTCTCTCCAAGCTGACGGATCCTTCCGGAGCTTCTGGCCTGCGTGTGTGCGTCTGGGAGGGATGACAGAGAGATAGGAGTTTGACTATTTACAGTATGCATGGAGAGCGGGCTCGGGGCAGAAGTCTCTCACAGTACGGGCACTAGAGTGCTACATGCGGAGCTCTAGAGATGCATAGCTAACTAGGTATGATATTATATGCATGTGTCGTTACATGGTTAACTACATGTGGTTGTACTTGTGTACAATCACAAGAAGGGCATTGGACAAGACGACTGCCTTTATTCTCGAAACGTCTTGATTTAAGCCACCAAGCGAGAAACACGCATTCTTCAAAGGCAAATACTGGAACGCCAACAGTCCAGAGACACCAGCCCCTCGCCGTGTTTACTTTGGTGTTTCGTTTGGCAGTAACTAACTAACTAGTTAACTGTATACGTGTACAAGTATTCATTCTTCCCCAACAATACCCTCACATGAATGGTGCCTTGAACAGAGTGCTGAGGGGAGAGCAAGGCCGAACAAGACACCGAGTAGAGGAAGATGATCCGTGCTATTCATACAGATCTATTGAGCTGGAGGCGGGTTTGGGGGAAACATCGTGGCCCTGGCATGACCCTACAGTGAGGAGAGGGGGACCATCACATGAGCTTGAGGGAGGGCCCCGGTAGACTCTATTTCTTGTAGCCGACTGATTGTGAGGACAGGGCCTTGCCACATGGTGCACTGGTTCTCACACTAGAAGCTATAAATGCGTGTAAATATACTCAACGATACACTGGTCATTACTAAACAGATGTGTGTGTGTCCCTACGCACATGAGGCACGGAAACAAACACGCTCTGCGATTCCTGGGCGCGAATAATGACAGATTGACGCTATGAACAGCCCGAGACTTTAACTGTGTCTTGAGTTACATGTGATTTCGTTTTTGGAGATGCTGAGACAATAGCTGAGAGAAATAATCAAAAACAGCGCATCAGAAGCCGTCTGCAAAGTGAGGCCCAGCCTGTATATAGTTTGAACGATACGAAGGGTTGCGGACGGCGTGATCAGTCGAGCTGCTGCTGCTTGTGTGTGCGTATGGGAAATGATGCTATGTATTTACTTGCATGTTATAGTGCGGCCCGTAGCACACTCCGTGAGCCCGGCGCTGGTACATATGTACATTGCATTGTGGCACTCGGATGACGTCGTTGATGCGGTGTTTAGGCCAGCTGTAAAAGGTAATGTAGTATGTACACACAACAAAGAATAGCAGCCTGCTCACAGCCGTTAGTGCAGGGTCTGCGCTGTAATAGGCCTTGATGGTGGCCTCAAACGGCTGGAGCAGGGCTTAGCAGCCGGGTGTGACAGGGCTTTAGGGGCTAGCAGGGCTATGAGTGATTACCAGAGGGCTAAGTCTGGCCCAACAGGGCTTAACTCAGCAAGGTAGATAGGCATGTAAGACGTGCAGATATTAACTAGTTATAATAGGGCTTCAGCAAATACCGACGACCAGTCGTACAAAGTTGACTATACAGTGGAGCCTTCCTATTTCCCATCCCCTTAATGCATGTGTAGTATACCTCGTTCGTGAGCAACGGGCTTAACTTTGCGTCAGCCACAGGTAAAGACCGAGAGGCAGGGAAGCTTTGGTCAAGAGGGCGCTCTACCCCGCCATTCAGGTCGGCAGCGGATGTCTATGGGGAAAACAGTGGGCAATTCTGGGATTCCGCAAGACGTCGATAGACTGCCATCAGGGTCGGCTCTAGATTCACAGTGTACAGGAATAGGCGAGTATAAAACTATAACTAACTAGTTACATGTGGGCTGTTGGGTCTGTGCCCATGAGACTTGGAATATTACTACGTGCAGTGGCGGCCTGTTGTCAAAGAATGAGACGGATGCAACGAGTAACAGTGATGGCGTGTTTAACTTGTCCTAGATACAGTCCATTGTGTCTTGCGCATATCGACACATACCCGGGGCTATGCCGGGAAAGTCCCAGAGTCCCAGGAAGGAAGACCTATCCGAGGCGTGTTAGTATTAGCCCACTTAGCACAATGGTACGAGTGGCCAGGCAATACCACGCTGCCAAGAAACGTTTTGGCGTCGTGGTAATCTCGAAGTAAAAGGTGCAGTTGTATAATGGTGCTCCAAGTAGCATATAGTTGAATGTGCCGTTGCCAGTGGTGCGGAAGCATCACCTCGCACGAAAGCACATCATGCGTGTATGTGTTCCCATATCGCAAGAACGGCCGTGAGACATGTGTAGCATGGGATGGGTCCAAGCCAAACACAGGCACAGCAGCAGTTTGATGGCAGGGGGGGAGCCGATAGGACAGCCCACGGCAGATAAGTGAGCCACTTCGTGTCGATGAAAGGACGACGCCGGATGTGGAAGCCCGACTTTGGGCCGCCCAGCCAATGGGACACAGCCGAGGGTTTCGACTAGGTGGCTGATACCTGGGCCATTAGTATTGAATAGCGGGGGAAGTTAGCTACCAGGGACAGTAATCCCAAGGCCAGTACCACAAAATAACTACACGATAGCATGATAGGGCCTGGCGTCTAGCGCCTAGACCAGGGGCCCAGTAATCGTGGATGTATGTATGTATGTACATACACATGTATTCACATGTGTCCAGAGATGAGGATTTGTAGTGGGCAGGGCAGGACTCGTTGCCTATTGGCTGGTCGCCGGCCTTGTGCTAGTTGATGCATGTATGTACTTGCAGTTGCTTTTTTCATCAGGTGTCCACTTTTCGGCTGTCTTCTGGCCTTCCTCCTGCCTGCTTCACCGTTCTTTGTGCTTTGTGTGTAGTGAATGTGCTGTCAAAAAAGACATTGGGCTAGCAAGGTAGGTGCCATGTGCAAGTCCACAAAAACACACTTAGTTTTTCTCGCAGGGCCAGCTGGTGTTTATCTTTTTGTCCTCCTACATATTTTTTTCTCTCTTCAACTGACGCAACAAGGTCTCCTTATCCACTCTTCAGGGCTCTAGAAACTCACTGCACATTGCACCATCATCACTGACCCAACCCAGCCCACCATATAATCCGAGAACACTAACAGCAGCCTCGTGTTGTCTTGCCTGTTTCTCTTCCCTTCTCCCGCCTTCCACTCACCCACTCACTGTTAAACCGCCGTCCCTGTTTATCCCCACCGTGGCTGAATGAATGAGCAAGAATAGACAAGGAGCCTAGATGGATCTTGCACACACTCACATTCAAGACAAGACAAGACAAGACTCAAGATCACCACCCCCATCGCAGGCGCTCCCTAGATAATCTGGGGGTAATAGCAAATACGCAGAAACAAGCAACTGCCGCACTTGGACAGCCGTTGTTGTGTTGTGGGCCTAGGGAAATAGAGACAATTGAAGCAATTACCTCGTCGCGATACTAGATACTAGTGCTTATCGACGTTATCTCTTTCTGCCAGCTGATTCCTAACATTGTCTCGCTGTCCTCTACTGACTCCAGCGCACTTCATTATATTTCTGGCTGCAAAACCCTCGCATTGTTTTTTGCCTTTTTTATTTTATATCTGCCCAACAGAGCGGCTAATTCTGCTCTCAATTCCCTTCCATTATTGCTCCTCGTTTGCCGGATTTCCCCCTTCGTCCCCTCCCTTTGCTGTGGCTTTATTGACGCCCGTCCGCCACGATTTACACCAGAATCTCCATCTATAGCCTCAGATTTTCGGGAAACAAAGCTGAACTAGGGACTGTGCGCAACAGTGCAAAATACAGGACAAGAGAGATCAACCAATTGTATCCCGCCCTCAGCAACCAATAGACCAGCTGGTGCGCGTGTCCATGGAGAGAAAGTGTGAAGCCATCGTCAGTGATGATGCCGCCGCCCATGTTTCTCATAGATCAACATTGGAAAACAAGTCCCCGCATTGGTTAAATTTACTGCCTCACGCTCCCATCGTTGCACCGCTCGCCTTGGAGTCCTCCGCGCCAAATCCTGTAACGCCACTGTCTATGCCACAGAAGGACGAGCAAGATTTCAACAGCCTCCATCATCACAACCTGCCCCTCGCACAATCGCCGATACGCGTTGCAGACACTGGTGCCAAAGCTACAGAGACCCCAACCCCCGCCGACACCATGAACACAGACCTGCGCAGAGATAGCGCCAGGTCTGATGTGTCCGTCTTCACATCTGTGCCTGTGCCTGCGCCCACCATCTCATCGCTGACTCCCGCAGTCTCCTCGCCCGTGTCTGCATCTGTAAACCAGCCTACAACAACCCACCAGCGCCAAAAGCCCGACAGCCTTTCTTCAGCCCACGTTTTCTTGCCGGTCGTTGCTGACTCTACCTGTGGTCCTGGCTCTGGTCCTGGCTGTGGTCCTGGCGTCAATCCTGGCTTTAATCCTGGCTCTGGGACTGATACTAGCGACCCTGTCTCTACCAGTACAGGCCCTCTTTCTGGCCTTGATGCAACTACGTCTACTCCCGCGCAGCAATCTTCTGCCACTCCCTCCACCTTCTCGGCCTCATCCTCAACTTCGTCATCCATTGTTTCCTCCTTGCTCGCATCTTCTTCGTCCACGAAAAACCTGCTTTCCACCACCACCGTGGGATTATCCTCCCAACAGGCCCTGCCGTCCAGCCCACAACCGCCTGCCAAGGGCTCCTCATTCCTCTCGCTCTCCTCGACATTACTGTCTTTGGAAACAAAGCTGCCATCTTTGGCAAACCACCAGAACCTCGAAAACCAAGACGACTGCACGACGCCGACCCAGACCCAAAAATCTTTACACAACCCAGACCCTTCGATCCATCCCCAGAAACAACACCAACACGATATCCTAGGCTCTCTCCCATCATATTCCCCGACTCTTCTACCCTCTACAAGTACACACGTCCCCGTGGTCAGCAACCCCACCAATCACCACGTCGCAACTACATACACCACCGCCCAGAGCTCGACTGCTGTCCCTACCTCCTCTACCAGCGTAAATCCTCCTCTCAACGCTCAAGCCGTCTCTAGTAGTCACAGTACTGCCATTAAATCTGACTCTCCCCTGGCCATGACAATGCAGCGCCAGTCTGGTCCCTCCCTGCTTTCACAAGCCCTTGCTTCGGCTCGCAGTCTTCCAATTCCGTCGTCCCAGCAGAATTCCACCGCTGTCTCTTCTTCGTCCTCTACCGCTGTACACCATAGTTCACACCCCACCTCTTCTTTCTTCTCCTCGTCTAGCGCTGTCGGCCCTTCTATTACGAATATTACTTCCCCTCCCGACCTTGTCTCTGGTTCCAAAACACAACCTTCATCTTCTTTACCATTGCGCCCATCGGATACAATCCCGCCGTCCGAAACCATTCCAGCTTCTGCTACTTCTTCCATTGCATCCTCTGTATCGCAAAGTAATGCTTGTGCAGATCAAGCCGACGACGGGCTTCTGACTCCTCGTGCTTCTCCCCGGACAAAGCCTGTTGACTCTGCGCCAACTAAGATGATGACCTCTGCCGCTCCGATATCTAGCAAGGCAGTGCTATTTCGTTCTTCGACCGAGCCTACCGAATTATGCCGTATCACACCCAGCGTTCTAGATATATCAGAAGGCAACAGTCGTTCTGTTCACAGCGAGCCTCATCATACTGTAGGCTCCTTTGTTGACCAAAGCCACTTTCCGAGAGATTCTACTAAGGCTTTAGACTCACGCGCCGAATACAGCTCCCTTACTCCAGAGAACCATCAGCCAAACTCCGTATCAAGTTCGAACCATTCACATCAGTCAACGCAAGGTACATCCTGTTTGTCTCGTCACATCGATAGGATTGATACCGATATTTCAATGCCTCCACGGAGACGCATGACCGAGCAACAACACCCTCTTTCGAAACGTCCCGAAAAGATATGGTCAATTGGCAGTGAGGATGGATCCGGTCGCGATGGCCAGGTTGAAAAATATATTACCGATACGTTGAATGGTGGTGATAAGAATTCGCGAAGCCGCAAAGCTAGCCATCACATGCGTGTATTCCGTGAGGGCCTTCCCATCCCGGAATCAAAAAAGTCTGACCGGAGCAGGCACGGTCGAGAGCGGGAAAAGGATAAGGAACGGGAAAGGCTTGCGCCTATTTCAGGATCCCCCTCCGAGCGCCATGAAACTTCCATGCCCACAGATAGCTGCGACCAGATCGATGTTCTGTCGAAGACTCCCAAGAACGCTAGCGATATCGCTCCAACTACGCTTCTAGCATCTGGCCACAAACCCAATTATGCAAGAAAGGCAGCATCCGAATGTCTTGATAGCGAACCCAAGACTCCTCAACAGAAGCCTGAGCATGATAGTGACTTGACTGTGTTATCGCCCTTTAGTATAGTGGAATCATTAACAACCACTTCTAGTCCTAATGAACGCGAACGGCGGCCATCCAGCGATAGCATGGGAAACAGTTCCCAAGGTGAAGAGGGTGACGACTCTAGTGAAGAAAAGATTTCTTCGGCCCTCTTTGTACCTCATCACCAGATCGACAATTCTGTATCCGAAAAGGAAGCTGTCTGCAATACGACCATGGAAGACGAACCTACCCCCAACGCATCTGAAGATGAAAACTTCAACGAATGGTTGGTCAAAGCCGATGAAAATGGCCAGCCTCTTTCACCTTCGGATGAGAGAGGGGAGTGTGCGTCTGAGAAAGGTTGGCAACCTGGTTCTAATCCTGAGCAAAAGCAAAAGCGTGAGACTGTCTTGCAGGCACGCCTGCAAGAGCCTGTACCACTGGAACAGACTATTCCCAGGAGTTTCACCAACCAGCCACGGGATGTAGAGACAACCCCTCTCGTACCTGAGGAGCCCAAAGATCTTCTGGCACCTGCACCTGCGGAGCCTGTTCCCTGCCAAGCCATTGAGCTGATACCATACAAGCACCAAGTTGGTGGGCACACTACACTATGGCGTTTTTCAAAGCGCGCTGTTTGCAAGCAACTCAACAACCGTGAAAACGAGTTCTATGAAGAGGTTGAGCGGTATCATCGCGATCTTCTGGCGTTTCTTCCTAGGTAAGTCTATCTGCCATGTAACTACTTCTTTCCTTATGCAAATACTTATAGACATGTAGGTACATTGGCGTCCTCAACGTCACTTTCCAAAAGCAACCTCGTCGGAAATCTACTTACAAACGAGATGATGATGGCAAAAAGTCCGCCTCTGAATCCAAAGTTCCATCTACTTCGGCTCCTCGCATGATTAGCCAGTCTCTTTCTGGACCAACATCAATCCCCACCGTTACATTTGATGACAACCGTCATATCATTCCTCGCAGCTTTCTTCAACCCCCTCCATCGTCGCCTTTGATCCGAGAAATTATACGTTCTCGTAGCTGCTCTGCTGCTGCTGCTACTGTCACCAATGACAATTCATCAAGCAATGACAATCCTTCATCTAGAGCATCAGCGCCCCAATCACCACAATCGAGCGCAGTCCGTCCTAGGATGGAAGAACGGCCTAACAGCTGGGGTGCCACCTTGATCAATAAGCGCCTTCGCAATGAAGTCTTCAACGATGCTTTCTTGAAACAGCCTATTCCAGTTCAAAAGCACCGCAAACCTCATGAAAAATCCGTTCCCCGTCCTAAACCGAGCCATAAACATATGAACTCGGCTAGTGAACCTCTACTATCGACACCTGAGACTGTGCGGCCCATGCCAACCCCCGAAAGTCTTCCCTTGAAACCGAAGATGATCTCTGTGTTCAAGGCTACGCCTACTGTAGCCGGCCCGAGCCCCTCACATGAGCTTGCTGACTCCAGCATAGCAGATATCAAGGATGTTACAGGTACCAGCGCACCTGAGCCTGAGCGTTTGATCAGTCGTCTTAATGATGAACCGATATTGCCTAAGAGGAAGCGCCGGTACTCTGGAAGTGGTCTTCGTCGCAAGCCGGTGACTGTTAGCGATCCTCGTGGTAACCTACAATACTACGAAGAAGCCGACGAGGTAGACTATAAGAACGAACATGGCAATAATACCTCGGACAATGCTGAAGATGAGACATCGGCTGTTCCTTCTTCTCACGACTCTGGATCTGTCATGACAGATAACCCCCTTGACATTGACATGGAGCTAGAGGGTGAAGCTATTGTACCTGCCCTTGAACGCGCAGCCGAAGTAGAGGCCCTCCAGTCGAGCCCTCTCCATGTATCTCATCTCACACCTCAAGAAGCCGAGGCCCTCGTGGAAACTGGCAAAATTCCACGACCCATCAACCCCAAGGAGGCTCAGATTCACCCCGACTCTCGTGTTGACTACTTCCTTTTGATTGAGGACCTTACTGCCGGCATGAAACGGCCCTGTATCATGGATCTCAAAATGGGCACCCGTCAGTACGGTGTAGAAGCGACGCCAAAGAAGCAACAGTCTCAAAAGGGCAAGTGTGCCAAGACCACATCTCGTGAGCTTGGAGTTCGTGTCTGCGGTCTTCAAGTATGGGATGTTGGTACACAGAGCTACGTGTTTCAAGACAAGTACTATGGTCGGCAACTAAAAGCTGGTCAAGAATTTCAGGACGCGCTCATGCGTTTCTTATATGATGGTGTCGATTACCACAGCGTTCTGCGTCACATCCCAAAGATCCTGCAAAAGCTCGACCGACTGGAAAAGATTGTGCGTCGTATCAAGGGCTACCGCTTTTATGCATCTAGCCTTCTCATGTTCTATGATGGCGACACATCAGCCGAATCTCAGGACAATGAAACAGCATTTGAAGATTCAATGACAGACGCCACCGACGCAGAGGACATGCCTCGCCCACGCCGACGCAATCGAAGAGACATTGATTTCAAAATAGCTGACTTTGCTAACTCCGTCACGTCTGCCGACAGCAGCGACAAGCCGTGCCCCCCACAACATCCCAACGCGCCTGACATGGGCTTCATGAAAGGACTGGCCTCGCTCAAATTGTACTTTACACGCATACAAATGGATGTCCGAAGCAGGCTAGGCTTGGACCCGCATGGTATCAGCGGACGACGCATAGATTACAGCGAATGGGACAACATTGATGATGGCGAGTGCAGTGAATAAAAGCCCTCATATCCTACAGTGATATTACATCACGCTACCCTGTTTTCTTTCTTTTATTCGGTTTCTTTTTCGCCTCTTATGGCTCCCTAACGGCCTTGTTTTACTCTACAAAGTACACGCCCTGGGCCGACAGATAACTGCTTCTAAGCAGGCCATGTTTTTCCAACATACACCATCAATCGGCCTCAAAGTCTGGTTTCTATACCTGTGTGGATATACACCCTTGCTTTATTTCATTGCTTAGAGCTTCTCCCATGTCGCCCATAATGATCATTCCTATTACGCATATCTTCCATCGTTCACAGCCAGTCTCTCCATCAGCCTGATCTGATAAAGACTGTCGTCCACCAGTGAGGTCGACTCTCGTTAGTCTAGTTTCCATTTTCTCATTTATTCTGACGTCTCATGCTGCACCTAATATGTTCCCTTACGCTTCTTACCTTTTAATCGATTCCCTTCTCTCGGCTCTGCCTTTTCCTTTCAACCTCACGGATGGTAGAGTCACATCCTGTGTCTTTTTTTTGAGTTCTTTTCTCGCCATGGCTACTTTAGTCTGTTTTGTTGGTTGATTTGGTTGTTCACCGTGGTTTCTCTTCAGAGTTTCTCTTACTAGGCTTTACTTTGTCTTTTTTTGCTCATGTTCTTCTGTTCGTTTTCTTTGCTTTTGTTCTTTCAGAATAGCCTGTCATGGGAATAGATTGGAGGGGGTTTTAGATAGAGGGAAAAGGATGATAGTTGAACGCATAGTTGATTCTTTTCTTTAAAAAATCGTGCTGGTATCATGGCCTCTATTAGTCAATGTGCTCTATTTCGTGTTATAGAATGTTTTGTTTAGTGGTGCTTGGCGTTTCATCTGATAACTCTAACTACATTGCGAAGGCTAGCCCTTCATTACAGAATTGGTGAGTGCATGTATGCGATTAGCAAATTATTGGCACAAGAAAAGACATGGAATAAACAAAAAAAAGTCAAGGTATCGAAAAGGATACATGAGTTGGTCGAAAAAAAAGGATGCTGTTTAAAAGGAAAAAAAAAAGTAAAAACTCCAAAGATCGTGAAACCGCAGGAAAGCAAAAGTAGTACCAAAAACAAAAGCACACACAAGCCCGAACAAGAATCAACGCGCTTCCACCAAGAATGGATGGGAAAGAAAGACAAAAAAGAATGATGAAAACTCCACCCGGAAGTAAAATAAAGAATATCATAAGATGCGCAAAAGAAAAAAGAAAAAAGACTTCTGTCACAGCAGAGTTCTCCCGAAAGAAAAAGGCCAACAGGAAGAGAAAGAAAAGGGAAAACCCCGTGTCCCCGTCTCCGCAATCCCAAAAGATACTACATCAGCATGTTTCTAGCGAGTATCCGCAACCGTCAGCCTCATCAGTTGTACACAATGTGCGACAAAGCAGCAGGTTCCTTGCCCTTTGTCGAAGGCCTCTTGGCGGTATCGTCGCGCAGGCTCTGCGCGTCAACAAACGCCCTCTCCTCCTCCATCGGGCTAGCAAGCGGGCTGCTGACAGCCAAGCTGCCGCCGCCGCCAGTCGGGGCGCTGGTGACGCCGTCGGCAATGCTCTGTAGGTGCAGGCCGCCGCTGCGCATGCTGCGGAGACTTGCGGTTTCGCCGCGGGCTGTGCCGGGGACGGGGCCGAGGCCGGGGCTGGCGGATGCGTAGATGCTGTTGCGATCCGAGAGGGCGCCCGAGTGGCTGGTGGTGGGTGGGATGGAGACGGCAGGGCCGATGGGCGCGAAGCTGGTGGGCCCAATGGGGGTGCCGGAGGCGGTGGTGGCGCTGCCGGGAGCAGCCGACTCAAGGTTGGCGCTGAGGACGCTGAGGGGCAGGCTTTCGCGCGAGCCGCCCCATAGCGACGACGGAGCGAGCGCGCGTACACTGGCGTCGGTGTCAAAGGAGCGGCGGCGGCGGTGCTTGCTGGAGGATGCCAGTGTGAGGATCGACGCGTTGTCGGTCAGGAGATTGTTGGCGGTGGCGGTGGCATAGGTGGTGGGGTGGCCGGGAGTAGAGGGGGCTAGATGTGGCGGCAGAGCGCTGGCGGGCGAGGGATTTGGAAAGGGCTGGTTAAAGGTGATGGTGGTGTGATTCGTAGGCCCGGTATTCATGTGGTGCATTCCATGATGATTGGCTGTGGGGTGTGCGGCGGAGATGGCTAGCGACTGAATGGTGGTAAGCGTTGTTGCAAGAGAGCGTACACTGGGGGCTGGGGAAGAAAAGGTACTATCACCGCCGCTTCCGCGCATAGCACTGCTTCTATCGGTCGCCGCCCCGACAGTGAGCGAAGTTGTGGCTGTGATGGTCGAGCGGGCTGTTTCATGGTCGGTCATGACGGTTGCCGCAATTGAGCGCGAACCGCCGATTGTAGGAGGATGTCTGAGACTACCATTGCTGCTAATTATACTAGCATTAACGCTAGCAGTATCGCCGCAGCCACTACCACTACCATATCCTCCGCCGCTAGCGTTGGTGATTGTGCTTGTTCCGTGGCTCTGTGAGGGCAGCAGTAGGCCGCCATTGCTTGTGTCGATTTCAATAAATGAGGACTCGAGCGATGTGTTGCTACGCGCTGTTGAGGGGGCAACTGAGAAGAAGGAAGGGAGGCTGCTGTGTGGCCCTGTGCTCCTAGGACGATGGCGCATCAGCTCAACCAGCCGCGCCGACTGTGGATACGGGTTGTTGTTCTTGGACGGCTTCCGCATTTTCATGTGGTAGGCAAGCTTTGGTCGGGTGCGGGATGACGAGGCCGGGGCCGCAGCTGCGGGCGCTGTGGTGTGGCCGACATGCTGGTCGGACTGGATCACGGCAGCAGGCGAGGCGGATTCAGAGTCAGATCCGTTGCGTTGACGCAGGCGGTCCTGATGCGGCGTGGAAAGCCGATAGCGCGGTGAGCCCGAGGAGGAGGAGGCGTTCGGGGCGTCGCTCGGGTGGGCATCGTTGCAAGAAGCGCTGCTTGTGTCGCTAGTGTTGGCGTTGGCCGGTGAGGGCGACGAGGACAGGCTCAGGGTTTTATTGAAGTTGGTCAGTCTGCGCACCCATGTTGAGAAGGGCCGGCGGCGGCTGCCACCAGAGCGTTGTTGTTGCTGCTGTTGCTGCGAGTGTGGGGTGTGTATCCGAGAGTCTGCCATGGTCAAGAGCGGTGCGAAACACGCAGAGATATTGTTAGAGCCGGGACAAAGACAGAGTGCGGGGAGCCAAGGTTGGGCTGTGATGTGATGTGGTGGACAGGACTGGGGGAGGGCGGGCCTGTTGCAGCCAAGGAGATGGATGGATGGATGGCCATAATATAAGCAAGCATACCATGAGACTGGAGGGGCCCCTGTGTAGTCGCCATAGCCTTTGACAAGTACGGCGCTGCGACCGGGTCTGAGACTGTGACTGTGATGGGCAGCCTGTTCTGGTCTGTTCTGTTCTTCTGTGGTTGTCACTGGCTTGCTTTGAGCCTGCCGCCAAAACAATCAAGGCCAGGCGAGCGGCAACGGCGGTGGTGCAGCAAAGCAGCCGTCAGTCAAGGTTTGGCGGACAACGCCAGATCAAGGCGCGGATGGGATGGAATGGGATCGGCTGCGAAGTCGAAGTCGACGGTGGTGTTGATGTTGCACTATAGTGATGTGATAGTGATGGTGGTGGGTGCGAAATTCAAGCGCAGGCTGTGTGTGTACAGGTCGTGGTATTTGTAGTTATTTGGAGTGGTAAAGTAAATACGGCTGGGCCAGGCTTGCAATGACGTGAAGACAATAAATAGAATCCAAAAAAAAGCGTGACAGCGTCAATTAAAGAGCGAGAAAAAAAAAAGAGACAAAAGAAAGAGATGAAGAACCAGCTTTAATCCTGTATTTAATCGACGTTCATTTAATTGTGATACTACAGAGCCCGCTTTCCTCTGATCAGCCCCAAACAAGCGCTTTATTAATAAATTCATCGGCACTAGGGTTAGATGATTTCGGCTCGCCGATCATGCCACCAGCTGCTGTCAGCTGTCATCATCAGCCTGTGCCGCGTCCACGTCCGCGACCTCCCTCGCACCTCCCGTCTTTCCGGTTCTCAAGCTCGCTGTCCACATTCCAGGTCCATCTTTCCCCGGCCTGTCTGCAATCCCTAGCGACAGATGCTGAAACAGATGGGGACTGTTTAGTGGCAAATCAACCCATGGCGTCTACCATTCGCCCAATACCTGCAGCTGCCGCCGCTCAGATTGCCTCCTCCGCCCAGCTCACCTCTCTGAATGAAGTCGTTGTCGGCCTGGTGCAAAATGCCTTAGATGCAGGGGCATCGCGTCTGCGCATATCTCTTGACTACACGCTGGGTAACTGTGCCGTCGAAGACGATGGCTACGGTATCATGGCTGTCGAGTTTACGGCTGCCGGAGGCCTGGGCAAGCCGCACCGTAGGTTGCATATACCTGCACTGCCGAGACTTCGCTAAGATGCTGACTAAGCCTTTCTTTTGACCTGCTAGACACCTCCAAGTTAGACAAGCAGGACTGTCATGGCCACAAGGGCAATTTTCTGACGTCTCTAGCTGCGCTGGCTCTTGTTACCATCGCGTCTCGCCACAAGGACCAGGTCTCGCAAAACTCTCTTGTGCTGCACAAGGGTCAGACTCTCTCCAGGAACACGCCTTCAGGCCCAACAGAGAGAAGTCTCGAGTTCCAACATGGCACGCGCGTCAAAGTGGAGGACCTCTTTGGTGTCATGCCTGTCCGTGTGCGCCAAAGAGCCACGGTGGATTTGGAGAGGCAGTGGTCGGCTCTGACTTGGAACATTATCGCTCTGCTTGTATGTTGGCCCAAAGGTATCTCAGTGATGATGACTCATATGCAGCCTAGCACCTGTACAGCATTATTCTCATCTAAGCAGAAGAAGTTGCGACTCAGGCCAGTTGACGAGCGTATACTTGCAGTGCGCACTCCCAAGCTATTTGCCCAAGTGAATCTGGCTGATGATATCAAATGGGAGCCAGTCTCCGCTTCAGCAGGAGGGATCACTGTAAAAGGTTGCATCTCCCATACTGCAGCACGTTCTAAAAAGGCCCAACTTATCAGTCTAGGTGTAGTGCCGGTTCTCAACAGCGCCGGAACTAGCTTACTGTATGAGAAGGTCAACAATGTTTTTATAGACGCTGCATTTGCACAAAGCGACGAGGATACCGAGACTGTCAAGTTCGCTGTTAGGACAGACGGCGGTAAGCGACCACGAAAAGGGCTTGAGAAATGGCCCATGTTTTATTTCCGGATCCTTTTTCCGGGGCAAAATAACATCGACAAGGTGCTAGACACACCACATGTCATTGCTCTCTTAGCAGACCTGCTCAGCGCCATCTGTAAAGAGTTCCTGGAGAAAACCAGCATAAAGTCAACAGATGATAGGCCAAAACTCCAGCCTATGATGAACCGACCATCGTCAGTACAGTTAATTACACGGCCATCAAGTGTAGCCTCTCGCTCATCATTGTCTCGTCCACGATCAGCCTTTGACACCTGGAGCCGTATGAAGGTCGGCCAGACGCAGCGCCCCAAGATCCAGGCAAATGCCTTTCCGAAGCTACCCCTCATAAACAATTCGGGCAACCTTACCCGGCCTCCCTTCGAGATTGAACCTCCAGCCAAAAGAGTCAAGGTAGACATGACAAAGCTTGCTTCCCAATGGAAAAATCCTGTTTTTGAGACATCAACCTCCTCTATTCCCCGCCTGGCTGGAGTGTCCTCGGCCTCGGCACACAACTGCACCCGCCATATTGATGATGTATCATTCGACACTGCATCCATGACAGTGAAGAGTCAGATATCCAAGGACTCTTTGCAGCGAACCCGTGTTCTCAGCCAAGTTGACGAGAAGTTCATATTGGTATCGATACCAAAAGACTCGAGCGGCAGTCTCCTTGTCATTGTCGACCAACACGCAGCCGACGAGCGAGCGCGCCTCGAAGAACTAATGGCCAGCTACTTCCCTTCGTCTCCGCCCAATGCACCAGCCCACACAGAAGCCGTCGAAAGCGCTTTGTATTTTGAAGTCTCAGCCCAGGAAGGCGATCTGCTTATCCAGTACCAAGCCCACTTCCGCAACTGGGGCATCCATTACACCCATTCTACCACTAAAACTCGCACTCCAGATCTTGGTTCTACTCCCAAAGTACTTGCACGTATTGCTATTACATCTCTTCCGCCTAGCATCCACGCACGCTGCATCCAAGACCCCGCGCTCCTCATCACCCTGCTGCGCGCTGAAATATGGGCTCAAACAGACTCCCCTGGCTCCTCAAAGCCGGTGCCGCGCGGCGGCGCCGGCCCGCACGGCTTTGTCGCGCGCTTCCGCACGTGTCCCGTCGGTATCCTTGACCTGCTCAACTCGCGCGCCTGTCGCAGTGCCGTCATGTTCAACGACCCTCTATCGCACACCCAATGCTGCTCTCTGCTGGATAGACTGGCGCGTTGCGCGTTTCCCTTCCAATGTGCTCATGGACGGCCGGCGATGGTGCCGCTGGTAGATTTGGCTGTGCCGAATTTGATGTGGGGTATGGATGGCAAGACACAGAGAGATGAGACACGTATTTCATGGAAAGAGTATATTGGCGATTGTGAGTGAGTGAGTGAGCGAGTGCTGTGTTCCGCGATTATTGTACATATTACTTAGAGTTCGCTTTGATACCCAACATGATATACCCCCTTTGGTTCTCGTCCGCTCCAGCGTAGCGTAGCATCTTAGCCAAAAACTACCTTAATCCCCAGGTCTTCGCTGACAGTCCTCCATAAATCCTCCTCAAACTTGTTTTTTGGGACATCCAACACCAGCTCATCCTTGGTCTCGCGCCCAACTGCAGTGCTACTTTCCTCCAAGGCATCAGCCCTCTTCCAAACTTCCTGGACAATGGTCCATGCATGTTGAATATTGACCATTCCCTGACGTCGATCTACAGCGAGGAATGCGCGGCGGGCTAGATCGCGATCTGCCGTGTTTGCTGCTTCGCATGCTGCGACAAATAGAGGCCAGAGGAGCGCGCTCATCGGCCCGGCGTTTTGCACGGTGCGCATGCAGTGCACCAGGGCCGCGTGTGTGTGGCGTTGGACGAGCGGGTGGTCGCGGGCGCAGCCATAGATGCTTCTGTATAGAAAAACCGAGGCGCCGTGGCGGTATGCCAGGGCATTGTTGAGAATAGAGCGCACGCGGCCCTGTGCGGGGTGAAGTGCCGTGGCGGAGTCTGTCGCAGAGATAGCGGAGGCTGGTGCCAAGGACGAAACTTCGGGCGAAAAATCGGCCATGGAACAACCGCCGGGAAGTTCGGGCTGCCATTCCTCTAGTGCGGTTTCAATAGCTGCTGAGCCGGTCTCAAATTCGGCCTTGAGAATGGGAATGGAAGACGTGTTTCCTGCGTTTGTGGCAGCTGCAAGATTGCGTTTAAGACCTTGAAGGGCCGAGAGACGGTGGATGATGGGCCATAGAGTGGTAAACATTCCCAGCAGAGAATCGATGCTGTTTCCTGAGGGGGTCGGAGTCAAGTTCAAGAAATTAGGGGTCGTGTCCACATAGGAATGACTGAGCGGAGCACGACCGAGAGAAAGCGCAGAAATTACATCATAGAATTTAAAGGCCTGGGGATGTTAGAGACTTGGGGAAAAAATGAAACGGAGAGCGGAGATAAAGTTGTTACTTACCCGTTCTAGGAACTGGTCCGTCGCATTTGGGAAAACGGGTGACTGGTGGTGAGTTGTCATTACAGTCAAAGCTCCACGTAAATGGTCGTCGACAATGCTTGAGCGGCCTTTCTGGACCAACTATTTCAAGGAAGTTAGCATCAAGTAAAGATAGTAAGAAAGGGGTGGGGGGGGGGGGGGGGGGGGTCTAGCAGATACTTACAGCTTCATAGTAGATTAGCAACATGATGGATGCTAGTAGTTCGTTTCTATTTGCCTTTTCACTTTGTGCTATCAACTTGGCCAGGCCGGTGATAACCTGGCGATGGAAGAAGTCCGATGTTTCGCTGAACTCCACACCTCTATGTTCTAGGTGTGCACTGGCTAGCGCATATACAGCATTGGTTACCACAATGCTATTGTGACATAGAGGCAGCACCAGTTGTTGGAAGGGATTGCCGCTGTCTTCTTTGAAGACCAGAAGATGTGAGAGGACGTTGCAAAAGTGATCTATCAAAGCGCGACGGTTACGAAGATCCGAGAACTCAAAGAAGTTTGGTAGGTTGAAGTCGAAGTGTATCTGTGGCTGTGGCTGTAGTTGCTGGTATTGCTGTTGAAGTTGCGAGTCGTAATGTGGCACCGAGAAGGATATTTCGGGGGTTAATGAGGTAGTGGACGAAACGGACCCACGCTGCTCGCGCTCATCGCTTTGTGAGAAGTGGCTGTGAGAGTGGACATGAGAATCAGTCGGCACCAGAGCAAGATCCTGTTCTATGCCAGATGTCAAGCCGGCCCCGACTAGCACATCGTCTGTACTGCTGCTGCTGCCGGTGCTACGAGAGTCGAGGGTTGCATCGTCTGGGCTATCAATCATGGGCAGATCGAAATCCAAGCCAAGAGATTCTATGCCCGGGAAATCAAGAGAATCTAGCGGAGAAAATGACATGATTGCCGCGTTGAAGATGTTGGGTGAAATAAGCGGCATATCCGCCTGTTCAGGATCAAGCTGCTCAATATCCTCATCGTCAAGTTCAGTGTCTACGGCAATCTCCACCCGCTGGGAAAGCCGTGATACTGCAGTAATTTCTGGCGACCATTTTGACGGCGAGCGTGGGGGGTTTAGGTTCGGGGTCGGGATCGGGGTTGGGTCGGCAGCTGGAGCCGGATTTCGGGCCAGTTTTGGTGAGACAGGAGGTTGTGACAAGGCGCTTGGCCGGCACACAACCGGCCGCTCGATAGCAGTGGATGACCTTCGGTGATGGGCCTGACTTGTGGATTGGCGGCGTTTGGAGGATGTGGCGGCCGGGGCTGGGGCCGAATCGGGTGGGCTTGAGGAGCAGACAGGGTCGGTGGTGTTGGAGATTTCGTCGCGGCGGCGGCGCTGGCGAGGCCTGATGGGCTCATACACGCAGTCTTGGCCCTTTTCGAGACAGCGCGCGCACTGTGGCCGCACTTCGTCGCACTTCTTCTTCTGGCCGAGTGTTAGTCTTGGGTGGCTGCGGGGGCGTTTTCAGTCCATCATATGTACCTTGTCCTTGCTGGAAAAAGAGTTAGCGATCGTGATAATGGCGCAAAGCGGAATAGCCTGAGGGGCATGGGAAAAAAAGAAATGGTACTTACCAGTAAACGCAGCCTGTCAAACGCAAATAAATCAAACAAGTAACTGGTTAGCTTTTCTCGCCCTTTCCACGTTGAGCTATCGGCCTTTGCTTCCATTGCAACTGCCGTGTGAAGAAGTGCGGGCTGGGCTCGGTGTTCTTAGTCAGCCTGAACTCACCAGATCGCGATCTCTTTTTGGGGATCTTTGCGGGTGCCAGTCGAGTATACAGAAGCATATTGGCGGGTGGCTTGGGAGAGAAAAGCATTAGGCGAGAAGTGGGCGGTTAGGATACAGCTAAGTGTGCAAGTAGAAAGCTCCTTTTGTGTGCTCTGGTGGCTCAGGAAGTCGTGCCCCTATGGAATGGTGATGTGCAGAGAAAAGCAAGACTCTTTTAGAACAGAGGAAAACAGTTGAAAACGGGGGTCCGACACGGCCTTATGTACTGCAGTCTGCTGGCGTCCCCCCCATGGACCGACCGGCTTATTCTATTATGCCTGAATTTATTTCCTGTTTCTGAAAAGCGCCCTTCCCATGTGATCCCCAAACCGGGTCAGACCTAGACCGGCAGGTCACGATGTCTCATGTAGTATGTACTGACTGTACCGTTTGGCGGGGCGCCTCCCCCTTTCCTGGCCCCATCCCAGATCACAGTGGTCAACGGGTTCTTTTGTTGCCTCTTTCTTGCTGGGCTCCAGGCGCTATTTACGGCGGTCGACTTCTTGGAGGTGGCCGGGCCCTTGTAAGCAGGAGCGGGTACATGGATGGGAGCAAACCCAAGCCGTAGCTGACTGGTTATGCAAGGAAAGCCATGGACATGTGCAAGTATAACTAGTTAACTGGTAAAACTATCTAGCTAGGTATCCTCATTTGTGCTTGGATACAGCTGAGACCGCGGCTCAGGGTGTTCATGCCTCCTGCTCTCTTATTTTGCCCTCGACCCTGTTCTCCTCTTCAACTCGTCCAGCCGGCCTGCCTGTCAAGTCGGGCCAAGAAAGTGGAGGACGGGCTAAGCTTTCGCGATTTGGGGGAAACCGCCAAGGATGCACATGGATGTGTGGAGACCAAGACAAGATGAGGGGGAGCCAACCGTTGCCTTTGGCTGTTTGGAAGTTGGAGAAGCCCAGGACCCGCCCTGGACGCCATTTTCAAAACGCAGCCCGCGCCGCCGACTTTTGGCTGCTGTGCTGGCTGGCTGACCGGCGATATCGATTCCGGGCCGAAGACACCAACCAGCACGCCTGCGGTAACAAATCCAATGTGAAGAAAGCATTGGCCAGCATCTCAGCACCAAAGCTTCCAAATCTGCCGATCTCAGCACGGGCAGAAAACCACAGCGTGCCCACATATGCAAATGCTACCAGGCCAGGCCTGTAGACTGCTGGCATTCAATATCCTACTAACTATAACCAGCGCTGGCTGCGATATTAACTGCACATCTTGAGCCAACTTCTCCAGAAACAGCTTCTCCGCTCCATTCCTTCCCCTCCCCCTGTCGACTTCCCCGGATTTTCAGCCCGCCGTCGAGGATCCTTGTCCCAGCACCACCAACACACACGGACCTCAACAAATTTACGTGCAAGATTCGCTGCCAAATTGCACGCAAATGCATATTGAACGAGAGGCGACTGAATGCTGCAGAAAGACACCAACAGTACATCAGCAAAGTGGTGTTGGCCTGTACTAAATGTGAAAAACCCCTGATAACACTTAGACTTCTCATGTCACCATCTCCCTGCGCCGCATCTACACAATGACAGCGCACTGCTTCCTAACGTGCGGGCCTAACGTGCGTTGTCAATCACATGATACATGACATTGGTGCACACGAGCCTGGCCTCCTCCTGCCTCTTCCTCCATTTCCAACTCGCTCTGGCTGCCTCTGTCTCGTTTGAGAGCGTCTAACCTTCTCAGTCTATTCTTTTCTTCTTCTGGAAACCCCTCCCCCCCGGGTGCTGATGTTGCTCGGGCCTTCACTCGGTCGTTTGTTGTCTGAATTGGTAGCCAACTCCGCACACAGCACAGCCATGCCCTGTCGAGTAAACTAGCTTTTGCACTAACTACTGCTCTCTTGTGTTCCATGATGATGATGCCTTAGCCTTTGGGGCCAGGTTGGCCGTCCCATGACAACGGGTACATGCCTTAGCTACAGTAACTTCTCAGTGTCCCTGGTGTTGGCTTGACCTTCGACCCAGTATCGTTGTCGAGAAAGGTGACATCACATGTCTACTTGTACTCTTGTATGCACTTCTAGTATACAGCGTGCATGGAGGCTCACCACAGCTACTCCAAACTGAAAACTGAGAACAAGAATTACTCCTGATTTTCTACTCCGTTGCCCTATTAGACCGTCTCATCATATAACAACTAACTAGTCATAGTCATCCTGTCTTAATATGAACAACTATGCATACAAATATCACAGTCTCCAACACGGATGGCCCCAAATACAGTTCTAGCCATCTACTTCTTCCTTATCCCAACCTCGATTAGCCAACCATATACAAATACAAGTACAAGTACAATTCTACCCTTCTTCCTACCACCTCCAGTCCATCTGACATCAAAACTATCGTTTCTCTGTCCCTCAAACTCTATTTCAATGAAACCCTAAACCCGTACATGCTCGTAAGTGAAGATAAGCGCACCAATCACAGGCTCCAGAGGCCATCCTGGTCACCAGTGTCCGTGTTCATGCTTCTCCATGATTTATGCCGTCGACTCCATCTCCAAGCATACGAGCAAACAGAAGACCCCATACAGACTGATTGTCTGTCAAAAACAAATGTCTAATTTGACGACAACCAACTCTTCAAATTTGGAGTTTGCTGGATAGGGCGCGCAAGAAACTTCCTACTATTGTCCATTGTCAAGGTTGCATGCAGCAAAACCCAATTCATATATCACATGTAACTAGCTAGCAAGGAGTCAGGCTTTTTCACTTGGATAGTTATCTATTTAGCTACTTCTAGACTATCATGAAGGGTGAGTCTTGAAATCCAGGCAAGTCTGAACTTTCATAGTGGCTTTATCCTGAGGCCCCGTCTCCAACTTTCTCAACAACTTGTCTTCGAAGAAAGTAGAATAGGAGATATGTCTCATCCCTTGTCTTTCCTTACTGCAGCCATAGTGACATCCCGGCCAGTGTCAAAATATATAGTGGTTATGAATGAATGTTCAATGTGAAAATAATCTAGGAGAAATAGGACACGGACACAATATGAAAAGCGTACTTTACAACGTGCACCTGTATAACAGAATTTGTTTCGGGTAAAGGGTAGATATACGGCATCCCTTGCTCACACCCAAAGGAGTCACAAAGTACAATAAACCCTAATTGTGACTATATATAGCCCTACTGTCAGCTCTATCATTCAAGAACTACTTGTTAGTCAGCGACCAATGCTTTGGTAAGAAAGGACCTGCGGGCCGTGAAAATCACTTTTGTTTTATTGTTAGTTACATTAGGAAGCGCGTTGCTTTTTCTTAGGCCTGACGAAATCTTTTGCTTATGTGCCTTACTACTACACGTGGAAATTGGGTTCTTCATCCTTCCACTAACCATAAGGATTACAAGAGATCATGAGCGGCATTTGTGTAACGGGCGGATCATTAATGCTACTGGATGCATTAATGTTACATATGTACATACATACATTACATCTCTGTCTAGCACCCGTCGTACACCTTGTCATCTCTCAGTTCTCCTGACGCTAAAGAGAATGATGCCTTTGAAGAAAGCTCAAGATATCCGGGCATTTCAGAGCCCATTGTTCTAGATGTGTGCAATTTATCAACTAACTACCATGAAGTTGAAGAAAATAATCAGATATCAGAGGAAACAAAAGTAACATATGATATCCGGCGAGGGTTAGACAACGGGCTAGAATGGAATTATCCATATATGGTCATCGTGCCCCGAAATTCGGATTAGCTCCCGGAAAGTTATTCCCACTCTCTTCAGTACGCCCGGGATATCCCCAAAAGCTCTTCTCAACGCCTACAGGGTTTGTTCCTGGGAAGTTGTTCCCATACTCGACTTCCTGCTTATGTTCCTTTTCGCTTTGATGATCATGCTTTCCAAAATCGTCAACTGCAGCAACCGCCTGTGCCTCACTGTCCGGTAACGGAGCATATCTGAACTCCTCACTCAAGTTTTGCTCTGACCACTGGCGTGGATTAGCCCCAGGGAAGTTGTTTTGCTCAAGAGTGGAGTTAAGACCTGGGAAGTTGTTGCGCTCATTGCTAGGGCCGGACGTGGGTTGTGGGTTAGTTCCGGAGAAGTTGTTGGTTTCATTATCAGCAGCATTGGTACCGGGGAAATTATTCCCCATCTCGGATTCATTGTCGAAGTTCACGGGGTTCCGATGCTTGTCGTGATAAAAGGTCTTTGAAATCAACCCAGAAATCTTGGTGCCTCTATGACGAGAAAGATGTGTTAGCCAACAATGAAAGAAAGCTTGTGAAGTGGTATCATATCACGCTGTACCTACAGCATGTTGCTGGAATGACAAAAGTCATGAAACATGTCAAGTGAAGTGGTATGTCGGGGATGAAGAACACAAACAAGAGTGCTTTTGTCTATGGGATTGAACAGTTGTATGAGGTGTGAAGAGATAGAGACGTAACCTGAAATATGGCTCGGGCAGCAGATTGATATGTCTATATAATCAGAAACGACTGTTTAGTTCCGCCACCACACGGTGCTTTGCTATAGAGGATAGCACACTGGTTTATATATCTCCCTTCTCTGAGTCCTCGTTCTCTCGGTCTTATGCACGGCATTTGCCAAAATCTGCAAGCCCCTATACTTTGGTATACGACACGAGAAAAGGGCTGGCACCTCAGTCGTGGCTTACGCTCGTCTGGCGTCGAGCGTGGTCTAGTGAGAGTCCGAATTCCTGTGTCACCGACGCAAGTCCGAAGTATGAGCGAGAGTCCGGGAATAAAATAACATTGGTCGCGGGAAAAGATACAGGGCAATTGTGTAATGTGATATAAAAATGGGGTCTTTTAGCTGCTTAATTCCTGACAAATGTCTTAGTCGTGGTCCCTCTGCTCTTCTCTCGGAGTCACATAGGCCAAGGAGATGCTCGGCTTTGGTGGTTCGGGATACCGAGTCTAGGCCTTTTGTGGCCGCACAAGCCAGTGAAAAGATTGAATGTCTGTATGATAGGCCCCACAGGCTTCATAAAAATGCATTGCGAAATAAGTCATCTCCGGTGTCTTTCCAAACTTTAGAGACTGCTATTGTCGCTGTCGTATGCTATGCGCGTTACAATCGTCAGTAGAGGTAAGTTGGAGCAAACAGAAATCCTTCCCGAAGTTTCGCCAAAAGCACTGATATTGCTGATTAGGGTTAGTAGCTACCACACATGTATGTAGGGTTATAGTGTTCCCCCTTGCCCATACGTTTTCATGGCCTCATTGTCTCATTCGAGCGAGCGACTGGTGGTAGCTAATTTTTAGTTATAGCATCTCGATTATTCTTACGGCTAACTCTGATATAACGAGACTCCGTGACCTCGAAATTTCCACCTCTCAACAACCTCTCTCATCGGAAAAACCACATCATACTGAACGGAAGCCTTTTCCCCATGTACCTGAATCACACCCATGTCTATCCTGCATCCCAAAGCTTGTCCTTGAGCTCACGCTGTTAATTATCCATAATTCCATAGATTATCATTGCTTCAATTGAGCAAAGATTAGCAGCAAGTTATGGCCGACAAAATCGTGGGGTTCCCGATTGACACACTGCCGTGGTCTTCGACTACATCCAGTCAAAAAGGCCCAAGTCCCATACAGGATGTATATGGCTGTTCCACCTTCACACAGGACCCAAACGGAATCAGCCTATGCGGGTTTACCACAGGACCTGCTGTTGGAAGACAAAATTTGCCGTTTGAAAAGACGATGCGCGCTACTGCTTTTGTTTCCGACCCAACAAGCGCAAGATTGTTGATGAAACCCCCATGCGCATATATTCTGCTCATGCTGACAATGTTGAAGGGCAACCCCTCGACATAAACCGCATTGTTCAGGTGGCAGGCCACTGGCTCCCCTTCAGGAGAGACCAGTTGCACCGTAACGTCGCCCGCAACGTATCCTTCGCTGGCTGCCTGTGTCCGTACGCCGCCCGTGTCACCGTAGCCGACGGTTACGTGAACCGGCCGGATGGTAGTGTGCTTCAGCCACTTGATGTCATTGACCGCATGAACGTTTGATTGCGAGCACAACACCCATTCGTCATGGCCCTCTCGGGGATCGTTGTAGCTTGTCATGTGAGGCGAGTACGGGATTACATTTCCCCACTGGCGACGTTCAGTAAGGCGCTTGAGATCGTTGGACGTGAGGTTGATGCTGGTGATTGACATGGTGCTTTGCAGCTAGAACATGGGTAAATTAGCATGTGTTCAGTATGGGAAAAAAAGGTACGAACTGTATCTAACGAAATATTGTCACATACTGAGAGGGACGAAAAAGGTACATGTGCTGGTAGTGAATGGCCATTTGGTCTGATTTCTTGAGGATGTGGAAATAGAAGAGACGAAAAGAAAATCGCCTGTCACGTCTCATAGTCTTTTCCTTTTGATAATCACTCATACGTTGCGGACAGCTTAACTAACTATTAATGAAAAATCACGAACTATCTATTACTATTAGACCAGCATCAGACACGTATCAAAACATGATGACAATTCTACACATCACTACTACAACGTCACATCAAACCCTTCTCCTCTTAGGGCAACCAACAGGTATGGTTGGGATTCAATCCCGGCCGCACCATGACGCATAGTTGTCGCATGTGCGGCGCAACTAGAATGCGGTTGATCCCATCGTGGGTAAGGACATACCCAACATTCCCCGGGTGGCGTGAGGTCATGTGAAATATACCCTCAATTATATTATGTGGCGATGTCGCGTCGTACTTGACTTTGCGTAAAAAGTACATTTTGGTCCCATGATCTCTCATGTCTAGTGATGAGAGAATGGCGTCGCCCACCCAAACCTGTCTACCATTCTCATCATACCATGTCACGATGGTTTCCGGGATGAGCCATTTGGGACTGTTTACCACGTGGTGTCGAAATACAGGCTGTAAACTTATCGCCCAGTCGTCAGCACTTAGGGGCCAGGAGCCCTTGAAAAGCGCCAGCGCTGCCTCCATGGTCATGTTTGAAGGCCATGAATCATCGTCTTCGGGCCCCAGCTCAAAGAAGAAAGGTTGTGGGTTCCGCGTGACAGGCCACGCTATCCCATCATCATAGGTATTCTCCACCGCATATTGCTCTTCTCTTGAGTAAGTTTGGGGGTAGTAGCCGTCTTTGCCATATGCCGCCCCGCTGTCAATGCTGGCAGGGCTAGATCGAGGGCTCTGGCTGTGTGATTGTTCTCGTAACGGTCCAGGGTCCGAAGCCGGATGAGTAGCAACTTCGATTTCTCCCGTGCGAGCACCATAACGAACTTGTTGGTCGTCTTGGGCATGATTTGTTGTGAGGATGTTGTGTGTGTTCATTTCAAACGAATCGGAGGGTGGTTGATTAGAAGCTCCAGTAGCCGAAGCGAGCACCCCAGCATCGCAGTGATGGTGGGTAGAAGAAGAGAACCTCTGATTTCTTACAGAGGGTGGCTTCATTTTATTCTTTCTTCGCCTTGTGCGACAGACAATTCCTTGCTACTACTTGGCAGCAGACAATAGGCTCAGTCTTCCAGGTGGCTGACTCCGCTCTTTAATTGCATGGTCAATACTGCGTTCAAACTAAACCACTTGACAAAATAGAGCCTTGGGGCTGACACAAGACTTTGTGATCCTATTCTGCAGCCAGTTTGAGCTTCTTCATCTTTTCTAGCATTATAATATTCATACATAAACAGCTATACATCTAGTGAAATGCGGATATCTAGAACGTTGTCTTGGGTCTTTGGCAGGTGTCTGTGGTACACAGTACATATAACACGGTCTTGGTGCCGAATTAAACCTTTTTTGCTATACATTCTTCCCACATAAAGTAGACTATTAGCGCTGTGTGTACCTTGCAGTAAACGTATCTGCATCTTGAAGCTTGCCATGTGTCTCAAATAGGTGTGTTCTTTCTAGAGCTCGTATCCAAGAACCTGGCAGATGATGCGTTTTGAACAGCCCGTTCACTGCCTTGGCTTGGTCTTCGAAGTGACGAATGACTAAGAGTATAGTGACATTCATTCACTAGCAAACTATTGGTTATAGTTGTTCACCGATACTTGACAGTAGAGTCAATCATGTGTGAAAGAACTCACAGCCGTCATGCTTTGTGTTACATAGAAAATCACCAACATTTGATAACCCTAGTCGGCCACAAAGCCCTCCTATCTTGTGCTTGATACGAAGTATGCACCATGACAGCGGCCTCTCACCTTCCAACCAAAGAGAAGACTTGCTGCACGTCGAATCGGTCGTTTCTCTTCCAAAGAAACTAACATAAATGATCTTTTCAGTCATTTCTCCTGAGGCTATCATGAAGCTAGCGCAGGAGTAGGTCCCACCTACTCAAGCACGTACCATTTGCCAGCAAGCATCATGATAAGATAATGATAACGATAAGCTTTTGAGACCCGAATTTTTTTTTCTTCCTTCAACGTTATCGATCACAGGCGCAACGAAACACTCCAAGTTCAGGCTAGCAAAACATAACCCCCCATCACATTATACATTGTGTAGTCGGGTCAGCAATTTTTTCATTCTCTATTTGATAGTCCTTCACAATCGGCATACATTCTTTAGCATGGTGCTCAAGAAACAAGCAGCTGCTTTGGAAAAGCACGAGGCGGACTTGTAGGGCATCCATCAGCCTCTGCCACTCTACTTATTTAAACATCTTCTAACCTTTTGAATAGTGCGACTTTACAATGGAAGATTCGCCGCGATCCTAAGTAAGTGCGCATGACCGTTACATGACATAGAGCTGTCAGCCTAACGTTACTCTTCTCCTTCTCTACAGGTCCTACAAGGAGGACTTCCTCAAGCAATGGGAACAGTACGAAGCCCAGCGTGAGATCTTTCTCATCTCACCTTCCACCGCTACTCCCGACTCAATCCAGAGCTTCCACGACACTATTGATCTAATCGCCCACGTCGCCGACTGCTATCCCCAAGACACCGCTTCTTTCGCCGATGACCTCAAGACCATGCTTCTGCAGCACCACAAGCTGCTACACCCTGAGCTGCGCGAAAAGGCTGTCGGTAGCCTTGTCTTGCTGCGTCGCAAGGAGCAGCTTGACTCATCAAGCCTTCTCACGACTCTTTTCCCCATCCTAGTCGAATCTCCTAGCAAGACTCTTCGTAGCTTCTTGTTTAACAAGATTATTAGCGAGCTGCGCAACTCCAACTCCAAGTCCACCAATCATCCTCTCAACCGGACTGTTCAGGCTGTCATGTACAACCTTATCATGGCTGACCGGTCGTCCCCCAAGGCTCTCTGGGCTGTCAAGATTACCCGCGAATTGTGGAAGAGACAGATTTGGGTTGATGCCAAGCCTGTGGATGTCATGAAGGAGGCCTGCTTGTCTACCAACGAGAAGGTTGTCGCTGGCGCTGTGAGATTCTTCCTCGGTGGCGATAAGGAGCGTGAGGCTATGGAAGATGAAGACAGTGATGCTGAGACCATTGATCTCAAGAAGTTGCAACATCAAATGGGTATCAACAAGAAGTCCAAGAAAAAGTCCAAGCAGTATGACAAGGCCGTGGGCAATATGAGGAGACAAGAGGCGAAGAAGAATAAGCCCCATCCCCTCAACTTCTCGGCTCTACACCTGCTACACGACCCCCAGGGCTTTGCTGAAGTTCTTTTTGATAAACATCTACAGAGCTCCAAGGCCAAGCTATCCCTCGACACGAAGATTTTGGTTCTTCAACTAGTTACCCGTCTGGTCGGTCTGCACGAGCTTACCATCATCTCCCTCTACTCATGGTTCATCAAGTATCTCACTCCCCGGCAACAACAAGTCACCTCGTTCCTGGCCTGCTTAGCGCAAGGTGTGCACCAATTTGTGCCGCCTGATGCCGTGGAGCCTCTAGTTCAGAAAATTGCCAACGAGTTTGTGTCTGAGGCATCCGCGGCGGAGGTTGCTGCTGCAGGTCTTAATGCCATCCGTGAGATTTGCGTTAGACAGCCGCTAGCCATGAGCGACACACTCCTTCAAGATTTGGTCCAGTACCGCCGGAGTAAGGATAAGGGTACCATGATGGCTGCCAAGGGTCTGCTCTCACTGTTCCGTGAGGTGGATGCAGAGTTGCTTGCCAAGAAGGACCGTGGCAAGAACGCCACTATGGGGATTCGCAGTGGTGAAATCAAAAAGCGAAAGTTCGGTGAACAGGAAACCGGTGGCATAGAAGGCCTTGAACTTCTGGAGCAATGGAAGGAAGAAGAAAAGGAAAGAAAGCTGGCGGCCAAGGAGGCGAAGAAGCAAGCTGAAGAGGACGAAGAGGATGTCGATGGCGAGAAGAGAGAAAAGCGCATCAAGATTGATGATTCCGATGATGAGGACGGAGATGGCTACAACTCTGACGACTGGGAGGTGGAGTCCAACAACAGTGACGACTCTGGAGGTTGGATCAACGTCGAGCACTCGGACGACGAAGATGAGCCAGCTGCGAAGAAAGCCAAGACCAGTGCTAAAGACGGCGAAAACGTGGATGAGGATGATGAGAGTGAAAACGACCAGCCGAAGCCCCTGTCTAAACTGGCTACAACAACTATCCTCACACCTGCCGATCTGGCCAAGCTCCAGGAGCTACGTCTCCAAGCACAAATGGACAAGGCCATGGGCCACAACAACCAGAAGCGCAAGGATGCTCAGGACCGCCATCGTGACGAAGGCCTGACTGCTGATCAGATCGAAGCTCCGGCCAAGCTGAGAAAGTCGACCAAGGAGGAGCGTCAGGCAATGGCTGCTGAGGGCAAGCCTAACCGTGAGGAGCACAAGTCGACCAAGGCCATCCGCAAGTCTAAGAAGGAAGCACAGGGCAAGAGTACTACCAACAAGGACAAGGCCCGCAAGAAGAACTTCCTGATGACGCTGGGCAAGGCCAAGTCAAAGCAAAAGCGCAGTTTGGTAGAGGCTAAGAAGGTTCTTACTGGCCATATCCAGAGAAGCAAACGTGGTGGCAGACGTGCCAACGGCTCATAGAAGGGTTATATATAAACAGGTACCTATTTCTATATTACGAGAAAAAAAAATACACGCCAGGAAGTTTTGGTTTAGATCACATTCATGAATGTTTATCCACCCCAGTGCTCCACTACAAACACATAAACAAAAATACCAGACTTGAAGGCTTGTCTACATCTCTCCCACTGATATCTGAAAGTGGACCCCAAGTCACTTGAGCATAATTATAATCAGTTCATGCTCCAGGCTCACGAGAATGTTGTCGTTATAGTCCATATTTGTGTGGTCATGTAACACAGTTACTGCCTAATCGATGTTGTATTCCTGTGTAACTTGATGACTGTTGAGTTCTGACAATATCTTTTCATCACGCAAATTTCCACGAACATAATTCAAGATTCCCAGTTTCATGCGCAAGTTGTTTCGGGTATGCCAGGTAGAAATCTCGAGTATAGAGAAACTAGTGTTTGTTCACTTGTTTAATCAAGTAATTCAACCTTTGCCGCCACTCAAGAATCGAGTCTATTTTCTTTTTCAAAACAGGATGTCATGTGAGCGGTTGCGGTAAGAGTGAGCGGCAATTATTCTTCCGAGATTCGACAAGTGAACAAGCATAAAACCATAGTGCCTCTACACAATTTGGTCTCTACCAAGTCGAAAAAGAAAAGCAAGGGGTTAACCTCAAGGTTTTCTCACGTACTTGTACGCAACTACTCATACTTTTATACTATCAGCGCTTCATCATGAGTGTATCTATCCATAGATCTTCGCTACAGAGCCCAATGCATAGTCATTTCCGAATTTTAATTGCAGCACTTCATAATAAACTAGTACGCACAAATATACAAGTACAAGTAGCTGTGTTGATGATCGACGTGAGCATGATATCAACAAAACTATCATTCTTCAGATAACTACAAGTAACAACTTCCAAGAAATGCATACAAAGCCCCATTCCACATGTCAAGATCACAGCAAGAGGGTCACTTCCTAGGCCGGTTCAAGTGAATTGAAGGCAATAAAGGGAGTCGCCGCATGCTGGGGAACCTGAAACGATGATGTAAGTGAACCAAGCCAAGTCAAGTCACGGCTCTCCCTTTCCCAGCATTTGGAACCCGCTATGGTGGTTCTAGAAACGCGAGAGACAGGGGACTTCGGCCAGTGGCAGAACATAGGATTCCATATTGCAACTCTGAGGAGGTGGATACTACGTATGGACAAGTAGACAAGTACAAGTATGCTCTGGAACTCCTAGTGCGCCACGATACTTGTGAGCTAAACACTTGTACACGCTGATCTATGGTATCTCTAAACGGGCTCGATGACCCCTTTACGCAGGAGTATTCATTGCTAAACGTGACAGAGGGCTTCAGCTAGTGGTATGTTTTGTTTACACGCAAGCCTGCCAACATCAAATCGAGCTAGAGGAGAATGCGGACCAGTATTCATGCTTTGTGGGTGGAGGCATTATGAAACAATAAAGCGGCTACTTTGCTACGCAATCAAGGTTTGTACTGAAGCATAGAACTAATCACGCCCATTCCCATTTCACAGGAGTTGCTGGTTGAACCACCCACTTCATTGGTCAACCAGGCATAACGTCGTCAAAGATCTCGAACTCAAACTTGAGGGAGGGTTTACGTTGGTATAGGACTCCTGTCCTGACGTAGAGCACAACGTAACTATACATGTTCATGCCGTCACTGCACGCCCATGTAGTAATGCATAGAGATCTGCTTTGACATGATGGTCTCCAACAATGAGGCTCATAGCAAGAAACTAAAAGTTGATGGGCTGTTAGACGCCCAGTAGCAGTTGTCCATACTTGTGCTTGCACCTTTCGGCTATATTCCGAAAGTGGAAATGTTGTGAAGAATCCTAGAGCAAGTTATTGTGTGTATGTGAAGACGCGCGTCCTTTCGGAGAGCAGGTCAAATCTGGCCTTCTGGGCTAGGCTGACCATTTCTGTTAGTGGTGGAAGCTCCTAAAGATCAAGCATTTTGACGCTGATGGCAGCCCATGAATTAGGTCTAGGTTTTTTTGTTTCCAGTGGCTGTGTGCGTGTTTTTCCCTGCATGAGACGGTGATTTGGATCTTGTCCTGGACCATCTGGGTTTCCAGGTATTATGTGACATCGATGTGAAGACGGGTTGTTTATTGTCTAAGAACTCTGCCAATTCAAAACGGCAACGGTACTGGGAAAGGTAGTCTTGGAAGATTCTCTGACAAGGCAGATTCTGTGGGATGCCTTGCAGCGCAATGAGAAAGGAATGGCTTTTAGGGAGACTACTCACGATACAATCATAAACTGATCCGGTTTTGGTGTTCTCTAGGGTTTAACCCTTTGTGTCAACCAGTTGAAAAGACTTTGTTCCATGTTGACCACCAAGTGGCTGCTGCGAGTATTTTTCAACCACGCCCAAGACTACCGAGCCTTATCTCCATTGGAGACCTAGATCTGACATAACCGAACACACCAAGTGCTTGGCAGCAAATCTCAACATCCATCGCAGCTCACTAGCTTTGTATTTCTACTCGTACGTGTATCACAATGATAAGCGCGAGTGGTAAGGTAACTCTCCAGAACAAACAGCTAAGTTTCTGAACTCCAAGCCAAGAGGTTGTACATGCAATATGAAGGAGCAGCAAAAACAGAGTCTCTGTGTTCAGGAAGTCCATGCTCAAGATTCAGGATAGAATGCCTCTGAAACCCACTAATACGCCCAATATTTGCACGTACATACATATGTATGTATATAGTGCTTTCAATAGGTTATTAGCCCTACAATGCAGGGCCATGAACCCTTATGAGCTCACAACGAATACTTTCTGGCGAGACATAATATCACGAAAAAGTTACTCTCTCCCTCGTCTCATGCAAGCCAATATACCTAGTCAAGAACCAGAGCTATTATTGGAAACAAGGATCGTACTCAATGTGGCTTATCCTGCCCTGGTGTTCACCTGCCGGAGATTTATACTTGTCTTTGCGTGTCTGTCGAAACTTTGTCACGCATAACCTCCCCGATTCGTGTGAAGAACCCGAGAAATGCATAACTAAGTAGAAAAGCCCCCCCCTCATTGAACATGACCTTATTCGCCTATTGTTGTCTTTCAAATTTGTGTCCGCTCTTTCGCCCTCTCGTGTTCGGCCGGGATTTCTGAGATTGTCAAGACTAAGCCCAAGACGAAAGCTTAGCACGCTTGGGCCCGAGTTTACGATGCCAGCTTATGCCATGCATGCTTCACGAAGGCCCTTCACGAGGGATTGTCAAGTTTCTATGGCCTCTCTAGTTGGGTTAGTCACTGCTGCTTGTCTATTTCTTTTCCTCAGGGCGACTTACTACAAGTGGCTTGCACTTGTTAATGAGTGACTAAGCGGATTGAGACTTTTGGTAGTTCCAGCACACGATCCCAAGCAGCACTGTTCCTACCATGTTCAACTAAACATAGTTACCATGGACATCAACCGGCTCCAGCGGGCCTGATCTAGGCCGTTCTGATCCCGACTAGACTGGTGCAGGATGAGGGAGGGAACTTGCAGCATCCAGCAAGGGGGTCAGAATAAAGGAAATGCCGAACAGCAGCGGACCGTGGGTATTGAGAGGTTTCGTATGTTGACAGGCTAATGGGATCAGGGAAAACAGAAAACGCCATGTACACAAGCACACAGGTACACATGTAAAATAATGAAGGGATGATGATAGGAAGCTATCAGGCCGATGACGGAAGATCGCTGCCCTTGACTGTTGGGGTTGGCGGTTGTTTGCTTTCATGTTTTGTAAGGATGCTCAAGGCTGTCTGTCTGTGGCAGTGCTGATAGAAGACCCCCTATAGCATGGACCTCGTCATAGTGGGCGGACATGATGGTTTCCGCCTGTGTCAAAGGATATTCACCCGGACATACATAATCCCTACTTGCTGGCCTTGAGGAGGGTGGATTATGGCACGGGCTGCTACTCTGAGCGGACAAAGAGTCAAGATTCGTGTCATTGAACGAAATGTCGAGTCTATATATGTACTTGTATGTATGGCTGGCATGTGTATCTGGGTATAATACGGACATTGCCATGACGGGTCAAGCCTGTACCGTACCTTCGGAATGATGACCTCACAGGAGACATGTGTTCCGTTATTCTTTTTGCCAGGCTCAAGCCGGCGGGGCCTTGATCTCGTGAGCGAATCTGTCAGTGTTCGCATTCTGTCCTGTGTGTTATAAGAAGGGCCCGGCTTGAGCTGAGCTGAGCTTCTGAGTAACCGGTAGCTTGTAGCTCGTAGCTCGCAGCAAAAGCCGCTTGAACCTCGGGAATGTGACGGGTATTTCCCAGCACGGGGCACCTTTGACCTTGGGCCTTTGACTGTGGAGGCTCTAGGCTCTAGGACCTTGGGGGGTTGCTGAGGCACGGATTCCCAGCATCCAACACAGAGGAACGACTGGCCCAAGGATCTTGAAGACAAGTCTTTCCGGTCAGACTAAAGCTCCTCTTCTCTCGTCTTTCCTGCTCGGGCTTTGGTTCGGCGAGAAGGATGCTCAGAGAGACGGTCCGTAGTGCACGACTTGTGCTTGTGATTGTACCAGTAGCACAACTAGAGTCCGCAATGGGACAAGCGGAAGTGCTGGGACATATGCACAAGGCTTACCAGCACAGGTGCTGCCAAAGAATGTAGATGGTGGCTTTGAAATTGTGTGTGTGTGCATATGTGCTGTGGCCTGGTTTGCACAGAAGGCCTCTGGGGATGTTATCAGATGGAGTTTTTTTTTGGTGGTTTTCAGAGACAAGACAAACCCCCAATACTGCGCTTGGGCGCCAAATCGAAAGAGAGCCTGGGGACAAAGCCACAGCCAAATGAGGAATACACCCTGTGTATTCTGCTTGTTTGCTACGAGCCAACGGACATGACTTCCACTTTAGAGCAGAAACCACGTGCCAAAAGCTGCCGGCTAATCACCGGCTGCAAAAAGTGCGCCTGAGCCCACTGGACTCTGGGGTCAAAGGCTCGTGGCTCGTACCAAGCAGGCGGGTGCCTTTTTGCTCTTTTGGGACTGCCCATAGCTTGCGGCCTGGCTCGTTGTATCGGCTTACGCGGCCTTTTCCCCTTTCCTTCCATAAAGGCTACCCCCGGTCGTAGTGCCATGTCCCACATCCTAGCGAGTAGCCCGATCCCCCATTTCCAAGCCTCCCTGCATAGACATATGTATACTCCCATAGATCCGTCTATGGGCGGGTACTTGTGCTTGTAGAGGTACAAGCCCCAGGAGCAGGGCATTCACCCGGAACCGCCACTAGAGGCGATCCAAGCCAATGGCGAGGGCAGAGGAAGAAGGGGCTGATATGATACTCCATACTTCAAACCCAGTCGCCCCTGAAGGGCTGCCCGCATTTTTCCTCTACTTCCTCGCTCAACTCTCCTTCGCACTCACTCTCACCCACTATCCGCTCTCCATTTCTTGAATATCAACACTGTCTTTCTACTTATTTGCTCCCATCCCGCCCCCATAATATTTGCTTCGTCTCTCCTCTGCCTTCTCCAGCGTCCGCCATCCGTATCAACCATCATCATTACACCACCCGAGTCAACGCTGGATACAAGGACTACTTCCATTCCACTCTACCGTCGCTTCAGACTCGTCTTCCACGAGCTTCGTTTCTCGGCCCAGCCGCCGCCATCGATTCTACACCTCTCGACCAACCTGAACCCACCGCCGCCCGCCTCAAAATGTCAGGCCGGTCCATCGACCCCGTGGACACCATGCTCAACATGAACGAGTTTGAAAACGTCTCGCACTACTCGCCCTCGGCTCTTTCGCCCTCGGGCTCTCAGAAGGGTGCTTTCATCGCCCGCCCTTCCAGCCAGGCTACTACGCCCATCATGCCTCAGATGGCTTCTCAAATGTCCGGCCCCAGCCACCAGTACGATCTCTACAAGCAGCAGACCGGTATTGTCCCTGGTGCTCTCGCCAGCACCCTGGCCTCTGTCAACGTCAACCCCGGCATGTCCGGCTTCACTGGCTCCATGAATATGGATTACCTGGGCGGCATGCCTACCGATCCTCTGTTCAACTTCAACACTGCTCCTAGCCAGGCCTTGAACCCTAGCGAGCTGGGAATGGACTTCCAGTCTCAAACAAACGAATTCTTCTTTGACAACGCCTTGGCCCCCTCTGTCGCGGACTCTGCCAGCATTGCCTCGCAGCCCATTGTTCCTTCACAGTCCGGCAACATTCGCTACTACCCTGGCATGCACAAGCAGGCTGCTCTCATGAAGGAGCAGCAGCAGCGCCAGCGCCAGCAGCAACAGGCTGCTGCTGCCACTCGCCCCCGCTCCAAGAGCAACCAGCCTTCAGATCCTATTGTTGAACAGAAGATCACGCAACTGCTGAACTCGATGCGGGCCAAAACCACCACTACTGATGTTGATGACCAGTCTTCGTCCCTGAATCTTCCCAAGATGAAGAAGGAGGAGGAAGATATGGATGAGGATGAGCGTCTTCTGGCTTCCGAGGAGGGCAAGAAACTCAGCAGCAAGGAACGTCGCCAGCTCCGCAACAAGGTTTCTGCTCGTGCTTTCCGTTCGCGTAGAAAGGGTAAGACTTACACACCCGATCCTCATAAGAATTACTTGCTAACCAGGTCTCTAGAATACATCTCTCACCTCGAGGCCGAAATCTCGAGCAAGGTTTCTGAAAACGGAGACCTGCGTGCCGAAAACCGTTCTCTCATGGAGGAGAACAAGCGCCTGAGCGATCTTACCCGCATGCTCCTGTCTTCTCCTTCCTTCTCCAACTTCCTTGACAATCTTAGTGCCAACGCTATGGCTTCCGAGGTCCAATCCCAAATGGCTGGTCAGGAAATGAAGCAGGAGCATGTTGCTCAGCAGCAGCCTCCCAAGGATGTTAGCCAGTATGCCCCTTCTGTGCACAGCCAGCAACTCACCATGATCCCCGAGCAAAATGTCGATTTCACCATGAACCCCTACGAGGGCTCTGAGCCTTCCTTGTACAACGCCCAGCCCCAGGTTTACGCTCTCACTGAGCTTCCTGAGATGCCTGCTTCGTTCACTGAGACACTGAGTGGCAAGCAATCTAACTTTGTTGGCTCTGTTGAAGAGTCTGACAACAACAAGATTGAAATCCCCAGCATCGAGAGTGTCGCGGAAAAGACCATGGCTCCCGAGTCTCCTATCACTCGCCGCGTGGATGCTGAGTTCGAATCCAACCCCGATTTCACACTTTTCAACTCATCAGAGGATGAGGTCACTCAAGACCGTGACATCGATATCTTCTGCGGTGTTGAACCTGAGAAGATGCTCGCTCGCTTCGAACTGGTTGATGCTGAGGAGGAGGAGCGCAATGCCATCATCGCCATGGCCCGTGTCGAGCGTCTCAATGATATTCTGGATGCCAGAATGGAGGCTATTGCTCACATGATGTCAGACTAGACACGTTGTCTATTGTCATAGACTTGGTTTAACACAGCTATTAGCTGGACTAATCGCTGTCTGTGCAGAACCTGATGTCACCTGTTTCATTCTCTTTCAACGGCACATATTTTCATCCCTCGGCTCTTTCTCCTTTCTCATGTCTCCTTTGTCTTTGCTTCTTGCATCTCACGTTTCTACTCTCGGGCAAATTAGCGTTGGCGTTCAGGGGATTATCTTTGCTGTCCCATATTTTTCACTCCTTGTTGGGAATCGGAAGAGAATCCCAAACCTTGGGTCCTCTCTTTTGAAACTCATTCGTCACGATTCTCTATCGTCAGTCATGCGTCGATGTGTCTTTGCTTATTCTCTATTTCTTCTTGTTTTGAGAAGTTTGTTTGCTCTGCTTCTTTCTCTCATGTCTATATTGGGTTTATAGTTTGCCCGGATCACATCGTATTGTTTGTCACATCATGTCTGCCTCTTGGCAATTAGGGGTCCCTGATCCAGCCCCTAGCTTGTTTTAGTTTTTTATGTATAGAATTTGATATCTGATGGCATATCTTCATATGCTCAGGCAAGAAAATACCAAAAAAATCGAGAAAAGTCGTTGAGAAAAGCTTATCACTCCTGCATCATGATACGAATTCTAATTGGTGGATGGCAGAACAACAGACAAATTGCCTGACCACCCGTTAGACTTCTTACTCTGGCGGTATTTCCGGAGTTCCAGGACTACATCTACCATGGCCCGAGCATCTTTCTCCTGCGTCTCGCTCAGCGACGTCAGTCGCGCCTCTGGCAACGCCGCAGCCTCCCAAGCATCGTGGAAGATGAGTGCGCCGTCCGGGACGCCAGCACGGATCTGCACGGACGATGCAGGGCCAGGGATCTTCTGCAGAGCGGGGTTCATGACAGCGTGGGTGTAGGCATGCACGGCGGGGGATACCTGGGCGGCGTCCATGGGATCTGACGGTGCTCTGCCGGCCCAGACCTTGGTAGTGTAGCTCTTGTCGAGCCACTGCGATGAAAAAGTGATGTAGCGGTCGTGTTGCGACTGCGGCTCGGGGGACTTCATGGTCCGGGGCCGATGGGGAGTCGCGCCTAAACGGAGGGCACGTGTAGCTTCACGGGCAGCCTGCTTAGCCGCTTCGTGGCTTAATTTTGAGGGCGCAGGGGCGGGCGTTGCTGTGGAAGGGGAAGCCGAGGGTTGGGATGACTGTGATGGGAAGAAGGTGAAGTCCTTGGTAGTGTCTATGAGGCCCTGAATGTCGAGGTCTAGAGACAAGCCGTGCTCTGACATGTCAGAGAGAGGATCTGTCTCAAACTCGAGGCGGAGGGATCGGAGACCGCGAACCATAGGGGGAGCCCGACGAGTACTTGATTCTGTATGGTATTTGATCGCCCTTTCCTGCGTGGCAAGGAGGTCCAAAAAGTCAATCAGCGCCTTTACTAGGGACCCGGTAGAGCGGCGAGGGACGGAGGTCAGGGTCAGCGATGTCAACCGTGTGTTCATATCGGGCTTGTATTGGCCCTGGGGATACATGAGCTGTACTTGAGGTAGAAGGACCTGTTCAGCAAGATACAAAGCAGCATATCCAGAGTGATCGGCGGATACAAGAGACGGAATCTGTGTCACTAGAGAATGATGAATGGTGAGACGTCGCAGATTAGACGAGTACACCGGCCGTACAAGTTGCGCAGCTCCAAAGACGCCGTACAAGCTTGAATTTGACTTCCATGCCCCGATTGATTTTCCAGTCGCGTAGACTTTGGTGCCTGAACAAGATAGCACCTCGAGAAAGCCCCGAGATGTGCGTAGCAGCTTTTCCAGCCCCAGAGATGTGATGTTGTTTTGCGAAAGGTTGAGGTGTGTCAGTACTTGTGGGGGAGAGCGGGTGTCTCCCTCGGGCTTTGAGAGAACATCATTGAGAAACTCGAGGCTGTCGTCCAAGGGCTCACTTATGCCGTTGTTGCGGACGACTGTATTTTCACTGTCCTCGGAAACATATGAGGGAGAATCGACAAAGTACCGAGCTTCATGGTTGAAGGTACAGCTATCGCGTGACTCGTGAATTACCTCGAACGGCCCAAAGTTGACATGTCCTCTCAAAGAGGGGTTGACCAGCCGCCCCTCGCTAAAGAAATGAGCATTTGACCGGATAGCAAGGTCAAGGAAAAGGAAGTCCATCATTTGTATGATGGCATCGTCGCTGATGTTGTTATGGGAAAGATCCAGACTCCAAACTTTGCGGTACATGGATAAAGCCGAAACCACAGTAACAGCGTCTATATCAGCGACCCGGCTCTTGCGTAGCTTGAAGATGCGGACACCCTCTATGCCTGGAAGATTAAGTTTTTTGCCTGGAGCAGATGACATTTCAAAGTAGGCCAGACTTGATGGATCAAGTTGAGCAAACATATTGGCCGAGACCTCGAAGCCTGGGTCTTGCAGGCTGAGTAGCCTGAGTCGTGGTACAGTCGGGAGCACGACATTCAAGTCAAATCTGGTGTCTGGACCAACAATAACAGAATTGAGGTTTGGCATCCACAGTATCAACGACGCCAGAGTTAAAGAGACGTCGTCACTGGCCGACAAAGCAACATCCCGTGTTGCGAAGTCTCGGAGGTCTAGGACTGATATTGTCTCCCGAAGACTCGCGGTGAAGGTCGGCAGTTTCTTCGCTAGATCTTGCAGCCATTGTATATCTATAGAGCCTATCTCAGATTCGGTTCTTTGAAGGAATTCTGTCTTAGCAGATGGATGAGTGTCAACGAACCCTGGTATGGATCACGGCCCAGACGGCGAACGGATCTTAATGGATCTCGCCAAAGGACCGGGAGGAAGATACGGCGGAGTCTTTTGGATACCTGCACTAACACGGGCACCAAAGTGAACGGTATTTCGGGGCATATAAGAGCAAACGGATCGACCCTTGTGACCGCGTAGGTGTAAGATGGCGGTAGGCCTTCATTTCCGGCCATGATGGGCGAAGTTATGTGCTTTGAGGTGATAATACTGTATTTTTGTTTAGAGTGTACACGTTGTTATATGGTACCCAGCATCAGTTTCGCACAATAAGATGGAGTTGGACTTCTAGTATCCTTAGATTGACTGCGATATCTTGTGGTGCAGATGAACGCGTACATCAGTTCGCATGACGTATATATCGTTGCCATGAAGACCCCACATTGAGTGCATTAAGCCGCACGTGACCATAACCAAGAATCTAAACCCTATGGGCGGTTCGGGTTGTACAGGCTTGTCGCCGTCTCAACTTGCCTTAGACTGTAGTCTCCCAGCTCGAAAGAAACTGTAGACGCCAATTCAACATCTTACTGCAGTGATAACCATTTCCTAGCGCAAGATACACTAAGACCAAATACACGGAGATTGCGATATTGAAAAGGAAAGAAAGAAAAGTGGAAAAACAGAACATAAAATACAAAATCAAACCACATAAAACGTCATTTCAACTGGCTAGTTATCGCTATCGGTCGTTTTCTCTCGCCCTCTTCAACCTCTTAAGGAGCTGCTTGTATCCTTTGGTTGTGGGAGAAGCTCTTTGTCAACTCTCCCCACCAGCTGGAGCTTATCTGTGATCGAGTTACACGTCTATGGGTCCAACGAAACCTTTTCCTGTCCACATCTCAGACAGTCGTGTACAGCCCCGGTGTGTTGGACCCTCTGGTGGTACATGAGAAAGTCGCCGTGTCTAGAAACTGCTGCCATCACTGTACCAATGTCGAGTCGGTTGTATCCCCTGTAGTCCTTGGATCTCTAGGGTTCGACTGCTACGACTCTCCTCCTCTTTCTTGGGGCTTCATCGCCGGTGCTCCGCCCAGTTGGCTCTTCTGTGGGAGTTTCCCGAGAGGGACCACGGGTTCAGGGGCATCTAGCCGAGTATGAAGCCGGGAGTGTTGTTCTCATGAACAACACGTGGTCATGACTTCTCTTCATCTTATTGGAGCCCAGCGCAATCGATACTATCTCCACGTTCATGCCCTCCTGTATCAACCACGATAGAACCAGGGGCGCACATCCAAAAGCTTCCATCGCGGCCGTTCGCATGTTCTCTTGGGTTATGGCACTGGAAGTAATCTTCCCGTCGCTTCTGAGCTCTCTGATGGTTCGCTTGATCCAGTTGGTCCGAACGAATTTCTACGCGCGGGGTTCTTCTACTGTAACTGCGCCGAGAGCCTTCTTGCTGAAGCCCGCTTTCAGCAGTCTCTTTCCCTTTGGGACTCTCTCATTGAGGCGTCTAGTTATAGCACTCGGGCTAAGTTCCCTAAACGGGGAACCCGCTCTTTGCGGGCGTGTCTTTTCCCAGATTACCCAGGGTCTCCTTTGCGGTCGACGTTGTGCTGTTGCCGCGAGCTTTATTGGATGTCGAGAATACACGGACTGGTCCCGCGGTCATGGTCAACTCCTCCACCTCTCTCACGCCACTACTTCAGGATATTCGTCAGCGCCTCCTCCAACTTTTTTCTCTTCTCAACCCTATTCTTTATTAAGGCATCTTTGAAGGCTCTAGTGGCCGCTCAATCCACTTTGATCGCGATTCCGCCTGCGATTTCGGCCAGTTGACCAGGTGGTCCGCCACGGTATTTTTGGGTGCCGCCTCCGGGCGTGATGCCTGCCCCTACAAATCTGCAGCGTTGCTTGGGTCCGTTATTCCTCGTACATCCTTGGTCTGTTTGGATTGAAGGAGACGTTTGATGTCGATTTTTGGGGATTCCTGGACGAGAAAAAGTATCTTGATGTTGGGGTGGCCAACAAGGGTTGATTAGGGTTGTATACGTGACGTTTTTGTTTATAAAGCCCGATAGCAGCGCAGATCGCCAACAAGCCATGCGCAGTGGTTAACCACTGTCGATACTCACCATGGTGTAGTTGGTTATCACGTTCGACTGTAACTTGAAAGAATTGCGATCGAAAGGTCACCGGATCGACTCCGGTTGGTGAGAACATCCTTTTTGAGGACCACCTCTCTTTTTGGTGCCCTCCACTAATGTGGAGTCATTGTCGGCTTTTCGGTGGGGTTGGTTGGCGCTGACAACCGGGCTGGCAGTTTGTGGACGAGGTGTAGACGGGTTAATAAAGACTTTCATCTTTTTGGTCTGGGGCGCGAAGCCCGGCACCTCCGAAGAGCTTCTCCGGAGGGCCCAAACGATTTGCGCCAACTGGATTGGCCAAAGCCCTGACCACCCAGGTTCTAGACCGTGGCCAGGTGGTGCCCCGCTGTGGAAGTGATTTGGGTCCTGGAGCACTCCGATGTCTGGGGCAACGAGCTCGCGGACCGACAAGCCAAGATGGGCGCCGAGAGGGCCTACACGCCCGTAGGGATGTCCCTTTCCTGGGCCCGCAGCCATTTCCGCGCCCGCATCACCACCGAGTTTCGCACCTGGTGGTCGAATGAAGGTTGTGCCAACAGACCGCACCTGAGCCGACCTCTCGAGGCTCCTAAGAAGGCCTGGAAAAGCCTTCTTGACGACACTGAGCGCAAGCTCGCCCGCGCTGTCCTGACAGCACTTTCTGGTCACGGAGACTACGCAGACTACCACCGCCGTTTCAATCACTTGAAAGCGGTGCTAACCTGCCCCCTCTGCGACGCTGAGACCACCCCGGAGCACATTTGGACCTGCCCCCGCAACCCTCAACGGATGGCCAAGGGCTTCTTCCAGAAGCTCATAGCCACCAAGAGTGGAGCCATCTGGCTGGCATCTAAAGCGGCCAAGAGTCCTCCGGTGCTTCTAGCACACCGCCGTGCGGTAACGGGAACGGACCCGCAGGAAGGGGACTCCCCAGTTCGCCCTCCGCCCGACCCTCCACCGCCTGGTCCGACCCTGCCCGGGGCAGCTTAGCCTCTGGGGCCCAATCTTTTTTCGCGCAACCGCGCTGCCAACCCTCTGGCGTGAATACGCCGCCAACCCCCCTTTTTTTTTCTTATTTTGCACAAATCTTTTTATCACTACATCGGCGGTGAGGCCAGGACTTGGGTCCTGTTTGGGGCCACGCGGACGAAGGACAGCCTCTGCGCTGGGCAGGTGGGAGACCTCCTGTCATTATACTTTGGATTGTGGGGTTTCTGTATGCATGGTTTTAGGTTTTGGTTTTTGCTTCTGTTATGTATTTTTCCTGGTACTAGAAATAGTCCCCTGTCGTATGTCGAGAATACCTCGCGAGTAGACAGGTAAATAAAGAATCAACCAACCAAAGACTTTCATCATTTGTGGACGAGGCGACAAGTCATGATGGCCATAATGCGTATATCGTTTCTTTTTCTCGCGAGTAGACAGGTAAATAAAGACTTTGAAATCAAATAATGCGTATATCGAGAATTCCTCGCGAGTAGGCTGAGTAGATAGGTGGAATAAAGAGTATCAAATCACGTAGACGACTAAACAATGAGTTCTACACTCATACTATGTTCAAGACCCTCCGAGCCGACTGTTGCTGTGCCCGCCTCACACTGGGCCGTGTGATGCTCTTCATGTAGCTTAGTCACGTTGAATGAGGTTAAGCTAAGTCAAGTCGAACCTACTTTTGCAAATGGCAATCCTTGCAATACATTCCATGTGCCTGAACTAGTGACATCACTAACTGACACATAAAGTCAAGCGTTTACGCATACCTGTGTAGTCCTTTCCTTGTAACCTGGGTGCATGAAATACCCACAATCCAGTTCAAGTTCAGCCTTTACATATACTGCGTTTTCTTTTTTGCTTTGCACATGTCTCATTTGATACGTCCGGGGTTGGAGACTAACCTGCAGCATTCTCGTCTACAATGTCAATAAGGATGAGAAACATGCAGACAAAGATGACAACTTAGCTTCAATACTGCACACCGCTAGAGTTTTTAGAGATAGTGGAATGCGTGGATGATGTATCTAGTGGGTAAGGTGGCCTCTGTGAAATGCCACCATGATCAACGGTTTCATTCTTCTTGATGTGATGTAACAATGCAACGCAAATTGAAATTCAGGCCGAAGGTTTATGATGCTTCGAGCGGGGAGAATACTATTTGGTTAGGAACGATAACTAACGCGTGACACGAAAACAACAAGGTTACACATGACCCTTGGTCCGCCAACAAGGGAAAAGTGGAACCAACATGGGGACATTCTCTTGGTAAAGAGAGCAAGAAACATTGTACAATTATGGTAGCATTATATGGTGGCAAAGAATTGTTGAGTAGATGTACTAAGATAACCCAAAAAAAGCAAAATCCCAAGTTTGAACGCCGTTTGTTTGATTTCCCCCATCATGTTTAGTGTGGGAAGATGAAACTTGAAAATGTGCCTGACCAAGACAAGAAATGGATCTTGAAAAACTATTCTCAAGAAGACAAAAAAAAGAAAATAACCTGAAAGAAACTGTATGAACCGAGAAAAAAAACCGAAATAAATCAAGAAAGAAACCCCCAGATGGTGGACAGATTTAAACCAAAACAAAAAAAGAGTAATAAAATGAAATAATGAGTAAGAAAGCACCAGAAACATGAATTGCTGCGACTGTAATTGGCAAAAACCAAAAACGCGAAGAGCGGATTTTCTGTCGCCGCAGGAGTAACTGGAAGCCAGGTCAAGAGCGTGACTCCAGGAGATGTTGATGTGTTGAGCTCCGCGCCTTTACATGTAGTTAGAAGAATGATAGGAACTGGAAACGAAAGAAATAATGTAACAGGAAGTGGCAAGTAGAAAGGAAAAAAGAGATCTAGCTCAAGCCTGTTCAAGAGACTTGTTCTTGCCAGATCCCCGTCTCTTCTTCATCCCAGACTCAATTTCGCTGAGAAGCGCGAGCGCCTGAGGGTGGTAGCCAATGCGACTTTGAGGGCTCTTCTGTTCAACAGTGTGGAGACGAATGTGTTGGCGGTAGTTATCGAAGCGAGATTCGAGGAAGCGACGCTCATTGGGGCAGAAGGGGCAGGTCTTGAAGCGGGGATTAGCTTGATGAGCACTGTCAAGGAATGATTGTTAGTGAATTGGTCAAGAATCTGAGAAGTCGGAATACTTACGTGGCATGGTGGCGCTTCAGATGCTCGGCACGCTTGAAGTTCTTGCCGCAAGAAGGTTCCTGGCAGACGTGTCGGCCGCGTTTTACCTGGGAGACCTCAATACCACTGTTGCGCAACGCAGAGCCAGTCTCGTGCATGTGATGGGAAACAAGACAGTTGTCCTGGATGTTGTGAAGAGCACCAGTCGTGCTTTGAGCACCTCCCATGTACATGGGGCGCGGTGCACCGCCCCAGACGCCAGGCGGAGAGGGAGATGAGTTGAGGATGGCTGTCACTGAGGTCTGTGATACTGGAGTTGCGCGGGCTTGCATCAGAGACAAGCCACCATAGTGACCGGCAGAAGCAGTAGGGGACACAGGTGTTAGCTGTCCTCCTGATGACATGCTGGAGATTGAGCCGCTCTTTTCCATGGAAGTGCTACCGTAAGACAGAGGAGGCATGAGTCCATCCATCAGGCCAACTACACCCATATCGTTAGAGTGGTGAGGCATTGAAGCCATTGAGTATGGCCGCGCGCCGTACGCATTCATGCCCATTTCGAGCTGATGCTGGGGGTACTGATGCGCCGTGGGCTGCATAGAGAGCATAGTCTGGCGGTTAGACTGCATCATGCTATCATGAGTGAGATAGCGCGAGTCGTGGTAACGCGGCTCGGTGCTGTACATGGCCATTTCATGGTGGTGAGACTTCATGTGGTCTTCAGCCACAGGTAGCGGCGAGGGGGGCATGCTGAAGCTCATACTGCCGTTGTGATGTTGTTGGGCGTAGGAGGTATCAATATGAATAGATTCGAGTGGATTGACACGGTCAGAAGGAGGAGTGAAGGGCTGATAAGACGAGGGAGAGGAGGTATAGCTGGGTGAGGTCGAAGAGACCTGGGTGTAGCTGTCTTCGAAAGCTGACCGGGAGTCCATTGTGAAAGAAGAAGGGAAGGGAAGCAAATAAAAGAGAAGCAAAGAAGCAGTTGCGAGGAGACGAAGGGAAGGCGGTGGTAGTAATGAAGAATGTGGGAGGCTGTCTGTTTATGTTTCCCTAGCAAGGGGAGGGCGGAAGGCGTTATGTATAAGGTGTTTGAGGGACAGTACAGTACCCTAGAGAAACAGAGAGGTAGATTGAGTTGCAAAAGAGAGTGAGGAACTTTGAGACACGACAGAGGGGATTGCAAGACGTGTTGTTATGGAGGAGAGAAGCACAAACAAAACGCGGAAGAGAGGAATGGGGAGCTTTAAGCTAAGAATTCAACACAATAGCCGTGCTGCGAAGTGACTGAGTTGAAGGTGGAGAGTGAGTGTGTGTAAGTGGATAGAGTAGATTAGTAGTAGCAAGTTGATGCGCAAGCTACAGAATGGCTGGTGCACACCGCAATGTACAATAAAACAAGTAAATCGAAAGAAGGAATGTCGGCTGCGGAGTGTCGACAGGCTGAGGAATTGCGAGGCGAAAGAATGAATGAGAGTGAGATGATACCCGAGTAGTCCTGCGTGCCAGTGAGTGTGATGCAGGAATCAAAGGTTGAAGGCAAACAAAAGAAGAGGGAACTGCTCGACAGATATAGGAAACTCAAGCAGCTGCAAGAGACATGCACGAGCAAGGCCAGAGTGATGCAGGTGAAGCTAGATGGGGAGGGGGTGTATGATTGATCGCTGAAGCGGTGGGGGAGGGGTCGTAGAGGAGTGAGAGAGATGGTACAGTCGTGGAGGGTGTGTCAACACGGGACCAAGGGGGTGAGTGACCTGCAAAATGGTCTAGCTCTGGGAAGTACACAAATGTAGACAGGCTGTGCCGTGATATTCAGCAGAATCACCACCAAGGCAGAGACAGAGAGTCGATAAAAAGGCCGTAAAGAGTAAAAAAGGAACTATTCCACCAGAGGCTCCCAGGAAGTAAACCTAAAGAAATAGAATAAAATCAAGTCTTCAGACAACGAGAAGACTAACGGATCCTATAGCAAAAACAGGCAACAGGTGCAACTCCTTACTCCAGGCTCACAAGTCAAATTGTGACTTTAGGGAGATGTAGACGATAAAAACAAATCAAAAGAGCGGCGCGTCAGGCCGATGGAGCCAACTGAGACTCCTCGAGAAGATATACAGGAGTCGTGATCGGGTTCTCCTCGTAGGAGGTGTCTAGCACAATGACCGCGAGAGCTGTGGCTTCGGGGAGTAGCTGTGGAGGCCTTGATGTGTCTATAGGCGTGGATCTCGCCAGATGGCGTGCAGGCAGAAGAAGAAAACACAAAGACACGCCGTTAATCCCGAAGCAGGGTGCTGGTGATGGCAGCAGGTAGCAACTGTGAGAGGCCCAAGGGAGGCCAGCACAAGACAAGCAATCTAAGAAGAAGGCCAGAGATCAAGAGCCACAAGTCGTCAAGTAGAAGAGACTTGAGTGTATGCAAAGGGTTGGGGACTTTGTAGCCTGAGCGTGTCCAGTGATGCAATGTGATGTGAAAGATCCGATGAGAGAAGCCCAGGGTCTACCGAGCTGGTACCGAGTTTCAATGTCAAGTTGAAAGCTATGGGCAATGAAGGTGGAGGGGCAAAAAGTGACCAGCCAAGAAAGGGAGAGAGGGGCTCTAAAGGTTGATAATGATACACGGCCAGGGAGGCGTTGAAGTAGTGTGCGGTAGACGAAGACAAGAGACAAAGACCTTATATCAAATAAGGGATAAGAATACACAAGGTACAAGACTTGCTCAAGGCAAGATGATCAAGATGCAGAAAAATCGAAAAAAACCGGGAGATGTATGAAGAGTGCAGAGAAAGTCAGAATAGTGGGAGTCCAGCAAGCGACCCCGTACTGTTATATAACCTACTTTTGCCCAACTATGTGGGTGGGAGCTGACCTCTGCCGCAGTATGTCGTTCTGCAGTATTACATCTAACCAAGGAGCCTGGCTTGGCTTGTATGTGGATGCGCATTACACAAAGAAACGGCTCCAGGCCATCCCCAAGAGGGGCACCCACAGACTAGTCGAGTACCTGACTAGCCAGCCAACTGTTCGATGGGGGCCAAGCCCTGGTTGTGTTTTCGCCTCGGCCATACTCGCAACAATCCTATCCAAGTAGACTATTTCTTTTTTTCTCTGTCGTCAGAGGAAAAAAGAAACGCCAAGTGACAAGGGGCAGAGAGGGTCTCTACTTGTACATACACACAGTGGAAGTTGAGAATTGAGAGTTGACAAGTTACACTGCTAGTCTGGTCTGTGTGTATCCTTGCCGGGGCAATTCTCTTCTCTTCCTGGTACTATCTCGCACGCACGTACTCTAGCATTGAACGGTTAGATCTGTCGCTTGTTTTTCCTCTGTTGCCACTGGCGCTGGCTACAGATATTCTGTGTTGTGCATCCCCGAAACTCCAACCCAGTCAACCAAGAAAAGCAATATGGCTTCTCGAATCTGAAATGTGATTGAGGTTTTGCGGAACGGGGGTGAGTATGAGGCAAGGAACAGTCGGTCGAAAAGAGTGATTTGGTTTAATCAGTAAAATGAGAAAAAGAAAAAGAAATCACTGATCATAGTGTACAGGATAGGCCGACTACCTCTGTACATACATAAAAACAAGAAATAGAAGGCCACCATCGGCGATAAGTCTGTAGCCAACTAACGAGGACAAGGAGGAACAAAGAAACTTGGCGAAAACGGGTTGCAGGGTTAAAAAAAAGAACAGACTTCTCGCCAGGGGGGCGTCAGACAAAACCCACACACCACTACTACGAGTCACGACGCCCCATCTTTCACGACACTCTAGCCTAGTTTGGTTATTGCAGGTCTAGCATGCCGGCTTCTCGCCTTGCCGTCCTAGATCTCAAGATATAGTAGACGATGGACAGAGGGTCGATGTCCAAAGTAATTTACTCTTCCCAACCACCCTTTGTTCTCTATGTCTTGGGGATTTTTTGAGGACTCACAAGCTAGATAGTAGGCTAGACCCCAAACTAACTCCCATTATTGTTCTTCTTTTGCCTCTCGCCATCAACTGGAGGCACCTAGCGGCCATTTGGAAACAAAGGCACACAGGCCATCGTTGTGGCAGACATGCCATCTCCAGTCATTGTATATATGTAAATACATAACTACATATATATTGGTAATCAGGTTCACGGTGTCCAGACACTTGGAACGCTTTCGATGGACGGGACGGTAACAAGATGATCAAACACAGCACCTAAACTCAGTCACATCTCGATTCTTCAAAGGTTGTTTTTGCCTGCAACAAGTCCCCAGAAGCGCCCAGATTTCTTCTCCTCGGGTCTTTGCGAAGCCAGAGGTCCCTCTCTGTTACTTCCCGTCCACGCCCTCTCTCCCAAATGACAAAAAAAGGATGCGCCCTTGAAAAGTTGCTCCCTTGTAGACACCAGCCAAGATCATGACCTGATTCCAGGCCCAGCCCTCAACCTAGCCTACAGGCGAACTCCCCATCAGCTCACAGCCATCCTTTCTGGAGAGTGCCAGTGCCACGATACGTTGACTCTCTGTTTAATCGTGGAGAGCTTCGATATTAGCTTTGATGTGCCTCCATGAAGATGTATCGCCGACATAAGAAAAACAACTACTAAGACAATAACTAGGCTTCGGGGGGAGAACCAGAGCTGTATCGAGCAACTAGGCTCGAGATAGGACACAAGGAAGCAAGTTGTGGCCCGTTCAGGACAAAGAATCACAATACAGTCCATTAATCTGCATTGACGTTTCATTACCAAAGTCTTTTAGCAGTGTCTTAAGCTACCCGCAAAATGAACTTTGGCAATAAAAACATCAGCTGGTGATGGCACTGAACGTGATACACCAGATGGGGGATGGCCAGGCCGGTACATGTGAGCACAGAAGTGCTAAAGTGGCCATGTCAAGACCAAGGGGGGAATCTCTTTATATTGAAGACCCCTAGATGATGTTATTGTCCTATTCAGTCTCAGTCATCTCGTCCTGTATTGGCTGACTGTAAACTGGGACATCCATTTCTGGGATTCAGTGACGTGTTGATTGGGAAGAGCCGTGCCGCTGGTCATGGGGAAGGGTAGTGTCAAACTATCACTGTCGGGATCACTACAAAAAGGCCAAGTTACCTAGTTAGCATACGCGAGGAGGATCAAGTATAGCCCAGCGTACATAATGGGAGATAGAAGCCGCACTAAGCAAGTCCAAGTGAAAGTTCGTCTTTTCTGGCATAGCGGTAGTTTACACGCCATGACAGGTAGTGCTGTAAAACGCGTAGGGTTAGCTAGGGTCATACCAGCCACCCTGAAAATAGTTACCGGGCTCGGGCTTGAGACTCGACCTGGGCTCGACTCAACGTTTCTTCAAGGTCTCAATGAGGCAACTGTTTAACAATTGAAGACGACTGGTCCTTCCTAGAATCGCCAACTGATATATCATCTGAGTCTCACGCTCGCCTCCTCACCACTGCACAAATGGAGTACGCGGACAACTTCCATTGTCCGAAGGTAAGTTCGAAAACGCTCTGGTTTTGAATGATTTCTTTTTCCTTTCCTTCCTTTCCATAAGCAAAGAAGAAATGAATGGATATTGAGATGCAGCATGCAAGCAACAAGCATGAGGGCTTAGCGAAAAGGAAGACTTGGAACTCAAGTAGCGTGGATTTTGCTGTGGCTAAAGAGCTGCGTAAAGTATGTACGTACATGTGAAGGAAACCAAAAAGAAACCAACAACACAAACCCAGCAACAGGATCGCAATTTTGCAACATGTGGAATTTTCTTTCTCCTCCTCTACCTTCGCTTCATGTGTGTACTTCAAGCGCGGCGATGATGACAATCAAGCCCGGAGTACGAGGAGCGACCGTCAATGACGGTAGAAAGCCCATGGCCAGTCGAGAACCCACTTGATAAGAGGTCAGAAATAGAAAGAAAAGCAGACATGGCAGCAGATCAGTTCCAGAGCCTTCCCTGAGACGCCCCAAAATACGACCCAGGACTTGTGGTGCACATCATGAGCGGCGCAAGGTCTGTTGCAAGTACAAGAAAATCAAAATCACCACGTTCACCACATTCACCATGTCGCTACCCATGGCCAACAGCAACATGTAATCTTTGGTGTGTGGTTGTATGCATGTGTAGTAAAGCCAAAGCCACAAGCAAAGAAAGCAAAACCTACCCTTGATCTCGGAGGATTCCTCTTGCGGGCCGAGTTGACAGGTACCTTTCTCTCTTCAATCCTGCTATCACGTTTTCCAGGCATGCCCACATGTTATACCTGTACAGAATATGGCAAAAGTAGAGTGCACAAGACGCCATGTTTTCTCCGTCTTCCCCCATGACAAGGGGACTAGGCCCCGTTCGTTTTGTTGACCAATAGCCATCAGCATGCAACGATGATGGGCTAAACATTCTTTCAGCAGGCCTTCCTTGATTCTCACGATGGATGGATGCTTCGGAGCGAGGAAAATAAACGAACCGTGGAAACAGACGGTTTGTGCCGCGGGTAAGTGGGAAGGCCTAGATCTAGCCTGTGGGCGGGAGTGGAGTTGCATATGTACAAGTCAAAGCAGTAGAGCTGAAAATACATGGGAAATCGATGCATCACATTACCACGCGATCCATGTATCCTTGTACATCCTAACCTACCCTGCAAAAACTCTCCGTGTGCAAAAAAATAACACCCACCCACTGTCGAGAAAATTGACTGCTGTATTCTGTCAGATTTACTCTATCTAGGGCCAAACGAGTCCAAGCTCCCAGAGTGATCAGTCTACTTATATAGTTACTTCATGCATGTTTGTTGGTTACCATCAACCAGGTAAAGTGGGAATGGTCAGCACACGAGGTGAGAGGAGACTAACACAACACAGCAACTGATTGTCCTGTCATGACAGATCAGGGTCAACATGAATATCCCAAGTCATGTTCGAGTAGACAGCAGATGCTGTTTCGACGTACATATGATACAAAATGGGCGAACAATGAGCCGGGAAGGACATCCTACCTCTGACAAGAAAAAGAAACAAAAATAATTACGAGTTGGCACTAACAAGTCCCCGCCACTCGACTGGTTGCAACTGAACAAGTTGTCTGGTAGCATGCGTGCGGGAGGGGAAAAAAAGAGAGAGATCTTCCTTCTCATGACTTGCTACTGACCACCTCGTGTATCTACAGAAAGAAGAAGAGGCTTGATGCAACAGCGGCTTAGAATGCGCTTCACCCTGACCCGCACATTGCTCTTGGCTTGCCTCTGGCTTACCAGGGTTTCTGCGCCCACGTTCAAGAGTATATGTAGTCATGTATGTACATAGTTACAAGTAGTTGGCAGAGAGTGACTTCGAATGCTCGGCCATGAAGTCTAATCCCGTACCCAGCTCCTGGGTTGCCTACACCACAAGACAAAGTCCTAGTCTTTATTATTGTTTGGAGATAACCACTTCACGTCACAATGGGCTAGTAGTCAAGGGCAGCAGCCATGATGAAGCCAAGATGACCACGCTACAATTCCGACCTCGAGAGCGCCTCTGATTCGATGGCGATAGAGCATGGCGTTTGGCTAGCTCAGACATGTCATAGCTTTGGTTTGTTCTCCAAAAACCCTGCCGTCTGTGGAAACACACATCCCATGTGTCAGGCTCTAGCCCCTCCAAAGTTCTTACATCTATCAAAATGTCAGCTGCGCGTGAGCGCTCTCAGATGACAGTCTGGAAAGTCTATTCCACCAGCGCCAGAAACATCAAGGGCACAGATAGTAGTAGCACTACTGCTAGCAATGATAGCAGGGAACATGGTCGTTACCAGCAGCGTGAGGGGGGGGTGGGGGCTACGTTCATGATGGGTTGTGGTTGGTGATGGTGAAGGTTGTTTGGTGAGGTGTCCCGGTTGGCTGACTATGACGAGATGCTCCCTTGAGAGCGGCAGCGTGTGAGTGAATAAGTATAGAGCTACCAAATCATGCCCGCTCGCCTGATCATGCCCATGGGCCAATCTGCCCGGTGCAGATCGTGAGACCTCCCTGGAGCTTTATCGTCCTATTAGTCTTGCCCTTTTTCGGTGGCCGTCTTGATGGATGTGCGCGACAAGCCTTGGCTGGGAAGATACTTGGGCATGGATCAACATGACATATAACTGTACTTCGGGCCAAGTGAACTGAACTTCCTGGATTATCCTCGCCGTGCTTATCGATCGCCCTAGATCCGCACATAGGAAACGGGCGTTAGCCTACGGTGCCAAAATAACCGACGGGTTTAATGCGGGAGATAATGACAAAGACAAGGAAAAGAGCACAGACTGGCTTCGCGCTTGTGGCCATTGACAGGTGTTGGTTCATGATGCTATGTGGGTGGTAGTTGAGTAGTTCGTTAGGGATTTGATTTCCTATAGCTAGCCCTAATATAACTAACCGACTACACGTGTAAGCAGCGACTTCTTGATTTAGTATCCTTAGTTACTTGTCGGATAGCCCTCTGTGCACTATTGAATAACACAACAGTTAGTTGCTTAGTTGCAGGATAACAAGGATTGCGTTTCAAGTTATTCATCTCTCGCGGGGCTTCAAGACCGAGTTTCCGGGGGAAGGGCGTGTTTTCTCTCGCAGCCACGGGCTTCGGAGGCCATGGCACATGTGCACAGGAGCCGAGCCGCCTAACGGGTCTCCCAGCACGGACTGACTACCTGTGACTATTTACTCGTGCAAAGGCCCAGGTTTACGCGTGAATGTTCCGACCAGTCAAGTTGCTCCTGGCTCGTAGCCTGCGAGCCAGGGTAGATATGCTAGCCTATAACAGGCCTGTTCGTCACTTTGAAACATGATACGTCGTGCGCATACTTTGTGTGCAGCGAGCCGTGCAAAAGGATTGCAGGTTACAGAGTCAGAAATTGAGAGCCTGGACAATTAGCTTGAGAAAAAAGAATTGTGCAAACTAGCTAGCGAATCCAATGACGAGCCACCGCAGGCTTTGCGCCCTGTTTGTTGTTGTTGGGCGGGGCTGGCGTCAAGACCGGTCTATTTCAAAACCCACCAAAGGCTAGAGACGGACCCCAGCCAAGATTGAGCTGAGGTTTGAAGAGAGTGTGAGTGAGGCTGGGAATGCTCCCATCCTTGGCTGTCTCTCTCACTAGAAGTATGTATGTACATACAGACTTATGTCCCATGAGTCCGCCACCCTCTACAACAGGGATCCTATGAGTTTGGTGGCCAGCTAGCTACTTGTATATTTGCGTAAGTAGATGCCCGGGGCTGCACCGGCATTGCGTGCAAGTGTTCTGCACTTATAGTCGCATGCATGGGCCCGGATAGGTACAACAGTGTTTGCGTATGCCCATCCGGCTGTCAACTCTTATGCAGCCGTCCCCTCGCAGACGAGCAACATCAGACGATGAACAGTAGGCAACCAAGGCGCGAGATGAGTTTGCTAAGACGGGCTTTCTGGACTTACACTCATGCGGCAAGACAGTCTGCAAAATCTAGTCGTCAAACCCCCCTTTCTGCAGTTGAAACCCAGGTGGCGGATGGGTCGGTGCCAGAGGAAGTCCTCCATAAGCTCTAGACATGTAATTATCTAGTGAAGAAACGCGGGCTGCTCGTCGCCGCTGCTGGTCTTGATCTGCTAGAACCAAGACCTCATTCAGAGGGCGAGGGGCAAAGGGTGGCCAGTGATTCACGGCACTTAGTCTTGCCTGCGCCCTTGATCTGTGGTGCACGTAGTAGTGTGTGATGCCGGCGGACTTCTGCCGGTGCCCTTACGGCGTCGCTTTTTTGTAGCGAGGTACATCAGGGCAAGACACAAGGCCTATGGGGACCTAAGAGGTTTTTGGAGATCAAATCATGGTAGGGGATATGCATTGTCTGTACTTTCCGTGTAGTTGGTTTGAGATGGTCGATACATAGAATCTAGTTGTTTGAAAACATCTAGGGCCGTGAAGTGCGTATGCACCACCATCCTTGAGCTATGTCTCCCCAGCTAACATCGGATGGGGACACAAACTCAACGCCCACCCTGCTACCGTACAGTACAAAAACATGCCTCGTACACTCAAGACAAACACAGTTGGACAGCTTCATTGTTGGTAGGCCAAATCACTAAACAGTACATAGACACTACACACATACACCTCGACCATTTCGCCTCTACAAGGGTTCCCTTTCCTTGGTAAACCCCCCCCCCCCCCCCAACCCATGCCCATGTCAAGGGCTAGCATAGCCAGGCCGTGTAAAAAAAAAGTCCACAAAACTTTAGACCACCATCTTTCGCGATCACGTATTCTGTTTAGTGAGACATTATATTCTGTTGACTGGAAGGTCTTGATGAGTTTCTGAGCTACAGAGTACAAAGCTTCAGGTACAAATGTAGCAGGCGTCTCGATTCCGAAGCTCCGAAAGGTACATGTCTCAGACAGCCGTATCCCTTCAATATGAGGGGGACTAGTAGGAGAGCAAGTAGCCAGAGAGCAGAGGATGAAAAGGAAGAGGGGACCAAGGGAAGTCTATTGCAATAATATGTCTATAGCGCGCTGTTTCGTTGCCGTGTTATACACACTTGTGTGCTTGTGCTTGGATGTTCCTGCGTTTCCACAGCCTAGGAACACAAATCTGTCTTTGATCGAAGACAGACCAGCGCAAGCATACCTTTCAAAGTGAATATAACGGGCTAACTATAGGGTTTCTGGGCTCACCTATTTTGCATATGTCGTTGTTGTTGAACCAAGCATTTGCTTATGTAACTAACATGACTAACCTCGTCGGCCGCGGACGGACGGAAAAGAATGCCAAGCTGGAGTCAGTAACCAACTAGTTGGCTAGTAAATAACCTGTTATTTTTTTTCTTGGTGAACATTGAAGCAACGCGCAGCTACAGGCAGGGTCCGCAGGTTCCCTTTCGTATTCAGACACAGCAATCTGCCATCTTGCACGCTGGTGCTCACTGTCGACGATTCCTGCGTCCGTCCGTCTATCTGGACGGCTCTGTATGTATGTACATACATATGTGTGGCTTGTTCACGAAACAGGATCTGCCACTTCGAAAATATCACCAATCCTTTTTGTTCTCGCATGTCAGCAAGTCCGCTTTTTTCCTCACTTTTTTTTTTTTACATTTGCTTTTTGGTTGGAGCAGGCGAAGCACAAGCAGGAGAAACATGGGCTTCGCGTGCAGGCATGTTTGTGCGAGTATATGCAGACAACGCATCGTGTAAGCAAGCAGTGGTGAACTCGTGATATTTCCTTTTGGTGTTTATATCACTTTCCATGTTTTTCTTGCGTGCCGTCTGCATGTTGGCCTCCGTCCATTGTCTTGTTTGCTGCTGTGGCTTGCTTGGGTTCCTTGTCCCCAGCGCCCGTCTATCTACACACCCTCCCCTGGTCTCCCCTTGTCACTTGATCTCAATGTACCCTCATCCTACTCTGCCCTTCTCTTCTCCCCAGGATTTAGTCGGCGGGGCCATGCGCACTGACTAGGGCCTTGAATGGCTGGCCAGAACCCTCTTAGTTTAAAGAAACACAAACTCACACACATAAATGGCTTTCACCAGCCGTCTTCTTTGTGCGCCCGCCTCGGCGATGAACGAGCAATGTGCCGCCCCATCGTGAGCCCCGGGCCGTCGATAGTTGGGAATGAGGCGAGACCACGTGTTTCTAAGTTCCGCAGGCGTCGGCGGCCCGCCCGTTTCTGCACGTGCAGCAAACAAGCAGCTGGACTTGCAGCAGTATGAAACATCGCATAGCTGCTACTCGCCTCTTTGAGGAAGAGGTCCACCCAGAAAAAGAAATGCCCAAACAAAAAAGCAAGCAGTCTGGAAGACAAAAGCAACATTCAGCTCAAGAAAGAATTGCCCCAGAATATACCATGCATGTCTGTCCACGCTCTTCAGACAGGCCAGCAGCCCGGGGAGGACACAAGCAACTTACATAAGCAAAGCCACACAAATGGGCTTCTCCGAGAGGCCATTGTCATCTTCTTTTTCTTATTTTAATGGCTCTGGCGGCCCACACCCTCTTTCTTGCCACAAGAGTGCATTGTTAACATATGGTGCCAAGTCTTTGTTACTCCTCAACCAGTAAACCAATTCCGTACAAGTACAATGTATCAAGCAGCCCTTCCAAGTCTTGTGTACATACATACTTCTACACCTTGTTCACGCAAGGAAAATATGCCTCTGGGAAAGCGAGCTACCCGGCGCCCAAGCTACTGAGGTGGTGCTAACCCGATGCCACCAATCGCCATGTCGATCGTAGATTCTTCAGGCTAGCATGGTGGTGTTTTTTGGTGTCATATGCACACCTCAACTGAATGAGCCCCTCACCCATGACTACGGAAGATGTCAAAATAGCACAGGCACGGGCTGGATGGCTCATGGCCATCTGCCCAGACTGTTATTTCCCTTAGCTCGGGTTTCCTAATATCCTATCCCTTCACCAATGAGCCACACGCAGCTCGACTTTGGGTGGTGTGTCTCATCTCTATTTAATGTTCTTTTTTGTCACATCTTTTCTCTAACCTCTCTGTCTTAGCCTAGAGGCCTACTGTCTCCCTGCCTCCCGCTCACAGAATGGCCGTGATAATACAAAAGAGGCCAGTTGCAGAAGTATAGCCCGTCATGGTTGCTCATCATTTCAGTCCTAGTTGTGGTACTCGATACAAATATCAATACAAAAGCCACACTCATGCACACAATCTTCTCAAGTACAACAACCATAATCTTATATGCCGGGCTATACAATCTTAGTTGAGATGCTATAAGCCTTTGACATCCAGATACCCGGGCCTAGATCTTAACAAGTCAACCCCAGGGTGAGGCTGAAGTCCATGAACCAGTATCATCGGAGAGTCATATAACCTAGATCTGGGCTTTATCGATAGCTATAGTACAAGCATAGCGCTCCATGTTAGTTTGATTGTCCCACTCCTAAGATCAGTGTAACCGAGCTGAGCCTGGAGCTGAAAGTCCACGCCTGTAGACAATACATTCCGTCTGAATGGCTGGGCTGGCTGCCGCACTGGCTGTGGGCTGTGTGCTTAGTCTCAAAACACTAGGTCTTCGGTGACCCACAGACTGGAGCGATCTCACAGTGTGGTGACTAAGTAGCTGTTGCTCAGGATCTCTCTCCCACTACTCGCGTCTCCCCCTACCCAAAAAAAAAAACTTAACCCAAAGCTTAACCCTCAAAATGAGACATTCTAATGTATTCTTGATCATGGCGGTAATTAGATGTCCCACTTATCCCGCCGTAGTAGGCCGGTGTGTCAGAATCCCAGTCGTGTTATTCAGCCAATCAGAAGATTCGGAAACAAGACATATTCTTCATCAAGTACTAATGAACCGAGGACTTCACAATCCCTGTTCGGAAGATGTTGTGCTGGTGGCTTCTTCTTCTTCTTGTATTGGCAAGCCGACAACAGGAAAAAAAAGAAACATCATGCGCCACCCGCCACTAAAACAAAAAGCTATGTGTGGATATACAATACACACACAACTGCACGCAATCAAGTCTGCGGGCGTTTTCATGACCAGCCTACTTGTGTAGCATTTACTAATCTCCACGCAAGTCCTAACGAGTCAAGACCTAGCCTGATGCCACGAGCTTGACAAGGCGGCTAAAAACCCGGCCAGCTCGCATTGCATTGCGTAGTCTTTGTTGTAAGCGATAGAGGCAGTTGTCAAGAGAAAATGATCGACAAATGCAACAGACATGATCAGCTGTGGTTCAAAACACCCGTGCCCTGGGGATTCTAGATTGCAGGCCTTGTTCTTCGCCGGAACCTTTTTTTTTGCATTGCTTTCTTCTTCTGCAGCTCCGTACATGTGTGTAATTTTGCCCTACTATCACAAACTTCGCACACACCACACACCACACATGGGTCAAGAGGATATATCTCATACCTTCAAGCGGCCGCAATCATGCTCCTCCAATACATACACGACATTACATGCTCATTATATCTCCATACATCTGTCCTATCTGCTTCCGCTAGGGTGCTAGCTGTACAGCGACTTGGTTGAAGTTAGCGAATACACCACACACTGAACACTAGTGTTCCCGGGTTGTCTCGCCCCCTACTTCCCTATGTATGTACATACTATATGCAAGTATTTGCTCTGTTCTGTCTCATGCGCAACGCCACACTGTAAATCACGACTTGCCATGGCAGCACTGCTACCGTTTTTCCATCCCCAATATTCTGGTGCCTCGGCTCTATAGGCCTTTTCTGGCAAGCTGTACGGTCTCGATGCTAGCATTAACTAGCCACAACCATCTAAACTCACTTCACAGCCCTTAAAACAACGTGAAGATTCTCAGATGAGTGTGTGAATTAGGGAGAGGTAAATCACAAGTGTCTGTCTAGACCTCTGAAGCAACGTAATCCAGCATCAGAGGGAGGCTAGTGCCGATGAAAAGACGTCAACTGCTTTGCATCAGCTCAGCTGCGATACCTACGCTTCTGCAGGTTGCTGTTTTGGGCATTCAACCAAGCCAAACAAGGCAGGCCTGATTCACAGCTGATAGGACAAAAGTCTTCGCTAATCAGTGGGACAAGAATAATACGCCAGGTAGGGAGCACCAAGTTAGTTGTGGCTAGTGCCAAATACATTTGCATGGTACCAGTTACTTGTATAGTGATAGATAATGTGTATGTACATACATACATATGTACGCCTGTACCTACAGGCTTGTACCGTAGCATGTGCACATATTCCGATCTATCAATACGACAAAAGTAAAGGGACAGGAAAAGCAAAGTGTCAAGGGCATTCACCAACTCCAAAGCTGCAAACTAGACAACCATGCATGCATAATCGAGATGGGGAACAAGCCCATGAGACTCGAATAGGGCCCTCTTCTTGCGCTTTTGAATGGAGGCCATGCAAAGCCACATGATGTTCAGAGCAAATATGGCAAAGTTCGTACTTTAGTATAAACTCCGGACCGGTTGTTGTTGAAGAAAAAACACACAAAAAAAGGCATGTGTCCCGGCCAAGAAAATTCAGGGGAGGCCCATGACGGGAGCTCGGATACCGCCAGTCCAGAAAACATGCACGTTTCCTGGTGATACCGGTACAATAACCCGTTTGACACCCCAGCTATAGCCAGGCATATGTACTTTACAAGCATGCATATAGCTATATATCTTTAACTGCACCTGCACCACCTCGCTCGCCTGAAGCAAGCTGGGCGTGAAGCAAAGTCGAATCGCAGAGAAAACTCCATCGAATACGCTCGGCTGTGAACTCCAGATCAGGGACTAATCGGCAAATTCCTTGCCACTCCACCACGCCCCCCATGGGCACTTATGTGTTCTTCATCACTTTCTTACATGTGTAGACAACACAGAATATCATGAAGTTTGAAACGGGTTAGTGTTTACATAGGTTTCTAGTACATACACAACATAGTTAACCAACTCAGGTCCCACAACGGCTAGCTAACATCTACCATATTACCCTGACCAGGGCCAAATCTCAAGTCCATCTGCAACTGACTACATGTATAGTATATCCATTCTTGTTGGGGATCTCTATCTTGGCTTGGCTTTTTATCGCTGGCTTGCTTTGGACTTGGCACCGATATTGTTCCGTGGACCTGTGTTTTCGCTTGTAACCATCAATCGCCTGCGGGCTACATGGTAGTATCGCGGGTTTCTTCCTCGCTCGCTTAGATATCACTCTGCTGCAAGTAGAACCCGCAGTAACTAACCACTAGCTGGGATATAGGGTGTAGAATCAGCTCGGGATGGGTTGGACTAACAAAAATGTGTATGGACGATACGATAGGCTTGCTTCAACGGGTTTGATGTTGTGAGGCCGGCCATTCAGTTTTCACGTCAAGTTTATTCGTAGAGAAACATATTGCCTATGGTGCAACAGTCTGTTGATAACACGGGCACTCATCAAACTCGTACATGCACTTTATTTTGGACTTGGTGAGGCGAAGATTGTTAGGGTCTGGCTACCAGCTGTTCAGGGTTCTCCATGACGTTCGAGTCGAGATAATATAGCTAACTATCCCTGTCTATATCCCCATAATTGTGTTCCCAAGGACAAGGATGAGGCAGTACTTTCCTGTCCAAGTATGGCTCAGTTTCCAGATTGACAGGTCAGTTTTTGAGCTTATTTTTGCAGGGAGGGGTGGGGTGGGGTGTCTTGACATGAATAAAAAAGAAAATAAAAAAAAGAGACTGTCCGAGCGAGGAAGCAAAACTGCATTTCCAACATAAAGGATGAAAAAGTCTTACCTCTCTGTCTGAGCTAGTCTTTGTTGTTGACGCGGCTTTTGCTGCGCGGACACAAGTAAGCCCAAGTATGCAACTGTATGGCAGTGAAGCGTTAGCTGGATGCCGTGGTTATGTCACCTCCCTGGTAATAGTGAGTGCACATACGAATGCTGGAAGACCAGCCACAGTCATAGACTCTCTCTGGCTAAGAAGAAACCGAAGCCGGATGGAAGAGGCACAAGAACAGGCCGGGTCTCCCGCGCTGGCACCCAGGGCTAAGAAGCGGAAGCGAAGTGTATACTGGCTGGAATACATGGACACATGTAGACATGGTTATGGGTAGTCCTGTGTCTTCATTCGTCTGTCTCCGCGTGCCTGCGTATGCCTTGGTCTCTTCCCTGTTGCGATCCTTGCCGTGTGCTTTGACCATGGGCTTTGTGATCCATGGACGTGCTGCTGGACAGAGTCTGTTTGGACGTTATGTCATTTTGGAGCTGCTCTTTTCAGTACCCATGGCTGCATATGCGTTAATTGCGGGTGTGGCGCCCCGTGAGGTGAGACCTGAGATCTGAGCTATCACATGTACAGGAATAATAGTTGCAGCGAGTATAAACAACTCGACTCTTGTCAATTAACCCAGAGACGCTGCGCATGAGCCGTCAACGCAGAGGAGCACGAGGACTAGCACAGACAGGCCCAATGTTGACTAACTTGATACCACACAATCTTCTGTCTTTCAGCGGGACACCGGCTACCCGTTCATTGCAACGCTACTAGTCGACAAGAGCGCACCTCTCCAAATTCCCACGATCCTTGGCTCTGATGAGCCCTGTGTTCGGGCTTCGGCTATGCACCATGTAGAAAATTGGCCCATGGGCCGTGGGCGCCACATCATTGGGAAGCTTTTGAGACCATTAATGGCTGGTGCTGGCGCTGGTGCTGGTGCTGGTGCTGCTCTAGATGCTAGAGTCAACAGATGAGCCGTGTCCGGCTAACAAAGCGGCAGACAATAGGCCCCAGAATAGGCACAAGTTGCGGATTAGCGGCCATGGCCTTTGTTAGCTGTAACAATAGCGGCAGTAGTTGTAAAAGTAGTCACCGTTGTGATGGTGATAGTCAGCCCTTGGCTTGGGCTGGGTCTTGTTAACCTGTGCCTGAGCAGAGAGAGTCTTGGCTTTAACATCTGACATGGCAAGCCAATGGCTGACTGGGTACATACATTATATGTACAAGAGGACTCGGCGATGGAGCTATAACAACGGCCACGGCTAGTTAGTGTGTGTCCCGCAAGCCCACGGAAACAGCCACCCACAGACATTGGTCCATACATGCACACTTTGTAGCTAAACGAAGTGATACCCAAGGTGGGCACGGTGGTCCCTTCAGCCCAGTTGTTGCCAGCACTGGCCGGTGTCCTTCCGCTGCCAAGTCTTTGCTTGTTCAGGCCTAGCGGGCTTTGAATTCCGGCCTCTCGCGCCCATGAGCCTACGCAACAAAACGGACGCGGTATAACTAACTATATGCTAGCTTATACTAAGAGTGTTGGAGGCTGGTGGCGGCACTCCTATGGATGCAGCGCTATAGTGCATGCTAAATAGAGGACCTATGGTGCTGTGGCAGGCCACCCACATAGCGCGGAATGCGCTGTATGTGTGTAGCGACAGGCCAATCCCTGTCCTGTAGAAGCTTGAACATACAATACACCACATATGCACAGCCAACAGGCTACATCCACGGAGCCAGCGCGGGCAGAGATTTTTCACCATCCGCCTTTTGCGCGGAAAGCCGAGATGGATTCCCTACTAGCTGCGATGGCGCTGTTCCCGTGCGTCATCCAATGTGGCCCCGCAAGCTCGAGCTTGCATAGGTGGTGCAGATGTGCATCCGTGTATATGCGTATGTGTATAGTATGAGAATTGCCTTCAGAACACCTCACATATCTGTTGTACATATGGACACGCATAATTGACTAGTTACTTGTACTTTGGCTTGTCCGACATGCACGCACTACCTGAACAATTAACTTCTTGTTCCCGTGCACAATGCTCAGGCACAATGATGCACAGTTCTGGATGCCCTGCTTCCATCTAGTTTGCGGCTTGATACGCCGGTGCTTGGACAGGCACGCTTCCACAAGCTACCCTGAATACCATTTGCTCTGCGTGAATCGCTCTCCGGCTGCATCAGGTACAAGGGCCTCTTCGCAAGTCCGCATCCGCCTGCATGTCCACGCCCACGCCCACGATTTTTGTAACAGGTCAAGGTCGCAGCTTATGTGACATACATGGTTACAATACATACAGACTTGTACACATGTCACTATAGACACGTTAAACATGCAGGCGATAACGGCTTGCATTCCTGACGCTCTCTACGTCTACTATGTTTGTTGGGATGGGCGGAGGGGGCTCCAGCCAAATGCTTTCTTTTAGCTAGGCCGCCTGTGCTGTACAAGCATACTGAGCCCCGTGACAAATCTAGTGGCTTGTTTCATCGCACGGCTGTCCAGTTGTATTGGGGCTTCTATTTCGCAGCTGGGTTTCTTCTTTGCTGTGTTTTGAAATCCGCAGCCACGCAGCGGGCCGCGTCCTATTGAGATTCCCCCTCTCCCCATCCCCCCCCCCCCCCGCCCCCGCCGTAGTCGGGCGACTTCCTAGACTCTATGGCCAAAGGCTTTGTCCGTAGCCTCCAGGCCCTGTCCACTCCGTATTCAGCTTTGAGGTGCCCGTCTTAGAGCGGCCCATGCTTATTTCCCGGCCGTGTGCGTGTAGTGATACATACATACTCACATACAAACATGGCTTGAGTGTGGATGTGGTGCAGCCCGTTGCTCCACCACGTGAAGCCAAATATCCCACCATGCGAAACCTCCCAAATCATCATGATCCAGCCCGCTGCTTGCTTACATGTTGGTCGAGGATGTCAGAGACCCCACAAGTCATGGTATTGGCTCTGCCCTGCTATCTGGGCGGACTACTGGATGTGGTGGAGGGGGGGCGTTCAATCTTGTGCTGTCTTGCAATGCCACTGGAATGTTGCCAACACATCACATAACATCTAGACCGCTCTCTCAGATACGACTTTGGCTGCTGTGAGTATCGATGGAACATGGCGCCAGTCCCGAAATCCCAACTCTGCTGTTGGAAGAAAAATAACTACCAGACGCAGCTGTGGTGACGTTGTAGTGCGTCTACGATGTATGTGCCTTTTGAAATAGCCAAGACTGGTAGATAGCAGATGAATCCATCGTATGTATGCACCCTGCAGCGAGACTTCGTTTTTCAGAATTGCAGAAGTGGGTTGCTAACACGTGATGCATGAGCAACTGGCCAGCCCTCTCTATATCGCTGTCGTTCGGATATATGTGTACTAACTACATAAAGCCGCATATATGTATGTACAAACATATGTACATATGTATGCGCAGAATATTAACAGGTGCATACTCAGTCGATCTCTGGGCGCCTGTTTACGGTCAGGAAACTTGCCGAGTGCTTCGTGCAGCAAAGTGAGACATGGATGCAACAACTACACACCAAAATGCCACATAGTCCACTGCTGGGCCAGAGAAAAGTGGTGAGACTTGCAGTGGCAGTTGCAGCTGGCAAACATGGAGAAGAATACTTGTTAACTAGTTAGATACTACATGCGCACAGGACAAAAGACACTGCAGCAATATAGCCACTAAGAGACTGCTGCGAGGACTTGGTGAGCGAAAGGATGAATCAACCAATGCATTCAGGCTTGACCGCCTTCTGCAACAGGTCACCCACATAACTAACCTGCCGCCATTTCGTCTCGTGCCTGCCACATTCTTGATGGCTGCCATGGCCCATTCGTAACTATTGCCTGGCTGTGTGTGTGATTGGCCATGATCTCCATGCACTGTCAGCACATGTCCAGCCCAGCAAGCATCGCAATCTTGCCGGTGGCGGCCGCCTGGCTTGGGCATTTGATTATACGTCAACGAGATCTGGCTGTGACATGAGTCGGCATGATTCTCGTCATCTGTCACGTTGCAGACACGCGCATGTCGAGTCCTCCTGAAGCACCATGCAGTTGACATGTTGGGGCGCCCCATGTGTAACTCTTCTAGTCTGATGTTGAGTGGTAGCACAAACCAGGATCAAGGCTCCAGCCGGTATCATGGCATCATGTCAGCCACAATCACAAATATTCACTATATCCCAGGAAACGCCTTTGCTAATCACGACGGCGACCAAAGCCTCAAGCTTCCTTTTGTTCCCCTTTTCCATGGCCAACTCTAGCGGTGTCTTTGGAGATCCTACTCGGGCCTCATACCCACCATAGAAGAGGCACCGTCATGGGCTAACGGGGGCAGGTTCTAGAGCTTACTACGGCGATAGACCCCTCGTTCCTTCGAACTGTGCGTGAGATGGAAGACGCCTCGAGGTCCTTTGAGCATTCGGTTATTCATCATGGGGTCTGGGGTAGTACGACAGTCTCAGAATATTCCACGCGCCAATGCATGCTGCAACCGTGAAGTCACTGTTGGTTGGATGGTGGGTAGTTCGTCATGTGTGTATGTATTGTAGCTTGTGATATGAAGCCAACTTTCCATATATCACATCATGCAGTTGACTATTAACCAACTACTCCCAGCTATTTATACAATACGTTCTTTTTACAGGCCGAGGCTTACGTAGCCGCCCCGGGAGGGCGGGCCCTAGCTCACCATTCCCAGAACCTTAGCTTCGAGGTTAGCGCACTCGGCGATGAGGACTAAGCTTGTTAGGACAACGCCAGCTGGGCAAACAGGCCACGACTCCGCCGTAGCTTGACGTCAGGATGGGACAAACTTCCTCTGCCATGCAGTGCTTATTGTTGAGCTCTTTGTTTTAGCTTGCATTTGTGTGCTCCATGTCACATCGGGAATCTCGTATCCGCCTGTCGTTCTGAACAGCCGACTGCACGGCTTCCATCATCGGCTGCTCTGGGGTTCTGCTCGCCATGTGGCATATCCAAATACTTGTGTACTTGTGTTGCTCGCTGTTCTCTAGAGAGGCTTCTGGCCGTTGAGGAATCTCGTTTCTATACTCGTGAATCTGGAGTTTGTTCAAAAAATCTAAGATTCCCCTAATCTTTATTGAGCCTTACACACCAAGCAACTGTGGTGTAAAAGGCTCGGAATGAATCCAATCACACCCTGTCTCTTGATACATGTGTAACAGCTCTTCTGCTTGTGCAAGTAATACTGTCTTGGTCCATGTATGAAAAGAACGAGTGCTGTCAACTTTTACGTACGAGTAGTGATGAGACTAGCCACAAATGCGCTCATCGTCTGGAGAGATTTACATTCTACTAGCCGTTTTCTACAGCGAGCTTCCAGAAACAGGCGCGCTAAATACAGCTGACGTGGGTGAAGCAGCAGCTTGTCTGCCGCGTAAAATGACGAAGTAGCGAGGGTAGAGCCGATTCTCGGCTTTCTGGCGGCTGTTTTTCCAGGTCCGTCACCAACTACTCGCTGATATGCCTGCTATCTCTGCTTTGGTCGGCAGCCGAGAAGTAGTTGGGGTATCAAAGTCATGGACCAAGAGCCACGACCTATTTGGAAAAAAGAAGCCCCTTGGATGGTATTGATAGTCACGGAGCTTCCTATAACTGATGAGATCTTTAAACTGACGCCTTGCTTATCATATTACTTCATGCTCAGATCCGCCTATAAACGCTGCGCTACTTCGTGTTCTAGAATAACTGTTATTGTCAGTATGGCAAGTACACAATTCTGGAGAGACATATTACACCCGGAGCGGTGGAAGCATCACTCTATCTCCATTCTGGGACAACGTGCTTAGCTGATCCGCCAACTAGAGTCCTGTGTCTAGAATGCCAATGACGCTTTACAAACCTATAGCCAAGATAAGTGTGTTATCCTGTCACAATGACCAGAACAGAATGGGTGTTAGTGACCCGTCAGATGCTCGCCATTCACGTTTTCAGTCTGGACTAGGTTCCCGAAACAAAGGGACAGAAACATCGGCCTTACTATATGCGTCGCATGGAACCATCCATGTCAAGCTAACCATAAACTGAGAATGGGGCACTCTATTGAGAAAAAACATTGCTCAGGTAATTCTTCATACATTTACTTTTGTAATTGACTGGTAATACATTATCAAGCATGGATGGCCTCGCCTCCAGCAAAATCGCCCATTGCGGCATCCTCATCGTCAGAGGCCTCTAGGCCTTCTGAGCTCATGAGGCGATCATCTTTTTGTTCAGCTGTTGTTGGAGTATATGGTTAGCACAGATCATGCAACATGGGAGCGGGTAGCAGGTAATATAGAAGGAGGGGCAAAATTTCTATACATCCAAGCATAGAAACGATACTCCTCAAGATAAAATAACAAGGGATGGGATGTGACATATAGCAATCGAGAAAGAAAAGAAACTTACTTCTGGGCTCAACCATCAAATTCTCCTGCACCTCACAGTCTGTAAGCACAGAGTTGGCGCCAATGGCACTGCGTTTACCCAAGATGCAACGAGTCAACTTGCATCCCTTGCCAACCTTGACTCCGTCCATGAGCAAGCACTGTACAAGCTTAGCACCCTCATTGATTTGACAGTTAGCGCCAATAACACACTCCTTGATGGAAGTCTTCTCCTCAACCGTCACATTATCGGCAATCAGTGAGTCTTGTTTAGTAATGGTAGTTCTTGACTGTACGCCCTCTGGATACGCAACCTTGCGGGCGTGAGCAAACGGCGACACTGGTTCGCCACCGGCTTCCTCAATGGAAGGAAGCTTCGCAAGTTGGAGAGAGACATGGAGCAGAAGCTTCGCGGTATCAACTCTACGGATGATTGGGCCGGTGGGGTCGGTCGGATGGACGTAAGCCTGAATGCTGGGTACAGAAACCACAAGAGGAGTTTGTCCATGAGAACCGTCAACGGCAGCGTTCTGGGTGTTGGAATCGGCTCCGTTAGTTTCAGCGTGACCAACAGAGGCTGTATCGCTGCCATTGTGAGAGGCGGGGGCATCATCGTCATTCTTGGGGTTCAGGAGTTCGCCAAGGCCAAGCTTAGTGCCGAGACCATCCTGCCAAGTGGCTTTGGCCCACCAGCCAACTACATCCTCACCAATGCTCTCAAATGTTTCGTTTTTGTAAACAAAGTCCATAATCCAGTGGGGGAGGATGTATATATGAGCATCACGCTTGGAGGACATGAAGCGCACACTGGGGTGTGCGCGAAGAAGGCTGTGTCGAACAGGGAAACCCTTGTGCTCCTCCGTGATATCTTTGTAGGAGTCCGTCGGCAGAGAAACAACAAGATTAGAAATATCAGGCAGTAGAGAGCCCTTTTGCGTCGAGGCAGAAGTGGCCGGAATCTTGGTAATGCCAATGTAATCCGTCTCCTCGCCCTTAATTCTGGTAATCTCTCCTCTAGTCTCGTAGAAAACACCAAGACCACCACTGCGAGTAATCTTGGAATCGCCAGGGAGCTTCTCGTACCCAACAACATCGCCAAGGCTAGCGCTCTGTACCATCCAAGCGTTCAGCAACTTCTGGCCGCCTAGTTCACAAACCAGGTCGCAAGGAAGAACCATGAAGTCGCCCTTCACAAGTGACCGGAGCTCGGGCAGTCTGAGGATTTCTGCAGTGCCCATTGTCTGCGTAAGGTCGGCGGGAGCAAGAATTTCGGGGCGGGGGTGCGGCAGGCCCGTCAAAATGGGGTTTGTGCTGAGGGCAGCCTGCATAGCCATTTTTGCGGATGCGGGGCAAATCAGGGTGATGTCATTGATACCCATGCGATAACAGTAGTCAATGGGATACCACACCATGGGCCGGTTGGCAATGGGGAGAAGAGCCTTGGGGTTTTCATCCGGGCTAGAGTTGAAGGTGGTGAATGAAGAGCCAGGGCCACACAGAATAAGGGCTTGGACTCCAGGCGAAGGTCCAGTCACGGCGTGAGGCATGGCGGACAATGGATTGCCGTTGTTGAGGTCGAATTCAGATCTACAGGGATCATCAGCAATCAAAGTTCTTAACAGTTCGATGGCCATTTTGCTATGGAATTTGCAATTTTGAAAGAGATAAAAGGCCAAGGTGATGAGAAGGTGTCTTAGAGGTGCGTCTACTCACCGGCGTGAAGGGCAGATATTTATAACTTCTTTGTAACTGCGCGTGCTTCCATGTGTCTGCACTCTCTCTGTCCTGTATACTTCTCCGGAGTGTGGACGCTTTGCGTTCGTAGTCTCTAGTTACCGCGTATCTTGTGTAGGTAGAACGACGATAGTCTTTGTAAGAAAGAACAAGAGTTAAATCAAAGTATGCGTCATAACCCACGATTTGTCGATGAGAAAAACGTCACGTGACTTTGATTTGTGCTACCAGCGGCGCAACAGTCAGGGTTGACAAATTCATCAAGGCCGTCATGATGATGTTACAGTCCTTTTTGTAGACAAAAAGAAACGTACTGTGATACTTCTTGTGGCGGTCTTGTGTTTTAATGAGACGGGGATGAATTGGGAATCTACATATGTGTGCTATTGACGGGCATCAATCTATGTACTCACTGCATTGGGGGCGGGTTACATAACCCTGGTGAAAACTCAGTGGACCAGATTGTGCGCTGATCGAAGTCTCCAAACACGACCTGGAATTCACCTGCGCTCAAATGAATCAACTGGAGGCAGTAGAAATATTTTCCACTGAAGTATCTCTATATAGAAAGCCTGAGAAGCTATGCATTGCAATGAGACAGGTTGTTTGGCCTCCAAGTGTGTTTTATACAGCCACGCTGGTCGCTAAACTACCACAGCTGACAAAGTCGCACAAAACGCACAGGATGCCGTGACGCTCCGTCCATCCATAGCAGCAGTAAAGAGAGGCTGAGAGAGGTGGGCCAATAAAGTGGCTCTCCCAAGGGACAGAGACAGATTATTGCGTGCAAAAAGACCACTGCTGTGCATTCCTGCTGAGGAATGAAGCCAGCTTCCATCATCAAAGTCAGCAACAAAATATCCCTCGGCTACACTATCACAAGCTCTAGTCCGCATTGCACTTCAACCTCGATGCCCCTTGTTGTGTTGTGGGGTTTGTTTACTCCCGGCCCCTGCGTTGGCCAATCATGCTGCAGGACTGCGCGACTCGCACCCTGGCTGGCTGGCTCTGTTTTTAAAGCGAGTGTCCCCAAGCCGTCAGAAGGCGAGCGTGAGAAACGCCCAGCCACCCGCCACTTTCTTTGCGCAAGGGCATATTGAAGAACGAGGGAGACGCAACAACCAAGGTGTCAATACCAACATCTTATTGTCTCTAGACCGGATACCAGAGCACTGCAGGACCAGCGGAGCAGCCATCGCCACACTAACACACCAAAGCGAGGAACTGCCCAGGAGGGCCTTTTTTCCTTTTCATAGCCGTTCATAACCATTATCTTCCCCTTTTGTATCTCGGAGTGGTCCAGCGCCACCAAAACTTTGCTCGTTCTCCATCTCTCGACACTCGAGCGACGCCACCTGCATCCGAGCCCTGACTTCCATCGACTGGGTGAAACATCGACATCGCGCAAATCGAAAACACACGACCTGGAAGCATCTTTGCGCTTGTGTCGCTTCACCGTCTAGCTACCCCTACAGACTCGAGTCTGGCTCCCGATCCACATCTACCCGAGTTTTCAAGTCCTTGGTACTCCGATTCAAACACCATACGTCTATCGCGCCTTGCGATGATTGATTCCTGTACCACCGTTGCCACTGCCGATATCGTCTAGAGTGGAAAATATCACTGGAAATACCAATGGCCGACAGTTCATCATCGCGCTCCCGCCGCAGCGCTTGGGGCTTCTGGGTGCCGCTGACTGTCACTGTGGCTGTGGCCACACTGGGTGTTGCAGCCTTTGTCCTTAGCCAGCGCGAATCTGAAGAAGATGCAGAGCCTGGCCTCGATTACGAAGATGGCGACGAGCGCGGCCCTGCCAGTAGTCGCAGGGAGCGCACTGCGCCCGGTACCACCGACGCAAATGTGACAACTGGCGACTCCACCACCAGCGAGAGGGGTGTTGTGCCCGAGGCAGACTCCATTCCCACTACATGGGGTGCACGCATGTCCGGCGCCCTGGGGCGCACGCCGAGCCCGCAACAATTTTTCGACTCTGCTGGCAAGACCATTGTGACCGGCCTTTCCGTAGCTACGGCCGCCGTCGGCAGCGCTTTGCAGTCTATTCGCGAGGAGGACAAGACTGCCTTCCAGGATCATGAGACCTGGTCCGAAGAGGCCGACGCAAAACATAGCCGCTCAGTTCAACAGCAACCCGAGTTGATTGCAGAAATTAGTGAGAAAGTGCAGCAAAGTGAAGCCGTTGCTCAAGAGGTCAATGTCGAACGACCTGTCTCCTGTACTAGCACAAACCCGAGAATGACGAGCCGTCCTAACCGCAGGACGGTTGCTATTGTCGTTTCAGCCGATCTTGCGCTCACGAACCTCGAGGATAATGGATTTCACGAGCAAGCAGTAAGCTTAAACACACTACATGCAAATAGTGATCCCCCACTTGCTAACCAACGTTACTAGTCCATTCTCTCCCATATTCCAAAAAACATTGATCTTGAGAAGACCAAGCTCTACGTTTTGATTTATGCGCCCTGCCTCAAAGAGAAGGAATCTACCGCTGAAGCCGCAAACCCTCAAGCGCCTCCGTCCATCAGCTCATCCTTCTCTAACATTGCCCATGAACAGGCCCAGCCCTCGGAAGCCGGAAGCCCTCTGTAAGTAGTTCTGGATATGTTTTTTTTGTGTCGTGTTTTAACAATTCTTTAGAATCCGCCCATCGAGTAATGTTGCTGTGTACAACTCAATCTATTCACAGGCGCTCAACCTCGTTGAGAACGATGCCATGGTTCTCAACTTTACCACCCCCAGCGGCCATATGCACCTCCTGCGTTCTCTGAACCCGGAGATTGTCTATCTCCAGGAGTCTCTTTCTGGCGACAAGGGATGCTACATCACGCAGATCCAGTCGTGGTACCGTTACGATGTAATTGTTGTTGTTGGTGCTGAGGGCGGCAGCGGTGGCATTGCCGACAGCGAGTCCGAGGCAGAGAGAGAAGCCAAGGTCATAAAGCCGAAGTGGTGGCAGAACCCCGATCGCGTAGCCCGTGGAAAGGGCATCGTAATTGTAGATGGCCCTCGCCTTGAAGATGACTGGCTTAAGCGGCTGGAGTAGAGTGGTGGGAACCTATGTGTGTGGGGGAGCACCCTGGCAGGTTATAGGGGAGGTTTTCTAATGTAGCGCCATTTGATGTTGGACTTTTGTGTTTATCTAGTTTTCTCGCGCCTTATGATGTCATGAATGAGGACGTGTCGACTTTTGCGATGTTGATGCAATGCAGTTTATGTGAGAACCCGTCGCGTGTGTTGCAGTTGTACCCTGAATCGTGATGACTACAAAGAGGCCTCACTAGGGTTAAGCTTGACATTATGCTACGTTTGAGTTGGAAAAAAGGGTGGGATGAACGTCGTTGATGCAGTTATTCTTTGCGCTTTACGTCTTTACGTGCCTTCGTTGATGTCGTTATCACGTCGCAAAGGTCGGACTAGCCCCAGATGCGGATAACCATGATGTGGATCACATAGTCACGTGGAAGATGCATTTCAGTCAAAATAGGCTGTGCATTTAGAGGCAAAAAGGCTGCAGCCACACCAACGCCACAATTCCCTGACACGAAATTCGTCCTTCCGCACCTTCTGTTCCAAAAAATCGCTTTGATTTCCAGGCCAAGGCTTCTGTTCCCACTGGAGAACCCCACACACCTCGCGTGAAGCAGGGAACCAAAGCCACTGTCTGCACCGCTAAACACGAACACGTCGTCCTCGGCCAAAACTCTCGCCAAAAGTCATCGCAAGCCCGGCGAAAGCCATCCCGCTGTCCATCGATTCCGACTCCGCCTTAATCGCGCCTTGTTGTTACTGCCTTTTTGTGCGATAATTTCGCCGCCTTCTCTACCTTGTCGCTGTTTGCTGTCTACTTTTGTAGCCTGGCCGCCACCCCTTCAGCCGCAAACGTGAGTGGAGGAGCTCCTTTGCCGACGTGTATGCGACGAACCACAAAAATCAACCCACGCTCCTCGCCGCGATAATCCGACCGTCCGCCTCCATCTCCTCTACCACCGCATCATTATTTGTCCATCTTCCACCGCAATTTAGTCGCGCCTCATTCTCTGCCGTTGCGGCGCTGCCCATTTTCCCGTGTTATACATTTATTGCTGAGTTGTTGTCGCATTCAACGCCCCTTTCGGCGCATTTCGGCACCCTTCCACGACCCTGTCTGGTGATAGCCTCGTGCCCTTGGCTCTTTTATATTGCTTCGACTGCATATTCATCCGTCCCTGATTCATCGTGTGCCCCTATCGTCGTCTTTTATCATCGTTGCGACCATGGCACCTGTGGTGACAGCCACGCCCATACACCCGCCTATCCCTCCGGGTATGGCTTCCAAAATTAAACGACCAATCGCCTCAAATAGCATTTCTAATGGCATTGCCAATGCGCGCGTCTCGGCATCACCCTCCACACTCCCACGAAAACCTCAAGGCGCCGCAACATCAACAACAGCAGTTCCCGGTCCCACCATCCAGCAGACTCCAATTAGACCGCCAAATCTCAAGCTTCACTTGGAGAACAATGCCCAGTTTCAAGGCCGCAACTTGAGGAACAGTGCAGGCTTGCCTTCAGCTTCGCTCCCTACCGACACTGCAGATGTCCGGAGCATGGAGCGCCTTCCATATGGTATGTTTAGCAACTGTCCACTATATGTGCTACGCTCGGGCGCCTGCTAACTTGATATCGACCTCAGACCTGTCAGGAAAATACATACTCAAGAAACACGCAGGCAAACCCCCATCATTAATTGTTCACCTTCATCCGACCTACTTCAAATTCGACCAACAGGATGGCGTATTCTCATATCAATCACCCATGAGGATATTCCTGCAGCACCTCAAGTCTTCCACCATTCCCCACGACCTCATGATATTCTTTACGCAAGCAGGCGTGTCATTTTACGATGGCTGTCTCATTGTACAATTGCACGACCATCGGTCAGCAGAACATGAAAGCGAGGCATCGAAGCAGGAACTTGCTGAGAAGAAGGCTGCCCAAGCATCAATTCACAACAACAGCAGTTTTGTAACACCATCGCCTTATGCGCCTTTGTCGAGCGAAAGTATCTCCACCAAAAAGAGCGACAGTAACTCACAGGATGATTCCAAGGACAAGGTCAAGATCGACGGCAGTTCAAAGAAGAAGGATGGGTCACATAAGCTCAAAGTCTTCACTGTAGTGATGCTGCCCACACCCGAGACGCTCACATCAGACTTGCTTATCAAAGCTACCACGCCTCTCAACCCTGCCAACCCTCCTCCTACGCCTGCTGGTGCCGTTCCGCCAACACCTACCTCAGCCATGCCACTACACAAGCGCCAGAAAGGAGAGAAAATGGAAATTGATGGCTCCAATGCTCGCGAAGTTGAGGCTGCCATCCTCTTACAAACAACTCCAAGACTTTTCTTAGAGCCTGTCAAGACTCCATCCGACATGATCATGCTTCTTGAAACATTTTCACATTCAAAACACTCCGAAAATGTTCCCCAGCCCAAGGGTCGCAAGCGTACTGTGGCAGAGATGGCCGCCGACGAAGCCTTTATTGCCGACCACGAGCGCTACATGCTTGTGCTTGATGAGCGCCTCGGCCCCACAACATCTAGCGCACAAAACGCAAACTCGAATGGAGACGCAGACTCTTCGGCCGCATCCAAAACCTTTGAACGCTTCACTCGTTTGGCTGATATTCGCAAGGCCCAAGAAGAAAAGCATGCTGAAGAAAAGGCCAAGGCTGCTGAGAACCAACGCCGTGCTGAACAGCAGCGCTTACAACAACAGATGGAACAGGCAGAGCAGCAGCGTGCTCAGGCCGCCGAAGCCGAACGACAGAATGCCCAGAAGCTGCAGGCCGCTGCTCAGAAGGAAGCCATCAAGAAGAAGAATGCTCAGTCTGCTGCTATCATGAAGGCAAGAATGCAACAACAGCAACAACAGCAACAACAGCAACAACAGCAACAGCAGCAGCAGCAACAACAGGCTTCGTCGCAAAAGATGCCGCGCGCAAATCAAAACCAGTCTATCGTCCCACAAGGGCAGCAAATGGCCGGTCCAGCCCAGGTCCAGGGTCAATCAACGTTGCAAAATGCTCCTGTCCAGACCCAAACCCCAACAACCGCCAATGCCCAAATGGCATCTCAGGCCCAAGGGACTCCCCAAATGTCCAACAGCGCACCTCCAAACGCCACTCCTACCATGCCGAACATGCCTATCAATGGCATGCCTGTCTCCGGAAACTCGATGCGGTTTTCTGGGCAACCTGGCCAACAAATGGCATCTTCCCCGGTTGTTCGAAACGGAACACCTTCTCAGATCTCTTCCCCTCGCGTTGGTGGTATTCCCATGCAGCAAACCGGCTCAAATATGGCTGGCAGCCCCCCTCGACCCCCTTCCGCTATGCAGTCGCATGCAGTTCCTATGTCGGTTAGCATGTCAGCCCGTAGCCACCAAAGTCACGGACAAGGCACACCGCACATGGCAAATGCTACACCTAACATGGTATCTGCCAGGACACCTGTTGTAGGACCTGCTGCGGTGCAAACACCTCGAATGAGCCAAGCCAGTCCCCCTCCTACCATGATGGCTAATGGCTCTGCAATGGGCACCCCTACTATGGCCAATGGCAATATTCAGCCAGGCATGGCGGGTAACATTCGTATGGCAGCACAGCTGGCTGCTCAAAACCAAGTAACCCATAGCCGCATCATACAACAACAGCAACAGCAACACATGGCTAACGGCATGATGAATGGAACCGGCCAGCCCATGACGGCTGCTCAACAACAAATGTTCCACCAGCGTTTGCTCGTTCAACAGCAACAGCAACAGCAGCACCAGCAACAACTGGCTGCTCTGCGCCAGCAGGGTATGCTTGCTGGACTCACTCCTCAGCAGCAGCAGCAACAGCAACAACTGCTTACTCAACAATATGCCAATGCTATGTCGATGAACGCCATGCAAGCAGGACAAATGACCCCTCAAATGCAAAATCAGCTTCGGGCTCAGATGGCATCTCGCGCACAACAACAGCCAGGCATGGCGAATGGAAACCCCAACCTGCAAGCCATGCTCATGCAGCAGCAGAACCAGATGGCTGCGCAACAGCAGATGGCTGCGCAACAGCAGCAACAAATGGCGCATCAGCAAATGGCACAACAACTTGCTGCTGCTCAGCAACAACAGCAGCAACAGCAACAGCAAAACCCTCAAGTCCTGACACAAATGCAGCAAATCCAAATGCAGCAACAGTTGCAGCTACAGATGCAACAACAACAACAGCAGCAACAGCAACAGCAGCAACTTGTTGGATTATCCCCGCAGCAACTGAGCATAATTCGGTCGTCTACTCCAGCGGAACAGGATGGCATTCGACAAAATATGGCCACGCTCTACCAGCAACAAATGAACATGTTTGGAACGAAATTTGGTGGCGTAGACAACGTTCCCAAAGAGGTATCCGAGAACCTCAAAAGGCGATGCATTTTGCACGCCCAACGCTTGTTCGTTTCACGAAAGATTCAAGTTGCTCAGCAAGCTCAGCAGGCAGCTCAACAGCAGAACATGAACGCCATGATGAGCCAACAGGGCATCTAGGCATGGCTTTGTCATTCCACCCCGGGCTTCTTGGACTCTGACTAAAGCATATAGTTTCTTGACTGACTGATGCTATTTCTAGTGACTATTCACTTGGAACTTTCTCCTCTCTTTACCTGCTACTTTCCATTATAATTTCCCTGTCTTGCATCTCTTTATATTATACCTTTGTTCTTCGGTGGGTTTCGGCGTCTATATGGTTAACGGGACCTTGATATACGGAGCAGCCTTGGAGCTTCGTACTTGCTTCTTTCTCGTTATACTTTGTTTACTTGTCCTTTTTCTGCTTTGCGATTATTGGTATGGACTCCCAGGAGATTTCGACATCTAGCCACTTATGCCAGTTACGTTTTGTATATTGGAGTTTACCAACTGGTGTCGAGCCAACTAACGACGCCGGTTCGGGTTCTGGCTTGATTGAGTATGGGGAGGTGTCTTCGTTATTTGTTGCTTGTTTACAGTGGTTCTTGTTTTAGCCGAATGCGTGTTCGCTGGTCTATTTAACCATGCGACTTGACTGGTTTTCGATTTAAATTCAGAATGAATTGATTCAACTAAACTCTTCATGTATCTGTGGGTTGGAGTCGAGGCGAAGGCAGATAAGGCCGATAAAATCGTAGCACGTGTGTAGTTCACGTGACCGGTATGCGGATGCAGTGCGGCCCGGCTATGTGGGGCTCAAGAGCCTGAGGCTAAAGATTAGCTTACCTAATCACCCGGAATGGAGCTTCGCCGTCATTACATGGACAAGCTCAAACTCCATCGGCCTAAATCTGGATGTCCAGCTGGACATTGCACCACCACCACGATCATTTCGCGTCTTGTGCCTGAAATAAAGCGCAATATTTCTGCTGATCCCTGCAAAAAAAAGCACTTGGACTTCATTAGCTCACGTATGTTTTTCTTGTTACAGAGGGCACTTAATCTCCTCTCCTTCGCCATCAGCCTGTTTATTGCATGGACATAAATGTGCATGCAGCTTGTGACTGACACTAACTGACTCTAATCAACCTCACATATATTTAGCTGCCCAAACAGCTTCCACATTATTCTAGTATCGAGTATACGACTGTGCTTCTCGACTCGACCTCGGACGATCGCCTGCGAACCTCTGGAGCCGACTTGAAACCCAAACATCTCGGCGTTGTCAGATGTCAACAGGTTAGCAACAAGCAAGACACCTTGACACTCACACACATACACACACACACACAGCTGCTCATGATGCAGTGGTCACTGAAGAATGCCGCAGCAACGGCACTGCTACTCGCGCCAGTCACTACAGTTGCCGCCGCCTCGCTCCAATGCGATAATGTCCTTGTTGATAACCACAAATACGATCTTTCGGCACTACGCGGTCCGCATTCCGTCGTCACGAGCATTTCCGAAAAGAACGCCGTTTACAACACCACGTACACATTAGACCTGTGCACGCCACTTAAGCGCGTAGATGATAGCTCGATTCCGGCGAACGAACAATGCCCCGAAGGTACACGCGTGTGTGCAGTACAGCGTGCTATCCATACAGACGGCGATGGCAAGAGTCCCAGTGTCCGGTCCGATGGCGATGAAAAAGACAAGTCGAAAGAGCCGTACATCCGCAAAGCTGTGCCTCTGGCTGGTGCGCTGGAGGCATTTGGCGGCGTGGCTTTTGAGTACACCACAGCCCAGCTTAATAGCCAGGAGGAGGGCGCAGAAGGGTTCCTAATGACTCTCCCTGGCGGAGTGTTCCCTCTCGATGTACCACACAAGGAGCAGTTCCCCAAGAAGACCGTGATACGCTTTCTATGCGACACGGAGAAGAGTGGAATAGAGGGCGAATGGAAGGCCGAGGTGGAGTATGTCAATACGACTTCATCGGACAAGACCCAGTCGACAATGATGCGCAGCAAACGCGATGGCGATCAGGGCGCAGAAAAGCAGTTTGTCAACGACGGCGCGGCTCTGATTTTCGACAACTACAAGAACGAAGGCGCTGATGTTACGGGAACGCTGCACTTGACGTGGAAAAGCAAGCATGCGTGCCGGTCAGTACCCCAGAGTGATGGTACGCAGGGATGGGGCTTTTTCACGTGGTTCATTATCTTGTAAGTTCATAGGATGCTATAATCACAACACAAGCCAGAAATGCTAACCTTGACCTAGGGGTTTCATGATTATCAGCGCTTATCTGATTTTCGGCTCGTGGCTCAACTACACACGCTACGGTGCCCGCGGCTGGGACCTTTTGCCGCACAGTGATACCATCCGTGATGTGCCGTTCTTGATGCACGAGTTCACGCGCAAGGTGTTAAGCACCGTGCAGAACTCGGGCTCGCGTGGCGGCTACAGTGCAGTGTGAAAGGCCCAAGCCCAGGCTCAGAAGCGGGCGGATCGGGGGAGCGCGGAGATGTAGAACAGTGGAGAGCGCGACGAAGATGACAGGGATTTCTTAATTGATGCTACAGATAGATTTACCAGGCCCGTTTATAGCTTCGCAGTAGTTCCTTTGTCTTTCTACTGAGGTGTCAGGTCAGATATTGTACACGGCGGCCTAGCAAGACTGCGCTACACCACATCAGCAGCCACCGCTTTCCCCTCCTTTGCTTGGATGATGCTTACGTGAGGCGGCAAAGACAACGTGATTGGAGCTAGCTGTGGTCCATATCCACGATTCGAGTGCGGAGAAGCTGCCAATTCTCCAATAGCATGTCATGAAATATGGAATCCCGTCGGTTGAAGCAACTGCAGGGCGCCCAGAATGCAGCTGTGTCTCAACTTTGGCCGCCTCCGTCAGGCAATAGCCCAAACAGGCGTGCTTGCCACTCAGAGCTCGGGTGCACTTGCATTCTGGCTGCTCCTACGCTTTTTGTCCTTGGGCCGGTGTTCCGGGTATAAAGAGAAGACGAGGGGCACTTGTAGCTTTCCGCGCAACTGGTTCTAGTCCACGTACCAGCATCAATTAGCATTATTCTCACCAGTTATCAATACAATTACTATTGGAATTCCACCTTTCGTCACAATGGTCCATCTTTCCAAAGTTCAGTCTCCAACCCCGACAGCTTCCGAGTCGACCACCGGTACCTCCACCCCAGTCGACAGCATCACCAAGGCCCTGAGTAAGGTGCGTCTGGAGCTTGCTGATAGCGATGATTCCTACACCACGACTGTCTACGGCTCGCGCGCCGCTGGCCGCGAACTGCCGCGCCATGAAATCCCCGAAGACGAGCTGCCGCGCGACATTGCCTACCGTCTGATCAAAGACGATCTGTCGCTGGATGGCAACCCGATGCTGAACCTCGCCTCCTTTGTCACTACGTACATGGAGGATGAGGCGGAGAAGCTTATGGCCGAGGCCTTTTCCAAGAACTTTATCGACTATGAAGAGTACCCGCAGACGGCCGACATCCACAGTCGGTGCGTCAACATGATTAGCCACATGCTGCACGGTGACTCGCAGTCTGTTGGTACGTCGTGCGTGGGATCCAGTGAGGCCATCATGCTGGCTGTGCTGGCCATGAAGCGCCGCTGGAAGAACCGTCGTATTCAAGAGGGCAAGCCCTACGACAAGCCCAATCTGATCATGTCGTCTGCCGTCCAGGTGTGCTGGGAGAAGGCTGTGCGATACTTTGAAGTTGACGAACGCTATGTCTACTGCACCAGAAATCGCTTTGTCATTGACCCCGAAGAAACAGTGAAGCTGGTCGATGAAAACACCATTGGCATCTGCGCCATCATGGGAACAACGTACACTGGTAAGCAAACGAGAGCAGCATTGCCCAGTGTTTCGAGGACCTCGCCTACCATGTCCAGTGCTAATGTCCATCCACATACACAGGTGCCTATGAAGACGTTAAAGCGATCAACGACCTGTTAGTAGAGAAGAATCTCGACACGCCCATTCACGTCGATGCTGCTAGCGGAGGGTTTGTTGCTCCGTTTGTGACGCCTGGTCTGGAGTGGGACTTCCGACTCCCCAAAGTTGTGTCAATCAATGTCTCAGGCCACAAGGTAAGAGGATCCTACGACCAAGACACTTGGAAAACACATGGACAATCAGCGTTTTCGGATGGCATCGCTAACATTACGCTTATGTTTCGTGTAGTACGGCCTTGTATATCCGGGAGTCGGCTGGGTTGTATGGCGTTCATCAGAGTACCTCCCCCAGGAGCTTGTTTTCAACATCAACTACCTTGGTGCTGAACAATCCTCATTCACTCTCAACTTTTCCAAGGGCGCGTCCCATATCATAGGCCAGTACTACCAACTCATCCGCCTCGGGAAAAAGGGTTACCGCTCCATCATGTCGAACCTCACCCGCACCGCAGACTACCTTGCCTCCTCTCTCCAAGCTCTGGGCTTTGTCATTCTTTCTGAAGGCGGCGGCTTAAGCCTGCCGCTTGTCGCTTTCCGCCTCCCCGACCAGCCGTTTGATGTGGCCAGCTCCAGCTCAGACACAACCAAACACCGCTTCTACGATGAATTCGCCCTCGCCAACCAGCTGCGCATGCGAGGCTGGATAGTGCCGGCCTATACCATGGCACCCAAGACAGACCAGATGAAGATGCTGCGCATCGTTGTGCGCGAGGACTTTACGCGCCCCCGCTGCGACAAGCTGGTTGATGACATCAAGCTCTGCATGGGCCTGTTGAGCCAGCTCGACAAAGATAGCATGACAAACATGAGGGCCTTTTTGGTTCAGCAGCGCTGGTCTTCACATAGACACCACCACGAGAAGAATACGCCCAGAAAATACAAGGTAGGCATAGTCGTCTCCTGCCCCGAGACTAAATATCGTGTTGTAGGCAACTGTTTTCTAACTGACTGGTACAATAGGGTGAATCGCACTCGCTGCAGGGTACGACCGGCAAGACCCATGGCATTTGCTAGACAAGGGGAGAGGGAGAGAGCTTCTGGATAGCCACAACATGCGTGGGATATCTCAACATCTGTGGTGACATGTATGTGGTTGGGCAGTGATGAATTGTTGTGTTGATTGCGAATACCTAGTTACATACATCAGAACTCCGAACAATAAAAATATTTAGTTACATGCACTTCGAGTCTTCCGTTTATCACTGCTCACTCGCTGCGCGCCATACTGAAGACAAAACACTTTCAAAGAACCGGGCATCACGGCCATGCCGGCTATGCAATATAAAAAAAGATGTAGGAACAAGCTGAAGTACAAATGGTAGATGGCGGCAAGAAAGAAAAAAAATAGAGACAACACAAATGCAGAAAATGTCAATGGCCAGAGGGGGGTACAGAAGAACAATCAAAAATCAAATTAGCCACTCCATGTTCCAGAATACCAAGGTAGAGTATGAAAAAGAAAAGAAACTAGCACAGTAATAATAAATAAGAGAGAGAGACGGGGGGTGACAGAGATGCGAGAAACAGATCAATAGAGAGAATAAAAGAAGCAAAAAAAACACCCGTCCTCAAAGGTATCCTCCAATGCAGGCTTGTTTGGGCAGGGTTTTTTTCTGTTGTTGGGGGAGGGGGAGATTCGGAAACAGGAAGATAAAAAATACTATCTCACCTCCGACAAGGCCCCAAATCCGCACGCCCACGTGGGCGAATATGTAAATAATGTGGTGTACAGGACAATAATGGATATATAACGGACATAAAAAGAACAGAGAAATAAGAAAAAAAAAGGGGGGGGGGAATAGAAGAAAGCGCGCGGGTGACTCTACTACCCACTCCAACGTAAGTTGGATAGAGACCACCAAAAAGCGACAAGCGAAAGCACAGCCAACACCAGCATCAGCATCAAACAACGGACGGGTGAGCCCGAGTCCCATCCAGTTACTAGATAATGTTGGCAATGCTGATGCGGTCCTTTGCTGTCGCCGGTGTGCTGCCCACAGCCAAGGAGGAGCCAGCCGACTTGGGGATATGGTGGTGCGTAAGATGCGGCGTCTGCTGCGACGGCGGGTTGCTTGATTCCGTTCGCAAGCCCGTCATTGGCTCCCCAGGGCCTAGCGAGCTGCCTGCACTCCCGCTGCTGCCGTTTGCGGCGCTTCCGTTGACGTTGTTGGTGTTGGTGTTGTCGGCGCCGGGAGCCGCGCTATAGTGCGACGACGACGGCGGCGGCGGCGGAATGTTGGGCGGTACAGATTCGGCCTTGAGTGTGGAGCCAGCCATGGCCGAGGAGAGAGACTGGGTGTTCCACTGGTTCGTCAGCTGCAGTGGCGTCATTTCGAGCCCTGCTAGCTCGCGTAAAGCCTCTTCCAGGCGCTCCCAGCGGCGCCAGTCGCGTGCCTCGTCTTCCGAAAGGCCCGTGCGTGCTTCGATGCTGAATGGGGCTGGTCTGCTCGATGCAAGTGGTCCTGCTTGAGGAGGGGCGGATGGGTCACTTGGGTCGCTGGGCACAGAGCATACCTCTGTGGAGGGATTGGCCCATACCCAGCCAGAGTCGATGCTAGCCTGGAGATCGGCACTGACATAGACCAGCATTTCCTCATCCATGGCAATGTCTTCGATCCTGATGGAAGCTTGGGAAGGGATTGGCCCATGCTGGTATGAGGATGCTGGTGAGAAGTGAGACGCGGCGTGAGCTAGCTCAGATCTCTTGCCAATGAATGCGGACACGAAAAAGGCCAAGAAGCGACTACATGGGGCCGCAACGTCTCTCCATCCATGGAAGCATCGCAGGACGCGGACACAGATTATGGCCTTGTCGAAATATCCACCGAGTACCAAGAACAGTGTGCATCTAAAAATATGCAGGGTCAACAAGCTTGTTGCCGCTGGCTCGATCGATGCTGTCGATCGCGAGATTAGTTTTGCAGTGTCGAGGGCGTCCACGATGCACTGTTCGACGGCGGCACGGCGGGTGGTTCGTGAGCATGCCGGATTGAGATTGTGCCTATGTAGCATCATATTGGCAGTCAAAAGATAGGCCAGCGGCGCAAAAAACTCTGGCGTGACGGCTTCCGAGCTACTCGGGTTGCAGCCTGCTGGGAAGTTGCGCAAAGCTGCCGCAAAATGCTGATCGAGGGTGGCGATCTTGGCGGGCAAAATTGTCGGGGACGAGAGAGCACGGAGCAGGGGCGAGTAAGCCCGCACGACATGTACCACTGCAAGGAAGGAATGTGACAGTGGCAGCGAGCCAGGGGGGACATGGGGGCCATCGTCGGCCAAAAAGTGGTCGTCGACACCAGCAGGGAGGGGAATGTCGCAATCGTTGTCGTCAATCAAGACTGGGCGGCCCATTTCCGCTGACATGCTGCGATCCAACACATACAGTGTCCACCAGACGCGTCGCCGCATTTCAACTTCAACAAAGCCCAGACCACTGCCTGTGTCGGCATAAAGACCGAGGGATTGTGCTGCGCGCACAGCAGCACCGAGCCACATGAAAGCGCCAGCTTTGAGATTGGTTTCGTTGAAGCCGATCACTATCAGAGTCAGGGCCTTGACATGGTTCAATGTTCCCGAGGTGGACCAGGGATCAATAAGCTTGCGGGCAGCTTCCAGTAACTCTCCTTGTTGGTATACACGGTGGGCGTAGTGGTGCGGGGGCGGTTCACTGCTTGAGAGACTTCCCAGTGCAAGAACAGCGAAGAATACGGCTAGAAAGTCGGGAGATTCACAGTGGCCGCTTCCTTGAGCGTACATGCGGTCAATCTCTTCGCGGAACGACGGCCAGTGAATGATTGGAAACATTGTGTGAATAGAGTTGTAGTAATGGTATAGCAAGTGGCGTGTAATCTCGAGGGAGGGAAGATCAGGCACAGGAGGGGCAAAGGCTCCAATAATGGTACATGACACGCTTCCGGCGTTAGGAGGAAGTTTGAATAGGCCGGTACTAGCCAGGCGAACCTGGGATCTGGCGACCTCAAGCCCATGATGGCCATGCGGGAACTGGTGTGCAGTTTGCATTGCCGCTAGAGCCGCGGGTCGGTTCTTCTTGATGGGGTCCGCGCCAGCTTCAGGTAGACGGCCCGAAAGACGTTCAGACTCATCTACATCACCTTCGCCACGATCAATTCGGCTGTCGCGATCAGCGAGCATCTTCCGAAGGCTGATGTTTTCGCGTTTGATGCGGTCCATTTGCTTCTCCAAGTCCTGGACCTGTTTAATTGAAGACATGCGACGGTTCGTTTCTTTTGTGAACTGGCACTTGACGCTTCGGCTCGAGCACTCGGAACAACTCGTTGTCTCGGTAGCATCGCACTTGACTTTGCGCTCGCGGCAAGCATCGCAACTTGGGTCCTTTCGTCGCTGGCGATAAGCTCTCTTGTGGGCGTTGGCGCCGGCGCCAACTGGATTTGTAGCCGAGCCAATATTTACACCAGCGTTGCCGGCGCTGCCACCAGCTGATGAGCCTGGCGCGGGGCTTGTTCCCGGCTCAGTGCTCATAATGGGACGGGAGTCTGAATTGTAGGGTGAGTAATTGTTTTGTGAGAGGGAAGGCAAGCCACTACGGATAAGGCGACAAAAAAAGATGCAAAAGTTAGCTCACGATTACGGTACACAAGTTGAAAACTATGATTCCATACCTCATGCCTTGGCTGTGGGATTCGCTAGGGGAATTTGACGAGGTAGGCCGGGTAGACGATGCCTCGAATGTCCGCGAATGATTGGCAGGTGTAGGTGTTGACACGGGAACAGGAATAGGAGGCACAGAAGGCGTGCCGTTCGGTTCTGGCGACGGCGAGTGCCGGCGATACTGGTATGCTGAGTTTGCCATGTCGGCTCTGAATTCACCCCAGGCAGAAGATGAGGCTCTGGAGGGCGGGGGATCAGGAGTCGTCGAGGAGTGATTGGTGGCCGTTGCAGGTAGGATATGGGGTCTTAGCGGAAAGGCTGCTGATGAGGATGCTGAATTATGCATAGAGCTGGTGGAGTGGGCCGGAGCCTGATACCGATCGTGGCTCGTATCACGATTATTTCCGGCTACTAACATGCAGAGAAATAGGTCCTTTGCAAGCTGAGTGTGCGTATTACAAAATGCAAGGCCGGTAATGTTTACTGGCCGGATGTTGAGTGGTGTGGCTACGAGGACGCCGGTCAGAGTATTCGAGTCGGATTAATCACTGTAGTAAAGACAAACAAAGCGTTAATCGGGGCTGTTCGTGGACGATGATGGTTCGCAGGGATTTCAGTTTCAATAACAGAGGGCTGTCAAGTCAATCAAAGGAGGCCACAATCAAGGATGTCATGACGAGCAGCGTAATAGGACAAATGAATAGCCAACAGCGGGGATACAAGGATGGGAGGGAGAGACGACACAAGGGAAGGCATCCAACAAAAACCGGTCAGTTGCAAGATGGCACAGCAGCAGCGGCGGCGGCAGCGGCAGAGAGAAAATAAAGCGAATGGCCCTGTTGAATCTCGACAGTGTGTTGGCAGGCCATAGGCGAAGCAGGGGAACCCGAGCGTGGGCATGGCATCACTCGATGAAAAAAGCCGACTTTGCTCGTCTAGGCCGCCTTGAACTCGACTTCATCTCCTGCTCCAATGAACATGGCAACTCATCGTCTGTCTTCTTGTCTTCTCTCTAATACTTCCAGGGAGAGGCACGGATTTCCGCCTGCCATAGACCAGCACCCCCGCCAGAGCGTCTCAGAGAGGGGCGAGCCAATAACCCGGTCGAACAGCCAAGTAATGGCTGTCGTATCGGTTTCAGGGATGGATCGTTGGCTTGGTTGTTGTTTGGTGGACGCTGGCAGTCGGGTCGGGCTGGCTCTGTGGCCGACAAGACGGGTTGGTTGAGAGGGGCTCCTCGACCGTCTGGGCCAGATTGACGATGTTCCTAGATTGTGGGCTGCTGCGTTCTCCTGCCGCCGCACGTATTGGATGGTGTGTTTAGGGGTAGGGGCGAGCATAGCGAACAGTGCGGGCACATGTGAGCAGAACAGCCCAGACAGGCAAACACTGGTTGGCTGGCCGGCCACTGCCACTGGCGGACAGAGTCATGCACGGATTGATGCGCCAGTGAGCGCACATGTGCGGGTGTAGATGTAGATGTGGGTGTGGGTATGGGTGTTGTATCGGTTTCTCGCCCGCGCGACTTACCCTGACTATGTCGACAATCACAGACGACAGATGGCTCATGGCACTTCAAGGCCAAGCTAGTTGAGTCGAGAGCGGCACGCAATACTCGGGGCGGGCTGGTACACAGCGGCAGACCACCTTGTCTCCCTGAGTGGCACGTGAAGGATGTCGAAGTCAAAGTTGAAGTCGAAGTCGGCAAGCAGTGTTTGTTGGTGTGGGATGGGGTGCGGCCTGGCAGACGATCGCGGGGGAGCAGGAGCGTTTGGGGACGGGCGGCTCGTCGGATGCGGCGGTTCTCGGACCGGCGGGGGCTGATTCGGGCGAAGAGAGGGAAAGGGACGGTGAGGACCGGACAGGAAGCGTGCGATGGGGGGCCGCGGCGGTTGGTGGTGTTACAGAATTAGTGGTGGCAGTATTAGGATAGCGGGTGGCTTCTGCGGAGGCGGTGATGGTTCTAATGCTGATGTTATGCTGATTCTATGCTGGGGCGAGAATGAGGAGTCTGAGTCTGAGTCTGAGTCTGAGTTGAGGGAGGTGAGCAGGAGCGGCAAGTCGCAGATATGCCGATGGAAAGTGTGAGATTATGAGACGCAGACGTGATGCTCTACATGGAAAGGTTGGCGAAGCACAAAAAAAAGAGAACAAAAAAAGAATGGAAAAAGCCCCAAAATCGAGCACACTGTAGAAACACCAGATCAGTCCCGTCTGTCTGTCTGTCTCCAGAGCTAGAGTTGCTGCGCTGCAGTTAAGGCCGAAAATCGCGAGCTTGTTTTAGAAGGGGTCAAGCCTGCGACAGGACCCGAGCGATAAAAGCAGCGATAAAATCAGCGGGCAAAAAGGAGATGGAGAGCGTAAGCCGGGTTTGGGTTTTTTGTTCTGGCGCAGGCTTTTGCTTTGGCTTTGGCAAGGAGAGAACAAGATGAAAGCTGAGACAGCACTGCTGGGGGGGAAATTAAAGTGCAGAAGCAGAAGAGAGGGAAGCGACGCCAGCGGGAGGGGAGGGGGAATGGGAGTGGGAACCACTGGAAGGGCGCTGAAGGACCCCTGTGACCCTCTGAAAACTACCAGCCCTAGCCCATGGAACGGCCGCTAGAAAAGCTCTGATGGCCTCCATGCCCCACAAGTATAGCCTGTTCCTAAGAGTGCAAGAATGGACCCGGGCCTTGGCTGGCCTTCCTTTCCTTCTTCTGATTCCGACTCTGACCGTCTGCCACGCTGGCACTGTTCCGGTTCTCGGGGATCAGTTGCTGAGAAGCAGAGCAGCTATCCATCCATACCAGTTCTACTTGGGCAAGACAAGACAGGCCTAAGCCTAAGCCTAAGCCTCCTCTGCACACGCCAGGAATGTGCCGCGGTGCACTGGCAGGTGGTGATGCCGCAAATATGACCAGCTTCAGCCAGCTTAGTAATCTAGTCGCAGGCCGCCGCAGCCGAGAAGCCATGTCTGTCTGTCTGTCTGTCTGTTTTGTCTCTCTCTGTCTCTCTCTGTCTCTCTCGTCTTGTCTCGTCTCGTCTCGTCTCTTCTCAATAACCACCTGCGTCGGCACTCTCAACCCACCCCAATGATGTTAATCCCTCCTCCACTGCTTTCTTCTCTTCCTCGGGGTCCTTCCGGGGTTCGGAAAAGAACCCGACCCTGCACGCACATCTTCCCACACTCTTCAGACATAACCCACACGCAGCCCAAGCCAACTCTGCTGCGCTGCTGTAGCCTGGTTGGTTGATTGAGGGATTGATTGATTGATTCTCGCTGCCCGGCTGTTTCGTTTTTAATAGCCGCCCGTTTATTCAGATGACTCAGCACGCCATGGTCACCAAGGACTCCGCGTGTGCTGACTATTTCCGCGGGATTATTTCATCCGTCTAGCGAACTTGTTGGGAGCCACGTTCCGACCTTCCGACTTGCAGCCTCTAGTGGCCTCTAGCGGCCTCCTCCGTTGCAGATCAGCATCAATATGGAGAAGCCCACACCACACAAAGATGCAGACAAGCATGGCAAGGGCAGAGGCAGAGGCAAAGGAAACGTCCCCTGCTCTGCTACGCTCGCCGCTTGGCACCAAGCAAGTGTTTGCTTGACAGGAACGATCCGAGACCTTCCAAGGCTCACCATCTCATCACAAAGCGTTGACGCCCCAAGGCCGGTCTTCCAACGACGTGAAATCTCGACAGCACAACCATAGAGGCCACAATCTGGCTGGTACCTTTTTTCTACTGGTGCTAGTACCGGTACATAGTCAACTAGTAGTAAGCAGTAGCACGCACTTGTACCTGTACTTGCACCAGGGCTTGCTTGCACCAGGGCTTGCTTGTCTCACCTACCCCTCTATTAGCCACCATTCCGGCTGCCTTTACCCTGTATTTTCGGCTCAAGGCGAGGAAGTGGCAAGGAACAACAAAAAAACAAAAAAGAAAAAGAGGGAGCCCTAGAGAAAAACGACGGGCTCTCCTTTCCGAGGCTCTTGTTTCCTTTTTTCTCTTTTTTTTTTCTGTTTTTTTTTTTTTTTTCCTGTCCTACTTTATTCTATTTTATCCTTTTGCTCCTCCATACCATCCTAATAATTACGCCTTTCATCTCGCCCGCATCATGGTGACCTTCCCCTTCGGTTTATTTTCTCCGACACCATGGCTCAACTAGTCAAGCCTTCGGAGCGTAAGCTAAGGAGAAAACATTACTGCTTGCATGTCCACATGGATACTTCAAGTCTCCCCTATTATCCACGTTGTACTCGCGCTTGTCTAGACCCTGAGATCTTTGTCCTGTCCCTCCCTCTCCCCCTCCCCATTCTCTACTGCCTTGGCGTATCAAATCTCTAAACTACCGGATAATACTAACACGAAGTATTGTAACCCAACTGACAAGAGTTCATCTCATTTGAAGCTTCATAGATAGACGCAGCTGTTATATATAGCCCATTGTTACAAGTTTTCTGTCCCTGAATCTGGGGACACCAGCATCACAACACATGGTTAACTAACAATAACATGCAAACACGACAACCTAGTTACATGTATTTTATTGTTCGCATTTCCCTCTTTTATCTCTCGCCTCTATCACTGTGCCATTGTTTCTCAGTCAGTTGCTATCTCGAAATGGCACTTTAGAGACCTCTCTCTCTCAGTATCCCCCATACACGCACACACAAATTCATGGCCATATACAACAAGGTAAACAACACCTGATCGCCCAAGGATTACCCGAAAACACAAGCTCCCCTTTGCATCCGACATGCAGCCTGCCTAAATCACTACACAGAGAACATCCAGAACCCGAACACCAAGACAAGACACATAACCAGGGCATCAATCACACGGCACTTGACGGCTTGCTACTTGTGTGCATTTCACATAAACTCGTATTGAAGCTGGTTAAATCCCTCGCCCATTGCACAGCATGGGACCAAGGACAGAAGGCCATGAACATGCATCTTTATGTGGTTGGTTGTAATAACTATGCATTCTGCGACTCTACTCAACCGTGCATAGTACGTACACACTTGTAACTAGTTGTTTGGTGACTAGTTAGTTGCTTGTTCCAGATAACCCTAACCCGCGAGATGGTGTAACGCTCAGAAGGGCCCCCAAACCCAGCCTTGTACTTGTCACCTGTTTGAACATGTCAGGGACACATTCCAGAAGCCCCCAAAAAGCCAAAGCACAGCAAAATGGACAAAGACATGTGGGTTTTAAACAAGGAAAAGGAAAAACCCGCGCGAGAAGAAAAACTGAAAACGCCCCAAAAGCGATCTGTCTGAAGGCTAAAGGGCTGGTGTCGATCATGGGTTGGCTCAGACTCGCCAGTCTCACAAGTTGGCCACGCATGTAGAGGGACAAGTTTAGGTGCAAAATTGGCTGGTTCTGTCTTGGGGGGGTGTTAGTACAGGTACAAGTACAAGCATAGCATAGCACCGCTCGTTTGTTCTTCACAAGATTCGACAGGCGGTTGAAGGTTGAAGCACCTGAAATGTGGAGCCCCAGCCCAGACCCGTAAATTTTAATTGGAGAACGTGCTGAGAGTTGGGGCAACAAATACTGTGATATGATTGATGGCTGGCTGGGTGGTGCAGATTTTGGAGAAAAGGGAGGCATGGATGAGAGCATAACTAGTTAGTTAACTAGGACAGAGACAACCGATCAAGTTGGAAAGCTGACAGCGACTTGACAGCAAAACGGGCGGCAGAGCAGAGAGCTTTGGCTGGTTCATTCAGCGAGTGTACATACATACACAGATACATGCTAGCGCTCTTTTCAGACAACCAGAAACTGCAGCACAGCACAAAGCACAAAGCGCCAAATACCACCCGCTGTGGAAAACCCCGACGTCGCGGCCAAAGTTCATCCGAACCAGAATCGAGCAAGCTCAAAAACCCAGACGAGAATGTTTGTGTGGTCAACAGAGGCAGGAGGCAGGGCCTCGGCACGGAGAACGGGCACGGTTTGGGATGCGCAATGTGAGGGGAGGGGCCGCACGCTCAGAGCCACAGACCAGGGCAAGCAGACGGACAGAGGCGAGAAGATCTTGATAAAAAGTCATTGTGGTTGTGCCTTGGCTCCAGCTTGGCTCTAGCTTCCGCCTATGGGACTTGTGGCATGGCATGTTCCTGCTTTGTCATGTGTTGGCTGCATCTCCATCACTACACATACTACGCCTTTTCTCGCCCCAGAAAAGGAGGGCACTTTCTTTCCCCAGATAGAGTTGGCTGACAAGATAAGTCCCCGGCCGTGGCTCATTTCGCCTGATTGGCGTTGAAGCTGGCCAAATGACCAAGTAGGCAAACGAGAAGACCGCAAGCTCCCAGGCCAGGCACATGTGTACTTGGACTTGTACCTGTCCTTGCGTCTATGCCCGTTATCCGAGCCGGGTTGGTCAAAGCCAGATCTGGACTGCGGGTATGACGCAAGGGAAGAGAGACGAGGAACCGTGGGATGGGATTGGACGAAGGGGAGGAGAGGGGAGGGGAGGGGAGGGGAGGGGCGTCCGTCGGAGTGCGGAATCTTGGAAATTATACAATAGCCGCCGTGTGCATAAAAGGGAGGCACACTTACATACTGTACTGGCTGGGACAGATAACTATGTCCACATGAAGCCAAGAAGCGCGCATTGGGAGAATGGGCGGGTCTTCTCTTGGCTGACCTGAGCCTTTGGGCCCTTCAAGAAACAAGGACTAGCATTTGTGGAATTCAAGTCTGGGCCTCTTTGGTATGTAGTTAGTTATAGCGCTGGGACATGATGTGGAAACATGCGGGAGACCGGCGGCAGAAGCGGGGAGCAAAGGGCCAAGAGGTCAAGGAGCTTCGAGAGAAACGAGCACGAGAAAGACTGGGCGGAAATGACAGGAGATGGACCCCCTAGCGAGGAAGCCGGAATTTGCCATGCTTCACAGAGGGGTTGCCATGTAGTAAATCTCCAGGTTGCAGAGTAGCCCACGACAAGAGTCGAGTCGAGCCGATTGCATGCATTATCGGCGGTGACACTCCTCCATGTAACTACATACAGATCTTGTAATCATCATAGCTTTGCCATATAACTAGTTCATGGGACATTCATTCTCATTACTACACCTCCAGCATCGCGCCTTTGGTAGTCTTCTACTGATCAACGTCTAGCCCTGTAAGCCCGCTCGTAAGACCCTGCATACGCCGGCCAACCAAGTCGTCTTCACTGTTGAGTCGGTCCAAATAAGCCTTGACCGCTGGTCCTGCGCCGGGCTTATTCGCAATGAACCGATCAATCTTTTGCTTCCACGCCATCGCGCCGCCCTGGGCGCCCGAGATGCCTTCTCCAAGTCCGTCCTTGGCCGATTCCACCATGGTCTCGCTGCTACTCGCGCCTTCGCCTCTTGCAGTACTGGGCAAAGACTCCTGCGATCGCAACTTGCGCTTGACGTGCATCTCCAGGGCCCCATCCTCTTCTTCGTCGTCTGTCATGTACTCTGCGCGCGCTGCGCGCGCTGCTGCTTGGCGCTGGAGAAAGTCTCGCCGCCGGATCTCGCGCCTACGGATGCCAGGGGCGCACTGAAACGACTGCTCGATCCAGTTGGCCGTGCGGTCTAGCAGCTCCCAGGCCCGCGGGTACAAAGTTGGAAACTGCAAGAAGCCATGCGAGATGCCGGGCAGCAGTGTCATTTCCAGGATATCGGACTCGGTGTAGCTGTCGTCGGCGGTTTGGCGCCTCTGCGCCGCCCCAAAGCTTTCGGCGCCATGGCCACTATCTTCAAAGAGATAGCGGCGGGCTTGGCGCAGACGGCCCGCAAAGATCACCGTATCATCAACGAGCGGGTCGCGCTCGCCAGTAAGAAAAAAGGTCTTTGGGAAATGGGCCAGCAACGAGTCTGGTGCTATGGTAGGCGAAAGCAAGTAATCGGTACGGAAGTCGGGGCGGTTGTGTGGCCCAATATACATGATGACCATGGCGCGCATCATCTCTGGTGTCAGGACGCGGTCGCTAAAGTAGGAAATCTTGGAGGACATGGCAAGACGTGTTCTCAGCGGCTGTGGGTGAAATGAAGAAGCTCTTGGGATTGTGACTTTGGCTTCGGTGGAAGCAGCTTCGGGCTTGGGCTTGGTAGGGTCGTTGGGTGTTGATGGGTCTGTCACGGCGGCCGCCGAAGACTTGGAAGCTTTTGTCTTCTTTGGCCTTCGCGCAATCTGAAAGCGCTCTGGTAGTTTCTTCTGCATCACGTCTATTGGCGGTGAGGCATCTTCGTCGTCCGAGTGATGGGGAGTGCCCATCAAGGAGCTGTACTGCATTGTCTTGCGCCTCACAATCGTTTTATTTGCGCCTCGCATGCTACGATCTCTGATGAGCGCCATCTCCTCATCGGACATCCAGCTTCCGATGTTCATGTCCAGAGACGGGTAGAATAGAAGAAGGCCCTCTGGTAGGGGCAAGTCACTATTTCTGTCTGTAGCCGACAAATGTCCAATGGTGCGCTCCAGAATCATCAGAGTTGTGGCTACGGCAAGATTCCCGCCCGAGCTGTCGCCCGAGATGGTAATTTTGGGCACCTCGGTACCAGCCAGGCCAATACAGCGGCCCTTGGTCCTGATGAGCATGGTGAACACATCAAAGCATTCGTTGAGCGCATATGGATACGGAAACTCGGGGGCCTTTTTGTAGTCGAGCGCGAGAATCGGCATGCCGGTCTTGGCCGCCCAGCAGCCCAGCTTGTCGTCATTACAGCGCGGGTCCATGGCTACAAACCCACCTCCAGGAATGTCTATCAGCACTCGCTTATGCTTCTGGAGCTCGGCCAAAGTTCCGTCAAAGTACAGCCACCCAGTAATAGGCTCGGTATAGTCGCTTCCTGGAGGCCGCGCGATACGGAGCTGTCTGGGCGGGCTGCGCATGAAGCGAGGCCGTATCAGGCCCTGGACAAAGCTAAGGTACGGCGATGTGCCTTTGTTCCAGGACACGCGCATGTGGTCAATTGTCAGATTGCCTCGGACGCGGCGGACTTTTTCATCAGCCATGTCAGCTGCGAAGAGATAGAACACTGTGAATATAATGGAGGCAAGATCGCGCAGCCGTCGATTTTTAATCTTCATGGCGGTCCAGAAGCCCGCATCGAGTGCTGTCAGGACCCAAGTTGCGCGAAAGAAGCCGGCTTCGTACATTTTGGATAGCGGATCGGGGCTGGAGAGGCCAACCAAGGACGAAAAGTTCTGGCTAGCATAGAGGCACATGATGGTGAGGGTGACGATCTGCCAGGGCGTCAAGCGCCTGGCGTAAAACCTGGACAAGACCCGGGCTATTGGCGGGCCATGTTTACTTCCTCTATAAGCCGGCGCAAGAGAAAGGGTCAGTAAGCGCCTTGTTCTCAAACTGCTACGTCTGACTTGCGACATACCTTTTTAAATACACTGCCCAGAATGAAAGAACAGCCAGGACCTGGAGTCGCCTGGATTTGGCGGAAGGCCGGCCCAGGACGTGGTCAATCATTGTATGGTGGCAGAGGCAGAGCAGGGCGGGAACAAGGTGAGCATGGGCAGTAGATTATGAATGGAGGAGACTCGGACCAGGAGTAACAGAGAGGACAACGCCACAAGACAATATAGAAGGGGACAAGGAGAAAATGTAGCGGCTTAAGGGGAGCTACACAACAAAGCACAGGGGAGAGAGAAAGAAAAGACAAAGACTGACTGACTGACTGCATCAAAAGCTCACGTGGACCGCATCACCCGCGCAACAGGGAACGCTGAAACTGCCGACGGCCAAGCTAAATCGCCGCTCTTAGAAACGGCCGAGCGAGCGCGAATGAACCTGACTTTGTGCCTTGTTCTTGTTCTTGGGCCTTGGTCGAAGGATACGCCAATAAGACGAATGCTGACTCGTGATTACGCCTATAGGAGCCTCTGGCGTGCCTGGGACAGAATATTCTTGCGAATTTCCTGTGTTATTCATTGTTTTTTTATTCTGGGCTGGGGCGCTGGTTTGACATGTGAAAGTGGAACTTCCGAAGACTCCTGCCCTCTACAAAAAGCCGTGAATTCCAAGTAACTAGCGGTAAATAAAGGGACGCAGAACATGGGGGATGGCTTATTTGGGGATATCTGGGGAAGCGAGCATTATACACGCACTTGCGCTGTTTTTGTGATGCGCACTTTTGTCTATTTTTCCTTGTCTTGATGCGTGCTGTCTTGCTGATTCATTGATAATGGCGGTGGATGAGTGACTTTCACATGATTTGACATGTGCTGCCAGCCGTTGCCGGTTTTACCCCAAGAATTCCCATATGACGTCATACACAGCACTTTCCGGCTTCTGCTAACCCTATTTCTCCAAATGTTCAAAGCAGATTATTTTTTATTTTTTATTTTCTTCGTTGAATAACCTCATGCCGAATACAACTTGTCCCTGGACCAATACATCACCACTCTAAAGCCACTGCGTCGTTTGTCAAACAAGTAACCATCACACACAACAGTCCGCAGTCCCCCCAAAACTACCAAACCCCTCTTCATGTCGATTGGATCCAGTGCAACATGTATGTCTCCATACGCTGGCCGTGGCCGTGACAAATCAGTCTCACGCAGCGTTTGCGGTCTAACAGAACACGACACGTCAAATTTGGTGTTTTCGTTGCCGTTACATTGGAGAGGAATGACGCTGTCGGGTTTTTTTTTCCAATATATATGGTCATGGGTCACGCTTCTTGACAGCATGCCAGCACCGCCATTTTGCGGCACTGCCAGCAGCTGGAAACCATGGAGTTTCTCCTTTTTACCTTGCTAACTTTAGTATGTTTTGCTTAGACCGGCCGAGGGCTCATCACGGAGTCCAAGGCTATCGTTGTCAACCAGTGTGCCTATCCCTTGTACCTCTGGTCCGTTAGTTCCATGCTCAGCCCGCGATACCGCATCGCCCCACGCCACGGAACCTACTGCGAGCTGATCCATACTGATGACCAATCACCACAGACTGGCATCGCACTGAAAGTCACGCGCAGCCAAAGCACTCTGTTTAAGCAGCGCAGCTAGATGATTTTTGGCTATACCTTGGACACAGAAATGGACCCGGCTGTGCTATACTTTAGTGTTAGCAATGTCTTTGACACCCCGTTTGCGGACACGCGGATCATCCTGGACAGCGGGAGGCCGGCTTGTCCCAAGATCGAGTGGCCATACGGGGTGAACCCTGGCCACTGCAACTTCATGCGGGCGTGTTCGCCTGACTATAGCGTGACCATGGTGGTGTGTGCAGACGAAGAATTGGACCGGAGCAAGGGAGAAAAGGCGGAGGGAACCTGCCGAAACTGTGAGATGTAAGCCGGTGATTGCGGGACTGGCTTCATGCTTTGGTGGTTGAATGATTCTTGGTCTACTGCTTGTTGGTCGTCTTGATCGAACGCCGGAGCCTGTGTTATCAGATCCGTTAATCTGCCCCGCTCTGCTGTTATCGATAACTCGTCTATTCTGGTATAAAAAAGCGGGACCGGGTCCTCGGCCGGAACACTTAATTGTTGATCATTTTTAGTCTAGATTTTGCTTCTCGCACTTCTAATATGCATCTTCTCGTGTTCCTGGCGAGAATCTCGGGCCTGAGGCTGTCTATTCTCCCACTGTGGCTATGTCATAGTCTAAAGAGTTGCATAACTATTTCCATGTTTGTAGGGCTTTGGACAGGCCCAGCAAGGGAGCTTGGAGCACTGAAAAAAACGGGGCCCCACCTGCGGTTGTGACTAACAGAAATAATTATCATCTTCATATCGGAATATCAACGCCGCAGTTGTCGTAGGAGGAGACTTCTTCTAGATTTCCCTACTTTTCTGCAATACAATCTGGCTTGACTCTTTTTGCTTGCAATTGGCCTGACTCTCCTTCTTTCAAAGCTCATCACCAGCCTGTCCCTCACCAATCCCCCGCTCACTACCTAGACTACAATGGCCTTCCGTATCGCCATGCGCCGCCAGCTGGTGGCCCGCACGGCCTCGCTGACCCGAGCCGCCTCCGTGAGTCGGACCCCTTGTTACCTAATGGCCTTTCCAGTTGCTGACTCCCGCCTCGTACCAGACTACCGCCGCCATTTCGCACCCCGACCCCTCGGTCAGCTCCAAGAGCGCCGCCATCGTCGCCGACTCGCAGCCGTACATGGTGGCCACCTACTCGCGCCCGTCGCCCGTCTTCGTGCGCGGCTCCGGCTCAACGCTGTACGATGCCGAGGATCGCGCCTACCTCGACCTGACCGGCGGCATTGCCGTCAACTCTCTAGGCCATTGCGACCCTGAATTCACCCGCATCCTGGCCGACCAGGCTGGCCAGCTGGTGCACGCCTCCAACCTGTACTACAACCCGTGGACTGGCGCACTCAGCAAGGCCCTTGTCGAGCAGACCAAGGCCAGCGGCGGCATGCACAACGCCTCGGCCGTCTTTGTCTGCAACTCGGGCTCCGAGGCCAACGAGGCCGCGCTCAAGTTTGCGCGCAAGGCCGGCAAGGTCATTGACCCGTCCGGTGCCAAGCATGAAATCGTCTCGTTCCACAAAGCCTTCCACGGCCGCACCATGGGCTCGCTGTCTGCCACACCAAACCCCAAATACCAGAAACCCTTCTCGCCCATGGTGCCCGGCCACGTCTACGGCACATACAACGACGTTGCCGCCATCGAGTCTCTGGTCACCGAGAAGACGTGCGGTGTCATTGTTGAGCCTATCCAGGGCGAGGGCGGCGTCAATGAGGGCTCCGTCGAGTTCCTCTCCACCCTGGCGGCCCGTTGCCGCGTAGTCGGTGCCGTGCTTATCTACGACGAGATCCAGTGCGGCATGGCGCGCACCGGCAAGCTGTGGGCCCACTCGCACCTGCCCACCGCGGCCCATCCGGACATTGTCACCACCGCCAAGGCCCTGGGCAATGGCTTCCCCATTGGCGCCACCATTGTGACGGCCGACGTGGCAGCCAAGATCTCGGTCGGCGACCACGGCACCACCTTTGGCGGCAACCCGCTGGCCTCGCGCCTGGGCCACTATGTTCTCGGCCGGCTGTCCGACCCCGCGCTGCTCGCTGGCGTCGAGACCAAAAGCGCGCTGTTCCGCGAGTACCTGCAGACGCTGCAGAAGCGCTTCCCTGAGCTCATCACTGAAGTCCGTGGCAAGGGCCTGATTCTGGGCGTGCAGCTCACTCAAGATCCGACCCGCATTCTGCAAGAGGCCAGAGAGCGTGGTCTGTTGATCATCACTGCCGGCACTAACACGCTGAGAATCACGCCCAGCCTGACTATCGAGGACAAGGAGATTGCTAGGGCTATGGAGATTCTGGGCGACGCCATTGCGGCGGCTCTGTAAAATGCTATTTATCCACCATGGCTGATTTACTCACTCGTGTTTACTACCCTGACTGGGTTCTCTATTCTTTCATGTACATATTGACTAACCATTTGGGAGTTGGGCGTTGACGGGATGTTGAGCTAACAATGATGCATCATAAAAGAACGAACTTAGTTTGCTTGGGCTGACTAATGATGAAAATCCAACGAGATCAATATGGGTTGTGCCTATTGTATGGCATGATATAGAGTTTGTCTGCATGTGTGTGTACAAAGTTCACCAACCCGAAAATATGAATATGTATGTACGCTCTCGTGATTGTCTGGTTCTACTTGACTCCCCATCACATTATTTGACCACCATAATGCCGAGACAGTTGTTCATTCCGTTGTGTCCATGGCATCACCATCAGTCTTTGACTCACCAGCAACCTCCTCAGCTGCCATATCCTTCAGCCGCTGCTTTGCCGCAGAGAGCTTCTCTTCCTTCCACTTCACAATGCGCTCCTTGAGATCAGTGTCAGGAATAACGTCATCAATCGTCATAGGTTGTCTAGTGAAGGGATCCTTGGGGTCAGAAAGCAGGTGTTGGATAATAGTCGAGCGATCGACAATGTTTTGGGAAGGCAGCAACACAGGGTCCTTCATCAGGTCACCCAGGATAGGATCCTCAAACTCGGACGGAATATCACCAAGATCAAGCTCAGCTTGGTCAGCCTCAGCCTTGGCTTCGAAAAAGCGGTCCTTGGCCTGAGCAAAAGTCTTCATTTCAGCAGGATCCTTCATCGACTTGCTAGACAAGATGGTGTAAGCGCGGTCAAAGGTAAGGGGCTTGTAGGAACGGCCGTCAGCTGCTACAGCCTCGATGAAGTCAGGCGATGAGCCTAGATTAATGTAAATATCAACAAAGTCTGACAGTAGTTGGATGGGCCGGAAGTGATATTTTTCGGGGTTTGTGACCTTCAATTGGCCACCTTTGGGGCCAGCTAGAGTCTCCAGGTTGTAGTTCAGCATGCTGGCCAGACGGTGCACAATCTCGGGCATGATGAAAGCGTCCTTCAGAGCCGAGGTGAACAGCTTCATCATCTCCAGAGTTTCGTTTGCAAGCTGCATATAGCTGGTAGCTGATGACGCCAGTTGTTGAAGCTCATCATCCTTCTTCTGTCGGTCTTCCTGGCTCAGTGGGACAGAGGCGTCCGAGGCCAGCTCCTTCTCAAGTGTGCGGATCTGAGGAAACTTGCCCATGGCCTCATCCAGAACGTACGTAGTATCGTTCAGCAACAAGTTGACAAATTGGACAAAGAACTCCCGGTTTGCCTTGCTTTCGTGCTTCAGTTGCTTGGGATAAACGTCGTTTCTGCTCCAAACTGTTTTGATGACCTGGAAAATCTCGTAACGAATATTGAACTTATCATAAAACTGAGAGCTCACTCCCGTATTTTCACACTCAATATAGAATTTGATGAGCGCATGGAGAAGATGTTTGTTCGCAAAGTCGGATGAAGCAAGCATGTCAGTCATGACACCACCCTGATACTGGTTTATTGGCCAGGTTCCAGAAAAGAGCAGAGTGACCAGGGATGACTTGAGGTATGGATTCTTGATGAGTTCCGAGCATTCCAGGAACGTGATGCACAGAGTCATCAGCTCAGGGCCAGTCGAGAAGGAAAGAATCTGGCCAACGTAGCGATACACAAACTTAAAGTTGTCCACCACATTCTGTAGGGCATACTCGGGCAGGCATGAAAAGGCCGGGTTCTCTGTTTGAGAAAGCGGAAGAGTAATGGATCGACCAGGAATGTAATCGCTTTGGCTGCCCACCCGTAGCAGCCATACGGCAACATAACGCATGAATCGGAGAGATGTCTCCTGCATCTTCTGGTCCATCAGGATCCCCTCAATAGAGTGCTTTTTGCCACACATGACATTGATAAAGTCACGATGACGAGCAACTACGCTCTCAAACTGTGCCATCTGAACGGGGCTCTATGAGTTTTCGTCTAGGTTAGAGACGTTTGCAAAGCCTGAACTTTAAGGGTATACTTACATGTGCAAACTTTGGCCGTTCAGCCTCCAAACGAGCGAGGTTTTTCTCATAATACTTGATCTCGCGATCCATGTTCTTGAGTTTACTGGACACAGATTCCACACCATAGTGATGCGCCGCGAGAGCGAGAAAGAACACCTCAGAGATGAAATGAGATGCTCCAGGAATTGTCTGAGCATAATACTCATTCGACGTAGCTTCATCCGCATTGATCTTTGTCTCATCTGAGATTTCCACTCGGGGGTTTTGGCGGAAGTAATCAGCGTTAATCTTGTCCATCTTTCCAAAACTAGTGTCCATGAACGGCTCACACAGGCAATCCAAAACACGTGTCACGTTGACCATGAGACTGTCCGAAGATACTTCCTCTGGTTTATACTGCATAGCGCGACGCTTATGGTTCTTGTTGACAATCAGGGCAAACCAGTCCAAGGTCTTTCCACGCGTCTTGGTATCAACGCGAACAAAGGCATTGATAACGCCAAGTAGGTCGGACTGGAGGGCCTGGAGGGTCATGCGCATCGAGTCCTGAGATCTGGAAATAGCGGCCTTATCCATTGTACGAGGAGAGGGGAAAAAGACCTTCACTGAAGAAGTACGTAGTGGTGACAGGTTGAAGAAAGGCCCCAAGATGGTGAGCCTCTGAATATCGTTTGCATTGTCCACACCAAGAAAAGCGGGATGTTCTGCAACAGCACGCAAGAGATCGGGAAACTTGGAATAGAGCAGTAAAGCCTGATGCAAAGTCAGTCAAAGACTTGTTTGCGATGATGCTGGTACAGATATTCAAATTCAAATGACTTACATTAAGGTGGCCTCTATAGTCGGATTCCATGGTCATATCAGCCACCTGCGAGCTGATAATACGCAGAGCTTCAGCAAAGACGTCACTGAGACCATCTACTTCATCAAAGCGGTTGATGGCCTCTTTAAGAAACTCGTCGTCGATTCCACCAACGTCTGTAGGGTGGAGGATGAGATGTTGGGCCAAAAAACGGGCTGAAGAGTTCATGTCGTCATCATCGGATTCACGACTGCAGAAGAAAGATTAGTTACCAATATGTAATATCGAGGCCAAACTCTCTAACAATCTCACTCACCCAAACAGCATGGGCATAGTCAGCGCAAACATGCAATTGCTAATGCACATGCGTTTAGCTTCTTCGAGAACCTCCATCTTCTCGGGTGTCATGTCCCTTGTTGGTGTTCTTTTGAGTGTTTGAGCTCGGCTCCAAGCGGGCAGGAGATATTGCAATAGAGGCTTGTTTTTGGAAAACAAGTTGGCGCCTTCAAGAATGGCAGAGTCAAGAATGATTGTATTAAGCTTGAGTGGTAGGTCGCCAGAGGACAGCTCCGCGCTGAGGTTGGGAAGGAAAATGAGTTTCACATTCGGGTTGGACTTGAGTGTACGCTTTTCGGGGTCAACCGTAGCTTGTAAGATTGTTTGTAGTATGCGGTCTGTATAATCTTCCATGGTTTCGAGTTGCACGGGCGCAACTCTTCGGGCAGGCGGAGCGGTAGTTTTCTCTGATGAGGGAGACGAGTCAATGCCATGAGCTTCTCTACGACGCTTAGCCCCCGGCGTACCTATGACAGGCTTGGCAGCGGCAGCCTTGATAATTGATGACGAAGACGAGATGCCAGGGTTAGAACGAGGGGTCTTCGCAGGCTCCGCCGGCGTGCTTGGTGGGCTCGTCTCGGATTTGGCTTCTGAAGAGTTTGTAGACCTGGCTGTCATTCCTAGTCTTTCCAGACGGCGAAGACGAATCTAAACCGGCAGAAGGTCTAGCCGTTAGTATGACATTTACATTATCAACCATATTCTATAAGCCCGGAATCCATTGTCCTTTCGATCAGTACAAACCTTCTCCATAGTCTCCCGATCGGGGGCATCCTGAGTCTGGCTTTGATTCGGAGTCCCTGGGGCAGAAGACTGCTCCGGCTGTTGGTTATTAGGATCCATGGGGGATGCACGTATATCGCGGGTGGTGATGATGAAACGGCCGGGTCAATAGCAAGGCGAGGGTGGAGGGGTTGTCAAACTCAAGTCGACAAGCTTTGGATAAGCGAGGTGGCTTGTTCGGGTATCGTCGCAAAAAGAAGGATCTTGTGATAAAATGAAGAATGAGGAAGAATAAAGTATTCGTCGGTTTTCGCTCGAGCTTCCAGCCGGATCGCGTGGGGCGGATTGTGTTTATAGAAGAAAAGACGAAGCACACCAGAGACTCCGCTTAGCAAGAAGCTGAGATATCCACGAATCCGCAGCGGAAAACATGGCCTAACCTTTGATACAAGACGGCTGGCTATTTGTCGCAATGTCGTAGCAAAATCTTGGGCTAGCCAATAGAGAGGGCTGGATTCGGGGAATTGTGGGTATTGTTTTGCATGTCAGCTGTCGGCAGCTGCTGGGCATATCACAGAGTACTACGTCCTTTATGTAGTTACATTAAGTGTGGTCTAAGTTGCTTTGTTCCCAATGTTTTCACGGAGTCAGTCAACTATAAGACGTTGGAGACACAGCTTGAGACCATTTCACTACGCAGTTGATTGTATTAGAGAGAAATTTATTTTGAACTGTGTACGGCCACCAAAGACCACCCTCTCAAGGACGTTTCTTCATATCCAAGTCCTAACCCCTACTAGTTACATCACGTGTCGTCAACTTAAGTGGGGCCCTGCCTGATAGTGAGCTCCAAGCTTAAGCTCGCATTGTGACGACATTCAAGTTGCTCCTGGCAACACATCATCAACGGCTTCCAACAAGCGAGCGTTTACTGTGAAGTCACCTATCCATCCCGCTATCTTATTCCTGTCGCAAACATGGCCTTATCGGTATGAGTCTTATCAATCAACATTCATCCGTTGCTGCTAACAAACCACCCTCTGTCACAGTGGAAGTCGTTTGACTTCTTTAACATTGCGCCTATCAAACTCCTGGACGAGGAAACTCGTGTTTTTTTTCAGAGCAACGAGATATCTTGTCTCTGTACGGGCTCCGATAATCTATTTCTTGGTTCGTTTGATGGATATGTGCGCATCGTCAACTCTAAGTGGAAGGTTGTGCGCAGCTTTCTCGCTCACGATGTCGGAACCATCACCCACATGCGCCAAGTTGATGGCACTAGTTTACTTGTGACCATATCGGTTCGTAAATACACGAAACCCCCCTTGGAAACATGGAACTTTTACATATACTGATACTGAACAGGAAGATCTTAGCAACCCTCCTGTGCTGAAAGTATGGGCATTGGATAAGCCCGTCAAGAAGACAAACATCCCAACATGTCTAACAACCCTCTCGATCAATAACAATAAAAAGCAATTCCCGGTGAGTAAAGGCTTTGTCTAATTGCGAGGTTGGATCTATGCTGTAAAAGTCACATGGACTAATCCGTGACAATACAGATCTCTGCCTTCAACGCCCTCGACGATCTCCGCCAAATCGCAGTAGGCTTCGCAAACGGATCTGTGATTGTGATTCGAGGCGATTTAATCAACGATCTTGGGGCAAAGCAGCGCATTGTACACGAATCTAACGAACCAATTACCGGCGTTGAACTCTCGGCTGATTCACAAGACACTATTCTCTTTATTTCTACGACATCGCGTATCCTCCGAATTCTGATCTCTAAAAAGGGACAGAATTTACCAGCAAAGACAGTTGAGGACATTGGCTGTGGTGTTGGCTGTATGTCTCGACACAAAAAGACGGGTGACGTCATTGTTGCCCGAGAAGATGCCCTCTATTATTATACCATAGATGGGAGAGGTCCACCCTGCGCATATGAAAGTGCCAAAAATCTTATTTCGACCTACCGAGACTATGTCGCACTTATTTGTCCTCCGACATCTGAAAGCGCACAAATCCAGAAGGAGCCAATAAGACGGCTTGGTGGAGCTTCCGACATGCTCAGCGTGTCAACCTTTCTTCTGCTAGAGCCAAGCTTGCGTGTGGTGGCTCATACAGAGTCAGTAGTCTCTCCGGTAAAGCACATATTTGAGCTATGGGGTGATTTATTTACCTTGACACAAGATGGTAAAGTGAGTATATGGATGATTTGGTCATCCCCTAAACAATTGACTAACAGAGCCTAGATTACCAGATATCACGAAAAGAATTTGCAAAGTAAACTCGACATGCTGTATCAACGGAACCTGTATCCTCTAGCTATAGAGTTGGCTCAAAAGTCAGGCTTGGATCCAGAACAACAAAACCAAATATTCCGCAAATTTGGTGATTTCCTCTATCAGAAGGGCGACTATGATGGGTCAATGATGCAGTATATTCGTGCTATTAAGACAACTGAGCCATCGCAAGTCATCCGCAAGGTATGTTGATTAAATAGTACAAGTTGGAGGCTTTCATACTAACATGTCCACTTGAAGTTTTTGGATACACAAAGAATTCACAACCTTATTTCATACCTCGAACAACTCCACGAACATCGCAAAGCAACTTCGGACCACACAACTCTGCTCCTCAATTGCTATGCTAAGCTAAAAGACATTGACAAGCTGGAAAAGTTTATCAAGTCTCCAGGTGATCTCAAGTTTGATCTGGACACGGCCATTTCGATGTGCAGACAGGGCGGATATTTTGAGCAAGCCGCATATCTCGCCCAGCAGCATGGCGAAACTGAAATGGTTGTCGATATTCTTGTAGAAGATTCCAAAAAGTACAAGGATGCGCTGGACTTCATCTGTCATCAACACCCCGATACCGTGAGTTCATTCCTGAAACTGAGTTGCTTTTGTTGGAAGATGTCGTTTTACCAGACCAGACATTCTGACATTGACCCGTGCGCATTTAGGCTTATCCATGCTTAATGAAGTATGCTCGTGTATTGGTTGAAAATTGTCCCAAAGAAACAACCAAAGTTTTTGTTGACTACTACACTGGTCACTATAAACCAAGGTTCAATGCTGCACCAGTGGAGATTGAAAGCAGAGCTAGCTCTGGAATCGCAGCCACGGCAGTGCAAAATTTGACCAACTTTATCGCCCTTCCATACCTCAACAGTTCGATCACTGCTTCACCTGGGACGCCTATTCGGGGCGGTGAGGCCAAGAATACGGTTATCCTGACGGACGAAGATGACATTCCTGCGCCTAAATACATGGCACCTCCTCCTAGAACAGCCTTCTCGTCATTCATTGACCATCCGGACGAGTTCATTCAATTCCTAGAGTCTTGTTTGGAAGAGCCCGATGTCAAAGAGTCGGACAGGACAGATCTTTACACCACACTTTTTGAGATGTATCTCCGCAAGTCTGCCGAGTCAAAGGGGGAGCATCGGGAAGAGTGGGAGTCAAAAGCAAAGAAGCTTATCGAGGGTGAAAATATACCCATGGAAAGCTCCAATGTCCTGCTTCTCTCGGATCTATCTGATTTCAAGGATGGAACAACCCTCGTCAAGGAACAGTCTGGGCTACTTTTTGACATATTCCGATCATACACTACTGCGAAAGACACACGTGGTGCAATGAAGGCGCTGCGAAAGTATGGCACAGATGAACCGCAGCTCTATCTCGCTGCGCTGAGCTACCTCACCTCGCACTCGGACATTTTAGAAGAAGCGGGCACCGATGAATTAGCCAACGTACTCAGCAAAATCGACAAGGACCGGCTCATGGCGCCTCTGCAGGTAATTCAAACCCTGGTTGACCAGGCACAAAAGTCAGGGGGCATAGCCACAGTTGGAATGGTCAAACCTTATCTGAGCGAGACAATTGAGAGAGAACGGCGGGGAATAAGTATAAACCGACGGCGAATTGCGGCTTTCCGGGCAGAAAGTGAGCAGAAACGTGGAGAGCTAGCAGATATAAGTGCTAAGCCAGCAGTGTTTCAAGCGACACGATGCTCCGACTGTGGAGCCGCTCTGGAACTCCCCATTGTACACTTTCTCTGCAAGCATAGTTTTCACCAGCGGTGCTTACGGGGCGGCGGGGCGGAGCCTGATGCCGAGTGTCCTCTGTGTGCAGGGGAGAACGCAACAATCCGAGCGCTGCGCAAGGCGCAAGAGGATAATGCATCCAAGCACGAGCTGTTCAAGACGGAGCTGGAGAGAAGCGAAGATCGGTTTGGCGCGATTGCCGACTGGTATGGCCGCGGCGTGATGTCACACGCCGGGGATGCTGAGTGATGTTGCGAGTATAGGTTTGAGTGGCAGTCGGACTCACGCGGGGCTAACTGGCTGATGAACGATAATTTAATTCGAGCATCAGATATATATAAATACTTCATCCTTGGTGTGTTGGGAACCGCGAAATGCATGACGTGATGTCAAGGCCTGACCAAGGGTACGTAGGTCCAAGACAACCAAACCAGGATTATTCTGCAGAATAAAACCAGGGAAAGTCGGGGGCTGAAGCAGTCAACACTTCCTTGCCATAAGCGGTGAGCTTAGCTTATAAATCGAAGTCTCTGCGAAGGCGAAGGACCCGTGGAGTTAAGAACAAAAAAGATCAGGAGTAGGTGGTCAAGAGTGGAATAGCCCCGGTTGATGCAGAGAAGTGAGGCGGGAAGATGGGGGCAAGATGGGGGGGGGGGCAGGACATACTATGTCATAAGGCCAGACCCATCTATTCCTGGCAAATAGGGTGTCAGGCCTGGACGAGGATCCCCCTTGCATCCGATTCTTCAGGGACGGTGCGGGTGAGCTGGCCTGGAGGCAGGGGAAGCTGGAAGCTAACCTGTTTGCACAATAAAACCTGGATAAGGGGACTCTCAGGGAGAACCCGAGCTTGCAAGCAACAAACGTAAAATGCCAAGCTGTGTTGCCTATTTTGAGCAAGCGCAGGAGACGACTCGTTTGGGAACAAGCGCGCGCATGGGCGTAGAGCGTATGCACGTAAGCAGAAAGGCAGACACGGCGGTCGCCCATCGTAGGGTTTTGGCTGAACCCTCAGCGAGGATTACAAATCTTGTGTAGCTGATTGCTGCCGGGACTGCGTAACCCTAGCTGCCTCCCACCTCCCGTGCTGATGAGGCGTGATGCTTCTGCCAAGCGAGTGCACGATATGCAAGATGCGATCCAAGGGTTGACACTGACGCTGATGCCGATTAAGTGGCCGCCTAAGCTGTTGGAGTTGCTTAGGTAGAATGTATCTAGCCCAGCCTGGGCTGGACCGGGATGACCTCTGTATCATTGCTCGCTGTTCTTCCTTTCTTCCTCCCCCCTGACATCTCACTTGCTCTGACCCTGCGGCGCTTTTTCATCAAGGGTTCGACGGACTTCAACTAACAACCGTTTACTTCGGTTTGGCTTTGGCACAATTTTTTTTTTCTAAAAACGAAACCGCTTCTATACGTGCTATCGAAGCGTCTGTTCTTCTCAGATGCAACTCTGTTCTGTCCCCCTTCTTTTTCTTTCTTGTTCTTTTTCCCGTCACGCCCGTTTTTCTTCCTCTTCTTTTCTCTGCTTCCGCCCGTTTTTCCAGCACCTACAAGTGCTCGCTTGGCCGCCACAACGCACACGCACACGCACACGCACACGCTGATGGTCTCTTCTCCCCCACCCACCCATTTCGCACTCTATATTTCCCTCTCGCTCTTTTTTTTAAATTTGTTTTTTTAGTCCCATTTAACGGCCATGGATCCAAGCCTCGGCTTTAACCTTAACATGAATTCGATGCTGTTCCAAGGTTCCGGTTACGGCTTTGAATCTCCGCCCAATCCAGACTACGGCCTGGACATCGAAGACGCCTCGGTTGGCTCGGGAGACGGCGGTTCGCAAAGCCCGCCAGACATGCTCTCGGCTGCAGAGGGCGGCGGCTCGGGCTCCAGCAACCGGCCCGAGGTTGCACTGCTGCGCAAAAAAAAGGAACGCCGTGGCCACACAAAGTCGCGCAGGGGCTGCTTCAACTGCAAGCGCCGCCGCATCAAGGTCCGTCTCTGCCTTTTTTTTTCCCTTTATTTTTCTTCCCGCATCTTTGTCTTGCGTGTTGGCGTGAGGGAGCCCCAAGACACGCTGCGCTGCGCTGCGTTGGCCTGGTCGCGTTGCGCTGCCCGTGTCTGCTGCGGCGGCTGCGGCTGCTCGCGGCTTGACGTCCGCCCCATTGTCTATTGTTCGCCATTGTTCACCTCTCTAACGCTTATGTCTCGCCACCTGTTCGTTTAGTGTCAAGAAAGCCGGCCAGCCTGTGGCCACTGTGTGAAGACCGGTCTGACATGTGAATATCCCCATGTGCCTCAAGTCACCCACCAGCCTCACAACCAAATACCGCTCTTCAGCCTGCTGGATATGCGCTTTTTTCAGCACTTCCTGGCACATACTCCCCGCTCAAATAGTCGCGTCTGGAGCCATCATGTTCCGTATCTATGTCACATGGTAAGTCTCTACGCCGCTAGTCAAGGCTTTACCGCTACTGCTGCCGCCGCCGTCGTCTCTGCCTCCGCCTGAGGCCTCCAATGACCCGGCGCTTGGTCTCCCAGCCCTCCCGCCTTCAAACCACCGCCTGTCTAACTGATCAGTACGACTACCTCATGCATGCCGTCCTCAGCCTTGCTGCCACAGATCTTATCATCACCGACCCCAGCCTAAACCAAATCGCCCTCTCACACCGCTTCAAAGCCATCCAGGCCCTCAAACGCCGCCTCAACGACATTAAGCGCGTGTCCGGCTCCATGGAGGAAACGAACGCCTTGGTCGCCACCTGCTACGCTCTTACCTTCCAGAGCGTGCTCCTCGACGATGGCATGATTGAGTTCATGGTCTTTGTGCGCGGCATTGTCATTGTCGGCATGCACATGTGGATGAAGGGCCACTCGCCATTGTTCTCGTCCCTCCCAGCGTCTGCTCCCTCTCCGCCAAATCCAGCTAGCATCGCTTCCAGCACCACCAGCCAGCACCAATCCCAGCACACCTACTCCCACGCTACCGGGCTCCATCCGCCTCCTGGGCCCGCGCCTTCGCTCCTCCCTCGCCCACATACCATCCCGCTGTTGGCGCGCCACTGGATCGACATGGCCAGCACTGCTGTCAGCACGCTGCAGTCGCTGTGCCATGAGCCGCTGGAAATCGAGTACCAGCAGCTGCTCTCGGAGCTCGTCGCCACGCTATACGTGTCCTCCGACCAGGCCTGCAAAGTCCTGCGTGCCCAGTACCGCTGGTGGATGACCCTTCCCCATCACCAGTTCTGCAAGCTCATTAACCCCTCCAACCAGGTCACGACGCTGCTGTTCACGCACTGGATCGGCCTCATGCAGATGCTCGCCGCCGTGGCTGACCCACGATATACCACGCCTCAGCACCACCATCACAGCCACCAACAGGGCCTCGGCAGACAGACCAGCCACCACGGATACCTCTCCAACGCCCAGTTCGGCGTATTCAAGTGGCTCAAGTACACTAACCGCCTGGTCGACTACTCGCACCAATTCTACAATACATGGCCCACCTGGGTCGAACAACAGCTTGTGCGCGACCCTAACGTCTTCAATGCGTCTCCTCCACCTTGATAGACATGATATCCTTTACTTGCCAATAAATGCATAATACCACGTGACTACCATAAGCATCGCATCGCATCGCATCTCATCCCATCCCATCCCATCGTCCGCCTCAGTCGCCGTACTCTTCAGGATTCCTTCGATGAATTATTTGTGTCTATGCCATCCATGATCCCAACATATAAAAAAAAAAAAAAAGGGGGAGGCCTCTGCCCACTGAAGTCATACAGAGAATAGTCATGACAGAAAGGTACAGGCATCAGATCGCATTTATCCGTTATTATTAAGCATACGATGCGTACCAGGAAAAGTATCCTGTCGCAGCTACAAATATCATCTGATGTCAAAAACCCAATGACCAGGAAAAAAAATCAAATCAAATCAGATTTAGCTGAATCGGTGCTTTACCCGTTTTATTGTGTATAACTAGTTGGGCTAAATTGCCCAAGCGGCCCCAGGCCCCCAAAAACAAGGCTGCCAAGGCACCGACAAAGACTGTCCAAGTCCAACCTGTGGTCTCTTGTCTATCTCCACAGCCTCTCTTGGCGTTTCATGCCGCCCAGTCCCGTCGCTCCAAGCCTCTATGGGTATCCACCTGTCTCGTAGAAGAAAAAAAGAAAGAGAAAGGAAATATAATGTTTCCAGTAATGTCTGCGCGGGCAAAACCAAAAAAAAAGACACGTTTTATGTGAGCTGCCTTCGACAGAATGCTTGAAAAAGAAAAAGAAAAACAATGCCCCTGAAACAAACCCCGTACTAAATAAAAAAAAAAAGCAAAAAGTCGTGATCTTTCTCTGGGAGTGAGAGAAGATGTGAGAAAAAATGAAACAAGTCCTGTCCGCGTTCGAATCTCTGATCCGATGGATGAAGATAATGAAACAAAAAAAAGCCACCCGCTCAAGACAAACTTGCTTGTTCCATGAAGGATAACAAGCAGGAAACAAAGGGAAAAAAAATAACAACGATGAATCTGAAAAAGATGCGGTGGTGAGGATGCTCTAAAACGAGGAAAGCGAGAAGGGTCTACCTGGCCTTGTTCCTTCGTTTAGGCAGCAGTTCTGTTGCCAACGCGCTGCGGCTTGTAATCCGGAAGTTCGTTGAACTGTCGCGTCTCCTCGTTGTAGCGGTATGCGTGGAACTGGATGCCATACGGCTTGGGCTCAATGGCAAACACCATTCCCAGCGGAATATCCATGTCGGCAATATCCTGCTGTGTGAAATCCATAAAATAAGCCATTAGCACACGGCACACCGACCGATGACCAATGACCAGCAGATGGTCAGTGATGCGCTCAATCTCGCGGACCATATCCCTCATGCGGCTGATGACCTGGAGGTAGCCTTCACCGCCGACTCCGGGATATATGTAGTTGAGCTTGTCATTCTGGCGTTTTTTGTACTCTTCGGGATATTGCTCCTCAATGCCCTTGTACGTCATGCCCTCAAAGTTTCCGGCGTTGAGTTCGTTTAGCATCTCCCAGTTCTTGACGTCGTAGTCTTCATCAGCCTCAAAGTACTCAGCTGTCTCGACACTACGCTTCATCATGGAAGTCCAAACACAAAAGTTCTTTTCGTTGAGCTCGCGGTTTATTTCGGGGTAGGGCGGCGTATGGTCTCCAGGCAGGGGAGGAAAAGACGAGTTCATAGTGCGAGCCGTTTGCTCATAGAGCCATTCCTTGCGCTTCTGTGTCATAAAGTCGTAGAGGTCACTGCCAAAAATATGGCCGCGCTCAGTGAGTTCGGAATCGCCGCCAAGTTTGCCTGCCTCATTGTCGACGCTAAACCCATGGCGCGTGATCCAAATCTGACGGGGAGATAGGTTGAAGGACGACAGATACGATGCGATGCCGCCACTGAGGAAACCGCGGAGGCGGTACTGGATGATTTTTTGACCAACATTGATCATTTGTATATACTGCAGGTCGTTCTTCTCTTCCCAGTCTCCCAGAGGAGTGTAAGCTTTTTCGTATGCGCGAACACGTCGTCTAAAGTCTTCCAGGGACTGGTTGGGATCTTTGTCGCGGTAGTCAGGTCCGGAGAGCTTCAAGCGCATGTTGGCTTCAAGCACGTCCTTGTCATTGCAAATGCTTTCGATGAAGAGAATTCCCAGTTTGTCGTCGCGAGCCTTGATGCGCTCAACAATCATCTGCCTCCTTTTCAGGGTGCTGTTGGTAGCATCTAGAATACCAATGGAACCGCCTTGGAGTAGGAGGTAGTCAAGAAGTTCGTCAAGGGTAGCCATGGCGACCTGTTCTCTGAGCTTGGCAGCGTCTGTGTTGGAGGGGTCGAAAAACTGGGCGGACTGATCAATTCCGGGGTCATCCAGATTCAGCTCGGGAGGCTGTGGTAGGCTAACGGGGCCACCCCCGAGAATCATAGACGCCACATGCGAGGCATCTCTGCTGGGTTTGGCATCAGGAAGAGCAGTCGCGGGAGTCAGTCCAGCTACAACTCGTCGTCTGTTACCAACGTTGAAAATGCGAGAGTTGTGTTGTTGCCACGAAAGATAGCGCTGGAGTTTGTTGGTTATGTAGGATTTACCCCGAGCAGGCAAGCCAACCATAACGATGACCAGTTTAGCGGCGACATCACGTTCGGCAATCTTTCCGTCCGGAGATGCCTTGGAGCGGGTCATTCCCGGAATGTTGAGAGTGGTAGCATGAGGACGAACGCGCGGTGTTTGACTTCCAGAGTTCTGTCTTTGAGGGGGACTGTCCATTGTTAGTTAAAGTTTAGAGCGTAAAAGACAATAAATGAGGTGGTTCAAAAGAAAAAGAAGAAAAAAAGGTAAAGAAGAGAGTATAGCGCAAGGGTGCGCAATGCGGGCAAAAATGTAACGACGATTCGATGCACTGAACGCCATGTGCAGGAACAGCACATTATATAGCGTGTAGGAGGGATGAGACAGGCAAAAAAAAGCATTAAAAAAAAACTCACAGTCTAGGCGAGCTAGCGGCAGTTGAGGGCATGCTCATTCCGGATAAGGGAGTCTCGCTCTTTGCCTCGGGACCAGCCTGAGATGGAGGGGCAGATGAGCCATGTGATGGCAAATGAGGAGCAAAAGCTTGGCTGCTAAAAGTGGTGGAGTTTGAGCTTGTGCTGTAGGTGATAGATGTAGGTGAAGTTGTCAAGGTCGCATTGTTGGAAATATTGCATTCTTGGAATGAGCGTGTTACGGCAAGGATAGGCGTAGCGCCTGGTGTTGTTGAAGGTGTGGGAAGGCCATTTTGTTGGACGACAGGTTGGGTGGAAGAGTGCTTTGTCTGGGTGTGTTGGATGTGAGATTGAGGGGAAGCCTTTGGCTGTATGGGAGAAGTCAAAGACGACAAAGCAAGATCGGCCTCGTTAGGAGGGCGATGGACAGACGTGGGGGTTGAGTTTGCCTGGTTGTTACTCATGACAAATTTGGCGAGGTTAGATTGACTAGATTGTCTGAAGTAGCCGGACGAAGAGGCTGAACAGAGGAGAGGTGTTAGTAGAGGGAGAAAAGAAGAAGTGTGTGTGTGTTGAAGATATTGAGAACAAAGTGATGAAGAGCAAAACAGGGCGGGATCAGATGCAAGATGGAGGTGGAAAGCGACGCAGTCATATAGCAACAGCCGCAACACCGTAGGATTGCTAGATGAACAGGTATATGCAGTTAACAATATACCAGAGCGTGCCGTTTAACTGAATCAGACAGCCAGTAATTGTGAAGCGTGGTGCCAAGAATGCATTGCCCAAACACTGTTCAATAGGGGTCCAGGAGCCCAGGAGGTTCTGTAGGCTGTGGGAAGGGGGAGGAGTGGGAGTAGGAAGGGGAGACAAGCGGCATGGATAGCCGTCCGAGCCGCTGTTTAATTGAGAAAACGTGAGACTTACTCTGAGAATCGGATTGTCTGGTCTGTGTGGAAGCCATGGTGGGTGGCATGGACTGAAACGAATAAGATGGAGTGAGGAAAAATAAGAACAGAAACAAAGATAAAAAAAAATCCAACACCAAACGACCGTCAAGCCGAAGTATTTTTAGGGGCAACTTCCACCGGCAAGTTCCCAACTAGACCTAGAATGGATCTCAACACCAATGCGGCGTTACTAGGGTTTGACCGCGAGGCGGGTTAAAGTTGAAAGTCCGCCCTGGGCGTGTGCCCATATACAAGTACTATGCGTGTAGATACAGAAGCAACGGCTGAAAAAAAATCAAAATCCGCCTGAGTCTCTTTTTTCGTTCCTCTGGAACTCGGACAAGGATGAGATACCTAAATCCTGCTGATGACAAACAAGTCGAACTGTGTACAACAGGTCAGTTGTTGAGGTCGCAAGCCAGGATACACAGGTCAAGGGAAATTGTCATCAATCAGCCCGCGGAGTCCTCACTTCAGATTGGGCAAGTGAGAGCGCAAAGGCGGCTTGCGAGTCTGAGTGTGCCAGATCGCGTAAGGCACAGATTGAACGGCTCCTGGGTGCGTCACTCAGGCGTGTAGCGTAGCAGAGGGATCGGCCAGATGCTGCAATGCGATGCGGCGAGCAGGGCGATCGGTTTGGGCGTCGAGACGTTCCAAAGCGATGGCCCAGGAGAGGAGAGGAGAATAGAGCAAAGTATGGTATAGTATAGGGCCGATGGGAAAATAGGGCGACAGTGTCGGACTTGTGACGTTGTCGATAATCCGCTGGGCACGTAGGGCACGTAGAGGCGGATGTATACAAATTTGGTTGACTGTATGATGGAGAATGTCTCGGATGTGTGCGAACTATTCTATGCAGCACAATAGCGAGGCTTATTCTGGATGGGCTGGAGGCGGCCCTGTATGTCCTGCGTACGAGCCCTGGTCGGCAGAAGCAGCTGGCCGGTGTGGTTGTGGTGTGTTGGTGGTGATTGTGTGGCGCGGTGGCAGTGGCAGTGGCTGTGGCAGAAACGGTGGACGTGGGCGTAGATGGGCTCGAGGTTTGTTGTATTGTGTTTCCGTCTGCTGTCTTCTTGGGGTTACTGTAAGCGCTTGGCAGTGCGCATCGAGAATGTGATGCACGAAGGGTAAAATGAGCTCGGGGACTTGGGCGTGGGGGCAATCTGTCGTGCGTCGGTCCAAATGCAAGTACAGGTAGGCGTATTGGTGCCAGTAACAAATGAATCAGGTGGCCGGTTGTCTCTCGGGTCAGTTGGAGATGGGGGGCGGCTGGGTATCCGGACAATGCAAAAGAGAGTAGAAGAGGTTGAGGCGACTGATGGGGAGGAAAATGCTACACGTCGCAAGGATGGATGGCTGTTTGCTGTGATTTCTATGCAACCAAAACTTTCTAGTGGCTTATGCCCTGATAGTACAAAATATGCTTGTACTTGGTTACTGCACTGTTTTTGGATCAAAATAGCAACTAGACAGATTGACTAGTCGTGTGTATGTACATACATATGTACACAACTTACCAAATACTGATAACTTGAGGGGCGATTGTCTCCAATGTGGCCTGCGCTCTCAGGAAAATTCACTGAGCACTGCAAAAACCTCACATGGGCAGGTTGTCGGCCACCCCTCTAAAGTGGATGCTGTCGCATGTGCAAGTCAAGTCTGGCTCTGTACAGGTACTATGGATACACTTGTGGAGTGTGGGTGTAGTGCATCCTGTGGTAGCAAGCTTGATGCAAGGCGTTTTCCTTGCCTTGCGTGCTGCTACAGGCGCAGCGGCTCCTAAGCAAGTAATCTGATGCGCAGGAAAAATTTTCATCTAAAGTCAGTGACGCCAAGGTGCACAAGGTAGTAGGACTGGCTATGTGTACTTGTGCGCAGTTGCTGTACACAGTTGTAACTACACATTTGCACAACATGTATGTATGCTTATGCACTAACTACACCACATTGCGGGCCAAGAAGCTACTTCCTTGCCCCACCAAATATGGCCCACGCGACAAGTACCCTTTTCAACCCACAATTATTTTCATCCACTCTGACGTAAGTAAACCTAATCAAAACGAACTGCATCATCGCGGGCTTTTCTCGTCTGCTAGAAGGAGCGTTGCAGCTTCCCCAAGCTATGTAATATCTGTCTATCCCGCAAATCTATATACACGTACATAGATATCACATCAGGGCTCGGCCGAACTCCCCTTGCTTTCTCGTTGTTTTCTCCTCTGTTTTGTGGAGGTTGCAGCTGTTCTTGCTTCTGTGTTAACTAGCCAATCAGATGTACCACAGACACCATGTATGTGGGGTTTTTTGAAGGGGAATAAAAGAACGAAAAGAAAAGAACACTACAGAACAATCCACCGTTTTCATCTCGCAAACTCTGATCTTCTTCGCCTGGGCTTGGCAGCTGGCTTATCTTGAATCGCTTCCTTTTCCACAAAAACTGTTTGATAGATTGGTCTCAAGCAAAGATTGATCACCAATTGAGTATACGTACTTGTAGCAATCTAACGTTTCTACCATCTTTACATAACCCTAGCCTCTGAGAAACCAGACAGGCTCCCTTTCTGCACGCCCCAATACTTCCAAGTCTTGGCAAGCAGGTGGAGGGATTGCTTTGTCGCAACAGCGTAGTCTGTTTAAACTCTGCTTCCCGACACATTTTTAGCATTGCCAATGTCTTACAATAACAAGAGTCTGACGCTGATAGGAGAATTGCAATCACAACCTTCAGTCGGCAAGGGTTGCTTGGAGTCGCTTTTTTCTTCTTTTTATTCATTGCTCGCATGGAGCTTGATAAGGTTATGGCGAGGTGATTGAGTCGTTTTGTTACTATGGTAAAAGCTTTAACTTTAAAGACCACCAAAAAGTGATCCCCCCACGCCGATAACATAGCACCTGACACTCACTCCTGGGACTTTTCTCCACTCCGCGTTTGAAGGCGCTTGTACCTGCAAGCATTCCATCCGTGCCTTGGCCTCTGGTTTTCTGTGCACTGCAATACAAGTGCACACATACTTTTTTTTTTTCTTTTTCTCCATCGTCATGGCTTTTGATGCCGCGCTGGCCGTGGGATGTGTGGGAATGTGGAACTTGGAGAACAGGACCAAAAAGTGGAGACTCATAATTTTCATATCAGAAGGAAAAATCAGTCATTATCCATGCAGCCACAAAGTAATTTTTTCTGTTTTTTTGCTTTTTGTAGCAACGACCAATCTCTCTCCCCCAAGCCAGGAGAAGGAAGCAAGAAAGAGCCCACCTTCTTTGGCTCAGTTGCACCCAATCATACCTTCGCCACCCCGCGTAATTATCCTCAATGACTTGCTCTACATCTCGGCCAGTAAACATTCTTACAAAGCATAATTACAGAGACTGTTTTCCAAATCCGTTGCCCAAGTCCGCCAACATTTGTTAGTGACTGGCAAGTGGAAGTACACTTATAGGTACATACCACAGAAACAGAGCGAAACATGAGACTGGTTCGCGGCTCAAGTGGGTCACAAAATGGAGACGGTCCGATATCGCTACCTGCTTCGAAAGCCCCTCATCGACGGATTTCCAGGGCTGCTGTATCCTGGCTTTTGGTGACCGCAGACTCTCTGCCGCCTGTGCTGAGAATATTTCAATCAAGGAAGCCGTGCTGGATAGTTAATTTATTCACTGGGTAAATGAGCTCCAACTTAGGCGAGTTCCCATATAAACACAAACACACAACATTCGTCTAGTGGCTCTACGGTGGCCTCTGGGGCTTTGTTCACCCAAGCCCAACAAGACAATCACTGAGCTTTCCAGGCACAATACTTGGGTGCAACCCAACACTCAATCATCTTCTATGCCACAGCAGAAAAGCAACACCTGGCGCCCCAAAGGCTCGAGCCATCTGAACCCAGTTCTGCTGCGCTTACAATTTCCTTCTCCGTGCTGATCAGACGGACTTTCCGCCCTGACCTGCTGCCAAGATTCACAGTGCTACGTCGCCAAACCCCCATTGCTCTTGTTTTATCACAAAGCGGCGTTGCACATGGCGATCTGGCGGCACTGGTATCCCAACACGGGCTTGTTTCTTACTTCAGCTGCGAAGAATATCCTGCATTTGCTATGCGACAAAGACAGCCGCAGTTTCAATGCTGTATAATCGCCCAAGTGCCCTTCGCTCATTGGCTACGCCTCTTGAGTGTTTCTTCGCGGCGCTTTCTTACGGCCACGCCCTACTTCAAGCTCGTCTTCGCCTTCGTGCCACGCCTTCTAGAACACCAGAGCAACATTGACCAGAAGCTGTCTATGTGCACGCGCCAACCTTTCGATTCCATGCCTGTTCCGTGATTACGCAGCTAGCTGGCTAACAACGTTTGACCGTCACCTCATCACTGGGAGGAAGCACCCTTGACTAGCTTGCTGTTCGAAATCTCGAGTACGGGGTTGGCCTTGTCGAGATAGGAGGAAATCTCGGTGAGACACCATTTAGACCGTATCTGGTATGCGTTCATCCACCATTTGTTTGTTGACAGGCTATTACCACCTCGATGCAAAAAAGCCTCCTCTGGCTGTCCACCACGCTATTTTTAGGGCCTCTATCATGATACACTCCCATCAGCTCCTGTAGACTTTTGATACGCTGGGCCATGTACATGACGCGGAAGGAAATAATATGCGCAAGCTCACCAGTGGCAGGCCATTAATTGGATTGGAATATCCTTATCCCGCCGCCCTCGTTGTCGCTATGCACACAAGCTCTCGAGCTTTCCGAGGTTCCGACTGGTTGTTTTGTACTTGTACTTTTGCTTCAAGGGCGTCGATGTCGAGGCGAGGGAAGGCATCATCTACGCCCAAGTACTTGCTCCCATAATCTAACTACAGGGTATTGTATTCTTCAAGACAGCGTGTGTATAAGTATTCACACACGGGAATTTACAATGTAGGCTGCTTGCTTGTCATCATTGTGAGTAACCCTCAACCTTTCACTTCACCAAGTAGTACTAACTAACACTACTTGATTAGTACATGGCTGAATAGTAAATGCCAGAAGCTCTCTTCTCAACAACATCTGAAGGCCCCTCCCTGCACACATTATGTGTCTGTCACCAAGGAGATTATGCCCTTATGATGCAGTTTAATTACCGCTTGTAATCTAGATTAGCACATGGTATTCCACAGGGCGCACCACATGCAATACAAGGGGCTAACCAGAGCTTTTTTTTTTTGAGGCAATGGATCATGCAGTGGCACACTGCATGAAGGTGGGATTAACTGCAGGATAACTGGAGAAATCGAGTAGTTATGAGTGTTCCTCCTAGCTTCTAGCTGAAGAGGGACGTTGAAAACAATACAAGCAAGTCGTCAAAAACAAAAACCGGAAAACTACCTTGGCGGCGTTCTCTTCATCCCCTTCGTCTGTGTGATATCCTGTCTCCAACTTTGATGGTGTTATGTATTAAATCCGAACTTGAGAATAACCTCCAAGCGAGAGTCTGAAGAGTAGTCAGACTGATAACTACCTTTTATTCTTAACTTCTCTTTGGTATTCTCGGGGCTTGGTCTGTTGACACCTACAGATATAACTATTAGTGTACAAGTATAGGAACAAGTATGCAAATAGACAGATGTTCTAACTGCCTCATAAGCTGATACCAAACGAATGCAAACCTGGTGAGCTGTGCCATAACAAAGAGGGTCAATTCCTGATCTGTGCCATTTTCCAAAGTTCTTAATATCTACCTATCGTGGAAGACCTCACTTGACATCTGATGAGCCCCGTTGATGACGAGATCTCGCAAGATTTCTTACGAAACTCATATGATCATGCGAAGAGAAAGTCAAGTAGCAACACGCATATGCGAGCTGCGATGTTCATGAGATCAATAGGTAGGACGTTAACAAGATCACTATAATAGCCTGTCTGAGCCATGGTCATAAGTATATGTACGTATACAAAATCGGCAGGGTTGGGAAGATCATAGGGTTATTGTTAGTAACGTGGCTGAAGAATATGGCAGTGTGGCGTTTGTGAAACGGCAAGAACTTTAATGATGCAGTCGAGAGGGAACGATTGACGATGGATATTCTCAACTCAATATCAACTCCACGTTCTGAGGCCTGAAATACACGTAAGTACTTATATTGACAGTTCAAATGTGGTGCCAATGAATGAATCATCATCCGGAAACCCTATCGAAAAATCTAATGGGTTTCTATGACTCTTTCAGAAGTTTGGCTGAGATTGTTGTTTTTGAGTGAGGCGAAGATTCACATGTATTGACATGATGTTGCCTATAGTTAGACCCCAAAATCTCAAACTTTGCAAATTCCAGGCATAGGCTTTGCAGCAGACCTCTGAATATTTTTCACTACGTTACTAATCTGCCACGAGTTGACAGCCTTGCTTTTTGTCACCACTCCGGTGCATATGTGTGTAACTTGAATATTTTCACCGATCAAGATCTGGTTGCTAATTCCAAGAAGTATAGGTTCATTTCACAGCTGGCATATAGAAACTGCAATTGCCAAGTGAAAACAAAGCACCAAGGGGTAAATCGCCACTGGCCCTGAAGCGTCAAGTGAGGTTGTTGCCCGTTCCCGAAGAGGAAGCTAGTTGACTGGCTCACCTGTGCTTGCCCTTTGGGTGCGACCACCAAAACACGCTTTTGTTTCCATTTCAAAAACACCGCCAGCTTGGCTGACTAGGTTTGTTTCTTTTTCCCAACTCCAAAATCACATATTCCGTCCCCTTTGATACGCTGTAAAGCATCCACACGGAATATCATTCGCCGATAACTTCTGTTCTGCGATTGCTTCGACACTCATACTGACTTTGCATTGCCGATACACAGTTACTGTCGGTGTCTCTGTGTTCCGGCGATATGGAATTCGGTTCTTCTTTCTCAGCCTCTTTGCCTCATGGCAACTTGGTAGCTCCGACTACAACAAACACTGGTGTTGCTGGGCTTGTCTGTGAGACAACTGAGGCCGATATTCATGATACCATCGATACGGCCAAAGATCACCCCTCCACTATTGATGGCGAGCAAACCCCCGAAGATGGTGAAAACAAGGATGAAGAGCGGCGCATCCAGAACGGCCATTATGATCGAGCCGAACCGCCTAAGCCTTGTGAAATCATCCACAACCGCCTAACTCAAGCTTTGGCAGATGCAAAGCCTCAGACCGGTGTTCTCATCCCGCAAAAGACCACTCTAGAAGTCCATCAGAACCATGCTGTACTCAATGTGTGGATCACACGTGTGCCAGCAAAGTGTACTAACAGTGCCCTCCAGTATGTTTTATGAAGAAGTTTGCATCATCAAAACACCTTTCGTATAGACAGCACATCTAACTTTCTTTGTTACAGAGCCTTTAAGGAACTGCTTGGTTCAGATACGCTTCCTTACCTCTTGCACCTTCGCCGCTGCGCCAAGTCCAGCGACCTCCCTTCCCACCTCAAAGCTAAATTCATGAATGAATCTGCCGTCGGACGTCTCTCGCACACTGGAAAATCGAACTTTATGTATCTCATTGTCGGCGAATGCGAGCGCGTCCAACAGTCTAAGCTTGTATACAAACTGAGCCAGGTCCCTGGCGTTGAAGAGACATTCGTTACTTCTATAACTGTTCCTGAACATCCCCCCACCTCCCAGGTTCAGGCTGCCCTGTGGTCTTCTCAGTTTTGGCCGACAGTTTATCGGAAGAATAACCCTTTGGGCCCCCATCCTAGCTTGATCACGCGGGCTACCCAGGAGATTCGCTCAGATGCCGCCATTTGGATGAACCTTGCTCACAAGGTTGCCCGTGGTGCATATGAATCTGGCGCCGGCGAGCCCATGGGAGCTGTTATTGTCTGGCGTGACAACGGAAAAGCGATGGCTGTTGGTATTGCTGGGGATGCCCGCTGGCGCAATCTTCCTATTCGCAATGACCGTGGTAATTGCATGGCTCATTCCGCGATGCGGGCCATCAGCATGGTAGCCCAGAAACTTGTGCGTGTAGAGAGAGCTGCCAAGGGCTTGGAGCCTTTGGATCGTGATCTCTCGTTTGACCCATTTGCTGACCAACCATTTCTTCCCGAGGAGAAAATCATTTTTGAAGATGAGCATCCTACTCCCAATGGCTATTTGTGTCATGGCCTTGAGCTCTACACTACTCATGAGCCCTGCATTCAGTGCTCCATGGCTATTCTTCATTCGCGCATGGGCAAAGTCATATATTGCAATCGCATGCCCCTTACTGGCGGAATGTGTGCTGAGGATCGCAGCAATGGCCACCCGGAGTTAGAGAAGGAACAAAACGGAGCCGGCCTGGGCCTCTTCTGGAGAAAGGAGCTCAACTGGTCGCTACTCTGTTGGGAGTGGGAATGTCCGAATGACCTTGAGCTTCTCCCCAAGCTTTCTTACGACATTGAAGGTTAGGGCATGATGCCCAAGAGAAGTGTGTGCTTCTGAATACGACTAGGCACACATTCGATAGATGCAAATATGGTAAATGCCTGAATTTTTCGCCATTATCTATGGCAGTCTCTCCATCTGCCTTTTGGGGGTTTTCCATTGTTTCTTTGCCAGGAGTTCACCTGACAGTCTCCATTGATGGTACAACGACCATATATTAAGAAAGGGCTTTTGAGAAAGCATCAAGACCAATAGTGCTTAGTTACTCTCGATGTCGTAATGCACGTTGACAGTCACTAGAACTTGTGAGACATTTAATAATTATCCAAAGGTGTATCAAACATGAGGCGGTTTGAACGAACTGGAACTTAAAACAACAATGGCCATCACTAACTAGTTAGTGAGTGTGGAACATTTGTATGAGATCTTTCCTCCCCATATTAGAAAAAGACGTAGCTGGCACTTGTGTACGCGGCATTCCAACGTAACTCATTATAGTTTTAACGTATGGCATTATAGGGAAATTGTTCAAAGACACTTGGTTTCGACTTCAACAAGGGAACAGTCAAGAAGGCAAGAGCAAGATGACTTGAAGCGGTAAAGTGCTCTAAGCTGAGTATCTTTGCTCATCTAACCCTAATATGACTTCTGTGGGCACGAAAAGTCATCAAATCAAATATAGCCACTCAGAACAATGGCACTGACAACACCTGAAAACCATGTTAACGACATGAAAGAGAAAAATGAGTTCCCACATTCTACTTCCATAATCTATCCACAATAGGAAATTTTTTGTCCTATTAGAAAGTGTAACTATTATTATTCTTTTCCTTTACACATCTTCCCAACCACAGACAAATTCACAACACGCATGGCTCACAGGGTGGGTATGTTTCTCCCTCTTTCAACTAACCCTTACAGGCTACCTAACCCCCACCCACTGGTATCTCCTTGTTCAACTTGTTTCCTTTGTTTACAAGGAATCACGTCACTTCTTCTCAAGCCTTTTTGGATTGCATTTCTCTTTATTCGTCGGCAATGCTAATTGCTCTCTTTCATTCCCACTCTACGGCTTTGTTTTCCTTTGATGTTGCCTATTGATCTCGTTTCTAACAAAACTACCGCGCTGAAATTCTAGGTACCCCCAATTGACGCCGGTGGTCAAAGCTGTGGAGGCATCATACAGTCAGTTTTTGGTTTTAAACGCCCGCAAGCAATTTTATTTGTATCCAGCGCCTTCCAGGCCCCGAATCATCCTTTCGCTACTAGAAAACCACGAACGACACCACCAAAACCGATACCTAGATTTGATTACCCGAGGATCAATATCGCACAGTTACAAACGCGCAGTTATTCATTATCCTTTCGACATCTCCGGCGCTTCCACCAACCCGTTGACAGACCCTGCGCAAGCACCAGCACACGGTTACAAAGCAAAAGGCCGGAAAGAGAATCGAAAAGCATACAGCGCAATAGAGATTTACTGAATCGCGTCCCCTTCTCCGCCCGAAGCCTCACCAAGACTGGAGAGAAATCCGATACGAAAAAAGCGCAACGTCCTGACTTGTCTTGGACCTTCGCTAAAACCCCCGCCACACCTTCTCCTTGGGCTCAGTCAAAACTGGCAAGACTTTTATCGAGACTGTCCCAGTGGATAGACACAGCCATGAAGAGAAGGCGTGATTTTGACGGACTGTCTACAGATGACACAGGCCCTGCGACAAAGAAACGCAGCAATAATGGCGCACAGTCAAAGTTTTACGCCGTGCGCGCCGGACGAGCACCTGGGGTTTACAATACATGGGCGGACTGCCAAGCACAGATTGTTGGGTACAAAGGTGCAGTCTGTAAGTATCTTCAACTTCTCTTTTGCTTCTTAAGTCGCGGCATTGGCAGGATATGACTCAAGACGACGTGAGAGCTAACAATCTGCCTGTGAATCCTTGTGATTGGAATATAGTTAAATCGTTTCTGTCCCTGAGTGATGCCCAGGCATTTGTGCAGGGTGAAAACCCTCAGGTCTTTACAGCCAAAAACGAAACACCCAAGTTCTATGCAGTAGCTCGCGGCCTCAAAACTGGCGTCTTCACCAACTGGGACGAGACATCTGCTGCAATCAAAGGCGCAGTCAAGCCACGCTACAAGAAGTTCCCGACACACCAAGAGGCCGTGGAATTCATCCGGGAGTTTGGAAGTCCAGATGCTCTCAAAACCATAGAGAATGAGCCAATGGCTGCGGTGGAATCTACAGTCACAGATAAAAGCAAAACACCTGTTGCCAACCGCAATCCAAAAGCTCGGTACACCAAAGCGGATACAGAAACGACAGTAGAGACAGAAAGCCGACAATCCAAAGGCGGTAACCCACTGGCAAGCATCGAAGTTGACCCAGAATATCGGGACTTTGTTCATGTGTACACCGACGGAAGCTCACGGGGTAATGGTCGACTTGGTGCTGCAGCAGGTGTGGGTGTATTCTTTGGCTACGATGATCCCAAGTATGTCCCCCTTGATACCCACCCTTTCCTGTCACTCGAGAAAAAGCAAGCCATTGTAACTAACAGTAAAACTCACAGAAACGTTTCGGCACGCCTTGCTGGTGAACCACAAACCAACCAGCGCGCCGAGTTAACAGCCATCCTGTTTGCTCTACAACGTGTGCCACACAACCACAAGATCCTCATCATTACCGATAGCCAGTATTCGATCAATTGCGCCACGGTGTGGGCGGCCGGGTGGAAACGCAAGAATTGGGTGACTGCAGGCGGCGAGGAGGTCAAGAACCAGGACCTGGTCAAGAGCATCATCCACGAAATATCTTTGAGAGAGAAAGCGGGGGGTCTTACCTCGTTCAAGTGGGTTAAGGGCCATTCCAACAACCCTGGAAATGAAGCGGCTGATAGACTGGCCGTGAATGGCTCTAACATGCCAAAAGTTGCATGCTGAGCATAATGCGTAATACTGTTGTGATTTCTGACCATTTCACTCTATCTATCTTTTTGGCTGTTCAGTTAACTACGCTTTGCGTCTTTTATCTCCTCGAGCAGTGGTTTACGGAATCTAAACGCATTATCAACAAATAGACGTGGCGATTCACTTGAAAGACACCCAAGACCAACATGAGAGGCAAATATCGGATTGAACATGCAGTCATTGGAGCACAGGGATATTGGGTGTACACTTCGTCTCAAGACTGACGAATCGTCTGTCGATAGTTGAATAGCCCGTGTAATTGGGACCAGTAGAGAGCTTAGACCAAAAGTATCCAGAGGCTGTCTTTGTGCGACGCGGCGAGGATGACGGCTGTTTATGCTTAGGTCTGAAGTGGCTGCCGGTCAAAGAAGGAAAGGGGGAGCTTAGCTTTGGGAATTCGTGATACGATTATGATATTGTTTCGTACCCGGAGTCTCCTCGATGGCACGGCCGAAGTTTACAGTCCCTGCCGGACTCGCTTCTTCTTTCTCGTCTCGGACATTCTCCTCTTACTGCTTATTGGTTTGTAAGAGGTGTTGAAGATGGGGCCGTAAGTACTGTAAATGCAATATATCGCCTAACGACGATACGATATTTATGGTCTCATATGATACTGGTGCAAGTTGGGCAAAGAGAGGTTTAAAGTAAGCACGCTTCTGGTGTATGTCACACATGAAAGAGTACTAGGATGGCTACAGATATGACAAACTCCGTCCCCAGAAAGTGTCCAGTTGGGCTTAATGGAGCAGAAGTCAGAAGTGGCATTTCACTTGGTGTAAGGAACCGTCAGCGCGGGCGGGTTTAAACGCCAAAGCAAGTGAGACAGCTAAAGGTCGTCCGCCATCTGCAGGGAAGTGCGCCCCAAGACAAAGGTAGAGTCGAGATAGGCAGGTTCCGAACAATTGTCTATCGAAATCCAATGTCGACGTGTTGGTTGGTCTATCGAGGGGGAGAACGGAACGCCGGCTCGCGGTGATTGTGTATGTCTTGGCCCTGTTTTACTCCTGAAGTGCACGTATGTATGTACCTGCAAATATGAAGGCAGAAGGACATGGGATTTCTTTCGAGTGTGTTGTAGTCCATTCTTGTGGCCGGCTTGAGACAAAGACTCTCGTCAAGCATAGTCTCAGACAATAGTTTCACAGACAACTGGGTTCTGAATTGTTGTGTGTGGGGTTGATAGGGCGATGATATCTGGGAGGAGCATACAGATAGCGATCTAGCATGCTAGCCGGTGTCATGACTTCTTTGGCCCTATGTCAAAGTCTACCCAAGAAAGAAGAACCCAGCCCAATGTAGTTGAAGCTTTTGATAAATCACAGAAGGATGGAAGATCACGGCCTGTTGTCATCGGCATATGCACGCCACGTGACGCCATGTGATGCACATGCTACCTCGATAAGTAGCAGCTTTGACAAGCCCGCAACACGGAAGAGATGGGAAACAGCGTATTGGGGATGCACGATGTATCCGTCTCCTTCTCATGCAATAGTTAAGACATGCAGTTGCTTGTCAGCCCTTTGAACAATTCGTCGACCCATTGGATCTACATACATAGTTAGTAGCTACAAGTAGTTAACTAGTTACGTCTGCACTTTGTGTTTATATATGCATGTCGGCAGTCCCACTAAATACAGCGAGACAAAGAGGTGTTGGAATTCTCCACTTTCTCATTGTTTGTAGCCAAATTGACGGGCCAGGTGTGGAATAAATCGACGAGAGAGATCAAGGCCGGGTGGGGATGGCATGGTGACACAGATATGTAATTTGCGCCGGCTGACTTGGGGCTTGAAATTAAGCTCCCCTCCCTTTTGTGTTTGTGGTGTTTATTCTTGGGCTGTCACCTGGTAAATCACGCTCGCCCAAAATGGCACATGTATGGCAAAAGACTACATGCCAGCTAAATCGTCCAATGCCCAGCCCAGAAGCCGGGAGACGTGTTTGGTTTGGGCTTCCCACCTCTTCCACAGACCGCCTACTGGTGTCTCCGCAGGCAGCAAAGAATACTACAGTATCCAAGCTTTCATTGCATGTCCACCGACGATGAAATGGTTGACTGAGTGCATACTTGTGACAATGTACTTGTGTTGCTGCTTGTGCTGTGGTGCCTTATCTAGCGTAATTATAGTGTCGGTATACTAGTGGCCTCTGTAGCCAGACCCTCCTTTATTCTCATTGGGGTCGTATGACTGATGTCAATCATACTAGGATCCAGGTACAAGTAATCAGCCCGAGTTTAACCGCCCGCGGTTTGGCTTCACGTGGCACTGTTTGATATGGCTTCTTTACAATTAGTGGTCGCGTTGTTGGCTTGTGCTGGTCGTTTTTTTTCTTCCTCGGGCTGCTCAAAACTTATTTCGTCTTGATTTGGCTGGCAATAGCTACTAGCAGGATGGTATAACCGACCAGAAAGAGGCACATACACCAACTAATGAATGACTCCAAGCCATCAAGAAAAGAAGCCGCCCCTATTTTCCTCCATCATGGGAAATGATGACTAAGGAGATCACCGACCATCCAAAAAGTGTGGAGTTGTGGAGTACAGGTACATCCAGAGACACAGAATGCACATTTAGAGAGAGCATAGCATGTAGCTATACAAAAAACAGCCACCGACATATTGCCCTGCCCCGATTTCCCTGAGGACCGTCCCAGGTTCCATGGCCTTCCATTGCAGCTAAGATTTCCGTGTCAACTTGGAATCCACTCAGAGGGGAAGTGTGTGCGTGTGCGTACCTAATACGGCCTCGGATGCATAGTGTGTGTTCTTGCTCAGATAGCCTGGACAGAATATATACTTGTACTTGTACAAGGAAACAAGCCTCCCCAACAACCGAAAGCTTCAGTACAACAAAAAAAAAGTCCACATAATCTTCCATGGTTTGTCCTGCCGTTTATCTTTTTTTATTTTCCCTTTTTTATTTGATGGGCAAGCTCGCAGCGAAATCGAAATCTCTCCCCGTATTTTCTTCCATCACGACAATTCGCTCCCACGCAGAAAACGGCAAACCAAACCCACAGACAAAGATCTTCGACTTGCTGCCAAGAGCAACCTGCTGTCTGTTTTTGCTGCCCCATTTATCGCATTTTCCGCCCTTTTTTTCCTCGTGCTTTCTCTCTCATGCAAATCAAATCGCTGCTTCAATTCTGGCTACCTCACCCTAAACCCCTGGTCTTGGTCCTGGTTCATCGTCTTTTTTGATCTTATTTTTCTTCCACTTCAATCGTTCCCCTCTCTTTTCCTCCCTAGACACTTTTTTTCGGCGTAGTGGGCTGAAGCAACACCTTTTTTTCTGTTTTTTTCATTGGCACTCCAGCTCAACCCATTGAATCGCTCTCTCAAACATCAAGGCCCAAAGTCCAAGGTTCGATATTTAGCGACAGTCTCCGCCCAACGCACGCACAAATTTGGGCCGACTCTTCGACTTTCGGGTCCATATACTCTCTCTCTGATCCCAAGAGCCCATAATCGACTCGCCACCCTCGAGCCAACCATCCGTTTCATCAACAAATACAACTTTGTTTCACTAAAGCGCACTCCTACGTTATTTTCTCCGATTAATCGACTTCCACTGTCTCCCCGCCTCTGTCTCCAGCCGCTTGATTACCCACGGCCACCTCTGTGTCCAGGCGTGTTCTTGAAAATCTGAGGGCCCACGTCATGGCTTCGCCAGGCGACCCCCGATCCACTAGTCCTGCCATCATGGGAGATATTGATCTTCTGACCGACCTCAACTTCAACAACCCATATTCCATGGACTTGACTGACACCGACTCTGACCCCATCTCCACCACCAAACTCTACGTCTCAGATGTCGGTGCTCTTCCTCAGAACCACCCACAAGAAATGTCACCACCTGACTCAGACCCTGAATCGTCCACCGAATCTACCAGCCCCCCAAACTCCGGCGCCGGTGCAAGGCAATCACCAACGGCCACCCCGCCTCAGAAAGCTACCATCTATCCCGACACCATGACCATCGATACCCTCGACGATTCAAGCATAGACTGGAACCAAGAAACGTACATTTTTGGCCAACAAAATCCTTCCAAAATGCATGACCCCAACATCATGAGCGACGACATGTTTAATTTCTCCGCCTTTGAAAGCAGCAGTATCACTCCCAACCAAACTTCTTCTGCTCTGCCTGCTGCCCAGACTGTATGTCCAGCATCTACATTCCACAACTCATTCACCAGACTAACTCGGATATCACCCCTCCACTTACAGACTCATCTCCCTTCCCAGTCAACATCCCACAAACGCTCAAGATCTCAGGGTGCTGCGCTCGCTACCGTCAACTCAGTATCACGAAATGCCCTCTATGGCAATTCCATCGCAAACCCTATGGCTGCCATGCAATGGCTTCCTGGCCAAAATATGGGCTTTCAACCACCATCACAGTTTTCACTCGGCCTGCTTCCCATGGATAGTATGCCAGTAACGCCTTTTTCTCAACCCCAGCAACAACCATCACCCCCTCAGCAACAATCGCAACATCAGATGCAACAAATAGCCACCAAATCACGATTTCCAGCATCTGGTCGATTTCCCTACCACCTTAAAATCCACCCCGCGCCCAATAAGAGTCGAGTCGAGACCCAGCTCAACATTGTTATTTCAATGGATAGCTTGCCTGATCAAGTCTCCAAACTGCATCTACCAACTCACTCAATTTCGAAACCAAAGCTGCTCTCGAAACCGCCTCATGTCCCCCAACCCGAATCCCTTGAGCTTTACTGCATGGTTGTCTGCACCAGTGTAGTCAGAAACGTAGACATCCTACGCAAAGTGCTCGTGCGCGCCGCTACCTCTGGCCATCCCGAGATTCGTGACCCAAATACGGCATATGCAGAGAACGACGACAATCATCCCAAGAACGGCGGCGAGGTACACATTTGCTCGGGCTGTATACAAAGAGAGCGCAAGCGGGCTGCGAGAAAGAAGAACAAGAGTGTTGAGGATGACGAACTGTGGTCAACCAATGAAACGCGCAGAATCGTCGTATTCAATACATTTGAAGTCATCGAGTGGTCAAAAATGGAAGAGCCTGAACATCAAGGACGATGGCAGGCTGTTATTCCTATGCGTATCGCTTGCTACTGCCGTCATCATGGCGAGAAGGAGGGCTTCCGGGTCATCATGACCGTAAAAGATCATATGGGCAATGTTCTTGCCCAAACCATGACTGAGAATATTATGATAACCGATGATCACAAGACACACCCAGTTGAACCCAGCGACTCCAACAAGGGCGCCCTTCGCACTGCTGGTCGTGCCCGCCAGCCACGGCCACGCCAACCCGCCAACAACCGAAAATCAACAAGTGCCCTCCCCGGGAACAAGCCTGTTCAGCGCAGAGGCTCTGATGATAATGCCGAATCAAAGTCCGTACCTGCAGAAGACCTCGAGGAACCATCAACGAAGAGACGTAAATCTTCTGGCTCGCCCAAGGTGCCAATGACCATGACTATGACTCCTTTGGACACACCCCAAGCCCAAGCTCAAACTCAGCCTCAAGCCCAGACACAAGCACAGGTCCAGCCAACCATTACTCCTCTAGCTCCTCTCACCGCCAGCCTACCAACTGCCGCAGTCACTGGGCCTCCTATGGCTACACCAATTGCGTCACATCAGTCATCAGTATCTCCCTTCACCCCGACCATGCAACTCCCGTACGGAACCGATAATCTTGCTTCTCCTGTTCAAGGCCTTTCTATGCATGGGCTTTCCGTCCAATCCCCCATCAACGATCACAGCCTTTTTTCTCCTGACAGCCAGGTTGGTACACTCGATGCCATTAACATGCTACAATTCAACAACTCCACTACTTCATCAGCAAGACAAAGTCGAGACCCCAGTCCAGGCCTGATGCAAACCCCTCGGCCAGCTATTCACGCCTCCCATGCTATGATGGGCATAGCACCAGTTGCGCCTCAGGCAACTCATCCATATATTCAAAAGGTGGTTCCTGCCGAAGGCAGCAAATGCGGCGGAAGTGAAGTGACTGTTCTGGGTGTTGGATTCCGGCCTGGCATGCGTGTGATGTTTGGTGATCGAGAGTCAACTACGACCAACTTCTGGGGTGAGAATACTCTCCTTTGTCGGTCTCCTCCATCTAGATCTGCCGGAGTCGTACGTGTCACTGTTGCTCCAGAGGCTGGAAGTCAAGTTCCTCATCCTCAAAATCCTCAGGCTATTTTCAAGTATCTGGACGATGATGGCGAACAGCTCATTCGTATGGCCCTCACCATTCTCAACCACAAAATGAATGGTAAAATGGAAGATGCAGACTCTGTGGCTCGCCGTGTATTCAATTCTGCCGGCTCAGGTCTAGAGAACTCTGACAATGGAGGTTCTCGACATGCTGGTGGCGGTGTTTCCTACAACTGCGCCACTCTTGGCGATACTGAAACCATGGTGATGAAGTGTCTTGAGAATATCGACCTGTGCACGAGCATTCATATTCCCCAATTCGATATGAAGAGCCCCTCAGGCCAGACAATGTTGCATCTTGCATCCTCTCAAGGCTTTGATCGGGTGGTAGCCGGTCTTCTCGCTCGTGGTGCCAACCCAAACACGCGCGATAAGGCTGGATATACGCCTTTGCATCTGGCGGCTCTGAACAACCATGTTGAAATTGTCCATCGCCTAATCGTTAACAGAGCCGATGCCACAATTAAATCAGCCTCTGGATACCGTGCTGTAGATCTGACATATGACGAGGCTATCAGTGATGTTTTGTCGCCGCAGAGCCAACTAAGAAGAAGCGTCAGTGATCTTAACCTCACCAGAGTTTCAAGCGAAGAATCTCTCGAGCCAATGCCCCGAATGATCATTTCTAGGCAAAACACTTCGAATAAGAACTCTGCAGAGATTAGTCCCGAGTACTCGAGCTTTGAGGACGATGAGTTTGATGCCTCTAGCTTAGACCTAGATCCTGAAGAAAGGGTCGGTGAGATAGAAGAGCAGTTTGAGGGCAGCGGCATCGCCCGTCTTCACACCCGAGAATTGTCAAGAAGCAGCACATCTACAGACGATGAAACTCTTGAGCCCCAAGCCCCAGACTCGCCTGGTGTAGCAGCCCAATTGACAGCTCAGCTTCAGCAATTGCAGCAGACCATGGCAGAACATCTCCCAGCTCTGATGCAATTCCGTAACCTCACAAACCTGCCCAACTTGCCTCATCTGCCTAACCTCCCTCAAATTCCTGGCTTCCCTGCAGACTACCAGGCCATGAGAAGATTGGGCCAATACCTCACTCTCTCCGGGCAGCGTACAGATGCATCCGACGTCAATGGAGACCAGCAAGGCAATACAACCCAAGTCGGGGTTGAAGCTCCTCCAGCCTATGACGACATCTTCCCCGGAAGTGACACCAAAGCCCCAAGATCAGCTGAAGAAGCCGTGGCACGTCTAGCGGCTCAGATGAGCGCCAAAGAATCTAGGGCAAAAGCAGTTGCGTCGATGGAAGCAGTTGAGGAAGAACAAGAAGTCCAAATACATGAAGCTCTTACCAGCATGGCTCATCATCATGAGAATCAAGCTGCAAATGCCAAGAACACCGATGTTCTGACCATTGGTCCCAAGAATGCCATCACCAAGGAACAACAGATGAGCTTCCTCCGTGTATACCATGCCAAAAACACGGGTCTCGGTGCCGACCGCAACCTCTGGCTAGTCTGGATCCCGCTTCTTGTTCTCATGAGCTTTGCCATGTTTGCGACAACGTACCCACACGTCGTCGCCCGGCTATGGGCTACTGCATTGGATTTCTTTGGTGTGCCACAGGATAGCATGGCGAGAGACTTGGGCCTGCCGGTCGCAAACATGCTGACGCTGACCAAACTTTCAGATGTTCTGGGCACAGCAGTTGCAGCGGCAACGGCATCTCAAGCGACGCAAGTGGCGGCAGTGGCAGACATTGGCAAGACTACTGGCGTGGACGCTGATTTGAAGCAGCAGGTTGACGGTGGCGACATGGACAGCAGCTCTGTTACTGTACCAAAAGACTTGAACCACCACCCAGTTGATATTGCGGCGTAGCTGCAATAGCTCTGAGGCTCGTTGGACTTTGTTTCTTTGTTCTCGGTGATTGGTGTTGTTCTGTTGTATTGGAAATACCCCTCGTTTCTTTTTTTTTTTTCGTCATATGGTGCTCTGTCGTCTTCACTGGCAACGAACGCTCTTATTTTCTCGCATCGCATGTTTACCCTCCATCTCCAATCCTGTTTCTTTGCTTTCTGGGGGGGGGGGGAGGGGGAGAGTGGGGGATATCTCCCTCTCCATGAGCTTTTTACTTTTTTTTCTGTTCTACTTTTCTCGTACCTCATTGGGGTGACTCTCATTTTTGCGTTAGCTCAAGCAAGAAATGTTGCTGGAACGTCTGTATCTTTTGTTGTGTCTCTCTTGTGTGTGTGTTTTTTTTTGTTTCCCTTTTTCTTTTTTGTTTCTCTGGGGATAATTAGGAGTCGATGTCAATGGTTTTCTGTCTGTTCAAGTTTTCTTTTTTTGTCTTTATTGTCGGATATTATTTATTCTTTTTTATATTTACAAATATCTTGCCTTTTCTTTTTCTGCCTCAACATCTCATCTCGTCCACCTCAATGAATCTGTGCTTCAAAATACACAAGGCGACATCTAGTTAGTCGCCCAAGTCAGTTGGTTCAGTACATGAGGTCTACTACTACTACTTGTATATCCTGGGTCGGTCAGTGAGGAGAGATACCTTGATGTGCCTACTCCCGGTTTCTCGGGCGCCGCACATGTTGGGCTTCCAGGCGCGTGGACGAATGGCTATGTCACTCGGATTTGGATTCTTCATCTTTTCAGGTATAGGAGTGTCAGTTCGAAGAGGGGTGAGTGTTGGTATTTTCCATGAGGGAGTCATGGAACGTATCCAATATGTCATACACTAAGATTACACATGGCACTGGTACAATCCAACGCCCTCCTCCTCGCCCCAATGAACTCTGGCAGATAGATGACTGGCAGGGAGAGTACGCGGCCCAATGCTCAACAGCGCAATTTAGGTCTAGCCAATGGCCGATTTTCGCGGCGATCTGCAGCGTGTAACTGGGCGAGAAGACCCGGGAGAAGGTCTTTTGTAAGCGGATTATCGTGAGTGATTAGTAGCCGTGAAGCAGACGGACCGGTTGAGAGCATGGATTGGTGGAAGACCAGGACGGTACATCTGTATGTATGTATGTGTCTATCCAACGTCCAAGTGTACGTGTATGTGTTGATACAGGCGCTTGTGTACAGATGTAGCTGCTGCATGGGTCGTTGGTTCAGGCTGGATGGACGCTTCATTATGTGGGTGAGTTCTACGTTATATGTAGCTAGTTATGTATGTAACTTGACAGGCTCCTGCTCCTGGCCGGCCAAGCAAGGAGAGGAAATGGGGATTTGAGGGAGGAGAGTGAGGTTCTCGGACTTGGCGGCAAGTTCCACGGACGTTTGCAGATAGTGTTACATTGGGGGGAGAGAGAGATACAGGGAGGAGGGGAGAGGAGAGGAGAGGAGAGACAGAGAAGAAGATGTATAACTACATGGAGAGAGCAAAAAAGGAAGAGGAAGAAGAAGAGCAATTGTAAATAGCCGTCACTGATTGCAACAACAGAGACTGCCAATCATGGCTCGATTTGGCCGTGTCAAGTCGCCACATGAGCCATTTCAGCTCCAGCTCCAGCTCCAGCTCCAGTTCCAGTTCCAGTTCCAAATACAAGTGCAAGTCAACGAGTAGCAAGGCATATATACAGTGTTTGGGCGAGACGAGAGCGAGCAGTTCATGCGATGCGGATCAACAGGAACGGGCGTGGGCTCGCTGTGGCCCTATGCAGACTATTTACAAAGGCTGTAAGCCGAGTCAAGCTTGGCTGTCTGTCTCTCTCTCTCGCCGGGTGTTGTCGGCCCGAGACGCGGGTTCTTGGCAGACTTGCTCCGCAAGTTGCGCCCGCAAAGTCCAATTATCAAGAGGCACACTCGCACTCACATATGAATGTACTACATACAATTGTATGTGTTGTCTGTATTACATTGCACATGGTTAATGTGCCAGGCGTCGGGCCCAAGTCGCAGGTTGCAGTAGTCAGCGCTTATTCATTCGGGGCTATAACCAGTTATATAGGTGCTGTCAGTATGGGTGAAAGGTTCCCGTTGCTTTGCAGGGCGCTTCTTTTCCTGCTTTGGAGCGGCCCTGTTCTTGTTTGAAACCGTGCGTCCTTGTTGTTGAACGGGGATTGGGGGAGGGAGTGGAAGGGATCAAATGGGGGGCAAGATGCGGCCAAAGCGTCTGCGTCTGCGTCTGCGTCTTTGTTGCACCACCGACCTTCTCGCTCTCTCTCGCAATTGGGCACATTCGCGTTGTCTGGTGAGTGAGTTGTGAAGAGAAGACCGGACACCCATTGAAAAGAGCGCCGCCGGCAGAAAGCAAAGGAACTGAACAATGGCCTTCAATTCGTAGCGTGGCGTCCAGGGCCCGTCACCGCTCCATCATCCACTGAAGAAGCCCCCAAAAGCCACACACACAAAGACGGCCTGGCCTGTCTTGCTGTCTCACAGCGCCCCTCGGCTCCTGCCCCTCCAGCGCCTCTTCAGGGCCCTGTCCCACTGTAAAGCGCCGGTGCCTTTGGTGTTTGGGCAGGCTTTACTGGGACGAGTAGCCGTCTCCAGGGCGCTGGATTCGAAGGCGGTGAAAGCCGTTGTCAGTTCCAGACTTTTGTGCTGTCAATATCTGAACCGTCTCTGATCAATCAATCAAACAATCAATCAGCCTGTGCTATGCTATGCTCAGATTTCAAGTCTTATGCCGCTGGTATGTGAATTCAGAAACAACAAAAGCAATAGCTAGCAACAAGGGCGTAACTCTAATCACCACCCACAGGGTGCAGATAGTAGCCTGACTACACCCTTGGATCTAAGCGTGGGGTTTTTTTCTTTGGGGAAAGACAGATGGAAAAAGAAAAAAAAAGGATAATAAGAAGAATAATAGCGATATGGGCTACAAGGAACCGGGGTCATCACTCCAGCTTGCACCGAGTCCGAGGGAACAGATCAACAGCCAAAAAAAGACCCAATACAGGGACAAGGTTGACGGGCTTCTCGCGCTGGCGGGCTCGATGATGCGGAATCAAACAAACAGTGAATAAAAAAAAAAAAAAAAAAAAAACAGACACACGCAAGTCCATGTATCCACAACTCTGCGTTGATGGACTGCATGCTGTGACTGCACACACACTTTCGCTCCCTTCCATGTCACATGGAACAACAAGAATCCCTTTATATGGCCGGAACGCTTCCAACTCCTGTAAGAAAGAAGCCTCGCCCTGTGGGAGAAAACGCGAAGAAGCGATGCTGGGCACGACGTCAAGCTCATTACATCTATGGGTATAACCCTAACAACCCATAGGCCAGTGCCTCCACCCGCGGCAAGATCCAAGGATTACCCTGAATGTCAACCAGTCTAGGAGAACGCTCATGTCCCTTACATTCTTGGAAGATATATATGTACATACATACACATATGCATCCACGGGTATTTTCTGCCATACCCGTAGAAGATGGCAATCAAGGATTTATGCTTCTGCAAGTCCAGGTCCAATACACGCAGCCTGTACGGAATGGGCAAAGCTCTCAGGCAATGTCAGAGAGGCAGAGACAGACAGATGGTGAAAAAAAGAACGACGAGTGAAGGACATTTGAGTCTAAAACAAAGAGTTGGCAAGATGGGGCTATGTAGAAAATATCCTCGGCTCAAGCCACTTGGTCTCGAAGAGCGTAAGTGTACGGAGGCCGATCTACAAGTAGTTATACTAACTGTTCAAAGAAAGCCGCCATAAGCAATCGTCATCCGTTGTAAGACGCAAGATGCCGTCCTTCTAGTACCAGCACTTGATTGTTCATAGGGCTCCAGCTAATAGCCTCACAATAAATACACAGGCCCCCCTTGTATGTATAGCGGTCGCCCGGATTCTTCGGGGTTTATACTAGAGCTGCCGGTGCTTTTTTTTTTTTTTGCCAAGGGAAATTTTGACACACATAACCCTAATGATATATCCAGCACTACATGTGCTACCAGAAAAAAAAAACATCAACACCTTATTCCGGTAGCTAGTTTTATGATTCCAAAAAAGAAAATGTGACCTTGATGCTCTTCTGCACAATTGACGACGTCATTAAAAATCTTTGTAGATTTTCCCGTTCACATGCTGTTACCTTGCCTCTCTAGCGAGCACAACAAACACACATACACACACAGGACCTGGCCATCTCAATTCCGATGCCGAGAGAGGCAGGCCCACCAGACAAGGGCAGCATGGGGAGATGGGGTGAGACGAGACGAGGCGAGACAAGACGAGGAGTTGAAGATGAAGAGGGTGAGGATGGGGATGGGTGGGTGACAGGGACGCCGGCCGGAGAATAGATGAAGAACAGCGAGGTACGGGCAAGCACACACAGGCAGAGCACAAGAAAACGAAGGGCAAAAGGGGGAAGGAGAAGGGGAGGCTCGCCTAGAATAAAAGAATAAAACCCATGATGGAGGGTAGAGGGCCGGAGACATAGATGAACAGGTGGATTTGTAGCAAGACTGGACCTAACTTGACTGACAGGCGAGACAGACCCAGACCCAGTCTTGGAGAGCAGCCAGGTCACCCCCCCTCCGCCCCGGGATCCTGACATTCACACTCACATTTGCCTCTTTACCCCCAGCCGGCGTAGGGTTCACTAAAGAAAAGGACAGGCCAGCTAAGCCCAGCAGAAAAAAAAGGGCTTGCCAAGACCCCTCGCGTCTTCGGCCTTTGGTTCAACAAACCCAACAAAGTTTTGTGGACGTGAAGACTAGGGGGGAGGGTGTGTTGTTCCTTTTAGAGAGAGAGATAGAGAGAGTGGCTATCGTCATCTGGAGTTGCTATATTACAGGCTGCTTCGGGATATATTTCTTTCAGTGGCTTTAGACAACTACAAGTAAGCATATGAGCTTCCTTTTTTTTCTCTCTCTTTTTTACCCTCTTCTTTCCGGTTTAGAGCAAGAAGGGGGCTGCTCTCATGTGTTTGAGGCAGAGGATGCGACGTGCAGACAACAAAATGCACCGAGAGCCGGAGAGTGGACAGACATGGAGGGATGCATAAGCTTGGTTGGATATGCATACAGATGCAAGTTTGTATGGTTATAGAAGTCGCTAGTTATGTCGTTATACAGACCCGTCTGTGTCCTTGTGGTCGTGAGTATAGAGAGGTGGATGAAGAGGACTGAGCTGCCTCGTAGCTGTATTTTCCATCTCCGGAAAACCTAGAGAGATGGGCCAAGTGCGCCAGTCTTGTGCTTGTGTGTGGCATCTTGTCTCTTCTCTGGCCGAGGAGTCAGATATTTCCCGTTTGGGAAAATTGGCTTGGAGTCCAGCCAGATTAAAGTGCCTTTCCCGCGGAGGTCTGGTCTTTTGTATATGTCGATACATGGATACAGTTACACATTGTGGGCTAATTAACTGGTTGTTGTTGGTGAGAATCCGCAAACTACAATTACCCAAGTCGCCAAAGACAAGACAAAGCGATGCTGCCCCCGCTCCCGGGGCCTTCTTTGTGCCCTGGGCCTTGTCCCAGTAAGCCCATGGCCGGAAATGTTGAAATGATGTTGTCCGAGCTTATAGTGCCATCGCGTCCTGCTTCCCGCCTCTGTCGTGCCATATTGAGGAAATCGAATCACTGTATCCACTCCGAGAGGGCTTCTATGTGGATCGCGATTCTGATATATATGTGTGTATAGCGCCCGCAGACTTCCTGCGAGCCCAAGTACGGGCAATGCAGGTATTTGCGGATAGATGGGCAATCCTCGGCCATTAAGAACCAAATGTGTATCGAGGCTATCTAGGAGTCGTGTCTGAGAGCAAACAGGTTTTCTTGGCAACGAGGGACACCAGATGAGAGGGGAGAAGATGAGTAAGTAGTCAATCAAGTATGAGTATGAGTGTGAGTCTCTGGTAATTTGAGGATGAACAGGAGGAGCAAGACGACGGGGCACAGAGTCCAGATAAATGTCGATAAATGCATGTGGTTAAAAGGGGGACGCAACGCCTACTTGAGCAGAACTCAACACGCTTGTCTTGTCGTCTTTGTTTCCGGCTGGAAGGGGTGCCCATGTCGATATTGTTTGGAGGTCTGCAGATTCGCGTGCGCCACCCACGAAACCACGAAACCACAGACGGACAGCAGGTCTTTGCTGGAGTTGTGCCTCTGGTTCCCAAGCCCTAAGCCCGCGGACTCTGAGAGCACAAATCTGCAAGCGGTCAAGCGACAGCCCGAGAAGACAGTCCAGTCCAGTCCAGGACCGTGTCGCGGGTTCATGAGCAAAGTGTTGGCTGTCCAAGCTGGGTCAGCAGCCACAGTCACAATCATCGAGTCACTGGGGGGTACAGACAGACCAGACACATGGACAGATACATGCTCATTGAGATATTCTCTCACTGAGCCCTCATCACCGTCTTACTGGGACGCGGGACGCGTGATATGTGTGTGAGTGAGTGAGTGTGAGTGTGTGCCATGCCTACGGATTGCTTCTAGCGCCGAGCAGCGGTGGTCTAGTGCGCAAGAGCGCCCTGTGCGTGCCACTGCCAATTTTAGTGCCTTGCGCTAGGCTAGCAGGTGCCGCTGAGCTGCCCTGCGCTGCCCTGGACTACGGCCACGGCCACGGCCACGGTTATGCTACGGCTAGCTAGCGGGCGCTATACTGACACAATCGTAGTGTGGTGGGCGTGGCTCTGGCTGCCCAGCTTCTAGCTTCCATAGCTTCCAGCAGGCCAAGCTCCAGGCGTCTAGAATAAGCTCCGTGGCCTGCTTGTATGCATGTAGCTAGTCAAAGAGGAGAATAACACACTGAGAAAAGAGAGACAACGTTCTCGTAAACACAGCCAATCAGGGCCCTGTTTCATAGACAACAACCCCTTGTCTGATGTGTCTTGTTTCCCGTCCTTGGGTTCTTGGGTCCTTGATGCTATGCTATGAGCAAAGGCGAGGGGCAGATCGGTTATGAGACTGGGCCACGCCCAGGCCACATTTGGCTAGCCGACCCAGAAAAGCCAAGCTGTGATGACGGGCCTTGGACTTGGCTATTGTTTGTTGTGGTTGTGATTGCAAGTGTGTGTAAACACGGAGACGAGTCTTGTTAGTTATATATGTGTTTGTAAGGGCCAGGAGCAGGAGACGTCCCGAGGGCTTGTGAGCGACAGCGGACTACGAGAAGCCTCTCACCTCACAGGCGGGCAAACACTGGGCTGGTGACTTACATACAGATGTATGTACATACATACATACATATGCTTGACCTTGAGCTTCGGTGCGGAAAGGAAGGCTGTATGTATGCATATGGATAGACAGTAGCCGAAGGAACAGCAACACTCCTAAAGCTAGATGGGTTGGGTTCAGGGAACACGGCAAACTAGACCACACCTATGATTCTTATTATTAGCATGCAGGCTAAAAAAAAACTCGCTTTCAAGAAGTCTGTAGCTAGTTATCGCTAGCTACTTCAGGTCATGGTTGGTGGTGACGACGAAGCTTTCATTGGATGGAATAAGACTTGTCCAGGGTTTGGTTTCGGACTGGGGCCTTGATTATCCTTGGGGGGGAGTGATCAGTCAAGTTGCAAGATGGCAAGTAGTGACAAGAGTTGGATGACGGGATGGTGGGAACTAGATTCATACGAACATACTGGCTCGCACAGCCTGGCGGGTGGCTGCGTGCAGATATTTGGCTGGCCACGCTGGTGCTGGCAACCCATGGCGGGAACATCAGGCCATTTTACTGCACTGGGATTTGTTTTTTCTTCAAGCTGCCACCCTCTACCCTCGCACCCAGAGTATATCCGTACCCGCACGAGTGTGTGTCTCTGCACTTGTGGTTGAATGAAGAAAATCTAGCCTTGTGCCCGCTCGCCTGGTGGCTGCTGGATGGAGCCCCTCTCCTGTCTGCAGTTTCATGCGTGCGTCCTGGGTCCTAGGTCCCGAGTCCCAGGCGCCGAGAACAGGACCCAGGAAGCAGGTCTGGGGTTGCTTCTTTGACTAATACGTGTCTTGGGTGTTTCGCAAACTTGTGTATAGTTGGTGGGACGGTGTTGACTGTTGTACAAACAGGAAGAAGATACAGGATGGCGAGCCCGAACCCGACAGCAGTCGCCTGGGCTCTAGGCTCTAGGCTCTGGGCCCTGGGCCCTGGACTCACGCTACAGGACGCCTGATGTCGGTGTCTTGGGCGCAACTACAAGCCACATCGTTTGCGGCTTGCTTCTGGAAACCAGATGTGAGCACGGGTGAGTACAGGCGGGTTGGGTGGGGTACAGAGGAGCAAATAGCGTCTTTTCCCTAATTTGCTGGCGGCCGAGACACTTGCTTGGCTGGCGAGATGGAATGAAGCAACTTACACAAGAGAGAGAGAGAGAAGTAGTAGTTGTATCCATCCATCCATGCGCAGTTGCTCGATCGTGCCAACACATCCAGCTAGCCAATCTATGCTAGTATCCGTCTGTTCTTCTATTGGCACGGAGACGTGGCACTAGCACACATGTATGTACATCCGCATGTACCTAAGATATTTTGCGCGCCGCTCCTTCCCACCCATCCTCTCTTGGCCGTGCAGTGAGTGCAGCGGGTCCCAAGGCAAGGAAAGAGAAAGAGCCTGGGTTTCCTGGGAAGGAGAGAAGAACAAAAAAATACACGCAAACATTAAACATGGATAAAATCCCAGGCCAGGTTCTTTCCTCGCTCACCCAGAAGCCATGCCTGCCCTGCACCTGGTTTCTGTGCTGCTGCCCTTTTTGTATCTGCACCTGCCCACCCTCAATTTTCCACGGGCCTCGAGTGTCTGGTGTCTGTTCTTCCACTTTTGCTCTTTTTTCCTCTTTCTCGTCGCCAGGTATTCTTGCGTGTTTTGCAGCCTGGCCGAACGAAATCTAGCCGCCGCCAAACCACCAAACCACCCAAGAACCATCGCCATCTTCATCGCCGCCATCGGGAGCGCCATCAGGAGCGCCATTGCCCTAGAGACCCGTTTCGCCCTTTCAGCTACTTTACTTCGCCTGCAAATGCAATCCAACACGCGCCGTGCTCTTATTCTCGCCTGCATCTAATGCCCCGTCGCCCGCAGCTCATCACCACCCAAAGCATCGCTCCGTAGCTCATCGACGACACACTCACATTACCGCCGCCCTCTTGACCGCTTCATCTGCCAGGTTCAAGCTACAAAGCTGCCAACTGGCCGCACGTAACCCTACGTCCTCATACCAACCAATCCGCCAGTCTCTCGACGACTCTACCCGCAATCAATCCGCCCATCGCCTGTTTGCCGCTCTTGAATTCTGCTGCACACGCTCCACGCCCATTCCAAGCAAGCCACCCCGCCCGCCCACTGCATCCAAACGGCCTGGTCCTGTGCTTTCCGAGATACTGGCTCCGTGCTCGCCCTTGGAATCCTGTAGTCTCCCTAAGCCGAGCATTTGGTCTCGTAAGTCTGCCCATCCACGCTTGACTGAGAAATCGCTCAGGTCAAGGTAAAAACAAGGCGCCCTATAGCTTTGGTGTCCGCCTTGTTTCTTCTTATCCCCCCGTGCATGTATGTGCAGAAGCATCCCCGAGACAGCCAACAACGCACGCATACAGGCCGCCTCTTTTTCGGCACGCACTGCACGCCAGCGCAAAAGGTCGCCCACTCCCCGGGCTCCCACTCTGCTGGGTCTTGTTTCATCATGCGTCTCTTTGTTTTTGTTTTCTAGGTGGCCTCGTCCAGCACAAGCTCGTTCGATGTCCATTGTGCTGGGCTGGGCTGTCTTTGTGCTCTGGAAACTAGACCCGGAACTTGTCTTTGACTTGGCTTGTCCTCGCTCAACTAAAATTCCTCCCGAACAGGCTGGGCCAGTGTGCTGCCAATAAGGGAGAAAAAGAAATAGAAAAGAAAATAAGCACAAAATCCAACGACCCCAGGAACCCAAATTTAAGACCTGACCCAGTGGTCTGGGTCTGCATTACTTGGGTACTGCCTGCTTGGAACGCCTGCATTCTTCTCACCTCCCACACTATTGCTGCGGCTGGCTGTCCCTTTTCTTACTCCTCTTTTTCTTCCTCATTACGCTCGCGACACAAGTCTCATTTGCTGCCCGGGAACCTCCTTTGCTAACAACTCGCCTCCATTGCCCAGATCTCGTGCGCCTTTATTTCTTGCCATCTTGCTTTGATTTTGACCCTTCACCAATTCTCCGAGTGGTTCACCATGGCCACTCAAATGCGGCCTCTGCAGCCCGACAACAAGGCCGAAATGCACAACATGCAAACGCCCTCCACCATGGACGGCCCTCCCACCGTGTTCGAGCGTCGGACCAAGGGCGGAAGACTCTTGCGGTACAGACTCACCATTCTGCAACAACCTGAGCGAGCCCGCGCCTGTGGCTCTGGTTCCAAATGTAAGCCTCCTTTTCTCGCTAGCTACGGCGCAGCCGCGTCCTTCCCGTGACGTTTTGCATGCTAACGAGCCATGCCTCATTAGCTGCTGCCGACCGTAGACCTGTGGACCCTCCGCCCGTCGTCGAGCTTCTTATTTTCGATATCACCAATGGCCAAGAAAAGGACATCACCTTCTCGTACAACGTCAACTTCTTCCTATTCGCCACTCTCGAGCATGCTCGTCCCATGGCCCATGGTCGTGTGCAAACGCCCGCCGCTACCAGTCCCCCAGTGCTTACTGGTATGCCTGTCTCTGGCATGGCCTACCTCGACAGACCTACCGTTGCTGGATACTTTCTGTTCCCCGACTTGTCTGTTCGCCATGAAGGCCGTTACCGTCTGGCCTTTAACCTCTACGAAGAGATCAAAGACCCTGCTGATGCCAGCATTGGCCACATTGAAAAGTCGCCCGATGTCGGGCTTGAGCCTTCTTTCGACTGGCGTATGGAGGCCAAGTCCAATGCATTCACAGTCTACAGCGCTAAGAAGTTTCCTGGCCTCACTGAGAGCACTCTTCTGAGCCGCACTGTTGCTGATCAGGGCTGCCGCGTTCGTATCCGAAGAGATGTGCGCATGCGAACCCGGGAGAACAAGGAAAAGGGGAGAACCTCTCACCGTGAGCCGCCTAAGGAACTGGAGAGAATTTCTCGCACTCCTGATTGCCCACCTGGCGAACAATACCACGATCGTTCAATGGGCACCCACAACATGAACGTCGACAGTCGCATGCCTCAGCCCATGAACCCCTCTATTTCTCAGTACCCCGAAGGTCGCAAGACCTCCACCTCTGACAATTACCCGCCCGCAATTTCTGCACCATCCCGCCCGTCCTACTCCAGCACAATCACTTCGTCGTCGACGTCGTCAACAGCTCCGCCCTACACCCGTCCTGGCTGTGCCACATATAGCAAACCACCCATTGCTTCTAGAAGGCCAATGTCCCCTTCGAACAACCTGGCTCACAATGGCCCGACTCCTACGTACAATCACCCGAGTAGACCTCCCACACAAGGTTACGATCAAAACTCCTCGGCCTCGAATCCCTACAGCCATGCCATGGAGATTGACTCCAAGTCTGAACGTCATAACTCTCTGTCACAAAGCATTCAGCAATCACCTAGATCTCAATACCCGTCCGACTATGATGACAAGCGTGACTACCGCTCATCCATCACATCTCAAACCCACGGACACAAATCTCTCGATGATTCTACTGTAATCCGTCTAGCCGTTATGCGTTGTCTACCTCCTCCCGCCGATGGCCGTGACATGGCTCCTACTGGTCAAGTTATGCCAGAGATCCCTCCTACACAACCTCCCGCAGCTTCCAGCGGCCTGCAGAACTCGGTTATTGAGCTTGACACCAATGACGAGGAGCCTGCCTACGTTTACCCATACACCTTGCCTTCTTCTATATCAAAGCGTGGTCCTTCTAAAGAGGGCTGGGTCAGCCGTTCTTCCCACTCTAAAAAGCGCCACCGGGCCCATTCTCCCAGTGACTCGCAGCGTGTCTACAACCGTGGAAATCCTGGCGATAAAACGCGTCCGGCTGACCGCCCCAACATCTCGCCGTCTGAGGGGTCTAACAGCTACTTTGCGGATCGCCGCCTGCCACCCCTTGACTCAGTTCACTACATGACTGCTGACGGGACGTACAAGACCAAACATATGAACAAGTTCATCTGAGCCATCTAGACGACGATGAAATGATGGACCAGATCTTTTACATTTCCTGCATTTGCATGTGTATACCAGTCATGTGTACATATACTTGACATATAAATTCTTTCTGTTTTTCTCTTGCTCCCTTCCTTTGTCATCACTTTTCCTTTGGAATTCTGGTGATCGGCCTGCCACAGACCGGTTTTATCTCTTGGTTCTGTGCTCTCCATCTTCTATCGGTTCTTTTTGATTTCTCTTTTCTTTACGACACAACTTGACTGAAGCAGTCTCTGTTCTGTTTTGGTTTTCATCCCTTTTGTTTTTTTTTTCCTAATGCTACCGCTTCTGGGTCTTTGTGTCCTTTTTCCTTTTTTTTTTCTTCTTCTTTTTCTGTTGGATTTTTCTGGGTAAAATGGGAGGATTTTTATTTTATTATATTTAGTAGGCTTTCTTTTATTTCTTTTTTGGCTTTCTACAAGCTCCTATACACAGATACACCATTTCTTATGTTGAAATCAAAGTACATTTCCCCCCCCCCCCCCATTGTCAAGATATTGACTGTTGTGTGAATACTAGTCAACTGGTTGGTTGAAAGGAGAGGTGGTGAGGGTTCACAACTAAAAAAAAAAAAAAGGGAAAAAAGTGGACCCCTATCTTGATAGCCATTGTTTTCCCGACCGATCTCCAACGAAATACAACAAGCTTCGATGGCGCAGTGGTAGCGCAGTGGTCTCATAATCATGAGGAGCTTGATTTCCAAGATCTGAGCTTGACATGTTGTCATGATATCCAAAGGTCGTGAGTTCGACCCTCACTCGGAGCATTCCTTTTTCTCTCTTTCTTTTTTTTTTCACCTTTTTACTTTTTTTTTCTTCTAGGCACTAGCAGAACTGACTGGACTTGATTTCTTTTTGTTCAATAGTCGCGAGCAGACAGCCTAAGTCAAAGAAAAAAAAACAATTCGTGGGTAGGTTGATAAGGAATTTCGGCTTATAATTTTGGCTATGCTTCATTGCATATGCACAAATCCAAGAATGCATGCTCTCTGGGTTCACCAAAGCACAAGTACAAACTTTCACAAGTAGCTGGGTATAAGTGTACATTGTATATATGTGTATAGCTTCTCGTACACATGCGTTATTATGCGCATTGCATATGTTCATATGTACGTAGTTGTGTTGGTACACATGCATGCACAAGTCCTTTTTCCTGCTTAATGCCTGGTATGCAGGTACTAGGGATATGGCTTGGGCGCAGATAGGGCTGTTGATCGAGTAACTAGGTACGGACTTGAATGCCATGTAGTTACATGTAATGAATGGATGTAGTCAATGTCTGCACTTCTCAGAGAGAACTTACACCGGAACAACGTTAAAGCCAGAATACGTTCATACTTATTCAAACCAGTTGACAGAAGGATAAGCATAGGTAGTCTATAGCTTCACTCTCTTTCATGTCAGATGTTTTTGATTCTCATGTTCTTATGCATATCACTGTGCATGCTGCATACTTTTGTGCTCGTATGTATCTATACTTTGTGCTTTTATAGTAGAACTATCCTTCTTGCATTACGCAAGCGGCCAACAAGGGTGGAGAAGACAAAGAGAAAGAGTCGAAATATGGCTCACCGTACCAGCAATAGTGTCAAGCCCAGAGGGAATGAATATGCAGTCTAGTTACGTGCGTCCCCTTGAGAAAGGAGACCACTCACTCAAAGGAAGCGAAACACCATTGGCTGGACTATCCTAGGCCTTTTCGTGGCCTTGCTCTCGTCAGAGGCGGTTGCTGGTAGTGTAGGTTGGAAGAGGCTGGACGGATGCATGTTTGCTATATAGTGCGGCCGGTTGTATGCTTGGATAGTATACTACTGGTATAACTAGTCCTTGGCCCAAGTACAAGCGCAAGCTTCGAGGGGAAGCTCCGGGCGCTGGTGGGTCCTTGTCTCGGTCTGAAGCAGACGGCACCGGGTCGATGTCTAACATGCGACGTGCAGCTGGCTATGGCTGCTTAGCGCAGGGGAAGCACAGTGGACCGAGGCCGCTATAATGTTTCTGATGTTAGGGGGGGGGCGATAGTCGGCGGGTGTAAAGCCTGCGGGATGGGCTTGAGAGACAGGAGGCCGAACAGATGCTCCTATTGAATTCCAGGGAACAAGTTGGCAGGAAGGCGATGATGGGACTTGCATTTTTCACTGACATCTTTGGCGCAAGTGGTGCCAGGCGAGACTTCAAAGACAGAGACAGAGACAGAGACAGAGGCACAGGCTTTCAGCTGGCTAGCGTGAGGTCGATCGCGTCGTCCTATGTTTTTTTGTTGCCTTTTTTCCATGTTGGAGTCTTGGTTTAGATCAGGGGTCGTCGATTCAGAGTGGAGCTAGTTTAGTCATCAAGGCTCGAGAAAGCAGTTGCAATAACAACAACAACCACTGGTAGTCATGTACTTAGTCAACTATAACAACAACAAACGGGCCGTGGCAGGAGACAAGATGCGGGTGATACAAAGCAAAAGCCTCTTTTATCATGGGGTTTAATACCTTTCTTTTATTCTTGTTATTCTCTCACAGCGGGACTTCGGATACTAGTGGGTGTCGATGGTGTCGATCTGGAGTAGCCATGGTAGTTTCCCGTCAAGAAGCCAGTGATGGATGGATCCATGCAACCCTGGCGATAAAATTGATAGTAGCTTCCTATATTGGCACAATATGGGGTTACCGCAAGAAGAAGGGAAAGTCGCCCATGGAAGGAAGCTCTGGTCATGATAAAAGCGTGCTTTCCTCTTTTGCAATTGCCGTTGGGGCTCGCAGGTTTCCCCTCACTTGAAGAAGTTTTTGTCGTCAATTTCTATCGTGGTTCTTTTTTTTCTTCTCATCTCTCATCTCATCTCTTCATTGCCTTTTATGTTGCTATCGCTTCGTCTATTCTGCATTAGCGACGTCTGAGAACCAGCCCAGCGTGCAGAACAGAATAAAGAACAGGGACAGGCCAGGCCTGGACAGAAAAAACGGTGGCTGCTACCTGAGCAACCAGCAACCGCAAAACAACACAAACAAGCCGCTGTGAAGAGGAACAAAAAAAACTATTGGCCAGTCTTTGCGGGTGCGCTCATTTTCTTTTCCTTTGCACCTTCAGCATCTTCAGCGGCTGTTTCCCTCGCTGTCTTGCTTGCTTGAAGCATTGCGAGTCCGCAGTACTAAACTTTGCTCCTCTCATTTCCTGCCCGGCCCGACCACGACTGTCTCGGTCTTGCACGTCAATATTGATTGGCACGATACATACACACGTGCACATCATTCTCCGGTTTTTCACTCCCACCACGCGTTTCTCGACAATTCCACAGCTCCAACAGCCTGCATCTGCATCTGCGCCTGCACCTGCATTCCACTCACCAAAAAGAGAATCACGGCACACCTCCCAGCCTTTCCCACAAACGAATCGAATCGAAACATACAGCAACAAACACTGGAACATATCCATTTATTTTTTCGCCAGCTGAAATTGCCACCCACTCGTATAAAAGAGACGTCATGGCCGGCCTGACGCGCGCCTCAAGCAGTCGCTTCCTTGAAGGCTCCATGAACGATAGGGTTTCTGCTGTGCCGCCGGTGGAGTTTATAGGCCAAAAGCATTCCACTTCGTCTTCTTTTGCCTCGCAGACTGACCACGACAACGATTTCGACGATATCGCCGCCGAATTCTTGTCTTGCTCAAGCCCCCGCACAAGCTCGAACTCAACCCTGGATGCTGAGATGTCCAACATCGGCCCATCAAATACCAAGCGAACCTCGAGCAACATGAGCAACAAAACCAAGTCTGAGAAGCGGTCAAGCTTCCTCCCTGCTTTGTGGACAGGCTTCCGGGAGAAGCTGAGCTTTCGGAAGGGCGAAACAAAACGGCGTCCACACTCCATGCACGCCGGTGTACTTCTTGACTCCCGGCGAACCGGCGTTTCCCATTTCACCACACCTCCTTCTGATGGCTCGTCTTCCCGAGACCCCTCAATTCAACAGGGCTCTAGCTTTAAACCTCCTCTGGGGATGGGTATGGCCAGTAACGGCGACCGTCCATCCCGCGAAGAGGTCATGGCTAACTACAAGTCGTTGATGGCCCAGGGATTTTTTGGTAATCATGCCATCCAGTCTACTCGCCAGCCACCACCGAAACCATTGCCCACATCTCAGTCAATGGGAAACTTTGCTTCCCCCTTTAATACTGCATTGGCTCCCGGCACAGCAGACGGTCTTCGTTCTAACCCCGTTCCGCCTACTCCTACGTCTATGGAGCAAGATGATGAGCCTATGCAATCAATGGACTGGAGCTCGCAGGCTCACCCTCCTGCCCGTCCCCCATCCCCTACAGCCCGTCCCATATCTTCACCAATGGATCGCGATGTCGGCATCATGTCTGGCTGGCTGGGTGGCGTTGGACAGAGAAGGGGAATGAAGCGCAGTGGCGCTGACGCCCTCGGCACTGACGTGCCTTCCCATAAAAAGCTCCGCAAGTCGGCTTCCCGCATGGGAGATTTGAGCAATCTGGGTAGATTGCGTAAGCGCGGAGGGGAATTCACTGGGTTTTTATCAGGTCGGTCCTTGAGCTCGAGCTCATCCTCTTCGGGAACTTCCAATAAACCCTCCGGTTCTACTTCCTCGCCCTTCACAAAAGATCTGCCCATGTCACCACACTCACCCCTTCACCCAAATCCATTCTCTCAACACCCCGTCAACATCATGCCAGACCCTTCACCAGCGCCCACATCTACACCTGCCCCACCACGTCGTCTAAAGAAGCGGCCTACGATGGCTGACATCTCTGCCCCTCTTACTGCACCTGTGCACATGGCCCCCGGCGTCTTTGAGGGTATGCAGAATGGCTTTGATGTCGACTTGCTTGTCAGCGAGGAACTACCTGTCAAGGCTGTGTCGCTCTGGGAAGCCCAGCAAGAGCGGCTCCTGGCTCGGCGTCGCTCAGCCATGGGCGAGCTAGCATTGCACGACGCCCGTATCAACCAGCGCCCCGCACGGTCACCGCTCCAGCCAGACATGGCCATGGATACCGACGAACATTGCAGCGCATCAAGCGTCGTTGGTGGTCATTCCCGCTACCATGAGAAAGATTACCAGGAGTACCAGCAGCGTGGCGGTATGCAGTTTATCTGATTCCTTTATCCCAAAGTTTGTTGGTGCGTTTTATTCATCGGGATGGCCGGACTTCTTTCATGTATTATCTTTCTCCTTTTAAGCACCCAGTTATGGAACCCATGATAATGACGATGTTTTTGATGATTTGGGGGTATGTATTTCTGCTTCGATGTACCATGCGCACTACATTCTGCGACCTTGTCTTTTTTGATTGGCTACAGCTCACGGTTGGGAATACCGGCGTTTCTTTTCTTTCTTGCGGCCATAAATGGTTTAGCTTCTTGGTTTCTTGGTTGCGTTGCTTTTGGCGGATTCTTTGTGTTGACTAGTTCTTACTTGGCTTCAAAGTGCACAGGCTGTGTTTTTCCTTTTTTTTTTTTTTTTTTTTTTTTTTTTTGACAAATAACAAATGTATTTCTTGACTGGAATACAAAGATAGACCAACGCTACGCACGCAGTCTTCAAAAGGTGATTAGAAACATGTATGATATCGGACGAATGCTATCCATCGTGTGAAACAAAGGGAAGAGCGGTATCGATTGAGTCCAAATAAATGGTGGTATAAAAACAGCTAAAAACAAGTTGGAAATGCACGTAGTTAATTATTATGGTCAAGACAGCAGATGAATGTGGCCCAAAGAGGTCATGGTAGAAAGAAGAAGAATTTGGTATATCTATAGCGTAGCGAGGAGCATATAAAAGAGTAGATGATCATGGAGCAAGTACCACGCTAAACAAAAAAAAAAGAAAGAAAGGAAGGAACAGTATAAAGAAAAGCCAGCCGACTTCTTCGTCGAAGAAAGAGAGAAAAAAGTCATGGCGCGTCGTTGCAAGATAGAGAGAGAGAGAGAGTGAGGCAGAGAAGAAGAAGTATATGGTGGAAAAGAATATAAAGAGAGAAAAAAAGCAATGAGATCGGGGAGGGGAATATGAAAGCCGAAAGAAGAAAACGGGACTGGCATACAGGAGTATCACAACAAGAAAAATAAAGAAAAAGATATATGAAAACAAAGCCCAAAGAGAACGGAGGAAAAATCATCCAAGAAAAAAAGAAAAACAGGCGTCGGTCGAAATGGATATAAACGGAACTGGTAGCACGCCGCCATTATTCCATGTGAGCAGCACGGCTGCGAATCTCGTCGTCGCCCAACGCACACACCCAGAGGCACCGCTCGGTGATGCCTTCAATAGTCTGGAAGTCGTACAGCGTGCTCGCCTCAAACAGGCGCAGGAGCGTCTTGACGACGGCAGCCGTGCGGCGGTATCGCTCAAAGTTGACGAGGGGCATGGCCGTGCGCGACGCGGCGGGGACGTGCGCGGGGCGTTGTGAGTTATAGGTGAGATCATGCATGTAGATGCCGACAAAGGGGATGCAGCCCTTGTCTGAGCCTGTTTCCATCTCGGAGCGGATGTTGTAGAAGTTGCGGGTCGGCGTCATCAGGGTTTCGAGGCTTTGTACGACGCGGACCTCGGCGGCTGGGACAAGGGACCACGTCTTGGTGAGGCGGGTGACCTCGGGAGACGTGAGGGCCATGGTGATTTGTGCCAGGGAAGCAAAGTTGCGGTACCGGCGGCAGTGTTGCGCAATGTGGATGAGCTTGATGATGCAGCGAGCGCGTTCGTTGATGTTCTGAGTCAAGACGATTTCCGAGACAGCCCACTTGACCATGATGTTGAAGCGTGCGACAACCACGTCAATACCATGAGAGTTTGAGTTCTGTAGAAAGTCGAGCCACGACCTCCACAAGCCAATGGCCGAGGTTTTCCATCCCATCTCGACCAACTCCCTCCAGTCGATTTCAACAAGGGCTTCCTTTTCAATAAGTGTAAACTGCTGAGCAAGGACATTCGAGTCAAAGGCCAGAATGAAAGGAAGATGAGAGGCTGCTCGCTGATCATCCGTCATGGTGCTTTGCTTGGTCTGGGTAGCAGCTGCAGTCTCTGGGGCTTCTTGGGAAGCGTGGGGTGAGTCGTAATTGGCCTCATGACTGTGTGTAGTCGTGGGAGTGGCTTCGGGGGTCGGCGGAAGGGGTTTGTGCATCGTCAGAGGGGACTGATGCATTTCCATGATATTGGGGCCGATATTGACATGTGCCAATGGAGCCTGAGGCTTGGGGCTGTCCTTACAAGACCCGGGAATATTGATAGTTTGCTTCAGAGTCATGGGAGGGGAAGGAGGGACAACATGCGACAATGAATTTTCAGTCTCAGCAAGACCAGCTGAGCCATGGCTATCTGTGGGGCCCAGGTAGCTCGGTGTCGAGGGGGCATCAGCCAAATCAAGACTGTTTCTAGTGACGTACTCGCTGTAGCTGTTGCTATCCAAAAATGAGCCAGAAATGCGAATCTTGGGGTTGGAAATGCCGTCCTCATAGGTCATCTTGTCTGTCTGTACAGGCGCGCCAGTGACCAAGGGATGGCTTGATATAGATGCCAAGTCTTGGGAGCCTTCAGTACTTCCATCGTCATCTGTAATGTAGGTTGATTGGTTCATCGAGTCCCGATACATGCTCAGAGAGCTCTTATCATTGGCATCTCCTACAGGTTCGTATTCTTCTGGGCAGGAAGACTGGCTAAATGATTCTTTGTCATCAATGCCTGAATCATGGGCTTTGTCAGCTTCATAGAGGGGCATTGGGCCAGCGGGCAAAAAGCTGTTGTGCACAGGAGGCACAGGGACATGCACGGCTTCTAATGATATATCTGCCATGTTCATGATGGGAGAGACAACCGATCCTTCACCCGTGAAACTAGTTTGTCGATTTTTGCGCCTTTCAGTGTCGATAACAGTCCGGTTTCCAATAACTAACTGGCTCAAAGACACCCGCTGTTTACGGAGGCGAGGAGGTGCTGGCGTCAACTCAGTGAAGGTAGCAGGTTTCTCGTAGCGTCCTTCCAGCTTCATGAGGGCAATTTCAACACCACCGTCAACATCATCAGGAATCGCAGCTAGCTTGCGTAGCTCAGCCTCGAAAGAGGACCGCATGGGGCGATGCATCGACGAGTGTGTACTGAACAGAGACAGCTTCTTGGTGGCAAGTGTGGATGGAGAGGCTGGTGAGCTCAGAGGAATCGTGTGGGGAGGAGGCTCTGATGTGCTGGGTGAGACTGCTTCGTGATGAGAATCTTGGTACACCGGGGCCTCATTGTAACTAATTCTGTAAGAACTCCGCACTGAATCGGTAAAGGTATCAATTGTTGTCATTGAACGAGATCGAAACATGGACAGATGCTGGTCCAAATCGTTGACTGTGCTGACTTCTCGGAGGTTTCCAGCAGGGCGACGACGAAGCATGCGTGCAGGCTGGGCTTTATCACTCACTTCATGAGAAGCAGAAGACCCGAACGATGACGCACTAATACTACGTCTATGGCCGGTATGGTGGGAACCGTGAAAGGAAGTGCGTTGCTGCTCGACTCCCGACATGGTTGAGTTGTGATGAGATTGGGTAACTGTGGAAGCTACAATAGAATCGTCTGCCTGCGACTCGAGACAAGAAGGAGACGACTCTTGTTGGGCCACAGGCCCGCTACTATTCACCCGAAATTCTGTCTGTACATTGCTTGATAGTGGAGAGCCAGCGTTTCCTGCCTGCATCGCAAGAGCAATGGCACGGGGGAAAGTGGCAGTTTGGGGGCTTCGGAATGCCTGGTTAGGGGAAAGACAACCGCCTTCCAGAAAACTTTGGAGGTCAGGTACGAAGGGAGGAAGGGTGATGTTGACGTCAGCAGGACGAACGAAGAAACTGTGATTCGCCAAGTGTGAAGTATGTCGTAGCGTCTCACGTACAGGGTCGGGCGGTGTGGAAGGTGGTGTCAGATCCCCAGTATGGGCGAAAGGTTCGGCAAAGGTCTCCGGAGCATAACTGAGTCCCACGATATTGGGTAGAGTTGACAAGTCAAACGGCTCGTGTCTAGTATCGTTGATAATCATGATAGACTTGCTACCAGCTGTAATAGCGCCGTCACTCAAAACTCGCTTGTGGGTATTGTGTCGATGGCTAGCACTACTACGCATACTGGTCTCGTCAAAAGAGCCATCGAGATGGGCAGAATCAAAGGTAGGAACCCGAGGCTGTGTGCCAGCTTCCCCCGGACGCGTGACCGAGTCTTGGAAGGAGAGTCTGTTCTCAAATCCATTTCCTGTCTGTCCATCGTGGACAATTGCTTTGAAGGCATCTGCAATAGAAGCACCAAGCAGATCAACGCGGACAGTGGGTTGATTATCAAACTTTTTGGACCTAACCAGAGGCACAACGCCACTGGAAGGCGTCGGGTTAGAAAGCAGCCGAGATAAACGCAACTCTTGGTGGACGAGGCGTATGCCTGTGATAGGACAGCGTGTCGTACTGAGTGCTCTCTTGACAGTGTCGAAAAGTTTCTTGACAGCAGGGCCAGACCCATATTGCCGATGGACAGGGACCTGGTCGGATTCATTGTCCATGGTCGACCAACGCATGTTCTCAGAAACGTCGAGGGAATGTCCAGCCTCTACCAGTGCCTGTGAAGGAGGGAATAAGTCTCCGCGCATTAGGCTTCCCGTAAATGGTGCGTTTTCTGAGTTCTCTGCCGGTTGGTTTACAGACTCTACGCGATCCCGCAACGAATCAGACATGCTGCCATTGCGTTTGTGAGGTCTAACTCGTTTTCCAACAATGCCTTTAGGAGCTGTGGCTACTCCACCGGAGGTATTGAGGTTCTGCGCTGTGACAAGGCGAGTTGAATGGGATTTGCTGGTGCCAGTCAGACCAAACTTTTGCAGGTTCTTGGAGGTGGGGAATGTGCAAGATGCAACATCAATACTAGACACGCTCAGTGGGTTGAGACCGTGGCGAGGGCCACTTTCCTCACTGGCTGATTGTTTCCGTGTACTCTTCGATGCCTCTGGGGCAAGAGAAAAGTCAACACGAGGCGACGGGTCTTGGATCACGGCCGCGATACTTGGGTTGTTCTCGAGTTCGCCACGCGTGCTATCAATAGAGGGTCTGGTACTAGATTTCCTCTCCCAGTAGGCAGGGTTTATGTTGGCATCTCTATGACCAGCAATGCCACCAGGGGTAATATCGGGGTCAGACGATGTTAGAACGGAAAGACCGTCAGTATCCCAGAACTGGGCACACACTCTTCTCCAGCACTTTTTGAGTTCCCCAACAATCTTCTGATGAGGGCTGACTTCCTCTCCAATCTTGGCCAGATTACTGTTCAGCTCATTTACAAGATTGCAAAAAGAAACACGCAGTTCCAAGTTTGGCATGAAGTCATCCACAAAGTAATTGAGAATCCAATGCCTAAGAGCAACAAAGGTTCGTACGCGTACAACCATGCCAATTTCGTCGTTGCGGTCAGCGGCCCAGTGAAACCTTGAGATGAGCATTCGAATAAGGTCTAGAGGCTCAAGAAAGGCACGGAAGGTGAGAAAAAAGTCGGATAACATTTCGTAGTCGAGGATAGAAGGAGATGTGATTTCTGCAATGAGTCTGGCTGGTGTTGCAGCCATTACAGCCCCTGCAGGGGAATATCGCACTAGGTCGCCGTCGTCGCACATGGGCTTAAAGGTGAGAAAATCAAACATTGATGGGCCGATTTCCTGGTGTGTTGGGATATATGTTGCCCTCGCAGCAGTAGCTGCAATCAGGGATTCCTGGTCAATGCTTCCTCGGGACATGGGCGTTGTTGGTTCTGATCGTGAAATGTTTGCGGGGGTGACGGTCAACATTGGAATGGTAGGCATCGATGGTAGGAACCTCCGCGGGGTTTGAACCATCATCCATGTAGGTTCGCGAGATGCGCCATGTATAGAAGGAGAAACAATGGATTGGCTGATGTGACTCGAACGGGGTAGAGGCGTAGGAATCGCGGAGAGGGTTTGAGCAATGCTGGAGTGAAGGTCTTCGGTAGCTGTGTAGTTGGATACTCGCAGAACGGGAGTTCCACGAACGGTAAATCTCGGGCGGCCGATACGTGGTGATGGAATCGAAACATCGATAAAAGGAGAGACCTCTTGTTCCTCGGCGGTTCGTGGCCGAGCATGTTCACAGTCATGGTCATGTCCAAAGCCATGATTCTGGGAAATGACAATCTTCAGGCCGGCAGAGCTTCCCTCGTCCGTGGCCATGGTTACGGATGTTGTGATGGGAACATTGTGTCGAGTAGCGTCAGACACTGCTCGTCGCCGGCCTTGTATCGTTGCTGTGGATGTTTGGCTGATCTGAGTTACATTCGGGGTCGAGTGTGTGGGCGCGCGAATCGGCACAACGGTGGTGGGTGAAGGCGGCTCCCATTGACTGAGATGCAGATCACCGCTCGCTTGTTCCGATGTGGGGATTTGCAGTTGGTTGTGCTGCGCCGTGGGGTCGAGGGTTTCGGCCGCATGCTCACTTTTAGGTGGCTTTGTATCTGCGACAGCGGCATCGGGTCCTGCAGTAGTGGGTGGGGTTGCAGGGAAAGCATTTGGCTGGGTGAAGTAGCGCTGATTTGCTGGTCTCACAACTGGTCTGTGTTGCCATGGCACTTGATGTTAGTGACGCTTCGTGGTGCACGGTATGCAAGGCAATGTGGGGGATATGCACCTGAGGTATATCTTGCCGTTGTTCCCGACATTGGACACAGAGAGGCCCCGATGACGTTGCGAAGAATCACCGGCACTCTCTACAGCCAAACGGTCGACATCCGAATTCTTTCGTATCCGCGTGTGGATGTTGTGCTCTTGGTGTTTTCGCTCCGTCTTTGGCACAAGGGGCTTCAGTGGCGCCGACGAGGCCACCTTGAGTTTCGTGGGCGGTTTTAAAGGCACCAGGCGCTTGGAGGGAGTCGTCGATTTTGGTGTGACACGCCTTAGCCGGCTATGTGAAGAATCGACAGAATGCGGTGACAGGTTTTCGGGTTGAGGCTGTAGATGTATTTTTGTTTTGATTGTGCGGGTGTAGGTAGGCTCTGCCTTGGGAGCCCTGTTGCCTGGAGAATCGTCCATGGTCAAAGACATTCAGAAAGCCGTATTTCGAGCCGTATCGCGTGCTGGCGTAGATGTCGGTCGGCGTAACTAATGATGATTCTAATTTGTATTTTCTGTGGTTGGCCGATTCTGAGCGTATTTTCGCAGCCGGTATCTCCTATTATTTCTTCCTTTGGCGGCAGGATCAGAGAGCACAACGAGCGCTGTTGTGCATAGATTCTGCAGATGCAACATCAAGTTTTAGAGGTTAGCTTTGAGCTTAATTGGCGGGCGATTTCTTGATGCGTGTGGGATGTGGTGAGCAGCAAAAGGGAGGCTCGCTCAATGTTCAATGTTACTCGGGGCGCACAATCAATCACACACGTGACAGCGAACCAACTCAAGCCGCTCTCACGAACGCATCACGGATGCAGATTTTGGCGTTGAACAGTGCGATGTGGTCTGTGGGGCGGGAGGAGAAGAATAAAGGAGCGGCTCTGCGCCTCGTGACGACGACGATTATGAATAGGAAGACCAAAAGCATGCGAATATCTCTGGGACAAGGGCGATGGAACGAACAGGTTTGACGTACCGAGCAAAACCATATAGAAGCAGCGAGCAATTCGGCCAGGCCAGCAATGATGAGAGAAGAAGGCGTTGATCAGCGGCCGCGGCTGGCTTATTTGCTCGAGCCTTGCAAGCCAGGTTAAGTGGCCAAGTTGCCGATTTTCTGGGGGGGAGGGCGCAAGTTTTTTGCGTGTAGAAAAGAATAAAAACGAAGACAAAAATTGGCAAGAAAAAAAGGATCGTGAAGAAAGTCTACAGAACAGGGCAAATCGCTCTACAAGGCAGGAAAAGGAACGGCACGACATGAACAAGGAAATCACTAGACCGACCAGGCAAGAGCCACAAATGTGCAGCTCAGCTCAAATCCAGAAACAGAAGCAGCACAAGCGAGAAAGGAAGGATTCCAAGATCAAGACGGGAGTTGCACACAACAGTTTAATTCTTTTTTTTCTTTTCTTTTTTCAGATATTTTCCATTCTCCCTGTCTCAACACACTTCACTTCATTTGCATTCCTATGAGGAGGGGAAGGAGAAATAACGAGATGGGGGAAATTATGCAAAGCCGGATTACCGATATCCAAGGAGAAATGAAAAGAAAAATGGTGTCACAATTTTCCCTGGTAAAACATTATTGTGCCCAAAAGAAAAGAAAAGAAAGAAAGAACCCAAAAGCAGAGCAGGCAACTGCCATCAATAGGGGGAGGCAGAGAAGAAAGAGCAAGAGTCCTTTCTACCTTGCCTGCCTTGTTTTGACAAAAAGAAGACGAGGGATAAATTGATGATAAAATACAAAAGGTCAGTGTCAGTGTATATCATCTGTATCCGCACGGAAATGGAGGAGTCTAGGATGGCACTGGGATTAGACGGACGGACGACACAAGACAGAAGGGGGGAAGGAATGCAGCGCAGCATAGAACTGGCAGCTGCTGTATCTGTCATGGTAGCTTCCTGCAATCAATGGCGCTTGCTGCGGGATCTGGGAGGTGGGAGGTGGGATAATGTGTGATGGCAGTCACGGAGACTTGACGTTTTGCTCTTTCCGTCTTTCTGTCGAGTGCCCCAGTCTTCTTTCCATGCTTCGCACTTTCTCGTTGACAAGACTTATAGTTGCCGTTGTTGTCCCTACCACATCCACTTGTGTACTAGTCAGTACTTGTATTTTACCCTTATTATTTCTTACTAAGTCGGCTGGAGTCTTGTCTCCGACTTGAGAAAAAAAACACCGAGTATCCCAAGACTCTCTCTCTCTTGTCGGACTCCGCACATCTTGCCTTGGCCTCTCTGTCTTCCAAGTCACAAGACTCCCTGAAAAACTGCCCGTGTCATTTTCCATTCTCTTTATTGAACCTTTAGTTACTGACAGTTGGTTGTGTGCCCTCTTCCCAAACTTCATCACCAGCCAGGATCTCCCCTGCTCATTAGCTCGATCCCTACTATAACCAACTACTATCAAATCAGACCCTATTCACATGTTGGTCCGCGGGGACAACACCAAGAAGGAGAGGGGAACCCTGCACCGCGGATGGCTGGGAACTGCGTAAAAAGAGAACAACTCTCGACGTTGTGGGCCTACATGTTCTCTTTCAGAGTCCCCTCAGGGGACTCGCTTCTGCTTTTGTGTGCTCATGTATCAATATGTATATGTGCTGGCTTCTATAGCATAGGGTAGACCATTTCCCTGGGCTCCCAGCTCCCAGCCAAACTTCAGATGGAGATTAGATAGTCATCGACTCCCAGCTGCCCCGACCCCGACCCCATAACTCCAAGCCAAGGACCCTCTCGCTAACCCTCTCGCATCGCATCGCCCACCCAACGCCACCATTGTGCAGAGACACGCCAGAACCGCCTGCAAGCTCGCGTAGTCAACAATGCGCGTTATCTTTGACTAATCCCAACGCCGCCCTCAGAGACACTTTTATGCACTTGTGATGCGTCGTTCACTCTTCTAGACTTGTTCGACCTTATATTCCAGTACTTGGCTTTATCCCGAAGCAGTTAGCCAAAGCCATACAGTTTCAGAAGTATGCGAGCCCCAGCTGTGAAGTCTGTGGATACATACACTCAAAGATGCTGGCTGGTACCAAGCTTGGAAAAACCACTGAGCGCAAAGTCTTGTGTGTGTGGGCTTGCCAGGGTATTCTCGTCCTCTCATGTCTCTCTTCCTCCCTCACATGTCCTCACACATCGCCAACCTTTCCTAGTCTCATAGGTCCCGTCAAGTCCAGCGCTGCTTCCCTTCGCCTTCCACATTGACGCATGCTGCCACATACAATCAGATACAAGTAGCTATTACAACATTACTACACAGCCCAAGAGCAACATCTACCAGAGTCCAAGGTTCCCAAATCGCTCTGTCCCCCCATATATGCCCTGTATCTTCGAGGGCCAAAACTGAATATGGGTCTGTGATCAAGCAGGAAGAATCGTTGCCAATGTGACTCTGTGGCTTTTTTTTTTCGTTCTGTCGCGAGTTGTCGAATAAACAGTCGTCAACTTGTAACGAGGTAAAATCCTACGCATGGACAGGGCCACCCTCAGACCCGTGTGTTGTTTGTACACACATTGAACCCATGGGTCAAGTAGGCAATCCTCTCTCCTGAATAACACCGTGGTACAGAATGTAAGAATAAGAAAATAAAGAAAATAAAAGGGAGGCAACTGTTGATGTTGAACCCTGTTATGTACGAACCCTAAGGATCCTCAAAACAGTTTCACCTCATCCAGAGTTGATATTGATATGCCCAAACACAATTATAATTAGATTCCAAGTTTTACAACTTGTCGACATTCTGCTCGTGCAGATCAAGATTAAGACTGAGACGTGACAGCGCAGAACTCTAGCCTCTTCCCTACGGGATGTGTCCTGAGCTGTATACGTGTATGTATGTAGTTACATACATAAATTTGCGTGTTGTTGGAGTGTGTGGGTTTGCACAATTTCTCAAAGTCATAATTAAGGCATTGATTTGTTGAAGCCAGGTCATGGGAAATAAAACAAAAATCCAGCCATTGGCATTCCGAATTATATCCGATTACCATCACAAGTCTGAGCTTGGCAACATGACTGTAATCTAAATAGCTAGCCTCTTCTACTACAGTGTGTATGTACAAGTGCAAATACAAGCAGCCGTGGTATTCATTCTGTCCAACCGCGATACAAAGTTGTACGTCTCTTCTCTACTCAGGAACCTTGGCTGCGTTGATGGCATCCACCATCAGGTTCAAGAAGATCGGTCCTGGATCCAGCGCCGACCCGTCCTCGCGGGGTTTGCTTGCTGCCTTGGCTTCAAAGAGGAAATCCAGCACCGTCTTGATGCCTAGCTCGACACTGAACTGACCCTTGCGGCGCTCAGAATCAGTCATGATCGCAGTCTCCTGGATCTGGCTGCAGATGGACTGAATGGCATTGCGGTCAAAGATGCGGCTGTGGTCCATGACAACAGCCAGCTCGTTCAGGCTGCGCAGCGGGCGCACGTCAATCTTCTTGTCGAAAATGTCATCAACTTCAAGAAGCTTAAGTACGCGTAGCTTGGTCGTCGTGCAGAATACAAGCAGGCGGTGATCCTTGGGAGGCGGAGTGCTGATCAATGTTTGCAGCGTGGCGAGGATGTTGTTACTGAAGCGCGGCCCGATCGGCGACCAGTCAATGAGACGGTCAAAGTTGTCAATCAGGATTAGGGATAGAGGACTTCTGTAGGCGTTGGCAAACACGCGGTTGATGTAATCGACTGAACAAGGGGTCTGGGTTAGTCTTGAATCAAGCATGCCACGTTGTCGGCCACTAAAAGACCACGTGCAGGGGAAGGGGAAGGGAAATAGAGCATACTCTTGGACATTTCGTCCCTGTAGGGAAGTAGGTCCTTGGGACTCAACACCTTGACAAATGGATACTGCGACATTCTGGCAATTTCCGCTGCAAGGGCTGTTTTACCAGCACCCCGAACACCATGGAAGAGAATGGCTTGGTGTCTTTTGCCTTCAGCTTCTCTGATGGTGTTGAATGAGCGCTCACCCTGGTTCAGGATATCCTGGATATGCTCAGGGTTGAATTGGATGATACCGTTAGGAAGCAAAACGTCAAGATCTTGCTCATCAACACCATAGGCAGGGCGCACTTCTTTGAGAGCTTGTTCAAAGTCGGCCATGGTGACCTTCATATTGGCCACATCGTCCTTGATGCCAGCGACTATTCAGAGCATTAGTAACAAATAATCTTGGGAGTCACGAGTGTATGAGACGAGACGTACGCTGGTCGATCTTGGTATGACGAGAAAAGGCAAATGATGTAGCAGCTTTGACCAGACCGCTAAGTTCGGCACCAGAGTAGTTCTTTGCCTCAGCAGCGAGTGACACCAGATCAACGTCATTACCAAGAACATCGTTGTCACGCATCTTGCTGGTGTGGATTTTCACTATTAACAGAAAACGGGTGTGTTAATAACGAAACAGAGCCGTGATTGTCGGATTTTTGGATAGCAAGGCACTTACAGATCTGGAGACGGCCGTCTTCGTTGGGAAGGCTAATCTCCAGTTGAACTTCCAGACGACCAGGACGCAAAAGAGCTTCATCAATCATGTCCTTTCGGTTAGTCATACCAATAAGCAGAATGTTATTGAGCTGGTCAACACCATCTAGCTTGGTAAGAAGCTGGTTGACAACACTGTCACCAACACCAGTACCACCACCAGCGCCAGAGCCACGCTGCTTGCACACTCTAAATATACAAGGTTAGAAAGCCAGAGTCGTTGGACATATGGGGGTTTCGGGACTTACGCATCGAGCTCATCGAAAATGATGACGTGTAGACCAGACTCATCGCCCTTTTCTTTGTACTCCTTTTCGGCACTGTAAACGGTGTTAGCCAAGTCAAGTTGGAGCAGCGATAATAAACCATCTAGGCAAACTCACTCTGCAAACATCTTCCGCACGTTTTCTTCGGATTGACCGACAAACTTGTTGAGAATCTCAGGACCGTTGATGATCTTGGGTTCACGACTGTTGAGCATCTTTCCAATTTGTCTGGCCATGAGAGTCTTTCCCGTTCCAGGCGGGCCATACATCAGAATACCCTTGACGTGCTGAATACCCAGCTTTTGGACCATGGCCGGTGGAAAGATGCGTGAGGCAAAGGCACGACGGAAAATAGTGGCAAACTCTCCGGCAAGACCGCCGATTCCCATATCCTCAAACTTGAAGTCTGGCGCAATGATGGCATTGGTATTGGCGCGTTTCATGGATGCCTCCATCTGCAAGTCGCTAGATGCGTCACGATGGAAGACGATCTGACTTTCAGAGGTAATGATACCTCGGGTATTGTGGTCGCGGGAGCTTACTTGGCCTTCGACAGCCATGCCAAGATCAATGAGCGTCACTGTCTTGACGACAACTAGCAAGGGAATGGACGAAACATCCATCAAGATCCGCTGGCCTGGCTGGACAATGTGGTTCTCAAAGCTGCGGTTGAATAGCTTTTGTAGGTCATCTTCCTTGTACTTTTGGGCGGTCTTCTTGTTAGGCGAGGCAAAGCCAATCTCAACGTCCATAGTTCCAATGTACACCTGCTTGTTGTTGCCCTGGAAAGGCGTCCACTGGCGACCAGTGAATGTATCGCGAACACTAATGCGAGCCCAGTTACGCTGCGGCTCGGAAAGGCTGTGTGAGTGGAGTCAATGGTCAGTACTGATTGCTTACTAGACGGGATGTGGGCCATATGCCTGGCCTTGGGTTGAAGTAAACATACCTGATGCAGCCCCGAGGGAAATACTGCATTGGACGGGCCGTCATGACAAATTCCTGGCCATCCATGTTTGTGATGAGGACGTAAATATCGCTTCCGTCGGGATTCGGGGGGAAGTCGGCCGAAGACACGGCGCATCTGATAGACAGGTTAGCATGTACGAGCCCGTACACTGATTTCCGATGGGCCAAGTCACTCACACATTTTCGTAAATTAGCCGCGTCTGCATTGTCTTATCCTCAACCTTGGCCACCTGTAGGTTGATTGCCGGACTGCTGCCACTGCCACTGCCACCGGCTCTTGGCTTCTCAGAAGGCGGGCCGCGAGATGCCATGGGCTGCTGTCGTTGCTGAGGCGGCTGCTGCCCATAGCTTCCAGAGTACCCACCCGGCGCCGGAGCAGCAGCCCCGCGGTTGCCGAAGAGCGCATCGCTGTCGCCTGGTGCGGGGCGGCGGGGAGGAAGATTGCCCCCACCAGGACCGTAGGACGGCTGGCCGAAGGGCGCAGGGTTCCGGGACATGGTAGCGATGGAGGTAGAAAGAGGGATGTGAACTAGAAGCGCTTGCCTGGTCTACAGGACAACGTGTATCGGAGTATCAAATTAAAGACGAGTCAATCGGTGAGGTCGTCGATGTTGATGTTGAGAGTATATATTAGGATAGGGGAGGCAGAAAACAAGGTCGCTGTCAGCAGAGAAGGGTTTCGAGCAAGAAACACTGGGTCTACCAAGTGTGTAGACGGCAGGGAGGCGAACACAGAAGAGAATCGAAACTGGATTGTAAAGAAAAACTGGCGATGAAACCGAAACAGTCCTTGTCCAAGTTACGGTGCTTGACAAACATCTAACAAACTGGCCTAGCTTGAGCTAGCTTCCTGCGACAATAATCACGTAGATGTGGCAGCTGTTGAGGGGCAGCTGGCAGCTGGCAGAGCTGTGCGAGACCAGCACTCATGTGGCACTGTCGCACAGCTGGCAGACATGGGCGCCACCTGCCGCGGGCGATGCTCTATCGGAAGTCTAGAACCATGGCAGAAGGCTTCCAGAAGCCACTAAACTAGAACAGCCATCCAAGCACAAGGCACAAGGCGTGATGTGGGGCTGGCTCCTCTTGCCTTTTACGGGAGGCCATGGCATATTGGGGCTATTAAAGGTCTTCATGGCAACGGGTTAAAATTGGCCACTGTTGCTAAGGCGTAACCAACAACCGCTAGTTAAGCTAAGCATCGCGGTGCCTGGCACCCACGCCAGAAAAACGCGCTTAGGTCGGCCTGGACTCGAAAGCAAAAGACACCCCTGATGCCAGTGTCAGGCGGATTAGTGGCTCCATAGTGCCAGAGTGTGTGCTTTTAGCTCGATGGCGCTGTCGTCGTCATCGTCAGGGAGTTAGTTGTGTCTGGAAGCTAATAGTGGATGGGCAATAATATAAGAAGACATGGCTGACTCTAGAAGGGACAGGGGCCGCTGCAGGACGGCATCATTGTGCATGCAGGTGGGTGGCAGCATTTCTTTTTTTTTTTTTTTTTTTTTTCGTGATTGGTTTGCTACACGTCAAGTGTGGCTTAGGAGAGGAGGACGACGACGATGTGAAGAGGTAGACTAGATAGCAAACACACACACGCCCACGCCCATCATCATAATCACGCGCGCCCGCAGACTCAGACTCAGACTGCAGACTGGAAGAAGAACGGAAGGGTGGCAGCCATCAGGCCAAGGCAACTCCAAAGCATGACTTGGCCGGCTTGGCCCGGCTCACCTGGACCTTGTCTGCTTGCTTGGTCTGACGTCGGTCCCTTGAGGAATAGAGCCCTGCCTGGCTTTCATAGTTTGCCGTCTTATCCATTTCTATTCGTCTGGGAATGTTACATATAACTAACTAACCCTGTAAACTTTTCTTCTTCTGCATCATACTTTACTTTGGCACGTTTTCTCCCTTTTTCCGTCTTTTTTTCTTTTCCCTTTCCCCCCAAAGTCCTTCTTCTGTCTCATTCATAACTACAATTTGTTAACTATAGTCAACTGCTCTTCTTACCCGACTACACTTCTTTATCTTCTAGATTTCTATCATACGCTGCTTGCTGGTATTGACGCACCCCATCTTCGCATTTCTCCTCCTGCCCACTTCCCACGCAGGATCATGCTTTCTTGACCTCCAGCCTTACTACCCCCCGTCTTACAATGTCTTCCTCACCGACTCTATCCACGCCATCGTCAACGTCGTCGACATCGTCGGCCTCGTCCATTCCTCTCTTCATCCGACGCCCGTCCAAGTACCTCTCCAACATTGAGCGCCATGCCTCTCCGGCCGCGCCGCCCGTCGACTGGCTTGCCCGGACGTGGAGCGTGACACACTCAACTCTCGACATGTGGCGCTCCGCCCGCAATGTGCGTATAACGTACAGCCAGCTGCCCAGCAAGAACAACCGCTCGCGGCTGGACGACCTGGTCGAGTATGAGAGCAACAAGACTGCCGCCAGCCACCCCGTCAAGAACGTCATGGGCGTCGACACCGTGTCCAGCGAGGACGCCTCGTCATGGACCTGGCGTGGGCGCGGCCTGCTCTTCTTTGTCACTAGCCATTGGGAAATCCTGGCCTGGGGCGAGAACGTCCTGCCGTCGGGCGAGGTCGAGTGCTGGACTGTCACCTGGTTTGCGCCCACGCTGTTCACCAAGGAAGGCATTGACATCTACTGCAGTCGCCCCGAGGGCCTCAGTGAAGACATGTACTCCCAGATCTTGGCTGGGCTCAAACGCATGGAGGGCAAGCAAGTGCCGAAGCTTGTCAGCGAGCAAATGTCGCCCGTAGAAATCCGGCTGCCCTGGAGCGAGAGTGATCTCTGAACCCGCCAGGAAGCCCCCGAGTGCAGCCTACCGGCCTGCATTTCTGTATTATTTTTCCCCTTTTGTTTGTCCTTTTTTCCCATTGTTCTCCTTTTGCATTTCCTCTGGCATTACTACTACTATCATTGTTTCCTCGCTACACAGCACTCTTTTTTTTTTTGCTTAGATTCCCTTTGTCTTTTCTTGGGTATACATTACGCAGCTTTCTTGGTCCCTTCGTTTTTTAGTTCTGTGTTGTCACGGGCCAAAATCCTTTTCCGTAGAAGGCGTTTTTTTCGTTGAGGGCGTGGGAAAGGAGGGGGTTTACTGGGTTTTCATTTTGTCTTGATTTTCCCTTTGTTTTTTTTTCTCTTTTTTTCACATATATTTTAGTGGTCCTCTCCTCTTCTTCCCGGGCAGCCGGTGATCGGCTTTTGTGCCAGGGAGGGCTTGCTTTGCTATTTCCTCTAGACTGATTTTGACCAATGTCATGCCAATATCTTCTTTCATAACCTTGTCTCACCTCACCTGTTTTGTTCTGTGACACGACCATCTCCTGGCCTCTTCCAACACTCTCTGGCTGTCCGACATTTCTCTCTCTCCTTTTGTCTGGCTTCCATTCTGCTTGCTATAAACGCGCACGAGAGCGAGAATGTCTGTGCGACGACAACAAAGGCCTCTGATCTTTTTGTGGGCTCTTGTCGTCATTCATGCGCAAGTCAAGACTTTTCTCGTGACTGGGACTTTGACCAAGCCCATGTCCCATGTCCATGACAGTGGTGGTCATGCCTGTGACCTGTGGCCGTGACTGCGTGTATGCCTGCGGTGGTGTCCGTGTCCGTGTTGATGTCTATGACGTCGGTTGGGACTATGATCCCTACTATGATCCCTCTCGTTTCGAGTCTCCTCTTTTTGGTGGATTCGGCTTCTGCTATGGTTGTTGCTGCTGCTCTTCCCTCTGGAGCTTCCTCTTGTCTCATCAGGCTTTGCCTGGCTCCTGTGGGCAATGTGCTCTCTTTGTTCTCTTTCCAGAGCCCGAATATCAGCCCTCTGCCGGTCCACAATGTCCTCCCGCTCTTTCTTGAGTTCTCGTACTTTTCTGGCGCCTTGTTTCATCATCATCAGCGGATCGTTGCTCATTAACCGAGCCGCTTCCCGCTGCGGCCGTCTAGGGTCATGGTTTCCCCAGACATCTTGTGTAGGAGCCTCGAATGTCGTGGTAGTTGGGCTTCTAGTGGCTGAAATTCTAGTCGACGTATACCATGCGTCATTACTACCGCCGCCACTCCTACGGCTACTGCCACTGCTATTTGTAGGCTCCCCTCCTGTTGCATGCGGAAGCTTTATGCGGCGCCAGCTCTCTTGTTGGACTTGTTCATTTGAGCCAACTTGTCCCGTTGAAGCTTGCTGTGACTTTTGGCGCTGGCCAGAAGCCGTGCTGTGCTGTGTGCCGCCAAAAAGGTCGATATGACCAGCTTCGTCCGTGATTGGTGCGCTGGATTGCTTGTGCTTGTGCTGTGGGTGCTCGGGGTGCAAAATAGTCGTCGCTCCATAGCCTTGGCCTGTATTGTGCTTCGCAAGCCGCAATTCATAGTCTGTGTCGTATTCATTGGCGTGCTTTCGTGCCCGCCTGCTGCGATCGCCGTGTCCTAGTGAGGCGCTTGGTCCACTGCAAGAATCTGTTGGCCTTGCATATTCTTCACCGCCTCGCAAGTCTCTATTTCCGCCGCCGCTATTGCTGCTGCTGCTGCTGCTGCTGCTGTGATGATCGCCAGCTTCGGGGGAGATTGGTGCTTCTCTGCGCAAGATTTCCAGTCTCTGCTCGGCTTCCGCCTGCTCTCTTCGACGAGTCTCTGCCTTTTTCTTGGTACGCGCTTCTGCCTCGTCGCGCCTCACACGAGCGACATTGTCCTTGTTGTAGACGTTCCATGACTTCTTGTTCAGCAGGTGCAGAGGCATGACGATGACGATGATGCAGCGAGACCAACGGGGAAGTCAAGTCTGCAGTAACGGGGAGAGACTAAGAAAATAAGGGGACGAGATAAAGAGAAGGAAGAAAAAAGGCTCAAAAAGTGGGAAAGTGTGTTAAATCTAGAACCCAGATATCGTGTCTTGTAAGGAGCAAGTCTGAGGCCATCTGCTTGTCCAAGCTCAAAGCTCAAGCTCATTGATGTCATCATAGTCCCCCTGATTATGATGAAATTTTTGACTTTTGTGGGTCTGCACAAAATTTTATGCTTCTTGTGCATAAATTTTGGCGCTACTTTTCAGCAACATCCTCAATAGTGTAGTGGTGATCATACCTGCTTGTCACGCAGGTGACCTGGGTTCGATTCCCAGTTGGGGAGCTAATTCTTTTGAAGATCCCTTTTTTGCTTCTGCTTCTGCTGTTTTGGGCTCGGTGATGTCATCGTTCTGGGCCTCATCGCGGACATTGTTGCCCCAAAAAAGGGTTTTTTTTTTTTTTTTCCTTATTTTGCACAAATCTTTTTATCACTACATCAGCGGTGAGGCCAGGACTCTAGGTCTTGTTTGGGGCCACGCGGACGAAGGACAGCCTCTGCGCTGGGCAGGTGGGAGACCTCCTGTCATTATACTTTGGATTGTGGGGTTTCTGTATGCATGGTTTTAGGTTTTGGTTTTTGCTTCTGTTATGTATTTTTCTTGGTACTAGAAATAGTCCCCTGTCGTATGTCGAGAATCCCTCGCGAGTAGACAGGTTAATAAAGACTTTCATCATCGTAACGCAATCCCTCGCGAGTAGACAGGTAAATAAAGACTTTCATCTGCTACATGTAACGCGGCACAGGTTACGTCCCGACGCTAACCATCCGCGGCCAAGACCGTGGCCAGATGGAGCCATTGAGGTGGAAGCGATCTGGGTTCCAGGCCACTCCGATGTCGTGGGCAACGAGCTCGCCGACAGACAAGCCAGGTGGGGCGCAGACATAATCACCACAAGGACAGGCATGTCACTCTCCTGGGCACGCAGTGAATTCCGCGCCCAGGTCACTACTGCATTTCGCGCCTGGTGGGAGGCAGAGGGTCGCAACACCAGACCTCACCTGCGCCGCCCGGTGCAGGCCCCGAAGAAAGCTTGGACAAGTCTCCTTGACGAGATCGATCGCAACCTCGCCCGCGCGGTACTGACAGCTTTGTCAGGACACGGCGACTTTGCGGCCTATCACCGCCGTTTCGAGCACGAGGACGCCGTGCTCTCCTGTCCCCTCTGCGGAGCCGACACGAGCCCGGAGCACATCTGGGTTTGCCACCACAACCCACAGCGGGTGTCCAGCAGCTTCTTTCAGAAGTTGATCGGTACCAAGCGCGGAGCCTGCTGGCTGGCTGCCAAAGCAGCCAAAGCTTCCACGGCTTTGTTGGCTCACTGCCGCATGAGGCTGGACACGCAGGCGCAAGACGCGGCCTTTCCCGCGCTCCTTCTGCCACCTGGAGATGGCGTACCCTTGGGGTTTCCCTCTTAGCGCGTTTGCGCTGCCATCACCTCCTTTTTCCTACTTGTTTCTCTCTTTATTTGTACTTCCCTTTGTTGTTTCCTTTGTATTTGTTTTTATGTTTTGCCTGCATCAGCGGCGAGGCCAGGACTCTGGGCCAGGTTTGGGGCCACACAAGCAAAGGACAGCCTCTGGGCTGGGCGGGTGGACACACTTTAATCATTACACTTTGTGCGGGGGGTCTCTGTATGCATGGTTTGGATTTTGGGTTTCTGTTTCTGTATGTAATTTCTGGTACTACTTGTAGTCCCCTGTCGTATGCCGAGAATACCTCGCGAGTAGACAGGTAAATAAAGAATCAATCAATCATATAACGCGGCACAAGCACAATGACCACATGCGCACCCAAGTGAGAACCAGAAATCCCTGAATTGCGTTGTCATATAAGTTCAGCTCCTTCAGCTATGACATCAGTAAGCCTCAACGTGCTTTCTAATGGTACAGCCTTGTCCGTGGATATCGAGCCCCACTTTCAATGACAAAAAAAAGATTTCACAGCCTTGTCTGCTCAACAACCCTTTTGGCGTTAAACTATCAATATTGTGTTGTATATACGCTCAAACATGGCCTCAACACAAACCATTCTGCTCTCGCCGGCTGAGCTGGCCTATCTGCATGATTCCTTGTCTCTCACGCCGCCTATTCGTCCCGATGGGCGCAAGCCTGAGCAATTCCGGCCCTTGACGGCCGAGACGGGCGTTCTTCCCGGAACCAACGGAAGCGCGCGTGTGTGCTTCTCCGATGGCACGGAGGCCATGGTCGGTATTAAGGCTGAGATCGAGCGCACACATGTTCCCGGCCAACTGGTTGCTGATGGCGACGAGTCTGGAGAGCAAAAGAATGGCGAAGGCACAGATGCCAACGGCCTGCGGGCGTGCAACGAGTGGGTTGAGATCTCGATTGAGATCCCAGGATACCGCGATGACGAGAGCAGCACAATCTTCCTGGCGTCGATGCTGAACGAGGCGCTGGTGGCGGACGGGTCGTTTGCAAGGAAACTGGCTATCAATGGTAGATTTCATTGGAAGCTGTATCTTGATGTAAGTGGCGAATTACCCGAAGAATTCAAGCTGAAGAGCGCACTTCTAACTGGGTTGTCTCATAGATTCTTCTCATTTCTACGCCATTGTCCTACCCGCTACCTCTTCTTTCACTCACCACGCACCTTGCGCTCCTCGCTGCCCGTGTCCCCAAGTTGATCTCCGAAGGCGATGAAGATCCTATGTTCAACGACGACTGGAATGCTGCTGTTCCTTTGTTCTCTGCGACTACCGCGGGCAGCAGTCCGCCAATTACCCTGCTCGTCATCTCCATTGGCAACAACATCATATTTGACCCTTCGCAAGAAGAATTGGCCGTTGCCGAGACTGCGCTCGCAGTTTCCGTGGCCGAAAGCAAAAAAGCAACGGCAGATAGCTCGGAACGCGACATCAGATTACTTTCGATTCGGACGGTCGACCCTCCGTCACGCTTGACGCCGCCCGGAGTCGCCAACACAGAGAACACGGCAGTCACTGGTAATGCGGCGCCCGGGGCTAAGAAGCCCGTTGCTAGAGAAAACATTGGAATGCCCGAGCCTGGTGTCTGGAGGGCACCACAGGGAGGTGCTCGTTTTGCGCTGTTGGAAAAGATGATCTCCAAAGTTCTGGAGAGGGGCGGTGTTGTGGATGAAGTCCTAGACGGCCTTGCAGGCGTCGACTTGTCATAAAGAGGTCATAGGATCTTTCATTGTCAACCAATCACGAGATACCCACGCATTTCACCCAGCAAAAAGCATCGAGAAAGTTTAATAAAAGGGCATGTTTATGGAAATTTGTTATACATGGAGGTCTATAGAGAGCGTTATGCCGTCATGATATACATTCATTTAATGTTACAGTAGAGAATGACACCTGGTATCCCACGGTACTAGGTCGTCAAACATGCAAAAGAGAACGAGCTTCCGGGTCTAGAATAGCCCGAACCACTTCTTGCGCAGCTGAGTGGGCTCTTGTGCTGTCTTAGACACCACGGGTTCCGTAGCAACACCGCCGGCAGCATCGACGACGGCCTGCTTGGTCTTCTGCTCCAGTTTGGCCAGAGTCAACTTCTCTGCCTCGACTTGGTCTTCAGGCTCGGGAATCTTGCCGAATATCTTGGTGATGGGGCTTTCCTGCTCGATACCATGGGCACGCTGGTACATTTTGCGCTTCATGGCGTCATCGAGGCGAGTGAAGCGTGAGTCAATGGCCTTTTGGTTGCTGTCGGCGTGATGCAGCTGAATGACATTAACCCAAGCGAATATGAAGTGAATCGGGCTGGTAAAGAGTTCGGATGAAGGGGGGATAAGCTCCTTGAACGGAGAAGTCTGAGAAAAGTTCATCAAAAAGGTGCTGATTGCTAGTGTAGCGAGGGTTCCCTGCAGTACGTTAGACAAAGACGCAATATTAGTATGAAGGACTCGGGGATACACACGATAGCAATCCATGTGTGGACGGCTTTGCTCGTCCAGAACCAATGGGCAAAGGTCCCCTCTGGAGGCAGCATGGTGGGGTAATCGCGATTGTTCTGCTCCTTGATTTCATCAGGCGTAAAGGCCGGACCATAGTGCTTGGGCACCTGCTTTCGCGCTAGCCGCGAGCCATGGGACGGCGGCACGAACCGCGTCGGCTTCTCGAGGACAATAGGCTTTGAAGATGGTGGATCCGAGGCGCGCAGCCGGGCGACAAGGGAAGAGAAAGCGCGGAGATGCTTGGCGGAGCCGGGGCCGGAGACGGACACAGCGGCACCATATGGAGACTGGCGCCAGGCCAATTGGACCCGAGCTCCGGCCGAGCGCCAGAAAGCAGGGACAACAGACGACGGAGCCATTAGGCTTGATAATCTAGATGGCAGCGGTGTGGAGGTCGGCTAGGGCACGTAGAGCGCGGTGGTTTGAACTTTGCTGTACACAAGACAGGGCTCCACTGAAGAGTCTCGTCTCAGCTGCGACGGAGCGTTCGGGCAAGTGGAAGGGAGGCCGGCTGTCTAGCAGAAGGAATCCCTGAACGGCGAGGCTGACCAGCTTTCAAGGTAATCTGGTTGGCCCAGCAGAAGCCCGAGGTCGATGCAGGGGATGGATGGCATTGATTGACTGTGCAACCCCAGAATTCAGGCCAAACTTTTTTTTTCTTGGCTAGACTTGCGGCTCTTTGAGAAGAAAAAAAAAGTAAAACATGAGAAGCTTTAAAAGTGGGGTCGTTTTGCGCCACATGTCAAGCTGTGCCATGGCGGGCTCGCCAGCTGAGCTTAAGCCAAAAAAGGGGAAGCTTGTGTCACGTGCTGACAAGGGAAAGCATCCGCCCGACTCTTTCCGAGTGGGCGCCGGGCTGCCGTTGGAAATTCTGCACGTCTGATTGGCTGTCCATTGCCACCCTGTGGCTAGCAACCCACTCCTTCAGGCGTCATCAAGCAAAAAACAGCTTTGCATTTCAGGCAAGAAAAAAATTGCCTGGGCGCTGTATGGTTTTTTTTTCTTCAGGGCGGTGTCATTGCCGGCTGGCTGGAGTGTTGTGTTCTTTTTTGTACTTGAGTATTTCCTCTCTTCTCTTTTTCTTTTTTTTTTTTTCTTCTTTTCTTCTCAAGCTGTTCATCACCTTCAACACAAATCTCACCTTTTCAAATTTCGCTTTGATCTTTCTGATTCACCGTCGGAAAGTCTCTTCACTTCTTATCATTCTTTAATTTTTACATTCAAAACAACCGTCACAATGGCCAAGGGTAAGTCACACTCTTCCGACTTTTTGTTGTTGCTTCATCTCATCGTGATGGCTTCACGCCAAGTCTTTGTCTTGTAATTACCCGTTGATCGCACACCATTGGATGACACCATCGTCATAGCTTTTGGGTCCTTGAATTCATTGGTGCTGGGGACTTGAAACTAAGTCTTCCTGTCCTTGTTTCTCTTCTGGTCGTCAATCAATGCGACTGACCTACAACTCGAGCCTCACCGCCTGGCGCATCGTCACAAATCTTTACACACCAATTGCTTTCACCACAGTTGCTAACTCACATTCTGTTATAGGTCCTGATGTTGCCAAGGGCGCCAGTCTGTTCAAGACTCGCTGCGCTAACTGCCACACCACCGAGGCTAACGGTGGTAACAAGACCGGTCCTGCTCTGCACGGCCTTTTCGGCCGCCAGACCGGTTCCGTCCCCGGCTACGCCTACACCGATGCCAACAAGCAGGCTGGTGTTACTTGGGATGAGAAGAGTCTGTTCGAGTACCTCGAGAACCCCAAGAAGTACATTCCCGGCACCAAGATGGCCTTCGGTGGTCTGAAGAAGCCCGCCGACCGTAACAACCTGATTGCGTATGTAGTGCCCCCAAATGCTTCACAAGACTGCTCAATACCACTAGCTAACATATCTCTCTGTAACAGTTACCTCAAGAAAGAGTGCTCTTAAATGCACATGCTTGTTACCCTTTGCCAATCCTCCGCGCCATTGAAGCGATTCATTGTACTGGCGGAGAATAATTCTTTCAAAAGCATAGCGACCCGGACCTCATGCTTTGAATTTCTGTACAATAGATGTCTAGATTACTACTACGGAGTTGTGGGACGTCCTTCTCATTCGGCATGCAGAAAATGCTGTCGTAGTATACCATGAATTTTGTTCCAAACACGCTTTCTCTGCTCTTTTCTTCAAAATATGTTTCATGACTTGGTGTGAACCACTGCTGGAATCAATTATCGTAATTGTACCTTGCGGATGTATGAAAATAGTGAAGGACTTGTCGTAATGGACCTGCATCTGTATCCAAGCATTAACATTCCAAATATCCTCCAACTATGCATATTATCATGTATATAAACGTCACTCCGTTTCTGCCGTAGCGAGTGAGAGACATCTACATTTCAGCTGCTAGCTTGAGGTAGTCTAGGTGCGCGCTATCAGTCACAGTAGCTGTAGTCTTGGCTAGTGCGGCCCTCCAATCCTTTTCCGTCAACCGCATGTCAACTTCACCCGATGTGTTTGCCTCTAGCTCCATGACCCGTTCTAGACAGTACTGGACAGCGTGCTTGTGCAGCTGTTGCAAATCAGCACCACTGAAGTTTGTGCATTTGGGGTCTCGGGCAATCTGCTCAATCAGCTGCAGATCACCATCTGTATGCGCGTAGGTCGTGCGTGTGCGGAAGAGTGTGCGTAGGATATCCACGCGCTCCTCCTCATCCGGCAAGTCGACAAACAGTCGCGTGTCCAGACGGCCCGGTCGCAGCATGGCCGAGTCAATCATGTCCGGCCGGTTTGTCGTGGCAATGACGTACACGCCAGTCCGGTCCTGGCCGCCGTCAAGCTCGGCCAGGAAGGTGTTGACGACACGGGCGCCGGCCTCGGTGCTGGTGTTTTCACGGCGTGGCACAAGCGAGTCCATCTCGTCAAAGAAGAGTAGACACGGCGCACATGAGCGCGCCCGCGTGAAAAGCTCGCGGATTTTACGCTCAGATTCACCCACGTACTTGTCGAGAAGTTCAGGGCCCTTGATCAGCACAAAGCTGGCCTGGGCGGCGTTGGCGACGGCTTGGGCGACCAGGGTCTTTCCACAGCCAGGCGGCCCCCAGAGAAGGACTCCGGACGGCTTGGTGATGCCGAAGCGAGCGTAGATTTCGGGGTGTGTAATTGGGCGGATGATGTTGGCGTAGAGTTCTTTTCGCACGCGGCCCAAGCCACCAACCTGAGCAAAGTCGATACTTGGAATCGTACTGAACCCCTGTCGTAATAGTTGTGGGGTGTACGTGACCATGGCGCTCACGACATCATCCAGAATTATGGCCTGCTCACGCGACAGAAGATGCGACTCAACCATGGACTTGGTCAGCAGGTTGTACAGGTCCTCGGCGACATAGCCATGGGTGCGTTGCGCTATGCTAGACCAATCTAATTTTGGAAGGTCCATTCCTGCGCTCAATGCTTCTAGAATCTTTTCGCGTGTTTTGACGTCGGGGACTTTCATCTTGTAAGTTTCAGCAAGGCGACGCGAAAGTAGAAGATCTTTGGGCACACTCTCGGCATTATTCGTAGTAGCCACCACTGCTATGGGCCGCTCGGGATCTTGCGCATCGGAAAGCTGAATCAAAGCTTCTGATAACAAAACCTTCATCAGCCGATCGCTAGAGCCGGCTCCAGGCGAGCCAAAAAGCTCGTGGAAGCCGGGGAACAGGATGACACATGGTGCGAGGCGTTTCGCTTCCTCAACAACCTCCGCAAGGACCTTCTCGGCACGATCGACATTAAGCAGCGTGCTGTTCTTGATCTGTATCAACGGTATCTCCCATTTAGAAGCAAGGTACCTTATTGTGGCCTTCTTGCCACAACCTACCGGCCCAGAAAGCAAGAGACCGCGATTCAGCGAGCGACCCTCTCGTTTAACCATGTCGGGGAACACGTATTTCTCAAGGTGCGCAATCAAGTCGTCCACGCCTCCCAAAGCCGGCACATCCTTCAATGTCTGTGTTTCATAGCCACGACCCGCGCGCAGCTTCTTCTTGGCCGGGCCATCGGGGGCGGTCGTGGTCGATTTGGCAGGGGTTGTCTGAGACGTCGATGCTGCCCCGGAGGGCGGCTGGGGCGAGACAGTGCGACGGCGCTTTTTCGGGCGGTCCGGACCGTCGTTCATGGCAATGGCGCTGGGTGTTGTTTTCGCGGTACTCCAGCCGGCTACCACCTGATTGTTGAGCATGGAGGCAGCCTCTTCCTGGGCAGCAGCCTCTTCGGCACGCCGTATTTCTTCCTCCTCGTCATCAACCATGGCCTCTTCTTCTTTGCGGAACTTGAGGACACGCTCAATCGCCTCTTCGAGCGGGCGCCGCTTTTGTCGTGCCAGCGCCGAGTTGGAGCTTTTGATAGAGTCGTAGATCTCGCCAATGGTCAGGCGACGCGGGGGAGTGCGCTTCCCTTCAGCCCGCTCATCTTCGAGCTTGCGAACGATTTGATAGACGCTGTCATCAATGCCTTGGCGCAGCTGGTTGCGCGGTCGTTGCTTTGCAAACCCTGCCATACTCAAGAAGAAAATGGAGGCCGTAGTATATGGCAATAGAAAGGAATAGCTGGTGTGATAGATCGTGATCCGTATCTATCGCCAACGGACCTAAGACCATGTTCATAACTTTCTAAAAAAATTGTGACAAGATCTCGTAGGATTTTTATCTTATCGATAGCATGGTAGCTTGCGCCTACCGCATGTCAACTTCAGGGCGCCAGCTGTCAGCAGCTGAACCCTCAATGATGTCAAAGATGAGATATCAGTCCCCGCCACTCTGTAACTCCGTCATATGTTTGTAGAACAAATGTAAAACCGGCGGCTTTCTGTATGTACACAATCGCCAAATCACACAATCTGTTCTGCATAGTCTATCAAGCGCATCCAACTCCTTTTCGCCGAGCCTCTACTTGCTCTTAACCTCCCTTTGAATCTCCAATCAAACTGCACGAAAAAGCATCATAGCAAACACATCCACCATGGGCGCCAACGGGAGCAAGGTCACAGCGCAAGACAAGTAGGTCCTCGTTATTCTCTCGCCGAGTGTTGACACTATTTTTCTGCACAAGTAAGCAGAATATGGCACAATGATTCTGACCAAGACCCCTCATTTGCTTTGCTGCGTTACAGGGCGATTCTCGACATGAAGATACAGCGCGACAAGCTCCACCAATACCAGAAGCGCATCACCATCATTACAGCCAAGGAGACGGAAATTGCCAAGCAGATGCTTGCCAAGGGTGACAAGCCCCGGGCGCTCCTTGCTCTGCGGCGGAAAAAATACCAAGAAACCCTACTATCCAAGACCGACGCCCAGCTCGAACAGCTCGAGCACCTCGTGTCCAGCGTCGAGTTTGCCCAGATCCAGAAAGACGTCGTATTTGGCTTGCAACAAGGCACGCGCGTGCTGCAGGAAATCCACAAAGAGATGGGCGGCCTCGAGCATGTCGAGAAGCTAATGGGCGATACGGCCGACGCCATTGCCTACCAAAAGGAGATTTCCGACATGCTGGGCGGCCAAATCTCAAACGCAGACGAGGATGAGGTCGAGGACGAGCTAGCGGCGCTAGAGGCTGAAGTAGTCGGCGGCGCCGCGGTGATACCGGAGCATGAGGCAGCACAGGGTGTGTCGTCCAAGTTCCCCAATGTGCCATCGGGCGATCGCGTGTCGCATCCGTTGCCGGACGTGCCTTTACAAAACCCCACAGCTGCAGTCGAAGATTCATCGCAGCCAGCATCTCGACAAAAAGTAGCGCAATATGCATGAAGCAGCAATCTCGAGCGTCTGAGATTGCCATAGCTAGGGTTGGTTATTTCTGCTCTTTTTTTGTGTTTTGTTTTTTTTCGTTGGATAGGTTCACTGTGGTATCTTAGTTTTCATGTTTCCAAACACATACATATTCTCGTTAGGCGATGTAACAGCGATTGTTTTCCGGGTCTTCATTTCTACTCGCACATGTTGGTAGTACAATCGGAAATGCCGCCTGGTTTTCTTTTCGTGACATATTTTGCTATACGTTGCTTTCAGCATCCCCTCCATTTTGTTGTTGGTACATGTAAATGTTGTGCAAAGCATTATTATAATGGTGAATTGTCGTAACTCATGATGGTGACTTGTTGTCTTTTGGCTGCCTTTGTCCTTCTCCGGCCTGAATTTTGTTTTTCGGGGTCCTCGATGGCACTCCTAATGAGGGGCGTACTTGTTTAGGAGGTACTGCAAGATTTTGAATGCAGATGATTTGTAGCCACCGCCGTACATTGAATAGTGGTTAAGATAATGGTACCTGAAAAAAAAGTTAGCTCATGGTAATGTTTAGAGCGGCTCAAGGGCCCAGCAGCCTCAACTTACAGTTCGTAAAGCTGCAAACGGTCGTTAAATTCTTCCTGTGGTTCGTGTGGCGGCACAAGTTGCTGGTATTCTTCCCAAAAGTCCATGCCAAACCCACCAAACATCTTCATAATGCCCAGATCGTACTCAGAATGGCCATACACACAGGCGCCATCGTAGACGACTTCTTCCTCCTTGCCGTGTAGAACTCCCCGGCTATAGTTCCCCGACCAGAGATCACCATGCACCACAACAGGATATATGCCTCGGAGTGTTTGCTCGCCAAGCAACCTGGGCACTACTTTTTCTACCACAGCCTCTACACCATACATGAGTTCTTCCTCGTTCCCGTGTGATCTCTGAATACTACGCATAATAGCTCGTAGCCGGCACTCGCCGAAGAACTCGCTCCATGTCAACTTCCAGGTGTTTTCTTGTTCTGTACATCCACAGCACGTAACTACGTGGAAGCCATACATGGGAGTCCGGGCGCCATAAGGAATAGGTGCAGGCGTTGTGTGTAAAGTAGCTAGTTTCATGGCCAAGGTGGCGCCAGTGGTTGGAGCATCGGAACTAGGATACAAGAAGTCTGTAGCAATGAAGAAGCCAGAATAGTGGCGTAGGCGTCCATGTGCCAAAGATCTAGGGCAGAAATTGGGCACAACTCTGGCAATGGAGTTAAGCGATTCATGTTCACCTAGTAGTGTGTTAGCTAGTTCCGACGAGAGCGAGAACGGGCGCCGTAGAGGGTCGAGACAATGAGATTAAAATACCCGCGAGTGAAGGGCATGTTTAAACAAAGCGGCAAGACAGTAAACATGACGCTAGTAGGGGGAAATGCTTCTACCTTGAAACATGACTTCCGCTTCCGGGCCGGCAGCGCATTTGACGAAAAAAGATGCGGGCTGGCCGTCGATTTCGGTGTCTAGTCTGTAAGACGTTGCAAACGCGGAGGATCCGAACCGGGACAGCGTGCTTACGGAGCCGTCCAGGCCGAGGCCCTCCAGAATTGCGGGGTCTACTGCTTCGGGGGCCATAATGACGAATATTGCAAGGGCTCCTTTATTCTTCTCTGGGGTTCTTTGTCACGTCAATGACGGCGTTTGGGGAAGCTGGCGAGTGGTGGGTGAGGGGAATGAGAAGAAGAGCGGGATATTGGTGCGCATTAACGATGGAGAGTCTCGGGGGAGGCAGGATTATATGTTAGAGGAACAAAAGAGCGGGCGTTAAATATGATGAGTCAAGAGAAGCACGCCAACGTGAAGGCAACGGTGAGGGTGATGAGCGAATGAAGCAACACAAAGCGAAAGGAACAAGTTGAAGAAGAACATTGGCGGTCCCAAGTATAGCTTGAGGAAATGGTGGAGCGGCGAGATGGGGGGCGGGATATTAGGAAGCAAGATAGGATGAGGAACACAAATGGGGTTGAAGGGTGAGAGAAAATCCAGGTGAACAAAGCCGCGGGAGGGGGGATCAGACGAGGATAATGACAGAACGAGCAACTGCAAATTGCACAGAGGCAAGCACGCCCCCGGATTGGAGGAAAAATGATAAAATGCACCCAAGCCAAAAGGATCTGTGGTCGAAGAGGCAGCTGCCCAAACGTGCAGCAGCAGCAGCAACAGCAATAGCGACGTGAGTCCACAGCCAGCGCAAGCGCGCCGAGAAAAGCAGAAAGAGCCAACGAGGCTGGTGTGGTGCCGGCGCTCAAGATGGGGATGGAGCCTTGCTCTGTGATGGTGTGCTCGCAGCTAAGAGTGGCTCAAAATGGCACGTCCACGCCCAGCAATTGCCTCCTTGGTAGGGCTTCTCGGGTGCCGAGCCCAGGGGCCGCATCCAGGGCAAACTGCTGCGCCCGAAAAAAAATTCTATTGCATGCCTTCTGGTTTTCGTGCTTCCCCTTTGTTGGCCGACATATCACGGCGGACTTGTACAAGAGTGCCAATCGCGGCTTGGCTATTCTTTCTTGCAGATTGTACGAGATGCGAGCGTCGAAAATAAAAAAATAAAAACCTGGCACACTTGTCGTTAAAGAAATGCCATGTCGGTCCTTTTCGGCAGCTCATCCCTGGCGCCCTTGACTGGGCTGTCAAGGTACGGGCTATAAACAGGGTATAGTCCAAGTCGCACAGCCCAGAATGCGCCATGTTGTTGGCTGACATATCTAGCAACTAACTCCCCATCTATAGGCCCCCCGCCTTTGCCTGCCTCCATCTTGCTTCTCCTCCAATACTGGGTCCTATCTGCACACATGTTGTGGGCACAGCCCTCTGTCCCCATGAGTGCAGGTACCTGTGTACTTTTACTTTTGTTTTGCAGAGAGTTAATTTTAGTGCTAGCTAGTTGCCACTTGTCGAGATGCTAGGACATGTCCATCTTCTTCTCACATTGGTCCCACGTTCTCTACACACTCGAAACACTTGCGAATGGCCACACAGCTCGCCTGCTGAGTATCACCGTGCCTCTTTCTTCAGGACAGAGGGACCTGCAAGTGGACAGCTGGCAAGAGACATTTTGGCCCAACAATGGTTCAAATATGCTGCTGTGCTATGCCTTGGAGAGAAGCAGCTGACACGCACGTTCCATCAGCTCGAGTAAAATGCAAAGGGACATTACGACACAACCCTAAGCCTTACACATATGTACGACTACACGCAAGGGTTCGGATCTTGGCACCCAGAATCTCGCTACTCTTCAGCACAACATGACAATAAGCATAATCCAATATCGTGAAGAACCAGAATACATCCGTAGCGACCAGTCAAAGGAAACAAACTCTATAGAACGGCCTGGCTGCCCCTACCAGCAGGTGCTACAAAGCGCCCAGAGCAACAGGAAAAGGAGCCAAGAGGAGTCCATTTATTCGTCTGCCTGCTCGAGTCATCGACACGACATCATAAAAAAGAGCCAATGTCGAGGCCCACATAACAGTAGAGAGACGTCAAAACACCATGAACCGTGCAGTCTGGATACATATTTGTACACATGTATGTATGTATGTATGTATGTGTGTAATACATGTAGTTAGACCAGCACAACAAGGTGGGGTAATGCTGGATGCCCCACTCCCTGCTCCTTCGCTCACCCCAAATAATCTGTCGTGATACTTGCATGCGCATGTGCATCTGGAGTTGTACCTGTCCTCGGCTAAACCATCCATGTCTTGAGGCAAACCCGGTGCGGCTATTAGGCACCCTGTTACCAGGCTGTTGCTTGGCCAGCCTTCTGTGCCGTCTCGCTATTCACACAAGACTTGCTTGCACTACTCTACTGCTGCTTTCTCGCTTAGAGTTAGAGCATCTTTGAGGTGAGTGCACGCCAGTTTAGCAGCTTCACGAACTGCCACGTCAGGGTCAGAGCTCTCGAGATCCTTCAGCTTAGTCAAAAAACCAAGGTTGCTGAGGACCTCTGCGTGCTTTCCTAGCGGGCTCCGGCCCTGAGTACCAGGTTGACAGCAAGTCAAGTTGGTTAAGAGTTTGTTTACCGCCAGCTTGATCTCCTTCTCAGGGCTTGTCATATATGACAAAGCTGCCTTTAGGATGTCTTTTTGCGCAAGGATCACATCGTGGTATTTGGAAGCGCCGCCTGCTATGTTGGCTAGTATGTAAATCACAGACACAACAATGTTGGGCTGCGGGTAAAGCATGCGCGACTTTCCCCCAGGTGATATATTCCCGTCAGAAGGCTGCCGTCTAGAAAACGGCCGGAGACAGCGTGGCTTGAGCTTGGCACTAAGAACTTGGAAGAGACGTTCAAGCCCAATGGCCTTGACCACCAAATCGACAGCTTCTTCAATTTCACGAGGACCTCTAGAGGTACTACTTATCTGGTCCGGATCTGCAATAATGTTGCGAATGAAGTTGAGGGACTGCTCCTGAATTGCAATGTCTTCCCTGCGAGCCTTGCGCAGAGGATCCAACTCATACTCACCAACTAATTTGAGAAGTGCCTCGTGTTGGTTCAGGAAAGGGATATTGCTGTTGGAGATACCACCGAGTTCAGCGGGCGCGGGGCCAGGCCGCATAAGCTCACCCGTGCTTTCAACATCCTCGTGATCTTCCACATTCATATTGGTATCGTTGTCCAGATCATTGGTTCTGACCTTTTGGGCTTCGGCGAGGGCATCGTCCTGTGCATCTTCGTTGATCATTCGTACCAACCACTCCGGGCCAATAGCATGTAGCGTCTGCTGCCTGAAGGGTAACGGTAAACGATCTACTAAATGCACGAGAGCCCAAATAGCATTGAGTCTTAGTTCTGGATTGGGCGAATGCGCTAGTTTTGCTAGTGTCGATATTAAATCACATTGTTCAAGGAGTGCCTAATTCATTGTCGAGTGTTAGTTTTCTTTTGGGAGGCTTTATGTGTACGCATATGCAACATGGATTGCCAAGTTAACTTACCCCCCGTAGAGGACTAACCTCTAACACCAGGTTACACATTGCGGCACTGGCTGCTATTACCAGGTTGAGGTTCTCAGACTGTAGAAGATCGTAAATCGGGTCATGTACAGCGTGATCAATCAGAGCGGTACGAAGGATCTTTGGCGAACGAGATAGAACACGCACTGCGTGGCAAGCAGCTTCAATGACAGCGACAGAGTTGGTTCCATACTCTTCATAATATACGCCGCGTTTCGAATCAGATTTGTCGTTGCAACGATCTTTGTCTTTGGATCTCGGCTTCCGAGGAAAGAGATGCAAGGACTCGGATATGTATGAAACGACGGGGTGCTGCTCGGAGAAGGATACGCGATATTCTTCTTTGCTGGCAGCAAGACACGCTATGGCCTTGATTGTGTTTTCTCGCATCTTGATGTTGTGCGTCATCAAGGGCAACTGACCCCTCTCACCAAGGCGGCAACTGAGAGCTACTCCATCTAATATGGACTCATTATTGGGGTTAGGAGACCACCGTCTGACTGTCGCCTTGGGACACGGGTTATAGGCAGCTCCTAGTAGATGAGCCAATAGTTCAATGCCTTTGCCATCAATTACTGCTTTTTGTAAAGTCTCGCTGTCGCGGATTAAACGGCCCAGGACCAATGGCGCAGTTTCGGCAATATACCATGCTGCGGCAGTCTCACTATCAACATAGGGTGCAGAGCTAGACCGCGTCAGTTGACGATACTGGCGTATTATCTCCATGAGAACAGGGATAACTAGTAGAGCAATGCTGGCTTCACGGGAAGTCTTAGTCCCACATCCAGCTTTGAATAGCGCGGCCAGAACTGCAATAGCCATGAGACGATCCAAGGCGTCTTCGCATGTACGGCAGAGGAGAATAAGAAATGGCACAAGAGGGCTTTCCTGCTCAACTTCTACGGAAGATCGGAACTTGTTTTCTGATTCAGCCAAACCGTCAAATGAGGCGGGAATAAAGGTGACACGACGCGCAGCATCAGCATCGGTATTCTTTTGCGTCACAGTCAAGGGCGGGAGGGCATAATCCATAGCACCCAGTGTCTCGATATCTCTACTTGGGGTAGAGGTGCTATTAGACCAATACCTTGTGGCATTCGGAGTTAGTGTGCATGAAATCATGGGGAAGGCCGCAAGGATGGCTGGAGAATAAATGAGCATGCAAGCAAGATACTTGGAGTTTCCAATAACGTTGCTTATGGCTTCTAGAATAACTGCAGGTTTGATTCTGTGCTCCGGGGCAGGATAATAGGCCTCTATGCCATACTGTCGGCAGGCTTCCTGGGCGCCGGGGACAGCCATGTCTTCAGCAACAGCAAAGCTTGCAAGTCTGGTTGCAAGCGCGTCAAGGATTCCTGACTTGGCGATGTGGACTCGCCGCTTGTTGTCCATCGTCAGCCGCCCCAGGAGCATAGCGACCATTCCAGCTTGGGTATAATCGTGTGGTGCTTCAGTGGATTTCATGAGGAGGAGAAGGCGTAAAGATTCGAGATGAACATATCGAAAGATAGCGTCGCTGAGGGTGGCATTTGTCAAAGCGCATGTGTTGGACGCGAAGCGCATTGTGTCGGCAATGGCTACCAGGGCGCGAAGGGAAGCCAAGACGATTTGAGGATGCGACTTTGTGAGATCGACATTGTCTGCGAGGGCCACGACGATATCAGCATGGAAGATGGGGTCGAGGAACTGAGGGCGGGCTATAAGACAAGGACAAGCAGCAAAGTTAGCATCAGAGAGAAACCCAAGGACATTCGAGTTCGTGGGAGGGGCGCACCTGAAGAGACTAAGCTTGTTGTGATCTGGATGGCTTGAAGGCAGGCATTTTCGCCATGACGTAGGTGGTTCTGAGAGCTGGGGGCTTGGTCGATTCCCTGGCTGACTATGGATGGATGGGAAGTAATGATGCTCTTCATGACGGGAAGAAGGCCACATCTAACCCATTTCTCCTTCTTGGACACATCGCCAATCAGTTCATTTTTGACGTATCTGAGGAGAGTCAGCTGCTCCGGAGACGCGGGAGCAGACCGAAGGGTTTCGAGTTTTTTTGCGATGGCTTCTGGCGCCATTGGAAGGGTTCTAGTGGGCGTGCGGAAATTAAGATCCGAGGTAGACGAGCGTGGATGTGTGATGTCACCGCGGTGGTGGTTTATGAGCGGACGGAATGAAATTGAATTGAAGCCGGGGGTTGTGATGTGTATGACTGGAACTTGATGTTGTGGGCAAGAATAGGGTGCAGTATCGGCTGAGAGGCTGGAGGGTCAAGTTGGGGTTATGGCTATAGTTGATCGGCTATCTGCGTGACGAGAGGTCAATACATAAGCCCTAACATGAACATGGGGAGAATGTGCACAGAGTATGAAAAGGCTGCATAAAAACATACGTAACTGGGAGGGACGAGGCTGTGGGATCGCTAGCACTAGCACCCTAGATCCGGCATGTATGTAAAGAGATGGCTTCAGAGGTGTAACCATAAGTTGAAGCCCATGTATGTAACTATGGAGAAAAATGAAAGAGCAAAAAAAAAGAAAAAAAAAGTCAAAAAAGTCAGTCCTGCAACGCAATTTAGGAGGAAGTTTTTAGCCGCATAATCTTTTGCTGCAAGATACACACACGGGAGATACGCCTACATAGTACCTGGGGAGTTTCCACAAGTATAACTACATGTATCACCGCATCCGGTAACTACCAGTTGTAGTTGGTTATGGGTAGTTAGGTGTATCAATGGACGCTCATGTTGAACTCTGGATGCATGCGAAGCTATAGAGCCAGCATCATGTCCGATTTCCGAGTATGTGTACATACATTCATCTTGGCGCTCTGACAAGTATGTACATACATACATCTCGGCGCTTGGTGTTGCTTGGTTTGGGCTCAGAGTCTTCGCATGGTGGCAAGAAGCAAGAACGCTTGGTACTTGTCAAGAAATACTTGAAAGCACGTGAAGCTGAGAGCGGGCCAACATCAGACCCCAGAGAGTCCCATCCCATTGCCGTGGGAGACAATTCAAAGCATAACTGCCAGGACAATGCGACAGACAATGTGCACTGGCAATCAAGCATATCATGATGCCGCCCGCCACGCAGTCTGCCCAGTCCAGCCTTGCCAGTAGTGCAGAGGTGTGCTCGCACCAAAGCCTCTGATTTGTCTAGCCGACCTAACAACAGCGATAACTTAACCCTGAAGAAACAGCCCCACAATTTAATGCTTTCCAGGTCGATCCTATAATTGACTAGGAGCTTAGCGCCACAAAGGTGGGAGACATGGCATGGCATGTATGTATCTGGGTACGTACATACTCAGAGACCCGTGAATATATCCAAACAGTTGCATCTGTATACACACTGGCTGGTTATTCCTCATGGCGGCCTTGGGCCTTCTTATGCATGAATAGCTAACTCTACCTTCCTGCATACATACTTCCAAACCAGAGCGCTTCTGTCAGCACAGACCGACACGTGAAAACCGTCGCAGCGAAGCCGTCTCTTTGTTGCACCAATGGGATGGGAGGACTTGACATGCAAGCATACACACTTGCACAAGTACCCGGTACTTCTCCTAGTGTCTCACCGTGTGCATGTTTCTTTGACATCACTAGAAGAAACCTAGCACCACCATCGCTCCCAACGCCGCACCAGTCGTAGTGCACGCACCATCCGGTCAATATTTATCCCGAGGTCCTCCATCGTCATTATTTTAGCATTGACGTTTACTTTGCCTCAGCCTCTGCCTCTGGCTTTATCTTTGCTCTAGCTTCATCTTTTCTCTGCCCTCACCTTTGGCTTTGGCTTCCACTTGCCATGCCAATTTCCATCAGGCTGTCTTTGTTGCCGTTTCCCGCTCAACACGATCGTCCACCACCCCCCCCCCCCCCCCCCCCGCCCCCGGGATCCGTGCCATACAAGCGCATGTACAAGTACAACCAGAGCATAGCGCCTGGCTCTCTTTCATCTTATAACTACTGCCTGTAAATCCCGCCGTCACGGCCTGTTGGCTCCTGACTTGACAGCATCCATTCCCACTCCAACAACGATCTCCTGGACACCAATCGAACCCGCCCATCATACCCCCGACTCCAAATCCAGCCACGATCGAAGCACACGACTCATATTTTGCTTGTCCCACACTGACTGGACTGCAAGTACGACCACCCAACGAATGCGCACGTCGACTTCGGTATCCTTGCCAACATCGAGGCGGAATGCACGCCGTCTTTCGCCTCTGCGAACTGGAAAAAAAAAAGCAAGCATTAACGTGCATGTGATATGAACTTCCCTATGCAAAACTAGTCCTCTTCACAAGACACACACTCCTTGTTCGTACGTCCATCCGCTAGACACCCGACCGCTCCAGCCTACAATGCCCGGAGAATCATGTTGACTTCCTCTCCGCGCTTGTCGAGATCGGCCACTGCGTCCCCCGGAGCCCTTTATTATGCCCCCTCGGCAACGACTACGAGATCCCCTCACACGGTTTCCACGGCACCCACCCTTCGCCACTCCTCTACCAAATCATCTACATCCTCATCTACCATTGCGGCCATCGCCCCAATATCAACAGTGACTACTCAGACTGCCTCAGCGACTGCATCCACAACTGCGGCTTCTGTTGTGGATGCAACTCCCGCACTTGTGTCCGCAATATCCCCTCCACACACCACGACATCGACGTCTTCTTCGGCCCAAAACCCGGCTCTTAATATGACGCCTCCCACTCACCCCAACCATTGCATTCAGACCGAGCAACACACGATGCACATACCCGGATCTTCGGCGTCTCATTCCGCCGCTTTCGCTGTTCTGGCTCCAACTAGTCCCCTATCGGTATCCATAGCCACAACGCCCTCTGCGACAATGTCACCAAACGTACTTGAAGATCGCATATCGTCTCGGAATACCACGTCGCCATATGGCGCTATTCCTGATAATTCCTCCTCAAAGCCACGGCCTTCTATTTTACCACAGCAGAATCACCAGCAACCACAATCAACCATCTCACAAGATACCACCGCCTGTTCACCACAGAAACGTCGAGGCTCTCCATCCGTTCAAGAGCCATCACACAATATCTCGGCATCAATACTGGTCGCAAAACAAGCAGCTCTACCTGAGTCCCAATCTAGTCCCAGGAGTGTCTCCGCCAAACGCACACGACCTAACTCAGTGCCCCTCAAAGTCCTCCCTATCCGCTACGAGTTTTGCCAGGTTGAGGATCTTGTAGTCCTAATCTCGCACATGCTATCAGAACTCATTGAAACAAACGATTCGTTGGCTTTGAGAGGGTCGGGTAGTCTAACCCGCTTTCATTCTAGGTACGGCGCATGCATGGTTGAGATGGCTTACTTAAACCGCCAATTTGCTAACCTATTCATGTAGAACATCTCCGGGAATCTCTGTCCGCGACTACCTCAACCGCCTTGCAAAACATGCCACTCTAACACCCCCATTGCTTCTTTCCATGGTTTACTACATCGACCGGCTATGCACATTGTACCCCGACTTTACAATCAACACCTTGACTGTACACAGATTTCTAATCACGGCAGCCACAGTAGCTGCCAAGGGCCTTTCTGACTCGTTCTGGAACAATACGACATATGCTCGTGTAGGTGGTGTTAGAGTAGCCGAACTCAAGATGCTTGAGCTAGAGTTTTTGTATCGGGTTGACTGGAAAATTGTTCCCAACCCGGAGGTACTCGTAGCGTACTACACAGGCCTTGTAGAGCGATGTCCGGGGTTTGTCCTACAAAGAGAGGGCAAAGAAAAGGGGAATGCAGAGACCGAGGTCAAAGTCAAAGTCGAAGTCGAAGTCGATTCTGGAATCAGCGACGACGCCACGTCTTTACCAACCACTAGCGGCAGCGCCCCTGCTACTGGGCCAAAGCTGGAGGGCAATGACGTTGCCACGATGGCGGCGACATCGCCATCGCCAATGGACGCCCAGACGGCCAAGCCTGCTCCTTGCACCTAGGGCTATGGCAAGGCAGCTATGACTAGCGCCCCATCGAAGCTTCCCAACAGCTGCTGCGATGTCTCAATACACGCGTTTCTCTAGACTTTTGGGGGGGGGGGGGGGGGGTATGAGTGAGCTCATGATCCAATACTTGTGGCTCCCCTCGCTCATACGGAAGGTATCTTAGAAGGGTACATGGGCTAGGTATGGGCGGAGTTGGTGGAATTTTCCTATGAACTGGAGTTTATGGCGTCTGTTCTTTTTTTCTTCTATTTGAGATTGGCATTGTTTCATGGAGGGGGTGAGGTGTGATGGGTTTTCGCATAGTTTTTACATAGGGTTTTATTTCTTGTTTCACTCAACTAGCATGACTAGATCCTCCGATTCTCTGATCTGAATGGTAGGTACATACATACATCAAAGGGTTGGAACTCTATCATGGACCAGCCAACTAGTTGATGTAGCTTCACAAGTATGTAACTAGCTAGTTACATCTGTACATAACTACATGGGTGTCTACTTCACCAACTACGGTGAGGGGGTTCCTGTCAAACCCATGCCCACACATGGCTTTGCATGTTTCCTTCCTCCAATTAACCTGACGCCTCTTAGTTCAAGTGTCCTACATAGTTATGTTGATCCAGTGTACCTTGGTCGATTTTCTAAGGGAACCTAATTGTCCTCGCTCTAATTCGATTAGCCAGCTCCATACAATTCACTCTATTTTCCATGCAACTATGAAATTTCGCCAGTCGGCATGGTGTAGTTAGAGTTGTCTGAGAATTGCGGTAACCCACGCTAGTTAGGGTCTACAATCGAGTCTATAAACTCGCCACGGGCTTTTCCGGCACACTTCGCTTCGCCTTTGCGACGGCACGTGTACAAACAAGCTTGTGTTTCCAACAGTCCCGGTTATCAAATAAACCGTAGCAAAAAAAAAGATAACCAACCCAACAGAAGAAACACCGGCACGCTGATTTGCTCAGAGAATTGAGGCTGAATCTGTTTCTGAACGAAAAAAAAAACTATCCGACACTAACAACGGCACCCCCTTTTTTGTGTCTCTCTATCGTCGCTTTGGTACTCTACCGCCTTTCACCAGACCTGTTTCTCTTTCGGAGGGGAGGGAATTTGGTTGCCTAGCCATATTAAACCACGAACCTATCCTGGCTAGTCCTGCTCGAGTCGTCGAAGCATTAAGCATTAATACCTCCCATCTCCTATTCGCCTACTGTGTTCACAGCTTCTCGACCTTGCACACCGAAACCCCGGCAGCACCAAATCCAATCACCATCCCGCCCGCTGAAGACCCATTTGGCATCAATTAACCGCCCATCCTCGTTTCTTTCCTCCCACGATGAAGCTCACTTCCTTCATGGCCGGCCTCTTTGCTGTAGGCCTGGTCCATGGCCTCCAAACGGCTGACATTTTCCTCCAGCCAGTTCTCTCCTCGTCGCTGTCGCCCGGCTCAGCCCCTGCGCCCGTGCTGCTGGCCAAGATTCACTACGATGTTGCCGACCCGAGTAGTGCCACCGTGACCGACTACGAAGCGCCCGAACTGCCCGAAGACACAGAGCTTGTGCGCATTGGCGTGTGGGGAGCTGCCGGCGGCAGCAGCGACCAGGCTGGAAAATGGCAGTCAAGCACGACTGTTGCCGGCGTCGAAAACTTTGACAAGGGCTACTCACCGGCTATTTTGCTGTCGGTCGACCAGCGCGGAGATATTCTTGGGGCTACGCTCAAGGGCGTTCGTGTTGATGCTGGCCAAACCCGGGATAGTGCGCCGCGTGCCATGGTGCTGGTTTCACACACGGGAAAGCAGCCAGAGCTCAACAAGCCCGTCGTGCTGTCTCCCTCGGGGCGCAAACAGCAGGCTGAGGAGGAAAAGACGTTCTTACAAAAGTAAGTGATATTTCTTATGTGATAGCGGGCTCACAGCAAGTCACTGATACGCGGATACTAACAATGTCTATCATCACACAGGTACTGGATGTTCATCCTGGCGGGCGTGTTGATCTTGATGTCTGGCGGCGGTGAGGGTAAATAAACGCATGTCTTTTCTTCTCGTTTTTTCTTCTCGTCAAGTCGCTTTTTCTCTTAGTATACTCTGAGTCCCGCGGTCGGCTGGCATGTTCCGCTGTCCTTGACGCTTTCACGAATCTATGTACTACTAAACCGTATTTATTTGATCTTCTGGGCTGGTCTCTTCTACAAGTATACCTGTATACTGTGTTCCTGTGATGTTGTGTCGTACATGCTGGGTTGATGAACTCTCTGGAGCAGGCTGGGTTGGGCCTTTGCTATCGTCGGGCACTTTGAGCCTCGCCAGGCTGTATATACATTGGCTGCAGCGGCTTTCTGCCGCCCAGTTGGCCTTTTGATCGCCTTGTTTCCATGCTTGTAAACTCCATCTGTTCATTGGCTTTGACTGCACTGTCTCCCTTTGGTAGGTTGGAACATAGCTAGCAGTTATGAAAGGTTATAGCTGGTGAATCCATATTTCAACACCCCTAGACCCTGGTTCGTTTGACTCGCATGCCTTGTGTGGATGTTTTTTTTCTGCGCTAATCCTTTTTTTTTTACCTACCTTCGGCTCTCCGTATATTTACCACCAGGTAAACAAATCGCCCTTCCAGCTCCCCCACCCATTTTTTTTTCTCTACCCAGTGTCAACGATAGATACACAGCTCAACACGCGGCTCTTAGTCCACGAACACGTTCACGAATACAAACCATCAACCATCACACCACACTACATCACATCATCTCACAATGGACAACGGCTCAACCCTCCCCGGCAACGCCCAGACTGAGGGTGCCCAGTACGAAGAGAAGGGCAAAGGCAAGGCAGTCCCCGACACACACGACGTTTCCATGGATGAGGACGATGATGAAGAAGACGAGGACGAGGAGGAGCTCGAGGTAAGTCTTGCTCATACGCCTGGAGCACCAAGTACAAGCTTACACTGGTGTATTCATTGGTTTTAATTACTTTGAACTCATCACTAACATGTTGCTTTGCCCGCTGTAGACTGCCGATGCCCGTATGTGCTATTACCATCTATCTACCCCGCGTAAACATGAACCAACAACGCCTTCAAAAGCCGGCACCTGAATCCAGACAGGTTCAGTGCTTTTCTGTTTTTGCTGCTGCCAGGTTTTTCTCGAACATGTTTGCTAACACGAATATTGCTACTGCAGACACCATGGAAGACGATGGCATGGAGGAAATCGACACCAGCAACATCATCGCCGGCGGCCGCCGCACTCGCGGCAAGGTCATTGACTTTGCCAAGGCCGCTGCTGAGAATCCCGCTGATGACGATGAGGAAGAGGACGACGAGGATTTCGAGTCCAACAACATGGACGAGGACTAATCGCGCTGTCTCCCGCACATATCCTCACCGCGGTCATGACTAACTCTCTGACGCCCGACAACTTAATTCTCCTATAATCGAAATGACTTTTATACCCAAATTTGCTCTTGGTTGTCTTGGTGAACCTCTTTTTGGTGGCTTTCTTGGCTTCTTGTTCTTCCACGCGACTTGTGTCATTCAGTCATGTCTTGGTCTTCCCTCCCAGTCCAGAGCCTCACGGTGGATTCTTGGTATGCTTACCATGACAGTGAAACTTGAATGAATCCGTGTGCTACGGAAGATGAATATAACGCGTGGCTTTTGCGCAGCTTGCATCTCATGCTTCCATCGTATTTTCTAGCTCAGCATCAACTTGAGGTATCGTGACTTAGGGTTATGCGGCGGGGTCAAAACGCGTCTTCCACCAATAGAAGACAACTTCCCATCACAGATCGTAAAGCATGACTTTGTCACATGCCATTTCTTACAGGACGTTGGGCAAGATATATATAGGACTTTGCACAATATCACCAATGATGTGGACTAAATTACTAGCACGACGAAAAGTTGCTATCGCCCAGCAAAGTCGGCACAGATCTGACAGGAAGGTTGGGAAGGCCAGAGTGTTCTCTTTGCGGAACAAAGAAGCCTGTCAAGGAGATCAAGCCAGGTCAATGTGAGGTCGCATATAATTATCAATGCAAGCTGTGTAGCACAGAGAACCTTTCTTCCGATCGCCGTAAACACAATGGCTAGATTTTGATCAGCCTGAGGGTGTTAGACCAAAGTACAAGGCCGTGTGGTTTTGGTTATAGCTTAGCTTTGGCCATGGACAGAAGCTAGATGACGTTTGCGTAGCCCTGAAAACTGCTTGCTCGGCTGGGTCAAGGGTGTTTTATTCCTGACCTTTTTCCCCAAGCTCTTTTCCGACTGCCTTTAATTAGTTACCACTACATGCAAGTATTTCCAAAACAACGAGCTCTTGTGCTGTTGTCTATAGACAGATCAGATCTCTGAGAGCATGTAGGTGAACCCCAAATCCAGTCCCTGGCGGACCCGTGCCCGCTAGATTGCCTGGGATCCAAGCACAACGGCAGCGGCAGCGGCAGCGGCATGGCGTGAGTTATTAGTACTGACCTTGCATACAGGGGCTGCGTCTATTCTATTTCGCCGCTAACAAGGACTACAGCCTTATCCCAACTTGTTTCTCCTGCTTTCATTCCAAAGACACTCGCCGGCGTTGTTCCTTTTTTTATTCCCTTTCCGCCGCTTCTTGGCCTCTGCTTCTGAGCGAGGGACAAGACGAAAACAGCCAGCCCTCTCTAACATGGCGTCAAGGTAGGACCACCAGCAGTCTCATCACACACCCACATTACCACCTTCAACTAACCCGCCTCTAACCCTTTTTCCAGGTTCGGTGCCTCCACGCTGCATCAGCGCGACTCGCGTTCGAGCCTGTTTGAGGGCTACAACCCGCCTGCCGCAAACACCCCGCCGCCCCGCGGAGGCGGCTACGGCTATGGCTACAGCCCGTCGGCCACGCCCATGAACGGCCCGGGCCTGGTGCCCTCGCCCGCTGGTTTCCGCGCTGCCACCCCGAACAAACGGTACGCGACCTAGTCCTCGGCCCGCGAATGCTAGACGTGCGGGCCGTCGCTTCCGATCGCTGCTAACATGTGGCAAAAATATAGGGGTCAGTACAGTGACGCGACACTGAACGAACTGGAGAGCCAGAACGACGGCCAGGTGCAAGGAATACTCGGCAAAGTCAAGATTCTCAAAGACGTGAGTCGCCATCTACCATGGACAAGCGCCCAGAGTCCATGTGCTAACCCAATGGCCGGCTTGGCCTTTTTCCTACTAGATGTCCCTTGCTATTGGTGATGAAATCCGAGACTCCTCGGCCCTAGCCGAGAAAATGAACGACTCGTTCGATTCGACCCGTCTACGCCTACGCGGCACGATGAACAGAATGCTCGTCATGGCCGAGCGCACGGGTGTGGGCTGGAAGGTGTGGGTGGGCTTTTTCCTGGCTGTCATATTCCTGTTTTTCTATGTATGGATCTGATCCGAATTATTGTGCTCCGCGTTGTGTTTTGGGGACTGGTGTTTTCTTTTTGGGATTCTTTTTGTTGCTCTGTTGGCCTTGGACCCATCATACTCGTCCCTCCTACTTGTTCCTGGATACGTTGGAATCTCGCGGAACAGTTGCTTTCTATCTTGTTTATTCATCATATTCTTGTCTCGCACAGTTTGAATACATGCGGAATGTGATGGTTAAAACGACATCTGCATTTGTGTTTAACCTCATACTGCTCTAAAGCTAGCAAATATATGTGCTTTATTTCATCTAGACGAGGATCTACAAAGTATCAACTATGGTTGTCTAGCTGCCCTTCGCATTGGAGGGCTACTCTCGAGAATTGAACTCTCTTGGTGCGGCGCCAGGAAATCGCTCACACCTGCTCTATGTAGTCCCCTGCCGGTACGCGAGCCCAGCGTCGGCGATACAGGCGACGCGACAGCCCGTCTTGCAAACCGAGAGAACTGGTCGTCTTCCTCACCATTTTCCTCCTCCTCCTCCTCACTATCGTTTTCTTCCTCGCTTGACGATTCAAGAGACTCGTCACTGTCCGTGTGTTCGTATAGCCCGCTCATTTCAGCCTCCGGCACGTCGTCATCCAGGTCGCGCCCCATGCCCGTATCGCCGTCGCCAAAGTCCTCTTCGTCCAAAACCTCGCCTTGTGACACCTCGTCGCCATCGTATTGGTCCACTGCAAAGGAAGTCCCGTCACCGTAAAAGTCATCCGCGGGCTCGGTTTCGGCGCCGCGCTGGAGCATGGCTCGGCGCATGGCGTTCTCGCGCATGCGGGCTGCGAGGAGGTCGTTATGTCGCTGATCTCGCGCTGCTTGATCAGGTGTAGCAGCTGTGGGGGTACGGGCGCCATCGTCGCTAGCACTGGCGTCACTGGAACCATCATCACCGCTACCGCTGCCACTGCTGCTCCCTTCACTGGCGCTCTGTTCATCGCTGTCCTCTTCGCTGGAATCATCATCGTCTCCATCAATTTCGGAAAACTGAAACGCCGAATCTTCGGCATCGGCATCTGGAATGTCGTCGTCCAAGTCGGCTGGCGGTTCCCCTCCTTCTTGGTCTTCGTCCATCTCGTCTGCTCCTAAACGGCCTTCAGCCGCAGCCTCTGCGTCAGCCAACTCTTGCTGAAGCTGTTCTCTGCGCAGCGCTTCGGCGTGTTCCTCTTGCTCACGCCGCTCCTCGCGCATTTGGTTGAGCGTCTTATTGATGGCAGGTGGTTTCAGCCACGTACTACCAAAATCAGCGATAGCGTAGCGGCGTCGGACGAGGAGCTTCTCCTCGGCAACTATGCGGCCTAAATGCGAGTTTTCAATGATGGATTGGTGTGAACGCCGAACATTGTTGTGCTGGAGCGCGCCTAGCTCGGCTGAGCGAGCCTGGAGCTCTGGTGCTTCATCGGTGTTGTCTAAAAACGTTGAATACTGGCCATCTTGGTTTTGAGAGGACACAGACCAAAGTATATAAGCCTACGAAAAAGTTAGAAGCTAGCTGGGCAAGGAGCAGTAGCATTGTTTATACATACATTGTGGCTTGAAAGCCCGGGTTGTGAGAAGTAAGTCTCCATGACGGCTACGTATGGATTTATGACGTCTTCTTTGTTTATCTGGGCGGGCACAGGAAAACGGGCAGCATGTGAAAGCTTTGCTGTCGTTGGATAAACATACGAAAAGCACTGGCGTCGAAGATGGCACGAAACGCGTTGTTAAGAAGGATATTGACAATACGTCAAATGCTTCACATGTTCACGATGCTCTTCAATAAAGCTTCAGAAGCTTTGTCAACAACTTCTACCGGCCCCACTTATTCAGACGCGCCTACTCACTACGAAATGACGGCTATTGTTAAGCGCGCGCTTGTATACACCCCAAACTGCTATATTGAAGTTTGGGTTTCTTTTTCGTTGCTGCATACACAGACCACAAAAAAAGAGACACACAGCGACGACGGCGCGCTCACTTACACCATTTTTACTTTTTTTTTGTTGACTAAAGCATGTGATTGAAATTGTCTCCTCTCTACAGTTGCAGTTGTACTTTTCTCCATGACATCTAGAAGTAATACGGGGGTGCATCTCAGAAACTAATCCTTTCAACACAAACACACTCTCTTTCTCGCAGCTTCTTTCGGCCGGCTGGCTTGGATGGCTTCTTTTCTTTCTCAAATAACTAGTCATGTCCTTAGCAAAACTATGACTTAAGCCGGCTTCCCTCGGGAAACACGGTCCGTCTTGCCAGGACTCGCCGGCAAAGACTACCGCTGCCTGAAGTTTGTCCGAAACCAGCACCGAGGATCCTGCCTGTCTGTAAAGCCCCCTAGGCCTTCTCTCAAACGAAGCGGGCCTGTCCAGCCATAAAACGGTTTTCATAAGGTAATCATCATAGTGATGGTTGGTCCATCGATGTTCCGACTTGTGGTGAAAGTGGCCTCTTCCTTCTCCTCCTCCTCCTCCTCTTCCGCTCCTTTGCTACATCGAAAGCCCAAGGCCAAGGGAGGGGAAACAAGCCACGAATCCCCGTCCAATCATTGCCATGTATGATGAATCGAGGCTGGCCTCGAGGTTGGGGCTGAGACCACTTGGGGGGAGTGTGAATCCATGATCTGTTCATCCTATAGAAACTGTTGGAGGCTTGCTACGTGTAAAGCGACCGGGAAAAGTCGGGCACACGCCATGGTCAAGGACAGCAGGCCTGGAAGATTTAGCTTCGCATACATTTTGTCTTGCATTGGCTCGGACTTAGGTTTTCCTTGCCTCCTTTGCGTCCTGATGTTAGCCGTTTGGGCCAACGCTGGGCTCGGGATTTCTCGGAGTTGTCTTCCAGGCACTCCTAGCCAATAGCAGTCTTTGGTTTGTCTCTCGGCCGTCTCCGCCCTGCTCAAGGTTCTGCACAAAGGAACTTATGCCAGGGAAAAATTGCAACCTTTGCTATTACTCGTTGGTCAAATTAAAGCCCGAGGACAAGTCGCCATGGTCCTTCGGGAGAACGCCCCGTTACCTGAATAGGGTTGCGCAGACCCTATTCCCGCGGCTTTCCGGGCACTTTTCTAATCTACTTGGTTGCTGTTCAGAAACACTTCTAGCACCTGGCTATCTGTTGACATCAGAGTTTGACAGCAGTTAACATCCAAGTCAAGCACTAGTTGAATGTAGATTAGATTAGATTAAACCAATGAGCTAGAGAACTATTCCGTGTCGCCTATCTTGACTTGGATTAAGAGGAAAGCAGCCAGCCACAATTCGCGCTGACCAACATATAGTGAAGCGGCTCTAATTGCCATAAGAGGCCAACAAGTGCAGAACAGGCATTTGGCATTTGTCGGCCAACAGGAGTCAAAGCAAAAGTTTAGTCTGCAACACTGGCACTCGAGGCCCCGAGATCGGCCGGCGTTTCCTTTTTTTGCTGTGGCTTTTGGAGAGGAAAAGGCTCGGGACGGACGTGGTACTATTCATTAATATAATAACTACGCATTTGTGTTTTGCCTCATCTTAACTTGACACCAGTGCAGAACAACTGCTCATCTTGCTGCTGCAGTATTAGTACATTGGCCGAGGAGCAGGACAAGGAGAGGGGTCCCGAGGATACGACACGTCCCTGGACTTGTTGACGCAGGAAGATTTTCGCCGATCCTCAGACACGGTGGGCCAAACCCAGCCGGGTCAGTCAGTCAGTCTACATGTATGTATATGCCCGAAGCGTATGTAAGTGGATGGATGCTACTGCTTCACCCAATCGTCTAAGTGGGATTTCCTTTTGACGTGCTAGTACTCGCTTCCGGCCACATGCTGTGCTTATACTTGTACAGGCATGTATGTAGCGGAGGGAAGAGGGGTGAGGGGTTGTGTGCTTCATTTCGTGGTTAGTCTACAAGCTACGACACACAGTGGCCCTTTTTGCAGGCTGTCATATCTGCGTCGATATGTATAGGGATCGGGATGAGGGACAGGACTGCCAGCCAGCAGAACGGCACCAGAGAGCCGATGGAACGAGTTGCGTATGTATGAACATACATAACTACATTGTAATATATGTGGTTCTACTTGTGGTTAATTGAGATATTGAATCTGTCCATGCATATGCATGCCGCGCTGCAACTTGTACAGCAAAGGAAGAAAGGCTGTGAAGCAGAGTGGGAAAGGAAGAGGAGGAGGCGAAGGAAGATGGGCGAAGGGACGAGAACAAGCAATCGAGAAAAGAAAGCGCTTGTTTTTGCTGCTTCTCTCGACCATCCCCGGAGCAAGTGTACCGGGGACTCGAAACTCAATTTCCGACGGCCGGCCGGTTGGTCTTGATGGTCCTTGGATGGTCGACTATTGTTGTTTGTGTCTATACCGAATCTGTAAGTCGAGCTGCAGCTGCAATGGCTCCTAGGGCTTAGGGAGGGGTCTTATGAGTGGCACATATGAGACAACAAGCCCATACATGGTTTTTCACGCCTCATTCACTCCCTTTGCGTCTTGGCTGGAATGGTTCTAGCTCCTCAGTTCTCACCTGGAGCGGCTTGGCTCAGTCTCTCAATAGTCAACGTCGCCTCTTTTTCGCCGGTTCTAGGTTGCTGGGTGCTCTGGGTGGCCTGCGCTCACAGGGTTTACATTTTCCGTTGAAAATAGTCGTCTCTTGTGCAAGTATGCAGTGTGAGGAGAAAAGAAGACAAGTCCGTGGCCAACTTTGGACTCTGCAAGACACGCTTCAAGGTCTGTGGTGAGCGAGCCGCAAGCTTCTGGCAACATATATGGGCCTCGACGGCCTTACTATAGTTACTAAATCCATGTATGGCGTTTGGCTGGACATAGTACAGACCAACTACACTGCCTCGCACGTGGCCAGCGTCCTTGCTGAAGTCGCGATGACCGGACGTATTAGTAGACCAACGTTAGGCCAGACATGTGCTAAAAAGGTGAGGCTGGGGATCCTCAGTTGAATGGCAAGTTGTGGGAGGTGATGCCTGTTGCGTCTGTGGTGTGTTGGATGCTGCAAGGGCTCCTCGTTGTGTACATGTGTGTAGAGACGGCAAACGACTTGAGCTTGGCGGGAGGGCGGCGGCGGTGGCCTCAACATCTGCTTGTTTGTGCCGTGTGGTAGCAATCCTGAGCCGCTTTGTAATGAGGTTCTCCACAAGCCTCGCTCTGGTGGAGAAGGTGGTGGTAATGGCATTCTAGTGGTGGTGTTTGCAAGAAAAGAAGTGCATAACTACACAGATGTACATTGTATGTATGTATGTGGTTGTGCTGTGGCTATTTGTTCAGGCATGGATACAATACATCCACGCATGGGAAGGTTGCACACCCCCCTTACTGCCCTCGTGCTCCCCCTTCACGCTTCTCCCCCACGTTACAGCGCAGTGCCTACAAGTGTACTTATACATACATATGTACATACACACACTTGGAGTGAATCCGCCTGTCCGGGGGTCAGTCAGTTCATCAAGCGTATAACTACGTTCAGATGTAACGAACTGGCATCTCTCTCCTCTCCAAGACGGCTTGCTCAATTGCTCAAGTCGACTTGGGTGGGATGGAAGGGTCTGTGCGTACTTACAAGATGTCTCCTCAGCAGGGATACATGGGGAGGACTTGCGACCAGGGCGACATCGGACACAACATGCAAGTGGCCGAATTGCTCCTTCGCTCCTCCTCAGTCGTGTTCTTTTCTCGCTGGGGCAGCAGCAAGTTGGCCCAAGTGAACAAGAGAACATGCGAGCATCAAGTGGAGGAGTGGGTGCTTCAACGTCATGGAGGGCGGGGCAGCGAGGATGCATGTTTTAGGTAAAACAATGCAGGTGTGTATTTTGTGTTTACATGCACATGTCCATTCGTCGTCTATCTACATACAAGTAAACATGGTCAACTAGTTGTGTGGTGTACGAGTATTCTTCTAAGCCGTGTTTCTCTTTGACCCCCTCCCCCTCTTCCCTCGTCTCCGGCGTCTGCTCCGAGCCGGCCCAAATGCAGGCGTTTGTGCTTACAATAGCAAAATGATGGTCGGCAAGAACACTCGGTTCTGGGCCTGGGTTGAATTCGCGTCTGTAAAGGGCGGCGCCATGATTGGCAACAGCTCTCATGGCCACAAAGCTTAAAGAGACAAATGGCGCATGTCTGATTCGCTGCGTTATTCCAGGCTGACATCAAGGCGAAACTAGGAGCCAAAGAGGATCCACTAGTTAACGGCTGCAAGCCAAAAGACGATTGTCATGAGCTAACCCTTAGATCCGGACGCCAACAAACATCACCAGCATAATGACCGGAATGTGGTGTGTGCAAGAAGCGTTGTTGTGCCCAAGTTGCGTTTCAAGCAGCTAACTCGACAAATCGGGCCCCTTCACCGCAGCAAGTTTGACCAGAGCTCAAGAGGCAGATGCCAAAATTCCACACCATGGGCCGATTGCTGCAAGCATAGTCTTGGAGGAGCCGAAGACATATAAGTAGTTATATGTAACTATGCACAACTGCCATCAATATACGTGCACACATTCGACGACTCCAGAGGCTGGCGTCGTATTACTAAAAGCCAGATGAGGAGGCTCGCAGAGCAGCACAAGAAACCAAGTTGACGTCCGTTAGCGGCCTTTCCTTTTGTTAGCTCAGACCAGTTGCTCCTTCCTAAAGCAACCGCTGGAAATTCACCGGAGCCATCCACATTCGACACGACCAAAGGAGAAGTTTCTCCAGGACGTCACACCCTGGTCTCTGGCTGCTGGCTGCTGGCTGCTGGCTTTTGGCGGGACACGCAAGACGACTAGGAAGCCACGGAAGAACAAGGCAAGTCCGCTTAGATACATGAATATTCTTGTATGGAAATGAGCCGAGCTGCCTAGCTAGACCACCTGCTCGCAAAGCATAAAGTCACGGCTTCTCCTCCATTGCCTCGCTTTCTTCCTCGTTTTTCCTTCTTTCTTTTTTTTCCCTTTCTTGTCATTCTCTACCCTCACTATATTTACCACTTCTCCCCAAGTCGTTGTCCTCACTTTTCCTCCTCTTGGTGCGAGTTGTATCAGTGATTGGCGCTTTCCTCAAAATAAAAATATCACCACTCTCCAACAGTGCGTTCTGCTCATACCTTGTCACGATGCTCCAGTAAATCATCTACTAACGACGATTGCTTTCCAGAAACGCCTGCCAGTGCCAGGGAATTGTTGTGAGAAAAAAAGTTTGATCCTGCTTTTGGTAAGCCCACCTAGTCACAATGAGTTCACATAGTGGCATCCGTCCCTGTTGTTGTACTGTTACTACACCCCAGATAGCCGTCATTGTCATTTAGCTAGTCGCCCAAATATCTCCGCCATATTGTCGATAGTCAACGACAGCTAGCAGCCATGCGATTGAGATAGACAAGCAATCTTCTCTTAGCCAACTCCATCTATCTCTTCCTTGCTTTGTCTTCTCCATCCCAATGCGCCACCCAAGACCTATCGCGCCCAAACCGACTGCTCATGTCCTGCTCGCCTTGGAATTGGAATTACGCCTTTTCATGCTCATCATTCCATGAGCGCGGCCATTTCCTACCCTGATTCAAGATGATTTGGGAAACTGTCTGGGCTTTCTTATCTTTACCACAGTCTCTCGCCTCCCATTACCGGAAAGCTCAACGTTATCCGCCAGTAGCGACACCTTATCTCTGTTCATCTTCATCTCTTTGTCTCTCTATTCCCGTGCGGGGAATTCATATTATTCTCTCTTCCGCATCTCACAAACTACCAGCACGTTTTTTTGGCGTTTTAGCTCTCTGGATTGCTCCTACTTTGCTCTGTTCACTCCGCCACTCAAGCACAGAGGATTCCTCGGCTAAAGGAGTGAGGGGTCGCGCTATAAAAGCAATCAACCCAGCATCCTGGGGACTCAGCAATACCCTGCTTTTGATTGGCTGTTTGGTACTACCAAGCTTCGATTCAGCAGTGCATCCTGTTCTCGTGGGTGGGGTTCGCTTCTGCAGGGAGAGGGAGGGGTGGCCAGAATTCCAGTCGCTACATTCGGCTCACTCCCACGGCTGCTATTGCGGCTACGTCCACCATGCCTTTACCACGATCAGCTTCACCAGCAGAGGCAAGAATCCAGAGAACCACATGAAGATGACAAAGAGCGAAGATGTCCTATTGGCTGTGGGAATAGACGAAAGCTTTGGTATGAGAGAGGATGAGGCTGTTATGAATGGCATTGGTTCTCTTTATTGAGGGCTGTGATTTGGCTCTTTTTTCTTTTGTTTTCATTGACAAGAGAAAACACAAAGCAAAACTAAAATGAGTCCATGATAAGATTATCCTTCTCCGCATCCGGAAAAAGTCAACTCGGCTGTCTTACTACTTACTATAATAGTGTGCAGTTTCATGTCTGATTGATACCGTTTTGGAGAAACACCGCGGGCGATATTTTTCGGAGCCTCTCTTCAAGCGCTGAGGTGGTTCTTTTGGGATTGGGATTGGGCTGGCTAATACATTGGGGACTTGATATTTTCTTGTCCTTTTTCTTCTTCTTTTTTTTTTTCTTTTTTTTTTTTTTTTCTTCTTTGCTAGTTTTGTCTCGCAACTTTTTGCCTTGAATTCCTATTTCACGTCGTCGATTGCATTGCAATTGTCAACAATATCTATGAATGACTTGATTGTCTTCTGAAGCTTCTCCTACTAACCACTATTGCTCCCCCCCACGAACAGACTATTATACCACTCTGTGAAGTACACTTGGCTCACAGACATCCACACGATCCCACCCTCAGTCTCTGGTGCTCTCCTCATTCGTATCCTACCCTACAGAGCATCGACGTTGATACCTACTGAGTACCTTTTCTTCCCTGCTTTGACGTCATTTTCAGCGCGGTCGAGTGTTAGGCAATACGCCCGATTTATCTGCCTAGCATGGTTGCTATAGACGAATTCGATGACCGGAGCATTCACGAAGAGACCCTGAGGCAAGAATACGTGCCGTACGAGTACCAGACCGCGAACAATGGTTCGTGGGCTAGTGCTCTGCCCGTGAAGCAGGGTCTTTACGACCCCGATCTGGAGAAGGATGCTTGTGGTGTTGGTTTCGCTTGCCACATCAAAGGAAAGGCTAGCCACAAAATTGTTAGCGATGGTGAGTCTCTCTCTCCCCTTGACAGTCCATTTATGCTTGTGCTGTCTTGCTAACTTGCGCCCCACCCCAGCGCGGAACCTACTTTGCAACATGACGCACCGTGGTGCTGTCGGTTCGGATGCTCGTGATGGTGATGGTGCTGGTGTAATGACCTCCATCCCCCACAAGTTCTTTGTCAAGAACTTCGAGCGTGACCAGGGCATTAAGCTGCCTGCCCCTGGACAATATGCCGTGGGAAACCTGTTCTTCAAGCCTGACGAGGAAACTCTTCAGGAATCGACTCGGCAACTAGAGGAACTAGCTGAGACGCTAGGCCTTCGTGTTCTGGGCTGGAGACGGCCACCCGTTGATTCGACCCTTCTGGGCCCTGCTGCCAAGTCTCGTGAACCCATCATCATGCAGCCCTTTGTTGTGCTGACCTCTGCCTACGGTGCCACTGGTGATGCTCCTACTGTCCCCGAACCGGAAAGGTTTGATGACCGGCTATTCGAACGCCAGCTCTACGTCCTCCGCAAGCGCGCTTCTCACACCATCGGCCTCCAAAACTGGTTCTACCTCTGCTCTTTATCCAACAAGAACATTGTTTACAAGGGTCAGCTGGCACCTGTTCAGGTGTACCAGTACTACCATGATCTGGTAAACGCCGACTACGAAGCCCACTTTGCTCTGGTTCACTCACGTTTCTCCACAAACACCTTCCCCTCTTGGGATCGTGCCCAGCCTCTTCGGTGGGCTGCCCACAACGGCGAAATTAACACTCTGCGTGGAAACAAGAACTGGATGCGTGCCCGCGAGGGAATTATGCAGTCAAACGTTTTCAAGGAGGAGCTTGAGCTGATGTACCCGGTTGTTGAGGACGGTGGCTCTGACTCCGCTGCTTTTGACAATGTTCTGGAGCTACTCACTATCAACGGTGTCATGTCGCTCCCCGAGGCTGTCATGATGATGGTCCCCGAGGCGTGGCAAGGAAACCAGCTAATGGATCCTAAGAAGGCTGCATTCTACGAATGGGCTGCTTGCCAGATGGAACCCTGGGATGGTCCTGCTCTATTCACATTTGCCGACGGTCGTTTCTGCGGTGCCAACCTAGACCGTAACGGTCTTCGTCCTTGCCGTTTCTACGTCATGAACGATGACCGCATCATCTGCGCTTCCGAGGTTGGTGCCATTGTCGTCGAGCCTGAAACTGTTCTTCAAAAGGGCCGGCTCCAGCCGGGTCGCATGCTTCTGGTTGATACTGAGGCTGGTCGCATCATTGATGACAAGGAGCTCAAGGATGCTGTTTCTAGTCGTCACGATTTCCGTGAATGGCTTGACAAGGAGCTCATCACCTTGAACAAGGTCGTTGATAGCCTCAGCAGCAAGGTCAGCCTCGCTCCGAAGCTTGACGACTTCACTATCCAGACAGACCCCAATCTGCTGGCGTTTGGCTACACTCACGAGCAAGTCAGCCTGCTGCTCGCTCCTATGGCTTCTGACGAGAAGGAAGCTCTTGGTTCCATGGGTAATGATGGTCCTCTGGCCTGTCTGACAGACGCTCCTCGCCTTCTGTACGACTACTTCCGCCAACTGTTCGCTCAAGTTACCAACCCCCCTATCGATCCCATTCGCGAGTCTATTGTCATGTCTCTGGAGTGCTACGTTGGTCCCCAGGGCAACCTTCTGGAAATGAACCCCAAGCAGTGCAACCGTCTACTGCTGCCGAGCCCTATTCTTTCTATCCCCGAGTTCAACGCTATCAAGAACATTAACCAGCAGTTCCCCGAATGGTCGGTCAAGACCATTGATCTCACCTTCCCCAAGTCAGAGGGTACTGCCGGCTACATCAAGCACCTCGACTACATCTGCAAGGAAGCCACTGCCGCGATCGAGAACCATGACCGGGTGATTGTCCTATCTGACCGCAACATCAGTGCCGACCGCGTCGCTGTTTCGACTCTGCTGGCTTCGGGTATGGTTCACCATCACCTGGTCAGCAACAAGTGGCGTTCCATGGCTGCCCTTATTGTTGAAACTGCCGAAGCTCGTGAGGTTCACCACATGTGTGTGCTTCTGGGTTATGGTGTGGATGGCGTCAACCCTTACCTGGCCATGGAGTGCATTTTGAAGCTCAACCGCGAGGGCTTGATCAAGAAGAAGATCACTGACGATGCTCTGATCCACAACTACAAGCATTCGTGCGACGGTGGTATTCTCAAGGTCATGTCCAAGATGGGTATTTCCACTCTGGCCTCGTACAAGGGTGCCCAGATTTTCGAAGCTCTGGGTCTAGATGACACCGTCATTGAGCGCTGCTTCCGCGGCACTGCTTCGCGTATCAAGGGTTCTACTTTCGAGCTCATTGCTGAGGATGCCTTCCGTTTCCACGAGCGTGGCTTCCCCTCCCGCAAAACCATCGAGGTTCCTGGTCTTCCGGAATCTGGCGAGTACCACTGGCGTCGCGGTGGCGAGGCGCACATCAACTCTCCCTCGGCCATTGCTAACATCCAAGACGCTGTGCGCACGAAGAACGACAAGTCGTACGAGGCATACAGCCGGGCCGAATATGAGCAGATCAAGAACTGCACTCTGCGTGGCATGCTAGACTTCAAGTTTGATGAGCGTACTCCAGTGCCCATTGATCAAGTCGAACCTTGGACCGAGATCGTACGCCGCTTTTGCACTGGTGCCATGTCTTACGGTTCAATTTCCATGGAAGCTCACTCTACTCTAGCTGTCGCCATGAACCGTCTGGGTGGCAAGTCCAACACTGGAGAAGGTGGTGAAGATCCTGAGCGTTCTGAGGTTATGGAGAATGGCGACACGATGCGCTCTGCCATCAAGCAAGTCGCTTCTGGTCGTTTTGGTGTTACCTCAGCGTACCTTGCGGACTCTGATGAGATCCAAATCAAGATGGCTCAGGGTGCCAAGCCCGGTGAAGGCGGTGAGCTTCCTGGTCACAAAGTGTCAAAGTCGATCGCCCGTACCCGTCATTCTACTCCGGGTGTCGGTCTGATTTCTCCCCCGCCCCACCACGACATCTACTCCATTGAAGATCTGAAGCAGCTGATCTACGATCTCAAGTGCGCTAGCCCGAGATCTCGGGTCTCAGTCAAGCTTGTATCTGAGGTCGGTGTGGGTATTGTTGCTTCTGGTGTAGCCAAAGCCAAGGCGGACCACATTTTGATTTCGGGTCATGATGGTGGCACTGGCGCTTCTCGCTGGACTGGTATCAAATATGCCGGTTTGCCCTGGGAACTGGGTCTTGCTGAGACTCACCAGACTTTGGTTCTCAACGATCTGCGTGGCCGTGTGGTTGTCCAGACTGATGGACAGCTCCGTACCGGCCGTGACGTTGCCCTTGCCTGTTTGCTGGGTGCTGAGGAGTGGGGCTTTGCTACTACCCCTCTGATTGCTATGGGTTGTATCTTCATGCGCAAATGCCACCTCAACACCTGCCCTGTTGGTATCGCTACCCAAGATCCTGAGCTTCGCTCAAAGTTCAAGGGTACTCCTGAGCATGTTATCAACTTTTTCTACTACGTTGCCAACGAGATGCGTGCCATCATGGCCAAGCTTGGTTTCCGCACTGTTAACGAGATGGTGGGCCATGTCGAGTGCCTTAAGGTCAACGATGAGCTGCGCACCCGCAAGACGAGCAACATTGATCTGTCACTGTTGCTCACGCCTGCTCACCAGCTGCGTCCTGGTGTTGCTACTTTCAATGTGCGCAAGCAAGACCACAAGCTGTATGTCCGTCTGGATAACAAGCTGATCTCTGAGGCCGAACTTACGCTGGATAAGGGTCTGCCTTCCCGCGTAGAGTGCGACATCATCAACACTGACCGTGCAATGGGTACCTCACTCTCTTACCAAATCTCGAAGCGCTTCGGCGAGGCTGGTCTACACTCGGACACCGTCCACGTTAACATCAAGGGCTCTGCTGGTCAGTCGTTTGGTGCCTTCCTAGCTCCTGGTGTTACCCTTGAACTTGAAGGAGATGCCAACGATTATGTGGGCAAGGGTCTTTCCGGTGGTCGCCTGGTTATCTACCCTCCCCGCAATGCTATCTTCAAGGCCGAGGAGAACGTGTTGATTGGTAATACGTGCTTGTATGGTGCTACCACTGGAACGTGCTTCTTCCGCGGTGTTGCTGCCGAGCGTTTCGCTGTGCGTAACTCTGGTGCTACTGCTGTTGTTGAGGGTGTTGGTGACCACGGTTGCGAGTACATGACCGGTGGTCGTGTAGTGATTTTGGGTTCAACTGGTCGCAACTTTGCTGCGGGTATGTCTGGTGGTATCGCTTATATCTTGGATATCAATGGTGATTTCATGACCAAGCTCAACACCGAAATGGTTGAGGCCAGCCCTATCACTGACCATTCCGAAATTGGCTATGTCCGTGGCCTGATCGAGGACCACCATCACTACACTGGCTCCGAGCTGGCTGCGCGTATCCTTGTTGACTTCAACCGTGCTCTTAGCCGCTTCATCAAGGTGTTGCCTGTTGACTACAAGCGTGTTCTTGCTGAGGAGGCTGCCAAGGCCGCTGAGGCCCGCCGTGCTCAGTACAGTCTGCCTGTCCACAAGAAGGAGGCTGCTAAGAAGACTAGTGCTGCTCTGCAGGATATTGAGGAGACAATCACAGATGGAGCTGCTGAGAAGAAGCGTGCTTTGGTTTTGGATAAGACTCGCGGTTTCATGAAGTACGCTCGCCGTACTGAAAAGTACCGCGCCCCCAAGTCCCGCACCAAGGACTGGGCCGAGATCAGCAACCGTCTTGATAGCAACGAGCTTAAGTACCAGTCTGCCCGTTGCATGGACTGTGGTGTTCCTTTCTGCCAATCGGAAACTGGCTGCCCAATTTCCAACATCATCCCCAAGTGGAACGAGCTCGTCTTCCAGGGCCAGTGGAAGGAGGCCCTTGATCGTCTTCTGATGACCAACAACTTCCCCGAGTTCACCGGTCGTGTTTGCCCCGCCCCTTGCGAAGGCTCTTGCGTCCTGGGCATCAACGAGCAGCCTGTTGGTATCAAGTCGATTGAGTGCGCCATCATTGACCGTGGTTTCGAGAAGGGTTGGATGGTTCCCCGCATTCCCCCTGTCCGCACCGGCCGGAACATTGCCATCATTGGTTCGGGTCCTGCAGGTCTGGCTTGCGCTGACCAACTGAACCGATCGGGTCACTCAGTGACTATCTACGAGCGTTCGGACCGTCCCGGTGGTCTGCTTATGTATGGTATTCCCAACATGAAACTTGACAAGCGTATTGTCAAGCGCCGCACTGATCTGATGGCTGCTGAGGGCATTGTGTTCAAGACTGGCGTCTCCATTGGTGAGGATCTGACTTTGGATGACCTCAAGACTACCAATGATGCTGTCGTTATTGCTACGGGTGCCACTGTTCCTCGTGATCTTCCTGCTAAGGGCCGCAACCTGGACGGTGTTCACTTTGCCATGGAGTTCCTGCACAAGAACACCAAGTCCCTGCTGGACTCTGAGCTTGCGGATGGTGCGTACATCTCTGCCAAAGACAAGCACGTCGTTGTTATTGGTGGTGGTGACACTGGTAACGACTGCATTGGTACTTCAGTCCGCCATGGTGCCAAGTCAGTCATCAACTTTGAGCTTCTGCCTCAGCCTCCCAATGAGCGTGCTAACGACAACCCGTGGCCTCAGTGGCCCCGTATCTACCGCGTGGATTACGGTCACTCAGAAGTCAAGCAACACATGGGCAAGGATCCTCGCGAATACTGCATCATGTCTGAGGAGTTTGTTGATGACGGCGAGGGTCGGGTCAAGGGAATCAACACTGTGCGCGTCGAGTGGACTAAGACTGCCAAGGGTGGCTGGGATATGAAGAAGATTGAGGGCTCGCGAGAGTTCTTCCCTGCTGACCTGGTTCTGCTGTCCATGGGTTTCCTCGGACCTGAGCAGCGTGTTCTAGGAGATGATATCGAGAAGGACGCTCGCAAGAACGTCAAGACTCCTGCTGGCAAGTACTTGACCAATATTCCCGGTGTCTTCGCCGCCGGTGACTGCCGACGTGGTCAGTCCTTGATTGTTTGGGGTATCAATGAGGGCCGCCAGTGTGCTCGTGAAATTGATCTGTTCCTGGAGGGCTGCACCAACCTGCCTGTCACTGGTGGTGTTGTGAAGCGGACTGGAGAGGAGGTGATGAAAGCGGTTGCCGCTCAGGCTTAAAAGATTGAACTTTGGTGGTTTGTGCTCGTTTGTCTACGATCGTGAGCGGATTGTATGAATAGCTGCTTTTGTATTTATGTTTGAGCTTTTGTGTACTTTGATTAGTTGGGAATTGGTAGTGCTTTTTATACAATTTTTCCTTCCAACAATGACAGTGTTCGGTGTAAAAAGAAATTTGGGTGGTAGCTCTCATCTAGAAAAAAAAACATTGTAATACAACCCAACTACATGATGAGAAACGACCGGAATGGTGATCATCTTAAAGTGGTGAGAACCACATGAACCGCTGTATTAGTTATATTAGGGTTACATACCGGCAGAAAGCAAGGTTGGGCGATAAGATAAAGCCCAAAAAGTTTTGGCGGTGTAGTACGGCAAATCAAGTTTTGTTTCTGAATGGCTAGACGCAAGAGCCCCCGCCAACGTGCGAAGGCTTGACCTTACAACTCATTGTCGCAACTCGTTTTTGCCTTCTAATAAGATCGCGCTATAGTTCCCAGGCAACTGCCTTTCCGTATTAGCTCTGTCTTTACACCCACCTTAAAACATCTAACTTACAATGTACGCCCGCTGGGTTCCGCCGGCGCCCAACTCCGGGGCCAGAGCATCCGGCCCGGCCGCTTCGACTTCCACGCCCACAAACAGTGGTTCCAGAAGAAATTATGCCGATTATGAAAAGGAGGAAGGAGCTGCAGTTGACGAGAGCGCTAGTGCCCCGGAAGAACCCGCACAACCGCTGGCTGCAACAAACGGCTTTGGGTATGCGCGCTGGACGCCTGGAGCACCGGCCGCGTCTGGGGCTACGACACCGGCTGCGAAGAACGCTAAGCCTTTGCCGAAGAGAAGAAAAGTCGATACGTCGAGCGAAGAGGACAGCTCTAGCAAAGACGACAGTTCCAGCGAGGAAGAGGAAAGCTCTAGTAGTGAAGATTCAAGCGAAAGCGAAAGCGATAGCGACGACGACAGCAGCAGTAACAGCGACAGCTCGGAGTTGAAACGGAATCAGGAAAACGGTGTGGAATCAAAGCGGAGTACCGAAACAAACGACGAAAAGAACGAAAATGAAATGGACATTGACGCCGACGACGAGCCTGAAGCCACGATAATACCAAGCGCCAACGCCATGGATCTCGACAAAGAAGCTAGCGACGACGCCGCGGAAACAGCGACAAAGAAGCCCAAAAAGGAGAAGAAAAAGAAGGCCAAGCAACAAAACGGCGAGGAGTCTGATGCCGAGGACGCCGGATCCAAGCACAAGTCCGTGATGGAGCGCAAAGCAAAGTCTCTTCAGCTTGCCCAATCCCAGACGGTCGCCTCTGATTCCGAATCCGAATCCGACGGTGAGAAACACGGTCTCGAGCCCCTTCCACAACCCGAGGTGCCGCTCGATGACGAGACCGCCACCAAGGGCGCTGCTCCCGCCTTCAAGACCCTCCCTGACTGGCTGGCTGCCCCCATCTGCGTATCCGCCACTACATCCATGCCGTTCACCGACCTTGGCATCCCTGCCGCCGCCGCTGCCCACCTGAATACCAAAGGCTATGCCTCCGCCTTTGCCGTGCAGACCGCCGCTATCCCGCTGCTCACGCCGTCGGCGCGCCCCAACAGCCACCAGGGCGACGTGCTGGTAGCCGCCGCCACAGGTTCGGGAAAGACATTGGCCTACGCGCTGCCCATTGTGCGTGATATCAGCGCCGGGGTCGTCACCCGCCTGCGTGCGCTGGTCGTGCTGCCCACGCGCGAGCTGGTGCGTCAGGCGGCCGAGGCCTTTGAAGTCTGCGCCGGAGCGTTTGACGGCACCGCAGCTGCAGCCGGCGGCAAGCGCGTGCGCGTTGGCGTGGCAGTAGGAAACCAAAGCCTCAAGTACGAGCAGTCGGTACTGCTTGAGCGCCGCGAGCGCGTCGCCGGCCTGGTGACTGGCGCTAGCACCGACGCCGACGACGCCGGAGACGTGCTGCAGGACGAGAGCGAGGAGGAAAAGCGGCGCGCCGAGCGCGCAGCCGACTACGCATGGCGCGTCGATGTGCTGATCTGCACGCCCGGCCGGCTGGTCGACCACCTGCGCCACACGCCGGGCTTCGCCCTGGCCCATGTGCGCTGGCTGGTCGTCGACGAGGCGGACAAGCTGCTGGCCCAGTCGTTCCAGGGCTGGCTGGGCCTGCTGATGGCGCGGCTGGCGGCATCGGCGGGAGTGTTTTCGGCGCGCGACCACCCCGGTTGTGGAATGAGCGGCGTGCGCAAGGTGGTGCTCTCGGCGACGCTGACGCGCGATTTGAGTCTGCTTGGCGGCTTGGAGTTGCGTAGGCCGCGCTTGGTTGTGCTGGAGGGCGGGCGTGGAGGCGAGGGCGAGGCGCTGCAGCATGTGCTGCCCGAGGGCCTCACTGAGAGAGTGGTCAGGCTGAAGGACGGGGCGATGAAGCCGTTGTACCTGGTTGAGGTGCTCAAGAGACTTTCCAAGGAGCGCATGCAGGATAAGAAAGAGGAGACGAAGGAGGGGGACGATTCGGACTCGGACAGCTCTTCTTCCTCCTCTTCTTCCTCATCTTCCAGCTCAGATTCCGACTCAGATTCCGAAGCCTCTACAAGCCCCCGCAAGAAGACTGCTTCCACCCGCTCAGACGCCAAGTTCTTCCACTCCACCGTGCTGATTTTCACTAAATCCAACGAAAGCGCACTCCGCCTCACCCGACTGCTCAGCCTGCTTCTCCCCGACTGGACGTCCATCACATCGACACTGACCTCGTCAACGCCCTCGTCCGCGCGCCGCCGGATCCTGCGCGCCTTTGGCGCGCGCAGCGTGCGCATCCTCATTGCCTCGGACCTGGTCGCCCGCGGCGTCGACGTGCCGCGCCTCGACCACGTCGTCAACTACGACCTGCCGGCTTCGCTGGCCGGCTACGTGCACCGTGTTGGCCGCACGGCGCGTGCCGGCCGCGCTGGTGTTGCCTGGACGCTGCTGCCGGACGGCGAGTCGGGCTGGTTCTGGGGCCGGATCGCCAAGGCCAAGGACGTCGGGCGCGCGCACAAGGTCGAGCGCGTTCGTCTTGGTGGTGAGGATGGCGAGTTGCCCGAGGCAGATGTGGCGAGATACGAAGAGGCTTTGCAGGAGCTGGGCCGCATGGCGAGAGGCTAGTAAGAGGAGAGAGGGACTTGGGCAGATGGGATTTTACATTCACGCATATAGACAGTTAAGACCGGGATTGTGAGCAGGAGAAAAAGCTCATGTATTCATTGCATTGGGGAATATGTTGTTTTTAAACACGCTATGCAGACCTCGAAGGCGCAATCGGCCCAGGATGTAAAGAACGCTCGATGGGAATCGAATGTAGTAATAGTAGTGACAATAATACATAAATAACACAAAACAGAAAGAATCAAGCCACAAGCCCAACTCGGCCACTGATCGCTCGAGCTTTTCATCCCCATCACTACGCTGTCTTTCGATACACACTCCCTGTCCCTCCTCATCGAGTACTACAAGCTGCTATAGGCGGGGCCTATCCGCGTCGCGAACGTCTCACAGTCGTTGACGCCACATCATCAGTAGCAAGCTCGTCAACCTCGTCAGTGTCATCGCCCCCGCCCGTGGTAGCGAGGCTTATGGCTCGCGCAGTAGCCGCGCCTGATGACGACACCGAGCTGGCGGTGGGGACTGGAGGCGGTTGCAAGCTGCCGCCATTGCGTTGCATTTCGGCTCCGCGTAGCTCCGCCATCAGCTTATCAACCTCCAGGAACATGTTACGAGTATCGTTAACGACACCAAACTCGTCGACTTGATAGCCAATGTTCTCGCTGCCGTTTCCGCCGTGATTAGCGCCAGCAAGGAAGGCCACACCCGGGCCACGGTCTGGATCAGGGTTGTACATGACAGCATTGCAAAACATATGTACCAAGGATCTCTCGAGTTGTTCGCTGTTGATGATGCCGCGAGGAGGAACCAAATCTTCTGAAATTGGTAAGTCAACCGACGCAGTGCCAGGATCGCCATCAGGCAGCGCTGCGGCCGCTTGAATGGCGATCTTGTTTCCATGAGAAATAGCCTTCTTGATGGAAGCTATATCTACTGGTTGAAGAACAATCGTGCTATAGTTTGGTGCATCCTTTTCCCGAATAGGATTGGCAAACATGTTGGCGTCGCGATGGCTACCGATTTGGTCAAGCACAGAGGCACTAACTCGAGGAAACCCACGAGTCCATCTAACATGGGTTGGTGGACCAACTTGCACAGCAGGAGTCGGTGTCGAGATCAAAGGCCGAGGTCGATGGTAGCCGCTGTCCGTACTATCCTGACGTTTCCTTTTCCCAGCACGGATCGAGGAATGACACCGCTTGCTTGTAACACTTTCATCGGCAGTTGTATCGCCTGTTTCCTCCATCTTTGCCGCCACATCCTCGTTTTTAATACGACTACCAGATCCTTGAGCATCTGCCGTATCCATCGAGGGGTCATCAGGCTGCGAAAGCACCGATTGGCTACGTCTTGAGCGCATGTGGGCTGCTCGGCCTGTTCGGGTGGCCCGCTTACTAAGAGCAGACCCTCGAGACACAGGCGTTTCGTGTCGGTTGATTCTGCGCGGAGTTCCCTTTGTCGAGGAGGCCACGGCACTCGGGGTCGTGGGGGGCAAGCTGGTAGAATTGGCCAGGTGAGCATTGTGTGTAATAGTAGGTGTTGGAGGGGGCCGTGGAGGTGGTGGGCTAAGAGGTTCCCAAGCAGGGCTGTCAGCCACTGTGTTGGCAGGTCCAGGCGTAGAAGGAGTGGAATCCAACGTCCAATTGGTCCCATGACCACGTTTAATGAACAGGGCTTGATTCTGAGGAATGGGAGTATGGGGATCTGCAACTGCACGAGACTTGACAGCAGACGCAGAAACGGCAGATATAACGGTGGAGGTAGAAGTGGAAGCTTTATTTGGAGTTTCCAAATGGTCGGGGATGGCCGAGGGTACTTTCGCAAAGGGCGTTTGGGGCTGAGGAATAGAGGTAACAGACTTCGTAGCTTGCGCTGAGGTAGCCCCGGTGACTGGTGGACTCTGGTTGTGTTGCAGCTGAGGAGCAATCACAGGAGAAGAGACATCTTTCGTTGCGGCACTAGCAATGGTCGAAGATAGACCGGCGGTTGCAGCATCTGGGGCCTGTGCTACCAAGGGCAAATTCGAAGATGTCGGCGGATCTGATTTTAGACTGGCATGGATTGGGTTGGACAACTGTTGACTCAAAGCGTTGGCTGCTGCATTGGGTGTTGAGGTGACAGGAGCTGGTGGCCGTGAAGGTTGCCGTGACGGAGACGGAGACAGAGGCTGGGTATGGGGTTGCTGCTTGACAGGAGTGGCAGGTAATGTCGACGTTGCTTTCGGATAAGCTTGCATCACTGATTCTGGCGCTGTATTTGAAGCTTGTTTAGAGACCTGTCGCGGTAGTTCAACGGAAATAGGGGTGTCTCGCTCTTGAGCAGGCCGTGTTGAGGGATTGGTTTGGACTTGTGTCTGGGGGTGCATTGGAAGAACCTGATCTGCAGATTTTGAGAGAGCATTTGACAAAACAAGTGGTGTCTGCTGCGAGGGCTGGGCAGATTGACTATTTGGGTCAGGAGGCTTCGAGACTGCGTTCTGCGGTTGAGTGTGATCTGGTCCAGACACAGTTTTAGCTGTTGTTCCCGAAGAAGGCACAATGGGCGTCCCCTGAACTGCATGTTTTGATTCCGGTAAAGAGTTCAACACTTGGGTCTGGGCATCTTGCAGCTGTTGTTTGACTGGCTGCACAGGTGGTGGCGGTTGTTGTTGAGAGTGAGTAGGCTGTGACTGTGCCTGGGGCTGAGAGTTAGGTAAAGAAGGGGAGGTTGTTGATGAAGTAGAAGATGGAATGAGAGTAGACGCAAGTGGCTTGGCTGCCAGAGGCGGTGAAACTTGACTCGATCGTTGTTCCACCTGTTGTTGTAGTTGCTGCTGCGTATGGTGCTGGACTCGTGATGGCTGTTGTTGTCCATGACCAAGAGAAGCTTTTTGGATTTGAGCTTGCACCTGTGGAGCCTGGGGCCTGTCGGTAGCGGGTTTCACAGCAATGGGCACCTGGTTCTGTTGTTGGGCTTTGGCCTGAAGTTTTAACTGGGCCTGAATCTGAGCTTGCGCCGGGACTTGTGCTTGAGCCTTGGCTTGTGCTACAGCATGAGCTTGAGCTTGCTCTGGCATTTGACCAGGCGCATGTGCAATTTGAAATCGATTCGGAGTCCATTGCGAACCAGATACTGCCGAGGATTGAGTACGAGTCTGCGTTGAGCCCGCACAGGCAGAGCTGCCATTTTGCGGGGCGTTGGCCGTGTTTGGCTGTAGAGAATGTGAAGCGACTGGCGTATTGTTCTGTGGTGTATATGGACGCTCCCATTTCAAGGCCTGGTTCTGGGCTGCCGTCATATTTTCGGAAGGTTGTACTTGAGGAGATTGGGACTTGAATGGTAGAGAGGCCTTAGCCTGTGGAGAATTGATAGTGGCCGAAGGGATAACAGGTGAAGACACAGCAGTGCTCGCCAAGCCAGCTTGATTTTGAGGTGATACTGAAGGTCGTTCCTCTAAAGATTGCTTCTGTATCACAGGCTGTGTAGGTGCTGGAGCTTGAGGCCTAGCCTGGGCCTGGGGTTGTGGCGGGTTAGATTCCTGCTGTTGTAGCTGTGGTGATGACGATGGAGTTCGGGACGTAGATTGGGATTGTGGTTGAGGTGGTTTAGGCGGTAGTTGATGGAACTGTGGGTTTTGTTTCCCTTCAGGTGCAACGCGAGTGGTCATAGTCGCAAGGGAAGTTGGTGCGCCAGGTGTTTGGAGTACTTGAGGTGAAGATAATGCGACTGTTGGTCTTGCGATTGCTGACTGTATTGGCACAGGCTGGGTGGTCGCAGGGACGACTATTCGAGGGTTGGGAGCCACCTGATGAGTGGCTGCTGAAATTGAGGAATGGCCCGATGGTCCCTGGGGTTGTTGTGTCGGTTGCAGCCTGTTCGGAGCGGATGTTTTCTTGCTAGCCATTTCCGGGCCCGGGGCCGCAAGAGGCGAGACTGTGGGTGAGATTGAAGCAGAAGTGCGTGGCGAGTGCGCATGGTGAGTCTGCGACTGGACAAGGCCATGAGGAGCATGACTGTGAGCATGAGCTCCAGTTCTGGAGTTGGGCGCAGCAGGAGCAATGGGAACGGCATTAGATATCCCAACTCCAGAGGCTGTAGCAGCTAGCTGGGACGGTATCGCGGCAGCATTTGCACTTTTAAGCAGCGACTCACAAATGCGTTTTTGCTCAACCTCGAGATCAGCCTGTCGCTTGGCAGCCTCCTGCTCGCGCTGGGCGTCTGAAAGAACCTCCCTTTTCAAGCGTGTGTAGTAGATTTCGCCCAGTTTCTGGTCGATAGTGGTGATATTCTTGTACTTGTCGACAATCAAGTCTGGAGTCAGTTGTGTCGGGGGGTTTGGCAGTTCGGCCAAGAAGTAGTGACGGAAGAGTCCCCATAGTCGCCTAGGCGTGAGGCGCGTCTCATCGAACTCGTCGGCACCATTGATGAACTCGTTTGCAATCAACTTTTTGCTGAGCAAGGTGAAGTCCAGGGTTTGGAAGACGTGGATGGCACGGAAGAGGAAGTAGGACTCGCGGGCCGTAAAGGCCTCTGGAGGCAATTCAGGTGGGTCCATGCAGTGTAGGCGGAGCGGAGGGTGATAGATGTTGATATGCCCGGCTAAAGGCAGCCGCTGCTGAACGGTCGCCAGCGTTGATCGAATTGCGGCCGCGGCCAGGGCTGAAGGTGAGGAATATCCAAGAGACTATGCGCCTTGCGATGAGGTCGGAAACGATGATTGAGATTGCGCAAGCGGTGGCACGCTAGGTTGTTTTGTCGGTGGATAATTTCGAGATGGCTATGAAATGATGGCGCGACAATAGGAGCGCGTGTTGGCGCCGCGAGTGGATGCGCGTGTAAACTGTCGTTGAGGGATGGGAAGATGAAGCGTAGGATGGTTGTTCTCTCAGCCTTGTCAGTAAGGCGGACGTGAAGCGATCCACAAAAGAATGGAGGCGCGCAGTTGCTGGGCTGTGGCGCCAGAATGTGGCTGTTGGGTGGCTGAAAGGATACCGCAAGGTGTGCTTCGGGATTTCTTGCTTCGAGCTTGCGCGAACCTCGATTGGGCAAAAAATGAGAGGTGATGAGATAAAAAGAAAAAAGGGAAATTAAAGTGAGAGTTAAAATTAACTATTGATATGTCGTGCAGAAGATGTGAGGCAAGAATTCGCAGGTGAAAAGGCAATGAAACGAATAAACAGCCTGCAAAAGTAAGCGTCTGATGGATGATGTTGCGGATAATAATGAGACAGAGGAGAGTGGAAGAGTCGCTGGGAGCTCTCTGCGCTGGAAGAGAAGAAAATTCTTCCATTGTTGCAAACGTTTCCTCTTCCCCTGTTTTCCCAGGCCAACAAAGCGGCAAGCACTGGCAGCTAGCGGCGAATAGTGGCCTCATCCCCTGGGGTAGACACCTGAGCCCACTAAAGATTCCGAAATGAACCGTAGATATGGGCACGTTTTCGGGGGCTCGGTATGAGTCAGCATTCTCGGTGGGTCGGTGAGCCTTGGTACACCGACGTCAATCCTCCTGTAAGTACTTGAGAGCACGCCAGGAAGATTTCCTCCCCAAAATGCCATGGGTTCCCGTCGACTTTGGGCCAGTTTGCCTGGATAATTTCTCTTGCGCCGTCTCGTTCTTCCTCCCCCAAATAATTGATATGCCTTGCTCACGTCACTTTGATTGCCGCCCGCCAGGTGGCTTATGCCCAGAGCGCCACTCGCTCACTGGGACTCCCAACTTTAGCTCTGTTTGGCAGAAACATTTACAGAATTGGCTGCTGTCATGGAAGGATCAGAGGAAGCCTCTCGCTAATGTTGCCGAGATTGGCACATTGCTGCTACTGTGCACTTGGTGTTCGTTGTCTCAAGAACGTGGCTCCGAGAGGGCCAGCTCATGATGTGCATATTATGCATTTAGTACATGCACATCACAAAGGGTCCAACTCTTTATGCAACAAGCCTCTTCCCAGCAAGTCACCGGCCGACACTAAAGCTATGACGCTCGCTCCATAAGCGCAAAGGACGAGCCCGCCACGGACAAACTGCCCACGGTTCAGCTCGCGCAATAGTATAAGGGCAGCTTATGCCGTCTTAGACCCGGGGCAAAGACAACAACACTACGTCCAGCCTGTGCCCGCTTTGCTGATGAAGAACGGGCCTAAATGCGGCGGCTTGTCATGCGACATGTATGCGGAAATGGCAAAGTCACTGGCGGCGTGAACTGGGCCGATGAGATGATGGGGCTGACTGACTGAGGGATTTGGCCCGACAAGCATGCACAAGGTGTTCTGGTCTGCGATATTGCGGTCTGCTGCGTCTGTAAGAACCGAACCGCCCTGATTCCCTGGCTGCATAAGACACTCAAGACAGTGCCCAAATATAGACAGAGACTATGGACGAACTATGTCTGCCTCCCATCCAAGCTATGCACAGTGGACAGTTCCAGGACCGAGTAAGCCAGGTCAGGTTGGCGCAGAGGTATCAAGTCACTACAGGGCTTAAATTTGTGTCCAGGCTAATTTGGTTGTTGAAACATGGGGGTTGCATGAAGTCCCTTTTTATATCTCGAAGCAGGCCCCTTGAAGTAACCCTAGAGACAGACCTCATTAAAGGCTCAGATGGAGAGATGGATGTTTGTACGCCGAAGCTCAGGACCAGCACACAGATCGAGGCCGTGAAACCCTTTATTGGCCCAAGGGAAGACTGCCTCGGACAAACTATTGTATGCGTCGGCCACGAGGGAAACAGTTTCTGGTGCTTCGTGTAGGCCACCCTAAGACCATCAAAACGTGCCATCACCACCACCGGCTCACAGGGCGCCCTTGAAGCCACACACAGTCCCCCAAGGCTCTGGCCACACACTAATCCATCCTCATGTCCATTGCAATACCGGATCGCGCACATCTTCACTTTAATTATTCTTCACTGAGACCTCTAGATCCTCCAAAAGCTAACAGACAGGAAAAGCCTCCTCTGCGTACGTGCGTGTATATGCCTCCAAGACGAATCAGGATCCTCTTTGGGATGTCTTCTTTTCGTGTTTCGTCTTAGTGAGCCCTACTAGGGCAAGGAAACAGGCCAAGCGGTGGCCATGCCTGGCGGGCAGATTATCTTATGCGGTTGGGACAGAAAATGCGGTCAGGCGCTGGCTTGTTGGTTGGTTCTGGGTTCTGTGCCTCAAGAACTTGGAAACAGGGCCGAGTCGCACAGTACACAGTGCCGCATACCGTAGGCGTACTTGTCCCGGCAAGACACAAAGTGACATGGCGATGTGTAAAAGTAGACACAGCAGACCAGAGTAGAGCAGTTGCTTGTCTCACTCAGACACAGGTGCGAGGAGTATAATAATTAACCTTTGCTCCTTCCCCTTTCGCCATTGCGTACCTGCCCCAGCCAGCACTTCTATCTCCCAATTTGATCAGAGACTACCACCCAACGGTTGCACTTTCCGCTCAAACCATTTCACGCTTTCTACAACTACTCTTCCTCTTGCTCTTGCTCTTTCTCTTTATTCTTCCTTCTATCCTTGCTCATCCCATCACTGCACTTAATCTCCTTTTTTTCAGCACTTGCTCTCTGAATTCCAAGCCCTTCCTAGCAAAGCTCCAAGTGCAGAGAGTAGTTGCTTCACCTTCACTTCGCTTGCTCATAAGACCCAAGACCCAGAACGGAAAGTGCCAATCTAGTATCAATTCAATTGGCCTTTGTCCAACCTCCTTTTCTCGTCTTTCTTTGCTTCTCTTATTACTGTGCACCTTTCTTTTTCTTCCTTTGCATACTCCAGCTTTCTTTTTTCCTCTTCTCCACGTTTAATTCTGCGCTTGTTTTGTTTTCCACCTGCCGTCGTGACCTGAACGCCAGTCTATTACGGCCTTGCCTGCTTTATTCACGACCATAACGACAACGGCCTTCACCGACATCATGACCAACTACACGGACGAAGAGCTGGACCGCGACTGGAAGCCCAGCGGTCGCCGCCCGCAGTCGTATGTCGCCAATGCTTCTATTGCCGTGTGTAGACCATTGCTAATATGCCGCCGTGTGCAGTACTATTGCCCGCTCGTTCTCCCAAGAACTGGCAGATCTGTTCCGCATTGAAAACAGCGTGGCCGACTTGGATAGTCAGGTTGACAAGAGGTACGCAAGCTGCAAAGTCCCGTCTACATTCGCCCACTAACAAGTCTCTCTCGACACCAGAAAACGCATCGTCTCGCTGCAAACCGAAGAGCTGGAAGCCCTCGAGGCCCGCCTGCGCGAAATTCAGAACCTCGAGGCTGTGGTCTCCCTGCGCGGCGACGCTGAGACGCTCTCTGCCTCTTCTTCTGCCTCATCCTCGCCCACTGTTGCGTCCCAACAGGAAGCCCGCCAGCAGAAACAGGCCCAGGCCCATCGCGACGGTATGTCGCTGTCTCTCACCACCTCCACCTCCACCACTACCGCCGCCACCGCGCCTACCAAAGCCCCCTTTTCCCACAATGTCGTGGTTGACGGCCACCAAAAGCACCGTCTGGGCATGGCCTGTGACGCCATGAGAGCGCCTAGTGCTGGCAACATGCCCCCGTCTCCTGTGGCTAGCGACGGTGGCTTCCACTAGACCGCTTAGTCCTGGCGCTTTAAATCCACGTGCATTTTTCCTGCATGGCTTACAGACTTGCGGCGTTAGAGGATTAAAACAAAAAAAAAAAAAGGGGGTTCTGTACTGACTTATGCTTGATACTCTGACAGATGGCCGCATCTAACGAATAACATGTGCCTCTCCTTTGACAGCACAAAGAATGCGACCAAGATAGCCAGGACGTTCTGTTTCTTTTCTCATCGCCTCCTTGTCTTCTCGCCTCTGCTCCTCTTCTCTCCATGATTCCCTTTTCTTCCCTCCTTTCTTGTTCATATACCACCCCGTCGTTGGGACCCTTTTCTTGTTATCTTTACTTCCCTGGCCTCCCTTTTAGTCAGACTTCTTTCAACGTCAATGCCACTTCAATACTCTTCCACCTCCCTAGCTTTCCATCTTTCTACATCTCGCATTCATCCACATATGGCTGCCCTCGAGAGTTCCCCCTCATGTATACCCACTTCCCATTTTATTTCTCCCTGTTCAACTCTGTTTCATTGTCATATCCTACTTGTCTTTTTTTTTTTTTTTCTTAATTTGATGATTTTTAAACACGATCTACAAGATGTGTAGCATAATCCTTCTTTTTTCTGTCATGTAATCTCCGTTCATCATAATCTGCGCAGATGAAACATAACCCTATTCATTAAGACGGTTAACCCTATGTGTAACTATAAGCTTGCCGCATCAATATCCGTATCTACCTACGTATTGCATTGTAACTAGAGCATTGTCATGAACTGATGATGGTTAGTTTATATCTTGTTGATCATCACAGTAACTCTAGCTCCAAAGGTAAACGTGTTGAAAGTTTTGAATTCTACAAATATACATAAACCACCTCCACTCTCCCTGCAGCATCATCTACAACTCATCGTGATCCTGCTCCTTCTCTACGCTCTCGTCCGCCTTATCATCATCATCAGCAGCAGCAGAAGTCTCACTATCCGCTTCCTCGGCCTTCTTCGCAGCCTGCTTCGCCTTCTTCGCAGCCTCCTTCTTGGCCTTGTCCTTGGCAGCCTTGGCAGCCTTCTCCTTCTTGGCCTCCTGCTCCTTGCGTTTTTCAAAGTTGCGGACGCCCTTCATGGTCAGGTCGACGCCGGCGCGCTCGAGATTAGCGAGGAACGTTTCGAGCTCGGCGATGACGAGGATAGCATCGTCGGTGGGGCTGAGCGCGGCCTGCTGCGGTAGCTTGTCGTCGAGCCAGGTCTTGGCGTCGGTGATTAGCTTGTCGAGACCCTCGAGATCAGCTTCCTCGTGGATCGGAGGCACGGGGCCAATATCCTCCAAAACGTCCTGCATTGACGACGATGACTTCTTAGGATCTTTGGCGGCGTCAGCGCTGGGCTCGGCGTCGGCTTCACTGGCAGTGGATGCGGTAGACTCAGAGGTGGAAGCAGAAGCGTGCCAATCCTTGTACTCCTTGATGCCGGCACGGAGAGACGCGACGTATTCAGTTGACTGGGCAAGAGTGCTCTGGAGCTTCTCAACAAGTCCGGGTCTCTTCTCGTTCTCCTCAATTCTCTGAGTGACCCGGTCAACAATGCTCTTGAGGTCCTCAAGCTTGGCATCGAACTCGGGCTTGGAAGCATCGGCGCCATCGCCGTAGACCCACTCGCCATACTCGGCTGACTTGTCGGTAATGGCAGTGCGCTCGGCCTCGGTGGCATACTTTTGCCAGCCCTCAGTCTCAGGAAGTTCACTAGCTTTGTAAGTGAAGGCTTCTAGCTGGTTAAGAGCCTCCTCACGCTGACGACGAGCCAGGTCAGAAGCTTCAAAGGCACTAAGACGGCCCAGAGAAGTCTTCAGGCTGGCCTTGGACAGTGACGAAATGCCCATTTCAGAGGTAGTGAAACCGACGGGAACGTTGACGATTTCCTTCTTCTTTTCCTTCTCCTTGGCATCAGCGACAGGGGTAGACTTGGAATCATCTGCAGAGTTGGAGCTAGATGTGGTATCATCAGCTTCCTCGACAATCGGGTTCTCGGTCTCGGCGTCTTCAGTGCCCAGGGGCTTCTGGTCCCGCTTGCCAAAGCCAAGAAGGTTCTTGACACCACCGATAAGGCCTTCCTTATCGGCGACTTCAGTCTCACACTCAACAAACGCCTTGCTCACAATGACTTCGCCATCCTCGCGGGACAGGGATGCAGCAACCTTGAAACGGATGTCAGCCTCGTCGCAGGAGAACTTGTCCTTGAGTTCGGTAATAGATGCGGTCATGTTCGTAGTTTTGAAGGCTAGTATCTCACGGTCCTCCTCATCAATAGTCTGGTAAAAGGTTGCCTCAAAGCCATCGCGGGCAGGAAGAGTGACCTCCTTAGGGGCGGCGCCGAGAACAGAAATTGGCGACCACACGCGCTGGTGGCGAGGCTTGCCCTCGACATTGGTCCACTTGATACCAGCAGAGTACGGGGTGGTCTCAGTCAGGCGAATGTCCTTGACACGGAAGCTGGGGCTGATTTCAGCGCCACGGAAAACGGCGCCCATGACAGCAGACTCATCCGAGTTGACACTGGCACGGATCTTTTCGGCAGAGCCAATAATCTTTTCGAGCTCACGACGAACAAATGGAGTGCGAGAAGCACCGCCGTGGAGAATAACCGAAGACAGATCGGAAACCTCAAGGTTCGCCTTGGTCAGGGCAGTCTGAATAGCCGAACCAACACGCTCAAAGTAGGGGGCAGCCATTTCTTCGAAGTCAGCACGAGTAAGCTTGTACTTGAAGTCAATATCCTCAAACAGACCCTCAAAGTTGGCCTGAGTGTTGATGTTGGCGCTGAGAACGTGGCGCAGACGCTGGGCTTCCTTGGTCATACGAGAAACAGCACGGCCGTGAGCCAGGATCTTGTCGGAGGTAGCTGAAATAGCCTGAGCTTTGGGGCTTTCGGCGAACTTGGCAGCAATATCGTCAATGATGAGAGTGTTGAGGACATCACCACCTAGAGAACGGTCCCAGCCGTAGCTCATGACATGGACCTCCTGGACGGTTTTGTTGTACTTTCCAACGTCCTTGACGGAGCGGGCCTGGAAGCGTAGGACACTAGCCTTGGTAGATCCGGCGCCCATGTCGAAGACAAGATGGTACTCGGGTGCCAGACCATCTGAGACAGAGGGGAACTGGCGAGTGGTGGCGTAGTTGAGACCAACAGCAGCACTATCGCCAATAAGGTCAAGGATCTCCAGGCCAGCAAGTTTAGCGGCCAAGTGGACGGCTCTCTTTTCCTCAGTGGTGAAGAAAACAGGGATAGTGATGACAGCGGCAGAAATGGGACTGTCGGAGCCGGCCAGAGCCTGGGCATTTTTGCGGATTGACTGGAGCTCCATGGCGAGCAGCTCCTCAACCATCCACACATTCTTGCCGGGAGCAAAGGCCTTGCTTCCAAAGGCAACGGTGCCGCGCTCAGCATTTTCCTCGACCACAAGGGCGGGATGGCGCTTGATGTACTCTTGGGCCACAGGACTGGTTAGGCTTTGGCCGAGAAGCGTCTTGAGGTTGGGGTACACTTCGCCGGGGAAGCGGGCGGCCAGGGCCACGGCATCGGAGCCATACGAGCGCTCGGGAAAGTCGCTTTCCTTGGGGGTTCCGGGCGCAGGCTTGAAAGCAATGCACGAGGTCTCCTTGCGGCGAGAGTCTTTGGTGAGGACAATCTCAAGAGGAATTCCGGGCTTGACAAGTGAGGCTTTGATGAACTCGGTGCCGAGATCGATACCAATGACGGCCGACGCAGCGAGAGCCTGGGACGAGCACAAGAATGCCAGACCCAGGGCCTTTAGCACTGGAGATGCAGCGTGCATTGTGAGAGAAGAAGAAAACAAGAGAAAAGAAATGAGCGCACGTCAGGCCTGGGTGTGTGGCCAATGGGCGAGTGTTCTCAGTGGTCGGTAGCTAAGAATTGGTCGGCCTGCCAGTCAATTCAAGGTAGGTAAGGTAGGTGAGTGAGCCAGCTCGACGGTAAAGAAGCACCAGGAGTAGTTGCAGACAGCCCTTTAGGTATTCTGGGGGTGAGGTATGTTGGATATTCAGAGCAGACAGCACAAGCAGGGCAGTTGTGTGGTGGTGCACAGGAAAGCCGGTTGGGGGAGGATGAGGAAAACAAAGAAAAAATGGGTGAAGCCACAGGTCTCAGCTTGGGTTGAAGTCAATCTAAAGTCGAGGTCCTCTCACGTTGGCCTGAGCTATATTTGGCTGGGTCTTCTGTCAAGGTGGCCTCTAGCAGTGGGACGGCCAGCTAGGACAAGCTCTTGAGATGAGGTTGGGACAGGGGTTTATAAGGTTGTAACTATGTCTGCCGAAATCCGATAAGGGTATCATGCCGTCATTCTATTGGTGCGATAAGCGCACAGTTCTGCGCACTGTACTAACTGCTGCAAAGCGACACCCGCATACAGTTAAGACACTGTATGACGCCTGACGCCTGCACCTCTCGACAGTTGATGGCAGCCGGCCATAGCTTCTAGCTTTGACAACCACCAAGTTTGAAGCTGAGCCCCAAGCTCACGATAAGAGGCCCTCGAGCTTGGTTTGGCCTGCCGTCCCAGCAGTCTGCCCGCCATGCCTCGCCGCACGTACAATATTGCCATGGTCTCCGACTTCTTCTACCCGCAGCCGGGAGGAGTTGAGTCACACATCTACCAAGTGGCCACCAAACTAGTCGACCGTGGCCACAAAGTCATCATCATCACGCACGCCTACGAGGACCGCAAGGGCGTGCGCTACCTAACCAACGGCATCAAAGTGTACTACTGCCCGTTTGCTGTCATCTTCCGCCAGTCGACCTTTCCCACAGTCTTTTCCTTCTTCCCGCTCTTCCGCAACATCATCATCCGCGAGCAAATCGAAATTGTCCATGGTCACGCCAGTCTGAGCAACCTGTGCCACGAGGCCATTCTCCATGCCCGTACCATGGGCCTGCGCACCGTCTTCACCGACCACTCGCTCTTTGGCTTTGCCGACGCCTCGTCAATTCTGGCCAACAAGCTGCTAAAGTTTACGCTTAGCGACGTCGACCATGTCATTTGCGTCAGTCACACGTGGTATGCGCCGTTCCCAGTACAATCTTGTTCCATGTTTGGTCTAACTAACCGCCACTTCTCCACCCCCCGCTATAGCAAAGAAAACACGGTCCTCCGCGCCTCTCTAGACCCGCTGATGGTTTCCGTGATCCCCAATGCTGTCGTCGCCGACAATTTCCACCCGCGCGAGCCCCCGCGTCCCGCTCCAGGTCCGCTGGACCCAATCACCATCGTCGTGATATCGCGGCTCTTCTACAACAAAGGCACAGACCTACTCACGGCCGCGATACCGCGTATCCTCGAAAACCACCCCAACACGCGCTTCATCATTGCCGGCGATGGACCCAAGGCCATTGACCTGCAGCAAATGATTGAGCAAAACGTGCTACAGGACCGCGTGCAAATGCTCGGCAAGGTGCGCCACGAGGAGGTGCGTGACGTCATGGTGCGTGGCCACATCTACCTGCACCCGTCGCTGACCGAGGCCTTTGGCACCGTTATCGTCGAGGCCGCGTCGTGTGGTCTCTACGTCGTCGCGACCCAGGTCGGCGGCATCCCCGAGGTCCTCCCGTCGCACATGACCGTCTTCGCCAAGCCCGAAGAAGACGACCTTGTCGCAGCCACCGGCCGTGCCATTGCAAACTTCCGCGCCGGCGAGGTCCACCCTGAACTCTTCCACGACGAGGTCCGCGAAATGTACTCGTGGGTCAATGTCGCAAAGCGCGCTGAGCGCGTCTACGACGGCATCTCGGGTCACATCTCCGAGCTCGAGTTTTATGGCGACGATGCAAACGTCACCCCACGCCGCTCGCGCGTCCAAGACTTTGCCCTTATTGATCGCCTGAAGCGGTACTACGGTTGCGGCCTGTGGGCTGGTAAGCTGTTTTGCATTTGTGCAATTGTCGATTACTTGCTGTACCTGTACCTTGAGTGGGCATATCCTCGCTCCGGTATCGACATCTGTGACGAGTGGCCGCGCAAGCCGTATGACTTGGACTCAGAGTCAGGATACTCAGAACGAAGAGGCCGAGATGCCAGCCGGGCACGCTACCGTCACCGGGTACAATGAAAGGGCCGAGAGCACTGAACCCGACTTTTCCTATTTTTATGCGCGATGTTAAAATTATCTAGATACCCCGTTTTGTACTTGCTTTCTTATTCTTTTTCATATACAGCTCACAAATACACACATTTAGTTGTAGCTTTGGAAACGTTTCATGAACTTGAGTCCAAATACACATCATGGTGTTGAGGCGGCTTGTTCTACTGTTACTTGGCGTTTGATCATGTTCTGCTGGAAACTCTCCAACATGTAATGGTATTGAGTTACACTATATTAATACAATTTACGCCAACAGCACATAATTGATATTCTGTGCTCTACAAACGGTATTTGACTAGTTATGCCGAGGTAGCATACCCGTTCTGGATGAGCCACTCCTTCAGAGCAACACTGTCGCGCTTCTTGTAGGCAGAACGGGCACGAATTCCATCCTTAGCCGTTTCCAAAGTGCGGTTGAAGCTGGAAGTGTCCTTGTCAGCAAAGAAGGACGTGATCTCATCAATGTACTTCTCGTCGCTGAAGCCCGACAGTGACACACCGATGAAGCGGTCAACAACAACTGGGTTTCCAAGCTTGGCCAGGCACTTCTCCCAGTTGCCCTTCAAGTAAGACCACAGAGGAAGACGGCCATCGGGGTTGTGGGCTAGGGAAGAGCCCAGGGCGTGCATGTCAGCCGAAGGAGCAGAGTCCTTGGCGGCGGCAGGAGGGGACTGGTTGAAAAGGAAGGGCAGTAGAGTCTTTTCAATGATGTCAACATCGCGGGCGTTGCCCAATGAAGACAGGGAAATGATTTTTCCATCAATGGACTTGGTAGTGAACCACTCGTTCTTAATGACCTCAACAGCCCGAACAGGGTCATTCTTGATGGCAGCGAGGTACACAGCACCACGCAGGTTAGGGTGAATGGCATCGGAGTTGGGGTTCTCAACCCACTGGTCGAAGCGCTTCAGGGCCTCCTTGGTCACAACAGGATGGTTGTTGGCAATAGCGGATCCGATGAGGCGCTTACGGAGTTGGGACTGAAGGTAACTCTCGCCCTCGGTGAACTCCCAGCCAATCTTGGTGACTGCCTCGTCAATCAACTCAAGGATGAATTTTTCCAAGCCACCCTTGATGACCGGGTCGTCAGCGAAGACAAACTTGGCGCGGGTAGTGGAGTCAAGGACTTGGTTCCAGACCAGAGTGTTGGTCTCCTTTTTGAAGCCCTTGGCAAAGGAGAGCAAGCCAGAGGTAGGGAGGCGACCAGCATAAGCCAGATCGCTAGCAGAACCCACAATGGTAATTTTGTCTTCAACGCTCAGGCGGTCCAGCTGCGTGCTAAGCTTAGCCAGGCGATCCGGAGGGTAGGCAACACGGTAGAAACCAGTGGCACCAGAGTTGAGCTTGTAAAAATCGGTGTCAACGCCAGAAATGGTATCCTCCTTGGTGGTCAGAGCAAGAGAGGCAACACCCTTGGTGCCATTAACACCCTCAATGCCCAAAGGCACCCACCAGACAGTCTCGTCCTCCTCGGGCTTGACATCGCCAGTAGACAGGAAGCGGTTCTGCTTGATCTTGAGATCACCAGCCTTGTTCTCCTCAAGAGTAAGCACAGGGTGACCAATCTTGCCAATCCAGGGAGTCATCAGAGCAGTGACATCCTGGCCGGAAGCCTCACTCAGAGCATCCCAAAGGGCCTGGGTCTTGGCGTTGCCATAAGCATGCTTCTTAAGGTAGTTGGAGACACCCTTCAGGAAAGTTTCAACACCAAGGTGGTTGGCCAACATGCGAATAGACGAGCAGCCCTTGAGGTAGCTGATGTGGTCGAAAATCTGGTTGACATCCAAGGCATCACGCACCGGTACGTGAATGGGGTGGCTGGAGCGGATACCATCTAGGCGGAAAGCAGACTCCATACCCTCGTTGACAAACTGAGCCCAAACCTGCCACTCGGGGTGCAGGTGGTCGATAGCGTGCCAACCAACCCAAGTGGCAAAGCCCTCGTTCAGCCACAGCTCATCCCACCAGTCCATGGTAACCAGGTTGCCAAACCATTGGTGGGCTAGCTCGTGGGCGACAACGTAGGCAACTGAGTTGAGGAAACGGGCATCCGAAGTTTTAGGGTCATACAAAACCTGAGTGGTACGGTAGGTGACCAGACCCCAGTTCTCCATAGCACCATGAGTAAACTCATGAACGGCAATCAAATCCGCCTTGGGAAGAGGGTAGTCAATGCCAAAGATCTCGGAGAAGAAGTCGATGATCTTGGGAGCATGCTGCAAAGCCCATTCGCCCTGCTCCTTGAGACCACGGGTGGTGTAGACACGAACGGGAATCTGCTTGCCGTTGTATTTGCGGTCAGTGAAGGCCTCGATGTATTCAAAGTCACCGACGGCCCAAGCGAGCAAGTAACTGCTCATAATGGGGGAGGTCTCGAAGGAAACCTTCTTCAGGCCGTTTTTGGTCTTGGTTTCCTCCTTTACGGGCATGTTGCTCAGCGCAACCTGATCCTCGGGGATCTCAATATCAAAGTCGTAGGTAGCCTTGAGGTTGGGCTCATCAAAGCAAGGGAAGGCGCGGCGGGCATCACAAGACTCGAACTGGGTGCTGAGCATATAGTGCCAGTCGTCATCGCGGGGAACTGAGGGAGCAGCAGGGGCAACGGGCTTGTATTTAGAGCGGTAGAAGCCGGCCATCTCATTGTTCATGATGCCCTGGAACTTAAGGACAACCTGAGCCTTGTCAGCAACAGGAATCTCTTCGCTAAAGGCAACTGACACACGCTGGGCGCGCTCATTGTATGTGTATTCGGAGGAAGAAATAGTCTTGCCGGCAACAATGACCTTGGCAGACGAGAGCTTGACCTCGAGGGCATTCAGGACAAGCTCCTTGGTAGCTTCAGTGATAGCGACATCGATACTAAAAGGAGCAAGAACACAGGAGATTAGAGCTAAGCTACGGCTATAGTATTCGTTGTGGGATCCCTACCTAACGGAACCATTGTAGGTCCAGTTCTTGAACTCAAGGTCGTACAGCGAGAGCTTGTAGTGCGATGGCTTGAAAGCCGCAGGGAGAACATCGCGGTCGGTCATTGCTCTTGAGGTTTCGGGAGAATTAAAGAGATCGATAGCTAGATGAGAGGTGCCGACGGTAGAGCACGAGCGAGCTGCAGCTTGGGAGGTTGAGCGCAGAGAACTAAACCAGCAAGGAGGGGCAAAGCGGAACGGATCGAGTTAGTAGGGGGTAGCTGTAGCTCCGAGATTTATAGCTTGCAGAACTGGCAGAGGGGTATTGCAGGCGATGGAGATAAAGGCGAGTGGGAGATGGAAATGAAGAGAAGAGAGATGAAGACAGCATATAAGATGGAGGGCAGGAAGGAAACGGGATATTTGTCAGCTTTATAGCAGAGCTCAAGCAAACAAGCAGCTTCAGAACAGGGCAGGCGGGAAACAACAACACAGGGTATCGTTCTTGTACCAATCTGCGGAGTTCTGCACTTCCGGCTTGAGCCCATTTATACGTCACGCCTCAGCTGCAATGGCCTGAACAGCCTGCCTGTACCAGGCCAGAACCCCACTCTTCCCCCTGGCGAAGCAAGATGCGGGGTGGGTACTGGGTACTGGGTACTGAGTACTGAGTACTGGTGGATGAGGTCTTGGTTGTCGGAAGCTATCTGTATCTGACTAGCCGGCTAGCTTGGAGCCACACACGTTTCAAGCTGACATTGTTCTTAACATTGTTCACTTGGCAGATGGCGATAAGGAGACCAAAAATACAGTGAAATAATGGGCGTCTGTGACGTGTGAATTGTGACTTGTGCCTTGAATGTGACCAGGGAGGCGGGGCTGGGGATGCGCTGGGTTCGGGTTCGGGTTCGAGTTCGAGTTCAGGGTTGTCTGCCCCGTCCGGGCGGGTCTCGGAGCCACAGCAGCGCTGGAAGCGAGGAGCGGGCGTGGTGTGCCCAAGACGAAAGCAGCAGCTGGAATTGCGGCACTTTGGGCCATTCAATCGTGCTGGGAGGGCGTTTTGGTGAGGCGGGGATTCCCTGTCTCTGTCAACCAGCCGATGGCGGACAGGCTACGCTACTAAGCTGGAGACCGGAGACAGACGACCAGGAAGCGGGATGCTGAGTTCTTTAATCTCATTTTCGGGCAACCGAGCAAACAGGCGGGCCATCAGGTAAAACTCCCTGTGCTCTATTCCCACTTGGGAAGCTCTGTAAAAAGTGCCAGGTTCACCCGTTGAGAACATGAACAAGAACCAGGAGTCGACGAGATTGGTGTTCACGGTAGTGGAGAAGCCTCTGGGACAGCGACGGGGATAAACTGACACGAGGCAAAAAGAAAAAAAAGAAGAAAAAAAATACACTCACCGTTTGTCACGTTGAGATCTCGCGCTGCTAGAGCCGCTTCCACCCGCGCCCACGACCGACGATAGTCCCAAGCTCGGCGCCGCTGCCGCCGACGAAGCCCGCCGCTGCCACAAAGCAGCTGAGCCCAGGCTTCCCGTGAGAGCAGTTTTTCTACTGCTGATACTGGCGGCGCGTGAGAGGAGCAGATTCCGGCAGCCAGCCGCACGCGCGAATGACTGCATTTGGTGTGTCTCTCTACTGCGGGATTTTACTCGAAAAATGAAAGAAAAGATCAGAGGATGTGTGCCGCTGTTATTGATGCAGAAACGTCTTTTTCTGCTGTCGTCGATGGGCTGTTGTGCGTGTGCATGTGCCTCTTTTTTTCTTCTTTTTGTTTTGTGCTTATCGGGATCAAAAAAAGTACCTGGAGTTTGTATCACGCAAGAAAACCCAGAATTGTGGATAGGCGCTGTCGTTTTGGTCATGACAAAAGGACCACTAAGTTGCACGAAATTCTGCAGTGACAAGAAAAAGAAAAATACTTGTAAAAAAAAAGAACCCCCCACACGGAGCCATCTCGGTAGAAGAATCCAATCTCAACCACCACTCAACTAATATGAATTCGATCAGAAATGAAAGTTACCAGATACCGACAAGACTACCACAACCTTCTGTTCAAAACAGCCCTCATCTCAAAAAATACAGCCTTTGACCACTTCACTTTCCAACCATAACCTCATCATCGATCCGCGTGAATATAAAACTTCAGTCTCATTAAGGATAATAAACTTGAACCACAATGGAAAGAAACCCCATGTATAACAAAACCCCCTTTAAAAAATTGTACATCAGAAAAGGTCATGCTTTTTTTTTCATATTTCGCATGTATTATGCATGTTCCTCCATCTTCGAAAGACATCACGAAGACGAATGGGTATAACAAGATGCTCAAACAACAGTAGAGAAATGTCGCAAAAGAACCGCCATCAAAAGGATGCAAGGAAGTACTCTCGAGCCTCTATTCAAGGCCCTAGGCCGTCGAGTGCGCATCAAAACTGCCTTGGCGGGGCCGGATCCGGGAGCCCACCACCGACCCAGCAGCACAGTGGTCATTAAGTCGTGATATCCACTCCATGACAGCCTCGTAGCAGAGACCATACTGTCGCGGAGTCTGTACCATGCTGACCCGCTGGTGGCGGAAATCAGCGACAGTTTCACAAATCAAGTCAACCGACTCGTCGCCCATCCACATGGTGTCAAGTGGAGGGTACACCACCGGCGTCACAACTGAAGATCCGCGGCGTGAAGTGCTTGAGCTACGTTGGCGACTTGTCGCGCTTGTTGGCGAGCCAAATACTGACGAGATGCTGCGCATTGCTGCAGCCGATGAGCGTGGAGAGTTGGGCGCATTGATGCCCATGGCCGCAGCAACAGCCGTAGCCGCTGTATCAGCTGGTGCCCTGCCGCCCAGAATATCCATGCTGGTCAAGCGCTGGCGTTTCATCATGTCAATGACGCTGTCAACCGTGCAAAACGTTCCAGTCCGGCCGCAGCCAGCTGAACAATGCACCAGAATTGGCCGAGGGCACGTATCCAGCTCCGCCTCATCTTGCCACGTGGTGGAGGGGTCGATACTAGGACTTGATTCAAGTCGCGAGACTTGGCGATTCAAGATATTGGCCATCTCCACTAGAGCCAGAAGATGGGCAGGCTGTGCCGGTGCACCAAGATCAGGCCAGCCCGTGTAGTGCAGTTGGACAACCTCGCGTATCGGTTTCCAAGGGAATCCAGTATGCGAGATAGCGAAATACCGGATGATGGCAGTAGTTGATTCATCATCGCCAGAAGTGGCAGCACCGTTGGAATTGGCGTTGGGGTTCGACTCAAAGGACATGGTGGTATTCGCGCGGGCACGAGCACGAGCGCGGTTAATTTTCGAAGGAATATCACCACGTGTAAGACTATCCAGATCAAGCGACATGACATTACTAGTGACTAGCTTGACCTGGATCGGCCCGTAGTTTTTTTCCTTCCAGTAGGTATGACACTTTATAAGGCCTCGCTCTGACTCGGCAGTCAGATTAACAATGAGGCGAATGTCTTGGTCCCAGATGACAGACCAAAAGTCCTAAAATAGTTCGGTTAGACTCACCATACCAGAGCTACGTCATAAATAAGATACTTACATCGCAGGTGCCAGGCAGAGGGCCCTGGCTGGCAATGTAGCGCTTGTTGCTGCGGCTTGACTTGACGTAACTGGCATTTATGTAGTCGCATTCAACCTTGCCATGAAGCTTGACTCTGGAATGATCATAAGGGAGAATTTCCTTGTAACGGTTCTTTCCGCCCTTTTCAAAGCCAGCCAGACCACCACAACTGCCCTGATTGTTTGAAGAGCCCGAGCGCTTCATTGTTAGTGCCAACTTCATGCGATCACGCTCATTGCATTCCAAGGCAAAAAAGGCGTCAGTGGCTTTCTTGCCATCATTGCTCGGGTGCGAGGCTTGGTCCAGCCACAGTGGGAGGCGGCGAGTTTCAATGCCACTTGGGCGGCAAATAGAAACCTTACCAGGGCCGTTGATCAAATCTAGATTCTGGCGAATTGTCGAGAAAAAGGGCGCTATGGGCTCCTCTCCTCGGGGAATGGCAACGCCTCCGAAAATGGGACCGTTGCTTGAAGACATGGCAACGTCACCATCACTTGAAGACGCATTTTCATCGGTAATCAAGTCGGGGTATTCTTCAGCAAAGCTGCTAAAACCGCCAGAAAGAACATATGTTGACCCCGTAAAGCCCTCCTTGGTGAATTTGCGTAGCACGTTTGAAGCCATGCCCAGCTCGTTCTTTTCAGTTGAGCAGGTGCCATATGCGACAATGGTGCTAACATTGCGCCAGTTGGACAGCTTCTCAATATCTTCTGGTCTTTGAAAGTTCTCCAGGACCTTTTTCAGCATGTAGTTCTCACGCTTCAAAAGCATTGTCGGAATACAAAGATTCAGTGCTCCCTGAATGTGTGCGTTTGCATAGTTCTGCGAACAACGCACATCTAGAAGCAGAAGCTGTGACTCGTCACCATGGATGATATCTCTTAATCTATCACCGCCTAGTAGGTCCTGGGGGGACATGACTTTTGAAGAAGCCAAAGCGGAGACGGGCGTTGCCCTAGGAGTAAACGATGAAGTACTCGGGGTCCCGAGGTTGAGCTTCAAGGACAATGAGGGGCGCACAGGTGGTGCTGATGGCATAGCAGTGGTGACCATAGCCACCGTTGAATGAGTAGCAGATGACTTTACAGAGAATCCTCGACCAGAAGGGAGCGATAGATTCATAGCGGGCGCAGTGTTGACGAAAAACGGCGATTCGTCAATATCCATAGGAGTATGTGTAGGCTGTGGCTGAGACATGTCCAGAGAAGGGCCGGAGAAAGGTTTATGGGTGGTGTCCTGAGCACCTGTATTTGAGGAGTATTTAAATGATGGCATAGCTGAACGAGGAATATGGACGCGCTTGGTTGAAGTAGTCGAAGTGGCAATAGCTCCCGAACTCTTGTTCAGAGACGAGTCTTCTATAGATGTGTTTATTGACGGACCATTACTTTGGTGAGAAGCCTTGGTCTGAGAACCTGTAGGGTTTGAAGGCATGGTATTAAACCTGGCCATAGGGGGTCGTCGGTCAGGGCCAGCCTGCGACTGATAGGCGTTGTGCTGGAAGGATGGCCGGGGCATGCAAAGGGTAGCCATGTCTTGATTAGAGAGATTGAAGTCTGTATTGGCGAGTGGAGTGGCAGACGGGACAGTATCGGTTGAAGTGTTGATCGTAGTCGAAGGATGAAAGTCGGCAAGGGAGTTCTGCCACAAGCCATCAGCGAGGGAGGATGTGGTGTTTTCATTAGAGTTATTTATAACAAGACCAAAATAATTGGGACTTGGTGAGCGGCCACTGGGACTAGTCGCTTTAGCATTGACGTCAGCGGCTGTCGTAGCATGGCCATTTTGGGCGCTGGGCGGAGGCAAGGTTTGGCCGGCTGAAAAAGGGCCCCATGTGGTATGGGGAGAGACTAGGGGCGAGGCAACCGGCGAAGCATTTCTGCCTCTGGTTTGACGCAGAGAATCATGGATTGGATGGCCAGCTGGAGTGTGCCGTGGGGAAGTCGGCATTACTAATTGCATGGTGAGTTGGATACCGAGACACAGAGCAGGTCGATTGGGCGTTGAGAGAATCGAGAGAACAGTGAGTATTGAGGGGGGGTGATGGGTCAGATTGATGAAAGAGCCTAGTCACACGTATAACAGGTCAGTCAGTACATTAATCAAGTTATCCAGGCTGGGGTGGAAGGGGATGGAACACGACGTTATTCCATAATTAGCGCTGGAACCAGTGCTGGAACGGTATGCAGACAGGGTGGGTGGGGATGGCTGATCAAACACAACACCAGACGACGATGACTTGTTTTTTTTTGGCTGACATGACGGGTGTGGCTGTCTGGGTACAAATGCGTGGATGGGTGGGTGTATGCATGTTGCAGGCCGTGGACAACGTACGAATTGAATTTCACAGTGGGAATTGGCGGGAGAGAGGTTGATGCTCTTCTCAAGACGGACACGGTCGATGAATCACGACAAGAGACAGCGGCGTGACATTGAGTGGCGTGATGGTGTTTGAGACAACGAAGCGGCAGTTAGGCGTGTAGTGTAGCTAGCTGGTTGGTCGAACGGAAGATTGAGCAAGGACGTCGTGGCTGGCTCAGTCGGTGGCAATGGACCACAGCAGGCGGCAGCAAAAAAAGAAATAAAAAGAGGAGTGAAGACTGGTTGAGTTTTGTAGGCAAAAATACGGCCAGGCCACACAGACAATACGAGAACCGGCTTTGCCTTTGGCAGACTGAAGAGCTGAAGCACAAAGGGCAATTCGTCAGTAGTAGAGGCCCAGAGGGCGAAAGATTAAGCTGCAGGGAGGTGTGTAGAGGGGCAAAAGGCAACGTCGGCTCGAGGTGGTGGAGAGTCGACAACGAGGTCGAGAATTCGGCAAAGAGAACAGCACAGGCTTTCGTTTCGTCCAATGGCTTAACTTTGCGTCGATTCGCTGGTGGTGAGGTGATGGATGGATGGTGATGAGCAGGCAATGGACACACACATGAACCCAGAGTTGAAGAAAGGTGGCATGCGCTGGGCGTCAGAAGGCCGTAGCGTCGAGAATGGAGAAGAAACAGAAGAAAATAGAGGGGGGAAAAGATAAAGACGAGGGCGCCTTGTCTGTTTTGTGAGACAACTGTAGATGGATCAAAGTCTAGATTTAAGTTGGCATGACAGAAGAGACAACAAGTGGTGGACTGGGAAAGAAAGGAAGAAAAAAGAAAGAGATAAATGTCGGTGGGGGGAGCGGGGGGCCGCACGATGGAATGGGAGGCTTGCATTGAGGCAACAGGGTGATAGTGTCTGGCTAGGGGTTGCGAATTAGCTGTGATGGTGCTGTAGGTGCAGCGCAGGGAGACGCTATGGACACTATAGGGCACTGCAGAGGCAGCAAAATACAGGCATCCAAGGCCTGGAAGTCTACAGGAGCGTGGCAGGAGAAGATATGGCTACAAAGTACCCACTACAACACCCGCTACAACGCCGTCTGCAATCTCCAGGACCAGCCAGCAAACACTTTGGTCTGGTCACAGTCTGTCTGGCCTGCGAATCAATCCACCGCCGGATCCACCCACCCACCACCACTGGATCCATCCATCACTAACTGTCCTTGGGCGAGCTACCGCCGGCCGTTTGTCTACAAGTGGAATGGGACAAAACGACGTCTTGCAGCTTGTGCCTGTGCTTGTCCAAGCTGTCAAACTCCACCGCAAAGGAACATCATCTCCCCAGACCGGCTTGTTCTTTTTCTGCTTCTGTTTTATTCTTCGGACAAGGAACAAGGGCCGCCCGCGTGCCGGCCCTGGTCGAGGAGTAGAGAGGGACCGTAGTACAGATGGCCGCCATACATGTCCTATTATCATCACCATGGCCAGGGTGAAGTGGAAAGTATTGATACATCACTCATCAGTTACCACTTGCGTAGAAGTAGTTGGCATGATGGAGACAAACAATGCCCGCGTTGCTTTGCTTGAGAGCAGGCTTCTCCAAAGAATAGCCTCGTCTCCAGCAGTTGTCGGCTTGCGTCACTTGCATGGATGAAGTGGAATACAACGTCATTAGCCCCCAATTTAGCAGCTTCTAGACCTTTCACCAGGACCCCATCTAGCGCTAGAAGTGCCAGGTTCAATTCTCTAATGTTAGTCCAACACACCAACACCACAGTGCCATGATTACATTACACACATACGTCTCGTGCCTTGTTTCCGCCTGCACACCACGGGTAACTCGCCTGCCCCCTTATGAGTATTCGCTCCAGTTGTCTTCTTCCTGTTGGCTCGTACTAGTGATCCAACTCTGCTTTGCTTGTGTTTGCAACCAACCACTAACCGATTGATACAATCAAAACCAATACCAAGCAGCTCAACTCAGTACCGTGCGTCCCTGGAATCTTCTCTTCTTCAGTAAAACTTTAACCCTAAACAGTGCAGATCCCCTAAATGTTGCATGCTGTCTGACACCTGTTTGAGATCAATCTGATGGTCTCAATTTTATCCACAACTAACCTTAGTACCCGGCAGACAGACCCTGGGTCAAATCAGCTCGGTCCCACATCTAAAAGTACGGGTACATCACTAAATCGAGAAAGGGGCAAGAATTGATTCCTCCAGTTCTTGTCATCATCGTCATACCCCCTAAAATATGCAGTTCAAACAGTGGGAAAACTGGGCCTGGGCCAATCCGATCGACTAGGAAAGGCTATTCTAACCCTTCTTCCTCTAGGGTTTACAAGTGGTAACTTTTGCTCATTACGTCATAGCCTCACCTGTCTGTGGCGTTTTCTTCATACCACATGTGTATTGCACACCTGGCGACAAAAAATGTCATACCAGATGGTATGTGGACAGACTATGACGTAATATGATTTTTTGAATATGACTTGACGCAGCCGGTTACGAGATCAGCGCCAATCCATGCCATGCCCATTGTTCTAATTGAGGAAAAGAAAACCAAATAGTTAGTTAGTGATCAAATATGTAGCTAGTCGAGTCTACCACGTATTAAGTGATTACTCTTGCCACAGAGACTACAGATCGACGCTGACAGGAAAACGCAACCGCACCACAAAAGTTTGTGGCCGATACTTGATGGGGGCTAGGCTTTCACTAGACATATGTAAATTAGTGCATCCGCCCATCGCAAGAGAAATGGGCCTATAGTTGGCTAACTTTGGCTGCATACATGCCATAAAACTCGCCAATACGACTTCACGCAGCATCACTACTGTTGACCTATTCCCTCCTCTCATTCCCACAGGGACCGACCTGTTTCGGGGCCTTGTTTTGGCTCAATATTTTGGGGGTACAAGTGCTATAAACAGCCGTCTATCCAAATGTAAAAGAAAGGCTTCGCCATGGTGTTTCAAGCTATAAAACACATAATAGCACCTGTATTGCTACATCTTTGCGTCTTGATTGTTTGCTTTTTTACCTGTGGTGTGTGCGTGTTATGCTATGGTAGATGAGATCCAAGAAGCTAGAGAATGCACCGGAAGATGCTCTCCCTTGAGCCCCTTGCAGATGTCCCGAAAATACATCATGGGATAAATTCTTTTTTGTCGCCCTGGTATCCATGAAACATGGCCCATGGAGAAATGGAATAGGGATGGATGAAGGTTTCTACTCGTCGTTCTAGACTATCCGAATGCAACACGTAGCGAGCGAATTAACCTGCTGGGTTAGGCCAGTCAAAGCTCAGCCGGTAATTTCTCGAGGGCTAACAAATAGGGCTTCCTAGTATACCGGCTGGTTCTGCAAGCGACCCAAAGAGACAATCAGGTGGTCACAGTGATACAAATCAATGAGGACTGCATGTGGTACAAGGGCGTCTCCTTGTGTCCCAGATACAAATGCACATACATACATAGTTAGCAAGTCAGCATGAAGCTCCTTGTTGCTGCACAATCCAGAACTGCGGCCCGGGCTTATAATAGGCTCGGGGCGGGACCGGACAGCAAACAGCAGCCGACATGTAGTAACTATGCAGACGAAACATAGGAGATTAGGATCCTTTCCAAGCTCCTTCTTCAGGCTCTCCCCGCCCTGCCCCTACAAGGATAGTCTTGTTAGGTAGTTGGCTAGCGATGTAGATATTCCTACAAGTACCATGTGTTGTCTGCCACTTGGCTTAGTCGGCTTGGGCCATCCAAAAATGGGTGAACTGTGAACAGTAAAAGTGATGGCAGGGTCACGGTTAACATGAAAATCAAGCCAAGATGGGATAGGATGGGATTACGCTAGCATGGCCCAATGGGTTACAGGGTGGATACAGGTACATGGACGGCATGTTCTAGACTTTTTGTTTCGTAGTCTTGCTTCGTTCTGTTGTTTTCTGATCGCCAAGCAAAGAACTGCGGGCGTGCATCCTCTGGTCTACAAACATGCATATTTACTTGAAAGTCAAATTGACGCACCCTATGGCTGAACGCAGTCGCCTGTCTGGCATTTGGCAAAGCCATGATTGATATCCAGGACGTGTAGCACAAGTAAAAACAACCCCCAATATGACGTAAACAAGCAGTGTCTTCACCAACTAGTTACAGACAGTTTTATACCCAAACGCTGGAATTAATGGCCGGCAAAATTTGATCAGTTTGTATGGCTGTCTAGCCCCTCCTCCCTCATTCATTCTTTCTCCAGCAACACAAGAAGGCGGTGAGAGAGGCGGGTCGGAAGATAAGGAAGAGGGAAAAAACAAAGTAACGAAGTATCTACATACATACATGCACATGTACAACACAACAATCCAGCCCAAAATTCATGTACAAGCTCCTTTCAAGTAACGACTGCAAATGAACGGGAGAAAAAGAAAGGGAGAAAAATAGGCTCACCGCTTTTTGACCCCTATGAAGAAAAAAAGACTCGAAATGTCCCACATTTGATGCCAGAGGGTTGTGGTTTTTTTGCAAAGGATGCTACTTACACAAGTACAACAAATCAAGTCTTTGTTCTTCGTGTGGATAGGGTATAGGGTTGGTTTACAATTACGTCATTCCGCTTTTTTAACATAAAACCTGGCACCGACCATACATTCTGTCAAGACATCATACTCTGAATATAGTTGGTGCATGTGACATCACTCAAAATAGCTTCGCTGAGCCGTTCCCTGGGCCGAGTCTCATGTTAAGGCACGTAAGTCTTACTCCTTACTGTCTAATACTCTCTTTTTTTGTGGCTCGGAGCCCTACAGCCTATGCATATATGCACACATATACACCACATTGCTAAAACCTTTCTAATCCGGCACAGCGTCTATACGGGCGCCTCCGAGTGTCGTATTTCCCATATGTAATCAGCAATATCAACCAACGTTACAGCCCCAACAGCTATGCGCCACCAGCCATCGAGCAGCATGTTCAGTCGTGTTCGTCAGCCTTTCTTGGCTTGCGACACAAGGTCTGGTTTGCCAGCCAAGGACCAATCAACGTCATGGCATGACAAAACGGACGCCTTTGTCCAGCCTCCAGCCTTGGGCGGGTCGGCTTCGCTGGAGGCTGTAAGCCGCCATGCTTGTGTAAATGCGGTTGCTAGGCTGTTGAAGATGTGTGGTTGGTTGGTTGACAGTACACACATACCACGAGAAAAAAACACTTTTTCCATCTACCCCGTGATGTCAACAAGTACAATGGGTCGTCTTCCGTTACTACAAATAGGCCTCGTGGCTTAGCAAGAGTCTCGAATGCCTGTAGCCTGCCGCTCATTGCCCAATGTCCATACTATGCCGAGACTGATACACACATGTCGAATCAGACATCCAATAACCACACATCTCATGTCTTGGGTGCTTGTATTTTGAAGCCTCACAAAAATCAAATACACATGATTCTTGATCGTATAACTAACTAATCAAAAAAAGACGAATTGGCCTTGATGTGGAAGAAAGAAAGCTGTGGTTTGATACATGCCCGTTATTGTAGCTACGATTTTCACCATTACACTGCGACATCATGCTGACCTCTCCCTCTACTTCTGCCACACCTCATCACAGACATGCAAGGTGTGGATCACTAGCCCTAACACCTTCGTACCGTACTAGATAATAAGCCTCGGCATAATTGGAAGAGAAGAAAAATGGTTGATTTGGTGTAATTCTGGTCCTTCTCAGAAACACATGCCCATGTAGCAAGTAGTAATCGCCGCTTTGCTAACCCCCGTTATAGATACTTTCTCTCTTTCCACCGGTCCAGTTGGTCTTTGTTGGGGCCAAACCCAGAGTCCAGTGATGCAATTGTATGACAGTAGATAGACCAACCCTCCACAATCACTTGAAGAACTTCGCCAAAGATACCTCCTTGTCATCGTGCTTGTTGAGAATCTTGGCTGTCGCCAGCTCAAAGTCCTCCTGGGTAACGTGTACTCTCCGCTCACGGAGTGCGTACATACCAGCTTCTGTGCAGACACCTTTCAGCTCGGCACCGGAGCAGCCGTTCATCTTCTCCGCAATCTTGGTCAGGTTGATGCCACGGGTAAGATTCATTTTACGGCTGTGGATGCGCAGAATATCCGCTCTAGCCTCGATGCTGGGCGGGGGGAACTCGATCTTGCGATCAATACGACCAGGACGCAGCAGCGCAGGGTCGAGGATGTCGAGACGGTTAGTGGCCATGATGATCTTGATGTTCTTGGTGGGCTCGAAACCATCAAGCTGGTTGAGAAGCTCAAGCATAGTGCGCTGGACTTCAGAATCACCGCCAGAGGAGCCTTCGACTCGCGACGAACCAATAGAATCAATTTCGTCCATGAAGATGATTGACGGCGCATGCTCACGAGCCATGACGAAAAGCTCACGCACCATTCGACTACCCTCACCAATGTACTTCTGCACCAATTCTGAACCCGACACACGAATGAACTTGCAGTCCGTGTGATGAGCAACTGCTCTGGCAAGAAGGGTTTTGCCAGTACCAGGAGGACCGTACAGCAGTACACCCTTTGGTTGCGCAATACCGAGCGATTCGAACAGCTCGGGATGCTTTAGACCCAGTTCTATTACTTCCTTGATCTCCTTGATCTGCTGGTCCAGACCACCAATCATATCGTACGTACTGTCGGGCACCTTCTCAACCATCATCAGAGACACGAGGGGATCGACCGACGAAGGGAGCATCTTCTCGAGCTTGTAGCTGTCGGATAACAAAGTGACACGCTTGCCGACAGTGAGCTTGGCCACATCGACGTCGTCAGCAATGTCGACGACTGTATCAAAGAAAGTATTAGAAAAAAAGAAAACATGACAGACGTGGTACATTGTGGCAATGGTATACGTAGAAAATAAACATACCATATTTGCCTTCGGGGTGCACTTTGACGAGGACCTTCTTCGTGCCCATAACTTTGACCACCTCGCCTACATACGAGCCGGGCTGCTGCAGTAAGCCAAGCTCTTCGCGAAGCAGGCGCACTCTAGAGTTGTAGTCATTTCTCTGAGCTTCGAGACGGCGGAGCATGGCCTCGCCCTTGAGGATATGAAGCTTCATAGCCTCGCACTTGTTGCGGTAGTAATTATCGAGGGCCATGGTGAAAGCAGGCTTAGCTATGCAGAGAGTCGTAGATAGCTGGAAAACCGAGGGGGCTAAAGTTACAGAGGTTCGCCGATGGCTGGAGATGGAGGGGCTCTCAAGCTTGGTGGTGAGGGTGGGTAATGCAGGACAGTTTTGGCGAAGGAGAAAGAAAGGCTTCAGGCTGTGGCTGTATATTCCAGCAATTGTTGACGCAAGAAATTGTTGCGACGCAGTTATCGCCTTGGTGTGTGATAGTAAGTCGTGAAAAGCAGATTTGATCAGTGGGATTGATGATGCTTTGGTCGTCTAGTATGGGAATTGCGATAGCCTTGCACTCAGCTCCCTGCTATGGACAGGCTTCCAGCCAACGCGTCCTCAAGGCTAGCTTGGGCTAGCTAACCGAGCTATGAAATCTAGATCACGTGCCAGGTCACAGGCTGATAAGATAAAGCCACGTCCGTGTAACGTGCCCATGATTTTTCATGTCGTACAAAGACAATTTCTTGACTTGACTTGACTTGACTTTATTTTACGTGACTAAGCTACATGAAAAGCATTACACGGCCCGCCGTGAGGCGGACACAGATCCTAGCAGATCTGCTAGTCATGAGAAAACCCTAGAAATCGGGGCTTTTCAACCCCCGCGCGAGCGTAGGATATCTAGTGGGTGGAATTCTGCATGTGTGGTACAAGGAAACAAGTAACAAAAAAAAAAAAAAAAACGGAAAGTATACAGAAACGAACGCAGTAAAGCACATGGTAGCAAAAGAAAAGACAGAACAGAAGCAAAACAAAAAACGAAAAACCATATCTTCGAAAGATGGCGCCGCAGACAAAGGAAATATGTGAGAAGGTGGTGTGGATTTATTCAGCCTGCGTGGCGCTGGGCATCAACTTCTTTGCGAGAGCGCGGAAGCCCTTCTCGGAGACGATCAGCTTCTGAATGAATCTTTCTTGGAAAGGTCTAGCGACATGGGCGCAGGTCCATGCGTGAAAGGCAGACTTCTCCTCGTTGCAGTCTGGGCAGAGTAGTTCGGCGTCTTCGTGAGCAAAGCGGCGGTGGTACTGGGCGAAGTCCCCATGAGCGGATCTCGCACTCAGCACACGACCAACCGTCTGTCGTCCGAAGCTTTTATACTCGTGCTTCCAGAGTTTGGGCGCATCTAACTGGTGTGTCAGGTGGGAGGGCTTCTTCTGGGTGTTCCACCACTTGTCAGAGCCTTCCTGGAGCCATATTTTGCGCCACCGCTGAGCCCGGGCAAGCGACATAAACTCTGTCTCTGCGTGGTCCCTGGCAGCGCCTCCTTTTGCGCGTTCGTCAGCCGCTTCGTTTCCCTGCACCCCCATGTGACCAGGGACCCAGTGTACGTAGGCGGTACAGCCGGGCCTGTGGATGTGCCAATTGCGAAGCTTTGACTTGACGCTATCGATCTGGTTTTGGGACGTTCCGATCTTTGTTGTTGGGTTGAGGATGCGGTCGACGACACTCCTGTTGTCCAGACAGAGGTGTAGAGTTTTGCTTTGACCCGCGTATTCCACTTCAGCACACTCAAGTGCATGAAGGGCTGCGATGGCTTCGGCAACTGCGATTTCATTCCATTTACCCGTTGGTATGGACCCTGCGAGCGTGTCCTCCGGGTGCCCTACGACCCAGCCTGCTCCGGTGAAACCAGAAGCCAGCATGGAACCGTCCGAGTACGCCCATATGTCGTCAGGACACCTGCTCCGCCGTTCGGCGTGTCTCTGCACCTCCTCCTCCTTGTCGGCGAAGGGCAGAGATCCAGGGTATGGTGATATAGCTGTTTTGTCATACAGGTAGCTGGCCTGTGGGATTGATTTTGGTAGAAGCCTGCGGAGTGCGTAAACTCGCGCGTCTCTCTTGTCCCGGACTAGCATGTGATTGGGGTCAAGGGTTGCTAGCCGGATGGCTTCTCGGTGATGGAGGTCGTCTAGGATGAGTTCCATCGTGGGGATTTTGGCTGCGTGATGGAGCAGGGCGGTCGAGGTCGTGCAGTACACCGGGAGGGCTGCCCGGAGGGCTGCCCGTAATGTCTTTCCCAGTTGAGACTCTAGATGCACAATCTGCCGCCTGCGCGTCCGTAAAGGCCACCATGCGACCGCAGCAAACGTTAGAATTGGTATGACACACGCACGCACTGCATGTATCAGGGACTCTGTTGGTGCCCCTTTGTAGACTCCGGAGAGCATCCTGATTCCACTGATAGCCTTTTGGGCTTTCCTCACGGCCAGAGCGACCTGGGGGCGCGGAGACTGCTTTCTGTGGAGGAGGACGCCTAGCCAGCGTAGGGGTTCGTTGACGCCGACTGGAGCGAGGGATTGTCCATTGGGGAGGATGACCTCGGGGTTCCCCATGTTTCGCTTGTGGGTAATGTGAATATACCCGGATTTAGCCCAGTCTAAGGAGAGCCCGTTTCCGGAGCACCAGGACTGAGCCACCTCGAGGTCCATCTTGAGGAGAGCAGCATTCTCTCTGAGTGTTAAGGATTTGGCTACGAGACACCCATCGTCTGCATAGCCTAATGCTGTGGGGACTCTTTCGTATAGCGGGGCCATGAAGAGGAGAAAGAGTATGGGTGAGATTGGTGAGCCTTGGGGCAGGCTTCCACCGAGGGGGGTTGGTTGGTCGTGGAACCCATCCAAGGAGATAGTGGAGGTGCGACCTGACAAAAAGGAGGCTGTCCAGCGGCATATTGAAGCGGGCCATCCTTGTGAGATAAGCCGGTTCACCATGCGGTTGGGTGTGACGGAGTCAAAGGCTCCCTTGATGTCGAAGGTAAACATAGATGTCGATCGGCCTTGGTTCTTGGCTTCCTCAAGCTCGTCATACAGGGAGAGGATGAGGTCGGTAACCGATCTTTTGGGCAGTGCGCTTGTGTAGCGCGGAGGGATGATGCTTCTTTGATTGATTGATTGATTCTTTATTTACCTGTCTACTCGCGAGGTATTCTCGACATACGACAGGGGACTAAAACTAGTACCAAGAAATACATACAGAAGCTAAAGCACCAGAAACCCAGAATCATGCATACAGAAAATCCCCACAGCACGAAGTATAATGACGGAGGGTCCCCCGACCGCCCAGCGCAATGGCTGTCCTTCGCTTGTAAGGCCCCAAACAAGACCCCAAGCCTCGGCCTTTACCCTGTAGAAGACCAAACCCAAAAGAAAGATAGAACATGACAAAAGAAAAGTAACAAAGGAAAGACAAGAAGTAGAGAGAGAAAGGGAGAACGAGCAAACAGACGAGAGTGGCAGCGCGCGCGCTAAGCCGAGAGGCCCGGGGGAGCCCCCGCACTGGGAGGTGGAGGGGCGGGCGGTGGTAGGCTCGACGGGGAGCGAGCGGGAGGGTCGGCGGCCTGTGGGTGCACCTCAGTCCTCGCACGGCGGTGGGCGAGCAGCACAGTGGGTGCTTTAGCTGCCTTGGCGGCCAGCCAGGTGGCCCCGCGCTTGGTGCCTATCAACTTCTGGAAGAAGCTGCGGGACACCCGCTGTGGGTTCCGGGGGCAGACCCAAACATGTTCTGGGGCGGTCTCCGATCCGCAAAGGGGGCAGGAGAGCACGGCGTCCACATGTTCGAAGCGGCGATGGTAGGCCGCAAAGTCGCCATGGCCGGACAGAGCAGTCAGCACTGCGCGGGCGAGCTTGCGATCTGTCTCGTCAAGGAGACTTGACCAAGCCTTCTTGGGGGGTTCAACTGGGCGGTGCAGATGGGGTCTGATGGCGCGTCCCTCCTCTGCCCACCAGGCGCGGAAAGCAGAGTCGAGACGGGAGCGGAAATAGTGGCGGGCCCAGGAGAGCGACATGCCGTCCAGCCAGATGTTTGTCCTGGCCCCTAGCTTTGCTTGCTCATCTGCGAGCTCATTGCCCGCGATGTCGGAGTGGCCCGGGACCCAAATAGCCTCTACCTCGGGTGGGCCGTCGGGCCAGGGCCTTGGTCGTGGCCGCTCTGGGTGCGGTCTGATCCAGCTTGCGCAGATCATCTGGGCGCGCCTCAGATACTGCTCGGAGGTGCCCGGCTTGGCGTAGCGAGACGTGAGCCGGTTCACTGCGGCGAGATTGTCGGAGCAGATCCAGACCTTGCGGCACTGTGGCTTCTCCCATGAGTCGACCTCTGCCAGGGCCTTGGCGATGGCCAGCACCTCGGCGTCATGGACTTCGGCGCGGAACGGGGCAGGGCAGTTGCCCGTGGACAGGGTCCTGCCGTCCTGAATGACCACCCAGCCGGCGCCGACCTTGTCATCCCTCAGCTTGGATCCATCCGTATAGATCCAGAGATCTGAGGGGTCCGAGGAGCGGACTAGTAGCTGGTGGGCCGCGGCTGCGGCCTCCTTGTCGCCTTGCAGCGGGGGGCGGGTTGTCGGGAGCACTCCCTTGCACCTAGCAGGGAGGCTCGTGGCGATCCTGTGCGGGAGTAGCCTCTTGAGCGTACCCAGCTTGCCACCATCGGTGTCTCCGAACCCTAAGGGGTGGTTTGCCGGGGCTAGAGATGCCCTGATGCCGGCCGAGGCCAGGAGGTGGTCGAGGACGCAGCTCATGGGGGGGAACCCCGATGCCAGGTTGAAGATCGCACATGGCGTCGTGCAATATAAGGGCAGCGCTGCACGTAGTCCCCTCCTGACCGTGCGGTCCAGGATGTGGGCAGCCCCGAGAAGGCCCCGGGAAGGCTTGGTTGGCGAGGGGCCAGGGCGCCACCACGTGGCCGCCGCGTATGTCAGTTTCGTGACCACGCAGGCGCGGACGGCCGTGAGAGCCCCCCTAATCGGCGCGCCCTTCCAACAACCGGACAGGATCTGGATGCCTCGGATCACGGGCGCCGTCCTCTGGGCTACGTCGCGGATGTGCGGCAGGAACGACAGGTTGCGGGACCACAACACGCCCAGCCAGCGCAGAGTCCCGCGAGGGTCCACCGGTTGGAGTGTGGAACCGTCCGGGAGACGCGCGCTCGGGTTTAGGCCGTGGCGCTTGCGCGTCACGTGCAGGAGGTCAGACTTGGCGAGGTCTAGCGCCATGCCGTTCTCTGTGCACCAACTGTTCACCAGTTCCAACGAGCGAGAAAGGGCGGTGCAATTCTCCTCCAAGGACAAGCTAGAGTGGACCAAGCAGCCATCGTCGGCGTATCCGCGGAGAGAGCTGGGGAGATTCATCCTGAACAGCGGAGCCATATACAGCATGAACAGGATGGGGGATATGGGCGAGCCCTGGGGCAGGCTGCCGCCTGTAGGCTGGAGAGGGTCGGCCACGCCGTCGAGAGATAGCGACGCCGTGCGCCCGGACAAGAAGGATGCCACCCAGCGGCAAGTCTCGGCGGGACAACCAAGCTCCACCAATCTCTTCACCATCCGGTTGGGCTGAACCGCATCGAACGCCCCCTTTATGTCAAAGGTGAGCACTGAGGATTCTGACTTGCCGTCGGCGTAGAACTCTAGAGAGTGTGCCAGACGCAGGCACATGTCTTCCGCGCTGCGTCCGGGGACCTTCTTTCCACAGCAACATAAAGACAATTTCAAAACGCAATTCAATGATTGATTGATTGATTGATTGATTGATTCTTTATTTACCTGTCTACTCGCGAGGTATTCTCGGCATACGACAGGGGACTACAAGTAGTACCAGAAATTACATACAGAAACAGAAACCTAAAATCCAAACCATGCATACAGAAACCCCCCGCACAAAGTGTAATGACTAAAGTGTGTCCACCCGCCCAGCCCAGAGGCTGTCCTTTGCTTGTGTGGCCCCAAACCTGGCCCAGAGTCCTGGCCTCGCCGCTGATGCAGACCAAACATAAAAACAAAAACAAAGGAAACAACAAAGGGAAGTACAAATAAAGAGAGAAACAAGTAGGAAAAAGGAGGTGATGGCAGCGCAAACGCGCTAAGGGGGAGACCCCGAGGGTACGCCGTCTCCAGGTGGCAGAGGGAGTGCGGGAGGGGCCGCGTCTTGCGCCCGCGTGTCCGGCCTCATGCGGCGGTGAGCCAACAGGGCCGTGGGGGCTTTGGCTGCTTTGGCGGCCAGCCAGCAGGCTCCGCGCTTGGTACCGATCAACTTCTGAAAGAAGCTGCTGGACACCCGCTGTGGGTTGTGGTGGCAAACCCAGATGTGCTCCGGGCTCGTGTCGGCTCCGCAGAGGGGACAGGAGGGCACGGCGTCCTCGTGCTCGAAACGGCGGTGATAGGCCGCAAAGTCGCCGTGTCCTGACAAAGCTGTCAGCACCGCGCGGGCGAGGTTGCGATCGGTCTCGTCAAGGAGACTTGTCCAAGCCTTCTTCGGGGCCTGCACCGGGCGGCGCAGTTGAGGTCTGGAGTTGCGACCCTCTGCCTCCCACCAGGCGCGAAATGCGGTAGTGACCCGGGCGCGGAATTCACTGCGTGCCCAGGAGAGTGACATGCCAGTCCTTGTGGTGATTATGTCTGCACCCCACCTGGCTTGTCTGTCGGCGAGCTCGTTGCCCACGACATCGGAGTGGCCTGGAACCCAGATCGCTTCCACCTTAATGGCTCCATCTGGCCACGGTCTTGGCCGCGGATGGTTGGCGTCGGGACGTAACCAGTCCGCGCAAATTGTTTGGGCTCTCCGAAGGTGTTCCTCGGAGGTTCCGGGCTTGACGTCCCGGGACGTGAGTCTACTCACCGCTGCCATGTTGTCTGAACAGATCCAGACTTTGCGGCACCGCGGTTTGTCCCGCAGGTCGACGGCGGTTATGGCCTCGGCAATGGCCAGCACTTCGGCGTCGTGCACCTCGGCGCGGAAAGGGACCGGGCGGTTTCCCGAGAGCAGGACCTGTCCCCCCTGGATAATTACCCAGCCGGCGCCAACCCTGTTCGGACTCAGCTTCGAGCCGTCTGTGTATAGCCACAGGTCTGAGGGGGGGGAGGAGCGGACCAGAGCGAGGTGTGCTGCAGCGGCAGCCTCTTTGTCACCCCGGATCGGGGCCCGGGTCGAAGGTAGCTTGCCCTTGCATGGCGGCGGGAAGCTCGTGGACAGCTCGTATGGGAGCATACTCCTGAGCTCGCCCAGTATGCCCCACATTGGCCTTATGGAGCCGAGGGGGTGGTTTGGCGGGGCCAGCGCGACTCTGAGAGCAGCCGACCCAAGGAGGTTGTCCAGCGCATAGCGCATGGGAGGGAAGCCCGATGCGAGGTTGTATATTGCACAGGGTGTGGTGCAATATAGCGGCAGGGCGGCGCGGAGGCCTCTGCGGACGGTGCGGTCGAGGAGGCTTGAGGCCCCCAGTAACCCGCGGCTCAGCGGGGCGTCGGGCGGGGTTGGGCGCCACCATGTGGCCGCAGCGTAAGGCAGCTTGGCAACCACGCATGCGCGGACCGCCGTGAGGGCACCCTTGATCGGGGCGCCTTTCCAGCACCCGGACAGAATCTGGATGCCGCGAATGGCCGGTGCCGTCCTCTGTGCCACGTCTCGGATGTGTGGCACGAAGGAGAGGTTACGTGACCAGCGCACGCCGAGCCAGCGCAGGGTCTCGCGAGGGCTGACCGCCTCCAGCGTAGAGCCGTCGGGGAGTCGCAGGCTTGGGTTTTGTCCATGACGCTTGCGCGTCACGTGCAGAAGTTCGGACTTCGTCAGGTCGAGCGCCATGCCGTTGTCCGTGCACCAGCTGTCAACGAGCTCCAGAGAGCGGGAGAGAACCGAGCAGTTGCCTTCGAGGGACGAGTCTGAGTTGACTAGGCAACCATCGTCAGCGTACCCACGGAGAGTGCAGGGGAAATGAAATGAAAGTCTTTATTTAACCTGTCTACTCGCGAGGGATTCTCGGCATACGACAGGGGACTATTTCTAGTACCAGGAAAAATACATAACAGAAGCAAAAACCAAAACCTAAAACCATGCATACAGAAACCCCACAATCCAAAGTATAATGACAGGAGGTCTCCCACCTGCCCAGCGCAGAGGCTGTCCTTCGTCCGCGTGGTCCAAACAAGACCCAGAGTCCTGGCCTCACCGCCGATGTAGTGATAAAAATATTTGTGCAAAATAAGAAAAAAAAAAGGGGGGTTGGCGGCGTATTCACGCCAGAGGGTTGGCAGCGCGGTTGCGCGAAAAAAGATTGGGCCCCAGATGCTAAGCTGCCCCGGGCAGGGTCGGACCAGGCGGTGGAGGGTCGGGCGGAGGGCGAACTGGGGAGTCCCCTTCCTGCGGGTCCGTTCCCGTTACCGCACGGCGGTGTGCTAGAAGCACCGGAGGACTCTTGGCCGCTTTAGATGCCAGCCAGATGGCTCCACTCTTGGTGGCTATGAGCTTCTGGAAGAAGCCCTTAGCCATCCGTTGAGGGTTGCGGGGGCAGGTCCAGATGTGCTCCGGGGTGGTCTCAGCGTCGCAGAGGGGGCAGGTTAGCACTGCGTTCAAGTGATTGAAACGGCGGTGGTAGTCTGCGTAGTCTCCGTGACCAGAAAGTGCTGTCAGGACAGCGCGGGCGAGCTTGCGCTCAGTGTCGTCAAGAAGGTTTTTCCAGGCCTTCTTAGGAGCCTCGAGAGGTCGGCTCAGGTGAGGTCTGTTGGCACAACCTTCATTCGACCACCAGGTGCGAAACTCGGTGGTGACGCGGGCGCGGAAATGGCTGCGGGCCCAGGAAAGGGACATTCCTACGGGCGTGTAGGCCCTCTCGGCGCCTATCTTGGCTTGTCGGTCCGCGAGCTCGTTGCCCCAGACGTCGGAGTGTCCCGGGACCCAAATCACTTCCACAGCGGGGGCACCAACTGGCCACGGTCTAGGACCTGGGTGGTCAGGGCTTTGGCCAATCCAGTCGGCGCAAATCGTTTGGGCCCTCCGGAGAAGCTCTTCGGAGGTTCCGGGCTTCGCGCCCCATGTCGTGAGGCGGTACACCGCGGCGAGGTTGTCGGAGCAGACCCAGACCTTGCGGCACTGTGGTTTCACCCACGAGTCTACTTTTTCCAGGGCTCTGGCAATGGCCATCACCTCGGCGTCATGAACCTCGGCGTGGAAAGGAATCGGGCAGTTGCCCGTGTCCAGGACTGTCTCGTCCCGAATGATCGCCCACCCAGCGCCGACCCGGCCCTCTCCCAGCTTGGATCCGTCTGTGTATATCCAGAGGTCCGAGGGGGAAGAGGAGCGTACCAAGGCTAGGTGCGCCGCAGCTGCAGCCTTCTTGTCACCCTGTAAATGGGGGCGAGATGATGCAGGCGCGCCCGTGAAGGGGGCCGGGTAGTTTGTGGCCAGGCTGTGCGGGAGCAGCATCTTGAGCCTCCCTATTCTACCCCAGTTTGTGGCTGTCGTTCCGAGCGGGTGGTTTGGCTGCGCGAGAGTGGCCCTAAGTCCGGCCGAACCAAGGCGGCTGTCTAGGACAAAACTCATTGGCGGGAAACCGGACGCTAGGTTGTATATAGCGCATGGGGTTGTGCAATATAGCGGGAGTGCCGCACGCAGACCTCGGCGGACTGTGCGATCCAGGAGTGCCACGGCCTGCTTCAGCCCACGGGGTTGGCTAGTTGTCCCGGCTCCGTGGTTCCACCAGACGGCGGCGGCGTAGGCGAGCTTGTTCACCACACAAGAGCGGACTGCCGTGAGGGCGCCTTTCACCGGGGCCCCCTTCCAGCAACCAGACAGAATCTGAATGCCGCGTATGGTGGGTGCCGTCCTCTGGGCGACGTCGCGGATGTGCGGCACGAAGGACAGGTTGCGTGACCAACGCACGCCGAGCCATCGTAGGGTATCCTTGGGGTCTATGGCATCTAGTGAGCCGCTATCGGGGAGTAGAAGACCCGGGTTTTGGCCGTGGCGCTTGCGCGTCACGTGGAGGAGTTCCGACTTGGCAAGGTCGAGCATCATGCCGTTCCTCACACACCAGTTGTTGACAATGTTGAGGGTGTGGGACAGCACCGAGCAGTTGGCTGCCAGAGACGAGCCTGAGCTGACCAGGCAGCCGTCGTCCGCATAGCCGCGGAGGGAGCACGGGAGGGCCATCTTGAACAGCGGCGACATGAACAGCATGAACAAGATTGGGGAGATGGGCGAGCCCTGTGGGAGGCTGCCACCTGTTGGCTGGAGAGCGTCGGAGACGCCGTCTAAGGTTAGGGAAAAACGCAATTCAAATTCGATATCAAAAAACTTCAACTCGATTGCATACCAGCGCCAACCAACAAAAAAAAAAAAAAAAAAAAAAACAACACAACCTCACTTATGCAACTCAACTACAAAAATTACGGCTGAGATCAAAAATAATCTCCCCAACTGGGAATCGAACCCAGGTCACCTGCGTGACAAGCAGGTATGATCACCACTACACTATTGAGGACACACGAAAGAACGGAGAGCACATCACGACCCTGCGAGGACTCGAACCCCGAATCTCTAGAGAGTTCGTAACCGAAATCTAGCGCCTTAACCATTAGGCCACAAGGCCCGTCTCTTGTTTGAAGATGATTGAGCGCCAGCTTTTACAAGATAAGAAGGCTGTGTCTCAGGGTTTGGTATAACCCTAAGAGATTGCAAGGTAAATGAGTAGCTTCCAAAATCAATTTGTCGCATATAAATGCCCAACTCCATTGGAACATGACGATGTGATGAACTCATACTCGATACTTTCCAAGCTTATCTTGTCGCAGTTGATAACCCAATTCAGATCTTTCAATCCATAACATATCCGACAATAATGACACGACTGGAAGCCTTTGCTGCTCAGCTTGCAAAGTTCCAGGCCTCAGGCAAGCCACTGTCTATTGTCAAGTCACTGGGTACGCCATGGTCAACCACCGCCAAGGGGCGCATAATTGTGCTCGACTCGTCCTTTAACCCGCCGACGCTTGCCCACATGAATATGGCTGTAGCGGCACTCAGGAAATTCTCCAAGTCTGCAGGACAGCTTGGAAACCAGCCAAGGGTCGACCACCAGACACAGCCACAAGAGCCCAACGACGCAGATTCTATTACATATGTTATTGGCGTACTTCTTCTGTTGTCTGTCAACAATGCGGATAAAATGGCCCAGCCAGCACCGTTTGCTCAGCGGTTGTGTATGATGCAGGACTTTGCTGAAGATCTTCTTGATGTCACCAAGTCAACATCGGCGTCTTCAGAGTCGGTGCTGGATGTGGCTGTTTCACCTAGCATAGCGATTGGCTTGACGACCTTGCCATTTTTTCATTCCAAAGCAGAGGCATTTGCCAGTCTGGACAGCGATTCTGGAGGCTCCGATTCAACATCTGATTCGTTTACAACAAAGGAATCAGAGACGCGTGCAGAGGTAGAACAGGTCTACCTCGCAGGCTTCGACACGCTGATTCGCATCCTTAACCCCAAGTATTATGGCGGAGCCACAGGCATGCGAGCGGCATTGGGCCCCTTCTTCAGTCGCGCACGCCTGCTGATCACCATGCGACCAGACAACGAATGGGGTGGTGTCGACGAGCAGCGGAGGTATTTGGAGAAGATGGAAAATGGAGGATTGGAGGAGATCGGCGGGTGTAAAGGGTGGCTTCGGCGCGTGGAGTTGGTCGAGGGCCGGAGGCCTGGGGAGCCGGTCGTGAGTAGTACGTTGGTGCGGGAGGCTGTTCGAAACGGCGATGAGACACAGCTGGACACGCTTGTTAGCCGGAGAGTGAAGAATTGGATCGTTTCTAAAAGTCTCTTTAGAGAAATATAAAGTATTCAATACCTAGAAAAACAACGAGTAGAGCCGTCGTAGGTAGACGCCTCAAAGCTTGATATTGAATGTCTGAATATCTGTGACCGTCTGTGAGATCATAGGAAACCCCTTGGTTGTCTTCAAGCGCGTCACATCTTACTGACGAGACTGACAAGCTAAAGATTGCCTCCATTGGCCAATTCTTTCACAACACTTGCAGCGAAATCTCTGTTCTTCTGGTGATGTAGGTCGCAAAGTTTACATCGAGATTTCACATGGAAAAAGACAAAAAGTATACATACACTTTCAACTTTTTAGCGGGTCCTGATAGACTCTGCTGTGCGGTGAGAGCGCAATTTCTTCATGGTGATTGGCTGGGCGCATTGAGGCCGTTGCTCCACCATGGACGAACAAGCAAGAGTATAAATAAGTCGCCATGCCTCCCAAGTTTCCTTCTCTTCTTCTTCTTTTTTTCTTCAGGCGACAATACTTCAGTGAGTCTCACCCCTATCTTTGGGATTTCGACTTCTCTGCTGTCTTGCAATTCTCTCTGTTTCTTGAGACTATTCTCCTTCTGCTTGGCTTTGCTACAACATGTAGCGACTGGATTAAGCTAGATATAATTGTTCAAGAAATGCGAGAGGACTGCATCAAGCAAAGAATTTCAACACCCGCAACCAACATTTCCCCCCGCCACAACAGCATGCTAACCCCCACCTCAGGAGAATCATTTCTATAGTAGTCGACCTTCCTCTTGGTTCCCCAAAGGAGCTACAGAGTCCACCCTGGTTGATGATTAATATCCTCGTTACCTTAGAGTGAATACTCTTGGTTACTTCCGCTCTGTCTGCGAAGACAGCGGTCAGCGACGGCTTCGGCTTGTGCAGTTGGCTGTATAGGAAGTGTTGATGATCTCGTCCCTGCCACATGGTCTGCCTTTGGGCGTATTGGTAGGGTGGGTAATGATGGACGTCTGACAGGTCTTTTTTCATTGTTTCAAGGGCTTGTCCCTGGCTTCAAAGAAAAGTTTGCGGGGAGATATAAACCAACATGTCATAGTTACCATGCCTCGAGCTGTTCAAAGACGAAGATCGTGATAGTTCGAGTGCTCATGAAAACGAGGTTGAAGCAGAATTTTGGTTGGGAGAGATTGAGAAACATGTCATTTATTTAATTACTGGTTGACTACCAACACCAACACCTTCTAGTTACTCAACATGCGAGACCTTTAAAATGTGCGTGCAATATAAACGGGATTGATTGTATGACATTTGTTTACCGAAACTCGTGTGCAAGGAACATGGAAATATTAACCAAAGAAGAAAAGAAAACATGAGTAAGCTAGCCAAGAAGGAAACTAAAAGACAAGAAAAAAAAAGAAGAACAGTATGTAGATCCAAACAAACAATCGAGCAGGCTAACCACTCCATCCCCTCTCCGACCAAACCAAGTCTCTTCCCGGCCCAATCCAATCTAGAACACAACGCCGTCCAGACTCCGACCAATGGTCTTGTACGAGACAAACTCGCCCTTGGCATTAAGCACGTCGAAGCGGCTGTTGCCATGCATACCGCCGCCGCCCAACGAGTCCATGGACGTGTGTCGGCGGAAGTAGTACCCCATGATGACGACGAGGTACGAGAGCATGAGAATGGTGCCCTTGAAGTAATTGCTCTTGCCTTCGCCGTACATGTGACTGAGCAAGAAGACACAGAGAATCACAGTGACCATGTCCCACTGCGGGAAGATGAGGGCAAAGGTGTGCTGGGCCATTTCGTCGTCGCCACCAATAGGGAGGGGACTGTGAAGCGCCGAGTACAAGACAAGGGCGGGCACCTGTAGAAGCAGCACCTGGAGGACATATGCAGAACCAATTTCCATTGATAGAGCAATGTTGCCGTTCATGGCGAAGGATATGGCGTTCTAGGAGCATGTTAGTTTTGAGTGACCAGTATTTCTTGAGAGAGGGAAGCTTCACTATGAACTTACCAGGAACTCGGTCGTGTTGGGTACCAAAGCAAATAGTGTGATACCAACAAACTTTTCATCCAGGGCAAAGCTCTGCAAGATGGGATCAACATTGTCTACCAAAATCTCAGCAATGGCAGCGTACGAAACAGTTGCCACCAGCAAGATAATGGAACTCTTGAGACGACTCCAGTTGGGAGCATCGTGGCCACCATGTCCAGCTTCGCCCGAAGCTTCACCAATCTCTGTTGGCCGAAGGGGAAGAGGGGGCCGGATAGGTGTGGAATGAACACTACCCGTTATGCCTGTGCCTGTGTTAGCACCAGCGCCGGCAGCAGCGCTTGAATTGGTGCCTGCCGCGCCTGAAGCAGTCGCAAAGGAGGAGCTAGCACCCCGCGAACCAGCGTGAACATTGCGCGCAGCAAGAACAGCAGCAGTCGCCGCCATTTCGGCGACATTTCGCACTAGGGTATGGTTTTCGGCCTCGGTCAGTCCAGGAATGTTAGTGAATGAGCGAGACTTGGCCGTGATTCCAGGAGGAGGGTTGTGTATGCTGCTGCTGAGACTGGTGGTAGCGGCGCTGCCAGCCTGGTTAGAGTTTTGTCGCTGGAGCTCGTCGCGAGAAGAAACGCCGGCATGCTTTAGGGACTGACCCAGGATGCGCTTGTATAAATTGGTATCACGGATATCGGCTCCAGTAGCCTCAGCATACGAGTGTGATATGGACTGACGGATGGCAGCCTCTTGGGCCATAAGCAATCTCTCCTCATGCTTCTTTTCCTCCAACTCGGTGTTCCAAATCACAGCAGCATGGGTTCTTAGGGTGAACCAAAGACCGACAATATATGCGAGGAACAGCAGAGCTGCAGCAATGTAGCAGTAGGGACGCACAGCATAGATGTAGAAACGGTCATCTAGCGTAGGCTTTTGCGAAAAGAAGCAGCGACGGCAGTCGCGCGCGGAGTCATCGCCTAAACCCTTGTCTGGGCTGGAGGTATCGCAGTCAAGGCAGTTCAGTTCATGGGTTCCATAGATCTGATAGAAAAGGGTTGGACTAAATGTGCCAATAACGGCAAAAAGTAGCATGGTGGATGTGACACCAGCAGACTTGGCGTTGAAGCGCTGTGTTTTGCGCTTGATGGCACCAAAGCACATAGAGATACCTGGGAGAAACAGAATACCCGCAAAAACACTGCCAACCACACTGCCTTCAACAAGAGCACTCTTGCCTTGGTTAAGGGCGACGCAGTAGAGGTATACCTCAACCACAGTGGAGAAAAAGGCGTTGACAGCAGCACCAAGGCCCATGGAAGACTGAGCAGAGATTGATGCCACAGCCTGGCCAATGAAGTAGGCAAGGGGGATAATTGCAACAAGGCCAGCGCTAAACATGAAAGCCGATGAAGTCAAGAAGTTATCAATCTCCAACATACCCTCGAGGACAATCCAATCAAAGATGAGAAAAGCGACAATGGCCAGCATGTTGATAATAAAAATATTGGTACCATCGATGGTATACTTCCAGTATTTTGTTCCTACGGCGCGGTAAGTGCAGAGGAGAACAGAAGAAGACGGGTGTTGGTATGAAGACACAGCAAGACCCGATGAGTCAAAGGAGAGAGCAAGTGGATGGCGGCGGAGATGGTTGAGCAGTAGCATAGTGACCTTGCCCATGGGGATCCAAAACACAAGGAAGAAACAAACTAGTGAGACCACAAACAGCGACGGCGCAATGAGGATGTAGAAGAACAAGAAGTAGACAATGCGGCCGATATTCCACTGGCCTCTACCAAACAGACGCCTCTTGCGGCGCACAACATCACTGTCGTACTCGCTGCTGGCCCCGCGGGACCGCCCACCCAGGAGACTCGCAGTCTCACTTGCGTGAGATTCCATGCTGGCACGAGAGCGGCCAACAATGGATCGCGGACCGCGGTCAGGGCCAAAGATCAGGCGGCCATACTCGATATCGCCACTTTGCCACTGCTCATACTCGGATATGCTGCGGCCCTCTTCACGATCTTCATCCAGATAAGCTTCGTCCTTTTCCAAGCGCACAACTTTGCCAAATGGATAGAGCAAGTAGCCAGCCAACCCCCAGAGAACTGCGCCATACTCCCGTCCACTTGGGGTAGCAGCAAATAGGAAGCATAGCAGGGCTCCGACGGCAGAGAAGGTGGCCATCCACCAACCAAAAAAGAGAGTCCACGTAAGATTGAAAAATAGAAGCCAGCGACTCACATGGCCTCCGGGGGTAGAATGGATATCGCCCTCGGCTGTCCTCTGCACCGAACGGTCTTTTTTGTACAGGGCAGGCTTCCATAGACGGATACCGAATGGATGCGTCTGGTTGATAGCTTGTTGTCTGTCCTTGAGAGTGAAGCTTTCGGCATCGCTCACCTCTCCGTCGTCCTCTTCAACGTGATCCATGCTGTCTTCGGCGGAGGATCTTTCAGGATGAGAATTCCCAGGAGAATCCTCGATACCAACTTCATTTTCAGCGGTATCGATGTTCTCATCTGCCTCTTCATTGGGGTCTGGGTCCATGGTGCGGCCAGTTGAGGTAGCGCGGGCTCGTCGTCGGGACCCGTAAATGTGTTGCTCGCGTTGACGCTGGGCATGTACCTCGTCTAAATCGTCTTCAGCCGAGAAAACCTCGCCACGATACGGGGTTGTAGTAGATGATTGTTTGCGCAAGAGTCCCTTACGAGATCTCACAGGCTTCAGGCGGCCCGAGTCTTGGGGACTGAGAAGCGGGGATCTGGCTGCAGATAGAGAGGAACCGGCTTGGGCGTTTGAAGATTCTGTTTGAATGGTACCTGTAGTGATGCCAAGCCATGGCGATTTAGTATTTCGGACTGTAGAGAGGGTGGAGAGAGGAAGACAAAGATAGTAGACAGATGGAAAAGACATGCAGCACCAGGGTACTAAGCTCGGAGCAGAGGCCCAGAGAAAGATAGTTACACTTACCGTAGCCCAAATCAGGACGACGTCTCACAGATTCCGCTGGTTTTGAAGACCTGGGAGAGCCCCCATCTTCAACAGTGATGCTTGGGTTGGTGGTGGCATTTGGGTCTGCACCAGGGCCCGCTTCAGAGCCCGTCGCGGCACCGGCGGGTCGACTGGAGGAAGGCAAGGAAGAATCTTGATTTGACATTTGTGCGGTCGTGCGAATACCACGTGAGGGGAATACAAGGTGGCGGACGATGAGGAATGCTTAGCCGACAAGAGCAGCGCCAGGCAGAATGGGTGTGACGCTGAACTACTGGCGTTTGTTTGCCAGCTGTCTGGGGGCACGATAATGAGGCCACAAGAAGAGGGGCCTCGTGGTTTTTTCTGTCTCGGCTGCTGTTGCTGCTGTGTTTCGAAATTTGCCACAGGCCTGCTGGCTGTCGGCTGCCGCACAGAGCGGTCGATGATGGCCTCTGGAGGCTCGACTGTCGATATCGAGGACGGTGGGGCGATTGCAGGCCGCGGGGGGGTCGGCGGCAGGTGTGCGATCGGAGCGTGAATGTCGCTGGCGATGGAGAAACCAACTGAGGGGATGCCGTGGCAACGGCGATGAGGCGGAAGACGGCGAGGAGAACTCACGACTACGAGTCTGCGCGCGTGTTGGGGCAAATGTCGCGTCGCACTGGAGATGGCGAGAGACAGAGGAATAAAAAGAAAATGCGGGCGGGCAAATGGGATCAGCGAGAAATAAAAAGGAGACTTGATGGCCGCGAGATACAGCCAACCAAGGAGAGCAGCAGCGGAGGCGCTCTGGATGGTGTGTGTCTATGTGTACTGGCCGTAGGGATAAAGAGAACCCGCTAGATTTCAAGGGACTTGTGGCTGACCAGCCAGCATCCAAGTCGCCACGAACGGACGAGTGGGCTACGCGCAGCAAACTAGAGATCGCAGACTAAAGGCAGCTGCAATCCAGCAATCCAGCACCGTGAGGACGTGGGTATCGCGAGGGCAAACTGGCAGAAGTCCGACAATCCGGCATGTTCTGATTTTGTTGATGTTCAGAGCTTCCTCTCCTGCGAACTTGCGCCATTGAACTTTGGCACAGGCCGCCGCAGCCAGCCAATCAGAGGCTCCCATTTAGGCAGTCTCCTCTTTTATTGTTTACTTTGGCGTAGCTTATCAAGTGTCGCATCCTTCACTCTTCACAGTAAAGGGCCCTTGATCCATGCCGAAGCACGGCACAACATCACCCAAGATTCGACCCGCTGTGACGATTGACGATGATCATAAAGCCGGGCGCCACCGACTCGACTGCACACAGCAGGCTGCAAGCCAGCCAGCCAGCCACTATCGATTGGCGCAACCATGGACGCAGCTGCTAGCGCATCTCGTCCCAACGACAGCTCATTGGACGAGTCTATCGCCGGTCACAAGCTGGGTTTTTCCAAAGTCCCGCTCTCCCATGCAGTCTGTGGCCTGCGGTGTGACATGCTCCTGCTATGATGGGTGCTGGGTCATATAGAATCCTCAATGCAAGACCGGAATGCTAACAATCCCTGGCTGCGACGGGCTGCATCTCAGTCACGTGACTCGGCCAACACCGATCTACGCCGGCCTACTCCCCGCTTTCTATTCCTAGCTATCCGCAGTCCACACCGATGCACCTCAATTTAGCCATAAAATGCTTCCAGCCAAATCCATGGGCTGATTATCTCTTATGTCCTTCACGGGCGCATACAGACAACAGCTAGTCTACGAATCTTTGCACTTCCCAGCTGTGCGAACCCTCATTGTGCCCTACACACAAGACCTTGGCATATGACCAAGTCAAGAAACCGGGAGTTATTAGTTCCCGAGGTTGATTACTCTTAGTTCTAGTGTAAGAACTGTGGGTGGCTACGGTGATACTGATCAACTCGCTGTCATACCAAAAACTCAAGTTTCAAATGGACACGCCATGCAGCAGCAGATAGTCTAGCGGTCATCTCTAGGAACAAGCAATACACTAATTAGTGTGTCTTGTCATCCACGAGTTGGACATCACGACCATTAGCTCGCTTGATTTACACGATACTTTAAATGTTGAGAGAAGAAACGCAAATATTAATTTTCACTCTGCGGCCTATGCTTGCAGACATACTACAAATAAAAAAAGAAATGACCCAAAACCATAAAACAAAAAAGGACAACTCCAAATCAATGCGCCTGGGTTCGCGGGATATCGTCTCAATCATAACAGCAAGGAACAGTCAACAACACCCAAAGATCTTACGATCGGTCTGTGTGCTTGTCGCCGCTCCCGCTGCCACCCCAGTACATTGCTGAGAGCGTCATGTACTGCAGAACCATGAGAGCAAAAACAACCATGATCCAGTGCCGACTCTTCCACTTGTCCAGCGCCATCAAGCTCTGGTTGTTGTTCCCATCGTACTCCATGGCGTACATGTTGTGCACCTCCCGGCCATGGGCACACCGCGTGTCGAGGCAGCAAATGTCCCGCACGATTTCCTGTGCCAGCGCCTCACGCTCCTCCTGAGCAACGCTGTCCTCGCTGGGCCGCGAGACATAGTTGCCCGTGTCCCAGCCCTTGCTCATCTCGACAGCCTGTGTCCATTTTGAGAATTGGTGCTTGCGCTCCTCCAACTTCATCTTGGGCTTAAAGGTAGTCCGGTTATGGGCGTTGACGTTCTCCAGGTCTGAGATGCTGCGGTACACGCCGGCGGCAAGACCAGCAGCGATAGCGGCGCCGAGAGCTGTGGTCTCGCGCATTTGCGGGCGACACACGGGAATGCCGCTGAGGTCAGCCTGGGTCTGCATGGCAAGATCCGAGTTGGACACTCCTCCATCAACGGCCAAGCTAGCGAGTCTAGAGCCAGAGTCTTGGGCCATGGCATCAAGGATGGCCTTGCTCTGGAAGCAAATGGCTTCCATTGTAGCTCGGGCAATATGGCCCTTGTTGGTAAACTGTGACATACCCCCTGCATAGAAGAAAGAAATGTGGGTTAGCGGAAGTGTTCCTCAGTGGCAAATCTGCAAATGCGGGGAAGTGGGGTACGATATGGACAAAGAACAACTCCGAGATTTCCAAGAGTGAAGGATCTCGCGCTTGTAGAAGTCTCTCGACATGTTGTTCGGATATAACGGGCTATAATGAAGGGAATGGACTTACACAAAGTGCCCTTGGCGTCATCAACCCAGTAGGGTGCAAAGAGACCACTGAAGGCAGTGACAAAGTAAACTCCGCCGTTGTCCGGCACCGTCTCAGCCAGCTGGGCTGCCTCGATAGAGGAGGGAGCGACACCCAGGTTCTTGGTCAGCCATGTCAAACCAGAGCCAGCAACAGCAACACTGCCCTCGAGGGCATATGATCGGTTTCCTTCACCGAAATCGTAAGCAACGGTAGTGAGCAGGCCATGGGTGGAAATAACAGGCTTGTTGCCAACGTTGTACAGGAGGAAACACCCGGTACCGTAAGTGTTCTTGGCTTGGCCCCGCTGGAAGCCGCGCTGGCCGACAAGAGCAGCTGACTGGTCACCCAAGCAACCCATGATGGGAGTTCCAGCCAGCGAGCCATCGGCAATAGCGCCGTAGTCGGTAGCCGAGGAGGAAGGGCAAATGCGAGGCAGATGAATCTTTTTGCGGTCGATGTCGAAGAACTTGAGAAGCTCTGGGCAGTAGTCCATGGTGATCAGGTCCATGAACATAGTGCGGCTAGCGTTGGAGGAATCGGTTACGTGCACAGGCTTAGCAGCAGAGATGCCGCCGTTGAGGCACCAAATCATCCATGTGTCGACGGTGCCAAAGGCGAGGCGGCCGTCTTCGTAGGCCCCGCGCACCTTGGAGTCATTGTCAAGCATCCAGCGGAGCTTGACACTGGACGGGTAAGTTGACAGCGGCATGCCGCACTTGCTACCGAGCTTTTCCGCGCCAGGGCGCTTCTTGAGCTTACGAACCAAGTTGCGAGTTCGCGTGTCAGTCCAGACTATCGCATTGCGAATGGGCTTGCCAGTATTGATATCCCACACGATAGTCGTCTCGCGCTGGTTTGTGATACCAACACTCTTGATCGAGGCTGGGTCGTAGCCCTTGCTTTTGAATTCTTTCACGGCTCCTTCAATGCAGTCCTGCACGGATTTGAACAAGTCAAAGGGGTTTTGCTCGTGGTGTCTATTTCACAGGAAAGCGATAGTCAGTATTTGCTAGCAGTAGGTGGCAGTTAAGGGAGTGTAGCAAGTAGACTTACCCATCTTCAGGGTAGTAGTTGGGGAACTCTTGTTGATGCTTGGCTACAACTTCACCATGTTTGTTGAAGATGATGAATCTGGTCGAAGTGGTTCCCTGATCGATGCTGCCAAGGAAGACATCAGGTCCCGCGTACTCGGGGGCATCTATAAGTTGTTGAGACATTGTGTATATATGTGTATATATATCTGTGTCTGTGTATGTGTGTAGAAAGGAACAGAGGACCGTGGGGGTTTTACAGCTTAGCTGCAGAGGGCAAGTGAGGCTTTAGGACAACTAGGTGATTGGGTAGGTGGGTGGTATAAGATAAATGTAATGGGGGTATTTGCACCAAGTGGCGAGTGTGAATGTGAAGATGAGAATGAAGAGAAACAAGCTGAAGCAGGTGGCGGAGAGAGAAGGGAAGAGCCGCTCTTTTTAAGTAAGCCGGTCAATGGCAGTCGGTTAAGCTGCGTGTAAGTATATTGTACATAAGCTCGGAGCAAGACAGCGGATAGGAAAGCAAAAACACACTAGCCTGGAGAAGAGAAGAACGAGAGGCGGGGAGGGGGAGGGGGGGTATGAAACGAAACGCTGCCGACGCTGCTTTCAACCAGTCCTGAACTAGTGTAAAATGAACCAGGCCAAGCCGACCTTGGGCCTTGCCACCCCGACCTATGTACTTGAGCCCAGATTTAACAATGCCGAGCTGGCTACATTCATTTCTCTGGAAGTGCTTAGTATTTTCCAATTCTTTGATGCGCCGGCTAAAGACTGTGCAATTGCCAGTCGTGGCTAGCTGCCCTCAGGCCTATAGACGCTGTGGCTCCAGCAGGCAAAACACCACACAAACTCACGATCCAGCGCTGGGGGGCGCAAGAATGACTCGGCCTGGCTGTGTTGTTTGTTATCCATGGGAATTCCACCCAAATCTGGGGTAAACCGCTACTCTACGTACCCCACGCCAGCCGTCTACTAGCGCCACACCCTCTTACGCGGTCCTGAAAGCGGTCATGTGCTCTTTTCTCAAGTGCCTAATTTGGAACTTCTAATTCCCCATCTTTTCAGACGCAGAGAGAAAAGAAGAAAAAGAGGGGCAAAGTTGGGGAAAGATGTTGATAACCCTGGACCCTAGGTGTGACAGCCGAGGACATGCGATGTGATTCTGTAGAATTCTCGAGGCTTTACACTGAAAAACACAACAACATGTGGAATGCACGAAGCTGGACCCTGTACTGGTACCCACGATTTTAAAGGCGCGCACAAATAACCTGTTCATTTACGTCACCACAAAGGCTTATCACACGTTGGAGGCTCCGTTTTCTGACGCTCCCACATGGACTTGCTGTATGCCACATGTTTTAGTGAAAGAAGCCTCCAAGTCACGTCGTATCTTGCAGCCAGGAGGCTATCAGAACGACATACATACATGCTTGTCAAGTCGAAAAGCAGCCGGCAGGTTGGAGAAGCCCAGGCGCACTAACTATAATTGCAAGTGGGATAAACGCAGCTCAATCACACAATAAAACGCACAAGTCTGTACATTTCTACTTGGACAGGTTGAATTATTCCTAGCATGCGTACGACAGCGTCTCCGACACGAAGCCGACGAAGCCATTGTCTGCGTATCTTCCCATGTTGCTGGTGTCGAGACGAGATGGATGACTTGTGGAACAGAGCCTCAGAATGTATCTTGTCGGAGAGCAAGCGTGAGAGGGAGGGAGGCTCATGGCATGGCAATGGTAAAAATCCCCTTGCAAGGAAGCTCTCCCTGGAACACTCTGCGATGCGATGTAGCGGAGCTCTGGCGTGTGCTGCACACAGAGAGTCCAGATGGAATCATCCTAGTTCCCGGAAATCAACAAGACTTTCTTGTGTCTGGTCTGTCCGCGTGACCTTGGGGTCTCGTGACCTTTCTTCGGTTGCTGGCTTCTAGCTCCCTTGATTTCAGTTGAGGACTGCTTGCTGGGATGGGCCTTTTTTGCTTCCTGCTGCTAGGATGCTTGTATTCTTTGCTCCTTGCCCGGACGTTTGTTTGGCTTTGGCTTTGGCTGTTGTTGTTGATCCGGCCCTTTCTGTGACACTGCGAGACGAAGGCCCTTTCGGGGACTTGGCTCTTTGCACTTGTCCATTTTATCCATGGCCACCGAGGTTTAGTGCGCAAGTCGCTAGCCAAAGCATGCGTAGCCTGACAGCGGCTTTAGGCTGCTAATGGCCGCTAGTGACCGCTAGTGCTCTTTTTATAGCGGGATTGTCCTGAAGTCCACCCCTATCACTAGTACGGTTATAGCGGCCTCAATCGCGGCAATCAAGTCTTACAGTGGCTGTGCTGCTGCTACTGCCCCTAAATAGGATCTCTCTTAAGGCTACTTGTGCTCATTTTTGGCCCCACAAATGGCCCTGAAGACTGATCTCGTGACCTCTGCTGCTGAGTCTTTGGAATTTAGTGGCTTTTCTTCCGGCCGCCTGAAATTTTCGTGGTCCATGCATGCGACCTGGTGTTGACGATATTGTTCGAATAGGCGAGTCATCCATCTGTCTGAGGATGGATGTCCTTGTTTCCTTTTTCCCCTTGCTCTTGTCTTCCTTCTAACCTTTACGCTTTGGCTAAAGTAACCACGGACAACGTCTTCCTACTTAACGACATTTGTATACCCGTACCCCTCCCCGCCATGCTCCCCATCCCAATCCTCTTTACCCCAGTATCCAACTCCAAAGCCACGCTATCAAGGCAGATGGATGTGGAGTTGAGATGGAAGACGGATTCTTTCGGTTTCTGTGGCCTGATCCTTTGCAAGCCGGGCTGGTAGGCTCTAAGCCTGACAGGGTAACACATACGGGAGCGTGTTAGTTGTCGAGGTTCACGACAGGCGGAGAGGGATTGAACAGGCACGAAAGCAGAAGAGCCTCCTTTTCTGCACCCGTTGATCCTGTTATTTTGCGCCTCATGGCCCCCTTTTTCAGCAGCCTTTTTCTCTACGACTGTCTCTTCCTTTCCCTCCATATTCTGATCTCAGCCCTTTTCTATTTTGCCAGATAAATCTCTCATAATATTTGGTCACTCCCAGCACATATACAATTGCAAATATCCCACCACCCCCGAAACCTGGACCCGCCCAGGTTGGTGTTGGCTTTTGTGCCTTTTTATCCCATCACTCGTAGCACTGCATCCGTCTTCTCCAATCCAAGTTGGAGAAGCTTTGTTTTAGCCTCGACCGGGCCGCTTGTACAGGTACTTGTACAGGTATCCGTCCCATCCCCCTAGTCCCGTCAGACCTATTCATCACGTCCGAACCAGCGTCGTACCGCCGAAGAGGGGAAAGTTGCGTCGCTTTATCATCTGCGAACTAGCTACTTTGACCTAGACTTGGAGATGAGACAGTCGCACTTGTACTTGCATGTACAAGTACGTATGCACATACAAACTAGCTGTGTGACTCGTGTTAGCTCTTCTCTATTTTTGTGACTTGAGCCATTCTGGGCCTATCTCTAAAAGATCCGGTACTTCCTCAGCTCGCAAGGCCCGTATACATATAGCCTGTGAAATTTTGTGACTAGACAGACGGGGCTAGCCACTTTGTGTGATGCCTCGGCCAACTTTTGGAGTCACTCATCTCAACCGCCCGGCCGTCCCTCCTAATCACGCCTTGGTTGCGACTTTAACCGGATAATGCTACCAGTGGTGGCGAGGCTTATGCTCTCTTCTCTCTTTTCACCATTGTGTGGTGCTTAGCTTCTGATGGTTGTGTCTTTCTCTCTCCCATAAGAACGTGCGTGGCACACAGGTACATACATAGATAGTTTATTGGTGGACTTGTGCTGCGTTTTCTCTTCTCCAACTGCATCTGTAGACAACGAATGCGCCCTCCGTTACAGCCTCCTAAGACAAAAAAACGTCTCTTTGACTACTGAACCTAAACAAAAACTACTCTGTACAAGGCTAGGTTCAATCTGAAATAGAAAGCATGTGGTGTCTTGTTTGTCGCTCAATGTCAAACTTTATGCCATCGCCAAACGTGCAGTTTTGATATTTCAAAGTCGACTCGTACAAGAGTGGTTTTATGGTGTAACCCCAATCCTGCCCATGTCGCCTATATAAACCTCACCCCATCCAGAGAAAAGAACTAACATCAACAATCTGGAACTGCCCTGCTTAGCGTAGCTTTCCGATCAAAGATGACAGCTGTCGTTTTGTTCGATCGTCCGAGTGAGGCATTACTTGCATATCTAAACATCTAGTGGCTCAAGTCTCTGTGCAATCCCAAAAAAGTACTTGAGACAGCTTTTGAAGTTTAGCCTTGGGCATTGTACATACGTGTGCTTTGAGCTTACTTCCATAATTCCACTGCTTCTCGCCTTTCAAAACAGGGAGCCTATGCCTATACCTGGTACAGCTCTTTGTAGGTCCTCGCCAATTCATCTCTGAATCATTCGTTGAAGTGGTTTCTCGAGTGAATACCCAGAATTTTGAGGTGGTGACATGGAATAAAAAAAACACCCCATTCACTGACATAGGGTATAAACGGTTTCAATCACCCCATTTGACATCAAACATGACATGGCCCTATGGCGCAACGGTAGCGCGTTTGACTCCAGATCAAAAGGTTATCCGTTCAAATCGGGTTGGGGTCAGTATTAGTCACGATCCGGAACTGCTTCATCCGGTAAACTTTTTGCGTCCATCGCGGCCAAACGCCACGCGTAACCCTAACCACGCCACACCAATACCAAGCGCCACACTAGGGGGCCGCTGGTCATCGCTGGTCGCCTGGGCAAGGCAATGTGCTCCTGTGATCCTATTTGGCTTGATTGAACATCGAGAGCTTGCACGCGCCACGGCCGGTGTCTTGTTGTTTTTCTTCTTTTTCTTTGCTTTGTTGCTGAGCTGCCCTAATTATTTCTATGACACTGCCTTAGTCCATCCATTGCCCCAACCTCGATAGCGACGTTGTGTTGTAGGTGTGCGAAGATAGACATACAGCTGTGGACAGGCCATGCCACCAAGCTCCCGAGCTTGCTTGTCACATTCTTTGTTCTCCCACCAAACGCCGAGTCTCGAAGCTAAAGTGGTCTTTGCTTTTGCTCATCTCTTTGTCTCGACCGATATATAACTACGATACTCTCCGGAATACCTGTCTAGGGCCCTGACAATGGAGGTTACGCCGGGCCAGGTGGTCCGTCTGGTGGACGGCCGCATCGCAGAGGTCAAGTTCGTTGGCGAGACAGCCTTTGCCGCTGGTGTTTGGGTTGGTGTCGAGCTGGAGGATGCTACCGGCAAGAACGATGGCAGTGTCCAGGGCCAACGCTACTTCGATTGTGCAATGGGCAAAGGCATGTTCTTGAGGCCTGCTGCCCTCACCATTATTGGCCATGCCCCTGCGCCATCCAAGCCAGCTGCACCTGCTGCTGGCCGCAGAAATTCCTCACGACCTAACAGCTTGGTGGGGGGCTCGCGGACTGGGCTTGGTGATGGACCTGCTCCTGGAAAGCGTGTGAGCTTGGGTGCGCCTAGCCCGAGTCCTGGGCCCAAATCGTCAAGACCGCCCTCTAGGCCTTCAAGTATTGTGCCCGGGTCTAGACCAAAAGAGAGCCTTCAGGTATTTCTACTCGTCAAGTGCACATAGGGAAGTCTATGTCATACTAACATCATCGCAGTCTCCGATTAAATCTCCCACGAAGCAGCTCCCCGTGAGTGGTGTCAGCTCTCGAACCAACACCCCTGCTAATAGCCGCACTACTTCGGGAGCTGCCACAAAGCGTCCTTCAGGCTCCCGCACGTCAATGGGACCTCCGCCCACTCCGACCACCAAGACCCGCCAGTCATCTGTTTCCTCGACCACTGCACGGCCTGGAGCACCGTCACGAAACTCGAGTGGAAACCGACTTTCTATCTCCAACCCACCCAAGACTCTGGCCCCCAAAGCTACAGATGGGCCAAGAAGGCGCTCAATTGAAGTACACAATGATCTACAAAAAGAGGCCAGACAGTCCCCCATCTCCCCACTTAAGACTGTCGATGGTATCTTGTCACCTCAACCCCAGAGCCCAATCCTGTCACGAACCAATGTATTAGAGAAGCTTACGATTGTTTCACCGGATGGATCAACTGATGCTGTCTCGCCCAAGTTCATGTCCAACAGCAGATCAGATGGTCCTCGGGGGACTACTGGGGCCGTTGCGGCAGCTGCGCGAGAAATCGACGACCTCAAGGCCAAGATCAGAGTATTAGACCGAAAACGTAGCGAAGACCGTGAGAAGCTCAAGGCACTGGAAATGGTCCAGCAAGAACGCGACAAATTCGAGGGTATCATTCAGAAGCTTCAAGCAAAGTATCAGCCACAGCAATTAGAGCTGACGGAGCTGCGAAAGCTGCTGAAAGAGGCCGAGACTCGATTCGAGAGCATCGAGGTGCTTCAGGAAGACCGTGACTTGGCTCTTGAAAGTGCTACGCTGGACCGCGAAATGGCCGAGGAACAATACGAAAATTGCAAAGCCGAGTTGACCGAAGTCAAGATGCGTCTTGAAGAGCTTGAGCTTGAAGTCGAGATCCTGCGCGAAGAGAACGGCGAACTAAGCAAAGATATCTCTGCCGAAGACCGCACCAGTGCAGGCTGGGTCCAGCTTGAGAAGAATAACGAGCGTCTTCGTGAAGCTTTAATTAGACTACGGGACCTGACACAGCAGAACGAGGATGACCTTAAAGCGCAGGTGGAGGGTATGGAAGAAGACCTCAAGGACTATACCATCATCAAGGAGCAACACATCATGGACAAAGAAAAGCTGGAAAAAGCCAACAATGCAATCGAGGATCTCCGACAGCAACTAGACAACGCACTTGGTGCCGAAGACATGATTGAGGAGCTTAGCGAGCGCAACATGACCCAGGCGGAGGAAATAAACGAACTCAAGGCTGTTATTGAAGATCTGGAAAGCCTCAAGGAAATCAACGACGAGCTGGAGCTGAACCACGTGCACAACGAGCGCGAGATGCAGGAAGAATTGGACTTCAAGGATGCTGTCATTGCCGAACAGGGACGACGTGCTAACCAGCGGGAGGAGACCATCACGGACATGGAATACACATTGTCCAAGTTCCGGTCTCTAGTTACCACGCTTCAAAGCGACCTAGAGGATATTCGTGCCTCACATGCTGTCACTGAAACAGAATCAGAGGAACTAAGCAACAAGTCCCGCGCCATGATGGATCTCAACATGAAGTTGCAGCTATCTGCCGCCAAGACCCAGGCCAAGACGATTGACTTGGAGCTTCGCAGATTGGATGCCCAGGAGGCCTCTGATCACCTCGAAATTGTCCAGATGTTCCTGCCCGATAGCTTCCGCGAGGATCAAAACTCTGTGCTGTCGCTACTGAGATTCCGCCGTGTGTCGTTCAAGGCCACGTTGCTGCGTAGCTTCATTAAAGACCGGCTCAACAACACGAACAACAACACCGGCGCTACGTCTGCCGATGCCTCTAGCGAGTCCAACAAGAGCGTTGACAATGAGGATGACACTTTTGCCGGCTGTGATGCTGTTGATAAGTTGTCGTGGGTGGCTGCAATGTGTGACCGTTTCGCTAGCTCCATGAAGCACTGTTCCATTGAGGACTTTGGCCGCTTCGGAGGCGCCGTCCACGAGCTAGAGCCTGTTGAGCGCGCACTTAACCAGTGGATCGACGGCCTTCGTCGTGACGAGCTCAAGGAGAAAAACTGTGCTACCGAGTTGCAGCGCACCATTGCTCTACTCAACCACCTGGCCGAAGTCCACCTGCCCCAGGATGATCTCTCGTCTTATGCAGACAAGGTCCACATGCAGTCGATTGTTGTGGTTAGTCAGCTGGACTCCTCTGCTACTGCTCTTCAGGCTGTCAAGACACTGGTGCAGCGCGTGGTGTCGTCTACAGTCCAGATTGTCACCCCTGCTGCTGAGGAGGGTGATGAGCCTATTATCACTGTCGAGAATGATGCCCTCGCTGAGCACTTTGCCCGCCGCATCGAGGCTGCCATCAGCCAGACGCGAAGCGCAAAGGTTGTTGCTGGCAAGGTTGTCAGAGCGCTGGAAGAGCTGCATTCAAGATCCCTGACGATGCCTTCTGATACGCATGAGATGTTTGAGCAGTGCGACTCTGCCAGTGCCGAACTTGGCCGCCTGTCTCGTGGAATGGGCGATGAAATTCATACTGTTCTTTCTATGGAAGATGAGCGCACGCGGCCCATCAGTTATGACGACGTTGCCCAAGCAATATCCAAGGCAGCGCTACAGGTCTCATCTGCTGCTGAGTCCGACATCTTCTCGGCCTACCTGTCTAAACTTCGCACGCTTGGTTCACAAATTTCTGAGCTCTCTTCTCTGTGCTCGGATCTTACCCAGGCCGTCGAATTTGAGATTGCGCCCGAGCCTTGGAAGCTGCGCGCTCAGGAGCTCAAAGCTCGCAAGGTTGTGCCTGTGGATGCCGAGGAGTCTCTGCGCCGCTTGAGAGAGGAACACAATGAGGCCCGGCGCACCGTTGCCCAGCGCGAGGACGCCCTCAGCACCGCTGTATTAAAGATTGAAACACTGGACGCCCGCATGAAGGATGCCCAGGCCAAGGTTGAGGCCATGGCTAACTTGGAGATGCAAATCGAGGATGAGCACCTGATCAACGCCAGTCTGAAGGAGGATATTGATCGCCAGGACCGCGAACTGAAGGCTCTCGAGTCCGAACGCGACAAGTGGAAGAAGATTGCCGGTGATTCGCGTGCCGCTATTGATGGTGCCGACGTTACCGGTGACCGCGCCGGCAAGGAGCGTGCCGTTGCGACAGCCCGCGAGATGGACGCGCTCAAGACCGACATCAGCAGTCTACAGTCAGCCGTGCGCCATCTGCGCGACGAGAACCGCCGCGCCCGTGGCGCCGACCAGGCCACGCTGAGCTGGCTCTCGGAGCCGCTGCTTGCGTCCACGCCGCCAGCAGTCGAGCGCGCGGCGCTCGTGGCTGCCGAGGGCCGCGATGTGCTGGGCGAGCTCGTGCGTCTTGCTGCGTCGTCGAGCGTCTACGATCTACAGAAGCTGCCGCGCGACAAGCTCGCCTGGCGCCCGGCCAAGTCCACGCCGCAGTTCCATGCGGCCAAGCAGGCCGAGGACTTTGCCGTGTGGGATAGCTGGCACAAGGCCGTAGCCCGTAAGGCGACCACGGTCGCTGCTACGGCCGCGTCGGCCGCGGCTGCTGCGAAGTCAAAGTACAGAAGACGGCCGTTGGCGACGTTGCAAGTCCGGTTGCCAGGTGCTGACGGCAAGATGGTTCCGGGCAGTGGTGGGAGTGTGCAGATTGTTGGATCGGCGGAGTGGGAGGGTCTTCAAGGCCGCGTGGAAGAGTAAAGAAGCTGTATGTACATGTAGCAGAGTAGATATAAGATACCAACCAAGCGTGTTTTTTGCCTTTTGCTGGATTCACAAATCTCCAGGCTCTTCAATATCTCAATAGTGTGCTTGCAGTTATTCATCGTAGTGTGGAGCATAAGATAAATCACATGAAGATGAAAGTACTCGTGGCACCCAATGCCACAGACAGCACAATCATATATATTCAACGCAAGGGTATACTTTTTTTCACAAGCACTCTCTAAGCTTTGCCCTTGCCTTTCTTATCCTTCTTCTTCTTCTTCCCCGCCGGCTCGCTGGCTCCCGCGGGGCCCCCAGGGCCACCGGGGCCGCCAGGGCCGCCTGCAGCACCCATCAGCGCAGCCATGGGATCCCCGCCGTTTTGCATTTCCTTCATCATATCCTTGAACAGATTCTCCGACACGCCACCGCCCGTCAGCGCCGGACTCAGCATGGGCAGCAGCTCGCCCATCTTCCATCCGCGCGGGACAGCAGGCCGCGGCCAGTCCTCGTCGTCCTTGGGCATGGGCAGCGGCAGGCCAGGGATGCGCGTGCGCAAATCATCGCACTTGTCCGTCGTCGGGAACTCGCGCATAAACTTGGCCACCAGCATGTACAGCTCGTGCTTGTTGCGGATCTCGGGCGCGCCGCTGCCCCGCTGCGCGGCCGCCGGGTAGTGCACGCGCACGCGCCCCGGGTTCGCCCAGTCCTTGGGATGTGTCTTGCTCGGCTCCAGCATGGGCTGCAGTCGCAGCGCGCCGCACGCCTCGGCAATCGTGCGTGCCAGCGGGTTGACCACGGCCAGTTCTTTGCTGACGCGCCGGCCCTGGGCCCGCGTGCGGTTGGCGTCAAAGTACACTGGGTATAGCACGTGGGCGTTCTTGAAGGACTCGACATCTGGCCCGAAATTTTGCATTCGTGGCGTCGCTTGTTGTGAGGCGGCCATGGCCGGCGGGAATGTGGAGGCGGGGTTGGCAGCGGCGGCTGCGTGGGATGCTGGGTTCACTTGGCGAATGATGTCGCCATCTTCAAAGTCGGAGAGGTGGGCCTCGCTGGGGTCGGAATCGCTGTCCGAAACTTCTTCAACACGTGCGTGTGACATTGTGGCTGTTTGGTGATATGGTGGTGGGTGGTTGTAGCAATGAGGCAAAGTCACTCGGCAACAAGGCTGAGGCCGGAGGTATCGTGGCTCTCTGAAGATGAATGTTGGTTAGTGGGGCACGACTCTAGGGTTTGTGCGTACCTTGACGAGGGTTTGGTGTCACGTGAAACTCTATTGTAGGTTTTGTGTTCATGATGTCAATGTATTGAGAAGATTATTTGCTAGTCATCAGGAGCTCTATTACGAGAAACTGTGAGACCACCACATCCTCATTAAGACAGATTGAAGTGTAGGGGACCTGCAAGTTTGTGTCTAGGAAAAATGCTTTCGGTATGAAAGGGAAAGTCGTCTATATTTGGCAACATGCAAGTGCAGTTTGTGTTTTTGTCTTGAGCTGCCTGTTTTCGGCCACTCACTCATAATCCGTTGTGTCAGCCTTAAATGTGGCATCACAGAGTATGCCAGTACGAGCTGAGAGGCCGGGCCTTGATTTCGAAAGCCAGACCAAATGAAATGTGATTTCAATGGCTAGACTCGAGTGTTAGTTGAGTATAAGTGAGTGTGTAACCATGACGAGGGCCACCATCACAGAAAGAAGTGTATGTATGTATATAAAAAGATGAATATGAGCCGCGCTGGGGACATATTCAGCTCCTAGCTAGGTATGTAACAAGAGAATAAGTAAAAGAAAAATGCCAGAAAAAATAGCACGGTGAAATCAAGAAAGCAAATCATCTAGCAGAAAGACAGGAGAAAGACAGGAGAAAGACAGGAGAAATATGAGAAGAAAAAAAGGAAAAAAAAAACCAGAACCAGTGCAACCGCCAAGTCCCCTTGCCCTCCCACAAAAGAAACCCCCGGCCAAGTCATAAACACCGCCTCAAGGCCACAACATCGGGCCATCAGTAACAACTGCGCCAATTACACCAAATAAGCCCAAAGTCCGAAAAGCCAAACACCAAAAAAAGCCTAACTCCGGAAAGAAACAACTCCCTAGCGAGGCCCAGGCCTGAGGCACGCACGCACGCACGTCGAGACCTAGGTTGCGGCCACAATGTGCAGAATCAGAGATGTCGCTCATCGCAAGCCTGAGTCCACTGATCTCTTGCGCTTGATTCCGTGAAGCGACTCGCCATTGTCAGCGCTCACGTCGCCAGACTCGATATCCACTTCCATTTCATCGCCAGCTACCACTACCGGCGCCGTGGCGTCAGTAGGCTCGCCACCCATTGCAACATCAGGCTGCGCTTCAGCCCCAGGAGGAGCCTGAGCGTTGACATTTGCTTTGGGAGAGGGCTTTGCGCCCTCGCCGGAATTTTCGTCGGCTAGTCAACTCAGACGCTGCAGGTAGGCCTTCCAGCCAGCGCGGCGATAGCGCTCAGCCTCGGTTGGCGGATCATCAGCCTTAAGGATGCCACGGCCAACAATGATTATGTCGGCGCCGGACTGGCAAATGAGCTTGGAGGGCGTGTTGTACTGCTGGCCCTTGCCGTCGCCACCGACAACCTGGCGCGATTCATCGGCTTCTTCTGACTGCGGCGGGAGCTGGCAGCCGGGCGACATGTTGACGAAGTCGTCTTCAGGCAGGCTGTTCAGGGGGGACTGGGCCACAAAGCCCATGACAAACGACTTGTTTTCGCGCGCAGCCTCAACGCAGGCCTGGGTGTAGTCGGGGCCCATAAAGTTGCCTTTGCTAGACATCTGGGCAAGGATAAGAAGACCACGGTCAGTGGGGGCTTCCTCGATCCCGGGGAAGAGGACCTCGTCTTCGCCGGTCGAGGTTTTGGTCAGGCGCGGGGAGTCGGCAGGCTCGTAGTGCTGGGTGACAGTGGTAACGGAGACAATGCTGCCCTTGCGGCTCTCGTGGGGGAAAGACGGCCGACCATCAAAGTCGAGGCGGAAGCTGCCAAACAGACTGTTGCCGTTGGTGGTGCTGCCATTAGTGGCGGTATTGGAGCTGGAAGGACCGACGAGGGAAGGGTTGCTGGTGGCGGTTTTTAGGCCGTTGTGGACGACATGCGGAGGGACGTCGTCGTGGTCGCCATGGCTAGACGTGCCGTTCTTTTGTTCGGCGGCATTGTTGGGGCCAAGATTGCTGGAGCTGTTGTGCTTGGGAGGCGCTTCTTCATCGTCGTCTTCGTCATCCGATTCGGATCGTGGCGTACCGACAGTAACAGTCGTCTTGACCTCGTACGGATGGCGCTCCTTCCACTTGTTGGCGGCTTCGGTCAGAGAGGTTACCGAAGCCTTGCCGGGCACCATGTTGACGTTGACGATGTGAGCCCATTCGATGATGCGCGCAGCACCGCCGGTGTACTGGAGCTGCACGGTGTTGCCAATGTCGCCAAACTTGCGGTCCTCAAAGATCAGGAAGCCGTGTTTGCGGGCGAGCGAAGCTAGCTTGGCGCCGGTGCCGGTGTTTGGGCTGTAGTCCCAGCCGGAGATGATGTCGTGATGGGTCTTGAGGACAACAATGGACGGGCCGATTTGGTCGGCGAGGAAGAGAAGGTCGCGGGCGGTGGAGACGTCGGCGCTGAGACACAGATTGGAGGCCTTGAGGTCCATCAGGCGGAAGAGGTAGGAAACCAGCGGGTGGCCGGCGCGCTCGCCGCGGGCGGCATATGTTGAGGTGAGGGTGGGATGGGGAGGCTGCATGGTGCCGGAGGATCAAGGGTGGGTGGCGGAGGGGCGAAGACGGCGTAAGAGAACAGCCGATACAGCGAAAGAGCTAGAGGATGGCGGCTGTGATTTTATAGGTGGGGCGATGGGTTGTAGAGAAAGAGAAAGAAAAAGAAAAAAAAAAAAAAAAAGAGGAACCTCGGGGTGGACAGCGCAAATTGGCGAGGTCAAGTGTCTGGGTCTATAAAGAGGGGAACTAAAGTTTTTTTTCTCGTCGATGAAGTCGGAGGTGGCCGACGAGAATGAGAGAAATAAACTAGCGACTAAAATGTGGGCAGGCTGAAAAGCGAGACGGACGAATTGAGGAGTGTCTTAAGACTCGAGGCAGAAAAGACGTAAAAAGAAGACACGCTGAGACCGGCAGAAAGGCCACAAGCAAAGGACGAAGATGGAGGCAGAGAAACAAACGCCAGGGGAGTTTAGAAGAGCGAGCCTGGGACACGGCGAGGTCAGCAAAGGACTTGTATATGTGTATTTGTATCTGCATGTATTTATTCACCTATTTAACGACAGGAACTGCTGGCATAAGTACAAGTACCTGGCCCAGCCTTACACAGACACGACTTCCAGGTACTTGTACATATATGTATGTACATACACACTTCAGGCACTTCAGGCACTCCAGGCACTCCAGGCACTTCAGATACCAAACCAGGTTTAGCCTGCAGACTTGCCCCTGGCTGACTGCTAGACTTTGGCTGCGGTGGTGGTGTGGTGTTTTGTTTGCTCCCAATTAAGCAGCCCAGCAAGGGAGCAAGGGGTGAGAGGAGAAGGGAACTAGGGTAGGATTTTGACGGTAGGGCGGGAACGGCAAGGCGAGGAGAGGACGAGGAGGCAAGCCGGCCAGGGCTATGGCCTATGGCCTGTGGCTAGTGGGTTACGGACTGGCGGTTTAAAGCATAAAGCATGAAGCAGAGGGCGGGCGATGTGTGGAGAGAGGAGATCCGGGCGCGGGCCAGTGTCAACAGCCCCCGCCTCAGCAGTATCTCACCCAGATAGACTGTCCTGTCTCTATGGGCCTCCTCGGCAGTGCGGACTCTTGCTGTTCCGCCCCCGGTAGTGAGTCCCAGTCCCAGTCCCAGTCCCAGTTCCAGTGGCTGCTTGCATGCCCATCAAGCTCAGCTTACAGGGCAGATTACAACTCTCTCTGGGTGCACGTACATACATACACATGTACAATGCCGCCAGTTTACTATGGACCGATACCTGGCCTGCACTTGCAGCTGTGCTTGCAGCCCCCGGAACTCGCCGTCCTGCACTATCAATGCCCTGCAGTGGCTAACCAAACTAGCCTGCATCTCGTCTCCTCTATTGCCCTCCAGTCTAGCTCTCGAGCCTGGGAGTCTGAGTCCCAAATATTTGCCCATCTCAACATGGCGTGATGTCCAGTGGCTGAGGCTCCTGGGCCCTCGTTCTCGCCATCACCCACAACCCACCCCACCACGGTTGCATGACTAGACTAACATCCAGCCTGCTGACCAGCCTACGCTCAGATTCGATATTTGGGGTCTGAGAGGCACCGCCAGCTCTCAGGGATTGTGCCAACCGAACAAGCTCCAAGCTCGACGACTCGACTGGCAGATGGCAGGTGATCGCCTGCACCAGGCCTTCAAATGATGTGATGTCCTTCATCTCGACTTACACTACAGTAGGGCCCTGGACCATGGCCACGACCACAACCACAACCGGCAATCTTGCTTGGTTATCTGCTACCCTGGCCCAGCCAGAGAGCTGTTGTTCTTGTCCTTTCTTTGCCCATGACCCTGGCCTGAAAAGCTGTCACAAAAATAATCGTACCATCTTGACCTCACCTGGCCACCCTAGCACAACTCAACACTCTCCCTTCTGGCCCAACTCCTCCTCTTCTCTTCTCTTCTCTTCTCTTCTGCTGCCCCCCCCTTTTGAACCTCCTTTCCTCCCCCCCCCCCCCCCCCATCTGGCCCTATGCTTCTTAGACTGACACACTAAGACACACACACTAACGCCTTCAGCTCATGTCACTGCATGGAAATGGGCACAGGGAACATGCAGCGTCAAATCCAACAAAGGTCCAGCCCAGCCTGGGATCGACCTGGCCTGACTTGTTGGCTCTTAACACCAAAAGAAGAAGCAAACGATGTCTTGTGCTGACATCTCATGAGAAAAAGAAAGGCCGTGTCAGGGGAGGGGAGGGGAAGAATTCCCTTGTCCAACAGTCAGACACTTGTCTACAAGCAACTAATTGCATAGTTTTGTATGGATGTAAATCCACAGTTACATATGTACACATGTATGTATGTGCCAACTTGTATCTGCTATCGACTATGCCTGTAGTTAATGCAGGTCCAATCCACAATCCACCTTGACCTGGCCGTCCTCCTTCTTTTCTCTTTCCTCCTACAGACCACCAAAAGCCAAAAGCCAGCGGACCGCAAATCAGCGGGCTCATGTTCGGTCTTGTCCGGGGCCGGGGACCGCGTCTGTTATTCCAACTGGCAGATCTCTCTTTCTCGCTGCACTCTGCTTGCTTTTGATTGCTAGCCTCTTGCAGGTGTCCGCTGTCCCCCCTTACAACAACCAATTTCCCTTTCCATTGTTTTCTTTTGGCGCTGGTGTCTCCCTGTTGTTTGTTGGCGGTTGTTTCTGCTTGACACAACGCTAACACTGAGCCTGAGCATGTGCGTAAGCCAAGCAGCGAACTTTGTATCTTCATACTTGTAGCCTCTGATTAGCACCAGCCGATCGTCGGGCCGCTGAAGGCGGAATCCTCCATTTGGCTTGAAGCCCTCTCCTTGTTTGCCCTGTGCTCTGTGCTCTGTGCTTGGCTCGACTTGGATTCTTAGGCGGGCTCCTTAGGCTCTTGATCCTTGCCTTCAAGTATCCGCCAGTACACCTAGCAGTCAATCGTGCCACAAAAGAGCCTGTCAACTTCGTGTCAGTCACACTGCTTCGTGAGAGCCGGCCTCCATGGTTGCATCTCGCTCATCTTCTTTGAGACCAACCCGCAGAACACATTGCACACAGCACAGGAGCCCAAAGTTCTCTGCATGCGCGGAAACGGAGCGTTACAGCAGGACGAGACAGGTACGCTCACTCGTGCTTGTACACCCAAGACGCTGTTGCATGACATTGGCTTGATGGAGTTTATCTCAACTACAACAATCAAAGGCCCAAGGGGTAAATCAGCAACCATCTCCACGGAACCCTATGGACATCATGGTAGGGTTAGTGTGACAGTTCATCCGGATTTGAGCCGGATACGCCCCGTAAATCTCCATTTTTCCTCAGTAGGGCCAGATTGTAAGAGCTCACGATGATTGCTAGAGAATGGAATGCCGCCAGCATCCAAGAAGGTGTGTTTGAATATGTGCACGCGTTCGGACATTGCGACGTCGTTGCCTGCCGGGCCAAGAACACACAAGCACAAGCTTCACAGCCTTGTGCAATGAATAAACACTGCAGGCAGACATCTTTGCATCGTACAGCCTCTGTTCAGGCTCTGCTTCTGCCAGCCGTCCCCTTCTGCCTGGTGTTTGGGTTGGTGCCCCTGAAATACAGACGGAGACATCAGTAAGCCCGAGTTCACGCGGCGGCGCCTAGCACTCGGATTGTGGTGTTGCTCACATACAAATAGCCGTGTATTTGGTAGTTTGTTAGTGAGTGTGAGCTGAACCCTTGGCCCAGCGCCCCAGAAAAGGCTCCGGCTTATTTAATTGTTTTAATATACTTTTGCCCTCCTTTTGCGACCACTTAAACGTTTACCTTGTCTTTTCCTGCCGTTGCTTCCTCTGCCCCCTAAGCTACTTATTCCCCCCCCCCCCCCAACGCCCCTTGAAGCTCTGAGCTCAACCACGATCCATATTGTGTCTTCTGTTCTTTATCGTCACAACCTGATCCCACCTCACCGCCTTGCCATCTGCCTCGCTTTTCCACCCGACCGATCGACCGCGTCACCACCGCATTGCCGCCATCGCCAGACCCTTCTCGATCCAGAGAGAATTAATCACCTGCAAACCCTCTCGTGACGTATCACGAACTACGCTACAAAGCCGCCATCGCCGCCCCCACGAGCTGACATTGACAGCCGGCACTGATACCGGACATCTCCTCGACGCGAACACACGCAGAGGCCAACCCCGCCCTCCCTCATCGCCCCAATCACACGCTACAATGGCTGCGCGGCAAACCCGGAGTAAAACGGCGCAGGCCGAGGCTGCCACCGCTGCCGCCGGCTCGACCGAGAACATCTTCCTGTTCTATCCCAATCTGATTGGTGTGTGCTGCCCCTCGTGATGTTAGGCTCGTATGCCGCCGCTGCCCGTTGTTGGCCCCCCTTTCACAACCCCCTCTGACCGACCCCCGCCTCGCGCGCTTCTTCTATTCGGGAAACCTGTCACTAACGCTCCGCCCCGCCCCTCCCGGCGCCGCTATCTACAGGCTACTTCCGCATTGTCTTGGCTGTTGCCTCGCTCTACTACATGCCGCTTCACCCGCGCACATGCTGCCTGCTCTACAGCATCTCATGCCTCCTCGATGCTCTTGATGGCTACGCCGCCCGCTACTTTGACCAGTCCACGCGCTTCGGCGCTGTTTTGGACATGGTGACCGATCGCTGCACCACCACTTGCTTGCTGGTCTTTCTGAGCATGGCCTTCCCCCGCTGGGCCATCATTTTCCAGATGCTCATCTCGCTGGATTTGGCTAGCCACTACATGCACATGTATGCCACCATGGCTGTGGGTGGTTCTAACAAGAGCCACAAGGCCGTCGAGAGAGGCGGCTGGCTGCTTAAGCTCTACTACCACAACAAGGTGAGTCTTTTGAACAGAAAGAGGCCATCGTGCTTCTGTCTTTTGCACCCCCGGACTTCCATAAGGTCCTCAATAGCTAACCCCTTCTTGCTATAGACTGTCCTATTCACTGTCTGCCTCATGAACGAGCTCTTCTTCATCGCCCTGTACCTGCTTTCCTTCTCGTCGCCGCTTCTGTCGCCCCAGCTCCTGCAGACCGAAGTCGCCACTGTCAACGACCTCGATATCACCTCCCAAGTCAACACCTCCATCCTGCGCCAAATCTTCCCCGACCCCTACAGCGCCGCTGCGCTGGAAGTCGCCCGTGCCAACAAGATGGACTCCACCATTCCTTGGATTGTCGCCGGCATCAGCCTGCCCATCATGGCCCTCAAGCAGTGGCTGAACATTGTGCAGCTTGTTGTCGCCTCCCAGGACCTGGCTGCGCTTGATGTGGCTGCTCGCAGTGCCCGTGGCTTGCCCAAGAAGAGCAATTAGATGTGATGACATGATCGCCAGAGCGCTCCCCACTTAGAGGTGCAAATCCCGGCTCTGTCGCTTCTTTTCTGCCGTCACAGCACTACTGGCTGGGCATGACCATCTTGTTTTGTTGGTAACCACGGCTTCTTGTCACACAGAGGCCATCGGATCGGCGGAGGAGACTGCCGATGCCGTGCTTCTTTCGCTTGCTACATATTATTACCATGCCTTTATTCTTATTAATCACTCTTATTTCCTCCTCGACTACCGCTCCTGTCTCGTCTCTCCCTTTTCTCCCCCAATCATACACTCTACTTTAGCTGTCCGTTGGCCGCGTTATCCATGTATACATACAACAACAGCTAACTCCCTAGACCAGGTTGTGATCCTGGCTGGGCCTGGATCTCAACTGTAACCTATCGATATCTAGTTTGTCCAAGCTGTTTGGCGTTTTCTTCTTCCCCTTGCCTATCTTCCTTTGTTCTTGCTACCACTCATTTGCCATATTTGCCCTGTACTCTGTCGTTTTCCCCCTTGTTCCTTTGTTCTATGCGTTTTCACATCCTTCATCTACCTTTACAAAATGCACTCATATGTCATTCTGGATAGGCATCTCAAAACTGTCTATTCAAGCAACATTAGCTACACGTCAAATGGGTTCATTAGTTATAATGAATGGCCGTTGTACCGGATGTGTGCTTCTCGTTTTCCATGTCCTGATTTGGGGTTTCTTTTCCTCTCTTGCCCTTGCACTGCGTCATGTCTTTCCTGCTTTTTTGTAGCAGCATATTATGATTTTAATACTATTAGAGTCCCTTTCAGTTCTAACTTGTTATTTTATTCGCTACTTGTCTGTGTATATCATTTTTGTCTAAGCCTTGGAACATGCAAAAAAATTTTACTCTACTGCCGACAAGATTGGCATATCTTCTCTATCTAGTGATGGGTGGTGTCTGACATCATCGCCATCGTCATCATAGCGTGAGATAGTGGCGTAGCCTCTTTCGGTTGCCGATCCATCGTGTCCGACCTTGTGTTCAAGAGGCTCCGAAACCCCATACCATACCACGACGCCCATTCCCGCGATTCCTATCATAGTGCAAAAGGCCAGCGCAACCCAGCCCTTGGCAGTGAAGCCTTCAGGCAATGCGCGCGGTGCCTTGCGTTCACCCGCCAAGTCAAGGAAATCCTCGGCATTGCCCGCAGCATTGCCTTCAGTCTTGACCCCAATGGCCTTGCAGGTATCCAGATGCTCGTCGGGGATTACCAGCGTCTTCTGTAGCTCGAGCGGCGCCTCGATGAATGTGGCTGCCAGTCCGGCTGTCACATGCCACTCGATGTGGCAGTGGAAGAACCAGACGCCTGGGTTGTCTGCGACAAAGCGTAGCACCACGTTGCCGCCGGGCCAGACGACTACGGTGTCGCGCCGCATCGGCGTCTGCACAAGACCCACCTCGCCAATGTCCTCATCGGAAAATCGACCGGCCTGCGCCGCCGACCGGTGCACCACCTGGAACTCGTGCCCGTGGAGGTGGAAGGGATGCTTGCCGGCGTCGAGGTTGTTGAGCACGACCTCGACCACGGCACCGTGCTCTAGCACAATCGAGTTGGTGTAGGCGCCGTAGATGCGCGGGTCGGTCGCCAATGGGCCCGCAGACAGCGCCGTGTAGAGCGACGGGACGTGCGGTGGCTGGTATGTGATGTTATTGAAAAAGGCATAGTTAGCGCCGTCAGCCAGGTTGCCCATCTTGATGTCGAACTGTACGCGTTGCGCGACGGACCCGAGCAGCGGCTTTTCGTCGAACGGAACAAGGTCGATGTCATCGAGGGCAGTGAAAGCGGCAACTTTGGCGGGTGCAGGAAGCGCCTTGGAGTCGTCGTAGACGAGCCAGCCCGTGACGTTGTAGTTCAGATCAGGCGGAAGCACATCGAACAGCTCCGTGTCCATGCTCGCCACGATCGGGAAGTTGGCCGCACCAGAAAGAGCTGCAGTGGAGCCCGGGCGCGCCGTTAGTAGTACGCTGTAACGCTGTCCCGCAGATAGGTACACCATGTCAGCCGGCGCCGGCTTCGTGTACTGGCCGTCCACCTCGACGACACGCATGTCGTGGCCCTCGAACCAGACATACTGCGCTGCCAGCGCACCCATGTTGACCAGGCGCACCAGATAGGTTTTGCCGGCGGAAACGGGGACCTGCAGGTCGTACGTGTCGTTGAGCAGCGCGGCCTGTGGTACAGGCTCGGCACCTGTGGGATTGGTTTTGCTGAGGAACTTGGCGTTCAGGGTCTTGATGGGCTCGTGGTACCAGTCAGACAAGGTCAGCAAAATCTCCTCGTCGTACATGTCCTTGATTGGACTGGCTGGATCATGGATGATGAGCGGGCCGCGCAGGCCGTCGGGATATTGGCCCCGGTGGTGTGAGTGGTACCAGTAGGTGCCGGGTTGTTGAAGCTAGAAAGGGACATGTCAGCGCGGGACGGGAGGCGGATATCTCGATTTAGGAATAAATCAAACGTGAGTGCGCAGTAATGACATCGACTCACCGTGAAGCGGTATGTGAACTCTCTGCCCGGCCGGATCGAGCACTGTGTGATCTGCGTCGGCCCGTCCATGTGCACCGTGCCGTTCATGAAGAGCCCGTGGAAGTGCAGCGCCGTCCGCTGATTCTGCAGATCATTGGTGACCTTGAGAACAATCTCGTCGCCGACACTGCCAACGATAGCTGGAATGGGCCACTGACCGTTGACGCCGATGACGGGCCGCTCGTAGGCGCCGTCGGGATTGGCGCGCACCCAGCCAATGTGGAAGTCATACTCGATTGTCTTGGCGACTGCGAGCGAAGCCGAGAGGAGAAGCGGGAGGAGGCGCATGGTGTTATTAAGGAGGGTGGAAACACGAAAAGAAAGAAAGAAAAAAAGAAAGAAAAAAACTACCAAAGGTACGGTTGCGCCTGGTCAGCGTTCCTTGTTCGTTTCGTCTCTGTTGAAGAGAAGCAGCAAAAGAAGAGCTTTGCGACACAAGAATGGCGCGCAACGCGTTGCCTGCAAGATGTAAAAGATCAGGCGGCTGCTAGCGAGCAAGACGTAGCGCCCAGAGCAAAACAAGACAAAATGGCTCGTGGAAGGTCGGTCAAGCCCGGGACTGTGCTTTGACGCACGGGTGAACCTTGGGGTCTCGTACTACTTTATCAGATCTTTTCGAAGAAATCAGTCGTGGATCCAATCGGGCCGCTGGGAATATGTGGGGCGCGAGGGCAGAGATGATCTGATAAGATCAGTGCAGGGCTTTTATTTCTTGATGGGCAGCCCCTGGAGAGCCAAGGTTCTGACAGAAGCGGCGCAGATGTAACTCTGGCTGTTTGGAACAAGAGTTGCCAGAGAAAAGTATTGCGCCGATCTCGCATTTCTGGGTTCTTTTGCCTGTCGCTAGGAGTGCTGCCTCTCACTTTGCAGCGCTCTCGCCGTGGTTTTTAGTCGGCCTCCTCCTCCCGTCCGCTTCGTTCAACTGTCTGCCACTTTTTTGCTTGCCATTATGGGAGAGCTTGAACTCTTCTCGGTCCCGGTCTTCCTGCTCATCTTCCGGGAGACCCTCGAAACCGCCATCATCGTGTCTATTCTTCTCGCCTTCTTGAAGCAAACTCTGGACGTGCCCGATGCCGATCCCCAAGTTTACCGCGCCCTGCGCCGCCAGGTATGTATGATGCCAGAGGGAATTCGGTGCACTTTTTCTTTGCAATGCTGACGCATACAGGTCTGGGCTGGCACGGCCATCGGCTTTTCCATCTGCCTCTGCATAGCCGGCGGTGTCGTGACAGCCTTTTACTCGTGGAACAGCACGACATGGGACCAGAACGAGCTCTACTACGAGAGCTTCTTCTCACTCTTTGCCTCGCTCATGATCACACTGATGGGCGCCGCCGTGCTGCGCGTGGGCAAGATGCAGGCCAAGTGGCGCGTCAAGCTTGCCAAGGCGATGCACGCGCCCGTGGCTGTCGGCCAGGGCGGCTGGCTGGGCCGCCTGCTCGAGCGCTACGCCATGTTCACGCTGCCGTTTGTCACGGTGCTGCGCGAGGGCGTCGAGGCCATTGTCTTCATTGCCGGCGTCTCCTTTTCCACTCCGCCGTCGTCGGTCCCGCTGGCGGCCCTGGCCGGCCTGGGCTTTGGCGCGCTGGCGGGCTATGCGCTGTATGCTGGCAGCTCGGGCGCAAGACTGCAGCAGTTTTTGGTGGCTGCTACGTGCCTGCTGTACATGGTCGGCGCAGGTCTGTTTACTCGCGCAGTGTGGTATTGGGACCAGCAGAAGTGGAACGAGGCAATTGGTGGTGAGGCCCAGGAGCTGGGTATGGGCCCCGGATCTTATGACATCGATAAGAGCGTGTGGCATGTTAATGTAAGTGTGGCCTGATTTGGCTGTATTTGCTTGGCTTTAATGTACTGACTCTGGGTGATATTTAGTGCTGCAGTCCCCAGTTTGAGGGCGGCGGAATCTGGGGCGTGTTCAATGCTCTAACGGGCTGGACCAACTCTGCCACATACAACTCTGTCATTGCGTACATTGCGTATTGGGTTTTCGTCATCAGCATGTTTCTAGTGCTGCGCTTCAAGGAATTGCATGGCCGACTGCCCTTCATGAAGAAGCACCATACTGCCGATTCCTTCAACGCGCCCGAGTCTGGGCAACGCGACGGAGCCGACATCCACGGCGATGGCGACTCGGACGCTGGGTCGGCGCTCCGGAACAGCAAAGATTCCACCCGTGCGCTGTTGACAAGACGCGTCACAAACAGAGAAGGGCGGGCTGCTGGTGAGGACTAGCACATGTGTGCGAGGGAATGACAAGGTACAGAATAGAAAGAGTTTGAGTAGCAAATAGAATACATTATGTTGACTACAACTGGTGCCGCATGCTCGTCTTGTTTCACATTGGGTATATCTAAACACAGGCTAATATGCGCTTTCTTCGCCTCTAATCATCAAACCCCCCAAACTCCTCTGCCTTTTCTTTTTTGGACACCGCTGTTCTGCTAGTGTTCTGCTCTCTGAGCTTGCTCAGCAACACATCGAGTTCCGCCTTTTCTGCCTTCTCCGCCTCCGTCATGCCCGCCAACCGCTTGGCTTCAACCTTCTTTTGCCGCTTATCCCGACGGTCGGAGCGCAAATCTTCACGGCCCGTCTTCATGCTCCACGCCTCGTTGTTCTTGCGCTTCAACAGTCGCTCGGCCTTGGCGGCTGCCGCCTTGGCGCCACCGTCGGCCTTTTCTTCCGCCAGGGCTTCGAGTCGCTGCTTCTCGCGCGCCTTGTCCTTGTATGCAAATGTGTCCCAGTCAATATTCTGGCCTAACATGCGGTCACCGTCCCACGTCTTCAGCTCTGGCATGCGCGGCATGCGTAGCAAGCCCCAGGCCTCGGCGAGATCAGCCCAGTCGAGGTCCTTTGCGCGGAATATAGACGAGGCGGCGTGCTTGGTGTAACTGCGCACCCACGATACAAATGCCTTTTGGGCCTTGTCATATACGGCGCGGTCTGACTTGGCCAGTGTACGAATGGTCTCAGTTGCATGCACCGCCTCCTCGGCCGACACAGTGACGTCGGGTGAAGTGAGAGGGAAGATTGGTGTTTGCCGGATCTCGAGGAACTCGGTGTATGTCTCCTCGTGACCCGAGTGGAGCATCACGACAGCCAGGCCTTTTCTACCTGCACGGCCAGCACGACCATTGCGGTGGATGAAAGCTTTTGGGTCTGAGGGAGGGTCTATTTGAACCACCAAGTCAACTTGTGGAATATCGAGGCCTCGTGCAGCCAAGTCGGTGGTGAAAAGAATAGATGGGGATGTCGATGTCACAAAGCGCGTAAAGTTCTTTTCACGCACGTTCGTCGCATGCTTTCTGTGCAGTGGAATTGCAGCATACCGCTTCGGTAATATGAGCGGTAGGGTGTGTTGGAAGTAGTCAACCTGCGCACACGTGCCCACAAAGACAATTGTCTTTTGCGGCGTCTTTTCCAGCTTGTCGAGCAGTTTGGCCAGGGCAGGCAGCTTGTGACTGGCCGGCGTAGCAATGTAGCGCATCTCCAGGCTGGCCGGAACCTTGCGGTCCTCGATGATGCCGCCATCGCGCAGGCTCTTGACACGCACGGAAATCTTGACGGGGTTGCGTAGACCAACACGAATAATCTCGCTCACGGCCTCACTGACGGATGCGCTGAAGAGACCGGTCCGGCGTTGCTTGGGTAGCACTCCGAGCACGCGCTGGATATCCTGCTTGAAGCCAAGGTCGAGCAGGCGGTCGGCCTCGTCGAGGACTAGCATCTCGAACGAGGATTGTGGGCAGTGCACATGGCGGGACTGGAGAAGCTCAACTAGACGGCCGGGTGTGGAGATGATGACATTCGGCGATGTACGCATAAAGAAGGCCAGATCGGCAGCTGGGGTAACAGCGCCACCAACAAGGAGCTGCGGAACGATGGCGGGGGTCGTGTTGACGGGTCGCTTTTCTTCGTTATTGGGGTCGAGAAAGGGGAGCAACTCGGCCGACTCGGGATGGAATGCCAGTAGGGAAAGAAGGACCTGGTGGATCTGAGAGGCAAGTTCTCTAGAGACAGATTGTTAGTAGCTGTAGATCATCAGGCAGTACAGTGAAGGACTGCTCTTGGTAATCGGCCTACCTTGTTGGAGAGATGATGATAGATGCGATGTGGTGTCTCTTGGTAGGGTCGGAAAGGGCTAGAAGGCGCACACAGATAGGCAGGAGGAACGCGAGAGTCTTTCCAGAGCCAGTCACGGCCTCTACGACCACATCGGTACCCCTCTTGGAAATCCACTGCGGCAGCACACTGGCCTGGACAGCCGTCATCTTGGTGAAGCCATTGGCCTCGGCATAGTCCAGCACCCACGAAGGCAGCGCAGGCTGGATTGTCTTCCAGGCGCGTGGATCGACCTTGTTCTCCTTTGTCATGGTGGGACAGGCGGTTCGCGGAGGGCAGTGCGGTGGGTTGGGTAGACGTCAAAGAACAAAGTGAAACCCGACGCAGAAACGGCACGGCGTTCGCGACCGGCGGCTTTGCGACCAGTCAAAATTTGGCGGAGTGATAAGATAAGATAAGATAGAACTGATAAAACACAGCTGCTTAGGTGGAGACAACAGTCTTGGTCTTTTTCGCTTTGAGAATGCGCCCGCCCAAACATGGTGAGAGCTGAGGGCCGACAAGAGGACAAGAGCTGGAAAGTCTAGGGCAACTACAAAAATACCAAGTTAATTTGCTGGGCCAGGTGGTGAAGATTTTGTTCCGTATTCGGCCTTTTCTCCATCTTCAAGATTCACACTCCGTGCTTGGAAAAGCTTCGCCATTTGTTATCGTACTGCTCCCACTCTCGGTAGATTTTGGCTGGCGGAATCCGGTTTGGTGATAGCTTCACTCTCACAGACTTCTACCGCACAATTATTCAGTGCACCACCACACGGCTCTCTATGCATACCCAGGCGAGATAATGCCCATGGCTTCACCCCCAGCAGAGTTTTCCTCTGTTACACCGACGCACCAGCAAGAAGCATCGCCAAATGAACTTGCCGCCAGTGCGCGTCGGTCGCCTCGATGCCGTTCGCGTAAAAACAAAGGCCGAGTCCAGGCATCCCAGTCGCCTGCAATTTCTGCTCATCAGCGCCTGTCGTCAACGCCGCCCAGTGCCAATCCCAGCTTGTGGCCTCCCAGGAACAGCCCTGGCGCCGGTGATGGCAAGAATGTAAGCCTAGAGTTGCATTCCCAATCCCGCGACCGTTCGCCGTCACCACCTGTTGCAGAGGGACCTGCCGCTGCTGCAGCCACTGGCCCAAGCCCTCTAGCGCCCTTGGGCCCCCTGGAAGAGCCGTCTTTAGGGCGCCTAGCCCCTACTCCAACTGTCATAGTGCAGCCTGTTATCGAAACAAGCACCAGAGCCACCACTCCCACTGCACTGCCGTCTTCACAGCTGGCTTCGTCTTGTTCACATTCCCCCACTTCTTTACCTCTTGCATCAGCACCAATAGAGTCCTCTCCTCATCCCCTTTTCCCTCTGAGCTTTCATGCATCGCCAGCATCATTATCCTTGCCCTGGTCGCTGTTCTTCCCTCTGTCCGTCTTGAAACCACATCGCCCTTGTTGCCTTGGCCCGCTGTCTCTTTCGCCAACCGCACGAAACCCGGCTCTTCCGCTATTTGTATCCCACTTGCTGGCTGTTTACCCACCAGCGGCTGCACGACCACCACCACCGCCGTCATTATCGCCACGTCGCACAATGGCCACTTCAACACGGTCGCAGCAGCGCTCTTCCAACCCTCCTGGCCACGAGTTGCCATCAACGCCCACAAAGCAGACCTTTTCTCTGGCCGACATGGACTCGTCTTCCGTCGACTACTCGGGCCCTGTCACACGCTCAGTGACACGCCGCAGAACCACTTCCAGGCCTGTTTCTAGCGCTGCTCCTACTGCCACGCGCCGTCAAACCCAGACATCTTCCATCCCTGAACAAAGCCCCTCCTCGACTGATTCTTCTGCTGCCAGCGTCGACGATTCCGATCACAACGACGACGACCTAGGCCACGACAACAACATCGACAACGACCTTGACACTGCCTCATCTAGTGACTCGCCTCTCGGCAGCAAAATTCACTCGTCGCTGCCCTTGAAGACACTTTCAAATAACACCCAAGAGCAACAAAATAAAACTCGAGACGAAATGCGACACGCCAAAAAGAACCCTCCGTCGCTCCTGGCCCCTCCGTCGCCATCGGCCTGGAACTGGGACATTAACCGCTGCCCAAGTCCCCTCGGCTTGATCCCCATTCACAGTCAATGGAAGGGTTTTATCCATCGCCATGAAGTCCCGCGCAAGGCTTTGCATGTGTCCATTGGCTTCTTCTCGCTCTGGCTGTATGTGAGCGGCACCCAACCCACCGCAGTCACACCTTGGCTGATGGGGGCCTTGATTCCGATTACTATCGTTGACGTCCTTCGCCACAACGTACCCTCATTCAATGCGTTTTACGTTCGTGCCCTCGGCGCCCTGATGCGCGAGAGTGAATACTCTGGCTACAACGGCGTGATCTTTTATCTGCTTGGTGCCTGGACCGCCCTGCACTTTTTCCCCAAGGATATCGGCCTGCTGAGCGTCATGCTTCTCAGCTGGTGCGATACTGCCGCCAGCACCTTTGGCCGTCTGTACGGACGCTACACGCCCAAGGTCCGCCGTGGCAAGTCTCTGGCCGGGTCCCTGGCTGCCATGTTGACTGGTGTTGCCACGGCACTATACTTCTGGGGCTACCTAGCACCGCGTGTGGGCTTTGTCCCCGGTGATGAGCAGTTCCCCTTCATGTTTACGGGTGAGCTGAACCTGCCGGCGCCTCTTGCGGGCCTGTTAGGCATGGCGCCTGCGCAGGCGACGGTCTCGGGTGGCACGGCGCTGGGCATCATGAGCGTATTCACGGGGCTGATTGCGTCGGCCAGCGAGGTTGTTGATCTGTTTGGTTGGGACGACAACCTGACGATTCCCGTACTCAGCAGCCTGGGAATCTGGGGTTTCTTGAAGATCTTTGGCTAGAACATGTTGCGTTTTCATTTCATTCTCTTTTTTTTTTACTATTATCTCATTCACTGTATCTATATGCAATACTTGTTGTAATATCTCGTCGATGTCATTCCCCCCCTCCCGCCTTCGTTTTCTTCAGTCTCGATTCGATACCCCTTTTATTAATACCTCCTGGAAATGATGAATGTAAAAAAGGAAACTAGCCCTTTGCTTCCGTCTTATCATAGTGCGCTATATGCTGAGATTTGAGAAGCTCAACTACTGACTCCTCAATCACATGTAATTAGGTGCTCGTTGATTTTTCATTACGCATAGTTCAACCCTGACAAGCAATATCTTACAAGAAATGAACAACCTTAATTTCAGACTTTTCCACATGTCAATCACATAAAAGGGGTGTATGAGATGAGTCTTGATTGGCTTAACCCTAGCTGTTGGTCTAACCCTCGCATAAAGCAGTATCAAAGCATAAATGAGATGCTGGACACTTGAATGTTACTCATTGGATATGGAAATTTGACTACAATTGTGATAATTATTTGTAGATAACTTTTCTATACTGTGTTGCGTCTCTTATTTACCTTTGATTCTGGCATTTTCTTATTAGCCATATGTGAAAAAAACTACTTTTATGTTTGTGGAAGAAAAACCTGCTTGAGGCCAACCATTCTGCAAGCCACCGGCCAAGTATGACAAAGCTGTCATTGGGCCGTCATGAGTGCAAAGCTTTTGATTTTCCTTAGTTTTTCCTCTCTATGATACTTTGGCCTATATTTTCCGTGGTATTAGAAAAAAAAATCAAGGTCACACATGGCCGCTAATAGTCACAAGCCACATAGTACGCCTCTCCTTGGGCCACTTGGTCACAAAATTGGGCGCCTTTTGTCGTTTTGGATCGTGTCTACCTGCCATGCGATCTCCCACAAGGGCCGCGGGAAGAGGATTGGCGTTGCATGTGTGCGGCGAGGGCACAGGAGCTGGCCGGATGGGCTGGCGGTCGCATTAGTATAATATGATTATTTGCATCAGTTTAACGTAGCTAAAAGAAAACGTGGATGTGGACAAAGGCCGGGAGCTATTAAGAGTGATGACAGAGATAGAGAGGGTCTCTGGGATATTCGGCAAAAGTCTATTTAGAGGAACGGGTGAGTATGTATCCGGGGGTTCTTTTGCTATAAAAGGGTAAATTCTTAGCCCAGGGCTCGACGCAGCGTAAAGAGACCGACCAGAGCGAAACAAGTTCGCATAGGCCAAGCCACACGCAGCGAGCAACGCACAGGAATGGCATTTCGACACACATACGCTCTTTGGCCTTGTCCGTGTATGTGCATGGTTGCATAGCTGCAGTAGAGGATGCTGTTGTGACGTGACAGTGATGGTGGACGTGCAAATGGGCCGACAATGATTGTATGCTAGCTGGTGGCTGTTACAAGGCTGCAGCCGGAGCAAGCAGACGATAGGGCGTGTTGGTGGGTTGTGTGGGCGTTTTGCCGATATTGGAAACCTTAGTTAGTTCTCTGCTTCGGAGCGGGGGAGGGAGGGGATAATGAGTGCGGATAGCAGGTGTTGTGTGTACGAGGGGCTGTTGCTCCCGTGCATTAAACACTGCTGTTTTGATGGCCTAAAGACAGATTCCACATGTACCGAAAAAAACGCCCATACATGCGGCCCAAAGTACCGCCCTACTTGAGTTGATTCTTCCGTTGTCTGGCTCTGTGGGCGTTTCAGAGTCTTGAGTTGTCGTCACCGAGGCTTGTGAGACGCGGCGTTGCTAAATTTGCGTGGTGCTGTGGTTGGCTTTGACTGGCTGCCTGGATAGGCAGTGAGCCATTTCAGAGGGCAAGAAAAAAAGGGGGGGAGACAAAAAGACGTTGTGAGTGGGTGTGATAGGGAAAGACGACGGCCGCTTGGTCAAGTACGTGAGCTTTCCAAGGGGACGTACGTTCGAAGCCCGGGTTGCATGATTCCTGTGTAACAGCGTGCGGAGAATTAATTGACTTGGCTATAGACACATACTATTCTGCACAGTGTAGATACACTGTATGCACCGAGCTGATGCTGTGTGAGTCCATACCAAAACACCTTTCTCACTGATCAAAGCCTGTTAATCCCTTGCCTCGAGAGGGCCCGGTCTAGTATTACAAACACTGCATGTTTCTCCTTTTCTTGTAGTACCTGTGTGTTGTTTAATTCCCATGCCACTCTCCCCGTTTCGTAAAAGCCTATGTATTTATATGTAGCTGTGTGAATGGAGGCTGACCTGACATGGGACTTATGCTCCCATAAAACCCTTTGATTTTTTCTTCTTTTTACTATAATGGGTATTTTCACTGCCTTACCACGGGCCTTGTTTGGTTGTGCTTGTCACATATCTTACTTGGACTTGAACACGCGCCTTTTGAGACTGGCCTTGCTCCCCCGTTCTGTTTCCTTGTGGCTCGTCCTCGGTGACTACGGCCGACGTGGTTCGATGCTTCTTTATTGGGGATTATTTGCTCGCCGCGGCAGAGAAACAGGAGGGTGGTGATAGGCAGTTTCTAGAATCCACTTGTAAAAGTAACAGTAACAAGTGAGGCGAAAGGTCTTTGCTAGATATAAAACCCTCAAAATGTCCGCTTGGTTTTGCCATGTTCTCTCCTCCCTTCCCATGACACATTGCTCCTTTCCTTAACCATGCCGGCTCAATACTTCTCCTCTGGCTACTCGCTCCCGATCCCCGCACCCTCCAAGGAATCGCAGCGTAGCCCGTACTCTGCCCAGACGTACTACCTTGCTCCTCAAGCCGCCGAGGAAAACATGTACTCCGCTGCGTCAGCTAGCACCTCATACACTAATACCAGCTTCGGAAGAGCTTCTAGTCCTTATAGCCCGGATGTTTTCACCTCACGGCAGTACATTCCTGACTTGTATGATGCTGGGGCCTACACCCCCAAGTACTGCGATTCTCGAAACTATGTATCTAGCAACCACACTTACAGCAACCGGAGTGCTAGCAACAGCACCAATGCCGGCAGATCGGTGCAAAACATGGACTTCTCTGAGTACATGAACAAGCGGGCCGCTAGCATCATGGACCCCGTACCGTTGGACCGCAGCATGGTCACACAAGCCCAAACGTGAGCGCCCTGCCCACTCTCACACGCCATCCATATTCTATTGTACTGTTTCTGACACATGGCCCCCTCCTTTTCCTTCTACCTGTTTTATAGCTCGGGTAAGCTCAACGACAAACACCGCCAGCTCGTCGATAAACAGCGCGAGGCAGCGGGCCGACTAGCACATTTCCGCGAAAGATATCACGAGGGCCTGCGCGATGCCCGTGAAGTGCAGCAGGAGTTGGAGTGGACGCAGCAAAAAGTACAGTACGTGATAGCCATCCCTTGCCTGCCCTGTCGCGCCACACCACGGGACATGTAGACTTGTGACTTGGATGCTGATCACCCACTCGCCTTGGGCGTTTCCTCGTGTAAAGGTCACTCAAGAGTAAAGCACAAAGAAAGTATGGGAAAGAATATGCACGGGCCCAGTCTCGCTACATCTTTGTAGAAGCCGACTAAGCAGGAGACCTCGGCGATGTTAGCCGCTATCTTTATTGAGTTCATACCTTGTAGGCAGATGGAATCTAAAGTATGTACGTATGAAACGCAGAGGAAAAGAAAACGCTTGTGCACCCCCAAGCCTCGAGCATATAGCCTGTTTCAATACCACTTTGCAGCCATGATAAAGAGGTTGTCGTGAGTTCTCCCGAAGGATAGAGGGGAAATGTACACAAAAATGGGACACGTCTGTGAATACAGACATGTCGTATCACAGAAGCCAACTTGTGCAAGTCGTAGTATTCACACATGTTTTGTGACTCGGCTGTATGCGTAATAATTCATTGGGTTTGTGCCAAGCCTTGCATTCTCCTGATTACCCATCCTGCTCTGTTGTCGGTATGCGGGAATTCCGCAGAGTCGAGCGTGGGTAGATGCAGATATACAGGCCTTCAGATACTTCCGTCTCTGCTTTAGCTTTGCGAGGCGTGTTACTTCCTGAAGGATGCAGTGTTTATTCGTGGTTGTGTTATTTTCCGAAGGAGAGAGGAAAATAGATAGGCAGTTTTGGAGTGTGCACAATTTCAAGCCAGACTTGGCTCTTCTTCTTGCACCTGGTCGGTCTTCTGTTGCTGTCCGTCTTCACCACTAGGATGCTGTTTTTGGCCCTGCACTGATCTTTCTACCTTGTGCTCCCCCTCCGATGCCCGTTGTTGCTGCCGCGCATGGCCGCGCGGGAGCCAGGTGCCCAGCGGCTCTAGGCCTGCCTTCTTCTCCAAATCCTCCCACGGATTCTCGTTCGACATGGGATCGTAGTAGTCAATATACCACAGTGCATTCCGCTCGCCGCGTCCACGTTGCTGGCCCGAATTTCCCTCGCCCTTATGACCGTACTGCTTCCCACCGCCCTCGCGCCCCCTGCCTTGTTGGCGGTGCCGAGGTTGGTCCATACTTTGGCTTGACTCTGTGTCGTTAGTAGGCGGCGGTCGTGCCGGGAGAGACGCTGGCAGGGGCTTAAGTGCGTGTTGCTGCGCTGGTTCCTGGTCAGTGGCAGCATCCCTACTGCTAGCATACGAGCTGGGCCCAAGCTCAATGGCGTTGGCATTTGTGCCGTGGCTAGGAAGAAACTGCGCATGCTCGAACGCGGCGCTGTCGACGACGGTGAAGTCGTTGCGGGCGCGCTTGGCCGGGCGCGGAGCGTTGCCGAATGAGGCAAAGCCCATGACCGCAGCCATGTCGGTTGCTGGATCCGAGGTTGGCGATGACATGTGAGTGTAGTTTGGTAGGTTTCGCCGTGCGTATAAATGTGAGGTAGTGTGTTGGACAATTGATGAAAGTCAAGGATCAGGAGTAGCTTGTCCTGGAAGGCCTAGTTAGACGTTGATGAATTGTGGGACTGCTGACATAAGCTGACTAGGTATTGTTGTGATATCAAGTCCCAGCCACAAAGCCAGCCACGGCTCAGCCACATCACGTGACTACATACCCCGCCTGCTCCTCCTAGCATACATGAACCCGTGCCCTGCTACATAGAACTCTCCCTTGAATATACTGAATTTCCATGCAAAATCTCAACAGGTTATGAGCCCTCGCTTTCACGAATTAAGGCACCCTCCCGTTATCACGATACAGCATCCGCTTGGTGCATACGCGAAAGCATAATTTTTTACCTCGTTTCTCCCTCTCAATCCCCTAAATTTTTTTCAAAATGGTCGATAAGAAGATCGTCAGAGGACTCACCATCGATACCAAAACTGTCGAACTGTCTCGCAATTGGTTGACAAACAAGGAGGTGATTGTTCCGCTCCAGGATGTCGAGACATCTATTACGCATAACAATCTCCCAGCGGTTGGCCAAGTTCCCTTTGTGAAATGGCTGAAGACTCTTCAGGAAATCATCATCATTTCCAACACCGCTGCCCTCTTTGTCGGCGACGACCTAGTCGACGTGACCTCTCACTCCCTGATTGCCAGAAACTGCTGGATGAAAGTTCTCAAGAAGTCCAGCCACAGAGTTACCTTCCGGGATGACATTTCTCTCAAGAAGATGCTCGAGAAGATCTCGGAATCAGCGGCAAAAATCGACAGAGCCACGGCCGCTGTAAAAATTAGAGAACTCGCGTCGTTGCAGATGAGGAACATTCACGAGCTTCCCAAGGTCATCACATTGATAAAGGATCGCGTTGCTATATGCGAGACTTATCTGACGGAACTGGGACTAATGCTGGCTCTGACCCTTCAACCGATACTCTCGCCGATCGATGGCCAACTGGCCGAAAGAGTTGACGAATGTACAACGGTTGATGAACTCCTCGATGTTCTGGACAATCGTGCACACTCACTAGTGGAGTCGACTGAGCCTAGCCTCAGCTGTGCTGGATGTGGGAAAGATGGCCACTCCGTGGAAGAGTGCAGGAGACGCTCCCGGAAGGGGAAAAGAAAGACCAAGGCGAAAGCCGAGGCAAAAGCCGAAGGAACCGTTAGTTCTCTTCGCACAGCGGAGGCCTTCCTCGTAGATAGTGGTGCAGATCACTCCATCCTCCCTGTCAAAGAACATTTTTCCTCGTATGTTCCAATCGCAAGTTACGTTAATGTAGTTGGTGACAAGCATGTGCAAGCCCTAGGCAGAGGTAGCGTCGAATTTCTCGATGATCAAGGAGTCACTGTCAAAATTGAAAACGTGCTCCACATACCTCAACAGGAAGCCATCATATCGGCTGGAGAACTTCTCTCTATGGGATACATGTTTGAAACGCTGGCCGACAAGGTCACACGCCTGAGCAACAACCAAGGCTCAACACTAACACTAAACATACGCAACAAGAGAATCTGGTACGACATACCAACTCCCAAGGTTTCATCCTTGAAGGCCGACCGAGACTGGCACCGCGCTTTTGCGCACATCAACACCCACTACGTGCAGCGCACTCTCGCTCAACACGGCTTGAAGCTTAAAGTCGACCACTCCAAATGTCAGTCGTGCATCAAGGCCAAGATCACACACAGCCCGAAAGCTACAACAGGGCTTCGGCGCGCCACAGAAGCGTTGGAATACCTTCATCTCGACCTGGTCGGTGGTAAAAACGCACTGCCCAAAGCCACATCATCAACAGACTTTCCTCTTGCAGACCAGTTCCTCTTGGTAGTCGACGAGTTCTCTCTATACAGATGGGCATTTCCTGTTCACAGTAAGAAGGATATAGCCATACTGATAGATAACTTTATCGAGCAGCTCAAAACTCAATTTGGACGACATCCCAAAGTCCTTCACTCCGATGATGCGTCTGAGTTCAAAAGCAGCAAATGTCTTGAGTTGGCAGAACGTCGAGGCATGCTGTGGCAACGCAGTGCTGCCTACGCTCACGAACAGAACGGCATCGTTGAAAGAAGCGTGCGAACGGTCTGTGAGGCACTGAGCGCTACCCACGAGTGTGCGAATCTTCCAAGCAAACTGTGGCCTGAAACGCTTCAAGGTGTCCTATATGTCCTCAACAGGACGGCAAACTCGGTGGTACCAACCTCACCATACCAGGTCGTCTACGGCAAACTACCGGATATTGGAAATCTCTATCCTATCGGTTGCCGCGCCGTTTGGCCGATGGAAGGCAAAAAGAACGGCAAGGTCCCGGTCAAAGGAGTCTCAGGTGTCTTACTAGGCTATCATTCCTCAAACTCGTGTTACGTTCTGGAAGATGGACCTGACAAGCGTGTCATTACGCGGCGTGATGTGTCCTGCAACGACAAAGTTTTCCCCTACAAGTCGTCCATTATGGCTTTAAAAGGCCAGCCTGAAATTTCTGTCTCGAAAGCCCTTACGGGCCCCGAAGAGGATAAGTGGCGCGACGCCATGCGCAAGGAAATAAACACCATTGAGTCCTACGGCTCCTGGGAGATTATTCCTGCCCACGCCGCCCCACGTCGACCCATGAACGGAAAATGGGTCCTTCGGAAGAAAGACGACGGAACGCACAAGGCCAGATGGTGCGCATGTGGCTATGATGAACAAATCAACTCGGATATAAGCGCTGATGTGCTTCATGGAGTTTCTCTCCGAATGGTGTTGGCTCTCATAGCATCTCGTGACTTGGTCTGTCACCATATTGACGTCAAATCCGCTTTTCTCAATGCAGAGCTTGAAAAACCGGAATACATTCGACCCCCCGACCACATGGGTTTCCCATCAGACTGTGTGCTTAAACTCAAGAAGGCCATATACGGTCTTCGGTCCGCTCCTAAGCGCTGGCAGCAGACGCTACAACAGCATCTGGGAAGCATTGGTTTCACCCCGCTGAAGAACGATGGAAACATCTTCTTCAATGGTCAAGTATGGATAGCTGTATATGTCGATGACATGCTAGTTCTTTCCAAGGAAACCAGTGACGTTCAAGATGTCATCGTACGTCTCGCCGCAATTGTGGATCTTCGTGACCTCGGCCCAGTTTCCACATTCCTGGGCATAAACATCCGTCACTCATCATCAGCCATCAACATTGACCAAAAATCGAAAATTGACAAACTAGTTGAGCGGATGAATCTATCACAGTGCCGAGGGTCGTCTATACCAATAAGCAACGACAACCTCATTGATCAGGAGAGTGAGCCTCTCTCCCAGAACGATCATGACACTTATAGAAGCATAGTTGGCTCGCTACTACACATTTCCCTTTACACGCGCCCTGATATTGCTTACACGGTGATGCGACTTGCCGCAAGAACGCACAACCCGACAGACGGCTGTCAGCAGGCTCTGAAACATTGTCTGAGATACCTGCACCGGACAGCTGCCCACAGTCTTGCGTTTCCCAAAACGCCAGGCAAAGATATCTTAGCATCTACCGACAGCAGCTGGGGCAACAATACCTCGTCACGAGCGGTGTCTGGGAATATGTTCCTCATAAACGGGGCACCGGTCATGTGGAGAGCGCGCAAGCAAACACTGACTGCACAAAGCACGTGTGAAGCTGAGTACGTCTCAGCGGCTGGACTGGCAACCACAGCTATCTGGCTCAAGCCACTGTTTGAAGAGCTGTTTGGGATTGAGGAATCGGCACCCATAAGGGTTCAGATGGACAACCAAAGTGCACTCGCTGTTGCCAATGGGTCCAAAGTGTCTACCCGGAACCGACACTTCCTCATCAAGCAGACATCACTCAGGGAAGCCATTGAGGCTAAGGTTATAAATGTCATATACACCCCCACAGATCAAATGATTGCTGACGGGCTCACAAAAGCCCTGCCCAAAGCAGCGTTTGACACATTTCTGTGTCGATTAGGCATGGAAAAGGGGGAGTGTTGTGATATCAAGTCCCAGCCACAAAGCCAGCCACGGCTCAGCCACATCACGTGACTACATACCCCGCCTGCTCCTCCTAGCATACATGAACCCGTGCCCTGCTACATAGAACTCTCCCTTGAATATACTGAATTTCCATGCAAAATCTCAACAGGTATATAGAGAAAGATACCCAATGTCACGAACACCTCAGCATCCGAAAGAAGAGCACAATGTAATGTAGAGGAGACACAATTTAGATAGAAGACAGCACAGCGTCGTGATATAAATGAGCCCGTTGAAGAAACAAAAAACACCGCTATTCATGGAAAAAGAAGAATGTACCCAAGTCAAACAAAATGCTCTGGAAAACGCCACAACAGCCCTGTAATTGGCTTGACACTAAACACTCCGGGTCTGGCAAGGCCGGCTACTGGCGCCGCATGCGCGGGTTCATGGCCATTTGACGGCGGACCTCGCGCATTTCCTTTGTGCCAAAGCTACCGACACCACCCTCTTGTCGTCTCTCCCAGCCGCCCAGCCGGACGACAAGGCACGTTGCATTGTCGCCATTGGACGAGACCTCGGTCGCATACTCGATGATTTCCTGCGCGCCCTGCTCGGGGGTCTTGGCCTCCTTGACCACGTCGACAATCTCCTGGTCGCTTAGGGTTCCGCTGACACCGTCGCTCACGAGCACGAGGAACGAAAACTCGGCTGGGCCCATCTCGACGCGCGTAATGTCCGGCTCAGCCGAGACGCCAATGCGCTTGCTCTGTACATCGCCAAAGGCCCGCGAGTTGGCGAGGCCTGCGATCCGCTCTTCGCCAAAGCTGTCGCCCGACACCAGGCTCGTGGCTGGTGCATAGCGACGCAGTCGGCGCTCCTCACTAGGCATGGACGGGTGGTGGTCTGATGTTACCGGGCGGGCCTGGCCTGTGAGAGTATCGCAAAGCAGCACGCGGGTATCGCCCACATGAGCCACAATCATGGTCGATGAGGTTTTGGGGTGCCAGAAGGGCGCTGGAGTTGTCGTGCTGACCATAGCGATAGATGCTGTTGAGCCGCCCTTGAAGCGCACATCAGTACCGATTCCGTGTCCGGACGGGGGCATGTGGTTTGGCGCCCCCAGGTATTCATCCGAGTTGAGCGGTTGATCGTGAGATGTAGAATCGTGCTCGGGTAGCCGTGCTTGGGCCTTGACAAAGTCGAGGTCGGCTCGCAGGAATGCGTACATCAATACTGACTCAATTGTTGTCCGAATGGGTGGCTCCTCCTGATACATGTCAATAAAGTATCGTGGCACGAAGCGGCGAAAGTATCCGCCAATGGCCTGTTTGTACTCGTGTACCAAGTCTTTGCACAACGGGAGGGGATCTACTGGGGGTTCGTTTGTGCCATTGTTTTCGGTGGCAGCAGCAGCGGTGGAGGTGACTGTTGCCGCTGGCTTTTTGAGACTGCTCTGCAGGCCTAGTGTCACGGCGGCTTCTTCAATGTATCCGTGCAGCTCGTCTCGTAGAAAATGGGAGCATTGTGTGCCTCCATGTCCGTCAAACACGCCAAAGTAGAAGACCTGCGGATCGCCGTAGGCCGATGCTGCATTTGTTGCCTCGCCCTCGCCGACAGGATTTCGTTGAATGCTAACGGGGCCCCGTTTGGCGAAGGCCGGGATACTAATAGTGCCGACGGCATCTGTGTCTTCGTTGTATGGGCGTGTCCCACGGCTATTTGCGTGGCCGAAATGGTGTTTTGCGCGGCGCAGGGGGATGCGGACTACCGTCAGGTCTCGATTGCCAATGTTCGGTGGCAGGGCGGGGGCCGGGGTGGGCATCGGGCCTTGTGCCTGCGGGTCATGCGGCGTCGAAGCATGTCGGGGGAGTCGGTGGCCGGGGCCAGACCGGGAATCAGGGTGCATGGACGACGAGGGCAGGTGGGTGACGAAATAATCGTGGAAGAAGCGGCGCTGCAAAGACACTTGGGCTGCTGGCATTATCGCTGCTCTGGCGGAGAAATGGCCAGTGGTGGGTGACGTCATCGGACAAGCGGATAGCCGCAAGCTGTATTCTGCGATGGGTCTCTTTGCTGGAGAGCAGCGGCGGGAGCTAGAAAGCCCACGGCGTGCATGGCGGACGAGCGACATTTCGGAGGCAGCAAAGCAGCGAGGCGGAGGAGGACGGGGACGTCAAGCGATATGCGGAGATGGAAGAACGCGGGAAGAAAAAGGGAGGCAAAAGGGAGCACAGAGCAGCAGAGAGAGCCGGTGGGTGGATAGAGAGGCAGAGAAAATAGCTGGAGCAGAGGACGCTTAAAGATTAGCTTGCAACCTAGACCGCATCAAGCTTCAGCGTCTCTGCAGCGTCAGACAGGGCGAAAATAAAAAGGAAATAAGAGAGAATAAAAATCCAGCGTCCCAAAAAGGAACGGCAAAACGAAATAAAGGCGCGTCCGTTTACCCGGCAAGGGAAAGCTGGGAAGCTCTCGAGTTGCATTGGCGTTCTGCATGGCGGAGGCTCACCTAAAAGGCAACTCTAACAGAGCAAAGGCAGACTGGGTGGGGCGCTGTGTACATACATATTTAAGCGGAGAACAAGCGGCTGGGGAAGGGGCGGTTGTGTTACACGAAGACTTGGCTTGGTGATCCTTGTGACACTTGCAGATGAGCATGTTCGGTGGGGAGAGGTAGAGTTTACGTAATTTTGAGCTGGCATTTAAACATCGATGGGCTTAGAAATGAGCCATATGAGGTGCAGGTCTTTTTTTTCTAATTACACAGCCTTTGTTTAAGGTGCTCTGTATGATCCTCGGGCCTGGTCTTTGCTCTGATACACAGCTGAGCTCACCTCAACACCATATCTCTCGGCGCCGGAAACACCCATCATGTCGTCCATGACATAGCGCCGGCCCAAATCCGTAATCTCGGCCTCTCTTTGCCGGCTGTCAACCATCGAGGTTTGGCACTGTTTGATTTCCGAGATCAACCGGGAATCCGAAATATAAACACCAGCTCCTGCAATTGTACGCGGATCTCCCGGCATACACGGCATCCTCACAACAAGAGACAGCAGCAACATTGCAATCATGAATACCAAAAGTGCCAATGATATGGCTGAACACACATTGTGTGTTGACCGCATGATAGGGGACCCTGATCGTTGCGGGATGTTGCACATGATCAGAGGCAAAAAGTCGGCTATGATACTGAGCGATGCGGCAACCATGGTAAGAAGCTGCTTGCGTCTGATGCTTACAAGCAGTCCAAGATAGGCATTTGATGTCCGGGTTATTAATATAGACGTCTCAGCTTCTTGAGGCGCCGATTTCATAACCAGAAACGGGCCGAGGATGGCGATGCCTGGGAAAAACAAGCGTTAGTAACCTGCCTTCAACCATGTAACTAGTAACCGGATAACTCACTCCGATAGACATGTGTCCATGCCACAGCCACTACCACGCCAAACATTGCAAGCAGAAACTTGGGACCAAATTCGCCGCTGTTCATGAAAATAACCATTTTGTGTTTGGCATCTTCTAGTTGCGTGTAGTAGCCTATCCACACTACCAGCAGGACAAGATAGAGTATGAATAACAATCGTGCGCGAACTGACAGGGCAAAGAATGGCTGGCGCTTGTCTTTAGCTACAGCACTCTTGACCATTTCTATAAACGTCTCTTGCTTTTTTGAGTCAGGAAACGATGATGGCAGGTCGGCGTCAGTATCATTAGTTGGTCTTAGAGCGGCTGTTGACTCTCCTGGAATGATGCCATATTCCAAAAGTCCACCGCGACCTTGAAATAAATTCAACTCGTACTCTTTGCCCTGATACGCTGCGTCGATCTCGTTTTGGTGCGTTACTTTGGACAGTCCGATCAATGGTTCGCGTGTTATGCGATTGGATAGCAAGGCAGCAATACCGGCGATGGACCATGGATTCGCACACACGCCAGAATCCCATTTCCAAAGCACAAATACGAGGGCCACGAGTAGCAGAAGTATCAGACCCACCAACGCTACAACAAGATACGACGCAGTTGGTCGGAAGGATAGCTTCACACCGCACAACTCATCGCCCTCTTTACAGGGGGAAATGGACACTAGGTGAACTGCTTCCGCAGAAACGGCAATCAAGATCCACGAAATCCACATAAGCATTGTCGTCAGTGCTGTCAACGGGATGCCTTGTCTCAGCAGGCGAAATGGCGTCGTGAATGCATGAAGCCCGTAAAACTTGAGCGTCAACGAATCTTCGGCGCACGCTCCGCCCCGACGGGCAAGAAGCGCAAATGGCTGATACATTTTGGCGTTCTGATCAAGTGTCATTGAGCAGACCAACAAGGCCGTTGCGAGCATTGGCGCGAGGAAGTGACCTAGGAAATTATTCGTTTTGGAAATGGTGAACTCGGGCATGTCTGCGGGAATAGGCCCAGAATTGGTGCTGCTGGCTGCGCGGGTCGACTCCGGAAATACGGTATATACAGCCGTTCTCGTCACTACGACAGGGCCGACACTTGAAGTAACCAAAACCACGGGAGTGGTAGTAAAGACGTGAACGTTGTTGCTACCATCGGTAACTGTGCTGGTGATTGGACTTTCCGTGGCCATGAAGGTGGTCATGAAACCAGGCTGTGTGTAGAGCTCGGTCCGTGTGACGAGCATCTCCGAGGCTGTTAAGATTTCCTTGATCGCGGATTGGGGAGTCTTAGTGGCAGATGTAAACTGGGTGTTGCTAGGACTTGCGTTGGTCATCTTGGGTGCGGATGATAAAGCTTTGTCGTTGGCGGATGACGTTTGTATAGCCGAGACGCCGGAATTTGTCCGTGTTTGAGTGATAGCAGCGACCAAGGTGTTTTCTGTGTTCTCGGAAGCTTCATCCTGGGTCGCAGTCGCAGATTGCCTAGTTATCTGTGTCGTTGAAGTTGCCACGATGCCATCTTGCTGGAGAGTGACACTGGTAGTGGAAGTGCCAGCCAAGGTAGCACTATCAACCAGAACAGAGGAGACGAGAGATGGCACAGGGACAGCAGCCGGTGCAATCTCGGAATCATATGCTTCCGCAGTTGCGGAAGTGGTGTCGGCTCCCTCCGCCACCGTAGAGCTTTGAATTCCCAGTGCTGAAGTTGAACCAGATTCTATCGTGAAGGCCGTCTGTACACCCTGGGCAACAATTGCGGTTGGATTTTCTGAATTAATGAATGGTTGCATATATGAAGAGGGATCAACAAAGACCAATGATGTTGAGGCAGATTCTACGGCAATGTACTGCATATCTGATCCCTGAGCAACACTACTAGACACTGTAGTGGAAACAAGTGTGCCGATGTCTGAAGACATGGAGGAATAAGACAAAGCAATTATGTTTTGTGGTCCGGTTTCCGTAACAGAAACGGGGGCTGTTGCTGCAGAGAAAACTGAATTGGTTGAAGTCGGCGTAGAGGATGGCACATGTACTAGCAACGAGTCTAGTGATGATGACGCTACGGAGTTGGTAGTTCCCGACTTTTGGATGTTCATAGTATATGTGTTTTCAGGCGAGATAATGCGGGTCTTCTCGGATGATATCGCAGAGAGAGTGACCGTTTCTGACATTGAATTCGATAGAGAGGACACTGGCGATTCCTGTTGCTGCGGTTGACTTGTAGTAGAGGCGCTCTCCATGACTGCTGGGGTTTGAGATAAAATGTCGAGGTGCGTTGTAGCCACCGAGTTGACCTTGGAGGGATTCTCGGCGGTGTTGTCAGTGGCACTAGCAGAGCGATGCTGGGCTATCTGCTGCTCTGCTGTATTCGATTGGGTGGTTGCTGTCGAGATACGATCAGATTGTTGCGTTGTATCTGTGGCGAAGTTATTGGACTGGGTGGTCTGCAATACTCTAGTTGCAGCATCTGAAGGACTGGTCTCCGCCGAAAGTGTCGTTGAAGGAGCGCCATTCAGGGCTTCGCTGGTAGTCGACGTCACGTTTCTAATCTGCCGTTTTCTCGGAACAGGCAACTTTGAGTGTCCTTCTTTGACGCTCCCATGTGGCCTCCATCGCGCTGACTGTACGGATTCCAAGCTGCGTACCTGGTATGCAGGGGCGGCCTCGGATGCGTCGTCTCGGATGCTGACCTGCTGCGCCACGACAAAGAGAACCAAAATGACGGTCACAACTCCCACGTAGACGGCAACAATGTGTGCTCGTAGAGAAAGAGGCTTATGATGGCGGCGCACGGTGCGCATGTGCCTTCTCTTCTTCCCGGGATGTTTGGTTGTATAACTGTAGTACCCACTTAGTTCAGAGGATTGGGGCTGGCTTGTTCGTTGTCTGTTTGGTGATGAATTATGTGTGAAGTCTTGGGAAGAGGCGGGGCTGTAATGGTGGGAAGAGGGGACATGAGTAGATGACCGGGGAGTCCCGCCGGCCCGGGATGAAGTGTTCGTAGACATTACGGTATGACAAAAGAAAAGGTGATGGGTAGGAAATCTTGAAGAAAAAAGGAAGGGCTAAGACATGAAAAGAAAGCGAAGGATATCACAGGTCATATGGAAGACACACAGGCGTACATCACATCACCTGCGGCGCGAAAGCCGGATGTTGCAGAAGTGGTTCCGGGAGAAGGAGAATGACTACTACATCACAGAGACAGGCTCCAAGAAGGTGGGAAAGCAGCAGGCTTATCGAGTAGATGGGTTCCATTGGCATGATATACAGTCTTTGTCAGGTCTTTTTCCAACCAGCCTGTCCAGACAACAATTGGGGAGGGTCTTTTACGCTGGTGCAGCATTCCATGCATCAGATCACAACAACCTTGCCACGGACATGAGAAATGCACGCCATTGTCGGCACTGTTGAATCGCCTCGTTAGGCGAGTCTCTTTCAGCCCATAGGACCACCCAGACCCAAATCCTCAGTAAAAGAAAGAAAGAAAGAAAAAAAAGGCAACCTCAGCACCCGCACTCCAACCCGGCTCAGTCCTGCGCGGCCATCCAGCCCTCGAACGGCGATCCCAGCACTCGGCCCCGCGCATCAAACCGCACGCCCTCGCGGCGCAACAGCGCCCGCTTCTCGCGGATCTCTCTCGACTCCTCGCCGACCTGGCCCTTGAAGCCGCCGATGGTGCGCTGCGTGGCGACGACGCGGTGGCACGGCACGTGTGGCGAGAACGGATTGTGTCGGAGAGCGTTGCCGACGGCCCGCGGCGAGCTGTGCAGCGCTGTGGCTAGATGCCCATACGTTGTGTAGCAGCCGCGGGGGATCTGGAGCAACAGCCGGAGAACTTGCTTTTCGAACGGCGATCGGTTGCTGGTGTTGATCTTGTGCAGGTACACTTCGGCCTCGGTCTGGCGGGGCTTGGATACAGGTGCAGACGAGGGATTGGCCTTTGAACACAACTCCTGGCCTTGGTCGAAGCTTAGGGTCTTGACATTCTCGTCGACCGGCTTAATTCCAGGTGGCAAGATCCTTGTGTCCATTGTGAGCCACAGAGGGAAAGGAACGGAGACACGGGTATTGGCACGCTGGAGCTATTTTGTCACGATGGAAGGAAGAAGTTGGCATGCAGACGCGTTGTTGAGAATGAGTGATCATCGGCTATGCGACGCGCTTATCGATTAGCTCCTAGACTAAGCAGCCAAAACAGGCATACAGCTGCTGGTGGTCCCTGGCTGTGACGTGTCTCTGTAGTTTTGACCTGGAATTCCAGTCTACTGCAAGTGTTGCTATGTCTATCCATTCACAGCACCATCCATCGCTGTCCCATGCCATCGCCGTCCGCCGCTCGCTCAGTCGCCGGTGTCGACTTCGAGGTCAATCTGAACCCCGTTGCTAACTCCGTAGTCCTCCAAGCTCAGCTGGTCCTTGAATGGCCGCTCGCCCTGCCGCTTGAGTAGAATCTCATGCGGCTCGCGACCGATGCGCGCTGCCACCAGAATCTTGAATTCGCGCACCCGGTCCGACGCAAAACACGGAATCGCTGCCTTTGTGCCCAGTCTGTCGTTGACGTGCACAATAATCATCTCCTCGCCGCCTGCCGGTCCTGCTGCTGGAGTTGGCGCCGCAGGCTTCTTGTCGCGCCGCGGCGGCTTGGACTTGCGATCGCCGTCGTCCCTGCTGTCTCTATCACGGTCGCTGTGCGGGCGGTCCCTATCACGTTCCCGGTGGCGATCGCGTGGTCGATCATAGTCGCGATCTCTGTGCTCTCTATCATCTCGTGAATCGCTGTCGTGGCGGCGCGGGCCTGGAGACGGCGAGCGTCGCTGGCGGTAGCCGCGCTCGAGGCCTCCGCGGCGGTCGCCCCGTGCGTCGGCGTAGCTGGTTGAGCCGCGGCTTTTATCTTTCCAGCCAAAGCCAGAGGAACGCGGTTTGCGCGGCGGGCGATCGGAACTGCTGCGATCGCGGTTCGGCGGTGAGCGCGACCGGGAGCGGCTCCGTCTGCGTGTGGCGGGAGACTCCTCGGGCATATTCGAGGGTGTATTTTATTCGATGAGATGTTTTCGATAATGAGCAATGTTACTTGGACATTGTGAGCGTGAGAGTAAGTAAAGAGAAACCTGCAAAAGGGATTTCCCGTTTGACGGAACCGAGACAAACGTGTGGGAGAGATGAGACGATGATGGTGGCAATCGCAAACATATGCGTTTCGCTTCTGCCTTGGCCTGTGTTTTCTTTCTTATCTGCCAGCTGTCGACAGCTGGCTTGTATCTTCTGGCCAGGTAGCTGCGCTTAGCAAACAACTTCTTCATCCAAGGCAACGTGCCTGAGTGGTTAAAGGGTATGACTAGAAATCATATGGGTTCGCCCTCACAGGTTCGAATCCTGTCGTTGTCGGATTATCTTTTTGCATTGTGAAGAAATTATGGGCGATACATGATTTTTTTCTCCTTTTGCTCGCCCACTTCACGGATACTCGTGTTTTTTTCTTTACGTGCGTAACAAAATTTCAAAGTTACACATCACCCAGGATCGTGCGTATTTGCCAGATTCTATAGTTAGTTGCGGGCTATAATTGGACCTTTCACAACGAGTTCCGCCTCCCTCACATGGCCAAGTGCCAAAGTGGACCACTGTCAGTACTATGGTTATACGTGGGGGACACTGTAATATAGGCCGGGGCCTCTATAACGCCACGCACAGACACCGTGTTTAGTGGCCCGCCCCGTGACGGAACGGGAACAAAGGGCCTTTAATAGAAGCCGGATACGCAGTTTCGGGTTACTCAAATTCTCAGGCCTAAGTGGTGGCCGTGGTCGTGGATATTCGCGCCGTGGGCGAATCCGTGCTTGGGGCACGTTGGGAATAGACGCCGAAAGCAGCACTTCAGACAACAAATACCTCACGCCTAGTCTCAGGTTTTTTTTTTTTTTTTTTCGTTCTTCTCTCTCTCCAGGTTGACATGTTTTCTCCAACACTTCGCTTCACTTCTTGGCGCAAAACAACCAGGGCTAATGGTACCGGCTTGCTGCATCGCCAGGAGAGCCAGAACCAGACTCAGAGTACCTCACTCACTCACTACCAGGCCGGCCAGAAGCGGACAAGAACTCAACGTCCACATGCGACATGAACAGAGCAGAAAGCCTCCACGCCGGCTTTGCTTCAAACCATCACCACAGTCCAGGCGCTCAAGGACCCCCATGCGCAAGCACCGAGACGACAAGAGGAGTCTCGTCTCGTAGAGGAAACCCCTTCTTCTCCCAACGCCCCAAGCCCAGGCTCGCCGTTTCTCCGCCATTGCCCGGTGCTTCTTGCGACCTGACCGCGCCGAGAGCTTTCCGTGAGAAAAGAAGAGCCAGCAACAAGGAAAAAAAAGTATATCAGGCGGCGTTTTCTCCTCTCGATTTGCTGCCGAGGAGGAGGCCGGTAACCAGCGCTGTCTACATCTTTGGCCCGACCCAGCTCTCTCGTGATCAATCCCCTTTTGGTGGCTGGGCCTTCTCACCTGTCCTTGAGCCTGCCTCTCTTTTTCACGGCGTGTCCCCCAATTGCAAAGCCGTTCGAGATGAACCACTCGTACTCTAGTGTCAGTCCGGCTACGCCCCCGGACACACCCACTGCAGCCAGAAGCCCCTCCCGTGGCGCTGAACTCGACTCCGTCATCCCGCCCGGCAAGTGGACCAGCCAATGGCACATTGTACGCCTCAATATAGCCATAGCCTCACTGGCCCTGTTCTCGTCGGCCAACGGCTATGACGGCTCACTGATGAACGGCATCATCGCACTGCCGTCGTGGAACCACTTCATGGACCACCCACGCGGCTCGTGGCTCGGTCTCATCAATTCCATGTACTCGCTCGGCTGCATCATCGCCTACCCCACGGCCGCCTGGGTCTCCAACAAGTACGGCCGCAAGCCCGGCCTGTACGTTGGCTACACTAGCATGGCCTTGGGCACGGCGCTCCAGACGCTGGCGCGCACGCACGGTGCCTTCATTGCCGCCCGGCTGTTCATCGGCATAGCCAGCGGCTTTTTCCTCTCAGTGCCGCTGCTGATTGCCGAGAACGCGTACCCCACCCAGCGCAGCATTGTGTCGGCGCTGTACAACTGTGGCTGGTACGCCGGATCCATGGTAGCTGCGTGGATCGTGTTCGCCACGCGCCTAGTCGACTCATCGTGGTCCTGGCGCACCCCGTCGCTGCTACAGATCCTGCTGCCGCTGTGCACGCTGCCCGGCTTCATCATGATCGATGAGTCGCCGCGCTGGCTGGTCGCCCAGGGTCGCGTCGACGAGGCGCGTGCAATTTTGGCCAAGAACCACGCTGGCGGTGATCTAACCTCACCGCTTGTCGTCTTTGAGATGCGCGAGATCCAGGCCAACATCCACGCTGAAAGCGCCGACGGCGGCGCAAAATGGTCGGATTTGTGGGCAACCAAGGGCAATCGCCATCGTTTGTGGATCACCGTCACGCTCGGTATCTTCACACAGTGGGTGGGAAACGGCGTCGTATCATATTATCTTTCGCTGGTGCTTGAGACTGTCGGCATTACATCTGTCACCCACCAGACATTGATCTCAGCCTGTCTCCAAATGTGGAATCTCTTCTGGGCATCTCTCGCGGCCTTCAACTCGGATCGACTCGGCCGTCGCATGCTGTTTTTGGTCTCGGTACGTACCATGGCATCTATAATAACTTGTTATGTGCCATGTGAAACTAATACCTTTCGTGCGGCTTTTTAGGGCTCCGTCATGCTGGTGTCTTACTCCATCATCACTGGTCTTTCGGGCAGCTTTGCCTCGACTGGAAACAAAGCCACCGGTCTTGCTGTCATTCCATGCCTATTCATGTATGTTCACCCAGCCTTGGACATTCTCCTTTGCTCACCACTAACTCTTGCATGTGCTCTCCGTTCAGCTACTTCTTTGGCTATGACATCTCCCTCACGCCTCTTCTTGTCTCGTACCCCGTGGAGATTTGGCCCTACGCACTGCGCGCCATGGGTCTCTCCGTGGCCTTTGTGGTGGCTCTGATGTGCATCTTCTTCAACACCTTTGTCAACCCCGTGGCGCTCGAGAGCCTTGGCTGGAAGTACTACATTGTCTTCGTGGTGTTTTTAGTTGCCATGCTTATAACTGTGTACTTTACCTATCCCGAGACTCGTGGCCACACGCTGGAAACCATTGCCTATATCTTTGACGGCGATGACGCAGCACCCGTATCCCGCGCCGGTGATGACTGCCCCGCTTTCCGACGCCGCACCCACAAAGCCGCGGATACGAACAACGAGAATGACGGACCAAGTCCTGCGGCACACAGCGCGAGTAGTGACAGTGAATGTGCTTCCCCGTCGTCTCTAGATGGCATGTTGCCGGCATCTTCGACTGACCGGCTCACTAGTGCCCGCTAAAGTGACATCTCCCGTGTGCCGACATCGATCCAACTATACAGTCTACAGCTATATAACTTGCTAATTTAAAAATATACATATGCTTCTAGCAGCAGCATCTGCCATCCAGTGCTCCTCTCCACTCTGAAAGATTTTTTTGTCGTGAAGACAAAAAAAGAAGGGAAAAAAACCTGCTTTGATTTGAAAGTCTTTATTAACCAAGAAAAAGCCTGCATGCACGGACGGGTTGATTTGATTTGATTTGATTGTCTTTATTTTACCTGTCTACTCGCGAGGTATTCTCGACAGCACGGACGGGTTCGGGACCAGAATTCCCGCGATCGCGCCATTCTGGCCGCCCACTTCAGAACTGCGGAACAACTGATTCTGGTCCCCGGAAATCGGCAAACACTTGCTTCTCCGCGCAAAAAGAGTAAGTCCGGCAAAAGGAGATGCCTTCAAGCGGATTTGAACCGCTGACCTCGACATTACTAGTGTCGCGCTCTGCCAACTGAGCTATGAAGGCTGGTACTTGTTGAATATTGAGCTTCATAAGCAAGTTTATATTCTTTTGCAACAAGCGGCTAATCAGGATACCGTTGTACACAGGAATATGGGTCAACCCTAAGCAACCCTTATTATTCACTACATCATCAACACGACTTTTCTCTCTCAACAACCTCAAAAAACGATTTCAGACGCCTCTTTCCGTTAAGAAAGACCGAAGAAGTACTACTAGAATGACGGAGCCGAGCAGCACTGCAAGCGCGCAGGCGCAGCCATCACGCCCAGAGGCGCCGCCCAAGAACAACATGGCGGACACCCTGGCCAACTGGCACGCGAAAAAGATCCAGGAAGCTACCGCGTTGGCCGAAATCGCGGGTGAAATCGCGGCCAAAATGGACGAAGGGGCTACTAAAGCCTTCAAAGACGCCTCGATCAAGAATGGGGCCGAGAAGAGAAAGAAGTTGGAGAAGGCGCTGGCAGACACCCTGAAGTGGTGGTGCGAGTCAGGCGGAGGAGTGGACACCGCGACTGCGGGTCCAGCCCCTTCACACGCGACGATCAACAACGCCCGCGGCAACAGCACAGCGCCAGCCGCAAAGGAAACCTCGAACAAGTCGGGAAAAGATACGCCCGCCAATACCGGGACTACGAAGGCGTCCCCCAACGAGGGACGGGAAAATGCCACGGGACCGACGAGCGGTCCGAAGACGAACAACTCGACATGGTCGCAAGTCGCCAAGAAGGGGGCAAAAGAACCGGCGCCTCAGCCAGAGCTCAACACCAAGAAGCGCACGAGCGCGGAAAAGAAGGTATTCGTGGAGCTACCGGAAGGATCCCAGTTTAGGGAACTTAGCCCGAGCGCCATTACTAGACGCCTCAACGAGAGAGTCTCCAAGGGAAAGGGAGTGTTGGAGGCGGGCTTCAGCAAGAAGGGACTGATACTTGTCGCTGAAGGAAAGGCGAAAGACCTGATGGATCGCGCAGAGCACATCAAGAAGGCTTTAGACGCAGTTACAGTCGAAGAACCCTGCACGTGGCAATTCGTGCGCGTATACCGGGTTGAGCGAACCATCCGGGAGCTCGGAAGTGACGGGAAAATTGCCGCCCGCGCCGTGACTGAAGAGGACATCCGAACGGCGGCCATGGAAGCCTTTGGATGTGCACCCCTGGCCCTATCGTGGTGGATCTAGGAGGGCATGCACGAGGGAACAGTGTCGATTGCGCTGGATCCCAAAAAGATGAAGGGAAGACCCAACCACGTGGCGTTCATGGCAACGATACGACCGGTCTCGTACCCATCCAGACGTCCCCGGGCCCGCGGCCACTCTCAGGAAACCACCGCGGAGGAGCCAACCGGGCGCAACACCGGCGATGAAGCCTCAAGAAAGAGAAGAAGGGTCGTCTCCCCCCACGGTATACGAGACAATGGTGACCATGAAATGGACGTCACAGAGCCCCCCGCCAATGACGACGACGCGACGAAGACTGCTTCCGCAAAAGACGCAGAGAAGCCCGGGCCCCCCAAGCCAAGAACAAGGATGATGTCGCCACTTCCCTGGCCGATGCGATGGAGACCCGGGAAGAAGAACTATGATGGAGGGCCCTACAGAGCCAACAAGGAAGCAGAGTGTCAGAATAGCGCAGGTTAACGTGCAGAAGGCAGCGCCATCACACGCAACCGCATTGCAACAGGCACATACTCTGGGAGCAGATATCATTGCCATCCAGGAACCCTGGGTGGGCAAAGATAAAAAAGCCAACAAAACACAGACGCACCATCAATACGACCTGGTGGCACCAATGACGACATGGGACCCAAGACCAAGGGCCTTATTGTACGTGAGGAAGGGACTACGATTTGAGTGCAGGTCACTTGGAGAGGAGCACCCTGACATCACGACAGTGACGATTCGATCTGGAAATACGACAATCCAGATAATAAACATATACAACGCAGGCAGAGGGTCTGTGAGAACGAACGAGGCGGTCCTACGACTTTTAGAGACTCGCATATCCAGCCCTAGTCTGACAGTCGGAGACTTCAACCTCCACCATCGGGCATGGGACGAGAAATGCGAGAGGACGTCTCCCGAAGCGGAAAAACTTTTGGAGTGGGTAGAGGAGCATGAGGCAGTCGTACTCAACGCCCGGTTAGGCCCGACCCACGACAGGGGACACACCATTGATTTGGCCATTGCGACCAGAGGACTCTTGGCGCAACGGACGATGAGGACGGAAATCATTCCAGACTTATCACCTAGCGACCATGAAGGCCTCATGACAACCATAGAGGGAGCACCAGCAGACAGCGATGCCACGGAAAAGCGACGAGACCTGAAGAAGTTGGATGAGGAGCGATTCGCTAAGGAATGCAAGCGACTCAAAGACGACCTGGAGGGACTGACAGCCAACGACCCCGAGACGATTGAAGGGGGCCCGCAGGGCTATGCTGACAAGCTTGCTGAAGCCCTCACTGTGGGACTACAACGAGCAGTGGAGGTCTGTGCCCCGGAGGTACGGCCGAACAAACGAGGAGTGCCCTGGTGGGATGACAGGTGCAAGGAAGCCGCGAAAGTACACCGGAGAGCCAGACGAAGGTGGAAACAAGCCATGAGAAGCGGCGGAGCTAGGCCCGAGATCGCAGAGCAGAGGAACCTGGCAAAGAAGAAGTTGTGCAAAGAGGTTCGCAGAGCGAAGAAAAACTACTACGCGAAGGAGATCAGAGAGATCAACGACACGAGGAAGATTTCCGAAGCAGCCAACTGGGCCCATAAACAGGTCAAGCAACGCACCCCTCCTCTCAAGAAGCCCAACGGGGAGATGCTGTCAGACACCAGGGACAAGTGCGAACTCCTCTTGGGCATGCATGCACCGACAAGACGAGAAGATGACGAAGCACTGGGCCCACTAGACGAAGACGGGAGAAGGGTCTGGGACCCCCCAACCGAGGCAGAAGTGTTGCGGGCCATCAAAAAGCCAGCAAACACAGCCCCGGGAATGGACGGACTCCGAAACGATCTGTGGAAAAAGGCCTGGCCGCACCTGAAAGAAGCCATTGTCCGCCTTTACCAAGTGGCCCCGACCCACGGAGTACACCCTGATATTTTCAAGAAGACTCGTATGTGTCCGGTCCCCAAGCCAGGGAGAGACCGTCGAGAGCCAAGGGCATACAGACTCATCTCGCTACTACCGACCCTGGGCAAAGGCCTGGAGCGACTGGTGGCAAGGCGGCTGGCCTATGAAGCCATGGAAAGAGACGTCATTCCCAAGAGGTACGCTTGTGCGATTCCAAAGCGCGCGTGCTCAGACCTGTTGCTCAGTCTGGTAGACGAGATCGAAAGGGGCTGGGAAATGAAGAACGCAGTGTCGATAGCTACATTTGATGTCAAAGGAGCTTTCGATACTGTCACGCCGAACCGCATGGTCAACCGACTCCAGGAGGAAGGGTGGCCAATAGCACTGTGCAAATGGACAAGGTCGTTCTTACAAGGACGAAGCGCAGCGCTAGCGATGGACGGTCATGTCACGGACATGAGACAGCTGGGAGGCTCACTACCCCAAGGGTCACCGGTCTCCCCGATTCTCTACATGCTGTTCATGGCCCCTCTATACAGCTCTCTACCGGGAGCTAGGGGTTACGCAGACGACGGATGTGTCTTGTGGGCTTCGCCAGATTTGAAGACCAATGCACAGGGGTTGGCTCTCCTTTTGGAACGGGCTGATAACTGGTGCAGAGGAAATGGCCTACAGTTGGACCAGGGAAAGACGGGGATCCTGCACCTTACCAAGAAAAAGCAGGCAGGGAACCCTCCCGTGAAGTTACCGGACGGGAACGTTATTGAGACTACGCCACAGGGCAGCACTCTCCGCTGGCTCGGACTAGAGCTGGACAGGAAGCTAGCGTTCACTCAGCACCGCGACAAGACGATCAGGAAGATTGAGACCACAGCCAGCGGGCTGAGACTCCTCGCAGGATGCCACAAGGAAGCTCCCCCGGGCCTTTTACTACATGTAGTGAGAGCCTGTGTAGTCTCCAAACTGATGTACGCTGCGGCCGCCTGGTGGCCGATGCACAAGGAACGGAAGATCGCCACGACAGCCAAGCTATTTGATATAGCCCTCAGGAAAGCGATCCGAGCAGCCTTGCCAATGTACAGAACGACGCCAATCGGACTGTTACACCGCGCAGCGATGATTCCGCCGGCAGAGATCCTCCTCGATAGCAACGCTAGAAGAGAGGCAACCCGGCTGCACAACCTCGACGACGCTCACCTGTGTAAGGACTGGGACATTGGCAACAGAATTCAGACTCTCTCTAGGCTCCTGCCCAAGACGATACCTAGCCCTGGCGGGGTGAGACCTGCAAAGGAGAGACCAGACGACCCCATCGAGATAAAGGGCGACAAAGATGAGGAGGTAGCCAGACATCTAGAGGACTTGCGCATGGCGTGGCCTGATACGGTGTGGGCCTGCTCAGACGGGGCGAAAGTCAAAGACGGCGGCGCAGGGGCCGGGTAGACCCTGGTGGTAGACAATACGACCTGCGCCGAAGGTAGCAAACCATTGGGCACCTGGCAAGAAGTGGCTGACGCTGAGGCAATCGCAGCCCGACACGCCGTGCAAGCGGCCCACGAGCTACCGCAAGAGACGACCGGCGACCTTTACCTATGTCTTGATAACAGGGGCATTGTGAACCGTCTGAATGCAGAAGAGGGCGACCTGGGGACATCCCAAACAGTCATCGACAAGACGAAACGACTCCTGGCAAGCTGGAAGCTGAGACAGGGCGGGCTCTTTGCGCCAAAGGCAAGAGTCAGATGGGTACCGGGCCACAAGAACATCCCCGGCAATGAAAGAGCCAACCGGTTAGCCAGAGGGGTTGCTGGGACTGAAGTTGGCGGACTCGAGATGTCGCTCTCCGGGGCAAAACGGTGGTGCCGAGAGCAGGCCGCCACAGAGTTCAAGACGTGGTGGGGGGCGCAGAATGGGCCTTCCCATATAGACAAGCCAGAGCCCGTCGAACCTTGGAAATTCAAGGACTACAGGGAACACGACCGACTCGATATTGGCACATTGATGGCAGCAATTTCTGGACACGGCGACTTTGCCACGTACCACCAGAGGTTCGAGCACACCGGGGCCGCTCACGATTGTCCGGGATGTGGACAGGAGAAGACCCCATGGCACCCGTGGACGTGTGACTCGATCCCACAGAGGCTACGGCTGACGGAGAGACTCGTTAAAAAGCTTCTCCCTACAGTCAAAGGATGCAAGCAGCTCCTCAAGAAGTTGAAGAGGGTGAGAGAGGAATGACCATCTGCGATGGCGTTTGGCGTGGTGTGATTTTGTATTTCTGTTTTGTCTTTGGGTGCTTTCTTTCGTGCATTACTTGCTTCTTTTTCTTGTTCTGTTTTCTGATTCTTTTTTTTTTTTTTTTTCTCTTTTTTTTTTCATTATCACAGTCTTCATGTATCCCCCCTGATGTATCCCGCGCCAGGAGGTGCTTATCACCACAGGGAAATCCCGAGTCGGCGTCTACAGTTTCTTCGGAGCTGGGAGACTACGGTCACCAAGGAAGTCCGAATCGGAGGATCCCGGCAGTCGGTTATGCCGCTCCCAGGTTGCCAGGACCTGCCTGGTCATCTTGTGAGTGTTTGACGAACACTCCGAATGATGTAAAATAGATGAAATGGACAAAAAAAAAAAAAAAAAAGGATACCGTTGTATTGCTGCACGATGGCAGTAGGTAAACGTTGAAGAGCTGTGTCCGTCAAGGCTAGCTTTAGGGTTCCAATGTATCGAAACTTTCCAACTACTCACAAAGTGAGAGTTGCTTTGAAGTTCGCTGAGTAGGAAGGTTATCTGATATCCTGGAGTGTTGCTGACTTGTATAGATGCTGAGTCCAAAGCGAGGTTTGCTGAGGAAGCGGCTGGCGCGCAAGAGTCTAAATGATAACAATTAAGAAAAGCAAGGTCCAGAGAAAAGAGGTCAACAAGCTGCTCTGGATATGGGAAATTAATTCTATTGTTCTTTTCATATACATGTACCGGTTCGACGTCACTACCATCGTCCCCAGGACCCACCTTTCCCGACAAGAAGACCCGTGTTATAGAAGGTGAAGATAATCATTCGTTGCATCACTCATGTCCAAAACAGCTTCCTCGCGCAGCCCTCAGTGCGTAGGCAGCTAGGCACAGTAGCAACCTTTCATTCCACTCTGGTAAGTCCTACTCCTGATATTCCCTGGCTCGGGATTCCTACATCACACACGGATTTGGGACGATTCAAGATGGCCGTGAGTTTCTGTGCCCAACAGCCATCGTCTTCTTACAGGGCTCAAGCTGGTATTTTATGCCGGAATAGTCAGACATACTCTGGCAGCACATTTAACACGCCCCAACATTGAACCAGGCTGTCACAATAGTAGTTCTGTAGCCATTTGTCGTCTAATAACCATTCCCTGGTACCCAAGACCGTTATAACCCTTACACAACGCAGACCCTAATCATGTAAGTGACGTCCGCCTGCTAATTTAAGCCCCTGTGTATGTAAGCCAGTGCTCAGCAACCGCATGAAAACAATATTGTTCTAGTACTATTCTCGCGCTCACCAGAACGTGTTGATCTTCCTCTTCCTTTCGGGTCTCTAGCACTACTCACCCATTCCTCGCCCTTGCCTAAAGCCTCCGCTCCGCCCTCCTCGACACAGACAAGCCCACGCCCTCCTCCCAATGGCCCCCCATCTCTCGTCTCTCCAACGCAGCCAAATCCTCGCACTGCGCGCCACCAACATCCCGCTGACACAGATTGCACACCAGCTGCACGTATCGCTCTCGCAAGTCCGCTACACCGTGCGCCAGCAAACCGCGCGCGTTGCGCCGCGCAGCGGCCGCCCACGCCTGCTCAGCCCCGCCCAGGTCGACCGCGTCGTCGCCTTTGTGCGCGGCTCGCCCGCCAACCAGGCCCTGCCGTGGGCCGGCATCGCGCCCGCGCTCGGCATCGAGTGCTCCGTCTGGGCGGTCCGTCGTGCCCTGCGCCTGCGCGGCTTTTCGCGCGGCCATGCGCTCGGCCGAACGTTGCCGGCGGGCGATGCGCCGCGCGGAGATCAACAGGACGAGCACGGGCGCGAACACCCGAACCAACACCTGGAGCACCACCTGGAGCAGCGGCAGCTGCCGCGGCTTCTATGCGACCAGGCGCGAGCTGTCCAGGGACAGTCGCAGCTGCGACAGGGAGCGATTGAGGGGGCGTTGCGCGAACATGCGGCCCAGACAGCTGCAATGGCAGCAGAAACAGGGAATCCAGGTGCTGCATCTCAGTAGCATGGAGACGCCTAGTCTCTTATTCCCTTGGTCAACTTTGCCCGAGTTCGATCGCCTCTGACTATACGAACGCGCCCTCGGCTTCACATAACGCGCTGGCGTGTTTGATTTTCTAGACATCTTTCTTTTCTTTTTCCTCTCCTTGCGCATTAATTTCTTGTGGTCTTGTACCACCACGCGCAACTTGTATTACTAGTCCTTCTATTACTTCAACCACGACAACTTCCAAGACTATCATGACAAATCTCCGCTCCATACCATAGACATAATCTAATATCACATAATATTATATCGATACGCATTTGAGACGTGAGAAAATGGGGTTATGAAAATAAAAAAAAAATAAAAAAAAGGAGAGAAAAAAGCCATGTAAAATCAGACAAGGAGGCCTTCACTACTCATCAAGCCTCCCGGATATCAATATATACCAACATCCACAACACATCTACACTTATCCCTGACGGCCTTTCCAACTAGTCTCCTCTGATCACCGAGCAAACACCTTGACTACGCCGTCACCTCCACCGCTTACAACCCATTTGCCATCTTGACTCCAAATGACATCGCAGATTCCCTCACCGCGCATGATGCGGTGCGACGTGATCTCCTGCATGCAGCTGCGCTTTTCAAGGTTCCAGAATCGTAGCGATGCGTCATGGCCGGCGCTGACTAGTTCACGGCCGTCGGGGCTGAGTGAGAGAGACGAGATGGCAGTGGGATGCGCCCACATGCTATACGTGCATTGGCCTAGGATAGTTGGTTAGTGGGTTACAGTAAATAGAAGGTATAAAGAACAAAATACTTACCGCTATTGGCATCGTAAAACCGCACAAAACGGTCTTCATGGCCAGTGATGATTACGCCTTCAACGCCAGATCCCGCAGAGCCGCGACTCCCAGTGGCACCTGTTGCTGGCTCCTCTTCGCCGTGCTGCGACGTCTGGTGACTCAAGCCTGCCGTTGTTGCGACCACGGCATTCAGACTAGTGGCAATAGTCCCGTCATATGTCTCTTGACTGGCACAGGCGCCAACCTGTTCACCAGTGCACGTATCATATACCAAAACCGCCGAGTTCGAGTAGGCAACAACAAATGATGTGCCTGTGGGGCCCAAGGGTGTGATGGATGTTGGGCTGACTTTAGCGCTAGCATTGCCATCGCTGTCATAGTCACACTCAAAGGGTGACTCGATAGTGCTGATCAAGGAATGGTAGAATGGCGCATTGGAAAAGGTTGTCATGTTGGGCTGAGGCGATATCGGGAATCCACTTCCCGAGCTGACTGAGTTGTTGCGGGTCCGGCCCAGTGGTCGCTGATTACCAACAGCCTTTGAAGAAGTGAGGCTGGGTGGGGGACTGGCTGACCACACCTTGACGCTACCATCTGCCGCACCCGTAACAAGAACAATGCGATCAGGTCCGCCATGGGCAGAAGGATCGGTAAATATAGTGCCAACAGTTCCAGGAAGAACACACATGGCCCACACAGCATCAGAATGACCTTCAATTGTGGCTTTGGGGTCAACCCGACCGCGCTCCCATACTCTAATCGTTGAATCTTGACCACCAGAGAAGATCCAGCCATCGCCGAGAGCTCTGCCGCCCGTAGAGAAATTGGGCGAGGGGGACCAGGCGGCTAAGCTAAGAACAGCGCCCGAGTGACCACGGTGAGTAAAGCTGGCTGAGACGTCGGTTTCGGCCACAACATTACCAGCAAAAACATTCAACTGGGGGACGTTGAACCGTTTGATGAGGCCGTCGTCGCCAGCTGTGCAAATTTCAGGTTCAGCAGGACTGCCACCACCGGAGAAAATGGTTGTTCGAACAGTATTCAAGTGTCCACGCAGACCATAGCGGAGCTTAAAGCTGCCAACGGAAGTATTGGCAGCTGAGTCCATTGGGACCGCCTGGTGGTCTAAGCTTTGCCTCCGGGACCCGGTACCTCTTGAGTGAAGTTTAAGACCGTGTGAGCGACTTGGATTTTGGGGAATACTGTCAGCTGTAGGAAAGGCATCTGTATGTGACCGACTCTGGATGGTGGTCTGGGTGCCAGGACTGATTTCAGTGGCAGTCTCGCTGGAACCAGAGGCATTGGATCCGGGCGTGGCTCCAGGCCCGGAGCTTGACTCAGGATAAGCAGAGCTTTCAGGGAAGTCCCAGCCGTCATTAGAATCTGTCTTGTTTTCAGACTCAGTAGAGGTCGCGCTGTGGTTTTGAGGCTGAGAATCATGAGGCTGGGTGGGTTGATGTTGCCAACTGATAGGGTGCTGCTGATTTGAGCGCATCATCAAAGGAGGTTCGAGATCGCTGTCTCGGTTGGGAGGACTACCGTTTATAGGCTGTTGCTGCTGCTGCTGTTGTTGCTGCTGTTGCTGCTGTTGGTGTTGTCTTTGTGAGATCGGGGCAGAAGACTGCGCTTGTTGTGCTAGTTGCGGGTGCTGTGGGCGGTTTTGTTGTTGCATTTGTATTAGTTGTTGCTGTTGCTGTTGCTGATGATATTGCTGCTGCTGCTGCTGCTGGAGCTGTTGTTGCTGCTGGTGTTGGGCGTTGTCCATGCCGGGATATGACAGAGGAATATTAAAGCCCTCGGCGTCGCCCTCGGCCAATGGCAAGGGCGGTGATTCGCGCGGAGCAGGAGGATTGGCTGGCGTGACCATGAGATAGGTGAACTCAGCCTGGCACTGGTCGAGGATAGACTTGATGTCGACTCGGAGGGGTTCGTCGTCGAGAACTGGAGGTTCAGGAGGGGCTTGAGCTACAGGGCCTAGGGAAAGACATTAGCATGCGACCAAGCAGGAAGAGGACAGGATCAGGGTTGAATACCTTTTAGCTTGGCTTCCAGAATAGCGGTCCGTCTGGCGGCCCGGTCAGAAAGAACGCCCGACTCTTCGTGCTCGCCATCGGTATCTGGTTTGCCCCTCTCCCCCAGCAAGGCAGTCTGGGCTTTGATCTTCTTCTCGAGGATACCGACGTATTTCTTGAGCGCATTCTGGGTCACATCAGATCGGCGGCCCTGGCCTTCAAGGGTCGCAATGCGACTTTTGAGTTCCTGTTTTTCAATTTCCCACGTGTTTCGTTCGCGCTCATGGCGATGCCATTCGGTTTGGAGGAAACGCATGACGCCTAAAGAGAGAGCCGGGCTTGTTAGCTAGGGGGGCAGAGGAGCGGAGGGGGGGTTTGGACAGTCTCACCCTGAAGTGTGTACTCAGTAGCGAACGGCCGCACGCCACCCATTCCACTGACATCGCCGCCATTCATTGAGTTTCCCATGTTGGAGCCCATGGCTGGCTGAGACAACAAACAGAGCTGCGGCAGGCGGGAAGACGAGAGCAGGCGGGAGTAAAGGAAGGCTGTTGGTGTGTGGTTCTCCTGGGATCCTCGCGCATGGAGGGGGACCGACAGGCCTGTGGTGTGGAGTGCGTGCGTGCAAGCAGAGCGTATCGACAAGGCGGCGCTCTCTGGCCAGACGAGGGCGGCTCGCAAAGGAAATTGTATCGGCGGCTTGTGTGGCGGCAATCGGGGGTCGGGTGAAGGCTTTTGCTTTCACATACACGCCTGGTGCGGGTTTTCGCTTTTGCTGGTGGCTCTAGCTTTGAGCTTGAGCGGCGCCGTCTGGCTGGATGAAGAGCGAGGAGCATGAAAAAGCTAGCTTTGCTGGTTTAGGTCTGTCTCTACTGCAGTGCAGAGGGGCCTCTAGGAGGGGTTGCAATTTAGCCGCCCACAAGGCCCGCACTAGCCCAGGCTCATGGCAAGCAGCCAGTCTTTTGGACAGTTTTCCTCCTGGCTGGTCGCTTCTTGGCCTGTTTCTCTTTTGTATTACTGGAGTTACTAAGCTGTGGCCACGTGTGATTAGGCGAAGGCTTTGTCTAGACTGGACAGGCCTGGCTGCGGCGAGATTGTCTACACAAGATCCATACACTCACTACAAGCCACTCAGACGGTTGAGTACGAGTACGACAGATAGATACATATCTGCATGTTAGAAGACCATGCGCCATAGCTCTCTTGCAGTAGTGTAGTATGCAACTATTCAGAGTCTGTTGCACACCTTTAGAAACCAAAGCAAGACAATGTGAAAACGCGGTCTGAACCCTAACCCTTTGCAAAAGTTTCCAACTCCATAGTTACTTAATTCATGTTCATGTTGCACAGTATCGAAAGAGCTTTGAAAGCCGTGGATCTCAGTCTCTCGTCTTCAGTACTATGAAGCAATCGCTTGATCGGAAGCTGAACTATCCATGTGCAGTTTGCAAAGGGGAAGTGTGGATGTTTACCAATCTCGAACCCCAATGACTAGGCATACGCATAAACTATCCGCCTGCTGATGAACCGGATGAACAGCATCTCCAACCGTGGCAACACCCTCGGCATCAGCAACTTCTCGCAAGGTCTCACAAGCGCCGATCCGTTCCTTGTCGACTTCCGTTTGGTCATGGAGTTAGAGGAGCGATGATTGCCCAACAACCCTTATATCGAATAGGGTTACCCGTGAATTATTCTATGTTCTACAACATGACGCCCATCTTTCACGATCAAGTCCTATGGTCTAGTGGTATGACGGTCCCTTCACATGCTCTGCAGTGAAGATCCGGGACAGGTCCTGGGTTCGATCCCCAGTGGGACTACTTCTCCTTTTGCCGGATGGCTCTTCTTTTTGATATTTTCGAATGCCGTCCGCTCTGATGATCTTTTTGTAGATCAGAACTCCAACTCTTCAACCTCCATATCGCACTCCAGGCATTTTTTGACCGTCATCCCGTCTTCATTTTCTACCGCCCGGCCCCAGGTATGTACATGTTTCCCGCCGCCCAGGCTATCGCCAAAGTTTGTTGGCCCCGATAGACCGGCAGCCTGGCGTCTAAAGGCATCGGTGCGGGTTTTGCGCTTCAGTTCGCGTAGGCGCTCTTTAAACTTGGCCTCCTTGCGGCGCTTCTTTTGCTCCTCGCGCTTTTCAAACTCGGCATCCAGCGCTTCGGCCGAGCCCCATTTTTGGCCAAACGCATAGTCTTCAACTTGAAAGCGCAGAAAGAGCATCATATCGTGCCAGTGCGTCTTGTGTGGATTGGGCTTGTTGAGATGGGGCAAGAGATCTGGGTCCTTGAGTTCCTCTGTTCGGGGGAGTAACTTTGTTAGTGAAATCATGAAGGGATGGCGTGAAGGGGCAAGTCTCATTGTACGCACCATCTGTTAATAAGTAGTCCTCGCGGCACTCCGTTTTCGTCAACAGCGAGTACTTTTCTGGGAACTTGTCCTTGCATGGCGAACACACCGACACTTTGAAGACTTCATCCCAGACAAAGTCGATCTCCCGGCTTTGGCACTCGCAACACCTCTTAGCGTCCTCCTCCACCACGACGCTGATTCCCGGCTCAAAGGGTCCCACCCTGCGACGTTCCAGATCCCGAATTGTCTGAAGCCGCTCCCACTCGCGCGCCGACATATTCTTTGGCTTTGCAAGGCCGTCGACGCCGGGCCGCGTGCGCGGCTGCAGAGCGGGGTTGTGCGGGTCGTCTTCAGTGGAGAGGAAGCCGCCCTTGTTGTCGCTCATTGCGCTCATGTTGTACTCGACATACTTGGCAAACTTCTTTGCTGGGCGCAGCGGCGCGCCGTCGGGAGTTTGCTTGGTGCCATCGCGGTTGCTGCTGGGCAGGTCCAGTGGCCCGGATACAGTCCGTGGGCGCTTGGTGCCGGCTATAGAGGCTGGACCAGTCGGTGCAGCTGATGATGAGCCTGACTGTGAAGAGCCGGGGGTGGCCCCATTGTCCGTCGGGTTTGGCAGCTTTTCTGTCGCTTTCTTCTCACGCAGGTCTTTGGCACGCAGTCTATTCTCTTCCTATTGAGGCGATGTTAATCTGAGAAGAAGCACCGAAGACAAGGATAAGTAAGACTCACAATGCGTTTTGCAATCTCAGGAGTGATCAAGGACTTGGTTTTGGACCTTGTCTGGCGCTGTGACGAGTCTGCCATTTTTGTTTATTTTGGAGCCTGCAACTTAGAAAGAAGGCAAAAGTTTGCTGTAGTCAGTGTGCAAGTCCCGGTGGAGGCGCAAAGAGACGACGTCATAGCGAAAGGGAGTCCAACGCGATAAGCCGCAGCCACACGCGGCAGCCTCAATTCCCTCGGCTCACGAAGTCACGGGATCTGGTGCCGGCAGAAATAATTCCAGGGTTTGTGTATGGACTAGGGTTGGGTTCTGAGACAAGGCGGCCCGGGAACTGGACTAGGTTTTGACAGGCTTCGCAGCTTTGCCTTTTGAAATAAGCGAGACATCAAATATGAGATGAGAAGTTTCGGGCAACCCATCATGAGACGAAAGCCAGAAAAGAACAGACACATTAATCCCCGAGTTGCATCGTGGCATGGCGTGCATTTGGTTTGGGGGGCAGCAGTCCATACAGGGATGCAGCCAGCCAAAACATCCTCACCGCCTTTGCGGGAGCTTGTGAAGATGGCGGCAGAATCCTGGCGCCAGCCCAGAATAGAGTCGACCAAGGCGGGTTTCAATGTGTTTTGCCGTGATGCTGGGAACTCTCAAACATGAATTCTCCATGATTAAGACGGCCTCAGCGCGTGTACATTTGCTGCTCACTAGTTATATAATATACTCTTTCTTGTTTTACTACTTGATTGCCTTGTCCTTCACTCTGGCTCTTGAGAACTGTGTCTCTCGGTGAGATTTGTGTCTCTTCCATTCGCGGGGTTGCTGGCTTGTGCTAACTTGCGACAAACAGTTATTCTCTTCTTGTTCTACAATATACCGCACCACAAGCCCGAAGCTTGCGTCCGATCACGCAGCGACCGCGCCAACCGATACTCTTCTCTCTCTGCCACGGTCGGCCTATTTCTTCACCCACGCCCCCCTCCTCGTCCATCTCCATCTTAGAGTCCCCCTGGTGCCCGAAACCATGGCAATGCTACCGCCCGCGTCCCCCGAGGACGACGTGCTTATTCCGCCAACGATACCACGGCCGCTGCCGCACTGGCTACACCCGGGATACAGCAAGCAGATTGTCAAGGGCAACTTCACGATGCTCAGCGACTATCCCAAGACTGTGGAGCCGGGCGAATGGCTGGCGCATCAAGGTAATTGACCTCCTTGTATGTGTGGTATTGCATTGTCGGCCGAGCCTCTCTCACTAACTCGTATTGCGCGCACGCCTTGCGCTCCGTCTCTCGCTTCTTCTAGCCGTCGAACAGTTTCGCAACTTGTGGCACTTTGTGCGCGTGGTGTACGACAAAGAAGACGACGGACTGTCCATCTGCAATGAACATACATGCCCGAAAATGTCGGCTGGCAGGTGAGTTGTCCAGCACCCTGTGTGCGCGGGGGCGCGAGTTCCATTCTTCCCACCCAACGCCAACGTCAGCGCCAACACCGAGCAGTAGACCAATGGCGCTAACCTCTGATGGCCGTGCCCGTCAGCAATCACTCGTATACCTGGCTCAACAGCCAATACAAGCCGACCGAGCTCCCCGCCCACCGCTATATGGCGCTCATGCAGCGCTGGGTCAGCAGCCGCATCGACAACACATCCATGTTCCCGACGGACCCCAACACCGTCTCCTTCTCCCTCAAGCCCGACAGTCCCGCCATGGCGCAAATGGAGCCGGACCAATGGGCGGGCGGGCGCAGCGGCTTCTCCGCCGACTTTCAGCAGACATGCAAGACGACCTTTTCGCAAATGTTCCGCGTTTACGCACACCTCTACTGGGCGCACTTTGTCGATCCCTTTTACCATCTCAACCTCGAGAAGCAGCTCAACTCGTGCTTTGCCCACTTTCTCCTCGTTGCGCTCAATCTCAACATGCTCCTGCCCGAAGAGCTCGAGCCCATGCAGTTGCTCATCGACCTGTGGTCCGTAAATGGCACTTTTCCGCCCGGGTCGGCGCCTTTTGACTTGGCGAACCTGCGTAGAGGGAACTACATCCTGACGTACGGCCCCGAAATTTGCGCGGCAGACTGAGTGGCGAGAGACAGAGATGGAGACAAGAGAGAGGAAGGGGGGACACAACCAAGACATGGGCGAAAAGATGGTGTTGCAAGACTGTATGATTTCTTGGTGTTTGCCAGCAAAGGCATGCCAATACTGCCTACTATTACTTTTTACAACCGCTACTATACTGCCGTACTAACTTTTACTTACTACTTACTATTACCATCATCAAGACACATAGAAAGCGTACATATTTGAAGCTTAATTTTCTTCTTCTTCTTATTTTATCATTGCCGAGAGGCACAAAGAAAAACAACGTCTATCAGACTGTGACGGTGAGAAAGGGAAAGCACAAAGGAAGCAAGACAGACATGGAGCGAAGTAACAAATACGTGAAGCAACGACAAATAACAACAAGGCAACATAAAAGACCAAGTACAGGAAAAGAAAGACAGTATGAGAAGAAAAAAGAAGACGAAAGTATAGTAGAGAAATGTTGAAAAAGGGGGGGGGGGTGATATAAGCAAGATCGTGAGCGTCGTAAGAACTCGCAGCACGGAGCTCTATTGAAGTGGTCAAGGCCACGGCCGAAAGCTGAGAAGCGTGACACGGCAGAAAAGTCAAGGAAAAGAAAGAAGAAAAAGAAAAAAAAATGGGGGATAGGAGGGAAGAAAGAGTGCCGAGTGTGTTGTTGAAATGTAAACTTTTTTTGCTTTTTTCTCAACGGCGGTGAACTGCCCTGGCAAAAGGAGGAAGACGAGGCGTTTGTGGTGAATGTGCCAACAAGAGAAGAGGAGTACGACAAAGAAACGAGGAAGCAGCATCTCTTTAGTCAAGATCCCGGCCCATTCTATCCTCCCCCTCCCCCTCCCCCCTAAGTCCCCTACCACCCCGTTCCAGATCTAACGCTGCCGCTGCTTCCGTCCAAGCCCCGAGCCCTGAGGCACCTAGAATTGGCCCGGAGCTTGAGCCGGTTGGCTGGTATTCTGGCCCACCGCCCCGACCTGACCTGCGGCCTTTTGCTGCCGGGCATCATCCTCAAATAAGCCGTTGGCTACCTTGTCAGCTGCAGCGGCAAAGTTGGGATCGATTGAGGCGGTGTAATTCTTGAGCTGGCCCATTTGGTCCTCCATGTGGTGCGAGTAGGCGATTTGTTCGATTTGTTCATCTTTAGGGGGGTGTTTTAAGCCATATAGGCATTCGGGTTAATGTACTGGTCCATGGGGTCCTGACCCTGCTGCTCGTCATAGTTCTCACCATTTTCTTCGGCTTGTGTGCGGTTGTGGAAAGACAAAATGTCGTCGTACATCTTGACTTTCCAAATTTCGGCTGACGCATTGATGCCGTCTTCAAAGTCGAAGGGGCGCGGCGCTTGCGGCTCGTCTTCGGGATCGTGGTACAGCTCGAGGTAGGGATGCTGCAGAGCATCGGTGGCGGTCAAGCGCTGACGAGGATCGAAGACGAGGAACTTTTCCAGCAGGTCGATGGCTAATATTGGGTGTTAGTAAAGAAAACCGGAGTGTAAGACTCGGGGAAGTATTCTTACCCTCGGGAGTGGCAGTGGGGAACTTGGTTTTGAAGGACACGGGCTCATGTGCCGGCAGAGACTGCACGAATTTGAGGGTCTGTAGAGATAGAACGGAGCAGACACGGGCAAGAAATTAGTCATGTGCCTCAATTGTTGAGTTTATCGCAGAGTAGTTGGGTTCCTGAGTTTACTCACGTTCTCGCTAGTGATACCGCCAATGATGTACTCAGGCGGGTTGCCAATAAGCTCGGTGATGATGGAGAACTGGTTCACATGGTCCTTTCCAGGGAACAAGGGCGATCCGGTAATCATTTCAGCCAATATGCAGCCCACACTCCAGATGTCGACAGCAACGTCGTACTTTTGCCACGACAGCATGATTTCAGGAGCGCGGTAGTAGCGAGTTGCAACATAGCCGGTCATGAGCGGGTCCTGGATGCGGGCCAGGCCGAAGTCGCAGATTTTGAGATCGCAGTTTTCATTGATCAGGATGTTGCTGGGCTTGAGATCGCGGTGGATGATGCCGGCGGAATGCACAAACTTGAGGGCGCGCTGTATGGTAGACAGAAAAGTTTCTTGTTAGAGGCCATAGGCACGCCAAAGCCAGAGGGGTGATCAAGCGCACCAGAATTTGATAGGTGAAGTAGACAATGAAGTGAGGCTCGAGCGGGCGAGTGGTGAGCAGGCGGTGTAGATCGGTTCCCAGCAGTTCAGTGACAAAGTATCTAGGCGGGGTTGTTAGCACCAAACCCGCGGGATATGATGGATGTGGGGGTTCGCGGTTGATTGGGCTGACGGCTCATAGTAAAAGGCCAGCCATATTTGGGGTCGGGCTAGGCTAATGCCGGCTGGACTGGGCCGGTATCTAGCGGGGAGGGCATCGGGTAGATGAGCGACAAGGTAAAAAAAGCTTACATGTCCTCGTTAGGCGACACGAAAATATCACTGAGGCTGATGACCTGAAGAGAGGGAAGCGCGACAAGGTTAGAACATATGTGGGTTTGTCGGATCGGAAGGCAGGAGCAGGAGATGCTTACGTTCTCGTGGCGCAGGTTCATCAGAAGCTTGAGTTCACGATAGGTGCGCTTAGCCAGGACGTCGGTCTTGAAAGGTTTGACTATCTTCTTGATGGCAACGCTCTGGTTGAGCAGCTGGTCTCGGGCAGAGCTGCGGAGGGAGGCCGGACGATTGGTTAGCAGCGGAGCTCGAATCACAATCACACTGCAAGTTGGGGGAGTGGGGGCGTACCAGACCAGGCCAAAGGCACCCATGCCGACGGGTTGCACGTCAGTGTATCTGGAGGGTTGGGGATGATGTCAGCTATACAGCGCGCGCGAGACGGAGGTGCCGGTTTCAAGAGTCGGAGATGGGGATGCGGTGGTATCCGGTGGTTAACGGGACCCGAGAGCCGGGCGGCGGCTGTCTGTATGGTGAACAGTTGGGCGACGCGGTGCCACGGCGAGGTTCAGCAACGCACCTGGACGTGATGTCGAACATGGTGCCAAAGATTTCTGTGCGCACGAACTCGGCCATTTTGGAGACGGTGTTGCGGATGTGGTTGTGGTTGTGGTTGTGGTTGTGGTTGTGGTTGTGGTGGAGGACAAAGAGCAGGGCAGGCAGCAAAGAAGATTTGAAGACCCAGAGGCTAGGCGGCGGGTGAAAATGGCCGAGAAGCGAAAGAAAGTGGAGGGGAGATGGAAGGAAATCAGCACGCGGGCCGGGCGGGTGGTGAGGTTCAAGGCGGCGAGGGCGTATGTGATGTGGAATGGAATGTAGGGTGGAAAAAGAAAGTCAAGGAGGCAGACGAAAAACGATTAAGTGAAAATAAATGTACGGGAACGGCAACGGGAACGGCAGGCCTGGCTTCGAGGGGTAATAAAAGGCAGCAAACTACTGTGGGGGGGGGGGGGGGGGCAGAAGAGTAAAAGGCGGGGGTGGTGACTTATATGTTTGCAGAGGGTCTAGGAAACTCGACAGCGTGGGCTACAGGCAGAACAGTACATAAGCACGCCTGCAAGGCCTGTAATGGCTTAATCTTTTGGTGACTCCTACCCCAAGACAGGCCCGAAGGACAGTAGCTATACAGCCGCCAAAAAGTGGGGCTCAGCATCACCGCCCAAATATTGATAGCTAGCTAGTTAGTAGCCAACTAACTAACTAGTCATGCAGCTTCGCTTTTTCTTTCAATGCCCAGTTCCAGCCCACCAGACGAACAGACCATAGACCGCCGTCTCGACAATGACCCGGCCGACTTGGCGGCTTGCCCGGTTGTCCACATCAGCGCGCACGCACGTCGACCTGTACATGCTACATACATATGTACACACATACAGTGTGGGAGCCACAATCCACCTGCTCCATACCGCACCGTACCGTCTTGGGCTCCGTGCTTCTGTTCACACCTCCGCCCAAATTGCACCCTGGGCGTCTCTAGCTGCCATCGTCGCCCAGTGTGCTCGTGCACCCGCGAGATAAAGCGACTCTCGCTCCATTCCCAGGCAAAGCGTCCCAGAAACAAACACCCCCAGCCTTCTCTTCTGGCTTTTCTCTCCCTCGCCTAGGGCCAGGTGATGTCATCATGCATAACTCTCTTTTCCTGAATACCACGCACGCTCGCTCTCGTCGATACAGAAGCCTCTCCCTTCTTTCCTTCAGTCTCATCTAGTCCTATTGTGCCCAAGGTGTGACTGACTGCTTGGGCGCCAGACCTCCGTCCGCCTCAGCTAAAACGAAAGAACCCCTCGTGCTGGACGGACTGAATCCCGCGAGCCGTCGGTTCAGGCCCAATTCCGATGTCAATCCCAGCAAGAGTATCCCCGTGCCCTGCTCAGCCCTGCTGCATGCCCTGAAACAGCAGCTTGGTCCGGCTTTTGCCTAGAAACATCCTCGCCGCCCTATTGATCACCAAAGTTCAGCATAAACCTTCAAACCCCGGCACCCCCCTCTCCCAAAAAAAAACAATTCTCCGGAGCCCGCCACCCGCCAGCCAAACCCAGCAAACAAGTCAAACCAGAAACCGTCCATTGGGTCTGATTCGAAAGCGAGCGCAAAGGTGTGGGCGAGCCAACCGCAGTGTTACCTTGGCGGTCTCACCGGCCGAAATGCCAACAAAGGACCCAATTCACATAAACAGCCCAACTCTCCACTCAGCCATATGCCACCGCGGCCAATATCAACGCGTTACACTGACTCTAGCTGGGTGCTTTGATCTGGCTGAGATGACGACACTGCTCCTATTTGAGACATAGTCTCCGTCATGCCGCGCATTTGGCATCGTTGTGCGTATAAATAGGCGTTGATATTTTAGAATCAAGCCTGGCTGGACATGTGATTGTGAAGCGTCAATTCAAGCGTGGTTCATACCACGTGTATAACCCCCACTAGGGTTACAATTGACTGTAGGTGTCACATGTACACACGCATACATGTAGAGCCATACCACCACAAGTGCGTATAGTTAAATGCTTGCCGCTTGCACAAACACATGGCACATGGCACATGGCACATCACTTGGCAAATCGACTGTTGAAAAAGGGGTATATGAAAAAGAGATAGACCAATATATAAGGCGACACAAACACAGAGAAAACACAGAACCCACTCCGCCCGCGCTCTCCACTACATGAGAACGCAGCACGAGTTCTGCTTCTTCGCCTGACTGTAAAACATCTTGCTTTGCGCGCTGAGGCCATCCGATTTGGCCACCAGATCGTCAATCTTCTCGCCGCGCTGCAGCACCGACTCAATCGTCTTGTGGAGGACAATCTTGGTTTCGTCCAGCTCCTTCTGAATCTTCATTATGCTGTCGGCCTCCTCGGGGTTCTGGTACTTGGCGAGGTATTCCTTGAGCTGAGGCATGGATAGCGTGGGCTTGCCGGTTTCCCAAGTGCTCTTGGGGTGGTCAGAGAGGAACTCATCGACGACTCTACAATTCAAGAGAAGTGTTAGCAAAGAGCAGCTAAGTTATTTCTAGCAACGCTTTGGCTCAAGACGTAGCTAAAAGAGTAATTAACCGTATAGCACGAGCAAAGCAGTGCTCTCCAAGGGCAACATTGACGTACTTGCTGAGGATCTGGTGGGCAGCCAGGGCGGGATAGTCATGGTCAGAGATAATGACACCGGCCACGCCCTCGCTGCGAGAGTATACATGGAATGCTGGGCGGCGTTAGCAACCAAAATGCTAGGTGAATGACTGTTTATAACCGTCACTTACTGCTGTCCTGCTCTTCAATATCCTGGCGCTGGCCGGGCTTCGTGCGCTCCGCAACCTTTTGCGCAAAGACGCTCATGAACTCGCCAACTGCAAGAGAGACACAGGCGCGGGGTTAGCATCAAGTTTCTGGCTTCAAGCCCAACTGACATCTGGTATGGAATCGTCTCAGATAGGCATGTTGTCGGCTGAGTAGATGGTCGTGTAGGACGTACAACTAGACAAGACGGGTTAGCTACGTCATAGGCCTAGATAAGGGGCGAAGGCCACATCACATGTTCGAGGAGCCGGGCGATGCGGTCTACCCCGGAGCGCAAGAATACAACAAGCGGGGAATCCGCTCGGCCATATATCGAAGCGAGCAGACAACCAAACATCAAAAACAGGAACTCACCTGGCGCGAGTGAAGCGCGAGAAAGAACTGAGGTCTCTCTCCGCAATTAGCTCGTGAGCAGGCTCACTGGCGTTGCGGATAATCTAGAAATTGAGCGCCGGTGCAGCATGGGTTAGTCGTTGTGCTCGCCCACGAGAAACTCTTGTGCTGAAAGCAGCCACCACAGCCCTCAAGCCGTCGCGGGGCGGACGGACGGGCGGGCGGCGGGTAGGCTCTGACTGGCTGATTGGAGGGGCTTGGGGATCTCCTTACACCGATGTAGAGCAGCTTCATGGTGGATATGTCGTTGGACAGAGCGGGGGAGGGCAGGTAGATGGTGGAGGGCGAAAATAACACAATCGTCTTCGTCCGGATCTGAGAGGAGAAGGAAGAAGAGAAACGATGAGGCGGTTTCGTCCAAAACGCTTGACGAGAAGAGGTGGTGCAAGGCTGCGGCTTTTCGCTTAACCAACTAGTTCTTGGGCTTGTTCAGCGGGGCCTGTCAGCGTTTAGGCCTCTGGGGCGGCCCTAAAATTAGGGCTCTGGCGCAAGTCACAGCGCCCTGTCTCCTCTGTTCTCCGCCCTACTCTCCCCTGTAACGCCCCAAGCCCTCTGTAACCTGATTTCAATTTCCAAGATGCCATTTGGGACGGACAATGTAGCACAAAGTTAGTGTGCTCTCCGCTATACCGTTGCATTCTAAAGGAAGGTAGCTTCTGGATATCCACATCCATCTTTGCATCATAATGGCTCAGCTCAGTGACTCCTTCACTAACATCTTATAAAAGCCAACCACCATCAATTGTCTGTATCAAAAGGGCTCGGATCACAGGCTTGAACTATAACACCAACTCGACACGGGCGATTCTCTTCACCCTTTTTCTAATTTCGACTTGAACAAAAAAGCATTGCTACTTCTGCTATTTACAAAAATGGCTTCACAGAAGCTACTCCAGGCAGAGGCTGAGTGGAAGGCCAAGTGCCAGGCCATGCTTGATGGCATTTCAGCGCTGGGACTACCCTCTTTCGACTCCGAGACTTCCCCTGCCACCAGTTCCCTTGGGGATGACCAGGACTGGGATTCATGGGATGAGAAGGAGCAGGATGTCTGGGACTTCATCCCCGATGACGAAGCTGAAGAGTTCTTCGACATCGAGAACGGCCCAGACAGCGCTGGCGTCGAGGCCTCTGGGTCCAAGGACTTTGGCGTCAAGTGGCTCTCTACCAAGTGCGCCATCATTGCTGCTAAGAATGGGCTCGCTGAGGATGTTTTCCAAAACCAGATTGTCTCTTTACTCTCCACAGGCAACTCCGAAGAGGCCACCCAATCTGGACTGATTGATCTAGTCGGATATGATGACTTTGACTTTATCATTGAGCTGCTGGGGCACCGAGACGACGTTCTTGCTGCCGTCACACAATCTCAGATCGAGCTTGAATCCGGCGGTGCCAGAATTCTGACCAGAGGCGAGCGTGAAGCGGTTTTGCGCGCACAAGATGCCAGACACAAAGCCATGCCTCTGGCTTCTGCTCGGGCCAAGGAAGAAAGATATCCTCATGTCTACAAGTCGTACTACGCCGGCAACACGCTGAGTCACAGCGGCCAACGTTATGCGCTCCCGGTTGGTAGTGAAAGACTGCAGTTTGAAAAGTACGAAGAATACGCTATTCCTGCTGGCCGCAAGGGAACTCTGGGCCCCGGAGAAAAGCTGGTCAAGATCTCAGACATGGATGGCCTGTGTCGTGGCACATTCAAGGGCTACACTACGCTCAACCGAATGCAGAGCTTGGTGTATCCCGTTGCCTACAAGACCAGCGAGAACCTGCTTGTTTGTGCGCCCACCGGTGCGGTAAGTCCATCCTTGTTGAACATTGCTTTCATCCAAACTTATGATAACCGACCATGTCTTGGCAATCTTCTATTGTACAACCATCTTTTCCATGGCGGTATGCTAACCTCGCGTATAGGGTAAAACTGATGCTTCCATGTTAACTGTGCTCCAATGCATTGGCCAATACTGCCACCCAAACCCCATCGAGAATCCCTCAATCACTGACTTTGGTGTTGCGCTTGAAGACTTCAAGATCGTCTATGTCGCGCCCATGAAGGCGCTTGCTGCTGAAGTTACCGAAAAGCTTGGCAAGCGGTTGGCATGGCTGGGAATCAAGTGCCGCGAGTACACGGGAGATATGTCATTGACAAAGGCCGAGATCATCAGCACGCAAATCATTGTCACCACCCCTGAGAAATGGGACGTTGTGACACGCAAGGGCACAGGTGACACTGAGCTTGTTCAAAAAGTTCGACTCTTGATTATAGACGAAGTTCACATGCTCCATGACGAGAGAGGTGCTGTTCTAGAGTCCCTGGTTGCCCGTACTCAGAGACAGGTTGAAAGCACACAGTCCTTGATTCGTATTGTTGGCCTGAGTGCTACTCTCCCCAACTACCTCGATGTTGCGGACTTCCTTCGCGTCAACCGCTGGCGAGGCCTCTTTTACTTTGACCAGTCCTTCCGTCCTGTGCCACTTGAGCAGCACTTCATTGGCGTCAAAGGCAAGTCCGGCTCCATGGAAAGCCGCAACAATTTGGACCAAGTTGCTTTTGACAAAGTCAAGCAAATGCTTGAGCGTGGCCATCAGGTCATGGTGTTTGTGCACTCGCGGCGGGACACTGCCCTCACAGCCAAGATGCTACTACAAAAAGCAACAGAAGAGGACTGCATGGACCTGTTTGACCCTCTTGGACATCCCAAATACGACCAGGCTATGCGAGATCTGAAGCAAACCAAAGCAAGAGACTTGCGCGAATTGATTCCCAAGGGCGTTGGCATACACCACGCTGGTATGGCCCGCGCTGACCGGAACACAATGGAAAGGCTTTTCGGCAGTGGTGTTCTCAAAGTCCTGTGCTGCACAGCCACTCTTGCCTGGGGTGTCAACTTGCCTGCTGCCGCGGTTGTCATCAAGGGCACAAACGTCTACAATGCCCAACTTGGTCGATTTTCTGACCTCGGCATCTTGGATGTGCTGCAGATCTTTGGTCGTGCTGGTCGTCCGCAGTTTGAGGACACTGGTATTGGCATGATTTGCACGACTGGCGACAGACTCGACCATTACCTGCGCGCTGTCACGGAACAGCAGCCGATTGAGAGTAGATTCTCGGCCAAGCTAGTGGACAACCTGAACGCGGAAATCTCCCTCGGCACCGTGACCAACATTTCCGAAGCGGTGCAGTGGATCGGCTACTCGTACTTGTTTGTGCGCATGCAACGCAGCTTCCAGACATACAACATCGAATGGAGCGAGATGCGCGACGACCCCCAGCTGGTCCAGCACCGACGCAAGATGGCCATCGAAGCAGCCAAGACCCTCCAGAAATGCCAGATGGTTGTATTCAACGAGACCACAGAAGACCTTCGCATCAAGGATCTTGGACGCATTGCTAGTCAGTACTACATTGGCCACACCACCATCCACGGCTTCAACGGAGTCATGCGCGAACACGCCTCCGAAAGCGACATGCTCGACATGATGAGCAGGAGTGGCGAGTTTGACAATGTCCAGTCTCGCGACAGCGAAAGCAAGGAGCTCAGCCAGATGAACACGGAAATGATTCCGTATCAGGTCAAAAAGGGCATGGACACGCCGCAGGCCAAAACCAACATCCTGCTTCAAGCCTACATCTCCCGTTACCAACCAGAGGACTTTGCCTTGACCAACGATCTCAACTACATTGCGCAGCAGTCTGGCCGTATCTGCAGAGCCCTCTTCATGATTGCATTGAATCGGCGCTGGGGCAAACTATGCCTTGTGCTGCTGACCCTCGCCAAGTCCATCGAGCGTCGCATTTGGTCGTACAAGCATCCCCTGCACCAATTCGAGTTTCCGATCCCTGTTCTCCGGGCATTACAAGCCAAACGCTCCATTTCAATGCAGATGCTGCGGGAGATGGACTCCAAGGAACTGGGCAGCATGGTACACAACGAAGGAGTGGGCAAGAAGCTTTCAAAGACTCTCAGTCATTTTCCCATTCTGGAGGTTGAGGCTGAGATTGCGCCTCTAAACCGTGACGTCCTGCGAGTCAAACTCAAATTGGTGCCCAACTTTACATGGAATGATCACACGCACGGGACCTCCGAGTCGTTCTACATCTGGGTTGAGAATTCGGAAACGGCCATGATCTACCACCACGAATACTTTATTATTAGCCGTAGAAAGCTATACGACGACCATGAGCTCAACTTTACCATCCCACTGGCCGATCCCCTGCCGACACAGATTTATGTGCGCGCAGTGTCAGACCGCTGGCTGGGTGCCGAAACCGTGACTCCCGTCTCGTTTCAGCATCTAATCCGGCCCGACACAGAAAGTGTTTGGACCGACTTGCTCAATCTGCAGCCTCTCTCAATCAAGGCCCTCCAGAACCCGCCTGTGGAAGAAATCTACCGCCAGCGCTTTGAGTATTTCAATCCCATGCAGACCCAGGTGTTCCACACTCTGTACCACACCCCAGCAAACGTTCTTCTGGGCTCGCCTACCGGCAGTGGCAAAACCGTCGCCGCAGAGCTGGCCATGTGGTGGGCTTTCAAGACGCGCCCGGGATCAAAGGTCGTCTACATTGCGCCCATGAAGGCCCTGGTTCGTGAGAGAATCAAGGATTGGGGTAGTCGCCTCGGCGAACCTCTAGGGCTGAAACTCGTCGAGTTGACGGGTGATAACACGCCAGACACGCGCACCATCAATGACGCGGACGTCATCATCACCACGCCCGAAAAGTGGGATGGTATCTCGCGTAGCTGGCAGACCAGAGGCTACGTCAAAAAGGTTAGCCTAGTCATCATTGACGAGATCCATCTGCTGGCCGGAGACCGCGGCCCCATTCTGGAGATTATCGTGTCGCGCATGAACTACATTGGCTCGTCGACCAACAACCCTGTGCGTCTGCTGGGCATGTCGACAGCCTGTGCCAACGCGACCGATCTAGCCAACTGGCTAGGCGTGAAGGAAGGCGGCCTGTTCAACTTCAAACCGTCAGTCCGTCCCGTGCCGCTGGAAATGTACATTGACGGCTTCCCAGAGGTTCGTGGATTCTGCCCCTTTATGCAGTCAATGAACCGGCCAACTTTCCGGGCCATCAAGAACCACAGCCCCGAAAAGCCAGTCATTGTGTTTGTCGCGTCGCGTCGCCAGACGCGCTTGACGGCAAAGGATCTAATCAACTTTTGCGGCATGGAGGAAAACCCTCGCCGCTTCCTGCGCATGAGCGAGGAGGACTTGCAACTGAATCTTGCGCGGGTCAAGGACGATGCTTTGAAGGAGGCCGTCAGCTTTGGAATCGGCCTGCATCACGCTGGTCTTGTGGAGGGCGACCGACAGATTGCCGAAGAGTTGTTCCTGCACAACAAGATCCAGATCTTGATCGCGACCTCGACACTCGCCTGGGGTGTGAACTTGCCTGCTCATCTGGTCGTCGTCAAGGGAACACAGTTCTTTGATGCCAAGATTGAAGCCTACAAAGACATGGATCTCACCGACGTCCTCCAGATGCTTGGGCGTGCTGGGCGGCCACAGTTTGACAACTCGGGAGTAGCCCGCATCTTCACGCAGGACTCAAAAAAGGACTTTTACAAACACTTTTTGCACACGGGCTTCCCCGTCGAGTCCTCGCTGCATACCGTGCTGGACAACCACTTGTGCGCTGAGGTCTCGGCTGAGACCATCCAGAGCAAACAGGACGCACTTGACTATCTGACGTGGACCTTTTTCTTCCGCCGACTGCACAAGAACCCGACGTACTACGGCCTCCAAATCGATGTCGAGGACCACAGCAACGAATCGGCCCAGCACGCAGCCAACAACTACATGATTGAAATGGTCAACAAGTCGCTGCGCGAGCTCGAAGCCAGTCAGTGCGTTGAGACCTTTGCCAACGGCGACGTCGAGCCGACGCCGCTCGGCAAAATCATGTCATACTACTACCTCTCGCACCTGACCATCCGCTACCTGGTCAAGCACGCGCGGCGCGGCGGCCAACTCGCCGATGCGCTGGCATGGATGAGCCACGCCGCCGAGTACGACGAGCTGCCCGTCCGCCACAACGAGGAGCTCATCAACGCCGAGCTCTCGCGCAACCTGCCGCTCAGCGCCGCCGACTACGAGGGCGCCAAGCCGCTGTGGGACCCGCACGTCAAGGCCTTTTTGCTGCTGCAGGCCCACATGTCGCGCATCGACCTGCCCATCACCGACTACGTCGGCGACCAGACCAGCGTGCTCGACCAGGCCATCCGCATCATCCAGGCCAGCATCGACGTGCTGACCGAGCAGGGCATCCTGTCCAGCTGTCTGGCCATGATCCAGCTGATGCAGTGCATCAAGTCCGCAGCCTGGCCGACGGACGCGCGCGTCGCCATCCTCCCGGGCGTGCCGGACCCCAGCAACGACACCGCTAGTACCACGCTCGCCGCCGTCGCCGCCGCCAGCGCCGCCGGAACTCTCGACGCACTCGCCAAGAAGCTCGGCGTCCGCGCCGCCGCCATCCCCGCGTTCTCGCGCGCCGCCGCCGCCCTACCGCACATCACCGTCGCCGTCGACACCGCCACGACGTCGGCCGTGACCGTGTCCCTGCGCCGGCTCAACGCGCTCACAGCCACCGACGCGCGCATCTACGCGCCGCGCTTCCCCAAGCCGCAGACCGAGGGCTGGTTCGTCGTGCTGTGCGATGCCGACCGCGACGAAATCATTGCCGTCAAGCGCGCGGGCTGGAACCCGCCGGCCGATGCCCAGCAGCAGCCGGATAAGAAGGGCAAGAATAAGAGCAATGCCAACACCAACAAAAACAAGCCCGTGCTCAGGAGCGGCACAAAACCCCGCCCCACCCGCGTCGTCCTCAAGATGCCCCCGTCGGCGCAGGGCCTCCGGCTGCAGGTGCGTGTGGTTAGCGACGCGTACATTGGCATCGAGCAAAGCGTCGATGTTGAGATTCCACGTGCGCCTGCACCATAGGGCTTCGATAAGAAGCAGGGCAAGGGTGTGGCTATAGGGGGAGAGAGTTCCTAGGTTGCCAACGGGGTGAGCTATATATGTGCTTGAAAGCTCACAAAAGTTACATGAGATGAAAATGAAATAGACGTTGAGATTAAATCATGGTGTAGCAAAAGCAAATGACTACACACACAAAGGACATTAACAGCCAAACACAAAAAAACAAAAGTGACACCATCGCTAGCTAGAACCATATGTAAAGCGTGAAATCGCACCTGAAAAATAAGCAGACCAAAAAACCAAGAAACACAGCAAATGCTGGCTATAGGTAGAAAGAGTAAGGGTAAATGCATGAAAAAACAAAATATCGCAACAGAAGAAAGACTGCCAGAGTCTGCGAGGGGGCAGAAGGGGATATCTCAGGAGGAGGAAAAAAAAAAACCGACAAAATCACAAAATCACAAAAACAGCCTAACAAGAAAATGCGCTGGCCAAGATAGGTGCAAGGGTAGTAGAGCGCGCCCAGAGACAAAAGCAGTGCAAACAGCAGCAGTTTGGTGAGGTGACACAAGCTGCAACTCAACAGCATCGCGACTGGCGTCCCCCTGGATTATGCGCCGTGCTATCGCTAATATCTACCAAGCCGCTCCCGTTGCCGTAGGACGAAAAAATCCAGCTGCGCCGGTCACGGCCGACACGGAAGCTCCCGCCACTGCTCATGTCGCCTGAAAAAGTGGTAGCGCCTTCTCCGCTACCCCCACTAATACCACTAGCCCCGCTGCCATGGGCATAATGAGCACCAGAGCCACCTCCGCTCGCGTCGAAGTAGCTCCCGTCCATACCAGACTCGTAGCCAGGCATCCCCGGAGCAGCAGTGGCAGTAAGAAGTGCGCGGCGCATTTTGTGGTTTTGGCTGACAAGCTTGCGGGCCACGACACGGAAGACTTCTTCAACTCCCTCTCCTGTCTCGGCAGAAACTTCGTGGCAAGCATCCCAGCCAGCTTCCTGTCCCCAAAATCCAGAGCTACGTTTAGAGCTAGGACTACGCGGCTCGGCGCTGGGGGCGGTACTTGCTGACATCCACAGACTACTCATATGGGCGTGGGCTTGTGATTGCATCGAAGTGGAATAATTGGGACCGGCAGCCGATGCCGGTGGAGTAGATGCTTGGTCAGGGTTTAGATTCTCGGCGACATAAGCAATACATCGCTCAAAGGGAACTTCGCGTGCAGAGGGATCGCGAGCCACAAGATCGGCCTTTGTACCAACAACATGAAGTATCACTTCTTCTGGGAGATTCTGGCGCAGTTCGGTGAGCCAAAGACCCATATCAACAAAGGACTGAGCATCAGTAATGGAGTAGCACAAAATGCAAGCATCTGCGCCTCGGTAGTACAGTCGAGAAATGGAGCGGAAACGTTCCTGGCCGGCTTTGTCAGGGGCGATAGGAGTTAGTATTGAGGACTCATTCCTGGAGTAGGAATGGGGGGTAAGAAGAAACGAGGGATGGATGTCGCTATGAAAGATAAACAGGGCAAAAAGACAACAGAACACGAAGAAAATATACGAAAGACTTGCGAGGGCGTCTGCACTAGACTGGCGCAAGCGCATCTGGCTGCTCAATTCACTCACCCGTATCCCACAGCTGTAATCGCACAACAGTGTCGCTATCGGTATCGACCACGCGCTTGGTCAGGAAGTTGGCGCCCACAGTGGACGTCGTCTGTTCGGGGCTGAAAACGCCTTTGCAGTAGCGAGTCAGCAGCGACGTCTTCCCCACGCCCTGAGCGCCCAACACAACGATTTTGGCTTCCAGCGAGGAGCCCATGGGGGGAAGAAGAAGCGGGGCGTGGATGGAGAGTCGTTGAAGGTGGGGATGCGGCTTCGGCGGGGTTCAAGCGCGGGTATATGTGGTGCGAGCAGAGTATATGTATTTCGAAGCTTGGGGCAGGCCAAGCAAAGAAGGGCAAAGCAAAAGTCGGACAAGCAAAGATGTCGATGTTGGTGTGGCGGGAAGTTCTTGCAGGTGGCGCTTGGGGGCTTGGAAATGATCGAAGCCGGGGGAGATGAGGACTCGTCGGGAGGGTAGGAAGCACAAAAAATGCGCTCGACTCGGGGCAGGTGATTTGGATTGTCGCAGATTTCCAAGTGACGTTGGAAGAGGGGCTGCGCGGCGAGGGTTTTACTGCCGGGCGACAGCAAGGGAAAAAAAAAGGAAAGAAGAAAGAAAACAAGCAGAAGAGAGAAAATGGGTGAGAACAAGGACAAGATATGCGCAAACAGGCAGCCAATAGTCGAAAGGAAGGAGATGCTCAAAGAAGAAGGAAGTGAAAATTCTCGTTTTGAACAATGCAGTTGCCAAACAGAAAAAAACAGAGGACGATGCGATGCGATGAAAGGAAGGGAAAAAAAGATGAGTCCAGAGCCCACCCAGAAAAAAAAAAGAAAAACAGGCAAAAATTCTGAAAAAATAGGAAGAAAAGGTCGTCATTTACTGCAGGGCGGACAAGATTGAGTCTTTGGTAACTAGCCAAAATCTGCATCAAAGACTACAATCCAAGCTAGATTTCAATTTTGTGTGCCAACTATAGTTAGTCAACTATTAGTTAACCTATTTAATCACCTCCCCAACCCCGACTTGGCGTATCAAATCTTTAAATCATTTACGTCATCGGGAGTTGTCGGTCAACGAAAGCAACATGACGTTTGTTTGTTTGGTCATTGTGTTTTTATAACCCTATAGTTGCGCATCTTATAAAACCCTAATATGTATCCATTATTATGTCGTCATTGACACATACCAGAAACTCAATTCATTCCGACCGGTTGTTCAAAGTTTGGACTTGGGCGGTGTCTGCTCCATTTGCGGCGGCAATTCAAGTGGCTGATATGCGCCAGAAGACAAGTTATCCGTTGCCACAGACGAATGCGACGTCAGACTGCGCACATCGACCATGTCAGGAGTTAACTGATCAACCGTATTGGCGCCAATTAAGCGCATGTTCATCTCCATCTCGTCGCGTAGCAGTGCCATGGCCTTGTCAACACCGGGCTGTCCATATGCTGACATGGCGTACAAGAAGGGCCTGCCAATGCCAACACCCGTCGCACCTAGGCAGAGTGCCTTCATGACGTCGGTACCACGCCGGATACCGCCGTCAATAAACACCTCGAACATGCGACCGTTGCGGTCGCGTCCTCCTACAATGCCGCGCCGCCGCAGCACCGGCATTGTTTCAGCTAGAACCTCAATGGCAGATCGGGAGAACTCAAGCTGGCGACCACCATGGTTACTCAACACGACTCCCTGAAGGCCGGCCTCATAAGCAAGTACTGCGTCCTCGACGCGCTGCACGCCCTTGATGATGATAGGCATTGAAGTGATGCTCTTGAACCAAGGAATATCTTTCCAGCTTAGCGCCGGGTCAATAAAGCTGCTGATGGCTCGAGCAGCACCCTGAGATGTGTCACTCTCCATGCCTTCGTCAGCCTGAACTTTGGCGCCGGCGTCGGTGAACTTGGTCCGCATGTCCTTCTCGCGACGGCCAAGCTGCGGCGCATCGACCGTGATGAAGAGGCCCTTGCATCCGCGCTTTTCCGCATGCTGTACGATACGGCGAGTGATTTCTTTGTTGGTGTTGACATATAGCTGTAGCCACTGAACCTGTGCCTGGTCTCCAGAGCTTGCGGCATCAACTATCTCGTCAAAAGAGCAGCTGGCCAGAGTAGGAATCATCTGAACAACACCATATTTGCCCGTAGCTCGCGTCAAAACCACTTCTCCCTCGGGGTGGCCTAGTTTCCCAAGAGCTGTGGCAGTGACATAAAACGGCATTTTGACAGGAGAGCCCAGCATCGAGGTGCTGATGTCAACTTTGGCTACATCAACCAGGATCTTGGGGCGGAACCAGATGCGATGGAAGGCGGCGTGGTTTTCGCGCATCGTAATCTCGTCATCCGCAGCAGATGAGTAATATGCCCAGGCCTCGCGCTTCATGACCCTTCTTGCTACGGCCTCAAAGTCTAGAAGATTGTAGCATTGGTTGAGTGGCGGTTGGGCTGCAATTGCAGCCTGGCGGATCTTTTCCCGTGCAATTTCAGCATCAGTGAGAAGACTGCTGGTGTCAACAGTGGTCATGTCGACGGGGCCAAGATGCTTGTCTTTGGGCAAATAGCGGTCGAGTGTATCAGGAGGATGGATAGGGTCAAACTCTTCCGAAGCATCGCGCCCCTATCACGGCATTAGTACAACCATAGATAAGAGAGGAATGGGCGGCTACGTACCGCATACTTTAGAATGATCTTCTTGCCCCCAGGGTGATCTATACAGCCGGCATTAGCATGTAATACCTAACACACCGTGTCTGTGCTCCCCACACGCGAACCCACCTGGTAGAAAGTCGGTCACATCATAAGCTTTGCCCTACACAAACATGTTAGAACGGCTGAACGAGTAACACGCTAGAAGCCGGGCTTGGAGGACTTGCATGAATCACAACCCAGCACGAGTCGGCCGTGTTGTGCTTTGCGACTTCAAGGCCCGAAAGCTTGGTCATTGTGAGAGTTGGCAGCGTCGAGATGACGTCAAGCAGAGAAGCGGTGAGAAGGAGACAAAGAAAAAGAGAGTTCCAAGTTCAGGTTGGAGTTGAAGAAGAGGTGCGAGTCAGTTGTAGTACTTTGAAAATTAAGGCGAATAAATATGAAGCAGCGAGAGAAAAGATGAAAATAAAGTTGGAGAAGACATGCCTTCCTTTGTTTCTTTTTCCCTCTCTCTGTTCTTGGAGGCTCCCTTTCTATAACTACCTCCTTCCGGCAAAACTTACGGGAATAATAGACACAGGTACCAAGGTACTCCCTCTCCAGGACGCATCGTACGAGACCGCTTCTCTGCTGTGTTCTCCAGACATGCACTGGGCTTGCCTCTCTTTCTACACCGGTGATAAGCTCTCTTTCGCAAGCCCGAAAGTATCATACTGATAGTTAACTAACTAGTTAGTTAATCATTCTGTCTTTCTTCACCAGCCAACAATCCCGTCGCCGTGCTTCCCGCTTCTAGTCCGCTCGCCGCTCGCCGCTCTACCTACCAAAGACAAGTCGTTAGCCGTAAACCTCCACCCCTACCTCGGCGCAACGGCAAGAAATCAAATCATCTGTTCTGTCAGTCTCTCGTTTTCATTCGTCTTCCCAATTCAGCCACCAACACGCAAGCTTGAACTTTTGGCAAGGAGCGCCCCCCCATATTCTCAAGTCCAACCCTGCCAAGCCCCGACCGTATCCCGCCCGCCCATTCAACCAGTCAGAATGCGCTAATTTACAAGAACTTGTATCAAGACTTTAGATCCTCCTGGAAACTTGGAAGCTTAGAAGCTTGGGGCGGTTAAGCTTAAGAGCACGTATTAGTGTCACACTGAGATACCTTGGTAATGTATTGCACAACCAACTGTCAGGCAAATCCACTAGACAAAGGAGCCCGAGATGGTCAAAAGAGCTATTTAATAATATCCGCTACCTCGGCATACTGCCCGCTTTACAAGAAACAAAGGGTCTTCATTTCCCTGCATGTCCTGATCTTATGACTTGCATTGGAGCATCACCCCACTCAACACCTTCACAGACTGGCCTACACTCGATCGCCGTGCCATTTCTTCCCTTGATGACCTGTATCCCATCTGCAATCTCACTTCCACGCCCGCAATCCCGACCATGGATCTTGCTGACCGGCTTGAGAAGTCGGCGGTGCCGGGTAATCCTGGGCGCCATAGTGGATTGTCTGCTGTGGGCCAATGGGCGGCGGGCCGGGCGGGGGCGGCGGGAGCGTATATCCATGGGGCGGAACGCCCTGTGAAGGCGGCCTGTTCATCTGCTGGCCCATCTGCTGTTGCTGTTGCTGCTGCTGCTGGGGTTGCGCTACCTGCTGCGCCTGGGGTTGTTGCGAGTACGCGCCGCCATAGGCATTAGAAAATGTGGATTGGTTAGGTGGCGGCGATGCTGGGCCGCGCATAAATGACGTCTGTGTAGCGGGAGGAGAGGCCGGGCCACGGATACCAAAGGACGATTGCGTTGGTGGTGGCGATGTGGGTCCTGGGTTGAGCCCGTAAAAAGCCGGATCGTATGTTGTAGGATGATTGAAGCCTGCGGGAGCACCGGATTGCGGGGACTGCATTCCGCCTTGTTGGCTGGCCAAGCTGGGGTTCCCATAAGTAGAGCTTTGGTGAGATATTTGGTTGGGTGGCGGCGAGGTAGGAAGCCCATGGGCCTGGCCGTGGCCATACTGGTATCCATCATAGCGAGGGGCTTGGCCAGATGAAAAGAGCGCCGGGGGTCTTCGAGAGCCAGCGCCCAGGACGGCATCATGATCGGCCGGGCTTGATACTGAAGTCTGGGGCTGGTCCATCGACATTCTACTCATCAACTGGCGCATGCGCTCCTGCTCCAACTCGGCCTGGGGCGCCTTATTGCGGTTTGCTGTAATGCGATCAAGCAGTTGGGAGCCTTCTGTTCTCCGGTTGTTGACAAAGGCATCAACGTTCTTGCGCAAACTCTCAACCGTATCTTTCATTTCCGAATACCAGGTCTTAGCTCTTTGCAGGCCGGACTCGAGATCCAAAAACTCCTCGTAGGCGCGCTTGTACTTTGTTACAACAGTAGACTGTTGGCGTTGAACAGACTCCCATTTAGTTTGCTCGGAGCGAACGCGCTTGTCTTGCAGCAGCGCATTAAAGGTCACGGTCAGTTCTTTGAGCATTGCAGCCTGCTTGTGATACGCCTGGAGCAATCTGTTCTGGTATGAACGGAATTTTTCGAGCTCCGACTGGAAGAGCTGGCTCTCGTAGTTGGAGATGCTCTTCTTATTGAGGATCAGAATTTGAGAGATATCGTCATTGTGGGCCTGCGTTTGACGAGGTGTATGTTAGCGAAAGTTCCGGCATATAGCCAAGCCAGCCATTTTTACGGCATGTGATCATCAACTTGCCTTTTCCTTGAGATCCTTCATGATCTGATTCCGTTCGCGCTTCAACAGATTTAATTTCTTCAAGATGTCTTCCACCTTTGTAATTTGGTCGTGGACACTGAGCGAGCCGTCATCGAAATCCGCATCCAGCAAGTTTTGCTCCTTTGCAGGGCTGCTGATGGTGCCTGCGGCCTTGGCTTTGGCCAATGCCGCTGCAAAGAGGCCATCCGTATCACCATTTTCTGAGGCTTTGCGCATCTCCTCAAACTCGGCTTCGTTTTGGCGCAGCTTGGTCGCAAGGTGATTGTCGGTACGCGAAGCATCTTCAAGGGCCTCCCTATAGCCTCGAATGTCATTGCGAAGGGTGGTGGTAAGAGAAGAACTTGGTTGTTGGGTCCACTCAGCATCGTACTTTGATCGCATTTTTTCGCAGACACTGGCCTCAGTATCAAGATCTTTCTTGCAGTTATCCAGCGTCGATATTATGGCTGCTTTTTGCGCATGCAGTACTTCGAAAATGCTGCTTGGATTCTCATGACCAGCAACATCACCACACCAAGTTCTAAAGTCGTCGTCAGGCCTCAGTTCACGGTCCATGCCACCCTTTAGCACTTGTAATGACCCAGGTAGCCGCAGGTAGTCGAGGCTGGCTGCCATCTCGGTGTTGGCAATGTCGACGCGTTCCTGTTCAGCACGAACCAGCTTTGCCTTTTCCTCGTCGTACAGACTGGCGGACTCGGTTACTGCCATGGGCACGATCTTGGCGAAAAGGTCGGGGCCGGTGATGCGCTGGATATCTTGGCCGGCGTAAAGTTCAGTGACAGGAATAGGTTTGGCGGCTGGCAGCTTCGGAATTGGGGCTAGGCTCGCTTCGGCAGGAACGGCTTGGTGGTAGATGAAATCGTTGTCTTTAGAAAACTCCTTGAGTTTTTCCTGGATGGCAGCCAACTGTCTCTTGGTCATGTCCTGGAGAGTTGAGCCACAATCGGCGGGTAGATTGGAGTTGGATGGTGTCGTGTTGGGAAAGGAAACAGCCGTTTTATTTGCTTCCTTGGCCATACGCTCTGCCACTTGAAGACGGCCAACAGCAACGCCATGGTGGTTTGCATCGTCATCAGCAAGCGATTGGTAGTATTGGCTCATGGCAGCAAGAAGATTGGCCTTGACCTGGACTAGCATCTGCCAGATCTTTTCAAACACTGCCTTGTTGACGTTTTCTTGCACGCCTTCAATGGCTTGAGAATATAGGTAGGAAGCCTGACTACACAGCTTTGCAAGCAGGCCATTTTTCTTCTCGTCGCGAATCTGACGCTCTAGGAAGACCTCGGTAGCCTGAGCTAGCATGATGGCAATCAAAGTCTTGACGGTATCGCGGCTCAAATCGACGGACGGGGCATGCAGAAAGTTTTCATTGATATAGGTGAACATGCCGGCGGCTGCTTGGAACGAATGATATGACATTTTGAGGCCGGACTCCTCGGAGCGGTTCTGACTGGCGGCATGGCATGAAAGCACGGCGGAGATGTTGAAGATGATGGAAGCCTTTTCAAAAGCAAGAGAGTACTGTGATGTTGACTTGTGTGTGAATGCGTCAAACCTGTGGATTGGCAAATGGTGTTAACGCCAGCAAAGAAGAAAAGCGTGTTGTCATTTACACTCACCATGTAAAGGATATTTTGATGTGCTGCTCGTCAACGGGAAACCTCAGATCAAGCAATTCAAGTTGACCGTAGTAGCGGTAGAGAATGTCGCGGCCTGCAGTGCTGTCCTTTCCGGCGCCCCGTATGTCCTGGCGCAGGCGATTTAAGGCGGCACATTCTTCGGCATAGCGCTCGGGGTCATCGCCGTAGGTATCGCGAATGTAGTCTTTAAGAGGGACAACCCAGTCGATTTCGCTGGTGGCCTTGAGCGGCGCCGAAATCATGGGCGACTGAGGCATGGTGAGAGGCGGTGGCGGAGCAGAGCGACGAGCTGAAGAGGCGTGTCGGGACTCTATCGGGATTGAGATGCGGCATATAGCACAATAGGTTTATTATCGCGGCTAATCGGATATGGGCCGGCGGGCAGCTCTGGAGGGATTCAGGTGCGCGTATGTGGATCGGGTGATGTCAAAGCTGCCAAGTCCTTCTGATGAGAGACAAACAGATTGCATGCGGGGTCGGTCGGGGTCGAGGGCAGATCCAGAGCAAGGATGAGCAGTAAAAAGCTAAGCGCAGCAAGCAAGAGGTGATGGCGATGGCGATGGTGATGGCGGTGTTTTGATGCTGGCGGGGTGGTCGAGAGTTCAGCAAGCTTGGCTGAACAGAGGAAGCGGAGCCAGCTCGTGGAGCTTAGATCCCAAAGAGAGAGAAGAGGGGTCAGCGTAGAATTGATGATGGTCCGACGGAGAGCGCAGGATCGAATGGCAGGCAAACAAGGACACGGCGCTGCACTTGTAGGACTGGCAATGGCAAGATCAAAGGGCGGGCCACGGAGAAGAGACGACGTGGATGGATGCACAGGTCAGGCCCAAAGAGGGGTGGTCCGGGGCGAACTTGGCCTGTCGCCGAGGACGAGGGGGGCGGGGAATTGGATTGGAGCAGTTGTTCAATTGCAACAGTGGCTCAGCTCTGGCATCACGAGCCACGCGAAATCAAGGGGAGCCTGCGGCGGCGGCGGCGGGCAGCAGGTGCGGGAGGGCGAGTGAGGGGGGATGATGCCGGGAGATGGATACACGGCGGAGGGAGAATGGCTGCGGGGAAAAATTAAATTCAGAGCGGCAATGGAGGGCTCGGCGAGGAAGGAAAGCCAGACCAGACGGTGTTGTTGCTGCCGAGACTAAGACTGAGACTGAGACAGAGCGCTGTTGCGCACTGTACAATAAGCCCTGTCTCTAGCAGGTTACAGTGGCAGGCAGCCCTGGGAGCCAGCTGTAGCACTGTGCATACGAGTCTATTTCAGCACTGTACTGTCCGGTCTTTCGTCATCGTCGAATATGGAATATGAGACCCAGTCTGGTTGATTGATGCTATTAACTAATGTTGCTCTGATAACTGTCTCTCGTCGAGTCCTTTCCACCACATGTGCCCCATCTCGATCTCTGAGACCCCGTCGGCGCTTGTCTGGTCGTTTCTTTTCTCCCCAGAGCTAACTATCTACTTGACTATGTGATGTGATAGTTCATCTTGCGACATTCGCCATCCCACCTCCCTCCGATGGTGCATGAAGAATTTCCATGATTCCAAGGCAGCTTGCATTCGCTGTGAAATGTAACGACGCTCTGCTCGCCGGCCAATGCAGACCTTGCCTTCCTGCTCCATTTCTGCCGGGCCTTTCTACCCGCCCAACTCACCTCTATCAGCATGCAAGCCTGCATCTCTAACCTGCCATTGGTCCACCAGGCCCCCGTGGTGTTCTCTCCCCGATCAAGCCTGCAGGCCCCCTGGTCGCGCTACTGGCGAGAACTGGAAGTCTTCTGGCCAAACATTGACCCTCACCTGCCCGCTAAGCTTGTTTTCCCGCTCGTTAGCCGCCGCCAGCCATTTGCTTTAACCTCTTGCAGCTGATTCTTCTGTCGCCTTTCGCCAGTGACATGATCTCGGGCCTATACATTGCATCTGGCGATACACAAACATAGACTAGACTTGACGTCTAATAATTGACTAGTTTTCTATTTTAATTTTGTCAAGCTAAATGTTGGTACAGCACAACCGACTTGGACGATGGCCATGCCCATGCTACAAAGCCGGCTGAGAAGGGAAGGGTAAAAAGAGTGAGATATGTTACAGTATAGCGGCAGCTTCGCCAAGGACAGCTATGCGCAAAGCATCGTGACTATCCAAAAGAAAAGTTGCGCCAAAAAAAAGAGGGGTGAGCTTATGCGTGAAAATAAAATGGACGCATTGCGTGCAAACGTGAATGTGCGAGCGTGTGTATCATGAGCAAAGATAAAAAAGACTACAATGAGCGGAGAAATACAAGAGGGACAGTGCTGTCGTAAAGAAGTTTGTTTAGCTTGAGTCCTTCTTGTTCTTGTCGTCGTCATTCTTGTCTGATGCCTTGTCCTCGGCATCTTTCTCCGCCCGGTGCGCTGCGTTCTTAGTCAGTGTGTGCCAGAGCGACTTGATAAAGCCTTCGTTCTTGTGGGAACCTTCCATGGAACTAGTAGGTGGTTGAGGGTTAGTAGAGACGCTCGAGTCGTGCTTGAAGCAAGGGGTAGGGAAACTCACCCAGCGTTCGTCCCGGACATGTTCATGATTCGCTTAGCGGAAGAGTCGTTCATCTCATCCGCCAGGAGCTCCAGAATAGCCCGCTGGTTTGATGTCAAGTACTTGGGCAACCCAACCTTGAACTCCACCCGCATATCTCCCTTGCCACGACCGTTGATGCGGGGCATACCGAGTCCGGTGAGAGTCAGCTTGTCGCCCGTGTTAGTGCCGGTTGCCACGCGGACACTGACATTGCCATCCAGCGTCGGAACCGCCACTTCACCACCAAGCGCAGCCGTCGTGAGGGGGATAGACGCCGTGTAGAGGATATCCGATCCAGCACGAGTGAAGCGCGAGTCCGGCGCCACACGGACAAAGACATACAGGTCACCGCGCTTGGTGCGAACCCCTTCTTGCACTTGTCCTGTTGCTGGCGCATCGCCGGCGCCGTCAATGCGTAGTCGCATGCCATCGTCAACGCCGGCGGGGATGTCTACCGTGATAGTCTTGCGCGTGCGTACCACGCCGTAGCCGTCGCAAGGGCGGCATTCGAAGCCGCGTGGGTACGACTGGCCCGATCCTTGGCAGGTCGTGCAGGTAGTGGCAATCTGGAAGCCACCGGGAATGTTGCGTACAACTTGGCCAGCACCGTGGCATGTCGGGCAGGTTGAGCGCTTGACACCACTCTTAACACCGCGGCCATCACATGACGTGCAGCTAGTAGTGGGCGTAATATTGATCTTTTTGCTGACACCCTGCGCAGCTTCTTGGAAAGAGATGGTAGCCTGAACCTCAATATTCTCACCCACAATAATCCCAGGATAGTCAGAGCCACGACCACCTCCGGCGCCTCCAAAGGGGCCGCGGCCGCCGGTAAATGCCGAGAATATGTCTTCGAACCCAAAGCCTCCGCCAAAGCCGCCTCCCTGGAAGCCGTGGAAGGGGTTGCCGCCAGCAGCGCCAGGATGAGGGCCACCAGGACTGCCATTGGCATCAAAGGCACCGGCACCAAACTGGTCAAATTGCTTGCGCTTGTCGGTATCCGAGAGTATTTCGTAGGCTGCCTGGATCTCGCCAAACTTGTCTTTGGCGCCAGCCTCTTTGTTTGTATCTGGGTGGTACTTTTTGGCCAGGCCGTAGTACGCCTTTTTGATTTCGCCGGCGGTTGCTGACTTGCTGACGCCGAGGGTTTGATACGGATCTTTCATGGCAAGCTGGCTGGAGGTCGCATGGAATTTCTGTATAAAGCCGCAGCAATTAGCATTCTTGTTTAATTGAGCTTAGTACGGGTAGTTGGAAGAGAAGCTAATACATACCCTTACGCTGGATGTCATAGTCCCTGCGCCAGAGTTTGCTGACGGCCGAGACGGCCCGTGAAAGCCGCGGGCCTGCGACGTGCACCCATTCTGAAGTTGCCGGGAGGAGACTTTAGCGCTGTGCGTGAGTAGGCGCCGGGACACGCCCGACTTGAATATGGCGCTGGAGCTCATGGTGTTTGAGTGAGTGGTGGTCTAGAGAGGCGTGCTGGATATCGGGACAAAAAACCCCACCACTGCAGGTTTGTAAGCAAGTATAGTCGAAAAGAGCTGAGATATGCAGTTTGTAGAAGAGTAGAGATTTGTCTCGCAATTGAACAGAAAAAAATCAAAGTGCCCCAAGCAAGCAAAAAAAAGGATGCCTTGGAGCAAGCAAGAAAGAGAACTCCGGGAACAAGGCGAAGGCTACCAGGACGAGACGGACAGTGAACGTGCCAGGCGCAGTTTTCGCAGATGTTCGGTGAGTTTCGATGATGCTCTTCAATCAATCGTGATGACCAAAACTTTTTCCCGCCTTGCCTCATTGAGCCGCCCTGGGGACTGCCCTGTCTTTTGGCAGCTGCCAGCAGCTGTAGGCTACCTTGAAGCCCCTCTGTCGCCCACTTCATGATTAAAAATATGACAAGGGCAAAAAGAGCAGCCGTAGGAGGTCAGTGTGCTTGCAGATAAGTGGGGCGCAGCTGTTGCTTCTGGCCGCGCCTGGCAGCAGCGCGCCCAAAGGCAGCGCCCATCTCCCAGTTCCCCAAGACAAAGATACGGAACCAACAAAAAGCAGCAGGCTGTGAGAATAGCAATACTGGTGGAATTGAGTGAAGAGCGTTGTCTAAAGTATGATACTAGACAAAATCATAAAAAAAAATCCGACAACTCCAGATAAAAAAAAGAAAGACCAAAAGAAAAAGTCACCCCCAAGGGAGACACAAGCTATGCGCCAAAGACACCCCACTACTCCAAAGTCCGTTCGGGATCAGCCATGACAGACAGAATACATGATGGCATGACGCACTTGCACAAGACCATCTCCCACCGCTGTTGTTATGTCTAACCGCTAAGTATGCTCTCAACACCATATGTGAAAGCCAACAGCTCTCCGAAAACAGGCCGAAGTAGGGCCAAAAAAAATCAAGGTAAAGAAACTCGTAGGATATCAACCCAGGCAAACGGGAAAAGAAGAAAAAAAAGGGAATCCAAAAGCAGAAGATTTCGCGTAGGCTCATCTGCCCAAAGGAGAGGCCATGGCCATCGCGTATAAATGTGGACTGGTACCGCCGTATGCCACTTGAGGCACAGAATGTACGTACGATTCATGAAGAAGAGAAATGAAACAAGGGCAAAAACTGTAGCGCAGCAGACGATTGTCTGTGTAGCTCACTCTGCTGCTCAGTTGATACGGATGTGGAGGAACAAGACAGTCATGCTAGTTCCTACAACACAGCTCCAAGTGTAGCCGTCTGTCTATTTTATCAAGGGCTCGGTCGGGGTGAGGATGAGGCGCTGCGGCCGCGGGCCTTGTTGGCGCAAAGTCGAGATGAAATGGACCATGGCATCGGCCTCGTTTATCATGGCCTCGTCGAAATGCTTCTGCACCGACGCTGCCAAATTTTCTCTTGTCTGTCGCTGGAGACGGTTGTTCCGGCGGCGAGCAGCAACCATTGTTGGAGACATCATGCCGATGCTGCCCGGGAGACAGAGCCAGAAGTGGTACGACGAGTGCAAGTAGGCAGGTGGCGTTTCGAGGTTATGTTCGCGACGGTAGTTGTGAAGGGCCTCACGGTCAAATTTAAGCCAGTCAACCTACATTGAGGAAAAAACGCAAACATTGTTAGTGATGAGCGCGGGTCGGGTGAGGGGAGGAAAACACGGGCCGGGAGGGGCTCAAAGAATCGTCTCCGGAGAAGAAGAGGTGAGGCAAGAAGACTTACAGAGGCATGTGAATGTTCAGGCGAGACCGCTCTGCTATGAATTGGCGGTAGGATAGGCGTCTCTTTGGCTTGCCTCTTTTTGTTGGTACCCTTTTCCTTGTGACTGTCGGTCTTGGTATCGTCGTGATTGCGCGGCTTCGAGGGCGCCATTGTGGAATTGTATGCGTGTGGGTTGGTGGGTGTGATGTGAGTGGATGACGGAGAAGAAAAGATGCCTCAAAACTATGGACAGAACGTTTGGGTAGTTGTGGTCAACCGGCAGATCGGGGTAGGCTCGGTGTCTGGAGAAGGTCGCGAAGTGGCAGGGCCGACAAAGAGACTGAAAGGCGAGGGTGGCGACAGTAATGAAAACACGAGCTGAATATGCTGGGTCATTGAAAAAGACGAAACAAACACAAGCAAAGAAAGAAATAACTTCTGGCGAACGAGACCCGAGGAGCAAACTTTCAGGACGAGGCAGAAGGAGTGAAAGAGAAAAAATGCTTGGGAATCACGCCAAAGTTTACCAAGCAATCCGTTGTGTGGGAAAGCTGTTTGCTCGCTATTCTCCTGCAAGCGGTTTTCGTCTTCTTTTCCTTGTCTTTTTTCCTTCATTTTCCACTCACGAGCCCCCCAGACAGGGCTTATCGCTGCCAGCTGCCATATACCGACTAAGTCGACGTCACTAGCATCATATTTCATTGGTCGGATAAGTTGATAAGATATCCCATGCACAAAAGGCGAAAAGCGGGTCCATGATCTCTAGGGTCGAGGGTTTAGGTTCTTGTTTTTTAGTGCTTTCTTTTTTGCCGCGGATGGCAAACCGCCGGTTCAGTGGTAGCCAGGTAATTCAGGAATGCTCATGCAATAAGTCATCGATAACCGACGCCAGGCCATCAATGGCATCAATTGAAGTTGATTGTTCTGTAGATCAGCAGCAACATTTTCAAATGGCATCAAGTGCGAGGGCTTTTGGACTCATGCTGGGCGGGGTTTTGGGGCATCTTTGGAAAGGGGGCAAAGTCTGGTGGAAGAAGACTGATTGATGGATGTTGACCAACCAAAAAAAAATAAAACTCGTTTAGCAAGCTGGGTTTTCTGCAGAACAAAGAAAGAGCCCTTCATCTGGGATGCAAGGAAGGAAGCGCCCCGATTAGTCATTCGAAAGCCCCATAATTCAGACTGTAAATAAGGAGACAAAGATAGGAAAATAAACAATAATAAACTTCTATTTTCGGATGCAGTGCTCATTCTGCGGCCGGCGATCGCGGCCAACTAAATTAGCAAGTGAAACCAGAACTACACATGCAATTGTGCAGCTTTTGAGATCTTGACTGCTCCATGGAGTCATGGTGTATTGAGGCTGCCAACATGTATGTATGTCTGTAACTACATGTCTTGTCTAGCACTGGTACGTATGTTTGGGTAGCCCTATAGCAAACCATAGCAGGCTGTCATAAGACATTAACTACAAGTAGTACGGTCCAGTACTATGGCTGGCTGTATGCGATGCAGCTGTAGTGGCGGCATGGCTGAGCGAGCCTAAAGTTACACCTGCATCTATATGTAGTGTCGCGTTACCGGAGCTCTTGTTTTCAGTATATTAGCTGATCGAACGAACGCCGGTGGCTATTCCATTATTGTCGTGAAGCGGGGGTGGTATTTGTACCAGTACAAGTGCAAGTATGCACATATGTACATAACTACATACATGTAACCCGCCAGTTGATGCTTGTAGTTGTAAATGGCCACATTCTTCACAAGTACATACCACATAGCCGTGAAGAACCATCACACTTAGAGCTTGACACCCCTGCACTACATGGTCATGATATGCTAAGCCGGAACATGATTTTGCCCTGAGCCTGTTGAGGACTACCGGACTCGTGACGTCGGGATTTACTTTGCAGGTCACCTGTACACAACGACGAAAGCCTCCTCTCTCCTAATACAGCGCATGCGCCGATTAGACTGGTGGAATGGACGACAAATCATGTGTTGAGCTCTCCGCACAGAGAAATTGGGTGGGGTAGCTCAGCTTCTCCAACAAGAGTCATGATGGCATGTATCTATGTACAACACATCCGTAGTCATGCTAGTAGTTGGTGGTAGCAATAGTAGTAGTACTACGGTACAAGCACGGAAAACGGACGCGGGAAAAAAGAGATAAAGTCGTATACCTTCCGCATTCCACCCTTACGTCATCATACTTTTGGCACTGTAGTCCTTTCTTCTTGCGGGCAGAAAAGCAAAGAAAATGGCTGGAGGGATCTGCAGGTGCAAGACAAGATATTTGCGGGCAGGGTGGTATTGAGCCTTTCAGCTTGGAATTTGTCCATGGTCATGGACATGGCATGACAGAAGAGGGGAGGAGGAAATAGAGAATTTTCTGAGTATCCTAGTGTCATTCATAATGCAGGAGGATAGATACAACGAGATGTTGGATGTTGGACGTATCTATACTGTAGCTGACGCGAGGCTTGCCATCAAGCCTCTGTAAGCTGATAAATGTAAGTGACATGATTCCTAGGTCAGCGCTAACCGAATCTGTGCTAGCCAACCAGTAAACAAAGAGCACCCGCCAGGCTGAAGAAGACGGCGCGGATGAACAAAGCGTTGGCCTGCGGCTTTTAGAGGGTCTGTTCCTGTGTTAGTGCGGCTGCTATTTCTAGCATGTTTTTCCTTGCACGCCAGAGATCTGTCTGGAGCTTCTAGAGCGTGGGATACACCGAGGGGGCAGGGCAGTGGTGTCGGCGAGATTTTTTTCTATACGAGTGTTTGGAGAAAATAAGAAGACACGATCCGAGAACCAGATCTTTGGATACTTTTCAAGGCAGTAGCGCGCGTTTGTCTGTGACTCAAAACGTGGCTGTATTGTTCCGAGTGTGGCGTAAAGGCACAAGCCCAACGTCCCGCGTCCTGCCCGGGCCGTTCCAGCGGGCCTCAGGTAGGCCTTTGGAATAATTGAATTCCCTGCTCCCGCGGCCGGCCGCACAAGCTCCAATCCTTTGAAGGCTGCGGGTACTCCCACCCTGACAATATCGTGATCCTTCGCTTCAGGCCGTACACGAATAGCAGCGGTCGGCTGGTCTTCGCCCTTGTGCTGGGAAAATGGGAAAAGCCCTGTGTGAGGCCCACTTCAAGCTAAGTGTGTATGTACAGAGGTTTGTTCCATCAGCTAACCCTGGTGGTAGATGCCGGCACCTCCAAAGATCTGGCAGATGAAAATTTGCGTCTCTCCTCTCTTCTCTGGCTTCGCAGCAGCGCACACATCCATTTGCCATGCATGTGGATTGATTGTGAATGTTTGCCCATCATTCTTTCGAGACAGCCCAGACAGGCTGCCCTGGCTACTTCAACCCACCCAGAAATGTATTGCTGCTGTCTTGGCTTCATGCAAAGCTGCACCAAGACCCGCCAGCTAGCGGCAAGGCCCGGTTGTCACGGCCGTTTTATCCGCTCTGAGCACCACAATGTGAGTCGAGCAATATCCACAAACACAGATACAGACCAGCCAGTACCGCATTTCGCTTCCCTGCGCTTGGCCAAATCTCTGCTCACCCGGCAGCATATACAAGCGGCCAAGTATGAATTGGTGGCCTGAAACGAGGTGTCTGGATCGTCACTTGGACAGTGCGCGCTCAGAGGCAGATGAGAAGGCTGGCGGATTGATGTGTCTATACAAGCACGCACATTTCGCAACAACCTCTCCACTGGCGACTCTCCTAATAGCACGAGAGATTCCGTTCCGCCAGACTCTCGGTCGTGTCTCTGTCATCTTCCTCCCCGTCTAGCTACAGGCACCATCCCCGTCACGGCGCCAGCTCGCCCTCGCCCACGTCCATACAATACAGTACAAGTATATGCACAAGCTCAAGCTCAATTGATGCGTGTCAAATGCTTGATAGCAGGCCACCTCGGCTTCTTGCTGCGCTGTGCGGGAGTGTCTGTTGTGTTTGGACGGACTGTGCTGTCAGTACTGTGCTGTGGTTTTGTTGCCTCCTGTTGCTGATCGCAAACGGGGGCGGCTAGTCAGGCCCATTAGACATGTCAAAGTTGGCAGATGTCCGCAGACTTCTCCGCGTTGAGGCGTTGGTGGCTCAAGGCTTCGCTGTATGTAGCAATCAATGTTGCTGTGTCTCCGCGGACTCGAGTCAACGTGTCTGCAGGTATATATAGATTTGTACATGAATACAAGTCAAGTCCTACAGCTAGCTATAACTACAGCTACAGGTACAATTTCCCTCACACTTGCTCTCTGCTGGTCGCCTGTATATTTCCACTTGCATTGTGACTATACGCCCAATCAAGACCTTAACGCAGGGGAGCTGGAATAACCCGAGAAAAAAAAAAGAGAGGGGGGAGGAGGGAAAAGACCAAAACGAGGCACCTTTCATGTTGTTGGTTTCCCGCCTTCTTTCTCTTTTCCTTTCTTCTACCGCTCTTGTCTTTTCTTCCTTTTTTTTTTCTTTTCGTCTCTGCTTCAGACTGCTTCTCTGCCCTTGTTCCCTGTCTGTATCTCTGATCTTTGATCTTAGCCTTTGACCTGTCCATCGTGTTTTCTCCCGCTACGCTGCAATAACTGCACGAACCCTAGTTCCTGGCTCTAGCTTTTGGCCCTGACTCTGGCTTCTGGACTCTCTCGTTATACTTCTATTTATCATCTATCTCTGTTTCCCTTTCTTTTCCTGTCGAATTCTCAGCACAGGGAGCCCGGCCACCACAGTCTCGTCTCGCCTACTCTTTGTCCTCTTGTCCTTCCTGGATTTGCTGATAGCACATCCTAGTCTGTTGTACATAAACACTGGCTATTGTTCCTCTTTTCTTCGCCCACACTTTTTCTCTACGCCGTCTTGCTAGTTTGGTTGACATCTCAAAAGTACCATCTACAGACAGTATCCGGCTCATTCTCGCCATGTCCTAAGAAGCCCCCATCGCCAAGTTTGGAGTGGTTGCTTGCTTGACACCGACTTAGTCGTCTGGTCGGCCTTTTTGTGGCTTTTTGTTTTACCTGTCCTATTGTTCTTGCCATCTACAGCTCCATCAATAATTTTGATCACCTCACCGACTCGGCCTCTCACTTTATCCCAGCCCAGTTTCAGTCCCGTGAGCCACTCAATCTGTTGTCAAAAGCTGACGTAGCTGCTTGCTTCGGTTAGCCCGAGCACAAGAAGCGTTTCCTTTCGCTTTTTCTTCTTGTATCTTGTTTCTCCTCGGCTGTCGTGTAGAAAGCAAGTAGCCGAATCAGACTTCATTCCCTCCCGCAGTGTTGTCCAAAGGGTGCTACAGTCCCAAGAGAACGCTCGCTAGAGACACCCTCTCAAGCTCCCTTTCCCCATCAACTCGTTTACCCTGTGCTTGCGCCTTTCTCCCTTGGTGTTTATTGCCTTGCAAGTCTAGTGTAACTAGATCCTTTCAGAGTCGCAGGTCGAGGCTATTGTAGCTTTGCTTTTCTCCTTCCACTTCCCGCCCGCACAAGGTCACCATCACCCACTTGGTCATAGGTCGCGAGGCACGGCTTCGCTTTGGCAATGGCTTCTGTGCTGGGCGCGCATGCTGACTATCAGTTTGCCATGTCCGCAAACGAGATGAAACCAGTACCACCCACAGAGCCCGACATCAAGACAAGCCCGCCTATGGCCATTAAGTCTGAGTTCGGCGATGGTAGAGGGCGACGACGAAGTAGATCGTCACCCGAAGAATATGAAGACGAGGATGGTGGCCAGGCACAGTCGTCTGATGGCCCTACTCGCAAGAGGAGGCGAAGTCGAAAAGGCCTTGACAAAAAGTTTGAATGCCCGCACGAGGGCTGTGGCAAGAGCTATTCGCGCGCTGAACACCTGTAAGTTTCGCATGACTGACACCCATTGTGACGCCATCTTTGCTTCACCCCCACAGTCTGTATCACACAGTGACAGACATCACATGAATATCATGATTTACACCCATGAAGCATCTCACTAACCGCACCACCTTATCACTCTGCTCTTATCCTAGCTATCGTCACCAACTCAACCACAACCCCAAGCAAATCTATAGCTGTGACTTTCCCGATTGTTCACGTACCTTTGTTCGGCTAGACCTATGCAACCGCCACAAGGACCGCCATACGGCCAAGGGATCTGCTTTGAATCGCAAAGATATGCTTGCTAGTCAGAACCAGCAACAACAACAGCAACCCCAGGCTCAAACCCAACTGCCAACTCAAAATCAAGCTGCCCGGTTACAGACTCCAGCCCAGACTAAAATCCAGGCTCAGATTAAAGATCAAAACTTTATTGTTTCGCCTACTGCTGAAACTCCCCGATTCGGCATTGCGGCCTCAGTAGCTGCCACTATGTCCGATTCCATATCTCCTGATATCGAGCGCTCCACTATGGGCTTCAACAAGCTGCAACAGCCAGCTTCCAAAGCTTCTAGTGCTACCCCCTTCTCTGCCGGAAACCACATCCAACAACGACAGCAGCAGATAAATGTCTTTCCGACTAGCGCTCCTCTTGAGCCTGTCGACACTTCTTTCAACTCTCCAATGATGGTAAATCGCCAGATTCCGCTCCAGCAACAGCTTCAATCACCTGGAAGCATAGACTCTGTATGCTCTCAGACTCAGCCAACTATGGGCATTTCGTCGTATCCCACCATGCCGCCTGCGCCATCCCAGTCAACCTTTCCACACACTTCACAGACTGCTTCTCAACATCCGACAAGTTTTATGGGTCACCAGGCCTTTCCGACCTCTTTCGACTTGCCTCCCTCCAACTTTCCTGTGCAAACTACCAGCTCAGAAACTCCATCTCAAGTATTCACCACCAACGAAAATGCACGTGACTTTAATGATGCCTTGACAGCCGGCGTAGCAAACCCCACAGAGATGATGGTCCTTGAGCAAATTCAGACTCTACCCATGTTTGGTAGTGAAGGAATGATGAACAAATCGCCATATGTCAGCATGCCCAACGATCTGATTAGCTACTTATTCAACCAGAGCTCGCCCATCAACAATCCTGTAGCATACCCAACGTAAGTTCAAAACATCGCCCCTCATACTACATAGTTACTTAAAGCTCTAACAAGACGTAGAAGCGGATTTTCCAGCTACAGCCAGATGTATATGGGCCCTGATGGTAATCAGATGGGCTATTTCCCAAATGTTCCACAACAAGTCATGGCCGTCAACAATCTCCTTGAGCAGGATGTCCCTGAAGCATCAATATCGGAAGATAAGAGCCAGGAAATATTCGACTACATGAAGAAACACTTTATTGAGCGTGGGACAGTCCCTGCCGACCGCAATGGAGAAACCTTTTTACAGGGTGACCGTTCGCAGCCAACACATAGCCTTAGCCGGCGCATGATGCAGACTTACATCGGGTCATATTGGCTTCACTTTAGTGACCAAGTACCCTTTTTGCACAAGCCGACTTTTTCGCCTGACCAGACCCCGAATCTTCTTCTTTTAGCCATGATGGCCATCGGAGCCGTATGTCTAGAAAAGACAAGCAAGAGTGATTGCGAGTCTACTAGCGCAAACACGTCAACAGACGCGCGACTTTCCAACTTTCTTGCATGGCATATCCGGTGGGAAACCTTTATGGACAATCACTTCCGCCCACCTGCTAAACTCTGGGCCTTCCAAACCTTTTTGCTCCTGGAACTCTATGAAAAGATGTACGCTACTCGAGAACTTCATGAGCGGGCTTTGATCCACCATGCTACAACTATTGCCATGATGCGCCGTGGTCGCGCCTTGATTGGCAAGTCGTCTAGAGATTCTCCCTCGCAACGTGATGATGCGTCCGGTGGACGGGCATCACGACATTCGTCTACACCTGGGCCCAGCACGGCGGATGATTGGTGGAGCCAGTGGATCATGAACGAGTCTACACGCCGAACTGCGTTTGCAGCTTTTGTGATTGACTCGATCCATGCAACCATGTTTGGCCATTCCACTGTCATGGTGGCCCATGAAATGAGACTCCCGCTCCCCTGCGACGAAACATTATGGCGAGCAACTAGCGGGTCCGAGGTTGGCAGGCTGGAGACAGTCATGGCCTCGAATGGATTCAAGCCAGTGTCGTTCCTGGAGGGTCTAAAGCGGACGCTTCAAGGGCTTGAAGTACAGACCAACTCATTTGGTCGCACGGTGCTCATGTCAGGTCTCCTAAGTGTTTCGTGGCATATGCAGCAGAGAGACCTACAGGTCAATGTTCTTGGGAGCGGCGTTTCACAGGCCCTTGGTGGACGCGATAAATGGCGCATTACCTTGACTAAAGCATTTGACTCTTGGAAACAAGACTTTGACAAGGCTCTTGAAAAGGCTCGAAATGACCCGTACAGCAACAGCGACATGAATGCCAACCCCCGTGAGGAGTCCAATGTGGTTTTTGAAAGTCGTACAGTACTGCACCACCTGGCGCACATGGCCATGCACGTCGATGTTATTGACTGCCAAATCTTCGCGCGGGCAAAGCGGCTGCTCGGTCGCGCGATTGGCGATGCCGACCTGCGCGGCGCACAGCGGCGCATGAAAGACCAGTGGGCGCCAACAGCCAAGGCGCGCGACGCGACATGGTATGCGCTCAACTTTCTGTGCACGGTGCTGATGCCCGAGGAGCGCGGGCTGCCACGACCGTCGGACTTTAATCCAGACGACCCGTACAGCGCGCGCGACGACGTGCTATTGAACCGGCCATGGGTGGTGTATCTCGCGTCGCTGGTCGTCTGGTGCTACGGCTTTGCACTCGAGGGCCCGTGTGCCGACGAGCCGGTGCCCAAGACGAAGCGCGAGGCGGTGCAGCAGATGAAGACATATCTGAGCAAATATAGCAATGTCAGCTCGCCTGATGCGCTGATCCACATGCGCGGACTGAACAAAAACACAGCCGTCATGATGGTGCTCCGTGATAGCTTCGAGAAAACAAGGTGGCAGCTGCTGCATGAGGGCGCAAACCTGCTTGAAAATTGTATCAGACTCAACTCGGGAGACCGAGTGTGAGGGTGATGGGGAGGGGCTTGGGTGGTGGTTCCTTGTCTTTTTTTTGTTCTTTTTTGGCTGTATATTTTTGCCATGTTGCTTTAGCTCTGGTCTAGTTGTGTCTTTGTTACGTGGTTGGCGTTTATATACCCTTTCTCTCTTTCTTGCGTTGCCCAAAGAGTCTTTGCCAAAAAGGAAAATGCTATCGAGAATGTGCATGTAGAAGTGAAGTTACTAGCGCTGTTATTCACCCAAGTATATAATAACCATAGCATCCCGGCGGTAGCGGTCTACAACTTGCTCCTCGGCTCAATCATGGATTTATCAATGTCCGCTTTATCATGCGAAGCCATTGAAACAATATCCCCGGCCTCATTCCGTATCGTGCCCTTGATATGCGCCATGCGCCGGCCGATGCTAACAACCTCACAGTGGACCGTCAAGACGTCGCCGGCAAAGGCCGGCCGCAGGTACGTGATGCTGAGGTTGCGCGAGACGCCCAGCAACTCCCAGAAGCCGGGCCGCTGCACAGGCAGCAGGGTCATGCCGGTTAGCACATCGAACAGCGACGCCGTGCAGCCGCCGTGCAGCGTCATCGGGTTGCAGTGCGCCCGCTGCACCGTGTACTCGAACGTGGCCGTCGGCAGCGGGCCGCCCGTGTAGTCCTTGAGCTTCACGTGGCGCAGCAGCGGCGAGGTAAAGTCCTGTCGGGCAGAGGAGGGTCAGCGCGTCCGGTGCTAGGTGGTAGGGGCACGTAGCTCCCGGCGGGGCGAGAGCGGTACTCACACTTCTGGCGTGCTGCTCGTCCGGTTCCGGCTCCTCCAGCCATGCGGCAAATCTGTCGTCTACTGTTTTCCCCCAGAAGCAGCGTTGCGGCCGCGACATGGTCGTGGCGTCGGCATCGGTGTCGGCCCCGGCGTTAGCGGCAGCGGCATTGTCAGTCTTGTGGTTCTCGTTGGTCATGGTGGATGGTGAGATTTTGACAGAGTAAGCTTATACCCCAAGCATGTAAGGGGAGAGGGGTATGACTACATTATTCTCCCGTTCCAGCAGACTCTCTTTTCCACGGGCTTTTATAGACGGTCCGTCGCCTGGCCCTATCATCCATGCCTGCAAGTCGGTAGTCCGTCTCTCCGCTTAGGGTTATGTCGGAGGTGCGCCCGAGTTGGCGCAGCAGATGACCAACCCTGGCTTAGTCAGCCAAAACAACTAGCCGTCGAGCCTCGGCTCTGGAGCTAGCCCTGCGACAACGTGACGATGCTTGGGCAAGCTTCACGACCATTTGCTGGCTGGCGCCGCGCAGCTTGCTCGATTCGTGCTGCTCTGAATGACTGTGCGCTGTTCTCCTGTGATACCCGCCGTATAATTGCTTTTGTTGTTTGTTTTTCTTCTCGCGCTATTCTGCAACATATGTCGCGACCCCTATAACGACGCCTCGTTCACCCCGACACATACACACACTCCGCTCCCTCGAAATCTTCGCAACTTGCTTCCAACCATGGAGTTCGTCACAGCTCTTCGCGGCCAGTTCGACCCGCAGAAACCGTCGCTGTTCGAGCTGCTCTCGGAGCAGCAGCTCTCTGCTCTGCTGCCGCCGACGCTGCGCTACCTGCTGGTGCTCTGCGCCCAGCGCTACCCACGCTACTTTTTACGGCTGTTGAACTCGTTTGATGAGGCCTATGCGCTGGCAATGGTGGTTGTGGAGCGCTTCTACCTGCGCACGCGCGGCGGCTCCTTCACCGAGAACTTCTATGGGCTGAAGCGCGAAAAGGCCACGGCGACCGAGATCCCCCGCGCCATGTTGGGCGCCGCCGGTGTCGCGCGCGACACGCTGCGGCTGCAGGCGCGCGACGTCTGGGCCAACATTGCCGTGTCCGTCGGCATCCCGTATCTCAAGCGCCGCCTCGACGAGGACTACGAGGTCAATGCGCCGCGCGCCCTGCTCGGCCTGGCCTACACCCGCATGCCAGATAACCCAACCATGCGCCAGCGCTTCGTGCACTACTACCGCTGGTTTCTGCTAAACGTCTATCCCAGCGTCAACGCCGCCTACGGCTTTGCGACGCTGGCGTTCAACCTGGCGTATCTGTTCGACCGCTCGCGCTACCACTCGCCGCTCATGTGGTTTGTTGGCACGCGCATCCGTCGCATGGCCGCCGCAGACTACCAGGCGCTGGAACAAAAGGCGGCTGCGGCGTCGGCAGCCTCAGCGGCTGCGCTGGCGGCCTCTGGCATTGGCGCCAACGCAACAAGGTGGCAGGTGGTTTTGGCCACGCTGCGCAGCCCGCGCCGCATGGGCCAAGGCGTGCTGGCGGGCCTGTCGATGGTGCTACCGGCAAGCATATTTGCGCTCAAGTTCCTCGAGTGGTGGTATGCGTCTGACTTTGCCAAGCAGCTGACGCGCAACGCGACCGAGTCGCTCGAGCTGCCGCCGCCTGTGCTGCCGGTTGTGCGGCGCTTCCGCGCGCTCAACAGCCGCAAGAGCATGGACGAGGCGCGCCGCACGAGCGGGGCATATGAGCGTGCCGCGCACGACGACGAGACTGATGCCGATGAGGAGGCGGGCGATCGGCCGTCGGTCGACGATGCACCTGTGGCCAAAGACTCGCTGCTGCCCATCTTCACGGTTCGTGCGCCCAAGGACTCGGCATTGTGTCCCGTTTGCGAGCAGCACGTGCAGACGGCCACGGCGTGCCAGACGGGCATTGTTTACTGCTACAGCTGCATTCATCGATGGCTCGAGGGCGAGCATCAGCGCCAAGAGGCCTTTATGTTGGGCGACGGCGGGCGCGAGGGCAAGTGGGAGAGCGGCAAGGGCAGATGTCCGGTGACGGGCCGCAGGGTGCTGGGTGGCGTCGAGGGGCTGCGGCGGATCATGATTTAGTTGGTGGAGGGGGAGGGGACGGAAACAGCCGCAGCGCGGCTGCTGGAGGGAGGCGATGCGCAAGGGCGGGCGGCGTGGTGCCCAAAACGGGATTTTTTCCAAGGGAGAGGCTTCTGGAAGAGGAGGACTTTAGGCGGAGACAGACGACCTGAGGCGAGACATCCAGGGAGCCAGCACAATGGGTTTTCTGGTTTCGCTACGAGCAGATGGATTCGCTTCGGCTCTTGTGCCGGGAACAGGGGATGCCGAACCAGACGCGCAGCCGTTGTACGTGAAGGCGGAGGAATGTTTAGGACAATGCCAGCGGCTTCTCAACCTTTGGCCGCGCATTCTTGGCATCATAACAGTGCAGATCCCTCATCGTGGGTGTGGTACATTTAAAAAGCCGGCCCGCCATGACGGCTTCGACGGCGGCAACGAGTGAAACCTGGCTTGCACCCCCACACGAGTCTTGCTCTCAAACACATTGTCCTCTTGTTTCAACGTCTTGCCCCGTCACCACATCTCGCTTCTGCGCTCTCGTTGCCTTCGTTCGCCATGGCCTACGTCCTCGCTGAATCCTACCTCGCCTCCAGCTTTTGGGACGGCTTTTCCATCGTCCAGCCTGCCGCTGTCGCTGCCGGGTCGTGGGCGCAGTATGCCTCCGCCGCTGAAGCGGCAGACATGAATCTCGTGCGCACCACCGACGCCGGCTCGGTCATTCTGCAGATGGATGCCGTCAGCGGCTCGGTTGCAAATGAGACTGCAGACGCCCGCTCTGATTCTGCCGGCGGCCCCAAACGCGGCACCGTCCGCGTGCAGAGCAAGAGGGCTTATTCGAATGGTCTTGTCGTGGTAGACTTGGAACACATGCCGGCCCCTATCTGCGGCGGTCTCCCCCGGTGTAAGTGACCTTTTTGTGCGTGGGGCTCTGTAGGCTCATAAATGTGCTAATATGCCTGTGCAATGTAGTTTTTGCAGCTGGTGCCGACGCAGACCTGATTGTTATCGAAAGCACTAGCGTCGAGAGCTCATCCGAGCTGCACTCAACGACGTGAGCATAGCGCACTCTCCCCTCTTCTTCTACCCATCGACTGACACCCATCTTCCAGCTCCGGGTCCTGCAGGCTGCCCGCGACCGACTCCCTCGCCAACAAGAGCGCGACTGACTGCTTCACACAGTGCGGCTTCTCCACCAGCCCGTACTACGTCGGCAGCTCGTGGAACGCCGCCAACGGTGGCATCTATGCGCTGCTCTGGACAGAGGGCAGCGCGCCAGCCGTCAACGACGATGCGGCAGCCGCGCGCGTCGCCTCGACGTCCGTCTTTGTCGAGCCGGACTCGTCTACCGGGCTCTTTCGCGTTTGGGCCTGGGCCCGCGGCGACGTGCCGGCCGGCGTGCTGGACGGTAGACCGGAGCCGGCGCAGTGGGGCACGCCGCTCGCGGTGTTTGGCGGCGATGCGTGCCAGGGCACAAAGTATTATCATGACCTCCGGCTGGTCTTTGACATGGTACGTTCTGTGCAATCGAGGATTCGCAGTTGCTTGGTCTTCCTTCTTGTGTCTTGTTCCTTTTTTGCTGACTGGCGTCGGGTAGGATTTGTGCAGCGATTCCATTGAAGAAGATTGGGACAAGGGCTGTGCTCAAGCCACGTCCAAGAAGTCGTGTGCGGCATTCGCTTCCGGGAACGCCGAGGCCTTTTCCGAAAAGTAAGTCTGGTCGTCTTTTTTGTGTATTATTTGGGCTTGGCTAACGTGCATGACTGAAAGCTACTGGGAAATCAACTCTGTCAATGTCTACGTTCCCGAGGAAATCAAACCTCTGACGACACTCGGAGGTGCTACGCCGACAGTCACGCAAGCTCCGGGCACCTCGCTCACAGAGGATAAAACCATCTTCAAGGCTACGGGAACATCGACCTTTAGCTGGGACCCAAACAACACGCCTGCTTAGAGCCTCTGTTTACCGTTGATTATACATGCGCTTCCTTTCTCGTTATCATAGTACTCATCTATAGCTTAATCTTACCCTCTATTTTCCACATGTCTCGAGCCTAATGAAATTCGCTTCCCCATCGATACATACAGTCTACAAATACACAACCTGAGGTTTATTATCCATCCGCCCGGTGCTCCCGTACATCTGCGCCGCATTAACCATCAACGATCCGGGACATCCAGCCGAGCCCAGCATCAGCCAGCGGAACAGCACGCCGTTGATGCCATGCAGCAGCGTCTGCACCATCAACAGCCACGAGCGGTTGGGCACAAGGTCCCAGAACAGCCCACGCGGCGGCATCGCCATCAGCGCCTCATAGCTGCTCTGTGCTGCGTCGTAGAAGACGGCTTCGCGCCCGGCACCCCAGTGTACGTGGCCAAAGACGTGGAGCCGCGGCCGTGTGCGCCACACCTCGCGGAGCAGTGATGGGCAGCCAAGGCCCAGGTCGAGGTGCGATTTCTAGCAGGGTTAATAGGAGGCCTGTGGCTGTAGGTAGGGCTCTGGATGGACGGGGGGAGGGGAAGTACCGGCGGGGTGTGGGTGACTAGAATGTCTGTCTCGGGCGGCACGAGACCGGCCCACGGGGCATCTTGTGGGTGATATTGGAAACTAGGTGACATTTGTCAGTTCAAAGACAAAGATTGGGGTCCCGAGTGTTTTCTCCCGCTCATCAACCTACGCATTGTTCTCGCCGCCCAGATAAGGCAAATCCGGTGCGCCAAACACCACGAGCTTTCTACTGCCGTCAAACTCTAGCGTGACAGCCTCGCGCTGCAGGTAAATAACGCCCGTCAAGTCCAGTGTCTGCGCATCATCTGCGCAGTCCGCCTCCAGCCGGGCCTCGGGGTCGAAGAAACTATCATGGTTGCCGCACACCACCACCTTGTAGCGGTGCGGCTGAGCGCGCAGCCAGTCCAGCTGCGCCTGGATGGCGGCCCGCGACCCGCTCGACGCCATGTCGCCGGCGTGAATCAGCAGGTCGCCCGACGGCACGCTGACGGTGCGCTCGTGGGTGTCCGAGATGCACACGACGGTGATGGTCGGGCTGGCACTGTGGCGCAGGTGGTCGACGCTGTCGGGCGTGCGTAACACAGCCGGCGCGCCACGCAGACGGAGCAGCATCTGGTGCGCATGGCTGGTCAAACAAGTCAGTGGCGAGGAGAACAGGTGGTCTAGGAGAGTCGGCGGGTTCCATACGCTCTTGCGGCGCAGGCCAAACTGGAGCAGCACGTTGTTCACGGTGTCGGTCATTTAGAAGGCCACAGTGGGCAGAGAGGTAGCGGGCCAGAAAACGGCAGCGGATGCTCCGTCAGATTTTGCGTGTAGCGGCGTTGTTGTTGCTGCCAGGTTCGTGATCTCGGGCAAAGGCGGTGAGTATGGCCCCACTTTTGGTTAGACTTGCCGGCGGTTTTGGGCCGGTTTTACTTCCGTTGGTATATCAGCCCGTTTTAAAGTGCAGAAAGCGTCATCGAATAAGCCCAAGGTGGACAATTCACCAATCATGGGGCATCAGGGGCGCTGTTTCAGACGGCTGCACAGAGGCAAAACAAGCCAGACAGTCTGTTTTACATGGACCAAGACTGCTTCTGAGCGAACCAATGATATGCATGAATCGAAGAGCCCTTTATGCAGCAATCCGGCATAGGAGATGTCTGGAGCCAAAAGCAGCAGCTGCCCAAGCAAGGCCGACACGGAAGGAGCCACCCCCTTGTAAAAACGGCAGGTAGGTAGGAAGAATGAGGGGCAGCTACCAACTCGGCTAGGCAGTGATTTCAGCTAGGCAAGGAAAGAGCGCCCAATGGAGAGGAGAAACAAGGCAAGGTATAGAGAGCTAGCTCAGCTCGATTTTTGGTAATTGCATTAGAGAGGCGTTGCCAGAAGCTATAGTTAGCTCCCTTTCCCGGGTTCCCTTGGCTTTGTGGGCAGCTGCTGTTCTTCTTTCCCTTCTCTTTCTCCTCCTGCTCAAAGCAACTGCTCGTCCCCCGATCGTTGTTTACGTCATTGTTTACTTTTTTGTTTACAATCGATCGCCGCCGTCTGATTGCCCACCATGCCGTCGTTCAAGACCTTCTACAGCGAAGATCCGCCCGAAGGATATTTGTCCAATCTCGGGTGCGTAGCTTGGCCTTCCGGTCCTCGCCTCCGGCAACTGCTAACGCCGCGTGTTCGTCTAGAGTCGATTACGTCATCCTATACAAGGTGCCAGAAGATGGCTCGGGCACGTACCGCCACGCCTCCGTCGCCACGTCAATTGGACTCTGCTAACACAACTGCTGCTACAGAAAAGGCCAAGGCTGAGGCTGCCTACATCCAGCTCATCAAGCAGCTGACCTCGATCGGCCTGGCCACCGAGGTGCGGGCCGGCGAGCCCGGCACGCTCCTGATCTTTGTCAAGGTAGCGTCGGGCCAGCTCTTTGCCGACCAGGTGTACCGCGCGCGGCTGGCCGACTGGCTGCACGGAGTGCGCACGACAGCGCCGAGCCAGGAGCTCGGCGAGGCCTTCCGCCAGGAGCGCGTGACGCCGGCCGAGCGGCTGCGGTTGGTGCACCGGATGCTGGTCAAGCCGCGCAACGAGGGCGGCGCCGGAATCACGCCGGGCACCGGCACGTGGCGCTTCGTCGAGTCGCTGTTCCCGCTGCACAACCACGTGCTGAACCGCCATTGGCTGCAGCGCTTCAGCACCATCTACCTGCTGGAGGCGGCCGACCTGGACGAGATCCGCGACGAGCTGGGCGAGGGCGTCGCTTACTACTTTGAGTTTATCCAGACGTACTTTGTCTTCCTCGTCTTCCCGGCGACGCTGGGCCTCGGCGCGTGGATGCTGCTCGGCCAGTTTTCGTGGATCTACGCCGCAGCCTGCTCGGTCTGGAGCGTGGTCTTCTTTGAGTACTGGAAGCAAAAGGAGGTGGATCTGGCAGTGCGCTGGGGCACCCGTGGCGTGTCCAAAATCCAGCTGGACCGGTCGCAGTTTGTCTTTGACCGCGAGGATATTGACCCCGTCACCGGCGAGCCCGTCAAGGTGTACTCGCCGTTCAAGCGACTGGGCGTGCAGCTGCTGCAGATTCCCTTTGCAATGGCCTGCGTAGTGGTTCTGGGCGGCCTCATTGTTACTTGCAACTCGCTCGAGATCTTCATCAACGAGGTCTACGACGGGCCGTTCAAGCAGTATCTGGTGAGTAGAGGTGCCGCCGGCCTATGGAAACCTCCAAACAACACATACTAACACTCCTGCTTTCTTGCATAGGGCCTCCTGCCAACCATTCTCCTTTCCGGCCTGACGCCAACCTTCTCCGTCATCCTCACGGCCATTGCTACTAAGCTCACCAACATGGAAAATTACCAGACCGAAACGGCACACCAGGCCGCGCTTATCCAAAAGGAGTTTGTGCTCAACTTTATGACATCATACATGGCAGCCTTCTTCACCTCGTTTGTCTACACGCCGTTCGGCCACGTTATTGCGCCGTTCCTGACGTTCTGGCACAACGTGGCTAGTACCATCACCATGGGCAACTTCCAGATCAAAGCTCACGAGTTTACCGTCAACCCGCGCCGTATCAGCGACCAGATGTTCTTCTTTACTGTGACGGCGCAGATCATCAGTCTAGCCACTGAGATCGTAGTGCCGTATATCAAGCGCAAGGTGTTCAAAACGGTCAAGGAGTACAAGCACGAGAAGGAGGCTACCCAGCCGCAGCTCGAGGGTGAGGACGATAAGTTTATTGCCCGCGTGCAATCCGAAGCCGAACTGGAGGTGTATGACGTCAACGTCGACTACCGCGAGATGGTCATCCAGTACGGTAAGTGAAGTAGGGCCCTGTACAGACCCTTGGCCGCCCCAAACTAACCGCATTGCCACATAGGATATCTCTCACTGTTCTCGGTGGCCTGGCCGCTGGCTGCCTGCTGCTTCTTGGTCAACAACTGGATTGAGCTGCGGTCCGACGCCCTCAAGATCACCGTGGGCAGTCGCCGGCCGATTCCGTGGAGAACGGACAGTATTGGACCGTGGGTCAATGCGCTTGGCTTCCTCTCGTGGCTCGGCAGCATCACTAGCGCCGCCATTGTGTACCTGTGCAGCAACTCTAGCTCGGCTCCAGGGTCGGCAATTCCCGACATCCTAACCAACGCGACCTCGGACACGCCTCTGGAGGGGCTTGGCGAGGTGGAGAAGCCGGCCATCCGTGTCTCGCACGTCGAGCATTCGGCTGGCTTCACGGCCTGGGGCCTGCTGCTGATGATTCTGCTGGCCGAGCACCTGTATCTAGCCATGCAGATCCTCGTGCGCTACGTCATGAGCAAATTGGACAGCCCGGGCCTGCAAAAAGAACGCAAGGAGCGCTTCCAGATGAAGAAGCGCATGCTGCTCGCGACGGCCGCGGCCAACGAAGCCGCCGGCGCAGAGCCCGGCGTGGCAGCTGGAAACGGCACGGGCGGCAGCGGCGTGCCGGGCATCGAGGAGAGCGAGCGCATCATCCGTAACGAGCTGAACAAGGATATTGGCCGGGCCGAACTCCGTGGCCAGGCGATTCCGGAAGAGCTGTTTTGGCACAAGCACCGGACCATGGCGGACACTATCGATGCAGGCCGAGGGCTGATTTTGGACACGAAGAAAACAGAGAACCAGACAAAGACGGAGAAGGAGCTGTGAGCCCCGAGGCACTCCCCCCGGTGGATGGGTTGATAGGGAGATTAGACAGTACAGCGCAATTAGCAGTTTTTAATGGATGTTTCCAAGACGCGAACAAGATTAACACCCGCCCCGCAGATATCCGCACGCAGTGGGTCTCCAAATTAGCACCGCATGTCACATGTCAACATTGTCACATGCTGAAATGTTCACATGTTCTTGCGACGAAAAAAAGGAAAAAGAAAACAAAAAAAGTGAAGCAAATCTGGGGAAAATCACAAGAGCCTCCTCAAAGCTGATTCAGTCACTATTTTTTTGGCATCTATTTGCCAGTCTGGATTTTTCCGTGTTAATTTGTCCCCAATTTCTCTGCGTTTTTTTCTTATCTTCTCGCCGTGTCCAGCTTACAAAAAAAGGCCTCGACAAGTCCTACTCAGCCTTGTCTGCTTCCGTCGTACTGCGCGCCAGCCTTTCTCCTTGTTCTCCGCGCCGCTCTCTCACGCAGCCAATCGACCAACGGACCCCCCCCCCCCCCCCCCCCCCCGATTCCGACGCGCCTCACCATGTCCGACAGCGGCCAGTCGCCCGAAGACGAGAAGCCGCGACTGACGGATGACCAGAAGAAGCAGAACCACATCGCCTCCGGTACGCAAGCTTCCGGTCCCCCGGCATATACACCGGAGTGGGGGGGAACCCCACTTCCTACCGCCCGCTCCTCTGCCCTGTTGCACCCGTATACTTGCTTCGTGTGCTAACGCCTTCTTTCCGGACTCCACAGAAAAGAAACGCCGCCAGGCTATCCGCGACGGCTTCGACAACCTCTGCTCGCTGGTTCCCGGGCTGGAGGGCCAGGGCCGGTCTGAGGGCCTCGTGCTTGGCCGCGCCGTCGACTTCATGAAGGAGCAGGTGGTGCGGCGCCGCGAGTTGATTGACCGGATCGAGCAGCAGGGCGGCGTAGTCGACCTGTCGTATTCCAAGTGAGTTCTTTTTTGTCTTCGTCTTGTCCGCTAGGAGGCCGGGGAAGCGGCCGAGTAGGGATTCCGACTGACACGAGTGTCTTCTAGAGCTATTGCGAACGCAGAGAGGCGGCTGGTTCCGAGACCGGCGCCAGCAGACGGCGGCGGCACGGCTGGGCCGGCGTCGCCGTAGCAGGCCGGCCGGCTTTGGGTGGTGTTTGCTTACATACATTCTGTCTTTTGTGGCGATTGTTTTTTTTGGTCTGGCGTTTATTCTTGAGGTACTCAAAAAAAATGTTTTGTTGGATGCTGGGGCTTTGCCTGTGTCTGTTTCATCCTCGGCCCTGCCATCCGTCTATCATACAAGATTTGTTATACACATTAGTTTCTCCATGCCTGCCTCCATGCCCCCATGCCCACGCCTCCCCCCTTTTCACTGGAACGTGGCAACCATCTCGCGCATCATGTGCAGCAGCTCCTCGGGCGACATGGTCGCCTTTTTGCGTGGCTGGCCGTCTGCGCCGACCGGCAGGCTGCGTCCCGACACGGTCACGGTGCCGTCGCGCGCCTCGTGCTCGCCGACCATGATGACTAGTCCGTAGCCCTTCTGGCGCGCCGTGCCAACCTTGAGTCCGACGCTGTCGGCGCGCGAGTCGATGTCGACGCTGAGCCCCGTCGGCTGGCGGAACACAGGCGCTGATGGCCCGGCGCCAGTGCCGGGCTCAGGGCTCTCGCCCCGCGCAACGGCCTGCCGCGCCTGCTCGTCATGGCCCTCGAGAATATCGTGCACCTTTTGCGCGTACGCTAGCAGCTCCGGCGTGTCCTTGACCGTCACAATCACCGCCTGGTGCGGGTTCAGCCAGAACGGCCACTTGCCGTCCGTCTTTTCGATCAGCAGAGCCATCAGCCGCTCAACCGAGCCCAGCACGGCACGGTGCACCATGACGGGCGCCACGGGGCCGGACTGCGCCAGCAGCGCAGGATCCTCGGTCGTCTCGCCGCGGGCCTCGAGCTCGGGCGCCGGCGCCTGGTACTCCAGAGCGAAGCGTTTGGGCAGCTGGAAGTCGAGCTGCACTGTGGCCGTCTGGTGCTCCTTGCCATCCGAGTCGCGCAGGATAATGTCAATCTTGGGGCCGTAAAAGGCGCCATCGCCAGCGTTGACGGTCCACGGCAGGCCGGACGCGTCGAGCGCGCGGCGCAGCGCAGCCTCGGCACGGTCCCACTCGTCCACCGCGCCGATAAACTTGTCCGGCCGCGTGCTCAGGGCCAGGCGGTACCCGACGCCAAGCCGCAGCACGCCGTAGACGACGCGCACCATCTCGAGCGTGCGGCCAATTTCAGTCTCCACCTGCGCCGGCCGGCAGAAGATGTGCCCGTCGTCCTGGTGGAAGCGGCGCACGCGCGTCAGGCCGCTCAGCGCGCCAGAAACCTCGTTGCGGTGCAGCGGACTGAAGTCGGCGAAGCGCAGCGGCAGGTCGCGATAGCTGCGCGCCTGCGCCGCAAAGAGCAGGCAGTGCCCGGGGCAGTTCATGGGCTTCAGGCCAAAGTCGTCGGCGTCGGTGTCCGCCACATGGCCGTGGTCATGGTTGCATCCCGGGGCATGCTCGGTGCTGGCCGGGGCCGGAGCTGCAGCGGCGACAGAGCCCGGGTGATTCTGGTGCTGGTGTGTACGGCCCGTCACAGCGTACATGTCATCGGCGTAGTTTTCCCAATGGCCCGACTTTTCCCACAACGCACGCTTGTAGATGGTCGGCGTGATAACCTCCTGGAAGCCATAGTAGATGTACTGCTTGCGCAGGAACTCGGTCAGGCGGTTGAAGATGGTCGCGCCGTTGGGCAGGAACAGAGGCGAGCCCGGGCTGTACGGCGACGTGGTGAAGAGGCTCTGCTTGACACCCAGCGCGCGGTGGTCCGGCGGCTCGGTCGCAGAGCGGCGGGCAGTGGCTGCGGCCACGGCACGCGCAGCCGCGGCAGGCAGGCCGGGCTTTGACGAGGCGAAGCGCGTGCAGCAGGGCGCCGAGGCGCGCAGGCGGAAATTCGGTCGCGGGAGACGCGCCGGCGCAAGAGTGCGCAGAGTTCGGAGGGGCACCATCGTGGAGCGGATCGTGGGCTGGAATGCCGTTGCGGGCGGAGGAGGCGGAGAGAGACCAAAGGTCGAAGCTGCGTCAAGCTTTTTTCGTCCGCTCTGGAGGTTGTGAGCCTGGTGATTGGAGGGGTCAACATTGGGTCACGGCGGGGCAAGCTACAGGGGACTCTTAGGGGGCAGCATCACTGAAGCTCTGGCTTCAAGACGCTACATCTTCCAAACACCCAGGCGGGTCCACCGTAGACAGTGCTATAACACTCCAAACGCCTCTGCAAACTAGCGTCCATATACCCTAACTCAACCCAACCCTCGTCTCACAGGCTCTTCTCTTTCCCGCCGCCGCCCAGCACCACCCACACGCGGACCGCCAACATCCCAAACGTCACGGCATTCGCCGCAGCCTCCGTAGCGCTCCAGGCGGCCACGTCCGCCCACCGGCGCAGCCCGCCGATGCCCGCCATCGTCGCATGCACAAACACCGCGTCGCTCAGCAGCATCGCCGCACACACGCCGCGCCAGACGCGCGCGTCGTCTACGGCGCGGAGGACCCCGGCGCCCAAGGCCGCGTGCAGCAGCCAGCCGCCGGCGAGCCCGGAGAAGAGAAAGACCGTGGTTGCTGTGAGAGGCTCCGCGCCGGCGGGGGCCGGCTGCCGTGTCATGAGCTGCGCGATGGCTGGCGGGTCAAAGAGCGCGAGGTACACGCCGTTGAGCGCCGTCAGCGGCTCGAACGTCGTGAGAAGGAAGCGGATCATGGCTGGAAAGGCAGCGGTGGCCGTGGTGGTTGTGGAAGAAGACATTCTGTGTGTGTGAGAGATGAAAGAATACCGGCGTCGAGAAGACCAACAAGACCTAAAGCTGGCACGCTTGGAGAGGTTTAGCTCCAACCCCTGAGACTCATGCACAGACCCTTCGCCCAGCTGATGTCATCATCCGCACACGACTTGCCAGTTGACTCGTATATTCATTCAGGTTTGTCTATCCGTACATGTACACATTACACTCATAACACACCCGCTCAACCTCCTCAGCTCCGGCTCTCTCCGTCTACTGCGCCACGGCCATCCGCGAATCAAGCTCAGGCACGCGGCCGCCGCGCTCCAGCGTCTTCTGCAGCTTCTCATTCTCCGCGCTCCGGATACGTCCACGCGCGGTGTCCAGTCTCTCGACGCCCTTGGCAATCGTGTCAATGTGCACCTGCAGCGGGATCTTTGCGCCGCCGGGCGTCTGCTGCGCCAACTCGGGCCCGGCCACGCGGTCGCGCAGGTCCTCGAGCCCGGCCTGCATGTTCTCGAGCTCGACGATGAGCGCCGACACTTGGGCAACGGCCTGCGAGCGCTGGCTGTCAACGCGACGCAGCAGCGTCAGCTGCTCGTCGAAGCCGTGCAGCGTGCGGCTGTTGGCGCCAATCAGCGTGCGCAGCGTCCACTTGACGGCGTCGCGCTGCGAGCTTACGGCGCGCTCCTCGCGCGACGCCACGGCGTACACGAGCAGCAGGTGGTCTTCGGCCGACGTCAGCAGGCCCAGCACGTACTGCGCCTCGAGAATCAAGCGCGCAATGTGCTCCGACACATAGGCCGTGTGCTCAATGTACTTTTCGAGCAGCACCGACTCGGAGAAGCGCCGCGCCGGCGCACCGCTAACAACCATTTCAATCGGAAACATGAGCGCCTTGACGACGCCGCTGCGTCCCGAGTCGCCGTCTGCGCCGCCGTCGCCAATCTGGCCTTCAGCCACTGCCGCCGAGTCAAGGAACCGCAGCGTCCAGCGGTTGATGCTGATGACTGCGTCGACCGCCGTGCCGACATGCGTGTTGAATAGCTGCAGCTCGCGCGCCGTCTTGCGCGCCACGTCAACGTAGCCGTCAAAGTGCGTGACAATCTCGTCGCGCGCCGGCAGGTCGCTATGCTGCACGAGAGCCCGCAGGTCGCGGACGGCCATCTCTGACTGCTTCATCTCCAAGGGCAAGGAGACGCCACTGGAGCTCTTTTCTAGCACATGCTCAAACTTGTTCTGCACCGACATCAGCCCGTCAAATTCAATCTGGGCCAGCATGCCCCCTTGCTTAATCAGCGGACTGGAGCAAATCGGCAGAGAGCCAACACCGGGGATGCGACAAAGCGGTGAAAGCGTTGATACAAGGCTATTGGTCAGGGTGCTCTGTAGTATATATAGGCCGCCAATGAATAGGTAGATGGCCAGCAACACAGCAAGTGGCTTCTGTGCGAAGCGCAGGGCTTGGCCAACCAGCCCCAGGGTCCACGCCAGGGAATCGTAAATGAACCCTGGCAACGCGTCCTGCATTCTCTCCATCGATGTGGGTGTGTCTCTAGAGTGTCTCCGGGAGGGTGACGGCACGTAGTCATAGTCTTGGTGGGCGTCATTTCCTAACTCCATGTGTTTATAAGGCGATGACGCCAGGTGCGGCCGGCGGCGGACAGTGCCTTGCTGGTCATCAAAGTCCCCCCTCTGGACAACCGCGTGTTCCTCAGCAGCGCGGAAGACCTCGTCGGGCCTCAAGATGCGACGGCCACCAGGCGTCATGGTCGGCTCCATTGGCTCTCGCAGGTGGCGAAAGGCGCGCTCGTCGTCGGTAAACTCAATGGTGCGCTGCGACACGTCAAGACCGCCGTCGTCGTCGGGCGCAAAGCTGGTCGACGACCGGAACGACGGCGTGGCCGGCTTGCGCGGGCTGGCCGAGTCGGGCAGAAAGTGCGCGTCGAAGCTCTCGTAGTCGCCGTCCACCAGGCGCCACGACTCGCTCATCGCCGTCGGCGTCACGGGGCCGTACAGACTGGTGCCGCGGGTTTTGGTTCGCGGCGTTTGTGGCGTCTGCGGCGTGTATGTTGGATTCGGGGCCCGTGGGCTCGGGCTCGGGCTCGATGTGGTGATGGGCATATTGGCAATGGAGAGATTCTAGAGCAGCTAATGCGAAAAGTATAAACAAAAGGCAAGGTTCTGTTGTTGTGTTGATGAGACAAGGGCTTTTCCCAATTAAAGGTTGTCGAGGGGAAAGAAAACAAATAAAGGAAATAGTTGGTGGAGGAGAAGAAAACAAAAAACAAAAGGCGTCGAGGAGGGGGACGCGGCTAAAGGAGGTATGTACAACAGAAGCAAAAACGGGAAGGCACGCGTGTTGCGGTAAGCAAGGCAACTGCTGGTTTTGGGATGAATTTCGTTTCTTGCCAGGCTGTTTCCTGTTGTCTGCTTTTTATTTTTAGGAGCACCTGCCTTGTTAGTTGCTGATGTTGGACTCGAGGCGCGGAGGGGAGCTGTCAAAGGAGACTCGAGAAATGGTTGTTGCCCCGGGTACATTCCAACGACAGGAACCAGGAAGACTTACAGCGAACTTTACACACGGCGCGTTTCTTTTTTTTTTGCGCGACAAAGAATGTGAGAATCGGCGGGGGACCTTGAGCCAAAAACAAACAATAGCAACGAGAGAAAAAGAAAAAAAGGGAGAGCAGTGTTATGCAGGTCGAAAGTAACAGACACCAAAAAAACGAAAGACGACGAGTTTCAGACCGGGAGCCAGAGAGCTTGCGGTTTCTTCTTTTTCCGCTTCGTCTTCTTATTGGGCTGGGCCTGTGTTGCTTGGTTGGGTTATGCGCTGGCCTTTTTTTTTCTGGCTCCATATGCGCGCTGATCCTCAGGCCTCCTTCACGTGGAAGCCGATATTGCACAATTACACACACATTCAGCCCCTTCCTGTCCATGCTCACGATGGCTGGATACACCTGTATGCACAAAACAATGCGTCTGGAAGTACCGAGTGGGTCCCAAATGGAGATCTCCGACTGGGAAGTAAAAGCCCAAGTAACCATCTGGCATGTTGAGCTGGAGCCAGAAAGAGATACCGCTCTTCGAGGATAACCTTGGTGCATACATACTTTAGCATATGCTCAAGTCCAAGTACCCAGGCCCAAACACATCCATCTCTCTGTTCTCCAGGACAGTCTACATGCTCAAGTCCAAACTCCAGCTTCTCCTTTGTTCTGTTGCCCTTGCTCCCCATCCTTCGAGCCCAACAATAAGACGGCTCCACCCTACAATCCAATCAACCCAAGCCCTGTTATGATCCAACCACGGCACACATCTCACACTAAACAACCTCTTGTTCTCTGCCCGTTGATGTCATGGTAAATATCATCATTAACTATCACTCGGCCTCTGTATTTCCAAGAATACGAATGTATGTATAGGTCTGTCATGGAACTTCATCAGAAGAAAAAAAACAGCAAAAAACAAACAGGCTAGATGAATATGACGTGAGTAACAACTCCCCGTGGTTGAGGCCTCTTGTTCTTCCTGTACCCCAGAGTCCGTTCCCCTAGTTCAAAAAGGGAAAAATAAAGAGCAAATAAAAACTCCAGGCCACAGCCAAGGGCCCCTAAACGCCAGACATGCTACCTCTGTGTATAAACGCCAGTTTCAAAAACAAAAACAAGGAAAGAAAATCAGAAGACAAAACGAGGACTATAAGCGCCTGCCATCAGGCGCTTGTTATCATCCCAAAGTAGGAAACATTTTAGAAGCTGTACGGCGCCCTAGAAATGGAGTATTAGCAAAACAGGCCCTTCCTGTACTCGTCGCTCGCCTCCCACACACAAGAAACGAAGCACGCTAGAAATGGGAGGAGGGGAATGGCGCTACTTACAAAAAGCCCGCGGCGATTTGGATCCGCCCTCTTGCTCCGTCAGCATTTGAGCGTAATTTTGTACGCGCTGCCGGCGAATGGTGCCGGGGCTCTTGTCGCCCTCATCCACCGGAGACACGGTAGCCGAGACAATGGAACTGAGCAGCGGCGGCACGAAGACGGCATTTTCTTTCTTGAGCTGCCAGCGCCGGCGTGCTTTAGTTGGCGCTGCTTGCTGTAGCGGGGATCCGGGTGTTGATGCTGGTACTGATGCTGGTGTTGGCGCCACTGTTGAAACTGCTGTTGGCGAGGATGGCGGTGAGGCCCTGACTTTGGAATCTGGTGCAAATGAAATGGTAGAGTGTTTTTTCGGGTTTAGGCCAGTGCTCTTTTCGGTTTCCTTGGCCGGTATCTTGGTCTGTAGTGGTGGTGGTGTTGGTGCCATACTTGATCCCCCGAAAACCGTCGTAGCGGATGACAACTTATCATCAGTGACGACCGAGCTTGGCCGCGGCTTGTCCCCTGAGTCTTTCTTAGAGCGTTGCTGGGAATTTTCTGTGCTAGACAGCTTCAACGCGCTTCTCTGATTCTTGGATGGCTGTACGCTCTTAGTTCCCATGACTATCTCATCAAGCCGCGAAGAAACAGACTGCCTACGTGCCGACCTGGCAGTGGGCGACACGCGCTGCGTCGCATACTCCTCGTCCTCAAGCATCACGTGGCCGCGCAGCCGGTGGATTTGGCGTTCGCGGTGGACAATGTCGTTGGTGATGGCCGGACAGTGACCCTCGGGCAGCATCAGCTGGCGACACAGAGGACACAGGCAACTAACGTGGCTCAGAAACTCCTCGATGCACTCGGCGTGGAAGATGTGGAAACACGGCAGCTGGCGGATCACCGACACGCGGTCTTCAAAGTCGGCGGCACAGATCTCGCAGCGCGGCTGGTTGTTGGTTCCAACGATGGCGTACTCTAGTTTACCTGTGCTGCTCTTCCGGCTGGTGGAGGCATCGCCGCCGCTGCTGCTGGCTGAGGCAGAGGACACGTCGAGGAGCCTCCGGCTCTGGTGGGACGACTGGCGTGAGTGTGAAGATGTAGCTGACGATGGCGAGCGCGGCATTGTCGGTTGTTGCGTCGTGGCATCGGGGTCCTGGCAGTAGGTGAACAGAGGGAAGGCTGCCTTGATGTGCTCGATGGGCACTCGCACGCGGACGATGCCCATGGCCTCCAGATCGACCTGGCCGACTTTGACGCGCCTCTCAAGCTGCTTCCGGCGACCGCGCTGGATAATGTGCATGACGAAAGACACCCCGGAGACAACTAGTACCAGTGACGCAATGACAATGGCAAAGTAGACCCAGAGAGGCGGCGAGTGGCCATGGTCGTCGACGCGCAGCTGAGTCCATATCCGGATGTAGTCACGCTGGCTAGGATTGAACGCCGTGGTGATGTTTTCGCTGTTGGGAACGGTGTCGATGGTGCCCGAGTACTGGGCTAGCGCTGAGACCATGCTGTTGCCGTACTGCCGTGGAATGGCATAGATTGGGAAGCGGTACTTGTGATGCCAGTCGCCCTCGGCGTTGGCCATGGTCCACAGAGACGCATCTTCAGAGTCTTCCAGGTCGAAACTGGTGTTGCTAGGAGGTCTGTAGAAGATGAAGCCCTGGAGCGGATCAAAACGGGCTGAATCGAGATAGGCCTCGGTGCAGGTATCATTGTACCATGGCGCTATGGCGATCAGCTTGTAGTTGGCGGGGGGAAGCTCGGACTTCTTTGTGGCGTTTCTAGGCAGGAAAACAGGGTCTTGGAACTGCGTTTGAAAGCACGGGTGATCCGAATCCAGGCTTGGAACATACAAGAGACCCTGTAGAGTTCCCTGAGTGGTCGCAGCGTTGTTGGTGGAGATGGTGGTGAGGTTTGTGTCGTATGAGGACTGGTATGCTATGTCGTTCTGGGCGCAGGCGCATCAGTATAGAGAGCAGTGCAGATACAAGGGAGGCAGTCCCGGGTGTGGCAGATGTTGGACTCACTGAGAATGCCGTGAGGTTGTGTATGACGGTAGATGAGGTTGTGTCGGTTCCAGACCAGGCAGGATTACTGAACAAGAGCCTGAGTAGGATGGGCATCAGCAAGTGAGAGACGAGGGAGGATGAGAGGGAGAGTGAGACAGAAAGGCCATGCCACGAGGCGACGAGGTGGGAAGTGCTGCAAGTCCATACCAGTGTCGAACAAGGCACGTGGCTGCAGAATGCCAAGCACCACCGGGATGGCGCTCGAGGGGCGGAGAAGTAGCCGGCAGCTAAGCCAAAGCCAAGACCGCCAAGCCAAGCCAAGCCCCAGGTTCACTGAGCAGTCCTGTGTTAAACTTACACTGTATTTTGCAATCTAGCGAGTGCTGTGCCCGAGTGACAGTCGAGTTAGCCGGCTGCCCAGGCCGATGCGGCGATGGAGTTGGTTGGACTCACACATAGTAGTGAAATAGGTCACTCACACATATTCTATGACACTATTGAGAGCGTTGGAAGCGAGGCATCCTGAAGAACGCGACTGTGAACAAGGGCGGGTGCAAAGAAAAAAAAAGAATAAAAGAGAAGGGAAGGGGGGCGGGAGGGTGGTGTATACAAGTAGGAAAAGGAAGACAAGAAAAAGAATCAGGGAAGAAAAAAAATAGCAAAAAAATAGATTAATATTAAGAGACAGTCTGAGTGAAGGAGAAATAAATCGAGAAGATGTAGAAGATTAATAAAAATGAGAGAGAGAAAAAAAGCCAAAGCCTCAGAGAGGAGGAGGAGGAGGAGCTGAGTGGAGGGAAGAGAACATCCAATGTCAGTGAGTTTTTTTGGCTTTTCCAGTTCGGAGTCTTGCTCTCGGACAGGAACACGAAATCAGTGACTTTGCACCAGCAGGGACCGAGAGAGAAGAAAAAAATAAAAAAAAAAAAGAGCTGACTAGCTGTTTCGGACAGAGTGACTGACTAGCTGGCTGACACAGTTGCTGAGTATCTGCCAGTCTGTCCGCACAAATGGAGAGCCAGTTCTCCGGCTCCGGCTCCGTCTGGCCGCTCGGTTCCTGATTTTCAGTGCAGCCATAGGCCAGAGCTCGAGTTGACCAAAGCTCCCTGGGAATCTAGTGTCCAGCATTCCGGGCGGCGCGGTGTCTGAAGCCAAGTATCTGTGTCCGGGACCAAAAACACCAGCGGCCACCTACGCAGACGGTCACTCGGGTTCCTCCAGCGCCAGACAAGCAAGTATCACGACAGGCCTAGTCAGCCACAACGAGGGAGATCACCTTCTTTCAGTTTTCCTCTTGTTTTTTCTTTTCCTGTCTTCTCTCTGAGCATGGGGCCCCCCTGGCTCTCTGCTCTGGCCTTTTCGCCCTGGGCTCTCTCTCTCTTCTGCTCGTTCTTGTCTCTCGTCCTGTGATCTTATTCATCCTCTGAGCAAAAAGCATGGGCCCTGGGAGCCGGGGAGAATTACCACCGCTGCTTATGAAACAAGGGATGGAAGGAAAAGAACAGAAAAAGAGAAAGCGATCACAATCCAAACAAGTCCGAGAGAACAAGACCAAGAAGCCACGCCAGTCTCAAAGCCAAAAGACCAGACTACAACCCACAGGCCCCAAGCCCAAAACAAAAGGAAACAAAAGATAGACGGTATAACCAAGTTTTGTCCATGTGAAGAGACCGGCTCACCTGTCTCGGTATCTCCTGATTTCCCCCCCTGGCTGGTTATGCCTGATGTCTCTCTTTGTCAGGTACATCCAACCAGCTCAAGTATACGTCAGAGTACATCGACACACGCCTGTCGTCAGCTACAAAAGAATGTACATGCGTGTACTTCTTGTAAAAGCTCATGTACATAAATATCATGTGCACATCCACGTTTATATCTTTCTGTGGCCATCCATGTACAAGCACCATCTTACTGATCCCCCCCGCCGGGCCAGACACAGAGCGCCCAAGTCAAGCACACGCATATCCAGGTCCCCGATCCGCAGGCCAAAGCACACATACGCACAAGATGCCCCCCCCCCCCCCACCCAGCAGATCTGTTTCGCCCCTGCGGTGTAGTACTCTAACCAGCCAGAACAAGTAACCTGCTCGAGTGTACTGGACTCCCCACATCTCCAGGCCCTGGACACCAGCTCCGGCCTCGACCTCAGCTCTTCTCAACACAAATCTCCCTCTCCCCTCTCTCCCATGCCAGGCCCCGCCAAACTAAGCTTCAAATCACGTTCTGCCACCAACCACGCACTCTCTCCTTGTCCTACCCTCCTCTCCCGAGAGAACGCCACCCAATCACCACAACTATCATGATATCCACAAGCAACACACCAGCTAAACCCGTAGAAAAGAAAAGCATGATCAAGATCAAGATAGCCAGCATCCCCTCCACCAGCCTTATCCTCCCCCCTCCCCTTGCCGCCCGCTAGTTTCTCTGGCCTCGTCTCGCCCGGAAGAAACAAAGCCCACGAAGGAATCAGGACAAGACAAGCTTTAGAGAGCACCAAAAGCTTGTTTTCCGATGCCAAGACAGCCAAGACCACATCACCAAAAGCTTGTTTTTTTCTTGCTCTTTTCTTCAGGGGGTGCCCGGAATGTGGGACAAACAAGTGTCTAGACCCTTATTCAACCCTGTTGATTATTTCGGTTATCCCTCCCCCAAATCTCAAACCTATCACCATGATTTCAACTAACTTTTGACACGATATCTTCTTGTTAAATTGTTACCAAATGTAATACAACTAAAAAAAAAAAAAAAAAAAGGCAAAGTCATCACTATCAAGGGCCAGCCGCTTCATCCTTTCACCGTCATTATCTTCCCCTCGAAATAAAACACGTCCCTCCGCCTCCGCGTAAGATGCAATCCATCAAAAACAACACAGGCCGCGTAAGCCACAACTTGCAATGACGTAATATGCGTGACGCCTTTTTTCTTCGTTCCCCTCCCCCGCAAACAGTGCTTAGCAGGAGAAGCAGCAAAAACTCTACCATCTACGCTCTTCCTCGTGATGACGACGGCCCTCACCGTAGCCACCTCCACTGCCGTAGCCACCTCCGCCGCCGTAGCCACCTCCGCCGCCGTAGCCACCTCCGCCGCCGTAGCCACCTCCGCCGCCGTAGCCACCACCTCCACCATAACCCTCACCTCTACCAGGGCTACCGTGGCGTCTGCGACGGTCATCATCGTCATCGTCACCACTGCGGCTACCGCGGCGCTCACGGCTATGACGGCGGTTACCGCCATGTCTTCTAGGAGACTCGTTGCGGTCCTCGTCATGGTCCTCATGGCGTCTGCTACTGTAGCTAGACTCCTCGCGCTGGCTGCCACCACCGCCGTAGTAATCTGAAGCAGCGCCGCCACCATGGCGGCCCGAGTGAGAGTCATTTCCATAGTTGCTTCTGCCGTAGGAATTGCTTTCGTCGTCATCATTGCGGCGGTTGCTGTAGCTGCTTTCCTGGTGCTCGTTGCGACGGCTGTAGCTAGACTCCTCCCGACGGTTGTAGCTAGACTCCTCCCGACGGCTGTCGTTGTCACCGCCACCGTAGTAGCCTGAGGCAGCACCACCTCCACCATAGTGGCCAGAGTTCGAGCTGCTGTTGTAGTTGTTTCTGCCATAAGAGTTGTCACCGTTGTCGTCGTCATTGCGGCGGTGGCTACTGTAGCTGTTCTCCTCGTTCTCTTGGCGCCGGCCATATCCACCGCTGTTGTTATCGTCGTCATCTCGACGGTTCTGGTAGCTGCTGTAGCTGGATTGGTTGTGCGACGAGCCATAGTTGCTCTGGCTTTGAGATCCATAGTTGCTTTGGCTCTGGGATCCATAGTTGGACTGCCGGTTGTCCTGATCGTCATCATTGTTGCTAGCCTTGTTAAGGATACCACCAATCAAGCCGCCCAGGAAACCGCCGCCCGAGCTGGACTCTTCCTCCTTGCGTTTGTAAGGCTGGAGGTTGACGCCCGTGTTCTGAGACACAAAGCCACTCAAAGCGCCAGTGGCACCTTCAAGAATAGCATTAGCAGCAGCGCCGGCAATGCGATCCTCCATGGTCTGGGGTTCCTGGCTGCTGAACTGCTTGTGCATGTGCAGATTGCCGCTGCATCCGTGTCCGTGGCCAGTGTCGAAAACTCCAGTCTTGTGGTTGTTACCCCGCTGGACGCCGTTGCGAGACAGGCACTGACGGTACTTATCCTGGCCCTGGTCGCCGAGGCCAGCCCACCAGTTCTTAATAACATCGTAAATCATCTTGCGGCCCTGCACGGCAGCGCGGTCACCCATGTTACGCTGAGCAGGATGGGCCATGATACCAAAGATGCATCCGTCAATGACTTCGCTGGGATCCTCATCCGAGTCCATGGCATCCATGATTTGAGGAACAACCCACTTGACCATGCTGAAGGCAGCCCGGCCAGCAGGTTCGTTCAAAAGCTAAATCGAGACATGTTAGACCGGATCAAAGACAAGAAGTGCTAGGTTCGGACAGCATAGCTATTTTTTTCTTCTTCCTTTTTACTTACGTTGGAAAAGTGATCCTTGGACAGCATTGAGTGAGTCGGGTTGGACGAGTCGTCGTCGTTAAAGACAATGTGCTGAGCAGCCTCACTGCTCGAGATAATTTCGTCAGATCCAGTCTTCATCTCAGAGCGCATCTGCTGCACAATGGGAACAATGGTGGGAGCAATGATGCTAAAGACCCAAATGGACAGCTGCTCCTCGAGCTGCTCAATAATTTTGGGGAGGATAGGAATCTTCTCAATGGCAGTGGAAATGTTCTTGAGAATGCTGTCGTGGAACTCGATAGCAGGCATGATGCTCTGGAAAACCTGGCCAATGTAAATGGCAAAAGCCTCGGGATCGCGGGGGCTGACCGAGGTCGCCTCCATCTGGGTAGCAGCGGCATTGGCCTGGATGTTGTCAAGTTCATCGCTCTTATGGCTTCCACCAAAGACGCCGTCAGGAATCTTGTCAAGAAGGTCACGAAGAAGACTGGTGTCCTTGTTCTTGGATTCCTGGAGAGTGCCCTCGAGCTCCTCGAGCTCGTTTTGGGCAAGCTTGTCGGACACTGAATTTGGGGAAAGGGAAAAAAGGAAAGGATTGTCAGCGATTGGCCCATGCAGTGTTACACACATAGTTTGTGTTACTTACCCTCGCCAGTAACGGAGTGCAGGAAATCAACACCACCAAAGGTTCCAGTCACAATGGGGTAAACCTCGTCGTTGACATTGTCAATGTTGAGCTTGGTGTTACGGCCAACGTGAGGGAAGACATCACGCTCGCCCATCTCGATGAGGGCCAGCTCAATGTAGTTGCTGTGGGCAAAGTAATCTGGAATTGAGGATTAGCATTTGGTGGGTGGTCGAGGGTTGGGGTTATGTGGGGTTTGGAGTTTTAGGGCCAGACCTACCTTCCAAGCAGTGCAGAGCAGTACCAAGGAGACGCAGAGACTCGTACTTGTCGGCCTTGTTACGGCCGTCACGGTAGGCTCTTCCGTGTTCAATGCACTTTCGGAGAAGGTTGCGGCAGTGCTCAGATGCGGTAGTGATGCCAATCTTGTCGTTGGCAATGTAGTTCTTGAGACCAGTTTCCGAATCAACACCGAGCTCAACCTCCTCGTCAACGGGGCCTCTCAGGCGGCGGTCGTATTGGCGAGCATCGAGGTTATCGGCGTAGTCCTTGGGGTTGTCGATGTGTTCCTCGGGGCGGTAGCAGCCCAGACGGTCGGCAGTAACCTCGAATTCACCGGAGCCGTAGCCAAAGGTCAGGAACCCAAGGATGGACAGGAGAAGGCGGATAGCCTCGGCGGAGACATTCTTGACGGTACCGACATCGACGGCCTGTGAGTAGTCACGGAGCCAGTTGCCGAAGTAAACACGGGAAATCTGGAGCTTGTTGAACTTTTTGCCGTTGAGCGCCTTGGCCATGGACAGCACAGCGAGAGCATCCTCGATATCACCGTGGCGCCCTGTGGTTGTTAGCGGGGGGTTGGCAGGGGGGGGGGGGGGGGGCATGGAGAAGGGGAAAGGCTGTTTGCAAGCGGGCGGCCAGAGACGCTGGCCAACCACAGATAACAAGCGATCCGTTGGTAGAGTTTCAAAACGTACAGTTCTGGCCCTCGATCTTGGAGGCGGTGCCAATGTTTCCAGCTCCAAAGGCGGCGGCACGGCCAGTCATAAAGACCAGCACGACCATTGCCACCAGGAGGTGGAAAGGTTTGAAGGTAAACATTGTATCTCTCTTTGTGGGCTACGATTCCAGAGCGTAGAAATGGAGAGCAAAATGGGGGGAGGGGAGGTGAATATGGTGGTAAAGAGGGAGGAGGAGAAAAAAAAGGAGAAGCAGAGATGAAGAGGGGCCTAATGTACTTGTAGTCGAACGAGCAGGAGAACGAGGGAGAGATGGATGCAAGCTTTATGGTTTATGGAGTCAGCTATACAAGGTACAAGTGGGCGGATTGTTTCTTCCGTTTGGCAGGGTTGGCTGGCGTTTTGGAGGGGCAGATAGAGAGAGGGAGAGAGAGATAGGCCACTTGTACAGATATCTACAAAGCCAAGGGCATCTTGGCCTTCAGATGTGAGTGGAAGTAGAGAGAGAGAAGGCTGCGTCGTCAGGCGCCAAGAGGGATTCTACGGAGTTCTACGGACAGTTAATAAGATGGTACTGGTACTGGTACTGGTATTGTACAAGTTGGATGTACTACCAGTCTAGTTACTGTAGTCATATCTTGCCTGGCGGGGTTCATGGAAGGTGGGCAGACATTTACGGCGTTTAAGGCGTTGGGAGGGGAGAGTTGCCCCAAGAAAGCTACGCGGCTACCCAATGGAAAAGTGCCGTCTGCAACTGCAGTTTCAACTACATACACGACCAGGTAATATTTACATGTCCATTAGCTATAAGCAGTTATAGCTGCTTTGTCTCTGCCTCTGTCTTGTGTGGAGCTTGGAAGCTTGGAAGCTTTGACGAAGCTCCCCCACCTGCCTGCCCGCCTGTCTTCTTTCCCCTCTCCTCTTTTGCCCCTCCTCTCCTGGCTGGCTGGCTGTCTTTCCGTCTGTTTGTTCGTCTTTGTTTCTCCTGTGGTTGTCCCCTCCTTTTCCCCACTTGCCGAGTCGCAAGCCAGCTGAAAAAAGAGGGGCCTGGGGGCAGGGGAGGCGAGTAGGGACAGAAAAAGAAGAGAGAGAGATGGCAAACACAAGCCAAGCACACAAGCTCTGGGCAAATCAGATGTAGGGGAAAAAAAGAAAGAAAGAAAACACCACTGGATACTGCTTGCACTTGCCAACTTGGACTCGCCATTTTGCATCGCCAGTGTCTTTCCTCCAACAACGTTGTCTAGCTCGTTTAATTGGCGTTTCGGCTACAGAACAAGACCGGCTTGTGATCGACGTTCCAGGTTGGATTGATTGCAACACAACGCTGAGCGTACAAGAAACGGCAACCAATAGGGTTACTGCGATACCAGAAGGACAGTCACTAACCCTCTTTAGTTTTTTTTTTTTTTTTTTTTTTTGTTGACAGTGACGCGAACACCCCCTGGCTACTTCTGGCCCAGCGCGCAAGACCAGGCCAAAACAGGGCGCGTGTGCCCTGACTAAAGAAAAAGTAGAAAAAGCGCAGACTCAAAAAAGACTATGTATGTACTGCTCTTGCTAGGCTTTTGACAGTGAGTGGCAGAGTTGCTACTGCAGGCCCCACTTTTGTTTTTTTTGCTCTCTAGCTGGCCATCTGGTGGCCTCAAGGCTGATTGTCGCAGCCAGGTAGCGCCCTAACAGAAGAACCCTCAACATTCTAACAGAAGGCTCACCAGCGGCTTCAACAGAACAGGCTGTTGAGGCTCCAGAAGGCCACTAACTCCAACTGTGACAGAAGCCTTCTCCGGTGACGAGACACGAGACTCGAGAGCAAAGCCGCCAAACCGCCATGCCATCGGCGATGGTGCATTCCAGGTGCGCGCCAGCAAGTCTTGGGGCTCAATAGGGCCCAGAGGGCTGGTGGTGTGGTAGTGAGGCACACCTGAGATCCTTTTTTTCTTATATTTTTTTGCATTGCTCCGGTTGTACCCGACTGGTAGGAAGAACAGGCAACATGTGTGTATTTGTATGAAGCAAGTGCAGACTCTGTTGTGTGTTGTGTGTTCTGTGTTCTATGTGTAGTTAGAGGCACCACACAATCAATACGCAGCACAATGAATCATGGCACAACGCGAGCATGCCGTATGTCGTGCAAGTATGAGCATCCAAGCAAAGTTTTGGGGGCTCCCTCTGTCCATGTAAAGTCGCAGGCCGTCGCTGAGCCAAGCCAGGCGCGAGCGTGAGGCAGAAAAAAAACGGGCGGGCCTTATATACGAGAGTACACAGTCAGTAGTGGGTGCATCAGCCAGCTTCACCTCTGCTTGGCCCGCCAAGCATTGCCTGATGAAGCTGGCCGGCTGCAAGGGCAATGTGAATGAACCAAGAGAAAAAAAAAACACAGTACGAAAGACCGGCTCAGGCGGCTCAATGGACTGTACGTGACAGAGCAACCAATAGGCAATGCAAAGTTTTCAGCAGCCCTCATGACCTAAAAAGATACATGCTTAGTGGGCGCTAGCCGCCAAAAGTACTAGTACATCCAGCCTAGCCAAGGGAGCGCTGCTTAGCGCGTCTTCAGGGCATCCAGCCAGGCAACGGGTGTAATGCACTTTTGGCCCGAGCCGCTAGTCATGAAGGTTCCTGAGACTTCTAGCGGTACATGCAGCAGCACCTAGAGCAGCGTGGGAGGGCCCCTGCCAGCACAGTGCGTAGCACGGACTAGCAAGCACAACGCAAAGTGGAAAATTTTGCGCTGGCCCAGCCCCTGTAAACGTGCCAGATGACTTGCTAAGAGGCGCTGGCGGCTCAAGGCATTGCGAAAAAAGCACCGCAAAAAAAAATAGCACCGCAACGCCCCATTTCCAGGCGGTTGCTACAAGCCGCTGGACCACCTGGAGCCGGCCCCAATCAAAGCCCCCCATAGCCCAGAGCCAATGGTCACAGCCTAATGGCCCAATGGGGGGACGCCCTTCTGCAAGACGCGCTGCGCTGGGGGACCAGCCAAGGAGGAGTTACTGATTAGCACCAGCCTGGCCGGCCCACCCAAAAAGAATAAAGCCACCCACCACCCCAGCAAACACGCGCCCCCAGGCTGTCCTGAAAACTTTTTTCCTCCGTTTCTCACGCTCTTTCGCTCCCCCTCATTTGCTGCTTCAGCGCCCTCTCCGCCATCGCCATCGCCATCGCCAGCCTCCACAACGCTCCGGCCTCAACTAAAAATACAGCGGCCTTCAGCACCACCACGTACAGACGAACCCTGGTACTGGAACTACAACTACGCAAATTCTGCACCGCGCCCATCGCTGCTATTTTTTTTTTCCCGCCTCGGCTGTTTACACTGCCTAGAGGCCCTCAACTTCACTGTCGTCTTCCCTGATCTCAATGGCTCGCCCCTCCAAAGCCAACAAGGAAAAGGCCACTACAGTTCTTGGTGTCGGTAACTCCATCACGATGCCCCCTAACGTTATGCCCACGGCCACAGGCCCCCGCCCGCCCGTCATTGACGTTGACAACTTTATTCGCGTGCGCGACTCGGTAAGTGCATCGCGTCCCAATCCAATCTGGCTGTCCGCACAGTCGCACACCCACCCACACCGGCTAACCACATCTCTGCGCTGTCTAGGTCTACGGTCGCCTGACTACCATCCAGCAGCTCATCAAGTCCTTTAGCGATGACTACCTGCGCCAGACCAACCTGCTGCTGGGTCTGAGCACGCCCGAAGAGGGCGGCGACGACGCCCTTGCCAACCTGGACGCGTCTATGTCTGCGCTGACAGGCGTGCCGGCCCTGATAATGCCTGCGCCGCCGGTTGTCGAGGAAAAGAAGGAACGCAAGAAGCGCACTCACGACCCCAACGCGCCGAAGCGCCCGCTCACACCCTACTTCCTGTACATGCAGACTGCGCGCCCCATCATCGCCAACGATCTCGGTCCCGAGGCGCCCAAGCGCGCCGTCCAGGAGGAGGGCCAGCGCCGCTGGGCCTCGATGGTGCCCGGCGAGAAGGGCATGTGGAACCAGGCCTACCAGTACAACCTGCGCCTGTACAACGCCCGCGTGCACTCGTACAAGCACGGAAACCCTGACGCCAAGGACATGGATGACGACGAGGCCAACAAGTACGCCAACAACCACAACATCCAGATCCCCAACGCCGAGGTTGCCGAGCAGAACGCCATGGCCGAGCAGCTGCAGGCCGCCGCCGCCGTCAGCTCCGGCATGGACGCCCAGGGCGAGGACGATGGCGACTTGACCGGCGCTGCGGCCATGGGCGGCGTTATTGTCCCCGGCCACGGCCACCCGCACGCCCACGGCCACCCCATGGGCGGTCCTGGCGGCGTGGTCCCCGGCAAAGCCAAGAAGCCCGCCGCCACGGGCCGCAAGCGTAAGAGCGCTGCCGACGGCGACGACATGGCTGCCGCCATGGGCCTAGCCATGGCCGACTCGCCCGTCATGGGCGCTGCTGGGGTCGGCGCACCGACCCCGGACAAGAAGCGCCGTCGCACCTCGGGTAAGCCCAACGAGGATAAGGAGGAGCCCAAGAAGGCCGGTCGTAAGAAGAACGCCAAGGCTTGAAGAAGAGGAAGAAAAAAAATGTTACCCGCGAAAGCCCAAGAAGAAAAAAAAACCGAACAAAAATCATGCTAAATGTCTTTATTTTTCAAAACCAAGCAGATATGCCACGGAACCAAAGCGCGACCCGGCGTTAGCTTTGACAACTGGTTTCACGTCCTCCTTTTCTTTTTTTTCTCACTCTTTTCTTTTCTCTTACCTCCCGGCTCTTCTTATACCCAGTCCCTTTTTCCCTTTTTCCATTCTTTCATGGTCGCTTCTCTGATTCTTCGATTTCTACGTTGTCCTGTCTTGGATGGGATCTGGCTACGTTTATACCTGGTGTTATTTCATGGTTTTTTTTCTTTATTCTACCTGCGACCTGTTGCTCCCTGTGTCTTTTTTTGGTTCCTTTTTTCTTTTGATGGTTGGTTTGCCAGAGTCTCTGGGTGCTTCATATGCTTTGTCTTTTTTTGTTTCTGTTTTTGGAACATGTTTATCTTTTATTTTTTTCCCCGGGGGAGTTGGCTGCTCTCGGGTTTGGATGATGCGTGCAAGAAAGAATCCAGCCCGGAGACGACCGCCGGCTCATCGGCAGGCCAGATTTTGGCGGCTTTTTGGGCCGGCGCCCGCTGACACTCTGGATGTAGGTTTAATGATGGACATGATTTTTTTGTTATGTTTTAGCACTTGGGGGGAATGTGTGAATGTGCAACTATGTTTCAGTGGCTGATGCTAACCAGTAAATCTTGGGTTGTTGGTATTGTAACACTGGTGTTTGTAAAAGAAAAGAAAAATAAATACACATGCTAAAAGCCAAATTGACACCCGCCGCACTGAAATTTCCACAGGGCCCAAGAGAGCTGTATTTCACACCATACCACACTGCCCGCCTCAGTACACAAAGAAAGCCTGCGTCATGGGCAGCGTCTCGGCCGGTTCAGCCTTGCACTCCATGCCGTCGGCGACGACGGTGTACTTTTCCGCGTCAACGTGCATCTTGGGCTTGTAGCTGTTGAACTTCATGTCGTCCTTTGAGATGTTGCGGCAGTTGCGCACCGCCTCGACGCGACTGCGCAGGCCGAGCGCGCCGACGACGTCCGCCGCGAGTGCCGCCTGCGAGACGAAGAGGACCGACGTGCTGGGCACGAACGTGGCGAACTGCGGGCGCGCAATGATGGGCTGCACCGTGGGAATCGAGGCGTTGGGGTCGCCCTGTGGAGAGAGGAGATGGGGTTAGTTGAGATGGGGTTAGGGGGGATGAGGGGGATGGGTGGAGAGGCGCAGCTTGGTGCACTGACTATGGCAGAGGCAGAAGCAGAAGCAGAAAGAAAGAAAAGAAAGGATACTCACCATTTGCGCATACGCAACCATGCCTCCCTTGAGCACCAGGCTCGGCTTGGTCCCGAAAAAGGCCGGGTCCCAGAGCACCAGGTCGGCAAGCTTGTTGGTCTCGACGCTGCCAATGACATGACTGAAGCCCTGGGCGATGGCCGGGTTGATTGTGTACTTTGAAATGTACCGCTTGACGCGGAAGTTGTCGGCGCCGGTACCTTCATCCTCGGGCAGCGGGCCCCGCTGCAGCTTGTTCTTGTGGGCTGTGTGCCACGAGCGCAGGACGACCTCGCCACAGCGGCCCATGGCCTGCGAGTCAGACGACATCATGCTGATGGCGCCGACGTCGTGCAGCACGTCTTCGGCAGCAATGGTCTCGGCGCGAATGCGCGACTCGGCAAAGGCCACGTCCTCGGGTATGTTCTTGGACAGGTGGTGGCATACCATGAGCATGTCGACGTGCTCATCGAGCGTGTTGTTGGTAAAGGGCCGCGTCGGATTCGTCGACGACGGCAGCACGTTGCTGTGCTCGACGACGCTGATGATGTCGGGCGCGTGGCCACCGCCAGCGCCCTCGGTATGATATGTGTGGATGACACGGTTCTTGAAGGCCGCTACCGTCGACTCCACGAAGCCCGACTCGTTGAGCGTGTCCGTGTGGATCAGGCATTGGACGTCCAGCTCGTCGCAGACTGTCAGGCACGTGTCAATGGCTGCCGGCGTCGTGCCCCAGTCTTCGTGCAGCTTGAGCCCGCAGGCGCCAGCGACAATTTGCTCACGCAGTGCCAATGGGTCGCTATCGTTGCCCTTGCCCGTGATGCCAATGTTGATGGGCAGCGTGTCGCACGCCTTGAGCATCTGTGACATGTAGTGTTTGCCGGGCGTGCACGTGGTAGCGTTGGTGCCGGTGCTGGGCCCGGTGCCGCCGCCGAGCATCGTCGTGATGCCAGTCGCCAGCGACTCTTGCGCCTGCTGAGGGCAGATGAAGTGGATATGTGTGTCGATGCCACCGGCCGTGATGATCTTGCCCTCGCCGGCAATCACATCTGTGCAACTGCCCACTACCATGTTGGGGGTCACGTCAGCCATGACATCGGGGTTTCCCGCCTTGCCAATGCCGACAATCATGCCCTCCTTGACGCCAATATCCGCCTTGTAGATGCCCGTCCAGTCGATGACCAGTGCGTTGGTGATGACTAGATCTAGCGTCTCGGCATCTGTTCGTCCGGACGCCTGGCCCATGCCCTCACGCAGCGTCTTGCCGCCGCCAAACTTGCACTCGTCGCCGTAGACGGTGTAGTCGTGCTCAACCTTGACCCAGAGGTCCGTCGCGCCCAGCCGCACCAGGTCGCCTGTGGTCGCGCCGAACATGTTGGCATAAGCCTCGCGGGACATGGTGCAGGGGGAAATAAGCGCCGCATCCACAGCCGGTTCCGCCGCATGGCAGAAACCGGCAGCCACAAGATTCTGCACAATCTCTTCGGTACGCCAGTGCTCGACGCCACCGCTAGCCAGTTGGTTGCCGCCGCGGATGACCTTCATACCGCCGATTTCAACCAACGTCACCGACTTGAGATCCCCGGGCTCAAACCGCACAGACGTGCCGGCGGGGATGTCTAGCCGGTAGCCATAAGACTGGCCACGGTCAAACTCCAGCTTAGGGTTGACCTCGATAAAGTGGTAGTGCGAGCCAACCTGGATAGGCCGGTCGCCGCGACTCTTGACGGTAAGCTTGATGCGCTTGCGTCCCTCGTTGAGCACGACGGTATCTTTGACTGCGACAACAGCCCCGGGCTTAGCCTTAGCCACGGTATCGCCAGCGGGCGGCGGCGGGAAAATATCATTGCTGGGGACCGGCAGGAAACTGCCGTAGAGCGCCTGTTCCAGGTTGCCGTCGTCGGTGCTGATGGGGTTGTGCACCGTGACAAGATATGTGCCGTTGACAAACGTGCCCTCGACTTGGATTTCGTGCAGAGTGTTTATGGCCTCGGGTAGCACATGGCGGCGGCCGAGCATGCCGGCCCCGATGGCCATCAGATCGGCGACAGTGTGTTGGCCATCGCGGATCAGCTCTTGGAGATTGCTAGCGATAAGGGCCTAGTAGGAGAGTTAGCAGAGACACATAGGGCAGCTTCGATGTCTCTCTTACCGTGGCTTCGGAATGGTTCAGGCGCACGCCTCGCGCCAGTCGCCGCTGGGCCAGGAAGCCCAGCTGCGAGATGACGAGCTTATCGAGCTATATATAACAAGCGTCATGGCGGCAGTTAGCTTCTTAGAGCCCCATTGTTATCAAAACACCACCACAGGCCGACGCCGAACGCCCAGATGCCAGCACAGATGGCCAGTCGGGAGCGACCCACCTCACGAGGGATCAAATGCATTTGCAAAGAAGACCACAGACAGCCACAATCAGCCGGGACAAAGGATGAAGAAGAAGCTTCGGACAGCCTCTTTCCAGAGACGAGACCAAAGCAAGCTTATCAAAATCTAGCTAGTTAGCATCCCGCGCAGGCTAATCTCTAATCTAAGCCTATCTAAGCCATTACACAACCGCTTTAGGAACAATCGCATCACACGCTCTGTCACGTGACGCGGCCGTACCCGGCGTTACTGGGACACTTTTCCTCCGGGATCCTGGCCGACAGCTGCTGATGCCATGCGAAATTATGTTCCTGCGCAGGGATCAGACGCCTTGACCGACGTCTTGGACACTTCTTAATCCACACCAACGACATAGTTGCATACATTAACCAGCTCTCTTGATCCTATACTTTGCTGACTAACCAACTCTACATGCATTCTCGACGCTTTTGTCGTCAGCCCTCGTCCTCGACTTCTTCGTCCCACATCTCCTTCTCGCGCTCCATTAGCTCTGCCAGATCGACCTCCTTGAAAATCGAGCTATCCGGCTCGTCGTTGCGCGGCACCTTGACCAAATTATCGTCCTCAAACACAGACCCAATCGTGTCCATCCAGCGTCGCCGCCGCTCCATGACTGTCTTGGCTACGTCGCCAATGCCCGGCCGGGCCATACCCGCGCCGCCGGCACCGCCCGCAGCATGGCTGGCGCCGCCCGCGCCACCGGGCCGCTTGTTCTTCTTGCTCTTGCCAATGGTGCGCGTGCGCTTGAGGTATGTGTTCTGCACCTGCGTGTCGAGGTCTTCCAGGATCGTCTGGTACTCCTGAAAGGCCATGCGCTCCTTGACCAGCTCCATAAGCCGGGCCTTGCGCGCACCGTTGATGAACATCTGCAGGCGCAGTCGCTCCTGGAGAAAGCGCAGGCGCCCCGTGACTTCGTCGTCGTAGTGCCCATCGTACTCGTTGTCAAAGTTGCCTTCTTGTGGCAAGAGGCCGATATGCTTGAGTTCCTGGCGCAACCGTTCGTCGACTTGGGCATAGTCGAGCTTTGGATGTATTGATTTTTTCCATGCCTCTGAGTTCGACTCGGGCATTTGCGTAGCAGGGGGGAATTGCCCCAGACCCGGCCCCGGAGCTGGCGCTGGTGCTGGTGCGGATGCAACAACCCCGTTGGAGTTGCCGTTCATCATGCCATCTTCAGTTTCCCCATTAGCCTCACTAAAAGAGTCGCCGTTCATGGGCGTATCACCATTAGTTGCAGTGATTCCCTTGTCTTCAGGCCCATTGCCGCGACCCTCTGGGCGCATTACTTGTAAGAGGCGAGTCAGTAATGGGCCGACAGAAAGCTTGTCGGTCTCGGCTAAATCGTCGTCCATGTGTTCTATGCTGCCACGTGGCTGGTTGGGCGGCAGAGTATGTGACGGTCTATCAATTTCCATGCCGTCCTCCTCGGCCCATATCTCGGTATAGTGCTTCTTGCCCTTTTTCGGCATGTGAAAGGGCGTGACACGATCGCCGCGCTCGCGCAAAAACCCAAGGTCTTCTTCGGTAAAGTGGCGAAAGTAGGGTTCTGTATATGTTGAAAACGTTGAAAAGGAAATCTGATTCTGCGGCTTAGCAATGCTGTAGTCCTTTTCCGGAGGTTCTCCAGCAATAAGATCGGCCAGATCGTTCTCTGGAAATACAGCGACCGAGTATATCTCCTTTTTCATTTCCATCGAAGTGTCTTTGGTGACGGGCCGGACCTCATAAACAGTTGGATCATTGAACGTCGACGGGTCCTCGCCAAAGGTCATCGCCTGTGGTACAGGACGAGCGGGCCGCGGGTCTTCGTCTTCTGAACTAGATTCTTCGTCGTCATCGTCTTCTTCTTCTTCTTTTTTCTTCTTGCCCTTGCCGGACTTCGAGTCAATGTCCATCTTATCTGGCGAGGCAGAGCGGGACCGGGTTGAATGGGGGGACTGCGTGCGAGCATTCTTGTTAGTCTTGGAAGAGTCTCGGAGGGGAGAGGCCTGTTCTAGATTGTGATAGGGAGAAATGTCAGAGAGCGCCTAAACAGAGTAAATACAAGGGCAAACAACTTGCGCCTGGGCAGGAGATGCACCAGCAGAGCCCAGACTTACCGACTTTAATTTCCTGCGCAGCTACAGAGTCCGTGGCTTTTCGCTTCTTCTTATTGCGCTTATCAGCCTTGCTCACGTCGCGCCGGTCGTCTGCAGTGGTTGCGCCTGCGCCCGCGCCCGCATCGGCATCGTCACTGCGGTTCTTACGCGCAGTAGCCAGCAGGCGCATTCCGCGGTCGCAAAAGTTGGACCGGCGCTCGATGATTTCCTGGAGCTTCTGCAGGCGGGCCATCATGCCATCCAGCGACTTGCAGTCGGGTACAAGGGCCGTAGAGGCGCTCTGGTCCACAATGTCGTCAAAGTTGATGTTGCGCATGTGCTCGACACGCATCTCCAGATACTCGGTGTCGATGGCCTCGACCGGTGGCAAATTAGCCGTCGGCGCCGGCGTGGCTGCCGCGGGCGTCGTGTTGCGGCTGCGCTGGCGCTGGATGGCTCCGGGTCCGAGTTTCTTGCCGGGCCCGTGTTGAGAGCCGGGGGGCATGATGGGCAATCGAGGAAGGGAGGGGCCGAGGGAGTCGGAGAGAGGGCGAGGCTGACTGAACTGGTATCAGGAGGCAGACCGGGTTCGTGACCTAACAAAACGAATGTGTCGTGGCACTTGTAAGATGCACATGTGCAATTGTGTCGTAGCCAAAAACAAAAGAAACAAAAGGACCCGAAGAATCGGCGCACGGAGAACTTGCAATCGGAGCTCTGACGGAGGTTCGGCTGCTCTTGTCGCGGGCCAGCCCAAAGCTGCGAGAGCTGATATGAAAAGTAGGACCTTGTCTTGGTCATGTGACTCAAACAGCCCTTAAGCCCTTAAACCCTTAAACTGTTGAGCCAGTCTATTTGCCTGAACCCTTGTCACGAAGTACACAGTAACCCTAGACCACCCCTTGAGGAAATCATGTCCATCAGGGGCGCCAATATTACCAACCTGCCAATGTAAAGGGGTCACTGAAGACCTTGAGATTGACCAAGTCGGTGGATGAACTTGTTTCATTCAGCCATCTCTAGGGCTTGCAGCCATTGTCTTGTGCTTTCTTTTGGCGCAAGATGTCACCCTGTATAGAAGACACCAGGAAGAAACAGGACAGCCAAAAGGGCGCCGCTAGGGATTCGAGAAGAGGTGGGAGGCTTGGAAGACGCAGAGCCTAGGCCAGGGTTCGGGGTATACCACCAAACAAAGGAACGCCGGTATGGAGATGTCAAGGAAACAAGATGGCTCGGCTGCCAGTCTAGGGTTGTATATACGAACTTAGGGTCGTGGATCATTGACTCGGGAATAAGAATACGGAGAATTCGGCAGAGCCAGAGCACCCGCCGCACTGCTGCTCAGCTCTGACAACTGCGATTCCTTGCGTGAAGAGTCTCTGAAAGTTGAGACGAGCTGAGACACCGCGTCAGAGGTGGAAACCAGACCACACGCTGGAGAGGACAACACGAGGCAGAGGATTCTCGTACAGGCTCTCTCAGACTCGCACACGGCCTCTAGCCTCCAGTGTGCTCTAGTATGACGCACATTGTGCAGATAAGAAAGCGACGAGGACGCTGGGGCTAGCCAAGTCTGGCCATAGTCGGACTTGTGTGACGGGGGCCAGAGGCCAGCCAAACAAAAACCGGAATGCTCCCTTTGTGGACGCCCTTGGGGCCAGATGCCAAGACTCCACACAGAGGGTGGTGACTTCACTGGCATTGTCTGGCCGAGCTAGCAAAGCCCTGTGGGATTCTCCAGTGGGTGGGAGAGTGCTGCATCGCCCATTATCACCCTTGTGGGCTTCCCAGGGGAGGAAGGGTGTCATCGACGGGGGATCCTTGGCGACCGGCCATGCTAATTTCCTCTGCGTGAACAATACCGAGATTTGATGGCTTGGTAGACAAGAGCACGCAGGACATTTGTTTCGCTGTGCGTGTGTGTGTGTGTGTGTGTCAACTGTAACTGTAACTCCAACTGCAACCATGGGCAGACTCACAGTCTTAGCATAGTCTTAGGGCAAAGCTTGTGGTCTCGGCTCTGCTGGCAGCAGCGGACTGGTCCTGTACTGGCCCATGCGTGTTCTAGCCTTGGTCTCTGATGGTGCTCAGAGACTCTTGGGCTTGAAGCTGTGCGCTGGTGCTGGGCTTCTGGGCCCCCGGTGGCTGTCCCCTCTGGGAAATATTATCTGCATCCCACATATCGCTTAGCTGGGCTAGGTGGTTCTTGGGGCGTGTGTCAGTTGTTTTTTTCTTTCCCGCATCTCCCTCGTGATCGTTGTGTCTCTTGCTGGTTCTGCTAGGCTCTCCACATTCCCAAGTTTTATTTAATTCTTTCATTTTATATTGCTCTTGTGTTAATAAGGCGGAGTGTGCCCGCCCGGATCATGGCCCTTGTTTCCTGCTGTCCTTCTTCTTCTAACTGCTGGCGTCGTCTTCAAGTACATGTAGAGTCTTGTCGTGGCACCGTCAAGTCTATTCTCTTTCTGCACTTCTCGTTTTTATTATTCATATTCATATTAATTGTTTTAATTTCCCACGATACAAATCTGTAGGTGGCCCTCCAACATCAGTGGTCAAGCTACACACCATGCCAAGACCAATGCTAACAAAACTTCCGCGCATGGCAGATTCATATTCATACCATTTTAATATCGCCCACACCTGCAAAATGGTCTCCTTCAAGTCAACCGTCATTTCCATTGCTGTGGCATTGGCTACATCAGTGGCTGCCCAGGCCCAGTCATACACCATCGATCCCAACTCTGTCGACATTAGCACCAGAGGTAGGTGGCCCTAGCAGCGGTGAGCTGTGAACGTATGCTAACTCGTCGCAGAACGTTGGTGCAGTGACCAAACCATCCAGTGCCCCATGGTGTGTGAACAGACCGCCGGAGGCAGTCCCGAAGTCAACACATGCGACCCGGTAAGTCCAAGTCTAGAGTTCCGGTGACTCCTGTGGCCCGAGGCCGACTTTCTAACTGGAATCCCAGGAATCTCTGAGCTACGGCTGCCTCTGCAGCAACCGCGTCCAGCCGAACATCTCCGAGTACTCGCTGACGCTGCCCTACTACATCTGCACGGAATGGGGCAACCAGTGCGTTAAGAAGTGCGGCAACCACAACAACGAGTGCGCCTCGGCCTGCCGTCAAGACCACCCTTGCGGAGCGCTCAACCCCACGCGCGCCAATGCCACCACCACCACGTCATCTTCGACTGCTTCGGCGACGGCGTCTTCGTCGTCCGGCCCTGCGCTGCTCAGTGACTCGGGCTCATCATCGGGAAGCTCGTCCAGCGGATCCATCAGCATGCACACTGTGGAGATGGGCCGTGTCTACGGCTTGACAGCCGTGCTCGGTGGACTGTTTATGGGCTTTGCTCTGCTGTAAAGCAGAGGGAGGAGAAGTGACGAGTGTTGGAGGATGGTGTTACAGATATTGGCGGTACAGCGGTATACCGCCTAAATGCATGATTCTATTCGTACAACACTTGTGTAACATGGTGGCGATGCTAAGGTGACGTGTGGTTGGAGATGCAGCCAGCGCCGGCAAAGAGACTCCAGCCGGTCCGTTTTGTGTGTCCCTGGACAGACTGCTGCAAGCGTCAACTGCTGCTGCATGTGCGCTTGAGGCCGCCTTGGTGCTGGTCAGGGCGGTCAAGCGGTGAGAGCAGCGGATCGTCGGATGGGCCACACGAGGAATGGCAATGTGCCCCTTTTTGACAGCGGGGGCTGCAGGGTGGCATTTACAGGGGCGCTGCAGGGGATCAAAGGCACTGACGAATGGGGGCCTTACAGAAGGGGAGGTGCTGTGCTTTGTAGATTACAGGCCTGTCAGCAGTCTACAGGGGGCGATTAGCGTTGTCAAATATCCACGCAATCTGTACCATATTTCCACTATAGCAGCTGCTGCCCAACATTTACTGCTGCACTTGTTAGAGAGCTATGGTAGCCTGTTAGTCAAGAGCCAGTTGTTATTTAGCCGTCCCAACAGTTTTCATATGCCGTTATTTTATTCTTTTCTTCCTTGCATATCTACGCTGTCCTTCTCTTCATAATCTTTTTTTTTTGTTTTGTTTTCTTCTGCACTGCTCCTTTCTTCTTTTACCCTCCTGGTGTTCTCCGGCCGTATCGCATGAGTTATTATGATCTCGCTCTGAAAACTGTGCCGCCTCATCTTCGAACAGCCCCTCCTTTCCGCTCTCCTCCGCTCCGCCCACATCGTGACCCGAGCCACTCGCTTGCGCCTTGCTGCGAGCAATCTGTGCACTGTCGCTGTCGCTTGTTCCGATCGTGAGACAGTCCAGCAGCCGAGACACTGACATCCGTCATTGTCATTGCTGCTGCTGTGTTCGCCCCGGCCGATCTGCGGCTCACAAGAGACCCCCGACCTTTGACTCCAGACGAGCCGACCCCCCGCAATAGACCCTGTGTTCCGCAGTAGTTTGCCATCATGGCCCCGAATCATAGTATGGGTCTCTCATCCGGCTAGTCGCCCATCCAGCCTGGCCGTCCCTCAACATCTACGGCTTTTCTGCTGTGCTATAATATGCTCCAGTGGCTAATACAGGTCCCTCGTGTAGGAGAAGCTGTCGCTGAGTGTGTGTCTGACGATGCCCTCGTCCACCTCAAGACATACAAGTACTCCTCAGTTGACAAGTCCCCCGTATCCAAGTACATTCTCGGTCCTTACGTATGTTCCGGCCCGATCCTTCACCAGCCACCGTGCCGGCCCTCCGCCACTTATATACTGACCAAACTCACCCCTTTTTAGTGGAATGCTGTTGTCAACTTCATGCCCATGTGGGTTGCCCCCAACATGGTGACGCTGATTGGCTTCTTCTTCATCTTGTCCAATATTGGTCTTCTGGTCATATACATGCCCGACCTGGTGGGCCCGGTAGGTCTCCCCCTGTTGGCCGCCTGGCTTTTGGACGACTACTAACCCCGAACCCCCTTGTGCCAGGGCCCTTCTTGGCTGTACTTTAGCTTCGCCTTTGGCCTCTTCATGTACCAGACCATGGACAACATCGATGGCAAGCAGGCCCGTCGCACCGGCACCTCCAGTGGTCTTGGTGAGCTCTTTGACCATGGCATTGACTCGCTCAACTGTTGCCTGGCCTCGTTGCTCGAGACGGCCGCCATGGGTCTTGGTACTTCGCCAGCTGGTGTGGCCACTGTGCTGGTCCCCTGCCTACCAATGTTCTTCTCGACGTGGGAGACGTACCATACCCACACGCTGTACCTGGGCGTTATCAACGGCCCGACTGAGGGTATTCTCATCGCCTGCTTCTTGATGCTCCTGTCGGGCATCTACGGCCCTGAGATCTTCTCGCGGCCCATCACCGACCTGATTGGCGACCATGGGCTGTTTGGTCTTGGCGACATTATTGGCAAGCACACCATCAAGGACTACTGGGTCGGCTTCCTTGTCGGCTCGCTGTTTGCCACGCACATCCCCTTTTGCGTGTACAACGTCATCAAGGCGCGCCAGCGCAACAACTTGCCTGTCCTACCCGTGTTTGCCGAGTGGCTGCCCATGGGCGTCTTCACCATGAGCGTGATAGCCTGGCTGTACTCGCCGTGGTCACATCTGCTGGCCGACAACCACCTGGTGCTCTTCTCCTTCACCCTCGCCTTTGTCTTTGGCCGTCTGACCACCAAGATGATTCTAGCCCACCTGACGCGCCAGCCCTTCCCCTTCTGGACCGTCATGCTGTGGCCGCTGGTGGGCGGCGCCGTGCTGATGAACATGCCCATGTTTGGCTTCCCCGCCCTATCTGCCACGCTCGAATTGTACTACCTCTACGGCTACCTCATCTTCGCCGCGATTGTCTACTTCCGCTGGGCCTTTTTGGTCGTCGGCAGTATCTGCAACTACCTCGGCATCAGCGCGCTGACCATCCCCTACGACAAGCAGATGGAGAACCAGCGCCGCCTCCAAGCCGAGGCTGCCTTCTCAACGACCATGAGTGGCACGCACGGCGTGGACCATGGCGTGGGCAAGAAGAGCTCGTAGGAGGCGAGGCATAGATGAACGAAAGACTGGAGACGGGCGGGAAATGCATAGAAGGAAGACTGACGATAGAAGTTCTAGAGCACGGAACAGACGACGCACGTTGTATTTCTTAGTGTAATTTTCAAGATCAAAGTGTTTATATATGTATACATGTCTAAAGGTTACAGGGTTGTTGTATGTTCACGTGACGCTAGCGGAAGCTCCCGCTTAAACGGATGTGCCTCTGTGTTGAACACCCACTCGTCCAACGACAGGGTGTTTGGGTTTGAAAATATGAGGAAGAAGTACTTGAGCGTTTCCGCTAAAAAGAAGCTCTCCATGCTATCGACGCGCTGGACGACGGCGCGCGTGACGTCCTTGATCGCGGCAAAGGCCGTCTGGCCCTCGCAGGCCCGCGTGATGGCGGTCCACATGTCCTGCGCCACAAGCTGCAGCCGCTGATCGCCCGTCGTGCGCCACATGACAAAGATGCTCTCGATGGCCTCGGGCCGCAGGATGTACTTGGGATCGATGATGCGGGCGAAGCCGCGGTGAATATCGGGCTTGGGCTTGGTCGGGTCGACGCTGGGGTCGTCGAGGGCGGCGCCGCGGAGCGCCGCGACGGTGGCCGAGGACACGGCGCGCTTCCACTTGTCCATGTCCCAGGGGCACTTTTCGGCCGACTCGCACTGCACGAATATAGACTTTTCGGGCATCAGCTGGCTGGGCTGGACGAGGCGGTACGCAGTGGCACACCCCAGCGCCAGTTTTTCGCCGACGTGGACGTGGCGCGGCTCTGAGACGAGCTTGCCGCCGAGCAGCATCATGCCGCCGACGAAGCACGTCAGATGGTCCATGGCTGGCGTAAACGAGAACTCGGGCGCAGAGTGGTTTCCGGTGCGGTTGACAGACAGCGAGCCCATAAACAGTACGTCGTCCTCGGTCGGCAGCATGGGCCGGTAGACGAGGTGGCGGATGCCGGCGTCGGTCGAGACGCGGTACATGCGTTCGTACATGGGCTCCTGGCCGCCTAGCAGGGCGTGCATTTTGGGTAAGTACTCGTAGACTGAGTCGGCCGATGCGCCAAACTGGAAGACCGACGGGGTCTCGGTGACGGAGAAGTTGTCGAGTGCATTGACGTGGGTTGGCCACAGGCCCGGCACAAGCGAGGCGTTTTGCGTGCGCTGGAAGTGGCGCGAGATGCGGTTCACGGCGTCGTAGTACTTGGGGTCGCCGGTCAGCACAGACAGCCGGGTGAACTCGAGTGAAAAGGTGCCGATGCCGGCGATGCTCTGGCGGTCCAGCGGCTGCATGGCGGCGTCCTCGCCCGCGCCGTCGGCGCCATTGGCGCGGAGGTCGGCCCACTTGAAGCGGCCACGTGGCAAGTGGGCGGCGTTGTCAAAGGTAGCGTACATCATGTCGGCCAGCTCGACGGCCTTGCGCAGCAGCACGGGCTCGGCCGAGAGGTCGTGGGCAGCAATCAGGCCGCCGAGGAAGCGGATGCCCGTCTCGAACAGGTTGCACGATATGCCGGTCGGGCGGTTCCAGTCGAGCGCAGCCACAAAGGCCACTGCACGTTCCCACTCGTCGTGCAGGCCCATCAGCCACAGGGAGTCGAGCGAGTCAACAATGGTGGCGCCCCAGCCGTTGAACGGGTCCTTGGCCTTGCCGCTGAGCGGGGCCAGCTCGTCGTGGCCAAAGGCGAGGCGCTCGTACGAGGCGTACGTCTTCTTGAAGGCGGCCACGACGGCGTTGCGCATGTGCGAGGCCGAGCGGGCCTGCTGGATGGCCTGGCCGCGCGTCCACTGGTACTGCACGCGGGGCAGTGGGCGGGCGTTGCCGAGCGGCGGTGGCGTCATCTGGTCTCGCGGGACCGGGAAGCGAAGCTTGTGTGCCGCCCAGTCATAGCTGCTGGGGACGAATGTGTACTCGATGGGTGGCCGGCGGGGCTGTGCATACCGGTAGGCCGAGAGGTTGTAGAGGACAAGGGTTAGGAGAAAGAAGCTAATCAGGATGGACCGGTGTGAACGTTTAGACATGGTCATGGTCGGTGGTAGAAGAGATCAGGTAAGCGACGGCGGCGGGATGAAAAGAACGACCGAACTAGCCAGATTAGCAGAACGGAGGCATGGAAGAATATAAGCTTCTGGAAGCCCGACTTCAACAGACAGACTGCTAGGGCTAAGCGCGGACCCCGGCACTTGGAAACATGGAGCGGTGTGCTAGCTTTATAAATAGCCCACCAGTTGAGCGTCTGTGTAGCAGGTCGGCGGCGCTTTACTGTCAGCAAATATTTGTCGTCCAGGCCCAGTTTGGCGTGGTCTTGACAGTCAAGAGCCGCGGATCACGGGGCTAAAATAGCCGACTTACCAGGCTGCTTACTCGCCGGGGTCTGAGCCCTGTACAACGGGCGTGAGATCCTCCAGGGCACGTGCATGCGTGGAATGTGGGAGATCTATGGAGCGATTATACCTGGCATCAATAACAAAGACCCTGGCCTGCTTACACCCAGCTAGCTTTCAACGCCCACCCCCAATTTTCTCAGGAGGATACCGAGGACTCATATTGAGTCATAGCCCGAGTGGTACGGTCTCTATTTTGAGGGGCCTGTTGAGCCTGCGCCAGACCGTTCGCCATCGGCCGGGCCTGGGCCGCTGAGCCTGGAAGCCCCGGTGCCGTTGCAACCGAGAGAGCTCTGGTGATGTGGCGAGTATACGGCGGCTTGATGCCGTAGCCAGGAGGACTACCGCGTCTATCATGGCCAGCCATGGCTGTGCTTGGTGGCGGTCGGTAGTCAGATGAAGCTTTCGATTATGAGGCATGATATACATGCTTTTGTAATTGGATTATATTCGCACAGTGTATTGAGGGTTAAATTCTACCCAGCTTTGCTTTGATCCCCGATACAACAGAATATAGTTGTTCCGATGGGTGGGGCGGTTTCCCTTTCGGGCAGAATATACTTTGACAACTTCGATGTCGTAACCGTGCCACGCCTCACTTTTTGTGGAAAGCGGGTAGGGTATGATATGTTCCAAGCAGTTATCAGTTATATCAATGGGGGTGAATGAATCAATAATAAAGTAGACTCTGAATGGTTGCATCATTCCTCCATCTCTATCCTTTCTCCTGTCCTCGGCCTAGCTGGCCGTTTTATCTTTCCTCCTGGCTGTGGCTGATGGTATGTGGGTCGGTGAGGCGTTGGCTGACTCATCGGTGACTGCCCGTTCCCTCCCGGACACTCCGGGGTATGTCTGTCGCTTGCCCGCCTGTTGAGTTAGCGTAAGGGTACAGCCAGGGTACAGGATGACACGTGATCGCAAGACACTCACACATGGAGACCCACAGTTCCCACGACCTGGGATACAAAGGCAGGGAGAGGGAGAAGATAGAATCTAGCTAGAACATGAGAAGGAAGCAACGGTTCACTGATATATTCACCCTCACCCCAAAAGGTTATGAGCCCGTGCTTTACTGAAAACGACACAAAAAGGGACAATTTTTCACGAATAATCAGCAAGAATGACTGGAGAAACCGATGCGAACCGTGCCCCTCGCCGGGACGCGAACTTCCCCCGCCACAAGCCGCTCCAGATCTATTGGCCGCTCCAGATCTATTGGCCGCTACAGATCTAACCGTATTACACCCCACTTTTCCAAAGTGCATTCCAGCTATGTTTTCATCCATGCCTAAGGATGGTATTACCCGGTTAAACGCACATACCACCCCCTCGCTCTACTTTCAAAAAAACATCACCACTTACACATCGGATGTTTCATCGCGTCGTAACGCTCGCAAAAATAAGTCAAATCTTGCTAAAAATCGAGGCCATTCTAAGCCATGCAGTATCTTTTATAGAAAAAAAATCCATAAATATCTATTGCAAAAATGGCGTGTCAATTCGTGGTCTTAAATACGTCTTCATATCGCGCCTTCATTGCATCTGTCCAGCCAGAGGAAAGAAATTGCCATATCGGCTGTTCCCTGATACTGAAGAGAGTACTTTGGTTAGATACATTGATCTATACGACAGCTAAAACTATCCTCTGCCAAAGGAAATCATCGTGTTCTTTGTCAACAACATCCTGAAATCGTGATGTTCTTCAGACAACGAAGAGCTCCCCCCCCCCATCCTCAGTAAGAACTGTGTCATTCGATGTCTCGCTCGCAAAGAGTACAAAGCTCTATGCCAAAAGACTCTTGATGCGAAGAGAAAAAAGTAGAAAGAGTAGATGTCATCAATAAATGGTTCCTTGGTCTTCAAGAAGTCATCTTATAGTACGGTGTTGTCGACGCAGATATCTGGAATGTTGACGGGACGGGATTTCAGTTCGGCTTGGGAAACAACCAAATGCAGGTCACGAAGCAGCTAAAACTCGTCAAAAGAACAGCTTTTGAGAACTAAGAGACTGCTAATGTGACCGAAAGTGCGTCCGTCGCTGGAGATATCAAACTATTGCGTTTACCCACTTCAACCGGAGAAACCTGCCCTCTACACTGAATGAGTTGAACATGATCTGAACAAGAAATAAGCGACAAAAACGCGACGTAGTTACGACCAGTTCTCTCACAATCATCACCTTGGGTAAGTAATTGCATTGAATGCTGAAGATGTGCGTAATATAGTCGACAACATCGGGCTGGATGAAGCAGAGCGCGCGCTTAAGGCGCATGAGAGGGCCTTGAAGAGATCAGAGAGACTGGAAAGTAGAGAGGCCAAGTTGCGAGAAAGACAGGCTCATTGGGAAGCCAGAGAGCAGGCGCAGGGGATCCTGAAAAAATAACATGTATAGGGTTGTGTTTTGTTGGTATATTGTTAAAAAACGATGCCTTGATGTTTTTGCAAATGTGGTTTTTGAAAGTTGAGCGAGAGGGTGGTATGTGCGTTTGACCGGGTAATACCATCCTTAGGGATGGACGAAAACATAGTTGGAGTACACTTTGGAGAAGTGGGGTGGAATACGGTTAACTTGGCCTCTTCGGTGTGCTCAAACCGTTCGTGGTATGACATGAAGTCACCATGATCGGTCCGGCATTGAATCAAGAAGCCGAGGTGGCGTCTTGGGAGTCGGAGCTCCTTGGGGGCCCTCGGGGCCAGGGGATCTCCAATTCGCGGTAGGAGGCAGGTGTCGTCTTCTGCCACCACTTCGAGGCCTCTTCAAAGAAACGGCACCTAGTGGCTGCTTTGGCCTCCGCAACTGTTGCCATAAGGCTAGCGGGCGTTTCCCGGCAGGCCGCCTTGGCGAGCACGTCGGCACGCTCGTTGCCTTCGATGCCGACATGGCCGGGGCACCACAGTACTCGGACCCTCCCAGGTTGTGCAATGGCGCTAATAGTCCGGGCAGGTCAGGACACGGCGAGTTCTCGGAACTCAAGAATTTCCCTCTGAGATACAATGAAGGATTAGTAGAGGAATGCGGATGTCTTGACCATAATTACCCGTGGTCTGGAGCCTGAGCTTGCGTTTAGGTTTAGAGAAGATGTGGTGATTTTGCATGAGGAATAATTTATTGAAGAGATTTTCTAAGAGGAAAATAGGACTAAATGCTAAGTGGTATGAGAGACGAGGTCACGTGGTGTGGCTGTCCCGAGTGAAGACTTTCGTTCTGTTGGTAACAGCAAGTGCGTTCTGGTTGTTCGTTTTGGACTTCGGGTGGATTCAGCTTTCTCGATTTCAAGACAGTTCTTCGAACAAAGGTTTGTTTGGACCATGTTGAAGTGGTGGCTGGATTGGCGAGGCCACGTATTCAGCTTTGCTGATGCTTTGAGCGGCAGTTGTCAGTTTGCGCGCTCTCCACGCCATAGGCGACTCGTCAGTCATAAATATGCGTCCAGAAGTTGCATTTGCGAAATGTCTGAACAAGTGAACAAGAATATATGTAGGAGTGACCCTACAATACTTCGATACAGCTCAAGATCGGTTAGAAGAGTTATTCAGACTCTTGATCGTTCAAATTGTTGTCGCTAATCGGAATGGTTGAAGTGTGATCCCTAGGAAAGAATTGACGGAGCCAAGACTGCAAAGCTGAAATTCAGCAGACAGTCGAGAAATGGCGTCTTCAACATTGCTAAGCTCTTCGGATATAACCAGCATGTAATCGACATAGGCTGCCATCCAGATGTGACCGTTGGTGGGACATTTTAACGTCATTCTTGAGTGAATTACGCCCTCGGTTGCTCAGGTGAGAGCGCAGCAGTTCTTGCCGGCGTTTGAGAGCGGATCTAAGACCGTAGACTGCCTTCTTCAGTCTGAGAACATGGTCTGGTGGAAAGCCCGTATGAGCGGGTGGCCGAATGTATTCTGGCCCATTGAGTTCAGCATTTGAGAACGCGGATTTTACATCAATGTGATGGTAAATGAGGCTTCGCGAGGTGACGAGTGCCATGGTCATTCGCAGAGATACTCCGTTCAAACTACAGCGCTTATATCAGACGTGATTTGTTCATCGTAGCCGCATGCACATTATCTGGCCTTCATTGTTCCGTCTTCCTTCTTGCAAAGAACTCATATGCTATTTATGAGCCGACGTGGGGATACATGAGCTGGAACGACATCCCAAGAGTCGTAGGACTCAAGTGACTTTAGTTCCTTCTGCATCGCTTCACGCCATCGATCCTGTTCAGGACCAGCAAGAGCTTGTGAGACTGAGATTTCAGGCACGGGTCGTGGGGCTTTGATGCACGTCTGTAGGGGAAATTTGTCCTGGACAAACTCGACATCCCTTTGGTAACAACGCGCTTGTTATGTTTGGAAGATCAGCAGCATCGTGTGTGGCAGACAATGTCTCAATCACGGTGCAAACACTTCTTTCGACCATGCCATTTGTTCATGAGCGTAAGAAGTGCTGCGTTGCCATGTAATACCTGTTTTGTCTGCAAGAAGACGACAAGAATTGCTTTCAAACTCTGATGCGTCATCGGAGTGTAGAAACTTTAGACAGCGACAAAACTGTGCGCAAAGTTTCTCGATAACATTTAGATAGGACTCGAAATGTTCTTCTTGATATGGGCGTGGGGGGCCCATTTTTACAAGGAAAATTCATCCACTGCAAGAAGAAACTGATTTGCGAGTGGGAAATCGATAGACGATGTAGCCTGTGGTAAGGCTTATTGCCGGCTAAGTAGGTCGAGATGAAGGTATTCTAGCGGGGCTTTTGCACGACGTCCCGTCGTGGCTAATTGTGGCACAATGTGCGCAGATAAATAATGTTCATTATAGAATAGAACGCCATTCAGCTGAGGCCTTCAAGGCGGATGCCTTGGGAAATGTGTATTGTTTCAGTGTCTTTAGTGTTTCGTAACGATCAACAAGGTAAACATCTCGCGATTGTCCAACAAACAGGTGTCATGCGGGAGTTCGACGGTCCTGTGACCCATAGAGCAATTGAAAATGCGAGAGCATCTTTTCTTCTTGGGAACGTGAAGGACATTGTAAAAGTTACTAGAGAGCTTTGAACATCTGGGAACAATATATGGTAGCTCTGCTTAGCATATTGAATTCTTTGCCACAGAAGGCGACGACTTTGACAGAGACAGAGGAAGAAGAAGAGAGGCTATTTTTGTTCGAAGTAATGGAGCGAGATGCACCACTAGTCTACTTGAAACAAATCTGAATGTAGAGAGCTGACAGTTCCTTTAGAAGTCTCTTTTGACTTTCGCTTTTTTCTTGTTATCTTTGACTCTCTTTTTAGAGTTGGGCACGGAGTGGCTTGGCGCATCAAGGTAGGTACACTTGGGCTTGCACAGGACGGGGAGAGAATGTCGACATATTTCTTTGTGGTAGAGAGCAGAGTAGAGGTTGACACATCTTCTTCGACGAGCTTGAGTGTTCCAAACAAGCCAACTGCTGGAGGAAAAACTAGCACTTGGACGGAATTCTTGAATCATATCTTGTTGTGTGTAGTGTGCAGTTGTGGCGTGAGGAGTATTCAGCTTCAGAGCGTCTTCAAGAACAGAGCTGACGTGTCCTGCAGAGCATGGCATTGCGGAGTTGTTCGCACCAACTGTTAAACCCAACGATGGAAATGTCTGGGGGCTTGATCAATCTAATCGGCTACACCATTTCATCGGGAGTCACCGAGACTTTGGATGCCTCGAGGAAGGTGTGAGAGGCGGCCGGCTTTGCGGTTGAATGGCTAATCCCTTGATGATAATCTTGTCAGACATGTCGTGTCGTTTTCGCTGACTTGAGGTTTATCGTCTTGTACGAAGGGAATGCTGTCAGATATTTGAGGGAGAGGGAGAAGAGAGAACCTAGCTAGAGCATGAGAAGGAAGCAGCGATTCACTGATATATTCACCCTCATCCCAAAAAAGTCAAGCCATTGTTTTTTGAAAATAGTGCGAGGAGCCCCTGTAGTACCTGAAGCTACAGTGGACGCCCTGTTCTTGGTATCTCCACTAAAGGCAGCCAGTGGCACTCGCAGAATAGCTACATACTTTTGCTCTTTTGACTATCCAGACCTACGCCCACTCACCGCCCAAAATTTCAAAAATTCTGCCGCCCTGCGCCGAGAAATACTTGCGGCCCAGCTCCAGGCTCAGCGTTTCCTTGCCGGCCATCCACGACCACCACCCACGCCTCGATCTGCGCCGCTCAGGAACCCGATCCGATTGATAGACCCCACCTCTGGTGCTCCGGACCAACGACAAACCACCTCTGCCACACTCCTTGGCGCGCCCCGAACTACCCTCCGCCCACCATGTCGTCCACCATGCGCAACGCCGTTGCACGGCGGCCGCACCGCGAAAGAGCCCAGCCGCTCGAGCGCAAGAAGCTGGGTCTCCTGGAAAAGAAAAAGGTGAGTTAGGCGTCTGTTTGCCTCGCTGCGCTAAGCCCGTCTGCTAACCCGTCTCCCCGCGCTCTCTCTCTGTCATGACAGGACTACACCCTCCGTGCCAAGGACTTCAACAAGAAAAAGGCCCAGCTGAAGCAGCTGCGCGCCAAGGCCTCCGAGCGCAACGAAGACGAATTCTACTTTGGTATGATGTCGCGGTCCGGGCCGGGCTCGCGCCTGTCGCGCGGCCGCGCCTTCAACGGGCTGGTCGACGGCAACCGCGGCAACAAGGTGCTAGACCAGGAGACGGCGCGGCTGCTCAAGACGCAGGACATTGCGTACGTCCGCTCCGTGCGCACACATCTGGCCAAGGACGTGCAGAAGCTGCGCGAGCAGCTGGTCCTGGCTCAGGGCATCTCAGACGCCGGCGTCATGGTGCCGGTGCGCCAGCCGCGCCAGGCCAAGATTGTGTTTGCTGATGACGAAGCGGAGCGTGCACAGATGCTGGAAGGCCTGGAGGATGACGACGACGAAGAGGGGGATGACGAGGACCTGGACATGGCCGACTTTGACCCTTCCAATCTGGACGACTTTGGTGGCTGGAGCAGCGACGGTGACGATGACGACGACACCGCCAAAGACAAGCCGGCAAAGGACGCCCCGAAACCAGGCGACAAGGAGATCCGGCTCCGCAAGATGGCCAACAGGCTGGAGGCCATGGAGCAGAAGCTCGGGGCTATTGCCCGCGCCGAGCAGTTGATGGCGGAGCAGCAGGCCAAGATGGCCAAGACGGCGACGTCAGGCGGTGTGACGAAAAAGGGAAAGAAGATCATGGTGCGGACACGGAAGCGGTAGAGGCCGAAAAGACGGGAGGGGAAGCATAGGAGGAGGGGAGCGGCAGGCACATGGCGTTGTTTTTGGCTATTTCTTTTGTTGTTTTTGGTCCCTTGCGTTGTTCTTATGAATTCATCAATCATGTTCTCATGTTCATTGGCAGGTCTGCGCCGTTCTTCCTGAGATCTGGATTGCTTGGACATGTGAGCCTTGCTCTGTTCTGACGCTCTTCTCCGATATCTAGTACTTGACTCCGAGACACCGTGTGACGCCCTTGGCCACCACCAGCGCCGCCTTGACACACACCACGACCACCCAGAACATGCCCTTGAATACTACCACCACCACCCTCAGCGGCCACGGTAGCTTTTCATCCGACTCGCCCGAAACAGCCCTCTGCGTTGCCGTGGCCCTTGTGCCATGTTTGTTCTGCCCGTACCAGCTATTTTGGCTTTCCACATCCAGCTCAAACTCCTCCACCTTGACAGACGACCCCTGCCTTGCGCCTGCACGGTCTTTTCGCCGCCGCTGTCTATCTACCAGCCGCCGCAAGCTCCCCGCGAGCCCTGCGCGCGGCTCATCTGCTTCATCGCCCTCGGGACTCCTACGGAACATGCGCCCGCGCACCTTTACCGGCGCCGGCAGCCCCGGGCTCTTGATTGCGCGCGCCGCAGCCTCCCGTCCGTCCTGCGCCCCCGGCGGCGGATCAAACACTGGGCTAAAGCGCAGATTCCGCTCATCGCGGTACGCCACCAGCATCAGCGCCGCAACCGCCACGTCGACTGTGAAGAAGGCGTCAATCTTGGCCGCCAGCCCCGTGTCAAGCTGCAGACACCCTCCGCCGCCCTGCACGCAGTCGCGCGTCAGCCGCGCCAGGTGCTGCTGCGCTTCGTGGTGCTCGAGCGTGTACTCCACACGGCCCGAGCCGCCGCCCGTCCCGCCAGCCGCCGCACCCGAGCGCGCAATCGAGATGTAGAACGGCGCCGCCAGCGCCGGGTGCACCAGGTAGTACGTCGCGCTGTCGGCGTCCCACACAAGGCGCGCGCATTCATTGGCGGCCATCTGCAGCGCAGCGGGGTCATGGGCTTTGGCGCGCGCCATCTGCTGCGCGGCAGCGGGGTCCAGCAGTGCCACGAGCCCGTCGTTGGGCGGGTGCAGCCGGCTCTCTTCCTCGAGCACAGTGCTGATAGCCTTGTACCAGTGCTTGCTGGTTTCCGGCACGGCAGTGGCGGCGCTGCTGCTCGAGGCCCGCGAGGCCTTGGTCACGTCGAGGCGAGAAAGCGTCATGCGCGCCGAGGCCGATGTTGGGTCAAGCTTGAGCGAGTAAAAGGGCTGTGTGGCCGACGAGAGCGTGTAGACCAGCGCGTCGGGCTCTTTGGTGAGCGCCAGGCAGTACACGCGGCCTTCGGCTTCAGTCGCTTTCCAGCCGTTGGTTACTTTCCACAGGCTCTTGACGGCATCGGCCGGACTCGGCTTGGGTAACGGCGGCGGCGGTGTATGTACTGCGACAGCGTGGCGACGTGGTGGCGGAGGCCATTCGGCGGTATTGCTGTGGGGCTGGACTTGGCTGGTGCTGAGGCCCAAAGCATTAATGCTTGTTTCTGGTTGTGATGATAGAGGAGATACAACGGGCACTGATTCGGCGGATGTGGGACTTCCTACGCCGACCAACGAAGGCAGCGGAGGGATGCCCTCTTCCACATGGCTGCCGCTGCCGCTCGGCAGAGAGTACAAGGGCCGGCTGATGATGCTGCGGCGGATCCGCGTTGGGCTGGTTTGTGTCGGGAAGTATTCCTGCTGCGCCAGCGGCACGTCGGGGTTGTAGACGGGGAAGATGGACCGGATGGTGAGTGATGTTGAGGCATCAGACAAAGTCTCTTCGCGGTGGTCGCGCAAAGGTATCTTTGCAATCGAGCTGCGGAATGGCAGAGCCGGCGGCGGTGGCGGTGGGGGCGGAGGAAGCTCTTCAGGCGATGAGGACGGGACGAGCAGCGGGGGCTCTGGCTGCGGGGGCTGTTCGGGCGAGACTGGAGTGGGCTGTTGCGGAGCGACAGCTGCCTCAATCTGTGGCCGTGTTCCGGCCCTCGTCCCCGACGATGGGCTCTGCCCAACTGGGCTGTCTCTGGTCACGAATGTGTCCACAGATGGCCGGTGTATACGAGACAGTGGCGGAGAGCCGGTGTAAGTGTGTGGGGCCGGGAACAGCGAGAAGCTGCCCTGGGCCTGGTGTTTAGCAGACGGCATAGATACAGAACAAGACGTGAAGGATATATATTTAGAAGTAGGATATCGGCAATAAGGAAGAGGCAGTGACCATACGCCAATAGATGCCAGAGAACAAAGAGATGCTGTGTCAGAGAAAGAAGAACACGGACGGCACAGCAGCAGCTCTATGTGGTGTTATACACAGGACCGGAGCTTTTTTTTTTTCTCTTTGCTTTACTGTTTCCACCGCAGCCGTCATAGGCTCCCACCGCGCGCCCACGACTCGCACGAGTCTGCTCTCTGTATACGCTGTGGGCATATATGACGGCCTTGTCTTTTTTTCTTTTTTCCCGTGTCGTTTTCCCTGGTCTCTCTTCCCGCCGGGCGCTTGTACGGCCGTCTTTACAGGATCAACAGCCCATGTCCAGATGCAAGCTCGTTGAGCTTGCGCTGGGGTCTTTGGCCAGGACCAGGTTGTTTGGCCAATCGAAACGCTGGGCGAGTGTGCCGCTGGCATCTTTATGCTGTTAAGCGCCGGTGGGTGGAGGATGGAGGATGGAGGATGGAGGAAGAGTTACGTCTAAGGGTTACACAACCCACGTAATAGTGACTTACACCCCTTATCTGATCAGCAGCACAACCCTATTGGCTCATCTTGGTGTCAGGGTTAGTGTCATATCATGGCTTCCATCTCAAGATCCGATAGTGCCCCGATGGCACTCTTCTTTATCTTGGTCCACTACAAGCAAAGATGGCTGATAGACAGAAGAAGGCCATCGTGGTCATTGGGTGAGTCCATACTGGCAAGAGCCACTCTATACACTGCCCAATGCCCTCCTGACTTTATTTCCAAGTTTATGGCTGTCCACATACTCACGCACATGAATCCCTCCCAGCGCTGGCGTTATTGGGCTCAGCTGCGCCCTATACCTGCAAACCACTGGCCACCGTGTTGCCATTATCGCCCGCGACTTTCCTGAGCCCATTGACCTTGCCGGACCGGACCCCGCGACGCGCCGCATCGACTACGCCTCGCAATGGGCCGGTGCGCACAACCGATGGGTGCCGGCCACGACGGCGTGGGAAGAGCGCGACCATAGCTTCGCTGTCGCCACGTTTGCACACATGCGCCGTGTAGTGGCTGAGGACAATGCGTCCGTGGCGGCGGCAGCAGTGGGCCCGCCAGTGGCGTCGGCTGCTGCGGGCGTGAGCTTTGTCAAAGCCGAGGAATACCTCGAGGTGGCGTTGCCCGAGTATACGGAGCTTACAGAGGCGCGCGCACGCGAGCTTGGCATGGCGGGATTTCGACTGCTGGCACCGGCGGAAATGCCGTCGGGTGTTGTCTGGGCGTGCGAGTATGACACGTGGTGCGTGAATCCAATGATGTACTTGGCATATCTGGGACGGAAGCTAGCCATGGGCGGCTGTTTGTTTGTGCGCAAGGAATTAAAAGCTCTCGAGGAAGCGTTTGCAGAAGACGCGCGCATTGGAGCTGTTGCGGCCGTGGTTAACTGTTCGGGGTGGGGCTTTGATGACGCCAATGTGTTCCCGATCCGAGGTGAGTCCTGCTGCTATTTTCCCGTTGGCCTTTCTAATCTGACTCCCGCCTAGGCCAAACCGCAGTTGTATCAAACCCGTGCTCCAAGACCATTACGCGCCAGCGCAGAGACGGCACATGGACTTTTTGCATTCCGCGCAACTTCTCCGGCGGCACTGTCATCGGCGGCACCAAGCAACCGCATGACCTGAGCCCGCACCCCGACGCCTCGACCCGAACAGCACTCCTCTGCGCCTTTGCCACGACCAACGCCAGCTTCGTCGCCGCCGAGATGGGCGGCGGGCCACTGCGCTGGGCGCGCGACATTGTGGGGCGGCGGCCGGGCCGGCGCGGCGGCATGCGGCTGGAGCGCGAGATCCTCGGACCCGGCAAGCCGGCCGTCGTGCACGCGTACGGCGTCGGTGGCCGCGGCTACGAGGTGTCATGGGGCGTGGCAGAGGCGGTGGCCGGGCTGGTGGGACAGGCGGCGGACGCGAGAGCCAGGCTTTAGTGGAGTCGCGGCAGAGTCACCGCTGTGGGAGCTGCGTGGAGGCATTGGGCGAGAAAACAAAAACTGGGCGAGGAAACAAGAACTGGGCGAGGGAACAAGAGAGACACGCGGCGCTGAGTCAAGGTGCCCATGACGATGCAAGGTTTTCAACGAGGCAGATGAGTCAACTACATTGCAACATGCCGTTGGTGGCTTTTGCGGTGCGTCAGAGAGCCGCTGACTCATCGCTTGGCCTCAGGTCTTAGGGAGCGACATTTCTATGTAGATAGCTATTAACTGCAGTTTCCCGCTGCACACAGCAGTTCTTTCCGTCTCGTCTTTTTGTTAGTAGAATATTTCCTGCCCATTCCTTCCCAGCTTTCAATTGCCTGCCGTTTTTGACGTGACTCCCCCTCACCCCCACTATTTATCGCCTAGAAACAGAGCAATTACCACTTGCAAGCAGTCCGAGTCCATCACCATCTTTTTTTCTTCTTCTCTTTTTTCTTCTCTCCTCTCAGATATTCTCTGCTTCTTCTACGCACAGCCCTTTTTTTCCCTCCTCACTTCCACGCAACCGCCACCATGTCGACCACTCTGCATCTGCGCGCCGAGACCAAGGTACGCCTGCCTTTTTGCCCTGTTTCCGATCCCGCAACCGCCCCGCATGCTGTGTGCGTCATAGGCAATGGCCGTTCTTTTTTCCTCATGTACTGACTGCCCCGTCCCGATAGCCTCTGGAGCACCGGTCTGCTCTGACGCCCACCACCACCAAGGCGCTGATTGCCGCCGGCTACACTGTCAATGTCGAGCGCTGCACGATGCGCGTCTTTGACGACAAGGAGTTTGAGGACGCCGGCGCCACGCTGGTGCCGACCGGTAGCTGGACCGAGGCTCCGGCCGACCACATCATTGTCGGACTGAAGGAGCTGCCCGAAGAGACCTGTAAGACATGATATTGCGCGAGTCCTCCAGCATGTACCGCTGGCGCTGATTGCTAACTTTCTTCGCCAGTCCCCCTTAAGCACACCCACGTCCAGTTCGCCCACTGCTACAAGGAGCAGGGCGGCTGGCAGGAGGTGCTGGCGCGCTTTCCCCGCGGCGGGGGCACGCTGCTGGATCTGGAGTTCCTGACGCACGAGAACGGCCGCCGTGTCGCTGCCTTTGGCTACCATGCCGGCTTTGCTGGCGCTGCGGCGTCGCTGATTGACTGGGCGTGGCAGATCAACAACCCCGGCAAGCCCATGCCGGCGCTGACCAGCTACCCGATCCAGGACAAGCTGATTGCCGACGTCAAGGCGGCGCTGGCCGAGGGCACCAAGAAGGCTGGCCGCCAGCCGCGCGTCATCATCATTGGTGCACTGGGCCGCTGCGGCACGGGCGCCGTCGACATGGTGACTGCCGCCGGCATCCCCGCCGAGAACATCCTCAAGTGGGATGTGGCCGAGACCAAGGTCGGCGGTCCGTTTGCCGAGATTGTCGAGAGCGATATCTTTATCAACTGCATCTACCTGATGCAAAAGATCCCCAACTTTGTCGACCTGCCGTCGCTGCAGACCCCCAAGCGCAAACTCACCGTCATCTGCGACGTCTCCGCCGACACCACCTCGCCCTACAACCCCGTGCCCGTGTACAACGTGGCCACCACCTTCTCCAGCCCCACGGTGCCCGTCACCGGCCTCGAGGGTGAGCCGTTGACTGTTATTGCCATTGACCACCTGCCCTCGCTGCTGCCGCGCGAAGCCTCCGAGGCCTTCTCCAACGACCTGCTGCCGCACCTGCTTGAACTCAAGGACTGGAAGAACGACGGCGTCTGGGCCCGCGCCAACACCCTGTTCGAGTCCAAGGTGGCTACGCTGCCGGCCGAGGCTCTGAAGAACTAGGCGCAGACACTGACGCTGTGACGGACAATTATGAGAACAAGAGAAAAAAAAATGAAGCACTAAAAAAAAAGACACCAGACCGGCTTGGCACCAAAGGTATTAAAGGCCACGTCTGGGAGGCGTTGGGGGCGTTCTTGATAGTACTCGTACATATTATACAGACATTCTTGTTCGGGCTGAAGAGCGTGCGCCTGATGCGTTCGCCCACGCCGTAAAATGACAACCACAAACAGTTTGATTTCTTCTCCTCTTAGGCTTGTAGTGTGTGTAAGCAGTGCAGTGTGTGTACTCACGTAACGTCATGATGTATATATGCAATCAACGGCCCGGCAGCGTCTCATCGAGGGGCGTCTCTCCTGCGGCGCGTCTAGTTTATCTAAAAATACACAGAGGCAGAGGGCTTGCTCTGCTGTCTCTCCCACATCTCTTTTTTTTCTTTGTTTCTTCTTTTTACAAATTCTCCATCATTCCCTTTCCAATCTCACCGACCATCATCAACCCGCGGCCGATTCGGCGCCGCGCGCCCCCCGATCTTTTCTTCCTCCTGGAGCTTGGCGAGCATGCGCCGGCGCTCGTCGGCGTCCTTTTGCGGCAGGCCCCACCACTCGCGCACAAAGGCCTCCTGCTCGGCGGCCTTGATGGCCTTTTTGGCGCGCGCCTCGGCGCGCTCCAGCCGCTTGGCGAACCACTCCTCGCGCGCGGCGTCCATCTCGCGCGGCGTGGCGTGCGCCTTCATGCACGCGTTCATGATGCGGTGCGGGTCGCTGCAGGCGAATGGCACGGAAAAGGTGCGTCCGCTGGCGCATTCGGCAAAGGCTGGCAAGGCGGTTAGCAAGGGAGAGAGAACAAGGATGGGGCGCCATGGAGAACAAACTCACCTTTGATCTCCGGCGCGCAGTGCCGCCGCACTCGCTCGCGGTATATCTCTTGTACCTGCGCCTCCTGCGACGCCGAGAGCGGCAGCGGATTGCGCGAGGGCATGGCAGCCCGGCGGGCGGCCCCGATGTCTGAGCTAGAGTCTGACATGTGTGGATGTGTAGAAGGGGGCAATGCGTCACGAGTGACTCTGTAGCGTCGAGGGTCTTTCTTCTGCCGAGCTCCTGGGCGTGCTCTTCGGTCTCTCGTCGCCTAGAATCTGGCGCCCGCTTGTCTCCTCGGCTGGTCTATCCTGTTCCTCGGGGGAGGTGTCTAAGACGCAGGATGCTCTGTCTCCGTGCGGCGAGAGGTTGTCGTCTCGGTTTCAAAGGCGCCGGCTAGTTATTTTTTTTCTTCAAAGGCCGTCGTTAGCTCAGAATACCGTGCTATAGCCAATTGTTCTAGTCGTCGTCGTCGTTTGATATTTTTCGAGTGCCCCGCAAACCTCTACTGAGCAAGTTTTTTTTTCTTCCCTCTTTCTCTTGTTTCTCGTCCAGGAGGGACAAGAAGAATAGGCAGGCAGACAACCCAAATATAAAGAGACAGAGAAATAGAGAGGAGTCTCTCAAACACCACCAGAAAGAAAGAAAGAAAAGTAATAGATGTTCTTGCTTTGCTGACTAAAGCAGACAGAGCGTTCTGAAGAACAGAGTGACATTGACATTAGCTAGAAGCGAGGCTAAAGTCGGCACGACAAATCCAATGATTCTGCCACGGCTCACCGCTTTGGGGATACATCGCCGAGCCAACTTACAAGACTCTACACACGCACTCATACAGACTTAGATTCAAAGATAGAGATGATGCAAGACAAGTATAATTCTCTTGGAAACACTAACGATAAAGAAACCACGGGCTTGAAATTGAACTACTCTATCTCTCGTATCCATCACGACACACAATCGCTTCACTCGTAGTCGGCAGTACTGCCACCGGGCATTTCAGTCTCGGTTCCACGCTCGCGGTCACGGTCTAAATCCACATTCTCCTTTCTCGTTGATGCCGCAGCAGCCTTGTCCTTTTTCTTCGACATTGAGAAGCGCCATGACGTCATGCGGCCCTCCTTTTCCCTGTCCTTGACATCGCCAGCATGGCCCGTCGTCGTGGCAGTGGCCGTGGGAGAAGCCAGCAGACTCTCGTCGTAGCCGTCGGCACCATCGCCCAGACTGAGACTAGACCGCGCATCAAGCGATGCCTTGCGGTCCGACGTGGCAGACGTGCTACCCGGTCCCTTTTTAAAGAGACTGCCCGTCTCCTTGCTCAGACGAGACGACAGACTAAACCGGCTGGAACTGCCCTTGCGAAACAGCTTCATCAGGCTATTGTCCTGGTGTCCCTCGGAACTAGATTCCAAGGCAAGGGAAAGCATTTCATGGGAAGACGACGCCGATGCCAAGTTCTGCGAGTTTGCCGAGATTGTTTCTCTACGCTTGGTGGACTTGCCAAATGGATCATCGCCATAGTACCCCTGAGGGCTACTGGCAATAAATCTGGACGGGGGAGACTGACCATAGTCCTCGGTCATCGTGTGGCCCTTGTTATCTCTAACCCAGTTGCGACCATCGCTCTGCTCGCCCTCGCCATCAGGCTGGAAAGCACTGGCCATAAAGGTGGGCGCATTCGGGTTCAGACGTGCTACGCTGGCTGAAGAGATGCTCTGAGCATTCGGCGGCCGGCTACCAATGACGCCAACTCTATGGGCAGGAAGCTTTTGGAGCTCCCTCTCGTCAAGAATATCATCATCTTCCGTGGCGAAAAAAGCACCTCCTCCATTGCTAGGATTGGCATTGATATTGACGCCATGGATGGATGTGCGACGAGAGGCACTGCGTGCGTGGTGCCAACGAGATTCGGTTGGCCAAGGCCGGTTCTTGGAGAAACCAGCAGTAGGGTCACCCGAGCCCCAAGGCGATCCACTATCAGTAGAGGGCCTAGGCAGCTCGGCCGAAGCTATCGACGAAGGACGCGGACTGCTGGGGTCACGCTCATGCATGCTTCCTAGAATCAGGCTTCCCGACGTAGAAAACGGGTTGTGCATTCGGGTTGGCACCCGGCTAGAGCCAACGGCACCAAACACGTCGCTCGAGTCCGTGTGAATGGTGTTGCGGCTCAAAAGACTAAAGCCCGTTCTCTTGTCGTGATCCAATGGTGGTGGGCCGTCGTTTTGTCGAGGGAGAGATTGGCTTTGCGAGGGGCGCAACGAACCAAAAGGCATGCCCAGATCGGCATCCTCAACTGAGGGCCGGGTATGGTGTTTTGGAAAGCTGAATAGACTGGTGAAACGCTGGTGCTGATGTTGATTCATAGCAGGTCCGTTTACAGGAGCCGATTCGCGCAAACCTTGGACTTTAGATCGATCAGGAGTCTCTGGACCAAGGGTAGGAAACGGCAGGTTTCCAGATGATCCATGCGGACTTGATAGCAGACTAGGCGATGGGTCCGAAACAGTTGGTGACTGAGCATCAGCGATCGGTGGTGTAGCAGCGAGAGCAGAAGGGACAGTCACGTTGGTAGGAAGGGGGCTACCCCGCTCTCCATCGCTAATGTCGTTAAAGTCGCCAAGAATACCACTGGGAAGTAAAGAGGTGGCAGTAGGGCTCAGAGGCGGCCCGCTAGGTGCATGCCTGTACTCTATAGGCGTAAAGCCATCGTCCGAGGCATAGTTTTCTGTTGTAGGGGGCATGTCGATATAAGGAAAGCTGGCATTCTGTTGGAACCCAGACACGTTGTACGATGTATCGACAATGGGAAACTGCATACTGGGAGATTCGGAGATGTTGTTGCTACCGTGGCGATTGCGAAGAGTCGCTTGCTGGTTGCTTATAGGGATTTGGCGGTCAAATTCAGTCGACGTAGAAGTGACAGGACCCATGTTCGCGTTGGGTTGTCCATAATATCCAGCCATGGAGCCTTGCTGGAGCTGATGGTGGTGGAGACTAAGGTTTTCGTTCTGTAGGCGAATGTTTTGGTATTGGACTTCGAGCTCGTGGCCCTGTGTAGTAAGAGATTTGATGCGGTTTTCAAGTTCGCGCTTAGTGGCCTCTTTTTCGGCTACAACCTTGGCATGGGCCTCGTTGGTAACGTCGCCGTCCTCGCTAACAGAAAGCTTGTGGCGCTCAAGCTTCATGGCTTTAACATGCTTGCCCTTTTGCTTTAACGAGGCTTCAAGAGCGGCACACTCTTCAGCCAGCTTGGCGTTGTCGGCATCGAGCTTTGTAGTCTTTTTCATATAGTCTTCATCGAGAGCCTTGGTATCTTCTTCAAAGGTTTTGCGCTTTGATTGCATGTCTTTGATGCTCGTTCCGAGCTTGGCGATGGAGATGTGGATTGCTTCCAACTTGGACTCCTTGTCTTTGAGGATCTGCTCCTTTTTTGCCTTTTCCTTGTCGGCAGCGCGTTTGAGTTCCATAGCAGTTCGCATTTGCTTGCGTAGCTGCTCGGTCTTGGCATCACGTTCCTTGTTGAGTCGTTTCTTTTCTGCCAGCTCAGACTTGAGGTCGGCCTCCTGCTGCTTGAAGTCGTCTTCTTCGCGAGAGTATTGTTGGGCGGTCTCCTCGATTTCGCGGCGGGTCCGCTCAAACTTGTCATTGAGATCCTGGAGGGACACATCGGCCTTATCGATGATATCTTTGAGGGCAGGCTGGTCGGAGCTCGTCACAGAAGGCGAAGTCTTGCGGTTTATGGTGTTTCGTCGCTGGGCGGTGCTAGCATGAGCATTCGCAGGGGTAGAATCAGAAGGACCTTCAGAGGCGGTGGTGGTGGATTTGTTTCGGTCAGCGCCGCTGGCGACGCGGGATCGGGCGTCTTGTTCACGGAAGCTGGCAGGGAGCTGTTCGTCAGCCATGATAGGGCGGCCATTAATATCGTAGGTCTGCAAGCGGATGACGGGGCTTGAGACCTGGAAGTTGTTGAGGCCAACGGCAATGACACGAATGTTGTAGAAATGGCCTGGCTTGAGTCCAGTGACGGTAATGGCAGTTTCCTGGGCTGCAGATTCGCCGACTGAGGGGAGAAGGGTTAGCAGGGAGAAAGGCATGGTAGAGAAAGCCAGCCAGCGCCACGCGGTCAAGACTCACCATTGACGCCATTCACTTGGATCAGGAAGCGCAGCACGGTGCGGGTCTGCGAGGGGCGCGCCCACTGTAGCGTGGCAGAATCGCTTCTGATGCCCGAGAGCGAAACATCAGGAGCCTCTGGGACCTCGACATGTAGGGTCTTGATGAGGACGGGAACAGGGGTGGAGAGCGTCTGCCACGATCTCAGGACGAGCCAAACAAAGGCCAGCAAAGTCACAGCCATGTTGACATTGTTGACGAGCACAATCTCCATGCGCGAAGTCAGAGTCGCAAAGTCGAGGTAGCCGGTGGCGATTTCGGCAATACGGGACCAGACAGACCAGAAGGTCGAGACGAAGATCAGGGTGTGGGTGAAGTTGTCGAAGGCCGTGGGGGCTCGGGGCGGGCGGTGGAAGCGGCACAGGATGACGGTGCCAATGAGGGTGAACTTAAGGAGCAGCTGCGTCCACCACCATGTCATATCGGATTTTGTGGGTCGGAGGGCTCTGCGGCGAGGGGCGGGGAGGAGGCGGCGGCGGCGGCGGCGGCGGAGGCGGAGGCTGGGCCGGGAGAGCAGGTGGCAGACTCTAGAGGTTGGGCGGGCGCGGGCGAAAAGGGGCGAGAGTAAAAGAATAAACGGCGGTAAGAGAGAGCGGCCGGGTGAAGACAAAAACCAAAACCGGCACAAGTAAAACAAAAAAGAAAGAAAGAAAAAAAGCTAAAGCTAGGCCCCGTTTCGAGACATCCAGGCGCAGCGTGGGGTCACTTTGCTTCACTGCACTTCAGAGGTTGAAGGGAAAACTGGAATCCGGCGAGCGCGCAGGCAGGGCCACAGAAAGCGTCCGAGAGCGTCGAGGCGTCATACAACACGGGCCGGAATAAAAGAATAAAAAAAGGGCGATGCCGGCCGGGGGCGTTGAGATTTGGCGATGGGCGGCGATGCAAACGAAGGCGAAATTTCTGCTGGTCGTATTTTGGGTACAAAGTGACTTGTGCAGAACAAAACGGATGCAGCTGAACCGTAGCCTTGTTTGTAAACAAAGAAGAAGAAAAAAAAATGGCCTTGCGGTACGTACGGCTCGGTTAGCAGGTACCTCGGCCTTATTATGGCTATAGGCGGCGTCGAAAGTCATGCACTAACAGCAACTGGCAAGCACATAAAAAAACAAAAAAAAAGGAAAGAAAAGAAAAAGGCACAGTAAGTAATACTAACAAAAAAAAACAACGTGATTCTTGGCTTTCTCAACTGCCAGCTTCTCATGTCATGCTCTTGCACTTTTCTTTCGATCTCCAACGCCTGGCACCTCAGCCTCTCCTACTAGCAAACTAGCCCTTGCATGTATGCAGCCATGACAGCTGCCAGTCTGTCACTGCCAGCTGCCTCACTAATAGCCACATCTGATCTGACGGCGCCGGAAACAGATGTCTGACCCGCCCTGCGTTTGAAACCGAGTTTCTAACCCTGACCCTGAACATGCCTGCGACGTCATGCTGCCTTAAGCCCTACGTGCCCAGCTGTTCTTGATCGGAAAGCCGCATGTAACATGTGTGCAATCCTTTCGAAGAGGCTCAATGCACAGTTCTTTTTAATATTCAAGCTTCACTTTACTGTTCTTTGGTGGCACCAAGTACTCATAAGCAACTAGTATTAACATCAAGACTCAAGGCCTTGCTCTCAGGTAGCATAAAGACTACGGCTTCATAATCATGGTAAGAAACACAAAGCGCAAAAGCAGAAAACCAAATACTAAAACAGAAACAAGCGGCAGGACACAGGATTCGCCTGTTTAGCCCCCCCAGACTAGATAATTGTCACAACGCCCCGAGGAGACACGAGATGGAAATTCCTCCCCTCCCCCCGAGGGTAAAAGAAGCCGAAGCGGCAGCAGCAGCTTATTTGCTGGTGTCGACAACGTAGCGGCCGGCAATCTGGCCCTTCTCCATGAGCTCGTAGATCTCAGGCAGCTTGCTGAGACCGACGGTCTTGAAGGGAGCCTTGATGAGGCCGCGGCGGAAGAACTCGAGCGCCTCGGCCGAGTCGGCACGGTTACCGACGTAGGAACCGCGGATGTTGATCATGCGGATGACAGTGTTGAAAACAGAGGCGCGGATAAAGGCTCCAGCGGGCAGACCAATGCACACAACGGTACCGCGGCCACGGACGTACTCGGCAGCCTGCTGGAAGGGCTTCTCGGTGACGGCCAGCAGAATGGCGGCGTGGGGGCCCTCGCCATCGGGAGTAGCGGCCTTGACATCGGCGACCAGGTCCTTGGACTTGGTAAAGTCGACATAGGTAGAGGCACCCAGAGACTTGCACATGGCGCCCTTCTCGTCACCACCGTCAATAGCAATGGCGTGGAGACCCATGGCCTTGGCGAACTGCACGGCAATCGAACCCAGACCACCACCGGCACCGACGATGGCGACGTGCTGGCCGGGCTTGATGCCGGACTCCTTGAGACCCTTGTAGACAGTGATACCGGCGCACAGAATGGGAGAGACGGCCTCGAGGTCACACTCCTTGGGGATGCGCGCAACGTGGGCGGCGCTGGCGACGGCGTACTGCTGGAAGGAACCGTCGACGGTGTAGCCGGACAGAGCGGCCTTGGCGCAGAGAGGCTCATCGCCGTTCAGGCAGTAGGTGCAGGTCAGGCAGCTGTCGTTGAGCCACTTGACACCGACGTGGTCACCGAGCTCAATGTCCTTGACCAGAGCGCCGCGGGCGACAACGATACCAGCACCCTCGTGGCCACCAATCAGGGGCATCTTGGTGTCCAGGGGCCAGTCGCCGTTCATGGCGTGCAAATCGGTGTGGCAGACACCAGAGTACTTGATGTTGATCAGGACTTCGCTGGGGCCGGGGGTGCGGACGGGCACCTTTTTGTAGACGGGCACTGGGAGAGAGAGTGTTAGTAGGAGCCGGTGCGGGAGAGGCAAGGCTCGAGGGCCGGTTGAAACGTACTGGTGCCGGTCTTCTCGATGACCTGAGCCCACTGCTCGGTAGGAATGTTGGGAATGGCAGACATGATGGCGGTTTGGGTGTGGAAAAGAAAAAAGGTGGTGTAAGTGGAGAGTTGAAACGGAGTCTGGCAGGACTGGTTAGACTGTGAGTGAAGATGAGAGTAGAGTAGATGAAGAGGAAGCTGAGAGCTGATGATGGAAGAGAGAGAAGTAAGAATGAGCCAGACACGGTGGACACGGCGAGTATTTAAAGTAAACGGAGAGAGTGAAGGAGGTGTAGATGGATAGGTAGAAACGTAGCTTTCAAAACCGAGCAAAGCTAGCCGTCAACAGCAAGCGCAGGGCGGTCGAAACGGGACGGAGGGGCAAAGCAGAAAGAAAGAACAAGACAAGGAAGGAGGTCTACCCCCCCAAGCATTGGCCTGAGTGGGTGGGAGAGGGCAGAGGGGTGTGGGTATAGATGGAGAAGAAGCGGCGGGCGGTAGTGATGGGTGGAGTGTTTCGTGGCATGGCGTGTTCATTCTCAATCTCGCAGTTTTCTCAGTGCCAATGCGCTTCCGCTTAGGAGGTTTTGCTGTATAAGATACAAGATACATGCAAGGTAGTGAGTGAGTGAGTGATGAGGGGTAAAGCCGGTAAGACAGTAGCAAGCAAGAGCAAGACTCGACTGGGCTGGGGCTAGCAGCACCCTGTCTGGAAAACGCAGGCGATAGCGCCGTTGGCGAGCTGGCGAGGGGGAGCGTTTTGCAGGTGGGCGAGGAACTCCAACTCCAACTGGACATGTGCATTATACTACACCCCATACATAGTTACGTTGGCAGGAAACACGGAGAGCCGCTGGCGGAGGGAAAGGACCAGTGGAGCAGAGGGGGAGGAGGACCTTCGGGGGAAGCGCTATTGTTGCTGTTGCTTTTGCCGCTGTTGTGTTAGTGCGGTGGTGACTTGTTGCTGCTGCTGCTATTGCTGCTCTCTGATGTCAGTCTGCGCCCAAAGTCGTACCACTTTCTGCCGCCCACTCGAGTGGCTCGACATTGACTGCAGCTCATAGCGAAAAGAGACAACAAACACCCAAGGGCGGGGGCACATGGGGGGACAGGAAGGGGGCTAGAATTCCCTATCCTGGCTGGCCCAGCAGCGCCTGTCGTGTCCTGGAGCCTGTCCCAGGTGGCCTCTCCCACAAAACAGGTGGTATGAGCGCTGGGAAATCGCCTGTTGTTCAGGCCGGGCCTGGAGCCGGCGGCACCTGGCAGATAGGGCATAGCCATAGCCTCACATCATGCTTGTAGCTGCCAGTCATGCTATTCTGGGCGCGTGGGTGGGTGAGTGGGCAGCTCTGTCTGGCAATCGGACTCGCCTTGGAGCAAGACGGGCCTTCTCCAGAACCGGCGTTTTCATCGCGTGATCTGCGGATGCCTCGAGTCTCAGGACGCCATTTTTTCTTTTGGCGAGAAAACAAAGTGGGGGAACATGAGCCGCATGTTGAATGAGACGAGACTACTCACCACACACTCAAGCACAGACTAGCAATGGCCAGACGGACGACAGGAACTGCAGACCTTGGGCATTGAGGCTCTGGCTGGACTGTTTGCTGCGGTATTTTTACGACGGCTTGGTGTCTTGTCAACCGCATCCCTTCCAGCTCGCTGTCTGTCTCGGTCTTGGTCTCGGTTTATGTGCTGTGAGTGCTCCCTGGCAGCTCATTCTCAGGCTCACTCTCATGTGAAGATGAGTATGAATGTACATACATGAAAATGTAGGCTGAACGGGTAGGTGCGGCGTTTCCCCCACTGCCTGCCCTGTTTTGACAGGCTTCGTATTTGCAGAATTGGAGAAGCTCTTGTCCTTGCCGCCGCAGTGTAATCAATCTTTTTTTTTCATGCTATACTCATGCCCTACGCAACTCTGCTCATGCCCTACTCATACCCATACGCATGTCGTTCATCCTCATTCATTCGTACTTGTCCAACGCCTCCCTCACATGCTTCACACACGCAAGCCCAAGCCCGCCCGCCGTCGCTGTAACGGAACATCCAAAAAGGGTTCTTCACGGTGCTTCTCCAACTGCAAGCTCCAACGCAGGTGGAAACGCAGAGCTTTCCCCAGCTTGTCGCTGTGTCGCTTCACTCTTCCTCAACCAACTCTTCACTCCCCTCCCCCTGTCTACAACGGTTAGCGGGACCCCCTCCACTATTCTCCAACTTTTCCTAACGGCCGCTCTCTCTCTCTCTGTGCTCTAAGACTCAAAGAAGGCCTGAAGGAGCAGCAAGGCCAGCAGAGCCCCAAGCTCCAAGAGAGACAGCTTGGCGGGTTTATTGATTCATTTTATTCTTCTTTCTTCCTTTTCCCCGGATCGACGGAAGCAAAGCGTTTCTGACAGCCGTAAGAAACTGAAGCTAGCAAATGAACCGGCGACTCTCACTCACACTCTATCTCACTCATTCACTCTCTCACTCTCTCACTCACTCTCAGCATGTCTACATCTGTCTGTCTCTCATCCACTCCCTCCCTTCAACCCTATCATGTGATTATTGTGTTTCTCTGGTCACACTCCGTCTTCCGTCTTACATGTTCTCGGTGCCGTGGTAGTCTTGACATCTGAATCTATGTTCCCCTGATGCATGTATAATCACTAAGAAACACCGCCTTGAACTCAAATGAACAAGAATATGCGATACAAACCAAGCCATAAAAGGCCCTCTCACTTTGATGTCTCGCTCACACTCTCACACACAAACCCACTCTCCACTGCCAGCTCCGGGCCAAAGGCTCGGCCCCATGGTTCACCAAGCCATGAGATCCTCAGCTCACCGTACCCTCTCATCTCTCATCTCTCATGCCGACTCACTGAGCTTTGAACAGCTCAATGACACACTCACACACACATACACTCAAAAAATAAAAGCCTTCTTCCGGGAACCCCCCCGCGCTCCTCCCTGCGTGTCTGATCCCTGATCCTCTATCCCCTTTCCCCTCTTGTATCACACCGTTTTCTACAGCCCAACGCATCTCCGCAACCGCCGCTGCTACCGCAGTCCGACCGCCCCGTTTCTTGGGTCTCAGCAAGAGACGACCTGGCTGAATCTCATTCATATTCATACGAGAATGAAGACATGGTTGTGAGTTTGTTCCTTGGACGCACTGGGAAGCTTGAAGGTCTCCCCCTGTCCTTGCCCTAAAAAGCTTCCTTCGAGTTTCCTTGCCTCCTTTCAACAAGTCCGTCCCCTCTTCCCCATCCTTCGCTGCCACCTCCCCCCTCCCCATTATCCCTGGACAATGGGCATGAGATGAAAAGCCGAGCTTAACTCAACCGGACGCACGGAAAGACCTAGAATAGAACGACCAACGTTGGACGTCGATGATCCAACAGCCGCTGCGTTTTTTTATGTATGTTTTCTTTTTTTCTTCCCTGGCTCGGCGTCAGGGATCTCAGGCCGAAAAAGGAGAAAGGGCCAAGACTCTCTGCCAAACACAGACACATACGTACGTTACATACATGTAGATAGTTACTATCCAGCTTTACAAAGTGGTCACGGGCACCTCAGCGGCTCATTCACGTATGAGAGAGAGAGAGAATATGTGTCTGTGAGTGAGAAAGAAATAGCGCGGGGATGTGTCTTGCTTTCTGCCCCTCTCTTCAAGCCTCACCCTGGACAGCGAGTTGGAGGTCTGGCTGGGTGAGTGGATGAAGCGGCTCTCAGCTCAGACGCGGAGGGAGAGTGAGTTGGAAGCGGGCTTGCCAGGAGACCTCACGTTTAATCAAACTGAGCGCAAAAAAGGAACTCAAACAATAGAGGGGCGTGGGCATAGTGTCAGTGACAGTGACAGTGGCTTGAGAAGGCTGCTCTCTCTGCTGATACACGCACACGAGTCCTCTCTGGGGATGCTCCTTTGGCTAGGCTGGTCTAGTGGAAGGCTGCCTTGATCGCGTCGGCGTCTTTGGAGATAGAGGTTGAGACCTGGGCTAGACGCAGCGTAGAAGAAAGTCTGGGCCATGGGCAGACGAGCCAAGAGGTCGCCAGTCCAAGGACAAGTCCTACAGACTATGTGCTGTCGTATATAGTGTGTCTTGGCCCCGCCATTGGCCGCCCAATTCCTGTTTCCTTGGTCAATTCTTCCTCCTTTGTTCTTTTTCTCTTCTCTGGGCTTGTTCCCCAGAAACAATAGACTCATGTCATCATTTGTGTCTTACAAAAAAGTCCGGGGAACGGCTCCCAGCAGATGTCAGAGACGGGCGGTGAATTTTGCTATCTGCCGATGATGGTGGGGGTTGTGGTGATTAACCCTTGGGCTGTTATCAATCTAACCCATGGTAGTAGCATTAACCCAGGGTCATGCTTCCACCGGAGAACCCTAGTCCTTGCTCTCACTAACCCTTGTCTTGAGCATGTTTCAAATCCCGCTGACTAATCCCCAACTTTCTGGCGCCGTCTCGGCATCGCATCCAATTTCAATATCAAAAAGGCGTCATCTCGACTCGACTCGCCTTGTTTGGCCCCTCGAGCCTCGCCTTGACAAAGACACGCGAGCAAACTGCGCAAACAAAGACGAGGCCAGCTCTAAATATAAAGACAATTAGCCTCAGAAACTTGCTCACTGTAATTAATCCCGTTGTCTGTCCATTGTACGTTGTGGCTCGGACGTGGCCTTTTATCTTGCGTTACTTGGAGCTTGTACCGTGTCGCAGATGGTTCCGGCACCTAGTATAAATACGTGACCTTCCCCTCTTTTTTGCCAGCCCCCTTGAGCATCCATCTGTTCTCCTCGTGAATCTCACCTTCTCCCTCTCTTTCTTTCTTCACTTTGTCAAACTCGTCGTCCAGCTCTTTGCCCATCATGATCGCCACCCAGCCCGTCCAGCCCACCCAGCCCACCCAGGCCGACCAGACCGAGCATACCTACGAGTTCAACGTCGCCATGTCCTGCGGCGGCTGCTCCGGTGCCATCAACCGTGTGCTGACTAAGCTCGATGGTAAGCCAGCCCCCATGCACTCCCGCTTATGCACTCCCGCTTCGCGCCGCGCTTCCAGTTTCCAAGGCTAACCCCGGCGTTGTTCGCTTCGTGTTCTACAGGCGTCAAGTCCCACAATGTCTCACTGGAGGATCAGACTGCGACGGTTGTCGCCGAGCCCACGTTGACGTATGAAAAGGTGCTGGCCACCATTGCCAAGACCGGCAAGAAAATCACCGCCGGAAAGGCTGATGGCGAGACCCGCAGCATCGAGGTTGTCACTGCGTAAGAAGCCCGTCTTTGTGGCAGGAAGGGGTGAGAGGGTTGGAGAAAGGGCTAAGGACTGCGCGTCCCTGATAGACATAGACAGCCCGGACCCGGCTCGGAAGCCACAGACGGGGCCCCGATGCGCATAAAGCTACATTAGTTCACACGCTGCTGGAACTCAGCTTGTCACCGATGCTTAAAGAAATGCCATTATATTCATGTCCCCCATTCTCATTGTCGCCCTGCAGCGCCAAAGCCGCCGTGCTGTCTGCCTCTAATGTTACGTCACGTCTTCCCCGCGTATAATGTCCACCCACTCGTACCCCACGCTCTGATCCGTCAGCTTGCGGCCTGCGCTACACCCACACTCACAGCCAACCCGGCAAATCACCTGCTCCTCCGTGACCCTGACGCTGACCGTCTTGACGATGCCGTCGCTGCCATACGACGTCACCGAGTCTGGCGTGGGCGCCCGTGACTCCGCTGCGACTCGCCCGCCAAAGTGATGGTGCCTCTCCGAGACCGCCAGCGACAGGCACGAAGCCAGTTTGCGCGACAACGACGGCGCCGTCACGCCCCGCGTGGCTGTGTACGGAAGCGCCTGTGAAGATGCCGCAGCTAGCAGATGGGCAGCTGTGATGGCGAGATTCGCAATGACCCTGAGACCGCGTTAGTAGGACGTTCACTCCGGACACTTTTGTCTTTTTTGTTCTCTTCCCTCCGTTCGCCCACTTACACATCCACCATCATCTCCACTAGAACCTCGTCACCCATCTCCGGGCGTGCCCCGACAACTAGCGCCTCGCGCACCCCAACGCCCTGCACCACGACACACGCTCCCAGCACCACCGCTGCCACAACCGCCAGGCCTCTCCGCCCGCCAGAGCCACCAACAGGCACCGCGCGCGCCGCATGCACGCACAGCAGCGCAAACACGCTCCCGCTAAGCACGGCGTACCCCGCCGGGACGCCCGTCTGCGCGGCTGCGGGGATGCACGACGCGGCGGCGCGCGTGTTCCAGAGCGCCGAGAGCGGCTGGCACTGGAAACTGGTCGTGAGCACCAGCGCGGCGGTGGCGCAGAGGAGCAGCGTCAGCGTGCTGGTGAACACGTGCCGGTGCAAGCTGGGCGGTGGCGCGGGCAGGTAGGTTGGTGTAGAGAAGCGCGTGGATGCCGGTACGGGCGTGTGCGATGCGCTGCGGAGCTGGAGGCATGCAGATGTTTGGGCCAGCGCGCAGCTGATTGCCAGACAGGGCCGGGCGGCGTATCGCAAGTGCAGCGCGGCGACGGGGTCGGAATCGGCAGAGAGGCCCGAGAGGGTTGTCATGAAGAGACCGGCGCCAGCAAAGATCTAGTAGGGCAGACAGACATGTTAGCATCCAACCACAACCACAGTGCAAAAGTCCGACGGCACAGGATGTGCGTATGTACACTTCCTCGGCCTCTGACATAATCCGGGCACAACGCACCATGCTCCAAAAGACAACATATTCGTCCCACTCAACCTGCCGTGCTCGCCGTTGCCGTGTGATACACCGCAGCGCACTACACGTCAGCGCCAGCATCCACATGGCCGCTGACACCGCAACGAGGGCCGACCCAAGCCACGGCGTGCCAGGCGACACCGGGCTAGACATCGAAGCCGGAGTATCCATGTGGCAGAAAGCAAGCACAGAGTATTGATTAGTCGCAGAGAAACAAGAAGACGGGTGTAGTGGGAGGGTGTATGATCCAATCGGCAGCAGCGCATAGCCAGAAACAGCTGGACGAGAAAGAAGAAGTCAAGAAATGCTGGGACCGCTGGACCCGTGCAGCAGACAAAGACGTTGTTGTGTGCGAGGGAACAATCGGGTCTTTTGGCACGGGGCCTTCTTTGTTTCTTCGCCGTCGTGCCATGCCGTCCATCTATCTGCCTCGCCATGGTCTGTGGCCACAATGCTGACATGCGCACATCCACAGGCCTCGTCTCGCCTTGTCTCATCTCCCACACCAACCTCTGCTCCTCATCGCCCGCGCTGGAATGCTCATGCTCACCCACCACGCGCTCGGCCAACATGCCAGCGCCGGCTGACTAAGTGAGCAAACGCCAACGACTTCTCGCCAACGACGCCACACACACACACACAGTCCAGAGCCCAAGCCCAGGCCCGGGCCTGATAGTCTCACTGCACTTCCTAGTCTTGTTCCGTCCAAACCTTCCATCGAACCAAGATGGCCCTGGACTGCCTCGTGCGACTCTCCCCCTCTTCGGGCTCTCTCCTCGCTCCCCTGCACGGCCGCCATGACAGAGTCCTGCATGGCATCCGGTACGCTATAGAGTACGTGTGTACCCCATGAGCCACAAACCTGTTGCTCCCTTGCACGTCTTCTGGATCCTCTCAACCTTTTCTCCCTCCCTTGTGTCTCTTCCCACCAATATGCCATTCCAACTTCCACGACCCCTTCTCTCCGCTGCCACATGCCACGCCCGCCCAGACTGCTTGGTCTACGCAAGGGAGAAGATCCAGATAACCTTGTCGCGGGCCCCAGCCCTACACACATACGCAGGGCATCATCTCGAACTTCGGCACGTCGTGCTTTACAACCCTGTTTGATACCGAACCCTTGATGTGATACCAAGGACCTTGATACAAGTACATAAACTTGCAGTCCAAATCTCAAGCAAAGGCCAAGTGGGAAAAATTGCATAAATCAACCAGAAATAAGATAGAGATAGATAGTACACGGCCTTATCCCATCACCGGAAAGAAGAACCAAGCCGCCAAAAACCACGCATGTCGTCATCATAGCAGATGGGTATCGTATGCCAGAAGCCAGGGAGAGACAAACGAAAAAAAAAGAAAAGAAGTGCAGAAGAACCAAACAACGAATATAAAACATTAATTGAGGAAGAAGCAAAAGGGAAGGAAAAAAAAGAAAGAACAAAGAAGAAAAAAAAACCCCGAGATAAGAAACGCATTCAATGGTCGTAAAGAAACAAGAAAGAAAGATTGCAACAAAATGATTAAATGGGAAAGTGACGAACAAGCAGGGCCAGAATCGGCTCTTTGTTTCATCACAAGCATTATTGGTGCGTGTCACGGCGGCCCATTCCGTGTGTGTGTTCGTCTACAGCCGAGTGAACCCGGCGTTAGCAAAGCCTTCTCGAAGCAAACTCCCAACGAAAAGACTTACCAGGAGCGCCTGGAGGCACCATTGAGCTCCAGTTATCAAAGTCGAAGAAAACAAGGTCCTGGCTTTGTATCTACACTGCGCGTTAGTCCTGTTATAGTTTTGGAGGGAGAAAAGAGTCACGGCACATACCTGAGAGCCAATCAACCCGTTTGCCATGGCCTCGTTGGACAAGAACATGTTGGGTCGGATCTGGAACTGGTCCATGACCATCGGGTCCGGGGGGCTCATGCCCGAGTGCATCTGTCCGTGCATGACCATTGGCGTGTGTCCGGAAGCTGCCACATGGGGCACATGGATCGGCCCCGTAGGCGCCTGCATTGCCGAGAGGTCGATTTGTTTGCTTTGCGAAATATTCATGTTGCGATAGCATTTGGACCGCACAGCCTCAAGGCCCGTGGTGACATCCTCAACCTTGGGGTCAGACCGCTGCACGCTGTAAAAGACCACCGAGAGCGATACAATGTCGTTGATGTCGTTGGCACTGACGCTATCGACCAAAAAGTCCAGCGAAGATTTGACCGCTGCCACCAGCCGAGCCGGCGCCCAGACGTCGCTGCTCATCAGCGGCGGAAGATCGTTTTCAGTGGTTGTGCTGGTACTATTCAAAGGGGTCGATGATATGGCATTCGAGTTCTTGACAAAGAAGCACAATGAAAAACAGGCCTGGATGATATCCTGTCGTAACAATTGCCCAAACATGTCGCGTATCTGCGGCGCATGTTGGGTCTGTAGTGTAATTTCATCCATGTAGCGCAAAATCATCATCGACGACCGCAAGTATGCCCGGACGATTTCTATTGGAGCGTCCGAAACACCAAGCGCAAATGGTCGGTAGAGAGTTAACAGCGTCCGACGCACTTGGATGTCCATCATGATCCGCAATATCCACAGCCCGTTAAATTCTTGCGGATCAACTGTGTGTCTGGGAAAGATAAAATTAATGTCCTCCAGAAAACGCTCCAGTTTATTTCCCAGATCCAGAATCTCTGTGTAGTCGCGTACATTATCTATGCGATGCACCACATGTGACACTCGAAGACGTGTAGGCAGCGTTAATGCTGCATAACAATGCACTTGGGATTGAGTAGGTTGCTCAATGGGCTTCCCAACAGGAAGCTCTACCATAGCAGCGAATATGGATTCATCGTCAATGTTAAGAGCTGGACGGCAAGTGTAGTCGCCATCACGGACTAAAGCTGGGAGATTGCAAATCATCGAGACGTGCAAGTCCATATCCAGAATAGAGTACCATAAACGCCGTCTAAGCTCTCCAGTGAAAATGGGCATCTTTTCATACTCTGAAGGATCACGATGTAGGCCCATAGTCATCGCCATGCGAACAATATAGCCGAGTTGCGTCCACGCATCATGGTCACGAATCGTTGAACTTAGTCTCATGCAATGAAGTAAGAGAAGCTCGGTTTGAAGCGTTGTGATATCAACCAGCTGTTTCCCCCGCAGCCCATCCAGCCATGCCCGTACCAGTGCACAGGCGGTGGGAATGTGTATGCCATCTGCCCTCTCGTTGCTCAAGCCCCGCCCTTTGGAGGCGAATCGAGAGCCGATAGCAACCGCAGTCAGGAGCTGCGGAAGAAAATAATCCTCCAACACGCCGCCCTGCCAAAATACATCGCATTTTAGGCGGAAGCTTGGGATGTGCAGAAAACGAGAAACGACTTCGCTCACCTGAAAGTAGGTCTCCAACAGCGGTATGCAAATTTCCTGTGGTGGTAGAATGTCGGCCATACGCTTGCTAATAGGAAGCATAGAATCGACATACACTGAGATAGGCGTAACTGCTTTCCGGTTTTCAACCTGGAGGTATTTGTGTAGATTTTCAAGAGTAATAAACAGATCACGCAGACCATCGACCTTTGAAGGATTGGCAAGGAGACTTTTGGCTTGGGGAAACTGTCGAGATGAGTGATGCCATTAGTATGTCAACGCATAACAGGACAAGAATTTTGTATCAAAAGCTAGGCCTTGGTTACTAAAGCAAAAATACGTACCAAGTTTAACAGTACACGAGGACTGTTCTGGCCAAAGAAGCGCGTTCGGAGAGCATCGCTTTTGATGGTCAACTGCCGTATCGTCTTGGGGCTTGCAGCGTTCAGCATTTTAGACCCCGAGTGATCTGTCCTTGCAGGGCTCTTGGCCACGACAGCCTGTTCAAGTCTTTCCAAACGCACCACCAGCTCATCCAGTGAAACGAACTCTCCATTGTGCATTACGCCTAGCGGCTTGACATCCCCTGAGCCTATAGTGCTCAGACCAGAACCAAGTGCTATACCACCGATGCTAGCTAGGCTGTTGGATGATGAGTACACCTTTTTGGCGGGCCGCGAGTCGCCCTCAGCATCGGAGCCATCGGAAAGATTGGCTGAGTCGAGATCGGTAGCATAACGACATATACGCTGTGACTTTACGCACTGCGAGCAATTAGAGCCGCGGTCACAGCGGAGCTTGCGTTTTCGGCATTCCGTGCAAGATTTGACAGGTCGAGGGCGCTTAATGCTTCGGTTGTTACTGCCATTAAAGCTATTGGTTAGATATACGGGCGTTGTGCCAGGAGGGTTTCCGCCGGTGGCAACGTTTTGCGTGGGTGAAAGCCCAGGAGTCGACGAGGTTTTCATATAATCGCCGTGTAGTTGCTGCTGTTGTTGTTGGGGAGTTTGCTGTCGTGGTTGCTGCTGTGGAGTTAAAGACTGTTGTTGTTGCTGTTGTTGTTGTTGCTGCTGTGGTGCCATAGCATGATGATTTTGTGTGATTATTTGCGGGGGCAGCGATTGGTGCATGTGGCCATGATCTGGTATATGAGACTGAGGCTGAGACTGTGGGATAGAGTGACGCTGCTGCTGTTGCTGCTGCTGAGGATGACGAGCGACATGCTGAGAATGTTGCAGGTGATGCTGTGGCATCATAGAGTCCTGGGGCGTCATCTCGCGGTGCGGCTTTTGCCGGAGCGCTAGCCCTAGTGGCTCCGATTCCCCGTGACGGACCGGCTACCGGACAGAGTGACCGGCGCGGGCGTCTTGCGGGAGGGGAGACAACACGGAATAGATGGCAGGGTGAGCAAACTAATGCCCAGGGCGGAAGTGAGAAGCAGGACGTTTGAAGAGGACCGAAGAGCGACAAAAGCGGCCCAGTGTACCGGGAGGGGACTCGGTTGATCGGCTGTCGGTACCAAAGCTCCCGGTCAAGCCAGCCCTAGCTATTGGTACCTTTTTTACACTCGGCCGGTGGGGAGACTAAAAAAGGGTAGGAGTGCCGCAGAATCTGGGGATTGAGGGTTGTGATTTTGTGATTTGTTCGAGTTTCAAGGTTTCTCGGCCGATTGATATGGGTGCAAAGAGACGATTGGGGTCGTGGTTGGTTCGTGGTTGAGTTGTGTATGGCTGGCTGGACTCCTGGAGGGAGGTGGCTTTAGCGCTGAGTGGCGTGAGGAAACCGAAGCCGGCGCTGCGAAGGAGGACAGGGCGTGTGGGTAAATTGGGCAGGAAGACGGAGGAAGGGAGACGTGTTGTGCAGCGGCCCGCAGTACACAAGTGCAAGCCTGGCTAAGATCGAGCGGGCAGGACGAGAGAGTGGTGTCTTGTAGTGAACACTTGTTTGAGATGAGGGCCCTGGCTGAAAGGGCGGGAAGCGTAAAGTCAAGTATGTATGTAGGCAGGCAGGCGGAGGAGGGGCTTTGTCGCTAGTGTGGAGAGGATCTTGGCCACTGTACGACTGTGCACATTCAGAGCAGCAGTAGGGGCCTAATTGGGGCTGCTAATATGCACACTTGTATGGATGCTGGCGGTTTTCAGCCACCCGCTCCCTCACGATTACGTGTGCATGGGCACGGCGGGATTTATGTGCCTAGAGCCACGGACCGAGCAGAAATTTTACTCGGATGGAACTCTGTGGGCGAGTTTGAGTTTGTGTGTGTCTGTTTTTGCGTTTGTGTGCGTGCGTGTGTCGTGTTCTAGAGGTTGTGCCGAGAGCAAGAGCAGAGAGCAGAGAGCGGAGAATGAGAAAACAAATGGCGCAGCGGTCAGGATTAATGCAGGCAGCGGATGAAACGACATCCAATCAAATGGGAGAAGATGGATGGGCGAGACCGCGGCCAGACTGCAGCGGACGGCGAAGGGCAAAAGCGATGAAGGAGGAAGAAAAAGAAAAGAAAGAGGAAGAGGAACCGGAAACAAAGTGCAAGAAGTTTTCACGTCGCGATCACGACGGCACTTGCCAATATAGTCTGCATGTACATGCACGTCTGGGGGCACTGTACAAGACCGCCGCCTGCACTGTACGCCCGCATCGCACACCACCAAGAAACAGGCGATATTGCGCACATGAGCACGGTACAAAAAAGGGCCTCCAGCACTGTCCTGCGCAGCACCGCGAGCAAGCAAAGCAGGAACGCGTCTGTCTGTCGGTCAAATGATCAGACAAAGGAAGCACGCTGTGGATCGGGCAAGAGCGCTCACTGAGAGATGGAGCCTCTGCAAAGCGGGTAAGGACCTCCAAACAAAGAGGCAGGAACCCCCACGCCACACTCACACCGAGGCGCACCTTCCTCCAGCCAGCCCGGACATCACAATGTGCTTTATACCAGACAGCTCTCCTCCAAGTTCTCCTTGACCACATATTTGTCCTCTTGCGCATGCCTCACCGACGCCCCGTTTAGTCAGCAACATCACACACTTACACCACCAGACGTCATAGATGCACATGCTTGGGCTTCCCCTTGCGTTGCCCTGCCTCACTTCTCCTCATCTCGACAACAAAAACTTGTAGCCTCTCCTTCCAACACAACATAACACAATCCCCCACTCTTTTCTTCCTTGATCTTTCCGTGCGTGCGCAACGGGCCCCTTGTCGACATGAGTCTTGGCATCACTCACGCTGTGCGTGCAAACCGTGAGTTCTTGGATCTTCCTTCTATGCAGGGACGAAAGAAGGCACGGAACGGGATCCTGAGAAAAAAGAAGGGAGAGACCCCTTGGAACCCGTGACATCAAGACAGGCCTGGTCGTGCATGGGCTTCCCCCAGCTTCCATCACTTGCGTCGACGCTGACTAATCTAACAAGACACGGAAACAGACTACAAATGATCACAGGCTTTGCTTCTTGCAACCACCCACCCTATGTCCATCATGGATAGGGGATGGCTGCGTACACGCTTACCGCACAGCGAGAGCCACCAGAAAAGCACATCCTCCTCAGCTACTTGCTGCCTGTGATACAAGCATCCAGGCATGGATCTGCCCCGGCCGACAGGACTATGTATCCGAGACATCGAGACACCAACATTCCTGGCGTCAAGAGGGAGAAACATGTACCATTCTCCGAGACTCTGAGGCCACTGCATACGAGAGTCAGAAGAAAGAAAAAATAGCCACATGTCCGGGCCGACCACATGCACACTTTTTGTCGGGCCAGCAAAACGGCAATATTATTCGAAATGCATCGTGTCGTGTACAAGTGTATAACTTCTTGCAGTTTTATACAGAGTTATGAACCGGGCACAACTTGGTTGTATTACCATCCGGAACTGGAAGGATTGCGTTACACCGAAATACCTATTGTGCTCCATCTCGAGCCTCTTCTCACAGGCACAGCTGCTTCAATTAGTCAATAATAACTGCAGATATGATGTATAATGCGTATTCTTCCTTAATCAAGAAAAATAGGTATTCAATCATTCATATATTCTTGGAACAACACGGGAGCCCCCTCCTCCTATATCATTGCATCCCTATAATAGTACAAATCTATAACACTATGGCATCGTCATGATACCACCTTCCTCCCATCACCGTATTCCACCCGCGCCCGCACCCGCGACCGGTACTATATCTTCATTTTCCTCATCGTCTACAACCTCCTCAACCGTCGCCTGGAACGGCCGTGCCGGCCCACCCTGCAACTCCTCCAAATCCTCACCCCCAAACTCATCATCATAGACCTCATCGCCAAGACCCTCGGCCTCCAGCTCATCGGCCTCCAGCAGCGCTGCAATCGCCTCTTCATCCGTGAGCCCCTGGCCCATCCCCAAGCCTGCACCCGCGCCCGCGCCCGCGCCCGCAGCACCACCAAACAAGCCGCCCATCAGCCGCCGCGCCAGATCGCCTACGCCGCCAAGGTTCTGCAAATTCAGACCGCCAAAGTCCAGCCCATCAACATCGCCGCCGCCGCCGCCGCCGCCGCGCGTCGCGCGCGTCTCTTCCCACGGCCACGAGTCGTCGGGGTCCGCAAAGATGTTTTCTGTCTGTGCAGGCGGCAGCGGATCAAAGTCGTAATTGGGCTCAGCTGCAAGCGCGCCGGATGGCAGGTGGCCCATCAGCTCTGTATTGTTCTCGAGGTAGATGAAACGCGTCGTGCGCAGGTCTACTACCACGTTAGTAGCCTCCAGTGTGTCGGCTCTCTTGGCCTTGAGCGCAGTAGCGCGCAGCGTGGCTTTGATTTCTGGGGTGTTCCAGAGGTCTTTGCCGTACGCGATGTACAACGCAGTGAACAGGTTGTCTTCCTCACTTGGGGGCTGGACGCCCCAGATAGCGGGGGCGGCATCGATTTCCAGAGCCTGGAAAAGCTGGCAGTATAGCCAAGGCATGAGCTCGATGTTTTGTAGTAGCATCTCCTGAGCCTCATTGTCTCGCCCTTGCTTCAGTAGCCCAGGGACAAGTGAATGGCGGTAGTACGCATGTTCGGGAGCATATTCCACAACGTCGCTGTCCTTGTACCACGCGAGAAAGGCCTCGAGCCATTCGACCTGATGGATGCGAACCGCCAGCATGTGGACGACGTGATTCATGCCATAGACATCCTTTGTGGGCTGCAGGCCAATCAGGAGCTTGGCCCATTCAAAGGCCGTGCGGTACGCGCCCTTTTGCACCAGGGTGCGGATGTTGCGGTATCCGGCGAGGAAAAACTGACGATTCTCGGGGCGCGCAAAATCAAGGCGTGCCGCGCCGGCCTCGACGTCCTTGCGGAACGAGGACAGCGAGACACGGCCAAAGGTGAAGAGCGCGCGCTGCGTCAGGTCGGCTGCGACTGCGTGGTTCTTGTCGTGGTCTTTAGCGATCAGGTAGCACTGGAGCAGGTACATAACATGGTAGGCTGGAAGGCGCGAGTGTTAGCATCACAGGCTTGGGAAGCATATGAATATCAGGGCTTACTTACGGCATGATCTAAGACCTCCAATCATGGAGCCCAGGTCTCCCATCCGGGCCATACTGTAAAACACCTTTTTGATCTGATTGAAGAGCGAGTTCCCGACAAAGCGGTACTCAGTCCACACCTCATGCTTGTTGTCGTTTACCTTCTCCATCATCAGACCCTCCGCCGACGCCTTGGGCCACGATTCCTTGCCATCAATAAAGATGTTGCGCTTCAGAGTGACATCCGGCAGCTTTCCCTTGTAGTAGGTCCGCAACACATCCTCCAGAGTCATGGTGCCATCATCACGCAGCTGCGGCGGCACCTGGTTTTCGCTCGCCGCAGCCGTGATGACGTCACGGCCGAAAACAGCAATCATCTCCGTGCGCTCCTTGAGGTTTCTGGGGTTGATAGCAAACAGCTTATTAGCTTCCAATCCGGTGCCAAGGCGCTGCGCACGCGGGGACACTGAGTTGTCCTTGGCACTGAATTCTGCCAGGATTCTGTCGATGTCGTCGCCGCCTCCAAGATCCGGCTCCTTTCCAGACTTGCTCTCGGGTGCAGCAGCCTTTTTGCCCTTCTTCTTCTTCTTGCCGCGGTTCTTTTTCTTTTTGGCTGCGGCCTCGGGCACCGGCTGGGGCGGTGCATGTGTGTCTGGGGCAGTCGCGTTCTGTGCTTCGTCGTCGGCTTCTGGCTCGTCGTCGTCGTCGTCGTCATCGTCCCCCTCGTCGCCCAGCGCAGCAAAAAGACTTCTCTGCGGCTTCGCAACAAAGACTTCGGGCTCCTCTTCAGACTCACCCTCCGCGTCAACGAGCCCGTCAGCCTTGCGTTGCGCCAGAGCTTCGAGCTCTTGCTTCTCGCGCAGCTTTCGTAGTTGCCGTGATGACATTGTGAGGGGCTTCGAGTTGTAGTCGTAATGTGAAGGTATAAAGGGGATGAAACGAAAGAATTAAGATGACGCAAGAAGAAGAAAGGGCAAAGCTTAGCTACCAAATGCGATCGATGTCATAATGATGCACACGTGGGGCCATTGACGTTACACGGCCACTAATGTTTGGTCCGCTTATCTAATCACACAATCAATCGCTAGTTGGCAAACTATTCACATCCAAGAATCAATCACACCACGTACATTGTCACGGACAGGAAGAGAAGAGAACTGGAGGCCATGGGGTATGTATGTATATTCGTTCATATTATATGCGCAGGGCTAAAGGTATTAGTCATAGTTATGATCAGTGCTAGCTGTATAAACAAAAGACACCAATAGACAACAGAGATCGGCCCGTACCGGCCGCACAAGAAGCTCCACGTCGAACTAGCTGCGTCCAAGAGACTTAGGCCGCCGACGCCGGGACCACAGTGCCGTCGGCCAGAATCACAAAGTCGCCCATGTCCTCGTCATCATCCAAGGGGAGGTCGGCATTATCCGCTGGTGTAATGGTCACGTCGCCGACCTCGGCATCGTCTTCGAGAACGCCGCCGCTGACGGTGCCCCAGACATCGCGACGGACTTTTTCTTCGGCCGCGCGCCGGGCGCGCTCCACCTCTTCAAAGCCGCCGGATTTCTTGAGCTTGCCCGAGTCGACAAACGAGCTGATTTCCTTTTGCAGGTCGTTGGTCATGCGCGTGGCCAGCTCCTTTTGCCGCAGCTTTTGCGCGCGCTCAATCGCCTCCAGCCGGTCCTCGTGGTTCGGCTGCAGTGCGCGCACCTCGCCGAGAACGCCGTCCTTGGCTGCGTTTTGGTCCAGGCTATTTCCCAGGTTGTTGAGGCCCTTGGAGAAGCTGCGCGCCGAACCGGCGCTGACTCCAGTGCCGTTGTCCTTCATCTGCTCCTTGGTAGCCTGTTCAACAAGGGCAAAGGTCTCAGAGGCCTTTTGCAAATCATCCTTGAGATCGACAAGCAAATCTTCCATGAGCCGCAGTTCATCACGGCCCTGGCAGACATCTTCGAGCTCCTTCTCCCAAATCTTGGTCCACAGCGGACGCTCGTGTTTGAGGTACTCATCCATCTGGCTAAGCTCCTTGTACAGCAGTCCAATATCCTTGGTAACGGTCTCCAGCTGCCTGGGCAGAGGCCGCACACCACGGTGCACCACGTCCTTACGAAGGTCTTCTACCAAGTCCTGGAGGTCATCAACCTGGCCGACAAGGCGGTCTGAATCAGAGTTGAGCTTTTTGCGACCGTTAGTCACATACGAGTAGCCAGCATCCCCGTCTATGTCGGGCAAAATAGTCTTGACGACGGCTGTTTTGATATTGGCGGCCTTGGAGCGCAGGCTCGACATGGACGACTCAATATCAGCCTGGAAAGAAGAATATGTCTGACGCAACACAGCAAGGTCCCTGCGTAAAATCTTGATCTCGTTGAGATCGCCACCGCCCATCCGAACGCCTGGCGGCGCGGCGGTCTTGGGCGAGCCGCCAACAATGGGCGGGCTTTGCTGAATAATGGTTTGCGGAGGCGCGGCCGCAATACGGGCGATTTCCTTTGCCGTCTCCTGTTGCTTTTCAGAAACGCGCACAATAGCAGCGCCCTGGACGTCGACGTTTTCCTTCATCTGCTCAACGAGCTTTCTAATGCCGCCGAGCCCTTCGTCAATGTGGCGGCGCACCTCGTCGAGGGCCTCGATGTTGAGGACGAGAACGGTGCGGTCAGTAATGTCGGAAAGGTCTTCGAGTTCGTGTCGTACGCCCGAGACAGGGTCCTGAATGTAAATCTCGGGCAGGTCAACGCCGTTGTGATGGGTGTTCCAGGAAAACTTTTCAATAAAGGCCAGTTGCAGGCGGCCAATAGAAAGCTCCTTGCGGCCTTCTGGCAAGACAAACTTTTTGATTTTGCTCTTGTATTGTAAAAACAGGGTGAGATCCTTGGGCGTTTGCGGTTCCGAGGGCAGAGGTGACGGTGGAATATGCTTTTCGGGGGTCCTTGCTTTTGGCGGCCTTCCATTTCGCGTGGGTGAAGTGGGATCTTCCTCGGGAACTGGTGGCATTTCCTTGTTCATCCTAGGCTTGGGCCAATTAGACTCTTCTAGTTGGGGAGGCAGTTCGGTGACAGGCTCGCTGTCCTCGGGCAGTCGTTCAGAAGCGCGCGCAGGGGCAGGCGACCCGTCAGTAGCGGAGCGGCTGAGGTTTGATGTGGCGCGGGAGTGACGGTTAATGACGGAATCTCGCCTAGTCTGCACGGCTAGCATGGCTTCTTGCTTGTCCTTGTTGTGGCGGGCGGGAAGATTGGTGGCATTTTGTGGCATCATGGGCACGGCCTGAGAGTTGAGGACTTTCGAGATCTGGTACTGCGAGTAACGGCGCGATGCTCGTCGTTCCAAAACTCCTTCTTTCTGGAGCTTGGCCAGGGCATCGGCTGGCGTCTGGGTTTCCTTGGGCGGCGGCGGTGGTGGGGGGAACGAGTCGAGGGCGAAATCTCCGCTGGGAGCACCGCTTTCAGGATAGGGCGGCATCGGAGGGGGGGCGCCGGAGTTTTGGACGGTGCCGTTGGAGTCCATGTCTGAGATTGCAGAACTGCGGGTATGGTGGTCCCGCCTCGAGTTTTGGCGGCGGGAGCCTGCTTGAGAGTCGCCGCGCCGGACATCGGAGTATCCATTTTCAAGGCCGTCCTCGATCATGTTGGTGAGGCCGCTGGCTCCACTGGCAGCACTGGCAGCACTGGCTCCGCTGGCTGTGGTGCTGACACTGGTTATGCGTTCGGTGCCGGCGCCTCCCGTAGCAGCGCCGCCAGAGCCGCTGTCACGGTCGCCCCGTTGTCTTTGGCGGAGGCGTTGCTGCTTGCGGCGAAGGCCCTGCAGTAGATTGATGATGATGTCGCGGATCCGGGGGAGATATCGGTCGAGACTTTCGGAGCTGGCCTCCTGGCTAAGGGTGGCCTCAAGTATGTTTCGTAGCTCTTCCGGGACGTTGCCCAGATCGGTGGTATCGACATTGATGGCGTTGAAGGCGCGGCAGGCCATGTTGAACTCGTAGCCGAGACGCACGTAGACGTCGGACACTTGACTATCGGTGGCCTGGTTGCGAGACCATTTTGTGAGGGTTTCGAGAAGCTGCTTGGTGGCGACGAGGAGGTGGGTGACGCTCTTTTCGATGAGGGACAGGGACGAGGAGGTGCCGCCGGAGGTCTGTGAAGCTGTGTTAGCAGCGGCTGAGACGGAGTGCACTGCGGCTGAGGCGGGAACACTCACGCTTGGGCGGCCCGAGCCGGCCTGTGATCTCGAGCGTGACGACCCAGAAGCCCGGCCTCCCGAAAGGCTGGCACCGGGGGACTGTGAGCGAGTCGAGGCTTGCATGTTTGGCGGGGAGGTTGGTTCGTTTGTGGCGGGCGAGTGGCGTTGCCGCGTAGAGGAGGACATGGCGGCTGGATCGGAGGGCGGAGGGCAGAGAAAATATATGGCGAGAATAGGCGGCGAGATGGATCGGTACTTGAATACTGGGACGGGGAGACGTCTGACGTCCGGGCTCTGAGCTGAGGGCGAGGGCGAGGGCGTGGGTGTGTTGATTCAATGAAGACGGGCGCAAGGAATCAATATCCGGGCGGTTCCAATCAAGGGACAAACAATAAGATAAGAAGACAAAAAAGAAAAAAAAAAACAAAGGCCTGGAGAGGGCGGCACAAAACGAGATCAGCCTTGTGGATGCCAGCAAGGGCGGCAAGCAAGTAGGAAGCGGGCAAGGCCAAAGCGGAGAGGAGACGTCAGAGTTTTGGTGGTGGGAGATGCAGAAAAAAAAGGGAATAAAATATTTGGGTATTATTTCACGTGCTAAAGGAGGGGAAAGGAAGGAGAGGGCAGAGGGCAGAGGGCAAAGAAATACAGAAGGGAAATAGCGGCGACGCCCTTGGGAATAGCACCACGGATATGCCAGATACAGTGAGCAGAGAGAGAGAAGCAGAGATACATAACTAGACAGTTGCTATTCAAAGTTTCAAGACCCAGAAGCCAGCGTGTTGATCAGGATACTATGGTGCGGGTTGTTGAGGCCCAGCTGTTCAAGCTTTCTGGACTCGTTCTGTTGTAGGCTGCAAGGCCCCTCTGTAATGGGGGCGCTAGATCCGCTGAAGGGTAGAGAGACTGTCCACTGAAGCTTCCACTCTCTCCACTGAAGCTTCCACTCTCTCCACTGAAGCTTCCACTCTCTCCACTGAAGCTTCCACTCTCTCCACTGAAGCTTCCACTCTCTCCACTGAAGCTTCCACTCTCTCCACTGAAGCTTCCACTCTCTCCACTGAAGCTTCCACTCTCTCCACTGAAGCTTCCACTCTCTCCACTGAAGCTTCCACTCTCTCCACTGAAGCTTCCACTCTCTCCACTGAAGCTTCCACACATACTGTCCACTGAAACCCTTCCCGCTTGCAGCTCTTCTCCCTCGCTCCCGCAAACAGCACCCTTTGCTCTCCCTCGCTGACCCTTCCCGAGATGCACGTCAAACAGCCAAACACTGTGTCTCGTATTTTCCCTGCCCTGGGAGGCCATGCAGCTTGCTTTGTCTCAGTGGCCTGTCCTAGCCGGAAGAACGTAAGGGTTAGGGTTCTATGCAGCATGGTGCCAGCTGTGCTAGTGCCGTGTGCCAGCTGCACCGTGCCCCCAAATCCGCACCCGGCACTACTCTCTTCCCCAGATCTCCAGACTTCCAGACCTCGCCGGCTCTTCAAGAAGCCACACTCGTACTCTCGCCGACTTGCCCCTCTCTGCCTCGCTCGCCCCCGATCCTTCATCCTTTGGCGTCGCGATCCAAGTCCCCTGGTCTGTTGGAGTTTTGGGGTTCGTCTCCTGGCTTGGACGAAGTGCCCGGCGAGACATTGGCCTTTCTTTGTCTTCAGAGACACGCAAGCCCGCGCACGCCCTTCTCTCGTTTCTTTTCTGTTTTTTTTTCTGCCTCTGCCACATGCATAGACCAGTCGCTGCCTTTTTGCCGCCTGCTATAAGATGATTGGATCGTGCACTTGTGCTTCTTCTGCCTAGCATCACTATCTCGTTGTCCTCTCTCTCTCGCTTCCACACTCTCTCTGCCTCTTCACCTTCACCATGTCTGACGACGGCGCCCACGAAGCCCTTATTCAGCGGACTTCTTCCCACGACCATGACCGCGACCGCGACCCCAGTGAGCACCGCCACGCCAGCGACGAGCCCCTCGGCAGCCCAAAGCCCGGGACCTCCGGGAACACGCCCAGCACCTTTGTCTGGCTCCTGACGGCCGCTGCCGGCATCAGCGGCCTGCTGTTTGGATGTAAGTGACCCCCTGGCCGCACAGGATTGCCTCAAAAGACGTCATAGCCCGCAAGTACTAACCACGCAACCTGCGCCTCCCCAGACGACACCGGCATCATCTCGGCCACCCTCGTCTCCATCAACACCGATCTCTCGGGCCGCCCGCTCACGTCCTTTGAAAAGTCGCTGATCACGTCTTCGACCGCGCTGCTTGCCCTGCTCGTCTCGCCGTTCTCGTCTGTTCTCGCCGACCGCTTCGGCCGCCGCCGCGTCATCCTCGTCGCCGATGCCCTCTTCATCGCCGGTGCTCTAGCGCAGGCGGCAAGCTCCAGCGTGCCAGCCATGGTGCTCGGCCGGTGCATTGTCGGCGCCGCTGTGGGCGCCGCGTCCTTTGTAGTCCCGCTGTACATTGCCGAAATCGCGCCGTCGGCCCACCGCGGCCGGCTGGTCACGGCCAACGTGCTGTTCATCACGCTGGGCCAGGTGGTGGCCTATGTAGTCGGCTGGATCCTGACGCAGTACGGCCGCCACGACACGGCCTGGCGCTGGATGGTCGGTCTCGGCGCGCTGCCGGCCGTGCTGCAGTCGCTGCTGCTTGTCGTCATGCCCGAGACGCCGCGCTGGCTGGTGCGCAACGGCAATGTATCGCTAGCGAAAAAGGTCGTGCTAAAGGCCAACGGCTGCTCGGCCTACGCCGCCGACTCCGTCATCCGCGACATCGAGGTTGAGGTCCGGGACGAGCAAGAAGAAGCACTGGCCCTGTGCTCCAGACGCGCCCGGTCGGCCGGCGTGTGGGCGGCGGTGCCGGACTCGTGGTACGAACTGTTTACCGTGCCTAAGAACAGACGGGCTTTGGCCATTGCGTGTCTACTGCAGGGTCTACAGCAGCTGAGCGGCTTTGTAAGTTGATTACCTCATCTTAGTCTCCCCCCCCACCCCCCAAAAGGCGCTTTTGCTAATTTCTCTGCTTTAGAACTCACTCATGTACTTTTCGGCCACCATCTTTACCATGGTCGGCTTCCCCGTGCCCACGCTCACATCTCTTACAGTGGCCGTCACCAACATGGCCTTTACCGCCATCGCCCTGGTCATCATCGACCGCATCGGCCGCCGGCGCATATTGCTCTGGTCCATCCCGCTGATGATTTGCGGTCTGGTGCTCTCGGCCTACGGCTTCTCGCAGATCAATATAACGGACAGTGCGGGGCCGCCGGCCCCGTTGACATCGCCGTCATCGTCGGCCGCGCTCATTCTCGTCAGCTTCATGGTGTATGTGTCGGGCTACGCCATCGGCATTGGCAACGTGCCGTGGATGCAGAGCGAGCTCTTCCCACTCTCGGTGCGCTCGCTCGGCAGCGGCGTCGCCACCGCTACCAACTGGGGCGCCAACTTTGTCGTCGGCTTGACCTTTCTGCCCATGATGGAATCGCTCACGCCCACGTGGACGTTTGCCCTGTACGCGGCCGTCTGCGCCGTCGGCCAGTTCCTCATTTGGCGCATTTACCCCGAGACGGCCGGCCTGAGCCTCGAGGAGGCCACCTCGCTGCTGGACCACGGCTGGGGCGTCAATCACGGCTGAGGCGTAGAAACCTTGTGTTGCTTTTTCTTTATCTTGGTCTTGTTTCAAGCTGATTCACCAGCCAGGCGTTTAGCGTTTTTTTTTTTTTCTTTTGACTCTCTTTTTCCCCTTCCCCCGGGTGGTATTCACAAGCCAAACCACGACGTTTTTAAACAGAAATACCCGGAACCAACAGAACGCATGTATGTGGCAAGGCAAACTTGCGTCCATAGCAACATAGTTAGCAACAACAGAAAGAAATCATACAGTCATGTGAGATCTGTCGAGAGTATAAAGTGTGTGTCACGGAATGTACCCGGAGTAACAACTTGCCGTAAATGTGCCCGAGGCCACCGCCCTTTGGGCTTGTCGAGTCTTTTTTTTTCTTTTTCTTTCTCGTCGCTTCTGTCCAGCGACGTTATCTCTCTCTATCTCGACGAATATTCGACAATATTCCAATAGACCAGAGCCAAGCCTTTTGCCGAGCAATCTCCGTTCGGCCGGTATCTGCCCGGCCTTCTCTGAGACGAGGGTTTCCTTGCGTATCTGCGGCACATGTGTACATACACAGTTCCCTGTAGTTCTACAACCACTTTGAGCTCCCAGAGGAAGCCGTCAATGACGCAGCTCGAGCCAGAAGCTTTCAAAGCTGCTTCACGTTTTCCTTTGTTGGTGCTGACTAAACCCCAACCAAGCTTGTAACCGGCCTAATCTGCCGTGTATTGTACTTTTATGTATTGTGCTTTTTTTTTTCGGCCTGTCATGCTCAACTGCTTCCTCCAGGATCAGACTTCCGTGGCCAGTCAATCGTGTTTCAGTCAGGCAAAGCTGTCATGTCAAGCTGCCAGCACCAGAGACGAACCCTGCCAGTTGGTCCTTCTAGACTGGATCTGTCTGACTGGCTGGCTTGCCCCTGTAGTCATGGCTTTTGTCTTTGTCACCAGACTGGGCTTTCCATGTTTTGTTGTCGGTGTGTGGTTTATACACAACTACATGCATTGTATATCCGGGCTATGCCCACGGAAGCAAGGTCATGCGGCAAAAAAGGCGATACCACAATCTCCATGACAGGACGATGCATCTAGGATAACGCCATTATTCCCTCTGCTGGTGGCATTGAAGGCCCAGATTGGGTTCCCACGCCTTGGATACATGCTGGATTACCAAGGCCATGGGGCCGGATATCCGTATTATCATGGATACTTCTTACCACTCGCCTCTTGTTCTATCTCGTAAGCTCGTTGATGTCGCCCTTTTGTTTTTTTCCCTTACGGTAACAGCGTAGTATTCAAAGTGAAGACCAAAAAAAGACCTGTTTGTCTGGGACATTCTTTAAAGCCGAGTCTCTCATGTACCAATTTCACTACCAAGTTCCACTCCGCGATGGTTGGCCGCAGCTGCTGCGAGAAGCTTCTGCTGGCGAAGAACAAGACATGTCTCTTTGCTTCCTGTCTCTTCTGCAAGCAAACAAAAAGGCCCCCACGGAGGAGCTTGAATATCGAACATGCATGCATGGAAATGATGAGAACCATCTTCCACGGAATACAGATAGACATGGCTCTGCTCCCTTGCATCCGAGAGGCCCATGCTCTCGAAATGGAGCACTGTAAAGTCGGCCCAGAGACGCTAAGCCGATGGACTGGGCGGCTCAGCCGCGGAAAGAAAAGGCTAACAAGATCGGGAATTGGAGCTTAGTGCCGAGGGATAAGGTGCTGGTTAGTGGCGAGTTGAAGCGAGTGTCTTTTTGTTGCTTGACTACTTTTCTTGTTGTACAGTTATTTGTCCCACAGATGCGAGAATGTGGTCTAGGGGAACGAGAAATGGAAGCATCACATCCGTCTTCTCTGTGAGTGAGTCGAAGAAGGCAAAGTTTGTTTCTCTGAGAAGATTGAGAGTGGATGTAGTAGAGTGACAATTGTAAAAAAGAATAAAAAAAGAATAAAAAAAGGGAAAATATACAACTAACAAAAACGGAAAGAACCCTCGGTCTCTTCGCCTACCGATGGCAACTGCCCAGCAAACTCCGCGCTTTCCCTTTTTGGTTTCGTCGGTCCCCACAGCCACCAAAGCCGGCGCTTCGTTCTTCGGCTGAGAGCCGCCCAAGCGGCGGAACGACAATAAAACCCAGCAATAAAGCGATTTGAACTACTTGCTGAACGAAATCTTCAAGTAAGACGAAGCCCACACGCCTTGAGAAACGAGCGAGAGAGTCCAGGCGGGCGGCGCTAGCTCGACTTGGTCGGGGTTTCTTTTTTTTTTTGGCTGATGGCTCCCGATAAGGCGTCCCAAAGCGACTTTCCGGCTTGCGCTTGAGCTTGTGCGGGCTGGAAGCGGGATAGTGCGTGTTCTTGTCCTCGTAACTATATGATGGCGAGTTTGCCTCTGTGATAATCACTCCTGCTTTTTTCCATCTCCTCGTGTTTCTGCAATTGGCCCTACACTACATTGAGCGGAGTCTTATACATTGGAAGCTTTGGAGCCGCCGACTTACACACTCACTTGCCCCTCTCCTCCCCACCATCCCCCATCGCCTGCCAACATGCCAACGACCCGGCGCTTCAGCAACATCGTCGACGAGGACCTCGACCGCGCCCTGGCCGAGACCGAGGACCCCATCACGCAGCGGCCGACGCAAGGGCACCGGCGGCACTCGCGCGGGCACTCGCAGGGGCACTCGACGTACCGCAGCGACGCCGACACGACGCGCGAGGAAGAGCAGCACATTTCGCCCGTCGACCTGGCCGACAGCGACTCGGACAGCGAGGCCGGGCGCTTCGCACACTTGCGCCAGCGCAACACGGGCCAGCTGAGCCGCGTGTCCACCCAGCCCGACCACCCCGTCGAGCTGAGCCGCATCCACACCCAGCGCTCCCAGCACTCAAACACCGTCGGCCGCAGCCCGAGCCGCATCAGCAGGCTCAATAGCCTCTGGCGCCGCCCCGAAAAACCCCTGCCCAACTTTGGCGCCGGCAAGCCGTTTCCGCCCCAGTTGCCCAACCAGGAGGAGTATGTCGTCGAGTTTGACGGGCCCGATGACCCGCTGCATGCCCAAAACTGGCCAATGAAGCGCAAGTAAGTCCTTTCTTCTCCATGCTGTTCGCCGCCGGAGCCATCTAACAAATCGCCCGTCGTCCCCAGGCTCATCACTTCTGCCATGCTCGGCTACACCACCTTTACGTCAGCCTTCACGTCCTCCATCTTCTCCTCCGCCACACACGCCGTCAGCCACGAGTTTGGCGTGTCGCCCGAGGTTGGCGTGCTCGGCACGTCGCTCTACGTGCTTGGCTTTGCCTTTGGCCCGAGTCTGTGGGCGCCGCTGTCGGAGCTCAAAGGCCGGCGGCTGCCGATTGTGATTTCCATGTTTGGCTTCTCGCTGTTCTGCTTTGCCTGCGCGACAGCCAAGGACCTGCAGACCGTCATGATTGCGCGCTTCTTTTCCGGCTTCTTTGGCGCGTGTCCGCTGGCTGTCGTCGCGGCCGTCTTCTCCGACATGTTTGACAACAAGACGCGCGGCATTGCCATGGCCCTCTTCTCGACCACCGTCTTCACCGGCCCGCTCCTGGCCCCGTTCATCGGTGGCTTCATCGTCACGTCCAGCCTCGGCTGGCGCTGGACCCAGTACATCCCCGGCATCATGGGCATGGTGGCCTTCACGCTCGATCTATTCCTGCTGCAGGAGTCGTACCCGCCCGTCATCCTCATCGACAAGGCCGCCGACCTGCGCCGCCGCACGCTCAACTGGGGCATCCACGCCAAGCAGGAGGAAATCGAAGTCGACATTAAGGAGCTCATGACCAAGAACTTTACGCGCCCGCTGCGCCTGCTCTTCTTCGAGCCCATTGTCACCCTGCTGTCCATCTACATGGCCTTCATCTACGGCCTGCTGTACCTATTCCTGACGGCCTACCCGCTCATGTTCATGGGCGTCTACGGCTTCACTGCCGGCGAGGCTGGCCTGACCTTTTTCGGCATGATCCTGGGCCAGCTGATTGGCGGCGCCGTCGTGATTGCCCAGCAGCCGTGGTACATGCGCAAGCTGGTAGCCAACAACGGCGTGCCGGTGCCCGAGTGGCGCCTGCCGAGCGTGATCGCCGGCGCCGTGTCCTTTGCCATTGGCCTGTTTTGGTTCGGCTGGTCGGGCTACCGCTCCAGCGTGCACTGGATCGTGCCCACGCTGTCGGGCATCATGTCGGGCTTTGGGCTCATGTCCATCTTCCTGCAGTCGCTCAACTACCTCGTCGACGCATACCTCATGTTCGCCGCGTCCGCCATTGCCGGCAACACCTTTCTGCGCTCGCTGTGCGGCGCCGGCTTCCCGCTCTTCGCCACCTATATGTTCAACGGCATGGGCATCGAGTGGGCTTCGACGCTGCTCGGCTGCGTCGCCGTCGCCCTCGTGCCCATCCCCATCATCTTCCTCAAGTACGGCCACCGCATCCGCGCCAAGAGTGCCTTTGCCCCCACCGGCCCGCCGCCTGGCTCGGATGCCCCCAGTGCCACGGCCGTTGACAACGACAACGACGACGCCGCGTCTACTGCTGCCAGTTCCGTCACGCCTGGCCGGCAGCCCCCCGCGCTCGCCCGCATGCGTACGGCTGACGACGCCGCGTCAAAGGAGCTGGGCCTGCCGCAAAAGGCCCGCGACGCCAATGAAGACCACGTTGATCATGCCCTGCGTGCCTGCATGCCGCGCACCATGTCAGACGCCAGGGGCGAGAAGCCTTCAGCCGTGTAAAAAGCGTGGCGCATCCGGAAGAAGCGACAAAAAAAGAAAAGGGCGGGGGGCATTCTTTTTTTTTGAAAGATTTAATAGATTAGTTAATACGCACTGTAGTTAGTTACGGCATAGTTAATACCCAAATATTCTGCATTCACAACTCGTGCCTCTCTCCCTTTGACGCCGGCGTTCCATGTCTGGGCGCAGCTGGTTCTTCTGTCCCAATGGCTAACAAGTCCTTGTACTAACCGATGTAAATATGAGTCTATGTGCGTATAACTAACAATGTATGAATACATGCTGTCTTCACATGACGTCATCCGACGCCGCGGCCAACCACATAGTCTCATGGGCTTGTTCCCTTTTTCTTTTTCTCATCGTTACCTCAAGACTTCAAAACCTTTGCTCAAGTCACACCTGCAAAAAGAAAAACTCCCGTCACCAACCGCGGAGTTACTTTGTACTTAGTTGTATGTACTCGTGTTTTTTTGGCAAGTTCCAGATAGTGTGGCCGTGACAATTCTATGGCATCTCAACATTTCTACGACCAGATCCGTCCGTCCCTCCAGGCGCCGCTGCTTTTCTCCAAGCACTCCTATACTTTCTTTTTTCTTGCACACTCTGTTGTTTTGTTCTTTCACAGACACAAGCCAAGTCCCAAAGTGCCAGTAGAAAAGCATTCGCTTGTTACAGCGAGGAATTGAAATTCTTTGTGCCTCCCCCACCACCAAGAAAAAGAAAAAAAAAGGATTCAACCAAAGAAAAGCAAGGCGCCCAGAAATTCCCAGAAAAAGCCGTATGACTCCCAAAGTTACACTCGGTTGTTTTCGTAACCCATGAAAAAGAAAAGAAAAATGCGATTTTTGACCCAAGAAAGTTAGAAACGACGCCGGCACACAATTTTTTGTTTTTATTTTGTTGCTGAAGTTGTTTACGCGGAGACCAAGTCCTTCTTGAGGGTACCCTGGTACTGCTTCTTCTCGGCAGGGGTTTGGAAAGCACCGTGACCGAACTCCGAGGAGGTGTCGATCCACTTGAGCTCAACCTTCTCCAGAGCCCGACGAGAAGTGTGAACCCACATAGACTTACGCAGAGTCACGACACGCTTCTTGGTACCAGGGATAGAGCCCTTAACCATGACGAAGTCGTTCTTGACCTCACCGTAGCGGACGAAGCCACCCAGACTGTAGGAAAGAAAGTGTTAGCTGATAAATGGCTACGCCAGATCTGGCTGGTGAGTGTGGAGAAAACATACGGAGTGATCTTCTTCTTGGTGATGTCAACGGCAGTAGAAGCGCTAGCCTCATCATCAGCCTTGCCAATACGGTAGATCTTGTGGTTGACCGAGGTACGGTGGTGGTAACCGTCCTGACCGGAGCGGGCAACAGTCCACTGGACGTGGGCAGGATGCCAGGCACCGATACAGGCGACCTTACGCAGACCCTTGTGGGTCTTGCGGGGAAGCTTCTTGGTACCCCAACGGGAGGTGACACCGGAGTAACCGTGACCCTTGGTAACAGCGATGACGTCAATGACCTCGTTGGTCTCGAAAATGCTGGAGATGTCGAAGGTCTTCTCGAACAGACCGTGACCGAACTCGACCTTGTCGGCGATGGAGCCACCGTTGACCTGGATCTCCATCAGGTGAGCCTTCTTCTGCTTGAGGGGAGTCATGTTGATCTGAGTGTGGGCCAGAACACGAACGACAGTGCAGTACTTCTTGATACGCTCGAGCTCACGGGTGACAGAGGCACCGGTGGTCTCAGAGTGAACCTTGGCGTACTTGGTGAAGGCCTTCTTCTTAGACTTGTACCAGTTCTTGTAGAAGCGGCGCTTCAGCGCGTCGGACAGATGCTCAGCCCACACAGTGGTAAGCGACCGCAGACCGCGAGGAGTCTCGATGTAGCCAACCAGACCAACAACGACCATCTAGTAAGAGATGTTAGCCATAGGCACATAAGCCAAGCGGGCTGCGTTGTTCGTACAGGAGGGGTATCAATAATGCTGACAGCCTCGACCACCTCCTTCTTGTGGCACTTGGCACCGGGACGGTCCATGTCACGAACGATGGTGGTCATGCCAGCCTTGTAGCCCATAGCGGCAGTCAGGTGGACAGGCTTCTTGGGGTCATCCTTGGGGAAGCTAGAGAAAGAAAAGATACTGTTAGTCTGCCTGAAATTTCAAATGGTATCCGCTGCAGGTGCTCGCTTCCACGAGACGACGGCTTTGAAGAACCCCAGGTTCTGAAAAGATTTGGCGAGATCAACTTACGACTTGACCTTACCGCGGTGGCGGGCAGCCCGCTTGCGGGGAAGATAGGCCAGCGAACCGTGACCTGTATTGCATTAGTAGTCTATTCGATGCGGCTTCGGATCGATGAAGAGCTTGGTGAAGACATACGCGGCGCCTCGTACTGTAGGAGAAAAAAATGTTAGAACTTCATCGTTTGCGTGCAAAAGCGAACAGCGATTCTCTGTAAACGCAGAATCTCAACAACAGAGACTCAATTCGTTGAATGGACGTAGAGGCGCATCGTACCTTGCGGTGAGACATCTTGAATCGACTATGAAAACCGTTTGTGGTGTTTGTCGAGAGAGTATTTCCTGAGAAGAGAAGAATTCCGACCAAAATCCAAGTATCTAGAAAGATTCCGATGGGTTGTGGGGACATTTGATTTGGTCGTTAGTGGGGCCACCACGAAGCCCACAACTCGGCCCTAACACCACGTGACCATGTGAAAACGAAAATCTCTGCCACAGAAGTGGGATCTGGCCCACCAGGATTCGCAGGATTGGGAAAAGTTCACCGGCTGAACTGCGGAGGTATTTGCCGAAACTGAGAACACAGGAAGAGTGAGATCCATCCTGTCGTGACAAGTTTGCGAGGAGGTTTTATTCGGTCACTAACATCATGCACATGCAGCTCACGCCAGGGAGATAATCGGCAAGCTCCAGCAGACCAAGAACTCAGCCATATGAGTTATGCCCAGGTGTTCAGAATTGACATGACTAAAACCACATGAACGCAGGTTTTCTTTGGAAAAGTTCATTAATTTATCAGAAATTCAACGTATGATTTTATTGTAAAATGAAATCCAACAGCTAGAATAAGTGAAGAGAAACCTCACGGTTTCCAACAACAGAAAAAAACAAAGACGCCCGCATCAGTAACGCACTCTCACACAGGGCATCATGAGGAATTCAGAATAGGTATACAGCAGAACTAAAAGAAACCAAAGGACAGCAAGGAAAGAAGGGGCAGAGTGATCAACTCCTAGTGTAGCGAAGAGTACGAAAAAGAGAAGAAATAAGAAAAGAAAGGAAAATGAAGACTTTCTGAAAAGAATGTGCGAACACCTGGGTTCAATGCAACACCAAAATTTAAGTTAAGATAAGCCACGTGTTCCAAGTACACAAATCAGGACGACTCAGTCTTGGGGCCGAGAATGTTCTTGATGCCTGATGTGGAAGGCGACTTTTTCAGATCGGGGCCAGTCGCCGAACCAGCACCGGAAGCCGGTGCTACAGGCTTCTTTTCCTCGTCCTCGCTATCATCGTAGTCTTCATTGACATCCACCTTGCGAGCTGCACGTTCAGGCTCGCTAGGATGCTGAGGGGCCGAAGGCTGTGGCCTAGGAGCCGGAGCGGTAGGGGTATGCTCCATGGGAGGGCGCTCCTCAGTGGGGTAGTCCCTAGCAGGAGCCCCATTCTGGGGAGCCTGTTCGTGAGGGGGCATGGGCTGCATCTGGGGAGTAGACTGAATAGAGAGCTGACCCTGGGGAATAGGGTGGTTGTCAGGGCCTGCACCTGAACCTGCACCACGAGGAGTTTCACCCTGGTGGTAAGGCTCATTACCATGACGAGGAGCGTCATCACCCCGACGGAGATCGTCACCCCGGCGAGTTTCGATGGGGCTACGACCAAAGCTCTCACGGCTAGGAGTGGAGGGCCTTCTGTGACGGATATCATCCATGCGAGCACGACTCTCCTCACTGGCCTGCTTCTTGGTAACAGACTCTTCCTCCCAGTCTCGTACACGCTTAGACCCCAAAGGAGGGCCGTGTTCATCAACACGGCGGTGACTCGGGTCAGGGCCACCCATGGTGGGGGTTTGGGCGGGATGAGGGGCAGAGTCCATGGGACCATGATTGGGACCAGGCGGGCCGTCGTTATGGTACTGCGGAGGAGGAGGCTGGTGTTGAGGGTAGGCAGATTTAGGAGAAGGCATACGGTTGTCATGGATGGGCCGGCCGTCATTGCGCGGGCTGCTTGTGGGACGGAAAGAAGGAAGAGACTTGGGAGGGCCAGGCTCGGTAGCAGAAGAGGGACCAGAGTGAGAGGTGTAGTTGGGGTTCTGGACACGCTCAGGCATGTTCATGGTTTGAGCAGGGGAGGGCTGGTGGTGAGGCAGAGAAGGGGGGCCTTGAGGGTAATGGCTCTGGGGCCCAGGGGGAGCCGGGGGGCCAGGAGGGCCGGCAGATCCTTGAGGGCCCGGAGGACCAGGACGAGGAGAAGGAACACGACGCAGAGCAGAGGGAGGGGGGCCACGAGGATCAGAGCGAGGATCAGGACGCATCTCGGCTCGAGGATCGGGGCCGCGAGGTTCATAGGGAGATTGCTGAGGTCCTTGGGGTGGGCCCTGGGGGGCTTGGGAAGTGGGCGGCGGCTGAGGACGCATCTGTTCCGACCGTGGACTAGGCGGACGGGCCATAGGCGGAGCAGGACCACGGAATCCTTCAGTGGGAGGACGCTGATCGTAGGGGTTTCCAGGCTGGGGGTTGATTCCGGAAAGACGACCTCCCCAGCCATTGCCCTGAGCAGAGCCTGGAGGAGGAGGAGGCGGATGGGCCTGGCCAGGTTGAGAGGGCGCCCAAGAGTTGGGCGGGCCAGGAGCACTAGCAGTCTGGTGCTGGTAGGGGTGAACATCTGCGGGCTGAGGAGCAGACCCAGGAGCAGCAGAGCCGCCGTTGCGCAGCAGCTGCAAGCGTGCCTTGATATGGGGGTTGCTGGGATCAAGCTCGGCAGCGCGAGTGTAGGCATCCAAGGCATCGGTGATTTGGTTGTTGCAAGATTCGTACTGGGGGCTGGTGTTAGTTGAAAGCGTGCATACGTGAGATTGAGGGAGTTGTGACTTACCAAGGTACCAAGATCGTACCAGACCTCCGAAATGTAAGGATTCAACCGAATAGCACGAGAGTATGCGTCCAAAGCATCACGGTACTGGTTGATCTGGTAGTACAGCACTCCGATGGAGCACCAGAAGGTTGGGTTGCGACCGTCCCGATAGACGGCCTGCTGGTAAGCCTCATAGGCCTTGGGATACTTTTGCTGTGACATGTAGCACCGGCCAAGGAGGTACCACGACTGGGCGTCATTAGGGTCGGCGGCAACTGATTTTTCCAAGTACTCGATGGCACGCTCCTGGCTAGAGAAGCTATTGCTTTGCTGGTGGTGAAGCCAGCCGAGTTGTTGAAGGACCTTAGCGTGGTTGGGGTCGCGGTCAAGCACGCGAAGATAGGCAGACTTGGCATTGTCGTACTACAGTTGCGGCGCCGTGTGTTAGTTGCGTCACATTTCCTGACTTGTTGATGCAAGGAACGGCTGGGTGGACTTACGTCTTTCTGCTGCTCGTGCACATGGCCAATCTGGAACCAGATATCCTCCTCGGTCAGGGGGTGGGGAGGAGATGTGACGATCCATTTGAAGCACTTTTTTACTGTTAATAAGATGTGTAGCGAAAGATGATGTACAAAAAAAAAACTTACTTCGTAGCTCTGGCTGTATTTGCCCTGCTGCTTGTAGATGATGCCGAGACGGAAGTAGATTTCGTTGGCCTTTTCAAAGTCGGGCTGCATTTGCATGACCTGCGAAAAGGCCTCCTCGGCATGCTCCAAGGAGCCATAACGATCGTAGAGAATACCAATACCGTACCACAACTTAGGCTCCTTGACGTTTGGTAAATTAACGAGGGCATTTTGGTAAGCGCCGTAGGCTTCTTGGAGCTCATCCATCATGAGATAGCAGTGGCCTTTGCAGTGTTAAAATGGAGAGTTCTGGCGAGTTGAGTTTCGGAGGGGACGACTTACCCAGGCTGCCCCAAACTTCACCATTGTTGCTGTCCAGTTTGAGAATGGCCTGGAGATATTCCACGGCCTTAGGGAATTCTTCCCTTGTTCTCAAGATCAAGCTAATGGCATTCATGGCGGGAATAGAATTACGGTTCGCGCGCAGTGCGTGCTCATAGGCCTGAATGGCCTCGTCCACGCTTCCAACCAATTCAGCAAAGCTGCCTGTAGGCGCAAAGAGCGGGTGGGAGTCAGCGTGTGTTTTTTCAGCGAGCTGCGGACTCGCTTTTCAATGGGCGAGTGAATAAAAGAAGGAAATAAAACCTACCAATCTGCATCCAAACAGCCTCCGTCATAGCGCTGACCTGCTGCGAAGGGACGCCCGTAAATCTGTTGGAAGCACCCGGAGGAGCAGCGGCCGGCGGCGGCGGCGGAGCGGTATGAGGCGCGCCTTGCTGCTGGATCTGCATCATCGACGGCGAGTGATGAGCAGCCATTTTCAGGGTTGGGTAGTGAGGACCACGTGAGACTTAATGTTGTATGTTGTATGCTAGGGCTAACAATGATTGGCTAGACGGCAAAAATTAGTAACCAGATCGGAGCGTCGATACGCGCCAGCAGCCGGTGGCAGAAAGCACAGGACAGGGGGCGAGGCGCGGAAAGCGAAAAAGGTGAATTTCGTGTCACGCGCAGAAATCAAGTGGTGGTGGTGATGGAATAGGGCATATGGCGATGTGGGCGCGGTGAAAGTAGCCGGCGCGTGGATGGCCGAGGCAACACGGTGCGGCAGGGTGCGTAGTGGCCACAGGCAGCGGCAGTAGAAGGCCGATCGCAAAGGCAGAAGCGACAGCAGGCCGGGTGAAATGAAATGGCGCAGTGGTCGGATGGGCGGAACGGGGACGAGTCGAGCATCAACGTACCAAGTTCAGCCGCGGAGGGCAATGGGCGGCTGGAGCGATCAAGATGAGGATGAAAAGCGTGCGTGTGGTTTTTTGGGGGGGCAGACGCGACGCTTGGTCGGCAGCGGGAAGAAAAAAAAAAGAAAGACGAGGCACGGGGCAGATAGATGGAAGGTGAAGACAAAATCACAGAGTGTCCAAGTCAATGGCGACAGCGGCCTCGCTGGTGGGTTGAAGACGGGAGAGCAGAGAGCAGAGAGCAAAGAGAGGAAAAATGCAAGTGCAGGTAGAAGAAAAGGGAGCAGGATTGGGAAGATGGAGAGGTGAGAGGTGAGAGGTGAGCTGCATCTCCTGGCTCCGTCAAACTCCCCTAACCCACGAGAAAGAAAAAAACGGGGCAGGCGGGCTCTGCACGCCCCTGGGTTGCAATAGCAAGCGACCCTCACTGGAGAATGCGGCAGGTGGGCTTTGGGCTGTTCCCTTTGCTTTATTTAGCGATTTATGTGGAATTTATCGGTTGGACTGCCTATTCGGGCTGGGGGGACGGTGTGGTCATAGCAGTGTCATCATTCAACTCCCTGCCAATTGTTTATGGCGCTGACTGACGCGACATGGGGGGGGAGGAAAAAGGGCGTGTGTGTGTGTGTGTGTGTTTGTGTGTGTAGGACACAGAGAACTAGAGAGGAGAGTCAGTAGTCAGTGGCCAAGTAGGTGAAGTGGCCTGGGCCGGCGCCCCCCTCCTCCTCGCTGCATGCGCCTACATGCATACATTCATACATACATATAACTACGCATGTGCTTACATGTATGCTGCACGCTGTATAGAAATGTGCATGCTGCATTGTATCCATGTAGCCTGGAGCCTGTCTCTCTCTGGGTCTGCCCATCATATCCCATCACACCCCGTCCACACTGACTCTGTATGTGTGTAGTTGGTTACGCAAATGCCGCCCTTCTCCTGCCCAAGTATCCTGTACCAGTATCACCACGCATATTTCCCGGCTCATGCATGTACTCTGTACCTATCTGCTTTTGGCTGCCACCATGTCTCTGCCTCTTTTTCCGCAAGCCGTCTTGTCCTGTCCTGTTCGACTTTTCTCTCCACCATGCCCTTTTTCACCACGTCACTTCTCCCTTGAGCCCTTGTGATCCGGCCGCCGGTTTATTGGCGCACTTTATTTCTGCCCTTTTCCCGCCCTCCAATTTATTGACCAATCTGCCGGAAGAGACGACCTTGCTAATGTACATATGTATAACCACACTAACTATACTTGTATTACATGACGCCAGACTCTGTTGATAGTCAACATCATCGTCCACACCATGTGCAGCGTATCCACCCTCCTCCTCCCCCTCCGGCTTCTCCTTGTTCTTGTCCCCGGCGGCAGCCCGGTCCCCGCCAGAGACATAATTGTGCCATGCAACCCACGCTACATTGTTCGAGGTAACCTTGGACTTTGGGAGGTGTGTAATAACTACGTGAATCAATCTAGGCGGATGTCTGCCGTCGTGGGAAAAAAAAAAATAAACCTGATCGGTAGCATACGCAACACATGCTTCTCTTCCTCTTTCTCCCTTCCCGAGGCATGGGTCACCCACCACCCACACCACACAGCCTACGGAATCACCCATCAGCATATATGGACTGGGGGCAAAAGCTGGTTGCTAAATCTCATTGACTAACTAGAAAGACCTCACTACCTGTAAGATTACAAGTGAATCTAGTCCAGCTCGGCTCGGGCGCAGGGAGGTACAAGGATACCTGTTCAGCCCCAAATCCCGACAAATCTTGATTCTGGCTTACCGTTCTGCTCTGTTCTGCTCTATGGGTGGTGTGTTGTACAAGTATTCCCAAACCCTAGTCCCCCCTAATGTGTTTACCCGATGTTTTGCTTGCCACAAATCCAGAGCCCAAGTCACCATCAACTACACCCAGCGAGCAAGACGCCAACAAGTGCAACGCAGCCAGCGGCAATCTTTCCGCCCAAGAAAACAACGGGGAAATGGCTTTTGTGGCGCTACATTCGTAGCACTGAGAGACAGGTGGTAGCTATAGTAAATACTGACTAGACGTAACTAGTACTCAGTTATACGCTGCAGTACAGACGTTGGCGTTGATGCCACATGGCCAACTAATCCCGAGTTGGCACTGTCTGAAATTGCTACCATGACTAGGACTTTGGACAAGAAAAAGATAAAAGGACAGGATAAGACTTTCTTGCCTTTATGCACTCACTGCGCTGCCCGTGTGTAAAGCATTGGATTCCGGTTTAACAGGTCCCAGGACAGTGCTGCTGAAGATCAAGAGTAGGGTTGCCCAGGGTTAGAAACGAGAATTTCCATATTGGGCGAAAAAAATCTTGGGACGAACATGGGCTTTTCAAGCGTGGGTTTTTTTTTCGTGTGGCATGGCACGTTGCCACATTTCATTTTGGGGGGATACAAGTTTTTTTTTTTTTCTTTTTTTTTTCTTCTCGCAAACGTGCTGCTGCCAGGATGGGGCTGTGGCTGATGCGATGCAACGGCGATCTCCACTCGAGCGAGAACAGTGCCCTCTGAGGCTGTCTCGCTCGCCCATCGCGTCAAATCGAAGCCGATGCCACATATATACGATGCGATACGATACGTAAATATGTACTGTGGCGGTCTTATCTGCACAAGTACCTACCGGCAGCACAGAACTGTCCACAAAGACAAAGCCCCAGTTGACTAGTTAGCTAGTTCCAGCTATTCTGCCACACATGTTTTATCAGACGGACCATCCCGACTGACTGCTCCAATTGAACATGCGGTGGCGTTTCATGATTTCTGGCCAAGCCTACACCGCGAGAAAAAAAAGAAAAAAAAGAACAAACTCACCGAGTCATGGCATGGCCTGCCTAAAAATGGACGTGCCATCTCGCAATACTTTTTTTTGCAACCCACCTTAATTTGGGACCCTGTTCCTTCTTGTTCCTCTCCTCGCCATGTCTTGCTATCTTCACCTCGCCTTGCCTTCCCTCTCCTCCGCTCCGACCCTGTTCGAATATCTCTCTTTGCTGACTGGCCGACGGTGGATCAGCCTCAAGGGGAATGCAATGGGAGATGGGTGGGCCTGTTTGATGCATCCATCGCGATTCAGCCCAGGCCCAGGGGAAACGCGTTTGGATCGGATTCTTTTATTAGACCGCGAAGGGGAAAAAGAAAACAGGAAAAAAAAACCCCCAAAAAAATGCCCAGTCGGTAGGCGAGTATTAAAAGGCGAAACGCTACTGTGATCAGCAAAGATGCCAAAAAAGTAAGACGCTGCACATAGGCTGACATCACGATCTTGTTGTCATATACACACATCACATCACAACGACGAGCTAGAGACAAAAAGGAAGAGTCGGGCTTACCTGAACATAGAGAGAGACTCACACCAACAGCACATGTTTTTTTTTCCTCCTCTCTTCCTTCGGCAGCCGCCATCTTTTTCTCCATTCTACACCACTCCGCCCACTTGCCGTTACTCATTCACCAATGGAACCCGGTCATGTCATAACGTCGTCCTCTTCCTTGCACTATTCTTGTGCTTCCCGTTCACCTCTCTCTTTCTCGTCTCCTCCTTATTCTTCTTCCAGCCTGGCCTTGTTTGTTCTTTGCCAGGGCTCTTCTCTTTTCCATCTCTCCCAGCTTGGGCCATGTGCACAGACACTGGTTCTGGTCCTGCGGCTATGTGTCTGGGCCGGCATTAAGGGTTCAGGTAGACAATTTTTTCCAACCAATTTTTTTTAAAACAGGGATTAAATCCTGTAATTTATTTCCCGGGACACCCAAGACTCGGAAGAAATAGAAGAAGAAAAGAAAGAAAATGCTCGAGACGCGTCGCGATCTCTCCCTTGCCTCGAAGCCTATATCATGACGAGTCTGGCCTGGCCCTTGGTCAATGCTTTCGCTTCTGTCTTTGTTTCTTCCTTAGTCTACAGTAACCCTAAGATTCTCCCATGTCAACCCCTCATGTAACACACACACACATTATCAAACATCCTTTCCCATTCTCTGCCACTTGTCTCACATAACGAATTGTCTGCAGGACAAACAACTTCAACTTGCACCACTGCTTAATAATTGTTCCTAGTTAGCAAGTAAGATAACAGACATTGACCCTAAGAAATCCGAGAATACAAACAAAAACACAAAACACACAAAAAAGCATAACCGCACGCCGAACAAAACACATCAAAACGGGCTTCGTTTTGCTTGACCCAGGGAGCTCCAATGGTGAGCTTGGAGAGAGATTCAGGACATTAAGGAGGCAAAAATAAGCAGAGTGTCACAACAACTTGGCTGTACTACAAGACGGCGACCCAGAAACAAAGCAAGCGAAGCAGCAAAAACAAGGAATATGACAGCCCAGCTCTAGAATTTGTACAAGGGCCTGCCAAGGATGAGGACAGAAAACAATGAAGCTCCCCTCACGCATTCAACAGCGTCTACGTCCTGCTAGAGTCTTGGTCCTCGGGGCTGTAGTTGGTCCCATCTAGAGTTTCGGTAGGCTTGGAAACCATGGCCGCCTTGGCTGCGTTGGGCTGTGTTGAGACGGTTGGGCCTGTGGGCTCGCGGGGCGGTGATGCCTTTGTTGTGGCGGCAGCCGTGGCCGCCTGTAGGCGCTGGTCGAGGGCGCGCAGAGCTAGCGCGCGGCGTCTTTCGGCCTCGGCACGAGCACCTGATGCGCCTCTGGCCAGAGTGCCTTGGGTACGGGCCGAGGCGGCATTGATGTCGGCGCTGGAAAAAGGCGTGCAAATGCGGAGAGCCACGAGGATAGCGAAGACGACTTCGGAGAAGCTGCGCACCAGATGCTTGAGTGGGCCTGGGAATAGTTCAGCAAAGGCAAAAGTCTCGGAGGCGTCGCCGCGGTGTGCCGACGAGTTGGCGGATTCAAGGTCAGGGAATACAGTCTTATAGAACCGCAGATACGTCCAGCTGACTACAAAGCCATGTACTGCAAGGAAGAATGATGCGCTGCTGAGAAGAGGAGACATGGCAAGCAGCCAGATGGAAACCAGATACAGGAACGGGAAGCGCGGCATGCGCATAGAGAGCAGGCCACGGAAGATGGTTACAGTATGGGCGGGGAGCAATTGGCTAAAGGCGACGAGGAAACCAATCTGTAGGGGAATGGTGCCCGAGACAACAGTCAAGCTAAACAGAAGATGCAATAAGAGTCAGCTACACATCATATCTTATGGCGTGGCAAGATGGGAGCTTTGGGTGTGGGCTTACGTCCAGCTCTCCACATGTGAAAGAGCAAACATGGCAACAAGGGACAAAAAGGTTAGAGTATTTGAAGCCAGCGAAACAATGGCAACAAACTTGACGAGTTCCTCTGACGACCAGGCTCGCTCAAGATAGCGGCCGCCGTGGTATAAAGTGAAGATGCTGATACCAGCAGTAAAGACATTACCCTCGACAAGTGTCGCAGTCAGAAAGGTCCACGGATATGTGAGCGATAGCGACGGCACGAGTGTCAGGTACGGAATTACCACGGTCGTGTCGGCCGACCACTGACGGCATCTGATGGCAACGCTGAGAAGGGACTGCACGCCCAGAGCAATCATGAGCGCCCGGGTTACCGGCGGGAGGTTGAGTCGTGGAGGCATATTGGGGGGGAGGCGCGATCAAAGAGGCGTATGTCGAGATTTCTTTGCTGTAAGGGTTGTCGGAACGGAAGCCAAGGCGATTGAAATAGAAGGAGAAAAAGAAAACAAAATAGAGGATTGCGGGGTGGTCGGATATCTAAGCCGGACAGCTAAACCCTGGGCTCGCAAATATGCGTCTACCACGCGCGGGAGACAAAGCGGTGGAATGACGTTTTGTAGGACGTCGGAAAGAGCACAGAGGGGAGGGGATACTAGGTACTTTGGTCACGGGTCAAGAATCGATTGGTTGAGGCTTTTTGTTCGTGTGGTTCACGTATGCTGGCAGCAAGCAACCGTCAGTGGGAAGATGATGCTTCCTTGCATCAGAGGCTTCATGTTCATGTTGTCGAATGGGGACCCTTTACACCTGAGATTCCAGGCGCCAAAAGAGAAGAGAGCGGACAAGGGTTATTTGTCTAGGGTTGGATAACAGGCATGAATTCTAGAAAAGCAGGGATGACGATCAGCGGTTGGCCATTAGCCTTGTGCAAGGCTACGCTAAGCCTAGTTTGGATATGAGCTGGTAGTTTATCTTTCTTGACTTGGCCCATGGCGCCCCTGTTGGCACTGGCCATTGTTTCATAGCCCTAGCAGACCGATCTCTGACCATGGCCCAGTTGTATGCAGTACTGCCGGGAATGGATTAGCGGCAAAAGGCAGGTTGGGATTAGTTTATTCTAGAGACAGTCTGAAGGGAGGAAGCAGGGAAAGGCAGGTGTGGGCCAGGGTTTGTGCTTTGACCCTGGAGGCCATCATCAAATACAAAAGACAAAAGTTGACTAACTATATAACGAGCTACTTGTCACTTGTGCACTTGTTTTGTTGGTCGGAAAAGATAGAGAAACACTGAAAAAAGGAAGAAGAAAAGAAGGTCGGCTGAACTTTTTCGCACATCAGCAGGATCAAGTTCTTGGGTGCATGCACGTCGGTAAGCCTGTCTTGTAGGCAGGCAGAGACGCTGATCTCTAGCGCAAAGATTTAAAGCATGCAAGTCACATACGCTGGGAAGAGTCGTATGCTGGTGCTGGTGCTGGTGCTTGTTACTCTGCACTTATTGTGTATTTATGGGTGGAGAACAGATCGCAAAAGGAAGCAAAGCGGGTACCTGGCGTGTGGTTAGACGCTTGAGGTTGAAGGAGGGAGGCAATGAAGAGAGAGAAATAAAAAAGACAATAACTCACTACATAACTACTGGAAACTGTCGGCGGTTTGAGCACCTGATTGTTCAGGCAATCAATCAATCAGCCATACGAGGCAAGAGGGCAGAGAGTGGGCGAGCCTGAGAGCTAAATGCCTAACCCTAAAAACACGATACGGCGAAAATAAGAATGAGGAGAAGAAACAGACAAACACACTTTAACTCAACCAAGCACTGCAAGTATTGGTACATGCGGTCATATAAGGCAATGTGTGATGCGACCTGTACCTGTACATGGACTCCTACAGGAACAGGCTGATGATCCACATTGAATTTGGACTTTGTTGGATGTGGATCCTGCGTGTTCTTTTCATCAAATGAAGTGCGTGTGTGTGTGTGTAGACAGTACGAGAGAGTCAAGGGGAAGATTTGACATGTGGGCAAAAGGCAAACAAGAAACACGAGCGAGACACCAGAAAGAAACAGACCAGCCAGTCTCTGTTCTTTTTCTGCTTGTGTGGTCGTCGTCGTCATCATCAGCCAAACGAATGAAATGACCCAATGTTCAACTCAACTGTGGATGGGAGCTGTTGAACATGGACTGTGCGTGGCGGTTGTGCGTAGGGCGGCACGTGTGTTGGTGTCTCTTTTGGTCGGTCCTCTGCCGTTCTGGCCGCCCTCTGTTGCTTGCGAGGATTGGCAGAGAGGTCAAGTTCAGTGCAGTGCATAAAATATGAAGAGAAAGAAAGCGAACAAGAGACAGGGCCTTGGACGGGGAAGGCTTCGAGGCTTGACGTTTCGTGTCATTAAAGATCCTGGTTCCCTTGACCAAGACTTTTATAGTGTAGAGCTAGGGTTAGGAGGTAGCTAGCGTATGGGCACCCACGCACCAGGGGACAGGGGTGGAAGGAGGAGGAGGAGGAGGAGAGACGAAGAAGGGGATGATTTTTTTCTTTGCAGGAGAAAGGCTTAGGAGCATTTTCATGGCGTTGGCTGGCTGGGAGCGTCTCTGGATAGGTAGTTCAAGCAGTCAACTAGTTAGTAGTAGTTAGAATAGTTAGTTATGTGTGTTGTTGTGCCGCGGAATGCTAGGTTATACCCTGGTCACAAAGTACCACCGCATGTACACCATCGTACTGGGGGAGGTTTTCTTTCTCTTTTTTTTTTTCGTGATTGTAGAGATGGGCGACAGAAGACAACAAGATGGTCATCTGGAGGAGAGAGCCGACATGGGCATCGGCAGAGACTAGAGAATTATCAGCGAACAACGAACAACGCATAGTTGACTAGTTAGTTGACGGATAATGGATAATGGATAATGAAAAATGCTGTTGCTACTTGCACTGTAGCCGCGCTCCCAGAAACAGCAAGCAGAAAAGCGCGTGCCTTCCCAGCCAGACCCTGGCTGTCCTGGCTTCCTGTCTGCCTACTGGCTGTCCGTCCGTCTGTTCTGTCTGTTCTGTCTGGGAGCCTTTCCGTCTCTCAAAGGCAGTTGCAGCTTTCTTCATTCAGGTCAGGTCTCTGCTCCTTCCCTAGAGTCCGTCCAGCTCTGGGCTAGGTTCCGTTCCTTTTTTAATGCTTTTTTTTTTTCGTGTCTTTTTTCTTCTTTTTTTTTTCTTTTTTTTCTCCCCCTCAAATCATTAGAGCCTCCGTGACCTTTTCTCTTCTTCCTTTATTTTCCGCTTCGTTTCTTATCGTTTTCCTTTGTTACTGCTCATAGTTTCTTCGCCTTCTCTGTCCTCCCCCTTTAGCAATACTCGCCCACAGTGTTTTCCTAACTATTCCATCCCACCGTCTCTCTTTCTCCTTCTCTCCATATCTCTCTCTCCCTCATCGCTTCGGCTTCCACGCTCTCCCGCGCTCATTCTCTCGTCACCGTTTTCTGAGATGGCCCTGAACATCTCCTTGATCTCCTTGTGAACCGTATTTCAACCTCTCCGCCCAACGAGTCGAACCTGCCGCCCTCTTGCTCCCGCTTGTCTCTCGCTTCGTTTCCCGGCCTGAGTTTTTTTAATGTTGCCCTGGCTGACCTGGCCTTGACTTGAACCACAAGCAATTCGACCTCTGCTCTCCTCTGCTCTGCTCTTTTATTTTATTTTATTGTTCTCCTGGCCCAGCAAAAGCCTGACAACCAAAACGCTCCCAACTGTGCTTCTGCTCTGTATGAGGCTTTGAGAATCCCGCTCGCTCATCTCAACTGTACCTACTATCGCCATCCTCGGCGTACCTGACTGCCTCGTGGGCCCTGACCAATCAGAGTCTTTGCTCCACGCGCCATATACGTCCACGTCCGCATTCATCGCCATCGGACCTTGTCGCCATCGCGGACTTCGTCGCTGTCCTCCATCCGCCTGCTCCCTTTCCCTTTTATTTGCTGTCCATGGTTGCTGTCTCGTAGTGCTGCCAGCCACCACCGACCATCGCCACATTCAGCCGCTTACAGTACTCGCTCCTTGTGCTCTGCGCTCATCGCCTGGGAGCCCTTCACCTTGCTCACTCGCCACCCTCCACCCCAAATCGTCCAACCAGCGTTCTCCGGCGCGCCCTATCCGTCCACGATGAAGGAATATCTTGACTCGGATCGATTGAACTTTCTCGTATGGAGGTATGTCCGCCAGCCTCTGCGTGCACTCGCTTTGCGCCTGTCCACCCGGCGCCACCGTAGCTATCGTCATGTGTCGTGTAATTAAATGCTGACCAGTTGTGTATCAGGTACCTCCTCGAAAGCAGTACGTCTTTTTGTCCCGCCAAATTTTATTCATCACCTCTCTTTCTAGTTTCCCCCACTGCGGCTCCTCTTTCACCTGGCCAGCCCGCCGAGTGCTCCATGCTGTCCCCATCTACTAGTGTTATCTCTTGTGAACCTTGGCCATTGTGCCCAGAAAACCTCTAACCCGTTTCCCTTTTCCAGACTACCGCGAGGCCGCCACAAAGTTGCAAAAAGAATGGGGCATCAAGGAGCCTCACCGACACTTTGAATTCGCCCAGCACGTACGCAGTCATTCTCTCGTCTATGTCGTCAACAAGGGACTGTCGTATGCCAGCCTCGAGAGAGAAAGCCATCGGAATGTGGTACGCATCCACCCAACCAGTCACAGCCTGCACTCCCACCGTGCAAATCCACCCTACAGTGCCGCCACCAACTCCACCAACTCTGCCTCTGCTTCTGCTTCTGCCAACACCGCCATCGACCAAACTTCAGCTTCACTAACTCTTCCCCCCCAGTCGGATATTGCTCCCGAGTCCCAGGCAGAATTCGGCTTCTTTGGTCCGGTGACATTGCCGCCACAAAAAGCTTACCCTCCGCCAAGAATACAGCACCAAAACCCACAACCGCCTGAAGATGGCGAGGCCGATGCCGACGGCGAGGCCGATGATGAAATTGTTGCCAAGCAAGAAGAATCCGAAGATGTCTCCATGGAAGACTCTACCGTTATTGTCACCGAAGACGCCACCGCTCGCAAACGACCACTTTCCACCCACATGCCCAATGCAATCGCCAAAAAGCCCAAGCTGTCGGAAAATGGGGATCACGATAACACCATATCCATGCCCATGGATGTTGATAGCACAGACGCCCCCGGATCTAATCACGCCTACCCGTCTCCACTCGAGGGCGATGAAGCCTCGGCAACCCAGACTCACACCGATGGCCCCGAACAAGGGACGCAAGAAAAAACCAAGGACCTGACCACTGACACCATCTACCTGGACCTTGCCATTGAGAAACCGCGACTTGAGTCTGCACTACCTCCTGAACGCCCACCCACTGCTCCTTCACCCGTGTTATTACTTTGCGAATGGAGCCCAACAAACCCCAACATCTTGGCTGCCGCCGGGACAGATTCCATGTCTCGTTTATACACCATCAACCATGCCACTGATAGGGACGACAACCAGCCATTCTGCAAGCTCCTGGAAGAAGACGCACCTAGAGATACCCAGGTGACTGCTCTGTCATGGAGCCGTGCTGAGGGCAACATTCTGGCCATCGCAACAGAGCAAGGTAACAAGGCGAGAATAAACATCTGGGCTGGCGACGGCACCCACATCCATCTTATCGACGTTGCTGAGGGTCCCGTCATCAAGCTAGCATGGAACCGCACCGGAACAGCACTCCTGGCCATCTCTCCGTCAGTAGACAACGGCACCCTTCTCTCGATATATAAAGTCCCAACGCTCGCCTCATCCTCCTATACCATATCAAATCACGATTTTACCTCAGTAGCCCTGGATGTGACGTGGACCAACGAATCAACATTCCTGGTCTGTGGCGGCCAGCTCTTGCAAACATTTAGCTGTTCAGGACCCGCCATAGAACCAGTGCGTACTTTTGACACCGACGCCACCGATGCCTTGGTGCATGTCGCCTACGATGACCGCGCCTTGATAGCAGCGGCTAGTTCTGATACGGGAACTATTACAGTAAGCATTTTTATGCCCGAACCATGTGCTTATTATGTTATGCACCCCACTAACAGGATATTGTAGCTCATTGATGGAAACGGAAGTAAACGCAAAATCTCAGCACACACACACCCGATCACGGCGCTTAAATGGCAGCCCGAAGCTCTTGCCGGCGCGGAAAACCGGCTGCTCGCATCGGCAGGGGAGGATGGGGCTGTCCTTGTGTGGGATCCCAAGTGTCTAGAGACCAAGCCGAAAAAGTTTTTGACTATGAGTGGCGGTCCGATTGTAGCGCTTGCCTTTAGCCCCGACGGCGCATATCTTGCCGGAGCCACAGCACTGCATGTGTACATCTGGAAGGTTGGGGACACGGCCTCAATTCCATATGCCAAGTGGAAGCGGACACCACACCCCGGCTGGAATGGGCCGACGCCATCGGGAGAGAATGAAGACACATTTGAGCACTGCCTCGCATGGGATTCGACCGGCCAAAAGGTTGCATATGGCGTCAATAGTCGATTAGCTATCATCAGCTTCCGATAGACAGGCGTCTATACCTGGGCCGCTATGAGCAATGCTTCTCTACGCACACAGGCTGACTTGACTGTATTTTGTTATTCTCGTTTTCCCAGATTCAGCTGCCTTGGGCTGTCTCCTGGCCGGCCTGCTTGCTGTGAGAACAGGTCGGTGTTCGGGGTTTTCTGCGGCCTGGAGACGGTGAAATGTATAAACGATGCTGCATTTTCCAATTTTTCTTCTTCTTCCTCCTCTTTTTTTCTTCCTCTGTTTATATGGGCGGGAGCGATTTGACGTCGTGGTTGTGTGGCTTCCAGCTTCATCTTGTGGTGCTGCCGCCAGCCATATCTTCTTCTTGTATATCAGGCATATGGCTTTTTTTCCCTTCCGGTGTCTAGAAACCGGGGCCTTGTTGGTTCTCTTGTTTTTTTTTCTTGTCTAGTCTATCACGGTCCTTATTATTATTTTTGTGTTTCTTGCTGCATGGGCTAGGAATAACTGGCGTTTTTCTTCGTCGTATTTTTTTTGTCTTTCGTTTCTTCGTTTTCTAGGGCTATATTTTCTTTTTGTTTTTCTTTTTCTTTTTACTGCGTGGATTGGCTGGAGAGCATACATACTACATATCATACTCACACTTGAATTTCGATTCCCTTTGTCAATATCTACAGTGGTGTTCAGGCTGTTGTTGTCGGTAGTCTTTGTGTGTTTCTGAGTCTGATACAATGTCACGTGACGTAAATGGCTTGTCTTGTCTTTAGTGATGATGACGATGGAATTCATGTGTCTCTTACCATTGAGGCAAAGACGCAACTAGAGGTGAAGGCGAGTATTCACGGGTCATAAAAAGCTCAGTCGCGAGGTAAGCCGTTGAGTGCGAAGTTTCTCCCTTTTGTTTCTTGTTCTCTTTCCACATCTCAGTGTGTCTCTTCTTGATGCCCAAGCAGTGACCGTGTTGTACTGAACGTTGTCCATTTTTCTCGAAGCTTGCAAGAAACGTCCTTCACTTGTCTCCCCCCGCCCTGTTCTCTGCCCTCTCTCTCTTCTAGCCCAAAAATCAATGCACCAAGTGTTACCCCGCAGCATGCACAAGGGCCTGTCACTGGCTGCGGCAAAGACGCTGAGACTGAGGATCAGCTCACGGCTCCCTGCAAGCTCTAGCTTGGCCTGTATTCTCCCTTGTGCGGGTACAGGCACAGGTAGCGCTGCTGTTAGCGGCGGGCGGCCTGTGGGATGCCAGATCCGGCTACAGCTCCAGAGCCACCAGCGTGCCTGGCTTTCTTCTACCTCTTCTATCTCTAGAGATAAGGCGCGCAACACTACTGACGACAAGCCACGCAAGAACAACGAGAAACTGGACTCCGCTACCGCTACCGCCGAGCCCAAACCCATCAAGAGCAACACGGCCGAGAGCATCCCCCTCGGCTTCGTCCCGCTGCAGAACCAGGCCGAGCCCGCCGACCAAGACGCCGCGCGCGACAACGTGCGCCACAACACCGAGCAGCAGACGTCGTGGGAAGCCATGTCGTCCGACCAGTCGTACCTCGACTTTCTCAACAAGGCCAACGCGCCGCTGGACAGCTCCGGCGCCGACGCGGCCCAGCAGGCCTCGGCCGGCCGCCAGGGCGGGCTGCACCTGGTCGACGCCGGCGAGGACATTCCGCGGCCCCTGGCGGCGCTGGGCGACGCCGTCTACACGTCTGACGCCGACGAGCCATTTGTCCCGGTCGTCCTGCGCTGGGACGAGACGGGCAACAAGGGCCTGCCGGACGAGAGTGAGTGCCTGTTCCATTTTCGCCGTGCTTGGCACAGAAGTACCTGTGAACGCTGACGTCGGTTGTAGGTGAATTCTTGGCCCTTATCAAGGGCCCTGCCAACGCCCCCGTTACCATCATGGACCCCAGCGACTGGGATGGACTCGGCCACTACCAGACGGTCCTGGACGCCGTGCGCCACGCCAGCGAGGGCGCCGATGTGCGTGTGTATCGAGTCGAGATGACTGGCACGCGAGTTGAGTACTTTTTGGTCAGCTGCGAGGGCCTGGGCAAGGATGCGCGGCTAGTGGGCCTGAAGGCACTGGCGATTGAGTCGTAAGCAGCGAGGTTGTGTGTGTGTTTTGAGGGAGTGTTGGTTGTTGGTGTTTTACAGTCGTCTTACGATAATGTTTTTTTTCCCTCTGATTTTTTTGTCTTTGCAATCTAGGAACAAAACTTGAAAAACAAAACAGAAGAATATGCTTGTTTTTTTTGCATCACTCGTCACCTAGTTTTCTCCGTGATATCTGGTTCCTTGTTGTTTTATTTTTTCCTTTTTTTTAATTCTCAGCTTAATTGCATGACGTCTGGTGGGTGGTTCATCAGGCGGAAGGAGTGGAATCCCGATTGGGCAACCATCTGTTCGAGATTTTTGTCTAAAAAGGGCGGTTCTGTTTTTTTTGACTCACCAGAAAAAAAAAGGGAAAAAAACTTGCATCGTGATTTTGAGCTTCCCATTTTGCGCCATCGTTATTCCGTTACTGCAAATCACTTTGTGTATATCCACAGGATCAAGACATTTTTATTGCACGCCTCACCCGAAGCCACAGTTGCCCTCCGTCCTTGCACAGTCCGCAGCCTCGCCCGATCACCCCCGCCGCATCAACCCCGCCGCATGTCCCTCGTCTGCCAAACTTGACGACCTGCGTAGCCCTGGAGCTTAGATTCAACCGCCGCCACCATCACACGACTCCCCGCACACAACGCATTCTCCACCGCCATGGCCAGACCAGTCAGTCTCTCACTGCGTCCCGGCGTCGCGCCGGCCGACCGGCCAGCCTGCCCCCTCCTCATTGCCAACTGCTAACCCCCCACCCGCACTGCAGAGAGCCATTGTGCCGTCGCTTGAGACGGTGCGCGACATTGTGCGCAACCCGCCGGCGTCGGGCCCGCGGCCCAACCTGATTCCGCTGTGCCGCCAGTTCCCGTCCGACATGCTGACGCCATCGGCCGCCTACCTCAAGATATCCAAGCACGCTGGCGCGGGCGCCTACTCCTTCCTGCTCGAGAGTGCGGCTACCGAGCAGGTTGGCCGCTACAGCTTCGTCGGCGCCGGGCCCCGCAAGACCATGGCCACCGGTCCCGGCTGGGGCGACGCCACCGATCCGCTGCCTGGATTGGAGGCCGAGCTGAACAAGTACGTCGTGGCATCCGTGCCGGGCCTGGTTCTGCCGCCCATGGCTGGCGGCGCGGTCGGCTATGTCGGTTACGACTGTGTACGCTACTTTGAGCCCAAGACGGCGCGGCCTATGGAGGATGTGCTCAAGGTGCCCGAGTCGCTGTTCATGCTGTTCGACACCATTGTCGCCTTTGACCGTTTTTACGGGGTCGTCAAGGTCATCACCTATCTGCACTTTGACCCCAACCAGCAGGCCGACAGCCAGGAGCTTGACTCCGCCTACGCCAAGGCCACGGCCACGCTTGAGGAGCTCGTCGTTGTGCTCAACTCGGCCGACACGCCGATGCCCACGCAGCAGCCCATCACGCTGGGTGCAGAGTACACGTCCAACGTGGGCCAGGCGGGCTACGAGGCGCACGTGACCACGCTGAAGAAGCACATCCGCGCTGGCGATATTATCCAGGCCGTGCCGTCGCAGCGGCTGGCGCGCCCGACCAAGCTGCACCCATTCAACATCTACCGGCACCTGCGCACCGTCAACCCCTCGCCATACCTGTTCTACATTGACTGCGGCACGTTCCACATTGTCGGTGCGTCGCCCGAGCTGCTGGTCAAGAGCGAGGCGGGCCGCATCATCACGCACCCGATTGCCGGCACTGTCAAGCGCGGCGCTACGCCGGCAGACGACGAGGCGCTGGCAGTCACGCTGCGCAACAGTCTCAAGGACCGCGCTGAGCACGTGATGCTGGTCGACCTGGCGCGCAACGACATCAACCGCGTGTGCGACCCGTTTACGGTGCGCGTGGACCACCTGATGCAGGTGCAAAAGTTTAGCCACGTGCAGCACCTGGTGTCCCAGGTATCGGGCGTGCTGCGCAGCGACCAGACGCGCTTCGACGCCTTCCGGTCCATTTTCCCGGCCGGCACGGTCTCGGGCGCGCCCAAGGTGCGCGCCATGGAGCTGATTGCTGAGCTGGAGAAGGAGAAGCGCGGCATCTATGCCGGCGCTGTCGGGTACTTTGGCTACAGCAGCATAGCGGCCGATGGATCGCTGGTCGAGGGTGCCATGGACACATGTATTGCGCTGCGCACCATGCTGGTCAAAGACGAGGTGGCTTATCTGCAGTCGGGCGGCGGCATTGTGTTTGACTCGGACGAATACGAGGAGTGGATGGAGACTATCAACAAGCTGGCGGCCAACACACAGTGTGTGACGACTGCCGAGGAGATTTACTACGAGCAGCAGAACGGTGCCAGCTCATAGACGGCGAGGGAAGGAAAGCGACGCTGGCAAAATGGAATAGACATGAATGCAAAGGATAAAACATCATCAAGACGGGCCAATGGCCTGATTGCACCAACCAACTAGTACAAGTCTGGCTGTACCGGCCTATGTTTCCATGGGGCCACCGCAATCTGGCCATGTCTCTCTATGCTGCTATGACACCATCAAAGTCTGGCCGTAACTCTGTGTGTCTCTATCTATGTCTCTATTTCTCTATGCCGTCCCCCCTCCCCAGTACGCACTTCCTGACCCGCATTACATGCATGACCTTTAGGTCTACGTACATGAAGCTTTCCATGGAATCCTCCCCCGCCCAGCTGCCGCCGCATTTCTTCAGCGGGGGCCTCAGACGCAAATCCTCTGCCGACGACGATTGCGATTGCCGGGTTCCTCGCAGCTTTGCGTGTAGGCGAAACAGCCAGCACAGAGCACAGCTAGAAACCAGAACTTCCCCAAACAGGGCAAGCATGAGCAGAGCTGAAATGGGGGAGCAGCAGGAAGAAAGAAAGGAAATAAGAAAAACACAAAGCCTATTGTTCGCTTAGCCCATGTGCATATTCTAGTCAAGTCTGCTCGCCTCTTCTTTGGCCATTCCCCTCTTCCATACGTGCTTGTATATGCAGCCGCCTCGATCGCTCGCTTGGGCCAGCCGGCGTTGGAGGGCAAAATAAAACAAGAAGCAGAAACATATAAAAAAAAAAGAAAACTTCAGCCCAACGAGAAGGTGACCTTCCATTCCTCTCTTTCCTCGTCGTACAAGAAGACTAGAAGAGAGACCACATCCTAGCTAGTTTCTCTCTAGATAGCTTCCCCTATGGCCTTCGCACATCATAATAAGGAACAAGACAAGACGTCCACTAGAAGCAAGGAGAGGAGGGGGGAAGATGAGAATAAGGATGAGGGAGAAGGGGAGGATGGGATGGAGAAAAGAAAGACGAGAATGAAGAAGGAGCGAGGCTGGTTCGTCTATTCTCCTTTTGCAGTTGCCCATTACGGGCAGGTAGACTTTCCGCACAGCCCATTATTTTGTGAGCGGCGGTAAGTGCCGTTTTTTTTTTCAAGTGTACTTTCCTTCCTTGTTCTTCTTGTTCTCTTTTTTTTTTTTTTCCTTTTCCTTCCTTTTTGCAGTTTTGCTTCTTATGGCAATTCTTCTTTTTCTTTTTTTCGCAGGTTATTTCTTTTTTCTTTTTCCCTTTTCTACTCCACGTCATTTATCGCCTGGCACCTTCGCCCTTCTTGACGTATGTATGTACCTTGGCCCTTTTCTTTATTTTTTTTTAATTTTTTTTATCGTCATTAACTACATGCTGCACTGCAGTTGCCCGTTCTGCTGATACTTCTTATATACTTGGTTATTGCTCTTGTAGACCTACATAAACCCTTGACCCGCCGTTCTTGAAGGCTTCTGTTTCCTCTTCTATTCTTTCTAGTTTAAGCACTTGCCGCTGCTTTTTTTTTTCTTTGCCAACCGCACTTCCCGTTTCCATTTCCCGGGGAAGCCCAGATATCTCGGGTTCCTTGCTTGTATTGTTCTTCTCCTTTGTCTCTTTGTTCTTTACCTACCAACCTTGCCTTTGCCCAGCCCTGTCAAAAACCCTTCCCCCCCTCCAAAAAAAACAAAGTAGGCTCCGTTTCAAGACAAGGAAACTATTTTTCTTTTTCCTCTGCTACTCTCTTGTCTCATGCCAAAAACTTGCCTCGAGTTCAAGGACGTCTAGGTCAGACGTCGCTATTTGTTTTGTCTCTGGCCGATCGCCGTCTCCAAAAAAAGAACGGCTCACTTCACCAAAATCCCACTCTCCCCAACTGGTCTTAGGCACTAACGCCTCGCCGTCATGAGCCACAACTATCCCCACCACTTCAGCGGCAACCCCAATCACGCCCGGCCCGGTCCGCAGTTCAGGCCGCCGCCCGCCAGCCTCGGCACCTTTTCAGTCCCCGCCCGAAACCCGCCGACGTCCAGTTCAGCGCTGAACCATATTTTACACCCGCACCCCGCACCGCCGCCCATGTCGCACGGCGTGCTCGCGCCTGCGCCAGCGCCCGTCGCACACTACGCCCCCAGCTCCTCCTCATCCTCGTCCTCCAGCATGAACCACTACTTCCCGCCCCCCGTGCACACCAACGCGCAGCAGTACCCAGCTCCCGCAGCGCATCATTACGCGCCCGCGCCGTCCTCTTCGTTCGCCGGCACACAACAGCTCGCAGCGCCGCACATGCAGTATGCACACCCCCACGCGACGGCGGCGCCGGCGCCGGCATACTCAGCAGCAGCAGCGACGGCGGCGGCTGCGGCGCCCCGATCACATCGCAAGCGCACGCGCTATCCAGACGACAGCGACCGCGACGACGGGCCGCCGGTGGCCTACACGCCGGCGCACATTCCAGCGCACAGCTACGCCCAGGGATACTCTTACGCAGCGGCAGCGCCACAGTCGTCGGCGGCTTCGTCGTCTCGGTCGGGCCCGATGCCGCATGCGCAGTACTCGCGCGGGGAGATGGAGCAGCGCCCGGGGGCGGGCGGACCCGGGCCGGGGACGGGTGGCGGCGGCGGTGGTCGTGCGCGTAAGATGCAGGCGCGTGGGCATAACCCCGGCGATTCAAGCGAAGAGGACAGCGAGGAGGATGAGGCGGCGCGCGGCCGGGGTGCGCTGCCGCCTGAACAGTAGGTTTCTTTCTTCCCTGGGGGGGCCTGGTCTCCTTGTTTGTTTAGGGTTTCTGCTACCGCAGCTCGGTGGGTGGGCTTTTGCTGACGTTTTTGTTCTTCTTATCCAGGTGGCAGCAGGTTGCCGAGCAGCGTGAACAGGCGACGGCCATCTTGCATAACCCGGAGCTTCTCCTGACATATGCCGAAAGCCGGCACAAGGTGAGTTACTCTCTATCTATCGCTCTTCTTGTGCAAGCCCCTCCCTCCCTCCTCGTCCGAGAACGGCTGAACTAACCACAGGCTCTTCCTATGCCGGCCCTCGCTTCTAGAGCGTTGCAGGCGCCAGGCTTCACTACACGCGCGTGGCTGCGGGCTTTGCCTTGGACGTGTCCTCCAGATGAGAAGCAAGACATGTCGCGGGCGTTTCCTGTGAGTTCGGGGCGGCAAGAAAGGATGGAAGAGAGAGACATTTGGTGTTCCCTTGGACTGTCCCCCTAGACACGCTTTGGCGTATCGAGTACAGGAGGAGACAGGCGGCTGCGGTCTCTGAAATTACGCATGCAACACGGTAGATGTTGTGTGGTGTTCACGGACAGAATGGATTGTATGATATGTTATTGTATTGTACTAGACTCGTAGTATGTATGAGCACCAAAGACGGTATGCAATGCCAAACAACCCAACCCAAGATGCAGAAAAAGAAAATCACAAAACAATGACTAGATGGTGGAAATGTAGGAAAGACGACAGAGAAAAGAATGTACAATGAACTCGAGAATGCTTTCATCAGGTCATGTCAGAAACAAAGCAGGGAACAGAAAAGACAAAATAATACGAGTCAATGGGAGCACATGGCCTGTGGACTGAGTTACCGCGCCAGTTCTCACGCGTACCGCGGCCCCGGCACATACTGCGGCGGCGGCGGCATATGGCCCGCTCCGGCGCTGTAAACCATGGGAGCCGACGAGGCGCCGGGTGGCATGTAGCCCATGGGCACGCCGCCGCGAGACTCGTTCTTGGGCGGGCGCAGACCGCGGGCGGCAGCAATGCGACGGCGGCGGCGGATGGACGAGACCAGCGACCAGATAAACATGAGCACAATCAGGCCGCCGACGCTGGCAATCACGGGGATCAGGATGTGGCGGTTGCGCTGGAAAAAGTTGCGCAGCTCGCGCGTCATCGACTGGCCGTTGCAGGCGCCGTTGCGGCACAGGCCGCCGGAGCCGCACGGCGTGCCGTCCAGGTACGTCTGGGCAAACTGCACGCAGACGCCGCGGCGCAGGTTCGGCGACGTGCACTGCATCTGGCAGCTGGCCGACTCGCCGCACGCGCGCGTGTCGTTGCTGTTGGCCGTCGTGCTGGAGCCCATCATGGCCTTGCACTGCTGGTCGCGCGACGTGCACTGGCCGCTGGCGCAGCGCAGGTTGGTGCCGCACGAGGTGCCGTCGTCGGAGAAGACGTTGGGCGGGCACGTAGCCTCGGTGCCCCCGCAGACCTCCTCGGGGTCGCACGGCCCTGTGCTGGCCCGGCAGACGGTGCCGGACGAGGCCAGTCGGCAGTCGGACGTGCAGCAGTCTTCGTTGGACGGGTCGCACTGCGAGTTGGTGGTGAAGCGGCACGTGTTGGGGTCGCAGCAGCTGTTGTCGCCACAGCCCGACTCGCCGCCGCAGTCGCAGTCTTCGCCGGTCTCGACGATGCCGTTGCCGCACTGGGCACCCGTGATGGTTTCCACGTTGCGGTTGTTGGTCAGACAGTCGGTCTTGACGGACGAGCGGCCAATGGCGGAGCAAATGTTGCCGATGCTGCACGGCGAAAAGGACGTGATGCCGGTGCCCGTTGACGGGCTCATGATGAACGAGCTGCCGGCACTGCACGTGTCGCGGGACTGGGGACAGCACCGGGAGGTCTCTTCGAACCCCTGGGCGCACGTGTCGGACGTGCAGTCGTGCACGGCGCCAAACGTGTGGCCAATCTCGTGGGCCATGACCTGCCACTCGGTGCTGGTGCGCACAATGACGTTGGTCGAGGCGACCGTCTCGTTGCTGCCGCCGTTCGAGGTCGACCCGGACAGGCAGACCTGGCCGAGCCAGGCCAGCCCGACGGCCGTGCCGGTGTTGCACGTGGTCAGCAGCGACCAAAAGGCGTTGGTGTCGAGGAACTGGCCACGCCAGGCGGAGAACTGGTTCAGGCGCGTGGAAATGTCGACCGCTGAGCTGCAGGGCACGTTCCACGGGACCGCGGCATTGGCCGTGGTCGGGCAGTTGCGTTCGGTCACAGTCAGGTTCTGGATGCCGAGCGAGATATTAAAGGTGCTTTCGTAGAGGGCTGAGGCCGAGTTGATCTGGCGGATGACGTTGGTCCGCATGTCGGACTCGTTTTCAAACTGCTGGTGGTACGTGCAGTCGGTCGCAATGCCGATCAGGGCCACACGGCGGCTTGAGAAGCACCCGGCCGTCGAGCCGATCGAATCGACGAGGTTGACTCCGGCGCCATTGTTGCCCGTCTGGCCGTTGTCCATCTGGCGGCTGAAGAGGAAGCGCGATGAGAGGCCGTGCAGGGCGGACTCGGCAGGGTCCTGGTCGGAGTGCAGCGGGTCGAATTCGGAGTTGCGGCGCAGCGAGTCGGCGGCGCAGTCGTCGGACAGATCACGCTTCAGCTCCTGCGTCAGCGTGTCGGGGACGATGCTGGAGTCCTTCCACAGCACCATGACGTCCTTGGGATCCTGGTCGCCAACGTGCACGTCGGGATCCAGCAGCAGCTTGGTGCGGCGGTAGTCCTTGAGGCTGTGGATATGGTGGTGGTCGCCGTCGACGCGGAAGACGCCCTCAAACAGCGGCCGCTTGCCGTCGCGGTGAAAGGTGATGCGGGCCCAGCCGGCCTGGGTCCATAGCGTCGAGCCGCTGTGCTGGACAAAGGCGTGGCCCCGAAAGACCTTGAAGTCGGTCCGCTCAATGGGCTCGGTGTGAGATATTTGGCCATCGTCGCCGAGATGCGTAATGTGTAGGGTTTCATGGAGAATGTCGTGATTGGGCTCGAGTGCGAGGCGCACTTTTTGGTTGTCGACGACGAAGCTGAGATCAAAGTGCGAGTAGGCGTGAATATGACGCGACGGTGTCCCGATCACGGGATCCTCGAGGGTGTGTACGCTGCGGATCGGGTTCCGGTCGACTGAGTGCGCTGTGGTTGTGGCGGAGGTGTCAGCAGAAAACGTGTGGGAGAAGCGCAGGAAGGTTAGGCTCGAACTAACCAAGTGCTGAATGCAGCAACGCTAAGCCGGCCACGGCTACTTTGACTATACTGGACGAGATCATGGCGGCTGTGAGTGGCGACTCGGGGAGGAGGAGACGAGACGCAGGTGAGGAGATGGATATCAACCTTCTCGAAACACTCGATGGCTGGAACTTGGGAAGATTCTGCCAAGTCGAGCGATTGAGTATCCGAGGAATGCAAGATTGTGTTATCCAGCCAAACTAAATGGGCGGCAGGGGTGCCCTTTAAGGAGGAAGGCCTTGGAGCAGGGGACAGAGGGCACGAGAAGGGGAGGGAGGCTCTTTAGGCGACTGTGAGACCGTGCTGGGAGGAAGACCTTTTGGGGGCAATCAATGGCGTATTATAATACAAAGCAGGCGGCGGGAAGAAAAAAGGAAGGGAGGCTGCTCGGCTCGACGAGGTTATGCAAATATAAGTAAAGTGTAGAGTTTAAGTGTAGCCGGATCCGTCCGTCTGGGTATAAGTGCAAGTGACTAAGTGTATAAGTGACGTGAAAGCAAAAGTGTACAGATTCTGAGTCTGGCACAGGGCCGCTGACTCCAGGAGGCCCACGGCCGGCTCCAGCGGACACCAGAAGAGAGACAGAAAGGGACAGCAGCAAAAAGCCAAGCAAAGACGCGCAAGTGTCGACAGGCCTGGCAGCAAAAAAGGCGAAAAGGGTGGAGGCCGAGATGCAGCTGGCTGCAGGACGCGGTGGAGGGGAGGGGAGGAGGATGGAGGCAGCGGAAGTACCGGTACTTGGGTGCAGAGAGAGCGAGAGCGAGAGAAGGCGAGCTGCTTGTGTGCGTGGTGGGTAGTGCCTCTTAGTGTGGCGATGCAGGAAAAGAAACGAGGTCGAGGAGGAGGACGGCCGGCCGCGGCGGCATCGCGCAGCAGAAGGTTACGGCCAGACAAAAGAGAATGAGAGTAGCGGAACGGGGCCAGAGCGTCCAGCGCGGCGCAGAGAACAGCCAGAAGGCACGAGAGGCAAGAATAGATAGCGAGATTGCAGAGTACGGGCAGAAGCTGAGATGGTCCCGGGGGGGGGGGAGGGCCGGGGCTGCGAAGCGTTCGAGTCGGCGGGGGCCCAAAACTCGGAGTCTGGAAGAACAGAGAGACTCACGATAAAGAACGGGCAATCGGCGAGGAACAAACAGTCGCTGGTTCTCTTTTCTCGTCCGCGTTCTCGTTCTGTTCTGTGCCTTTTTTTCTTCCTCCTCTCCCCCGGGCGCTCTCTGTGTGCGCGCCTTAGTCAGCCACTCATTTGCCTACGCCCACTCGCTGCTGTTTCGACGGCGTTTCGCATTCCAGGCTGTTGTCCGTCCGCCAGCCAAGAGCAGAGGCTACGCCGGGAATCTCCAGCACTGCAGCAGGCCCAGAGTGCTCGCCAACTCGACTGCAAGCACTATATCGCCGCGCCAAAAGACAGGCTCTTCACTCTGCTTCTGCTCTTCCCCCCCCCCCCTATCACGCTGTCATTTACCACTGGCCCACTTGTGCCCTGGGTCCTGGCCACCCGCTGGCCTCTGCTACTCTCTGTTCTCTTGCCTGGCCTGGCCTGGGCGTTTACTTGCTCGCCAGCCGGCGGGACGCGGCACATGCAGCCCAAGCGTCCCGTCACTCGCCGCCAACTAGTTGTTGGCCTGAACTTAGGGTTGGCGGGCTGGCGGGCTGGCGGCATAGGTATGGGAATGCCTCGCCCCTTTTGCATAACTAACTCCCAGCAGCTTGCTGGGTTGGGCCAGTCTGTGCTGCGGCTTTGACATGTTCAGCCATGTCGACTTCCCGCCTGTCGTTCAGTCTCAAGGTACAAGTACATATACACAGATAGATTCATAATAAGTCAGTTATACATGATACGAGGGACGAGTAGTTGGTCAATGAAAAGTTGTGCTCAATGCCCGCCGCTCTTGTCTAAAAGTACACATGTACATGCACAAATAGACGTCTCCGCCGCCAGCCTCCAAGCTGACAGGCCGCTGTGTCTTGGCCCGGTCTTGGCTGCTTAGAAGAGTACGTCATACATCACCTGCTACCCTTGATGTAGATGGATTGATGTGACGGTGATCAAGTCGTCGCTTGGGGATGGGGGCTCTCGACCGACGCAATCTGTACAATGTATGTGTCTATGTACCCAGACTATTGTGCCTGGGCCCGTATTATGCTTGCAGACTTTGCGCTTCTCGCCTCTTCCCTTCTCCCTTTCCTTCCCTTGGCCGTATCTCGTCCCCCTTCTGTCTCGCGTCTTCGTGGCAGCACAGCCCGGCCGAGAGTCGCCGAGGGGGACACGAGACGGGCTGCCAGAAGCCAACAGGAAGCAAAAGAACGAAAAGAAACCCCCTCCTCTGATTGGCAGGGAACCCCGTCCCACCACCTGCGCACCAGTGCGGGCGGAGTTCCAACCTTAAAGCCAAAAGCTTAATACCACCCACGCAGCAAAAGGAAACACAGCCAGATTTGTAAGACACGCGCGCTAACTCTCTGCTCTCTGGCTCCTTGTGCAGGAGGACGTGGCTGTGGCCGTGATAGACTGACCGGTATTTTTGCCCTGGAGACATGGAAGATCAGCTGGCTGCATATCGAGGCGCATGTACACACAGACAGAGAATAACCACCAACTAGAACAAGTACGACCATAGTTAACTAATGATGCGAGTGGGCGGGGGATCCATCTCTTGTACAGCCCCCTCTGACCCACGATCCCGAGTGAAGGTGACACTGACTAAGTAAATGTTTGTTTTTATTTGCCCGGAATATATAGAAAGACATCATCATTAAGAACATATAGAAAAAAAGAACAAGAAAATGAAAATGAGACACCAAGAATCCAAAATGTAAAAAAACCGACACATAAACACGCTTGTAGACAGACATAGACACACACACACACACACACACACACACACACACACACACACACACACAGAAACCGGAGAACTAGCCTGGGCGCTCCCTGTTTACGCCTTTGGCCGGGGCGCACCAACGATCGTGACAATCTTGGCGACAATGGTAGGATCAGACAGCTAGCAAAAGAAAAAGAAAGTTAGCACAATATACCCCGACTTGCACCCAAGAAAACACGCCTTCGACTTACCGTGCTCATGTCTCCCAGCTGCTCATGCTCGCCGGCTATCACCTTGCGCAGGATGCGGCGCATAATCTTGCCCGACCGCGTCTTGGGCAGATCCGGCACGACATAGACGGCCTTGGGCGACGCAAACGGCCCGATGCTGCGGCGCACCTGCTGCACGAGCTCCTTGCGCAGCGCGTCAAACGTTTCGTGGTTGTCCTTTTCCTTGAGCGCGACAAAGGCCGTGACGGCCTGGCCCGTCAACTCGTCGGCAACACCGACCACGGCCGCCTCGGCCACCGTGTGGTGCTCGAGCAGCGCCGCCTCGATCTCGGCCGTCGACAGCCGGTGGCCCGACACGTTGACCACGTCGTCGACGCGCCCGCGGATCCAGTAGAAGCCGTCATGGTCGCGCCCGGCGCCGTCGCCCGTAAAGTAGTAGCCGGGGTACACGTTCATGTACGTGTCCATGTAGCGCTTGTGGGCGCCCCAGACCGTGCGCGCCATGCTGGGCCACGCCTGCTTGAAGCACAACACGCCCTCGACATCGTTGCCCTGGATCTCGACGCCCGAGACAGGGTCGATCAGCACGGCCTCAATGCCAAAGAAGGGTAGCGACGCACTGCCAGGCTTGGTGGGCGTGACGCCGGCAAGCGGTGTGATGACGTTGGAGCCGGTCTCGGTCTGCCAGTACGTGTCGACAACATGCGCCTCGCCGTGGCCGACGACGTCGTGGTACCACTTCCACACCTCGGACGCAATCGGCTCGCCGACGGAGCCTAGCACGCGCAGGCTCTTCATGGGCTTGTTGACAAACTCGTCACCGGCGCGCTTGAGCAGACGCAGGGCCGTGGGCGCCACATAGAACTGGGTAATCTCGTGTTTCTCAACAATATCCCAGTAGCGCGAGAAGCTGGGGTAGGCGGGGGTCCCCTCAAACACAACAGTCGTCACACCCAGGAGCAGCGGGGCGTAGACGACATAAGTGTGGCCCGTGATCCAGCCAACGTCGCCGCCGCAAAAGTAGCGGTCGCCGGGATGGATGTCAAAGACATACTTGCCGGTGGCGGCAGCACCAACAAGGTAGCCACCGGTTGTGTGCATGACACCCTTGGGCTTGCCAGTCGAGCCAGACGTGTACAGCAGGAACAGCGGGTCTTCCGAGTTCATGGGCTCGGGCGGGCAGTAGGCAGGCCACTTTTGAGCCTCCTCGTGCCACCACAGATCGCGGCCAGCGGTCCAGGGGACCTCGGCGCCAGTGCGCTTGTAGACCAGCACGTTGGAGACGCCGGGGCAGTGCACCAGGGCCTCGTCGACAATCTTCTTGTTGGCGACGACCTTGCCGCCGCGGCGGCCCTCGTCGGTAGTGATGACAACCTTGCAGTTGGCGTCGTTGATGCGGTCGCGCAGCGAGTCGGCCGAGAAGCCGGCAAACACGACCGAGTGGATGGCGCCGATGCGCGCGCACGCCATCAGCGCAACAACAGCCTCGGGGATCATGGGCAGGTAGATGGCCACGTTGTCGCCCTTGCGCACGCCCATCTGCTTCAGCACGCCGGCCACGCGGCACACCTCGCGCAGCAGCTCGCCGTACGTGACGTTGCGGCCGTCGCTGGGCTCGTCGGCCTCGTAGATGATGGCCACCCTATCCGGGTCCGCAAAGGCGTGGCGGTCGACGGCATTGTAGCAGGCATTGGTCTGGCCCTCGAGGAACCACGCGCTGTCGCCGTCCTTCAGACTGCCCGAGTAGACCGTCTCAAAGTCGCGCGACCAGGAGAGCAGCTCACGTGCCTTTTCGCCCCAGAACTTTTTGGGGTTCTCGATCGACTCCTTGTGCATCCGCATGTACTCTTCGAGGCCTGGAGGAGAGGGGAGTGTTAGCTTGGGCCTTGAGGAGAGCGGATGGTAGGTGTTGGCGGTGGCAGCTGCTGACAGTTGTGCACGCCTGGCCAGACGGTGTACAGTCCTGGCCAGCTGCCACACACTCCAGGATACCTGGCCTTGGCACTTGGCACCTGGCAGCAGCACGCTCCAGAAACCGGAGGGCGCTCAGGCACGGGGTACGACCAGGAGATAAAAGCGGGGCTCAACTTACCATTGATGTGGGGCTGTCCGGGATGTTCTAAGTTGGACGGGCGTGTTAGCAGGCGATTCCATCAACAAAATTGCGTGTTGTGTCTTGTTGGTGGGTGGTGTGCAGGGGACCCAAACGCAAGGGAAGCCCATGGATGGTGAGGGAGCGAGAGGGAAGAGGGGGGAGGGAGAGCGCGAAGCTTGGAGCGACGGCGGCAGGGGCTGGCTTTCGCATGCGCCACCGACAGCCCAGCCAGAGACCGAGGATATCTGGCCGCGGCGCCAGCCAGGGCTGGGGTCAGCGTGACTGTCACCGCCGTCGTCGCTGGGCTGGGTGTAAGCGCAGATGGCGTGGTATGAGTCCAGCACGGGTGCGGTGTGGCTGTTGTGGTGGGATCTCATCCCAGTGCCAGAGCCAGTCTGATCTGTGCGCGCAAAGCCAAGGCCACCCCATTTTCTGTTGGTGGGCAGCGCCTAGCCAGGCCTCGGATCAGACTGGCAGTTTGTTGGCGTGTATGCGGCTAGGCCTGTGGTTTTTTTTTTTGTTGTGTTGTTGACTTACTAGCAAGCATGCCGGCAGGGGGGTCTACAAAACAGGTGTTAGTCCAGGATACGCCAGAGCCTGAGAGAAACTCAAGGCTAGTTTCAACAGGCAAACTTACGAAAGGTCTCGACATTGTGTGCCTCGATCACGACTGGCGACGGCGTGGTCATGGCGGGCGAGGCGGCCAGCTTTTCTGGTGCAGGAATGGCCGAGGCGGGCACGGGAGCTGAGACGGCAGCCATTGTGAAAGGAGATTATGAGGGCGAGGGTGTAAAAGAGAACAAGACTTAAGTTTTAGCGAACAAAGTAAAGCCAAAAAGAAGCAGGCTGTTGGCTGTAGCGGTATATAAAATAAACAAAGATAGAGCAAGTTGGTCGTATTATAAGGTGTAGTAGTAGTAGGAAGACACACACACACTATTGCTTGTGATCTCAGTCACAGCAACCAATACTCGTAGTGTCTAGGGCAACAGATGCTGGAGACTCTGGTGCAGAAGAAGAAGACTAAGAAAGAGAAAAGACAAAATGAGATGAGTGTACAAGTCAAGAGAGAAGTGAAAGATAGCTGCCCTCGACAAAGCAACGGGATCCGGGCTGGCTGGCCTACTTAAGTACGAATCCAAAAGGGACGGACGGCACCAGACAGAGAAGAGAAGTGAGACCAGAAACCAAAAGACTAAAAAAAAAATGAATCAATAAATGGCGGTAAATTTGCTGGCAGGGTGGGTGGGCGAACTCGGTGAGGATTTGGATTTCCCCGTTGAAACCTGTGCTTGGTGCTTGGGGCCAGCGTGGGTGCGTAAGAATTACACGGCCAAGAGGGTGTAAATGTATAGGGCAGAGGGAGAACATAGGGCATAAGGCAGAGGGCAAAGGGGAGAAGTCAGAGGGCAGAGGGCAGAGCTAGGGCTATAACCGGGAGACGCCCGCCTGGACTGAACGGCAGCACAGCATCTTCCAGCATGACACACAGAGACTTCAGGGGAAGCGACAGGACAGAGAATGAGAGAGGACACCACGCACGCCGTGATAAAACACGAAAGCAGAGGCCGGCTGGATGGCTGGCTGGATGTGCAAGGACGGGCCCGTATACCGCCGTCTCTTTCTACACCCGCACAAACTCGCTGCTGCTATACGAGTAGAAGACCGTCCTGTGGTCTGTGTATGTGCATACATATCAGCCAGCCCAGCACATTGCTGCAAGTGGAAAAGGGGAGCATGCAAGCTCTCTTGGGAGGAGTTCCCAGAGGAGCTCCCACAGGGACAGAGGATGAGGATGGGGAAGAGAGAGCCGATGGGCGCAGACTAACAAAGCCATGCCGAATCAGGCAAAAGCTCGGCGCAACTCTGGCAATGTGCTTGGTGTTGCCAGAGGCTCAGAGGCTGTCGACAGAGAATCGTGCATTTCCCGGCTTACCCCAATACATGGCGGACACGGCCCAGTGTTAGTGTTAGTGTTAGTTGAGGCCTGTAGTAACTAGCACATTCACACACATACACACTAAGCTTTCTCCTCTCTCGTCTCTCCCTCCCTCTCTGCCGTGTTCTCATTGTGATCCTTTACACCGAAGCCTGGCCCTGAGGGGTTCACCGGAAGAGCCCCCCTCTGCAACTTCTTCCACTCACACAACTGATATTACATGCATTGTCTCTTCTTCTTTTGCATGCAGAGTCGCAACCGTAAATCTTTTTCTTTCTCAGTGACCATTTATTTGTGATATCAACTTCTATAACGTGATTCATCTCCAAAGCCTGCATACCGGAGGTCCGATCTCGCCCTCTTGCAAAAACAACCCAATGCCGGTCTGGCTCTTTTTTTTCACCTCCTTTTCCTTCTTGTCCCGTCATACTCAGAGCCTAAGCCTACCCTCTGGTCCCGTCTTCCAGACACCCGAGTCCGAGGCTCTCATCGGGACAAGCAGAAAAGGAACAAGGAAACGGCACAGGCTTCTAGGCCTCTTCTCCAGACAATATAAGCATACAGATCCAGTTAATGTACATTTCTAAATGGCCTCCCCCGGACCGAATCCGGAAAACAAAAAAGATGCGACGGGAAGGATCTCTATCACGGCTAACTAGGCCTGGCTGCTGATTGCTGTCGGTTATCGGTCTTCTTCCTGGCTTAGTAGCCCCCGACTCTCCATCTGTATAGACTTATGGATCCATGGCTTTCAGAGCTCAGTCCTCGTCATAAGACAAGTCTTGCTCCCCTCCCCCCCTATGCCGAAACTTGTCCGGACCAGGCAACCTTGAAGGTGGCTGTTAGTTGTAACTGTGCAGAAAAGTAACCATTGCTCCGGTCCGCTGGTACCTTTGCAGGCATGACACACATAGACCCAATATCCGTGCCAGGCTATGTCAATCTGCACATACATTCATGTACCATGCCCGCATGCAAAGGCAATCAATAGTTGTACATAGATAACGAAGGAGGGGGGCTCCTTTTCCTGGACCAGTTACACTCGAGCCCGAGGGACAGCCAAATGCAGGTATTTCTCGAAGCCCTGCCCGCATTCCAGCGATAACTATGCTCCCTGCCTGAAGCTCCCAGCCAATCACCAACTATGCTTTTACGTCTTTTCATTTGCTACTTACAACTTGTTGCATCCATCCATCTTACAGCCCGTTGGACTGTCGCTGTCACATGCCCGCGCCCCTCCGCCTCCCCGCCTCTTCCATCTCTTCCACCTCTCCCCGCATTCACAATCAGGCCCCGCGTTCTTGTGTCGAGCACCCATGTAGACATATGCGTAGTCTGAGCCGTCCATGTAACCAGTTACAACAGGTACACACTGTTTATTGGTTGTGCTGACGCCATCGCGTACACATCACACCTTATAGGCTAAAGACTTCAAGTTCGTGTGCCATATGTTGTACTCTATTGTGCAGCGACGTGCCGCCCACCTGAGCCCTCAATGCCGCTGAGAACAGCCCCGTGATACTCTTGCATCACATTTGCGCATTTGAGAGAAGTTTAGAAAGTCACAATGCTTTTGGATGTGTCCGATTGCAGCGTCACAGCTAATGGTTCTAGTGTGTAACCCTAACCACTCAAGTCTATAAACCCTACAGTCAAGTACACTTGTACGCCTTAACCTCCAACTTTCAGCTGAGACCTCCAATGCCATTAACTTCCCAGAATCCCAAGATAAAGCCCAGGCCCAATCTGATTTAGTACCCCGCACATGCTCTCGCCGTGTTCTTTTATTCTTCTATGCATCTCCAACAGACAAGCACAAAGTTGGAGACCGGCTCCTCAGGTCACCAAGACGCGGCTTTGGCCATTTAGCTGAAGGATTTGCTTGAGGCGAGACACACACGTCAAGACCAGGACGAGCGGAAGCTGGCGAGCTTGGTTCTCGCACACGCTAAAAGCGTCTTTTGCTCTCACATTCCGCGGGAGTCTTCGGGAGGTGTCGGATCAGGGAGGGGCGGGACATGTGGCACAAGATGCGAGTGGAGGGACTTGGCCTTGATAAACAAGAGTCTTGGAAACTCGACGACATGGCCATGAGCCGTGGGGCTTGGGCAAATGAGTCTGCTGAATGTGCCAGCCCCTTGAGATGTGAAGAAAGACAACTACAAGCACTGAGATGTCTGCAACTATGTCTAACTAACTACAAAGAACAACTAGTTAGCCATAGTTAGAATAGGGATAAGCGGAGCCACAACGTGGGCATAGATTCATAGCGTCTTGGCTATAGCCTACCCCAGACATAATAAGCCGGTCTGGTGTTCCCAACCCAATCCTCAGCCAGCCAGGACGAACGGAAGAATTTTTTCTTTTTTTTCTTGTTTTTTTCTTCCTTTTTTGGGCCAGCCCAACCAAGCCAAAAGTTCAACGCTCCGTGCTGGATTTGGCGGGCAAGTCGTACCAATATCAATCACACAAGCGTGGCCGAAAAAGAAAACAAGCTACTCGGAGCGCAGAAGCCGAGAGAAGTCCAGTAGCGTCAATATCTCGGCAACGTGGCCCGAAGTGTCCAGCTCCAGCGGCTCTTCTTTCATAAATCTCAACGAAAGCAAAAGCTAGGCGCTCGCCTATATTGACAATGAGAGACCGCTCACTTTAATTTAATGCCTGTGTGAATGAAAGCTCACAACTCTCTTATCTGTGTGTGTACACCGACGATGTTTGCTTGGCTGCCACTGGGGTCCCAATGGGCTGAAGTGTGAATGCTTGCATGGGATTGAACACCAAGGCCCCTTGTTCTTGTTTCGCATGCCCCAACAAAGCAGCAAGTAGGGCGAGACGAAAAAGAAAAAAAAAAGCCAACTAATTTAAGTAGTTAAACACACAGACAAAAACTTGTTCATCTCATTCCCCCATTGCGCTTGTTTGGCACTTAGACTCACGCCCGGTTTCTTTGTACAATTAAGTCCAAACCACTAACACATCAACACATGCTTTGAGTGCTTTTATTCCGATATAGCTCCAGCTTATACCTACCCACGACCAGACATATTGACCGCCAATGTTCCTGGATTCTTGGCCTTCCACCTCCCACCACCAACAGAATTATCCCTCAAAACACACAGCTCCGTCTCCCTGAAGCCAAGCGTTACAGAAGCCCTCGATTATATGATCTGCATGACTGTGAGGCTCTGAGACTCTTTGAGCAGGACAGAGCCGCAGTCGTCCATGGGCTTGGTTGGATGCGAGCAAATCCTGCTGTTGAAAAATCAAAACCAAACGTATCGGTGTAGCAAAGACCCTGACCGACTGACCCAAAGCTGCGCAATGAACCCTCCGCCTCCCCGTTCCCCAAAAAAGCAAAAAAAAACAAAAGCACAACCAAACAAAAAACAAAATGTGAATCGTAAAACGCCAGGCGTGTAATGTAAATCAACCGTTCATCAAACACAGAGTCTTCAGTGCCGCCTCCTCTGCTAAAGCCCCATGTCCATCAGATATGTCTCCAACACACGCATAAACTTGGCTACAAATGCCTCGAGGTGGAAGATGACCTTGGTGCCCGTCTTGATGCGGTGTTCGTAGAATGCCGACCAGCGGATGACTTCCGCCTTTAGCGCGTCGTCAATTTGTGTCACCAGCTTGAACGTCAGCGTCTTGAGGATCGTGGTTGCTGGGATGCAGTGAGAGAGCAAGTCGTACAGTTGCGTTCGCACTGCCATAATGCGCTGTGGTGTGTGCTCTTCCATGATTTGCTTCGAGATCTGTGAGATGAGTGCTTCCCAGTCCAGCGGCGGGATGGGCGTGGAGTCCGTCACGTTGTCGCTATGAGATCCATGATTAGCATTACAGAGCCAAAGCATTGATCCATCCACCCTGACAAATCGACATCACATGAACTGATATCACCCAGCACCGGAATACAGAGTCCCTGGATACACGTACCTCTGCGCATGCACGGCTTCGTACATCAGGAGCGCTCGTCGTAGATTCCGCCCGCTCTCCTCCGCAATGCGCCTGTATAGGTCCGGCAGCACAGGCCACGACTCGCGTTGCGCCGACGCCGCCAGCACGTTGCAAATCTCCTCTTGCGATGGCGCCGCAACGCGGACGAGCAGCGTACGCGAGCGAATCGGCGCAATGATGTTGGCTGTGGAGTTGGCTAGCAGAATCAGCCGCAGGTTGGGCGAGTACTTTTCCATGGTACGACGCAGGGCCGCCTGCGCATCACGCGTCAGCTGGTCGGCCTCATTGATAACGACAACCTTGAACTTTTGCTTGGCCGCCTGGTCGACCTGCTGTGTCTGCGCAACCTCCTTGAGTAAGTCCTGGATCACTACACGGTCGTAGTTACCGACATCCGACGGGGTGATTTCTAGGTGGTATACGGATGCGACAATGTTGAATTCGAGCTTGCGGTTACTGCTGGTCTGGAAGACTCGTGCGTCAATCTTGATTTTTTCTACACCTGGCCCGTACAGCTCTTTTAGTGTCGCCACGATTCGTGTCTTTTTGCCGGCGCCCGAGGGGCCATACACTAGCAGATGAGGAAAGTCGCCGCTTTGGGCCTAAGTTGGAGGCGGGAAAACCAGTTAGTTGATTGATTATGTATATTGTATGGGTGTGGAAATGACACCAATGCCGGGACAACTTGCCAGTGAGCGAAGCCGGCTGGACAGCTCGGGATGGTATGTGAGCCCATCCAAAGTCCGGGGGCGGTGTTTATCGACGATGAGGGCCATGGTGCATCAAAATGTTGAGTCTGGGTGTGCGTTAGGTCAAAAGACGTCTCAAAGCAACAATGGAAAACAAACCATGTGGCTTGAAGCTTCTGATATCCACCTTTTGTTTAGGTGGTGAGTTCTCCTAGGCGCGTTGAGCTTTTGGGCTTTACGCGTATAGTGGCTACAGGGATTGTGGGACAGAACGCCACACTTTCCAAGGCACAACCTAAATGTGGGTTATCCAAACCCACTCAGGCCATTTCGCCTTATGGTAAATTACAACGACACTCTTATGTACGCGAGTATAGCAGACAAAAATAATGGTACACATGGCCCTAGCCCATAAAAAAAACAACACTATAATACAGGATGATACTCAGATACCAGCTGTCTTTGCAGCACGAGTACGAGCGCTTGGTTTATATCATGAACACGGCCCCTCATACAGACGCAGCTGAAGGGGCAGGAGTAGCGGGAGCATCGGTAGGCGTTGAGGTCGAACTGGTAGAAGCAGTCTCTTCAAGCTTCTTCCATGGACGTTTCAAATCCTCCAAAGTCAGGCCGTTCTCCAGCTTCGTCATGCCAACTACTGGAGCAGCGTCCTTGTGAACAAACTCCCATTGACCTTTGAGGATTTGTCAGTATATACATGTACGGAGAGCGGGGCTGCTTCTGATATAATATCTTACCGGGAAGCTTGCTGCCAGCAAGGCGGAAAGCATCACGGATGACTTTCTCGTGGAGAAGTCCTCTGATTTCGAAAACGATCTGGTTGACAGCGACACGGCAGGCCCAGTGGTCGAAGCCACCCTTACCTTTACCCATACGAATCTGCACATCTTGTTAGAGCCGTTTCTACAAAGACGAAAGGCAAAATTCAAGCATACCTCATTACCACTGATGTACACACCAACATTACACGCCACCCGCTTGTAAAGTCTGTACTTGGTACCACGTAATCTGTTCTTGATGGTATCCTCGGCGTTCTTGAGCTGCTTGGCGCTGATCCGGCGGTGCTTGTCAACCATTCTCAGTCCGTACTCTCCCCAGATCACTGTAGTGCCCTTGGTCGAGCCGCCTGTAGCCACACGGGGGCGCCCCTTCATCATCTTCTTCGTGCGGTCGATGTTGGGCTCCAACCAGCTGCCCATGCGGGGCGCCGTCGTGGAAATAGCGCGCGCATCGTGGCGCGGCATCGAGAAGCCCGTGGCTGGGGTCGCCTTGGCTGCCATGGCAGTCGCCAGCATAGGGCGAGCCGCCGATATTCTCAGCGACTGGAACGCATTGGCTAGCGCCGAAGGAGAGCCGAACTTCATGGTGAACCGTTTATTTGTGTTTCCACGATTGAAATAGGGGAGCAGGCAATTGGCCAGCGGGAGCGGGAGAATCAAAGCAAGTCAGTCGAGTTCGGCTGTCGGACCCGCGCAATTGGCAGATCGAGGAGGAGGGCGCCGGATTTCGCAGCTCGGATTCCATGCCGTCGGTCGTCTCGCTCACAAAGCTTTGCCGGCGATCGCTTAGTTTTTTCTTACTCCGCCATTGGCTGAGTTTGTAGCCCCACTACAGCCTTATTCATCTTGGGACGCCACATATGTATCACGTGATCAGGCGTTTGGGTCGCGACAGCCACAAAAAGTAGAGTTTGGCGTGTTTTGCGAGAGCGACGCCAGCGAGGCACGCTGGGATGACGCGAAGCCAATTAAACTCTGGGACTCCAGATTAGGTTCATGTATCTGGCCTACACCAAACAAAGCACGATTGCTGTTTGTTGTCGAAACTACTGGCCAACTGCTACCACGACTATCAGTTGTTATTCGCTGTTTTCGCGACTCGATATCGGCTTCTATGCTTCTGGCTCTCCTATTTTCATCACGTGCTAAATCACTTTGTTGAACCAAGCATACTTTGCTATGTCCGATATCCGGTCTTTTTTCCAGCGACCCGGAGGGGGGGCTACACCCAAGAAGACAGAGACCAAGCCCAAAAGCAAAACTGGCGGGGCTTCGGAATCGTCTGCTCGCCGTGGAAGTAAGCATTGTCACGCCACTACAAATATATATCTGCCATCAGGGACTAACAGGTTTCTAGGAAGCCGTAAAGTTGTTGATGACGAAAGCGATGACGATGTCGTTGAAATCAAAGAAACTCGGAAAACTACGGCTGCTGCGAAAAGAAAACAACCAGAGCCCGAGGTTGAAATCTCGGCTAGCGAATACTTTTCCAGTGCTGCCGCGAAGCCCATATCCAAAAAGCCTCTCGACCCTACTGTTGAAGTTCCTGTTCGCCTTAGTCCTATGAAAAAAACCGATACATCTAGCTCGAAGTCAGCAGCTACTACAACTCGCACGACCAGAGCCTTATCGAAACGCAAATCGGCACAGGACGAAGATGCCTTCAAAGACGAAAGCGGCGACGATATCTTCAAAGCCGAGTTTGGAGCCAAGGATAACGATGAAGACGAGTACATGGAAGTTGATAGTGAAGATGATGATGTTAAACCCAAGGCAAAGCCTGCTGCGACACGTTCAAAGAAGCGCAAGTCACCTGTGGCTGAGTCCGAGTCCGACATTGAAGAGCCAAAGAAGAAAAAACCTGCGACTACGAAACCCAGAGCCACTGCGAAGACTAAGACTTCTACCGGTGAGGCCCCGGAGATTCAAAACATCCTCGATACCATCCCCACTGTCAGACCCCCAACGCCTCCACCCAAGGACCCCTCAGCAAAGTTTGACTGGCGCAAGGCCAAGGGTGGAGGCAATGCTACTGCTTCAGCGCCATTGGCCGGCACTGTTGAGCTTCCTGAAGGCGAAGATGAGTGTCTGTCCGGCCTCACATTCGTCTTTACCGGCTTGCTGCAGACCATTGGCCGCGATGAAGCCCAGGCACTTGTTAAAAAGTACGGTGGCAAGGTGACTGGCCAGCCCAGCACCAAGACCAGCTACGTTGTTCTGGGCGAAGATGCGGGTCCTTCCAAGCTGGCTAAGATCAAAGCCAATGGTATCAAGACAATCAACGAAGAAGGTCTTTTTGAGCTCATCCGGAAGCTGCCTGCCTACGGCGGCACAGGCAAGGGCGCCGAGAAGGCTCGCGAAAAGAAGGAGCTGGAACGCAAGAAGGCCGAGCAGGAAGCAAAGGCCATGGAGACTGAAGACAAGCGCCGTAAACTTGAAGCTGAAGCGGCGGCCAAGAAGGCAGCTGCTGCTCGTGGATCTACCGCGCCGGCAGCCGTCAAACCGGTTATTGACCCTGGTGCTCAGCTTTGGACAACCAAGTACGCCCCCACGCAAATGATACACATCTGTGGCAACAAGGGCAACGTGGAGAGGATTCAGAAATGGCTTCATGAATGGCCCAAGCACAAAAAGTACGATTTCCAGAAGCGCGGTGCTGACGGCATGGGTGGCTCGCGTGCCATTATCATTTCCGGCCCGCCGGGTATTGGCAAAACGACCTCTGCTCACCTGGCTGCGCAACTTGAAGGTTATGATGTCATTGAAAGCAACGCCAGTGACACACGCAGCAAGCGCCTTGTCGAGGATGGTCTCAGCGATGTCATGAGCAACACCTCGCTGCTTGGGTTCTTTGCTGGAGATGGCAAACAAGTCGACAACAACCGGAAGAAACTGGTTCTCATCATGGACGAAGTCGATGGCATGTCGGCTGGCGACCGCGGCGGTGTGGGCGCGTTAGCCAAGTTCTGCAAGAAGACGGAGGTACCTTTGATCCTGATCTGCAATGACCGCCGGCTACCCAAGATGAAGCCCTTTGACTATGCTGCTTTTGACATTCGCTTCCAGCGCCCGACAGTTGAGCAGATCCGGTCACGTATCATGTCTATATGCTTCCGCGAAAGCATCAAGATCCCAGTTCCCGCTCTCGATGCCATTATTGAAGGTAGTAACCGTGACATCCGCCAAATCATCAACATGATTGCGACGGCAAAATTGGACCAAAACACCATGGACTTTGCCAAGGGAAAGCAGATGAGCAAGTCGTGGGAGAAGCACATTATTCTCAAGCCGTGGGATATATGCAGCAAGATCCTGAGTGGTGGTCTCTTTGCGCCTTCAAGCAAGGCGACACTCAACGACAAGATTGAGCTGTACTTTAACGATCATGAGTTCTCGTACCTCATGATACAGGAGAACTATCTCCGCTGCAGGCCCATGGCGGTCGGCAGCTCTGGCTTCAACAATCAGCGCGAAGCCAAACTCAAGGCCCTTGAACTCTTCGACCAGGCAGCTGAGAGTATCAGTGACGGCGACCTTGTTGACCGCATGATTCACGGCCCACAGCAGCAATGGAGCCTGATGCCCACGCATGCCGTCTTCAGCACGGTCCGGCCCGCCAGCTTCATCTACGGAGCACTGGGCCAGCCGTCCTTCACGTCGTGGTTGGGCGCCAACAGCAAGACGGGCAAGCTCAACCGCTTCGTGCGTGACATCCACTCGCACATGCGCCTCAAGTCATCGGGCGATCACAATGAGATCAGACAACAGTATCTTCCCGTGTTGTGGAACAAAACGGTCAAGATACTTTCTGACGAAGGGAAAGAGGCCGTGCCGAGTGTCATTGATATGATGGATAGCTACTATCTGACAAGAGATGACTTTGACGCCATGATGGAGCTGGGAGTTGGGCCCCAAGACGAAAGTCACGCCAAGATTGATACACAGACCAAGACATCCTTTACGAAAACGTGAGTTTCAACACACTACCGACTTCACTGCCATATAAACGCTTAACTAACATATCCTTTTCTTGTTTAGATATAACAACATGAGCCACCCCATCCCCTTCATGAAGGCCAGTACCACCGATGTACCCACCAAGAAGCTAGCCAAGGAGGTTCCCGATTTGGAAGAAGCCATTGAGGAAGACGATGATGACGGCCAGGCCGACGCCGAGCCCGAGGCTGCTGCTAAAGAAGACACAGACTTCAAGAACGACAAGTACATCAAGAAGCCCAAGGCCAAGAGGGCGCCGGCAAAGAAGGCACCCGCAAAGAAGGCGGCAGCTCCGAAAAAGAAAAAATAGAGAAAGGGGCTGATGTTGATGGTTGAGAAAGACAGAGCCTGTTTAGGCAATAGTTGAGCTTGTATGTAGAGTTTCTTTTTTTTTTCCTTGATTTGTCTGGGGGAAGGGAGTATTGGAGCTTGGCGACTTGGTAATATTTCTCTTTCAGCTTGTAACTGTTTAAGAAGAAGCATAGACAGCCATGATAACACGTAACTAAGACTAATGATGAGAGCTTGGATTTCCCTCGGACGATTACTTGTAGTACGGATTGAACAGAAGAAAAGTCAAGAGAGTGAATCTGTGTTATACATGACAAGAAAGAAACGGCAGACATGCGTAGTCATGTATGTTAAGTGGCTTGTTTTTGATATCATTATAATAGTACACGGGCGGCTACAGCGTGGTCAACAACACAAGCGTTGGCCTGACATCTCCAGCCTTTCCCAGGGGGTGGATTCACCCCAGATGAGAATACAAACAAAATACAAGGCCCAGGTGGGCACCTTTCTCAGCCCATGTGGCCTCTGTCATTGATCATAGCCGGCCGCTCGCCTAGGTGTTCTTGACGACGCCGACCTTGGCAGCTCTCAGCACGCGGCCGTTGAGCTTGAAGCCCTTTTGCTGGACATGGAAGACAGTGCCGTCCTCCTTGTCGGCCTGGGGCGCCATGAACGTGGCGTCATGCTCGTTGGGGTTGAACTTGACGCCCTCGGGGTCAGAGCGCTCGAGCCCGTGCTTGGCCAGCGTGCTGACGAGGATGCCCTCCGTCATCTTGAGGCCCTCGTACAGGTTAGCCAGGTCCTGCGCGTAGGCGACGGCGTCAGCAGCAGTCAGCGCCGCCGCGGCGTCGCTGTCGGCTGCGGGCGCCACACGCTTCGCCTCGGGCACCATGGTCAGAGCGCGGTCCAGGTTGTCGACGCTGTCAATCAGGTCCTTGGCGAATTTCTGAATGGCAAAGTCGCGCGCCGCCTTCATGTCGCGCGCCGTGCGGTCCTGCAGGTTGCGGAAGTCGGCGACTGAGCGCAGGTAGCGGTCCTGATGAGCCGTGGTTAGCTGTGGTTCAGTTGGGGGTTGAGTCGAGGTGAGCTGTCGGTGAGGTGTTGAGACTAGCCATGTCCGAAGCCAGTTGCTTTCCTCGCCGTCTCCCTCTCCAATCTCAGCGACGCATCATCAGACCGACGTACCTTGAAGTCCAGGGCCTCCTTCTCCTTTGTCTCCAGCTTCTTCTTCAGGATACTGAGCTCGTTGTCCGCCTCCTTGGGCGCGGCCTCGCCTTCCTTGGCCTCAGCGGCGCCCTCCTTGGGAGCCTCGGCGCTGTACCACCGGAAAGCAGTCTGGCCCACGGTAGCGGGTAGTCTGGCCGTAGCCGCCGACGACAGAACAAAGGGAGTTTGGGCAAGCGAGCGCGAGCGGAGAGCTACGCGAGAAGAACGGAGGATAGTCTGTTTTAACATGGCGGGCAAGAGTTGAATATGTGGGAGAGGCCGTGAGAAAGGTCGGAGAAAGGAAGGAGACGAGGAATTTTTTTTCTTTTCGTAAACAGCAACAAAGAAAGAAAAAGAAGAAATAAAAAAGTATGTCGCAATTGGAAAAAAAAAAAAGCCAGACAGGTAATGGTGTCCAACTTAGCGAGGCGTCAAGAATGTCGAGGTGATGATGAAACGATGGGAAAAATTCACCAAATTTTCTTTGGCTTGCGGCTCGGCTCATAATACAAAAGGACGCCGAGCTCAGGTGAGTCCACTGTAAGCAGCACTGAGCACAGGCGATAACGCCCTGAAGCAGCTCTAACGTGCCGAGACCCTAGAAACCCTAGGCAGACCACGAAAACAAGTTTGCAATTGAAATTGGAGCTCCCCGCTTTTCGGAAGTCAAGTCACTATAGCCGACGATAATATTGCGTCTCTTTAGGGTTGGTCTACGATGAGTTTATCAGGGTTATGCTACGATGTAACTAATCACAGTTGAAAGTCGACAATGCACATGTGTAGTAAGTAGTATGGGTATCAGCTTATTAATAGTAATTGCTTCTGCTTTTCCCACTCTCTTCTAGTTTTACCACCCAGGGCCACCGCCATATGGAGGATTTCCTCCGTAGGGCGGCTGGCCATGTGGAGGATGTCCATAGGGGGGCTGTCCATAGGGTGGTTGGCCATAAGGCGGCTGGCCACCAGGTGGGGGATGGTGCCCATAAGGAGGTTGTCCGTACGGATGATGGCCATGAGGCGGTTGACCGTGCGGTGGCTGGTGCGACTGATAAGCAGGCTGGCTACCGTAAGGCTGCTGAGGCGGAGCGTCGTGTGCGCCGGCGCCCGCCATCCAATACGAGTCCTGGGCACTTGGATGTCCCGAGCCGGCGGGCGGCACCGGGGCAACCGCGGCGTACGGCGGGTTTGCACCGGCATTTGAGTAGCCATAGTTCTCATACGGCGCAGGCACGCCGCTGCCGTACGCCAAGCCGACGTCGGACGCGTCGACATCGCGCGTGGGGATCTGGCTCCAAAGCCCGCCGGCAGTCTTGCCATGGCCGCAGTCGCCGTGGCCGTGGCCGCCGCGGCTCTTGGTACCCGAGCCGTGCAGGACGTGGTTTTTGCCGTTCTTGACGGATTCGGATGAGAGCAGATGCTCGAGCTGGCTGCGTCGGGGGTGTTCGTCATACCACTTGCGCACCGTGTTGAACATGTTGCGGTGAATTTCAACGTGGTCGTTGCGGAGCGCGGGGTGATGGAGTGTCTGCAGGATGTCATTGACGACCTCGTCGATGGGGACGCCGGGGTTCTCCCAAGCATAAAGAACACGACTGTAGGATTTCAATGGTTAGAATAAAACAGGGAAGATAGCACGGAAGAGGGGGAGGGAGATAAACATACGGTACCGCGTATTGCAAAACAGTGGCCGCTACCCGTCCAGCGCAGGAATTGAGCAGGTTTGTAAAGTGATCCTTGGCCAGCATAGAATGCGTTGGGTCAGTGCAACGCGAGTCCTTCCACGGGCCCAGCTGGGAATGCTCACTAGCCGAGATGATGCCCGACGAGCCGTCTTTGAGCGACGCCGAAACCGCCTTGATAATGGGGCGGATAAACGGCGCCAACAAGCCCAGAACAAAGGCTGTGAGGCGCTCGCCAATCGTGTCCAGCAGCTTTTCGAGTCCAGGGATCTTGGTTATGACACCATGGATGGCGCGAGCAATCTTGTCGCGGAACTCGAGGATCGGGTAGATCTTGCGCGACGTCTCGACGGGGTCGAAGCTGGTGCTCATGCCCGGCACAATGTTGACGTTGTCCGCGCCGCGCGACATATTGATCCGCTCCTGCTCTTCCGACGCATTGCGGAGACTGCGCGCCTGTGACGCAAAGCCGCCGCCGACGCCCGGAAGCTCGCCCAGCATAGAGATGAACTCGGACGACGATTTAGTGCCACCGCCACTGCTGCTACCGAAGCCACGGCTGGTGCCGCCGCCGTTGCCGAGCTGGCCCTTTTCGGCTGTCAGCAGCGCCACGTCAACTTCGTCGACCTCGGCCTGCGTGAATTGGTCCGTTGCTTCGCCAATCACCGAGTGGAGAAAGTCGACGGCGCCAAAGGTCCCAGTAACGAGCGGGAAGACGTGCTTGCCGCGTAGGTTAACCCGCGAGTCCGCTCCGCAGTGCGCAAACACACTGTGCAAGCCCATCTCGTTGAGCACCAGCTCGCAGTAGTTGCTATGGGCACTAAAGTCCTCCAGGCAGTGCAGCGACTGGCCGAGACAGCGCAGGGCCTCGCAGAGGTCCTCCTCCTTGCCCTTGCGACTCGAGCCGCTGGTGTACTGGCGGCCATAATGGATGCTCCGTCCGAGACTAAAGCGTAGGTAGCCGGCGCTCGTCGACCAGTTGCCCGACTCGTTGGCAATGTAGTTCTTCATGCCGGAGCGTGGGTCGATCTCGGTCTCAATGGGCTGCACGGGGCCGCGCAGGCGTTGGTCGTATTGCCGGGCGTCGGCGCCGTCAGCGTAACCCAGCGGGTTGTCGATGTGTTCTTCGGCGCGGTAGACGCCCAGGCGGTCGGCGGTGACTTCGAATTCTTCGGTGGCGTAACCAAAGGACATGAAAGCGAGGACCCAGATCTAGAGCCGGGAACGCGGAGTTAGCACGGAAGACTGAACAAGGGGGAGGGGAGATGCACGCACTAGGATTCGGATGGTCTCTGCATTGACGGGGCCTTTTAGACTACCGACATCAAGGGCCTGCGAGTAGTCGCGTAGCCAGTTGCCAAAGTAGACACGCTTGATGGCCATGGTGCTCCATTTCTTGCCGCGCAAGAAGGCGATAGTGGCGAGCATGTCCTCGATATCTATATTGGGCCAATGCCATGTTAGTACAGCTACGACGACCCGGGACTGTCCGTACTCTGGTACTAGAGCGACTACCTACCTCCATGACGCCAGTTCTGGCCTTCCACTTGTGCGATAGACGGAATATTGCCGGCTCCAAAGGCGGCGGCGGGGCCGGGGAGAACTATCAGCACAATGGCCAGTACCAACAGCCACGAGTGGCGTTGTAGAAAAGATGACGGCATGCTGCAGTTGGTTTCTTATAGGAAGTGGGCGAGAGGGGAGGATGGTAACGTGGTGGAAAGAAAGTTTGTGACGACAAGGAAAAGGATCTTGAGGTGGGATGTCAAAGTACAGCCAAGTACGGGTAAACAAAGGTCAAGAAATGAAGAGAAACAAAAACAAGGGCGGGGCGTCTTGGACAGGAATGTGGCGATCAGCTATCTATTAGCTAGTCAGCTTCGCCTTTGGCTGTTGGAACAAGAGTGGCCAAGCTCTGGACGGAGACTAATAAGCAATGCAAGAAAACCCATATATCTTGGCGGTTTTACTTGGCCGGTCAGCCGGACAAACTCCGCCTCGTGAACAGCTTCTGCCTACAATGATCCATGATGTCAGCATTTTGATAGGCCTCTCCTTCACATAGTTAATACACCTACCTGTATTCTGTTTTCCGTCACAGCAAGTGTGCCTCGTGGGCGGTGCAGGGAGTGGCTCCAGCTCCCTAGATCGGAAGAAGCCTGGAGTTGGCACTGTGGGAAGAACCCCAAGTTTAATATTATAGGCTACGTTGCAGGGAGTACCAGACAGTGCAATTTTCTATTAGTCACACTGTTGTGACGTGCGGGGATCTTTTCTATGCTTATCATGGATTGGCTTTGGGAAGGCTTTTTTTCTCTTCTTCATGACCTGTTCGTAACTAATATTGGATATTCTACCAGACTGTTCTACTTCGTCCCCAGCGCCTTGATTCGACACTTGGACTTTCAGTGATTCGACAAAATAAAACAAAAGCGTGTCACAATGTATTTATCACGTGATAGCAAAAGTTTGGAAAGAACCGCACCCTCGAGGCCATTCTGGAGGACAATGGCCTAGTTTGGCAGTTACCCTGGGCTGATTGTACGATGACGTTATCGTTGTTGAAGATAATTAAAAGCCGGTTGCTTCTAGAAGGATGGACAGCCAAACGGCACGTTCCGCGCGGGTTTGCTTGGGCCCCAGGAGCTGGTTTCTGGTCCCGGGAAGACTCGTTGAGAAAGCAAGCCTCGGCTGCACAATAGCAATGGATAACTAAGCGGTTGATTCCTACACCAAGATGACCGGCTGTAGGGCTTAGAATTCAAGCTCAAATATGGCGAGCAAGGTTACAGGTCCATGAACTTGAACCCATGCTTCAGAATGTAGGAGAGCCATCAACTCCTTCTTGGGTGCTAGCTGGGTGTTTTATACCCAATTAGGAAGTGGTTTTAGTGAGACGTATCACAACCACTGAAGACCAAAGGGTTCTCCAAATGTACTAACAATCCAATAGACACCACCAGTTAGATATAAAGCTGTCTACTCTCTTCTGGATGGATCAAAGCGACCTCCCCTTACTCACCATCACCCAATACCCAGTCGCCATGTCTCTCAACGGCGCCATCACCGTCACTGCCCCAGACAAATGGTCCTATTCAAGGCCCTAGGAGTCGATCACGACACCGTCCTTGATTACAACAACCTCAACTCGGCCGCTAGCTCCAACAAAAATCTCCTCTAGGCGTGGAACATCATCGCAGAGACTGAAACTGCGGGGTTCTGTGTGGTCGTGTAGTCTTCCAAGGGCGCCGCCTACGCAACACTGCTCCCAGGCGCAAAGGCCACCTCCAACCGCTAAGGGGGCTAACCCAAAGGCCAGAACAACTGTGTCGTACTACTACTTAGCCTGTGATGCTTCATACAATCTCGGCGACAAGGTCAGTCTGTTTTCCCACCACCAAAGACTTTGAGTTTGCCAAAATGCTTTAGAGTCTCTCGACCAAGTTGTTCGCAGAGAGCAAGCCCAAGCCGTCCCCGGTTAACTTTAACCAGAGTAGATCTGGGAGCTATAAGAAACGTGGAAGAGACAAAACAAAGTCAGGTATATCAAGCTGCTTCACACTATGTGAAGCCAAATATGTTTTATGCTGTACTATATATTATAATGCCAATGGATGATTAGGAAAAAAACAAAGCTATGGTAATATGCATGAAGACATCGATGCAGTCGCAGCTGCCAAGCTCCTCTCTCTATATATATGTATATCTATATGTTTGGTACTCCCTCACATGAACTTGTCATATGAACCCTCTGAATTTTTCTTCTCGACAACTTCGTCAATAATCTTGCAACACAAGTCGCGATGTGACTGTTCCATGCTTTTGCCTACCACACCGACCATCAGCCGGTTGGCCTCAGCCGTGACCACCTTGACCAACTCGTACATTTCACGACCGTTTTCGCCCGTCATCAGCACAGTGCGGCCCTGATTATTCTTCATGGTTGCGCGCACTACGCGATACTCGGACCACACTACAATTCCAGCTGGTGCGTCGGCTCTGCACCGCAAGCCGCCTGGGACCACCTGCAACGTGACCGGATAGCTTACGGTGCGGCCCCATTTGCTCGGCACTAAAGGCATGAGCTTGTGCATACGATATGTAATGGGCGGACCAAAGGCTGCCGGATCGTACTCGACGCCTCCGGAGCTCAGTGCGGGCGATGCTGGTTGTGGCGATTTCGAGCCCTTAGCGCCGGCGGCCATGGCAGCCAGCAGCGGCTCAGACGACGGCACGGGAGCAAAGAACGGATCGACGGTGGCGGCGTGCGGCACGGTAGAGAGCAGCTCGTAGCTGGTGACCTGCGGCTCGTTGCGGATGACGGGCGTGTAAGTGTGCAGGGCGGCGACAACAGCAGACGGCGACAGGCGCGCGGGCAGGGCGACGCGCACACGCAGATAGTGCTTCTGGCGGCGCGGCGAGGAGCCCAGCGGCAGGGGCACGTCAATGGCGGTAATGGGCGACGGCTGGGTGGCGGATGCGGGGATTGAGCCCGAGGCGGCGGCTGATGTGGCCCGCGACAGCGGCAGAAAGGCCGGGGCGGTGGAGGGAGCAGCGGCGGGGCTGGCGGAGAGATATCGGGCTGGCGGCTGGATGCGTGAGGCGGTGCTTTTCGAGCGGTGGATGCCGGGCATATATGCAGAGGACTCGTGTAGCGAATCTTTGTTTAGGTCGTCGCGGTGACTGTGTCGCCGTTGCAAAGACATTTTGGTGGCGGCGAGGTGTAAGTGGTTCGAGGGACGAGCGCGAGACAACAAACACAAGAAAAGGGGACCGCAGGGCAAAGACGCAAAGGACGAACGGGTCTTGCAGCAAAAAAAGAGGGAAAGGACGAAGAAAAAAAAAAATCAAAGCGAAACGTCAGAGGGACGACAGTCTCTCTAAATGCTTCTCATGTCACTACTTGTACACTCACTGCCAAGCACATTAGCAATTACCCAAGGCCTAAGGCCCATGGCTTGAGCTTTTTTAGCTTGAAGCTTGTTAGGCCCTGTTCGTCTTATTCGCTCGAAGGCCGCTGTGCCGGGCAGGCCTGGGCTATATTAAGGACATGGTTATGTTATCCAGTGTATGTATGAACATACATACAGATAGGGGTAGGGTGGTTTGGGGGCACGATAGACTGGGCGGGTTCGCTGCTATTCTGAGCGGCGGACAGGTGCTGTGCCGCTGGCTACGACGCTCGCAAGGGAAGGCTTCTAGCGCGGCAACTAGGCCTGTAGCAGGCTTCTACGCAAGTTTATCTGCAGCAGCCATTAGCGCTGTCGGTCGCGTGTAGCATGCTGGGAAGATCGTCTAGCCAGGGATGTGTGTATTAGCTGTGTGCATCACAGTAACCCCAGTATACCCTTTCCTGTACGCCATTGTTCGTAGACGGATCTCTAGATTCTCTACACGTCTTGTTCAGAATGCATAGCCGCTATGTTGATTTTTGAACATGCATAATATAGCGAGTGTTGGAAGGACCATCTGAGCTCAAAGAAGAGATGGTGGACTGACTGTTTAGCTACCCAATAGCAGAGAGCGGGTTGCCCTGCTTTCATGGTGCTTGTATAGATGTGTATTCCCGCACGGCGAGACAAGTCCTGAACCATGACAGGACTCTCCCTGTCAGACACTTGCCATTGTTGTGCTTGACTGGAATTGTTCGGTTCTTCAGAGAACAGCACACGGCTTCGGTCCCGCGGTCACCAGTCCATGCGAGAGGGCTGTCAAATGAGGGGTTGCAAGGAGGGGTAGCCAGGCCGGCCGTGAACAATGAGCTATGATAAATGATAAGCAGGCTGTTAGGATAGGACAACCTCCAGGGCCAGAGAGAGTCCATGCACGCGGCCATCACCACAAGTCTTCCAGAGCGAGCAGAGGGCACTAGATCCCAATGGGGCAAAGCGCGAGCTGGTTGGGGCGGGCAGCTGGGGGCATGACGGCGGTGATTGGCTGCAGCCAAGGGCAGAGGACCAAACAGGCTTAATGGGAACGATAGATTACAAGGCGGGCACAAGTACCGCTACAGGCCTTTGGGCGTTCTAGAGTATGCTTGTGCAGGTAGCAGTACCTGAGTCTCTGGGCGCGGAGGCCCCTGTCACCGAGTTTCTTAGTTTATGCCTGAAAGTTTGCACAGAGGAGGCTTTGTGTAGTTGGTTGGTTGGTTAGCTAGTTATGTTAACTATTTGTACAAGTGTTCGTGTTTGTGCATGTGAAAGTCAAAAAATCCTGGACCAGCGTGTATCGTATATCTTGTTTCTGGGCCTGTATCGTCATCAAACTCAAGCAGGCTTGCCGCTCCTCCGTCCAAAGACTGGAAATTAGAGGCGAAGCAGCAGGCCAGAACAGAGCAGAGATCCCCTCGAGCCAGGCAGAGAGAGATCCAGAGACGGATCGCTTTTGACAGCATCAAAGTCTCACGGCGGCATCCCTTTCCGCCGGATGGTACATTGGATGCCATGTCGGTGGTACCTGTACTTGTATCTATACTTTGAACTCTGCATGCTCCCTTTGGCTCGCAGACGTCTTTCTCCTTGATACTTGATACTTATGCCTCTGCCTCGCCGTCCTGGCGATCATCCCGGCTCTCCCTTGTTTTCCTGTTCTTTTTTGTTTCCTAGGCCTATCCCTTTATCACCTTTTGTCTCCGGGTTTTTCTCTTTTCTTTTTCTCTTCTTCATTTTCCTTTGGCCGGGATACAGCTAGTTCGGTATAGCAAAGCATGAGAGTGAAAATGATGTTCTAAAAACAGAGACAATAAAAAAACAAAAAATTCAGCCATTGTTTGCCGTCCTTGTTTATTTTTTTTTCATTTTCTTTTCGTTGCTTTTCAAGTCTTGATCTTTTTTTTCTTTCGTGATTTTCCTTGCTTCTGTGGCTTTTCGAACCAACCTAAAACACCAAAAAAACTCTGGCCACTGCCGTTGACTCTGATATTGACGTCAAAAAGACCAGAACCATCTCCCTTGGCGTCTGTCAATTTGGTGCTTCTCCTGTTGCTTTCCGATTCCCCTTTTCCCCCTCTCGTTTTCTTATAAAACCTGCTCTTGAAAAGTTGTCTTGACCGAGTCTTCAGTCTGGTCCTCAAAAGTTTTGCGACGCCCGTGATATCAGCGCAACGGCCGCCGCTGCAGAAGCCGATTTTGTTCTGCCTCAATTCTTATTTTCTTCGCCGCGCATATTTTGCCGTTGAAGATTTCTAAAAAGCGATTTTTCTTTCTTGTTTTCTTTTCTTTCGCCTGTTTTGTCATTGCTTTTTTTCCTTCTTTTTTGCTTGGGACCGCCACAGAATCACATATCGCCACCCAATCCGCCCTGGATTCCTTTTTTTTTTCTTTTTTCTTTTTTCTTTTTTTCTCCCGCTTTTGTTCTCCGGATAGCCCAATCCAAAATAAAGACTCAGGGCCTCTTGTGTCTGTTCCTTAGCTTGGCCTCTTTGTTTCGTCCTCTTAGTCCCGCAGCCTAACTTCGTTAACCTTCGCACTACAGACTCGATTACACAAACTGCCGACTGCTTGTGTTTAGGTCACATTCGGCTTTCAGTCCACATCGTCCTATTTCTTCTCCAGCGCCCCTCCATGATTCTGTCACAACAACTTCACCACCTGGCGAGCACTTTTCAGTTCCTCCCTCATAGTTGCCATGACAGAAGCCATCAGCCCAATCTGCGCCTGGGAAAGCCGTCCACGCCAGCCACATCCAAGTCCCTCCAGCTGGGTTGACTGGCAGCCAGAATTGCCACCGCCGCTCAAACCACCATCGCAACGACAGGCCCCCGCCATTTCTGCCAAATGTGCTGCTGCTGCCGCTATGATCAGCACATCAGCTCCACCGCCAACCTCAACCACGCTCGCGTCCGGCCTGAGTGCCGCCACTGCTTCAAATGCCGATGTGCTGCTGCAGGTCCGTCTTTGGGCCATAGCTCAGTGCTGGGTTCAACGTCAGGTAAGCTTACATGAATTTCTTCTCGTCTCCCTAGTTGCTTGCACTAGAAAGAAGCCCTATTACTTGGTAGTCTTGTGTCCAGGTCGTCGGTGGTAGTCTCCGGATTTGGGCGGTCGTCGACTGATAACCCTTGAGCTACAATAACCCTTATCGGCATCAAATATCAACAACACCTCGCCTCTTTACGTCACGATTCTTCGGCAGCTCGGCTGTCCGTCTCAGTCAAAGACGCAGAGACATTCCAAGACATTGAGGAATGGAAGAGAACCACTGTGGGCGTCCAAGGCGTGGTACTCGAGTGACATCCACATACAAGTGTCTCCCTTTTACATGCCCCCTTACCTGGCCGCTCATTGCATCACATCACATTATTTTGCCCTAAGCTTTGCCACGACATGACTGGCATAGTTGCAAGTATGTAAACACCAGATCTGCCCATCGCGATCGGGGGCGCGCGGGGGGGGGGGGGGGTTGCATTGAGATGCGGCGGCTGCTTTGAGCCGTGCCAGTCCCCACCAAAGACACCAAGTCCGGCATCAATAGCCAGACCTGGCCTTACCGCTCCTGTATAGCATCGCTAAGCGTTGCATTGCATTGCTGCAGCAGCAGCAGAAGTCTGTCTGCCTGGCTGTTTACTTTTTGACTCTAGCGTGTCTGGACTAGAGGCTTTGTGAGGCGTGGCCATTGATGGCAGCACTACAAGGCACTGAAATGTGCGGTCCACGCAGTCAGAAACAGGGCGTGAGTTGACCGCTTAGTCGTGCCATGCTGGGCGAGGCTAGTGGTGCTGCTGACTGGGCCGGAGCTGGCTTCGGATCCTTTGTTGGGCCTGTTGGCTGCTGCAGACATAGCGTGGCCATATTCGGCAAGGCAGCCAGGCCTGAGATTGACATTGACATTGACATTGAGATTGCTGTTCCTGAGCTGAGGCGAGCTGTGCTTGTATACAGACCTACTTAGCTGTGTACTTGCATATCTGGTAGTGCTGTACTTAGTGGTGCTGTGCTTTGCGTGATATATGATGGACCTGGCTCTTTGTCTCTGTATCTCTGTCTCTCTAGCTTGGGTGTGTTCAAGTAAAAAAGGTACGCACCAAAAGCAGAAACTGCCTATTGCCCGTGAAAACTCTTCTCTGTGTCACGTGCATCTATCGTGAACGTTCTGAAGAGGAAGCCGACATCTTTCCTCTCTGCTTTCTCTTCCTCTCCCCACTACCGCCACACGAATCACGCGCGTTTTCCCCTCCATCAACAAGCTCACCGCGTTTGAAGTGTCCGCTAGTCGCGTCTGCTGGGGCCCTGTTGAGTGCTGGACGCGGGTCCTGGACACGGCCTTTGTCACTGGGCCCTGGGAACCCTGCTTCTTTTGCTTCTCTCAGTCCCCCTCCTGATCCTGGTCCTGGCCCTACAATACAGACCCAGCGCTGATCCTGCTGTTTGTCTGTCTGTCTGTCCGGTTCTGGCCTGCATTGCCTGCACTGCACCACTGAGCTGCATAATGTATTCGGATATCAAAAATCGCATCGCCCAGCCAGCCAATCCCTTTTACAAGCACCATCGTACCATCTTGTACCATTGTGCTGTGCTGTGCTATTCTATGCTGTGCTGTGTTGTGCTGCCTTATGCCGTGAACCGCGTTCCTTATGACCACGAACCCCTCGTCCCTGGCCCCTCGCCCCTCTTCTTCATCCAATCGTCATCCCATCCCTCGTCTCGCCTCTGACTCAACGCCCGCTCAACACTTCAACGCTGGGGCCGAGCTTTCTCTGTCCTCTACCAACTGCCCTCTGCACTCTGCCGTGGTTCGTCTTCGCCTTCTCGACCCGTGAAGAAACCAGGGTCCTCCGCTGCTCTGCATATTCTCTGTCGGCTCCTCTTCTTCCTCTGCCTTGCATTAGTTAATTGCAGCTGCTGCATCCCTCCCGAGCATTGCCTCCAAAGAAAAGACAGCACCGTCATTTCCGTGTTCCAATTTACCTCTCATTTTCTCTTCTTTTTCTCTGGCACGTCCATCCATTGCTCCTTCTATTCTGCCCCATGCTGGCATAACCCTCCAATTATTGCTGCATATCCCAGTGCCACCTCCCATCATCTGACACTCTCCCCATCCTTGTTCCTCTCCCCTGCGCATTTCCTATTGTTCTCGCTCCATAGTTGTTGCACTTATCTCCTGCGTGTGCTTGTGCGTATGCGTGTGCGTGACTTGTTCTTGTTCCCTCACTCCACCTCCCTCTTGATTGCCTGCCTTGACTTGTACATACCATACCATCCAGATCTTTCTTTGCCTTTGCGCCTGCAGACACCACCGACACCGACACGAACACTGACACTGAACATCCTCCACGAAAACCAGAACGCGACATCCTGCTCTTCTGCATATCTGCCCGTATTCGCCTGCAACGCTAAGCAGCAAATCCCACCGACCTTCACCACATATTATTCTACTGCTGCTCGTGCAAGCCCACCTGCACGCCCGCCACCTTCGCGACCTCTGCGCACACCCACCTGCACGCCTGCGTGGTTCCGCCTAGTCGCTAATCCTCCCGACACTGCGCTCGACTTGGATCACAGCATTTCTGCCGACCATTGCGAATCGCCGCTCCCTTACCACTGCGACGACTTCCATACCCCAGAAACACCCCTGGAACACGCTTCTCGCGACCTTCTACCTGCACCGAAGCGAGCTTCCCAATTGCTGTCGCAAGAAGCGCTTCATTGTCTCCTCCACCACGAGCCACGCATCATAATCAACTGGGGCTCGCAGACTGGCCTTCGCCATCACAAGAAGCCGAAAAAGAAGACTGCTAGCAAGCAACCTCCTCCTTCAGCCAACAAGGGAACCGGCTCTGGCGGTACCACCAACAACAACACCAACAACAACACCAACACCAACTCCAACGACTCCTCCAACAAAACCTCTAGCGATTCCGCGTCCTCTGCCCCCGGTGGCCAAGATAACGACGACAACAAAAAGCCTGCTGGCGACCCGCTCAAGCAAGACAACCCTGCTCTTGACAACGCTGCCCCAAAGCCAACTGGTGAATCCGTTCCTGATAGCGTAACCGACCACGCAACCGACGCCAACAAAGACGATCCGCCTTCCCTTCCGCCTGATCCCGATCCCAATTCCCCGGCCATGAATGACGATTTCTGGAATAGCATCACAAAGAAGGGTATGGATCCACTATGCTATAACTATCCCAACCACCAATTGCTCTAATCCCAGTCGCACCCTGCCCGGCTCTCAAATTCCCTGAACTTATGTACTTGCTTTAATATCCTGTCGCTGCCACCATAAAAAAACTCCACACTTCCTCATGACTTCCATTATTTTTCCATTTACACACCATCTCAAGCACAATTGATCACTGACCCAACACCACTTAGACTCAAACCCAACAAAGAAGAAACCGATATCCGGTCTTGGCTGGGATCTAGGCAACGCGACCAGCACACAAAACAACGAACTCGGTATCGATTGGGGCTTTGCATCATCAAAAAAGCGTGCTCCTGACATCCATGCCAACGACGCCAACAATAACTCTGCTAGTCAGGATCTTTGGGGTCTGACTACTGGCAACGACGACTTTAACGCCTGGGGTGCAACCAATTCCAACAACAAGAAGGGCTCAGCATGGGCAAACACTGAGCTACAACCTACACCACAAGCTTCTCTGGCGCCTCCACCGCCCCCGATACAAACACACGAAGAAGAAAATACTGCCTGGGGATTCTTTTCCAAGCTCAAGGGCAGAACTGCTTCTCCTTCCGGCTCATCAAAGCAAAATCCAGAGCTATCCTCCTCTTGGAATACCAAAAAGTCAATTGACGAGACGCGCGCTATGCCGATTCTCAATAATAAGAGCAGCGACGAGTACGATGCCTTGGGAAACAAGAAAAAGGACGAAGGCTCTTGGGGCTGGGGCTCCCCTGTTGAGAAAAAAGATACCCCCAAGGAAGAAGAAAGTACTGGCGGCTTCTTTGGCTGGAGTTTAGGCGGAAAGAAAAAGAAGAAGGGTAAGCTTTACTACATGATGAAAAATACACAAGCATTTTGTCCAAGATGTCATATCGACCAAGACTAATTTCAATTGTCCTTGTAGAACCCGAACCGGTCGAGAACCTTATTCCTGTACAACAAACACCACCACCGCCGCCACCCCCAGAACCGCCAACACTAGATCCTATCGAAGAAGAAGGACAGCGTCTTATGAGGGAAATCGCTGATGAGGAGGCCGAGTTAGCCTCTCTCACTGCAAAGGCTGCTGTCAAGAGGCTACGAACCAAGGATCAGGAGCGCTTCGATCTTCTCAGCAAACGCGCATCAAAACGAGCAAAGGAAAAGGCAAAACAGGAGGCTGCTATTTCTCTAGAAGCCGATCGCCTTGTTGAAGAAAAGCGAAGACAAGCTGAGGTTGAGGCCGAGGATAAAGAGATTAAGCTCTTGCGCGAGAAGAACAATCGCAGACGTTTAAAGGGTGCCGAGCTTGCGCGATTCAACGACCTACTTGCCCGTGCTACCGAGCGCGAAAAAGAAAAGCAACGGCAAGAAGAACAAGATATAAAAAATCTCGAAGCTGAAATTGCGGCTGCCGAGAGTGCCGATACTGCGAATCGAAATCTCTTTCCTGAAGACGAAGCCATCGCCCAAGAAGAAGCAGAACTGGCGGCGCTCGAGGCAAAAAAGCAATCCTCAAAACGAAAAGCCCTTAGGGGCAGTGACCTCGCGCGCTACAACGAATTGTTAGCGCGATCTTCACAACGCGAAACCGAAGCCCTTATGAAAGAACAGGCTGAATTGCAGCGCAAAGCCCAAAATGAAGAAGAACAACGTCTCTTGGAGGAAGAACGACGGCAGGCTGAAGAAGAGCGCCTGGAGTTCGAGAAAGCTGAAGACAAGGCTCTAGCTCAAGATGAGGCTGCAATGGAAGTTCTTGTGCGTCGCAAGCACATGCGCAAACGATTAAAAGATGATGAACAAGCAAATTACGACATACTCGAAAAGCGCATTAGCCAGCGACGAGCCGCCAAGGAAGCCCGCGCCATTGAGCGCGAAGAAAAGAAGAAGATGGAAGAGGAACGGGAGCGGTTAAAAGAGGCCGCAAAAGCCGCACCACTACCACCTGCGCCCGAACCGGAACCTGAACCAGAACCTGAGCCTAGCGCGGAACCTGAAACTGAACTTGACTCTGAAGTTGTTACCGAATCTGAACCTGACCCCGTTACCGATACTGAACCACCTTCCGAAATCGAATCATCTGCCCCCGATGCGCCGACTGAAGACGACGAGGATGCCATTGTCGCTGAAGAACGAGAGCTTGCTTCTCTTCGTCAACGCATGGCGCGCAACCAACTTCGGCCTATAGATCAAATGCGCTTTGCCGCCCTTGTTAGCCGTGCCGATGCACGTGCTGTCAAGGCGGCAGAAGCCAACAAGACCGAGGAGGAAGCCGAAAGACTCCGCCAAGAAGCCCTTGAAGTCGAAAAGGAAGAGACTGAGCTTGCTAACCTTGAAGTTCGCAAGGCCAAAAAGAAAAAGGGACTTACTGGAATCGACCTCTTGCGCTACGAACAACTCACGAACAGAGCCAAGAAGCGAGAGAAAGAACGCCGCGAACAAGAAGAATATGCCTCCTCTGCCGCTTCAGCTGCAGCGAGCTCTATCGATGTTAGCTCTGTCGATGCTAGTTCTTTGGGCGCTGATGTCGAAGATGAACTTGACCCGAACGATGGCGACAATGACACTGTAGTCATGGCCAACGAGGAGCCTGAGCCTGCTCCTGCCCCTGAAGAGCCAGAGGAAGACCCGGCTGTTGTAGCCGCCGAAGCCAAAGAACTTGCCAGTCTCGAGAAGTCCAAGAGCGTGCGATGGCGTATGAAGGCTGCCGACATGGAGCGCTATGAGTTCCTCAAAGCCAATGCTGCGAAACGTGCCGAGCGTGCTGCTGCCAAAGAGGCTGCTGCTGTAGAGAAGGCCGTAGCTGAAGAAAATGCCCGCCTTGAAGCCGAAGCCGAGGCCGCCGCCGCCGCCGAGGCCGCCGCCGCCGAGGCTGCTGCTGCAAAGGTCGTTGCCCAAGAAGAGGCTGAACTTGCTGCTTTAATTGCCAAGGGTCGCAAAAAGAATCTCAAAGGCTCTAATCTTGCGCGATTCACTGAACTGAGCGAAAGATCTCAAAAGCGCAAAGCTGCGGCCAAGGCAGCCCAAGAAGTAAAAGAGGCCGAGGAAGCAGAAGCTGCTGCTACTGCTGCCGAGGCTGCCGCTCAAGCCGAAGAGGAAGCTCCTGCTGCTGAAGAGGAACCTCCAGTCCCTGAAGATCCCTATGCTGCCGAAAAGAAAGACTTTGCTGCTCTGGAAGCTAAGAACAAATCTAAGAGGCTGCGAGGGCTTGAATTAGACCGCTACAACAAACTCAGGATCAAACTCGATGCAGTCAGGGCTGAAGAGGAAGCAAATCTTAAGGTTGTAGAAGAAGAACGCTTGAAGGCTGAAGCTGAAGCTGCTGCCGCCGCCGCAGAGGCCGAAGCCGAAGCACTCGCCAAGGCTGAGGCTGATGTCATTACTGCCGAGAACGAAGAGTTTGCTGCACTTGAAGAGAAGACCAACAATAAAGTGCGCCTTTCACCAGCGGAACTCAAGCGCTTCCTGGAACTCCGCCCTAAGATAGATCAACGCCGAGCTGATGAAGAAGCCCGAGTTAAAGCCGAAGAGGAGGACGCTGCCGCTGTAGCCGGTGAGGCTGAGTTGGCCGCCATCGCGGCTGAAGATGAAGAGCTTCAGGATCTGGAGGATAGAGTCATGATGAAGATGAAACTTTCCTCATCGAGTGTTCGTCGTCTCTCCGAACTTCGGAAAAAGTCCCAACAGCGTAAGGAAGATGCTGAGGCCAAGGCTGCTGAAGAAGCTCGTCTTCAAGCTGAAGCCGAAGAAGCCGAAAAAGTTCGACTCCAGGAAGAGGAGGCAGCCGCAGCCGAGGCCGCTGCCAAGGCTGAAGCTGATGCACTCTCGGAAGAGAAAAAGGAACTTGCCCGTCTGAATGATATGGTCAAACTTCGCCGTAGCCTCACCACCGCCGACAGACGTCGCCACCAGGAGCTGAAAGCTAGGGCTGAGAAGCGCAAAGCCGATGCACTCGCCGCAAAAGAGGCCGAAGAGACAGCTGCTCGGGAAGCAGAAGAGGCTGCTGCCCAAGCCGCGGCTGAAGCTGAACGTGTGCGTCTGGAAGAAGAGGCTGAGGCCGCCGCCGCCGCTGAGGCCGCTGCTGAGGCTGCTGCCGCTGCTGCCGCTGCTGAAGCTGCCGCCGCTGAGGCCGAAGCAAAGGCTCGTGCTGAAACTGTCGCCAAGGAAACTAAGGAGCTTGCTTCTCTCGAACGCAAGTACAAGGCCAAGGGTCGTTTGAAGGATGCTGACCAGGAACGCTACAAGATTCTTAAGTCGCGGGCTGCGAAGCGTGCGGCTGAGGCTGAGGCTGCTGCTGCTGCTGCTGCCACTAAGGCTGAAGAGGAAGCTGCCGCCGCCGCCGCCGCCGAAGCAGAGGCTGCTGCTGCCGCTGCTGAGGCTGAAGCTGAAGCTGAAGCTGAAGCCGAAGCCGAAGCGGAGCTTCAAGCTGATCCTGAGCCTGAAACTGAGGCTACCGAGGCCTCTGAAGCAACTGGCGATGAATCTCAAGACTCTGAATCTGACGAAGAAGACCCGGCTGTTGCGCTTCGCATCCGCAAGGAAACTGAAGAACTGCGTCTTCTCGAGGAAAGACTTCAACTCAAGGGACGTCTCAATTCCAAGAACATGAGCCGGTACAACGATCTTAGTGCTCGCGCGCAAGAGCGCGACGAAGCTGCTACTGCAAAGAAAGCCGCCAAAGAAGCTAAGAAAGCTGCTAAACTTGCTGCCGAGAGCGCGCCTGCTGCCACACCTCCTCCAGAACCCGAAGATGGTGCCGGTTATGGTGACGAGGATGAGGACGAAGACGACGAGTTTCTTGACGCCGAAGAAGACCCAGAACTCGTAGCCAAGGAGGAAGCTGAACTTGCCAATCTTGAGTCTAGGAAGCACAAGCTTCGCGGTGCGCGTTTGGAGCGTTACGAGGAGCTTTCTGAGAGGTCCCGTGCTCGTGCTGATGCTCTTGCCGCTAAGGAAGCTGAGGAGGCTGAAGCTGAGGCCGAACGTATCGCAGCTGAAGAAGCGCAGGCCGCCGAAGAAGCTGCCCGTCACGAGGCTGAAGAGGCCGCTCGTCTCGAAGCCGAAGAGGCTGCCCGTCTTGAAGAAGAAGAAAACGCTCGTATCGCTGCCGAAAAGGCCGAGCAGGCGCGGCAAGCTAAAATTGCTGCTGAAGAGGAGGAACTCGCAACTCTGAAAAGTAAGCGCAAGCTCAAGCCCAAGGAGCAAGCACGCCTGGACACTCTCAAAGCTCGCGTGCGCGAGCGTGCCAAGGCAAAGGCTGCACGTGAGGCCGAAGAGCAAGCAGCACGTGAGGCTGAAGAGGCGGCTCGAGCAGCTGAAGAGGCTGCCAAGGAGGCCGAAGAGCAGGCAGCTCGTGAAGCGGAAGAGGCGGCTCGAGCAGCTGAAGAGGCTGCCAAGGAGGCCGAAGAGCAGGCAGCTCGTGAAGCGGAAGAGGCTGCACGTGTGGCTGAGAAAGAAGAACGGGCTGCTGAAGAGGCTGCCGCTGAGGCTGAGCGCGTCCGGGTTGAAGAAGAGCAAGCTGCTATCCGCGCCGAGGAAGAAAAAGCCCTTATTGACAAAGAAGAAAATGAGCTCAGTGTCTACGAAAGCGTCATGGCTAAGCGCAAGCTACGCAGCAAAGATCTTTCCCGCTACGAGTACCTTAAATCTCGCCAGGACGAACGTAACCGCATTGCTGCCGAGAAGGAAGCGGAGGAGCAAGCTGCCAAAGAAGCCGAAGAACTTGCAGCCCAGGAGGCGGCCGACGCTGCTGCCGAAGCTGAGCGTCTTGAAGCTGAAGCTGCCGAAGCTGAAGCCGCGACCGCGGCCGAAGCCGAAGCTGCAGCTGCAGCAGATGCCCTAGCGGCCGAGATTGCTGGGCAAGAAGAGGAGCTCGCCGCGCTTAAATCCAAGTCAAAGATTCGCAGCAAGGACCGCGCTCGAATTGCTGAGCTGCAAGCGCTCGTTGACGAGAGAGCTGCTAAACAGGCTGAGCTCGACGCTGAGAAGACTGCCGAAGAAGCCGCGGCCCAGGAGGCAGCAGATGCCGAAGCTACAGAACAGGCTGCGGAACAGGCTGCGGAACAAGAAGAACGCGATCGTCTTGCTGCCGAGGCTGAAGAGGCCGAAAAGATTCGTCAAGCCACCATTGCTGCTGAGGGCGTTGAGCTTGCTGCGTTGACAAAGCGCAAGAAGAGGCTCCGCCCTGCTGAATTGGCACGCTGGAAAGAACTGACACAACGCGCCGACGATCGTCGAGTTGAAGAGGAGCGCTTGAAAGCTGAGGCTGAAGCTGCCGCTGCCGCCGCTGAAGCTGCTGATCCTGAAACTGAAGCCGATCCCGATCCTGAAACTGAAGCTGATCCCGATCCCGAAACTGAAGCTGATGTTGATGCTGACGTAGCCGATGAGCCTGACCCCGAAGAACACTCCGGTGGAGGTTTCTGGGGCTTTGGAGCGACCAAGAAGAAGGGCTCTACACCATCTCCTCCCCCAGCGGAAGGTCCTTCCATTGCCAAAGGCGTTTTTGGTAGTATTTGGGGCATCCCTGCTCAAGATACACCCGCTGAACATGGGTTTGGTGACTCTTGGGGCGTTGGCAACAACGATGCGAAGTCCAGAAAAAGTAGATCATCTGCCGAATCCTTACACTCTGATAAGAAATCTTCTGTCAAAAATGTTGATCCCGCCACTGCTTTAGAAGCCGACCTCTGGGATATTGATGGCAGCAAGAACAGCTTAAATGTCGATGCAGCTGATGACAAAGCCTCAGATGCTGAGAAGGAGTCAGAGTCAGAAGTTGAAGAAGTTGTGGCTTCCAGCTTCTGGGGCACAACGACACGTAAAGTCAAGAAGAGCGAAATCCGAGAACGCGAGGCTGCTAAGCGCAAGGCCGAAGAAGAGGAAGAGGAGGCACGCCTGAAAGCTGAAGAGGAAGAACAGGAGCGTATTCGCCTTGCCGAAGCTGAGGCTGAAGCTGAAGCTGAGGCAGAGAAACAGCGCATTGCCGATGAAGAGACTGCCGCTGCCGCCGCCACCGCTGCCGCTGCCGCTGCCGCTGAAGAGGAAGAGGCCCAGAGGAAGGAGAAGAAGAAGAAGAAGAAGGGTTCTGGTGGATTCTGGGCTGCTATAAGCAGTGGTAGTGAAAAAGAAGATGAAGAGCCTGAAGCCGATATCCCGCCGCCTAAGAAGGAGAAATCGAGCAAATCCAAGTCGTCTCGCAGCTCTGAACGGGAAAAGGACACAAAATCCGATGACAGTCCTTCTGCACTGCGCAGGGAGAAGCGTCGCAAGGAGAAGGAGGCTGCTGCTGCTGCTCTGGTCGAGGAAGAAGCCCTAGCTGCAGAGAAGAAGGCACGGAGAAGACGGAGAAAGGAGGAGGAAGCTGCTGCTGCCGCTGCTGCTCTGACCGCTGCAGAGGAGAAGCGGGCCCGTAAAAAGAAAAAGAAGCAGCAGCAACAACAACAACAGGAAGAGGAGCAGCGCGCACTCGACGATGATCTTGTGGATCTGACACCGGAACAGGTCGAAGAGATCCTCAATGAAGGCGATCTGCCTGCCGAGACTGAAGATCCCCCTGTTGAAGAGGAGCCGACCGAGGAGCAGGCTGCTGATGAGAAAGAGAAGCCTGCTCCAGCCACCGGCGTGTTTGGCTTTTGGGGTGCTCTTACGGGAGCGTCCAAGCAAGGTATGTTACACTTACGTTCTCTCTCCCTATTGCCTTGTTTTGGAGCCGTATCTGGGGCCTGTGGAGTTGTTATTCCATCTGTGATCTTGTCAACCTGTCAGTTTGTGGCATTGCAGCCCTATTATGGGAGATAAGCACTGATATGGAGCCCTTGCATTATTGTTAGGTGGGGAAACAAGATCAACCCTGTTCCAAGACAAGTTCTCGCGATGTCGTTGCATACAAGCCCCACGTGCGGGACATGGCCTACCAGTTTTGTTTGTTGAAAATGCTAACCTTCTTTAATTGTAAACTGCTATAGACCAGGATGGCTCACAAAAGTCTTCGTCCCCCCCGCCATCTTCGCGAACCCCTGAATCGTCTTCTTCTCGCAAGGTTAGCAGCAAAATCGCTGATAGGCTTCGCGCCTTTGAAGCAGTTGAGGAAGCCGAAGCCGAAGCCGAAGCTGAGGAGCCTGCTGCTGACGAGGCCGAAGCTGAGCCTGAGGCCGAAGCGGAAGGGGAAGCGGAGCTTGAGCCAGAGCCAGAACCGGAGCCCGAGGCCGAGCCCGAGCCCGAACCAGAGGCTGCCGAAGCCGAGGGTTCTGACAAGTACGGGAGCCTTTCTCCTGAGGAATTTGCCCGCAAAGAACGTCGCCGTCTTCGCAGAGAGCATAAAGAACGACAGCTCCGCGAGCAGCAAGAAGCAGAAGAGGAGGAGCGTCTCCGCAAAGAAGAACGTCGCAGAGAACGTAGAGCCCGCAAGGAGCGTGAGGCTGCTGCCGCCGCCGCCGCCGCCGCTCCGCCTAGTCCCCCTGCCAACCCTGTTGAGGACGATGCTGTATTGCCTGGTGGTTTCCCTGGTGAAGATGAAGTAGTAGCTCCTGCTTCCCCCAACGAGCATGATACCCGCAAATCTGGGTCGAGGAAGCACCGCCGGAGCCGCCGCGATATGTCTCCTGTGCCCTCCCCCCCTCCACCTCCTGCTGATGACGAAGACAATGCTACGCCACCTTCCAACGATGAGGCACATACCCCGCCTCCTGAGCCCAAGTACAAGAAAGACCGTGTTAGAATTCGCGACTCTTCTGTTCATGATGGTCGAGGAGCGGTTGCTACTGGTGGTGGCAGTGGCTGGGCCTCTTGGGTGAATCCCTTGGTCGGCCGTGGCAAGGAAAAAGAACGTCAGCCTGAAGTTGAGCAGGAGGAACAGATTGAACATGAGCTCGAAGAACGCGAACGGGAACGCGAGCGCAGACACAAGGAGCGCAAGATTCGTGAACACGAGGCACGCGAAAGAGAACGTGAAGAGTACGAACGCAAGAAGGAGGAGGAGCGACATGAGCGTCGCAAGGCCCGCGCCGCCCGAGCCGCCCGTCATGTGGAAAAGGAGCGCAAGGAACTTTCTTCTCGGGGCTCTGCTTCTGACAAAGACAAGGAGCGTTCTGAAGTCCCTCGCCCTCCGCCGGTTGTTCCGTTTGCTTCTGGCGCCCTCGGAGAGTCAACTGGCCGTTCTAGGTCTTCTTCAACACGCGATCGCGAACGTGAACGTCGCCATGGTTCAATTTCAAGGTCAAGACGCCAATCTGTCGATATAGGCGGCCCTCCGATCGCATACGAAGGGTTACCTGACGATATTGATCCGAACTCCAAGGCGACCAAGGTCCTTGGCCTCAAGCCTTCTTCCAGTCGCCGTCACCGTGAACGCTCTGCCCGTGGCCCTGAAGAGGAAGAAGTTGAGCCTACTGTTGAATCTCCACCTCGCACTGAACGCCGTTCTCGTGCCCACCGCGAGCGTGAACGTGAGCACGGCCAGCTCGAAGAGCCTGTTCCTACCGAGCACGTTGACCCTGCTGCTATGCCTGTCCGTCGAGACTCAAAGCGTGGCACTATTGCCGGTCTCTTTGGTGCTTTCCGTGGTGTAGTCAAGCCTGACGCGAGAGCCGATGTCCCATTCGACCAACCCTATGGCGAGATGCCTCCTCCTGCGGCGCGTCCCGAACTCCGCAGGCGTCGTACTGGTGATGAGAACCCACGATCTGCACGTGAACGCGATCGCGAAAGGGACGCTGCTGCTGCTGATGACCATGAGCACGATCGTGAGCGGGACCGTGAGCGCCGTGAGCGCCGCCGCGAGCGCGAACGCACCGAACGCAGCGATCGTGAGAAGAGTGATCGAGATCGTAGCGACCGTGAGCGACCCGACCGCCGAGTCAAGATTGGCGTCAATTCTGAAGAGGCCGATCACCAAGCACGCAAGGCTGCCCGTCGGGCACGTCGCCTCGAGCGTGAGGCTGCAGAGATTGCTGACGAGGCTGCTCGCGCCAATGAGTCTGGGCGTGGAGAACGAGAGCGCGACGAAGGTATTTCTGCTGACCGCAAGCATCGTCATCATCATTCTTCGACTGCGGCTCCTCCTCCGCCCCCCGTTGAAGACTCTGTAGAGGCAGATCTCGAAGCTCAACGGTATCTTGAAGAGCGCGAGGCCCGTCGTGCGGAACGCAGAGCGGCTAAACAGCGTGCCAAGGAGGAAGAGCAACGACTTATTGACGAAGAGGCTGCGCGTATTGAGCGCCGCCGCCTTCGCAAGGAGGAAATGCTCCGTGAAAAGGAACGCGCGAGAGAGCGTGAGGTAGAGCTGGCTCGTGAGGAAGAAGAGCACCGTCGCCGTCGCCGCGAAGCCCGAGTTCGACAAGCTGCGGCTGCCATGCCACAGGCTCCGCCTATACAACATGACGGCGAATACCATGGCCACCATCGCCGGAGCAGTCGCCGCGTGCACCCCACTGACGCACCCCCCATTGAACCCAACGATGACTTTGAGCGTGCGGCACGGGATGAAGAGCGCAGAAGACGACGACGTGCCCGCCACGAAGAGGCGGCGGCTGCTGCTGCTGCTGCTGCTGCTGCCGAGGGCGATCCCTATGTTGCTGCCGACCCCCTCGAAGAGGCTGAAGAGCAGCGCCGGCGCCGTGCGCGCCGTGAAGAACGCGAGCGCGAGCGCGAGCGCGATCGGGAAGCCAAAGCCCGCGACCGCAATCACCACCATCACCGGGACCGCGAACGGGAACGGGAACGGGAACATGTCCGTGACCGCGGCCGAGTGCCTCCCCATGCGCCTGCTCCGCCTGTCGGCGACGGCGGCCTAGATGGCGGCGACGAACGGCTGCGGCACATGCGCAGAGCGTCAACGTTTGGCGAGACGCCGCGCAGCAGCTGGTGGAAGAAGCTCAAGAGTACTAGCAATTGACTTCGGTCGGATAAAGAGAAGAATGCCCGATAAAGTGCTTTTCTTCTCCCTTGGTGGGCGTTTTCCTCCTGTCTATTACTCATGTTCGACGGTTTTTGACGTCAGATCCATGGGTTATGATCTTCTTCGGATGGCTCTTTGTTTTTGTCCGCTTTATTTTACCTCTCCTTTTCTTTCACTCTTGCGATTTATCTTTGGCTACTTTTGCTGATTCTGCATTTAGATAACAACGCGTCTTTTGGCGCCTTGTCTAATCTGCCTTATACCAACATCTTCTCTTTCTCTCTCCTTTGGAGCTCACATTTCTTGGTCATCCCACCTTCCTTCATATCTTTTTTTTTCGGCGATACCTTCATGGCAGCTGTTTTTCTTGCCTCTGTACGCCTTCAGTACCAGACACCCATACTCTGACCTTTTTTGTTTTCGTGGTTCTGTCAATTTCCTCTTGCTATTTTTTTCTGAGATTCCAAAGCATAGCGGCATTGTTATTCTATTTTTTTTTCCCTTTTTACGAGTTTCGTTTGCGACTATTTGCTTCTGCTTGAGCTATTCATGTAATCCGACCAGCCTGGTTCTGTTATACCATTGTCAAGTTTTTCCCCTTAGCTTCGTTCTCATAGCCTTTTTTGTTTATCTGTTCTGGGTTTGCTGCGGCGTTAATTTTTTTGGGGTTGAAACTCTTCATTTTTCTTGTTCTATTTATACTCTACTATCTTGGTTTTACTTACTGGCGTTTTGGGACTCAAGTGCCTCTACACTTTTTGCTTGCCATTTTCAATTGGACTTTTTCTGTGATTAGTTATATGCTGTGGTTGTGTATGGGTTCGTTGATATGCAAAGGAGATCTTGATCGAAGCCGGGATCGGGGTAGGGTCTGGCACCTGCCATGCAGGTCTGACATCTGTCAAAACGCCGCTGTGAAACCACTCCAAATAGTTGGCTCGTTGTGGAACATATTGCATGTGGTCTGGGTGAGCATGGCATAAGCCTGTGAACATGAAGTTCAAATGGGCGTCTTCAACCTACAGTGGACGGGACGGCAATGTAGACTTGGTCCTGGCCGACTTTCTCCCCAGGCTTTCTCATAGCCGACCCGACGACTGGGAGCATTGTCTGTGTTTTGAAAGAACACACCAGACTAGCCCGCATATGCAGGGCCAGCACACGCGGCGTTTATTTGCCGTCCTGTAAGCCCAAGCAAGGACATCTCCCTCCCCGCTCTCGCCTCTCCAAGACTAGTCTCGCTATCTGCTCGCCCTGCTGCTTTGCTCGAGCGGCAGGCAGGGTATATGATAGCCGATGGTGGGTCGATGTGTCTATGTGTATGCCTACGTACGCACGTATCCGTGGATGTACATGTATACTTCTATACTTGTATAAAATAGTGTCGATCTCGACGGCAGACATGCCGGAACCCCGCACACGTACACGGTATTCGCTTATTTCTGCGGTTTTGTTGTGTAAGTTGGAAGAATGGCCGTACTTATGTCTGTGCCTGATGAGAGGCAGCAGCAAAGATAGGCCACAGCCAAGCAAACCCCAAGTGTCCCACTGCTATTTGTGTTCTTGGAGTGGTGTCTGATTCGTGGTTTGGTACGTAGCAGATCTAATATAGATGTTAGTGCTTATCACTCGATGTGAGTAGCTGATTGGTCCTTTTTTACTACTCATGGCCAGTTGCAGTTGCCTCTTTCGTCACATCCCATAGTCACCCAAACCAAACAGAGCCAGCGAAGTGACTAACTATGTATCTTTCCGACGCAGGCTTCCTTTTCCCTCCCCCCTTCTCCAAGCAAACCAAGAAAGACTGAAGGAGCGAGCAAAAAAAGAGTTTCCTTTATAAGAGCCACTACAAGTACCTAACTGCAACCGAGGACTCGCCGCTGGCCTGATGAGGAAACAAGCGCGGGGGAAAGGACGTGATGGTGTAGTTGGCTAATGACTTGGCTAATTATGCTCCGATCATTTGCTCATGGAACCCCCCGCGATCTTGACATTCTTCCGGCAGAAGCCGGCGTGCGATGCATCTCGCGCCCCTTGAACTGGCCGCACCGGTGGAGCAGTAGTTAGCTTGCTTCTCCCCCAGCAATTTACTGTGGGCTCTTGTGAGCCCACAGTGAACCTCCTGGCTCAGAAGAGGTAAGACCACCCCACAGTCCCTGCGACATGCTGTCTGTTCGACTCATGAACCGTGCGCCGCGGAACGACTTCAACATCAAAGGTCATCAATCTAACTGTGATACATAGACACGGATGCAAATTCCGTCCGGTGCATACCACAAATATTTTTTGCCTCGTTCCTGGGCAGGCAGAATACCCAACCGCTCTCCTTATTTTCTGTGTTATTGGGCCGGTGGAATGGTACAGGAGCTCCACACTCGACGGGCTCACCGCCGCATGAGGCCGGACACGCAGGCGCAAGACGCGGCCCCTCCCGCGCCCCCTCTGCCACCTAGAGACGGCGTACCCTCGGGGTCTCCCCCTTAGCGCGTTTGCGCTGCCATCACCTCCTTTTTCCTACTTGTTTCTCTCTTTGTTTGTACTTCCCTTTGTTGTTTCCTTTGTTTTTGTTTTTATGTTTGGTCTGCATCAGCGGCGAGGCCAGGATTCTGGGCCAGGTTTGGGGCCACACAAGCAAAGGACAGCCTCTGGGCTGGGCGGGTGGACACACTGTAGTCATTACACTTTGTGCGGGGGGTTTCTGTATGCATGGTTTGGATTTTAGGTTTCTGTTTCTGTATGTAATTTCTGGTACTACTTGTAGTCCCCTGTCGTATGCCGAGAATACCTCGCGAGTAGACAGGTAAATAAAGAATCAATCAATCAATCCACACTCGACGGCGGCCACACCAATAATGCACAGCTCGCAATTCTCGCCCTCGTGATGTGCTTTTTGGTGTTGCTCTCTGAACAAATGAATGTGTGTGTGACAGCTCCTTCTTCCGTGAGGGTGCCTTCCCTACTGAGAAGCCTTGCTTGTCGTGTCTGCCTATTCTGAGGATACATGCCCAACGAATCAAAACAGAATGGCTGACTGTTGTTGTGGTGTCTTTTTCTCTCTTTTTCCTGTCTGCCTTATTTTTGGGGATACAGCTGGCTGTCTTCTCTATCATCACCACCACTAACCACCCAACGCCGGCATTTATTTTCTCGCGTCTTTCTGCCGCCCGCTTTATATCTTCATCTGCTTGACGCTTTCTCTGTTCTCTAATATTCTCATCAGTTCTGTCTCTCGATTATTACTTACTTTTGTTGGTTATTTTTGCCACATCAATCTCGCGCTCATTGCTGCTATGGCTATGTTTTGCTGATTACGATCAAGTCCAGACTTCTTCCACTGTTTCTTATCGACATCCCTTTGTAACCTCACGACTTTGCTCGGCCTGCTAGCCTTATTAGCATTGCCCCAAGTCCAACGCTGTATTGATACCATCCCGCGGAAACTCTAGTCCGCCTTCAGCAAGGCCGTGCTTCCTCGCATCCAACCAAACATTGAGTGTGACGCTACTACGCTTCCACTCAATTGTAGTGGCTTGGGTCTATTAAACCATTATATTTTACTACGTCTTTCACCTAGCCATCACCGCTCCAGTTTCTCGAAATGCTAGAACCTGGCAATGAGACTGTGTGGCCTACTCGCCCCCCGCCCTCACCACCAGCGGAACAAAAACCCCAAGCTCCCATCCCCGCTGCCATCGGAATTGGCGAGATAGACTCGACCCCGCCTTCCTCTCCAGCAAATCCTGGCCAACGAGGAAACAGACCCTAGAATGATTTTGTGTCCGCTATGAAGTCCCTCGGCCGTAATCAAGGTAAATTCCGCTTGGAGCCATTTGTCACGGATGGAATACTAAACACCACGTTTTAGACCCAAGCTGTGATACCCAACTCAGTGTTGCTCGGACTCATAGCATCAAGCATCGCCCTACCCCTCCCACAAACCATCTTCAACAAGTTCGCCAGGGTCGCGCAGACAACATTCAGCAAGCTGCAAGGCAGTCTGATATTCTTGAACAAAGTGGCGCTAGCGTTAGCGAAGACAAATATAATCTTGAGCCTACTGTGACTGTACGCCCCGTTGAATCTGGAACTGTTAACAGGGCCTATAACCCAATCCCATCTTCACGCCCGCACAAACGTCGCTCAGCACAGCTCACTGAGTCTGCCCAGAACCCGTTTTGTCGCTCTGCCACATTGTCTCGCTCATCTCATCAGCTCGTACGTGCTGTCCCCACGATTGAGACAGTCGAACGTGTCGCAGCAGCCAAGGTTTTCCTTGAGTCGTATTTCAACAGCATTAAGGATCGCATTGATACACGCGAGAAATATCGACTCTACATGGAAAATGAGCTTAAAATGGCTGGAAACCTCACTGCCGAGCAAAAGGCTTTGATGCGAATGCTCTTCAATCAGGAATGGGCGTGGCACTTGAGAGAGACTCGCTTTCTCAAGGCGCGAAGCTCCAAAGCTACTCGAGGACTTGCACCTTCGCCGGCTGCTGACGACTACGACCAGATACGAATTCTTGGCAAGGGTAGTTTTGGCGTTGTCAAGCTTGTGCGTGAGAAGACCCCTCTTGGAAGTCGCAGTCAAGTATATGCCATGAAGGTCATTCGAAAGACAAACATGCTTGTGTACGGTCAAGAAGGGAATCTCCGTGCAGAACGCGATCTTTTGATTGCCGCCCAAGCCTCAAACTGGTCAGTTTTTCATACTTGCCGACTGTGTTTCCGACGTAATTTATGGACTAACACCATATAGGATCGTCCCCCTGGTAGCGAGCTTCCAAGATGCATCTAACCTTTACCTCGTCATGGAATACATGCCTGGCGGCGACTTTCTGGGATTGCTAGAGCGTGTGGGTTCCTTGAGTGAGCCTACTACACGTTTCTATATCGCCGAAATGATCATGTGCATTGAAGAAGCACACAAACTGAAATGCATTCATCGTGACATCAAGCCCGACAATTTCCTCATCTCTGCTTCGGGTCACTTAAAAATCTCTGATTTCGGACTGGCTTTTGACGGCCATTGGTCTCATGACAGCGCTTACATTAGCGCTCACCGTTATTCAGTACTTGACCGAATTAGAATGGAGCCTCAGGATGAGCAGATTTCCTCTATGAATGACGAAGCCTATCATCGGCACCGACGCTGGCTTCGGTCTGTAGAGGCTGGAATCAAACGTCATTGCCGAGTATTGAACGACGGCGAGCCCTTGCTTGAGTGGCGCAAAAAATTTGGAAAGCGAGAGTCTGTCCGTTCCATTGTCGGCACCAGTCAGTACATGGCCCCTGAAGTTGTCCGTGGTGACAGATATGATGGTAGATGCGACTGGTAGAGTCTAGGCGTCATCATGTTTGAGTGTCTGTATGGCTACACGCCGTTCTTCTCAGAGCGTGGTCGTTCATTCACACGAAAGAATATCCTCGTAAGTCGATCCCAAGAGCCTTTTATTATTGACGTCGGCTACTAACACATGGTAGAACCATGAGAAGCGTCTCGAATTCCCCGAGGTTCCCATCATCAGTACTCGGTGCAAAGATCTTTTGTTTTCTCTTCTACAGGAGCCAGAAAAGCGCATCACGGCAGAAGCATACTTCCATAAATCGAAATCCCACTCCAAGATGAGCTCATCGGGTGACTACAAGTGTGTCGTAGCCAACGATGCTGCAGGTATCAAGGGTCATAGTTGGTTTCGCTGTGTGGATTAGGAGAACCTGCACCGCATTACTCCCCCCTTTGTCCCTGAAATCCACAACCCGGGAGACACAACGTACTTTGACAGCATGAAGAACATCAGTGACTGGTCAATGACGGAGGATGAAGAAGACAATTCTGAAGCCGACCTGCCACCGATGACTCGCGAAGAGGCCCGCAGTATTCTAGGAGTGCCTTCGGCCGGGCTATGCGATGTTGCAGCTGGATTGACTTGTGGTACATACGATAGTCACCGGCTGCACATAGTGTATGAAGAGATTGACCGCTCCAGATTCAACCGAAAAGATCGCGAACAACTAAAGGCTTTCCTTTTCACACATGGTCCGGAGGAGAAACGACGCCCCCGAGACCTGCTCCTACGCTCCCAGGAAACCAAGTCTAGGGCTATGGCTCTGCGCAAAGAACTTGCTTTTATTGGATACACGTGGCGTCGCAGGCGAGTTTACAACTACGGTTTTATGCCCCAGGTTGAGGGCTCAGAAGGGTTTGCAGATGGCCTTGCTCAGGTGGTCCCTCCCACTACCCTACCCCTTCCGGCAGATGCAGGATCCTTGCCGGTGCCCTTTGTCTCTGCCATGACGTCAAAATCGGGCCGGAAGCTTTTGAATGAGACGCCGGTCATCGAGTAGGCTCTGGATCTTAGCCCAACCCAAGTATGCCGAGCAAAAGCTTGGGTGGGCAGACAACTAGGAAGACACGAACACGGATACAATGCACATGGTGTTGGAAGGGCTTCGAGGCAGCCGTTCGACTTGGATGGCATGTGACGCCACTGGTTCAGCCAAGCACAGGCGGGGGGAATGACTTGAGTTGAGATTAAACAGTTTTATAGTGTTATTCAATTATTGATATTAGGGTTTCCACATGGCCGATCAAAGAGTCAGGCCTAGACAGCCATGGTAAGCCCGCATCTTTGAGCAAGAGACAGGATTACAATGATTCTACTTGTAGAGAGACGTAAGACTAGCGTGCATGGGGTATAGAATTAGATATTTATAGTTATATAAAACTAAGGATAAGGCTGAGATCAGGGAATAAACAGTGCAGATGAAGCAGGGGAAGGGGAAATGCAGAATCTTTTTGAAGAAAAACAAGCAAAGACGGGTTGATGGATGTATGGGAGGGATGATTCATAAGGGCGTTAAGCGAGGGTTAGAAGAAAAGAGGAAGAAGACAAGACAAATATGGCCAAGAAGGATAAGACAGCATCAAAGAAAAAAAAAGGGTGAAAGGCATCAGTCGGCCTAGACCATCTTTTCCCGATCGTCGGGCGGGAGCGCAGACGCCGCTCCAACGCCAGCATGTAGAGCCATGTCGCCGCCGGCCTTTGCATTCATGATTTCCCACTCAAACTCCATGAGGGCGCGTTTTTCCGAGCCGCCAAAGAGCAGGCAGATGAGGCCGGTGACGACGCCAAAGACGAGAACGAGCGACGAGACGAGCAGCAGCACAAACGAGAGCCAGGCAAACGGGCTCCACCAGATGGCGACCAGGGTGCCGACGAAGACGGCAAGCGAGAGGTAAAAGATGACGGCCTGCCAGTAGCGCTGGTCTTCCTGGCGGCGCATGTAGACGCGCGTCAGGTCGAGGATGTCGTCGTATGTGCCGCCCGTCAGCAGCGAGGTCTCGGCGTCGGGCACGGCGGACCCGTGCAGTTGGTTGTCGAAGAACTGGGTCTGGAGACTGGGCGCCGAGGCCGAGGATGACGACTGCTCGGCGAGATCGGCGACCGGCTTGTTGACTGGGGAAATGGCTGTGGTGGGCGTGTGCAGAGCGAGGGTAGCCTCGACTGAGAAGTGGTCGCTCAGAGAGCAGCCAATGGTTTCATGGGGCTCAATCATGCCGACACGCGAGTCCTTGACGACCCAGCCAGCCGCGCCAGGGGGAGAGTCCGGGGTGAGGCCCGTAGAGGCAAAGATGTAGTCGAGGCGCTTGCCGCGGCGGTCCTTGGTGTCTGGCGCAATCTCAACCTTGATGCCCTTGAAGAGCTGCTTCTGCTGCGAGGGCGCCCAGCGCCATGAATTGAATGCGCTGTCGGAGGTGGCGCCATTCTCCAAAACGTTGAACTGGGCCGTGGGCAGCGGGCGCTGACGCGCGCGTTCCGACGGATTGTCGTAGGGTCCAATGGCGCTGTCGGGATGTAGCACGCGCCAGACGTCGCGGACCGGAGCGTTGGCGGTAATCAGGCGGTGCGGGAAAGACAGGGGGATCATGTTGAAGTCACCCATGGCAAGGACAAGATGGCCGCGATCACAGGCAGCACGGAGCAGCTTGGATATCTCCCAAGACTGAGAGAGCCGGTGGCAGATGTACGAGTCCTTGGGCCCCGATTCATAGGGCGCATGTGTCTGTATCCGAGTCAGCTTGGTTGGAGCTCAAATATAGAAGTGGAGCGAGCTAAAGCCACAACTTACGTGAGTATTGAACACTTCGACAACATCTCTGCGGCCCGGTCCATATCGAATCATGGCCCAGGCAATTCCCTTGCCGACATACCAGTCGCCACGCCAAAAGGCCGTCGGCCGGCCGTTGAGTGGATAGGCGCGCATAGAGCTTTCCTCAATTGGCCAGCGCGACAAAATGGCCAGGCCGCCACCAAAAGAGCCGCTAAAGTAGAACTTGCCGTAGGGAAGCACAAAGCGGGTTTCGCGGCGGATAGCCTCGTAGTCGTCCTGGCACCAGCATTCCTGCAGACAGACGATATCCGGCGCCGGGCTGGCGGCGGCAAGGCGGCGGCCAATGGTCGCAAGGCGTTCGTTGCGCAGCTTAGACAGCGCCTTGAGGCCCCAGCAGTTGAGCGTCACGAGCTTGATCTCGTTGGGAGTAGAAGCCATGTCGACTGACTTGTTGCCGGTGGCAGACGCGGAGGCCGGGTCGATATCGGTGGACGATTGGTCGAGGACGGAGACGGAAGAAGAACGCGGGTGCGGAACGGACGTAGACGGGGGGCCGGAGGAGGAGGAGGGAATGGTGGAAGAAGAAGAAGAAGAGTTCTGGCTCTTCTGGTGCCGGTTTCTCAACATTGAAGAGACAAAGAAGAAGAAAAAGAAATAAACCACCCAAATACCGAATACAGAAGGAACTGGAAGTGAAACCAGGAAAGAGCGCCCAGGAATAAACAGCTGGAAGAGAAGGCAGGCCGCCGATGTCGACAAGGAAGCTACCTAGTTCAGTTTTGGTTGTTGCAGTGTGTTTTGGTGCAGTTGCGCGCCACGAAGAGGAAGGCGCGGTGGGCTACTTACTCCTTTACTCCCTGTCTAGGAGCCAGGCAATTAAGCTAAGCAGCAGCTTTAAACCGGGGCCTAAATTACATGATGGCTGTTCACAAGGGAGGCGACGCTGTTGGCCGGGGTAGTTGCTGGGAAAATGAAATGCCAGGACTTCTAGATGCTACATTAGCAGCAGTTATGCATACAATATAGGAAGGGGCCGGGTGTCGGGGCCGGGTGCCGGCTGATATCTCAATGGCGCCGCCGCACACACGATGTCGTTCTCTGTATTTTCTGTTCTTTTTTTTTTCTTTGCTGTTTCTACCAGCTAGACGTCCTGTGCATGAAGCCGCCATCGTTCTACAAGTCCCGACGCAGTGAAACATTCCAATCCACGTCAAAGCACCTCTTCACCTGAAGCAGGCCAGCACGTCTAGTCTCCTCCATGGCTAATTTTGGCTGCCATTGGGGCGGTCTTGTAGTCTTGTATCCCTCCCTGATCGTCTGATCTCGCGCGAAACAAGACGCAGCCCAATTCAGGGGATCTTCGGCAAATTGGACTGTTGAATTGGCCGTGACCAGAAAAAAAAACCCCCCCAGCTCGTTCGTGTTTGTTTTGTTCGTTGTGTCGGGCACGTGCGAGGCACTGTGCCGTACTGTGCATGTGTTCGTCCGTTCCTCGTTCCTGGACCCACTTGTAGCCTTGCATATCAGCCTCGCAGCCAAAGCTTAATTCGACCAACGTCATAGGGGCTCGGATCGCTGTGAAGCTCTCTGTGATGCGCATCATTTTGCGGCCCGCGTAAGCCCAGCCAACCGACTCAATACAAAGTACAATTGCCCTAGAACTTGAGTCTCCTGTCTCCCACGCGCATTCTTGGGCGCTTTTTGCTTCTACTTTTGTTCTCTAGAGGGCTCTTCTCCTCTAGCTTCGACTCCCCCCGGGCGACCAGGACACCGTCCCCGGCGCACAAAATGTCGCCCGACCGCTCGCCCCGCCCTCAATCACGCTCGCCTCTCGACCCCGACCAGCGCTTCTACTCGTCTTCTCCTTCACGCTCAGCATCGCCGCGGTGCGACTCACGCGACTCGCTGCGCCAGCGCCACTTCACCGCCGCCTCTCCGTCCACGCCGCAAAGCCGGCACACCTCACCATCACAAACACCCTCCGCCTCCGCCTCCCGCTCTCCGTCTGTCTCCACATCCCCGCCCCCAGCTCCCAAGCCCTCGTTCCAGCCGCAATTCATTCTGCATGGACACACCAAGCCCGTCTCGCAGGTGCGCATCTCGCCCGACGGCGCCTGGATCGCCAGCTCCTCGGCCGACACCACAATCAAGATCTGGAACGCCGCGACCGGCGCCCACGTCGACACGCTCGTCGGCCACCTCGCCGGCGTCAACTGTGTCGCCTGGGCGTCCGACAGCCGCACGCTGGCTAGTGGCTCCGACGACAAGGCCATCCGCCTGTGGGACCGCGTGACCGGCCGGCCGATGCTGACGGCGCGCGGCGTGATTGCCGCGCGCCACCACGAGCAGCAGCAGCACACGAGCCGCAATCGCAACGGCGCCGCTGCCGGTGCTGCTGCGAAGCGCACGGCAAATCTGCGCGTCATGGACCCTCTGGTTGGCCACCACAGCTATGTCCACTGCCTCGCCTTCTCGCCAAAAGGAAACATTATCGCTTCCGGCTCATACGACGAAGCCGTCTGCCTCTGGGACGTGCGCGCCGGTCGTCTGATGCGCAGTCTGCCGGCGCACAGCGATCCCGTTTCCGGAATCGACTTTAGCCCCGATGGAACCCTAGTAGTCAGCTGCTCGACTGATGGACTCACGTAAGTACTCCCCCTCCGTCCTCCTCCTCCCACTCCCCGCAGCAGCATCTCGGCCACGGACTAACCCTTCCTCGCCCTCCCCGCCACAGCCGCGTCTGGGACGCCACCACGGGCCAATGCCTGCGCACCCTCGTACACGAAGACAACCCGCCCGTCGCCAACGTCTGCTTCTCGCCCAACGGCCGCTTCGTGCTGGCCTTCAGCCTCGACCACTGCCTGCGCCTTTGGGACTACGTGGCCGGCAAGCCCAAGAAGACGTACCAAGGCCACCGCAACGAAAAGTATGCGCTGGGCGGCCAGTTTGGCACCTTTTCGCGCCATCGGCACGCCAGCACGACCGCCGCCGCCGCTGCTGCTGCTGCTGCGCCCAACGGCTGCAGCACCGACACACCGACCGATCCCGACGCCGATCCTGATGTCGATGCCGATGCCCCCGTCGCTTACATCGCCTCCGCCTCGGAAGACGGCGCCATTGTCCTGTGGGACGTCAAGTCCAAAGTCGAGATCCAGCGCCTGCGCGCACACGACGGCGTGTGTATCTGGGTTGACGTCCACGGCGACACAATTGTCAGCTGCGGCTTGGACGGCACCGTCCGCGTCTTCAAAAACAATTCACCCGCGGTGCCACGGATACAAAAGCAGGCCCAATCTCAATCTCCCTACACTGATGCTGCGCTGCACGAAAATGACGACGAGCCCGTTCTCAGGCTGTAGACACGACTTTACTTTTTGTCTAGCCGCATCACTAAAACAGTCGCTCACGGTTGTGAATACATCTACAAAAAAAACAAATCATGTCATCGTGTTAACTATACCAATACAAAAGACAGCATAAACAAACTTCGTGTGACTCGTAAAAAATACAAAGAGCTGAACCCTCTCCCTCAACCTTGCCGTAACCCTAATCAATACAAGTGCATCCACAGCAAGCCCTTCTCAAGTCTTGACCACAATTTCTTTCTCTCAGATCGACTCCCATCCTCCGTTGTTGACATCTGATTCCAGCCTTCTGCTGATAAAGCTTGGGATTCCGTGGTTCAAGAAAGCCGCACGTAGAATGTCGTAGCGCTTCTGACTCAGATTCAGCTGGCGGCCGTGGCGTAGGCCCATGTCCGTCTCGCCGTACCGGTCAATGTAGGGCGCGTGGGCAAACGAGCCCGACCGGCGGAACAGGTAAAAGGTGCAGCATTTGCGAATGTTGAGGAAAATGCCAGTGGTGCCTTGGCATCTAATTAGAGAGAAGAGAGTGTCTTGTTAGCATGGGTCTTGCATAGAATTGCTGGGGGTCGGTGGTGTTGTTGGCATAAACTTACTTCCACATGTGTTGCTGCGTTCCTCCAACCGGAATCTTGCCCTCACCCTCAAACTGCACGTCCTTGAGGCAGCATGTGCTCTGGGCACAGAAAATCTCACCACACACCAAGCAAATGGTCGCATCTTGAATGTCCTTGCCCGTGGTCGGGCAGCGGTGGCGCGTAGCTTCTTCTATCAGCGTGTCAAATGTCTTGGGCAGCCCAATAAGCTCAAAGATGGCCGGGTGCGCCAGGCCCATGGGCACAAACGTACGCGACTTCTCCATGACGCCCAAACTGTTGACGACAGGCGCGTTCGAGCCGGGCTGCACGGGATACAGAAGATCGTGGCGGATCCAGCCAAACACGAGATGGTCAAGACCCTCGGGCCAGCCAAGCGTGGTGCCGCTGGGCAGGATGGAGGCAACTACATCGTCGAATGACGGCAGGCAGAGTGCCTCAGTCAAGCGGGTGAGCTCATCGGCAGCAGGGTCGGAGGGGCTGTAGGCCGAGAAGTTGACGCCGTACCTGGCGTACATGAGAATAGCCGTTTTGCGGAGGAAGGTCAACGCATATCTCTTTACAAAATTGTAGATACCCTCGAGATCAGCCAGTCCCGCCTGCTCAAAGCCCAAGTTCTCGGGGCTCGCATCCCCTTCAGTCGTCGTGTCGACAGGAGCCTTGGCTTCAAATGTCATTTCCATCAGTCGCTCGCAAAACTGGGCAAAGTTGCGAATGTTGCTGGATGCGTCTGCGGGGAGTCCAAAAAGTCGCTGCGACCAACTAGAAGCCGGAATATTGTTGCTAATACGATGCACAATACGCACCACCTCAGCAAGATAGCACAGCCGGACCAAATGAGCAATGTCAAACTTGTGCACTTCCGACATGCAGTAGGCAAAGTCTGTCAGCAGGACAAAGCCGTCGATAGCCAGAACCGGGGGGATGTTGTTAACGTCTTCGGGATCGCAATAGTCGCAAATGAATAGCTGTTTTAGCTGCGTGCAAGCATCTTTGCGGAACTGCGTCTCAATAAAGTTTTCGCCTCCAGATTTCAGTCCACCAATGGCAATGTATGTACGCGCTGTTTCCGAGAGAATCTTCAAGTACGTCATGGATAACTCGGGAATGCGGTCAACAAAGATGCCGGGAGCCATGAATGCTGGAGCCGACGCCGGTGATCCTCCGACGCCGCGCTGTTGGATCTCCACTGACGCAATGGAAAAGGCTACCGAACGGATCAACGTGTCATTGAAGCAGAGCTGCCTGTTGTCAGAGCCCATGTCGGAGGGGAGGAAGTCTTGGGTCCGAAGACTGTTGCTCATACGACTGTAGATCTTGGTTAGATCTGCCATGGCGTTGTTGGCACCGGGGAAGCTGCTCTCCCGCGAATTCGAAGGCTGTGCATTTTGTCCTGTCGGTCCTGCGCCATTGTTGCTGTTGTCACCAGCAGTTGTGGTGCCCGTGACACCAAAGGGTGCCCAAACCGATGTGCGTGTTTCTACCTGTGATGGAATATAAAATAACCACTGGTTGTTGGGCGCCTCTGTGACAAGTTCAGCCAATGGCCCAATCAAGGTAGAAGAGGCATATTTGTTGAAAGCAAAATCAACCTTGGTCTCAGGTTGTGAGCTCGCATAAGATGGGTGAACCATTTCCTGCTCAAGGAATGCGGACATCTTGGATTCGGGCTGCAAAACTCCTGGATAGCTTTCTTCTTTGGACTTCCAGACAATCGGGACAAACGTATTGGCAAGAGCCTTGCACAGTGGGCATACAAACTCGAAGCGTTTCAGGCTTTCCGGATGGTGGCGCGCGATTTGGTGTGCATGCCGTCTTTGTGTAGCCTCATAGTAAGTCTCAAAACAGCTGAAGTGCATCAAGTGTCCGCAACTGACTGAAACCGGGCCTGGGAGAGTCGACTTGCTAGAGAAGCCCTGTCCAATGCCTTGCTCCTCCGCCTCCAATGGGTTGCCAGTGTTGTCGTATTTGATCACCTTGGTCGTGTTCTCGCCTGACATTCCCGTTGGGCGGGTTCGAGACATTTGGTGATCTAGCGAGATCGTGGTGTTGAGAACTTCACGTACAACGGCCGGTTGTTGAATATCTGTCGCCCGAACGACACGGCTTTCGCAGAACATTGCAAAAGTACCAAACAGCTTGCGGTCGTCTGTTTTTTCTTGACACTGAAGGCATGTGTCACTGGGAAACTTCCAGATGGTTTGGTGAGTGCCATCGGCTTTTGCTTCTTCGTCTTCGTCCATGGAGTCATCAAGGTCGGAGCCCCAGTCAATCTCACCCTGGTTGCCCAGAAACTCTTTTTGCTGCTGTTGGAACTGTGCCATGACACGCGCTTGACGGCTGATGGCTGCTTTCTTCTTGCGCTCCCGCTCTTCTTCGGCGGAGACAGCTGAGTCCTCTGCAGCTTCTGGGCCATCAGTATCGATGGAAATGCCAAGTTCTTCATGGGCCTTCTTGAAAAGCAGAGGTCGTTGTTGGCTAATCTTGGAGAGAATCAACTCAATCTTGCGATGGCAACCCGCATACTCAGTCTTCAGTAAAAGCAGGCGCAAAAGACCAATAATAGTGTTGGAACTGATTGGGGAGTTGGGAGCTGGGCTTCTACCCTTTTGTGTGAGAGCTGTAGTAATAAAAGAGGCACATTCTTCATCATCACATTTGCTTTCATTGACCTTGTCCTCTGCAACAGCAATGAGGACCAGGTGAAGGACTGAGTTGAGATAAACCTCCATGCGCGATGGCTGCACTGAATACTTGCTGATACCTTGATAAAGAGGATAGAGCAAGCAATAGAAGATAATCTGGGCAAACATGCCTGTTCTAGTCAAGGCAGCAAGATCTTTAAAGGCACCCGAGTTGATTGGGCGCAGTTTGGGTTCGTAGACAATGTCCTCTGGCTTCTTTCCAATGCGCTGGGCTGTGGCTTGGCGGTATACCAACTCACTCTCTTCACGCTGATTGCGTGTAAAGTGACTATTGAAGATATCAATCTCTTCGGCGAGCTCTTGGCGCAGCTTAAAAGTGCCAACATCCGAGATTCCCTCGCGAAACTCAAAGTCACTAAGTTGTTCCAACACGCTGTGGAATTCTGGATGCTCCGAGTATCGATCGGGCACTTTGCTGGAGATTTCACTGAACGACAACGGCTTTAAACAAAGTACATGGATCAGATCTCGTCTCATAGATACAAGTATCGGATCCGGTTCTTCTTCGATGGGAATGAGAGCACACCGTTCGCTGAGCATGCTGATGAGGAGGTGGATCATTTCTTCGACGACATCCAGGTGCTGGCTCTCATCTTGGCTCTGGCACCTGATTTCAAAGAGTCCTTCCAGCCATTTCTCTTGGCCAAAGCGGTCTACAATAGACGCCAGCACGCGAGAAGGGTTGCATGTGACCGCAGCCGTCTGGAGCATAAATAGATCGCGTTGATAGCAAACATCACGCATTGATACACCCCGGTAAGTAGCAGCTTGATGTCTCAGACTAATGCCGTTTCGAACCCACATGTTGGTCTTGATTTGCGCCAGCCATGCGCATACGCGAAGGGGAAAGTCGAACGCGCTAACGAGGTAGTCCTCGGGTGTTAGGCTACTCTGGGTCATTTTCTTGTGGCCCATGGACCTGGGCTGCTGCATCAAATCTTCCGTTGTAAAGAGCAACAGATTGCGCAATTCTTCGTTGTTCATGGACCGACCACATTCGATTAGCCAGGAAAGGGTGTAATGCAAGGCGTGGTGGAAGCTGATTGGCTCCTCATCCACTACGAAATCTACCACAGAGGTATGTTCCATGGCAGCATCGAATTCATAGTCACCAACAGACTTGAACCGAACTTCGTGTTTAATCTCTGCGTTGGTGAAGCGGGAGCGTTCTGCACCAACACAATGCAAAATCAGGGTTTTGGCTGTAGTTCTAATGGCGTTCTTGAGTGATCCCATGTCGTCTGGCCCCAGATTGCGGAAAGCTTCAGAGAACTGGCGAGCCATGCGGTTGATTTCACGGGTAACAAGGGAAGCAGTGATCCAGCTATCGGTTTCGTACTCTACGTGCTCTCCAACAGCACGTGTGTTTGGGCCAATTCCCTGGTGAAGTTTAACCAGGTCTAGGAACTGCATAAGGTAACGGCTTTCAGTGCGGAGGCAGTGTTGCACATGAGGAGATGAGAACAGGTATTTCAAGTCCATGTAGAAGTGGTACATTCTACGGTTAGTGACGGAGCCGTTATCAAAAGCTAGAGTAGCAGTTGATGAGATTTCCCATGGATGGCTGACCTGACGTGTTGTCAAAAAGGTGTAAAGAATGGCAAAGAGGTTGGTCAAAAAGTTTGCCCGCTCTACCAGCTCTGCTGTGATCGAAGGTGTCGTGAACATTTGCAAAGATAGGCTGATGATTGAATGATCCGGTTCCCTGTCTCCAATCAGGTAAAGTTGCGCGAGGGTCGTGTATAGAGCAGCGAATCTTCTGCCCAAAATGTGCTTGAACTTGGGTATGGTGACCATGGTAGAGATGTAAAGAGACCGCAGATCATTGCGAACCTTTTTCCACATGCGCAGATCGAACAAGATGAGATGATCCAAGCGAACGCGCTGGAAAATATCACCCGCTCCCGATCCCTCCGGGTCACGGTACATGTCGGGATACTCGGTCCAGTAGCGGCCAGGCTTAGGCTTTTCGGATTTGTTCTTGCGATTGGGGGTTTTGGGAATGATTTCGACCTTGGGATATGCGTTTGGTGCAATCAAGGGCTCCACAATGTCTGTTTCCGAGGGCGTAAGATCACGGGCTCTAGCTCTTGCAGGCGGCACGGGTACAGTCTGTGGGCCCGGATCGCTCATTACCGAGACTGAGCTGGCAACAATAGTAGGGGCCTGAGGACCAGTGACTGGTGAAGGATCTCCGGCGCCGGTTTCTGGGTCCTCGGTTGAAGGGCCAGTAGCAGTGTCATTAGAGGCAACAGGTGGTGGCGGTGGCGGAGGAGGGAAGCCAGGTGCAGCAGGGTCCTCGGCCGGGACAGCTTGTTGGGGAATCCAAGCAGTGCCGTCTCCATCCTCTTCCTCGTATATTTCTTGCATTATGATATCATCCTCATCGTCGTCCTCGTCAGTCAAAGAAGTATCATTGTCGTCACCGGTAATCTCAATAATCTCGAGCTGGTCGCTGTCAAGATCGTCGTCGTCGAGATTTTGTTGGGTCATGTCTGTGAATCGTTGTTGGAAGGCTCGTATCAATGGGTGGCTCAGGTGTTGGGCGCGTTCGATTTGAACCTCAATATGGGCCTCGTCGTCCATCCCGTTGAGGCCAACAAGTTTGTAGGATGCAGAGCTTCCTTCTCTCCAGGGTTTAAGGAGTTCCTCACAAACTGTGTTGAGCAGGATATGGTGATCGTCCCCCACACTACAGCCAGAGATGTCAAGTAGCCATTCAACCATGGTCGCACACATTTGTTCGCGGAAGGTGTCGCGGGCCGAGCGGATAGTAATGGTGACACGAATTTCCTCGAGCTTTTTAGCCATGCGCAAAAGGGCGTCAATGTCAGAGGATGTAACGAGAATGCTGCGGCCTATAGCATCGGTTTCTCTGGCGTGCATGTGGCCATGGGCTTGGCGCTTTTTGCAGGCACGAGCAATCTGTTCCTGGACATCACGCATTGTGTGCTTTTCGTCGTTCCAGATGATCAAACAATATTGGGGTTCGTCTTCGGGTTGCTCGTCACCATAGTAGTTGCTGAAGAGGGTGGATTGAGCTTCATCCTTGAGAATGGACTCTTTGGTTTTAGGCAAGCGAAGCTGTTCGGGCGAGCAAGAGATGACGTCGCAGATGTAGTCCAGAACACGGCCGATAGTCATCCGCATGGATGTCTTGAGATGGTTGGGCAGAGAATCGGGCTTCTTGCCCTTGTCCTGCGAGTCTTGGCCATGGACATGTGAGTGTATAGTGCAAATCAAGGGAACCTTCCAGGCCTCGTCATCACCACAATCACAGCATCCCGTGTTTCCAGAGGATATGTTGATGCGGACCTGGTGGCCGGTGTGGTCTGTGGCATGGTAGCAGCGGCTGCACAGGCAGCATGTGTCGTCTATGCTGCATGTCCGACACATGTAGCTCGCCTCGCCGCTTTTAAGAATATGGCCGCAGCGCTTTCCGCGCGCAGACTCGCTGTACTCGGCTCCCTCCTCGGCTCCCTGAGCTCCGCGAAGCTTCATGTCGGCGGGCATGCCGTTGGGGAACAATAGCGACAGGTTTTCATCGTTGCCCGCAAGGGACCAGAAGAGCATCTTGCAGAGTTCGAGGGCATTTTCTTGGGTGTAGTTGTACTTGGACGTTTTGGGGAGATCGCGCAAGTACTCGCAGAGTTGTCGTTCCTGAGTGGACATGGCGGCAAAGCCGCCGGACTCGGACGAGGCCATGAGAGCGAGACAATTAGCGGGGGTGGCTCAGCCACGGTCGAGGCGGTCGAGGCGGGTCGGCGATGGAAGATAGGCGATGGGTGATGTGATGAGGGTGTGTTGGGTGACGGGCGTAAGGGAGGCAGGCGGTTGTCGCGGTATCGTGGAGCAGCGGGCCGGGCTGGTCGAGAGCAGCAAAGAAAAATAGGCGTGGGTTATTGTCACCGTTGCTGGTGCTGAGAAAACGGCTGCGTGCTGGAACAAGGGTTTTGTAGGGGGTTGAGGTGATGTTTTGCGTTGCGATGGTGGTGAGGAATGGAAAAATGGAGGAGGCCCTTGTCCAGGTTGGTTGGTTGGCGGGGTAGTCGAGATATGAAAAGCTGCAGCAGCAAAAGCCAGCCAAACTTGGCGATCTGACTGCAGGCTTTCAAACGCTGCAGTCACTTTTCCACGTCCACGGCGCAACCAGCTAGAGGGCAGTCAAAGTTGTTAGCCTGGGACGTTGGGTTGGATTATCAATCAGCCAGAGGCAAAGTCCACGCCGGCCCGACTTGTGCCAGTGGAACATGGACGTGTTACTGTAGTTGTGGATGGATGTATGTACATACATACTGACTAACCACACGTACCAGGTATACAATACATACAGTAGTTAACCAACTAGTTAGTTACTAATAGAACGTGTAAAGCGAGTCATTCGCAGGCCACAACGCCGTCGATTCTGTGTCGCCAGGCTGAGACAGAGGTAGGCTGGATGGTTGGACGACTGGGCGGTTGGATGGCAGAATGGCTGCTGTCAGGTTGGGTTGCTCTTGTAGTGTAACAAAAGGAGGCGCGATTTAGTGGTTGTGATGCAATCCAAGGAGAAAAACATAGCCAGCATCTAGTAATCTAGTTGAACTTTAAGTAGGTAGCTACAGCGCAGTGTTGCTGTTGCTGTTGCTGTCTTGAGACGCAAAAAAAAAAAAAAAAAACTCCAACTCCTGCCTTCCCGCCTGCGTCCATCGATGCCTCCACCCAACAACCAACGACACATGACATACATCATATACAGACCGCCCCTACGATACCACAGCCTATTCCATGCTTGCTGCCTTTACTTTATTGCTCGTTCCCCCCCTAGAGGAAAAATGCAACATGCACCAGAATTCCCGCTGCGCCGTGTAAACAAACGTAGTTAATGATTTCTAGAACGAGGTGGAAATGTAGTTTTCGTTTCCGACATATAGTACAGACAAAAAATCGATCAACGCAAACCCTTTACTCCTCGTCACCGCCCTCAATGTACTTGTTGCGAATGTCCTTCCATTGGCGCTGCGAGTCGTTTCGTGTTAGTACATGTGCAAAATACTGCGCTCGGGAATCTTGACTTACGCCCTTGTTCATGTTGTCCCAGATGCTGTTCATGGTGCGGTTGTAGCCACTATAATCGGTTCGCGTTAGCTTCTGACTCTAGCTGTTACGGATCATGGCGCAGTGCCGCGAGTATTGCTGGTTCCTCTGGTAAAAACAAAATGTCCCTTGGACTCCCATCTAGGGCCCATCAAGTCCAGTCATAGCATCTTCCTGTCTTCTCTCCCTGTTGGGTGTAACCTACATCTCGAAGGCGAAGCCAGCACCGAAGACGGCAGTCAGCATGAGGTAGTTCTTGCTGAACATAGAACTGTATGCAAAGGTCTGTTAGCCAGGTGTCTTCTTCACGGACACATCGGTTTTTGTGATTCAGGACCGGCCCATCATGTGTCGTGGTCTTGCTTCCGGCTCTGTTCCGCATCATCCGTCTGGCCGGCCACTTGTTGCTACAAGCCGAGCCTACTCTATCCACTTGGCCATTGAGCGGTAAGCTGGGTTTGGTCGAGCTCGCGGCCTCATTATTGGGGTCGTTATCAATCTCAGGACAAGGTTTGGGTTTTCGCTACCCGGCGGTCCACCAACTACGATCCCGCGATTGCCGAGGAAAAGGGCCTCTACGCTGCGTCTTCGATTGCGAGACCACGCACTGTAATCCGGAGTCTGGGGCGGGGTCTTTGAGTAGCGATTGGGCTCGAGGGAAAAACTTGCGTGTAGAGAGCGTTGACCATAGACTGAGTTTTTGCATCATGTTAGCAAAGCTACCCAAAAACGGCGTTCGTTTTTTGCGATGCGACTACACGCAGCAGCCGCGACAAAACAGCAACTCACCATCTTGGCGGTTTTTCTATGAATAATCACGTATGCAGAGACAGGAAATCGAGACGAATGCGTGGGTATGGCGGTAGCAAAATCCTAGCAACAAGGCGTCACGCTCAACTTTTACTCTTCCGATTCTTGATCGTTCCCAGGCCGAGCAAAAGGCCAATTGAGCCAATTGCGGAGCCTCGTTTATCGTCACGTGATGTCCTGACTGTCGTAGTGGGGCCCCCGTCATATTTTGGCCAGTCAGCTCCAAGGAATTTGACAGTGACTTGAAAATAACTTGACGGGCCTGCTTTGTACGACTAACTACATATTAACTAGTACTAGTTACCAAGCTCACAAAGCTCCCAAGGCGACCGCCCGGACCTGCTATTCGACGACCACGTTGGTTTGAGTCCGAGGCCAAGGTCTCAATAGTTGAAGGTCTTCATAATTTGATCCTCAAGGCCCGGGAACCCCAGCCTCGCGCAATTGTTTATTCACGTGTGACACGATGGCTAAGACCAGTTTCTCGGCACTCTACATTTCAGTTCATGGAGGAATCTCCTTGGGATACCAAAAACAGAACTTCTTCATTTTAAGAATCAATGTCACACTTGACACCACAATATTTGCAGCAGTTTTATCTAGCCAGCCGCGCAAACGCTATCCGTAGACCACTAAGAACGGCGATACACGGTTCGAGTTCATATCCTGCATCATCGCAAAGATACTGTTATTTGGTTAACTGAGCCAGATAGAGCTATTGCACACTGTAACAAGTCTTGGAATTCGCAAGAGGTTGAATGGTAACGTCTTATTCATTAGCGCACTTCCATCGTTAATCTTAATAAGCCCTGACTATGTCCAAAGGTCAAACAAGCCACTTCTTGTTATTGCTATTTGGCATAATCCACAGGCCATGATATCCAGTTCTCTCTGAAGATGCCACATCTTTCTCTAGTTATCCCAACTATTGACATGATCTTTGCATTGTATGTATGCCGATCAAGCACTGCATTATCCAGCCTGCAGAAGCTCGGTGCTTCGCCGAAGATACCTGTATCGGCAAACCCGTGGAGCATGGTGACCTATGCTTTCAACTCCACTGTCTACACCGCTTCCGGAACCTCAGAGAAGGATAGTTAGTTATTCCTTTTCACAGAAGGCAAGTTTGCCGGTGAACAGTCGCATTTCCTGAATTACATGCATAATACCAACTGATAAAGTACGGCTCGTACCTATCGTCTATGTTAAATGCAAGTACAAAGCAACGCCAAGCAAAACATAGATTGTTTGAGCTGTAATGTGGGCGTATATGGCGCCGTGTTCCAGAATATATTCACCATCAGCCTCAGAGCACTCGAGCCATGTCTTGGGTCAGCCAGGAAGCCTGTTTTGTCTATGACTAACTATGTGATTGTTCCCATGTAGTTAACTAGAAGATCCGAGAGCTCAACTTCTTGCGAGGCGACTTATTGTCTTGTGGAAGTCTCAATAGGGTCATAACCCTTGTATTGATGTAAAAGTGGCGTCAAGCCCCTGGATTCAGTCTAAATCAAACACAGGAGGAAAAGAGGAGCCGATGCAAGGAATCTAGTGCAAAAAGACAAACTACTGCAGCAACAAACATCAAAACAAACAAAGGCTGTGTAAACATGGTGGACGTGTCGCTGGAGATTGGCCAGGGGAGAAGAAAAAGAGCACAAAATTGCTGGCTTCAAGGAGGTGTGTCCTGGAGCAAAAACAAGCAGCACAGTCAGTGGTAATTAGAGATAATTAGCTGGTTACTTGGAGTATCACAGTGTTGGTATGATGGCTGTAAATACATATGTACATAGATACACATGAATGTCCTCCCTGCCCTGCTGCCCTCTCGCTACGGCAGCCCCTGGACTGTTAAACTGTTGTGCTGAGCCCGTCCGTCACCTGGCCACTTCGCCATTAGCTTAGCCTGGCCCCCTTCCCTTCCCTTCCCATTGTTTGTTTGCCTGATCGTTTTGTCGTTAGCTCCCTCCTGATCTCAAGTCTACTTTACTCCCCCCGCATTGGAATCTGTATCTGGCTACGCTTGCTTGTGCTTTGCTTTCTTTATCTGCCATTCCCACGCCCGCCTACAGGCTGTGACCGCTTACACCGTCCGACGCGCACATCAGCCAGCTGCTCTTCTCATCGCCTCTTATCCGAATGCTATATTAACAACACACTGCATTGATCCCTCTGCGCAACATATACGCTTACTGCCACATCATGTCTTCGTCGACGTACAAGCAGTTCCTGGCTGCGCCCAACTCGTCGCTGCTTTCGGGCGATGCCACGCTGCACTACATCACCACCACTACCACTATCTCGGGCGCCGAAAACATCATCAAGCACCTCAACACAGTTAGCAAGCAGGTCAAGAAGAAGACCGAGTCTGTGCTGGACGAGGTCAACGGCCGCGGTGCCAGTGTTGTCCAGCTTGAAACCACCATCGAGTTTGTCACCAGTGGCGGTCCCTACGCGCCAGGCCTAGATGATAACTTCCTAGCCGACCGCACCATCTCGATGCCCATTGTATGACGCCTGCATATACCCGCCATTATTGCCCCGTGCTCAGCTCTGTGATGTGCAGCGTTGCCCACACAAGAAACGAACCAGATGTTGCTAACGCCGCAATGCTCCCTACTATAGACCCATTTTGTCCACTACGATAGCGAGGGCCGCATTGCCCAGATTCGCCAGCAATGGGACCAGGGCGCCCTTCTCAAAGACCTTGACATCATTGGAAAGTCTGGTCGCAACTGGCCCATCCCCACCCACGGCGACCAGTTGCGTCTTATTGCCAACTGCGTCAAGTCCTCGGACAAGGCCATGCCCTCGAGCAGCTACGAGGAACGGACTTCGCGCCCGCAGCGGCCCCGCGATAACTCGACGCTGTCGCTATTCCGCGCCCGCGAAGACATTGAGAACGAGGCCATGCCTGCGGTCGCATCGCCCTATGCCGGTAACCGGCCGCAGCAGCGCTCTCTCCATCAAATTGTTGGCAACGAAAGCGACTCCGAGAACGAGTTTGACAGATCTCAGTCTCCGAGCAGACGCCATCTAGCTAAGGCTGGCGCCTCTAAGAATGTTGCCGCTAACCGCGTGTTCAGCGAAGAGGAACTTCCCCCTAGCCCCCCTCGCCAGGAAACTGGCCGTCCCCAGTCCCGCGTGAAGCCCGACCCGTCCAAGTATAACCACTTTGATTTTGACGACTTTAACACTCCGCAAAAGGTTGTTCCCAGCCGCGGTACGCGCTCTCTCAATGCTCGCCACTGGGACAATGACCCCAGTGAAATTCCAGAGACCCCTGTTGGTCACGGCAAGAGCCAGCCCAAGCCCCGCCGCGAGACAGAGAAGCATTTTGAGATTGAGGATGATGGCCCGGTAGTTCCCCGCCGCAACACACGCCCCCGCGGTACTGTCTCCAACGAGACTCAGGGCCTGTATGAGAACCATGTCTACAGAGAGGATGGTTCCGCGCCTACCCCCGCCCCTCGTGAGATGTTGAGATCGGATGTAGCTCACCGCCAGAAAGACTTCCAGACCAAGTACAAGATGACGGATGCTGCTGGCGAGAACACGCCTCAGACCAAACGTCCGCTACCGTCTGATCGCAAGAAGGTCCTCGAGAACATGGAGCCCAACTGGGAAACGGCTGATGTCTCGCCCGTGTCCACAAATAAAGAAAGCATCCGAGTTGCTGGAAATGGCATGGGATCTCGCAAGAACGTCTCTGGCGCTAAAACGGGCGACAGCGGCGGCATTCACATTGCTGGCGACGGCATGGGTGGCCCCAAAGGCACCAACCGCGATTGGCTCTTTGGTGGCGCCGCCGATGACGATGAGCCTGAGGCGCCCAAGCCCAAGCCCAAGCGGCTCAACAACCGTAACCAGCCCAGCGAGCATTGGGATTTCTAGGATGCTGGAGAGAAGAAAAGGATGCAGAGCAAGCTCGTAAATATTACGGCGAAAGAGCGGTGGAAGTAACTCCGCTGTGCTCTCAGGACGGGCCTATTCTCTACAGTGCATTGATTTGTAATTTGTTTCTTTAGTGAGTGTGTGTAGCTTATGATGATCAAATTGTTGTGTTTATAGACTCGCTGCTAGTACTCTTGACATGTGAAGGAACAATCGTGAATCTGTGGCGCCTGTGGCTATGTGTGGCACGGACGGCAGTTGCACACGACAGATAATAGCTGTCGATCCAAAAACAGGCCAAGGGGCGTGAAGAATCCTCCAGCCTAGCTTTCAGTTATTTTTAGGAGCTGGGCTCTGGGGTTAGGGTTAGCCCGAACTGGCTGCCGCGATAAATAGACTCGTCCAGCCCGTTCATTGTCGTATATTCGCAACGGTGCTGGGTAAAGCGGGGCCGGCGGCGGGCCGGCCTATTTTTAGCGGGCACATAATGGCAGTTGGAGGGTGGTGGATGGGCTGGGCGAGGCGGTTGAAACGCAGGCCCACGAAAATGTGAGACCATCCGGCTGTTAGCGGATGCACGCTCGTCTCGTACCTGTGTGTACATACGCACATACATATTGTAACTCGTTCATGTATGTACTTGTAGCTTGGCCCTAGCCCGCCAAGGCATGAAGCCGGCAAAGAAAGAACAGAGCTAAAATGGGAAAGTGCGCCTAGGAGCACTGACGCTGTTCTGGTTTCATTGGTCATTGCTGTGAAAAAATACTTGCCTGATATACAAGGACTGGCCGCATATATGTTGGGGAGGTGTCGTCCTCTGTTGCGAGTTGTTGCCAGTGGCTCTTATTGTGCGGCCAGTGAAAGAAAAATCTGTTCTTTTCTTTTCTGCACCTGCTTCTCTTCTATTCCATCTTTGTTTTTTTCTCTTATCTCCTGCATTGCCTCTTCTTTTTTTGTTTGCATCATTCGCGGCTGTTTTGCAATTCGTCATCCTATCAGAAGCCGCCGCTCCTTCGACAGCGACCCTAGGGACCTGCGGGAAAAGAAACCACGAATCCCACTATATTCAATATTGCTAATCGTCAAGCTATCCTTCCCGTCAGAGGAGCTCGCCGTCTTCTGCTTCGCTTCTATTGTTTCTATTTTATTGCCTCTATCTTATTTTCTCCCAAAAGCAACTCAACTGCTAGCTATTTTTCGAGCTCTTTCGTCCGTCTTCCCTCACTGCCTTAGCACCGCGACAGCTCCATTGCTGCTCTATCCGCATCTCTCGACTCTCGATACCACAACCCAAAGTCCCTAAGCGCAAGTTGCCGCTGCCGCTGCCACCGCATATCCAACCACCATGAGGCTTGGCCAATCAAGCTTGGGGTGGGCAGCTGTGGCACAGTTGCTAGCCGCCAGCTCTGTGCTGCCTGGCTTTGTATTTGCTAAAGACGACTCGCCTACTATTCATTCCACAACCTTCTCTTCGCCGCCCGAAAACATCAACTACTTCAAGGGCAGCGACACCCTGCTATTCCACGATGTCGAAGCGAAAAACGTCTACAAATCCACAGATGGCGGCGACACCTGGGCCTTGCTTCCTGGCGTGCCTGAGGGCCAGGCCTACATGCTTGTCATGCACAAGTTCCACGATGATCGCGCCTTCGTCATCTCGGGCGAGCGTGAGCACTGGCAGACCTCTGATAAGGGCCAGTCATGGTCCAAGTTTGATAGCGGTGCCCTTACTAGTGGCCTGCGACCAGGCGTGATGCATTTCCATGCCGGGGACCCTGATCGAATCATCTTTAACGGCATGAAATGCGAGAGCATCTTCTGCGACGATATTGCCATGTACACCACCAACAGCTTCAAGGACGTTGGCTTGCCTCTGCGCGGCGACAACTCGGGTTGCTGGTGGGCCAAGTCCACTCCCGAGTTCACCACCGGCGATGATGAAATTGACTTGAATCGAGCCATGTGCGTCGTGCGCGACTTCTTCTCGCCCTTCAAGGAAGACCAGCGTCTTTTCTACTCCGACAAGTTCTTCGAGACCCATTCGGATAGTACCATTGACCAGACCGAAATCAAGCTACATGACGGCAAAGATGTGGTTGGTGTTGTCAATCTGGCCATGGTCAAGAAGTTTATCCTCGCCGCTACTGCATCTGTCGGAACCGATGAAATGGGTCTCTACGTCAGCGATGATACTGTCAACTGGCACCGCGCCATGTTCCCGACCACCCATAACCACCGCATCAACCAAGAAGCCTACACCATCCTTGAGGGCACTAACTACAGTATCCAGGTCGACATCATGACCACTCGCCCTTCGAATCCCATGGGTGTACTGTTTACGAGCAACTCTAATGGTACTTACTTCACCGAAAACCTCGAACACACCAATCGTAACATCCGTGGTCACGTCGACTTCACCAAGGTTGGCTCCATTGAAGGCGTATATGTTATCAACACTATTGAAAACTGGGAAGATGTCGATAAAGAGATTGATGTTGCCAAGGATATCATAACGAGTATTTCTTTTGACGATGGTCGCACGTTTGAAAAGCTGATGAATGGCGACGAAAAGATGAACCTTCACCTCATCACGGACAGTAACAAGAATGCTCCCCAGTTTGGAAATGCTGCCACCGGTCTTTCTTTGGCCAATGGAAACATAGGAAAGTACTTGACCGACATCAAGGATTCCGACCTCTATGTCTCCGACGATGCAGGCGCTACTTGGAAAAAGGCGCTTTCTGGCCCTCACATGTGGGCCTTTGGCGATCATGGTTCAGTGATGGTAGCCATTTCTGATTCTAATGCCGAGGATGTAACTGAGGTCTCTTACTCTCTAAATTATGGCGAGAAGTGGGAGCAAGTAAAGCTGCCTGATGGTATCAAGATGCAGCCTCAAGTTCTTTTTGGTGCGAGCGACTCATCTACGCTCAAGTTCATCTTGAAGGGTCATTCCGACGCCCACAGCAAGTACTACATAATCACTCTTAATTTTGAGAATCTCCTTGACCGCACTTGCGACGACAACGACATGGAGGACTGGCATGCTCGTGCCGACAAGGATGGCAACCCCTCTTGCATCATGGGTGCCAAGCAGACTTACCGCCGCCGCAAGAAGGATTCCGACTGCTTTGTCAAGAAGCCTTTTATCTCTTTTTATCCTTCAACAGAGTCTTGTGACTGTACCGACGCCGACTTTGAATGCGACTACAACTTTGTGCGCAACGACGGAAAGTGTGATATGGCTGGTCAGATTGTTGCCCCCGACGGCGTTTGCAAAGACCAAAAGCCCGAAGCTGTTTTCAAGGGCTCCTCTGGCTGGCGCCTAATTCCCGGAAACCAATGCAAACGCTCCAGTGGTGCCCAGAAAGACGATCTCATCGACCACCAGTGCAAGGACTCAACTGATGCCGCCCCTCCTCCTTCTCCCCCTAGCGATGACAACAAAGGTGGTGATAACAGTGATATTGCAAACGACAAGTTTGTATTCGAAACCCAGCTCAAGTACTTTGAGAAGGTCTATCTTGACCGTGGCGAGTCGAGTAGTCAAGATGACGAAACTGTCATTGTGCGGCCCTATGGCTTTGATCAAGGCGAGATCATTGTAGAAGACAAAGTTTGGTTCACTACAGATCAAGGCAAAACGTGGATTCCGATCCTGGAGGATTATATGATCCACGGCATATACCCACACGTCAACTTCAAGGACGCCGTCTTCATGACCGCTTCGGCCCACTCTGTTCTCGACAGAGTTGACAAGGTTATCTACACTATTGACCGCGGTTTGAACTGGCACCAGTTTGACCTGCCCCATCCCCCGATTTCAGGAAATCCCTTCTCTTTCCACCCAGACATGAAGGACTGGATTATCTTTATTGGCCAGGTTTGCGAGGAGGTCAACGGAAATTGTGTGCACGAAGCCTTCTTATCAGTCGACCGTGGTGACCACTGGAAGACCATTGCCCGCCAGGTCAGCCGCTGCCAGTTTACCGGCCATTCCGCCTACAAGTACCGTAACCAGAAGCAGATTATTTGTCTGGCTCGTGAGTCTGAGGGTGATAGTCCCCTACGCATTTCAGTCAGCAACGACTTCTTCAGCGAGGACATCAAATACCCCAAGCTGACCGACAAGGGCGGAAATGATATTGTCGTGAGACAGTTTGCTACTATGTCTGAGTTCATTGTTATTGCTGCCGAAGTTCCCAACACCCATAGCCAGCTTCTTGCTTTTGCTAGCATCGACGGCGAAAACTATGCCCAGGCTCACTTCCCTTTTAATTTCAACCCTGAGCACAGCGACGAATACACCGTTTTGGACAGCAGCACCCATGCTGTCAATCTATTTGTGGCCACTAATATCGATGATGGCCATGAGCGTGGAAATATCATCAAGAGTAACTCAAACGGCACTTCATATGTCTTGAGTCTGGCTGATGTCAATTGCGATGCCAACTTCTTTGTTGACTACGAGAAGATTCCCAGCGTTGAGGGTCTTGCCATTGCCAATGTCGTGGCTAATCCCGATAAGCCCAAAGAGGGTAAGCACATTCGCACCAAGATTACCCACAATGACGGTGCTGAGTGGATGTACATGGCTCCTCCTTCCAAGGATGTTGACGGCAAGGCCTTTGTATGCAGCTCTAGTACTGGCAACGATAAATGTGCTCTGCACCTCCACCATTACACTGAGCGCGATGACAAGAGACGTGGATTCTCTGTGGAGACTGCACCCGGCATTCTGTTTGGCGTTGGAAATGTCGGCCCCTACCTTGAAAGCATTGACAAGGCCGATACTTTTATGTCTTCTGATGGTGGCATCTCGTGGAAACAGGTGCGCAAGGGTGTCTGGACCTGGGAGTTTGGTGATCAGGGCTCGCTGCTCATACTCATCCAAATGAACAGTGGAATTAAGACAAACACCCTCTTTTATTCTATTGACCAGGGCGCCACCTGGACTGAGCATCAATTCCAAAAGGACGAGGCCGTGGTGACCGATATTACCACCGTCCGGAGTGGCACTTCCCGCAGCTTCTTGGTTTGGACCATGACCGATGACGACAAAGTATCTAGCACCCGCACCGACTTTTCCGGTCTCGCTATTCATGGCGCTTGCACTGATAACGACTACGATATGTGGAGACCCAGACACCCCATGCTGGACAACGACTGCCTATTTGGCCACGTTTCGCAGTACCTCCGCAAGAAGCCTGGTCGCAAGTGTTACAACGACCAGAAGGCGCGTCGTATACTGGAGTCGCTTGACTGCAAGTGCACCCGTCGCGACTTTGAATGGTAAGGAGCAACATTATAACGCCATGGCTCAAGACCCCATGAAATTCAATGCTAACATACCCAACTCTTTTCTAGTGACTACAACTTCGAGATGGATAAGCATGGCCAGTGCTCTCTTGTTCCTGGTCGTGAGCCTCAGTCTGCCAAAGACTTCTGCTCAGCCAACCCCGACGCTGTTGCCTTCTACAAGCCCTCAGGCTACCGTCGCATTCCGTTGACCACCTGTGTGGGCGGTGAAGAATTCGACAAGGTCAACGCCCCAGTTGCCTGCAGCGGTCACGAGGAGGAATTCAAGAAGGTGCATCGCACGTCAGGCATTGTGCTCTTCTTCGCCATCTTGATCCCCGTTGGCATTGCTGTCGCGGCTGGTGTCTGGGTTCACCGGAACTGGCACCGCAAGTTTGGCCAGATCCGCCTCGGCGAGATGGCCTACGACGATGACGATGACGAGTACGGCCTCGGTGCCCCATGGGTGCGCTACCCCGTCATCGCCATCTCCGCGACCGTCGCCGTCCTGTCTACACTGCCCATGACCGTGCAAGGCCTCTGGCGCTCTGCCACCTCGGCCTACCAACGAGTCAGCGGTGGCAGCGGCAGTAGCAGTGGCAGTAGTGGCGCGGATGGCTTTGGTGCGCCGCGGTTTACGACACGCGATAGCTTTTCGCGCGGGACTACCGACTATGGCATTGCCGAGGACGATGAGAGAGAGCTGTTTGGCGACGAAAGCGATGACGCGTAGATGAAACTGCGGTTCGGGAAGAAAAGTTACACGGGTAATAAAAGAGGAAAAAAAGGAAACGATGTGAAATAGAACAGGGGGAGGATTGTCTTTTCTTTTTTGTTTCTTTTATATAACTATATATACATGTGTACCGGATACCGACGTGGTGTAACCATGGAAAGGAGTGGTTGTATTGATGCATGGATTCCACAACCTTTGACGTTCTATTGCTTTTTTGTTTTGTCTTCTTCTTCTGGTCTTTTTATTCATAGGCGAATCATCATCACATTACTCTTCATTTTTTCGTGGCCTTGACTTTTATAACAAAGCCGAAATAAGTACAAAAAGTGTGTTTGTGTGTGGGGTGGGAAGATTGGTTGGCTTGAAGCCCAAGGCTTGCATTAACCATCAGTAGTTAGTTGACTAACTAGTGTAACTAACACGTCCATGTTAGTTAGTTACAGTGTAAGAGATGTTTTGAATCTGGATTGTGGTATCGAAGTTGGATTGAAACAGGGGATATCTACGAAGAAAAAAAAGGAAAAAGAAAAACAATAGCAAAACAGGAAAAACAGGACTTAGCAAAAGGAACAAGAGAAGAAAAAAAAGCAAAAGTTAACCAAGAAAACCTAGGAAGTATGTAGCAAGAAAATGAAGGAGGGGGGGGGGGGGGGGGGGAAGCAAGGGGGAATAGAAAATCAAAACAATTAGAAAAACAAAATCACGCTTAACAACATCAGAGCAGGATGAGTTCAAACAGACAGACAATACAACTCAGGGCAAGAAAATGAAACCCGGGAAAAAAAAAAGACAGCTATGGCAAGCAACGACGACATTAGGAAGTAAATGAGCCTAGAGACACATACTAGATAGAGTATGAATAGAAGGGGTGAAAAAAAATGAAGGGTAGGCGTGGTTCATGAAAACGTAGACAATTTGAAAATGTAAAGAAAAGGAAAAACAAAGAGGGGATATTTGGACCAGCAATATTCAACCTAGTACCAGGGGGGCCTTTGCTTAGTTGCGTCGTACGCGGTGCCAGATGCGCTTCATCATGCCACGATCTTGCTCGATGTCCAAGTCAAATGCTGCAAACTGTCGCTCGATGCTCTCCTTGGCAAACGACGAGTCACGGGACGACAAACCGGAGCCCGAGTTCATAGCATTGTTGCTGGAGAGTGGTATGCCAACGCAGGGGCCATCGACACTGCCGTTGTGGTTGTTGGTAAGTCCAAGGCCCACAGCGGTGATTGAAGTGGGACTGGATGGAGAGGATAGTAGGCCAGAGCCACTGAGACCAAAGTCCAGGGTCTGCGCGCCGTCACCTTCGTTCGGCTTGCCTAGTAGAACGGGAGAAGGAGAACCGCGGTCAAGGTTTCCACTGTTTGACAGACCAGGCAAAACCGAAGATGAGCCAATACTGTCAAACACGCTCGAAGAGGGTCCCTTGCGGTGTCCAGCAACCACTGGTGGAGATTGCCGGCTTGTTATTTGACTGGATGGTCGTGTATGTACGTGAACTGGGTGCTGAGCCTGGGACTGGCTACTCCAGCCATATATTTGGTCGTCATCAGAGCGCAAGTCAGGTCTGGTCAATGTCATACGGAGAGTCATTTCGCGGGAAGCGAGTGTAGTCTCAAAGTCAGCATGCGGCTTACTGCTCTTTTGGCCCTGAACAATGAGAACGGGCGAACGCATGTTAGTATTGGTGCTGGAGGCAATGCTAGCGCTGACAGGTTCGGAGCTAATGAACTTGGGCTTGATGGTAGATGCTGCAAGATTCAAGGTCTTTTTCTCATGCTCCTCGCGCTCAGTGTGCTTATCGGGTGGTGTCTGGGGCGTAGGAGGAGCTTCAAACTCTGGAGATGAACGCATGTCGTCTTCTACTCCGCTACACACAGAGGACTTGTCATCAGCAAGGAATGTGCACAGCTTGTCGTCCATAGAAAATTCGACCCGTGATGGCTTAGTTTTGGGCGATACTAGTGAGCTGGTGTCACGTAGTGTAGAGTCCAGAGAGAGAGGCAAAGCGGGAGACTTTGGGTCAGCAGCCGCAGCAGGGAACCCGTACTGGATAGCCTCATCAAACTTCTGCGGCGAAGCAAGGTATAATCTCAACTTGAGTCTCGCATTGGGATCGGAGTAGTGTGCGGTTTCGTCAATAGGACTAATGGGACTCATTTGATCATGAATCGGCGGTGTTTGTCGAGGTGTCATTAATGACAGAGCCCTTGATCTCCGCTTGTTATGGCGCACAGGACCATAGGGTCCAACCTGAATAGAAGCAACCGAGTCCTTTGTGGTAGGTCTACTGCCAGTTTGCACGGGGCGACTGAAGGGCATCTTGTTGATGGACAAGTGTCGACGAAATGAGGGCCGCGCCTTACTAGTACCAACAGGAATCTGAGATCTAAGGTTCTGGTGATAATCATCAAGATGCAGCTTCAAATCTAGATCCTCCTCCTCGTCCAACCACCGGAAGCTTTCCATAAAGTTTTCCTTCTTGGCCGACGATGATGAGTTTAGGGACGCCATGGGTGTGCTAAGGCTTGGTCTGTGGCCGCTCATGACGCTTTGCGAAGGCACTTTCCGCAAAGAGGGGGCAGCGTGTTCCATTTTGTGTAGAGGCGAAGGGGGGAACAGAGTAGCAGAGGCAGGCGTCTGGGGATACGTTATGGGCGAGTCAGAGCCAAAGTCACTGGGCGATATGAGCACAGTTGCTTGCTTGTGGAATGGGTTGTCGAATTCGACGTTGCCGTCCTCGTGTAGCTGCGTATCAAATGATCTACGCCGGCGAACAAAGCCACGAGAGCTGGTAGTGAAGCCGTCTTCGCCGTACACACTCTGGGGAGTTGGGTTTGAAGAAGGGCGACGATGGGTCCAATCAAGCACAAGGCGATCAGTAGAGGACAAAGTCGGGGCTCTAGCCAGCTTTTTACGGTGGCGAGCAGCAATGTTTTGCTCTTCTCGATCGAGGTGACGGCGTTGGATTTTGTCAGGAAGACTAGCGTAAAAGGAGGAGTTTAGAGAGTTTGCACGTGATCGTCGACGGACAAGGTCGCTGATATTGTAATTGGTCTCTAGCTTCCTAATACTCAGCTGCTTTCCAGGAGTAGGGAAGATCTTGGGAGACGGTGATGTCAAGTTATCGTCGTCGGTGGTCTGCTTAATTGGAGTATGGGGCAGGTTGGTGGCCAGGGCCGGTGAAAGGGTCGTCGATGGAGGCGGAATGTGAACCTGTAGCGCAGTAGGCCGCGGAGACGGAAACTGGTCGTGGGGGGAGGCTGATCGAGATTCTGAGTGTGGTTGAGATGCTGAGGTAGGCTGAGATTCAGAACAGGAAGTGTTTATGTGACAATCTCCAGTGGCATGGGCCTTGAAGAACTGTTGGCGTTCGCCTTCGCTAAAGTACTGCTCAAGGGGGCAGGCAATGGTTGGATTAGTGGTTGGCCAAAGGTCTGGCTGGAAGAAATCAAGGGGATAGAATCAATATAAAGACGGCAGGGAAAAGGGAAAAATAGATTGGAAAAGAGAATCAAGAGGAAGAGAAGGTCGAGGGATGAAAAGGCAAAGAAGAAAAGACAATACTTGCTCTCCACTGAAGGCAGGTGGCAGAAAAGGCTAGTGAGGTAGTTGCCGTATACAATGGCGGACGACGGACGGAGAATGAGGGGAAACGTGCAGGAAAAGGAAGGAAATATTGCAACAGGAAGGTGTATGATCAGAGGGGTTCCAGGAAAAGAAGGAGCAAGACCAGACAAGCAGGAGGTGACAGGCAACTGCCTTTCTTGCTTTTGCACTAACCAAGCGATACTACTGCACTAGAGCAAGCTAAGGCAGAGTTAAAATCATCTTAGGCAACTTGCTCATGACAGAAACAAGGAGTGGTCGGGGATTTCTAGCTCCTCGACTTGGTTGACTGGATTCCGAAGCTCAAGGGCACCAAATGAGTACCAAGAAGCAAGAAGAAAAAGAGCGGGATATGTGTGCGTGGGAGTAGGGAAGTGTGCAAAGGCAAGTGCTAGCAAGAATGGGGAAGGGGCAATAGAGCTGGCGAGCCTGGCCTATAAGATCACGCAGACGCACTTGCACTGGCTGGAAAAGGAAAGAGCCACCAACGAACAAACACAAGCACCCAGGACTTAAACTAGCAGGTACCTGCATCTGCATCTGCATCAGCATCTATTTGCAGTTACGCCTGGAGAGAGGTACAAGCCTTATGTACTTTGGTACCTGGATGCATGTGCATATCTACACTTTCTCCAGCATCCAGCATCCAGCATCTGGTCTTCTGTCTTCTGTCTTCTCTCCTATCTCCTGTCTGTCGCTTCAAATGCACATGCCGCTCTTGAACGCCGAAAATAAAAACACAGGCTCGCGCCTTCGTGCATTATGTTTGATGTGCAGTGAGCGTACTTTTTGTAGAAAGACAGAACGGTGTATGAAACGGGTTTGGGGAGTGAGACGGTCAGGCACCGCACCTTGAGCACAGATAACGTGCAGATCATCGGGATCAAAGCTTAGAGAAGCATAGTGTGGGAACCACACCACAATCCTGAGAACAATCACAAACAAGTTGTCTAGCTTTGTGACTGATTTCGTGACTGGTAGTCTCCCACGACTAATGCTTCGGTGGCCAGGGAGGGCCCTAGTAGCAAGGCAAGACAAGGTAAGCCTCGATGTCTGTGTCTGTGCCATTGGATACCGACCAGGAACCGGCCTGTTAGCCCTGGGGCTCCCATATATGAGCGAAGGAAGCCCAAGTCTGCTTTCAACTGATGTTGGGCCCTTCTTCCTCGAGTCCCTGCAAGGCAAATAGAAAAACAAGTGGGAAAAAAATCTCTTGTTCACTATTGCCAAAAAAGGGCGAGAGGAGAGCCAGAAAGGTGCCAGGGGCTTTTGCCTCATTGGGCCGTCGGACTAGCGATGTGCATGCATATGATTTGCAGGCCAGAGCATAAGTTGCACCGCACTCCATGGGGAAAGAAGGGAAAGGGGAACATGAATATGCAGGGGGTCTTGTTGCATGGGCCTGGGCCTTCTTTTTGGTGTGGGGACCGATACGCATACAATTTACTTGCATTGGCAAGTGTGTGCCTGAGCATTAGACTCGATAGCAAACACCGACAAAGGGGGCTGCCAGACTCACTCGAGGCTATGCACGCAGCGCAATCCAAATGGATGGCCCGGACCTAGGACTGGAGGGGACGGAAGGGCAAAAAGGAAACTCTGCTAGGAGCATCGGGGTGAAGAGCGCGCATTAAATAGCAAGATGGGGGAAACAGAAGGGATGAGGGGCCACTGCACATGTAAAGACTAGCTAGATGCATGGAAGCTCTTGTCTCTCGACTTTATCGCGCCGTGCAGATCAAAAAGATGGTGGACTTGAAGTTTCGAAAAAAAAGAAAAAAATATGAAGAAAAAGGGAAAATAGAATTGTCGAGGCCGGTGGCGGTCATGCTCAAAAGGGCCAAAGAAGCAATAGATCTGACTGTCAAAAGAGCAATCGACAGGCTAACAGGGGCCTCGGGCCTTCTTCCACGCCTGACAATGAACTATGTTGGGGGGTTTGCTTGCCAAGTTCTTGTTTACTGGACTAAGGCTCCTGGTTCGCTGCAAGGTTCCTACGGAGACCATCCCAACTACCCCGAAGTCTAAAGGCAACGAAAGCAAGTCAAGCATCCCGCCGTCAAAGAGGGACACGTGCAAGGCTTAAGGGTCATACAAGAGACGATGATTTGACTCCGAGAGCAAGGGCCCCAAAGCGATGCCAACGGAACATTGCCATGACTCTATAGGACGAGACGTGAAAATCATTTGCTTCATGAGGCAGGCGAGATCAGCCTCGAAGCTTCACGCACCCACCCAACATGGCATCGTCATCAAAAGACCCCTCCAATAATAACAAAGTCGATGCATATTCCGGCATTGAGTTGGGGGGGAGAGCAACAGCAGGTGAGGGGGCAATTCAACTTGAATGATTTGCCAATGGAAGCGCTAGCTCAATGGTCCTCGATGGACTCGATGGACTCGGCGGACTCGGGTATGGAGTAGTTGCCAATTCTGGATTTGACAGATGCAAAGCGAGAGTCATAAAAAAGGCAGTTGTGTCGAAAAGTAGAGAAGGAACTACAAGAAAGGTAGTAACCAACTCCAACGCAATGCTAGCTTCTGATTGGCTGGCCAACTCTCACGAGAACGACCATTCACATAAGAAGACCGACATGGTATAGGAACAGCCAGCCTTTAATGGCTCAAGGAGTGATTTGACTCTCGAGAAAAGGGAGTTACCTCTCGTCTCTTTCTCTTCCAATGAAATGTGACAGGGTGTAACTTGGGTGAAGTTGACATGAAAAGGACATCGAGCTCGTTGTACAAGTTGATTTTCATCAACTGAACAAAGGGATAGAAGTACGCCGCTAGGATGCACTAACACCAAGCTTACATGCTTCCACACTTCCACATGGTCTTTTAGATTGAATGGGGAAATTTTCAAAGCTGGGCAATATGACTTGGGCCAAGGGGCAGGACATGGAATAAAATAAACAATGGTGTAGGACAGGTTAGCCCACGAGAAGAAATTATTTACGTACCTTGCGCTGAATTGTGGGAGGAAGCATATCAAACTCTTTTGCCGAAAGCTGAGCTGGCGGAACTACTACCGACCGACTTGCATCCAAAGACAGGCTATCAACCATAGTGGCAGACGCTGTAGATGTTGCGAGCGTGTGGTTGCGGGTGTGCTGAGACGTCGCCCCAGACTTCAAAGACCCCGGAGAAATCAGATGGGCCAGTGAAGCAGGTGTGTGTGAGCTCGAAAGCGACAATCCGTGGGATTGCTTGCGTGGCATTGTGAGTGCGGGGGACGTTACGTCGGTTATAGCGGACGATAACGAGGTTGTACTCAAAGGCGCAGTCTCAAGCCCAGATGTAAATATACCAGTGGTTGTAGACGCCACTGTAGTATGGGACGAAGCACTAGAGGTAGAAGGCACAGTAAACAAAGATGCGCCTTCGGTCTGGGTTATAGGTCGGCGAACGTTGATGACTTCTGCACGAGCTGCGCCTGCACGTACTGCGGTAGCTGCAGTGAACACCACAAGGGGCTCGTTGAGTGTGAATATGCTAGCACTATCGTCAAAGTCTAGGGCGTCGGAGCAGGTAGTGGTGACAGTTTGTATAGATGCAACGGACAGATTTCTACACCGAGATGCTACGAGAGAAGGGTCAAAGTCGGCAGTGGCAGATTCGAGAATGAGTGTGTTGTTGTCGTCGCTGAGACTGAACTGTCTCTCTTTGTCGCCTGTCAAGCTTTGCTCGCTCTCAAGGGTCGGGGTGGCGGTAATGTCTTTCTTAAAAGAACAAGCTGGATCAGCAACAGCGGCAGTAGGTGTCGTGGGTGTCGAGATTGAAGAATCGATGCAGCTGCCAGAGTCAAGGACTGGCGCTAAAGCACGCGCAAGAACTAGATCAGCTTCTAGACTGAGGATAAATCCTTTTTCTCCGATAGCTGGATCTTCGTCACTATGCGGCGAAGTAGGCGAAGACCGGGCCAAAGACTCTAATACTGGCGAAGACGGAAGAGAAACGGCGGTCAAGGCTGTAGGAAGATGGTGGACTGAGCAATCGTCGTCGTCGGGGGATTCGATTTTGCAAGCAGAGACAGGTGAAGCTGCAGTCAGAGCCAAAACCGCGGGTGGAAGCGGAGGAACCTGGGGTACCAACGAAGGCCGTCTGGGTATAGTGGAGTGGGACTGTGACCGTTTTTTAAGGCGCTTATTTCTCTTGTTTTTGTTGTAATGGCTAAAAGTGGCTGATGCAAAGGTCGGCGAGCAGTAGGAAGAGAACAGTGATGGAGACGACGGCTGAAACGTAATGGTGGTAGTGGTGGTGGTGGGGGATGAAGATGGGGAAGAATAGGAAGAAAGAGACAACAATGGGGACGCGGAAGATATTTGGTGCTTCAAGACAAGCTTGTTTGGAGGCTTGGATCTGGCAGAAGACTTGTAGGTGCTTTGAAGCCAGGCTCGTCTAGGTACTACCGCGGATGTGAGCGCGGGCGACGTGGAGGCGACGGACGGTGAGTCCAGAGATTCTTTTGGCAGTGGCGTAGATTTAGGTAGACGTTTCGTGAGCTTGGTTGGGAGTGTTGTCGAGTAAGGTGTCGATGATTTCTGTTGTGCCTCTGCGATTGCCTGTGTTTCTGGTCTGGCCTTTGCCGTTTTTTTTGCCTTGGCTTTGGTCTTGGCTCCAGATTCTTGGTCTCGTTGCGTTGTTCCGAGATCGTGCACAGGGTCCCTGTCGCTTCTATCCCGGGCCTGGGCCCCAGGATGATACTTTCCAGCCCTGGTCATAGCCACAGTCAGAGTCGAAGTCTCTATATCTGGTGTATGCAGGTTGGTCTCATGCTGCACCACTACTTCTTTTTCGCAATTTTTTCTCTCTAGTCCAAACAGCCCAAGCTCGCGTTGGGGTTCCAGGTCAGGCTCTTTGTCTTTCCCGTGGTGGTGGTGGTAGCCATGATGTGGGTTTTGGATCGAATCTGAACTGGTAGACTCTACCAGGTGCTTCTCGACGAATTTAAGCACGGGGGCGTTATCGCTGCAAACTATCGTAGTGGGAGTAGCGGGTGTGGAGACCAACGTACTTCCACTGTTGCTATTGTTAATAAGTCCCAGTTGGCTGCCTTCAATCCACGAGGTCGAGTCAAACGCCATGGCGATGTTTGTGTAAGTTGGTGCTGTGGATATCAGATTGCCGCATCCAAGGCTTAATCGAAGAGGCGGCCTCGCAAATCTGTAACGACCAATAACGGAAAGATTTGCAAGTTGTCGTTGTTGCTGGAATTCTGTCAGGGCAGGCAGGGTAAGGCGAGGCGAGACGGTGGCTCCTCAGGGCGCCGGGGTTCTAGCGCTTCTACTTGGACAGAGAATGCTGAAGTTGTTCGTGGCTGTTCGGCTCCAGCTCATGAGCTCCTGATTGGCAATGGGTGGCGACTGGGGATGTGGCAGACAAGTCTGTGTAGTGCTGCGTAGCGTACGTATGTAAGTGAGAGTGTGATGTGTTACAGCCAAGTCGAGGGTGGCTGTAGAAAAAGGAGAAATCAAGAGTAAGGTGACAAGAATGAGCAACAGGCAATTGGCGATCACCCGTTACTGGCAGCAAGAAAACTAAAAAAGAACAGAACGGCAGAGAGCCAGCCAAAAAGCTGCGCTTCAATGTCTTGTGATTTTGTATTCTCGGCCTCACTTGCTGCGCTTGGTGGATGCACTAAGAATAGAAATTACAGCAGGTCTTTGGGCACTACGACCACTGGTGATGTAGCAATAACAGCAATATCACTGTCTACTTGTCCAGTGTTGGCCAAAGTCCGGTTCGCTGACACCTTTGGCCGTCTTATTTGCGCCTAGCAGCCAAGAGCAAAGGCAAGTAAGTCACAGGAGCGTCTTTGCCTCCCCTTGCGCAAAGTATCAAGCGAGAGGAGAGCAAGGAAAAAGGGTCACTGAGGGCGAACAGACCGTGGTCGGATGCTTCGCAAGGCTGGTTGGCAAACAATACAAGATTTGACGTGAATCCAGACAGACCAAAGGTCGAATCGAATGGATGGATGGGGATGGATCCAAAGCGAATGGCACTATAGATGCGTAGCTTCGTAGCTTTGGAGCGCACTACTTTGCTTCAAATGCAGGGTGGCAGGGATGGCGGCGACGCTATGTACCGGTACAGTACAAAAGGTAAGAAACGCGTAAACGAGGGCTTGATGGCCAGGTAGCGGCACAACTTGCAGACGAAGATAACCAGAAGAAAAGGGTGAGAAAGAAGATGTGTCGGAAAGCCTCGCTGCAAGGACAAGGAGATATCGCAAAGAATAGCACAGATGAGCTGAGGGAATACCGAGTACATACGGGTCTGGTCTACTCCGTGTAGTTATACGTGGAGATGGACATATACATCGTTGGACATGGCAATAGACATAGTTAGACATATACACATAGACATTTATTCACACACGCACATGCACCTAGGCGGCATATGCACTTACTTGCGCCTTCCCTTTTGGCCTCTTGGAACACTCCGAGATGGAACAATGGAAAGAGCACATTGGCCAGACATGGCAGCTACTGCAGGGAGGCAAGGCGCCATGTCCAGCAACACATGCACATACAACAACTACTCGATGTGTCCACAACGCCTGCAAGTCTTGTCAGTCCCAAGGTTCGGTGTTTAGCAGGTGTGCATCGTCGGCATTTTTTCTCCTTCCCTTTTTCTTATTTTCCCCTTTCTCCTGTCCTCTCCCCAACGCGCACCTTCCTCGAAAGCCGGCGCCGCCAGGTTTACACCTTCCTGGTGGCTGGCTTGCCGCAACTGCTCTGTTCCTTCCAGGTCAGGCTGTACGACCAAGTCACCTGGCTGTACTACCTTCCCGCTTCAGCTGAAGCAAAAGAAGCAGCACCTGCATGTTTGAGAAGCGGGTGATTGCCTTTGTTTTCTTTGATCTATACGACTTCATTTAGTTCTGCGTAGTTGGTTAAATGAATATCAACTTTTCTACTGGCTGTACAAATGGCTACGACGAGCTAGCTGCGAAGCAGTGTGTACTGGCATCTTGTAGGCCTATTGCTCTCTTGTAAAGGCAGGCTACATGTCCGTCTCCTGTGTTCTGCTCCTCTTACAAGTCTTCTCTGTCTCGGAAGGCCCCCATATCTACCCAAGTAGCTCAGTCCCTCATGTCAGACCACGTCACAACAGTCGTCATGACCCAAGTCCTTGTAGAAATTAGATAAAGACATGTAACCCCAGCCGTGACAACACAGACTAGAGACAAGTTGCTTCGTCCTCTATAAAACTGGCTTAGACACGACAAAAACAGGAAAAGAAGGCGAAGTCCAGAGAACACGGAATAAGATCCAGAATCCAAAGCTGGGAAGCTGGGAACCCAAACAAAATGCATTGGTCATCTGGAAATTAGCTCTGATATACAACGCTTCAATCCTTCTCCCACAGTACCGTCCAGTGTCTCTAATTGGCGGTCAGGCAGTCCCAGATAAACACAGGCATCCACCCATCGCACGATCTGGCCTTTCGAACTCCTCAAAAACGAAACCAAAAGATATACACAGGCCATCCAGATGGCCAAATACACTGAAAAACATGCATCTGTTGGATAGCACCAGCACTTGTGCTCTTGCACATACATACATACATACACATTTGTGGGTAAGCAGAGCTGTAGGCATAGCTTCTGTGCTCACTCTGCGACATTTGTATTGTTTACATTGCAACTCTACCACTATTGCCGTTGCTTTGATATCTCTGCAGCACTGCCTGATTTTTGCACCGAGTTGACCCTGGAACCCCAACCCCAGATCCATGGCCATAAGTCTCTACTTCCATGTAACAATCCCTCTCAGTATTCTTCTCCTTGGCCAACTCTTAATGGAGTGTCCAGATTTAGACACATCTTTCGAGGCTCAACTTAAAGCCTGCCTCCAAAAAGAAAACAAGGCCAAACATTAGCATGGTCTCCCTTATCTCCTCTGTATCGTAGAAGCATTCACCCGTCCGTCTAACTCGTACACACAACAACTCGCCGCCCAACTCTTGCTTCGCCGGCTGCTGTAGCTTTCCGTGCTTTTCAATATGAATCACGGACGTGCAGGTATCCGAGGGGCTGAGGCTGCCCGTTGTCTGGTTGGTCCAAGTCGAATTATGCATGTGTGCATACGAGTCGTATACTACTACTACACTGTACATGGTTACAAACCACCCATGCACCTAGGTTACAAGTGTGGGTAGTTGATAGTGTGTGTATGCACACATACACATTATTAATATGTGGAGGCGGGAACCAAGAAAGCTCACTTTTTTATGATGTAACTAGTTAGTTATTATGCAATGCAAACATTAACACATGCAGCATACCTGATCCAAGAGATCTGATATTTGGACTATTGCCTCTAGTTCGTCCAAGGTTCTCTACACTTTATGCATGCGCTGTTTTCTGCAATCCTCCAAAAGAAAAAGAAAAAAAAACTTGGCTTTGTTCCGTTTCTTCCAATCCTTTACGCAACCCTTCCTCTCACACTACCTGAAGGGACTCTTTAACTAAATTTAGTCCATGAATCATCACAGATGCGAGAACCAACCCGGTGACGAGCTAGAAACCACAAAACCAACAGCTAGTCAACTAACTAGTTGACAGCCATTGGCTTTGTCCGTGGCTTAGTAACAGACTTTTTTAGAGGTCCGTGTTGCTTCTCTTCTATTTTCCTTCTGGTCTACATCCTTCGCGTGAGACTCTAGTTGATGGAAGCAAGCTTCTCTTATTTCGTTTGTGGCTCCATCGCCGTCTCTCTGTGTGCGCCGCCTTGATGTCTTGGGCCAGAATTTGCAAAGGGGGCCAGGATAAGGTTGGACAAGGCGCTTGGCAATGGACTCTTGGCATCTCCTAGTTGAGTTGAGGCTAAACAAAGCCTTCATCATGCCGCAGGGCATATCTCTCGGCCCAGTTTCATTAGCGTGGTGCCGGCTTTGTCGGACACTCTACTTTTTCTATCTACTGTAACCGACTATGTTTGTTGGGTTCTTGATTTCCGTCCAGCATGTTGTTGTTGTAGCGCTCAGGTCCGCTCAGAAAACAAAATCATACCGGGGAGGACTATGGACATGGTATAGTGTTTGTTCTGTTCATCCAACCAATAGTCACATAACTATACAGATGCCATACTGTCCCACGTTATATTTATATATTTCTGCATCTAACTCGGACCTCTTGTGACCGAGTCCTACCCTCCTCATAACGGCTTCTCCGTATAGGTAGAGGGTTACGCAACCCTAATATAATGCATGCTTGATCTCTGATTCAAGTAATTTTGTTCAAAAATCCGGGAGTCCCCAACTCAGATGTATGGACAAAGGTATCTGCCATGAGCGCGAAAATCTCTCAATGTGATAAAAAGTTGTTTCAAAAAGTGATTCTAACTGTTTCTATGGACGTCTAGACCCAGCCACATGCAACAGAGGAGGGGCGGAAGAGAGAGGAAAAGAGAGGACAATGTTCTCTTGGAACTCTAGACAGATTCTTCTGCCTTGATGGACTCTCACTGCACACATGAAACGTGCTTATCTTTGTTCGAGTTACAACTATGATTTGGGTCTCAGTTGTCGGGCTACTTTGGCTTGCTTAAAGTGTACCTGAAGAAAAAAGAAAAACTAAGAAAAACCGGCTTGCTGAGTATACGAATGGCCTGATGCATGCACCCGTAAGTTTCGTACCTGATCGGACGCATGAACTATAGGAATAATCACAAATCTTGTTTTCACGTTCTTTATCCCCTGTAGCCCGCCCTGCATGGCAAGAGGGAGGGGGAAGGGGGGATCAGATCAGGAAAAAGAAAACAAGAAAATGGATGGTGACACTTGTTTCGGCATCTGGTCAGCATATTTGTACAAGTGCAAGGCTTAGGCTGCAGATACTTGTACTCTGGCAAGGCAGAGAGACACCAATTTCGAAGGGGGATTGATGCTGTGAGCTCGTATCTATCAGACACAAGACCAGCACTTGAGCCTTGCCATACTTGAATTGGGCCGAGAGAAGGGGGGCTGCATGTACCGCACATAGATGGCCAGCCCTCAGCTGAGACTCCCATACAGTCTATGGATATAAATATGTGTAAATCAGTCGGAGAGTTTGTTCCCCGGAATATGAGGTAGGAGGGAACTTGAATAGACTAGTAGCATAGAAGACGAAGTTCGATATGCGTCTGGATACGTACATCATGGAGGAGACTTAGAGACTGTCTTCGTGCGTCTTGAAACCCAGTCGGAGAGTAAGACAGAGTTCATGTAGAAGGCGGGATATAAAGGGGAGAATAAAATCAATACGATGGTAAATAATAAGAGCAAATCGGCCGTGAAAAGAAAAAAAAACATATCCAAGCACCTGCAACCTGTATTACAGGTGAGTCTTGGCCAGAACCATACCCTCATTCTTCGCAGTTGTCGACCCAGCCAACACTCCACCACCAAAAAAAACTAGATATGCCTCGCAGTCGATCTTATAGGGTCGTAGTACTCGTATATTTTGTTTTCTTTCCCGCGGCTAGTCACAGCAGGTGCCTCGTACATAGACTTGCCAGTCAAAGGATTGTATGACTTGAAGGTTGAGGCAAGACGCTTGCCTCCACCGCCCGGGAGGTCGACGACAAACTGTGGCATCATGAAGCCGGCAATAGAGCCTCGAATCTTGGCCTCGATATCGAGTATTGTACTCAGAGGGGTACGCAGATGCTCAATGCTTCGCACCATATCACACTGGTAGACATAGTACTAACGAAGTGAACAGAGTATGTTAGTATGTTGCAATGATGACGTGACAGGTGATGCAGGTATGGAATACTTACTGGGAAGATGTTGTTGTCTGCAAGTTTGCGGATAAGAGCCCCCATGGCTTCAGCGGTGTCGTTGACGCCGTGGAGAAGCACGCTCTGGTTCCGCACTATGACGCCTTCCTCATGGAATCTCTGTGCCGCCATCTCGGTCATCCAGGAGATTTCGTTCGCATGGTTAAAGTGTGTATGCAGCGCCATATGCTTGCCTGCGCGACGAGCCTTCTTTGCCACGCGGATGATGGCATCGGCCCACGGGTCGGTACGGTCCAGAATGCGGTTCGGACTGACCGCCAGGCCGCGCGATGCAAAGCGGAAACGCCGCACGTGGGGAATGGAAATGAGCCGGTCGCCAATCATGTCAATGTGCTCGGGCTGCAGGTAGAACGAGTCGCCGCCGGACACCACAATGTCCTGCAATGCTGGTGTCTGCTCAATGTAGGCAAAGGCTGCGTCCCAACGTCGGCGTGTAGGCCTGAGAGGGACCTTGGTTACTTGGTCAGTATCTGCCCCAACAGCATAAGAGCGGGTGCAGAACATGCAGTACGTCGGGCAGACGGAGGTGGCTAACAGGGTGGGTTAGCGGCCAGTTTCGCGATTTAGAATCAAGATCATGGGGGATGAGCATACGCAGGAAAAGCGCCTTGTCGGGATATCTGTGGACAAGACCCTTGACGGGCGAATCGGCCTCTTCATGGAGCGAGTCTAGCGTTAGCTTCGGGTGGTCGGCCAACATGCTCGACTTGGTGGGCACAAATTGCCGAAAGATGGGGTCCTGTCTGGGGTTGGTCCAATCAATGCGACTGAGGACATAGGGCCTGAGGGAGAGAATAATATTAGTACTCGGTTACTATGGGATACGGACTAGCCTTCTCTAATCGAGGAACTCTGAAAACTCACGTCATCCGAACGGCCATGGTTGCGGCTGTGATGCCGGCAAATATGTCTTCGACCAGCTCAGTTCGAGTCTCTGTTTTGCCGGATATTTGAGTCGGCAGAGTCTCTGGTAGCGTTGCATTGAGAAACTTGAAGAGCTTAGCTTTTCCCTGGACCAAGTTGGCAGTCTAAATAAAAAGCGAAAAAAAAAGATGAAGTTGCTACGTCAGCACTTGACACGTGAGGCTATTGCCACAAAATGATGTTTGTGGAACGCGAGATGTGGATGTCGAGTCTCGAGTCCCGAGTCCGAGAGCGAATGGCACTTACCCCCCAGCGATAGCTAATAAAATCTTTTGTATCAACGTCAGCCCACAATGGTATTTTGCGCCAAAACTGGTGATGGTGGTCCAAAGAATCCGATCTTGTGGGTGGCGGGACCTTTGTTTCTGGAAGGCCTGATGGTGGCGGCAGGATCTGTGTCATCGGGTTTTGAGGAGATGCGGATGCAAGTTGGGACGGGGTTGAAGCATAAGCGGATCTGATACTAGGTGGTGCAAGTCCGGTAGAGGGAGAAACGACAGGTGCTGTCAAGTGTGAAAAGGAACGGCACCCCCGAGCCCAGATCGACAGCCGCCTAGCTCTGGCAAAATGAAGCATGGTTTGTCTGGATTGAAATAAGTCTGACGTATGTTATACAACTGACAAGGCTTGGGCTGAAGGATCCTGTGTGTAAGTGTCAAGTGAGTTGAAAGGAAGCAACGTCAACGGAGGCGGTTGCGTTAGACTTTATAATAAGTCAGAAAAACAAAGTTCAAGTCTAGGATTCAATCTGCAAGGGTTTCCTTTTTCAAGCCAGTATGTTTTATATTATCTATCGGAGCCAGAAGCATTATATTTCCACGATAATTGATTATCACTTGGCTTGCCTATTACCTTGGGTGGAACTCGGTTGTTAGCCATTGCGTCCTACGGGCATGGACATTTCCCACCTCCAGCTCGATTCAACACGACCACAACATGTACTTCCTGAAGCTACCATAGCAAGAGTCTAAGCTTACCATCTCTATCAAAGCTGTCTGTCTTGGTTCAGGAACAGAGCGAGCTACCAGCTGCATTTTTTGAGCCAAGTAACCTAAGGATAAAAAGAAACAAGCCAGTAAAGAAGGGAGAAACGGCAAGAACAGGACATGTGAGAGGGTGTGAAGATAGAGGTGGGGAGACCTGCAAGAGGTTTGGAGGCGTTTGGCGCTGGCTCAAAAGTAGTACTGATACATGTGCGAGATGAATACCAGCTCAAAGGTGGGCAATGATTCCTCACACCGACTCCGTGGTGGCTTTTTTTTTTTACCTTGGTTTATCTCCGTGTGGCTTGCCTTTCCATTTCGTGATCAAATGGCTGCCACTTATAAGACAACGACATGGTTCGCCAAGGAGATAGGACGGATACAAATAGTGTTCTCCTGCTGTGGAGGGAGACAAGCACAGGCAGGTTTCAGAGTCGACATGACTTGTATCTGAACCGCCCTGAGCTTGAAAAAGAGGGATAATGATAGCTTTCGTGTACGCTACGCTATGTACATACATACTTGTATGTTGTTGGTACTAGTAGTAGTCCTAACCCTGTATATTCATTCATCCATCCACTTTATATGGCCAAGTTGCTCGTTTTTACGTTCGCCTAACATTGCTCTCAACCAGGAAGATCCCTCCACTTGGCCAACCATGACCAGCAAGACACGCAACTCGAGCGTTGTGGTGCTAGGCTTTACGGGTGTTTTCCGCATTGATCGGTAAATGACAGTATAAATCAAGCAACAGGTCGGCCGTTCGTTGTTGTCAGTTACCTCGGATATGGGAGAATAGCGATGCTATCATGTACATGATATGTACGCACCTTCAGCTGACATGGTTCTCAGTTCTTAGGCTCCTTCCGTGAAGCCGCGCAGGAGCAGACTGTCATGTGGCCCATGCAAAGCCCATCTTCAAGACAATTAAATACACAAGGAACACGGGTAACAGTCTAGACATAACCGGGATTGCGGTTCTAGCTTTCAGCTCCTCGTCTGTTGCTCTGTCGGCCCCACTACGCGTTGTCATCACCCCCGCCCATACCTCGCAAAGGATTGGGTATATTTCTTTTCCTTTCAGCTGAATTCCCTGCGTGCAAGGCAAGGTCTTGATGCCATATTCATGTAAGGCAAGTCCAGAATGCATTCATTGCCTGGGCTTGGGGCTGCCCTGTAGGTGGTGATGGCAGCGGGCATGGGCATTGGTGGATCTAGACAGTGTTTTGACATGAGCAGCCTGTGAATGTTTGGTTATGCTATGTTTTACATGTGACCTTTTGCTGCTGCTGCTGCCGCCGTTGCGGCTGCTGTTGAAGTGGTTTCGGTAGGTTTGCTGTAGACATGTATAGCACATGTCTCTGCAATGCCAGAGTCAAAAAGCACCCACCCTGATCCAAGTCGGGTCAAGGCGAGGCGGAGGTGGTAGCAATGTGGACAAAGGGAGAGTGCCATAGTTTCCCAGTGCCATTGTGTTCGTGTGGTGGCCTTGTGTCGTTGTGTCTCTCACAGCTATACCTTGTTGAGCTGGAGAGTTACATGGCACATGCATATGCCTCCCGATGACCGGAGAGAGCCATCCGCGATAGGTTGACGTGATACTTGTGGTGTTGCTTGGATATGCGATACAGCAGTAGGCGCCAGAAGACAAGACAAGACAAGAGACAGCAGCGGTGGACCGACCGCCCTCGAGTTATGGACCTATGTGGGCGAGAGAAAATAGCTACCTCAAGGAGATAGATAAATCGTAGCCGAGTCTCACAGGACCTCGCCAACTAACTGCCTGTTGTCTCTAGACTCGGATGGCGTTTGAAAGAATACCTCAATAAACCCCTCCTCTCTTTTCCCGTCTCTCCCCGTCTCTTTCCTCGCTCCTCGCCCGCCGCAAAGGCCCTGTATCCCTTCCTTTATTATGATGATCGGAAATCCTTCGATTGACAGCCTTCTCTTGCTGTTTCTGCTGGCCTTGCCTGCATCCTTCAGCCACAAACCGCCCGCATTGGTCTTCTCTGCACCAAGAATTCCAAATACTAGTTATCGAGCGGCTGAGGTATTTGACCCCAGTCGCTGTGTTGCGTCATGTAATCATGAAGACTACCAACATGTGTGGCTTGTGTGTAGATGGGGACGTGTATATGAGTGCGCAGATCTCTCGACAATGATCATGTAATCACGCATAGTTGTCGACAGATTGTTGACTAGTTTGCTACATATATATGCATGTACTTGCTCACTAACTAGTCCTTGTAGTCAGCTTAACTCGTTAACTGCTTGTAGTTGGAACGAGTTACATACACGTCTATAGTTGTAGCTACAGTGTGTCTGCATGTTCTCGTGCATGCAAGTGATACATACATACATACAGGTGTAGAAAGAGCGTAGGATGTGAGCCAGGATATGAGCTATCATGTGCCACCAGTCACATTCGGAATCTGGGACGTAGTACTGCGAGACATTTATATTTCTGTCATCGGCATTGCTGCATAAGCGCGGATGTATCGCACCGTCAACAATGGAACATCACGGGTGTTGTCAAGAGAGAGAGAGAGAAAGGGAAGAAGAAAAGGAAAAAAAAGAAACTTAAAAAAAAAACTTGGTCTTGGTTAACATAGAATGTGTGATAGTTAGACTGAGACTCGAGAGTAAACAACAAACAAAGTAACAATAGAATCTGATGATACATGCCCTTCTCCACCCTCGCGGGGGGATATCTGAACATATGGTATTTTACATGAACAAAAGACTGCACCCGGGGCATCTTTTCCAACCACCCACCGCCTTCACCTTCAACAAACAATAAAGGGCCTTGTCTTAATTGGCCTTCTCGCCGGTCAGAATCTCAATCGACTCCGTCTTCTTGAGGTAGGATCTGGAGTCACCGTGGGCCTCAGACATGACACCATCGTCTTCAACAGGCACTCCTCTTCTAAAGCGGCCCTCCTTGGTGCGGTAGCCGTTGATGCGGCCGTAGTACTCCATCATCTGCACACCAAACATGCCCGTTAGGATACCACCCCAATGGGATGCCAGATCCAGCTTCACAACATGCTTGCTGCTGCTCATAGCCGCTGAGATATGCAGGGCAATAATGAACGACAGGAAGACCAGGCCAGGCACACCCTCCATCGGGTCAGGCGGCAGGTTGAGAATCTTGAAGCAATCGAAGCGGTGTAGCCAAAAGTACGCCGACATGACACCAAACACGGCGCATGATGCGCCTAGCGACGCCACATTCACAGGGTGCCACAGCAGCGATGCAGCGTAGCCAACGGCGCCACAGCTCAGGTACAGCGCCATGAAGTTGCCACGGCCCAGATCGTCGTGCAGCCGCGGTCCGAAAAAGTACAGCGTGGCCATGTTGCCCAGCAAGTGCGAGAAGCTGCTCTGCGAAAAGGGTGCCAGCAGCAGCGATATCGGCCGCGGCATGCCCATGACCATGATGAAGTAGCGGTTCATGAAGCCCCAGAGCGGCGGGATGCGCCAGCCAAGGTATACCAAAGTGTTCAGAGCAATGATAGTGCCAACGCAGGCCGTCGCCGGCCGCAGGTCTGAAAAGAAGCGGCTCTCGGGCGGGGGTGCCTCGTAAACCAGGGCGAACCCTACACAAGCGGCAATGAACAGGGCAGCAAGCGCCATGGTGGGCATAACACGGTTGAACTTGGATGTTTCGGGAGCTTCTTCCATATCACTGACAGCAGCCTTGGCCACCCACTTTTGCAACTGGGGCGACGTGGCTGTGATATTCCCGGTTTGCACGTATTCCTGGAGTGAGCCCGGCACTGGGGCAGGGCGGGCGGCTTCTTCAGCTTCGATGCGTTGTTTCTCGGCTTCGACGCGCGCCTTGTTCTTAGCGCGGATCTCATCAAACTTGCTGTATCCATAGACGGGGTCGGGCTTGACTTCCACGCTGTTAGGGTCAAACTCGGGGAGGGTAGTCTTTTCGGCAGCGGCAGTAGCGGGAACATTTTCTTTGGCCATCTGACGCTCGATCTGTTCAAGCTCATCTTGAGCGCGCAGACCAGCATTGTACGTCTCATCGACAGGCACAGTTTTGCGCAAGAACTCCAGGCCGGCGGTCATCTGCTTCGGGGTGTATGTGGCCGTGTTGATGCGGTAGGCAGGATCGTCCAACGTACCAGCGACGCGGCGACCATGGAGGATCATCAGCAGCTGGTTGGCCAAACTTTGCGACAGCTTGGGGCCGAATATCTCGAGCGCCTCGGCCCTGCTCAGCTCCGTCTTGCGGAACGGCAAGCCTGTGGCATCCTTGTAGTCGCGGGGGAGCGTCTCATACATGGTCAAGACCACATTGTCGGCCCAGAGACTTCTGCGCTGGTGCAACACATCACCGGCAACGGGCTGCTGCGCCCAACAGGCGCGCGAGTATATCCATGGAGTCGCACCACGCGCGGCGAGCCCGCGGGACACGGGGGCCGCGCGAGAAACGGACGAAAGGAGTCGAGGGGACGATTCGGCGAGCAATCGCAGCCCCGTGTTTCGGCACGACGCCCGTAGGCACAGCCGACCCGCCGAGGTCGAGGTGGACGACACGGGGAACGTAAACAGGCTCATCCTGGCTGAAGTCGTCAGAGCACTGGCGCCGCGGACGGTGTCGATGTCAGTGTCCGGGGCTCAAATCGGGGGTATAAAGCGGGTGTGGTGTCGGCAGCGGCCACAGAGGGCCCGTGGCGGAGGCGGGGTTATCGATAGCAGAAAAGTCGAGACAGCGCAGACAAAGAAAGAAACAAGACAGCCTGACAAGAGGCTCACCGCCCAAATCCGGCTCTTCAATCTGGCAGAAGTACCCGGAGAAGCAGGCGATCGGTCGTAGTGAAGATGAACCGTTTGGCCAATTCGGCCAGAGCAAAATTCATGGCCAAAACGCCGAGGCAAGGCTGAGATGCCCCACGGCGGGGGTATTCCTAAAACGCAACCCCCCACATCGTCATTGTCAGCCTTGCGAGGTCAGAATCCGCGAGCACATCCTGTCGTCTCTCAGCTCACGCTTTGGTGGGTGCATTATTGTCGTTCCCGGTCCGCCGTCTCCGTCTCTACTGTCTCCTCCGCCGCCGCAATGTCCACCAACATGACCGCCGACACGACGCCCATCACGCCCGAGCGCTTCGCCGCCGCCATCACCGAGCTGAACCAGTCGACGCTGTACCTCAAGGTGCTCGAAATCCGCAACTCCATCGCCCACCTGGTCTCGTCCAATGCGCAGCTGCAAGAGTTTGCCACGGGCGCCGACGCCGACGCCGTCTGCATCGAGGCGATCCGCGAAAACGAACAAGTCATTGCCCGCATGGACGCGCGCATCGCGCTGATCCGCGCCGAGATTGAGAACCGCGGCGCCAGCTGGGAGGAGTTCGACCGCGCGCCGGCTTTTGATCTACGCGCGCCTGCCGCCGCTGCCGACGACAACAACGAGGATGACCAGGCAGAGCCGGCTGTGATGGCGCCGACGGCGTCAAATGGCATCAACGGAACTGCCCGGCCAAACGGCACCGCTCCTGTGCATCCCGCCTGGATGGACGGCACATTCCAGGTTGGCACGATTTCAAACGGCCAGGTCCGGATGGGTCAGGCCGCGGCTGCGCCGCGTGCCACGGACTCGGGGCCGTTGGAGAATGCCGAGGATCTCGAGAGACGCCTGCAACAGCGGCTCGCTGAGCTGGGAGCCGCTGAGGATAACGAGGATGGAGATGCGGGGTTGCATCTATAAGACAGGCTACAGTGTGGGCTGAGCATGCATGATACAGAAAGCATGTGGTCATGCCCCGAGCTCATGGCATTGCATGGTATTCTGTTTGAGAACTGCAGTGTTCAGGATCCATGGATACCGGGGGTTCAACGAGCTACTGACACCCACTCCCAACACACAAAACATGATACGACCCGATACGATGACACAAAATATTCACGCGCAACTGCATGACAGACGAAGGACGTTTCATGTATCTTTTTAGTTGTGTGGTGAAAAGAAAAGAAAAAAGAGCCCATGATAAATGAGCACTACTGCTAATGATGCTACGCTATGCTGAAACGTGAACAAGAACTACGGTCATTCCCGTGAACAAGAAAAGCAAAGAAAAACAAGAGACCGAGCCAAGACAAGATGTTCGAGCGAGATGTCATGAGGTCGGTCAAACACAGAAAGCCCAAGTCACAATGCCAGAGCTAAAAAAAAAAAAACTCCCCCAAGCAAAAAAAATAAACAAGAGGCAAGTATGCCTCGCGACCAACTCCAGTATAAGGACAAACGCCAGTAAAAATCACCAATGCAACTAATGCGGTGCAAGTAAAGAATAAACAAGAGAATAGAAGGAGTTAGATGAAGACGACGCAAGAGACATGACGGGCCAAGTTGTGGGTGGGCCAGTACCGATGCAAAATGGGCCGGTTCCGTATGCAACGCATTCTTGGCTTGGTCACCATCAGCGAGAATTCTCTCTTTTGCGGGAGCATGCCATTCGTATAAGGTTAAACCACGACGTGGGGTAGCACAGGCGTAGCCGTGGCCATGGTCATTGGCGTGGGCGATTCGTACGACTTGGGTGAGCCTCTGTCATCGCAGCTGCCTCTGGTGAACGAGGGCGAGCGAGAAGATCTCCGGCGCGTGTGACACGGCGAGTCGTCTCTGGCCTTGTGAGCATCCATACCCTTGGCAGTGTTGGAACGTACCAGACGGCGTCGCTGCTTGACCACCTCGTTGTCGGACGACGATCCTGATTCTGCCGTCTCGGGTCGGTTGATCAGCTCAGCACGGCTCTTGGGCTGTCCCAAAACAGTGTTGATGAGATCGGCTTCCGACATGTTGGCGTGGGTCGGTGTAGAAGGAGGCGAAGTACTCAGTTTATCCTTGGGTTTGGGTGACGAGGCCTTGGTCCGACGCCGCGTCGAGCGGCTGCTGTTGGTGCCGACACTGGCTGTGCTTGGGGCACGAGAAACGGTACTACGGCCATCCATGAACTTGGCCGGCGGTGGTGGTTGCAGCATCCATTGATAGGCACGCTTGGTAGGTCTGTTGGTGACGATGGGTGGATGGTACTCGTTGACTGGCGGGTTATTGGGCATTCGGAAATCATCGTCGTCGTTTTTGTCAAAGTTTTCGGTCTTGTCGATTCCCAGGGCAACACTCATCTTCTTGCCAGCGTGCGAGACGTTTTTGCCGACATTAGAAACAGCATCACCCACTTTGCCAAGTAGTTCATGACCCCATATCTCCTCCTCTATACGCTCGTATCGTGTCTTTTTATGGTTTGATTCGGAGTCTGCTACACTATCCAGAGCAGTCTCGGAACTGCTATCAAAGACATTTGGTGCAGACCCACCAGTGCCTAGTCTTGCTGTGCTTGCTGATATGCTATCTTTGCTGGAATTCCCTAACAAGCCTCGAGACTTTTCTGGCGAAGCAGCACCTTTGTTGAGATTGGGGCCAAGATTTATTTCCTCGGACCAGAACACATTGGTTTGCTGTGGTAACGGGTGCATGTACACATCGGGGCGCTCTTTTTCCAGAATTGCACGTGCTCTGAGATCTCGCTTCGCCTTTTTCTTTTCTTGTCGCATGGTAGCAACTTGATAGCATGGTGTGCATGCTAGCACATAGAATGCTAGTGATTGGAGACCTGTGGCCAGCGCCATTGTGTAGATAGGGAGGGGAGGCTTCCGATGTGGTTGATATCCGGTAAACGGGATAAGTAATTGGATACCAGAGATTTCAGATTGAGCTCGAGTGCCCTCGGAAACGCCGATAAACAGTAACCGTCTGTTTTGTGAGCATTAAGTAAAAATGTCGACTTTTGTGGTTGTAGTTGCGACGTGATGTAGCAGCCGTGGCAGCAAATTTGTGGAGCTTGAGAAGACAGGAAATTAATGCACAGCAGAAACGGCGTAGATTGACTCAAGAGAAGAATTCTATGTCAAGTCGCCACGGCTAGCCCGGGCGGCAATTCGACACAAGTTGCGTGGCGTACAGTTCACTTCCTCTTAAGCCGCAAGAGACTAGCACGAGTGAGTAGCCGGCGTCCTTCAAGTTGCACTTGCGAAAGACTTGGTGGTTTCACAGGCAATTATGTTGTGTGTAAGAAAAGCGTGGGTCGCAGCGCTAATGCAGGTGATGGCGTATGTATCTAAGCCTCTCGTGTACTGGGGAAAAAAAAGTGCAGGCTAATGGATGTCGCAGAGTGGTTCGGGTTGTGAGACAAATTGTGTTCGTGGCGTGGCTTGTGATCTAGATGTGCAGATATCGAATTGAAATGTACGGCGAGTTGGCGGCAAATCCAGCTTGTACCAGGAGACACCGGCTCGTTATACAGCACAGCAATATGTAGCACTTGGGATTCCAAAACGTGCTGGGGAAAAGATTGAGGAAATGGCAGGCTGTAATGTAAGCCAGGTACCAGAACACGAAAGAGCGCGCGTGTATTTCGGACGAAGACCAAGTCGAGTGATCAGACACACTGTGGACGGCGTGGGAGGGCGAGCAATAGCACCAAAGGCCATGCAAAGATTGTGGTGTGAGGGAAGGCTGGAGATGGGCCTGAGATCGGTACAGGTGCTGATATGTGGCGTGGGACGGGCAGATGTGGCCAGCGGCGAGAAGACGAAGATAATGGCGGAAGGCAAATGACGTTGCGTGGGATTTGCGAATCGTGGACGTTCGTAAGGTGAAAAAAATATTGACAATTTAAGGGCGCAACAAAACGGGCAAAAACGTAGAACCAAGATGACACCAAAGTGAAGCCGCAAAAAAAAACTAGAAACCGAGAATCGAAGGAGAAGAGAAGAGAAGAAGGAAAATTTGCAGACGCCAGACAAGAAAGAGCAAAATCCAGCGGCGCAGGACGTCGTTTGCGGCGGTGGGAAAATAGGAAGCAGCGAGAAGGTGAGGCAGGCGGGCGGGCAAGAACGAAACAAAAAGGAGGAAGGAGTGCTGGTCGCAGCAGGAAATTACCTGGTTTTAGCTGCTCGAGCACTCACTCTCCCACGCACACCACGGCCTGTCGAAAGGAAAGGCCTGTTCTGAAAGAAGAAAGGGGTGTCAAAGAATCTGGGAAAGAACGGGCATGAGACACCCCCAGAACTGGCAACTTCCTTTGACGTCCAAGCCTGGAAAAGAATTGAATTGTGTTTAATTTGCGAATAAAATGTTTTTTATTTTGTCTCTATCGCGACATGAAAAGGAGACACTTGCACCACTACAATTCCAGCCCTCACACACTTTCACTTGGAGACCCCTCTTTATCCCCCTCTCCCTCTCTCCCACACATGCAAACATATGCCTCAACGACCAAGCCAACCCATGTTTACTTACCTGCCCAAACTCTCACACACAGAGGCTTGGCTGCAGGCTCGTAGAATGTAGAGAACAACTAGGAGAACAAAGCGGGTGATTTGCTTCAAGTCGCAGAAGCTTGGTATTTGCCAGGAATAGCCTCTTGCAAATCAGTGATTCGTTCACAGAGCCTGGGGTATGCCTGTTGACCACCCCCATCAATTGGTGGATAGGCGAGGATACCACAAGGGGAAAGCGGCGGTAACAGGGGCATCGTAGTCCTGTGGTAGCCAGTAGCATTTATTCCGTACATAGGGACAGGCAATATACAGTTATGCTGCCTTTGCTTTCATGCTGAGTTACGTTTCTGGCTGGCTTTGCCACCTTCTCAACTACTGTCTGTTTGGTCTGGTCTGTTTCCAGTGGCACACACGTCTACTCCGCACTGCCACTGTCGTCTTTGTCATAAATACATACATGCTCTTGGCCGGTAGACTCGGAAGCTACAGCGTCTGGCTGGCCTGTCGGTTGGCGCCACCCCAAGGTGGGTGGGGGAGGCAGGCCGTCTGCTTGGACTGAGCCCAATAGGAACTCCAAAATGGGGGCGAGGCGAGACAAGACGGTTCTCGAGATGATTCAGGGACACCAGCCCAGCACACTCGTCCACATGCGGCTACGGCCGTGGCTCGGTTAGTCTATTTTTACGCGGAATTAGGTCCTCCCCGTCAAATGACCCCAAAGAGCCAGCAACAGCAACCACTTCTCGTGGCCAACGGTTGGCCAACCCGCCACAGACACGATACAGAGCCGCTGGCTTAGAAACTCATACATGCAGACAGACAGACAGCAAATAGATGCATACTCTGTAGTCATTCTGACAACGCAATTCCGTCTGTGCCAATTGGCCTACGGTATTCATGACAAGTCTGGCCTGCTGCTTCTCTGTTCCTTCGACTGCAAATGCCGCCCTCGTTATGCGCGTCCAACGCAGTGCCCAGCGGATGTGAGAAATCTCCGTTCTCAAAGTCCCTGATCTTTTCTTGGTACGCATTCCTTTTGGCCACCACCACCTTCTTTTTTTACTGTACGAGGGTCAGGATACCAAGTCCTACAAATAGTCAACCAAAGTTAACCACGGTTGACTCCTCGCAAGAAACCACCTTCAAGGCTGGCGGGTGGCTGAGTCGTCGCTAGGGGGGGCTTGCTGGCGAGTCGCATACACACTAGCTACTACAAGTATATTAGCAAATAACATTGCAACAAGCAAACCCACCCCCAACTGCGTGTGTGTATCCAGGTCGTTCGGAAGGACAAACCGGGTGCTTTAGGGGCACCAAACCACCGTCGTTGAAGAGAGGGGGGCTCGGGCTCAAGAACGCATCACGCCAGAAGCGCCACTTCTATTTTCACGGGTATATTTTCTTGTCTGTCTCAGAAACAGCCTGCTTTATCCCCTTGCACCGCGGCTGCATGTATGGGTGTTATATAAATATATACACACGCGTGAATACTTGTGCTTGCATGTAGTGCATACTCCTACATACCAATCAGTTCCTTTGTCACCATCTCAAACAACTCCCAATGGCCTGGAGCAGTTCCAGACACGATACCTACGACTGGAAGGCCAAAGTCAAGCCAGCCACATAAAGGGGAGCCTAACTCAAACACTGGCCGACTCTTCTCCACAATAGCTCATTATACCTATAAATTAGCAGTGGCCGGGATCTGGGCGGGCACATGCCACCGAGAACCACGAATCCCAAGAGTCTTGGAACTTAAGGACTCGCAGTATACCAACTACTGCACAATGCATGCACATCGTCATGAATCACGAGTTCTAAGGACTTGTCACTAAAGACCGTTGCTGCCAAGGGCTGGTATACAGGTGAAAAAAGCACACACACAGGCCATCGTCGGTCCCAGGCCCCTGTTCATCCCCCATTTCCTGCCTCTCTCTCTCTCTTCCCTCAGTATCCAGGAGACACCACCTGGACTGTAATTGCACTGGTAGTTAGTTATACCAACCCCTACAAGCAATAGACGGGCCAAGTTAAGATGGCCGATAAAACCTGTTCAGAAAGCGAAATCAATGCAGCCATTGAGCCAGGCCGTGGTCGAGTAAATATTCAACAACCCACCAAACACGAAGAAAGAGACACCCGTCGGATTGCCTGTCACGAAGAACGTCTCAGGGTAACTTTGGTGCGCAATTTAGGCTCTCTCGTACAAGTTGGCAACAAAGACGGCCCAAATCGGACTAAGTCTGCAGATCAGCCCCTCCTCATATCTCAACGCAACCCAACGTCAACGGCAGATAATTGTGCCAATGGCTTCTTTGACAGGTCCGTGGGTTAATCCGCGCTCTTCGTGCAATGGCCGTCTCCAACAACTCCTGCTCCTGGCGATACCCGCGCACATAGATCAGGCCATCTATGAGCATTATACTGTGCTTGCACGTGTGAGCACTTATGGAGTCCGTCACTGTGTATGTTGTCTCGATATATGTATAAGTGCATGCAAGTAAATCTGCAATGCTGCAGTCCCCCACTCCATGTCCAGTTCCATGCTCTCCAACCTCTGCCCGCCTCCGCCATCTCCCGCACGAAAACGAAAATCACCATTTCCGCTCGCTGCACTGGCCACCTCCGTGTCCTGTTGGGAGTCTAGGACATGAACAATCTGTATAACTATGCCAGTTAACTACGAAATACTTGAACCATGCGCACTGTCCCCCGCCACCTCCAACTTTTCACTCGTCATGTCACTTTACACCAGGCCTTGTTATTACTGTCAACACAATACATTTAGCCTTCATGAGTTGGCATACGACGTCTGGTGGCACGGACTTGGAGGGTCTTGTCCTATGCACACGTCTACTGGCCCCGATAGCCACAGAAAATCCAAGCTGCCTAGTTATACATGAGCCAGGAGCCTGTGACAGGACGCCCCTCTGGTGTCCTGACTCCGACTCGCTCCTCTGTGGGCGCTTGTCAACAGATTATAGATCGGAGATATCTCGTAGTCATGTCATTGGCTTTTCTATTTGGTTTAATTGGACCAACAAAAGGAACCAATCGTTCTAAGAACACAACATAATCAGAGTTGTCTCGCACGAAGCAACTAACCCTACACACAATAACCTCTGCTCAGTCAACCCTAGTATTCTCCCATCTTGCCTCCAAGATAGATTGAATGTTATCTGTATTGCCATACCGCCACTACGTGTTTTCACGTCTTAAAATGTCTCGCTTCACCGTATTTCTAGAATGCAAGGATTAGGCCTGACGGAATGTGTCCAGGATATATGTACAGACATGTTTTCCTTGCCCGAATGTTTTAGCTAACACATGCCCTTGGTAGGCGTTGGGTTGAAGGGATATGAAATGAAACAAGTCCAAGGAATGGCGAGCCCTGCGCCTGTTTACTATTGAAATTACCTGACTAACTACATAGCTAGTTGCGGCTTCGCTAGCAGACGTTGAGCGTTGAAAAGCCGTGGATGTGTTTCTGAAACACAGAGCACATAGCAGCAAAGGAATGTCGAGCTAGTTAACTCAAAACCTACTTGCTGTGACACATACAAGTGCCTGTTCTTCAACCCTTCAAAGCTGACCATGGAGTTGACCGACTACCGGCTTGCCTATTTGACTGGATTTACATCTTGTGACCGACACATACGATCATAGCCTGTAGAAAGCACGGGATCCCGTCCGCTCTCCCTTAGTTAACCTACAGAGCGCCGGACTAGTACTACGGTGGGTGACCACGTGGGAATCCCCGGTGTTGTATGTCTTGTACCTGATCTTTATTTATTTTTATTTTTTATTATTTATTTTTGGAAACCCTAGGGTTTGACACATCTAGATGTCTGTCGTACGTCGAGAATCTCTCGCGAGTAGACAGGTTAATGAAGACTTTCAAATCAAAAAATCAAATCAAAAACGTCGCCAAAGCCAACATCTTTCATTGTTGCAACTAGTCCCTTTATGGCAATCTTTGTTTGATTCTAATCACAAGGTAAGCGCTGGGGCATTACACAAGGACATGAAGTGTATGTTAGTGTTGTACAGTCTATACCACGCCACTGGTTTCATGCACAGACAATATCAGATCACTTGGTGATGTCTGAGAACCATGAGGAAAAAAAGGAAGAAAATTCAAAAACCTAACAGCAACAGTAAATAAAAGCAGGGCGGGTTACAGATCACTGTCCCTATGCTAGAAAAGCCCCATAAACACAAAAAAGAAAACATGAGATGTAGGACGGATTTTACCCCCACGAACCATAGCCACTCAAGGGCATCTTGAGATATGCCCAAGAGTAGACAGATATGTAGTGAAAAAGAATCAATATCAACAACAACAGAAAGAACAACAACCAAGTATGTAAGTAAAACAAGGCAAGCGAAAGAAAAAAAAATGAATAACCAACCACGGCCGACCTCTCTTTGACTAGTTCCACTGACTGGAAATAGCATCGTCTATCATACTTTGCCATTGTCTCATGGCACCTGCTTTGAAATATGTGTTCTCGCAATAGTACGTACGAGATACACTGGCTGGTGGGGGTAAAACTTGGCTGGCTGTTTTACACATCCCACTCGGACTCGTTGGGCAGCTGCTCATCGGCAGACAGCGCAGTGAAAGAGCCAAACGACTTGAGCACAACGGGCTTGCTCACAGTTGCAACAGGCTTCGATACCGGGGCCGAAGACACATTGCCAGAAGGAACAGTCTTGGTCTCAGGAACAGCTTCAGGCTGAACCTCCTCGATGGGGGCAACCTTTTTGGACTTCTTAGACTTCTTGTTGACGGTGTTCCACTCAGAGGAGTCCTCCTTGGCCATCTCAATCAGCTCTTCTTCAGAAAGGCCTACGGGGACAGGCTTCTCAGCCTGAGTAGCAGGGACGGCGGCAGGGGCCTCGAAAGTGTCAAGAACAGCAGGGGCAGCAGTGACAGAAGAGGAAGATTCAGTCCAAGCCTTTTGCTGGGCAGCAAACTGGGAGCCGTCCTTGGCAGGGCGACCCTCGGCAATGCGAGCAGTGCGGCGCTGGGCCTCAAGCTGGATCTGGCGCTCCTTCTCGGTCTCGGCACGGAGAGCCTTGGCGGCCTCAGCCTTCTTGCGGTTTTGGCGCTGCTTCTTGGTCTCAACGGGGGCTTCAGTCTTGGCGGACTTTGAAGTCTTGACCGGGGCGGTGTTGGTCTCAGTCAGGCGGAGGACGCTAGGGGCAGCAGCGGACTTTTCGAGCATGTCAGCGACACCAGTTGAGTCAGTGGGCTTGACCTCGGGAGAAGTAGCGGGCGACTGGTCCTCATCGGCATCTCTGCCAGTGCTAGTGGACGGGGCAGTAGCCTCATCATCAAAATCGATCTCCTGAGCAGCCTTGGCCTTCTTGGTCTTGGACTTCTTCTTGGACTTGGAAGCGGTGCTGGCCTTGGAGGCAAGGGAGGTACCCTCCTTCAGACCGGCCATCTGACGGGCAAACTCATCGTTGGAGATTTCATCCTTGGTGGTTCCAGTAGAGGTGGTAGAGGTAGCAGGAAGCTCCGGAGTGGGATCAGCCGGAGCGGCAGCAGCCTTGTTAGAGTAGGCCTTGGAGCGCTGCTTCTTGGCCTTGGGCGCAGTAGCAGGCTTAGAAGCAGCGACACGAGCAACCATAGGAGTAGCGGCAGGTTGCTGCTTCTTGGACATGAGGAACAAGGTCAGAACAGTGAGCACGCCAAGAATGGCATAGCCACTGGTGGTAGTGTTGATGTATGAAGACATTGTGTATAAACCGTGATGGACTGTTGATCGAGAGAAAGGGGGCCGCAAAGGGCGGGAAAAGGTGGCGAAGTCTCAATCACAAGGAATTGAGGAAGCAGACACGGTCGTGAAAAACAACCGGTGACAAGAGCCGCAATCGCGTAAACCTTTTGGGAAGATGATGCGTATTAGATGAAATTGGCGACGATTCGACAGTGGATGAGGTTGTCGAGAGACGCGAGAAGATAGGGAAAGAAAGAAAGCTAAAGAAGAACGTGTCTTTGGAAGGTCAACTTAATGAATCAAAGCACGACTAAAAAAAAAGGGGAGAGCTGGAGCGTGGGGACAGCGACGTGGTTATGACTCGCACACCGAAAAAAAAGAAGAGGAAGAGGAAGAGGAAGAAGATGGGCTTGAGATGGAATTGGTCACACGCGCAGGAAATGGAATGCGAATTGGACGCTCAAGACCTTCACAGTGGAAGTGGGAATGGAATTGAGGGGAGAAATAGAAGGGAAGAAGAAGAAGAAGAGTGGTTGTGAGGGAAGAAAAAGAGGTCTGGCTCAGTGGGCGGCAGGAAGGGGAAGCTTACCTGAGGCAGGCAAAGTGGCTCTTCAAAGAGGCGACGTAGCTTCTCGAAAAAAAGAAAAAAAAGTATTGGCAGTGACAAGAGAGCAGGGGGCCACAGATTGAAGTGGGCGGGAACCTATTTGTAGCTTGTATTTTGGAAACGTATGCTTGGTGAGAGCAACACGCTGAAGCTGTTTATTTACGGAGAGCGGAGAATAGCAAAGTTAAGAGAGAAGTGGCCGTTTATATGCACTTTTCGTCGTAGGCTGCGAGCCTATCTCAAGCCTTGCTTCTTGCTGCGGCGAGTGTGGGCTTGAAAACTTGATCTAGTCGTCACGATGCGAAAAAAGAACCACAGATCGGGACTAGCGCCACATGAATGTACTGGTACTTGTCATAGCGCATAAGTGCCCGGGGTCCACTTGTACCGGTACCTTAGAGGCCGGGGCGCCACTCTTGAAAGTGTGGCTTAAAGCGGGCTGTGAAGCCGAGAGCTCCATCGCAAGACTGGGCGTGTGATTCACCGTTGATGGCGCTTTACGTGGATCCTATCCTTGAACGGACATTTGTCTAACTGGATAGTTCTTAGAAACGGGCGCCAGAACAGCTGCCATGACAGCAAGACTGAGTTTTGTGCTAGCGGGAAGGCTAATGGCAAGACTAGTTGGAAGCATACCCATAACTGACTACGTGAACACAGTTAGTGGGATGTGTGTACCTTTGCACAAAATGCTTCCTGATCGGTGTCCTCTTGGTGGCTACAGTCGCTTTAGTAGATAGGAGTAGATTCGACGCGCCGTGCCGTGCCGTGCCGGTTTGCCGGCTGTGCTCGCTTTGGCCTTGGCTTGATGGGCGTATGAAGCTATATCCCAGCAATATATCAATTCTCAAACAGCATGGTTGCCGTGACGTGATGTGATGGATGCAGCTTGGGGGTTCGTTCGTGCGCCGAGGCAGGTACACTATGAACATGCTACACGGCATTGCTTGTATGTGATGGATAATCTAGATGTAAGCTGCCTTGGTTCTGGGCATATTGAAATCGGGCTTGATTTGCCTAGGGGAAGGCTTCGCAGCGATGGGCAATGTGTTTAAGCATGTATGTAACTACATAAATAACCAACTAGTCACGCAAATATCACTTGACTTGTAGCACTTCTACTTCTTCCTCACACATGGCCTCTCTGAGCTGTCACGGATGCCGTTTGGCGAGGTCAGGCCTCTTTTCTCTGTTACCAAATGCACTGGTGATCCTTTTCTCCTGAATATGTAGCGGGATGTTACATTGTGCTATAAAAGGCGATCCTGAATTGGCGGCATTGTGCGCGTGTACTCGGACACGTTCCGTCTGTGATGAAATGGAAGCTTGCAGATGTATGTATGTGGGTATGTGATAGAAGGCTATGCTTTTCGGACGATAATGGGGAAATCTAATATTAACGAGCCACATGATGTGTAAACGCTAGTAGGGTAGAGATGGTTTGCATCTGGGGTTGTGGATATTGTCTTGACAACATATGAACAACGGGTGATCATGGTATGGTCGTAGGACTCGCCTAGCCTTATGATACATGTCCAATCAGATGTTGGAGTTCGTCAGGCGGCTTCACTTTGTAGCTTTGGGCAAGAAGCCATCGCTCTGGTATAGTTGCTTGCTCCCTGATTAATGTGTATGTACATATGTATGTACATATGTATAGTTAGTTGTATGTTCCTGCAGACCGATTGGCTGATAACCAACTAGCGATAACAGATGATACCGACGAAAGATTTGACATTTGACTGAGCCGCCACCCATCCTAGATAACGGCGGACGTGGAGCCCATGCACACCCTTTCAAACCACAGTAGCTAGGTAGCAACTAGCTAGTATGTAGTATGTAACTACATATGTATACATATGTACATACATACACAGACTTCTGGTCCGTGGTGAAGCCACATCGTGCACAAGACCTACATGCTTGTAGGACTGTTGTCTCAGTTGGCTCTGAAGTTGGCTGTATATACATATTGTGAATCTGTACGTTCGTTGCGTAATGGTGCTTCTCTACAACGCAGTGGAATTGGAAAATGTGGTCGTTGCATACAGCGTGTGTGTCTGGAAGGGAACAATACACAGGTCTACGGCTAGGGCGGGCTGCCAGTGACGTAAGGAAGGCTATAAACCCACGAGCGAGCATATTGCCTTGACAGAAATGAAGATCCGGCCTCATCTCGCGTTTCGGACATTGGACTTGGGCGGACATCACCATCTGTGGCTGTCTGCTTGCCCACGCTTGCCCACGCTTGCCCACGCTTCCCCATGTCCTATTCCCCATCCCCACAGACACAGACGTAATCAAACCCTCTATTATTCGCTATCTCTTGATGTGTGCCTCACGCACGCTTCACCACCACCAAAAAGCGCCTTCGTCTGATCCAACCTCGCATGGCCATATATAGGAGAAGTCTGCTATGGGCTCCACAGAACAGGTTTCTTTCTACCTGCACTGGAAGCCCGCGGTAAACATTGATAAAGATAAAGACCCTGGATTATGAATCTTGGGATTTCTTCTCTTAGCCCGACGGAGCCAGCTTACATACATACATAACTATGCACAGTACAGATTCTTACCGCTATCCGTCGTTTCCTCCAGCCCACGTTAAATAACTAAATAGCTAGTTGTAGCATTACCAATTTGTTGGAGCAGCCTCTGGTTTATTGGCCCCACACCATCCTTGGATCTATTCTTCTGTTCTATCCGACTCCCACCCAACTCGCCCTTGAACTTGCGCCCATCTTATATATTATTGCCTCACTCTTCAATCTCACCTCTCACAGCATTGCTGACTTTTTTTTTTCCCACTTGCCGGTCTCCGAAACACCAAAGCTCTCTTTTTTTTTCTTTTTTTCTTTTTTTCTACTATGGCCCCGCACAAAATCATCATCGACACTGATCCTGGTATGTTTGCTCCAACACAGTCGAACCCCTCCAACCTTGTACTTGCTGACACTGTTGATTCTTTGTGTGCCTCCAGGTGTCGATGACATTCTGGCTCTCCTGTTGGCCTTGGCCTCTAAGCCTGAGGAGGTAGAGCTGGTCATGGTCTCTGTGACCTACGGAAATGTTCCCTTGACCAGGTAAGTTGAAGTTGACAGAGATTTGGGGCGGTCACGTGCCTCATCCATCATCACCAAAACAACCTCCAACAGCCGTGATTCTTTCTGACCGGCTGTTGTCTGATAGCTGCCTCAAGAATGCCGTTGCCTTATTCCATGTGCTGGAAAAGGAGATGGCTTGGAGAAAGTCGGTTGGCCGTCCCGAGGGCTATGAAGGCCTCAAGGCCTGCAAGCCTATTTTGGCGGTTGGCCCTGACCATCCGCTTGAAGAAGAGTCCCTGATGGCCGACTACTTCCGTGAGTACATCCGATGCCTATCTTCTCCTCGGTTTCACTTGAACATCGACTGACTTGCTCGGATGCAGACGGTATTGACGGGCTGCACGGTGTACACGAAAGACATCCGGACCTCAGCCCCGAGGATACCTGGCAGAGTCTCTTCGATGGCGGCGCCGAAGCTGCATCTGAAGACAACCGTCTGTTCACTCCTTCCAAAGTGCCGGCTCACAGGGAGCTTCTACGGCTATTGCGTGAGAATCCGACCGACTCCATCAGCCTCCTGACGATTGGTCCCATGACTACTGCTGCTCTGGCTGCTGCCGAGGACCCCGAGACCTTCCTTAAGCTCAAGGAGGTTGTAGTCATGGGCGGTGCTGTGCATGTGCCCGGTAACATCACCCCTGTTGCTGAGTTCAACACCTACGCCGATACGATCGCGGCCGCCCGTGTATTAGCCTTGACCTCGGCCAAGCCCGCCTCCACTATGCCCACTCTGCCCAGCGAGCTGTCCAAGCTCCCGCCTTATCCCGAATCTTTGTCGCGCAAGCTGAATCTAGCGCTCTTCCCGCTCGACATCACTACCCCTCACCTGCTGATGCGTGACACCTTTGACGCCGTCGTCAAAGAGCAGCTTGAGGCTGGCAGCCCGCTGGCCACTTGGATCAACCACTTCCTCTCTAAGACCCTCGACCACATTGAGGCGCTGATTGGCCCCGGTGAGATCCCCGGCCTCTCTCTCCACGACCCTCTTACCGTGTGGTACATGATTACCCACGACAACCCCGCCTGGAAGACTACCCCCAAGCCCGAGGACATCCGCGTCGAGACTACCGGCCAGTGGTCCCGCGGCATGCACATTATCGACAAGCGCGGCCGCAAACGCGCCGACGACATCATCCTGACGCCTGCTACACCGTCGCAGCCGGCTGTTATGGCCGAGGAGATCCCCAACGATAACGCCGGCTGGCTGAGCGCCGTGCGCGGCAACAGAGTCCACCGGTACGTCTCTTCTCCCGGCGAGAAGGAGTTTGCGCCGTTCTTGCTGCAGCGTATTTTTAGCTAGATGGCGCGGGCCGGCGAGAATGAGTTGGTCTTGTAGCATGTGCATTCAGGTTGTTTGGTTTTTTCGCCCCCCTTCTTTTTGGTTTCATTATTCATAGTCATGACTTTTTTGGTATACATTCAATATATTCTCCTGGCATGATTCATGTCCAGTCTCCAGTACGGAGGCCTTTCTCCCAAGCCTTCTAGTTTCTGCAGTTGTGATCAACTATAACTAGTTATATGAATGTATTTTGGGTATCAAGTGCGTAGAATACATACATGTGTATGGTCTTCCTCATCAACTGTACATCACAACATCGCCTCGTGAAGCCGAGCTGCTTTCTTTGTCGCATCACGCTCGCTCATCTTTCGTCCAATGCCATTTCAATCCCCGGCAAGCCATTGTGCCGCGAGAAAAAAAAGAAATAACTTTTCGTACGTCTTTTCCACGAGCGCATTATGGCCTGGCACAGAGCCAGTAGCCTTGCGGATAAGGCTGCGCCATTTGACCCTCTCAGGTCGGTCTCTACCGCAACATAGACTCCCCCCAACCATTCCGCCATGTATTGCGTCGCAGGGCCAAGCCAGGCCGTGGAAGAAAAAAAAAGACGACAAAATGCACACTATAGGTGCTTGATGCCACCAATCTCGGAGCCTTTGACCTTGGACCAGTCGATCTTGCTGTCGAGTTCCTCGTCTACAAGGCCAATGGTGCAGACATTGTCGCCGCGGACCAGATACAGTCCTAGCGGCACAGATGATGAGGGTTCTTCGTCGTCAGGCGTGCGGATCGAGCGTTCTTCGGCTTCCTTGAGAACCTAAGAGTCGCAAAGAGGAGGGACATGTTAGTTGGCGATTCTGACGTAGCTGGTGGCGGGAGCGTGGAGAGGGAGTACCAGGTTGGTGTTGTTGTCAGCTGCTACTAGAGTGCCGACAATGATTCTAGAGTCGGCGGTGATCAAAAGGACCTTTTCTGTAGCGGCACAAAGTCAGTATATATAACGGAGCGGTCGTTGGGTTTTGGGCATGTGTCGGACTTACTGTCGAGAAAGCTGCCCAACGTGGCCATGACGGGCAGCGAGAAACGAGGTAGGGGGTTCTATATAGACAGGCGTCTTAAAAAACCCAAAGAATAGCGCAGACCTGAAAGCTCAAGATCAGGCCCAAGTTTGAGGAGATGTAGGCTTGCGGTAGAACGGGATCAGATCTGTGGTAGATGAGAATTCGGCTGGCGAGCCCAGTGAAGAGAAGCGGCACCGAGGAATGGCCGTGTGCCCGGATGGCGGGAAGGAGAGAGCAGAAATATTCGGTGATCGTAGAATCGGAGGCTCGTGAGGGTTCCTTTAGACAGTGTCCAAGTCGATTAGAAGCTGAAGCTGGTCTGCAGTGTCTTCCTCATGTTTTCACTTAACTTTACTTCACGATGGTGAAGCTTGGCCAAGTCCTGCGCTAGTCCTGATCAGGGTTATCGCACAGTGTGATCTCACACGGTCCACACTGTCATGGTCACATCTGCCACGGGCCGGCCTGCGAATATCAACGAGCGATTTCTGCCCAGTTCCCAAACGAACATGGCCAGAACTAGGCCCCTGTGAATTACAGAGGCGGTTAAGTTGCTCAGGGCATGTTTCATCTTCTTCATCCCATGAGTTGTTATCGGCACGTTCTGTTCTTCTGGCCGGGTCTGGAACATCCATCTATCAGCATGGAACTCCTGTGAAGCTCATCCGGATCACCGGATTCTTCCTTTATGACGTGTAGAGGAACAATAAAAATTTAGAAACCTTCGGACGCTAGGTCTCGGCACCGCCTCGCCGAAATCGCACATGTCTGAAGACCCAAGTCCCATGGATGCAGAACATGGCCGCCACGCCACGGCGATATTCAGGGTCCAGTACAGTACCACCAGCCCAGGCCCATGTATGTGTATGTATACAGCGAGTATTATGCACGCTAGCAGAAAATTGAACAGCCCTATATGGCAGCCGATTTTGAATCACGAGGCAAGTCTGACATCACTGGTACATATGATGGGTCGCGACGCGGGAGACGAGCAATGTGATAGACGCCACACAAGCCGCCTGACAGCCCAGAGCCCCGGGATGCTTCACACGCTAGCTAGCCCGCTATCCATACCGAGACGTGGACCATGTACACATTGCCGTGCTTTTGACAGCGGGACACGTCTTTTTGGCTGTCTGCCATGAGACCCTGTGTAACCATCGATGGCGTGTCTAGATTATGCACTCCCGGCCGGCATGGATGTGACTACGTGAATGAATGCTGCTGGGTCCAAGCGCCGGGGGTTTTTTTTTTGTTTTTTTTTTTTTCGCCATGTGAAAGATGACATGGCGGCCGCATGGCAGTCTCATGTCTGGCCGCCCGCCATGGATGATATGCCGTCGAGCTTATAGGAGGCAAATAATAACATGTCTAACTCAAGGTCGACGGAGCCGCAGTCCAGTCCAGATGTGCGACTCTTGCAGACCCTAACTTAGTGAGGTAGCAAAGCAAAAAAAAAGTACATAATGGCCACATATACTCGCACTGTCGTCGTTCGCATCTGCATGATAATTGACATGTGCGAGTCATGAAAACCAGTTTGTGTAATCCGCTAAACAGGACATAGTCTGCGGCAGGTCTAGCCTATACTGTATCAGAATAGGTAGGCCACGGCGGACTTTTATTTTCAGCGACACGTCTTATGCCAACAGAGTCGTGCAGCACAATGTCACCGCACATACGTTTGTATATCTGGTTCACCGCTCATATTCTGGCGGTGCGGCGTTGTGTATGTGTAAGAAAGTATGCAAGTATGGACTTGTAGACATAAAAAGAACATGAAATGCAAAGCAACCTCTTGGCAAATGGAGAGGGTACGTCTATACTTGGTGCAAGCTTGCATATAGTTAGTAACGGTGAATGACAACTCGGTTGGAGATGGCGATGTCCTAGTGTACATACATAGCTGTATAATACCCGGAGCTACATGTGTATACGTACTAACTAGTTATACCAAAATCTGAGCCATCATATAAAAGCAACAATGGAAACCAGCCAGGCATGGAAAGAAAAAAAAACAAAAAAACAAGCGTTTCACGCTTGATCCTGATCTTACCTCCAGGATGCTTACTGATTCGCATATCGACCATTTTCTCCTATTGTGGCAACATTTTTGCACTTAGCCCCTCCATGCGCTGTTTCTCTCTCTTGCGAGATTGTGCATGTAGCACAGCCATGTAATTTATTTCTAAGTTTTTTGTCTTGGGCTACGTAGTTCGCTAAGCAAGAAGACTCAAGTGGTGTATCCGAGTATTCATGTGTGTGCAAGTAAGTACAGCACGCCTTGGAGTAATCGTAGGAGTAGGAGAGAGGGAATCGCGGACAAGAAGGAGAAGAAGAAGACGAACAAGGCAACAGGATTATGTGAGGTGGCCGTGATGTGTGATGTTTGTATGCATCAAGTTAGCTGTTTGTAAGGGAGGGAGACGTTGTATGTATAAACGATTAGTTACTCAGCCCATAGCTATACATAGTTGCCCGCTTGTAAATGGTCTGTATGGACGTACCTGTGAGTTAGTTGACTTGTGATGTATCACATGTGATCAATTTGGAAATGCACACCTCATACAAATCTGCACGAGTTCCCGCCCGTATTGTCTTGCTGACAGCAGCCCAGCCCAGGCCTTTTTCTTTCCCTCTGGAGGCTGAAAGAATCCGAGCCAGAGCTGAGAAGGAGCCGGTATATCAGATGCGGTTACTGTATTTCCGCTCATGAATTTGGAGTCTTTTTCACGTCTGATGAAGTGACGCACTTCGTATTTACGGGCGCAGCAGCAAATGCTCTTGGCCTGTCGCATTTGTAAATCGGCAGCGAGTGGGAGAGGAGAATCTTCCTGCATGGGCGCCTGAATGGAAACGAGATATACGACGAGACTCGGGTCTATAAAGGTGGTTTTAATGTCACAGGACGCTGCTGCATATAGCGTTTATACCTGTAGCCAGGTGTAGTTATTCGTGTATAGGGAGGTACATATATGTAGCATTCGTGTACAGGTGTGCATCTACGAGTTGTAGCGAATATGTGGAAGGCGTGGATGAGTCTATTTTCCCAGGTATAACGAATGAAACAAGTTCTATCCATGGGCTCACTCAGCTTTCCTTCTTTGCCATACCCCGCACTGTCTCTTTGAGGGGGGTTGAGGTTGAGGACCGTTGTTGCTCTTGGCGTGGTCGCGAGGCCTAGCTAGGGTGACCAAGTGGCGAGCATGTTAGGCGTCTGCGTAGTCATGGTTATAAGATAGATTAGTTAGCGAGAGAGCTGAGAATGTGTGATGGGGTGATCAGATACCCCTTGGGAAGACGCCGTTGCTACCCGGAATCACGTTGAATCTTTATCGGTATCTACGAAGAGATATATGTTGGGATGCTACTCCAGACGGCATACTGTTGCATCAATGCAGCATTGCGAGGGCGAGAAAGTTCATGTCTCGTTTGCACTGCAGGTTTTAGCTTTTCAGACTGTCCAGGCAGGTGGTTCTTGGGGGTGGCAAGTTTTGCTCATGAGAACCGTGATTCGTGGCCCGAGTATCGTGTAGTATAGTTAGTTAGGTGGTAGTTACTAGGGACAATTCATGTGAGTTAGGAGCAGGCTATCTGTAGACATGGCTCCAAGGAAAATTCTCTGCTTGTTTTAGCCATCTGCATGGGTGGCTTAGACATGGACATTTGTCGAAGATCGCCGACTGCGCTGCACTGCACATGTCTTAATGATACGACCTGGCACTTGTAGTTAACTAGAGGGTTTTTGTCCAGCTAGATATGTCTCTAGTTGGTCGGACAAAGAAAGCTCCTTTGAACTTGTCGACATTCCCACGGCTGGGCTCAAGACAGGAAGATCAATCATGCTCGGGTGGCATAGCTAGGCTTGAAACTGAGACACTTGGGACGGAGTCGAGAGTTGCTCGTAGCCCTAAAGATTGGATGAGCCTGGAGCTCGGCCTCGTCAAAGATTCCCGGGCCCAAGTATCGAGAATGCTTGGGCCCGTGGTGGTGTGCTGGCTTCTTGCGCTCTGTTTCCCCCACTTATCTCCCCCTTCCCCACAGGACGCCGCATTGCATTGCCATGGTACATGGACGTTCGGGGGACTAGTCTGTTCTGTCATGGAGATTGGATTGTCTCAGACGAGTTCGCCTACAATTCTGGCGTGAAGATATGAACTAAACAGGCGCGTGAGCCGAGAGAAGACTAGCCATGATGTAATTATGTCGGTGAGCCAGCAGTAAGTCTGCCTGTGTAGAAAAGAAAAACATGTGCTTGCGCGGCTTCTCAGAGGCGCTTTTCTGTCCCAGGCTAACCTAGCCAGGGTTTTCTGAGCCGTTCTGGTGCATGGATTAAGGGAGTCGTGAACAAGCTGAAGCTGTTGATGGAGGCATATGCTGCTGTCTCATGCACGTAACTATACTGGCCACACATAGCTAATGTATGGGGAGGCTCACTATAGCCACATGTATCAGTCCTCTACATACATGGATATAGGGCTACTGTTGATTGTTAGTGCTAGCTAGTTACATAGTACATTAGCTATAACTAACACAGTTACATGCAAGACTGCAGCCATCAGGCTCTGCCTACAAAGGGATCTACCAAGGTCGTATTGGCCTCCCGAGAACGGTAATCCTTTCTTTAAGCGCAAAGTCCGGACTTCCCGAGTATTGACTGTCTATTACGGACATAACATGGAGAGACGCTGTGTGTATCTGCATCTGTAAGTCGTCAACTATCTGTAACTAACTATTTGCTGTTATCAGCAGTATATGAGTGAGATGTCCCTGGGTTGGTGCCGTATATTAGGGTTAGGCATCATGAAAAGTAAGCCTGACCAGATGGCCATTTAATTCGACGCCAAATATCGAAGCGTGGGGCTCAGTCAGGGTCGGCGGGCGTGTGTGACATCAAAAGGGGAACCCACAAAAAAAGAGGCAGGATGTTCGTCTGTTTAACGTTTGCTTTCGTCTCAATCCAGATGTCATGGAACGGATGGATGCGATGGGGGATGCGATGGAGGCATGGTTCGTTAAGTGTCGAGGTCCAAGCTTCCCGGACAGTATATGTGGTTCGCTCGGAATGGGATTAAACTTTAATTGATTTTTTTTGACCTAGTTGTACCCCCAGAAAAGTGCGGACATTTTGACGCGAGCACAACATGCCTAAATATGGAAGTAACTCTACAAACAAGTAACTAACTCGTCATCACATCAAGGACATTGCATCGTTACCTATAAACTCTTACATGTAACTATGTACATACATACATGTGTACTTTGTATGTGTGCGCATATGTCATTTGGCATAGAGATCTTGGCAGCAAACAGGAACCGGTCGAATGCTAGATTACGTATAGGATTCCAGTCTAAGACGGAGAGAAAACAAGAAGCCTGGAAGAAACACAGGACCAGTCTAAGGAATACTTGCACACAGACGCAGACACAGACACATACAATGGATGCAGCGGGTAGATGGTAGCCCCAAAGAACCCAGACCCAACCGAACCTTACTTGCCGCTGCAGCCAGACAAGATGATATGCACATAAGCACAGAAAGTCTCGCCGTTGTTTTGATGTGCTCACATGCAATTCATATGTTGCTCGCAGCAGAGCGATCTGAGAGGGCCACCTGGACTAGCACCGGTAACGGTGTGGGAGCCCTAATGGGGTAGTAGGGTCGGAATGAATGATTCAATCAAAGAGGTGGGCAACTCAAGACTCAAAGCCATAGCTAGTATGCAAGACGAGGGAGATGCAAGAAGGGCTTCCAAATAGATGGGAGCGCAGAAAGAATAACAAGCCAAGCTCTGTCCAAGCCAAGCTCTATCTATCTGTAGCTGACAAACTGCTTATGTTTACTCGTCTAGCCGGGCGGACATGCCATGTATGTATGTACATACTTGTTCTCAACAACCACTTTCTCTTGGCATAGGCTTGAATATATTGGCTTTGTATTTTTCTTTTCTTTCGCTCTGTATTGGCCCTAGAATACAGTCCCAGGCGGAGTATATATACAGTGAGTGACATGACATTTACATTTGGCCTCTCTGAATTTTGTTGGTTGCTGCACATGCATGAGAAAAAGGAAACCCGCAGCAGGAGAAGCGACACGCCCCCTACTCGACGTTGATGGGTTGTGTAGACATTGGTCGTCAGTCAGCTTTGACACTGGATCGTGAAATGTGTAACAGTTTAATAAGCGAGGGTCTAATCTTGGAAAGCAACGCATCAGTATTGGCCAGACATGGCATCTAAATCACGTCTATTATTGTGCCTGGGTTGGCTTTTTTGATTGATGATTTGGATGTCGTCATCACAGGCTTTCTTCCAGAAAAAATGGCTTTGAAACTCGGGCCCGGGTGTATGTGCATACATACATACATATGTATGTTTGTACACGCCGGGTTAAAATTCTTTGCCTTTCCAAACAGTACTACAAGGAACTAGTTGGTCAATACTTGTACATAGCTATCGACTTGAATTGTGACTTGCTAGTTGCTGTCTCGGAATCCCAGCAAAGTGTACCTTCATGTCCACATCAGGTGAGAAACTAGCAAGCAAGCTCATCTTACATGCTCAGCCAGCAGCGATGCCCCCGTAGTAGCGCTGGTTCCAGGCACCTGGGGGAGCTGACAGGAAGTAGTAGCACTGGGACACGCAAGATAGTGGATGGGTGTGTATTCTAGCGACCCGAAAAATCACGAATGGCGGGAGAGCCAGAGAGATGGGCGACGACACAAAGAAAAAGAAAAAAGAGGAAAAAGAAATAAAGAAAAAAAAAAGGGAAAAATATGTAAGTACAACACATGGAAGAAAGAAAGAAAGGTGTGGCGTTGCTTCTCCAAGACCAAGTGCGACGCTGCCATTTTCTAGCATGAAATGGGCAAAGAGGCCCATTGTAGCACTAGACCCACTTCGGTACCGCTGCATCGACCCACTCGATCGACCAGGAAAGGACGTCAATGAATGAATGGAAGCTCTTTGGTGTGGTGGTACATGGAGACAGTGCGGATAGCAGCTAGTACATACATGTAGCTACGAGAATAATTGCCCTCGTGCATGTTTGGGTCTACGCCTGTGCCTATGCCTGGAGGCAGATAAATGCATTAGAGAGCGTGCTAGGCAAATCGAGTCGATTCAGTTGTCGCGGTATATTATATTGAGCAAGAATACCGGCGCAAGAAGTCCAGCCCCAAGAGTGTAGTCAACTAACCAACTAACCAAGTCACCATGTATGGATGTAGTTATGGATGTGCACGCGCAGGAGGCCCACTCCATGAAACAACGGGCCCACATCCAAGGACAAGCATAAACAGTTTCCTTTTTTTGATAAAAAAACGTCCGTATTAGCATGGATGACTATTTGGGGGCGTAGAGCGCTACGCCAGTTTATACTTGCAACTACACAGTTGTACACACACTAAAAGCCAAGGGGAATCCTGCTAGCCATATATGCATGGAACACACCAAAAGCCATCGGCAACACCAGCAGAAAAGCCCAGTCGATGTGTATCCGGCTATGTGCCGTATTTTGACTGGTTGGCCGACTGGGGCTATGGCTGCAGTTGTGAGACGAGGAGAACGTGGAAAAGAAGAAAGATTTCGGTCGCCAGGCGTCTGTCTGGTCTTGGGCAGCCAGCTGGCCAGTCCTGCGCAAGGACATGACGTGAATCGTCAAAGTTGACAAGTATCAAGATAACGACAGCATGGAAGAAGCAAAAGCTGCAACTCCCTTCTCCCGTCTATTCGTGGCCTGAGAAGGAAAACAAGCGGGCTTCTCTGCGCCTGGCTTCCTCTCTTGTCTCTCTTTCATCCTTGGGCTCTCCCCCTTCCCTCCCCTCTCTCTCTCGCACCCACACATCTCATATCGTCGTCTGACTTTGATTGCTACTTGGGCACAATGATACCATACAGCCAAACAATACAATTGTGCCTCTTGGCTATAATCCTCCCGGCTCGCCATCTCCCCTTTCACCTTGATTTGCCCGGATCCCTCTTGGCCCACGGGTCGATATGTCGGTAGCATAGTTCCAATTTCAGCACTGGATGATGCATATCCTGTGTCTTACAAGGACTTACCCGGGGTCCTTGCTAGCCATAACTTTTGAGACGCCGTTAGTTCAATAATACCCCTCCTGTTTCCCCACATGTGTTGAACTAGAGCTCACCTTCATCACCGGTATCTCAAATGTTGCATCTCGGGTGAGATTTTGTTCAAATCTAATCCAAGTCTTCCCTCCAGGCACCACGTGCGTTGTCCGTAGTGTAGTGCCAGCGCCCTCCTGCTTGCCTGTGATCTCGCGTATCTGGCAGGCCCACAATATACTAGAGTGCCACTGACAAGCTCTCCTCCTAGCCATTCGCGCCGTCAAATAACCTTGTCTCTTTACACTACCCACAACACCCCAAGTCTTGTAGCCACGATATGCGAAATATGAGTCTCTACTCTACTGGATGTTCTGGCTGTAGTTCTACATCATGATCTGTTTCGTGTGCTTGATAAGATACCAAGTGAGCCAGGAGCTTCTCACATGGTTCTTAGTTAGTCATTGCCACCCTATATGAGATTCCCATATCACGCACGACCTTGGCTATGTATGCTAGGCCTATGACTTGTTATTTCTGACTCTAGTGACAGAGACTACATATGAGGCCTCCTTGCTCTTCTTGGGCTTCCTGGCTCACAAACCCATGAGCGAGGGAGCACCGTCAGCAGCATGGCCGGGCTCTGTTCCGAGTGGCACTATAGCTTAGCTGCTGGAGCCAGAAGTCTGGAACATAATCTCGTATGCCTTTACAAGCGTGTACCAGCATCTACTCACTCGCCTTGCTCTCCACACACACATACACACAAAGCTAGTTCAGCGACTGCACCTCGCTCGCGCTGCACTCGGAGAATGCAAGTAACTAACGATGTAAGAGCATGCAAGTAGCAGACAGACACGACCGACCTCTCCTCCTCCAGATTTCCCAACCCTGGCAGCTCGTTCACTTTCACTTGCTTGTCTTGTCTTGCACATGGACTTGCAGTAGCTTGCTTACTACGAGCACCCCCTCCCTCCCCTCAGGCAAAAAGAACAAAAAGAAAACCTGCCATGCTTGAGCTCTTGGTGTATGTATGTATGTACATGTACAAGTGTTCCCTCCCTGCTTGTTGTAGCTCCGCCCATATCATGTTTGAATCGGGACAGGCCTCTTTTTATCATCCATCTCTAATGATTGATGGATGACCTACCCATATTTCTAACGCCACCGACCGAGATACAAGTAGTACATATCTCGTTGTCGACGTCCATCTGTCCATACATAATACCTGCCCTAAGTTTGGGTCAAGTTAATATTTGAGTGTCTTGCCTTCCCCTTCTTCCATTCAGTCTCTTCTTTTTTCTCTATTTAACTTCTTGCCTCTGCCTTATGACTGGTGTCACCGTGTTACCAGTTCACATTTCTACCTTTCTTTGTTCGTGTCAGACATTGATTGCATTGCTCTCTATAACTACCTGCTCTATGGAATCTCGATTTTAAATTCATGCGTATAAACCTTGTTTTACACGAACCGGTTTCCGCTTCTCCGGCTGTCCTCGTCGGCTCTTCTTTTCCTCAGTCGCCACAACAAGTTGCCTCCAAGGACCGCGCTACAGGCCTCTGCCGGCCCTTTTTTTTGTTAAATCTTTTTTAAACCTTTTTGGCTAGTTTTGAGAGATACTCAATCTTGCCTGAACTCCTTTGGGCACGCAGTGTGTATTTGAAACGGCCTTTGAAATCCCGCCGACTTTGACGGTGCAAAAGTCGAGCCGCACACACACATACACACACACACATTGGTAAGTCATCAACTAAGCCCTATTCTTCTTGTTACTTTGTTGGGCTGTCCTTCCAGCCAGTACGCAGTCATAACCCGACTTCCTACTCAAACTTGTTCTTTTTCCTTCCTTCTTTCTTTCTTTCGGGGAGGCCAGTGGGTATCTGTGTGTGTGTCGGTAGCATCACATAATGTTTGCGGCGCGTACGAGGTAGCTTGCTCATGTGTCTAGATTTATTTTTCCCTTTTTTTGATCATGCGAACTCGAAGAAGTTGCTTTACTCCTTTCCAACACATTCTTATCTTTGATACATCTCACCGGTCCCCCACTACCCGCCCAGTACGATGTCTGCCGACCACAATACTACGCGGCCAGACCCAGAGGCTGATTCTTTGTCTAGAAGGAGACCTACGCCGCTGAATATCCATTCAGTCTATACTTATCCATCAAGCTCGCAGCCCTTGTCGACCGCATCAATGAGTACCACAGTCATGGCTTACCAGTATGAGTCGATGCCCCCCTCGGCTGGAACAGACGCAGCAGATATGCCACAGCCAACGTTTGGATATGACGCCCAGTCTCAGGGGCCCTCGACTCCCCAATATGTAAGTTGATCGGCCGCACCCAGCGTAACAGGTTTGCCAGTTCTAACGCAAAGATTCGGGACAGTCGACAGATTCCGGTACTGGCCAGCAATCTGGAGAGAGACGGAGAAATAAACTTGGATATCACCGCACATCCGTAGCTTGTGGTCAGTCTTCTTCTTATACTACACATCGACTAGTTGTATAGTCATGAGAAGGAGCCCCTCTAACCGTTTGACTCGCAGGCCATTGCAGACGACGGAAAATAAGATGCATTCTATCGAACGATAGTAACGGAAGATGCGCCAACTGCATTCGCTTGAAGAAAGAGTGCACCTTTTATCCCGTCGACCAACCACCACCAGATGCTCGTGGGAGGCCAGGCACATCGAGCCAAAGCGCGTCTTCCAACCGTGGAAACTGTAGCCAGTCTACCCAGGGGAGATATTCTTCGACCGGACTTCCCATTAGCGCCATGGCCCCCAGCATGGCTGAAAGAGAACCGAATGGTATGTCACCTGCCGCCACCTGTGCATCTCCAGATTGCTGCTAACAACCACCAAAGTGCTTGCAGGTGGCACCGTTTACGACTACACCACGCCCACAACTAACATCCTCCCCAACCCTACCTGGCGTGGATTCATGGACGAAAGCGGAGTTGCGTCTCCTTCGACGTATCGTATGGAGAATACCGATCCGTGGCCCAATTCAAATACGACAGACGCACCGGGAGATGCCTCTGCATGGTACACACAAAGCGGTCCGACCCGAGACTCGTATAGTTCGTTTGACGGTAGTCTCAACTTTGACAGGAGGTCGTCGGTCATGTCAGATTACCAGACATCCATTGGCAGCGTTCCCCTTTCGTCTCCAGTATACGAGCAGCGCTGGCAAGACCAGTACTCATACCCGACTCGCCATGACAGCGTCCAGCTCGACCAATGGGTCGGCTTCAACAGCAACTCCCCAAATCCGACAGCAGCAACAGCGACAGGCACCATCGCCCCCGAGAATGCGTCACAAAGCCAGAACCCGGCCAACATGTATTTTCAGCAATGAAGAGCCGATCTGTTTAATCCAATGCGGCATTATTATGCCCTGGGTTCCCTTGAGAATAAGAAATCGGCAAAAAGCATAGCCTTTGGGCTTGTTGTCTTTGCGCAGTATGATCCAGCGGCAGTCTCGATGTTCAACCCCAGCCCAACAAGACTTTTGTTTTTGTTTTCTTCTTCAATACTCACAGACTTTTCTCTCCTATACCTTCCGAGTACTTCATATCTGGGGGAGACGTATGATGCATTTCTGCGTGTTTTTTTTCGTTACGTTGATGACCTACTTTTCCTTTTTTTCTAGATATTCTATTATTACTACATTGAACTTCATCTGATGACGCTACTCCCGTAAATCTCTGCTAAAACCGCGGCTATGCAATTGTGTAACTACACAATGGCACTTGAAACTATGGCACACTGACAGATGAAAGACGGCTACTTGGCTGAATGGATTGGTGTCTTCTTCCCCGTCACTTAGTTGGGGAGAGACGCCAAGTCAGGGCCAAGAGCGTGACATAGGCAAACAAGCTTAGCGTGCTCAGCAAAGCCACAGACGTTCCGGCAGTGCGGAACCTCTTAGTCATGATGCCCTCGGCATCCTCTTCGCGGAAGAACTGACGGTTGCCCTCGTAGCGACGGTAGATGGCAACGAGGAGCACAGCCGCACCGTAGACAGAGTACAGGGCGCCGATGGGGTAGAACTCGGCCGTAAAAACCTTGAGAATAATGAGAGCAAATGAGAACTGCGAGATGGCTGTACGCATGTACGCTCCCTCAAAGGTGCGCTGGGCGGCGCGTACCTCGACAAGTCTAATCGGTTGGTAAAATATAAGTTGTTTGAGCCTTGGATGCAAGGGGTGGGCGAGGTGCAACGAGAGAGAAGACGGGATAGTAACACAAGGCGGTGATAGTTGACACACTAGAAAGATGGAGGCAGAACATACTCATCCCGAGTCAGAACAACGGATCGCGCGCGCTGCAGGCGCAGCCGGAAGTTGTCTTCAGGATGTCGCTACAGATAGGATACAGTGTCAGTTATTATGTAGCGGCGCATTCTCACATTTGTATGAGGGAGGCTTACATGGAACATGGTCGTGACTTTTACGAGGAGTGAGCACAAGACAAGGACAAGAGAGAACGGGCACGTCTATTCAGGCTTAGCAGGATTCTTGTTGGTTGTCTTACGAGAAACAAAAGGGAAGATCAAAAAAAGATGAGAATAGAGCATTCACAGTTAACCGCGCAGAACACACTCGCACTCGAGCAAAGAGTTGGAGATGCGCCCTATATTAGCAGGCTGGGTCCGTACGGGTTACTCGTCCAGACTGCGATAAGTACTCGCACCCGGCTTTGGGATTCTAGTCTGACTAGTGTCTTGAAGAACAGCGGAATGGCGGAGGTTACTTAGAAGAAGAAGTTTGGCGAGCGAATCAGCGAATTTCGCACCACAATTGCGATCCTGGTCAATTTTGTCGCTAATTCAAGGCGATCCAGATTGGCACGTGACGAGTCACCTGATCTAGTGTGAGTTGGGGTTGGTTTATGGATTGGTTTTGTTTGAAGTTCGTTTGGTTTGGTGATGCAAGATATAAAGTTCAGCTGCGTACTTGGCCGGGCGATACTATACATGCCATTCAAAAGAGGCTGAGCGGCCCGGACAGTAAGAAACATGGCTATGCAACAATAACTGTGGAAAGATTGTGAGTGATACTGCGCCAGGAACAAGTGTTAGGGTTTGTGTGTGACATCATTGGTGTGATGAAAACGACCGCCGATAAGGAACATGACAGGCCATTGATCCAGCAGTCCCAAAAATAGATCATGTATTGGCTACACTGTAACTAGCTCGCTAGCTGCACTGAGAGTTTAACCTAGCGGCTGTGCAAAAGCCATACTAAGCCCGCAGCAAAGCCCCCCCCCATCTTCCCGGGTATGGGCTGGGTTGGGGATGGCTTCTGGAAGGAGGCGATCCTGGATCTGCCAACCTAAATGAGGCGTGTTAATCTATCGGGTGCAATATGGCAATATACCTCTATCAAGGGATTCTTCGGCTGCTGGAAGAAGCTGGGAACAGCAGTATGGGGATCCTTTGAAGTTCAGGGCCAAGAGCGCGGAGAGGGCGGGCTGTCTTCTACTGATGCTACCCATATTTGCAGCTAGTTATAGCTAGTTGCATTGTAACTAGTTGCACCCGCACCGCACTACCTACAAGCGAATCTGGAGGTCGTCTAGAAGCAGTAGTTCTTTGTCTGAGCCACAAACAGGAAGCAGGAAGCATTCACCAACATGGCCTAGACGCGGTCTCTCTGTGCCTTCACCAGGCCCCTTGCACAAGTATAATTATAATATAAACAATGCCACTGGCAGTCAAGTCGCCGTCAGCCTTGCCAGCTTTGGATATCCCAGTACTTGCTTACCCAAGGCAGATTAGGAACTATGTTCTGCAGCGTCTGTGATCAATGCCTTTGCCCGACAGAAGAAGCGCCTGGGTTCCGAAACATGGCACACTGATGGGTAGTAGCAACAAGACCGTTTTGAATGCGCCTCACGACAGGCCTCTTCCTCCTATGGTCTGGCACAGTGGTTCCAGGTAGTGGGCGTGGGCTTGCGGATATTCAAGTGCATAGAGTTGTGTGAAAGGTTGCAAATCATGGGCTGATGCCAGGTCAGAGTCGCTGGAACGGGAATGGATGCATGTGCCCGTACGTCCCTTCTTCAGCCCTCTGGTGGGCTGCAAGAAGCTCATTGGATAGATTGCAGCTAGAAGAGTAGAACATGTTTCCTCAGCATAATGCCCCACGGTCTGTGGGTGGCGGATGGGGAGAGGCAGTGTGAGCGGGCTTTTGGATTGTGGTCGCACAAGTCCTGTCACCGGGGCTGTTGTGGTCCAGATGGAGAACTGGAGCTAGAGCTAGAGCCGAAGCTGTTGGCCGAAGCGGGCTTGGACAGACAGACAGTCTTGAAGTCTGGCGTCTTGGCCTGTCTGCTTTGTCCCTGGTCCTGTGCGCCCTGGCCCGCCTGTAACTTAATGTCGAGTACAGCGCAATTGGTGGCCCATGTGCCTTGGATTTTCAGCGTGTCGACTAGCCAACCCCCCAGCCTTCCTGTCAAAACTCCTCCCCCATCAGCCAAAGAGGGGGCTTGCCCTCAGCCCCTCGGCGCCTCATCCTCGTGGCAGTGGCACGGCTTTATCTGCGATTGAATTTAATCTTTAGCTTCCCCCACGCTGAAGATCCTTTTGTCTGGGCTTTTTATCCTGTCTCGTTATACTTCGTCGGCTCCTATGGTCCCCACCTGATTGCTGCTCCGCCGGAATCTTTTTCCGCCGCTCTGTTTCCCGCCCGCTGCGTGTTTAGGGTTCATATTTCTTTTCCGCTGGCTCACTCCCGCACGCACTGCATCCACATCCACATCCACATCCACACCATCACCTGCGTCATTCCCTCATCTCCATCCCCCCCAGCCGCCGCCTTTCACGTGTCGCTGCCAGCCAACACTGTCGCTAGCGTCTTATATTAAGGCGCCAACACCCGCTCCTCTGTTGTCTCTGTGTCCGCTCGCCCGTTCGCCTCTCCTTTCCTCTCCTCTCGTGCTTCTCCTGCTCTCGCCAACTCCAACCCAGATACTAGTCTTGCCGGGCTCAGGAGAGGTCCCTCCTGTCTACGACTTCTGCCCACTAGTTAGTATGTTGTGTTCGCGTCTTCTCTTCTGTCCACCCGCGTCCATGTACAGTCGGCTAACATGCGTTCTTCACCATTTTAGACTTAGACTGCCTTTGAAATCTTCCACCCCTCTCTCCCCCAGGATCTATCCTCTCAGTCTCAGTCGTGCGCCACCCTCACAACACCGAATTATGGCCTCAACGAACCTGGTCGCCGACCCTCAACATCCACGACCTCGAGCCTCCTCCTCTGCTAGCCAGCATCCACCTGCTGATGGGGGCCGCATTGACCCCAATCTGCTCTCACCAAACCACAACCCCGCCCTCACCACTCCGACTCTAAACCCACAATCATTCGACGACTCGCCTTATTGCGACAGCATCTACCAGCCCAGCATGAGCGACATGCTGAGTGACGACCTTTCCGATCTTTCAGGCATCAACTTTGACGACCCCCAGAGCCACGACTTTCCCTTCTTTACCGACAAGTCCTGTTCCAACGCCTGTACTGCCGAGCCCAATCTACAGTCTATGCCTACCCACGATTTCCACTCCACCTCCGCCTCTACCTCAAATGACACTGCCCGTGGTCGATCGGCAGTTGTGAGCACAGGGCTGCTGGCGGCTCGCGCTCCCCAATTCCCCTCTCAACCCCAGCTGCCCCCCCAGACCGTCGCCAACGCCATACACAAAGTTGATATCCCGGCCACAAATCAAAACATACTCCCTCTTGCTCCAGAGAGTCCCTCCGTCAGGGTCGAGGTCTGGGATCACGACAGCGGCGTCTGCGTCCCACACAACAATGCCCAACCCACTTCGCTAAATCGCGACTGTAGCCCTGCCCGGAGCTTTGCCAGCGATGTTGCCACTTATCAAGATGACATGAGTGCCATCTACACCGCAGGCCAAACCGAGGGAACCGGCTCTCTACATGGGCAGTGGAAGTTTCCCCAAGCTTCTTGGGCTCGTTCTGGTGTTGCGCCCTCTGAAAGAACCCAGGGTATAACAGAGTCAATCAACGATTTGCAAAGGAATCGCCACGTTCGCGAACGCAACCAGAGTGTTAGCCAGTGGCTCCAGCATGAAATACCCAATGACTCACCATCGGAAATCGACCCGGCTGTGTCCATAACTCAGGAAGAGGCCGACCTCGCCAACGCGACGATACCGCTGGGGAATATGACAGAGAACAAAATTATCTCGGACCAGACATATATTGATCCTAACAGCGGCCATCTTGACCCCACTGACGTAAAAATCATTCGCGATCGACCAGCATGGGAAGACGGTCCCAGATTCCATGCGATTGACAGCAAAACCCGCTCTGCGCCTCAGACATCCAACGACGCCATGGCTCTCTATCGCCAGCAAATTCTATTCAATAATGAGTCGGTCCTTTCGCTCGCTGCTACCGTTGGAACTACAAACCAGCGCCAAAGCTTTTCCGATCCCATTGACCCCGAGCATGGCGAGTTCCTCAACGGAAGCTTCTTCAAAAGACTCAGTATCCACAATGGCCACAGCCGTTCAAGGAGCGTCAGCTCCGTTTTTCAGGGCCTGCAAAACATCACCAGCATGATTCGAACCCCAAGCACTGGGGGAAACACAAAAAGACGCATGCGCTTGGATGATGACGAAAGTTCTGGCTCTGGCTCTGGCACACCCGTCGAGGCTGATGGGCGTTCTCGCAGCTCCCTCAACATAACTCGCCCCTTGATCCAGAAGAGAGGCTCTCACAGTATTAGCACCCTGGTCGCAAATGTCGGTGGTAGTGCTGCCGCTATTGGGTCAACTCACACACGTCATGGATCCATCACTAGTCCCCCCATAACCTCGCCTAAGGGCTCATTCACCGGCTTAATGCCGTCTAGAAGGCATCGCAACCGTAGCAAATCAGATGCTGGTCGATCATCCATGTCTTCTGGGCTTGTTAATCTCTTGCGGAGAAACGGCGGGCCACCAGTTGCCACATTGGGCACACCAACACCATTGGCACCAGCTGAATCCCTTCTTCCTTGCCAGGTCCCAGCTGAAGTCTCGGTCGTGGCCAATATGAGCTGCGATGATACTTCGGACGATGATGAAGGTGATGAGGGCGATGATGAAGAAATCAGTGGCAGTATGGGAGACTCGACAGACATTGTTCCCAACATGGATGGGTTTAGAGACCAGTTCCGAAAGTTGAACCCCGACATCTTACCAAAAAACGAGTTCCTAGTTGATCGCATTTCCCACCACCAAGTACAGCGTTACAAGACACTTCTCGAGAACCACATCAAGCACATTAAACAAGCCGGTAAATGTGCCAATGGGAAGAACTGTGCCAACCAGGGCGGAATGGTGACGCTACTAAACAGCAAGGGAAAGCCTCGAAGTTCCAACGCCCTCGATGACACCATGGCTTCCACAAACATTGTCACGGTCACTGAACAGAGCTTCCCTATGGGTATTCCCAGGCCTGTAGCAGAGACATTACCTGCTGCCTTTGAGTGTCAGCTTTGCTTCCGGAAGAAGACATACGTCAAGCCCTCTGACTGGACAAAGCACGTTCAGGAAGATATTCAACCCTTCACATGCACATGGGATGGATGCAAAGACCCCAAGATGTTCAAACGCAAAGCTGATTGGGTGCGCCATGAGAACGAGGGCCATCGTCACCTTGAGTGGTGGACCTGCAATATCACCGAATGCACTCATACGTGCTACCGCCGCGACAACTTTTTGCAGCACTTGGTTCGTGAGCACAAATTCCCTGATCCCGAACACAAGAGTAAGGCCAAGGTCAGACAGCACGGCGCCAACGACGCGACGACCCAGCGTGTCGAGATATGCCACCACGAGACACCCAATAGGCCAGATGATGAGCCGTGCCGCTTTTGCAACAAGACATTCTCAACATGGAAAAAGCTTACGGTGCATCTAGCCAAGCACATGGAACAGATTAGTCTTCCGGTTATTCCCCTGGCAGAGAGAACGGATCTCAATGCGGATACGATCATCAGTCCCCTCCAGGATTTGCCTCCTCGTCCGTTCCCTGCTATGTTGAGCCCAGAGGAAGTCGCGGCTACATTCGGGGAGCTGGATGGCCGGATGAATGGCAATATTGCTTCTCAAAAGCAGCAGAAGCAGCAGCAGTTCCAGCAGCAGCAGCACGAGATGGACCCGCGACAGTTCAACTACATGTCTACCGGAAGCATCGGAACCACAGCTCAATTCCCCACTACGTCCCAGACTGCTTTTGTGTTCCCACATACAACCACAATGCCCCAGAACGGGTTTCCTGCAGAATTAGTGACAAGCTTCAGTCCTGGCTCTCTAACCATGGGGGCCATCAGCACTCCCAATGCACCCTTTCTCATGGGCGGGCAGGTGACAGCACAAACGCCGCAATCAGCGGCGCAAGCTGGCATGCACAGCTTTGCACCAGTTGTGTCTCCAGAGGCGTCGGTATTCGATAGTGGCTTCATGCCACAGACCCTCCCAGTACAGCAGCAGCAGAGTATGGAGCAGTTTGACGACCCGTCTAACCAGCTGGGGCTCCATGCACCAGCCACAGGCTTGAACTTTGGCGCGGATGCGGGCAACATAATGGCTAGCCAGACGCAGTATGCGCAGAATGGATACATGCAGGATGTGAACGGACAGTTCTATCCGGGCATGTGAGTTGAGTACGAGCTTGAGTGCGGGACAGACGATAAGAAAGGGAGTGTGATCCGTGAGCTATCGCGCTAGCACGATTTCATGATTTTTATGACGATTTGTATGAGCATTCTTTTCCTCATCTGGGTTCACTGGTTCTCGTTGGCAGTTTAGTTATTATATCACTTGATGTTGCGCTCTTTTCCCTCGATTCATATTGAAGTGCTATAGTTAAGATGTGTTGTGGTGTTGTCTACTTTCATGGTGGTGGTTTTACAGGAGGCTCTCACCCCTAAAAAAGCCTGTGGCGCAGACCTTTCTCGGCGTCCATACTAACCCCCCCGCTACGGCCCTGAGCTAAGCCTGAGTCCAAGCCTAATCCCAAGTGTTAGCCCTTCAGGCCCTGTAGTTCTGGAGCGATCAAGACAGGCTGGCATTGACGAGCCGAGCCTTTCTTGGATTGTTTGTTCGTATCCAGCCAGGAGCTCTTGTCTTGACTGACGGGACTCGGCACAACTCTGGTTTAGTTTTTGCTCATCTATTCGTGTCTTCTTTTTGTTGTTTTCCAACCCGAACTTGACTCCTGTGCAAATTGCCCGCGCAATTGAAGCTTGGAACGAACGAGCGAGCCAACGAACAGCGATCACGATAATAACGACGCCCAACCATTACATCATATTTGTACCTACATCACGACCTCCCGCCGGCATCACCCTCTCTCTGGCTTCCTGAATGGCGCCCAACCGTCAATGCATGCACTGAACGCCAACTTGCGACCACGCACACGAGCCAGTGTCTAGCATCTCTCGGCCACTTTTTGTCTGCCCAACAACAGCACCATCCACAACCCTAGCCCAATACCATACCCCTAACAGCGTTTTCTCACGACTATCCTCAGCCGGCATGGCGACAGCACGGGCCCGCGGCATCATCAACAGCGGCGGTATTCTCAACGACGTGCAGCACAAGGTGGAGGACTTTCTGGACAAAAACAGCACCAGCGCCCAGCTGCCAATGTACAAGGACAAGCCTTACACGCACTCGCTGTCACGGCGCCTACGCAGCCTCAAGAACCGCCGGGTTCTGACGCTGCTGGGTGCCGTGCTGCTGCTGCTCATGTACTTTAACGGCGCCTTTACGCGCTCCAAGAAGAGCGTCTGGAGCTACGACAGCCTCACGGCGTCCAAGGAGCGGATCAACTGGGACAAGCGCCGCAGCGAGGTCGTCAAGGCGTTTGAGCTAAGCTGGGACTCTTATGCTCAGAATGCCTGGGGTAAGTAATATGCTTCTGCTTGGGACTAGGGAACGCGCACCAAAGAGTCACTGAATCTAACTACTGCTATGCTAATGCTAGGCTTCGATGAGTATCATCCCATCTCCAAGACTGCCAAGAAGATGGCTCCCAAGGGCATGGGCTGGATCATTATCGACGCCATCGACACCATGATACTCATGGGACTCTCTTCTCGCGTCGACCAGGCGCGCGAGTGGCTGCAGGGCACTTTGACCTGGGACCAAGATCAGGACGTCAATGTTTTCGAAACGACCATCCGCATGCTTGGCGGCCTGCTGTCAGCGCACTACCTATCGACCGAGTTTCCCAACCTGGCGCCCGTCGAGAACAAGGACCCGACTCTGTACCTCAACAAGGCGCGGGACCTGGCCGACCGCCTACTCGGCGCTTTCAATTCGGATTCGGGCCTGCCCTACGCCAGCATCAACTTGCAAACGCGCATGGGCATCGAGTCGCACGTCGACGGCGGTGCCTCGTCGACGGCGGAGGTCGGCACGCTGCAGCTCGAAATGAAGTATCTCTCGCACTTGACGAGCAATGCAACCTTTTGGGAAAGGGCCGAGCATATCATGGAAGTCATTGACAACAATGGCGCAGAGGGCGGGCTTGTGCCCATTTTCATCTATGCGACGACTGGCCAGTTCCGCGGGAACAATGTCCGGCTGGGCAGTCGCGGCGACTCGTACTACGAGTATCTCATCAAGCAGTTTCTGCAGACCAAGACGAAAGAGATGGTCTACAAGGAAATGTGGGATGAGACTCTTGAGGCCATGAAAAAGCATCTCATTACGTATTCCAAGCCCACCGGTTTCACTGTGCTGGCCGAGAGACCCAGTGGCCTCAACGCACCAATGACCCCCAAGATGGACCACTTGGTGTGCTTCCTCCCTGGAACCATTGCGCTGGCCACTACGGGCGGCATTCCCGAGTATGTAGCTCGCGATAAGACTTGGTGGACCGAGGCTCATGACGAGAACATGAAACTTGCGCGCGAGTTGATGCAGACTTGCTGGGGCATGTACCAGGTCATGGCCACAGGACTGGCGGCCGAAATCACATACTTCAACGTGGATGTCAAGAACCCGCCGCCCTACGACCCCGAGCACGAGATGGTGCCGGACGCTGTGTTCCTCGACAAGGACCCCGAAGCATCCTGGCGCTCCGACTTTGACGTGCACGCAGCCGACCGGCACAACCTCCAGCGGCCCGAGACGGTCGAGAGCCTGTTCTACATGTGGCGGCTGACGGGCGAGCCCAAGTACCGCCACTGGGGCTGGGAGATGTTCTGCGCCTTCACCAACCACACGACCGTCGCCAACCAGGGCGGCTTCACGAGCCTGAGCAACGCCGACCGCGTCCCGCCGAAGCCGCGCGACAACATGGAAAGCTTCTGGATGGCCGAGACGCTCAAGTACTTTTACCTGCTGTTTTCGCCCGGCAATCTTATGCCGCTCACCGACGTTGTCTTCAACACCGAGGCCCATCCGCTGCCGCGCTTCGACATGGGCCGTTTGCTATCCACCGGGTGGAAACGCCGCCCCAGAGACGAGCATGGGAATGTCGTCGGCGCCGATGAGGCGCACGAGGCTGCCGCCCCGGGGAAAACTAGCGCGGGCGTGCAGGGCGGGAAACTACACGACACGGACGGATCAGGAAACGTGAAAGATGGAGGTTCATAGAGAGAGCAGGATGTAGATGTTTTTTTTTTGGGCGGTTTTCTTGGATATAGTCTAGAACGGCTTGATATAACCGCTTCATGTCATTAGGGACATGGCCGGAATATATTTCAGCACAAACAATACAGAAGGTATTTAGAAATAATATTTCATCACTTGTGTATTCAAGTATAGCGGCTCAAAAAAAAAAGGCCTTGGAAGTATAATGAAAGCAACCAAACGCCGGTAAATGTTTGCAAATATCCCAACCTTCCGTCCTGGCCTTGTAACCCGGCCTAACCAACCTAACCCTAACTATGCATGATGAAGAAAAAAAAGTGCAAGGGAAAAAGACAGAACAAAAAACGAAAAAGACTCCTTGGCTAATGTCCGACTTAAAATGTACATATCAATGCCGTCAACGCAATGATCAGCGAGACTGAAGATGCCGCAGTGCTGGCACCGGCCAGGTTCTCTCCAGACAGAGATTTTGAAGACCTTTGGCTCGGCAGCGCCGTCTCTGCATGCGAAGCCGACGGCGCAGTGTCTTCGCGCGGCGCAGGCTCGGGCTCAGACTCGGGGTCGGACTCGCTGCTGATGGCTTTTTGCGAGGCGCTGCCGGATGCGCGCTCCTGGTTTAATGATTCAGCGGCAGCAAGCATGGGGTGGGCAGGCGGCGCGTCGTCGTCGTCGTCGTTGTGGTGCGCGGGCGCGGGCGCAGAGGCTGGAGAAGAAGAAGCAGAGGCACGATTGACGAGTGCGCAGCGGGGTGGTGCTTCGGGGCTGGCGCTGCATTGGCATAGGAGGCTGGCTGGCGCGCAGGCGATTGCGGGCTGCGAGGCGAGGAGAGGCAGCGCGCTGGAGCAGTGCTCTAAGGAGACCACGGGGTGGGAATGGGGAGGGTGTGCTGGGGGCGGAGGGAGGGATGTTAGCGGGGGGGGGGGGCATGCCACGGATGTATGTAGGGATGGGTATTCACACGAATTGTACGTGCAATGACGACTGGGAGAGCGACTTACAGATCGGCCCTGTTGAAGACTGCAGACTCATGGTGAGCAGTGGCAGAGCGGCAGAGTTTGGTTGGGCCAATGTCGCGAAGGAGTCTGTTGCATTTGACACGACGCTATATGCCGCGGAGGGTTTGGAGGCGTCGGAGCCGGCTTCTAGAACATTGCCGCGAGACGGCAGCATGTGAGGCAGAGCGTGATGATGATGCTGGTGCTGTATGAGAGTTAGTCTGAGATGTGCTCTTTACACGCGAGATTAGCGGGCCAGTACTGGCGACATACACTATGAGCAAGTGCAAGACTTGAAGCGACAAGCGCGCTATACAACGACGGCATTGTGAAGAGGACGGCGGAAGAGAGACAGATGTGGAGGGATAAGAAGAGATGGATGTGATATGCAAGACAAGTCAAACACAAGCAACCACGGGGCAGAAAAGGCTAGGAGCAAACACAATAGAAAGAAAAACCAAGGACAAATAAGACTGCGCGTAACAAAAGGAAGAAGAGACTGCGTGGCGGCAGAGAGCAGGAGAAACAGCAACCACGAGTCAAGGCATGTAAGTAGTACTTGTATGTATATGTATGTATAACGGGTTCTTCCTTCGTCCTGTTGCTTGTTCCTCTAAGCGAGGAGAGAGGGGGGAAGATAGGATGGCGAAGAAACAGGAATAAGATCAGGGAAATCAAGAAGAGGAAAACAAAATAAAAAAGAAAAAGCACAGCTCAAGAAACCTGGGGAAGAACAAAGCCTGCCATATGGTCATGGTTCTGGAGCGGCGGTCGATGAGGGCAATCCGCAGTGGCCTAAGCTTTTTTTTTCCTGTCCTTGTCGGCTTAGTGGAGAGGGGAGAGAGAGAAGCATCGAGCGAGACAACAACAACACAGGGCAGCCAGCAGTGGTTTATCAGCGTCCGTGTTGTGCGTCTGTGTCGTACGTCAATGTGTAGACATGCCTATGCCTCGCGGGCCATGCCTTATGCTGGCAATGGCCTCGGCCTTGTTGGTAAAGAGATGGGCGGGCTTGGAATTATGGCATTGGCGGGCGGTCCTGTCTTGCGCAGTGGTTCTGGCTCTTTTTTCGCGCGCAATGCGTGGTTGTGGTTGTGGTTGTGGTGGGTTATCTCCCTCCCCTCTGGCGTGGGATCTGGAAGATCTCGCCTGCAAACTTCTGTTCTTGTCTCGGCGGCGTCAAGGCTACGTGAAACATTTTTCTTTTTACAGCGTGGGGGGAGGGGGGAGGGGAGCCCCAAGGAATAACTAGCGTCCTAGATGTATCAAGTAATTTGGCCGGTGTAAGAGAAGAAGAAGAAAAATTGAGAGAGTGCGAGGTGGAAAGCAGTGGCACAGGCTGGGCTGTTCTGTTCTTGCACTGGGAAACAGCCAAAATGGGCGACTCTATTTTTATCCCATCATGGGATGGAAGGATGTCACGCCTGCGTTTTGGGTTTTTGCGTTTTGTGGTGCTGCAGCGGTCTGTGTGTTGGTGTTGGTTGCGCTTTTTGTGCAGGTGCATGTCTAGGAATACAAGCAGTTGCCCATGTAAACACCGCCAGAACCCTAGATCCGTCGCTAGGGTTTCGTTGTCTTGCATCTGCCATTTGCTGATACTGCGTGGCCACTCTCTATACAGCCCCCCCCTCAGTCAGTCTTCCCGTCATGCTTTTTGGCCACTGTGACTGACAGTTCTCCGTGATCCTCCCCCCATCGCCTCCATGGCCTGCTTCATCGTCATCAGCCATTCTCGCCCGTGGATGTTATCCTGCAGCATGTCTAGCAGCCAAATCAGACAGATACTGCCATACGTGCAGGGCGCCAAGAAGCCGGCTCCAGCTCCAGATCCAACTTCAAGCAGACCACAGGCCATACCGCAAGTAACTAGACTAGCACACATGCTGTAATCGCACCGCAGCCAATTCGTATGTGCATTACGGCATGCACATTACGTGTTGCGTAGTCCTGTCTTGTTCTATTCTCTCCCCCCGCCCCCCGTCTTCCATGTCCCCTTTGTGATCTGATCCATGCTCGAATTTTTCCGCATTTGCTTTCTTTTTTTTTTTTTTGGGGAGCTTTGCTAGTCTAGGCTCGCGTTCACCTTTCTTCTTCTTTTCTAGCCCGACTTCCTCATGCGCTTCCTGTTGTTGCTTTGTCTCCTACCCCCAAACCTTGAACCCATCCATTCATTGCATCCTCTGCACCTGAATTGATGGCTGTGTTGAGCGGTCTATGGCTATGCTGTTTTGTGCTTCCACCTTGCCTCTTGTTCTGAGGCAATCATCCCTGTCTGTCTTCCTCTCATACGACCTCAGTGAGGCTCCGTACGCTGCTCCTCCAAACTTTCCTCATCTGTATCTCTAACTATGTCTATGTATGTATGTATGTATGTATGTATGTACGAGTATTACCGCTCCCTCCCTGGACGGACGTCATTTCTGTTACAAGCACATCTCCGGAAACAACACACTTTGAACCGAAGTATGTGCCGCTACACATCACCTCCCGCGTCCTAAGCGCTTTATATTCTCCATTTCCTCTCTTGCTGCCGCCACTTTTCTTGGCTTGGCTTGTCGCCCGCCTGTCAGCGTCGTCATGGACATTTGTTTTGTCATTTCAAGTCTTTTTGCTGGTTCATTCTATTCCAGACTATGTAACTATCGTGGCTTTGTGCTAGTTAACTAGTTCTCAGGATGCGCTGACACATATATAAAGGAAAAGCATAACTACAGAGTACCTGCATGCTAGTCTAGGATAGGCCTGCCTGTCAAGAGCCTTTTGAGAATTTTATTCAAAAAGCATACGTCGTCGTCGATAAGGGAAGGGGTCTTTTGGAGCATATTTTCCCGCTTTATCTCCGCTGGATTGTCCCCAGCCCAGACATCAATCGAGCTGCTGTTTCTAGTTTCTCCAGACAAGACCTATGAAACCTTGTACAGACCTTGTACCGATGTCTTCCATAACCCTGACCCTAGACCCGCCGGAGCTTGGCGCCACACTTTGCTTGCCATTCTTTATGCCTTGGATTTGAGGCGCCATGTGGCACAGTGAGCTTTATCACGGTTGTAATTTAGCGCGTTTTGACGGCTCTGCAGTCTAAACGTCACAGCTCATTATAGCTCACAGCCTCGTTGGACTCGATTTAATTAATTACTGGACGACTTTATGCTTCGCTCTCGTCCACGACTTGCTGAGCTTCTTGTTCGCGCTTCATCGCCTTTGCTGCAACCACCTTCACACCGCCAGACCCCCTTCTCACTCGCCATAAACTTATAGTCGCGCTGGGCTATTCGAGATCGAAACCGCGACGCGTCAAACCTCCGCCAAAATGAAGCCTGTTGTGAGCGCCGGGTCGGCATGGCAATGGTATGTGAAGCTTCTTGCTTTTGAGTTTATTTTTCTTCTTTGGGGGGAGTGCAGGATTGTCAGTGGTTACTCTGCGTGTTTTGCTGTGGGCGCAGAGTCTTTACGACTTTGGTGTGCCTGTGAAGATCGCCAGAAAAACGCTCAACCTTGACGTCGCAAACTGGGAGAACATGGATTGCTAACCGTTTCCTGCTTCTCTTTTTTCTATTATTCGCGCAGTACCGTCATCTCCGTCTTTGCTATTCTTGTTCTGACCGTCATCGGCTTCCTGTTCAAGTCTGGCCATGAGGAGTTTACCGGCGGCATCGAGGATCCCGCGCCGGAAATGGGTCCCGAGATCGCCGGCACCATATTCACCGCGGTTTGGGTTTACATTGTACGTTGTCCATCACACGCCCCGGGGACCGGATAGCCTTGGAGGACACGCGTTGCGTGCCACGCGCCTCGAGCCCATCCGCGGCCACCTCACGCTGGCTCACACTCTCGGAACGACCAGCTAACACGGCCTCTTGTTCACTTTCCAGGGTTTCTTCATCTTCTGCGGCATCCAGGGCTTGCTTCACATCCGCGAGAATCGGAGAGGAGCAATTGCGCTGTAATCAGCGTCCGCTGCTGCCATGATCTTTCTGAGCGTTTCCTATTTCATGTTACTATACATCATCTCATGACGACTTGTCATTTCTCTTTGGACTCCAGTCACTCCCTCCATATCATACAATCTCAAGCCAATCTACTTAGTAAAAATGCCAGACATGTCTAGTGCGTCCAGTGAACATGTTTTTAATCCGGTTGACATTGACTTTGCAGTGCAGTCCCAGGGCGCTTTGTGATACCGAAGGAGGTTCTGGGCTGATATCGCGGAGCCGGAATGCAAAGAAATCACGCGGCATTGCACAAGAGACAGGAAAAGGAAGATTGTGGATGTTGGCTTGTTGCGCCAGGTTTATAATGTGAGAGTCGTGGTATCGTAAAACAGCAGAAATGCAGAACCCCAAAAGACCGCCCGGCCTGACAAAAAATTAACGCCTTTACCAGAAAATGCAACACAGCCTCCGGCTAGCATATCAGAGCAGCCTCCCGCATGAAAAAAGAACAAAACAACTCGAGCACCCATCTACAGATGCCAAAACTGACAAAAAGACCCTTCTCTGAACTCTCTTTCCCTCGTCGCCTTTCACCAACCGCTCAGACCCCCACAAATTTGGTGTTCTGCGCCGCAGCTTGCTTCTTTTCGAGCTGCAGCGCATCGGTCATGGACGAGTCGACCGTGTCCGTCCGCGTCAGAGGCGCGTTGGTCATGCTAAAGTGCAGCAGTGGCAGCGGCACCGAGCCAGACCCCGAGCCGCCGCCGGCCGATACACGCTGCGAGTAGTCGACGGTGCTGCCGCTGTCGTCGCTGTGGTAGCTGCTGCGACAGGCCATGGTCTGGTTGTAGATGCCGAGGCTGCGGGCGCGCGGGCCGCCGCGCTCATAGTCTTCGTCGTCCTTTTTCTTGCGCCAGCGGGCAAACATGCACACGGCCAGCGACACGAGACACACAAAGAAGAGCGCGCCAAACGTAATGCCCAGCTTGACCTCGAGCCCCAGGTCGGGCGGGTGGCTGCTGAGGAAGTCGTTGTTGAGGATGCCCAGCACCTCCCTGTCGCCCGCCTCAAACTCGACGACCACGTGGTGGTGGGCTACAGTGGCCTGGCTGAGCACTGTCACGCTTTCCGTCATGTACGAGTACGTCGAGAGCGCCTCGATATAAGTGGCCGGTGTGGCGGTGACGCGTGAATACGTCCGCACGCAGTTTTTGCCAGCGTCCAGGGCAAATCCACTGCACAGGGAGACGGTGTCAGTCATGCGGGGGCGATTAAACTTTCTGATTTGTTGCTCCGCGCCGCGCCCTAGCTGGGCACAAGAGGGATGGCATGAGGTGTGGGAGGAAGCGCGGATATCTCAGACTTACCTAGAACAGCATTGCAGTGTGGTGGCCCCATTTACGTCGTCGTCGGCCTCAATGTACCCCACGGTTGTCCAGCTCATGGGACATATGGCGGGACTGAAGGTTCCGCTGTTGCCTCCTTCAAACATTCCAGGAGGATAGCATGAGAAGGTAGTGGCCTCTGGATCAATGTGCAGATCCATCCAGGCACTGACGATGTCACTTTGGGTTAGGTGGTCGACGTTGAATGTGTAGTGGCACTCAATGCTGTCTGGTCGGCGCCATGGCGTTATCATGGGTGGGATAGACTTTGTGGTTGTCGTTGATGAGGTTGGGCTTGAGCCCTCTGACGCCGTCGTAGACGTCGCTGTTGGAAGGACGTCCATGGTGGTTTCGGTGAGTGGTGGTGGTAGCTGACGGGCGTCAAGTGCTATGAAGAGGGGACAACGTTGCCGTGGGCGGCGGGAGCTGGCGCGTTGTTGTCGTCGGCTTGGCCAAGGCTTGCAAGAACATCCAACAAGGCCTCCCGCAGGAGATAGTGTGCCTTATTAGACGCAGAGTCGCAGTGGTGGCCAGGATTGGCTGCGTGAGGTGGCTAGGCTATGTGGATAGAAGCGGGGATGAAGGAGGGCGGCAGCAGATGAGCGCAGGTGAGAGTGTGTGCGAGAAACTATAAGGATTTCGTCGAAGGCCCGGGGCGATTCATGTGCCGGCAAGAGGAGCGAATGGGGGCAAGGCAGATGAGTGCCGGATTGCGGGGGGCCGGGCTAGTAAGTGACGTCTTTACTTTGGGGGGAGGGGACGTCAGAAGCGAATGAGATGAGCGAGTGAGTGAGTGAGAAGCACACGCATGTAGGGGCAAACAGAGAGAGAGAGAGGAGAGCGTGAGGAGGAGTGTTTGTGAGGGCAGTGGAAAAGTCGGGCGCGAATGTGTGGATATAAAATAGAGTCAAAGGTTGGCCAAGGGAAGCAAAGCAGCAAAACAAAGAAACATCATGATGAACGAGAAAAGAAGAGAGAGAAAAAAAAAGAAAAAGAGCCAAGGAAAATAGGAAGAAAAAAAGAGCAAGAGAACTACAAACAAGACCGCCGACCTTAATACAAGAGCACTGCAAAATGATTTCTTGGCACGTCCAGCTTTGGGATGAGATTTTGCCAAGGCCAAAGCTCGGCGTTGAGCCAAGAAGAAGGGCTGGCCTTGGACGCGTGATGCAACAGCCAAGGAGAGCGGGAACGAGAGTGAGAGCGAGAGAGAGAGACTCCAGAGGCGGGAAAGGCCCAAGGCCCAGGGAACACGGTCCAGAGAAGGGGCGAGATGTCTTTATTTTTCTTCTCCGTCCTCTTGTTCTGCTTCTTTTTTGGTGATACAAAGACACAATACTTGGGTCTGGCACGCTTGGAGCTGGAGCGGCGGGCACAGCCAGGCGCAAAAAAAGCAAGCCAAGGCTCAAACCCTCCCCCCGGCGAGAATCTGACTGCCCCTCCGCCTCCCTTCAGAATCCTCCCCTTTGTCTAAGTGGCATCCCCGGCCGCCAGTTCCCTTCCACGTCTATCTAGCTCTGTTCTTCTCGTCCTTCTCCAGCCCAGCGGCTTCCAGCAGAGGTCTTGGTCAGGATCTTGGCGTTGGCATCTCTCCGTCCAAGGACTGTCTGCTACTGTTGTAACTATCTCACCATGTTCGCAGTTCTCCGACTATCCTGTCTCCCTCTCCCTTGTTCTCTCCTCCCGACAGCCCCCCCCTCCTCCCTCTCTTCCTCCCCTTCCCCCGTGTCGTGAGACTGCATTGGCCAACCCACCGCTTGCCAAGCCTTCTACATTACCCTTTTCTCTCGCAGTCTTGGACGTCTGCATCCATTCCATCCCAGCCGCTACTCTACTCTCTCTACCCAGCAGCGTGCCAAAAAGACAATGGACCAGAACCACCCACAACATGAAACGAAATTTCTTAGAGGGCCGTTGGAGCCAAGAAGCCAAGAGTGGCCAAGACCCAGAGCCAAGGGCCAAGCCAGCGCCCCAAGCCCGCCCCCCCAGGCCGTGAGGTCAGATCAAGGGCAAGTTTGCTGGTGCTTGGCTTTTTCTTTTTCCTGATTTCTTTCTCTGCCTGTGTTATTACCGGAGGGACAGTCAGCCTTTTTGTCTTGGCATTATACATTGCGGCGCTATACCAGATGTCCCACTCGCTCACTCACTTTCTATCTGTCCGTCTGTCTGTTAGTTGTTCTGTAGCCTCTTCAACCCTGTGCAGAATTGACCAGCCGTATAACTTAGTTCGTTAGTGCTTAGTCCACAGCTTCAACCCCCAAGCCCAGATCCGCATACGCCGCCAAGAAAAAAAAATGAAGCAAAAAATCCGCCGTGGGAGCATCTGTTTATTTCTCGTATTTTATGTAGCTATGCGGGTGTATTTTTTCTTTCTGAGCCTTACCCGGCCATCGTCTCTATCTTCTGTTTATCATTGCCATTCTTCAGTGCGCTTTCTTGCACGTGCCAGCGGCCATTTGGGGGTGGAAAATGTCTTCAAAACATTTATCGCCCCTCCCGCCTTCTTCTTCTCCTTCTTTCTCTTATCCTTCTGACTCGCTTTCCCCCCCATCTCTCTCGCATCTCGCAATCCAGACCAGCCAAAACGGCTGGAAAACATTCCGCTGTGGTGGGTGCGGCCGGGGTTGCCGGTAGCGCCTGGAAACGTTCGGGTTCTCAAGCTGGCCCCGGACAGTCATGAAGGGGGAGGGGGGAGGGGACTACCAAGAAATTCGCTCGGTATCAGGTTCCCGATCAAAATGAAATCTGAGGTCGGAGCTTCCATCTTCCATCACGTGGGTTATATTCAACCTGTCACTCCATAATACTCGAGGAAGTAACAGTCATAGAACAGCCTATGATTGGTGGAGATTAATTGTCTACCTGTTCTCGTATTGCACAACCCCTGGATCTCGGGCATTAGGGTTATTCCATCGAGTTCACCACGTCCTTGACAACCAGAATTTGTCCCCGATGATGCTCCTCTTCACTAAACAGTGGGCTAGCTTTTGTGATGATAAAAGCACGAGAGTAAAAGCTCAGAAATGAAAGGGGAGATGTTGCAGCATAGTTACTACCATATGCAATAGCTATGTACATATGTACATGCATACATACTGTTCTGCCAGTCCCATCTATGTTAGTCCCACTTTTGCCTTGACTTTAAGGCAAGGATCTAAAGGTCTCGTTGTACAAACCAGAACAAGCCGTTCCAGCAACTTGGCTGTGTGTGCTTATCTCTGTGACTTACAAAGTAGCCTGCTCATGTTTGATAATGTGACTAGTGCTATTATCAAATGTCTGTGTCGTCATGAACTTTTCTTCTTGCCACAAATCGTATTTGCCATGGTGAGTGGGGTTTATTTCTTCAACTTTGTTTGTGTCGCTTTCAAAGTCGGCCTAGACCTGTGCCCTTCACCGTATTTATGGAAACTCTTTTCGATATCACTTTCTAGTCTGATGATCTCGTCTTCTCCAAATCCGCCCCTCTATCCGTTCTTCTTCCTCTACTTTACCTCTCGTTTCCCTCATCTACCTTCGGAAAAGGCCCACACTCAACTATTGTTGCTGGAAGCGAGTGGAGGGTGGGTAGCGTTGGGGCGCCCGGGCTGACGTCTTGCCTGAAGAAAACTGAGACTGCAGTGTACTACGCTGGTAACGTGACTTCTTGCCTTTGTTCTCTTCAGAAACTTAACCAAAATCCTTTGGTTCTGTAGCCTTGTAAATGCCCTAGATGTCTACCAGTGAGTGGTCTTGCTCTTTCGGCTGGTTACAGGGTTTGAATCCACTTGAACAATTGTGTTCCCATCGGTCACGGTGCTTGTCGAAGTGGCCATTTCCGGCTCTGCCCGCTAGAATGTGACCTAGCTCAATCATAATGAGGCCGTTCTAACTGGAGACACGGAAAGGGAGCTCGTTGAAGAAGCTCGTGCTGCTCAATTGAACAACTATAGGGCCGAGTTTATAACCGGATTTACTGGGTTTGCTTGACACATACGACCATAGCCTGTAGAAAGCACGGGATCCCGTCCGCTCTCCCTTAGTTAACCTACAGAGCGCCGGACTAGTACTACGGTGGGTGACCACGTGGGAATCCCCGGTGTTGTATGTCTACTTCTTTTTGATGCTTTTTGGTTGAGTTGGTAAAACCCTAGACTTGCTAGGTGTAGATACATATCCTCATCTCACAGAAAAACTGCTGGCACAATTCACGAATGCGGCATTCTTCTCAAGGTAGCGTAGTTACATAAAATAAAGTCAAGCCAAGTATTCTTTTGTCGTATGTCGAGAATACCTCGCGAGTAGACAGGTAAAATAAAGACAATCAAATCAAGCCAAGTATTCTTCACAAGGGTGCCTGTGGCCGATACAATACAGGTAAATAAAGAATCAATCAATCAATCAATGCCTGCGGCTGATCCGGCTTGTCTGCACTAACTTGCCTACTTGCGAGGGAATCTCAGACTGTGGTGTGCGGGATCTGGGAGATGTCACTGCATGAATGATCACAGAGACACCCTCGCGAGTAAATATTATAGCAAGGACTCCCATCACCAACGAGTTGGTGTGTCAAGTCACATCGAGTGAGGTATACCATATCTTATATGTGAGTTAGTTATGTTGGTAGAAGTCAACCTAAATCGAACAAAACAGCCTGGCCACGTTGACACCGGAATCAAGCATCTCATCCAGTCTTTCCAACATGGTTCCTCGCGTGTAGACAGGTCAATAAAGACAATCAAGCCATATATACCTAACATACCACCTAAAGGTTTCACGCCCTTTTTTATCACATCATTTTGATGAGGTTGTGTAAAGTGATTTCTTTTTCGTTGCTTTATACACCTACTCAAACAAGGAAAGCGTCGGGGTTTCAGAAGAGAACAGGAAGAAAAAAGCAATAAAAAAAACAGATGTGAGTCATGAGAAAAGCAACAAAAGAAAACATCTCTCTAGCCTCTCTACCAAGATATATGAATACATTACATCAACGTCAATGACACAAGGGATGTGGGAGGAAGAACGAGAGCCAGCAAAAAAAAGGGCTCTCGGTCGCATTGGCCGCCGCTTCTCGCGAAACACCGACTAGCAAGTTGCTTGAGGCAGGTCAGAGTCGCGATCATACTGGTCAAGCTGCCGAGCATTGTTGTAGATCGAAATGGCCACGGGGGGGAAAACTCCCACTGCACCTTGTGTCGACGTTTGAAGAGAGAATTGCACCATGGCGACATGGAGCGTCCTCTCTTGGGGCGTGAATAACCAGAGAGGAAATTTATTTCAGCTTGGCCCACAGCTTAGGGGCCATGCACTCGTTGGCGCAGTGAGCGAGGTGGAAGACTGAGATGTGTGTTAGTATCAGGGCGGAATAGTGGTTGATGGTCTGCAGCTGGGGCAGAATGAAGAGAAGACCACGAAGCTGCTGCGAAAAACAAAACACTCAGGCAAAATGCTATCACGCAACATCGCCTATGAAAGTGCCAGTTGTGCGCGCATTACGCGCTAACACCGAGCTAGCACGGTTTCAATGGTCATTCTGCTAGGGAATAAAGGGCAACATGAATATCGGGTTGGTACTAACACTCCTCAACGCAGTCCTCCTTGGCGGCACCATCGGCCTCAATCTGGCCAGTGACGCGAGCAACACACTCGTCGTAGTGGTGCTTGGGCTCGTGGCAGGCGGCGGAGTTCTGGCAGGCTATAGCCAAGAAGAGCAGAAAGTTAGCATATTATCTTTTGTCATAGTTATGAGCCCAAGATCGCCTGGAGCTGGTAGCAAGGGGCTTGGCAGCAATATCGGACGATAGTTGTGCGGTATGACTAAATGCTAAACGCCAATTGGGAATCGAGTGACACGGATATGGCGGAGTCCGGGTAGATTTGGCGGTGCTAAGGTATTGGGGGTTGGAAAAGAAACAGCGTAGACTCTGATGTCAGATCCGTGATGCGTATAGGCAGTTTCGTTGTTGAGGCTGGGAGATGTAGATTCCAGGTTTATTGTATGATGAAAGATGATTTGTTTGGGTCGGCCACCCAATTGGCGCTTTAGTCGAGTCGTAGATAGTCTCGTGGCACATGTCGTCGGATCGTCGGATTTGTCGTCGGAGTATTGAACAGGCGAGGAAATAGCAGTACGTACCCTCGACGATAGCAGGCATGGGGTCAGAGACCTCCTCCTCCTCTTCGTCCTCATCCTCATCCTCCTCCTCTTCTTCCTCCTCGTCCTCATCGGCGGGGGCCTCAACAGCGGGCTCGTCCTAAGGTGGGATGTAGATTAGCAGGCTATACGTCTGAGGATGGCTTTGCTTGTGATAGTGATTGGCTAAAATTCAACCAAGCAAAGACGTGCAAAGATCGTGCGCCTCGCATCTGGCAGAACATCGAAGGGGACCGGACGAAGGGCCACGAAAAGACCAATTGAACCCGAGAATGCGCCCAGCTCACTGTCCAATGGCACCGGACGAGCTCCATGTGAAAGCAAGGGTTTGCAGCGGGAGGGGAGGGAATAGCTTACGTTCTCCTCCGAAGCCTCGGCGTGGGCCTCAGACCAAGGCTTCGCAGCCTCGACGAGGTCGGTGATCATGTCCCAGACGCTCATTGTGAAATTGTAAGAGAAAGAAAAGAAGAGAAAAAAAGGCTGAAATCCCGGGAAGGCACGAAAATTAGCACACTGAAAGAAATAAGGCACAAGACAAGGCCGATCGCGGGAAAGGGTGGAGGCTTACAGGTAAATGTGGTGATGATTGCACTTGAGGGAGGGGCGCTTTTTTTTCGTGCTTCTTCTTGCCTTTGACCGTCCTAATTTCGAAGGAGTCTGCAATGGGCAAACAGGCAAGTTGTGGTTGGCCTGGAAAAATCTCGGGAGCTATCGGCCTGAGGTTTCAAAAAAAGAGACCGCAAAATTAGGGAAGGAGGCAGAAAAAACAGTGGGGTTCTCGCCCGCCGTGGTTACAGGTCAGGCCAGCTGCCAGCTGCCAGCTGCTCCTCCAGACGCTCTGCTTACTTCCTCGTCTCTGATTGGCTAGCATTACCAACTGCCAGCACTTTTTTTTCCTTTGCTCCGCTAGCCCCATCCCTATTTTATCCCCATTAATATCGTCACGTGACTTTCAGAAACTGCGCTTGTCAGCGGACTTTAGACTTTGTGGCCTTGGACCGTGTGACAACAGACGCGCCAAAGCCATGTATTTTTTTCTTCTTCCTTGACGGAGCTTCTGTGGCGCCTTCTGGAAGCTAGACTGGCCCATTGTGACACACGTTGTATTAACTTGATGCGACGACCTGCAACCAAGAAAAAAAAAGGCTGCCATTGGGAAGCTTGCTTGTTTTGGTTAGACGCGTTGACACAAGATGTCCGTGAATAATTATTTGAGAAGCTCTGACGCAAAAAAAAGAAGTTGCATGCGTAGAGTAGCTCCTAGTCTGTCTAGCTCTCCATGTGCAGAGTATTACATACATAACTTACTACAGAAACAAGTAGTTGTGTACATATATACAACTAATATTTGACACAATACATGTTAGTAGCTCGGAATTCCATGACATATTCTATTAGCAATATTGCTCAACTGCGATGCTATCAAGCCCTAAACCTCCATTCTCTACTTGCATGGTATATTTACGCTAGTTTATCCTCAGCTACTGCTATGTCGCTCACTCTCGTTCTGCATTGTGGCGAATGTGGTCTTCCAGTCGCATGCTAACCTGCTGGGCCTGGGCTTCTTCATAGCCTGGTGGAGGTTCGTTTGGACTTCGGTTTTGGCTTGCTGTGCTCCCGGAGCGGGAATGGCCGTAGGGTGCAGTATTGCCAGCCCCTCTTGGGACGCCTAATGTTTGCGGACTGTAGGCTGGGAGCTGCTCCTCGGGTATGCTTCCTATGGCCTGGCCGGTCTCTTGCTCTATATCTCTGATGTGATACAGCCGCTCTTTTATCTCGACAAAGCGCGCCATGAACTCGTTGTGACCGCCGTCTTTAAAAGTAAGCTTGACCTCGACCCGGGGTATTTCTGGTGGGATCCCCCCTTGCGACACTGGTGTCATTGAAGCTGTCCAGTACCATGAGCCAAACCAGGGCGAGGAAATGTGCGAATCTTCAAGATTCAGAATAGGGGCCGTAAAGGACTGGAATGCTTCCGTCGGCCGTGCAGGGATATAAATCAACTGCCGTGTTTTATTAGCTGCGCTCCGGGTGCTTGGGTCCCATTTATGGTGCAGAGAAGACAGGCTCAAAACCAAACTCGCCTCTGCTAACACATGATGCAGGTAAAAAATTTACGGTGGTAATATGGGAGAGGATAGGTAGGTAGATAACTTACTCTTTGTGTCGTGATGTAGGCAGTCCCATCATCACTCTTGATAGAAAAGGGCGGCTGGGATTCAGATTGAAAGGCCTTAGCAGCACCGAGTTCCAGACTAATACGGTGGCCTGTGACGAGTCTTATGTGTTCATGTGGCAGGCGGATAATGTCCTTGTCTTGTGACAACATAACCCAACTATGTTTATGGTTAATATCAGAGCTTTGTGAAGGAGAAGATGATGGTTCTCTGGGGGCCCTTGACATGAATGCATGCTGCTCCTGGAGATATTGGTCCGTCATGATGGGGGGTGTGTGAGAGGATGAGAGAAGTGAGGTGATAAGATATGTGTGCTATTGCGAGAAAAGAGAATGCCCGTGATATGATGCCGAGGCTTAATTGAGCGGGCAAGTGTAGAGGGAAGCCTGGTGTTAAAGTATAGCCAGGTGAAAGCAAAGGAAGGAATGGATGTCTCAATAGGAGGACGAGTATAGGGAATAGCGCCGAAAGAAAAAGGAATTTTTCTTTACAAGGTGCCAAGGCAGATGTTGAGTTGCAGCTGGTGGTTAGGGCGGTACAAGGCTAAGCAGCAGATGAATGGGGATACATTTGAGCTTGCACTTTGCTTTGTCTGTAGATCGACACTGAAACCAATTGTAATGCAGTGTCAAGAGGGAAATAAACGACCTAGTGCAGTGAGGATGGGATGAGTTGAATTCGAGTATTTGATGTGAGTGTAGAGTGGAAAGCTAAAACATTCGCTTGCTTGACCCTTGCTCTAGGGCAGGTTGGAAAAGAAAAAAAAAAAAGAGAACAGAGCAGAGCGTTTCAGGTCCCGCCTATATCAAAGGCCACGGACAGAGCAGAGAGAGGAGCAACAGAGAGACAAAGGCAGAGCAGAGTAGCAAAAACAAAGAACCAGACACAAACAAGGTCAGACAGACTCAGGCTAGTGAGCAAGGAAAAGGAATGGAACAAGAGCGGGACAGGGACGAGGGCACGAGGGAAGCCAACAAGAGACGGACGGATCAAGGTTAAAAAGAAGTTTTGCGCACCGACAGGAACTAGGAACAGCAAACTGGGAAGCCGGAAGATAGTGGCATGGAATGACATGGGATGGGGAGGAGAGGAATAGCGAGGGTAGTGTATTGTATATATGTAGGCGCGGTACTCACTTTATCGACATTTTTCTTTTCTTTTTTTGGGAGCTTGAAGTTGTGCTTCAATTTTCCGAAGGTCGGCCTGCTGATTGACTGGGGTTGGTCGACGAGACAGACACTAACGAGACTGTGTAAGAAGTATGTGTGTCCTTGTGCGTGTGTGTACCTGTATGTACGTGTGAATGTATGTACCAATGCAAGCCCACACGGATGGCGGACGGAGTGATGCGTTTGCGGTGGTCTTGCGTGCGGTGCCTTTGAAGCGAGGACGAGGCGTCCCAGCTTCGATGCAAAAAGGAGAAGGAGAAGGAGACGGACGAAGCTATCACTGGCAAGGGCGCGTGTTTAGGAAGCCCGCTGTTTCTGGGAGCTTCTTGGCTGGTTAGTAATACACGGACCAGACGTCTGCAGTAGCTATCTAATCACTAGTCATGTATCTTTTCTCGCGCGCAAACTCTTGTTGGCGGATGACGTGACATGACAGGACAGGATAGGACAGCAGCGACGATCGGCAACGAGGCAGGCAGGCAGGCCGGGGAGGGGGTGAGGGGCGTGGGGACGGGTGGATGTACAGTCCAAGTACTCTCCCTCCAATGAATGTATGTACGCTCTTTGTACAGCAAAGCCAAAGGAGAGCTCGGCAAGGGTAAGTGATAGGTCATGCCATGTGCTGGTACTTGTATACTTGGGACGTAGTGGGGGAGAGGGCGAGGAAGAGGACTGTTGTTGAAGCGGGTGCCACGCCGAGTCACAAGAAATGACGATCTTTCATGGACGGGTTGGATCGAGGCGACAGAAATGGGTGTGTCCGCTGAGCCGGGGCGTGGATGTGCCAAAGCACAGGGAGGGAGGGGGGACATGGCACCGGAAGATGTAGTTTGAGTGTCGGTGTTTCTGATCATGGAGAGTGTGCACGGGGTACGGACTGGAAGAGAATGGATGAGGGGATAGAAAGATCAGAGACACCAGTGCAGGAGATAGCGCGGCTCAACTGGGAGTAGACATATATGCAGACAGCACCGGATGGCAGAGCGGAGAAGGCAAAGAGCAGACGACAGAGGCACATGTAGGCTCCTTGCATCGGGCTCTGGAAGGGCTGTAAAACTTGCTGTTGCCAGCCAAAGATACTCACTCACCTTCCACTTGCTGGTGTGGCGTTGTAGAGATACGAGCGAGGAACAGGGCCGCGGGACGCTGGGCTCGAGATCAACACTCAATATTGCGAAGATCGGGAGCGTGCGGTGGCGACTGCCAGTTTGAAAAGCAGCTTGCGCGTTCTGGGATTAGGTAAATATCAGGGGTTGCGTGAGCCGATATCTGGAGAAAGGTTCTAGTTGGCAGAAGATGGTAGGGAGCATGAGGCTATCAAGCTCAGTTGAGTAACTTGTGACTTGGGCATCCATGAGGATGACGCTGGGGAGTGTGGCGCACGCCACAAATGGGGCTGATTTTTTTAATAGTCTTCCACGTCAAACCGCTCGCTCTCACTGCGATGCCCATGTTCATGGGTTCTGCCGACGCCAGTATGCGCTACATGCATATTAGCTGAAAAGCCACCTTGGACCGGTATAAATCTGCCTACGGAGCGGCCTCTGCTTCTTCTCACTTATAAAAATATCCAGTCTACACATCGCACGTTTCACGGTGCATCACCACTGCGAGAGCTTCCACCCACCACCCATGAGCTGCTATAGTGTGTTTCCTTTTCCACTCTCAGCAAGCTGCAGACACCCTGCCATGGAGATATGCACGACTGGGAGCGCTAGAGCACTAGAACTGTAGGCCAGCTGCGGTCTAGTCCAAGTATATTGGACCCAAATACATATAATATGCAAGCATGAGGTTTGCATATGCATAAGCGTTACTACAGGGCGGCAGTATCGCACTTGCAAAACTGCTACAGCCGGTTTTTTCTTGATGCGTGTCGACATGTTTTCTTACATGCCTCAAGGTTTTGGGGGGGCCGGGTGGGATCAAGATCTGCCCGTTGCAATAGAGGCCTACACATGTGTGAAGCTATGTACTTGTAGTTGAAGCCAGGAGCGAGCTCACCCTATCATCATGGGATGGCAGGTCTCCGGACCTAACTTGAGTCTGTCTTGGGTGAGCGGCCATAACATGGGGTTGAACATGCAGGGAATTTATTGAACAAGTCCCCCATGGCCAATGATGGCCAGTAGCTGGGGGCCAAGCAAAGCCAGTCGCAAATCTTATACACACTGCCCACATGTGAACTTGTTCCTTTCCGGAGACTACAGGGACAGTTTCTTCTTACCCCTCTTTGCTGTTCTGACTTCATCGCGAGGAGATCGCCCTCAAAAGGATCAATATAAAGTGGCGGGCGTAATTGTTAGCTTTGCAACTAAGCCCCAAGCCCGAGCCCGAGCTCCGGTGTCCAAGTATTTGAGTATATAAATGCTTGACTGAGAGACCACTAGATTGTGACTGGTTTGTTAGTTGACAACGTCGATGGGCCAATCTGTGGGCTCTTCAACTCATAGTCTCATAAACGGCATCTGATCAACAGTTTTGAGCCTCGCACATGTGGCCTAGTCCTTGCTAGCCAAATAATGCCAATCAAATACACACGGCTCGATCCATTAGTGAGGTATGAAGCTACAGAAAAAAAGTCTCGCAATCTGTTTGTGCCTCCTCTTTTTTGTTTCTTCCTCACCCGACGAGTCACAAAGAATTCCAGATCCCTTTTTTATTGCAAACTTTGGCCGAGTCCACTTTGCGTAACAGATCAGCAATGATGCCTCCCATTTCTCTTTTCAACCTCTTCACTTTTGACCTCCCTCGCTATCAAATGGGAGCAGCAAAGTTTTCTCATCATTGCTACATTTTATCACATTGCCTGTTACTGTGGAGTATTTTGCCTCTGGAAAGGCTTCCTAGAGGCCCAAATGGCAGGAAGAGTCGAGAGGGAAGGGAGGAACAACAGATACAAGGATATTGGGTGTTCAAAGACTGAGCATGGCTTTGTGGGTATGGACAAAATCAACTTGGCCTTGACTCAAGAAACCAAGAAATGTTATTCGTATGAATACGGCGTGCATAAGGAGCGGCGCGGGGTCGGCTCATGCCCGAGGCGAGGACATGATTCAAGAAAAAACGGGTATAGCTGCTTGTACATGGGACAATCTTGCGTATGCAAGCCTTAACCTGTATATCCTCGACCGGAGCTTCGGAAGTACTACACCATGCAAAGAAAGGAAGTTTCGGGTCTTAATATGCTGCCGTAATGCTTGGGTTGAGCCAACTAACTTGAGTCAAAAAAAAAGATTCTATAATACCCTAGCTTCCTTGTTTCTTCAGTCAATTGTCCCACGAGGGGCTTTTCTTTGTTTGTGCAATGTGCTCGAGTAAAGACATGTTACACAACCCCTGAATAGAGAGAAACTTGGTCAGAGACAACATCGGAATATAGGCTAGACGTCGGACTAGGCGTGTGGTTTTTTTCTTGCCTCGTGAAACCTTAAATTTCGTCTTCGCTTTTCACGGGCTTGTTCCATGTCGGTGGACGGTTTCACAAAATGTGCAAGCATCACAACATGAACTCGGCAGAGACACATATGTCGATGACTTCACCCATAAGTGCCAAGTGCAGCTTATAGACGTTGTGATACTAGTAACAACTGTAGTCGCGCATGCACCCCACAGTATACATAGCATGTAGAGTAGGCAGATCATACATGTACCGCAAAAGCCTTGACAGCTACTCCCCGTTCCGTTCCACACTATAACCAGAAAGCCATGCGAGTTCCCTTGACTCTCAGTTGAAAGCTAACGCTGTCGTGATCATAATCATGCCAGCACGGCTAGACACTGAGTTACATGTACACATATACAAGGCGAGCGGCATGTGACTCAAATCTAAGTCCCTGCACCTGCCTCACGTTTACCCTCTTCTATCCCGTGACCGGGATCAAGAGGGCTTTGCTACTTGGGGTTTTCGCACTTGTACACTCATCCAGCCTCTACCTCAAGCACGCCATGCGCAACTCCAACGATTAGGAGGTAGGAAGCATAGTGGTCTCGAAGCTTTTGGCTATATCCTACGCCAGTCATGCAAGCCAGTTCATAAGTTCGGTGAGGCCGGCAGCATATTGAGCGGTCTGGCCTATGCGCTGTACAGGAATAACTGTATGTACAGAGGGGGTGGCCGTTCTAGTCTCCGAGATTGTTCATTTTACTTTTATACCTACACTAGGCTACTCATATCTTACATTACAAGCCTCAGAATGTACGTGAATGTAGGTTTCTAGCCTGTTTCTCTACAACATGTTGTGTATGTGTATGTACTTCTCAACCCTAGATTACGGCAACAACACCCCCCATGTATATCTTTGAGAGGGCCCATGAATACCCGCACCATTTATTAGTGACCTGTATCTTTTGCCCATGTAACTCTTCCCATGTCACTACACTGTTTGAATGGATAACTAGATTGAACTTGTCGCTGGCGATTGTCAGCGGTGCGTTCAGTAAACAGGTTATTACTATCATCTGGTACGACTAGTATCATGGGGTATTGGATTGCCTAGGGCGGAGATCTTATGTATGTGTCTGACTTGGTCATGGGGAAGTAGTTCCAGATTCAAGACGATGTGTGTATGTATGCTATTTGGGGTTAGGGTCAACCATTGTCAATCTTGCTTTCTCCTCTCTGATACGGCTCCCTGTTCCCGCCAGCCTATCACTTTTTTTAACATGATATGTAAGCTGCTGTGCTGCCAGTGAATATGTATGTATGCGCATGACTATACATACGTAGAAGCACATATATGTATGTATGTGCGCATATCCACGACCGACCTTCCTAGGATAACAATGGAGAAACAAACTTGGTATCGTTCATGCAGACTTGCCGCCCGCGCTATTCATGTACTTGACGCCCTTGCAGGAAGATGTGTGCGTATAGCATAGGACATTTTCAGATTAACACATGTGACAGCTCATACGGGAACTGTTTATGAATTTACCCAACCTGTAAGTTAGCTGCTAACTATATCTACACACTCATAGCAAAAGAGAGCGTTGGGGTGTTCCTCAGACACAGCTCTCATTTCACGTCTTCTTCATACCCCAGAGGATGAGCCAGGCGGGAGGGCAAAGACCAAGCTAGCCTCAGAAAGCACGAAGCGGTGAAGTTGGCTACCGCGAATTACCTTTGTGTTGTTGTTATCGCCTATCTTTACACCGCGTGCTAGCGTTCACTGGTCGAATGGGCGTTACAGGCGGCCAGTCCACCTATGAGGAAAGTAAAGCTATAAAACGAGCAAGTCTACGCCTGAACGAGAAGAACAAAACGCTTAGAACGCGGAGGCTCGCAGCCCAGCGGTGTGTCGTACCCGAAGTGAATGTGGCACTTGTCTAGGTTTTCGTGCCCCAATTTTGCCGCTAGGACTTTGCCCGTGCTGACCCGGCCCTGCTTTCCGGCCATAGCCTTTCATGCTATCGGAGGCTCCAGCTTCCTCTCGGGTTTTTCTTTTTTCACTATTGATGGCTTCCGGCGAGATGCCCGGAACCGCATACCGAGTTTGCTTCAAATCCCGGTCTTGCCGGTTACCAACCATCAACCACCAGGCAAGATGGCCGAGCGGTCTAAGGCGCTGTGTTCAGGTCGATTCCTCCGGAAGACCTTCGCAGTGGAGCAATCCGCGCGAGTTCGAATCTCGTTCTTGTCAACATAATGGTTAGAGAGAGTCGTTAATCGACTCTCCAAATCTTTTGTTTGTTGTTGTTGTTGTTATTCTTTTTTTTTTTTTTCTTTTTTTTTTTTTTTTTTGTCTTCATGTTCGGAGACGTCTCGCGGAACAGTTCGGCGGGGAGACAGTGAGGGTGGGCGGCATTTTTTTTCAACTCCCCTGTCGCATCATCTTGAGTCCAATCCTGGTTTACCGACACATGGAGAACAAGGCCAGGGCGCAGAACGCCATGCCGCTGGAGAGCGTGGGGCGTGCATGCGCCTCGAGACGACGACGACGACGACGACGAGTCCTCACCTCTCCAACTGACAGCTGTAAGAGGACATTGCTGTTGTCAGACCCACATGCAAGCTGCCATACAAGGCGCGCAAAGGAACCAAACGACGGGAGGAATCTCTCCATCCAAGCGAGCATGTAAGGAGCAGTGACGGGCAAGACAAGAAGCAGCACACCGATTGGGCTTGGCTCTGAGTCTGATGTCGGTCGGGGCCATGGGATGCTAGTTATCTAACTAATACAAATGCTGCGCTTGCATACATGAGTAACCAAGTAACTATAACTACTAAGTAGTTGGTGTGCAAGTAAACCACATGCTGAGGCTAAATATCTGGCTGTTTGTCCTGCTATCCCGGAAATAGACTGAGAATACAGCTAGTTAGCCGAGAAGAGAATCAACGTAGCCACATGATGTTTTTCGAGAGCCGTAGCCCCCTCTTCACATGCTGATTGGGTTTCTTGGGGAATACCATACATGTGAGATTTACATCTTCTGATTGGCCAGATGGCCGGCCACCAACATCCACTCCTCCGGCTCGCCGATTGGCTGAACCAACTACCGCAACAGATAATATGAGATCAAGCCAGGCCGAACCCGTCGAAGCTTACCGAGACCACATAAAGAGGCGATTATTCCTAGATTCTCGGCTTCTTCTCGTGCACTTGATTCTGAACATATTTATTATTTGCCCACTCATAGCTTCTCGTGCCCGGCCTGGCGCCATCTATCTTACTCCTAGCACCTGCAAAATATTATTACAGCACCCGTGACGATGGACCCCAGCCGACTCTCCGAATTCACAAAATACAGTCCATGCGACGTTTCCGACGCCCTGGTAAAGCTCAACGTGCCCGGCGGCGGCGTACTGATTGACTTTACGCTCTGCGGCGGCCAGCGGGAATGGGTATCGCGGCAGCACCGGCCGGAGCAGCGGGTGGCTGCGCTAGCATCGACAGTGCTGTTTGTGCGCAAGGGCAGTCCCGTGCCCGAGTCTGCGCCGCTGGCAAACATCCCCGCCGACTGCCATTGGGCTGATCTGTCGGTCCCCGGAACCATTGTCGTTATCCAGCAGCCTAGGGGCCAGAAGAACGCTGTCTGCGGCGGAACCATTGCACGGCGCATGTGGATTTTGAAGCTCAAGGGCATCATGGTGGATGGCCGCATTCGGGATGCCCAGGAGATGCCTAACGGCGAGCTTGCGGTGAGTATTATTTTTGTTCTTTTTTTTTCTTTTTTTGGTGTCTGCTTGTTGATATGATGCACGTTACTGACTGAAATCACCGCGCCACTGTTCTGTTAGATCTGGTACAAGGGCCTTTCAACTGTTGGAGCTGGAGCAGCCTCTACACCCCATGCCGTCCAGGTACCTCTGAACATTGACGGCACCATCGTCCGACCCGGAGACATTATTCTCAGCGACAGATTGAATGGCGTAGTCTGCATACCAAAAGAGCTGGCCAACCAGGTTCTAGAACTGCTCCCTGAAATATCCATGGTAGAAAGCCGGATTATCACAGACATTAAAATAGGCAAGTCGGTGCATGAAACCTTCAAACTTCATCGGGACAACCACTAGGCAATTTAGTTACGTGGGGTGGATTATACAAGGAGTGTGTATTTCATAATTTCATACGGCAATAAAACACGCCTATAGACAGTGTAGTGGACTAGACCTTTCTTAAGTTTGGAGTGATAGGCCAGCTTGGTACTCTTGTACCTTCTCGTTCTCGCAAATGCGAACAACTCATGGCTGGTGCCGCTTCACCATCTATACTGGGTTCAAGTGTACTTGTAGACGTTATTGCTACTCTATAACCTCCTGAGAAATGTAAAGGGAAGGCGAGTAAAGGGCTCAGCTTATACGAGTCAATCGTAAAAAACGCCTAGAGTACGTTTCTAGCGCAGCCAAGAATCATCTGCTCTGTAGTCTGCAGCCGGGATAGCGTTACGTCCACGCATCGAAGCTGTCTCACTGTCACTATCAGAGAGCATCTTTGGTACAGGAAGATCCAGCCGCGGAGCCGCATCAGCTGTTGGTTTGGTCTGGCCTAGGCCGCTACCATTGGAATAACCGCCGAGGTTTAGCGGTGCTGGAGCTAAGGGTTGGGCCTTGGATTTGGATGGCGACACGCTACGGCTGCGACTCTCGGGCGGCGGTCCGTAACGCACGTCCTTAACATCCCAGCCGTCTTCTGCCGCTGCCGACACCCAGGTGCGCAGAGCCTCGTGCACTGACGGGTAGAACTTTTCCTTGCACAAGCGGAGAGAACCGCCCATGCAGCGTTCCCAGCCTGATATGCGGAGCTCGCCGCGAAGTCGATTCCGGTCGTCGCGAGACGGAGTGCAGGCAATAATGGCGTTCAATAGATCAACGTGGGATGCCAAATAGTTGGTGGCATCCCACTCGACGCCACCGACGTAGGGCGCTGCTGCCACCGGTGGCCGCTCAGCAGGAAAGTGGCGAGACATGAATTTTGTTCCAGGTTCCGCATCGTTACTCGCGGTCGAGGATGTACTCTCGGGATCGAGATTCATCTTATCGGGAACAGCCACGATGTTGAGGTGATGTAGGAAAATCCAGAACACTTCTTTGGTTACGTTTACCACCTCCTTGTTCCATACTCGATATGGCCGTGAGCGATGCATGTTCATAACGAAGCCAAGTGGTCTCTCGGCTTCTGGTGGCTCGGGGTCTCGCAAATGAGCTAGAACGTTTGCAGAACGAGTAATACGATCATTTGGGAGACCAGATTCGATGTACATGAATAGAATAGAGGTGATGATGTTTCGCGTAGTAAACTCGCTGGGGCCCTTCTTTTCTGGATCGAAAAGAAGATGTAGTAAGCGTGGAAAAAGATCATTCTGGATAGAGTGTATGTAGACCTGTGCAACAGCGGTGGTAGAAAGGGCCTTGAGACACAACAGAGTCTCATGAAGCAGCGAGTCCTCGTGATCATCACTATTACCGGAGTTAGTTGAGAAAGTTCCGCAACTTGGCGTCTTGTATACGCAGGCCAGCGCCAACTACTTACCGCCACTCAACTTCCATAACTCGGTGCAAGAGACCGACCATCTCTTCCATACCGCCCTGCTTGATAAAGTCTTCAATCCAAGACACAGCTTCGTTTCGAAGTAGCAGCCGCAGCTTGTGTAGCTTTCCCACTTCAACAGCCTGTGGCTTGGTAACTTTCCGCAGATATGACACAAAATCTGCTGGCGTGGTGCCCATAATTTTGGCCAACAAACCAGTCCCGTTACCACTTCCGCTATTTCCAGACGTGCCGTCGTAGGCATTGGCAAAGGGAGAGTCGAGGGGCTTCTCGTCAGCCAGAGTCTCGTTGGACTTGGACCGCAGGTGCCGGCCCAAGGAGAGTGTCTTATCACCTTTCTTGCCGGTCTTGTTTATTCGAGACAAGGTGAAGCTACGACCTCTGCTTCTCTTCGTTTTTGCAGGCTGGATTTCTCCGTCGCCTTCAACTGCTACATCGTTGGACTGTTGTTCTCTTCGGCTGACACCGACCGTCTTGGACTGCTGTTCATGTTTGTTGGCAGCCGCAGCCATTTCAGCCCAGTCCTGGCGAATGAATTCCATTTTGATAGTTTTGGCAAGATTGCGCATCTTGTAGCGCTGATTTTCGGGTATGTTTCGGCGATCAAGCATGGCTTCAAGATGCTTGTCGATATCCTTGGGGTCAATTGACAGCTCTGTACTTCGTTTTTTGGTGGTTGTGTGCATGGGCATGCTAGAGCCGGCGGACATGCTCTTTGCGCGGCTGTGGCCGAAAGCGCCACGAAGGGACATTTTAGAAGACTGGCTGGTCTTGGCCCGTTCAGTGGTCTCGCGTGAAGATTGTGGTGGCGACGTACCACTACTTTGCGGACTGCTGGTGTGGGAAGACATGGGCCCAGAGTCAGCGCAGAATTGCTGGTAAATGGGTGTTTTCTGTGAGGTCGGAGCCATGCTAGAAGGAGGTGTTCTGTTTTCCTTGTCCTTGTAGATCATCGGCCCGTTGTCGTCCTCTTTCTTGGCGGTTTTTGGTCGGCTCAAGAAGCTAGTGAGATTCGTGGTTGATTTGGTCTTCTTATGGCCCTTGGTAGGCGAAGGCTCGCGACTCTTAAAACGAGAGCTTTCTTTGAAGGGAGCTCCGGAGCCGGTGAAGGCGGCAAGAGGGCCTCTTTTTGCATCAATATCTTTTCTAGATTCTCTCTCGCGATCGTTTGACCTTCCTCTTGGACTTGACATGGAGCCGGCCACAGGGTTGAAATATCCCTTTTCAGGCAATCGGATGGGTGAGCGGTTGGGGGATCGATTGTTGCTCTGGTTGTGGTGAATTTCGCCCAGCGGATTTCCAGCCGAGTACTGCGAGAATATGGGCAGAGACAAAGCGGGAGCTGAGGCGTTTTCGCTGGGAACTGACATGGGCGAGGAGGCGGAAGAGTTTATCTCGGTGGAGTCACTGCGGCGGTTGATGAGAGACTTGAGCCGCTGCTTGGTGGGCGACGGTGGGCCCGACCGCAGGACTCCGGATGAAACCTGTGAAGCCATCGAGGGCGGGAGCGTAATTGTATGGAGGGCGATGGGCGGTAGTCACGCGATAGGAGAGGCGGCGGTGGCGATGGCGATGGCGATAACGGTCAAGAAGCGGTTGAGATTTGTCGGCGTGCGAATAGGGAGAAGTGCGTAGCAGGGCGCGGGAAAGCAGAGAGCAATAGGAAATATCGGGTGAAGGCAAATAGACGAGGTGAGCAAAAAAAAAAAAAAATACATGAATATGTGGTTGACGAGGAGAGTAGTCTGGCTGCATTACAGCGCGGATCGCAAATAAAAAATCAGAAGCCGCCTCAGCCTCGCCAGAACTTGTACACGAAGAAGGAAGCTTTGTCCCGTGGGGATTGAAGCTTGGAATAGGCAGCTGCCCTGGATGCAAAGTTGAAGAATGAATGCTCAAAGAAGGCTATTGCTTTCCGTGCTTAAAGTGGACCAAGACCAGGGAAAACAAGGGAAAACACCAAAACGACAAAGGCGAGCCTGGAGGGCACCGGAGAGGCGGGCAGTAATAGTCAGTTATAACCAGCATCCAAGATCTCGCCAGCCGCTGCAGCGCTTACCAAGGAAACCAGCCCGTGTGTGTTTGTGTTGTTTTGGCTAAGCGGAAGGAATGGGTGGGCGTCTTCTATCTGCTCTTCGTCTATGCTTCTTTTGTACGTCACCCACCGCCTGGGTAGCAACACCACAACATCACAACAGTACAATACAGTACGTCTGCGGTTATCTGTCGGTAGCTGGGAGCTTGTCCAACCTCCCCTCCCACCTTGTGCTTGCGGCTGCTATCTGAGCCTGGCTGCCGTGCTACAACGAATATAGCGTGGAGGGGTGCAGTTCTGTAAACAATGTGGCTCGCGTCTCCATGGCAATGACTGGCAGGATTTACTTCCCCCTCTGAAGCCGCGGGAGCCACGCAAGGAGGCCTTAGCCACAAGCTAATTTACTACTCCGAACCATTGATTCTCCATTCTGACATGCTGCATCCTGAGACCGGATAGTCAAACCACAGCAAGCTTGCGAAGCCACAAAATGAACAAAGTGTTCTCGCATATAAGCTTTGTTGTTTCATGATTGCTCCCATGTTGGGCGGTCAGAACAACAGGCCCAATACATGCTGGCGGTCTACCTAAAGAATCCAACTCCCCATATTGTCCCCCTCACCAACTACAAGGGGCCAACATACCAACAGACATGTTTATTCCTGGCAAGCTGTCGTCGCTATGAAATATTCTGCACGAAGCCACGCATGGCTATTGAGTTGGTACTCTTATGTGTGCTGTCTATACCCTTGATACTGCTCAACTCCTACTCTCTGCTACCTACCAACTAAACAACCCGTTCTCGCGGTTGTATCCTCCCCGCAGTTGGGATTCCGGCTTGACGAGCTTCCCTTGCAAAACTGTGTACTTGACAATGTTCTCGCAATCTTGCGGGAAGACTCTAGCAAGCCACATGCACTGAGCAGCGCCGACGTCTTCACCCAGCGGCTTGATGTCGATCTTGTTGGGCTTCAACACTTCACCCTCGCCCAGCTTAGCGCGCTCCACATCATCGAGGCCAAAGGCATTTGGTCTGCGGTAAACCATCATGTTGGCCGAGAACTTGTGACCGCCCACGTGCGAAATAAAGTAAATGCCAACACCGCCTGGCCGCGTGTCGTCATAGTCGCGGTATAGACCAAGCGGCCGGAGGTGGCGCTCCAGTTCGCGCTTCAGTAGCGGCGCACTCTGGCCGCAGCGAGCATCGCGCGTTTTTTGTGAGCACATCAGAATTACAACGCTATGCGGGCACTGTGAGGCGACAATCTGCGGCGAAATCGGCGTCTTGGAGCCCGTGGCAGCGTCATGGCCGGTGGGGCTGGCGCCCATCGTCTCGGGCAGCTCAAACGGGGCGAGCTCCGTAGTCGATGTGGGCGCAACATTGATGTACGACTCGATTAGTGTCGGCACATTAGCAGGTGTCACCTGGTCGAGATAGACAAAGGCAGGGAGCAGCAGCACACGTGTGGGCTCGTCATAGTCGGTAGTGCCCGAGGGCTGGGGCATGTTGGAGGCAGATAGCATAAGTTTCTAAGGAAACGGCACGCAGCCGAAGATGTTAGCTCGCTGTGGAAAACGCACCCCACGGGTCTTTGTGTCCCATTATTGACTCTGGATTCCATGTCCCCGACCTGTTCAGTAGGGCCATATCTGGATCGAGTGGGATGCGCCGAAACTTTATTGGACCCTTGCGCAGGTCTACCCTCCAACGTGTCAGCAGATACTTACGCCGTTGGTAGGACTGGCCGCCTTGCTGATGGCCTGCATGATACTGCCCTTCTCATCGGCAACATCGCGCACCCAGTCAGACTTCCCCGTGGCGACCAGCACATGCGTACTGAAGCCCTTGATGTGGCCATACAATTCTTCGGTCTCGTTGATACTGAACGACTTGGGGTACTTGATAGAGCAGCTTTCGCAGTCGCGCAAGCAGTCGTCTCCGTCAGTCTCTGGATTCGTCGTGGGAAAGAGCGTCGACCATGTTGAACCGGACGAGTCACCAATTGTGACTTTGTAGAACAACGAACGGAGTTTGGTAGCCATTGTTGTGTCAAGGAGACAAAAAAAGAAGCTATGGCGTGAGGTTGAATCGCAGAGTTGAAAAGTCGGATTCTCGGCGCAGTGAAGGCGGCTCTATCGATTCAGAATTGTATGGACGGGACGGGACGTCTTGTTAGATATATAGAGAAATGACAGATTGATAAACAACAGTCGCCTTTCTGCAAACCCAGCCAGTGAACGTGAACTCTCCAAGCAATGCCGTCTCTAGCTTTATTTGGTCCTACCGGGGGGGGACTGGACTGCCCTAAAAAAGTATGGAGAACCAAGGGACGAACGCTGAGCGCAAACAGCCCTATGCGATTAGCAAAACCGCGCGGCTTATCAATCAGGTGCAGCCAAAGCCCGCGAGATTTGCGTACGTCCGCCAGCAGCACCCGCTTCAGGTTCGATCCTAGGCTAGTGGCCAAACCCCCAGAATCAGTCATTTGCACGCATCGAAGAGTTTGAAGGCATCGTATTGGCTGGCAAAGCTTTTTTTTCCCCTTTTTTTCTTTCTTCTTTCCTTGCCGGTGGGGAGTGGTCTGTTCATTGTCGTACGTATACGGGTCACCACCTGTGTTAGTTAACACCGATGATATTAGCTCGCTCACCGGTTCTAAGCGCCCCAAGTGCCTAACCCCAGACCCTAGTTACGTACGTGTTCCTTTTCACCAAAAGAACACAGCATCGGGATCTTCCTTCCATCGTAAATCCGAGTCTGTCCCGACTTTTGACCACGACGCACGATTCACACATATATCTTTATTCGATATTGCAGTGAAATCTGCTCTACTGAAAAAGGCGGAGTTCCGATGTTCCGAAGACCGTGAAGAAAATTCACAAAGTCAGACAAAAAAAACATTATGATAATTACCAGCTGGTGTTAGCCAAAGAAAAAATGTCTAACTAGTTACAAGAAAGAAACAACTCCAAATAAATCATCAACAGCCCCTGCCCGTGAAAGAAAGAAAAAAGGGTAGAGCGTGAATACCCAGTATATACCCCCTCCGAGACTTACAACTAAGCCATCTTCTTCCGCGCTTCATCATATTCAGCCTCTGCCGAGCCCTCCTCAAACTCGTCTGTCGGCTGCTCCTCAAGCTCCGAATCATCATCATCCGAAACAATCACCATTTTAGCACCACCACTACTCTTGCGCCGTCTCAATCGCATAGCCTCATGAATCTTGCGTGTCGCCTCGTCGAATCCGTCCTTGGAGTCTAGTGTGGTAAATCCGGCAAAGTTAACCACGGAGCTGTTGCGGCTGCGGTTGCGACTCGGCGGCCGCGTCGAGAACATGCCGTGACCGCCAATGTTGCTGAACGAGTCGTTGCGCGGCAGCAGCCGCGAGCTCTTTTTCGTATCACGCTGCGCAATTGTCTGCGCCGTCTCGGGCGACGCCAGGTGCGAGCTGGGCGGGGATGAGGCGCCGGAGCCTGCGGATATCGGCCGGTGGTCTTCTTGCTCCTTCTTCTTTTGCTTTTCAGCGGCTTCGCGCCGGCGTCGGCCAAAGTCGGGGAACATCTCGGGGCCAAGTTCGTTGATCACGTCGGTTACTTGGGCGCTCAGCTCGTTGCGACGTTCACGTAGGTGCGTCATACTGTAACTGCTGTAGGGGAAGAGACACAGGAAAAGAGGACGCAGCGACTTGAAAATATCCATACCAACCTCACCGAAACGCAAGCTGGCAAATGTAATACCGACAAGGCCTACCCACGCACCAATGAATACCAGCCATAGGGGAATCCAGTCGGGAGCATAGCCCCAGAAACGGTCCTTGTAGACCTTGACAGTGACAAGAATGGAGTAAAGGTTGTAGAGAGTAGGAGTTACCGCGAGGGCAACCAGGAGTTTCCACGTCGCAATTACATCATTGCCCTGAATCTTGACGCTCGAGCCTGCCAGGGCCTCCTTTGCCTTCTTCATGCTGATGACCTTGGTAGCAATGAAGACAGGAGAAAAGAGAACGACGCCGGGCATCACTGCAATAGACAGCATGAGCAGCTTAAGCACACGATATATGAAAGTAAACACAACCTTGGGTAACGACATGGTAGCATATTGCACTTGGTGGTCCCGCAGGTTCAAATACCGTAGACGTGTGTTGTAGTCCTGTACAGCGCCCATAAGCTGCTTGATGCGCTCGTCATCCTTGTAGCGTTCATATCCCTTGGCCAGGCGGCGGTTAAACTCCACGACCACGGGAAGCGGTAGCTTCTTTCCAAAGGTGCCTGCGGGGTTGTACAGGCGGCGCGCGGCTTGGATAAGCATGAGGGTATCGTAATCGGGGGTCGAAACAGTTACAGAGCTTAGGCCCTGGTAAATGGTGTCTAGAAGTTGGCCGATGGCGTCACGGCGCTCGTTGTTTTGGTACATGTTTACTAGCTTGCTTGGGACCTCAATCGGGGGACCAAACTCGACAACGGCCCGCGACCGGAACTTGTGAGCATGGAAATAGTTCATTCCCACAGGCACAATGGTCAACCCGCAGTCTGGTGCCTCGGCCAAAGCTCCAAGGGCCATGATAGCCACACCAGCTTTGAGAGGAAGTAGTTCTGTCCGATCATGGCTACCGCCTTCTGGGAAAATACCAACACATCCGCCAGATTTGAGACGATCAAAGACAGCATGGTATACTACAGTCTGATCAATATGTGGCGCAAGTTTAAATTTGGTGCCTTGATATCCAGGATGGGATCCACCAACATCGGATTTCGTTAGACTTCCGTCCTCACTTATATCGTTGCGACCGGTAAGCTGTTGCATAGACAGCTTTCCTTTGAAGGCGCGACGCAGGCGAATTTCTGTCGGGCTGATAATCTCGGCAATATCGACACTAGAGCTCGCGGTTTTCTTTCCGGCAGGGAGAAAAAGAAGACCACCAACAACACCCTCGCCTTCGCCGAAGCGAGTGCCAATGCCGCGAACAAGGGTTGGGTCGTTGATGGGGTCGGGGAGGTATATGGTTCCGGACGCGGGCTTGGCGGAGTCTTGAGCACGGCCGACGGGGACGGAGCCGGTCTGGCGAGACCCCCAGCCGATGAAGCCGTGAACGGACTTTTGGGCGATCAGGAGGGAGATGCGGCGGCCAGCCTCTTGACGGAGCGTTCGTTGCAACACAATGCCATCGACGAACTGAAGAAACAAGCAGGAATATGTCAGCGACTAGAAGGAAGCAGAGGGAAGAAAGATGCTGCATGAATGCATGTGATATCGTACCTGATTGGCGTGGGGAGCAGCCACGAACAGTACAGGACCAGTCGTGGGAACCTTCCATGAGCCGCGAGGATGGACTTCGCGGAAGAAGAGGTCAATCAAAATCGACATGATCCATGAGAAGACGTCGTACTTCCAGTTTACCATAGGGTAGAGCTCCTTGCGACTGGTGGAGGCCTTGGCCTGGGTTGGCTGCGGCGCTGGCTGTGTAGCCGACGCTGCTGCGTCTGGGGAGACGACTGCCGGAGGGGCAGGTGGTGTTTGGATCGCCATTGCTTTCGCTGATATAAATCGAATACTTATCTGAAGCTTTAAAGCGTGCGCATGGAAAAGCCGAGAAGGAGGGGCAGGAAAGAGGGGTGTTCAGGCGCTTGTCTTGACCTGCTTGTCCGCCGGGTGTGGAGGGGGGGGGTTCGAAAAGTCGGAGAATGAGAACACAGCAAGCTCTTTTATAACAAGTCTGATTCCGTACTCGATAAATCCGAAGCTTTCGGCCAACGCAGGAAGCTCTTCCGATTCCGAAACAGAACAGCCGATGGCTGGGTTGCGTGGGCGGCCCTAACTAAGCACACAGGCGACTTGACGAGGGTGGATATGTGGCAATATTTCGAAGACGTCTAGCTTCTACTGGTGGCGTGCTTGTGGTGCAGTCTTGATTGACGGGGTCCGCTATCTCATGGCCGTCCAAGTAAAAACGCCAAAAGGGGTTTCAAGTGTCTTTGTCTGGGCTTCAACCTCAACAGGTTTCTTCTTCTCAAAGCTACGATGCTTTGATTCGTTCCCCACATGAAAAAGAAGAGCCTAGTCTTCCATGGAATGGGGACGGAAAAGTGGGTCCACACAGGCAATATATTCAAGCTATTGACTAGTTAACTATGGGGAAAAGGAACTAAAAGTGGCTGCCTGAGAGCATCTGGGCACTGTGATTGGTCGGTTCTGCGGCATCTTGACGGCCTCATGGGCTTGTCAACAGGGGAAGCAATATGTCCATGCAACATGAATGGCTTTGATAATGCCCATTTCCCCGGAAAATGCGGGCTTGGGGTCGAGGTCTCGACTTGGAAAGGATGCGGTGCTGCTTAGTCAAAGAAACAGCCAAGAGATGGCTAATCAACTGTATGCAAGGAGGCCAGCAAGCTGAGACACTCAGTTATGTGTATGTACATACACTTCTTGTTGTTCAGAACGTTCAGGATTGGCTGGTTTTGAGAGAACCCTAAGATATGTCGAGTGTTAATTAACTACATGGCTATACGATTCGTTCAAGCGAGCCCAACAACCCCCACCCGAGAATGAAACTATTGCTGACACGGATCGAAAATAAGTCTCAGGGTTGCTCAATGTGTGTCCCGGAGTAACGGGTCGTCTGCTCTAATAGAGCCTGGTTTTTTTTTGCTGTTCAGTAGCCTCCCTAGTTCTTTCGTCTGCGGTTCTTGGTGGGCGCACTTGTTGAGGCGCCCTCCATCTCTTCTCTATCAATCTTACCTTCATTTTCCATCTCTCTCAACTTCTCCTGTCCAGAGATGAACATTGTGAGATCATGGTTCATCTCTTGCAGCCCCGCCATCTCTGTCTTCATGCCCTGGAGCTGACCCTCGTATGTTTCGTTTTTCGCTGTCACATGCTCTATGCGTCTCATGAGGCCCTTGTTGACCTCTTTTTCCTCCTGAAGCGACTTGCCTAGACTACGTGCTAGGTCCTGTGCCTTTGCTGCACGCGCAGCTTCGTGGTCCATGCCGCGCGTGAGCCTCACGACGTCCTCTTTAAGCCCCTTGATGGTAGCGTTGAGACGGTCCACATCCGAGGTAAGGGCCTGGACTTGCGCCTTGCTGCTTTCAGCGCTTTCGGCTGCCTTGGTAGCCTTTTCCATGGTCTTGGAAACAAGGTCTTCGTAGTAGATGCGCTGTGACTCGAGCTGGTTGCCAAGCATCTGTGTGTACTCCATAGCCATGGCCTCGTACTTTTCTAGAGGAACGGTTTCTTCCTCTTCCTTGGGCTCGTCCTGCTCCGCCGAGGTTTGCCCTGGCCGGCTGAGATGGCGGTCCGGCAGTTCCACGAGCTTTCCGTTACCCTTTTCACGAATGAACCTGTGAACCCACTTGTCGTCGCCGTAGTCCCAGACGTACTGCGTCTCAATCTCCAGCGCGAAGTTATGCGCTGTTTCTTTCCAGTGGTCCTTTGCATGGGCGCCTTTGTAGCGCCCGCAGCCTACATGTCCGCAGATGAGGCATATCCACAGGTCGGATGTACAGTCGCAAACGCTACAGAGATTTGAAACATCCTGTCCAAATGGCTGTGCGCCTGGTATATAGTCATCAGCAGCGCTGGCAAAACGACATACCGGGCAGCCACCGTCCTGCCACTTTTGTAAACATGTGCAATGGAAAATGTGTTGACAGGCAATCGTGATGAGTCCACTTGTATCGTCCATGCGCTCCAGACATACCGGGCAGATGGGAATATCGGGCAGACTTGGGATTGAGGGAACAAACGGGCGTGGGGTGGTTGAGCTCGAGGAAAGATGGGTTTCGTTTGGCTCAGTTGTCGATTCAACTTCGATTGACTTGACAAAGAAAACGCGGCACGGTTCAGTCTGCAACAGAGATGGGGCACATGTTAGTGGGTCGTCAATACAATATGCGCTCTATAAAAATCTACAGGACATACCGTGCGATCGTTGAGTTGCCTGCCATTGAACTCTTTCCTAAATCTGCTAGCCGTGTCCCAATCACGGAGTTTGAGCAGCATCAAGTCATGCGACACATTTTCTGTGGTGACCATGCGAATATGACTGACATTCTCTGCCCAGACGTCGCCGACAAATCTAAGCACTTCTCCATGGGATGTGCAGCTGGGCACGTCTGGTATACATAAGATGGTAGACTGTCGCAGGGCTTCTGGCTGAGGGCGTAGTTTTGAGATATTGAGTGGCCGTTTGATGTCGGGCTTCTGCGTGCCTTGTCGGTAAATATGCACCACTCCCCAGTCAGTATCCGCGTCGTTGGCGTATATCGTTTGGAAGTGAGCTTTTGTCGCCAATCCCAATCCGCCGAGGGTCGGGCCCAGATCTAGAAAAGCGGGAGCATGCGGCTGTGAGCTAGAGGAAGCCTCTCCGGCAGAGCTTGCCATGGTAACTGTGTAGCTTCTCAGAGGAGGGGTGACTGTTGGAAGGCGCCGTAAAGGAGTAACGCCTGGAGTTTGGTCGAGCCGCGGGAGATGTTGACGCAGGCTAATGATAGAAGAAAGCGATGTTGGTGATTATGGCCTAGGAGTTCTGTATCGAGTGTTTGTGGCAAAATATTAAAACCGCGGTGGTGATGGAGTGAAGAAGTGTCGCAAGTAGCCAAGGCTGAAAATAGAAAAAAAGCAGAGCCCAGGTGGATGCGTACGTCATGGAAGCTTTGGAATAACTAACTATAGTGGGGTTACCTCAAGTGGCCCTAGTCGTCACACTATTGCTGCTTGTAGAACAACAACGTCAGGGGTCTGACAATGAAGACTTTCTTGTAGTTTGAAGGTCCGGATGTGAAAGTTAGGCAGTGAACGGATGAGGCTATCCCACCTATCCCAATCAACGTCAAACTAGCTAAATAGCTGTCACAATCACGTGATGACGTGGCTCCGACCATGAAGCTTGCTAGAAGCATCTTGTAGCCGACCACGATCTTGTGTGTATATAAACACGAGATGTCGCGTCGCCGTTTCCATTGCGAGAAGAAGTCTCTTTGATTTTCTAACATGAGATCCAACCATCACCACTAGCCATCACCCAAGTGTGTTTACCTATCACAACCTAGCAAAGAAACTCCGCGGAAAACACAAATCTCTTCACAATGCGCGAGAGCCAGAAGAACAGGTTGGTGAGGGCCCTGCTCGATATGGACCGAGGCACCAGCATCGCTGTGGCTGCTCACAAGGAGCGTATCCCGGCCGCGTCGCTACAAAGACACCTTGACCTCTACTTCTCCCGCCTGAGACCCAGAACGTCCCCTGCGACACAGCAGCTTACACCCGTGCAAGAGGCCCAGTTGACCGAATGGGCCATCGACCAAGAGTCTGTAGGAAATACTGCCTCCAACGATGTGCTCCAGGAAGCGGCCCAGGCCATGCTGACGGCCACTGGCAACGACACAATCATCGACGGCAACTGGGCATGGGGCTTTTTGCGCCGCAACCCCGAGCTGAATGCCATGCGAGACCGCATCGACGCCGCCGCTATTTGCATCAGACCCGGAGACAGCCCGAGTCAGCAGACGGTCCACTCCTTGCAGGACTTTGCCTTTACACTTCTCCAAATGATGCGAGACTCTTCTCATGCGCCCACGCGCTATTTCAGCTCACGCACTTTCGCCGAAGACAAGGAACTCGCTTTCAAGCGTGCCAAGTTGTCAATCCGCTGCCGAAAGGTGGCTTTGCTCTACGGTAGGACAGAGGAAGCTTCATCGCGTGAAAACGGACCTGCTGAGCCCCATACTACCAGCGACGAACTCATTTCTACCGAGGATATGTGAGGAGTAAAGCTTGATGCCCATCTATCGCGTAGCTTGGAACAACTGTATCTACTCATCTACACTTGCCGCCGGGGCTTGTTATCTTGATGTTGCTCTAGCTGCTAATATTTTGACTGGTGAGAGATCCTGTACGGTGAAGTAGGCGGACGTGTATGTTCTGTTTTTGTTTTAACTAGTTACATTGCATGTAACTAACTAACCACATATTTATCTAGTTACTAGTTATGGCAAAAGAAGAGTGATTGGAAACGTCTTCTTGTAAAAGTTTCGCCGAAAATTTGGCAGACATCTAACTTCTGCAAAGCTTCTTGGGACATGGCATGTAGTCAGTTTGTGCGATTTTGCTGCTGTCTAACGCTTCGGCAACAACTTGGCAGGATCCGATAATGTTCATGTATGAGTCGCATTGCGTCATCGTGATCCACTTTGTACTTGGTGCCATCTTCGTCAATGCTTCGCGAGACCAAAGCCAGGACTGTGCGCTTATGGACCGAAGGTGGTAAATCCCATCATCGGTGCATTTCGAATTATGTACATTCACACTTGATTGAGAGATAAAGTGGTGTCATAGGCAAAAGAAATACTGCCGAATATTATTATTCATAAAAGCATAATGTCAACAATGGGGGCTGTTGTTCCCATGTTACAACAAAATGAACACTCCTGCCAGGCGCTTTACCGAGGTGTAGGAAAAATAAAACAAAAAACACAAAAGCAAAAAGACACATCTACTGGCCACCACGAAGACGCAGAACCAGATGCAGTGTAGACTCTTTCTGGATGTTGTAGTCAGAAAGTGTGCGACCATCCTCGAGCTGCTTTCCAGCAAAGATCAGGCGCTGCTGGTCCGGAGGGATGCCCTCCTTGTCCTGGATCTTGGACTTCACGTTGTCGATAGTGTCCGAGGACTCGACTTCGAGAGTAATGGTCTTGCCGGTAAGGGTCTTGACGAAGATTTGCATACCACCACGGAGACGCAGAACTAGATGGAGGGTTGATTCCTTCTGAATGTTGTAGTCGGAAAGTGTGCGACCGTCCTCAAGCTGCTTTCCAGCAAAGATCAGGCGCTGCTGGTCCGGAGGGATGCCCTCCTTGTCCTGGATCTTGGACTTGACATTGTCAATGGTATCAGAGGACTCGACTTCGAGAGTAATGGTCTTGCCAGTGAGGGTCTTGACGACTGTAGTCAGGTGTTAGTACATGTTGAAGAGAGACCTCAGAATGGGCACGACAACTTACAAATCTGCATACCACCACGCAGACGGAGGACGAGATGGAGGGTGGACTCTTTCTGGATGTTGTAGTCAGAAAGTGTGCGACCATCCTCGAGCTGCTTTCCAGCAAAGATCAGGCGCTGCTGGTCCGGAGGGATGCCCTCCTTGTCCTGGATCTTGGACTTGACATTGTCAATGGTATCAGAAGATTCGACCTCGAGGGTGATGGTCTTGCCGGTCACTGCAAGATGAGTCAGTAATCGTATGGTAATGAAAGAAAGATAGATGAGAAATAAACGTACAAGTCTTGACGAAGATCTGCATGGTGTCTGGATCTGAGATGTTGGCGAGAGTTTGATGACTGCGATAAGAGAAAGGAAGGGAGCAAAACGCAAGAAGAAGAAGTAGATGGAGATAGGGTAGGATACATGTTAAAGGAAAGATGAGATATTTGTAGAAGAGGGTGGCAGGCCGCCTTTTATAAGACCTCATGGAAACAAGGAAGGTACCAGCGGCGCCTAGTTTGTGAATGACGCCAGCCCAGGGGGGGCTGTGAGCGAGTACATGTACAAGCATGCAAGTGCATTAGTATGTGATGAGATAAGTACTTGTACTTGCACTGCTAGCATGCACTTGGTTTGTGAGTAGAGAAAGAAGGGGAAAGTGCTGGAAGCCATAAGCCGGAACGATGCGCAGCAAGTTTCACACGGGGCGGTGTTTGGAAGTACCCGCTACTTACAGCATTGGTGAGGGTGCCACCAAAGAGAGCCGTGCGACAGAAGTAGTAGGTACCTAGTCGGGGCCCCACTATTTATTTTCAACTGCGAAACGAGCGCATTATTGACTAGCAAACTAGCGATAAACAGCAAATAACTACAGCCAAAGCTAGGCTCCCAGGCCGCCTGCCGATGCTCGTTTTGTCTCGGGATGGCCGCCGGCAAAAGACGAAAACATCACAACAATAAAAAAGGGAGGTTTGGTGGCTAAACGTGGCGGATAATGACGGCCCATGGCTGGAGGCAGGCGGCGTTGCCTTTCCAGGTTTTACACATAGCGCGACTCTATCTGACTTGCCTTATTCTTGGGGCATTATTTCGGCGTTTGCCTGGCGGTCCTGACCGCCTCATATTTGTCCCTGATTGCATTTTCTCGACAAATTCAAACCCAATCCAATCGAGGCCAACCACGGCGATGTGTCATCTGGATAGCCGCTAGTCGAGCTAGTTTTTGTTGATGATTAATACTGATGTATGTGTACAAGGAGCGCCCAGCGCGTCTCGGGCCTCTCTCTTTGTTATCTCTGGGTGGCGGTTGTATGTGTGAACGAATGCATACATGTATGTACACATTTGTACCACCGGCGCAATTGCGGAGCACCCGGATGGACTCATTCTGGACCGTCGCTTGTGGCCGCAGCGCAGGCGTGCAGTCCCGATGGCGATGCGATGTTAGCATGCGGGCCTCGAAGGGCACATTGTGGGTGGGTGAATTAACGAGTATGATGGCACTCGTATCTCGAAAAACAAAGAGTCTCTCTGAGCCTTCCATGGCCCAGCCGACGCCCATGGGCTTGTTGTTTGGTTTGTTATCTATGAATAGACGGAGTAGCGTCATGGTTGAGCGATAAAAGAAATGCGGGGTTGGTTGGTACGACAGGGGGGCGACTGGCTTCTCGCCCTGATGCTAGTGACATGGACGACAAGTGCATGCTATAGTTAACTAACCAAGATGTGTTTACGATGACTACAGGTGCATTGGGTGATGGTGCCCGTGGCCTGAGCACACGCTCCCTCTCCTCTCCGCCTTTGCCTTTCTACCTTGGATTTGTTGACCCCCTTCTGGTCTTGTTGACTTCTCCATTAGGCGGCCTTGCTAAAACAGGCCTCTTGAGCCAAAACAAAGTCCTATTGTCCTCCCCCTTTTACGTTACTGACCTGGCTAACACTTCCATGCATAAACACCTTCTTCTATCCTATTGCGGCCATACCAGCCCGTGTGACCTATGCTCCATTTCCATCACCAGCCACGCGAGCGGCTTCTTATCTTGCCTTGCAGTTCTGGGGTTGCCTGTCTTGCTGTGTTGTTGACAGTAGTTATCAGCCATTGGACACGAATCTATGTATTTAGGAGAGCCTCACAAAGCATGTGAACTAATATCATGTCACCACAAATAGTACAAACGAGAAAGTACATCGCTACATAGTTGGTTATATTAAACATGTATGGCCCTTCCATGCAGCACAGTCGGTCAAGCACATCAACCATGACACTACACTAGACGTATTATACATGCCATGCACAAAACCTCCCCCACCGGCTTGAAAGACCAAGGGAACAATACCAGCCCAAACATCATGTGATAATTTCGTACACAACAGTAAGACAAGGCTAAATGGCGCGAAACACGGAACGAGGAAAATAAGATAATAACAGCAAAGGCAAAAGCAGAGCAGATAGTAAGTACTATGAACATAAACAAACAGAATAAGAACATGAGGGAACGAAAGGAACGTAACAACATGAAAAAGTAGGAAGCCAAAAGGGGATGAAGAAAAAATAAAAACTTGTCGTTGCTTGGGTTCAAATCATCAATTTCTCAGCGTCAATCTCGTCGTTCGTTCATCTCTTTTTCGTGCAGAAATAAAAACAAAATCAAGTCATAAAAAGAAATAGAACAATCCTGACGATATTTGAACGGTGGGTAAAAGTCGTACGTAAATCGTCAAATAGTAAAGAAAGTGACATTGCGATAGAAACAGAGTGCAGAGGTCGTAAGAACAAAAAAGAACACAGAGCGCAGAGTAAAAAAAGGCGCAAAATGAGAAAGAAAAAAAAAACGGTCGTTACACATCATCGGATGGAACACGGGTTTGTGCGCGTGGTCGGAGAAGAGCAAAAAGCACGCAGAAAATGAACAAGATGCAGAGGAGCTCAGAGCATCACTCATATGAAAAGATGGCAGCGTAGGCTCGTCTTGATAGATACAACTGCTGTGTCTGGACAGGATTCCTAGATATAATCAGGCCATGGGCATAGTAGACAGCCGCGAAGTGTGAAACAAAAGTAGAAAAGAACTAGGACAAAGGGACGAAACAAATGGAAAAGCCGCTGCAAATTTAAGCACCGATAGCAGCTAATACAGCTTCTTAGTTGGCCTTGATGACCAACTTAGACAGGAACTTGTTTGACAGCGAATCAAAGTCGGTCGAATCGAACTTGGCATCGGGACGGCCACGGAGATATGACTCGTGCTTGAGGACATGCTGACGAACCTCGGTCAACGCCTCACACACAGCCGGGTTGTTGTTGAGGATGTGGCCATGCTTGCGAGTATCCCAGTCGGTGAAGGCCGGAAGCTTCTGTGAGATGGCGTGGAACAGGCCGACAATCACACCAACTGGCGTGGTTTCCATGTCGGAGCAGAACTTGTTCACCGAAGCAGGGTCGGGAACACGGTAGTGGCAGTCGAACTGCATTTCCTCCCACACAGCCAGCAGAATAGAAGCCAGCATGAAGATTGTGGGCCAGTTCTTCAACCGCTCGCCGCTGTAAACGGACGAGTAAAGCTGGGAAAGCTCCTCCAGCACGTCGCGTTGCAGTTCGCGCCACATGTCGGCCATGGCACTCTTGATCTGAGCATTAATCAGACTTGGTGCCACAGTGCGACCATGGAACTTGGAATCCTTATCGTCAATAGTGGCCTCAAGGTCGAGCTCAGAAGACGGGTCCTCGATCATGGTGATATGCATCGTCAAGTTGTAGGCCATGACCAGTTTCAAAGCCTTGCGGATCACCGGGCTCTGTTCCTTCTTGTAGTAGCGGTGGGCGGTTTTGAGGATTTCTGTAATGAACGGCGTGCCACCAAAGTAGTCATCGACAAAGTCCTGGAAGAGCTCATCAACATGCTTGTCAAGGTAATCCGAGACCATGTGGGGGGGAATGCCACTGGCACCAATGTCCAGACGGTCAGTCCGAATGTTGTGGGTGGTCTGGTTGTTGGAGTTGAGAACATCAGTCTCAACCCAGTCGACCTCGAGGAACTTTTCATCTGCCAGCAGGACTTCACGCGCCATGACAGGCAGGGAACAGCCATATCCATGGGTGATCCAGATAAGAGTCTCGTTCTTGGAATAGCCCTTGACGTCAAGCACAGGAATATCCGGGCTAATGTGTCGAGCATAGTCGGCATTCCAATCTTTCATGAAGTAACCAATATCCTTGATGTCAATACGTGTGCAAGGCACCTGCCAAAGACGGGCATGAGAAGGTTGGCAGCCAGCGCAAGGCTCGCCCTTGTCACAAGTCTTTTTTAGGAACTTGCACCGCAGGCAGGCACGGAGCTTTCGGATCTCACTGGCTTGCTTCCGCTGCTCGGGAAGAAGAGGGCCTCTTCTGCGACCAACCTTTTTCTCACTGGGACCGTCCTTCTTGCCAGTCGAGGTACGGCGAACAACCTTGGGTTTCGAAATGGGGCTCTTCTTGGGGCCAGTGTTGCGGCGCGCAACAGTAGACACAGGAGAAGAGGTAACCACGCCTGATCCGTTACCTGGGCTCTTCGACGACGAACCGGAGCGAGTAGACTGAGAAGACTTGATGTTGATGGGTGTGGTAATAGCAGCAGAGCTGATTTCTTGACTGTGAGAGTGGTTGTGACCATGGCTATGAGCGTGGTCATGTCCATGAGACATGTGGTGGCCTTCGTCATGGTAGCAGTTGCGCTGGCTGATGGGCGAGCTAGCATCGTGGCTTTCGGAGCCGCTAGGAGAGAATGGGAAAGGGAAGTCATCGATTCCATTGAAGACTTGGGAAATGGAGTCGGCGTCAGAATGCGTGCGCAAATGCAGAGTTTGGCCAGGATTGAAGATAGCAGGGGTTGGGTGTCCGGCCATCATCCCAGCGTTCCATTCGACCATGTTCCAGTTTTCGGACATGCCGGAGACAGAGCCTGGAAGAGACACGACATCAATGTATCCGCTGTTGGGAGAGCCGCTTCCCACGCTGTGCATACCACGGGGAATAGGGCTCATCTCCAGGGGACTGGCGGCAATTTCAGTCCAGGACTCATAGCCTAGACCAGACCACTGGCCCGAGTCATCCATTGCGGGCATGTTGAAGGCTTCCATGGCCATGGTGTTGGCAAGAGCATTCTGGGTAGCGGCCGGCAGGAGGCCAATAGCAGCTTGGTTGAATGAAGACGGGAATGTGCTGAAGCCAAGCATAGCCTGGTCATTAATAGCCTGGGCGTCAACAGGACCCATGGGCATGGGCATTTGAGAGTGCTGTAAAGGCTGCATAGGCGGCGAATGCTGCTGCTGGTGGCCCATGGGCGGAGACTGTTGCTGCTGGATAGCCCAGTCAGGAAGAGGACTAAGACTAGCAGAGAAGGCCAAGGGAGAGTGCTGAGACGAGTTTTGGGAGTGCGGGCTTGAGCACTGGCTGTTGGGCTGAGACTGGTGGAACTGCTGTTGCTGTTGGTGCTGGTGATGATGGACCTGTTGATGCTGTTGCTGGTGCTGCAATTGCTGCTCATCGAGAACAGGCTGACTCTGAGGCGAGTTGGAGGCAGAAACCGAGGTCATGTCCAGGCCCATAGCCCATGCGCCCTGTGGTGGCATCATGTGGATTGGGGAGTGCAAGCCAAGCTGGACTTGCGAGTGAGGATGTGGGGTTTGGTGTTGTTGCGGTTGCGGTTGCGGATGTTGTGATTGGGTGTGAGGCGGCGAATTTTGGAGGTGTTGTTGGGCGTGAGCCTGTGGATGAGGATGCGCAATTAGGCCGGCCGTAGGTAGCACGGGGAACTCAGCAGACGCAGTTTGCAGCAGAATGGAGGTGCCGGCGGCGGTGGTGATGGTGTATCTTTGGCTTTGAGGGTCGTAAGTAGCAGTTGCTGCGGACAAGCCCACATTCAAGAGGGGATTGACGTTTTCGTCTGGGGCGCTGTAGTCGAACGACATGGCGGAGGAAGAAATACAAAATAAAACGGCGGTCTGGAGGTTAAGGGGAAGAAGATTCGTCCTGAGCTAGGGCAAGACAAGTCGGTATGGAAAACGAGGAATAACAGATAAAATGGCCGAGCCAGGCACGTCCAGCTCAGCTCCGCTCCTCGCCTGCGGTGTGGTGTGCTGAAGCGTAGGGTGGGTGCTAGGCAAAACGGTGCCTTGGTGATTTGCTGTTGTTGTGCAGTGCGTGTGTGTCAGGCAAGTCGAGGGTGCAAAGGTCAAGGTCCCCTTGAGCAAAGCAACAAGAAGTGCGACTGAGCAGCGAAGGAATCTGAGAGAGGGTTGAGTAGGACAAGGGCCCAGTCACCGCTCTTTCAAGGCTGCCTCGAAAGTGTCTCTAGATGATTATATGAGCTTAATGCCGTTTATTGTATTTTTCTGTTTTGTTTGGCCGTGTGTTGGTAGCCAGGGTGGCATGTAAAGAACGCACAAGTATTCGAAGTGAGCAGCAAAAAAACAAAGAAGCAAAGAAGAGAGAGACCCGACGTTGAGAGAGAAAAAAGAATAAAAGGTGCACCAAGCTAACTAGTGAGAAAAAGGTGGCAGGGAGTGGAGGTGGGACAATTCTTCTTTTTTGTTCCTATTTTTTTTTGCTGGGTGGCGGGTGATTTCTAGCTGTGGTGCGTACTGTCCAGTGCTTATTTCCTCTTGTGGAGAAGAAGGAAAAAAAAAGACACTGGATTTTGAAGACTCGAGCTGTTCAGTGGGCAACGATGGAGGCTGAGATGGGCCGATGCAATCGAGGCAGAGGCAGAGGTAAAGGCCGACGTAATAGAGACAGACAGGCAAAGGCAGAATCTGTCTGTGAAAGAGGGGAAACTTGAAGGGGAGCTCCAGCGTCAGGGCGACATGGATGGGCAGCGAGGGCCGCCGAGCTTTAAAGAAGCGGTGAAGATGGGAGAGACAGCAAAACCCCAGCAAGAGACTTTTTTTTTGCTGCAGTTCGACGCAAGAGGGGGACGACAGCCCGGACCAGGCTCATAGACGGGACTGACTGGTGGTTAGAGTTGGTTAGTTAACAGCAAGGATAGCCAGAAGGGCAAAGCGAGGAGCAGAGAGAGGAGGAAGAGAAAAATGGCTAGACAGAATGCCACCCGATAAGCCATCGTCATGCCGGCGCAGCCAATCGCTAGAGGCCGAGGCGCCCATCTAGTGGGGTAGCGGCCACGCTGGTCGGCCTCCAAGTACCAGTACAAGAAAAGAGGGAAAAGCGAGTCTGCAGATGCATAGTGTGTATGCGTCGTCCTGTACCGGTACAAGCAGCGCCAGTGTCCTGTTTGCTGCTGCCCGGGCTGGCTGGCTGGCTGGCTGGCTGGCTTGCCCAATGGCAGCGCTCACTTTGGGGCTCGAAGAATCCCTACCCAACCTCACCTCGACGTCAGCTTGTACTGGTACTTGAAGCATGTACATATACACATACACCATCTCCCCACTGAGTGCATGCATACAAGCAGCAAGGCGCACGTCCTGCTGCGGCTGCTGCTACCAGTATCACGATTCTTGCCCAGTGCAATCACTCAGTCACTCAGTCACTCAGTGCCCTTGTGCCGGCCCTCGCTGTACCATCCCGCACTTGATGCCCGTATCCACCTCCCCCCGCCTTGAGCTCTCGCCAGAAATCCACTGCGTTGCATATATGTATGTACATACAAGGACCAGGCCAGATGCCTGTATAATGTATCCTGTAGTTGACTAGTCTACTCCAGACTGTCTACATGTCTGTCACCTCAAGATCTGCTTGCCAAACCCTCACATCACCTTGCCACATGACTTGGCATTTCCGTGTGTAGAATCTTCAATATTGACATGTTTGCTGGAGACTCAACCACTCCAGGAGCCCTTGCTAGCCGTAACATGTCTACCAGTACCAGTACAAGTACAAGTACAGATACAACTACAAGTCCAGTCTCAGTCCCATCCACACGCAATAATGACCAATCTGACTGGTTGCTTGCCGCGGCCCAAGCGACTATCCGGGCTTCATTTCCTCAAAGACCGCAGGGAAGTCCCCTCCACGGAAATCGAGCCAGACATGCGGCAGTGCGGAGATGGCCAACCCCGGCTACCCTGTCGACTGTCGCTCTCTTCCTGGCCATTACTCTCTGCCCTTTGCTCTCGGTGTGTCAGGGAACTACATCCACATCTACATGCATCACTATCATGGCCGGCATGATGTGCATGCAGCAAGACGGTCTCCGCTTATCCATTCCTTCTATCATGCAGAGCTGCCATCTTGGATCTCGTCTCGAAGCGAGCTAAAACGCCACAGCTTCTGCTCCAGACCCCGTGTTAAACAGCCAGCACATGCAGTGAGTGAGTGGCTCGTGTGGCGTGAACAGGTCAACCCCCTGCTCCTCTGTGTGCTAACTAGCACAAACACAAATATCAAAGATCTGTTTTAGCATTTCGAGTCCCGTCTTTGTCGTCAATACACAGGCGCCCGAATTACCTGCATGGAGTCTGCCACCCATAAGCCCCGTCGAAGCCAGTGTGCCCATTCCATTTCATGTTTGCCTTGCCTCCATGTGTCGTCGACTGTTCTCTCAGACAAGTCACAAAAAAAGCCGCAGCGAAGCCTTCACGGAGCAAGGGGGGGGGGGAACCATGGCTTTTAAGATTGGGGGATACCTGCCTGCAGCTGCTCCCACATTGCCCGCACTACACTACGCTTTAACCATGAACACGACGATTCTGGTGTCTGATGCTGACGATAGGGCTGCCACGCAGGGCCACCACAGCCTTGATCCCCTTCCACATGAGCTAGCCTCACGTGAGCAGACAAGGTCACTTAGTCGTGTGGGTTATGTGTGTCTTGTCGCAGACGGAAAGAAATTTCCATGTTTCGCCAAATCATCTACACAGTTACAGCCACAGACACAGACGCACCATCTCAGACGTCCGACATGGCCTGGTCCCGAGTATTATGTAGCTATTCTCTTGGGGCCGAATCCACTTGGAGACGGACAACAGGCTCTCCATGGATGACGGATGGGCCCCAGATGCAGTTGCAGGCTTCAGTCTCGGTCTTCGCCAGCTAATCCAAGGGTTGAGGTTCTGTGGAAAAATTTTCACTCGCCGTCTCCCTTGCCTGCAATAGTATGACTTTGCGTGGCATGTCATGTCACGGTGGTAGTGGCCGACTAAGACGCAGTGGGAGTAAATGTGCTCGTCGCATATAACTAACTGGTTACAGCAATATTGGAACATGACTAACTACATGTCGTCGTCGTGTATACATTGATACATCCATACGTACAACATGTGCTTGCTTGTATAACTAGTTACAAGGAAGAGACCCAACACAGCCTGGAACACCCCCTGTCCGCGCTGATTTCCTGGTGCTTTGCCATGCACCTGCACCCCCGGCCTGCGCCGTACAGCCGCCGTTTTAACCTCGGTGTAGGCAAAGTCTGAAAAACAAAATAACAAGCAGGTTAATCTTGTGTCTGCTGCGCCGTGAACTCGGCAAGAAAACAGGCCCCTCCCATCCGGCGGCCTCCATGAGCTCTCCGTCTTGCTTTTTTTATGGCACACAGACTGGCACACCACAACTGGCCAGATGCATGGCTGACTCGACAAGTCTCGGTTGCTTTCTGCCACACACGTGAAAATGCCAGAGGAGAAACAAATGACATGTTAGCCCACTCGTCGTCGACAGAAAAATCAACGCTAAAAAACCACGCCAGTTTAGTGCTGACATCGAGCTGGCCTTGACTCAGACCAGCGATTGTTGTTCTGGGGCTTTAGCGCCTGTCTCAAGGTGCTTTTAGGCCTTTAGGGGCTGTCAGTACCGTAGCTCCAGGCTTGAGCCGCTGAAACATGCCCATTGTTCGCCACAAGGACAAAAAAAAACCCCGCTCCATCTCAGGGTTCTTCTGTCTGGCCGGCAAAACTACGGGCTCTATTATTATTGGACCGAAAGCCACCCCCTCTTTCCCTCTCTTGCCCTTGTTTCCCCACGCTTTCCACCATCCAGTGGGGTAACATCAAGGTGCCTGAAAGGGAAGGCGAGTGTCACTAACGAGTCAAGAAACTCCCTGAATCCTTGTTCTCCAACCGGCCTTGTTTCCTTTTTATGACAAAATAGCCAGCCCAAGTGATTACTCATCAAAGTATTGATCCTCTTCGTGCCTGTGTCCACGTACTTCGTGATGCTTTCCAAAACAAAAATGACCTCTACAATGTCACATGAGTTTGAATCGAAATCTTTGACCTCATCCCCAGCATTCCAGTCCAAATGATCCATCACAGCACTGCCTACCCGGAGGATGCATTACTCGGGGGCCCTGGATATTTCTCGCCCAAGGCCTGTTAATTAATATCTGCAGCTTCCCAAGCACCGTTGACACGAGACCTGGAAACAAACCCGGAAATATCTGCATACTGGCTCGCCATCACGATTATCAAGGCTTGGGAAACCCGAGTCTGTTTCTGCAGCAATGCCAAAGCCCTACAAATTTCCTTTCGGGCGATCAAGCCAACAAAAATTCTGGGAATGCCCATGATAACGATTAATGGCCAGAGGCTTCATGTGGCTGAGAAGCAACTGAGTTCCCTGGCACAAAAGAATACAAATACTTGACCATGTTTTGCCCCAAACAATTCGCAACATCTACACAAGTACAACCATTTGTATAAATAAGCCTCCTCGGATGCCTGCGCCGTGACTGACTCTACACCAAAGTCTTACTTTTCAATAGCCAAGAGACGGGTGACATCACCACAGATTCAACGTGTATGACAACTTGCAAGCCAAGCCGTCTGCTACATATGTACGTTCTGCGTGCTGCGTGCTACGTGTATAGTGTATTGACTAGTTATATATAGTTACCTAGCTAGCTATGTATCCTGCCTTGGAATTGAGCCGACACACTGATCAGCTGAGATTGGACAAGAACTTTAAACTGTCCAGCATGTAACTGGCCATGCAACTATATACTTGGACTCCGGCATTTCTCGATGATCTCGACATCCCGGTATAGGGCTCTCACTGTACTTTTTGTTCTTCCTGGATGATGTTATTGTGCATTACGTACATTTCATGAACCACGCTTCCTCCTCATGAACACAAGCAATGCATCCAGACCCTTCGTGCTACTGTATCCCAAAGTTTACCATCCTGTTCACAGGCTTTTTGATGATTGATTAGCTTTCGCTTATGGCGACTGACCCTCCCCCTCCCTCGACCTTCTCTGTATGGCTACCGCGAAATGCCCTGTCTAGATGGTGTGACCGTGGGCCCTCTAGAAGGTCTTGATTCACTGGGGCTGGATAAGCCACAAGACCACCAGACAAATCGGCCCTGTATAGCATACATCGTACCTATCTGACTCACACGCTACGTGGCATTGCAGAGGATGAAAAGACTTTACAGGCACACAAGGCTAGCCAAACAACCTCTGTTTCCAGAGACCAAGACCGTACCATACGAACATTGCTGTATGAGATATACCATATGCCTCCCTCGCTTCGGCAGGTAAGCCGATCTTCTCAATTTCCAGTCATCAAGACAAGGGTCACCTCGTTCTATTCATGTGTAGTTCTGCATCGTAATTTTCTCTTCGATCTCTTAACCAGTTTTAATAGAAACGCTTGGGGCCATGTAGCGACGGGAAAAAACCCCGGCTGATGACAGAAGATAAGCCACAACCAAAGAATCGCGGCCAATGTTCACTACATCCCGCAAGATCCCATACCGTTTCTCGTATGGTTCTGCAATACTACGTGCTGCATAAGGCATGATGCAGCAAACCGGCCGCTAGCCACCGGCGGCTGGCTCGCGCTATTGGACCGGCCGTGGTAGACCAGAAAATGGGCCTAGATGCATCGGACAGACACAACATGAGACAGCACCAGCAATAGACGCAGAAACCAGCCAACCGCCGAGCACCCGCCAAGCACCCGCCGACGAGCAGAACATGTTTAGCCATACGGGCTAGCTGTATGTCAGCGAGCATGTATATATACTTGCAAGACGAAAACAATATTCCGCAGTTGTTTGTCGGCCGGGTCGGCCGGGCTCCATGTCACCTATGGTATAAACATGCATGATACAGTGCCACGAGGCTCATGATTTGGTTTGTGTCATGGGTCCAGTGGCATCACCAAACAACCTTTGTGATTGATATCTATCAGGAGAGTGCGCAATGACATGGGTGGGCGCAGTCAGTATGACTAGGTTCCTCTTCAGTTAGTGAGTCTTGCATTTAGTGCGAGATATTGAGAGGACCAACTACTATTAACAAACAAAAGATTTTTCAAAGCATGAAATCAAGTATCAGTAGCGCATTACTTGCAGTAGTCTTATCCTTAAGTTTCAAAAGTCACAAGAACAACGATATCTCGCCGCCCGTGTTTGTATAGTTATGCATGATTCTAGCTAAATGCTTGCTACGACTAGTTGACTATCTGTATGCCTCATACCCCCAGATCATGCCCTCTCCTATCATCTCATCAAGCTGGCTGATGTCTGTAGAAACCCAGTACCGCCTCTGCTCAAAATGAGTAGGAAATATGGATAACACCACTACCGCAGATACATATTCAGTGCTACAGCCCACAGTCGTCCGTAGATGTGTAAATGAACTTGTGTATTGCAATGCATGCATATCTGTAGTTGGGCCGCTATATGTCGCCACTTCCATCTGAATCGTCTTATCGTGATGGATCTAAATCAATCAGGCTTAGCTACAATGCACCATTACTATTAATTTCTAGAATTTATTCACCATGAATCGTGTGCCCATTTCAGACAACATACTTCCGTCGGACACAAAGCGAGCAAGCGTGCTATTTATGATAGTCACGAGATCATACTGCTGACTATGCTGTGGTAGCTGTTTGTGACACGGCAGAATATGAGGGTATCAAAGTGTAGTTGACTATAGGCTCGTAGGTCCCATGCTTCCTTCAGGCCAATGGTTTCGCATAACGTCGCTGAGCATTCCCATTGACATCCACTCAGGACGGGGAAAGTAAATGGCTCGCTCGATTCTCGGGCCTGCATCCTTATTGACCCAGTAGGTAAACCGTTCGTAGTCGAGAACTACGCCGGTCGGCTCGATACCCAAATAATGTGCAATCATCGACAGTCTCTCTAGACAGGCCCACTCGATAATAGATCGGAACAGGACATAGAACTGCTGCATAGCTGCTCGATCTGGCAAAAGGAAGCCAGCGAGACACGCACTGTACATTTTATCACCTTCCGAGTAAGCCGAAACGTAGATGCGGACTTTACGCATATCGATATCAACACACACTGTGAAGAAGCAATCTCCGGGCACAAAAATATTTCCAACACGAATGAGCGCACTGTAGTTGAGACCCTCGACAGAACGAATCGGCGCTACCACACGATGATGGAGAGGAATATCGCAGTGAAAGGACTCGTTTGGATTCGAGTTCAAAACTACCTGGACGAACGGCATTATAGGCGTTGCTTGGTGAGCATCTTCTATCGTCATCCGGAATTCACGATACGCTATATACGACTTGGGACTGTATCCGTACAAGACAAAGGCGGGTTGGTGAGGTGTGTCGTCGAAATGAGGCAGTTGAGCCCGTGATTTAGGTGCATCAGAGCCAGATAGTACGTCAAGAAGTTTCTGGCAGAAGATTGCGGGAATGGCAAAGTCCTTTTCTGACGGGAGTTGTATCTTGTCAATCTCGAGGTTGCGTAGCGGGTGATCAAGCCGAGCAACAATCTTTTGAATGGATTCGATGGTTGGCTGTGTGCAGTACTCACAAGCCCGCAACATTATAGATTCTTTGAGAGCAGCAATGTGGTCAGACCAGGAAGCCATGGGCCGCTGGAGAGACAATACCGGTCGGTAGTATCGCTCTGTGTGTTGCTTCACCTCGCCTTCGTCTTCATCAAGAGGCTCAGGCAAGTCAAGGTCGGCTGAGCTCACCCATGCGTGCTTTTCCTCTAGACTCTGTATTTCCTCCTCCGAGAACCCATGGTCAACAAACCGGCTGTATTCGTGGACGGTGGGGTGGTCGTCATATGAGGACCGATGGTATGGCAGGTCATCCAAAACAGGATCAGGAACAGGCATATTCAGAGGAAACTCGAACGCTTCACTTGCGGTCAATGGATAGCTTTTGCAGACGTCAAACTCATAGTCAAGAGTATCCTTTTCATCACATGGCATATCGTATGTGTCTAACATGACGCTTGCGGTCTCGAGACTAGAGAAGTAGGGGGGAGTTGATATCTAAGGTCGTCAGTAGGTACCGGCACAGAGATGGTGGTGCTGGCTGATGCTTGCCTCAAAGGGAGGGCTATCGTCACTTGTTCCCATTGTATCTAGATACAGTAGATGAGCGTCTCGAATAAAGAGGTTTGTTTTTAAGTGTGAATAGTGGCAGCTATCCGTAGTCACTATAAAGACTACAAGCCCAGACCAACTAGACGCTCAAGTTGATACCTGCAAGACATATTCATAGTTGAGTGATAAGAGGAGTCTGACGAGTATATATAAAAAACTGCTATCGCCCCATGACGATGGGCACTCCACCAGACAACCACAAACACACACTCAAAGATTACAACATGTCGATGCTTCCATACCCAAGCAGACGGCTCTAAAGCGGGGCAGGCACCAATGCAGTTTCTTCTACTGTTGCTAGCAACACGCAAAACCATCTAGGCAGTGATGCATACCCCAAGCTAATCCTGTGATGAGGGTGTTGGTTGGCCAATCAGAGCGTGTCAGGTAGTTAGCAACCCCCTTGGTGAAACGTTGCCGCCGGCACCACAAAGTAACTATAGTTAATGAGAGAAAAGTACCTGCATATTTTCTTGGCCGTACAAGACAACCAGAAGTAAACGCCTTGCTTCTCAAGAAAAGCTCCAGATATGTTCTTCGTTGTAGTTCTTCCAATTGTATTCCATGAGTTATGGCCTGCTACCCGGAAGCCACATGATGGCAGCATCGCCCAGCCCAGCTCCCGCTAATGATCGCCAACTAGAGCTAGTTAACATCATGAACATGCCATGTTTTCTCGCCAGTCTTTTGTATTCAAGCACATTCATCCAGCGGCGTGAATGCATCAGTCCTCACATTGTTCTTTCATCACTGTGTGATTGTTCACGGCTTAGGGATGAAGCTAAATGATTGTCTACAGCCGGAGAAACCCCGCCAGCCAACCACAGGCTGCAACGGCATCTTTTAAGTGGGCCTTGGTCCACTTTCAACCGTTCTGGAACCTGGGCCCTCGCCACCTATGGATCAAACAGACCAGACACACCAAACATCACATACAGACATGGTCGTTGGGGATCTCGCATAAACTATCTAACAAAGAAACCCCAGACCCTGAAAGAAGGTTGGTCTATGGTGCTGTGCAGGAGAACTCGGTTCGATCTTCCCAGCTGACATCATAATCAGGCTACCTTTTGCTTTAAAACCCCCTTCTCATCTCCTTCCCCCTCACCTCACTGCATTTGTCACGATAGCCTACACTGAAGGCAGTTTGTATGCCTTGTGATCCGAGCTTGTGAGCTCCATTTATTTCTCTCTTTAAGCCCCTGTGCAGCGCATACACTTTTCATCATGGCCGTCCCTTCCACCTCTGCGCCTGTGACTGCCTCGGCTCCATCGCATAACACCTCTGATGACAGCCAGTGGGAAGACATCGACAACGCCAGCGTCTCTGATCTCAAGATACCTGATCTCTTTCTCGGGCTGCCTCCTGTCCAGGACGCTTTGTCAACCAAGACTTCGACCCTGCAAGAAGAGACCTTGCAGGGGCTCATGCCGTACCTTGCAGCCGACTTGCCCAATGAGTTCACATACAACCAGCACGGAGTTGCGGCCCTGCAGCGGCCGCGGCAAGTCATCTTTGTCAAGCGCTTTCTCTCGGGTCTGCCCTCGAATTACTTTTCTGCAGACGCCAGCCGCCCGTGGTTTCTGTACTGGTGTCTGGGTGCTCTGGCGCTGTTGGATGAAGACGTTACTGAGTTCCACAACGGCATGGTTAGTACAGCCCGGTATTTACAGAACCCGACGGGCGGCTTTGGCGGCAGTCTGGGCCACATGTCGCACTTGGCTACGACTTATGCCATGGTTCTGTCTTTGGTAATTGTCGGTGGAAAGGAGGCCTATGATGTGATTGATCGCAAGGCCATGTGGGAGTGGCTCTCGTTGCTCAAGCAGGAAAATGGCGGTTTTCAAATGGCACAGGGCGGTGAGGTTGACGTACGGTACGGCAATTTTCTCTCTCTTCAACATGGCTTCAAAGCGCCACAGCAGCTATGGAATGTTTGAAAATGCGTGAAATATCAAGACTGACATAAGCTTTTGCGGATTATCAGAGGCGCATACTGCGCTGCTGTGTTAATCTCACTGCTAGGCCTTCCATTGGATCTTGCCCCCACCTCGCCTCTTAAGGGCAAGGTTGATGCTTCATTCAACCTGTACTCAAAACTGGGCGACTATATTCGAAGATGTAAGTCTGGCTCGCACTCACTGTTACTTTTGAACTCCAATTAACAACCCTTTAGGCCAAACATACGAAGGCGGAATATCTGGAAAGCCGGATGGTGAGGCTCACGGTGCTTATGCCTTCTGTGCCCTAGGCTGCCTGTCTATTATCGACGTACCCTACCACTCTATACCTCAGTGAGTTTCCCTCTTCTTCATCCGTGACCCCTCTTTACGGTGTGGTACATCCAGTCATGTGTCTTGTTGCATACAAGGACTGGCTATCTTTCAGCCCAAAGGAGACCAGACATTTTAACCTCGCCTCCTCTTTTATCTGTATTAGGTATCTCGATGTCCCGCGGTTCATAGCGTGGCTTTCCGCGCGCCAGAATGCACCGGAAGGCGGCGTGTCTGGCCGCACCAACAAGCTTGTAGACGGCTGCTACAATCACTGGGTCGGTGGCTGCTGGCCTCTTTTAGAGGCCGTATTGAATGGGCCTCTCCACAAGGGTCCTTCCTCCGGTCTTGGTACTAGTAGTAGTGGAGTTGCTAGTACTAAGGCGAGTGAAGGAGCTCTAGACACCCAAACTGCAGCCTCTTCTGCAGCCTCTTCGAAAGCAGACTCCACCGTCATGGCGAATGAGCAGAACTCGGCCGATGAGCCGTTTGTTGAGAGCATCATGAGCCGAGAGGGCCTCATTCGCTATGCCCTTTCCTGCTGCCAGGACGAAAACCTCCGGCACGGTGGGTCTGGTATGAGGGACAAACCTGGAAAGTGAGTCTTCCTTTTCCTCTTCCTCCTCCCCTCCCCGTCCCCGTCCCCGTCCTCTCCCCTTCCCTTTTGCCTTCCCCTCTTTTATTTACCGTCCCCCTCTCCTTACGTGTCTACATACACACATCAAAGGTTACGGTCACCTAGTCACATCGTTCTGCAATGCACACGCCCTATGTCGTCAAGTTATTGGCTGACACTCTGGCTCTTTCGGAATATAGATTGTCGGATGGGTACCACACCCTATATGTTCTTACAGGACTCAGCTCAGCTCAGCACAGTTGGAACCTCTACTTTGACCAGAAGACGGGCAACTACACCAAGTGGGAATCTTCTCCGTTCCAGTTCAAAGACGAGCAGATCTTTGACGAGGAAAGCCGGGTTAATCCATCCCATCCTGTGTATGTTGTCCCCCCAAAGAAAGTTGATGAAATCATTGAGTACTTCTCCGGCAAGTCGGTCTTCTAGCAGAACATAAGATGGGGCAGCGAAAGGGTCTTTCCTATTTTTCTTCCGGAATGGTTCAATTCTCAGAGGTCAAATCTCCGTGTCAGACTGGCCAGTGGGTCATGGATGCCATGGCGGCTTATGGATAACTATAAGCCAGACCACCCACCATATACATGCATACATACATACATAGTTACACGCAAGAGGGTTCTTTGTTTACCTAGATACCATCAGCAGAATGCACCGTGAAAAGTCGCCCTTTTTTCTTGGCATACCCCGGCTTCACCATCTGACGGAGTTTTAAATGGGCTACAACGCTGATAAAAAGTACAGTGCATGATGTTGTGCATCAGCATTTTTGTATGCAGACGGGCCTTTACCAATGTAGCACATTAGTGCAATACAAGACACACGGCTCCCGCTCCCTATGTACATACATACATATGTACAGGCCCAGGACTACGTTGGGAATGGGTTTGGAGCTGGTCAGGATTGTCCTAGACCACACTTGTCATGGCTAAGCATAACAGATGAGCGCGGAACACCGTCCCAAGGCCATCGAAGAAGCCATAGACCGAGTTTCCCAAGGCCAAGAAGCTACTTCGCTATTCTATTGAATTTGACCATGTGGTCTACGGAACTCGGGCTCTAGGCCAAGTCGTTCCATGGTCCGTGATGCAGTATTTTTATAGACAGTCCGGCCATGTGGTCCCAGCCGCAAAACGCCCGCCCACCACAGCACCGCATGATTCAGGATGCAGGCCGAGTCTTGCGCCACGCAGACACATGTTTCCCATTGACACATTCGCCGCAGACACTGTTTCTCCCAGGGCCTGTCTGGCGCTGTGCTGCAGCTTGGCTGGCCACAGAGTTTTCCGTTGTTTTCTTTTTCTTTTTTTGTCTTTTGTAGGCAGCTGTCTGCATGCCCTTGCACATATATTCTTTGTGTATAGGTACTTTGTCTGTGCGGGAAAGCAGCGACACAAGCAGGCCGTCCGTAGGTTGGACGCAGAAGAAAGGCGTCCAGTTGTCTGTACATTGCATGCTGCATATGAAAATACCGTGCTCACAAGCTGTTGGTGTGAGTTTCCTCTTGAGGCGTGCTTGTTTGTAATCTGGGGTATCCTTTTACTCCCCCGAGGTACGTTGCTCTAAAGTGTCACTATATCATCAAGTACCTTCACATATGCTTAGTGTTCAGCATATATATGTCTGCTGTTCTTTTCTTTGCAGCTCGGCCGTTGATCTCGGCCGGACTTAATGGAAGGCCAAAGACGCCAGCAAACATGAGGAGGATATGTATCAACGACTGCATAGTCAGTTGGTTCTAGCACTACAAATAACCATGTGCACAAGGACACAGTCATTATGAGCACTGCTGTTTGATAACAAGATCGAAAGACCCAGTCGTCTGCAAAGAAGCTGTGCAGTCCGCCGTGCATTAGATTTTTATATTGAGCGCTTGCCCGCTGATGGAAACGCAGAGACGGGCGACAAATAATTTACAGAAATAGTAGCGGGCGTCACGCTGGTTGTGCTGCCCCTATAGATGCATGGGTAATGATGTTCGTCTAAGTCTGCGTATGCATATATGCATACATGGAGCCATTTACATATATAACTAGCTAGAAATATTCAATGTTTATGCTTATGCATGTATCAAGCATACGCCAGCCCAACCTCCCGTCAATAAGCCACGATATCCCCTGCACTGTTCTCTGTGAGTGGGGGGAAGGCTTGATATGTGAGCTTCAGCCTGAGATGCCCCCCGAAAACGTCAGACTTTTCTATTTAGATACACGCGTGCATATGCTGGTCACTGGCCATATGCAATTGTCGGAGTCTGTTGTCTTCTCGTCCTTGCCGGGCCAGGGGTGGTCGTGTCTCACATGAATGCAGGCCGTACCCAAGTCCAGTAGCATTGGGCTTAGATCGAGGGGGAGGAAGCTTCGCGGGGCTTCAGTTCGGGTTCGCTGGAGTCTCCCATCGTTTGTGGGTGGGCTTGCAGGCCATGGTCATTGGCCGCCAATTTGTTGGCGGCAGCTGAGAAGGCTAGTTCAGAACCAGACCAAACCAGACCGGACACCCACGGTCCCTGAACGCGACCTCAGAACGGCAACAGTACATAACTAGTAATGGCATGAATGGCTACGACTCAACCAGAGAGACATGTGTCTTTTGTGGCTACGCTGGGGTTAGCTGGCTCCATGTGCTACCATCCAGTGGTGCACGCAGGCCTATTCTTCATTGGCCTGACTCTCTTTCTGCCTCTCTGCCTCACCGCTAAACGAACAGCTGCGCAATGGAGAAGTCTAGCTACGCACCATCGGCCACAGTAGTGGTATCGCAAAGCCGGGCCCTCGAATTCTTCTCGCCACCGTCTCGTCGCCCAAAAGGGGACTGCATCGTTGGGTCAACTGACGGTACGAGCACCAAGACCACAAACACCACCAAAACCAGAACCACCCTCACATGACCCTCTTCTCTCAACAGCCATCAGCTTCAGCGTCACTCGCATGTACATACATACATTGTGCTTGGTCTTAGCAGTCCAGTCTGCTGTTAGTCTTGGAGAAAGAGGGGGAATATCAACCGGGAAAAAAAGCACATCCACCCGGCCAGTCCTCCATCCAGCCACGGATCTCTGGCCAATGACAGCTGCAGCTGGGTGTCCATTCTTTGTGGACGAGCGCTGCACTGCAGCATCGATCTTGGTATTTTTTTCGGTGACAGGAGCTTCTAGGACTGGTCGGGTTGAAATAAAGGAGGCTCGGAAGAGGCCTGGGTAGGTGATATGATGCCCAGTTGCATAGGGCATGCATGTAGGTAGCATCAAAGGTGTGTGTCTATGTGGCATGTATACATACAGAATGAATGCAGATGGACGCCGTGTGCTCGAAGCTATAGCCCAAGCGGTGTCTCAGTGAGATAATACTACATGTATTTAGAATTAGCACAACGTTCTAGAGTGACAATCGTAATGTCCGACCAAATATAGGGCCATATAAGCAGAAGGGCTCAAAGAACCTTAATATAGCCACATATAACCTCTCATCAAGCACGACGTCTTTGGGACGCAATGCATGACACTGCAAATCGCATGACCCAAGACAGACAGACAGACAGACGGACGCAGAGTGTACTGGCATTAGGGTTTTGGTATTGCGCTCTAGCTGGAGTGTTTACCGCTTTGAGATGAGAGGCTCATGTTGCAGTCGATAGCTTCACATAGCTCACTATATATAGTTGTATGCACATATATATGTAACTAGCAGAAGCGCTCTGCTACAGTCTTTGTGCCTTGCTCATCAACCTCTGGAAAGCCGCTCTATTTCACGGTGCATCCGCAGTGCCGAAGCAGTGCATCGGTTGCACAAGCCACAAGCAGAGGCGGTTAGTGCTGCACATCAGAAACACAAGTATCATTGGAGAGATATCCCACGGCTCGGAGGCGGCTTCTCCAGCGGCATGGCAGAGGAGGTAGAGAGTAAGTAGGTGTGTGATGCGCGAATCGACGGGCAGTCGGTCCACGGTACCAATAACAACATTGCCAACTCACTCTGCATAGCAGTGGATGTGGCTGTAGGTAGTACGCACTTGTACATGTGTATCTGTATACATACATGCAGCCATGCTTTTTGTGACGGGACTATCAAGCGGTGTCTTGCGGGCTGCCCCTGATCGATGTTGATGAAAGAGGGAGAGAATGTGCGTGTGTACATACACACATCTACACATGTGTACACACGCACAACCCCCATGAGCTCCCTAACCCTAAGCTGACAGCACTTCCAGGCTCGTGGGATCCACTTGGTCTATATCAAGGCGGTGTGCGAATTCAAGCATGAAGAACAAAACCAGCTTCGATACCATGATTAAAACAACGGATGAATCAAGCTCCCCAGTTGACAGTCCATTATCTCCCCTTGCCCTCTCCCCCAGCCCCAGCACCAGTCACACCCAAAACCCACATCTGGCTCTGTCTGTGCTACGCAGACCCTGTGGGTTGGAGGAGAGTAGCACTTCTTTGTCTTCCGTTTGTATACCGGACAATACACCGCGTGCAGGTAGAGCCATGTATGTAGCTACATACCTATATCTCTGTGGATGCTAAGAGCAGGTGATCTGTAAGGATCTGAGGATCTGAGGATCTGCTGTTATCTGTGGCAACGTGAGGAGAGGGGAGCGAGCACTTTCAGGACAGACAAAGCCGGCATGGCATGTACGTGAATGAATGTAGTACAACGACAAATGATATCCAGTATGAGTATATCTGGTCTGGCTGACCGCGGCCGAGGGGCTTCTGCGTGACGTGTGCATAATGGCTTTTTTTCAGGTTTTTTACTTCTCCCCAATTTACTTGATTTTATTTTCAGTCGTGGGCTAGGTCTTCCCATCTGGTCGTTTGAAGATGATGTTGGGCCTGGATAGACGGTATGGGAGTGTGCATATGGACATACCAAGACCGAGCTGTGCGTTTCGTTTCCTGTGCTTCTAGTTTTCTCATGTCATAATGACGATGGTGTTGCAGAAGCCTCTGCATTTACTACTAAAAAAAGAGACTTGCAGATAGACAACAGACGAGTCGCAAAATATTACTCTTCTATACATCTGTGTCGGCCCTGCTTCGGCGGAGCAAGCGCCCGGTGCGGAGAGGGTCCCCGGGATATAACAGCGCCAGCCAGACAACCCAAGGGCACGGCATATAGCCTGGCGCTTGAATGCTCACAGCGCCCGCCGGCTGTGGCTGTAGAAGCTGCTTCGCACAGAAGAAGAGCGCCCTGTATGTCCTTGAGGCTAGATCGGGGGATCTGTTCTAGACTAAGTTGTGAATGTGTTTCACGGCAGAAGGAGAGCGGGGAGGCCATCCAAGGGCGTTTACAGTTGGATGTCTGTTGGGTGGTAAGCTCGGTCCGCCATTGTGTCGATCTTTTTTCCTTGTTTTCCTTTTTTGCCGGTATTTATTTCGTTTTTCGGACTTTTTTTTTCCTAGGGGTATTTTATCTTTTTTACTTGACTACCTTTTTTCCTTGCTCTTACACATCACCTCGATACAGGCCCATCAACCTAACTAACTAGTTAACCAACATCGAAACTTGCACAAACTCGGGCGACTCCTCGCAGGATTTCCTAAGTAGGGCAAATGAGGTCACCGAGAAAAGAAGCTGGGAGGAGATACTTAGTTACATGCCAGTCAAACTCCACGACTCGGGGTATGCATCTATGGGGGCTGGCGTCGAATACAGCCAATGCATGTGTCGGGGAGCTCTGGCTGCATCGCACCACCACTCCAGCGTGTATGGTATGATACGCCTAGACAAGGACTTGAATACTTGAGTGTCTGCTGCCATCTTGTTTATCTTGATCGATCGAATCTCCTCACCCGACTACTAGCAAGTAGCTCGTTCGCCAGCCATCTATTCCATGCTTATCTTATACAACTTGTGCCATGGCTCTGTCTCCCCTTAGCTGCATAACAACAACGGCCTCTTCCTTTCCTCCCTTCTGTCTGTGCAGTTCCATTTTCCGGGACCAAGGCAAGCCGGAAGCCCTAGCTCTGTGTCTGCTGCGACCCTGGCTGGCAGCAGGAAGTAGTTTTGTGGGCGTGTGCTGCTTCTGGCTCCATGAAAAGCGACAAGGCATGCATGTTTGGAGGGGTTCCCTTGTCCTGGCCCGACCTTTTTTTATAGAGCCTTTTTCTCAGGTGCTGGCTGACCAAACTTTGCTTTTGCTGTCTGTCTAGTCCTTTGTCCCTTTTCCTGCGTCATGGCCTTGAGATCCTTCATCGAGTCCTGTCTCCAGAGATGTGTCTGAGTAGTTCTTGAGGGGGGACATTGAACTTGCCACGCGCCGGCTTGTGTGTTTAACGCCTGTTGTCTACCCTAAATGCTAGGTCTAGCCAACCTCAAGCGTCTCATTTAGACGCTGCCTGGCCAAGAAAAGAAGAGCGAAGGGCAGTTGGCTATTAAGACCCCTCATGGTGATTTACACACATGGATGGATGTGCCATCTATCACACACTCTCGCGGCCCTCCGTTCACAGGCACTGTTACATCTGGCCTACTTCTACGAGTAATACCATTAACTATCAGACGAAGCCCCAAGTCGGCCACACTCACTTGTCAAGTATTTCCATTCCAGTCTATGATTCGTATCTCGATTGTAAGCCACACCCCTCCTCCATCATCGGTCGTAGCCGTCGTTCCGCTGCTGTCTTTTCTCGACTATCCTACACGCCCCCTTCCCCCTCCTTCTACTCATCCTCTGTATCTCCTCCCACCTTGAAAATATTTCGACAAGGTTTTTTTTTCTTTCTTTGTCCTTCAAGACACTGGTAGATCTTATTCATCCTTCCCTCAGTCACACATTATTTTTCCTGGGAATTCTACACTCCCCTCCCCCCTATCCTCCTTCTCCCCCTCCTCTTCCCAGTTGGTGCTTGTGCTTTTTAGGTTTTTCTTCCATCTGAAAATCCACACACAATTTTTTCCCGAGTATACCTACGGCTTGACTCTTGCTCATTGTTCCTTTATATAGCCAATTCTCTTCCGGCCTAGACTCCTTGTTGCTACTTCTTCTTGTCCGTCTTTATTATCCCCAGTCCTGCCTTTCCTCCATTGCATCTTTGTTTCTCTTTTCTTTCTTATTACCACATAGCATCACTCTGGTCTGCTATCTATATAAGACAAGATCTCGCTAAAGCTCAAGACTTGCTTCTCCCGTCTTCTGCCCCATTCTGTCTTCAACGCCATTTTGATCCCTTAGTCACCAACACAAAGCTACTCCTCTTCCTTGTATTATACTGAAGCCATTTGTACTCTATACACTCATCAAAGCTCAATACGCTTTTCTGTACATCAGCTTTCGCAGGGGTCCATATCCATATATCCACCACCGTTTCACCGCCTTTCACCAACCATCCCGTGGCGCACATCTCCGCCTCCGGCTCACCTCCGTCTCCGTCTGTGCCAGAGTCAAAACACCAACTGCTCCTCCGCGCTGTCATCCTTCTCCCTGTCGTGTCTCCCTTTCTTCCCTACACCACATACTCTGTCTCGGGTTACCACGTTCTTTGACGGGTCTAATCTGCTTCATCCTCCATCTTCCACTACAATTCCCCTCAGATCACACACATTCCATAATACGTTTTTGCATCATTTGTTCAAAATGCAGTCCGGTTTCTACATGGAGTACTTGGAAAGTAAGTAATATCTTGTAGTTGTCTGCTCCGTCGTCATTTCTTTGCGTAGCATTTTCCCTGTCTCAGTTCCAGCTTCAATGGACTACAACTGATACTCTGAGAACTTCTTGGCATGACAGCCCCGGATTTTCTTTCGAGTCAACACCCACCCCACACAATATTTCCCTGCTCAAAAATAGCACACCAGTTCCTCTCACACGGACTAGCATGCTAACGCCTCCTTCCCCTGCCATTAGGTCTGTGCCGCCGCCGTGGCTGGTCGGACCCAGTCTACGACCCTTTCCTGGGCGCAGCTGGCTACACATGCCTCGTGCTTGTCAACGGCCGCAAGTACCAGACCGACCTGGCCTACGAGTCGGAGCAGCTGGCTCAGGAGAACGCCGCCATGCGCGCCTTTATGGTCTGCCGCAACTTTAGCGTGAACGGCGGCATGCTGGCCCGCAACGGCGTCGTGCAGGGCCTGCCCGCTGACATGTCACGCAACAACATGGTCATGCCCGGTGGTGCGGTCCCGGCAGCTGTTTCTGCGCAACATGGCGCCCACCACCACCAAAGTCACCACCACCACCAAAGCCATCACCAGAGCCACCACCGTCCTATGCAGGGCACCAGCTCTCGTAAGCATTCCAGCAACTCGTCAACGAACGGCCATCCGCGCATAGGCCGCTCCGGCTCGTCGAGCAGCTCAAATTTGTCCCTGGAGTAAGATTCTAGCATACAGGCAGTCACCTGAGCCTCTCCAACGGCTGGTTTTACCGCGATCTACTTTACTGTGCCCGAAGATTCAACTCCTTGACAACTTGACACCAATCATCCGGCTCTAGAACATACGGCCGACCCCCAATAATTTCTCCACGTCTTCCTTGCTTCGTTCGGTTCCGACACTCGTCTTTATGGAGCCAGAACCACAGTCCACCATTCCCAAGAAACAACCCCCAGTCGGAGTTGGCCGCTGGCACACTCTCGGTGCTTCAGACCTGTTTTCTTCTCTCCTTCGCCATCCTTATGCCTTCATGATCTTCATGACGCTACGATCACTACGCTCCAAAAGAAAAAGCTTTCCGTTGCTACGCTCCATTCTTCATTAGACCCACGCTTTCACAATACTTCAATTTCTTCATGTTTCCTTCTCTTCTTGCTTTCCTTCTTGGTCTTTAACATTCTAGTCCCCATTTTCCTGTTGTATGGACTCCCTTTGATCTGCTACTTTTTTTCTTCACTCGTTTGTTTCTACTTGTTCACATTCCTAGGCGGCCGTCCTCCCCATCATGTCCTGCCTGTCCTTGCCCTAGCTTTCCGCTCCCCTAGAAGCGAGTTCCTAGTCTTCTAGTCAAGGGGTATCAAGGCTTAGTCTAGCTTAGCACTTGGGGAGGAATATTTTGCATCATCACGACTATTGACGATTTTATGACTTTCGAAGACTCTTTTTTGCACCTTGTTTTGCGTCTTTTAAGCTGTAATAAAACTTGAAAATAAAAGAAAAAAATATGAGCCGCGGCCTTCGGTTCTTCCATCGTCTATCAATGCCTTCATCGTTACTTGACATTTCAATGTGAAACTTTTTTTGAAGTCGTCTCGGAGGTGGTGGTTGAGGCTGCTCCGAGTCTCCGGTCGTACAACTTCGACCCGGAAGGAGTTTCGGGCGCTAAAAAAGAACGTCCGGGCGGGACTTTGCACTAATATTATTTTTTTCACATTAAAGCGGGGCCAACTTTGATAGTTAGTTACATATAGTTAACCCGAAGTTTAGGGCTTACGCAAATCTGCCCAATCTCAGTCACAGAGCTAACTTGTTAGGCTTTCTGTCAACATTGAATTAGGCTAATGGGGACACACGGCTTAGACAAAAGTGTTTTTTCGAGAAACCAAAGTCTGGCAGACCGGGGGGGCTGTTGGTGGTGTTCTAGCCTTGTCAGAACCGGCCAAGTCTCGGCTTCATATAGGGATGGAAGACTTTTGAGAGCGCCTGGATTTTGGTTTTATGTTCTTGAAGCACATAGTTTCAGCAGCATCCCTCCCTTCTTTGCCCCGCCTAAATGAAATGCACTGGCCAAATGGGTGGTTGGTACGGATCTCAGGGGAGTTGTTTTGATGTTTAACGACACCGACATGGGCTGGTTTTGACAGGTTGTCCTTCTGTGATGGTTTGGGGTGTTAGAGCTGGAGTTGAGACAAGATACTTAGTTATAATCAACCATGACTAGCTATATGCCTACACATGGACACAAACACGCATAGAAACCAGTCCCTTTTCAAAGGCCAGTGGTCGCAATAGAATTGGATGAAGAGTATGTGCTCGAATTCGAAAGCAAGCTAGACTCCATCGACTTGAGCCCTCGTGAAATCTGGCCCTATGGCAAACTTGCTGCGAGTTAGAAAACAACGATCTCGCTTGAGAATGGTTAAATTAGCCATGAACCAAGAAACGTCACGTCCTCATCCCAGATTATGGAGTTGAATACACCTAACCCTAGTGAATCAGGTCTCACTTGTAGCTACAACAACCCTGTCCTAGCCTCAAAAAAAATTACCGAGAGCTTGGGTTAAGTCGAAATTCCACATGGTAAGCATGGTCCAATCACATAGAACGAACAGTTAGCTAACACATGCTTTTGTTTTCTTCTTTCTTTTTCAGTGCAAAGCCATGGCTTGAATGTGCAGCTCGAGAGGTCTACACGAAAGGCTTTAACAGCTTGATTGTCGAGCGCCTCAACATGGGGGCGCGCTGATTAGATTAGACGGTCAATATTCAATGCAGACGTCCAAAGTCTCGTGCGCCAGCGAGAAAGGATGAGGAGGGGCATGGGGATAGGGGATGTGTCCAGGGCTTATTCACTGTAAATATTGGCAGGGCACCCCTTTTTTGCAAGCACCAACTAGTTACTAGTTAGTCTATACAGGTGGGATGAGGTGGGATGGATCGCCGGCGAAACTCACTGGCGTACTTCGGGAGTGAAACCGGCGGGGCTGACGCTTCTGAACATGTGAACAACGTGTATAGATTGAAGTGGATTGAGGAGAGGCTGAGCCACGGGAGATGAAATTGGTAAATCAATTTCAAAGGGCGGACGGGAAATCAAAATCATTGTTATGTTGACTATATATAACAAACTCGATGTATGGAGCAGTAGTCATGTGCATCTAGAATCATGCGTGCCAAATATCAAGCAATGGGGGATGGTGTGAGTTTTCAGCCCCTGAGATTGACAGTAGGTGGGACTCCTGCCAGTAACAACAAAACTACCGGCAAGCCAATCAAAGTTGCATGGCATACGTTTCCAGATAATGAATTTCCGCGGCATGGTGACCATGTAGGGGAGGGGACTACGCTGACCGGCCAGATTAGAGTTTTCGGGGCTTCTGTTAAAGGAGGACTGCTACCCGCCTCAAGGCCTACGCAGGTCGGTTTACGACGACGTTTCATCTTTGGAGAGGGCAGAGTAATGTGCAAGTCCAAATATGTACATCCAGACATATATATGTATGTATGTATGTGGATATGTATGATGGATATATTGGCGTGGTAGACTGCGAAAGCCGCTGTTTCAAGAGGCAGGGAGCGAGAAAGGCCACGGGAAACGTGCACTAGAACCAATCCCGCGCATTGCAGTGCCAATCAATGGGACCGCCGTGCAATACGAGCCGCCAAATTAAGCCAGCGTATGACCCGGCCCTTTGCCATAAGGCTAACCGTGCAGGAGGACGTACTACGAGTGCATACATACAGACGCAGCGTACTACGAGTACGATACACAAGGACACGGCTGAACGTGAACTTGTAGCATGAGACGAGACGAGAAGAGGCGACCGACGACTCATTGTCGTGGCCAGCCAGGCCGGCGATATTTGTGTCAGCTAATCTGGGCGCAATCTCCGGCGCAGTTTGGGTTACCACACGACATTACGAATGAGCAGCGCATGAACTGCGGGAGCCGCAATTGCACAATGTGACCAGACATAATTAGAAGCTTGACAAAGCCCACGTCCACGTTTACGTCCGCGTCCACGTCCACCAAGACCGACCGCCACATCACGAACATCTTGCAATTCTTCAGGACAGTGCGTAGCGCAAAAGCGGGGCCCACGGCGACGGCGCCCCTTCCCTTCCCTTCCTCCCCCTGTGCGACTTGGCACTTCCAACCAAGAGGCAGTTGCAGACCAAAGATGCCACAATGAAGGCGCGGCCACGGCCTGTCATTGGCCGACAGTGCTGTACGGTGCTGTGCTGTGCTGTGCTGTGCTGGGATTGGACTCGAGGAAGTTGCCCGTGCTCCTGCCCTGGGATAGCGACGCGCCCCTTCCTTGCTGCGTTGCTGGTTATGTGTGCGGTTCCTGGTCGGGTGTGCGTGCGCTTGTTTGGTTGGCTGACTGCTGGCATTGAAGTCCAGAGACAGGATGTAGTAACCATGTAACTATTTGCTTGCTTGTGTACAGCACTAACAGGTTCAGGGCAGACCCACGCCCTGTCCAGGGCAGGTCCAGGGCAGGTCCAGGGCGGGCTCAGCGGAGGCTAGCCGGTGCTTAGCGGCCTGATGCTATACTTGGCCAGACGAGCATGTTGTATGTAGTAGCCATGTACACAACAAAACAGTACATGTTATTAGGTACTCTTTTGGCGTGTGGTTTTCTCCTTTAATACGAACGAACACCTCACCACTTCGTCCTGCCGTCCACCTCAACCTCCTCTCTCCCTCTCTTCTCTGATTTTTTTCTTCTCTGATCTCCCATTCACCGTTGCCATTTGCTCTCTTTAATTATTTCTTTCTATTCTTTCGTTGATAGTCTGTCTGGTTTGCTACAGCCAGCCGTCTCTTACCTGCCACACCTTAATCTAATCGCCCTTTTCCTACACATACACAATGAAGGGTATGTTCATGCTGCTATCCCCTCCTCGCCCGGATCGCGACCAATATCCCTCGCGTCTCCATGCGCCCATGTGTTTTGTTCAATCCCAGAAACGCTAACTTGCCTGTTGTTAAGCCCTCATCCTCGTTGGTGGCTTCGGCACCCGTCTCCGCCCTCTGGTAAGTACACACAGCCCACGACCGATCAACGTGACTGACCACCTGCTAACTCGGCTTCCTCATCGCCAGACCCTGACTCTGCCCAAGCCTCTGGTCGAGTTTGGCAACAAGCCCATGATTCTGCACCAGGTCGAGGCACTGGCTGCTGCTGGTTGCACCGACATTGTGCTCGCCGTCAACTACCGTCCCGAGGTCATGGAGAAGCACCTTGCTGAGGTATGTCTGGCTTTGATTTCACTGCAGCCCACAACAAACCAACAAACACCTGATTTCTAACACTTTCTTGTTCCTCCATGTAGTACTCGGAAAAGTTCGGCGTCAACATCACCTTTTCCATCGAGAACGAGCCCCTAGATACTGCCGGCCCCCTCAAGCTGGCTGAGAGCGTTTTGTCCAAGGACGACACCCCCTTCTTCGTCCTGAACTCAGATGTCATCTGCGACTACCCCTTCAAGGAGCTGGCCGAGTTCCACAAGTCTCACGGAAACGAGGGCACCATCGTTGTTACCAAAGTCGAGGAGCCCTCCAAGTACGGTGTTGTCGTTCACAAACCCAACCACCCTACGCGCATTGAGCGCTTCGTCGAGAAGCCCCAGCAGTTTGTCGGCAACCGTATCAATGCCGGCATGTACATCCTGAACACCTCTGTACTTAACCGCATCGAGCTCCGTCCTACCTCCATTGAGAAGGAGGTGTTCCCCGCCATGGTCCGCGATGATCAGCTTCACTCTTTCGACCTGGAGGGCTACTGGATGGATGTCGGTCAGCCCAAGGACTTCTTGACTGGTACCTGCCTATACCTTTCTTCTCTGGCCAAGCGGTCGCCTAAGCAGCTTGCTCCTGTCTCCGAGCCCTACGTTCACGGTGGCAATGTCCTGATTGACCCCTCTGCCAAGATTGGTCAGGGCTGTCGGATAGGCCCCAACGTCACCATTGGCCCCAATGTTGTCATTGGCGATGGTGTGCGTCTCCAACGCTGTGTTCTACTCAGCGGCTCCAAGATCAAGGACCACGCCTGGGTCAAGAGCACCATTGTTGGATGGAACTCTACTGTTGGCAAGTGGGCGCGTCTGGAGAATGTTACTGTGCTTGGTGATGATGTCACAATTGGCGACGAGATCTACGTCAATGGTGGCAGTGTTCTGCCTCACAAGTCGATCAAGGCTAATGTCGACGTTCCAGCTATCATCATGTAAAACACCTACTTAATTACCTGTCGTCACCACCTTCTCTCCACTTTATCTTCTTCCACACACTCTTGACACTTGCTTTTTTTCTTTTTCTTTCTCTTTCTCTTTTTTATACCTTTTCAACGTAAAAGGGAATTCTAGTACTTGGGATGGGCACTTGAGATGGGATACGATACGCTTAACGATCTTTTTGTTTACAGTTCTGTTCCTATTATTCTCTGATCCTTGATTTTCTTTTCAACTTTTTTACACTTAGGAATTACTCCCCTTTCTTTCATCTTTCAACACGCATAAACTATCCTGCATGATGACCATCACCTGCATGTGCTGTTTTTTCTTCGCTTAACAGTTCCATGTCGTCTCTGAGCTCTGTTTGCTTTATCAGCCAGCTTGGCTTGGTCAATGGGCCATGCATGACATGCAACGATGTGTAGACTCTGGACTTGGTATGCAGTTGTAGATTTAAGGGTTGTTCACCATCTATAGACCCTGAGAAATATACACTATATGAGCGTTCCAGTCACTGGAATAAAAAAAACATTGGACGGAGAGGGAAGGGGGAGGGAACGACTGACATGGCATGTGTAAATGACCAAGCACTCTTGAACACCTTTGCATTCCTGACCATTTGATTGAGCAGCGGTCAAGCAATGGTTTGATGAATAGACGCTCCAGGAATGTATTTCTGATGCTATTTAATCATCCGACGATACGGAAGTACTAGAGTCAAGGCATTTTTGTGAGGATTAACTATGCCTGTATGCATCGTGCATGAGAAGGAGACAAAAAACACGGATGCACCGACATGTGCCTTGTTTTGCTTGATGAACGAGCTACATATCAAGTTGCTATATAGCTTTGCATATGTAGGCCAGGGCGGCGGGAATAGAGATGACGAATGGGGGGGGAGGGGGGAAGAGGAAAAAAAAAAGAGACATGGGCAGTGTGTTCGACGAGGTGGGAGAAGGCCTCTTCTGTGGGGAAAGATGGGGACGAAAAGACTCGGAATGGCCGTATAAGAGCAGAACTTGAAGGCCCCGCCGGACGGGCATAGCTAACTGGCTGTATGTTTTGGGAGAGGGCCCATTGTGTAACCTGATACGAGGTCTCGGGAATCTATTTTCTTTTTTGTTTTTTGTTGCTTTGTTTGTGTAGGATGGAGGGGAGTCGAGGCAACACTGGCTGGTATGGATGGATGCGTAGAGACATACTCAAGCGAGAGGACATAATCAAGGGGTGTTCGTGGTGAGGTCCGTTGCCCGTGGGTGACTGGAAAAAAAAAATACATGAATTGCTATTATGAAAATAGAAAGATACCTCTAAATAAGACTGCGTGCGGGATGTACCGCGTTCACGATTGAAGAAAGCAATGATAAAAAAACAAGATCTAGGCTGGAGGTTGAAATGATGGAGCATGCAATGGAAAAGGAATAGTCGTAACAGGCGTGGCAAAGAAGGGAGGATCTTTGTATAGAACATAGCACCATGTAGGGGGTGGATGAGAAGCAGTCAAGAGGGGATTCCAGGTCATGACGGTGGGTGTTGTGGCGGTAATGCAGATGACTTATGCACCACGGACCCTGAGCTAGACAGGAACGACGATCGCGACTGCAAACTGGCCGAGGACGCCATCCGGCTCATTCGGAGAGGGTACGGCGACGGAGACAGGCTCTCCATGCTAGAGGAATGGGCCAGACTGCGTTGTCGCATCTGTGGCGTAGTCGGTGCAGTCAAGTACGAGGCGGCAGTGGCCGACGCGCTCCTCGTGGGCGGCTCGGGCCGCAGATGCCCGCGTACGGACGGGTTGATGCTGCGGGGCGAAGGCATCAAGCTCTGGGTCCCTTCGTATGCAGCATCAGCGTAGCGGAAGCTGGGCGAGCTGGGTGCCAGAGAGCTGTAGAGGCTGGTGTTGTCGTGGTCGTCGTCTGCCAGGTAGGAGGTGTATTCTGGGGCTGTGAGGTCAAGCGGTTGCATGGACTGCAACATTTGCGCAAACTGCGACATCATTTCGCGGAACTCGGTGCCGGGCAGCGGATGAGTCGAGTACTTGGCACGTTCATAGATGGTTAGGAAGCCAGAGACGTTTGCCGATTGCGGGATCACGTTGTAGTTGGACAGGTGGGTGATGTAATCGCGCAGGCTCATGTTGGTTGGTCGCTGAAGTACCGCCATAGCGTCGGGGTGCGGTAATGGAGCGGCTGAGTCGAAGCTGAGATCAGTTGGGGCGAGAGTAAACGCCTTGGCCTCAATCATGTCGGGAATTTCACCATACACCACGCTATATTGCACGTCGGGCATATCTGGGGCATTTGGTGAAGACCAGCCTGGGTGTTCTATATCGTTCCACACCGAGGTTACGGAGGCGGGGAGATCGAATATTGCCTGGTGATTATTGTGGCACAACGAATTGGATTGTGTTCGCTGAATGGTGACATGGCGGTCTTCGGCACTCTCGTGTTTCAGGGCATGAGAGACGGGATTTGTGTCAGGCAAATGGGCGGAAGAGTCGCCCAGTTCGCGCTTGGTCCTGGGGCGCGAGGCGAAGGCGATGGCAGCACTGCGACTGAGATAACTGTTGATCATCTTCCAAACGGGGAGTTTGACGTCGCCCTTTTGGATTGGGAGCCATGACTTGGGGATGGCGGAAAGTGCGGTCTTGTTAATGTAGAGCCGAGTAACATAGACGAAAGCCATTATACTAATGGTAAGGAAGAAAACAACGGCTGCGATCCAGATGTTGTTTCTTTGCTTGAGTTCCCAAGACTGATGGACAGTGTCGGCAATCGAGAGACACATCAAGACTATGAGGATCGAGTAGAGAACCGTGTAGGAAGCTCCGTATATGATACGGAAGATGGTCCGTGGCGTCAGCATCGTAAAGGCATTTTGTTGTGCAGCTCAGTGATGGATATCGCAACGAGCTCAATGTTTTGAGATGTGGGCGGGTTGAGAAATCCGGAGTGTCGCAAGCTGAAGGCAGGGGAGTCGCGTTGTTGATGGGAATAAAATGGTGGGCGTAATGTGATGCGATGCGCCTGGGAGGCTCGGGGCGCAGAGGAGAAAAAAAGATTAAAGGAAAAACAATAGGTTAAACGAAAGACAAGAAGAAGAACAAGAAAATGAGCCAAAAACGAACGGGAGCGTGATGTCAGCCGTCCATTTCACGGGCCCCTAATGAATAGAATCGAAGAATTGCTGATGGAGCCGACCCAACGAGAAGACAAGAAATGAGCAGGCAAATTGACTTGGCGGGCGATTTCTGCTTAGTCATCGCCGATCTGGTCATCCTGTGGCTGAGAGTCCGCAGCAACATAGTTATGATTGGACGGCTGGAAGAATAAGCGGGGCAAAAACGCAGGCACTTTGAATAAGACATTCCGTTTCGCCTGCACAACTTCAGGCTTGCAAGATAGCCCAGGGGCACATCTAGAAAACAACCGCCAAACTTCACATTTATAAATGTCTGCTTCGAGAGCCTGGGAAGCATATACGGATCCTGCTTTACTAAACAGAGAAAACACTCTGATTCACCTTTATCTCAACTAAATGTACACTCGTATGCCCAGGCCCATACCCGTGACGCTCCTCGTGCACCAGAGATAGTTACAACAACCATGAAAAAAAGCAGTTTAGCCTGCTGAAACTTTACTTTTCAACCGCCCTTGCGGATACGACGACGCAGTCCTCGACCTGGGCAAATGACCCAATGCCGTTGGAGCGCCCCATGATATGGTTATCAGAGCTAGCCGCCATCTGAGACCGATTCCTGCTCAACACTCTCGCAAACTCAACCTCTTCTTTGAGCGCTTCATACTCGAGCTTTAAGGTGGCCAGTTCAAATTCCCGTTCATCGCACGCCTTCTGAATCTTCCGGAACAGCAGGCGCTGCGTGGCATTGGAGCCTTGCAGACGGCTGAACAGCGCCAATTGCTTCTGCACATCAATCGACTTCTTGGGCGTTGTCCACGTAACTGTAGATGCGGTTTCGTCACACTCAGGAGTGCCTTCACCCCGGCTGCTCGGGTCCTGATTAGAAGCTTCGCGTAGTTTTGGGCTCTGCAAAGGCCGGGTCAGATCAACTGGCCACTGACCTGAAGTACGGAATGCCGCCGTGATGTTCTTTTGTGAAAACGTCAACTGGCGTGCCGTGCGGTAGCAGGCAAGGAAGTCTCTTTTTCCTGCTTTTGATGCCATGTCCCAGGAATCTAAGAATCTGAGGTTTGTCCTGTAGGACCAGTCAAATATTGGGAAAACAGATGCACACAGCGGTTCTAGTACATCACAAGTAGAGGGTGGTAGGGAGGCCAGGTGAATGTTGTTGACGCAGCAAAGGTGCATGAGTTCTGTCGTTCTTCGAGGTTCGTAGTCATCAAGAATTAGCAATCTAGCCGCCATGGGATCAGTTGGCTTCGTAAGGGGAATAAACACCTCCTTCAGCCAGATCACGACCGCGTCACTGTCCCTCCAGTCAGTCTCTGCGACATGGAACCTCCAATCGTTATATTCTGGTAGCTCTCGAGGGAACCATTGCTGTTGAGCACCGTGTTCCTTATAGATGACTAGAGGTGGTAACAGACGGCCATTGGCATTAACTGACTCGATGAAATTAAGCCAGACTCTGGCTTTAGGCTGGGTTTTATGGAGAACCCGGGCCTCTTTTGATCCCAAGACCAAGCCGTCAGAGTTTCGACCTCCTAGGAGGCCGATTTCGTTCATGTTCCATCTATTGGCTGCGTCGATTCCCTGGATCTCTGGAATATGCAGTCTCTGGAACCAATCTCTGACGGCATCCAGTGAAGGGCCCTTGACCTGTTTCGCTCCAACGAGCTTCGATCCTTGGGTCCTGATAGACGGGTTGCGCCGGGTAAAGGACTGAAACCAGTTTCTTCCCAGACTCTGGGGTCCTCCACGCTCTCGGAGAATGCGTTCGGCCAAGTCCTTGACTTGCGCATGTGTTGGCGGATGTCCGAGCGCAGCTTGGGTCTCGATCCAGTTGGCAATATGGGTTTCTTGGACTGGCGATAGCTTCTGTTGACTGGCAAAGGCTGCCGCTCTTGGCTGGGTGCCTTGGATTCGATTGTGAAGAGTCCGTCGAGGGACTCCTGATTCAATTGAAGCTCCCCGAATAGATTTTCCATGTGAAATGGAGCCCAAGGCTCTCTGGACATCATGTTCGTTGTAGTTTGACATTTCTTGCTTCTTCTTCTTCCAAAATCGATGGTGGTAGAAGGCAGTAGTGACGCGATCAAATGTGGTCCAAAAGGGGGGGATGGTCAAAAGTGGGTGAGGACGTGTTTATACAAGGGGTGAAAAAAGGTAGGTCAAAGCTGAATTTCTATATGAGTCATAAATGAGTAAGCAATGAACTTGAGTATCTCCCTCTTTCCTTACGGTAGTCAACATTGTGTGGAAGTGGTTCTTTGATATAGATTCATGAGTCAAGTTGATAATCTTTCAAAAGCTTTGTCATTGTTATATTTTGTCAATATTTTGCTTTAAACAAAAAACAGAGTAAACCAAAGTGGTAAAGCAACACAATCCAAGACGCCTGTATAACGCACCATATCTAACCCTATTGTCAGCATGAGTTTGACAATAGCTCTCCGTACTACTTACACGATAATATGCAAATAACCAAGGAACGTCTACTGTGCCTCGCGCATTTCAACCCTCTCAACCTCCATAACCTGGCCGTTCGGTTTCTCGGCACATGCCTCATGGGCTAGTCTGAGATCGGTTTGTGTTAGTCGTAGGTCGGTAGAGTACTGCTCAAACTCGGCTAGCATGGCCCGGAGCCCACTCTTCATCTCATCCATCACAGCATCAACTTCGGGACACTCGCGTCTCGCCTCAATGTCCGTCCAGTGCGTGGGGAAATCCGACTTGAAGTGCTCCACGTTGAGGATGATTCCTGTAAACACTCTGACAATGTTGCCGACATCGAGATACACCTTTCCAAGCTTATCGTCTGTCAAGCTTGATACAACTAGGTTGCTCAAAGAAGCTGCTGCATTGACATAGGTGCTAACTTCGGCATAGGGAGTGCCTAGAACAGCGGCAGCAAAACGCTTGCGGAATTCTTCCCTGAAGAAAGGACCGACGTAGTCATTTTCAACCACCTTGAGAGCCATCTGTCTAAACCAGCCAGCGACATGTTCGGGTGCGAGTGATTCTTGCTGTTCCTTGCTGATGAAACGATCGCGAGCCTGCTTCAGCGTCTTTCTGGCCACAGGGCTCAGTCCAGTTGATGTCTGGGAACCGGAAGTGATGGCATGACCAATAGCCTTCTCAAGCTCGCCCTTAATGGTGACTTCCTGGGTCTGGGGTTGGAATATGGCATCTTCCTTAACGGGTGCAAACGAGCGGCGTTTAAGCTCGACCGGTTGGGCTGGTTGAACAGGAGCAGCAGCAGACATAGGAGCATTGTAGGCGGCGATTCTGTTGTCAATGCCCTTGAGAGTGTTGATGCAGACAACGCACACCTGTGACCACATAGCACCATCCTTGCGATCAATATCCTCAAAGATGGCCTTACGTCTCTCAGGGAACGAACGAGCAATGTGAGAAAGTTCCCACAAGGCAAAAGACTATATATTACTGTTAGCTATTGCGCATGGTTCAAAGAACATAATCGAAAAGTACCTTGGCAGAGAGCTTTTTGCTCTTTAGGCCGTTAAGAAGACTACCATTGGGATCCTTTGAATCCGATGTTAGGGGCCGACCATTTTTCAGAGGCTCCTTAACGATAGTGCTAGAAAACACAGTGTTGCTCAGGTGCCACATGAAGAGCAGGAGGAAGCCACTGTAGCTGCATTGGATGATGGTGGTCAGGGTGAGTGGCCACGAAGCGGGGAGCATGTTGGTGCGAGGCATGTTGTAGAAGGGTCGTGTCAAAGACAGCGTCCAGCCCCAGATGATAGAGCGGAAGAACATGTGGTAGATTATGGTGTTGACCAAGACCATGATGATACTAGCGCTCAAGGCCTGGATAACCAAAACAGGAACACTGCGGATAATTTGCTGCACTATAGCATCATCGCCGCTCGCCTTGTTTTTGTCGGCTTTGCCAGATCTCAAAGCCATTCTATCTTCGTCTTTCCAGAGATGGTAGATCGACTGAGCAATGGCCAGAAGCGCCAGGTATGAGCCGAGGAAAAGTGGCTTTTCGTTCAGACGGGTGCGGTCAGCGCCCACATGGTTGATCAAGTTCATTTGAGACGACGAGGACCGGGTGGAGAGGAAGATGGGCCAGAAGCATGCTGTCGAAAGCAAGTATGCAAAGAAGACCTCGGCAGTGTGCATCTTTGTGGCGTTTTGCAAAAGGCAGTTGAAGCTCGAGGTAGATGTTCGGATGCCAACGTGATACTGGCCGATGCGCAAGAAGAGGACCCAAATGCCGGAAAGAAGAATGAAAAGAGCGCGCAGGCCGGTCGGGCCGATGGGAAACCAAGTCCATAGATCTATCAACGCTGTGTTAGTAAACAGGGCAAAAGATATCGTGAGCCTGGCTTTGGTTGAGCTCACATGATGTCCATGGCGCTAGCAGCATAGCTTCACTGTAGGCCGTGATAATTAACGCTGCCGCAGTTGTCAGGAAGCGTTTGTGTAGAGCGGCCTGTAAAAAGTCCTTGTAAGGAGGAGTGCGGATGATTCGTCGCGCCATGTTGGAGTTCTGGCTGAGATCGTCTACCAATACGGTACGACCGAGACGATGACAAAGGGAGAAGCTTGCTAGTGCTAGGCTGTCGGTAGAAAAAAATCCAGTAAAGTAGCAAGCTTGAGGCCAAAGTAAATAAATTGTTGTAGTACATACGCGAAAAGCTGCACCGCATGGCAACCGATAAGCGCTGCGGAGCCGGTATCACGTGTCGATAGTGCCTGCGTTCTGTGGACCAAAAGTATGCGTCGCACAACGGTCTCAGAAATGGCGTCAGCCGTCGGATACTTCTGCTTCAGCTGCCTGTCTCGAACCTTCAATGCTAGCACACGATTGGCCAACATAACTGTAGGGTTACAGGCTTCCATTATGTTGGAATGGCGCAAAGATGCAAACCACAAGCAATTCGTATGCAAGCATCCTAATCAACACTCTCGGCAATACATATAATATACATTGGGACCAATATCCATCGTCAACTTACGTCACATCCGTCTCCTCTTCTTTTTCGTCCCCCATTTCCGTCCCGAACACCTCAAAACCGCGGTTTTTTTCGTGGGCTATTTACGGACCCGGAACCATAATTCAGTACATATTATACACAGCCTCAGTCGATAAAGCCTTCTAGTCTCTGTCTCTGCGCCGGCGATAATCCCGCTTCCAGCTTCCTGTTCGTGACGCCATTCACTATACACCATGTCGTTCGACCAGCTTTCACACCTTGAATCACAGCCCGGCGGCTCGGAAACATACAGCGACAACCCGGGCTTCCAAAAACAGCTCACCGACCTGCGTAGCAGCCTCTTCGCCTTCCAACGCACATGCTCACAACTTCGCACCGACGTCAACCTCCTCGGAACCCGTCGTGATAACGCCCGCTTGCGCGAACGAGTACACAAGCTCCTGGAGAAATCGCGTGATCAATGCAAGGATCTGGGCGACGGTGTTAAGAAGCTGCAAAGCTTTGAGGACCTTTCGGTATGAGAGCCTGCTGTCGTCTGTCTGGCCTAGACCGATAGACTTTGGCTCGAGACAAAGACGCTAACAAAGTTTATAGAAGCAGCAAAAATACGAGCAGAACAAAGTCGCCACGCAGTTCCAGGACGCCCTGCGCGACTTCCAAGGCCTACAACGCCTGGCACTTGAAAAGGAAAAGGCCTCTGTAACTGCTGCCCGCGCTGCCGTGGATGGCGAGAATGGAGGGGTCGGCGGCTTCACAGAGCAGCAGCAGTTTTTACAACAGCAAGAGCTTGTTAATCTTGCGCCACAAGACGAAGTTGATTTCCAGGAACAACTCATCATTGAGCGTGAGGAGGAAATCCAGAACATTGAGCGTGGCGTAAGTGACATCAATGTGCTCTTCCGCCAAGTCAATCAGATTGTGGCAGAGCAAGGTGAATCCTTGACCACTATCGCGGACAATGTAGAACAGGTTCGTGACGACACGCGCGGTGCCATGACGGAGACGGCTCAAGCTGCCAGATATCAAAAGGCAGCACGGAACAAGAGCTGCATACTCCTGCTGATTCTATCTGTTATTCTCACGATAATTCTCCTAGCAATCTTCCTGGACTAGGCGCGTTCTCTGTGATTTTTCCTAGTGGTTTCTGCCCTCCCATTCTGGGATGCGGTCATCACTGGCTGTTTCTTGTTTGTGCTTCTTGTTTGACTTGATATGCTGGCGCTTGTGGAGGCTCTCTTGTGTTTATTCTTTCATGTTCTACTCTCCCTGTTGATTCTCTGATTTAATTGCTGTCTATTGCGTTGCTTTTTGCTTTTGCTTCATGTATTGATATCAGCTCTGTTGATATCTCCTCATCCATGCTTTTATTCATTGTTATCCAACGTCTTCAAGGGACCCCGTACCATAACAAATTGCATTCTAGCCCTTGGCCACACTGACATGCATGTGATTACCCTATTTTTCCCCTTTGATGAACCAGGATATTGGCTTTCCCTTGGCTGGGGCGGATGCCGAACGGCTTTGTGTAATCTTGTTCGCCAAATCGTCAAACTTCATGCCGGTGATAGGATCCTTTTTGTCCAATAGCTTGAGTGCCCGAAAAGAGAGAAGGCTGGATACGACAAAGAAGGAAGACCCTGCTGTCAATGAGTCAAGACCTGCGATAAAGAGCGGTGTTGCCACTAGAGATAATCTAGTAACACGAAGTCTGAGTGGCGACATCCCACTCGGCTTTTGAGGATCTGGTTTGCCAAGTACATCCCTCCAGCCCGCTTCAGTCTTCGGTACCCAAGACCACATGATGAGACTCATGGAAGTGAGAGGTAAAATATATGTGGGGTCCGAAGCTGTCAAGTCCTGGAACCATAGACAGCCTTCTGTGAGAACTGAGGGATCTGGCTCACTTAACCGCTCTCCCGTCATGCTCAGGCCTCCAGTGAGCCGCCTAAATAGCGAGATTGAGTAGAACCATGAGATGAACGAAACTCCCATCAGGACCTTGGAAGAAAGCTTGTTTGTCGGTTCCATATCCATTGGGGTCTTTCCAAGTGCCTCATATGCCCGTGATGTCAGTCTCGGAGCCAATATTCCCTTGATGGCCGAGTTGCCGTAAGCGCGTGTGGTCGCTGACTGAATAGCCTGGGACATCAGCATGCCGTGTAGTATTTTGTCTCTATCCTTGCGAGAAAGCCAGAAGCTGGGCATGCGAAACAGGAGCGTGTGGACCAAGCCGGAGGCTGGGATGAGCATGTACCACGGAATTCCGGTGGCATGATGGAAGCCAATGACGGCTTTTTGCACCGGCAAGAAAATAGGATCGAAGAAAAAGGTGCGCTGGCCCGTAACGCAAAGCCCAGAGTGAGATACTGGTGAACAGGAGCTTCTGTGATATAAAGGACTGGCCTGAGTGATACAAGAAAGACTGTTGACACGTAGTGTGCTGGGAAAGCGCTTTGCCCTTAAGGCGTTCATCATTATAGTATGATAACCAAAAAGGCCAGCAGAACCTAAATAAACGGAAAGAAAAAAAAAACTCTTGATACACAGCTATGTACCTTGAAAAATCGTGAACAGGCGATGAAGCATCGCTCGCCGTCTAATTGCGAAGCAAGTATTTCGCGATAGTTCAAAAATGACTAGGGTGTAAATGTTACACCGATGAGTCAGCTTCCACAGGGGTGCCCATAGTCATTTTGGATACTTGGACGGGATATCGGTCACAGCTCCTATTTGTTCCCTAATTGCGCCATTGAGCTTGCTTCTACTGCATCGGCGTCTGCAGCACCTCCACTGGATTGCCGGTCGCTCAGCTCTTTTACTTTCATCTCCAGGCTTCATTGCGGCATCACGTTCCCGGTGTAAACGATAGGCCAGCGCGCCTGAAATCGATCTCGCCCCTCTCCGTCCTACTCAAACTACGTGGCCAGCGACTGTCCTCGACCCAAGACATCACATCACGACAATCCCGGCGGCCCCCAAACGACCGGTATATAATTTTCGCTATGGAGACACTGATGTCAGATCATTGTCATGCGGCTCGAGGTGCGGCCTGCTATGCACCCTCATCATTGCTGAAGCAAGATACTCTACTCTATGTAGCTCTCGCTCTGGTCGCCATCAGCGCCTACAATATGTTTCTTATTCTGGTCGTGCTCAGAGCTGCTGGTGCCAGCCTTGGGTGGTATCTACGCACAAAAGCTGCCGGGCGCAAGGCTAGTATCCTCAGCGCCGTTGCGGAGCCAGAGATACCGTCTGGAAGCGACCTCGGCCAGGAAAAGAAGAATAGTGACAAGAATAGCGCTTCTGCTGATAACTACGGCAAAGGCAAAGTTATTGGCTTCCTCCACCCCTTTTGGTAAGTCTGGAGTCTTCTGCTCGTTATGATCCTGTGACGCTTGTACTAACCGGCTATAGCAATGCTGGTGGCGGTGGTGAAAGAGTCTTGTGGGCGGCGATTCGCGCGACACAGTCGCGCTGGCCGAAAGCTCGCATTATTGTATACACTGGTGACTTGAATGTTTCTAAAGAACAACTACTCTCTCGAGTCAAAGTAGGCCTATGCTACCATTTTCTCGGTATACATTCATTCATTAACCGCATGCTATAGAACCAATTTAATATCGACCTCCATGCCCCTACTATCACATTCCTCTACCTCACAACTCGCCATTGGGTGCTTCCCTCAACTTGGCCGCGGTTCACACTTCTTGGTCAATCAATTGGCTCTCTCATAATGGCCTGGGATGCTTTTCAACTGGTCGTCCCCGACGTTTTTATTGATACCATGGGCTACGCTTTTGCCCTCGGTCTGAGCAAGTTTCTATTCAAAAACGTACCGACAGGGGCATACGTGCACTACCCTACTATCTCGACTGACATGTTGAGCTCACTGGATCCGGACTCTCCGACTGGAAATCTCGGTGTGAATGCTGGCCGAGGCATAGGTTGGAGAGGCAAGGCAAAAAAAATATACTGGGAGTTGTTTGCTTTCATGTATTCCCGGGCTGGAGCCAGTATTGATATTGTCATGACAAATTCAACCTGGACTCAGGGCCACATTAACAAACTTTGGACCCCGTATCGGGCAAAACGCGGGCAGAATGCTGCAGCACCCATTACGGTTGTTTACCCGCCTGTTGCTGTTGAAGAACTTACCAGTAAGATTGTCGTGTCCGCCGAGAGCGAAAAGCAGCGCGAAAGGGCCATTATTTGCATTGCACAGTTCCGTCCTGAGAAGAACCACAAGTTGCTTGTTGAATCATTCGCCAAGTTTGTGGCCATGCAAAAGCCTGCCTCGGAGGGGGCGCGTCTTGTGCTCATCGGTAGTGTGCGTGACGACGCTGACTCGAAGCTGGTTTATGAACTACGGCTTCTGGCCAATGAACTAGGCGTCAAGGATCGCGTCGACTTTGTGCTCAACGCCCCGTGGCCTGATGTGTTGCGGTGGCTGGGCAAGGCTACTGTCGGTGTCAATGGTATGTGGAACGAGCATTTTGGCATTGGTGTCGTCGAGTACGAAGCTGCTGGACTCATCTCCGTGGTGCACGACAGCGGTGGCCCAAAACTCGATATTGTCACCGAAGTTGACGGACTGCCGACAGGCTTTCATGCTACGACAGCAGATGAATTTGCGTTGGGCTTTGAAAAGGCGCTGTCTCTAGAGGACCCGTTAGCAATGAGATTGCGGGCCCGGCGGAGGGCACAGAGATTCACGGAGCATGTGTTTGCGACGCGGTGGATTGAGGAAACGGAACAGCTGATGGCGTTGTCGCGGTAGCCTTGTTGTGGCTTTTCTGGTTTAGAGTTTCATTATCTTGAATATGATTTGTGGCAACACAACAAGATCTACTTCATGCAAAACAAAGTACAAGGTACTGCATCTACAGTCCTGGAATGCCCATATTTCTGGATGTCAACTATCCGACAGCATTCAAACCGAAACTCCGGCACTATTCTTTTGTCTAGGCTCAGATGCAGGTTCAAAGACACCATCCTGACCAAGTCTAATACCCTGGACGGCACTCTTCCCTTCCTGGACCCATGTGACGTGGTGGCCCCGTTGCTTCATGGCGTCCACGGTAGCATTGTTAAAGGTGTACTCGAAAGTTACCTGGTTAGGAAGTAACTGATCATGCTGCCGCGGACGAGCGAGGGCTTCCTCCATGGTCATGCCATGCTCAATGATATGCCAGATGGCCTGTGTTGTCGCAGAGATGATGCGCGAGCCACCAGCAGCGCCGATAGTGAGGTAGAGCGATCCAGACGGAGAGTCGATTATGACGGGCGTTACGCTCGACAAGGGTCGTTTGCCAGGACGGATGAAGTTGGACGGCGACGGGGCAAAGCCAAATTCATTAGAGTATCCGGGGATGGAGAAGTCGTTCATCTCATCGTTTCTATACCAATAATTTAGTCCATATCCCTCCAATAAAACTAAGGTCAAGTGGGAGAATGGTACTTACAGGATGATTCCCGTGACTGGGTCCATGAGCTGGGCACCAAAGAGCAAGTTGATGGTCGTGGTCAGGCTAGTTGCCATGCCCGACTTGTCCGCGGTAACAATATGCGACGTGCCCTGTCCCTCAGTCGTCAGCATTTCCTCGGGGATATATCGCTCCACCGGCTGCGTATAATCATCATCAATCTTGTTGCGGGTGGCTTGAGCTGTTGCCTCCTGCAACATCGTAGCCTCAAGGGGAAGTATATCGACGAATGCAGGATCGCCAAACTTCATCCGTGCTCCATATGCAAAGCGCATAGCCTATGATCAATTTATTTGTTAACATGGCAGCTAGTGACAGGACGGGGAGGGGAATATTGGTTACCTCGTCAAAGCGATGTGTCGTAAGATTTGTATCCTTCCAGTCCATAGGATCATATTGCTCCATGGTTTTCAAGTTGCTAAGGCAAATAGCGCCGCTGGCTGGCACACCAATCGAATACAGCGTGTAGTTGCGGTACTGTACGCTCAAGGGCTTCCGGATTTCCACGCGGTAGTCTTCCAAGTCTTGCAAAGTAAGAGTACCATTGGAAGAATTCACTGTGTTGACCATGGACTCAGCGATGGCTCCAATGTAAAAGGCATCAGGGCCTTCAAGAGCAATCTTTTCAAGCGTGCTGTTGAGATGAGTGTTAACGACATAGATATATGATACAGCAGTTGGACACACCTACTCGGCATATCGCTTGCGCGTCATAGTCTCGCCGAAAGTTAGAAGAGTCCCGTTGGGAGCAAAGTCTTCGGCCCACACCGGGTCTCCAACAAGAAAGTTGTACTCGGCGTCGACAAGCGCGTTATTCATGTACCTAACCAGGTCAGAAGTGACTGTATATGTGTTAGCATATAGCATGGCCACGCGCCGCTTCGTACAAAAAGACTTTACCTCTAAATCCATTCCGGGCAAGCTTTGCGGCTGGGAGCACCAAGTCCTTCCATGGTAGTGTCTAATACAGAGAGTTAACACAGGAAACCACGGAAGATGCCGCGAGTCTTTGCCAACACTCACTCCATATTTCTTGTGGGCATACTGCAGCCCACGTATCTCGCCTGGAACACCAACAGACAGCCCACCAAGTACACTGCCCATGACATTTCCGCGGTACATGTCCTCAAACGCCGCAGCGGGCGCTGTCTCTCGGAAATCTATGGCCTCATAGTTGCCCTCAGAATCGCGCACGAGAAGAAAGCCTCCACCGCCAATGCCAGAGTGGTACATGGCGATTACACCAACGCATAACACAGTGCCAATGAGGCTATCAACTGCATTTCCCTGTGTGTCTCTGCGTTAAATGCTGTGTCATCACCGTTCTGATAATTCGGGAGTAGTAGAGCCTTTACTTACACCGCGTTCCAAAATTGAGCGCCCAATCTCACTACACTCAATACTTTCACTGGCAACGGCGCCAGTTTTGCCGCCCGTTTTTCCGTTGAGAACAACCTGCGGCTGTTGGAAGGCAGATGCGAAGGCCGCAGCAAGCAGCAAATTGCTGGCAGTCCCTTGTAGGCAAAAGAGTATCAGTTAAAGCATCATATTTGGCTGTATATGCTAATGCAGGACTATTTGAGAACTTACTCATGGTCCTCTATATCCAGTGTGATGCACCGGCAACTTCGTCAATGTAGCACAACGAATAACAGCATAGACGCAAGAATGAAGAGGCCAGAAAGAGACAGGGAAATAAACAAGTCAACCAAACGCGACTGGTTTTTGGCAGACTTCACCCTCGTGATCTTTTAATATATAGCAATGGTATATTAAAACACTTGAGGGAAGACGTGATGTAGCTGAGGTAATGGGCCATATCGGCGTTAGCGGCTAGGGTTTAAGGTTGCTCCAAGGCTAGTGCGCAAAACGCCGAGAATTAGCCGACGCCGTATAGATGTCATCCGTCTGGCAAGCTAGACACCTTCAACATGGAGAGATGGTCTAGAAAAAAAAATGTTGAATGTTGAGGTGTGGTGTGGGCGTGGCGAGACGCCGAGAGCTGATCGTCACACAAACGGATTTTCCTGCAGAATCCACTTATACATACACGTCGTTTTCAGTTGCAATTGCACTGCGCACATGGAAAAAAAAAAGCAAAGGTAGTTATGTACAATATGCAAGTATAAGTGACTTTGCCGCCGCGCACCTAGTTACCAGGAATTTCTCCCGTACCAGACTAGACCAGACCAACCAAGCCGGACGTTGTGCTTGCATAGACTCCAGCTAGCGTCCAACACACCTCCCATGGGGTAAACTCTCCGAGAGAATCTCGGTTGTCGGGGTGCGATAGCCGGTCTGCTGCACTCCTGACTTCATGACGGGCGAGTAAAAAGCGAGCATGTGACGGTCAGACACATGAGGGACACTAACTGTTGGGCGACATCCGGGCTCGGGAAGTGGCCATCACGAAGATAGCTGCAGAGAGAGAATTACAGTAATACGTCGTGTCAGCATTGGATATCCATGGTCTATGGTGTGGGCCATTCAAGGCCAGAACGCTATGAAGAAAGGTGCGCTGTAATATGCAATAACAAACTCCATATATGCATGTACATGTAACATGTAATGGGCCCACCAAATAATCGCTTCGACTTGCCAGAGGAGTTACCGATACCCGCCCACAGGATCGCCGTGGCAGGTGCGGAAGGTACGATAGCCACTGGCGGCAGTCGGGAGGTGTTGATTTGGAATTTGGAAGTCACGGCTTCATCGGGCAGGTGCCTAGGTTTCTCCCGATTGTGTGATTAGGTCTGAAAGAAAAGGCAGAATATTCTCTACAATGAATCATCGTGACTGGATCTTGTCAACTTCATCATCTGCCCTTCGTCCTTTTGTTTTATAACCTTCCTCTCCGTGCTTATTTTGGCTTCTGATTTTTTACTATTCTGCTCTCTATCGTCTGCACGTGCTAAATCCGCGTATTCTTGGCACTTCTAAACATTTCCAGCTGCCACTGTAACCCTCTATAACCTCAGCACCCAGGCTCCCTATCTTCCACCCCCCAACCCTTCTACCTCGAGGTAGCCCATTCTATTCAACCAGCTTCTTCTCTCTTGGGTTTTTTATGCCGCTTAATACTGGCGCTTTTTCTCGCGTCCTTCTTGTTATTGATCTCACTATCCCTTGGGTTCTTCACCAATCTTCTCAGCTGCTACGCACGGCTGATTGAGCCAGCCGTTCTGCCTGTCCGTCTGGTTTCTCTCAATATGGCTGCGAGCATCGTCTCCGGCACCAAAGCCCTGCCCGAGGTCTTTCTCCAGGTCCTGCATATTGCACTGGCTAAACGGCCACAGAGAGCATCAGATCTAGTCTCTGTGGACAGGTAAGTAACAACATGCGCAAAGCCGCAGTGCTGCTCCCCCCTCCCCCCCCAACTCCTAGACTGACAAACACGTGTGTTACCGCAGCTTGCGCAATGTTGTCTTCTTCTTCTTCGTCCTCCGGTGGTCGCGTCGTGCTTTCGACAAACTAAAGGGCCGTGGCCCCATTGGCACTGTCGTTGAGCTGTACCAAAACATCCGCCGGGCTCTCTATGGCTACCTATTGCAAACACCGAGCGTGCGGTCACAGGTGGAAAAGGATGTTGGTGGCGCACTGGCAAAGCTTGAAAAGAAGCTGGTCCCTGCGGGAATGACCCGCAACACGGTGCTTCCGCGCAAAGGTCTTGGCGAGGAGGCCTTGCTGAAAGAACTTGAAACGCTGGCCAACATGGACCACACTCGTTGGGAGGACGGCTGTGTGTCTGGCACTGTCTATCATGGAGAGGATGAGTTAATCCGTCTACAGACAGAGGCATACGGAAAGTTTACCGTTGCTAACCCTATCCACCCCGATGTCTTTCCAGGTGTGCGCAAAATGGAGGCCGAGGTTGTCGCAATGGTGCTGTCTTTGTTCAATGCCCCCGAGGGTGCTGCAGGTGTGACTTCTTCGGGCGGCACAGACAGCATCCTCATGGCTTGCCTGGGAGCTCGGCAACGCGGCTACCTTGAACGCGGCATCACTGAGCCCGAGATGATTCTCCCCGAAACAGCCCATGTTGCGTTCCGGAAAGCCTGCGAGTATTTCAAGATCAAGATGCACCTTGTTGACTGCCCTGCTCCTAGTCACAAGGTCAACATCAAAGCCGTTTCACGCTTGATAAACCGTAATACTGTACTACTGGTCGGCTCTGCACCCAATTTCCCTCATGGCATCGTCGATGATATTGCCAGTCTTTCGAGCCTTGCTGTCAAGAACGATTTATGTCTACATGTTGATTGCTGTCTGGGATCTTTCATCATACCTTTTCTCGAACGTGCAGGCTTCGATGCGCCACCCTTTGACTTCCGTCTACCTGGTGTGACCTCGATCAGCTGCGATACGCACAAGTACGGATTTGCGCCCAAGGGCAACTCTACAGTGTTATACCGCTCAGCCCGCCTGCGTCTTTTCCAGTACTATGTTTCTCCCGACTGGAGCGGAGGCATCTACGCATCTCCCGGTCTTGCTGGTAGCCGGCCCGGCGCTCTGATTGCCGGCTGCTGGACGAGCATGATGAACATTGGCCAGGACGGCTACCTTGACGCCTGCACCAAGATTGTTGGCACAACGCGCAATATCCGCGCGGCCATCGAGACGCGGCCCGCCCTGTCCAGCGAGCTGGCCATCATCGGAGACCCCAAAATCTCAGTCGTCGCGTTCCGTGCGCTCACACTCAATACATACGACATTGCCGACAACATGTCATCCAAGGGATGGCACCTGAATGCGCTCCAGAACCCCGCCGCCATCCATGTCGCGGTTACGCTGCCGATTGTCAAGGTGTGGGAAAAGCTGGTCCAGGATCTCGAGGACGTGATTACTGCAGAGCGCGAAAAGGAGCGACTGCTGGCGAAGCAGGGCAAGTCGACGCGGAAGCCCACCGGCGATTCGGCGGTGCTGTATGGCGTGGCAGGCTCGCTGCCGAATAAGAGCGTGGTAGTTGATTTGGCGTCGGGCTTTTTGGACTTGCTGTACAAGACTTGAGAAGAGAACTGCCGGAGCTCTTGTGGGTGAGATTCCTGATGTATTTTTTTTCCAAGACAGTGGTGGAGTTGCAGTGTTCGCCAACTTTTATGAAGATACAGTATGAATGAAACACTAGGATCTCAGGTCATTCCGCGATGATCACCTTTGTTGTATTGCTTATTTGCGTAGTGATGCTTTTTAGATACAGCCTGGATTTTTTGCCTTTGGTTATTCTATCTTGTTGTTTGCAAACGAAAATTTGATGTTACTCTACTTTGACTCCTAACTACCAGTTATGGCATAAAACAGTCAAATATCTTATGGGACGAGTACTAAGGGCTACTCATGTTACAGTCGCTTCACGAAGCTTTATACCAGGCATAGTTGGGTCAAAGATCACCAAATGTATGTAATGAAGAAAACACGCTACCAAAGTGGTACGCGGCAATAGATATGCGCAAGGGGTATGTAGAAGTAGAAAAAAAAAGAAAAGAAAATCAAAGAGCCGTAAATGGCACATGTATGTAAAGCTGTGCGCAGGCATGTTTTTGTAATGCAGAAGTCATAAATGTCATTAAGCCACTGTGCGGCTGCGAGGAGAGTGAAGGGAGGGGATCTTGGGCAGAGAATGTTGAAGATGGAGGTGAAAGCTACATGCCATGACGACTAGAATCAGCACATGCTCCTGGCGGTGTGTAAGGAGCCGCAGCACTTGTGTTAATGCTGCATCACCGGAGACGAAGCCACGAGTAACGGCGGCGGCGGCTGCGGCGGCGAAGACGAAGCCTGTTCGTGTTCGTACGCCTGCATATCCGCTGCTCGCTGGGCCGTCCGCTTCTTCTTGAGCTGAGCCCAGTCTTGCTTGAAGTACTGGATGCTCTGGTAGAGTTCGGGATCGACGCTGTCGTGCGGCACCTGCACCTCGATGCCCTTCAGACAGAGCCGCAAGTAAGCCAGTTCCGAGTCGTTTTCGTGCAGTTCGTTTTCCAGGTGGGTTACGCGGCCTTGGAGGAAGAGAATCCGCTGTGCTGCACGCTCGGCGCGTTCAACCAGGATCGTCTGTATGTGCTGTGGGCGGTGTTAGTCGCTGGAGAAGTGAGATGGGAAAGGCAAAATCGGAGACGTACGTCGGTTTCTTCCTGGCGGGCACGCAGGTTATTTATCAGTCCCTCCAGGTTTTCATTCAGTCGCTCGGTTTCTATAATAACCAGGCGGGCATCTTCTTTGGACATTCCGTGTGAGACGCGAGTACCTTGTGGGTGGTGGTAAGCTTGCGCAGTTTCGTCTTCTTCGTCATCACTCTCACTGTCGTCGTTTTCGTCGGTGTCATCATTTTCATTGTCCGTCTCTTCAATAATGTCGTCGGGTCTATGCAGCAAGGCTTGCGGGGTCGGTGTCTGTGTTCTCGAGTATGAGTTTCTACTTTGCATCCGCTGCGGAGAGTTTGACCGGCTTTCTCTAAGCATAGCGCTTACGTCGCTGAACCGAGAGCCAAAGAGAGACTGTCGCAGCGGAGACGCGTCAAAATCAAGACTCATTGGCCGCGCAAACCTCGGTCGCACAAACCTCGGCCGTGCTCGTATCGGGCTGCTTGCTGTTGGCGTGCCGTCGGGGTCGTAGGTGCTGTCAAGTGCGTCGTTGAAGCAGGCCCAGCTTGACGCGGGGTCGTAGAGCGTTTCTTCCAGATCATCCAGCTTCGTATGTAGCGATGCCACGGCCAGGGGACTGAGGTCGCCGGATGCGCGGATACACGCAGTAAGGTCGTCCAGACGCTTCGCGAGGGCAGCCTTGGCAGCTGCATCGTAGGCCTGGCTAGTCCCCAGCGCGCGGCGTATAGGAGTACGGAAGAGGCTGCTTTCGCTTTCATTACGGCGGTGCCGACTGGGCTCGTTTGTTGGTTGGATGTGGTCTTCCACTTGCGAGTTGCGGATGAGGTCCAAATCCCAATCAGGACTAGCACTATCAGGCCGTCCGGACACGGAGCTAGAAGACCCCGGCCGCGGATCCAACATGATCGACTCCACTGGTGGTGAGGAAGAAGCAGAACTCATGAATGCCAACCCGCTCGAGCTGTATACTTGTTGCTGGCGCTGGTCATGATCCTGGTCGCTGTTGCTTGTGTTTGCTGGCCCAGAGACGCCGGTACTGGTTTCTGAGGCCGCCTGATACTGGGACTGCGCCGCTGGTGTCTTGACTTTTGACTCGGAGCCAAACACGTCGGTGCTGCATCGTAGTGGGGACGGACTGAAACTCTGGCTGCCCCCTCGCAAGTGGCCTGGGGCAGCAGTGATGGTAGCGACGGTGGAGGGCGTGGTTAGCGAGCTATAGGCCCTGCTGCGGTTCCTGGTCGGCGTAAAGATGGAAGATAGGGGGTCGATGGCGGTGCCTGAGTCACTGCTGCTGGCGCTGCTGGCAGTCCACATTCTGGCACTGATTGCGTTGTGGCAACCAAGTATCGCGATGTCCAGTGGGTGAGCAAGGTGGGTTGCGAAGAGGAAAGATAGCGCGGCGCCGAAAATAAGTTCGTCTGATCCGTAGGTAGCCAAGGCTCAAGTACATGTGTATAGAGGAGCGATAATAGACAGGCGGCTCAAGGGAGAGGTCGGGAGCAAATGAGGAGTGGTTAGTCCAGTGGTGTACCTATCTGCAGGCGCATTGGCTGAACGATGCGAAATTGCGCGTTCTTGAAGATGGGCGCTGGCAAGAAGACGGTGGGAGGATAAATTCGGCGGAAGCTGCTTTCAAGATCCAAGCCCAGGAAGCTCTGCGCCGAGGGCTTCCGCAATGGGCAGCTCTGTTCGTCGAAGCGGATGTGTTGTCTGGTGTGTGTGTGTGTGTTGTCTTGGGGCTGGCTGGCTTCCCTTGCGCCGTTGCTGCGTGGAAAGAAAACAGAAGCAAAGACAGGCCGAATTAAGATGCGATAGGATCCGCAGCGCTCAGCCTGAGAGCAGAAACGGGAAACACGCGCCGGTGGTGATTGGAGAGAGCAGAGGCGCGGATTCTACAGATCGGGGATCGCGAGACTGAGGGCAACGCAGGTCCAGGCGCACGTTCAGGCGCACGTTGTTGGTTGCAGGCTACAAATTACAGATTACAGCCCAGACAGACCAGAGGTTACAAAGAGATCGCCGGTCGACAAAGTGGACGCTGGACGCTGTCCCTTCACCCTCCACAGCCGAAGTGACAGGGCCTGTCGTCAGAGATTTCGGCAGGGGCAGGGCTTGTGCAGGCATATCTGCGCCTGAGAGCGTGGGTGCATATATAGTGCAACAGATATTGGCGCTTTGTCTAGAAAATCCAAGGTTCTACAGGCTGGACACAAGATGGATGGCCTATGCCGCATACGCGCAAGCCTAGATTCTGGAGGCTCCACGCTCATTTCCCGCTGTTCCCTCGAAGACCCTAGTCCCAGTGTCAGACAACCCTAGTCAGAGTGGGGCTCCTGGTTGACTTGTTGTGGTTGCACAAGGTTTCGTGCTTGGGCGGCTAAGCCCCGGTTAATCATTCGATGGCGGTAGTGTGATCTGTGGCATATGTGCAGATGTGGCGAACATGTCTCTTCCAGTAGTCGGGGCTCTACATACGGAGCAGGTGGTGCAGCAGCATGCATTTATGTACATACATATGTATGTATGTATGTATGTATGTGAGTATGTATGGGCCCAGGTATTTGTGTGTACATCTGGTTCCGGCCATGGGCGGCCGCATCACGGTGGAGAGTGCCTGCACCGGCTATACCAGCGGTTATGACAGATATCGTGCTATACAAGCAACGGCATTTCGGGTAGTGCAGGGGCCAGCTCTGTAGGAGCACATCGGGTGGTTCTGTAACCAGCCAACTAGACCCCTCTGTAGTCTCCACTGATGGAGCCCCAGGACCTGTAGCCCCTGCTGCACCTGCAATGGTTACAGAAGCGGAAATGCTGCAGTGGACCAGGGGAAGGGAAAATGGAAGACGGCCTCCAAAAGGCAAAGCCGCCGCCAGTGCAGCCGTTGCTCCGGACATAAAGACCAGCCCACCAGACGTGAGTCTTACGGGGCCCAGCTTTCCTTCTCGCCAGTGCGTACCTGGAATCGTGCCATCATCAAACTTTGCCTCCTGCATCTCGACTGGCGCATTTCCAACTGGTGCACCACAACCCGGCCAGCCATTCCCTCCCTGTATCGCCTGCAAGATATCAAACAAGGAGGGTCGTCCTGTCCTGTTGTTCCTGAATGGCCAAGCCCACGTGAAGATCCCACCAAGCCCAGCCCGCCAGCACCTAGTCCAAGGCCCAAGGTCCCAGCTGCCAGCCAAAAACCCGCGTGCGTCCAAGCCTGCGTGCCTCGGTAGCGCGGTCCGTCTCAATTCTGCTGCTGCTGTGTGTGCCAGCATTCCGGTCCGAGGATCCCCAAAACACTTGTCCCAGTGCATGCATGCAGACTTGGCCCGTCACGTCTGACCGTCTTTGACTCACCCTTGGCAGCAACGCTCGCTGTCTCCCGGCGCATCCATTTTCCTTCTTTATTCTTTGTTTTCCTTATTCTCAAGTATATTATTTCTGCCAGGCCGTTCTGATTGGCGCTGTCTCCAAGCCACCATCAAACTCAACGCCATCGTCATACTACGCTAGCTACACACACATCCACCACGACGTCGCCATCCGCCCACCATGTCTTGGAAGGCTAGCGAGCGCCTGATGGACACCATCAGGCATTATGCGAGCTTTCCAGCTACTGGCGTGAGCTTGCGTCAAATGGTGCAGTTTGGCGAAAAGCCCAATGTTGGTGCGTCTTGAAGCTTCGCCCATGAATCACGCCGCTACTGCGTCTCTGCCGCAATACTAACAGTCCGTTTTCTTTTGCCAGGCACCATGTTCCGTGCCTCTCAATTCCTGGCCGAAGAATTGCCCATCCGCCTTGCCCACAGAGTCCAAGAGCTCGATAGTTTACCCGATGGCCTAAGCGATATGCCCTCTGTCCGAAAGGTGCAAGACTGGTACGCCCAATCATTCGAGGTAAGCAGAACCCCTCCTCATGCCACTCCATCACTCGACTGACTCTAACACGCATCTGTCCACAGGAAATTACCGCTCTTCCCCGACCAAAGCTCGATCCCGATGTCCGCGACCGGCTCTCAACACCCGCGCGCCGCGGTAAACATAGCCGTATGCTGTCTGAAGCAATCCCCAACCCCAGTCTTGAGGAGACCCAGTATCAGGCTGCCAAGGGCTTCGGCAGCTATGAAGACAACAACGCCCATCTCCTACACAAAAAGTCAAATGTCTCTGCGCGCCGATACTTTGCTCAGGTCGATGACATGGCTGTCTGGCCTGCCGACTTGCAGCTCTTCAACAAGCAGTTTTCTGACACCCTAAAGCTTATCAAGCGACGGCACGACTCAGTGGTGACTACCATGGCCCAGGGCGTCCTTGAATACAAGCGCAAGCGCCAGCGCATGCAAATCGACAACAACATCCAGGCCTTCTTGGACCGCTTTTACATGTCTCGTATTGGCATCCGTATGCTCATCGGCCAGCATATTGCCTTGACCGACCACAGCCACTACCGCGACCCGTCTTATGTTGGTATCATCTGCACCAAGACAAATGTCAAGGAACTCGCCCAGGAGGCCATTGAGAATGCCCGCTTCGTATGCGAGGATCACTATGGCCTGTTTGACGCCCCCAAAATTCAACTTGTGTGCCCACCAAATCTCAACTTCATGTATGTGCCAGGTCATTTGTCGCATATGCTCTTTGAGACCCTAAAAAACTCGCTGCGTGCTGTCGTTGAAACACACGGCCAGGAATCCGAGAAGTTTCCTGTTACCAAGGTCATTGTGGCCGAGGGGAAGGAAGACATCACCGTCAAAATCTCAGACGAAGGCGGCGGTATCCCGCGCAGTGCCATACCGCTTGTCTGGACCTACATGTACACTACTGTGGATCGCACACCTAGTCTCGACCCGGACTTTGACAAGAGTGATTTCAAGGCACCCATGGCTGGCTTTGGCTATGGCTTGCCTATCTCTCGGCTGTATGCCCGATACTTTGGCGGCGACTTGAAGCTCATCAGCATGGAGGGGTATGTATTTATTTACTCAATGACGTCATCGCACCAAACATGATCCAAACTTGCATGCACATTTACTAACAATAATAACCCTCACACAGATACGGCACTGATGTATACCTACATTTGAATCGTCTGTCGAGCTCCCTCGAACCTCTTCCGTAGCAATCAACACTTATGAGAGAAGCTAAGCCCGGCAGTCGTTTCTACACTGGCTACACCGATCCTGCCGAAGTCCAGTCGCCAGCCGTCTACTACTATGGAAATCGCAACAAAAATACTCCCTCCGGCCACTCTCGTGGGCTTGCCATGCCGCTGCGCTATCTTGCTCGCTCGCGTCTCAAGAGCCCCCATGAACTCATGGAAATCAGCGAGCGGCGCCAGGTGGGAGATGCCGAGGCCATGGTCAACCAAGGCACTGGCCGCTTGAATCAGGACGACCATCAGCTCTAGCCCAGTCGGTTGCTTCTGCGCCCCGTGTTTCGTCATTGGCCATTCTATTCTCATGCTGTCAAAAGGGGCTTCTTCTCTCATATCATAGCACATATCTTTGGTCGCCGGATCCCTTTTTCCTCAATCACCTCGCCCCATGCGGCAGCTCGTCGGTCGGGAACCTCTTGCCCACGTCGCCGCAAGTAAAGCGCCATTGCCTGTATTGTTATCTAACCTCACTTATTCCCTCTCATCCTCTTCTTTCCATATGGCTCCTTATCGTCACCCAACCCGCACTCATCAGCATGAGCACACCGACACACACGCCGCGCGCACATTTCCCTCTTTTTTCACACCCGATTCGACGTCTTTGATGGCCTGTTTTATTTTTTCTCTCTCTCTTATCTCCTCACCTCTGTAGTCTGTTTTTTTTTGGATTGTTTTGGTTATGTTTTCACATAAATAATGAAAAAAAAGCCTTTTTCTACACTTGACCAACTGCTCCAGCCCAGGCGTCCGAGTCCATCATAGAATTATCTTGCAGCTGATTAAGCCGATTAAGCCGAACCATGATATACAAAGATCCTCTCATCCCAATCTCAAGTACTAACATTTTATCAGGATCACTCTTTCTAAGAAAGGTCGCCAACGCTATAGTTGCGGCATCTACAGGCGGTGTAGCTTTCAATGTCAGAATACCGGCTAACATGAAGCTTCAGGGAAATGAAGCCAGATGTGAACCACCGTTTCCGCTGAAGTGTTTGTGTAACTTAAAGAAATCCCAAGAAGAACAATACGAAAACTTCAAAGTACTGAAGTCATCGTCGTCGATGAGAGGAATATACTTGAGAATAACAATTTCCGATAGTTCGTAAAGCCGAACAATATACAGGCTTGATTCTTCCCATCGTCAAGTTCAACAACAGCGTAGCAAATAATATGTTCTCCGAGTGTTCGAACTAGGGCTAACTTCACAAGGTAGTGGCTATCAGTCCAGAGTGGCTAGACATGCGTTCCCCTCCATCTATTAATGCTCTGGCTTCTTCTTGTCTAATACATCTCACATGTTAATATTTAGTCATCTTGAAAAATTGTCACCGGAACTGCCACTGAGGCCACTTACCAACCCATCTGCAGTACTCCTGGATGTAGAAGTCTTGGCTTTTCTTGTTATTCTTGGATTCGATATACACGGAAATCCTAGGTTTATGTCCAGAGCTCTGGACACTTGACTCTAGGCCCTTCGTTTGCTTGGTCTTAGTGGGGTTATGAGCTGTCTCGCTATCGACTTTGTTCTCGGCCATCATGGCCTCATATTCTTTTTTGAACGCGACGGGCGGAACGAAGCCTTGGTACTGGTGCCGCACCATCTCGGGACATTTTGGTATGTCTTTATCAAAGCCTTGCTTGAGTCGTTCTTCTGGAGTATCGGAGACGTAGTACCTTCCGGGGCCTTGTATGCGAGGGACAGGTAGCTCCCTCCTTGCGTGAAATCCCTGGGCTCGATGCTTCAAGTCGAGTTCGATACGAGCCTGTAGACAATTCAACATCATGTTCATTGGCAGATTGTTCTGTATTAAAGGTAGCAACTTACCATAGGATAAGCCAAGACTGGATCTTGCCAATAAGCCTCTTGCACTTCATCGACTGAAAGTTGATGGCCTGGCGCAGCAATGACCATGCCACGATCGGCCATTCCCTTCCAGACAGCACATTCGTTGCAGATCTATAAAAGAATCAGCAAATATCAGCTCAATTGACTACACACACACGCACACCAGCCGCTCTGCCGTCTGCAAACTTACATAGTCTCCATTCTTGCGCGTTCTTTGACTGTAGCAGCTAGCGGGCTGCTCACGATTACACGGGCCGTTGCAGAGATACAATGGTTCGACGTTTGCCGTGTGCTTTTTGCAGACCATGCCGCTTTTCTCCGCCGTGACCTTTTCAGAGCGCTGGCGCTTTATCAGCTTGTTAATCTCGAATACAGAGAACTCGTCGATTTTACACCAATCGCCGCATTGGGCGCAAATGTAGCTGCGGTATACAGTAAGTTAGGATCTCTATTGCTTTGAGTCTGTTGAACCTGGGCAACTTGCCAGTCATGGCGCGGGCAGTTTTGACTGTAATTCACTAGTTTTAGCTTTCTTTCAGCAACCTTCGGGGGTTAATGGTCTTAGGCCTTCTACATACTGCCGGAAGCTAGATGGAGGGGCCTTGAAGAAGGATGACATAGTGACAAGCAAGATGACTCTGTTGTCACTTTTTCTTGCTGATTTCAAATAAGGATAGCTTCATGAAATGCCAATGAAGAAAAGAAAATAACGACGAGGAAGAGCACCAAGAGTTCTGACTTTGTGTGCGTCAAGAGCCCTCTCAGCTTTTTGATAAAGCCGAGCTTTCGGTCAGTACAAAGTGATGGAAAGGCAGAGAAAAGAAAACTTTGGCAACGCCATTTCCCTCTTTTCAATGTGTTTACCAGCAAACATGGAAGTTGCTTCGTCTGAGACGAGCTTCCTTCATCGGGAAGCTGCCTGAAGTTCAGATGAACTTGATCTGGCATGTACCACATCAGTTTGCTCATGGTGTGTGTAACATGCTTCTTTCTTTAGTACAAACACGACCTTCCATGGCCAACACATGGAGCACGATACTAGGAGTTCTAGTCGCCGTCTTGTACTTGAACTTGTGATGCGACGTATTTTTGTTACAGAGCGTCCAAGTGACATTGTCTACCCGCAGGTCTATTAGAGCCATGAGTGCGACATGGCCATGGATCTCACTCAAACTTGCATGATTCATCAAACACTTTTCCCTGTCCCACCTAAATCCGCAACTAAAAAACCCCGATAAAAAAACGACAAAAAAAAGTCAAAAAGATAAAAATTTCCCAGGCCACCAACCATATTCACGATCGCGAGCAAGCTGCAAAACCAGCTACTTGCAGAAAAAAAACTGTCGGTACAGCAGGATAGCTCAAAAAGGAAAGTTGAGTTGGGCGCGATTCGAACGCGCGATCCTCTCGGAACTGTGGAACAACCCTTCTCGGATGTAAGGAATTCAAGTGATGCCTTGAACACAGCGCCTTAACCACTCGGCCACCAACCCAATTGTTAGTTGTTGTTGTAATGGAGGCTCAAAAGAAGACTTATATTTGAAGATGTTGAGAGCAGGTGTTTTTTTTCGATAACAAATGCTTCCCAAATTCAGGTTTTCTCTACCCTGTCTCCCCTGCTCCGTTTACAGCCCCGGCTGGCGGAGGGCAGGGGAGGAAAGACGCTATCTTTCAGGTCAATCTTGGACTAGTTATAACCCCCAATACCACGTATGTGATCTAGTATCCCTCGTAAGGCTCGTAAGCTATAAACTCTACCACCTCCAAGATGAACAACCTCAAATGTATGTATGTACATACAAACTTCAATATGGGATTGTTAACCCTACGTACATATGTGATCTTCCAAGGGAGCGTCATGCGCTCAACGGCGCATCCGACCACGATGCAACGCTAGAGAAGTTGGATCGATACGCACAGTTTCTCTGTCGAAGTAGAAACCCCCATTTCAACAAGCACGTGCATTCGCTTCCAAGCTGCTGATTTGCGCCAGGATTTACATATTCCTTCCTTTGGCTCTGAGTCCCTCTCAGTCCTGTAATAGACCAAGTTCAATGTTGAGGTGCGTCATAACAAGCATGTGCCGCTTTGTCTGAGTGCGTGATCCAAACGACGTAACTAGCCGTCATGCAATTGGAGGCGTTGTTATACCCACGCAGGTAGACGTGCTTAGCCTGCATGCAAGATCCGTCTGTTGCTGTACCACTGATATCCAGCATTCCTAGAACCATCCTTTGAGCGGGGGCAATGTGTACGAATTCACCGCCTCGAGATGTCGTAAGACAGTCTTCTAGATGTCATATGGTAGTGCTCTGTCTGTATTCAACTAACCATACCAAGGCCATGATATCTCTCCAGCCAGGCCCGCAAACCCCTTTCCGAACTCACGGATATTCTATGTAATGCGTTTCTTTTTCTCGACACATAGTTACTGGTATTGAATAACTAACTAGTCCGAAAGCCGACATACCCCCCTTGTATCAGTGTCGTGCTGACAAGGGCATCGTAATAACTACCCTTCTCCGATAGTTATCTGGATCTGCCCCTGCTATGATTGTGTGTTGGAAAGAAATGATGAGAGGGGGTTGAATAATGGAACTGCTATGCGAAACCCCGCTCTCATTGAGCTCATGGTCTCGTGTAGAACTTTTGTAAAGCAGTCTCAACTTTTGTTCTATCACGTGACTTGACGCGAACCCTTAATTCCAAAATAGACGTATTTTTATTTTGCTTTCATGTTTTGCTTTCGTTTTTTTTTTTCATCGCATCGTGGATGTCCTGAATTTTTCTTTTGTACCAAACTGCTATTTTTTTTTTATTTTTTTTTTCCCCCTCTCACGCGCAAACAAAAAACAAAATGTATATGAGTCTTCGCATGCTTTTTATCCCTTTATCTAAATTGTCAACGCTTGCTCACGTTTTATGTTTCTAATCAGGTGCCGAAGGCGATAATTCGTCGTCTGTTGAGATGCTGTTTTGCACGAAATGCGTGAAACCACAACCTGCTTCGGAGTTTTTGACTAAAGCTCAAGGTGGATATTACAAGACGTGTAAGAAGCATGTAAAGAAGAGAACATTTGATTTGATTGTCAAAAGTTGGCCCGAATTTGTAGAGGAGTTGGAAGATTGGATGGAAGAGGTTTGTATTTTCCTCCTTATTTTTCGATTTTTCATTCCGTACTTCTTTCGATGCTTAACTACCGTTATTTTTAGGAGGACTCGGATCTACATTCAATTGATCACTTCTTTACTCTCGATAGTCTCCCAGTACGGTTTGCTGAGTCGTCAGACGAAAACCAAAAACAAGCCAACAAGCTGGTGGAATTGATTAGGGATCATTGCGGCTACCGCTTTTCTTATAAAAATCAGTACAAATGTATTTCGTCGGTCTCCTACTGGTTTTATTGCTGCCAGGACTCTTCTTTGCAACGGAACAAAGGAACAGAACAAGCCCAACGAGACAGGAGGCAGATGAAGCGATTTGCTTGCCATGGCAATCTGAAGTTGAAGGTTGACTTGGAAAGTCGACTTCTCCATCTTGTGTTAAAACACAAACATCACCCTTAATATGTCAACCTTGATCTATCAGATGAGGTTTTTGCGTTTATTGTGGACAGCATCGCCTCAAGTACCCCGGCGGAAATTCATCGCGACTTGCTGGCTCAAAAAGTCTACGGTTTTGAGAATGTCACACAGCCTCAAGTCTACTATCGGTGGAGAAAGGCTAAGCAGCAATTATTGCAGCGAGACCCTCTCATGTAGCCCTCCAAGAGCGTACGTAATGCTATGCATATAGCTTCTACTACTTTCAACTGGGCTCCGTCACCCATCACGGTGCACATGACATTACTCAGACTTTCTACAAATCCGCCAGCCAATACCAGCCTCTTTCCAATGCACTGATAAGTCTATCCGATAAGTAAACACTAGTTATGTCTTGTTTAAATTAAATAAGCAACCAACTACGCCAACTTGATATGACGCCAGATAATATAGCCCTACCTGGTGGTCACTTCATGAGAGAAATGTCGCAGTGTGGTCACTCAAAACAAACACACAATAGTCACACTATCAATAGTTACGGTAGTTAATACCCTGCAATATTGAAGAACGCGAGATAGCGCCAGAGCGGGAGCAGATGTCACAAAGAACAACTCTCGCCACAAAACGAATCGGCTTCGTCAACGAACTGGAAGAATGCTTCTCCTTCTGGAAGCGACCCCGTTCCAGTTGGTTTAGAGAATGGTACAAGTGCAGGCAGACGTAAGACAGCCCGGTCCATAAACAAAAAAACAATGGAAATTCGAGAAACGGAAATAAAGGGTGGAACCAATGTTCACTGTGCCTGGAATGTGCAGGGAAACCTTTCATCATGGCACACAGACATTGAGGAGGGGAGAAAGAGATTGTCTTGGGCTCTAGAGCCTGAGCTTTTGTTTTGTATCATTGGAGAAACCATGTTCTATGATGTGTTCCAGATGCCGTCGGGCTCGGCAAAAGGGGACCAGGAAACCTTTTGCATGATGGCGGCTTTGGTTAGTTATATGAGCATCGAGTTAGAGTGCTCTCAGTGCAGGACTACACGAATAGGTTCATTAGGGACACCGAGTCCAAGACTCAGTCTCCTGAGTACTATATCTCTTGGTCGACAGCAAAAGCTCGGAGCTCCGTAAACGTGCAAGCCAGCGCAAAGCCACACCCGCAAGCCCGCCACTTGATATTTATGCAGACGGTATATAGACAAGACCTCAGCCTCCCTCCTGCACTCCCTACCGCTGCCCTCGTTGTTTGAGAGTCGTATTGCCACATTCCTAAGAAAAGAACGAGGTCAACGGGATATGATTCGTAAGGTACGCCTCAAGTTTGACATAGAAAATCTGGGTACTCAGGTAGTGGTTCATGCACTGACAAGAGATTCCAGAGAGGCTAGCATCAAGCAACTAGATAAGTTATGTACATACATATTTCCATGTAATGCTAATACAGGAGATATATCAAATTGATACACGACCCCGTTGTTTTGTTACTTGGACCTTGGTTGTAGTTACTCATAACCTTAGTGTGTGAACTGGTGGCCGTTGAATGTGGTGAGATTCTATTGATTGATGTTCTCATGGTTCAAAACTCCAAAATAATTATAGCACTTAGTTAAGTTGACACCACATGCAAAAAGCAGGAGGCTACCATTTGCCAATATGTTGTGGCATAAAGCCCTAGTCCCTCCCTCGAAATATCCTGACGGCATGTTTGCCGTCCCCGGCCCATGTCCGGGGACAAGGCCCGACCCGTAGTCGTCTACAAGCAAGGAGTAAAACGGCATAAAGTTGCACTGAGAAAAGCACAAGTACATACCAACGTGACAAAGTTCTCAATATGCGTTGAGGACGACTTGACTGGCTGGTAGCGCCTGGGCCAGGGGATTATCATGAGGCATCTTATGCCCCTTTACTAGCAATGGCATCAGCCTAAACAGTGGCATGACAGCCAAAAAGAAAAAAGGAAAAGAAAAAAAGAAAAAAAAAGGTAACAAGGTAATAAGGGGTATAAAGATCCGCATGGTGAAATGTGACGTACTACGTAGTTATATGTGCGACCTCTCTAAGTATTGACATTGAAGTAGCGAGCAGGATATTACTTTGGGACACAGAGTGATTTGCCATTTACCCATGGGTGTGAACCCAAGCAGGAAACCCCCCAAGTCGAGATTAAGGTCAAGGTCTATGATCTGACTATCAAGTGGAGAGCTTGTGTCCAAAAGCCTGGGAGACATTGTTGCTTGGAAATATGACAATAAGGCGGCGAGAGAACGACAGAGCAGACATGTCAAGAGCCTGGCGGGCGCCTCCTGAGACGGCAAAAGGGGGCGGGGATACATTTGTATTGACATTTGAGACGGTGGGAATTGGTAAGGGCCCAACACAGGCCTGGGCTTGCTTTCAAAAGACTTTTCCGCCATTTCAATAACGACGCCAGCAGAGAATAGAGGGAGAGGCTAATGACTTCTCGGAACCAACTACATGCAGACAAGATGCCAAAAGCCAAGGGATCCAACAACTGGTGGTGCACAGGGCAGAGGTGACGCCGGGTGCGAGGGTATGCGGGAGATCAGGAAGATGCTTCAGACTGGCGCCTGGACTCACAATGTGATTGTGCGTGGTATTATAGGGCGAAACAGAGCCATACCATACCACACCAGTCAGTGCCAGCGGAAGTTGTCAACAGCGGCCGAGTCCACAATATCAGCGGCCATTTGAGGCCCCCACTGCGGTGAGCCTGTCGTTGATTATGTCTCTTCTGTACGCTTTACTGTACGGTAGGCTGCCGCAAGTTGTAGTCTGATTGGCCTTGATGACTACATCTGAAAATCGGGCATAAGTCTGTCGTGGTAGGGATGGCCGTGCTGTCCGTGTTATAAAATTGGCATCAAGGGATGTGAATGCCAAAGCCAAAACGCAAGCCACCCTTGGAGAGTTAGGAGAGGTGTCAGTTTGGCGTACAAGAAAACATCCAAGTGGTACCTGTGTGGAGAATATGTAGTTGTGTAGTTAAGTATGTGATACTTGCCCAACTATGTGTTTTACCCGTACGCCTCTATGTGCTTGTAGTCCAGTCCGTCTGCGATATGCAAGTCAGGGGCAATTATTTCCATGCTTAGTCCAACACGGCCCAGCACCAAAAAAGACAAGGACTGCGAGGTTTTTGCACAACTCTATTTATTGAAATAGTAGCAGGCCCTGGATTTAAGGTTAGAAGCCAGGTCGATGCATCGTAAAGCATGTCAGCATGCATGTGTGTACAAGTACCGTCTGTTATGTGGGTAGCGAGGAAAGCCAAGCTGGCCCTAACAGGAGATACAGGCTACGTACATATGTACATACATACGTGATGGCTTCTGTATCAGCATCAGCAACAACAGCTGGTGCTTTGTCTCAACTGCTTGGGCTGTGCAGGAAAATGCAGGAGAAGTGTGCAGTCGGAGGGGACGTCGTGCAGGACGGCTTTATGCAAAGTGTAGCTCAGTACTTGTAACTATTCTACACAACTAGTTATTTGTGCTTGTATTAGTTATGTATGTACATATGTACATGTAGATGTACACATACACATGGAGCATGGGGTTGAAGTCAATATCAACTCAGGGTCTTAGCCATGGCTTCTTGGCTGTTCTAGGGCTAATTAGTGGACTCGTTAGGCTGTGTCTAGTTGCACCTAGGCTCTGTTAGACCGCCTTGGACGCCATCAGGCTCCTTTAGACCCTCTGAACGGGGGCTCCTTCTAGCGCCAAACAGACCCGTGTCAGTAGCGCTAGTGGGTACTAATTTCAGGGCTATAGACGTTTTCATTGGTGGACACGCGTCGAATTTCGTGAACAGGCTGTCATTGTTAAACCGCGAATCCAAGCCGTGTGCCCACACAATATGCGCAAGTGTATAGATATTTGTCGTACGAGAAGTAGCACTTATTTGTATGTGGTGGTTTGAGGGACTGTATAAAGGAGGATGCGTGGTAGCGACAGACGAAATAGAGATGTTCAATAGAGGAAAATACTTGGGTTGGAGATGCGCAGGCGTGGGATTTCTGAGATTCGATGTGGGCGATCCTGGGCAGCTGAATTTATACTACTTTCGCCTCGTAGTGGTGATGGGGGTAATGGATCTTGACGACAAATAAGTGCTTGCATAAGGGTTTGCTGGTCATGACAGGGCTGCAACATTGCGAAGTGATTAAACTACGTGGGGAGAGCAAAGCAGGTGGCTAGGTATGTATGTATATTGGGGGTGACAGCAGGTGGGACAGGATGATACTGATGCACGGATACGTGGGTCCCTCGGCTTTCTTTGGATGTTTGTGCCAGTGGCACGGGTGATGAGCAGCAAGACGGCCAAGAGAGGGGTTGCGTTCTTCCCGTAGTGGCACAAGGTGATGGCGAAGCAGCATGGAGAGAAGGGGGGCAGACACACGAGCACAACGTGTGCTTGTAGGTGGAGGTAGAGGATGAGGTAGAGGCTCAGGTGAGGGTTGACGAACGGCACTGACACGGCCTACAAGGACTTGTGAGACGACACGGCCAAAGATGGCTCTATTCCAAGTAACTGGATTTCGGAAAATTCATGCTATTATGCACTAGAACACCCACTCCAGGCGGCGTAGACAAATCATACCACGCCAAACTACCACTTCACAACACCAAGGGTGCGGGTGTATACAGGACGGGTGGGTGACGGACGTTGTTGGTTGAGCTGAGGGTCCCTTGGGTCTGGGATTCTCAATGTATTCTTACAGGCGCATTAATGACGATCAGTCCGGCAGACCCTCGGTGAGGCAATTAAATCCCGGGACAGAGGCAGCGAGACAGAGGGACAGAGACAGCGCTGCTGAGCTCTCCTTGCGCCGTGGGTTGCATTCCTGGTGATTTTGCAGCCCCAGCTGTCTTGACGTTGGCTTGCTGATAGATGTTAGCTTCGACACGACAGGTAGTTGTCTAGCGAGCGAGAAATATCAGAGCATAGCATAGTCAGCATATGACTATAGACTTTTATGCTTGTAGTGAGCGCAGTCTAGGACACGCACGACCTCTGGCGGCGGCTGTGGTGAGCTTTTTTAGTTGATTCTCGGTGGCAAACTTCAAGCCAAGCCGTGGGATGGATAATAATAGGACAAGAATCTCGTACAATAGTTGCTAGTTTGCTGGGTATGTAACTAACTATGTAGTTAGTGATGTTCAAAGAAAGGAAACGTCTTCTGGAACCTGCGAGCTCCCGAAGCACTAGCGAAATTGGCGGTGCCCTTTGTACACATTTAAGTTGGCGCTCCGAGGGAATGTTTCTCGCAGGTTGAATCAAGTATTTCAGGTGTTTCTTTAGCGGGCTTAATTACGGGTTTCTGCGCAAGACATCAGCACTTGTAGGAGTAGGTAGTGCGTGCTCCTCATAGTTCAACGGTGTTAGCGGGGGATGAACAAGGTGGTGAGGGTGATGTTGCGGATGCTTGGAGGTGTCCCGCCTGCACGCATCGCGGTCGCGGAGAATGGATGTTGTCTTGTTAGCAACACGGAAGTCGTGAGTGGTGTGGGCATGTGGTGACTTGGACAGATACATGCTCGAGGTTGGAGGCACGCTCTCGTGGCTCCTCGCTTTGGTCCATGGTGTTCGGTGTGTTCAGGGCCGCTTGATCGGCTAAGCAGGTTTGACATGGCCGAGCAGTGGTCATGCATGCATTGCATAGGCATAGGCGCATAGGGGTCGCAAGTGCACTAAGTCAAGTGAGTGACAAGGACTTGTTCACAGCGTTGTGCTCGCGTCTGCACAACTGCTCTGCTCTGCTCTGGCTGTCTGACACTTGCGGTGCAGTGCTTGTTCAATGCTTAATGCTTAATGGTGGACTCCTCTGCTCAGACCCCTTGCCAGGGTCTCCCATCCCATATCTCATCTCAAGCAGGCGAACACTGGCCCTGGCCCTTTCTGGTCATTTGCCTCTTTTGCTCGCTCTGCTTGCTGGGGGGTGAATGTCAATGTCAATGTCCCTTGGGGTGTCCCTGAGCCACAAGCAGCTGGCGAGTGGTGCTTGTACCGGTACAAGCACATTGCATGTCGTTCGTTAATGGCAGAGAAGGGCACTCGAAGCCGGTTTGGCGTCAGGCCTGCCTGCACACGAGGAACAAAGCACAAAGACGCGGAGAGCTAGTACTGGGCGTGTAGCCGCGAGCAGACGCGTCTCTGGCCGGCTGCACGAAAGCAACAGCGGAGCTCCTTGCATGCAGGCGATGACTGGACTGCTTTGCTTTTCTCTGCTTTGCTCTGCTCTGTTCTTCTCCCCTTGACCGTGTCCTGTCCATGTTCTACCAGCTTGCAAAGGAGTCAACCCCCCCTCTCCCCTGTCCAGTTCTTGGTTGGGCTGGCCTGAGCTCTTAGAAGGTGGCCCCTCCAAAAGGTACATAGACAGGTACATAGGTCGGTACATTTGCAGGTACATGGCTAGGTGGGTAGAGCTGTAGGTGGGTAGGTACCAGTACAAGGTAGTTGCTGCTGTCATTTACGTTTGGATCATCCACATTGGGAAATAGCTGCCTGTACAAGGTACAAGCAAGCTCTTACTTTGTTGTACATGTACGGAAGTACCTCTACACACATACGTAGGTACCTGCTTAGTTGTGCCTCTGCTGGGCCCCTTATTCCCTTATTGCCTTACTGCCAGTAGCTGGGTCGGTCCCCATTGATCTTAATCCGCAATTCCAATCCTAAATCCCAATCAAACCATTCCACAATCTTTCTTCTTCTTACACGCCCCCCCTTCTTTCTTTAGACCTTGGACCTTGGACCGCCAACTTGACCCTTTCCTCTCGTGGCTCCAGGGTTTTGTCTCTCTTGATCTCTGACCTCTTCTCTTCCCTTCCTTTCCCTTTTCGCACTCCTTTTCCCCAGAGGCCTTGCATCGCCCTTTTCTTCGCCATCGTCGCGGCTATATTCTTTGTGTTCTTCTTCCTGTCGTGCCTCTGCCTCTGCTCTCAGCTACTCTGCATGCGTCTCTGTGCTTCTGCATCTTTTTCTTTATTTTTGCGCCTGCCATTGCCGTCGATTCTCTTCACCACTAGTGCCCTGTGATTTCCTACCGCGACCCTCTGATTTCATGGCGAACAATATAGAGCCGTAGTTGAGTGACCAACAACAATCCTCTCCGCAGGACCCAATCACCAACTCGTCGACCGACCATTTTCTTTTGATATTCGACTGCCTGTCTGGAAGCGACATTTTCCGAATTTACACTTCCCATATTGCCAGCCATCACATTCTTTTAGCTCTTCTCGATCAAGCGCTGTAGAGGCTGTACTTCCATCTACACCGACAGCTCCAGCACCACGAACCTCTGACCGTATTTTGTCGCTCGCTGCATCGTACGCGCTTAATTTCCCAGCCTTTAAATAATACGACTGCTGTGCGTTTTTGCTCTTATTCCAGGAACTTGACAGGCGACCATTCCAAATCACCAACCTGCGACTCAGAATGACGAGCACTCCCGACCTGATTCACCGCGGCTCGGCCGCCGCCGCCCATGCGCCAAACACGCTCTCGCTCGAGGATCGCTTCGAGATTCTCAAGGATATCGGCGATGGTAGCTTTGGTACAGTTGTTCTAGCTAGAATACGGACAGCTGGAGCTAACATTGCTAGAAGAGGCAGCATTGTAAGTCAAGAACCCGGAAATCTCACAATACCTTTATTCTAACTCACTGATCGTCTCTAGGTTGCCATCAAAACTATGAAAAAGACCTTCGACTCATTCGCGCCATGCCTCGAACTCCGTGAAGTGGTGTTTCTGAAGACCCTGCCGGTCCATAGCCATCTGGTTCCGGCTTTGGACATCTTCCTAGACCCATTTACCAAAAAGCTTCATATTTGCATGGAGTATATGGAGGGGAACCTCTACCAGCTCATGAAGTCGCGTGACCACAAGTGCCTTGACAACTCAACTGTCAAGAGTATTCTCTATCAGATTATGCTTGGCCTGGAGCATATCCACGCCCACAACTTTTTCCATCGTGACATCAAGCCCGAGAACATCCTGGTTTCCACCTCCGGAAGCGACATGAGCTCGCTCAGACGCTATTCATCACTTGTTGCCACCCCTTCCAATCATCCCACCTATGCTGTCAAAATCGCCGATTTTGGTCTTGCAAGAGAGACCCACTCAAAACTTCCATACACCACCTACGTCTCAACGCGTTGGTACAGAGCACCTGAGGTTTTACTTCGCGCAGGCGAGTACTCTGCCCCTGTTGATATTTGGGCCGTGGGCGCCATGGCTGTTGAGGTCGCTACCCTGAAGCCCCTGTTCCCTGGTGGCAACGAAGTTGACCAGGTGTGGAGAGTCTGCGAAATCATGGGCAGCCCCGGCAATTGGTACAACAAGGCTGGTGCGCGGGTTGGTGGCGGTGAGTGGAAGGATGGTATTCGCCTGGCTAACAAACTGGGCTTCTCGTTCCCCAAAATGGCCCCTCATGCAATGGAAACAATTCTACAAGCTCCTCAATGGCCCGCCTCACTCAGTCACTTTGTAACTTGGTGTTTGATGTGGGACCCCAAGACCCGCCCGACTTCCACCCAAGCTATCGCTCACGACTACTTCCATGACGCTGTTGACCCCCTGAGACCGAGATCATCCGCCTCAAGAATTCTGGGTCGCAAGCAATCTGACATCAGCCACCGTGGCTCCAAGGATGTTGGCGTCATTCTTGCCGGCCACAATTCGAACCCTGCACTAACCTCGAAGCCTTCGTGGTTCCGAAAGTCACTAATTGGGCGTTCCGAAAGCAACCCTGACCATTCTACCAACTCCCACAGCGCACCGGCGAAGGATGCGCCTAGACCATCACCGGTCAGCGTCGTTGGCGGTCCTTCTGTCAGTGAGGTCCCCGCAGCCGCCAACACCGCCAAGAAAGCCGCCAACGCCGCCAAGCGGGCAACCTGGGCCAATGGCTCAACAGCCCCTATCAACATTCTCCCTTCTATCAAGCCCGTTTCTCCCATCTCAGACACCGTTACTGCCCAAGCCAATAGAGAAGAGCGCAACAAAAAGATTGCGCGACAACTGTCTGTTAACTCAAGCACCAACAACTACAACGACAAGACTACTGGCCTGACCTCACCCGTTAGCGGCCACAAGGAGAGCTTCTTCTCGCATCTCCGCAAGCGCGCAAGGAGACTATCAGGCCGTCACATGACACCCGCATCACCTAGCTACGATGATATCGAGGCCCAGGCTGGCTGCAGCCCGTGGGCAGTTAACAGCAATCGCAACTCCATGATCATAGACTCTGCAATTGCACCTAAACCAGAAAACCACGATGCTGGGCACAAAATCCAACATGCAACCAACTACCACTCACCACCGCCACAGGCCCATCAGAACGCGAGTAATCTTAAGCGGCATCACTCTCTTCCCAAGGCCCAGCACCCTAAGTCTGTTGACAACCTTCTCGGCGCCGCACGGAATACCGGTACCGGGTCCCTTGGCAGCCGCACCACGCGGCGGTCCAAGATCATCGCCCCTGGTGGCCGACAATACGACACACCCGACGAGGAAGATGAGCTTCTCGACGAAGTGCTCTCGTCCACACAGGGCGCCATGCAGCAGATGGATAAGGAAACCAGCGCCCAAACTGCCGCAATGCCCGCCGCCCCCGGTGCCAAGCCGCTGCGCCAATCGGCCAGTACCATGGCCATCTCCAACCCGTATCCCACGCCATCACCCTCTGCTAGTGGAAACATTGCGCTCTTCGCCGACCAGTCGACTCTGGCACCCAAGCCTCTAGAAATCAAAAAGCCGCTCGACACACAGCTCAAGTGGCCCACTCCGCCGTACGAGGAGAGTGAGTGGGCCGCCTCGGCATCAGCGAGTATCTGGGCCGCAAGCAATCGTTTTTAAATGAGTGCAACCGGCGTGGCGTCGTCTTGGCTATTTTTTTTTTTGTTTCTACACTATTCTTTTTGTCCAAAGAGTTGGAGGTGCTGGGAAGGCTCGCATATTATTCCTACCGCGTTTTTTCTTGTCCCTTCCCCCTCTTCTAACAACCCGCGTTTCTTTATGAGCTTTCTGTGGTTTGAGCGTGTAGTTTAAGCTTTGCTACAAGGTTCTGTTTTATCTCTTTTCATTTGTCTCTCATTATGGCGGTCGGCTCTCTGTTGGTTTATTCTCCCGTTTTCCGCCCTCCCCCCTTTACTTGGTGCTACTTATTCTTGCCCTTACTTTTCTTCATCTCTGGGGATGGGATCAAGAGCACTATCTATTTCCTTCTTTCCCTTTCACCCTTCTTCTCTTCATCCGTTGATATTTTCTTCCATATTTTTTTTTTTGATGCTTCTTCCGTTTTTCTTCATCTCTTGCTTCACTTTTGGTATTATTTCGTTGGGATCCAAGGTAGGGGGAAACCAAGTCTGGCGTTGGCGAGAATTTGTTTGTTCTTTTGTCACTTATTAGTTTGACCTGCGTTTCTCCATACTCACAGCTCGAAAGGGATTCTTGTTTCTTTTTCTTCTTCTCTTCCATTTACTGTTGCTGTTCCCAGATTTTTGCTTTTTGTCTCTTCTTATTACCTTTCCTTGCTATATATGATGCTGCTTTCTGTCTTCTCCTTCTCACTGCTCTCAACTCTCGTATTCTTGCTGCTTATCCCACTGAAGTGCTTGCGGTAAAGAGCTGTCTGTCGCCTTCATTACTCTTATAATATAGCCAGTCTTCCGCCTTGCCCTTGTTTGTGACGTCTGAGAGTTGGACGGTCATATCGATGCGTGGTAGACCGGTGATTGCTTTCCAATCAGATCTCCTTGGCTTTCTACTTTGTTCTCCCATCGTCTTTTTATATCCATGCTGTTAAACCACTTGTGTTCTGTTTTGTTTGTCCCGGCTTTCTACCATTCGTTTTGGTTCTATAACTAGTAAACAAGCTACGACAACCACGATTTGTTTGCGATTCATCGTGCTACTTTACATAACTATACACATCTCAGCCGGAATCTAGACTTCCTGTTTCTCGCCCAGCCTGTGGGTTCTTGGGGGTCGAGTTATTCCATGTTCTATACTTTTCTCTACCACCTAGTGGCTCTCCCTTCCCTCACTATACGTTTATCTTTTTTTTTCTGTGGTGTTCACTAATATTGGGTTGTTGTATTGCCGGTGATATACTCTATAGTGGCATATATTGCCAATCTATCTCGTTTTTTCCAACTATTTGTGATTGCTAAACTTGACAATGAGCAGTTCTTGTAGGCTCTTCTTGGACCTTTCTGTTGTCTAGAATCTCATTCTAACAAGCCGCTCCATCTGCCGTTCTGCACGAGACATGCATGCACCACCATATTCCTCACCTCAAAACGAACCCTACATCCTAACCGCCGCCTCCACAACATACGCCTCCCCATCCTCCCCACCCACCGGCAACGCGCCCATCCGACAGATCGCCACCTGCTCCACCGGCACATTGCGCATCCACTGCACATCCGCCGCCCAGTCCACTGCCGCGCGCGCATCCAGCATCACGCGCTGCCCGCGGCCGCGACCGCGGCCCTGGCCCGGGAGGTACACCGTGTTGACTAGCGTCGCATGCAGCCGCAGCGCGCGCTCGCGCTCGCTATCCATCAGCCCCGCGTCGATAAAGACCTGCCGCAGCCTGGCGCAGAAGCGCTCGAGCACGCCGGCGCTGGCGCTGGCGCTGTCGCTGGGGTGTGCGTACAGCACGGATGTGCAGCCCATTTCGTGCATGGGGTGCAGGCCCGTCAGCGAAATACTCAGCGCCGGCGCCACCAAAGCAGCCCCGCTCACCTCGCTGCGCACCGCGTCCAGCAGCGCCGCCGGCCGCACCGACGCCAGCAGCCGACACGCGCGCGCCAGGGCCGCCGGGTCCGTCGCGAGGTCCATGACGCCCAGCGTCAGGTGGATGGTCCCCAGCGGGCGGATGGTGGGCGTGGGGATGCCGAGGGCCGGGGTGGCGGCGGCGTGGGCGCGGAAGGCGGCCAGGCTGCGCTGTAGCTGCGGGCGGGAGGTGTGTGTGGCTAGTGGGATGCAGAGAAAGTGCGAGGGTCGTAGGCGCGGAGACTGTGCTGGGCGGCGTGTCATTTTGTTGAGTCTGTGTGTATTTGTGAGTTTGGGGTGGGCGTCTTTTTGGGGGTGGATGAGGTGCTGTCATGTTCAGAGCTTGACAAGGACGTGATGTCAAACGAGAGAGAGGCGTCTAGAGTTGGGCTAGCTTAGTATCCGTGAACCCTAAGCCTGTCTCTCAGAGTGCCCGGGGGGACCGTTGTACGTCTTTGTCAAACGTCAAACTTCACTTTCGTTGGTGACCTATCACAGGACTAACGTCATATCACAGCTTGCTCAAATCTGTGTTCATGGGAAAGGGACACACAAGAAGCCAGGTGCATGAATGATGCGTTTGTATCTTTATTTTTTTTTTGCAAAAAAATGACATTTGCCATTTGGGGCCTTGTGCTCTTGGGCTGAGGGGGAGGAGCTTACAATAATATAAATGTATGTACATATGTACATACAGGCACCCCCCTCCCTCTGTTTCTGCCGAGCTCACGAACGAGCAAAATATGCCCATTCTGAGACTGTTCGAATAGCTGACTGATGGCTGGCTTTTTCTGTTTAGGATCTGTCAAAAAAGAACAGAGGAATCCAAGATGGACTTGCCAGGCACATACATACAAGCATATGTACTAGGCTCGTGATAAGCCTCTCACGGGAGGAGGCGAGACTTGCTGAGTTGTTGAAAAATATCATCGGCGCAGGATATGGACATACACTTGCGTATCTACCAACTACTTGTATAACGAGTTATGTGTAGTTACTTGTAGAACTTATACTATGGGGGACTTGTGGCAGACTCACGCAGCTCAACTTCCCCCATTATCCTCCACCTCTTGCCCCTCCTCCGCCTCCCCCTCCCCCATCTTTCAACCAGACCCAGACTCCCTCCTCCTATCGTCATCTGCCTACCACCAGGTACAGAGCTCTTGGGCACTTCCACGCAGGCGAGCCCTTCCGATGCCTAGACAGGGTTGGTTGGATTCCTTCTTCCTTCAGCGTCCGGTTCAGGACAGAGCTGAGACACGCAAAACCCACTCTCACTCTGCTGCCATGCACATAACAAAAAGTATGCGTAACTTGTGCCGTTTGGGCTGATATTATGTTTTTTTTTTCTTGATGCTGCTGATGCTGCCGGGATTCTCGGTGTCTGTGTTTGTGCCGTAACATGAGCCTGGAGGAGCAATGTCGCAGTGAGATGGGTATCCGGTAACAGGGTGCCATGCCCAACTTGGCCTACCGGACCTCTGGACGTTGCATATCCGGAGTAGACCTGATCCCTGTCACCGTTTGCCTGTGGACAACAAGCCACACTTGAAATTTCCTTCGCTACTGGTATCGGTCAGTCACATCCCCCGCTTTCTTTCTGCTCTGCTCATGTTGTTTGTATGTATATGCTTGTCAAGGGCTACCGAAGCCAGGATATTTTGTTTTATTGCTCCCACAAAAAAGACAGAGTGGCTGAAAAAAAAGGAAAAAAGTCTTCATGAAAATGGCAGAAACCGAAACCAAATAAAAAAGAAAAACCAAACAAAAAAACAAAAAGAAAATCCTTGAAGAAAATCCGTAGCTGAAAATTGATAGAAAACACCATGACAAAGCAAGTCGTACTGCATCATCTAGATCGTATGCATCAAAAACGAAGTCAATGTTGAGAGAACGTCAAGGGTGCCTTTTTTTATGCGCCGTAATCATGAAATGGGTGGGTATAACGGACTGACTAGACAGTCAAAACATTTAAGGAGAGAAAAGAAAAGAAATTGAAGAAAGGAAAGAGGCATGCATATGGTGTACAACATGAAAGCAAGGCGGGAATAAACGCGAACAATATCGAAATGCTGGGCAGCAAGGACTTGGTCCTGTGTTTCTTGGGACCGGTTACCATGTCTGGACAAAGCTGAAGAATAGACCTATGAGATCGCCGCTTAGGAATAGACGGGGTAAAGGCGACAGACAGCTCAAAGCGAAAGGCTCAAGTGACCTGATCTTGCTGAAAGACTTTACCATGGCAGGAAGCCGCAATGGATGATTGACTTATCTCTAGCCATGATGCTAGACTGAGATAAACCAGGCCAAGGCTTTAGATTTCGAGTAGTACAACGCGATATTGTTGCTTGACTTATGCCTTGGCAGACTGAGTCTTATTTTCTTGCTGGTCTTCAGCATCATCGTCTTCATTATCTTCATCCTCGTTGTCACTCTCGCCATTATCGGAAACGTCATCTTCTGCGTCTTCCTGGGGCGTTTCCGCACCGCCCTGGGGGATGGCGGGAAGATCGAATTCGTCAAAGTCACCGTAAAAGTCGCGGAGCTTGGTTTCAGCAGCCTCAAAGTCGGTGATCAACACCTCGAGAGTTGTGCTGATGAGATCCAAAGCCGCCTCAGGAGTCAGGGTTTTCTCATCGATATCCTGTAGCTTGCCATACTGTTGTATTTTTTGGCAGTGTACCTGGACATGGGTGAGTCCTATGGCGGCCGACGAGCCCTTGAGATAGTGACCAAGATCATAGAGATCGGGCAGATCGCGTTTTTTCCTGTGTCAAGGGAGGATACAAATTAGTTTTTTTCTTCTTTTGGGAAACAGTGGATAGAAGTCGCAGCCAAGTACAAAGAAATTTGGCTATGAGGGTGGTTACACTTACAAAGCGGCCCTGATTTTGGCAAAGGTGTCACGCGCTTGACTCAAGTAATCGACAACAAGCTCGCGACTGAAAGAGCGGTCCGAATCGCTGTCATCCATTTCAAGAATTTGGGAGAAGATCATAGCATCAAAGCCGTCGCCAAGATCAATGATCTCCATGTCTTCGACTGGCTATAAGCACCAAATATTAGCCGATTGCTAGGGATTGACAGAGCTCCTAAGAAATCTATCAAGAACTTACTGACGACATGATGGGTATTTCTGCAGATGCCTTGTTCGAGAGGTGAATCAAATGGCAAGTGACTACTGAATTCGACGGAGCCCAGAGATGGATAATGCCGCCGGGTTATAGAGGACTCGAGTTTGAGAGGAGTCCAATAATTCGCGAAGGCGACTCGGTATCGTAGGCAGTTGGTAGAAAGGAAAAGATGTGCAAAATGGAGGGGCGGTTGACACGGTAAGAAAGAGAGGGATAATTTGAATGGAAGAACGAGGTAGATGACAGAAGAGGAGATTCAAGTGAGACGACTACAAGGTAGCTAGAGAAAAGTCGAGCCAGCAGTGTTGGATAAATTTTAAGAAAGCGAAGGAAAGGTCAATATTTCACAGCGCCGGTTGTTGGCCTGAAGTTTAGACCAATGTAGAGAAAGAGATGGAGAAAGGGCGTTGTGTTTTGTGCGGGAGCGGGGCACGTTTGTTGTCTACGCGCTTGACGATGAAGGTAATGACAGACGCAAAAGGCGAACAAGTATAAGATGCCGGTAGCTATCAGAGTCAGGATTCGGGAGAATTCAGATGGAGAGAGCTCAGAAGCCAGGTTCAGGTTGCGGTTCAGGTTCACGGCTCAAAGATGATATGTTCCGTTAAGAGAGACAAGAATTGTAGGTAGCACCACACATATGCCAATGAATATAACAAGATAGGTGGGGGAGAAGAAAGAGAATGTTGGGTTGGTCTGAGAGAAATAGAACGGTAGAGGTCAGTAATTAGGACTAGAAAAAGGCCCAGGAACAAGTTGACGAGATAAAAGTGCTAGGGCAGGAAGGAGGTAGTCCAGAGAAGAACGCCGGGGGACTGGCAGTAGAAGTAGTTCCCACAAGAAGAGACAAGATAAAGCCGGCTTCCCCTTGTACTTGTAGGTGACAGAACAAAAGGATGGAGGAAGATGCGAGGACAGGCAAGACAAGCAAGGCAAGGCCGTGGTTCTCAAGGCATGGCGAGATCAAATCAGTGAATTGATTTACTTTTTGCTGGCTGTTGTTAAATTGGGCACGGATGGGAAAAGTGGGCCTATGACGCGGGGCAGAAATTCTCATGCATACAAGCTGTGGATTTTCTTAGAGCACTTTGTGTGTGGTGTCATGCCCTTGGTTTGCGTGGGAGGAGCTAACTAGTTCAGATATCAATGTAGCCCGCAATCTGGCAGAACCCGGCTTGGTTGGCTTGGCTTTGTTTAGGTGAGGTGAGGCGTGGCCTAGACCGGGGCTACTGCACGCACACAAACATCAAGAATGGGCATACAACACCGAGTTGAAGGTCCACAGACCAGAGGGATACAGTGACGGACGGGGTGAGTGCAGATGGAAGGCAGAGGTGACACGATGACGAGGGCGACGGAAGAGAAGATGCAGGAGAATGAGGGCGAGGACAAGCAGAGAGGGCGGGACTATACTTTGCGGCAAGACGTGTGTGTGGAGAGGGGAGAGGCGAATCAATTCAACAGAGAGCCAGCGATACAATCTATCTAATCTGGACAGCGCATGAGAGCAGCGAGGGTTGGGACGAGAGTGAAGCCGGGGGGAGTGAGGGGCTGCTTGTTTGACGGGACAGTTCCTGGCCTGGTTCAGCAGAGAAGGATGACGACTCACAGCGATCGCGGTCGGATAAGACTCAATTTTTAGAACACCGGAAATTTGCAGGTGCCGATTTCGATGCGGGCAATGGATGGGCCTGGCGCGAATGGACACACGGCGGCGGCGAAGTGCGCAAGGATGGGGAAAAAACGAGGGCGGCGATGATGCAATGATGCGGGAGGAAGAGGAAAAGACGAAGAGAAGAAGAGCACAAAGATGGGCGGGAAAAAAAAAAGGGGGGGGGGGGGGGCGCCTTCATTTGCAGAAAGGAGAAGAAAGACCGGCGAAATATCTCAAGCCAAAACGGAAAGAGGCTAGAAGGCAAACGAAGTCTACAAGTTGCAGCCACGCTAAAGTTGGCACTTGCTGTGAGCTGAAGAGCCAATGTATCCATGTACCCACGGGTAACTACTAACACTTGCGCTTTCTCGGGTTTCTTGGTATGACGAATCACGTTAACTATTCAACCGCAGACAGCCAAGAAGAACCGTATCAAGCAAGCCAACCGGAGCCAGAAGGACAAGACCAACGGCGGCAGCCCAGACAGTTGTCACGACAAGAGAGCTCTCGAGGTCTTGGAGACTAGGCCAAATCACTCTGTCTGGACACTCGCACTACGAGGCTGACTAGCCATACAAATACCATTACCAGTGTTCACGTATTGCCGCGAAGGAGTAGAAAGGTGGGGGGAGAGGGGTCGTTTTTTTCTCTCTATTTTCTGTCTACCTTCTGCATTTGTCTAGTTATATCCTAGTTTTGGAGAAGCTTCGAGTTTCCTTGCTTGGGCTATATGCAACCTTGTCGAGTAATCTTGCTACCAACTGGGCTCACTGGGCAACTGACTGACCTGGGCCGACAAACCAGCTTATAAGGAAGCGCCGTTGGATCACGACAAGCTGGATGAATTACAACGCACCGCGTACTTCTATGGGCGGGCTGTGTCGAAGTGCTGAGATCAACGTTCATGTACGAGTACACACGCAGGCCAAAATACGTCCCACTATACTCGAAGGCTCGCAGGGACACATCAGGATGGCTCTATGTCCATCTGCTCTTAGCCTTCCCTCCCCACCCCGATGCGCTGACCATTATTATATCTAGTAACTAGTAGTTCTTGAGTATTCAAGCGGGGGCCCTTGAACGACAATGGCGCCTCATCCTGGCCATAATAGGTGCAAATACATCATCTATGGATACCGTATACGTATGAAAGACGACCCTAGAGCCAGTGTCTTATACATGTAGGATGGAGATTAGATCATCTTTTACTTGTATACAGAGTAGGTGCATGTGCGCCGATATTCTAGAAATAACCGCAAGGATTCTTTCCCTGTGTTCCTTGGAACATACATTGTATAGGCACAAGTACACCCAGATACGTCGGTATGTAGGTAGAGACTTGGCTATAGTTGGTTAACTACCTCATTCACAAGTGCAAGGCATACGCAGTCACAGAGCATTTCTTATTATCTTGCTGTCTAAGTGGATGGCTCGTTCGCGGGGAAGTGAACAGAGTGCTGGGTGCCATACGAGGACACTCAGGACTGACCACAAGCATAGTAGAGTCCCAATTACATCCTTCTGGTACATAGCTTCATTCGGCTCTTCCACCCATCGATCAAGATCTGAGTAGGCCTCCAGACAAAGGAGAGACCAAAAAGCCCGACCTGACAATCCACGGGATGGGATGGACTGTACGTGGCCGGCCGGTATTCAACTTCCTTTCCGCCCTATTTTCCTTGAGCTTATTTCCATTGTCTTGGACTTTGAATTTGTCAATCCTTTTAATCATCTTCATTCTTGGCTACTTTTTTATGATGAAGGCAATTGGCGTAGGTCATTGTGAAATAAAATATTATGCTGCAAAAGAAAGGCCCAGGAAGAAGTCCCTGTTCATATTAGACTAGTCAAATATGAAGCAGCTAGTCGCATTTCTTCGCCATGATGCAATTCACTCGACCACATGACCATCCGTTTCTCTTTGATTTTACTGGCCACTGACGAATAGATGCCGAGGAGTAACTATGCAGGAGCGTTTCTTTTTTTGGCATGTCTGGCCTGGTTTTTGGGATTTAGGTCGGTAACAGTCAGAACAAAGAGATGAGAGGCAAAGCCGAGAATCAAGTCAACAAGTCCCCATCCCATCTCCCTCTCCCTCTGCCAAGCCACGTCCTACAAGCACAAGTAAACTTGCACATCCGTGTGTCTGGTTAGCTCTTCAGGGGAGAGTCCATGATGGTTCAAAGCCAGCCATGGGCACGTCTTGTCTTCTATTATTAGAACAAATCAAACCTCAACCCCCTGTTGATGTTTGTTTTCGGACTTTTTTTTTTCATTCATGAAGGACAACAACATACTTGCATTGAGCCTCATCTCCATCCTACGTACATACTCCGGCTCGTTTTATTTCTAGATCGGGTGTTGTTCTATATCTCGTCTGATGTTCGAGTGCTCCTTCCTTTCCCGCGTCGTCACCAGCAGCACGCGTTCTCTTTTTAGGTTATTGCCATCACCGAGGCTTGTCTTGGTAGCTTAGGCTCTTTCCTCGACGCACGAGAAAGTTTTCGTCCGGAACTTCAACTGAGCTTGGACTTTATTTTTACATGCAAAAGGTGTGTGTTGCCGGCACTGTTTTCTACCAGTATTGCATGCCATGGGACAGGTCATAATCGCCTCCTTTTGGCGTTGTTGTTGTATCGAAGCGGTGAATAAGCATGAACATACATACAGAGCCCTAAAGGCGCACGTACTTGTAGATTTCATGGCTGAGGATGATACCAAGAACATGCGTGGATATGGGCATGCAGCCTATGACTACAACACATGTGTGTATGGACAACATGTACACATGAGCGCATGTGCTACATATCACAATGGCATTGTATAGAGTTCTCGTAATCCTTCAAATTTGTTTTCTCTCTCTACTGATATCATTTCTGCGCCTGGTTTCTTTACTGTACTGGCGAAGGGTGGCTTACCTGCCCAGCAAGCCGACGTGGCGAATATAACTCGGCATTTAGATCAGGACTGTTCCATCTACCCTGCAGTTCGTTTGCAAGCATAGGGGCTAATGATGGCACTGTTCTAGAAGCTGACCCAACCGCTCCGACCTTTTCCCAGACATAAGAAAGTTGTGTGGCATGTTTTTCTTGCTTTTTCAGACATTTTCGCGTGCCACTAGATCTCATTGTACTACAAGCAGTTCGGTCTCCGAGACTGTAATATTGCATTGTCTTTCGTGAATGTGAAACCCAAAAATCTTACGCGCCGTGCTACAAACTCAGAAATGAACCCACATTGTCTCTAAATGCTTCAAAAAGTTATGACAAGTAGGCGTATGCCATATTGGCTGGCAAGGAAGAGAGGGCTGCCACTTGCTGGGCAAATCTCACTGGCGTTGTGTAGAGCCCTGCTCGCTTCGAGATTTGCACCTCCCCCCGGCGCATGTTCATCACTGCTTTAGTTGTACATGGGATGGAAAAATTTGCACAGAGGCGCACTCCACATCGTCATCGTCATCATGCTTCTGCTGCGACTCCAAGGGATTCCTTTGGTCAGATGATCTTCCTAAAGAGAAAGAAGGATGCGGTAACTATGCGTTTATGCTACCGATGGTGGCACACCCGTCCCATGCTGTACACATGTGGTGGTTCCCAAGCAATTAGAGTGGTTGGTGCATGTGATATTCTATGCACTTGTGCCATAACAATGCTGCGATAATTATCTTAGAGATCAGCTATCCGGGGATACATGATAGTCAGCTTCGGGGGACATGCTGGGAGTAATAGTCTCAAAAGGCTTTTCAATAAGAGGGAAACAACAGGAATGCCATTGTTCCTTGTCTCACTCACACCTTCTCCCCTTCCTTCGGGCCTTGATGTCTTGGGTCTTCCTCCCCTTTCATCCTCTCCTCGCACATCAACTGATCTTTGCTCTCGCTAAACCGCGCTGGCTCCTTTCTTTTTCCTGTTGAGCAACTTTGCAGCTGCAGAAGAGCAAGTGGCTGGAAAAGAAGCCCAATTTTTCGGCAATTTTCTGTGTGTTCTGGCGATTCAGACCCCTTACTACATTTCTGTCGCTCATCACTAATCGACAAGGGCAGTATTGATGTGCTTTGGAAAATTGTGGTCTTGTTACACCACCACGCCCCATTGTGGTACCTGCCACAACGGACTGCGGCTATGTACAATGAGACGATATCTATGTATGTACATACATAATTAGTTCGTTAGCTACAGCTTGTTAGTTCTACAAGCCTCCACACATACAACATGCATGCATTTGCCTGGGTTTCTCTTGCTTCAAATCTCTGGCTCGACCTGACATCCTTCTGGACACTTCACAGCCATTCATTTGGTCCATCCACGGAAAACTGTACCAACCTCTGGCAATGTGTATCAGTACCAAAGTGGGCTTTCTCTTTCCACTCTGTTGCGCTAGATATGTATGCAGATGTTCATGTATGTACAATACGTACGTAGGACACCACCTCCCCTCCCCGACCCTTCACACTTCAGGGGACCAATAACATATCGACTTTTGACCCAGCCAAAGATTTATACCTACGTCATACCGCTCTCCACTTGCTAACCCCTGGCGTGCACTAGACTCGCATAAGAATAAGCTACCTGCGTTTTCATCTTGTGCATAGACTAGGGTCTTCATAACAACACATAGCAAAACTTGCGTGATAAAAAAAGGAATCTGAACTCCATATGTGTGTGCTCATACATATGTACAAGGACAAACACATCAACCCGAGGCCAAGTTATCCGCTTTGCATATTCCAAATGTCACCCGCTGCCTTGACCACCCTGGATGGCTGGTTTCACCGCCCCTTCATGCTGACTGTCGAATGCTTGAATTGCACACATTTGCGCCCAGGGGCTACAGAGATAACTGAGGCTTTAGGTACGAACCACGGACGAGAGTATTAATACCGTATACCCTTTATTACCATGTTCCATTCAGGGCAGTTATGTATGGTACTATGAACAGATACTTGTGAAAGCAGAGACATTGACGAGAGATGACGGTCAAGCCGGATATAGACGTAGATTATATATGACAGTGAGGACCGTAGCCAAGGTTGAGACCAAGCAGCTAGTTATAGTAAATGATTCCCTGGCTCGCTTGTCTTGGGCTAAGGAAAATTATGGCTACCAAGCAGTAGCCGTTGTGAATACTAACCCGACATTGGCGCTTGTTTTGTGTATTCTTCCTCAGCCAGCCAACAACTGGCTGTCCCCGCACTCTCTTTCCCGGCCTCATGTCGTTCCTTTTTCCAGCCAGGATTATGAGGATAGGGGGCGGATACAGATGTGTCTAAGCAAGTTCCTTCCATGTGTAGGTGCACCTACATCCACTCCATCGAAACGGTCTGTCTGTCCATGATACTTGGCCCACCCCCTTGAGCCTGTATATAAACAGGTATTTAGCAGTACGCACCACCAAAAAGAAATAGCAGAGGCGTACATTAGCCGAGTTCCATATGTACCGTCTCTACTAGATGCTCCCCCGTTTTGCCTTGCTCCCAGACAGATTTACTACATGCAAACACCCGTCGTTATCTATCCGATCTGTTCTGTGTGTTGTTTCCACTTTCCATGAGAAACAAACAGAAGCAGAGAGAGAACGGCTTGCCAGACGATCACCACAGAGTTGCGTACAAACAAGGTACGATGCCGAAGAGATGGAGAAAAATAGAGGCGCTAGCGGAGCTTAGTAGTAAGGGGTCCAACTCCCGAAGTAAAGACTGCACAAATTCCAAGAGTTCCACAAGCTATGTATGCATATATGTAGTATCATTTTGTGCGTGAGATGAGATACTGAGATTAAACCAACACACAAGCACCACATAGACCCCTTTTGAAGCTAGAAATGCCGGTGACACTGGGGCGTTCTATATTGCCCAGAACATCGTCGAGTTCCAAGCAGGATCCCGAGAGCTCCCGCTACTTGGAATAATCTTGGCACACATAAGGACTTGTGTATGCAGAGTGGGAACCTTGAACGCAAGTCGGAAGAGACCATTATGACGGGACTAGCCACGTTATGTCTTCCTGCTATGCAGCTAGGATGCAGGTATTGAAATGATACTATGCAAACGGAGCAAATTTGTCTGTGCTCTGCTGGATTGGGCGTGAATAATTCATGGTAGCTTTGCGGGCAGCGAGTAAGGGAGGGATGGAGACGAGCCATGGTTCAAATGTGCTCAGAATCTCAAGTCACATCCTATATCATAGCCTTGTTTTGAGGCAGGAAGCCCTGTAGCTCAACTCCAAGTATCCAAAAGCGTACATTCGACCAAGAGGATGGCTATTCTTTCCAACATGATCGGCTATTCGCCCCCGTCTTCGTGCATGCTGGAAGCCCGGGCATAGCCATACAACGGGACATCCTCTCTCACGCTGCTCACCACTTTTTTGCTGCCTAATTGAGTGGCATACAACATCCCGCGAAGCTTAGGACTCCTGAAAATCGCATATGCGAACGCAAGAGGGGGAAGAGAAGCAAAAGAATGGACAGCAGCGACTGGAAGGTGTGTGTGTATGAGGGGAGGGGGGTTAGGTGGCTGCTGTATGGTCACATACTTGTACACACCAAGTAAGCGAGTAGATACAACCTCGATACATGAACTCCCTACACACGGATACATGACTGCGTGTGGCATGTGAAGTTTGTTGAATGGGTGTGTTGTTTTTTCCAATGTATCGAGCTGCAGGGAGGCGCATGTGACTGTGTAATCATGCAAGGCCATTCACAAAAGCAAAACGTAGCTTGACCAACGAGCGTCTCAAACAGAGCGTCTCTCCTCGCCAAGGCTGCTCGGTCCAGACTCTAGGTCCGGAACGCCAGCTCACCTCCTGTCCCGGCTCTTTGTTCGATGGAGTAGGAAACAAGGACAGGTCAAAGATGAAGGGCTGACCAGCCGCCGTGGTAGAGGTGGAATAAGGATGGAACTGGAAGGCTGTTCCGGGAAATCCTGCTGTTTCCTGTCTATACAGCCACCCACTGGCGGTACATGGTCTTATTTAGTAGGACACCATCTTTCTGGCCATTGAGAGGCATGTATCAAGCAGTGGAAAAGTAGAGAGAAAGAAGGGATAGGAGGAATAACTGAAAGCAAGTTGCAAGGCGGCTGGAAGATGAGAATCAGAGTACAGGAAGTCAGACCAAGTTAGCCTATCACACCTAGTCCTCATACACCATTTCCCTTTTTCCGTTTTCTTTTCTTTTTTTCGCTTATTCTCCACCATTGCTCTCTTGCTGCTCTCAGAGAATGGCATGCAAATGGCAAATCCATAGGTATGTGGGTTCATATTCAGCCCACATGAAATCGCAAGGCCTCGATATAACACCACGAGCAGGCCACATGCAGTATTGTTTCAAGCAGTAATCATGTTGACGAGATGGATGTGACGTCTTCATCAAGCGAAAGAAGAGGAAATATGAATCGCGTGGTGCGGATTGGCCATAAAGATGAAATTCGTGGTATACGTCCGGCACAAATTACAGTTCAAGCAGGTTCTGATGGGTTGAATCATATAAATGACCAATTTATGATGTCGAGTTACATCAAGTCACGTCATGTGTACAACCAACAAACAGCCCGTTGACTAGCCTTTTGAAAGACGCCTGTGCTTTGCTGTGCTTCCATTCAGTCTGGTTCTTTCTATGGATGATACGGCTCGGCTATTACAGCTTCAATCTTTGAAGCTGCCTTGTTTATAAATTAGGTGAAACATGACCTGCCACTATTGACCAACTAGAACGAGGCCTAGTCGCAAATATGATCACAGGGAAACGTCATACATAACCTAGCTTGGAAACAAGATGTGTCTTGTTCAACTCCGACACGCCATGGCAGCATATACGAGCAAGACAAAGCTTTAGGAAGAGGCTTAGTTGGTCCTTGATGAGGGGCAGTATCTTCTTCATAGAATAACTTTGGAAACAACACTTAGTAGCCATGCCGCATCACTCCAGCCGCCCTCATCGGCCTTGGGCGGCTCAACACGCTCCTCGGGAACATTCGATACACCCTCGAAATGTCTCTGGAACACCATTCGCCTGTCAGGATCAAACAGCTTATCCTGATCAATATTCTCGTCCTCATATTCCTCTTGGTCAGCCTCATCGTCGGCATTCAGCTTCCATCCCATTAACATGTTGATCCACGAAGACTGTGTCACGCCTTCTCGAATCAATCTACGCACAGCTGCTTCTTCGTCCTGGGGTGTTGGCTCCATGCCCTGGCTTTCTCGTAACAACTCTTCTGCTTCCAGTCGGTCGTCTAGTGCCACAAAGTCTGGCCCCATCATTGACTGGGGCATCAATGCCTCCTTGGACTCCTTGCCCGACATCCCAAATTCCGTTCCCATGGATGTCAAGCCCGCGAAGCTCACGCGACTTTGATTGCGGCTGTGGTGGCGCGAGCTATGTCGAGAAATGCTAGGTGATGCCAAGGCTGAGGCTGGCCAGTTTCTTCGTTTTGCGTTTGCCCTAGGCTCACCTATGCGCTCACTTTCAACGGGGGATCGCTGAATATCCGGGATTATCTCTTCGTCGTAAAAGCGGCTATCACTACGGAGACCAGTGATGCTAGTGGATGAATCTCGGGACACGAGCCACGACTGGCCTTTGAATTCACGGGCCGAGTTTGCCATCACTGCGCCAGCCCGGGGCAGCCAGTCGCTGTCCTGGCGCTCAAGAGGAGCCGGGCGTTTAGCATTCAACCGCGGGTTTTTGCTCGATGAGGGTCTGTTGTGGGTGGAGAAATTGGCGTGGGATTTGCTCTTGGTTATGATGGCAGGTCGTCGAGGAGTTATCGGAGACAGGTTACTGGTGTGTGAAGGCGATACTGGGGCCGAGAAGTGGACGTGGTGCTTGTTTGAATTGGCGTGGAGTGATTCCGAGGTCTGGTGGAATGGGAAGCCATCAACCTCGGCATCAGTGGTCACATGTAGAGGTGTCATCCGAGAAGTAACGGGAGCCATGCTGGTGACGTTGACGTTGCCCAACGAGCGATTCCGAGGAGCATGTTTGTTATATGCCTCGTCCATGATGAAGAGTGCGAACGGTGGCGAGGTGGGTTGGAAGAAAATAGACACACAAGAAAGCCGAGGAGTGGAAGAGAGAAGGGCGATGGAAATGTGCAAGGGAGACTAAAACAGACTTCGGTTCTTAGAGGTTTGGCGGGGAGGATGGGAAAAATCAGCCGAATTTAGATGCACAAGTATAGTTCAGCTCCTGGGTGCGGGTCAAAGGATTAACAAAGTATGATGCTTGGATGCTTGGATTCTTGGGTCAATCAGGCGATGAGCAGTGGGATAATGAGAAGTCAGAAATGGACGCCAAATTCCGGAAAGGAAGAGCAATCTGGGACTTGGTGTCTTTTATATTATGCCACGCCAGAGGTACCGGCGGCCGTCGCATCAGGCCAGGCCGGCAAAATATCGACGCATGTTGGAGAGCCAAAGGAAAGGACGTCGTTTGCTGGTAGATTCTGGCTTTTGGATTGTGGTTTGTTGGGGGAAGGGAGGCAGGCAACGCGTGGTTGGCCGTTCCTGCTGCAGGTAGAGATAGATGGGATGCCGGTACATGTTCTAGGGTTGCGCCATAGTGACGGATGCGAACCAGCATCAAGTGCCATCAAGGATGTTGGCAGCGCGACAGGGCCAAGGACATGCAAGGGAAAAAAAACTCTGCATTTACTTTATGCGATGGATTCCTGATCCGTGATACATAACTAGAGGAAAAATATGACAACACCATGGAAATGCCTGAAAAGTCTTTACGTATGTACAAGGCCCAGATGCTCATTTGTTAACTAGGTGGACTGGAGCATTTCTGCCCCAAACCTCTGTTCTTGCCGTATGCGCATCATCCAAACCTCGCCCCTTACTCCTTAGGACTCGCGTTTCTGTTGAGAATTGGAGTTTGAAGAATTCAGATTGGAGAAGCCGAGGGAAATTGCCAAACGCCTGCAGAACCATTACCATTGGATAGTTAGCCACTAAACCAAACCAGACTACAACCTTCTTCGATCTATCTTGAACCCTTGGATGTAGAGCTCCAACCCTAAACATCTTATTTCGGGTCCACCCCACTTCTTTTTTTTGCACAACCAACGGCGACTAAACAGTATCACATCGTCATTCACCACACAAGTGAGCCAAGACTGTGGACAACTGACAACTCAAATCTTTCAAAAGTCAGATAGCAGGCTGTTGAGATATTTAAGCAGTTGAGCCTTTCTCCGCCGTGCCCAACTCACTGTTGTCTCTCCAGGAAAAGCTCAGTTCCTCGCCGTCTGCTCAAGAACAGCCCCGCGATGCACAACCTCAGGCCCATTCGCTATGCGGCGGTAGAGCATGTCCCTGAAGACATTACCAAGCTGTGCTGGGACCCGGCACAGTCAGATGTGATTTCCGCCAGTGGACCTTCAGAGGACAGTGCAACCGTCTCTTTGGCCCGGCTTAATGTCAAGACCAAGACGTAAGTTACCATATATCACTATTCCTATCTACAAGACTTGGTCCCTAATGCTAAGTGTGCTGGAACAGAGGAGACCTCATCACTTCATGGGAGGCCAACGCTCCCACTTCGGATTTGAGCTATGACTCCATTGTCGATCTGCATCATCTCACCGACAACGCATCTACATGTGTGGTCTTTTCTGGTGGTGATATCGTAGTTGTTCAGGAACCAGATGAATCCTCCAGTGATGCCGCTACCTCTGTCGAAATAATTGGCTCTATTGATGTCGGTATCTCGGCTGCCTGCTGGTCTCCTGATGAAGAGGTCCTTGTTGTTGTGTCCAAGACCAATACCGTCAGCTTCATGGGCCGTGATTTTAGCCCTCTAGCTGAGATTCCTATGAATGCCGACGACCTATCACTATCCAAACACGTTTCAGTGGGATGGGGTAAAAAGGAGACCCAATTTGAGGGTCGCGGTGCAAAGGCCCTTCGTGATCCCACAATTCCCCTCAAGATTGATCAGGGTGAGTCTAGCCCCTACGAGGACGGGGCCACGACCATTACATGGCACGGCGACGGTACCTGTGTTGCTATCAACGCTGCTTTGGAAGGAAGCAGAAGAGCCATCAGAGTGTATACCCGCGACGGCATTCTAGACGGTGTCAGTGAGCCTGTCGACGGACTAGAGTCCGCCCTGAGTTGGAGACCTTCTGGCAACCTGATAGCCGGCGTACAGCGCATTGGGGAAGATGCAAAAATTGTCTTCTTCGAGCGTAACGGTTTACGCCATGGCGATTTCATGCTGCGTGGTTGCACAGCCAAGAAGGTTAAATTGTACTGGAACTGCGATTCAACAGTCTTAGCTGTCCACGCAGACGGCGAGTTACAGCTATGGACAACAGGCAACTATCACTGGTATCTCAAACAAGTATTCCCGAGCGTTGGACCTGTTAGCCATATTGCATGGCATACCGAGAAACCTCTTATGTTGTCGGTGGCTTCCCAATCGACTATTTACTCTGTTGAATACATATTTGCTATAGCTCGTGGCCCGCTGGTTCCTACTAAGGACCTTGGCACAGTGGCAGTAATCGATGGTAAATCGCTACTTTTGACCCCGTTTAGCTCAGCTAATATTCCTCCCCCAATGGCATTGGCAACTCTATCTACCACGTCTCCCATTTCTCATGTTGCTTTTTCATCCAACAACACTGTTTTAGCGATTGTTACCAACACCAATGTTGAATTTTACGCAATCAAGACAAAGAAGGGCAAGTTTGCTGCCGCCCTTCCCATCACCAAGATTGAGTCTACTGCACAGAATTGGAAGACAGTTTTGGATATCTCTTCAGTTGGCCCTCGACGGTTCATATTCAGCCAAGTCACCAACAATGTTTCTAAATTAATGCTGGTCACTGTCGACGTTCAGTCCAAGGAAGTGGTCGTCAATGAAGATATCGAGATGGAGGGAGAATCTCATACTAATTTTGACGTCTTTTCTACCAATGGGTTCCTTCGGGCTGAGAACTCAAGCGAAATCTTCCGCGTCGATACTGAGCTGGGCTCTCTTGTACCTTCGATGGTAACTCTACAAAACAACCTCATAACATGGAATGTTGTCACCGTCAACAGCTCGGAGATTGGCGTAGGCCTATCGCGGAATGGAGTTTTATACGTTGGGAAAAAAGTTCTTGCTAAGAACTGCACCTCGTTCATTGTCACACCCGACCATATTGTGTTCACTACCAACAACCATCTGGTTAAGTTTGTGCATCTTGCGGAAACGGCCGAGGCTATGGAAGCCCCAGCTGATGATCCTGAGGTTGATGAACGATGCAGAAGTATTGAGCGGGGTGGAAAGTTGGTCACTGCAATTCCAACCCAGATGTCCCTAGTGCTACAGATGCCCCGCGGAAACCTCGAAACCATTTACCCTCGCGCCATGGTAGTCGAAGGCATCCGCCAGCTAATCGAAAAAAAGGAGTACGGTCAGGCCTTTATGCACTGCAGAACGCACCGTGTCGACATGAATCTTCTTTTCGATCACCGTCCTAGGCAGTTCTTCAGCAACGTGAATCTTTTCCTCGAGCAACTTCAGTCTACGACCTCTGTTGATCTGTTCTTGTCGTCCCTCAAGGAGGAAGATGTAACACAAACGATGTATCGCAACACCAAGGGCCAGCCCGTCGACTCATCTGAAGAACAAGGTCAGGAGCAGAGACAGGATGGCAAAGTCAATGGTATCTGCAACGCTGTTCTCCAGGCCCTTCAGGCTAACAAGGAGACTAAATTGCAGAATATTATTACTGCTCACGTCTGCAAGCTTCCGCCAGCCACAGACGATGGTCTTCTCCTAGTCGCTCAGCTGCAAGATGAGAACGAGGAGCTAGCCGAAAAGGCCGTGGAGCATATCTGCTTCTTGGTTGATGTTAATATGCTGTACGACCACGCGTTAGGCCTGTATAACTTGCGTCTGGCTCTTTTAGTAGCCCAACAGTCGCAAAAAGACCCCCGAGAATACACCCCGTTCATTCAAAGCCTGCACGAACTTCCTGAGACCAGAAGAAAGTTTACTATTGACGATCACCTGGCTCGCCGCGAAAAGGCTCTTGGCCATCTCAAGGACTTGGAAGTCTTTGATGAATTTTGCAGCTACACCATCAAGTACTCTATGCACAAACTGGGCTTGTCTCTGTTCCGCTATGATGTTGAGAAGCATGCTGCTCTGACACTCTTGTATGCCGAGTACCTTGAGGCTAACTCCAAAAACCAGGAAGCCGGTCTTGCTTACGAATCCCTCAACAAACATGTTGAGGCTGCCAAATGCTACAGGGCCGCTGGAGCATCATGCTGGCAAGAGTGTCTCTACAATGCCCAGATCCAGACCCCAGCTCTCAGCGCCAATGAAATGCAAGACCTGGCTACGACACTGGCTGATGCTTTGTACGAAGCCAAAGATTATGAAGGCGCCGCCACTGTTAACATGGATTATCTGGGCAGCCTAGAAGAGGCAGTGCGGTGCCTGTGCAAGGGCTATCACTTTGCCTCTGCCATCCGCACAGTCACACTTAAGAACCGCAGTGATCTGCTCCCTACGACCGTCGATGCCAGCATTGTCGAAGCGCTCAGCAACACAACCGAGTTCCTTGCTCAGTGCAAATCCCAGCTAGCTGCACAGGTACCGCGCATCATGGAGCTGCGGGCACGCGCTGCCGAGGATCCGCTTGCATTCTACGAGGGCGAAAGACACGGCGGCGATGTGCCCGATGACATCTCGGTCGCAGCTAGCTCGCGCATGAGTATGGGCGGCGCTAGTCTTTTCACGCGGTACACTGGGACTGTAGGCTCGGTGGGAACAGGAGTCAGTCGCGCCACGTCCAAGAACCGCCGGCGCGAGGAAAAGAAGCGCGCTCGCGGCCGCAAGGGAACCGTGTACGAGGAAGAGTATCTGATCAGCAGTGTGCGGCGCTTGGTTGAGCGTGTTGACGGGTCCCGGGGTGAAACAGAGCGCTTGGTGGCGGCGTTGGTGAGACGCAATATGCAGGAGCGTGCTCGCGCGGTGGAAAAGCTCTTTGCAGAGATGACGGAGACGTGCAAAACAGCAGTAACAACAGTGTTTGGAGAGCTGGAGCCGGAGAAGGCTGAGGTGGTAGAGGGCTTGAACGGAGAGTTCTTCGTCCCCTCGGGTGCTGACTCGGTCATGATGGATAGTATGCAGAGCATACGGAAAAAACAGGAGCCTCCTATTATCAAAGCCATGGAGCGGCTTTCATTACTTGGCTGATGTAAAAGGAGGGGCTTGGTACAGAAGAAAAATGAAACAAGGAGAACGGATGCATCATTGCAGGATATGGATAGAACATGAATGATTTAATCAAGTAAAATTTGAAATCATCGGCATCATATGAGCATTAACACAAATGGAACTGTGGCTTGTCTACCAAGCGCATCTTTTTTTTGAGAAGTCATACCTCACTCGCGATACGTCGTACACAGCTAATATACAGAAAAATAAGGCCTCATCTTCCACCACACATGCCTCAGTCCATAGTAACAGCCACTGGCCACATCTATGATTTGCTAGCTAGCGCGCTGTCCACCTTCTCCACGCCCGCTGCCGCCCGCATAGCGGACTGATTCTTGGCCATAACCTCGCCGATCTTGGCCAGCATCTCTTCCGACAACTCGGGCTGTCCACGGGCTCTACGCTCTTCCTTGCGGGCCCTGCTAGCCTCCTCAGCAGGAGACAGCATCGACTCGGCAGTCTGAGTCTTGCCGAGGCCTATGGCGCGCGCAGCCTTGCGCTCCTCCTCTGCAGCGTTCTTCTTGGCAATGTACCAGTCCTCGTGACGGGTACGGAATGGAGAGTACTTGCCACGCAGCTCATCGATCAGCTGGGCGGGCATGGGCGGGCGGAGTAGAGTGGGCACAAAAGTCTCGGCAAACACGTCCTCGCGCATCGTGTCGGAGTCGTGGGTCTTGTTCTCGGGCCGCTCCTTCTCGGGCCATGGGATGATGGCGTTGAGGCCGGGGATCACGCGGTCCCACTCTGTCACGCCAGTCACTTCATCGCGGCGGATGTTGCGGGTGACAATCTTTTCCACAATCACATCACGCGGAACGCTAGACCCGGGCATAACAACTGGGCACACTAGACGCACGGCGGAAATCGGGATGGCGGGGTTACTGTCCATTTCAGGGTTGAAGGCAGTTTCGTTGCGGTACAGCTTTTCAATGAAATCGGGCACGCGGGAACGGTACTATCAGGCCTAGTTAGCATGCTGTTTCTCTGGATACGGAGAAACCACCAACACAAGTCGCGTACCTTTAAGTTACTCAAGCGCACACAGCCCGTCTCTGGGGAAAGCTCCATGATGGTGTCAATTTTGCCCTTCATAGGGCCCTCGCGGATGACCACCCTATCGCCCAGCGCCAAGTTCAAAAACCGCACGCCACCTGCCCACTCGCAGCGCTTCTTGACAATATCCTCGCGTACAGGAACCTCGCGGTTGTCTAGGCGGAACGGCTGGTTCACAATGCCGTACGACTCCAGGACCGACAAATTCGGTGCCAGTGGGCCCTTCTTCCACAGGTTTTGAGTCTGCTTGACGGCCTGCTTGCGCTGGTCTAGCAGCTCGCGCGTAGAATCCACCACCTGCCGTCTGGTGTTGACTCGGGTCTCGGCGTGCTTGACCTCGGCCTTCTGGGCTCTGCGGCGCATGGCATGGCGCTGGGCCAAATGCGTCCGGCGAATAATCTTGTCCATGACGTTGATGGGTATGCGTGGGGTCGGATATCTAGGACAGCACAGGCGAATGCAAAATTTCAGGCACAGGCGATACCCCTCAATCTAGCAGGTGATTCGGTGGGTTTCGGAGTCCGAGAGCCTTCAATCAGTTGCCGTCGTGCAATTGATCCGATAGCCGTAAGAAAATACACCAGGAGGGCCCTGGTTGGTCAATGATGGAGTGGCTGCCAGCCGGTTTGCGGTGTTCCGACTGTCAGTCGCTCGATATGAAATTTCGCGATGGCTTCACCAGGCCGGGGCTCTGCTCACGTGCCAAGGGCATCTGTCAGCTGACGACATCTCCTGACAGCTGGAAGAGTAAAGGGTCACAAAACAACCCTTGCTGGCAGGTGTTGTCAGCTGCTAATAGCTGTGATGAGCTGGGTGATGGCAGGCCCATGCTCCATGTTCTCCTTGGAGGCACATCTTCATTAACGCTTGTGCTTGTATGCTTGTCCCAGGATAGCGTCTTTGCTTTGGCCGGGTAGCCTCAAATACATGCTTTGGATTTGATGAAGACTCATCTTTTATTGCATAGCATTTTTTATTCCTTAAATTATAGTGGTAGATGTTCGCACATCTGGTGGGAGCTCTGTTTTCTCCTTCATCTCCTTTAAACACCTACGCAGGTGGTGAAGAAGCAGCCCATTTCTTCGAGGGAGGGAGCCTTTGGGACCTGACGTCCAGGATACGCTGGGTTGGTGTTCTTATCAGTGCTTCTCAGACACAAAACCCCGACAAAGACAGTAGGGAGGGAGGCAAGGCCAGCGCCCGTGTTCAGTACGCTTTGTTACCTGCTGACGTGACAGGAACTTTGTACAGTTGTAGTTATGTAACTATGTACAACTGTACATACATGTGTACATATGTCCATGTGGGCGATGTGCAAGTGATCTGCTGCATAACAAGCACAAATTCTAATGTAGAGCGGGAAGTCAAGGACGTGGAGAAGGCAACACACACGCATGCGCGCAGATACACGTGCAAGTAAACAAAGCCCGACACAACAACAAAGACAGAAACGGTGGTGACGCGGCAGACAGACACAGATGCAGCATGCAGAGTGAAGCAGTCGTTATATAGCTACGGACATACAAACAGCTGCCTCTTCTCTCTGTCTCTCTTCTTGCGCGGCCCCCGTCAGATAACAAGGCGAAAGCGGTGAGTGTCAAACCTGGTGTGTTGCGCGTGAAACTCGCAGGTTGCCAAGTCATGCAGATCATGTGTGTGCTATTTGGAAATGCACATCTCGATGTGTGCACTTTGAAGAGTAATAGCACAGTTGGGTATGTATGTATGTATGTATGTACATATGTATGTGCTTGTCCACTGGGGCTAGAGATTTATATTTACTTGTATGCTTGTGTGACTATTTGCGCAACGAGTTGGCAGCCTCTAAGCAGCTTAACAATGACCATATGGGATGTAATCTTGGTTGCTTCTCCCGTAAGGGGCACAAATTTCTTGAATTACAGATGTACTACCCACCCTACTTGGCCTGGTTCGTGTTTGGGGCTTTTGGGCGGCCTCTTGAGTGTTGAGGTGGACGCTACGAGGGTTTGCCCCCATTCACGTTGCTGTAGCGAGATGGGGCTTTGAGTGGAGGGAAAAAGGAAGGAGAGGGAGAAGGAAGGCTACACGCGAGAGCGAATATAGGGTTGAAAAAGGGCGCGGAGAGAGGTTGACTCCAAGGTTGAGGCTGAGGCGACGAGGAGGAGCTGTTGTCGAGGTCGGGGAGTCGGAGATAATGTTACCTTGCATAGGATGTAAAATGTGCTTTCAACGACGACAAGTCGGTTGACTGCGAGAGAAGAGTGGGATGGTTGTGATATTGAACACAGGTATTAGGGCTATGGCAACGAGTAGTATTCTCTATAGGATGCCCCGTCCCCGGCATTACTTGATATTGGCTCTAAGCCCCCAAAGCCAATATTCAGTTGGTTCGTATCTGGAAGTATACAGCAACGGCAACACGAGTCAAGTGCTGGGGAGCCAAGGAGACAGGCGTCACGGGGTACTTGGTTGTTGTTGTTATGTGATGAAAGAAAGGACAGTTGTTTCAATGTGATTGCGGCATGAGTAAAGACTTGCCCGGTTGGCCTGGCTGGTGGGCCTGGCCTTGAAGCCACGAGACTCGAGACTCACTGGGCCGCCTAGGAAAAAGGAAAATGGGGAGAGAAGGCCAAGGTGTAGTGTAGTGCTGAACAATGCAGGGAAAGCAAGGGAAACCGAGGAGAGGCTTGTTGGATGGAAGTTTGGTCTGGACGTATCAGCATACTTGTTGTGCTGGGTGGGCCCCGCTTGTTAGCTGGTCCTGGACTGTGGACGGCGAAGGAGTTGCGTCATTGGCTAGACCAGGATGTCGAGAAAGGGCTCTGGATCTTGGCCATTGCTAGAAGGTTCCGCCGCTAGCCGGCGGGCAAGTTTACAGGCGTAGCTGAAGAGGCCGAGAGAAAGGAGCGCAAGCAAGACACCGAAAGACAAGACGAGACGAGGATGTGCCGTGAACAAGAGATTAGTTGCACAAGGAAGGACAAGTGCCTTTCAGGGCCCCGAGGACAAGTCCTTGTTCTGGGTGCTACAAGAGATGGAGGACTATGCAGCTAGCTATGTAACTATCTAGTTATCAGCAGCTAGTTACAACTGTGTCGTTACAATGTACACAAGCCGGTGTCTATTCATTCTCTGTGTGCGAATTGTTTGGAGCTACTGGCTGGTTACTTGTACTCTGTTATCTTGTGTTATGCAGATACACGCCGGCCCTAACAAATTCAAGGGGCTGCAATGTTCTTGCTTACCTTGCCTAGCTTGTGAAAGTTTGATACCAGCTACCGCGACAGAATAGCACGTACACACTATGCCTATTTGGGACGGCACCCTCCACCCTAGCATACAACGACAACGCAACCACAACTGTTACAGCACACACAAAGTCTCAAGCTCAAGCTTTGGCGGGCCTTGGATCGTGGCCTTGTGACTTCCGGTCTGTCTGCCTGGAGCACAATGTGCCAACTTGGGTTGTCGCTGTCGCCATTCCGCCAATCCTCAAACGACCCAGTGCAAAAGTTCACACCCGCCTCCCCGGCCCAGCGTTGCACTTCAGAATCTTACAGCGTCTACGCGCGCCCGCCCAGGGGCTCTGATCACTAAGCACCCAGCCTGCCACCCGCTAGCACCCGCTAGCACCCGCTAGTACACCACCGTGTCTGCCCTGCGGCCAAATGTCTCCATCTCCCCATCTCCCCAACCACTGCCAAAAAAAAAATAGCCCATCTATAGTTCTCTCAGTAGCCAGCTGCCAGTAGTCTAGCTTCCTGTCCGCCCATCTTACAGGCCCATTGTCCATGCCTCAGGCCTGTTTTCGGGTCTATTGTCTCTGCCCCAGGCCTTTTTTAGGCCTGTTTGCCGGAACACTACAAATGTACCTCCCTGTGTTTGTTTCCTCCTTTTTTTTTACTGGGCGATGCGCTTCTTCGTTTTTGACTTGCCTTTCTAATAAACTGGTCGCTCACGTTGAAGCCTTCTTTCTTCCTCTTCTTCTTTTTCTGTTCCTCTTTGCCAACTGTCCACGGAGACCCATCCACCAACCACCACAATCCACAATCCGCTGCCTACAGCCTCGCTATCTCCTACACTCCTGAGATCTCTAGCTTCTCAGTCTTCTGAATTATTTCTTGCTCATCGACTCTTTGCGCCTGCGTTCTCGCTCATCCTCACCTAATCCCCCTCGCCCGCCACCCCTTATCCACCCACCCACACAATGTCTGATCTCCGCCGGAAGCTCGTTATCGTCGGTGATGGTGCTTGCGGAAAGACCTGTCTGCTGATGTAAGTAACAACCCTCATGCTGTCCTCTTCTTCGTCACCATGTGGCTGCGTTTCTGGCTGCAATGCCGGACGCTCTGCATTCCTATGGTGTCCTTGTCCACTTGCCCGATCGCGCTGTCATCGTTCTCCGGAAGCCGAGATGACACTCTCGGACTCCAGCAACGCGTCGCCCGTGTTATTTCGATGGCTCTTCCAGCCCCCGCTTGATCTCTGGGTCTCTGAAACCGCCATTCTCTTTTATCCGGCACGCAAGGCTGACAGCATATCCATAGTGTCTTCTCCAAGGGTACCTTCCCTGAGGTAAGATTCAACTCAACACGAGATAACCATCTCCGCTCTTCTCAACCCCCAATGTCATCACCGCTCTAGCCATCACCAGCAAGATCTGCCTTGTCTACGAGCCGAGTCGAACAAAACTGCTATTGAGCCACTGATCCTGCCTGCGTCTCCGACTCTGCCAGTTTGCAGGGTCAGGATCACACAACCTGGCATTGATAAACTTCCCATTGCTGTCTCAGCTCCCTGATCAAGTCCTGATTCCCAGAGTTTCTCTCACTCTCGAATCACTCAAAGACAGGGCCTTTAGCAAAGTGAACGCAATCAGCCTCAGCCGGGGCCAATCAAACTGGGAGGACTATTCTCGACTCAGCCTCCCTCATCACTCATTTCCTCACCATCACTCACAGAATCTGCCTGTCTTTTGTTCCGTTGCACAATGCTGACATATATTCCCCCATGAATAGGTCTACGTCCCCACCGTCTTCGAGAACTATGTCGCCGACGTTGAGGTTGACGGCAAGCACGTCGAGCTGGCCCTGTGGGATACTGCTGGTCAGGAGGATTACGACCGTCTGCGTCCCCTTTCTTACCCCGACTCCCACGTTATTCTGATCTGCTTCGCCGTCGACTCTCCCGATTCCCTGGACAACGTTCCTGAGAAGGTAAGCTAGCTGTAGCCACACGAGCTGTTTCTCAAACATTGCGGTCTCGCTTGCTACAGATTACATGTACTAACCGTACCCTTCATTGTTTATAGTGGATTTCCGAGGTCCTGCACTTCTGCCAGGGTCTGCCCATCGTCCTGGTTGGCTGCAAGATGGATCTCAGACACGACCAGAAGACCATTGAGGAGCTCAGCAAGACGAGCCAGAAGCCCGTCACCCCCGAGGAGGTAAGCTGAAATGTTGAGCATTCTTGTTGATCTGTCACTAACTGTACTTTAGGGTGAGGAAATCCGCAAGAGAATCGGTGCCTACAAGTACCTCGAGTGCTCGGCCAAGACCAACGAGGGTGTCCGTGAAGTGTTTGAGCACGCTACCCGTGCTGCTCTGATGTCGCGGAAGAGCGGCAAGACCCACCGCAAGTGCGCCATCCTGTAAAGAGTCGGCAATATATCGAGTGATTTATCTGTCTCAAGAACGCCGCCCTCCGCCGGGCAGGCCAGAGGCATACTACAAGAGACAGACAAGTCTGTCGCGATGGTTGGTTAATGGGCAGCAATTGTTCCGCTCATTTGTTGGTTGCACTGCACTTAAGCCTGTTGACGGATAGCCATGTCGCTTCTTGTTGCTTTCGACTCGACTATCTGGGGATGGTGGATGTGGAGGCTGTCAAGAGTTAATATCTCCCGCTTTGGTTCCGTTCCTGTTTGTTTTTTTTCTTTTTTTTTCTTCTCGTTTCTCTTGATAGCCATTGCTCCCTGTCCAAGTTGGTCGAGGCAATGCCCATCAATGATACCCTCGTCTTGGAAATAACAGACGTGTCGAAGGGAAGAAGACGGGTTTCTTTTTTGTTCTTACTTGACAGAGGTCGCGTTCTTCTCTTTTGCTTATTTTTTTCTTTCCCTTTATTATCATCTCTCTCTTACATACTCTTACCTCTCGCAATCTTCATGTGTCTAGCCGTTTCTCTCTCTGTCTCTCTCTAAGTCTGCCTGTCTGCCTTTATTCTTTCTATCTCTGATGTCTTTCCTTTTGTCATGTTGTTCAACGTGCTTTGTTGCTTCAAATGTCCGCATCTTCCTATGTGCCTGTGTACGCGTGTCGATCCTGGCCGAGCGCGCTCTTTCATATGAGAACAATGTGTAGAGCCGCAGATCGGGTGGCAAGCGAGGAAACGCCCATGAGTATCTATGCTTGGACGTGCTTTTGTAGCAGCGCGATGAACCGTGTCTTGGTGAATATGTGTTATATTACGTAGCTATTCGCTTGTGTGTAGTGGTTGTTTGTTTGTAAAGTCACGATAGAAGACACTCGGTTCCTGAGGGGTTTGGTCTGCACCTATAGACACTTGTACATGTACAGCTTGAGCATGCAAGACCGGCGTACAGCAAGTACTAGATGTTTAATTGTATATAAAGCTAGTTATGTCTACGCCAAAAGTTCAAAGATCGTATGTACGCGTCAAAGGTCGTCATCTAAATGGCATCGCAACCAAGGCTTCTTACATGGGGCAAGTCTAGACCACGGAACACAGCACTGTTAGCCAGGAACATGAAAGGCAGTCAAGGAAATGGAGGCCCAGAAAAGAAAAAGGGAGAGACAGAAAGGAGGGGGGAAGACATACCGCACCGCAAGAGCCGCATGACTTGGACGAGGTGTCAGTAGCAGTACCGCATTTGGGGCAGCTAGGACCGTGGAAGTTGACGGGCTGCATGGTGTTTTAACCGCTGAAAAAAAAAAAAAGGTCGGGGAAATGTTAGGGTTCCGTAGGGATCAAGGGTTGTGTGTGTGTAAGACGTTGGTTGCGTTTTGCGTTTGTTTTTTTTCCTTGCGTTTTTAGAAAAGAAAAAATAAAAAAAAGCTGGGAATAGAAGTAAGAAGGGATCGAGAGAGGAGGGAAGGTAAAAAAAAAGAAGAGCTGGGAAAAACGGAGGTTTTATGTCGTGCCAGAACCGCCAGTTTTGCGGGGTGTGTGGGAGGAGAGGGGAGGGAAGAACGAGAGACGAGGGGTGCGTTTTGATATGGCGGTGATTCTAATGAGCCGTTGGGGTGGGGGGGGGGGGGGGGTGTTCTAGATTTTTTTATTTCTTGTTTTTTTCTCTAGGTCTGGATATCTTTGGATGGGAGCTCCGCTTGACTTGGTCTGTCTATAGGAAACACCATCCAGATACGTGCTCATCTCCTGTAAGACGGGACATGTCCCACGACGCTCAGGATCCATCTCCATTTCCCAGGTGCCCCAGGCTTCCTCCTCCACCCAGGAAAAAAAAGAAAAAGAGACGCCCATACCCATACAAACCCAACCAGCCCATGTATGCATATAGAACCGGAGCGAGAAAAAAGAAGGAGCCAAGAAGGACGCGCATGGCTAAACAAAATCACCTGCGTCTCGTCTCGTCCAGCCAATCGCCGTTGAGCTGGATGCTGCTGACCAAGCGTCTTCCTCCCATCTCATCCCATCCAGCGCCAGCCTCAACGCCGGTGGTCCTATGGCATGGGCAGGAGACATGTGACAAGTCTAGTCAAAGAAAAGACACACGAAACATGGGTGTTTGCTGCGGCACGTCTCCAAGGCCGTGGTCTTCCGTTTCGGCGCTTCCGTCCCTCTCAAAACGCCCAACGCAGCCAGGGCAGGGCAGATCCATCGAGACAGATATGTATATACATAGTTATGTTGGTGATGATGTCATTTCTCCTTCTCAAGGATTCACAGTTAGTTCGACTTGTCTGACGCTCTATCTTTGGATCCAAGGAGAAGATGATGCAGAGAGAAGAAAAAAAAAGACAGTAAAAGACATGAAAGGAAAGGAAAAGCCTTCTAATTTTGCGTATTCTGTGAACAAACACTACCTCGTTTATACAGAAACAATAACGTGACAGTAACTTGAATGAGATATAAAAAAAAAGATTGGAAAAAATGCCTCGTAAATGGTGTGGTGTGTGGGGGTTAATGGAGTGAGGAAAAGCGACTGGCACCCAAAATATTACATAAATAAGAGAGAAAGCAGGAGAACAGAAAAATATCTGGCGGCGTATATGTCGGGAAGAAAAAAGAACTCGAGAAAAAAGAAATATGGGAAAGATGGTCGCGAGAAGCCATGAAACCAAGAGGAACGCCGGGGAGAAATGCAGTCGTTTTGTTTCCGAGACTCTAAACACACTGGGCCGTGTCGTTGCTGCCTATACACATTGTAGATTGTTAGCCAAATACCCCTGCGGAAACAAAAGAAGAGAACAAGGCACATGATGAGGCCTGACATCAACTCACCCAAAATGATCTTGGTCACTGCTTGTATCACAGTAATAACCATCACTAGACTCCCAAATGCCGCTACGCCCATGGCCACATACGTCCGCCACGACTTGGTGGTCAGCTTGATGTAGCACAGTGGCGGCAAGATGTACGCGAGTACGCACGCGCTCGTGGCGCCGACGAGCTCAAAGATGGCGCCGAGGTCACACGTAGCCAGGCTAACGCCCAGCGCAGCAACCACGAGCGCCGTGCTGATTAGGACGTGGAGGACCGTGCCGACCTGCGGGACCGTACCCTCGGCGACAAACGGCCGGTCCTCGCCTGCCGTCGCGGCGGCGGCGTCGTCGTCGTCTGGGTCCAGCGAGGAGGGCGCGGGCGGACTGGCGTTGGAGAAAAAATACTCAATCATGACCTCGCGGCAGACAAAGGCCTCGAGCGGCATGGTCGTCAGCATGTTCAGCCCAAAGCAGAGCCGCGCAAAGGTCACCATGGTGTTGTCGGCGGGGAAGTTGTTGAGCACGTTGCCGGCGGTTTTGTCGCCAAATGTCAGGAATCCGCTGAGCGCCACGGTCATGCAGCCAATCATGGAAACGCCAGTCGAGAGATGTGTCACTGTAGAGAATCGATCGATTGTGGGCGTGCGTAGAGAACCGTAGATGAGCAGCGAGTTGTGGTGGCAGACAAAGGCTGGGGAAAAATAGTGTTAGAGGAGATGTGAATGTAGTTGGCCATGTGCACGAGAGAGCCTACCAAACGATATCACGCCAATGGCCTGGGTGACGCCACTATTTATCGTCCAAAGTGCCGGTGTCATTGAGCCTCGCTGATCGGCAGGCACTAGCATGCTCTGTACAACAACAGTCACAATGATGATGAGCATGCTGATAAGCGCAAAGGTGCTTGCTTTAGCCAGCTGTACTCGGACATGTTAGCAAACTGCAATATCAAACATATTGTGGATTCCGCGCTGCACAAACCTTGGCGATATCACGGTACAGCGTCAATGGGTAGCTGAGGCCCATGACGAAGAGGGTTATGACGACTCTTCGATTCCCAAGCAAGCTGAAAGCGCCCATGTTGTTTAGGTCGGGCCAGATGGCGCGGAACACGACGGGGATCGAGTCGCCTACGACAATAGCAAAGGCGACCATGCCCCCGAAAGCAAAAGCCCACTGCGCGAGAGAAATAGCTAGCATTCCCTTGCGGCCAAAGCAATGCGCAACGGTGCCTTGGAAGCTCGAGGTCCCGCTAAGCTTGGCATTGATCACGATCAGCCGGATGGTCCAGTCCACGGCAATGGTCAGGGCGACAAGCAAAAACACCCCAGCCAACAGACCCGCCTGCTTGAAGGCATACGGCTGTCCGATGATTCCAGCGCCAATGATTGAGTTGGCCATGTTCATAAAGGCGCTCCTTAGGCCCGACTTTGGCCGGCTGCGCTCATTCTCGGCCCATTGAGCGACGGCGTTGTCAGCCATCTGCATCTCGAGGCCGCCTTGCCGCCATCTGTCGGAATCGGGGCCCTCGTTGTCGAAAAAGAAGGGCACATCCGCGCGGTCAAAGACGCTGCTAGGCCGGCGCGCGTCCATGCTCTTGCGACCGGCATCGTCGATAAAAAAATGTGAGTGCGGCGCCTCGGCGTACGTTGGCGTCAGATCAAAGCGCACGGAGCGGGCGCTGCGTGGCGTCTTGGGAGACTCGGAGTCGTGTTGTGTCCCGACGAGCTGCGGTATGCGTGTCTGTGCAACGTTGAGCGTCAGACGGTCGGCCTCGCCGTCGTCGTCTGAGTATTGGCCGTCGAGGAGCCCGCGTTCCTCGGCATCGGCATCGGGGCTGGATTCGGCTTGAGTTGCGCCATGGCCGGCAAGAAGGTTCCGGTGCCGGTTCCGGGAAAACTTGTGTTTACTGCCGCTCATTGGTAAGAGATCTCTAGCATTTTGCCTGGGAACTGTACAAATACAAGAGAGAAGGGGGCGGCGGCGGCGGGAGATAAACGGGTGGTCTTGGACAAGAAGAACACACACAATAGGGAATCACCAGACGATCAAGATCAGAGAACAGCCAAGTTGATATTGTTCACGACAAAATAGGCACCAATATTTGGGAAATGTATAGGCGTGGCTTTGATATTAGGCCGACGGGGGGTGGGAGGCAAGCGGTGGGCGGGGAGTCGAGGAGATTAGGCGTTAGTGAAGGCTGCAGTGGTACTTGGACAGGCGATGCGAGATTGGGCTGAAGCAAAGGAGAGAGAACAGAACAGTTTAAGAGGGAGGAAGAGGAAAGGTGCGCTCGGGGCCGGCTGTGTCGGAGCTTGGGGAACAAATAAGAAGCAGCGAATGGGCTCTTTGGCGACGCGGGTGTGGGACTGGAGACTGGAGCAGGCCACAGCGAGCGAGCCGGAGGGAACGAGAGGGACCACAATAGCGAGGGGGTCGACGCCGTAGGTATTGGCCAAGTGGTCGTGAAGTATCGGAGTATTGAATCTGGAGTCGTGATTTCGTTGCTGAAAATGCAAATAAAAAAAATTAAAATAAAATAAAAATCAAAGTTGGCGGGAAAGCTAGCAATAGTGGCATATAAAGCGCCAGTGAAACCCAAAACGGTGGTCAAAAGCAGGCCCAGAAGGTTGTTTAGACGTTAAGAAAGAGATGGAGACAAAGAGGACAGCAACAGACTGGCCAATAGACAGAGGAAAGAGTGACAGGCATCTGCCCCTAGGCCGGGCCATGGAACATGGAACATGGAACCCTGGTCGCTGGCCCGGGAAAAGAGAGCACACGAGAGGCCAGAGATGTTTAAGAAAGGGAAAGGGGCGTGAAATTACGGCCGAATATGTGCCCATGGCCATCCTACCGTGGATCGGGGCAAAGGCTTTTGTGGAAGTCCAAGACGAAAGGGCCGCATGTGCGCCCCGAGTCCGAAGAGTCCGAAGCGGGCTTTTGGCAGGACTGTTCCGTGGGCAATTGCCTTTCTCCTGAAATAATCGTGACAGTGTGGAGTTAGTTTCAACAGCTCCATGCAACTGCCCAATTAGCTAACTACAGGATTGCATGTACCAGCACATAAATATCGCAGTTGCAAGGAGAAACGGCATACCTTGGCTCCTCCTGTCCCATTCGAGTAACTACGTCCATATATTGGGTCCAAGGCAGCCGGCAGTGCAGCCAGAGGCTTACATAGTTAGTAATTGCCCTACAATATTCGCAATCCCTTTCCCCCGCGCTGCCGTCAAAACTAGCAACTGCTATTTGTAACGACCAAGGGGTTTTCATGTGAAGGCCAGACGAGGCTGGAAGGTAGAGTGCTTGATTTGTGGGGCAACCACACAATCCCCGCAAAATCCAGCATGGCAACTCTCAGCCTTGCCTTGTCTAGTGGCTAGCCAGATGGGGCTTGATAGAACAACCGAAGTTCATCCAGGCGCCAAAATAAACGGTTAAGAAAGCGCAAGAAATCATGTTTGTTGAGTTTGGAGGTTGCTTTCCACAGTACGATGAAGATCTTGAGGTGTAGAAAGTGCGGGTTTGGTATTACAAGACCACTGAAAGAATCATGTTACAAGCGGTGCGCTACGTCCAATGTCGACGCCGTAAAGAAAAGACAAAGAAAATACACCAAGAAATAGTCTCTGGGTCTCTCGGACCGATGGAAATAACAAAATAGATGGCAGAACAAAGAAAAGCAGATACAGCACCTCAGCAAAGGAAAAATGAGTCCAAGAATGCGTGGGATGCACGGAGAAACAAACCAAGTCCGAGCCGGAGTTTAAAGCGAGCGCAAGTGCGGAAATAAAGTAAATATGATGGAAAACGGAGGGCGCCTCTCTCTCCCGTGGACTGGAGACAGGCGCTGGCCGGTGTTGCAGGTGAGACAAACCAGCAGCGCAAGCTCCAGACTCGTCCTTGTTACAGACACAAGTCCCAGCCCGTCCAATGCCGCCACGCCAATAGACCAACAGAACTGTGCAAAATCAGCTCGGGATCTGTGGAGTCGGGAATGGTCACCCGCATCTCGCTAATGCACGGCATGCATGACTGTAGCCATGTAGAAGAGCACATGGGATATGTGATGAGCGATATCGAGACGGGGCCAGGGAGGGGAGCGATAAGGGCCTAGCGGCACTGAGTGGTCTTTCAACGTCGGCGCGTAGAAAAGGGACACAAACGACGCGACAGATAAAAAAACAAAGAAAGGAAAGAAACATCCTCACAGGCTGAGCACAGCTACAGCCAGAGGCAGAATCAATGCAAAGACATTGAGCGGCAGAAGAACCGCCCCGGCCGTTTGTGCGACGGCTGCAGTGTCAGCGGCGGCGGTTGATTCCGACTGCTGGGCTTCAGCCGTGGCGCTAGTCTCGACTGCAGACGAGGATCCCTTCTTAGAGGCTGTCGTCGTGGAACCTCTGGCGGTACTGGTGGCGGAAGCAGAGGCTGTCGTCGACGTCGGTGTGGACTGTTTGGCCTCAGCAAAACCAATCCGGCGATTGGTTATGTCAAAGACAGAGTACACGTTCTTGATGAAGGCGTCGCCCATCAGCCAGCCCCCCTTGACGACTTCAATGCCCATGATGTAGCTGTAACAATTGCCGTCGCTGGCGACCGAAATCCAGTCCTCCGTCTGCAACGCCCACGACTTGCCGCCAAACGTAAACTCGAGGGTCTTGTCAGTATCGCAGGGCACCGACCAGCGCGAGTTGTCGGACGTCTTGGCACCATCAATCATGCTGTGCAACTTTTCGACATCGTCGGGTGGACCAAAGATGTACGAAGTGCCCGTGTCAATGTAGCCGGTGCGGCCAGAGATGCCAGCGTCGCTTCCATCGAATGAGACGCCGTCAAGTGGGATCGACCAGTCGCCATTAGTCTTAGAGGCCAGACTGGTGTAGGTGATGTCGCCGGTGTAGCGCGCACTGTTGATGCCGCCGAGCGTCAGTTCGCCGTTGTTGACGTTGCTGCTGGCGCGGGCCAGGAACACGGAGAAGATCTTGTTGCGGATTTCCGATGCTTCTGTGAGCTTCTTGGTGAAGCTGTCGGTGCTGCCGGCGTTGAGTGACAGGCCAAGAATGCCGTCAAAGGGAAAGCTCTCAAAGTCGTCCGAGGTGTAATTTGCAAGGCCAAAGGTCATGCTCACTTTGAGGCCTGCGACATTGAGGGAGTCGGTAACTGTGGATCCATTCACGGATCCTGAGCCGTAGGAGATTCTAAAGTTCTGGTCCTCTTCTACAAAAGTCTTTGACTCGCTGGCCGAAAATGTATTGTGTAGCTTGCACGCATCGGTAGAGCAATCAGCGCTCATCAACCAGGTGCTCCCAGCGCCGGTATCCACCAGCATGTACATAGGTGTTTCCTCGGAGCCGACGCCGACTGAAATAAAGTACGAAAGGTCAGAGCCATCCTGGTCGATACCCACACTGTAGGCATACGACGGGTCATTCGCTTCGAGGACTTCGTATGTGTTGGAGTCGCGTTTTCCGAAGCCACCGACGCGGGGCGAAGACGGGCGTTTGTGACCTTTGGTTGCACGCTAGAGCATTGTCAGTATCATGCCGTATAGAAGGTCTTATTTGTTTGAGCGGGGGGAGAAGGCCTTACCGGATGCGCCCTTCGTACTAGATCCAGGGTGACGATGTTCTCCCTCGCCTCAACCTTGTCTTTGACCACTGCAGCATGGGCCGGGTGCGTACAAGAGCCGTCTTCAACACAGGGCTTCCAGATGTAAAACGCAGAGGCCGGTGAGAGACACAAGGCCTGGATAAGAAGAATAGTATTCAACTTCATTGTGGCGGCTTATCTTTATGTCGGGTCACGCAGATGTGGTGCTCTGTGATGCGCAGGACAGCGACTTGACAGAACGTCGTATCACACTTCCACGGGACCGGAAAATGAGCCGTATTAACACAAGAATCTCCCTCGTCAAAAGAGAACACAGAAGAATAGAAGAACTGTAACTAGTTCGTTCTGTACTCAAGTGGTGTCTTACTATTCCCCTGAAACAAAGATGAGAGGGGAAGGACGATATGACGAAAGTCTGACCTACAGCTAACTCTGCGAATTATCATAGGCCGTCCTACTTGCTTTTTCTTTCTGCGCCCGAGGTCAGGTTGTTGTCGGAATAGAAGCAACGGGCCAAGAGCACCGATAACAGGAACCAAGGCCAAGTCAAATGACTGGAAGACAAATATCTTTATATACAATGCCGTCACTGGAAACGGACTTGTCGGTGGCTTGGTTTTTGGCTTGGACTTGATATTTGACTTGTCGACCGCAATCAGACGAGGTGACAGGCATACCACACCCAGCAGATAGCCATGGATATGGATCGATGGACCAGTATGGGTATGATTAGTGATTATGTGGGCGCGATGGGTGCAAATGGTTGGCGCCCGGACTTTTTGTTTCTTCGTCTCTTCGCTTAACACGAAGGAAGATCAAAGTACAGGGGCTAGAGGGAGATCTTTAGCGCAATGGTGGAGAGGAGCGGCCAGCTAAAGAGCAACTGGAGAGCCAGGCAGAGGACGGTTGGATTTGGCGTTGGCGTTGGTGTTGGTGAGAGCTGGGAGGGGCGACTCTCGGGAGGAGTTTGGCGGGAGTTCATGTATAAGAAACACTGGGAATGAGCAGACGAGGAAAAGATATGAAATATAAACACATCCAACACGCCGGACCAGGCGGCGAAGGCGAAGGGAATGTCGTTTCCAGGCGTGGCAGGGCACTAGGCTAAGCTGAGTAGCAGTTATGTATAGATGCAAGACCCGGCCGCCAACAGCCAACACGAGGAATGCAGATGGCTAAGAAACCGAGACAAACGGGGGCCGTCAGACTTTAAAAAGAGACAGTAAGATGCGCCTGCGCGTAGTCAGGTCGGGTGGTCGGTTCTTCTAGCGAATGCTCGTGTCTCTCGGTCGGTCCAAGACAGCCTCCCACAAACACGCACACGTCTGGCGTATTTTCTACTTGCCCACTGCACGCTGGCCCGAGAGCTTTCACGCGGCGTATCTCGTACTCAAGTTTCCAAAAAGGGCCTATGTCAAGAGCTTAAAAGCCAATTGTATGCTGTACCTGTATTGGCAGACTCCACAGAGGTTGGTACCAAGGATAATGTACGGCGATATAGGACAAGGGCCTGTCGATCTTTTTGGAGACTTGGCTCTAAAAAAAAACCGCAGAATTATGGAGGTATACGTTCGCCCTCGGCGGCACAAAGGCTCTTTGAGAGCTAGAAGTTGTTTCCCACCAAAAGTCAAGCCCGGTGGTGCTAGTAGTCGCCAAGTAGCTCTCTGTTGCCAGTCGCCCGCCGCAGCGTTATTCGAACAACGTATCACTTACTATAATATCAGTAGATGCTATGGCCCGCTGGAGGAGCAAAAAAAGTAGGAAAAAAAGAAGAAACACTCGGATCTCAAGTTGCACCGCCCAGCTTAATTGCCTTCAACAGTAGCAAAGCACATCAGGAAAAGAACGATCCATGGCGGGTCGCTATTGTTCAAGAGCCGCCGACAGCTCGATATCTTATATTTAATATACACCCAGACGCGTTCCTTTTGCTACCCGTGCTCTCTCAAATCTGCTGTACACCCACCATTCTCTCTGGTTCTCTGGTCCCTCCGCCACCACAGCAAGGCCAAGACAAGAAAAAGAAAGCAAGCAAACATGTCTCTCCCTTCAAACTCGCCACAAGCAAACTAGACATTGTTTTCCGAGAACTTCGCCGCCAACAGTGTCCCAGACAGGTCCGCTAACAATGCGAGACTTATATTCAAAATGCTTCTCCAAAAACTGCACAACTTCAACTCCAACAACCCCCTCCACTCTCGAGTGCCATACTAGGGTTACCATCACACATCAACCCTGGTTCTCCAGGAACCCACCCATCCCCAGCTGCTGCGCAATTGTTTATGACGTCACCCTCATAAAAGCCAAGCTGAATTTCTCCGATAACTAACTAGAAATCCCACCTACCAACTTTTGTTTTAGGTTGTCAAAACAGCGTGAACGCAGATGCAGCCTGCCGTTGCCGTTGCCTTGGCATAATGCATGTATGTATTAGACTCGGTTTTGTGGGGGTTCACAGCATCACATGAAAATACCAGTCAGCACTGTCACGATTTGGACTGGCTGGCTGCTCGTCGCACTTTTACTCTCCGGTGCTGCTACTCCCAATGTAGAGGTCTGGTTGGCTGCATATTGGAGTCTTTTGTTTCAAGATTCCGCACCCGTGTCTCTCTCTCTTTCTCTCCCTTGTATTACTCTACTCCTCCTTGTTCCCTCCCTCTCCCCCTTCCTCTACTCTGCTGCTGTCAGCTAGCTCCGAAAGCCGCAGAGACTCGGCCGTCCCTGTGGGATCTGATCTGCTGCTTCCGAGAAATTGTAGACTTTGTCACGCAGAAACGGGACGGGGTGTTTCGAGATTATTATTATTATTATTATTATTATTACTTTTTATAGTCGCGCAGGGAGCTGTCACGTGCATGGCAACCCTAGGGGCAAGGCCCGGGGAAGGTGCTCGTGAGTCACAACCTCATCCTGGTGGGGACATGCGGACTTCTATGAAAACTACGGCCAACACCCGCGATGCGCAGGGTGCAATGATATAGCTACACGAGAGAGTGGAGGCTACTACTTTAGGGAGATGATGACTGGGGCCTTTCGGCCAGGCCTGTCACAGGCAGAGATTCATTGGGGTGAAAGTGGACGGGTACGGCGTACCGCGTCAGGAAATTTGATGCCCCTAAGAAGCGAGCAAAGAGTATGGCGCCTTTGGGGGTGCCCAGGAGGACGTGGATACTACCAAGGCGGAGTTTGGGCTCGGCGATTTCCGCCTGCCTCCGGGCGGGTCTGCACAGCAGGAAGTGCGTGGGAGATTTGGCAGAGCCACAGGCGCATGTCCTCCCTTCCGGAGGATGCCCGAGCTTTTCATGATAGTAGGCGAAGTCCCCGTGGGCTGTCCGGCATTGCAGGAGGTAGCTCAGGTAGAATCGGGGTAGATGGAGTTCAGGTGGGGCTTTTACGTACCATGGGATCTGCAGTTCCAGGTATGTTCCTGGGATGTTGCCGTGCCAGTAGGCGGTGACGTTCTTCAGGTGTTGTGACCGGGCCCACGATGCGAGGGCCGCCAGGCTGGACACAGATTCATGATGCTCGGGAGGAGGGGTGGATGCGGCTGCTTTGGCCGCCCGATCTGCAGCTTCGTTGCCGGGGATGTCGGTGTGTCCGGGGATCCACTGTACCATGACCTTCCCGGGGCCAGGTGACATGGAGTTGCGGGTGCGTAGTGGCCACCGGTCGGCGGTGGCGCGGAAATCGAGAATGATGTCTTGCGACGTCAGAGTGGGTTGGCCGACCAAGAGCCGGTAAGCAGCTTCCTGGTTGTCGAGCATGACGATGACGTTTTCGGCGAAGGTGGCGGCAGGGGATTGGAGTGCAGCTTTGAGGCCTGCGAGTGCCCCGATCAATTCGGCGTCGTAGACCTCCATCATTTTACCCAGATGGGTGGAGACCGTTGGGAGTTCCAAGCCTGCGATGTAGAGGGCCGCAGCGGCTCCTGTGGAACCATCTTGTAGCTTGGACCCGTCTGAGAAAACCTGCAGGTCGCAGTAAGGGATTCGGGCGATGCGCGACTTGGCGGCACGGATGCGCCGGGCATCCTTGGGTTCTGGCGGTTTTGGTGGTGGGTAGGCCAGCGGCAAGATGCGTGTGGCGGGGGGCGCTCGGGGCAGTTCTCTGTGTCGTAGCGTCAGGCGCGTGGATGTGCGTGCTCTAGCTAATCGCGCTAGAGGGTGGAGTTCGTCGAGGCTTGCAATGCGCACGGCGGCCTGACAGGGTGTTTCGAGATAGTCCCCTCACATCAGCTAACTATAGTGTATTTTAAGGGTTACGCAAATGTGGGGGGGGGGGAGGTACACAAAAACATGTGTCAGACGTTAAGTACTCACACAGGAGACCAGACAAGTATACGGGTGCAGCACCAACACTCGAAAAGTTCTATAAAGTGTCCATACAGACACAAAGACTAAAGGCATGTTTTGGATCTGCTTCCTACACCCACAGTATCACTCTAGCCCGCCAACAGCTTGCTGTCTTTTCTCTGCCCATCATCATCGTATGGCTTGATAACTGTAGGATTACAACCAACTTTCGACGTAGACTCAGGGGTTCAGACGCTAACTAATAACGCCACTAACAAAACATTTCCAGGGGTGCAAGGAAAAGAGGATCAGATCAGAGAGGTCTGGATCAAGTGTTCAAATTTAACCCTACTAGTAATCAGCCTCCAACGCGCACATCGTCCTGCCTTCGTCTCTCAGCTCGGGGCGATCTGTGCTCGTCTTGATCTGCCGAATCTTCCAATTTCAACCTAGAGAGCCATCTCCGCCTTGCCATGCCCCTTCTTCCCTGCGAACTTGTAGTAGTATATCCGTAGCCGAAAAGATCTCACACATATTTGTTTCTCGGTGCCATTTGCAGCTAAAAGCCAAATACTACAACATGTAGCTGGCTTACTTGGACGACCGGGACTGAAGCTGAAAACTGGAACCAGGCCCTGACTGTTAAGTCTCGTGTCTAGAGACATACTGAGACATTCAAATGTGTCTGCAAATAACCATAGGTACCAGCATACAAGCATGCATACAAAATTTGTACGAGTACTTGTGCACCAACATCGAAAAAAAACCTGATAAACTGTCACAAGACTGTGTTATTGTTCCAGCCCAGCATGTCCTGCAGGAGACTCGTCAAGGCAGGTTCTTCGGTTTATCCCGATTTTTCTCAGTCCATGTCTTGGCCTTTATCCACATGCTCCTTTCCTCCTCTGCATGGTCGCTTTGGTCCCTTCCGTCTCCCTCAAACAGGTTCCGGCCCAGGCAGACAAAGGCAGCCCTGTGGTCTGCCACCGCTTTCCCGTCTACATCTAACATGCTCCCTGCTGAAACGGTTCTCAAGAACCACCAGACCGACTCGTTGCGCCAGTGTAGACTCTCTGCTAGCCCGAGCGTGCCACGGTACACTGATGGTGCTAGCTCTCGGTGGATATTTAGTACAAAGACTAGAAAGGACCAGCCCGAGATGTCCGTATGATGCTGCCATGCCCAATTCTTAGCCATCTCCACTAGCTCTGCTGCCTCGTAATGGAAGTGGCGTACGAGCCAGCGTGCGTGATTCCACGCATAGTAGTTACGAGGATGTCTCTCCCCTGATACGCCCACTATACTTGCCACTTCCCGTGTTGCGTCAACCTCGGTCTCGAGTCCGTGGAGCCGGAAGAGGTCCAGCAGCCAGCGTCGATGGTTCCATAGTGTCGGAGACTTGGTATGACGATGCAGGCGACTAGTAAGCAGGCTGTCCAGCAGCCACTTTTCGCGGCGTAGCAGATGGATAAAAGGAGATGCACTCTTGCCAGGCTCTGAAGGAGATGAAGCTGGGGCCGTAGCAGAGGTGCGTGCCACCGCCAGTCCCTGGACAATGAGCCGCTTGCGTGTATTGGCTGCGGTCAAGTTCTCCGCATCCATAAGAAGACACACTGCCGTAGCCCTGTGAAACTGCTCGCTGAGTGCCTGGTCATTCACGGCTTTTCCCAATGCGATTTGCTGCTTCTGCTCTAGCAAAAACGACCGCGCTACAAAGAAAGCCTGTACGAGACGCAGCTTTGGAACTGCGACAGCGTTATCGTCCTGCAGAATATTTCTGGTTGGATCGAAGCCAAAGCCGCTTAGGATCTCGATTTCAATCAGAGGCTGCCGTGGATCAACGTCACCGCCACTGTTGTATGTGAAAACATCGGCTATGTCATTGGATATCTTTTGGTGGTCGCCGGTCTTGAGCGCTGCGATTGCCTTGGGGTCTAGTGCTCGAGACATGGGAGTTGTTTGGTGGAGAGGCAGTAGTGGGATTGAATGGCTGGTTTCACTATACCAGACCAAAGATGTTCGCGATGTAGTGGGAGACTTTTGTTGATATCAGTTTGCGGCGGTGTTGAGGTGTTGGTGGTGAGATCGCAGTTAAGCCGCTGATTCGCACAGCTATTTACAGAGGCTTCACAACGCTATTACACGCTACTCTTTCATAGATCATGTTCACTCCCGAAAAGGCATATTTCTATGATATCCCCCGCCCACTCAACAAAACACACTCTCTGATATTGAACTCTCTTCATCCTGCTCTCTTTTATAGCCTTTCTTTTCCAAAGCCTGAGGGCCTATACTGGAGCTGAGACGTGGCCTGCAAGGCTGCATAGTTTGCTATCGTCACCAAACTGACATCACACGGCCCCACATTTATGACCAGGCCAGCCTTTTTGGCTATCTTCAAGCTAAGCTAAGCCTCCACCTGCCAAAAAAGCCACTTCGCGGTGCCGCAACTACATCGCAGTCCGCCGACACTCTTGCATTGCCCAAGCGGTTCTTTTATTTTGCTCTCACGGCATTGAGTCCCTTTGTTTTTTTTACTCGCCTGGTCCCGACGCCGGCCCCACGCGCCATCACGATGCTGTCCCTCATGGTTGTCATTTTTCTGCTGGAGGCGGTTGTTCACTTGATCAACGCCGTTGGCACCACCGCCATAAACAACCTCGTGCGTATTTATTGTCATCTGTGCGATTGCGAGTTACTGACACCCTGCTTGCGACTGTAGCTCTGGCGGATCTTGGTTCTGCTCCCTATCGGCCCCTCCCAGATGGCCGCCGAAAAACGAAAACTACAAACCGAGTACCTCGCCGTCCGCAAGGAGATGCTGGCTACAAGCAGCCAAGATGAATTTGCTAAGTGGGCAAGATTGCGCCGCAAACACGATAAACTATATGAAGGACTGGAGAAGAAGAGTACGTTGTTTACCTGTAGCCGGATCTTTGAGGACGATTCTCCTCGTTGCAACTCTGTCGTCTCCGTTGCGCTTCCATGTTTGTCTGGGACTCGCCAATTTCAAGACCATATATTGCTAACACGTCATGTGTCCTCTACAGAGCAAAACTTCGATGCCGTCCAGTCGCAGTACAACACCATCATCAATGCCCTCCGCCTGCTCATCACCCGCGCCCCGCAGTACATCATCCCCTTCTGGTTCTCGCGCGAGCCCATGTTTTGGCTGCCCAAGAACCTGTTCCCCTACTACGCTGAGTGGTTTCTTTCATTGCCCAAGGCTCCTTTGGGCAGCGTGAGCATTGGCACCTGGCAGGTTGCCTGCGCCATAGCCATCAAGCTGGCTTCTGATGTGCTAGTGATGGTGTTCACAACGATCATCGCAGGCCTTGCAAGCAAAAAGAAGGTCCCAGTCAAGGTGCCCGCGCAGGATAAATCAAGTGAGTCTGAAAACACGCAAGTAGAGGAAAAGAAGGAGTTGTAGAGTAGTTATGTATGATACAAAAGCCCATTTTTGAATTAACTCGACGAGAAGTGGTCAGAACCAGGGTTGACGACGTTTATGTTCATATTTAGGGTTAAAACAACATATTGGACTGAGCAATCACTAGTTGCATGAAGAAAATTTGCACGGCTTTGTCCTTCACTGTCGATAGAATGTGAGGGAGGGCCTGAAATACTACGAAAACACCTGGTTCACGGGAATAAAATGTATCTGGTTTGATTTGACGCAAAGTTCCTCATTGCTAAAAGCTGAGACTTTGTAACACGACCTAGACGAATGCTCAAGGGAGTCATTCTCCTCTTGCGAGGATTGTTCTTGGCGCAAATTTGACTATGATGACCACTGAAGAGATCACCAAAGCTTCGAAAGCGCCGCTCACGTTGTCGTGTGTTTGGTATTTTTTTTATTGGATGTCCGACAGTAGCATCAGCCGAGAGAGACGGACAAGCCGGGAGGTAGCGCTGGCAAATCTCGAAATAAAAGACTGCAGTTTGAGAGTGCTACTCGCGGCTTGATTGGTCTCGGGCGTGATGACTAAGAGAAAAGAGACTGTAATCGGTTTCGGAAGGCGGCTGTGCGGAAAAGTCCCATCCGGGGGGGAAACCTTTCTCGTTGGGATGAACTTGGCGAAAAGTAGGAAAGGTTTTGTCGTGGAAGTTTTGCGATGCGACAGGCGTTTATAAAGGCGGCGTTTTGTGGGGTGGTGGGACCGGTGACTAAGCAGAGTGGGACAAGATCTCGAATGCATTAGCCTGAGAATATCCGGCCCATGCGCGTCTAGCTGTGTACTTGGGACCGCATCACAGGAAGATTGAGGCAAGGTGATGGGGCAATTGGGCGGCGATAAAGAGAAGATCATGTTAGGCGTGAATTTCACGTGTGACGTATTTTTTAGCTAGTACTACATAGTTATGTGATCACGAAATTGAATTCACAGTTCTACCCCCCAGCAGCATCAAAGCTTGTTTCCAGACACTATAATTACAGAGGACAGTCCCCCACTCCCAGGTGCTGTGCCAGACGCCCTAAAGTCGCCGGCTCGTCGTCAAAGGGAGCTTGGCTGCCACATGTTCTTTTATCGAGCACCAGCGCCCCCAGCGTTCTTGCCATTGATCCAAACTTGGGGCATCTGAAGTACTTCTCCGGCGGACCATCGTGTGTTCCGCTCTCTGCGTGTCCTTTTTTTCTGATTCACTCCCGTCTTCTCTTCTGTCTCGTTCCTCTGCCTGGCCGTCCAAGCCTGCAGGCAAGCTGCCTCCACTATCGTCACGATGTCGCTGTGGGTGACGTGAGTTGTTCTCTTTCACCCATCCCCTCCCGCTACATGACATGAAGTATTGCTAACATCTTGCCCTTTGTCCCGCCACCAGATTCAAGAGCCTGGCCATTTTCTTCGGCCCCATCCTTATTCCCCGTGCCTATGCATACTACCAGTCACAGCGCACTGCCGCAGCGCGCCACGGCCTGGCGCCCCAACCTCTTCCTACCAAGGCCTACCATGGGCTTGTCTTCCTGACTTCGGTCTCCGTATTCTTCGTGCTACAGGCGCTGCTGCGCGCCCCAGCAAATGTCTTCACGCAAACCAGCTCGCGCCTGCAGATCCCCGCCGACGTGCTATTCAATCGCCTAGCCGCCGTGAACCCGCTCAGCGCCGCCGACGAGGCCCTGCGCGCGCGCTTTGTCAACCTCGAGTCGCGCCTGCTGTACCTACAGTACGGCCCGGCCGTGCTGGCCGACTGTGTCTTTTGCTCTAGCGAACGGCCCACAGTCTATTTTGTCTATGCTCTGCCCGCCCTCGTAGCGCCGCACCTGCTCAACGTGCTCGCTATCGCTCTGGCTACGTCGCCGCTGCTCGCTGGCCGCTGGACACTTCGCTGGCGCAACCCGGCTGTGCTGGTCGCCATCGTGCTGGGCACGATTGATCTGTACAACGTACATGCCTACAACTACAAGCTCAATGCGCGCGCCCTACGCCTTGCTGACCTCGACATGTTCTTCTGGCGCACTAATACCGTTCGTCTGTTTGGCCTGGCCTGCATGAACACTGTATTGACCATCCTCATGTACCTCACGGCAACGAACCGCGCATTCGTGCAGGCACAGCCAGCTGCGGTGCGCGTCGAGGCTGTGAACAAGTCCTTGTCTGTCGTTGCATCAAAGATCAATGCGGCTGGGATTCTCAAGAACACGGTCTCGCGGAACGCCCAAATGCGCGACCACGCCAACACGTACTGGACGTCTGAAGCCAGGGTCACACAGCAGCTCATGGAGGACCGCGAGGTTGTTGACAGCGTCAACGATGCTGTCGGGAACAACAGGATAGACGTATCGGCGGTCACTCGCAGCGCTCAGCTGTACGCAACTAACATCTTGAGCCCTTGGCTGGCGGAGGCTGAGCAAAAGGCAAAAGGCCGCAAGAGTGAAGTGCCCGTGGCGTAGATGGGGTTTCAGACTGGCTGTCAGATTGCTGTAGACATGATTTTTGTATGTAGATTCTTGGGGTGAACTTAGAACTCGCGATAGAAGTGAACTTTGAACAGTTACTGGATAAAACCGAACCGTCTCTCATATAAAGTTTACACGGCTGCTCAAGTATGAACATGAAAATCACGACTCAACATGACTAATACTTCAAGAAATTGGCACAGAGCTTTAGGGAACACTATCCTCAAGAGCTCACTGATACCAATATGCTTACATGTTCATAGTGCTATATATTTGGTGACGCGGAAACCCCAGTCTATCCTCGCGTGTCCGACCGAGTGCCCACACTAGACACGCTACCCTGCCGAGCCTTGCCGCCCACGGGTCCCACGCCCTCTTCGGCGCTGCGCTCGAGGAAATTAGCCCACAGCTCTGCCAGCGTCTCCTTGCTGGACGCGCCAGTGGCAGCCGACGAGGCGGCGGGGTCTGAGAAGAAGTCCGAGTGCAGCGACGGACTGCTGGGCGTACGCGCAAAGGGCGACGCAGGCAGGCGCAGGCTGTTGGTCGAGGTGCCGGGGCGCGCAAGGCCGGCCTGCTCGCGCTCTTCGTCGGTGAATTGAAGATAAGAGGCCATGACTTGGAGAATTTGAAACCGCTTGGGGTCGGAGCGGTCGAGTGAGAGGAAGTGCACAAGCTGGTTGGTGACGATTTGTCTGTGGGGAAAAGTAGGTTAGTTGTGACTCTTGGTTGGTGTGGAGTTGGAGGTATGTTGAAAGCACTTTAACTTACCGATCAACTTGGTCTTGTGGCTTTGTCTTTTTCAGATACCGTAGTGCCTTGGTCAGGTGCTCGTTTAGCACAATAGCTTCATGTCTCAACTTTCCAATGAGTAGGTTCTTCTCGTTGACCTCCTTCTCAAACGGCGCGGTTCGCTGTAGCTCCTTACTAAGCTTTTCCTTTTCGGCGACGCTTTCGCTCAGTTGTTTATCAGCGTCCTGCACTGCAACCTTGAGGGCCTTGAGTTGCTCCTCGTGCGTCTCGACCATGTCGCGGAGCTCGCGCTTGCGTGTTTCCTGCAGCTCGGCAAGTGCGCGCTGAAGGCGTTCGATAGACTCGTCTTGTGAGTCCTTGATGCTGTTGATGGACAGATATGCCTCGTTGAGTTGGCCCAATTGCTCCTCCAAACTGGCAATTTTATCGACACATGAGTCCTTGAGAGCCCGCTCCTCCATGGCAATCACCTCCCATTCGCTCATAGCGTTGGTTGTAGACTGTAGCTCATCACGCAAGCGTTGGTTCGCGACAACAAGATCCTCTTTCTCCTTGTTCCAGTTCTGGGCGGACAGATTGTTGCGACTGCGCAGACCTGTCAGTTCACGGGTGGCTTCGTGAAGCTCAAGCTCAAGAGAGTCTACTCGCTTGTTTGCCACTTCTGTTTGCCCGCGTAGCTCGTCACTCTGGGCCTCCAGCTCGTCTATGCGCTCCTTGGCTTCTTCCAGTTCAACGCGGTCCCTTTGAAGACGCTCCGCGAGGGTCGACTTGATCTTTTCTACGCGATCGCGCAACGCTTCGTATTGTTCCTCGGCCTGTTCTTTGGCAGCAGTGGACTCCTCTACTTCTTCTTGTAATTGTGCTACTTCAGCGTCGTGCGATTCTTGTAGTGCTTGTAGTTGGCTGCGCAGTTTTTCGACTTCATCTTGGAGGGAAGCACTGTCCTCCATCCGTGATGCGGAACCGATTGTGTTTTCATGGTGGACGCCATTTGGGTTGCTATTCAGGGCATCGGGAGGTGTTTCTTGTGCTGCAGATCGGATGGGGATATCTTGCGTCTGGATCAGGCCATTGTTAGCAGGAACAGACAAAAGGATTGGGTTTCTACCATGGAAATTCGTACCACAGGTGTTGAAGGTTCAATTGGAGATTCCCTAACTTCAGCTTCGATTTCGGTTGTGTTGTCGGGGACTGATTGGGACTCGGCGGGGGTTGCATCTTTGGGTTTCGAGTTCTTGGACTTTTTCTTGTTGTTCTTCTTCTTCCCAGTCGCGGAAGCTTGAAGTTGCAGTGTCAGCCAGTGGTTCTTTGTGGGTAGAAGTTGATCTCTAGCATGCGAGGGGACATTCGTGCGTCAGGTCCTCCGGTCGGCTGAAGACTTTGATAATGTAATGTACAGGTGCCGTGAGGGGAGGGGGACGAGGGGGGCCTACAAGCTGGCACAGCGCCAGCGGCATCGGGCGGCGCTGGAGACATGGTTGGCAAGACGGAAAAGATTGTCTATAGAGACAAGTATGTGGCCAAGAGAGTGGGTAGTGTTGGTGTGTAGAGCCGCCTTTTTTCAGCGTTGGAGGCGAGTATGTACTATGGGCTAGGACAGACAGGGCAGAGCTTGGACAGGAGCTGGATATGTGGAATGATTGACCGTGGGGAATCTGCGGGCAAGATGCATCGACTCGGGATCGAGCGAGGTTGTTGGAGCGGGTTTTTTTTTCCTTCACGGGCACTCTTGACGAGCAGCTGGCGATAAGAACACAAGGCTGGCGAGGAATGCGGCGCGTGGTGCTGATGGGGGTGTTTTGTTTGGGCGCATTGGCCAGAAGGTTCAAAGTGCTGCGCGGGTTATGGGAGCAATGCACTGGACGACTAATCGCAGAAATTATGAGGCTTGATGCTGTGTGGTGGTGTTGTCGTTCACGTTGACGTTGACTTCGTGCACACGTAAGCCACAATGGTAGTTCCGATACAGTGGGTGCTAGGCCTTGGCAGTAGATCCAGCCGTGGAGTGTAGGAGGCGCACAGCCTGTTCTCCAGGGGAGACAGCCTGGGCTACAGTGGCTTTCAGGGCATGCTTGGGCTTTGGGGCCCCGGGCCTAGCTGAATTATGTGCTTGTCTAACTAGCTATCTAGGAACCTGGCCTGAAACGGGACTCATCTGAGCCACGAAGGCCGCGATGATGCTGGAGGTAACGAGGTATTGTGCCAAACACTTTATATGCCTACACTTGTACATTTTCAAGTCAACTTCAACCAAGAGTCGCAGGCATCAAGTGACAAGAACTTCTATGTTTGCTGTGGCTGAATCGTTACACGTCCGCTTCACGTTGCTTTTTGTGCCTGTCCCATATTCCGTCGCATTCTGGTTGTTGTAGATCAGCAATGAGTCGTCACATGAGGTGCATCGTCTCTTTTCTTTTCCACGAACTGATGGGGTGTAGTCAAGCATGCAGTTGTGTACATATGTACATTTGTACCAGTTTTCAGCAACTATCTGGTCACGCATATGTAGTATATACATATGCACATACGGATGCACTGCCCAGCAGTCCTGGCTCTATTCTATGTTGCAACGTTTATATGGGGCCAGATCCGCTGCTGACTGAGACGCCTGCCTCAGAAAATTTTGAAGAATATATTGCGCCTTCACGAAGCAACCTTTTCATCGATTTTCTTTTTCTCCTTTTCTTCTCCAAACATATTCCACGTCGACACCCTCCCACATAAAAGACTGCCGCGCTACTTGTAGCTTTCTCCTTGGCTGATTTAGGATGGAGGGTTGACGGAGAGCAATTCTGTCCTTTATAATCCCGTTCGCCTACCTAAAACCATTACTGGGCGAATGGGTTCGCTATGGACGAACATCTCCAATGCTTCGTATCATCAATGTTCGCACATGTATGAAAAAAATGAAAATAACACGTCTTAACTTTTGTCTGCCTACGCCGCGTTGCGCGCCTTGGTTATGCTTGGTGAAGTGACTCTTCTCATTAAACTTGTTTTAAACGCCCAAACAAAACTTGTCGTATCCTAACCTCGACGGAACACGAGCATGCAAACCTCGGACCAAAAAAAAAACTTAGACCTTCCAACAATGGTGAAGCAAAACAAGAATCGCCCATACTTGTGCATATCCATACGCAGACTGCTATGTGCCGTCTATCATACATCGTCAATCGCTAACAACACACCAATCATCCTACTCTTCATGCTGTCACCTTCTTGTTGCGAGTTGATGACCGCGTCGGCTTCTGTGCCGACTTGGGCGATGCCTTGACCTTGGGAGATGCCTTGCCCTTCTTAGGAGTGGGCTGCTTGGCCTCCTTCTTAGGCGTGGCCTTCTCCACTTCCTCCTCTTTCACGGACGCGGAAGCAACCTCCTCCTTAATAGTCTCAGTCTTCTCCTCGATAGCCTTAGGGGCCTCGCCATTCTCAATAGCCTGGGGTGCCGGCGCATTCTTGACCACCGTAGGCTTGTAGCTGTAGCCAATAGCCTTGAGCTTCTTAGCGTTATCTAGACGCCTTTTATTTTCGCGCTCAACCTTCTTGGCCCAGCTCGACTCGCTCTTGGGCTTTTGTAGCGACAAGGCCTCCATCTTGTTGTAGGGGATCTTCTTGAAGCGCTTGTTGGCGCCCTTCCACACGTCGGCGTGGAGCTTCTCCGTCGGCACAACCTTGCACTTAAGAATATGGCCGAACAACAGGTAGTTATCCATGGTCTTAGCCACAATGGTCGCGGTGCTCCCCTCGGAGAATTCGACAAAGGCAAAGTGTTTGCTGGCGCCGGTGCGCTTGTTGCGCGACATGCGCAGACGCGCAATGGGGCCAAACTGGCTAAAGTACTGCTTCATCTCGTTTTCGTAAAAACCGTGGGGGATGCGGCCAATGTAGACAACTCCTGACTGCTCCTTCTCGCCCGACTTGTTGTTCTTCTTGCCCTTCAACTCGGGAATCTTGCCGACGTCTTGACCAGGCTTGAAGCTGGACTTGGAAGGGCCTTCGTTGTCCGAGTCAAGGCCAGCGGCCAAAGCTTGCAACTCAGCATCAACCTCCTCCTCGACATCCTCGTCTTGGATTGTGATATCAGCAGCAGGCTCCTCCTCATCAACATCCATGGCATCCTCCTTTGACTCAGCCTTGGGCTCATCTTCCGGCTCAACCTTAGGAGTCTTGGCCTTCTTGGTCTTGGGAGTGGTCTTGCCCTTCGGCGTCGACTTGGGTTCAGCTTTGGGCTTCTTGGTCACGGAAGGGGAGCTATCCTCGGCAGCTAGAGAGGTAGTCAGTCAGTATGCGCCTCATATATATCGGCCAAAATCGTGATTGGGCGACGAGACACAAACCTTTGCGCTTGTTCTTGACGGGAGTGGCTTTGGCCACAGCGGGAGAGGCAGTCGCAGAAGACGCTGCGCAAAAAACAACAAGAAATATTAGTATTACTTCGCGAGCCCAGGATTTAAGAGGCACTTACCCGACCGTTTTCTGAGTTGAGGAGCCATTTTTTTTTAAAATGTGTAGATGGTATTGCGTCAACGAGAAAGGAGACTGTGTTGTGTTTCAATAGGCCCAAGAGTGAAGGCGCCGCGAGACTTGACAACTTGGAGGTGAAAAAAAAAGTTGTAAATTCTGCCGGGCGGTCTGCAGATAAAGCGATGCGCCCCACTAGTATACAAGGGTAGGAAAGTACTTCCAGAAGCCCAAACTCAGCGCCTATGCAGAGCCAGAAAGATTACGAGCTGTTAACTAGATTTATACATTCAGGTCAGGCAATATTTTGGTACGGCAGAACTTGCTTCAACGTCTACATGTTTGTCCAATCTGAGGCTAAATTACAGGTGCTATTATGAAAAGACGCTTCACTTTCGCTGAAGGTATGTGTTGGTTGTATTAGGGTTCGAACCCTGTGTTTTTCATGTAATAGAGAAAAGTGGACCCGTTGTGATATAACCGACATTAGCATTGAGTCCATGTTTTGAGCGCGACGTGCATTTGTTTGCTGTCAATCTACTAACATTTCATCATCCTACCAAAGTATTTCATATAAAACGCACGGCAAGTAGAAGGCAAGGCTGATTCTCGATTCTTGCCTTTACGCTCGACATACAAAGACTACGACGCAGCCAAAAAGACCATGTCGTCTATTGATCTATCCAGCACCGATGTGTGGGATGATTCCGCCTTGATAACATCATGGAACGATGCTCTAGATGAGTACACGGTAAGTACCCTCGAGATAAATGAACCCGAGATATAGAAGCTAACCGAAAAAAAAAATAGAAATATCACAGCATCTTCAACAAGGTTAAGACTGAGGCAGACCTTGAAAGAGAGCTCGCAGCCGCAGGGTATGTGCTCTGAAATCACAAAGGCAAATAGAACCAGATGCTGATTCAGCGCAAAATAGGCTCGGCGCCAACGGCGACTTGGTGTCTGAAGACAAGTATGACGAGCCGATGAAAGACGACGATGACGAGTATGAGCCCGAGTATGTGGAGGAGAAGCACGTGTCTTTAGGTTTATCGACAGAAGGATCGGCGAATCAAGAGCCATCTCTAAAAGTAAGTACTACATTCACAGTACAGGTGCAGACTGAAGTTATGGTTAAGGCTCGTTACTGCAGAGTTCTAATGACGTTGAATTTGCTTTTCGAATAGAAGCCCGAGCCCGCATCAGAATCGCCATGCATTCCCGCGAATATGGTCAGCAATGAACTTCCCATGCTCCAACACGGCCCTCTTGGACAAGGTATGGAGATAAATAAGCATTCTCAAGAATCTCTAAACGATTTTAGCGCTTATCATGACCCTGTGGGTCTCCAAGAAACAGTATGCTAACGAAGGTTGGGTATTCGCTGTGTAGTGAAAGATGAGACGCTAAAGAAGGCTTTAATGGGATGGTACTATGCGGGCTACTACACCGGTCTTTATGAGGGGATACAGAAAAAAGAAGAAGAGGCCCAAGAGGCTGCCAAAAATGATACCCAATGAGCCAAAGCGTTTGGTGAAGATTTTGTGATATTTTGTTGGGAAGTTTGAAAACAAGAGAGTATAATAGTTCATGATTTTGGCTTAGACAAGAGCAGTCTGTGAGTTCGCATTCATACAACTCCAAGGGAGTAGAACTTGGGCTTTTCATCAAATGGAAAGCAGTGAAACGCGGGCGGTGAAAAGCAGATAAGAAGACAAGTGAGTGATGTTATGTTTTCTCCGACGCGGAAGCCTGCATACATGTCAACATTGGCCCGGCATCTTGGCAAGAGATGACATATAGCTTAAATGGAACCGCCTCGCTAGCAGATAAGACCTTGCAATAGCCTCTCAATGAAAGAAAACTAGCGAGCAAGAATGAGAAGAATCAGCCTGGGCGTGTCAGGAACAACTCGGGCTGAAGAGACTCCGTGTTGGTCCTGCGGATCATTGCCATGAAGAAGGGAGCTGATGCGCACAGCAACATGGAGGGCGTGTTACAGCAAAACCTCAGATTTTACCTGTTCACCAGAGCTAGTTAGTTTTCTTATCCGGTGAGCCGGCGCATTACATGAAGCTTGGTGGGTTTATGGCGCTAAGTAGTGTTGTATCCTTGTGTTATGTTTTCAAGACAAGCATAAGCATATGTATGTATCTGTACCAAGGAGTGTAGGAAATGCCATTCAGATACACCATCTTGGGTGTTTTACTGGTCACCCAACCGTGTTTCACATGGCTGATAATGGTTTGTGAAACGGCGCCAGAGCGCGTACTGTGAAGCGAAACCTTAAATCGTGGCAAAGACACGTGCGAAGTAGTATTCGCCGGACTGTGGTGGTAGAGAGTGGGGCCGCACAGGGCGAAGAAGACCAATGGGAATGGAGCATTCCTGAAACGCTCCCTCGAAGGGAACAAGCGTCAAACATCGCTTCTGTCAAGCTTGGTGGAAGTGTCAGAAAAACCTTGATGTCACTGCTGCGAGAAAAGGTGAAAAAAATGGCGGCCTCGTTGCGGTTATCCGTGGACAATAGAAGGACAGATGCATGTTTGATTCGGATATTTAGAAGACGCTACGGATATATGTGCATTCTCCATACACCGAGTCCACGGTAAGCGCCAAAGACTTGCCAGCCAAGCCAGTTGATTCCACACACAAAAAATAGGCCCAAGTATCAGATGTTCTGGTAGAATATAAACACCAAACACTATCCGAGACCGCAAGTGCCACAGGATTTCGGAAACAGGAAAAATGTGGTAGCCAGAACGCGGAAGCTCCTCTTGCCTCTCGGCTTCGCAACAGCTTAATTGCCCAGAGAGCGTCATTGCGGATTGCAGGGGGGTGCCCAAGTATGAAATAGAGTTGTGGGGCTTGTTGTTTTCAGACCCGGAGCTCTGAAGCTCCGGGCTTGGGCCCACACCAGAAACCAATGCAGACCTGGCATACAGGGCTAGGGGAGGGTTGCCCGTTTCTAGAGTTCCTAATGCCTATGGCTGGGCTCGTTTCGATACAATCTAGGCTAGCCAAGAAGTGGCCGCACTGTTGTCTACCAAGAGTCTCTCTGTCCAAGGCAGAAGAACGGATAGCCCTTTTTCCCTGATCGCTCATATGATAGCGAGAGCTCTCTGTCGGGAACTCCTTAAAAAACAAGGATTGCAAACTCGTGATAGATCGTGTGTTTGATAGCCAGCCCGGTTTCCTTAACGAGGCAGTGCTCTCTGACTTTTGAGCTTCTGCCCGTACATTTCTTGCTCATGATCGCCATCTTCAAACAAAGGTTGTTGACATAGGACTAACTCGGCCTGGTCGAGCGGCGCCTCCGCTCCGCTGTTTTAAGAGAGGCCGTCTGCCATGTTCTCTTTTCACTGTCCTCCTCTCTTCTTCTCTCCTTTCCTTACCATCTTTCTGCAACCTCAAGAATAAGTCGTGTGTGCTTGGCCGCCCACTATCAGCTGTCTTTCCTTTCTTTTCTGTTTGTTAATTTTCGCTTCTCACCGAGTCCGGCACTCATTTATCTTTAACCCATACTTTTTTTATTCACCACTCTCGCCTTCTAATATCCAAACTCCCGCGTCCTGCTCTCCCTGTAGCTTGACATCTGATAACAAAAGCCGGTCCTTTTATCCTTTCCCCTATCCCCTTATTAATCCATCTCCTTCTATACTTAATTCTCCACCCATACGAATAGTCACCATGAAGTTCTCAACGATTCTTGCTGCTACTCTGGCCCCCGTGGTCTTGGCCAAGACTGTAGCCAACAAATTCCCAGTTATTAAGCGGGAAGAATTCGATATTCAAAAGTCCCGCGACCGCCCGAGCAGTCCCAACCCTTTGGCCGGCCTTCTTGGCAACAAGAACACCAACGTCATTGTCGTTTTGTGGAACTTCCCCGGTGGCAACGCCGCTACTACGCCTATGGACAAGACCATGGTTGTCACGCAGACCGTATTCGTGCCGGCAGACGGCGCCGCCGCAACCCCGCCCGCAGAAAATAAAAAGGACGAAAACAAGGCCCCTACTAGCGAGCCTCCCGCCAAGGGCACTGGCACTGGTGAAGCAGTAGCTGCGGGTGCCACACACACTGTTACCGTTGGTGGTCCTCAGGGTCTGTCATACTTCCCCGAGTCTGTTAACGCCGCTGTTGGTGATGTCGTCAAGTTCGAGTTCCTGTCGCAGAACCACACCGTCACCCAGTCGACTTTCGACAAGCCTTGCGAGGCCTTGTCTGGTGGCATGGATTCAGGCTTTATGGCCAACGCCAACAACAGTGTTGTTCCTCCTCCCGCTATGGCCATGCAGGTTTTGACCTCTGAGCCCCTATGTAAGTCACTACTGCAACACTTCATCGTCTGTATCATGATACTAACCCAGCTTCTCTCATCTAGGGATGTACTGCGCTCAGGGAAACCACTGTGGCCGTGGTATGGTTTTCTCTATCAACCCCAGCGCCGAAAAGACCCACGCCCAGTTCCAGGCGCGTGCCATTAACACCACGGCTAAGGGTCTCGTTGGTAGTAAGCTGACTGGAGGCACCGGCATTCCTGCTGTGGCAGCTCCCGCCGTTCCGGGAACCAACGGCACGAGCACTACGCTATCTCCCCCATCCAGCGTGCAAACCGGAACCCTCACCGGTACTGGAACTCTACAGGCCGATGGCTCATGCCTATGCTCGGTCCAGTGCGGTACTGGAGCTTTCCCCGCCGCTGCCCAGGGTGTGGGCTCATTTGGCGGCAATCCCGGTAAGCTCTTTGCGGCCTCACAAACTACTTGAGTATATGGCTAACAGGTCTTCAGGCTCTATTTCTATGGCTCAGGCTGCAGGTGCCATGCCTCCTGCCTCACGCCGTCTTCGCCGGTCCTGGGCTGGCGCTGGTGTGAATGGCTTCGGAGGTAGATATTAGAAGTATGTCGTATTTGACAAAGTTCTACCAAGATGTCTGATAGTCGTGGAGTATGATGGGGCAAACAGCCCTGGAGGCGGTGTTTTCAGTGTGAAGAGACGATGGATATCAACCGGAGTTGGGTTATTGTTTTTAGCTCCAATGTTTGTGAGCTCTATCTTTGTTTGTGATCTTTGCCTGTGCTGTTATTTGTTTAATTCCCTTTGTTTCTATGCTTCACGATATACGATGGCGAAAAGGTCATGGGCTCTGGAGGCTATCCATCTTTTCTTATGGCTGGGAAGAGGGAGCAATGCAGACGACCCTTTCCCAGCTTTACCTAGATATAAAGCACAATATTGAAAAGAATACAACCAATTCAGACAAGCAAAGTATGCATGGGGCGAGTGGATTCCAACATGTTCTGTTGCGATGGAGTTCCGGCCTAGGGACTGACCTGGAACGGTGATCAGACTTATGTCTAGTACATGGGGTCCAGGAATTTCGCGATCCGTGCAAGAAACAACTCCCACGTCGTTTGAGGGGGTCGTTTCAGATTTTGTTTAGAGTCTAGGGGGCCGGCGCTTGAGCAGCCGGTAAGGCAAGTCCGGGACATGTTAGTAATCGTCAGCTACTATTGACCGTAGGCCAATATAGAGAGTCAACACCTGGTACAACTGAGCTGGACAACGACTATAGAAAATGTCAAAAAAAGATTCATAGTAATGGCCTTATCTTTAGTGACTGTAGCACATAAGGACAAGATGGTCTAGGAGATCACAAAGGAACTGTGCTCTTCTCTAATAACTAGTCTTTACATTATTCCTGGTAAATCAGGTATATGAGCCTCCATAAAACTTCCTCGTCCAGCAATGGCGTATGGTTGCCACTCCCGTAGCAGTCTTGACTGTCTATGTAGGAGTTTTCCCTAATGATACTTGTTTACTTCTTCGGGGCCTCCGCCTGCTTGCGAGCCTCGGCTACGACACGATGACCAGTGTTAGTAGACATGGTAGCTTTGTTGACCGAGTTCCACGGGCAAAAACTCACCAGCCGCCTGCTTCTTGCGCATGATATCAGCAGCAGACTCCTTAGCCCGCTGCATCTCGGATCCGCTCTGGGAGTTTGCCTTCTTCTGTACTGGGGATCAGCATACATGTCAAGCAGAAATAGGGGTGAAGTCAGCAGTTTGAGTGCAGCTACAAGCACTTCAAGATCAACATGCGTTGTCGTCATCAAAGATGTGTGTGCGCTTCTTCATGAGTGGATCGCTCATCTCCGCATAAGCCGGCACTCTACTATAGAGAAGAGACCACGGCCAGTGGAAGGTTACAGTTCCACGTCGCATCATACCACAGCGCTACATTCATGGCCGCAACCATGTCCCCATTTGCAATCATAACCACACTCGACATACCTGGCCGGCCTGTTTTTTCAAGTTGGCCTCACGAGCCTTGTCACGCTGGTTTCCGCGAGCCATGATGTACACTAGAGAGCTTGAGAGCGACACGAAAAGGGAGGATGAAAGTGAGAAAAAAACGTGCAGTGCACTATAAAAAAACAGAAGAGGTGTCTGCAGAACAAAGCGAACATGAAGACAAAGGCGTTAGAGTTGCAATTGGCGGAAGAAAAGCCTTGCGCAAAGTTATATCATGGAACTTGGGTCATCGAGCAAAGGAGGAGGGCCCCATTTTTTCTTAACCCTAATTAGATGACCCGGGGTTTGTGATGATGTCTTAAAATAGTAGTTAGTTAGCAACCTTTCGAATCACCGTGTAACTAGTTAATCATGTAGACACATAACTGGTTGTTACTTATGTATGGTTGCAAATATCTAGTTGATGTCTTCATCTTCCTTTGTGTTTCCATAATAGCTATTATGAAAGCGCCAACGCCCTGGCTACGGTAAAAGGTGCCCGTGAGACGACCAGCGTGGCAGAAGCACTTAGAAGACTACGTTCCACATCATGTAGTTAACTAGTCAAGATGCATCTGTAGTCATGGTCAACTATACATAGTTACATACATACATGGCTAGATTGGTTTATCACGAGACCAAAAGAAGACAAAAGAGCCTAGCTCTCGGTGGGCGCCCGTGCTGGATCGTCGAGCTGATATGAGCAAGGAGACCTTGTGTGTCTACTGAATAGTTATCGCCAACCTGCAAACAAGAAGCCGAGCCGCTGGAGCGCGTATGCCAGTAGTACAGAAACGGGCGCAACGGAGTTTATAAGTGCGGGCAATAGGTCAGGCAACAGGTTAGTGGCTCTCAATTGCAGCCTCCCGTTTTACTTGGGCGTCTAAGATGGGCCTGTATGTTCCTGACTTGATTGGTCCACAAGCGCCCAACGGGCATGTTAGTTGCAACAAATCTGCAGCACAAGTACAAGGGAACAGCGTATCGGGCTGCAGGGGTCCGAATGGAAAGTAAAAAATAGAATAGGCGGAGTGTGAAGTGAAGGCTGTGGAGGTAATGTAGGCGGTTGAAAGAAAGAATGAAGCAGCTTGCTAGCTAAAGGAATCACAAAGCGTGGAAGATACAGAGTGATACCAGCATGTTTATGTGTAGCTCAGTACTTATAGTCAACCATATAAAGCATATAATTGAGTAGGTCTCGTCTAGAACATTTGATGATAGTAGCTATAGCAGGCCCTTACCAACTGCTACGAATAAGGCCCAAACCGCCCCAAAGAGCACCGGCTACCCACCTATCCGCCCTCCAACAGTTTTCAACCTCATCTGTTTTCCCTATTACCCAAGCTCGCGCAATTCATTGGACTACAGGCTCAGAGTAGATTCTTCTTGCAGGTTCTGAAGGATACAGAATTCTCCACAGCCCTGTACCCCTCCCCTCCCCTTGTCCTTGTTCAAGTTTCAAGCAGGCCTTCTTCTTTGTACTACACCAAGGCGGCTATTCATCCTATCCATTCATGCGCGACAACGACAATCCTCTCCTTGAATGAAGACCCGCCTTGGCCACCAATCCTTGGAAGGACGAACATCAGATCGAAGTTGTTCCTGGGGGTGATATAAGCAGAGCGGCTGATGCTCTTGCGGTGGCAAGGGAAGTACAAGTCCAGAACAAATTATATTTTCTTTGTTTCTTTCCCCTACTCTTATCTTTGTGATCTCCTCGTCATCACAATATCAAAGACTATTGTAAAACACTACTCTCTCTTCTTTGTCTTTTCTATTGATACGATTCTGGTTGCCCCCCAGCCAACACGTTGAGCTGTTATCGTGCGCATCCAGATTCGGCAGGCTCTCCTTCAACAAACCCGCAAATTCTCGATTTGGTGATCTTTTGTGCGCTCCTTCCTATTTTCTCTGCACCCTTTAAAAACTCTTTTCCGTCTCCCTTCTTTTCCCCTCTCTTCTTATCCTTCTTTTTTGATCTTTCTTCTTCTCAAGTGCTTTTTTTGTCTTTCGTCCATACTGTTCTTTGTCTCATCATACTTTCCTACTCATAACCTTGTTTACGTTCTTCTTACCGGTTGCTTTGGATTACTCGCGGTAGATCCTGTTTCTTTGCAAGTGACAGACATATTGTGAGCCTCATCAATCGTCGGCCATCTTTACTTCCATCAAGTCAACACTGTTTTTTTGGCTGGTCCGAAACACACGACTTAATTTTCAAGGCTCTTCTTTCATCTTCTTTTAGTGAGTGACATTCAAAACCATTCCACTTGTTCTACTTGTTCTGCTGCTAATGGATACTCTGTAGCCTCCAGGTTTGATACCGGAATTACTTCCTTCTTTACTTCAAAACCCTTTATTACCCTCCTATTTACATTACTCCACGATGCTCAACCTATTCGAAAACCCTGCGCTATGCGGCTCAGGACATCTTTTTCTCAATGTTCTCCGCGCCTTCACCATCATCACACTTCTGTGCATCTCTGCATCATGCTGGGTAATGGTTGTCATGACCGGTAAAAACGGCTCCTTTTTCTTTTTCGATGCCGTCTCCCAGATAATTGCCTCGCTTGTGTCCCTCTGTCTCATCACGTCCGAAGTTGGTCTTTTCCGCGATTTTTACGAGCGTAACTGGCCCGTTATTTCCTCTAACCGTGGTCTTACTTGGCTCGGTTCTGCCATCACTGTGCTCGCCTGTCATGTACTTGGTCAGCTTAACCGGCCCCAACTATCGCAGGATGCTATTGGCATGCCGCTTTGGCGTCTTGTTCTGGCTTCAGGAATTCTGGGCCTCATCTTTGGAATAGGAAACATCGCCGCCAGCATCGTTTTCCGCGATCCCGAGCATCAAATCAACGCTCGAAACATTCGCTCCGACGGCTCATTGGCTGGTAATAGTGTCTATGCAGCATCATCTGCCTCCTCAACTATCTCTGATCACATACATCACGAGAAAGTTTCTGCCACCAGGCGTTGGACTCAAAAGCTCTCTCCTTTCAATGGTGGCGGCCGGCCTAAAATCAGTCACCCCTATGAACACTCGGATATTGAGGCTCAAAACGACGCAGGCTATCTAGATGACCGCAGAAGTCCGATAGTGCCGGAGCTTTTGCGCCCCCAGACTGCTATGCATCCTATGAACACTACTAACGCTGGCGTTTCTCGATACAGTGTTGTATCTCATTTAAATCGCTTCTGAGTGATAATCGAGATTCAATGCCACCGACTGTTCTTCCCACACCTAATCTTGAAGTCCTTTAACCAAGACTACTTTACCTCGAGCCACTCTTTTGCGCTTTGCTCTATTTTCCCCCTTGCATCTCTAGAATTTGGCCTTTTCTTTGCTCTTTTTAGAAAGGCTCCATCTCCCTTCTTTTCGTCATCTTTTTGCTTGTTTTCTTTTTCCGTTTACGATACAATAACTTGCCTGGGTCGTTACGGGTTGGCGTTCTCAAGGCCACACCAGTCGTTTTTCTTCATGCATTGCTAGTCAATCGTTTATCACGAGTTCGGCTTCGCTCCTTTTGTTTCTGTAGATCAATAAAACCGTTCCCCTTCATCCCAAAGAACTTGAAATCTTGAAGTGTGCAGCAAATAGTTAATTCATGACATTTCGGTCGTTTATTAGTGTTAACTAGTTATCGGAAAAATTGAGCCCAGTAACCCTAGTGACTTTGTACTTGCATGGAATGGGCTGCGTTACACAGGTCGTTCTTGCCTAGCATTTGTGGCGCTCATGCTTGCAGCGCCACATGATTATCTTGATCACGTGATACTGATAGTGGCGCAGTAGCTCTTATCGACCCTGCAGACCTAAAGGCGCGACCTCGAACTCTGCATCCATCTTCATTCATCTCATCTTGTTCAGCACAGCGCCTTGTCACTTCATCTATTTTCTCTCTTGATTTCATCCCATAAATCCTTTACGATTATCGACTCTGCGCTATTAATCAACCTGGGATCTTGCTTTTCACCTTTGTTTGCGACAGGTTGCCCACGACACTACATCCTATTCACGGCTGGCGTTTTCGGTGAAGAGGGCATTTTTCTTCTTTGCTCTTCTCTTTCTTTTCATCACGGTTTACGCATCAAACGAATACGAACGCTCGATATAACGCCGCTCGACTTGAGGACCGCTGGAGATAGCTAAGAACTGCTACGAATTGATTTTCGGTACACTGACCCGTCACGACCAGATCTACCCTCTTGCTTGGCTTTAACTCGTTAAAGTCTTGCTTCGATAACGAGTGAGAGTATTTGCGCCAACTCTCAAAAAGGCTGTGCTTGCGACTTGGGCACCACCTGATTAAGGCTACCTTGCTAGTTGGGTCTCGACCACTGGGATAATAGCTCTCAGCGGGAGCTCTTTGTCTTCGTTTTTGCCGATCGAACTTGGCGCAAAGGCTTGCCGCTGTACCAAGTTACTGCTGGATAAGCTTGGGTCAGCCCTTGGAGGATTCTCAGGAGCCAGCTCTTGTGATTGATATAAGCAGACTTTGCTCGCTGTGCTCATAGTAGACAGCTGTCACTTTTGATTCGGCTTGCTCTGTCAAGTATCAGGATCGGGCAGCTCTTAACGAGCATTTGATTACCAGATTCTCGTTTCGTGTTGTCTTTCTGCATTGGTCATTTGTCTTTTTGTCGTGTGGAGGAAATATAAAGCAAGAAACAAAACAAAAAAAGGACACACCAAGCTTCTCCCTGTCGCTGTAATCTCTTAACCAGCCAGCTTGCTGCAGCAGTGTTGACTCCTTTCTGTGTCTACCTAACCACCCCTAAGAATCCGTGTCCCCTCTTCTTCTTCCTGCGGTTGTATTACAGATACGGTGTAAATACTTGGCAATTTCACACCTTGAAGCTGTAACGAGATTGTTGGAGAAAAGCACCAAGACAAGCTTCCAGGTGACTTCTCGGGCCCGACCTGACTTGCTCTCCACCATCAGATCTTCTGTTATCTTTTGATCTTCAAGCTCACTGGCAAGAAGTTTCTTTGCCTCTAGCCTGCCCATTCTTCATCACTTCTGCCGTTACTTTGTCTGTTGTAGTAGACCACCTTCATCATTTCACAATCCCCAACCACTAGCTATTATCATCACATTAGAGTTGATAACTCGCTTCTTTGTACAGAACATCAAAGAAAGCGAACCACTTCCAGGGCATAGAAATACTCCTTCATACTAACGAGTCTTTTCTGCCTTGATTAATCCAACGTGGTGGCTAACCTCTGGCTACTACTGAGAATAGTTTCCGCTGCATGGGATACTCGTTACCCTCTGCAACCGAAACCGCGTCCATTTACGGTACCCAACCGCCTTACCCAAAAAGGCCAACCATATAACCTGGTCGTCCGGTTAACAACACAAACGGTAACCTGAAAATGGCTGACTACGAGAGCACCGCTGGTGCTGAGGTTGCCGAGGACTTCCGCAGCGCACTGGAAGACATGACCACTGTCCTCCGTGTTGAGATCATGGGTTTATGTCAAATTGCTCGCGAGAACACCGAATTTGCCGTCGATATTGCACAGACTCTGCAATCATACATTCTCAAGGTATGTACTTCAACAATCCGGAATGACCAACTTCTTGTGATCATCGGGATCACTGTGCTGACTCACTCATTTCATATAGGCTGCTCCTCATCGAAAACTTCCCGCGCTGTACGTGCTCGACGCTATTGTCAAGAACGTTGGCACTCCCTACACGCTATATCTGGCTCCCAAGTTGTACTCTATGTTTCTAGAGTCATACGCCACTGTTGATTCCAACGTCCGCCGCAAGATGGAAGAGATGCTTCGCACATGGAAACAGCCTGTGCCCGGCTCTATCGACACACGCCCTGTATTCCCGCTTGAGGTTGTGCAGCCGATTGAAGATGCGCTTATGAAGGCGTCTGCTTCTGCTTTTCAGGCTCAACAAAAGAACATGGTCGGCCGACCCCGTGTTGTCCACCCCCGGGACACTCCGTCTCCTCACGCGCGCATTCACTCACCGTATGGCCCCCCTCCTGGAAGCGGAGGCGTATTTAATCCCTCACTAGGCAAGCAGGTACGTTTACTTTCTATATCAAGGTCTTGGTGGATATAAAATGACTGACATCTCTATCAGGGAACACCCCCTCCCACAGGACCACACCCGTCTGCCAATGGTAGCCAGGGATCCGTAAACTATGAGACTCTTAAGAATGACGTAGAAAATCTCATTCAAACTCTTCACCTTGCGGGTGTCAAGTATCCACATGACGACTCGATTCCCAAGAAAACCCAGGCTCTTCTTGACCTCCAGGGTCTCTTTAACAAGGGCGGCTCCATCAATCCCGATCAGTTAGGTCTCATTAAGAAGCAGGTCGATGATCTGGCGGCTGGCGTCCGTGCTAACTATCCGGACGTCATACTGCCTCAACGTGCACCTTCAGTGTCTGCGGCGCCTCCTGCGGCACCCCAAGTTACTCTTGATTCCATTCTCGGCCGCGGAGCTCTTGCTACATTGCTTGCTTCTCGACAGGCCTCTAACTCTACTCCCAAAATGCCCCCTTCGCAGCCAGCCACAATGCGCAACGCTCCACCACTAATTCCTCTTGCTGCTCCGGTTGTACCTGTCATGACGCAGCCTGTGGCTATTCCGTCCACCGCTTCTGTTCCCGCACCCGCATCTGTGAATAGTGCCATGACTTTGATGCAACAGCTTCGCCGGGCTGGAATTCTGCCTCCTCCTAGTGGGCCTTCATCCTCCAGAAGCACACCTACTCCAGCGCAACCCACTGTTCATGCAGCTCCCACGGCTCCCCAAAACTATCAAATGCCGTCACAGCAAATACCACCTCCTGTACTCCCTTCTATCATTGTTAATGCCCTGGCCGCGCAGCGCCAGCAGCAACAACAGCAACAGCAGCAGCCCAGGACACCTTTGGTAGAAATGGGAGACATTCAACTCGACTCAGCATCTCTTAAACAAGAGTAAGTACTTTGCACATCTACTATTCCCGAAACTGTACTAACTATGTCTCTAGCCGTCCTTATCTCTTGTTCACGATGCTCGAGGGTTTGGGAAAACCCTGCTCACAATGTGGCCGCCGTTTCAAAAATGACGATGACGGCCGGAAAAAGCGTGTGAACCACATGGACTGGCACTTTAAGGTCCATCAAAGAAGCGTTAAGGCTGAGAAGCACGGTCAACATCGTAGCTGGTATCTTGATCATAAGGTATGTTCGAACTTTTGCACCACTTTACATGCTATGAATACCTTCTAATGCTCAACGTAGGAATGGATCACATCCCGTGAAATCATTGACGCCGATATTCCTGATGTCACCCCCGCCACCAACGCCGCCCCTAAAGTGCCCGAAATCCAATACATCCCCGTGCCAGATCCAAGCGAAGGTGTCAATACCACATGTTCCATCTGCGCCGATAGCTTTGTAAACAAGTGGCTTGACTCGGCACAAGAATGGGTCTGGCTTGACACATTGCGCATTGGAAACAAGGCATACCACGCTAGCTGCTACAACGAAGCTTTCCGGTCACGCAACACGCCAGAGCCCGTGCTTGGGAAGCGGAAAGCAGAGAGTCCAAGCCGCTTCATGGCAGAAGGAAAAAAGTGGCGCGCCGAGGTTGTATGAACTTTGGATGTGGCTTCTGCTGAGAACTTTTGGAATGGGTAAGGCGTCATGATTGGTTCCGTGGAGTTTGTTTGATGTCTGGTAGTTATCACCAAGCACCAAGACTACAGCCCGTTCCTGTGGTTAAATACTGGTGTCTTGTTATTTTTCTTTTTTTGCTTCTTGTCACCGTCCTATGATCAGGATTACTTGGTAAATGGGTGGATGGAGTCGGTAGGCGTCTTTGTATTGGTTTGGTGTATGGCGTGGTCATCTTGAGGATATTGGCCACACATTTGTGGGAATCCCCTATTTGATGCTTGGACTAATAGCACGTTTGAATTATATGCAAATTCCAAATTCCGGAGTCCATCTTCTGTACAATCCGTGACTCAGCCTGATGTTGTTCGTGGCCACAAGTCCCTAACAACCTCGTGATATTTACCGGCTGCTACACAAGGGCAACTACCACATCACCCACACAACACGCGGCCAATTAGAAGTCTGTCCTTTCAGTAGACTCATAGTTTTGGGCCCTGTACTTCTTCTTCCATTCACTTCAATGTTTTTTTGCTCAGGCCGGCGAAATCTCTTCCCAACACATACTCAACAACCGGCTGAGTCGGACTTGACTGACCAGAACGGCCTGCCAATTCCGCCACCGCATCATATTTTATCATTTACGACTTCTTGCTGCCACGTCAATTTCCAATGAATTTGCTCTTGGTGTAAACAGTTTTGCTTTCCTGCATTATTACTCAAGTAGTGCCTGTGTCGCCCATGGTCAGTCTCGACGTGGCGTAACCGTTCTTGAGCTAAATCTATCAATGGCTCCACTAACTCGTGGTTGTTATCACTAGGCTTTCGCCCGTGGTGGGCCGACGGCAAAAAGCCAAAGGCTTGTCAATCAACACAATGTTGCCCGACGGCAGCCGTCGCTGGCGGATGTATTCCCCGTCGAGTTGATCCTCGCCATCGCTGAGTTTCTCAATATTTCCGGCCTCAACAGCCTGATGAGATGCGGCCGCTGCTTTTACAACACTCTCAGTGCATATTTGTATCGACGGGATGCCAAGTTCAGAAACGATGCCATCTTCTTTTCAGTACTCCGCACAACTATCGATGAGCGGTTGCATTGGAGCACCATTCTCAGGAGCTTGCGATTTGGCGGTGATATCAACGCCCTGCATCTCATGGTCGGAAATGAAATCGGGATAGCTACCCTGCGGCCAATCCACCTTTCTATTATCATGAGAAACAACCCACACAACATCGACCGACTACTGTGTTACGGGGCGCTTCCTGAGTGGCCAGCTCTCGACGTGCAGAACCTGTCATCCTTTCTACTGCCGAAATCAATATATTTTCACAGCTTAATCTTGCAAAAGTTCAACATTGCAAAAAAGGTTCCCACCTCGATTCTTGCAATGTGCAGTATCTTGTACCCGAACGACAACTCCAATGTTCGCATGTTTGATGCTCTATTGGAGGCTGGCATGCCACGAGATGTTCATGTACCCGGACTTGGTCCTACTACCATACTGCACGTTGCGGCCCACCTAGGCTTGACGCAGCTCGTTGAGGCCTTAATCACACGACACGGATTTGATATCAATCACCAGGATGCTCGCGGAAAGACACCGTTACATTGGGCAGCCCACCGCTCGGTCAACCGGACAGGACGAACAGTTCAATATTTACTAAGCAATAGAGCGCAGCCAAATATCAGCGACTCCTGGGGGTGGACCGCTCTGCATACTATCGCTATATGGGGTAGGATCTCCAAGTTTAGTCTTGACATCATGACAATGCTTTTACTCGCTGGAGCAGATCCAAACCTCGGGACACCTTTAGAGAATTCAGCCTTGGGGCTTGTCATCAACGCATCAATTTTGCTAGAGAGTTCACGTGCATATCGCGTCAAGGCAGTCAGTCTTTTACTAGACTTTGGAGCCGAGTACTCGGACCGACAAATCCTAGACTTATTCGAATCGGAATGTAAACGCACAGCCAAGTCCAAAACGGTAGACAGACGACATCTCGACAACTTTGACCAGCTCGTTACACGAATGATGTGGCCACAAAATCCATCAGAGGAAGATTTAGTTGGGTTTGCTTCGAGCAACAAGTTTCCAGGGAGTGCGCAAGTCTAGTACACAATGGCGCAGGGTAGCCCTGAAGCATTTTGCGATATCCTATAGGAAGTGCGCGAAAAGGCATGGCGCTTGCTCCCAAAGGAAAAGAGAACAAAGGTTTGGCCAGTGATGCAACCACCAAAAAATGCATTGCAGCAAAGCTTTTCCAAAGACGGGCTTGTTCTGCTCTCCCTTTTACACCGCCTCCAAGCTGATAGAACCGTAATCGATGCATTTGCCGATCTTGTACGGTCAGCCTCGACCTTTGCACCGCATAACTATGGGCTCAGTTGTCTAATTAGGCGGTTTGCAATGTGGGGGTTTGATTTTACACAGCTATCAACAATGGGCGGCGGAAATACGCTTCTCCATGAAATGGCTATATGTCGTTCTCGCTGCCGAGAGTCCAAGAATCAAGCCAGAATGTTCTTCTGGTGGGCCCAGTCTGTTCTCGCCCTCCGTGAAATGGGAGTAGACCCCAAGAAGACTAATATCAAGGGACAAACAGCTCGGGATATTTTGGAGGCTCAAGGCCATGTAAAACGCAATTCTGCTGAGTACTTGCTGTTGGACTTTGAAGAACGCTTTCACGATGCGCTGTCGGCACAAAGATATTCCCGTCAACAGCAATCTGGTAGCCATGATGGTGGTCGAAAACGGAGCAAAAGAAGACCAGAAACCCGCCGATTACCAACATCATTACAAGTAATCACGCCTGTTGCAACGCAGGAATGACGGGAGCCATGTCAGTGTTTAGATTGGAAACAAGGCACGGAGGTCGGAGATGGTCAGCACCACCAAGAAACCTCGGGTATCGACTGGTACGGGGAAACTAAACATCAGCTCATCATGATTATTATTTATGCGGAGAAACAGGTACATGGCCAAGAGGTCACCTACTTTCTAGTTAGCGAATATTTCCTAGTGTTTCGTGCTGCGTGTGTACGAGACTTTTGTTTCATTGTTACAGCGTTTTCTTTTTTTCTTGATAATTACTTGTGTCTCTTTGACTTTGGACAGGGGGTGTGGTTGGCATTTGACGAAGGGGTCATCAGTAAGTGAGGACTGCGGGTTGATATAAAGAAGAATAACAAACTATTTCCATTACTTAATGTAACTAGTTATCCTTCTCCGTACCTAGTCCTTCTAGTATCATGATTTCTTGGCTGAAGGTTATTTCGTCTAGGAGGGAGAAGAGTGTCAAAGAGGAGAATGAAGCCGCGGATAAGAGCGAAGAGCGAACGGCGGATGGCCAAGGGAAGGGGGCCTGGTGTTTAATTCGGATGTTTGGGCTGTTGTTTTATGTGTCTGTGCTTGGGCTTTGTGAGTTGTCTTGGTTGACTAGCAGAAGTTGAAGCAAAAAGCAGCTAGATCGAGAAAAAGGAAAAGAAAAAGAAAAACAGGGAAGAGAGAAAAGAGGGAAATTTGGGAGGGGGAAATCAAGAGAGAAAAAAGAACACCAAGGAAGCCTGGTGGAAAGTGTAAAGAAGCATTATAGAACGAAGGATTGAGGGAAAAGAAAGCGTTTATTAATTAACTTTATTTCAGGTCTCGAACATCTTGGTTCCAACGACCATCAATGAAGGGTCCCTTCCCTCCTGTCCCCTCCGGCCCCAGCCAAGGTCCAAGGGAAATCTATACATATCACGTAGAGTGGGGGGGGGGCGTGCGGAAGATTTTTTCAAGAGGCCAAAGAGGCAGCGAGGAACAAAGGCTAGCTTAGCTGGCTATCGCCAACTAACAGCGAGTGCTAAGAAGCCAAGAGCCAAGATGAGCGTGAACATGGACATGGGGGACAAGGACTTGGGGACCAGGCCAGGGCACAACAGGCTGAGCGGAGATAAGGTCAAGGGATGAGATGAGGATAGGACGGAGCGGAGAGAGACAAGACGAAGAACCGGTAGCATGAGCTAGTTGGCTGGCACAAAGCAGGGCGCTAGCAGGGTGCTACCGAGGCTGTCTCAGGTTACATGGCCGGCGCTCTACGTTTACACAGAAGATAGGCACGTCGTCTCCTTGCGAGTAGCGACCAAGGCGTGGTCTCCCCCCCTGGCTCGGCTCTGGGTCTAACGGAAGATGCCATGACATGGCATGCCAGGCCAGGCCATGTGTAGTTGTGCTTCCTATTTGGGGAATCTTGCTAGTTTGGGAACCAGTGTTGATGTGTTTGGCGTTTTGTGTTGTTAAGTTGTTCGCGATTATTCCTCTTTTCTTTTTCCGCGGATGATGAAGCACACGCGGTGCAAAAATCACACCACGGCGATAGCAGATTTACACACTTGTACTTGTTTTTACGAGTATATCATGAGCATCTAGTGGTACAACAGTTTCGTTTTGTTCACCTTTAACGGAGGTCAATGGGAGGAAGGCCCTCCCTCGCTTGTCAAGGAAAAAAGAATGATGCCCTCCGCCTCAGAGTCTTCTACAACGCCACGACCAGTAGCATATAACGACGACGACAACGACGACATGTCGCGGCTCAAATATGCCGCACAGGCCCAGGCAACACCACGCCTTAGCAGCCGCAGTATTTCGGCTCCGCACTTCTTTCGGGCTAGTGGTCTGATGTTGTTTTTTTTTTTTTTTTCATATATTCACATGGTTAATTATCCAGGAATACAATGTCCCAGAGGGTCTGGGCGGTGCAGACGACAGGATGAACAATACTCTTTTTCTTCTTCGTTTTCTCTCTGTCATCCCTTCTTCTCCTCCTACCTCCCCGGCCGGAGGAGGGGGAGGCTGTACCAATGTCACAACACATCAGCAGGCTCGCGTCCCGTCAAGCTGCTACTCGCTTCTGCTAAAGAAGCTGCAGCTGCGGCGTAGAAGCTTGGGGAAAAAAAATGAGAATTCGTGTTAAGCACATGCCGTGATAAATGGGCATAATAAAAGGGAAAAAGAAAATCAGAAAAAAGGAACTCGGCCCCACTTATTCGTCCTGTCATTTTTCTGGTACTAACTACTTGTGTGTATGTTGGTACTTACCCCACAGGTTTCAAACAACAATAGTATTCCCCGACATTTTCCCGGACGCAAGTGTGAGTGTCACATATACAATCAACCACAGCCACCGTCAACTTCGAACGACAACCCCAAGAGCCTAAGCTCTTAGACCGCTTCTACCCTTTTTTTTTTTCGTTTTGTTCCTGGGCGCCATCACACAGCCGCGCAGGGGCGCCCCGTTCTTTTCTCTCCCCCCCCCGCTCTGTCGTCGTCTCTACACCCCCCCGCCTACAACACACACACACACACAGATGGCCCCAGTCAATGCCCTGGTGGCCACTCCGCCTGCACCAGCCGACACCGCCGCCGCCGACACTTACGAGCAGGCCCACGTGCACGCCGTCTACGAGTCCATCGCCAGCCACTTCTCCGCCACGCGCCACAAGCCCTGGCCGCTGGTCTGCTGGTTCCTGCAGTCGCGCCGCCCCGGCGCCGTCGGGCTCGACCTCGGCTGCGGCAACGGCAAGTACATTGGCGTTAACCCCGCCGTCGTCCTGCTCGGCTCCGACCGCAGCGAAAGCCTCGTGCGCCTTGCCCGCCCGCGCACCCGCTTCGCCACGCCGGCCGCCCCAGCCCCAGCCCGCAAGGCCCGCGGAAATGCTGCCATCCAGCCGTCGCTGCCGCCGCCGCCAGCTCCTATCCCGCCTGTCACAGGCGGCGACGTCCTGGTCGCGGACTCGCTGGCCTTGCCGTTCGTTCCAGGCGCTGCAGACTTTGCCATCTCGATTGCCGTCGTGCACCACTTCTCGACGCGCGAGCGGCGGCGCGACGCCGTGCACAGGATCCTCGCTTGTCTGCGCCCGCGTAATGCTGCTGCTGCGAATGGTGTCAGTGGTCCTACCACCACCACCACCACCACCATTGACCTTCCAGACAGCGCGCGCCTAGAGCTGCCAGAGGGCGCAGTGGTCGGCGAGAGAGCGTCCGACGAGGGCGCAGCAGTGCACGCGGGCGAGGCGCTCATCTACGTCTGGGCGCTGGAGCAGCGCTCGTCGCGCCGCGGATGGGACGAGGGCGCAGCGCAGGACCAGCTGGTCCCGTGGGTGACCAAGAGCCAGCAGGCGCCTGCGGGCGGCACGGGAGCGCAAGTGGGCGCCGAGGGAGAGGCGGCGCCGCAGACAGAGCTGGACAAGACAGTGCACCGCTACTACCACTTGTATCGCAAGGGCGAACTCGAAGAGGACGTCCGCGCTGTCGGTGGTGAGGTTGTGCGGAGTGGCTATGAACGGGATAATTGGTGGGTTATTTGCCGCCGCAGGGCGGACTTTTCCATACATGCGTAGAGCTGTTTGTATAAATTACGTTGTGTTTTTTTTAAACCTCATTTACTTGAAGCATTTTTGGTGGCTTCTGCCTTGTGTGACGTTTGTATGTATGTAACTACTTGTTTTTGTTTCTTTCCCTCCTTCGTCTTTTAGTTGCAGATCTGGTCGATTTCAAACTAGTGCACGAAATTCATTCTTCATCCAAACTTTTTTTCTTTCTTTTCTGTGAGACTCTAAACAAGTTTGACATGCATGCATGCATATTATTCTTGTTTTTTTTTTTGGCAAGCGCCACAGGGTTATATGCATGAAACCCTAGATATTACCTTCAACTTCATCTCTTCACTGGAATCCTACTCTAGTTCCTATCGTCGTGGCCGACACTAGGCATGGAGACAGCTTTTGACACGTGAAGCGAGCAGACCAGCACAAGGCTTGTTTTGTTCATGTCCAAAGGGCCCTAGGTTACAGTGTGCTTTGATCCCCTTGTTCAAACTTTGTTCTCGAAAGCCATGTGTGTATTGTTTGCATGTAGTCATATATGTACACATACAGACACAAGAAAAGCTGCTGGACGAGGGGGGTGTCGGACGAGAGGGCCCGCTAGGTTTCGAGTTGTTGGTGCGCGCGAGTAAATATCGAGCGCAGAGACGAGAAGCGAAAAAAAAAAAAAGTCAAGGTTGCTTGCACACCAGCATACACGTACTACAAGCGCTATCGCTGATGCCAGAAATGCGCCAACTTGGCCCTGGCTCATTGATTGTTCTTTGGTTCAGACAAGGGGAGCCAATCGTCTATACCACCCCCCCCCCTAGTGTCAAAGTTCCGAGGCCCGGAGCAGTTCGTAGCAGATGGTTTCTCTGCCTGGTTTTTTTTTATTTGCATTGTTTGGAGTGGTAAATTTTTGCTGAGGTAGTATTCTGTGCTTTGTATGGACGAAAAAAAGTCAAAACCCAAAGACGCGACAACCAGTGAAAAACCAAGCAGGCAAAGGACGAGAGCAGAGGGAGGATGATATAACTTGTTAATGGCTCGGTTGGACTCTTTTTGCTTCTTCTTCTTTGTCTCTCATTGTTTCCCCTCCCACATAGTTGTATTTTTTTTTATTAACTACTTTGTTTGTGGCAGAGGAAAACAAATGAAGAAAAGAAGAACCCCTGCGAATCCCTGCTGCGAATCCCACAATTGAAACGTCAGGTTACCCATTTACTCGACATCCGACTACAAAAGATCCACGCCAGTGTCTCTCTTGTTACTGTTCGACTTCGCCTTTGTTTGGCATCCTCACAAGCCAAGACCCGAACCACCGAGTTCACGGGCAGCTGTGCACAATTGCGCCAAGCTCAACGAGTGGACACTCTTGGCTGCAACTAGTTCTTGTAGTGCTTGCGCTTGTGCTTTTGCCAATGTTTGTGTTGTGTGTGTCTTGACTATTCAAATGCAACGGCCGTCAATGTTTCAAAATCTATTATTAACTCATTGGTGATGGATGGTCTATTGCAGGGCATAAAAAATAACAGCTTCAAGATACAAAGCGAGCAAACACAGAAATAGTGAGGGAACGTCGGAGGCGGCGAGGGCGGGGTTTGAGGCGAGGCGAGCCCAAGCCCCAAACAAAAAACAAGAACGAAGTAAAAGGAATTATGAAGTTGGACGACATAAACCTTTCAATAAGCTCCCAAAAAACACAGCAAATAACAGTAGGAACAAGGAATAGAGTACCAACCCCCGGAGAGAAACCCAGGCACATGAAAGATAAGCAAAACCAACGTTTTTTGGCCGTTCGAAAGGAAAAGACAGGCTTGTCATTCCATCGTTATTCGAAAACTAAAATAGGAAATCAAAGTAAAAAGAAAACCTCTAGAACACCGCAAGACTCCTGAAAACTAAGTAAAACACAGCAAGCTTCAGAGCCCCTAAGCCATACGCCGCCGTGCCCCATCATCTGGGTGCTCAAAGTATCGTCGCCGATTGTCGCGTTGCACTAGGTCCAGACTAGCTCGCCGCTTAGAGCCTGTCTCATATGCCGGGGGTAGCGCCTGCGCTTCTGAGGTTGGTGGGTACCCAGACATTGATGGCAGCTGGGGCCGTCCCGGTGGACTTAGGTCAGGCTTCGATACAGGGCTGGCGTTGCTGGTTGACCCTCCGCCCACCGAGTATGCAGGCGTGCTATAGGGACTGATTCCCGTTGTCAGTTCAGCAACACTAGGTAGGAGACCTCCACTGTTTCGGCTCTGGGTTGGCGGGTGTAGAGGTGCAAGCTCAGAGTGTGGCGACGATTGTTTCTCATGCGGAATAGGCGGCGGCAAAGTAGAGGCTTGATCTCGGCGAGGTAGTGAGCTCGGATGCGGCGGGCCAGGAGTCGGGATTGAACGTTGGTCATTAATAGGTCCCATGTGACCTCCGTGGGGCATATGGTGGGCTGGTGGTGGAGGTGGAGGTGCGACATTGTGGCTGCCTTGGCTGCTTTGGCTCATGCTCATGCTCATACTGTGACTATGGCTATGGCTATGGCTGTGACTATGACCGTGGCCATGGGGCATTGTTTGGTGTCTCCCATAGATAGGGTGGTTTTGGTTGTGATGTGAAGGAGGAACGTGGGAAGCTGGGTAATCCGTTCGTGGCGGCGGTGGTTGCGAATGGCCTCGAGAAAGAGAGCTTCTGTGGCTGCTAGAGTCATTGACAGAAAGGGAAAACGGCACGACACCAGCCCGTTTTGCCATTTCCTCTTCGCCCATACGCCAGTGCATGGCTTCAGCCGCCCGCCATGGGACTGCCATTTCCTCTGCTACTTTCTGCCACATTTCAGGCTTGAATCTGTTTGAAAGTTAGCACCGTTTTTGAATAGAAACTATAACCACGTAAGTTTCTGCCTACCGTTCATAAAGCCGAGCAAGTTTATTCTTGCGTTCTTCATCCCATTCGCTGCGGCGTTCAAGGTAGTTTTGATAGTGTAGGCGGCAGCTTATCGCACTGCGTCCAGGCAGCCGTTTGGAGATATCCTCCCACTTCATGCCACCGCCACGCAGTTCAATAATGAGGGCGTCTTCCTCATGAGACCACTTGCTTTGCTTCTTTGCGGGGCTTTCCGAGGTGTGAGGCGGCATGCTGCGTTTGGCAGTCATGACCTGATGGTGAACTGGATGCAGATTACCACTACCACTGGAGTACCGCGAGTGTGATGGGGGCGCATTGTGGGGGTGGTGAAGGGTGTGAGGAGGCGGAGGGCCAACCGGCACAAAAGCCGGGGGCGGCTGAGCGTAGGGCATATGCCCTGCTACTGCTGAGGACGCCGTGGTGGGTGGGTAGGGGGGGTTGTTCCCGCGGAGAGGTGAGAATTGGTAAGAGGGAGACGCTTCGGTCTCGGTTGTGGTTGAGGGTGAGTCTTTGATTAGTGATGTGATATCCACTGCGACGGTTAGCCCACCGAGGTCCAGTAGGCTGGGTTAGATTCTGGCAATGACTCTTTGGCGTCCTTGAGTCATGGATAGGTGCTCTCTGCACCGTCGGTGTCGATGTTGTGATGGTCGTGTTAACACAGAGTGGCAGTCGGGATTATTAATGAGACAGCTGGAAATGCTACCTGGCCTTCAATCGCCACAAGAAAAAGAAAAGAGGCTTGGGTGGCTCGAAGTCAAGGCCTGGATATCAAGGGTTTGGTTCTTTGAAAGATGTTGTTGGCGACAGATTGTGGATAGTGACAGCAGATTTGTTGACGAAGAGACGATGGTTGTCGCAATGCAAAATGGTGATTCGTAAGGTAACAAGGCAATAAGCAGATTGTAGAAGCGGTGATATTATGAGATGAGGGAGGAATGAGCGAAGATCAAGAATGGTAAAGACGGTTTGATGGTAGCAAAGTGGGCGGGCTTGATTGATATATCAAGGGAAATGGAGAGAGACAAGAGAGAGTAGAATGAATGGCCAGAGGGAAGGCTGAAGGATTATAACAGAATTGAGAGAGCACTGACAGCTGTTAGCTGAGAGCTGAGAGAGGTAAAATGCGATGGTGTTATAAGGTTGGATGGGATAGACAAGAGAGAAAGGGAAGAAAAGCTAGGACAGGCGATGGTACCAAGTACATAAATCCTCCGGAAAGGAAGGCCAGCAACGCACGACGCCCAATATGGACTAGACAGGGAAGAGCTCTGTTTTATCGTTCTTTTCAGTGGGTGGAACTTGAAGAACCATTTGAAGGGGAGAAGGGGGAGGGGTGTGTGCTTTGAGCCTGGAGGAGACGGGGAGGGGTGTGTGAAGGTGTAGCAAGTCAAGAACCAAGAAGCATGGTAAAAGTGATGTAAGAGGGCAAAAAGAGACCAAACAGAACAAGGCCAAGTGTGTGATGCCACGCTCAAGACGTGGGTGTGTATGTGTGCACTTGCGTAGTACTACTTGTATTTCCTCCCTTGTCCTCGGTATTCGTGCATGTGTGTAAGATTGAGAAGCAAGCTGTGGTTAGGGCGGCGAGTCGGCGGGAAATCAGCACGTCTATAAGTATGACTAAGCCGTGGTCACATAACAAAATGACAGAAACGGCGGGTGTTGTGCGTTTGGATTGGGATATGTTCTTGCGAGATGCGGAAGAGAAAAACTCAGAAACTCGGTCAGGTCAGGCAGGTCAGGTCAGGTCACCACAATCAAATAAAGCCGAAATGAGCAGTACAATAAGTAGAGTTTTGCGTGTTGCAGCATCAATACAAACACCACAAGCAGTATAACAATGAGCCAAGCATAGACAGACAGACAGACAGACTACTTGCCATTTGCTTGCTGCGATGTGGATGGGCGCAACGCCGTTTGAAGCGTTTCTAGATGGAGATTATTAGGGGTTGGCCGGACAGTATGGTTTGCCGGTCTGTTTGCTTATAAAAAACAGACTCGGATGAGACTGTATTGATCCAAACTATGTTCTTATTCTTGTCTTTGTCTCTGGTTGTGTCTCTGGAGAAGAGCAGCGTCCGGGCCATGATGAAGTTGTCTCTATAGGCCCATGATTGCTACTCGGTAGAAGAACAAGAGACGAAACGAAAAAGAAGGTCTAGAATTCACGGAGAATAAAAGAAAAAAGCGGACAAAGCCAAAAGTAGGCCTGAGTTAGTGAACAGGCATAATGTGACTACTGAAGCAAGGCTAGGGCGTGAATAGATTGCCCTGTGAATAGTCAAGGGCAGGCTCCATCAAGGGTATCTTTAGCATCCTTGGCATATTTTCTTTAGCAAAGGGCGGTAGTTAATCAAAATAAGAAAAGAATTTGCGAGAAAAAAAAAAGAAATGGAAAATGGGATGAACAAAAAAGATTCGGACGAGCAAGGGTGCAGTTGGAAGGCTAAAAGAGAGAGAAAAGGACCAGAAAGGAGCACTAGGCCGTAAAATCAGATAAATAGGCGAAGCGACAAAATCCAAAACATGTAGGAGGGGTTGTCTGTTTGAAGAGAAGAACGGAGATGTCGCCATTGGTGTTTTTGGTGGTTGTCGTGGAGGTGGGCGGCGGTGGTGTTGATTGTGATTGTGATTGTGACTGTGATTTTGATTCTGATTTTGATGTCAAAGAGCAAAATAAAATTCAAAATCGTGGGCACCACACGTGTAAGGGCTTCATCTTTGCCAAGGCAACTGCCCTCTCTAGACCGCGATCATGTGAAATAGGGCACGTCAAACACATCACATGCGGTCCAAAAAGGCAGTTGCCAGCCACGCCACAGTTCACATCTACCATATTGAGTCTACGTCTATCCACAACGACAGCCGCGTCCGTCGGACAAAGCGGCGGCAGATACGGCAAGGAGGACAAGGCTGAGATGGGGGTGGGCTCCTGGGCCCATACGACGGACGTGGCGGGGGGTGTGCGATTAGCTACTAGAATGCAATGGAAGGCGGTTGCTTACTTTAACTTGTGCAAGTATAAACAGCAGTTACTACCTTGTCAGCTCAGCAAGCAAAGCCAGTGGCGTCGGGTCTCTTCATAAGACCGAGTTCCAATCGGCTACAAGATATCCAGGTTTTTTGTAGACAGCCTGGCTGGCCGGCAGACAGACAACTGCTTGTTTGCATATCTGCACTGATGCAGGTCTGGATCACCAACTTTGACTACCGCCGCAGGAGCAAATTTTCATGGATCCTCAGGCAACAAAACGAGCCTGCGAGCCGGCAAATGCGGCTTTTTCTCCAGCTCCTGGCTGGGCTATATATCACGCGCCTTGGGCTGCTTTGAACACGCTATGTTGTATGTATACATACATGGTTGATGTAGTTCCTTGCAACTATCCAGCAAGTACGTGGTTAACTACTGGTATTAGTTAGTAGTTATGTATGTATGTGTGTACATACATACACACACGTCCTCCCTCCTCTATCACCGATCCCAAACCCCCCAGCGTAACGTCGACAGCTTAGCCTAAGTTTCTGTTTTCTTTTTCCTGGTCTCCATCTGCGCTTCCTCCTCGTACCTGGATTCGTTTGTCAGCCACTCATATTGTATGAAAAAACCTTAGCGAGTTACCAACAGCCATGGCCGAAATAGCATCCTTTCAAGCACGCCAAGCCAAGATCTGAGGGCCTGCTTTGTGAACAAGTCAAACCCTATCGTATCACACACGACTCTTGGGCTCCCAGACAACATTTTCTTTTCGAGACTGGGTGAACAAACATCCAGGTGGAAGCAGCGAGCCACCGGTGTTCAAACCCCGGCTACCAAATCAGGCATGGCATCAGGCCAAACCCTGGGCTTGGGTCAGTCAGTGGCTGAACTAGGTCTCAGTCATGCAAAACACTGCACCCTGAGGCGCGGAAAGAAGACCGAACTGTCTGGTGTTGAAGGCGCTCTCTATTTACGGCATGCTGGCCACAGCCTAATCTGGTAGCGTGGTTTGGCGTCTGCTCGTCGAACACACTCTTGTTCGGTCACTGCCACAATGCCGCCGCTGCTGGGCTGTCTAGCCGGACTTGTAGCAGAAGTATGTACAAGTTCCTGCACGTCGCATGACTTTCTAGCTCGTTAAAAAGAGGACCTGCTGTCCTTTGTCCCCTGAATCAAGCTGGGCTGAGTCCTACAACGGAATGGCTGCATGGAGAAAGAGGATCACGGCCAAGAGGCTCAGTGTGACATGTGGGCGAGGTGCAAAAAATAAAGATGAAGGAGAAACAAAAAGCTTTAAAAAAAGAATTTGGGGGCCAGGCTCGGTTAAAAGAGCAGTATACACTACACACATCGCTATATCGACTCAAAGCCACAAGCCAAAGTTAAGGGACATGAAGAACTAGAGCAGCCGAATGTTGTACAGAAGCAAAGTGCACACATCATCATGTAGTTATGTAGTTCACTATTCGCTTGTGACTGGAAAAAGAAAGCGGGCGGCTTTGCGGTAACTAACGTGTAGTCTTACTACTAGTGTCGTTTTGGGCGAGACATTTTATCGAGGTCAAGGGCGGTGACAAGCCTATTATGACATTCCATTCTCTAGGGCTGTAACACAAGAAAGACACTTTTTTTCTCTTTTGTTGCTGTTGATGGCTCGAGTCCAAACATACACATGTACCATGCACTCCGAATAACCACATAGTCAACTATAGTGAGTACATTCGCTCGCACATGGCACACGTAATGCTTGCTGCTTTATGAACTGGGCACTGGCATCAGTATGCACCAGGGCCTGTGATCTGATCTGGTATGTGCATTGTGCTGCATTATTTCACAATGCGTGTCGCTTCGTGTTAGAATCCTGTTTTGTTTTTCTGGGTACGAGGGATCAAGTCTCAAACAGGGCATGCCGAGGCCAAGTTGAAGATAAACTAGTTGTGTACACAACTAGCTAACTACATACTCTGGAATCTAACGCCTTTTCCATGGTTGACGTTAGCCATGTGCCCCCATGTCAGCAATGCACTATAACCCGCCCAAAGCCTCAGGCTTGTGTGGTATAGTTACAAGCAGGAATTATTGTTCCTAGACATACCACTTACACCTCGGGTTAAAAAACGCCACCTGACGAAAATACCTAGGTGTCAACCTTTGTCCCATATTGTTCACCAGTTGTTGGACTAAAGAAGAAGACAATGAGAAAATCAATTCCGCAAAGTCAATCCTCATTTTTTTTTTCGCCGCTGGTGCAAACCAAGGCAAAGTATCGGAGTTAGAACGTTCAGGGTCTAGGGTTGGACCTGGATTAGATAAGCATCCCTTCAGCCTTATGTCAGATCCTTTTGTTTAGTCGGACTGCCTGAATGGGGAAGTTGACAAGCTTTTTGTCGCCTATTTACAGTACGTGATGGAGTAAATACAACGATAATCAACAATCGAATACGACAGGAGCCAAAGAGACAGATCAATACGCGCTGACGAGCTTGTTTACGCGTGCCTGCCCCTTTCGGCGTAGTTGCAGTAGTGCGTCACGTCACGTCACGTCTTGTGCTGCAGTCCTCGGCTGATCTCAACCGCGACCCCGACCCCGACTCCGACTTGGAGTTGTGGTTGTGGTTTTGGTTGTGAGATTTGAGTAACTGGAGGCGAGTTTTTCAACGAAAAAAAAATGGACAGAATGAACAGTGAACGGTTGTTGCACACAGATAACCCGTTGATCCTAGGTTTCAAGGCAGTGCAATCTCGTCCAATCACTGCGTTTCTTTTGTCTTCTCTTTACTTGTATGGCACTACTTATTCCGCTATGCTTAACTATAGAAACCCTGAACTATGATGTGAAGAAGGAGGCCGGGGATCATTGCCTACCATATTGGCATGATTGACAATCAAGTCGCACGGCAAGGAGCAAATACCCTGTTCCGTGTGCACTTGAGAAGAAGAAGGAAACAGGCGTGGACTGCCGGAGGGTGAGTTCGGGGGCTATGCTAACATTCATGCTTCTTTTTTTATACCAAGGGTGCTAGCGCCACACAAACGCATGAATGGATTTCCTAATACGGGCGAACGAACGCCTCTCAAACAACCCGCTGTTCATGCTCGCAAAAAGAAAAGAAAAGAAAAGAGAACTGCTGCTAGACGAGTAGAGAACTCATCTTGGCTGGATACTTCAAGGGAGGACTGGCAGAGTGCTGAGAAATGATTGGCGGCTGGCCTTGCCTATTCTGTGCAGAATTGTCTTTATTTATTCCCCAGGAAAAGCAAGACACATCAAAGGGGATTTCACATTGAAAATCAAAGAGCCATCAGGCTGGCTGACTTTCTGGCTTGTCATTTCAAAAGGTCGACATAGTTATAGCCACCTCCTCCCTTACTCAACCCTAGCTAGTTATACAATATGCCTGTGTATACATTGACCTTGTTTGGTGTGATGCCAAACAATCCCTTTGGTGCCAAAAAAGCCCATTGTCTCAGCCGGCCTGTTCGATTTTACGTCGGGGGGAGGGGGGTCCACGGATCTACGGGTCTATGGCCGATGCTGCGGTCTTTGGCAGCAAAATGGTTCTTGTGAGCTGAAATTCTGCATGTGTGCGTACATGTAACTCACTAGGTGTACTTTTCCCTATGTGCATGTATGTACTTTGTCAGTACTTGTACGTGTAGGTGCACTGTATAACTAACTATCTGGTGCCATTGGCAAGCTCTCCAGAAATACTACCGGCTCATTCATTGCCTGGTCAATCATGTTCCTGTTCAGCCTTGTGGCAAGTTACTTGCACTCGGTTGTGTGCCGTGGCCTTGTCGGTCTAGCACGTCAGCTCTGTGTAAGCGACGTCATTTTGATCGGACGACGCAACGTGTGCGTGGCTGTATCTCACCTACAGCCACAGGTACAAGTACAAATAGTTACAAGTGCATCCGCAAGTAGTTAGTTGCGTGAAGGAAGTACTGGCGTCGATATCAAGATCGGTGCTACCACATGCAGCCCAGCCCAGCCCATGCTCATCTCCGTTCTCCCCCACTGCCTCCTTGCAGCTTGCTGAGGACGAAGATTTTTTCAGTCCTAGTTCGCTCGCCTTCCATAGTTAGCCACAACAACTACAACCTAGGGGGAAGGGGATACCACTAGCAATCTAAGTGCATATGCATCGTTTGTGACTGTCTGTATGTTACGTCCGCCTATTATGAGTTGCTGGTTTGCAGTTCGCATGCACTACGATCCACTTCAACGGTCCTCAGCTAGATAAGTCTGCACCTACTTGTACATACATACACATGTACATCATTTCTTGTTAATCCGTCGCTCCCTGGAACTGCAGCGTTCTATTAGTAGCTGCATATCAAGCCCCGTCCATCATGGGCTAGAATCTGTTAGGTTCTTATGGCGCCGAGAGTTGGTGTTCCTTCCTTCCTGCAGATAAAGAAAAGATCAGAGATGCAGTCCTGGCTCAGGTCGCAATATTAGGGCTACGTGTTAGTGGCGCTTAGGGTTGACGATGTGCATTCATCTATGTACATCATCCCACATCTCTGTGCTTGTACTTTTTTTTTTTTTTTTTTTTTTTATTCATTACTCGCATGGAACCTGATAGGGTTATGGCGAGGTGCAGTAAATCTACACATAGCAAGGTACAATAAAACAACATCCAAACTCCAGCAAAATCAACGACAAAGGAAATACGTCGTGTTCGACACAGTAATTTGTCCAAAGACACAAGCACCAACTCCTCCTCACTCCTCAACTTCCTCCACTCTCCTCCCACCACTACTTTCTCTTCTCCCCACACCTTCTACCCAGGCTTTTGTGCAAAAACCCGTCTTGCGAACAAACTTCAGCAGCACCTCGGTTCCGTTATTCGTATTGAAAAGCGTCGGAAGATCTAGCGACTTAGGACTCAATGCCATGGCCATCTCTTGACGCTCTGCAGAAAATGCGGCGCAGTGCAGCAGCACATGCTCAACGCTCTCGCTTTCATGTTCTTGACAACGGCGGCACCGGTCCGAGTCCGTCTTCTTGATGAGCAGCAGATAGGGCAACAAGTTGCCTTTACCCACCTTCATCTGGAAGTACGCCGAGGTTAGCCATCTTGGTCCGGAAACCTTGGGCGCCTTAGCACGGAGAACTGGATCACCACCGATGGTACGCAGGTAGTGCGAGCCATGGGAGGGACCAGCGGCGGTGTCTCGCTCAAAAGCCCAGAGAGTCTCCCACTTGTCCATGGTAAACCTCCTAACCCTGGCGAAGACACTGCCCAGTGAGCTGAACTTGCGTTCATCATCACTCTCGAGAGCCTGGCGTGCAACCGCGTCTGCAATCTCGTTCCCCGCTATGCCCATGTGCCCGGGACACCACATCACCGTGACTGGCGACGTGAATGTACCGAGGACGCGGCGGGCCTGCCACGCGAAGTGGCCGTGCTTGCGGAGCCGCGCAATGGCAGCTTGGCTGTCGACAAACACATAGCAGGGGCGAGCTTGCTTTGTTTTCTTTTCTGTTTTGGCGAGGAGCGTGAGTGCCTCCACAATGGCGGCACTCTCGCAGTCTGCAACCTCTACATCTTGCAGTCGATGACTGACTTTCGTTTTGATTTCACCGGTTTTGGTATCGACCACGCACGCTGCAAGTGAGCACCTGGAGCCTTCTTTGGAGCCGTCCGTATACACGGTGACGGCATCGTTCGGAAGTCTTGACATGTGCTTGTACTTGTGACCGCCCTAAACACCTCGCCCCGACTTCTGGATTCGCGCTCTTCTAGACAACGGACGGCTATGACGTGTGTGATGGCAGCACAGGGACAAGAACTGGAGCACGGCCATAAAGTAAGCCCGACACAGACTCAAGAGCAGCCTGGGCTGGGAGATGACAGGGGAGAGCACCAACAGAACATGATGCTGCAAGTTTCTTGTTTCTTTTGAACTTCGCGGTCTTGCACATACAACAACTGGTTATAATAAATCCAATATACAAGCACATAGCACGCACAGCAAGGGAGGCGGGAAGGAAACCCCGAAGGCCAGATCTCACCCCCCTACCCTCCCCTCTCTTCTCCGTCCCCCACCGCCACAACCAGAGCCTGCTGGGAAGGGCGACAACAGGAACAATGGGCTGGTTTTACTTTATGCCGAAAGTAAAAGTGCAGATATAAACACAGATCAAAATGCAAGGGCCAGAGAAGGCGAGTCCGGGGGGAGGGGGAGGGGAGGGGGAGGTGGGGAGGCGTTGTCCAGAGAGCCCTTTGAGGGGGCACCAGACGGGCGGCTGTCAGAGAAGCGAACTGCTGTTACAACCAGGAAGAAAAAAAAATTATGGAAAGAAAGAAACACTTGAGACACGCAAACTCATGCTGCGCCGTCGGGTCGCCCTGACGAGGTTGTACTTATTTAGAGCGGTTTTGGTACTTGGCCCCAGGCTGTCTTTGCGCATGTATTGCGTTTCCATTGCGGCTTGGGCTCTAGATCGCCCGCTTCAAGTCTGTATGTGCCTGTGTATGCTTTGTCATGGGAATCTGGCATAACTGGCGGATTGCCGTCGCCCACGATAATGCGCAATCCGACACACCGGCTTTTCCCTTATAGCAACGCTATGATAAGTAACGCCGGCACGCATTCTTGCGTGGTCCTTTCTGCTTCCCTTTTTCTTTTCTTAATTTTTTTTTGAAGCTTCGGTTGTGTTTCAGCTGAACGCATCGGGAGGACGATCGGGGTGTTTGGTGGTTCGTTCACTGGTGTTATTTATCATTACTTGCAGCCATTATTATATGTAATATCGTCATGTCCATAATGCGACTTTTTTTTCTACGGGCCAGTCCAACGGCTTTTCCTCGTTCGCATGCTACCTTGTTTGCCTGTCTACATACCCAACTACGTAGTTCTTACTATTGAAACGTGGTGCTGGCGTCTTCGTGGAGGCGGCGTCCAAGGGCCTGGTGGTTTGACAAGGCCCGGGGCCACATAGGGCCTAGACCGGATACATGTACGGAAATATGTGGTCATGGATATGTGTATGTATGTATCTGTGTACATACTTGTACACACACTGGGCCATGCTGTTATACTTAGAACCGACGCGGCTAGGCGAGTGCAAAGCAGCACAAGGCATTAAGCATCGTGGCTGTTCCGTTCTCTCGCTTGCTGGTCACAGTTTCACACACTGCAGCTGGCATCTTGTCTCTTATGCTGCGGTCACCATCCTCCTCCTCTGCCTCTTCCTCTTCCTCTGCCACTTCCTCGTTGATCGGATGAGTTTACCGTGTTCATTTTTAGAGCCTGCATAAGCCACGCGGGAAAGGCCTTACTTGTACATACATACGTATTATTTCCCACCCACCTAGACAAGAAAAAAAAAAGAGACGGCTCTGCTTGACACTGCGTGTTTCTCGTAGCACCACCAACTCCTCTCAGAACCACTCTTTAACTACAAAACAGGGTCAGTTTGGGCGAGCTAATGCAAGCCTTATTAACGGTTTGTGGTGAAGCCTAAAAAGCCCCCTCCCCTCAAAAAAAAAAAAAAAAAAAAAAGAGGGCTGGAACAGTTAGTCCTCCCTCGCGCCAAGAAGCAGAGGGTTTCTTAGATCCGACTCTTGGTCCTAGTTTGGCACTTGTTCCGGTCTCATGGCCTTGTTGCGCTTTTCCTTGTCGAGTTGTAGCCTCAGAACTGGCAACCCGGGGCTTGCTTGGCTTGCCGTGGCTTTGACGTTGGTCATCTCGATTGTGTTGTTTTATTGCAACAGGCTTGAGAAGCCGCTGTTCGTTCATCAATCAACACGCCCCTCTGTCAGATCGACCCTCAAAACACCGCAACCCTAATACGCGGATTCCGATTATACGTCACCATCCCGTGTTGCGATGCGGCCAAAAGGACCACGTAAAGAGGTGTATGCATCGATGCCCAGGAGCACAGAAAGGTGCTTCAATATACAAGTATTGCAAAGACACGGCAGCTAGCTACAGCAAGACGTGCAAGTATATAGTGACACCACCATCGCCACTGCATATCTTTTCTTTTTTAATCTGCATGTCTTGAGTTGGTACAGCGGTCATGCAGCTAGCCGCTACGCCTTGGACGGAGCGAGCTGCGTGTGTGTACACACTTCCATATTGAGTTACATCTTATACATGCCTATGTAAATAGTACCGTACATACACATGAAGTCACTGATTGCAGTTAGATCTGGCACACCTACAGAGTGTCATTGCTGAAACCAGACATATAGACGGGAAGCCAGACACGCACATTAATGAAGAGGCGTTGTTATGACAAACGGAGGGCTCAAGGTGGAACGGAAGAGTATATAGGGCGAGCCGACATTTAATAGCCTTGTGGAAGGCTCTTGTGTAGACTCTCGTGTAGACTTTTGTGCATACTATTGCCCTGTTGGCCTGCCTGTCTGCTGCATCTTTCCACACCGCCCAAAGCTGGGAGCTGTCCCGAGCTCAAACGGAGCTTCGGGATAGAGATGGAAGATTAAACCACTTGATGGTGTGCATGGGTGGGTGTGTGTGTGTGTGAAGATGTGGTGGCCGGTACTGGTGCCATCATATGCCCTGAAAACTTCAACCCTTCAAAGTATATTGAAAATCGCGGAAATCACCTGATGCGCATGAACTCTCTACGTCATAGACTATGACACCCCGCATAGTTTAGGTGCGGTCTCAAAACAACGAAGACAAATACACTGCTGAGACTACTCGGGCCGCGAGGGCTAGCCATGAGGAAATAGGAACGAGTCATGATTCAAGCGGTAGCAAGAAGACTAGACGCCCAAGTTAGGCCCGGAGTAGTATCATATAAGACCGCATCATACAATTAGAGCTTTGCAGATAGAGCCCTGCAGAATACTTTAATATCTAAATGTACCGGGTCAAACTGTTCACTTTCATCTGCACCGTGTAACGGCGGTACAGCTTTTTCTCAGGGCTATCCAGCCCGACTTGGGCTTGAAAGCCTATATTTACAAATCATACTCTCAGGTCATATCGGGCTGTAATCTCCAGGGCACTCTTTAGCCATCGAAGCTTCCCTCTGACGCATGCGTCCGTTCTCCGTTTACACTCATGTCACATAGTTGTTGTCACATAATCCAAAGTCCAAGTAACAAGGCTGTTTGCTCGAATACCACGTCTAAAAACGTCGAGGTTTTTTGTCAACGTGGGTTAGAGGTGGCGACAGCTAAATGCATGTAATAAAGACTGTAGCAGAGAATAATGAGAAATGGCGGGGACGAGACAAAGATGATAGAACGAAGTTCTGGTAATATCCACAACGCCATTCAAACACGGGAAACAACAGCAAGGCAAACGGACAGCCAAACTTGAAGTCAAACAGGAAATAGGGACGGCTGAGTGTGATGAAAAAGAGGGAGGCAAGCATGGGCCTTGATTGTGCCGATGTGCCGGCACGCGGGTGTGCGCCTGTCTAATTGCGCCTCTCGGATCCTGTTGTTATCGTGCTCTCGGATTCCTGCATGATGACGGAAAGCCCAACGACAGCTGTGTTAGATAATAGTTATATACTTGCAAGCTTTCTGCCAAACATGGCACTATATATTTTTGTAACCGTGTCTACTCAGAAACATATATGCTATGCGAGTTTGCACGTCACCGATGTACAACCTCGTCCGTTTGCCATGCTGATGAAAACGGAGCCTCTATCTCCGAGGACTAGCTTATACGAGCAATGCTCGTTTGTCGTCGACTCATTGGATAGATTGCATTGTGTAGATGTTCTGTTTGAAACAGACTTCTTGTAGCAGCGGTGAGAAGACGCAGCGCAAGAGCCTACACTGACGTAGATTCTTGGTTCAGAGGAAAGCAAATAGCCGTCAGTTTAATCAAACTTGGAGTGGAAGCGGACGAAACTGAGCACTGCCTAGTCAAGGGCCGGCAGGCACAAGAAATGAAGCATCTTGACTGTAGTGACCAGAGGGGTCAGCTCTCTGTCGCTATTGCGCATTTGGCCCGAGAGGGAGGGAGCCAAGTTACCAGATGCACGCCAGATTCAGTCTAGGTCGGAGTCTATTAAATCTTCATGCTATTTTGCCCATGAGTGAAGCTCCAGGAAGTTATACGGGTGCATGTAGATGTAATTATCTCTTTATTCATGGTATACAGCATATGTCATAGAAGTTACGCCGGCTTGACCTGACCAGTACCATATGTATTGGGCCATATGTGTCAGTTTAATCCAGTAAATGGAAGGAGAGAACTTTAAATACTATACAAGAATAAAATCCAAGGAGCGCTCAGAGTCTGGTATGGCCAAACTAATCTGAGTGGACGACTGTCAAGGTGGCGTGAGCCTGCTCTTTCCTGATCACATCGGCCGTTGCTCGAGCGACAAGAACTTGTAGGGAAAAGGAGACACCATGGCTTAGAACTAAAAAAAAAAACCGTTTTCACGGGGTTAGTGTGGATGTAACTGAAATCTCTGCAACTGTCGTCATGGGTTTTTGTTTGGTCTCGGCAGAATTGTATTCGAAACCGATCGTGTGTTCGGCAACGTCGGTTCTACTAACACAAATTTTGAGTCACTTGTACTGTCGAGGTCTACTTTGCTTGTGGCAAGTCAGTCATCGGCCTTGCAATTTTTCTTGTTTGGTCATCTAGTCCCTAGACACTAGATCTGGTCCTGATGGCCGGAGGAGACACTTTGGTTTGTCATCGAGGGAGTCCGAGTCAGCGATAGGAGAGAGGTTAGACCTGTACTATAGTACAGCAATTTATTTAAATGGATGAATATCGGGTCAGTGGTCTTGCTTAGGGTAGTCATAAGTCCCCCGTTAACTTGGACCGTCAACTTAGACAACCTAAGTGCTGCTCGTCATCGTCTGGTTTGTGTAACTTGTCGAGGTACAAGAAGAAAACACATGATTCTATTTCCACGGGGCGGGAAGGAATTGAAACTCACACGGGGGGCTCATGTGCCACTAACCCTAAAGATCATGCGTTGAGATGTGGCTGGCACTTCAACTGTGGCGCATAGTGGGTGCTTCTTGTTGCTCCTTGTTGGCTGGCCCCACCTTTGCTGGCTCTCGTAGAATCGTTACTCTGTAACTGAGAGAGCTCCTTGGACTGCTTGCTTGGAAACCTGCAAGCCGGAGACACATTCCCAGACATTGTGTCAAGCTTAGGAAACGGCAGCCGTCTGTGTTTCTACTTGTTTCTCGCATTCTCGAGTACTATTTAATTGTGAGTTTCCCTCGAAATCACAAAGGCTGATGAGGAACCTAACAACTGCATAGTCCGGCCGCCGCGTCATTCCACTAAGAACTAGTTACGTTGCTACTTTGTAATCCACCATCCCAACCAAACATGGCCGACGTCTCGCTGTTTGTAGTCTCGGACTACTCTGCATCCGAGAGACGCATCACGCCCTCGTGGTCCATTGACCAGCTGCGCACCAAGATGGAGACCGTCACGGGTATCCCACCCTCATGCCAGCAAATATCCTACAAAACCCCTGCGGGTGAGACCATCCCAGTGTTTGCTGCCGATGAGGAGAACACAACTCTGGAGGGCTTGAATCTGAGCCGCCAAGGTGAACTACGTGTATGTGTCTTGTCCCTCGCCTGTTTGTCCCCTGACACATGTCTCCTGCATACACCATCGGTTACCCGCCTTGGATCAGGATCGGCCTGTCTAGAAATTAACTCTCAGCGCATAGATCAACGACTCACGCCCTGTCTCTGCGCGGCCCAACTTTACGGACATATCCAATGTGGAAAAATACGTCATGCCCGATGAGGAATACGACAAGAAGAGCGATTCGGTGCGGGCGTGGAAGCGCGCACACAAGCTTGGTCGCTTTGATCCTGACGCACCGGCTGCTGAGATGGAGCGGCTGCGCACCATGGTTGAGGAGATTGAGGTGCGGGGTCTTACTGTCGGCCTGCGGTGTCGCATTGGCGGCGATGACGACCGCCGCGGCTTCATCCAGTACGTCGGTGATGTGCCGGAGATCCCGGGCGGCGCGGGTCCGTGGATTGGTGTCCAGCTGGACGAGCCCGTGGGTAAGAATGATGGAAGCATCGATGGTAAGAGGTACTGGGGCACTGAGTCGTCAATGAAGCATGGCGTATTTGTGCGTGCCGAAAGAGTGGAGATTGGCGACTTCCCCGTGATCAACGACCTGGAGGAGATGGAGGAGATTTAGATACCAATCTTATTGGCATTTATTCCTTTGAGCCATAGTTCGCATAGCTGATGGGCTACTTTTTGTCACGTTGCCGAATATCATGATATGGAAGATGTAGACTGTATTGGTGACGTATTGTAGATACTATATTGGATAAAGTTATGACTATGTCACGCTTATTGAGGTAGCCCGAGAAAACCTGGTTTTACTCTCGTGACGGTTAGCACTTACAATGCGACTCTATGAAAATATTTGAGATTCACACGGAAGGATTTTAAACGTGAAAGTCTGGGCTCATGTGATATTGAGTGTAAATTGAACATGGATCGTACGGAACCCTGGGGCTATGCAAAGCGTCTTTTTCCTTGTCGTTCTGGGGTCTTCGTTTCATCGCTTTCAGGATGACGACGACAGAACTTGCACAATGAGGAGAGTGCTAGCCACATGAGCACTATTATGCAGGAGCTCTATGGCCCTTTGTATGTATTATATATCAACCAACATGTGCAAAACGCACGTCGGTAAGAAATACAAGGCCGGAGTTGGCAATCCCGGTTCCAGCGGACAACGGAGAAATTCGCAGCGTGTGGAACAGAACCCAGGTCAGATGATGCGAGGTAAGGTTGGGCTTGGTTGTGATGAATTCTACATAGAGCGTACAGGTGTATTTGCCGCTTTCGGGTGGCGGGGGGGGGGGGGGGGGGGCTGGAACTCTTTCAAGTGTGATAGCTTATAGCTTGGGCCCTTGTCCCAATGCGGTAAAATGGAGCAGCTTATGGTGATGTTCTCTTTAGGTTCTAAAGCTAACGAACTGTAACAGCCGGACGGGTCGGGAGCCAAGTATATGCGATTATTGATCTGGATCTTTGTGGAAGACAACAATATTGATGGGTTTTTTCCCCGTGTCCTTTTGAGGAGCAAGAGCTTACTTTCACATGACAGCTGGGCGTCTATTTGCAAGGGTGCCAATGCAACGGGAGCTTGGGCACTGTTCACGAGCCGATGTTTTCACTGGCCGGGGATTATTAAACTATCGATCGACTATCTAGCCTGCATCTAGTGCAAGACTAGACACACGAGTGATTGCCAAAAAGAATTCCGTCTGCTCCGCGGAATACCGAGTTCAGCCGAACCACCGGCCGGCACTTTGGAGCTCCACACGCCAAGTCCGGCGCACCAGCAATTGCCAGCAGGTGGAGGGGATAGAAGCAGCAGGAGCGGCAACCACGGCATCCTTCTCTTCCCTCTGTGTTACCACGAGGGAAAAAAGACTAGTTAGTAGTAACTACGTAGTTAGTTGGTTGTAAGGTTCTTGCAGTGTAGTGGTGCAAAAGAAAAAAAAAAAAGAAAAAGAAAAGAAAAAAAGAAAAAGAAAAGAAAAAAAAAAAAAAACAAAAACGGCCAGCTGGGAGTGGGGCTGCATGCAGCTTGTGGGGGAGGAAGAGGGAAGGAAGCGTATCAAGGAAGCCATGGGCCATGGTAGTTGCGCCCAAACAAGTTTCAATCAGATCATGCCTTGGTAGCTAGATTTTGCGAATAATTCTTGGAATTTCCGGGATTGAATTTCTCTCTCCCCTCTTTGGGACCCCCTCATTTTTCTCTCTGCTCGCATCTTAAAACCCCAGGCCGCGCCGTCGTTTTTGGGCTATCGTTCTTGGCCTGGAAGCTTCTCCCTTTTGTTCTGCGCTCCCTTGGGCTTCTGCTTCTTTACCTTGGTTACCATCATCGTACTTCTTGTATACTTACGCCTGCGTGGCCCCTGAGAGTTCGCCAGCGTCCCTGATCTCTCTATGGCCCGAGCTTGCCTTCACTATTCTGACAGCACGCAATAGCACCGCTTTTATCTTTTTTATTGCGCGCCTGTCTCTTTGCCGCCGTCTTCGATATTTCCGGTCCAGCCCTCGGCTGGCTTACACTGCGCCAACGTCATTGCTGACAGCCCAACTTGGCCTATCGGGCTGGTTTCATCAGTGGCAATCAGACAAACACAGCCGCACCTGTTCTTTGCCGGCTATTTGAACGGCCGTGTCTGCCGTCTTTGCTCTGCTGGCTGCTTGTCTTCTCTGCCCGTTACGTTTCTCTACTACCCGACACTATGACCGGCCTAAGATCTCTCTGCCGCGGCTCCGTGCTGCTGGCTCTGGCGCACACTATCGCGCCCGTGTACGCCGACAATGTCTCCACTACGGCGCTCTCTGCGGTTCCGTCTTGGGCCTTGGGCTCGGCCATGTACATTAATTTTGGCGACGAGGGCAACTCAAATACCTACACCGTCCTTCCCCTAACCACCGAGCAGGGCCTCAACCAATCTACATCTACGCGAGAGGTGAGCTACAGTCTACGCGCGCCCGTGAATGCGAAGCCTCAGTTTTCATCTAACCTTTTGTACAGAGGATTTCAATTGCTGGGCCTCTGTCCATTGTCAATGCTTCCAACTTCCAGGGCTACTCCGCATCTCCGTCTGAAATTATATACATATCCTGCAGCGATGAGACGACTTCAACCACTGCCTCCCCGGATATAATTCTCAACTCCATCATGGACCAGAAGCCTCTGGCTATTCTTCTATATAGTACTACGGCTCAGTATTGCTCACTTTCGTTTACCGGCGACCTCGAGTACAACCGCATATTCACAACCGCCTCTGCGTCTACATCTGCTACCATCTACAACTCCATCACAGATACCAACGACTCGTTGCAAGCCCAAATTTCAGGCTCAAATTCACAGGAAAACCAGACTCGCGACACCGGGGAACGTAGATCAGGTGGTTCTGCCATCGCCATGAGTCTTCTATACGGAATTACGGGTATCATCTCGCTTCTCTTTTTGATCATCGTCAGCACAGGTGCAGTTCGGGCCCACAGATACCCCGAGCGTTATGGCCCCCGGGAAAGCCAAGGAACCCAGCCTGGCCAGAGTCGCGCGCGTGGTCTTGCCCGTGCAGTGCTTGGTACTCTTCCCATCATCAAGTTTGGGGATCCAGTGCCGACAAAAGCTGACCGCATGAATGATGTGGAGTCGGGTCTGAATGTCGAAGTGCCCCCTCCCGTTGCTACGCGCGACTCTCCCTCTGCAGCTGCCGCGGTTCCCCTTGCGCCGCTTTCGTCTGTTGCTTCCGGATCTCCGGACGCCAAGGAACAAGAATCTCAAGCACAGGGAGAAAAGCCTGCCGCGCCTGATGACGCCCAGTCTAAAAAATCCAGCCAAGTCGTCGATACTAACGATGACGACGACCACCTTGGATGTTCTATCTGCACAGACGACTTTCAAGTCGGTGAAGACGTGCGTGTTCTGCCATGCGATCACAAGTTCCACCCCGCCTGCGTCGACCCCTGGCTGTTGAACGTTTCAGGCACTTGTCCCCTATGGTAAGCTCACTTGTTTTTCCCTGACTTCTCCCTTGAATCGTGTCTCCCATTGAGGCCTCGCCCGGAAACAGGGACACATGCGACACAAACAAATGCAGCCTTTGAAGAAGCGAACCCTAAACTGACACTTGCTGACACCTTGCTTTAGCCGCCTGGATCTCAACACCAACTCCCACCCTAGCCCCGATAACGCCAGCGACACCAACACGGTTTTGCCGCCACCCCTCGACCACTCCCACGACGACGACCCTATGCCTGGCCAGCAACGCTCTGAAACTGAGCACCCTGAACCTGAACACACCAACGGCCAGACCAACTCGACCCATCACTCCAACAGTCACCGTACCTCCAAATTCATAGACTTCCACCGCCTACGCGCCGCGCGCACACGCGACGAACGCATTCAGATTCTTCGGCAGCTGCGCAACCGTAATTCAGCCGCACCGCATTCCACATCTCACGGCCAGCAAAGCCACGCGACAGCCCATGCCAACGGCAGCGCCGACGCTGTCTCTAGCGCCGGTACTAGCGCAGGCGCAAGCAGCGACGCAGCTGGCGATGACCAACAGCGCGATCACCAGACGCTTGCTGAGCGCTTCCGTGAGCGCTTCAAAATCCGGACTCGCACGCATGAGTGAAGCTAGACGGCTGGGTTTCAGTAGTGACTGACTGGGTGTTTATCCCTTTGCTTGATTCATTTACTTTTCAGCTAGCGTTTTTTCACATCATCGCATCATTTTTGGGAGGGTGGGGTTTTCTTTTGGGTGGTTCTAACTATACCAAACCTGGCGTTATGGTTTTTTTCTTGTCAACTTGGGGGGGGGGGGTTTCATTTAACTGATATGGCCATTTTGTATATACTAGCTGCCAGGTTTTGATTTCCGCATCAGTAAAATTCGTCATGACTTCGCAATCACTCGCGCATTACATGATCTAAACAGTGACCACATCCTCCATATATTATCCACTAACTCGGGCACATGGCCAACATTACAGACCCTGAGCACACATGCGACGCTTAGGGGGGCAGGACCCTTGGGAAGACTAGACCGCATCCCCTATGAACAGTCAGTTCAAGAGCCATTGATACACAGCCAAAGACATCGTTTCATTGTCTAGACGAGTTGGCCAATCAGATTCGCCCATAACCACATGTTGTATGATATAAGTGTGTGTAACAGGTGCGACTTGTAATCTGTGTAACAAGACCTCGAGATTAGGAGGACAGCTCCGAGGAACAGCTCATTAAAACACGAACAAATCACCTCGAGCAGCTAGTAATATGTAGAATATTTGGGAAAGGAGGTTGTGATCTGGCTGTTGTCTCGTTTCTTTGACCGAGAGAACTGCTGTGCTGGAGCGGCACGGTCGAGATCTCCAGAGCTCGTACAACGTCTACAGAGCTCCTATTCACCCGAGGTGGGAGATAGTTCTGAAGAGACCTTGAGATGCCAATAACGGGATGCAAAACACCCATTTTCCCCGCTCGCCTATTATGATCTATCGGGCCTGAATCTTGTTTGTCGCACTCTAGATCTGGATTTCCTTAAATGCAGGTGTCTTGGTTACTTTTCATGTCTTATCGCTGGTGCTTGTAGGCTGAAAAGGCGCTCTCTTTTAGGTGGAAGGTGACTTAATGGACGGGGTTGTCTCAGTCGAATGCGCCATTGTTCCATTGTGATGAAGACTCTGCATCAGCTCAAGGTAGAAAAGGATTCACTAGAAATAGGAAAGAATGGCCCTTGTTGACTCTTTCTTCTGCATATGCGTCGCTCGCGGCGTCCTCTTGTCACTCGTTTCCTTTTGCTTCCCCCTCGTGTGTTTTCATTTTTGTCTATATTTCTAAGCTACTTTGCTCCATTCAACCTCTTGCTAACATCACCAACTGTGCTTAGGGCAGATGCACATGCCCTCCAATGCTACCATGGACTTCCAGACCAGCTCACCAGTCCATGCGCGGACAAACACATCGTTTGGCCATCCCGGCGAACCTCTTGGGGGAACAGTCATGAACGTCCTCTTAGCTCTCGTATCAATCACTGTGATTACGGCGTTTCTCGGTATGCACTTCACACTCGCAAAACTGCAGATCTCTTCTCCATGGTCACCCATGTTAATTCTGCCAAGTCCAACGCAGCATGAATATCAAGTACTGGAATCGGCTTCCTTATGTTGTTTGGCGTAAGCACTGTTCCCTTCTTCCCCCGATCAATCGAGTGTCTTCCTCCGTTAATGCCGCCTTAAAGTTGTCTTCGCAATCTACATTGACTCCTATTGTTTTGTCTTTGCCACTGCTGTGCTGCAACTCGCGTTTGGGGTCAACTCGGCATACTCTGTATGCTCCGGGGCTATTCTTTTATGTCTTGCGTGTTACATCACGTCTAAAGTGAGTCTGAGAATCTCCCAAATCACTAAGCTGTTCACATTAACATCTCTCTATCTCTAAAAGGTGGTAAGTAAAAAGGAAAAGCTCCGGCCAATATCTAGTCATTTTATAAGAGCATGTAGAGTTTAATGTAGTGACATCCATCTAAATAGTTCATCTATCTCTTTCTCGTTGAGAAAGCGGTAAGTTCGCCCTCGGGAAAACCAAGTTTTCAATTGTTAGCTGATCAGCATGATAGTACATTATTCGCGGATCTACAAAGCCGCGCCTCAAGTCGAAGCTATACTGCTTCAACTGTTTTGTCATGCTTGGTATGCCAGTCTTGTAGATTTTCCGATCGGACAATAGTCTAATTGAAACTCGGTAGTTATATATGTTGCGGTTGCCATACTCAACTTCGTCTTGTACGTCTACTCTCAATTTATCGCCCTATTCTCCGTACTGACGCAGTCTTGGTGGCAGTCGCATCACCTACATTGAAGATGGTGTCTGCGTTATCGGGATGCAAGATGTGGCCATGGTCCCCCTGATCTCCTTTGATGCCGTGGTGAACGTCTACTTGACTGTTATGTTTCTCTTCCCGCTTAAACGTAAGTAGACCCCGCCTTGATAGTCGACCTGCCACCCATAGTCTGACGACCTCGACAGGGCTATATAGCTACAGTTGCTCCCAACGAACGCCTGCCCAGCTACGCTTACGTACTGTTGCCACCCGCACCTTCATCGGAGCTGTGTGTACCCTAATAAGCAGCATCACGTAAGTGTGCCTCCACAGCACCACAAGCCTTGGCATACACCACACACGCTGATTGTCTCTCCAGAAATCTCACGGTGCTCATGGCTCTTAGTGGCGAGCCAGGTTGGATCTGTCTGATTTGCTGCAATAGCGACAGTGAGTTTCCTCTGCACTCTCGCTTCCAAAAAAGAGACCAGTTCTAACCTTCGACCAATAGTCCTTTTTTCTGCCCTCGTTATACAATGGGTGACATCCAAGGATAACGCTGGCACCTCCGATTCTGCCAATCATCCCAACTACTCTGCCGACCCGCAAACCGGTGATCCTGACGACCACTCATTATCTTATATTAACAAGTCCAGTGGCCTGCGCAGTCGCAGTGGTCGCTTATCCGGTTTCCAGCACCAGCACGAGCACGGCGATCCTGCCGGTGCCAGTGCGCCCAGAGCCAGCGTCGATGACCACAGTGGCCCATACAGCGGCCACTCGTGTCCGAATAGCCATAGCGCGACGGCCCGCGCCGCAACCATCGACAATACGTCGCTGTCGTCGGATGAGAGCGACATCAAGTACCCTGCCACTCGCCACCACCTCCGGCACACCGGGCTGCAGGCGACAATAGCGTCAGGCGCCGTCGTGGTCACCACTACGATCCAACGAGAGAGTAAGCCGACAAGTGCGTTTTTTGAGGGTACAGACAACGAGAGGCTTCTGGGTGGGCCCGTGTACGGCGGCCGGAACGACAGGTTCGAGCGGCCAGGTAGCCTAGCTGTAGGGAGTGGAACCAATACCAGTGCGGCTGTGATTGCTAGTACGGTGGCTACGGGAGACAAAGACATGCAACTACAGGAAATCAAACCGGGTGTATAGAAATTGCATGTTGCCTCACGAATATCACGAGAGTCTCGAGAAGAGGGCCCTGTAGGGAATAGGTTATACTTAATTTGATTCGACATGTTACTAACGTCACCAAGCTACATGATTTGAGTCTTGTGCCGCTGAAATTGCCCAAAACAGTTAACTAATCGGCTGATGAATATGGAACATATGACAAAAAATATTCAACTGCATAAATGGCCACATGTATCCCAGCCTTCCCATTTTGTGCCCCTGACTTGACTTGACTATATTCAACGTCTCTTTGAGATGCACCTTGCGTACTTCCCCCCACCATAACCTTTTCCTGTCAAGGCTACAAACACCAACAGCCCAACGACTGCAAGCCACTGCTATCGATATTTTCATCTCTATATTCATATCTCACCATGACCAACACAACTATGCGTTTGTCGTCGCCCGATCTTCAACACGATGTGGCCTTCGGATCAGATGCCCAATTGCCGCCGCCATCACTGTCGCCCAAAGCCCCATTAAAGCTTTCAGCCAGTCCCCGGTGGACTGACGAGCAGGCCTTTGTCATCTTGGAGGCTCTGAGTGACTCTCGCAAGCAGGGAGATCCCCCCTTGACAAGTCACCTAAACAAGAGGCTCTGTTCACAGAAATAGCCAGCACCTTGCAGGCCCGGTGGCCGGACTCGAATTTCACGTATGAACGAGTCGAGCAGAAGGTGAAGGCGATGGTCAGGGTCTGGAGGGCCTTTACAGCTCTCGATTTGACCGGTGTTTCTTATGACCATGATACTGGTGCGATCGATGCTAGCGATGAAAAATGGGCAGATTGAATACAAAAATACGGCGAGCCGGTTGATTACCTGAGGTGCAATGAGCTTCCAAGGAAGGACCTCTATCAGGAGGCGCTTGAAGGTTCCGAGGGGCTCGTTCCGACGGCCTCTGAAGCCGTAGATGCGGAAACCTCATACGATGCTGAGCTTGTTAGCCAGAGCGGTGGCCAGGATGAGGGACACTCACAGGACCCAACAACAAACCAGAGGTCTCAACCAGCTTGCTCTCCGCCTCCAACGAGGAAAAGGAGGGCGTCATCTCTTTCTACCTCTGGAATGAGGAAGAAGACGGCCTCGTCTCTTTCTACCTCTGGAACGAGTCAGCCAACGGAGACGTCCATGGATTCAGACACCACCATATCACCCCAGACTTCCCCTCGTCTATCGGAATGTCTCCCGACTGAAGAAGAACTAGACGAAGCTTACACTGAACTTACAAGAAGGTTTTCTACACGGGCAGCTTGTGATGAAATTGCCTTGTTTTTGAACTTCCTGGCAACCGAGCCGAATGCCCTTAAGGAATATTACTCTTCAACAGAGCCTATGAAAAAGCGGATGTTCCAGAGGACTCCAATACTCTAAGAATTCTGAATGCGGGCTGGATCGCGACGAAGGACCAAATCTTTGATGCTACTTCTAACTACGCAAATATAATAACTGCCTGTGGTAGTCAAATAAACAGAAGTCTTTTTTTGGAATCATGCAAAATGTCAGTGTAATTGAACGGGAGCCCGACTTTTTTAGCTTCACATTTGCCAATTTAACACCACACCATATTATTCACCTTCAATCTCCTCTGCCATTTCGTATAGCTCAGCGATTTGGCCCCCGACGAACGCCGGGTTCCGGTGATGCGACTGATACCTTTGTCACTGATCCCCCGCGATTTTCTGCCTCAAAGCCGCCGCATTAGAGGCATCGATATTCGAATCCATACAGTTTCTTACAGCCTCAAGGAAATCTGCTTCTTCCGGGTCAACAGGGGCTGTTCCTGATTATCCCCATGCGCCCTGATGAAGTTCCAAAGGCTTGTACAAGCATACACTATCAAGATCTGATATTCGAGACCATGTTCCGGCACCGACGATATCAGAATCTTGAACTTCCTCTTCACCCGACCAAACACATGTTTCGCCGCCATTCGAAGCCGTGAATGCTGCAGGTTATACGGCTCTTCTTTGTTCTGCGGTCTCCTCTTGCCGGGACTCCATTCGTTGAGGTGATATGGCACGTTGGGATAAGGCGTCAAAAGACCAAGCTCATCTTGCTCGAGATTGGCGATCACATAGTGCGCTTCTCCGCGATCCATTGAACCTCTTGGTTTAATGCGATAGTTACGAGTCAAATGCTTGTAACTACGTTGAACTTTGATTGCCTCTTTTTTGTTGTGGTCCATTTCATGCCGCGTAAAGCCGATGTTGTCGCGGAGGACCGCTTTTTGAACTATAGCCATGTTGTATGCGAAATCCTGGAGAACCATCATCGTTTCCATGTCATGGTTTATTTCATCCCACGCTAGCTGTACCTGGTGATAAGTAGTGGATATACGCAAAAGTGATGGCAGGGTTTCATCTGGATCTTGTGAAGGTGGCGTGCTCGGTCTTTCAGGAGCCGGAGACAGAGCCGGAAGCTTCGATAGGACGACCAAGGGGTTTAGAGGAACAATCCCTGATTTTCTGAAGGCCGATTTGATGACTTGAGACCGAAGTGCTTTCTTTCTAGCTTGCGTGACATTCGAAAGAAAGGTCTCTTTCACTTTATCGGTGAAGCCGTCCCGGTGTGCCGCAAGAAGAAGCTTTGAATATTCGTGCTTCAATGGCTGGAAAACACCGACGTCAAGCGGTTGAAGAATGTGTGTCGTATGAGCGGGAAAGACGAATGGATGAATGCCCGAATGGTTAGTCTTTTGTACAGTAAGATGTGTCAAAATAAGAAGTAAAATTTACGATATCCTTCACACTTGTCTATAAACTCTTTGGTGTAATGAGATGCGAAGCCATCGAGGGATAAAATGAGATAGTCACCAACCCGGTATTTCTTCGTGTGGCGATGGAAGAAGCCGATCCAGTCCAGCTAGATTCTGTCGTTGTTATAGCCGGAGCCAGAAACAGAAATCCGCGTAGAGGGGTGTAAGTCGGAGACGGTGTACCAGTTGGCGAGATGTTCTACATCTTTGAAGATGACGTATAAAGGGCAGGTTTCTCCGACGGTAGATGCACTTTCGATGGCGGTAGCAAACTCTCGATTCTCAAAAAGTGGTCTTTTAGCGAGTTTTGGCTGCTTCGTGACCACCATTTGGGATTTTGCCATACCCAACTGGAACCCCGTCCCGCCAACATTCCAGATTTCTGCGTCCACGATACCGTAGTCCACGATGATTTCTTTTGACAGAGGGTAGTTGTATCTGTCGTAGAGATCAATATATCTGACTAAAGCAGCGTCTTCAGCATCAGAGAACAGCCGGTGTGTCGGTTTTCTTCTTTGCTGGACCGACGCCACAAAGATGCGATCCAAGGATGTGTTTCGAGACGGTAAATTGACACGCCACTTTTGTGATAGAGATTTCCGGATTTTTTTAATTGGAAGATACCGCATGGCCCAGCATGGCTTCCATATCTAGCGAGATGTTACCCATCGTTGCCAGTGGTACGACGCGATGAAATATCCGATGAGCAAGTGGTGATGTTTTTTGTAAAGTGTCAGCTTAGGCTAACGGAACGATTAAGCTGGGGAGCGTCATCACATATGGATGGCGCGAAAACGCAGCTGGCGTCATTTGGTGATAATCGCGCAGTATGTATTAGGCAGTAAGTTCTACGTAGCCTAGCTCTGATCTCCAATTTCCGTATTCCATGTGGAGCCTTGCGCCACATGAGAGTATAGTTGTTCCGGCGGTTGCCCTTTCGGGCAGAATATATTTCGACAGTTGGAGCTGTCAAACTATCGCTGTTAGGATCACTACGAAGAGGCCAAGTTACCCAGTTAGAAACGTTCGTCTTTTTGGCGCAGTGGTAGTTTACACGCTTTGACAGGAGCTCCTCTGTGAAAAAGTGAGGCGTGGCACGATTAGTACAAATGCAAGGTAGCACAGCCTATGGACCCTAATATTATGTGTGAATCTAGGGTTGTGTGCATCCACCTGCTGCCATCTTATGTAAGTCTCCGTAAAACTTGGCATGTTAATCGAAGTGGTAGTTTTACAAGGCTTTGATATCCGTCAACTCCGCTATGATCTACAAGTCACGGAGCTTGCCAGCGTTCTCTTTGTGGCGTAGCCAAGCAGTCTCATGTTCTCTTGCCTTGGTTGATCCAAAGCTCCGTGTACCTGAGCATGTGAAACGAAGACCTGGGCTTTAACCGCTTTCAAGTCATGATCTTTGCGTCATACACCAGGACCAGCTTGTTCACGTTGGTACCTGATCGCTATTAAACCTGAAACGATGCCTGCGTTGAGGACAAGAGACCTGCATCACAGCGCATGGTAAGAGTGCTGGTGTCGGTGTAGGGCCGCCAAATGTCACTTTCTTTTAGACATGCAAAGTACAGTTACTGGTATTACATGTGCATCGTGTATATGTGTGAGGTTCAATTCCATTGAAGGCACTAATCTAGAGCTCTATCCATGTTTAAATCCTGGCTCTCCGCCCATAGCCCGGTTCAAGAAGTCTCTGCTGTGTGTGCATCCCAGACGGAGACCGCGAATATACATACAAATACTTAGCATGTATACCGCACGGTTCTCAGTCTGGTACGCTTCCAGCCATCTCGCAAAGAACATCTTCCAGCCCGGTTCCCAGCGGAGAAGCATAAACAAAAGGGAGGTCCTTCATGGATCGATAAGCCCGCCAGAAATTTCCCAACCCACCGAAAAAAAAAAAAACAATGCAAAACAAAAGGACAAAAAGTGAAGAAAGAAAAAAAGGAAATTTTGATTGGTGTAAAGTGAAGTCCAAGGCCAGGGCCGAGAACACGAAGTGAATGAAGGGTGACAGGAGTCACTGGAACCAAAGAGTGAATAGGTTTCGAACCCCTGTTGATGGTGATTCATAACCAAAGAAGCCAGTGAGACTTCAAGAGAAGAGAAAAAAGAAAGGACATGACAACGAATCAGAACAGATAACCACGAGGGACTGGCATCAACACGATCAAGTCAAAAAAGAAGTGAATAAAAGCAAAACGGTGGCTGGTATATACAAAACAGAACTCAAAAAGCTGAAAAATCAAACGTCAAAATTGCAAAATTGCAAAATTGCAAAAAAAAAAAAAAGCATAAATAAAAAAGGATGCGCGTCTCAATTCAAGCTAGCAACTTCAAATGCTTAAACAAAGGGGTGGCTCTGTGTTCTACTTTTTTGTTGCAAAAGCTGTAGTAGTGAGAAACAGTTTTCAATTCTCATAAGAGAGTTTACATGTAGGCAGAGCCAGCTTCGTTCAGAACACCCTTGGAGATGAACATGTTAGGAATGGCAGCGAAGAAGTAAGAGTAGCGCTCAAGGTAGTCGAGAGCGTCGAGCTTGGGCAGGACCTCAGCAAGGAAGGCAGCGGCATCATCACCGGCGCCAGTAGGAGCAAACTCGGTGAGCCAGATCTTGCGGTCACCGCAAATCTCGTGAACGGCCTCCAGGTGAGTGAAGAGAGTGTCAGCTGCAGAGGCCTCGGCGTACCAGTGGGTAACGCAGAAGTCAACAACACACTCGGAGGAAGCTTCGCAGGCAGTCATGAAGCTCTTGAGCCACACGTTACCCTCACCGTCAAGGTTCGAGTTGGAAGTGGCAGGAGATCCAATCTTGGCCTTGGACTTCAGGGGGACAACGTGGGCTATGTGGGCAGCAAGAGCAACGCTGACATCCATGTTGGACTGAGACAGAATATCGGGCTCGTTAAATGAGAGCACGTGAGTAGAGCCGGAGCTAATGGCCTTGTCGGCGGCAGTGGTCCAGTCATTGGTGTACTTGACATCATTGCCCCACAGCATGGGGACGAACTCGATGTCAACGCTGACATCACCGACGTAGGCACCCCAGTTGTAAGACCAGTCAAAGGTGCGCTGGTTGAAGAAGGTGTCCAGCAGAGTGCCGTCGTTATAGGCCAGACCACGCTTGGAGGAAGAGCCAGTAGACGACGAGGTCGAGGTCGAGGCAGCAGAGGCAGACGACGTGGAGTCAGCGACATAGGCGGCACCAGCGGCCACAGTGGTCAAGGTGGACAGGGTAGTGCCAGCAGCAGCGTAGACAGCTTCAGCAGGAGTGGAAGAGGTGCTGCTCTGGGCAACCTCCTCGGCATTGTATCCGTAGGCGGGAGCAGAAGAGGAAGATGTGGGGTTGAGAGTGAAGGGCTCAACCACAGGAATGAACTTGCCAGTGGTCGAGATCACGGTAGAAGTGGAGGTCGAGGTGGTAGTTGCGGCGGCAGGGATGGTGGTGGTGGTGGTGGTGGTGGGGGCATAGTCATAGTCCTGAGCCTTGACTGCATCGACAGTGTGCTCAGCGCCGTTGGCGTAGACGAACTTGGTCTCCTCGACAACAACCCACTCGGTGTGAATGCCGCGGATGTCCAGTTTTTGGCCGGGAGAGCGGCGGTGCATCTGGTTGTGGCGGAAGGAGTTGGCAGCCAGGGCGTTGCCGGCCAGAGAAGAGGCAGCCAGAAGGCTAACAAGAGGAGACTTGGCGATCATGGTGAAGATTGGTTAAAAATTTGTGTTTTTTGTGATATCAGGTCGACAAGATTCGATTTCAAAAAATGATTGTGTGTTTGTACAGGTAGCAAGAGTGCCAGAGAGTTTAAGACGTGCGGGAAAAGAATGGAAAGACAACGAGTCGCTCGCGACTGGTGATAGTGTCAAGTGCTGAAGAGCAAGAGAAAAGGCACAAAGAGCGTGCAAAAGATAAATAAACAAGCACGAACAAGTACAAAGGCAAAAACAAGAAAGATTGTCGGGAAACCACGCAGCGGTTGAAGACGAGAGAGAGTGAATGAGGGATGCTGTGATGGAGGAGTAAACAAGAAGCCCAGCGAAGGGAAGACGGCCGGCTTTAAATCAGTTTCGCCTGAAAGAGATAAAAGGAAAATAAAGTCAAAGGTTTTAAGACCCAGCGCGGACAGGCTGCCAACACCAGCAGCTCTGCCACCCAGCCGGCTGGAATGTACAACCATCAAACTAACACCGCCATACATCACCAGCACCGTAGAGGACCAGAGGAGACTCCTAGTGTTAGTGAGAGTACCTGGCCCAGTTCCAGCAGTAAGCAGACATGGGTATCCTGGACTGTATGCTTCTGGCCGAAGGAATCCAGGAACAGGGAGGGGCCTTGGACGAGTGACCCATGCAGGGGCCGGCGCAAGGGCCGGAGAAGGGTCCAGCAGGGGTTTGTGTGATATAGTGACAGAGAGAGGGAAAAACACGAGATAAAAAAGGGAGTAGGGAACAAAAGAAAGGGAAAAGCTGGCTGTTTCCGGACAAACTGCAGCTTTCCCAGTCGCCCGCCTGCGTTATCGCAGCCTTACAACCAGTTGGGCTTGCATAAGTGCACTTGTGGCTCTTCTGCCATGGAATCCCAATCCCACCTATCCCCCTCTCCCGCCCACTCTGTCTGTTTCCCGCTTGATTCCTTTTTGTTTCGTTTGGTCGGACGTTTTGCCCTTTGTTCTCATTTCCCTCTTCGGCCGCATTGAGCACATGCTGTCGCGGCTATCCACGTACTCAATTTGCATTTCATGTCCCTATAAGTCATTGCTTTTCTGAGTAGGGGTTGAATTGAGGCTGGCTGGAGGCACGTTCACTACGTCTGAATTAAGAGCCAGGCTGGGTTGATTGCTACTCGTATTTCTTTATTGTTTTCTTGGTCCGGTCGCTGTAGTTAATCCTGTGTCTGTCGGTGTTGGTTGGTATTGGGCCCTGTGGTGCTGGACTTTTGTGGCCTGTGGTTACAGAGTGAGACATGCCTTTGTGCCCTCTATCTGGCTGCTTTCAGTCTACTTTTTAGTCGACTGGAATTTGAGTCTAAGTTCCTGGCTAACTAGTCCGCCCATCTGACTATCCTGTATACGGAAGTTTGCCACTTTGTTTTAGCACACCACAAGACGGGGTCGCTTGACATTGGACCAGCCTTGCAACGCCGTTCACGAGGACCTTTGTGACAAACTAGGCTGTCGGTAGCCAGGTGATGCTCCTCGTCGTACTTCTGTCCTTTTTGCTGTCTAGTGATACCCGTAGTTAGTTGTGCCCATATACACCCCTCCCTTACAGAGCCGCCCACTTGCAAGTGTCGATCATCATCCATCCTCGGCAAGACACTAGAAACCTAAAAGTCTTGCTGTGCTGGTACCTGGCGCATTGTACATGGTGCGAGAAAGACCTTGGGCGGTCATCAAGGGCACTACTCAACCCCTCAAGTTTATTTTCTTCCTTTTCCCTTGCAGGTTGTTCCTGCAACAGCGGGTCTTAGGGTATGGGTTGCTGACTTGTATTTGCAATCAGTTAGTTATAGCATCAAGCTGGCCGACTATTGCAGCTAGTCCACACTATTAACAAGCCGTCTTTCTAGGCACTTGGCAGTTTTGCAGCTCGTGGGCGCCAAAAGCGTCATTAGACAAACATAGGCACAAGCATGTAGAGTTGTTTCAAGACTGGAGGGTCACGACTGTGGTCTGGTTTTCTTTGAATGCGTCAACTAACTACAACCAACTCTAGGCACAAGTTGGAGTAGTTGCTGCTATCTATGTGTTGTATGTGTCCGGTGGTGTTATATTCAACGTCTAACCAATAGTTGGTTATTTACTTGAAGTTCACAAGTGCTATGTAGCACAAGTACATATGTATGTACGAGTCCATTTGTAGTAGCTGTGTTCTGGAGCATTGTGCTCTTTCCGTTCTGAATTTGACTTGACATCTTTGTGCCTCAGGCTGCCATAATTCCTTCTTGTGCCAACTGACTAACTTATCACCTCAAAATCACCACCGGGAAATCTCTTCACCGCATATCGTCTGTATCCACATCTCAACCTCCACTTTGACTTCGACTTCGACTTCTGGGTTCCAGCTCCACGCTCCACGCTCAGCACCGATTGCTTACCATCCCTTGCGGCCCGCCCTCTCACCAGGGCCACTCACCCACTCCATTTCCTGCACAGCTGCTCTGTCCCGGATTCTTTGCGCAAAACAATTTCCCGTTGTTGGTGGTGCACTGCGCCTGAGCCAACCACCACAATCCCCAAGCCATAACGTTCAATCAAAAATAATCGCCTCATGGACGCCTCAACCTGCCTTGGTCTCTGGCCTAATCTTGCACTGTCGTGTTGCTGCCAGCAACCACCCACCCACTGAGGGGTTTCCAGAGAAAGCTGATTTCACCGTCGCATCCATGTCCATGCCCATGTCCATATCGCTGCCTTTTCCTTTCTCCTTCTGGTTGTGGCTGCTCCGTGCACAGACTTCATCGACATGTGTACGGGTACAGGGGATCCCCAGCAGCTTAGCCTTGTTTACTTCCATTCTCCCCTTCTCTTGCTTGGGGACTGTCCCTCTCCTCCACGTTGTGTCTGCCTTCTCGGGGTTTAATTGCTTAGTTGAGGCGTGGGTGGCCTGTGAAGCGAGGACGCGGCCCGGCTGACGACGCTCCCAGAGATGTCCAGGGATGGCACATAGAAGCCTTGGCGATCGATTTTGCTCGGGACAATGAACTTGTTGGTTGGCTTTGAAAAAATAATACAACACAAATGTATCACTGCCAACATGCTGCCAGAATCACCGGAATCATCAGCAGGACCACCACTAGTGGTTGAATACATGCAGTGATGATATCAGAGGAGGCCCCCAATATAGCTTGGCGATTGCTGCCATGTGTCTATTACCACGCTTGCACTATGGTATAGTTATAGTACTTTGTTCAATGCTGAATGCAGCATGAAACTAAAGTTATAGAAGACAAGCAAACTTTAGAGACGGCGTCGCGCCACTGCACATTCCTCCCTTTAACCGCCGACTTTTCCTCTTCCGTTTTGTTATTAACTAACTATTCCTTGCAAAGAATACACCTGCTCCTGAAGTCAAGCTGCAGCTGGCTTTCATGTGGTCTCTTTTGGACTCTGCATTCCCTTGCATCAAGTTCCCTTCTTTTGCTTGTCCCCCACAACTCCATGATAGCCACGTAAGCCTGCTCGCTTTTGGTGACACAGTACCGGAGACCTCCTGAGGAAAACCCAGCCTCTTCGTGTATATTTCCCGGGCCCAGCCAGGGCTGCCCTAGCTCCCAGCAGAACAACTTAGGGGGGCTTGTTCTTTACAGAGCCTTCGGATACAAGGCTTTCCTGGCGCTTCCATCTGCTTTCTCCTCCTAGCCCTGCTCCATGTCCCATGTGTTGCAATCCTTGGATGATACTGCGCCCATAGTCTCGGCCTTTCTCGCTCTGGTTGACTACTGCTGTTCAGCTAGCCTTTGTTCTAGACCTGAGGTGTGTCCCTTTTCACATCACCAGCTTCCCCTGCTTCTTTATTTCTGCCTTATTGAGAACTAGACCTGATCGGCTACAGGGGAGATCCGGAAGGGTGGGCTGTTATCGGCAGAGCCTCGGATTTGAAAGGAGCTCTCATGGTGTCTCACCATCAACATGCCCTCTCTATTGTTACCACGTTACTGTGTTCCCCCGTCATATATCGGGAGCTCGTCTCACGCTGTGCGCGAAATTGAGCACGGATATTCATGATTGACTGACGTGTTTGTCATTTGTTGGTAGTCCGGATGACACACAAATGCGGAGGGGAGTGCATAAACAAAACCGAATATACTGTTGTGTGTTTGCTTTTGCATTTTTTGGTACAGGGCGGCTGCGTTTTCTTGGCCGCATTCGTATTTGCGGTGTTTGTGGTGAAGGGTCGCACTCGTTTCTCGCACTACATATCCACCACCACTGCCAAGAGTCCCCTCGTCGCGGGTTCCACTGACCGAGGGATCCCAAGTGCACATTTAGTCTCGGAGGTGGGTGGTGAACTCCTTGTTTTCTATGCAGGAGCACTTCGAGCCCAACCTCTAGCTTACGCCAGGAGTACATGCATATACAGAAGTCTAGATACTAGTACCTGCATGCATATGCATAACCCTCATCCACCATGTTCTTACGGTATACAACCAGTACTACTATCCTAGACTCCGACTGCTACCACGCGAAGAAGCAGGAGTCATGGGGCTAAAGCCAAGGAATCGGTGTGGGAATTTTATAGGAAAACTTTTTTCATCGACTTGTGCTCCAAAGTTCCAGAAGAAAAAAAATGGAAACCCACCTAACATGAAAAAAAAAAGACTCTGCCAGCCACCTCTTTTGGCTCCAATGATCATGCGAAGACCCGAAGGCATGAGATGTATCGAGTCCTTGATGGTGGCCTATGACACAATGTGCTACATGCGCCAAATTCTGGCAGACAGCTCTCGGTTAGAATGCTGTCACACAAATAACGCAAGCTGGTCACACAACTGTTTATCTTTTCTTGCCTTTCTCTATAGAAAGTGAGCACATGGTGCAATGGATAACGTCATTGGCTGTGGTCTTGAGCTCATGACCGACGGGAATGATCTGCTTGAGTGGAATTTGTCCAACGACTGGCGATCGCATGAAACGTCTTTCGCCTCTTACAACACACAGTACTTAGTAAAAGATAAGAAGCCTCTTCCTCAACAACCTCGGGGGCAATGGCGCAGTTGGGAGCGCGTTAGACTGAAGCGCAACTTCAGTGGTTCTGTTATCTAAAGGTCACCGGTTCAATCCCGGTTTGCCCCATCCAAATCTCAAGTCCCGAGATCCGTTCATTTTTGCCGATCCGATTGACCGGATAATCATCGGGTAATAGCTCGCTTGTTTTCTTGTGGCACCACAGATGAGGCTGACTGACCACACTCGATTTCTGCGAAGGCGCCAAACCGCCATGAAAGCCATCGTCAAAGATCTTGTTAGCCGTGCAGAGCCGAGATAATTCGACGAGAGTGCCACAATGCAGCCGTCGAGAGTTCTGCTAAAGCGGTCCGTCTGGAAGGGTGAGTGAGAGCTATTGGATTGTTGTTTCTTTCCCTCCGTTAATCCTTTTTTTTTTCTTCTTCTTTTTCTGCGTACTTGTTGGTGTCTTGCGCCAAATGCTTATATATAAGAAAACAACCTCATGTACTGACTATTCGCGTACAGGACCGCACATCGTTCCGTAAGTCACAGTGACTTGGCCAATCACTCGTCATGGCCCTCGAGATATCAAATAGAAAAGCCTCACAGACCATACCCATGCCCTCTGCCGAGAGCACCAGCGAACGCTCCACAACTCTCGCAGCCCCGGACCCCCACGGGACCCCACGGCAGCGCGCGCAACACCGGCGTATAAACAGGGCCTAAGGACTGAATGACTGACTGATCTCTCTTATAGCTTGCCCATAGTGCGGCCTGCGCCGGGCCAGAAGATGGCGCCGATTAAGACGAATGCCCGCTCAGCGACGATTCTGCCCAACTTTGTCGGGCTCAAGTTCCAGGTGCACAACGGCAAGACCTACATTGACGTGTTGATTACCGAGGAGATGGTGGGCCACAAGCTTGGCGAGTTTTCTCCGTACGTCCTTTTCCTTTTTTGTTTTGGCGTCCTGTGTTCCTTTTCTGCTGGAGCAAGAAGAGTTGGTTGGGGCTGCTTCTTGGATACTAACTGTGACATTGTAGGACTCGTAAACCCTTCATCTGGGACAAGAAATAAAGGACGGTCGGTTGTTTGTGTTGTTTCTTGGGCTTGCTTTTTGTACCTTATTTGCGCTGTGTCTTGCGCCCTTGACACTATGTACCATCACCAATAAAATCCATGAATCGGAACCTAAAGTAGCTGTTTCAAAGTCAAAACCTTCCATTAAAAGAGAATTGATGTAAGCATGGCGACACTTTCTGCTGATAGCTAAGCCCGTCTGAACCATGTTGTTTTCATGAGGGTGAATACCATCAAGGATCCATCCAGTGGAATAGAGAAAGAAGATAGTAACGGAGTAACAATACCAATAAAACTATGTCAGACACTATTGTTTGTCCATGACATCCCAGATCCAAATGCGCCAAAAAAAAGTCAACCCAATCCCAGCTTAAGCAACCAATTCCCACTTGCTCGAGTCCACACAAACATCCCACCCACCCTTCTTCATCCACCGACTAAAACCCCCGGGCTCCCCCGAAACACCAATATTAAACCTAGCGGTAAAACTCGCTGCGCTTGACATTGACACCGTACTCCGCCACCGCCATGCCCAAGTCCTCCATCGTCAGCACAGTGCGATTCTGCCCGCTGCCCGAGCCGCCGCCTCCGTAGCCCGGGCGTTGGATACCCAGCGGCCCGCCCTTGCCCTGGTCCTTGGCGCCAGGCTGGCCGGCGACCTGGCCAGCCATGGGGAAGCCCGTAGCCGCGCCCAGGTTGGCCATCGGGTTGTTGGCTGTGTTGGACGCGCGGATGCGACTGTACTGGTACGCGTCGGCGGCGATGTCGGCAATGAACTTTTGCGTCGCCAGCGCGAGCAGCTTCGCGAGCCGAGGATCTGTCTGCGGTGCAGGCGGAAGGCCGCCTTTGGTCATGTAGTAGTTTGTAACGGCATCGGGGATCTATCACATGCAGCCAAAGTAGCATCTGGTTAGCGAACTGCGTATACAGCCAAGGAGTTTGCGCCGTGTCATGTGAAGCAGACCGAGGACAAGCGTATCGGCATCGCTTGCAACACTCCTCCTAGAAGAAGAAAAAAAACTCACAATCGGCGCGTAATCATCCATCTTGTGCAGGAACTCGCGCAGCGATGAGTCCTTGCGCGTTGGCAGACGCGACTCGGGGATCGTTGTCTCCGGCACATCCAGCGACGGTATGCCGCTCGCCGCATTACCCTGCGAACCCGGAATATCTATGCCTGGTGCCTCATCGCCCGCGCTGTTGGTCGCGGCGCTCGTGCTGTTGCCCGGGACACCTGCGGCAGCGACGTCGGCGGCGGCAGGGGTCGCAGGGCCACCGGCCGTGGCGGCAGGCGCGGTGGTGGGGGTGGTCGATGGGGCGCCCGAGGGCTCTTGGCTGGACATGGTCATGGTGTGTGTGCGGGGAGGGGAGAGGGCTTCTGCCGCTCGGAGATGTAGTGGCCGGGGCAAATATATGCGTGTCGCAAGACGGGTATTCTAGATCGAGAGCCGGAAGACCGAGGGCAGGACGTGCAAAAAAAACCCCAGGCTGTCGAAGGAAAGTTGGAAATAAGTTTGTCAGGCGCCAGATGAGTTAGATCCGCAGGCGATGGTTGATGATTGGAAGAAGCTCTTGATGGACGGCGACGAATATTGCGGTGCGGCATGTGTTGTCGGTTGTTAATCTCAGAAGCGCATCTAAGCAGCCTTACGTATGGGCCCACATAAAGGGTTGGCTTTTAGCAACCAACTTGATACACACCGCAACCTCAGCCATCCAAGACACTTTTAACATATTGGGTTTAACAAGAATAAAGAGAAGCAAGGCGTGTCGACTATTATTTGGCTAATAATCGTGACCTTTCAAATCCCAAGTCAAAACAGATCTGATGAACATTAGTCTGATTGGGCCAATCTTCCCAGGAAAAAAAAAGAAAAAAAAAACAAGAAAAAAGGACATTGCTTGATCAGACCAGTTAGTCCATGTGCAATGGCCGTGATATCTATCCTCCATATCACATTATTAACCCAACAAAAATCACAAAGTTTTCTTTTTTTCTTGATAAAGGAAATGCAGTACACTCCACAGTAACAAGATCCAAAAAAGCACACAACTCCAGGCGAATACAGATCATCAAGAAAAACAGGTCAAGCAAACATAAATATGTGTAATCCCATAAAAGTGAGCAAAGTAGACAGAAAGGCACACAGGTACCAATGGCCCATTGCAATATTTTGGGTTGAAAAGACGATGAAAAAGCTATTGGGTGGTGGTGTATACCCTGCTAGTAGCTGGGCGTTAGACAAATGTAGGTAGGCGAGAGAAAAGGAAATCGAAAAGCTCGCCTGGAAAGTCAAATGGATATGCAAAGCAGAGAATAGAGTAACGATGATGGTCGAATTTCAGACAGAGGAAAACGCTCTTGATCTCCCGCTGACATCGAGACACCAGGGCTTGTAAACAGAAGAGAATGAGTGTAAAATCACGCAAAACAAGAAACAAAAAGTCGTAGAGTTTTTAAAAGGTACCAAGAATGGCACGTTTGTGTTGTTGCGATGTGACAAGAACTCAGAACTAAGAGGCAAGCTCTGAGCAGACCGAAACAAAAAAAATTATGTTTGTACGGTTCTAAAAGACATGGGTTTCTTTAATTCTCAGTCTGGGCCCGAGGCTGGCGGTTCTGGTGCCCGCCGCGGTTATGGCCACTGTTGCGGCCACGACCTCGGAAGCCTCCACGACCACGGCCACGATAGTTGCGGTAGCCGCCATCGACGCTTCCCTGGCCAAAGGTCTCCATGTTCTTGCGCTGCTCCTCGCCACGCCATTCGCGACCGCCGGGCTTGAGACCGCCGTTTGCAGCGCGCTCCTTGGCTTCACTCGAGATGTTGTCGAAGAAGGAAGTCGACTTGTTATACACTGGCTCAGTAGGCTGGGCAGAGTCGGCGGGTACATCAGCTTCCGGCTCCTCATCAGCAGCATCGCCAGCTTCAGGCTTGATATCGTCCTTGTTGAACTTGGCATTGGCCGAGTCAAAGTCGAAGTCCTGAGAAGGAACTTCAACCTTGCGATGAGGGCGTCCAGAATGACCAGTATGTCCATATCCACGTCCACCACGAGGACCATGAGAGCCACGGGGGGCAGCATGGATGCGCATGTCATTGACGCGATTTGAGAGATTATCGACAGGGTTAGTCGCAGGTTCAGATCCGGCATTCAGACGAGCCATAGCAAGGGCCACAGCAGCCTTGGCAGCCTCAGTGGCATCGGTAATTGCTGCATCTGTGGGAGGTGCAGCGCCCTTTGGGGCGGTATCATTCTTGGTCACAGGTGGTTGAAACTTGGTGGTAGGTGCTTGGCCGTTGGGCAGAGAAGCAGCGGGAGTAGGCTGGGGAGCACCCGTAGAGGTCGGCTTGTCGGTTGCGTCGGTCTTTAGACCAGTAGGCTTACTGTCGGCTTCGGCGGTGCGGGGCTGCTGAGGAGCCTTAACATTAGGGCCATTTTGCTCCTTTGACTGAGTAGACTGTCCATTGTTGTCAGAGGGGGCGGAAGGCTGCTGGCGCTTAGGCTCCTGGGAATCAATGGGACCGTTCATAGGACCTCCAGGGCCACCAGGTCCACCGGGGCCCATGTTTGGGGGGTAAGGGTAGTTTCCCCATGAACCGGGGGGGCCACCGGGACCAGGAGGAAAGTTTCCAGGACCAGAAGGGCCACCCGGACCCCAACCGTTGGGAGGAGGGGGGTAGTGCATGCCACCGTAGCCACCAGCACCAGGCATGGGACCACCACGGCCCCAAGAGCCAGGCGCACCATAGAAGTTGTTGTTGTAGCCATAACCGGGGGCGCCAGGATGGCCTGGGGGGCCGGTGTGAGGTGGTCTTTGGTTGGTCGGAGCTTGCGCATCAGGACGGGGACGAGCCTGTGAAACGTCAGAATGTGACTAACAAAAAAATGAGCGGGTTCACGCAAGGCGTATCGTTGGTGAGCTTTCAAGTGAGATACGACAGATCCAATTCGTGGGCACATTGCCCGTGACTTTGACATAACACGCTGTTTTCGTGACGGATGTTTCGAAGGTACTCACACCGAGAATAGCAGGGTCGTTCGGGACAGCGGGGGGCTGCTGCGGCTGGGGAGCAACGGGCTGATCAATCCGGAGGTCCTTCACATCACTTCCACGGAAGACAATGTATTCGTATACTTGGTCGGAAGCTGGCACAGCAGTGCCGTCGCCCTCACGGCCCTCGGTTCCAAAGGACTGGACATTCTCGAGGGAAACGGTCGACTCTTCGGAATTGATTTCGTGCAGAGTGCCTACATAGCTATAGCAAAATCGAGTCAGCCACGTCGCCTCAATTATGTGCGGATGGGGGAGAGACCCCGGGGGGATAAAGCTTACCGAATGTTACTCTTGGAGATGAGAGAGATACGCGATCTGCGATGCTGCAGTTAGCATCTGAGTTTGAAGGGCTAGATTGACCAAGAAAAGAGGAGGTCTTACCCGAGATATTCAGACATCGCGAGCAGTGGATGTGTGAAAAGCTCGCACAAGCTTCACGACAGATGGAGGGGAGGGCTTAGGCTACTTAGGAGGGGGAGGGGAGGGGGAGGGGTGACAATGTCAAGGAGTATTAAACAAAGCACGTGTTGAGCAATAGGCGGCAAGGATTGAGATACAAGTTGAGACAGCAAAAAAAAAAAACAAGTGAATAAGTGAACAAGCAGATGGGGATGTGAAAGCGAGAGGACCCAAGCGACGTGCATCAATGTGGTGAAGTGGAAGCCGGCAAAAATGTGACCGGGGGTAAGCAAGGCTGAGACGGGTAAACAGCGGGTAATCATGCAGGATTTTTGGGGGCGGGGCAGGGCTGAAACGTGAGCTGTCCTGGGGCAGGTTTTGCCTCAGGAAGCCAATTTTGTTGAAGCCGGGCCCCGTATGCGACCGTATACGATGGGAGATTATCATTGATGGACATCGTGACATGGGCGACAGACAAAAAAGACAGACAGGCGATGCCAGTTGCAGCCCAAGCGACAAGCGTATACCTGGATGCTAACCCTTAGCCGGAAGAAGCGGCAGTTGTTCTAGAACGCACCAGGAAACTTCGCTGGCGGCCAAGATGCGGTTTAATTGAAGGTTTGGTGTTTGGAAGAAGCCAAGAAGTGTAGGCTAATGCCAACACGAATGCTAATGCATTGGCGATGGCGGGTCATTTTACTTTGTGCAGAATGCGGGCTTGAATTGGGGCAAGCGGACAAGTGCTAGCATGCCAGGAATGGCGATAGCAGTAGCGATAGCACAAGACGGAGAAGAAAGCCAGCTTCACTGACTACATGCCGAATGCTCCAGCCCGCCATCGCGGCCTGCCCCTTGGGCCTAAAGCCGCAGCCCCAAAGACCTGCCCAGCGAAGCCAAAAACGGCATGTCCTCTTCTTTGTCCAAGACCTGCTTTCCTGGTACCAGACCAGACCACAGCACATCCACCCTTTAATTCAATTCAAAGCCACAAGGCATGAGAGGCACGTGTGTTCTGTGTCTTTCTTTCTCTCTTTCTCTGGGTTTGCGCTTGCGCTTGCGCTCGGGGCCCACGGCGCGCTCTTATGTCCGATCGACGGCGGACGACAACCCCTGCAATCCAACTTGGTGCTGACTTTCTTGTAGAGAAACATCAGGCCAGACGACCCGAGGTGTCCCAATCAGGGATGCCTGTACGTCATAGCACAATAGCCCACAGCCAGTAAAAGTCCAAGTAGTCGCTTGGCAGGTCCAGCACTCGTGCTTCTGGCCGGGGACACTGGTCTTTGCCAGGCCTTGGGCAATATGCCGGCCGCCGTTGAACACCGTCAAGGGCAACCCTCCTCCCCCATTGCAACTGTACAAGTCTCAGTACTTTGCAGAGACAGACCTCTCGCTGCCCTAGCTGCCCTGGCTATCTGTCTGCTTCTGGGTTCCGCGACTTGCTTGTCTGCCCAGACTTGCCAAGACCTTAGGATCGCGCAACCGGTGTGCTATGAAGCAGGACTTAAGGAGAGAGAAGACAAGTGTGGGACATGACTGCCAATGTTTCTTGGCTTTAGAGGTGTGCGCTCGTCGCGATGGGCAGGCAGTCCAAGTCTAGAAGTCTATTTCTCTTCCATGCCTCCTTCCCTTCGTTCTCATCCTGTCCTGTCCTTGGTCTTGGTCTTGTTAATGATCGCTGTTCGCACCCAAGTTCCAATCCCGCAGTCACTCGTTAAGCTGCGTCTCAATCGCAGTCGGACATCGCAATCATTCACCTCTAATCTACCCGTCATTCACTTCTTTGTTATATAATCTTGACTTGTTTTATTCCTTTCCAAGCTCAGTTCCCTCTGCCCTCCCTTCTTTACCCTGCCCTCTGCTCTTTCGGCGCATCGTGATTGCTTGTTCCCGCCTGCGTGTCTCAACTCCCGTCGTCTACCCCCGAGACATCACATCACACCCACACAACGATGCAGTTCTCATTCGCCGTCGCTGGCTTGCTGGCTCTGGCCAACGCTGCTTGGGCCAGTTCCCCGGCCTGTCTCGTCTCCGCCGTAGTAAAGCAGCCCGAACCCACCAACCTGGATCTTGTCTGCTCCCAGTACCAAAGCGCCGTGCTGGGCAACCTCACGGAAACCTGCAGCAGCGAGGCCGATGCCCAAGACGCCTATAAGCGCTATGCCTCTGATTGCGAGCAGAGAAATTTCACTGTTGGTAAGTATCCGTCTACTTACCCCATAGTATCACGCACCAGCCATGCCATGGCCCCCTCCAAACTAACACACTCTGTAGCTAGCATGCCCCCATATGGCTCATCTGACGACTCCGAGGAGAATTCCTCCTCAACTGACTCTGATGCCAGCGCCGCAGCGACTGCTTCCTCTGCCAATGCCTCTGGTACCTCTTCGGGCTCTGCTTCATCCTCTTCGGTGTCAACCGCCGGAGCCGCCAGTCTTTTGTCCTCCAGGGACAATGCCTTGTCTGCTGTCATGGCTGCAGGAATCGCCGGTCTTTTCCTTTAGTCCAGCCGAGCTACTTCTTTTCTCTTCTCAATGGAATGGCACAGATATGTGGAGGGGAAGAGCAACTGGCTTTTAAATCTCCTTCACCACCTACTCCTACAAACTCGTCTAAGCAGGCACTCCTTTTGGTGTGCGTCTTCAGATCCCGCCGTGTTCTTCTCTCCCCCCTTACAACCTCTATACCGTTCTTTATCTTGTCCTCTTTTTTTCTTTCTGGACTATACAACGTTGTTGTATTATTATTTTCCAGTTTGTATTTGGAGGCTTGCTTTTAATATATTTATTTTTCACAGATTATTCCGCACTAGCTTCCGCCACAGGTTGCCTGTCGGATTAATGTACCCAAACACAATCGAGCCAACTCCTGTGTAAGACTGTGAAATGTCATGGATATCTTGTCTGTACATAAGTCCGCAGCGGTATTACTCACCGCATGGTGACAATTTCCTCAGCACTGGTCGGATGAATAGCCACACAGCTGTCAAAGTCTTCCTTGGTAGCACCCATCTTGAGGGCCACGCCGAAGCCCTGCAACATTTCGCCACTGCCCAGACCCATGATGTGCAGACCAACAACCTTTTCCTCCTTGCCCGTGACAATCAGTTTGTAGTTGGTGGGGCCCTTTTGGTCGGGTTCCATCATGGCGTAGTACATGGCAGTGAATCCAGTCTTGTACACCTTGATGTTGTCCTTGCCGTACTTTTCAATGGCCTCGGGCTCGGAGAGGCCAACACTGCCAACTTCAGGGTGTGAGAATACGACAGACGGGATGTTGGTGTAGTCCAGCTTCAGAGACTTGAACTCGTCAGGCCCAAACAGGCGGTGGGCCAGCCGGCGGCCAGCCGCAATGGCAACAGGCGTCAGCTCGACCTTGCCGCAGACATCGCCCAGAGCATACACATTCTCAACGTTGGTATTTTGGTAGTCATCGGCAATAACATAGCCCTTGTCGTCGATAGCGACACCGGCACTCTCCAGGCCAAGTGTCTTAGTAGCGGGCTCACGCCCAATGGCCCAGATGAGGTGGTTGAACCCAGAATCAGACGTCTCAACGCCGTCGTCACTCTTGTAGGTGAGGGTCAGGGTACCGTCGGTGGCCTTCTCAACCTTGGTGAGGTTGGTCTTTTTGTGCATGTTGATACCGATGCGTTCGTACTCCTTGGTCATGTTCTCTTGGATCATGGGGTCGAAATGGCGCAGGAAAGTCTCGTGACGAATAAACATGTGCGTTTCAGTTCCTAGAGCATTGAATACACCGGCAAATTCCACGCCAATGTAGCCGGATCCAACAATAGCCACCTTCTTGGGCTGTGTAGCAATATCAAAGAACCCATCGCTGTTGATACCCAGATCACTTCCGGGGATCTTGGGCGGTGGCGACGGGTGACCGCCGACAGCAATAAGAATCTTTTTGGCGCGCACCACCGACTTGGTGCCGTCGTTCTGTGTCACTTCGACCTCATTCTTGGAGATCACCTTGCCCCAGCCGGCGACATACTCGACGGCATCCTTAGCCAGGTTGCGCTCGTAAATGCCGTTGAGGCGCAGAATGTAGGCATCGCGCTTGTTCTTGAAGGAGTTCCAGTCAAAAGGAGCGGTCTGGTTATAGGAAAAGCCGTATGACTTGGCCTCCTTGATCGTGTCGGCAATGAAGGCGGCATTGAACGTGACCTTTTTAGGAACACAGCTAGAAGCAAATGAGAACAAGAACACGCGGTTAGCCCAGATTCCAGGAAGCTCTCAACACGATGCGACTGCGGGGTGGCACAGAAACAAACTCACCCAACGTTGACGCAAGTGCCGCCAAGTCTGCTGCCCTCAATGATCATGGCCTTGGTGCCGTACTTGGACGCGGCCATGCGAGCAGCACCGAGGCCACCGCTGCCGCCACCAATCACCAAGAACTCGGTTTCTTTGCTAATGGGCGCCATGTTGTGCGCTGAGGATGAGAGGTGTCGAGAAATACCAGAAAGTCTACCGAGGCCACTGCGGAAAGCTGAGGAAGAGAATGAAGACTGAATGGGGATGCGCATGGAGAACAACAATCGCCTCGGCTCGTTGGATAATACAAGAAGGGGAAAAAAGAAAAGACTCGAAGGCCGGCGTGCACCAATAGAGGGGTGGTGATATGCAGGCTTATATAATGAAGGTCACTGACGCAACAACGGTTGGAAATGCAGTGGAAATGCCCGCAAAAAGAGAATTGCCGATGGCGGGATGGACTTCGGTGACAAGGGATTTGGTACCAATCAAAAATGCACAAGATGTACAGGCGAAATCTAGCAGTGTGGCCAAGTACCTTAATACATGCTTATGTGATCCGGCTTCCAGCCAAGTCTAATCACCGCATAAAAGGTGGAAAACGCCAGCGCGGCGGAATATTGCATGCTCCACTCTAGAAGCCGAAATAGTTGCTGTTATTTGTAATGTTTGGGGCGGACATTTCTACGGTTTTTGCAGATTACATAGGTACATTCTTGACTGTAGATCGCCGATATTTGTATTTATAAAGTCCCTAGGCATTCATCATCGGCGTCCAGTAGTTAGTTGAGGCTCGGCATTGGCTGACTACACTAGAACTCGGCATTCATTCCATCAAAACACTCGGCCATTAGAAACTCACGTCTTCTCAGCACAACGAGACGTTGTTGATGTCATTGATAAGCCGACCGGCCGATTTTCTAATATTAGGGTTGCATATTGATGCTTCTCGTTAGGGTATTCTTGATTAGTCATCCCCATTTCCTTAGCAGCTTTTGCATTGCAGTTCAATATGACTTCATGATCATCAACAAGAGTAGACCATCCAATCTCTAATATAATACCGGCTTTATACTGCCCAGTCTGTTGTGAGGCCGCTATATGACCATTGCCAACCCTTATTGTACCCTTAAGCAACATGGGAGACTTTGATCTCGACTCGTCCTTCATTCCAGCACTCCACAAACCACCTGCTTTGCTGCCCATAACGAAGCATCATGACTCGATTCTGTACGTCATAGAGACTCATCCCGTCACCATCATCGTGGGACAAACAGGCTCTGGCAAGACGACTCAGATCCCCCAGTTTCTGTATCATGGAGGCTGGTGCAGAAATGACAAAGTCATTGCTATAACACAGGCATGAACATCTTCCTGACCAGTCTTTGCCTGGTCCATCTATCGTTTCCCCAAGCTAACAATGACTGGATAGCCACGGCGCGTAGCCGCTACGACAATTGCCATGCGAGTGGCCCACGAATTTGGATGCCAGGTTGGAAAGGAAGTAGGCTACGCTGTCCGCTTTGAGGATGCCACGTCTGAGTCGACCCGCATCAAGTTCATGACTGACGGACTATTGATCCGGGAAGCCCTGATGGATCCACTGCTATCCAAATATTCTGTCATCATGGTTGACGAAGCTCATGAGAGATCCATCAGTACAGACATCCTCCTCGGTCTCCTCAAGAAGATACGGCGCAAACGACCAGAACTGCGCATAATCATCAGCAGTGCTACCATACAAGCCGAGCAGTTCTTACGCTTTTTCGAGACTTTGCCAAACGGAACATCCGACGAAAAGTCAAATACTCCAGAAAAGCCAATCGGCAGGATAGTAAAAATAGAAGGGCGTATGTTCCCCGTACAGACGTTCTATCTCGATGAGCCAGTCGAAGACTATGTTGAGAAGGCCGTTCAAACAGTTCTGGATCTCCATTCCAGCGAAGAGTCGGGCGATATCCTCGTTTTCCTCACGGGCCGTGATGAGATTGACAAAGCTGTCGACTCAGTGCTTGAGGGGGTGGAGCGCCTTGGCACAGATACCAAGAAGCTCATGGCTTTACCTCTATATGCCGGTCTATCCACAGAGTTGCAGATGCTCATTTTTGATAAGACGCCTTCAGACACACGAAAGGTAGTCTTTGCTACCAATATTGCCGAGGCCTCTCTAACTATCGACGGCATTGTGTTTGTGATTGACTGCGGCTTTGCCAAACAACGCTTCTTCAACCCTTCTACACGTATCGAGACACTCACGGCAGTTCCTATTTCTAAGGCATCTGCATCCCAGCGCGCCGGTCGCGCCGGTCGCACACAGCCCGGGAAATGCTTCCGGCTATACACAGAAGCCTCGTTCCGTGAGCTTTGTGACGTTAGCATCCCTGAGGTCCAGCGCACCAACCTAGCGTCCATAATACTACAGCTAAAAGCCCTCGGTATCGACAATGTCGTGCGGTTTGACTTTCTAAGTCCCCCTCCCTCAGTACAAATGGCCACTGGACTCGAATTACTCCATGCGTTGGGCGCGTTGGATGACTACGCCAAGTTGACACGGCCTCTGGGTCTGCGTATGGCAGAACTAGCACTAGATCCAATGACTGCGCGTGCACTGCTGGCAGCGCCTGATTTTGGGTGTCTCAGCGAGATGTTGACGATTGCAGCCATGGCCAGTCTAGGCGGAAATGTTTGGGTTGTGTTTGACGACGAGCGGCGCGAAATGGAGGAAGTGCGGCGCCTTTTTGCCGCAGACGAAGGAGACCACCTGACTCTACTTAACGTCTACACGGCGTTTGTCACAGTCGGCAGACGAGATGCCAAATTTTGTCATTCCCATCGACTCAACTATAAATCCCTCGTCAAGGCGGTCAGTGTGCGCGCGCAACTCAAGCGGATGCTGGAGCAATTTGGGATCAACGCTCAGGAAGCCGGGTACCTGTCAGCGCCCATGACCTCAGGTGGTGCTCCAGGCAGCAGCGACAAAAAAGCCAACTCGCTACCCCCGCGACTCTCGGCTGATGAGACTGCGGTCAAAAGCGAGAAGATTAGGCGCTGTCTGACAACGGGTTTCTTTGCCAATGCGGCCAAGATGCAGCCAGATGGCAGCTTTCACAGTGTGGCGGGGTCGGTCTTTTACGCACACCCGAACTCGTTGATGTTTGGGCGCAAGGCCGAGTGGGTAATCTTCCATGAAGTCCTAGAGACTACCAATAAAACATATATCAGGGATGTTACCAAGGTCGAGATGGACTGGCTTGTCCAAGCAGCACCAGAGTTCTACCAGGTCAAGTCAGCCATCTGAATGAAGGCCTAGTTCATTCTCAAAGTGACAAGAATACGCTGTACACACCGGGAGGCAGATGGGCAGCCGAGGAGAGGGTATGTATGTAGTATGTAACTACATATTTGTACTACATGGACAAACGTATAGATTGCCATTCATCATGATGGGTTCGACAGAACCTGCCTAGATCACTGATTCTCCGGAAATTTAAAGAAATCCGAACAACCGAGGAATGAACGTCCACATCTGTACACTTTCTCTTTGAAAGGCATATTCGGTAAACACCCGAGTCTGAACATTGAAGTTTAACCCCGAGTCCCGGCAATGTTGTGGTTCAAACCCCGACCCTATGAATCAAAAGTTGCACTTGTCGCGTTGACTGTGGAATTTCTCGCAGAAGGTAGCTAGCTGCCAAGCTCTGGCGTCGCAAATCACATGCGAAAGCCTCCGGTCTAGTCCGAATTTGGCTTAGCGCCGGGAACAAGCAACTGTCTCAACCAGCTATATTTGGGCTCTTACATTTTTGTGAATGCATAGGGAGCAATGCGAGAGCCCGTTTTCTTTTTATAAGCCAGTGTTTTATGTGCACCTTTTTTTGTGCCCTTTCGATAGGGTATTTTATTGAAGGTTTTTTTTTTCTTGAGAGCAAGCGAAAAATACGGAAAAAAAAATCTTGGGAATCGGGAAGAGGAGAAGGTGATTTTTTTTTCTTTTCTTCTCTAAAACAAGCGGTAGAAGAGAAAAAAAAGTGGCTTGAGTTAGCTTTGGCCATCATTAAATTCGTTTCTGTATCACTGTAACTTGATGGCGCGAAAGAAACAAGAAGCCCAAAAGAAAACAAATTTGTGCAGATACATACATCCGTAGCACAGATCTAGCCACAGCAGCACAATGGTGAGGTTGATGTTTCATTTACCACCAAAAGCTGTTGCTGCCCCTGTTTGTTGCCTCACTGCTTAATTTCGGTAGAGTAGCAGGACAAGGGCCCATGGAGCTCCTTTAGCAGCCTATGGGAGCCCTTTCTCGGACTAGACCTTTCCTTTGAGCCTGTGTCTCCCCCCCTTTTGAAATGTCTCTAGTACGGGGTGTATTCGTTCAGCCTTTTTTACTTTTTCTTCCATCATAAAGTCTCTGAGCCTCCTGAGCCGCACTGCCACTTGGTATCCCTATTCCACCAGGGAGTCAAAGGATAAACATTTGAGGATCTGACAGTAACGGGAAGCTAGATCTAAGTTGAGCATCTGGACTTGGTAAAAGTGCAATGTGGACCAAGTTTTTGTGCATAGCTAGCTGTATAGAGCCCCTAGAGACTTGGTTGTGAGTTAATCTCGAAAATTGAGGGAGGATTCCTAATCTCGCTCCTGGGGACGGAGGGAATGAAGACAGAGAGCCACTAGCAAGACAAAGACAGCAGTGAAGAAAACCGCTCATCAGCAAAAGCGACCAATAAAAAAGGTGGATGGGAGATTGGCGGGACGGAGAAGGCGTTGCACTCATTCTTCTGTGGGTAACGGTAAGCTAACCAGGCGCACCGAATGAACGCCAGAAGCAAAAATGTCCGATTACTAGCACCAGTACATGCATACATCGACAACAATGCATGCTTCGATGAGATGCTATACAATCTAGGACTTTATCCTCCATGAAACAAGCCGGTGAGGCCAAAAGTGGAGGAGCTGTATCAGATCATGGTAGGTGAAGAGGCGAGCATCAGTCCAACCAGCGTACAGAGCGATGTTTGAAGCTAGGGAATGACCTCAATATAGATTCGAATAGGGTTGTTTATTTTCTTGGTCGGCGCTAGGAGACGAGACAGACTATGGACTTCTGAGGCGAAGTATTGATGGTAAGCTGGGTTGCCAAAACTATGGTTATTTTATAGTGTATCACACCACTACATTTCTAGATTTGGAGCCTATGCAGGGCAGGTTGATGGGAGATGACATGGGCATCAGCCTCAGTCAATTGCAGATACTCCTGTTCCTGGAAGTTGCAGGTGTGCCGCTACGATAGTCAACTAATGCTTTCTTTTTACTGGACTGGCTGAATTGGTCTTTCTGACAAGTTGGGATGACAACACACGTGTGATGCGATGCGATATGTGTGCAAAAAGGGTGCGTGCATGCAAAAACGCCGGAGCCAGTAGGAAGAGAAGAGGGATTAGGAGTAGGAATAGGATCAGGATCGGGAACAGGAACAGGACCAGGATTGTAACAGACAAGCAGACAAACAGGGAAAAAGAAGAAGCCGAAGCAGAACGAGGTGAGGATGGCAAGTGGCTAACCACACATAACTAACTACAGGTGGCTCCAACTTTGCGGACGAGAGCATAGACAAATTGTTCTCCGCAAGGTTTGGTGGACAGGTGACGGCTGGTGGCCAAAGCGAGGAGCAGTGTGGACAATGGCGAGCAGAGTGAACAGAGCGAGGAGAACGAGTAGAGCGAGCAGAAAGCGAACATGGCGATGCCGTAGACTCACCAGAATGGCCCAGAATAGCAGGCCAGCAACGGGATAACGCTGGACAAGCCCGGATAGCATGATGCGTTTGTCCATGACGGACGACAAGAGTTAACTGAGTTAGTTATGTAGTTGTACCTATTGATACTTGGGTGGTTGTACAGATTGTTGTGGGACGTACCTATCGAGGTGTAGTTGAACTTGTAGCTGGCTGTTGCCTTCCCCGGCACCTTCCCCCTTCTGCAGCTGCTCTTTTCAGGCGCCCTTGCCTGTGTTTTTGTTGCCTTGTGGGCATTTGCTGCGGGCAACTGCTTTGTGTCTGCTGTGCTCCTGCTTGTCGGGGGTGTATCTGTGCGCCCCTTCCCTTTTCCATGGGTGTTATCGCCAATCCTGGGACCTCCTTCTTCTTGGCTGCCAATCCCTTTTGCTCTTCTTTTCTTTTTTACCCTTTCTCTCCTTCTTTTGTCTGTCTCGTTGATCTCTCCGTCGCCGTCGTTTTTCCTGCCAGCATCACGCACCACCACAATAGCCTCATCTCCAGGCGTTACACTCCTTTCCTCTCTGCTTTCTGCGTGCGCGGCCTGGCCCAGCTTCTCTTCCCCTGCTTGCTGCTGCCATTCCTCTGCTGGCTCGCCTACTTCTCTGCTAGTTGAAGCGCATTCTTTCCAAAAGCCTCACCATCATCACGGCTGCGCCCACGTTATCTGCTGCTGCATTCTTGCTAAGATCCGCTGCTATTTTGCTTTCCTTAATTCCCAACTCGCCGAGACGTCGACCGTCACTTCCGCTTGCCGGACCGCCTGTTCTGTATACTTGCATAGCCTACAAGAAGCGTCCTGATCACGACCTGCCGCTCCTTTCCACTTGGTTAACTTGCACCGGACCTCACGAAAAGTGCTTTTGTTGGTGCCTCTGCTTTGTTCACGACGTTCCTTTTTCAGTCTCCAAGATAATGTCAACTGTGTCTTAAACCGCGTCACCACCGTCCTTTCTGTCTGCACACCCGGCCCAGCACTTGGACGACCACCGCTCGCTTTCGCTCTCTTCTAAACCCTTCTTTTCACATGGTTCACCCGAATTTCGAAGGCGAGCCCTATCGCCTGGGGCCGCGTATTCCGCTCTTTGACAAAGATGGCCTCCCGACTTCCAGCCATGTGCTCTTTGAACCGCCCAGTAAAATCAACGCTAGATCCGACAGCACCTCGGCCTCGACATCAGAGTCCATCTGCGACAAGGACAGCAGCTCCAGTTTTTGCGAGAAACCCTATGGCACTAAGAATCTGAGACTACCTATTATTCTTGGTGTTGCGTAAGTTGTCAAAGCCGTCCAGATCAAGCCGCACTGTCTAACCCGAGACATGTAGAATTCCTCTTATATGTGCCGCCATTGCCTGTGTTTGGTTCTGGAACAAGAACAGGCTGCGTGAGAGACGCGAAGATCAGGCTGAAGCTGCCCTCGACTTTGACTATGGCATGGATGGCGCCAATACGACACGGAAACCCGCTGCTGTCGGCCCCGGAGGCTCCGCCGAAAAGGGAGGCATGCACCGCGGCCAGATTTCCATGGACATGAACCTCACCTCGCCTTACCTTTTGCCTCCCAAGATCCACGAGTCTCGCGAGTCTCTCAACTCTTTAGCCCGCACCATCGACACCGAGGCTGACCCGTACCGCCCTGTTACGCATTATGCCAACAGCGATGTTGGCTCTCTGCGCTCGTACCGCCGCGATCCCGGCGACACCGCCTCTGTCTACGCTCACTCTACTCGCACCACTCATACGAGCAACATGCTAGTTCCTCCGTCCCCGGCCGTTACCAAGGATCCCTTTGACGTTCCTCCTACTCCTCGCTCGGCAAACCCTCGCCGCCGGTCGTCTCAGAATACCACCAGCACCACGTCCGAGAATCCGTTCGCCTCGCCTCAGGACGCTAACCAACAAAACAATGGAACTCATGTGCACTACCCCGATGACAACGCTAAGGGCCTAGACTTTGGCCTTGCCAACACTGTTCAGGAACCTCCTGCTGCCGCCGTTCATGGTGATCATAACAACAATGCCTCCTGGGAAATGCCTGCTGTGAACGGTGCTCCCAACGTGGACATGCCTGATCATTCGCACCACATGGCTACTGAACTGCCCACGAACTCCATGCCCGTCTCTGAAAACAACAACCCTGGCTCGCAACTCTCCATTACCATTCCTCCTGTGTCTATTGGTGTCGTTCAACATGATGCTCCCCAAGTCGCTGCTCCGTACCCTGAGGATGACAACACCGCCCAACCCCAGTATCCCCAGGATATCTATGATGATGAGCCTCGTGGTCGCATTGTCCGCCGCTCAATTGACCTTAGCACCGGCGTTGCTGATGGCGGTCTTCTGTCTGCTCCTGCCAACGAGAACAAGAGACTTTCTGTCGGATTCCGTCCCCTCCCCCCGGATGAGATCATGGACAACGAAGATCCCGAGTACCGCGCCAACCGTATCCGTTCGTTCTACAAGGAGTACTTTGAAGATTACACCAAGGGAGGAGATGCCCCCGATGTCCCGTCACTTCCTCGCCAGTACCAGAACGGCGGCGGCGGTGGCTACTATGAGGATTATGACCCTTCATACCTTGGAGACACCTACCTGGACACCAACTCAAAGACTTTTGTTATGCCCTACGCTCAGCCCGTTACTCGCCGCGCTATGACGCCTCCCCCTAATCGCGCACCCCGTATGCGCGGTCCTGCTCCGCCTCGCTTCCGTACCGACTCTGCCCTGGGACCTCGCTCTGGTTCGTCTGCCTCTCAAATGAGACCTGGATCTTCCGCTTCTGCTAGATCGAGAAAGAGAGGCCCTCCCCCCTCCGCCCTGTCGACTCTTCCTAACCCCGCCAAGCTGGGTAGCGATACTCTTACCCTGCTCGGCTCTACGGACTTTGCTCCTCCGTCGAGCATGGCCGACCGTGTTGCCGGAAGATCACAGAGCCCAACCATGGAGAAGGTTCAATATGCCCCCAAGGTCCCTATTTCAACGCCCATTATCGGCACCTTTGATGACCTACATTCGATGCCCAGCCCGCATATGCTCCAGGCTTCATCAACAATGAACAACGTGGTCTTTGCGCCGCCGCGACGATTCAAGGATCAGGACGACATGAGTGATGCCGGTAGCATACGCAGCAACCGCAGCGGTCTGTCCGCCATCCAGACACAGGCCATCCGCTCAGGTGCCGGCCGTGTAAGCAAGCTTCCTGAGGACATGGTCTTTACGCCGACAGACATGACGTCAGCGCTGAAGCCGTCATGGGGAATGCGGCCGTAGAGAATTAGTGACACGCATGCAAGTTTGCACAAAGTAGATATTTGATTGTTTCTTGTTTGATGCATATTCCCCTGTTTGCTTTTGCTTGGTCTTTTTTTGTTTGTTTGCTCTGCCCCCTCTGGTCTTCTAGAGTCATCTGGGCATTTTTACGTCTCACGCCATCGTTTCGTTTGATATCAGAGTCCAGTCCAGTCACGACCTTGATCTCCAGTTGCTGTCACTGGAAACCCCACATCTACCACTCTTCTGATCTGGGAGATTATCCCCTTTTCTCTATATTTATTTTTCCATTTTATTTCACAGACAGCAGTCTTGTTGGGAGCATGGCGCACATCTTGCTTTTTATTTCTTTCGTTTTCCTTCCCTCTTTGTTGCTTGTTTCTGCCAAATCTTACTCTAGTTAGTTAGTTAACCATTATTTCAGGTCCGAGTTTGCTTTTTAAGTACCTGCAGCTCGGATGACGTGTGATTTCAATATCCATTTTCTCCACATAACTAAAGCGTGCTTGTCTCCCCTTTCGACCATGAGCTGTAATGCTTTATTAACTATTAACCTGCCTACTCGTGAGGGATTACACCCTGCCAATCATCTGATTTGATTGTCTTTATTTTACCTGTCTGATCGCGAGGTATTCTCCACATACGACAGGGGACTAAAACTAGTACCAAGAAATACATACAGAAGCAAAGGAGCCAAAAACCCGGAACCATGCATACAGAAAATCCCCACTGCTCGAAGTATAATGACGGAGGGTCCCCCAACCGCCTAGGACAATGGCTGTCCTTCGCTTGTGAGACCTTCTAATCATCAGGAGGCCCTACTTCACCGGGGCCTGCTCATTGTGGCTTGGAGACTCCGGGATGGCTTGACTTTATTTTACGTGACTAAGCTACATGAAAAGCATTACACGGGACTCCGGGATGGCGCTCCGGAGCACAACCGGGGGAAAAAAAATGAAAAGAAAAAGAGGGAAGCGGCCTTCTGGATAGATGGACCGCTGCGGTGATGAACTCCCCGCGGGACTCGAACCCGCAACCTTCAGATTAGAAGTCTGACGCCCTACCATTGGGCTAGGGGAGCTGGTTTGGAGGCACGATGCCTAGAACAACGTGAATTCAAGCATAAAACGCCTCATCGTGAGATGGGAAAAGTCAAATCATGAGATGGAAACCCCCTGAATAATAGGCAAACATCAACTAATACATCCAGGAAAACCCTGGCTTTCACTCTGACATACAATTTAAAAGATAGGCAGAAATATATTCATGAGTAAGACTACGCAACGTTCTATGCTTGTTCGTCCATCCGGTGGATAGATGAGTGGCATATGGCCTTGGAAGAGAGGAGATAACATCGACAAATGAAGATTCTGTGTAGTCACATCCTCAAGTTGGCCGTGTTCAAGAGTCGAAGCGAGTGCTGATGCCGATGGGTCTGCTGAGTTCCAAGTCGGCCTTGAGAGTTTCAATCTTCTTCTCCACGCCCTGGATGCAGTCCGGACCAAGCAGCAGGCGGCGGGTCTTTCCCTTGAGCGCACCCGCCGCGCCCTGGCCCGCGACATAGTCAAAAATACGATTCGCAGCCTTTGCCGGGTCGCTGGCCTGGGACTTATCGATACCGGCCACCATGTCACGTACACCCGCAACGGCGGTGCCCTCGTACTCGGGCGCCACATGGAACTTGGTCGCGGCGACGGCGCCGGTGTAGAAGAGCCCGGGCGCTACGCACAGCACGTCAATGTTGAAGGGGGCCAGCTCCTCGGCAAGGCACTCGGTGATACCTTCAATGGCAAACTTGGTCGCGGCGTAGATGGAGCCGCCCGGCATGCCGGCGATGCCCATCAAGCTGGACACGTTGATGATGAGACCCGACTTGCGCGCGCGCATACCGGGAAGCATAGCCTGTGTAGTGAAGATAGGACCGTTGACGTTAGTGGCCATTAGGTTGGCAATTTCCTTCTCGCTATCGGGGCGCAAAGGTGGAGAGATGCATTGGTTAGTTGACAGTGTGTGATCTTCGAGGCATGAGTGTACTTACGTGACGTCCTCGATCGTCCCAAGCTCGCTGAACCCAGCATTATTCACGAGGATGTCGATTTGGCCGTAGATCTGCTCGGCGGCACGGATCTTGGCGTGGATGGAGGCTTGAGCATCGCCCAGCTCCAGCTCAATGACCTTGCCGCCCTTGGACTCAAGAGTGGCCACAGCATCAGCGTTGGCGCTGGGGTTGCGGATGGTGCCAATGACTCTGTGGCCGGATTCAAGGACCTTTTGGGCCAGGACGAAGCCAATGCCCTTGGAAGCACCGGTGATCAGCCAAACGGGAGCCATTGTGGATAGGGTGTGGGTGGGTTGAGATGAATGGGTCTTGGAAGAGATGGTAGACAAGGAGGCGAGATGTAGGTGTAGAGTGTGTGAGAGATGCTGTTATCAATGAAGAATCAATGCATGTGAAATATACTTATGCCAAAGTCGATGAAGTCGTGATCTTATATAGGCCGCTTGTTTCCAATGTCATTGTTAAGTAATTCAACGTATGGTAACACAAGAAACATGCCTCAGGTCCATCCTGGTTCGTTGGGTGCTCTGTTGGAAGCTCCGTCTCTAGTCGAATGGGCAATATTATTAATCTAGTTCAATACCGTACCGTGACAGCCTTTCCGAGGTCGTGCTAAGGCGGGCCAACCTTACAAATACCGAACCTTGATTGTAGTATAGATAGTGGATATCAACTGGACTTTGCGGAGTTTAAGGACTTAAGTTGTCTCTGGTGAGAAATGATCAACTTTAAGCTTATATACACCCACCTAACTGCCGTTGTATTAGATTTATCTGCACGAGAGCACGTTTCTGGTAAGATCAAGAAAATAGCCGGAGCTACGGCTAGTACAACAGGTGTTGTCTAGTTGGGGGCATTTGTCACATACATCCTACATTGCGAGAAGCCCATTTGTAAGTGACGATGAAGACGTTGGGGGGCTTAGAAATTCGTATGCATCCTCTATCTCTCAACCTACTCAGTGTCTATTGGCATGAGGTAGACTTCTTTTAGAACAGAACCGAAAGGCGAACAAGTGACTGTGTCGAGTCCGACATCAGCAGTAGGGCGGGCTGTGGGTGCAGCAGCTTTTCATTTCATTTTAGTTATCTTACATCAATTGAAATGCTTATCAAATACTCAAAAGATGACCAAGCATGTTCTGGCAACCGGGTAGCGACAGAGCTGACTGCCGTGATCCCCTCACCCCAGGCTGCCTTGGTGGCCGTCATCTCCCAGCTCAAGGGAAACTGTGGACGCCGACTCGGGATCCTCCTGCGGTGATAAGCACATCTTGGCGCGGGATGCACCAGAAGGCGGGATACATGAAGATTGTGACAATAAAAAAGAACAAGAAAAGTCATAGTTTGTAAGCGAGGCACCCGCCCAGGTCGTACGACCCCAAAGCTACTGAGCACAACTCCAGACTCCCAAGCCGAGAACAGTCTGACTGCATCTACAACAAGTACCAACCGATGTTTCTCTTTCGAGATACTACATAAACTACAGAGAATACATACCGGAAATCGCGTAGAAAGTTGGATGCAAGATAAGAAAATGCATCAATAGAGCTTCGTTATAAAAAAGAAAAGGCAAAAAAGAGAAGGCGACGCCACCTTAGAGTCTAGATGTTCTTCGTATGACAACTGGCCAGAACGCGGAACAAGATAAAGATCCACAGACAAGAAGTTGAGGTTGGACATAAGGACGAGTCCCGGACGCAACCCACTACCTTCTGGGCAACTCTACTTGCACGAACTTGAACTATCATGCAGTCCCCCTTGAAGACGAGATAGGAAAGGCGGACGAAGAAGGGAAAGACGGCGACGAAGAAGGAACTTCTGGTATCGCAGAAGCTTGATTAGAGGGGGAGGCGCCACCGTGGGTGGTCCAGTAGGACCAAAAGGCGTCGCGGGCGGTCCGGGGGTACTGGCCAACATCATCGCTATTTTGGTTCGGAGGTTGCGGCCCAGCTCTTCAGACTGCTAGTGTAGCCCCTCCAAAACATTGACTGCTTCTTGCAGTTCACCTCGGAGGAATTCAAGATATCTCCTCATGTTCCAATCTATATCCTTTCTTCGGCGGTGGGCGCGACAAGTAGACTTAGAGTTCTTAGTCTTTACCTGTCAGCTTTCGCTTTCAAAGCAGCTTTATCGTCGGTAGCTGGAACGGCGGCAGGGGCATTGGCATAAACAGCTCGAGTGAAAAAGGTAACATGGTCGGTCGTTTTGGTAATTATATTCGTGGTCTTGATAGAATAGGTTATAAAAACAGAAGTGCTTGGAGGAGGAAGATGGGTCGGTGGTCAAGATAGCAACGAGCAAGCAGAAAACCCGAGCGAGAGTATGATTTCACCCAGCAATGCCGCAAGTACTGACCTCAAGTTACCGGAAAAGAACACAGACCCGGCAATTTCACTGACTAGACGTGTTGTGACAGCAAGAGTAAGCATTGCGTTGAAGTTTCAACCTCGGCCAGCACCTTCACACACTCTCTCTGTGATCAAGCACAGTGGGAGAGGCCGGTACTGGAAAGGCATCTGCTTTCCTAGCCAGATACTGATGATAGAGGCAAGAGCGAGCATGTCAGTTGGTGATGACTGTGCGAGATGACGGACGGAAATTCGGGGAGTGAGGCGGAGAGATGCTTAGTCTAAACTTTGATTTCGACTGGGGCTTCTTGAAGACCCGAACTGGAGGGAAGCCTTGCCAACGGGCATTGATTTAGGCTAGCCCTACCTGCGCCAGGTGTAAGTTTTCAAGAAGCTTGACATCGCTCAGCTCTATACGTGTGAATTCCTAAATCTTTCAGGTGTCGGACAGCTTTGCAGACAACTATTCGAATGTTTGAGCGGACCAGTGGCATCCCGCGGTTCGCCCATGACATTGCCGGTCGAGACCAACTCGCTCCGGGTATAACACCAAATAACCGCGGATAGCCGATTCCCGCAGTTGAAATAAAGTTGAGGATATTTACCACATGCTTCATAAAACTAACAAACCCATGCTGTGACGATGCTATGCTTTTAGATGTAGCCGCTTCAAGATGAAACATGAGCTCTTCAACACTTCAACTTCTTAATACTAATGGACTGAAAGAGCCTTCATCAATTCAGGCACCTCTGAGAGTCCCAGCCGAGGCTTCTGCTTGGACTTCTACGGCCGCTACTCGGTGAAAGGTTGACTTGGCAAGTTGATGTTGTCGTTCCTCAGTCGCAAAGCCTATCTCACACAGCATGGTCCCGTTCCATGATTGGTCAGAGTGTCAAATAATTGATTTGATTTGAAAGTGTGGTTTGACTCCTGTCCTACTTGCGTGGCAAAATACGGAATATACGTCGTACAGTGCTAGGTGCAAGATAATGGTCAGGGAGTCAGTTGGTTCAGTCGGTGTTGTCTATTCTCCTTCTCCAGCCTCATTCCATCTATCGTGATAGCTTTATACAGGTACAAAGTGGGGTATTACCAGGGTTAGCGCCAGAAGGTGCTCACGTGATCAGAACCCTGTAAATGTACCTTGTAGCCGTGGAGTGATAAAAAGTTTTGTGCAAAATAAGAAAAGGGGGTTGGCGGCGTGTTCACACCAGAGGGTTGGCAGCGCGGTTGCGCAAAAAAGTAGGGCCCCAGAGGCTAAGCTGCCCCGGGTAGGTTGATTGATTCATTCTTTATTTACCTGTCTACTCGTGAGGTATTCTCGGCATACGATAGGCGACTATAAGTAGTACCAGAAAGAGTACATACAGAAACTGAGACCACAATCCAAGCCATGCATACAGAAACCCCCCGCACAAAGTGTAATGACTAAAGTGTGTCCACCCGCCTAGCCCTGAGGCTGTCCTTTGCTTGTGTGGCCCCAAACATACCCGGAATCCTGGCCCAGCGCTGTAGCACAACGCAAAAAGCAAACCTCCTCAAAACCATCCCCAAAAGTGGAACCAAAACCAGCGCAGCCCTGCTGTGGAGCTACCATCCCCACCAACATTCGCTCGTCGGCTAAAGGGTGGGAAAACGAGAAAAATTCTCGCAGACGAGCCAATCAGCGGACGTGGCCTGGGGCTCTCGAAAGAGCGAAAAACCAAGGCCAGATGAGCCTCCAGAAGTCTGGTGATCGTGGGTCCGGAAGAAAGAAAAGTTGGCGTAACCGCAGCGTGCGCGATGGATGAGGCACGGCGGTACGGTTCCCGCGCCACGGGGCGGACTACCTGAACCTTCCAGAAAGGCGGTCCATCGAGAGTGAGTGTGTCTCCCTGAGGTGCAGTGCAGAGTGCTCGAGGGGCCGACGGTCGTAGCGGTGGTGAGAAAAGGGGCGAACGTCGACGAGATCAACCCACGAGAGGGGAAAAAGACGGGCTCAAGGCCTCACAACTCGAAAAAAGAATAGACGCAGCATTGGGGATATGTGCGCGCTCATTCAAACCCACAACGAGGGGGAAATGTTCGTTTTTTGGCGAGGGGGCGACATCTTGAACTCAAAGGCGCCACCCCGAGGGTTGTAGGAGGGAAGGTTGATGCCGATTCTCCGCCCCGAGACCCCCGGGATCTATCCCGGGGAGCCGCGATCCGGGCTCCACACGACGGACAGCCCGCATTCAAAAAGAGTATGATGACCACGATGGGATTCGAACCCACAATCTTTTGATTCCACAGAAAATTTCGTAGTCAAACGCCTTGCCATTGGGCCACGCGGCCGATCTCTCGGATTGTTGAAGATAGGATGTCACTTCACAGATTTTGAGGAAATCATTTGTCCGGGGCCGGGTGGGGCCGGGTCCAACCCCCTGGCAATGCCCCGCACAAACATCCTCCTTCTTCACCATTGGTTTTAGTGGTGTAGGAATTATGTTTCTAGTTAGAGCAGGAGCATAGGTCTTGGAGACTTCCATATTCCAAAGATGATTCCCGAAAGTACATTGCTGATCGGCGCATGGGGAAGCCGGTGATGCCGCATGTGGATGGAGGCGTTCTTTCGTCTAAGCTTTGTCATGTGTCAGTATGCTCGGTTGTGCACATGTGGATATGCTGGTACTAGGCGGGGTAGCTTTGGTTGTTCGATTGAGCGATGGAGTTCCGACTGATTCGTTGTGGGTGTTTGATTAGCGGGATTGATCAGCGTTAGAACATGTGGCATTGAATCTGTAGTTATAGATATGTATAGCCAACTACATTGCTTGATTGTTTGAGAGCTTAGCTTGCAGATGCCTTGACTTGACTTGACTATATTTATCGTCTACCAAAATCACTAAGATCACACGACGCCGGATTGGTTACCGGACGGAAGTTTAAAGTCCTCCGCTCGACACGCCCATCGTTTCTGTGTGTTCGGGATGGCGCACCATCCCCAAGCCCCGAAGAACCAGTGGTCCACACTCCGCATTATCGCTGTAGCTTGCAGATGCAGAACACGGTATCCCTTTATGAGCACCAACAGCAGCCAGCATATCATCAAGATATCAGATCTCACGGCACCGTGGCCGAGTGGTTAAGGCGCTGCCCTGCTATTCCGCACTCCTACGAACTCGCAGAGTTTGGAGGTCATCATCAGAATATCAGTCCAGGCAGTTCGTTCGCGAGCGCGTGTTCGAATCACGTCGGTGTCGAGAAACTTTTTGGGGGGGTTGTATGAAATGAAAAAAAAAGGGCCGGATGTGAGTTGTGGGTTGTGAGGCATTCGGTGTGGCAAGCTGTACTGCTCACTCTGCCCTTTTTTTTTTTTTTTTTTGGTGGAGAGAAACACTCGCAAGTAGATGGGTTAATAGAGCAAAGAATTTCAATTCAATTCTTCTTGGGCGTGTTGCGATTGGGTCTGCAATATTGTTGTGAGTCAGTTTCACATGTTCTCCTCGTGGTTGATATATCGACATAGGAACAATGCAAGCGGAGAGAGAAAGAGAGACACGACGCGTTGGGAGAGGTACAAGTAGGTACGAGAATGTGCGAGTGCCACCTGTGCAAGCATAAAAGTACGCCTTGCATTAAGCGAGGGAGACACTTGTACGAGGGACAAGGGATGGCAGCATAGCCAGCCAGCCAGGTGGTGCCAGGAGCGCACATACGAATATGGAGACGCAGGACTAGTGCGGTCGCTGCGTGTTTGAGTGTACTGTGCTGTCTTTGTATGCCGCATGCAGACGCTGAGACAACCAGTTAGTTAGTTGGCAGCGTCTTGGGAAACAAAGATGCTTGTTTGCAGCGATGCGTCTCTGGCGGTCCTATGACGCTGATATGGCATGCTCGTATGGAAGATTGCTCGTATGGGCGATGCAAAGGCTTGAAGTTCAGAGGCTCAGGGCGACTAACGTGTTGTGTGCATGATGTAAACAAACAGACTTGACCTCAAAAAGTCTTCAGCCAACACGGCCCTGGCCCTTGGCGGCCTCGGTTTGGTTGGTGTTTGTTGTTCTCCCTGGACACATTGTTTCCAGTAAACAAAACGGCGTGGTGCTCCCTGGCATTGACAGTGACAGGGGTTGGGGTTAGGGCTTGGGACTCGCGCTGGGACCCTAGACCCCTGCACTGGGACCATGGTGGCTATCTGGAGGTGGTATCGCAATTTAGCACAGACCAGCGGCCGTTGCTGGTTGGCAGCGATCTGGAGCTGGTCTGCCCATAATCAGCAAGAATCCTTTGGGTGGTTACATAGCCAGCGCAAGCGCAGGCCAAGCACAAGGACCAACGGAGATGCATCCATAGAAATGTGTGTGGTTACATACTCATACACGTACCGGTACACGTATTAGGCCATGCAGAAAGAGGCATACAGAAGCTATCAGGGAGGCCAGCAGCGCGAGGGCGAGTTCAGGGCCTGCGCTGTGGTGGCGACTGGCGCCCTGAAGATCACCGGCACAGCGCAATCTGGGCAGAGACAAGGAGAGAGACAGCGACAGAGATACGACAGAAGAGAGAGTTCCAAGAACAAGAAGCCGGTCTCAGGCTCGTCTTTTCATCCCATTCCTGTCTGGCCTGGCCGTTGCTGCGGCTGCACGACGAAGGAACCAGACGCCTTGGGTACCCCTAGACCCGGGCATTTTTACCATCTCTTTGCAGGCGATAACAAGTACCAGTACAACGAGACACTAGCTGCGACTTGGCCTGTAGCTGATAGGCGTCCTAGCTGAGAGCCTTTAGTGCTCAACAGCCTGCCGCCCCCACTGTAAGACAGCCGTTCCACTGTATGCACAGGGGCTCTAATACGAACCACGATTTTTCATGTTTTTTTTTTCTTTTCATTTTTTTCTAGCTAGTGAACTACTTATTTTTCTTAATTTTTTTTCTTTTCCTCTCCGCATTCCACGCTAAAGCTCGCAGCGCCGAAAGCGAAGGACGGCTACGTCGCGCCTACATTTTAGGTTGATTTTTCTTTTTCTTTTATTTTTTTCTTCATTGTGTCCGCTTCTGCCCCGAGCGTCTGAATTCTGCGAGTTTGCCCATCAAAAGCGTCGAGCGTCCCGCCGAGCCACTGAGCAGCCGCCTTTTGCTTCTTTTTGTTCTGCCAGCTCTCAAAGGTACGTTTTCCACGGTCACGATCCACGCTCTACGCCCCCCCCCCATCGCGTTCCTCTTTGCTCTCGTCCGCCTGCTGACTCTCGTCTTGCTTCTCCAGCCTCTTCGCACCATGTCGGCTCCCACTTCGAGTACGATTCTGCTTCCCAGCAGCGACCCTGCCGCCTCGGCCGGTGCTGCCGAACCTTCTGCCTCTTTGACTGACTCCAGCCCCTCACCCTCTTCAGACCTGCCGACCACTGCGGCTGCCGACTCAAGTCCAGCGTCCTCGGCTCCCGCTGCTGAGACCTCGTCGGCTGCTGAGCCCACATCGGCCGCTGAGCCCACGTCGGCTGAGACCAGCGCTGTGCCAGCCTCCTCGTCGACCCCCGAAGCCACCAGCGCTGCCCCGGAATCATCAGCCGCCCCCGAAACCACCTCCTCAGTCGCCCAGCAGACGACAACAATTGCGCCAGAGACGTCGTCGCCCGTCACATCATCGCCTGCTGCCACTTCATCCCCTGAACAAACTCAGTCGCCTAGCCTCGTATCCAGCATTTCTACAACCCCCATTGGCTCGTCAGTAGATCCTGCCTCAACCACCGCCGCCGACCAGATCACTACCGCCTCTGTTTCCACCAGCACCTTTGTCACAACCATCACATCGACCGACAGCAGTGGAGAAACTGCCACCAGCGTCGATTCCTCATCGACAGCATCCGCCTCGTCAACCGACACGAGCAGCGGCGGCGGTGGAGGCGGTGGAATGAGCGATGGAGCCCGGATTGCCATCGCTGTTGTTGTTCCCGTAGTGGCCATTGCCGGCCTTGCTGCCGGTGGTCTGTGGTGGTGGAAGCGTCGCAAGGCCATGCAGGTTGCCGAGGAGGAGCGCCGCAAGGAAGCCGAGGACTATTCGTACAACCCCAATGGCGACCCTACCATTCCCGGGACTGTGGCTGCGGCTGACGGCGCCTATGAAATGCGCCAAGACTCCAACACCGGCTACCGCGGTTGGGGAACCACCACCATCGGCTCGAGTGGAAGAAAAGCATCCACCACTCTGTCCGGCCCCGTGGCTGTAGCCTACTCGGACGACACCAGCCCTTCACATGGTGCACCCGACGCCCGCTCTGGCGACCGCCTGATCGAGTCCCAGGCCGACTCCTACTCGCCCGAGGGGGAGATCCTCGGCGCCATGGGCAGCGGCCAGGGCCAGGTCAGCGATGTGCACCGTGGCCTGTCCAATGCCTCCTCGTCCTATAGCGCCGCCGGCCGTTCTGACGGATCTGGCGACGGTAACATCGGTGTGGCCTATAGCGGCGTCGTCAACAACCAATTCTACGACCAGTATGGCTCGGCGAACCCCTACGACGCTCAGTACCAGGAAGGCTACACTCCGAACGGCCAAGTCCCCGGCGCTGCTGGTCTTCAACCTAGTGAGTTGCCGGGCCAGCCTGTCATTCGAGATAACCCGGCACGCCGCAACACACGCATCGAGGGCCCATCGCATTTCCCACAACAGAGCGCCGGAATAGCACAAAACTTCTAGCCTCTCCTGAACACCGACGTTGACGAAACACCTCCTTCTTTCCAATCTGCCTCTTCTCTTTGACATATAACTCTTGCCATGACGACTCACGGATTTACTTCATCTACCGCACCATCTATTATTTTTTTCTTTCCCCTTACCCTTATTCTTCTCCCTGAACTCCCTCTACGACACCCTCCTTATCCGCCCTTTGGCGTCTCCGTATCTACGCCCCTAGTCAGTTCGCCCGGCCTATGAGAGAGATGAGACATTTGCCGCGCTGGCTTGCTTCCACCACAATCCATACGAAGAAAAAAAAGAAAGGATGGGTGGCGAAGCAGGCTTACCGACGTCATTGAACTGACTCTCGAGGCTTACCTTTCCTTTGTGTCTGATGACCGCTGCTGTTACCCTCGGCAGTTGTTCTTTTGCTGGCCACCGTGTTTAAGCTACTTCGACCGGGTCTTGTGGTGCCTGAATCTTGCGTTTAGTTCAAGACTCACCACAACAACACGCTCCGAGAAAGGGCTCGTCCCTTTGTTCACTCACTTTTTTTTTTCCAACACTTCACACAATCTTTTCTTTTCTTTTTGGTCTCATATATATCCCACCCTTTTTTTTATCTTCTCTTTATACTCTCTTGTGTCATTCTCGATTTCGTATTTTTCTCTCTCTATCTCTGGCCCTTTTCTTTTTTTCCTCCACATCACACATTCTCTCCCCCATCTCCTCCCTTTTCTCCCTCTATTTAATCTGGTTGTTCTCATAAAACAGGTGCTCCTTAAGCCAAAAAATGCTACTGGCATTGTTGTGCGCCAATTGTCCCTTCTCGCCATTCTTTCTTGTTGCCAAGGGTAGTGGTGAAACCAGCTAAACAAAGCCTTCGTGAATGCCTGCGGCTGGCTTCGTAGACAGGCTATGTTGAATATCTTGGTTTTCCTTTCTTTATATATACGCCCTCTTTTTGTTTCCCCTCCACTTTGTCGCCACTTCTGGGACCGGAGATCACCAAGTCATAGCAAGGGGTTATACCGTACCGTGTAGTTGCTTTCTACAAATACAATATATCCGTAATCTTTTTCACCTTTTATAGTTCCAAGTCATACATGTCCTCCCCTTGTGCTGCATACGTACCGTACCGTCTTTCCAGATCTCCTCTGTCTTCACTTCACCCAGCCTGCGCGTGTATGCCCTCGCTCAAATGCCTGCGAGACCACCAGAATCTACACGCCGCAATCTCATGCGCCGTCATATCCCGCACCTCCCACGCCGTGCCCCGGCACCCGCCAACCTCATGCATCAGCTCATCGTTCCCCTTCCCAAACACCATGATCCGTCCCCTCCCCGGCGTCCCGTCTGGCTCCCTCCCATCACCCAGCGGAGACACAAACGCCGGCCACTCGCCCAGACACCCCTCCCCCTCTCCGCCTGCCGCAAACTCAACCACCTGCGCATGCATCCGCTCCGCCGCCGCCCGCAGCCCCGCCCGCCCCTCGAGCACCTGCATCTCGTGCGTCATGCCCAATGCGCTGTCTGTATGACACGCCAGCCCAAACGGCGTGCTCAGCGCCGCCCACTCGTACACACGCGCCGCGCCGCACGCCGCGTGCGCGCTGTGCAGCACCGGCGTGATGTACGCCCAGTGCGCGTACACCGCCTCGGCGCGCCGCCAGTGACTTGCGTTTACGGTGCCGTCGTCATCGGGGAGAGGGTACAGGGCTTCCAGCTCATCGAGATCGGCCGATGTCAGGCCGCCGGGGATAAGCCGGGTGAAAAACTCGCGGAACGCCGCGCGCGAGTTGATTTCCCGCGGGACAAAGAGCGCGCCCTCGTGTGTGCAGAAGCCTGTAAGCAGCGGCGCGGCTGGCGCGGGCACTTCATCTGCGCGCGGCGCCAACGACGGTGCACCCCAAATCAACCCGCGCGGGCCGTCCACGACCGGCTGGAACGGCCAGCACAGGCTTGGCGAATCACGCGCCCACACCTTGCCGGCCGCCGCGCAGAGCTCCTGCACGGACAGCTCGCGCAGCGCATCAAGCAGTTCGGGAACCGGCGCGAGGCGCACGCCAGCGGCAGCCAGGAACGCGCTGAATTGCTCTGTGGTCCGTGGGTGGACTGTGGACAGGACACACCGCGCAGTCGCGGCGCCGCTTTCGAGAATCGCGCGGCGGAAGGGACGCTGTGACGCAGCGGCATATACGGTAAGAATGTGCCCGACCTGAAGGCAGGAGTTAGCGGCGGTCTGTATATATATATGGGCAGGCCGATTGAAGCTTGACAGAGAGCAAAGTATTCGGTATGTAGAAGACAGCTGGGAATCGCTGTGCGGAGCAGGGTCTCACTCACCATGTGCGCACCAGCACTTGACCCCATCAACGTGATATTATCCTCATCGCCTCCAAACCCTTCAGCATTATGGGAGACCCAATCCAACGCCAACATCGCGTCCCAAATCCCCGCATTCAGCGTGCCCGGCCCCTTGTCGCCATAGTTCTCCGACGCCTCATGCTCCAGCGCATGGACCTGCGCGCCGCCCAGGAACCCCAGCACGCCGAGCCTATAGTTGGCCGCAACGACAACCATCGGCGTGCGCGCCCACGAGACCATGGAGCGCAGGTCACGCGCCATGCTGGTGCCAAAGTTGAACATGCCGCCGTGGAAGAAGAGGACGATGGGGAGAAGCCCGTCTCCCGCCTTCCACGCCTTGCTCTCAACTCCCGCAGTCCGGTAAATCTGCAGATTCAAACAATCTTCCCTCTCACCCTCATCCTCCCAGCCGCCTCCCGTCGTCGGCGCCCCCATCCCCACCTTGCGCGCGTCGCGCTGCTCGCCCAGCCGCGGCCCCTCCGCCACGCGCGCGCGGCGAAATCGATTCCGCCCGCTCGTCGATGTGCCGTATGGGATGTCGTAGAAGGCGTCGACGGCTCGTGGGTAGTCGCCTGGTTCGGCGGGAAAGTGCGTGCCGAGGTACGTTCCCTCGCCGACGTTTACTGTCGGGTGCGATGCTGCTCTTGAACTGGGCGCCATTTCTGGTGATGTGAGCGTCAATCTCGTGGTTTGTTGCTTCAGGCTTCGCTTTTGTTATGTGTGAAGCCAAAGTGAATCTACTTGGCTTTGGGGCAGCGAAGATGTACTTGGTTCGGAGGGAAACGGACCACAAGACTACGGGATCAACCGGATCTGTTAGATAGAGCCTGATTTGTAGTTGGATTCAACGGCAAGGTTCACGCCTCGGGCAGTCTTTGCACTTGATACGATAATAGACTTAGATTTGATGATTGAGGAAAAAATATTGTTCATGTCAGACAGAGCCTTCACGTAATTAGCTCTTGGTCAACTGGTGATAAAGCTCTTCTACATACATACTTGCTAACCCTAACTACGAAGTCTAGAGCATTCAACGTCAAAACCTGTACGACTATTCAATCGTGTACTCAAAAGACTTAAAAATTCAAAAAAAGTAACAAAGAACAAAAAAACCCCTCGCTGCATCGCAAAAGGCAGCCGAGCCGTGAAAACACCAAAACCACTCATAGGAGAACGCCGCGAGAATCCGGCTTGACCATCTCAATGCGCCAGCCTTGGTCAAACTTCTCTCAAAAAGCAACCTGACAGTATGAAAGATAACTGGTCCCGCAATCTATAAAACATGTATCCAGACGAAACACTATGATAGCCTTGTAACCCAAAGACAAGACACGCCTTTATTTATACGCCAACTGCTTTGGGTGTCCTTTCAGCCGCCTGCTTTCGACGTTGTTTCTCGGCCCATTCACGACTTGCCTGGCGAGATCGTTCGGCAGCCTCTTCGCGCGCAGCTTTGGCAGCTTGCTCGCGCTTTTTGCGGTCAAGCTCTTTGTTGCGCGTGTATTGGCTGTCCTGCGCAACAACTTGCTTCGCGCGTTGACGTTGCATGTTGATATCTTCAGCTGAAACAGTACTGCTTTGACCGATTGTTGAAGTTGAAGTGGCCCGACTAAGCTGGCCACCAGATAGCTTGTGTTCCAGGTTACGTCCCCGGAGAGCATCTGATCCTGGAGTTGATGATCTCGGTGTTGAACGGCCCTGAGCCGTCAAAATCGATGCGCGCTTCGGAGTAGAGCGGCAATCCTTGTCACCCTCGGAGGCCTTGCCCTGTCGAGCTCTGCTAGAAAGCGTCTCGCGAGGGTACTGGCCACCGCCAAAGATGCTAGCTGGAATTGGACGGGCCTTGAACTCACGTGCCTTGCGCTCTTCTTCCTCTTGGCGCCGAAGCCTTTCCTCATGCTCTAGTCTTTTTCGTCGTGAAATAGCTTCACCTGGAAGTTCAAAGTTGGGGATTGTGAGACGCTTGGTGGACTTGACTCTGTGGAGCGATGGGGTTGACACTCGAGGCGGCGTCTTGTGAGCAGGCGACTGAGCCTCTTGGTCTAGCTTGGCTGCCAGGCGAGCTTCCTTTTGTTCCTTCAGCCGGCGACTAACGGCAACACCTGGGAGTTCGAAAGTCGAACTAGTGATGGGTTTGGCTGACTTAGCAAGAGGCTTGGGAGGCAGAAGACTATTCGGGCGAGCCACAAAACTACGTGTCTTTGACGCCCTATCTCCACTCTCAACTAATGGTGAGTTTTCAGTCGACTTTCTCAGTGACAGAGAGCTACTCCGTCTCATACTGTTATTTAGTTGGAACTCAACAGCCTTGGAACGGCCTAGAGTTTGGGCCTGTTGTCTCGGGGTGATGGGTGATCGTTTGGGAGTTAGGTGTGAGCTTGAGACCGCCTTGTCTCCAGTATTTTCCCGCGTAGGTGTCATTACGGGATTGAATTGAGCATCAAGAGCCTCAATGTCGTCTGCTAGTCTATCAAGTGCCTCAACTGAATCTTCGATGCGCGAAGGCGCACTAGGAGGGTTGGCCACAAAGGGGCTTCGGAGAGCAGGGGACATATAGTGAGAAGGAGAACGAGTCGGGGTCTGGTTGAGGGACCGGGCCATTGGTTGAACTTGGTCAAACATTTTGTTGTTAAGTATGGAAGAAGGCACGGCTTCGGCGTACGAAGGCGGCTGATCTTCGTGCTCAATAGGAACGGGGTAAACCTGAGCGTAGGGATAATTAGAAGGGGCGTCCTTGATTCTTTGAAAGATGCTTGGATGCTTCTTCAGAATTTCGTGATTAGTGTCCAATCGGGTGGCTATAATGGATGCGATATTAGTAAAACTTTGGTCTCCTTCACCAGAACCACTGTTGACTTGGGAGTCGGTTTTGGCGCCTGTATCTACGCCTGGACGGCAATCTGCAGCAGAAAGATGGCCAGACCCGGGCACCTTAGTCTTATTCAACTCCTCCAACAAACTAATGCCATAGACCAATGTAAATAGCTTATCGCTGTTGGTGTGTTTAAAGACGACGGCATCGGGGTTGGCAATGCGATTCAGATGGCGGTTATTGTCGCATACAGGCACCGCAAGCACCGCCTGAAACTGACCTGCAGTATGACGCTCAACCTCACCGTCAATGTCCGACGATGGTTTCGGAAAGTCGCCTTTGTTTCTAAATGAAAGAGGACGAAGATGATTGTCTTGAGGGGAGAGAGTAATACAGAGTTAGTTATGACCGTGGTTGGGATGGATAAGCAAAGGCAGACTCACCAAGTCCTAGTAACAAACTAGGTGAGGCCGGGCGAGGAACTTCAAATGAATTGACAGTACCAGGCAACGACGAACCGGACGAGGTTCTACTACTTGATGATACGATATATTTGCGGTGATCAAGGCGATGTGAAGGAGACACCGAGCTACCTGCACTGAGGTGAGAGGTGGAGTTGGAATTGCGGAGAGCGTGATAGCTAGTGCCAATGTCTAGATTTTTGATGCCGTTTAAAATGTCTTCAACGTTGCCGTCAACACGCGGTTGCAAAGGAATATGGTCTCTGTTGTCGTTGTTTGTACGGCTATCCCAAGAACAAGAGCTGAGGGGACTTGCACAACGACTGGACTCGGGAGAATATGCTGAGGTGTCTTCGAACTCGACCAGAACTGAGAATCGAGCAGGATCTCGGGGATTTGCTGTGGAAGAATTCATGATTCAGGGAAAAACAGGACAGACTGGGCTGCCTGTATTATTTGCAGTCGGCAGCGGGCCTTGACTAGACGTTCCGGGGGGTGGCTGCGTTTTTTCCTCAGGAAGACGGCCAAGACCCCTCCTTCAATGCTAAATTCAGGAATTCTAATGTTGATTCCAGGGGCTACCTATCCACAAGGCCGGCTTGGGGAGGGGGGTTAATTTTACAACACCACGTTTTAGCAAGGCCCAACGAGTGGTGCAGAGCACGTTTAGAGTCTCAAGTAGCCCAATCGGGACAAGTCAGGCAGTCTGCGACGGAGGTTTTGAGAGCGACGCTGGACTGGAGATGCAAGCCAGCAGCAGGCCGGAGAAGCAAAGAATGCAAGCTAATTTGGTGTGATTATGGATGTGACGATGATGCCGAGCTGATGAAGTCAAGTGACTTGAGCTTAAACCGTAGAGACAGAGGCCGCCAGTGGGAACAATACCAGTAAAAAAATTGAAGCAAGTGAACAAACAAACAATCTAACAAGAGAAAAGAAACATATTGAAGCTGTGGAAATCCAAAGTGGTGAAAGCAGACAACGAGATATTTTGTAGAAGAACAAAGTAGAGATAAGCAGAGACGGCGAAGGGGAGAAAATACTAGAGCAAAAGCGTGAGGGGCAACTGGAGATACCCAAACCAGAGGGGACAGCCCGAAAACAGAGGAACAAGGCAACGAGGCAAGAGCGCACGAAAGAAGAAGACGCAGATGCAAAAGTCTGCCAGAGGCAAACGGCAAGGACCCGTGAAAGAAGCAACAGCGGCAAAGTGCGGGCGGCCAGCGCTAGATGCAGAAGGCACGCTCGCTGTTTTTGGCACTTCTTGCCTGACTTTTACGTCGCTCTCAAGGCAGGTGCTAGGTCTTGATGTCGACGAAATTAAAGGGGAGTTGCGGGCTTTGGATGCGGAAGGAACGTCAATTTTGTGGGCAGTTTCCTCCGTCTAGAAAAGTCACGGACACACCACTCTAATAAACAACGCCGTCAACAAAGCTACAGAGCGACTGGTTATTTCTGTCCCATTCTGATGTTTTTGTTATTCTGACTGGTTGACTGTGTGTACACGTACGAGCAGGTGTTGGACTGGCAACGGTAGACTCATAGGAACCGTTTGATCCAGACTTCTGACACGTGGGCAGGGCATGAGCGTGTGTTTCCATGTTCATACCTCTCACTTTAGGGTTTCCTCTCCCTTCATTGTTCACTATCAAGCGTAACTAACTCTTCTTGACGGCTTTTTTCGACTCAACTCAAGTCCGTCACCTTTCGCATTTCTTTTCATTTGAGTTTAGGCAGGGGTCGAGTCATTTCCCAGGACCAATGCAAACTACAACTTAGGCCCTGGCCCTGCATGAATCGGCAAGGTTTTAATCTCACATTCATGCATGGTGATGTAGCTAGGAGCATCCTACGATATGAAACCAAGTCAACTCTTCACTTTGGTGAAGAAAAAAGAGCCGGGGAGGGGAGCCTGGCGTCAACTTCAGATAAAATGCACAATCCAGATAGTTGTGTGTATTTGCATAGTTAGCTACTCCCATACCATAAAACTGGCCGTATCAAAGCACGAATCTGTATTTGGAACTGACGCTGAAAAAAAACCCCAAAATCTGACAATGAAATTATAACTAGTTACATACATATATTCTTGGACAGTCATCCAACGAATCAAATGTTAACGCCCATGTTATCCATGATCTGTTGTCTCATGGTTCGTCTCTGACCGACTTCACTATCTTGGTGCTGAGCACCGCTTGTAGTCGCTGTGACGGAAGAGTCTTCGCCTTCAAGTCTCCGCCGGAGACCTTCAAATTCGGCGCCGCGCTTTTGGTGAGCCAGACCGACCATCCAGCCGGGCAGTCTCCATTTCACCAGAGCTGTCGGCATGAAGTCCTTCCACGCATAGCCTATAATCCAGCCCAGAACAGCTCCCAATAGTGACCCAGGCATTTGCAACATAGCCAACTGCATGGCAAGCACATAGCGGTACGACTTATCGGATAGCGTGACGCCTGCTGGTGGCGCAGCGTCTGGGGTTGCGTCATTTTGGGTGGCCGAGATGCGGTACTGGTAGAGGTGAGGCACCAAGAGATGGTACTGTGCCAACATGGCAAATATCACGGGGGTCGGACCAGCCGGAAGATAATTAAAAGCACCACCGGTCACCAGTCTCATGAAGAAGGCCAAGACAAATGGCGGGATAACTGCAGTGAACATAGAAGTAACCAGAACAAACGACTGAGAGACAGATGTTAGCCAGGTTTTGCCAGCCATGGTGGAGGTGGGATAACTTGCCGCATATTTTCGAGAGCCCCAAATGCGCTCAACTATGCGCATGTTGTAGAGGGTTATGCACGCAAATAAGGCTTCTGACGAGTTGGTGTAGCTCAGCTGATACGTGAACAAGCGCCAGAACTGGCCGTATCTCCATAGATGCGGGTCAATGAGAATATAAGAATAATGCTTGATATCAAGTAGGCTCGCGGCAATGGAAGATGTTACTAGGCCGATGACCATGAACTTGGTCACGGGTGTGTTCGTAAATGACATGGCGATTTTTGGATTTTCCGTGGAGCTGGATTTTCGCTTCTCTTTTCTTTCTAACGTGCATGTGCTAGGGTCGAATTCGAAGGAAAGTAAGATCGCAGCCGGAGGATCTAAGTTGTGTGGGTTGGTGGAGGTTGCTGATGGGCTTTTACACTTCGGTTGCGATGCTGCGAAGCGGGAGGTCAGGAAGAACGGCGCGAGATGTCAAAAATCGAACGGGAAATGCGTGGAAGTGACTGCATTTACATTTGACCAAAAAAAGCCAGGCTTACATTCGATCCATCACAAGTGCGGTCAATGGTGACAGACAGCATCACCGCTGTAAATACAGCTTCAGTGACGAAAGAGGACAGCTTTGCCTGTGTGGTATGACTAATCAACGAGTCAGCCCGACAATATTGTTGACACGACATCTGGCAACAGCTGCTGGAAAGGTAGTTGCAAGGCTGCCACATTTCAGGGTGTTGCAACCAACCAAGCCACTTTCTGTGGAGCAAGAGCGCCGTTGCTGGCTTCGGCTTTCTGCGCTTCATGTGATTCTGCCTTGTTACTTGTTTACATTTACTTTGTTGCCTCCAAACCCCGCTTGCTTCTTAAAGCATCGCCTCGTCTGACTCTCTTATTTATTCCTCTGCTTCTGCCTATTCTTCATAATTTGCCCGCCTCTGCACATATACGATATCCTGTCGAAGTCCGGTGCTTATAATCAACGTTGATGCCCATATCTGAAGCTTAGGTTTAGCTGTTACACACCTCGACCTTCCATTAGCTCCCACATATTAAACATCGACCAAACTCCCTCACCGAATCAGACTACCGACGAGACGTAATTAACATATACCCACCGTCCTCCGGAAATGTCGGACCCCTATCTCACTCACTTGAGCCGCTGGGTCAGCAGCTCTCCCCCTGTGGAATGGGCTGTAGGTAAGATTCATGAACTGTTGATTAGTGCCATTCGCCAAGGCCCCATTCCGCAGCATGTGGCTATTGTGATGGACGGTAATCGCAGATACGCACGCGCTCAGCGCATGGAAACGATAGAGGGCCACCACCATGGCTTCGAGGCCTTGGCCACAGTAAGTGACATAGCCATACCCTCATCCCCCACAGAGATGACTGCTTTAGCTAACCACCTCCTACACTCTAGACTCTAGAGATTCTCTATAAAATAGGAGTCAAGGTTGTTACCGTCTATGCCTTCAGCATTGAAAACTTCAGCAGGCCCAAGCACGAAGTCGATGGCTTGATGCAGCTCGCCAAGGTGAAGCTCGAGCAACTTGGCCGCCACGGAGACATTCTGGACCGTTATGGCGCTAAAGTCTGTGTTCTTGGACCGCGCAACTTGCTGCGCCCCGATGTGCTTGAGGTTGTTGAGCGGACGGTGGAAATGACCAAAAACAACAAAATGGCAGCATTGAACATATGCTTTCCCTACACCTCCCGCGAAGAGATTACTACTGCTGTGAGACTGACGGTGCAAGAGTATCTCAGTCCGCCACAGAAGAGCACCATGTTCTCGCCGTCTCGGATCTCTCAAAAGGTCCTGTCTAAGCATCTGGATTCACGAGATATCTTGCCGACAATTCGGGACACTAGCCCGGCCCCTTCGGCCAACTCTGATATCGACGATGCGGTCTCGACGGCCACAACTCTCCCCCCCGACTCTCCGCCGCTTGCCAATGTGCGCGGTCACAACCGTCTGCCTAACCCCGAGACGATTACCGCGGACACCATCAACAGTCACACTTACACGGGCGATAACCCGCCATTGGACATCTTCATCCGCACCAGTGGAGTGAAGAGACTCAGTGATTTTATGCTTTGGCAGTGCCACCAGGACACGTACATGGCCTTCCTATCTTGCTACTGGCCAGAGTTTGGTATGGGTCAACTCTTGCCTGTCATGCTGGAGTGGCAGTGGAAACAGAAGCAAAAGGCTCGCGACGAGCGACCGGCCAAGGGCAACCGGCCCGCCTCGGCTCGCATTACGGGCTAGACCGAGATTGGGTCTTTGACTCTAGAAAATAAGAGATTTGCGCGACATGAGCGCGATGGGGTTCCTCGGCGTTTACTTTGGGATTGATTCTTGCCAACACAGGACCGTTGTAGTGGTTACTTTTTGTTTTCTTTTGCTCGTATTCTGTATCACTTTATATTTTTTTTAGACCCATACCTTTGTTACGAGAAGACATTCTTTATCATGACACTTTAATAATACTTCAATCCAGAACATGTACATGATTATCTCATGGTTGCGTCACTTCACTGTGAGAATGAGGTCAAGCCGCCGCCGCGCCGCAGTTAAGTGGAGCGCAAAAGATAAGATAAAAGATAAAGCCCCATCCACATGCGCCACACTGACCTGCTCCAAGTAGGCTATCCTATTGGTCAATACGAGTCAGCCACAGGCCGAATTGGGCTTAGTGGCAGCCAAATGTGCTGAGAAGAGAAGCGCAAAACGCAAAACGAGCACAGGAAAGCCGCCAGCTGCAGCGAGACAGGGCAAATGAATTAATAGCAGGGGCGGAGAAGAGCCAGGACCAGGCCAAGAGCGACTCCAATCCGCGGGTTCTTCACTTTTGCTTCTCCTCGCACTTGCTAGCTTCTTCAACCGCTGAATTTTCCGTCCTTGTTCTGCTATGAGCGTCGCTTGAAGCCCCGTGACTTGCAGTCTTGATTTTGGCGAACAAGCTCCTCTGCTCAGTCTGTTTCGCGATTGTCCTTGCTTCAGGTGTTTTGCTAGCCTTCGTTTCGTTCCGTGAAGCTCATCTTCTATTCGCTCGCGATTTGACCTTTGCTCGTTTGCTCTCCGCTTGCGGTGCCGTTTTTGCGCGGTCTAGGCTCACTCGATAAAATCAACTTTTCTATTCGTGTCTCCTCGACCTTTCCACACTTACGCGTACTCATACTGGCCATATACTCGCTCTTGTTCTGCTTCCGATGAAGCCTGTCAAACCCCCCGCTACTACCGCTGCCATTGCCGTCACACCCGAATCCACAGTGGCCGTCGCCTCCTCGATTGCGCATAACCGTCGCTCACAGCCTCCCCGACAGACTCGAATGAATCCTCCCAGATCCCAACGGGGCTCTGGTCTCGGCGCCGGTGGTGGCCGCGATGGTGACTCCGGCCCGTCGGACCAGCCCATCAACATCTTTCCAGCCATCAACTACCTCGCTGACTCACTCACCACCTTGCCCAAAGAGCTGATCCGCCACTTCACCCTCTTGAAGGAGGTCGATGCCAAGATATACGCGCCCGAAGAAACCCTTTTCAATCTCACTGACGCCTGCTACACGGCCCCTATGCCACAGTCCAAGCCACTTCCCGAGGGCGTGCCTGAGCGGCTCCAAGGCGTGGTAGCCGGCGGCGAAGCACTCCACAACCTCGACCCGACCCCGGTCCCCAACACACTAGGCGGAGCCCCCGGTGAGCCCAACTTCCGCGCCAGTCTCTACGACCCGCAGAACCTCGACCGGCGTCAGCTGTTCGCCAGTACGGCAGCCCAAATCAAGGAAATGCTGGTCGCGTTGGAAGAAAAAAACCACGTTATTTCCACGGCTAACGATGCGCTACAAAAGCAACTTGCGCGCATGGACAATGTGTGGCCTCATCTGGAGGAGGACTTTTGTGATGAGGCGAAATGGGGTAGCGTCAATCACTGGGCCTATCCCGAGAATCGCGCCAAGGAGGGCCGTCGTCGAGATCACATCTCAGCTGCTGCGTTGGCTGCTGCCGAAGAGGCCGCTGCTCGCAGCGACGCTCGCAAGCAGGCTGTCCAGGCCAAGAAGGAAAAGAAGCAGCAACAGCAGCAACAACAGCAACAGGAGAACGATTCCGAAGAAAACAAGAAGGCCAAGTCACGCCGAGCTCCCGAGGCTTCGACATCCACCGGCCCTGCACATACTTCGGTCGGCCTCGGCATTTCATCTGGCTCGACAAATAATGGAGCTTCAACGATTAAGAGACGCAAGGCCGAAAAGGCGCCAACTGCTAACGGAACTGGCTCGGCAGATAAGACAAGTTCTGCTGCATCATCAAACGGGACAAAACAGACAAAACCGCCAGCCAGCCCGGCTCCTCATGTTCCTGATGGTACCAGAAAGAGAAAGGCGGCATCGACAACAACAGCGCAGCCCAAGAAAAGGTTCGTTCGTGATATACAGCGTGTGGTTGGATCTAAACTGACATTTATACTTTTCTTTTTCGTAGCCGAAACGGTGCTGGCACGACGACTTCTGCTGTATCGTCACCTGTCCTAGGTGCCCTTCCCGACCCCAAAACCACCTCTGCTCGCAACTCGCCCAAGCCCACCTCCAACTCCCGACCCCCTGCGTCGCGCGGTCGTCAAAACTCAATCACTTCCGCATCCACAGAGAATGGGAAAGGCTCCAAACCCACTGGACCATCCCACAAAAGCAGCGGTGCCGGGCCTCTGACCCCAGAACTCGGGGCTGCGCTCACGGGTCCAGTGCTCACTCGGCCTGAGATTAAGAAAGAGACCGAAACACACGAACCCGGGACGCTTACCCTCGGCGGATCCCCACGCAAGCGCGATACAGCGCTGTCGCGCACTGATGACCGCGGTCGTAGCAACACCACGACACCAGTACTACCACCATCCATGCCAACAGCTACAACCAAGAGCGGGCGCGTCAGCAAGCCCTCGACACCGGCTCTTGCCACGTTCCAGGAGACTTCGGCCCGGCTGCGCACATCGCGCAGCAGTGATAGCGGCAAGGAGACAAAGCGCAAGAAGGGCTCGACCCCGCTGCAGGCCCAGACTGTCGTAGAGGAAGAAGTCACTGCGGTTGCTAATGTGGAGGCCATGGACGCGACTGTCCAAGAGGACGAAGAGATGGAGGATGCAAATGAGCCGACGTACTGCTTCTGCAATGGTGTCAGCTACGGCGCCATGGTAGCCTGTGACGCCGACGACTGCGCGCGCGAGTGGTTCCATTTGGAGTGCGTAGGCCTGAAGGTAGCACCTAAGACAAATGGTAAGTTTTTTTTTTTTTTTTTTTTTTTTCAATCCTCTTGCCAAAGTCTTTGCACTTGTTTGTGTTTGGTACTGGTCTTTTTTTTCTACATTTTCTTTTTCGCAATGCTAACTTTTATGGGTACATAGCCAAATGGTACTGTAACGACTGCAAAGAAAAAATGAAGCCGGGCAGCAAGAAAACATCACGGTAGCCCAGGCGTGCCGCTGATGTTTTTTCCCCTGTCCTTTCCCCCTTTGCACTATCGGAGGCCCGTTAACAAGACAGGAGAACAGTGTTTCCTGTGCTGGTAGCCGGCTTCAACAACATACCGAACCAGACGGTATCCTTGTCACTATTGTATGCTTCCTGTCTTTGTACTGGACTTTGCCATCTCTTTTTCTTCTTTATCTAGAGACTCTTTGGGTCATTGATTCTCACCTTTGCACGACTACATAGCATCATCTTATGGTTGTTCTAGTTATATTTTTGGAGGCTTATTTGTCTAGAGGCTGTTTTCTTTTTTTTCACTCAAAATACAGGCATCTCGCGTTGCCGCTTTTCATATGCCATCTTATATCTATCAACATCAGAAGATAGTATAACGTCACCGTTCATGAATTTGTAGTAGTTATGCGGCATCTTTCTCGTTACTAGCGCCATTTTTGATTGAAGATGTATTCCGCAATGCTCCTATTTTGGGCTATAGCTATGGGCCACGTGAGGACGATTCAAAGAGAGAACATGAGCATAGCCCGGTAGGTTAGATATATTCAGGCCTTGTATACGTATGTACATACAGGCTCATGTGACTTACTTTCATCATTGTATGCTGGCTTCCTCCATGGACGTACAACGACTCCTGTTTGCACTTGGAGTTACTCAAGGGTGGTGCGTGCCTTGAACCCTGAGATCTGGACCTGGAACCGCCCCGAACATGTCAAACTCTACTCTTGCTTGTTCTTGTTCCCTGTTGACTGGCTCGGGCTTCTCTGTGCCCTTTGCCCTGGGTCTGCATGGTTGATGTGCGACTGTGGGGTAGACTAAAAAACCCCAGGCACGTGATTGAGAATCCGGGGTACCAAGAAACCAGGCTAGAGGCGAAGAAGGCGCTAGTGGGCGAACTATCGTGAGATTCTGTATTGGCCGAGCTGGACTCCCTTTCCGAGATCTGGGGGCTGGTCTCAGCGCCTCGCTCGCTTGAGTCGAGCGGTGTCCAACATGTGCTGAGCTGACTTGACCTGAAGCCAAGAGGCTCCAGGGTCTCACCCAGGGGGAGCGTGCAAACACAGACATGCTTGTACAAGCAAGCATGCCAATGAAAGCTGCCTTGCGAACATGCAGCATTGTGGAATGCTATGACTGATAGAAACTAAGCTGAGGACCTTTCCCCCTCCTTTCTTTGTGCTTACATGGTTTTCGTTGACATCACAATTGGAAGCAGCCCGGCCAGGCCAGGTGGTATTGGCAATTCCCTCCCCTTCTCCAGCAAAGCCGTCTCTTTTCTCCATGCAATGTCCGAGTGTACAAGTCATGCCATCGTATATGTGCATATACATGTGCAAGCTTTGCTGCCTCACACCCACATCAACGCCGAAGTAGCCCTTGTGGATTATCGTGAAAAAAAAAAAGTGAAACTAAAGGCTTTTTGGGGGCTTTCTTCCTCCTGCTGCCGTTGGGGAAGCTCTTGTTCGCGTTTGGCAAGAGGGGCCCAAAATAGCTTGTTGGAGAACGCGGAGGCAACTACTTGTGAAAGTACTAGCCACTGCCACTAGTGGTTGGTCCCCAAAATACTCTCTTTCAATGGGCTCTTTTCTGAGCACAACAAGAATTATGTTGACGACAGAGGCAGAAGCAGAGAAGAAACAAGTCGAGGGGCTCTCTTGTAATACGAAGACAGTGTTTGCTTTCCGCTGCCCGCGATTACTTTCTTTTAGGGAGGACACCAACGGTCCGTCAATACTAGCTGCATAACTCGCACTATTACCTTGGGCAGAAAAATCATGACACTCATCACGGGATGTGGTCACGTCCAGGTAGAATTTTGTTGTCATTAGGTAATGGACTTGCCCCGTGCGGTTGTAACACCAGCCAAGAGACGTTTGACGTGGTGTTAGCCTGTCTTATGGAAGTGCTGCAAGCCACTTTGCAGCGCTTCCCCTTTGGCCCTCCCTGAACATGAAAACGAGTTCGTTCCTCCACATCTGGCCAGTCTGGTCAGGAGAACAGACCCAAATGGCTGGGTTACGTGTGTACACAAGTGGACATTGCCAGGCATTGTCTCGATATTTTTTCCTCTTTTGGTCCCGAAACGAGGAGAACAACCAATCCCTTCGTTGTCACATGGCGGGGAAGTTGGGCAAATATGTCCTTTTCCCTGTATTTAACGACTGACCTGACGGTCTTCTCCAACAAGGAGAACTTTTTCACTCAAAGGGTAGCGAGAAAAGAAGCGACGATGATTCAAGGAGCGGGAAGGGAACCGGAGCAAAAACAGAACTGGGCGATAGGGTCTCTTCTATTTCTCCTCCTCTATTGGTTTTCTCCTCTTAGCTAGTCATGTGACCGCCATCGGTGGGCTCAGCATGCGTCCGGGAAGCCAATCCGAGCTAGGTTTGTTGTATTCTGGGAAATAGCGTAACAAGCATTGGAGGGCCTGCAGAGGATGATGATTGCTGAGTAAATGAATGAATTACCGAACTCTTCGTAAGTACGAGGGAGGTTTTCTTTGCCAGCATGTGCCAAGTGCGATGCCGGCGACCATGAGGGCCTCCCCTAGCAGCAGTATAGCCCAACTCAGGTCAATGTGTGTCACCGTAGGATCACTTAGAGACAGGGGAGCGAAGCCCACGACGAGCGGAGCGGAGTCCGGAAAGAGAAAGAATCGATGATGCTGGGATTTGACATGACGAACAGCAACGTGTGTGATGTTACTCACTCGCCCATTACTACACCATGGAAAAACACACATCTGAGATGGACTCCAGCGATATTAATCGGATTTCCGGTATTGTTTTGCTCCTAAGGCGTCGGCAACCGCGACTAGGTCAAAGCTAGTGACTAACTAAGTTAGTGCCAAAAAAAGCAAAAAAAAAAAAAGAAAAAGAAAAGAAAGAAGAGAAGAGACAACGCGAAAGACCCACGGCTTATTCTACAAGTAGCAGAAACAAGAATGAGCAAAAAAAAAAACTATACACAAGTCCCACCCGGTGCCAGTGGTTGACATGCTTTCCCAGTGTGGTAGCTACCAGCCGAAATCCAACAATTCAGGTTGGGCCCTATGTGTCGAGTCTTCGCGCTGAAGAAGGTAATTGCTGTATGTATCCATCCAGTATGGCAATAGCCTGGTATTTTGGGACGAAAAAGTAAACCCCCCCCCCCTTCTTCGCCTCCCCGGCTTGCAATGGGAATAGCACAACAAAGAGCCTGAAGGAATGCCTTCGCTAGCCTTGTTGGCGTACTATTTTTTTTTTCTCGAGTTGCGCTTCCGGCTTGGGAGCGAGACCTGGATCGGAGACATGACGTTGAGTTTTGCGTAGATATATAAAGATCATGCCTTCACGTTGATGCATGTCCATGTTCTTCTCTCTTCCATATTCTGTATACCTCGCCTCCCACATCTTGAAATTGATCGTCAACTGTGTAAGCAAAGTATGTTTTCTCTCTGACACTCCATCGGACTGGCTTTTGTTGGCTACACCCCTCCACGCTTGTTTGTCTCAACCCGAGCCTGCACACTGTAAAAGTACACACAGTTCGACAAGCGCCGAGCATCCCTTCTCTTCGCTTCTCCATCTTTGTGGTCTCCTTCTTTTCACTCTTGTCATCCTCTCCTGTCCGGGTTCTCTCATCTGATCACAAAATCCCTGCGTCACATTGCCTCATCCCCATCTAGAACAGGACCAGCTTTCTTGTTACCTAAAACCAACAACATCTGACTAATAAGAACCAGGCCTACTCCAACCCAAGCTCAAGCCTTGAATACGTACCAGGATCTCGACTTTGCTTTATTATTTCTTTTTCCGTATCGACTATATCAACCGGCCCTCTCCACCAGACGACTTTTCTGCAGCTTGCCAAACGCTCTACCGCCTACCGCCTACCGCCTACCGCCTACCGCCTACCGCCTACCACCGACCACCGACCACCGACCACCTACCACCTTACCCATCCACTCACGTAAACAAGCCTCTATTGACCGGACTTTTCTCCATCGCCGCTTGTCATTGATCTAGAACCTTCGAAATTTCCTATTGACTTCGATATGACATCTCCCTCCTTTGGCGTCCCTCCTTCTGGCTCATCCATCCGTTCCGTGTTCTTTGAAGCTGGTGCTCATCAGATGCATCCGGCTTCTTTCCCTACCCAACATGACGATGATTGCATGTCTTCCCAACATGATGATACCCATGAACATCAGCAGCAAACGGAGGGCCGTTGCGGCATGAGCCAGCAAACATTCACCGCCGGAGAGCCCCACAGCCCGTTGCCTGATGGCACTCTCGGCCGTAGCTCATTCTCCTCAGTGCGAGAGGACGAGCTTGGCCCTACACAGAGCTTCACCTCGTCAAAGACTTCGGCCTTTACCTATGCCGTGGAGAACGCCATTGTCGATTCGCCCCCCTCTTCGGCCAACAACTCGCCCGCTCCGTCACGCTCCGCATTCCGCCCTCCTCCTCCTTCGATCCCCTCGGTGCTTCAGCAGCCCATGGCCAATGACACTCTCATCCCATCAGCAAACAAGAGTCTGAAGCGGCCTGCCTCTAGTCTTGCTGTTAGTGCCATGGGTGCCGGGGCTCCCGCATGGCAACCCGCCGACACCTTCCGGGGCTGGAAGCAGATCAATGTTCGCGGAAAATACGCCAACCGCAGCTTTAGTGATCTTCAGCTCCTGAACATGATGTGGGCTATGCCTAGCATTCCTGCTGTGGAGGACGCTTCTGTTAAGCCCGGAGCTGGCCACTCGCGATTGGAGATGCTTCCTATTGAGCTTCTTGGTATGCTTCTCTAACTGTTATACCCAAACAACGTTCCCACACCCGTATACTAACATTATACCTCTAGGCGCCATAATTGATCTTCTTTATGTTGAGACGCCTACCAAGGGCCTCACTAAGCGCAATGGCGACCTCATTGCTGTTCTCAACACGTCACACACACTTCATGTTGCTACGATGAACACACTCTACCGCAAGATCACCATCCCACACTCCAAAATCTTCCGCAAGTTTCTCACTGCCATCCAGAAAGACCCCTTCCTGGGCACGATTGTACAGCGCCTGGACTTTAACCACTTCAACCCTAACATGCTGTTTCTCACTGGCGGCGAGCGGTCCCAGGCCCAGAACTTGACCAAGGACACTCTGCTACAGTGCCTCGAGCTGACGCCCAACGTACGGGAGTTTTTGGCTCAGGAGCACATTCTCGAGGATCTCAGCCCGCAGGTTATTGACAAGCTTTTCTTTGGGCTTGAAAAGCTGCAGGCCGTCGACTTTGCTGGCTGCTCCAACCGGGCCTTCAAGTTGGTCTGGGACGAAGTCCTCCAGAACACTGAGAAGTGGGCCAAGACGCTATCGATCAAGCGCCTTTCCTTTCACAGATGCATGATTCTGTCGTCGGCCGTGTACGAGACAGTGTTCCCATGCCTCGGACGGCTGACGCATCTGGATGTTACGGGCTGCAGAGTCACCGACCAGGCTCTCATGTCGATTCCCAAGACGGCTAGAATCACCCATCTCAACCTGTCAAAGTGCTGGCTGCTTTCGGCCGACTGTGTGCTAAAATTCATCGAGACCCACGACAGCGTGCGGGAGTCGCTAGTTGTTCTGAATGTGGCGACAGATGCTACTAGCCACCAGATGTTCAACGAGGATCAAGTGTCCAAGTTGCTGACTATTCTTCCTCCGACACTCAAGTCTCTCAACCTCAAGGGCGCCCGCATGGGCCCCCAGCACATCGAGAAGCTCAAGTCCGTTGTCGGTCGCATTGAGGAGTTGGGCATCGGCCGAGGCCTTGATATCCGACAAGTGGGGCAGATTATTTGCGCCGAGAAGGACCAGGCATTATCCCAGCTGCAGCTGCAGATGCAGATGCAGACGTGCAATGATGGAGACGCCATGGTTGACGAGGACGACTATAGACAGCCGCACTCACTGCGTTACATTGACGTCTCGGATATGTACCACACCACCGACCTCGACTATCTCTTCGACAAGAACTGCCAGCTACTCGACGCCGTCTCACTACCGCTCCAGGTCATCGAGGTCTCGGAGAACGTAGCCAAGCGCATGCGTGCATCGTTCCGCACTGTGGCGGCCCATGGCTGGGCCATCTCCGAGGAGGGCGCACGCTATTGGCTGGTCCGCAAGAACGATTGGCAGACCAAGGCCATGCGCCATGACGAGGCCTTTCGCTGGTGGAAGATGGGCGCTACATACTGGGGCACTCGCAAGATCCCTGTGGCCGACTGCGAGGTCGGCGGCATGTATGGGTCCTTTATGTTTGCGCGCAAGATCTAAGCGGGACATTTTTCGGCGTCTTTTGCTGTCTTGGCTTGTTAGCCTGTTTGCAGAAACTCTCGCTTTTTACTGGCGCGTGTCACTGGGGTCTATTGACCGGATATCGGCGGAGACCAAGGTGTAAGGCGTTGGCCAGTCGTGAGCTTGTGGTTCGTTATCAGATCTTCCGAGCCCTTATCAGATCTTTTTGGCCAACCAGGACTACAGCTGAATCTTGGCCGACTCTCTTTGTTTTTTTGCCTCTGACTACTGACAAGTCCCATATCCTCTTTTTCCACTTCTTTTCTCTTCCTTTCTGCTTCTTTTCCTTGCCTTTTACTCTTCCTGTCTTCTCATACTGTTGTTACGTCTCATTCTTCAGGTCCCCGAACCTTGCATTATGCATTGCATGTCGCATTTTAAACTTGGCCGGCGCATTCTTGTTTACCTTTCTGCGCGGCGGAGTGGTTAGCCTTTTGCGTTTTATTCCCGGGGTTTTATCTTTCTGGAGTTTTGCATCTGCTTTTTTGTCTGCTTTCTTACCGGCTCATGGCACTCACGATCACGGCGCTTTCTGCTTCTTGTCTGGATGTTTTTTTTCCTGCTTTCTGGCGAGCATTTTCTTTTGATATCCACTCTCCAGACCGACTTTTGTACTTTTTCCTGTTTATTTTCATTTCTTGTGCATTATTTTACACATCATCCAGCAAGGGCGTCCTTATCCTCGCTCACAAGAGAGCATCATGCCCATTATGTAGTACTCTGACCAATTAGAAGGCCCAATAGAATCCAGTGTTATTGTCATATGCTCCACATTGAATCTGCGCCACACCTGTAAACGCTGCCATAGCGCTGCCTGTACCATCCAGCGTCCTTTCCGCCGGTACACGGACGCCACATTTGCATTGCTGCGCCACGGTCCGCTTAGTCACCATGCCAAACGCGTCGATCCAGCTCCGCTGCGATTATCCCTCACAATTCGCCTTGTCTCTCTTTTCTGTCCCCTGCTTAGCCACAAGGCTCTGCAATCCAAATAGCCGCAGCTTCACATCCGCCTGAGCCCGAGGCATCAAGAACCTGCTGAGGCCTCGTTTCATTTCTTCCACTCCTTCCTTTAGACCGTTTGCCGTGTATTTTGATTTTGTTTCCTTCTGATTCACGTTTTTTTCGTGGCTTCGGCAGCCCGTATTTACCTTCATTCATTATTAGCCCGACTGCTTCCGCTTCAGCTCCCGATCCGATACTACATCTCGTCCGCCCATCGATTCTATTCCGGCGCATCATCCGTCTTCGCGAAGATGGCGCCTCTTGCACAGGACACCATGTTCCGCTCTTCGGAGATGAGCATGGTGCAGCTGTACATCTCCAACGAGATTGGCCGTGAGGTCGTGACCGCTTTGGGAGATCTTGGATTGGTGCAGTTTCGCGACGTATGTGTTATCTGCCTCGTGTTTCAATATTCTATTGAGAGTCGCTTTGCTAACAAGATTCGACTTCCCGCAGTTGAACAGCAAAGTCAGCGCCTTCCAACGCACCTTTACCCAGGAAATCCGTCGCCTCGATAATGTAGAGCGCCAGCTTCGTATGCCACCCCCAAGGACAACATTGCCAGGCTATTTTCAACATTTCGCTAACCAGTTCTCGTGCTACTGACAGGCTACTTCAACAACCAGATGGAAAAGGTGGGTATTTCGCTCCGCAAGCTTGATCTCGACAGCGAAAGCCTTGCCATTCCCTCAACCGGCGAGATCGACGAGCTGGCTACTCGCAGCCAGGGCCTCGAGCAGCGCATCTACCAGCTCAACGACACCTACGAGACCCTCAAGAAGCGCGAGGTCGAGCTCACTGAGTGGCGTTGGGTCCTGCGTGAGGCTGGCGGCTTTTTTGACCGCGCCCACGGCAGCGTAGAGGAGATTCGCGCCTCGACTGACGACGACGATGCTCCGCTTCTGGCCGACGTCGAGCACCATGTGGCCAATCCCGATGGCGAGCGTTCCTTCTCGGCCATCAACATTGGCTTTGTGGCTGGTGTCATTCCTCGCGACCGCGTTGCTTCGTTCGAGCGCATCCTATGGCGCACTCTGCGCGGTAACTTGTTCATGAACCAGTCTGAGATTCCTGAGCCTCTCATCGACCCCTCAACCAACGAAAAGGTTAACAAGAACGTCTTTGTCATCTTCACCCACGGAAAGGAAATCCTGGCCAAGATCCGCAAGATATCTGAGTCCATGGGCGCGGAGGTCTACAACGTTGATGAGAACAGCGAGATTCGCCGTGAGCAAATTATGGACGTCAATGCCCGCCTCAACGATGTGCAGAACGTGCTTGGAAACACTCAGACCACTCTGGAGGCTGAGCTGACGCAAATTTCCCAGGCCCTGTCTGCCTGGATGGTCCTCATCACCAAGGAAAAGGCCGTCTACGACACACTGAACCTCTTCTCGTATGACCCTGCTCGCCGCACCCTCATTGCCGAGGCCTGGTGCCCGACAAACGATCTCCCGGCCATTCGCGCAACCCTCCATAACGTCACCACCCAGGCCGGCTTGTCGACTCCATCTATCATCAACGTGATTCAGACCAACAAGAAGCCTCCTACCTTTCTCAAGACCAACAAGTTCACCGAAGGTTTCCAGACCATTGTCAATGCCTATGGTACCCCCTCGTATGGCGAGGTCAACCCGGCCCTGCCTGTCATTGTCACCTTCCCCTTCCTCTTTGCCGTCATGTTTGGTGATTTGGGCCATGCTATCATCATGTTGTCTGCTGCCATTGCCATGATCTACTGGGAGAAGCCGCTCAAGAAGGTCAAGTTTGAATTGTTCGCCATGATCTACTACGGCCGCTACATCGTGCTTGTCATGGCTACGTTCTCACTCTTTACTGGTCTTATCTACAATGATATCTTTTCCAAGTCACTCACCCTGTTCTCCAGTGGCTGGAAGTGGGCCAAGGAGCCTAGCTACGAGGGCGAGATGGTCACTGCCGTGGCTGTTGAGGGATACCGCTACCCCTTTGGATTGGATTGGATGTGGCATGGCGCTGAAAACGACTTGATCTTCTCCAACTCGTACAAGATGAAGATGTCGATTATTCTGGGTTGGGCTCACATGACCTACTCTCTGTGCTTTTCCTACATCAATGCTCGCCATTTCAAGAAGCCCATTGACATTTGGGGTAACTTTGTGCCCGGCATGATCTTCTTCCAGTCCATTTTCGGCTACCTGGTTCTTTGCATCATTTACAAGTGGTCTGTGGATTGGTTTGGCCGCGGCGCCCAACCTCCAGGTCTGCTCAACATGCTGATCTACATGTTCCTGCAGCCCGGTACACTAGACGAGGAGCTTTACCCTGGCCAGGCCACGGTGCAGGTCGGCCTTTTGCTGCTTGCATTCTCCCAGGTCCCCATCCTGCTATTCCTGAAGCCCTTCTATCTTCGTTGGGAGCACAACCAGGCCCGCGGCAAGGGCTATAGAGGACTTGATGAGCAGGCCCGTGTCAGTGCCCTAGACGACGACGAAGATGCCCGTGCCGGCGGAAATGCCAGCAACGGCCATGTTGACAGCCCCGAGCACAACGACGATGCCGACGAGGGCATGGCAATGCTGGCTTCGGGAAGCGACGATGATGATGAAGAGCACGAGGAGTTTGAGTTCAGCGAAGTCATGATTCACCAGGTCATCCACACCATTGAGTTCTGCCTGAACTGTGTCTCGCACACGGCCTCGTACCTACGTCTGTGGGCCCTGTCGCTAGCTCATCAGCAGCTGTCCATGGTGCTGTGGTCGATGACCCTTGGACCGGCGCTGCAGACAACTGGCGTTCTCGGTGTTATTATGATTGTCATCTGCTTCTACATGTGGTTCTTCCTGACCGTCGCCATTCTGGTCATGATGGAGGGTACCTCGGCCATGTTGCACTCGCTGCGTCTTGCGTGGGTCGAGTCATTCTCCAAGTTTGCCGAGTTTGGCGGTTGGCCGTTTGCGCCCTTCTCGTTCAGCACGGTGCTGGAGGAGTCGGAAGAGATCAAGGAGTATCTGGACTGAGTGGGAGCTCAGGAGGGGGGGATTTGACTGAGAAAAGTTACTGGGACCTTGTGAAGAGTAACGGAGCATTGCTTTGGACTTCTTTGGGAGAGGAGAGGAGACATCTACCTGTTTCCCCGGCCCTCACACTTTGCTCAGGTCACTACTCCCCGCTGCGCACACTTTTATCGGTGCCTTGATTTTTTGCTTTGTATTTTTTGCCTTTTCTGTGTTTCTTTTCTGTTTCTGTTTTTCCATATGTTCTTGAATAGATGACGCGTCTTGTCTCAACTTATCTCACTCGTGATAGATGTCCTTTTGCATTAATCGGACTATAGTTATTCAAGACATGTCACTTTATATGCGCACAATTAACCCTAAGTCCATGTATGAACTTCACGACTCAACCAGTCACCCACTTGTCTCAAGCCAAATAGAGATACTCCTCTGGTACTTTAGGCCACTTATCGATGCCATCCTGCATAACGACGGACATGCCACCAACTAAATGAGTTTCTATGTGGCAGTGAAGCATCCAAGCACCGGGATTGACGACGTGGTATCTCACCACAGTCCACGTTGGCTCCGTCGACGCATCCAACGTCTGGACTGTATCGCGGAACGGCGGATCGACCAGATTGAACTTGTCCGGGATATCTGCCACAGCCTCTGCAACGCTATCCCAGACCCAGGCGCCGGTGCCTTGGCCGATCAAGAACATCTTGTTCGAGTGTTTGTGTATCGGATGCGCGGGCATGGGGTACGTATCAGTAACAAAGACCACGTCGACCCACGTATCATTGCGCGTCGTAATGGTCACATTATTATACCGCTCTGGATCAGGCACAAACAGCAACGGCGGCGCGGCCATGTCCAGTGCCATGGGATAGACGGTGCTGTTGAGTGCCCATTCGTACGCGCGGCCAGCCACGCGCATGTGCATGACGACTGTTTGGTCGGCTGTGAGTGCCGGTGCTTGGGCCGGGAACGGCTGCATGGCTGTCTGGTTAAAGAAGACGACGGAGGCATCAGAGCCAGCGCCGCGCGGTGTGATGGACGCCGTCGTCGGCCCGCGCTGCGCAAAGGCGCTGGCGGCATCTTGCGCTGGCACCGAGTAGGCGAGCTGGGCGCTGGCCGTCAGCGTCTGGGCGGTCGTGGTGCTGGCGAGCCGCATGGTATAGATGCCGGGCGTGCTGAGCTTGAAGACAACGGAGTAGCGCGCGCCATTGGACATTGTGATGGCGTCGACTTTCTGTGGCGTGATGAAGGCGCCGTCGACGGCGTAGACCCACATGGGCATCTCATCAATGGAGAAGACCGGGGCTAGCAGCCCCAGAGCGCCAATGAGGTCTAGGGCTACCCACGTGCTGTCGGGGTCGCTGGGCAGCGAGCTGGCGCCGAGGTTGGGGTCGGTGTGTGAAGGGGCAGAGTAGCTGAGGACAGTCTGCGAGCCAGAGGTGTTTGTGCATTTGTCAAAGATGTCGGGCGGGACAACAGACAGGTCTGTAGAGAAACCGGCAGCGAGGACATTGCTGACGACGAAGCCAGGAAGACAGCCCTTGGCCGTCAATTCGGTGCCGTTGCCGGCTTCCAGGAACGCGCGCTGGGCGTCGTCGGTGGCGGCGTCGATTTCGGCTTGCGGCAGGCACTGCACGGTGCCTCTGCCATTGAACAGGAACGAATCGTAGCACGGCATCTCAATGCCGCTCGCGAGACTGAGCTCGTGGCGCTTGCTGCTAGTCAGGTGCTGCCAGTCAGAGAGTATCAGCGGATGCACAGCAGCCACGGCGGCGTGGATGGCGGCTGTCTCGGGCGAGTCTTGACCGGTGCCGGAAATGAGGTGGAATGGCATCGGGGCGGACTGGCGCGGGTGAATCACGATAGCGCCGTAGAGCCCGTCGTCTATTTGGCCCATGGTGTGCGAGTGGTACCAGTAGCTGCCGTACTGCGTGGCGTTGAAGGCGTACGTGAAGGATTGGCCGGGATGGATGTGCCGTTGGCTGACGCCGGGGACGCCATCGGACCAAGGCGTGTTGAGCATTTCGATGCCTAGAGAGGAATTAGCATAGAGCGGGAGTCTGTGGGTTGCTTGCAGGACCGGGTAGAGGATTACATACCATGATAGTGGATGGTGGTATTGAACGGGGATTTGTTGTGCACATCTACACGCACCTGGTCACCTTCATTAAGCTCCAGAGTAGGGCCCGGGAAGATGCCGTTGACGAGGAACTGCTTGCGCGTGAAGCCGTCGGGTGCATAGTCGGCCCATGTGACTTCCAGCTTGAAGTAGCGGAGTTGGCTTGGGCTATCGTCCGTGTTGCAGTTGAGAGAAGGGAGAATCGGCTTGGCGGAGATTAGGCCAGTGAGTGACAGGAGCAGAAGCTGGGCCAGCAGAGGCCGGAGGGAGAGGGACGCCATGGTGGAGAGCATTTAGCAGAAGAGCACTTGGTGATAGTCGACGAAGATAAGACCAGTAGGCTCTTTTGCGCTGCGCTCGCCAGCACCACCAGGCGGCAGTCTATTTTATACATCTGCCCAGCGGCTCTAACGGAGTTCGTGCTATGGACTGGATGCTTTGGGCAATAGTCTAGCCTGGCCGCAACGTTTCTTCGCGTCTCCCTCTAAGATGAAAGATCCATATGATCTTTGCGTGTATGGGGAAGCCCCTGTGCTGATTGAAGCTGTGCTCTCCAGGCCTTCCATGATCTTCTCCAGGCATACCTCTGCAGAATCTGCGAAGGTCTCCCTTGCCCCTTGAGTCTGCACTCCTTGACTGACCACATTGAAGAATGTCTCGAAGCCCTTGTGCCTTTGTCATGCCTGTGCCACTACATTTCTCTGCGTGGTTCTTTTACGGGCTGTGGCTCTGGGGATCTAAACTCTAGTCCAAAATTTCACGTCAAGCTGCAATCAAATCCCGAGACGAGCCGGCTAGTGGAAGCCGATGGCGTGTAAGTGGCGACGGAAGGAGGAAGTCCACATGGTACCACGTGTTATGTAAGCACACTGACATAAGCAAACAGTGGATCGCCGTGGGTCGCGTCCCTACCTTGTTTGCGTGTAAGTCTGTCGGTACGAAGGTACAACATAAATCGGAGCGGGTTTGATGGCTGATTCAGGGGGAGCCGCATAGGGGCCTGTTCAGACCCTGCAGCCTCTATAAACAGAGCTGGCTTCAAAACAGCCTTCCGCGGGTCAATTTTGCTGGGACTGGCGCTGTCCCCGGTCCCTGAAACTGAGAATAGGGTGACATTAGGCCCTTTCAGGCTTTGACGTTTCCGTTGACAAAGGGTGCTAGTACTAGGACCGGCATGCTACGCAAACGAGAACGTGAACAGGAGCAAACCAGTTGGATGCCATGCAGTTAGTTATACGGCGTATACTCGTGGTGGCCATCCCAAGCAGTCCCCTGAGTCTGAACAAAAGTGTGTGTGTTCTTTGGGACGCTCTTGGGTGTGCAGCCAGAGGCGCCCAGCCAGCCAGGCCCACCATAGAGGCAAAGTAATTAGCAGTCTCACATGCCAGCAGCCCTGAGACGTGGACTCTACGCCACACGCTAAGACAATAGCCTCCCGGTCTTTGTCGATAGTGTTTGATTCAGCAGCACCTGTTGAGAATTCTCCATGGCTCGTTTTGGCATGCTATCCCACCCACAGTGCTGACCTGGCCAATTGTGTGGACTGCGTGCTGCCGGGCCGTAGTCTGTGAGGGAATGAAAGGAAACTTGACTTGAGATATCGCAGTAGGATCTCGACAAACGCAAGAGAAGCCTCAGCTCGTACTACGCAAACAATGAAAAAAAAGTAACAGCAGCAAAGACCAGTGTCTGTTCTTTGTTCTGTCCTCTGCAAAACTTGCGTCACGCAGTACAGAAATAGCCACACGCGCAGTTCCGGCATTGGGAGCCGGTCTCAAGGCCGGCCCTCCTGCAGTCCTGGCTCGCGCTGTCTCGCACAGTGCTTGTCTAAGCACGGCTTCACGATGTCGAATTTAGAGGACGACGACGAGTGCCCGCACACGCACACGCTCAGGCACAAGCCTGGGCTGGGATCCCCAGCACAGTGCCATCTTGAAACCTTCACGGTGTGCCTTATGGTGTGTTTGCCCGCAGGCGGTCACCAACGAGGGCCACAAATGCACTGTGCGCTTGCCATGACGCACGGTCTTTTCCACGCGATGCATAAACAGGCAGGCACGCAGAGACAAATAGGAAGGAAGGAACAGCCAGCAGGAAGAAGGGGCAGAAGGGGACGAAGAGGAAGGAGGTACAGGCCCCATTGCCGCGTTCTGATTGGCTGGCCCTGTGTGCTGGTCCCAACTGCCCTCAGGCCGGTCCCCAGGAAAACGGACGACCTCTGCTTCTTTTGCTGCTTCGTCTTTTATGTCCATCTGCCTTTTTTTTTTGCGAGCTCGTGCGCTGTCGACGGCGATTTATTCCATATAATTGTTGTAATTAGTTCCTACTGCTTCATTCTGTTGTCGGTTTCCTCTTTTGGCACACGCATTTGTACATATACAAAGCAACTCCTCCTCGTCTACATCTCCCCCCCTTTCGCTCTTGATCACGAATATCACAGTCACGCAAGCCACGCCCACCAGAAAAAGACTCTTCAATCGCGGCGTTTCTTCCTCCAGCCCGTCTGCTGCATGTATCTCTGGAATATTCCGCGCGCAACTACTCCCAGCGTCAAAGACCCCATCCAAGCGCGCCCGGGCTCCACGACACCCGGCCTCCTCCTTTTTTTCGACCGTCAAGCGCCCAGCATTACAGCGACTTTGTTCTGTGGCTGCTCGTGCCTCTTCTCCCTTTCTCGTCGCTTCTGTCTCACGCCGCAATCATGACCTCATACGCACAACAATCTCTCTATCCCGCCCAAAACGGCTCCCAGCGCGACGATGCCGGCCTATCTGTGCCCGGCGACGACTATCGGAACGACAGCTTTCCCATGGAGAGCCCCAGATTCCCTCAGGTAAACTCGCCGCTCGTTATTCCTCCGCATGATGCTTGTCGAGTTCCAAGCTTCCACTTCGGCTGCTGACTGCCCCCATTCCACAGACTCGCCCACTAAGCACAACCTTTGTCGACCTCAAAGACCCTATTCAAATCCACCTTCTTACCGAGACAGCCCTTGCCGACAGCCGGAACTACCAAGTGATAACACAAGACCAAGTCGACATCCTCAAGAAGCAATGTCAGTACCTCTCGCAGCGCATCGAGCAAACAAAATCGAATCTTGCCCTCCAGACAAAATACCGCGATGCTGCCGTCTCCATGGCCAAACTGTACATCCCCGGAAACCCACGCTCCAGCGCCTCATCCATCGCCGGTGCGCAGGAAGCCGAAGCAGAGCGTGAAACTGCCGAGAAACGCTGCGAGGAGCTCGCTGCTGAGCTATTTCAACTAGAAAAGCGGTTGATGGAACCCCAGCGCCGCCTCCTCGAACACACATCCGCCATCCTCCAGCTCACACATCGCGCATCACACAAGAAACAGATGCAACAGAACCTATTAAATAACCCCAGCGGGCTCCATCTATTCAACGGTATGCCTGGAAGCCCCGAGAGCCTATATACGTACTCGACCAACCGCAGCAGTTTAGCATCCGACGACGACGTTGAGTTCGATACCACCAAGCAGCTCTCTCGACACCATGTCAAGGGGCTGGAAATCCCCGTCAAGTCCCCCATTCGCGAGCAAACGAACCGCTTACGAGAGGACGTCGAGCAGCTCAAGGAAGACAATGCGCGCCTTATCCAGGAGAACGAACAGCTCAAGAGCTCAGAAAGTAAACTGGAAACTATTAACCAGGCAGTGCGAGATTTGATCGTAGCTTTCAACCCCGATGAGAACGCCGAATACCCTGACCAGCCTCGCAGCAGCGCCCCGGGACATCTCTTCATCAACACCCAACTAGACTACCTGGAAAAGGGTATTCAGATGGCTCGCCAGGAGCAGGAGTATAACGCATCCAACGTCAGCAACAATAATCGTCTCGACGCCGATGACCAAAGCGACAGCCACGCAAGATTGCGATCTGTCAACGGCATCGTTTTAGCTATGCTAGCATCTGCTGGCTCCGATCAACCACCATCCCCAGGGCCCACCGGCCGCCCGTTGGAAGACGAGATCAGTTACCTTGAGCGCGCCATTGCTGTGGCAGAAAAAGAACTGGGGCCTCGTGGCGCTGTGAGTGTTTCTACAACCAGTGGAAATGTCGAGGGCGAGCTCAAGATGATCTGGGATAACATGCAATCTCGCGCTGCCTTTTTAAAGAAAGACCGAGAAGATCGCAAGAGGCAACGAGCTGAAAAGGGTCTGGCTGATGAAGAGGAGGAGGACGGAGAGGAAGAAGACGTCAACGAGCCCTACAGCTTTATTGCATTTACGTCCAAGGTCAACTTTATGGCGACGCGCGTGCGGCGCCTGGCCGAAGAAAAGGTTGTTCTCAAGCGCCAGATCAAGCAACAACGCGAGTTGAATCAAAAGGCCGACGCCGAGGAAGTGCTTCGTCTACAGGGCGAGGTCGACAACAAACAGGCCGAAATCATCGAATTGCGCACACAACTCACAGAGGTTAAGGACCATCTGGATGATGCGCGGGCCGAACTTTCGCGCAACGAGAACCTGCTCCAGACTGCCCTGCGCGACGTTGAGGGGCTCACAGAAGCCCGCAAAATCGGCCAAGACGAGGGCTCCAAGGTCGCCAGCCTGCAGACGGAACTCGACACCGCCAAAACTGAGCTCAGCGGCCTGCAACAGCGCGCCGGCGATTTAGAAACCCGCGCTGCGGCTGCCGAGGCCAGCAGAGCCGATGCCGAAGTGGCGCACCAGCAGACTGAGGCTCGCCTGACGCACTCCGAGGCTACGCGCAAGGAGCTCGAGGTGCAGGTCGCCAGTGTCGATGGCCGGATTGCCGAGCTGTCGGCGCAACTAGCCGAGGCGACCACGGCGCGCGCAGCCATCAACGAGGCCCTCGACGCCAAGCAGAATGAGGTCGACATGAAGACGCGCCAGGTCCAGGAAAAGGAAGACCTCCTCGAGAGCATGAACCTGATGCTTGCCGAGCTCAAGACCGAGCTGACCATTGCCCAGGCCGAGCTGGACGGCGCATACGGCTCGCGCGCCGAGCGCGCCAAGGACATTGCCGCCATGAAGAGCACGCTCGAGGTGCAAAAGATGCAGACTGAGACCGACACGCTGCGCAAGGAACTTGCCGCGACCGTCAAGCAGCTGCAGGATATAACCTCGGTGTCCATCTCCGCCGAGACCGAAAAGAGCGACATTGAAGCGCGCCTCGACGATGCCGAGCAGGCGCGCGGCACGCTCGAGGCCGAGCTCGAAGAAGTGCGCACGCGCCTCGACAAGGAAGTCCTCGCGGGCCGCGAGCGCCTCGCGGCGCTGCAGGAGTCGCTCGACGCCGAGAAGCTCAAGGGCGGCGCCGCCGCCGGCCTGGCAAAGGGCGCCAGCATGCTCAGCGAGCAGTTCCGCATGACCATGCGCGAGGAGCGCCGCAAGTTCCAGGACGACCTGCGCGAGGAGCAGGCGCGCCGCCGCAAGGTCGAGGACGAGCTGCGGCAAATGCGCCGCGCGGCGGGGATGCGGAGCCCGATGACGCCGGTCCCGCCGCCGCCGGCTGCGGGGACGGCGTGAGGAGCGGGGAGGTGGATGAGTAGACCAAGCCAGTAGAGTTTTTTTTTCTTTTGTCACAGATTTGTTTTTCTTTTTCTTTTTACAAAAAAACGGATTTCTTTTTTTTGTCTTCTTTGTAGCCTTTGCGTGCTTTTGCTTGTTCTTTTTTTTCTTCTTGTCCTGGTTATGGTTAGACACGTTCCAATACTCATCTGCAAGTGTCGTCGTTCTCTTTTTACTCCCTTGTTTTGCATAAACAGCTGCACAATGACGTGATGGAAAGGAAGAAGAAGGAAAATATAAAAAAAAACACACCTCTCCCAGATGACGTCCAATGTCGCTTTTTTTTTTCTGGTACTGTCTCCGTGTGCTGCACTCCCGCTGTTTCCTTGTTCCCGTGTTCCTTTTGTCTTGATCACTTCTTCTTTTTCTTATTATCCAAGAGCTTGGTTATGACTATACACGCACGGACAAGATATCCTACATCACCAGATACACATGTCTCATTATTTCTGTTGCAACTAGTTCGTTACATTGTCTTTTTTTTTCTCCCTCATAAAACAAAAAAGGACCATCTCACGACCATCTAGACACTTGTTCACCGCTCCTTTTTCTTCTAATAATTACCGCATTTTATGTCTCTCCAAATACCTCTTGCCTCTCTCTCTTGTTTTTCTGCCGGCTTAATTACATCATCTTCCCTTCTCCACCGCCCGCAAAATAAATCCCATCGCCCCGCTCAGCTTGGATCATGGCCCGCGTCCCGACTGGTCTTACACCCTCTCTCACCCATCATCATCCAATAATTCACGTGCCACCCATTAACTATAACATAACACCCTTTTGAAAATGTCCCGCCCGTACGAGAAACTCGCGCGTCTCCGTCGCCCTGTCTCTCATGCTTTTTTTTTCTCCGTGCCTTCGCCACACCACCGCTGCGTTGCGTTGCTTGACGGCTCGACCATAAATCTCCCCACGGGCTTAATCTCCCACCCACCATCGACCGTAGCAGTAAAGACTCATAAATCACACATGGCAAGACAGAATGCGATTAAATAAATGGTTGACTAGACATAAGCCAGCGCTTGTTCATGATGCTAGAATATTGAAAAACAACCTACAAAATGACCAAAAAGACTGATGAGAAAGCGGCAGAAAATGCACAAATTTGACGCCGGCAAAAACCAACAGCAGAAAAAAAAGAACGCCGCACAAGCAAAACCCCACAAAGAAGCGCCTGAAACATGTGATGGAGGAAAAGAAAAAGAGCAAAAAAACAAATGCGAGTCTTTCTTCCAAGCCGTCCGCCCACCTGAAAAAGCGAGGCTGCAGAAGCACAGAGAAAAGGCCCGGCCTGTGCGCACCTTGCACAAAAGGAGACGAAATCCAGGTCCATGGGCCCTTGTGACTGGACTGGGCTGATGGAGCAATTATAAAAATGAAAAACAAGAAACAGCAGTAAATATGGGTATGGAATGCGATCCGACAAGTAAGGAAGACGACCGTGAGCGTGAGAGAGACAAAGGAAAAGATTGCAAAAAAAAAATATACCAACCGGGCAATCGAGCAGTATGGGGCCGAATTCAAAGCTACTCGTTCTCTGGGGTGGCCTCGTTGTTCTCCGGGAACGGGTTGCTGGCATACACAGAGGCCCACACCTGGTAGTGCAGAGTGGCCACATGTGCGATCTTGGTTGCCATCATGGCAATGCCTGCAGTCTCAATCTGCAGCGGCGGCGACGTCACTCCGCGAGAGGGAGTGTATGGCCGGCCAGCAGTTCCGTTGGTGAACAAGTGCCAGGCCTTCATGCCGCGGAAGTCCCGCAGGCGAGGCATGATTTCCCAAGCCAGATGCTGGAAGATGTCCATTTGCACTTGAAGCGCCACCGGCGTGGTCAGCATAGACATGCTAGTAACGAAAGAGGCCTCAATCTCGGAGACCTTGTCCAGCGAAGCCGACGTGTTACGCACAATCTGAAGAGCCCAGATCGGGCCAATGGCATCCCAGCGAGAGACACCATTTCTATGCGAGGATGAAGGCAGAGTGCGGAGGAGATCAACCAGAGACTGATAGACATTGTCACGGTCCTCCTTGAGCGTTGGCTGCTGGGGAGGAGGGGCAAAGACAAGAGAGGCACGAGGTGATGATCTAGGAGATGAGGATGCCGAGTCGTTGTTGCTCAGGGTGACTGACGCAGGTCTGGATGTGGGGGGAGAGTTGAAGTCGAAGTCGACGTCCATGCTACCGGAGAGGTATGAAGGCACGTCTGAAGTCTGCTTCTTGGGGTACTCCTTGAGCAGCTTGTCGTAGAGACGCATGGCGATGGAAAGGGCCGTCATCTCGGAGATTTCTTCGCGGAACTTGTGGATGCGTTCTTCGTCGTGCATAAAGGTCGGGGGAATGGTGGTGTACTTCCCTGAGCTCGTAGTGTGGGTGGTCTGGTGGTGGTGGTGGCTGTGAGTGGTGGGGAAACGGTAGGCAAACAGAACAGGCATAGTCATTTGAGCCATGGCGATACCAAGAATGGCAAGGTCGCCCAGGGCGCGCACGTGCGAGGCGTTGGCGGGCGTGGCAAGCTGGACAAACTCCTTGGTGTAAAGCCGGACGTTCTTAAACCAGTTGTGCGCGGGTACCACGTCTAATCTATCCGAGAATATTTTCTTTTCAAAATATCTCTTTTCAAACTTGACAGTGTCTTCAATGAGGGATGGGCGCAGGCAGCGGATCTGGTGGTTTGCCACGTCAAGCTTCATGGCCTCGAGAACACTGAGCAGATCACGCATGCCTTTTACCATGGTCTTGATGTCGTTTTCACGGTTTCCTTTACTAAGCAGGTTGTACATGTCGTCAACCCAGTCGTCTCTCATAGGGGCACAGTGGGACTTGAGCAAGCTGGCCAGCCATGAAGCCAGCTTCTCCAGGTCGGCAACACCGTGGTTGAATTGCTGCATGAGGAGTTCAAGGTTGAAGCACTCATCGAGGGATTGGCGGTCCCTGCTGGGGACAAGGGTCTGGATAATTTCCTTGACAGCCTTGAGGAGGTTGGGAAGGCACCAGTTGTTGGATTCGCCATACTTTTCAATAAAGGCAGGGCGGTTGACTAGGAACATGCCAAGCTGCTCTTCCAGAGCCAGCCAGAACTGCTCGGCTCTCTGGTTCTTCTTACGGCCCTTGTCGCCGTCCATGTTGGGACGGAAGTGCAGCTCGGGATCGAAGTTGATGTCATGTCTTAGGCGGGAGTTAAGGACGATGCGGTTAACGTCAAGCTCGACGAGAGTGTGTCTGGTGACGGGGGGTTCTAGACAGGAGTCTGAGCTGCTGCTTGATGAGGAAGACTTTGAGGTCTTTGCTGGAGAGTTTGCCCTTGAAATGGCGACGGGCGTGGCGGACTGGGAGGACTTGACGTTGGAGGCGGAGGAGGCAGACGGAGAGCCATCGAAGCGACGGGGCAGCTGAATCTGGGCGAGAGGGAAGGTGTTGGTTTGGCTCTTGACAGAGGTCTGAACTTCGGGCTCCTTTCCCTTGGTGTTCTCCATGCCGCCGCCGGCACCTTCTTCGGAAGCCATGATGAGAGCGTTGGGGTGTTGGAAGAAGAGGAAGAAAAGAAAAGGGGGTGTGCGATGGCGATGGACAGATCGAGAAGAAGAAAAAACTGAGAGTTGTGGAGGAGAAGGGCTGATGAAGACGCAGAAATGCGGTGGTCGTGGTCAAAAGTGTGTGTGTGGTGAGAGGTTTTTTTCCCTTTCTGAAAGTTCTTGTCTGGGCCGGCGAGACGACAAGACTAGAAATATAAAATGAAAAGGAGACAAACGAAAGAAAAAAGAAACAAGACAACTAATGATAGATTGTTAGTTTTAGTTTAGTTTCAGGGTGGAATGGGCGAGATGCGCTGGGCGGCCGGACAAAAGAAGTTAAAGCGAGAGCAGAGGGGAAAAATGGATAAAAAGCTGGTGCGAATGGAAGTGGTTATAAATAAAGCGCTGGGCGCAAGGGAGATAAGTACGCAGAAGGAGCCAAAAAAGTGACAAGGAAGGGACGCCAAGTGGAAATTGAGCGACACGCACAGCACTTGCACTGACTGCACTGACTGCAGTTGCATTGATTGAGCTGAGTGTGATGCTGGAGGAGGGAAGGATGGGAGGAGGAGGGGGTGTAGGAGTGGGAGTGGCCAGTGGTCCAGTGGCAGGGAGTCTAGTGGTTCAGTGGTTCAGTGGTTCAGTGGTTCAGTGGTTCAGTGGTTCAGTGGTTCAGTGGTTCAGTGGTTCAGTGGTTCAGTGGTTCAGTGGCCCAGCGGGCAGGCAGTGGCAGTGGGTGGTCAGGAATAGATCGGGCAGAAAGCCGCAGAAAAGGGCAGGTGTAGTGGTGTGCAATTGCAAGGCAGGAGAGACCGACCATCAACCCAGCCGCAGACAAACGAACGGTCTTTCCTTTTGGTAGGCTGCTTCCTTCTTTCTTTGCTTCTTTCTTTTTTTGGGCGTGTTTCAGAGGGGCAGGAGCAAACAACACAATGACTTGCAATTGCACTTGCACTTGCACTTGCACTTGCACTTGCACTCTTTCCTTGGATAGGCATTGCAGCTGCTCAAAGAACAGGTGGGTGGGCTCCGACACCGTGCATATAGTGTGTATCACTGTGTATACGCTACACTACACAACACTACATGGTGGGGCCGTGGAGGGTGAAGGACGGGAAGACGACGGATATACTGTGAGTGTGATCGGTTGATGGCTTGCTTGCATGGTTTTTTTTTTCATAGTGTGCGTGCTGTGTATGCTGTATATGCAAGAGGGCCAATGGTATGGGCTTGAGAGACAGAGACAGCACACACTCGCAGCAAACAAGAAAGAAGGCCAGCCTGCTGCTGCAGCTATAGAACAACCACCAAGACACACAGACGAGAAAACACACAGCACAGCACAGCACACGCAGCAGTGCCCAAGAACGAGCCCAGGCAGATAGAAAGGTAGAAGGGCCGGCTACGGCGACTCACAGGCAGACTAGCAGCCTGCTGGCCCTCCATCTACCTCTCATTCCGGACTGTTGCCAGTGCCATGTGCAGGTTGGTTTGCAGGTTGCAGGCGTGTTGGATGTGTGGTGGTGATGGTGGTCGTGGTCATGGCGTGGCGTGGCGTGGGGATGGGATTTTGCATGCAGGCGGCCGGTATGGCACAGTTCAGGGTTTGCGCATCCAACAGCCGAGGAGGGAGCTCTGTTCCAGCTGGCCTGGGGCGCATGATGGAATGCTTGCTTGCTTGTTTGGCTGATTGCTTGATTGCTTGATATTGTGCAGATGGTTGTCTCGGTGCGGCCAGCATAAGGAGAAGGGAGGGGTGGTGGTGGTGATGGTGGTGGTGGTGAGAGGGGAGACAGTTGATGTGTGGCGTACAGCAAAAAAGTGTGGCTGCATCGTGGCGTGACTACTTACCCAAATAAAAATAAAAATGTAATCTGTCGAGAAAGAGCGACGAGCTGCAAGCGAGACTGGAACAGCAAAGCGGTCGAATGCAAGCGTTAAAGATAGAGAGTCGAGCAACTGGAAAGAAAGAGAGAAAGGTCTGAAAGAAGGACAAGTCCAGGAAAACCGAAGCTTAAGAAGCAGACAGGAATGGGCCGTAAGAAGAACCAGTCGAGAAATAGGAACCTGGGCATAATATAAGAAACGTATGTCCATACATACATACATAGAAACAAGAGGCACACGCGATAAATTGTGTATTATTCCATAGCGCCTCCGGGCCAGGTACGAAAAGCCACTAGACGTATCACTAAGTCACTAAACCGCCAAATCCAGTCCAAGTCCAGTCCAAGTCGACGTCGATGTCGATACCAAAAAGACATGCCCAAGGAGGGGGGAAGGCAATGAACGGGGGCATGCACCAAGGAAGCAAAGGAAGAGGACGAGGTATGGCGTAGCACGGAGCATATGGAGTGAGCGAAGGAGACGAGACAAGACAAGACAAGACCAGAGCAGAAGGGGGAGACTAGGGCTAAGGCGATAGATAGTCTGGGTTGTTCCAGTGGGCGGAGAGGGCTCTCTGTCTCTGTCACTGAGTCTGTGTCTCTGTTCTCTAACCCTCTAACCCTCCAACTCTCTCCTCTCTCACTCTCTCACTCTTGTCTCTGTGACGCTCTCTCCGACTACTGGAAGGGGCGGGGGCGAAAAAAGAAACCAGACGAACAAAAAGAAGCTTTGCTGACCACCCATCGATAAAATCGACCATTTATTAGCTCATGACGCTCGTGCGCCACTGGACCACCCACTACGCTTCCGAAACAAGCCAAAACTTTCCCGCTGCTGGCCTAGTTTAACTGGCTTGACGACTTGGGACCCTGTCTTGAGCCTGTGTACATATACTAGACGTATATACATACACAAATCCAGACATCCCACTCGGAGGACAGCGTCATAGTAGTCTGCTTCGTGATTCGGCTTACCCACACTGCCCCCGGCTTGTTTTACCTTAACTGCTGATGCTTCTAGTAGAGAGCATCATACGCACTACCGCTCTTCTGGCGCCGGCGCTGGCGCTTCCGCGACCGCCACCGTCACTTACGTCTCTGACTGTGCCTATTTAATTAATTGCCTGCAACTTTGCGGCATGCCGGCTCTGGTTCATCCCAACGGAATTGCGCCTTGTAGTCTGTCACATATTGCCATGGTCATGGATTGCCAAGTTACCGCCAAACTCCCACGCGAGCTCCGGCCTGCGGGTGCGGGTACGGGTACGGGCAAGAAAGCTATGCCATTACTCCAGGCATCTCTCGCGAGTGAGCCACACACTTGCATGCATATACACATACATAGACAAGAACAACATGCGAGCACGGAGTAGCTAACTATGTGTCCAAGTATAAATCAAGCAACGGCACAGCTACTCCAGCTGTTCTTTGCTGCCGTCTTTCCTCAGCCCCTTCTCCCTGATTGCCAAATTAGTCTCCATGATTCATGCATCCTATAAATTCAAAGCCAACAAGTCGCCAAATTACAATCTGTGTCTGTCTATCCAAGCAAGTACACATGTAACTGTAGTCTATGATTGTGCTTCTACAAGTCTGCTTATACATATGTATGCATGTACATAACACATAGAGTCAAATACAAGTTTTCCAATGTCAATTGCAATGAGGCCTTCGAGTGCACCTAATGTCTCTCCCATCCATTTTCCCATGCATGAGCAAAGGAACAAACAATATACCATCACGTCGTGCGTGGCTGTAGGACCCAAGCTTGCAGGAGACAACAAAATACTACCAGGGTCATCCGAAAGGGTTCATTGTCACGTGGTGTTGGCTAACCCTAGGTGTGTCTAACACAAAATCTGAGATGCGCCTGGCGTAAATAATTCCGCTTCAGAATGCTTGTGCTTCATGTCCTTGATTATAATACAGGCCTGACCGGTTGGAGGTTTCAATTTTTTCCTCAGATTTATATTTTGTCTGGTTGTTGGTTTCCTTACACATGATCACCTCGGCCGAGAGAAAAACCAGCCAAGTGTGAGCCGAGTTTGTGCTGGCTGTCACTTTTGTACAATTATTAGTTATATATAACCAACTACAAGACGCTTTGCTCCGTGATGGCTGATTAGCCGCCGCTGCTGATGCACTGTGAATATACCCCCACCATGGGAATGGGGATGGGAATGGGATGGTTGTATGTATGGATGTGTGTACAAGTCCCCAACTGACTATCTCTGCCCAAGTAGCATGACCATGAATGAGAACGGCATAAAACCCACACAACCAAATATCCAGCAGCTCATTCGGATCGAAGCCAATTCAGGAGATGGCATATATCAGCCAGGGGCTCCAATATACAAGCCAGCACCGGATGGACCCAGCCAATTACTACCGCCGCCTAGAGAGCTCCCCTCCCCGTCCTTGGCCTGCGGTTCTTCAACCGCTCAACCAACAAAATCCTTAGTCGGGCCGCTTCAGGGAAGAAAGCCGTAATTGAGATCACTTTAGGCCGCCCTGTTGGCTCTTAGGCCCTTTTTGGGCCTTTTCTTGGGGTACGGCTTTGTCTCTAGTATTGTATGCATTCCAATTTCCTTGGCGACACGCCCCCCCTTTTTCTTCTTTTTTTTCTCTTTATTGTCTTTTTTATTTCTCTGACCTTGCCCCTCTGACTTGCTCAGGCCGGCTTCCCCTGTAAACAAGGCCTGTGATTTTCATAGCTCACTGACTGTCAGCACATTCTGGCGATTTCAGAGCTGGATTTACAGACGAAGTGAAACGTCAGCAACAGTGCGAGCAGGGGAACACAAACACTGTCCTCGGAGACAACGCCTGGAATTGAATGGGCATCAGCTCTAATATCAAATTCAAATTCAAGATCAACATTAACATCAACAAATACTTTGAGGAGCTAGCCCTCCAGAAACACAACGCAACACAACAAAAACATAACCCATACACCCACAATTATCCGAACAACCCTGTCTAGTTGCAGATTCACAAGTTGAACCCCGAGTTGCACATGTTCCAACATTGGAGTGTAGTGCAGTCAGTATCAGTCCATTCTCACACAGCTCTGGCTTTGACTGCAAGAGACTCTCGCTACGCACAGTCGAGGTAGGGTTGAGACGTGGGCCTACCCTCCACAGCACGCACACATGAAATCCAAATATACTTGCGCACATGGATCACAGCCTCAGATACTTGTGCCGGCAGCCATGTCAAAAGCCCATGCACAGAATTCAACCACGAGACCATGTGTTTTGCCTGTCTGCCCAAACGGACAGATCTACATGTAGTTAGTTGTAACTATTTGGAAACACTATGAGAATGTTGCAACGAGGTCATAGAGAATATAATCATATATACCCCCTCCCCTTTCCCCTGTACGTCTTTGGTCCCAGAGAGGAGGTTCGAGTGATACAAGCAGGAACAAGAACAAGTACTGGTAGTTGGCTATGTGTAGTTATCAATCAACTACACACATAAATACATAGTGTTGTACTTTTTTGTACACCACATTCCTCTAGGGAACGATGGCAGCAGATTTTTAAAATCTGGAAGAACCCGCCTGACTGCTAGACAAGAAAGATACGAAGACACACACGGAGATACACGCGGCCCATCTCAAACAGCGGCTGGCAGAAAGGAAGAGACAACACGGCAGAGCGGCAAGTAAAAAACAGGCCTTACTTGGAAGACTGCCCTTTGCCTTCCACTTCTGTATTGTGGGGTACCGGCAGCAGGAGGAAACCAAAGGCTTAATTCTCGAGAATTTGAACAAGAAAAAGGGCCTTGTCTAAGAATCAAGGCGGAATGACGCAGCAATGTTTCTAGTGTGTGTATATGTCTGTCTGTCTGTCTTGGCATTTGCCGGGCCGGCTTGCATGGCGCATGCCACGGCCTAGTTAGCAGCAAAACCTGAAGAATGCGGGCCCATCCTCGTAGAGCGGAAGGGGCTTTGCGATTCTAGAAGAAGGCGACATGACATGGTGAAGAGGTGCAAAATATGCATTCATGAGGAGTAGTAGCAGGTCGAATTAAACAGCCATGAACATGTCTGTCGAGGAGGACGATCCCACAGTGTAAAAACAATGGTCACAGTGGGTGGGGGGGGAAATGGAAAGAGAAGAACGAAGTGGGGCCCCTTACGAATCGGCACTCCGGCTATTCCTCTTCCGGCTAAATTCAGGAACACGGGTCCAAATCGGGAAAAAAGTCCTAGGAGCACGGCGAACGGAGACGACGGGGTGAGGCTGCGGACCATGAAGGACTACAAGTACTTTGATATTGTGAACGTGTCTTTACTATACGATAACAGGCGGCGCTATCGTGGCCATCCAACAGCTAGCGGGGGAGACTATAAACTCAGACACTCAGCACTAGAAGCCTGGTAGAAGATCACCCGACCAGCTGAAGCATCAGTCATCAATCTCACCAAATCCGAGCCGGAATCGGGGGGCTTGAGAGCGAGTTTCTTAGCAGGCCTCACAAAGACAGGCCCGGTGGCTGTAACGAAGGAACAAGGCCAATTGTGGCCACAGTAGTTGATTCTCGAGGCACTTAGATACCGCGTTTTGTTAGGAGTCAAGATCTCCCTCCCCCTTTTAAGTGTCTCTCTCTTGTCAGCGACATTGGGCCTTTGGGTCTTTGGGTCTTTGAGGGAAGAGGGACATAGCTTCGCCGGATCGAGTACGATGGCTGCGAGAAAGAAAAAGAAGAAAAAAAAAGGCGGCCAACAATGGGCGGCTGGCTCTCCTATGACTGTGCTTGCTTAACAAGAAAGAAAACTCTGTGCCAGCCCTAGCCATGTCTTGCGTGGTCCACGCAAGCTTGCCCAAGGCTTTAAGGCTTACCTGCTTGTTGCCATCGGCTCCAGCACAAGTTGTCTGTGGAGTTGTCTGTGGCTGGCCCTCTCAACAGCATTGTCCACCATGTACGTACATACGTACTTATTCAATTATGAATGTATGCGTATATAATGGTCCAGCATTAGTAAACCAACGATAAGGAAGCCCAATACGAATATGAAGATCCTATAGCAGCAAGTTCGCATATAAGTCATACCACTACTGCCCAAGTAAGATGGCTAGTGTTGCTACTACCAGCGTGCTACCATGTGCCGTAGCCGCTGGTAATTGTGCATGTAACTACATGCATATATGTAAGTGTACTTGTGTGTGTAGCCATGGCATAGGTAATCCGTGCTTCTGATAACTAATGGACATGTCCGATCTGGTGGTACCTGCGGAAACGAAATAAAAGCCCAAGCCAGCCCGGCCGCTAATACCGGCGGTTCTGGATAGAAACCTTAGGGTACATGGGTAGATGCGGTCACATGACTAATATTCTTGGTTATATTAGGTGGATTAACTGGAGCTAGTTAACTGTCCTCTCGCTCGGCTTGCCACTCAATTAATCCCTTCTCAGACACCACTCCGACAGGCACAAAGCCGGTGTGGCGCACGGCGTGAGGCCGGGAAAGGGAAATAAGGACGGCAAAAAAAAGTGCAAAGAGGGGCCGGGCACACTCGACTAAAGGCGCAAAGCGCCTTGTTAACCACATGGACCTACCCGTTCGCCCACAGCCGCCACGGTATGATGTGCCTCTTTTATGGGCGCTGGCCGACGCTATGTAAATACATACATACTTGTGCTTGTACTTGTACATAATATGCATGTGTTGGCCACACACAACTGACTGACTGACTGACTGTACTGTACTGTATGCGAGGGAGGGAGGGAACGATACAGAAACAGAGACAGAAACAGAGACAGAGACAGAGACAGAAACAGAAACAGAGACCAAGCATATTTGCTCAGGTAAGCCTGGAGGTGAATTGCCTCATCACATCAGACAACGCAAGGGAAAGACACCGACAGGTCTGTGTTGGCGCTCTGGAAAAGTCTTTCGGCGCTGTATGCTACTTACCTGATACTTGCCTTACCGACTTGTAACTATGCTCCCACAAGAAAAGCACTACACAATGCACTTGGGCCTCCCCACAACTCGGCTGGCTGCCCTACACCCTACAACACAACCGCCAAGATACATTCGTTAACTAGTTGCTAGCCTGCCAGCCAAACCATGTTTCCGAGCATTGCCAGTGCCATGTATCTGCAGCTGTACAATATGCAGCCCCCACCCACCCACCACCACGAAGCTATAAAGGGGGCAGACATCGATCCACTATCCCAATACTGGCTGGCACATTGCCATATGGCAACATATTGAAGCCAGTACATACATACATTTATGTCTATTGCACCCAGTCATCAAACGCCGCTTCCACGAAGCGAGAAACTAACGAATGGCAAGGTTGTGGCCATCAGCCCCCTTCTTAGATTCTTAGTGCTCTTAGCCTCACTCGCTCGCTGTGTTCACCTTCAAAAAGCCTAAAAAAAAAGCGCCTCGGACACCGCGTGTACGCATATATGCTCGCCCAGCGCTTCGACAGATCACAGACGCTAGCTGAGCGACTTGTTATCCCTCTGGGCTTCCTCCACACGAAATGTGTGTGTATGTGCAGGTACTATTACATGCAGCCGCACGCTTTGAGCCTGGCCCAGCCAAGTGTGGATGTATGTACAAATGTACTTATACAAGCAAGACATCAGCCAAAAAGCCCCCCCCCCCCAACCTGCCTTGGTGTTGCATGGTTTGGCGCACATCAATCCATGACTTTCTGTAGAAAAGAAAAAGGGAAGAAAAAAAACCCCCGAGACCAAGCCATTCATTAATTATTGCCACCCTGAACCAGCTTGGCTTGCGCACTGGCAGATACTTGTCTCGCGGGGCTCATGTGATCTTTCTCTCATGCTGGCTGGCCTTATCTTTTTTTTTGCTCTCGTTCTCTCGTGCCCTTCCTTTCACCGTCTTCGTGTACAGCCGCACATACGGTTTCGATGCCGTATCAGAAGAAGACGAGCGTACAAGAGCCCGAGCCAGAGGAGGCAGGAAAGGCCGCACCCACGATCCAGTTTGGGGCCGTCATTGATCGCCTAGTTACCCAATGCCTACGCAGGTTTTGTCTGTACGTACGAGTATGAGTGTCAATTCAGTAATGGGTGTTCGCCACTAGATATCGAAAGAGGCCTCGGCCTGTATGTATGTACATACATATGTAGATGCGTGCGGCAAAAAGGCAGATCCTGAGGCGTGACAGAGGATGGACGCCAAGGCACGATTCAATAAGCTACGGTTGGATTTTGCTCTTCGCTCTCTTCGTGTTCTTTTTGGTACGGGGATTTGTTGGACTTGTCTACACATCATTTCTGATCTCCGTGTCGTGTTGCACTCTGAGCGGTGGCATCCTGGTGCTGGCCCAAAGACTCATTGACAACCCCCGCCAATGAGAGCATTCTTGTAACAGCTACCAGTCAAGATGTATGTACAACTACTTGTGTACTTAAATCGTTACTCAGTCACCAGCTGGTCAGTCAGCTGCCACGCCGGGTTTCCGGTGCCCAACCTGTTCTGTGGTCTGGGTCTCATTCTCCCTTAGACAAAGCAACTATCAAAAGGCAGTAACTAGTTGGTTAGTGAGAGAAGAAACCAAGAAAAAAAAAGCCAATCAACCCCCTTGAACATAGTTTGTAGCTGATCATAATCTCAGCCAGTGGTCATCACGTTATATCTTCCGTATTCCGTCCTGACAAAGCTGACTACGACCTCGTCAGAGCAAGACGGGGATGAATCATGACATCAGTAAATGCTGGATTTTTCTCTTGTCTTGCAAAAAAAAAAAGAGAGAAAGAAAAGAGCGAGGCAGGCCAGTATGACTTTGTTCCGTTGTTGTCTCTTCTCACTCTCTGGCTGTCTTTAAAAACTGGAGAAGCTTTTTTTTTTTTTTTATCAACAAAAAAAATCCCTTTCGGTGTATTTCTGCAAGCTTCACCGAGCACCAAAAGGAAGACATCTTCCAAGTCCTCTGGCCCACCCACCCCCACACCCCCTCCTCGTTTTATCGTTTTATTTTTAATACCTTCTGCTTCAAATCTAGACGGCCCGTCGTTGCTTGTGAGAGAACCCGCGGAACAGCGGCAGAACGTGGAGAGAGAGAGCGATATCATGGCATTGATTGGTGTTGTCGGGCGGTGAGGAAAAAGGGAAGGAGGGCGATCCTTCCATGGAAGTTCTAGAATTTCCTTTATTTAGCTCTCGCACTTTGCTCCTGAGATATCTTCTACTCTTTTTTTTTTATTCAGACTGTGAGTGAGGCTTTAAAACCTTGTCCACAGCAACTTTTCTGGCTTGTTCGCAGTTTTTGTTCTCCTCCCACTATTATTGCTCATTTCTGTGAATGTTTGTAGTCTAGCAACGCCGATTGTGCATATATGGATTTCACTGCTATCCCTTTGAAACCAAGAGAGTGAGAATAGAAAAGAAAAGAAAAAAACAACAAGGCAAAACATTCCTCAGGCCATGACTTACTTAGACGGTCTACCCGCAATCACCCAACCAAGAAATAAAGTCGCCTTTTTGTTTTCTTCGCATGCCAGCCAATCAAAAAAGCATTAGGCATGCTTCGTTAGGGACTTGTATTTTTTCTTGCTTACTTGTACTTTGGTCTCGCCGAAAAAAAAAAAAAAAAAAAAAAAAAAGAAAAAGGCCCTGGAAAAAGAAAGGGTCTTTCATCCGTCATGGAATGGAAAATTGGGCAATAAAATCGAAAGCCGTCGTTCAGGGCGAAGACAATATGAACCACCCAGATCGATCTCTGGGGACCTCGGGTTTCCCTTGCTTCCAATGCTTTTGCAGGCGCTGCTCTGACTGACTGACCATGGCGAGCCTGCTTCCGGTGGGATGAGGGAAACAAGGGCCTTCGGCTCTAGTCCAAGGAACGTGGCACAGAAGGACAAGACAGCGCCTCATATAGGACTCCATACATGTACGTATATGTATATACATATATGTGTCTGTACGGAGCATATGCTTTATCAAGGCCCTTGTGGTCTCCTTTTTTTTCTCCGATGCTGGCTGTCTGAGGCGTCATTGTGTGCTAAACTGGTGCGTCTGCCCGTGACTAAAGCATGGCTTCTAATCTCATGGTATCTGACTGGGGCTTACCTGCACCAACTCCTGTTTCTCCCCCCTTGCGACCAGACTATGATGACTATGATTTCCAGCACCAGCACTAGTCGCAATGCAAGTTACAATATATGCATGCATGTTCTGTCCTGTCCTGTAGACTTGGGCCTATACGGATAGAGGGCCCATCTAGTCCCCGAACATGCTAGCAGCTACCCATACACTCCCACCCACATGTAACCCGTACTATTTCACAACGTCGTATATCACTCACCACCTTTTCGGCTTTCTGGCCTGACCGCCGTCGCTTTCCATCTTGACTAAGCCTGGGGCCTCCTTTTTCTTGCTGCTGCGCTGGCCTGTCTTGATAGTCTCGTCTCAGACCGACTATAGCGGCGGGTCTTAGCTCGGGGCTAAAATAACGAGAAGAGTAAAGGGAAACCCAGAGCCAAAACCAAAAGCTCGCCTTGCTTGTTTGTATCGTTGCGAAGTGCGCAACTGAAAACACCGGCTCGTTAAGCTCAGACCCTCCCAATGAATTGACTTTTATTGGCAACCTGCTTCATCTGCTTGATAACCCTAGAGCGACGTTGGGCTGGTCAACCCTTATCCGACCCCCCCCCATGCACCAGTCTTCACGTCCGGGGGAGGGGATATCGCAAACTCTGATTTTTCTACTGCGGCAAGCTTCCCCGGTCGTTCAACGCACTGGGGAGGTTTGGCTGGGACACAAAGTTTCTCAAGCTGAGCTTGATGAGTAGCCACCGCTGCAACACTGATTATCGAGTCAAGCCTCTCCCCCCATTGTCAATGGATGTGATGTGCATGCATGTATGTACTTGTATGTAGATACATACATGGCCATTGTTCATGCAGTGCCCCAAGGACACAGCCTGGGCGGCCATGCATCCACAGACGTACATTGCCCGCGTGAATCAACACAGACTCGACGACACCAAAGTCCCTCCCTGTCTGTTGTTACCCCGTCCAACTGACCTGGCTTCTCACAGCAGTGGCTCACTCTTGCGATCCCTTCCCCTGGCCGCCATGTGACCTCGCCACCATACCGACCTGCAGAGTGGCGAGCCCTTGGCTCCGGACGCCTGCCTCGCTTTTTGCTCTCGCCCGTGATACACAGCCCGCCAAGTCTCCTTGCAATGACAAAAATCCCGGCTGTCTTGCCCGGTTTTGTATTCAAGGCCCGACGAGAGAGAGAGAGAAGAAAAACTTGATGGCGTTTTCTGTTGATATGTATGTGCTAGGTTAGAGAGCAGCGGCTTGGCTCGTCGCTAAGGGAGGCATGTAGCTTGCTGCAAGAAAAGAACTGGCCTGGGCCATGTGTACGGCTTGTATAAGAAAGGTGGCCGCTTAGGACTTTGCTTCGTCGAAGCACGTCGAGGAATTAGGCACATCAGCTATGCAATGTTAGTTTGTGCTCCGGGTAGGTAGCCGTTGAATAGCTGATGTCCCTGGAGTTTGGTTTTGTCGTTTTCAGCCGTGGGATGCGTGGGTAGGAATAGCGAGGACATGGTGAAACCAGATGTGGCTGTCTTGAGAGCAGAGATGCCCAAGGTTTCTTTTTTTTCTTTTTTGGTGGCGGCATTGTGTCCCGCCGAGTCATGGCGGTCTTGTGTCAATTGGCCATGCATGAGAGGTCGGCAAAAGTGCACATGTAATCATCAATTTGTGACTGATAACCCTGCGCCATGTGTGGTTCCATGAAAACAACGTGTGCGGTCTCGGAACCAGTCAATGAAGGACAAACTATCAAGATCCAATAGTAGACGACTGAGTAGTTTTCTTCATGTTATACCGTAGAGGAAAACTTTTAGAAAAATGGCGTTATATCTGTAACTCGTCGAAGTTACTATACACCCCCCCCCCCACGCATGTCCATCCGGCATGAGACGCTCTAGTACTCGGGTCCAGCTCACACCATCCAATAGTATACAGGTATATAGACTGCAGTCAATACCCCGTGTCCAAAGATTGGAGAGTGAGCTCCGACAGAGTGTTTCTAGTAATACATTGCGAGGGAACTAGCATGCGTTTTGATACGCCCGTAACTCTTCTCCATGTGTTGAAGTGGATCTTGTGCTACTACTCGTCCCGTAGACCAAGTCCCTTTGTTTCAGGAGGCCATGATACTTGGGGTTTGATATAGCAGGACACCAAGCCATTGAATTTGTTTAACATGACGTTTCGATGTAATCGCCCTCAAAGTAACTATAGACAGTCTTAGTATTCCTTGAATGACGGCTGCGTGTTGTAATACAGCAAGCATAAGCACAGCATGTCATACTGAAGGCGATGAGGTTTGGGCACAAGCACGTCTATTTGACATGCCTCGCTATTCCGTGACAGGGTGGAGAAGGTTTCCTGTAGAAAAATAGATGGTTGTTCGCCGCGACAAGCCGCAATGCTTAACAAGCTACCCAAGACCTAGACCAAAAGCCAGTGTCATGTCTTGTGTAACCATGGCGGCATGGGAAGTGAATACTACCACCAGGCCTCCTATAGCCAAGCGCAAGAGACGGGATGGGCCAGTCGCATGTAGCCCACTACGGACCAGCGCCGAGTTAAATACAGGGAAGGAGCCTGGCTATATGAACTTTCGTAACATCGACCACTTGGTAACAGGAAAGAAGAGAGTAGACGAGGCAGAAAACAGCCCATCCACGCCCTTGCGTACAACAGCACCCGAGACGAGAAGACTGGTCGTTGTCGCATTCCGGGAGAGAGAGTTTTGGGGCCGGTGCAGGTGGAATGTCTACAATGGCGTGATATACAAGTTCGTGTTGGACTCTTCTTACAACCACCGTAGCCAAGGGTGTTGTGATGGGCGCCGTGACGTACATTTGATGCTCTCGGTGGCGGCAGCTCGGCATCATGATGGGAAAAGAAGGATGCCCCGTCTGTGTGAACACATGTCCCAGTATCACCAATGGCATTGACTCTGCCTTATTTGCGAGCAACATTTGTCCCAAAAGATCCAGAAACAAAGAATAGATTCGCTGCTTCGCCTAAACGCCAAGAGGACAAGGAGGGCAGCAGTACACCCAAGCCACTATTACATATCTTCCACAAAAGAAAAGGAAAGAGAGATCCGCCGATATTGTGGCATAGGTCGTATGTTGGAGGTGGACCAATGCATGTAAGCGCCCCTCAAGAAAAGAACCCGAAACGAGATATCGTGAGAAAGAAGAGAATCGAAAAAAGGTAGTCAAACAGGATAATCTAGTTGACAAGAATGGACATCTAGGAATCAAGACCACCATGTTAGTATGTACACACAGACCAGACCTGCAGAACAAGCTACTCACTGCCATGAAGACACAGCATATGCTAATGTATGGGCTCAGTCGTTCTCCTATCCGCGCACACTTCCAGAAGATGCTCATGAACCTAAGAATTGCCGTTAGTACCGGGACCGCTTTGTAGCAAAAGGAGCGTATGCAGCTGGAGATGAATGAATTGCATCTCCTAGCCGCATAGTGTACGGCTTTGCCTACCCGTTCTTGTTCTTGTCCATGAAGCCTGTGAAGATGGCATGCATGTATGTGCTGGTGCAGACAAGCAGCAAAATAACCAGCAGAAGTGACTGGAAGTTGAAGAGCGCCGTCTGTAGAAATGTGTCTCGTCAGTATCATGGGGTCCGTGTCTCGTTGAGTATCATCGTCATTGCTTTCGTGGAGGTGGGCAGACGGGAGGGCAGATGACGGTACCATTTTTGATAAAAAGAGCCAAGCTGGAACTCGTGTGGTAGCAGGTGGGTCAGGCAAATAAATCTAAAAAATGAAAGGCGTCTATCTGGCGATTGAAGTTGTCGCAAACTTGTCGTTGAGCTTCTTAATCGTGGGAAGATGGAGCTGAATGCGCTGGCGTCGTCATTAGAGCCACGAAACACAGAGTCACGTGAGGACAGGAAATAGGGTGTAACAAGGGTTAACAGTGTTGACAAGGCTGGGAACAAGGGCAACTACGTCACGACTCCAAGAGTTTGCGACTCGAGGAGCCCTGGCAGAATATTTCCACTACCTCATTAGTGTCTTTATTTTTCCAGCGTTTACCAGCAGCATAAAAAAAGGCTGAAGATATACTGCTACAAAAACCCTCGCGTGCTCTTCTTGAAAGCGCCTTGAACTTGTCCACCACAAACTTAAACCAAACCAAAACCAACACCAACACTTTCAAGCATCAAGCATCACATCCGCCCACCATGGAGCCTCGAGCGCGCGCGATCAAGAGTCTCGGAAAGATGACCTTTAATAATACCGAGCGTAAGTTGCCATTCACAGTACCGGCGCCCGCGGGCTTCCTTTCAGCCGACTAACAAGATACCATTCACGGCCAGTCACGCAGCTTCTATATGCCCACGGTGATGTGCAAAACCCGCTGCCCGAGACGATCCGCGTGCTCGACGAAATAGCCACCGACTTCATCCAGAGCCTTGCGTTTGACGCGACACGTGCCGCCAACTACGCGGGCCGGCAGAAGGTCAAGTTTGAGGACTTTGAGTTTGTATTCCGCAAGAACCCCATGTTCCTGGGCAAGGTGCAGGAGGTGTTTGAGAAGAAGGGCGAGATTGACAATGCGCGCAAGATCATTGACGACAGCGAACATGCCATCATGAAGAACGCCGGGAACGAATCCAAGGACAAGGACAAGGACTCGAAGAAGACCGGCGCCGCATCCAAGTCGGCGGCTGACGCGGCGAACGGGAAAAGCAAGACCAGGCTAGATGAAGAGGAGCTGGGCGATGCAGACGATGTTGAAATGGAGGACCTCATACAGACAAAGTAGACGCAGGTTCATGGCACGGGCTTCACGGGTCGGTCCTGTACCGCATGTTGGGCGCTTTGGGGCGGCTGTTCTTGGGGGAGGGGGGTTGTGCTTTTTCGTAGTTTTCTATAGCGACGGCGTTAGGTGCACTTGAAATTCACTGCGATTTAAAAGACTTTTGAGTTTATTCGAATTGCGCATCTACATACAACGAACGTCTTCTGATGTGCGGAATTTCGGTCGTCGTGGTGCGGGATGGTGCCACAAGATACGATCACGTGCTCAGCCTTGCAGGATTCTCCAGGCGCGGCTGAACCTGCTCTTCGCGTGCTGGTCCAATTTTCTGGAATTCTGGACAAGCTTCAGTCTCTGTTCACCGACGACGCGCTGTTGTTTTTTTCTGACTTAATTTGGTCTTCTTATCCGATAACTCTGTTGCCTCGAGGAATTCAGGATTTTTTTATACCTACGATACGCCAGAGACCGACTGTAATCGATTGAAAATAACTCCGCCTCCACGAACACCTTCACTTCTGTCGCAAATCTCGAAAGCATCCGTCGCAATGGTTCAGATCAGCGAGGTCAAGGGCAACAAGCGGGACAATCGCACCGCCGCTCATACGCACATCAAGGGCCTTGGCCTGAAGGCTGATGGAACGGCAGAAAAGCTGCAGTCCGGCTTTGTTGGCCAAGAGACTGCCAGAGAGGTACGAACCCACAACAACTCATTATTTAGGTTGCTGGCTGCGCAGTAAAGACAGACACTAACCTCTCATATGGCGCATTTTAGGCCTGTGGAATTGTCGTCGACCTGATAAAATCGCACAAGATGGCCGGTCGCGGCGTCCTGCTTGCTGGTGGACCCGGAACCGGCAAGACGGCCCTGGCGCTTGCCGTCAGCCAAGAGCTCGGCACCAAGATCCCGTTCTGCCCCATTGTCGGCAGCGAAATCTACTCGACAGAGGTCAAGAAGACCGAGGTTTTGATGGAGAACTTCCGCCGTGCAATTGGCCTCAAGGTGCGGGAGACCAAGGAGGTCTACGAGGGAGAGGTGACGGAGCTGACGCCCGAGGAGGCCGAGAACCCGCTGGGCGGCTATGGAAAGACCATTAGTACGCTGCTGATTGGCCTGAAGAGCGCCAAGGGCCAGAAAAAGCTGCGCCTGGACCCGAGCATATACGAGGCTATCCAGAAGGAGCGCGTGACGGTTGGTGATGTCATCTACATTGAGGCGAACACGGGTGCCTGCAAGCGTGTGGGCAGATCGGATGCCTACGCCACCGAGTTTGACCTGGAGGCCGAGGAATACGTGCCGATTCCCAAGGGCGAGGTTCACAAGAAGAAGGAGATTGTGCAGGACGTCACGCTGCATGATCTGGATGTGGCCAACGCTCGGCCCCAGGGCGGCCAGGACATTATGAGCATGATGGGCCAGCTGATGAAGCCCAAGATGACCGAGATCACGGACAAGCTCCGCGCCGAGATCAACAAGGTTGTCAGCAAGTACATTGACCAGGGAGTTGCCGAACTGGTGCCCGGCGTGCTCTTCATAGACGAGGTAAGAACTAACAATACCAGACGACAACAGTGTTGTTTCCCAGCGGCGCGACATGAAGCGCCGAGCTTCCTTGCACATGAACGTCTACTGACACAATCCCTCCTCCCCCTTTTCTAGGCCCACATGCTCGACATCGAGTGCTTCACCTACCTCAACCGCGCGCTCGAGTCGCCCATTGCGCCCATCGTAGTGCTGGCGTCCAACCGCGGCATGGCCAAGATCCGCGGCACCGACGACATCTCAGCCGCACACGGCATCCCGCCAGACTTTTTGACGCGCCTGCTGATTGTGCCGACGACGCCGTACAAGGCCGATGAAATCAAGCAGATTGTCAAGATCCGGTTGTCGACCGAGGGCGTGGCCATGACGGACGCGGCCGTCGACAAGATTGCCGACCATGGCGTGCGCATTTCACTGCGGTACTGCCTCCAGCTGTTGACGCCTGCCAGGTATGTTTTCTTTTTTTAAAAACTTTTTTTTCGGGGGGGAGAGGGAGGGGGAGGGGTTCTTTACTCTGCTGTGTTGGTTTTTGGGTCTCCTTTCTCCTGGACGCTTGGTCCATACGTCCAAGTCGGCATCATCCTTGTTGCTCAAGCTCGCCCAAGTTATTTGCAGTGCGCCCCTGGATGGAGGGGCCCTCTCTACAGGCGGCCTTCGCTCTCTGTTCTCTCGTTCGAGTCTAGGTTCAGCTACTGACCTGTGGCCTGTGACTGGTTGAGAAAGCAATTGTTACCTCTATTCTCTCTCCCCCTCTTCCCCTTCTTCTCCTCTGCACTTCTATTGTATTGTCTTGATGATCTGGTCGTCTCTAATACTAACGTCATCCTTACTAGCATCATCGCCAAGGCCAATGGGCGCACTCAAATTGATATCCAGGACGTGTCCGAGTGTGAGGATTTGTTCCTGGACGCGAGGCGCAGTGCACAAATTCTATCCAACGAGACAGCAGCTGGCTATCTTGCCTGAACCAAAACGACAACCGGCAGTGTCCTTTTATCTCGTTTTCTTTCTCCATATCACTCGCGCGTTCGGTTTTTTTTTTAACTTTCTTCTTGTTTTGAGTCTGGCCTTTATTTTTTTTTTCCTTTTTTTTCCTTTGGTCCAGCCTAGGGCGCGCCGACCATGATGATGTCTTTTCATGGCGAGCCTCATGGCTTCAGGTCTGGGCTGTTGTCTTACATGCTGAACACTGGTACTACTACTACTACACGTGGAGAGAGCAGCAGCATAATCAATGGGGTATTTATTCACGGAGACGATAGAACGCGGAGGGTTCTTTTTTTTTTGGGAAGTTGTAACGCGTAAGAACAAAAACACACACAAATCAAAAACGATTCACTTTTATTTCCTTCAATTGATGATCACACTTGAGGAGGGGGGATGGGGGACGTGATATTACCTGGTACACCTTTGGTTTCCACCACGTGCTAATGTCGTTTTGTCAAGCCTGTGCAGCCTTGGGGCTTTGTTTTTTCTCTTTTTTTTTTGTTCTTCTTTTCCCTCGCCTTTCTTATTCTTCTTCATCCTCTTCTTTGTTGCTATTATTCGTTGGCTGCTTATTATTTGCTTTGTCTTTGTGCCGTGGTGTCCCTGGGGCGGCCCCCTTTGAACCAAATTTTAACGCGCGCAAAGCGGCCTCTGCTCAGGAGGATCTTAGACAAAAGTCTTTGGCTTTCTTTTTTAGCAGACCATGCACAAAGTCTAAGAAGGAGGGAAAGGGACAGAGGGGAAGGGGAGGGGGGGCACTTGGGGCTTTGGCCATGACCCTCTTGCTCACAGTCTCTCATGCTCTCGCTGACGCTCTCTCTGTATTCTCACCCATTCACAGACACATATACTCACTCTATTCTCACTCCCTCATTCGCACGTACTCTCTCTCTCTCTCTCTCACTCGCTCTTCTAGCTCTACGCCCAGACGGCCAGCCCTAGGGTCACTCGGGATTGCGTAGCCCAGTTTCGGGGAAGCAGGACAAGCTGAAGAAGGGACACTATGGAAGCTGGAAGCCAAGCACTAAGGAGCCGTACACAAGAAGACTACAGAAGGGGGGACAGAATCAGCCGGCAAAACCTTTTTGCTCTGGCTAATTGTCTGGCAGTTCTATAGGCCGCGGCATGCCACTATATGCCCTGAAGGCACTATAAGTGCGGGAAACATTCTACAAAGGTAGGGAAGGGGACTTTCATGGTGCCATAGTCTTCCTCTTCCCGTATAGCGAGCCAGTCTTTGTTCCTTCTCCGGCTGCCATGCTTCTTTGCCTCTCTTTTTCTTTGCGTTTTTGTCCTGGTTCTGGTCATTCTTTTTTTCTCTGCCATGATATGCCATGGCTGCTGGTCTGAAACACATTGTCCTCTAGGTCTATGGGACAAGTACAGCCAACTACAAGTAACTATGTATGTGTGTACTTGAATCAGGTAGAAGCTCGGAATGGACATTCAAGCCCGGAGAAGCCGAGCTCTATATTTCTGCATGTGTGTAGATAGATGGCGCTAAACTTGGCAGAGACAACAAGAGAGGAAATTTACACCGGGCAGGGCGCTGGTTAGCACGCATCTGCTTTTGGAGAGACTTGACTTGGCTATATTTGACATGTATGAGCTGTTGGAGAGAGAGAAAATTTGTGTAGGTACAAGAACAAGTACATGGTTCCAAGTACCCGTACAAGCACACAATCGCACGTTTTTTATAATAGTCAACAAGTGGTTAGTAGCTGATAGATAGTCCTGCCTTCTTGCAAAAGTTTCCTCACGTCGGCTCAGGTACATATGCCTCTCACGTGCTTCGCTCCAGCCAAGGGAATGAATGACTCTGGTGGATGGTTGCATAGCAAACAAACTCAACCCGCGTCTTAAATGGACAGACGCTGTAAAGAAAGGCCCAAACGCCAACCCCAGAATCCAGAATCAGCCAAACGAGAGCCGTCCTTGGTGAGGTAGGACAAAGCAAGGGTCAAACCACTGGTACAAAAAAGTGTATAAGTGCGTAGCTACATGTGTACATGGCTACTTGGGGAGTTGGATAGTCACATACATGGCCACAGCCGTGACGATTCACAAATGACGGGCGCGATTCGCACCCCTCCACAAGAATTCAAGCTTGTGATACCCGGGTATTTTAGAAAAAGAAACGTGCAAGATGTAAACAACATGGCAGACGGAAAAAGAAATATTGAGCGGAACAGAAGGGCTTTCAAAGCCAGGGCAAGGGATACAGCGCACAAACAGGCACAGAAGTGGGTATTGCACCCCCATAAGCCCTAACCCTACGGAAACCATGCAGACGTCACATCGCCGTGACAAGACACCGCGACCGGTCAGATATGGACAAACGCGAATGACGTCGACGGCCTGCTCGTTCTCCTCGATCAGTTTTCACAGGGTCCGCTTAGCGCATGTCTTGCCTTTTCGTTTTTGTGTGCGCAGCCGAATGCATTGTCCGAATTTCTACTTGCAACAAAGTTGGGCGGGCCGAGAATGATCATCTGGAATGCACAAATAAGAAGAGACACACACGCACACACATACACCACAAAGCACAAGTAAGAGACTAACGATAAACTAGAGCCCAAAGAGGCAAAGAGAACCCGACGGGTGAGGAGATCGCCTCACACCGCATTGGAACATGTAGTGAGGCGAGTTGTGAGTGAGAATATAGACAAGCTGTGTATGAGGTAGACAGCCCCAAGCGTAGCGACTCGACCTGAACTATGGGGATTCTCTCTCTTAATTCTTTTTCTGCATTATTCTTTAGAATGGTTGCTTGGCCTCTCTTTTTTTTTTTTTTGCATTCCAAAAGGGCCTCTCACCGTAATAATTTTTTTCCGCCCAGCCCAACTCAAAAGGTCTGTTCCAAACCTAGCGCTGACACCAAGAAGTCTTGGGTACTCTGAGCTGAACTTAAAAGCTATATATAAGCAAGAAGAAAAAAAGCGAGGACAATGCCAGAAAAGAAAAAGCAGGTCAGGGAGATGGCCAGGAAGAAAGAGTGGCAAGAATGAGAGCCGCGGGCCAGTTAGCGTGGGCGTTCCTTGGCACCCGGGACAATCCATAGTATGCAGCAGACAATACTTGTACATTTTAAACTAAAGAATGAAAGCAAGGATGGCACCAAGACATATGGCAGAGCTAGACGGGCCTTTGGGCCTACCAGATGTAGCGATGAGAGAAAAAAAAGTAGAAGAAAAAGGCTCCAAGGGACGGCGAGAAAGGCCGAGGCTACAGAGACAACGAAGACGAGAAGCCATCGCCAAAACAAAGTGCCTGCTGCTTGCAGCGTGGGAAAGCCGCATGAAGGATACCTTCAGCAGATTTAGTCTTCCTTGACGTCAAGCACACCGCTATGGTTTGCCTGATGTAAGCCAAACCTGAAGTTGACTAGCGTGCGCTAAAAACGACTGGAGGGCGCAAGAAAGAACGAGGAAAAGGGGGGCTATAGAATGAGGTGAGTGTAGCGGGCTGTTTGTGATGGGAGTGGTGGCGGTTTAACTGGTAGGAAAAGAAAGACTACATGGCAAGCGTCGTTAAACTAGCGCACCTGGGGCTTTGGGGTGCTAGGAACAACACCATGGGCCATTAGGCAACAGAATAAGAGAGAGCTGAAGAAGATGGGCCTTTTTTCATGTTTATTTCTTTGTGGGGAGGCTACATGGCAGCATCTGGAACGTGGATATTGGAGATGGGCTGACGAATCTTGGCCAGAACAACTGCCGAGCCAGCTGCGGATACCAATTCAGGTGTAGACAGATGCCGTCTATGATTGGAGCGAGGAGATGAGCCGTGCGGATAGGGACTTGCATGTGTGATGTGGTGAACTCATGCACGTCCAAGTGCGTTTGTGCGTATATGTCGTGTGTTTGTTGGTGGTTGTACCGATTCTGGCCGACGGATAGTTGTGCAGGTGTACATACATACACACCTACATACATACAAATGTACCTACATATTTACATGTGCATATGCACCATGAACTGGCAAGTTATACTGGGAAAGATGGGGGTGGGAGGTAGTACTGGTGGAGGTAACGGTGACAGTGACAGTGGCAGAGCTGAAAGAATCTGCGTAGTACTTTGGCTGTAGGCGGTGCACACCCACCCACACCATATCATAGGCTGTCTGTCTACTGCATACCAGTGACTGTCATGATCATTGTTTTTGTGAGGGCCTCTCCCAGAACAAGGCGAATCACACAAAACCCCATAGACCACAGCCTACCAGCCTGGTAGATGCAGAGAAGACAATGGCAGGCCTGTACGCCATGTCCATGTCTTTGTCCATTCCTGGCCGCCCTGGCTTCCGCCTTTTTTTTCCCCTTCTTTTTCTTTTAGGCCCAGCCAGCGTTCCAGCTCTGGCATTGTTCAGAGCGGCTTTAATGCGTCGTTGCTTGACACACCCACCAGAGCACCGCGCCCGTAATCTGCACCAGGGATTCTGCATGTTATCAGCGTGGTTCGTGGTGCGTGGTGGCTCGACATGTTAGTGCCCCGGGGACAGGATCATGCCTGTGGGTTAGTGGCTCACGGCCAGGGTTAGATGGTGTGAGCCGTGTCAAGTTAGTGTCGCTAAGGTCTTTTTTTTCTTCTTTGTATGGCTTCACTTGCTTTGCTCGTTCTATATTTTGTCGCAGCTGGTCAGCCAGGGTTGGCGTCGGATCCGGGGAACGGAGTTCTGCATGAATCCAAGTGCAAAGGGATAACTAGCTAGTTACAACTAGAAGATAACACACAGACAATAGGATCTGTTGACACCGATGTGATGCCTTGCCTCTGTTAGTATAGATACACGAGTTGAAGTATAGCTAATGGCCAATGGCCAGTGGTTAATGCTATATCGGCTGCTAGCCGGTAATATCAAACCTTGATATTGCGACTGGCTGGCTGGCCATGCTGCTGCTTGCAAATTGCATGTCACACGGCGCATTTGCCAGGGCCAGAGAGCCGAAAGTTGGTTACATTCCGGGCCAAGAAGGCGCAGTTTGCAAGGTGCAACGATGACATGACTGGCAAAAGAACAGCAGCGGCCCACGGTGTACTTTCCAGGCTGTATTGCCGCAATATAGTTGCAATCTGTAGTCTATGCGTGCAGTGTGGCAGATAGAGTGCATCCCATCACACCAACACCAACGCCGCACCGCATCGTAAAAGATAACCTATGTAGCAAACAGCAAACAGTTCACAGGGAAGACGAACGAACAGGGGCCACGGACAGGGCTCCGGACAGGGGCTACCTGCAGAGAGGCCCCTAAAAAGAAAGAGGCCATAAAAGAAAAAGAAGAACATGGGAGAGGCAAGGTGTGACATGGGGGAGTAGGACTGGACTGCATGGGCCATGTGGTGACAGCTGGTTGTGCCAAGACGTGCAAGATTTTGGGGCGATCGATGAACTTGTGAGAGGCAGGCAAGTATGTAAAACACAAGCATATAACGGTGTATTATATATTTGCTTGTACAAGAGTGCAATGCAGGCGGGCGTGCCTGAGCATTGTCTTTTGTCTTTTGTGCCCTGGCGAGCTGGCAACTTGTAACAGCCTCGTCATCTTAAGAGGCCCTGCTATAAGTGAGGACCGTGGAGAAAAATAGGAAAAAAAGGAGAAAAAAAAAGGTGCGCGTGGTCACGAGAACAGAGGTTGTGCTATAGGCTGAGTTATAGCTGGAGGCAAGCTAGAAAAAAAAGAAGCAAAAAAAACAATTACACTCTTGTAAAGCCGTCCTACGTTGATCGCCCTTCGGCCCTTTCAAACTAAAGCCGATCGTGATTCTTTGCAGTCAGCTGCCACCAGCTGACCTGATCTCGCAGGCTGACCGTCAGCCAATCACAAGCCAGAGCACGACTGCGCGCTGTCATTGGATCACCGGCTTAAGAACAAGAGACTCACTACACACATAAACGGTCACGTTGTCACATCACCAAGAATTGCAGCAGCCAGTCTATTGTGTAGCATCCTGGGTCATGTGCATCCGGACGAAAACAATGAGCAGGGCAAAACTTTTGAGACCAGAGAGGCCAGGGCTGATCCTGTCTAAACTCAGACTCCATGGATGATGTGAGCGTCTTCACCGAGTCTGACGGCGTCGAGCGGTGAACGGGAAAAAAAAAAGAAATGCAGCAGACGTAAAAAGCAGAGGCTGATGTCATGCCTGATGGTTTGGGGCTCCTTGTTTATGCGTCTTTCTTCATCCTGGGATAAGTTCAAGTCGTTAATACAGGCGTACACAAAAGCAAAAGCGTCTGTGTGTACCAACTGCTGTGCATGTGTACACATGTGCCCAGCGTGCCCTTGTCCCACTGTCGTCATCTATGAATGTTGTACATGCTGTTCTGGCTGCTTGTGCTCCGTGGGCGACTTAAAGTGCTTGCATTTGTGTGTAATGTTAGTTAGTTTAGTGTCCATGTCTTATGTGGCCGCCCAAACAAGCAAGAAACGAGTGACAGACGGCCGCCATCAGCATGGCCACACAGCCAGATGCCACTACGCGCTATCCACTCTCCAGACATCCCTCTCGCGTGCTGGGCCTGTTGGTTGTGTTGTTGGCTGGCATTGAAGCTGCAGGCTGTGATCTCCGCTCCACATCATATCACATCACATCACTTCACTTCGCGTCACGCCTGTGACGACGCGAGCGAGCCCTTGTCCTTGCGCCTGGGGTCTTTGGCGAGGCACACAAAGAACCGCGGCGTGTGCACGATAACAATAAATAAAGCCTGGCTAGCCAGCCAGCACCGGCGTTGTTATTTTCGGGGCAGTCTGTGTCTGTGTATAAGAAGAGTACAAGTCTGTATACATGGAGTTATATGTAGCAGATAAAATGGCCCGAGTTTATCGCTGACGCTCGTCCTCTGCTTTCAAGCATTTGGGTTCTTTCCAGTCCGAAGTCGAACAAGAACCGAGCCGGGGGAAAGAGCAGAAAGCAAGGGGAAGGGGCAGGGACATGGGCAGGAAAGCAGGGAATCCAGTCCTTCCTCTTTCATCTGGTCAAGTGCATTCATTCATTCATTGGCCCATTGAGCCATTGATTCATTCATGCATCGCCATCAAACTTGCTTGTTGAACCCCCCGTCCGACCAGTGAGCCAGCGAGCCAGCGATCCATGGCGGCCTTGGGGCCTGTTGTGCTGCTTAGAGCGAGCGTAGACGTGAGGCCAAGGACGGATTGTTCAGCACTTAGTTGGGTGAGTTATCCATGTTTCGTCTCATCCTTGGCTCTCCAGGTAGTAACTACGCAAAGTAGCTGCACAAGTACACGGACACACAAGCACGGGTAGGCAGGTACATACACACACACATACACATGTAACTAGTACTTGCTTCACCAGACAAAGCAGCTGCTCTTTCTCCTCGTGCTCTAGAAAAATGGCGGCTACACTAATGAGGAAGGCGCCATCTTCTTTCCCTTTTCCGGGCTTTCTTTTTTTTTTTTTCCTTTTTTCTTGCTCTCGCTCCTTCTCTTCCTCCTGCCCCCTTCCATCATGCTCAAGAGAAGTTGCCTCGCTCGTTTTCAGTCAATGCTTCATCCAGCAAAGCTCCGGCACTAAGTTGTATATAGTGTTGTAGTTCTGGTTCTGGTTCTAGTTTTGGTTCTTTCCTTTGTGGGTTTTCTTCCTTCTTGTTTGCAATACAGCACATTCTTGCCGTTGTTGGGGCCTTTCTTTTTTTTTTTTCCCTTTTTTTCAGTGGGTTATTTGCCGAGTTTATTGGGTGTGGATGATGTTGTTTTTTTAAAGAAAAATAACAGTTTTTTTTCTTGTGCACATCCTCTGTGATTATTGTTTCTCTATGCCAACGACTCCTCTGCTCTTCTTGCGCGGCTGTCTCTGTGGTGCTTCTTTTTGCTGCCCTCAACCTCCGTGGCCCAGAGCATCACGAGTATCACCAACACCAACACCAAAAGCATCATCATCAACATCAACATCCTCACCGCCCATCCGGCCTCGCTCCCGGAATCTGACACCCGCTGTCACTCGCCTGCTATTGACAATCCAGCTGGCCTACTTGGCCGTGGCCGTGACCTCTGGCTCGCTCTTCAATCAGCTTGGCCTCTTTTCATGACCTTTTCCGCTTGCAGCTTACACGCGAACAACACCATCATCCAAACAATAAAAAGACCCAATTAATATCCCGGCCACTGGGCCAGCGTGAGAGCTCTCGGCGCATCTGTCATCATAGTTTTTTTTCTTTTTTTTTTCTTTTTTTCCTTGTTACTCTTCTTCCTCTTCGCACCACTACGGCACTCCCCTCCCTTCCGTCCCCCCCCCCCCCCCCCTCCCCGCTGTCTTCCCTGAAGCCGGTCACCATCACCCTCCATCCGCTCTCGCTCTCTGCTGGCCGCTTTAAGCTCTCGCCATTGTCGTTTGTTCTTTGCAGAGTCTCCGAGACTTGGGCTCTTTCAGCTCGCATCGCATAGAGCAAATCACTCATCCTTCCGTTGTCTCTATATATTCTGGGGCCCTTCTAAGCCGGCTTCTTTCTTCGCATCCTTTGCCCGTCCCTGCCCGTCCCCTCGCGCACCTTGTTTCTTTTTATATTCAAGCGCCCGTCACTCACTCGCTGTCCACGGCCCGAGCTCTGTTTCTCTTCTCCCCTCCAACTCTGCGCCTGTCCGTCACCTCGCCATTCCACTAGCGATATATCAGGGCCGAGAGAGCCCGGTGCCGCCCTGCTTCCACGTGACTCCGCCTGCTTATACCAACCAGCCAGCCCGCCCACGCCCCTCCCCAGGACCTGGCCCTTTTCCTTCTCCTGTCCCCTGGCCTGCTTGATCGGATTCCGACAAACGACTGCCCGCTCTGCACTACCCACCCACCCTCAGTCTTACTCCCGCTGCCGTTAGCACTCCCGCTTTCCTCTCTACGTCCGTTTCGACGGTCTGCTCTGTAGTTTGGTGGCGTGTCTGCCCATTCGCTGGCGCCCCAACTAGGCCCGAAGTGCCGCGCTTGACGACATCGAGATATCCGGCGTCTGCTTTGGTCTTTAGCTCACTCTCTAGCCGGCTATAAAGACTTGCCGCCTATACATCTCTCCCCCCCCGCCATCTTCACTCCTGTTATTCTCCGTACCACCACCGCCTCACCCTCCCCCACATAAACTGCTCTCTTTGTCTTGTATCTCTGCGCCTCCTTTCAACCAACTCTTCCATCCTCCAGAGACTCACATCCCCGACCAGCCGCCAACGCTTCGCCAGACGCCGCGGTGCTTGTTTCTCTCGTCCTCTCGTTGTCCTCTCTGCGTCTTTGTCTCTCGCTTCGCCTTTGTCAACTTGTTGCAGATAACAAAGAAACTCGCCTCAATCAACCCCCAAATAGGATATTGTCTGCCGTCTCTGGCACATCCATCCTTCTAGCCCTGTGACTCTCACTCCAGAAATCTCACCCTTCTGCATACCGGCCGCATCCTTACCCTTCCTATCCACTGCTCACGTTGTCGCTTATGGATCATTCTCCAAAGCAGGAGGCCAGGACTCCCGAATACCAGCGATCAGCCGCACAGTTTCCTCCGGTTGCTTCAGCTCCCCCCCCTCTTGGTCATTCTGGTCCTCAACGCTCCTCCACCCACCAGCCCTCGTCGCATCGCTCGTCCTACTCTCCCCACCAGGACAGCCGTGCGCCTCTGCCTTCCTCCAGACGCCAGTCCTTTGGCACAATCAACTCCGCCACCAACGGGACCATGGCAGCAGCCACCTCCAGCAACGCCAACATGGTCAGTCGAAGCTACGCCAACATGGTCAACCTCAGCTTGAACCTTCAGAGCCCTTCAACTGTCGGCCAGGCTCCTCACCCGCTGGCCAAGGACTTCCCTTGCATCTGCACACCCACACCAAAGGTCCCCCGCCCGCGAAACGGTAAGTCGCCCTTTGCCCGCGCCGTATGGCCCATGGGACATGCCACTAACATGACCACTATAGCCTTCATTTTGTATCGCCAGCGTCACCAGGCCGACATTGCCGCCCAGAATCCCGGCCTGTCAAACCCCGAGCTTTCCAAAATCATCGGAGGCCTGTGGAAAGACGAGTCCGAAGAGGTCAGAGACCAATGGAAGAATCTTGCCGAGGAAGAAAAGCTTCGCCATCAACGACAATACCCAGACTACCGTTACCAGCCAAGAAGGGGCGGCCGTGCCTCTGGAAACCGGTCAGCAACCGAAGACCCATCCGGACGCTGCGTGAAGTGTGGCGGCCGCCTGAGCACCATGCCCCATACACCTCAAACACCGTTTCCGCCAATGGGCCCGAACCCCACGCAACATTCTCTGGGCTCACTGCAGCAGCACCGCGACCCGCACGACGAGCCACAACCCGTCCCTAACAGACCCCGCCATGGGCCGTCGCTATCCAATGGTTCCAGATCCGGCTTCTACGAAGTTGATGACGACGGAGACATGCTCATGTCGCCCGAAAACATGTCAGGCGCCGCAAAGCGCCGCCGTACCAATAACGGGTCTTATACTCCCGTAGGTGCATCTCAGATGCCGCACGTCCCGCCACCCCCGTACAATTACCCCGCAGAATCTTCGACCATGATGCGATACCCGCCCCCGTCCAACTATGCCTCGTCAAGTCAAGTCCCGCCTCACCATGGCCAATCGCCCGTTGTGCGGGGCCTGCTTCCCCTGCCCGACGCTTCTTCTGGAAACCGCCCAATGGCTTCCGCCGTAGCCCCACAGGCTCCCAAGAGACGACCCTTGCCCTCGTTCCCCGAACCGGCCATACATGGCCATTCTGCCCCGATGCCAGCGCCACCATCCGAGTCACACTTTGATGCGTCGCTCAAGCTGCCGCCTCTCAAGACGCAGATTCCGATGCAAATGGGCTATTCCATGTCCTCAATCAGCGAGAGGCCCGTTGAGGACACTCGCAGTGTGGAAGCCCCCGCCCACAGCAATGGCCAAGAGAGAAGCCAAGAGTCCATGATCCTAGCAATTCCCGATAGCCAAAAGTACGAGATGATTAATAATGTCAGTTCCACCTTGCGGTCCCCTCCCCCTGGTAGCTCTCCATTTGAGGTACGAGGTCCCTTTGTGGCTATTGAGGGCGAAGCGTCTCAGAACCTGCTTGATCTTGTTAGCGCTGTTGTCCGCAACAGTCTTGCGAACGAATCGGATATGGCTCTAAAGACATGGTCTGAGAGCCAGTCCTCTAATGATGACGTAGCGATGGCTGAGGCCAATGGTCAAAGATCTGTGCCCGAGAGTGCCCAGGAGAAATACAAGACCTATCTCTCGAATGTCACAAAGTGGCACGAATATTCTCGTGAGATGGTGAAGCATATTACCACCAAGCCCCGGCCAAGCACTTCCTCCGCCCCCGACGACACACCCAGGCCCATCAAGCGCCGGCCTTCCTCGGAGACCGAAGATGAAACCTTGACGGACCGCACAGAGCAAACACCCGACGACTCGGCCAAGATCCCCGTGGCCCTCGTGACCGGCGGCTTCCGCATCACGCTCGCGACACGCGCAGCTCTTCGCATCCCGATCGAGGACGCTTACACGCCTACGGACCATTACCAATGGATGGCGTCCATCTGGCGCTGTGTTATCGGTCCTGATCTGACGGTCAATGTCTTGAGTGTCCGGGAAGAGGACTTTAGGCCCGCTGATGCCTTCGAGGTCGTCTCGCCGAACATGATGGTGGTCCGCGCCGTCGAGGGCCAGCGCCTTGACGAGGCTGCTTCGCGCCGTCTGGCGTTTGAGGTCGCCGAGTGGGTGCGTAGCGGTTGCTATTCTAGAAGCGCTGCCGCCGTCTGAACAGTTAAAAGACAAGACTGATGATTTCTTCTATTTAACATTGCAAGCCAAGCCTTGTTTTCTCTGGGTCTGCGTTCTTTTTCTTCTTTTCTTTATTTCCTTCTTCACTTCTTTTCTGTTCTTTCTCGTCTCTTATCTTACTTCTTTTCTATCATTTCTTGTTGGTTGACTTCCATTGGAGTGATGTTCCAATATTTCTCTTCTCTTCTCTTCTTTCTTTATTCTCCCATTTCCTTCATTTTCTTTTGCTTTGAAACGTGTATTTCATCTTGGTCATGTCTTCTTGGTTATGTCTTTTTTTTGCTTTTTTTTTGGCGTCGGGTGGATTCAAAGAGGAGGTTAAGATGATATCAAATTAGGACCGCAACGTCCCCGGAGCCAGGTGCCTTTATTTTTTGTTTGGAACCAAAGTGCCATTTTTTCTTGTTTTTTTCTTGTTTTTTTAGGGGAATATTGGGTGAGACAAGCGCAAGTCATTGTTGTCACTTTACTGGTTATTGACACTAGATGAGACCAATTTTTTTCGCTGCTTTTGTCATAATCATAGATTAGATCGAATGCCACCACTCTCACATGACGACTCTCGTGGGTCGGAGAGTGGCAAAACTTTTTTCCCCATTTTCTTTTTTTGCGGGAAAAAAATTAATAAAAAAAGAAGAGATTTTTTTTGAAAATGGCAGAAAAGAAACGTAAATTGGTAGAAAAAAAAAAGAAAAAGAATATGTTGGTATATCTCCTATTGTTAGATCATGTTGGACATGTCATCAGGAAGGCACGTCTGGTGTAACGATGAGTTGGTGGGACAAATGGGTTGCTCAAGGCATCGACAACACGAGAGAATGGCCCTTTGTTTTTCAATCGGACAGTTGGAATTATATGAGAAAAGGTATGCAAAGGGGGATATGGAGAGGCACGGAAATTGAACAGATATAATACATGTGGTTTTAGTGCGATTGAGTCGATATCAGACGATTGCCATTGTGTTGTTTTCAGGAGGCTTCACAAGCTGCGATGTCTAGTAGTATTAACCCTAAAACAGGCTTCTCTGCCAGTAGTCCTATAGCCATAGAAGAGCCCAGTGGTATGAAAGCTTCTCCGTCACCTTGCCAGTTTATTTTTATAGACGGCGGATATTCGTTTAATTAGACAAGCTCGCAAAAGCCAAGAACGCCTCCAAAAATACGGACTCACTGCAACCCAAGGCCGGGAGGAGGGAGGAGGACGGGCTCTGGGCATACTACATAGACAAATATTTTATACATGGGGGGGATCCACCCGGGACGATATTGGTGAGGAAGAGGGCGAGGAGGGAGGGAGCCCAGCCACACATGGGGCTGTTGTTAAAGTTCAAGCAAGAACCCATGAAGCCGGCCAAGCTTGTCATTCTCGGTATTTGCGAGATTAGGTGAATGGATAGGCGGGTGGACCGTGATCAGTTTCTATGTGATTTATTTCTTGGCCGAGGTCTCTAGTGAACAAGGGGACGGACAGCAGGGCTGAATCGAGACCAGACGAGAATGCAGTGTAATGGTGCTTGGTGACATGTGGAGGGGGTTTTTTTTTGTTCTTCTTTGTTCTCGGCTATCTGGTGCTGTCAGTTGAGAATAGCACATCACAGTCGGATTTGGGAAAGTGAACTTCATTGAGGTGTTCGGGGGTGGAGAGTCTAGAATCTTGCGTGTAGTGTAAATCATGAGTGTTCCCCTGAAAAAACGACGCGTACTTGTATGCATGTATGTACATATGTAGTATAGTTAGTTATAAGCAGCATAACTGACTATACTGATAATGACAGAGAGCACCCAAGCTCCTCTTTTTGATTCCTTCAGAGACCTCAACCTGAGTTCAGCAAAGTGAAAAAAAGACGCACAAGCCAAGAGAGATAGAGACCAAGACTCTTGTTGAGAGAAGCATAGCCAAGTCTTTGGGTACAAATCTTGAAGGCAGGATGAGCAAAAGCCGAGAATTAATAGGGCCATACTCAACTGCACAATTGCATGTACATATCGGCTATGGTTTACGAAATTTAAGCCGCTTCTTTTGCACACCATGCATGCAGATGGCGTTGCACTTGTAAGAGAACCCCGGCCGATACCATTAGACGGGCCCCTGAATGGACCAGACCAGCCAATCACAGGGCCCTCAGCACCCGCCCACGGTCTCGAAACCAGTCCCTGAGAGACAAAGTAGTCGTAGCTTGTCTCAATTTAGCAGCTCTGAGGGTGGAGTTGCTGTGCGGGCCTGTGGCCAATGAGCTGGTGAGGTTTGGAGGTGGGTGGCCGTAGCTCTTTGTCTTTTCCCCCTTCGCTTTGTCTTTGATGTGTATAACTAGCTAGTTATATACACATACTTGGAGGGTTCTATGGATGCAGGAACATATAGCGACAAAGGTGGTAGATGAACATGCAGTAAGAGGCCAGAATCAGCCCGCCAGACTGCCATCATGGGCGTCTAGGAGCTGCAAGCGAAAGCAAATATGTTTCTGGTACTTGCAGATGGGCGATCCGGAACTGCAGATATGTGCTTGTACTGGTACTGGTACAACCCACCGTGCATATGGGGGCAGAAGCATCCGTGGTCTGGTGTTTCGGGCGGTCCTGGAACGCAGGAAAGGGGACGGACATGGTCAAGAGCCCGAGCTAGAGCAGCAGCAGCCCTGGGAGAGCAGTGAGTCTGAGGGGGAGGCTTCCATTAGACTGAGGTACGCAAGCCCGGAGCATGGAGAGCCAGACAAGTGCGCGTACATACTTTTGGAGGCACTGTCTGTCTGCCAACTCTATCTGTTCAGGGCCAGCCAGGCCAGGGACCAGGGACCAGGACGAGGTTCCATCTCGTAGCCAGACTTCCCCCTGTCAGTTTTTTTTTTTCGCTGTGGTTTTCAAGATTGCAGACATTTGGAGGTGGAATTGGACAAGCAAGCACCAGGGACCCAGAGTTTGCTTCATTATCTCTGGTCTTTATACTTGGCCAATATCAACCGGCGTCCGTGTCCCGCTCTCGGCTCATGTCACGTCCTCGCCCTTGGCTGTTTTCCTCTCTTCTCTCTTCTTCTTGTTTGTCGATTTTCGTCTCTGTTTCTTCTACTGTGTGTGCTCGACTTCTCTCACCGTCGACTCGGACAATCATACTCGCTACCTTTTATTTTTTCTTCTTTCTGCTTGGCTCCCTACCCGCAGTGCCGCTTTGCCTTTGCCTTTTTCTTTTTTCTTTCTGATTTTCCCCCCTCTCCCCCTTCGCCGCTTGTCTCGCGCCGCGTTTTGCATTGCTGCTTAAATTGGCAGTCCGTGGTTCTTTTTAAATCCTAGAGAGCCCAAAGCCCAAAGCCCATACTTGGCTGCTGCTGTCAAGCTGCCCGAACCTTTGTGTGGCTTGATCTTCTCTCTCCGTGCCCTTCGTCCAACTCGAAATCTGGACCCTGCTGGATTTCACCTTGTCGATCAGCGCGTTTCTCTCTCGCCGACACTTTTCGTCTCTCGCTTTGTCTGTCAGTGGTCCGAGTTGCGTCTGTTTCTCGTTCTTGTTCCCAGTCTTTGCCCGTCCTGCCAGTCTGTTTCTCTTTATCACAGACATGTTCTGTACTGGCCTTGACCAAATCTGCGGTTCAGAGTAAAGGCACGAACGAACCTTGTGCACGCCTCCTTTTGTCTCTTCTTCCTCTTGTCTTGTATCGCTGCAAGACAGACTTGTTCGCCAGTTCATCACCCACTCTGGAGGCCCTCGACTCGGCCGTCGACACTCGCCCATACGAAAGCCGATCCAGCCACTGCGATTTCGCCATTTCGTCACTCTTCACGAGCTTCGTCCGTTACTTCGCAGGCGAGTAATGGCAAGTTCCAGCGGCCGGCCCGACCTCTAAACTGCCACACTCCTTTGCCTCCGAGGCTTACAGTCCACAAACCATTCCTGGGCACACATCTCCTTTAGTATCCACGACTCGATTTCCTTGATTCTTACGACACACATCTCCGAGGCTGTCAAGCCACAGGCACATATACACCGACTGCTTCTATTCTTACCAAACCCCATTTCTCAGCATCATGGGCTGCTGTGGGCGCTCGCGCAAGGCAAAACAGTACCACACTGAGCAGAAATGGGAGTACATTGTAAGCCACTCCTCGTCCCCAGGGTGTCACAGCCATACCCCGGAACTAACCCATCGTTCAGACCCTCAGCGACTTCAAGGCCAAGGGCTGCCTTACGCTCTTTGCGTACGGCTATCTGTGGTTCTCGCTGCTAATCTCGGTTGCTGTCTACGCCGTCGACACCTTCACCGCCGTAAATCTCCTGGTGCTGAACAACTGGACCTCTCAAATAAAGCCTGATATCGACCTGAACGTGGCCAAATGGGTGTTCAGCATCTGCATCATTCTATCCTTTATCAATCTTGCCTTTGAGCACTTCCGCGCCTGGCGTGTCATGGCGCGCGGAAACATTGCCGAGTGCTACCTAGACAACTTGGCTGCTAGACTCGAGAGTACGCGCTTTGGCAAGGGCCGGGGCTACCGGCGTTTCCTTGTCTTTGCCGAGCTGACCAAGAGTAAAAAGGGCGTCGAGTACGTGGCCTTGTTCACCTACTTCAGCCTGCAAGCCTGGATCCGCGTGCTCATCTGCTCCGGGCCGCGCCAGGTCATCAACGTCTTCACCATCAAGGCGCTCTATGTGGCCGACCTGAACCCGGGCGCTGCCGACGTCGAGGGCTCGCTTGTTGGCTTCTTCGAGAACCTGAGCACGCTGGCAACCGAAGACTACCAGAAGGCGCTGGTCCTGGCTGGCATGTGCTTCACGCTCGTGGTGTGGGCCTTTTCGCTGCTCTTCCTGGTCATGGCCATCTTTGCCTATGTCTTCTTCCTGTGGCACTGGATCCCTCGTGCCGACGGCGGCCTGGCCGGCTACTGCGAACGCAAGGTCAACAAGACTCTGGTCAAGATTGTCAGTAGAAAGGTCAACAAGGCTCTGCGCCAGGAGGAGGAGAAGCGCATGAAGGATGGCTTCCGCGCTGGCCCGAGCGACGTCCAAGCCATCGACCGAAAGGCGACCCTCCCAACCCTCCCCAACATGGGCTCAGGCAAGCTGGACGTCCTGCCGCAAATGCCCACCCTCCCAAACCTCGAGGCTAAGCCGTCACTGCCTAGCCTCGAGCGCAAGGACACCATGGGCACCGTCTCTACGCTGCCGGTGTACACCGCCAGCGCGTCCAACGCCGACATCGAACTCAACCCCCTCGATGCCCGCCGCCCGCCCCCTGCGCGCGCCCAGCCCAAGCCCGCGCAAAAGTTCGGATACTCTGCCAACGCCCCGCTGCTCACCAACGCCCAGGAAATGGCATACTCGGCCTCGCCCCCCAGTGCCGGCGGCCTGGACGACGCGTACCGCGCCAACAGTCTGACCTCCATCGCCCACCCCGCCCCGCGCCAAAACACGTCCACGCCCATGGCCCGCGCCCAGTCACCCTTTGCTCCGCCCGGCCGTCGCCCCATGGGTCCCGGCACTGGCCCCGACTACGCCCGCTCGCAATCTCCGGCCCCGTCCATGACCCCCGCGCAGTACCCTCCCCGCCAGCAAACCCAGAGTCCATACCCCGCCGGGCCCAGCAGAGCCAACACGGCCCAGACGCCCATGCGCCAGATGAACGCACCAGGATATGGCGAGATGGCGCGCACGCAGTCGCCCGCGCCCTACGGTTCCGGCCCTCCGCCTCCAGGCGGCAGACCGCCCAACAGGGCGCCCGGCGCGATCCCGCGCGCCCAGTCACCCGCTACCTTCGGCCAGCAGACGCGTCAGCCTACTCTGCCGGCCATTCTGCCGGAGCCGACCATCCCCGACCTCGACTTTGGAAATCTCAGCCGTGCCGCATCTCCCAGCCCCTTTAACCAGCAACGACAGCAGCAGCCAGCCCGCCAGTTCACGCCGTTCAACCCCAATGCCCAGCCCAAGCCTGACAGCATGGTCGCTGAGCTTGGCAGCAACAGCCCGCCGCGCCCGACACGCGCCGCGACCAACATGCAGGCCGACAGCATCTCAATCGCCGAGCTCGCCACCGGCAGCCCCGAAAGAGCACCGCGCGCGCAGCCCGGCTCCTCGGCCGCCATTGCCGAGCTGGCCGCTGGTAGTCCGCCGCGGCCCGCGCGCAACCAGACCTCTCACGCCTTTGATGTGTTTGCCAGCGGCGATGGCCGCAACAGTCCTGCACCGTCTGTTCGGTCCGCTGCGGGCCCCGGTAGACGCATGTCAAACCTGAACCCCGGCCCGCCCATTGTCTCTGCTACGAGCACGACCCTCAGCGGCTTCCGGCCCTTCACCCCGTCCATGACTGAGTCGAACCTCTCACAGGCTCCTGCGCCCACCCAGCCGCCAGCCGCGCACCGCCCGGCCGGCTTGCCCATGACGCACGGGTACTCGGGGAGTGGATACGGCTCCGAATACTTCCTGGATCACCGCGACTCGACGCAGAGCTCGGCCTTTGACCTGGAGTACTACGACCTGGAGCGCCAGGGCGACCAGCGCAGATAATCGAATGTCTGATTCTCCGTTTTCCCTCCCAAAGGTGCTGTTTTACTAGTAACGAGGAGTCCCTGGTCTTCTCATCTTTTACTCTTCCGTTCGCTTTGCTCTTTTACTTGCCTGATTTTTGAGATACCACTTTATGACTTCCCCCTTCTTCTCTTTGATATTCCTCTTCTCTTTGTTTATACCACGCCGATGCTTCCTCTTCTACGGCGTCACTTACATCATTCATAGCCTCTCTCTCTCTCCCTCTTCATTCCTTTTACACACACATGATTTGATTGTGGGATCACAAGACCACCGAACCAACCACAGCCACCGGTTATTTATTTTCTCCCTTATGTCCTCTTTTCCAGGTTCCTGAAATTCTGTCGCTGCAATGTTTTATATTCCTCCCTGTCTCTCTAAACGCGCAAAAAATGGTAATACTGGATCTGTAGATATCCAACCTTCCTGGACACAAATATTTTAATACATATACTCTCATGAAGCAAAAAAAAAGATTTGCCTAGAAACTGAATGCAAAAAGACATATTGGACAGTACGGGAATCGAACCCGTGACCTTTCGCAGGTTCGCAGAAGATGCGAAGCAAACGTTATACCCCTAAACCAACCGCCCCGGAGATGATGATTTGACCGGCCGGTATCGGGTGTTACATAGTGTCAACTGAATCTGGCGATGTTTTTTCCCTTTTTTTTTTTTCTTTACAGAAATAAACAGGACTTCAGCCATCATTCATGTCATTAAAAATTAATTAGACGCTTCTCGCCACATTATCTGGCAACACGGATTCATGTTGAAAGAAAATAACGTAGAGTATCATGGTAGTAGTTTCAGATTAATCAAAAAAAAAAAAAGAAAAAGAAAAAGAAAAACTTCGCAGCCAGGCCGGAGCAGCGGAATCCAAGGCATGACTAAGGTATTGAAGACAAGCTTTGTTGAAAAGGACAAAAGGTAGATAAGAAGCACAAGAGAGAGAGGAGTTTGTCGATATTTAATCAAGAACAGAAAATAGCAACAGAGAGACGGAGAGACCACATTAAAAAAACATAAGAAAAAAAAACTCCAAGAAAACGCCGGGTAGAGGGAAGAAAGAAAACCACATAGTTATTGCACCGAGAGGCTTGAACGTCACACAACTCTCAAAGACAACCAACTATTCTCAGTTCTTGCGGTCTTGGTACAACCCGTGCTCGTAGATGTACTTGATGACACCGTCTGGAATCACTGCATACGAGAGATTGGGTTAGGACATGCGTGGTGTATGTGATACGGGCCCAGGGCGCAGAATCTTGTGTAGCTTGCAGCGCCACGGGTCTTGGAGACTTGGAACTTACAATATTGCACGCTCATGTCACGCTTGATGTGCAAGCGGATCTGGGTGCTGCTCATGTTATTTTGGAAGACCTGCTGTATGACGTGGATGTTCTTGCGCCACTTGTGCAAGCTGTCAATGGCCTGCTCGATGTCGGTGCCGGAGCGCTCGACGATGAAGGCGCCAAAGCGGCCGAGGATATGGTCGAGATCCTCGGGGCTCCAGACGCCGGGCGTCGACATGGTCTGCACGAGGTCGGCGCCGGCCAACAGGGCAATCCGCGGCTTGACGTAGGTTGTGCCGTCGGCCGAGAGCACGCCGTCGGGCAGGGCACACGAGATTTCCTCCTCCAGGTGGTCTAGCACGCGCGCCGTCGGCACGTAGTGCGGCTGCAGCGCCTCCCACGGATCGACGGTCACGCCGCACTCTTCGTCGGGGACGGCGGCTTCGCACATGCTCTGCAGGGAGAGAGAGGGTTAGGTTAGCATAGGCTGGGTTGGTTGGGATTTGCGGGTTATTTGGTGTTGCTGCATGTGCATGGCAAGACAAGGGCAGATGCATGTGCAGGGAGCACAAAGCAAAGAGGAGGTATGTGCATGTTTCGGATGGGCGAATTGCGTCATTGCACATCATCTGCGGGTTGCGTGTCGCTTGCGCGTAGTGGGCGTGGGCGGTGACTTACTATTCGGTCGTGACTGGGGGCCAGACCAGCCTTTTTGTAGGCATCGGACACGGGGGACAGGAAGCTGCGGTTGCGGAAGCGGGGTCAGCACGGCGGTTCATGGGCTATGCGGCCAAGAGCAAAGAGTGCCACAGAGGGGCCACTAAGATAGCATCCAGCCGGTCGGGAGGGTTCCCGGTTCGTGAGGGGCTTCTCGTGGCCTGGACGAGGTCCTTCTTACCCTCCAATCACCTCGAACTCGGTGTTGGCATGGCGAGCAAAGTCGGCAGCCATGGGAAACATGCGGAGATGCAAGAAGGTAATAGGCGAGACTGGCAAGACACAGAGAGAAAATAGTCAGCACAACTTGGCTTGGCTCGGGTCAAGGGAACAATCGGCGGCGAGCGCAGGGGCTTCGGGCGGGGCTGGACGGCCAGACAAGTGGGCTCGACTCACAACTGCCGCAAGCCACCAGGACCAGCGGCGTCTTGTTGGGCTCGGTCAGCCTTGTGCGGAGGCGGTGGGCGGGAAACTGGTATGTCTCGAGGGTCATTTGCGACGCGGGGATTGGCGGCGGCGGCAGCGTCGCATAGGCGGCATGGTGGGCGGCGGCGTTGGAGGCCATTGCGGAGCGGAGAGAGATATAGCGGGGAGAGGCAAAGAGGAGATTCGGAGCAGAAAAGAGGCTTCTAGGGCCGAAGAAAGGGTTGGAGGGGCTGTGGGAGAAGAGGGTTAAACTCGCTGGCCGAGATCCGGCGGTATTCGACAAGCGACGACAGTAGAAAAAAAACTTCCAGTAGCGCTACGGCTAAATAGTGCAAAGAAGGGTTTACGATGGCACAGCAAGACAGAAGAACGGCGCAATTGGCGGCAGATTTGGACTTGGTGAAGGAAGGCGTCAAGGTAGAGTTCTGAGAGGGCAGAAAAAGAAAAGAAAATAGCAAAGCAGTCTCGTCTTACAAAGCACGAAACCGGATCTCAGAACAGAGGAGCAACCAGAAGAAGAAAAAGAAGCGCTGCTGGCCGTGAGGCAATTGGCCGGAGAGGGGGGAACAGCAGGGGAGATATATGCCGTTCTAGGCCTAGATCAAAGCTGAAAGACAAGTTGGAGAAGGAGATGGATGGGGATTAAAAAACAAGAGAAAATAAATCCAGCGAAAAATGACGGGAAAAAGGGAAGAAAAAAAGGACGCTGGTGCTGCCAGAAGGCTTGTGCACAAGTGACAAAATATACCTGTACAGCGTTAGTTACAGTTAAACACTCGAGATCGCCAAGACGGGAGACCACCTCTTTTTCTCTCTCTCTTTTCATGTGCGCCTTATCTCACGCTGGGATGTGAGCCCGGCAGTCAGTGAAGCAGCACCCAAACAGTTCATGAGACGCGCCCCGTTTGTCTCTGCCGCCTTTGCTGTGAGTCTGTGTCTGAATCTGTAGCAGGGTGGTGGTCGTCGTGGTGGGGGCACCTGTGTCAAGTACCGGGTACCAGCGCGCCACATACCACCAACCCGCACGCCAGCGGTACCCGTGACTTTGACATCTCCCACGACGGGGGCGGGGCTCCTGGGCCAGCCAGGGCCGTGGCACCCCTCCTCTATCTCTCTGGCTTTGCCTCAACAGACTTGACTTGTGGCCGCTGCAACCGAGCCGAGCTCGCTGGAACCAAGGCGTCGGACCCCCGCTGCAGCTTGAATTGGACAATGGAATCAATAATACACGCGGCACTTGGCGCATGCCACCACACAACTCAAGAGGCGCCTGTGGTTGTTTTGTCGTATCATGTGTCACACATACAATCACACAAAGCGGCATCTGTTATGCGGCATATCGGACTCTCGATTGGCTGTAAATTCTTTGCTGAGATTGTCTCGTTGAATTGATTATAGACACACACACATTGCCAACTTGTGCAACTTGTACAACTTCTCCACGAGTTCCCCCCCCAGCTTTCTACTATTGCGTCGCTCTGCTCGTGTTGCACGCAATTTTCCACGTGGCTTGGTGTTCTCACGCATCGACAACAAATTCTGCCCGCATTTTTTTTTTTTCCTTTTCTTTTTTTTGCCTGTCCTCCTCTTGATAACCGTCTATCCGGTCCGCTGCGAGCCGGTAAAAAATACTTCAAGAAACACAATCACTTCCGCCACCAATCTTCACATCAGCAAAAGATTAAATCTCCCCATCTGGGAATCGAACCCAGGTCACCTGCGTGACAAGCAGGTATGATCACCACTACACTAATGAGGATATCAATTGTTGAAGTTGAGGCATCTAGTTGTGGTCTATGAAGATTTGGAGATTCGCGGCCGGTGCCGGTATTTTTATTTCTATTTTTTTCCTTTTTTTTCTCGCCTCTAATCCGCCCATATTCACCCATGTCGTCCATGCAAGGATTGTTGAAACAAGGAATCAAAAAGAAACAAGCTGCAGTTGGGGAACAGAGCATTGAGGCTTTGCTTCATTCAACCTTGACATCCATTCCTCCGTTCCGCCTGTGGCCATGCCTCCTTCTCCTCCTCCCCCCTTCTCCCTCTTCCTATCCTCCATCTCACAGGTGGGCGGGTTTCTCTATTGCTATAGATGCATACAAGCAAGCATGTCCGGCTCCTTCATCGGTGTAAAGGAAGTTTCAGTAGCAAACCGCCAACTAGCAGATTCAAGACCAATTCCAGGTCCAATCACCGTGTGTTTCGTCCATGTTACCATCACCAAGAGCCTCATATCGCTGTCTGTATATTTCCTTCTACTGTTGTGTTCTTTGCTCCTCTCAACCAACTCTCCTTCTGTCTACTATCAGGCGTGTTTTTCTTGCTTCATGCTTCACTCTTGTTAGTCTGCACCGCCTCCACATGACATCATTGTCTCATGTGGTGATAAGGGGTGCTGCCCATCAGAGAAAAATACTAGAACATTCCCCTCTTACTTCCCCCAAAGCTACCACAAATTGACAAGATCAAGATCAATGCCTAATAATTAAACTTGACAAAAAGATTTTTTGTCGGCTCAAGCAATAGTTTAACGTTTTCTTCAACCATGGACGGACTGGCCACACAATATTGTGGCACTTGGCTGAATGTACCTATGTACCCGTAAATCTTCCCAATGGCAAGGCGTTTGACTTGGCCTTTGCCATTGGAAATCCCTTGCCATTGACCCTAGTCCCCTGATCCAATTTCTAACCCATATACACATGCTAATATTAGGGTTAAGAACGAACTCTTCATGTGACCCAGCTTCTGCTGTTGTCGTGACAACTAAAAAAAGACACTTAGTCTCCAGCGCTTCCTGCATCTACAAAACACCAAGGGAGCCACTGTTGGCTTCGTCTTCCTCCTCAATGCAGTTAGCCATGTCTATGTCTCTCCCACCAAGGAAGCTTTGAACACGCTCGTTTCTTCTTTTTTCCTCTTCGTCACTCGCTTCACCTTGCTGCTTCATGCGCATATCCATTTAAATTTACCTCTTTTTTTCCGCAATATTCAAGCAAGAATTGGTCCTGTTCTCTGCTTCGTCACAACATCAGACCAACTAACTTAGCCGCCTTGGAAGTACCTTTCTGACAGCTGACAATTCTCTCTTGTCTTTCTTTGGCGCCAATTCAACGGCTTCAGCTAGCTTTCACAGGCAAAATAAACAACAACCGTCTCACGAGACAACAGTCAGCAGCCAGCAGCGAGTCTCTCTGCTTCACGTCTGACCCACACTTTCTCTGGTGCTGCTCCTTTTTGGGCTGTCCTTGTATACATTTTTTGTTTCACCTGGTCTTGTTCTCTGTGTGTTTACATGCTCCCTTTCTTGGACTTTGTAAACACCGTCACCCACCTCCGCCATCGCCTGACGCCGACGCCAACTTCTGCCGTATCCAGCATCTCTACCATCGCCAACTCTATCAGCGGGTAACTACATCCCCTTGCATCTCGTCCCATGGCAACAGCCACTTTGATGGCTTCTCCTTCCTGTTCCTGCATCAGCGCCTGCATTTTTGCAAGCGTCCTCTGGTCTGGTCTAGTGTTGGTATCAAACAAAGCAAAGGCATCAGCCAGCGACCTGGTTGCTCTGTAAGGGAGCACACCGTGAGGCCGAACACAATAAATTCCCCACGAAGCCCCACGAAACGTGCTTGTTTGTTTGCCTTTGCGCTGTTGCTACTTTCTTCTTCTACTTGGTATTCCTCAGTTTCTGACCTTTGGGTGCGCCTCCTGTTCTTCTAGTTTCCCTTTCGCCTGTGGCTATTTACGCGCCTTCCATTCTCCTGTTGGTCGCCCACGAGGCAGCTTCCCCTCTAACCAAACCACCATTCACCATTCGCCGCCTTCGCTTCGCCTCGCGCTTTGCTGCTGCAAGTTATTTCCTCCGGCAGAACAAAGGCTTAAATCACAACCACAAAACCAACAGCCAGCCGAATCTCACCCACAAAACGAGACGAGTGGTATTTTGCTCTAGCTAAACCCTTTTTTCCACTTCTATCGAGGCGCTCATTGGTGACGGCCACTTTGCTGTCTTTCGCTGTCGTTCTCTGTCTCCGCGCCGCCGACATCCTCACGCATTTGTATTTTAATACCCCCCCTTTTTTTTTCTTTCACTTTATCTGTTATCTTTACGAGTTCGCGCGAGGCGACTCCTGCTTGCTGTCGAAAATGGACGCAAGCTTCTTGTCCCACCAAGTAAACTCCATAATCGAGCAGCTTCATGGCCTCTTTGACGAGATTGGCATTCCTAACCATGACCGCGAAGCCCGTGAAACCGAAGTACGTCCCTCCCACCGTCCCAGCCCCGAGCCTCGTCTCGACCCCGTTTTGCTACCGCCAACAACTAACACCCTGATGCTGATAGCTGTTTGCGGCCCTCTCCGATACCCTAAACAACCATGTCCATCTGGTCAACTCAGAAAAAAAAGAGCTTGTCGAGGAGGCTCAACAACTCATCTCGGCCATCCGCCAGATGGAGGCGTCATTAGAGGACAGCAAGAACTCCCTCGGAGAAAAGGGGGACGATGGTCTGCGAGTGACGTATCCACTGGTCAGATGTTTAAAAGTCCTACACGAGAAGCACCAGCAGATCCACAGAATCCACAGAGACCGATTCGCCCAAGTTAAGAGTAAGCATGTCTCGAAGCCACTGCGCTTTGCATTCTCCTACTGACGTTTTGCAGAGCTGGCTGATGCCCTGGAATCTTATTCATCACACCTCGAGCCGACCTTTGTCAAAATCCCGCTTCCACCGACAAACCCCAAGGCTACAGTGCCCTTAAATTTCGATCTGTCACCATCCTACGTTGACAAACTCGATCTCGAGTTCACCCGTGTCTTTGACGAATACACACAGCGTATCCAGACTGTTCAGACCCTTTGCGAACAAATAATATCCCTGTGGGCTGAACTGGGTACTCCTCAAGCACAGACAGACAGCGCCATTGTAAAGTACTACCGTGATTCACCCGAACAATTAGGCCTACACCAAGAAGATCTTCAGCGACTAGAGTTGAAACATGAGCAGCTCTCCAACGAGAAAAAGGCCCGTGAAAAGCACCTCATGGATCTCAAGGCTTCTGTTGAAAACATGTGGGCTATGTTAGGAATTGATGAAGCTGAAAGAAAGGCCTTTCTCAACGCCAACCGCGGCTGTGGTGTGCGCCAAATCAATGAATTCGAAGACGAAATGGCGCGTCTTAGCGAGCTTAAGCGTCAGAACCTGCACCTATTTGTCGAAGATGCTCGCTGCAAGCTGCAAGAGCTGTGGGATGCTCTCTACTTTTCTGAAGATGAAATGCTCGAGTTTACCCCTGCATTCTCAGATGTCTACTCTGATGCACTTCTTGATGCTCACGAGCGTGAAATCGCTCGTCTTGAGCGTCTTCGGGAACAAAGGGCGCCCATGCTTACGCTCATTGACAAGCACAAGGATCTCACAGCCCAAAAGACAGAGCTTGCTCAGTCTAGTCAGGATGCTTCTAGACTGATGATGCGAGGCCAGAAAGGCGAGCGTCGCGACCCAGGCAAGCTCCTGCGCGAAGAAAAGATGCGCAAGCGTATTGCGAAAGAGCTTCCCAAGGTTGTGACTGAGCTCCGAAAGGCCCTTGAAAAGTACGAGAACGAATTCGCCGTCCCCTTTTTAGTACAGGGCGAGCGTTATCTAGATACCCTGGAAGAAGAAGCTAGCTCTAGCGGAAGAAGGGGTGCTACTTCTGTAACACGACCAAAGACACCCGGCGCACCGGTGATGCCGTCTAACAACGCACCATCGACTACCAGGGGACGTCCCCTCAGCAAAGCTATTTCAATGGGCAACCTAAAAACCAACACCACAACAACACAGTCCACTGGCCGCTCCGCTACCAAGACTCCGACAAATGGTGCTAAGCAACAGCCACAACAGGCACAGCAACCTCCTAGACCTGCATCTACTGCTCCAGGATCTATTGGTCGGTCTGTTCCTGGTAGTCCATCGCGTATCCCTGCTAGACAGCCTCTGGCGAACCTCAAGTATGGTAAGAACTCTCCTGAGCGGACACCTGCTCCCCGTCCGAGTTCGCGTGCTGAAGCTGGTACATTAAGACACGGCGATGCCCCCATCATGAGAGCACCTCCCCCCAAGATGCGTGAACCCCCACGATTAGAGACCCCTATGAACCCTTATCAGACGTCCGGTCTTCATGATAACCCGACAGCGTCTATTGTGCGGTCTGTTGAATTTGAGGATGTGTTTGGACCCCCGACAACATCCATCATGGCAGCATCACAATTTAATGCCTCTCGATACGCATATGCATCATCATCGTCTGCTACTTCGTCAAGACCCGATTCTTTACTCGGAGGTCCTCGACAGGTGTCGGGTTCCTCGACTCAAATTTCTGGCTCAGAGAATTGGGAAACGTACGATGACACGAGCGAGCCTGAGCCTGACGCTTCGGATGCTTACTATGCCAAACTCCGGGCTGCACGTGGTAAGCGTTATGCTGAAGAAGTAGCCATGAGCCAAAACGCGGATGAGATGCAGTCGCATCCACAGCCACAGACGTCATACTATTCCCATACAAGCCACAGCTCCCATGGCTCACAGGGGGGTTATCCTAGCGGCGCTGCTGACAGCAAGCGTGCTAGGGGGTATCTTCCAACCGGCAACGCCCACGGAACCCTCGTGGATGCGGATGGCAACATAATTGCGCCTGGGGGCGAGTGGACAGATGAGGATGCAGGATACAGCTTCTAGCCGGCCAGCGTTTATACCTCTCTGCTTGTGTATTTTTTTCTAAACTGACCTGGTCGTGTATATTACACACGACTCCGTGCTAGCACTCAGTGGGCTGTCTTTTTGTACATCTATATCCCACTCGTTGAAGGCTAGCCTAAGAGTATGTATGTGCCTTATAGGTGTAGGCTGTCTTTACTTGTTTTCCTTTTCCTTCTCCTTCTACTGTTCCTTGTTCACTTTCGGTGTTGGATGTTCATAGCGACCCTGCATCACTTACAATCGGCTTATTCGCGCGGTCTTTTTTCTTCTTTTCTTCTTTTCATTTTCCTGTATTGTTATTCATCTAGCGTTGTGGCAAAGAGGGACAGGTTTTCCAGCTGCGGGATTGGGTTTTATAAGATTCCGGTGTCACGAGAATGATCACCATGGGACTGTTACTACGAACGAGTTAGTTACTACTAATATGTCGCAAGTAGAATCTTTCAGTTTCTTCTCTGAAGCTTTTATTTGCCTAGACATGTGATTTCGTGTCGATGAACTCGAGGTTTATTCATCTGTTTTCGTTTGTTCAATTGTATCCGCCCTTGACTTGACTTGACTATATTTATCGTCTACCAAAATCACTAAGATCACACGACGCCGGATTGGTTACCGGACGGAAGTTTAAAGTCCTCCGCTCGACACGCCCATCGTTTCTGTGTGTTCGGGATGGCGCACCATCCCCAAGCCCCGAAGAACCAGTGGTCCACACTCCGCTATGAGCAAAAGAAAACAAGTAAAAAAAAAAAAAAAAAGGGAATAGCAAAGAAAATGAAAGAACACAAAACACGCAGAAACACAGCAAAAAACAAAACCACTCTCATCACCTCCCCCCGCTCCCCCTCGCTCGTTCATCCTCTGAAATTGTTGCGCCTGTTGATGGGGTCGCCTCTCTCGGTGCGTGCGCTCTGTAATGGCGCCATTTCACCTCCAATCTCTTTGCAAGATACTTGCATGAGCTGTTTTTGCGGAGTAGCTTTTTGACAAAGTTCTTCCGCAGTCGTCGCTTGTTGCTCATACAGGACCAAGGGTGGAAGGGTTCCTTTGGCTGCTGGCAAAGCGGGCAGTTCTTCTCGGCCTCTGTGTGGTCGAACCGGTCATGATACTCCGCGAAGTCGCCATGGCCCGCTCGGGCAGTCAGGATGCGAGCGATGGTGGATCTGTGTTGGCCCTTAAGCCAGTCAACCTTGTAGGCGTTTGTCGACTCGAAGCGAGCCCCAATGTGGCTTCTAGGCTCGCAACTCTCGGTCCACGCCTTGAACTCGGCGTTCAGCTGCAACTTCTTCCATCTGCGTGCTGACGCAAGGGACATGCCTCCAGGCCTGACAAGCAGGACCTCGCTCTCACATCCTCTCTTTGCCAGCCCGTCGACGAGCTCGTTTCCGGGGACGTTGGTGTGGCCCGGGACCCATCTAACAGCGCCAACCGCTGCATCCAGTGACAAGTGCTCGGTGCCTCCCTTCCAGTCGTGAAGCAACCGGCGGATCTCATCAACCTCTCCTTGGGATGTGCCATTCTTTTTGGATCTGCAGGCGATGCGTTGCGCTACGCCCAGGTTATCGAGGCACAGGTACAGGCTACCCGCCTCCGGAGGAGCATTTTCGACAGCTGCTCGGACCGCGTTGACGGCAGCGACAGCCTCGGCATCCGCAACTTCTCGCAGGGTACCACAGGACCCAAACCCTTCGCAAAGCTTAGTGCCTCCGCTGAAGATCGCCCAGCCTGCTCCTGTTCTGCCGTTCTCGTCGCGCGAGCCATCTGAGTAGGCCCATGCAGTGTTTGGGTTTGACTCGGCGACTTCTCTTTGGTGCTGCTCAGCAGCCTCCTCTTTGTCCAGCTGCGGGGGCAGGGGCTCCGGTGGGCCCTTCTCTTCTGGAAGAAGTTTCTCGGACTCGTGTATAGGGTTCGGAAGCATCTTCTTGTACTCGTCTATGTGACCACCTTGTATCCGCCCTTTTTTTTTTTTTTTTTGCATAGTCTTTATACTCCTCATTACAAGCCGACTTTACCATCGAAGAAAGTTAGTCCTCATTAGTGTAGTGGTGATCATACCTGCTTGTCACGCAGGTGACCTGGGTTCGATTCCCAGATGGGGAGTTTTCATTTTTGCACCCTAACCCATACCTTAGGGTCCATAACCCTAAAGAAATTTGACTTTTTGTGTCTGTCCGAACCAAGACTCCCTCCCTCCTAATATCCGCCCTGCTATCCCGTGTAATGCTTTTCGTGTAGCTTAGTCACGTAAAATAAAGTTAAGTCAAGCCCGCCCTGCGATCTCGCGGTGACTAACTGCATCTTTCTCTTTGTCTTCGAATCTCTATCCCATCGTCCTCGTCCCAAAATCCAGCGCCGCTTCATTCCAGCGTCTAAAAGACCTGGCTCGATTCTATTTTTAGAACCCCATCCCCTCGTGGGGTCTTGGACTTTTGGTAGGCTGGAGCTAAGACCCTTTCTTCTTCTTCGTCGTTTCTTTTCAGCGCGACAACGCATTTCTCTCTCTCTCCCGTGCTTCTTCCTGCGGACACAAAGCACGAAGCGAGTGGCTTTTATTTTATTTTTAATTCTTTTTCGCCATCTCAGCCTGCTTCCCGACTCTGCGACTACAAACACTGCGGCTTCACGATCATGAGAATGCTGCTTGGAGTGGGATGAAGTCCGTCTTGTTCGAGACCTTGTCTGCAGTCTTGCTCACATTCTTTAAGTATATCTTTCAGTAACTAGTCAACCAGTTATTATCTTTTTTACCCTTTCTCTACCCACTGGCCAACTTCCTTGTTGATCTGGCCAAAGTCACGAGACTCGCCCACTGAGATATCTTCGCCGCACCCGAGCCACCGAATAATTACCCGGAATGTCGGACAATGCTGCGGCTGCTCTCAAGGGCGCCAGTCTCGCCTTCCGGTCCTCTGCCGAGCCCCGCACCCAGTCCCCGCCGCCGCCGCTGCCGCCGCCACCGCCATCGATATTTACAAAGCCCAAACTGAAAGCGAAGCCCAGCACTAGTTTGAAATATGGCGCACAACTCACATCCAAGTCGCTCCTGGCAAACGATGGAAGCACCCGCGATTCTGGCTCCATGGCTGCGCTGCAGGCCGCGAACATCAGTACAGGCACATCTGTGCTCCCGGCCAAGTCGACTATAGCCGGCAGGCACCCGGCGCGCTTGGCGCGACCGGAACTGAGCCCGCGGCGCGCCGAGTCACCCGGATCGTCTGTGGCGACCGCGACATCAGGGATGGCTGCGTCGACTGTGCTTCCGGGCGTTCGGTATCTGTATCCGCCGGGCGCAACGGCCCAACCGGATCCGAAGTCGCCGTCGTATATTGCCGCGTCGCTGGCTGCAAATCGTGCCGTCTCACCGGACCCGTCTCAGGCTACCCGGAGGTTCACGACTGCAACAAGAGGCGAATCAGTGGGGTCTAACTCTTCGTCGAGTACAGGGCAGAGAAGGTCAAGCTCTATGGCTCTTTGGAGAGATAATACGCCTTCCGTAGTCTCTCTGACTGAGTCATTATCATATAAAGAGAAACTATTGGATACCTCGTCAATCGGACCAGCGACTTCGCTGATCGGCATGTTTGAGGGAAAGAAACCAACGGAAACTAGCCTTCCGGCCGTGAACCAGAACAAGTCAAGGCCAAAACCAGCACGCCATTCGCTGGCGGCTTTACCAACAAGTAGCCAAGGCTCTCTAGACAGTCTTAGATCACCAACACCAAGAATAAACCGTGACGTAACCTCACCGGCGCTCGTAGCAGCTCTCCACGCCAGCACAAGCTCGTCCCCAAGTCGACCACAGACGCCACAGAGCAGCAGAGAATCAGTGTCCCAAGCAGCGCCGACAACAGCCCCGAAAACCACGGCGCAGCGTCGGCAGCGGACATCTAGACCACCAACTCCACCATTGTCGCGCAACCTCTCGAGGCCTCCAGCCTCGCCTTCGTCAACATCATCAAGACAAAGTAGTCCTCCAAGAGCCAGCTCCCCACCCCATTTTTATGAACATAGACATGCCTTCTCCGTTAGCAGCATACACAGTTCTCCTAGCTCCCATGCTCGACGACATCACACAGGTTCAAACTTGGCTCACTCACCTGAAACCCACAACTTTACATCTACCAATACTTCTGCAATGCCCCTGAATTCCCTCACCGATGCCATGCTTGCTTCTGCCATTGCCGCTAAGCGCCTCACACCCAGCAGCACTGGAACTTCCAGCACAGCCGGCCTACACAGACACAGCCGCACTACGCCCGGCGCAACGCCCGGGAGCACATCTACATCCACCACTACAGCCCGACAGCGATCGCCGCACCTTTTGTCCACGCTGCGCAGCGACCCCCGCGCGCCCGAAAGCGACGAAAACAGCGCCGAGCGCCGGCGCAAAAAACACGCACTGTCCAAAATTGGCGCCAAGGGCAAGCATCGCCACCACGAAGGCTCGCGCAAGCGCTGGCGCGAGGAAGTCACGGAGCGCGAGCGCAAGCGCTACGAGGCCCTGTGGGCCAGCAACCGCGGCCAGTACCTGGTTCACGCGCCTGCGCACCCGGCTCTGACGCCGGCGGCGGCTGCGGCGTTGGTGGCGGGGACGACACCGCCCGTGCATGGCGAGGCTCAGGGCGACTATTCTTCTTCTACTGCTACTGCTGCAGCTGCGGCTGATACGGGCGCCGCGGACGACGAGCGCGACCTCGTCGCCAACGTGGTTGTCCGCGAGCTGTGGCGCCGCTCGCGGCTGCCGGCCGGCGAGCTGGCCGAGGTGTGGGACCTGGTGGACCGGCAGGCGCGCGGCGCGCTGAACAAGCAGGAGTTTGTGGTGGGAATGTGGCTGATTGACCAGCGGCTGAGGGGGCGGAAAATTCCGCATCGGGTGCAGCGGAGTGTGTGGGACACAGCGAAGACTGCGTGGTCCAAAGCGTCGTCGCATAAAGGGCAGAAGTAGCGTGGGTAGGCTTTTGGGTCAGGGAGGGCCAAGGGCGGGCGTTGGAACGGGCAATGTGCATATAGCCAGTTCATGGATCACGACATGATGCAGCTAGAGCTTCAGAGTTGACTTATTCAATTAGAATTACGAAACAAAATAAATATTATAGAATTCTTTTTTAAAAAAAGACAACTTGATGTTGAAATTAGCCAGAAAACCAAGCGCTCGGTGTCCTACGTAAATGAATCCTCTGCTCTCTGTGTAAGTGCCCTGGCACATTACTTGGTCACTGTGCGTAACTAGACATAGATGGGCTATGATTGCCGTGCTCCCTGTTTCACTTACCAGAAAATAAACGAAAAAAAAAAGGTCATTGCATTATGTATTCCTCTTCTACAGCCACATTGTCTTGTCCGGATGAAACCCATGTTTGGGGTCTGGCGCGCGCTTGCTTTCGAAGCCGTCGTCGTTTTCAGGGAATAGATAGCCGCGCTGATTTGCCAACAGCGTTGTATTTCCACGGACAATGGCATTTGAGTAGTGCGTGTGGCCGTAGACCCAGGCCGTGACGGCCTTGGCATCCAACGCGCCCTTGAGCAGGTCGGTGGCAAAGGCGCAGCTTACGGGCGACCCGGCCTTGTCGGGGGCCGAGGCACCGGCCATGACGGGCGCGTGGTGGGAGACGACCAGGATGCGGTCCTGCGGCTGGAGCGTGGGAGTGATGGTGGCGAGCTCGGCGCGCAGCCAGGCAACGTCAGAGCGGTGGGCGTGGTTGTGGGCTTCGATGGACCAGTCGTCAATCTTTTTGAAGTCCGAGACGCAGGCGCGCACGGCTTCTGAGCTCTGCATGGGGATGTCGGACCACAGCGAGCAGCCGAGGACGTGGATGCGGCGCTTGGCGTTGGCCTCTGCTGTCTTGGTTGCTGTGGCCAGCGAGTTTGGCAGCGTGAGGATGGTGCGGTCTTGTTGCAGGAGGACAAAGTTGGGGCCGAGGCGGCTGGCCATGGCGCGGGCTAGGCGTATGCCGTTGGTGTAGGTGGTGCCGAAGAATTCGTGGTTCCCAGGGACAAAGAATACTTTCTCGAACCGGCGGGTTTGGGCATTCAGAAACTCTTCCAGGCGGGGGTCGGTCAAATAGCCAATGTCTCCGGCTAGGATTAAATACGGGGCGGTCGGCTGGAACTCAAAGGTGGCGTATTGGCTGCAGAGTTCCAGGTGAAGATCGGACATGTACTGGAAGGCGTAGCGTGAGGGATCCATGGTGGTGATACCCTGGCGGTCCGAGTCGATCCCGGACAGGGAGTTCCACACTGCCGAATAGAGTGACGAGAGCATTTTGATAGGCGAGACTGCGAGGACAAAGAATAAGACAAGAAAGAAAACGGCGTCCAGCAGACTGTTGGGTTCTTGAAAAAAAAAGACAAGAAAAAGAAAAAAAAAAGAGAAAGGCTTAGTCAGACCAATCAAAAAGGCAGATAAACGAACCTAGGCTCTCCAGATATGCGCGGGCCTGCATAATCCGCTGGCAGACACCAGCAACCCGGCTGGCATACACTTCCCTCTCTCAAGCTTTCGGCTACTCAAAGGCTACTCATGGGGCTGCAGAGTCTTAAGTCGCGTGGCTGTTCGCGATGGTAGTGTGCAGGGGCGCGTCTGCTAGTGTGCGAGCTAAGAGGCTCTCGGCGGGGCCCGGAGCCTGCTGATTTGTCGAAGCCGGACGATCTAGAGCCAGAGCTCTCGGTACTTGCAGCGGCTTTAGCCCGTTTGGGCCTGGTCGTGCGGGGGGGAGCTTTGGCGTGCTGGGCGAGCTTTTCCGGGAGACCCTTGATGCGTTACGCGGGCTCGCCTCGTTGAGTGTGGGCGGGCTCTGCGTGACTGGGAGCCCAAGTGAGGCTGTCTGCGCAGCCCGAGATGGGGCGGAGACGAGGCTTCTGGCTGACTGGCTGGGCCAGAGAGGTGCGGATTGCCACGTCGATAGTGGACGAGGGGTCTCAAGCGGATTCAGGATTGCAAAGCAAACACGGAATTGCTCTCACTCCACTAGCAGCTCTTCGACAATAGCAACAAGCATTACGCGCAGAGAGAGAAGCAGGGCGCCGTAGACAAAATAGAGCAGCCCACAGGCCGATAGCGCGAGGTTAAAGTAAGCAGAAGGCATGACTATCCAGCAAGTCTGACGCCGATGGATTTCAGCGCAGGGAATCAGATGATTGGGTGCCTGGAAACTGAGGAAGCCAGATTCAAAGGGCTTGTCAAGTGCAAGTACGTTATGCAGCAAGAGTAGTTGCACAAGACAGCAAACGCCGGACAAAGAAATGGCCCGGCTTTGTGACGTGCAAAAAAAAAAGTGGAGAAAGAAAAGTGGACAGAGATCGGACCAAAGCAGAAAAAGCAGCCCGCCAAGCGGGTTGTTGCTGTGATGGGGAAGCACGGTATACCGGATGAGATCGAGGAAACTGCGGTTTTGCGGCGCCTTAAATTTTCACTTCTTGCCGGTTCTGCTTGTCTGTCGTTCTGCTCCTTCCCGTTTTGCCATCATGGTTTTTTCCTCCTTTTTTTTTTTCGGAGCCACCCCGCCGTCTTGAGTTCTCGGCATCTCCATCTTCAACATGTCGCCAAACCCACGGCAAAAAATGACCATTGGCACCGCCATCTTCGGCCTCCTTTTTCTCTGCGGACTCATCGGATTCGCGCCCGTCACGGTGCGTGTTCCAGTCTTCCTGACCACTGTTGGCATCAGTTGCTACCAACACAGGCGCCTGTCCCAGGTAACGAAGCCGAAAGATGGCGGCTTGGATAACACCCCGGACTGTCTGCCGAGCAAAGAAAAGACATCCGCTGGCGTACACGCGGCTAGAAAAGAATACGCAGGCGTAGAGTCCAGGGATGCAACCCAAAGTAATGCTCCGGCCGAGACTGTTAGTGAAAGCCCCGCGCAGACTGGGCCGGACCCCGGCCGTGAACAGCCAAAGTCGTCAAGCGAGGCTCCCCAAGTCTTGAAAAAGAAGACCAAGAAGAAAATCAGAGCTTTTAAATCGCTGAATAAAGAAACCCCTGATATCCCAGCTCAAAAGAGTGCTGACAACCCGGAAGCCAACGATCCTGCTCCTGGTTCTTCTGAGACACTCGACCCCTTAACCCCCGATGATTTTGAAAATGCCATAGCCACCGAAGCACCTAACGGCACCAGTGAATCATCTTCAAGTCCCGGTGAACATACAGAAGTAGGCCAAGAGAACAAGGAAATGAATGCCAGTCTTTGCCCTGATGACTCGCCTCTCCTCCAGAAACAAGACCTCAACATCGACATTGTCATGCATCACGGTTCCAGTCCGGATACACCCTGTGATGACGACTCGGCCTTCAATAAAGAAGCTTCATCAAACCCCGAGCCCCAAGTTCCAGACCTATTGAATTTTCCGTCGGAGCCTGAAACTCAGTGTTGTGATTCCAATCGGGAAACCCAGACTAGCCATGGAACTTGTGGGTTCGAGACCAAAGATGAGGACGAGGATAAAACAGAGGAATGCGCTTCTCCAGTTGAAAATGATAATGGCGATGCTATCGAATCGCAAAATATCGCGGACAGAGATCTTGGTTGGGCAGATGATATCACTGCCACAACTCAGTCTCAAGATCAGTCTCAAGACATGAATACCGATCACAAATCGCCTATAGAAAGGTCCAAACTTGATGGGGATATGTCAACTAACACGGCAGATAGTTCCAGTGACCTCAAAGTTCCCGATGATGATAGTGAAACATCCGGTCCTTCTCTGAGCCTCCCAAAACATTCGAAGGCTCAAAGAAAAGAGAGGATGAACAAAGAGGAAGGGCATGCCAATTGGGCAAATGGAGACGGAGTAGATGGGCAAGACAACCAGGAAGAAGAGGATAAGAGCAAGGAGGTAAACGAGGAGAAGGGGAACAAAGCAGAGGGCCAGGCTCAATTTGAAAATCAAGAAAACAATGCCGAGATGGATGAGAAAGGCACCGGTCAAACAGAACCTCCTCCGGACCTAACCTCAGGCGACAGCGAAGACACAGAGCCGGCACGCTCCACGTCGAGTTTCCAGCCGGTCCAGACCGAAACACGTGTTGCCTCCAAGCCCACATCTGACCACGACAACAGCTCCATCGACATGACGACCACCGCAGAAAACTCCAACAACAACTCGGCAGCCGTAGACCACAAAGTGTCAGACAGCAAAAAGGCGCTCATGGAGAATCTACGTCACTACATGCCTGAAACAATGGCTATACTGGGAGATCTCCGAAAACGTGAGCAATCTAATCAAGACACCTGTTCCTCTTGGGCATTGCTTCAGACAATCGACTTATAGACACTACTGCTAACAATACTGCTGCATGAGTGATTCGCCACTTCAAAAAGTTGGAGGGAACTACGCCAAAGCCCAAGGCACATAGGCGTAGGCTGGGGAATCGATACAAGGCATTTCGTCAACGGGAAACTATGCACAAGCATCATCGCATTAAGCACAAGAAGTACTGTAGGTGAACTTTTCCCTTTCATAGTTCACCAACTTGTCATCTTGGAATATGAATACTCACGAAATCCCGTTCTCAGCCCTCGAAGGAAAAACCATTGCACGTGGCGGTGGAGTGCATATCGCTCTCTGTGACAATGGGCATATTTTGAAAGAGGGATCAATGGTGCGTCTAAACGAAGAGCTAGCCATGTCTTTTGTTGCAAAGCACTGCCCCTCTATCCCAGTCCCCGAGGTACTCCATTCGTCATACGAAACATACGGCCGGATCTTCATGACCCAGCTTCCCGGCGTGCATCTCGACAGCCTATGGCCCGATCTCAACGATGCCACCAAGCAGCAAGTATGCGAGGACATCTGGGCGCTGATCAAAGAGATGCGCAGCGTCAAAAGACCCGACGACCACTTCCCGCAGCAAATGTACGTGTCGCTAGACGGCGGCCACACCATCGACGACCTCCTCGGCGTCGACGACGACGACCCGACGCCCCCACTCTACACCGACAACGTCCTGCGCACCCGCATCGAGCAGCGATTTCGCGACGCGCACAAGCGCGCAGCCAAAGCCGCTAAACGCGGCCGCTACGCGACTGCCGCCAAGATCCCCCGGCTGCCAGAAGACACCAATATCCTGCGCCTGCCGCACTGCGAAAAGGCGGTCCTGACGCACGGAGACCTGTGCCCCCACAACATCCTGGTCGACGCGGAGACGGCGCGCATCACGGCAGTCTTGGACTGGCAAAAGGCTGGTTGGTATCCCGATTACTGGGAGCTGGCCAAGACTCTGAACCCGTGGAACGATCCGGACTGGAAGGGCTGGATGAAGCGGACGTGCCCGCTCAAAGAGAAGTGGGATCTCAGTGGCATCATGATTGCTCGTCGGTTCCTTCGCTAAGGAGACGATGGGGCCAAAGGGGACGGTGGCTATCCGGCAGGGAATACCATGCAAGTATGTGTGTACGTGACCCAGAACTAGCGTGTACTTGTTTGCATACATGGGCGTCAGAGAAGTGCGTTGGGGCGAATATCGAATTGCTCACGAGGCCATTGTCCTGCATTAGTTAGTGTCTCCATTTGGAGCTTACACAGGTTGCGTGCCTTATCGATAGCGACACGTGAATCAATGACGTCAGTGCAAGTGTTCTCATGCTGGTGATTATACTCGGTGCAGTTGTCATTCGTATCTAGAACTCCAAAAATTGGGACCAATCATCGCATTGGAAATGTGAAGTGTCGCTTGATTCTGAGAAACTTGACCCTGTTAATAAAGACAAGAGTCAGAGAGTTCAGAAAGGACAGAAAAAAAAAGGGACTCATCTCTACGGCAAAACTCCGGATTTCGGCCCTCCCGGCCCGATACGCTCAGAAAAGGAATGTGGAAAGAAAAATCACTTTCCTGGTGTATCATTGGCTTCCTGCTCTTTGGGGGTTTTTTTTTTTCTTGACAGGTTTCTTCGCAGCTGCCTGTTTGGGAAGTGGCACATTCCGGAAAGTTTACAAGCAACTGCAGCAGATGACCAACCAACTAGGTTAGTTAGTCCATACAAAAGAACATTGCAACTACCACCACGATATCATTCTGTGACATGGTGGTTGGTGGCTGTAAAGGGAAATGACGTTTGAACCGCCGATTAGCCAGATCTGCATGCCGAATCGGCGGACTTTTCTTTTTCCTTTTTTTTTACCTCTTTTCTTTCTATAGGATTCCAATGAACACGCAATAAAGAAGAGCGCATCTGCCAGCCAAAGCCGGGAATGGAGAACGGGGGGAGACCCTTTTCTTGTTTTCATTATTATTATTTTTGCGCTCTGCGCTAGCTCAAATATCGTTTGCAAGGGCGCGTACACACAAATCCAGCGTGTCTGCAGATGGATATACCGGCACTTGTTCCCGCCCACCAACCCAAGAAAGACGGCAGACGGCCCTATTCCCAATAAATGAACTCCATGATGAATGACCTAGCTCGTGCAGAAGAGACAACGAAAGGGCGGGAAAGGCGTAGGCTGGGGGGAGACTGACTACTTACTACACCTGAGAAAGACGCGGCAAATGTGAGCAACACAAAGGACAGCCTGGGGAACCCGTTCATAACGTGACGGAATCTACTCCTTCGGGTCAGCCAAAAAAAAACAAGAGCATTCATGGAGCTGTCCTCTTTTCTTATTTTTTTTTTAATTCGCTCACGTGTGCTGGAATCTAAGCCCTCAAAGGGAGCTTTGGTGCTGTTGGATGGTCTGGTCTCGTGGAAGCATGGCTTGGCCAGACGAGGAAAGGAGGCCTCAGGCCACATCTGGCCGCCGCCCCAGCACCATGGAGGCAAGGCCGAAAGCTTGAGCAATAGCAAGCAAGAGTACAAGTAACAATGAAGCAACAGAGGCTAGAGTAGTGATGTGTAGTTTATTGCTTCTGTAGATAGATAGAGATCGAGGCCGCACTTGGCTGTGCTCTCCAGAATATAGTCATCATAAACTATACAAACTTTCAGCCAAACAAAAAGAAAAAGAACACCGGAAAACAAGATAAGATGCCCATAAAACGCCAGCGAGATGCCTCAAGTACCACAGTGGATATCCCTAGAAAATAAAAATCAACAGCAAGAATCAACAAAAATGGTAGAAAGCAGGACGCAGATATGCAAATGCTGAAGTGGTATGGGCAACAAGCGCAAAAAGAAAAACACGAAAACTGAGACAAAAAGAAAAAAACAAAGTGAATAGACGGCAGTGAAAAGAAAGCTCTGTGTTGCTTTGCTGTTGGTGTCGTATCGTACTGAGTCCTTGCGGGTAATCTTGTGTGGACTGTCCTCCCGCCCTGTGCTATGTCGTATAGCTAAGTGGAAGCCAGGACTTAATTTCATGTGTAAAAAAAAGAAAAAGAAATGCAGAAAAGAAAAAACTAGGCTTCGGCGATGATTCGGAGCGGATCTGTGTGTTGGATCTGCTCTTGGGCCAAGGAAGATCCCAAAAATATGAAAGAAGCTAGTCATGGTCTGGTCATGGTCGTGGTCGTGAAAGAAAATGCATAGGGAAAAAGAAATATGGAGCAGAACAAAAAAAACAAAAAAAAGCTAGACGGCTTCGCAAGCTTCAGGTGTGGGTATTTTTGAAACCCAGCGTTCAGGGATACCGTCAATAGTGACCTCGCAGATTCTCGTCGGTTTTCTCGGCGGTAGGGCCCAGCGAGCTCGGCCAGGGACTGACTCATCGAGCTTGCCGTTGCGGCGCATGGCCATTTCCAGGACAGCAATGCGGATAAAGTCGGGATTCTCGCGCATTTCGCGCTGGCGCATACCGCTTGCCGGGGTACCGGGCGCTTGGGGGGCTTGATGAGGATGGGCCTGCTGTGCCGAGGAAGAAGAGCCTGACGATGACGTCGATGCCGGCGGTGGGGATGAGTGGCCCGATGATGAGCCGCTAGAGCGTGAGCCATTGCGAGACTTGTAAACCTTGTACGTCTGCATTTGTATAGAGGCAGTGTAGGGCCGGAGAGGGTTCTGCATGGTAGCCATTGCATCTGTCGCTGAGGCAGGGCGTGGCTCAATGCGGACAGATGACGTAGGGTTCAGGTAGCGACGCAGGGCAGCCGAGGGTTCCTCTTCCAGAACCGGTGGGCGGCGCTCGTCAGTAAAGGGTACCCTGGGATCAATTGTGAGAATAGAACGCGTGAGGAAGTCGTCGGGAGGAATAGACGAGAGATTAATGCTGGAAATGCTCTTGGCAGCATTCTTGATGGCCCGTAGCGAGGCAGTCAGATTCGATTTGAACGCTGACCGAACCATGCGAGGAAACGGGCTAGCAGCCATGGAAGACTTCTTTGGGGCCTCAGAGGAGGAGTCATCGTCGTGCAAGTCAAAGACGCGAAAGTCCAATTCATCTACCGTGACAGCCTTGGAAAGAGGGTGGGCCTCGGGCTCGCCAGAGGGCGAAGAAAGGGGCTCCAAGGGGGCGCGGGTAGGACGCTGCTTGCTGCTACGCGAGCGCGAGCGAGAGACTGAACGAGAGGACGGGCAGAAAGCGTCCCACGAAGAGCCCAAAGACGACGGGGTGCCATACACAGAAGAGCTTGCCAAAGAAGGCACAGAGTCCAGAGAGTCGGTACGAAGGCCGAGAGTAGAAGCTATATCACTGTCATAAACAGATGAATCTATTTCGCAGCTAACCTCGTCAGGAGGCAGAAGAAGCATATCAAGAGAGGTCTTGCTCAGCTTGAAGCTAAGCTCTGTGTCAGTAACACGCTCCATAATGGAGTCAACTGTCAAGGGCACGACATCCTTCTCTAGAACGCGGCGTTGGCTGCGGTTACGGCGAGGCTTAGGAATGTCAGTCAGAGCCAGGAGAGCAGCAACGGATGGCGGGACTGAATCAGGAGCGTGAACGTCGACCAGGCGAGAGCGGGGTTGGTTTGTTGAGGAGCGAGAAGAACGAGCAGAAGATTGGCGCTTCACAGACTTGGTATGGCGGGTTTCGGACTGGTTCTTGGTGGGAATCTGAACAGGACCAGTAGTCGAAACAGAGCGGCCTGGCAATTTCATGAAAATAGGCTGAGTCATGGACAACATGCTGTCTAGAGCAACCATTTTGTCTGAAATTATTTCCTGGCTAGGCTGGATTGAAGGGGAGATAGTAGTAGATGCTGAAGTAGGAGAGGGCTCCGGTTGTTGACTTTGGTCATACTTGTTTTTCCGCCACTTTATTATTGAAGCAGGATAGGAGGATGTTGATGGAGATCGAGACGGAACTACAGAATCTGCAGTGGGATTGTTGGGCGAAGAAATTGGCTGGAAGACCAGAGAATCAACGTTGCAGTCCAGAAGGGAAGGTGTCGAGGAGGCCGATATCGAGGAAGGAGATACGGGCCTAGATAAAACACTAGGAGACCGAGGTTTACTAGGCTGATAAGACGGAGGTGGATGGCTAGAAGAAGAAGCAACAGTGTTCCTTGATACAGCTATAGCCCGTGGCGTGTCACGTTGAAAGTGGTTTTTCTGACGTTGCCGGTGTTGAAAATGTTGGTCCTGACGGTTGTAGTGCACAAAGGAAGCAGCAGACATCATGATGGGCAAGGAGAACACGAGGACATTGGCCACTATAAGTATACCAGGGTCGGTTGCAACGGTGCAGGATTTCGGGGTAGGCTTGTGTACTTTTGCTTTTTTAGGTACTTTTATGAGTCGCCTACACCCTGGGACCTCGTTTTAGCAAGTGGTCGGCCGATAAGAAAAGCAAGACAGTGTAATCAGGGTTGATAAATAACAGAGCCGGGGCGGCAGAATGCCGTAGCGTTGTCGCAGCTTGTTCCTTTGAGAAGAAAAGATAGCCAGAGAAGAAGGGCGTGAAGATTGCGGTGATTGCCGGGGTGGGCCTAGAGCAGGGCTTCGGCTTCGTGGATCTTGGTTGTCTTGTGCGTGGTGAGAGGAGCAAAACGCCGCAGTCGCAGCAGGAACAGATTTGAAGAAAAAGCAAGCTGTCCGTTGCTAATCAGACAATGCTGAATAAAACAGGGCGCTGAAAAAGACGTGCGTTTTGATTCGATGGGTTTGAGCCGTGTTTTCGTGCTTGTACGTAACCTAAATGCCAGACCATGAGTTGGGCCTATGACGGGTGTTTGCCTTGTCTGAGGGAAGGGTTCCTGGCAGGGATGAATATACTTTCAAACAGGCCAGGGTGAAGAGGGAAAAAAAAAATAGCACGTCGCTCTTGGGCTGAGAGAAGGGGGGGGTGAAACGTGAAATGATGCAGGCAAAAGGGGGCGTGTAGAGCTTGGTAGCTGAAGGAACTCTGGTGACGTTGTCTTGGTTTCTTGTTTGCTGAGACTCTGAGACTATGGCAAAAGCTTCCCCCACAGAAAAATTGAATTGTCGCTTGAGGCGGATTGGAATCGAGATAAGGCCAAGAACACAATGTAGGATGGGGTCGATGTGCCCGCAAAGCTGTCAAATCGGAGATCCGGAGTGAGATGGCTAAAAGATCCCGAGCGTTGGTAAAGTTGTAGAAAAGCAAACAGCAGAGCCAAGACGGTGCTCAGAGACAGCAGAACACCAGAAGGGGACCGGCAGAGAGTAGATCACAGGTGTAAAGCGTGTGGTTGAGTATAAGTCGGTCTAGACTTGACGATGCTTTTGGACATGCTAGTTGCCGAGCTTCTTGGCAGTTCAAAGGCCCAAAATGCTAGTTCGAAGAAAGCAATGTTAGCTTGGCGTCGAGACGGTCTCCAAGTTTCAGTATTTTAGTCAGATGGTCGAACCTTTTTTTTTACTCAACTTTCTTATGCGAGTAAGTCTGAGAAAGATGTTGGGCAATGTGCACAGTGGGCTGGCTAGAAGACCCAGAAAAAAGCATGTAAGTAGGCGGCGTGGGTGCGGCTGTGAGCCTGTTTGTTGGCGACTCTGACGATAAGCGCGACGAGATGACGAGACAAAGATCAAGAGACTCAAAGAAGTCGTCGGCGAGGGGGGGCAGGCCAGATTTATAGTAGATACGGGCGAATATGTGTGGGAAAGAACGCGTGATGGATGCAGAAGGTACGCGTGGGCGGGCGATGAAGATAAGAAGTCTTGGGCAGGAGAAGGGCAAACGTAGCACACAAACCCGGAAAGAACAAATTGGCAGAGCAAACGAAACGGTTTCACGAGGGTCTTGAAAGGAAACAAGCAATTGTCCGTCTTGGAAGGGACGGCAGGCAAGACAGTGGTTGGCAGCTTCTGGCAACTACTGCGAGGGAGGAATTCAAGTCACTGGCAGATGATTCAACTACTGGATCTGTAAATATACACAAGTGCGTTGTGGATGAATAGTTGCTGATAAGGCAACCACGGCTACATGATGATAGCAAGAACGGCAGGTCATGGCAGTTGCTGAAATAGAAATAGCACTAGCATGGTGCACTGCGTCATAGGCCCCTTCCGTGGAACATAGTTGACCACAAGATAACAAGATAAGGGGAGACACAAAAACGCCGGGTGAGGTGTTCATTTCAGCCTCTGTTGGCTACTCTTTTGCATTCTCGAGTGTGTCATGTCAATACGAAGTCGAAGCCGACTGGGCAGACGGCCACATTGTGCCCTGCCCAAAGATATTAGGCACTGGTTTCTGTCGTTGTTCGCAACGCTTGACAGGACGAGCACTAGATCAAAGCGCTTGTATTAGTTACTTGTCTTCCTGGGCGCATAAGGCATGGCAAACGCAACATTGGGACAAACAATGTTGCAATTTAGCTGCACACATGTATGCACAAGAAAAAAAAAAGACACCATCCGAAGCTTGGATTACAACAAATTGCCCTTCAATTTTAATCAGACGACAAGTCGCCTTCTTGCAGGCAGTTGCTTGGGCACAAATCTGGGGCCACCAGCCAAGGCAGCGAGCGATAACAGCGTCATTGGGCAAGAACTCAAGGGGGCAGCAGGTCTGTGGCAATGACTCTCGCTTATCCTTCCTTCTCTTTCTCCTCTTTCCTAACACTCACGCTCACATGTTGTAAAGTCTCCGCTTGTCTTGCGGCTTTCCTTTTTTTTCTTTTCGTTCTTTTGTCGCTTGGTTCTTTCTCTTTGCGTTCGAAGCCTCCCTTCCTTCCTCCAAACTTCCGACCCCGTTGGCGCTCTTTCCCTCTGCATTTCCATCCGTCTCAATCCCCGAATGACGATGTCATTGATGATGCTCGATTCAATCTTCCCCGTATCCACCTCCAAAGTGCTGGCAGTAGACTAGGCCCGATATGGACTAAGTAGCCCACAAACTGCCAGCAAAGACAAGGAAAAGGGCTGGTGGGGCTGCCGGTATCTCCGTCGCGAGGTTTATTATGATGTAGCTGCATACAAATCGCTACCAGAAGCCGAACATGTTGCACTCAGCCCTCTGTGTCTGTCCCACAAGGCGGCGGTGAACGACTGAGTTTGCGTCCTGGCTTTCTGCTTCAAGCCTGTGAAATCCCGCAAACGCCAGGTCGCGGTTGATCTACGGCTTGTCTCTGGGCCCCCAGCCAACCCCCTGCCCCAGGCGATTTCTGACTTCTCCCCCACGGCCTGACAAGCCCCAAGGACCGTCCCTCTCCTCGCCGGCTGGTTCTTATCTTTCTCTCTGCCTCTGCCCCCCCCCCCCCCCCCATGCAACAAGAACTAGTTATTCCCTCTTCATGGCATAAGGCAGGGCGCAGGGGCCATGATATGCCCCGGGCGTTTCCTTCTGGAAGCCCCATGAAGAAGAGGAAAAAAAACTCGTCAACATGTACAATGCCAAGTCATCCACAAGTCACAAGCCACCACTAGATAAGACCCAATTCCATTGGCCGGGCGCCGTATGATTTGGCCAGAGGTTCTGTCGCCGTCTTATCAGCACCAGCACATCTTTCCCTCTTCGCCGTCGAAACACCAGCTGTATTGGTCTCGGGTACTCGATACTTGCCCAGCAGCTACTAGCCCAACTGTGGAATCAAGTATAAGATACCTGCATTCAACTACAAGATTTAGCCTGGCCCGGCCCAGCCCAGTCTACCTTTATCGACACGCTACTAGCCTTGTCAAGGAATGCACAAAATCATTCAAGTCCACGAAAGACAAAGACACTCCAGTCCACATTCTTCCAACTGTCTGTAATGATATACAGACCCTACGAAACCCTAAGAACCACAATCCAGCTTCACCATCTCTCGTCTGTATGCTGATCTCGAGCTGCCGCAAAGAAAATCATGTGAAAAAGATTGTCACTCAGTCTCTGTCCTCCACTCGTCTGGGAAGAGCTTCCGAAGATACTCTTTGCACAATAACTTGATAGAAGATCCCTTGCCCCCTTCCCCCTCCTCTTGTTCGTCTCCTGTTGTAGATAAGGCCCAACAACAATCTGGGCGCATACAAAGCAATTGTCATGATCCTGTGCAGAGATTTCTCTCTCCTCCCCTCTCCTCTTCACCCTTCTACGCTATGCCTGCCGCCGGCTTGAGGCCAAGATGGGGAAAAAACATGGGCGGGCGGTGGGGGGGGGAGACTTCTTCCGTCATCGTAGAAGCCTTTTCATCCCGAGTCTGAGACTTCCATCCCACTTTTCTTTTTCCACCTTGATAACTATGGGATGAGTTTTGAAGTGGGGAGGAGGGGCGTGTAGTAGTAGCTGTGGATGTGGGGAAAGAAAAGAGTTTTTTGTCCATGTCCATCGTCAACAGTTCGTCCCTTAAGAGCTCTTTTTTTTTCTTTTTCTCTCAGTGTCAACCCATCCAGGGAAAAGACGATCCAAGTGCAACCCTGCACCTGCAACTCTTTTTTGTCCTTTGTCTTGCGGCTCCATCAGCACGTTGGTAATGCCATGTCACGTCACCGTGAATCCCTCGGAGACCCAAGCACTCATTCTAGGCAAGAGCAGCAGGACTCGACACAAGGCAATTGTAGTTCCAAGTGCCTATTCTTTTTTCTCTTCCCATTCGGAAGTGACATAATGACAGACTCGATCGGATCCTTTGCTCCGGACCCGCTCTCCCCGTTTGTCTTTTTTGCGTTGCTGCAAACTTTGATCACTATCACAGCCAATATTGAGAAGAAAAAAGATTATCTATAAGACACCGGCTATACTAAAGACAACAGAAGAAAAAAGAAAAACAAAATACATAGAGAAAAAAAAAAAGAACTTGTCTAGGTATATTGGGACACCAACTTTCAGGTCCCGAAAAAAGAAACACAATAAGAATGAGACGAGGACTCACTTTCACGAGTGGCTGCGGCTTGTCGTCAGCTGGGGACCTTGTGCATCTTCATCTTCGACTAGGTACATCTCTTCGTGTCCATTTCCATGTGCCGTGACCCGAACACGGTCCGCTGGTACCATAACATGGGCAGTAGACTGATCAGCTGCTTCATTAGCCGGACCAATGGTCCGAGTAGACGAGCTGCTTTCCTGCCGGGCCATGGCCTCGCTGTCCTGTGCTTCAAAGTCTGCGTGGTCGCCGGCTACAATTGTAGAGTCCCGGTGGTGGCCAGCTCCGTGTTTGCCAAAGGGTGAAAAGGAAGAAAACTTGTCGCGCAGCTTTTTGCGCTTGCCTTCGCCGCCAAAGCCAAAACCGTGCCCATGGAAGCCGTGGCTGCGACTGCTGGCGCCAGACACGGACAAGGTGCTGCTAGCTGCTCCGCTAGTGATGGTCGCTGTGTTGGTGGGCCCAAACGGATTTGTTGCACTATTGAGATGGATAGGGAGGCCATTTGGATGACTACTAGTCGGAGTATCAAGATGGCTTGCGCTTGTGACAGGCCGTTGCCATGTATCTTCACCAGCAGCCGACATTCTTGGCGTGAACAAAGACAGCCCGCCTTGGGATGTTGGACGGATCTCATGCGCTGACCGTAGGTTCCGCCCCGAAGACACTTCACCGTAGGACGAGGCGAGAGAGGCAGATTCAGACCGGGGGCTCCCGGAAGGGATGGGAAATGGCGAAGAAGGATTGTGTGTGTTGTTGGAGTGGGGCTTCAGCGACGGCCCGTAGCCCGAGCTTGGGACTGTGCCATTGGTGTTGCTCGTTTGACTCTGAGTCGTGCATCCCGAATGCACGGAAGAGGACCGGCTGTTAGACCGTGGTCTGATGCTTCTACTGGAACTGCGAATACTGGGGGGTGGTGAGCGTGAAAAGTCCACTGTTGACGTAGCACCAAACACACTAGCAGCATCATCACTGATGTTGGAGAAACTTTCGGCATAGCGCGCACTTGTACCGCCAGGTGTAGAACTTTGGCCGTTGCCATTGATGCTATGGATGCTCGGTGCTTTGGCAGCAGCGACAGCAGCCTGTGATAAAATAACCGACGATGACGCATGGGCAACACCCTTGACCTGGGTGGCGGCAGCAGTTGGAAGATGGCGCAGCTTGTTGCCAATGATGGCGCCAGTATGAGAAATCAATGCTCGAATCACCGCCTTCTTGAGAGCTTCAACCAAGTCCAAGTTAGACCAAGTCTTATTATGCCACTCGATTTGCGGCATGCGGAAGACAAGATCGTGAACATCCTCAAGATTCCGTACATCCTTGCCCTTGTAGCTCAGACACAATAGCACTGAGGGGACGTTGATGTGGGCAAATGACATGAATTTGTTCGCGCGGGCCATCATCTTGGTCACATCATCCGAGTGCGAGCCACGGCGACGTCTGCGCCTACGAGACGGCCGTGTTGACGTCTCTCGGCGACGGAGCCCAAAGCGACCCCCCTTCCCGGTTGCATCAGCCCCGGAGCCGCCATGGCCAGAAGTTATAGAGGTCCCAGAAGAAGCACCTCCATGTAACGCTGCCCCAGTAGAACTAGTTAGGCGAATTGGAGGCGGGCGAATAAGACCCGGACGAGAAAGCGACGATGTAGTTGGCTGTGCTGTGCTCCGCAGGGACTCATTGGAGTGCTTTTTACTAGGGAAACGCAAAGTATTGGCGCGCAAGGGCGTTTTGGAGGCCTTGAAGTTGCCATCTGTGCATTCACCTCCAGTCCGAATGCTAACCGACTTTTGTCTGCGACGATGTCCTCCATGGCCAAAGTGTGGGCCACGATGCATGCGATGATGACGTTCACCCGTAGCCTGAGCCGAAGAAGTAGGAGCTCGAGAGAGCGAGGTAAGTGTTGGTCTCAGGCGCATCTCCAAAGAAGCCGATGAAGGCGGTGCCATGTCGGTCTCAGGGCCGCTGAAGGGCACAGAACGGAAGCTGTCGTGGTACTCGACTTCCCCGTCAGTACCGGTGTCGTCGTCTGTCTCGGCATCCTCATCATCATCCTCGTCGCTAGCCAAACTACTGCTGTCACCATGGTGCTTGATGATGAAGGGGGATACATCCTTGGGGGACTCTCCGTCATTCATACCAGGGAAAATGTATTCAAGCAGCTTTTTGCCCACATCCCGTTCCAGCTGAATACGCATGGGGAAAAGGTTGACTTCAAAATCTTCCATGACTGTGATGCCAGCAATGGCCTCCAACATGTGCCAGTACACTTGTATCATTTTCTGACCTTGGAAAAGCGGCGCGTGTTTGGGGTCATAGTATGGGCTGATAATTTCAGGATACAGTGCGTTGGGGAGCAAGTTCAGGCCCAGAATTTTGCCAACCTGAATCAGGTTATTGTGAGACCCGTCCGAGCTGTCAGTGCGATGATACTCGAGATCACGGAGCTGCAGCTCTACAAGCGGTTCGCTGGTGCCACGAACCAGATGCCATACAATATCCCGTGCTGTGATACTCCAACGCAACAGAGGCGTACTCGTTTGCGCGCTGCCGTACGTGTGTTTGCGCTGTGAAGATGTAATGGCCTTCATCATGAAGAAAAGCTCCTCCTCGCAAGCAGCCAACTCGTTGCTAAGCGTTATACGATCTTTGTGGAGGTTGTTGGCTGAAGAACCATCACTACGCGACCCGCTAGCAACACCGCGAGGGAATGTCTGAAAGTGTTGTCGGATGCGTTCTAGCTGGCGAATGCGATTTTGCATCTTGCTGACCGTTTCGGGGATGCCACTGAGGTCTGAAAAGTCTGACGCTAGCATAATTTTTTCAAGGCGCTCGCTGCGGATCTTTTCTGTAGGCTCGTTGTACATGAGAAGGTCTAGCACAATAACATACATGGCATAGTACTGCGACGAGTTGCAGAGAGCCCGCGCCTGTGGGAAGTCAACCCAGAGGTAGTCCATACGGCTGTCAGTAGGCTCCTTGGCCGCTGGGTTAGCCGCGGCCCCATGCCGTGACTCGGGATTGTCGGTGTTGGGATTAGTATTGGAAGTGGAATTAGCCGTGGTATTTGTTTTACCCTGGGAGTCGTCGTTATTGGTGGATGTAGTGGAATCAGGGGCAGCGCTAGCCTCGGTGTTGATCTTGTCGTTGTACTTGAGACGCAGTGTGTTGAACTTGTCGTAACGTAGCATGCCTGATGTCTTTTGCACCACACGCTTGAACCCAAATGGATCAGTTTCAAAATCAAACATGACTTCCATTGGAACCCACGGAGGCCACATGGACCCTAGAGGAGCTCCATAAGAGCTCCCTCCGTATGCGCCCATGGCCACCAGCTGCGAGCTTTGGAACCACTTGCGGTGTGTGACAAAGAACTGCGTGCTGTCCATGTTGACCAAAAACCTTCGCTGGACCAGACCACTGACATTGTCCGACAGTCGCTTCTTGTCCATGACCTCGACCACTTTAAGCTCCATGCCCTTGGATGTCAGGAGCACGACATTCTTTTGGTTCTGGTCGCTTTGCAGCTGGATCTGAGGCGCAATTAGCCGAACATGGTAGCTCTTCTTGGGCATGAAGCCAGCTGAAATGCCAGATGACAAGTCTGATGAGCAAGCAGCACGGCCATCCTCCCCATTATTATTGAAGATGAAGCTGTTTGTGCTTGAGTCGCGACGGGCTCGTATCCGGGGGTTAAGGCTGGAATTGGAGCCACTGCCAGCGGCGTTGATGCTGGCTCCCGAAGTAGTGCCACGATCCCGGTCTCTCTCACTACTTCCACCACGAGTAGGATCCAGGTCGCGTGAGCTACCAATGCTAGAGCTACCAGTTCTGTGACCCAAGTTATGATGGCCATTGTCACTGTCCGCAGACGACTCGCCAATGAAACGTCGTCCATCCTCCATAAGCTTGCGTATCGCCTCGTCGGCCTCGGAAGAAATTGAAAACTGGTCGGTATCCTTGACATTGGTATGCGATCCGTAAACATGTGAACTACTGGATTTACCACCTGCTCCATAAGACATGGCGGTAGCCGAGCGCTTGGGGGCATTGAGCTTCGCCCGCTCCTGCTCTTCAACAATATCCAATATGAACTTGACTGCCGGCCGCGAAAGATAGTACACCAGACCCCGGCGCAGACTAACCTGGTCAAAGTAGCGTAGTACAATGTTTCGTAGCTCATTATTCCACTTGAAGTGCAGGTTGTGAATGACGAAGCGGTTGTTGTAGTCACTCTCAAATTCAGCACCTGTTGGCAGCTTTATTGATGCACCCGGGGGCATAGTACCCGAGGAGAAGGACGACGTGGAAGATAGTCGTTCATTTGTCTTTGGCCTCGGGCTGTCGGAACGGCTGTCAAATGAGGCTCCCGAGACAGACGCTGTTCGCACCGAAAGACCAAGAAGCATGTGTTCCAAGAATGCTTTCTTGTGGAGAAAAATCTCGCCTTGTCGCCGCAGCATTTCCAGCTGGGCCATTGACTCTGGATCGTGGTCTCTCTTAACAGCCTGAACTTCAGCCTCATTCATAGCCAGACCATGATTGTCCATTTGACCCTCGAGTCGGCTCAGACGGTCGTTGACCAGCCGCTCCTGGACACGGCGTGGATCATCGTCGTAACTCATGATACAAAAGTGGGTAGGCTCGTTGCCAAAGGGGCTTGTGCGATCAGGATCTCCAGCAATGACACCTCCAATATCCGTTTGCCTAAAGTATGTCAAGCGAGGAGAAAAGGCAAGTGGCAGAATATTAGTGTCCAGGTTGCACTCCGACGGCAAGATCCAGTCGAGCTCAACAAAGTCATCCATATCGATCCAGGTCATATCATTGTCGGGAATGGTGAAGCGTGAGTTATCAGGGCCATCGTCCTCCTTATCAGAAACGTCCTGCTTCATGCTGCTGCTTGCATCATCGTCCGCTGCCGTGGATCGCATTTCGGAGTTGGAGTTGGAATCACGCTTGGAAGTACCCATGGTGGCCGAGACAGCGCGGATATCCGTCGAAACCAAGTCAAGTTGTGCGGCGTGAATCTTAATACCGCTCGTTCTCGACTGTGTTTTGCGTCCATGATCCTGTGTATTGAACTCTTCGCGCCGTTGATGCAAGTCCAGCATGAAACTGTCGAAGCGCACCTTGAGCCCCGTGGCCATTGACCCATCTTCCAAATCTGTCTCTGGATCCTTGTGCTTGTAGATGTGTGTCATGAACAGAGGTGCCAATAGCAAGTTATATTTGAGCGTAGCCACATGTCGACCAAATTTCTTGCTGCCCTTGTCGCGGCCGGGCCACAGCTTTCCTTGTCGGATTGGTAACGACATGCCACCACCAAAGAGTGACAGCCACTGGTAGAAGTGCGTGAAAAATCGGGGAGTCATGTGAACTGTGTTGTAACTTCGCGAAGGCTGTGGGTTAGTAGCCATCCAGTCACGATCGACTGGAGCCCTTACAGCGATGGACAGGTGGATGTGAGATGAGCGGAAGCCCCGGAATGTGTCATAGGGAAGGCCAGAAACTGGATCAGGCTTGGCCTTGCTAGGCTCCTGAAGAACCACATTGTAGTGAGGTTTAAAGTCGAAGCTGCGCTTGCCGTTGGCAATAGCCTGTTCAAAAACAAGACCAATCATCCATTGCACTTTACCACCAAGCTTCATCACCACTTTCTGGAACGCCTGGCTAGTCATTGGGCCGCCTTCATCGCCTTCCAATGCAGGGTTATCATCTTGGCCATTTCGGCGCATCATGGCGCGTATTAGTTGCGCGTAGTCAGGAATGGCTAGCACGTATTCACCGCTATTAACAGTAATAAATCGCTTCGGATCATCCTCGGCGTTGAGGTTCAGGCGAACATCATTGCGCCAGCACATGAGGAAACCAGCTCCAGTGCCCGTTAAGCAGTACGGATCGCGTGTCCCCTTCAATGATAGAAGAACATCACCGTCTCCACGCCAGGCAATATGAATACGAGAATGGAAGCTGAGTCGAATCTTGTCCCAGAAGCCAACACGCTCCGAGGGGTCCAGTTGAGGTTTGGTGAAGGTCTCAATGACTGTCATCATGTCTTGGATGGCAGGCTGATAGCACGGAGCCCATGTGATGCGGGTGGGAAGCGCAGTGTTGACATCGACGTTCATGTCAGAATAAGTCTTGACAGCGCCAATGGTACGCCTAATCTCCAAACTATAGCCGTTGGTTTTGGCCCCCTCAAAGTCTAGAACATGGGGTTTGATGATGTCAACCCACACGGACCGTAGATAGTCAGGGCCACGGTATTCTTCGGCAATAACAAAGTTGGTTGACAACGAGAACGCGCTCTTTTTGGTCGATTGGGTGGCATCAAGCGGTGGTACATGAATAAATGGCAGCGGGTAGTCGCGCAATGAAATCCGGGCTTCACTTGTATCAATGGCTATGTGCAGAGGTACCAGAAGGGAGTACTGTGTATCCTGGGGGATGCCTTTTCCAACGTTGTGCATAAAGGCCGGTAGATCTTTGAGAGGGAAAGATGGCTTATCAATCGTGATTTGCAGATCAGTGAAGTATGCATAAGCCAAGGCAGCGCGCGGAGGAACTTCTAGGATTTTCTCAGAGTCCTCGATATCATCAGGCATGTTATCTGGACCCCAGGCTGCACGGCGGAATTCACGTGTTTGTTCTTCAGCCAAGGCACAAGCACGGTCGATGCGCTTCTTCCAACTGGTAGCATGGAGTGCATCAAGTTTAGCCCGGGCCTCCTCTAACTTGACATGAGGACTAGCATTGCTTGTGAGGCATGGCATGTTGTTCTCGGGGTCATATGACGGGCCGTGGAGTTTCAGATGGCTGCCATGGTGGTTGGAGTTGGACCGGTTGCGAGAGGTATCTTTGTCTATGCCTGATGTGCCGACAGATGTTTGGCCACGCTTTTGTTTGGACCGACTGGTTTTACGAGACTCTTCTCGTACCATCTTTGCCTTGAGACTAAAAGCCTCTTCTCTGGCCAATCTTTGTTGCTGTTCAACTAGGCCGGCGCGGTAGATAAGTCCTAGCTTCCACTCAAAAGCTCCATCTTCAATCTCAAACAAAAAGGCTCTGGTGCGGATGGATATCCGAGGAGGAACTTTGGGCCCGACGGGGCCTTTGTCAAATGGGAAGCTCTTTTCCCCATTAGTCTTGAAGCGATAGTGAAGTTGTTGTATACTCTTCATCGTGTTTACTAGGTTGTCTGTAATTCTATTCAAGAGAACCTCGTACGGAATGGCAAATCGAATAGACTCTGCATAGAGCTCAACCAGCCGGTCAGCAACATAGCCGCCACCAGCCACCTTCTTTCGCGATTGGCGGTAATCCAGGCGCGCTGCCTTGATACTTAGAATGCGTGACCAGACAGTGCTGATGCGGGGAGAATTGACATTAAGCCTTATGAGACGGGAAGTGAGATATGGTGCAGACCACCGATGGCAGCCGACTTCAAGGTCAAATACTTGAAGCAACATTCTAGGTTCGTGGGGCATGGTCGCCTTGATTTGTACCAGGGATACGTTGACGTCTGCGGTAAAGAGCTCGGGAATACTGGAGCTATGGAGTTGGCCTCGACTGAGAGACAAGGAGGAGGGAGATTGAGGAGGTGAGAGATAGCCCATTTCGGAGCCCAAAGCCGGCTTTGGTTCTGCCGGGGACTCTTCATCGCCGTCGAGGCTAGGCATGGGGGTGAATGCCTTTCTGAGTACCATCAAAGCAATTCCAATGGCATAGTGGCGATAGAGTGACCAGTTGATCAAGACGGCGCGCATATTGGCCTGAAGATGGAAGACTGGCCCATGAGTATCACTGGTGGAACTAAGCGTGATCTCGGCACGCGGGCAGCTGATGAATGGTTCAACTTCAGTGTGGCTAATAGACTCAATGATGAAGCCTTCCAGGCCTTTAATGTGAAAGCCTAGCTTCCTACCATCTCCCGGCACAAGACACATCTTTTTACGTGGGGAAGGTGAGAGGGGTGACTTTAGGATGTCAGTGTCGGGCGTCATTGAACGACTACGAGTGCGCCGACGGGAATTATGTCGCTGAAGACTGTCGAGACGCTGAGCGCGGTACTCTGTAGTCAAGGAATCAAGTTGAATGCTGATTCCGCGCGTATCCTCAGATACATTTGGATCGGTGCCGGCAACCTCCATGCTGACATCGGACATTTGGATCTGGACATGCAGAAGCCAAGACGGGAGTTTTCGAAGGAAGTTCTGTTTGGTTGACGGACGTCTATTTCTCTTCTTGTCGCCCCGGACGTCCTGGCGTAGCTGATGAATAATTTGCCGGAGGCCCTCTATGAATTCAGGGCGCAACATTTTGATTGTAGATGTTTGCAAATTGCCATTGACGACGACATACACATCAGGTGCTGCACTGAGCTGGATCTTCATGTCAAAACTTTCCGTCTGTGTCAGGTCCAGTCTTTCACCACTGGCGGTTTGGTAATATAGCTTGTGTGTCTGCAAACGCATGGTAGATGCGAGAGAGTAGTGAAGCTCCTGTACGGCCGAGTGGAAGGACTCGATTTCGAGGGAAACAGAAGAGACCGAGGATATAATGAGATCCGAGTCATCCGAATCAGCCGTTTTTTGAAGCGGTGAAAGCGAAATGCGCATGACCGGCTCATGCATGGAAAACTTTATATTAGCTTTGGGAAGCAGGCGAGAAATCAGATGGTGGTTTTGCGGATTGCCTGCCACTGGAGTTTTCATGGTCCGCCGTTTCGGTTTGGATTTGAGTAGCCGTATTAGAAGAGGGATATGGTGTGGGCTAATATCGAGCGAGGGCGAGGTGATAACTGAATTCGCAAAAAGTATATTGGTGCTTCTCTCTTCGGGACTCCCGCGTTTCACGAGTTCAACGGTTTTTGAAGGCAGTGTCGTTTTCATAGTAGTGGTAGCCATGGGAATGTAAATAAGTCGCTGATGCTTGCCAAGCCCATCATTGATTCCGACCGATATTGAGAGAGCGGCTGCTAGAGCCTCATGAGCAATATCATTGCTAGCAAAGTACATGCGATGGGCTGGTGATTTAGAATTGAGGCGGTGTAAGTCAATACCAACTTCCTTCATAGATGCTGTCATGGTCAAGGGGGACGCTCCGTGCTGATCATCTTCAGCCTTCTTGGACACGGCGACATAACTGACAGTAAACTGGACTTCTTTGATTCCACGAAGAATTGACATGACAAGCTCTTTGGAGTCGGCTACTCTCTGCAGCAGGTCATTGTCCACGGATGAGTTGAACGTCTGTATTCTCTGCGGCGGCTTAACTAAAGACTCGGGTTGAAAGGCATCATTGAGGCCAGGCGCAGCGGCAGAGTCACCATTTGCCTGTCCGCGTTCTTTGGTAGGCGTGAGAGTCGAGACAGCATCTTTCTTGACACGCATTTTCTTGAAGTTGGCTAGAGAGACAGCAAGGTCGTCCCATGGGATATGCACGCGGCCCAATTTGAGAGCAATGGAGGCATTGCGCAGTCCATCCAAGCTTTCAACCAAGAAGCCATGGACGTTGAGGGTGATATTGTCAACAATGTCAATGGATTCTTTTCCTTCTGCGGTGAATAGCACACTGCGCACAACGATGCTCCATTCGGCCTGCTCTTTTTTCTTTTTTGCCGAATTGTCGGTCGCATTGAAAAACCACGAACGGTCGACAAGTCTCGTACGAGTATCAACTCCCACATTGAAGCTTCCACACTGTATGCTGCCCACGCCCACCATGTTGATGCTAGAGTTAGTGACAACGAGGTCGATCAGGCGCAGCCATTTGATATTGCGGTGCAGCTTCTTGATTCTGTCTTTGAGCCTCGTGAGCATCTCCAGGGTCTTGCTCAGGGATGATGGCGCCGAGGGGTCCGAGGCAGACCTGGCAGAGTCGGCAGGGGCGGTCGGGGCGCCGGTTGTAGGGCTGAACGGGTCATCGTTCTCGATTGGGGAGTTGAAGGCGTCGCCATTGCGGGTAATTGTTGGCGTAGGGGCCGCGATATCAGTGTCGATCGGTTTGGGCTTGGCAGGCAGCGAGTCCGAAGGGGCGCTCGGGATATCTTCGTCTTCGTCAGTGGCTGAGTCGCAGCCATCTTCGGGGGGGGTGCTGCTCTCAAGTTGGGTGCGGTTTATGGTCACGGCAAGCTCGTCAACAACAATGCTAACCCAGGTAGGCTGGGCAAAGGTCGGGCGGTGGAGATTGAAGCCAAGACCACGGATATCTATCCGGATGCCATCGCGGGGCGTATACGAGATGCGGCGCAGAGAGGAGAAGCCGAGGCGCTGGATGGAGACGCCGGTGAGAATGCGGAGGATGGCAAAGAAGACGAGCGAGCAGAGATACAGCAGGACTGCTACGCCGAAGACGAACGAGGGGTTGAACAGGGCCATGGTGAAGCGGAGGCGGGCAATGGCCGACCGGTTTGGGGGAGCTGGGATGCACGCACGGGCGCTGGCGCTGGCAAGAAGACGAGTGTTGGTTAGCGAGAACTGGCATGTGGCGGCTGGCAAGACCGGGACGAGCCAGCTACCGGCGGATAAGACTCGCATTGGGGAGGTCTCTCTCTCTGATACGTATGTACGTACCTTGGGATGGCTTGCGCTCTAGTAACAGGTGAAAATCGCAGCGCTCAGCCCCATGGCGCCTGGACACAAAGCAGAAACGCAGCAAAGGACCAGAGACAGAGACACTGGACGGCGCAGGAGCTACAGCAGGACGAGACAGAAACTCAAGGCAGAGAGCGAGAGTCGCAGGCTGATTTGGTGAGGCAAGATGTGCGCTTGTTGTGCTGGATTTTCTTGCTGCCTTGGTTGCCTGGTTTTCGTGTCTCTCGCTGTTGGTCGGTTGGGGATGGCAGAGAGGAAGGTGCGGAAAGCTCAAGCTGGCAATAGCTGAGCCGTGGATGGCGTGGATAGCAGGCAAGTGCAATGCAATAATGGGGCAGTCACGTCTGCACGCACCTACCACTATTAAAATCCTAGTCCAAGTCCGCCTCAGCTTGCAACTATACATCGGTTGGTCGTTGGCCGCTATATCAGTATCTGCCACTTTGCTTAGTGGGTCTGGGTGGGCTTGCTTACCAACACCAACGCTAGGCCAGCCAGGGGCTCTAATTTGGCAGGAATAGGAGTTTGGATTGTCGTGTGTTACAGACCCTACCGGCTACAGCAGCTAACCCTTACATCACTTGCCCTCCATGTATGTGTTCAAATACACAACTAGCGGCATCATCGGATGTGAGTTGCTCGAGATGACGTATCAGCAACGGACAACGGTGCTTGCATACTTGGTTACTTGCAATAAGGTTTATACATTTTGAATATAACTGTTTTCAATCCACCAATCCACTGATTCACCCATGAACCCCCACTCTCTCTATCTCTTCAACGTCTTCTGCTTCTCAGCATCAGTAGCCACATTCCGTCCCTCAACCAACAGACCCTTGCGCTTGCGGACTCCGTCCATGTACTTCTTGGCTACATTGTCCTTATCAGCCAGCTCGCCGAGATCCTCCAGGTCATCTTCTGTGAACGGGACCCAGAACGGATCCTCATCCAGAATCTCAAACCCGGCAAAGATAAGTTGCGGCTGCGCGGCACCTGAAGTGCGCTTGCGTGTCTCATCGGCAAAGCCAAACGCCTCAGCCACCGGAAGAGTAGCCTGGATCGTAAAGAATGGCGTGCCTTCATTCATGCTCTCGGCAATGACCCGACCCCGACGCCGCGTGAGCACGTCGTATACACGGCCCAGAACATCCGTAGACGCCTGAATTTCCACAGTGTACATGGCCAGGAGCATGCGCGGGGACCAGTCCATGAAGCCCGCTTTAAACGCCGCTTGGAATGTCTTGATGACCTCGCCAGTCAGACGGCTGAGCTTGTCGCGGGCTGACGTGCTCTCACCCTCGGGAAGTGTAATGATAATCTCCTCAACAAAGACAGCAACACCCTCCACAGGTTCGCTGCATAGAGGCCCTTGGTTCGTAGCAAGCTGGAAACCGTAGGAAATCTTGTCGCCAAAATGGTGTGCGCTTAGAACGTCGTCCAAGGCTGGAGCATTTCCAGGCGCAAAGACATGAGACAACACCTGGTCAGTGGTAGCATCGATGAGTAGGTTAGGCCCGATTCTGCGCGGACCAAACGATGCAATCTTGTCAACCAGTCCCCACCAGGCCTCTCTACCTTTGCCTTCTTCGAGCACTTTGCGCAGGCCCTCGCGAAGCTCTGCAACAGAGAGACTTTGTGACGCTAAAAAGTCGGCATCGATGTCATCCTCTTCCTTTGTGTCGACATCGCCATCGATGCTGGTACTTTGCGCTTTCTTCTCAGAATAAAGCTTCTTGATGGAGTCGACATTCTTCTGGAGATACGCAGTGACTTCTTCAGGCAAAGGCTGTACGCGGAGTGAAAGGGTGACTTGCTTGGAGCTGGTAGCCATAACAACTCCACCGCGGCCTAGCCCCTTGTTGACAGGGGGACGCATCTCCTTAGCACGAACAATAGACTCGCGGTAGGGGACAATGGGGGCACCAGCCTGAATCTCACACCGAGAAAAGCGCTCTTTCAAGTCTGTTAAACAGCGCTCTAAATGCAGCTCACCAGCCGTCAACAAGACGTGCTCTCCGGTCTCAAAGTGTTCGTACTCTGCACAGGGGTCGCTCTGAACAAGAAGCTTGAGGCCCTCAATCATCTTGTCAAGATCCATGGGGTTCACTGGTTCCAGGGCAACGCGCACAATGGGCTTTCCAGCCATATTCACACCGGCCAAATTGGGCGCGCCGTCTCTCTGGCTGCACAATGTACCCGACTTGAGAATTTTCCCATCCAGACCGCCAATGCCAAAGACACAGCCAGCCGGGACAGACTCGAGAGCCTCAAGATTACGACCCATGAGCATGTAGAGTGCCTGCACTTGGATTTCTTGCAGCTGCTCGGCAGCACCAGGTTGGGCTGGAGACCACTTTGGCGGCACGACATAGAGCTTGTCGCCCACGCTGACGGTCCCAGAGTAGATGCGGGCAAAGCCAATGAGACGTTCAGGATCAACCTCCTTTTCTTCAAGCTCCGGGGAATAGTTGTCAAGGTTGACGTCCTCTAGGGACTCGATGATAATGTTCATGTCATTTTCGCTTTCGGCAGCCTGTTTACGTGCGAACTCGGCACGCTTCTTGCGCGCCAGTTCTCTTGCTTCCTCGCTAGACATGGTGCCGGGCTTGCGTTTATTCTCAGGGAGTTCGCTCTCGGGAACAGACACAACCTTACTGACGTAGATTACTGTCGATTCTCCTTTCTGCGACTTGAAATTTATCATGGCATCTTTAATCGCTCCATTGATGCTTTCCGCACCAGGAGAGTCTTCCAGTAGTGCAGGAAGACGTTCAAATTGCGCCTGCTTGGGTGAAGGAAGAGACTCGACCACGGAAACAAGCACGGCAACAGATATCGGAAGCCAGTTGGCAAACACAGATGTGAGACAAACGCGGGGATCGCGTGACTTTAGTATATGATTCGGGAGAGAGATATTGAGCGACTTCAAGATCTTTTCCAGCAGCTCCGGATCGCCTTTGCCATGATCGCCTCCCACAGTGGCATTGTAGACAGCCCAAATAGGCTCAAGGACTAGTTGCACAAACATGGGCTTTAGAGATCGGCCTTTGAGATGTTTTTGCGCCAGGATTTTCTTGGTCTTGGGGTCTAGATAAAAGTTTCCCCAAAGCACCTTTTCCATATGGCCGCGCTTGATGCCCAGTTTCTTTTCGTAGATGCTAGCGAACTGGCGAACAGTAAATGCCCAGCCGTCTATGGCGCTGCTGAAAATGACATTGTTCTTTTCTGGCGCAAAGTAAATGTCGGCATCGTCCTTTTCTTGAAACCCGTCATCACCGGCGTTTTCATCAGAAGCGTCCTTTGTCATGGCAGCAGCAACTTTGGCGTCCACTTTCTCTCTCCAGTTCATGTCCTCTTCCATGCGCTCGCCCTGGAAGAAGCTTCCAAGAACAGCGTTCACTTGTTCTAGAAGCTTGGAAAGATGTACGTATGCCTCTCCGGGGGTCATTTTGAGCTCGGTAACCAAGCGATCGATTTTGTTGATAACAAGCAATGGGCGGAGCTTCTCAACCCATGCTTGGCGCAGTACAGTTACTGTCTGACTGCACACACCCTCGACAGCATCGACCAACACACAGGCACCATCGCACAGCCGGGAGGCTGTTGAGACTTCACTGCTAAAGTCAATGTGGCCCGGAGAGTCAATGAGGTTGATCAAGTATTCCTTTGCTTCGGGTTCCGCTTCTGGGGCAGAGCGGCGCATCATGGAGAAGTAGAGTGAAATGGCCGAAGACTCCATTGTGATGCCACGCAACTGCTCGTCTGGCCGCGAGTCAAGATACCGGATCTTGCCAGCAAGCTTTGGCGAGATAATGCCGTTGGTGGCTAGAAGGGCGTCGGTGAGCGAAGTCTTTCCATGGTCGACATGTGCAAGGATACAAATCTACCAAGTCACGAGTTTGTTAGATGAGATGCGAGCAGCCTGACATGCGTGGCTACGAAGAGAGAGGACATGCTTACATTCCTGATGTCGTCCGAGTGCCTTTGTAAGCGGGCTAGTTTCTCGGCAGAGACAACAGGCATCGTGATCTTTGGCGGCGGTGCAATTATTGGCGTGTGTGACTTTGTAAATTGAAGGTTGGGAAGAGCAATCTGCGCGGTCTAAAAGTTGGAGCTGCGTATGTTTGAAGGGTATCGGCAAATGGACCACGGGAATAGAGGGAGGCAGAAGTTGGCTGTTGGTCCTATTTCACATCCAAAAACACACCTCTTGTCTCATACAAAATTCTGCCCATTTATCATGGCTGATGCAGCCAGCGTCATAATAGATCATTTGTATGCTTGTACAAGTAGTTGTAAGCCGGTGCAGGCCTATGTATTTATCCGCAATCACCCCTCCAAGACTGGATAGGCCGTTATCGACAGCTGCATATCGGCTTAGACGTTAATATGCATATAGCGGTTACTCGAAGCCCTAACACCTGTTTCGAGCAAATCACAGTGCTTCACAAGGAGACCATTGCCTTCTTTTTCGCAACCCCGCTCCTTTGTGTGTGCTGAAGCAACCGGCTGACAAGCTCTCCGTGCCTTGCATCGAATTCCACGTCTATCCGCCGTCCCAAAGTCAAGATAACCTCGCCTAGAAACGCCCTTCACGCAAGGCCACCGTCCAACCCACCGGCCCACGAATTTTCACCCCACCGAAATTTTCACCCCAGCCCCACGCATCAGGATTAGGACAGTTCCGTTTTTTCTGCTGAGATTGATTGTTCCCCTCCTTCGCAGTCCTCGACTCTGAGCCGTTTCTCAGCACTACTTCTGTGACCCCCGACCCCGAACCGCCAAACACATCAATTCAAAATGGCGACCTACACGCCTTCCAATGTCATGCTGGATGGCGACAGCGATATCGAGGAGGATGCCCTGGTCGAACAGATCCACCACCAACACGATGACGACGAGGAGCAGGACCTGGACGAGGGCCTCCAGCCCGATGATATCCAGGCCCGTGTGCTTGCTGCCGCTCAGCCTCTCGATGTTTCCGCCCCGCTGGACGTCAAGTTCCAAAGCTACGATTCTTACTGCTCGCTCTTTCACTTCATCCTGAACTCGGATGGTCCCGTCGACGTCGAGGCTCCGTCGGTACGTCTCCTTTCACCGGCCTCCGCATTGGCCGCTCTCTGCTTGCTCACCCCTCCATCCACCATCCACCATCCATCTCTATCCACCTACCCCTGGCTACATGGACTGTTGTAGACAATGCCTCGCCCATGCCAACTCTCGTCATTTATAGCCTACTAATACGCTATCCTTTATCTAGTACTACTGGGCTTGGGATGCCATCGATGAGTTCATCTACCAGTTCAACTCGTTCTCGTCGTATCGTATGCGTATCGCCCGCCAGGGCAACAACGAGGAGGAGATCCAGATTCTTCGCGCCAACCCCAACACCTGGGGCTGCTACAGTGTCCTGAACGTCCTGTACTCGCTCGTCCAGCGCTCGCAAATTACCGAGCAGCTTGCCGCCCAGCGCCGTGGCGAGGACCCCATGACTGTTGCCGGCGAATACGGCTCGCGCAACCTGTACCAGCGCCTGGGTTACTTTTCCATAATAGGTCTTCTGCGCGTCCACTGTCTTCTGGGTGACTTCAGCCTGGCTCTCAAGACCCTGGATGACATTGAGCTCAACAAAAAGGCCATGTTCTCTCGTGTCATGGCCGCTCACTACACCACTTACTACTACGTGGGTTTCTCATACATGATGATGCACCGCTATGCTGATGCCATCCGCATGTTCAGCCACATCCTGGTCTTCTTCCAGCGCACTAGCAGAATGCAAAAGGGCTCGCAGCAGGACAGCATCGCCAAGAAGAACGACCAGCTCTACGCTCTGATTGCTCTTTGCGTGTCGTTCCATCCTACCCGTCTGGACGACTCCATCCACACTCCCATCCGTGAGAAGTACGGTGACCAGCTGCTGAAGCTGCAGCGTGGTGGCCCCGAGTCGCTGCCCATCTTTGAGGAGCTGTTCCGTGCCTCGTGCCCCAAGTTTGTCTCGCCCGTTGTCCCCGACTTTGACAACCCGGCTGCCAACATTGACCCCATTGAGCACCACCTGGCTGTCTTTATGGATGAGGTCAAGACCAACATGTGGAACCCCACCGTCCGCTCGTACCTGCGCCTATACACCACTATGGATCTGCCCAAGCTGGCTGGCTTCCTGGAGGTCAAGCCTGACGAGCTGCGTTCGTGGCTGCTGGTCAACAAGCAGCGCACCAAGCAGCTTCGGTGGAACGAGAGCCTGCGCGGCCTTCTCGACGGCGAGACTGTCAATGTTAGCGATATTGACTATGCTATGCAGGGCGTAAGTTGAAAACTCTTGGACAACTACTCCCACTTTTTCGCAGTAAACATGTCAAACTAACGTTATTACAGGAGCTTATCCACATCTCGGAAGCCAAGGTTGGCCGCAAGCTGGTTGACTGGTACCTCCGCAACCTGTCCCGCACCTACTAAAAAGCCGACAACAACACACCATAGTGTGGACAACCTATGGTGGAATGTAAAAAAAAGGTAATCAGGGAAAACGAATCATCAAGACAAGAATGAGACGTCATGAGAACATGAAGGAACGACTTATTATCACTTGCGGGGCAGTCAGAGGGTATGCGGCATGTCGTTATGTCGGTGCATTCAACAAAAAGATGCACAGATGGGACGCATCCCCGCTTTCCCTTTCCTCTCCATCAATTTGTTTACGTGTCTTTGTACCAGTTCCATCCTCTCTTTGCCCCTTCTTGTTTCTTCTCTTGCATTCCCTTCTCCCTTTGTTTTCTTGGTTGCTTGGAGTTGAGTGAGTGAGAGGAGGGTGCGTGTATATGACACGGATACATTTGTATGCGGTCCTAAACGGCGACAAGGGACGGCGGAAGAGTGCAGGGCTCAATACGCCTTCTTTCTTCTCAATCCAAGTCTTGTTCCTAAAGACTGACAACTCTCTTGCGGCCCTTGTGGCTTTCTTTTTTTTTCTCTTTGGTTTCTTTTCTCATTGGGGGTTGAGGCTCATCCAAGTCTCTCCATCTTCGGTTGGTTCCTTTCTGCTGTTCCTATCTTTGTTTTTTTTCCTCCCCGCTCTTCCTCCCATCTTCTTTGTTGCTCGTATACTTTGTTTTGTGGTCTCGATGGCGGGACCCTGGCGAGCCTTGAGGACGTTGTGTGCGATCAAGCCTTTCTATGGATAACAATATGGAGAGATTGAGCCAAACACATGGCACATAATGAAAGGAAGAGGGGGGGCGTGAGAATGGGAAGAGAAAAAGTCTGGTTTTGTTTAGCTTTACGCAACTAAGGGCGTCGAGGAGTCTTTTTGTGCTATTTTTCTGATATTAGGAAAGTGGGTTGAATCTTTTTTTTCTTCTTTTCTTCTTGTTTCTACGTTTTTACATGGCGCCATAACTACAACTCGAATGCATGTGAAGCCAAAGCAATGTGACATGAGGCGATTTAGTAAAAGAATAGGCTGTTCCAGCAGTTTTGGTGTGTCTTTAGCACGTGATTGACATTTTGACCACATACACACACACGCAAAAAAAGACCGCCAAGACAAACATAGAAGCCGGAAGCTGAAAACACACAAACACACAAACACACCCTTCCACAAAGAAAAAAAAAAGCAAAAAAAGAAACCCCTAAGAATGATGTTGCAGCGTGGTCCTGTATACAAGATCTTGGCATTTTGGTTTTTTAGGTCTCTGACGGGGAAAACGAAGAACGAGACTCGGGTGGAAAGACTTGGCATACAGACAAAGAAAGACAGGAAGGGGCAGGGAGAGAAGGGAAGGGGGGTCCTATGCCAAGATTTCCGAGGTGGAAGGAACTTCCAAAGAAGGGATGTGACGGCGATGGAAGCTGGAAGCTGCCTTGATGGCAATCTTCGAGCGGCCAAATGCCGTAGCTTCTTGTCATGTTGTGTAGAAGAGCTTTTTGAGAGATGTATTTCTTGGTGTAAGGCCCGGAGCCCCACATTAGTCCGTTCTTCGGGCGGGTTTATGACCGGGGCTTAGACTCCACTTTAAGCGCCGGCCGTCTTGCCAAAATTTTGCATAGCTACTATATCTCAACAGTGTCTTGTTGTTTTTTCCTTTGGTCTCCTGCTGTTTTTCTTGCTTCTCAGGCTGACATGTCGTGACATTTTGCTTGGGTTGCATTTAAAATGCCATCCCGCCCTTGATGGATGCAGTTGGGCAGCCCGTGGATGAATGACTCCTCGGATCCAGGAAACAGAGCTGAATCCGTTACGTACTCGGCCTACATGCATCTTGGCTTCACCCATTTGCAGGCTGTATTTAAACCTGTATAAAGGCCAGTCAGATTGGTATGCATGCATTCCATACAAGCATAAACAGCCGTATTATTTCCCTAGGCGTGCAAGAGAGGGCAAGATAAGACAGAGAGGGGCACGAGATGGCCTGCCCCAAGACCCGAAGACACAACAATCTTGTGTTTGCTAAGCATGGGGATGAAAGAAACCAGAGCGGTGACTCAAGTCCCAAAGGAGAAAACAAAGACCATGCCCCCCCCCCCCCCCCCCCTCTCCACAAATAAGTCTGCTGTGGCTACGCGGTGAAGACACATGGTCGTCCTCGGTCCTTGGGGCTGGTGGGTTTCTTTGGTTTCCCTGGCTGACTGGCTGGCCAGAAGTCTTGGCATAGGTTGTGCTGGAGGTTACGAACGGTGGATGTGGGTTTATCGTGTGTTGAAAGTGGACCTGGGCTTGCGTTGAGTCGGCGAGGGAGAGCAGGGATCAAGTGACGTGAGCGAGTACGCTGGGAAAAAGAGACACGAGCCTGACCTGGCTTGGCTTGCGGAAGCAAAGCCGATGTGAACCAGGCAAAGATTCCAGCCAAGGTAAAAAATAGTTACAACATATAGCCGTGCTATGCATGTGCTTAGAGTCAGCGAGATAGGGAGGGTCCTGGGAAGGGCGAGAAGGTCGAGATTGGAGCAGACAGCGCAATCGCTGCATGCGTTGCTGCAGCTGGTGTGGGCACGTGGTCTGCAGGCATAACGGCGGATTCTCATTGAGAGTTCAAGGCACGGCAAGGGAGACAGACATAGACATGGTTGTGACTAACTACTTGCAAGTCAAGTGCACATACACAGCAACCTCGTGGAGTTACACATGCTGAGACTTTGGACTTCTTCCTCGGACTATCATGGAAGCGATCGGCTCTAGCCCCCAAAGGAAACAGGCACCAAGACGAATCCTTGTCCAAGTGCATATATAGGTAGTTAGTTACTGGGGAAAATGTATACTTCCAGTATGCATGCGTTCAACCTGGACTTGGACTTGGACTTGGACTGGGCCAGAGACACAACCATAGGCCTAGATCGGCCTAGTCCATTATGGCTGGAGTCAATGCCAAGAATCAGGGCGACTGGAAGGCCTCCAATGCAGCGGCCGTCACAAAACACACTATTTCTCTGTCCTTGCAGCTCAAACAAGCACAAAAGGAGGGAGTAGCTTGTCAATGTGTTTTGCAATGAATTGCCAGCCGTGAGTTTGGGCCCAACTCAGGAAAAAGGAGAAGGAGAAGGGCCTGATACAGATACATACGCACATACACACATACGTCATGTCATGGATGTGCCAAGAAAGCTGTTGGCCAGGAAAAGACAATGAGCTCCCGTTGTATAGCGTGTCGACGTCTGCTTATCTATTGCTCAACCTGTGCTGGCCCGTCTGATCAAAAGGGGAACGGACTTGACTGACTACTTGGAACGATAGCAAGCACCGGCGGCTGTCTAGATATCTTAGCCAAGGCTGATGCACGCACACAAGGCGAGATAAGCATCGGGCGGGACAGAACAGAGGCCCATTTGCTCTTGAGCATGTAATACTAGCCGGCGAGTACTTCCAGCACGAGTACACCCAGTCCTGCTTCTTGTTGCTGCGCCGTTGGTGCCAGCCCAATAAGCCCCTTTGTCTTGGCACATTCTACGGCTAGATGCGCTGGATGAGGGGAGGGGCCTTCTATCTATGACGACAATGGCTACCTGTAGACCGACTTTTGCCGTCATCTCTGTTTACTTGTGTTCTGTATTTTGGCGCTTCTCTGCTTTTGCTTTTCCTGTGTCTCAAACTTCACTCTCGGGTTGGCCTGCAATGCGGGGTTTCCAGCAGGCTGTGCCGGATCTTGGCCTACGATGATGCCCTGAAGCTAAATAAAAGCACTCGGAGAGGAGAGAGGGGGAACTCAAAAGGATAAGGACTTTCCTCGAGCCCACGATCTAGACCATCGGATCCGATAAATATCTTAAATATCTATACACCAAAGTGCCTCCATCTACGAGACTTTTTTGCACCAGACATATGGCGTGTCGTTGGGTGAGGGTTAGGGCTAGGGTTATTACAGGCTGCCGCCTACTTCACAAGCCAAATCTCGACGGCTTCTCGGGGCGGCGGCCGTAGCTTCAGAGCAAGAACCCCATGAGGACATTGGTGTTGCTTCCTGCTTCCCGCCTCCTGGTTCCTGCCTCCTGCTTTTCATGTTGCATGGACTCGAGCTAAGACCTCTCGGTACATGACAGCAGGAAAGAGTAATTTTGCACTGCCAACAGGATGAACCAGGAACTTGCCTGTTCCAAAGAAGAAAGGAAGGAATGAGTCTCAAAAAGAGCAGTGACCGAAAACTGCTTGCAGTGGAAGTGGTGTAAGTTGCCTTTTTCTGGGGCTGTACATCCATCCATGAGCACATCCATCCATACAGAGGCGGCAGGAGCACCGTACAGAAGAAAGAAGCAAGGCATATGCGGTGCTCAAGTAGATCGGCAGCAGAGACAACAAGAGCAACAGCTCTTTGTGCGGTTTTTTGTTGGCAATGTCGTGCTTGCCTTGGTCTTCGACGATGGGGGGCATAGAAGGCAAGGAAGGCATCCAGCCAGCCAGCCACAACAAACAGAGAGCCGTTTGCCCCTTCCAACCCAACCACGTCACCATCCATCCGGCCCTGACCCCGTCTTTCTTCTCCGCCGTTTCCCCCCGCTGCTTTCGCTTTCTTGACAACCTTGTCACCGACATCTTCAGCGGCTTCGTTGCCCTCAATCTCAATACTCGACATCGTTAGAATTACTTTATTTCCCCTTCCAACCCTAATCGCCCCCTCCCCCCGCCCCTCCTCCCTCCTCGCCTCCCGCGGACGTCTCATCCTTCCTGCATTACGTCCAAAGAATGCGGCATGCAGCCCGCCAATCCTAATTGGATGGCTGCGCCAAAACTCAGACCTACATGCTGTCTGCTTCTGTGTAAGTAGCTGGATCGACCACATCGCCCTTTGCTTGTTCCGTCGCACACAAATGAAACACAAGCACTGCGCTACTGGGACTCTCTTTTGATTCTGTAGCCACCATCTTCTGCTCGTCTTGCCATGTCTCTGCTGGCGTGTGTTTGCCAAGCCCAAGGGGGGTGCCACTCGGCTCGTTTAATGATTTAAAGACCAGCGCACATCGCGCCCCAAGACTTTTCTTGTCGGTCGCTCCCTTGTTCTTCTCGGCTCTGCTCTGCTCTGTTCTGGCTTATTGGCTTCTTGATTTCTTGGCCTTGGCTTTCTGACCCCTACTCCTGCTCATCAATCCTCCATCTCTCTTTCTCCGTCTCCCTCTCCCTACTGATAACTGCTTCTATTTCAACTGCAAATTTCTTAGCTCGAGCTAACAACGGGCGTCGCCATTCCCACAGAGCCTGCCGCGCCATACCCGCCCGAGATTTGGACTCGACTCAATTGCCTAGTCTTGGCTCGCCTTATTATCGCCATCTCGACCTTGGGGTAGCCGGTAGTTTGGTATCCTTTTTTGGCGTTACCCCTACCAAGCCTCACTGCCCTCCAGGCTAGTCTACTTGCTTCTTAGCCTCTCAGCCTCTTGATTCGCCACTTTGGCCTATTTTCTTTCTCTGCAGTTGGATTTGCATCACATGTCCGTGCCTATCCATGCGTAGGAGACACTGATACTGCTGCATACTTGTATATTTCTTCTGCAGCTTCTCGCATCTCACCCGCATTGCCAGTGGTGTGTCTTGGCACCCGAAACTCTCAAGTCAACACACATCCCATCTTTCCAAGCCTTGGGAAGACTTGGGGTCCAGTTGGAACTGCGCCTTTGTATATTTATATATATAAATCGTCGCTGTTTTGGCCATATCCTGACACTTGTCGTCTTTTCTTACCTTTTCGTTCTTCTGAGTTCGGCATATACACTCTTACCTCATTTCAATATCTCGACTTGGTTGAATTGCCTCCTCACTATGTCTGTCCAAGCAATGTCTTCAGGGCCTCCTCCGCATTTAAAGACCCACGAGTCTAATATATCGCGGGCCGTTACCTTTAATGATCCATTTCACCCCACTACCTCGTATCTTCAGCAGCCGCGGACCTTTGAAGAACCTGTTCCGATTCATCTGGTTTCTTCAGCTCCTGATGTCCCCTCCGGCAGAATTAGCGACGTGGAATATCCATTCTGGGTGAAAGGCCGGTCAAAGACTGTTCCGTTTGACTCTAGAGCTTATGCTGGCGCCAACCGCTCGTACTCTCTGGCAAACATCAGACCAGAGTCATGCCACAGAAGACATTCCAGCATTACCATCATCCCACCAACAGCCATCCCTAGTCGAAATTCGACTTCATCAGACACCAAGACGAAAAAGTCGGACCTTGAGCGCATCCGGGATGCTTCTCCTCCGCCTACTAGGTAAGAAAAATTAAAGCTTGCATCTCCCCGATCCGTATGCCCGCTCCGCATCAAAAAGAATATCTGAGTTGTAAATTAAAAAATGCAATGCCATTGCCTAAGCCTCGAGTGAGGATACTGGTAATTTTTGAACGCTCAACCTTCACCCAAGGGCACAGCAAAATCTGGGTCCTTTTTATATCGACAATAGTATTGTTGAGTGGCTGTCAGCTTCTTATCAAAACATATCAATTGGCAGACAACTTTGCTTGCCACCATTTGTATAAGTCGCTCTACAGAAGCATATCCTGCATCCCCATGATGCAAGGGAAAAGACACCAATTAGGGAGACATTGGAAAGGAAGCTGCACATGTAAAGTGACAGACTTGTGACTAGCAGCGCAGCAATCAAGAAATCCTCCACTGAAACAAAGACCGGGAGCCGCCCATGGCCAGGCGTTGTAGCCGAGAGCGATCCTCTTCCGACTCGGTTTAACCTGAGCGAATGTGCCCCGATTTCGCTTTGGCCGTGGCTTGCCTCTCTTGGTTCTTTCCAGACGAAAGCTTGTTATTCTCAACTCGGCATGCAATGCCAGAATGCTTCGTGTTGAGAAGGAAAAACGTGGCACTCAGTCGGAGGTGCGCTTCGATCCGGCCCTAGTCTAGCCACCCACCCTATCCCAGCACTACAGAATCCCAAGGAGCCAGTTGCCCCACAGTTTACAACATGTGGTGTGGTCGGGAGGCGCTTTCTTTTCTCGCGAAAGGAAGCTTTTTATCGCCTTGACTTGAAACTTTTTTTCTTTAGTGAAGGAAAAAAGCTTCAACTTAATTTTCCTTCGCTTGATTGTTCTTTACGGACTTTTTTTTTGGTCTTGGAAACTCTTTTGTTTCGCTCCTCCCCCTCCCTAGCACATTTCCCCCTCTGTCTTTTTTTTATTTCTCTCTTTTCGGACTCGCCATACACCGCAACGGGGAGTGCCTCAATTTGATTTTACTGGGGCACTTTTTTTTTCTTTGCTTTCGTTCAAGCTGCTTGATCACGGGCCTCTACGCACTCTTTTCCTCCACGGAGCGCCAATTTCACCCACCGCCAGAGTCCTGTCGTTCGATTTTGCCTCCTTGATTGCGATTGGAGTTCCTGTCTGCTCTCGCCTCTGTGCTTTATTTGCCATATATTCCCTGGCATCTGCACGTCTTTGCTCTTCTTGTTACCGTCGCCCTCATTGCTCCCGCCATCACCACGCCACTTTTACTTCCCCTCATATTTTGTCTTGCCATCTACAACAAGGCTCTTTTTTTTCTGTCAAATCGACGCTCTATACCAATCCGTCGAAATCATGACTCAACTAACCACACCGGTGTGTGCCGCACCCAGATTTCAATCCCACGTTGCTTTTGGAAATCTCGACTCCCTTGAAACAACAAAGAACAACACTATCGGTATCACACTTCAGACCCGCCACAAGGCGTATCGCCTTCACAAACTTTCTCGAACGTTTATGGTCGGCCTCGACGATCACGAATACTCTCAAGATGCTCTTTCCTGGTTGTTGGACTCCATGGTTGAAGATGGTGACATGGTTGTATGTGTAAGGGTCAACGAGAAGGACGTGAAGCCCTCCTCTGAAGAGGCTTATCGAAAAGAAGCCAAGGAGCTTTTGGCCTGGGCCGAGTCTCAGAATGTCCACAACAAGGGCATACACATGGTACTGGAATATTCTTTTGGAAAGCTCACTCAGACATTCCGAGGGTTGGTAAGTAGATGTGAAGCCGGTCAACAATTTGCCGCTAGGAAACAGTACTAACGACTATTTCTACGCAGATTGAAGTACATCAGCCCGGAATGCTGGTTGTTGGAACTAAGGGCAAAGCTGCTCAAGGTATCCAAGGAGTATGGAACTCCAGAAACAGCTTCTCCAAGTACTGCCTGCAATACTCACCTGTTCCCGTCGTGGTAGTTAGGCCAAAGGACAAGCGTATTAAGAAGAAAGTGAAGCGTAATAACGATGTCACCAGGCGCAGCTACCGCGGCATGCTCGAGTCCATGGGTGGCGTCCATGAAATCGACATGGACTTGAACGAAATGGAGAAGCTCATGGAAACCTCTAATACGGCAGACGAAGAAGCTCACCACGTTGCTCGTGCTCTTGGCTTGCCGGCCTCGTTTGACCCCTTGATTAAGGGCATTGACCCGAATGTGGTCCTGCATGGTCGAGCCTCGGCAGCCAACAGTCGGCCTGGATCTGCCTCTGGTACCTCCCTGCCGTCAAGTCTAAGCAATGGGTCATTCAAGACCAGCCAGGCTTCTACGCCTGAATCCGCACCAGCACAGTCTCGGCTGAACCCCATAAGTGTGCAGACGAGCGAAGAGGACGACAGTGAGGGTGCCGACTCTGAAATGGACACGTCGCGCCCAGCACCCGCTCAAATACAGAATCGCGAGAAACTCCATCGCATGGAAGTTGGCGAGGCTGCAGCGCTTAAAAAAACGACGTGGTCGGACGACGACGAGTAAAGTTTGGAAGCGTGAAGCAAAGCTCTGTTGAGGGTTCACTGTACCAAGACTGGAGAGCTCGTTTGCTTCAACAACTTTTCTTTGTCTACTCAGGCTTCAAGGCAGCCGTCCAGCCCCAGTGGCATCTTGTTTTTTTGCTTTTATTGTTTACACACGATGTGCTCTCTCTCCCCTCCCATGGCGTTTTGTTTTATATTCCGTTTTCTTTAACCAACTATAGAGCCAGTCTTTCGCGGGACAATGTTTTGTATCTCGGATGCGTTTTGCTAATTTGAGATGTTGTGTTCATTTCCCGACTGTTTTTTTTGGGTTTATTCACAAACTAAGAAATATCCGACAGGACGGGCACTTTATGATATTCCCAGAGCGCGTTGTTTTTTTGCTTGTTTGTTGTTTGATGCCGGATGGCTTCACAGAAGTGATAACTAGTTGATAAATATACCCTTTAAGTGAAGTGATGGTCTGACTTTTGTATGTCAAGAAAGGCAATGATGTGAGATTTGTGTTTGTGAAGTGGCGAGGTCAACGACAGGGTTCTGTACACACACATGCACTCTGGGTCAATTACAACACGGGCAGTCTACGGCAACAGTTATCAGGGCACATGTCTATTTAATCCCTCTTCATAGAACCAACTCTACAGGATGAACGAGAAAAGAGAAAAAGAAAAGACAAGGGCGGAAATGGAGCAGTGGTAGCAGTAGAAGGGCAAGTAGATATCTCTCGTGCAAAGCGGAGGAGGGGTTGTAGTGAGGAGGGGGAGGACCAGGGACATGCGGCGGGTAGATGGAAAGCGGGAAGAGGGAAGAGGGGGGAGGGAAGAGAGGGGCAAGTAGAATGACGTAGGTTGAAAGATGTGTGGTAACTAGCTATAGTTACGACGATTCCAGACGGTCAGAGTTATGCGAAAATGTCACAACTCGGGCTTCATGTGACGCTTGTGGTAGGCGCAGCAGGGGAGATCAAGCAGCGCCATAGTTATGGGTGTTTGTTTCGTATGGGGATGGACGCCACATCTCGTAGCGCCACACCTGAGCTTGCCATGTTGCACTTCTTTCTTTCTTTCTTTCGTTTGTTTTTTCTTTTCCTTGCTTGTCTACCCTGCATGGCCCCATCCAACTAGCTGGAGTATACATACGTTGTCGCTGTCGTCATCATTGGTTTCAAAGCACTAGAAGAAAGAAAAAAAAAAGAAAAAAAAACGACAACCTTGATCTTGGCTCGTAGAGAAATGGCACGGCAAACACGCGGAAACGAGATGGCTACCTTGTTCACTCTGTGCATGTGGCGCGTCGTTTCAGTCGCTCTGGCACAAGATGTTTATATAAGCTTACTATACACACGAAGCAGATATCAAAATAGGTTTGCTGCCTCGTCTAGACGATACTCACGGTCTTGGTGGGGTTATGTCCGGGAAAAAGGGCCGCGTCGGTCGGCTTGGTTGTGTTACGTGTTGTGCTGGTGGAGTACATACATATGTACATACATACATACATACATACGTAACTATGCAACGAGGCGAGTCCATGCATGACCCTGTAACCCTGTAACCCTGGGCTGAAACAATGCAAGTGTGAATGGTGCTGGTTTGTCGATCCCGTCTTGACCTGACAGACAAAGACGAAGCCGGATGCAAAGCTGCATGTGTCATGACTGAGAACAAAAGAGCGGCCATGTCCTCGCATCCCGACACTCATTGTTGCTCTTCTTTGTTTTTCTTCTTCTTCTTTTCCTTTCGTGATATACGACGTCTGTGACTTTTTCTTGTTTATTTACTTTGTCCTTGCTAGTCAAGACCCAACCAATCAACAGCTGAGCTGCTAGGCATTGATCGACATCGACGCACCATCAACGTGCTTGTACTCACTAGTTATTTGCTAAGAACTTGAGTATTATTGCTACTGTTTCTGGGCAGCTCAGTTTTTTTCTCTTTTTTTGCCGTCTCTTGATCGTGGCATATATTCCTCTTTCGTCAGGGCTTTAATTTCACACATTTGCGTGCCATACCTTGACTCCTCCCCTCCAGCTTTGTTTGGAAACAAACCCCCCTCAAAAAGAAAAAAACAAAAGACTTGCAAGTCCCGAACGACGTTTTTAGCACAGACGCCGCGGGAAAAGGGCTAATTTGGCATTTTACGACAACAAAAAAAAAAGTCCGGAGAAAATTCCGAAAAAGAAAAGGGAAATAAAAAGAGTACGACGTGTTACCCACTTTAACCAATTTCGCACCTGCCCTCCTGTTGTTGTCCTTTTCTTCTTCCTCTTGAGAGCAGAGCAGTTGCTGCAAGTTGGTTCTTGCCTTGTCAATTAGTTAAACGTCTTTCTCTTCTTCTCTTCCCCAATTTTTGGCCTTCTCTCGCTCTTTTTTATATTCTTTGCAGCTTCCATTTTTCTTGCTTAGCGTCTGGTTTGACGCGTTCCTTCCTTATCGCCGTTTTCAGCACGACTTTTCAACTTCAACGCCCACCGTTCTGTTCCTTCCTTTCCGGGTCTCATCTGACGTAAGGCCATTTGGCACGATTTTCTCTCTTATTTATTTCGCTTCTTTTTATGTTATATTCAATAACTCAAGCTCTTTGATATTCTCGAATTTTGTTGCTTCGTGCGCTTTTTTCCCCTTATTTTTTTCTTCAAGCACGCGCCCGCCCGCCCAGACTTGATTGCTCCGGGTTATTTGCCCTGCTCTGATTGGGTTCTGGTGCACAGCCGCCTTCGTTACTCGACGTCCATCTTGGCCACGCCGCTCTCGCCATCTCGTCCTCGATGACGCCCACCTCGACGACCTAATTGATACACCACACACACACACAACCAGACCTCCCGAGTCCGTCATGTTCTTCAATCTCTTTGCGTCCTGCGACAAGGACGCCTGCAGCGCCGCCCCGCCGTCGGCGCCGCTCTCGTCGCTGCTCCCCATCCTCGCCATCTTCGCCGTCTTCCTCGCCACCGCCCACACCCGCCTGCTGCCGCTCCTCGAGGCGCGCCTGCTGCCCGCGCTCTCGTCCGCCACCATTGACGGCGACGACCACATCCTGCCGTCCCACGCGCCCGCCGGCCTGCGCGCCGTCCACGCCGACCACGCCAAGCGCTCGGCCGTCAAGCGAGGCAGCGCCGCCGTCTTCTCGCTGACCGTCGCCCTAGCTGCCGGAGTCGCCGTGCTGGTCGTCTGCGAGGTGGCCGATGTCTTTTCCCAGCCCGCCCGCGCCGCTGCCATGGGCGTCGCCGTCCCCGCGCTCGTCGCGCTGCTCGTCGTCGTCGCCCCCGCTCTGCACCTGCGCAGCTTTGTTGTCGCTCTGCTCGGCCAGTCCTTTAGCTCCGCGACCGGCCAGGCGCGCAAGCGCACCTGGATCATCTTCTCCGTGCTTATGGCCGCCTGGCTGTTTGCCTTTTACAGCGTCGGCGCCGTCGTGCCCCCCGCCGAGCCCGCGACCGCCCGCAGCGGCTGGCTGAACTCGCACTCGCACGCCTCAACCACAACAAAGACCCGCGACGGCCTGGTCCTCGCCAGCTTGGCCCGCATTGGCGTCATTGGCGTGGCGCTGACGGCCCTGCTGTCCGGCTTCGCTGCTGTTTCCGCGCCGTGGACCACCTTCTTCTCCTCCGTCACCTCGCCCTTCCGCCGCGGCCGCGTCACCAACGTCTCTGAGGCGGCCGTCGCCCGCAAGCAGGCCGCGCTCGACGCCACCTCGGAGCTGCTGGCAGCCAAGCGCCACCGCATCGCCGTGCTCGAGACGCGCGTCTCCTCGTCCGACGACTCGTGCCCCTCGCCCAGTCTTGTCGGCAAGGTCTTTGGCACCTTCCGCGGTCCGTCCACCGACGAGGCCGAGATCCGCAGCCTGCGCACCGAGATTGCCGGCCTCGAAACCATGGCCCACTCGCTCGCCTCGCAGTTGTCCTCGCTGCTCTCCAAGCGCGCGGCTGCCCTGCGCGCCCGCACGCTGCTCGGCCGCGTGCTCGCCGTGCCCGACTACCTATTCGCCGTGTACTGCGTGTACCGCATCGCCAACACATCGCTGACGGCCGCCCACCGGCTCTTTGAAGCGCGCAGCACCAATGCCGCCGCCGCTGCCGCCGACGCCCGCTTCGTCTCGGACCCCATCAGCCGCGCGCTGGGCCTGGTCGCGCTGCACTGGGACCCGGCCATGGACACGGCGGCGTGGGCGCGGCAGTTTTCCTTCCTCATGTCCGGCGGCATCCTGCTGCTCAGCGCCAACTCGGCGCTGCAGACGGCGCACATCCTGTCGCGCTGGGCGCCGCGCGCCCTGCTGGCCCACGCCCGCTCCAACCTGCCGCTGCTGCTCGCGCAGATCCTCGCCGTCTACGTCGTCGCCGCCGCCATGATGCTGCGCTCGTCGCTGCCCCACGAGGCCCGCGGCGCCGTCGCTGATGCCCTTGGCGGCGGCGTGCTGCACTTGGCCTTTGTCGATCGCTGGTTCGAGACGTGGTTCCTCCTGGCTGGCGCGCTGACGGCCTTGGGTATTTGGGTCAGTGGCAAGCTGGACGCCGACGACGAGGACGAATTTGAGGCCGAGGAGAAGGGAATGGTCAAGAGATCATGAGCCCGTCGTCTGCTTTTGTGTTTTTGTGTTTTTGTTTTTCTTTTTCTTTCTGCGCTTGTCTCTTTTTTATTTTCTTTCAACCTGCTGTGGCCCTACCTCCCCGGCGTCCTCCTCGTTTCTTTCCTTTGTTCCCTTCTTGGGCGGCTCGCGCTGCTCGGTTATTGATATCCCACGTCTTAGTATCTCTTACATGTTGTATGTATGTTAGCCCACGAAACTCTTTCTCCGTGCCCCATAGGTCGTCAGTCGGCTTCCCATCGTCTGTCTTCTTTTTTATTTTTATTTTCCTTTGTCATTCTACGCTGTATAATAGATGCGCTGTTTGTAAATTGTTACCAAATAGCTTTTTCTTTTCTTATTCACTCGGTAATGTTCATCTGTGCCTTGCTCAAAAAAATGCATCGTTAGTTTGTCTTGTTCTCCTAGACCAACCTCACAACATAAAACTTGTAAAACCCAGCAACGAACACACGAAAAACACAAATCTGAATCAACAAAACTACACATGTCAAGAAAATAAACAAAAGGATCCTCGGCCCCATCTCGAAACACCCTATAGACTTTCGCCTTCTCTCGTCCTCGGCTGTCTTCTCTCTAGTCATGCAAATCATCATCATCATCACTTCGCCTCGGCCCGTCCGTCCTCGAGGCACCGTGTCCTTGAGATCCACGATGCCCACCCATTGGCCCTGCCCATTTTCATAATCACGTCTTCATCAGCTAGCTTCTTTTGTTTGCTTTTGTTTTTACATCTTTTTGTTTTCTGGACATTGGCCTCAAGGCTTTTGGTATTTCTTTTGCTCATTCCCACACTCAGAGTTTTCCCATCCATCCTGCACAATTCGCTCTTTACGCTACGGCCCGGCCGTTACGCTTGCCGCGGGGCACAGAGACCGTGGTCCAGCCATCATCCTCGACAGGGGCAGCCGCGGCAGGGGCATCGCCAGCGGCAGGGGCATCGGCACCGGTAGTAGGAGCCGGCGAGCCAGCCTCGGGCGCCGACGCAGTCACCGGCGTCGAAGACACAGAGTGCTGCTCGCGGATGTCGCGGTGGTTTTCGCCGCGGTTACCGCCGTGACGATAGTCACCGCGGCCACCACGGCCGCCGCCGCCGCCGCCGTCCTGGCGACCACCACGGGGTCCGCGCACATCGCCACGGCGAAGGCCGGTCGGGCCTCCGCCACGGGCGCCCGAAGACCGCCAGTTGCCGCTCTCGGCCGCGCGTGACGGCTTCTGCTCACGAGGCTGCTGCTCGCGGGGGCGGGGTCCCGATGACTTGATGTCAGCAGGGCCAGTAGAGGAAGTGTTGGCCTTGGCGTACGACTTATCGGCAGTGACAATCGAGGAAGGCTCGGCAGCCTTCTCGGCAGCAGCCTTGGCCTCAGCCGCGGCCTTCTCGGCGGCAGCCTTCTCAGCGGCAGCCTTATCGGCAGCTTCCTGAGCCTCCTTAGCTTCCTTAGCCTCCTTGGCCTTTTCCTCTGCCTCCTTCTTCTCCTTCTGACGTCTCTCCTCAACTTCCCGCTCGCGGGCAGTGGTATCAATGGGGCGAGCAGCACCGAAGGGGTTGGCCTTGGAGTTACCGACAACGGGAGAGGGAGCTATTTCCGAAGTCTCAACAGCCGTGCGCTTCTGCAGCTTCAGCGTGGGGCGGGTAGGGGCAGCAGTGGCCGGAGAAGCGGGAGCCTCAGCAGCACCATCGGGCCGCATGTTGCTACGCCACTGGTTATCACGCTCAGCGGCAGTGGGCACGCGCTCGGGGCGGGGAGGGCGAGTGCCCTCGCCCTGCTCGCCCTGCTGGCGACCACCCTCGCCCCAGCTAGCACCTTCGCGGCGGTTGTTACCACGGAGAGACTCGCTGCGCTCACCAGAGTTGTTGTTGTTGAAGGGGGGGCGGCTGCCCTCGCGGGCGGGGTCTTCGCGGGCAACGGGCGAAAGGGGGCCCTTGCGCTCCCAGGTACCCAGCTCGCGGATACCACGGTCCTCGGTAGGCTCGCGGGGAGCACGGCGCTCAGAGAACTCGCGGTTGTTGTTGAACTCACGGTTGCCACGGTTGCCACTGCCGGGCAGGTCAGCCAGAGGACCCTTGCGGGTCCAGTCCAGGTCACGGCCGGAGCTGTGGCCCTCGGGGCGGTCGCGGGCTACATTGTCACGATTAGCAGGGGTGAAACCTTAATCTTGACAGAGCAGAAAATTTAACATACGTGGATCAGCAATCTTGACACGAATAGAGCGGCCCTGGAAGTTAGTGGAGTCCAGTTCTAAAGCGGCCTTCAGACCTTCAGGGGTCTTGAACTCGGCATAGGCAAAGCCCTTGGGGCGCATGTTCTCGCGGTCCTCAATAATGCGGACGGAAACAATCTCGTTAGGCTGGAAGAACTCGGTGACGGTCTCAGCCGTGACGTCGTAGCTGAGATTGCCCAGGTGGGCAGTGTAAGGAGGCTTGTCGGGGATCTCCTGAGGTCCGAGGTTGCGAGGAGCATAGTCTAGAAACAAGTTACAGAGCAGTTAGATTAGGACTTTTTGACTTGGCAACTCGCCAAAAGAACACGGGTACATACTGCGCTCGTAGCGGTCACCACCGCCACCGCCATATGAGTTGTAGCCACCGCTGTTGCCGTAGCCGGAGCTGCCGCCGTAGGCGCGACGCTCAGGCATGGGCAAGGCCTGGGTTCCGGTCACTAGGAGACATGTCAGTTATACTGTTCGTCGGCTGTAGATGATCGGATTGTTTCAACGTACTAATGTCATCCTCGACATCATCGGCCCACGAGCCACCGTAGGCTGTGCATATTGTTAGCAGGGCAGGTTCCATGGGAATCTAGGAGAATCACGCGAGCAAGCCACGCATCAATGAGCGGCATAGCGAGCAGCCACGGAACATGATTGCAGGCAGCTCGGCGACTCTTGCCATAGCAAGTACTGACCACTGTCGTTCATGAAGTCGCCCAGCGACATTTTGGTCTGCTCCTTCTTTTTGGGCGCTAGAGAAAGAACATGTTAGCATACCGTACACTCAGTGGCTCAACAATATGAGGCGAACACAGGCAGAGACTTGGCTGCCCGGTAGCCAGAAGACAACAGGTATCAAGCAACGACTGCGTATGACGTCTCCATCTGGAATTCCGTTGCAATATTTCCCAATTTGGCATCTTGAGCAGGCGGCTCTCCCTTTTTTTCCGGCAACACGCTCGTGTAGTCGCTTAATCAGACGTGTCCCTCGGCTCAAGTCTCGTGGTCTTGCATGTGTCATGGCAATGGCGTGTGTTCTTGGCATAGCGGTGGTAGTGTTTCTGGGGGGACAGGGAGCGGCCCCTCTTCTGGGGGAAGGTCGGACCACCCCTGATAGGCATGGGATTCCGAGACAGGCAACCGAGTTGACTTCCCCGCCGGGGGGCTACGAGGAGGTTGTCGGGTGGATTTCGGGCAGTCGCGGCGCCACAGAAGAGTCATCGTCGAAGGGGTCGTCGTCGATATGTCGATATGCCTTATCACGAGTGGGCCAAAAAAAACAGCGGTAATCGGGATCCGGAGCCGATGACACAGGCAGTCAGCCCGCCAAAGCGAAGACACAAATAGTGCGAGACCGGCCGAGAGAGCGGGGGAGGGGGCGAGGGCCCATGATGAGCCATCGTCGACAGCAGCAAGACGTGGGCGGGAGGGAAAAAAAAATGCATCGTCTCACTCAAATGCCGCCTGCGCAGAAAACCGGGGGAAAAAATACAACAAAACTCCGAGATAAAAATGGCATGGTCGAGAAGCCGCGGAAAGCGTCTTCAAGGCATTGGAGGGAAATCGTGGCTCCGGGGACAGCTTCATACCCATGATTGCGGTTGTTTGTGGATGGTTTGGTGTGCAAAAGCTGCTGCTGGAGCGAAAGATGGAAAGAGAAAAAAAAAAGAATTTAAAAGGGATTTTGAGCGTTTGATATTTTTTTTTCCGTGCTCTCTGGACAGGCAGGAAAAAAAAAGAGGGTTGGGTCTAGGTTGTCTTAGGGTACGAGACAGCGACGCGCTGAGCCACTGTATTTATGGACCAACGACCATTGTACTGATGTGTTTTCAGGCTCTTTACGTGAGGTTCTGCCCAGGTGGTGTCGGCCATAATTCTGTAACTAATTGGCTAGTCTGTGGCTCATTTCCACGCCATAGACATAGAACATCAAGCGGCTTTAACCAACTACTGGGAGTAGGACTGTCGATTTGTGCTGCACCCGTCCAAGCTTCGCCCACATCTGTCCAATATTCCCAGGCTTTAATTGCTCCCTCCCTCCCTGTGCTTCGTCTTCTGTCTGGCTGGTCTAGATTCTCGAGAGCGCCCGCCCAGAGGCCACGCCTCGACGATCTCTCGTGCCCCTGAGGTCCTGGCCATCCTGGTCTTGGTTACACTTAGCGTCGTGTTGGCAAGACCATCCAAGACAATCCAACAATTATCCAAGTCAAAAAGACAAAAGAAAGGAGAACAAGCATAGTTACCACAAATCTCAACAGCGCACAAGCAAGGCGGGGCAGGCCAAGTCACAAAGATAATTAGCCACAGGAGCACGTGTTTTCTTTTCTTTTAATTTTTTTTTGCCTCGTCCCCACCCCCACTTCAACGCCAACAACTCCCGGACCCTTGTTCCACATGCTCCACATGTTCCACAACCACACCCTCTAAGCTTGTGTGGCGTCAGACCGTGGCGTCGACCTCTCAACATCACCAACGAAGCTTCCACGCCATCTGCGTAGGTGGACGCAATATCATTGCCGCCCAACACAGCCTGAGACTGATTCTTTTGCTACGACCAGTGCACTTTCGGCTTGATCTCCCCCATCTACTCCCCTTCCCCCCCCCCGCGAAGCGGAACCACAGCTACCCCACCACAGTCGAGCCGCCATGGCAGACAACGCCAGCGAGCCGCCGCGGAAGCTGGCTCCTCCGCGATTCATTCCCCCGGCACTGAGCGAAACGGCATATCCTGCACTCAAGACGGGCAGCGGCTTTGGTGAGACTGGATGCTGTCTCGAATACGTAGTTTTTGCGTTTCTTTGCTAACGCCGCTTTCTAGCTGCCGCGGGATTCCTTACCGGTGTTCCACTAGCCATCTTCAAGGATGCGCCCCCCGTAATCTGGGGACTCTCTATGGGTCTGCAATGGTTTATTCTCTCCTCCACATTTACATGTATGTTCATTTTCTCCGTCTGTCTCTTTACCCTCCAATCCATGTGCTCCCTCTCTTGTCGCCGCCCCCAAATACCAAACCCCCAAAAGCTAACCATCCTCTCTAGTCTCACGGGGTCTCACCATCAGGGCATGGGGGAGCGAGTCCCAAATATCCGACACCCAGCGGGTCCAAGCCAGCGGCCTGGCCGGCTGCATCTCCGGCACCACGGGCGGTCTGATGCGTGGCCCGCGCAACATCCTGCCTGGCGCCTTGGTTTTCACCCTCGGCGGCGTCCTCGGCCAGCTGGGCCTTAACCGCTACTTTCGCCGGCGCGAGGAGCAGCTGAAGCAGCAGCCAGAGGGCCCACAGGAGCCGCTGACCGAGCGCATCTTGGGCTCCAAATGGAGTCCGTTTAGCAGGATTAGCGACGACCAGTATGTCAATATCATGGAGGAGAAGATTCTGCGAGCCGAGGCAGACATCTCGCTGATCGATGATCGTATCGCTGAGCTACGGCAAAAAATTCAAGAGAGAGATCAGAAAGCCCTGGCAGACAGTAAGAAATGAGCTGCCAGGCTCTCTGTGCTTATCCCAAATGATACCCCCGAATGCATCATGTCTTCTATCAAAGGAGCATTGTACTTTAAACAAAACATGTATAGTAATAACAACGCCCAGAGCTTGATTTGAACAACCTCATACTCCCACCTCATTTATTATCATTCTGAATCATAATCTATGCATTTCCCGGCTATGACGAAGACTTATTCAGCCCCAGCCCATTGAACAAGTTCTTCTTAATACTAAATGCAGTAACGCTAGCCTTTTGCATGGCTGCCAGATCCCGCGACGCTTGTGCTGTCGTCTGCATGCTGCGATCTGCAACATTTGAAAAATTCGCCGGCATCAGGTGCGTGTAGCTCTTGCGCACCGCAGCCGAAGTCTCGCCCATCTTGGCCGATAGCTCGCGCATCGATTGCGCTGTAAACGCCACGCTACTCGGGTTCGCCGGCGCCGCCAGCGTCTGGACCCAGTATTTGCTCCACAGCAAACTCAACAGGTTCGTGTCCAACGTCGACTTGTAGTGCGAGACGTCTAGGCTGTAGTAGCGGTTTGCGTGTGCGCCAAAGTCGGCCACCTTGTGCGCTGGAATATCACCGGTGCTATCCATCTTGTCACCGCCCGCCTCCCCTCCAGCTTCTGCCCCGGCTGCGGTGGCGTTGTCCTGGCCCTGATTGCGACTGCTTGATACTGTTGCGGCTGCCGCCAGGCCTCCCTTGTTCGTCTCGGGTGTATCAGGGAAGGTGCGGAAGGCACCAATGTCTACCTTGCCGGAAGAGAGTGTGCGGTGCGGGTCGATAACGATGGCGAGAAATGGGTCATTGAACTGCTGTTGTAATTTCTGTGTTTCGACGTCGATACCGCTTAGCCAGCATCCATATCCAGGGTGCGAGTGGTACCAGCCCACGACATTTTCCTCGCGGCCGTTCTCGCGGCAGGCTTTGAGGTATTGTACGAGATACTCGTTCGCTTCGTCCTGAGCATTGACGCGCGTCTCGGTGCCCTCAACAGGCAGCGGGAAGGCATCCGTAACGATGAAGGTGTCGCCTGAGACGTAGCCTTGCATGCAGCCCATGACCTCAAGATCACCGCCGGATTGGGCATGCATAACCATTTTGATCATGGCAACAGCGCTAACGCGGACATTTTTGAAGTATTGGGGCTTGTTTTTCCATGGCCGGCCGTCGATTTCTTTTCGCGCAACAGCAGCGTCGTAGTTGTAGAGGGCATCAAGGGTGGGGTCAACAAGCTTGATGTTGTTAGTCGTTTCTGAGGCAAAGAAGTTGAAGTTGTTAGTGAGGGCACCCCTTTGCTTCAGAACATCTTGCGAAGGTCATATTGAATCCCCATAGATTGAAAAGGTCTTAAGGACCCAACATCCGGCACAGGCAGTCGGATTTCACTCACGCCAATCGACAAATGCCGAGTCCATATTGACCTGGTGGCTGCTGCGTATCGACAGAAGGCTGTACAAGGTGATCGAGAAGGAAAGGGCGGCGTGTGGAAAATACAGATCAACTCCAAACACTGGGAAGATGACACCTCACGGCTTCGTCGCTCTCGTCTCGAGTGAGGGTTTGCAGATATGGGAAGAAAAGGTCGTACAAGCCCGGCGATGGCAATGGAGATCAAGGTAGCGGCAGTGGAATGATGAGCCTTCGAGCAGGAGTTTTATCGCGTAACAAACAAATCAGCGTGAAAAATTAAATTGTTGAAAAATGAATAAAAGAGGATTCAAGACGAAGTTCACAGACGTAACCTAATCAACAGTGTTCGTTGTCATGTGAAATTGATGTTGGATTGAGGCTTTGTAACTTTCCATCGTAGAGCTTCACGCCGAGCCTTGTTTATCGATAAGAGTAGCCAAATTGCCCCACCATCATGTCATCGAGGGACATGGATGGCCAGGTCGTTTGACCAATCAAATTCATTTCTAGAGCCTTGCTTCGGCCCAAAACATTGGTTTGGCCAACTACATATATTGACAATCACGACCTATGGAAAGCTGTCTGCCATTTGGTACAAATGCACAAGGGTTTTTTCTTACGCTTACAGTCTAGATATATCCAACATACGCCTCATTGTTCTTGATGTCTCTCCATTGCTTGGACTCAAGTCACACATGAGTGCTCAAGGTTCAGTTCATGATGGTATACAACAGACGGCGACCGAGGGGATGGAGATGGTTGTGACCTGAGCATCAACGAGGTCTGATAGCAAGCTAGTTAGCTAACTGGTCTTTAGCCATATAGCCATTCATGAGATCGGCAAAGACGAGACATACTTCTTGTAAATAATTAGTCTCAGAGTAAACATCCAGTCTCTCTTGAACCTTAATGACATCACAGACATGGCTTGCACCGCATGATCCATCAGAAGACTGTCTCTCTCCAAGAATCTAATATAGTCATCGTCACTTCGATCGTACATAGTAAGATGTTTGTAATACAGTAAATAATTTGATAAATCAGGGTAAACAACTAATAAGCCAGAACTAGGCCATATGTGATAACAACAAAGAGAAAACACAGTCATCAAACGCTTTCGTTTGCTAATATTTTGGGATGAGGGCATCCATCATGTCATGGTCGTGGCTTTGTAAAAAAAATGGACAAGAGCTTTTTTTTCCTGTAACAGTTTCTGTTACATAGGAGGGGAAGGGGGATTAGGAGAAGAAATATAAAAAAAAAGGTTCAGTACTTCAGGTATGAAAAGGGAGGAGACATTAGAAAGAAAATAGAAAAAAAAAGAGCAGAACAAAACACAAAGGCATGCTATTTCCCAAGAGACAAAATGTATGCCAAGGGAATCAAACAAAGATGGGCAGCCAGCAGAAGAACACTCGAAACAACGAAAGGACAAGAAAAGCAAAGACTGCGTGGGTATCAGGTCGTTTTGACAGAACAGTTTGCAACAAGAAAGACGCAATGATGCAGTCAGTGGTCCAGCCAATAACGCCATAGGAACGGGGAATTGGGAGACGTAAAAAGAAAGAGAAAAAAGAAAAGAGGCGAATAATACGCAGAGAAAAGAAGAAAATGGGCTAGGACCGAAACTGGCCATAAAAGTCATCAAGTAGGAGGAGGTCGGTCACCTGTGCACGTTAATTGGACCTAAGGAGACTCACAGCGATGCATGCTCATCGCCGCTGATGCTGCTAGCACGGCTGCTCAAGCTGCTACTGGTACCACGCTCGCTGCCAGCTGTTGAAGTATCACTAGCGCTGTACTGCTCGAGTTCCGCAAGCTCGGTGTAGCTGATAAGCGGCAGAGAGACAATTTTGGGGTAGCCAGGAGGGCTAGCAGGCACATCCTGGTACATGGGAGGCGCTTCATTATCCCAAGAAATGCCCAGGCCGGGTGACTCAGTGAGAAACACGGGGTAGCGCATACGCAGGATGCGACCAGTACCGGTGTGGCTGACGAGCTCAGGGCGGTTAATCGGGGCCCACTCGCGAGAAACAACCAACTCCAGCATAAGGCAGTGGCTGATTTCGATACCTTCGGGTGTTTTGAGATCTGTGGCGTAGCGGATGGGGCCTTGGGCATTGTGCTTGGGCTGCAGGGTGCCATACTCAAAGTCAAACTCGATACGACCGTTTTCGGTAGTATAGTCTGCCTTCCAGCCCTCAGTCATGTTCTTCTGGCCGATTACACGAGTATGGTTGCGCAGGGAGGACGTCTTGGAGGTGCTGTCGGGGTTGGCAGGGGTATGCTTTTCGCAAGCCTGTGCGACGCTCTTGACGTTCTCCTCTAGGCGCCAGGTAGCTCTGCGCAGCTTCCAGTACTCCAAGGTTTGTGTGGCCTCATTACGAACAGTAACATTGTCCATGCGAAGCGACAAGGTGTTAGTTGCCGTCGGGTAAATGTACTGAGAGTAGTGGGCTTCGGCCTTAATATCGGTAGGAGGGAAGACACGCAGTGAGCGGTGGTTGCCGTCAGGGCGAATGATGGATCTCTTAACCTCCAGGCTGCGCTCAAACTTGATCGTTCTGGTGCTAATATAGGGGGCTGCTTGGGTAGAAGAGACAGCGACAGCGGCCTTGAGATCGTAAGAAATCTTGACCAGTTGGGCATTAGTAGACGCCGGAAGGCTTCCCTCAATCAGAACCGAAAAGGGAAATTCATGGACGCCTAGAGTATCCCATTTGGGACGTGGGTTAGCATCGTGCGTGCATGCGTGCGTGCGTGAAGTGATTGAGTATTATTGAGGAGCGGTGTACATGATTGTGGAGAAGTATATTGTAGAGGTAGGTAGAATGATGGTCATGACATGAGGAGAAAACAAAGTGGGGAGGGAAAAGAAAAAAGTCGAGGTAGAGAAATTCTATGCATACCTTGTGACAGCGTCTTACGCTCGTTGAAGAATGTCCAACGCTTGAGCTCAGTAGTAGTGCTAGCGCAGTCTGAGCAGTGGTTGTGGTGCGGCTTCTTTTGGGTGATGGTGAGATTAAAGTAGGCCTCGAAGCTATCGACACTGAGCTGGGGCTCATGCACACTCAGGCGCAAAAGACCGGAGACCAGAGCGCCCGAACTGTCCTCTGCGGGGCCATAGAGCACTGCTGGAGGAGACTCAATGGTGCAATCGATGGCGGCAGCTGCAGGCTCGGGCATGGTGTTCCGAGAGCTACGGGAGAAGTTGAAAGAGATGCGGTTCTTCTTAGCTGGCGACTTGGTTCTGAGGCTGGCGACCATGTTGGTGGCTGATGAAGTGGCGAGAGTAGAAACAGTGGCATTAGCATTGGTTGGCAGCGAAGACTCGGACGAGTCGGTCACGGAGACACAGTCGGTTGAGGCATTGGAGGAAGCGTAGGAAGCCTGGCGCTGGCGGAGAGAGCGCGGGCTTTGACTCCGGGACTGAGACTGAGACTGAGGCTGCGATTGCTTATGAAGCTGTGACTGCAGACCACGAGCCTTGGCCGAGATGGTTTCAGTCGATGACCGAAAAAAGCTGCTGACGCGGTGGTGCATTGTGAATGTGGTTGGCTGTGAGGATGAGCGAGGGTGCGGAAAAATAAATGGTGATGAGTGGGTGAGAGGCTGAATGGGCACGTAGAAAGCGGCCTCAGCCACGGAGGCAGGTACGGGAAGAATTTGCAGTGTTCCTTCTTTGAGAGCAAACGCAGACAGCAGGAAGCTTTAGTCAGCGGGTGAGAAAGCGTATGAGGCACGAGGTGGAGAGAAAGTTGTGTATCAAGAGTGGAAGAGGCAGAGGAGGAAAGAATGTAAAGATGACGACAAAGACGGACAGGGAAAGGTGGTTGCGCTGTGTAAGTGGTATAACAGTCCACTATTATTATCAAAAGTTAAAGGCAGCCCTGGAAAACAAGCAGAGGAACAGGCGATGAGATGAGATGTTCGTTGACAGTGAGAACAAGCAACAAAGAAGCCCAAGGAATGAGGTCCGGCGGGATGATATATACTGTCACGAGTGCGCATCAGATGCCTTTGAGTGCTCAAATATATACTTCAATGGTTTGTGTTGTTGACCGTTGCGCAAACGCTTTAAGCCGGCCGACCGCCAAAATCCTCAGGCTTAGCAACAAGGGCAGAAGCAGCACGGGCAGGGATGGGGCATCCTAAAAAAGAAGCGTTAAAATCGGGCTGGAATTGATTTTTTTCTTCTTTTCTACAGTGTCCAGGCGAGTCTTTTTTTTCTTCGTCAATTTATCTCTTTTTCTTTTTTTTCCCTTTCAGGATTCTCGGCCCTGGATTTTTTGGCGCGTGTTCTTGTTCTTCTGACTCTTACAGGCCATCCTTCTTGTCGTGGACGCCCTTCTTGTTTGACAAGCCTAGTCTGTTAGGGGAAGCAGCCCGCCAGTCTTCCGCGGCAAAGGGCATACAGGGGAGTTAGGGGCTTTTGGAAGAGCCATCAGGGGGTTGGGGAAAGGGCTATAGAGGGAATGGAGAGGGGCGTGCGGTGGATACAGTGCTACTGAGACCTGTAACATGGCAAATCAAAAGTCTGGCCAGAGACACACGCGCTGAAAATTTTCAGACCTGACTCTATAGCTAGTCAGTTCCTAGCTATAGCTAACTAGTTGTTGTATTACACCCCCCCAGACCACGCCTTTATTGATGCCCTTGTGATGCTAATGTCCAGTTTTCTCACAGACCTGGGCACATTGTACTTGTACATCAACCCGCGGAGGCAATACGTTTGTTTTGTCAGTGGCGTATTCCAGCGGGCCACGCCAACCATCACCAGCACCAGCAGCGTCAAGGGCCACTGGCATCTGCCATGGCTCAATAACCAACAGCACCACAAGTGCCTGAAAGGCGTGACAATCATGTAGTTAGGTATGTACTAACTATGTACATACATACATGTGTATGTACACAGCTACGTATGCGCTTTTACTCTCGTATCGTTGTGTAGTTAGTCATGTATGTAGTTGTTGTTTGGTTGCTGGTGTGGTACCTCCGGCCTGGAATCACCACAAAGGTTCTTCCCGCTAAGCCTCTAAAGATGCGAGCTACGACGGCGAAAGAGTCACAACATTGCAAGCCCGACAGCCGCGTCGCAAAGCCCGGGCCGGTTAGCCATTGACTACACACTTTGGCTCGGCTTAGCCCTATTTGATGCATGTAGAGGCTCTTTTGGCAGGGCTAGAAGAAGATGCTAGCAGGTTCTGTGTCAACCACGCCAGCCCATGACTACAGGACTACAGGGCGCAACGGCTCTAAGACTCACTGGCGCTACCGCTGTGCCGTCGGTTTCCTGCTCCGCTCAGACGTCAACACAAGGCCCAAGCCGAAACTGGACGAGCACGTGTTTAGTTCCTTTCTAAGCCGGCCGGACATGTCCGCCGAGACTTGCAGGGCGTGTCCAGGTGAACAGACCTGAGTAGAATGTGCCTTGGAAAAGAGCTTGACTAGTTACTTGTAAAGCTAATGGATGGATGGGATGACTCCATTCGCCAGTATCACACCAACACGAACAACACCACATCAATATGCAACTTCTACGACGGTTCGTGTGACTTGCAACGGCCGTGGACGTCCATGGAGCAATGTTTCCCCAAATTTGGCCCGGACTGGCAGAGTCAGGCCAAGCATGTCTGTAAGACAAGCCGGTCTCTATGAAGTCTACTCTGGCTCTCTGGGCTCTTCTTGGTCCCAGGGCCCCAAGGCCGCAGAGATATAATCCTGCTGCTGTGCTTAGCCTCTCGAGATTCCAACCCATCCAGATCAGATCTTGATCCATGCACTCTAGTCTGTTCACCTCTTTTTCAACCGCTCTGGAGCTTTGGGGAACTTTTATTTTCTTTTCCTGGGATTTCAGTGTTAATTTTTGCCATTAAGTTTTTTTTTTTTAGTTTTTTTTTTTTTTCATCTGTTCCACCCCTCCACATCCGCCCGTCCTTCTCCTGCCTCCTTCTCCTTGCCTGCGTGTGTGTGTCTCCTGAGTCGTCTGCTTGTGGTGAAGAAAAAAAACATACTAGGGAAACATATTTCCCGGAAAAACAAACTTGAGCCATGGCCAGCCTATGCCCACAACCATTTGTGCCTTGTGCGCTGTATGCAGATGCATTTGTTTGTTCAAAGTATCATACAAGTGAAGTGATACTGTCTCTGGGCTGGTGATGCCACCCGTACACACCAAGATTACATGTAACTACATCCATACATACATACATATCCCGTCCTCCGAGATCTAGCCCGCGTCCAAAGGCAAAAGCCGGCATGGAATGTAATGTAAACCGAGACATTTCTTTCCCTTTTTTTGTTGCTGCTGCTACTACTGATTCAAAGCAACGTGCTTGACGCAGTAATAGCTGCGTAAGATGAGGTGATGCAACAGACACAATATATCACACAACCCATGGTTATGGACAGGAGGAGACATCAAAGGGGGTGGGTGCTTCTGATTCACACGGTCTAGGGCAGTCTTTGCCGTTACAGCCTGTTGATTGCTTGCTTCTGTGAGGAGGTGGGTGGGTGTCTCTCGCCAAAAAATCACAGTCATCGTGATGAATACAAATTCCGCAGACTAACACTACGTCGTACCAGAAGTGCTACCAACCAACTACTCTACGTCGACTAGTTATGTATGTATGTAGTTACATATGTATATAACTTGTTACAATGATGCATGCTCAGGCGTTTCTTTTCTCTTCCCTGTGCGCTCCCTTGCTGCGCCTATTGACTACTCCTTGATATATCACAAACTTATCTACACATGTTACAACAGACGACCTGTGCCTAACCACCAAACAACCCACCCTTTGGCTGACCTTCTCCTTGCATAGCCCTGAATCTTAGGTTTTTTTTTCCAAAGCCCATGACGATAATTTCTCCTGTTGGACTCTACTTTACTTGTTTTCTTTTTCCGCTTTGTTTCCCTCGCACACACACACCATCATCCTCTCATCCTCTCCTCTCCGCTCAACCTCGAGCCATATTACGCTCTGTGCGTCGCCTAACAAGGAGAATACAAAGCAGACTCCTTACTATAAATCCTCCATCGAGAAAAGGCAAAAGAAGAAAAAGAAAAAGACGGTGTCTGTAACTAATACAAGAAAAACATGAGGAGAAGCGAAAATAAGCCAACAGACGGCGACACTATGCTCCGTGCTCGCCTCGCTTTCTGCCGTCTGCTTTTACTCTATGGACCTGTGCTGATGTGATGGATGCTGCCGTCTTGTTTTGCGACAATCAGCCTCATTTTACTTTTGCCAATGTGTATGCAATGCATGCGAGTGCCGCTACACCACGCTGATAAATCTGCGGGGAGCCTTTCTCTTCAGATTTGATTTGGACCTGTCTCTGATAACAAGCCAAGTCGCCCCTTCCCTTCCCCTCCCCCCAGTTATGTTTCTATTTCAGTGACATCTGAGCTTAGATGTGGTGCATCTAATCGGCCTTGTCCCAGCCACATGATCGAGATTTCGGCTCTAAACCCTTACACGGGACGGTGCACAGACAGATGAAAATGTGGATGGGGCGGACAAGGGTTATCAGTCTGTCAGATCTCATCACGGCATCATGCCTCGATCTTCAACATGCCGCGATAATGTTCACGCTCGCGACATGACAAAAAAAAGTGTTCGTTGCATAAGCACAAGGGGGGTTGACTAGAGTGAATGGCAGTGAGACAGGTTCGGGAATCTCCTTCACGTCCCACGCCACCTTATACCAGTACTACAGGCGCTTGTACCCTTGGTGATCTGCCTATCGTGCATCGCGTGAGTCTTGGTTCAAGGTTTCCAGTGTTGTGTCCATGGTCACTCGGCTCGCTCATGCAGCATAACTTGACTTTGAGATGTGCATACAAGGACATGCATATAATGGAGAAATGTACATACTTATGTCCAAGTACATAGTTACTTAAGGTCCCCAGTCTGAGTTCGGTCAGCCTGTCCAAGTGTGTAGTTGTGCGCCTTTTCCGTGACAACTTACAAATCAGATATGGCGCATCTTGTGCGTGTATATGTGTAGCTACATGTATGCTTTCACTATAGTGATGCAATATCACACCAGCCATGTGTCGGCTGTATTCGCCGAGCGTTGCGTCAGTGTAGCGGAATCTGACATTGGTGCAAGCACAAGTGGCGGCATCTCTGGGCATCCCTGGGCATGCCTTTAGGATGCACCCAACACAGCACCTGACCAGCATCAATTGGCGGTGGGCTGCTTTGACATGTCATGTGCCGCCACACGTTATCGCCGACAGCGTCCAAGTATACACGGCCAAGGGCGTCGTTGATGGCAGCTTGGAAATCCGGAACTCTATGCTGATGTGACGCGACCTCGATTGGTTGTATGCCGCGGCCAAGAAGAGGGCGGGGGAAGAAGTAAGAAAGTGACTCACGGTCATTGGAGATGCTCTCTGATTGGCCTGGTAAAAAAAGGAAGGGGAAAAAGGCCAACCGGCAGCTAATATGAGTTTACCCTTCTTGACCCTAAACCCTACAAGTGAAATTGTGCCCGCTCGTACCATCTCGTTTTTCTGCCCACTCTGGATATCTTGAAGAGATGCACGTATGTATGTCGCAACTACCGAGTCTGGGGATGAATAGAATAGAAAAGAATAGCAAGACCAGTGCTAAGGCAGATAACAAAGCTCGGGGCGATCGACGCGCTTTACGCAGCACAGCGGCCAAAACTATTGAGGAGAGGCTTAGAAGAGGACGATGCAAGAAAAAAGGAATCCTGAATTTCCTTTTTTTTTTTTTTTTTTTTTTTTTTTTCGCTCGTCGTTTCTTCCTTTGCGACTCCTCCGCCGCTTGTTTGCGCTTCACCTGCTGAAGCAAAAGGAACAGGCGAACAGAAAAAAAACGCGGAAGATGTCCGAGTTGTCAAAGTGATAAAAAAAAGAAAAAGTGGAAACTTGTAGGAAGGTTTTATTTCCCTTTATTCTTCCGTTTTTTTCCTTTAATTTTCTTGCTTTTTCTTCCCTTCTCGCTAAAAGGGTTCTTCCCCCCCTCTGTCCCTTGATGTCCAAACATCAGCCGGAAAGGAACTCCCATCTTTTTCAAGCTAAACTGCCTTCTTCGTGATGGTACAATATAACCTCTCCCTGGATATTTGCTTTGTTTTGTTTTTCTTCGCGCTGGCGAGTCAAAACCTCCCTTGCATACTTCTCCCACGTTTTGCCCTCCAAGCCTCCTTGTTATCCAGACGCTGAGCCTTGCTCTGGATTTCTTTTCTTTTGCTTTTCTCCCCCCCCCAACTTTCAGGTGTCTTCTCGTGTTAATAGCGGGGCGCTTAAGTAGGGGTGTGTAACAAGCCCATGTCAATTGGTACAACTACAACTGAGTTGACTACCAACTAATTACAACGACGACATCCATGGACATAACCATAAGCATGTGCTTTTTTTGACGTGCATTGGATTTTTCCTCGGCATGTCAATATGTTGCTGGTGCTAAGGGGCGTGGATAGTACCACTGCCTGTAAGTATATCCCAGAACGTCTATGTGCTGCTGCGACAACAGTAGGCCCGGTTTCCCAGTCAAAGCTTGAGCTTGATGTGAGGGAACGGGCCAGATAATACAAGCACGGAGTTAAACAGGAATTTTAAATGGAGAGGGGCATTTAAAAACAGCCACAGTCGCATGCACGCAAAAGCTAGGTCCATTTCCTGGTTTGTATGCAAAAAGACAATCGCGGCAGCTAGTAGTTTGGCCCAAGAAACACCGGCCAGACAGACAGACCATTGGGTAAAACGACACACGACTTTGGCCGGCGCCGCTTTGTCTCCTTCTCCAAAAAAGGTCGGCGTGAAGGCGAGGCGAAGCAGCAACGAACACCTAGCGGAATCTGCACGTACCCCAAATATACAGATGTAGAGGGAGATGTGAGGTTCAATCCAAGACATGAGAGTTGTCGTCGACAGGCAATAAAGAGCACTGGCTATGAGCTGTCGCTGCCGAGGAACGCCTTGGGTTTGTTATATTACCTGTTCATTTCGCGGTCTGTTTGTCATTGCTATCCTCTTTACTAGGACGCTCAGCCTTTTAAGTATAATGGTGTAGGTCTCAACTACAGATAGTTAATTAAATAGAGATATGTATGTACGCATGTTGTTGTTGTTTATTTTTACGTCGTGTGGTATGTGCGCATGTATACACACACATACTGATATCAAGTATTCGCAGATATCTGGTGTTGTTGCCGTGATCTGCTCACATACATAGCCTCTCTGTTTTCCTCGGCCTTCTACACCATCATGTCCTACTCCAAGCAATTCAATGTGTTAGCTATGCATGTACAAATGTATCCTGCTTAGTGTTTTCTAGTGAGCGTGCTAGAATCTTCTTCTCTGTCTTGTACTCCTCCGTCCAACAAAACTTTTCGTCGTCTCCACGTTCCTCTTTGTCTGAAAGGCTTTTGTTTCGCCACAGGCACTAGGCTAAAAACGAACAGGGTAAACCCTAGAAGCATTACCCCTGCAACAAGGCTAGATAGCTTTGCTTTGGATCGTCTCGTGAACAAAGATCGCCATATGAATCTAAAAGACTGTGGATGAATTTTTTTTCCAGTTGAAAATTTTCTGGTCACGCCCAAGAAAAAAAAAGCTTGAGGAAGTAGAAAGCCAGTACGGTTGTGATGATCCATTTATTTTTCCTTTTTCTTTTTTATTTACTCTTACTTCACAATGCTTGGGCCTCCGGCTATTGAATTCTTCAAATCCCAGACCGGCTGGGGTCTTGTATTCTGGAATCGAGGCCCCGCCCTATTTGCTCGACTTATACGTAAGATGACGGCAAATTTGCGACACGAGGAATCTTATTTTTCCATCTCACCTTGACTACTGGTATGGTGTGAGCCGGCCGTCGGCTGCAGGTGGCTCTATGAAAATAACATGACAAGACGCATAGAAGGACAGACCTATGTATGTATGTACAGACAGAGTTAAATACTTGTGTATGTAGGTACACTGTGTTTTGTGCCTTTGCGGAGCGGGGATGCTCACCCGGCCCAGTAAACTCAACCCAATGCCCCCAGTGGCAATTTACAGCGGCGGTGTATGCTGTAAGAGCTTCTGCAAGTGTACGTTTACTTGTTGCCCTACAGCTTGCTTTCTTTTTATAGTCGGCCGTAGCATGTTCTAGATCGGCAGTGCGGAAACGTTAACAACTTAATACTTCCGGGACCATTTCGGGTGTCAGCCCGACCTTGAACACGTATTACTGTTACTCGGGATACTTGTACTCGCAGCTCTCACGAGATGTCTACGGACATTTGGCTTTGCCATTCTGACCCAACTCGCCCATCCATCGCCGGTTCCACACCAGCCATTACATACAAGCATTGCACTCTTGTAACTAGTGAGTACCCGTGTGTACTTTGCCTTGTAGTCATCCCTACCATCACCATCGTCGTCTCCATCACCACTTCAGCCGCTTCGCCTGGTCTCCTGTTCTAGGTCCAGCCTCAAACCTGGCCCGTACCACCATCCAACCAACCAGCGCCGTGAACCCGATCAGCCCAAGCACGTCAAACGCCTCGTGCTCTTGCTTGCACCATTTCCACATTCCACTCCAGCCGCAACGCGGTAACCATCGAGTAACACTTACGTAAAGCACCGCAAGGGTTGTCATGTTAGACATGACAAAGAGACACACCAGCCCAGCGTGGCCCCCAGTCCCCAAGCTTCTTTCTGCTCGCTCCTGATCTCGTAGCGTGATCCTCCTGTCTCTTGTTTGTCCTGTGCCCAGTGAAAAAAAAAATCCTCGGAAGCCGCCGTCTTGCACTTGGCTACGCAGTCTCTGTGGTTCCTTCTAGTCTCGTAAATGAGCCTCAACTTTTTTCTCCGGATCGCCAATACCCCTCTACCTTTTACGTACTGGAAATCCACCTAGGTGACACGGGCTTTGCCACCATTGTTAGGGTTAATTGACTGACAACACCTGCTGCATCCGCTTGTGAGTATGAGGACCTCTGCTAAAAGTCTAGTTAATAGCATGGCAAACGTAGAGTAGCAAGCCAAGCTCACCCATTTAAGCGTTCATGTACATATGAGCCACTATTTATCTTGTTGGAGCCGTTGTCGAACGTAACTTGTAAAGTCGGCTTAGCGAGGTGCAATTAGGGTTATTTTCATGTCATAAAAGTATATAATGCCATGTAGCAAAGCATCCTTCAACAACAAGCAACACACCCCTCCTTGGGGGGTTAGCAAACAGGAAGCAGCGGAGTGGCACCAAGCATTCAAGGAAGCCCAGCATACAAGAGACATCTGGCCATACACAGACGGCTCCAAACTCACGGACGGATGGTCAGGCGCAGGATGGTATGCAGAAAAGGACAGTACATGCCTGACAAGAGGGAACTTTACATGCGGAAAATGGGCGGAGGTCGCAGACGCAGAAATAAAGGCCATAAGTCTGGGTCTTCAACGTCTCCCCATCCAGCAAATCGAGAGAAACCAAACAATCTGGATTTGCTCAGACAATCAAGCAGCAGTTCGGCGTCTGAACAACAAGGCAACCAAGACGGGCACGTCACAATACGAAGTAGACCTGGCAAAGAATTGGATCCAAACGGTCAAAGGAACGCATCCAGGCCTACAAGTGTGCTGCATCTGGGTCCCGGGCCACACGGACATACACGGCAACGACCAAGCAGACAGGCTAGCAAAAGAGGCAGCAGTGGAGACCTGGGAAAGACATATGTCCCTGGCCAGAGCCAAAAGATGGATCAGAGAGGACACTCACGCCAGGCATGAGAAATGGTTCAAGGAGCAGACAGCCATCAAGGACAATGCCTTCCGTGTCAAGCTCACTTTCCCGAAACCAAGGCAAAGCGCACTCCCAGGAGGACCAAGGCACATACAAGGCGCAGTGCTGGCAGCCATGTCTGGACACGGAGACTTCAGGGACTACCACGAACGCCTCCAGCACGAAGACGCCGTCATCACATGCGATGCCTGTGGAAGAGACAAGGATATATCCCACCAGTGGACCTGCAGGAAGAAGCCACGCCCCTAGAGCGCACCCTTTGTCCAGAAGCTGCTGAGAAGCATAACTGGCAGAAGAACTCTGGCGGTGGCCCTCATCAAGGGGACAAAGGACTAAATCTGATGAGCGCCGTTTTCTCTTTCCTTTTGTTTGTTTGAGTGTTTTTCTTTTCTTTTGTCTGATTCGGATCGACGTACAGGGGGTATCTACAGATGGAGTCCTATGGGACCCGTGAGGGTATAGCCGGACCCAGAATAGATACGGGAGGCGGATGAAGGTAAACCAGTGCCAGAAAACTCGGACCCGTGTCTCTGTAGAGCGCAATTGCTCCGGACTCAAAAATCCAAGCGCCATAGTTTAGGAAGAGTATAAATAGAACAACAACAACAACAAGCAACATCAAGCAACGATGGTCTAACGGTTAGGATCTTCGCCTTCCAAGCGAAGGGTCCGGGTTCGACTCCCGGTCGTTGCAACAGTACCTGCCCATCACACGGTGACATACTTGTGGAAGTCACCTTGCTTCGGATAGCCTACCACAACGTCTTTTTTTTTTTTTTTTAATTTTCTTGACACTTGGTAATAACGCTGCTGAGCAGCTCGACATGCTTGGGGCCACCAACATTTTCCTCCATTTTCAGAGGGCACCTTCGACATTTCGACCAAGCTAACAGCTACCATTATTGCAAACTACTTTACTTTATTTTCGCCCCCGGCAGGTCCTGTCATCCCTAAGATGATCGCGTCCGTCCACGCGCCCGCGCCCGCCGCGCCCGCGTCCGCGCCTCCGTCATTGACGTATGCGCAGGCCACCTCGCCCGCCAGCGACCCCTCCCCCGTGCCCACCACTGTCCCCTCCTCCGCGTCGTTCTCGCCGAACCTCGCCGGCCAGGCCCCTCAGGGGCTCCCCTCTTCCGTCGCGCGCGTCGCGACAGGCGCAAAACGCGTCAGGAGCGAAGACGCGCCCCTCCCCCAAGAGGCTCACTACGCTCCCATCTCGCTCCCCGTCGGCCCCGTAAAGGCTCTAGCCGACGCCCTCCGCAACCAGAAAGACGCGGAAGCAGCAACCCGTGATAGGATGCTGAACACTTTCTCGGCCATGGCCGACAACTGCCTGGCCGCAATGGCCCCGCAGGCCAGCGCGCACGAGTCGACGCGCAAACTTCTAGACTTCCTGCAACAGGGTCTTCTAGACACCCTCCAGCACGCCATGACAGGCGCGCCCCAGCCTCCCCCCAACCGTGCCCCTCGCGACACGACCCCCTCCCCGGCGCCGCAACGCGAGCGCCCCGCCCGCCCATCGACCCCGTCAGAGGCACCATCAGCCCGCGACCCCCCTGCTGCCGCTCCCGCAGCGCCCACCGAGTCCTTGGATAAGGAATCCTGGAGCACCGTCGCCCGCAAGGGCAAAAAAGCGTCCAAGGCTGCCCAGCCCGCGGCTCCCTCGGCCGGAGCCCCCAAGCCCAGACAGGGCAAAGCCAGCGTGGTCCCTGAAAAGGCCACCCCCGCCGACAACCGCCTCTTCGTGGTTGTGCCCACCGATTCCCCCCTCCGGAAGCTCTCGCCGGCTTACATCGTAACGAAGGCCAACGCGGGCATCCCCCGCGGCGAGGGCGCAGGCACCGCCACCGCCACCAAGACGGGCTTTGCCCTGACAGCCGTCCGTGACGTCGGCAAATTCCTCAGCCACGCTGAGCGCATCCGCGCCAACCTGACTGCGGAGAAGGTCCACAAGAGGGACGCTTGGTCCAAGTACATCGTACACGGACTGCCAACCTCGATCACGGTCGAGGACCCCAAGACCCCTGGCGCCGTGATGCTCCACCGGGTCACCCTAGACGATGTCCGTCAGGATATCGAACAGGCCTTTGGAGTCGTCTCCGCCAGCGCCACGCTGTCGAAGTACGTTGGCAAGGCGGGCGTGCCCACCTTCCGCGCCCACATCGCCTTCCACGAAGGCCTTGTGGCCCCGTCTGCGGTTCCCCGTCGCGTAGCGACACTCGGAGAGCTGCACATGGTCTCCCCTGACAACACCCTGGAGCGTTTCCCGTTCTGCACACGCTGCCGGGCCCGCCACTTTGACCGCAAATGCCCGGCCGATACCGAGACGCAGTCGTCTACCCCGGCAGCCGCCGCCCAGGGAGACAAGGCCCCGTCCCCAGTGCCCTCCCAGGCGCCTCCCACGGCCGTCACCTCGGCCCCCCCGGCCCGGCCGTCGTCACAGACGAAGAGCCCTTCAAGCTCCCAGGCTTCCCCCTCCCCTGCCTCCTCGGCGCCCAGCCAGCCACCGACCGCCCCATCACAGGCCGCCCAGCTGCAACCCTCCCCCCTGCCCACCTCCAGCGAGTCCCCTGAAACACGGGATTCAATGCAGGTAGACGACAATGACGAGGAACTTCTGTAAATGTTAAGACACCCTAACGACACAGTATTGCAAATGATTTCTGCGAATGTGCAAAGGTCCTGGACCTGTGCACAGTCGTTGCTACATAAGGCGCATGAAGACCAGGTGGATGTGGTCTGCCTCCAAGAGGCCCCGTCAAGCGCAGACCCGGGGAACAGAACGTTCCCTAGGCACCCCTCCTATCAGGTAATAGTCCCGGAGGGTAACTGGCGCTCGAAACCCCGAGTAGCCACATACATTTCGACAAAAAGACACGGGCTTCGCTTCCAAAAGGCCTACATGAGAGAGGAACACCAGGATGTCATCATTGTGGAGGTCCTAATCGGGGGGCGCACATTCAGCATCGTAAACCTTTACAATGCCGGGACAGGTTCGGCTAGGACAGGGGAGGCGCTACGTCTCCTGACCAGCATGCAGCCAGGGCCGCGGTCGGTGGTAGTGGGCGACTTCAACCTCCACCACAGCGCCTGGGACCCCCGGAGCGACACCGACGACAACGACGCAGAGCTTCTGCTAGCCTGGATGGAAGAGCGAGCCCTCCTCCTTGGCAACGCGGAGGGTGAGCAAACCCACGAGTCCGGAAGCGTCATCGACCTCGCATTGCTGTCTTCGGCACTTTTTGTCACGGGCGCGAGCGTCGACCTCCGAGAGGAACTCACCTGCGGCAGCGACCATTTCCCGCTCCTGGTGACCCTTCCTCTGCACGGCCACGCGCCGGCGCCGGCTCCACCCGGCAGGTTCCTTATGGACAAGCTAGACAAGGAGAGGTTCGATGCCGCGTGCAAGGCCGGCGCGACCCGCCTAGACTCCCTTGTCGCGGAGTACCGCAGGGCAGGAAGCCAAGTCCCACAGGACAGGCACATAGACGAGTTTGCGCGACTCCTGCAAAACGTCATTCTGGACGCGCTAATTGCCTCGACCCCAAGGTCCGAAGGAAAAGCCAAAAGCTTTCCCTGGTGGAACGACGAATGTCGGGAAGCCAGCGCCGACCAGAGGGCAGCTCGGGCCCGCGTGAAGCACGCCGGCTCGCCCACGGAGGAACAGGAGGCTAGGGCCGTCCGCCGCGAAGCCAAAAAACGCCTGAGGTCTGCTCTCAGGAGTGCAGCCCGGGCCTTCTACGACGACCTCCTCGCCAACGTCGCGCGGTCCCGAGACATCTTCCGGATGGTCAAATGGAGGACGAAAGCGCCGAACCGGCACTCCCCTGCCCTGGCCCCGTCCGAAGGCGCGGAAGCCACAGTGCAGGACACCACGGAGAAGATCGCCCTCCTTCGCAGGGTGCACATGCCTTCCGACCGCCCAGGCGACGTCGACCCGCCACACATCGCTCTAGATGAGCAAAGACGGACCCGCATCACCAACGGGGAGTTGGAGGCTGCGCTCCGAAGCCCGCGCAACACCGCACCGGGCCCAGACGGCCTGACCAACAACGTCTTGAAACTCGCGTGGCCTGTTTTACAGAGGCAGATCATGCATCTGTTCAACGCGAGCCTTTCCTGGGGCCACCACGCCGCCTCTTTCAAAGAAGCCAAGGTGATCGCCCTCGCCAAACCGAATAAGAAGGACCGTTCTTCGCCGCGGGCCTACCGACTGATCTCCCTCCTCCCGACTCTGGCCAAGTGCCTAGAGAGGATCATCGCCCGCCGGCTCTCTCACTGGGCGCTGGAAGCTGGTCACATCGGGGAGAACTACGCTGGCGCGGTCCCCGGACGCAGCGCGGAAGACATGTGCCTGCGTCTGGCACACTCTCTAGAGTTCTACGCCGACGGCAAGTCAGAATCCTCAGTGCTCACCTTTGACATAAAGGGGGCGTTCGATGCGGTTCAGCCCAACCGGATGGTGAAGAGATTGGTGGAGCTTGGTTGTCCCGCCGAGACTTGCCGCTGGGTGGCATCCTTCTTGTCCGGGCGCACGGCGTCGCTATCTCTCGACGGCGTGGCCGACCCTCTCCAGCCTACAGGCGGCAGCCTGCCCCAGGGCTCGCCCATATCCCCCATCCTGTTCATGCTGTATATGGCTCCGCTGTTCAGGATGAATCTCCCCAGCTCTCTCCGCGGATACGCCGACGATGGCTGCTTGGTCCACTCTAGCTTGTCCTTGGAGGAGAATTGCACCGCCCTTTCTCGCTCGTTGGAACTGGTGAACAGTTGGTGCACAGAGAACGGCATGGCGCTAGACCTCGCCAAGTCTGACCTCCTGCACGTGACGCGCAAGCGCCACGGCCTAAACCCGAGCGCGCGTCTCCCGGACGGTTCCACACTCCAACCGGTGGACCCTCGCGGGACTCTGCGCTGGCTGGGCGTGTTGTGGTCCCGCAACCTGTCGTTCCTGCCGCACATCCGCGACGTAACCCAGAGGACGGCGCCCGTGATCCGAGGCATCCAGATCCTGTCCGGTTGTTGGAAGTGCGCGCCGATTAGGGGGGCTCTCACGGCCGTCCGCGCCTGCGTGGTCACGAAACTGACATACGCGGCGGCCACGTGGTGGCGCCCTGGCCCCTCGCCAACCAAGCCTTCCCGGGGCCTTCTCGGGGCTGCCCACATCCTGGACCGCACGGTCAGGAGGGGACTACGTGCAGCGCTGCCCTTATATTGCACGACGCCATGTGCGATCTTCAACCTGGCATCGGGGTTCCCCCCCATGAGCTGCGTCCTCGACCACCTCCTGGCCTCGGCCGGCATCAGGGCATCTCTAGCCCCGGCAAACCACCCCTTAGGGTTCGGAGACACCGATGGTGGCAAGCTGGGTACGCTCAAGAGGCTACTCCCGCACAGGATCGCCACGAGCCTCCCTGCTAGGTGCAAGGGAGTGCTCCCGACAACCCGCCCCCCGCTGCAAGGCGACAAGGAGGCCGCAGCCGCGGCCCACCAGCTACTAGTCCGCTCCTCGGACCCCTCAGATCTCTGGATCTATACGGATGGATCCAAGCTGAGGGATGACAAGGTCGGCGCCGGCTGGGTGGTCATTCAGGACGGCAGGACCCTGTCCACGGGCAACTGCCCTGCCCCGTTCCGCGCCGAAGTCCATGACGCCGAGGTGCTGGCCATCGCCAAGGCCCTGGCAGAGGTCGACTCATGGGAGAAGCCACAGTGCCGCAAGGTCTGGATCTGCTCCGACAATCTCGCCGCAGTGAACCGGCTCACGTCTCGCTACGCCAAGCCGGGCACCTCCGAGCAGTATCTGAGGCGCGCCCAGATGATCTGCGCAAGCTGGATCAGACCGCACCCAGAGCGGCCACGACCAAGGCCCTGGCCCGACGGCCCACCCGAGGTAGAGGCTATTTGGGTCCCGGGCCACTCCGACATCGCGGGCAATGAGCTCGCAGATGAGCAAGCAAAGCTAGGGGCCAGGACAAACACCTGGCTGGACGGCATGTCGCTCTCCTGGGCCCGCCACTATTTCCGCTCCCGTCTCGACTCTGCTTTCCGCGCCTGGTGGGCAGAGGAGGGACGCGCCATCAGACCCCATCTGCACCGCCCAGTTGAACCCCCCAAGAAGGCTTGGTCAAGTCTCCTTGACGAGACAGATCGCAAGCTCGCCCGCGCAGTGCTGACTGCTCTGTCCGGCCATGGCGACTTTGCGGCCTACCATCGCCGCTTCGAACATGTGGACGCCGTGCTCTCCTGCCCCCTTTGCGGATCGGAGACCGCCCCAGAACATGTTTGGGTCTGCCCCCGGAACCCACAGCGGGTGTCCCGCAGCTTCTTCCAGAAGTTGATAGGCACCAAGCGCGGGGCCACCTGGCTGGCCGCCAAGGCAGCTAAAGCACCCACTGTGCTGCTCGCCCACCGCCGTGCGAGGACTGAGGTGCACCCACAGGCCGCCGACCCTCCCGCTCGCTCCCCGTCGAGCCTACCACCGCCCGCCCCTCCACCTCCCAGTGCGGGGGCTCCCCCGGGCCTCTCGGCTTAGCGCGCGCGCTGCCACTCTCGTCTGTTTGCTCGTTCTCCCTTTCTCTCTCTACTTCTTGTCTTTCCTTTGTTACTTTTCTTTTGTCATGTTCTATCTTTCTTTTGGGTTTGGTCTTCTACAGGGTAAAGGCCGAGGCTTGGGGTCTTGTTTGGGGCCTTACAAGCGAAGGACAGCCATTGCGCTGGGCGGTCGGGGGACCCTCCGTCATTATACTTCGTGCTGTGGGGATTTTCTGTATGCATGATTCTGGGTTTCTGGTGCTTTAGCTTCTGTATGTATTTCTTGGTACTAGTTTTAGTCCCCTGTCGTATGTCGAGAATACCTCGCGAGTAGACAGGTAAATAAAGAATCAATCAATCAATCAACCGACGCCGTACCAATCAAGAGGTAGACAGGTAAATAAAGACTTTCTTCATCATCATCCGACGCCGTACCTGTCGTATGTCGAGAATACCTCGCGAGTAGACAGGTAAAATAAAGACAATCAAATCAAATCTGTCATATGCCGAAAAACCATCGCGGGGGTCGGTAGGCCCCGATGATTAAAGTCTTCTTTTGTTTGACGGGCCCGAGATGGCCCGTGTCCGCCTTACAGCGGACCGTGAAATGCTTTCATGTAGCTTAATCACGTTAAATATAGTCAAGTCAAGTTAGGCCGAAAAACCATCGCAAGTAGACAGGTTAATGAAGAATTTCACTCACCTACCACCACCTCGCTAGGAGATAGGTCGATATAGAACTTCATGACTGTGCATTGGATAACGCACGCTAGATCCTAGCTTACCACTATGGATCTTGCTTTGGACTGATATTTACATACATTTAGACCTGCCCTTTTCACCATAAAACCTTCAAGGTACCGGGAGACATCTTCATATGGAACTTGGTTTATGTTCATATCCAATTCTTTTTCCTTGAAACAACTGAGATTTGACACTTCTAAAGGCCTCGGAAACCGAAACTAAAACTTCGACTTAGGCTTGGCAGAAACATTTGAAGTGGGATATTCATCCCGCTCATCTGCAATATCCCCAAGCGACGTATGATTCATGGGCTATGACTTGAAGGACTTGAAAGAGTGTCCTGGGTGATCAATAGAGGCTAGAGTATTGGTATTTCTGTTCTAAAAAACAGCCACATGTCTAACACACAACTGTCAGAAACTCAATATCTCGCTGGAGAAATTATGCCATGTACATTTCAACACAATGACTTTGGTCTCATGGCAATGGGAGACAGTTGTAAGCCCCGAAGTACCTTTAACGTACATGTAAGGCCTTCCACACCACCATCTGTATCGATATTTCGATCTACGAGTGTTCCACACAAGATCAATTACTTCTGGAACTTCATAGTAACGCGGACACCATCTCGGCGTGGTGGTTGTACGCTCACTACATTACCAGAATGTACACCGAAAGACGCTGGGCGGTAACTTCATCCTTGATTCCTACATATTATATTCACTGCCACCTCCCACTTTTGAAGTAGTTAGTGCTATCCGGTTTTCGTTGTTTCGTTGGGTCTCGCGGACTCTCTTCGCCAAGGAGCACCAAACGGCCCCCAGACGGTCATCCAGACTCAGTGTCAAACTCCTCAACACCGAGCTTTCAGACTACGCTTTTTTCCATTTCATTTCATGCATTTTACATCAATAGGAATGCTCATCAAAAACTCACAAGATGACCAGGCAGGTCCTGGAAACCTGGCAGCGGCGGAACCTGCTGCCGGGATCCTCCGATTCGGACTGCCTTGGTGACCGTAGTCTCCCAACTCCGAAGAAACTGTAGACGCCGACCTTTCAGACTGCGCCTTGACTTGACTATATTTAACACCTACCGGAATCACTAAGATCAAACGACGCCGGATTGGCTACCGGACGGAAATTTAAAGTCCTCCGCTCGACACGCCGCATAGTTTCTGTGTGTTTGGGATGGCGCACCATCCCCAAGCCCCGAAGAACCAGTGGTCCACACTCCGCTATGAGCAGCAAGAAACACAAGTACAAAAGAAAAAACAACATTTTCCCCAGATAAACCCTAACCCCCACAAAGAGTTAACCATCCCCACCGCCATTCGTTCGACCGAGAAACGTGGCCAGACACAAGGTCGACTATCACAATCAGCATGGCATGGAAAAACCCGAGTCGTTGAGCGGGTGAAAAACCATAACAGGTGAAAAACAAATAACGAAATACAAAAAACTAGACAAAGGAAAAAAAAAGTATGTTCAGACTGCGCTCTTGTCACCAAAACTTCATAATGTTAAATAGAAAAGGCCTCTTCCAACAATAGCTCAACATACCAGGACCCAGAATAGATACGGGAGGCGGATGAAGGTAAACCGATGCCAGAAAACTCGGACCCGTGTCTCTGTAGAGCGCAACTGCTCCGGACTCAAAAATCCAAGCGCCATAGTTCAGGACGAGTATAAATAGAACAACAACAACAACAACAACAACAGCTCAACGGCTTAATAGTCTAGTTGGTTAGGACGTCGGATTCTGATTCCGTAAGCCCAGGTTCGAATCCTGGTTAGGCCTTGTGTAACGTGAACCTCGGAGGTTTGCTTTTTGATCCCGACCAACAGGTCCTTGGGATCGTCCCCCTCATGACGACAATCAAATGAAGCCAAAGCCTCGGTGTGACTTTTTTTTGAATGCTACCCAGATCGCCAAAATGTGGGCAATCGCAGCTTAAGAGGAGTTTCGGGTCTGTCGTATGTCGAGAATACCTCGCGAGTAGACAGGTAAAATAAAGACAATCAAATCAAATAAGAGGAGTTTCGCGCCGAGGCTCCTGCCCCCTCTGCGGTGCTGATACGGGACCGGAGCATATCTGAGTCTGCCCCCACAACCCACAGTGGGTGTCCAGCAACTTCTTTCAGAAGTTGATCGGCACCAAGCGTGGAGCCTGCTGGCTCACCACCGCATGAGGCCAGACACACAGGCGCCAGACGCGGCCACACCCGCACTCTCTCTGCCACCTGGAGACGCCGAGGGATCGGCATCTCCCTCTTAGCGCGTCTGCGCTGCCATCACCACCTTCTTTGTTTACTTACTTTTCTCTTTATTCGTACTTCCCTTTGTTGTTTCCTTTGTATTTGTTTTCTGTTTGGTCTACATCAGCGGCGAGGCTAGGACTCTGGGCCAGGTTTGGGGCCACACAAGTGAAGGACAGCCTCCGTGCTGGGCAGGTGGACATCACTTTAGTCATCACACTTTGTGCGTGGGGTTTCTGTATGCATGGTTTGGATTTTGGTTTCTGTTTTTGTATGTAATTTCTGGTACTACTTGTAGTCCCTTGTCGTATGCTGAGAATACCTCGCGAGTAGACAGGTAAATAAGGAATCAATCAATCAATCAGTCCCGCGCCGAGGAAACGCCGACGTCTGGGATGGCGAGCTCGTAGACCGACAGGCCAAGGTTGGCGCCGAGAGAGCCATCATGCCCCAAGGGATGTCACTCTCTTGGATGTGCAGTTACTTTCATTCCCGCGTCACCTCTGAACTCCGCACCTGGCGGTCGGAGGAAGGACGTACCAACAGATCCCGTCTGGGCCGACCTTTAGAGGCGCCTAAGAAAGCTTGGAAAAGTCTTCTTGACGAGGGAGAGTGTAAGTTCGGTCGCACGGCCTTGACGGCACTGTCCGGTCACGGAAACTTTGCAGACTGCTACCGCCGGTTCAAGCACTTGAACGCTGTGTTCATCTCCCCTCTCTGTGACACAGAGACTGACCGGATGATATTATGATAACCGTAACAAGGGATTCTAGTGCTACACTTACCCAAACTTTTGGCTAACATTTGTTGTTGGGTATATGGGTAGGTATCCTACAGACTAATAACAATTTCCAGAGATGAATAATGTCTATAATAACGGTAGGAAAAGCCGTAGAACCTTCTGTTGTACTGTCGGGAATACGAATCAAGGCAGTGCTCATGCGGATTGACAGTGTAGAGTCTAGTTGTCAGACGTCTGGTGACCGCCACCAAAGCCATTTCTAACGTAGGGTTCAAGAGTTGGGGTTTATCGCCTTCATGATATCGCTACTTTAGATCTTGCTAGTTTGATACTTGCCTCTCTAGAATGTTGGAAGAGAAGCGTTGTTGTCGTATTCGTGGATAGCTTTTCCAATACACACTAAATTAATGTCATGTAACTTGGCCTGAAGCACAAGTTTAAGGTGATGAAATGGTCAAAAAAGGCGTGGTAACAGAAACCACTCCTTTAAAGACCGTCTGCAACATGGCAGTGGCTGATATCGCCGCTGGTGAAAAAATATTTGTGCTGGTCCCGGTTCGCGTAAACCAGCATGAAAGCCTCCGCGGTCCAGCAGTCATTACACGTAGTGCTGCCCCTGCTGGACAAACGCCCTGGTTGCCCAAGTCGAGCACACAAAACTTGCTAGCTATTCAGCCTAGGACTGCGACATCTTTGGTCTGGACGTCAACAAACAATTCGACAAGCTTGGCTTCGTTTTCATGTGTTATATCACGCTTGGGCTTGTGCAAGAGCTCAAGCGCATCATTGGGGCCAACCCCCGGGCTGAGAATACCCTGCTTAGCCAGGAACACAGAAAACAGCGGTGTTTAGTCTGATGTCTAAGCCGGCCTCTATTCAGTTTACGGAGCCTAGCCACGACATATCCCCGCCCCTCATGAACGAGCAAACGTTCCGCTAATATAGAAAGTTTTATATTCTTTTTGGAAAATGAGAATAGGTATAGTTTTTCATTGGTTGAGTGAACTTTTCAACTTCTACCTACCATCACTTCTCAGGGGCAGTTGGATGGTTCCATATTCCACAGCAACTCTTGAGCAGTGAGCGATTGCTGGTGTGCGTAGACTTCGAGGGGCCTCTGCGGCGCTCAAGGAACTGGCGTGGAAACCCGGAGGACTCTCCGCCTGTCCCATCGAGAGGGGTGTACAGGTGGGAAAATAGTCAAATCTCAAACCAAAGTTCCTTATGAAGAGAAACATCGCCTCTGCCTTCCACATACGACCATAGCCTGTAGAAAGCACGGGATCCCGTCCGCTCTCCCTTAGTTAACCTACAGAGCGCCGGACTAGTACTACGGTGGGTGACCACGTGGGAATCCCCGGTGTTGTATGTTTTTGACTTTTTGCATCTGTGTATTTGATGGTTACACAAACAAACATGAAAGAATGACGGTGGGCTCATGTTCAATATAGTTACCAAGATTTCAAAGTAATGATTAAAGTGGCTGTGAGAAATTATTGAAGCTCTGTGACGGAAATGTCGATGAGCCGGAGGAAAAATCTGGCAATATGACCGTTAATAGTAGGGTCCACTCCCCCAGAGGAGAAGAGATATGGAATAATGGATGAATCACAGACTAGTTTTCAGTACCAAAGATAAAACAGCCCAATTTCATGTAGCCTTAGCTTTGGAAGTGGCTTGGAAATTGATTAGTCCGGTGCCAAATGCTTTGGCTGTAGAAATTCAGGGAAGGGATTCCCATGTGCTCTAGACGGGGTGTGATGAAGAGCAAGATACATCCGTCGGACGTATGATGGCCAGATGATGGCCAATTATTATAAGAACAAATTTGGATATGCAAAATACACAGCTACAGGAACGACAAGACTCTGAGGTCTCAATTTCGGAGCCTTCTAGAATCAAACCAAAGAAGATGGCAGATCACATACAAATGTTGGGCCATATACAAAATCGGAGCCACGCGCTTGTGAAATATTTGCCTGCGCCAGTACATGCAGCAGACATAGTCCATTCTCTTTTCGAAAGACCTTGGTTAATCGCTCGATGCGACAGAACACCTTTTCGTGGTACGGGTAGGTGGGGGTAGATGCCTTGAAGAATTTATCTATCTGGTGCTGGGAGGGAGAGACTGGCAAATCAAGAGCACACATACATAGAGTGAAGTGGCCTGTGTCAACCGCGTATGGGAGCGCAAGATGAAGAGCCTATTTCTTCAAACCGATCCCTAATAGACGCTAAAACCCCTGGCGGTCATTTCCCTGTCATGAGATGTCCTGCACGGAATGTGGGAGAGACTTGACGCAAAAAAAGCACGTTCAAGTACACTTGGGCATACGAGCTAATATTGGCGTTTAGCGTCAAATAGACGCGATCTCGGCTAATATTGAGGGCTGCTTGCTGGCAGGCCATATACATACCCAGTTCTTGTTCTTGGATCATACTTGCGGACTTGTCGTTTTCATTCATCTCGATCTTTACTTGCTGGCGCGGTCAGTGCTTTTGTTCGGCAATGCCAACCAGCACATAATGCGCGATATCGTTGCTATGTGGCGGCTAGCCGTACCGCATGTACTTATACATCAGAGGACCGCTGAGTATTGACGCAAAACCCAACAGGTATAGCGGGGGTGGGTTGAGACTTTGAGCTTGGACGGGAGCAGAGTCCTTTCAGAAGAGGTTAGTTGCCAACAAGATCTCATCGGAATAGGGACGTGCCGTGCAACATTGGCGAGATCCCGAAGGTGGGAGCACCTATACATATTCTCAGAGTTCAAGCTGTTGACAGCATTTGAAGGCAAGGTTGGCTGTATATATAGTTGGTGATCCACGCTCTTGTCGCCGCTGCTGTCACCTCCGAGGCTGTCCTGGCCTGGACAAAGGGTTTCGATCGTCTTCTGGTCGCTGATGATAAGACAGAGACCACCAACTTGAAATACCTTCTCAACTCCTGGTCTTTCTTTGGCAAGACATGGAAGAGTGTGTACCGCCGTGTTTCATACTTTGACTACGAGGGTCACGTTGTCATCAACGGTGACGAAATTCACGGCAGTCGTGCCGACATACATGCCGTCATGGTTCTTCCGGGTCAAAAGCTTCACCCTACTCCGAATAACGAACACAATTTGTGGAAAGATGGTGAGATCAAGTACTACTGGTATGACAAGGCCAGCGAGCAACTTCGCAGTGAAATGTTCAACGAGGCTATGCGCATCTGGAAGGCCAAGCTGCCCTGGTTGCAGTTCACCCTGGAGGGCTATAGAACTAGTAGCCATGCCCTGGGACCTGTGGTCGTTCAGGATGTTGAAGGAAATCTGACTACCAGCAGCTTCGGTCACACTACCAAACCTGCAGCCAACTATCTACTTCTGGGCACAACCGACACTGTTCGTGACTACGTTCATCAGATTGGCCATCGTAAGAGCCTCTTTCCCCCTTGAACTAACTATACGTCTCTCAACCCCTTGTGCTAACAATAACCTCCAACAATAGTTCTGGGTCTTGCTCACGAGCACCAGCGCCCTGATAGACATGGGTACATTGAACTGTTCTGCCACCGCATCCGTTGGACCACCAAGTTCAATCCCAAGACTGGCGAGCACTTGGGGAGCGATCCTGTGCACTGTAGCCCTTATTCCTGCACTGGCTACGGCTGCAACTTTGTCCCCTTTGACATTGAAAGCATGAACATGGAGGCCATGGGAGATTACGATATCAACTCTGTTATGCACATTGACTTTGCCGCTTGCAGTTCTCTTGACATTGATGGTAACACCCTGGAGCCTAAGAGTGGCATCAAGTTCCCCCCGTTGTCCATCTACCCTTCCGTGGTTGACACCCAGCGTGTCTGTAACCTGTACCCCGAGAGCTGCATGAGTGTCTGCGGTAACGGCATTGTTGAGGCCGGCGAGGAATGCGACGATGGAAACAACGACGACAACGGCGGCTGCACGGTTGGGTGTACGATCAGAGCAGCCCAGGTTGGCAGGAGAGGCGGTAATGAGAAGGGGGTTGAGAGAAGTTAGAGGAGGAAGAGTGAGGTCGAGTAGGAGGATGTTGTCAGTTGCCATGACCGCCTTCGGCTTTTTGAGGAGCTGCCTCCATCACTTGGCTGTGAGAGAAGCTTCTTGGCAAGGCTCATTGTCAGCTAAATATTTCCTGAATTTGACATGTTGTTGGTATTATTTCAACATCTATCTACTGTTACTTTGCAATATTTCCATTTCGTTTCATATTTTCCACATCAATCAGAGAGTCTCTAAAACTCACAAAATGGCTGGACAGCTTTTAGTGACATGGCAGTGGCATAACCAACTGCCGGGATCTTCTTCCTCAGGCTATCCTAGTGGCGGTAGTCTCTGAGCTCAAATGAGATTACTGCTATCATCAGTGTGCCAACATTGAGTCCGTCGTATTGTTTGTAGCCCTTGAACTTCCACAGTTAGACTGTTTGTGGCTTGTCCATATGAGAAGGTTTATTCTGGCCCCCCCTACCACATCTTGAACTCGCTGGCGGCTTGTTCCCCGCACCACCTTTTTGCCCTGGACAGCAAGATATCGAGTACATCAAGTATCAGTAACCCCTCTAGCTAACTAGTCAGCTTTCATTCCTGCCGATGTTTTTATGGCCCAGTACCATCTTACTCTTGCCTTAAGCGTAAAGAGTCCGTCCTGTGTCAGCTTCTAGCTTGCGAGTGGTCTCCTCATCTCGTCAATGGCTGTTTGAGATGTCCCCAGGTCGCCCTCTTCTGCGTTCAGACGGTTCACAATGCCCCTGTTGTCAAGACACAGGTAGAGGTCGCCAGTTGTCTTTTGCGGTAGCTCGTGGGCCGCTTGCACGGCGTGTAGGGCTGCGATTGCCTCAGCGTCAGCCACTTCTTGCCAGGTGCCCAATGGTTTGCTACCTTCGGCGCAGGTCGTATTGTCTACCACCAGGGTCCACCCGGCCCCTGCGCCGCCGTCTTTGACTTTCGCCCCGTCTGAGTATGCCCACACCGTATCAGGCTACGCCATGCGTAGGTCCTCTAGGTGTCGGGCTACCCCCTTGTCTTTGTCGCCCTTTATCTCCATGGGGTCGTCTGGTCTCTCCTTTGCAGGTCTCACCCCGCCAGGGCTAGGTATCGTCTTGGGCAGGAGCCTATTTTTCATTTCATTTCATCTATTTTACATCATTCGGAGTGTTCGCCAAACACTCATAAGATGACCAGGCAGGTCCTGGCAACCTGACAGCGGCATAACCGACTGCCGGGATCCTCCGATTCGGACTGCCTTGGTGACCGTAGTCTCCCAGCTCCGAAGAAACTGTAGATGCCGACTCGGGATTTCCCTGTGGTGATAAGCACCTCCTGGCGCAGGATACATCAGGGGGGATACATGAAGACTGTGATAATGAAAAAGAAAAAGAACAGGAAAAAAAAAAGGAATCAGAAAACAAAACAAAAAAAAAGCAAGTAATACACGAAAGAAAACATCCAAAGACAAAACAGAAATACAAAATCACACCACGCCAAACGCCATCGCAGCTGCTCATTCCTCTCTCACCCTCTTCAACTTCTTGAGGAGCTGCTTGCATCCTTTGACTGTAGGGAGAAGCTTTTTAACGAGTCTCTCCGTCAGCCGTAGCCTCTGTGGGATCGAGTCACACGTCCACGGGTGCCATGGGGTCTTCTCCTGTCCACATCTCGGACAATCGTGAGCGGCCCCGGTGTGCTCGAACCTCTGGTGGTACGTGGCAAAGTCGCCGTGTCCAGAAATTGCTGCCATCAATGTGCCAATATCGAGTCGGTCGTGTTCTCTGTAGTCCTTGAACTTCCAGGGTTCGACGGGCTCTGGCTTGTCTATATGGGACGGCCCGTTCTGCGCCCCCCACCACGTCTTGAACTCTGTGGCGGTCTGCTCTAGGCACCACCGTTTTGCCCTGGAGAGCGACATCTCAAGTCCGCCGACTTCAGTCCTAGCAACCCCTCTGGCTAACCGGTCGGCTCTTTCATTGCCGGTGATGTTCTTGTGGCCCGGCACCCATCTGACTCTTGTGGGCAGAAGCCTAAGAAAAAAAACGCTTGATTTGATTTGATTTTGATTTTATTCTTTTACGTCTACCTACTGTTATTTCGCAGCAATACGACGGCATATTCCGGACGGAAGCAGTCGGATAATGTCATCTTCCAAACTACACCCGGGCGGTCAGCAATTGCAGGTGCGCGTAGACTTTAAGCATCTCCTGTGACTTTTTAGGGTCCGGCGTAGAAGCCAGGAGGACTTTCCGTCCAGCGCGGCCCGAGGGCACACCTACCTTTCCAGGGTTTGGTTACCTGGTATTTTTGGTTTGCAACAAACCGCGTGAAGTCTAGTCTAAAAGGCCACCGGCTCTCGGCACGGGGGTTTGTCCCCGGCGGATTACGCGTGGTTTTGTCCTTTTGCGGGCATGGCCGTTGCTGCAACTTTTGTCATTTTCCTCCTCTTGTAGCCGGCGCAAGGGAACAGGACTCCGCAAACTCTCCTCCTCTTGGAATCCTCCTCGACATCACCTTGTCCTCCAGATACCACCTCCCCGTTGAACAAAGGAAAACTTCCACAAAAACGCACCCCAAAAAGTGGACTCACGACAACAAAGCCCTGTGTGGAGCTACCATCCCCACCAACATTCGTTCGCCGGGAAAAACCGGCGTGTTCAGGGGGGCCTAAAAAGCCAAACCGAGATCAAGCGAGCCTCCAAAAGGGCTGGCGATCGAGTGTCCGAAAGAAAGAAAAAGTTGGACGTAATCGCGGCGTGTGTTATGGATGGAGCACAGCGTCGAGATCCCCGCGCCGCGGGTCGGACATCCGGAACCTTCAAAAGAGGCTGCCCATCGAGTGTGAGTATGGCTCCCCGAGTTGAGTGATGGGAGCTCGAGAGACCGGCGATCGAGAAGTGTTGCGAGAGGGGGCGGTCGTCGGCAAGATCATCCCTCGAGAGGGGAAAAAGGCGGGCTCAGGGCCTCACGACTCGATTCATCGAGAATGACCGAAATCAGACAGGACGGAAAAGAAAGGACAGCAGCATTGGGAATATGTGCTGGTCGCTCTTCTAACCCACAACGAAGGGGAAAGTTCGTCTTTGGGCGAGGGGGCGGCATCTTGAACTCAAAGGTACCCCCCGAGGGTTGTAGGAGGGAAGGTTGAAAAAAAAAGAAAAAAAAAAAAAAACCGCCGAGATTTGTGCTACATATTATTGGTTGCGGGCTGCTTCAACGTCATCACCGGGCGGTTGGTTTAGGGGTATAACGTTTGCTTCGCACCTTCTGCGAAACTGCGAAAGGTCACGGGTTCGATTCCCGTACTGTCCAAATCTTTTTCTACATTTTCGTATGTTCTCGACCCCATTCATCACGATAGTTGTTACTCTTAGTGTTGCTCATATCCGGGCTTGACTGCTTTTTTTTTTTTTTTTTTTTTTGCGTAGCCTCCTTTTTGTCAGGTCGCACCGAAGGCCTGGTGGGAGGCAGAGGGTCGCAACTCCAGACCTCACCTGCGCCGCCCGGTGCAGGCCCCGAAGAAGGCTTGGACAAGTCTCCTTGACGAGACCGATCGCAACCTCGCCCGCGCGGTGCTGACAGCTTTGTCAGGACACGGCGACTTTGCGGCCTATCACCGCCGTTTCGAGTACGAGGACGCCGTGCTCTCCTGTCCCCTCTGCGGAGCTGATACGAGCCCGGAGCACATCTGGGTTTGCCACCACAACCCACAGCGGGTGTCCAGCAGCTTCTTTCAGAAGTTGATCGGTACCAAGCGCGGAGCCAGCTGGCTGGCCGCCAAAGCAGCCAAAGCCCCCACGGCCCTGCTGGCTCACCGCCGCACGAGGCCGGACACGCAGGCGCAAGACGCGGCCCCTCCCACGCTCCCTCTGCCATCTGGAGACGGCGTACCCTCGGGGTCTCCCCCTTAGCGCGTTTGCGCTGCCATCACCTCCTTTTTCCTACTTGTTTCTCTCTTTGTTTGTACTTCCCTTTGTTGTTTCCTTTGTTTTTGTTTTTATGTTTGGTCTGCATCAGCGGCGAGGCCAGGACTCTGGGCCAGGTTTGGGGCCACACAAGCAAAGGACAGCCTCTGGGCTGGGCGGGTGGACACACTTTAGTCATTACACTTTGTGCGGGGGGTTTCTGTATGCATGGTTTGGATTTTAGGTTTCTGTTTCTGTATGTAATTTCTGGTACTACTTGTAGTCCCCTGTCGTATGCCGAGAATACCTCGCGAGTAGACAGGTAAATAAAGACTTTCATCATCATCATCACAAGTAGACAGGTAAAATAAAGACAATCAAATCAAATCAATCAATCAAGCTGCTCAGGGGACGGGTGAATCCAGTTTGTGCAGATGATTTAGGCGCGCTGGAAGTGCTCCCTGAAGGTTCCCGGGGTTGACAATCTGGGAGGTGAGCCGTCTCACCGTTGCTATGTTGCCAGAGCAGATCCAGACCTTACGGCACTATAGCTTCTCCCACGAGTCCACCTCTGTTAGGGCCTTGGCAATGGCCAGCACTTTGACACCGTGCACTTCCGTTCGATATGGGACCGGGCAATTGCTCGTGCATAGGACCTCACCGTCCCGGATGATCACCCGGCCAGCGCCGACCATGCCCCCACTATTGTTAGATCCATCTATGTAGATTCAGAGATCATATGAGGCTGAGGACCGGACAGGTTCTAGGTGTGTCTCGGCTGTGGCCTCCTTGTCACTTAGGGCATATGGGCGGGTTGACGGGGCCACTCACCTACACCTGGTAGGGAGGCTCGTAGCAATCCTGTGCGGGAGCAGCCCTTTGAGTATACCCAGCCTGCCTCCAGCGGTGTCGCCGAGCCCCAACGGGTGATTTGGCGGGGCAAGGGCTGCCCTGATGCTAGCTGAGGCCAGAGGTGGTCCAGCACGCAGCTACCAGAACATTACATACAGAAACAGAGTCCAAAATCCAAACCATACAAAAAAGAAACCCCACACACAAAGTGCAATGACTGAAGTGTGTCCACCCGCCCAGCCCAAAGGCTGTCCTTCGTCCGCGTGGCCCCAAACAAGACCCAGAGTCCTGGCCTCACCGCCGATGTAGTGATAAAAATATTTGTGCAAAATAAGAAAAAAAAAAGGGGGGGTTGGCGGCGTATTCACGCCAGAGGGTTGGCAGCGCGGTTGCGCAAAAAAAGATTGTGCCCCAGAGGCTAAGCTGCCCCGGGCAGGGTCGGACCAGGCGGTGGAGGGTCGGGCGGAGGGCGAACTGGGGAGTCCCCTTCCTGCGGGTCCGTTCCCGTTACCGCACGGCGGTGGGCTAGAAGCACCGGAGGACTCTTGGCCGCTTTAGATGCCAGCCAGATGGCTCCACTCTTGGTGGCTATGAGCTTCTGGAAGAAGCCCTTAGGCATCCGTTGAGGGTTGCGGGGGCAGGTCCAGATGTGCTCCGGGGTGGTCTCGGCGTCGCAGAGGGGGCAGGTTAGCACCGCGTTCAAGTGATTGAAACGGCGGTGGTAGTCTGCGTAGTCTCCGTGACCAGAAAGTGCTGTCAGGACAGCGCGGGCGAGCTTGCGCTCAGTGTCGTCAAGAAGGTTTTTCCAGGCCTTCTTAGGAGCCTCGAGAGGTCGGCTCAGGTGCGGTCTGTTGGCACAACCTTCATTCGACCACCAGGTGTCTGACTGCGGCGAGATTGTCTTCGTGAAACGTTACACAAAGACCGTAGCGCTCCAGGGTAAAAAGTAGGCTTGGGGTCTTGCCGTGGATCGAACACGGGACCTCTCGCAAGCTGTGCTATAGGGTGAACCCTAAGCGAGAATCATACCACTAGACCACAAGACCTTACATTTGTTGTTGTTGTTGTTGTTCTATTTATACTCTTCCTAAACTATGGCGCTTGGATTTCAACGTTGCAACACAGGAAGCGTAAGCAAGCCAGCGGGGCGGGGGCGGACTCGACAATACGGGGCACAGAAATAGGCCCATCGCCCGCCGAGAAGGAGACGACTGGAAATGCGACAGGAAAGGAGGTCAGAAAGGAAAAAGCGACTCCGGGAACTGACACGGCGGCCAACAAGAAGAAGGTAGCGGAGACTACCGACGACATGGAAATCACCGACGCCCCTACTACTCATGAATAGAGAAACCAACAAATTTCTCCTATGGCAGGCGAACCTCGGCAAAGGACGAAATGCACAGGCGGCACTGGCAAGCGCTGCTGTCAAACACCTCCCGCATGTCATATGTGTACAGGAGCCCCATTTCGTACGAGACAAGAACAGACCGAAGACTGTGTCTATAACAGGATACAGGCTATTCGCGCCAACCGATGACTGGATAGAAAGGCCACGCGTTCTCATTTTCTGCAGAGAAGATGTGAAGGCACGTGGACTGCAATGGGAACCTCCACACCCGGACATTCAAAGCCTGGTGGTGGAGACGCAAGGAGGAGAGATACGGATCACCAATGTATACAACGCCCCGAGAGGATCCAAACGCTGCGGTGAGGCAGCAAAAAAATTGATGGAAACAAGACCAAGCCGAAAAGCCATAATAGTGGGTGACTTCAACCTAAGGCATCCAATCTGGGATGGCGAAGCGCCCCCCGAAGGAAGAGAACCGCAGGCACAAGAGCTGGTAGACTGGGTAGAGAGCGGATCTATGGTGGTTCTGAATGACCCCGGGATACCAACACACGCGAGAGGGGGCGTTTTGGACCTTTCAGTGATAGGGTGCGAGCTTTACAGCAAGGTGGGATGGTTTGGGTCACATGACGAGGTGGATGTGGGAAGCGATCACACCTTGTTGGAACTGATGCTGACGAGAGCCCCCGTGACAAAAAACGACCGATCGAGAATGCGAATTGCACAAGATGGACCAGAAGCGATACTCGACAGAGCAAAGACCGAGAGCACAAGAATTGACCGGTGGTGGACGACCCAAGAAACAGGAAACGTTGACTTGGACAGACTCACTGAGGAAATTTTGACAAGCATCTCCCAGGCAGCTTTGACAAAGGCTAAGAAGAACGGAGGAAGAGACCATCCATGGTGGACCCGTGAGTGCCAGGACAGACACAAAGAAGTACTGGCAGCCAGAAGAGCCCTGGGGAGCACTTCTGCGATCACCCAAGCTGCCCGAGGAGAGTACCTGGCGACCATTAAACGAGCAAAGGCAACCTTCTACAACGGCAAGATAAACGGAATGGCCCAGACAAAGGAAATCTACAAAGCCGTGGGCTGGACAGGAAGCACCACGCGCACCGAGTTACCGGCGGTCCGCACAACTGAGGGGACGCTGGCCAGGACGACTGCGGGAAAGGCCGACGCATTGCTGGAAGCGCATGTGAGAAACAGACTGCCGGACGTGGCACCTCCGACGATACCGGAAGACCGCCACCCCTTCACACTGGATCTCACGGTTGAAGAAGTCAAGAGCGCCGTGTTTGCACCTAAGAACACGGTCCCAGGACTAGACGACATTCCTAACCAGGCTCTAAAGCTGGCATGGGAAGGACTGGGAGAACACATCACTAGACTTTTTAGGCTGTGCATCGAAAGAACACATCACCCCAAGCCTTTCAAGACCGCCTGCCTGGTGCCAATTCCAAAGCCAGGTAAGGCCGACAAGAACAACCCGAGGTCGTTTAGACTAATCTCACTGCTCCCTACGCTTGGGAAAGCTCTGGAAAGATTGATGGCAAGAAGACTAGCAAGGGAGGCCCTTGAAAGAGGTGTGATACACCCTTACTACGCTGGAGCGGTGCCGCAACGGGCGGCGGCGGACCTGACCCTATCCTTGGTGACGGAGGTTAGACACGCATGGAAACAGAAACAGGTGGCATCGATGCTCACGTTTGACGTCAAGGGAGCGTTCGATGCGGTCACGCCAAACAGAATGGTGAAAAGGCTTGTGGAACAGAAGTGGCCAGCAATTTACTGTGGATGGGTCAAATCATTTTTGGAAAACAGGACAGCGAGGATGAGGATAGACGATGAGGTGTCGCCAGCAGAGATGCTCCCAGGGACTCTGCCTCAGGGATCGCCAGTCTCACCGGTGCTCTTCATGCTTTTCATGTGTCCCCTATACCGCATTCAGATGATCAGAGGATATGCAGATGACGGGTGTCTGTTGGCGACGGGCCGGAACCTGCAGGAGACTACCAGAACCTTGGAGCGGGATCTACAGGGTGTGGAGAATTGGTGCCAAGCGAACGGACTTAGTCTGGACCAGGGAAAGACGGCACTGATACACTTCCACAAGAAGGGAACAGAAGGGCCAGCAGCAAAGATGGCAGACGGATCCCAAGTCATACCCACGCCGAATGGGGACGCCCTACGATGGCTGGGGGTACACTTCGACAAGAAACTCACGTTCAAAGGGCACACGGAAGTGATGATGAGGAAAGCTCGCAAGGCCGCTGATGCGATGCGGATTTTGGCAGGGTGCTACAAGGGAGCAGAAGTCCAGGCGATGGTGAACGCGACAAGAGCATGCGTGATCTCAAACCTGACTTACGCGGCAGCCACTTGGTGGCCAGCCCCTCGAGGAAACATGTCAGATGACAAGCGCATGAAGACCATCACCGGGAAAATGGACGTGGTAGCTAGGGCCGCATACCGAGCAGCCGCGCCCGCCTACAGGACAACGCCAGCGGACCTGGTACACCACGCCGTCGGGGCCCCGCCGATCACGGTGATCCTTGACGACACTATCAGAGCTGAGGCTATCAGGAGAGCCAAGTACAAGCACGGAGTGCATATCCCTGACGCTTTCGACGGATGGACGGATTGGATATTGGGCACACTACCGAATAGATACACGAAGCTCAACTGCTGGGCCAGATATGGCGGTGCTCCCGCCCCTGAGGAAAGAAGGACGGCCTACGGCTCGAAGCTGGAGGAAGCAGAAAGACACACCCAGGAGATCACAGACGAAAGCTCACCAATTCTGTGGGCGTACTCAGATGGGTCCAAGGACTCCAAAGGTTACGCCGGCTCAGGATGGGCTTTGATCAAGCAAGGGCAAGAACTGGCCACAGGCAAACTGCATCTGGGGGTCGGGGCAGAGGTTGCGGATGCGGAGGCGATCGCGGCGAGACACGCTGCAGCCGAAGCAGTCAATGCCACTGCAAACACAGCGAACATCAAAATCGTCATCTGCCTAGATAACCGCAGCGTGGTGGATAGGCTGAACGCCAGGCTCCCAGTTTGGGGCACCTCGCAGGAAGCTATAGACGAAACAAGGGACCTTATGCGCAAGTGGAAAGACGGACACCCAGGCCGAAGCTGGGAAGTTAGGTGGGTTCCAGGCCACAGAAGCATCCCGGGAAACGAGCGAGCGGACCAGCTGGCGAAAGAGGCCACTACAGAGGAAACAGCCCAGCCCAACCCATTGTGGACTTTGGCTGCACTGAAACGATGGCGCAAGCGGGAGTTCCAAGCAGCGACAGATCGATGGTGGAAAAGCACCGGGCGAAATCTGGAAGCACCGGTGGCATGGAAGGCTACGGCCGGAAAGCACAACCGAGTCAGCGTCGGCAGAGTCCTCGCGGCTAGGTCGGGGCATGGAGACTTAGACAAGTACCACGTCCGCTTCGAGCACAACACGCCGTTAGGGTGCGAGAGATGCGGGGCCGAGAAAGACGGCTCACACGTTTGGACATGCAAAGGCCTACAGAAAAGATACAGCAGGTCATGGGTAGAGCGTCTATTAAAGACGGCACGAGGGGCAAAGACGTTGGCCGAGAGAGTCGACAAACTGGCACAGAGGGGCCCCGGGCGGCAACGCCTCATCAACCAAGCATAGGCCGGCAGAAAGACCGAGCCATTTTCTAATTTTTTTTTCCTTTGTCTAGTTCTTTGTATTTCGTTATTTGTTTTACTGGGACCTTTGGGGTGACGTTAGGGTCGCTCTGGAGGCTGCGAGCCTCCGTGTTCCAGCTGTTTGTTCTCTTCGTTCAGGTGCAGACCTGCTCTTTTCATAGTTATACTCTTTTCACAGGTGGACTAGCTGCCTGTGACGCCCATTCGACCAGTGAACCCTGGCACACGGCGTAAAAATAAACAACAACAACAAAAAACAACAACAACGTTGCAACAACTTTCGCGAGAACCACCATACTGGTAACAGTCAATCAGCGAAACGACCACAGACTTACAAGAATCAATCGAGAACAATCCCCTTATCCAGAAATGGAGTGCGACGATGCACCAGGAAGCGCCCAGGTGGCGCGACCCGCGAAAGACCAGCCCACGATCAGCGCAACGGACGCGCACACGGAGGTCGACATTGAGATGGTCAACACGAACGACGTCCAGCCAGAAACCGAGACCGACGACGCCCAGCAAGAGACTCCGACCAGCTCGTCAATGGAGCTGATGATTGTCGACAAGCCCGACGAACAAATCGAGAAGAATGAGGGCTCGACACCGTCCAACACCCCCAAGGAGAACGAGAAGCATGGGGCGGCCACCGAGAAAGACCGCAATCTCGCCATGGCCAGAAAGCACATCGCAGGAGAGATGAAGAAGATAGAACTGCGCGCTGAGGCGTACCTCTGGCTCGCAGAAAAGATCCCCGAAATGTGCAACGAAGCCGTCGCCATGGCTAAAGGCGACGCGAACGTGAGGAAGCTGGCAGGACACGTGTCCCAGGAGTTCAGAGCTATGCTCCAGAAGCTCCAAGGTGGCACCACCCCTGCCCCTTCAGGCAACCCTAAGAACGACAAGCAAGGGTCTGCCAAAGCCCCGAAGCCCACACCGGGTTACACGAACAACAACAACAACAACAGGAGCTACGCAAGCACCGCGGCAGAGGCCGACGGTGGCAAGGGACAAGCAGTCACCCTGAAAAAAAAGACTGCCCCCAAGCCCAAGACAAAGACAACGACAACAGAGGAAGAGAAAAAAGTGCGAGTTTTTGTCCGAGGACCAGCGGCCGCAAATGAAGCGGACGCCAGCAACGAGATCGCCAAGGTCCTTGGCGGCAAGCCCGCCGAGATCCAGATCAAGAAGGTGAACTCGGGCTGGGCGTTCTACACGACCAAGGGTGCGGTGTCAGCCGAGAAGCTGAACTGCGTCAAGGAAGCGTGTGGGGCGAAAGCGTGCGAAATTGACAAAAGATGGACGCATGCACGCATCACTGGCCTATCAGACTTTTATGTCGTAGGCGAGAACGGACCGGTGACTAAGAAGAACGAAGAATGGTTCATCGGACAGATAACGGAGCAAACCGGTGGAGAAGTGAAATCCATCAAGTGGCAATTCGAAACCGAGAAGTACATGGACGCCACACTCCGTATTGCAGTGGACCTACCCGAGGGCCAGACCCTCCCCAACAGTGTGAAATTCGAGGGGAGCTCAAACCCGGCCACGGTCAAGAAGTGCCGGACCCCCTCACTGCCGCTGTGCCGTACCTGCTGGGCGACACACCCGACAGCGGGGTGCAAAGAAAAGCCACGGTGCCGCCTGTGCGGGAGCGCAGACCACAGAGAGGGGCAACACGCTGGATCCCGCGCCGCATGCATCGTGTGCAAGGCTCCGGACCATTCGGCAGGGGACCCCGCTTGCAAGCGAGGCACTCGCCCGAATCGCACGACCCCAAAGCCAACGGAAAACACGCCAGCCAACCCCCAGGACGACAACCAGGCTCGCAAGAGAAAGAGACTTTCCCCGGCGGAGCAGCCGACTCCGCGGCCCGAGGTCATCCGAGAACGCTCCCAGCGAGATGAATGTTAGGACACCTAACAGTATGGAGCGTCAACGTGGGAAGAGGGGGACCTAACCATGAACTGACTCTACGCGAAGCCGTCAGGCAACGGGTAGACGTCGTGTTTGTGCAGGAGCCCTGGATTGGACCGCGTAAGGACAAAACGAAGTTCCACCTAGAATTCACTCTGCATAGCCCGAGAGAAGGATGGTTGGATCGACCACGGAGCATCGCCTACGTGCGGAAAGACATCGAGACACTTGAAACAAATCAGGCCCACCCGGACCTGTGTCCAATCCGCATCAAGACGACAAAGGGCGTGCTTCGGCTTTTGGGAGTGTACAATGCGCCGGAGAGGTGCTTGTGAGCCGGTGAGGGATTGCAGGAACTGATGTTTACAGAAAAAGAACACGCATGGGTTGCATTGGGAGACTTCAACGCCCACCACGGTACATGGGACGCCAACGACAAAGAAAACAACGACGGGATGACCCTGGAAAATTGGCTGACTGACCAAGGGCTGACTGTGCTGAACCAGAGAGACGAACCAACGCACAGAGCCGGGAGGGTGATAGATCTGGTCGTGGTGCCGCACGCGGCGGTAGTGAAATAGGAGACCCGCATGAAAGTTGTTCCCGGAAGCACAAGCGACCACGAGATACTCGAGCTAGAGATAGAAGCGAGAGCGTCTCGAAAACGACCAGAGGCAAGGTGGAGACTAGGGAAGATGGATATAGAACGTTTCGTGGCGGAGTGCGCAAGAGAGAACAGCGGCCTGGAGTGGCTGCTCACCGCTAGCGGAAGCGGAGCAGACAGAGCGGACGACCTTGCCGGGAGACTAGTCGCAGCAGTGGGAAGGGCACTGGATGTGTCGACACCGAAAACACCACCCAACACCGACCTCAAACCATGGTGGAACGAAAATTGCAAACGGTGCAACGCCAGGATGAGGGAGGCACGCGACAAAACTCGAGAAAGACTGGGAGACCTCACATTGCGAGCGGCATACGTCAAGAAGCAAAAGGCAATGCAATGGGCGGTCGTCCAGGCCAAGAGGGCCCTCATGAGTAAGATCATCAACGGATTCAACGAAACGAGAGATGTATTCCGCGCGATCAAATGGGCCAACGACAAGACCGACAGACGTATTCCACTGTTGCAGAGACCAGACGGTACGAAGACGACCTGCACAGCAGAATCCGTGGCTCTCCTTCTCGAAACCCATACTAAGCCACACACAGGCTCAGAATGGCGGTTTCAGGAGCCCAACCCCGACGCAATTGAGTGGCCCCCTCTGTCTTCGGACGAGGTGAAGGCTGCCATCTGGAAACCTGCGAACACTGCGCCGGGAGCGGACCGCATCCCCAACGAGGTATGGAAAAGGGCGTGGAAACCTCTAGGTAATCTGATAACGGGACTATATAACCTATGCCTAGACAGCGGACACCACCCGAGCACATTCAAGAAAGCCGACCTCGTGGCAATATCGAAGCCAGGACGCCCACGCCAAGCACCACGCTCGTATCGCCTAATCTCACTTCTCCCCACTCTGGGCAAAGGCCTCGAGAGAGCAGTGGCTAGGCGACTCGCGGAAGAGTCGATAGAGAGAGAAACCATCCCGAGAAACTACATCTGCGCCGTGCCAAAAAGGGCCGTTACCGACATGCTCATTGAGCTCCGTGGAAGAATCGAGGACGCCCAGGATTGGAAAAAGGTCACCTCAATTTTCACATTCGACATCAAGGGAGCTTTTGATGCAGTTGACCCAGCGAGAATGGAGCACCGCCTGATTGAGAACCGCTGGCCAACGAAGCTATGCCGATGGGTCAGAAGCTTCATGGAAGATAGGACTGCAAGCATGCGCACCGAAGGAGGCGTCGCCACAACCCTTGTAGGAGGTTCCCTCCCGCAAGGCTCGCCGGTCTCGCCAGTGCTGTACATGCTCTTCATGGCCCCATTGTACAAGAAAAACCCCGCACTTCTCGGATACGCAGACGACGGGTCTCTGGTGGTTAGTGGTCCTGCTTTTAGCAAGAACTGCGAAGCCATCCAAATTCTCATGAGGGAAGTGTTGAGGTGGATGGCCAACAATGGACTGGAGATCGACCCCGGAAAGTCAACACTGCTTCACGTCAAGGGCAGAAGAAAGGTCGCAGGAAATCCGTCCGTCACAGTGGAGGGTCTAGGCACGATTGAACCCACCCCGGCTAATACCTCGATGCGATGGCTGGGGCTGCACCTGGACGCCAAACTTCTCTTCGACAAGCACATCGCGCACGTGACCGCGGGCATCAACCGAGTGGCGAACGGCCTGAGGTATCTGGCCGGTTGCTATAAGGGAGCAGATACGAAAAGCATGCTCCATGCGGTACGCGCGTGCGCTCTGAGCAAGGCACTCTTTGCGGCCAGCTCTTGGACTGGGACGGAAACGACAAAAACGGCCTCAGACAAGATAAATGTTGCCCTTAGAAAATGCTTACGGGCGGCTCTCCCTATGTATCGCACCACGCCAAGAGAATGCATACACCATGCGGCAAGCTTTCCACCTTTCGGGCTCCTCCTAGAAGATGAAAAGAGACGAGAGGCGGTACGATGGCACAGACTCGACGACAAGCATCTACTTCGAGGGCCGCAGTACAATCCAGTGGTGGAGAGGCTGCGAAAACTGCTACCTGCCGAAATGGAGAAGCACACCAGACTCAGGCCAAACGCAGCTGGGCCAGACATGCCATCTCGAACGTGGCTAGACAAGGAAAAAGAGGCAGAGGCACACAGAGCGGAAGTTGAGATGGCCACCCCGGGAACGATCATTGCCTACTCCGACGGATCGAAGCACGAGAATGGAAACGCGGGCGCGGGTTGGGTGATTACGGAAGATGGGGCTACGCTAGAGGAAGGGCACGTAGCTCTGGGAAAATGGATGGAAGTGGCCGACGCTGAGGCGATTGGCGCTCTCGAAGTAGCGAGGCGGGCCACGGCGCGCGAAGGTACCGAGGAAATCTGGCTTTGTCTGGACAACCAAGGAATAGTGAACCGCCTCCGCAACCCATCCACCAGAAACAGCACATCTCAGGACGTTATTGATGAGACAAAGACAACCCTTCGCCGCTGGGCGAGCGAGAGTCCTGGGAGGAGAGTCCATGTGCTGTGGGTCCCAGGCCACATGGGCTTGGAAGGCAACGAACTGGCAGACGCGCAAGCAAAACTGGGGTGCCAACAGACGACAACGGAACCCCGCGTCAGCCTGGCCGGAGCACGGAGATGGAGGCGAGACCGTCTAAGTCTCGAATACGGGGAATGGTGGCAGAAGCAAAAAGGATACCGCCCACTGAGAACTGGTGTCCCCGCCGAACCCCCCTTCCGTGTCTCCCGCTACGACGGCCTCACCAGGATTGAGCTAGGCCACATCCTGGCCGCCAGAACCGGAGATGGTGACTTTGACGAGTACCATGACCGATGGGAACACAACTGTCCACGCGGGTGCCGAGCTTGCAACCAGCCAAAGGAACGAGGACACTGGTGGACATGCAGGGCACTGCCGAGGCCGTGGAGCCAGAGATTTGCTGACAAGCTTCTGAAAACAACAAAAGCAACAAGTCACGTTGCCAGCGTTTTACGCCGCAATCTCAAGTTCCTTGAAGAAAGACAACAGCCCGAGCGCCCCGAGACTACCCAGTCACTACCCACTGCCAGCACCGAGACATGAAGGCGGGATTTTGAAGGAGAGATGAGAGTGGAAGAGAGATGGGAGAGGAAGGTTAGATTGGGAGGAGACGAGGTAGTAGGATCGGAAGGAGATGTCGAGAAGGATTCCATGAGGAGGTTTTGGGGGGTCCTTTTCCCGTCCACCAACTACAGAGGAGGGAAAACGTTCAAAAAAAATGCAGCAACGGCCATGCCCGCAAGAGGACAAAACCACGCGTAATCCGCCGGGGACAAACCCCCGTGCCGAGAGCCGGTGGCCTTTTAGACTAGACTACACGCGGTTTGTTGCAAACCAAAAACACCAGGTAACCAACCCTGGAACCCCGCAGGTTCGCCCCCGGGCTGCGCTGGACAGAGAGTCCTCCTGGCTTCAATGCCGGACCCTAAAAAGTCACAGGAGATGCTTGAAGTCTACGCGCACCTGCAATTGCTGACCGCCCGGGTGTAGTTTGGAAGATGACATCATCTAACTGCTTCCGTCTGAAATATGCCTTCGTATTGCTGCGAAATAACAGTATGTAGACGTGAAATAGTTCACAGAAACAAACAAAACGAAGGCAAGATATCAGTAGACATCCAATAGTGAACTAATAGTTACAAACCAACAAACCTTTTCTAGCTAAGTTAACTCAGCCTACTGTTCAATCGTAAATACTTGATCAGGAGAACCGTCACATGCGGCACCTACAAGTCTCATAGGGCCTCCAACCAAGCATGTTTCGTTTTCCCCTCCTACTGGCGCCCACACAAACGATGTTCCCCCGGTAAACGGCACCAGCTGCGCCGAATCAGTCAAGCCTTCGCCGGCAGCCCTACCTCCACACGAGAAGACAATGACTTGGTCTTCCGGGGCCCTACGGTCATCAAAGCCGATACACCCGTTAGTCAAGGAGCTCGCAATGAGTGTATTACCCGGTTGGTCGTTGTGCTTTCCAGAAACGATAAAGTCAAATTTCTCGTTTGGGCTGCCACTGCAGCTCGTGAACTGGACAGGAATCAGATTCTCACGAAAGTCGCCGGCTGTCGGATCAATAAAAAGACATTGGCCACTAGGTGTCTTAATAGAAACGTTGGTGAAGGCACGCGTGGCGCTGGCGTCAAATCTGTGCGATTCAGCCACGGCACTGGGCTGGAGTATGCCACCGGCACGGGACACGGGTATTAGTGAGGTGGGGTTTACAGTGGGAATGCTGATGATCGTGGAGGCAAAGAAAGAGGTCACACTAGACTTGCTATTGGACTCTGTCTCAGCTGCGGGTGTACCGACTACGCTTGTGATTTCAGAGACCACTCTACTGGTAGGCGTGTATGAGGATAGATCAGTAGCAGATATGGGTGGTGAAGAGATGGGGATAGAAGAGAGAGACGTGAAAGGGCTAGACTGAGCTGCGGACTCTGTAGTCTCCGGTGCAGTATTAGTCAAGGTGAATTGCTGGTTGGCATTCCCTGCTTGACAATCCGCAATCCGCACTAGATCTCCATTGACAGTCAGGCAGCTTGCAGGCTGGTTATGAGGAGCTAGAGTTATTCGCTGGCTCGAAGAATTAAAGGCAAACATCTGGGAATCAGACACAGTGCCCGAGCCATCGGCACGACCGCCACAGGAAAAGACGTGAACCTGATTTGTGGTGCGGCGGGGGTCATGGCTAATGCAGCCCTCGGACTAAGGGATTAATTCGTTAGTTGACAGTCTCCAGACCTATAACGTCAACAACTATAACTATAAAAGAGAATAACCTACCAGAGCGTTCACCAACAAAGCCTGGCCGTCTTGGAGAATGTGCTCACCTTTGGTGATGACATCCCAGCTTCGGCCAGATCCGCTGCAGACACCAACTTGTACGGGTAAAAGGTTGGCACGGAAGTCTCCAGAGAGCAGGTCTATAAAAACACAACGGCCATCGCTAGTTTGCAGTTGGGCATTGGAAAAGGCGCGTGTTGCAGAATTGTCCCTCTGATGAGCTTGCGCGAAAGCTTCTTGGTCGAGTTGAGTAACGGCTCTGTAATAGATAGTGGGTGTGGCGCGGGATAGAGAGCAAAATGGGAGGAGAATCAGGGTAAGAAGGATGTTGCGTGTAAAGACCATTGCTGAATAGGATAGAGAGAATGTATAGAGAAATAGATGCAAAGATTCACACGAAGCCAGTCGTGCTAAATCCAAGAGGATGATTATATGTGCAGTAAAATAAACTCTGGTCAACAGATGAACAAAAAGGGGGGAAATCAAGAAATATACTTGGTGTTTTTAAATTCACGATATTTGGAAGAAATGGCCATCAAAAGGTTTGCTTTGACGTGATACTTCGTCTGGATTTTATACCAAAGCTCGGGCAAAACCGTTCTGAAGGAGCATGTTTCGTGATATTTGTGCTACCATGTTAGCCGCCCAAAACCTACCCATGTCAAAGAAGCATAAAGACAGGGGCCTAGGTCTATTGGTTATCTCGAGCTGATAATGCAGTCCAGGGAGACCCTTTCAAAAGCCGGGCTGGATATTAAGCGCCAACAAGGGGTGGGATGGGCGTGAACAAAAATCAAGTGATACCAGACTGTATGAATACATCATGGCTAAACCAATCGTCAAAAGATCCTCTCCGCATTCCTCAGATGCAACCAAACTCTGCAATACTACTGAAATAGTCCGACACTCAAGTCCCATGATTAAACCCCTTCATTGCAGCCAGGCGTGAATCTGCTTACTTTTCAAGAGAGACAGGGCGGTTTGCGTGAGACAGTGCTGCTCAATAGTTCTTGGCACCCACATATAAGCCAGATCTTCCGACTAAGCGGGATCTAACCTGAATCCATTGTGTTGCCATTTTCTACATTTCTGACAATTCTTCCACCCATCTACACAACTCTCCAATACAAAACATGCATCTCATCTCCCTCATGCTCCTCGCCTCCGCGGCACTATCATCCCCTACACCAGCAAGCAGCCCCGGTCTACGCGCCCGAACGCTCGACTACAAGACCTGCATCGGCGACGAAACCAGCTCCGACTGTGGAGACAACTTCACCTGCACGCCCAACCCACTCGCCGAATCAGAAGACGCACCGAAAATCTGCTTGCCAAGCCTGAGCTCTGGAAACATGTGCAGCGGCTTTGCGGGCTTTGCGTGCCCAGAAGCAGACCAAGTTTGCCTCGATTACCCATATGACGATTGTGATCCGAAATTGGGCGGCGCCGACTGTATCGGCTGGTGTATTTGAGTGTGAGAACTTTTGGGGTTTGATAGCTTCAACCGGGTTTAGCAGGCTAAATATCTGGAGACAAACAAGTCACAAGGGTCCTAGATCAGTTCAATGCAATCATGATAAATATTAATCATCTAAATGGTAGTCGAGATGCAAATGCAACAGTCTCTATCATCTCCTCCCTTAATCTACATGCTCGGCTCCCCAGTAGAATGTGTCGATATCCAAGTCAAGAAAAGCATCAGCATACTTTTCAGCCTTTTCATCGCCGGCAGCTCCCGCGCAGACTAGCAGCGGCATGAAGTGATCGCCACCATGGGGCGGGTGCATGTCATAAGAGCTGGGGAACTCGCGCCACTTGCTCAGTTTCGCAAGCCGGTCTGAGCGGTCGATGGTACCGACGGCATCGTTGAGCGCCTTTCCCCACGAACGGTTCTTGTGTCTCGTGACATCTGCATTTGCGCTCGTAGGATTGCGCATCATGTCAAACATAAGCCGGATGCTGTGGAAGCTGGCAAAGCCGGAGCCGAGAATGGCAATGTTCTGGTCGCGTAGTTTGCCGAGAGCGGCTCCGATGCGGAAGTGAGCCGCGGGGTCTTCGCTTTCGAGCACGGAAACTTGAATAATGGGGATGCTGGCTTCGGGGTGGATGAGCAGCATAGGAATGAAGACACCGTGATCCCAGCCTGGTCAAAGGTTAGCTGTTGTACACCAATTTGGTTGCATAATTGGCACCGGTGGTCTGACCTCTTTTGCTGTCAAGCTGAGGAATCAATCCCTCGGCAGTCAAGGCCTTGGCAATGTCTTGAGCAATCTCAGGCGAGCCGTCGGCATCGTATTTCAGCTTGTAACACTCGTCAGGAAAGCCGTAGTAGTCGTACAGGAGCTTATGCTTCTTTGCAGAGGAAATGGTGGGCGTGGTGGTCTGCCAGTGGGCAGTAATCAAAATGATTGCACGGGGCTGGTTTGGCGTGCCAATGCCGAGAATCTTGGGCACTCTGTTCTTCAGAGAATAGATGATAGTTTCCTGAGAAGGGTCGCCCATGACGGGAAGGGGACCTACATCATAATTAGGGTTAGCGAGACAAACATGGCTCAGCCACAGCAAAAGAGTAAGGAATCTGACGTACCACCGCCGTGGCTAATACAGATAACCGGAGCTCTGGGCATTGTTGTAGCGGGTGTATGAGAGAGAGTATGAGATTGAGTCGAAGCGTAGTGGAAGGCAACACGGGCACTTTGAGCAGCAAGAAGACCGACGAAAGCGCGTTTGAAGAAGGTTAAACTAGAGGTTGAGGTCCAAAAAGAAGTAGACAATAGCATAGCAAACAAGCCACAGAGTCAAATAGAAAGAGAAGCCTATGTTTTATGAAGGGCGTAGGAGAAGTCCTAAATACGGCAGTGGCCAGTTAGCGGGGGCTATTTGTAAGTCGGACCGCGCCAGAGTTTCACGGGTTACCGAGCTTAGAGATTGAAAATAGGCCGATGGAGGGGACCAAATAACAATGCCGCGCGCTAGGGCTTGTATAAGCAAAAGGGGGGGGCGCGGCGGGAAAGCAAGAATAAAGTCCGTATAGAATTTGGTGTTGAGGCCAGTGGGTGCGTTTATCTTGCCACGACACACTGTCCAATAACTGTGGCTTCATAGATTGTATGTATGGATAGTCTATGCAGGGCAGACGGTCCGCAGGTGCATAAGGCGCCACCAAAATGGCAAACATGAACAACAGATGGCGTGCAGGCTGCCAGGCCCTAGACATAGCCGGCGTTATCATCTGATTTGCCATATTCTAGAACGCTCTCGGAAGAAACATGAAAAAAACCGGACGAAATCCCCCCCTTCTCAGGGCGCCGCCCCCAGCAAGGCAGCACGATTAGAAACATGCTGTCATGTTCCCGCGCGGCATCAAAGCGTTTGTTTACTTGATGTGTGGAAACAAGGCTCAAGTCCCGCGCGGGAGTCTTAGCCGCGAGACATCCATGACGTCATGGCGTAAGACGCCGCGGCGCGTCTTTGGGTAGTTGTCAGCAAGGAGATGGTGGTCTCAATATTCAAATCAAGTTTATTTCTTGCGTGGCGCTCATGTCAGTTGAACAATAAAGACACCAAAATATATCAAGAACAAAAAGGCCAAGAGAAGCCGGAATAAAGTCCGCGGCCCCTCACTTTCGCAGGTTCTCCTGAAGGATCATCAAGCATGGCCATGAGAGACCCATATTTACCCGCGTGAGCTGACTGTATTAACCCTACACCCCACTTCCTGACCTCACGTGACACATTTCTGCCGCCTGCCAGCCGATCTTGCATTTCGGGCACCCTCATCGTGATGCTCGAGATGGACAACTCCCATCAACGACTGCTCAGTATATACCCTCATTTTAAACTCTCGGTTACGCGGATTCAAAGATGGCTGGTCCTCCAGATACCGCAAGACCCGATCTGGAGGCAGTAGAAGAAGATGCCCGCCAATATGCTGTTCTCCTGAGTGACCCCCAACTACAAAAGAAGCGTGTTTGTCCTGGCCTTTCTTTGCCTTACGATGTCTGGGAGTGGCCCATATTTGTCTGGGAGTCCTCCTACTATTGCATGCTAACAGCTATCTTTATAGATTTGCCAATCGTCCACAGAACCTTCATAAGACACTGCGTTTCTCCGAGCTCTACACGGCCCTGTTCGATCCGCTTATGCAGATACAGAAAAGGTCTACAGATCAAGGGAGCCATCCAAAAGCTCGCGGTACTCATGCGTCCAAGATCACGCCCTATGAGCAAAAGCGGCATGTGATTGATGGCTTCATCAGCCGATGGCGCAAAGAGGTCGGCAACGACTTCTTCCCCGCCATGCGCTTGATTCTGCCAGACAAGGACAGCCATCGCGGCGTGTACGGCTTGAAGGAAAACGCCATTGGGAGGCTACTCGTCAAGCTCATGCAAATAGACAAGAACTCGGAGGATGGGTACAGCCTTTTGCACTGGAAAATCCCGGGCCAGTCGATGGCTGCGCGCATGGCGGGCGATTTTCCTGCCCGCTGCTATGAAGTCCTTGCTAAGCGCCCCATGCGCATAGAGCCTGGCCCAATGACTATAGCCGATGTCAACGAACAGTTAGACAAGCTGATTGGCGCATCTGGCGAGGCTGAAAACCTTGAAATATTTCGTGGCTTCTACAACAACATGTGTCCTGAGGAGTTACTGTGGATCATACGCATTATTTTGAAGCACATGAAAGTAGGCGCGACTGAAAAGACGCTGCTGAATCTGTGGCATCGTGAGGCTGAAGCACTCTTCAATGTGTCATCAAGTCTGCAACGCATATGTTGGGAGCTATGGGACCACACAATATCATTGAACCAAGAAGTTACAGGCATAACTTTGGGCCAGTGCTTCCAGCCGCAGCTAGCCCAGTATCAGACATCAGCGTCTTTTGACCGTTTGGCCAAGTACCTGCGTCCTGAAGAAAATGATTCTGAATTCTGGATCGAAGAGAAGCTTGACGGAGAGCGCATTCAAATGCACATGGAGGCTGATTCTAGTGTTCTAGGGGGCAAAAGGTTTCACTGGTTTTCACGCAAGACGAAAGACTATACATATCTCTATGGCCAGACTCTTGCCCAGCGAGATTCTGCCCTGACCAAGCACCTTGAAGACTGCTTTGACAACAAAGTCGAAAGTATTATTCTTGATGGCGAGATGATCACTTGGGATCCAGAGAATGACATTATACTACCCTTTGGAACTCTTAAATCCGCAGCTCTCGAAGAAAAGAGGCGCACTGAAAATGAAAAAGGCCACCAGCCATTTTTCTGCGTGTTTGACTTGCTCCACCTAAATGGCCATGACCTAACCAAGTACACGCTCCGAGATCGATGGGCCGCTCTGGAGCGTGTCATCAAGCCACACCGTATACAGAATGACCAGGCCGGCGAAATGGAGACAGTCAAGGGTGTTTTTCGACGGCTGGAAATCCACAAACACATAGTAACTTCATCGGCAGCTGACATTGAGCCAGCACTACGAGATGTGATCAACAGGTCCTCCGAAGGTCTCGTACTCAAAAATCCGCGCTCCATGTACCGCCTCAACAGCCGCAATGATGACTGGCTCAAGGTAAAGCCCGAGTACATGAATGAATTTGGCGAGGCCCTTGACTGTGTCGTCATTGGTGGCTTTTACGGCTCTGGAAAACGCGGTAACATGCTGGCCAGCTATCTGTGTGGTCTGCGAGCCAGCGAAAACCACATAAAAGCTGGTGCACGACGGGAGAAGTGTTGGAGCTTTTTCAAAGTCGGCGGCGGTTTCAATGCCGATGACTACCAGACTATGCGCCATCATACTGAAGGCAAATGGCATGCCTGGGATCCCAAAAACCCACCAACAGAATTCATTGAACTGGGTGGCGTCTCGGGCCAGGCTGAGAGACCTGATGTATGGATTCGACCGTCGGAATCTATCGTGTTGGAGGTCAAAGCAGCCAGTGTCACAACAACTGATTCTTATGCCAAAGGCAAAACGCTGCGGTTTCCAAGGCTGCGGCGCATTCGCTTGGACAAATCATGGGATATGGCACTGAGCATAGACGAGTTTGATGCTCTCAACGCCAGGGTTGACGATGAAATCAGGCGCAACAAGGAAATGACGATTGAGAATCGCAAGCGTACACGCCCGACAGCTAAACGTCCCCGCCGAGCACTGGTCATCGCTGGCGCCGAGGATGAGACGGCGACAAAGAAGCGAGCGGCAGCTGACATTTCAAATGCGAGTCTGTTCAGCGGGCTCAAGTTTTGTGTCATGAGTGACGCCGCAAAGCCGCTCAAGACAACAAAGGGCGAACTAGAAGCTCTGATCAAAGCGCACGGAGGCATCATCAAGCAGCGCGCTGGTGACGTGCCGGAAGCCACTATGGTTCTGATTGCCGATAAAAAGCTGGTTCAAGTGGCCAGTGCGATAAAAAAGGGCGGTACTGATATCGTGAGACCCCAGTGGGTGCTGGACTGTGTTGCGCAAGCCGGTGGGGGGTCGATCTTACCCTACGAAGGACCCCGACACTTGCTTCATGCCACCCCCAACACAGAAGCCCAAGTACCCGGCACAGTAGACATGTACAGCGACAGCTTCGCACGCGACGTTTCCGTTGCCCAGCTCACCGACCTATTTGCCCGCATGCCCAAAGCCGAAGCCGTGCCCTCGAACCACACAGCGTTCCTCGCCACTCTGGCGCAGCGCGGCTACAACATCAGCGCAGGCCTCAAAAGCCATCTTTTCAGCGGCACTACCGTGTTCTTCTGCCAGGCTGCGCCTGTGGATGCCGCCGGCGGCCTGGGCGCTGCAGTGCAGGCTGGCCTGTACAGAGACCAGCTGCGGCTCGAGAGTTATGTGCGTTTCGGTGGCGGCGTGGTGGAAGCTGCGTTGCATCGCGGTGTCACGCACGCTGTTATCGTCGGCGATGATCCCGATTGTGCTCGACGTGTACGGGACAATGTGTGCGCGCAGGTTGAGGGCTGGGCGGACAGTGAGAGCGAAAGGGTGATTGTGGTCTGGAGCAAGTGGATCGAAGACTGCTGGAGGAAAAGCACGGCTTCCGGTACGGAGGCATACCTGGTTTCTTAGGTTGTGAGAGGCTGTTCGTGTTTATAAATAATCTGGTATCATAATTTGGGTTCTCCATCAACGCCGCCGCCGTGCTGTTAAATCTCAAGACATGTAAAAAAGGAAAACGAAACAAAAAGAACAAGCATATCCCAAGCGCTCGCATTTCCCACCAAACAAAAGAAATAGCAAAAAACAAAGAAAGATGCGCCGCCTTACTTCCGTCTGGGTACCGTGGCCCGCAACTTTACATCCGTTCACAAATCGTTACATCACTCACAGTCCACAAATGTCTCCATCCCCGACTCGCCATCCCGATCGTCATCCTCCCACACCGTACCTGGGCCACCATCCCCACCGGGGTGCTGCAGCCTCCTGTCCTGCACGTCTCCTGGTCCGTCAACCACTACGCCATGCTCTTCACCAGCTGCGCGGAAAACAGGCATCTTACGCACGACCCGCAGCGGCATAGGCATCAGCGGACTGCGCGGCGCCGAGCCAATCGAGAAGACCGGGCTCATCCAGCGCTCGCCCTTGCGCGCAAGTTCCTTGTACTCGGCCGCTTTGGCGGGGACCGAGGTGCCGCGGGCGTCGGGCAGCTTGATGTGCGGGAACAGGCTGTCGTCCGTCAGCGTCCAGCTAATGTGCGTGCACCGCTTGGCGGCAGCATGTGGCGTCAGCGTGTGCGAGGGCCCGCGGCCAGTTCTCGTGCCGAGCAGGGCGGCGCGTGCGTTGCGCGGCGAGCTGGTACTGTCGACGAGGCTGTGGGAGTCGCGCTCGCGCTGGCGCCGGCGTTGGTGGCGGTAGATGCGGAAGACGTGGCGCGCGGCTTTGGCGTAGCGGCGGAGCTTGCCGGCGGGGCGACGGTTGAGTTCGCGGGCGCGGCTGGCGTGCGCGGTAGCGTTTTGGTGGATTTCCCAGAGGAGCGCGTCGAGCTGGGCGACTTTGTCGCGAATAAAGCGCTCGGCTGCTTCCTTGAGGGCGTTTCGCAGTTCGCGGATAACAAACGGGCGGAAAAGGTGGTGCAGGATCTTGTGGCTTGATTCGAGAATATTGACTTCCAGGCGTGAAACATCGACAGACACAGCTTGCAGCTGGAACCATTTGTAATCGGCATTTGGCGGAGACTTGGGACGAAATCCCTTTTCGGAAGCTGTGGAGGCCATGGCAAGCGTGATTCTCACAGCCAGGCCCTCGCCAGGAAGCAACAGATCGGCAATGCCAGAGTCACTAATGGGCAGAAACCCGGCCTTGCGGTTCACGTGATAAGCGATGCCGCGAAGGTCGAATTGAATGCCGGACAAGAAGATATCACAGACCTGCTGCAAAGCATTCTTGTTTTGGAGATCGAGTGATTTACGACCCCAGTTGATTTGGGTCTCGCTGCGCCACTGGGCCGTATTAGGCGTGAAGTTGTCGGACTCAAGGACCAGGTTCTCAACAATGACGTCGAAATCAGCCGATGAAAATTCGATGCGCGGAAGGGGAATGTAGGAGAGCTTGGCTAGAAGGGACGGCAGGAATACTTCAAACAGATCCTTTATCAGGTGCGGCTTGAACTGAATGTGGCCATCGTCGCCCTCGCCAAGACTCTTGAAGACTTTCTTGACCGCTTTGCCAAAAGCGACGTTCTGCTCGTCTTCGTCGAACTGCAGAGCTATGAATCGTATTTCGTCGGCGATCTGGTCTGTTTGCTGCTTGTATCGAGTGCGCAACAAAGTGTGGCCGATGCTGTAGAGTTCCTCCCAGTCATCAGCGCAGTCATCCTCGAGGATATAACCCGGGTTCAGCAGGCAGCTGCGAATAAAGTCATTCATGTCGCTAAACCAATCCAGGAGGTCCTCGTCTTCGTGGGCAGCAGAGCACATGGAATACGCGGCTTCAATGAGGCCGTCCAGAGAGGTTCCGTTGGCGAAACGTTCGATAAGGAGTTTGATATCATACTCTGCCTCCTTGAGAGCAGCTGGTGCCTCATCATGCGTTTCCCGGAGAGTTTCCTGACTGTCTTCAGCCAAATTCAAGGCATAGTGCTTATAGCGCTCGCCCAAGTCTAACAACGCGGTCACAGCAACGCGGTAGTCTCCGTTGTGCTGGCACTCTTGGAGGAGCTTCTTCAGGCGAAAGACTACGCTTTCCTGTCTAGCCTTAGGGACTTTACGCTGGAAATACTCCTTGGCATCCCTGCGCATCTTTTCCTTGCGGCTCTTTGTCCTCTGGCTATCCTGGCGCTTCATTGCCTTTTCTGAGGGTTTCCGCGCAGCAATTTTCAATGCCTTTTTCCGCATCTCTTTTCCGCTCAGGCGCCGACGCCGCGAGTTTGCGGGCGCCGCCAAATTCACAGCAGCGCGCTCGAAGCTATCGGTGAGCTCGCGAGCTTCGAGGCGGCTTTGGTCAATCATGTTTCGTGCACGCGTGCGGAAGCCGGAGATGTCTGGTTCAGAGTACCATACGTCGTCCTCGGCAGGCTCATCAATCTGAGCCAAGTCTTCTGCCTTGGGGCGGAATATCCGGCTTGCCGTGGTGGCGGCATCTGAGGCAATTTCACGGAAGAGAATGCCGGCATCCCTTACTAATGTGAGCATATATGTTAGCATACTGAGAAAGTGGCTTTCATCGCATGTGGCGTGACTTACGCAGCTTACGGAACTGGCCGTTGGTCACAATCAAATTGGCTAGGACCTTGAGGGACCTTAGAGCCTTAGACACATCTGCCCTGTTCCCCATGCGTGAAACCGGGCGGCCAGGAACCTTCAAATCAATGCGGTCCACACCCTGAAGATGCCACCAAGCATCCTGCAACAAGTTGCCCTCGTTCTTAGAGAGCAAAAGATCTTGACCACAGCGGATCAGCCCACACAAATCTTGTAATAAAAGCCGCCCATCTTGCGAGACAGCAGGGGGCGGGTTCCTGATGAACGGCTGGTTCAGCAGACTGTTGATAGCCACATCTAATTGGTCGTTCTACAAAGAGGCGCATGTTAGAACGCAATATTCGACGGCAACAAGAATAGAGCAACTTACTGACGGACACTTCCCGGCATGAAACGCGCTGGCGATTCCGTACAGCTGCAACTTGCGCGCGACATCGGCATCCTTGACGCTGATGTCCGTCGGCCGGTTGACGCGCTTCTCGTGAGCCAGCGACCACGACGACGGCGACTTTCGCGGCGGCTTGTGCCCGTGTCCGGCGGATGGTTTGGCTGCCGAGTGCGTCATCGGAAGCTACCGCGGGCGAGCATGCGCCGCGGCAGGTCAAAAGTGAAGGAGGGCGAGGGTGGGCTTGGCGAGGAGCGGCGACGATGATGCGGCGGCGGCGGCGGAGCGATTGGCGCGCGTGGGCAAGCCGGCGTGCAAAAAAAAATCCAAGACAGGCTGGACTGCAAAGACTCTGCGACAATAAAAAACAACTGCGCCAGTCTTCTTTTTGTAGCAGAAAATAAGACGTGGGTCAGGTCGGTCGCCAAGGTAAACAGGGTGCGATCGCCAAAATCGAAGCACGTCAAACATGCCAATCACCTCGGGCTCGTGCAGGGATCTTAGTCATCCATTTTGGCCACCTGCAGATGTGCATTTTGCCTAAATGCGGTGAATGAAGGCCCATCTCACATCAGCCCCGACATCAGTTATGTGGTCGACTATTTGCATAACCAGAAGTAGACGCATCGGCCACAAATGTATTATCCACTCTAAATTACATATGTACACACATCTGTGAAATCACCTCCAAAACCCCCGCCCGAACAACGGCATTTATAGCCTTTAGCCCTCTTGCCGCCAATGACCCTGTCCCCTGTCCTCCTCAGCATACTGGTGTCCCAAAGCCTTCGGTCCAGTGTAGGCCACCCATCACGGGGATGAGAATCATAAATCCGCCCGCGAAGCTGGCCATGCCGTAGATGTATGCCCTCCTTGTGCCCAGCGTCGATAGCTCCGCCACCCATGTCGAGACCGTGGTCAGGCAGCCACAAAAGCCGTCGCTGAAGCCTTCCAAGATCTGGCAACCAACAACGCTGTGAATCGGCACGTGCATCACGTCAAAGAAGGCTCCCAGAAGCGCTGTGCCCAGCATGTTTGCCGCCAGCGTGCCCAGCGGGTACCTCCTCCCTGCATTGAAGGCTGCGAGGTGAAACCTCAGAATCGTCCCCAGCGGCCCAATGATCAAGCTGAACAGCGGCTTGCCGCGCCAGTGGTCGTGCGGCGGCCAGGCCGTCATGAACGCCGCTCCAATCCAGCACCCGTAGCCCAACAGCGCAAACACAATGTCCAGCCCCGGCAGCACGCGCCCCGGAATCCCGTGGATCCCGATACGCAAGTGACTAAGCCCCCGTGCCGCGTGCATGCCGCAATAGAAGCCAGCCAGCGACATGGCCGGATTCAACACCGCAACAGCGGCAAACGCCATGAACGAGTCCCCCCGTGCGCGATCCTGCGAATCTGCTGGCAGCTCGTTCACAGCGGCCAGGAAGGCGTCAAGCACAAATGTTGAAAACGACGTAAAGGATCCGCAGAAGCCCGTGGCTAGCCCAATATACAGCGGAAGGGTCTTTTTAGCTTTAACGTAGTCGGCTAGCTGCACTAGATTCACTGGATCGCCGCGAAGAGGAGCACCAGCCCGGCCCTCACTCTCACTCAGGGACTGCATGAGGTCGAGGTTGGTGTCTTCAATATCAACGCCCTCTCCGTTGTGTGCCGTGTGTGCATTACTCTCAGGAGACCGACTTTCCGAGGTGTTAGCTGGGCCAGGCCTTGGTAGAGACTTGGGCTTTGGTTCCGGCCCCGACTCTGGCTCCGTCATTTCCCGACGCACCGCCTCATCCTCCTGGCGGACTTCTTCCCGAGTCAAAAACGCCATGTGCACCGGTGCCTCCTCAGTGCCGAGAATCTCAGTCTGCACCGTCTCGACAAACAGCACACGCTCCTCCAGCAGGAACCCCATCACAAAGCTGCCCGCCACATTTGCCCAAAGCACGCCAAATGAAACCGGGGCGTTAGGATACTCGGTCAATCCAATCATGCCCAGGCGTGCAAGCACGCCAAAGATGGACCAGAAGATGAGATGACCGTGAATTATAGCCTGGTTCCTCCATTTGGCTAGCAGCGGCGCGGAGTGTGTGGCTGTCTGTGCAGCTAAAGACTTATCTGCCGCGGTAGTTGGTTGGGAATCCGGGGAGGCATTTCTGGTCGGCCGAGTCGCCGACGAACTTTGCATTGAAGATTGAGAAGTGGCCATCATCGGAGACTTCACTGGCAGCGTCTTCAATATAAAAATGCCGGTTACGTCGGACGAGTAATTCAAGTTCCTCAACAGGAAAACCCACGCAAAAAAGAAGGAAGGAGGGAATCCTTATATCTCAAGCAACATAATGAGCGGCGATGTCGACCATTTTTCCGCGCGACGAAGATTCTGTTGATCAAAATCCGTGAATCAAGCCAATATCAGTCATTTTTGAGTACTTCCCCGAAGCCATGCCTGACATGATCTTAACCCTAGTCTTGTCAGGGGTTATCCTATTCATGGGCATCTCCAAATATTGTGCCCGAATTTTGCCGGCCGGACGAAACCACCCTTAACATTCCTCGACATCAAGAAAATGGGAGATATCTAAGCGCATGCCAGCTTGATTGAACCTGATCTAGATACCATATGTACATATGTATGCACTATCCTCAGATGTGTATGCATGTACATTAATCAAGTCTTGGTATCGAAAACAACGACCTGCGCCGTAAAAAGTGCCAAGATTCAAGACCCCACAGGAACAAAAGCTTGATTCAACGACATGGAATTATATCTCCACTAAGTAGAGAAACCTGCAAGGCAAGGCAAGGATCATGCTACCCAGACTTCACAATCACAACTTTCTGGGTCTTAATGGCAGACTTTTTTTTTTTGGAGCATAAGCTCCAGATCAATTGATCAGAGCTTTCAGCGATTTCATCGAGCATGAACTCCTTGCCTTGACAGGGGGTAAACAGAAGACCCTCAATGAAAGGCCAGATTATAGTGTCATTAAGTAGTGATCTTGGGGTTGGACTTGATGTGTTGTGTCGGGACTTTGTGCAGCTAGGGATGTCTTTGTTTCGCATCTAATAACTGCGGTGTATGTAGTTAGAGGTACATGTGTATGTACATACACCCTCATGTACATCGTAAGCGCATAGGGCCAGAGTGTATCCGGAACCCGTCTTCTGTTCCTGACAATTCAAGCAATGGAGCCACACTGTTGCAAGACGGCAAAGTCGTCACTACAAGTACATACATAACACACGCACAAATACATAATCACAGAGCGCAGACAGCTTGTTATCACCAAGATGATGTCGAGGAACAGTCGTTACTCTCTTCATGCTTTACCCGTTGATAAGCCGTCTAATTGCGCTGTGATCGTAGAGTAAAGAAGACAAGAAAAACAAGCATGGTACAGAAACAACCTGTCCAACTCCAGAAAAGATAGATCCTTGAACTCCGGTTCCGAACTTTTTAATGGTTCATTTAACTTTTTTGGTGTTACGTATGAAACATTTACTCGTCATCCTCCTCCTCGGCCTCCAGAGTGGTCTGGGCGATACCTGGAAACATAGTTAGCATTGTGAATAAGCCTCGGGCCTGGGGTCATCAACTTACGGTCCAGATCACGCTGGCCAGCCTCAGTGATGCGGCGACCACCCTTCTCCTCGTCCTGCTCAAGGACACCGATCTTCTCCAGAGCCTGGACAATCTTGCGGTCGACGTTGCCGGAGGCATCAATGTGCTTGGAGGGACGGACACCACGGTTCTTGGCGGTACCGTGGACCTTGCGGAGACGGCCGACACCGACGGTCTTGCGCAGGTAGACGTGGCGAGCGACCGAGGCGGCACGGACGTAGAACCAGTCAATGTTCTGGGGGGGCAGCTCACGGCTGGAGCCGGTCTTCACGGTATCAACCCAACCTATACATTGATTAGTGTACTATTCGTTGAGAAGAGTTGGATAAATTAATGCTTACCGGGAATGGGCAGCTTGCCCTGACGCTTCAGGAAGGCAGCATAAGCGCCAATGAACTTCTGCGCCTACAGTTTACAAGATCCGCTATTAGCAAATATTCCGTCATCAGAGGTCTTTCGACCCCCTCACGCCTGCTCCATGGATCCCATATGTATCTCGACAACGAGAAACTGTGTAGATGCAGCAGTCATCGGCCGGTGGCGAGTCCCTTGTCAGCACCTGGTAGAAGTCGTTACGATTGCGTTGGAATGCATTGATGTCGAGATCGATCGGTGGAGATTACATCGGTTCGAGTGCAGCATAGAGGCTAGCATGATGTTCCCTGAAGCGGGTGCATTTTCAGCGTAGCTATTCGATCGGGTTACGAAATTGCATCGAGTTGGCTTTCTCATAAGCAAGTCGCTTGCAAATGTGATGTTCCGGATAATTACATGGATGACCTTTCAGCTTCATCCATTTCGCACAAATTGCAGAATCGTAGTTTTCGGCCACCGATGGCTTCTCGGTCGGTTGGTTGTGACAAGGGGATTTTCGCTCCATGGCCGGGACGTCTGCATCTCCAGGTCATTCTTTTCGAGGGAAATTCAAGGAAAACCTACATCAACGTCGCGAACGGAAACACCACCGAACATTTTGACTGATTTTTATGGTCTGAAGGGACTTAAAAAAGGAGGTTATGGAGATGTCGTGAGACTGGGGCTGTTTAGAAGAAAAGAAATGCAGGTAATCATCCAATGCTCAACCCCTTCGACGCTAGCACGAAAAGAAAAACAGTTTGTGTGTGGAGTTTCTACTTTGGGCATACCTAGGGCTCATGGCCCCACTTTGAAGTGGCATGGTTTATTCTCGGCTAATCTTGAGTTTATGTGGGTCTGCTCCTCTCTAGACAACGATCCTTTGGGTGGCCTTGTCAAACTACAAGGGCAGCAGACCAAGGTGCAACGCCACAATATACAACTTAGAACATTATTATTATTATTTCGTTTTACGTCGCAGTGGGCTACAACTTAGAAAACACAACACAAGTTCTAAGTAACCACGAACAAAATCATGTAAACGTCTTGGATCGTCATGAGAGCGTTATGAAACCGGCACAAAGCCATCGCGTGCCTGCCATGAAACGCCATGAACCGACATGTGATTATTAAAAGGGCACCATTGAGTGAAGACCCTTACGAGTTGCCCTAAACCAGAGTCTTGTACTATTGCCAATAGGCTACCCACTACTGTCGATATATTGCTAATACTTTCAACTCTGACTGATGAGGAGATGACGATAGGGCGATAATGACAGACCTAACCCTTATAACTGATGATGGATACTTGGAGTTTTGGATATAAAAGGCACTAGATACTCTGGAGTTAAACAGTTCAGTTTTGCTCTGAGAATACATCCACTTTTTCACCCGCTTAACTCATTCACACATTGACAGGCCCTTGTACTACATGCGGTACAAAGTACAAGGAGTGTCAGCTCATCGGCGCCTGAGGGGCAAGTGGCATATTGATTGGGTTTTTTTGATGCCAGGTAATCAGCTTTGAAAAAAAAAGCAAACAAACAAACAAACAACCCAAGTAATCAGTCGTTGTCTAACTCAACTTCTACAATCGTGTTCGATGTCGTTTCGTCCCGTGTCAGCTCATGACACAACACACTACAAGTATCTCCGCTCCTGAACCCTCAAGAGAATGTACGAGGTGTTTCCGTGTCAAGCCTGACCGCTGTTTCATCAAGTCCGCCATCCATCACAATGCAAATGGCAGCGACTTTTTTTAAGTTTTGTGATGAATGTCGGCAGACACAGGTGGCAAGTCGGTGGAGGCCCCAAAAAGGTACGCGATCATAGTCTCCTACGTACATACATACCTATGATGCGATAACTAATCCCGAGTTCTCTTAGTGCAGTACTACCCTCGTGGTCACATCAGCGACGATGATTCTGCTGAGAGTCAGGCTCGCACTGATAGAAACAAGTTGCAGCGAGACCACCGGTCTGCTCGACGCCAGGGCGAGGTGCCTACACCTACGCCGTCTATAAAGGAATTTGTCCGTCCTCGCCGCGAGGATTAACCTTCGGCCCACTTGCTTGATGACACTACTCTTCCGAGGCCCCCACGCTAGAGGTCGAGTAGTGCGGATGAAGATCTCGCGCACTTGGATCCAATAGGTACGACTATAAAATTTGTCACCCCTTCTTACTCTTACTTGACTGTTTCATTGACTGTTCAAAGATTGCCCTCCTATCTCTCGACGACCGCGACAGTCTACCCTCGACACAGCATCCACTTCAAGTCGTCGGCCTCCGTCGCAGCCAAACTTTTACGATGACAGACGAGAAGCTCCTACCAAAGCAGTTTCTGATGGCGAGTGGGACAATATCAAAGGGTTCCATGACGCTGTCAGCAAAGTTGTCATAGAGACATGCGACCGCTGTAATGAGAGGTAGCTCGAAATGAAAGTTTTGGGAGGTATTTGTCCTCGCTGCAAGCGTGTCAATAAGACCAAGACCAAGAAAAACAGTGTGGCGGGTGAGACCGTTGAGATTTGGCCGTACCTTTACTCGGCGGACAACCATATGAACCCCGGTGTGGCCTCATTGACACTACCGGAGCTGAGCCAGGTCGAAGAGATGCTGATTGCGCGTGTGCAAATCTTCATGGAAGTTCGCCGCGTGCGTGACCAACAATACAGGTACAGTGGGCATGCTGTTAACTTCCTGCAGAACGTTGTCAAAGTCTACGACCAACTGCCACTCTTTCCCCGGGACCCTGACACTATAATCCTGAAGCCGTCCAATTTCATGTCCGACTCTCGTCTTGCTACGCAGTTTGTCCGTGACTTTCGGGTGCGCCAGGGCGCCGTTCGCCAGCGGCTTTGTTACCTCAAGCGGAACCATCGTGGGTGTACAGACGTCACCGTTGATGAGAACATTCTCTCTCAGCTTCCTGAGGATGGAAACATAACGAATGGCATTGCCATGCAAAAGGAATTGGCTGTTCAAGTTGGACCTGAGGAGAATTCTACTGTAGAACCTGCCCCGGACCTGTCTGTCGTGCCGAATCTCGTTGATGAAGTCGACTAAGTCAGCCATCTCCGCGACCTGCTTTCACGTCGCCCGGGGCCACTCCCCATTCCTGTCCCCGACCACATTACTGCGCCATCGTTTCGGGCCACGCCTATTTCGGGATGGAGCCGTTCCCGGGCCATCTTGAGCCTTGCGTTCCCCACGCTTTTTCAGACTGGTGAGGCTGGTTACGTTGCGCCTCGCCTTCGGGACGTCTCCTATTCTGATCACGCGCTGCACTTGATGAAGTACAAAGATGGACGCTTTGCTCGACATCCACGTCTGCGTTATGTTTTATTCAACTCTATTATGCGTGAAAAGGTTACTGCACGGAGTCGTTATTTCAGCAGTCGGTGCGACAGAGCATACACGTTTGATGAGCTAGAGAATCTGTTTCGTAAGGATGATCCTGAGCCTGTGCGGTTGTTGAACTCTATCGTCCGCTATTCAAGTCAGCTAAATAGTACCCACCCGTATTGGTCATCTATGCGTGGGAAGCTGGAGGCTAATGTGAGGTTTTTGGGATGTCCGGCACTGTTTGTCACCGCCAGCGCTGCTGACTTGCACTAGGATAGCTTGCAAAGGTCCATGGCGCGGTATGAAGAGTGGAGGTTGGCGAACGGCAGTGATTGCGTGAGGATTTCTAGCGCAAACTTGAATGCGAACCCACAACCCACATATAGCTGCCCACCACTTCCACATGCGATTCACTCTCTTCATGAAGCATGTCATTAAGAAGTGCCCGGGTTATGATGACTACTGGAATCGGTATGAATGGCAAGGCCGAAGAAGCTCCCATTGCCACGGGTTCCTGTGGATTCGTGATGCCCCGAATGTGGATGTAGCTGGCTACATGTTGAGCGAGTCGAATCGCGAAGACTTTGAAAAGTATTGGGGTTTCCGCTTGACTGCTGTCAACCCCACTCCCGGTTACAGTGTTGCCCATAATGAACGAAGCCCGTTGTCGCTGCCTGCTGATCAACAACCTAACGATATCAGCGCGCTGTCCTCTGTTGTGAATCGAGTGCAACACCATCTGTGCTCTGAAGCCTATTGTCTGCGTAAAAAGAAGGGCAGTCAAATAAAGGCATGCCGCTTCCACTTCCTTCGTCCTGAGCAGGAAACGCCGACAGTCACAAGGGCCGACAATGGATGGTATTCTTTTCATCCTGCTTGCAATGATCCATTGCTCAATTCTTTCCATCCCACCATCTCTCTGGGCTGGCTTGCCAACAAGGACGTCACTCCTTGCACGTCGACGCACGCAGTCATCAACTACATCGCTAAGTACTGCAGTAAGGCCGAGACGAAACCCCAGTCGTACAAAGAGATCGTGCAGCAGCTGCTGCCAAAGATTTCCACCAATGCTCCCTTGCAGTCGCTCGTCGCAAAAATGATGAATAAATTGATTGCGGAGCGTGATTGGTCTGCTCAAGAGGTTTCTCACATCCTCTTTAAGCTTCCACTGCAAGTTTGTTCTCGCGTTGTTGTCAATCTGGACTGTCGCCCTGCAGATGAGCAAGGAAGTTTTCACATGGTGGCTGTGGAGAATGTTGTCACTCGGCTCTCGCCTCAGCAGAAATATGAGGCTAGAACTGAATTTCTCGACATTACTCTACTGGAATTTCTTCAGAACTATGACCACTCCAGTAAGAAATTACGTCGGAGGCGGTCTTTGACTCGCTCGTGTGGTCAACTACTTCCCGCGCTACAATGCCGGTGATGACGCGCAGTTTGAAAACTACTGTCGCGTTAAGTTGATGCTTAACCATGCCTACGTCGGAGACATAATGCCCTCGAAGTTTTTCACCGGTTGTGAAACATACACTCACTGAGGCATATGGAAGATGTGAGTTAGAATGTCTACCACACCCTAATGACTTCTATTCAACCGTGGGACCTGAGGATGAGCCTGAGGATGAGTTTGAACCAGGCGATGACGCTGCCGAGGTTAGGGTTTTGGAAGATGCTGACTTTGCTGAACTGGCTCGCCGTCGACCCAATCAACAGAACGGTCGCGTAGAGGATCCTGATCGTCTTGGAGAACGGAACTTTGATCGCGTGCACGACTGGAGTGCTCACGTGGCACCTAGCGGTCTCCGTACTGACTTTTGGCGACAAGCCAAAGGTGACAGTCTGGCTGATCTTCTCGTGGATTTGTCTGACCTCAATTCGGCTGTCGATTCCCTTACGGATATCCAAAGGCAAATTTTCGACGTCGTATCGCGACATTACGGGCAAGTTCGCTCGGGAAGTAATCCGCCACAGCTCCTGTTGCATGTTGACCGTCGCGGCGGGACTAGAAAAAGCCATGTTCTCAAAGTTCTGCCTGCACACCTCCAGGATATGGCCGATGGTGACACATCTCCCATTCTTCGCGCCGCTCCGACTGGCATTGCAGCACATGGTATCCGCGGCAAAACTCTACATGCTCTCTTTCGTCTGCCTATCAATGCCGAACTCCAACCTCTCTTGGGAGATGGGCGCAAATCCTTGCAGAACGATCTGAGACATGTCGAGTAAATCGCGATTGATGAGAAATCCATGATCAGCCTGAAATCTTTGTCTTGGCTGGACAAACGCTGTTGTGAGGCGCCGCCAGAATCTGACAGGCCCTTCAGCGATATTTCAATCCTTTTAATGGGGGACTTTTTTCAACTACCTCCTGTCTTGCCAACCCCTTTATCATACAGCCGAAAAGGCCAAAGCAGAACACGTCTTACTAGGTAAAGCTTTGTACTCTCGCTTTGATAAAACCGTCCCATTGAATGCCGTCATGCGTCAGCAGGGTCAGTCCCCCGACGCCGTCCGCTTCCGTAACGCTCTGGACTACCTCCACGTGGGTATGGTTGACCAGGAGGATTGGAACACTCTTTCAAACAGGGCCCAGTCATCGAGCAGTGATGAACATTACCTCCCCCGATTTCGCCCTTGGAATGACTTACGAAGTGCCCAGGTTTTGATATAGACGGAAACAGTGTTTAGGTACATAGCCAAGGTAGAACTAAATAGAAATTGTTACAGGATTCTACACTGTTTGCAAGCGCCGCCCTTTAGCACCGCTGCACTACAGGCGAGGGGCTGACGATTTATTTTTACGTTCTCATGGTGCAAGCAGATTGATTGACAGAAAAAGCAGTGCCAGCTTATCTTGACGATGTCAAATGGACAATCAAGTTTGGAATCGCCGCAAGTAAAGCAGTCGACGTTGGAAAGATCCGCTCCATTAGATGTCATGAAAGTTTGATATACAAAATGCTTTTTTCCCCTTGAACGCCGTGCTGTAGTTTCCCTTGCCCTGATCTGTTTAGCCCTCCTCGGCGTCCATGCCATCGTGTCTTCTCCGGTTACCGCCCGCCCCTCTCATGCCACGCTGGGTCTTTCCTCCTTTCCTGTTGCCCTTGGTCTCCTGGAGCTGCTTCATCTCCATCTTGGCATGGCGCTGGGCCTCCTCTACTCGGCCTTGGAACACCATGACCTCGTTCTTCTCGGTAGGGTATTCTGGAAACTTCATGCCCAGTGCAGCCTCGATACGAGTGAAAATTTCAATGTCGTACTGCGTCATAATGGTGATAGCCACACCAGACTTACCCGCACGAGCTGTACGACCAACTCTGTGCACGTAGGTTTTGCTGTCCTGGGGCAAGTCGAAGTTTATGACCAAGTCGACCTTGGGGATATCCAGACCACGAGCAGCAACATCAGTGGCCACCAATATCTCGCGGGAACCAGACTTGAACTTATTCAGAGCGCCAAGACGAGCAGTCTGCGATAGCTGACCGTACAGTGGAATAGCACCAAATCCAAGCGTACGGAGCAGGATGGAAATGCGCTGAGCCTCGTACTGTGTGCGCGTGAAGACAATGGTCGTCTGGCCGGCAAACTCGGTAATAAGGTATATCAGGTAGGTGTCCTTGTGCATGTGGGGAATGAAGACGTAGTTTTGCTTGAGCGTTGACACAGTCTGGTACTTGTTGGCCGAGATGCTGACGCGAACGGGGTTGCGCAGAGAGGCGCGCTGCAGCGACTCAATCTTTGACGACATTGTGGCCGAGAAGAGATACGTGTTGCGCTCGCGGGGCAGGAACTTTAGGATCTTGTCCAGAATAGGCCCAAAGTCCATGTCCAGTAGTCGATCGGCCTCGTCCATGACAAGGTACTTGAGAGAGCGCAGGGAAAAGCCCTTGGTCTTCTCCAAATGGTCGAGAATACGACCAGGCGTGGCAACAATAACGTGGGGCTTCTTACTCAGCGCAATGGATTGAGTAACCATGTCTAGACCACCAATAACAACAGCGCAGCGGAGAGCAATCTGCGCACCAAGGGCGTCAAACACCTGGCCAATTTGGGTGGCCAGCTCACGGGTGGGAGCAAGGACCAGGGCAAAGTACGGCTGGGGCTTTTCGAGGAGGGCCTGGAGGATGGGAATAGAGAACGCAGCAGTCTATGGCGTCTTGTTAGTCTGTGGTCAATCACATTGTGGGTTGAGAAAGGAAGCTTACCTTTCCACTACCAGTCTCTGCCAGACCAATAATGTCACGGCCAGTAACCGCGGCGGGTATCGACTTCTGTTGGATAGGGGTAGGCTTCTTGTAGCCAAGGTTGTCACAAGCTTCGCATAGCGCATCAACAACACCCTATTTGAGGAATTAGTTCATATTCTGCATCAGAGTCTCGTTGCTTGTGGGAGAATAACATACCAGCTCTTTGAAGGTCTGCGCCTCCTTCTCCTCCTCTTCTTCTGCCTCCGCCTCTTCGTTGTCTTGCTTAGGGCTTTCCTCAGACTCAGACTCGGATTCAGATTCCACCTCGGCGCCAGCCTCGACATCGTCTTGCTCAGCAGCGGTTGGTTCCTTCTCGGAGTCCTCCTCTTCCTCTTCCTCTTCAGACTCTTCCACGGGCGGCGGCACGGGCTTCGCGCTCTTCTTCATCTTCGGCGCCTCCTTGACCTTGGGCTTTTCCTTGGAAATAATAGCAGTAGTCTGAGCTGCAGCCGTCTTCTTCTTGAGGCTCTTGCTCTTCATGAGCGCCTCAATCTTGGCCTTGTCGCGCATCAGTTTGGGCGCCTTCTTCACTTTCAAGCCCTCAGCATCGTGTGAAAGCTTGCGTTTCTTCACAATGTTGCTCGACATGTTCGGTGTAGAGTATATAATCGGGAGGGCTTTTTTTCGCTTCGGTGTACTCGGGATAACTAAGATGCTGGTTTTGATTTGTCGTAAGTTTTCCAGCAGGAAAGATGCCGTATTGTCTCCTACATCTATCCAGAGCTTCCTTAATTTCGCATCAGCAACATGTCGAAAAAAAAAAAAAGTTGGGCGGTGGGGCCCGAGGGACCGGCATAACTTTTACACCGCCCTTGTCGCATGTATAACCCTAAATATAATCTTCAGACCCTAGTTGTTTGACTTAGCTCCCAGAACTGGAAGTAATTTTTCATGGCATACGAAAAACTCTATCCTTCCTCCCGGAGCCGCATCATTCACTAATACAACATGTGTACGTGCAGTGAGATATTTATGTATGTACACCAATAGTCTATCACATATGTTGCGCATTACTTGTAGTAGAACGAAGATTTATGTATTTTTCTTTTCGAGAAATGAAGCCTGAAAACATGCTTTTGGGTATCAATCGTGACGCATTCCATTCGACCCTCCTGTCTAAGCCTACCCGACGAATTTTCATTGATCAACAGGCGTTGTGGCTGCATGATCATTGTCAATAACCTTTTAAGCCCACTTGGCCAACAACGCCATGATGCCAGCTCCGAATCCCACGCAAGAGAGGGCGGCGAACTTCACGCGGAGAGGCGAGCGGTTCATTTGCTCGTTGAACATGAACTCATGAGCCAGAAGCTCCACAAGACCAGTGTACAAGAGGATGCCACCGGAGATAGAATCAAAGATACCGTTGACAAGAGTCTGTGTGTTGCCGTTGTTAGGGCGAGCACCAAGACCAGCAGCAATACCAATGGGGGTGGAGACTGAGTACATGGCCGCAAACAGGAAGGGCCACCAACCACGGCCTTGGGGCCACTTGACAACAGCCAGGCGAGAACCAATACCAAGGCCTTCCATCAGCTGGTGGAAGACCAAGACAATGGTCAGGATAACAACCTCATCAGTCGTTGACAGAACCAGACCTATGAAGACACTGTGGAAAATAACACCAAACTCCAGAATGAGAATGGCAATAATCTGGCCAGAAAAGGCAACGTTACTGACAGGGCCATGAGATTCAATGTGGGGTCCATGGCCATGAGAATGAGGCAGATAACTCAAGTCCGCGGCCCGAGACGGTGAGACGTCCTTCTTTTCGGCAGGAATCTCATGGTCGGAAATGCTGCTAGCCGGAGCGGCCTCGTCGGCCATGGTGTTATATTGGACATGGCTGCGAGGGGCAGAGCCAGCCATCTTTCTAGCAATCAAGTCACTAAAGTGGTTTGCAACAGTTTCAATGAGCAGCATGAGCAAGATGGTCATGAGAGCAATGAAGAAGACCCAATCGTAGTCACCAAGCTTGTCAGCAAGGCACTCGCTGTGAAGAGCCTCGACAGCCGGAGACAAAAGATGCATACAGGCAGTGGCAATGATGACACCAGTACCGATGAATTTGAAGACGAAGAAAATATTTTTGGGCGAGTGCTTCGTATTGAGGCGGCCCAAAAGGATGGGAGCTACGGCACCAAGCAACGAGGACGCCATGATGATGAAGATGGAGGCGATTCTCAGACCACGGCGGTCGAGGTCGACCTCGGTCGAGCACTCAATCTCGTGCCGACGGTGAATCATGAGATGTTCAAAGGCCATCTTGGGCGTGAGGAGTTGATGAGTGGCTGAGGAAAGATGGGGGACAGGACAGGGCGCAGAACAAGAATAAGCCAGCAGACGGGTCCACGGGGCAGACCGGGCTTTTTAACCTTGTCGTGGGCAAGGGAAGGCGGAGGCGGCAGACGGACTTCAAGGGAGGAAGGGCCAAGAGATTCAGACAAAGAGGGGAAACGTGGGAGAGAGAACAAGAGATAAAGAGGGCGTGCGCAAAGAGCAGAGAAGTCGATGTAGCACAGCGTGGGGGGAGGGGGGAGGGGGGAGTGGAAGAACAGGCCAGCTATGCCAACGGCGGGTGTAGAGATGGGCGGAGATGCAGATAGCTGGAGACTTCAACGTCTTGGTATTCTTGGCACTTGATGGACAAGAGGAAAGGAAGCCAAGGGAAAAAAGACTGGATGACAACAGCAGAGACTGAGGTTTTGTAGGCGGGCGTAGGCCACAAGGGTTCTTGTCCTCACAGGTGGCCGATGGCTTCACAAAGGCAACTAGAGAAACTAGCAGCTAGTAGAGCAGAACAAAGAGACAGAACAGGCAAGCACAAGCAGGAGATGCTGATGGAAAGAACGGCGTGCTTGCCACAGAGTCATACGAAAGGATGCGATTGTCCAATAAAGTCAAAGCTTCCGGGCTGTTCTTGGATGTTGCCGCGAATGCGTATCAATCTCTGAGGAAAAAGGAAGAGGAGAATTGGAAAAGTGCAAGAGATGTCAGAGAAACGGACATGGGGCAGCGGAGAGACTTCCCACAAGGGCACTTACAAGAACCTTGATGGCCCACTGCGACAAAAGCGAGAGAAAAAAAGGTAGCGAGGTACATAAAATGGCTAAACCCGTGTGCCCTTTAGAGAATGCAGACCATCCTCTTTGGTCCAAGAGACCTCGTTAGCCAGTGCCGCTGAAAGGGCGGCCCTGCGATTGGCTGTAGCAGAAACGTGAAGAGGACGAGGTCCGCTGCTCAAGGTGAGCCTGTGCTGTTGGCAGGGATGGGTTGTCTGTTTTATCGATTTTATCTGCAGCTGTGCGAGAACCCTGATGGACCGGCCGTCGCTGCCATAATCCAGGCCGGGCCGCTGACGACGCGGGCGTTTTCTCATAGGCTCGAGTCTCTCTGTCTTGGAAAAAGAAGAACAAGAAAAGCATCGTGATTGACATCTCGGAAACATCCAAGCTTCAGTTTGACAGGCTGCCAGCTTAATCGGCATTAGCCCTGGGCCAAGCTTCTGTTCCGGCGGCCGTGCAGCCTGTAGTACAAGCACAATGTATTTCAAGCTTTGGCTACGATCACTCGGCACAGGCCACACCGAGAAACCAGTTCACGCCCTGCGTTTAAGACGGCGATTAGCGGGGCCAGGGCGGATTCTTCAAGACAATGCGTGCCAGTGGTCTCATCACGGACTCGATCGAGGAACTACCACAGGCCATGTGAGGAGCCCTCTTTTGCTCACATTGGATATCATAGTCAGCACACCTGAATAACGACCCAGCAAGTATGCACATAATATTGACCTCTCTTACATGGATACGTGGTTGCGTGATTCCATGAGTGATATACTTGCGTCTATTAACCAGCAAACTTTTCTTCTGGCCATCAGGGTGTTGAAGGATTAGAAAGTCCATCCTTCCAAACCATAGCTGCCAGTCGCAGCCAGCTGCCATCAGCTGTGCCATGCTTAACTTGACCTTGTGCCACCTCTAATCATCAACTCAACAACACATTAGGTTACTTTTACTAGTCACTTCAGACCTTGGATCTCTTATACAAACACCTGCGCTGTTCTATTGTGCTCTGTGTTTATCATCATGCGAGACATGCCAGTCTAGAACGTGCACACTGCTGTGACTTAGAACCTACCTCGACCATGAAAGAATAGCTACCAAGCAGAAAGTCCTCTATACATGTATCACCCAAACCAATAACAACACACAGCTGTTCCTTTCATGGAATACTGATGGGATTCTTGATGATAGTTCAATTTCTAACATCTGACGGGAACAGAATGCCTCTGTGGTGAAGATCACCGCCACCAATACACTCCGGATGGGCATTTCCGAGAGCCAGCGTGGCCGGGAGGTTATGATCGTTTGATCCTGTTCCGTCCGTACAGGTACACATTTCATGCCATATCCCGCGAGGACAGCCCTGTAGGCTCCTTCTCGCGGCTTGTCGTGGAAACATGTCACATAAGGTGCATATGTCAAGGGTGAGCCTCGGTCCGCTTGACGGACGGCCAGGACTTGGAACTCTAATATATGGATAAATAAAACACGGAAGGCATTGAATTCAACGGCCGGTGCAATGAGAGAACATGAATAACAAGGGGGCTAAGGGGGGGCACAGTATGCAGTCACTTAAACGTGCTTGGCCGAAGATCTTCTCTTTGGGCCTCCTTGGCTGTCCGCTAAAGACACTCCTCTAGCCTTGCCGCTATAATGGTATATATCCCGAAGCAATGCGCCCTATTACCGGTAATCTGGAAACTTGGAATGATTCCTTTTAATGCACACAACTTGCTGCATAGAAGGAGAATAAAGCCAAAAATGAGATGACAGATTCCCCGGGAAAGGGACGTCATCTCTGGCGTTCTCTTTCCCTCTGCCAAGACTGCTTGTCTGTTTCCCTATTCGTGTTAAGAAACACTAACAGGTAGGACATGTCGGCGATGTATATACATATTTCTGGATTTTCTTGATATTTATGCATATGCGTAACACTGACAAATGTATCGACACCGAAAAAAAAACCCGTAATGTGTGCGCATTGCTAGTTAGACAAAAGTCACCGCGCGTTGCCTTTCTAAAATGGCGATGCCATCGAGGTCCCACGGACAGTCAAGTGCCCGCTTGATACTACAAAGACCCGCATCAGCCTGTAGTCGGTCAAACCATGCAACATGGGTCACATAAAAAGGCGGACTTTGAGATGATGCCATACATACACCACTGCAAGATTTGGTCAAAAGGTACCGTTGGGCTACATGCCGGCCATACAATGTGAATTGAATCAATGAAATAGTGGCGAAGATATGTCTGTGGATGCAGTTAGCCCACCCCAGAGAAGCTCTACAAAAGTTGTATTCCTACACAAAAAAGTCAAATGACAACGCCCATAGCCAGAAAAAGAAAACCGCCGCCCGCCGAAAGATTTTAGACAGAGGGAGCTAGGTTTATGCAAGCTGCCTCTCTATGATGAGTACTGTACTTCCAATCCAACTGTACGAAACGGCTGATCGCGTCGCCGTAGATCGATTGCAAAGCCCAGGCCAAAGAGAAGAGCCTTCACACGACCCTCCCATAACAGCCCAATGCGCAGGTTTTGGTCCAGCCGTGCCTTGACCACTGCGCTGTACTCCTCCGAGTCGCTGCCCGATGGCGGCGCTGTGAATGCATTGAGTACAGGGAGAGGTACCACAGCAGCAGTAACACCATCGCCACCAACTGCAACAGTGGAAATGCTTTCGCCAAGCGCCAGCCCTTGTGACTTGTCCAGAGACGCTGGTCCGGGTGCTGGCGGTGTAACGTCCACAGAGATCGATGCGGGAGCTGGCGTGGAAGGAGTAGACGGAGGCGAAGAAGGAGCGGAGGATGTCTGGGGCGGTGAGGGCGGGCGGATATTAGCTTCAAGGGACTTGGAAGAACCGGACGTTTCATCGAGACGCCATTCCATCTTAGCCTGGAAACTGCGTTGGAACCCCACGGCGCGTGATGAAGAGGAGCCAGCAGGCGATGTGCCGTTTGGTGTAGCTTGCACTGATGCGGGTTGCCGGATGGAACCTGGGGTTTGTCCAACTGCAGATTTCAATTTCCGTGAGGCAATTTTAGCACATTCGGCTGGCGTCTGATTAAATGCCCTTTTTGGACTGACAGTCTTGGGAGATTGAGGAGGGATTATCGATTTGTCCTGTCCCGCGTGATCAAACATGGGAGCCTCTCTTGACGGGAAACCTTTTCTCCAAAGTTCAATGCCCACAAGCCAGTCGCTTTCGTAGCTGTACACATTGAAGTCCAGCCGTGTGCCCAACGTACAAAGCTTTCCGGCCATGACAGCATAACTAGCACTAATGCTTCCCATGAGAGGGTTGATTGTCAGTGTAGCCGTCAGCGGCGTCCCCATGTGTTCCGGCAACGTGGCAAACCGCGCACCCAGACTAATTCCACCGCCCTTATTTAATGTTCCGTAGTATATCTCAGCACCTGTGCTGAAGCGCCCAAAAATGCGCTCGCGCTCGCCCTCCCCAGGAACTGATAGCGGTGCCTTTTCGTCGTGTGCATGGAAGTTGTAGATTCCACGTAGGCCTAGCAGTCCACCATCCGATGATGCCAGCCCCTCTACTGCATAGCGGCCCACGTCATACTGCGCCAGGCCTAGCACTGTGCCCCCATTTCGCAGCGTCTTAGACGACACCGCACTGAGCTGCACCTGCAGCGCAGGCGAGAGCTTCTTCACAACAAGCGCTTCCAGCATCGATTGTGGCAGATATAGCCGGCCGTACAATAGGGACGGGTATGAAACGGTGGGCGCGGCATTGGGACTGGCGTGCGTCGTCGTGATTGATGTTGTAAAGCTTGTGTTGAGCGGGGAGAGAGCGCGGTATGATTGCATGCGCGAGGGCAACGAGACCTTTTCCGACTGGGGCACAAAGTGTCGCTGGACGGGCACAGAGGAGTAGAGATACGATAAGGAGCCATCGACAACGCCAATCGTGCCGAGCTCATAGGATGTCGCAAACTGGGGTGTCGCTAGAGCCGACAGGGTCATGTGTAAGCCCTGGGGCGTATGGAAGTTGAGGAGCCCTAGAGTCCAACCAGTAGTTAGTATTCCCACCAGAACAACGCATCTTTGTGGCGTGATAAATGTAATTGAAATCAAGCCAAAGACTCATACCGTCGGCAGTGGCATCCAGCGACGAGTACGAATTGTCCCGGTGCCAGCCGGTGGCATCGTAAAAGGCCTGTTGTACGGCCTCCATAAATTCTTTCATCTTTTATCGTGTCTGTTCGTATGTCGCGGCCCGCTAAAGGGGGACAAGCCTGTTTCTATGCCAAACTGATCATCTATGCCCTGGCTTTGTGTGTGTTTTTTTTGTTTTCTAGCCGGAATAGAAAGCCATACAGCCCAAAGCTGCAGCGATCAGATCGTGGGTTGAGCTTTCTACAGGCTGACGTCGTTTCGATTTGTGGAGCGAGCTGCGGGTATATTTCGGGTAATTCTACGAGTTCGTCACCCCAGTTAGTCCCACTTGTATCTTCGTTGTACACACCTACATACAAATACGATAACTTGTGGTAGTTTTGGGGATTGTCTCGACGTAAGGATAATTTCTGTAAGTTTATCTATATTTTGATCAGTGATTGGAACCAAGGAATGTCAATCTCCTTAACAACTTCTACGCAATCACCACCACTATTGTCTCAATTTATAATATACTCGATGGTGTCCCCCGCCCAAACTATCCAAGCATTTTCCCAACTAGCGCGGGATACCTGACTGTACTTAGACTGTTCCGTTTCTAGTGATTGTATGGTTGTAAAACCCAGTGATACTCCAGTCTAGATACTGCCCATTGCATTTGGTAGTCCCAAGAGCATTATGAATGACAGAATTCTCGGACAGACCTGAGTACTCATCAAGGTAGGTCCGTAGAACATTCGCAACATCGCTGGTGGAGAATCTGTGCATGCAAAGTCAGACACCGGGATTCTTTGAATTCAAGTTATAAACTTGCTGGGACTTATCAAAAACATTCATACCTGAGTATATCACTTGCGCCAAATCGTCGAACGACTTGGAAATAGCATGAACCCATGACCACCAGTGGAGTCAATTGGCTCAAGTCTGACGCAAGAAAGTAGCCTGGCTCACGCTCGAGATACTTGGCAAGTTCAACACAGTCACTACCACGAGCCAAAGGGCCAAATTCAACTCGGTAGAATTGGGTCGGATGTGTCTGGCAGTAGTTCTCATTGTTTTCTTCGGCGAAGTACCTGACATCGCGAGCAGACATTTTCGTCGAGACAGGCGGTACAGAGAGACCCGCCGGTGTCGAATGGGATGCAATGATTCGGGCTTTTTTGCCGCCAAACCCCTTGTTTTTGAGAGAAGTGTGATCGGGCTTTTCATCGGGACTAGTGAAGCTGTCGGTATTGGTCTCAAGCTTGAAGTATGCCTCTCGAGGTACAACATCAATCTTTTTGTATCCCAGAGCCTCAGCTCGTTCCAGTCGCTCAAAGTGGCCGTCTCCTCTGGGGGTCAGGTCCTTGGCGTACGGGGCCGGGAATCCCACTCTTCCAGCCTTCTGGACATATTCGTCAATAGATTCATCATCTCTGAGAAAGGGTGCCAGGATGCGCGGACCGGGACTGGCCATTATGCCACGCGAAGCAGGGCTCGCTTCATTCCCTCCAAACGGCGCTGCTAGCACCAGTGCGGGAAGAAATCTAAAGAGCATGGAGGGTTTCATGGCGAAAGCAGTGCGATCAACATGCGGAGAATGGGTAGAGTCGGTAGAGCCTATGTTGCGGCGCACGGGATGATGTTACAAGCCCCAATGCAAAGAGAAAGGCTTCGGTAGTCGAAGAAGGCCTAGGAACAAGATCATTTATAACTAGGTGTAGGCACTCTATGGCTTTTCCTGTTTCCCTCCGGCATTCGCTTATACGATGAAAAAAACTCCGGATCATGTCTCTGGTCTGTAGACTGCAAGAGACTTGGGACTAAATTGAACAGTCAGCCTCCTCGGTAAAACACTGCAATGGACAAACGGGAGCATTCCTGTCATTCCTTGATACCAACTTCACAAACATGCCGTGGCGGTCGGCGCGGAGATGGGGAGCAGTCCCGCGCTTGCTATGGCAAAGCCTCTGTCAACCGGGTAGATAGCCCCCGGTACCGAGACATGTCTTTAAGTACCACCGACATGGGTTTGCTTAGTCGTGCAAGTAAAAGCTTGTCAGAGTGCACAAGAGATGCTTATGGCAACCACTAACTACATACATGCATACTACTCCTTACACTTCAGTGCTTTTATGCAAGAAGTAGTAGATATATGCTTTTATTATAGGCTCCAAAGAACTCTCAGTCCATCTCCTTCACTATGCCACTCCCTCCGTCCAGGATGGACGATATCCGCAACTCCGCTCTTCTCGCAGTGCGGAGATCTAGCTTATCTGACCGACCATCTGTGGTTGTGGTTGTTGTAACAAGTAGTGCTTGGATTCATCCCTCATTGCCCTGTTTGAGGCTGTGCAATACACCGGTTGAATTACCCCGCCTTGGCAGACAAAAACACCTACAATTAGCCGTGTCAGCCACCAATGTTCAGGAGACTCGCGATGATATACGACTCTATTTGTGCGCATGTATGTATGTGCATACGTGACTATTCCACACTGCTGCCATGTTCTATACTCACAATTACACGTCATCTAGATTTCAACAAATAACAGTAGATATGAACAGAAGAAAAAGGGACATGACCATCATTGAATAAGCAAGAAAACAAACAACCAAAAAGACAAAGGCTTTGGTGACATGGCGTTTACGCCACAATGACAGAGGCAAAATAATAAAAAACGAACCCAAAAATGACAACAAATCAACCACGTCCTGAATCGCCGACCAAGTTACAGTCAACCCAGGCCTCTTTCTACCTTACTGAGAATAGTCAACTTCCTCGGATACACTTGCTCGTTCGAGGACTACCATGCTGTTGTAGTAGCAGAAAACAAAACTAGAAACACAGGCCAGATGTGCAAAGACACATCCACTCTGTTGCTAGTTTGACTTACACCACCTCCTGGAGCATCAGGCCCTGGTACTCGGCCTGGACAGCAGTGTCGGGGTCGGTGCAGTTGACGGGCTTGTGGACACGGAGGAAGGACAGGAAGTAGTCCTCCATAGGCAAAAGGTTCAGCAGGATTCCGTTAGCGTTCCATGCGATACCACACACAATACCACCGGCCACGGCATCAAGAACAAAGTGGTTGGCCGTGGAGATGATGGCAGTCAAGATGAGAGAAGGGTACGAAAGGCCAATCACGACAATAGCGATGCGCTTCCACGACGAAGCGCGCAGGCCAGCGATGGGGAAGGTGGCAACAGTAAGACCAATCAACAGGGAGTATCCAAAGTGCAGCGAGGGCATGGCGGCTAGAGAGACATTACAAGTTAGCATGAGGCAATATACTATGGCGACGGATACAGTGGCCCAAGCTTCTCATCAGTTATCAACTTACCATACTGGTTGCAGAATCTGTTGGTGGTCCAAACACTGCTCTCGCCGGCGGTGCTGTGCACGGTATCGACGAAACCAAAGCTCTTAGCCTCTGCAGCATCCTCGCCAGTGTAGGTCGGATCGCTCAGCAGACGGGGAGGCATGCAGGGCCAGATGGTGAAGATGCAGAAGGCAATCAGGTTGCACAGAGCCATGGCGCGGCGGCGAGACTCGTACAGACCAGGACCGGCCCAAGTCAGGATGTCGGTCGTGGAGCCATTAGCGAGCGAGCGGCGCTTGCTGGCAGTGGTGAAGTAGTACAGCAGAACGAGGAAGAGAATAGTTCCGGGAATGTGGATGAAGGAGTAAGTGCGGTTGATCCAGTGCAGCAAGGTAGGATGGGCCAAGAACCAATCCTGGACCGGGCGCTCAATGAAGATGCCGAGGGCCTGCTCAATGTGAATCAGAGTCAGGGCGTGCTTGCGAGCAACGTTGACGGTGCCCTCGACCAGAGTAAGAGCAGTGACGGCACGACCAATTTGGTAGACCTGGAGCGAGTTAGCAAAGATTGCCATGTATCCCAGGTGAGATTCAGATATTGTTGGGCAAACTTACCCAGTAGAGCAGGAGCCAGTACCAAGCCTCGACGAGGAAGGGGAACTTTTGCAAGATGCGGCTGATCAGGCGGCCCTCGTAGACGGCAGTGTTGGGAGTGGTGAGTGTGGTGTTGACAAATGGCATGCGCACATGGCGACGGCGGTAAGGCGACTGGTCGACGCCGCCTAGCACACGAGTGGAAGAGCTGCTCGACGAAAACGATCTCTCACTGTCTCCAGACGGTGACTTGCTACCGTTGCGGCCCGAGACGTCATAGTTGAGGCTGTCGGAGCGCTTGCGATACGACTGGGCATTGGAAGTCCAGCCGCGGGCGTAGGGGATACTGTTGGGCAGAGTGTTGCGGTTGAGGTAGGCGCCTCCGAAGAGGAGAGTCACCACGATAAGTGGCTCGGCAACGGCACCGATTCCCATGTTGAGTGTTCGAATGGGGTATTAACAAGAGGTACGATGAAGGCGGAGGCGAGGCGGATTCGGAGATGATTCGAGCCTGGTGATTGCAAGGTGGGTAGAATCAAAAGAATTAAAAATGATACTTTGCTATACAAAAAAAACACAACGAGCTAGAGCCGGCTCAAAAAGTAACAAGGTTCAAGAATCGAAGATAGGGAGAAGGTAACGGGTGAAAGAGGTGCCTTTCTTGCTGTGGTGGCGGCGACGCTTGAAGCTATCAACCGAGTGGGTGCCGGTAGGAAATAATGGCGAGATCAACGGGTCGTCGCACGAGAGAGAAAGCCCAAGGAGAAGCTATAGATAAAAAGAAAAGGAAAAAGAAAAAGGTAAGAGGAACCACGGACGGAGCCTTGACGGGGGAAGCGGCGGTGATATGTAATAACAAGGAAGACGATCGGTTTTTCAATTCCAGGGAAGACTGGAAGAGAGAAAAAAAAGAGAGGAGAAAAAAAGGGGACTGTCGGAAAGCAAAGAGGGTTGGGCTTCAGGGGGTGGGCACCAGAAGCCCAGAGGCAGCAGCTGGAGGGCACATTGAAGTCCGGCTCCTAGGCCCTGTTGCCACTTCCCGCGGCTCGCTAAACGCAGGCTCCAAGATCAGCGATGTAGTGGCCGCACGCCCCGAAGATGGACCTGTCTCTGGCAAAACGGGCGGATTTAGCGTTCCGTTGGCCGTTAGTCGCCAGGCGTTAGTTGACGTGGAGTATGTAGCGAGCGGGCCCAGAGCTCCTGGCGCAGTGTGCGTGGGGGGAGGAACTCGAGAGCTTAGCTGTGGCTCATAGGGCGCCCAGACTCCCTAAACAGGCCTGAGCCCCTCACGCACAGCAGGCAACGGCCGGGCTGCTTCAGCGCTGCATCCACTGCCATCAGCGACGCGCTAGCGTGGGCGCTCCAGGGGGTTCTGGACACGGTCACACTGCACATTATCCTGTAACAAACAGCCTACGTCAACCAACACACACCATAATGCCTCACCTTTCAAAGCTTGGTCGCCAAGCAGCCGCAGCAAGATGAAAAGATACAGAAAGAGAATGGAAAGGAGTCTAGGTGACTCCGCCCGCGTCCGTTACGGGCTAAATATTCAAGGACTTGCAACTCACTAACTACGTAGCTATATGTACCTATGTATCTTTGTACACACGATACCACTGCCTATATGCCACATGCACATATTTACATGTACCTGCAAATGCAAATTCCAGCATCTGCAGCTTCCTTCCAGCTGCATGAAAAGACCCTCCAGTTGGAATTAGGACTTCTTCCGAGCATTATTAGAAGAGGTCAAAACTCCGTATGGCTGACGGTTCTGGCTTTGCCTCTGGTTCTGGTTCTGGTTCTCTTCTATGTTTTGCACAATCAAGTGCTTAAGTTGACTATGTGACCAATTGTTGGCCAATTACTTGATCTCCTCTGCTACTTGCAATCGGCCATTGTCTCCCGTAACCGCTACCTCGACCTACATACTAATGTCTGCATTCAAATTTGTACAAGTACATGTGTGGTCATGTACATCCAGACATGCACATGTACTTGGACCCGTTCCTCGACAATGCATCTCCAGTTTTTTCGGTCGCCGTTTTTACAAATGGCCCAATCAAAGCCGAATCCCCCTGAACAGCCCAGGAAAAAAAGCAACCCAAAACAAAACCCTTCTGTTGGTTTTTTTTCGGCTGAGAACGCTCCTGGAAATGTGTTAGCAATCTGACACAATGCCGGGCCTTCCGGGGCGCAGTAGACTTAATATGGTAGTACTAGCAACACTCTACTACGTTCAACTTCACATCATCATAGCCACATCAACACAAGCCACGTTTGTTTAGCATTATTTATTGGACCTTTATTGCCGCGCTATCCCTAGACAAAATGAGACAACAATGTCTTAACCCTAATAAACTACCTCTCAGAAGCCAAGACGCCCAAAGAACACTCGTATTACTTGGGCTTGTAGGAATACCTTCTAATCTTCTAGTGACTAAGCGCTAGTCCACGTCTGCCGCCTTATTTCGGAGTCGGACACATACTCGCCCGAAACCATCTACAAACATCTACGGCCCACGGTATTGTTCACCAAGTTTCATCCAGGTTGCTCGTCGTTGGCTGCTGACATATGCCCAGTTGTTAGCCTCCGAACTTAACTGGGCATGGGTTAATCTCTGTATGCTACTGGGCTTCTGGCTGCCTTGCATCAAGTATTTCACTGGGCTGTAGAGTTACAAGCAACATGTCTTACTGTTGTGGTGATTTTGCATGGAGAACAGTTTATTCAAGTTTTCTAGAGGAAATTTGTGATAGTATGCTAGGTGATATATGGGCGAGGTCACGTGGTGTGGCTGAGTGGCGGAGACTGCGTATCACTACAACACTTACAGCAACAAATGTTGTCGTTGTATTCTTGTAACGTCTTGAATCAACATATGGTGTTCTTCCCACACAGCCAACACTGATCTAGGGTTCAGGGTTACTGGTTACTGACAGCCCAATGCGCAATCTTCAACGACAAAGCAACAACATCAATTGCTGACGTAGATCGTTTACTGATAAACACAAACGTTAACTTTACTAGAGTCGCTTATTTTCTTGCCTTGGTCGTGCGTAGTCCCATGTATCACAATGCCCAAGGGAGGCGGCACCAAGGACGTCAAACTTGACAGATACATATAGTTAATGCTGCACGACGTGTGCCTCTTTGGTGCACAGTCCTGCGCACCGGCCAACCCAAAACTAGCTTGTTTGCTTTCTTATTCAACGTCTGCCTAGCTTCCAAGGAGCATTGCCGCCTTCGACTTGGAACTCTACTTCTCCTTTATATTAGCCGATCTCCTTGAGATGACTAGGTAGATAGATGACCGTAGGTCTTGGCCGCCGAACTTCATGGTAACAACGAAGCTTCCTGGTCACTCGAAACTAAATATAAATCATATTATCGTGTAGTAACTATCTCATCGACAAACAAACGCCGCCCTGTTCGCCCAGCTGGTAGACCATCAGAACATTCCCTCCTAAAACTCTTGCGGTGGCTGGCACCTTTGGGCTCAAGTTGGCCACCCCTCGTGAGCAGACGGGTAAACAAATACATTCAAATCAAATAGCTACAAATGTTTGTGAGAGTCCGTTTCAAGATATTCGGTGCGATATATATCAAGACCATCGGCAGTTGGGTTAGATTTGAGGCCGTGCTTCTGTTACTCAAGCCCGGCGAAAATCAAAGGGCTGGCTAGTTGACACTCCTGAGATCCACTTGACCGGCAATGGTAATTGCCATCTTTATGTGCCCACAAACCTCCCAGACCCATTGATAGTTATCTGAGCAACTTCTTCCTTTCATGTACCCGGGAACTCAATCAACATGAGGCAGGTACTGCATAGACAGACATCTCGACTTGGAAGGCACCGAGTGGGATCAAACCCCTCTCCAGATCATAAACAATATGTCTGCTATTTTCTCCTCTTCAAAAAGTCGTGATATATCCAACTACACATCATTATCCCGCGTTTTGACAGCATTGTCATATACACCCATTCCGTGTTATCACGTTGTGTTGCGCATACTTTCATCATCATTTCTGGATATTATTGACTGCATCTCGGGACCATGCGCTAGCAGAATCTTGCGTTTTCGGGGGTTCTCCTTCAACCGGCTGCTGCCATCATTGCTCCGACCCTTACCGAACTCGACACGACACTCAACCACCAGGCCCAAGCCGTACATGGGAATGCCTCCGCCGTTTTGCAGGCTGTCATCGCACCTGGTGCTTTTATCATGGATTGCAAAGTGCCCGGCACCATGGCCATCACCTTTGATGATGGTCCGTACCTCTATACCAACGACCTTCTCGATATTCTTGCCGAGTATGATGTGTCTGCGACTTTCTTCATCAATGGCAAGAATATGGGAAGAGCTCTAGACCGCGACAGGTTCAAGCAAAAGGTGGTCAAACGTGCATATTCCGAGGGTCATCAGATTGGCAGCCACACGTGGGGCCACCGCGATTTGAGCATGACCAAGGGCGCTGCCCGAGAGCAGCAGATGACGGAGCTGGAGGATGCTTTAATGCAAATAGTTGGCGTCAAGCCAACCTACATGCGACCTCCCTATGGAAGCTGTGATGCTACATGCATGGCCCAGATGGCCAATCTGGGATACCGTGTAATCCATTAGAGCTTGGATACATTGGACTACGGTGTTCGTACTGTCGACGAAATGACAGGAGTTGAGGAGAAATTTGGTCAAAAGCTGCCAACAGATCCGAGCGAGCCTGGTCCCATTGTTCTGGCCCATGATAGCTTGGAACTCACAGTTTACCAGCTGACCGTGCCGATGATTGAGAAATCACTAGCAGCTGGGTTCCGTCTGGTTACCGTTGGCGAGTGTCTAGGTGAAAGCCGCAAGTATTGGTACAAGTGGAAGTAGTATGTTTTTTTTTTAGAAGCTAGATGTTGTGGGACGAACATGTCATCATCATGGTGGTGGGGTTGCAATATCTTTACAGAGTGAGGTTATACACTGACTTGTTCACGCCACTTCATTACTTCTCCCTATAGCAAAAAACTACGAAACTTTTGACGTGATATTTTCCGTTTCTCCAAATTTGCCATGTTTTTTTTTCCTCATCTGATTCTTGCGGTAATGTTGGCCATGAGACGAATTTAGTTCAACTCCCTCACTATGGCCGCGTCTGTCTTGGTTTAATTGTACGCGCTGGGCCTTTCTTTTTTGTCATGGGGATTGGTGGAGCTTACTTGAAGCCATCCATCACAGTGCGCGAAATAGGCGACTAGTGTCTTGTGCTAAAACAGTCATGCCATATTTGGGATGTTAGTTACTTGGAGTAGACAATGAGAGGACATAGGTACAAGTCGTGAAAAAAATGGACGTAGTGGGAGGGTTTGGAATTCGGTTGTTTTGGTGGTGATTGGTAACGGTAGCTAGATTATTTTTGCTTGATCGTTATTATCATGCAATTAGCCAACTGGCAAAGGCAGTTTACATATGTAACCGTATATATGTAGTTGGTTATAACTATTGTTAAGAGCTACAAGAAATGAAATAAACACCCAAACCCCCCGAAACGCCCCAATCAAGATAAAAGCGTGTTTTCCCCCAAGCAGACACAGAAAGGTACTGAAGCATTGGTGTCTAGACTCAGCAGTGCGTCATAGAAGACCCTCCCAAGGAGCGGAATTGAGATAATATCGAAATGTGCTTGACAGTAGGTACATGGTTGGTCTGATATAAAGAGGCTAGTACTACACTCAAACGTATCGCGCTGCTTGTCTATGGCGGGTGAGAAGTAAAGCAGTGCCGTGCCAAGGCACACTTGTTCTGCCTGAAATAGCCGCATAGCACACAGGGCATCATCACATGACAGACGAAGCCAACAGCCGCGACTCAACCTCATCCATGGAGCTGAGTTCTATGCTGCCACGGGACTCGAGCGACTGAATCCGCGAGTCGATATTCTGGAAACGGGGTTCGTACGTATGCATGCCACGTTCGATGCCGTCGAGGCGCTTCTCAATCTGGTCCAGGCGGCTTTCCATGCGGACAAGACCCTGAGAAAGATCGTGCGTGATGCGGTCCAACTTATTAGTAAATGAGCGCATCGACTGAGCGAGCGGTGTGTTCTCCTGGCCAGGTGGTACAGTGGGCACGCGAGGCTCATGGTTGTGTCTGGGCTCCTGAACAGCGAAGCGCCACTGGTTGCCGAGCTGGACCTCACAAACAGCCTTTGCGCGCCACGGGCAGTCAATCTTGCGCGTAGAGGGGTTCCGTTTTTTGGCAGTACTATTGTACTTGACACCGCCACGGTCGCATACCAAGTCGTAGCGAGTCGGTCTACCATCTCGGTAGTTGGATGCGCGAAGCTTGACGACCCCATAGCCCTGGTCCTTGGCAATACGCTGGACGGAAGAGAGGAGGTCTTCAAACGAGCGGTAGATCCCCTCGGGCGGTGGAAGCAGAGCAGGCGGTGGTGCCGCATTGGGCATCACGGCCTGCTCGGCCATGGCAACCGGCTGGATCTGCTGCTGGGCCTGCGGGGCTGGGGTCTGAGCCGGCGGTGCCTGAGCCTGGGCCGGCTGCTGTGGTACAGCTTGCGGCGGAGGCTGTGGTGGTTGCGACGGTGCCTGAGATGTCACGTAAAGACGTGAATCAAAGAACACCTGTGGATTTGAAGAAGCTATGATTGCGGTTGCGCGGGTGAATCTGGGAAAATTGAAAGAGGCGCGTAGTCGCTAAAGGAGGAGATAAAGGGCCTCCTCCACGTTCAAGAGACGCCCAAGTAAAACTTGAGCAATGTAGCTACACTAGGCTAACACTATCAAAAGGGACGCCAATAATATCAGTCAAGCCACCGGTGATGGGCGGGCTCTGGCTGGACAGGTGATTTGATTTGGGCAGAAAGTCAAGCCCAAATCACGCTCACAATCAGGCTTGGGGAGCTTGTGAGGACACGGCGGCTAGGTCGCAGCGCGACTCTGGAAATAGGCGTTGCAATTTTGGGCAAAACGCAAGCTCTCTCTCAGTCTGTGATTTGTTTGGCGAGCTGGAGGTCTGAAGGGCGTTGCGTTGTTGTTTTTCGCACTGGGGAGGTGTGAATGAGTGAGCAAGAAAAGTTATCCGCACGGTCCTGGGGCAGTGGCCATGACAAGGGACTGAAGCAGCTTTTGGGGGTCACGTGTTGGGTCACGTCATGCGCCGGATTTGTGCTTTTCTATTGGCCAGTGGCCGTAAACAAAGGCAAGAATCTCTAAAACGCAACCAGGCCCGAACAACAATGGCTCTATGCCTGTTCTGTTCTGCTGATGCATCAGGACTGCGAGGCTCACGTAAACACACTGTATCTAAAGATGATTCTCTCTTCTCAAAGACTCGATCCAACAGAATTTTGATTCCCATCTCCCTTTCTCCTGCTTTCCTATTTCTGCTCGGCCTAATCGGTCCCCTTTGTTGACTCCAAAACCTGAGCCGTTCTGCCATGGCAAGCAAGGCCAACGCACGCGCTGCAGCAAACTCAGCCGCGCAACAATTGGGCGAGAAGCAGATTCAGGATGGCCTGAACCACCTGCAGTTCCTCCTCAATAAAGTATGTCACATTCCGCTCTCCCGTAGTGGGCGAATGCCTCTGTTTTTGTCGTTTTTGCGTGGGGGATCGCCTATGCTAACCCTGTCTGCACCAGTTGGTGTACCTTCGTTCAAGCCTCTGTGATGTTGTTTCCACTGTTGCTGTCTCTGGTAGCCCTAGTAAGTATTTCGCCGTGATATTTGCATGTTTTTTTCCCCAAAAAAAACTCATTCTAATGCCCTTCAGCCCAAGAAACACTCGACAACATCAAAGCCACCGCTGGCAGGGTTGATTTCCAAGTCAAGGAGCTGCAGTCAATTATGAGAGGAGATAAAACCAAGGCCGTGTTCGAGCTTGCTGTCGGCAGCCAAAAGAAAGATCCACTCGGGCTCAAGCCGTGGAATGCCATGGACCACCCCGGGTACTATCTCCAGCCCACAGAAGAGTCGTCGTAGTGAGTGTCTATTGGTGGCCGCCGCTTGTTATACAATTTTGGTGAGGTGGTTAATCTTCTTGGTTACGATGAAGGGTTGCTTTTAAGCACGGAGTTATTGTGATTTTATTTTTGGAGAAATGTTTGGGAACGTTGTGATTTCAGCTATTTGGCGATACTAAATGATTAATGGTTCATCTGGTCTTATGTTGTCTTAATTATTCCATCACCAGATCTAGATATTCTGCATGAAACGATGAATTTCGGCCAAAGCTTGTATCGAGTGGGGTGCCCTCTCTCTAAGGAGTGGCTGAGTGGCTGCGCTGCCGTGCGCCCTTTCACGTGACCCGCTTTCAGCCACTTTCGCACACAATACGCCTGCTGGTGCCAAAATAGGCCCTGTCCCGCTCATTGGCCCACGAAAAAAGCGGGCTAGTGGTGGTCGGATTTCTCTCCCGCAAAAAATTTCCATCTTCTCGCCTTTCCCATACTCGCGATAATCTCTGGTGAATCAGTTCGACGATATCGACCACCGCCAAAATGCCTTCCCACAGAGTGACCTACCGCCGCCGGAACCCGTGAGTCCTGCTCATTTTCGCATCAATCCGAATTTCGAATGCAACGCCAATGTCGAAATGGCCCGATCTTTGATGGGCTTGTGACGTTGCTACTTGCAAAGTCGATTTTGGAAACAAGAATATGAGAGCAAGATCGCTGACTGGATTTTGATAGCTACAACACCACCTCGAACCTCACGAGAATCGTGAAGACTCCTGGTGGCAAGTCTCGCGTTCTTCACATCAAGAAGCGCGGCACTGCTCCCAAGTGCGGTGACTGCGGCAACGCTCTGGCCGGTGTAAGTTTACACAACTACGAATGGACGTCAGCATGAAGACTTCAACAAACGAGACGACAAAACGATGGCATATTTGGCACCCAAGAAATCCGACCGATTGATTCACCGACGACCTATTGTAGCCGACCTTCTCAACTGGGAAATTTCGTTTCGAGATTCCATGCTCGGCTCGCGGCATCATTTAAACACTGGAGAAGTTTACTCACCAGTATTGTCCTATCTGGCATTTGAACGGAACGACTAAACAGCCGCTTCACAAAGACTACTACGCATTATCACTGTTCAAAAAATACCGACCACATGCCTTACACACTCATCTCGCCGCCATCACACCAAAAGCTCGTTCTGCTGTTGTCGAATTGCTGTCCACAAAACACCTATGCTTTCCATAAAAAAGACAATCCCACTAATGCATTGTTTTCACAGGTCCCTGCCCTGCGTCCCCGCGAGTACGCCCAGATCTCCAAGCCCAAGAAGAACGTCTCCCGCGCCTACGGTGGTTCGAGATGCGGTGGCTGCGTGCGTGACCGTGTTGTCCGCGCTTTCCTGATCGAGGAGCAGAAGATTGTCAAGAAGGTCCTCAAGGAGCAGGCCGAGGGTGCTAAGAAGAAGTAAACAATCAAAAAATGATTTTAGCCCTTTGAAAAATTGCGAATGGGATACACCAAAAAATATTCAAAAAAAAAAGAGAGAAAATCAACATAAGGACTCTCCAATGCGTGCCTTTGACAGATACTTTGATTCTCTGTCTTTCTTTTGCCAGCGGCCCTCACATACTTTCTCTTGTCCCTTCTCTTTGCAAGTTATGTTGATGGTGCCATGTTCTTGGCATGATGTCTCAAGGATAAACTATCTAACCTCGTGAGTTACACAAGGCGAATGGTGTCTTTGTTGACCATGTTTATCCTTGTTAGAGTGCTTGTCAGTCAAGTCATCCTAACTAACAATGGTTGTGCGAGGTTTGGACTTCTTTGTCTCTTATCGTGGGCTCGGGGGTGTACAAAAGTTGGGATAATTGCAGCGTAGAGTTTCCAGGTAATATCTAGACTTGCATAAATGGCTTTTAACAATTGCATTCTTCATGGGCTAGAAATGAGCTATGCATCATGTAATGGTCTGAGTAGAGTAGAAGGTGGGAACGGCGAATACCAAGCAACAAACGACCAGAGAATCTCGAGCCGTTCTTGGTCATCATGTGCATATATCTATCTACACGCTGTAATTAGGCTCTGAGTAGGCCAATTAGAGAGCCGTTGATTGATGTTAGTGGTCGTGCTCTGTTCTTACAGTGTTAGACACAGTATTTATGTCCTGTTAGCACGTGTCTGCATTGTCAGATGATTTGAGATCTTGCTAGGAGCTCCCAACCAAGGTCTCAAGATCGCTCATTCACCGAATCCAACGACGCCTCTACACAAACATGACAGCCCATTTGATACGCCCGGTGCAGGCGCTAAGCCGATTTGCCTCTCGCACCAACCGACTGTGCGTCTTCTCCGCCCTCGCCCGGCCGGCGCAGCCAAGTTCGACCAGGTGCACAACGGGCACCAGCCCGAGCCCGAGCCCGAGCGGCAGTTCGAGTCCCAACAACCACAGCCGCCACGGGCTGCACACAACGGCGAGCGCGGGCCGCATGGCGCGCGACAACAAGGAGTACGAGCGGCACGCGTCGGAGATGGGTTCGTTGGACGTGCTGGGCAGCCTGCCGGTGCCCGAGAGCTCGGTGACGACGTGCACGGCGCGCGGGTTCAAGCTGCACGGCGGCGCGGTGACGGACAATGGCGATGCGCTGATGATGTTTGACGACCACGTCGTACGCTGGCGGCCGTGGGAGCACGAGAAGATGGGCGGGCGCATGCGCATCTTGAATGACAAGGGCCAGCTGGATCTGCCGGCTGAGGTGTTTGGCGTGTTTGACGTCATGTGGCCGCGGCCTGGTAAGTAGCGCGGACTTTAGGGAGTCGGGTGCTGGGTGCGACGGCGATGGCGATAGGCTAATGGAGTACTCGTGCTGGCAGATATGATCATCATTGGGTCGGGTCCGAGCATTGCCCCAATGAGCCCGGCTATGCGCAATGTGTTTGTTCAGCTCGGAATGAGAGTCGATGTTCTCGATACCCGGAACGCAGCTGCGCAATATAACTTGCTGGCCACCGAGAGAGGCACGGATACGATTGCGGCGGCGTTGTTCCCGCTGGGGTGGAAGGACGGGGTGGGAGCAGCGGGTGCTTAGGCTGGGCAAAGACACTCTGTCTAGAAGCATGTCTGTGGATTGCGGTATTTCTGTATTCTAAACCATCATCACGGTCATTATTGGACTGTCTGTACATTATAATCTTACTGTGGTCGCAACTGATTGTGGTACAAAAATACACTAGTTAGCACACAGGGCGGCTTTACCTTGGAGCTAGATGACGTAATAACGCCATGAAATGAATTGACTAGTTAGTCTCGGTTCACGACAAAGACATCATTCATCATCCCCGCTTCCCAAAATTCCCACACCGCACCAGTGCACCTATCAATCCGAGCATCCTGACATCGGCAATGCCCTCACCACCCACAAGCCTCGACGCTGAATCAAGCGACCCGGAATTCCTTCGCGCCCACTCGCAGTTCAAGTCCTACACCATCAACCACTTCACCTACACGAACCTCCGCATCTTCCACCACGCCCACCCGACCACCAGCCCCAGGCCCAGCTCCAACACGGCCCCCGCGCCCCTCATAGTCTGCATCCATGGCCTCGGTGGCTCCGTCGCCCAATTCGCCCCACTGCTCCCACACCTGACCGCACTCGCCCCCGTTCTCGCCATCGACCTACCTGGCTGCGGCCGCTCGGCCTTTGCCGAGTCCAGCTGGGACGCGTACGCGCCATCCGCGCTCGAGCTCCTGCTCGACGTCGTCATCGCGGATTTCCGCGCCGAGCGCCAGCCGCTTGTGCTTGTCGGGCATAGCATGGGCAGTGCACTGGCAGCACGACTGGCAAGCCGTCGGGTGCAGCTTCAGGCAGATAGGCAGATTACCAAGCAAGCGGATACACATGCCCCCGCTGCCGCTCCACACGTCGCCGCGCTTATCGCCCTCTGTCCTATCACACTGCCGATTTCTGCGCATAAAGCCGTGCAACTGCGTCGTCTGCTATGGGTGCCTGGGTGGCTATTCGATCTATGGCGCATGTGGGACCGGCGCGGGGGCACAGAGAGCGCAAGCGTGCGACGCTTCGTGAGCGGCAGCAGCAGCAGTGGGAATGATGCGCCCGAGGCCTCTGAAGAGCTGAAGGCGATGCAGCACACGTTCAATGCACAGAGCCGCACGCCTGTCTGGAGACGGATGGCCTGGGGACTGCTCCCGGCAGACGCGCACGAGAACGGCGAGTCGCGCGGCGGGCTTGTAGGTCTGGATATTTGGGCAGGTGTGCGGGCGTCAGTCTTGCTGGTGGGCGGTGAGGATGACCATGTTACGCTTCCTGGTGAGGTCAATAGGGCTGCGGATGCGGTTCGTGGAGGAGACGCCTCGGGGTCACAGGTAGTGAGGACGAAGATATTGCCTTGTCCTGCGAATCACACCCTGTTATATGACCCCCGAACGGTGCCGGAAGTTGTCGCCACAATCAATACCTTTCTTGGGAAGCAGTTCAGCGGCGTACAAATTGACAAGTGGCTGTAGAGAAGGAACTATGGGTTGTAGTTTGAATTATATAGATGGTATTTAAATAACTAGTCAAAGGAAGAACTCAAGAGTAGATAACTATAGAGCATAGCAATATATGTAACAAATTTCAGATCTCATCAATAGGCCAACTTAGGCACTAATCCCCGGGACCCAACGCATCATAGAATCCATGGCAGCTTTAGCGCCCTCCGCCAGGGCCTGAAGATTAACCTTGGGTTCGGCAGACTCTTCAAGCTCTTCGATGACCTCAGACACTAGAGCTCCAGAGATCTTCAGGGACTTGCGTAGGTCTTTGGTTACATCATCAACATTGACACCGAGATATTCCTGGAGGAATTGTCCAATAGCAGTGTTCTCGACATTGCCACGTAGCGCTGAGGTATCACTGCTGCCTCCAGTGTAGACGTTGACGTCTACCGCAGTATGACCATGTGTTGACCAACCAATGTGCGCCCGCAGCGAAATGATGGCTGCAAAGGTGTTGATGGACGCCGCCGGGTTGTCGGCAAGAGCATCAATCTCATCGGCCGTGGCATCGTTAACTCCCAAACCACCAAAGACCAGGGTTTCGTTAATCCAGGCCTTGAGGTCGGGACGCGACTGAGACTGGAACTCGTCCGAGGCAACGTGCGCCTGCAGCTGCGAAGCTAGGCGCTCGCAAGAAGTGTTGGCGGCAGCAAGAGCGGCGGGGTACCAGTTGTACACGGGCAGCTTACCAGGCTCCTGGATAGCGGTGGCCAGACCTCCGGTCTCGTGGTCGCTAGTAGCGACTACTGCGCCTTGATGCTTGCTCTGGATCAGGAACTCGGAAACACCCTGGAAGGTTCTATCATACTGGATGACTTCGTGGACCTGGGCAGCGGGATCGTTGATGTGGCCAGCATGATCGATACGGCTTCCCTCAATCATAAGGAAGAAGCCCTTTTCGTTTTCCTTGCTAGCCTTCTCTAGTGCACGGAGCGCGATCATGGACATCTGAACCAGCGAAGGGTAGACATCGTCCTCGTTGCGGCGGTCAATCTCAAAAGGAATGTCACGGTCGGCAAAGAGACCCAGCATAGGCAGCGGAACCTTTTCGCCACGGGAGAATCCATCGAATGCCTTGCGGTCACCAGCATAGGTCCAGCCAAGATTTTCAGTAGCATCAGCAATCAAGTCACGGTCGTCAGCACGGCAGCCACCCTTAGAAACGGGCAGAAAATGGCAACGCCCACCGCCAAAGATCAGGTCAACACTGCGGCCGAGAGGGCCCAGGCCGATTTGTTGAACCGCAATCTCGTCCATCTCAGCGCGCGTCTTGACATGGCTAGAGAAGCAGGCGGGGGTGGCATCAGTGATGTCAGTGGTAACCACAAGACCAGTCAGGTAGCCAGCGCGCTTGGCAGCCTCCAGAACAGTGCCGCAGGGTGTCAGGTCGGGCAGGACGGAGATGGCGCCGTTGTAACTCTTCTGGGCGCACGAGAAGGCGGTAGCGCCAGCAGCGCTGTCGGTAACCAGCGAGTTTGAGGAGCGCGTACGACTGGAGCCACTCAGGTGGCGATCAAGGTACAAGGCCTTGTCAAACGGTTGCTTGTCAATATACTGGCGGAAACTGCGCGTGAGGGACAGCGATGCGGGACCCATGCCATCAGAGACCATGAAGATTAGGTTGCGCTTGCCGCTGACGGGTACCCGTGGGCCGGGGTCTTCGGTATCGGGAAGACTATTGTGCGGATGTTGTGACCACACGGCTGCAATCACCAGCACGGCGGTTACAAGCATTGCCCAGAAAAACATCTTGACGTCACGGAAATGGCTCTTTGTCTGGAGGAATCGCGGCGAGGGGGCGTTAGGGGTTTCGTCTTCTTGGTCGTCCCGATGACTAGAAGGCAGGAGAGATTCTGCCTCGGGATTCTATCCATCGCCATGATATAACATTAGCATTTTTCGTGTGCGCTCGAGTGGAGTCATTCATATCCTCAGTCGCATTATAGGCGACAGGCCTATGACGCTGAAAGCCGAGAGTCGGAATATAATTATGTAGAGACTTACCATTCTGGCGATGAGACAACAATAACTCTATGAAGCCGTGCTATCAGGGCACGGAAAAAGACTGGTAGGACGGGGATATATTTAACAATCAGACAAGCAAGACACCAAACATCCAACTGGACCCGGTGTGTAGGAGGAAAGCTTGGATAGTTCTCTGGCTTGACAGTGAGGTTTTCCCAAGGGACTCTGAGCCAAAGTCGCTCATAGAGTCTTCAACTCACCTTGTCTCCCTTCTAAATCCATCCATCCATCCCCCAGCAATCCTAGGCCCAAGTCCGTGCCTCTCTGCCAGCCAATCATGCAGCTGATGCATGCATGACGCACGGTGAGCTCGCGGATCCCCGAACAGCGCCTGGGGCAGCCCTGTGCCCCCCAGCTGGCTTGGCCCGTATTAACCCTATGATTAACCCTGTTGTTCTAGTTGGCTGACTCGGGTCTAGCTCGGCTGAAACGAGACAAGCTCAAATGCATACATACTAGCATGTGTCTATCTGTATCGCTGCCGAAAAATCATATGATGCAACGTTGAAATCAGGGCTGAGAAACGGGTGGTTCACATACCGCATGAGGCTGGTTTTGATAGTAGAAGGACGAGTTCAGGTGTCGATGTTTCTTGGAAGTTGATGGAATGGGGCAAAAGCTTTGCTTCTTCCATTTTGAAAAATACTTTTCGTGTTTGGTTTATGCCTTTCTGGGAGTGCTAGCGCCACAACGCCCCGCTTTCGCCACAGGCTAATCCAAGAACATTTAAAACAACAGTTACAACCCTATTCCTAGGCTACAACCCAAAGGGTTATGGTTTGAATGTATGTACATACATTTCCATTTCATAAGAGGCCCTCAATGCATCCCTCCTGCACCGCCTTGCTCAGCTGCCCAACCTTGACACTTATTAGTACAGATGAGTAGGCATTTCAGGGCGTAACCCCGCTATAATCCAAGAGATCTTACATCTCCCGTTCCGTTCGTAGTATCTGGATCAAAGGAGCCTGTATTGACGTCACCGGCCTCCCTCCTGCCTGCTTGGGCATGAAACTTAAAATATATAAAAGTATCACCATAACCTTTGTTCCAGACTGTAGAAAATTTCAGACTTATATCAACACCCTCAACATACATTTATTATTTCACATCATATCACATACGAGACTACGCCTACATAGACATATACACATATATATTTTTACACATTATTCCCCGCCAAAACCAACAAACCTACATCAACGCCACCGTCGTTCGACACTCTTGGGTCCAGCCATCAAGCGGCCCCAGCAATCAACCTGATCCGAACACGAAAGCTACCTCAAAATCAGCCCTGACATACAGAATCAGACACTATGCAGCTGTTTAAGTTCTTCGGCGGCCGCCATTTTGGCACCTCTGTCTCTGTTGACCAGCATGGCAAGGTTCGGCGCGGGCCCTGGAGATTCAGCTGTGGCGGCTTGAGCTGCTTCAAATAGGCAATCTGCAAGTTACCGGATCATCAATCGTTCTATCATCTGCAGCTAGTTACATGGGATAGTTATACATATGTTAATAGCTCTAAGCCTATCAAACTTGATCGTGGGCTGAGCCACTCCATCCAACAATGTGCTTATCTTTATTTGTGTACATGTGATGTGTGTATTTGGTGGATGGGATCAACTTTGTCATAACTTACCAACGTGAGACGCATATTCACATCTTTGCTCAGCAACCAACACTGCACCCATTTAGTGAAGCGTGATATCTTTTTTACATCAGTTTTCGAAAGTGTATGTGTGTTTTTTTCTTAGAAGAGAATCTCCATTTATTCTTTCGTTACAATAAAAAAAAGAACACCCATAGAGCCCCAGGAGCCGATTTTTTTCCTTTGACGTTCACTTTCACACCTCGAAGCCCATTTACACCTCGGTGGTGACCTTGGCCTTGGCGTTGGTGACCTTCACACCTAATTGCTTAGCCTTGGCAATGATCTCAACACGCTTGCGGGAAGAGACGTTGTGGGCGATCCTGGACGAAGAGTTAGCGAAGTGTTCACGAAAACTGAAAGGTGAGGGGCCTTGATTTTGAATGAAAACCATGAGTACGAATAATCCGCCATGGCGATCTCTACATATGTAGATGGATGAAGCATCCAAAGCCCCATAGTAGAAACTGCTAGTGGATGGTCGTGATTAATGGCTCCTTTCAGAGTAGGCCTAGAATTGGGGCAGACATACTCAGCAGCGTGGGTGCGGTTGTGCATCAGCAGCAGCTCGACGTCACGGACGTTGCTGACGAGGAAGGACTTGTGTCCGGAGGGGATCATGTAACGGGTCTTGACGTTGGAGCGGTATCCGATCTGTGAAACAAGAAAAGTTAAAATTTTTGCGATCAAAGAATTTGCACACTAATCTCCAGCGATTATTTATCAAAACCGCCGAAAACAGCCGTGGAGTAGGTGATCACATACCTTGGGCATGCGGATGGTGCCACGGAACCGTCTGCGGACACGGCCATCGATACCCTTGGGCTTTCTCCAGCTGGAACCGACGCGCATAAACCGGTCACTCTGGTGACGGTTGAAGCTCGCCCGGTCTGTATTGAAGTAACAGTCAGTCTAACTGTTCATTGAAGTTCGGTAGTGTCAAATCAATCTAATGTCGTTGGGGGATAATGGTTTTGATGAGGTTGATTGGGCGGAAAGTTGTCGCAGCATTGGCATGAGTTTTTCGTCTTTTTTGGCTGGCGTTTCGTAAAATTGCAAGGCATTTGTCGTAGATTTGGGGTATTCATGGTGGGGGTATTGTAGTTGGTGATCTTGGGTAGAAGAAAAAAACGTACGCTTCTTGACGATAGGAACGTGAGACTTGGCGGAAACCATCTGGACGACTGTGTGTTAGATATCTAGAAATGATATTTGGTGATGACGATAAAGATGTCAAGATCAATTCGCTTGAGGGAAGTCTGTATGTACCTTGAATATGCCTCTCAATTGGGTGTTGAGTATACTGGACCGGGCTGTGAGAGTGCGCCAGAACGGGCCTGGAAATTTGGTGATGCAGAATTCAGATTGCCAATAGGGCTTTGTCACGTGCACAAATCTTTCGTGCGCCAGGAGAGCGCCACAGAAAAATTGGGCGGTCTAAAAGCCAATCAAAAAGCCACAAGATTATAAGGCTCACCGAGATGTTTGGCAGCTGAAAAGTGGGGCTCAGAAGAAGTGTTGGTTACTGGGATTAGCATAGCAAGGTTTCAAATCGTGAACACATGCCTGACCTGCTTGTACTATCTGCTAGGTGTGATTGGTGTTACATGTCGGATGAGTTGGTCAGTATCTTGCAATCAAACATCGAGTTCTGAATACATATCACAACACCAATAGAGGCTCATGCCAAGTTGCCACACATAATCCCAAGTAAATATTTTAGAAACAGAAACCAACCATTCATCAACCCCCAACCGACCCAATACCTAAACTCATCTCTATGTGTAGTTGCTACAAGAGCAACTGTAGCCCATACAAAGGCTCATGCTTGGTAAAAAGCAACTAATCCACGGGCTGTTTAACTGAAAAACGCAATAAAAATGGTGTCCTGGTGATCGTTGCTCATCACATTTAGTCTACTGTGTCTGGCACTGAGCACCACCCGCGCCCTCGTGCTCGTCATCGTCTTCCCAGCCGTCGTGGTATCTGGGATCACTTGAGGTGGCACCCATCTGTAAAGCGTCAGTTAGTATGATCATGCATGTCTTGAATCTTTTGGGGAAAAAGTGGCGCATACCTCTTCCATCTCAATACCCTCTTCGTACTCAACCTCGTCAATCTCATCCGCCTTGATGGGGGCCTCGGGGGGAGGCAAAAGACCCATCAAAGTTTTGAACGATGCGTCGTCCTTGATCCAGTTGTCATTAGGAAAAGCGATATTGACCTTCAAGTAAAGATCACCGTGAGTGTCACCACGCTTGGGAGGCATACCCTCGCCGCCCACACGGATGACTTCGTTGGGGCGGAGGATCTGACCACGCTCGCGGGTGATTTGAATACCACGACCGTCTAGATGGATTAATACAACACGAGAGAAGCCACCGAGGGCCTCACCTAGAGTGATGTTAAGGTCAGCAGCCAAGTCGCTACCGACGCGGGTGAAGACATCGTTGGAATCCTCTTGAAGAATAAACACCAGATTTCCAGGCAGTTGGTCAGGAAGCTGATCGGCCTCGCCCTCCAGAACGATGCGGTCGCCCTCCATAGAGCCACGGGGAATATAGAGCTCAAGCATCTTCTTCTCCTCAACTGTACGCATTCCCTTGCACTTCTTGCAGCGGTCCTTCTCCTTGAAGTAGTTACCGGAGCCTTTGCAGTGGTCGCAGCTCACGATTTCACGGCGCATCATTCCAGGACCAACCTGGCGGTAAGCCTCGACGCGGCCACGGCCATTGCACTTTTCACAGGGGTTGGGCTTGACCTTTTCCTTTCCACCGGAGCCCTTGCAGGTAGCGCAGTTGACCTTCTTGTTGGCGGCAAACTTGACAGTCTTGCCCTTGTACAGATCCTCAAGAGAGACCTTGTATATTTGCTCCTCATCCTCACCCTTTTGGGGGCGAGAGGGACCTCCACGTCCACCGGGCATACCTCCGGGCATGCCGAAACCGAACATCTGGGCTAGGATATCGTCCAGGTCGGGGCCATGGCCGGCGCCACCGCCGCCTCTGGAAGGGTCAAAGGCGGCCATGCCGTGGGCATCATAGAGCTCGCGCTTCTCTTCATCGCGTAGGATCTCATAGGCTTGGGTGACAACCTTGAACTTGGCTTCCGACTCTTCGCGGCGCTCCTCGGGGACCTTGTCGGGGTGGTATTGTAACGCAGCCTAAAAGAGAAGGAGGGTTGTCAGTCGGTATTCCTAGAGTAACAGGGCTAGACTTGGGTGTTTACGAACCTTGCGGTAGGCCTTTTTGATCTGATCGGGCGTCGCGGTTCTCTCGACTCCTAGAAGTTCTGCAACGACGTTAGACAGTGCTCAGGGCATGTGCAGCGGAAACAGGTGGTCGCGGCGTACCGTAAAGATCCTCCTCCTCGCCGCCTTTTTGTGATGGGTCCATGGTTGGTGAATGAAAATGAGTCGCAAGTTGTGTATTGCGGCTTGGAGATGTTGGAAGGAAAACAGATTATGCACGGCGGGCTTTCGTGATGCTGATAGAGGCAGATTTTTGGTGGGGTGTGGGGTATCTCTATGCAGCCTAAGAAATGCAGTTATCCAGCAGCTCAACTCCAAGGTGATTCAGCAATAGGCAACAACGAGAATATGCAAGCCACACAGCAGCCTTGAGGTAATAAATAGAGCAGACGGACTGCCAGCCCGACATACCAGTTTCAATGTTACTGCTGATTTCTAAGAGCCCTGGTTGGCCGGCTGGCCGGTTGAAAAGGCCCTGTGAAAATTTCCCATCGCCTACCACCGTCCCGGGCACTACGGACTTCTAGCCTTTTATCTAGAAGAGCTACAGAGGCATAAGCACTGTAGTCAGGGGCTGTTGACGGCCAGGCCTGTGGTAGGCAGCGTATACATGACAAACGAGAATTCACGGTCCTAGAAGAACCATGTCGGTCATGTTGCGTAGTAGTTAACTATACATCTCTTGCGTTTTCACTGCGAGACAGAGATCACATATTGACATCATTGATGGAAGCGCAGCAAGTTATGCAAGGACATGTCAAGGGTACAGGGGTGTTGGATGTGGCGCTTATCTTATCGATACCTTTTTCTTTTTGCCGTTAATGGCGCCACAATACTTAAAGTGGACCTATCGATTTTGGGTGAACGTCCTTCGTCATCCATCGCGATCGCGGTGGGTTGCCGAGACTGGCACATCTGAACTACTTCAACGAAACCACTTGTCGCCATGCTTGCCGCGAGACATCGCGCGCTAAACTGCAAGCCAGCGTATAGCCTGCTTACAAAGCCCCTCGCTCAGGTGGTGCTATCAAAATACTACTCGACCTTGTCTGAGCCGGCCAAGAATGGGGGACTAGACAGACTGCGACCGAGAAGGGTGGGAGGTAAACCAGACCTATTCGCCTTGCCTAAAACCCCGGCAAGAACTAGATTTGCGCCCTCACCGACGGGTTACATCCACCTGGGATCACTCAGAACGGCCTTATACAACTATCTTCTGGCGCGTGCGACTGGGGGACAGTTCATTATACGAGTTGAGGATACGGACAGAGTATGTCAATATTGTATAATAGATATAGATCGGCTGTCTAACTGTTGGAAATAGACAAGAATCGTAGCAGATGCCGAAGCACGTCTGTATGATGATTTGAAGTGGGCGCAGCTTGATTGGGATGAAGGTGAGTAATGGTTATTAGTGAACATACTCTTAGTGCTGCTCTAACCTGTGTGTGCACGCTAGGGCCTGATGTTGGGGGCACATTTGGACCCTACAGACAGTCTGATCGGCTCTCACATTATCACAAATATGCCGATGAGCTACTTGAGAATGGCAAGGCATACCGTTGTTTCTGCTCAGCACATGATCTTGAGAAGCACAAGGAGCATGCTGCTACAAACCGGATGTCTACCAACTACCCAGGAACGTGTCGTACAATTCCCAAAGATGAGGCAGAACAGCGGGCTGCTACTGGTGAAACGCACGTCATTAGATTTAAAGCCGGCGAAACCGTTCCGATAGTTGACCGCGTGTACGGCCGGTTTACCAAGAACGAAGAAGAAGACGACTTTATTCTGATCAAGAGTGACAAATATCCCACCTACCATTTTGCTAATGTGGTGGATGACCATCTCATGGAGATCACACACGTTATCCGCGGTGTTGTATGAGACAGTCTAATGAATACTCCTCTTGGCTACATCTAGTTACTAACAAAAGTGATAGGAATGGCTCATCTCAACACCCAAGCATGTTGCTTTGTACAATGCACTCGGCTGGACACCCCCAGAGTTTGGCCATGTTGGCCTGCTTACTGACACCAAAGGGCAGAAGCTCAGCAAGCGTAATCAGGACATCGACATATCCAGCTATCGCAGACGGGGCGTTCTTCCTTCGGCGTTGACAAACTGGGCTGCCCTTCTGGGTTGGAGCATGGGCTCTGGTAACAACGAAGTTGTCAAGAACTTGGGGGAGCTTGTCAAAAAGGTAAATGGAAGATGGTGACACTTGCTCTACTGCTTGTGGTTTCATACGTGCTAATTACGATGCAGTTTTCATTCAAATTCACCAAGGGCAACGTTCAGGTCAACATGAGTAAGCTTGAGACCTTTGAGCACCGCCATCTGACAAATCTCCTGCGCGAAGATCCCCTTGATAGGAAACATCTTGAGGAGGTGCTCCTGGACCCCCTATTCGATGCTATCAAGCGTATTGACAAGGAGAAGAACTGCACCGATACACGGCCACTGCTGCAGCAGTTCTCTGACAGACAGACAGCTCGGGATTACATTCTCCGGACCCTACAAACAAACACCACCAAATACCCCCAAACCATTGATGTGCTTCTCCAGAACGCGTATCTCGTATGGTCAATACCCAGCGACATGTATCGAGCCTCTGTCGAAAAGAGCACCAACGATGTCGACACCACCACAAAGGAAGAGCAAGTCATGGGCGCTCTGTACAGCACACTTTCCACCATCCCCGGGTCAACATGGACCCAGGCCGAAATCTCGCGTGTCCTTGCAGAGTACATCTCCATGCTGAAGACTTCAGATCCCGATGGAACCGGCAGCGCAAACCCGACAGCCTTTGTGCACTCATGCATACGCTTTGCCATGGTAGGCGACTACAATGTGCCCTGCAAGGCGTCGTCGGTCGTGCTTGGACTTGTCGGGAGACAGGAGGCACTGGCAAGATTGGAGAAGGCCAGACAAGCATTGAAGACGTACCAGGGGCTCAATGCAGTTTCGTCTTGATATCGTATTGCACTGTCAGTTTTGATGTCTACTTGTTGTAACTTATTGTACCACTACCATGTCTATGAACATGTTTGCTTGCTACTACTAGTTAGTTCGTTTCACAACCCTAAAAGCTTGTCGTGTTTATGCTGTCGCAATTGAGAGCTGGTGCGCGCAGGGCTTTTCTGTCGTGATAAGGGGCACGGACAGACGTATTGTCGGCGTCTCTTAGAGTAACCTTAAACTTGACAGTGTTGCTTTCGGCTATGACTTGGCTTTCCATCTGCCGATTTCCTCACATTGAAACCCTCCCAGTACAACACAAGACACTTCATGCTCACCGTAGAATGGAAAAGGGAGGGTTAACAGACCATTATCGAGGCCTAAGCTGGGAGATGGCCACACATTCGAGTACGGAACACGGAAACAACACACGTCAAACGCCGATAAATAGGCGCTTGAAACGATATCATGTCTGTCAAAGATGTCGGCCTTGGCTGCCTTGCAAAGCAAGGGCGAATGAGTTCTGTGTTCTTCATCACCAGTAGGTGAAACATTGGCGTCAGTGTGAAGTTGTACCGGTTTCAATCATGCACGACCTGACACTCCTCCCGTGATCAGCATAACATCATCCATCTTGATGCGAGAGGGCTTGGCCCATGAAATCTGTGCTTCATGGTGCGACTCAAAGCAAAAGATCAGTAACTAAGTTGGAACAGGCGCTACAAAGTCTCCCGGAGGCCAGCAAAAGCACTGGGAGACGGCTATCATATGGTGATGCACATTTTTATTGGGGAGCCAAGTATAGTCTGCATTCAGCGAAAAAAGAAATATCCCAAAAAAAATCCGCCTGTCCAATATCTTGCATCAGACGGCTCAAGAGAAATCGAAGAAAACAGAGTATGTGGTTGTCAAGGTGAAATCTCCAGATCAGGTAAAACGCACATTCGCTTTAATAAAAGCGGCTCATAAACAACAGAAAAACACGCCTAAACAACAACCAAGAAGGATGCCTTGCCCTATATGCAGAAGAAAATTGAAGGCAAACGGAAGCAAATAGAAGGAAAATGGCAAAAAAAGGGACAAGGAAGCAACAACAAAAGGCCAATAACAGGGAAAAGGGTATCATACATCGTCAGTCTACATTAGAGTTCTTGCACCCACATCTAAGCAACACCTTGTTAGCATATATTCACGGGCTAGGCGATTGAGGACGACAAAGTTCAATGCTTACCTCCAGCTTTCCAGTCTCCCACTTTGCACGGCGCGCCTCGCTCTTGGAGTTCATGATGGCTAGGTCGACGTCATCTTGGTCGCCCATGGTGATCATGTCGCCCTTAGGATCGTTGTCCTCGCGGATCCGCATCTTGAAGCGCCGGCGGATGGAAAACTTGTTGCGGATGCGATCCTCGATCTCGCCAAAGTCGGCCGTGGTGGGGATGAGAACGTAGCGCGACTCCTCCTGGAAGTGCACCTTGATGCGAATATTGCGGATATCGGCTCTGCGTGATGTGCCGCGCGACGAGCCCGTCATGCGTCGCTGGTTAGCGCCAACCATTTCAAAGTCGCGCTCGTCGATGGAGCCGCTGTCGTAGTCGCTGCCGTCGTCTTCCAGATACTGGGGGATGTTTCTGCGCGGCGGCATCCGGCCGGTGGACCCGGCGTTTGACGAGCGCCGCGTCGAGCTGTTATACATGTTGTAGACGTCGTCGAACTCGTCGGGCGGGGCGCCACTACGCGGGTTTGACGACGAGCTCGTGGGATTTGACATGGTGCCAGATGGCGGGCCCCGCGGCGACCGGGTCTTTTCGTAGCGATTGCTTTGGTTCTGGGCAATGTTGAGCTTGGGGAGCATGGGGCGGGGGCCATTGCGCACGGACATGGCACGGGCAGTGGACACGGGCCTGTCGTTTTCGGGAGGAGGAGTTGGAGGCAGAATGCTCCCATCACCAGATGGCCCGGTAGGCCGAGACACAAGATTCCGTTTGACAAGATTGGTGGCTGCAAAGGAGATGTTGTCGGCTGGTCTGTCATCCTTGGGTGTAGATTTTATGGCCTGTCGCCGGAGTGGTTAGCAAGCAGAGTCAAGATGTGCTGGAGGGGCAGTGCCGTGTTCCTTACGTTCTTCATTTCTGAGCCAGCGAACCCGGTAAAGGCATTGGCTCGATCGGAGGCGGCGACTAGTCTGGCCTTGCCCAGGTAGTCCTTGGTCTTGAGATTCCTGACTTTGGCGTCGTTGGGGCGGTATACAATTCCTACGGGGATAGAGAAGACAGTGTAGCCCTACAGAGGTTGGTTAGTCGGCGGAGGCTACACGAAGACGCAGGATACAAGGGACAACATACCTCGGCTTTTTCACGGATCGCATCGTCAATGACATTGTGGTCTTCGACAACTTTTTCCTTGACGGCATAGTTGAGATCCTGCATACCAGCATCGACCTGCTGGAGATAGATGTAGCACAAGCCACGGTTGAAAAGGACCTCGCATGAGTACAGTTTGAACATCAACCCCAGCTGGGCATAGTCAATCAGCGTGTTGCCGCGCAGATATAGAAGCGTGTCGTTGAAGTTGGCCAGAGCCTCTTCGAAGTCGCCAAGCAGGAAGTTGGAGACGCCCTGTTGGAAGTAGGCCACGGCGAGATATTGGTCGAGCTGGACGGCTTTTTGGTAGGCCTCAACCTGGACAAAGAGAGGGGTGAGAGTCAGTGGATTGTTCCCTTGTTATGCTTTGTGGGCAGAGCCAGGGAAGACTGGTATTTGGGAACAGGGACCACTTACAGCCTTTTGATGCTCGCCAAGTGTCGCGTGGATGACGCCAATGTTGAAGAGAATCTTGCTGGTGTCGGAGATGTTTTCGAATGTGCGGAGAGCCTCATCGAACTCGTTGTTCTCATACTGGTTGATGGCCTGTACCCATGTCTCGATTTCCTGGAGAGCGTGTGGTGTTAGTGGCATTGGCGGGCGGAACGAGGGGCACGAGGGCAAACTTACCTGTTTCAAGGACATGGTGATGGCGGTGGAGATTGTGTAGAAGCTGTAGAAGTGGCAGTGCGAGGACGGAGCCGGTATGCAAGACAGGGCCTAAATGGGATATAGAGACGAAGTTGGAGAGGGAGCACCGCGGATTGGAACGAGGATGCAACTGTATAAGCCGCACGAGAGGTTGTAGTTGTATTAATTAACGGAGTGGTTGTACTTGGATGTGAGCATGTGACGACGAGGACGAGGGAGAGAGTGAAGAGATAAAGAGAACAGAAGACAAGAGGAGGACGTTTGGCTGGGAAAGATTATCTTTAATGCTAGAGGTTTTGCTCGGCGGTTAAGGTTGGGCTGGTTGGTGGAGGGAGAAGCCGTGGTATTATACAGGAGAGCCAAGCAGGAAGGAAAGAAAGAAAAAAGAAAAAAGACAAGAAAACCCCCCCCCCCCCCCCCCCCAAGACGCTGCCAAGATCAAACACAAGCATGGATGTAGCAGCCAGGAAATCGTATTATCCAGGGATTGTTCAGGGCCCTTCTTCAGGCCCATCCAGGCGGGTTCAGGTTTGTCTATAGCAGGGTTAGGAGGGGCTCCTACAAGTACACCACCAACCCCGGCCCCCGGCCCGCTCCCACGCCCCCCGTGGGCCTTGGTGTCTCCAGGCCTGGCGAGTGCTAATATAGTATTGTCGGACTTTATTTCTTCGCAGAAACGACTGTCTACACCAGATGAAAAGAAGCCGGCCGGTGCTCAATCTTAACGAGTTTGGAAGACGGTTCTGAGGGCACAACCTCAAACGCCAGGTCTAGGCCCGGAAAACCAGTTCAGTCCAGTCCAGTACTAATCAAGGCCATGGCCCGTCTTGCCAGCGTAGTCTGGCAACGGCAAGATGTGTGGCAGCAGTGCCTGCTTCTACAGACTTGATATCTTGCTTGTTATGTACAACTCTACTGGCTGTCTTGCTTGTATCTATGTATGTCTGGCTGGCTCTCTTCTTGGCTAATCCTACACGTGGCCCGGCGCTTAGAGAAGACCTGTCATTGATGAAGACTGCCCCGTGGGTGGGGGAGACCGCAAATTCTTTTCCCATAAGAGCTGGGCGTGCATTGCATGCGCCCAAAAGTCGTCCCGACAAAGAGAATAAAGTTGGTGTCTGGTGTGTTCTTTGTGTGCTTTGTGAAGAAAAACGCCTGCATCGGGTCGCCAGCTCGGCTTGGTTATCCGGCCAGGCCAGGCCACAGATGCAACGAGCAGCATTCCAGCATTCCCAAAGAAGCCCGTGATCTGGCCGCTTCTGCAGGCCGCTTGGATTCATATCTCTGTCTAGTCATGTACATACATATGTAGTCACGACATCTAATTGCATCCTTGATGCTTGCTGCATTATAAAATCGCCACTCCGACGCACAGCATCGTCACTGGACTTGAATTGTATGTGTATCTAGAAGTGTATACAGTTCTGCACCTCGACTCCCCCTTGCCCCCTCCTCTGCCGTTGCTGCTGCTGACGGAAATATATCGTCTCCATCCTGAAATATCAGCACATCCTCCAGTCATCCAGTTAAGTGGTCATGTACACAAGTATGTACATCTAGAAAAGTGCAAATATGTGTGTACATACATACATACACGCTATTCTTCCGTGTCGACGAGAAAACTCTCCTCCCCCAATTCCCGCCCGTCGTACGAGAACCATGCCTATCGCATCCCGTGGTCTCATGATCCTGCGCCCATATTAATCCAGCGGCCAAGACTTGCTAATAAACAAGCACCCACCTTCACTTTCTCTTGGCTCTTTCGGCTTGCATGGACTCGTCTTCATTAGCTCATAATTCACAGTGTGTCTCTCTCGTCTTTCCTGTGCATCCGACACCGCTCAATCTGGCGAAACAGGAAAGAAAAAAGGGATCAAGACAACAAGGCAAGGCACGTTGAAGCATATGGGTCACCCAAAGCCAATAACTGCAGTCTCGTCCGTCTTGCCAAGAATCATTACACATAATAATCTCGAAAATATACAAGTACAGGTATACATGTACAGGGACTCTGAAGAAGGGGGGGGGCGGGCTATATTTGCTCGCTTTTTTGTCGAACCGGAAGAACACAACGAGAAGGAAGGTGAGATGAGATGAGACCCGGTGACAGCTGGGTCGACCAGCCAGAGAACTGGAGAGTGAGAGAACACGACCAAAGCGGACAGATTCGTGTGGTGTTCGGTGTGTTAGTCTTCAGCGAGACAGTCCGAGTCTGAGTCTGATCAAACAAGCATGCGGTAACTGGCCCATCCACATGTTGGTTTTCCGTGGAGAAAAGACTGGTACAATCATGTACAACTACTTACACTGGTGCCATCATCAGAGGAAAGCTTCGCCTTCACTACAATGAGTTGCCAACTCTAATGATCCCAGGTCCAGCCCCAGGTCGCAATCACGGTTGCTAACAAGCATGGGGCATCTGCTCCTGTTCATGTGAAGCAAACAATCAAAGGCTCCAGAGAAACGAGAGGGGTTGCGCCGAATCTGAAACTCGCCTTGTGGTGCTGAGAAGCATCCGAGGATATGGATTAATACAAGTGTAACACATGCGCCCATTGTTTACACTCAGGGGCCAGCTGCCAGTGGAGCCCCGACAGCCGCCAAGCACTGCCAAGGGCCCTGGGACCCACGCCCTGAACATTGCATCACACTTCAATACTTGTGTACTTCACATGTATTTCACATGTCCAATGTCTTGAACTGGCTATATTTATTCGACCTCAAATGTAGCGTCCGAAGGCCCCCGGGCAAACTCTTTCCCCCGGCTGTTGCCTGTCAAGCGTGCCTCCCGGTCCTAAGACTCCTCCTTTATGTTACGCTGTGCTGATCATAGCATCAACATAAATCGTGCGACTAGGTGAAGCTTGAGTGTTTATGCTTCCTCCTGCTGCCAAAGACAGCCCTCTTAGGACCGGCCAAGTCGGCATAACAATCCAGGGGCCGCTTACTGCTAAATTCCACCGTTTCCAAAACACATTCCTCGGTGCCTGTCTCTGTTGTCCATCTGAGAACACTGCTTGGTGCCAGTGGGAAAATGCCCATGAAAACACCCCACATCTGGCCCAGGGCTGCCGCGTTGCCCGCTCACTGCTTCGAACGCACCATCCATGTACAAGCTTGCGCTAGTCATCTGTGCTCACCTGAAAAGCGTCGCAGTATCACGTATTTAGTACTTTTTTTCATGATATTTTCAGGAAACCCAACCCCAAAAATAAACATCCCTCGCCTCCATGACACCACCGAGATACAGCACCTCTCCCTCTACCCTTAGAATTAACCTTCCGCATGTTTCTTCTTCTTTCAAACCACCCAGAGGCTCTCGGTGTATGATCGTCAGTGCCTGTTTTGTTGTACCTAAATGCTTCAAACCCTCAAGCCATGGCTTGTTTGTAGTAGGTGCTGATCACCCAAGCTGCATCCAGCCAATCAAGTGTCTCGCTCACCACATTGTTCTAGACCACTTCCACATTACGGCCTAAGTTTCCCGTGATAGTGTTTAGTTCGGTCGCGATGTTTGCGCTTGGAGTCGTTTCAACGCCTTCTAACTGACATGTAGTGCCGTTTATCACGCTTCGTTCAAGTTATCCTCTGCCCACGGGCCATGTCAAGACACGATGCAAAGTGACCATAGCCATAACATGTATGTACGTACTCCAAGTACGTAGGTATGTACCCTCCCGCCGGACGGCGACTCAACTCGCCGGGATGGAAATGAACATGCACGTCTCACAGACCTCCAAAAACGCGTATTCTTCCAACGTAAACTTATCTCGCTAGATCAATAACCACCACCAATCCTCATAGCATGCCCTTCTGGACCTCATCCTTGCGCTCTTCCCACAACGTCTTTCCCGTGCAGGAACACACCATTTTGTCATTATCCCACATGCCCGCACTGCGAGCAATAACACCAACAACTGTATTCGCATCGTTTTCAAGCGTCTTCTCCTCGCTCTGCCGTGTGAGCACCATCGAATGGCCAATCAACTCCCACACCTGAATCGGCTTGTCTACGTAGACAGCACCCTTGCCCGTCTTGTCGACCGTCACAGTGCTGATGAAGCCTCTAGGCGCGTCCGGGTTTTCCTTGGATCCCCAGACAGGGCCGGTTGACGACACGCCTGCTGCGAGATCGCCATACTCACGGATTGTGGCCCTGTAGCAGCCCGGCTCAACACCGTGGATGGTTAGGTCTATGACAAGTGCAGACGATGATCCTTGAACCATGCGCGCCAGGCCGCGCACTTCACGTCGCACGCCATCTTCAGGCACTGGTTCCGTAGCTAGCTTGGTCTCGAACGATTCGAGAATGCATACAGCAGCACCTACAAAGCGGCGTACAGAAGCTCATGTTAGCCTAGGATGACTCGAAATGGTGCCTGCTTGAACAATCATCTTATGTGGAAACCCGGATCATCCACAGCCGTTCAGGCACAAAGTCTGGTGAGTCTCAGGCTAGAGAGGGGGGGGTTGGTGCATGGTGTAGGAGATGCCTTCTTTTATGCCAGTATGAGACGAGGGGATCAGGATATTTGAGACGAAGCCTCTAAACGGCTCGGAAAAAAATGGCGCCGGAAGCGACTCTCAACTTACTGTCAGAAGCCCCAGAGCCTCTCAGAATGGCATCCCGGCCAGTTGCTTGGATCGCTGATACGATGGCCGAAGGGGCGGCTATCACACGATTAAAAAAAAGACAAGATCAGTACCCAGCTGCTGTCACCTTGCATGATGAGTCAGGGGGGAGAAGGGCCTTAAACAGGACCAACCTACCAGTTCCCTCCACAAGAACTTGCTGGTCTTTCAAATTGGCGTCAACCTTGGTGATGCCACCCAGCTTGTAAATAGATTCTGAAACGCTCTTGACGCAGGCTTCACATTCCATGGGCACCGCAAACAAGGTCTGGTGATCCAATACAAAGCCAGTAAAGTTAGCATGCCATGTCTGCAGCCGCTTCATGTTTCGTTCCAAAGAAAGAACACCTGGTGACATCATCATAGACGGCACGGGCTGCCAAACAGAACGGCGGCTGGAAACGCACCTGTATGGGTTCGCTGATGGTCATGTTGGGCGGCAATGACTAATTGTTCTATTGGATACTGGATGACTGGGTAAATGAAACTAAATAAGACACAATTGGCGGTGAAGATGGCAATTTTGGAAAAAGAAAAAAAAAGTCACCGATAGATCAAGAAATAGCAGAGAAAGATGCGTTTATGATGAACCACGACGAGGGAGAATTTGGTCGGCTGGCGTGACGGACCGTCTGCTGCGTTTCTTCCATCTGCACTTATACGGACAGCTAAGAGCTTGCTTTGAAATCGGCACCCTAGAACGCCAAAATGCTACGTTTCAATGTTTCAAAGCTCTGTTGACAGTGGTCAATTGATTGGATGTGGCGTTTTGGAGAATCGCACCACTCACGCTTGTTAGGGTTGGCCTGAGCTGCGCTTGTATCTAGGGTCTGCAATGCAAATTTAAATGTGGCGCTCGCTCCGGGCCTGCTCACGTCAGCAAATCGGGTCGTGATTTTTTTGCTGGGGGATCGTGATATCAGACAAGGCTCAATTGAGGTTGGTTGGCTTGCTCGTTTTATAGTTGACTGCCGCTTCTGCTCTCTTGGGCCCTCCCACCGCCTTAAGCCAGTATCCAGATTATTAATTTGCCTGGTGCGAGCTCAATTGATCAACTAGGCCGCATACCGATTCTGCTGGCTGTGCCTCTATCACATCGTCCTTACGACATATTGCGCTCGCCATGTCGCAAGTTCTCGGCCCTGTGAGTTTTTGAAATTTAAACAAGAAGTCGGACTTCTAACTGATACTTCATCTTTGTCTAGACTAACTTGGCCTACTCAAGGGTGTGGCACCATGTGTCCGCCTCGGCCCTCCATCCGACTCTCTCCACCAAGCCCGGCGAGACCCCCGCGTCTCTCGGCCGCCTGGCCTCCCGCATTGCAACTCTCCTTATGGGCAAGCACAAGCCCATCTACGACCCCTCGACAGACTGCGGCGACTACGTCGTGGTAACAGACTGTGCGGCCCTGCACATCACCGGCCGCAAGAAATGGCAAAAGACGTACTACCGCCACAACACCAAGCCCGGTTCGCTGCGCCAGGTCACTATGGACGTGTTGATGGAGAAGCATGGAGGCTCTGAGGTCCTGCGCAAGGCTGTCAGTGGCATGTTGCCCAAGAACAGACTACGCGATAAGCGCCTAGCAAGGATGAAGGCGTTTGATGGAGAGGTCCACCCCTACGGCCAGAACATCATCCGCTTTGGTGACAAGAAGGTCGGTGAGACAGGCTGGGAGGAAGCTGCCAAGGCTATCCGTGAGGCTGACAAGGCGCGGACATGAGGTGCTGTTGATACCAGAGCTGAGAGAAGAGGTCATATGAGCCCGATGGGCTAGGAAGAAAGAAGGCAGACAGGACTGGACCTGGGCGAAGGTCCGCCTTGAGCGTGTATCCAATATATGTACAGTACAATACAACCATAAGCAATCACAAAACTCCCTTGACCTCACATGGCCCAAAACTACGAGAAGCGAGGTCTTCAACCTGTAAACACAAGGCTTCCTAACATCTACAAGCACATGGGCGACAAGCTTCACCCTCATCTTATCGAGATTCCCAGTCAATATCCCAAAGTCGAACGATGTATTTTATAACTAGTCATTTCAAATTTTATATCAAGTCACATCAAACTACTATGTTAACAAAAAAGGAGCTGGCAAGAAATAGAAAAACAAAATGAACGCCATCCCTCATTAAGAAACCCCTTGCGAGCGTCTCTGGTCATTATAAGCCCTCGGAACACAGAACCCTTTACGAAGAAGCGCTGTTGACAGTCAGAGGCTTGGTACGGACAACCTCAACGTTGATAAGACCGTTGGGTCCGGACTGAGGAGCATAAACCTCGGCATCCCTGCCGGTGTTCTTAAGGCCCTTGTGCCAACTCAGATCTAGCAGTAGCTTTTAGTAAATATTCGACAGTAGATATCACACAGGTAAATGAAGCAAGTTGACTTACCAACTTCAAAGTAATGCTTGTTAGGCAGGGTGTAAAGTACAGTGTCAACTTCGGGCACAGCCTCTAGGATACTTTCGGCCATCTTGTACATGGTATTTTGCACCGAAGCAGAGTTGTCTTCAGCAAAAATCTTCATGGTGATCTTTCTGGCGTCATCAAAGGCCTTGTCAAACTTGGGCACAGTCGCAACCAGCTCGTCATGACACTTGAACTTCCAGACCCATGAAGCATCAATCTCGGTCGAAAGAATGCGATCAAAGGTGTCCGGCAAGGTGCGGTACTCGTCAGTGACAAACCCGTGGAACGCGGAGCCAGTACTCTTCAGCACCAGCAGACCCTGGATACCACTTTTGATGCTGAGACCATCACGGGCCACCCGAGCCTCAACCACGCGAACCTCGCTTCCGTCGCGATAGAAGGAGTGAGGGTGGGGCTTGCCGTCAATCTCCATGCGCGTCCAGCGGTGGGTGATGATTTTGACATTGGCCACGTGAATATGCGAGTACTGGTCGAGGAAGTGCTTCCCCAGGATACTAGAGAACAGCTCAGGCGGTGTCACGGGGTGCTCCTTGGCCTTGATGAAGATGGTGTTCTTGATAGAGTCGGTGGCAACAACAACACTGTTGTCGGCTACGGTGTAGCTAGTGTCGATGTCACCCTCAAGCAGGCAGCACACAGTGGTCTCGGTGACGGTCTGCACGCCGGTCTCCTGGTTGCGGTCGACCTTGTACAGACGGACGTTATCCTTTCCGTAACGGGCAGAAGCGATAGCAGGCATTTTGAATAGCAGTGGTGGAGAGGAAGTATTAAGAAGATAAAGTAACCAACTAGTTATTGGAAGTATAACTAACAAAGAATAGGAGCTGTAAGTTGAAGTTGCAGATGCGGGCTTGAGATGGGACCTAGGATAGAACAGACAGGACGGGGCTGGACGAGTCTTTTATAGACCAAACAAGCTGGCCTGTTGCTATCATAGAAGCAGTCATGAAAAACACGCTAAATTGTTTCCATCTATCTATTGTCTGTTGGTCTATCTGGATGCGACATTTCCGTAAGCTAATTGTTTGATTCTTGATAAGTCCAGTGTCGGAATCCAACGGCCACGAAGATCTGGGGGTGCCACTCTCCGCCTCCACGTTCCCGCCACATGCCCCCCTATGACTACAGAGGGCCAAGGCCAAATTTAGTAGGTTTAGACAGCGCGTGATGGGCTAGAACCGCATGTATTACCCTGGAATAGAGAACCTCTATAAGCGGCTGGAGCCGGGCTAGCCCATATCAGCGGGGCTGCCATGTGCAGATAGGCCAGGCATGCTGAATTCGGAGCATGTTCAGCGGAGACCGCCGAGATCCTGCCCAAACTAGTGACCAGGGACTGGCAGAAGTGGGGGTGGAGAGGCCCGTCCCATGTTCCATGAAGCCATTGTGGATCCAAGGCCAACCGCCCCCCGCATTCATTCACTAGCCCCCGCCAGTCTAGCTCATGATTAGGGTTGATAAGCGATCTGGACATCTGTATCTTGGAAATGTAAGGTCTTCTGCAACCCTTCTGAACACCATGGATGAACCTGAATTCTGCATTTTCTTGATAACAGCCCGTATTAACCCTATTAGACCCTAATCAACAGCACCGCCCTCGACCGCCCACTTCAGCACATCCAACCGGGCTAGTGCCGTCCCCATACTCCATACTCGAGCACCTTGACATCAGCCTCCTCCTAACAGCTCCATCTCAGATTTTGGCTTGGAGAATTTCAGCCTTGGCTTGACTACTGCGACACACTCCAGAAATATCCCACCCCTCGATTTTGGCGCATCTTCGTTTTTCCAGGTGCATTGCAACATCCCTTTTCCCCTGCGTTGTTTTTTTCTCGTCTTTTTCTGCCAGCCCTGCTTGAGCTTGGGTACAGATAGCCTACCTAACTACCTGGTCCATCAACGTGACATATCCGTCTGCATCCGTTGTTCTTGTGATATCCCCTCCAATCTTGAACTACACCTGGCCCATTTGCCCCTCCTCCTACCTCGACATCTCCCGCTCTCCTTGCAACAAACACCCGAGAAATACGCATCAACATATATTTTTGATAGCGCTGTCGCCAATCTCTCGACATACTTGTGTGACATTCTCCACATAAGTCTCTATCTCCCTGCTCAAGGGCTATTGCAAGACTCAACAGCCGATTGACAACCCACTTTATATATTGAGCCTTCGAATTCTTCACATCTATCCCGATACTGACCACCTTCTCTTATGATTGCCGCCCGGGCCGTGTCCCGGTTGGTGGACTGAACAAACACCGCTGAACCTATCGAAACCTGCCCGCTTCTATACCGCCACCATTCCACTTCAGTAATCATATTTTTAGGCTCAGCTAGCAATCGTTGCTGGCGATTCCACCCATGGATTTTGCCATGCTAGACGCATCGTCTGCCACGCCTACCCAAAAGGCATTTCCTCCCATAGCACAATCGCCAAATCGCAACCAATCGTCTTCGGGGGCTCCCCCTCCCTCACGGCCAAGTTTGGACGGAAGCATATACACAACAGCCAGCACGAGTTCGAGTACAACCACTAATGGCGGGCTCCATCCTGGCAGCAGCCTTGGGTCAGTCCGCCAAGTATCCACGGCCAACTCTATATATGGAGGCTATACACAACAACGAAATGGAACCAACAACGGCGGTCCTGGTAGCTATAACTCCGATATGCGCAGCCAAGCGCTAGCTGCGTCAGCACGAGCGCCATCACGAACCGACAACCTGTCTCGAGCTGGAGCTGCTTCTATAGTTGGTGCACCAGAAGAAGAGAACGAAGCCACGACAGAACAAAAAATAGCCGCACTGAAAGAATCCCTCAACCGTGAGATGAAGATCCGAGAAGGCAGCGAGAACATGCTTGAGGCCCTGAACACGAAAAAAGCGAAGCAAACAAAGGACCAGCGCGCTCGCGTAGAGGCCGAGCTGACATCATCCAATAACCGAATTCAAGAGCTTCGACGACGACTCCATGTAGCCCAAAAACAGCGAGGTTCCCCAGGAACTCCCACGCGATCACGAGGGGAGGGTCTTCAACCTTCCACTGGATTTCGGTCACCACGAAGTGTATCACGCAGCCGTGCTGGTCCCGAATCAGATGCCGAAGAGATCATCGAATCGCCATCTGTTACGCTCTCAGATTTAATCCAGGCTCTTGAGGCCGATGGCATGCCTGCTGAATACTATGTTAGCCGATCTAACAGTCTTGTCGATCTATTCAAGCGCCACCCCACTCTAAAGTACGATCTTGTATGGCATGTCTTTGGGAAAAGAATTCAGGCAATGCTTCTCAGCGAGAGCCGCGAAGTTGTTGCGGCAGGATACCGCATGACTAGATATGCTATATATGACGTGGGCTCACTACGAAAAGTCCGCAATCTCAACATCGATTTTCTCATTGTCACCTCATTGCTCAAAGATAGGAAGGCCGATGTTGAACGAGAACAGGCTCTGAAGCTGGTGAGGGCATTCTCGGAAATCAAGGACGGTATCAAACAGATTTCTAGGGCGGTAGTGCGGATCATTGCTTCCATTGCCGAAAACATTGACGAACGACGGAGTGGAAATCCTGCCGCAGAGGCTGCTGACCCTGAAGATCGACTGCGGCCCATGTGCATCGAAACATTAGCGGAAATTCTTCTGCGTGACCCTCAGCTTCTGGCTGCATCTGGTGGCCTTGCACCTTTATCAGATGCCTTGTCCGATGGCTCTTACAAGGCACCAGCTAGTCTGACTTCTGTTATGCTGTATCTACTTGACTCACCTCGAGGAAGGCGTTTCTTGAGGCCTGGGTACGGAATTGATGTTCTTTTCAGCCCCTTCACGGACTTGTTGAATGAAAGCGACGCATTACTGAGACAAAATGCAAAGGCTATTGCAGTAGCCATGCGCTCGTGGTCTGGGTTAATGTCTTTGACAATGTACAACAGTCGAACTGTGAAATCATTGCTTGATAGCATGATATCGCCTTTCACCGCAGTTAGAGAGACAATTATCGATTTGTTGTACACTCTCCTTCGCATAAAGTCTCCTGGATGGGCGCAGTCGTTTCTTGCTGGTCGTCGCCTAACCACCTATGGGAGAGTTGCAAATCTCAAGTCTGGTGACGCGACAAAGTCTACGCCCTTGTTTGATGAGGACGGAGGCGAGCAGAATTTTGTTGACCACTATACTGCTTTGATTTTGGCTGTGCTCATCAAGGCCGGTCTTCTACCCAAACTATTGACCGTCACTCAGACAAGTGAAAATCCAACATTGATCCGAAAAACAACACTCCTCATTGGCGAGACTCTGAAATTAGCTAGTCGTCTTCTTCCCGCATCCTGGAACACCGAGGTTCAGCTACTGCCCGAACTTTTTGCAAATGCTGTCAGGTTTGAGGGCTCTGAGCGCCATACAGCTTCTGGTATCGTCTATCAAATCAGCAGCGTCAGCAGAACACTGTATCGCAGTATTGGTCCTTCTTCTGCAGGTGGATTTGGCGCTGACTATACAAATCTTACTGACTACCCCAGAAGCGTGGCAGCTATTGCTACCGATGAGGGCACGTTTCGACAAATGCTCATTGACAGCAATGTTCTCAACAGTTCCAACTATGGAAAATGGAAGTGGGACATTATCCTCAAGATTGTCGAGGGGCCTTTGCATATTGGGAAACGAGTCGATGAAGCCATGAAGGCCTCCAAGTTCTTGAAACGGCTCATGAGTTTCTACAGACCTTTCAAGTACCGCTTTTCGGAAATCAAAAACACCCGCAATACTCAAAAGTATGTCAAAGTAGGCTGCGCCTTGATGTACGCCTTGCTCCAGTCATCCGAGGGCCGCAAAATTCTGAGTGAGAGCAAGTTTCTACGACAGCTTTCTGAATGCTTAGCTCAATGCGATCCTGTAGGTTATGATCCTTGAAGAAAGTGCATGAACATGACAGACCTTTTGTTAACACTTTTCTACAGACCAGTGGAGCTACCTACCAATTCCCCATGTTTTCTAAAAACCGACTTACAGACACGCTTTGTGGCGGTTATTTCCCCATGCTGGGGGTTCTCAGTGGCGACAGTCATGGTCTACGTTTTATGGAACGTTGGCGGATGTTTACGATGATCTACCACATCATAGACCACAATCAGCGACCTGATATTATTAAACTTCTGCTATCCAACTTTGAGTACAGTATCCCCGGGCATCCACGCGTTATTCTCTCCAAGGCTCTGACAGGTGGAACGAAGAAGATTCGTATCCACGCCAGCAACGTACTCAGAAAGTACGCTGTTCATCCTGCTTCCTATGAACCTTCATCTAACACGCTTGGTGACTCCAAATGGGCCATAGAGCTTTTAGTGACGCAGTTGTATGATGTGGAACTGGAAGTCTGCGCTACTGCGGTCAAGATCTTGGAAAAGGCCTGTAGTAGGAAGGCCTACCTTGAGTATATTGTTTACTGCAAGCCCTCTTTAGACCACCTGGGTGAGCTTGGAGCTCCCTTACTTTTGCGTTTTCTATCTACTTCTAGTGGATACCAGTATCTTAACGGACTGGACTACATCAGCAATGAAATGGACGACTGGTTTCTCGGTCGCAATGACTCATATGTTGGCCTTATTGAAGCCAGTCTCGCACGTGCATTCCTTGATCCTGCTGAAGAACAACAAAGCCGGCCGCCGCAGTTTGACGACACGGAACCCGAAGGCGATTTCACGGAAATCCATGTACCACCACACTTTTACCGCGAGTTAACACGAACGAGCGAGGGCTGTAAGCTCTTGAGAGACAAGGGACACTTTGACGAGTTCGTTTCGACAATTCGCGAGTTCGGAATGCAATCCGACGACCCAGAAAGTCTCGTCAAAGTCAAGGGTTGTCTATGGGCTGTCGGCAATGTTGGTTCCATGGAACTTGGCGCGCCTTTTCTGGAGTCTTGTGATGTGGTCGAGCTCATTGTCCATATCGCCCAAGAACATGAGATCATGAGTCTACGCGGCACTGCCTTTTTTGTACTTGGCTTGATTTCGCGCTCCATCCACGGCTTGGAAATCTTGAGCGAGTGTGGCTGGGACTCTGCCACCTCAATCACTGGTTCTTCTCACGGCTTCTGCATCCCCAAGGATCTCGGAAAACTCTTCTCTTTGCGACCTTGGGGGGCGGAACGACTCGCACATATTGATCTACCAGCAAGTCAACGTACAATGCCCTTCCCACCTCCAGTTATGCCACCCCACGCCCCCTTTGAGGATGACACACCCATGCCGACCGACCCAGAAGGAATCGAAAACCGCGCTGTACAGTTGGTTATAGACCTTAGCAATACGGTTCTTTTCAAGCGGGCTATGAATTCGCTGATGCAACTAAAACAGCAATCCCCAAGCGCCTTTTTATCCGTCACACTATACAAAAAGGTCCATACCTTGATGGAGTACAGCCATTACCGTTTTCCTATCCGCCGAATGATTATCGAACTGTTTCCTGCCAGCATTATTCGGTCGGTTGTACTCGAAAACGGCGATGACGATGACAGCGATACTCCAGACGAAGACGACCGAGAGATTCGCAACCCGATTCAAAGCCAGTCCCACAGCCGGCGCGAATCCTTGGTTAAGAGGCATATCCAGGCCCGCAAGGGAAGCGTTGCTGCTTTACAAGCTGAAGGACTTGAGGCGACAATTCTCGAAGAGGAACTGAAAAAGGATAGAGCTAGAAGTATTTCGGACCCATCTCATGAGCTGAGCAATGCACAGAGTGCACAAAAATGATGTGTTTACTTGTTTTTTCTTCGTTTTTGTTTTATTTACCATGATATACCCATTCAACATCGATGTCTTTTTCATGCTGTTAACATGTTTTCTGCCTCAAGAAAAAGTGGCATTAAAGTTAGACCCTTGCTCAATTTGTCAGTTATGACGTTGAGGTGTTTTGTATAACCGTCGAGCTGGTTGGATATCAGTTTCGGGCCTTCTATGTTCGCTGCATTTCTCGTGAGTTCTCACATCCAAGACACGGATTTTGTGTTGGCAATGTTCTCATGTCACCGATTGTTGAATGGAAAGCGGACAGTTCGGGTTGTTTACTAGTAATCAAGCATCGGTTTCTCCCACATGTGCTATCCAGCTGGGATTCCAGTACTCCCAAGGCTCACACTGTTTATCAACCCAGAGCATTCCTTCACTGAGCAGGTCTTCTATTGCTGTCTGGGCTCGTGGTTTTGCCCAACCAAGATTTGCAGTGAGCATATCAACAGACACATAGCCTTCGATCTGTGACGCCTCCATGACAAAGCTCTGATCGGTGCTGAGCTCCCGTGGAACGGATCGGATGTATTGCTTATGGCCCACCTTGACCACGCTGTAAGATGACCCCAGAGGCTTTAAAGTCCCCACTGCACGCAATACATCGTCATCGGTAACCTCGACCGCGCCCTCCATACGCGTGCTCATTATACGATCACGAAGTTCCTTGAGGCCCATGAGCCCGCCGTTTTCTCCGCGTGTCGCACCGCAAATTTCAACGACCTTGGCTGCTAGCTCAAAGTAGAAATCATTTACTGACCGGCCCAACAGTTGGGCCCATATTGATCCCCCCGAGCTAGCGGCCGATGAGGAGCTTGCAAGCGGATCAACGCCGATGGCAGCGCACATGCGTGCAAACTCGGCACGAAAGGACGGGTTGGATCGTATTTCCTTGGCATGGCTTTGGGCAAACTGCTGCAGCAAGGAGCGGAAGACGGAAATTTGCGTCTCTAGCGCCTGTGCATTTGCTGTACGGAGAGTGGAGCCATGTGAAGCGAACTGAGCGGAAGTAAGGCGGTTTCTGTCAAAGGCCCCGATGCCTACGCCTTTATGAGACATTTTGAGAGGTCGATGAAGGAAGGTGACAAGAAGACTGTAGCTGTGAGTGATGGGCAGAGAGAAAAAGGTCACAAGACATAATCTGCGAGGAAAGTGGTCTGGGCTATTAAGCTTTGGCTATGAGCATTAACAAAAACACAGTCAAGCAACACGTCTCATATAAACAACAGCTTGTGCATTTGTTGACATGTGCTTCACATTCACATGTCGTCATTTGTGGATCCTGGTCCGATACGCTGATTAGTAACTGTGGCTAAAGGAAAAAGCGGGACAGTGGCTGACTGGCTCTCAGAAAGGGCATGAGCCCTTGAGCCAAAGCACCAGAAAATCACAAATTATAAAGACCCACTAAACCGTATGCGTTCCAAAGAGCGATTTGTGTGGGCCAAAACCCGGAAGGCACACAATCACCCATAATTTCCAGACAGGAAGGACTAGCCAACTAGCCAATCGAATCGCTTGAACACCAACCAGAGAGGAGCCACACCTACGCCCGCTCTATTTTGTGTGTCTTGCTCACCATCTCAAGAATTTTTGATACTCTACCTAACCTGCCTCTATTCCCGATTTTTCCTTCCCCGTCTCGAAGTGAAAACGTCGCACATCACAGCAAATATGTCGTCTACAGTCAAGTCTGCGGCGCCGCGCGTGCAAACCTTCGGCAAGAAGAAGACCGGTATGATGGCCCCGTCTTGTCGCTAATCAAACGATCACGAATTAAAGATACTGCCGTCGAACTGCGAAGACTAACTTGCAATCTACGTAGCCACTGCGGTCGCCCAGTGCACTGGTACATACCCCCCGTTCAACTCCGAATTACCCTCGAAACCATCGACCAATACATCATCGAAAACGACAATTTACGATTGAGTGTGTAAAGAGCGAAAACTGACAGATGTTTCTGAACAGCCGGTAAGGGCCTCATCAAGGTCAATGGCAAGCCCCTTCACCTGGTCCAGCCCGAGATCCTCCGCTACAAGGTACGAAATACCGCCCCGATTCACACATTCCAAGTCATTGGCTTGACTCAATTCGACACACCTTTCTACGTCTTTTATGATAGCACTCGCCTCGTGTGAGAAGCTTGAAGACGATCAATTACAAAACCTCGACGAAATAAAAACATCCAAAAGCTGACTTGGATAAAATTAGGTCTACGAGCCCCTCCTGGTCATCGGCCCCGACAAGTTCGCTGATGTCGACATTCGTGTTCGCGTCGTTGGTGGTGGTCACGTCTCTCAGGTCTACGCCGTCCGCCAGGCCATCTCCAAGGCTCTGGTCTCTTGGTACCAGAAGTACGTCGATGAGCACAGCAAGAACACCCTGAAGGCTGCGGTACGTAATACCTTTCTTTATCCAACAACAACCGACTCTAGCGATTATGCAGTGTGGTTTCTAACATGATTCCCGCAACACAGCTCGTCCAGTTCGACCGTACCCTGCTGGTTGCCGACAACCGCCGCTGCGAGCCCAAGAAGTTCGGTGGTCCCGGTGCTCGTGCCCGGTACCAGAAGTCTTACCGTTAAACAACTCTCAAAGAGGCCCGGGGCTGGGTCGCTCAAAGGCGTTGGGGAAGGAAAATTGTATTTGTCGTTTCTTTTGTTACATCATGGTCAAGGAACTCGGTTTTCTCCCTCACTCAACTGCCTTTTCTCTCATTCTCCTCCTTCTCCCTATGATGAATCTCCCCCTCACTTACTCCGCCCGGAAACAACAAAAAGAAAGTTTAACAGTCAAAACTCTGTTCCCGAAACCAGCGAGGGCGTCTCTCTTGCTCTCTTCACGTCCGACTAAATACCCAAGCGCTGTCTTAAACTCGCCTGTCTGCCGCAACCTGCTTCTTTAAATGCTTTTATGACGACAAAATCTTTGTCAACCTGTTCCTGATGGTACACAAAGTTTCCAGGCTTTGTTGTCATGGGCATTTATAGAAGCCGGTTATTCTTCGGGTGCCTTGTAGTAGCTTCGGCAATGATAAACCGAACAACGTTGGGACTAAGAGAGTCTTGGGAGATGGAGGATGAATGGAAGAATGATGTGTTGTTTACGGTTTGGTATTGCTCTAAAACAGTTGCGGAATAAAAAAGAAACAAAAGAAATCAGGAGCGGTGTTTGTACTTGATTTCCGGTGAAGGTTATGTCTTCTACATGCACGTGATAAAGACCAATCAGGGTAGAGCAAGAAGAGCAATGTATATTCTTAACGAGTTCTGGAAATGACATCGTGTTGAGACAATTCGTTGTACGATATCAGGATAAATCAGAAGGCAGCCAGAATACTTTACTTGTGTACAAAGCCATTTAATAGATGAATAGATGCACTTACTACCTCGGTGGCAATTATTCAGCAGAGATGGCCAGCGCTTTAGTGGATTTTGATTCGATCTTCTGCAAAGGTTACACAAGGCCCCACCATAGCGTTCATAGTAGGCTTGAATAAAATCAGATATTCTCACACTGGTGTCCATGACGCACAAGAGCACAACAAGATGGTTGATTTTCACAATGAGGTTTACTGGATCAAATGAGGATTTTATTCGTCTAAATATAAGGAAATGGGGCGACACCAGTAGGCTTGTACCGGAATGGACGAGCGAGAATGCGAGATCGTGAGCATACGTTCATAGGGTATCAATAGTAGTCATCCCCAAACGGAAGCTACTCGGAGAATAAATCACGTGCCAGCCCCGTTCTATTTCCCACAGTTTTGTATCGCCTCGTCTTCGTCATATGTTCAAGCTACTCTTCATAGCTCCAGCTGCGTCCATCGAGGACTCTCAGCGTGCCACCAGCGCTCGCGGTCTTTCTTATCATATGCGCCCTCAGACGTCATGTTCCAGCGACCAGTACACAAATCCATGCCAGTCATTTCGGCATGACGCGCAGCCAGAATGTGGCCCATGTCAACTAACCCGCCGGCAGCGTCGGTGGCGTGCCTGTCGGGCAGCAGATTGTACTCAATCTTGCTTTGCATATCACCAATGAAACCTCCCAAACCGAACCTCTCAATCACATTGCCATTCTCGTCAATGACATGGGCAAAGAACCGTGGAAACCGCCAGGCATTCTCAATACGAGCCTGTGCGAGAAGCCGCGCCTCGACGAGATGTGACGCGGGCCGCGCGTCAATCGGCGGCTCGCTACTACCCGGACCAGCGCTCACAGGCGTCGTTACCATGCCGGCAACAGTGGGAAGCGGTGTCGATGGGCTGCCAACAAACGGCATCCTGCCGGTAATGCTCTTGGCTGAGGTCGGGGTGGCGGGTGGACTACGTAGAGCAGGCGCTCTAGATCCCGTAAGCCGGAATCGGTCGTTGGGGAGATCAAGTCGGTCGACTGGGTGGCACAGCGATTGGAAAAGGCCCTCGGGGTCTGCGGGCACGCGTATAGAGCGGAGGGCAGGGAATCCTTGAGCACCGATGCTGCGAGCCAAGACGACGTCCCCGGGAGCTGTACATGTTGGGTCGATGGGGGTTGTGATATCCCAGTGCAGTGATTGCAAAGAGGCTGACGTTACATATGGCATCAAGCAGAACATGTCTTCAGCAGGCATGATGGGTGCCCGGGCCTGGACAAAGACCAGCTTCTTGAGAGAAGTGACACTTGCAAATACGCGGCATATGGAGGCAAAAGATTCAATGTTAAGATGGCGCAGATCAAGGCGCACTAGGGACCTGCTTTCAAGACGGTTGGCAAATGCTGAAATTCCCTTGTCCGTGATGCCGTCGAGACGAGTCATGGACAGAGTCTTGAGCGAGGGCAACGATATCAGGCCCTCATCATTGAAGGCTGCATAGGAGAGATTCGAGAGGAACAAGTGTTGCAGTTTGGGGAGCTGGCGAATTGCTTCGACGACAAGGTTGTTCGGGATGAGAGCGCCGCCCGGCAGGGCGTGTATGTTCAGTGTGGTAAGGTGGGACCAACAAGAATGTAGGTCCAACCAGGCGTCACTTTGCATGTTGTTCAAATTAGTTGGAGCAATGTTCAATGGCGTAAGGCGGCTGCGCAACTGAGACCCACGACTACTCATTGGCCGGGCAGGGGGCGTCGGCAGCGGCGCAGGCTCCAGGACCCAGTCCATATGTCTCAGCTTGCTGCGCGTGGAAAGTGCGTGAAACAAACGGTTGAATGAGTGGTCGTATGCAGGGTACAGGGCGACAAGACGCTCGAAATTGGGGCAGGCCATGATGATGGACGCAACAGTGTTGTAGTAGCTGTCCTTGTTCATGCCAGGCGTGAGCACAGGAACCCGCATCGTCTTGACAACCACGGCAATCTGTTGCGACGAGCGCAGTGTCCGGCGGAGCAAGGCAAGCCGTGGAAACTCGAGCGTCTTGTGGCGCTTCTTCATGGCTAGCGATTCGCTTCCAACGATTTGGATATCTTCGTATAGCGAGGTGCGCGCGAACTTGGACCATTTCCTCGATGACAGGGCGATGGAACACAGGTCCCGTGTCCAGCACGAGGAACAGGAGTCGCTCCCAGGCTTGAGGTGTAGTGCCTTGAGCTCGTCCAGAATGAGCTCCAAAACATTGCCCGGGAACAGCACGAATAGCTCGCCAGTGGCATACTTTGGCTTAAAAGATGCCTGTTCAAGAGGAGCAGTAAAGTTCAAAAGTGGTTGAAAGTGTGGGTGCGGGTGGTTACCTGTTGGACAGGGCATGCTGGTGGGAAACGGTTGTTCAGACGGTGTAGACGAAAGGATGCTGTCGAAACTGGCGTTGGTGTTCCATGACGGTGTGCGAACATTCTGGGTAGGCGCTGGCCCGTAGGGAGCTGGGCCAGACGGTCGTTGTTGGCGCATCGGCAGTCCTTGTGCTTGTCGCTGGACAGGGCTCTGTTGCGACATGTGGTGAGGGTGTTGTCTTCTCTGCGCATTGTTGCCGCCGCCCGGCAACGACGAGATTCGACGAGGTCGGCTCAGTACAGCTGGCGGTTGAGGATGCCGCGGCTTCTGGTTACTGTGTGCGGCTCCTGGTGGCACGGGAAAGGCCTGGTCTATCGCGACCTGGAACTCGGTCGCCATGCTGTTTGGGTCTTCGTTGATGTTACTTGGTGCAGTATTGGCGTAGCCGAACGTAGCAGTTGTTGGTGGTGTCGCCGTGGGCCTGGAAGCTTCGCTCTCTACTGCTTCAAATATGGGCGTTGTGTCTTTATACAGGACGCTCTTTCGCCGGCGGAAGTTGAGTCGTATTCTATTGCTGCTTCTCGGAACTTTCTGTTTCGGTGCTGCCGTAGAGCGGGAGCGTGAGAAAAACGCGGCGACGACAGACTTGTGGCGGCGCGGCGGCGTTGGGGTGCTACTTGTACTGGGAGCACCAGCAATGGCAGGGTCTGAAGCTGGGGAGGATTCGTGGGTCGACAGCGAGGAAACAGAAGACGACTGCGCTGACGACTGTGACGACGAAGATGAGCTGGGGGGTGATGGCAGAGATGAGCCCTTGCCAGCAACGGAGCCTACGGCACCAGGCTCGAAAACATGCTGATAGGCGAGATCAACATCTGCGGTCGTCGTCATGGTTGCGGTCGGATGGCTTAGCAGCGAGCGCTCAGGCTGGGATGGCTGTAACTATGTGATTTCAGGAAATCAACGACCAGGCCAGGGTGAGTGGGCAGGGCCTGTTCAATTGAAGACCAGATCAGATCCAACAGTGGATGTACTGGGGGGGAGGTGAGTCTGGGGTAGAGATGAGGATGAAGAAAAAAAAAAAAGAAGACTGCGGACGCGACCGACTAACAGGCAGAAACGTGAAGCGGGAGGAATGCTGACTGGGTAAACAAAGGAGGGTTTTTTCTTTTTTCAACGCAACATCGATCTCGCCGACAGCGACAAAAGAGAAAAAGCAAGGCAAGACAGGCGGGAGCACGATTCTATCCAGGCTGAAATTCCCATGCGACGCAGATTCCCACTTCCGGTTCTAGCTTCATGGGTGTGCCTGGGCTCGAGAGGCAGGCGAACTTTGAACGGCGCAAAAGAAGGGTCTAGGGTCTAGGGTCGAGCAGAAAGAAAAGAAATTCACGCGCAAGAGCTCGGGAGAGAAACACAGCGGACGTGAAAGGGGGGGAAGAGTGACATAAAGGCTCCGCGGGCACAGGTGAGAGGAAAACTTGGACAGACTAACCGCCGGCTGGTTCTCCCTACAGAGACCACAGACTTGGAGGAGGCGCGATGTGCTGGGTCTAGCACTCAAGGGGTAGTGTCTGCGGTGCCGTCTAACACACAAATGTGTTGCAAGCTGTAGGTAAGGTGATACAAGCAGGCACAAGTGCCAGAGACAGGAAGGTCTAACTCGCAGGTTGCTCGTAGACACTGACATGCCTTGGAAGCAGAGCAGCACCGGCAAAAAGTGGCAATACATGGCCTGCACGCCAGGCTGGGAAAACCACTCCAGGAGGAGGCAGACCCCGTCTTTCCCTTTCCCGCCCACCAGCTGGCGTTTTTCATTTCCTGATCGGGCCAGGAGCCCCATGGTATTGCCCCTGGCTAAGGTGACAGGACATTCCTCAAGAGATTTTTTTATGCTTTTCGTTCCCTGTGCTTTTCTATCCTCCGCTAGCCCAAGGCAAGCTTCAGTGGGCAAGGATGCAATAAACAGTGCCTGGGCCTTTGCAAAACCTGTCATCCCTTCTTTCCGTGGAGGAAGATGACCAACAGGCAAGGGTTGGCGTAGATGGCATGATCCAAGACAAGGAAGTAACTATGTAGATAGAAAAAGAAAAAAGAAAAAAAAAAGTAAAAAGGGGGCCTCTCGCGGACAACGTGTTAACCCGATCAACGTGTTGGCTTGCTTACACGTAGAAACGGGTTGCTACTGCTGGCGTGTGTTTGTGTGTGTCGCTTCGGCGAGCTTCTGTAGTAGCAGTAGGTGTCATGCAATGTAACAATACAGGGGCATGTGTGTATTGTAAGCCGTTGGATGGACATGGAAACAATCACACTCCATCAAGTGCATACATACAATATACTTACTCATCCCGCGCAGCAAGCTAGGATCTCAGCCTCACTGCTCCTCTGGCCAAGGAGACTGTACCGCCGTTCCAATTCCAATCAATGTTCCCCCGGATCAAAGGGGTGTTCGCCTTAGTAATACTTGACTTGTACATACACAATGTCTCGGCCGAGCGTGTACCAGGAATGCTGTAAAAATGCCATGATTTCGAAGCAACTACCTTCTCCAGCCTGCTCCCGAGTCCACAGTCAAGCACCAGAAAAGGAGGTGCAAGCCCAAAGCCTCAGGGCAATTGCCCTGTTGCAGTGTGGTTATGTCCACTAGAGGCAATAGCCCCAGTTAGTGTCCGCCCCATACACGACTACACGCGCCGTACATCTATGAAATAGTTGGTTAGTTACCACAGAGTTGTTATTTGTAAACATGCACTGCCATTTTTGAAGCACTGCATACATACATTTAAATGCATATAGTTGTGTACATATGTACATACATACACATGTACACATGCATCTGCTTGAAAAGTTCTGCATACTACCGTGTGCTCCCCGGACCACTTGTGGCAAAGCTTGCGACTACCACAGCAACACCTGCAATGTGCACCGTCTGATGATCCGCGGGTGACCTACCCTTTTTATGCTGCTTTTCCTATACATGCCATTTCATTCAACTTCCCTTCTTCCACGTCAACGTGACGGCAACAGCACCTCCTCATTCTGGAATGGCGCATGTCATCGTGTGTCATTTTTGAGGGGGGACCATTACCTGGCGCCTGTCTTGCACATCGTATTCCGTTCCGTTTCCTTTTAATTGAGAATCCTTGCCGATCATGATGATCTGGAGAAACGCCACCCAGACCCCAGGGTTTGTATTAGGGTCTGGCGTGATGGAACTCATGTGCGAAGACGGGTTGAAGAACACCGCAACTGATCAACAATAACGAAGGTATTAGTTTTACTCCTTGGATAAAGACAGCAGGAAATACACATGTTCAATACAGCGACGATTCAATGACTATGAGACGTGAGAGCTCAAGGAAATCAAGTCAAGGCCACACACAACAAGACCATAAAAAATCTCCGAAAAGAAAACATGCCTAGAAGCCAAGCCAAAGTCAAGAGGGTCTAATTTTGAGAAAAGACATGGCGCATTGGTGAGACCAGACCTCAGGAAGCAGAGCAATTTCAACATTGTGTTTGCGACTGTTCTAGACCTCTTCTCTGTCTCATTCATCAGTTGACTTGCATATTCATCCTGGGCCTTCTTTGTCGCCTAGGGAGAGGCGTCTTTTGGTGTGGCTTACTGACTCTGAACGACATGGCATGACACTCTCAAGTGACGGGAAGGCCTCTAGAATAGATGGGTGCATTAAATAGGCATAAAACGACTAGATATAACTATGGGACAATCCGTATCCTTCTAACTAGTATATGGATCAATGTAGTGATGAGCTTTTCTGTGTGATGCTGGTATGTGATAACATGGAGATGATGGACGCAGCGGTGCGCTTTTGTTTGGGGGCTGCAGAAAAAAGGGCCCATTTTGAGTTCGTTCGAGTTGTTCGGATAACAAAAGGAAACTAACAAGGAGTATTTTGTTGTGCTTGGCTTGCATTGTAAGTCTTGCAGCTCTTGTGTCACGGCAGTTGTCTTGTCTTGGGGGCTAGTTTAACCAATCTGGGGCAGGTTTGACGATGACGCACGACAAAGACAGGCAAGCCACATCGCACATGTATCATGTGAATACAACCTCTGTGCGCCTCTCTTCCTCGGCGACGTACGAGTCACCTCTGCAGAAGACGCATTACGCTTCCTATTCCCCGGCGTTACTCGGCCACCGGACGCTTCTTCATCTTCTGCGGTGTTCGTAGCTCGCCCGAAACGCCGGCCAGATGCGGCGGCAGGCTACGTGTACGCGTGTGGTACTGCGCCTGTTGCGGGAACGGGTAGCCGCCGCCGGCATCTGCGCCTGAAGTATGCAGCGGCCGGCCGCCTGCCAGCGCCAAGCCCAGCCCAACTGGGTCTTCTGCGCTTCCACCGCTGCCGCCTGGGACCCACGCCGTTGTGCTGGGCGGCGGGCCGTAGGCGAACGAGAGCGATCGTGGCGTTGTCAACGACGGTCGCCGCCGCTGAGCGTAGGCGAAGGAGTGTGACGCCGGGCGTTGCGGTGATGTATGGGTTCGGAAGGGCGCGCTCCAGCGCCGCTGTGTGTGGGCGTGTGTATGCATGGACGCAGCGTCGCTGTATGTGTCGGTGGCCAACAGGTTTGGTCCATACTGGCGGCCGCGACTTGGCCCTGCTGACGTTGGGGTCGAGCACCCTGATGACTCTGCGGTAGTGGTGGTCCCGGCGCTCTCCAGGCTTTCGCGTTCTGCCGCCTCGCTTTCGGCGGGCAGCTCGTCTACCTGGTACAAATGTTGGGAGTGTTGCGACAGTCGGCGGCCCGCCATCATGGGGATGAATGTGTGTGGGGATGGGTGCTGAGCATTAAGGGCCTTATTGAGGGCTGAGGCATCGGAGTCAGCATTGTTGTTGACACATTTTCCCAAGCGTTTCAGGTCCTGTGTTTTCTCGTTGTCAATGGCGGGACTTGACAGTGAGCCCCAGCGCCGTCGCAAAAGGTGGCGGAAGTTGAGTTTCGATCGCGAAGAAGAGCGGGTTGCCGAGCGAGACGAGGGAGTCCGGCGGACTAGCCGGGGAGAATCTGGTGTCGGGTATGTGGATTTTTGGCGGTGGTTGTGGTGCTCGGCTGGAGGCGGTTGTTTGGGAAAGGGCTGGGGATTGCTGAATATGTCTTCAAAGGCTGTTGCGACAGCTGAAGAGAAGCTAGGCGGCATCGTGGCTTGACTGGAAGGATGAACAAGGATTGGAGGCGGAAGCAAGAGAGTTGAAGAAGAGCCTGCAGTGAAACAGAAAGCAATGACGGCAAGCTGTCTGGTCAGAGCAAAAGAAAATACTCCAAAAGATACGGGCAGTCCAGGATATAAGTATCGTGATATAGGGTGCGGAATATAAACGCTAGGTCCTTGGCAAGTGACATAGATGAAGGGGGGGGGCTATATAACCAAATCAAGTGTCGACATATAGGCCTCACAGCTCACCACCACAACCGCTGCAGACGGACCCAGACAGAGAGAGAACAAACCCACCCACCACGCAGGCAGGAAATGTCAGGATTTTGGGCAGGATTGGGCGGTCTTTTGCCCGAGTAACTAACTAGACGGACGGAACAATGAAAATTGCACACAAGGCAGACCAAATCAATACTCGAACGGTGAAGACACCACAAGGGAGGGAGGGGACAATGGACAATGGGCAGCGGAGTAGGCGAGAGAGCACGAGAGGTGTAGCAAAGAGGTGGTGCCGGTGGAGGTGCCGGCCATGAGACAGGGCAATATGAAACCAAAACTGGCTCGCGGCAATTCGATACTGGCGGAAGGATATAGCCAGAATGGCACGAGCAGGGAAGAGGGGCATGGGCGGGTAAATACAAGACCCGAACAAGACCCAGGCGGAACAGGACCCTATGGAGCTGGCAATGGATTACAATACAAGTCTGCAGCTGAGTCCTGGGTGCCTGGAGCAGTAATTGTACATGCTGTATGAAGCACCTGGAGCAAGTGTCTTGGGCCGTTTCGACTTTCAAACGCCAGGCGCAGTAGGCCGTGGCGCAGATCTCAATGTCAAGAGTCCTTCCGGGCAGTTTGAGCGATCCACCAGCTACAAGTTGGAGAGAGAGCCCGGTAGAGCGCATGCATAATTCTGTGCTGTCACAGAACTGGGCCAGTGGTTGGAGGGTTAAGGTATGATACACAAGCTGAGGCTGCATAAAAGCGCATGCATCGCACCATCTGGGGCTGAATGCAGAGAAGAGCACTGCCCGAGACCGGGACTCCACGACTTTGGGCGAAACTACCACTGCAAGCAAGCACAAGTCAAGCACAAAGTGAGTGCACATGTGCCCCGGTCTACTACGACAATTGGGTCGGTGATGTGCACTAGAGTCTGCCTTGCGCATCCATCCTTCTCCTCCCCTCCCCCGCCTCCCTTTCGCTTGGCCTGTTATGGATAGAGAGATCCAGGGAACAAAGAGAGCAGAACAAGGAAAAAAAGACATCGGCGCTTTCAGGTCCAGGAGGGGAGACAACGTGGTTAATGCAAGCCTGGGGATGCACCCACTCAGCCGCTATGGCCAGGTGCATGCATCCAACCTCATCCAGCTGGTTGATTGCCCGGTTTGTTCGGTGGTGTGACAGCAGGAGTAGCAGTAGTTGACTAGTGTCAAAGAACCAGGAGTGCCAGGAGTAACCACCTTCTGCCTGAGAGTAGTGTCTGTGGGCATCTTGGAAGCGTATGGACAACCGTGTTTCGCTTGCCTCCTCACTTACACCCTTTGAGACATGTGAACCAGTCCAAGAGCCTGCTCCTGCACCCAATCATGGGCATGTTTCGCAGGAAAAAGGAAACACATCTTTGGCCATTATCCGCTTCAGTCAACCCCATTGCCTGTAAAGGGATCCCATCGCACGGCTTGGACGGTGGGCGGTGCGGCAAGCAAGACAGGAGGACAGAGGAGCGGAGAAGGGGGGGAGCACAAACCCTATATGTTGTCGTCAAGGTCGCAGTGGCCGCACAATGCCAAAAAGCCTGTGCACGTCTGCCAGTCGACAGAGTTTCATTCTCACTGCTACGCATTCCGGGCGTTGTAACAAATGACCTCATTTGGCACTTTAATCATGCCTTTAGTCCGATATGGGCATCAACTAGAGTCACGTGATAGCTAGGGCTGTATTCATAAGGGTTAATGTCCTTGAGAGTCCGCCAGCCGCCGTGCTCCCATCTGCCCTCACCGCCTGGCCGAGCCAGTGCCAGAGAATCCTTGTTACATGCATGCCGGGCATTAGCAACTCTTGATGCAGCTGGAGTTTCGTTTCTCGCCTCTCTTCCTCTTGTCTCCGCCTGGCTGGGCGCCAAAGTCCAGACCTACCGCAATGGCCGGTGCCATGGGCTATTGGCTGTTCTGCAGATATGTACATAAAACAATGTCTGTATTGTTCTTCCAACTAACCACGAAATCCGCAAATATCCCCAGGGCCATTCTTGACGTTGACTCGGGGACTCCCATGCCGCGTCTTCTAAAAAGCCTATGTAACAAGAAAAACAAAGTAAACGACGCCTAAACTCCATACGCAAGCAATAAAACCCTGTCGACCCGTGAGTATATCAGAACCACACAAACAACAACATCAAGCAAAGTAGGCACAACTGCAGTTGCACTGTCCTTCTGCCGGCATTGGTTATGCCGTGCCGACCCTGGCCTAGGCTGTGTCCATTGTGTCCATATCCTCATCCATGTCCACGTCCACATTCTGTCCAAAGACATCCTCCAACGTGCCGCCCTCGACTCCGTCTCCGCCAACATCCTCGTCCTTGGTTTTCTCCACGCCCTCCATGGCATCTTCCATCTCATCATCCTCGTCATCGTCGCTGCTTTCCTGACCCTCTTCTTCCCAGCGGTCGGCCAGGCCCCAACCCAGACCACTCAGAACGAACCGTTCGCTAGGCAGCCTCACGGCCCAATCGTTCTGCGACACCTTGGGCAAGGCGACTTTGTTGCGCTCGCGGGCCAGCTCCTGCAGCCACTCTTTGCTCAAGCCGCCGCCCGCGCCTCCAGCGCGGAACTGGTATCCTAGCCGTGCGGCAATAGCCAGTTTTATAGCCGTGGCCGAAACGACGGGCTCAGCACCAGCTGCAGCCGACGTTGCCTGTTTCCCGGATGTGATGGGATCGTTGGAGAGATGGATCGCATCGCTCAAGACAGCCGATGTGTGGCGGTAGGCAAAGTCCATGAGGATTAGCGGCACGCGTGATTCGTACGAGGTTACGCCCTGCGATGTCAAGAGTAGCTCGATGACGCGCGAGTCGCGTGGGCGCGGCGCCGAAGAAGGCTTTTCATTGGTGTTGCCGTCGCCGTTGCCGCCGTCAGCCGCTGTATCGTCAGTGGGGTTAGTGGTTGAAGCGCCGTTGATGGTGGAGGTAGAAACAGTTGGGTCGGTGGTCATGGAAGCGCCGGGCGTGCTGATGCCGTTTGGTTGGCTTGCTGATATCGAGGCCATAGTGATTGCTATGACTGTGCCGATGCTGCCGCCGAGGGTTGGAAGTAGAGAAATATAAGGACGAACTGGTTTCGGGTGGAGCTTTGGGGTCGGCGCGTCGACAAAACGAAGGACTACCAAAGGTTGCGATGCCAGAAAAGATCAGAGGGACGTCTGGTAGAAGTCGCTACATCAAGGATGTGAATGCGAGGCTGGCTGGTTGGGATCCAATTGTGATGGTGCCCAGCAGAAGTCGTGACAAGAAATGTCAAGGCGCATAGCTTGCGATAGCTTATTGCAACAAGTCCAGTTCAGCCTTGTGATGGTTGGACAAAGGAAGCCTGCATGAAAGTGGATTGGATGTCTAGATAAGATAAGCGATAAGATAATACAAATTTAATCACCTGCATCTGACTGTCTCTATCACTTTGCATAGAGATAACCCTAGCACTTCACTTTTTGACATCCCACTCTGAAAAAAAAGTACCCCGCGCTCAGCGTCACGAATGTGAGTTCGTTGACTCATGAAGAAAGGCAACGTGGAACGATTATCAGCACTGAAAACGCCAATTGGCGAGACAAAAATAGCCTGGCCGTAGACTCACATGTTTGTCCGAGCTAGTATTGAACATGAAGACTCATAGGGCAGAAAGTGCCGATGCAGGAGTAATGCTTTTGGAACCAAATGCATGCTGAGTCATTGGCTGAGTTTCCATGCATTGCGGTGGAATTTTACAGTCCTTTTTAGAGGCCGAACAGGACTTTCAGAGGCCAATTTCGGTAGTTATAGACAGTAGAAAAAATATTTATGTATTAACTAGTTATTCTGCTGACCCAGTGGAATTTAGCAGTTGCTTTTCTTAGGTCAAGACTCGGCTTGTTTTCATCTCACAATCTTGTGGTACCTTCCATCTTCTCTCACCATACAGACCCCTCCGCCCCTTCTCTCTTCTCTTGCTCATTCCACACAACAAAAACGCCGTCGATCATGGAGACCATTCTGCCGCTGCCGTTTGTGGTCAGCGTTTCTGCCTCGGCCCCGAGCGAGGGTCTGACGGCGTCTGAACTGTCTATTCTGGGCTCTGTGCTATACGACTCTGCTTCCAGCATTCCCAAGCAGACATCGCTTTCCAAGGCCTTTGTCAATGGCACCGGCCTCGCCTACGATGAGGTCGCTACGCTGCTGGATCAGGGCGTCGGTGCCGTGCTTGTGCCGGCTGATAGCATTGCTGAGTTTACTGAGTTTGGCTCCCGCGTGCTACCCATTGTTAAGAGCACCGCTGACATCACCTCTGCTTCGCTGGTGGAGGTCTTTGATGCTGCCGCTGTTGATGTTGCTGCGCTCAAGGCTCAGGTCAAGGCTGCCAAGGGCCCTGTGTTTGTCCAGGTTTCGGGCTCGACTGCCGCCGAGCTCACCAAGACGCTCGAGGTTGCCAAGGCTACTGGAGTCATTGCTGTGCTGCCGTCATCAAGCCTGACTACTGCTGCTGAGGCCGAGGCTGGTGATAGGCTGCCTTTAGAGAAGCTCTTTGCCCTGTTTTGGAAGAGCGACCGGACCGATGGTCTTCTACCCACTGTCGTTGTCGACGAGCGGGAAGTTTCGCTGGGTCTGGTATACAGCAGCGCTGCCTCGGTTAACGAGGCTGTCAAGACTGCCGCAGGCGTCTACCAGAGCCGGAAGCGCGGCCTGTGGGTCAAGGGCCTGACTTCAGGCGACACACAGGAGCTTGTCAGCATTTCGCTGGACTGCGACATGGATGCGCTCAAGTTTGTCATCCGCCAAAAGGGCCGCTTCTGCCACCTTGAGCAGTTTGGCTGCTTTGGTGAACTGCGCGGCTTGTCGAAGCTCGAGGCCACTCTCAAGGCGCGCAAGGAATCTGCCCCTGCCGGTTCATACACTGCCAGACTCTTCTCGGACGAGAAGCTACTACGTGCCAAGATCATGGAGGAGGCTGAGGAGCTGTGTGATGCTAAGGATGCCGAGGAGATATCGTGGGAGGCTGCTGACTTGTTCTACTTTGCCATGACCAAAGTTGTTGCTTCGGGTGTCACTCTGTCCGATATCGAGAGAAATTTGGATGCCAAGAGCCTGAAGGTTAAGCGGAGGAAGGGTGACGCCAAGGGCAAGTGGGCAGAGAAAGAGGGCGTTGCTACAGCTACTCCTGTAGTCCCCGCGGCCCCTGCTCCCACCCCCGCCCCGGTTCCTGAAGTTGCCGCCAATGAGCGCATTTCCATGAAGTGCATCGATGCTGCCAAGGTTCCTGCTGCCGAGATCACCGAAGCTCTGAAACGCCCTGCCCAGCGGTCTCCTGACGCTATTGTCAACATAATTACTCCCATCATTCAGGACGTCAAGAACAACGGCGATGCTGCTGTGCTCAAGTACACCCGCACTTTCGAGAAGGCCACCACCCTGGAGTCGTCCTACCTGAAGGCTCCCTTTGCTCCTGAGCTGATGAACCTACCCGTCGAGACTAAGGCTGCTATTGACCTGTCGTTTGAGAACATTCGCAAGTTCCACGTCGCCCAGAAGGAGGACAAGCCTCTTCAGGTCGAGACCATGCCCGGAGTTGTCTGCAGTCGCTTCGTGCGTCCTATCGAGGCTGTTGGTCTTTACATCCCCGGCGGTACCGCTGTTCTCCCCTCTACTGCTCTGATGCTTGCTGTGCCCGCCATGGTTGCGGGCTGTGAGCGTCTAGTATTCGCCACACCTCCCCGCACCGATGGCAAGCCCACGCCCGAGGTTGTCTATGTCGCGCACAAGACCAACGCCGAAGGCATTGTCCTGGCCGGCGGCGCACAGGCCGTTGCCGCGCTGGCCTACGGCACCGAGTCGATTCCCAAGGTCGACAAGATTGTTGGCCCCGGCAACCAGTTTGTCACCACGGCCAAGATGGTCATCAGCAATGACACCAACGCCTGCGTGAGCATTGACATGCCTGCCGGCCCGTCCGAGGTGCTCGTCATCGCCGACGACAACGCTGTGCCCGCCTTTGTCGCGTCGGACCTGCTGTCGCAGGCTGAGCACGGCAAGGACTCGCAGGTCATTCTCCTCGGCGCCGGGTTGAGCGCCCAGCGCCTGCAGGAGATTGAGGACGAGCTGCACAACCAGGCCATGGCACTGCCGCGCATTGACGCCGTCAGAGGCTCCATCAGCCACTCGGTCACCATTCTTGTCAAGGATACCGATGAGGCAATGAAAATCAGCAACGAGTACGCTCCCGAGCATCTGATCCTGCAGGTCGACAACGCTGAGAAGCTGGTCGACCAGGTCAAGAATGCCGGCAGCGTGTTCATTGGCCAATGGACGCCCGAGAGTGTCGGCGACTACTCTGCCGGCGTGAACCACTGCCTGCGTAAGTCCCCTATTCCCTTCCCTTTGAAACTCTTCCCAACGGACAAATTACTAACACGCTTCCGTTCCAATACAGCTACCTACGGCTACGCCCGCCAGTACTCTGGCCTCAACCTGGCGTCCTTCGTCAAGCACATCACCAGCTCGAACCTGAGCGCACAGGGCTTGAAGAATGTTGGCGGCGCAGTCATGGAGCTTGCGCGCGTCGAAGAGCTCGATGCCCACAAACGGGCTGTCGGCATCCGCCTGGACTATATTAACAAGAACAAGATCTAGAGGGCAGAGAGGCAGAGAGAGGGGAGCTTCTTTTGGGCTGTATTAAAACAGATTTTTCTTTTTCGTTGGGCGTGCGTTGCCATGAGAAGGTCATGAGTAGATGTTTGTTTATGATTACCGATCGATTTCCTTAAAAAAGACCTTTATGTGTAAATGATGCCCATAGTAGATGTGGCCTCGTTCATGAATATATGAAACTGTGCGTGTTTTCATCTTGCCTTTGCTCAAGTACATAGTCTCATGATTGTCGTGTAGAAATGCTACACATTGAGGTTGCTTACGGCATCGCTACACCATCAATGTCACAACATCCAGCCAGCTTCAAGTGTTGTATCTTTGGTCAAGACCAAATAGAACGACAGTACTAAAGCCAAAGTGAAATGAATAAATGTATAGAGGAAAAGAAAAGAGCAGAAAGGCACGGAAGCAATAAAAAAACACCCACCCTTTCCTCCCCCCCAACTCTAACGCTTTAGATGTGGTGATACAACAGAAGTACACAAACACGGCGGTCTTTTTTCTTCCCTTTTCTTTTCAGTCTTGGGATGTGAGCCTAAGCAAGAGCACAGGCGTCTGCCACAAGAAAACAAAGAGAAGTAAGGAATGAAAGAAAAAGGGAACAAAATACGCCTTTTTAGTTTTGTTTCCCATCGGCCCTCTTCTTCGGTTTATTTGCCCCTTCCTCTCCCGCTTACCACACGGTCTTTTCCTTTCTTGCGTTCTGCTTCCTTTTCCTCTTTTTTTATAATCATTCAATCGTACATTGCTTCGGCTGGTTCCTTGGGCTTGAGTCGCCATCTTTAAAAAGGACGTACACAGGAACTAGTTATGACAAATGGTCTGTGTCATAAAAGAAAAAAGATGAGTCTGGCTGGTTTGGTTCACATACGACATTTGTGGGACAAGGGATAGAGGGTGTGTATATGGAGAGAAAGTGAGAAGGAGGTAGAATATATCTTTTCAGCCAGAAAAAGAAATGTAATAAAACAATGGGATATAAGATGGAAGAGAGGTAGAGGAGAAGGTAGAGGTAGCGGTTATGTAGATAGATAGGTGGTGAACCAAGGACAAAGACCATATGTATAAAACGCCTGCACCTCGGAAGCCCAGACAGACAGACGACCAAGTAACGAAGGAAATAATGGAAGGAAAAAAGGAAATGGAAACCGAATTCAAGGAAAGGGAGAGGGCACATGTGCTAACCCAGGCAGTAAGAGTAACCAAGACACGAGATAGCAGCAGATGATTATGGCACGACAAGAACAAGAGATGACACAAACCCCTCCTTCATTAGCCTAACTCTGGGTTTTGTTCAAGCTTAGAACTTGGGCTTCATGGTGTTGCGCAGTCTCTGGTAGTCGAACAGCGCCTCAATGCTGCCGACGGCGCTGATGGCAATGTCCTGATCCCACAGGTGGCGGCTGGCAAAGTCCATGACGTCCTTGTCGGTGATCGCGTCAATGGACTTCTCCATTTCGGCGGGCGACATGCGGCGACCGGTGGTGATGATCTGGCGGCCAATGTCCTCGGCAACGGCAGTGGTGCCGTCCAGAGACAGCAGAATCGAAGCCTTGAGCTGGGCCTTGGCACGCTCAACCTCGGCCTGGCCAACGTTGGTGCACAGGCGCATCCACTCACGGATGGTGAAGTGGACAAGATCGTCGACGTTGTCGGTGTTGTCGCTCACGAGGTAGATACCCCACAGACTATGAAGAGAGAAGAAAATGTTAGCATTATTCGTGTGTCGAGTCCCGACTCAATCAAGGGGGCCTATTTTGTTCGTACCCAGTGTCGCTGTAGCTAGTCGAGAAGGACATGAAGCTGTTTGCCAGCTCGTTCTTGTGCAGGAAGCCGCTCAGCTTGCTGCCCTGGTGGGGGGCGTTGCCAAGAGCCTTGTCGTAGTTGCCGACGATGGCTTGGGTGACCAGGGCGGTGAAGTAGTCGGGAGAGCTCCAGCTAACACCCTCGACGGCGAGAGCAATGTTGGCACTGGGCATGGTGTCGTCGCGGATACGGACATCGGAGCCAATGAAGTCGGCCTTGGGCTTCTCGGTGGCGTAAGTCAGAGGGGTGCTGACGGGAAGACCGGAGAAGTTCTTCTCGGCCAGCTCAACCAGCTTCTCGTGGGGGATGCCACCAGCACCAACCAGAACCATGCGGTCAGCAGTGTAGTTCTTCTTGATGTAGTTGGTGAGCTCGGTACGGGTGATGTCGCGGATGTTCTGACGGGGGCCCAGGATGGTCTGTCCCAGGGACTGGTGCTGGAAGGCAGTGGCGTGCAGGTGGTCGAAAACGACCTCCTCGACCTGCTTCTCGACCTCCTCGGACTCACGGAGAATGACATCACGCTCGCGCTCGATGGCGGCCTCCTCAAGCTTGGAGTTCTGGAGGATGTCGGCAAGGATGTCGACGCACTGGGGGACGTCGGAGTTCTGGGCCTTGGCGAAGTAGACGGTGTTCTCGCGCTGGGAAGACAAACAGGTCAGTCGGGGAAATCAATGGCTGGGCGTATTTTTCTAGCATGTATTTGTGGATCGGCTGGACGGAACTCGGGATTCCGGAGTCAAGAGTGGCCAGGAAAAGCCAAGAAAATTTGTGTATCGGAAAGGAGGGGGTTCACGTCGGATTCGGACAAAGGGGACTCACCGAGGTGTAGGCGTTGAGGTGACCACCCATGTTCTCAATCTCCAGCTCCAGCTGGTGCTGGGTGCGGTGGGTGGTGCCCTTGAAGGCCAGGTGCTCGAGGAAGTGGGCGGTTCCGTTGGTCTCTGGGGTCTCGGCCCGGGAGCCGGCATCAATCCAGACACCGACGGTCGAGGTCTGGAGCCAAGGCATGTGCTCGGTAGCGACCTGCGGAGCAAATGGGAATATGGTGATTAGTAATGGTCAAATGTGACAGGCCAATGGGCTCCGGCGGGCGGGACACGGCGGGTCTGGAGTTGGCGAGGCCGGGAGCAGGCCGGCAATAATCGGGATGGGGGAGGGACTCGAGGGGGCGGATGGCATGAGCTTACCGTCAGGCCGTTCTTCAGGGTGGTGGTCTGAGTCTTGCCGAAGACGCTGCCGGTAGCAGCGGGCGACGCGAGGCCCCGTCTCAGAGACTGAGAAAGACCGGGCGCAGCGCGGCTGCGAAGCCCGGTGGACAGGTTCAGAGCTAGTCTCCGCGACGCCATTGCGAAAGCGACTGTGAGGATGGGGCGGCAAGAAAGGAGAAGTGGAAGAAGGAGAAGAAGAGGAAGCCGGCAAAGGGTGAGAAGGGCACAAGAGGTGGGCGAAGCGTGAAAGGAAGGCCGGTCGGCTGGACAAACAAGAATCTTCTCCCAAAAAAAAACACTGGATAACACAAGGCAGTGAGTGGTTTGATGAAGTGATTTTCTCACTAGGTCCACGGCTAAGCTTACTGGAGGTTCTTTCTGGGTGCCTTGCTTCCCAGGCCAGGAAAATTCTAAAAAAAACATGCTAACCCACGCACAGAATTCCGACCTGCTCCGAGCCAGACGAGCTTGTGGCGCGCTGTGGCGCCGCCAATCAAAGGCCCAGGATTTGAAAAGCCCACCCAGCGGCCCCGCATTCTGCCCAAACAGGGTTGAAGCCAGGAAAAGCTAGAATAAAGCAAAATTTACCGGGGGAAAATTGGTGGCTCAAAATTGCCAGCCAGCCGTCACATCGCAACAATGCTCGCGTCCGCTTGGCCGGTCGGCGGGGCGTTTTGCGCAGTGCTGGCTTGGCTGCGAGAAGATTTGACAGCGCATGGATGATTGGTGGTTTGGGGGTTCTGTCGTGTCTCCACTATTTCTTTTCTTTTTGGTTTGTCTTTTTATCTGCTCTGCCATTGGCTGATGCCCGCCATGTTTATCAACTACATATGCTGGATAGTTGCATATCTTATCGCGGGGGAATGCATGGAGTTCAACCTCACAGCAACGTCATTATTCAAGTTGCTTGTGATCAAGACGCTTGCCCCCTTTTCCTCAGAAGCCAGAGCACACTCAACCTCCACTGACACCTTCTTTTGCAGTTAGATACTCTTTCATTACTAATAACCACTATTACTACCGTTGTTTTACATTGCCATCGTTGACGTGCCGTGCTGCGTGATTTGTTGTACAAGCTGTTTACATCTCCCTCGCTCGACTTCTCTCGCCTCTCAAGCCAGCCATGACCGTTCTTGAACAAGCCAATGTCACTCAGGGCCGGGAAGAGCAGGCCTTTGTATCTCACTTCATTGCCCCACCCTCAGTGGCGCCCAGCGACGATATCCCGGTCCACCTGGCAAGTTACCCACCACTAGCTCAAGTCACTCAGCTACCGGCCCAAGAACTGCCATTTATTGCCGTACTCGAGATACCGCCATTGAGACTACATGAACAGTGGGAGGTTTCGTTGTGGAGCCATGTTGGAAGTAATGAGTACTGGCATGAGATTCCAATGTCGCCTCTTGTACTACCAGAATCATCTCCGCCAATCCTAGGCTTCCTACAACAGGCTTCTGACAATGTCTCGCGCCTTGTGTTCGCACACTCAGTGGCTCTCGACAGGACCTTCAGCTTCACCTTCAAATACCGCTCGGGTCCAAATCAGCCGTGGCGATGGATAAAGGAAGAAACGGGCATGGCCGATGGAACCGTCATTACAACTGACCTCAAGACATCAGAGATCCCTTCAAATATTACCGACATAATTAGACATCTCAACCCTGCCCTAACTGTAAAATCTCGCACTAGCCAGTCTCCAGGAGCCAGTGTTTGGAGACTTCAGCTTGATGTGGATGCTGAGACGCCTATAGAGTCTGTTTTCACGGAAACTTCCATTGGTATCCCATGGGGAGGATGCGTTAAGTAAAGCTCACCGAATAATGCACACAAACATCCTTAAGCTGACATCTAAGCTCAAGATCCTTTGGCCTCGCTCGGGCTTCCGAGCCGTGGTTGTGTCCGGTACATGGAAAGGACATACTGACCAGCGATAAGCCTATCATTCTATCATCTTTCCTAAACTCCAAGGGCGCCAGTCTTGTACTCTTGGCTGTTAGTGGTGTGAACGATGTAACCACATTTATCCAGTCTAAACCAAATGGAAGTCTATCGTTTTATGTAAGCGATATTTCCTTTCTTGTATTTTGTTTTCCATTCTAACGATTTGGTGATAGACTCGAAATGATGGGGAAGTAAGCCAGTTGGCTACCCTAGTTGTAGCCGCATGTTACGAGGTTGAACATGCCATCGCAGCAGCAGTTTACGAGGCCAGACTTTTGGTGCAAGGATTTAGTAGCGCACCTGCCGAGACCCTCGAGACTGTGGCCGCAGAAGATGAAGCTAAGGTTATGTGGAGAGAAACCTGGTATGATGGGCTGGGATATTGTAAGGATAACTTCCTACAATGTATAAATGCTGCGGGAATCACATACTGACGCTCTCCAACAGGCACTTGGAACGCCCTTGGCCAGCAGCTCACTAACCAGAAGCTATATGATGCCTTGGATCAGCTAGCTTCAAACAACATCAACATATCTTCGTTGATCATAGACGACAACTGGCAGTCAATTGATCGAAATGGCAACAACCAGTCTATGTTCAGGATGACTCGGTTTGAGGCCCTAGCTTCAGCATTTCCCGAAGGCCTCAAGAAAACCGTAGCCAACATTAAATCCAAACATCCACATATCAAGCACGTAGCAGTGTGGCATACGCTTCTCGGTAAACCTCACATGTGTATAAGCTCTAGAGTCACTTACTAACTAACTGCTACAGGATACTGGGGTGGCATCTCGCCTGATGGAGAAATAAGTAAGAAGTATCAGATAGTTGAGGCGTCTCGAAAACACGACGCGGGCAGTTCTATGCACGTCATTTCAGCCAATGATGTCACCCGCTTCTATTCTGACTTCTATTCCTTTTTGTCTTCCTGTGGGATAGACGGCGTCAAGACTGACGGCCAATGCATGATTGACGCCTTCAACACGGCCCGTGACCGCCGATGTCTGAGTAAGGCATACCAGGATGCTTGGTCTCTAGCCTGCCTCCGATGGTTTAGCAACAATGCTATTTCCTGCATGTCACAAACGCCACAAATCATCTTTCACTCACAGTTGCCGCGCACCAAACCGCCGGTCGTAGTGCGCAACTCTGATGACTTCTTCCCTCATGTGCCGGCATCACATCCGTGGCATGTATGGGCTAATGCCTATAATAGTCTGTTGAGCCGCTATCTCAATGTGGTTCCAGACTGGGACATGTTTCAAACCGTCCATGAGTATGCCGAATTTCACGCCGCAGCTCGCTGTGTGAGTGGTGGCCCGGTGTACATCACAGATGCTCCTGGCGAGTATAACCTTGGTTTGATCAAGAAGATGACGGCTGAGACAATACGGGGACGTACAATTGTTCTCCGGCCTAATACCGTAGCAAGAGCGGCCGATCCGTACGTGGGATACCACGATAATGTTCTACTCAAGGTCATTAGCTATCATGGTAAGTCTCCTCGTCTCACCCACAACTCATGCATCTAGTTAACTCATCCGCGACTGTCTGCATTTAGGAGAAGCCTCTGGATATCCCATCATGGGCGTGTTCAACGTCTCTTCACGACAACTGACCGAACTGGTGCATCTCACCGCCTTCTCGGGTATTCGCAAGTCTTCAACTCACGAGTACATTGTGCGTGGGTTTAACTCTGGCAAGACATCTTGCGCTATGAACCCCAGCCATCCTTCTTCCGTCTTCGGGGTCTCCCTTGATGTGCGTGGCTATGAAATCCTCACAGCCTACCAGCTTTCGTCTTTCAAGGGCAGACAAGACACCGCAGTTGATGTAGCTACGCTGGGACTCCTGGACAAGATGACTGGCGCTGCGGCTGTGCTCAGTAACAGCATTATACAGCTGGGAACAGGGAGAGTTCATATTGAAGTCTTCATCAAGGCCCTAGGCATGCTAGGTAAGACGACCCTGTCGAGACAGATGATGAGATGGGATACGATAGCTAACACGGTGTAGGCATCTACATCTCCAAGCTACCTCACATGTCTATCGACAAACATTTCCTTGTTATCATGATGGGTCAAGTTATTCCTTCCCACACGGTGTCCATTAGCAACGTTAACCCCAACATTCTCGAAATCGATGTTGAAGGTGCATGGAAAGAGATGGAACTCCGCAGCGGTTGGTCCAACGAGGTACAAGTCAAGATTTACTTTGATGTTGTGTAGGCAACAAGATGGACAACAGAAGGTATGTAGATAGGGAGCCAGTAGACAAAGTACATGTGGATGAGAAAAGAAAGATACAAACATGAAAAAGAACACCAGTCGGGCCCCCAGTTATTATACCGGCTCACAACAAAACACCAATCCTGTCAAAAATGAAGAAGAGAAACAAACAACCAAAGAGATAAAAAGTGGCATGAACATGGTATGGCATCAAGGGCTAGCTAATAGCCCGAGTACACGTTAAAGCTGGCCGACATTACCTCGACTTCGTAGCGCGCGCCGTCCGGCAGTTGCGAGCCCTCTGGCGGCCCAGCAATGCAATGTACCTCCATCGTGTTGACGCCGCGGTGCAGAATCGTCTCAAAGTAGTACTCGTGTGGAGAGTCGGTGTAGTTGGACGGTTCAAGCTGCATTTTGTCGGCGGTGATGTAGAAGCGCACAAAGCGGTTCTTGAACAGGCCTGGAGCCGTCTTGGGCACGATGCGCATCTTTTGGTTGAGGAATGTGCCGTCCAGGTGGTAGCTGTGGTGCTGACGCATCTCGGAGTTGTGTGCGGACATGATGAGTTGGTGCGGCTTGTTGTGCATGTTTATGGTTTGGAAGGCGACGCGCTGTAGGTTGGCGTCGTTTTTGGCTATGGTTGGGGGAAAGAGGACATGATTAGTGAGTAGGTCTAGTAAGGCGAAGTTGGGCTGCGGATACTTACTCTTGCCAGGGTATCGGGTCAGTGATACAGGCTTGAGCTTTACAGCCGGCGGCTCCTCCGGCTCCGGCTCTTCTTCAGGAGCCTCGGCTTCAGGCTCAGCCTCCTTGTCGCTTGCTTCTACATCAACATCGGCGTCCTCCATCTCCTCATCGCCGTCGTCCTCTCTGCTATCGCTCTCGGATGCTGCGCTCGCAGGGGCTGGCGTGGCTGTCTTGATCTTGAAGCGTTCACGGCTGGGGACAGGTGTGGCAGAGGCTCTGTGTTCATCCTTGGTTCGCTTGACTACTATGGCGGGTGATTCGGGCGTGTCATCTCGACGGCTGCGGTTAGCGTGGAGGATTATCTTAGAGGGTGGTGCGATGGTCGGTGTCCGGGACTTGAGGATGACTTTGGTGGCAGAGGCGGACGGAGCGGGTTCGTTGATGTGAGCCTTGGCATCCTTGAGTTGTTTCTTGAAGAAGTTCTGTTGATCTACTGGTTAATTGGTGTTTTTGAAAATGGCGGACATTGTAATGGAGCACAAACCTCAAGATCCTTCGCAATATCATAAATCTCGCTACCTTCTTCGTTGTAGTAGTAGGCATTGGACCACAATAGACTGGCCTTTTCCTCAAACGCCTTCCATGTGCGAAAGGGCGTCACACCGGTGGTAACCTTTTTAGACTGGAAGCCCTGTACGTGCTTCTTTAGTTTACGTAGCGACAGGGGCTCCGAGATAACCTGATAGTAGTCCTTGAGCTCACGGGGCGGGAGATTGATAAAGGCTTCGTAGTATGGCCCGTGATAGCCCTCTTCTTCCTTGTGGAGAAGCTCCTCGACAATCTTCTCCTGACCCTCTTGAAAGGTCAGGTCCTTGTAGGAGAGTTTGAGCAGCTCCTCTTCGGACTTTTTGGCGGTGGAGGGTGTTGGTGTGGAAGAGGCCGAGGTCTTGTTTGGTGTCCTGGTAGAGTGGCGGGTGCCGCTGGCGATTGTGGAGGCGGCGGATACGGCTACTCGAGGAGGCCGGCCGCGTCGCTTTGCTGGGGTAATTGGCGGCATTGAGGCAGGGCTTTCGTCATCTTCATCGCCGTCGTCATCGTCCTCGGCCGACTCGTCTCCTGATTCATCGTCTCCCTTTTCTTCTTGGGACTTTTTCGGCGTCTTTCCTTGGTCCTCTGGATCCCCATCCACGTCCATCTTGTCTTGGTCAGGCTCAGAGCTGTCGCTGGCGTCGGCCATCTCCTCGTCATCACTCGGCGGGAGAGGCGTCGGGAAAGCCGAGTAAGTGCGGTCCAGATATGCCGGATTGTGTTTGACCATGTAGTTACTGACAGCCTTTCGCACACGTTCGGCATCCTCAAAGGCCTGTGACTTTTTGTTGTTGGCTTCCTTGACATTTTGTACCATGCGCTTGAGGTCGCTCTCAACCTCAGTCATAGTATTGTACTTTTCAGCGTTCAATTTCACTTCGATCGTCTGCAGCGAGATGGGCAGGCGTGTTCTCTTGTAGTAGGCTTTATTTCCGGCGTCGCGGGGTGGCAGGGCCTCGAAGAGCGTGCAGATTTTGCGACCGCTGGGGATGGCGTGTTAGTTTGGGAGACGATCGGACGGGCGGGCCCGGGGGGGGGGGGGGGGGGCCTACGATTTATCGGCTGTTTTGCGGATGGCGGCCAGGCACTTGAGGCCGGCTTCGGTTGTGATGGCGGGGCTCTCGCCCTTGTCGGCAATGGCCTGATGGAGAGGATTGTCAGCATGGATCGCGTGGTTGTGAATATGAGATTTGGTGGTGATCTCCCAGCACAAAGACGCGCTGAAGGGCTGTCAGTTCGTATTTGATGCCCGTATTTATTGAGGCTTACCTTGAGGCCTTCCATTGCGCTCCTTATGCTGCAACGGACGTCTTAGCGACGTGGGTGAAAACCAAACCAAATCGCGCGTCAAGGATATATGTCGCCGGCTTTTTCACACGCCAATTTACAGAGCCGCAGACACCCGGATTTTAGGGCAGAGAATGCGCCGCAGTGGGGATTTTGTTCGGGGGTCTTTTTATGCTGGATCTCGATGCGTAGTAGACAAAACTGAAGAAAGGCACGTTGAGTCTGAAACGGCGCGACCTCTGCAATTTTTGGGCGCAAAAAAAAACACCTCCAAAATACACTGCTGGAAAGCGATCGTCAGGCGCGATGCAGAAATTGCGATACGATGCCACAGATGGAGTTGTTCAATTGATTTCGTAGAAATTGGGGTTGGGGCGGCGGTTCAGCAGGTTGACCAATGCGGTAAGCTGAAGTTGGAGGCTGGAGCTGCGCCAAAATCTTGTGATACTTGTTGGTTGTGGGTTGGGTTGGGTTGGCGCTGCGCTGGGGACGCGACAAGGGTTCAAGGGTTCGAAAACGGATCACGTGATCCAACCAATCGAGGGTTAGGTCAAGGGTTGAGCCGTTCGAACAAAGTGTGAGCATGAAGCAGAGCGGCACGGCACCCGCAGCCGCGTGCAATGCAACCGGCGATCACGAGGCCAGTCGTCGTCAGATATATCGAGACCCGGGAGTCCGTTTGTGTGGTGCAGCTTGGCAATGCATGCCGCGCAGTGATTCAGAGTGTTTGGGCGTAGGAGAGAAATCGAGTCGCATTTTTGCCCGCGTCTGGGACCGTGTAACTCGTGGATTATCAGCTTGCCGTGGTAACTGTTTTTTTAGTGATACAAAAAGCCTATTCTACAAGACAAGCGGTCTTATCAAGGTTCCCAATCTCCCCTCAAGTTGTCCTGAAAGATCTGCCGCGTGTGTGCTGGATACTGTGCATAGTCTGATTCTTTTTCTCCGCGTGCTATTCTATCGTTTTGTCCACTGAAGAGTTTACAAACAGAGACAATCGATCACCCAAGCCGCCTTTTTTCCGCTCCTAATTTTCTCGCCGGCCTTGTTTCTCCCCTCCATCCGAACATTCATCCACTCACCGACGACTTCTCACGGCCGCCATCAACGCTGCACCGCATCGCGCTCCATTCGCCTCAGCTCTGATCAGTTGTTGCAGCTTAATCCCAGGACTGCCTTGTCTCCCCCCGCCGCGTCCTGCTTCGAATCATCGCCCTCTCGCAGCCGCCTCTCCTATCTGCCACAATGCCTCTGGGAATCGACACCACCCGGCGCAACAAGGTGCCGCGCATCCTCTCCGACGCCGAGAGAGCCAACCTTGAAGAATTTGTCGAGCATATTATCTACTCTTCCCGGTAAGAGTTTACGCCCACGACCACGGAGCTATGTTGCCCTGCGTGCCTCCTTTCTCGCATGCCAGCCACTTTAGTGCCACGGCAAAAAAGAAGAGAGCGACTAAATGGCCCATAACCTCGAAATAGACCGTATCTTTGCCTGCAGGCTAACAGCATCAATTGTCTAGTTACTCGGATGACGAATACGAGTACCGTCACGTCCAGATACCCAAGGCCATGCTGAACGCTATCCCTGAAGACTATCGCGATCCGAGAACAGGTACTCTAAAGCTGCTATGGGAAGATGAGTGGCGCTCTATCGGTATCACACAGGTACGCCAATCGCGTAGAGGGCGAGCATAAAACGCTGCCGCGCGCCGAGGCCGCTGCAGCGGGCGTTTTGCTGTCCAAGACGCTACGTTCCTAACGCGACACACGCGATGCTGACATTTGGGGTTTTAGAGCCTCGGTTGGGAACATTACGAAGTGCACGAGCCGGAACCGCACATTCTACTGTTCAAGTGAGTCATTCAAACATCGACACCGTGGCTTTACCGGCAGGACGACCACCAACACATGAGCTATCACAGGCGTATACTAACTTTTGGCTTCTCGACAGGCGCCCTATTAATTTCCAACCTTAGAAAAAAGAAAACTTGCCATACCACTTCGAACAAACAACAAAGCCCGTTAAAAATTCATAAAAGTTCAACACCACAAACTGTGGACGCTGAAGGCGCCCATCGACGTCGAAATTCTATGTCCCCGCTGTGCCTTGATTTGCCGACTGTTGTTTTTCTGCTCAGGGAAACTAGATTATGAGCCTTTGGTTGCCAGCCCATGAAGACCGTAGACTGGATAACTATAGAAAGATGGAGAGACAAACCACACACACTTAGTGGTAGTTGGAAACTAGTAACTCCCATTGTCTCTTGATGGTGACACTTGGCGCTTGGGCTTTAATGTTGGTTCATCCCATGTCATCTTTTGGATCTGGGTATGGGGCCACACATGGTATGTTATCCAAAGGAACGGAGAAGGAAGGCAAATAAAAGAGAGAGAGAGAGAGGCAAAGGGCAGTGGGCAGATGTCAGTTGTCACCGCCACTCAAGACCTGGACACTCAAGGGGCAGCTGACCTTTCTCCTTGGTTGATATCAAGGTCTTTTCGTGAATGTAATGTTGTCAATTTAAAGCATCTTGGCTTTTTTTTTTGTTTCCTTGTTTGTGTTTCGTACGGGGGTTGTTTAATGTAGGTTGTGGTAGATGTATTCACAGAGTGGTGTCGATCATACGCCAACGTCAAGTTGCAGACGAAACCAGCAGCGTAGAGTTTCACTTGGATGGAGCCAGGACCAAGCTGAAAGGCACCGGGCAATATGTAAGGATTCAAGATTGTACAGGTGTGTGTTGTATGGATTGGATGTGCAAATATAATTGAATCAATATAATACACATCTACATCCAACAAGGGAAGACTGGTGCCTGGCCGTGATTACAAAGCAGACGACGATACCCGAGTCAAACTGTAGGAAGCGGAGTGGGACGAACAAGTCATGACATATGGAAATGCGGTAGACCCGCTTCTGAGCCGAATAGAGGTAGAGAGAGATTATGAGTCTATTAAAATGCGGCCGAGCCTCCGGTTGTATTCGGGGATTGTGTGCTGTAGCAGAGCCTGTACTACGCGGTGCGTGCTTGAGGATGGGGGTGCCGATTTGTATGTGTGTATATGGGTGTGGTGTGTGTGGTCTAAAAAAAGAAACATTGTTAGAACAGGCGACAAGCGGGAGCCAGCCAGCCAGCCCGTCCAGGGTTGTAGGGCACATTAGTTGACGATGTATAACTGGACATCCAAGTATGAGCATAACTGAGCAGTTGCCGTACTTGCATTTTCACGACTGCAGCAGTTGCAAAAAGAGAAAACCACAGCAGTTCAGATACGTGCGCTGTTTTGTTCGTGTTCATGCTCGTGCTCGTACTTCTAGGTCTGCCCGGCGGTACACAGTACCTCCAGCATCCAGTGAAGCAAAACTGAAACACAGGTACCAGGTACCGGGGACCGGCCAGGGCGGTCCTCCCCACCCCTCGCAATAAGACGCCTCTCTTAAACACAACACAGACACATGATTCTGGAACGATAATGCCAGACATCGGCACTGGGATTGGATGACGGTGGACGTGGGCCATCTGCCCATTTTTCTCTTGGAGACTTTTATTTTCCTCGCGACGTTGACTAGATATTCTCACAGTTGCCAAGTGAGGTGGAGTCTAGGTTATCTCTCTTATCCTCATTCTTTGTTCTCGAATATTCCCCACGACGTGGCAACTTTATTATTTCCATTTTGCTGGTTCCTTTTGCTAGTCTCCCGTTTTTATCTGTTAGCCTGCCAATCCCAGAGCAACGCTGTTCTCTATTCTGTCTCGAGCTAGACGTCATCCTTTACCTGTTCCATTTTGCCTTCAGTCCTGGCTCTTGATCTTCTTTCTCTCTTTTTCCCATCTTCTCTCTGCACCTCACACTCTTTCTCTTGCGCGGCCATCGCTTCTACTCTTGCAGGGCCTCCTGAGACTCTTCCCTTGTGTGCGGACACTGTCTCTGTTCCATCGTTCAACGTCCCAAACCCTGAACTATCTAGTCTTCGCCAGCTTTGTTCCCGTCTCGCGCCTGTGATCTCGTCGCCATGCGACCGTCTTCGTTGCTTGTTGCTACGCTGGGCCTGTCCCATCCTGCACTGGCGGTCGAGCAGTCTGACTGCATGGTAAGTTCCCACAGCGCCTCTTCCTACGCTCCCTAGAAACCAACCTTTTCGTGCTCTCCAGATCTCCCCGCGCTCAATCGTCAGCGATGCCTGCGCATCCTATGCGACTCTCGAGGATCTCAACCGAGCCGTCAAACCTCTTCTCGACGACCTTGTCACCACGACCGATTTCTTCTCCCATTACCGACTCAACCTATTTAACAAACAGTGTCCGTTCTGGAACGACGAAGCCGGCACCTGTGGAAATCAGGCCTGTGCCGTTGAAACCCTCGACGATGAGAAGGATATTCCCGAAATCTGGCGCGCCAAAGAGCTCGGCAAGCTCGAGGGCCCCGTCGCAAAGCACCCACCCAAGTCCCAGCGCAAAGAACTCTCGCCGCAAAAGCCGCTGCAGGGCAGCCTCGGCGACAACATTGGTGAAAGCTGTGTCATGGAGTATGATGATGAATTCGATGAGCGGGACTATTGCGTGCCCGAAGACGAAAGCATAACATCCAAAGGCGACTACGTCAGTCTGCTGCGGAACCCCGAACGCTTCACTGGCTATGCCGGCGCTGGAGCTCGCCAAGTCTGGGATACAATTTATAGCGAAAACTGCTTCCAGCGAAGCTCGTTCCCCCATTACGCCAATCTTGGCCAATCGTCGCCTGTCAAGGTTCCCGCTGTCCACGATTTCAAACAGATGCTCCAGGCCGTCAGTCGCCAGCAAGTCTTTGAGAATGGCCTGACGGATAATTCCAACGACGCTGCCGTCAATACTTTTGGCGACGAGGAATGCTTGGAAAAACGTGTCTTTTACCGCGTGGTCTCGGGAATGCATGCCAGTATCAACACTCACCTGTGCTGGGACTATTTCAACCAGCTTACCGGCGAATGGACTCGTAACCTGGACTGCTACGTCAACCGTCTGCATAAATTCCCCGACCGCGTCAGCAACCTTTACTTTAACTATGCTCTTGTATCGCGCGCCATTGCCAAACTCGGCCCATACCTACAAACCCCCAACTACACCTTCTGCACCGGTGACCCTTCCGAGGACAATGCTACACGCGCCAAAGTTTTATCTGTCACCGAAGGCGCTGCTAGTGTACCGCACTTATTCGATGAAAGCTTAATGTTCAAGAACGGCGAGGGCCCGTCTCTCAAGGAAGACTTCCGCAACCGCTTCCGAAATGTTAGCCGGGTCATGGACTGCGTTGGCTGCGACAAATGCCGTCTTTGGGGCAAGCTACAAACTGCCGGCTACGGCACCGCTCTCAAGGTGCTTTTTGAATTTGACAATGGTAGCGAGGATATCCCGCTTCTCTCGCGCACTGAGGTTGTGGCTCTGTTCAACACTTATGCTCGCCTGAGCAACTCCATGATGGCCATCCGCGAGTTCCGCGCCATGGTTGACGCCAAAGAGCAGAGCATCAGCCGTGCCACCGCGCCTCTCCAGACCCCTGTTGGCAAAAAGGCAAACCAGGACGCTCTTTCCGACTCCAAAGCTTCTCCCAACCCAGTTGTCGAAGAAGTCCCAACTGTTTCAACGGCCACCAAAACCAACCTCAACGACCCCGGTACCACTGAACCCGCTGTCTACATCGACGAGTACGAGCACTGGGAGCCTGTCGAAACAGCCAACTCTAACAGCGGTAGCGACCCCGCCGATGCGCCGCAGAGCAACACGGCTGACTCCATTAGCGAAGAGCGCCGCAAGTTTGACGAGGAGCTGGAGGCCAAGATGCGCAAGGCCAAGAAACCCAACATGAAAAAGGAGGGTTCGTCGGTCTGGGACGAGCTGGCCCTGACATGGGAGGTCATCAAATACATCTTTGAGATGTGGCTTGCGATTCCGCGCGCCATTTTTGTCATTGTCACGTCCGAGATTATTCGCGCGTGGCAGTTCTTCCTCGGCTTGCCTGTGCATCCTCGCGTGTGGAGATACCAGCCTCCGGATTCTCGGGAGCTATGAGACGTGTTAAAAAAGGGCTGTCGTGCATAAATGCAGCCTATTAGACTGGCCTTGGATGTTTTCTTTTTTGCTCTTCTTGTATCGGGTGCTTTGTATCAGATCGGCACGGCGTTTTTTTTTCTTTTCCTCTCTTTTTTTCCCCTCCTTATTTCAGTAGGAAGGAAGTCCGGACACAGCGGCACTGCATGGTAGAGGCGTTTTGCTTTTTTTCGTTGGGAATTTTCAGTGTATTTTCTGATATATTAACGATAGGTTTTTGACTTGCACTACGAATACATGACTTTTTGTTATTGATAGTTGAGTATGTAACTAGTTAGTTATACCTTTTATTTTTCTGAGGTGCCTCGCGGCGACTATGTAAAGAGGTTATTTGCGGCTGCTACTGTGCTCTTAAGAGGAATGTTTGTCACTACGTTGCCGATCTTGGCTTTGATGCTATCCACGGCTAGCTTCCATTCTTTGATTTCGGCAAACGTGCTCAAGAGGAGCGCCTGTACCGTTTGCTTATTTCTTTGCGACGGAACATCGAACGTCCATGCGATGGATACATGGAATGCCGAGTGGTCGACGTTTGAGACTGTATCTGTATCTATACTTGTATCTACACTCTCCTGGTCTTGCAGGGCGTAGAGCACTGGCTGGTCAAACTCTTGTACAGTCTGATTGCACCGGCGCAGTAACGCTGCTAGCTGTGCATTAGAGCGCAGAGAAGATGAGCTTGAGGTTGATGGCGCGCACGACGAGACCCTGAGAACAAGAAATGTGCGCTCCGAGTCTGGCGAGGTGTACCAGTACAAGTCACACGGTGAGACCGTGAAGCTAGTGATAGTGAAAGGTATTAGCAGTAGGACATTTCCAATGTTTCAATTGAAAGAGACTAAGGCGGCGTGGGATAAGGGAGAGTTACGGATGTACTCGAGCCCCGTGTACAGCTGTGGTAATGGCGTCAAGGAAGCGGTCTTTCTGCCCCGTGGTGAAGACGACGGGCCGTGACAAGCTGATGTGTAGCGGCAGAATGGTACCTAGCTCGCTTTCGAGGAGTGAATGCACCTTGGAATCTCCCGGCAAGACAGCCGTGATGCGCTGGAAAAGACTGCAGAGCACAGCATGCTGCGACGCGGAAGGATACCCTAGCGTAGAAAGATCGTGTTAGTGTTCGGAAGCAAAGCATCGGCCAACACACCAGGGCGGCTTGAGCAAAAAGCAGGCCTTGCGAAGCCATGGTACGCTCGGCCGACCCAGACTAGGCGAACTTACACTCGATATAGAGATGCGAAGGCCAGTTTCCAACGACATGTGGCGTCTGCCGCTTGCGTCCCTGATGCAGCGCCGGATCGTCGACCGTGCTGGCCCGTACCGACGAGGCGTACAGGTCTAGGAAACCTGGCGGCAGGGGCGGCAGGTTCGTCGCCGCGAGCTTATTGGCCACCGGGTGTGACTTGACCGAGGCGGTCTTTTGCTTCTTGGCCGGCGGGGCGCGGGCGCTAGAGTGAGGGCATGAGTCGGAGCCGAAGTCGGAGTCGGAGTCGGAGTAGTTGACAAGCGGCATGGCTCACTGGTGTATTTAGCCGGGAAACGCGGAGGGAGTTACACAAGAAAAAAAGAGCAGAAATCGAGCACTAAACAGCTACTACTTCCAAATGAAGAAAAAAAAAACACCAACCAAACGCAAACTCCCCCGGACAGGCTTGAACTGTCAACCTCCTGATTGCTGCTACACAACTTCAAGTTTGAGATTGTTGAGCGTAACAGTCAGACGCGCTAGCCAATTGCGCCACAGGGGATGAGTGGACTTATTGCTGACGTCACTGCTTGCTGCCAGGGTCTATAAGGGTTTCGTGATTAGGGTTCGAAATTGTTCTCATCTCATGAGTGCTTGACTAACACTCCGAATGATGTAAAATAGATGAAATGAAATGAAAGGTTCGAAATTGTGGCTAGACGATAAATATAATCAAGTCAAGTCTGAGAATGTGGCGCTGGACGGGGGTCTTCCTGGTTATTACTACGCCGGACTCTCAAATGTCGCCAGACATGCTCAAGGTCTATGCGTAATTGCGGCTGCCGACCGCCCGGGAATTGTTCGAGAGATGAAAACCAACCCGCTGCTTCCGTCCGGCCCATGCCGTCATATTGTTGCAAAATAACAGTAGGTTGACGTTACAGAATATAAACAAAAGCTTGTCAATTTGAGTGATTTTTCTCGTGTTCGTTCGTTTCATAACTAAATACATTTGTGTGCAATTTGTTTGCGATACCCCGCGACTACAGATTCTTAACGGCCATAGTGTTCACCATCTTCCATCAATCCATGTAACCCTCCGTACAAACATTGGCCTTGCATCCTTCGCACAATTCGCGTCGATGAGGAAGTCCTCGGCGTTTTGTATACTCTGGTTCGTCCATTTCTATGTTACTCCACGCCTTCAAGCGGTAGGAAACGCGATCGGCGTATGAATCGTCAAGCTTGGGGCTACTGAGCTGGTTGCACGACCGGCAGCGTTGGTGGTAGACTGTCGCGTTGTATCGGTTGTCGCGGAAGAGGCGAATCGTAATGGCAATTTTCTTGCTTGACCATCCATTGGTAGCGCAGTGCTTGTTTTTGCAGATAAATTTACCCATGATGTTTGTATTTTTGGCCTTCAGGTGCTTTTCATCAGGCGTGGGATAGAACTTGAAGGAGAGGCCATGTGGTTGGATAAGGCTCAAAACGTCTTGGTGTAACTTGGGATGCATCGATGTGGGCTGTACTGGCTTTGAGGGCTTTTTCTTTGTCCTAGCCATGGTTTGAGTGGTGCGATTGCAAGATGGAGGAGAAAGTAAGATGGGTCTTAGGTACAGCCTGCTGATGGCAGAAAAGAGAGATGCCGCCAGTTTGGAGGAAAACAGAGGGTGTTGGGGCATGACGTATCTGGAACACTTGAGAACTATCCAACAGGGGTTATCATCAATGTCGGAAAGGCTAGGTCTTTATATGCATTTAAATGCCTTCTAGTATGGGAAAAATATCTGGACTTCGTCCCATGCTCACCATAAGGTATCAAGTCAATAATGTGTATGCGAGAGCAACTACACAAATCAGCCTTGGGGGAAGCCTGAAAAGGCCTGTAATCATACAACCAATATGCGCAGCTACCACACATGACCCTTCGTATCATGTCATTTGAAGTCGCCAAACTGCAGTCAGCCGGAAGATGCAACAGCGGATGCAAAATGATAAACACCAACATCTGTGTATTTACATGCATGAAAGTACGTGACTTGCAGCCCAGTACGCCAATAGCAAAGCAACAAATGACCGCGAGACTGCCGTTGAACGTCATCTGGTGAGGGGACATGCAAGCGCATCTTCTATCGCCCAACCTCTTGCGAAACTCATCCAATAGATGATGTAGTTAGTTCAAAAGGTAACACAAACGGCCTCACAATGCCAGCTCGGCCCCACAAAAAGCTGACGACATAGAGAGAGGTTGGGCCCACTTTTAGTTTGTGGCGCCTGCAGAAGAGGGCGTGATGCTTCTGCCGTGTAAGTCATCCGCTCTCTCCGTTAATATCAAGGCATTAAAAAGTGTCTGAAACTGCAGGTTGAATGCGGGAAGAAGTTTGGAGTTGTGAGGCTGCCGCGTTGTAGCATCGTGAGCCGCTTCGGGTCCATTGTTGGAGTTGGAGCTGTGTTTATGCACATGGAATAGGCAAAGGATATCATCAGCCCCAAAAAGCCCTGATGAGGTGCGGCAATTTATTTCTCACAGTGGCATTTTGAACAATATCGGCGGCCTCAATGTAATCATTCTTGTCATTGAGCCTTGTGCCTTTGCTGCTGCCTTCTAAGTCCCTACGGCAACATGAACGGGTCGAAACGCCCCCAAGAACATGCAAGCAAGCCAGCCATATGCACAAGACACCTTGTATACCAGCATGAGTTGTCTCTGACAGCATGACACTCTTCTACCCCCCCACCCCCAATAGGTGGTTGTTTCTTGAAACCAAAGTCTATAAAGAGCACTTTTATCCTCTCTCACTATAACCTATTCTTCATTCTTTGAACCATACGCCTCCCCTCCCTTCAAGCGCATTGCTTCTCTCTACCTAATAAATACTCTTGCTAATATGGAATCTCCAACTACTGCCTGTTCGACTCCGAAGCTAATCGAAAGACCCAAGGATGACTCCCAGAACGAGGCTGGCGATGACCCCAACCAGTTTCAACATTCTTCTCCCCAAGAACTAGGAAGCGACTGCGATGATTCTATTCTCTTGCGCCCGCGTCATTATTGCCCACCTTACTGCCGCAGTGGCGACGATGAGTCTTCTTACGAAGAAGTCGATGGCGACTTTAATCAGACTGTCAATACCTTGTCTAGTTCATCCTCTGAGAGCCTTGATACGGATACTACAGACGTTACAGAAGTCAAAGACGATGGAAACAAGCCTGAGCTGAACGACGGTCCTACGATTGAAGAGATAGACAGTTCTACGCCTTCCCGTTGTTCTTCTCCCTACCGCCCCCACCATTCTAGTTGGCAATATTCGTCATTTCAAAACCGCGGCCATCCCGGTGGCCGCGGCCATGACCATCCTCGCAGCCGATATCACGACTACAGCACTGAGAGTCCCAGTAAAAGCCGTCATCACTTAAGGACCCGTGAACCAGCCAAGGCTTGGGATCAAAAGCCCATCTTTAGCGGTAGGTTTTACCCTCGCAGAAAGATAACGGCAGATATGGATGGTCCTTCCACCAGTGAAACATGGAAGAGATGCAACCAACGACCTGCTCCCCAGGGTCCGTATGGCTTTCATCGATTCAACGGCTATGAAAACATGACACAGCCGAACCCTCCGAACAGTAACTATTATTCCACGGTCCCTCAGTTTTATAATGCTTATTCTTCTACATCACCTCCTTTCGATAACGACCATTTTTCAACTGCCCCTCCTCCTCCTCCTTACCCTGTGTTTGGACCATCGGGCACTTATCATGGCACCTTCTACTCTGCTAATCCCGTTTGGAATCACCCTTGGGCCCAGCACCCACAACACTCCCATCATGTGTCAGCACCTGGCCCACCCGGCCCGCCTGGCCCGCTTGGTCAGCCTGGACCCCCCGGCCCTCCCGGACCCCCCGGACCCCCCGGACCCCCCGGACCCCCCGGGCCCACTGGGGCTTCGGAGGCTTCTGATAGGACTCACTTGCGTGATTGGGGCTCTACATTAAAGACCCAAACCCCGCAAGCTTTCCCTGTGATTATATGCAGATCGGAAACACACTATATAGTTCATGTGTCTCTCTCTGAGGTCCCGAGCACCGAGTTCTCTGCAACCTGGAACTTTGAAAAGAGAGTTCTCACATTTAGTGGCCGTGTTCCACCTCTGACTCTTCAGAAGGGTGCATCTCTTATCTCATCTGAGATTCCTGATGGCATCCGGGAACGCAGTATCAAGTTGCCGTCGTTCCAGTCAAGTTTAAACAGAAATAATATGCTCACGGTTAGCGGCTATGGCATCAAAACGCGGCCGTCGCCGAATAGAAACATTTTGACCATCGACGTTCCTGTACTCGTGGTACGGAGTACGTCCGGTGCCGCAGCTGACATCTAAATTTCCAAGAGTCGATTACTCCCTCGATCTGGGTTGTTTATCTGGAGCTTTTTTCAATCTCCGTCTGTCTTGTCCTTGAAGTAACTTGTTATTTTTGTTTTGAATTTTATTCCTTTATTGCCGTCATGTCTTGACACCCAACGTGAATTCTAATGATATCACGACTAACTGATTTACTTTTTGCTTCTCCGAAAATAATTAGTTATATGAAAAGAAGTGAAATTAAAAGACAAGAAACAAGCTTGGGCTGGCCGATTTCTGTCTTTGAACTCTAGAAATTATAGCTACATCGTGTAATTTCACAGAGATGGACGAAATATCCGGAGCAATTGACTATTCAAGCTACTTTAAAAATTGAGGTTCTCAAATCTCATAGTAATCATTCTCTCAGAATCACAGCCAAGTACCACTGTAGAACCACGGACTCTCGCACAGAAGCCACGGAATGGAGGGGGTAACCAAAATATTGGAATATTTTTCCATAATATCCAGTAATCGTCGGAGCTGATGCCAATACCATCAAGTCACTCAGAAAACTGCTGGATAGTTGGCCCCGTAGAAGTATTCTGGTCATGAAGACTGATCGAGCCAAGATCTGTGAGAAGACGCGACCCAGAACTGCTAAATTAAAGATTTGACGCCCTCACATCCAAAAGCTCTTGCACGCATGTGCCATTGTTGGTATTTCATAGTCGGATAGTGCGGTCGTCCGAAGCCGAGGCTAAAAGCTTGCCATCTGGAGAAAAGGCTCCAGAGCGTGCTTGTGCTCGGTGACCGTTAAGTTCGTGCACACAGATTCCATCATCACTTCGCCAGAGGAGAACTTTGCGGTCGCCCGAGACCGAGGCTATGAGCTTGCTATCGGATGAAAAGACTACGCAACTCACCCAAGCCCCGTGTCCTTCTAAGATTTATTGGCATTGATCCCAGTCGTCTTTCGATTCTGGGAGCAAGGAAAACCACTTTGGAATACCTGACGGACGGGACTACTTCTGAGTGTCAGGGCTAGAATTGATGAATATATTCGAAGAGGCGTGGTGTCGATCGTTGAGAGATTGCCTCGCACGAGGCGCAAAGCGTCCTGCAGAAAGTCGCGCAGTTCTTGGCTTCCTTTGGGCTGCAAAAGCATTAGTTTATTTAGTCACTTTAACTTTTGACTAGAACTTACACTGAGAATCAATTCTAAAACAATGAAAATTCTCAGACTCTCTGAAGCTCTTCCAATGAAACTAAGGGTTTCTAGCTAATGAAGAAAATGCTTTCGCATAAATATTAAAATCTCGCCATGATCATCAAGAACCATTCCTCCCTATTGCATGTGATCGGCCCAGTGAAGACAGGCATATTGTATATCAAGGGAAATGTGGTTGTGTACGGCTTGGGCGTCAATGGAGGAGCGACTTGTTCCTGGTTTGACAAGCTGGCAAATATCCTCATGTAGATGGGTTTTCATGACACGGAGACAATTTGCAGCGAGATTCATGTGGGTTTCTTTTTCATTCACCCAAAACTCATTTTTACCTTGCGTCTCTGGATCAACCAAAAAGTCCCGGAATGAGAGATGTAAAAGCCTAGCTGGTGATCGCCTAGATTCTGGCACGCTGATAATAGAATGCAACAAGTCGAGCTGGTCGGCAACATCAGCCTCGGGGACATCAAGAATTCTTGTCAGTGATGTTACTGATAAAGGGCTTTTAAGAACGACAAACGCGCCCACGATGTTCTGAAATCTTTTAATTGACTGACTTTTTCGCGCAGGGGACGAGTTGCTGATCAGCATGTTCAGAATGGGGAGGTAAGTTGCATCAAGCTTTGATACTTGGTCTTCCCTTTGGTAGTTGAGGACCTCTCTGAGCTGCCGATCGGGGTTTCCATATTTCCTGTCGCCGATGAATCGACAAGTTGTAGACGCGAAGATGAAGAGTGGAATAGCCCTTTTCACCAGAATTTGTATACTCTGCTCACCAGGCCAGTTGGGGCCCAGCTGCCTAGCAATGGGCACAGAACTGTTGTACTTTGTCTTGATTCCCATGAGTTCATATTTCAGGAAAGCGGTGATGTCAAGCTCAATGATGCTCAGTGGTATCTCATGAAGAATAAGACCCTGAAAAGCACCATGTGCCTCACTAAAGCCAAGGCGAATGGGCAGTTCTGGTCTGCTCGTCATGAGACATTTTAGTCTCGTCTTCGGGCTCGAGTTCTTTGAGCAGCCTGAGAAGAGGTTGATAATGACTGCAACATCGTCATCCTGGTCATGCTCATCGAGCGCATCAATCACAAAAACAATTGGCAATGTTTTCCGAGCGTCTAGGAACCCACTGCTGAGTGGTTGTTTTATCAACTTTTCAAATTGCTCCCGTGTCGCCTTTCCATGGATACTCGGATTATTTTCTATCACTGACTTGATGATAGGTGCGATTTCGGGATAGATCTGGGCAAGCTGGGTCGCTATCGTCGTAAAAAGTCTTGGCAAGTTACCACGGTCGGCTTTGCCCCTTTTGAAGGAGAAGCTAGCGGCGAGTTGATCGGACTCTGTAAACCGCCGACAAACGGTGCGAGAAATGGTGGACTTTCCTGTGTCAGCCATTCCATTGAGCCAGAAAAGCGTTTTTGCTGAAGGATCACTAGCCCATTTTTGAATGTCTTGTAAAAGGCCGACTCGAGTATCCGGCAAACACGTTGTGTTGTTTTCCTCATCGAGGGAGTCAAACGATGCCCCAAGGGCTGTAGGAAGTGTACTAAGCACCAACCTTTGTTCAAGACTAAGTACGTGTTGTTTGGTTTATACCACATTCTCGTCCACGTCTGTAACGGTTTGATCAATCTGTTGAACATTTTGGTCGACCTCGATGAGAATTTCGCTATCTCGGGTTTCTGTTAGAAGACGATCATCAAATAGTGCGAATAGTACAAGTACTGGGACAGTCTTACGTCTGATGAACCTGAAGTATTTGTGATATTGTCTCATTGCATCCCCGCAAATTCTCGATTAGTTTTTCCACCTCTCCGCGTTTGAACGGCTATTTGAGTGCGAGAAGCCCTATTTTTCTCATGACCTTTTGGGTCAGCTTAGGCTCGAGTCTTTGATTAAGCCCCGCAAGATGAGAATAGCTGCTTGTTAGGGTGTCGACAAGTCTGGGCGAGTTCCCAAGTCTGTCTCCGTCTGACCCATCTGAAAGGGTTTGAACCTCCTTGACCACTCCCAACCTCTTTACAGAGTTGTTTGATATCGGCTGACGCATTTTTTTTACCTTTTTTGGCGTATTGTAAATAAATCAGTCCGACCTTGACAGACAAATCGACGACCGCAATAATATTCGCAGCAACACCGACTCCTTCCATAGTGGAAGAACTGGCAATAGTTCGGTTTTCTTGGTAATTAATGGCGGTGTGAGACGAGTTTTCAACCATATGAGGTTCGAGGAGAACGATTGATTGACGAGATTAAAAGCTCGCTCACTGTGCTCGGGCGAAACTCAGCCTGGTCGTAATGCCATGTTAAAAGATTACCATGCAGAATGGGAGAGGTCGAATCTCTGCACCTTACTGGCTGACAATGCAGTCAATAAAATATACCCAATAGCCAAGGTTCTTGGGTTTTGGGGTGTATTTTAGTGCACATCAAACTCTGGTCGAACTCGCTCAAGCCAAAAGAGCTGTCGTTCATCAACAGAGATATGAAGCTTTAGTCATTTAAGGTTCGGTGACGGTTATGACGAACAAACAAACTATTAACCACTCTCTCGCAACTAATAGTATGTGGGTATACAAGAGTAACTATCTGTAGAATTCTTCAAACCAGCGATATGAGGCATGGATCTTGAAGCCTTTTCCCCATTATATCATTCATCAACCTTGATCAACAGGAAGAGAACCAGGGTTAGGCGATGGACCTTGTGCAACGTCAGTTCCGGCAGGCAACAGATCGTGAGATGAAAATGTTGCTCCGCTCAAGACTTCCATGTATGACAACCACTTCTGATATTTCTATTTCTGCCATTTATTCGCAATTGATCTTTGAAAACATACGGTGAAAAACAAAAACCGCCAGGCAACCTCGATTTCCTTATCACGGCAATGAGTCACTGGTGCCTGCCCTCTTTCCTGTTTATGTATTGCCACTTGAAAACTCTTCCAAGTTTGCTTGCCTGCTTTGGTGGTTGCTAGGCAGAATGCCAATTGCTCAAGAGCTTCTTTCTGCCTTTTTCAAACAGCCGGTGTTTATGCGCTCTCCGCCTAGCGACTATTTGAAGATGTTTCTGCGCTGTGAAGAGTTGACTTGAACTCTCTTCTTTTCAAACACAAAATTGTACTTCAGTTGTCTGCCTGGCCAATTCTTTTCGCTAGACGTGAGTTTCCTTCCCCATAAAACGTTCCCTACCTACCCAACTGTCTTCGCAAATACATTTCCATATCATCTCTGTGTCTGTTCCATACTAACATTCCTATCAATGCTTAGACTCTTTGTAACTGTGTCTATAAAAGCAAAGGCCTGTCAACATTTTCCAATCTTTACCCGGTGTCTTGATACACGGGTAAAACATATCAAAACAAGAGACCAGAAATGACCCTGGTCTCTTCTGTTCTCTCAACTTGTGGCTTCCCCTGCAAGTCCCCAAAGTCAACCAAAGAACTGAAGGCCAAGAAGGCATCGGTTCGTCACCCGGCCTGGCTATTCCAGTGGGATTGCGCCTTTTACGAGGAGGCTAAGCAATTAGCTGGAAAGCTCGAGCGCCGGGGATTGGGGAGTGACTACCGGTACACTCACCACTACGCTTGGGTAAGTTTTCTCTCAACATTCGAACTAAACAAGTAACTTAGTCTAACCAACTCTGCTCAACAGACAAAGGGGTACGAGGAGGCTTTCGGGTGCCTCTCGTTCCACGGGACGCTTCCTCACGAAGCTCCCCCACCCAAGCAGAAGCGGTGCACGTGTGCCGAGGAGGACGCCGCTTGGAGTGCGGCAAGGAAGAGAGAGCGGGTGGTGATTGTGTTTCGCCATCTGAAGCAGCGGCTAACGGAGCCATAAGTGCCCTTTGTCTGCGGGCTTTCTCATTCTACTCCCTCTTCTAGTGTCAGTTTCACTCAATCAACTGACAACACGTGGGCAATGGGAAGCGGCAAATTGAATATAACAAACGACAATAAACTCATCATGGGACACCTTGTTCTTGACGGAACCAACTTTGATAATCTTTCTTGTTGCATCGACTTACATCCTTTCCAATCACAAGGTTTTATCTCTTATTTGGGTGTAACACTAAATGGTTGGGGCTTTTATAATTCACATTTCTTTGTAACGCGGCATATATTGGAATTTGTCTCTCAAGGCATGGTGACTACTGAACTTGTTTTTTGTTGGATTGCTTGATGCTAATATTCCTAGGCAAACACACATCTCTTAAAGCACCGATAAAAATGTCATCAGAAAATGGCAAATATCCGCGCTATTTAGAAATACACCAGGCCAGACCACCCCAACAACCCCTCTAATTCCTCTCTCACCTGTTCCGGTCCAGCAAAGCCAACCTTAACCGCCAACTCTGCGCGCCGAGCCGAGCTCAGCTCATTCCATCTCGCTAAAACAGCACCATCAACGATGGACCGACCTGTAGTCGACTCGATACCGACCATTGTCTGCGATGTGGACATGCGGAAAGCTCTGGGGTTGGCTGCCGCCCACTGCGGCAGGTTGTTGATGATTTGCACCGACAACGATAACATTCGTCGATATGAGCTTTCAGAGAGAGCCTCGAATGATGAAAGCATGCCTGATGCCGACGCCATGAGCAGGATGTGCGGCCGAGTACGACTTGGGTCGAGAGGCTGCACGCCATCGGCTGCGTTGCTGCTGGAACGTGGGAATAGCAAGGTCGAGGTAGGGCCATTGCAGGAAGTAGAGAAGGTGGTACGGTGGAGAAGGAGGTGTCCCTGAAGCGATTTCGGATCTGTATGTAAATAAGTGGTTAGAATTGTGAATCAAAGCACACGATCATCAAGTGGAAAACAACAACTTACCATCTGGGTCATATTGTAAAACATGCACGTCGCCATCAAAGCCTGCGGCCAAGATGAAGAGCTGGTCGCCATCCGGTAGAAAATCGGCTGTAGCAACATCTAGCACCGTCGAACTCTTTCCAAACAGCTGCATCCTGTATGGTTCTTCAGTGCTTCCTGTGAACCACACACCCTTGAACGCATCCGTCATTACACACAGACCACTGCCCTTTAGCTCCTTTGCCGCAGTGACGTAGCAGTTCATGTCGAGAAAGGACACGGGGAGCAGCGAACCGTCTTCCTTGAGACCGCGCACCATGCACTTCTGGCCCTGGGAAAGCAGCATCAGGCCTTGAGTGCCAATTTCACTGACAGCGGTCACGGCGCCACGCGGGATTTCCTCTTTGGCGATCAATTTAAGCTTCTTGTTGGTGTGGGGCTTGTCAGGGTACGGAATCACGCTGACCACGTCAAACACGTAAATGCGTCCACGAACAGGCAGGTCCTCGCCACGAGAGATGGATGTACCCAGTGTAATCAGCTGGCGACGTTCTTTGGTCACCTCAGAGATTTCCAGGCTCATCATCTTCATGGCGTGTATCACCTCGTATTGGTCTAGGTCCAAAGTTTCAATCTCGGTCCATGACTTGGCATCAAACAACTTGATGCTCGACTTTTCCACCATAGGCTTCAGTGGCACGTTTTCTTTCTGCCAATCCTTGTGATAATCATCGTCTTTGGGCAGCTCAAAAGGCTCTAGTGTCGTGCATGCAATAGCATAAGTGTTGGTGGGAGGGTGATACACAATCTGCTTGGCGTTTATGCCTATAGGAACCTTGCGCACTGAGACACCTAGACCGAAGTTTGCACGAGGCAGTTGTGCGACTCGTGTCACGCCGTCGTAGTCGGAATAAATGAACCCACGATCACATCCATCTGTGTGGAACATGCTGAAGCCCCGGACACCTAATCCCTGGAGCCCAATAACCTTGGGTGAGGACTTGCTATCTTTTATCAAGAAGCTGGGCGAGGGACCGGGGAGGAACAATGCGCTGTAACCGTCGATGTTGTTGCAAATACGCAGAGGTGTTTGTAGGGAAACCGCAGAGGGATCACTATTGCCAGGGGCGGAGGAAGGAGATTTGGCAAAAGTTTGGTTGAAGATCTTGGCAAATTTGAGGCAGGAGTGAAGATCTGATGGGCCCGGGGTTATTACAGGAGTGTAAACTATCAAGTCATCAAACGAGTTTCGAAGCTATGAACTATCAGCAAGTTTCTCATTGGCGTACAAGATGTTGGAATAAACAACTTACCACAAGGTATGGTGATTGGGAGATTCTGTCGCCAAGATCAACGACGACAACCTCTTTGAGTTCTTCTTGCACAAAGCCTCGCTTGTTCTTGGAGTACTCTGGAGAAAAGAGATGAGGCACGAAAGTGATACCTTCCGCTGAGTAGATTGGCGTCTCAAGATTGGGGAGATTGTATATCAGCAGACTTCCTTCAGTTGTGATTAAAAAGGCAAGGACTGTAGTAGTCTTGGTATTCGCAGACTCCTTGTTGGCCACGAAAACGCCATTGGTGTCAGTATACAGGCAACCGGCGGCGAACTTGGAGGAAGTCAAGCTGTCACCCCTTTCCATTTCCTCCAGTTCACAGTTACTATCCATCTGCGCAAAGAAGACGCTAGAGTCATCACGGAGCAAGAGAATGTATGGGTCCGCGATACTAGCGCTAAGAATTTGCGGTTCAGTATCAGTCTCTTCGTCCATCATGGGGACGATCTGGGAAAGCCCAAAATCTGTGATTTGTTAGCACAAAACTATCAACTAAAAGTACAGTCGAAGATATAGCATGGTGACTTACCTCCGTCATAGCTTCGGATTTCAGACCGGAGCACCTGAACAACTCTGCTATGTGCACCCATGACTCCAGCCTCCAATGTAAGCCCAGCATCAGGATCAAACTCCGTACCCGACAATAGCTCAAAGCGTGCTCCGTTCAATGAATATACGTCTGATGTCTCCTCGTCGCCCTTGATCTTGGACATGATCATGAACTTGTGCTGCTGCGCATCTGGGTCGAACTCGACACCCATGGGGGCAGTCTTACCCTTATCGCCTTGCAGTGACTTGGGCACCGGCTTGCGCACAGCCATTGTCCAAAAGCCATGAGATTCAGGTAGCTTAAAGCGACTTATTATATTCGGCTGTATACATCTGTTGACAAGAGCAGCAGCACCAGCTTTGCCTCGTCCAACAGCCAAGGCAAGTTGCAGCGGGCTGACTGTATCTTTACCTTCTGAGTTGGCCGGGATGGTTTCGCCTACAACAATCCCGCGGATCGGTGCGATGCTTAGTAGAGTATCGTGTATCTTGAAAGTGATGTCCCCTCCTTTGGAGCCTACATCGCCGCTTTCAGTTGTTTCGCCGTAGAGATCATCATCTTCTTCATCCTCGTCCAAGTCCAGGTCGTCCATGTCGTAGTCCAAAGTGTCTTCAAGCAAGCGCGCTTTCCGGCGCGCCGTTTGGCCTTGCTTGCGCGTCCATCCGAGAACGTACGAGTCGCTATCTTCGCTTCCAATGAACATGCTGTTCTTGCGGAGTCTGGTTAGGCAGGTGGCTGTAGCAGCCACAACTTCACCGCCTTGCTCAGGGGATATAAGCTTAATAGTCAAGCCAGACACAGTTCTGCCGTCGACCTTGAACACAACTAAAGCCAGACGGCCGTCATTCAAGACCATCAGAAGCTCGTTAGATTCAGGTGCAAGCTGCTCAACCACACAGTATTCGAGTTTGAGGTTCAGGTCAGACTGATCAGCCAAACTAAACTTGGTGGTGTCTTTCGTGAAGCAGTTTACAGCCACACCCTTGGGCTTGCCAGACTGGTCAATATGGATAAGTTCATTGTCACCGAGAAGAAGCGCTCCGCCAATGGGTGCTGGTAGGGGCAGAATCCGGAAGATGTCTGAGGGGAGTCCTTCGACAGATAGAATAGCTGTTGATGCCTTTTGCTGAAGATCTAGAGTAAAGACTCGATATGACATATTATCCTTTCGGCCCAACGCAAACCCGCGGCTCTGAGTAGAAGAAATGATGCTGAAGGTTGGTTCCCTGTAGCCATGAAGAAACGCAAAGTGGACAGGATGCAATAGCGAGGGATCTAGCTGTGGTAGTTTCAGCACAAAGGAAGGCAGATATAGGGCTTCCTTCTTGTCGCCATTCGCAGTCGGTGCCAGCTGTTCCTTGGCCGACTTTGGCCCATCTAGGTCCTCGTCCCATTCATCGTCCATCTCGATATCTTCATCCACTCGGCGGAACGGGAGAATAGCGAAGTTCTTGGGTCCAAACTTGAGGGCAGCGCACCGGCTCATAGGGTCAGCCTCCAAGAAGGTATCGTACTCGCTCGCCGAGGCTTCCCACGGCGAACCCTCGAGATCCTCTTGTTCGTAGTAGTGCACTGATAAGCTCTCTAATGAGCGTGTCTCGGCCACCCAACCCAATAGTGTCATTTTGGCATCGCGCATAGCTACCAGCAAAGCCTCGGCGCTATATTTTGTATCGGGGAGCTTAACCCGAGCCAGTCCACACACAGCAGCGGCAATGGGGTACTCTGCGACGAGGATCAACTTCGTGTTGGTGCCCTTGTCAGTTTTGACCAGCGGAACCTCGCCGCCCAGAAACGAGGACTCTAAGCCATCATCGTCACTAATGCCTTTCTGGTAGCCGGGTTCTAGAGGAGCACCGAATGTAGATTTTAATTGCGCATTATCGACTTCGGCCGAAATCGTGGTAGTGGAAAAAATCTGAATCAAAGATCCCTTAGCCACAACAAGATTGTTCGAGTTGCGAGATGTGAGGTTGATGGAGAGACTGTAGGAGACGGCAGTCGGAGCCGTGAGCTCTTTGTAGCATTGCATGGCGAGTGCTTAGAGAAGACACCGACTATATGGAGACGCAGCGGTTCTCTAGCTCCGTATCAGCAGGATGCACAGTGCAGGCTATCTATCTGTGGTCGTCGTGGGTTCTCGAGGGTATGGACTGGGAAAGTTTGTAGAGGAACAGAGAAGAGAAGGCCTGGCACAGACGAAGACTAATAAGCGTTCAATTCAAGCAACTAAAGCTATCGATCCCACAATGCGCCTACACATGAATTGAAGCCACCGCTAACGTGGCAACCACAGCAGGAGAAGTAGTACTTTTGGCTTGGCGTGGCTCTTGGCCAGACACTGGTAAGAAGCTATTCCCACCTCTCGAGCTCCAGCAAGGCAATGATGAGATCGGGAAGGACAGTCGACTCTTTAAAAGGCAACTAGCAAGCTTCGTCGGCTCTCCTGCGAGCGTAGCAAATGATAGCGGCGAAGATTTGTGGTGACGGAGATGTTGTGATGCTGCGCGTCTTCTAGCGTCGCGGTGAAGCAAAATGTTTGTCGAGATACCTTGTAGCTTGAAGGTGTGATGCTCCGGTAATTAACCGGCGCTGAAGCTGCCAGTTTGGAGGCGCCAGCTTCTGTCAGCTGTTGCCGACTGCCAGCTGTCAGCACGGACGAAGCGCATTGTTTCAGTGATTGTCGCAAAGGATGCAGATGCCGATGCGCTCTCGCCCAGAGACAAGACAAGAAGAATCACGGCGCAAGTAAGCAAATCTACGGGCTTTTGTGCAGCAACTAGCTAAAGTTAGGTAGAGGTGTGCTTACATACATACATATGTACAGACTACCTCTCATTTGTGCCTCAGGCCGCCGTACTATCACTGCTGCGCATGTTGTTGTACCTCCGCCTACGGTGCTCTTCTTCTCACGACCGCCACATCAACACGCAACACGCAAGGCACGCTCTTTTTCTTGCGACACCGCTGAGTCGACCTCTCCCCATTCGTGACCCCAAATATGTGAGTTCTTTGCCGCTAACTACACCTACGCCTGCCCGTCCAAACTATGCTCCCTGTGTTCCTTCGCTGCATCCCTAGACGGCGAAGGAACGATGTCTTCGTACATAGCCGATAGCTCGAGCGTAACCCGAAGAAAACATTCATCACTCTCTGTGTTGTTGGAGATGGGCTGAGCTGCGCCCTCTTCTTGCTCTGCCATGCACATGTGACGTGGTGTCTTGTACGAATATATCTTCGCCTTGACGACTCCAAATACTTGCCTCACCTTCAAGATTGTCTTGCCTCTTGCTGGATTGTATTGCCGTTCATACTAACGATTGTTGATGGCTCCAGAGCTCTTTTATTATTGACTGCTAGCTTCTGTGCTGTATTGATAGCCTGGAACTTGAATTACATGTGCACTCACCACCAGGGCACTCCGCTTTGTAACACGCATACACGCAAGGTGCTTCCAACCTGCAGCACTGTTGAAACATTAAAAAGAAGTGTGCTGTTTGTTTAGTCACTTGATTTGCCACTAAGCCGCTCATTCATATCTCATCCCTCCAAAGCCGCCCTGCTTACTCGGTGTCACCCTGAAGCTTCGCTTATGTACCACACCGGCGCTTTCTTCCCTTCTCCTTCGTCGCCAAACAGTATTTGTTTCGCTCTTTCGACTTCACTGCTTAGTTATTATTCAAGCCTTCTCTTCTTCAAAAATGCAGCAGTCTATACTTGAAGCCAGCCTCATCTGGCTGTCGTACGGCGTAGCTGTGCTTGTCGCGCTAGCCGCGTCGTCTATTACTGTCTACACATGGCAGACACCCCGCGATCGCTCGCTTGTTGTAAGCTTCATAGCTGTCATCAGTATTGCCGCTCTCCTAGCCACGGTTTTGTTACTCCCTATAGACATTGCAATCATCTCTTCAACTACCGACCATGCTTTGGGATCCAAGAAGAAATGGGCCACGCCCGAGAAAATGGCCGAAATAACCGGTGCGCTGCAACTCCTCTACTACATCATGTATAGCTTGGATGCTGCTTTGTGTTTACTCATCATTCCCTTTGGATATTTCTGGTACGAAGAGTATGACGAGGTCGAGATAGAAGAGGGCCGGTCACTGTCTAGCCGCGTCTTTGCAGCGCTAAAAAGCACACTCGGCTTCATAATGCTAGTTGGTGTACTTCTGGTGCTTGGCTACTTTCTTCCCGCAGCCTCATTCTCGGGCATCCAAGGCACTGCTGCTCCCACAACCAACAGCCCCGAAAAGGCGCTCACCTTTTGTCTCGGTGTCCTGGTCACTCTCGGAACTCTGCTGTACATCACCTACACCGGCGTTGGCCTCGCTTCGCTCCCGATTTCATTTATCCGCACATCGCCCTCACTATCTACGCCCACATTTGCCAGCGTCAATTCCCGCGCTCTTACTCGAAACCGCGAGCGACAGCGTCGGCTCGAGCTGCGTAACGACGCCCGGTTTTCACACAAGGACCGCCGCGAGCTAGAGCGGTTGGTGCGCGAGGAGCGCACGCTAGTCAGACGCCAACGACTCGCTGAAGAGGCCCAGGGCTTGAATCGTAACTGGCTTCAGCGTGTGTGGCTCAACATCTGCGTCGTCTTGAAGCCCCTGAAGCTCGTCTGCGGCCTCTTAATGTTTATCGTGGCGATACTCGTGTGGGCTTCAATGCTCATCACCAGTATTGACAAGGTGATACATGCATCATGCAAGGGTGGCTGTGATTACAGGCTTAGAGAACTGCATGTGTTCCAGCCGATGAATGCTCTCTTTGTGTGGGCCGCCCAAACATTTCCTATTGACTACATCCTAATGACTCTGTTGACGCTGTTCCTCTTTTCGGCCTCAATCTCAGGCATTGCCTCTGTTGGCATTCGCTTCCTTTGGATACATATCTTCCATGTCCGTCGTGGTAGGACTGTTCCCCAGGCCCTTTTGATCTCCACTGTCATGTTGGCCATGATGATCTTAGCCATCAACTACTCCCTTGTCACCATGATTGTTCCACAATATGCAATCTATGGAACGCAGACCGTCTGTACCAGTTCTGGCTTTAACCCTCTTGGTTGCTTGGGCCAACCAGAAATGGTGGTTCCATGCTCCGATATACTAAAAGTCTCAGGACGAGCAGCACATGTATGCACACCTTCCGTCATGTCAGCTTTTATTCACAAACTCACGTCGACATGGCCTCTTTTTGGCCTTGTTGATTTCTGGGCGCAGTTTGCGTTTTTGGCCGTCTTCCTCTTTGCACTAATCATTGTATCAGCAAGATCACCAAAGCTAAATCTTTCCGAGATCGATGAAGATGCTGAGAATGATGAAGAAGAAAGACTGTTGGCCAGGTCAGCCCCCGCTGAAACATATGGAGGCACCTGGCGCGACATCTCGGGTAGAATCAGGTCGAAGGGTTCTTGGACAGCCTCGTCAACTGCAGGCAGTAGAGCAAGTCAAAGTAGTGCTGGTTACAGCACTACCCACTAGACAAGAGAAGAAAGTTGTGGGATAGCTTTCTGCGGGCCTTACAACGCAAGGCCCATGTTTCCAAAGTTGGTTGTTGTAACAATTCATAATTTGCCTTTTGGAGTTAAGGAGTTATTATCTGGGCATCTATTCATGTTGCGTATTTCATTATTCGTAAGCCTTTAGACATACCATGCATTCCATTAGTGTACAGTCTTCAACTGGCTCCAACCGCGACCTTTTTCTTGTCTTGTTTCTGCGGCCGGACAAATCTCACAGCCCGGTGCGTAGTATCATCGTAGCTCGCCATAGGCCCCACGTGCATTTCGTTCCAGCATCGTGAGCAGTATATCTGCGGCTCCGACCCCTCGCAATCCAAACATTGCAGAGTAGCATCCTCGAGACACACTATACACCACGTATCGGTATCCTCATCCGTATAGTTGGTTTTGGTCTTCAAGCGCTTGAACTTGGTTGGTTTGTTGACAGGTACGGAGGGAAGATTTAAAGCGTCCGTCTCATCAGTAGATGCCTTGGGGGGCGATGAAGGTGTTTGTAAAGCAGAGAATCGAGCTGCAAGGACATCTGCATCGTTGCTTTCGCGAGGCGGCGAAGAGGGGATCGGAGGTTCTAATGGCACAGAGGGAAGTGCAAGACCAACGTCGTCGTCTAGATCTCTGGGGTGCGTGACATTCAAGTTTGGTAATTTGTCTTCCAACGCTTCTTGAATCTCACGCCTCATCCGCTTGGTGTCCGAATCTTCCAGTGTTGGAAGATCTATATTTAGCACCTTTGGCAGGTCCTCATCCTCTGGTTCGTTTTGCTCTACACTCCGGGGGTTATCTGCAGGCTCAGTGGTCGTATGAGATTCCTTTGGCTGGGGACCTGGGTCTGCGCCAAGAGCATTGTTAGCACTGGTATTTCGCAGCGACTTGAGACGCGCGGCCAGGATATCTTCTCGCGATGTTTGAGCTTTTGGCGGCGTGAATGTTTTCAGGCTATAGTTAAATCAAGTTAGAATGACGTATGCGATGACTTCACTTTCAGAGCGCAAAAAGCATCATATCACACCTTGTCGTGGCAGGCTTAAAATCCCGCGTCACTGTGGTGCCTGGCTTGAGGGCTCGAAGACGACTCAACAAGTCATCGGTGGCATTAGTCCCAGTCATGATATGGGCTATTGGTCTGGGAATCGTTGAGTTGGACAAAGAGTTGAATGGGCTGCGGCTGGTGGAGGCGCGCATATTGTAGCCAAGCTCTCAAGATCACCATTCCGAAAAGCATCGTAAAAGTGGGTTTATGCACTAATCGCCTAGAAATGCTTCGTTATTGGCATTAGTGTGCTCCACTTAGAGCCATCATACGCGGTATATGCATACGCGACAACTTTTTGAAAGGCAAGCTGAGAAGATCATGACCATCACCTACGATCGCATCTGAACTCCATTACCACCGTCTTTGTTTCTGCTAGCCACCCATTCGGATTCATGGTTAAAGGAAGTCTCGCATTTTGTGACATGTAATCATGAACGCTCTAGGTGCAATTCGTCGATGCCCTGGAGGCGGGTTCAATGCCAGCGTCGTTCGATATTGCGGCACCAAATCGCCAATCCAAGAAGCTCATCGATCCAAGCTACTCAAAACCACGCTGATCCATCAGGTGCGCTTCAAGTCTAACTCGGCGGAGAAGAAGCCTCTTACACTTGGAACGCCAGAACAGCAGGAATTGGTCTACCGCCATGTTCGCAAGGCATTTGCTGGGTTGACATCGTCAGCCACAAAAAAGGGAATTAAGCGATCATTGACGGCGCGCAAGGAGGTTTACAAGGAACTCTTAGAAGACGTCCCAATCGACAAGGTATCACAAATGGTCCTAGAAATGGCGGCAGCCAAAATCTTCCGAAACAACGAAATTGCAAAACTCTACTTCCCAGTCCTGTTTGCACCATCCGACTCGATGCCCGAGTCTAAAAAGAATGGCATCACGGATTCCACGGCTACCAAGCAATCTGCGAGCTCTGTCAAGTCTGAGAGCAGTGCGCCTTCAACAACAGTCGAGCAGACCTACTCTCCAGACGACATAAATTCAGGGACTCTGTCACAAGGATTAAATCCTGCTGAGATCGAAGACATGATCATAAACGGCATCAAGGAAGTTCGCCCAGTTCTCAAGGCTGTTGGCGTCAATAACCATCGTGAGTCTTATACTTTCCTTTGTTCCTTCCAAAGTGCAGCTAATAACCTGAAATACATAGACTTTCCTCCGCCCTTCATCACGGTACCCAGAGTCCCCCCCTTTGCACTTCCGTACCTGTGTCAACACCATGTCATGAACCTTGTTCAGACTACTCTTGAAGAAGCTTTCTTTGATTACTGCAAGGCCAAGTTCCCCGAATTGGTGGAGAGAAACGGCTGGGACTCGCCTGCCGCTGTTGAGCTTTCAAAATGGCCCCGAATCCTCAACGTTGTCCAGCCCAATTTCCCTGATCCTTCCATTTCAAGGCACCGCAAAGAAAACCCCCTCGAAATTCCAATTGAAGTTGCACTACGCCCACTAAACCCCATCCGTCACATTGCTGTTCATCGCATTCACGTGGTCGCAAAGACTGTCATTGGTCTTCTTGAATACGGCCATCGAATTGCTGGGTCCCTTGGGGATAAAGATAGAAAAGCTTCCATTTCTTCTTGCATGGGTATAATGATGTCATTGATTCGTCCAGTGGAAGCGGAAATGGCCAAGATTAGACAAAATGCTGTTGCCGATATAGAAGAGCTTGAGCGCCAACGCAACGAGATCATAGGGAAACAGCGAGAGGTTTTGAACCGTATGGCTGATGAGTACCGCACTTTAAAGCTAAACACAGCCCCTCGACTCACTCAGGGTATTCTAAAAGGGATGAGAATCGACCTCGTTGTTATCGACAAGATTGTTGATTCACTGAGAGAACAGGCCGTCGCGAACTTGAAAAACATAAAGCCTAATGCTGATCTCGGTATGGTAGCCGAATCAAAAGAGGCATCCACTTGTATCTCACCTACCACTGACACCGAAACTAAAACCGAAACTCCTGAACAAGCTGCTGGTGCAGGAATGGTTGAATCTGCCTTAGAAGCAGTCGAAGGCGAGCTTATAGAAACTAGCCTTGTCGCCGAAAGTTCGAATGAAAAGCAGGACTACAATGGAACCAGCAAGTCGACTGAAGAGGAACCTGAAGAACAATCCGAAATGTCTCTTCAAAAGACGAAAGAGGCTCAGAGCTCTGACGACAACCTAGTTTCGCCTGAGAGGATGTCCCAAGAGTTCACAGAGCAACCAGTCAACGAGGATGTTGAAGAAAATGCAGATATTTCCGCCGAAGAGACTCCGTCTCATGTTTCTGGGGTGGTTTCTGAAGATTCCAAAGACCTTGTCGGTGAAGATAAAGCGCTTCTTGAGGACGAAGTACGCGACAAGGAAGAAGAGGAGGAAGACGAGGAGGAGGAGGAGGAGGCTGAGGAAGAACAAGAAGAGGAAGAGGAAGACGATGATGGCCATGTGCTTCCCGACCAAAGCGTTTACAGGATCGACAAAGCATCTCTTGTAGACATGAGTCCCCTGGAGCGCTTGTGCGAAATCATGCTTGCGCAGCATTACACTGCCATTGGAGCTGTGGAAGCCAAAGACCTTGAAGCGGATCGCCAATTCTACACGTTTGAGAAGAACAAGATCAAGGCGGAGGTGAACAAAGAGTTCGCCTCACAGGGTTATATCCCAGCGCGTCAGCCTGTTGAACCTGACTACGAAGCGTTGCATGAATCATTCCGTGAAAAACACCTGGCCGAAAGCATGAAAGATCTTGACGCCCAAAACACTGCCAATCTCAGCCCCAGAAAGAAGAAGAAATGGGAGGCTGCCATGAAGGGGGCCGAGACTATCGCTCGGAAGTATGCTGACAAGAAGGTCAAGAAATGTCAAAACGAGTTCAAGAAGGAGCTTGCAGCTCAAGCAAAGGAGGCCAAAAAGTATGCTAAAGAGCTTGATAGCCTGAAGAAGAGTGTGGTGTCTGAGCGCCTCCGAGGTGTCAGAATCACACGGGTCATGATGGAAGACTATAGGCTTGATGCAGAGGTTGAAAAGGCGGCTCTGTTGCTATTTGATCATCTCACCCACATCATCTACTCTACCAACTATGGCCTCATCAATTCATACGCCAACGATATTCTCTCCCGGCCACAGGGCAACCCGGAGCCTGACACCAGGGCCGAAAGTGAAACAGAAGCATCTGCTCTAGCACACCAACAAATCACCCCAGCGGATGTCTCTGAAGCTCACCATGCCATGTACGCGGAAATGAAGGCGATAGAAGTCGAAATCAATACCTACTCTAACGGGACCTCCCACACTGGCGAGTACGACTTTGTCGTCGAGCGCCTTGAGTTGGACGAGCAAGAGAATATTCGCCGAAAACTGCTCACGGAGCCTGCACCATCCTTTGACCAGCAAGATATCGACGACGCGAACAGCGCGCTGTCTGCTGAAGTTGGTTTGCGTGTGCCCGGTTTGCAGCAGGACGTAGGGCTGGGTATGGACATGGATTTAGCTATAGGCATGGGTATTGTGGTGCCGTCAGACTTCCCAGAGTCAGCAATTTCAGCTGACCGCATGATAGTCTCGGGGGCGGAAGTTCCGGACGATCTGCCGTATGCAAGCATTGCGCCAGAGCGCATCGTTGTGGCACCGGTGGAATTCGAGGTCCCCGATAATGTCGCTGACTTTAAGGATCCGGCTGAAATTCGGAAATCGGTGCATCCTCCGACGATCAAGGCTGACACGTTTTCGGTGGAGACTTTGGTTGACGATGCTTCCACTCCCAACACTCCCCAAGAAAGTGCTACGGCCGAGAATATCACGGATGCTATTGGTTCTGTGGTCTTTGAAGATGAAATCTCCAAGGTAGCCGGGCCAAAGGCCATTGAGCCTGAAGCTACAACGCCTGAAGTTGTTGTTCTCGACGCTCTAAAGCCCAAGTCTGCCCAGCCTAAAGCCTCAAAAGTTCTTGCAGAAGTCAGCGCAACATCGGTTGATTCTACCTCTCAAGCTTCTAAAACCTGTGAAATGGCTGAATTTGAGGCTTTGGCTGAAACCTGTACTAACCAGGCGGTCGAAACTAAAGTGTCTCCTACAGTAGAAGTCGTTGAACTGACATCAACTGACACAAAGGGCACAACTTCCACTATCGAGACTTCCGCGAAAGCTTTCTCGGAAAGCCCTTCAGAATCTGAGACAGGCGTACAGGCGGAGTCTTCCCCGGCTCAAGACGTACCTAAGCCTTTGCTAAGCCGCCTATCATCGTGGTTTCGAAAGGATAGCTGAATGGGGGTGTAGTTGACGACTTCAATATCCTTGCATACATGGCAGATGGATGATATGCATGGGTTGTGTTGATCTTCAGGGGATGTGTACGATATGCTGTATGTATGTAGCCACTAAAAGAATCCTTAGACATCAAGGCAAATTTGTATGTAATACTAGACACACATTAACTATCTTGTTTGAATATTTTTGAATTCTTTCGAGTTTTGGTGGATTATGACGTCACTAGAATTCCAAGGCACTTTCTGTCTGTCTGCCTCGCAAATAAAGTTCCCTGCATCCATAGCAACTCACCGCTTTAGACTGCTTTCATCGCACAACCGAGTTGACACCGCTTCAGACCAGGCCGTCCCCATTCGTCCAGTCAGCCTTGGTTATGTACTTCTCACGTCAAATCTGGCGGCGAATATCGAATTTTGATTCGTTAAAGAAAGAACAACGCCTGGGATATTATTAATCTGGCGAGATTCCGCGCTTTGGCAGGAACATGCAAAATAAGGTTTTTAAGGTTGGTTCTCTCCCAACAAGTCTGACGTCTCCGGGAAACCACAATGTCCACGCCTGTAAATAGAGCCGTCAAGGGGTATTTAGACTGCGATTAATATGAATGCATTGGCATATCTGTAGCCATCGTAGGCCGAAGAACAAGTGGGGGCTCGAGTAAGAACTATGCACAAGTCCGCATGTGACTACTCCTGCATTGCACGTGGTGAGATGGAATAGTAAGGCGGAGGAGGCTGAGCCCGATAAATTGTGGGCTTTGCAGCAGCCCAGTTGGAGGATGAATACCAAGGGAGCACTATACTTGGGCTTTTTCCCTGCTCTTGAGATCAAAGGCTGCTGTGCTCTAGTGGAGCGCCGCTCTAGTGTGATGGCTGTCTCGAATAGGGTTAGCAGCCATCGCTAGAGACTAAACCACCAGGTCGACAGCCGGGCGTAAAGGGTAAATGAATAAATAGGGCTCTTTCCACGCCTACTGGAAGACTCTCTCATTCTCGCCATCATCACCGCCATCATATGCTTCGCACCAGTTCATCGATACAAGGTTTGTCCTGACCAGCCCAAGCTTCCAAGCCTGTAACTCGCCGTGTACCACGTACTACATGCCCGGCAGTGCAGGACCTATACACTGGCGGCCTCAGGGCCTTTCCACACGCTGTCAAGCCTGATTTTAACGTTCTGCCATGTTCTAGAAGTGCATAATCTATAATACCACCCGATATAAACACCCGCATTGTCTCTGCCAAGCTCAGTCTGCCGCCATATTACCAACGCCTTGAATCAAGCCTGCTGTGCCGTCTGACTGGACCGACGACTGCTACTCTACAGGCATCCAAGTCCAAGTGTACTTGGATACATACTCTGCTGCCAGCACAAATTCAAAACCCGCTCGCTGCCCCGTGCTTGGAACCCTGGTTTCGTGTAGACCTTGCCATCCCCATTCCCACACTATCCCCTGTTTCTTTGAGACTTTCCAAATACTCTGCACTTTGTTTCTATTTCACCTTCACCCATCAAAAATGAAGATTTCTGCGCTTTCAGTAGTTCTCACGCTCTGCAGCGCGCCATTCGTACACGCTGTGGCAGTTCCTGATGTCGCTAGCGACTCCGCTTCTCTTGCTCTGCGCGATGCTTCTGCCCCCGGTGAAGACTCAGTCATTACCGATCTATGGAAGCGTCGCGGAGGCGGCGGCAGTGGTAGTCGCGGAGGCAGTTCGAGTGGAGGTAGGTCCGGCAGCAGTCGTGGTTCCAGCAGTCGCGGCTCCAGTAGTCGTGGCTCCAGCAGTCGTGGTGGCAGCTCAAGCAGCTCGGGCAATAGAGGCTCGAGCAGTACGTCCCAGGCTTCAGTCATATCACTGGCTCACAGTTCCGCATCAGACCCATATGCGCCCGCTCTTGCGACGCGTCTGTTCCTTGCGCTTCTGCGCGACAGTTAATTGTTTACCCAAGACTGGCTTTCCTGACACATGCATCTACAATAGGCTCTCGAAGCGGCAGTGGTAGTAGTTCTTCGTCTTCTAGAGGGTTCGTCCATCCCCCCTCCCCGCCACTCTTGTCGCGCACATACCACATAGGACTTCTTTTTACTAACAATCTCTACAGCACCGGCTCTCCTCGAACATTCGGCGGCGGCAACTATTACGCCGGCGGCGCCGCTGCTCCCTACCGCTCCGGCACTAGATCGGCCGCCGGCCTCCCTGCTGCATTCTTTGCCATCGGTCTGCTGTCCTTCTGGCCCGCGCTCTGGCTGACCAACGCCTACCTATACAACTATCCCGGTTCCTTCCGCTACAACTTCCACAACCAGTCCAGCAATGCCAATGAGAGTCTGCCTGTGGTGTGCGCCTGCGCCGAATACTCTCTCTGCGGCTGCGACGAAAACAACTCTACGACGTACCTCGACTCCCTTGTCGGCAACGGCTCTTACTCGGGTCTCAACAGCAGCGTCGTTGGTGTTGCCAATGTCAACGGCACCAAGACCCTGCTTGTCAATGGCACCCTATCAAACGATACCACTGTTCCGTCTGAGGATGAAGATGAGGATAGCAACAGCATGGCTCTCATGAACACTCCTACTGGTCTCCTTGGCTACTGGCCAGTCGCCTTGGCAGCTTTTTCTGTCACCTATCTCCTTTAAATCACTCGCTACTTCGCCCAGAGCAATCCATAGACGACACCTACTTCCCATGACATTTGATTTGTACATATTGGCTTCTCTTTTTTCCTGTTTATTATTTTGTTAAGCACCCCCGTGGTTTTTGGTAGCCGATCGGCGCAACTTCACTCTTTTTATCACCATCCAATCAGACTTTGTCTCTTTACTGTCATGGAGGTTCCCAATATATCATCTGCACCGCACAATTCCGCAAAGATTTTCCAGTGATTGATGTCAGTTTCGCAAATGATAGGCCCGACCGCACGCTTGGGCAGCACTACTAATTATTAAATCTTTTTCTCCACAACATGAAACATAATAGATGTTAGGCGCACTAGGGTCAGGGTCAGGCTCGAGAAAGTGAACAACAACCCTGATCAGATAACAACAATCTCTTATCGATAAGAGCTTGCATCAGAAATTTTGTACCTCGCGACAAAGCACTAGTTACAAACTCCATCAAATTGAGTTGCCCGTAGGTCTTCGGCTGTCTCATGTCGCAAACGCAATATCCGTTCTTCAAACTCCCCACACCGTTCGTTATTGTTTATTTCTAAGTTCTGCCACTCGTTTACGGTCTTCCGCATCCTGCTTCTATTCCTCTCCAATCATATCGGGCACCACCAACCGCAATGAACGCGCATGCCATCCTCACCTCCCACGGCTGGCGGGGCACCGGCCATACCCTCCACGCCAACAATGACCAGATCGGCATTGCCAAGCCTCTTTTGGTGAAGCACAAGAAGGACAATAGTGGCCTCGGCACGTCCAACTTCATCACCGACCAATGGTGGTTGAGCGCCATTGACGAGCAGCTCAAGGGCCTTGACACCACCAGTGGCAAGCCTGTGCAAACTGTCAAAACCGGCATGCTGGGTCGCCTGGATCGCAGAGTACAGCGCTACGCGCTCTACGACTCATTTGTTAGAGGCGAGACGCTGGAAAGCACACTCAACAAGAACAAAGAAAAGGCAGAGTCCGCTCCCACGACAACCCAAAATCCCACAACGAAGACGAAGACGAAATCCGATAAAAGAAAGAGCCGAAGCTCCTCTTCCTCAATATCCAAGTCCAAGTCCTCCTCTGTTTCTTCCTCTTCACTGTCGCCCTCATCGGATAGCGCCTCCGAGTCTATATCTCCCGCTCCCTCAGGGAAAGAATCCAAAGAGGAGTGCCGCGCACGCAAACAAGCAAAACGCCTTCGCAAGGCAGAAAAGGCGGCAAGAAAAGAAGCTAAGTTGAAACGAAAGCGGGAGAAAGTAGCCAAGCGCCAGGCCAAAGAGGAAAAGCGGACAAAAAAGCGCCAGCTTGCGAATGACAAGGCAGAAAGAAGGGCGCTGAAGCTGGCTAAACGTGCGGCGACATAATGCAGTGATACAAGCACTGGTCCAAATCAAAGTTTGTTTCTATTTCGTTGTGAGCATGAATCTACTGATAGAAGGCGGTCTTGGGTTTTCGTGTGGGCTTTTTTCTTTCCTCTTTGCTTCTCATGTACATACGTGTATTTGGGTTCAAATATGCACCATCCTAGCGGTTCTTTCGGCGTTTTTCATACAGGTAGCATTGGTATATAAAAACAAAAAGTCTTCCGTTTCTTGAAATAACCACTCTTCACTTCTTGGTGCATATTCACAGTCATGTCAGTTTGGGAAGCTTACCAGGCTTGTTAGAAAGCAACCACGGTCTGCTATCCCAGAACTCGTCCTTGATGATGTCGAGATGCTCAATGACGATGTGAGCCTTGGCTACCTTTTTCTTTTCCTTCTCCAACTGGCTCTTGGATTGAACAATAGGCTCGGTAATTTTCTCTATCTCGGCCACGACGTCATGGTTGCCAGGCTCGACCAGTTCGTACTACACTGTTGTTAGCAAAACTCGTGCAAAAATGGTTGAGACAAATAGGCCATGGACGACGTACATCGCGAAAGACAACACTGCCCTTCTTGAAAATCTGGGGCTCGTTGTTGTAGTTTATGCCAAACTGCGAAAACAAAATCTCGTTCTTGTCGGCCGCGAGTGTTCCCTTGAATAATGTCAGCCATTGACCACTTTAGTTTTCAAAGACGCAGTCAACGTACCGCAAGAGTCTTTTCGGCTTCTTTTGGCTCCATCCCACCCTGTTGCACCAGGGTCCAGAAGCATGTGTTGTAGAGGTTGTTGATGTGACCTAGTCTCAAGTCAGCGTTCTTGGCTCCATTACTCATGACGTTTTCTCGAGTTTCATACAATCAGCCTGTCTCCATGCAAGGTAATCTCTCAGGTTGAACACTGCCGGGTAGCATACAGCCCGGCCATCGAACCCTGGCAGCGGTGCTGTCAGTGGAATGTCTGGGAAGTGTTTCTGCCAGTGAAAAACATAGTTTGCAGTGAAAGTTGCCACTACGGTGGTAACCAGTTTACTGCATCGCGTATTAGCATGCGATTTTAGCCATAACGTTGCCGGGAGGCTTTACCTGGACCGCCGCTCAAAAAGAGTGGTGTTCTTATGGAAGACGAAACTGTATTCATCGCTTTGTCCGTAGGCAATGGTAATATCAGGAAGTTCGGAAACAACTGCCTTAGCCGCCACATTCATTAAATTGAGCGCGCGGATGTCGTTGGGCTTCTTGAACCCGTACTTGTGGCATAATCTTTGGTGTTCTTAGCAAACATTGTCATGGAAACCGCGGTATGCGCTAGGGTTATGGCTTACTTGGTAAACCCTCGACCGTCAATTCGAACCACAATCCATGTGTTCCTCAGAAGATGGTCAGGCTGCTCGAACATGCGAACATACTCAAATCTAGAGTGGCTGTTAGTGGGAAAGTGAGAGAGAGAGAGGAGATTGCTTAATACACACTTGGAATTCGCCATTTTATCGCTGTGGTTGCTGGGGGAGATTTTATATCAAGAACAATCTGCCAAGAAGATTTCGATGCCCCACCATGAAGGAACTTGGCAAAGTATCTTTTGTCGCATGTAATGAGTGGGTCTGGTAATCAGCGGCTTCAGCCTTGCCAGACTCTGATTCAGCCTTGCTCCATCCCGACAATTAAATTCCCATGCGCTGAAGAGCCGCCTCAAGAGCTAGAGGTGAAGTGCTTGTTGCGGGCTCTTTTCTGTTTCCACCAACTTGAGAGTATACATAGCACAGTACTACCAATTCGCCATGAATCTTCTCCTTTCCGACGACTACTTGCTTCAGGACTATCCCGAACACATTACCAATACCATCCGCTCCGGCCATGCGACATGTTTGCGCTTTAACTACAAAGGCGACTACCTCGCGTCGGGCCGAGCCGAAGGTACTGTTGTGGTGTGGGATCTGGATACTATGGGAAGTGCGCGCAAGTTGAGAGGCCACAACAAGACTATTAGCTCGCTGAGCTGGTCGCGATGCGGGCGGTATCTTCTGTCGGCATGTCGAGGGTGGAAGGCCATTTTATGGGATCTATATGATGGCAAACGTTTGCGCGAAGTGCGCTTCAGAGCTCCCGTGTATACGGCAGAGATCCACCCGAATAACCAGTAAGAATCGTATTGGAGGATGAGGAGACGGTGGTGGTGATTTGGCGCAGGTACGCAGGTACTCAGGTCTTGACTGACAGTATTAAACTAGTCTACTCTTCAATGTTTCATTGTACGAAGAACAGCCATTGCTAGTTGACGTCACCCATCCTGTTGACAAAAGAGATGTACTCCCTTCGATCAAGAAACGCGACACAACAGATCTCGACGCCGAAACCATAGAGAAACATGCGAAAGAAGACGCGAAACAAATGACAACAGCCATGATTTTCACATCCAACGGAGACCATATAATAGCCGGCACCAACAAGGGCAGGCTGAACCTCATTGACACGCTGACCCGCGAGATAATATACTCGGAAAAGGTGTGCGGCGGTGCCATCACAACGATGAAAATCACAGGCTCCGGAAAGGATCTTTTGGTGAACTCACAAGACCGTATCATCCGCACATTCAAATTGCCAAACCTGTCGTCAGAGCACCTCGACATTGACACGATACAATTGCCACTCGAGCACAAGTTCCAGGATGTGGTAAACAAGCTTTCGTGGAACCACGTCACATTCAGCGCTACTGGCGAGTATGTGGCAGCATCGACGTACAACAATCACGAACTTTACATCTGGGAACGCGGCCACGGCAGTCTGGTGCGCATGTTGGAAGGACCCAAAGAAGAACAGGGCACGATCGAGTGGCACCCGCACAAGGCGGTTTTGGCTGCGTGTGGACTGGAGACTGGCCGCATTTACATCTGGTCCGTGACAAGTCCGCAGAAATGGTCAGCGCTAGCACCAGACTTTGCGGAGGTTGAGGAAAATGTGGAGTATATCGAGCGAGAGGACGAGTTTGACATTTGGGCGCAAGAGGAAATCCACCAGCGACGACTGGATGCAGAAGACTCTGATGTGGATGTGCTGACGAAACCGCCGTCAAAGCTGTACGACGACTACGAGGACCAGTTCCTGATGCCGGTGTTGTTCAACCTGGGAGAAAGCGATAGCGAGGAGGAGTTTGTGGCTGTTTCAACGGGCACTATGCGGCGACGAAGTCCCGGCGAGGGCGAGGTAGCAGATGACGAGAAGCCAGCAGCACCGAAGAAGAAGGCCGGGCGTCCAAAGAGACGGTAGTAGCGTGTCGTGGATAAATTTGTGACCGATGATGGAGGTCATGTATGTAACCTAGCGGCAGCGTCGACGGAAATGGACCAGCGGGAGCCGTGATATCTGAAGCTAGGATATTCATTGCCTTTGGGGGTTCTCTGAACAGTGGGCAGAGCACGTTGGTGAGAGCAGGGCGAGACATGCAGTATATGTATGTAACGACATATGTACGTACATACATACATAGCTACGTACATATGTACAGAGACTTGTATGTACTTGGGCCAATTTGCCGGCAAGCAGAAACCAAGCAACATGCGGCCCGCTGGTAGACAACAGAAGACGTTCTAGAAAAAAAAGAAAAAAAAGCCAACCCAGTTGCAGGGATGGTGACTGACGGGACCACCCAGCTTAAAGCTCCCTCCCTTCTAATAAGCTAGCTCTGGTTCTGGTTCTCGTTCTGGCTTGGCTAGTCGTCACGGTACTTAGTGGCTGTATATAATGAATAGTGTGGCCTGGCAGTTCGCCGCAGCCAGGCGTCTGCTTTCTTTTGGCTTTTTCGATTGCAAGTGGGGCTGACCGCTGACTAAAAAACGCCGAGTCGCTTTTGCTGGCTGGGTTTTCGACGTGCAAATTGTGCAGTAGCCAGGGGACGCGGTACTAGTACACAACAGCGCCAAATCCACGCGTGAAATAACGCGCCGTGCATGTACCAGTACCCACTGGCTTTCCTGTTTTAGCCTCCTTTTTGCCAGCCAGGCTGCCCAGCCGCACCCAGGACGAGGCCAAAGTCCCAGCCAGGCTGGACTTATTACTGTCGCCCTGTCCGCTGCCGTAAATTTTGCAAACTTCCCCCCAACAACGTCTTTTGTACACAAAACTATTCATCGCCTACACGACACGATCGAGCCGAAACACCTGGATTCCATTGACCGTGGAATCTCCGAATCGATATCTCGTGATTCCGACCCCTTTCGCCCTCTGCGCCTGCTTTAGTGGCCTCTCCCGCGCTCAAATTGGCCGACAAGGCCTGGCAGAGAGGTACTGCTTCGCTTCGTGATCCATCGCTGGGAACACGCAGCCTTCCAGGCCATCGCTTTTTTCCTTGCCATCAGTTTCCTGCCGCGTGCCATCGTCGTTGGCCTGCGCCCGAGTCTCGCTGCCGGCTGTGTCTTTGCCGCTTCATTTCTTCTTTTTGTTTTGTGTTTGTTCCCAAAAAATTGTGTATTGATACCGTTTTCTTCAGTCGTCTTTTTTTCTTCTCTTCTTTTTTTTTTTCGCGATACTTTGACTCCCACGAACGCGCCCATCCACGCGCCTGCCATTCTTTCATCATCATTTCGACCCTTTGCTATCCATTATCAACCGCGATTTCGCATCGCCGACTCTTTGCGAAACCGAGAACATATACCGAGAAAAATCCACGCCCCTAATTCGAACTCGCCGCACCCCCAAAAATGGCGAACCTCTACTTTACGCATTCCAGCGCTCCGCTCAAGACGGTGCAAGAAATCCAATTCGGTATCTTGCCGCCTGATGAGATTAAAAACATGAGTGTCTGCCACATCCTCTATCCCGAGACCATGGACGAAATGCGCCTCAAGCCCCGCGAAGGTGGCCTCAACGACCCTCTTCTCGGCTCCATCGACCGCCAGTTCAAGTGCAAAACCTGTGGCCAGTCCATGGGCGAGTGTCCCGGCCACTTTGGCCACATTGAGCTCGCGAAACCCGTGTATCATCCCGGCTTCATCAAGAAGGTTAAGAAGGTGTTGGAGATTGTCTGCCATAACTGCAGCAAGGTCAAGGCCGACAGAGTTAGTCTCTCACACCTCCTTGCAATTTTTTTGAGTTACTCAAGCTGGCCTGTTTACTAACAAACTGGAATAGAGCGACCCTGACTTTGTCAGAGCCGTGGGCACCCGCGAACCAAAGGCACGTTTCCACCGCGTCTGGGAAATCTGCAAGAAAAAGAGGATTTGTGATAACTCCGACCATGAATCAAATGCTGCCGATGACACCTTTTTGCCTGCCGGCAAGACCAAAGCTCCCGTCAACCACGGTGGCTGTGGTAACTATGCTCCCGAGGTCCGTCACCAGGGCCTAACCATCAGTGCCAAGGCCGAGAACACCAACGAAGAGGGTGGTGGAGGTCCGCGTAAAAAGGATCTTGTCCCTATCACTGCTGAGCAAGCCATGAACATTATGCGCCGCATTTCAGACGAAGACTTGCGTGATATGGGTCTCAACATTGATTACGCTCGCCCTGAGTGGATGGTCGTCACTGTCTTGCCAGTACCCCCTCCCCCTGTGCGGCCCAGTGTTTCCATGGATGGTACTGGTACTGGCATGAGAAACGAAGATGATTTGACCTACAAGCTCGGTGACATTATCCGCGCCAACTCAAACGTCAAGCAGGCCATGCGCGAGGGTTCTCCCATGCATATCCAACGCGATTTTACCGAGCTGCTTCAGTATCACGTTGCTACATACATGGACAATGACATAGCTGGTCAGCCTCGTGCTTTGCAAAAGAGCGGACGTCCTGTCAAGGCTATTCGTGGGCGTTTGAAGGGCAAAGAAGGTCGTCTCCGTGGTAACCTGATGGGTAAGCGTGTTGACTTTTCCGCGCGTACTGTCATCACTGGTGATGCCAACCTGTCATTGGACGAAGTCGGTGTTCCCCGGAGTATTGCCCGTACGCTCACATACCCCGAGACTGTTACTCCCTACAACATCAGCAAGCTCCATGAGCTTGTAGAAAACGGCCCTAACGAGCACCCTGGTGCTAAGTATGTTATTCGGTCAGACGGCACGCGCATTGACTTGCGCCATCACAAGCGCGCCGGCCAAATTTCTCTCGAGTATGGCTGGAAGGTGGAGCGCCATTTGATGACCGGCGATTATATTGTCTTCAACCGTCAGCCTTCCCTGCACAAGGAGTCGATGATGGGGCATCGTGTTCGTGTCATGCCTTACTCGACCTTCCGCTTAAACCTGTCTGTGACTTCCCCCTACAACGCTGATTTTGACGGTGATGAAATGAACCTTCACGTTCCCCAGAGTGAAGAGACCCGCGCAGAAATCAAGGAACTCTGCATGGTGCCTCTCAATATTGTCTCTCCCCAAAGAAACGGTCCTCTTATGGGTATTGTGCAAGACTCTTTAGCCGGTGTTTACAAAATGTGTCGTCGTGATACCTTCATGAACAAGGAGCAAATCATGAACTGTCTTCTTTGGGTTCCCGGCTGGGATGGTATTATCCCGCAACCTGCAATTCTCAAGCCCCGTCCCCGTTGGACTGGCAAGCAGTTGATCAGCATGATCATTCCTTCTGCAATCAGCTTATGGACCAAACCTGATAACGGCCTTCACAACCCTCTGGCCGATGATGGTGTTCTTGTTCAATCCGGTGAACTGCTTTATGGCCTGTTGACAAAGAAGACTGTCGGAGCTTCCAGTGGTGGTATTGTGCATCTAGCTTACAACGAGCTTGGCCCTGGTGGTGCAATGGCATTTTTAGTCGGTGTGCAACAAGTTGTTAGCTACTGGCTTTTGCAAAACGGTCACAGTATTGGCATTGGTGATACGATCCCCGACAAGGTTACCATCGAGAAGGTCCAAAAGCATATTAACGAAGCCAAGGACCAGGTCGAGGATCTCACCAACCAAGCTACCAGTAACAAGCTTGAAGCCTTGCCTGGTATGAACGTCCGCGAGACCTTTGAAAACAAGGTTTCTATGGCCCTCAACAAAGCCCGTGATGACGCTGGTAAAACTACTCAAGCGTCTCTGAAGGATCTCAACAACGCCGTCACCATGTCGGCCTCTGGTTCCAAGGGTTCAACCATCAACATTTCACAGATGACAGCTCTGGTCGGTCAGCAAATTGTTGAAGGTAAACGTATTCCCTTCGGTTTCAAGTACCGTACCTTGCCGCACTTCACCAAGGACGATTACTCTCCCGAGGCCCGTGGCTTTGTTGAGAACTCATACCTTCGTGGTCTTACTCCCAGTGAATTCTTTTTCCACGCTATGGCTGGTCGTGAAGGTCTTATTGACACTGCTGTCAAAACTGCCGAGACTGGTTACATCCAGCGTCGTCTGGTCAAAGCTCTTGAAGATGTGAGCGCAAAGTACGATGGTACTGTCCGCAACTCACTGGGCGACATTGTACAGTTCCTGTACGGTGAGGATGGTTTGGATGGCATTCATATTGAGAAGCAGCGCATGGACCATGTGAACATCGGCAACTCTGCTTTTGAGAAGCTTTTCCGAGTCGATGTTATGTCTAATGACGCGACCGAGAATGCCAAAATTGTCGAGTCTCTTGAGTCCGGCCGTGAGCTTCTGGGGGATCCTGAAGTCCAAAATCTTTTGGACGAGGAGCTGGAATCCCTCAAGAACGATCGCACACTTGTCCGTTCCGTCAACGTCAAGGGCGAAGACTCTCTGCAGCTACCTCTAAATGTCGTTCGTATCATTGACATGGCTGCCAGTCAGTTCCACATTACTACATCCAACCGCAGTGATCTTCGCCCCGAAGATGTTGTCCCTGCCGTGCGTGACATGCTTAACCGGATGTCGATTGTTCGTGGAGGCGATCCCATTTCTCAAGAGGCTGATCGTAATGCTACTATCTTGTTCAAGGCCCAACTTCGGTCTCGCCTTTCCTTTAAACGTGTTGCCATGGACAGGCGTCTTAACAAATTGGCTTTTGCCCATATTCTCGGTGATCTTCAAACACGCTGGGACAAAGCCTTCATCAACCCGGGTGAGATGGTTGGTGTTCTCGCTGCTCAGTCTATTGGTGAGCCCGCTACTCAGATGACCTTGAACACATTCCATTTCGCTGGTGTGTCTTCTAAGAACGTTACCCTGGGTGTACCCCGTCTGAAGGAAATTCTTAATCTGGCCACAAACATCAAGACACCTTCTATGCAGGTTTTCTTGGACAGCTCTAATGCTAGCCAGGAAGATGCCAAGAATCTGCGTAGCGTTGTCGAATACACCAACCTCCGCTCCGTAACGGCTATGACTGAGATCTTTTACGATCCTATTGTGACTAGCACCAACATCCCTGCTGACATGGACATGATTGAGTCATTCTTCCTTATTCCCGACGACAGTGACCACTCCAATGGTCGGCAGTCAAGATGGCTTCTCCGTATCACTCTCGATCGCCAGAAGATGCTTGACAAGGGTCTCAAGATTGAGGATGTTGGCAACAGAATCAAATCCGAGTATCCAAATGACTTGGCTGTTATCTTCAGCGACAACAACGCCGAGGAACAGGTCATTCGTATTCGTTCCATTAAGGATGATGCCGACAAAGACGAGGATGATGGCAGTGCTATTGAAGATGATGTTATGCTCAAGCGTTTGGAAGCCCACTTGCTGGACTCGCTTACTTTGCGAGGTGTTCCTGGCATTGAGAAGGCCTTCCTGACTAAGGGCACTATTCTTGTGGAGGACAATAAGGGCGCTCTCATTGCCTCCAAGTCAGATCCCATTTGCGCTGAATGGTACTTGGATACCTCAGGATCGGCTCTCCGTGAGGTTCTGGTTGTTGACGGTATTGATACCAAACGCACCTACACGAACTCGATCTGGCAGGTGTTTGAGGTGTTTGGTATTGAAGCTGCTCGCTCAGCCCTCTGTCGCGAGTTGACTAACGTGTTGGCTTTCGATGGTTCCTATGTCAACCATCGCCATATTGCCCTACTAGTTGATGTCATGACCTACCGTGGTACTATTGCTGCTGTTACACGTCATGGCATCAACCGTGCTGATACTGGTGCACTCATGCGTTGTTCATTCGAAGAGACCGTGGAGATTTTGCTGGATGCTGCTTCCAGTGGTGAACTTGACGACTGCCGTGGTATCTCTGAGAACGTCATGCTCGGTCAACTTGCTCCCATGGGTACTGGTGCTTTTGAGGTGCAGTTGGATCTGAAGATGCTCCAGACTGTTATTTCTGATAACAACCGCATGGGTGTCATGGCAGGCATGCCTACTTCCAACGACTCGCTCGATGGCGCTGCCACTCCTTACGACTCTGGCTCACCCATGAGAGACAGTGGCTACACAAGTGTTGGTGCTGACATGGGCAACTTCTCGCCCATTGTTGCTGCAGGCAATGAGTCCCCCGCTGGCCTGGGTACTGAGTACGGTGGCCCCAGTGGATACCGCTCTGGTATGCAGAGTCCTGGATTCTCTGGCATGTCGCCCAACCCGTACTCAACATCCCCGACGTCGCCGCTCAACGCCATGTACTCTCCTACTTCTCCCAGTGGCTCGTACTCTCCCACCTCCCCCATGTCGTCTATGGCTGGCCGTTATAGCACTTCTCCGTCATTCAGCCCGTCATCGCCTTCATTCTCTCCTACTTCGCCAATGATGCGCCCGACGAGTCCTGCCAGCCCCAACTACAGCCCGACGTCACCCAGCTACTCGCCAACTTCGCCGGCTGCGCGCCACTACTCCCCAACGTCACCGCAGTTCAACTCTCCTACATCTCCCAACTACTCTCCTGCGTCGCCTAATTATAGCCCTGCGTCGCCGAACCTCCATGGCCCTGGGGCGACTTCTCCTTCCTACTCCCCTGCGTCGCCCACGTGGTCGCCGACCTCCCCGCAGGCCTACTCTCCCACGAGCCCGACCTTCCAGCGTAGCCCAGGAGCTCAAGCTTCTCCCACGAGCCCCAGCTACTCGCCCACGTCACCTCAGTGGTCCCCTAGAACGCCTGGCCATCCTGGCCAAGGTTCTGGCTCTGGCGGTCACCAATAGTAAGTTTTTCTACCGTTCGGTCTTGTTTTGTTCTTCAAGATGGATAGCAGGTAGACTAACGAAAATTTACTCTCCGTGCAGAATTACAAATCTGCAAAGTCTCGCCAGCATACAGAAGATGGACATGTAATATGACGCGATGCCGGCTGTCGTAACTTTTTTTTCTCACTTTCAAAGTATTGTTTGCATTTACGTTGGCTGTTCTTTTTCTGCTTTTTCTTACTCTTGTTCCTGCTCACTTGGTTTTGCCCCCCTTTTTTTCTTACTTCCAAGGCATCAAGCCGTCTGTGTTCGTTTTGCCTCAACATCTCTTTTTACCTCTGTTTTATTCTGGCGTGATGCGATGGCTGTTTCTTTTTATCTTGTTTTTTTCTCCGGTTTTCTTCTTTTACGCACTTTATGCTATAGACTCTTTTCAAAATCAGAGAGCACCCTTCAGGCACAAATTTTGTCCGGACTCCAAGACCAGAAATAATGCATGTACTTTGTCATGATTATCTCCGATGGTGTGTAGGGCTGGTCTCGTTTCCTTGGTTGGCTGGATACAGCTAACTAGTTTGGAGGGGGCCAGGGGGCGGTTAAAGAACCCCTCAATCCACAAGCCCAGTCCTACCGCCCAACTCGACAGCCTGCAGACACTGGGCTATTTCGGCCTGGGGCTTCGAATGATTTACGTGGCTTTGTAGAAGCAAAGATAGTGGTGGAGAGGGGAATTGCACAAACGAAAGGAGCGGCCTTGGTCGGCTATAGCCACGCATGTCCTATTATTTCACAAACCAACTATACTCTTTGTTAATCGCAGACACCATTTTTGCAGGACGTCCAGGTGGGCCCTGAACTTGTATGTGCTTATATTATAGCAAGCACCGTGTTGGCGGTGCAGCAGACGAAACCCGCGCAGGATCAATCGCCAAACGCCAGCAGCAGTGTCGATGAAAGGGCGGCCAAGAAGGAATCCAGCAAGGGGCCGACCGAGTAGCGGACGAGGGAGCGGAGGGGGCATGTGCATGAATGAAGCTAGAAGTCTTTGGACGCGGTGGAACAATGTGTGGGAGAGAGTGTGTGGGTGTAATATAGCACGTACTTGTATTATACAAGTATACATACATCATGTATGCTATATTAGCCCAGTATGATACGTCACTCGTGCCGCTGTCAGAATCAGAAAGTTACGGCTTGTGGGACTCGAACCGCTGGTATTTGCTAGAAGAAAGTCCAAGCTTTGTAGTCCGTCGAAACTCGGGAGGTGGCAACTTGCTGGCGTTATGCATGGCGAGAGGGGCGAAGGAGAGGAGAGAGGGGAAAAAGGAGAAGATGAAGAGGCAGAGTCGAATGCGTGTGTGTGTGTGTGTGTGTGTGTGTGTGTGTGTGTGTGTGTGTGTGTGTGTGTGTGTGTGTGTGTGTGTGTGTGTGTGTGTGTTTCTGGATCTGGATCTGTATATGTGTGTATACATATGAATGTATATCTGTTCAAGTATGTACATAGTTACATGGTCAACATCTGTTTGGGCTTCTCGATCTGTATGTGGTAAGTACGTAAACAGCTTGAGCACCTGTATGTATGGATGTAGATATGTCCATACATGTCGTAGGTTGTTGCCTTGTTGCTTTGGGGAGGCCCGCTTATTGTTTCTCGGAATCCTTTTGGTTGGACTTGCAGACGCAGTTGCCCTACCCTGCTATCACCATGCACTACGTGTGCAGTCATGTCGTTTATCTTTTTTTTTCTTCTATTTTTTTCTATTTTCCGACAAATCAACGTTGGCACAAGGTGGTAGTGGGCCTTTATCTAGACGAATCACCGAAGCCGAAGGAGAAGCAGGATAAAGTCGCATATGCACGCCCAGATAACCACACGGGCAAAGCCACAGAGCAGGAAAGAAATACATAATGACAATATAACTAGTTGGTTATATGTAGTCAGCTATAAAAAAAAAAAGAGACAAGACAGCCACGAGAAGAGAGGGAGAGGGGCTTAGTACTTTTTTCGCTCTCGGTCTGTATCGGGCCGGGAAAACTAATGCGCCTTGCTTTCTCTCGTGTGCCAACCCAGAAAGAAAAAAGAAAGCATATCTGTACATACAAGCAAATCAACGTTGCAACCCGGGGTGCCTGGCCCAACGGGAACAAGAACCCTTGATTCCTTCCTTTTGTGACCAGCAGGCGAGAGGCCAGCTGATTGTGCTGCTTTCTTTTTTTGTTTACCTTCGAAATGAAACCTCCTTTGGGACGTAGAAAAACAAAAGGAAACACACACCCGCTTCCGCACATCCACAGCGAGAGACAAGTGGCTAACTGCTCCTGCAACCATCGCCAGATATGTCACTGTTGGTCAGAACTCAGAGTTTTCACAGCACACAGTATACACGTACGTTTCTCACTACACACGTATCCCCCCCTCCCCGCTCAACCTACCAATATGGGTGGCAGGTTGTGCTGTCCAAGTTTCCTGCTTGGGCCAATAGGGCAATAAGGCAGACCTTTGTGTTACATCGAGGTCAAAGTTTGCGCGACCCGCGTGACATGTCTTTTTTTTTCCTCATGTTGGTTGAACAACGCACTTTTGACCTTTTTCACCTTTTTTTTTCACGTTCCATTGGTGGATGCTACACTTCTGATTCGTCCCTTCTTTTTATCCTGTTTAATGCACACTCGTACGTCAATATTGACAGGCATACTATTTTGTACAACTTCACATGTTCATTTCAGTTGTTACCCAACGAGGACTTAGACAACCTTTTGTTGTATGGGAGTGAAGTCAAGTCATATTCGAGTCCTGGACGTCACATGTAAATGAGCTGACAAGTTCGATGGTTTGTAGTGAGGGTAACTACATAAATGCCCCATAACCAGAGGGATGAGACCACTGTCTTTGCCTTTCCCGTTTATCTCGTCTATGTACACATCAGTAGACAAATGTAAACGCCACACCAAGCAAAGAGGTTCAAACATCGCTTCAGCTAAAATCACGTGATGCTACGGATGACAGCGCCTCCATGCGGGCTAGTAGCATTACTGTCTCCGATTGGACCGAAATAGGCCAATATGGGCTTGTTTTTGCTACATGCTGTCATGGAAGACAGCGGCGTGCAGACACAGACAGAACAGGCACACAGGCACATTGACCCTGCTCTTTTTGCTCCTTTTGGCAGGGTCTATTGAACAGTATACTTGTGACGAGCTTGAAGAGAGCGAATACCGAGATTTTTGTTTGGAGAGGCGGGTGGGTAAAACAAAAGTGAAAGGGGAGGAGCGGAGGGCCCTGCAATATCCATCCGTGTGCATGCAAGAAGGACCACAAGCAGACAGGATCGGGTACTGAAGTAAATATATGGGGGCTGATATCCGCTTCAGTATAGACATGAGTAGACAGATACTCAAGACTGATCAATACAGTAAGAATAAGCGACTGTTGGATTGTAGCTTCTGTCTTTCGTCTTGCGCGCGGAGCTGTGCTCACAGGCGGTCTTGATGGAAGAACAGATGGAATGGGAATGCAGCGAAGCTTGAATCAGCAGTTTGCAATAAAGTTGTGTTGGTGCGTCGGCGGATGTGATGCTAGTTGTCGAGCACAGGCACACAGCAAGCATCACACAAGGCTCGTGGTCGGTTGTGGTGATGCTTTCCACTTGAGTCCCGTCCAAGGAAAAACCGCCGCAATAAATCCGACTGATCACTTTTATAGCGTCTGTCTGACAAAGAAAACAAGAACCCTTCCCTTGTTTCTTGTAGCTAGTGGAGTCGGCTACATCGCGGAATTCACATGAGCAAGCCCAAACTAGAAAATAACAAGGGATATGCCTGTTACGGCTGTAGGAGCGGCCATGGGGGGTGCGTGTGTGAGGATGTATCATACATACATCCAACATACATACATTGGCTGTTGGGCCATTTAAACATACAGTGAACAAGGCCTAGCCCAAATGAGAAAGAGGGGTAAATCTTGCCGTCACATACATACATACAGAACGCAGGGTGAGAGGGAAACCCCAAGGCGGGCCTTGTTTACCCGGACTGTCCTGGCTGTCCGTACTTTAGCTCTGAATGGCCTTTGCCTGGGTGCTTATGTTATGTGCACGCTGGTGACGATGCAACCAGCGATAGCAGCGGCGGACACAGAGAAGAAACACAAAACGATTTAGATAGCACAGCGAGGCAGAACGAACACTAGCAGAGAAACAAAAAACCACACCATGCAAGGGCGAAAAATAAGATTTATTCAACGAAGAAAAGAAGCAGGGCGGCAAAAAAAAAAAGGACAGCGCAAGACCAAAATCAGCAACCGTCCCCCCTTTGCTTCTGTCGTCTAGATATCGTACAAGATATTCAAGGGGTGGTATACACGCAGGCCGTGAATCCATTGCCTACTGCTCATTATGTAGGCGCACATGAAACAGGCTGACTAGAAAGAAAAAAAATCCCAACGCACGCAGACAAATACTGGTATAGAAAAGACACCACAAACATAAAGGGCAGAGCAAAGGGCAGGCGGCAAGGAACATAAAGAAAACGAGAAAGAGACAAGAGATAAGAAGTAAACAAAACAAAGGCCGTGGAGACAATTCACGGGTGAGGAGCAATCCTCAGCAGCACAAGAGAGATGATGGAGTAAGAAAAGAGAAAAAAAAAGAACGAGGAAAAGGCCGAGCTGAAAGGCCGGCGGTGGAAGACCGGGTTCTCCGTTATCCCCATGCAGTAGATTCTGCGTCATGAGTCTTGACATGTTGACTCAAGAGGGGGGACACGAAGAAGAAGGATAATAAAAAAACAATGCTGTGATACGCGCACGAGAATGGGGGTGGGGGGTATCGGCTAGACGGCCTGGTTGCAAAGGTCGACAGTCGGGCTGGCTCCCCCCCCCCCCCCGTCGTCTTGGATCAAGCCGGCGACTTACACGGACCGGACGCGGCTCGCCGTGTGTTAGTGACTCCCGGAACAGGTGACGGAGCAAACGTCGCCAGCATATGAATCTTGTTCGGCTACGGTGCAGCTGCCGCCGGACGCGCTGGTTGCGCACGGGCTGACCTTGACCCAAACAAAGCCGCAGGTGTAGTGGACGCGGTGGGCGGTACACATGATGGGAGGAGAAAGAGAGAGAAGGTTGTGATGGCGGAGCCGGCGAACGAGTGTGATGGAAATAAATGAGATAGATGTTCACTAGGGAGGGCGTCAGAAGAATGCAAAGGTAGTCGCAGAGAAAAAGGGAGGCGAGAGAGAGAGATATCGAAGAAGATGGTGAGGATAGGGCGGATAGCAGAGATCAGAGACCGGTGGAGGTGGAGTGGTTGCTGGCTTTATATATGCAGTGGTCTATCCCGACGGTTCGGTATCATGGAGGCTGATCGATGTGGTCAACACCAAGACGAACAGTGTGGGAAAGGGAGGAACAAGGGCAGCGGTAGAGGAAAAGGCCCAGGTTAAAACTTGTGCAGGAGGGAGCAGACAGTAGGAGGTGTCGTTGAAAGAGGCTGTCGGGCAAGGCACACGGGTCAAACTATCACCTTTGCCTTTAGGTACAAAACGGTAGGTTAATAAAGAGCATGTAAGCAAAGGAGAAAAGGCAAAAGGGAAAACAAGAGCAAAGGAGAGTATGACTAGTTTAAGCCGGCCAATGGCTACAAGAGAAATGATAGAAGTTTTAGCAACTGAAAAGAGAAGAAAATGAAAATGAAAAATTGCAATAAAATTGCAAGAGACAGTAGCTAGAAGAAAAAAGAAATCAGCATAAAATTCATCTGGAGAGCAATAAAACGGAGAATTAAGCCCAACTAGTGAAAAGAACAAGAGAAAAACTCAGCAAGGAATTAAGGAACAGGAAAAAAGGAACAGGAAAGCGAAACGCGCAGGTTGTGTGTGTATGTGGGAAAGGGAAGAAAGAAGGAGGGGATGGCTGTATAGCTGCAGGTGTTAAGAGAGATCAAAGAAGCCAACTTTTTTTTCATCAGAAAAGGGAAGAAGACTGACTGTGACTGCAATGCTCGAAACAGTATGTCAAATCAAGCTCACAAATCAGACGAAACAACCCAAAAAGACACACAATCAAGGGCTGTCAGCCTCAGACAACATCCCTTCTCCCATCATGTCCGACCTCCGAGCTCGTTGGTAAGGACGAGTATGCTGTTGGCTGCCAGTTTTCCGCATGTTGGCTTTTTTGTGGCTTCAGCTATTCGAAAGCTATACAGCTTGCCTCCCTAGCTCGCTGTTCTAAACATGATCGCAAAATCGAGAGGGGGGTGTTGTTTCCACCAGTAGTTCGTCTGCCTCTCGCCCCCCCCCCCCCCCTTGATTTTTTTGTTTTAACGTCTGTGGTTTTTTTTGCTCTGGACACCTTGCGACACAATGTGACAGACAACACTGCCTCCTGCGCCGTCTGTGCTTCAGTTCATGGAGTGGGCTTCTGGATGGATGGATGCTTGAGCCATCGCACTACATCCTTGCATGCTTCCTCGGCTTAGCTCTTGCGCAGGCAACTGACTACGCACCACTCAACACAGCAGAGGTCCCGTCATGGTCGAGCGAGCGTGTCAAGAACAAGTTCTAGAGCCTCTTGGTCGTATGTGTGTCTCCTGCTGCCATGCCAAAATCATCAGACGACTGCCGCTGTCAAACCATCAACGGGATTGATTGATTGGTTGATTGATAATGATAGGTTGTCGAGACTTACACCGTCACGCTCCTGCCTGTTTTGCTCCAGTTCATCCCGAGTCGCTGTCTCAAAGGCAACTGCCCTTTCTTTCTTTAACTACTCAGCATTAGTGTAAGAAGTTGCTGCATGCTCTGGTTTGCTTGCAATAGGGCTACTAATGTTCAGCAATTACTCCCTCCCTCGAGAATAACCTCCAAGACTAGCTTGTATCAAAGAACGCAATTGCGATTCAGCGCCCCTGCACTATTTCTTTTCCCCGTCTCTTCTCTTCTCTTCCTCAATTCTTACATCCGCGTCTCCTCATGTTTCTGTTTATTTCCTTTTTATTTCCTGCGTCGGCTGCTGGCCGTCTTCTCGTTGATCTCCACCCGAGTCTATCGTCTTGTTCTAGCCACTCCAGCTGAGCTTTTCCCCCTCTCCCGGACCTCGCCAAGTGCACACTCCATGTATCAAAGTGCAAGCAGTATGTATACGTCCTACACTTGCATGTGTATGCAAGCTGCTCGAAACTCATTTAGTATCAACGGCTTGCGTCTTGCTTTTTGTCATTGGTGCCTATGAGACAAGCTTGGCTATACCAGTAGTAATCGGCACGCCTCGTTAAGATCTGCCAAAACATCAACATCCTGGACGTCTAGCCTGTTCATGGAACCCCTGCCGTCGCTTAACACACACACCCATCGCCATCCCCATTCAGTACGGCTACAAACAAGTATGTATGTATGTACTTTCAGCTGGCTGGCGATGCCAACTTGCTTTGCTCTTTTCAAGATAACAATGGCCTGAGACTGTCTGGTCTGACTATGATGCGCTTCCAAGTCAAGTCCTGCATTTCAATACAGGCCAATAACAACCAGCAATTGGTTCTTTGCCTTGCATGTAATGGTACGTTGGCGGGGTGGCCAATCCTCGCATCCCTCTGGCCCTTATTTCTTTTTTTTTTTCCCTTTTTGCTTCTGTTCCCGGTCTGCGTCCGTAGATGGGCCTCTTGCTCCGGCCCTCTATTCTTTAGTGTAGTCTGTGCATAAATAGCCTAGAGACTACAGGAGGCGGTTGTTACACGTCGGGACAGCTACAGCTAAAGCTGGTGACATGCTGTTCTTTCGGCCCCTCGCTGAAAATAGCGAGAATCAACGTTAGACGTCCCTCGGCACGTTAGGAAGGAGCCTGCACAACCAACGAGGTAATTGTCTGAGTAGGAAGTGCCAGCTGCAGACTCAACAAGATAGCGTAGTTGCTAGTTGGCCAGGCAGTCTAGAAGCCCTCACGGAACGAAGTCAGAAGCACAGGCAAGCGGCGCGAGGAAATGCCGACCTAGGCTCCCTTTTTCTTTCCTCACACACACGTAACGTAGATCCTTTTCTCTCACTCTACTTTCTTTTTCCTTTTTTTACCTCCCTCTCTTAATATCTGTAGTCGAGGATAAGCGAACTTTACCGAACCTGTCGAGCACCCACGCATTCAGACAACAACCATGTCGTATATAATACCCACTGTAGTTGCATATATGTGTACAAACCTCTTCTCTCCCTCAGTAACTAGCTAGTTACGGGAAACACTTAACTGCCAGGAAATGACAGAACTCATATCCAATCGCGTCGCCTCTGTCTCCAATGCTTGTCAGATATCAACTCGGCACTCATCTGGTTTTAAGCCCTACCGTCCCGTTTTTGCTTTTGCTGCGGTACTTTATACAAAGCATGCCATGCCATGTCCGTATTCCGTGTGTTGCTCGCTGTAGGTTTAGTTAATGTTAGCTATCTCCCTTGATCCATGCGTCACCGTGTCTCATTGTACCACGGCAAGCAGGCAACGTCAACAACCAAAAACCTTCTTGCGCTCCGGAACAGGCTTTCCGCTTCGGTGAGTCCGAGCTTCAAGGTCTTTTCTTCTTCTTACCCCCACCTCTACCCTGCTCCATGTACAAGTGTATACGGAGGCATTCGACTCCCCCTCCCTCCCTCATCATCATATCTCCAGCTACGCACAAGTACAAGCATACAGGTACAAGGATACATTTCTCTCAAGAGACAGGGACCGGAATCCTCGGGCAAAAAAAGAACGCCCTACAATGCAAATTCAGGACACCACATGCTCAAAGGAACCAGCGCTGAGAAACCAACTCACTGCAGGATCTAACCGTAGGTCTTGGTGTATGCCGAGTCTGCACAGAAGGCATCGTGACAATGTTCTAGTCGGTGTTCTATGAAACAGATCAATTTCAGAATGTGAGGGGATATGGGTCATGTACATAATCATGTATAATTACTTGTGTAAGTATTTATACTGCATGGCTACCCTCTCACAAAAGAGAGCCGGAGAGCCATCAACGAAACACTTCATCCATGGACAAAATTGACCACGGAAATTGTTTGTATTTTTTCGCAACTAAATGCTCCTCTGGTAATGTATGTATGTATCTGTAGCCCAGGTTGCATTGGCTTTGCCCTACCAGCCTACTATACCCAGGTTTCAAGGTGTGTGAGACGCTGCAGAAATACATACGCACGTTGGCCGTATCACTTTATCCAGCCGTGCGAAATGTAGATGTGACAAGACACATTGCAACTCCGTTTCCTTGTTTCCCAATCACCTTCGGTTCACATGTATCTTGCCGTATCCTGTCACAGCCGTCATCCCGCCCGCCAAGCGCCCTGAATAATCACGTGCGTGGACTTATGTCTATTAGTCGGTTGTACTAGCCCACTTGTTAAATGTCATCCAGCAAGCCATCAAGCCGAGGCCACTCCCCCCCCCCCCCCCCCCCCCCGAACCCTGTATATTCCATGCTTGTGCTTTTACAAGTAGACCTGATAACGACAAACAAGGCTTCGTCTGCTTGGAATCAATCTTTGACATCTTGTGGCCTAACCCTGCTGCTGTTTTCCTTTGAGCCTACGCATGCATACAATGCATATATGCCTCTCATCCTTTCTCGGCCAGCGGGACAGTGTGTCTCCACCGTCTATGCATAATGCAAGAGGATATGTATGTATGTACTTGGGATTGTATAGCAAGAGCCTTCTGGCTGCATGCCAAATTTGCTGCTTGCACGTATGCAAGCACAAGGTTAGTCAGACTAAGTAGGAAGCAAGGCGCAGATATGAATAGTCGTATGAGCTTCCTCCGGAAAAGAGGGGCTGGGATTGGGAATCATGGTTGGTCTCCAACAAAGTAGTAGGTTAGGTTAGTGGTCGCGCGATATGCAGCCGGTGTGGTAGGGTTCAGGCCATGAGCCTATACAAATATCTGTGTATGTACATATGTAGACATACATGCATCCAAGTTCTGTAGGTGCTTGTATATGTGTATTCATATGCCATGGCTGCGAGCGTGTGTGCAGATATGCAAGTCCCCTACGTATGTATGTACAAACGTAATAGTGTACGCCATTGAATCCCTCCCCTTTATCACACAAGTCCATCTCAGCCTCACGGGATTCCTCAAAAGGGATGCAATATGCTCAGATCGACCACGGCTCAGTGTGTATGTGGCATAATTCCTAATTGCACTTCAGGAGCAGAGGCAAGCGCCAAAGAAGCATCCAGCCAGCACTATTGGAAGGCCTGTGTGATATGTCTCCGTTATTAATGGCATCTGGCTGTCTACCACTACAAGCATTGGTTAGCAACAGGGACCAAGGCTCCGGGAGAATAGCGAGGGAATCTGGCATTGTTTGGGGTATCCTTGATATGTCATGGATGCTCTGTCGACACATGTGGAGTTGGACAGGGCCAAGTTCATGGTAGCTTGGCCTAGGCGTTTTTGTCTCCGGCAAGGCAACAAGAGCGTCCTCCAGTCACAGCTTCAAGACGCTCTCAACAAGCCCTCCCGTGGCAATTTTCCGGAGGGATGTTGTTGTTGTTGTTGTTGTTGTTGAGTTGGCGTCAGTCCATTATTGCAGCTGGCGGGGGAAGGCCGACTCGTATTATTGGCTTCACAGCTGAGCTGGGTTCGTAATGTCGGCCTTCACACTCCAGCCTGGGGTTCGTGATATTAATGGCATGTTACTGGTGGGCTCAACAAAGCCCTTCTAGTGCGCGTAGGAACACGGTTCTAGAGTTTCAAAGGGTGGCCATGAGAGTTGGCCGAGCGAGCCACTTCGCCGAAGAACCTACAGTGCCTCGCACATGCCAGCGTTCCAGTTCCCCTCGTATATTAGAGCTATTATATAGTACTGTGTGATCCCACCCCTGTCAGGAGAATATATGCACTGTATTTCTGGGCGCACAAATCTGCACTACATTCGTCAGTAGCATAGAAACTGTGCTATATGCCGCGGCTTGACCTCAGCTCATCTTGTACACAGACAACGAAACAGGACTGTTTCAGCAGCTGACATCAGAGCCATTTAGTCAACAGTCCTCCAACTATCCAATGCCAGCTGAACTCTAGCATTTCCCAGCTCCTAAATCTCAACACCTAACCCCGCAACTTGCCCTCCTGACACTCTGTTCTTTTGTAGAGAGGAATGGCCTTCGTTCTGCCCCGGTCTTTCTCTGTAACATTGCTGCCCTGAGTCTGACATACAGAGTTTTCATGTTCCCCTCCCCCCCTTTGTAGTTGATCTTGCTTCTCTTGTCACATCACGGTGATATGCCCTCGAGTTAAGCCCTATCTTGTTCTCTCTTAGATGTGCTGTCACGTCAATGCCTACAAATACGTACCCCATTATTCTCCAGTTCATAAACCTTTGTTAGCTAAAGCTTACCCCATAGGCATCACATCACCCTCCTGACCAACCCTCCTGTACTCGTTCATGTACCGCTCTCATTTCGTGTATCTCGACAACTCGGCACCCAAATCCCCTGTTTTCTAGATCCTTGCAGCCAACTAATACAGGATGGCACCTATATGTCTGTATGTATGTATGTACATGTATGTATGTGTGTGCATTTACAGGCTGGTTGTTTGCGGTGACGAAGACCCCTCAGACCTTATAGAAGTATGTATACACTTCTCTATGCAGCATCGGTTTCGAGGCATGGCCTGGTCCTTTCGCCCGCCACTATTAGTGGGTTGAGTTGTGTGGCCAAGGTACCCTACTTCCACCACAAAGCCCCTTCGTAAATCCTTTTTCACCTCCTCCTAGCCATTCCCCGGTGTCTTCTAGATGCATGAGGCGTATCAACTCTAACATGCCATTCAACCAACACCTTACTAGGAGTATCCATACATGGCTTCTTGTCAAGGCTCCGCAAATCTTGCAACCAACCAGCACATACACGCACACGCAGACGCACACATCGCTTACCAAATGCATTCCTTTTTGAATAAAGGCCGAATCCATATTGCCATTACAAGATCTTTCCGCCGACTAACAGAGAGTCACTTATGTGCAACCACGCCCCTAGCTACCCACAAACACGACTTTTCAGATACAGTCGTTGGTTATATATGTATGTATACTTGAATCTACACCCATTATAGTACACACTCCATCACATAAACTGGCCATTCTCGTATCCCTGTCTACTCGGCTTGCAGCCTAATGCCAGGCCCTATCCTCCCGCCTTTGAGCATCCGTCAGAGTCACATTAGGATACTTGCATCATGGGAAAACTTCTGTGGGCTACATGTCTAACTACATCTTTTGATGATTGTAGGGTGTAACCCAAGATGCCTTTTTTCCCCTTCTGTCTGGCACAAGCTGTTTGTTGTGTCACATTCTGAACTCCACCGAGCCAGCTCATGCCTGTAGACTCAAGATTCTCCGTACCAGGAGTATCTTCCAGTCTGGGTGTGGCCGTAGCAGCCGTCTTTCAAGCATCTCAAGAAGCAAATCACATGTAGCCAAGAAGCCATGAAACATATCCGAACGCAATGGTTGTTCGTGAAGTTAAAGAGAAAGAGGAGAAGTCCTGCTGGGTTTACTTTGGCATTGATCCAAAGTGCAGCCTACACAACACAACGGTTAGGTCTACCCTACGCTCGCTCTCAGGAAACCAAAGCCGGGCTTTCTTCTTGCACTTCTTATCCCATCAACATTCTGCGGAAGTCCAAGTTCCATCTTGAGTATTAACACACTTGTGGTTGAATTGACCAATCACGTGTAAGCTAGTCGGCCTAAGCGCCTCAGGCCAAGAGTTGCTATGCCAGGACAGCATTCATACCGCATTGTTCACGACGTCTCTATGTATGTATGTACAATTTTTCAACATAGTCAGGGTCCTTTCAAGAACGGCAACTCGCGATTACTCGATCTGCTTACATGGTTATATCTAGGTTGCAGTCTGCGAAGTGTGCCATGCATAAAATTTGTTATCCATCTGTGTCGTCAATACCCAACCCCCATTGAACGACTGCTCATCACTCAGAGACTTACGCATTCTCTCTTGGCAAATATCCCCCCACCCCCGGTTGCATGGAAATTACTCAGCACATTGCTTTTGCTTTTTATCCATAGCTACATCAGGCACGCTTTGCAAGGCTATGTATCCCCAACTGCTGAGACGCCTAGATTTCGAGCTGGAATTATGCATTCTGCTGTTGGCCATGGCCATCTAACTTGGCAAAACTCTGCCTCGCTGGACACCAATGATTTGTCGTGTGGTGTCCAAAATCAGTAGTTGATCGGCAATGTCACGGAGAGTCCAGCCCGTTGATCACGGCTCTGGTACATCATTAGTTGGTGCCATGTGGAATGACAGACCCCCGTTTCTTGCATGCGGGTATGTATGTGTAATTCTCTTACGTTCTATTCCTTGCCGAAGGTCTCGATATTTTAGACCTGTTCTATCACACACAAGTTCCTATCCTATGGAGATGCCTCTTCTCGTGATCTACCCGTCATGCGCGTTGGCTCTACATACAAAGTCACATGTGTAAGCAGAGACATGCATACAAAAAAGCGATGTAGTTATTTAAAGCGAGAGGCTTTGCTGCACATATACCGCCCTTCTTACTGGAGTGTACGGGCAGGATGGAACACAAGTATGGAATCATGTATGGAATCAAGTCTCAGAGCCTCGGAGGATGGAGAAGGCCACTTCTTTTTGTGTTTTTCTCAGTATCATTCATCTCCCAGAGACGAAGCACGTCGGCAGAGGTGTGACAAATAGACAAGGGGATGGGGTTGGGATAGAAGGGATTGTTGACAGAAAGAAACTCTTTTCATTCTAGATTTCAACTAGTTGACTAAGTATGGGCAGTTCAAAGGTACGTTACGGCAGAACCAAGAAGGCGTTCTGACGCAGCAAAGAGAATAGTTAATAGCAAAGAGAACTTGAGTTGACCGGACCCCGTATTTTACATGACCAAGGATTCCAAATAAAAAAACCAAACAACAGATATACTCCTCGGCTATGCCAAGACAACATGCAGTTGAAGTTGTATCTATTCGTCCGTTTTCATGTATTGATGCCTCTACTCTAGCTGGCTGGAAGTCCGCCCTAGCCTACTACGTAGTATCGCGAGAATTGTGGACCTGGTGGAGTCCGCGTGGAATCAATGCAACCCAAAAAGAAGACTTTTTCTCTCCGGAGCGGAGGTGTTAGAAACACACGGAAAATGGAGCTGAAACTCCCCCGGACAGGCTTGAACTGTCAACCTCCTGATTGCTGCCATTAGGAACTCCGATGTCGAAGACGAGATAGCTTAACAGTCAGACGCGCTAGCCAATTGCGCCACAGGGGATGAGTTTGCAGTTGTTGTTGACGTCACGGGCTGTTATTTGAGTTTAATAACCTAACATCTTTGTCCGGCGAGAGCCTCGGCGTCGTGTGATCTTAGTGATTTTAGTAGACGATAAATATAGTCAAGTCAAGGCGAGAGCCTCAGACGAACACACGGAAACTATGCGGCGTGCTGAGCGGAGGGTATCAATTAACCGTCCGGTAGCTAATCCGGCGTTGTCTGATCCTGGTGATTCGTGTAGACGATAAATATAGTCACGTCAAGGCGAGAGTATCGGTAGACGTTGAATAATCCAATCAATCAGCGAGAGCCGGAAGTCCAGTTGTGGCCTGGTTGTGGCCCGATTATGACCCGAAATTTCTTCTAGTGTGCCGTGAACGACGAGGAGGTTATACAATCACGTCGCTCATTATGCATAGTTATCTGTCCCACAAGTAACATGTACCATAGACATCACCCTCTCACTTCCCATGGGGAGACTTAGTCCCTGTCTCTGAGCCCGCGGACGAGCCTGGCGTGAGCAGTTATTACTAAAAAGTCATACGTCTGAAGGAAATCAAATGCTTTGTGCTCTTGGACTAAGATAAGCCGTCTATAGTGAGAGTAAACTAGAAGGGTGAGCCCTCGGTGGCTTACAATGTTCTAAAGTAGTTAAGGCAGGTAAGCTTGAACTAAACCGACTACTAGCCACTGGGTGTCAATTACTACACTTCTAGTGTCACGGCACCATGCGGAATCACGTAGGTTTAGAGACGAACATGTCTTAAAGTCCACCAAGTGACTATACTCGTGGGGTGTGTATCCGGTGGTCCAAGGCCTTCAACCTATGGCGATGATACGGAAGAGGCAAAGGGAGAGATCCTCTATCAAGTTCACTTATACTCACATGGTCTGTTATTGTTATTTTCAGATCAATTATAGTCTGGATATAGTCTAGCCTCCACAGTACTCTTCATTTTATGGTTCATAGATACATGGCCATCGAGCCAACTGTTGGTTCCCTTGGGTAAGATTGAGCTACAGGAATACTGATGCTTACAGCTTTTGAAATGCAGTATCCTTTAAGACTCCAATAGTCAAGCATCACTCCGGTTGGGCATGTACCCAACAATAGCGTCATCTTCTATTATCTTGACCCAGATACGTTGATCTTTAAGCAAAATGTTTGGGTATTACAGATACAATGTCAAAGTGCAAAAGTGTAGTGGAGATCTGACAAGGACAACCTATTTCCACCGGAAACCATGAAAATGAGCTAACACATTATCTCATTCTTCATAGTTGACTACAGTAAGACCAACAACCTCTCATCCGGTTCTCTAGTAGTCAAAACTAATACGAACGTGTGTGACACAAGATCTGGTGGCTCAGTCGGTAGAAACCCTGTGTGTAACCCTAAAATTGGTGGGGCTTGATGTGTCAGCACCAAACAAAACTTCCACAACTGGCAAATCTTGACGCTTTTCTCGCATGCTTGTGCAGTTGAGAGTGGGGCCAAAAGCTTGATTTGCTTCCCGAATTAGGGATACTTTGGGGTTAGGAGACAGTTGGCACATTGCTATTTCCTGATGTGGAAGATTCATGGCGTCAAACAATACAAAAATAACAGGACATGGTTGGTAATACCATGTGCGACTTTCACGTGAATATGGCTGGGACTCTCAAATGGAATGGACATATTCCACGAACAGAAACAGTAGAGGCACAATAACGCATGACGGCTTTGGTTAACAAGCCTCGGCATTATCAAACTGATTTAGTTTTAACATTTTCTCTGCAATTTGCCTAGTTTTAAGGTTGGTTTAGCGTTGAACTATTCGAGTCTCGTGAGGTGGACATGTGATCTTGTTTTGCCGCAGCTAAAAAAAAAATAAGCAAAACAAAAAGAATTCACAAGGAGCATAAACGCGGGGGGCAAGAAAAATAACAGGGAGCGATGGGAGAGGAATGCTTGGAAGAGGAAAGAAAGCCAAGACCACGAAAGGTCCTCAAAGACTGGAGTGAAGGACTTGGATTACTCCTTATCTCCCTCCATGACCGACAATGAGAAAAGCCACGGCAGGGCACAGGGAAGCAAGCACAAGGGCAAGGGGAACGTTTCGAGCTGGTGTTGTGTTTAGGGCTTGGCGCCGGTTACCCCAAGCTTTGTTTTTTTTGTTTGTGTGCATGAACGGCCATGGTTGAGCAGCCTTTTCTCTCTTTTTTTTTTCGGGTTTCCTTGTTGCTTATCAGGATATGGACGAAGCCTGATGCAATGCCATGGTTCAAGGAGGGCTAGAAAGAGGGAGACAATGGGAAGTCGGGAAAGACAGAAAGCTAGGAAAGGAGAGAAGCGAGAGGAATACTGGAGAAGTATGTGGAATTGGAGGACTCGCTCCGTAGGGAAGAAGTAAAACAAAAAGAAAACTCTGCAAATTTTACATGAGATAAGACGATGATGGCCTGATGTTCTGGTCGTATTAGATGCAACTTGTACAATGGACGTCTAGCTTGCAGAGAGAGAAGAGAAGAGGAGGCGAGACGGCAGAGTTTTCTGAGCTGTATTGGCTGCTGTTACAGCATACAAGCTTACTATCTGCGGGTTGGTGACCTGACTTACTGTGTGCTTCCATCAGTCCGGTCTGGTCGAAGCGAGAGCAAGGCACAGTTCGCATGCTAACCCCGGGTTTTGGGTAGCATCTCGCTTTGCTTCAATTACCTTTTTTTTTCTGAGTCTGCTTGTATTCTTGTGTTGGCTCTCACTCACTGATAAGAGTCCCTGATCTGGGCCGGCATGTCGTTTTTGGATTGTTGGTGTGTCTGTGTTTCTTGGCATTGGTTTTTTAAGTTGGATGCGGCCGGCTTTCTCCTTTTCAGCCACAGCAAGATTTCAGATGGTGTCTTTGAATATCTTGGCTGAACTTTTTTGAATGAGATTGCGGCTGACTCTGAGAGATTGAGTGACCAGATTTGTGTGGAGGGAGAGAAAGAGAGAGACGGAACTGGTGTTGGGCTCCCGTGTCCCCCCTCCTTGTCAGGCGCAAAAGACACAACACGGTCAATCATTCCTGATGAAATTTCTCTCTTGTCCCCTTTTCAGTAGGCCATTGTGGTCAAGACGACGTCATCCATGCGGCTCCAGCCCAAGCCGCGCCGTTCCCCAGGCTCCCTGCATTTGCTTATCAGACAGGGCTTTGCGAGAGGGGCTCTTGCTGATACCTGTCGGTTGTGCCAACACTAGAAGAAAAACCACAAAGGCAAGGCCAAACGGGTCATGTGAACAGGTAAGACTGATACTGTGTAGTTTTGTTGTCTCTTTTTCTTGCTCCTTGTCAGTCTGTGCCTTGTGCTTGCAGGGGAGCACGTTGTTGCGGCTGGAGAGCCCTTGGCACAGACACAAAGCCTATAGTAGGACATAGATATAAAATGCATAGCTAGAGGATTCAAGCCCTAGACTCATCCCAGACATGCCCCAGATGCGGAATTCAACAAGCCGCAGAAGGCGGGGCCATTCAGGTGGCTCTAGACCTAAACAAAGCTGTGTCTAGATCCAACAAGGCCAAAGAGAGAGAAGAAAAAAAGAAAAGAAAAAGGGCCAACGGGCGAATCGGCTTTGTTCGCATATAATCAGCGTAGTAAAAAGGTCGGGTTTTGGTGTTCTTGGACCCTGTGGTTAGTGGCCAGGGAGAAGTTGGAGAAGGCGACAATGGGAATGAAAGATCAGCCACAGAGATTGACGTGGGGAAAAGATGCAATACAACAAAACACAACATCGAGTGAGGGTGAGGGTGAGGGTGAGTGAGTAGAGGCTGATACATGCATGGTGAAAGTCTGCGGGCCAATAAGCAGCGGCAGTGAGAGCACGATGGCTGCCATGAAAGACAGACACATTTCTGTATAACCAAGTACGTATGTACATATGTACATACATGAATACTTGTATACACACGTAGATCTGTGTCTTGTTCTCTACGGCCCTTTTTTTTGCCAGCCGCTGGCCCGGCAGGCAATTCAGGAACCCTGATGGGACGTTGTTTTCACGGCGTGTGATGGCTTCACGTGTCGGTCTCATCCTCAAATAACCTCGATCTATGGCTGTCGGCTCTAGGCTGTGGCCGCCAGTTCTCAAAGTGGCTAGCAGCATTAGCACAGGCGCAATCGATGCACGCAGAACGTGGTCTTGACATTATTAATCCTCGCCTTTTTTCCTCTCGTCTCCTGTTCTTGGTGGGCTAAGGAGATATGGGCCAAGGCGTCATGGGCACGAAGAATTATGAGAAAAGAAACAATAAAATCCCTGATAAAAGGGAAGCATGTCGTTGTGGGGAAAAAAGGCCTGGATGCTAGCTTGAACCTAGGACGTCATCTGTGTGCCTCTAGTCCGAAAATCTGGCATATATAAGGGCCTATCCTGCCGTCTCGCAATTTTGGGGCTGGTGTTGTTCTCTTCATCAAGCATTTTATATCCTACTCCTCACAACTCCAACTTCAGACTCTACTTCCAACAATCCATCTACCTCGCACTACTTCTTCAACCATACATCCACATCACCAACCCTTACTACCACACTCCCTACCTCACAATGGCCGTCAACAGCTTTGTTTTCCTCTCGCTAGCCCCCGTGTCTTCTGACACCAACGCTGCTGCCCCGGCCACTGCTCCCTCGGCCGCCCCCTTCGCCGCCAGCCCGTTCCTGACTCTCTCGCCGACCACGTCGGCCGTCTCGCCCGTGCTCGCCGCACGCCCCAAGAAGACCTCTTTCTCGTCTGCCTCGCCGGCCTCATCCCGCCACAACAGCATTGACTTCCTCTCTCTGGCCCCCATTTCAAACGCCCAGATTGCTCCTGTGGCTGTGGCTCCCGCCGTGGCCGTCTTCCCCAAGGACCGCCGCTCGTCGACGCTCTCGGCAAAGTCTGACACGAGCCTGCGCTTCCTCAAGCTCAGCCCCGTCCACAATGGCAAGGGCGACGAGTTCGACTTTGCTCTGGTTGACGCTTAAATAACCAAGACCATTCTCCAAAGAATGAGTCGATATGATATTTCTCTTCATCTCTAAACGCAACCATGGACATGCCCATCCTGCTTGCAGCTTCTCTTCTCCTCTATTCTCTCTACCAGTCCTGGCATAAAAAGCCTACAACAACGGACCTGTCATCTTTTTTCATTGACAGCAATCCCAGCAGTGTTTATTCAGCGTTCCTTTTTATTTGGCGTTTTGCTCTTCTTCAGCAACTTAAAAACAACTATCCACGACATGTAATGGCATTTCCTGCGTCTTCTCGCTCTCTCTCTTTCATGATTGTGGCGTTTCTTTCATCTTCACCTAGCAAAGCAATATTCAAACAAAGCGTGTGTTCTACTTGGTATAAATTGAATAAAAATTAGGGTTATCTATCTGTCACCATCACTCATTGTTCCTTCATATCCATTGTGACATGTATGTGTGATTTTCATTAACTTCCCCCTCCCTCCCTCCCCGCTCGTCCAGCTCTGCCTTCTGCGCTGGCTTTGCTGCCCTGTCCCAACATGTCGACTCCCACTCAAAGAAGCACAAAGCAAAGCCCTAGTTCCCCCAAACAAAAATCCGCCACTTTCTCTCACCCCTCTCACCTGTCCGCAGCATTTTGCTTTCAGTCAGTGCCAAGCATGCCGTGTCCTCTCCTCTGCATTATACACTCGTAGACTGTATTATGCCTTCTGCGCCTCCAAAAAGGGGGCGCGAACTGAGCCGCTCCTAGCAGACCCTCTTGGCACATGCCGAAGCGCCTTGCCAAGAAATCCCCGAACTACAGACGACCTCCGGCTCCGGCGGCTGCAAGCATGGGGGCTTTCTTCCATTTTTTCCCCTTCCCCATTGGAAAGCTTGGGTCATATCTAGTTTGTTGCGATTCTGGATCTCACAAGCATGGATGTTGATAAATGTACACACACATAGTTATGCGTACTTCCCGAATTCCGATATTTTGGGCCATGAAAATTCTGCACCCAATGGTTTTACCTACACGCATATTCAAGTGCAAATGCGCCGCCCCCCCCCACACATAACTAATCAAACCTGATCTTGTATAATCCAGAATCATGACCCTAAGTTAAGGTTACTTGGATATCACCTTCACATCATGTTGTAGAATCACACTCTAAAAAAAGACCAATTTTGCCGTTGACAAAAGAAAAACAGAACATCACATTTTATTCCCGAATCTCATTTTTGAGGACTCCCATGGCATGTAAAAACACAAAAACAAATGCAGGCAACAGCGTTAAGCAAAAAGAGAGCTGAAAAGAAAAAAAGACAGAGATAAACCCATGATTATGTTTTTATGGTTTTTTTCTTCTTATTTTTTTTTTCGTTCATCTTAGCGCTTAGCGGGTCGACATAGCCTTGGTGACCAGACGCTTCAGAGCCAGCTCCTGCTTCTTCAGGTCCTCAGCGGACGAGTCCTCGATCTCCAGAGCAGCCATGGCATCGCTGATCTGAGACTCGATCTTGTCCTTCTGGCCGCGCTTCAGCTTCAGAGACAGAGTGGGGTCGGAGACGATCTCCTCAACGTGACCGATGTAGTTCTCCAGGCGCTGCTTGGCCTCGAAGCGCTTGCTGAAGGCCTCGTCGTTGGACTTGAACTTCTCGGCGTCTATAGGAAAAAACAGTTAGTCACTCATCCATCCTTTGTCCTTCATTTCTAATGTAGTAAGCTTACCGTTGATCATGTTCTCAATCTCGCTTGACGACAGCTTGCCGACAGAGTTGGAGATGGTGATGTTGGCGCTGCGGCCCGAGGTCTTCTCGGTAGCAGTGACCTTCAGGATACCGTTGACATCGACCTCGAAGACAACCTCCAGAACGGCCTCACCAGCACGCATGGGGGGGATAGGAGCCAGAGTGAACTCGCCCAGAGAGGTGTTGTCCTCGCAGTTGACACGCTCACCCTGGAAGACGGGGAACTGAACGGTCTGCTGGTTGTCGGCAACAGTGGTGAAGGTGCGCTTCTTGATGGTGGGGACGGTCTGACCGCGGGCAACGACGGGAGCAAAGATGTTGCCCTCCATGGCGACACCCAGAGACAGGGGGACGACATCCAGCAGCAGCAGGTCGGCAGTCTCGGCCGAGGTGGCCTTGCCGGACAGGATACCGGCCTGGACGGCGGCACCGTAGGCAACGGCCTCATCGGGGTTGATGGACTTCTCCAGCTTCTTGCCGTTGAAGAACTCAGACAGAAGCTTCTGGATCTTGGGGATACGGGTAGAACCACCGACCAGGACGATCTCGTCAACGGCCTTCTTCTCAATGCTAGCGTCCTTCAGAACGGAAGCAACGGGCTCCAGAGTGCCAGCGAAGGCCTTGGAGTTGAGCTCCTCGAAACGAGCACGGGTGATCTGGACAGTAAAGTCCTCACCATCAAACAGGGTGTCGATCTCGATGGTGGTCTGAGCACCGGAAGACAGAGTACGCTTGGCACGCTCGCAAGCAGTACGGAGACGACGCAGGGCACGGGCATCACCAGACAGGTCCTTCTTGGTCTTGCGAGTGAAGTCCTTCTTGCAGTAGTCCAGCAGGTTGGTGTCGAAGTCCTGACCACCCAGGTGAGTGTCACCAGCAGTAGCCTTGACGGTGAAGACACCACCCTGGATGTTCAGCAGGGAGACATCGAAGGTACCACCACCCAGATCGTAGATCAGGACGTTACGCTCCTTGTCAGACTTACCAGCACCCAGACCGTAGGCAATGGCAGCAGCAGTAGGCTCGTTGATGATACGCAGGACGTTCAGGCCAGCAATGGCACCAGCATCCTTGGTAGCCTGACGCTGGTTGTCGTTGAAGTAGGCAGGGACAGTGATGACAGCCTTCTCGACCTTCTTGCCGATCTTGGCCTCAGCAATCTCCTTCATCTTCAGAAGAACCATGGAGGAGACCTCCTGGGGAGAGAAGGACTTGGTCTCACCGAGGTACTCGACCTCGACCTTGGGGGAGCCAGCCTCGTCAATAATCTTGAAGGGCCAGGTCTCGGCATCCTTCTTGACGGTGGGGTCATCAAAGCGGCGACCAATCAGACGCCTGTTATAGTCATGTTAGTTGATACGAACTGCGGATGTGCGTTTGGCATATGTGAAGGCCGTTGCCGCTCATATAAAGATGGTGACAGTCGGTATGCCAGGACTAGTGTATCACGTACTTGACATCGAAGACGGTGTTGGTGGGGTTCATGGCAGCCTGGTTCTTGGCAGCCTCACCAATCAGACGCTCCTTGTCGGTGAAGGAGACGAACGAGGGGGTGGTGAAGTTACCCTGCTCGTTGGCGATGATCTCGACATTGGTACCCTCGTAGGTGGCCACGCAAGAGTAGGTGGTACCTGTAAATAGCGTGTTAGCAATGCTTCTAAGCAGTTCCCTGCCGCTGGTGGTGGTTGTAGATTTCGAGAGTAAGCAGAAAAAAACTTTTCTGTCTTATCTCGAGATGGGAGGGGTAGATGGCGACGGTAAAGCAGCTATGGCAGCAGCGCGGGAAGAACTGAGAGAGGAAAGCGTACCCAGATCGATACCGATGGCACCGTCGTAAACCTCGTCAGCCATTTTGATATGTGTGGTGTCGTTAAAAGATCGACAAAAATTTCAACAACTTGTAGATGTTGCTGAAGAAAAAAGAAAGAAGGGCGAGATGGGAAGAGGATGGTTATATTTTGACCTCTGAGCGATGGGACGTGAAATTTTCTTTCGTTCCTTCCACCAGCCAGACCAAACTTTTTTTTTTTTGGTGGGGCCATGCGTCTCTTTGTGAAAGAACCCCGCCATTGGCCAGGGAAGAACCTGCAAGTACTTAGTGCCCTGACACCCACCAAAACTTGGAGTATCTGACGGGAAAAGATACTTCGGAGTGACAAATCGGTGGCCACAAGCCCTATCTTATCGGACAAAAATATCCGGGCACGATGGCCACCAAACTACACAAGCCCGGGTTTCTAGTGGCTAGTTCTGTGAGCGCCACACGGCTACGCCTAGCTCCGCCACTGGTCCCGGCGCTCCAGCCACAAGGACGGGTTAATCCCTGGTCAGTGTCGCCAGTCCCTTGTATACCGTACTACGTACTAGTTGTGGCATCAAGTGAAGCTAACAAAAGTAGCAATGGGGCATGGGAATGGGAAATTGGGGGGGGGGGGGGGTTTCTTTTCCAAATATTCGTAATGAAACAAGTACCAACACTTCGTTCTATCTTTGCTCTGTTGTACTATATTTCTACAAGCCTCGGGCTCATCCGGCCGTATGAGCGGTGTCTCACGCGAGCCCCGCTGTGCTTCTTTCCTTTTATTGTCATCCATCTTGTAACTACATACATGTGTACATACTTGCCTGGGCGCTGGGTGAAATGCGCTTAAACATCTACTTCAGAGTAGCCCTGACAGCGAGAAAACATGCACATAACAAGTGCATAACTACATACAATGTGCAGTAGTTAGTTAACTAGATCAATTGAAGAACTAACTGTAATTTGTAGCATGATTCTAGGCCACGGCCCCTCTCTGTCGCGGTGTGGAGCCCACCGCGGCTCACCCTGGGCCTTACCAATCTACGTCAACGCCCAACCTATGCATCTTCATCACATACACGCCTAGATAAAACCACGCACGCCCACGGATAGCTAAGACGTCCATTTCCCTTTGCTCATAACCTCTTTGCGTGGCTTCTTGTGGCCATAACTTGGTTGTCTGCTCCATTTCCATACCCCCTTACTACTTTTAACCCTAAAGACCCATCTCTACAATGGCACCGCTGGCAACCGACCCACAACAGCTGCTCGTGGTGCTGAATTCCAACCGCCGCCGTGTGCTTCTGACGCTAGTTCATGACATAGTTTCGCACATGAAGTTACAGCTCATTCTTGACCAAGATGACTGCGCCAAATTTGAGAACTGGGGCAACAACAATACAGCCGACGACAGCGACCATGATTCCGTGACTAGCTCCCAATCAAAGACCCGGCGGCTGCTATCATCGGAAGCGCCGGGCCGCGGACTTATGTCCCTTCGAGAGGCAGCACATATCCAGTTTGATGAATGGAGCCACGGCTTTTTGGAAAAGCTGCGAGAACTCATCAGCCAGCCCGACGAGCCTAAAGTCCAGATTGAACGACGGAATCGGAGCGAACGCTTAGTCGCCACCAAAACTAAGCTCAAAATGAGTCCTGAAGCAGAGGCTCGGTTCTCGGCGGATGTTGCTTCTCTTAAACAAACCCATAGGCCCTTTCCTAGCAGCCTGAACGCTATTTCTCTTGATGATCGCAACGAGATTCTCAGTTGTTTGTTGTTGTTTCATCTTTCCAATGGAAATTACTCTGCTCATGCGTCTGTCTTCATGCGATATCTTGCATCATCTCTCGATCTACCGCTCTCTAGGCTGGCCATTGAAGAAAAAGAGGTTGCAGAATCTTTGATAAAGGCATCTGCTGAACAGCGGGCTATGAGCGCCGACCAAGAGACACAGCGCCGACGCCAGCGAAACGAAGCCGACAGAATCTGGAAGGTCGGTCTCGCATCTGTTGCTGGTGCTGCTGTCATCGGCATTACCGGAGGCCTCGCAGCCCCTGTTGTCGCTGGTGCCCTAGGAGGACTCATGGGGACAGTTGGACTTGGTGGTGTCGCAAGCTTCCTAGGAGTGTTCTGGATGAATGGCGCCCTTGTTGGCGCCCTTTTTGGAGCCTTTGGGGCTCAAATGACAGTAAGCTTTCGCTGTAATACGCTAAGAGAGGTTCACACTAACATACTTCTAGGGTAAAATGATGGACAAATATGCCCAAGAAGTGGAAGACTTCAAATTTCTCCCCCTTCACGAGGAAAACACCCACGGCCCAACTTCGCGCAGACTACAAGTCACTATAGGCATTAATGGGTGGTTGAAGTCAGAAGATGATGTGATGAAGCCCTGGAAATGTCTGAGTGATGATACCGAAGCTTTTGCGTTGCGTTATGAGATGAAATCGCTCATCGCTCTAGGGACGGCTCTCGAGGGAATGGTTGGTTCATACGCCTGGAAGGCTGTCAAAGTCGAGATTCTCAAGCGAACTGTTCTTGCTAGTCTCTGGGCTGCGTTGTGGCCTGCCTATATGTTAGGAATGGCCACAAACGTTGACAACCCATTCAACCTCGCTCGCAATCGGTCAGATAAAGCTGGACAAGTACTTGCCGATGCTCTCATCAACAAAGTCCAGGGAGAACGTCCAGTAACGCTCATTGGGTACTCGTTGGGTGCGCGTGTTATCTACTCTTGCCTTAGGTCTCTAGCCGAAAGAAGAGCATTTGGTCTCATTGACACTGTCGTTCTGATTGGTGCGCCAACACCATCAGATAGACCAGACTGGCTTTCAATCAAGTCTGTCGTTGCAGGAAACATTTATAACGTGTACTCGGAAAATGACTATATTCTCGGATTCATGTATCGAACGGCTAGTCTTCAGCTAGGTGTTGCTGGTCTTCAAAATATCAAAGACGTCAAGGGAGTCATCAACATGGACTTGACTAATTCTGTCAGTGGACACTTGAGATACCCTCGTATTGTCAACAAAATTTTGACACGATGTGGCTTCATAAACGTTGAAGGGGGTGAAGAGCCTATTGACCAAGACGAGGAGCTTGTTACTGCTTTTAAAGAGAAAAGGGATGATTTACCCTTGGATGGGGAGACTCCGCCTCCGCCTCCCCCTCGGCCTAAAGCACCATTGACCCATACTATGGAACATTCTAAGACTCATCCAGACCCTGATGTTGAGCTTCCTGGCCCCAAGCTGCACGGGAATACGGCTAACGTAGATGACGATACAGAGAGGCCACCCTTGCCGATGCGTCCAAGTTTCCAACCACAAACACAACAGTCACAGTCATCACAACAAGAGCAGCAACGCTCTATCCGGCGAGGTGATGGTGGGGCTAAAAATTTACTAGCCGACATCTCTGGTCTTCTTGCAAATAACTTCAAGCCAGGGCGTAAAATTCGGCCTATGTCTTTGCTTTCACGTCGACAAACAACGCAACCTGGAAGGTCAAATCATTTTCCCGACCAGGAGCAACCACCGACTCTTCCTAGACGGCCAGTGATTGACAACATCACACCCTCTTCTCCTCGGCTACACAGAAGTACCACAGCACCTGTTAACCCTGCGAGTGCACGAGTCTCGGCTTCTGGTGACAGTTCTCCTGTGCATCCTTTCTTGCGCAATTCCCCTAGAGATTCATTTTCATCTTCTCGTGCGCCTACTTTTAGCCCCTTTTCAGGTATACTTTCTTCAGCAAATTCCGCGCATGTTCACAGTGACGATGAAGAACATGGAGGTGGTATTGTCATGATTGACAATGATAAATAAGTGCTGTCTGTGTGATTGAGAAAACCAGCATATTTAGTTACAAAACAATCCTACAAATTGTAGGTTTTATAGATGACACACAAATGTAGATACATACCTAGATTGGCTTCAATACTATAACCCAGTATATATTATTTCATGCTCAACCTCAAATACAATCGGGATGAGTACTTGGTGGGAAATCAATCCTCCTCAGCACAGTCTGAAATCTTTTTTCCACACAGCCAAGTAATGTGACGATAATATTTAGTACGACACGGATACATGTGAAACTGTTTGTTTGTGTAACACCAACTGATACTTGCAAGTCTGGGTCAAATCGTGGGGTAGAAAAAAAAAGACACGTTTTTCCCAGTAGGGTTTACATTATCTGTGGACGCCATGGTTGTTTTGACGGCCTGGGAGGGTAAAGAAAGAAACAGTGTACTAATGTCAAGATGATAGAATCTTTCTGGCTTTGTTATGCTTGATGATACAGCGTAAGGCACAGGAACAAATACCTACACATGATACATGGGAGTTCTGTGGATAGAGAATATCAAAGCCTATGGGAGTATTTATATGAGAGTTTGATCTCCCAAATATTCAAGGAAATAATAATGCAGTAGGTGATTCAAGCGTGCACCAGTAGTCTCACTGTGGGAGTAAAGAAAGACATCACTTGTAACTAGTTAGTTACTTGAGCTCCGGAACATGTAATTGGACATGATCACAAAGGGATTGTCTAGGAATAATAGCATACAACGTCATTACTCCGAATACGTCACGTTGCAATTACGGCAAGGGCATCTTGACGCAAAAAAAAAAAAAAAAAGCAAGCGTTGATGCACGATTAAGCTCCGAGCAGTCTATATACTCGTCGATCTCCCACGTGCATTACTATTCTGTATGCTATTTTCGTTCGCGCAGTGCTAACCGATACAGTGTTGTGCTGTGAGAGGCGAAGTCTGCATTTCTGTAGACTAGCTGAAACGAGTGAGTTATCCAGCTTCGGACCGACACCCCATTGTACGTGGCTGAAAACAAAAAAAAAAAAAAAAAAAACTTGGCCAGCAGCTAACCCAAGAAGCTTTTTTCCTTCTTTTTGCTTCTCGGTAAGGGTAATTTTTCACATGCAGGTTTCTCTCCCTCCCTTAAAAGCTGGGGCTGGTCTTGTTCTTGGCCTTCGATTTGGCGGCGATGTGTTGTCCATGATTTATGCAGAACAGATGAAAGAGCCATAGAGTGCTCTGTGAGGCAGTCCAAGCTTTCTACAACAACAAGCACGCTTTTGACGTGTGTTTTTTTTGGGGGTATTTTGACGAACTTCTCAGCCCCACATCTTCACGTCAGAGGAAGAAAGGGAAAGGAACAAAGCACAAGAATCAAATTACAGTTCGCTTCGCGTGTCTACTTGTACGAGTTGGTATCGAGATTAAGAGCGTGCATACATGTGATGTGTAGAGTGTACATCTAGGCGCACATATCTTGGCGGTAAATGCTTGTACCGAGTACCTTTTTTCATAAGGAATCCGCGATTCTCAATTTCGCAAGACTCCTGGTGTCTCAAGCTGAAATTTTGGTGCCTAGCGATTTAACGCTGCGTCTGTTAGGGTTGCACGTTGATGAGGGTTGGATTTTACGATGCCATCACCATCTTGGGCGTTGTTCTTTGTGTTGTATGGCTCTTGTGCCGACAATTTAGCAAGCCAAATTGGTACCTAAGGTGTTGGACTCATTAGCTAGACAACGTTGGTTTTCCAGCCCGACCAAGCTGCAAACGCAAGTAATACCGGGTGTCATGATTAAGCCCTGGTCTGAATAGAGGGGAGAGGAGTCAGGGAGGCTTGGGGCAGAATGGTTATACAAGGGTGAGCGTCTAGTTGTTGTACATATCACCAGATCCATGATTGTGGATGCATGTGTTGACTATGCTTAGACTGGATGCTATTCGTGTGAGCTGTTGCATGCCAAAAAGAGCGCGCGCTTGTATACTTTTGTCCATACTCTAGTGGACTGCAAGTAGACTCGTTAGCTAGCAGCCACTAGCTCTAGTGTCATGAAGGGTCTCCTTTGAGCTTGTCCATGACTAAGAGCTTGCCCAGGTTGCAGATCGCTAACTACGCCAAACCTGAAGCTCTAGAGCCAACCCCGCTGAGCCTGCAAGATTACATCGAATCCTGGCCTTCAATAGAACCTGTACAATGTACTTCCTGGCTGCTGCCCTCCTGGCCCCTGACCACAAATCTCTGTCTTAATTTCAACATCGTGCCTCCTCTTTTCCCTCCCAGTCTCCCTCCAACTCTGTGTTCTCACCTTCTGTCGTCCATTTCCTTTGTGTTCGTGATAGCAGACGCTTCTGCTTTCTCGCTCTCAGTGGCAGCCAGTTGAGGTTGACCTGTCCTGCATTTGGCCCCTTCTCTACATTCGCTTACACCTCTCTTCTTGTTCTACACTTTGACATCCCTTTTCTTTTTTAAATTTTATTTTTAGTTCTTCCCCACTGCTGCTGCATCATCTTCCTTTGTGCTGTTTCGATCATTCATCGACCTTCGTTTTGTTACAGTTTTTTTTTCCCTCCTATTTTTTTTTGGTTGATATCAGCGCTTCCACCATTTTATCAAACCGTATCACGGCCTTTATACAAGTATATAACTACACCTATTCCAAGGCGGTGCCGAATCAGCACAGTCAAGCTTCGGAGAGTCTCTGCCCCTGAGCGGATAATTTGGCATTCATCTTGACTCTATTGAATATTCTTTTTTCCATTTTGATTGCCTCAACTTCATTTTCCTTCTTCGGCGCCTCGTACAAGTTCAGCTTTTAGGCCGCATCCAAAGCTGTGCTGCTGTATAATTCCTGGTAGCACTCAACCTAACTCGAGCCGCTACTTTAGGCCTCCTTATCGCATGACAACAGTGGTATTTGCATCGGGATTTTTGCATCATTGGTAAAACGCCGCCTTTTGTTGTCTTGGTTATTTTTCGCATCGACTTTTTTTTTCTTTTTCTTCTTCCCTCTTATCCTTACATTTTCTTTTGGCATTGGCAGCCCGCTCCTTTCAGCGCCATTAACTATACAGCGTCAACGTCACAAGAAGAAGAAACTACCCACCATTTTTGCGATCGCACCTTCCTCAATTTCAAACACGAAGTACTTTCTCCTTGTACACACCGAGCACGTCCGGCGACCTCAGTGACATAAACCTGTTCTGGCACACGTTTCCATACATCTAGAGTAGTTGCACACCACTTTCTACTCTCCCTACTCTCCTGGTCAGTTGGTCTCCTTCACGCCGCAGTTACCCCCCTTTCCCCTTCGCACCTTCTTCGTCGTCTCATATTTCGCCTTTGTGCGCAAGAGGGCTTGAAAAATTCGCCTTTGCCTTGATTAGGCTCAATTATTTTCCTTTTGGGCTGCATTTTCCCTGCATCGGTTCGAGTGAGCCTTCGTCGGCCTTCCAATTTTCATCTCCCCGCGTAACTTTTTTTTTTTTCTTTTCGCAGGTGACAATCAATCCCTCGATTGCCCCTGAGATAGGCTTCTAGTCACAATCTAGCGCTGCTATTGTATCGACTAGCTGCCACTACCACCTGCTTCCGCCCTGGCTTCTCATCAGGTCTAACCCACTAACCACCTTTTGCCTCTCTTATCCACCACAGCTACACAAAGATCATCGGCCTCTGTTTTCTATACCGAATAATTGTCGACCATCCACACGATGGCGGGTCTTTTCTCGCGCCTTGCTGGCCGAGATGGCAAGAAAAAGAAAGCCGGTCTTAATGACTCGACAAGTCAAACGCTTCCCAAGCAACGTTGGGAAGATGCTTGGGTCAGGACGACAGTTGAGCCAGAGGAAATCCAAGAGCTCATCCGGCGCTGCACCGAGGAGCTTAAATCACGCGGTATGTTTTCCTAGGAGCCAGATAGTGGCATGTCTCCCACCATCTACAGACGATCATGAACTAACAGCGCTTCCCACGCTCTGCAGCTCTCGACCTCCCTTTCTTCCTTCTGCCTTTCCGCCCAACTTCGAATCCCAGCGCCGTGCGCACATTCATCCGCCGCTTCTTCGACCCTGCAATGGGCCTGAAGAGCGAAAATCTTATTCAGGAATTGCGCATGACTGATCCCATGGTAGGCGCACAGAGATAGTACATTTGTTATGTGTAACAAAAACCAAACTAACGTTGGCTCAGGTAATTTGCGGCATTGTTAAATGGTGTTGGTCGCGATTGACCGGTGGTGTTGTGGGTTGGGATGTATATGAGCTATTCAAAGTTGGCGAGCAAGGTAGGTGTTTGACTGGTTAACGCCACATGGGCGTTGGTGGATTATCGCCATTGAACGTCACATGTTCTAACAAAAAGTACTTTGCAGATTCTGGCATGGCGCGCGACTCTTTCAAGACTTTCATCCCGCTCAGTGTTGAAAATGGTGCCAAGTCATGCATTATTTTTGACTTTTTTGACCTTTTGTCTGCCATTGCTGCTCATGCCAAGCTGAACGGTATGGGTGGGCGCAAACTTTCGCGCATGGCGTCCTGGTGGACTTTTGAACACAAGGACACTGGTAGTGGCTTTGATGGTGGCTACAAGGTTTTCCTAGAGTAAGTCGATGACCAAACATGTGGCTTTGATCTGCATGGATCCTGCATGCTTCTGCTTGATGGTGTAAGCTACATTGGGTATGCTAACTAATATTTCCAAATCAGTGCTGCTGATGCTACCAGTCATCTTTTCTTCGCCTACCTGCGCTCGCTTGCACCCTCAGCACCACGTGCCGGCATATCAATTTTGCCCATGTCTATGCAGAAGCTTCTGGAGGAAACCGAGTACCCTCCTCAACGACCCACCCTTCTTCAGTACAGAACCCACAAAATTGCCATGCATGTAGATGCCGTTTCGCCTACTCCATTCGCCCTTCTTCGCCGGGCTAAGCACTTTCAGTTCCGTGATACCGACAAAGGCCTGAAGGCATATTCCGAGTTTGAAGACCCCATCATGGCCCTGACCGAGGAGTGTCGTCGTGTCCTCAAGGCCATTTCATCCATCAACCAGTCTCAAGTTTCCAGCTCCAAAATCTCAACTAGTTTAAGAGATGCTTCTTGGTCTCGATTCGAGGACCTCGGCTTTTCCACCACCATGGATGAAGATGATGATGATGAAGACAAAACAGCAGTAGCCCGGCGTCAGCCTATGGGCTTGAGGACCAGCCCAGCTTCTGGTAGTGCGTATAATCTGGGCCGTCCCACCACCCCTTCTTGGGCTGATTTCATGTCTTCCGGATTTGATGATTCGGCCAATGGAAATGCGCCAAACTTGCTACTACCTCCTGATAAGGTCTTGCCTCCTATCGAAACTACTGTGCGCCAGCATAGCTCTCAATCACACCACCCTCGCCTGGAGAGCGACTTCCAAGTGATAGAACCTGGTGAGCTTGCTAGTATTTCTGCTGTTGAGCTGGATGATTGCTTCTGGTGGGTTTGGATTAGCAGCCTGGGACCGGAGGAAACCTCTATTCGCAAGTCCTCATTCGGTCGGTGCGCTGTGATCGAAACTGAAATCAAGGCCGCTCGCTGGCTGGTCATTGAGGAGCTTGTTGCTGGCACTGGCCCTGATCCTGCTGAGGGCGCCTACATTGCCGAGAAGAAGGGCCTTTTCAGTTGGACACGCAGAGGCAAACTCAGTCGTAGCAAGTCAACAGCGACCAAGCCGACTCAGGATAAGTCTTTAAATCAGATGAACCAGCTTGGTCATAGTAAGACTAGCATTGGCCCTGATCAGCAAGCGCGTATCCAAGCCGCTGCTGCTCAGCTTCAAGCGAAGCAGAATGAGGAACGCCAGAAGCTATTGGCGCCACCCGTTCGCCGTGGTCGCACTGACTCGGAGCTGCTACAGGAAAAGACTCACAGCATGCTTACCATACAAACAGCTCTCGTGAACGAGGCCTCTTCTGCTTTGCAGTGGGCCAGCAAGTATGATAAGGATACCATCCGCACTGAGTACATGGCCAACAGCCAGGCTGGCAAGGGTGAAGGTGTTTTGAACATCACTGGCTCTCAGCCTGGTCCTAGCGCCGTCAGTGTTGTGACGAAAGCTGTAAAGAAAGAGCCTCAGGAACGTGTGGCATCCCCCGAGCCTGCCTCTATACCAGTGGAGCCGGTTGTTTCTGCCCCCCCTAAACAGAGCACCGAGACCAAGCCTGCACCTGCTCTAAAGGCTATTACTAGCGCTGAGCCCAAGAGACCTAGAAAACTACAAAGAGTTGCTGTTGCGGAGAATCCCACTATTATTCCATCTCCTACTGGCGAGAAGAGTAGCGGTGGCGGCTTGAAAAAGCTCTTCAGTCGAAGAAACCGTTCGTCCAAGCTTCCTGATAATGCCGCTTCCGAGGTCAACTCTATGCTTAAGCAGGCTGAGAAGCCGTTGGCTTCCCCTACTTCAGTTATAAAGGAAGCTCCTGCCCCAGCGCCCATATCTAAGGACGTCCCTGACCCGACTATCGAAACTGTCGTCGAGCCTAACCAGCTTGAAATCAACGAGCCTGTTCTGGTAGACAACCCTGAATCTGCGACTCTGGCACCCGCTACTGTGGATACACCCAACGATGCTGCCCCCTCGCCTGTAGTCTCACCACTCCCGAAGCGTGAGAAGGCCGAGTATGAGGCTTCTGACGACGGTATCAACACCGATGATGCCAAGGAGGCCTACCAGGAATTCTCACGCTTCGATCAAGGTCCTCTAATGGAACAGCCGGCATTTGTCCCCGAGAGCGACTCCGATGACGCCGCCCCCCCTCCTATTCCCCGCCACGCCCGCAGTCCTGAACCCGCATCTTCACCTAGCTCCAAGCTCACTCAGGCTGCCGATTCACGTGCCGAGTTTGAGGACGAGCGCTGGGCTCGCCTCCGCCGCAACGCCCAAGAGCGTGCGCTGCAGCGCCAGCGCCAGCACCCTCCTAAGCCCAGACCGGCTCCCGCCCCCCGCGCAAGCGACATGGACGACGATACCAGCGGCGAAGAGAGTAAGTTTACCATTATCCCTTGCCGCATCCGCTTTTTTTGCGCTAGCCATTAAATGATAGACACTCCAAGATGAAATGAACTTGATTTACTAACTACATCTTCACTACAGCTATTGAATCTCGTGTGGCCCGTATCAAGGCTCGTGTCGCCGAGCTCACGGGTAACATGGAGGGTATGGCCAGTCCTGGTGTAATGGCTCCCCCCGTCCGCAACTAGAGAGATGCGACGGGCGAAGTTGTTTCTCCTGCGATCGAGGACGCCACGCTCGTCAACACTGTCAATCCATCGCGCATGTCCCGGTCCCGCGTGTCGCGTGCGCGACGCTTCAAGCACTGGACCTTGTGCACCAGGGCATCGCGCCGCCGCATCAACTCGCTTTGAGCTGAAGGGCGTCGGCTGCTATCAACCAGCACGATAATGAATTCCTCCTTGTCCCGCTAGGTTATTTTGCCATCCAGGGGGTGCCAGAGTTGGGGGTGAAGAGCTACAATGGCTCTGTGCCCCTTCTTTCTTTCTCGCTTCCTTTGTTTTGTCTAACTGTGCCTAGCCTTGCCCTTCTCTACCACGTTTTATCTACCCCTCCCATGTAAGCTGTGGCAACTCATGAGATGTCCACCTCTTTCCTGTTTCCGCCTTTCTCCTGTCCATTTCTTCTTGTACGTTGGTCTTTGCCTCGATCCCCTTTGTTTCCCTAATTTCCAACATGTTGCTTTTCTTTGTGCCTGTTCATTATATCATTTCCGTTTTGTTTTGATCTTTCTTATATCAACAACGTTTTTGCTTTCCCTTTCATTTGTTTGTCCTTTGTCCTTAAGCTCCTCGACTCTTACTTAGCTTTTTAATGTATTTTGCCTCAAAAAATATGCAGAAAAGAAATACCAAGAACATTTTTGTCACTTTGAGGGGTGCTGATTCATATCGTCATGTATTATTATGTATGTAAGTATGATTGCATGGGTCTGACGCTATGTAACAGGCCACGTATCATGTGTAGATGCAGTAAAGCAAGAAGATATCTAGCATCGGCATCGGCATTGCTTTCTTCTCCACACGTTTGGTATCGCATTATTTTTATAGGCATTTTTCTTCTCTGTGAATATCTTACAACTAGTACACTTACAGCGACAATAGAGTCGGGGCCTTGATCTCAGTGCCCTTGACGGCCTCGAGACCCTCACCACCCTGTGATATGTTAGCCATGACTTTCATCAGCGTTAAAAGGAGCCGTAAATCAACTTACGTAGCTAGTCAGAGGGGAAACTTCGACGCCGGAGTCTGAGCCCTCGGTGGAAACCTTTGCACCGGCGGCCTCGACCCAGCGGTGACCCTGGGCCATGATGTCAGCCCGGGAGGTATCCGGGTCGTCCTCGCCAGTACCACGAGCGTTCTTGAGAGGCGAGAACTCGTCCTCGCGACGAACCTCCATGCAGGCGAACTTTTCTAGGTTAAGCATGGGGAACACATCAAAAACGAACTGTTCAAGCTTGACGCCGTTGGGCTTAGTGGGCTTGATGACCTCGCCAGTAGACAGATCGACGTAGGGAATCTTTTTGCGGGCGACGTGGTGCGGCAGCTTGTCACCCCACTGAGGGATAGAGTCCAGGAAGCTGAGGGAGTAGTAGTGGTTAACAATGTTTGCTGCGCGGAAACGAAGAATGCCAGGCTGCTTGGGGTCCTGGGCGTTGGCAGTTGCTTCGTCAATCTCAGAGTACTCAACAACGTCAGGCTTGCCATTCTTTAGTAGAATCAAACCAACACTCTCCGTAGGGGCACGCTTGCGAACCACCTTGGTCGCAATGTCGACCTTCTTCTCGGCAGCAAAGCCGATGAAGACAGGGTCGGCAACCTTGACTAGACAGTTGTCAACGCAGTAAGTGTGGACATGCTCAATGCCACGTTTCTTCATGTCATCCAAGACACCAGAAGCCACCAGGGCAGCATAAATGCCACCGTTGCCATCAGGAGCCACGGCAACCTTTCCAGGGGCTTCCATAAGAATCTTGCCGTCGTTGGAAATGCAAGGAAGAACGCCCTGCTCGAAGGTGGTGACGTTCTGCTCCTTCAGGCCGAAGTAGTTGTTCTCGCGGAAGAAGGCCTCGGTGGGACCGCGTGTGGGACCGCTGGTCATGACATACCAGGGCACGGTGACGGAGTCCTCAGTTTTGCCAGACGCCTTGGCAGCAAGCTGCTCCACGCGGCGAATGCGCTCACCCTGGATCTGGAACAGGGACTTCTTGCTGGGCAGGCCAATGTCGAAGCAGCCCTTGGGTGCAGAGCTACCTAGACGCGTGCCCTGGCCTCCAGCCATCAGCACTACGGCAACCTTGTTGGAGGCAATCAGATCCAGGCCGGACTTGTACCAGCGGTCGATGTCGCTGGGAGCAGAGTCCATGATGGAAGCGGTAGCATTATCGGGGAGGGGCTCGAGCGTGGGGACAGCGTTCGGCTCGGTGGGAGGGGGGCTGAGAGCAGTCGTGGCGAGCTCGTTGATGCGGTCGGGAGAAAAGACGGATAGCTGCTTGAGGAGGGCCTCCTGCTCGCCGCTGGAGAGCTTATCGAAGAAGGTGAAGACTTGGCCCTGGCCAGCCTTCTCGTAAGACTCACGCAGCGAGGAAGACATGGTAGGGGAGTGTGTGGATGTGGGTGTGGGTAGATGTTTTGGGGTTGAGAAGTCAAGTGAGAGGCGGCGAGGTCGTGAGGAAATTGGCAAAGGGGAATGGATTGGTGGTGGGTGATGCAGAATAAGAGAAGGAGAATTGGCAGCAGAGAAGTGTCGACGGGCGCGGATGGCCTTTAAAAGTAAATTGGGTGGCTATTGGTTAGTGTCGGGTTGGTTGTGAGCAGGTAACCAACTACTACAAATGGTTACATGTGGACTTGTATGTATGTATGTACATATGTACATAGCTACATGAATACGTGGTTCCAAGCCCCAAACCCTCGGAGGTCAAGCGATTTGTTATGAGGGGTCAAATATAAGGATGTAAGACAGCGCAACCGGGAAAAATAAAGGGCTGGCTGATTCAAGGGCCGGTGGGGTATCACTATCACGGATGTTGCTGAGTAGGAAACTCTGCTGTGTTTAAAACCGGCTTGGCCTAACATAAGACATGAGATCGAGGTACAAGGCGTTATAACTAATTAGAAAGGGCATTGATAGAAGTCAGGTACAAACACAATGGGCATGTCTCTTCTCTGAGCTTCGAAGCTCGAGGAAACTTCCCCGCCGCGAACCAAACAAGGCAACTAGCTTCAGAGACAGCAGTTACCTGCGCCTCCAGACCAGAGCTGCCCCTCTTTGATTCCTTGCTTCCTTCATGCAGAAAGGTGGACCCAGACCGGGTAACAACCAGGGAGAGCTGGGTGTGGGCGGAGTCACCTCCTTTGAATATTAAAACCAGGATTTCAGATCCCTTTTTCCAAAAATTAAGACATCACAGCTTTGATGTTTTTTGATTGCCTTCAACTTGCCTACTCGCGGGGCGATCTAGGTATGCAGGACAAACACAGCATAAAACAACGCAAAAAATAGAATGCAACCAGATCAAAAAGATCGACTTGTGCTCTCACCAACCGGAGTCGATCCGGTGACCTTTCGATCGCAATTCTTTCAAGTTACAGTCGAACGTGATAACCAACTACACCATGGTGAGTATCGACAATGGTTGACCACTGCGCATGGCTTGTTGGAAATTGGCGTTGCTATTAGGGCTTATAAACCCTAAGATAAACTGGGATCAGAAGCAAAAAGGATACCGCCTACTGGGAACTGGTGTCCCCGCCGAACCCCCCTTCCGTGTCTCCCGCTACGACGGCCTCACCAGGATTGAGCTAGGCCACATCCTGGCGGCCAGAACCGGAGATGGTGACTTTGACGAGTACCATGACCGATGGGAACACAACTGTCCACGCGGGTGCCGAGCTTGCAACCAGCCAAAGGAATGAGGACACTAGTGGACGTGCAGGGCACTGCCGAGGCCGTAGAGCCAGAGATTTGCAGACAAGCTTCTGAAACCACAAAAGCAACAAGTCACGTTGCCAGCGTGTTACGCCGCAATCTCAAGTTCCTTGAAGAAAGACAACAGCCCGAGCGCCCCGAGACTACCCAGCCACTACCCACTGCCAGCACCGAGACATGAAGGCGGGATTTTGAAGGAGAGATGAGAGTGGAAGAGAGATGGGAGAGGAAGGTTAGATTGGGAGGAGACGAGGTAGTAGGATCGGAAGGAGATGTCGAGAAGGATTCCATGAGGAGGTTTTGGGGGGTCCTTTTCCCGTCCACCAACTACAGAGGAGGGAAAACTCTCAAAAAAATGCAGCAACGGCCATGCCCGCAAGAGGACAAAACCACGCGTAATCCGCCGGGGACAAACCCCCGTGCCGAGAGCCGGTGGCCTTTTAGACTAGACTACACGCGGTTTGTTGCAAACCAAAAACACCAGGTAACCAACCCTGGAACCCCGCAGGTTCGCCCCCGGGCTGCGCTGGACAGAGAGTCCTCCTGGCTTCAATGCCGGACCCTAAAAAGTCACAGGAGATGCTTGAAGTCTATGCGCACCTGCAATCGCTGACCGCCCGGGAGTAGTTTGGAAGATGACATCATCTGACTGCTTCCGTCCGGAATATGCCGTCGTATTGCTGCGAAATAACAGTAGGTAGACGTAAAAGAATAAAATCAAATGAAATCAGATAAACTGGGATTTTTCATCATCCATCCCGAACATACAGAAACTACGTTAAATGTCCGTCCGATAACCAATCTGTTGTCGTTGTCGGGGCCCCGCCGATCACGGTGATCCTTGACGACATTATCAGAGCCGAGGCGACCAGAAGAGCCAAGTACAAGCACGGAGTGCACATCCCTGACGCTTTCGACGGATAGACGGATTGGATACTAGGCACACTACCGAATAGGTACACAAAGCTCAACTGCTGGGCTAGATATGGCGGTGCGCCCGCCCGAGGAAAGAAGAACGGCCTACGGCTCGAAGCTTGAGGAAGCAGAAAGATACACCCAGGAGATCACAGACCAAAGCTCTCCAATTCTGTGGACGTACTTAGATGGGTTTAAGGACTCCGAAGGCTACGCCGGCTTAGGATGGGCTTTGATCAAGCAAGGGGAAGAACTGGCCACAGGCAAACTGCATCTGGGGGTCGGGGCAGAGGTTACGGATGCGGAGGCGGTCGCAGCGAGACACGCCGCAGCGAAGCAGTCAAAGCCACTGCAAACACAAAGAACATCAAAATCGTCATCTGCCTAGATAACCGCAGCGTGGTGGATAGGCTGAACGCCAGGCTCCCAGTTTGGGGCACCTCGCAGGAAGCCGTAGGCGGAACAAGGGACCTTATGCGGAAGTGGAAAGATGGACACCCAGGCTGAAGCTGGGAAGTTAGGTGGGTTTCGGGCCACAGAAGCATCCCGGGAAACGAGCGAGCGGACCAGCTGGCGAAACAGGCCACGACAGAGGAAACAGCCCAGCCCAATCCATTGTAGACCTTGGCTGCACTGAAACGATGGCGCAAGCGGGAGTTCCAAGCAGCGACAGATCGATAGTGGGAAAGCACTAGGCAAAATCTAGAAGCACCAGTGGCATGGAAGGCTACGGCCGGAAAGCAGAACTGAGCCAGCGTCGGCAGAGTCCTCGCGGCAAGGTCGGGGCACGGAGACTTGGACAAGTACCACGTCCGCTTCGGGCACAACACGCCGTTGGGGTGCGAGAGATACGGGGCCGAGAAAGACGGCCCACACGTTTGGACATGCAAAGGCCTACAGAAAAGATACAGCAGATCATGGGTAGAGCGTCTATTGAAGACGGCACGAGGGGCAAAAACGTTGGCCGAGAGAGTCGACAAATTGGCACAGAGGGGCCCCGGGCGGCAACACCTCATCAACCAAGCATAGGCCGGCAGAAAGACCGAGCCATTTTCTACTTTTTCCTTTGTCTAGTTTTGTGTATTTCGTTATTTGTTCTACTGGGACCTTTGGGGTGACGTTAGGGTCGCTCTGGAGGCTGCGAGCCTCCGTGTTCCAGCTGTTGGTTCTCTTCGTTCAGGTGTAAACCTGCTCTTTTCATAGTTATACTCTTTTCACAGGTGGACTAGCCGCCTGTGACGCCCACTCGACCAGTGAACCCTGATTGATTTATTGATTCTTTATTTACCTGTCTACTCGCGAGGTATTCTCGACATACGACAGGGGACTATTTCTATTACCAGAAAAACTACATAACAACAGTTTGATTTGATTTGATTTGATTTGATTGTCTTTATTTTACCTGTCTACTCGCGAGGTATTCTCGACATACGACAGGGGACTAAAACTAGTACCAAGAAATACATACAGAAGCTAAAGAACCAAAAACCCAGAATCATGCATACATAAAATCCCCACAGCACGAAGTATAATGACGGAGGGTCCCCCGACCGCCCAGCGCAATGGCTGTCCTTCGCTTGTAAGGTCCCAAACAAGACCCCAAGCCTCGGTCTTTACCCTGTAGAAGACCAAACCCAAAACAAAGATAGAACATGACAAAAGAAAAGTAACAAAGGAAAGACAAGAAGTAGAGAGAGAAAGGGAGAACGAGCAAACAGACGAGAGTGGCAGCGCGCGCGCTAAGCCGAGAGGCCCGGGGGAGCCCCCGCACTGGGAGGTGGAGGGGCGGGCGGTGGTAGGCTCGACGGGGAGCGAGCGGGAGGGTCGGCGGCCTGTGGGTGCACCTCAGTCCTCGCACGGCGGTGGGCGAGCAGCACAGTGGGTGCTTTAGCTGCCTTGGCGGCCAGCCAGGTGGCCCCGCGCTTGGTGCCTATCAACTTCTGGAAGAAGCTGCGGGACACCCGCTGTGGGTTCCGGGGGCAGACCCAAACATGTTCTGGGGCGGTCTCCGATCCGCAAAGGGGGCAGGAGAGCACGGCGTCCACATGTTCGAAGCGGCGATGGTAGGCCGCAAAGTCGCCATGGCCGGACAGAGCAGTCAGCACTGCGCGGGCGAGCTTGCGATCGGTCTCGTCAAGGAGACTTGACCAAGCCTTCTTGGGGGGTTCAACTGGGCGGTGCAGATGGGGTCTGATGGCGCGTCCCTCCTCTGCCCATCAGGCGCGGAAAGCAGAGTCGAGACGGGAGCGGAAATAGTGGCGGGCCCAGGAGAGCGACATGCCGTCCAGCCAGGTGTTTGTCCTGGCCCCTAGCTTTGCTTGCTCATCTGCGAGCTCATTGCCCGCGATGTCGGAGTGGCCCGGGACCCAAATAGCCTCTACCTCGGGTGGGCCGTCGGGCCAAGGCCTTGGTCGTGGCCGCTCTGGGTGCGGTCTGATCCAGCTTGCGCAGATCATCTGGGCGCGCCTCAGATACTGCTCGGAGGTGCCCGGCTTGGCGTAGCGAGACGTGAGCCGGTTCACTGCGGCGAGATTGTCGGAGCAGATCCAGACCTTGCGGCACTGTGGCTTCTTCCATGAGTCGACCTCTGCCAGGGCCTTGGCGATGGCCAGCACCTCGGCGTCATGGGCTACGTCGCGGATGTGCGGCAGGAACGACAGGTTGCGGGACCACAACACGCCCAGCCAGCGCAGAGTCCCGCACATAACAACAGTGAAAAAGGAAAAGGGGGTGGGCAGCGCGGTTGCACAAAAGAACGTAGGGCCCCAGAGGTTAAGCTGCCCCGGGTAGGCGAGTGACATTGTTTCGTTGCTTGTGTAGCACAAGGCTTGTGTAACCATGATCCATCGACGCAAAAAATGGAACAAAATGATGACATACAACACCGAGGATTCGCATGTGGTCACCCACCATACTACTGGTTCGGCGCTCTGAGGCTTGACTAAGGGGGAGCAGACGGGACCCCGTATTTTCTACAAGCTATGGTCGTATGTGGAGGGGGAAGACGGTATTTCTCTTTGTAGGGAATCTGGAGATTTTCATGGTGTATCTGTGGTCTTAGCGATTTTGGTAGACGATAAATATAGTCAAGTCATGGTGTATCTGGACATTGCCAGCTCGTTTCATAGTTTTGACCCTTAAAACAAATTGACTAGCCGCCCGTGACGCCTACTTGGTCAGTGAATCCTAGCACAGGGCGTTAAGATAGACAACAGCAATAACATACTGTGTCGAAAGAAGGCCGGCTGGTGAAGATGGAAGAAGGTGAAACTAAGGTTTGCTATCAATGATCTGCCTTTAATAAGCGAAAGGTCAACTCGAGTCGTCATTGAGTAGCGAAGAATAGCATATATAAAATGTAACTTCCGTGGTATTTGGGCGCGGACGTGGAACCTTCTGTTGGTGTGGTTAAGAACACGCCGGCTTGGGCTTGGCGTGAGCCTGAAGTGCTCGTTCATACTTGAAGTGAGACTGGAACTATTTGGTCTCTGGTCAAATGGAAAATGGGAATGCCCAGAGAAAACTCATTTGTCTATATTTATGTCTATGTCTAACTTTCTGCACCTACAAGCTACCACAAGCCTGTCAACTCTCCATGTGCCAGTAACCATTTGAAAGGCTGCAACCTCACTCACCATCTCAACCAAACAAGTATTATAGCATCGAAGCTTAACTCACACCTCAAGTCTCGACCAACCAAAGAGAACCACCAATGGGACTCTCTATGTATTTACTGGTAGCAGTGGGCCTGCTCAGCGACCTCGTCGCACCAGTTATCATTGCATCTAGTGTTGCACTCAACACCAGGCTCGACATAAACGCGGTAGGACTGGCCCTCCCAAGGAAGACGAATAGCAACCTCGGGGTCAAGCTTGGCGGCTCTGAAGCCAGCAGCACAGACGCAGCGGTATCCGATGTGATCAACGCCCTTGAAGATTCCAATGCAGCTGGTACTTTGGTGGCACTTGTTCATGCCAGGCCAGGGCTTGCACTGGTCAATGCACTCGACAGGCTTCTCTTCCTTATCCTCCTCGGATTCCTTTTCCTTGTTCTTTCCGTCGGATTTCTTCTGCTCGGTCTTAGAAGTCTTCTTATCCTTCGCGTCCTTCTTCTCATCATCATCGTCCCTCTTCTCAACCTGGGCCGTTCTGAGCTTACACTCAACCGTGCAGCTGTCGTTGTCATCGTTGTTTCCATCGTCGCACTCCTCGCCGGCCTCGACGATACCGTTGCCGCAGACACTCGTGCAGCTCTCGGGGTACAGGTTGCAAACACGCTGGGCATCAACAACGGAAGGGTAGACGGACAACGGAGGAAACACGACTCCATCTTTGGGCTCCAGGGGGTTGCCCTTGGCAAGAGGAGATCCATAGGCGGCGAGGTCAATGTGCATGACAGAGTTGACATCGTACTCGCCCAGAGTCTCCAGCTTCATGCCGTCAAGGTCAAAGGGAACAAAGTTGCAGCCGTAGCCAGTGCATGTGTCGGCTTCACAGTTTACAGGTTCACACTCCAGGTGCTCGTTGGTCATGGGGTTGAACTTGTTGGTGCAACGGATGCGGTCGCAGAACAGGTCAAGGTGCTGGTCTCTATCGGGGCGCTGGTGCTCGTGAGCAAGACCCAGAACTGTTGTTGGAGGTTATTGTTAGCACAAGGGTTTAGCAGAGATATTGTTAGTTTGAGGGGAGAGGGGTCTTACGATGACCAATCTGATGAACGTAGTCACGAACATTCTCGGTTGTGCCCAGAAGTAGATAGTTGGCTTCGGGGTTGGTAGTGTGACCAAAGCTGCTGGTGGTCAGGCTTCCCTTGACACTCTGAACGACCACAGGCCCCAGGGGACGACTACCGATTTTGTAGCCCTCCATGGTGAACCGCAACCAGGGCAGCTTAGCCTTCCAAATGCGGATAGCCTCATTGAACATTTCACCGTGCATCTGCTCGCTGGCCTCGTCGTGCCAGTAATACTTGATCTCACCATCCCTCCATAGGCTATACTCGTTCTTCTGAACAGAGATAGAACGAGGCGCTTGGCCAGGGCGAACAATGGCTTCATCCATGTTGGCCTTGCTGCCGTAAATTTCGTCACCGTTAACGATAATGCGACCCTCGTAGTTAAAGTATGCGACACGGCGGGGAGAAGTTGAGGATGGCTTGTCAAAGAAGGCCCAGGGGTTGAGGGGGTATCTCATGTTCGTAGTCTCCGTTTTGTCATCATTAACCAGAAGACTGTCGAAACCTTGTTCGCGGGCCATGACAGCCTCGGAAGCGACGGCAGCGGCAGCAAGAGCGTGGATCAACTGCATTTTGTTGGTTCGAAGAGCAAGATTTAACTAAATATGAAGTGCTTTGTATGTTGATGCTAATGAATGCAAGTGATGTAGAAGAAAAAATGAGCGAAATTGAGAGAATGAATGAGAGATGCAGATGCAGAAGTGAGTGGTGGATGGAAGATTCAGATGTGCTGTTAATGAAGAGGACATCACCAACTATATATACCATTAACTCAACTTTTAAGAGTCGCCGACAGTTCGGGAGTTGGGCCAGTATTCCACCGCCCTCGGACTCTTCCCCAAGATCTATAGTGCTCTTGGCAGAAAGAAGTACGGTTAACACGACACCACTTCACGGCCAAGTACCTTGTATGTCCTCGTTCTGATCAGATCTTGTTAGCAACTAACTCATTCTGAAAGGAAAGGGCTTTACCTCCATATCAGCCCAAAATCTCAACCCACCCCCGCCGTACCATTTATGTTTCGTTTCGGTGCTCGCCGAAGCGTATCTGTGCAAGTATGTGTGGTTCAGCCAACCGCCACATAGCAATTATCCATCTTGTCGCGCATCATACGCTAGCTGGCATTGCCAAAGGAGAGCACTGACCACACCAACACGTAAAGATCAAGATGGATAAAAGCGACAAGTCCGCCGTTGTGCATGTATCAAGGAACAAGAGTTGAGTATGCATACGGCCAACAAGCATTCGGCCACCAATATTATTAGCCGCGCTCGTATCTATTTGACATCAGACATCATTATTAGATGTACTTAAATATTCTTTTTTTGCGCCAAGTTTTTTCTATATTCCGCGCAGGATTTCATATCTTCGGGACACTCCAAGTTAGCCGACTGCCAGGGGTTTTGGCGTTTAGTGAAGATCAGTTTGAAGAAATCGGTTCTTCATTTTGCGCCCCCATGAGCCGTTGACCGAGGGCACTCTATGTATATGTGATTTTCTTTTGCCTGTCTCTTGTTCTCAGCGGTACGTAGGTAAATACTTGAAGGTGTCTGTATCACGTTAGAGTCTTCTACAAGATCGAGCGATTAACCAAGGTCTTTCGAAAAGAGGTCCGTGTTTGCTTTACGTACTGGGGCAGACGAATATTCCACAGGCGCACTATTTCTAGTTTGGCTGCTTCTGTAGCTGTGCATTTTGCATGTCCAAGTTTGTTCTTAAAATACTCTACGGTTTTTCGCCCGTGATTCGTCCGACTGGTAGATCTTGATCCTCATCACACCCCTTCCTGCGCAAACTGAAATCCCTTTCGTGAATTTCGACAATCAAAGGTTTTGGCACTAGACTAATCACTTCCCAATAACTACACCTCTAGACCAAAGGCTACATCACATTGGATTGTGTTCCTTTGATGGCGAAAACCGGACTGTCACTTCCCATATCCCCTCTTTTCTGGGGCGGCAGACCCTCCTATTAATGGCTACATTGCGTGTGTGTGTTCATGGGGGCTATGCTCTGGTCCATGTGAATCCTGCAGGCTTGAGAACTAAACGCGAGATTTACTCCGGCTGAAGGATCCTGATATCGAAAAAAGCATCTCACTATATATGTCCCCACTGCCTTTTATTTTCATGGGCAGCGAGCAGCTGCTTCAAGCCTCTTCTTCAAATCTCGGGCAAAATGCCACCGTCTTCCATGTTGCCCGGACATCAATCCCGCTCTCGTTTTTTTCACGTGTGTGTAACCTCACACCGCACACAATCAAAAAGTCAACAACCTACAATGTCGAGGATTCACATGTCGTCATTCACTTTACCACTGGGTCGACGTTCTGTGGTTTGACCAAGGGAGGGCGTTGAATTGAAGCCTTCATTATCCTGTCTACACTATGGGGGTAGATGGGACCCCGAATTTTCCACAGGCTATGGTCGTGTATGGAAGGCGTTGGTTGATCTTGTTAGTTTGTGTAGATGTCAAGTATAGTCAGTTCAAAACAAAACATGGAGGATATCTATGACACTTCCAGCAAGTAAGGAGCCCGCCGCGATCGGTTGGAGTTGATGAACTATCTTTGGATTTGTTGACAATATAGTTAGTTACGTCAAAATGGAAACTTCTAGCTAGTCCATGCCAGGGCCACTGATGCCGATTTCTACTGCATGAAATCCATCTGAAGGTTCTAGCGCCCTAGATTCTGCGCTAGAAGAGGTAACAGAGTTTTTACGTACTTCCACTGCTTTCCTTAGGGCTTATGCGCGATCATTTCGTATATCACACTTTAGACTCATTGAATTACATATGCACTATGGAATTATATTGTTAAACATCAGTACCTGAATGACGTCCATAGGCAATTGGCTTTGTAATCTCAGTACATATGTAAGGGACATTATGCAATGTATCATTGTCTCCTGATGTGGAAGGTTTAGGATGTCAAAGAATACATCAGTATAGGTGACGTAAAATATAGCCACAAGCACTGGAGCACGGGCTCATTGACAGCAAAAAGGCCAAAAAAAAACCCCCGTTCATAAGGCTGTCTTTCGAACGCGGAGGTTACAAACCCGCGACGCCGTGAAGTCGTCCAGACCTCAAGACATGCCAAGATTACTGGGGACAAATACACGAGCAGTACGGCAAAGGAAGGCTCTGCCCGCGCCTAATTCTGAGCCCTGGCCCAAAAGAACGGACAGGGGTGTGGCAAATCTGTGCGCCAGCCCTGTCAATATGGCACTTGTATTCCTCCGGTAGTAAACTCAAGACCCGGCATAAATTTGTAAGCGTGATCATCGGTGCCGGAAAAGCGCCGTCCATCATCGTTGTTCTGGCCGCACAGTTTCATGAATATGTAGCACCACTGAGCTGGGAATAAATAAAAACGAAAATCACGACCAACCGGAATGCTCACTTACTTGAAGCTACTATTTCAACTGTGCATATGCTCTAAGAAAATTATTTGTCGCCAATGACGATCAGTAGGCTTGTGTTGGCAGTGTGCGTGGGTATTGTATAGCTAAAAGCCTGTTGTTTTCAAAGTTTCTTAAGTGTTGAAGTGAGGTTCTTGATTCTAGAGGGCTACCTAGGAGCCGGGTCTCGTATTTTAAGCAACATGTAAAACAGTCGCCGAAGACTACCCTCCAGTGTTGTATTTATTTATTTATTTATTTTTAGAGTCTAGCGGGGGAGCACGTGACTCCCGCCCATCCCAGTGGGGACATGCAGACTAAGGCTAGCTTGAAACAAAAACTGTCGCTATGACAGCGCGTGGCGCAATGCCAGGGTTAGGCTGGTGAGGCCCGCGGAAGGGATGGTGGGCGCTGTACAGCCCTCCAGTGTTGTAGAAGCGGCCCTTGCGACATTAGGGTACAATGACGGCACGTGACCTAGAAGCCCCCATCACATCGCACAAATGTGGGAGGATGGACTTGAGCGGAGTTTCTAGAAAATGAAACGGTTAGTCAGATCGTTCGGTTGGTCTGAGGGTAGCGTTTTCCTAAATTGCGCACATCCATCACATGAATACCAATATTTGCCCTGTTATGCGTTCACGCTATGTCAATGCAGGACTTTTTGCTTTATGGCACCCGTGCTTCATCTGTGCAGTCTTTCTGAAGGACTCCAACTCAATAGTGATGCCCATCTCCATGATAGTAAGTCTGCCTGTATGCGACCTAGCCGTGAAAAGGAACCTTGTCACTAAAACGCGTCATGCAGTGCAACTCTCAGGGCATGTGGACAAAGTAGGTTCATTATTAAAATGCAGACAAGTATTAGAGCAAATATGGCCCTGGGAATAGATACGTTTCGTAGCTACAGATGTCATGATGGGAGTACATCTGTAGATATGAATGTGCAGAACCGTGCGTGGAAAAAAAGGGAAGGGAAGGGAGGGATATTGGACATGGAACAAGAATAAAAAGACTTCTGCCAGCCAGCTAGCATATTAATAAGAATGCCGCCGGCTTTCATTGTTTCTTTTCAGACCCGCTGGCACCCGCCGTCGCCATTGTTGTTGCTACTGTAGTTGCCGTGGTCGCAGTGGTCGCCGTCGAAATCGAGGCAGAGTCGCCCGTAACTGAGGACCCATGGCTCTTAGTCAGCAATAGCTGATGTGTGCGCCCATCGTCATGCTCGTCGTCAGAGTGAACATCGGCAGCAAGCTCAAACGATGAGCCTGAGAGATTCGACTTGTGCAGAGACTGGTAATTGCTCATGGAGGCCCGCGGAGAGGAATATGCGCCTTCTGCCTTGTCACCATTATTCGGTGACGGGGACTCGGACTGTGGAGGCGTGTTTGCTTGGGCTTTCCGACCAAAGCTCCACCCGCCTCCAGTCTTGCGCTTCTCGCCAGCCCAGTTAGCCCAGCTGCTCATGTACGAGCTAGCTCGCTCTCCAACCGTCATGCCTGACGCTTTCTCATCGGCAATCCCGCCTTGGCCGTTACTCTGAGCAGAATTTGGCTGCTGCGGCTGAGTCTGAGTTTCACCTTGAAGATCTTTCTGCCTTTCCTCCTCGGTTTTCTTCCGTTGCACTTCGCGAAACGTCTCCACGTCGGTCCACAGCTTATTCACGACAGCTGATGCCCGGTCCTTTCCAGCAGCCCAGTTTCGGCCTATAGCCTCTCGGCTTTGGGCCAGTTTATCGTCCAAATGCAGCTCTTTGACCTGTTCGGCAATCCGGCGCTGCACATCATCCATAGTTAGTCCGCCGGCACACGGGTGGCGTGGCACGACAATATCGAACATTGCATCATCCGTGTGTGTATACCACATGCGATGGTTCTCAGTACGCGTCCAGGCTTCAACCCAGTCGAAGCCAAAGTCTACGGATGGGTCACCATCTATATACGACAGACGCTGTGAGGGGTGCTTTTGAATAAAAAGATGATAGCGCACTGATGACAACATGGCTACAATGTATTCTTCAAACTGCATGCGAATGAAGGCTTCAGATCCCATGTATTGAAGATTCGTGGGATTGGCAGGATTGGCATCGTCCCATGTATCATTGACGGCTTGCGTAAGAAAGTCTATCCAACGGCGGTCGGCAGCCGTAAGATTGAGAGCAGAGCGCAAGGAGGTTGATGTGATGTTGATGGTACCTTCGTCTAGATTTATCAGGATATCCGAGTACCGGTCGCGTTGTTGTAGGAGCAAACTGTTGGTGCTACCTACGATATAGCTCTTTGTGCCAACGTCGGCCAAAACATCTAGTTGCTGCAGTGGCGTATAAGGCCCAAACAAGGCTCCCTTCCCAAATATTTGCAGCGGTAGGCCCATGAAAGCCATTGTACTGGCACGATCACTACTACGGAAGCTGACCGACTTCGCCAGCGTCTTTTCGTAAGCATTCAGATCCGGGTCAGCACAGTCTTGCATGCTTCTGATCAGACGCGGGATGAGTGAGATCAGGCAAAACTGCACCATACACAGTCGATCACAGCGTGTACCGAAAAAGAGCATCTTGGGCTGGAGCAGGCAGCATTTTAGCAGGACCAAAGTCTGCCACTTGAATTCGTGCACGAATTCCCGAAGTGACAGGCCCAAGTACTGGTCTCCACCGTCAACATTTGGTGACATCATTCCACGGCGCTTATCGTCGGCTAGACTCTCTTGAAAGTGGTGGAGAATCTCGACGTCTGTGAACTCGCGCTGAGCAAACCATGCCTGCGTAACAATGCTGAGCCGCTCACGCAACATGCCAAAGTGCTGCGGACTGTCGGTTATGACGACGACGGCCTTTTGAACCGTGGATCGGGTGACGTCCGCAGGTCGTACTTTGAGCAAGGTGGAGTCTAACTGGCGAGTACAGGCTATTCCGAAGAGCGATATCGCGGGGCCATTCTTGGAGCTTTCGGGACGGAGGAGTGTGAAATAGGAGAAGTCTTCTGAGGATCTGGCAGCAGAAGTGAAAATGTTAGTAGTTGACTTTAGCAATCACATGTCAAAAGAGGCATACAAGCAGACAAGTAAGTAAGGGAGAGAAGAGAGGAAACTATGCAGAAAGACATGGAAAAGGAGAGGCGACCAGCGTCGCAGTATGAAAGCTCTCCTGAGAATCTGCTTTATCGGAGGCGGAATAGACCCAACACTTACGCATGTGCGCCGTCACTCAACGCCATAAATGGCAACAGTGACCAGCCATATTCAACAGCAGGATCCTGACCCTCGTCTGCCCCAAACCAGTATTCAACCTCGGGCCCACGCGCATGATGAAAGTCCACGACAGAGACCAGCGGCATGAAGCCGGGCTGGATCGGTGTAGAGGGAGTGCTCGCCTCGGTTTGGGATAAGACGCCAGGCGCCGTTTTGAGGACCGGCGGAACGCCTGTGGCTGCACAACGATCAAGTCCCGTTGGATCAGTGGCGGGACCGGGGGCGGGGACCGGAGCGGCGGGTGGTATAGCAGCGGCATCGGCAGCCGGGGTCGTGGTCGAGGTCGTGGCAGAGGTCGGATTAGAAGAGGGCGGAGACGGAGATCGGGCGGGAGAAGAGGACGGGGAAGCTTGTGCAACGTCCGGCGTGGATGAGGCAGCTTCCTCTGTCTGGGCCTGGCTTTCCTTCCACGGGTCAATTGGCTCTTCTGCCATCATTTTTGGCACTGTGTGGCTTCTACTGAAGGTCGAGAAAACAGGCAAGAACACGGCTTGCAAAAGGCGGCAGGCACAGGTATGGGATGAAGCGATGAAAAGGCGGAGGGAAGGCACAAGATCACAAAAACAAAAAAAACGAGAGGAAAAAAAAAAGATGCAGCAAAATGACGACACGGCAACTACTTTCTTCAAGAATAGTCTCCTGCCTCGCTGCCGCTGCTTGATTGAGTTGTTTCTGCCAGCCGAGGATCTTTGCTCTTGCCGCAGAGCTTTGTGCTTTTTGTGCTCTGTCTTGCTGTCTTATTTGTTGTTCGTCTTGGTTGTGGTTATCCGTCTTTGGGGGGGTAGGAGGAGAGACGCAACAGGGGGCGCAGAGCCAAGAAGAGACAAAAGGCAAAGCAGAGAAAAGGATGGAGTAACTAAATGAAGAGAATGACACGCACAGAAAAACACAGTGAAAAGAATGCACAAGATGAAACGCAGCAAAAACTGGCAGCCGTCCGCTTAGTGTTTGTTATTTTGCTAAGAGAAATGAAATCGAGGAAAGAAATTGCCCCGTTGCTCTCCAACGCTAGATTCCGAGTTTTGGAAGGATGAAGGACACAAATCGGGAGTCGTTGCTGCACAATAGTGGCAGTTTTTATCTCCCTTATTTGGCGCTCAATTAAATATTGTGAATTGATTTCTTTTTGGGACTTCAATCACCACATCTCCATATCTGCATGTGTCTTCTCTCCTGTTGCTCTTAATAACTCGAAGCCCCCAGTCTGGGTCCAACTGCTGTCGTCTTCATTCTCATACTTGACGCTGTGGCTTGATGTCTTCAACAGCCACCGCTCCAAGCCACAAGTACATAAGTCTGCCAGGCAAATTGCCGCTCGCCTGTGGAAGCGTCCTCCCAGAAAAAGCCATGTCCTACGGTTAGCTTACTACATAGTTGTCGATAGTGCATGAAACAACAAAATAGCCGACCGCCATCTTGCTCTGCGTTGTTATTTCCCAGGGGAGTTAACTAGGCCTTGGAATAGGCTAGGGTTGCCAAGAGTTTTCCCATAGCTTCACTCCTACAGCCAGCACATGATGTACAAAAACGCAAGCAACAGTCGACCCTAGTATCGCAATGTCATGAATCACAGAAAAGCCACCTCAAGATCTGACGATCTTCCGTCGCGATGTCTACATTTCCAATGTTGTTTAGATTGGCCTTAAGCCCAAGCCACGGGGCGTCTTTTTTCGGTCTGTATATTACACTCTCTTCTACAGACTGCACGTTTACTCCTCTTTCGCACCGCCACGGCCGGCCCGCTCAGCAGCCTTGACAGACTTGGCGTCGGTCTGCGAAGTGCCCTGCAGCGACTGGGCGAAGCCAGCAGCAGCCTTGAAGGGACGCTTGAGATCGCCGACGGCAGGCTTGCCGAAGATGTGGATCTTGACCAGGTTGGCCTCAAGGGCAGTCTTGAGAGGAAGAATGCTCTGGATCAGAAGAGGGTTGGTGTACTTCATGTAGAGGTGTAGGACGCACATGATGGCGACGGCGGTGACCTGGCCACGCATCAGGGTGCGAAGCTGGGACATGTCGTACTCGTGGATGGTGGTGGCGACCAGCTTAGGCTCTTCGGTAGATCCCATGGGAGCAGGCTCAACGTACTTGAGGACAGTGAGGTCTAGAACGGGGATTGAGCAGGTGTTAGTAAGGTTGGTTTTGTCGTCATTGAAGCCCCGTTTCTCGACATGTGAAAGCAAGTCAGGGAAAGCGTCTTGTTTGCAAAAAAGACAAATACTGATGCTCGACAAAAGACATACCCTTCTTCTTCTGGACCTTGGCCTGGATCACCAGGTACAGTCCAAGAATGATGACGTTGCTGAGAATGTATCCACCACGAACCATGTTCAGGACATTCGGGTCGTCAAAGGGAACACGCTTGGAGACCTGCATCATGCCAAGCATGATGACAATGTTGATTCTGCAAGAGAAAAGACTATGTTAGTTATCTAGGCGCCGGCGAAAGTGTTGAGTGGCCCGTGACTGAATTAGACCTGTTCCATTGGGCTGCTGACGAATTGCGACTTGCTCGTTGTGACAGATCTGGTGATGTGTTCTGCCAGCGCGTCATTCTCCTTGGTCGTTCGTTCCATCGGCCGGTCCGTCCAGCGGCCAATCGGATGCTCACCGCAAGACACAAAAAAGCCCCGGCACAAGTTCCTTTGACGGCGCACAAGAACGTACGACGAGTAACCGAGCGGCAGAATGGCAGCAAAGAGAAACATCGAGCAGAGGTGGTGATTCGAGAGCAAAGATGGAAAGACTCACACTGCGGGAGGAAGACCGGCCATTTTTGTTCGTGGGCACTCTGCGATGCGGGCAACAGGAAGAGTAAAAGACAAGAGGAAGAATAACAAGAGAAAGTCGCGTCAGGAATGGCGACACGGAGCGAGCGTAATATGGCGATGGTGATTCCAAAAAGAAGAAAAAAAGAGAGGGAAAAATCGACGCGGGACCAATAGGTGGGAAACCAAAGTTTGCAGTAGTACAAGGCCCTGAGGGCTTGGCTGTCATAACGACCGCTGTAAACAGTTTGTAAATAGAGTGCTGGGGTCACTGTTCAGGCCTGTAAGCGCTCTGTCCAGTGGGAGAGCCGTCGAACCTTCTTTGCGCTTCGCTTGCAGCTGTTGCAATCTGGCCAGACGGACGAGACGGACTTACCGAGGGTTATAGACCCTAAAGGAGCACTTTGTTCACGGGTCCAAGTGGTAGGATTGTGTAACCTTGGGTATTGACACTATATGAGCCAACTTCAACAATTACAGCCTGTAGTTCCTGCTAATCGAACATGAGAAAGCGCATTTTGAAACGAATCCCATTCGAAAGGTAAGAGGTAGTGACGGAAGACATGTATACTGCCCGTGACCGAGGTCTCGTTGGGCCGCAAGCGAACATGTACAACCTCAAAATTAACCACGAGACAAGCGGTGTTGGAGGGGCAAAGGATCGCCTCAGATGGCAACACCAAACTCATGACAAGAGAGAGAAAGACTGTGAGAGATAGAGAGCTTTGGGCGGGAACGTACAGAGCACTGTATACAGATAAGCCTGTCTTCTATGGTTTGCGAACCGCTGCTTGTGACGATTGGACGGCTTTCCTTCCGTCGAGCAAACATGCGTAACCTCTAGACAAACGGTGAGGAACTGCACGAGACAACTATTTATAGTGCTTGCTGTTGCTGTTTGTGCCGTCTAATTTTCTTTTTTCTTTCATGCCGTCTTGTCAAGTTCAAATCTGACTTTGTTTACCCAACTCACTTACCTCTTCAGCTGTGTTGCTTTCTGCTGCTCTTCTTACTAGAGACCCATGGCATACCTTTCCAAGCCTGACGGTGTCTATCCCCCAATGCCGCCCAGTGCCAACCCTCGTCCAACTGACGCCCCGCTGTTCTGGACCCCTGAATGGCAATGGGACCACCCTCCGCACCGGCCCGCATCGCCGCACCAATACCCGGTCTATAACCCTGCGACCCACCCTCAGCCCATGCCGCAGACTATGGTTTTCCCTGTGGCAATGCCCATGCCCATGCCCATGCCCATGACTATGCCACAATCGGCTATCGCTGGCATGGCGCCGCACCAACACCAACACCAACATGCACATGCACATGGGCATCTGAACCACCACGTGTCCTGCTGCGGCTTGTTCGGCACCACTGTGCCTCCGCTGCCGCCTTCTCCCACTCCCACTGCGTCGGACAACGTCGTGCTGCAGGCCGAGGTGCGTGAGGTGCCACGCTGGAACACCCAGCCGCGCCATACGTACAAGATCACCCTCGGCCCTTCGACTACTGTCGACTACCTGGTGACTTCTATGGGTGTCAAGTCTGCACTGGATATTCGCGTGCACCTATCCCGCGGTCATTCGATGCTGCTGTCTGAGTTCCGTGGACGTCACGACTTGGGCATGCTGAAGAGACCGGGCGTTTGGTTTGAAGTACTCCATAATTAATTGGATGATTTGAACTCTAGTCGCTTACTATACCCATACGGGATGATAGAAACATATATGACGAACAAGGTGTGGCATAATTTGGGAATTTCTAAAACTTCAATGGAAAATAAAATCGAATCAATTCGAAGTCAGAACTTGGTGCATGTTCATATTATATACTTGTGTGCCTGAGTCTCACGTCAGTGCTCACCCATGTGCAATTCTCCCAACTACAACAGCAGCCTATCACCAGCGCTGAGAAGTCTTTAGAAAACAAAAACCCCAAGACATGCAGATAAAATACGAGGAGAAGAATAGCAATCCTCCAAAATATCGAAAAAAAACTCCTTCAAAGTGTGGAAGAAGAGATGTACAAGAGATAGAAGCAATGAGAACACGAACAAACAGTTTGCGGCACAATAATAAACAGAAATACACATATGATGAGAACGATGACAGTGAGGAAAAAAAGCAAACAAAAGTAGTAGCAACTGAAGATGGAAATGAAAGAACAGCCCGATCCTTTTCCAGAGAAAAATACACAATAAACACCCAACTAGCACTCAAAACACAAAAAAAGACACTAACAGGGAAAGAAAAATAGGGAGACGCGGATATGATGCTCGGTCATAACCGGTATAAGCTCATTACTTCTTCCTTTCGCACTACGCGTTACAAAGTAAGCGGCACGATGGGAAAAGGAAAAAAGACCAGAGAAGAACAGCAGAGTTGGATCTAGTTATAAACGAAGCCAACCATGTCATCAGGACCTGCGTTCAGAGATGCCTGCCATCAGAGGTCGTGGGCTTGGAAATGACTGATAAGTAGCGGGGAAGGTGACTGTGACTGTCGAGAGCCCAGAAAGACAGGGCCCTGCACAAGCGCAAGAGGTCCAACAGAACCACCAGTAGCGAGACCAAAATCAAAGTATCGAGGCAAAGACCCAGACCTCTAGTATTGGGGCTCAGGGCCAAGCATATCAAGGATGCGCCGAGACCGGTTAAGGGTAGCGGTCAAGATAGAAACCAATGGGTCCATTGAAGCAGGGCCGCCGAGTCGATTGACAAGCTTAGTACTTGAGGCTAAAACAAGATTCATAATTCGAGGAGTGACTTCTTTGATTTGGGTGTCCTAAAAGATTAACAGTTAGTATCTGTGGCTACGACTATAGTTACTGGGTAACGTAATGACGTGGGAAACTTACAAATGTCGGAAGGTTATTGTACAAGCAAAGAACACACATGTCGAGCCAGGCAGTCTTGGCACGCAACAACGGGCCAGGCTCAAGATTCTGCGCAACAGTAGCGGCGACCGAAAGCTGCACAAGAGAAGGCACATCTTGAAGAATGGTAGGATTGAGTTGACACCAAAAACGGGCAAAGATCTCTTGCTCACGGCCGCTCTGTAGCCAGCGCACAATAGCAGCCTCAAGCTTGTTCTCATTCACCAGGTTCTGAACCGCGGTAATGTTACTAATAAGTGCCTCGTCGTACTCATTACCGCCACCAGGGTTGCTGCCAGCGCTGCCGCTAGTGCCAGGTTGCCGCTGGCCTCCTTGGTTGGAAAGCGGCATCTGCTGCGGCTGAGGTGCAAGCTGGGACTGCGACGCCTTGTACATGTGCTGTGGCTGTGGCTGAATGGGGATCTGCTGCTGAAGCTGTTGCTGAAGCTGCTGTTGCTGTTGTTGCTGCTGGAGCTGCTGATGCTGCATCTGAACATGAGACTGCACTAGAGATTGCTGATGGAGCAAAAGCTGCTGCTGCTGCTGATCAACTGACGACTGAGGCGAGGCATGCATGTTGTGAGCAGGAGGGCCGCGAGGAGAGTGGTCCATGGCATGAGGAGAGTCATTGCCATGAGATGCCGACGTAAACCGGGCATCACGAGCCTGGCGCTGCTGCAGCTTCAAAATCTCATTTTGGAACTGGCCCTGTGCCTGAGCCATGGTTGCAACTGTGTCAGACAGGCGGGTAACAAGCGACAGAAGTTGGTCGATTTTGCTGCGGTCGTTGGCTCGGTATGCATTGAGCTTGTCAATTTCATCCTGGTAGCGCTCGTGCATTTCAGCAGCGACACGCTCCGTGGCCTGAATGTTCATAGCAGTAAAGGACGGGGCAAGGTTCGGGCCAAGGTTAGACAAGAAGTCGTCCTGAAGCTCTTGGACTCGCACAGTGACAAGGCCAGCAACCTTGTTAGAGAGGGCTTCGACAAACTGGGGGTTCTGGAGAGAGCTATGAAGGCATTGCTGAATGACACTAGGGATGATGCGCTGCAACTCTTTCTGCACCACCATGGAAACGTGGTTGCTCAGCTTGCTACTCAACTGGCTGTTGATGGCGTTGGTAGTCACCTGGTTGATGGCGGGTACAATGGATTGATGGAACTGCTCGTCAATAATCTTGCCAAGTACCTTCTGTGTGTTCCCATTGAGAACTTCAGAGACGAGGTCTAGCAGCTTAATTTGACGCTGATCAAACTCCGTGTCACGAGCACGGATCATGTCATCAACAACAGAGTTCAGATTCTTGACTGAAGAAGCCATAATATCTGAAATGCTATGGGCAAGGCGTTGCTCCATTCCCTTGACAGCAGACTCAATGGAATCCTGAGAAGCACCAGGCAGGCTTTTCTGAGAGCCACCCGGCTTGGTGACAGCTTCGTTCTTAATGGCAGCTTTACCAGTGGAGCTACCAGCAATGATGGGAATCTCATTCTGGGGAGCGTTCTTCTTTTTCCGGAGTTTACGATCGTTTTTGTCGCTGGAGTTAAGGCTTGCTTCATTTGCATCACGCTCCTTAGTCTCGATGCGGAACTTGAGCGGTTCAGAAGCTGCGACAGCGAAAGACTTGTGATTGCCTTCTTCAACACCATGGGCGGCTGACTCTTTACGAGAAGAAATGGCAGGTCGCGTCTCCTCAGAAGGAAGGGGCGCAATGGTCTTGAGTTTATCAACCGTGATGACACCCACACTTTCAGCGTTGATGGCCGAGATGACCTTGTTCTCTTTAGACCAGCCCAAGTCAGCCTGCTTCATGAAGATGCACGTAACACCCTTGGAGTGCATGGCGTAAAGTTCAAAGAGAGTCTGGTCCTTCTCTTCGGGGGAGGAAGCTGGGTTGGTGAGGATATCAAGACTACGCAGAATACCACGGTTGCCGAAAGAGTACTCGCGTACGCCACTAATGACTGCGGTAGAATCGGGCTGGGGGATGGTAGGATCACCAGCAGCAAGGCGGCTCATGTAGACAGCTTGAGAGATGCTCTTGAACGAGTATTTGGGCGCAGAGAGATGGGCAAGGTAAACAGAGTTACGGGTAGGATGCCCAATAACAAGCATTCCGGTTGCAGGATGATATGTAACACTACAGACAGCGTCCGACTCCTTCGAGTGAGGAAGGTTGAACTCCTGGACGGGTTTGCCCAGAGCAAGATCCCAAAGCTGCAGAGTGTGGTTCTGTTTCATACCAACAATCATGTAGCGCAGGGCACATCGTTTCTGGAACGGACGGGCCTTGTCCAGGAGGAGAACAGAAGTGGGCCAGGCCTTTTCACCTTCGGGAGTACTGGCTAGCGTGAGCAGAGGCTCATTGATTTCCATGTGGGTATTGGCTGGCATAGGGGCTGAAGGATCAGAGCCCTCTCTGACAGCAACAAGCTCACGGATATCCCAGAATCGAATGCGACCAGACTTATCCAAAGAAACAACAACAGTGTCATCCTGGCTGAACACGAAATCTTTGCCAGCTTTACCGGTATTGATCTTCAGCGAACAGTCTCTGCTGAGCTTCTCAGAATCGACAACGCGGTCGTGGCCGGGTTTGAAGTAATCGCCCTGCATGATGACGGAAGGCCAGATGATGCTGATGTACTTTCCACGACCTGTAGCGAAATATTCAGGATGACCAGACGATACACGAGCACGTGTCTTTAAAAGGCCACCGGGAGCATCGCCTTCTTGAGCGCTAATGGGGGGCAGGGCAAAGCCGTTCAGCTCAGGGTGACCTTCACCACTAACAAGGTCCTTGTCGTCTTGCCAGATCTTGGCCCAGTAAACAGTGCCGCCGATTCCAGTTCCAAGAATGGCTTCCTGCTGCGAAGAAGCATCATCATTTCCTGTAACAGACATAGACACGTTGAAGATGCGGTCCTTGGTGTCAGCGAAGATCTTGGCGTCTTTACCGTCGTCCTGTCTGATGACACGGAGGCCACCGGCCTTAGACATGCCGTAGGCCATGTAACGGGAAGTAGCAGTGTATAGGTTACGATCAACTTGGTCGAAGTCCTTCTTGAGACGAGCGACTTCCATGATGGCAGAGTCGCGGAAGAAGGGACGGGGCTCGGTCTTATCGTGCAGCGTGATGGAGATCCATGGTTGCATGGGGAAGTTATAAACCTTAACCAGGGGTTCCTCTTTTTCAGTGGGACTGGTTTCGTCCTCTTCAGGATCAGCATTTTCCCAGTTTTCGGCAACAGCTTCATCGGCAACATCCGGAATGATGGCTTCGTCTTCGGTTCCAGACTTGGATGCACTGTTAAGGCCTTCATCATCGTCGGAAGCGCGGACAATATCATCAAGGGCGTTTGAATTAGTAGAAGGTACCCACTCATCCTTTGCAGTAACAGCTTGTTCAGTAGAGGTAGAAGTAGAAGTAGGGACCACGGTACGATCAGCCATGGAAGCAAAGTTCTGGTTAGGCGACTGAGGCAACGATGAAATGGTATGAGGCTTGGGTTCCACAAGCGACTTTAACACATCATAGTGGCCGGGCGAGACGGCAGACTCGGGCTGGGGAGCAGCAGGCACCGGTTCATGGGAATTTTCGATAGGCCGCTCAGAAATGGCAGCATTCTTGGGAAGATTGTCAAAAGAGCCGTCATGATGTCCCTGGTTAATGGGAGTCACACTAACAAAGGACTCAGTCGTGTTGGTATGCGGGGTCTGGGTCTGGTCAACTGGATGGTCTCTCTGGCGGGTTTCATTGTTAGGGCTCGAAATGGGCAAGGATCCACTATCAGGACGTCCAAAATCCATGGAGTTTTGAGGCGACTGTGAATCAGACATGGGCTTCTTCAAAATCTGGAACGAAGTGGCAGACGAAGCGTGACCGTCACGGTCAGGGGGCTGGTCCATAGGACGGGAGCCAGAAGCAGAGCCAGCGGGCGAATCATCGCGGATATCGCGACTGGTAAAAGAATGGATGCTGCCAGGCCCTCCGGGATATCCATAAGTATGGCCGATGTTGGGATGAGCACCAGGCTCGGAGCCGTAGTAGGGGTTAGTGTTGTTGCCGTAGTTGGGGATACGTTGTTCATGGGCGGGGTGGTCAAACTTGTAGCCAGGCGGGATACTAGAATGAGAGTTCTGGGCAGCGGGCGACATGGAGTTTTGGATGGGAAAACGTGAGACAGAGTTCGGGCTTCCAGGTATTTCATGGTGAGCCTGTGACTGCGGCTGTGGCTGCTGCTGCAGCTGTGATTGGGACTGGGGCGTGTGGATGCCCGTGTGCTGGCCTTGCGAGGATGAATCATTGACAGGGCGCATCTGCTGCTCCTGGTCGTCCTGACTGGGCTTGGGGCGGTTGAGCAAGTTGAGCAGGTAGGAGCGGGTGTCGGGCGTAGGCGAGGTGTTGAACACGGACGAGGCAGGGGGCGTCGGCGATGTGATGCCATTGCGGTGATCCTTGATCTCGCCGCGCATCATGGCAGCCAGGACGCCAGTCGGGTCAGGGGCAACAGGAGCAGGGGCCATAATACGGGCACTGGAAGAGGCGACAGTAGTTATGGGGAACATCTGAGGCTCAACGGGCTGCGACTTTGACTGCTGGGGCGACTGCGGCTGGGGTTGAGACTGAGGTTGAGACTGGGATTGAGCCTGGGGCTGCGACGGATAGCGCTGCTGGTGGTCGTTCTGGTGATCATACTGCTGCGAGAGACTTGAGGGACCGTGCAGCTGGTGGATGGACTGCGGGCCCTTGCCATTGAACTTGAGGAGGTTCAGTAGGTCGACGCTGCCACTGGCACCACCACCGCCACCGACCGGCGGTGTAGGAGCAGGAGGGAGATTTCCATCAATCCCGTCCATGCTGCCTGTTGGTATTGGTTGTATCGCGGAAGGGGGTTCGCGTCAAATAATGAGGTTCTGGGAGACACTGGCGAGTGTCTCTCAGGATGACTCAAAGCTCGGACTTTTCAGACGAGCACGACGACGAAGTGAGGCAAGGCGAGGCCAGAACAGAGCAAAGCAATCGAGAAAAGACGCGGGTAGATAAGCAACCCGAGAGAAGACAAAAGTGACGCTGTTGGCTGCGTGGGAAGGCGAAGAATGAACGACCAAGACTGAGAAGCAGGATGAAAGCACGAGAACGAAGGAAGAAAAACCTCAAGAGCGGAAGCCCAACGAGACCACGCGAAAAGGGCGCAGTGGCAATGGCTGGACGACAGAAACGGGTTGGATGATGACACAAAGGGAGGGAGACAAGAGGCGAGAAGAGAGCAGCGGCAGCAAAAGGCCGAAACAGCAGCTTTTCAGAGCACGTCCCTTGCTTTGATGGTGCAGAGCAAAAAAAAAAAGAAAAAAAGACAATCAGTCCGGCGCGCAACAAAGGAGAGCGGAAAAAGAATCGCGGTTCGATGGAGACGAAGGTTGGGCGTGGATTGGGCACAAGTGAAGGCAAAGGGAAAGGAGAAAAAAAGAGAAATAGAAGTGGGCGTGGGCACGGAAACAAAACGAGATGGAAACAGAGCTTTGCTGAAGACTTTTCTGGGGCTCGGAAAGGAGCTTGCGGCTGGAGAGCTAATTGGGCAAGCGGGCCAAGCTCCAGCCAGGATAGCCCAGCTGTGGCTGTAGGGGGTTTCGGGGTCTACAGGGCCTGAGATCAGTGGGTCAGCGCCATTCACTGCCCAGTTTTCAATGGAGCTACAGTGGAGGCTACCCACTAGGCGGCACCGAGCCAGCAGGGCGGTATTCAGGGCTGGGGAAGCAGAGGTCTTTGAGACCGTGCGCAAAAAAAAGCCAGAGAACAGAGATCAGAGAAGACACACCAAACTTTGGTTTGAAGGCACGTCGAAGCTTGAGCTGAGCAAGGCAATGGAAAGCTCCGGTGGCACAGTGAAGATAAGAGCATGGTAAGATCTCGGTTGTGGTGGTTCTCTATCCAGCGACTAATTGTTATGCTTGTAACCAACTACAGAGTGTGTACATGCAAGAAAGGCGGTGAGTATCAAATCACATCAACCCACCAAGCCCACAATGCAGGGCGGCCATGAACTTGGGAGAACAAGAAACAAGAATGAGGCCTGGCTTTCCCCCCTCTCCAGTACCTGAGTACATAATATAGCAGATTAGTCCAGCAAGCAAAGTCCAGTCAAGATACTAGTAACTAGCTCATCATACATAACTAGTTACAGGCATTTATATGTAGTTTGTATATATGTGTGCACACGAGACGATGGGCAAATGAACACTACAAACAAATCCTCGTCAAGCAAATGGTCTATCCAGTTGGCGACAGACTGACGATGTCCATGATCCCTATGCACCCCACGTATCCTAAAGGCTATCAGTGGTACCAATAGCCTCGTTCCCAGCCTCTCTCTCCCTTGGACCAGGACTATCTTTGGGTCTCTCCCAGTCTCCTCATCATGGCTCTTACATATAGTAACCACGGGTCTTGAGACGCACCATAGATGCTTCTCCAAGGACATGACTATGTACTACTTGGCCGTAACCAACTACCTATGTGCGTAGGTATCTATGTATGTACATACGTGCTTGTGCTCCTTGTAGCACCTGCTCCTCTGTTGTGTCTGCCCAAGTTCAATCCCAGAACAAAGGGTCAGAAAGTGCCACCCACTTCAAGCTCAGCCTGCGCCGTGCTGATGCTGGCCTCGAATCTGATGACCGGCCGAAGGAACTGCCACGTCCTCCCGCATCACTCAAGCTTGTATATTATGTATGTACGTAGTCACCAGGACCAGTTAAAGTGTTCGTCAGTACTATGGGCACGAGTATACATAGCCATTAGCGTGACCCTTCTGAGCCCCTCTGTGTTTCCTTGTCCTTTTCTGACTTACTGACTCAATCAAGTGTCCTCCACAATCCCATCATAACCTTGACCTCAGGCCAATGATACATACCAAACTTGGCCGGTAGAAAGAATTGGTTGACAGACTGCCACGGCTACAAGTGTGGATCCAACACATGCAAGCTGAACGTCCTGAAGCTGTGTATCTTCACGTGAGTCTTTTTCTTCTCGACTATGGAAGTATATGTAGTCAAGTAGTGTATACATGTCGACTATCAGCAAATGCACTTCTGCATATGCAAACTGACATCCAGGCATCATGTCAGCGCGCATCAGCGCCGTCAAAGAACGGCTACATTCAAGCTGGTCCGATACAAGTACAAGTAACTAGCTACATAGTTAGTTATCTTTATAGTTACTTATATACATACATATCGTAATCAACACCACCAACCATCACGAGATTCCAGATGCTACGAAAACGCCACCCCATGTTTTGCCTTCCCAGCCGCACCAAGTCATCATTGAGAGACTGCAAATCCCGGCTATGAGTGCGGGGAAGGAGAAAATTCTGAGCTCTTGGTCTGTTGAACCGAGCCTGTTATTGTTATCTCGTCTATGTGTACACATGTGCATATGGAGGAGCATGTATGCATGGTGTTGATGCAATGATTACATAACTAACTAGTTAGTGAGAATACTTTTTTATCACTAGCTCCAATCCTTCGCCACCATAGATCACGAGTCTGGGTTGCATAACTTAACCCCAGTGTCAAGCCAACGTCATCTCTGGTTACACGATAACTCTTATTCTCATAAGTTCGTAGCACAATAGACTTTGGGGGTTACAGAACGCAAATATTGGGAGGGTTCTCCCTCTTTATATATCTCCAGGCATCTGTTTCTGCTTCTAGACAACTAAACAACCCAAGCATAAGAGTATGCACCGATCTTTTTGTATATGTCTCTGGCATTGTTGCGAAGAAGCTCGGACCCTGGCACCGGCCAACAAAACTGACACAGGCTTATGCTACCGTGTGAACAAGCAAGTGACTGGTTGGTGCTGCGTAACCCTTAGAGTCATGCAGTCTGGAATAGACGTGGCCAGGTGCCCTAGGGTGGAGCGAGCGTCGCTGTCCAATACTCCCACCAACTTCTAGCCCGTGGTGTTTAAGGTTGTCTTTGTTGTCTCGGGAGCACCAGCAATGCAACCGAAATAGAGGAGAAGGCGGCAGAGAAGACTGTGAATTTGCGATGATGAGGTTTGTCTTTGATAGGGGGTGTGCTCCCTTGGTTGCTGTATATATCTTGGAACGGTCTTTGGGGCTTTTTTAGTGATGTCTCTCCCTGCTGGGGGTCATGTGTGGCCCACGCGGACACGATATGCATAGCAGACAATCACATATTTGAATGTATGGTGCTGATACCACAGTGGCATGCTTGTAATTGAGATTCTTAGGGACTCCCTCTGATGTTCATGTGCGGCTGGAAAAGTATCACGAGAAAGCAAAAGCTAAATTCCAAGAAAAAAAACATTCTTTCTCTCCCCCAAAAAAAAAGAAAAAGAAAAGAAAATACATTATCAAGTAAACAATACAAGACATTTCGTTCAGTGCGTCCCTGCCAAAATCTTCCTTTTGCTTCTACATACGTATTCTCCAGCGTGTGGCATCTCAGCTTGGGCCGACCCAAGGCTCGCGCTTGATGCTTTTTTTTTTGGCGTCTTGGAAAATGCCCTACAACTAGGTATCATGACTGGCTAACAACAAAGCCGAGGTCACCTTGGTCAGGGCCTCCACCAATTCTCGTTGGAGTTCCCCTGGGCTTTTCTACGCTTTTATTATCCTAAGCTGGGGACGCTGTATTCATTCTTTCCTTCCGCCTTTCTTCTCGTTCCTCTACTCGGCTGTGGCTCCCTTGACTTTGTTGCCCTTTTTTTTGGCTGTTTCTGTCGTTTATTGCTACTCCTTATTGGATCACCACATACTTGTGCTGTTGTGCACTGTTACTAATGCTCCAGGGACGGGCGTTTTTCATCGTGTAAACTGCACTCTTGGGGCCTTTCCCCTCTCTTTCTTACTCCGGTGACTAGGTTGAGAAGAGGGTATGTTTATCTTGGCTTTTGTTCCACGACCAAACAAGATATAAGATAACCATATCCTTTTGCCATCTCCTTTCTTTGTTTCTCGACCTTCTTTCTCGTCTTCCTAGTAATTTCTTTTCGGCTCCTCCTCTTAGCTGTTTAGCCTCCGTCCCCCACCATGCCCGCTGCCAATTTCCCGCTCCGGACAAGTCCTGGATTACTGATCCTGGCCCTGTTCGTGTCCGGTTCTTTGGCCGCCCAGGCACTGTCTTCCCAGCCGCTAGACCAAACAGTGATGTGTGTCTACCCCATGAGCAGCCACTACGGTCTCCTTAACCGGTGCCTGTTCTATTGCTGCTTGTTGATTGCTGTGGTGGGGTGGAAGATGAACTGGATCGTCCTTGCTGCCTCGACATGGATGTTCTTGTAAGTTGGGCGAAGCTCCCATCATGTCCTCAAACTAAACTGTCCACTAACCACATAATTCCTCTAAATATAGAGTCAGTGCCGTTTCTGCCGTGCATATATGGTCTCTTGTCAGCATGGGTTCCAACCCGGAGGTTGTTGATCTAGACATAATCGCAGCCTGGATCATTGTCGTGGCTAGTTTGATGATGTGGAACAGCATCCTCACGTTCTCGCGCATGCTCAAGAACCGTCGTGCCCGCCCCATAATTACAGTCTGGGCCTTATTCCTCCTACCTGCGCCTATAGCATACCTTTCTGGCGGACCCAAAGCCTTGCGCAAGATCCACGCTTACTCCAAAGCGGTCGAAGTTTCTTGTTACAACCCCAAGGGCGTTTTGCTCACTTCGCCCGCCCAACTATGGCGCAACGACTCATCATGGAACTGCACATATGACTGTTTCTCAGCGCCGCCTTCGTTGTTCCGGGACCCCGACGAGGTTGTTGTCATGCCCGCAAATATGGCCTCATTTCTACCGAAGTATGTGATTGCAGGCTCCCTAATCGCTATTGCGGCAACACTATTTGGATTTTATGCCATTATGGCTGGCCATCAGTCGGCAGGGCGGTACTTCTTCGAAAGCTCGTCAGCGCCCCTCAGCAAGTTTCGCACACCAAAGGACCCATTCGTAGCAGACAACTCGCCTGCAATCCCCGGTATGATTCCACCCGAGCAACGCCAGCAGAAAAAGACGGGAGTGACGGTGGTTGACCTCTGGGGTAAAACCGTCTCCACCATTCCCTTCTCTGTGGCATTAATGTTGCTTACAGTGCCCCTGGTGGTGTTTACCGAGCTGGCATTCCACGGGTACAACGGATCAGCGCCCTTGCCAGCAAACGACGTCATGAAGGGAGTTGGACAATGGTACGCGTGGGTTGGCTTCGCGATGGTAATAATCGTCGGTTCTTTTACGCCCATCATAGACTATATGCTTAAGTATTGGTTCTGAGGCGGTACGCCGCAGAGGAAATTCTCGACGGTATAAAAAAAGGACAAAACATTGATATGGGCACTGTGTACTGAAATATGGGTTAGCTGGAGTTTCTGAGGCGGCATTTTACATACTTTGTGAGTATTTATAGGGCAAAGGACGATTTCATGCAGCGGAGTAGACGTCGAGGTTCAATGTGTTGGTTTGGCAAAAGGTCAAACTGGATGACTACCAGGCACAGGTAGGCTGTGCTTACATGAGGCACATGGATCTGGCGCCTGAGTCCTACTGTGCCAAGTGTCAAGCATGTAACTAGTCATGTACTTGTATAGTTAGTTACTTGCGCAAGATGAATGAATCTACGCATATGAGCACGGCGATGTTACATTAAGAGTCAATGCATGTCCCCCAAGAGTAACGACAAGGACGAACGCCGTGGGAGCTGGATTCCAAAAAAAAAAAAAACAAGACCCCAGTCTACTTGTGCATGAGAACAAAGGAGAGAGTACTTTAGGGGAAAACAATCTTCCGATCCAACTAACACCGCTAGATGTAGTAACTATGTAGCTATGCAACTATGTAATGTATGTATGTAGATCTTGTTGCCAATACAGCACTCAAGATTATGTGGGAGGTTACTACAAAGCGAGCACTATGTGGGCGACTTTACAAGCGGATGAATACGCTGAACCAAGCGTTTTTTTATCTTCCGCAGGCTTGGTCTTTTGCCAGAAAGACCAAGTCCAGACCAGACCATAGAGAAGCAGAGAAGTCTGCCATCGGTAGCGATTTCGGTCCACTCAGTAAAGGCCGAACTCCTATTGGTTGGCGGAGTTCGTCTGATTGCCCAGGGTTACTACCAGTTTTTCAGGCACGCTTTGGGGTTTGCTTCCTAATGCGGGCAGAATTTTGTTCTTTGAAGGTTCTCGCTCGAATCCCGACGCAAGGCAATTGCAAGTTTTTTTTTCGCTTCCTTTTTTGCCGGGGGCTTCTGGCGTAGATGATCTGATTTTGACTGTAATTACGGCGGATCTCAACGCCATAGTACGAGTCCACTGGGGCTGGTGGAAAAAAGAACGAAAATAACAGGGGGCGGTACGTACCGTAGACCTGTGTGACTCAACCAAGAACGAGTCGAGTCACCAAAGTTTTACATCTAGTCAGGAGTAGGTTAGCCAAACAGAAAAAAGAAATAGCCATTGACGACTCATGACGACCAAGTGCGGCGAATGCATTCATGCTATGCCAATGGTAGAAATAATACAACATGTAGTTACCTGTTTCATCGGGTCCGTCTAATTTAGCCCAAATTTCTTCACCTGCCCAAAATTTTGGTGTTCTAGTGTAGATATAAAAGGCAAGCGGTTGCCGTGATCTGGAGAAAGCTTCTTCCCGAAATTTAGCAACTAATTCCTTCTATTTTCATCATCTTTTCTCCAATCTTTTTTTTTTCTACCTTGCCCCCCCCCCCCCCCACCATTTTCTTTCACTTGACCTTCAACACCACCACAGTATAAGCCAATCACCAAAAATCTCAAAAAGCCCATTGCAATGTCTACCTTCGGTACCGTCTTCAAGGTCACCACGTACGTTTTCTCTCCCGCTTCCCGCTTGTCATTTTGACTCCGCTAACACCTCCGTGCAGCTTCGGCGAGTCGCACGGCAAGGCCGTCGGCTGCATCATCGACAACCCGCCGCCGGGCATGTCCCTCACTGAAGCCGACATCCAGCCGCAGCTGACGCGCCGCCGACCCGGCCAGAGCGCCATCACGACCCCGCGTAATGAAAAGGATCGCGTGACCATCCTGTCCGGCTGCGAGTTCGGCCGCACCCTGGGCACTCCCATTGCCCTGACCGTCAACAACGAAGACCAGCGTCCCCGTGACTACGGCAACCAGACTATGGACAAGTTCCCCCGCCCTTCGCACGCCGACTTCACCTACCAGGAAAAGTACAGCATCAAGGCCTCCTCCGGTGGTGGCCGCAGCAGTGCCCGTGAGACCATTGCCCGTGTGGCTGCCGGTGCCGTGGCTGAGAAGTTCCTGAAGGAGTCGTACGGCATTGAGATTGTCGGCTTCACCTCCTCCATTGGTCCCGTCGAGCTGGTCGAGGAGACCGCCGAGTTCCCCAGCCGCAGTGCTAACCCCAAGCTAATCAACCTGGTCAACACCATCACCCGTGAGGAGGTCGACAAGTTCTTGCCCGTGCGCTGCCCCGACGTTGAGGGCACCCAAAAGATGGAGGAATACATCGGCCAGCTCCGCGATGCGCAAAACTCCACTGGCGGCACCGTCACCTGCGTCATCCGTAACGTGCCCACCGGTCTTGGCGAGCCGGCCTTTGACAAGCTTGAGGCCAAACTGGCCCACGCCATGCTGAGTATCCCCGCCAGCAAGGCCTTCGAAATTGGCTCGGGCTTTGCCGGCTGCCGCATGGTCGGCTCCGAGCACAATGACGTCTTCATCAAGGACGAGAACCCGCCCAAGGCCCCCGAGGGCGCCAACGCCCTGCCGCGCCCTGCGCTGACCACCAAGACCAACCACTCCGGTGGTATCCAGGGCGGTATCTCCAATGGCGCCCCTATTTTCTTCCGCGTTGGCTTCAAGCCTGCTGCTACCATCAGCATTGACCAAACTACCGCTACCTATGACGGTACCACTGAGGGTGTGCTGGCTGCCAAGGGCCGTCACGATCCTTGCGTCGTACCCCGTGCTATTCCCATCGTTGAGGGCATGGCTGCTCTGGTTATAATGGACATGCTGTGCATACAGCAGGCTCGTCACTCCATGAAGAACCTCAGTGTGTAAACTAGAACAATCATACAAAAAGCATGGCGCCAAGGAGATTGTGAAAATTCGCGCGGATTTAAGACTAGAATCGCTGGGCCAGGTCCCGACCTACAGGCCAGCGACGCAACAGTGTAATATTTTAGGAATGTTTTGTTTTTGGGATAAATAAATGAAGGCATGAATCAATTCAAGTCCGACCAACTATAACAAAGTATTAGTTACTAGTTCGTGGTGACATGATGTATACCCAAGTATTCCTTAGACAACATAAAGTGGTGATGATAATATTGAGCAACAGCAGATTATCTACTAACAAAAATAGAGCAACAAGGGCGAAACAGCGCTTTCGTTGACTTCTCTCTCTCTCTCGTCCATTACCCACATTCCGTCGTGAAGCGTGCAAAAGAACAAAAAGCAAAGATGAAGGCAATGAGTATTGGCAAGGTGCAAGAAAGCAAAAATCAACACAAATAGGTCGTGGAGGAAATAATGAAAACATGAGCAACAGCAAAAATAGAAACAGCTCAAAGCTCCTCGTGGTCATCTTCAACTTCATCTTCGTCCACAAGGGCAACCGCCTCATCTTCATCATAGGGAGTAACCTCAAGTCCATCAACATTCGTAATAGACTCATCATCTTCTTGGTCAAGTGTAACTTCGTCTGACGACTCAGCTAGCTCTTCGGCGGTGGCCGAATCCCTGAGCTCATGTGAAGATTCGGTGCTGGTCTCGTTTTCGGTAGTAACATCAGCCTCTACCGGGGTATCCACCTCGTCACTCTCTAATTCGGTCTTCTCTTCATCCAAAACAGCACTTGGGAGTTCTTCTACAACCTCCGTCTCGGTGATTTCAATTTCAGACTCGATAGTTTCAAAATCCACAAATTCCATCATGTTCGTATTGGACTCAGTCTCCTCCTGAGTTTCAATGGGAACTTCTTCGTACGTGGCCGATTCCGTGGCAGTGAAAGCATCTCTACCATCTGATTCAAAATCAACATGAGCCTCTTGTTGAGAGGCCCAAGCATCATCAGGGATAGGAGACGCCGATTCTGACTGGACAGTAAACTCAAAAACAGGGTCTTGGGTTTGTACCTCCTCATATCGAGGTTGTTCTTGCTCATACTGAACAGGAGGGTAGTCATATTGGGAATTGTCGTGTTGTTCCTCTCGTCCATATTGAACTGGCTGGTGGGGATGTTGTTCATACTGAGCTGAGTCATGTCCGGGATGTTCATATTGTGATTGAGCCTGAGCAGGCGGCGGGTTGTAGCTTTCGACCTGTTGTGCTGAATCGACGTTTTGAACTTGTCCTTGGTACTCCATCTGTTGGTAAGGAGCTTGTTGGTCTTGCTGGTAGTGTTGTACTGGAGGAGCATTCTGGTACTGCATTTGCGGCTGTTGCTGTTCGTTCACATGTTGCTGAGGCCGTCCGTTAGGCTGAGAATTTGCGTACTGTGGCGGAGCGTAGGCCTCATTCCCACGTGGGAAGTGGTCATGCTGCCCGTTCAAATAATTTTGCTGCTGTCCACCACGAACAGCTAACATGAGCGCCAGAAAACTCAAAATTCCAATAACAACATTCTTGCGGTCGCGAATAAGTACGCGCAAGGCCTCCATTAGAAGCTCTGGAAATGTGTCGGGAATCTGGCGTGGAAGGGGCGACGGCGGAACTGGGGACGTAGTGGGTGCAGCGGTTGAAGGTGACGGAGGGACATGAGCAGACGAGGGCTCATCATATGGGCTCTTCTGTGCAAACTGGTCCGAAGACTGGCTTTGATCAGGAGGACAAGGCGGTGCCTCAATAGGAATGGCGGGAGGTGGAGACGTTAGTGCCTTGGGCTGCGCGCGCATCACTTCTTCTCTCTGTCTCTCAATCTCGCGCTCAAGATCACGTCGCTTGAACTCCTCGTTAAGACGTCTAGTGTCATCGTCAATCTTAGCTACAATCCCACGGGAGGCAGCCTCGGCCTCTTTCTTTTCTTGGAGCAGTTTGGATGCAGCTTCTTCAGCACGGCGCTGCTGTTCAACAGCCAGCTCAGCCAGTTCGATGTGGAGAGAGCTATTGACAATTGGCTCGATTTCAACATCGATACGCTCCATTTCTCTCCAGCATGCTTTCCAGGCTCCAGCTCTCATCAGGCCATTACTGGCGTAGACCTTGACTCGGAAAATCTTGCCGGGACCAAGAGCATCGACCTTGATTTCGTTGCGGCAAGTGGTGCACCAATGACGCGTGGATGTGATCCGACGTCTCTGAATTTCATAAGACGCATAGCTATCGTCATCTTCTGTTTCTTCATCATCAGAGAGTGACATCACATTGGCGGGACCCAGGTAATGTCCACACTCGAGAATGCGAGCTCTTCTACGTAGCGGAAGCTCCATGGCTTCAAGGACTCTCTCTTCCAATACTTCGTAGTCGTTTTGTGGATGAGAAAGTAGAACACCGCGTTCAAGTACAGTGTCTCCGATGCGGTCTTGAAGAATAATCCATGCATCACGCAAGTTCTTGATGGGTTCAGAGAGCATGGCATTGCCTTCAGCTGCATATGCTGCAGCCTCTTCAAGCACAGGGGCCCATGACCACTGCAAAGGCAACATGGTTACATGCAACAAAACCAGCGGTGCTGGATCCACATGCGGACGGAATCGAGTAGGAGTTCTACCTTTGGGTGACTGTTGAATAGACATGGCAGGGCTACCAAGTCTTGTGACAGCAGACTTTGAGCCGCCACGCTTGCTAGAGCTCGGCGAAGCAGCAGTAGGGGACATCTGAGCGTGGTGAGGGCTAGATCTGGAACGATAATGGCTGTACAGGCTGTCTTTGCTAGCAAAGGTGGAATCATCCCCATCTGTCTCTGATATAAGGCTATGCGCAAAGTCAGACATGTGGGTTGAGCGCGCGGGTGGCGACATCCTGTTGTCCTGCAGATATGCGGAGGCATCAGTGCTAGAGACCTCTTCCACAACTGCTTTTCGCGCCATGCCACTGTCATACGAGCCTAAAGAACTACGCAAGCTGTGGTCACTGAAGACACCGTCTTCTTCTTCTTCGTCTTCGTTTAATGGCGATGATGATTCTTCTCTGGGGCGGGGGGTAGAGGCGTCGTTTTCTAAACGCGAGTCGGTGATGTCGTAGTGCAACTCTGATTGATCGTTTTCGGCGTTGTATGATTGGTCGATAGAATGATTGAGCAACGAGCAGTCCTCCTGATCGATCTCTTGGGTTATGAGAGAGGGACCGGCGGCGCTTGATTCGTCGTGATGGAGGTGGTTGGAAAATTCTGAAGGTCCGTCACGACTGTCATCGGCATGTTGAGTATTCCCATCACCCTGCAAAACATCACCCTGCAAAACATCAACATGACTGTCACCAATCTGGCTGTCCTCCATGCGATTGTCTGGCTCACAACGAGAAGGCTCGTCGCGATTGTATTGGGTATTGTCGTCGGCAGCAGGGTCGTAGTGGTAGCAACTATCTTCAAAGTTGGTAGACTCGGGCTCGGTTTCCTCAACGATCTCGTCCAGTTCGCTCCAGCGAGGCTCGTCGGGGTCAGAGTATATTATTTGCGACTGGTCGGCTGATTGCAAAAGTTGGGGCTCAGATTCTTCATGCTCTGGAGGCTGGTCCCAGGCGCCGGTGCCAGTGGGGGGTTCGCGGGTCTCGTGACCTGGCACAGAGGCTTCTGCGTCCTGATCCTGTTGGCTGTTGTTGGAACTGAGACACGACTCGTCGCGGTGGATCACAAAGGGCTTGTTCAAATTTTTCTTGGTCTTCTTACGCGGTGGCATCTAGGAGAAAAAGGCGTAAGCGGGAGACACGAACAGGCAAGCCAGTGAATAGCGGCTATGTCGGCAAGCCGGATAGGTCTTTACGAGCGCCAGTCGAATCAAAGAGCAAAAAGAATAGGCAGAGCCGGGTATAAGTCGAGCTCCAAACAACGGAATGAAGATTGACAGCGGAGGATTGGAATGTTGCCTAAGTTTTGAGGTTCTGGTGACTTACTATTAGAATCAGAGAGCCCACTGGAACGAGGAAGAGGAAACCCGGAGCTCAGCCCAGAGACAACAAAGGGAAATGAAGAAGGAAATAAAAGGGGAGAAAACAAGGGACACGCTCGGAGAGTAAAAATAAAGATTGAAAAGGCCCACGAAAATGATGCGTGACAGCGTTATAAAGTAGGGTAGTATATATGAGGCCAGAGAACAAAGTATCGTGAAGTTCCAAAAGGAGACGATGGGCAACAAGAAAGCAGCTGCGTAATCGTTAGTGGCGGCAAAATGTTTCCTTTAGTCAAGTAAGAGCGTGACTTCTGCAAGAACCCCCGCTCCTTCCTCTTCTCTACTGCTTCTTTCCTGCATAGGCATAGACATCAGACTTATCCTTGACTGGAGGTCTCTTCGCACCCCAGAATAAAAGGCGGTCTCGGTCTCATTTGACCAGGCTTTGTGTCTTTTGTTGCAATGCATTGTTTACATTTGACGGTTGCCGCGACAAAGCTTACAAGGAGCCACATATCGCCAGCTGCAAGACAGGGACCATGCGCCGTGCGCAGCTGTCACCAGCTGTGGCATTCAGAGTGGTTGCAGGCTAGCAACCTTACCAGCTGCATTTTCAAGGACTTTCACATGTAACGCATGCACCAAGTCCCTAAGACTTTATCACGCTCAGCCCAGAGGCGTCTTAAACACTTTTACATACTTGTGAAGCATGCTGTATAGCTTCTCGAATGTACTCTTGAACTGGAAAGAGCTCAGCCCGTTCAGTATGCACGATACATTTTCCAGAACAAAACTCCTAACTATTGCTTTAGTCATCACAAGAAATGGATCCGTGTTGAGACCCTAACCCTAATACAGATCATGCTCTATGGCTCCTGCAAGCAGACCCTAATGGTATCAATCAATACCCTAGTCCTCAATAGTGTAGTGGTGATCATACCTGCTTGTCACGCAGGTGACCTGGGTTCGATTCCCAGTTGGGGAGCTTCTTTTTGTATCTTTTTTTGCTTGTCTAACGAACTAATCAATTACATGACACCCATCGTATGCACTTCACATTATCACGGGAAACTGTGCCATCGTAGCCGGCATTTTTGATCTGGATTGATCGTTGAGGGACTATTCGCAGTTTCCTTAATACTTTCCGTAGCCATAGGCTCCGATAGACACAAGCCTTATTGCATGTTTTAGAAACAAAAAAATAATGTTAGATTGTCGATGCTGACACCCAGTGTTGTACACGTTTCTGTCTATCTGTGGATATCATCGTATTATAACATCTGCGCCGTCCCTAACCGGGCACTATTCGTTTCACCTCCCCATTAAACGCCGTTTTGTCGTTTATTTGGAGATCTCAACACCACCAGTGGCACCCAGAGCCTTCTTGACATCACCGTAGATGGCGAACTGGAAAGCGGTCAGAGTACCGACCATGAACAGACGGGCACCGATACCGGTGAAGGAGCCCTTGAGACCCAGCTCCTTGCCAATCTTGATCAGACGGGTAGTGGTGCCCTCACCAGGAGCACCCTTGGTCTTGTTGATCTTGGACAGCATGGTGTCAGCAGGCTGCGAGATGATAGCAGCAGCGAAACCGGCAACCAGACCAGAGCCCAGGTTGACTAGAGTCTGGGCGCCGTCAGACAGGTCCTTCTTGGGGAACTTGCGGAAGGCGGCCTCAGCAACCTTCTCGTAGACGACGAACTTGGCGACGGTGTAAGGAACCTGCTTCAGCAGAATGGGACCGAAGCCGGCGTACAGAGCACCGACACCCTCGTTCTTGAGGATCTTGGTGAAACCGCTGACCAGACCCGAGGCGTAGGTGGGCTCGGAGACCAGACGGATACGAGTGGCCTCAAGAGGGCACTGTTCGGAAAAAGGTAGCAGGTTAGTAGAATGTTACACCATAATACGTTTAGTGTAAGAAAAGACTCACCAGAGCAATGTCAGCGAAGAACTCGGCAGAAGCAGACGAAGCAATGTAGATGATACCACGGTTCTGGACAGCGGTGTCGTAGCCGAGGAAGTCAATCCACTTCTGCTTGAACAGCTCGTAGCCACCGAACTTGAAGGCGCCCTGCATGAAGTAACCGGCAAAGGTAGGGCCAACACCGGTCAGAAGAGCACCGGCACCATCCTTCTGGATGATCTGGCGGAAACCACCGATGAGACCCTTGTTGTAGGTGACGGGGTCAAGCTGGATGCGAGTCTTGACGCTAAATGAAGACAAAGTAGAGCATGTTAGTACTATTGTATCAAGTTGGTGGTGGGTGCGCCTGGACGCTTTTGAAATTGTGCTTCTAGTCCCGTTAAGAAACAAAGATTATCGACCGGCTCGTTGGTTCTTTTTTGTTCGGGTAAATGTGGGTAGAGGCGATCGAGGCTGTTGGTAGACGGCATTTCTCGCTCATCAGTGCTAGCAGAAAAGTCTCAAGCTAAAAGGACCATTTTGTCGTCTTCAAAGCGCACAGTAATCAAGCATGCAACGCAACACCTTGATATCCGGGCATTCTATCGACGAGCGATTGCTATTTTGACGAGATGGGGTTGAGATGGGAACGGTTGAACCATTCCGAGGCCGATAATCTGTGGAAGGTAGCGGGGTAGAGAGCGAGTTTGGCCTTGGAATGGGCCAATTGGCCCACATTGCGCTTGAAAGTAGCAGAACTTGAAAGGTTGATGGGAGTTCTTACACATCGACGGGAGTGAGAGCACCGTGGGTGATAGAGCAGCAGACAGCACCAGCCAGGGCGAAACGGGAGTATAGGGCAAGGCCCGTGGGCTTCTCGGTAGTGGCAGCCATTTTTCGACAATTCTTTTTATATGAAGGAAAAAAGAAACACACACGCAACCAAAAACAACAACAAAAGAGCGGAGATGCGGGAGGAACAAGTGGTTGCAAAGAAAGTCAAAGGAAATAAGTTGAGGAAGTGTGGGCACTTTGCGGTTGGAAAACTTCAACTTTGAAGGAGCCTGGAAATAAAGGCACCCAGGTTTTAGTGCTTGTGGCGTTTGATTCCTTCCTACTGGTACAAATGTACGTGTAAGTACAATTGCAGGTACATTGTGCAAGTATACGTGCGTGCTTTGATACAAAATGGCAGCCGCGACCCTTCTTTCCGTCGTTTTCGCGTCAAGCGTAACTTATCGGCCTGTATTTCACACCTGGTGGTTCTTTGGGTTGGTCCCTGGTGTATTTTCGGGGGTTTGCCCAGTGTAATGTGCTGCAGCAGAGCCGCAGCATGGTCTGTGATTGGATCTCGGAGAGAGTCGGGTGTGGGGGGGGGCCTGCTGATATTCAATATTCTGAAGCCAGGGATGGCTCACAAGGATTTAGCTGAGGCTGGAGGCTTGCACTAACCGCCATTTTCCCGACAGCGTGGTGATGGGGAATTGATCTGTAATCCAATAGGTTCAGGGGGCGGGTGTTGGCCGGGACAGCGGAGAATGCAGAGCCCGAAGTCCACCGAGTGTGGATGATGTCTTGGGCGCGTGCTTGTGCGGGATGGCGGTGTTCCTGATAGTGGCGCCGGAGGCTTCGGGAAAGGGACCATCCTGGCACTGCAAAAATGCTACGGATTGACTGTGGTAAGTCCACGATGGAGGGATGGCTGCAATGCTCTCCTCCTGCTTTGCCCATTAGTCTTGAACTTGGCAACACCATGAATCTCCACAGGCTGAACAGGCTGATCTTGTTCACAAGAGGCCACAGAATCAGAAGACAACACGGCAAATTACAAGACTCCGATCCTAACATAGTCCCATGCCCTCTCTTCGGCCGATCTCGACCTATCATGAGCCAGGTGTTAAATTCCTGGTTCAGATGCCACATTAGCCGTATCTCACAAGAACCCTCTCTCCTCATTGCGGCTCATTTCGCTAGATGTAGCATCAAGCTTGACACCCATTAACACGCACTCTACCGGCTTGTGAGCATTCTTGGAGCTTTGCAGTTTGAGCCGCCATTGTCCTTTTTTCACAATCCACTCCTCGGGTTCCTCGAGGCTTCCACCGTAGTTCTGATCCGTTCTCTGCCTTTTCCGTGACGAACTTGCGTCGAAAGTTCCTGAGGCATTGCTATCCCCATCGCTTGTTTCTGGTATGTATTTCTGCCCATCCAGTATAATCGATGTCTCCGAAGTCAACGCTACACGAACCAACTCATCCGACAAGGCCGTCATACCTGGTCGCGGTGCAGTTTCGGTGTGCGGAGTGTTATTTGTTGCAGCTCCTCCATCCAGCGTATGTGAGGAGAGCCCTATTTTTCCGGCTATAATGCAGAATAACTTGCCAACCTTTGTATTGGTCATCCCGTAGAACTGGGCGCGAATGTCGCCGTTGGGACTGAATCGAAGTCTTGTCTGCTCAACTCCAATCTCGACGATGAGTTCCATGGGCTCCTTGTCTACTAGTGGGCGCATGTAGTTAACCCAAGCTGTGTGTGGATCTTGATCAATGTTATCCGTGTCACAGACAACGGATAGGCCGCTTTTTAGAATATCCTCAAGCCTAACCACCATTTCAGTCTTTTTTCTGCGCAGGTTGAAACTAATGGAGTGTGGAATAAGTCTCTGCTCCAGACCCCTGAAGTTGAAGTACCGCACATCGCGCAATAACGCTTCGCGGTGTTTTTCATTGCGGATATCGATGGGATACCCACGTAACATTTTAAGGATATCTTCGAAAATATCGGCGCTACGACTCGGTACGGCGGGTGGTATGATAGATGGTGGGCGCAACAAACCAACTCGTTCTAGGCCGGGGAAAAGGCTATCTTTCTTGGAAAAGAGCACAGCAAACCCAAGAGAGAAGTAGTTGGGGGAGTTGTCGGGGGTGGTGAACAAGTCGCGTGGGATCTGAAACTCGCGACCGCCAATGGACATGAATATGGACTCCTCGTAAAGCTGCGATATCAGCTTCGGTACTACATGTAATGATATAGAGTCAGTTTGGAGCCAATGTTAAATTTACTTGAGAGTAAGAGACACACGTCTATAGAATTGCGCGTCGGCAAATATGCGCACGAAATGAGTACCATCTCGCGGTCGCAAATGGTAGCCCTGGAGATGTAACGCGATGTCCGCAAAGGTTTCGGGGTCGCGGTCAATGTAGAGAGTTGGCACAGGTGCCATCGTCTGGTTTTGCTCTTCGGCTTCCTGGAGCTTGAACTGGAACCATTGCGAAAAGTATGAGGGCGCTAAGTAACAAGAGGGGAGATTAGCATTGTCTAAGTTGCCTTGCAGGTGCGCGAAGCATACATACCATCAGAAGATATAGACGCGCCAGAAAGCTTGAACAGCTTGCAACCAATCTGAATCGGAAACACTCTCTCATGTGGGAGAAACCGTGGAATGGCCACTGTAGAGTCTTCAATCATGGACACCTGGATAGAATCTTTTGCATTGTTGTTATGCGGCAAGGCGGACATTGCGAAGCCTATTCGGAAGTTTGGAGACACTGGCTATTTGAAGAAAAGCATAAGTCCTAGCGAATATTTGGATCAAGAGTTGGATATGCCGCGGTTCAGGGCAATGGCTATGACGAGAGACGTATAAGGGACGGCCTAATTGATGATGACAGAATATACGAGATTGGAAAAGGAGCATTCTTGCATACCCATCTGAGAACTTTTTGGGGCCGCTGGACCTCAAGAACGATACTAGCTAGGGTTAGGGTGATGAATATGAATACAAGGATTAGTTGTCTTGATATTTAAAACAAAAGAAAATGGAGAATTAGGGTAAGGGGACATACGATGATACATGAACCATGAAGCCCACTACATCACACAAGTGTGGGGGATATGGAGGAAACGGAGAGGATTGAGGATAGATCTTTAAACGAAATAGAGAGTACTGATTTTCTGAGTTAAACGCCTCCATCACAGAAGATAACAAAGTATAAATCACAAGCACAGCCGCGTAACCCTAATACACACAAATCCTTCAAGTGGCTCCTCCACCTGGCTTTCGCTTCCTGCCAGCGGACCCTGCCGAAACGCGGTATTTCCGTTGTCCTCAAGTTCGCCCGCCAAGTAGTTAAGCCAGGCGCTCAGACGGCTGTAAACGGGGATGTTAGCCGGGTAGCGGCGGGGAATTCGGCTCAGATGCACATCAGCGCGGGATAGTTTTAGAAACGAGATAACTAGACAAATTGCTCCGTTTTGTCTCTTATGGTCAAATGTCCAGTCACAGGCGGCGTGTTGGAAATAGGTTCCGAAAAGGGAAAAACAAGGGGAGAGTCCTAAGGGGAAATCTGCCGCGAGATTGGAGATTCTCTACAGAGCTCTGTGGGGTAGTTGATGGACGGATCCCCTGTAAGCATCAGCTTTAAGCTCTATCTGAATGGCATTTGGAGCATTTAGGCGGGAGGGCTTCTATAAGGACAGAGCACACTGCGGAAGTAGCCTATCATGTGAAGCCAAAGACGGCAGTGACTTGGTTTGACGTGGTCAACTTCGCTCCTGCAACCTCTGACTCTTTATATTTGTTCCGAATTCCTTTACTGTCTTTCTTCTTGCTTTCTTCTACTAGCTTCTACATTGCCCGCAACGACTTATCAATCTTGATATAACAATACCACCCTCGCCTGCTACACATATTCACCACTACCATGTCTCCCGGAGCCGTGGCCCCCGAGGCGATAGATGACGCCGCCCTTTCATTTACTACACAATTCGACGATACGCTCAGATTCTATCTCAATGGCACTCGGGTGGTTTTGGAAGATGTCGACCCGGAAATCACATTGCTTGAATATCTGCGAGGTATTGGCCTCACCGGCACTAAGCTGTAAGTTCTACCCTCCAACCCATATGCTATCATATTTGGCGATGCTAATAGATACGTTTCCAATAGTGGCTGTGGCGAAGGAGGCTGCGGTGCCTGTACTGTAGTAATCAGCCAGCACAACCCCACCACTGGCAAGATATACCATGCCAGCGTGAATGCGTGCCTGGCGCCCTTGGTCAGTATCGATGGCAAACATGTCATCACTGTTGAAGGCATCGGTAATGTCGAACGGCCACATCCCGCTCAGGAACGCATTGCCAAGCTCAATGGAAGCCAATGTGGGTTCTGCACACCAGGAATAGTCATGAGTTTATATGCGCTTCTACGAAACAACGACGCCCCTACATCCCATGACCTGGAAGAAGCATTTGACGGAAACCTGTGCAGATGCACGGGGTATAGACCGATCCTTGATGCCGCCCAGTCCTTCAGCATCACTGCTGGCGCTGCATCTTGTGGCAAGGCCACCGAGAACGGAGGCTCTGGATGCTGCATGGAAGGAGGACCAGGAAACGGCGGCGGCTGCTGCAAAGATAAAGCCGACGACCAGCCCATCAAGAGATTTACTCCTCCGGGATTTATCGAGTATAAACCCGACACAGAGCTTATTTATCCGCCATTGCTGAAGAAGCATGTCATGCGACCTCTCCTGTTTGGAAATAAGCGAAAGCGGTGGTTGCGACCGGTTACCCTTGCCCAACTGTTGGAGATAAAAACGGCGATTCCCAACGCTAAAATCATCGGCGGAAGTTCTGAGACTCAAATTGAGATCAAGTTCAAAGCCATCCAGTATCCTGTGTCAGTGTATGTGGGCGATATTCCTGAGATGCGCCAGTTCTCCTTCAACGAAGATCACATCGAAATCGGCGCCAATGTATCTTTGACTGACCTCGAGAACCTATGTTTGGATGCGGTCAAGCATTATGGCCCAGAACGGGGCCAGGTATTTTCCGCCATGAACAACCAACTCAAATATTTTGCTGGTCGTCAGATTCGCAACGTGGGAACTCCAGCTGGTAACCTTGTTACAGCCTCGCCCATTTCAGATTTAAACCCTGTACTATGGGCTGCAGGAGCTACGCTTGTAGCACAGTCAATGCTTAAGACGATAGACTTGCCAATGGGACAGTTCTTCACTGGATATCGTCGCACAGCCCTTCCTCAAGACGCTGTACTTACAAAAATCCGAATTCCCATCACGAAGCCCAAGAACGAGTTCTTTCGTGCATACAAACAAGCGAAACGGAAAGACGACGACATCGCTATTGTCACAGCGGCATTCCGGTTGGCCTTGGACTCATTGGGAATTGTCACTGAGTGTAGCTTGGTGTATGGAGGGTTGGCTGCTACAACTATTGCAGCCAAAAAGACAGAGACCTTCTTACTAGGAAAGAAATTCTCAGAATTAGAGGCTCTGGAGAGGGCCATGAACTCGCTCGGCTTGGAGTTCGACTTGCCGTTCAATGTTCCTGGTGGCATGGCGTCATATCGACGATCTCTTGCCGTGTCGCTTTTCTACCGATACTATCACGATGTACTGACTACTCTTGGTGTTGAAGAAGACCACGTTGATAAGGAAGCAGTGCCAGAAATCACACGCGAGATCATGTCGGCTTCCCAAGATCATCAAGTGGCAGCGGCGTATGAGCGTGAGACTTTTGGTAAGAGCAAAACCCACATTGCGGCGTTGAATCAAGTGTCTGGAAAGGCCACTTACATTGATGATATTCCGCCACAACGCAATGAACTTTACGGTTGTTTTGTCATGTCAAGTAAAGCACACGCCAAGATTATTTCTGTCGACTGGGAGCTAGCTCTTGATATGCCAGGAGTGGTTGACTATGTTGACAAAAATGACCTCCCTTCGGCGCGCGCAAACAAATTCAACCCACCTGCTTTTGACGAGGTCTTTTTTGCCGAAGACAAAGTCTACACAGTTGGCCAGCCTATTGGCATGATTGTCGCCACATCTGCTAACAAGGCTGCTGAAGCTGCGCGGAAGGTCAAGGTAGAGTACCAGGAGCTTCCAGCTATTATGACCATGGAGGAGGCCATTGAGACCAAAAGCTTCCACTCAGCACAAAAGTCTATTGTCAAGGGAGATGTCCAAAAGGCCTTTGAGACCTGTGACTACGTCTTTGAAGGCACTGCGCGAATGGGAGGTCAGGAACACTTCTATTTAGAAACACAGGCAGCGGCTGTGATTCCCAAGTCAGAGAACGGCGAGGTCGAGGTTTACTCCAGTACCCAGAATGCCAATGAAACGTAAGTCCAATTTCTTGCTTATTTGTTTTCTAATTCAACGTCAACCTGATTTGACGTTGTCTTTGGACACGGCATATGACGTCATGCCGGCGCACGTCCCAAATCTTTGAGCCCCGATGTCTCGGTTAACTTTCAACAAGACCCGCCCGGTTAGCTCAATCGGTAGAGCGTGAGACTCTTAATCTCAAGGTTGCGGGTTCGACCCCCGCATTGGGCTCAATTCCCAGTGCTCCAGATCATCTGGATTCCGACGAACCTCCCCCGGGACATATTTTTGACTTTTTGTTTTTTGTTCACAATGCTAATAAACTTTCCTTTTAGACAAGTTTTTGTTGCACAGGCCCTTGGCATTCAAGTTAACAAAGTTCTTGTGCGCGTTAAACGTCTCGGAGGTGGATTTGGCGGCAAGGAAACCCGTGCTGTTCCTTTGGCATGTGCTTGTGCTATTGCCGCCCGCAAAACAGGCCGTCCGGTTCGGTACATGCTTACTCGTGAAGAAGACATTGTTTCGTCTGGTCAACGGCATCCTTTCCTTGGCAGGTGGAAGATTGGCGTTAATAAAGATGGCATAATCCAGGCCCTCGACGTTGACTTGTACAACAATGGTGGGTGGTCTACCGACTTGAGTCAGGCTGTTCTGGAGCGTGGCATGTCACATGTCGATGGCTGTTACAAAATCCCCAATGTTTCTGTACGCGGCCTGATTTGCAAGACCAACACCGTATCTAATACAGCATTCCGTGGTTTTGGTGGACCCCAGGGTATGTTTGTGTGTGAGAGCATGATGGACGAGGTTGCCGATCTACTCGGGATCACAGCTGAGTCTTTCCGCGAGAGAAATTTCCTGGCACCTGGGGACACTACACATTTCAACCAGGCCGTGACGGACTGGCATGTTCCTCTCATGTACAAGCAGGTTCAAGAGGAAACTCAGTATGCTGAGCGCCGACAAGCTATTGCCGAATTCAACAAGAATAACAAGTGGAAACAGCGTGGTTTATCCATCATCCCAACGAAATTTGGCATCAGCTTCACGGCCCTGTTCCTCAACCAGGCTGGAGCTCTGGTACATATTTACCATGACGGTTCTATTCTAGTGGCTCATGGTGGTGTGGAAATGGGCCAGGGCCTCCATACAAAGATGACACAAATTGCAGCTGATGCCTTGAATGTGCCACTGGAAAGTATATTCATTGCCGAGACCTCAACAAATACAGTGGCCAATGCCTCTGCGACTGCTGCATCGGCTTCCTCTGATCTTAATGGATTTGCCATTTTTAATGCTTGTCAACAGTTGAATGAACGGCTCGCACCTTACCGCGAAAAGCTTGGACCGGGAGCCACCATGAAAAAGCTTGCGCATGCTGCCTACTTTGACAGAGTCAACTTATCAGCCCAAGGGTTCTACAAGACCCCAGAAATCGGTTATGAATGGGGCGCCAATCGTGGACAGATGTTCTTCTACTTTACTCAAGGAGTGACAGCAGCTGAAGTTGAGGTGGATACCTTGACTGGTTCATGGACGTGTCTCCGCGCTGACATCAAGATGGACATTGGCCAAAGTATCAACCCTGCCATCGACTATGGCCAAATTGAAGGCGCCTTTGTTCAGGGTATGGGTCTGTTTACAATGGAAGAGTCACTGTGGCTGCGAGGGGGGCCCATGAAAGGCGCGATCTTCACGCGTGGGCCTGGTGCATACAAGATCCCCGGCTTCCGCGACGTGCCGCAGGTCTTCAATGTGCGGCTCCTCAAGGACGTGGAGTGGAAGGAGCTGCGTACGATTCAGCGATCACGCGGTGTCGGTGAGCCGCCACTGTTCATGGGAAGCGCAGTGTTTTTCGCTATCCGGGACGCACTGAAAGCAGCACGCGACAAGTATGGTGTCAAGGCCACGACGGTCAATAGTGCAGGCGACGTGAAACGGTTGGCCAATGGCGCGTATGAGGGGCTCCTCCATCTTGAGAGCCCAGCAACGACAGAGAGAATTCGACTTGCATGCGAGGATCCTATCATGAGGGCTTCCAGAGTTGAGCCCAAGGAGGGCGAAGAGAGCTTCTTTGTGTATATTTAGACGTAGTAAAACACTTGGACTTACATGTCAACAGAATATTAGTTATCTATCCCAAGATGTGTGCGCCTGTGGAAGTACATACATAAGAACCCTTGCATGTGCAGCATGACCAACCGTGTAACCCTAACACGGAAGAACGGCGACGACCCCCAATTTATCGGGCCTTCTCCACAGAAATCTACCACAGCTTCAACTTCGCCATTTTTTGTGCGAGATCTCTCTGACCATGACCAACACCCATTTACACCGTCTCTCTTTTATCCAAGCATTAATATTCGCGGCATTTGTTTGACCTTGGCACTGGCCCAATCTGAATTCAAGGTGCTTCTGCCAATTTTTTTTTTGGCATCGTGCTCGTCTCTTGTGGCTTTGTTTTGCGCGAGGAGGGCCGTCTCTCTTTTTTCCCTTCGTTCTTTTTTTAATAAGAATAAAAATCTTTTGCGCCTTCGCGATAGTAGTGGTGCACTAAGCGACAGCCATCCATTAGAGTTGATGTTTCTGCGCTTCAAACACGAGTCGTGAACACCCTTGTTTGCCGGCTGAGACGACCGCATCACCCAGCTTTCACAATTCAAAGTCGCGAGAGACAATCGTCCTGTCGACTGGCTGCGTTGGCTCTAGTTTCCTTGTCGTTTTGTGTTTTGATTCGAGATCGCCCATCCGCCCCGCGCTTCAAGGATATTCGCCAACAAGGATCCTCGACCTCAACGCCCCCGAAACAAGATGGACAAACCCTCCAGTCACGAGACAGCGCCAGCGCTGTTTGGCCCGCCTAGCACAGCAGCCCACAGCTTCCCGCACATCACGGGCCCGTTTACTTCTTCATCTTCGACAGCAACACCGACAGCGACGACAAAGACTAGCGCAGGCGTTGATGCTGATACCGGATCCGGTACCGCACTAAATCGAGAGCCCGAGGGGCATGCGCCCGCGGCTGCGAACAAGCCTGCAAATGACACTTCGTCGAACAAAGTTGAACTGTTGGATACTCATGACAAAAACGCCTCGACCGCAGTGGCCATTGCCCCGCCGCCGTTGAAGAGCATACTGCCCGCCACTCCCGTGCCAGCGACTACGTCGGTGCTGGCGCCGCCTGCGTCTTTCCCTGTGACGACGCCTAGTGTTCACGCAGCAGTCAAATCGCAGCCTCAAGGTCAGCAGACGGCGGCGAACCCCGCGACTATCTCTCACTCCAAACCCAACCATTCGTATATGGCGGCCAACGGCGGCGCTGGAGGTGTTGGCAGTATTGCGTCTGCGCCTGGGGTCGCAGCGGCGACTGCGCAAGCACCACAGGGTCATCAGAAGGAAAAAGATCGCAAGGAACATGCCGCGCCACCAGCTGCGGAGTCGGCTCCCAAAAAGCGCAGAAAGGTCAACCACGGTGGGTCGTGTTGTAGCTTACCTCAAAGCTCAGTGAGACTATGAATTTATGCTAACAAATTTCTCTTCTTGTAGCTTGTATATATTGTAGACGATCTGTATGTACTGAAATCAACTGCTCCACGGACAGTGCGCATGATGTTCATGACATAGTTCTTTGCCAGTGTCTTCGTCTATGGGTTATGCTAACACATGTCTTCTTCTCCTTCTTTAGCACATGACATGTGATCTGGTACGTACCAAAGCCTTGGGTTCTAACAACCTTCACATGGTCTCGTTCTATGCATCGCCCCTTGAAGCTCACCCTGCTTTTTGGCTTCGCGTCGCGTGTTCCGGAAACGTTTGGCTAATTTGACACCCCCGTTTTTCTTCATCAGGAACGACCTTGTACGCGGTGTATTAAGCGTAACATTGGTCATTTGTGTCATGACGAGAAGCGAGAACCCGATTCTAAAAAGGCTAAAAGCGCAGCAACAGCGTCAGCAACGGCCAGCACCGAAGTTGCATCTACGACTACAAGCGGCCAAAAGCAGCGACAAGGCCGTAATCAACAGCAGCAACAGCAGCATCAACTCCTTCAGCAACGACAAGTACAGGCTTCGGGACCCGATGCTTCTACTGGTGCAGCAGCTGCAGCAGCGGCCGCCGCCGCAGTCTCAAACTTCGGTCTCAGCCAGGCAGACATGCTCAATCTAGTTCCGCCAGCAACATCAGCGCAACTACAAGCTCAGGTTCAAGCGGCGACGCTAAATAACGGGGCCATCAATCCATGTAAGTAACTATACAACGGGAAGCCTTGCTCGAAAATGGGTTCAGTGTTTCGTTGTTGAGACGTGGAGTTTCTTTGATACGCACATCACCACCACGTATCATTTTCTAACTTGTCATGGCTAGTTACATCTATTTCCGAGCTCTTCATGGGACATAACCACTTCCATGATATCCCCAATATTCACCCAAGCTATATGGCTGCTTCTGAAGTCAACAACGAGTTCCAGTTGTTAAACGACTTTCTACACACCAGCATGCTTGATGATGGCCTTGGAGTGGGCAACGAAGAATCTTCAACAGACCCTGGCGCCACTTTCAACAGCAATTCTCGACCTTCTAATATCCTGAATGGTTTTGCTTCTCTAAACGGTAATAGTACCCTTACTGGGAGTGGGACATCACCCAATGCTGCTACTGGTGGTCCCCCCGCACGAATTAGTAGTCTGTCCATCTCCGGTGCTGGCTCAATGCTTCCGCCTCCGGACCCAAAAGGCACCATCTCAATCTCACCTGGGATGCTTAAGTCATCTCCAGTCCCCGCGACTGTCGCACCAGCATCATTGACCATGACTTGTACAAACCCAGGGCCTCTCCCGGTGCTGAATGTACCCCCACGTGATCGAGATAAGGCCTGTCGCGATTACTATCTTCAGGCTGCAGACCCCACTGGAAACGACACACCCGAAGAGCGTATGCAGCGTGTTCTCAAGGCCAAATACGATGCAGGGCTACTTAAGCCGTTCAACTACATCAAGGGCTACCAGAAGCTCTCTGCATATCTGGATTCACACATTGCACCAGCTAGCAAGCAAAAGATTCTCAAGTGTCTGGATCGTTTCCGGCCAAAGTTCCGTGAGATTGCACAGGCGCTGACAGATATGGAGCTTGTCATGGTCGAAATGTGGTTTGAAAAACAACTATTAGAGTATGACCGCGTGTTTGCGAGTATGGCCGTTCCCGCATGCCTCTGGAGGCGCACGGGAGAGATTTTCCGAGGAAATAAGGAAATGGCCGAGTTGTTGCATGTGCCCGTGGAAGAGTTGCGAGATGTAAGTAGAATTGACGACTGGTAGCATCTCTCCCAGAAGATATCCTTGTGAGGATTGAACTGACAGCTACTTAGGGCTCCATCGCATTGCACCAGATCATCACGGAAGAGTCCATGGTTCGCTACTGGGAAGAGTTCGAGACGATTGCCTTTGATCCAGACCATGATACGCTCCTGACAGCCTGCTCACTGAAGTCGCCCGACGATAGCACCAGTGTGACAGTTAACTGCGCGTTCTCATTCATGATTCACCGCGATGACTACAAGATGTGAGTTTCCCCGCTACCATGTAGAACGGAGTCATCATATGCTGACTGTGAACTTCCCAGGCCGACTCTGATCATTGGCAATTTCTTGCCTCATGATCCCAGTCATTAGAAAAGGCAACTTCTTTCCATGTTCCATGTCTTGCGTGGTGTTACGTATATTCATGTTCTATTTTCATTGCTCAATTGTCGTCACAATGCAATTACCGCTGATGTGAGACGGGTTAAAAAACAGGGTTGACAAGCTAGAGTCAATTACCTGTGCTAAGGTTATACATAGTCGCAATGAAGCATCTCAAGGGCTGTAGCGTTTCTGTGAAATAGAAGGCAATATGAATCACGTGCGCATAAACGCAGAGGGAAAGAGCAGTCTTTATCAGTCAAAAACTGCACTTTCCTATGTCTGTTTGATACCGTGGCCATTTGAACATTGGAATTAGCTCCCCAAAAAGCTTTGTCCCTTTCTCTAGATAAAATATTAGACGAAGCCCAAAGACCGGTTCACGATGTTGCCATCATCAGAGACTGAAGCGAAAATCAAAGGCCTGCGTGGTAAAGCTCATGCTTTCTATCTGTTTCATGTGGCTCCCTTTACTAACAGAAATGCCCAAGACTTTGGTGTTGTCCTTTGCAGGTCTCTCGCAAAGTGCATCGACGGCCCCTCCATCAATAATTTGATATCCGAACTTCTCCCCCACACTCGCTTTGCCGAGAAACTGTGCCAGAAGCGCCTATCCGCTCATACTAGTGTGTTGAATAAACTTGATCAGTCAGCTATAGACCTATGGAATTTGGCTTCTCGTTTGCTGCGAGATAAACACCATGGTTCAGACATAGAAGAGACTGTTGAGGTTTCTCAACGTCGACAACTGCTCGCCAAAGCCACCACTTTTGCCTTTCAGCTTTTGGATCTAGCTCGATGGTATGGAGGAACCGAAGTGTCGACATGCGTACCTGTGGAAACCCAGTTGGGTATCTACAAAATATCTTTGTCGGCTGCTAGAATTTGTATAGGTAAATACGCTATGATAGGCGTGATGGGTTGACCTCCGCTAACCTAGAATATAGACGCAAGCGAAGTTGAGTCATGTGTATCTGTGTTTAAACGCAGTGTCACATTCAGTGAGAGTTTATCAAAAAGAGAACTTACCCATGATCAGAACCTTACCCTCAAAAAGTATAATGCTGAATACTTTGTTCTTCGCACAAGTCTAGTGAGTTCCAAGAAGTCACCATTGAAAAGCGACCATGAGCCATTTGATCTAACTTTTCACAAGTCATCAAAACAGGGCAGGCTTGATGTTGCTGATCACATGTACGACAAAAGTAAACCTCTTTTGCAAAGCCTAGATCCCATGTACTCTGAAAACTTGGCAGAAGTAATTCTGGGTATTGGGAGAGACCTAGTGCGGAAGAAAAACTACAAGCTTGGAGTTTCCTGGTTGAAGCGCGCATACGACGTCATAAGCCTTCACGATATTCACAAACTATCCCGACTTGGTGTTGAGCAACGACTCACAATCATACATACCCTAGTCCGAGGGTATCTTCTTTTGAACACACTCGAAGATCGAGAAAGCGCCAACGACCTGGTTTGCCAATTAGAAAGAGAACTTGGAGACGTGCCCGCTACGCTTCTGCTCCGGATTCACGTTTTGAAAGCTGCACCTGTGGAAGAATTTGATATCGACAAGTTTGGCAATACACTAGAACGCTTCTCTCAGATTCCAAACTTAACTGAGTCTCAATTCAAAACTGTTCTTCACGAGACAAAGACGCTAAAAGAGACAAGCCCATTAAAAGCATTGTCAATCGCAAGGACCCTGCTTCACGACTCTTCCATCATATCCAAGAACACTGACTGGATATCCAAATCGCTCATAATAGTCGTTTGGATATATGCCACCCTAGAGCAGTCTGATATTGACTATCCATTGAGTAATACAATTGACAGTGTATTTCAGTCACTCCAGACTCCTGTGGACTCTATGACTGCAGGTGCAATACAGTCAGTTCTATGGAAAAGAATCGAGGCTTCGATTACCAATTCTCAATTTTCCCTTGCTGAAGACTGGTGTAATGTTGCATTACACCCTCTTTTTGAAAATGGTGGCTTGGCCAACCAGGGAAAGCTTGGACGGTAGGTTTCACATTTTCTTGCAAGTAGCCCATCAACTAACATGAACCGGTAGAAAACTCATATACTGTGCCTTGGAAAATAGTGACTTCGAAAAGGCAAGAGAAATATTCCATGGTCTGCCTGAGCCTGCAAAGAAAGAGCAGGCCACATCATTTCTTATGTTTAAAGTTGCAACGCGCAGCAAAGACAACGAATTTGCTGCCATGTGTCTGCAAAATGTAGCCCATGACACCAAAGCCGGTCGCGATATTCTTTATGCTTGCGTCATGGACTCACAGCATACAGGCAACCTTGACACTGCCATTCTCGCCATGAGACATCTAATGAAAGTTAATGAAAGCATGGCGGATTCGAACATCCATGTCCCAAGCCTCATGAGATGCTCAATTCGTCTGTTATACCAAAAGTTCGAGCGTGGGAATGTGGATGAAAAAGAAGTAACTATAGAACATATGTGTGAGGTTTTTGAAACTGGTTAGTGATTATAAAAGCTTGTTTTTTATCCGCATGATATACTGATTCTCTTACAGCATCTACGGCTATATCGAAATTCCCAAAAGACGCAAAAGGGGGCAAACTTTTTCCTATCCAGGAGCTTGATTGGTTCAACCAGAATTCATACAATACTGCCTTGAAACATGTAGAAACCTGCCAGCCCATGCTGGTATATCGCCTGATGAAGGTTTGTCTACAGATTATTGAGTTTTACCCTCAAGATATATCCATCAGCGCATCTCATGATCTTTCACTGAAAAGACTCTGCGGTAACTTCGTGTCTGCAGCCGCACTCATAGCCATTGCCCGCGCAGAGCAAGACATTAAAGAAAAACACCAAGCTTACCTTAATCTGCGTAAACATGTTGCCGCCTATAATGAGGAGCTTGAAGCTCGCAAAGACACATATGAGTTGTACATTCAAAAGGACTTATTGGCAAAGCTGTCGGTTCTCCATGTCTTTGATTTTGAAGCAGCCGCATCCCAGAAGCAATGGGAAGACATGCGAGCTGTTGTGGGAAGATCTGTTGTGGCTTGTTCCAACCTAGAAATGCTGAAAGGCATGGGTGATTTTATTCTCTCAGTACCTGATATTCCGTCACAAGGTAGGAATTTCTATCCCAAGAATATCCAGTCGCTTTCAAATCTAACATATAGCAGAGCGTTATTCTATTCTGCAGATCATTGTCAATGAGATATGGAAGCTTGAACGGTTTAATAGTAGCAAGCTTGCCAAGTATCTGCGTTGTCTTTTTCAGGTAGTTCTCCCATGCTCTGAAGATCTAGCACTAGAGACTCTAGATAATGTCCTCAATATTGCAAAAGATAGCACTATGGTCAGTGTCATGTTAACTCTTTGACAAACCAGGACCTTGACTGCCAACTAATACTTGCTGCTTTGAATAGGAATCTGCAACCTTTCCACCGGATGAGTTGGAATGGATCACTATCACAGCCTTTAATCATGCCACTGATCATTGGAGCTCTGGAAATGACGATGTAGCCAAAAAGTGGTTTGAAAAGGCTCTCAGTCTCAGTCATTATCGAATGGATGACGGCGTATTTGAAGCACACTTGCACGAGCGACTCACCAAGTTACAATGGAACTAATGACCTTGTGGTATTTATTCACCGAACATTTATTTTATGGGGAAATAGAGAATAGGTTCAAAATATTCATGTAGTGGTCTATGACTTGAGGCTATTGAGCACCTAATCTACTCAGCAATCGGTACACGCTGAAACATACCCACATGCGAAATCCCTTCTTCGTTCCACGTCCCCATGCCCTCGTCAACCACGAATCCCCATCGAGCCCACGATGCCTTAGCCTGGACCTGTGCATGAGCACAAACCAAACCCTTGAATTTCAACTGCCCTTCGTCGCCCTCATTCGCTGGCGGCAGCGCCGCGTCAAACGCAGTCGGATTTTGCGCAAGCCACTCCAACGCCGCGCGAGTAAGTTGACCCGCGACTCCCTTGCCGCGGTAATTTTTCTGAACAGCAAGTCTGCCAAACTTTACATATGGCTCACGTCCATTGTGCAAGTCGGTAGCGCGATCCACATAGGTAAATCTGCTGCTGTTGCTTGTGTTAGGCTCTTCTCCTTCGGGCACGCCGTCCCAGTAGCTCTTTCCGGGCGTCGGATGCGGCGCATGCGGGAAAGGGACTATGCGAATAGTGCCCACCGGCACTTTTGGCGTCACAGAGCCATCGGTACGCTTGATGGAATCATAGGCGACAAAGTGACAGCTGCGGGAGTCGTCGGAATCGAATTCGTTTTCAGCTGGCACGCGCTGCTCTACCACGAAGACATCATTGCGCACAATCATAGCATCGTGGAAGATGATGGGGATCGAGGTTTGCTCTGTGGCGGGGATACCGCGCTTGTAGGCGGTGAGATTGGTGGGGGCCAGGAATGAAATTGACATTTCAGGACGGGAAGTCATGTTGAGAGAGACGATGGTGTGGTTTGGTCTTTTTTTGGCTTGGCTTGGCTTGGGCTAGCCAGCAAATATGTGTCAAAGAAGAGGTTAAAGAGCGTGAATACTCGAAGGTAGAAAGAGATTACATGAGCGCAGAACCAATACGAGTAGTTATACCGATATTGTATATCTATGCATACATGTACTATGCCCGCCGGTGTTTAGGAGGATCCACCTTTGCAGAAGCATCGAGAACCCGTTGAAATCCTTCGCACGTCAAACGCGACAGTATGACCAACTAATAACCATATGTCTTCACAAGGGCGTACGTAGCCATCTTAGAGAGAGATACACACTACAATGAAGGCACGATTTTTTTGCCACATTTCTCCATAGGCAGTCTTTCTTGATATACATGGCGCATGCGCATAAATGCGCTTTCCATCAGGCAACCATTTTTTCTCATTGTAGCATCATGTAGTGTGGCGAGGACGAGGACAAGAAAAAAAAAATCAAAGTCTTTCGTTACACAGGAGAGGGGTTTTTGCGTTGCCCAATTCAATCCTTCAGATTTTGAGTTGTGTGGGACATGTATATACACCTGCGGCAATCAAGACATTAAACACACAACCTTAAGGCACCATCGAGACAATTCCCAACAAGTAGACTGTTCCAAGCAGATGGGCTTTCCTCTGAAAAACGGTTCAGTCTCGCGCTATCTAGAAAGCATTTTTGTCATATGTGAAAGTGTGCATTGTTTCGTTAGGGTTAATTAGTGATAAACCCAGGAAACCTCGCGAAGATTTCTCTGGTACACGTCCAAACTTCAATAGGGGTGAGTTGTTGACGTCATGCAATACAAACATGTCGATGCTCCCTATGTAAATGGAAGTTTGCAGTGGTTCCAGAAGAAAAAAAGACATCATTAACCCATTCATAGGCTGCAATTGATACCTTATTAGCCCTAACGTAGCAGTGCCATGCCGCGTTTCCGTACCCTTTCACGCAAAAATGCAAAGCCGCTTGAAAGACCATGTAAACCATTCCCCAAATAAAACTTTTTTTTTTTGAATTCTCCCATTTGTATTGATTCTCTCTTCTTGTTCTTTTCTTGATCCAATGAGAAAGAATTTCTCCAAAGCTTCTCCGTTTACCGGTTGCTCTTGGCGACACGCTCCAGCTCATCCTTCTTCTTGATGGCGTAGGAGTTGCTGGAACCCTTGGCAGCGTTGATCAGCTCCTCAGCAAGGCACTCAGCAATCGACTTGACGTTGCGGAAAGAGGCCTCACGGGCACCAGTGGTCAGCAGGGAGATGGCCTGGTTGACTCTGCGGAGGGGAGAGACATCGACGGCTTGTCTGCGGACGGTACCAGCGGAACCGATACGGGTGGAGTCTTCGCGGGGACCGCAGTTGACAATGGCGTCAACAGCGACCTGGATGGGGTTCTGGTCGGTCATCAGGTAGATCTGTAGGGGTCCATGGTCAGATGAATCGTTCAATAGTTGTGCGGTCGACTAGTTGACAGTGTTATGGGTAGACTCACGATCTCGAAGGCGTGGGCAACAATGCGGGTAGCCATGAGCTTCTTACCGTTGTTGCGGCCCTATTATCGGATACGTTAGCAATATGGCCTTCAAGGTGATTTTGACAAATCGCGTGTTGATGAGATTGTTGATGGAGAATCGTAGGTGGATGAGAGACTCACGTGCATCATCAGAGAGTTGGTCAGACGCTCGATGATGGGGCAGTTGGCCTTGCGGAAGCGCTTAGCAGCATAGCGACCAGCGGTGTGGGTAACGTAGACGGGGTTGCGCAGAGAGACGTAATCGCTTTTTGTCCAGGTTAGTTCGGGGTGTTCATGTTTGCGTAAATGATGAAAAGAGTGGATGTTTCGTACGTCAGAGAAATGTCGCGGACCTCAACCTCAGTGCTGTAGAAATAGTTAGTAAGATGCTGTGACCTGTATATAGCATTCTTCGGGTTGCTCATCGGCAAAGGGCCTTCAGCAAAATTTGTTGATAATTTTGATGAAGACCGATCGCAGAGTATCGTCGAGGTGACAACGTACTAATCCCACTTGTTGAACAGACGGACCTGACCATCGGTCTGAACGTCCTTGGGCAGGACCTGGTAGGCGTTGGCCTGAACTTCGACGTCACCGCTGTCGCTCATTTTGACTGTGATCGCGTTTCGACGGGAAAAAAGGGTCGGTTTGGCGAAATGGTAAGGTCTCAACACGGAGAAACGTCGTCAAGGTAATCTGGAGATGCTGGGTCTTTGTGAGATTTCCCAGTTCGAAAATCCAAAGTTCGAAAACTAAAGTGGGTGCGCCTACCATTCCCTGTCACCGGTGGGGCGGTTCTTGCAGCGAAGTATGGCCCAACCAATCATTTCATGTTGTGGCTTTGAAAGTACCCACATGATCTAGGGCTAAGTTGCCCTTTTGTGTGTGTGCCCTGTGTGCCCTCACTATTATTCGGATTAGTAAGGATCTTGAAACAGCCCAACTCTCCAAAGTCAATACTATCATTTCGCGGCCCTTCAAAGATAGTTTCTTTCTTCCAGCGACACCATCCATATTATCACACATCAGACAAAATGGCGCCCGCGGCTAAGAAGCAGAAGAAGAAGTGGTCGAAGGGCAAGGTCAAGGACAAGTGAGTTTAACTGCCCATCATCTTGCTGCAGCACTGCGACAAGCCTCATCGTTGTCATCCCTTCCACCGAGCTTGAAAGACGTCATGTGCGAGATATGCCGCTTTGCGAACTTTAGCATTTGAAACATGCGAAGGCAAGCATCGCAACCATACTCCGCGTTCGAGCTCAGTGGGATCTTACCTCGTGGCCATCTCCAGCGCTAACCACGCTTCACGCATAGGGCCCAGCACGCCGTCTACCTGGAGAAGAACGTCTCCGAGAAGCTGCACAAGGATGTTCAGTCCTTCCGCCTCGTCACCGTTGCCACCCTCGTCGACCGCATGAAGATCAACGGCTCTCTCGCCCGCAAGTGCCTGAAGGACCTTGAGGAGGAGGGTCTGATCAAGCCTGTTGTCCAGCACAGCAAGATGCAGATCTACAGTACGTCCTGACATACTTGGTTACATGATGCGATTAAAACATAAACTAACTTGATCACTCTTTAGCCCGTGTGGTTTCTGCTACTGAGTAAGCGTTTTTTCTTTCTAGAATGAACGTATGCTCAAGCGTGGTTTTGGATTTGCTCTCTTTGCATGGGATGGTCGGATTGTTGGCGGAAAATACACCAATGGCGCAAAAGCCAAATTTGTTATGATTGAAGACCGCTACCAATGAAGCCCGGACAGGTACAGGGCCTTTGTCGAAATAGACAATGCGTTTTGCAAAACATCCTTATGAGACTTATGATACTGGATGACACACACAAACTGCCGTCATGGGAAGTAACGTCGGCATAGCAGCAGCAGCTTGCAACTCTTGGCCATCCGCCCACAACTCGTGAGGAATAAAAAAAAATACAATGAAAGGCCACCCGCAGATGAGGAAGGTCTATTGAACAACTTGAAGTCGCAAATGTTACTGGCATGAGCCGCAACTTGATTGAATGACGTGCATGTACGACAATAACGGCATCAATGAATAGAAGGGCTTGCCCTGTGCGGTTGGTCTTAACAGGCCATTCCGTGATCACTTGATGAGGTAATATTAGTTATGTAGCGGAGGCACAACTTGTGATACTGTCCATACAATTACACGCGTGTACATTGGCAAATACAAAGATGGTCAGCTGTATCGTGATATTTTCATGTACAGCAAGATGTAGCTGATAGTTGAGCTTCTCTCAATGTGCTGGTAGTTATGTTACATTATTCTATCTGACTCCCCAGTTGAGAATGTATGGACTAACTACTAGTTGTATAGCATACGAAATTGGCACCTCTTTGCATCCGCCGTGAAGGCGGGACTCATAGCTAGTACGGGACAAAGACCAAGGGAAGTGGACATGAGCAGTTGTAGGTACATACCTCTTTCTCCGCGTGTTGTATGCATGAACTGCTTGGCCAGTTATTCAGGTTGTGTATTGGGTAGTATGCACTTATACTAATAATGATCTCGTAGCCATCTTAAACTGTCAATTCAGCTGACTGTTCTCAGGTTAAGAGCTTCTCGACCTAAGTCATCATGGCTGGACGATGTTGGGGGTCGGTCCAGTGGTCTGGCCATGTCCTCCCTAGAGCAGTAGATTTTGTGCCTCAGACATCCACAACAATTCAGGCCAAAACTTTTTCTAGCTTCTGACAAGTACAGAGTCAAGTGCAGGTAATAAACAGTATGTGGTCACACATGAACATGACGGCTGAATAGCAATGTGAAGCCTGAGTCGAACAGCAAATGCTGCTTGAATCTACATGGCAAGTTAGACATGATTTGTGATAACTAGCATAAAACTAGCTTTATATTGACAGACTTTCTTCATTGTTGGGACGTTCTGTGAAGGTGTAACAACGGGAGCGGTTCTGGAAAATGGATTCGCTGAATGCCCCATACATTCTTATGCACCATGGCCAGCCAACCAGCCCTGGGCCAACAGCAACTACAGCAGCTTCCAAGTAACGTAGCCGTTTTAGTTACTCTCAGTTCGGTCAATAAGAGGTCAACTCGAGGCATCAGTTAATGCAATTGGCCTGTTGATACAAAAGTAGTGATGCTCCAAGCTGCTACAACACAACAAAATGTGCTTACTTCAAAGATCTAGCACCCACGCATCAGCGGGTAAGGACCATTTTTAGCAGCACAATGGCGGTTGCCCCTGGTCTGGCCAAGCTAAGACAGTTAGTTGTTTACCTGTTACTGAGATACATCGGTTGAGCATACTGAAGTGCGGGGTTACAGTGGTACCGGTGTATGCTGCATTGGCACGTCGACACCTGAGGCCACGACCATCCTGGCTCTGTTTAATGCCTGCTTCATGGGCCCCAGGCGGTGTTTTGTGCTTCTTTAGTGCTTGAAGCCACTCCAACGATCCACTATTCTTCCACTGTTGTGTGTCCGACTTCCTCCGAGCCACTTGCAAGGGCCGCTCTTATTGGCTTGAAATTTTGCTGTCCCCGAGCGTTCCTCACTGGCTTTTACTCTCCTTCCCTTTTTCTACCTCTCTACTCCTTTTCCTCTCCCCTTCCCCCAAAGCTCCATAAGCTTCCTCAAAACTCTTCGCACATCCCAGCGGCCTTTTCTTTTCCTTTCTCCTCGTTTTCCATCATCCCCTCCTCAACAACCATCACAATGTCTTCCCGCGTTGTTTCCCGCATTGCCTCCGCGGCCAAGGTCGCCCGCCCCTCGCAGCGCACCTTCGCTGGTAAGAAATCTCTCTTGTCCCATTGCCATCCCCACTAGGTCAACCGGCATCAAGCACGGCAGCAAAACATCAATTGGCAGCGAGGAAAGAATTTTCACATCTCGAAATATATCCAATTGGCCTTGATCGTGGCTTCCAATGGCTCTACGACTGTTTTGGAGCCGAATAGCCAACGGCATTCCAGCCAATGGCTTTGAATTGGTCATGCCAACCCAACACCTGCCGAACAGGTGTCCTAAAGTCGAAAAAAAAACAGAGGCGAACTGGCCAAATAAAATTCTTAGTCCGAAAATCAACAAGGCTAAAAATAACGCAAAACACGCCTCCACCTCCGATCATCGACCGACGCCTCCGAACACCAATTCACATGATGGTTGACACGATGATGCCAATTGGATACCCGAGATATAGTCATTGCTGCTATCTTGACTTGGATTAAGTCGAGCTGCCATTTACCTAGTGATGATGATTGGCACATGAAACATATCAGAAATGGTTTGCTAACTCACCATTCGCAGCTGCCCGCCAGCAGCTCGTTGCCCGCCAGGTTGTCGGCCGCCGTGCCTACTCCTCGGAGGTTGCCAACGCCATGGTTGAGGTCTCCAAGAACATTGGTATGGGTGCCGCCGCCATCGGTCTGACCGGTGCTGGTATCGGTATTGGTCTGGTTTTCGCTGCCCTGCTGAACGGTGTTGCTCGCAACCCCGCTCTCCGTGGCCAGCTGTTCTCCTACGCCATTCTGGGTTTCGCCTTCGTCGAGGCCATTGGTCTGTTCGACCTGATGGTTGCCCTGATGGCCAAGTTCGTACGTTACATCCCACTTCCCCCTCAAACACGAGCAATTTCATTAGCAATTAGCTCATATTGTTATCTGTACCCATATACTAATGAATATCTCTCTTCAGACTTAAATCTTGTATCAAAATCATTCACGGTCTACGAGGCTTTGGGAAAACTGGCATGCTGAATCTTGCGAGAACGTCTTTGGCGAACTTACGCTGCCTCCCTTCTGTACCAATTTAACCACATTTTCCACGTACTTTTTTATTTTGTTCTTCATAATGGACTTGCTTAGAGGCTACCGTGACAAAATGTTGTGTCATTATACTTTAATGAAAGCATTGGCGAACTCACCCCATGGACACCCGTCGGTAATTGATTCAACGACTGGGGAAAGGCAGCTCTATGTTGAGTTTGTAGTTGTGACCTTGACACCTGTTTTTTCCGTATCACAGGACTGTAGTTCTTTCTCAACCCTCAGCTGAGCTTGCCGGCCGATTTCCCTACCCGTCAGGGTGCATCTCGTCGACGGGCATGCATGCACAGTCGGTTATATTCGCGATCATCTATCGACAAGCAAAAATATCGCGCATCTTGCTCTCTAGAAGACACACACATAGAGCCCCTCTTCCCGCAAAAATGGCCGATTAACGCAAAGAGGAACCCAGAGATACTGCTCTGTCTCCACTTTTCTCCAGCATTTTTTTTCTTGCCCATCCTAGTCACGACAAATTTGTGTGTCGGTCGAAAACGCAAGGAAGAGGACAGTTGGAGCCGCTTGTTGAGTGTCTCTGTGTACTTTTAACATTTCTTTTCTGTTTGAACGTATTTTTTTACTCAATTGCATACAACTATCTGGAGATGAATAACTACCACAGTTGTGTATACATGATTAGCTACACACATACATACATAGATTCATATGTGATACTTTGCATAGTTGACTGCTCTTCCTTCGTGCTTCCATGTTCACCGTTCGAAAGACACGCAACAATTGGCGTCGGGTTCGGAACATCGGAGAAAAGGAACGTTGCCTGGAGTGTGTATCTAAGCTCCCATAGAACCGAGAGCGGCATCGAAAAGGCGATGTTTAACCCTGACCCTGTGATTTAGAAGTCTTTGATCTGATAACGAGTATGAACGGGGGATTGATGAACAACAATATGTATTGATATTTGATGTTTAAATAACTACTTGAAATAAAAATTCTTCAACTTTTCGCCAGGGTTAAGAGGGTTAATTTGACTGGGCGTTTTTGTCACTTGCAGTCTCATGCATCGGGATCACCACCATTCAAATAGCGTCCCAGGCGACTTAAGTCCTTGACTCTAATGACCTTTCCTTCATTGGAAGAGGCAAAAATAATAGACGGGGGACTAATAGCAGTATCATCCCCTAGGGACCCGTGAGGACACTCACTAGAGATATCAACATCGTGCATGGAGTTCGTGATACTCTGATCGACATGGCGTCTATCAACAGTTGTGAGGATCGAGTTCATGAACTCCGAATCCTCAACTGCAGTGTATTCCCCTGATTCATTCTTTTCAACGGGGAACATGCCATCGAGATAGTGCTGCACAAACTGATGCCCACCGGTTGACACTGAAGTTCGAGCAAAGATACGACCGGTGTAGTTGGGAATATGATCATGAGGCTGCTTCATATGAGTGAAGTAGAGCACACTTATCTGGGAAACAAAGTCTGTGGTATGGGCATAGTGCTCGATATGGTATATAGCACGGTCTCCAGCGGCCTTGATGGGGCCCTCATGCAGCGTCGTCCGGTTTGGCAAAAGAAGGTTCGTTGTCTCTGTGGACGGAAGAGACTCGGAATCTAGGCCGTGACTAGATCCAGTGACAGGACCAGCATAACTTGGAACCTGTGAGTTGGAAATTGAGCGAGAAGGGCTATTGAAGTGATTGGCAGCATTGCCAAAAGTGTATATCTCCATCTTTTTCACTAGATCACGCGGTAGCTCTTGCAGAACCCAGTCAATCACTATACTGGTGATGAGGCTACCCTGCGAGTGAGAGACGATGACAACCTTTTCAATACCGGGATCCATCAAGACCTGCTTGATAATTTCGTAAGCTACGCGAACATCATGGGTTGCATATCTAAAACATCGCTGGAACAGGCACTCGATCAGATCAAACAAAAGTCCCTAGGTTCTGTTGTGAATACCCATTATCGGACGGCAGAATGTGAGAGATAAGCGATCGATGCTGTTTTGTAGCCACTGTTGGCTGGATTTCCATCATGTTAGTTGGAAGTAAGCCACGGAGGCGCGAACGCAGAGGATTGCACGACCTACCCAGTGCCAACTCCGTTGATGAAGATCCACTGCTCTTGACTATGCCGGCCATCGAAAGCAACCAGTTCTGGATTTGACCAATATATGTTGTCATCGCCATTTAGAAACAGCCAACAAACGAAATTGTTGATGAGAATGAAGATGGCAATGTAAATGACAGCTATCCATATTGGAATGGTAGAGAGAGGGAGAAGAGCAACCAACAAGAGGAGTTGAAAGAACATGAGAATGAGCTGCAAGGTTACTCTTGCTATATTCTGGGGACTTAGGTACAACTCGTTCATGGGGCCCGAGTTACATGGTGTTAATGGGAGGATGACGGAGGGAAAACTCCGCAAGTGTCGGAGACAAAGGTACGCATCCTGAAGGAGAAGAAAGAGAGCAGAGCCGGTGTAGTTATAGTTGTTGCTCGAGATTTTGTTGGACTCTGAATCAAGAAACAAAGTTTGATCATTGCTCCATGTCTGGCTGGTGTCTGTGGGCATTACTTGGCCTTTGGTAATTTTGATAATAGAAAATGTTGAACGGTATTGGTTGAAATGAAGAGACGAGAAGGAAGTGATAGTGAGATGACCAGACAAATAAATAAACATCCAAGTTAGGCGAGGAGGGGGTTAGGTTAGCTCTTCATGTTTTTTGCCTCAGTGCAAACATCAACCGTTGCTCATAAAAACACCATTGCACTTGCATTTGTCTCTTGAACATTAGTAATATTGCTACATCAGGCCAATATGGAAGCTGCCATGTCAAGATGTTGTGATTGTCGCTTGAAGATTAGACTTGGAGTCTCTTTATGCTTTGAATGACGTCGATTTTAGCTGCTTATCGATAAGAACCAGTGCCATGAAATGTGGACCAATGAACACCCCACTCACATTCTCCCAGCCAAGGTGCCAGTTTGACGACTCGTAAACCACACAAGACGGCTTTTTAAAGGATATCCCCATTGCACGAAATCGAAGCGACCAAGACGGGACATTCAAAATGGCAGAAATGACGGCCACTGACATGAGAATCGCCGACTATCTCGACGACAAACTCCAAACCCTAGATGATTTTGGTGGCTTGGACGAGCTGCTAGCCAGCGTTGAAGACCAGCGCAATCAGCTGCAACAACAACTCGAAACGACCATTCAAGATCTTGACCGCGCCCGAATCGCCCAAGAAAACAGAGAAGATGACTTAAACCGACGGATAGTTGAGTTCCAGCAACTACAAAAACAGATCGATGACAGTGTCGCTATTGCTTCCACCGCATCCGCCCCAACCGAGGCCATTCAGCGACTACAAGAGCCTTTGCGCAAGATCCAGACAATTGAGCTAGCACAGTCGTATCTTGAACTGCTGCAAGACGCTCACAACCTCAAGATTGAGGCACTTGAAAAGGTCGTGGAGAGCCCAAAGGCTGCTGTTGTCCCCTATAGCCAGCTCAAGGCCTTGGCGGAAAACATGAATAAGCTGCATGGCGCGGCAGACGAGGCTGCAGTCCACCTTGTCAGCTACGTCAATGAACTGGCAACTGATCTATGGTTGGAATTAAAGACTAGGACTGCTGCACAGCTGGAGGCTATTCTTGTCGCAAGAAAATGGCCACTGGTTGACCCTGAGTCGGAAATGGATGACGAGTGGATTCTTTGCATCGACAAAGTCCTCGAGCTTCAATCAACGGAAATACTCTCGGCACCGCAGCCTGTTTCTTTACTGCCATTTGAAGTCATGTGCAAGGTGTTTATCTCGGAATTTGAGTATCATTTTATGAGCGATAAGCCCACCAGTGCAGCACAGTCGGCCACAACACACTGCTTCCCGTGGTTTCTTGCTACGATCGAGAAGTGGGAGGACTTTTTTCGAGACAATCTAGGCTACTTAATGGCGCTCAAGGTCAAGAATACAACTGTGGCTGAAAATCTGGTTTATATTGATCCAGTCTGCGCGTTACTGACGACTATGCTTCCTGTAATGCAAAGAAAGGCAGAGATGGTTCTGGAGGAGATCTCGAACAACGGCGCACTTCTCAGTCGTTTCATCACTGCTCTGATGGACTTTGACGATAGCATTCGGGCTAAATTTAACTACGACGATGGAAGTGTTGAGGGCTGGACAGGGCTCACTACTATTGTTCTAGACAAGTGGTTTGATGCCTGGTTCACTGCTGAAAGAACCTTTGCGATGGAACGACTGCAGTCCATCATGGAAGCACCAGACTCCAAAACTATCGATTATGATTATGGCGGTTCTGGAAAGACCAAGCCAACAAAGGGTGCTGTGAAGGTAACCGACTTGCTTAAATCGGTTACCTCACAATACCAACGCGTGCACAAGTTCAAACATAGACTCAAGTTTCTCATCAATATCCAGCTAGACATCATGGATGAGTACCACGACTATCTAAGTAATGGCCTGCAGGCATATCAGGCCATGACATCGACCGTAGGACGAACGCTGCACGGTCTAAGCAAGGAACAGGCGGCAGCCCTCGAAGGAATTGGTGGGATGGAATCTTTGTGCAAAGTTTATGGCAGCGCCGACCACGTTATTACCACTCTGAAGGATTGGAGCAATGAAGAGGTAAGTCCGAGTCTGAATGTGGATACTGGCTGGCTTGCCTTGATTTCAGTCTATAAACTAACCGTTGGCCTAGTTTTTCGTTGCCATGTGGTATGAGCTTCATGGCCGCACAAAGAAAAATGACCATCGACGCGTGACAAGTGCAGTCACCATCGAGCAGGTCAAGGATCGCATCTCTACAGCTGTAGACTCGGAGACCAAGGAGGGTGTGCTATTTGACGAAACAATCACTGCATACACACGTAGAAGGACTGCAGCCAATGAGTTTCTAATTGCAGCTGTTGTTGAGTCTCACTCCAAGGCCCTTAAGCTGTACACGGGAAGCTTGCGGTGGACAACCCTCATAGAAGATTTCACTGGTATGTTGCTATGCCGTAATCTTTGCCTCGAGTTGCACTAACGTTAAGCCATGTCAGATGTTTCCTCACTTTCGATCACGTCAGAACTAGAGACAACTCTCAGCGTGAGTAACTTTGACAGTCCATTGTTGTTGATATTTCGTCCTACTAACATGTACCTAGACCATGACTCGCAACCTCGAGTTCCTTTCGAAAATCTTGGGCTCAGCCCCTCTTCGCCGTGTGTGGCGCCAGGCACTCGAAAAGCTTGAGTTTTCTCTCTGGTCTGATGTCCTAACTCGCCAAAACTTTACGGCATATGGCGCGGAGCAGTTTGCGCGGGATATTGGCGCTATTTCTTCGGTCATCGAAAGATACATCCCCGGAGCATCAAGTGCCATCAGCAGTCTTGTGGAAGGTGCCCGGCTATTAAATCTGCCAACTAGAGCACCCGAAGAAGGACGCCTGGCACTCCAAAAGGCTACAGATATGGTGTTTACAGACAACATAGAAGCTAAAAAGGTTTTGGCGCAGTTGGGGATGGAAAATCTCAGTCCTGTTAACGCCCGAAATATCCTAGAGCGGAGAGTCGAAAACCAGGCGTAGTATGCATGAAGGCGCAATCCGGAGAACACATGTAGTCAGACACATTAAAGACAAAGATATATGGAGTTCTTTTAAGAGAAACAAACATGGCTGTTCTATTATTCTTGTCAAGTCCAAAACGCCTTGAAAACTGAAAAGACCACACCTAGGGGGAAAACAGCATTACCATGCCCAAATTGAGCGTTCAAACTTTTTATTTCTCTTCAACCTCAGCACGTCTAGCTGATGGCACGCCTCGTCATCTCCACCACGACAAAGGTGCCCGCACTCACGGGCATAGCACGCAGCAACGTAGGGCCCAGGCCCTTCCAGAAGCCCATCATTCCCTCGGCCTTCATAGTGTGGGCAAAGCAATTGCGCATGGTCTTGAACTTCTGGTCCTTGCCAAAGCCATCGACCTGCATCTTGCTCTTGATGACATCCAGCGGGTAGCTTGCCGCCCACAGCGCCTCGCCCGCTAGACCGCCATACAGCGCAACCTTGTACGTGGGGATATCCTTGCGGTCAATGGCGAGGCGCTTGGCATCCCAGTTCATCATCATCTCAAACGACAGAAACCACATGCCGTACGCCTGAGCCTCACGCAGCAACGTGACGGCGCCACCGCGGTACAGACCACCAATGCCGCCGCCCTGCGCGCACAATTTGCGCACACAGTCCCAGGGGCCGGTGTATAGGCGACCAGTGCCGTGCGGCTGCGTCTGCAAGCGGATACGTACGTGCTCGATTGGCGCACTGAGAACAGTGTTGGCCACGCCGGCAAAGGCGCCGGCGGCGTAGTACTGTGGATAGGTCAGGGCGGACGAGCCGGTCGACGCAGCATTTTGCTGCTCAAACCAGCGGCGCGCTTGGTGGAAGCCGCCGAACTGGACAGACACGCAGGCGCCGATGCCGAGGAGCGGGGTCAAGGTTCCCTTGTAGAAAGCGAGGGGCCCCTCGGTCTTCCAGATGCTGGTGGCGGCGCCCAAGGCAGAGCTGTACTGCGAGGAGGTCTGCAGACGCACCTTGACAATGTCAAACGGCTGGCCTGTGAGTTTGGATTAGTTGGGAGGAACTTTGGTAACGCTCGCTACGTGGAATGCACGTACCAATCAGCACCTGGGCAATGCCGCCCACCGCACCGGAGAACAAGTCCTTGGCGGTCTCAACGCCAGAGTTGGTTCCCTCGAGATCTGCCATATTGTACAGTTACAGAGCCTCTAGAACAGAAGAAGAAGAGTGTTCCGGGAGGTAAAAAACCGGGATGCAGGAAGGTCGACGTGACGGAGATCTCAGGCCGATGTCCGGTGATCTGTCTGTACCAGATAAGGAAGCCAAAAGGAACAACAAGCACGGGAAAATTCGATACAGTGACACAGAGATATCCCACGGCATAGATAAGCAGCAGTAGCAGCAACAAAAATCTGGCACATAGGGGGCCGCGGCGTTGATGTTTAGCACAAAGACAAGACAACAAAACAAATGGATATCACGAAAGCCAGACGAAAAAAGAAAAGAGCAGCCAGTCTGCCCGCCCATCACCCAATCCGCAGGCCTGATATCATCACTGCGCATCCCTTCTAGTGCGCATCCTGAGCAAGCCCCCAATGGCCTGAAGCTCCCGAAGCCTATAGGAGCCTATCCCCTGTAAAGCTGCGATGGCGTGCTACAGCGCTGTAAATTCGTGCAGACTAGCGCTGTTTGGTGCGCCTTTGTAGACACGTACAGTTGAACAAAGAAGCATCAATTCCACCACCGGACTGATGTCCCAAAACCTTTTTCCATTTAATCAATAGCTGTACTCTTCAGGCGCCCATGAGATATAGACAGACTCCAACAATCCGGCTGCGGTAGAGCCGGCTGCCGGGATCCTCCGATTCGGGCTGCCGTGGTGACCGTAGTCTCCCAGGTCAAAAGAAACTGTAGACGTCGACTTAGAACTTCCTTGTAGTGGTAAGCGCTTCTCGCCCTCTTCAATCTTTTGAGAGGCTAATCACATCCTTTTACAGGAGGGAGATACCTTTTGACAATTTCAAAAATTCATCAAGTCCATAGATGCCAGGGGGTTTCCTTCGGACCATATCTTGGACAGTTGGTTGTGGACTTGAGATGTTTGTCCCTCTGGTAGCATCTACTGAAACTATCGTATCTAGAAACAATATGATTTGATGTCTAACTGCCTGTGATGCCGTTCTGTACATCGGAAACCCCGTCCGGATTCCCGGCGCCGGTTTTGACTTGACTTGACTTGACTATATTTAACGTCTACCAAAATCACTAAGATCAAACGACGCCGGATTGGCTACCGGACGGAAATTTAAAGTCCTCCGCTCGACACGCCGCATAGTTTCTGTGTGTTCGGGATGGCGCACCATCCCCAAGCCCCGAAGAACCGATGGTCCACACTCCGCCATGAGCAGCAAGAAACACAAGTACAAAAGAAAAAAAACATTTTCCCCAGATAAACCCTAACCCCCACAAAGAGTTAACCATCCCCACCGACATTCGTTCGACTGAGAAACGTGGCCAGACACAAGGTCGACCATCACAACCAGCGTGGCATGGAAAAACCCGAGTCGTTGAGCGGGTGAAAAACCATACCAGGTGAGCCTCCGGAGGCTAGGAGCGTATCCTTCCGCTTTTCAAAGTGGCCGCCGCACCGAACCATGGCTGAGGCCCGATGCAGTCCCCGAGTGCCACAGCAGGACAAAGGAAAGACAAAGGAAAAGGAAAAGACGAAGGTGGACTGTCTGAACCTTCAAAGGGACAGTCCCGAGTTGCGAAGATGGATCCACGAGTTGTTGGGTGTGGCGGCGATGAAGGGCCGGCGATCGCGAGGAGGGTGTCGTGTTGAAGAGACGAGAATGGTAGCAGCATTGGGATCGTGTTGCGGTCCTCATGAGACCCTCAGCATAGGCTCGAGGGGGGGGGAGGCCGACCTCAAAGGTACCCCCCGAGGGTTGTAGGAGGGAAGGTTGGGGTTGCCGGCGCCGGTTTTCGGAGACGGCAGATAATGCCGGATACTGCCTCCAATTTTCAACAAATAGCATAGGCTGAGTGGCGCAATGGTAGCGCGTTGTCTTCCGGTTTCTCAACGACTTGGCAAAGGTTCAGGGTTCGAGTCCCTGCTTGGTCGACTTACTTTTTGAGTCCGTCTCTTCCTTCGGGGAGAGTCCTGTCCTTTTTTTGCTGTTTATCGCTCCGCGGAGAGCGGAGGTAGTTTTTTTTTTTTTTTTTTGTCCTTGAGTTGTGCCCTTTCTTTTTTTGCGTTCTACAACTACCCGGCCCCCTTCACGGGCTTCAGGTAAATAAAGACTTTCATCATCACCTTCACGGGCGCGCCTGCATCATCTCGCCCCCATTTACAGGGTGACAAGAAGGCTGCAGCTGCGGCGCACCTAGCCTTGGTACGCTCCTCTTCCCCCTCGGACCTCTGGATATACACAGACGGATCCAAGCTGGGAGAGGGCCGGGTCGGCGCTGGGTGGGCGATCATTCGGGACGGGACAGTCCTGGACACGGGCAACTGCCCGATTCCTTTCCACGCCGAGGTTCATGACGCCGAGGTGATGGCCATTGCCAGAGCCCTGGAAAAAGTAGACTCGTGGGTGAAACCACAGTGCCGCAAGGTCTGGGTCTGCTCCGACAACCTCGCCGCGGTGTACCGCCTCACGACATGGGGCGCGAAGCCCGGAACCTCCGAAGAGCTTCTCCGGAGGGCCCAAACGACTTGCGCCGACTGGATTGGCCAAAGCCCTGACCACCCAGGTCCTAGACCGTGGCCAGATGGTGCCCCCGCTGTGGAAGTGATTTGGGTCCCGGGGCACTCCGACGTCTGGGGCAATGAGCTCGTGGACCGACAAGCCAAGATGGGCGCCGAGAGGGCCTACACGCCCGTAGGGATGTCCCTTTCCTGGGCCCGCAGCCATTTCCGCGCCCGCGTCACCACCGAGTTTCGCACCTGGTGGTCGAATGAAGGTTGTGCCAACAGACCGCACCTGAGCCGACCTCTCGAGGCTCCTAAGAAGGCCTGGAAAAACCTTCTTGACGACACTGAGCGCAAGCTCGCCCGCGCTGTCCTGACAGCACTTTCTGGTCACGGAGACTACGCAGACTACCACCGCCGTTTCAATCACTTGAACGCGGTGCTAACCTGCCCCCTCTGCGACGCTGAGACCACCCCGGAGCACATCTGGACCTGCCCCCGCAACCCTCAACGGATGCCTAAGGGCTTCTTCCAGAAGCTCATAGCCACCAAGAGTGGAGCCATCTGGCTGGCATCTAAAGCAGCCAAGAGTCCTCCGGTGCTTCTAGCACACCGCCGTGCGGTAACGGAAACGGACCCGCAGGAAGGGGACTCCCCAGTTCGCCCTCCACCCGACCCTCCACCGCCTGGTCCAACCCTGCCCGGGGCAGCTTAGCCTCTGGGGCCCAATCTTTTTTCGCGCAACCGCGCTGCCAACCCTCTGGCGTGAATACGCCGCCAACCCCCCTTTTTTTTCCTTATTTTGCACAAATCTTTTTATCACTACATCAGCGGTGAGGCCAGGACTCTAGGTCTTGTTTGGGGCCACGCGGACGAAGGACAGCCTCTGCGCTGGGCAGGTGGGAGACCTCCTGTCATTATACTTTGGATTGTGGGGTTTCTGTATGCATGGTTTTAGGTTTTGGTTTTTGCTTCTGTTATGTATTTTTCTTGGTACTAGAAATAGTCCCCTGTCGTATGTCGAGAATCCCTCGCGAGTAGACAGGTTAATAAAGACTTTCATCATCATTTTTGCGTTCTACGTGAGCGGTTAGGCCGGGACTTCGGATTATTTTGGGGGTTGCACGCACGAGAGACGGTTTCCGTTGCTAGGTGGGTGCGAGTCCATCTTTACACTTCACCAATGCAGTTTCTATAGGCAGATTCCGATGCTATGTTTAACATTTATATGGATCTTCTTATACCAAAGATTTTCTCCTGTCATATGCTGAGAGTACCTTGCAAGTAGCCAGGTAAACAAAGACTCTCTCGTCAGTATGCCTGAGCCTGAGTCCGCCCACGACTTGTGCCGAGAATCCATTACAAGGAGACATGTAAATCAAGGCTCTCGTCACTTTCAATCTGTACCTTTGCTGGCTTTTCCTACCATTTGTACATCGATGTTAGCCACGAGCGTTCTGTATCTCATCAAGCAAGTGTTGACCCCACACCACCGCATGGGAAAGGCTCTTGCCTTGGTTGTTTTCTCAACAGAGGCTTTTTTTCTTCGTAAGCTAGTTAAACAGTCTTGCAAAGTGTGACTTGCAAGAGTTCAACAAAATATAGCAGATAGGGTACTGAGATACGTAAATACTATCCAACTCTACTTTCTATCCTTCTCACACTCTCCTTCTTTGCTCTGAAGTTGGAAACGCTTGTGTTACGTTGTACGGGATCCACTTGAGACGGCGAAAACCTCTTTTCTTTCTTCTAAAACTAATCTCAAAGAGCTTGGGCTAACTACGGAAATACTTAGCTGAGTAGTATTAAATGATAAGATGGTTCCCGTCTCAGACTGACCCAGAATTTCAAGATATGTCGGTACTTAGACGCAATGAAATATTCGAATAGAAACCACTTCCTTAAAGCAAGGGACTAAATCTCAGCATAGGCAGCACCAAACTTGGATAGCGTAGTCACAAACTGCGAGCTGCGTAGGAACCAGTTTCTATCAGTATTTAATAGGAGGACTCACTGTTGTCCTGTACGGAGAAGTATCCGGAACATCACAAGTTCAGAGAGTTCAATGGAAGAGAATGTATTCAATGAAAGGGAAGAAAGGCGAACGATGATCGATGCCTTCTATTCTAGATACTATGGAAAAGAGAGAGAGAGCAGCCCTTTTATGCCCAGCAGTCCATCGATGTCTTGTGCTAGAGTCAAGTAGTAGTCGGAGGAGAATGCCTAGTGAAGCTTAGAAGCAAAGTCTAGTCCGAGCAAGAAAAGGAGAAGTGAGGCCTTTTGTCGTTCAGCTTCCACTAGGTTGGGAACTTTTACAATAGCGTTCTTCTTGTGGCGAGTTGTGATGTTAGAACGTGAACGAGTTGAAGGCAATTGCGATGTAGTCAGAAGAGCACAACCCTAAGATGCTTTTATATGTAGGGTTAGCATGCTGACAATATCAACAGTTTCTCGGGCTTAGATATGTAGCTCATGGATACTGAAGCTTTAGTTGGATCTCATATATTTTAGTCGCAGTGAAAGTCATGTCAAATGCCTCTTTTCTAATATGGACAAAATAACGGAAGTGAATCACTCTATTCGAATGGAGCTTGGCAACAGACTTGCTTTCTATGTACTCCTGTCACTTCCCTTGCTGCCGTTGATATTAATGCCCTTGGTGCTGTAACTACTTCTTTTCCTTCTGCATCTCCACGTTCATGTCAATTGCTTCCTTCAATCTGTCCATGACTTCGGGCTGATTACCAAACACATTTTCCAGCAAGGTATCCAGCTCCACATCGATAGTCGCCAGCGTCTTGCCGTCATCCGTGTTGGCTTCCGCCTCAACCACCTTTGTCGCCCATCTGCCCGTGAACGCGTAAATGGCTCTACGCAAAAGCTCATCTAAATGCTCGCTCATGTTCTCCTGTGTCAACGCAGGTGCCGGTGGTGGCGCGGGTGTAGCGCTGCTACCCGTCAGCCCGCGCGACCATATCGGCAGAGGTGCGGCATTCATGATGCTGCTAAGGAAACCAACCCATGCTTTGGGATTGAGCGTGTCCCAGATGGGACCGAGCGCGCCGCTGCCATTGGTAGACTGCTGGCGTACGTCGCCAAACTCAAGGCTGACGAGCTGGTTACGAAGCACGAGTAAATTCTTAATCATGAAGAGATCTGAGTCTGACGAGCCCTTAGTAGTCTTCATTTTAGCCTCAACACGCTGAAGAGCACGGATGGTCTCGCGAACAATGTTGAACACAGTGATACTCTGTTTCTGGGAGACGTTAGTAGTCGGTCTTGCTGATGGAAGAGCACATAGCACAAAACTCACACTGCGGTCTTTGGGCATGCACTGGTCAAACATATCTAACAAAGCCAAGGCCACTTTAACAGTCGGGTATGCGTTAGAAACTGGCAGCGGCCCCACGACCTTGGGGATCTCGAGGGATTCAGGAGCAAGGGGTGCCTTGGTTATGATTCTGGAAACCTCGGCTTCGAACCCTCTCTCAACAAATGGCCAAAGATGATCTGACAATAGCGCGGCGGCATATTCTCTCGAAAATATGGAAAAGGGCGAATCTGACTCGTCGTAGTCCGACAATAGATACTCATTCGAAAGCCATCCAACAATGTTGCAGATGGTGCGCAGTTCTGCTGCCTGCAAGCCAGCCTGGATTGCAGCACCCGGGGGGGCCATGTTTGCTGGATTCACCAAGAAACGCTGATGCGACTTGAGTACGGAATACGCAGAGTCGTCATCAGGACTGCGTCGTGGTAAGACATGGAAGATTTTGGCAAATAGATTGACCTCATTAAAGGCTCGCTCAAAGCACTGTTTGATGTAGGTGCGCGATGCGGTTTCAATTGGGGTGCCTTTGGCCTGACCCGCCTTGTACTCTTCAATGTCTCGGTGAGCCAGGGCGCGCATGTGTCGATCCCGCGTAGATAGATACGTGTAAAACATGTTCTTCGCACTTCCTTCATAGATGTCGCCAGCAATCACATCGTCCTTGTGGATTCCAGTATTGTCGTAAACCCGGCATATGACCTCATGGATATTGGGTACAAGCGAATAAGACTCGAGAACCATCTCCGCAAATCGATCGTATGACAGCGCATGTTGGGCAGATTCTGAATTAGTATTGTTGAGCTGTGGTGCAAGATTCAGGGCCACCTTGTCTAGTTTGTTACTCAAACCAGTCTCGAGGAGATGAAGCGCTTTGGTTAGAAGAGATTGATAGCGGGCAAGATATATTTCAGCGTCCCTGTATGAGGTCTGTGAGGAAAGTTAGCGCAAGTATGGGTGGTGTGCTAGCTTGAGGCCACATACATGTTTTGCCATGAAATCAATGCACGAGTCCAGGTGTCTGAAGACATCGGCAAACGAAGCATCATCCACTAACTTGCTTGCGCCTGGCGCATTGAGTCTTCGCGTCGCATTATCAAGATAAGCATAGTAGTGAAGATCAGTGCCAACTTCATCCGAGAGCTTTCTCAGTCTCTCCTGGTCCGCAATAAGATCTTCGCATTGAGATCTGAAAGAGGTTGTTTGTAGTTCGACAGCTTTGAAAGAGCTGGTGAGCTTCTCCAGCAACTTTAAGATATCATCAGTATCGGATATTAGGTTGTCGAGATGGCCTTCGGTCAGGTAAAGCTGTTTTTGATAACTTCTGTTTGACGCTGAGTTAGTAGCAGCGCATGAGATTTTACGCATTTGCATGTAAAGGACCTGGCCACATACGTGTATGTACTGCGACTCTTCTGATGAAGCTCTTCGTCATAGTCCAATTCATCCTCGTCGTCCGTTGAATTGAATCCTTCCAATGACAAAGCTACGAGGCGCGAAGCTTTTGTAGTCCGTCTACTGAACTTCTTTGCAAGACTTGTTTTTCTCCGTCGATTGAGATCGCTCAATGAGGCGACTCGTCGCAACACCTCGGGCTCGGGAAAGTTATCGGCTTCGTCGTCTATTACAGCCAACACGGGTCTGGAAGTGTCACTGCTGCTGCGAATATCCGTGGAAGTCTAAATTTTGCGGTAGACAAGAATCAATTAGCATTGAGCCTCCCTACGGGCAAGCTTGGAATCAAGACATTGAAGGTGTGTGTCCCAAGTTCGCGATATTTCCAGGAATTGCTGATATTCACGTACATTCGCCTGCTGTAACAAAGACGGCTTGCGCCCGTGGCCTCTGGTTGGCTGTGCAGAAGATGCGATAGGCTTGTTGCTGGCTTCAGGTACAAAGTTATACCACTGGTCATCGTACATTGTGACGGGGAGACGTTGCTTGCGCACCTTGCGAAGCTATCAAGTGTCCGTAGGCCATACTTCATTTACAGGCAACGTTGCCAGGACCAGGTTGATTTGGGTTAGGTAGATCTTATCGGCACGTGAAGGAATGTTGTTAGGGTTTTGTAGCTCCAAAGCTTCCTTGCTTGCAGTACGTTCAACCAATCAGATCGCAAGGATATTTTTTAACATTTCCAACACGCCTCCAAACATCTGAACCTATGTTCAATGATGTAACTATCTCTATCTGGCCCACCAATTTTGAGCCAACCATTACCACTACCATCACAAAATGCCTGGTCTTGGAACCTTCAAAATCCCTTCGGTCGCTTTGCGGCGTGCTACTCGTGCCGCCTCTTCGGGTCCGGTGCTTGCTAGCAATATCTCCCACGCCCGGGGTTATGCGACAAGACAGACCGCCCAGCGTCTGGCCAAGGTAACCCGAGGTGCGCTGGCCTTTGGCTCCGCGGCTGCAGTCGTTTACTACTACCCCACCATAACGCGAGCTATGTCGGGTGAGCCGACTGCGGAAGAACAGAAGGAGCTGAACAAGGCCAGATTCAAGCCAACAAAGGCTAAAGTAACCGCGCAAACTCCGGTTTCCCAGGCCGACCTTGATTCGACTCCGAAAAGCTGGGAATTTCCGGGTCTGTATGTCTGGGGTATCAATGTTTGCGGCGTGGCGGACCCCGATTCTCAAGATACATACGTGCCGGTGCCCAAGCGCATGAAGTACTTTGATGGCCAGCTTCTACGCGATGTCAAGTTACGCCATAACTTTGGCGCAGCAGTCACAGAAAAGGGTGACATTGTGCAATGGGGTAAAGGCTTTAACAAGGAGAATTCAGAGCCTTCGGTAACGTTAAAAGGCAAGAACATCGTCAAACTTGCTACCTCAAGCGACCGTGTTATTGCACTGGCAGCCAACGGCAATGTGTACTCGTTGCCTTCTTCCAAGGAAGATCTGCTCACTGATAAGAAAGACTTGGAAGCGGAAGTCAAGAAGAACAGCACTGGAAGTTCGTGGTTGCCGTCTTTCTGGTCTAGCAACCCTTCTTCGGGATTGGCGTTCCGGACCATCACGCCAGAAAAACTAGCCCGTGGTGAAAAGGTCATTGATATCAGCAGCGGAACTAATCACTGCCTGTTTCTAACTAGTGCTGGTCGTGTTTTCTCTGCTGCTTCTAGTACGTCCGAGTTCCCGGCTCATGGCCAGCTGGGCATACCTGGTCTGACATGGGACAACCGCCCGTCAGGTCCTTACTACCAGCCTCATGAGGTGCCTGGTCTCAAGGGCATCCATGTTGTTCAAATTGCTACCGGTGACAAGCACTCTGTTGTACTTGACAGGGACGGTTGCGCATTCGGCTTTGGCGACAACATGTTTGGCCAGTTGGGTATGATCAACCCTTCGGGCACCACTCTCATGGACAAGCCCACCAAGATTTCTAGCCACACGATGTATGGCCGAGCTGCTGATGCCAAAATGGCCAAGATTGCTGCTGGTGGAAACAACACCTTCTTTGCTGCTAGCAGCCCTCAGACCCCCGAGTCAATTGATATCTGGGGAGCTGGCCAAGGTCATCTGGGCAGCTTGGGCACCGGTCGCTGGCTTCACATGACGTCGATTCCTAGCAAACTGCGGGCACTCTCTAGTCTGACAGAGTTCAGCGATGCAGCAGGTGCCATGGTGCCGATTCGCATCGGTGAGCTGAGCGTGGGTGCGACTCACACAGCAGCGGTGCTAGATGAGGCTTCACCACAAGCTGGACGTGATGTGCTGGTCTGGGGCGGCAATGAGCACTACCAACTGGGCACGGGCAAGCGCGCCAATCTGAGCGCACCATCAAACATCCCGCCGGCTGACATGGCCGAGGACGCCCAGATGTCTGAGTCCCAACGGCTTCAAGCAGCACCGCGAATCACGACAGTGGTGGAGGGAAAGAAGAACCGCAAGGTTACGCTGAAGCAGAAGATTGAGTGTGGCGAGTATGTGACTGCGCTGTATTCAACGCCTGCATAGAGGAGAGAAGGCCAATGTACTTTGGACGCGCGCATGATGGTGGGGCTGGCCGTGCTAGTTGCAACAGCAGAGCCGCCTGTGTATTTCTATGTGTGATTTGGACAGTTTCAACTAGCTAACAAGTTATCATAATTTGTATTTTTATCATGTACACCATGGAAGTGCCTTTGACTACTTGCAGTGCAACATCGTCGTGACAGATGTCAACCGCTGTGACCAAACCCTGCAAAAGGGTTTTGTTTCAAGGACAACTAAGCATGACAAACAATTTAGAGCTGTGGTTCTAGAAGGAATTTAGCTTTTAAACGGCGCCTATAGTGGCAAGCCACGCAGGCCAAGGCGCGTATTTCGCATGGCTGTGGAAACAAAGCGAATGAAACCTGACCCCGTTGAGGTGAGGTGAGGGAGGTGAGGCTCGCATTGGACGGGGTTACAGTGACGTAGGCTAACCCAGGAAATGCTACATAACGTCATGTTAATTTGGTTGGCGGCATAGAGGGTTTTTTTTTTTTTTTTTTGTTTTTTTCAACCCGAAGCGCGCGACTGGACGGACGGCGCATTTTTCCACCGCTGCCTTTTGGTCTCACGCTATTTTGCCAGTCTCTTCTTTCTTTTCCTTATTGTCTTCACCAGCCATGTAGTAGAAAACGACTGGTACCAAAAATACCCGCCCCTATGCCTTAAAAGCACAGGATTTATCGTCGGCCTAAATGGGGAACTCCACGGCCAAAAAGAGAGGGGAGGGGCTGCCAGGCCTTTCCAGCGCTTAGGCGCTTTAACAGCGAGAGCTTGGGCGTCCAACCAATATACCAGGCCCAGAATTAGAAGTGCTAGCGCCCGCCCCCCCAACGCTACCGGTAGACTGTTAGAGCGGTGGTTACAGGCGGCACCAGCGCTGTACTGTAAAGCGGATGGGCCGTGCCCAATTGTACCAAGCCAAGATACTGTGCAGCCAATCACAGAGCTTGCGTGCTCTTCTCTTGTTTGGCGTAGCGCTGCTGGTGCAGCCCAGCGTGTGGTGTTTTCTTTTTGATACTTTTTTTTCCAGTGGGAAACCTCACGATACTTGGGCCGCCCACACACACCCAGAGTTCAGAGTTTTAGCGCTACAGAACAGATCTCGCACGGGACTCGCCCTGCAGCCATACCAAAGGAAAGGTACATACATACATACCAACAATCACTTGGCCCATGGCGATGGGTTCGCTGCCAGCCAGACAAGGCCCTCCCTGGCACCCTGACACATCCGTCAGTTGCATCCCCTAACGCCTGGCGCCTCACGTTGTGCTTGGTACTCAGGGCGTTGTGCCATCGTCACTGCAGCCCGATCACAGCGCTGCTCTGCCGAGGACATCCCATTCCATCCTGACATTGCTGTAGTGTACAGTAGCATTAACGCCAGAAAAGTGACAGCAGCCATCCATCCCATTGTTCGGGGGCACACGCAATAAAGCCGCTAGCTATTGTTCCGCCGTCTGGCCTTCTGTTCTTCTATCCTGGGCACGCCACCATTTTCGCCGGTTGCTGCTGTGCCAGTGCGCCCACGGTCCCGTGCTTTTTCACTTTTTATAGAGCGAGTGGTGCTGGCATAAAAAGCCAAAAATCTTATTCCCCGCCAGGTGAGCAAAGGCCAAGTGACCCAAAAAAAAAAAGAAGAAAAAAAGAGAGAGAAAGGCTAATTATCGAAGCTACTGGGCTAACCGAAGCTCAGGCCTGTACCTGGCCTTGATTGTGACCAACACAATAGCCTGCGAGTCCAGCAAATCGAGCAGCCCGCCCGTCCTTTCAGAACCGCCCACACCACCGCACGCCGGCAGCCGCTGGTTCCATTCAAAATGAAGCGCTTCCCCATGCGTCGGCGTCGTCACAAGATCATCGTTCCATCTGAAAATCATCTCACTTCGTCATCTCCTACCCAAGCCGCTTCGGTACCTGCGTCAGAGTCAGCACCAGGACCAGCTGCAAACACAAATCCAACTACAAGAAACACCACTCCCGCCTCCCCTCCTCGTGGCCGACGCACCCTGAAATCTGCCCTGTCCAGCTCAGCCTCTGCCATCAACGCTGCTATAACGTCGCCAGCCACAGCTGCAACCGCTTCTGCACCCACAACGGCAGCCGACGTTGTGAAACAAGCCCCTAAACACCGCTATCGATACCGGTCCAGGCACAGACACGAGCCCACCTCGACCAACACTGCCAACACTACCACATCCACCGCCGACCCCACCTGCAGCGTCTCCTCGCCTGCTCTGAAACCTACAGGCTCTGCTGCCGCTGTAAAACCTAGCACCAGCATACCAGCGTCCACGTCCCCAGCAGCGCCCTCTACCCCCCAGCGACGTCGTCACCGCTGGAAGAGACATAAAGACAAGCCCTCCCGGCCAGTAACCGCCCGTCCTGAGCCCGCTCCGACGTCTGCCCAAGCACAGACGCAGGCCCAGACACAGATACAGACACAGGCTCAGGCTCACCCCCCATCAGCCAGATCCAGCACCTCCACCTCCACCTCCACCACTGCTATCCACCACTCGGGCCCAGCCTCGTCGCCGCACCCCATGCAACTACAAATCCAGCTGCAACAGACGCCTAGCGCTACTTTTGAAACCGCCCCTACACCATCCAGCTTGGCCACTGCTCCCACAACCACGTCACCAAAATCTGCTGCTGCTGCCGCTGCTGCTGCCGCCGCCGCTGCTTTTCCCACTGCTGTCACCACAACTGCCCCCTTCATCCCACTGCCCTCCAAGCCCATCCGCGCCGATCGCATTCCCGCCGCCTTTCGCAACCTGCACATCCGTCCAATGAAACGCGCACGATCGCCTGCTCCGCCGCCCATTTCTACTGGCGCTGCGCTCCGCAACCCCTCCATCAATGCCGTAGCTGTTGCTGCTCCGCCCTCGGCCACCGCCACGTCTGCCGTGCCGGGCTTCTCGTCGTTTGCCGCGTCCTCGAACCTGCCTACTGAATCTGCCTCAGGTACCCAGACAGACTTGTCAGGCCCAGCTGCCGCTGCCGCTATTCCGTCGCTCAACACCCCGCGCCGCAGCAGCTTCAGTGGGAGTGTCAGGATGGAAAAGAACAAAAAGGGAAATGCCAGCGGCGCTCAAAAGTCCAAGCACCAGTCGCCATCTTCTAGAACGAAGCCGCCCGTCTTCTCCAACACGTCTTTCCGGGGGCATGCTGTTGGAAAGCCTACCGCCTCTTCTCCGACTTCGTCCTCGAATCCCCATTCCCAATGGGCGTCTTCGTTCAAGGTTCTGTCGCCGCTGTCTGTGACGTCAAAGATGAACTCTGGTTCGGCCTCTACCGCTGCAGCAAGCAAAAGAGCAAGCAACATGAGAACTCCCTCACCCAAAGGGGCCAAACTACCTCTGTACATGTCCTCATCTATTCATGGTATGCTGAAAATAGTTTGCCCCCTTTTTTATCTTGAAAAAGAGCAGCACTTTTTTTTTTTGTTTTTCCGGCTGACTACATTGCATGGCCTACACTAACACTTTCTCTTCTAAACACAGACATCAAGGCCAAGTTCAGCGAGCTCACCTGGATTGAACGAAACCGCATTGCCTTCGGGAGCAGGCGCCCCAGAATTAACAACCGCACATCTTCCCCATCACGGCCCGCCACTGCGTCTGCATCTCTATCCAGTCCCTCTGATATAAGTGGCAGCAGCTCTACCTTCAGCCCCAACCGCAGACCTTCATTTCGCTACCCCGAACACAACCAACCCGAGCTCGATCGCTATGTGGATATCCTTCCATGGAACCACAACCGTATGGTTCTCGACGTGCCCGACGGGACACAAAACTACGTCAATGCCTCACCCATAATACTCGCTTCGCCTAATGAGCCAGCCAAGTTGCCCGAGTTGAGATACATTGCGATGCAGGGTCCGACACTGGCCTCGACGCCGTATGTGTGGCGCATGGTATCTGAACAAATACAAAAGCAGGCCGTGATTGTGCAATTGACCAACATGGTGGAAAACCGCCAAAACAAATGTTTCCCGTACCTTCCATTGGAAGATGGAGGTGTTATGCACTTAAATGATGACGACAGCTGGGGTGACGGCTGGCGCGCTTCGGTTCGGTTCGTTTCCAAGAAGATTTTTGCCGAAGGTGCCATTGAAGCCACCAAGTTGGTGCTGCGCGTCGAGAACGTCCACACCCCGAACAAGTCTCGCGAGCTTACTGTCCGCCATCTACTGTACACTCGCTGGCCCGATTTTGGTGTTCCAGTTGCCGACGATCTCCCAGGGTTCTTGCAGCTAATTGAACTCTCGCACCATTACAACAAGGACACGCGCAATCCGCGCATTGTGCACTGTAGCGCTGGTGTGGGCCGCACGGGCACCTTTATTGCTCTTGATTTTTTGAAGCGTGAGCTGGATGGAGGCTTCCTCCTGGGCGATGGGCCGGCAACCGTTGGAGGAGGCATGGCGCCGCCGCCTCTGCCAGAAGAGATGTCGCCCGTGACGCCTGGTGGCGTGGATACGCGCAACGATTTGATCTTTAGTACGGTGGACTGGCTCCGCGAACAGCGCAAGACGATGGTGCAGTCAGAATCACAGTATGTGTTCCTGTACCAGGTGCTACGAAAGCTATGGAGAGAGCGTTACGGGCTCAGCGTGGAAGATGTTGCCGAGAGAGCGGCGATGAGACACGAGATGGAGGGGTTATGATGTGTGTACAAGGAAGCATACTGCTATATATAGACTGGTGGTACAAGATAATAGAATGGATCACAAGGCTGATGAGACAGCCTGTTAAAACTCAAGTATTTTATTCGTCTCCGTATCGTATCGGGAAAGATACATGTGATTATTGGTTCAGTCATGGTGGTGTTTGCAGACAAATAATTCTCGGGGCTAAGGGCGTGTGACGAGAGGAGAATTAGAGAGAGGTGGTACATGGGCAATGGAAGCAGTAACAAGACAGGACCAATCCGCGGCCAGGGCTATGTGAATTGGGATCTGGTGCGAGGTACACCCAAGCCCAAAGTCGGTCAGTCGTGTTCACCGACTCTTGTTGAGAGAACAAGATGGGAACCGTGAGAGACGAAGCGAGATAAGACGAAAGAGAAGGCAGAGCAGATGGATGACACATCGCACGGGTCGGTTGGAAAAGGAGGGCAGAGGCGGCAGATGGACTTTTAGTCGATGGTGGCATGCAGTACCACGACTTGTAGTCGTCGGTTGTTAGTCAAGTAAAAGTGGTTGTAGTATGTACGCCAATCTCAGATACGGTTAGATTTGATGCCACGTCCACATGCCGTCTAGTTGTACCTGTACGTGTACTAGGCTAAGCGTATTATTGAGATCAGGCAATATAACAGATTAGATCTGGGTCCATGCGAAGATCGAGGGTCAGCAAGGAGGAAGAGGAGGGGGACGCTGTGAAACTTGGCCTCAAACCGGCCAGAATGCGGCAACCAGATACATCACAATCCGTGGCAGTAGAATGGGAGGAAGTTTTTGGCAGGGTGAGCAAAAGGAATACCAAGAAACGCAGACGATCTAAGTAGTTATACATGTGTAAGTGTATAACTGTGTCTTGGTAGATCTCGAGTCAGGCGTGCAGATAGAAGTACACATGTACATGTATAGCTACGTATGGGAAGTCTCGCGATATGTGGATTTTCTCTAGTGAACAATAGTTCTATCTATTTGGTTGTGATACAGGAACATGTTAATATAGCACGTGCGCCTTTGCGTATTTGTTTGCAGGTGTGACAGGTGACAGCAAATTGATGCTGGCTGTCTCAAAGCGAAGCAATATTGCGGGCTGTGGGGGGACGCGAGGTTTAGATATGGCGACGTGTTGGTGTCACAATGGATGGATGGCTGCGGCCGAGCTGGAGGCGGAGGTCGAGACGGGGGATAAGCAGAGAGAGAGATAGATAGTGAGCACGGAATTATTGGCGTGGTCTCTGATCTCTGCGGCTGGACATGGAAGCCAGTGCTAGACTGCAGCAAGCAAGTCACCATTCCCAGAATAGCACAGCAAAGCAAAGCCGCACGGAACACGGTCAGCGCTGACGGGATTCCAGGTTGATAGCAGCACCAAAGCTTGAGAAAGCGAGCTCTGCACCGCGCAAAAATAGTAGACAACACAGGCGCAGGCTGGCCTGGAGAAGCCGCATCATTGGCTGAGTGTAAGCGGGCGGGGGGCAGAAGCGGAACAGAACACGGCCGTGATGATGATGGGGGCTGAAGGGACCTTTTTTCTAGCAGTTTTTGGTGGGCAGGCTAGAACATGGCCCCGCCTATTTACCCATCTTCATGTTCCCAAGTGGCACACTTGGAAGACGGCTGCCGTAACCCGAAGATGCGAGCAGAGACTCAGAGACGCGGAGGGGCACTCTGATACCGAGAGAAGTACCCAAAGTCGGTCTTTGTTTTTCACCGGCTGCGATTGGCCGGCTGAAATGACATGATATGGCGGTATGTACCTAAGTACTTGCTTGTCCCGAGTCAGGCGGCCCAAGTCAGCAAAAACAGCCTGTTGTCAGTATTCTTCTGTTCTGTAAGGAGGCCACGACCATGTAAGGGAGACCATGCAAGGCCTGGAAACACATGATGGAAAAAAAGGAAAAAAAAAGAGGCCACCGCTGTCGAGCAGAAACGTGAAGCTGGGAACGACCATGTTCAGGTCCAGAGCCACGGATATTGGCACCGGGACGCCTGCACGGCACGGCCTGGCGGGTGCGTGTGTGGAAGCCGGCCTGTGCTAATAATACCAAATACCACAGCGGTTTACAAGCAGGTATGTACATACGTATGTATGTATGTATGTACATGTGTATATACACAAGTAGCTCTGGCAACTACTGGACACGGCATACCTGTCTGTTGCGTTGTTTTGGCCGCTCGATTGCTGCCATCACCATCCGACTCGGCCTGTATATGCACAATGTATCTACACACATTTGTATACACATACACACTCATCGGCCTGGACCGCTGTATCCTTCTATCTCTGCAAGACGGCACCGCTTACACTGTAAGCTGTATCGGGTTAAGCGCAGGACTCGCAGCTTTATTGGAGACCCCGTAGCGTCTCTTGGGGTCTTCCTTTTGGCCTTGTTCCGGCTTTGTTCTACGATGCGCTAAAGACAGGCAAAAAGGTACGCCAAAAATACTTGGTGTCGAAAATAACAAAAAAGGGACAAGCGACGGGAAAGTACCCGGTACTATTCTACGCCAACATGGAGCTAGTCAGATGCAAAAAACGGAAGGTGTCAACGTTCGACGCCAGCACCAACGCTAACGCTCGGAAGCGACAGGCAACTGCTTCCATTTCATGAGTAGCAAACAGCCGGTGAGCATCAAGTATTGCCTGCTATTCCCAGTCGTTGACCCTCGGGTTTTTTTTTTCTTTTTTCTACGTCTGTTCTGATGCATAGATCTCTCTGGGTCTAGCCCAACTGGATTCGCACACAATCAAAAAAAAAGAAGAAAAAAAAAACCGCCGCACACAACACACAGCACACAAAAAAAAGGCCAGTAGGAAGGAAGTGTCATGCAGGTTGGTGAAAAGAAAGGCACCTTCCCTGCTCACAAACGGCCCTGGATATCAAACACGCCGCCAGTTGCCAGTTCCAGTCGTTGCAATTGCTCCAGTCTAAGCCCAGCACTTGCACTTGCCTCGATTTCGATTACCGGGCATCCATGATTTTTGCTTCCTTCCGTTCCTTTCACACAACTTTTTTTTCTTTGCCTTTGCTTTCTCTTGTTCACATTCTCTTTTCTCTTCTCCCCTTTTGCTTCTCTGTATATATTTTTGTTGGCCCCCTCCTTTGAGATTCATCTCATACAAAGCCTGGTCGTCGTTGGTCGCCCTGCTTTGCACCACCACGTTGGCTCTATTTTTTTTCTATTTTTCTTTTCTTTTTGCTTTGCTCGCCGTTGTTACGCCCACTCTCCTTTTTGTCCTTTTGCGCTTTAATCATGGTTGTACGCGTTTGTACGCTGGCTTAAATGCCCCGTCACCCATTGTCGTCACTATCGCCGTCGCCGTCAGCGTTTCTACCACTACGTCCACATATTCTGCCTGCTGCTTTGCCTGAAGCCAAATCGCAACACCGACGCCCAAACATCCACAGCCCCAGCATAACATTCGACTCGATACCTGGAACGCCCAATCGCTTGCTCGGCCCCAAGTTCGCTCATATTATTCTTCCACACCGTCGACGTCTGCCGCGCTCGCTCTCTGAAGCCCACACAAGCCCGCCCATGAAAAGCTCGGCCCTTCTCGCCCTCCGTCTGCTCTACTTCTCTTTTTTGCTTTGGTCCTGGCCTGGTCTTTGATTTTCCGTGGCCTGTTAAACTCGAAGCTGCCTCTAAATCTGAAACTGCCAGCTTGCTCACATAAACCGAAACTTCCGTAATTCGCTTCGCGCTGGCAGAATGTCAACTATTGTAAGTCTGAGCCCCGGGCCTTTTTTACTTTGGCTTCGTTTGTTGTCTCTTCTCTCTTCTGCATCTCTGTCACCCCCTCTTGCCCGCCCATAGCTTGGGACTCCGGAGCCTAAGCTGTTTTTTGCCTGCAGCGCAACCGGCCTGCTCCGTTAGTTGCCCAATACCCTCCAACGCAAAGTAAAACATTCTGTGCCATACAATGCTACATGATACAAATCCTACCCTATCTTCCAATAACACCCACGCACAAGGCAAAACCGCAGCCCAGTGACTCAAGTCGAGTTCTCCCTCCAGGCTTATTGGTAATGCATCCTCAGCTCTACCTTTTCTGTTATGCTAGCCCAAGACGGCAAGTTGTGGTCTGGACTGCCAGCTTGCTGTTGGAATTGCCACGCTTTTATTAAGTCTCACTTGGTTGGCTGGCTCATCTATGATCCTTCTCCCGTGGGTACCTTCGATTCAGCGGCTTTTTTTCCCTGGCTTTTAGGTGTCCCCGATGTCGCAGTTTGCCGGCTATCCAACCAAGATCCGCCCATCACCACTGCTACTTTGCCTGGCTGCGGTTTCTCCACCTCAGGTCCTGAAAAGCTTCTTGATCCTGATCCTCTAAATCTATCTTATCACTTGACACTTGCCTGCAATTCACCAAACTACTGCTCGGCTTGGTAATTATTGGCGCCATGGCCAGTCGCATTTGCCTCTATCTTTCACATTGAAAAAAAGCATCTAAAATTGTCTTGCCATCGACACCAAACCTGCAGCTCGCCTATCCAAGTACCGCCAAGTATCAGGGACAAAGCTACTGGTGTCGTAATGGGTGCACTTTTGTCATCCGCTGGCGAATGTTCCGCAACATGTCGCATGCTTTTGGCCTCCCTCCGCCCCCCTCTGTGTCATTCTACTTCCCACTACATCAACTCTGGCTTCCAGAATCTCTCCCATTTGCACTACCTCCTTCCAGCGATCCCTTTCCTACCCCAGGTTCTCCTTCTGAATCAATCCCCCCTGCGTTCCGAACCGCACGTCTAAGCACAGATAACAAAGGTCGTCTAAAAGCAGTCAGATCTTGCCAACCTTTCGCAGCCATGCAAAGACAACCTGCCAAGTCGTCTCACCGCTTTCAACCCGACTAGTCCTTGGCTCCAGTGGCAACCTTGGCCTATTTGCGCTGTGTCAAAAATGACAACCCATTAGTATGGGTCTACGGATACAGCCATGTTTGTTTGCCTCTGTCACTGGTGCTGCTGCTCACTCACTATGAGTACAAGTATGTACATGCATGCTAGTTATTTCATTTCTCGACTTAGCTTTGCTGCTGCCTTCATGATCCCAATCTCCTTTGTGCCCTTACCTTACTTCTTATATCATGCCAGTAGGTCACCGAGCGCACATACCCGCGTTGATGTTTATACTTCAAATGGCTACCTATACTTGCACATACTTATATAGTGGCTGCGCCGATTTTCATATCAAGCCCTCCCCTTTATGCTACTCCTTTTCTTCCACCCCTTGCTCTCCTGACTCTTTTACTCTCTTGCCTCTGAACCGACGCGTTTATTCATGTCAATTCTATCGGTGTGATGCTGACACCAAATCTACAGCTTTGCCTTGCTCACTATTGTGACACCCACGGCCCCACGCCGCTGATAGTCACCGAGGGCGCAAAGGTCCCCTGTTCTACATGTTATGAGGGAACCACCCCCATATTTCTAACCGGAGATGGCTCCACTGTAGATTCTCCAACGCTTGAGCAATCACTTCGTCGGTTGAGCACCACTTCTCACAAACCATGGTCTTCTCAGTCCTCGGATGAGCATCCGCCGCGGGCCACTCCTCTCAGATCTTCTGCTGCCACCACGTCGTCGTCGCGTGGCTCTGTATCTCCCGCCGAGAGCACTCCCCCGGATAGTCCGCGCAAAAATGATCCTCCACGACGTGATTCTGGCTTCAAAAAGACTTATGATGAGCATGTCACGCGTAGAGCAGGTCCTTGCGACAACTGTGCTTTGAGCGTTCCTCCAACTATATGTCCGTCTTCTGAAAGCGACGACAGCCGCGCTCCTGTCCTACGAAGTACCCTACCGTACTCAAAAATGCCCTCTGGTTGGCAAACCTCACCTCCCTCATCTACAGAATCTGCTGCCAGTGACAGCGAAGGGGATGATGTGCGACCGGGATCTTCTAGACAACGAACATCTACCTCAAGGGCTAGTATGTCTTCATCAAGCCAGTCTCCAGTTGCCGGTCATGTTCACTACATGAAGTACATCTCAACCAAGGAGCCTCTCCAGCCTTCGTCCTTCTCTATAGTCAGAGCAGCTTGTCTACGTACCTTGTCATTTGAAACTCTTCCCCGAGGACCTGCCTCTCATCTAGGCTCTATCCCTGGGTTTGTTACAACCCATAGCGCTGGATATGCAGCTTCAGGTGGCCCCATATTCTTTGGCGATCCTGTTGCTGGCTACACTACAGCCTACATTTTCCGCATCTCTGATGTACACGCGAGAGGCCACAAGCGCGTCTATGCTTTCATGGCTATCAGCACTCACGGAGAACGTCAGGTAATGCAGAAATTTGAATACTTGGCTCGCCGTTTTCGCCAAATGGCTGCATCTATCCAGCAGATGGCTGACTTGGAAGCTGAAAAGACGACTGATTCATCCTCCAGCCCAGTATTGGGTTCTGGTCCTTTTGCCCCTCCTGCCCCTACTTCACAATATGATACCGCTTCCACCTCATCTACGGGCACAGAGCGAGATCGAGGTGGAAGCAGCTTCTTCCCTGGTAACAGTGGTGGTCTCAACCGCCGCATGGGCTCAGGCGGGCCAGGAGTTTCTTTGAAAGCTCGCGGCCTGGCAGAACTTGTTGGCCAACCTGACTTTTTCTACCAAATGCACTCGTCATTCACCAAGCTTTTGTATGAAATGGAGCACAACAAGTACAACTAGACATATTGCACGTACATTGGCACGCTGCCTAGCCAGAGAGCTATGTTTCTCATCCAAACATTGTGCAAATGACGGATGGCTCGAATGATTGGATAGTGTTGTTCTCATAAACGCTCTACACGCTTCCATTCAACATTCTCTTTTGCTTGCCCATGAAGTTTCTAGGGCTGGTATTCCGATCCGTCGTTGTTTTATTTCATCATTTATATTCACATACAAGCACCAAGACTTGGTGCAGATGGGAGTCTTGTTTGCAACACTCCCCGTCAAATATGCCCTTCAATTTCTGCCGTTAACTTCGGTCATCTTTTTGTTCTTCTCTTTTCAATTTTCTCCCCCCTCCCCCTTTCTTTTTTCACCCTGCCCTTCCGTCACTGCTTTCGGCGCATGTTGATTGCGTTCAACAGGAGGAGGATATACCCCAGAGCACATTATCATGTGCTTCGCTGCCTTTTGCTTGCTTTATTTTTTTCATTTCCCCTTTTTCTCTTTTGGTTTTGGGTATTTTTTTATCTTCTGCCTGCGCTCCCATCCTTCTTTCTGCCCCCTTTTTTTCTTACACCATAGACCATGATTTTTCTTCTCTTGTTCCGTATGTCCTTTTTTCTTCTTACACTATGATGTTTTTTTTTTCGCTTCCTTTTTTCCCCTCTTCAGGATACATGAACAGCGTGCTTTTGTGATTTATTTCGTCTTTATATTTCACCTTTATTCTAATCTTCTTTCACTTTTGACTTGCTGTTTATTTGTTATCAGGTGCATGAAAAGATTGTGTCAATCAGAGGTCTACCTGCATATTGCAATAAAGATCACAAAGTCACAAGAACAGTATCAATATATGGAAAAGAAAAGAGAAAAGGTTGGTAGGCGAATGAATGCTCCTATGCGTGTTTCGTTGGATACTCTACAATGTCCCATGATTTACATGAATACTACCGTGGCATCTCTTCTCATATCCCCCAACTTCATTATGACCCCACGCCAACAGAACCAAAAGAAAAAGAACCAAGACGGCAGACTAAGACACACATACACGGATGCAGAGGTAGAGAGGGAGATGTAGAGAGAGAGAGAGAGAGAAAGAACGAAAAGAGACCCTCTGGTCTGACAATGAATTTGCAAGGGTTGTGGCCGTTCATCTGTAGAAGTCTAGCTTGTTCTCGTCGGTCGAGGTCTTGACCTGGCTCGAGTACGCGTCTTCCAGGTCGCTCTGAATAATGTTATATCTGTTCTTGCGCACGGCGCGCAGACCAGCCTCCTGCATGATGGCCGAGATGACGGCACCAGATAGAGGGTCGTTGCGGCAAATGAGGGAGTCAAGGTCGACCTCGGGCGCCAGGCTCATCTTGGACGCAATAGTAGAGAAGATTAGGCGACGCTCACGGCGGTCGCGCAGTGAAGGAAACTCAATCTTGCGGTCTAGACGACCGGGACGGAGCAGCGCGGGATCTAGGGTGTCGGCGCGGTTGGTGGCCATGATGACCTTGACGTTGGAGGTCTGGTCGAAACCGTCCATCTGGTTCAGAAGCTCAAGCAAAATACGCTGGACTTCACGGTCGGCACCGGTCTGGGCGTCGAAACGCTTGGTGGCGATGGCGTCAATCTCGTCAATAAAGATGATAGCTGGCGAGTTCTCTCTGGCCATGCGGAAGACGTCACGGACCATTCGCGGACCTTCACCTAGGTACTTTTGGACAAACTCAGAGCCAACGACGCGGATGAAGTTGGCGGTTGTAGAGTTTGCAACAGCCTTGACCAGCATGGTCTTGCCGGTTCCAGGAGGGCCGTAGAGCAGTACACCACGAGGAGGGTCAATACCGATTTGCTTGTAGAGATCAAAGTGGGTCAGAGGGAGCTCAACGGCCTCACGGATCTCCTGCTTTTGCATATCAAGACCACCAACATCGGCGTACGTGATATCGGGCTTTTCGTCAGACCCAAGCATGGCGATAGAGGAATCGGCTTCCGGAGGCAAAATATCAACGAGGGCGTTTGAGTGACGGTGAAGGGCGACGGATGAGGACGGTTTGAGCTGCTCGCGATCGAGAGTGGAAAGGATTCGCACAACATAGTTTGAGCCAGTGCTCGACTGAACGATACCGGTGCTGAAAGGGAAATTCGGGTTAGAGGGTGTTTGGTAGAGGCAGGGCGTCAGAGAGCTTGGCTTACTTTTGGTCAATGGCCTCCATAAACTGGCCAATCACCAAAGGGACACTCTGGATTCTCTTGATCTCCTCCTGCGCTCGCACGAGCTCACGCTTTAGACTGCGCTGCTCATCTTTGATGTATTCTTCTTGCAATTGGATGTACCTGTTGAAACAATACGTCAGCCTGTGTACATGGGGATGCCGATGTAGGCAATGAGTGGCTCGCTACATACTCGAGCTGGCGCTGAAGCTTCTTCAGAGTAGCGTATTCATCACTGCCGTCGGCGCCCTGGATGTCGAAGCTGTCGAGAGCTGGTATGGGCGTCGAGGACTTTTTGAGGGCGGAAGAAACGTTCGCGGGCGTTTCAACAGCGACGTCAGCCATGGTTTCTCAGCCTCTCTGGTGGTTGGTCTGAAGATGGGAATGATGCCGCAAGGCTGGAGTCCAATGACTGGCGAAGAGCGTCGTGGCCGTTTGGTCGAGGATCGCAGACCACAGGAAAGCGAGGATAACAGAGGTTGGGAAATGAACGTCAAGAGGGCAGGAAGAGCAAGCTATTTGGGAGACCTGCAAGCAGCAAGCTGAAGTGCGTGTTCCGGCGATGGTGATGCCGATTTGACGAGCGGTTGATGACGGGGTTGATGACGAAGTCGAGTTGAGCGAGGTAGAGCTTGGATGTAGTGCTCCCAGTGCTGCTTCTACTACAATGAGCTTAGCTTCAGGCTGACACCGGTCGACGTAGCCTGGGGCGGCTAAACCCCGGCCATAAACATCGCAGACGGCAGTCACGTGGGCTAAGCTGGCTGTGCCAGACCCTTATATCCATAGGGTATGGTCTCGAAACCTGCTCCACCCGATATCGCTGGTTGGTTGAGAGAACCCTGTTCTGGGGCGCAATCCTGCGTTCTTTGAAGCTGTCTTGGAATACCTAGGGAATACAGGACTCCAGTTTAGACATATGCGTATATCTCCAGCGACCTGCTAACACATCCCACGTACTATCGCGGTTCACTCTTATCATGTGTCTGTATGTAATGGTGCTTGTCTTTTTTTGCCGCCTGTCTTCCGGAGAAGGATTATGTGTTTGTGGAAGGCTCATACGCCACCGGCTCATAGAAAATGTCTCGGAATCTGAAGCAAGATGTGAATCACGGCGCTGCTTCATGGCCTTCACAGAAGGACGTGTGAATTGAGGCTCTAAAGATAGGCGGCCAGCTAGGTCGCAGCGGATGGCTGCTTACTGTAAAGATGTACATACAAGAAAACAAGCACATAATTGGCAACAAGTGAGTTCAAGCAAGCAACTGCCTTTGCATGTGATGCCCAAAAGGGTGCAATGTAACAGGCAGTCACTCACTCAGTGGGGCATGGTTGCCGTTTAGGAGCTGGATGTAATCAACGAGTGGTGATCCAAGGTACGTACCGGTACTTTTAAATCTCCAACTTGAGAGGCCGGCCAGGTTTCTTTTCTTCTTTTCTTTTTCTTGCTCAGCTTCAATCTTTCTCCCGTGATTTGTCTCTGCTGGTTCGTTTGTGAACTCTCCCACTACTATTTGACCTGCCATCTTCTGCCTTGCCTTTGCCGTGCTTCTTCTCTGTATTATCTGCTGCTCGTTTTCTGGCTTCCGTATTCTCGCTGCCACTGTCCGTGCAGCTACATCTTGCCGACTCTTCATCTCTTCGTTCTTGACTTTCTTCTGTGAATCGCCCTCGAGTTCAGTCTCCCCTGGCATCGATTTGCCTGTGATACTCCCTGACGTTTTTGGCCCTATATTTCATATTTCCGCCCAGCTACCCTCTCAAACCTCCGCTGTGTTTCTCCTGGCGCACATCTCCAAAATACGTCCAGGGCGAGCTGTTTTTTGTTTCCTTCGCTTACCATCCTCCCTGCCAGTTTCATGGTGCGATACAACCCGACCAGATACACTCTCTGAGCCACTTTTCTTTCTGCCCTTGAGACAGTACATGCTCGCAGTACTTTCTTGAGTTGTCAGTCTCTCGTTGGACATCTCGTTCCTGTTATAGCTGCTTCAAAGCTTCTTCTTATCCATACCTTTCTTGCGTCAAACAACCCATCATCTTTGCGGTCGCCGTCATGTCTTCGATTCAGATCCCAAACAAGGCCTCATCGCCTCAGTCCGTAGCTTCCTCTTCGTCGCGACACTCTATTTCTTCGGTATCATCATCGCCGCTCTCACCATCTCCAGCAAAGCCCCAAAACAAGCCTCATGAGAGATCTCGCCGCCGTTCCAGACTTCTGGGTACGTTTTCTGCCCGACTTCTGCTTTTCCAAGCCTGTCGCTAACACTTCTACCACACAGGCTCGGCAATTTCTCAACAAGAGACCACTCATGTTGACATTGGGGGCCCCGACTCTCCCCGTTTGGTTGGTATCCTTGTTTTCCGGTGTTACACTCTGAAGTCTTGCTAACACACCCCCAGATATCGTATCTTTCTTCTGGTCAAGGCTTCTACTGGAACCCAGGTGAGTATATCAGGGCCGCATTCGCCATGCTTTATTTTTCATCCACTAACAAAGGGGCTTACAGAAATCTTCCTGCCTTCCTACATTGACTGCGACTACGTTCCGCTCGAACTCCGCCGTGATGCCGTGCACGAAATCCACATAACCGACGAAGAGGCTGAGATGATGCTCCCAAAATAAGCGCGCCGTCTCCGTGCCATGTGCGTCGACCGAACTCGCCGTGTGCCCTCGATATTGTCTAAGAGGGTATATACATCATGCGTTCGGCGCCTTACGACATCCCTTCGCTTCTTGCCAAGTCGAGACTCCAGTGAGCCTCTTCTTCACCCTCTTTTTGTCCAGTATGTTCCTTACCAGTATAGCCCGAATGGCCTATGGCGTTGTATTATTGTGTCTAGTTTCTCATTTTTCACGGGCCTTTGTTTTCTCCTGCGTGTTTATTATTTCTTGCCCAAGATGCTTTTGCGCGGTCGGGTGCAAAGACTGCCAGCAAACATGCGCGCTGGCAGCATGCGGAGCGGCTACGCTGAAGTGGCACAACGCTACCGCTAACTTGACGTGCAGCTTGTTCGCTGGCACGTTTCGTGCCTTGGACTGTACCTGAGTAGATTCTTGATCTTGCATTATTTTCTTTTCGGGAAGCACACGTTGTGAGCCTGATTTTTGTATTAGATTTTCATTGATGCTAGTACACACCGTTCATTTAATTGACTCTCTATACCATGACAGTTTTTGGATCGGTAGTCTGATGACCATATGTACAAACATATTTTTAACCCGACTCACACCAAAGGCATAACTGCAGTTCTGCCTGTAACATTCCACCGCATACACAACAATTCAACTTCATAATCTGTTATCCCACGGCGCTCGTTGTCGTGCACGGGGGCCATGGGAATCCTAAATGACGTGAAATGAGATCATTGGTAGGCCCGTATTGGCCCAAGATAACGATAACCAGCTGTCTAAGTGCTCCACATTTAGTCTGGGGCGAGGAAACATGGGGGGTGTTCATAAAAATGGGGACGAGAGCGAGGAGTCTCTCCATGTGTGTTACACGGATCTTTATCGATAGCCTGGGCTAACTGGGGCTACTTTCAGGGTTAAGCCGATTGTTGCGCTCCCAGTTGTTTTGATTTGATTGTGATGCTGAGTTGAAGTTACCAAGACCTGTTTTCAACTTGACAGAAGGCCTTTCTTTATAGCGCTAGCTACAAGCCGCTGCCATCTGCGTGCTCCCCCGACAATAGCAGACGAAACTTGACTGAACAAACACGAAGAAAAAAAGAAGAAAAAAGAACAACTACAGCGCTTCTCTATGATGAGCGGTCCCGTCGCCCACCGCAAAATCGAGCTGCAGAGCCAGGAAGATCTTTTGTACCTCCTCGAAAACGTCCGCCGTGCTGCTAGAGAGCGTCTGGATGAGGCGTTCCCGCCCGTCGAAGGGGATAACACTGAAGACGAGCTGCGCATGCAGATCGAGGGGCTCGTAAACGAAGTAAGCACCCCGCCGGCCTCTCTGCGCTACCACCAATAGAGACTGACCATCAACCCGCCAATTCTCTCGAGCCACGCAGTACATCCAAAAGACCTTCACCCTCGCCGCGCCGAACCTAACCATCAACGGGCTGCCCATTGACATCCGCCCGTTCCTCACCGGCGGCTACGGGGGGGGCACATCCGCCGCCGCCGCGCCGCCCGAGGCCTACGAGCCATTCGACGAGCGCGCGCACCAGCGCGTGCTCGACCTTGCGCGCGAGGAAGAAGACCTGCTCGCCGACATTGCCGCGCTCAAGCACAAGGTGCCGGCGCACGTCGCGGGCCAGCTGGCCGAGCAGTTCCGCGCGGCTGCCGCGGCCGACGAGGACGCTGCGCGCGCGTATGCCCAGAGCACTGTCGGCGAGGCGGCTGCTCGCGCACACAGCGAGATTGCCGCCGAGGAGGCGCTGCGTGCCGGCTTGGATAGGCAGGCGGACGTGGAAAAGACGTATGGCTCGGCTGTCGAGGCGTTGCAGAAGTTGACCAGGGATATGCCGGCGATCGTGGCAAAAATGGAGAGAGCACGGGTTGCGGGAGAGTATGTTGTGACGCAGGGCCGGTAGAAGTGGCCGTGGGCGGGCTATTATTTGGTTTTTTTTAATTCTTTTTTAATGATGGAGGTAGGCTTCATACGGGACGGAGTTCTTGATTTATGGCTATCACATAGTTACATACTATTTACATGTCACTTGAGCCTATTCACTTAAGAAAACATGCATAGAAGATGGTACTCTTGATTGAGTAAAAGTGGGAATGGTATTATAAGAAACGAGTCGTCTCAACAAACAAACATGACGCAAAAACTCCGCGTTCACCATCAAATATCCCAGTAATACAGATGATCAGCTATGTCCCTTCATAGGTACTTTATTCATCATTCACAAAACCAATGCTATACTGCAGCCTTTTAAAGCCGCCTTCTTACGCAGCAACCTTGTCGCCCTCGGCGGGCGTAGGAGCAGGGGCAGAGCTAGTGGTGGTGGCGGCCGGAGCACCAGCAGCCTTCTCCCACTTGGCGGGACGGGCCCACTCGGCATCTTTCCACGGACCAGCATCGCTGAAGGCGCAACCACCCTGGCAGGTGCACTTTCCGCCAAACTTCTCGGGGAGGTTCTCAGCGGGGACCTGCTCCAGAAGCTCCTTTTGGTAGCCCGAGCCGAGAATGTGAATCTTCTGCACAGTCACGGGGTCGAGCCAGCGCTTGACGACCGCCCACACGGTAGAGAAGCCCCAAGGGGCGTTGATGAGGTATAGACGGCCCAGACGCTCGGGGTAGTAGTTCTGGGACAGGACGGAGGCGCTCTGCACGTTGTTGTAGACTTGGGGTATGCGAGTGACGGAAACGCCCTTGAGGTCCATGATGGTGCAGCAAGTTTCGAGCAGATGGCCAGCCTTGCGCGAGCAGGCAGGGAGACGGGGGTCCGCAACACGCTCGTATTCAACGGCAAGGTTGGTCAGCATGCGCTCGGGAGTGGTGACCTTGTACATGGCAGTCACATCGATCTGGCCCAGTTCTTCGATGTAGACGGGACGGCCATCCTGTGAGTTGCGAGGGTTAGTTTGGGGGCTGAAAGGGACGAAGGGAGGAGGGTATGACGTACCTTATCAGTCTTGTGGTAGTACTGGGGGTAGAACTTGAACACCTCGGTGCGCTCAGAAAAGTCCCAAGTAGGGACAGTGTCGTCCAAGTTTGTCTCCTTGCGCCACTTTTCGCACTCAATGAACATGGTCTTGGAGAGCATGACATCAAACTTGCGTGCGCGCAGAAAACGCAGCTACTCGGGAGGCAAGAGCATGTCGTGTTAGACAGGAGATCGCCATAGTAGTTATTTGCCAGTGAGAAGGAGACTTACCAGAGTCAGAGTGTCTAGACGCTTAGTGAAGCCCTCGGCCTCCAGCAGCAGACGCAGCTGTTCAACCTGGGCCTGCTGTTCGGCAGTCAGGTATCCGGGATGGCCAGCCTGGGGCTCAGAGGCGGTAGTAGGGTATTCGTAGTCATCGTACTTGGGGTCGAGCTTAAGGGGAGCGGCGACAAGAGTAGAGGCAGCCATTTTGAAGAGTGATGGTGAATGTGTGTATGTATACGATAACTAAGCAATTCGATGTTGGTGTTGAGACGAGCGATAAGAGCAAAGCCTCTATGTATTCTATGAAATGAAAACAGCCAGACCGGTGGCGTCGATGTTAGAAAGAGTGTATGAAGGTTGAGGATAAAGCAAGATCGAAGGATATTCTTGATATCAGAAGCGACACTGAGGCTAGGAAAACAAAGAAAATGAAAAAGGCTACGGGGTTTGGAGGAGGAGGAGGAGGAGGAAATAAATGGGAGCAGTGACAATAGGTAGACAGTGGCAGGAGCTGGGCCGGCACGGATAGCCTAGGGAAAGAGCAAGAGACGAGGGGGGAGAGAGAAACGCCTACAGCGGGAAGGAGCAGAGGCTGTCTGTGATGCAGGGCAGTAGGGCAAGAGGGCAGGAGAACGAAAGGAGGAAGGTGCGAGGAACAATGAAGACGAGACAGGAGCAGGACCAAACGTCGGGATAGCCACGAGTAGGCAGTCACCCAAGAATCAATCTGTTCCTTCCGTTTGACTTACGGCGTTGATCTGAATGGGTGTCTAGATTGGACGGCGGGGTTTGGAGGGCAAAATCGAAATTCTCAACAAGAACAAAAGGAAAAGAAGGAGAGAAAACGAAGCAGAAAAAAAGACCAAGAGCCCAAAAGGATGGAGGAGCAAAGTAACTAGCAGGCCCAAAACTAAAGCTCCCGAAAGAAAGGTCTTATTGGCGATAGTTAATCGATAACTAACTAATGCCTTGTCGGGGAAAGAACACGACGACGATAGCAGGGGCTGGCTGCTCTGTATGTATTTTCTACAAAGTACACAGCTAATTGTAACTACAATGCAATAGTTACAAGCGCAGGTGTACACACCCACCCACCAAAAGACGCAAAGACGCTGCCTCAGGGGAACGTCGGTCAATGCTTAGCGAGTCTAGTAACTGCCTCCATTTCCGCCGCCCACTTCTAGTTTGCCCGCTCCTTCCCTTCCCCTTTATCCCTGAGCCGCTCGCCCTCTACTCAATGCTGGCTGGCTTTTGGCTGGCCGTCGAGGCAATTCATGTGCCGTGCCGCTTTACATTGAAAAAATAAATCCAACCTCCCCCCCTCCTTGTGCCCGCAAAACGTGGCTGTTGTGCTTCATCTTCAACTTGTCGGTGATGCGTTTCCGTCTTCCGTCAGGCCAGCCTGCAGGTCTTTGGGGTCTTTCAGGCTTGTCATTTCCCTTGAAACCTGCAGCCCGTCGAGCAAGAGGGGCTCAGTAGCCAAGCCAGGCCAAGCAGTTCCCCACTAGCGCTGCCCTGTGTTTGCGGGCCCTTGTTCTGGCCGTTGTCGGCGGCTATTGGCAGTCATTGGCAACTGACAGTTTTTATGACGTCCTCCCTGCTATACATGGTTACTGATGCTGGCTGTAGTGACTGACATCACCACATTTACACATGGTCCTTTTCCCCCTCTTCTTTGGGTATATCTGTCCATGTATTTCCATAAAATTTTGACCTCTGTTCCATCTAAGCTTTTGCCTTGACGTTATATACCACCCACCTCAGCTCTTGCCAGCTATCGCCTTGTCCTTGTTCTCTGACGCTTCGCCTTTTTCCGTCTTGTTCTTGCGTTTTTGCACAACATCCCAGTTGTACACACGTGCCAGGGCAACCTCCATTGTCTGTTTTCCCCTCCCGATGTTTCGACAAACCACCAGTCAGCAAACTGTTCTTTCCAAGCGTAGCCCGATGTGATGAGGTTGTCGGATGCTGGGTAGACTTACCGTGATCTGCTCGCGCACAAAGTCCAGGTCTTCCTCGAAATTGCTCTCGCTGGTTTTTGCCGCACTCAACTTGCCGGTAAGAAGCGTCTCGGCTTTATCAACGGGATAGGCGAGCATGACATTAGCCTGCAGGTCACAAATATAGAGTTAGCGCGGCCGAAACCTTGAAAACTCGCGTTAGGTACTGCGACACAGGACAGGAGAACAACGTACACCAAGCCAGACATAGACTTCGTTAGTGGCCGGAACAGATGCTTTTGCGTAAAGAGTCTCGCTAAGCTCAAAGGTCGTGTCAATGGGTTCCGCATCGGTCTTAATGTCCTAGTTAGCGATCATTTTCAACCAAGAATGGCAGCACAAATGTTTACGAGTGTAACAATGGGGAGGAGATCTTCTTACACCGCGGAGCTTCAGAAACTGCACAGTTTCTAGTGTCTTTTGAATATCAGGAATCTTTTCCTTCAAGCCCGCCAGGCGTTTCTGGAGGTTCATTTCCATGAACTGGTATTTGCTGTGCCAAGAAGTGACATACGTTAGTCCTTGTTCCACCACTGATTGCAGTGTATCCCACCCGCGCAACGTTTTTAACAAGACGTGATTATCCCTCCAAACAAAGTCTTTGTTCGCCATGGCCTTTGCTTGACTATGCGCCTATACTGGCCGGACAAGATACTGCCGGATCTGAAAAGGAGTCGCCATAGTCATGCGATTTTGATGCTGTATTCGATACAGCCTCTCGTCGCTCCTTGAGCCATGTCAAGACTGGCGTCCGGCCTCGTCTTTGGTTGTATGGCTCTCATTGATACCACACGTAATTCCTAGGCGCATCTCTCGCTGGGGCGAAGCTTGCCAACTCGCTAGCACTTCCACATTGCTTACCACCACATCCAACGTCTTGCTGCTGTCTTGTTCTTGAAATCATGTTCACATGCCAACTCTCCCCTCCATTGGCTTAAAACCCCCCCACGACTCACTTTATCATCTCCTGGAAGTTGCGCAGCGTCCCCTCGACTTCTTCGTGGCTTGTCACATAGTCCTCGACACGATCGACAAAGGGCGCCTTCGGGATACCGCGGGGGTTCGTCTCGCTATTTATTAGAAAAAACAGTTAGCTCACCACCTTCACTCCCATTGGGACCAACTGTAACCTAAACTTACCCTGCCGCGAGCTCCTTCTTGCTTGACATGGCTGCTGTATGAAATTATCTGATTTGGTGGGTTTTGGCGTGTAGCAAACTGGAGAGCGGATTGGCTGGAATGTCTTCTTTAAGTCGTCTTGATGTTGTCGTTATGTCGCCTTTTGGAAATTCCGGCTCAATTAGGTTGAGTAGCTGATTTGGGGGGGAAGCAAAAAAAGCTTAGTCATATCATGCGATGGCGGGGCGGTTTTGAGCAGCTGACGGGCGGCTTTTACGAATGGATGGGTCTTTGGACTTGATTTCTGATGTTAAACGCCAGTCACAAAACGCCAGAATGGTAAAGCAATCAACTTGCATAAATGTGCGAATCGCTTATATAAATTCAATCACATTCTATTCAACTGTAGGTCTGCATCATTATTTCATTTATTCTATCGGCGATGTTCTCTACTGCGGATATCTCTATAACTTTTATACGGCTGTAGCCCTAACCTCAGGGCTAATCGCTATTTACTTGCAAAATCTTGTACTCTCACCCTCGCCGCAACTTGTAAACAGAGAATTCCAAATCTATGAGCGGGACAGCAGCGAAGTGCCAGTCATGTCCTCAGGAATGGGCAGGCCCATGGCATCCAACAAAGTAGGAGCAACATCACCCAGAACACCATCAGCAGTCAGCTTCCAGCCCTCGGGGGCGTTGGCCATGATGAAGGGAACTAGGTTGGTAGTGTGCGAGGTCTTGGGCTTGCCGTCAGCGAACTTCATCTCCTCAGCGTTGCCGTGGTCGGCAGTGATGAACAGAATGTAGTTGTTCTTCTTGCAGGCCTCGTAGATCTTTCCAATGGCCTTGTCAGTGGCAGCAACAGCAACAATGGCAGCCTCGTAGACACCGGTGTGGCCAACCATGTCGGGAGGGGCAAAGTTGTTCATGACAAAGGGGAACTCATCCTCCGCTAGACGCTTGGCAACCTGGTTGGCAACACCATCGGCGCTCATCTCAGGAGCCTGATCGTAAGTAGCCACGGCCTTGTTGGAAGGAACTAGATCCTGGGTAGTGTCACGCTCCTCAAGGTGGAACTGCTTCTCAACACCACCGTTGAAGAAGAAGGTAACGTGGGCGTACTTCTCGGTCTCAGCAATGTGAACCTGCTTAACCTCCTGCTTGCCCAACCACTCAGCCAGAACATTGTCCATGCGCTGAGGAGAAAAGGCAACGGCGAAGGGGTAGTCTGCCTTGTACTGAGTCATGGTCACCAGGCGGGCAATCTTGGGAACCTTGAAGTCAGGCATAACAGAGGTGTCGACACCACCCAGAACCTGAGTAATCTGGCGCGCACGGTCAGAGCGGTAGTTGAAGAAGAAGACGGTATCGTCATCTGTATAGTAGTTAGTCGTGATGCCGCTAGCGCAGTTGATTAGTATTAAGACTTACCCTTGATACGAGCCTCGTTACCGCCCATGATGATGGGCTTCAGGAATTCGTCACGGTCCTTGTCACCACCCTTGGCGTAGACGTCCTTGATGGCCTGAACAACGTCAGTGGCAACGGTGCCCTCGCCGTTGCACATACCCTTGAGGGCAAGCTCAACTCTCTCCCAGCGCTTATCACGATCCATGGCGTAGTAACGGCCGACAATTGTAGCGATCTCGCCCAGACCCAGTTCCTTGATGAAAGCAGCTAGCTCCTCGAAGTAAGCAGCTCCGGACTTGGGATCGGTGTCACGGCCGTCACCGAAACCGTGAATGTAGACCTTGGGGATGTTCATCTTCTTGGCGGCCTTCAGGAGAGCGTACAGATGGTTCTGCTTGGCGTGAACACCTCCGTGAGAAACCAGACCGCAGAGATGCAGACGGCCGTTACCGTTCAGGACAGCCTCAAAGGTCTCGCGAATGACGGTGTTATCGAGCAGCTCATCCTTCTTGATGGTTTGGTCGATACGCACAACATCCTGCCACACAACACGACCAGCGCCAATGTTAAGATGTCCGACTTCGGAGTTACCCATCAGGCCCTCGGGGAGACCGACAGCCAGCGAAGAGGCGTCGAGCTTGCGGTAGCCAGTGGTACTCTGGGCGAAAGCATCCATCACGGGGGTCTCGGCGGCAGCAATGGCATCACCATCCTTGGGGGAGGTGGCCGAAGCAATACCCCAACCGTCAATGACGACTAAAGGAGCGCAAAAGCATGAAAATTAGCCAGGCGAACTCAAGATAAGCGAGGATGTACAGGAGGGTGAGTAAGATATCCGGGGAGCGCCCCCGGCGCACATGGGACAGGGACGGAACTCCAGAGGACAATGGGGGTGGTATTGGCTGCATAACTGGAGGTGATACGGGCCGGGTAGCTACAGGAGACATGAGCCTGTGATGTAGACCAGGGGGAGTAGAAGAGGGCCAACATTCGGAAGAATAAGAGGCCATTCGGTTAGGTATAGAGGGGATATCCTTGGGAGGAGGAGGCGGTGGTGGAGAGCAGGGGGGAAAAGGCATGAAACCAGAAGATGGTGAGGTCGGGTGTGGTAGAGGGGAATCTGGCAGTGGGGGTGTTCGAGATCGAGACGTACTGAGGCAGGCCTTGTGATCGGGGACAGTCATGATGGTGAGAATGGAAAAATATAAGAAAGACTCAAAAGGAAGGTTGAAGCGCACAAAACACTCTCAAGCAGGCAGGCAAACGGGCTTGAACAGGATTGGATCGCGATGCAGGAAGAGAAAGAGGAAAACAGGAACGGAAAGAGGAGACGCGGCTACTGGGGCTATTAAATGGACCTGGACAAACGGGACAAACGGGGCTCTTGCGAAAGTGGGAAAGTGGGATGATGGTCTTATTGACTGGGCTGTGGTGGACGGACGTGAGAAACGGCGCAATACAACAGGGAAGGAAGGCGAAAATAGGAAGGCGGGGTTATAGCAGCACGTCACGACTAATATCTAAGGACTGGGTGGGCAGTTGTTCACTTTTCCTTCGTTTCCCTTGGGCGCAACTGTGTATCAAGAGGTGCAAAGGTGTCTCGGATGAATACTGGAAACCACTTGTGCCAGGAAGTTTTGCTGTCTGTTTTTGCCTGCATGGTTAACACTGCTTCCCGAAATGCCGTTTCAATTGCGGCGTTTTTGAGATATATGCAGCCAGTTAGTGCAGCAACTGACTGCGCTTATCAGCCGGCGAAATTTTCGGTAGAAACGCAGTTTCGAAGGAAGAAGTTTCGATGTATGTATTTATTAAACGGGGGAGAATGAGACGGCTCTCACAGCACTGTCCAGGCCAGGGCTTGCTGCCGTCGATCAAGCTCAACCGATATATAGGAGATGGATGAGCGCTGAGACGCACCAACTTGGAGAGAGAAAAGTCACCAGGCCGTTGCAGCTGCATATTCATGCACATGCAACCCACTTTCATGGAGCCCGTAAAAGCCTCGATATCAATCAACTTGGCCCTTGTCTACACCCGTTTCAATGAATGCGAATATTACCCTCTCCGCCCCCATACATGCATAACCGTCTCGCCGGCAACTGAGCGTCAAGCTGTCAGGTAACTAACTACCTAGCCCCACTGTTTATTTGCTTATGCAACCCAACGCCAACTCAGCTCAAATCATCTTCTCAGCCTCATTTCATGTGCCAATCCAACCGTCATCGGTATATTCAAACATCGGAACTTTAGGCGACTAGAGCCGCGCTACTTGAAATTAATCTAGAGTTTCCCTAGTCTTATCCATACCGATTGTCAAACCAACCGCTTCCATCAGCATTGTCAGCAGCACACAATGACGTCGAGGGCCAACCAGTCGCAACAACAACCACCACAGCATCCCATGGCACTGCCTGAGACGCTGTCCCCCGACTTCCTCGACCCGGTATCCGATCTTGCGGTAACCTTGGAGTGCTTGCAGGCCATTCTCAACCCCCATACCGATCCCTCACTTTCTGATCTTTCGGGTCCCCAGGAATCGGCTGATCCCGACGCGTCCAAGCCGATTCTTGCCAAAGATCTGCCCACTGCCACCGATCCATTGAAGCACAAGCTTAAAAAGGCCCGCACACAGGTCCTGTTATTGCCTGATATGAACCGGACCATCGAAGACCAAGAGGAAGAGATTGTAGATCTTGAGAAGCGTATTCGCCAGCAGCAACAGATTCTGGAGAAGCTCAAAGCTGGTGGTGTTGATATTGTTTCTGAGTCTCAACAAAGCGATGCCTGAGCAGCTTGCCATGTATCGGTCGCCTCGGCAACACGAGTCGCAACAGTATTGCACACCCACCTGGTGATTGCAAATCTACCAGGATCTCAGGCGAGACCACAGTGCAGTTGAGTCTGAGGATGTATCTTGTTCGACCTCCCTCCACACATTATCGCCAACTGCTTTTTCCTCTGGCAGCACGGACCAGTTCGGGCTGACATCCGCCTTTAGCCATTTGAAGTCATCCACCTGGTCCCATTGATTCGCGCCTAGAAGGTTTCCCGGAGACTATGTTTCCCCATCCTGTTAGCTCAAGTAAATGAGCATGGAGTATTCGTATTGAAAGAAATGACTTACATAATATTCCGTTACCGGCGCGAACCGCAAATTCGAGCAGTCTTCGATGATTGGCCTGCTACCACAGTGCAAGTAGATATCGATATTATGGCATTCGTGAATCCGAACCTGTCTAGCCACAATAACCAGTACAGAATTACGGATGGCCGTTATATGAACCGGGCCTGTTACTGTACCAGACACAACCACCGAGTTGCTAATGTTCTTCATCGCGAATGCCGCAAACGAGATTTTCATCCGTGTGGCTCCTGACATGTCCACAATACATTCTTCCACGTCTGTTAGGCGCCCTGCCGCTGTTGCAGCCGCTGCGGATTCTGGCAACGAAATGCGGATGTTTGAGTGGTGTGCGAGGAAGACTTCCTTGGCTGACGAGAAACTGGGCTTCCGCACCAGGGATGTCTGGGCGCTTACTTGGGCATTGTAATCTTTCTCCAATGTTGACGTCCCGCTTGCAAGACTTTTCGTTGTGGTCTCAGACGGTGGTATTTGTAACGAATTTTGCTGTCGGGATGACCTCTGCGTTGATGACGAGGCATGCGTGTTAGTTAGCTTCCGGGAGTCAGCTACTATCGGTCCCTCGGAGCGGGCGTTAGCGGCACCACGGCGGAACTGGAAGCGGGGCTTGGGAGCGGCTTTCTCGGTGGCAACATTGAGATTGGTCGTGATTGTTTTGAGAGACTGTAAATACACAAGAGATGAATTAGAATTATGCTGCTCGTTCATCTTCCCCCAAGATAATGTGACAATCTGTCATCTCAAACCATCTCACCATACGCTCCCGCGCCTTGTCGACATCCATAAAGCACAAGCTGACACGACTGCTCTACTTACCTCATTGTAATTCCGCTGGTCATACCGCGGCAGCTGCGTCGATACATCGGCCAGATCGCGCGTGAGTCTAGATATGCGCGCGCGGATCGCATCGGCATCAATCTTCCGCTGTTCTGCGCTCTGTGCTGCCGACACGCGGGCTATGCTTTCTTCTAAATCTAGACATCATGCGTATGCATATTAGTAGATGTAGAGCAGTATAAGAAGCGAAATCATGAAAGGGCTATTGGCAATATGTGGCGTGGCGGGTGGGTTGATTGGCTTGTACCGGCTATGGTCGTTTGAAAGTTGCCATGGAACTGTTTGTTGTCCATGTCTTGATCCATGTTGCTGGTTTTGTACTGAGGCAGGCTTTTATGTCATGCTAAGGGAATTATTTCCAGTCAGTTTTGAAACCGGGGCTGTCGTGATTCGTCGTATCCTGATATAAAGCTTCATTGATGGTTGAATGTGAGAGATGCTAGGAAAATGTGGGGTGTAGCAATTAACCCCGATTCACGTATCAAGTATGCACCTACATAACTAACCCTAGTATAGTTCACACTCCCTGTACAACACACACGCTCTCGAACCTCGTTTTCAATTTCAAAGTTGGTACATTACAACTATCAATGCCATGCTTTATGGCGTTTTGAATTCCCCGACGACTGCCCCCATTTTTTCGCGCCATATCCTCCACTCCTACTGTGCGAGGGTTGCGTTGGCGGCGAATTTAGAGATTGCCATATGTCCCAGATCCCGGCTCGCTGGGCAGGCAGCATGCTGTACTGAAGACTATATAGATTCTTCCGGTCGATAGGAGGGACAAAACGGCCGGTGAGAAGGCAGAGTAGAACTCGGAGTGAGAGATAGTGCTTACGTATCCGTTGCGCCATGTGAGAGTACTGCTGGAACATGTCTTTAAAGCTCAAGGGGATTGGCTGAAAAGTTGTTAATATATGTGTGTTATCGCGATAGAGTGTAGAAGAAGACAGCTTACTTGGAGATATATAATGGATGTTGGTGGGATATCATGCAGTTTGCTCTCGTCGGAATCAATAGCATCGTCCGGGTAGTATTCCTCGATATCATGAAGCTCAAAGCGGATGCCACCAGGAAGCCGCTTTGGATCTTTGATTCGCAGCATTATAGCAAAAAGGGGAAAATGGTTAAGACAAGACAAAAGGGAATCAAAAACTGCTTTCAGTGATATGATTACCATGCGTGCCACAGCAAAGTTGAGATAAAACACCACCACGGTTGGCAGGAGGAAGAAGAGTAGTGTGAATAAAATGGTACCAACAAGCAGCTGGTCTAGATCGTAATCACACGAGTCAATGCGATCGCGAAGCACGTTGTGCTTCTTGCCTCGAAATAGGTGGAAGAGGGACATTAGGATGGTTAGTTGCCAGTTGAAGATACGGGCAGAAGCAAGGTAGAAGGAGTAAATGTGTATCGTAAGACCGGACAAGAGATCCGAGAACATGGCAATGGGCATGCTGGCACCAGCGAAGCTAGAAAAGCCTATGAACCATATGATTTGAGGCAAGACTGGGTGAAGCATATTGATACAACCTGAAGGGAAAATGGTTAGCCGAGTGGTTAAAATAAGACAAGTATGCGCAGAAGCCACTTACTAGCCCAGTAATCTATTACCCATAGAAATAGATCGCCAAGGAAGGCGGCCAGCTCGTTGTTTAGCTTCAGCCCGGCTGGCCACCCCATTAGCCATGAGATGCTGCGTTGCAGGGCAAGCACGGTATATGTGTCCAGCAAATGGCTTATCTCGTTAGCAACACGCTCGCAGTGCTCTATAATATAGGATCCAATGGCCATGCCGATGATCACGTCGTTTGCAACGAGCCACAGACTGTTGAAGAAACGGATATAGTCCGGATGGCTCGTGGTGACACTGGACCAATCCTGCTTTCGCTGACGCAGCATGGTATTTTGCGTAGGCCAGTAACAAAATTGTTGAAGCCGTATTTCAACTTGCTGCGCTGTTGCTGAGAGGTCCTTGAGGGCGGCGTATCCCGGGCGAGCGCGGAATTCTAAGAATTGCAGAAGCATCTCGGCGGCAATTCTATGCCCCATGATGAACAAGACGAATATATGGCGGATAATGGGTAGAATGTATCGTAGAACAACATTGAATACGTAGCTTTGCACAATATTCTTGGCAGATGTTGCAGATTCTGCCATTCGCTCTGATATGCTCAGGCTTCGTCTAGATCGAGTTCCTATCATTGAAACATTCTTTTGCAAAAGGGTTTCAAGCTCCCAAGAGCAGTTTATCTGGTTGACAATCAATGGAAGAGCCGTCTCCTTTGCTGTGCGTGTGCGCACAGTTATGGTGTGATCTTTCATTCTCTGGACAAGGCGCTTTTTCTGGGCTCGCAGGATTTGTTCCTGTTTGTCGTCCTCATATTCATCTTCAGTAGTGTAGTCAATGCCCTGTTTGTCGGCTAGCGCAAGAGATATGGGCTTAAGGGAGATGTACTGCATCTTGCTGGGTATAGGCCGGTCAAAGAGAATTATTTGTATGCTCGAGGCAGTTGGGCATTGGATTCGTGGTACGGGGACACTGGGGTCAATAGTGGCATAGACCCATGAAGGATCCGAGTCGGTGAGTGTGGAGGGTTGCGGCTGGTTGGCGAGACCAAGGGTTCGCATCGAGTTTCGTCCGCAGAGTTCGAATATCCGGCTGACGGAGTGAGGCGCATAGCGGAAGAGGCCATTGGATTTGAGATGGGATTCAACGGTACGTGGCTATATATCGACAGGCACACTGAGAGTTAGTTGGGAACACAAAAAGTACAGGAAAAGATAAGAGGGCATTGGTGATGTACATCTGCGATATCTGGTACATCGAGAATGGCGACAACAAACATGTCGCGCTCCGAGTTTTTCCATCCCACAATGACACCGGGTGAGGCTGATCTCGAGATGTCTGCAGGCCAGAAGATGCGCATCAAGCCATCGCGAGTGGGAGAAGGCATGTCCGTCGCAAGGAGAGGTCGAAGAGGGTCAGAAGGTTAGAGAGCCACGGCGGCGAAGCTGCTCTCGGCCCGATACACCGCATGAAGGGTTTCGAGGGTGCTGGATGAGGCGAGGAAGGGTCAGAAGGGAGGCCAAGACGCAAGAGCGAGAGAACGGAGCACTGGGGGCTTACCTCACTAGACTCTCTGGATGCCAGGACTGCTACAGGCACGAATAGAGTAAGGAACAGGAAAGTAAGGCCGATGAAGCACTTGGCTGCGCGGGTCTATCCAGGAGAGGCGGAGCCTTTGTTAGCAAGGGCCGGGCTCAAAGGAAATGGTACAACTCACAATCACGCCGTACTCCCAGGCAAAGACAGCAAGTTCGTACAATCGGGTAACCAAGTCCCAGCGTGCAGTGGTATAGCCAGCAACAAATATGCCGAAGGTTACGATAGAGAAGGCGTGCATAGAGTCGTTGTAGATTGGCCGGGTCGGGAGCGGACGAGATGCGTATCAAGCATCGCGAGCTTTTGCCTGTGCAAAGCTGGAGATGGTGCCGCGGAATGGGAGCTGGGAGTCGTGAGTGTGGTGGGGTGAAGTAGGTGTTGGCTCTGGAGAAGGCTGTGCTTGGTGTCTCTGGAGGGAAAGGCGGAGTGTTGTGAGGGCATGCGGAGCTTTTAGGGTTTGCATGTAGTATCGTCACAGGCTTGCGATGGTAGGACATGGGGGTAGAAACAGGGACGGGAGAAGTTCTGGAGCATAGCTTCACATGCACTTGTAAACTTGTAGACACTGTTGAACCAGTCCACGGGCAAGATCGACATGGATACAAGTACAGGGCGGCCTAAGCGCGGCTGTTCTCTGCTGTGGTGTGGCTCTTCAGAAGCCAAAATCAGATCACGTGGCTTTTCGTTGGCACCAAGTATACAGACATGAAGGTGGAGCGAGTAGGAGTACAAATACAAAGGTTGGGAGAACGGGGGAATCAACACGAGAAGTTTAGAAAAAAAAAGAAAACTTGTTATTTGTAGTGAAGCTGCAGTCAAGCCCGCGGGCACGATGCAGGTGAAGCGCTGGCCAAGCGGCGGTTGTCAGGCTGTTTTAGGCGCGGAGACACGCAGTCAAGGCGGCGGCTCTTTTTTATAGGGGTGGATCACCACTGAAAACGGGGCAGGGGAACATCCTAGAGGCGCTATTAGCAGCAGAATAGCGAAAATGGCACAGCTTCAGGACTTACATTTGCGACCCATATACGTGCTATCGTTTTCTTTGTTGTCCTCGCGCGCATCATCCAGCAGCTTGTCGATGCCACGCTCCTTCAGTGCCACCTACGGAAGCTCGCGTTGTTAGCACTGGCCCAATAGCCATATCGCAACTGGCTCGGCTTGAGCGACTCACTGTTAAGCAGCTGCGGTACTTGTTGAATAGCGTCAAGCACTCGTTGTTTTCCGTGCGCTCGCCGCGCAGATATTCTGGAGTAGACATTGGATCAGCACTCGGCCTCTGTGCTTGCGGGCTTGCGCGGGTCATGGAGCGCCATACTTTCACTGTACCATTTCAAAAAGCACGTGTCATACTGCCTGTAACACTCGTTAGCGGGCGTATCAGCGAGACTGGCCTTCGGCTGACTCACTCCTTGATTTCATTACACTCAGGCGCAAGAGATGCCGACATTTTGACTGGTTGTAGAGTCCCGGAAGTGTCTCTGAAGGCTGCCAGTCTCTGCGTTCATGATGTGGCTGTAGTGGTGAGCCCGACAAGCCGCATGTTGAAGTCTGGCAGCTGACAGACAGCTGGAGCCCCGAGCTTTTTCAGCTGTCCAAAATCTTGAGCCAACTGCGCTTATCGATAACGCGACACTGCCCAGAAATTCTCACGAGGTCCTCGCAGCCTCTGGCATGCTTCAACCAAGTCAAGGTTGTTTTTGCTTGGCTAACGACTTCTTGAAGCTCTATTTATCTACCACTACTCAAAACCTGCGCTGGGGGCCCTTTGTTCACTGCAAGCTTCCCAACTTTTGCCGCCCGCCATGGACACCCCGCCAGACTTCCAGGCGCTCAAGGATAGTGTGCAGAGCGCTCTCGTCGCAACCGTCAAGACCGTAAACCGCCTCGCGGCTGAGGATTTGGACTTCCAAAAGACCGCCAATCCTGCTACAGCTGAGCGGCTGGAGCGCAGCGTCGGCCGGATCCTCGGCTTGTCCCAGAAAGTCCTCAAGGCCGAGGCCAAATCTGTCGGCACCCAGGCACCGCGCCTTGTCGACGCCGAGGATCTCGAGCTCAACTGGAGCAAGATTGTTGATATTGTCGACTGCATCTTTGAAAAGGCCGATTCATCGCTAGATGAATGCACCGGGTTAGCCAAGCGTCGCGATGCGGGCCATGCCGAAAGCGTAAGCACATCACTCACCTCTTCACTCGCCTCCGGCACATAGCTGTTGCAACATCTGCTAACTCTCGTGAATCGGCGTAAAATAGAGCGCTACATCTAGCAAGTCTACCTCCCTTCAAGCTAGTCTTCGTAATGCCAATATTCGCAAGCCGCAGCTAAAATTTGAAGCCAAGCCCGACACCCAGTCGCAATCGCCCTGGAAGCCCATCCTCACCAAGAAGCCTCACGCCACTGTTCCCATAGAAAAAAGCGTCGTCCTCGCCGACTACAACGGCTCTATGGAGTATCGCCACCCCTATGAGACCGAGATTCTCGCGTCAGAGTTCCCCGAGCGCGCATTCCAGCCCGCAGAGCCAACACCCTTTGCGCCGCTTGAGACAACACGGGCCACCTGGGTGGGTACCTACGAAGAGGTCCTCGAAATGCTGGAGGAACTGAAAAAGGCCGATGAAATTGCCATTGATCTTGAACATCATGACTACCGCACATATATCGGCATGACATGTTTGATGCAAATCAGCACACGCACACACGACTGGATTGTCGACACGCTGCAGCCTTGGAGACACAATCTGGAGGTGCTCAACCAAGTATTTGCCGACCCTAGCATTATCAAGGTGCTCCACGGTGCTCACATGGATGTGCAGTGGCTTCAGCGCGATTTCGGCCTGTACCTCAACGGCTACTTCGATACATACTATGCCTGTGAGGTACTGGGCTACCCACAGCGCAGTCTTGCCTACCTTCTCAAGAAGTTTGTCAGCTTCGATGCCGACAAAAAGTACCAGTTGGCTGACTGGAGAAGACGACCGATTCCCAACGAAATGATGTTTTACGCCCAGTCTGATACACACTTTCTACTGTACATCTACGACATGATGCGCAACGAGCTCATCAAGCACTCCGACAACAGCAGGGCCGACATGAACCTCATGAGCGAGGTGATTCGCAAGTCCAAAGAGAGAGCCCTTACCCGCTACGACCAGCTCACCTTTAACCCTGCAACCGGCGACGGCAACCGCGGCTGGCTCAACCCTATCCTGCGCCAGATGTGGCCGATGAGTGGCCCGCAATTCTCTGTCTACCGCGCGCTATGGGAATGGAGAGACAAGATGGCGCGTGATCTTGATGAAAGCCCCGTTTATGTCATGTCTAATCAGGTTCTCGGCGACATTGCGCGCGATATTCCTGACGAGAGATCCGCTCTTGGCTCCCTTATTCCTCGACACGCTAATCTTGCGCGCGAAGCTCTTTCAGACCTTTGGACACTTGTGAAACAGGCTTCAGCCGCCGGTGAGAGTGGGCCTACTCTTATGCAGTTTATCAACTCTTCTGAGAAAAAGGTGACCCCCCGGGGTACTACTACTAGCATTTTGGATTCTTCCAGTTTCGACACCAAGTCAACCGAAGAGATATCTGGCTCTAGACTCGATGTATCTCAGCTATTTGGCAGCATGATGCTCAGCAGCTCGTGGGAAAATGCCTCTAGTGCCCTCTCTACCAGCACCTCTGACGACTTTATGCAACTCCCATGGCAGCGCATGCATCCATCCATTCTGTCCATCATGAACGAACAAACACAAGCTGTCATGCAGCAAGAAGAAGAAAAGAAGAAGCTCTCAGATGAAGTAATTCGCGTCAGTGCCACCACTCCCGTCAAGCCCAAGAACGAAGAGTTCACGCTCAAGGCTGGCATGAAGCGGAAAGAGCCCGAGCCCGAGTCTGATCTTGAAGCCAAGGGCGGTGAACAAGCCGCTACTGGAGCCATTTCCGAAGATGGCGTCGCCGACAAGGCGCAGGATGACAACGAAAACACAATCGCCCAGCGCAAACGCGCCAAGAAGCTGGCACGCAAAGCTGCGCAGCGCGAGAAGCTCCAGGCAACCCGCGCTTCTGAAGCCGACAGACCAACCGAGGAAGAGCAACAGACAGAAGAGGACATACAAGTGCAGGCTGACGAAGACGAGGAGGTGTTTGACTACGACACGGCCAAGTCGGTCATGTACGGCAGCGTCGACAAGACGGTGGAGTCACACAAGAAGTCGTTCAACCCGTACGCCAAGGCCAGCCTGGACCGGTCGATCAAGGGCGCGCGCCGGGCGCCGCCGATGAAGGGCGGTCGGTCGGTGACGTTCCGGAAGTAAATGTATAGTCGGAGGAAGCGGCGTTTGAGGGTTTAGTTTTGCAAAAGGGTTTATGGTAGATTTCTTTGGTTTTATATCACTTTGTGCTGCTCTTGGTTTCGGTGTAATGTTTCTTTCCATGTGCATGTCTGTGATTTTCCATGTACCTACAGTCCCGTACATTTGTCATGTCTTTTCTTCGTATATCATCACCTTTGTAGCATGTAGCTCTCTTTCAGACATGCCGTGTGATATCTGCATATCCAAAACACTGTAGGCCTGTAACGGTGAACATGAGCCAGTTCTAGAATGTACTCATGGAAAACCAGAAGCCCTTCTCATTCATGATAGAGAGATAATCAAAGGTACATAAACCAACCACTCCGTTTGACTTCTTGTTTTCTCTGTCTCGTCATCATTCTTCTTATCCAACATTCAAGATGACGTCCTCATCTGTTCCTCGCTCCGGGCAGCCTCCGAATGACCCATCTATAACGTCCAAGCATTCACCATCCACCGAACGTCCCCCTTCCGTACTACTAAACTACATTCTCCCATTTACCTGCCTCGAGCATCAGCTACCTTTTTGCAGTCTGCTCTGCCTTGAAAAATACCACTCAAAGGTAGAGTTGACTGTTTTCCTCCATGTGCTATATGCTTGATCACTAACCCCATCTCATCATACAAGATTGATTTGCGCGAGATGGTGGCACTCGACGTTTTTAGAAATTGTGAATCAGCCCAGGCCTGGTGGTACGGCATGTGACAAAGACTCAGGGATATCAAAGACTATCTTCACTCTCTAGTTGGAGATGACGGCACATGCAAGAGGAGCACTAAATCTAAGAGGAGAGGCAAGTTGAGAAAAGCATGCAGACGACGCCAAAGAAGAACCCCAAGAGGCTACCATAGCAAAGCCAAGGAGCAAGTGTAATGAAGAATACGTGTATTGCATTTCATTCACGGCTGATGCCAGAACAACAATTCTATGAGTTTATGAATCTCGGGTATTGCAATCAATATCTGTGGCACCTAAAGAAAAAGGAGCGGCCACCAAGGCCATAGACAAAGGAAATATAAAGCTGCGAAGCAATGTGACAAAGAGAAAAGAACGTCTCATAACGCCAATCATACAACCATGGGATATCCATCCCACTAGATTCTCCATCCTCGTATTTAACAACAAAATCTAATCATCCTTCTCCTCCGGTTGCACCAACTCCACCACAACGCCTTGGTCGCCTTTGCTGCCCAGGCTCTTGATGGTGTACTTGCCACCCAACACAAGATCCTTTGCAACCAGCTCGCGCGTACGGCCGAGAGACTCAATGTCCGAGATACGCTCGACTGTCTTCTCCAGGTGTTCCCGGAAGCCCGGCTCGGAGCAAATCTCACGGAAGGCACGGTGCATGGGCACGCTGCTCGCGCGCACTTCCGCAGTAGTTGATACAATGGCAAACAGGTTCTGGCGGTCCAGCTGGCGAATAAAGTCACAGCGCGTCATGATCTCCTGGGCAATGTGGAAGGGATACGAAGGTAGCAGGTGGCCTGTCTCCTTGTCGTAGGTGCTGTCCATCTTACTCTCCTTGTCAATCAGGGCCAAGGCCAGGGTCATGGCAGCAGCAGCCCACTTCTGCTGGTCCATGACGTCGTCGTCCATTTCAGAACCGAGAATCCAGCACTGGTTAAGGAACCAGCGCTTTTCAGAATCCTTTATTTGGTCGCATGTGGCTAGCATGTCCTTGCTCTTGGCTACGCGGTTGATAAAAGCCAGGCGGCCGCCAATCCGATCGTAGATTTGTTCCAGCATGTCGGACTCAATGGGCCTACCGAAGTGACGCATACGGAAGGCCTGTAGGGCCTTCATAGCCTTTTGCTTGTCGAGATCAGTGATCGAAAGTACTTCCATGCGCGTGGCAAGCAACTTAAGACGCTCATAGACCCAGTAGTCGTCGCTGTTAAAGATCATGGTGACGAGGTTCGAGGCCGCCCATTGCTCGGCGCGCTGCTGCAGAAGCTCAATGAGATCCTTGCCATCGTCATTGTCGCGTATCAGATGCATCTGGTTGATAATGAGGATGAGCGGCTTGTGGTGAGTGGCGCGGTGTTGTAGAGCCACCTTCTCCAACTTATTCAGAGCACGCTCAATATCGAGGAGAGCAGTACTGTCGCGTGGTCCACGCTCGCTGAAGTAACCGCCAATATAATCTTCATGAAATTCAAAGTCAAGGGCCTTTCCCAAACGAATGCGCATGATTTCTAGATCAGCGTGGGACTCTAGCATGGCAACTCCGAGACCATCGATTTTACGCATGGATTCTAATAACATGCTGCTTTTGCCAGTGCCCTTTTCGCCAATAAGTAGATAGTAGTGGCCCTTTTCGTCACCGGCCACAATTTTGTCAAGTTGGTCTTGTTCATTACGCTCAACCCACTGGACTTTGTTATGGTTCTCCTTGTTATGTGGGACTTCCTTTGCAATGGCAGCCAAGTCTAGCACAGGGTCGCCTGGTTCAAAGGCGCCTGAGATCTTGCGAAGCACAAGTTGCTTGTAGAACTTGTGATAGGCATAGCCAGCTGAGGCAAATCCGATACCAAGAATGAAGATAGACGCAAATGTAGTGGCAGCAGATTCCGCCATTTTGACGGCCAGTGACGGCTCGTCTTTGGGACCTACAGCAAGGCGGTGATGCGATTAGCATACAAACATGAGCCCGATGAGAGATGGAGATTCCGAGAGACTAGTGACTGCTGGCTCTTGGCGGATGACCCTTCCAGCTCTCTCCTAAGTACTTCTCCTTACCTGCAGAGTTCCAATTCGTCCGACGCTGATGCTGCCACGGACCAGACGGCCGGGACCGCGGTGGCGTTGAGGCCCTGTGGGTGGGGGCCGACAGCCGGGCCTGGAACGGGAGCCGTTGTTGGGCTGCTAACGAGCTGCGGCCGGCGCGTGAAAGCATGCGTGTAGCCATGATGACGTAAGGTAGATGGCTTGGGCTTAAAATAAGGCCGGGCAGTAGAAGCCGATAGAGATAAAAGGCGTGATCGGAAAGTGCAGCACGCAAAGATCAGAAAAGAAAAAGAAGCAGAAAAGGACAGCGTTAAGCTAAAGTTGTGGTTCCGGGGCTTCGTGACACGCCAGCGTCGAAGGGAAGGAGCCAAGACAAGACGGGGAAGAAGGGCTGAAAAAAAAGAATGAAAATTAAATGAATAAATCGTAGAAGCAGAAGTCGCGCAAAGTGGTTAGCGGGCCTGAAATATCAGTCAGAAACGTGGCTAAAAAATACAATGAAGCCAGAATTCCAAGATCGCGATCTTTTGAGTCTTTGTTTGTGCTCGTCTCAGCCGAACAAAAAACAACCTGCGACGACAACCAATGCAGAGGATACCAGGACAGGAAACACGGCTGCCAAAATAGCATTGTTTGATCTGAATCCAGCGCCCTTGGATAACTACATTAATGGAGACCAGGCCTCACAACCCAACGACTAGTAATCAGCTAAGCTAAACACGGGTGGTCCAAGCAGCATTCATTATCTGACCTTATATCAACTATTAGCTAACATAACACACTGATAGGAGTAGCATCAGTATCATGTCGTTTACTGGCATCTTGTAACTCCACTGCCAAACATCATGATCAGGCCAAAATGGCTGCGTTTCATTCGGCTCGCTCAAACCCACACAGTCAGATAACAATGATTCGGCATGTCCAAACCTTCATGGCCAGAGTCAAAGTCCTTCACCGCTTTGTGCCCAGACAATTCTTGGACAGACACCGCCGGGGAGGGTCGTTTTGCTCGCACTCCATACACACATAACCACCCATGTTTATATACGACCTCCTTACTCTCTACTGTCTAGCGATGGATGACTCCATTCACAAGATCAGTTACTTCAAGCTGGCGGTTGGTGGTACTTGTCGTTGATATCACTGCAGGGCCCCTTGTCCCTTTTCGCTGAGCTTCAGCTGTCTCTGTGTTTCTTTTTCTGCTTGGCTTTTGGCGACCAGTCAAAATGTCTTGGCAACCTCGAAAGAAAAGAGATAAACAGATTGGAGTGGAATGCCTCTCATGCAATCCTTGTCGTCACTATATTTGTTTCTTTGCGTTGCGAGTCCCGGTCAATCTTTTATTCATCCTCCTGCAAGAGCTGCGCCTCGTTTCACACGTCTGCACCTAAATCGACAGAAGTTCTCCGCAAGGAATTAGTTAGGGGAGAACCAACGGTCGAAGAGAGCCTTTGGGTCGCAATACCTGCACCCAGAATTTATAGCCCAATTTTCTTTTCAGCTTCAGGAGGAGGACACAGTCCACCTTTTGCTTGGATTCTCTAGCTTCGAGTCTAGAGAACATCAGCTGATGAGCACGAGCCTGACGCCTAGTGGAGTAAAGCTGAAGCAGCAATGTAGCGGGTGAAAACCGGGGCTACACCATCAGTCTCCCGCCCTCCTTGCCGATTGTGGTGGCTATCTAGGCCAGCCCCAGCGACGCGTTACAGGACGTTGTCGGCGTCATCACCATTCGCTCTACTCGGGGCTCTGCCAAGACTCCGCCGAGTCTAGACACAAAGTGAGCGGAGCTACAAGCAGACAACCAGTTACTTTCTGCAAGTGGCTCGCATAGTTACTACATACTCGGCATTGCATTGTCCAGGCTCTCGCCCGCTTGGGGGCTAGGCCAATCGCAGCCAGCCAGCCTGCATACAGAACGAATGATCATCCCTGATAGGCATGGCCACATGTGACTCCTGTCTGTTTGTGTGTGCAGGACCACCACCGGAGCGGAGCGTTCGTAGCAGTGCGAGAACCCAAACAAACCTAAACTGGACGGACCAAAGAACGACAGGCGCCAGGTGTGGTACCAATTTTCGCTGTGCCCAGTATGTATGCAATGAACCAGTTATAATACTACATAGATACCAAGTGTCGAATATTCTCGACAAACTCGGTTCCATCCATCAGAGAAACCCGAGAAAGAAGCTTGTGCTCTTTTTCTTGCAGTTGCAACTTTTAATTGGCCCTCTACGTCATGCCTTCCTCGGCCTGTCGGGGGCCATTCTAGTTTTCGCTGTTGCCTATTGCGTCCCATATATCGTGATCCCCGCCAAATCCGCCGTCCCTTTTTTGCTGGCTTCCTTCCTTTTGGGACTCCCGCGAGTGCTTTGCTTTGCGTTGCTTCCGTATGCATCTCCGACTCTTTCCCGTTGACCTCTGTCCCTTCTTCGTTTGGTCTACGCCATCGCGGGGCCTTATTCTCCAGGACGCAACATGACTAATTTTTCGTGTGTATAAATATATGCTACCGCCCTTTCTTACGGCGAGAATTCCCACGCCGACAAATGCTTTACGCACCCATGATCGCGCCATCAGAAACTTTCTTTACTTAGACACAATTGCCACATCCTTCTTGCTGAGTGATCACTTTTGATTTTTTCTTTATTTTTCCTCTTCTCTCTTTTATTGAGCCTGTTGCCTCGTCGTCATCTTCTCCTCCTTTTATCAAATATTCCACCTGCATCCCCTCGATCTCCCCGTCTGCCTCTTCTCCGCTTCCGCTCTTCACGAAGTTCAAACTACTCGACATTGCCCCCTCTCAACAATTAAACTTCTGGAAACTCTAGTGTCCGCGAATAGCTCTGCCAAGCCTGGGGTCAGATGCTTGGCATTTACAATCCTGACCTTCGCCGTACATCAGCCGCCTACTTCTTTATGCGCAACTCTGCCACCTTTTTGCTTACACAAGCCTGCATCATCTCACTGCCCATTTGGCACACCTAGTACTACCCTACTTACAGAACTACAAGTACTTCACGCAACTCCTCTCACCATTGTTCACTGCTGCCTATATATTGCCTCGCCTCCTACTTTTCCTCTTCTCGCCCCCAATCATGAGTGCTGTTCAAGGCGTCCCCATCGCACCGGCGAATCCACCCACCGTAGGCTTAGACCAAATCGTCTCTTCCTTGAAGCTGGCATCCAACACTTCACTCAATCACCAGGCCTACCTCGACTCTTTAAAGGGCCCCGGCCCCGACGAGTTTATCCGCATCAACAACCAGCAGACCCAGCATCATCACCAACATCTTCGCCCTCCGTCTACCGTTCACAGCCAAACATCTCCAGCTCCCACCACCTCCGAAACCCAAGCCGCCCAACTGATTCAACGTACCTATCGTGGCTATCGTACTCGACGTGAAATCAACGGCATGACCACCAACGCCTCCTCTCGCTTCATTTCTACTGTCCATGACGCTCAATTCCGGAATCGCATGACCCCCCGGGCAAGGAGCGAAAGCAATCCCGCTAGTCCATCGTCGCCGAGTAGCCCTAGAAACTCGGAAGCTGCCGCCCGCTGGCGCAAAGCTGGCGCAGTTTTTCAACGTGCTGGCAACGATATAGAGGTGGACTCTGGCGACGAGTCGGACTCTAGTGATAGTTCATCCAACTCCAACTCATCCTCCGACAATGATTCACCCAATACACAGGCCCAAAGGGCCGAGAAGCGTCGGAAGCGCGAGGAGGCTAAACTCCGCCGCAAGAACCAGGCCATGATGATGAACATTTCCTACTTCCTAGAAATGGTGGACATCAAGCACCGCTATGGTGGTAACCTGCTGATCTACCACGACGAATGGAAGTATGCTGACACCAACGAAAACTTCTTTTACTGGCTAGACTCCGGCGCCGGGAAAGATTTGGACTTGGACTCCTGCCCACGCGAGCGTCTCAACCGCGAGTGCGTGCGTTATTTAAGCCGCGAGGAACGCCAATACTATCTCGTCAAGTTCGACAAGGAGGGCCGTTTACGATGGGCCAAAAACGATGAGCTTCTCAACACAACCGAAGAATACCGGGACAGCATCAAAGGTGTCGTCCCCAAGGACGATCCCACGCCCAACTACTCGCCTGGCCCGGACACTACTTTGGTTACAGGTGCAGTTGATGGGTCTGACGCTGTTGCACAAGGCATTCTTCCCCGTCGTGACAGCATGACCGAATCAATCCGCCACTCTCCACGATCCTCTTCAAGCGATGACAACGAAGAAGGCCACCGGCGCTACCCCAACCCAGTCCCTACTGTCAAAGACAACAAAAAGCCGTCAAAGACTCGGCACATCAAGTCCAGCCACTTTTCAACCACTGCAGTGCTCACCAAGCTGATGCGCAAGTCTGTCCGCAAAAACACATGGATCTTTGTCGCTGACACGCGGTTCCGACTCTACGTCGGCATCAAAATGAGCGGAACATTCCAGCACTCCTCCTTCCTCCAGGGCTCCCGTATTGCGGCTGCTGGCCTGATTCAGGTCAAGGACGGGCAGCTAACTTCTTTAAGTCCGCTCAGCGGCCACTACCGCCCGCCAGCATCCAACTACAAGCACTTTATCAAGAACCTCAAACTCGAGGGCGTTGATTTGTCACATCTCAAGGTTTCCAAAGCCTATGTCATCTTGGCCAGCCTTGAGACTTACATCAAGACCAAGGAAAAGAGCAAGCATTTTCTCGAGAGGCTCGTTGGCCATAAACCAAAAGATAGCGAAGAAGCAGAGCTTACCACGAAAAAGAAGAAGAAGCCATGATTTAGGAGGGGAAAACAAGGCCCTGAAATTCAACCAGATATCACCCCCGATCTAATGCTTGACTACGACGTTTATGATTTCTAGTATACCAAGAGTGTTATTCCAATCAAAAGAATTTTTTATTTGATTCTATATTCGTGGCAATCCTGGATCGTGAAGTGAGTAATCTGCTCGACATGAGGTGACCAGTTTTGTGTAAGTGGGTTTCATTTCTTTTCTAAGGGTTAAAAGGCCAGTACTCATGCCACGCCCCACTTGTTCTAGTGGCACTTCAACTTTGTTTTCACACCATCCTTGAACAATCTTGGAATCAACACTATCAATTATTTAGCTCAATCCGCTACTGTCTGACTGTGAAGCTATAGAATTTAGGGTGACTTTCTGTCACAAGGACTGAACCGAGCCAGCTAGACAAACAATAGAGTTATAACACGAACGTGGAAAGAAGAGAGAAGAAGAAAAAAAACACATGGCCCCGATCGCTTGGATTACTGTCCCACGGCTTCAGCGCCCCAGTTCTGGAACTGTCCTCCAGGCTGCATAAAGTCTGCAGCAAACGGCGGGCCATTGGCCGCCGGACCCGCTGCTGGTCCAGGCTGTTGGTTCGGGTTGAAGTGGTTTTGGGGCTGGCCAAGGTTGTTCTGCTGGGCTTGTTGCTGAGCATTGGCCTCGCGTCTGCGTTGGATCTCGAGCTGGTGCTGGTGGCGGTAATAGATGAGGGCGGAAATGAGGGCCACGATGCTGAAGAGCAGCATGGTATCGAGGATCGAGTCGTCGTAGACCTCATGCGGGGCTTCTTCGTGGTAGGTGTCCTCGAACATGTTTTCAGAGTACTGCTCATAGTACCGGGGCTGGTCGGCCATGAAAGCCTTGATCCACTCTTTGATGCTCTTGTGCTGGTTTGGCTCTGCAGAGATGATGTTAGTAAGCTGGGGCGGCATGGAGATGGGTTCAGAGATGAAGAGATTGACTTACTCGGGTCATCCTCAATCGAGTGAATTGGTCCATGAGTCATTTTGTTCCAGGCGCTTCGCATTCTCAACCTCAAAAGACTGACAGTCACGGGTAAAAAGGCTTCCGGGCTGACTTCCAAAGCCATATCGTAGTACCGCTTGGCCAAGTGGAAATCCTGCTTGAGGCCGATGCCATTTTCATGCATGTATCCCAGATTCCATAAGGCTTGGGCACTGGCAGAGTGCTCGGCAGCCAGGCTGTACCAGTTACCAGCCTGCACCATATCTTTCCCGTGGCCAATACCGTAGTAGTAATAGTCACCAACCTTGACGGTAGCATCGACATTACCTTGCATTGACGAACGTGTCCAGTATACCATGGCGAGATTGGGGTTTTGGAAGCTAGCGGATGGGGCGGGGAAAGAAGTCTTGGAAATGGGTAGCTTAAGCCATGACTTGGCCGAGTCAATGATGTAAGCCATGTTGATTTGCGCGGCATCCCAACCCTCTTCAGCCATGACGAGATAATGCACCAGTGCAGTGTCGATATCACCAGCCTCGAACGCATTGTTGGCAATAGGCCACGTCGAAACAAGAGGCTCGATTCTTTCAGCGACGCGTTTGAAATAGTGCGTAGCTAAATTGCAAGCACGGTCGCGGCCCACACCTTGGTAAGCCATTTCGCCGAGATAGTAGTAGGCTTCAAGGTTGTTGTGTAGGGCAGCATGCTCAAAAAAGTGAAGCGCGGCCTTGATGTCAGCCTCGGTGCCACGCTCCAGAAAGACCTTTCCAATTTCTACCTGCGCAGGAGCATAGTCGAGGCGCTCAGCTGCATACTTAAACCGATCATTGGCAACAGCAGAATCGCGAGTCACGCCCAGCCCATGCTTGTACATGAGACCTTGCAGGTAGTAAGCCTGTGGTTCGCCGTTGGTTATGCCCTTTTGGATCCAATAACGAGCCTTGGTGAAGTTAGGTTCGACGCCCTCGCCACGGAGGTAGATGCGGCCGAGAAAAGTTGCTGCCTTTCCGGCAAGCCTATCAAGCCCTGATGTTGGGTTTTCGATGACAGTCCCATCCTTCTTCCAGTACTGATTGGCTACCATCAAAAAGTACCGTTTGGCCAGGTCGAAATTTCGGTCCAAGCCCCGTTGGCCTTCGTAGTAGATTCTGCCTAGATTTAAAGAGGCTTTGCTGTCGCTCTTTTTGGACATGAGATCAAGATACTCAATTACGTCGTCAATAGCGGCGTTGGCGTCCGAGTTTGGGTTTACCTTGACCATATTGGCGCCGGAGCTTGTTGCACTGGCGCCAAATCCGTATATACCACCGTATTCCTCGGCGATGTGATATGCCTCAACAACCCAGTGCTGTCCGCCTGGGGGGCCTGCATTGACCCAGTCAACGGCCTTACTGGCAACAGCACGGTAGTATGAACCGGCCTTTTCACAGCTCTTTGGAGTGGCAATTCCCATGTGATGCCGAAAGCCAATGGCCATTTGCGCGCTAGTATGGCCCATTCTAGCAGCAGCGGTGTAGTAAAGGTGCGCCTTGGCCTGGTTCTGCGGGACACGCGAACTCACGCCTGTAGAGTAAAACAACCCAGTCATGAAATGACCAGTGGCATCGCCATAGCCGGCGAGAGTCTTGTAATGTGAGTAGGCTTTGTCGAAATCGCGCGGCCATGTAAAGTTTCCGTAGAAGTAGAGGTCACCAAGCATGTGAAGGGCCTCGGTATTCGATTTCACCGCAGCGCGCTCAAGAAGCCCAACAGCTTTTACAAGTTCTGACGGTACAGACTGAAGATTGGGCGAGGTAGATCCATCCTGCGGTGCGGACATTGAGAAAGAAGGCAAGGCGCCAAGGACAAGGTCGGAAAAGAAGCCTTTGGATCTTCGGCTATTCGGCGGAGGGGGGTTTCGTTCGAGATCGGCAAAGATTAATCGTGCTTCGTTGACATACTCGACGCCTACATGGAAAACAACAACAGTCAGAACCGGATCATAGCAGCACGCGGCGCTTGTAGAGCTTGTGCGTACCTGGTTGCGGGACAGGGGATTTAGGCTGCTTGCTGCCCTTCACGACCTCCGGCAAGGAAAAATCGTCCGCGGCATTTTGCTGGTCGCCCGTGTGGCCATTGCCATTGAGAACAGCCTGGTCGTCAGCAGCTGCTAAAGCAGCTCCCACAGCTTGTGCCAATACTGCGACACAACGTGATTTCTGTTAGCAAAGGGTACAGCTAGGCAAGCTACGTTCGAAGCGACAGAAACATACGGACAAGCCAAAGCGATGTGGACCGCATCCAGAATATGTTGAAGCGAACGGCGGATAATAGCTAATATCAGAGGACAAGGAACAGGAAGAAAGGGACACAAGCATCTATCAATCAGGAGAAAGCCAAGCCCATGACCAGACCACAGGGCCAAAAGGAAAACAGAGACAGCGACCAAGCACAGCTTGGAAATGCTAATGATAAAGGAGGGAAAAGCGCACCGGCAAGAATGAAGCTCTCATGAACTGACAATTGCAAGCAAGCAGTTGATGCGCTCCAAAAGAAGACAGGGTGTAGTCTGTGATTGGTCGGGATTGGCCAAGCTCTCAACACCGCTTAGTAAGCCCAACCCTCAGCAATGACGTTCAGACAGACCCACTTTCAACGCTGGACCCTCCTCTTGTCTTATTGCTGGGGTTTAAACTTTTTTCCACGACGCTTTTGATGCTGTAAGTTGACGGTGTCTGTTTGTTGGCTGTGTGTCTTGGACAACGTGTGATATTTAGTTTCAGTCTGCCCTGATTCTTCTTCCATCCTTTCTTCTCTTGCTCCTGTGATAAAACAAGATTCTTCCGGAAATGTACGCCCTGCAGAACAAGGCGTCCTACAAGTTCCCTAACCCTAGTGGTGACGGCGCCTACGTCTTCGATCTTCAGCGTCTGCAAGAGGGAATCGTTGCCATCACATCAGACCAAAGATTAACGGCATTTGCTCCAGACAGACTTGACAGCGGACCTGTCTTTTCTGCCACTACTTCCCATGGAAACCTGACCAACTTAAGCATCGTGGACGACAAAGCCTCACTGGTCACCACTACCGGAGAAAACGGCATTGTTTCATTGTGGGACTTGAGAAACGCGCCGCAGCAGGCCGAGGTTGCCCGCTTTCAGGGTAGGTATATAGCATGGGTTGTGATGAGAGATGCCCGTCACTGATGAAGACCTCTGTAGGTGGTGATGCGGCCATTCTGTCCATGGTGTGCGATTCGTGGACAAATACCGTCATCGTAGGCACAGAACTCCAGGACAAAACCCACGCTGCTTCTATATTTGTGTGGTAGGTTGACGGGGATTAAACCTTCGACGTTATAGATGGACTGACATGTATTAGGGATCTTCGTTCAACGCCTCGCCAAAGCCATAAATATACCGAAGTGCACAGCGATGACATTACTGAGGTATGTGACCGGTAGATATATTGCTTAAAGTCGAATGCCTCTCTAACCTCAAGCACAGCTGAAGTTCCATCCCACTGATGCCAACTTTTTCCTCTCTGGCTCTACCGACGGTCTTGTCAACGTATGTGATCTGCGCATCACCGATGAGGACGAAGTAATCGTCCAGACCTTCAACCACGGCGCCTCGATTCACCACGCCGATTTCCTTTCCGGCACTGAGGTGTATGCCCTGTCCAACGACGAGCGGTTTGCTCTGTACGACATGGCCGAGCAAGTGGAAAAGGGTTCTGCTTTCCTGGACATTGGCGACCTACGCAAGACGCTGGGCTGCCAGTACATTGCTGAGGTGACGGCCAGAAAGAACGACAGCGGCGCCGTCATCGGTGCTGGGTCGCAAGAGTAAGTCCCAATTTCTTCTAATCCCTACCTACTCACGGGCTGACATCAAAACCAGCCAACAGGCGTTCACTCTTATTCACATGGCCAAGGGATCCGAGACGTGGGCGCTGGAGCATGACTCAGTTGTTACTCTCCCAGGTGCTCATGGTGAAGAGCTTATTCGCAGTGTGTGCTACTTTGACGAGAACAATGCCGTTTTCACGGGTGGCGAAGACGGCGCTATCAGGGGATGGGTTGCTTAGAGGTAGACAGAGACAAAAAAGGGTATTAGGGCAAAGAAAAAAAGAGGAATTGTCACCCCATGAGGGGCAAAGATCCAAACAGCAAATACCAATTCTTTACAAATCAATAGCTGTACTTGTCGTGTTTGCCCTTGACCTTGAGCATCAGTAACTGTTCATGGTAGTCGCCCTCCTTGCGCGCTCTTTTGAGTTTGCGGACCTCATCGTCCTCCAGCTTCCGCCCAACCGCAGTTTCCAAATCCTTTCTGCTGACTTTGTCCTTGATTCTATCCTCCTTTGCCGTCTTCACGCGGGGCTTGAAGCGGGCTTGCATGCGCAGTCGCAGCACAGCGGAGTCTGAGTCTAGGTCGGCAGTGTCTGCGTCGCCACGGATTTCGTAGGAGGCTGATTTGGATGTTGAGGACGTCGCCTTGATGCAAATATGTTTTCCGTGCGATGTCTTGATGTAGAAAGTCCCAGGGCCTGAAGATGTCGTCGAGACAATGGTGAAAGATTCAAGAGAGGACACGGCCTCGGAGTTGGCGCTTAACAAGCCATATGAGTCGCAGCTTAGGAATCTAAGCAAAACAAAGGGATTTCTATTAGCAAGTGAAAATAAACGGAAATGGTTACAGAAAAAAAAAGCAGATCAAGTATGCGACAACTGAATCCACCACGGACAAACTCACTTTCCATGTGCGCCCTTGAAGCGGAAGCTCTCTGTGCCAGCAACCTTATTTGCCACCCACACCTGGCGGACGTCATGCGGTTCCGCGCTGCTTACATTGCCGTCGACGATATTTTCCACCGCCAGCGCAAAGACCTTGCCTGTCGCATCGCATGAAAGCGCATGCGGTCTGTGGCCCTCGCCGGTCTGCAGCACGATCATTAGGGGGCCGGAGATGTCGCTGGGCTGGTCGGCCGAGACCCAGCTATCGTCGTTTTCCGAGTCAATGGCGGCTTCTGGTCCATGAGGAGCGACAGCGCCGGATGTCGAGGATTGACCAGCTCGGTCTGTTTCATCGGTGGCGGCGGTGCGCTTTCTCTTCTTGGGTTTTTTGTCGCCTTTGAAAACAAGAGCCTTGACCATTGCAAGGGGTGGAAGAAGTATTGGCCGCGAGAGCGAGATAAAATATGCGTATTCGCTGTGACACTGGAAATTAAACCTAGGCTACTGGCGAGGTTGAGAGTGGATGAGGATGTTATCAAGGTCCAACGAAACGAAACGAATTGTTGGATTTTCTTGGTCACAAGTGCGAGAAGCATTTGGCAGCTTTTGGCAGCTGGCATGGCTGACATACATCTTGACACTCGCCTGGTTGGAGACTTCTTTTGCAGGAAAACCACCCACATTGTCTCCTATTGACACTTGGAGAATAAGTCGGGTATTATTTAGCATGGCTATAGTATATGAATGTGCTGCTTAGAAGTCTCATAGACATCTCGGCGTATCTGATTCCAAGTCATATACCGTGGTGCCCAGGATCTTGTTAATAATCCTTAATATAGGTACCTGTTATTCTTTGCCGTTGAAGGGTTGCATTTATCAAGCCTCGAACCCACGGGCAATATTGTTTTAACAACGCGGCAGTAATCATCATTGTTGATGTTATTTAAGTAGGAAGCCGTCACATCACATGATCACTTGAAGCCTTGATCGGCCCCACGTTACACCAGGAGGAAGCCGAGGAACATCGAGATCCATCTATGAATTGGATTTCACCTTTTGTCGTCACTTCCCTCAGACCAAATATCAAAGTCCGTCTAATTTTATCGTCATATCAGCGACGATGGACGCGACTGTGGCAACCCCAGTGACGGTGTCTCTTAACGATCTTGAAACTGGTACAGAACAAGCCCGCCCACTTGAAGCTCATGGCTTCAGATAAGCCAACTGTCACTCTCCATGTATCGCTATTGTATTTGAACTACTTAAACGCCCAGGCTGAACATATCTTCATGACTAGGAAACATATCATTTGATACGCTTCAGGAAGCCTTCGGTCCAGAGTCTCTTGGCATTCTTATCGTTCAAGATGTTCCGGCAGCGTTTAAAATGCTTAGACATCGCGTACTTTCATACGCATCTTATTTGGGAAATCTCCCTGCCGAAGAGTTAGGTATGTTATCCCTATGCTTCTACTCTAGCTGGATGTTAGCATGCTGGGCCATTCTTCCTTCACCTGACCCCGCAGCCAACCTGGATATACTCCTCGTTCCAAGCAACTAAGATCCGCTACAGAAAAGCTGGAGAATACAGCTTCAAAGTATCTCACTGGCTGGTCACTGGGAAAGGAAGTTCTCAAGAGCGGGAAGGCAGATGTCTCTAAGGGCTCGTACTACGCCAACTGCGCTTTCTATGTCAACCCCAGTCTCGACGCCGCCGAGTCTACCGAAGAGTTCTCGATCGAAAGCTTCCCCGAGTACCTGTCCCCAAACATATGGCCTAGCGAGAAGCTGTTGCCGGGGTTTAGAGCAAACTTTGAAGCCTTGTGTCGCATGGTCATTGATGTCGCTGTGTTGGTTGCGCGGGCCTGTGATCGCTTTGGGGAACAGGACATCGAAGGCTACCCCAAGGCCTATCTCGAGAATGTTGTCCGCTCATCAAGCACTACGAAAGCCCGACTCTTACACTACTACCCACAGGACTCTAGTGCTGTGGGCGGTCAGGGCCATGACGATGACTGGTGCGCGACCCATTTAGACCATGGGTGTCTAACCGGGCTTACCTCCGCCATGTTTACCGATGAGAGCGTTGAGCGGCCCGTTGTGCCGCCCTCTGGCACTGGTCTCGATACAAGCATGCTTCCAACATTGAAGGAGCTGGATGCCAGCCCCGACCCCGCATCAGGGCTGTACATCATCTCCCGAAGTGGCGAAACGGTGCAGGTCAGTATTCCGCGGGACGCCATGGCCTTTCAGACCGGCGCGACACTACAACTCATGACCGGCGGCCGATTCAAGGCGGTGCCGCATCTTGTTCGTGGAGTCAGTGCCAAGGCGAGTGGAGGCGCCATCGCGCGCAACACGCTGGCGGTTTTCACACAGCCAAATCTTGGGGCGGAAGTTGAGCGAACAAGCCACATGAATTTTGGGCAGTTTGCAAGAGGCGTCGTAGCCAAGAACACCGTCATTTAGTGGATAGAAACAACAGGGTTTGCTAGAATTCAACCATCTATATCTTCTTCGAGTCTTCATGTGAGTGTGTCGGAATGTATGTTCTCCGGTCCGTCTAATGCGGGTTTCACGTCGGCCCCACTCCGATGCATATTTGTCAGCCTCTTCCTTGAGGTGGTGGCGTGAATACCAAACTGTATGACGAGTTCTGATAGTTACTTGAAAGAAAGAGGTCACGTATTGCATATAAAAACCAAACTCCCTTTCTCTCAATTCCTGCACATAGAGCATCACAAGGTTTGACATCTTCTGCCTCTTCATATTCAACACACGAACCCCTATCTTGAAAATGGCTGTCGCTCCCAAATACGCTGCTACGCGCCTGGTCTTCGGCACCCCTTCGGCAATTGCCGACGGCGTTGCCCCGGCCGCACACACCATCGAAGTATTTCTCGACTACTGCTGCCCCTTTTCCGCCAAGATCTTCACCACACTGACCAAGACGGTGGTGCCGCTGATCAAGAACAACAGCGCCTGGGCGCCCAACGTGCAGCTTGTCTTCCGGCAACAGATCCAGCCGTGGCACCCGTCGTCGACGCTGATGCACGAGGCCGCGCTGGCCGTGCAGCGCGTCAACCCCACGCAGTTCTGGGCCTTTAGCGAGGCGCTCTTTGCGAAGCAGGCCGAGTACTTTGACGTCAGTCTGGTCAACGAGACGCGCAACGCCACGTACAAGCGCCTTGCTGCGCTTGCCGCCACGGTTAATGTGGATGCTGACCAGGTCTACAAGCTACTGGAAATCCCCACTAAGCCCGCCGCCGATGGCAGCCTGAACATTGGAAACGGCGTCACCAACGACGTCAAGTATGCGGTGAAGACGGCGCGGCTGGTCGGTGTCCATGTAAGCCCGACCGTCATCTTCGATGGCGTGGTGCAAAACGATATTAGTTCGGGATGGAACGAGGGACAATGGGAGAAATGGCTCGCCGCCAATATTGTTTGAACTTTCAGTAGATAGCCCTATAGCCTCCATTATTTGATTCCTATTCAAGCTCTTAGGCTGAACGCCACCATCTCTCTTCAACCTCACAATTGCCCCTCTTCTAGGAAACCCTGTAACTATAGAAGAACAAAGCTTCCTTTGGCCCCACATTAAGCTGCTGTCCACAAATCTGGGGGAGCACTATAGTGGGGCATCTCTCGACGAGAGCTCTCTTCGGCCAACCTCGATGGTGAACCGATGCTCACACCATGTACAACTCCCGCCTTCTCTTAGCGCCCTTGAAGAAATATCACACCGCGCCCTAACCCAGACAAAAGAGAAACAGAACATGCTCCTGGCTTTCCACCTGTCCGTTCGCACCGCCTCGGCTACGGCCCGGTGCGCCCAAGCCTCCCGCACCATCACCAGAACCCGCCTACACTCCTATGCGCCGTGCCACGCATCGCGATACACCTGGGCCCAGCTGCCCGTCCGGACAGCCACTCGGACTCCCATAGTGCGCCTATCTGCGCTCTCCAGCGCTCGGCTCTTTTCGTGCATCCGTCCTGTCCAAAGCGGCACTGCACCGCCCCGCGCCGACTCCCAGGAGGCGCTGACGACAAAGCATGCCAAGTTCTGTAAGCTACAGATCGCCTCGAAGATGCATCATGGCGTGTAGATAAACGACATCTTCTAATGTACTGGCTCTTTGTACTTAGTGTTCCCGCCGAGAATACCGATATACCACGTCGGCACCGGCCGCTTCACCTTCATCGCTGTATTGAAGCTCACCACCATCGTCATGTGCGCTCTATTCTGCGGCATTGCCGTGCCGTCCTACGTCGCTGCCAACGAGGACCTGTACGAGACCCTCGGCCGTAAGCTTCTCCCCCCTCCCTCCCCCCTTTTTTTGCATCCCCGCCCGTCCCTCCACCATTTACCGCGCTGGCTAACACAACCCCGCCAGTCGGCCTCTGCGGCGCCATCCCGCTCTTCGCCGTAATATACATCACATCGCCCTACGTAGCCTTTCTCCACATCCACCTCCCACCCGCTGCCCGGCTCTCGCGCGACACTCTGCGCCGCTACGTCGCCAACATGCCGCCGACCGCGCAAATCGACATCACCACGCTGTCCGTCATTGCCAAGCCGCGCACAACAACCATTGAGGCGCGCGCGCTGCGCGTCGCGAGTCCGCCGCGTCGGCTCGGGCTCGTCAACTTTGTTCGCACACCCGAGGACGTGGCCCGGGAAAATGCCGCGCGGAAATGGTGGCGGTTCCGGGCTGTTGGCAACTTGAATATTTCAGGGTCTAATCGTGGTGTCAAGGAAGGGTGGATTTGGGACGAACTAAAGAATCGTCTCGAGCGCGTGACTGCTAATGAGCAGAAAAAGGCATGATAACACAACGTCTATCCGTTTGTTTACCTTTCCTTAAGGTGGCCAATTCCCTATCGCGGATTAGTTAGTCGTCAACGAAAGGGTGACTTTCGCCGAAAGACTCATGGCCATAGCATCATTTGCCAAATAATTGTAATTCAATCCACAATCCCAAGCTCTCTTTGTTTTATTGGCTTCTCTAATATACACTGTTACATATACATGTATATATGCAGCCCCGTGAAAATATTCTTCAACACATAATCAGTCCCAAACCATGAACCACGAAAGCCAAACTCTAGCTCATAAACCCAAGACTCCGATACTCCAAAACAGCATTTCAGGGCGTGCAACCCATCCGTCCATACAAACCTTTGCCATTCATATGCTACCCGATCTCTATCTTTTTCTCGGACCATCGTCATCGTAGCCCCATGGTCGCTTGAGCCCACCCTCGTACACGCTGACCACAGACTGTTGCCACATTTCAGGGGTCATGAACTGAGTGTGAGTGTAGGTTTGTGTGGCCTGCATTTGCTGTGAAGCCGCTATAGGGGCATTTGTCGAAATCCCCAGGGGTGCCATGTCAATACCCCTAGTTCCAGAACTAGTTCCAGGAGAGTTGTTGATGGTTTGTTGAGAAGGAGAGACAGATCCCGCAGGCGACCGAATGCTAGGAGGTGGTCCAAAAGTTGTGTTCCATTGCCTAATTCATATGCGTTAGCCATTATTCGTCAACGTTGAAACAAAGCAAAATACTTACTCAAATATAGGTGCAGGATTCCAGCTTGCCATGGGGAGTGCAGATGACATTGGTTGACTGCCTTGTATCATCAGGTTATTTCTAGTATGTATGGCGGCATTGTTGGTAGCTGCGAGGTGATTGAAGTTGTGAGATGATATGGTAGAATCCAATGTCGCTGAAATCGAGCCAGGGGATTGCCTAAATAGATCGTGTTCCGTCGATGATTGGGGAGAGTTAGACTGGCTAGATGCTGGGCTGCCATAGGGAAAGCTGGGCTTGAGCATAAACGGCTTGCGGATGTCGGCACTAAACGCTCTGCGGACAGCATCGATTTGCTTCTTCACGTCAGGAATACTCCAAATCGACATGACTTTCTCGAGTATGCGCATGTGTCGTGAGAAGTATTCTCCCGAATCAGCGTTAATCTCTGGATCAGGAGACGTCATTGCTACTAGATGTATCACGATACATGAAAGACCGCAATAGACAACATAGCTATAGCCTCTCAACATCCCTTGCAGACCAGTATATCCATATTGGCACATGATAGCCTCTTGTAGTTTACAAAGATCCTTAGAAGATGATAGGCATGTCATCATGATGCGTTTGTACTGGCCATCTGTGCTATTCGGGTCGCAAAGGGATAGTTGCGGGCGGTACAGCAGAATCTTGGACAGATGATGATAGCTTAGTAAGCTCCCCACGAACGTGGAAGGAAGCCATGGTGGAGAGTTGTCGGCAGGAAAAGTAACATTGAACTCTTCTGGAAGAGAAGCCCGCCAATTGTTGAGAGCAGGACCAAATTTGACAAACTGGGGATCCGATGCCCATGTGCTATTCTTCTTCTTTTTCATCTGGCCATATGTGATGTTCATCAATCCAATTTCCCGAACCAGCCGTGCAAGGTAGGTAAAATTTCGACTGACTAGATATTCCGAAACATCTTCGTCAGGTGCTTGTTGACGGATTGAAAAGTCTACCTCGGAGCAATCGACAGATAGTTGTGTCCGTCCTTGTGCGCTGCCAATCATTGTCTCAAGAGTATAGACTACCTGCCATAGTCGAGTTTTCAAGCGGCATTCGGATGGAGGTAGATCGCATTCGTTCTCGTTGTTGTGGTCCTCGCTGTGCTCATCAAGACCTAGCTCTCGAGCCATCTGGATGGCTGAAACAATATTCATCCAGGACCGGTAGTAATATCCCTTTTGTGGAACAGATTCGCGGGCCTTCATGAGAATCATGACAGCCTGTAGGGTACTCATTCGTGGTACATCCATAAATATGTCGACATGTTTTGTGGCAAGACTAAGCCATTGTTGCCCTTGTGAAGCTTCATCAGCCAGCCGACTACCGAAAGCAAACAAAACCTCAAGGATCAAGGGTGAGATTGAGGTTCGGTTTGTATGCCATTGGTTATAAAAGTCAGGTTTGCTGAGCACGGGAAGATAAGGATGTATGTGCGTAAAGTACAGATCGAAGTAGTGTAAAGAGGTTTCCTCGGCAGGCATAAGTTCTGGTGGTATGCGGATTTTACCGGCTCGCATGGGTGGTAGGTTTGCAAGGAAGTCGTCCACGTCATCTTCGTCATCCTCTTCAGGAGGGGGCTGTTCGCGTCGGAATGAGGCCTTGTTTCTAAGGTAAGGAGCTATAGCCACAGTATTAGCATTTCAATCGAGACGGTGAAGACTGTGATGGAGAGTCATTGACGCTGGAAACAGTAGCCTTCGTCATTTTGCGTGTAACAAATCAAGTCCTTACCGGTACCGACGTCATTCATTTTCAAGGCCCCAAGCAAGTCAGAAAGATCTGAGTTAGGATAGCCTTGTTGCGATCCATTGTCCGGAGTGCTGACGTCATTTGTTTGGGATTGAGGCGTCGTTTCAACCTTTGGAATAGAGATACCAGAGCTGTCGGGGTTTTGTAAACCCATAGTAGGAGGCGTAGCTGGGAACATGTTGGAAGAAGAAGAAGCAGAGGTAGCGGACACCATCTCAGAGGCTGAAGAAAACGATTGCTGCATGACGTGGGGCATAGCGAGTGGCGCCGTTGGCATTTGCGAGTGGCCGACATTGGTGGATGACAGGTCGGTAGTGGGAGTAGTCATGGCAGAGTACTGAATTTGTTGTTCCATGAACGGCACCTGTTGATAGAGATGTGATGTGTCGTATTGTTGCTGGTAGAGCTGCGGCTCTGGAATGCTTATGTGGGAGGTGTCTTGGACGTTTTGTCGGGGGTTGTGACTGAAGCTCGATTGCATAGCGCTCTGGCTGACAAAATCGGTTGTAGAAGAGTTGGCGGGTGGCATTGATAATGGAGGGGATGTCGTTGTATCGTATGTTGTCGTATCGGAGCTGTCAAACCCGTTCGGACGAACACATTGGAGTTTGAGGCGGACACATGCCGAACATGGCCATGTGTTGGTTGTTGCTGCGTCGCACTTGATCTTCCGGCGGCGACAGCCTTCACACGCTCTCATGACTAGTAAGTAGATAGACAGATGTGAGCTTCTACTTTATTGTTGAGCATAACACATGTTATTTCTTACCCTTGAGGCGCTTATGGCGGTTGTGCTCATCAACAAAGACATAGTCTAAAGGCGCTTGTTAAAATATTGATTTCCAGGCAATGCAGGGGCTTCTCCTGTCTGCAAGCTTACTCTTTTGGTTTTCCCGCGGGGGTTGTGTCTGTTGTTGAGGCTGTTGTGGTGCGAAAGTGTACGCAGCCATTTGGGGGTTTTGGGGCATCATCGTGAAAGGAGAATTTGAGTTGTAGTGTGCGCAATCATAGGCAAGGAAGAAAATAACCCCAAGAATAGATTCCAAATATGAAGTCGAAATAATGCCGACTGATGAGAAGCGACAACGCCTTGAAACCGGCGTTTTTCACAAGGTGGATGGAGAATAAGGTGATTTTTGTGATGAAAAAAGACGAGAACAAGAACCAGCTAGCGAAGTTATTGATGATGGTGAAGACGAGAAGAGTGTGCCCCGATGTTTACAAATACAGCAATAGGAGATGCAGCTGATTCAGGCTCCGAAGCTGTCGGATAGAATATGTCGGCGGGTGGCGACAAATATCGTGGCTTGTCTAGGCGAAGACAAAAGCAAAATAAATCGGTAGTGGGAGTGGGAGGCACAAAAGGAAGGGTGGTGGCGGCCTCACAAATGTCGTCACGACAAAGCTTAACAAGACATCCTAATTCGAGGGGAGAAGAGTACCCTATCAAGATATCGACCTTTTTGCGTTGCAAGTCTAAGTCCAAGGGTCTCGTATTGAGAGATCTGATTATGCAATAGAGATGTAAGATAATGAGGATAACCGGCGTGGTATTGGTTCTAGAGGAGTTGATGAGTTGATACTCAAACGTGGCACCAAATTCAGTCAAGGCAAAGCCACAGCGGAAAATAGACAATGAGGTGGGGGAGAGGGAGGGAAGAGAACGGAAACGAACAAGTTCGGATTCGAGAGGGATAGAAGAAAAACGCAGCAGCAACGGTAGCGGCAGCAAGAGAGCTTGTATGTACAGGACAAAAGTATAGTCACTTGGTTGGCTATGCTGGACTGTGGATCAGAAGCGAAGATGGCAACAAAACAACTGCATAACTACATACTACACCAAAAGGTTAGTTGGTTTCAATGGGGGTGCTAAGGCAAGGATTGGATGGAAATATAGACAGGGAATCGGGATGAGAGCTCATAGACTCACATGCATATGTACAGAGCAGAGCAAGGCACTGTCTGTCATTCACACACCACGCGCTTCACGAGACAAGACAAGACGAGGGGTAGGCAGGGCAGAGGCAGGGAGGAAAAGGAACATGTCAGCCAAAAGTATAACGAGGACGAGAGCTGGGGCCATGTATCATATGTACACGACTATGTATGTATGTACACTATGTACACACAAGTACCGCCGTCGTGGCTATCGCCGTCTTTGCCATCGTGCCAGCCATCTCTCAAGTCAGACAGAAAAAAAATAGACCAGCCAGCCCTGTTCTCAGTGGCTTGTTCTTTTTCTCTTCCTAGACCTCCCTGGCTTCCCTCGACTCCTTCGCCTGTTTTCCTCTGGCTCTGGCGTGGCCTCTTGTCCCTGGAGTGTCTGGCATGGAATTTTGGCGACGGATAGGTCGTTAGTGGGACTGGTGGTCGTGGGCCTAGGGCCAAGATGGTACACGATACTACTGATCCTGGCTGGCAGGAAAAGAGGTCAATGCAGCTGTAGATTGACCTGTAGGAGCGTCGGCAGGCAAAGAGGAAGAGGGACATCACGGGTAAGACTGGCCGAACAGTTGTAAAAAGTGAGGCTGCGTGCAAGCACTCTAGTGCACAATGCTTCGGACTCCCGTGCTTCTCCCCCTATATCAAGGCTGATGTTATAGCCTGCGCGTTAAGGCCAGTATGCCTCGCCGAGGCCGCGTAGACAAGACGTTGTGTTGTTATGGGCGGGTTAAACCCGCTAAGTGGAGAGCCACGAAACGTTTTTTTTTGTTTTTTTTCATTGTCGAAACGCGGTGCATGAAGGTAGACAAGACGTTTATTCGGACGGTGTTGGATGGTCACGGATGTTGCAAGTTCAAGGGTGGTGGTGGAGGATGAGCAAGCCAAGAGCCAAGAGAAACGCAAGTCAAAGTTTGTATACAGCACGGGTTGGGATGTCTGGAAGGCAACGCAGGATAAGATCGTTACAAAGTTACAGGAGAGATTGTGGGATTAAAGTTGGACACACTCAGCGCTCGTTTCTTCTAAACGTGTCCTCTGAGGTCAACGAGCGGTTTCTACCGTTTGACTGACTGCATGCCTCGTGGTGGCGTGCAACTACCTGTACTCTGGTCGACGCCAAAAAAAAACCACAAGGCTTGTCTTGGGTTTGAGTGCAGCACAAGAACTCTATTCTTCCCTCAGCCTTCCCTCATGCCCCAAGCGCTACCAGAAAAAACAACAGTTGGGGGATACGGGTAAATGGCGAGACTATGGCACACAGTCAGCGTGAACAGCAGTTTGTTTTTACCCAGATACATTGTGTGTATTTCCTCGGGTTTTCGTTTTTTCGGGCACCCAGTCACTAAATCTTGATGCATGTACATGTACATCTGTATTTACATACATATGTACAGGCACGGCAGTTACTGCCCCTACTTGCCGAGTGGAGCCGATTGATTCCAGCAAGTACTACAGGCCACCACTAAGGTCGCATTACTGCTAACAGGGCCTTTCCTACTTGGACAAAGTACCAATGTACCTCACCTTCCACATGTACAACTGTATTTGATGATAGATTCACCACATGTGCTAACTACTTCATTGCCTGTAATTTCCTTCATATAACTAACCAACTAACTGTAACTAACTCGTTTCATCGGTGCATCCCCGCAACCTTCCTATGCTGATGCGGAGATCATATCACCACATTTGTAGAACGGCACCCTGCGACCTGCGTTTCGACTCGCTGCTACCACGACCCGACGTCGATATGCTAAACCAGCTGCCTGTTTTGACTTCGTCAACCTGATATGCAGCTAGATTTCCATCGACCTGAAGTTGGCCCTGTAGCCCTGCAGAGATCCTGGAACTTTGGTGGAAGGTCAGTTTCATTGTGCGCAGTCTCTCAGCACATGCAGACAACAAGACATCTCAAGCATGCTATATACATACTCAGGATCACGTAGCACTGGAGACTCCTGATGTTTGAGAAGCAGCGTATGGGCGTTCTGCAACAGCCCCGCAGAGAGGCACTTTTCGGGCCGTGGAAATACTGGTGTCAACCGGTCCACGTAATACTCTGACATCGAGGTTGTATTGACGTCCCGCCATAAACAAGGAGACAGAGCCAGAGCCAAGATTTTGGCCAAGTCATGGCGATACGCATGCGCCAGGCCTCCACATGGCTACTAGTATATCGTTGTATAGCTGTATGTGATATGAGGCGTACAGTAAATAATACAATGGCCGCATTGTTCGTTGTGTTTCCACGAGTCAGGGCTCGGTCCACGAGATATTTTAACAGGCCTGTAGTAATAATGTGGCTCTCAGAGACAAGATCCTCCAGTGAGTGACCCGGCGGATGGCCTTGACGGACCAAGACTCGGGAGGCAAGCAATAAGAGGGCACCATTATGTATGATTCGTATGTGTTTAGCATCCGCTCCAGCCTCCGAACAAATCACCTCGTATGACCAAAGCGCGCATGCACAGCGTGTCGAGCAAGTACATCAATATCGGATTATGGGATGGTCAGTGATCATGTTGTGGGATCGGCTCGGCAGAAAAGCGATCCAACCCTTAGTCCACATAATTAGGGTATCTCTGGCGAACAGACGGTTTTCCGCTCCACTCCACCCAGGTTGGTGATGCTGCCATGTTGCAGTGCATGTGCGTTGCAGCTATTCCTGTGTTCCAGCCTACCCATACCGGCAAAGACGGGCAAAAGATCTACAGCGGCAAAATAGACAACCGAAGTTAGGCCGTTCAAGGTAGAGATACATGGCGATGCGCCTGTACATGACCATGTCCTGCCAACAACCACCGAGTATGTGCTTGCATCCATGACTATGTAGTTATAGTGCATACACCAGTGGAGCATCAAAAACAAGAGATGAAGGAATACTGCGGATAGTTGCACATTAGCACCAACTAACTAACTAATCAACTGGCATTGCTACGCACTTATTCCTTGCAGCCGGATCTAGAACTTGGGAGATGCCCCCATTCGGCTAGTATCCCCAAAGAAAGATCAGTAGTATGACAGCCAAAGGAGCAACCTAAACGCAGGTCTGCACCGCTGGCCTGGTGCAGATGCACTCGTTGTTTTGCATGTATGTACTGGTACTTGGAGTCGATCCTCTTGAATCTAATGCCTCCAACGGGGAGCAGTTGGCGGGAAACACAAGGACAGAACAACCGCCCTCTGTGCTCTTTTCCTGCTTTGCGTTTAGCTTGGACAACTGAAGCTGGCACAGCGGGAGTCTGGGACCCTGTAGCCCAAAGTTCCCCACTAGTTTATAGCGCATTCGCCTTCTCCATGACACCAGAGAAATAGGGCTAAATGGCCCAGAGTTCACGCCAAGCCCTGGGAAGCGGGCAAAGCTGGCTCCAAGAAAGTCTTACCTAATGCTTGGGACAGCAGACGTCCATCTGCCCGGCTTTGACAGATATAGTTGGTTTTGGTTTTACAGACGTGCGTGCAGAGAAAAGAGAAGAACACCACTTGGACGACAACGAACTCGGTACCTACATATAGACACAAGCTTTTCCAAACTGGTGTGGTGCATGTGGAATTCGTCCATACATACAGCCCTACGCACACATAACACTTCTTAAACCTATCTGGGAAACATGGCCGACTCCTTGCTCCTGAACCGACTGCGCTTATTGATCTCGGTATGCTGTGCTGTGCTACGTCCATGGACGACAAGATAAACTCATACAAGTTCAAGCGGGAATGGGGCTGCTTGCCCTTTATGTTGTTGTGCTCGAAGCTGGCTGGTGCGTGGTGCCTTGTGGTGGCATAAACTTGCCGTCATTGGCTCAGCTCTATTAGCAGCATAGCGCCTGTTTCTTTAGCGGGAGTGCCCTGGAAATAGAAAGGCGGGATGCTATGCCCTGTATTGTGTATTGCAAGAAAGAAAAAAAAACCCTGATTCGTCAGGGATCACAACCCCTCCTCCAAAACATATTGACCATCACCAAGAAGTTAATATCAAATACATTATCCCGCCACCCCAATCACACATATTCACACCTCTGCTCTTAGTCATGGCAAGCGACAAAGACAACGCCAATCCTACCGTGCTCAACCCGTCCGAGCTGCCTACAAGACACAAGCCCAAGGTGGTCCGCAATGGCCCAGACACTCGCTATGACGACGTGATTTTCTCGAAACCTTCACACCTGGGCAAATCGTTGACCGGTGAGACTCTAGTCAGTGGCGCTGCCGATTCCGCATGGTTCACCGCCGCTGGCAGCGATGTCTCCCATGAAGACGATATGTCTGAAGATCCAATCGATGAGCAGGAAATCTACGGTTCGTCCCCAGACTTTGCATTTCACAGTCTACTTGTTCGAGTGCTCAACCGTTGCCATCGCTCAAACCCCAACTAACCGCTATCCTCTCTGTTTGCAGACTTGATTTCCACCATCTCTGACCCTGAGCATCCCTTCTCCCTCGGCCAGCTTTCCATTGTCAATATCCCTGACATTCACATCACGCCGTCGGCCGAGTCGCGCCGCGCCAACCCGCACCAACTGGTCCAAGTCCTCGTCGAAATCACGCCCACCATTACCCACTGCTCCCTGGCGACTGTTCTTGGTCTCGGTGTGCGCGTGCGACTCGAGCAGGCTTTGCCTCCCAACTACCGTGTTGATGTCAGGGCCAAGGAAAACACACACAGCCAGGATGACCAGGTCAACAAACAACTGTCTGATAAGGAACGCGTGGCAGCGGCTCTGGAGAATCAAGACCTAAAGAATCTGCTGGATCGCATGCTGGTCACCTGTGTCTAAACATTGATGAACATGGCTACGGGCTCGAGGCTGGTTCGTCATTGTTTGCTATAGCAGATAACAGCATGCTCAGGCAATGATTGTAATATATTATACATCTACAAGTAGTAGTACTCCCAATGATGCTCGAAATCAGCAGGCCTCTTTTCCCCCCGATTGTCGGGTTTCGGTTTTCATCGCTATGATAACGGTGCCTACACGTTCGTGCTCGCTTGCAACAAGCATTTCCAAGCCACAGCCTTGGTCGATCATTGATTAAAACAACTCGGATCTTTTCTGGCATCAAGGTGGTGACATGTGGCTGAGCTCATGCGCATGGCTTGACGCCTACACGAGGGGGCAACTCGAAGAAGCGGAGGCATCTATGGAGGTCTGTGCTGTATATGTGGTCCAAACTTTCGGGTGTTGTGTGCTTAATTTATTCTGCCTCCGTGTTTGTGTGCGCCCCCAACACACAGTCTAAAGATTGTCGATTCAGTCGAGTCCAAGTTGCCATCATTGCGCCGTGTTCATCAGTTTGGCGGTTGTGGTTCATGCGAAAGTTCAATAGGGTTTTACCGCTCGTATACACAACCACATAATGAGACAATAAATACGCTCGGCAAACCAAATAAACGCAAACAGACATGTGAAAGTGGCAAGAAATCAGACGCATGTAACTATGTGTGTATGTACATACATATGTACATACGTGGTTGTGTAGTTGTGCCAATGGGCGTATTCTATTCCAGCATTAATCCATACATGTCTCTCCAATTACTGGTCCAGGATTCCGCTCTCCTTGAGCTGCTGGAAGAACTCGGGCTCTAAGAACGTCTCTGGGCCGACATCCTCGCTAAGACCCTTGCGTCTTCTTGTCTTGAGAATAAAGTCTCTCGCAGTGGCCTGTGCATTTGCGGGCTGCAGCGGCCGTAGCTGGATTGACTTGTCCAGGGGATCACCCGGCACTACGTTCCAGCTGTCAAACACCAGACTAACCATTGCTGAGCCTTGTGTCATGATGCGCAGATCCGTCTCGAATCCAAAACTATCAATCACAGGAAGAAGGCCGTTGACACGGTACAATGGCGTGCCGGCCAGTGGGCCATCGGACAGCACGTGGCCACGGCGCTTGGCTAGGCTCATATAGACCTCTGAGGCTGAATGTTCAGGTGCAGTGACAGAGACAGAGTACATCGGTTCCATTAGCCGCGGGGAGGCCATGAGGAAGGAGGAGTAGCATGCACGGCGAGCCGTGGGAATAACTTGACCGCCGCCGCGGAAGATGGCTTCCTGGGCAAGTGTGACGTCGGTAATGCGGAACTTGGTGTTGCGGATGGCTGAAAACGATGTTGATGTCAGCCGATGTGTAGAAAATAATTCCCAATTTGGAAGTATGACTTACGTTCTTCGCAGAGAGGTCCTTCGCGGGTAGCCCAACTGAAGCCTTGCTTGATGGACTCCTTCACGCTTCGAAGAAGTGTTCTGTCAACCTATGATACCACCATTTGTCAGTATTTCGATTCGTTTTTTTTCGATGGGTGTTGCAAGTCTGATAGCCAAGCCGCTTGGTTCTTGTAGCATCGCTCCAAAGAAGACGCAAACATACCTCTGATGGAAGAGTATCGTCCTGCAAGATGTTGGGACCCATCTCATCAGGACCAAACGCCCATACACTGCGACCAGCAAGCTTATCCCAGCCATATTTGTTCTCAAAGAACTCGGAAACTTTGCGGATAGGCTCGCGAATATTAACAACACCACCCTCAATATCCTCAGCAATTCCTTTATCAAGAGGCTCAGCAATCATTGTTATCCGGTTCTTTTTGTTGGGCGTCACAGCATAGCATTTGCTCATAGATTGCTCCACTACTGTCTCGCAGAAGCGCGTTACTGGATCTGACACCTTGATATCCATATCGGCATAGAGCCTCCGTAGATCGTGAAGCACGCAGTCCATGTATAGCTCGCCAGTACCGATGATAATGTGTTCACCAGATTCTTCCACCTTGGTGGAGATGAGCGGGTAGCTCTTTTGAATTTTACGCAGGCCGTCCAACATCTTGGGCAGTTCTGAAGGGTTCACAGGCTCAACAGCTACCTTGAGGACCGACTCGGTGAAATGCGTAATGGGTTTGAAAATGTAGACATCCTCATTGTCCTCGAGTGATTGAGCAACAATAGTTGCAGTCTTGACAATGGAATTGTCAACGCCAGTCATCAATACCCAATTACCTGCAGGCACACCATCAGTTGGAATGTTGTAGCGTGTCTCGGCAATAAAGCAGTCAGAAATCATGGCTGGAGCCATGTCTTCTTCATCATCCACCGAGTACCCCTCACCCAGCACACGCACTGCTTGGTTTGGTTTGGCAATACCACTGAGGACACGGCCCAATGAAAAGAAGCTTTTGGCGTCTGAGGTGTTGAACAGTTTAGTAACGTGAATTACTAGAGAGCCATCTTGATCGCAGGCAAGCATAGACGAGGCCACCTTGGAGTCGAGCGGGCCGGTGTAATATTTTTGCAAATATCTCTCCGCCGCGGCCTTTGGTGATGGCACATAGTTGACAATCATGTCGACAAACCCACCCGATGGGCCGAAGAACTGGCCACAAACAAGTTTGAGAAGAACCTTGGCATCAGCTTTGTACTGGGAAGGCTTCAGGGTAATGCCCAGGGACTCGAGTACAGGCTTCAGTTCTTCTGGGCTGTCACTAATGGAATGTGAGAAGATTTTGTAGACGGGCTCCAGAATGAACTTAAGGAAAGACCGTATGGCGCCCTCTTCCACGGGCTTTCTGGTAAAGCTACGTTTTTGAGGGTTGAAGTAGATGTCGCCCCATAATCGCTTTGCAAAGTCATCTGTGTTGATTCCGCCAAACTGATCTGCGTACATTTTGGCGAATGATTGAATAGTAAAACACCATCCAAGACTCGTACTAGCAAAGAGGACATTTCCCTTTTCAGGGCTCAATCTCTTTGAAGCACCTTTGCCGGGAATAGTGTTCTCGATGATGGTGTTTACTTCTTCCACCACAAGCTTCAGCTTGAAGTAGGCATCCTTTGGTGGTAAACGAAGTTCCAGTATCAACCGGTCAACCTTGTTGATGACAAGAGTGAGCGGGATGTCTTCGAGCACGGCGTGCCTAATAATCTTTTCCGTGTTGACCTGGACGCCTTCTACAACATCAACAACTAAGCAGATACCGTCTACCAGGCGAAATGAAGCCGCAACTTCGTCCACGAAGTTAACATGGCCGGGGGTATCAAGTATGTTGACCACGTGTGACTTGCCCTTGGTGCTCTGGAGAACAAGGGACATGGGGGCTGCCTTCGTAGAGAGGCCTCGGCTTTGTTCAAGAATGTTGATGTCTGTGTAGCGCAGCTGCTCATCGCGGGCCTTGCCAACTCGTCTATCCAACTTTTCGCTTAGGTTGTGTGTCTCCATAACTAACATGTCCATGAAGGCAGTTTTTCCGTGGTGTAAGTGTCCGGCTAGAGCAACATTGCGAATCTGGTCGGGATAGTTCATGACATCGGTCATGAAAGATCGGTCAAAGTAGACGGGAGGAAGATCGGTCTCTTCGATTGTGAACTTCTTTTGCTCGACTGGGGCGATAATCGGGACAGAAAGTGCCTGCGCATCGACTTCCTGGACGAGGGTTTCGACTTCGGTGCCGTATGTTTGCTCGGCGCTCGGATAGTACTGCTTGTCTTCGTGGAGGATCACGGCGTTGGAAGTGCCCTCATCTAGCCAGCCATTGTCAGTTTTATAGTTCGCAGAGCGTAAATTTGGGAGCGCATTACCGTCCATATCAATGTCCTCCTCGACATTTTGTCCGGCATCTACATCTTCAAAATCGTACTGGTTGACATCAACGGCGTTTTCAGAGCCAGCATCGGACTCAACCTCTTCGCCAATGAAGTTACCGAATCTAAGAATGTGTATTAGCTGCAAGTTCTGAGGGGCATTGGAATGAAATCAGGACTAACTCATCGTAGAGCTCATCCATTGTGCTTGTTGTGTCAATCGTGTAAGCGAGAGGAGATGCTATAGGCGCAGATTTTGGATTGAGACAGACTTGTGTCCTGGTGTGCTCAGCCTTGGACAGCTTGATGCGCGATCACGACAAGAAACTTTTTGTGGGTCACAAGGCTGTCTCTTATCTAAATACAGTCACGTATAAGCGCATGGGTATGGGTTTGGCCTTCCGGCCCCTGCCCACTTTTGCGCTAACCCTGCTGTAGCTCGAAATTTGCGAATTCTGCCGCCGGCCCGTTCTATGGCAAATGCTTCACCGCCTTTTCCGGTTGCGATGAAGCAGGACGTCGAGTGTTGGGAAGACAAGAGTGTGCTTATCTTTCTCACAGTGGATATCTCTCTCGAGACTTTGAGGATTGAACCACATGACATAGAGGTTTTGTTTTCGCTGGTTGCGACTAGCAGAAAGGCAGCTTTTGCTGTGTTGTACTACATTTGGCAGCAAGAAACAGAGAAATGCTTTGAGGAAGACTATCTCAAGGAGCACATCCAGGTCACAATCGGCTATAAATGGAGGGGCCCGGCCACAAGTACTGAGACACAATAATAGCAGGCAGACCCATTCTGCCCATTCTGTACGCTGTAGTTACTTGTACATGTACCGGCTGGGACCTGTCTATTAGACGATTAGATGACAGCAGGGAAGCACAAGGCACCAGAGAGGAAGGACTCTCAACAAATCAACCAAATAGAGCAATAACCAGCCGTCAGGTCAGGTCTGAGGATTTCTTCACATATATTCTGGACAGTTCTCTCCTTCTTTGACACTTTTTCTCCCCCTTTCTCCCCCCTCCATCGCCAACTTCTCGAGCGCCCTTCACTCCTCACTTACAGTCTTTTTCTTGTTGATACCCATCGTCGCTTTCTCGTCCCACCAACATGTCGTCCTCTCTTCCTCCCGTCTACATTGTCTCGGCCGTCAGAACCCCTGTGGGCTCTTTTCTCGGGTGAGTAGCCGTCTTTCTGTGGCCTTGATGATTACCCCGTAACAATTCATGTGCTAACATGTGTTCTTGTATCTAGTTCTCTCGCCAGCAAGTCTGCTACCGAGCTCGGAGCTATTGCTGTCAAAGGTAGGCTAATGCTATTTTCAACCCCACTAGCGATCATTCCCTCGACCGCCCACTACTTGACGACAGCGTACACATACTAAACAATTACCCCTAGCCGCCGTTGAGCGCTCCGGTGTAAAGCCCGAGGCTGTCGAGGAAATCTTTTTCGGCAATGTTATCTCTGCTGGGTAAGTTGCGGTCCAGTCTTGCCTTGCTACCGGAGCTATGTTTTTCTAATTCATGATGAACCTGTAGCCTGGGTCAGGCTCCTGCCCGCCAGTGTGCCATCAAGGCTGGCCTGCCCAGTACCGTTCCTGCCACCACCGTCAACAAGGTGTGCGCCTCCGGCATGAAGGCCGTTATTTTGGGTTCCCAGACCATTATGACCGGTAACGCTGACATTGTTGTCGCTGGTGGCACCGAGTCCATGTCCAACATCCCTCACTACCTCCCCAACCTGCGCAACGGTGCCAAGTACGGCGATCAGACTCTGGTCGACGGCATTCTGAAGGATGGCCTGACGGATGCTTACCAAAACGAGCACATGGGTCTGGCTGGCGAGCTTTGCGCCGACGAGCACTCTCTGAGCCGTGAGGAACAGGACGAGTACGCCATCAACTCTTACAAGAAGGCTCAGGAGGCCACTGCTTCGGGTATCTTTGCTAAGGAGATTGTGCCTGTCGAGGTCAGTGGTGGCCGTGGCAAGCCCAACGTTGTTGTCGACAATGATGACGAGGTCAAGAACCTCAACGAGGCTAAGCTCAAGACTGTCCGCCCTGCCTTCAGGCCCAACGGTGGTACCATTACTGCCGCCAACGCCGCCCCCATCAACGATGGTGCCTCTGCCCTGGTTCTAGTCTCCGAGGCCAAGGTCAAGGAGCTGGGCCTGAAGCCCATTGCCCGTGTTATTGGCTGGGGCGATGCTGCTCGCGAGCCTGAGCGCTTCACTATTGCTCCTGCTCTGGCCATTCCCAAGGCCATCAAGCATGCTGGTCTCACCGCCGATCAGATTGACTTTTACGAGATTAACGAGGCCTTCTCTGCTGTCGCCCTGGCCAACATGAAGATTCTGGGCCTGTCCGCTGATAAGGTCAACGTCTTCGGTGGCTCGGTCGCCATTGGCCACCCCCTGGGCTGCTCCGGTGCTCGTGTCATCACCACCCTGACCACTGTTCTGAGTGAGAAGAAGGCCAAGTACGGTGTTGCCGGTATCTGCAACGGTGGTGGTGGTGCCTCAGCCATTGTCATTGAGAACCTCCAGTAAACTAAAAAAAAAGCAGCAATTTAGAGCCGTAGATGCGGGAAGAAATTAAGTGGGGCCGCCACCGACAAGTCGGTATCTTGACAAAATGATGATGAATGTTTAATTACGACTCTTTAATGCGTATCTTCCGATGGATGCCAGTCAGCCAAGATAATGAGCTCGGCTTGAACCCAGATGACTTGATACAGGATAAACTTATTTTTTCTTATTTTTTTTTCGATTTGATTTTCCTTTCATTATTCTCCATCAATGATAGACATCTCATATTTGCCCGAGTCTTGATAATATTTTCTCAAATCCCTGTTACTTTTTGATATTGGTGTTGAACCCTTGAATTTTGTCTTGTAAATGCATACTTTTGAAGCCGCAATAAAAAAAAGATAAACATGAGCTACGTCCACAGCCCAGCGAAAGGCAAACACAACGACAACAAGGGAAATGATTTCAAAACAGAACTAACAAGCCAGGACAAGTCGAACATACAAAACAAGTACATAAAGAGAGATAAAAAGACGAGAAGAAAAAAAGAACAGGCAAGTCCTGTCGCGCCCAGCCGTCTCAAGCAAAAGAAAATTGGATATCATACACCCTTGTCCCACCCATCATCGCCCTGGACGACGACGACAACAAACCGCACGCCCGCAACGACCTGTTGCGTGAAGCCATGGCTACCATTGATCTACGCCTCAATCGTGGTATCCGCCATGGTCGCATCGGCGTCGACAAGCGTGGCGTCCGCGTCGGCCTCTGTGCTAGCCTCAGCCTCAGTCTCGGGCTGTGGGCCCTTCTGCACAAGGGCAATGTACCGGGCGGTAGTCTGATCGACGTCTGCAGGCGACGAGTTCTTGATCCAGTCAGGCGCAGCAACAAGCTTCTTGAGGCAGGCGGCTCGGTGGCGCGAATTGAGCGCAGCGGTCTTGACGCGCTGGTCCCAGGCTTCCTTGTCGGCGGCGGGGCGGTCGTAGACGGAGTACTCGAGGCCGGGGCAGTTCCAGACAATCTGCGACGTCGACATGCAGATGCCGATGCCGAGGTTGTGCTCGTCCTGGACGGTGTCGGGCAGTGCGCTTTCGTCGGGCGGGCCGGCCAGGTCCATCTCATAGGGAAAGTTGCGGACAAGCGCTATGCGCGACATCTTGCCAACGTTGACGCCTTCGGTGTAGCCAGGGCGCAGGTAGGCCGAGACGTAGTACTGCCAGCGCTCATGGAGCTTCATCTCGTCAACATGGAAGGTGGTGTCCTCGCGCTGCAGCCAGCGGGCGGTAAGGGTGGAGGTTTCGGGGAACTAATCAACAAGTTAGTGAAAAGGGAAACAAGAGTCAACATGTGAAAGACGAAAAGAAAACTTACCCAGCTAAAAGCAAACATCTCGCCATCCCTAACGCACTTTTCAACAAACTTGCGCATGTTAATTTCAGTTAGGTATGAGGTCTCTTCGCGTTCACGAGAGGCGAGGTACTGTGCAATGATTTCGGGGGTCTTCTCCTTGGCGTCTGAGCTGGTGCTGGTGAGAGCAAGGCGGCAGAGCGTCTTGAGAAGATCCTGAATGGTGTATAGTTTCCAGCCAGAGTTCATAAAGTAGTGCCGAAGAATCTCTTGGTACTTCAGCTCGTCAACGTCGCCGGCAATGTATTCCTCAACCAGTTCAAGTGTACGCGACCAGAAGACAGAGGTCTCAGTCTGGGCATCAAAGAAGCGGATACGCTCCTCAATGAAACCAATATCCTTACCCGGCTTGGGGCGCGTAAGACGGGCAATCGAAAGCTTGACGCTGTCGCTGCTGTTCTTCACGTCATTTAGGCGGGTGTAGAGGGTATTGAAGATGCTGAGAAAGACGTAGACTGTTTGGTTGCAGAAGAAGTTGTACCAAGGGCGCTTGAACATGCCATCGGCCTTGAGATCCTTGTCGATAGGTTGGCTGCTAGAGCCCTTCTTAACTTGGGCAGGCCTGGGTACTGAGTTAAGCCACGATTCACAAGGGGGGGGGGCAATCGTAGCAGAGGATTTATCGGAGAGATCGACCATTTCTTCATCATTGCTCGAATTGGCATCGGGGGTCGTTTCCTTGGAGCCAGCAGCACTTCCATCTTTTTGGCCACGGGAGCGGCTTGTGTTCCGGCCGGGATCAAGAACACCTCTAAGAAGATCCCCCCTTCTTCCAGCCTTCCGACGACCGTTGGAAAGGGCATAGGGAACATGCTCTTCTTCATCGGAGGAATCCAGCTGGATCTTAGGTATTCTCTCAAGGACCATTTCATCTGGGAGATCGAACATTGCAGGAACAAAGAACTCAAAGAATTCCAAGATTCTTTCCTTTTCAGAGATGCTGTGCTGAGCACTGTGGCTGATGTATAGAAGCATCAGACGTAGCAAGTCCATAACCACATCTTTATCCTCAAAAGTCCAGACAAACTGATTGTGTGAAGATTTGCCCTTGACTTGGCGCTCGCGGCGCTGGTTCTCGTGGCGGGTTTTGATGAGATCAACCAAATGTTTTGCCGACAAGTTTCGCTTGTCATTCTGTTTGACTAGAATGCCCATGTGGTCAAGACTGCGCAGATGCATGGCCTCAGTCTGAGAGCGCCACACCTTCTCCCACTCCCGCTGTGAGAATCGCCACTCCTCATCCTTGTGCTTCATGCGTGCAAGCACAATGGGGACGACAGCAAAAGGGTTGCTGAAAAGATCATTAACAACCTCAATACCACGATCACCGTATATTTTTTTGCAAACACGCTTGAAAATAGAGGTACTTTGACCAGCGATGGCGGCAGGCATGCGGAAAGCTTCCTGCTCAGCAGGGCTCATGACGAGCATTTGCTGGGCAATAGGCTCTAGAAGCTGGATACACTTGAGATTGGCGCTTATGTAGAAATCATAGTCATGGCGCTCTTCTTCGATGCGATGCAGACCCTCTTCGAAGGCATTCTTACGATGAGCAACAAAGCCAGAATCTTCAGATGCCCAGGTAGGGTGAGAAGCCCAGTCATCGTTTAGCACAGAGTTACAAAGCTCGTCGCGGCCGCTGCAGGGCTTGAGACGTTCTCTTTTAGGTAGTAAGCGATAACTTGGGCCATATTCACGGCAATTGCTGAGTGACACCTTGTCTGTCGGGGGCACAGGTCTGTTAACAACAGATTGGTCTTGAGGTTCAAAGTCAAGGAATAGCTTCCAGGAGGTCGTCAACTCGGGATTCCCTTGGAGATAAGTGAGACCTCTATGGTACAATGTAGTCCGGTCAATGATCTGCTGGCTAAACAGGTTACACAGCTTAACAAATTCAATCATCGCAGACTTGTTGCTCAGATACTTCTTAACACGGTCAAAGAAGGCGAGATCATCCTGGTTGGAGGACGGAATGCCTTGAGGCGGAATAGGCTCAGGCATCAAGGGAGTCAACGTAGGCTCAATCATGTCGGTACCATTCTTATGAGTAATTTTGGCACGCTTGACGCCAACAGGAACATTCGAAGTGCTTCGAATACTGGAGCTGCCGGGCTCGGCAGGTGAAGCAATAGGTGCCATGGACGACTTGTCGATCCTAGGGCGCTTCTTTGTGTCCTTGCTGGCGCTGGCAGGAGGGGCAAAGCTGCCGAGAGGAGGCATCTTTTGGCCGTCACGATTGGGCTGAGGAGTCTGCATGAGAGCAGAAGTAACTGCAGGGATATCATCGCCTGAGCGGCCAGGGGTTGTCTTAGTTTGGCCAGTCGTCTCAGGAAGAAACTGCTTAAAGTCTTCCAGAAGATCTGGCGCTGAGTGGAACAAAGACGTCACCTGTGCATACACTTCTGTAATAGCCTTAGACTCTCGCTGATAAGTCTGAAGTATCTCGAGGAACTGCTTGTAGATCTCGGGACGGTCCTGGAAGCGGTTCTGGTAGAAAGTGTCAGTAGATCTATGGTTTCAAGACTCAGAATATGTGCAGCATTTACCTTTATCTTGTTAACATAGCTAATGGCATGGTTGAACTCCACAGGCCCGCGTTTTTCCATGTTCTGTTGCTGCATAGTGCCGTTTAGGGGGGCAGGGCCCAAACCGGGAGTTGGGGTATGGACGTTTTTGCGATTGGGAACACCAGATGGTGGTAAACCAGGAGGGCCTTGTACTGGACCGGAAACGTTGCGGACTTGACCAGTGCCGTCATAGGGCAATGGACCCGCCGCATTTCCAGGACCGTACATGGGTATGTTACTCTGGGCAGGGTTGCTGAAGTTGGTTTCCGGACTTTCAATGCTGTGTTGTGGCACTTGTTGGGGCAACCAACTGGCATTTCTCTGTCCGTAAAACGGCTGGCTGGGGGCGGGCTGGTTGCTGTCTAGCTGGGGACCTTTTCCAGCGATTGATTGCAAAGTCGTACCCATTGGCGTGGTGACTCTGATGGTGTTTGGATCGTTGTTGGCGCCACACTCAATCCGGTACCCAGGAGGAAGGAATGTGTTAAAGCCTTGAATCAAGTTAGGATGTCCAGCGAAGAGGTCAGAAACGCGATTGATTACACCCGGGGTATCGATGCTGAAGGTAAATTAGTAATAAGCCCTGAAGAGAATTTGTAGGGAAAATACACAACTCACGCTTGGCTCTTAAAGTCCTTCATGATGTCCAAAAACCGGTTGTAAACGTCCGGCTGTTCGTGAAACTGAACTTTGACCTGATCAAGATATGTCAGGGCGTCCTGTTTATCAGAGAAACAGTTAGTTATGAAAAGCTCGGCGACTTGTGCTAGTTCAAGCCAATCGATTCATGATCGCCACCTCTATACTAGGGCATGCGCCTTCTAGAATATTGCAGTTGATGTTTGATTTGCGTGGATGGGTCGTCTCCATCAGTCAAATTGTAGGTCTTCCTCACATTCAGAATCGGTTGTTGGCCTTGCGCAATGGCAGGCCCTTGAGCAGGTGGTGCTGCTGAGTGGCCACTGGGGCCGGGTCCAGGTCCGGGTCCGGGTCCAAACTGTGTTTGGGACATGGAACGCTGGTTTTCTTGATGAGGTAGCCCGGAAGCAAACCCCTGGTTGGGTTGCTGAGGTAGAATTTGCGCGCCTATCGGCGCGTTGTTAATCTGGCCGTTGCTATGTGGGATAGGTGGGTACATCTGATGTTGACCTGGGCCGTTTACGGTGTGCTGAAAGGGCCGGCCCTGCTGGTCGAGCATAGGGGCTCCGAAGTTGGATCCAGAGCCAGGACCCGGTGGCGCGCCCAGAGGAATCGTTGCGAGTGAAGAGCCATGACCGGCTAGGATACCACCAGGACTATGGATGGCTCCAGGCAAGCGCGAAGCAACAGGTTGATGTATGGGCAATGATCCAGCATTGCTATGGTGGGGAGGTGTGGGGCCCGGGGGGTATTGCTCCCTATGCTGTCGTTCAGCCTGTTCGCGTTCTCTCGCAGCTATCTCCTCTGGCGGATTCAAGGGTCGTTGTCGGTGGTCCTCCATTTCACGGTCTCGATCGAAATGTCTAGGAATAGGGTGTTGGTTTTGGTTGTTCATAGTCGCTACAAGCCCGCTACCCATCGCAATAAATGTTAGTTGTTAATCAACGCAACGCGGTCGCTTCGTGGTGATCGGCGTTCTCGTTTCAACAAGTCGCGATCACGTTACGATCATAGGAGAGTTGGGCGAAGATGACGTGTGGCGGGTGGCGGGTGGCGTGTGTCGCGATAGCATCGCGATATGCTTGCAGGGCCGGGAAAAACGCGAGCCGTCGGGCAGAAGATAAAGCACATACACAGATATTAAATAAAATAGAGGCCCGGTCGTGTTCCGGCATGTGCGGTTCGGTTTTGAAATAGAGCAGCGACCTGTGTAAGAAAAGCTGCGTGAAAATGGGGACAGCACAGGAGAGCTTCGGAAAACCAGAACAGAAAGAAGTACAAGGCGAAATCGTCAGGACAGCCGCGTCTTAGTTTGGACTAGCGGCGCATAGTCAGTTGCGATAAGGTGTCGATCACGTGGAGATAGAGCCCACTTTTTTGCTGGGTATACTTCGGCAGAGCGCACAATGACGACATCTTGGTAAAAGGACAAGCTTTGGGGTCTTGTAGACGGAAGGCCTGTTGTCACAACAACTGATGCTGGTGAGATTGTCTATTAACTTGTCTCCTGCTGAGGTTTGGTACAACACCACTGCCACGGTTTTTCGGCGTTGAATGTATGTGAAATGGCAATCAGTGGGTGTGAGAGTAGGCCCGAGGTAAATACGTATGTACTAAACAACCTAAACAAAAACTGCCATGATCGGAGCCCAAGTTAAGCGGCGACAACCGACTATGCCACCAGCAAAAAAATACCAAACCCTAGCTCCACAGAATCTGTCAGATGCTGACGACCATCAAGGGAAAGGCTTCATCGTCGCTCCGGGCGATCTGTAGTTTCTCCCTCGTTGATTCAAATATGGTACAACTTTAGTGCGAATGGGCGTGGTCAGATTCATTTAGCCCTGAGAAACTTTCCTCTAACATGTTCCGGCTTCTCTATCGTAGTGGCTTCACATGGGCAGCCCCCCCATTGTAACTCGATTTATTCAACAAAATCCGCTTTCCCATTGCCTTGGCCTCTGTAGCTGGGGCTCTGTGGCTATGTTGTTTCTACATAGTCGTTAACTAGATCACTAGTTGCTCCTGTTTTGGCCTCAACCTCATTGGCGTTACACGTCAATGTCTTCCGTATAACACCGAGCTAGTTATCAAATAATGAAGAAACAAGTAACTCACTTGCTCTCCACATTGTATTGCAAAGCATATTCGTCTGAGTCTCAAGCTAAATTCATTGGTTGAGCTTTTCGAGATAGTCACATATCGTTCGTTACTGTAGCGTTCGGTCACAATTAGTGATTAGATTCTTCAAGGCCCTGATCAACTCGCGAACATAAGCATGTAGCAATTGACAAAACAGGGATGAAAATCCAATGTTACTGAGCTTGTCTTTCTCAAGCTGTGACTGAATACTCAGTCCTGAAGTTTTCTTGATTTCCAAGATAAGGCCGTATTTCCGTGTTTTCTACACGGTCGTAGACTTGAGTCTGTATTCGCTATTTCATCTTTCGAGGTTGATAACCTGTCGTGGATGATAGTCCAGTTGCTTCATTCTACCCAACATGAAGCCACTCTTGCACCATTTCTTCACCTTTGCGTTCACCTGCCTTTGTAGACGACCTACTCATTCACTTATAAGATGCATGCCACAACTGGCCCTACACAATAAATTTAATACAAATTATATTTTAACGGAAACGACTGCCTGTAGATGTAACTCCTTTCCCGCTCTACTACCTTCGTCCAGTAAACAGCCAAACAAACATACTTCAAACTAGATTCACCCGTGTCCGGACAACATGAAAAACTGACATGGCATGAGTGAAGAGAGACAACCAACAGCGCTTCGTGAAGAAGATGAGATTTTCCGACCAAAAGATCTTGAATGCTAGGCCAAAGAAAAAAAAGAAAATCATAAGATTGGCCAGGTTCACGACGGTCTTGCGGAGAACCATCGGAGTAAATAACGACCACGTGTAGGCATGTGGTCGAAAGATGATGCTTCTGGATACGGGATCTTGGGGGGCCATTGTGCGAGTGGTGGTCTCATAAGTTACCACATCACCATGAGCGATGATGCCATCCAATGTATAAGAGTCTTCAGGAGCGCGCTGCACAAATGGCTGCAGGGGGACAAAAACGGCAACAAAGACATTATCACCGAGGGTCTTGGTAGAGGCCTTTTTTAATTTCAACGGTAGGCTCTCAATTCCAACAGATCTCAAGGGACGTTGGATGTAGCGACGGAAGTGGTAGGGCTCACCAGGAACCGCCATCGAAAAAGAGATGTGACCTGGGCGGGTGCGTAGAGCTACTGATATTAGGCCGGCCTCACTAACTTGGTTAAACAAGGCCTGAACAACTAGGCTCAATGCAGGTCCACGCTTTGGCCAATGCTCAGCTGCGATATCCAGGAGAGGTTTGATAATCTCGAGGACTTCAAGCGCAACTCCCTTACAGGTCGTGCGGAATGAAAGAGCAGGTCCTGTATTGCTAAGAACACTCTGAACAAAGGCCACGCGCTGCTCTTGCTCATTGCCTGATGAAAGGAAGTGTTAGTGCATGTCACATAAGTTGTAGTTTGACTATGAATGGCAACTTACCAATAGACCCCTCATCTAGAGTGAACACAAAAAAAGGATGACCAAGAACCAGATCAACCATGGCCTGCATGATCATGGACCTGATAATCAAGGCCACAATTTTGGAGTTGCGAAGAATCTCGCGAACTTGACCGAAGCCACCCGTCAGGCGGATGGAGTTGTGGAAGTACTTGGCAGACTTTCCGAAATCGAGATCCCTCTGGTAGGGAATTCCCCCAGAGTATTCTCCAGGCGCTTCGTAACCCTTAATATGGACGTTCCCCTGGACAACAGTCTCTGCAAAGACACGAATCCTCTCGTTAAGAGACCAGACTCGGGAGCTTAGAAACGTGTCAGGGAAGCCCCCCACGCCTTGAAGATTCCATGAAAATCTGTGACTATGAGGTGTAACAGTAGCGGCTGATTGGAGATCTATGGGAGAGCGATAGACTTTTGTAGGGTCAAAGCCTACCTGGTCATCAGCCTGCCATCCGTCTCTGCCACCCCCATGTTCAATTGGGATAGGCCGGGTAAGATGAGCCATTGTCCTGTTAGTATCGAGTTTGACTTGTCGGTATGGTGGGATAGTAACCGTGTGGTTTGGGGTAGGCGCGGAAGGAAATGTGAAAAGTTTTTGTCGTGGTAGTCGCTGTAGATAGAAGATCAAGGTGATAGTGGACGGGCATATGTTTGAATCTTTATACGAATCCCATTTAAATCCAAATCAAGACACAAAGCAAATAGACAACGCGGCTGGCAACATGATTTCCTTTGGGAACCTTCCTTTGAACTTGCCTATCCGCTAGCCAGTTCAAACAGCAGCGGCACCTTCCATAGCAATAGACAAAGACTAGTTTATTCTGCGCAGTCTATATAGTCACAACGAGCTCTTTGTGTCAAAGAAAGAATGTATGATTCAATTATATACTAGTAGTATAAAGATTAATGAAAGAATACTCATGGGTGAACAAGCTAAATGTTCGTATCAACAACCTCTTGTCATTGACGATCCTCTCCTTCTTCATGGCTGTTAGCTAGGAGTTGTGATAGTGAAGGTCCCCTTCATGGCAGCTTTCATTCAAAAGGATAGCCGTGCAAACAGAAGCCGATGTCCAAAGCATGGTGTTCTTTATCAAAGCAATAGTTACTAGTCTGTTGCACAACTCGCCGCAGAAGTTTCTTGTGCCACAAAAACGAGAGATAGGGTTATAAATAGTAGTGTACATACATATGTTTCTACAAATGAACCCTGTAGAGGATGAATGCGATCTTGAAACTTGAGTTTCCTTCTCTAGACAAGTCAGCCTTCGGACACAGCAACGACGATCTGACCTTGAAACAAGAGCAGATATTTGACTTCAAAGGGCCCTGCCTGGGTACCTGGGTCCTTAGGCATCATGCCTCCCTACATCGTACCCTCCATCACCATTCTTGAAACAACTTGGAATTCTCAGAAGGTAGCGAGTGCTGAGATCACACCTGCTTGTCACTATTTATATGTTGTCGTATGTTACGTCATAATAGACAAGGCCACCTCGCCAAGCTACGGCCCCTACAATACCCACTCCTGGTCTTTTGCATGGCATGTTACTGGAGTTAGGAGATGTATGTATGTGTGTACATACATCACGCAAGACCGTGATGGTGTGTCGATTATGGTTGATGGTAGGCAGTCTTACGTCAGCTATGTATCTAAATCTAGAGTGCCCTGGGGTGCAATCAACATCTCCAAGTATGTGCATACATCAGTGTTGATGCATCTTGTGTATCGCCTGGATCTTACCATTTCACAATACCCTAGCTAAACCCTAGAGCACGACCTTCTTTCCTTACTCTCGCTTGGCTCGCCCCGCTAAGCTAAAACAATCTCCAAGCCTAAAAAGGGCTCCAACCATGGCAATCGTTTTGCCGCAGCAGCGTGCTATGATCAAATATTTCTTCCAGCACTGTTGCAATACAAACTCACGACCTCTCACAGCAGACTCTTACATTTATCTTTCTCTGGGAAGTCACCGTCATCGTCATAAGCAACTTCCATCCCGTCACTTTCGTTTGTTTTGGAACCGCATCGGTGCCTTTCCTGAATTCAGCAACTGCTCACTCACATCCCCGGCGGATACCACTGAGCGAAGTCGTGGAAAAAGCAAAACCTTTGGTCAATATTTTCATCGCCCACTACCCTTTTCCAATTTCTTCTTCCTCATCTTCTCCTACCGAATTTCCTGACCGCCCTGCCCAACCAACAACAATTCATTTGCAATATCATCCGCCACCTAAAATTCTTCCCAAATTCCTTCTTTCCCTCTAAAAATGGCTTCCGACATGGATAAGCAGGTGGATTTGACCACCATCCCCATCTCTCCCACCGATGCCGTGCACGAGGAGAAGGCCCCCGCTGCTGCCGCCGCCCTGGACAGCACCAAAGATATCACCGTCTTCCACGATAAGGATAACTTCAATGTCAAGCACCCGCTTCAAAACAAGTGGACTCTGTGGTTCACTAAGCCCCCGAGCGGCAAGGTACGCGATCGGATCGCCCGATTCCCTCACCCGCTGGGTAACTGAGAAAGTATAACTAATGCCATGATATTTTTATCGCTACAGGGTGAGCACTGGAACGACCTGCTGAAGGAGGTTGTCACCTTCGACTCCGTTGAGGAGTTCTGGGGCATTTACGTAAGTTTTTCACCGTACGGCCATCTGCTTTGAACTACCCCGCTAACGCCATTTTTTCTTCGGTCAACAGAACAATATTGCTCCCGTTTCCGAACTAGCCCACAAGTCCGATTATCACCTCTTCAAGACTGGCGTCCGGCCGGAGTGGGAGGACCTGAGAAACAAGCATGGTGGCAAGTGGTCCTACCAGTACAAGGAAAAGCGCAACATTGACATTGACACCCTGTGGATGCACGTCATGATGGCCGTCATTGGTGAGACTCTTGAAGACGAGGATGATGGTGAGATCCAGGGTGTCGTCGTCAACGTACGCAAGGGTTTCTACCGTATTAGTGTGTGGACTGGCAGCATTGGTCGTCCCATCCCTGGTCGTGGAAACGGTGATGTCTCTGGTGGAAAGGGTCGCCCTGATGCTAAGAGCGAGGCGATTCTCAAGAACATTGGCAGCCGGTTCAAGCAAGTCCTGAAGTTGAACCCCAGTGAATCCGTTGAGTTTTCTGGGCACGTTGACTCTGCCCAGGTTGGCAGCACTCGTGTCAGATCCAAGTTTGTTGCTTAAGGATTGCAAGAGTCAGTCTTTTGCAGACTAAAAAATGAAACAAGTATGGTTTGGATAACCACCGTCGTTGAGTGAGTCTCCGGGTAAACCACAACCGCGTTTAGCTCCTCTTCGCAGCATCCTTAAATTGTCAGTCGTGTGCCATGACCCTGCACACTGCCGACAACATTATGATACCTATAAATCGGAGGGATACCGAATTGAACGCCTCAACAGCAAAGAAAAAAAAACACCCCTCAGTCCCGCTGGCTAGTCAACGATCTGGCTGACTACAGTCACCCCGGGCTTGACTGCCATTGCTATGAGCCTTTTTGGATTTATTTTTATGTGTGAAGTCCTGTTGGAACTTGACCTGTGATGCAACTTTGGGGGTGTTTTTCCAGGCGTTGATTTGGTTTAGGTTGGGCATGTCGTTTGAGTATCGAGAATATTACCGGGTCAGGCTCTGCGTTTCTTTTTGATATTCAATATTTGCTTTCTTAGGAATATGCCATCCATGTCTTATTGAGTCGTTTATCCTCCTCTATCGTGCACTTTTGGCCGCGACACTAGAGTGTCGTAGGCTTATGATTTCTTTATTTTCTAGGTCATCACATCTCATCGCCACTGAACTCTTGAGCAAAGACAGCTTTGACGAGATTCTTCTTGTTGATTTTACCCATAGCGTTGCGCGGAATACTGTCAACAAGCTTCATGGTTTGTGGGATTTTGTAGTTGGCTAGCCTGTCACGTAGTGCTCTGCGCATGTCCATGGGTGACCATTTAGTGGTGACGTCGGTATTGAGAACAACAACGGCGCCGACTTTGTGGCCCCATTTTCCTGATGGGACAGCAACGACGGCGCACTCGGTGACTTGCGGCAACGAAAGCAGCTCGCGTTCGACCTCGAGTGCACTGACCTTTTCGCCGCCAGTCTTGATGATATCTGCACTCTTGCGGCCCTGAATGAAGTACATGAGGCCACGAGCCCAGGGGTCTTTGGGGCTTTGGCCAGCGCCAGGGACAGCGCGACGCACGGCAACGTCGCCCGTCTTGAACCACGGGCCCTTTCCGTCATCAGCAGCAACGAACTCCTTGGCAGTGGCATCGGGATTCTTCCAGTACTCCTTGAAAATAGTTGGACCGCGCAATTGGATTTCACCGGCGCGCTCGTTGCCTGCGGCATCGAGTTCCTCGCCCTCGGCGATAATCTGATTGGTGTCGAGCTCGCAAAGGCGCGCCTCGACGGATGGAAGAGGCCAGCCGACGCTGGCGTCGACGCGGTCGGCGATGGCAAGGCTGCAGCTGAGCGCCATGCCAACCTCGGTCATTCCGTAGCGCTCGAGCAGGACGTTGCCTTTGGCGAGATCAGTCCAGGCCTGCTTGGTGGGCGTGGGCAGGGGGGCGGAGCCGGAGAAGCAGACGCGCAGGTTTTCGGGCGACACGGCGGAGCGCGCAGTTTCCTTGAGGTTGTCGGGCAGCGTCTTGAAGGTGTTCATGAGCCGGTTGTAGACGGTCGGCACGGCGGTGAAGAAGGTGATTTTCTCTTTTGCGTTGTCGGAGTCGGGCGCGGCCAAGGGGGCGATGAAGCGCTTCCAGACAGCATCAGCATTGAAGGGGAACATAAACTCGATAGAGCTTCCGGCGACAAGCGGGGTGATTATGGCATTGACAGTGCCGTGGATGTGGTGCAATGGCAGTATGTGAAGTAGACGGTCCTTGGGGGTGTATCTCCAAGCTTGGATCAAGGACTTGGCCTGCGCAGTCAGAGCTGACTGAGGTATCAATACGCCTTTCTATGAGAGAGATCTAGAAGTTAGTATTATAGTGCTACAGAACAAAAGTTGAGCAAGAGGTGCTGTTGGCACGACTTACAGGGCGGTTGGTAGTCCCTGATGTGTACAACATCATCCCGGCATCGCCAATATCGGTGCTGTCAAATGACACGGGCTCATCAGCAGCGCCGCTCACAAGTTTATCGAGCTTGAGGTATGCTGGCTTAGAGGTGAGCTCCGCCTGTAGGGTCTCGGTCGCTTTCGCGGCAAACTTGGTAGAGGAAACGAGCAGGATAGCTTCGCTCTGATTCAAAATATACTGCAGCTCAGCAGCGGGGAATGCTGGCGATAGAGGCACGGCAATGGATCTGGAAGCCAAGATGGCAAGAAGTGTAACTATCCACACATAGAGTGATGCAGTGTTAGCATAGAGTTTTGCAACGAGAATGGGCTCTGGCGCCAATATCATCCAGCTCGCCAGCCTACTAGACAAGAGCCCTTGACAAGAGACTTTGGGGGATATTCTAACCAACATAGTCATAGCTATTCTCTACTAGGAAAGCAATTCGCTCGCCAGCTAGATCAGCTTTCCCAGTTGCTTCTAGTAGCTTGCTTCTTGTTCGCAGCACATCACCAAGAAGCTCGCCGTACTTGAATGTGCGACCCGAGGCAGAGTGCACGGCGACAGTGGACTGAGGGTCATGCGACACAATGGCTTCGAAAAGCGGGAGCCTGGGCAAGGTCGAGCCCATTCTGGCTGCTGGCGAGTACGAGAACAGGCGCACAGTGGGTGGAAAGACAGACACGGTTGGCGGTGTTGGACGTGCGGCCAGTCGGGAGCAGGACAGAAGAAGGCGAGGCGTTGAGGAGGAATTGGTGTGCAAGGAGGAGAGGGACGAGGAGGCTGAGCAGCGTGCAGCGGCAGCAGCCTTGATGCAATGCCGTGAAATCATTGAGCGGGATTAGCGTCGCCAGAAAGTGATACAAGGAGGAAGTATCGGCTTGGAGACAGATGCACGCAAGGTGTGCAGGGGAGGAAGAAATGAAATACACGACTGAGTGGGCGCGTGCTGGACGTTGTATTTGCGCTCACTCGGACGGATTTTGACGGCCTGGACAGAGGAATTAGCTGAGAGCGATGGGACAGAGCAGGCGAAGAGGCAAGCAAGACCCGAAATCAAGAAAAATAAAGTGCGCGGTGTTGGGAGACAGAAAGCCTTTACGTCGGAGATTTCGCTCGGCTCAGAAATGTCACTGAATGTGGTGAATGACATCAAGGAAGTATGCGGTAACCCTATATTGATAAGTGGGGCTGTTGAAGTGGTGCCGAACCCTAAATATTCAACTCGTGCTCCTCGTTTGATGCTGGTGTTGTTTTAGTAAGTTGAGCTTGTGTTGATGGTTGACAGTTCGGCTGGACTTGACCGATTGAGAAGAAATCTAGGTCGGCTCGGCTCCAAGGCCTGGTGATAATACTCAAGACTACGGACACCTGCAGCAAGACAGCTTTGTCTGCATGCACGGCAGTGATTGGTTAGCCGGACAAGCCTGTAACTAGGCCGGCAACGACTTCTTTGGCTTGTTCGTGGGCCTCCGTTTGGCCAAGCCGGGTCTATGATTGGTAAGAAATACAGCTCAAAATATGTACATGGAGTAGTGCTGTGATGCGGAGTGGGTGGGAGGAAGCGTTGACGTTCATGGCTTGTGTGACAACTACATACAGTATAGAGACTTGTGCTGCTACTGTATGTGCATAATTTGAAACGGACGAGCTGGGCACGCACTGTGCTGACTACACCGCACCCCACAGTATAAAAGCCAGCCTGGAGATGTAGAGTATCATATCTGTATGAAGTCGGTCACTGCATCAGAGGCACAAGCACAAGCACAAGTACAAGCACAAACACCGACTGGCATTGTTCACGCCATATCTGAGGTCTCTTCTTGTGCCTGCAACCCGCCTTGTCCAGCTGTTTTCGCCCTTTTCTTTTCTCTCTCACACTCGCTGTGAACACATCGCTAACACCATCACACGCACATACATACACCCCCTCTCCCTTGCTGGAGAGTCTTGCAAGCACCTACAAGTACCTGTGTACAAATACCAAGTCAAACTAGCGGTGATGGTAGCGGCAACAGCGGCAGCGCAAGTACCACAGGCCGTGGCAGCGGTCGGGCGGGGCCTGTATAGGAGACAATGTGGCGGTCGTGGGAGCACCAATATGTGGGCGGACGCGTTGAAGATGAACACGGGGATGAGGCCCTACGCTACTACTACACCGACGACAGAGTCGCTGACTTTGGGGCCTGTCTGTTCCTCTGGCTCCCGGTCTGGCGGTATTGGCCATGCTAGCCGACAAGGTCATGGGCATGAACGTGGGCGGTTGAATCAGGCATGGAGCTTGGGACAGGGTCGCGTCCAGTTGGCACAGGCAAACCATGGCTCTGGCTCTCCTTCGTCTCATACGTGCTTCTTGTCTGGGCGCCGTGCCTCCTCAGACATAAAGATCTCTGGTCCCGGCCGTTATCTAGGACTGGCTGTGTCTTCTTCTACCCACTCGTCTTCTCCCAGTCTCTGCCACTCACTGCCTACATCCCACCCATTTCCTTCTATTTCTTTCTCCTCCAGCTCTAAGCCAGCCTCTTTTAATTGCACTTCAACCACCTCGTCTGGTCTGCTGAGCATCACCACTTCTCCAGCTATCGCCTCACTATTTCTGACTACGAAACCCACTCGCGACGCTTCTCGTCCTGTGATTGGTGGACTCGGAATCTGCAGCCCATTACCTTATTCTCAGCCTTGCTTCTCTCGCGCCTTTTCCTCTTCCTCCTTCACCATGTACCGCAAATACGCCGCCATGGGTTATCAGGCTTCCAAGTCAACCGTCCCTATGCCAAACTCCACCACCCCGGTGGAGGACATTATCCGGGCCAAGGTGAGTTCTTGTACAATGCGTGTAACTGCTTCTCTGTTGTCTTATTCACCCTGGAGCTTTGCTCAGGGACCCCTGTGCTGTCAACCAGCACCTAGAACTGTCTCCACCACTAACAAGCTTCTAGATTACAGCGGCTTTCGACCCTACGGTGCTAGAAATCGAAAACCAATCGCATCTTCATGCCCACCACAAGGCCATGGCCGGCAACACTTCAAAGGAAACTCACTTCAAGTATGTATTATACACTGCAAGTATGAATGTCAATCGCCTCTAACCCTGTCACCTTCCGCGCTTTCTAGACTTCACATCACCTCTGAAGCCTTCGCCTCCAAGATGGCTCCCGCACGTCATCGCATGGTCTATGCCCTACTAGGGGAGGAGATGGCCAGAGAGGGCGGCATCCATGCCCTATCTCTACGCACTACGACCCCCGAAGAAGAGACCAGACGTCTTGAAAAGGCCAAGCAGACCTCTGTGGAAGGCGAAAACACCACAGTTGCTACACACTAGGATGCTCCCCCTTCCCCTGCGTGCTGTGCTGCTGTCTGATATACCGCCGCTTTTGCTTTTTTTCTTTTCTGTCTTTCTCTTTTTTCCTCGCGTCCCGCCTCTCGTATTCTTGGCCGTTAAAGGCGGTCAAGCCTGACTCGATAGCAGCATGGTCTGGTTTTGTTTCTGACTAGGTCCTTAAAAAAGACCAGAACAAAAGGTGAAGAGCCAGCTTATCTTCTGTCGTCACTGGCCTGCAGGCCTCCCGGAAAAGCGGTCTAGCCTGGACTAACCCCCGTCAATGCCAATGGCCGTGTCAAGGGAAAAAAAGAAAACAAGTATTGCGGCGTAAGATGCTGTAGGGTCCCTGCGTGCTAAAGAATCCTGCCCAACATCCATGAAAAGACAGGTCAGGTCGCCCTACTTCATCCAACTGGTCAGAGAAGTGGGCACGGCAGTCTGTGGTGATCCGTGATCCGGCCGGCCTCTATACAGGCTCACCCCTTCAACCCCCTTTTTTTCATGTTCTTCTACCTGTACTTTCTTTATCTTCATCTATTGCTTCTCCTTTGTTAATTTTTGCCCGCATTTACATGGTCTTACTCCACAAGGAGCGGAATGTTTTGTCTCCGAAAACGACACACGGGGCTACGGGCGTCCAATATCTCACCTCCATGTTTTCTTCTCTTTCTTTTTGGTTTTCTGTCGCCTACCTTTAGAATTATGTAGTACATTTATTTTTCTCTTTGTAGAAGTGGCTTTTTAGTTTTTCTGTCTAGTTGCATGAAATTTCACTTGGGATGTGCTTTGCTGAGTAAATCTCACATTCATGACTTGCACACATATTCTCAAGTACAAGCTGACCGCCTCTTTTCTTTTTGATCACCATCGTTGTCCACGCACAAAGAAGCAGGCTGGGGTTTGTGATCCGCGAATTGAAGTAACGCATGGGCTAGAGGGCTAACAAGACTATGCCATGACAGCGTATACTATGGTTTATTGGTGTGTGATATGAACTAGACATCTAGATACCTATGACAAGGTAAAAATGGGCATCACACGAAAAAAGCAACAGTGTAATAACACGTGCCAAGTGTACCAAGAGCTAGGACAGCTCTGGTTGATATCATACCCCTATGGTGTGGGCCCATACCAAGTCATTCAAAACAAACATCGGGAATATAACAGCAGTGAGTTGTTCCATTTTGATAAACAAAAAGCCCCAAGCATGAACCATCAACCTGCATATAAGCGTGCGTCAAGTTAACAGATAGCGATATGGGAGCACAAGAAACCAGTTCATGTAGATTTGTATAAGTGAAAGAAGGGGGAAAAGGATTAGGTTTTACAGAGGCAGACTCATATTATGTCTCTTCTCGGAGTCCTGAAAAGTAAAAAAGAGGAACGTACATGACAAATGGAAGATGCAAGAGAGATGGTGGGGCATACTGGGAAACAAAAGAAAACAAAGCGAAGCGCTGGGAGTGTGGGATATTGAGCCGAAGAAATACAAAAAAAGTAAAGAATACTGATACGAAGAAAGCAAGGAAAGTTTAGCCATACAACACAGTATGAGCACCCAACGATCATTGATGGCTCTTGATTTTTTTACATGGCCAATCAGGCCATGAACGAGGATTCGTCTATTTTGGACCAGTCCATGCGCAGAGACTTGCGCTTCTTCTTTGTCAACGCTGGAGCAGCGCGCCGTCCAACACGACGCTGCAAATTTACTGCAGCTTTCGTGACACGAGAGACAGAGTCGGCGGTGGCTACCTTGGCGTTGGCCTTTTCTGCGCTATATCCCGAGGTACGCCGGACTGGCGTATGATGCGGCGATGAACAGCGGGAGCGCGTGACCATAGGGTGTGGCGGGGTGGAGGAGGCCGGCGGAGGAGGAGGCTCTTGGTACGAAGACGGCTCAATTTTGGGGGCTTTGGTGTGAGGGTATGTGATGTCGGCATCGGGTGAGCGAGACGGAGTTGCGGTGGTCTCCTTCTCTATAAGCAGAGGAGAACGAACGTCTTGATCTTGCGATGAGTTATGCGTTCTAGGAGAATTGGGGCGAGGCGTCTGGGCTGCCACAGGTTCGGGGGGTGGCATTATGGCCTGGATTATGGGTGATGATGGTGGAGCAGGAGCGGTAGACGGTGCATCGTCGCCGATATGCATTATGTCTTGGGCCTGTGGTCTACTCGGCAGACACATAGAGACCGCCTCTTCGATGTCCTGTGAAGCACTAACGGTAGAGGAAGCTTCGGGAGGGAAGCCAAATATCACCAAGTAGATGGTATCGATGTTGTATTTCGTGATGGCGCGAGACTGATATTTAGGAGTATCCAACCGGTCGATATACCATGAAATTGCAGGCATGGGCTTCTTAGTGTGACTCACATAGAGTGGGAAGTCCATGGTGAAAGACCGCAGCATATCGTCGTATAGACACTCGGGGAGACGCTTCCGGTTCCGCAGATAGACCAAATATCTAATGCCATTGGAGAAGGCGGCATTCGTTGCGACAAAATCGGGGTAGATGTCACAGAACCAATCATAGGGTGAAGTTCCCGGCTGGGGTATGAACTCGGAAGCCGATGTGCTCCGCGCAACAATCATATTGCTACTTTCGGTGGGCCGATGATGGGCTGTGACGGCGGCTGAATCGCCGTGAATCGCCGGAGATCCTGGTGTTGCACGGTTGTGGTTTGTTGTAAACAAAGTCGCTGGCGAGGATGGTCGTGCTGAGAGTCGCTTTGGAGCAGGTTCTTCAATGTGAGGTGCTACCGATGATTTGCGCTTCTTGGTATTGGTGAACACGGATGGATCTGCCGAAGATTGCACGTTCGGTATCGCAAGACTTGGAGTTCCGCGGTAGCTCGCACGGGATTGCGCTGGTGTATATTCCGGCTGGGCCTCTCTAGGCTTTCCTGAGGGAGTTGGGTGGGCGCGTATGTTTGGGATTGACGACGTAGCAATACCTGATTGCTCTTGTTGGGTGTTGTTGGGTATTTCGGCCTGACGGCTTCGTTGTGAGGAGGCAGGTATAGGTGGCGACGACTTTATATCAAGAGGTAAATGCGACTGTTTCGCTGACAACAGAGGCGTCTCTTCGATGTAAGTTTGCGAAGCTGGATTCGCAGTTGTAGCCCCGGGGGTTTTTGAGCGACGGGTAGCAGAAACTGGCGTGTATTGGGGGAGCAAGATGTTGGTCTGAGTCTGTGTGTATGCAGGCATATTCATCCGGCCTGGACGGCCAATTCTCTCATGTTTGCTAACCTCAGGCGTAGCTGATGGGTGTGATGACGAAAGTACAGGCTGTTGGGCACATGGTGGGGCAGAAATTGTCGGAGTGTGCTTTAGCGAATGAGTTGGCAGTGTTGTCGTAGCCTCTGTCGCAAGGTCGGGCTGCAGATTTGGCTGCGATGGCGCATTCAAATGCAGCTGCAGACCATCTTCCGCAGGTTGTGGTTGTGCATGGGGAGTTTGCAGGTTCGGCTCGTGGGGCTTCGGTGATCTGTGAGATATGTCGGTCTTGACGGGACTTCGTTTCGAATCGCGCTGTTCTTTCGTAGGCCGAGACTTTACCGGCAGTTGTGGCTCTGCCGATGACTGCGGGGCATCCGCCTGTGCTTCTGACAAGCTGCTGGACGGAGGCACGTCCGGTAGGAGGCTTTGGGTAATGGCAACAGCCAATTGGCTCGGCTTGATCTTGGGAAGCTCAGAGACCGGCTCTGCATCGGGTTGTGACTCGGCTTCTCGGTCTTTTTCGTCTTTGACGAGGCTACCGGCAGCCCGAGGTTCGTCGTAGACAGACTCTTCCCACGACAAGTCCTCTCCGGGGCTTGTTTCGGGGTTGTAGATTTGAACCGTGGGCGGCGGTTGTGTCGGTGGTGGAGTTTTGACAGGCCGTGGAAGCTCTTTCGGGGTGCTTTGGAAGCGTTTTTCTTTTTGCGTTTCGAATTTCCTATTTCTCATGTATGCGTTGAGCAGATTCTCGAGTACTTTCGACGGTAGATTAACCCCGTCTATACTGTTCCCGGTGTTGCGCACTGATGAAGCATCGTTCCACGAACATTTCTGAAGCTGAACCTGCTGGTCCTCCGGGACCTTGAGAGCACGCGACAGAGACTGAAGGTTAAGACGATACCTGTCCATGGCTTGAGCTTAAGCTGCAGCTTGCAGTGTTGGACTTGGAAATATTTTGCTGCGCTGGGTTGATGAAGACGTCACGATATCCACGATGAAAGTAATGATCGATGGAAAGAAGCTGAACGCGTCGCGTAATGAAAAGTTAATGTTAACTATGGGGCCACTTGACTGTGGACTGGCTAGGCATTACAGGGGAGGTCAGTCGCTCTGATATTTAACCCTATTTATATCTAACCCTGGCAGCTCGATACATCAAGTCAATCGACAGCCAGAATGGATGATGGATATGCGAGCTGGACGACACAGAAACTCGGCACTATTCTGGCGGGCTCACTTCACGTGTGTAGTTTCTTGTTGCGAGAATACGAGAATAATCATTTCTGTTCGAGTGAAGACTTCCTTGATAGACTCGCCTGCATTAGGGTCTGCGGGTACAGGGTATGACTTCATCACACATGGGGTGAACTGGTATACATGTAGCGGGTACTTTCAGACGAGAGGAATTCCCATGGTGAGAGCTAGTCACTAGTACGATGTCCATTGGTTGATTACAAGTACTGGCTGGTGCTACTGTAAAACAATCGCTGACGGCCTTTAAATCCATTTCTAGCTGCCCACATCCACCATCGTGCTTTTCACTACAGCAGGCAACTGATCGTCTTCCCTTAACAGACCCGAAATATGTCTTAACCTGCACGGGATAGCCTCGATATTGCCTCAGGTGAGTTGTGCAGCTTGGGATGCTAACAACTCAAGGTTACGTCTGTGTTGCTTAAAAGCGCCTTCTAACCACCAGAGAGTTAAGGTCGGCTGTAGTTTGTGCCCAACGTCATCTCGCGATCTCCTAGTCTTTACACCCAAAGCCATTAGTTTGCTGCGCCTTATTTGCCATACACAACCTGACGCTTGCGCACTCCCTTCGAGAAAACGGCCACGAGTGACGCCACAGCCCGTTGACCGCATATTTAGAATGCGCGTGCGGCAATAGTCGCGGGCCTGGCTTCAGACTTCCCTGACTCGACCCTTTCCAACTGTGGCCAGTCTTCTTACTCGACAGCTCTGCCCGGTGCCTTCTGGCAACAATTCTATCATCGCCGTCGCCCTTCTGCGTCACCGCCGCTATTCATCATGTCGAATACTACCGCTGGTAGTGCCCCACTAGCTGCTTCACAACCACCACCTCCTCCAGTTCCTGAATCTAGTTCTTCCCACCATGTGCCCTCAAATGCCCCGTCCATCACATCCTCGCAACAGCAAACCAACCGCGAACAAATCGCCCAGACTCTCGACAAGATTCACACTACCGCAAGTCAGAGCGCCTACCTAACGACCTTCACCGAAATTGGCTCGCCAAGGCAATCAACCCCGCCGCCGGAGGAAAAGGCCGCTGAGAATATACCTGCAGGTCTTTCAGGCCTCTACAGTCGCTTCAAGGGTGTGGTTAGTGGAGCTTCGAGCTCAAGACTCACGCCCAACAACCAGCGCTCCCAAGATGTCGATGATGCAGATATGGTTGCCGCTGCCGCGGCCATGGCGCAATCGCCGGGACTTGCCCCTCCCGCCCTGTCTGCCGCTCTCGCTATGGAGCAGTCGAATCCGGTACAAGCTGATTCTTTGACGCCCGGTCCACGATCCAGCGTTGGCAGTAGACAAAGCATGTTTGCGTCCAATAATGCCATCCCCGTTGACGATAGCGCACTGGGAACTTTAGGCACCGACCCTGTCTCTGACCCATCCAGACAAACATCTGGCACAGGAGACGTAAGCGTTGCGGAGCCTCTTGAAGACGATCCAGCTACCCCCAAAAACGAGCTTGATACCACACATTCTATAAAATCACCGGTTGAGTCTCTAGCTGGTGACTCTCGCGCAACACCTAGTCTCACAGTTTCGGCGCCTGTTACATCTTCGAAAACTCAAAATCTTCCCGCGGTAATCAGCAAAGCGAACGAACTTAATATGGCACCAGCGAGCCCTGTGCGCACTACGGCTCGAGGCTCCGTGTATAACAACCCGCCCAGTCGCGAACTGAGGCCGCAAACTGTTGTGACCGGTGTTGTTGCACCTAGATCATCCAATTCCGCTGCCAGCGATGCTGGGACCGAATCAACGTATCCAAAACTCAACTCCATCGAAAAGCGTGTGCTTAGCAAAGAGTTTTGGATGGCTGATGAAACCTGCAAAGAGTGTTATTTATGCTCAAGTGTCTTTACAGCTTTCAGACGAAAGCATCATTGTCGTCTTTGTGGCTTAATATTTGACTCCAAGTGCATGGCAACTCTGCCAGGCGAGTACTTTGGTGTGAATGGCATGCTCAGAGTTTGCAAGACCTGCCGGGAATTTTTCCAAAGTCGCCTAGATGACTCGAGCGATTCTGAAGCTGAAACGTATCTTGCCAGATTCGTTGGGTATCGAGGCGACTGGGCTCCCAGTGTTCCTGTTCCCCCTCTAGAAGCCGATAGCTCAACGTCAATTCGGGCCGCGGATGAGGAAGACTACAGGCCATCTTCTACTCCCATGATGGCTATACCGGGAACACGACATGGCCCCGATGGCGCCGCAGTTCTGGAGATTGAGCTTCCACAACTCAGTCGAGCCGGGTCTTCAAAGTCACTTCGCGCCCTCGCAAATCCTCGCATGCATACGTCTGGCCATAAACGCCATCACTCAAAACACAATCTCCACGGCTTCTCTAGCACTTTTAGTCACCACTCTCTACATAGTCAAACAAGTACCCATTCCGCGGTCCAAGTCCAAAGGAAGGATGAAAAGGTTCCCTTCCGAAAGCCTCTATTTAACAAGCACAAGGCCAAGCTCTCGGCCTTTCATGACGACAACATCATCGATCCCGAGCTTCAAGACTTTGTGTCAGATGATGCGTCTAGTGGCGATGAGCAGACGAACATTGCGTCCTCGTCAAATCAGGACTTCAATTCGACGAGTTTTGAAAATGACAAGTCTACATTTGGCAATTTCTTGACGGCTAGTCGTCGGCACCGCTTGCGTCCGGGGGATAAAAGCGTTAGTGGCCTAAGCTTCACAAGCAGAGCTCTAGAAGAAAACATGTCTCCAAGTTTATACGGGACAGGCTCTCGACAGCCACGACGCCGCAATCTCAGCATTGTCAGCTCAGCTGGGCATTTCATGAGATCCCCACGACCCAAATCTGGAATTTTCAAGTTTGCGAATATTACCAATGAACCGGTCTTTGTCGATAGCCCTATTGAGGGCTCTGGTCTAGATCTTGCGCAGTTATACCCTTCTGATTCAGCACTAGACTATGAGCCGCCCAAAATTCAACTAAGTCCTATTGCAGAGAATCACTTTCGTCAGCTCCTACGCCAACTCCTACAGGACAACGATATCGATAATATCCACCAATGGGAAAAAGCTCTTGTTCCTCTCATTCAGAGATGTACCGATGAAGTGGCGCCAGATACATATGAAGCCGACTTCATGGACATACGTCACTATGTAAAGATCAAAAAGATCGCTGGCGCCAAGCCCTCCAACTCAGCTTATACCTCTGGCATTGTTTTTTCTAAAAATGTCGCTCTTAAAAGCATGTCGCGCAAGATTATACGGCCAAAGATTCTGCTTCTATCCTTTCCATTAGAATACCAGCGCCACTCGGAGAGCCATTTCTGCAAGATCGAGCCCGTCATTGCACAAGAGCGTGAATACCTGCGTATTGTCGTGAGCAAAATTATCCAAACTGGCCCCCATCTCATCCTATCATCCAAAGGCGTTTCTGGCATAGCGCTGCAGACTTTGAGCGACGCTGATATCTCGGTTGTATACAACGTCAAGCAATCTGTCATGGAAGCGGTAGCACGCTGTGCGGAAGGCACGGTGATAGAATCGCTTGACATGTTGGCATTAGCTGACGTCCCTATGGGATTTTGTGGAAAGTTTGAAGTTCGCACGTTTGTCAATAGTGCCTTTCCCGGAGGCAAAAAGTCGTACGTATTCCTTTCTGACTGCATGCGCGATCTAGGCGGGACAATTACATTGCGTGGAAGCAATATTGGTGTGATGGCAAAGTTGAAGCAGATTGTCGAGTTTCTTATCTACGTCATGTACAATCTCAAGCTCGAGTCGTCCATGCTAAAAGACTCTTTTGTACACATCCCCGATTCGCTACCAACACCTAGCACTGCAGTTGCCATTAAGAAAGATCTCAAGCCTTTGCCTTCAGGTCCTAGTTCTACGGGCCCTTCTGACAACAACGGCGAGTCAGCATCTGTACCCACGGCGGATATCAGTACCGTGAATCAAACGGACCCTCCAACGTGCAGCAACCCAGAAGCCAATGTTCCCAACTCCGTTATAGAGACTTCCGTTGAAATTCCCCCAATAGAAAAAAATAAGATTCAACATGCTGAGTCCGTTTCTCACCAAGAAACGACGTCTATTCCAGAACAGTCAGATAACCCACCTGCTCCTACTACTGGGCCAACTATCGACGTCACAGCACCCCAAGAACCTGCGTCAATCGAAACAGACCGCCTTGTTGAATTGGCCAATAAGGACGACCACTTAGATATGCCCTCCTACTATAGCGACATCGTGGTCCGCTTTGAAACCAAGATCCTCTCGACAACACCTTTTGTCAAGTTCACACAGCCATATCTCCTGCAAAAGGCGCGTCTGCTTGAACGCCGTCTCAATGAGCTTCGTCGTTTGAAAGAGCAATACAGTGTGGAACTCAACAAAGAGAAAACCGAGGATGACGGCGCAGAGCAACGTTTCCAATTGGTCCAACCTGACATGCTACACGCCATTGGTCATGATGTCCCCAAACAAATTCTGCGCATCATTCACGCTGCCCACGAAGTTGAGTATGACAATTTCCTTCATACCTATCATACTCAACGGCGTCTTTGGGAGGGTGTCATTCAGAGCAACATTGATCTCTGCGATCCTAATGAGCACCAGACCCTTGTTGTACTGCAGTCGACTATTTGCACATCGACCAAAATTCCATGCAGCGAGCCTAGCATTGTATCTATGCGATTCTACATTGACCGCAGCCCAGACCCTGATATGGATAACGACGGCACGCTGGGCCAGTTCTTGGAGCGCCTGTACCGCGAACAAGCCACCGAGTGTCCAACCAGTAGCTGCACAAAGACGATGATGGACCACCACAGAACCTATGTTCACGATCAGCGCATCGTCACCGTCTTTACTGAACCAAACCCAGCTGCGATGCAAACTGAGGTCATCATGATGTGGAGCTACTGCAAGCGCTGCAAGAAAGACACGCCAATGGCGCCCATGAGCGAACACACATACCGGTACTCTTTCTGCAAGTACTTGGAGTTTCTCTTCTGGGGACATGGTCTCACCATGGAGAAAAGTCTGGGCTGCCCTCACGACTTTCATCAAGACCACATTCGTTACTTCACAATTGCCGACCTCCGAGTCCGTCTACATCTTGACCCTATTGACTTGTTGGAAATCGTGGTGCCTCGTAAGCGCTTCACATGGAAGGTAGAATATGATATTCAGGTAAAGAACGACGTTTATAACAAATACCGAGATGTGTGGCTTCGGTTCATGGCCTCTGTTGTAAGCCGCCTCAAGAGCATTCGCATTGACTCGGTACTTCCCGAAAAGGCTGAATCATGCAAAGAGGAGATTGACCGGCTGCTTAAAAAGGCACAAGAAGATCAAAAATGCTTGATCAAGACGCTCCAGGACATATACATGGATAGCAAATACTACGAGCTTATCCCTTTCAACAGGGTATCTCGGAGGATGATGGATCTCTCGGAAGATTGGAACTTTGCCTTCAAGCAATTCGAGGCAGACTTTCTTCCCGACAAAGATATGCGACAGGTTACGATGCTACAGCTGCGCAAAATGTTCTCTGAAGATGATACGTCAAGAGATGTGTTGCCCATCAACGAGGCAGGTATCGACATCGAGAGCCCTGAGGCAGCAGATGATGGAGACGGAAATGGCACTCTTGGAAATTCTGAAGAGACGATGGCGAATGTATTGCCAGAAGAAAAGACAGGATTGGAAGAAGAGACATCCGCGGCTCCTGGAAGTTCTACCGAAGCTGGTGACAAGTCTGTGCCTGTTGATGGTGATGCCTCTGCTACCACTGCCGACGATGACAGCAGCGCTACTCCTGCTCTAGGTTCATCCATCGGGGAAGCATTAGCCATAGTAGCTGGGGTCTCTACAGCAATACTGGAAAATGGCGAAGAAGATTCAACCAAGTCAAGGCCACCTGTCACGCCTACCAAGTCTCCCAGACCAGTCTCTAAAAGCCTACACTCACAGGAATCTGAGTCTGAACGAGGGCCTGACTCTGGCCAAACTGCTGTACCTGGATCTCCGCAACCACGCAGTCCCAGAGAGCACCGGCCCTCGCAGTCACAAGCCAACCCGTCCTCTACCCATACCGCTACCAGGTCACCCACACGCATGCCAACTGAAGGAACTGATAGCGAGCTCAGTCTTTCAGAAAGAATTGAGATCATTCGCAAGGAACATGGTCGTCAGCAAGCTAGCGATGGCTCAGACTCGGATGCCCGGTCTAGACCAGGGCCTCGTCGCGCCATGTCCACAGCAGGAGCTGGCTTGAACCGTTCCTCTGCGACGCAATCTCTGCGGACTCCTCCAAAGGCCCTCCCTGGTAGTCGGGTCACATCTAAAGAAAGCAAATCTGCTTCTGACCGCGCTGCCAGCGGTAGTGGTAGCGGTGCTCAGGAAAGCAGTCAGGATATTCCGCAAGGCAAGAAGTTTTCTGAGCGCCTTGGGCTCAAGAGAAACAAGGCTGGATCAGCAATTCCTCGACCACTTCCCAAGAAAACCCCCAAGGTGTCGGCACTCGCTAAGCATTTTGAACAGCTGAGTCGTGAGTTTGAAAGAGAGCGCATTCGCGACCGGAAGAAGCGTGAAGAAAAGGAAAGGCTGAGACAACCTCGTAGCATGCTGCCGCGTACATCGGCTGCCAACATTGTGGTCTACGATAATGTTAGTGCAGCTGTGGCAGAAGGCGAGCAAGAGCCTGAACCTGAGCCTCCAGAGGTACCAGAGGTCAAGCCAGAATTAAAGTCACGCAGGAAGCTTAAAAGGCCTCCTATGTTCCCAAAGCTCACCAAGGATAAAGGCTCCAATGTAGGTTCTGTTTCTTTGCAGCGGCCTGTGCCAGCCAAAAAGGCTACGACTGTTAGACATGAATCTGCCAAGGCACCCAATAAAGAAGAATCTATCCCCGCCATCACTGACTTACGCCCCCAGTCGTCCAGGACACGAGATACCAAGACGCCTGAAGGTATAGAAAAGGTCGAAGCCAAGCAAGTTCCATCTAGAACTGAGCCAGAAGTCGTTTCGGAGCCGCAAACCCAAGCCGATTCCCAGGCTGAGGCATTGGAGCAACTGCGAGAAGAGACACAAGATCAGGAGCGGGAACCAGAATCACAGGAACCGAATCAAGACTCCCAGCAAGTACCAGAACAAGAGCCCGCATCAGCAGTAGATGGTGGACCCAAGGATGTCGAGGGCTTGGGCAAAATCAGCGATGACGAAGGTGGAAGCGAGAATGAGGCACTTATTGATGATGCGCAGGATGTCGAGCCCCTGCCTGGATACCAAAAGAACAGTCTGTTGAAAATGATTGCCAATTTCTGGGCTGAGCGGTCGTCTAGTGGTTGGGCGCCGCTTGACTTTCCCATCACACCTATGGAGCACATTTTCACAGACTCGGATATCGTCATCCGCGAGGACGAACCCAGTTCCTTGATTGCTTTTGCTCTCAGTTCTTTGGACTACCGCATGAAGCTCGCCGAGAGCCGGTACAATGTTCATAAGCATCTGCATAGCGATGACATCACGGCGGAATACTTTGAAAAGGATCCAGAGTTCTCAGGTGCCGATCCTGCTTACGACCAAGACTTGGAGCGCGAGCTGCTCAGTCCTACCGGCTCACATGTCAAGTTTCAGTTCCAGGCAGGATCGTCCAAGATGCATTGCAAGATCTTTTATGCCGGTCACTTTGACGCAATGAGACGCAAGTGTGGTTTGGCTGAGCGCTTTATCGAGTCGCTATCGCGGTGCATTGCGTGGGACTCGAGAGGAGGCAAAAGCAAGTCGGTGTTTCTCAAGACAATGGATGATCGGCTAGTTCTCAAGGTAAGCTTTTGTTTGTTGCTAGTGGTGATGATTAATCAGATGTCCAGTTCCAGTTCCATGTTTACTAACCTCTTGTTACAGTCTCTATCGGCTGTTGAAACATCAGCTTTCCTAAATTTTGCGCCGTCCTATTTTGGAGTCATGGCTGAAGCGCTGTTCCGCGATCTTCCCTCTGTCATAGCTAAAATGGTTGGCTTTTTTCAGATTTATATCAAAAACCCAGCCACGGGCGTTGACCTCAAGCTCGACCTTCTGGTGATGGAGAATCTCTTCTACGACCGCGCGCCCACCAAGAAGTTTGACCTCAAGGGCTCGATGCGTAACCGTAAGGTTGATCCCACAGGTGCACAGGACGAAGTCCTCCTCGACGAGAACATGGTTGACTACATATACGAATCGCCGCTCTTTGCCCGCGAGCACTCTAAACGCCTGCTCCGGTCATCTGTATATAACGACACGCTGTTTCTCAGCAAGCAAAACGTCATGGACTACTCGCTGATGGTAGCCATTGACGAGCCGCGCCAGGAACTGGTCGTTGGCATCGTGGACTGTATCCGCACCTACACGCTGGACAAGAAGCTCGAGACCTGGATCAAGGACCGCAGTCTGGTCGGCGGTGGCCGCAGCAGGCCAACCGTCACAAGCCCCCGCGAGTACAAGAACCGTTTCCGTGCGGCTATGTCGCGGTACATTCTTCAGGCGCCTGATTGCTGGCGTCTTTTCAACACGCATGAGCCAAGGCTGCGACCACGATTTGAGTTGGACGAAGTATAGGCAGTATAAAATCTTGTTGGGGCTTTTGATTAATGATTAATGATACTGTTTTTGTAAAGAATATGTTTTAGAGGCCTCTTTCCAGTCGTTGTTAATCTCTGCTTGTGAAGAATCTTCATCTTCATGGAGTTGTTGTCGTTGAAATAGGGAACTTTGTGTGACTTGAGCTGAAGAAGCGAGTGCTCCACTTCACGTTTTTAACCCTAACAAGACTCAATGCTGACAACCCAACTACCATGACTTCGTCTGGTTATAGTTACGGAGACCATCTTACCTACTTTACCTTTTGCAGGCCTTGTTATACATTTCGTGCAGATCACTTTTCATCAGTCATAAATAGCAAGCCACTCCCCACGGCTTCATCATGTCAATAGACTTGAACTGGGAGACGATAACAGGCGGTCCGGAGGGAGACGCACTCGCCCTCCGCATCCGCGACTTTATACACGATAAATTCCAAACCGTTCCGCTTCCGCGCTTTCTCAAGTCTGTCAAGGTGCACTCATTTGCCTTTGGCGATATTGCGCCCGAGTTAGAACTCAAAGACATCACAGACCCGCTGCCCGACTTTTACGAAGACAACGCCGATGACTCTGAGTCCGAGGAAGACGAGCAAGACCCTGTCTCGGATTCTGAGCACGAGGGCCGCCGTCGCCCTACGATTGGCGGTCGCGACGCCGAAGAACGCTTCCGCGACGGCCTGTCCATTAACGACAGCCAGTACTGGCGCGCAACCACGCCTGGCGTTCCTGGCGGCACATCCAACATGCACTACTTCCAGCAGACTCACCTGGGCGCCAGTTGGTCCGGCGCTCACACGCCTCTGGCCGCTGTAGCAGGCGCACACCTGTCGGGCCCATGGAATGGAGGCGCCGCCGTAGCGGGCAGCAGCTTCGACGCGGCGGGCGGGCTCCACAAGGCAGGCAGAGGCGCACAGGCCAAGTCGTCGCTAGGCGCCGATGCGGCGCCGGGGAGCCACAGCCGCGCGCCTTCGATTGGGTCGGTGGTGTCTGCAGCAGACGAGGCGCTGCTTGGAGAGCTGCGCGAAGCACGTGCGGCGGGCGACGAGGAGTCGGATGTGGCGGGAAGTCAGGCAGGGAGCAAGAAGAACGGCGAGGAGACGCGGGAGGAGTCGGACAGCGACTCGCTGCCGCGGTATCGGGAGCCGCGGCCAGAGGACGTGCAGCTTGTGTTCCGCATCCGGTATGCGGGCGATATCAAGCTGTTGTTAACGGCGGAGATTCTTCTCGACTATCCGATGCCGAGCTTTGTCGGGATCCCTGTCAAACTCAACGTCACAGGCCTGACGTTTGACGGCGTCGGCGTGTTGGCGCATATACGCAGACGCGTGCACTTTTGCTTTCTCAGTCCTGAAGATGCGCTAGCTGCTGTCGGCCCGGATAGCGTGGAGTTGGATGGAGCGCTTGCCGGGGCGGCCAGTCAGCCGGCAACACAGGCGGGCGCCGGGGCGCATCGGGGGAAGAAGTTTGGGGGGCTACTGCAGGAGATCAGAGTCGAGAGTGAAATTGGAGAGCGTGAGAGTGGCAAGCAGAGCCTGAAGAACGTGGGCAAGGTAGAACGCTTTATATTGGAGCAGGTCCGGCGCATCTTCGAGGACGAGTTTGTCTACCCCAGCTTCTGGACATTCTTGGTGTGATCTCAAGCAAAACCAGACGCATGGGAGAATACAAGTTGGGATTTGTACGATTATGTAATATATGCAGCTATAGAGTACCTGGCACACAGTTCCCTATTCACGTCTCCCCATCGTGCATATTTCATACCAACGTGCGTTTAAAACCATTGTAAGCTTGTTGAATGTCCATTTCAAGCTCGCGGGCCTGGTCCTCGGCAAGCTCATCCGTGGCCTTCATCTGGTTTAACGTGATGAGCCACTGGACAATCTTGCCGCGATTCTCAAAGTCCTTGTCGGTGACTCTATTGACCGACTGTATGACATCGGAAAGCAGCGGGTGCAGCTGATCCTTGGACAGAAGACCCAGCTTGACGGCATCGAGAAAGGTGATGAACTCCTGGGTGGCCTCGGCAATCAAGACACCGTTTGCACTGGTGCTAACGGCGGGCTTTGCCGGGGCTGCCGACGCAGATATTGTAGTGGCAGGCATTCCAACGCGGATTCTTTCAGTTGCTCGCGGTACTTCCAGCTAGAAAGCACAGGGTTAGCGGGTTGATCAAGGTGGCAACCAAAGAAAGCGGCGGCGACGTACATCCCACATGGCCTTGAAGTCGTCCAGGCTGCCGAACTGCGCCGCGATGGTCTCGTCAGCGAGAATCGACTTGTACTGCTTGAGCAGCCGCTCACAGATCTCGGTGTATTCGACCTCGGGTACGACGTCCTTGAGGAAGGCCTTCTCGAGCGCATCGAGCGTGAGGAGAATGCTAAACAGCTCGGCGAGCGACTCCTGCACCTCGCTCTCGGCGCGGGTGGTGGCGAGTTTCACTTCCTACAAGACAGCCCACCAAGTCAGTCTACATTTCTATCACTATACAAAACGCAGCAGAGAGACCGCAGCCGTCATAGCGCCACTCACCTCGTCGAGATTGACAGTGGCCGAGCGAGAAGTGTTGGGCACATAGCTGTGCGGCATGGGCGCATAAGGCTGTTGCGACATGTTGGGCTGTTGGGCAGTTGGGCAGATCTGTAGCACCGCTAAGAATCACATCCCGGCGCACAACAAGAAACCCAGGAGCAGACTGTGGCAGGGCGTGAACTCCCTGAATTGAAATTGGCGCGGCGCTTGAGGCTGAGCTCCCAAACGGACTCGCATCTGAGCTGGCGCGGGGCCGGCAGAATTGCCACTCACCGCCTTTGATGCAGCCCAAAACAGACTAGCGTCAGGTGCGATAAGATAAGAAATTACTTTCGCAACGACCAAAAATTTCAGGGAAAAAAAAGTTCGTCGACACAAAGCAAACATAAGTGCAGCGAACACTTTGAAAGCCGACTTTTCTTTTTCTTTGGATTGCCCTTTTGTTGCGTGCCTTTCTCCGTATCTTTTTAATAGCCACACATATCCTCATATTCTCACAATGGGCAAAGCTCCCAAGGCCACAAAAAAGTTCGAGAAGAACCACCTCAAGGGCGTTCTTGACAACCGCAAGGCCCACGCAAAGATCAAGCAGCGCCAGCAGATCAAGGCCAAGGCGATACAACGAAAGACCCGCGATAATGACTTCTACAAAGGCACCGAAGAAAACAACACTTCTGCTGCGCCGAAGCTGCCGCGCGGCGCCAAGCAGCGCGATGCCAACGTCAGCGCCATGAGCGTTGACGACTTCTTCCAGAGCGGCTTCGAAATCCTCGAGGGCGCCAAGGACAAGTCAAGCTCCCCTAAGCTGGGCAAGCGGAAGCGTGACGGCGCGGCGGCCGCCAGCGACGACGAGGACGATAGCGCTGCTGAGGGCGATGATATCGAGGTTGACATGACCGGCTACAGTGACGACGAGGAGAACGACAATGACGATAACAACCGCGAGATGAGCGGCAGCGACGACGACAACGAAGAAGATGAAGACGAAGGCATGACCCAGCAGGCCATGGACGACCTGGCCAAAAAGGACCCCGAGTTCTACCAGTTCCTGCGCGAAAACGACCCCGAAGCCTTGGACTTTGACGAGGCCGCCGACCTGGCAGAGGTTGATGCGCTCAGCGGCGATGAAGCCGACGACCAGGACAAGGAGGATGAGCAGCCCAAGAAGAAGCGGAAGAAGGATGCCGCCAAGGCCAAGAAGGACAGCGAGAAAAAGGCCCAGCCGGAAAAGGTTGCCGAGCCGGCAGCCGGCAGCGAGCTGACGCGCGACGTCGTGGCTCGCTGGAAAAAGGCAATGCAGGAGACTCACTCGCTCAAGGCTGCCCGCCAGGTCGTGCTAGCCTTCCGCAGCGCTGCCCATCTCAACAATGACTCGGCCGACGAGGACCCGCGCCAGCGCTTCCAGATCTCAGACCCTGCGGCCTTCAACGACATTGTCGTCGTGGCGCTCAAACAGCTCCCGGTAGTCATCCAGCACCACCTGCCTGTCAAGGAGTCGGCTGCCGGTCGCGCCTACGTCCAGACTGAGGGCAACAAGTTCAAGGTCCTCTCGAATCTGCTCAAGACCTACACGGCCTCCATCATGCACCTGCTCTCTACTCTGACCGACGACAAGACGCTCAAGCTGACCATTGGCGCCATTGAGCCCCTTCTTCCCTACCTTCTCTCCTTTAAGAAGCTTCTACGTGCTCTGGTCAAGACTGTTGTGCGCTTCTGGGCCCAGCCTGCCAGCGCTGACACCACCCGTATTGCGTCCTTCATGGTGCTGCGGCGACTGGTAGTTATCGGCGACCGCAGCATCCGCGAGTCCGTCCTCAAGGAGACCTACCAGGGCCTCATTCAGGGCTGCCGCGTCACCAACGCCACCACTATCCAGGGCATCAACCTGATGAAGAACAGCGCCGCCAGTCTTTGGGGCCTGGACCCGGCCGTCGGCTACACCACGGCCTTTGGCTTCGTGCGCCAGCTGGCTATCCACCTGCGCAACAGCATCGTACACAACCAGAACGACGCCTTCCGCATCGTCTACAACTGGCAATACACCCACTCGCTAGACTTTTGGTCGTGCGTGCTCGCCGAGCACTGCAGCAGCGCGCGCCTGGCCGAGGCCGGCGACAAGGACAACCAGCTCAAACTGCTCGTCTACCCGCTGGTACAGGTCACACTGGGCGCTCTGCGCCTGATCCCCACAGCCACATACTTCCCGCTGCGCTTCCATCTCACCCGCTCGCTGCTGCGCATCTCGCGCGCCACCGGCTCATACATTCCCGTGGCGCCCGCGCTGCTTGAAGTGCTCAACTCGGCCGAGATGCGCAAGGCGCCCAAGGCCAGCACGCAGAAGCCGCTGGACTTTGCCGTCAACTACAAGGCGTCCAAGGCGTACCAGAAGACGCGCGTGTACCAGGACGGGCTGGGCGAGCAGGTCGCGGAGCTGCTAGGCGAGTTCTTTGGCCTATGGGCCACCAATATTGCCTTCCCAGAGCTGGCGCTGCCCGTTGTCATCCAGGTCAAGCGGTGGCTGAAGCAGGTCAGCAAGAAGACGGGCGGCAACCGCAATGCCAAGGTGTCCAACGGGCTCGTCATGCTGGTGCGCAAGGTCGAGGCCAACGCGCGCTTCATCGAGGAGAAGCGTGCCAAGGTCGAGTTTGCGCCCAAGGACCGCGCCCAGATCGACGCCTTCCTGCGCGACTTTGAGTGGGAAAGCACGCCGCTGGGCGCGTACCTGGCTGTGCAGCGCACGCTGAAGGCCGAGAAGGTCAAGATGATGGAGGAGGCGCGCAAGGAGGATGATTTGAAGCGCAAGGAGAACGAAAAGAAGGCGCTGGAAGAGGCTGCGGAGGAGGAGGACGACGACGACGATGAGGACGACGAGGAGGATGAGGAGTAAACCAGGGGAATATTCGGTGTTCATTTGTTGCTGTTTGTTGTTTTTTGTGTATTACAATTTCTATTCTGCATTCGCTATCGCTGGTTGTATATCCCGTTTTTTTTTTCATGGATGGCGCCCATATCTTCATCTGCGGTCTGAGATTTAGACTCAATCCAAAAGAAAAGGAAATAAACAAGAGAAAGACTTCTTTTTACAAACGCTGATTCTTGTATGACGCTCGTGATTCCAACCCAAAAAAAAATGCAATAGAACAATATTTTCGAGACCGCAACGGCCACGCTTGCATTGACATTATCATTGTAACCATTCTAAAATTCAAAAGAAAAAAAAAAAACACACAAAAACTCCAAGTAAACCCAATGCCCAAGAAAAGGCCAAAATACAAGTGCCCAAAAAGTCACACACAGATATATCAAGTCCAATCAATCTTGCTCCATGATAACACAGTCAACAGTCCTGCTAATACAACCAAGTCCGCACTCCTCCCCCACCCCTTTCTCTCCTCTGCCGCCTAAGAGTCCCGGATGCCTTCCCACGTCAGCTGCTGGCTGAGATCGACACCCGCCACATTCATGCCGGTGATGCTCATTATGGTGGTCTCGAGCTGTTCCTCGCTCATGGCCTGGCCGGCCTGCTTCTGTCCCTCGAGCACGTCATACAGCGCGTATATCTGATCGTTTTTGGCCTCGAGCTTTTTGATAATGGCACGCAGCTGCGAAGCCACTAAGCGCCGCTCGCGTTTGCCAAGTGACTTGTCCAGCGCGTTGTACCGCGCCTGAAGCGAAGCCAGTTCCATGTTCAGGTGCTCAGACTCGTCCTCGAGCGCCTTGATGACAATTGCTAGCGCGTTACCAGGCGGCTGCGAGGGACGCATTGTCGGGTCTTCAAAGTGGCTGGCAGCTGCAATGGGGATTCGGTCGCTCACCGGGACAGGCCTTGCTACCAAGACGCGTTTCTTGCCCTCTAGCAACTCGGCTGGTGAGATGACGTTGGTGTGGGTAGAAATGCGGGTGCAGACACTACAGTTGCGGCAGCTGTGTTCACAAAGGTCGTCCAGGACCTTGCGCGCGTCGACCGAGAGAGCTGGGCAACCTTCCTTGTCCGCCAATAACCCTGTTACAGGACGAGTGGAGTTTCTGGTGACATCCCTGGCGAGGCCTCGAGTGACGTTTCCAGTGACGTTTCCAGTCACGCCACCAGTGGTGCTGTGAAGGGTAAAGTCGACGGCGTCTCTTGTGTCCAAACGTTGGCTAAACTGCTCAACAAGATTGTGCGTAATGTTCTCCATGTGAGACTGGCCAAGACTCATGTTGGTGAACTCTTGGGTAAGGCTGGTTGACGGCTGCTTCTGGTGCATTCCCTTGCCCGTCTTGGTGTTTGTTACATTCTGCGTGTGGCCATTATCGTCTTCATCATCCATGTCCCTGTGGTCGTCTTCCAGTCGGACAGAAAAATTGCGCGTATTATCATTAGATGGGAAGCCAATGCTGCCACTTTCTGTGTCGTCCTTTTGGGCAGTGGCCTGGGTTGTTTTCATAGAACTCCGGCGCTTGCTGCGTTGGTTTGCTGTCGGTGCTGATGATGTCGCGATGTTCTGCGAGTTCTCATCAGCGCTAGTACCAGTCAAATCAGGAACGTCAAACTTGACTGTGTTGCCGCTCTTGGTAGCCTTTGTCGTAGGTGGCCGCAGAGAGATGCTATCGTCTTCCACATCACCCGTCTCCATATCCTTGAATGACGAAGCGGTGAAATCGACACCCTGTGTTGGCATGTTATCCTTTAGGTCTGTTGTCATGCCAACAGTTTGTGTCTGCTGAGCCAGGTGTTGCTGTCTGCGGGTGATGAGACGTCTGTTGAAGGTTCTTGTGCTCTCGTAGGGAGCCGTATTGTCTTCAGTATGAACGGTGATGTCGGGAACAAAAAAGGCAGAGGTCATGTTTTCTTCTTCGATGCCGCGAGTGAAGGTAGGGCCGCCGGCTGTTCCAGTTATGTCCCGCGCAACAGCAGTTTGGCGTATGTGCTGCAGATGCGTCTTGAGATATTCGACTTCATGCTTGAGCTTTTCGTTGTCGGAGTTGAGTTCCTGAAGGTTACGTTCGAAGCTTGACGCCTGCAAACGGAGAGTCTTGTTGTCGGCAAAGTATTTGTCGTTGTGGCGTTCCAGACTATGGTTATCTTGCTGGTAGACAGCTTTTTCTTCTTCCAACTTGACAATGACCTCATGCAGCCGTTCAAGTTCAACGCGAGCACCCGAAACTTCACCCTTAGCCGAGTCTATGGACTTGCGGAGTTCCTCATTTTCAGCTATGACGAGGCGTGAGGAAGACCGCAGAGACTGGCCTTCTTTCATGAGGGACTCGTTTTCTTTGCGCAGGCTGTTGTTATCTTCACGTAGAGATTTGACTTCTTGCTTGATCGAGGCGTTTTCTTCACGAAGACCCTCGCTGCTCTCACGTAGAGACTGGTTTTCCCGCTTCATGGATTCATTTTCTGTGCGAAGCTTCTTGGTGGCCTCCTTCAGGGCATTGAGCTCTCTCGCAAGAGTGCTATCATTATCGCGCATGTCGAGGGTAGCATCAAGTTGCTTCTGTGTCATTTGGAGCTCATGTTGGCTCATGTCCAAGCGACCCATCAGATCGTTGATGTTCTCGCAAGCTCCTTGAAGTTTCTTCATGGCACGTTCGCGCTCGGTGGTAGCTCCCTGTTTCTCGGCCTCGGCAGCCTCAAGCTTCTTGGTCATTTCCTGAAGGCGGAAACGAAGGACAATTACTTCTTCCTCGAGTTCTAGAGATTTAAATAAGGATTAGCACAACAGTTTTACGCGCAAAGTAAGTAGGTCATGTGCCAGTTCAGAGAGACATACGCTTCTTTTCTTCGAGCAGGCTCTCGTTGACAGACACTTTTTCGTCCCAGTTCTTCTCAAGATTAAGAGTGTTTCCCGAGCTACGGCTCTTCAAAACATCAATCTGACCCTGTAGCTCTTCAACCTCTTTCTGGAGCTCTTCAGCATAGTCCTGAACCATATCATCATGTTCCTGGAGTGCAATAATCTCGTCTCTGATCATATCCATGGAAACAAAGATCTTTTCTTCGTCTTCCGGCACCTTTAGGCCATCGACAACGGCATGACTATTTCTAGCGTGCTGTTGATCGTGGATATCAACAACCTGTCCGTTCTTGACTAGAATGGGAACGCCATTTTTAACAGTACCATCAAAACGTAGAGTCCCTGAAACGAAATCGCCTAGATTAGACATGTCGGGTAAGACAAACGAGCGACTGGTGGATTCCATGGTATCGTTTTCGTTGCGGTTAGTTGTGGCCGAAAAAGAGGCCTGTTCAGGTGCAGACTGCTGTTTTTTAATCTTTTGCTTCGTTGCGGCCTTGACTTCCTTTGAGAGAACATGCTGGGCAAAGTTCAGCTTCCGCTGGACCTTTTGTGGGCTCGAGCCGGTGATGTTGGTACGTGGCTTGCTCAGGGCGGCTGGCATAGACATGCGCCTTACAGGGGTGGGCGAGTCATTCGGTGTTGACGGGCTTCTAGTATGTTCACGAGCCAATGGGCTGCGATTCTGCGGTTGATGGGGGAGACGTGACGGGGGCTGTAAAGTAAGACGGTCGGGGGACAAGTTGAGGATAGAGGAATTGTCGGAATCACTATCTACTCGGGGCTGCATTTCAGCACGGGTCCTGCTGGAACCAGTGAAGGAGCTAAGAGTGAAGTCGTCCATGCTGAAGCGCTTCTTGGCAGCTTTGGGAGGACGGTTTTCCTTAGTCTCAGGGCCCAGCCCAGGTGCAGGCGATGAGGGCGCAGTGGCGGCGGCTCTTTTTGTAGTGAGTTTGCGTGAGTCAACGGGGAGAGGCTTTGGCTTGGGATAAAAGTCGGGCCACTTGTTGTGGATGGCGTCCCAGTCCATGGCGGGCTTGCGACCATTGCCAGTGATGCGGGCGATATCTTCATTGAGCTTTCGGGTGGTTTCACCCTCGTTGTCGGTGATGATGGAGGTCATGGTGGGATCAAGGGTGCCGTGTGATCCGGTCGAGGACGGCGGCGAGTTGAAAGGATTTTCGCGGTTCGCGTTCATCTCGCGCAATATGCGCGAGCGGTAGCGCGTCTCGGGCGAATCGAAATCCATGGTGCGGAGCAGAGTCGTAGATTATCGCGAGTAGACACGCGGGGATGACTCAAGAGGCAGAGGCGAAGGGGCAATGGGCAGATGAGGGTCTCTGGCTGAGGAACAAAGAAAGAATACTCTCTAAGAAAACAGAAGAGCATAAGAAAAGAGGAACAAAGAAAAAGAAGCAAATAGTCACACAGCACCAAGTGCCTAATGTAGCCCGAAGCCAGAAAACTTTGCGCGTAGTCGGTGCAAAGGCGACGAGGGAAATTAGGACAAAGAGGCTACGGAAACGCCAATCTGAAGCGTGATGTTGTGAGGAAGGCATACGGTAAACGGATAGCCGTACTTACCCTGCCGCAGGAACTGTTTGTTGATATCTCGCCAGATTTGGCTTAGCGCGCCGCGACGATGAATTGCAACTGCCAGATAAAAGTGGGGTCTTTCTGCCAGTCCGAGTTTGGCGGTCAGACCACAAGTCTAACGACCCTCTGATGTGTACCCTGGTGTTAGGGTTAACAACGATGAGACTGTGTGGCTGACGACGATATCGAGGGAGGCTTTCAGGCACGACTATGACACGGCAAGCAAGGGGCCTAGATTTCTTGTGCCATGCTGGATGTATGTATGTATGTAACTATATGACTAGTTATACAGTGAGGCTGCATAAATACAGGGACCAAGTCTATTTTCCGTCACATGTCAGTCAGCACGGAAGCGGTTTACGGCGTTTATTTGGACATGTCGAAACCATCGCGAGGAAACCTTAAAGTAACATAGTATCATGTCAACTAGCCCACTATGATAATCTCTCGGCGTACGTCTTCAGCGGCTTTAATGGCCGATGCTTTTGATATTATTCAGCCCGGGTGCCATGGGCAGACTGGCGGCGTGGATGCATGCATACCCCACAGATGACGGGATGTATAAGAGGTATAAAAGCAGGCAATTCGAATCAATATCTACGCATGATTTTGTGTAGTTATCTGTGTGATACACAAACCACGCCGCCCGGCCATTGCCCAGGGTCCCCCACAAAGTCACCGGCATCACTATACGTCAGTCTCGTGATGTCTCCAAGTCTCTGGCTACAAATCCCCCATCCCCCTCCCCCCCGTAGGATTTCCCCAAGCCCAAGATGCCCTGTACTAGTGTGTCTCGATGTGGAGACTGAGTTTTGGAGGATAACTCCTCGACCACGCAAAACTGCACTGCGCCTTTAGCAAGGGGATGCCACGCCCACCCAAACGTCAAAGTGAGGGGAAAAAAAAGCGTCTCACGAGAGCGCATCCTTTTGGTTGCCGCAGCTTGGATCCTTCTGTCTCCTTTTCCCTTGCATTCTATCTCTATTTGTCGATTTTTTTTCGCTTTATTCTACCCACCACCACATAGTTTGCCTCCTCGTACACATCCAATGTAGCACTACTAACCAGCTAGTTTCTATATCAACTCCTTTTGGCCCATTGTTTGCGGCTGTTTTCCTGTTCTCATTTTTCTTCCGCAACTCACGCCTCTTCCCTAGCCGCCTCACATCGCCTGGTCCTTTCGCTCCACAGCATGAGAGACGCCCAGAACCGTTTTATCTGATCGCTTAGTCTGGCCAGGCGTGTTACTATTGACACTCTCTCTTGGAATTTCTCTTGCGTTCCACCATCTTATACCGCCGCTCTGGTTGTTTTCTTCGGTTTGGAGACGCCATTTTACCAGTATATTCATTCCACTATAGCATAATACCGCCCACACAACCCAGACGCTTGACACTTGAACTTGAGTGCGCTGCTACCATCAACAAGAGACCCTCACGCTCTTTAAACCAGGCCCTCGCTAGGGTCATACCCCTGAACCATGCGCTCGCTCCTCATCTATCTTTTCCTCATCTCAGTGGTTGCGCTGAATCTCAAGACAGACCACCGCAACTGGATCAGGACTGTCCGCCGCAAGTACGTCTGCTCCATATTCGACTCTCCGAATGTGCCTGAGGGAGAGTGTTGGCCCTCATCGCCGGCCTCCTTTCTGGAAGATGACCCCATAGAGCCCGTCTCCAATAGCCACCGTGCACCAGCTGCCGCTCTGGATGACGCATTCCATGCCCTGTCCACCATGCAACAGGAGTTCTTCTACTCTGAGCTGGGCACCTGGCCATCAGCAATCGACTGGACTGCTGCCGTGCTGCAGACGCATTTGGCCGGGATGACATCATCTCTGTCTCAGGCCTTCACTGGTCTGGACGTGGCTGAAAACAGCACAAAGTCCAACTTGATCGATCTATATTTTTCGCAGACAGTGGCGTCATACTTTGGTCAGAATCACATCTCAATACGAGGTCAGGTACGTCTCAAGTCGGTAACATATACATAGCACTTCACATCATTCCCCAATACTGACACGCCATCTCTCTTAGGCATATGATGACATGCTCTGGGTTGTCCTGGGCTGGCTGGAAGGCTTGAACCTCATAGACACTCACAAAGCATCATTTTACAACCAGTACAGCGTTGGCGCATCAGGAACTCCCGAACTCAACAAGGCTCTAGAGTCCCAGCTTTGGTATGGTAACTATTGGACGCCATCATTTGCCCACCGTGCGCGCGTGTTCTGGGAGCTCGCCAGTAAGGGCTGGAGCACCGAACTGTGCGGCGGAGGCATGAACTGGAACCCTCACGAACGGGTGTACAAGAACTCCGTCACCAACGAGCTCTGGATTTCTGCCTCGATTCAGATGTATCTTCACTTCCCCGGCGATAATATTACGTCACCTTGGAAGAATTCTGCCGAGCCTACTACCATTTCCGGCCCTCTCTCTTCGAGGGATCCTCGGTTCTTACAATCCGCGGTCGAGGGCTACAAATGGCTTATGAGCTCCAACATGACCAACTCTTATGGTCTTTTTACCGACGGCTTCCACATCTCAGGCCGTAACGGCAGCACCAAATGCGACCATCGGAATGAAATGGTTTTCACCTATAACCAGGGTGTTTTGTTGACTGGCCAGCGCGGTTTGTGGGAGGCAACTGGAAGTCCTTCTTATCTCAACGAAGGCCATGCCCTAATCCAGAATGTCATCCGTGCCTCTGGATGGAGTGTAAAGTCGGGCACTCCCCGCGATGAAATCGAAAATCTGCCTCCTGGTCTCCTCCCGCCCTGGAGAGGCCTTGGTCGCGGCGGCATCCTAGAGGAGATGTGCGACTCAAGTGCTACGTGCTCACAGAATGGCCACACATTCAAGGGCATCTTTTTCCACCACATGACACAATTCTGCAGGCCTCTCCAGGCCAAGGATCTCGATGTCAAGTCCTCCGAATGGTCGCGAGGCTACGACGAAGGTCGCTTCAACAAAATTGCTGACAACCATGCCCACGCCTGTCGGTCTTATATTCCGTGGCTAAAACACAACGCACATGCTGCTCTGCAAACTCGTGACGAAAAGGGCGTCTTTGGCACGTGGTGGAGCGCTGGCCTCTTCAACCTCACTGATCACGTCCCAGTACATGGAGGCGTTCCGATGGCTGCTTCGATGGTGGACTACCGGAACCACCCTATTGCTCGCGCAGGCGAATGGGGCAGTGATGCCCAGTCTAAGATGGTCATTCCAGGAGTTAAACAAAATCAAGACAGCGCCGCTACGATACATCGTCATGAGGATGACAGTAGTCAGTTCCAGAGCGAAGCTTCAAAACAGCATGTTATGGGTGGCCATGATGATGGCGAAGATGCCTCGTCGTTGCGGTCAGGCAACCAGTTCACACCAGGCGATCCAAATGATCGTGGACGTGGACGGACGGTCGAGACACACAATGGAGGAATGGCTATTTTGCGGGCGTGGTGGGAAATTTCAAGGATCTAACTAGGCGTAGGCCGCCATTACTTTTAGAGCGTAGTGATTTGAATGAATTTTTCAGCAGCAACTAAATATACACAGATTTCGTGCAGGTCTCTCTCGTATGGATAATTCGTAGATAATGACCCATGCTAATTCCCTCCCTCTCAGGATTTTGACGCACCCGTTCAACACCAATTTCTTCGCACCCAGAGACTAGCTCTTGAAGCAATGAAAAAGAAAAGACCTGTCAGACGTCCATTACATCCCACCCTACCAATGCGCCCGAAGGCAGACCATATGGCAGGGACGAGATCATCAACACTTCTTATACAGCCAGCTGCTAGCCGAAGCCATCACCGACCGCCGTCTTTGCAGACAGAGCAGAAGTAACCGAGAGTTTTCACTCTAAGGATATAAGGATATCATTCATCAACCAGGATGGACTCTGTAGCTCCTTTGGGGAACCAAGAGGAAGGTCGACTACTATAGAAATGATTCTCTGAAGTATTGTCGCCTGAAGAAGAAAAGGAAAAAGAGAAATTGTGAAAGAAGGGGGAGAGGCTCTGCCTTTATAGAAGAATCATGATCGATAAGTGGAGCCCATAGTTGAAGCCTCAGGCTCTTCACTACAGTGGGGCCCAGTAGGATTCAGTGGGGTCTAATGGAGTCTAGTGGGTTCATGTATCCACACATATTATTTCTCATACTAGCTAACCCAACCCCATTACATCGCGAGTTGTTCAAGGGTTATTACAGACAGCTTCGTTGTGATTTGTTTTCCAAGTGAGAAAGGAATCTCCAGTCAGTAGCAGCGAAAGCTTGACGGCACTTCAAGCAACAACGTTGCTTGTACATTTAAAAACGATAGTGACGATTATCTCACCGCCCTCGGCTCAGAACCAAGAATAAACAGCTAGAAATAGAAATTCTGCGGAAACACGCTCGCTCTAACTAACAACCCAAGCCTGTAAAACTGCACTTGTACTGTACGGCTGTGCCTTTCCTTTGTGAACCCTGCTCCGTCCTGGTTGGGTCTGGCCTCTTCGACAACCCTTGATCAACCTCGCATTCTGTGACCTCCTGCGCCACGAGGCAAGCGACTTTACTCGTTGACACCAAGAGTCTCCATCATCAGTTTCTGCTGCGCGCAGATTCAAGACCTTCAGCAAGCCAAATCAACATCGTCTGCACTATCCGCTCTTCTTCCTGCTGCAAACAACAATCAACCTCCCTCCTTGTGTGGATTCTTAGCCGTGGATCATGCCAGCTCTGCTGTGAGATAATCCCCGCCATCATAGCTCTCTCGCAACCCCCCATCGATATACCATAGCAGGAAGTGCGTCTCTGATACTACACCTATCACTGAAAGTCTTCTGTCTCCCGCGGGCTGCCAAAACAATGGCCTCCCTAGCCTCGGTCAAGGCGTATGCTCGCAACGTCTACAGTCTTGACACCCTCGACACCCGTTTCACGACACCTTCGACCATCTCATACCATACACACCAGATAGAGCTTGACGACCCTGTCGCAAAGCGCGATCACGAAAGCAAATACACCAAGTATCTTCCTGCCACTCCAAGATGGAACACATCCGAGTTTGTCGTGTATCGCATAGTGGTGTTTCTGGCCGTGCCAACGATTTATTGGATTCCGTTCAATGTGTCGCAAAGTAGGTGCACCGGGCAAAGTCGACACTTTGTGCTATTGCAGCAGCAGACAAGCTTACAGGCTTGCGGTCTTCAGTAAACTAACGGCTGTATACTAGCATCCGACGAGCGCTACAGCAAATACTCGGATCTCCTGAAACCTGGCTGGATTCCCGGACGCCAAATCGTAAGTGATTATGCTTGCCCGAGCCAAAGCCTCAGTCACATGCCATTGCAACATCTAACTTTCCGTTTCTTGTGCTACAGGATGTATCTGACTCCCAATACGAGACTTTTCGCGAAAACCTACCCTACATGATCGCTCTCCTTCTACTGCATCCGATTGCGCGTCGTGCGTGGGAGTCCTTCAAGGGCGCCTCAACCACCGGCCTGAGCGCTGTTGAAAGCGCCCGCAGGCGTATGAACATCCGGACTGCATTTGACGCTGCCTTTGCAATCGTATTTCTTATTGCGCTCCACGGGTTTTCCATTTTCAAAGTACTTGCTATTCTGTGGCTCAATTTTCAGGTCGGCCTCAAGATCCCTCGTCGCTTTGTGCCTATGGCAACGTGGTTTTTCAACATCGGGATTCTCTTTGCCAATGAACTATCTGACGGCTATCATTACAAATGGCTTGCAAGCTGGATCGTTGATGAAGCCGCAAAGGATTCTCAGCTGATGGCATTTGCGGGGTGGCTAGACAGCTATGGTGGTATAATGTCCAGATGGGAGGTGTTGTTCAACATCACCGTACTACGTCTCATTAGCTTCAACATGGACCGCCATTGGAGTGCCGGACAGAGTGGTTCAACCATGGTAGAGGTAAGATTCCATCATGAACCCCCAAGAGTCTATATCACATACTAATATTTTAAAGAAGAGGCAAATCGACCCGACGAATCTTAGCGAAAGAGACCGTATTAAAGTTTCGGCTGAACGCGACGAGTACTCCTTCAAAAACTATCTAGCCTACGTCATCTATGCACCGTTGTACCTCGCCGGGCCTATCATCACGTTCAACGATTATCTGTCCCAATGCAAATACAAGTCCGAGACCATTCAACTCGACCGCACCATACGCTACGGCGTCCGCTTCATCTTTGTGCTTCTCGCAATGGAGTTCACCCTGCACATGGTTTGGGTGTGTGCCATTAGCGAGCGCGACCCAGACTGGGCATCATATACGCCTGCGCAAATTGCGCTCTTGTCCTTTGTCAACCTCCATATCATCTGGCTCAAGCTGCTGCTGCCATGGCGATTGTTCCGCCTTTGGGCCTTGGTTGATGGGATCGACCCGCCCGAGAACATGATTCGCTGCGTCAGTGACAACTACAGCACTCTATCCTTCTGGCGCGCCTGGCACCGTTCATACAACCGCTGGCTGATTCGCTACTTATATGTACCTCTTGGAGGTACATCTTTTACTGGAGGCTTGGCCGTAGTGCAGTCGGTGTTCAACTACATTCTTGTCTTTACGTTTGTCGCGCTGTGGCACGATCTCAAGATGCGCCTGCTCATCTGGGGCTGGCTAGTCGTGCTTTTCATGCTGCCCGAAATGACAGCATCGTTCCTGTTCCCACAGAAGAAATGGGCAGACAGACCCGAGGCGTACCGGCGCATATGTGCTGCCGGAGCAGTTCTCAACGTTATCATGATGATCATGGCCAATTTGGTTGGCTTTGCAGTCGGCCTTGATGGGCTGACGAGCTTGATCAAGGGCATCTTCCAGGACTCGCAGGGTCTCGTGTTCCTGAGTATCACGTGCTTTGCGCTGTACTCGGGCGTCAATGTGATGTTTGAGATCCGTGAGAGTGAAATGCGCAAGGGTATTTCCATGAAGTGCTAGTTGAATAATGATGTCTCTTTCTTTTTCCTTTTTTTTCTTCATTTAATTTCTTATGAGTGTGGGCTATGATTTCTCGACAATAGCATGTATTATCAGTAAATGTTATGAGTTTCTCCCTGCCAGATTATTATCTATTTCGGACTCTGAGATGGTATCAGTAATGTAGTAGTTAGAGTTGTTTATAAGTTGAAAGATCTTGAACAACGCAAAGAAATAGCAGGATATCAGTAAAACGCCGCCCTTGCCCCCCTACCCCCCCTTTTACCCCCAGATATGATTGATATGGACGGTAGCTGAATTAAGGTATAAGTAATGACTCAAATGTTAAACGCTGGTCTTGGAGGAGACCTGTGCCGTAATTGCTTCAATGTCCCCAGGTTTCTCCTCAAAAATGTAAGCAGAAGACGTCACATCTTTCTTAGCAAACTTGCCCGTTTTCTTGAGCTTTGTCTCGGTCAGCCAAACTCGGAAGTATACAAGATACTTGAAAGCGAAGAAAACGACAAAGAAGCCGATCCAGATGCCAATTATGTAGGCAATAACCTTGCCAGTAGAGCCTGAGCCATCCGGGCCGGGGTCCAGGAATGTGTAGGGGTAGAAGCCGCGTGTGGCGTTGGTGAAGTAAGCCAGGATCAAGTATAAGATCATGATGATGCTGACCCAGAACATGTGGGCAGATGGCGGGACGGGGGTGCGGGGGACGATGATCTCAAAGAAGGCAAACCCCAGGTTCATGGCATGTTGCGAAACGTTGGACCAGGCCTCGCGAGCAGTAGGGAACCACTCGCCTTCATAAATTATGACCCAGAAAACAACCGTCACAATCACGGGCATGATGCAGATGGTTGTGTAGTAAAAGCGGTGCATGGCCTGCAACAGGCGAGGCCAACGCGCAAGCAGAGGCGTGCCCTGGAGACAGTAAGTCAAGGTGTGCAGCGACGAGAACAGGAAGTAGAAGCACAGGCCATAAAAGGTCAGGACGGTGAAGTAAGAGAGCTCATTGCGCGACAAGGCGCACGAGTCCCGAGTGCAGTTGAGCACAATGATGACGATGCGCGTGGTCAAGATGTACAGGAACTGGCGGGTAGGTGGTTAGCAGGCGGGACTATAGATCAGCACTGAGATCGGCCGGTAAATAGGCCGGACTTGGACTCACAGAGACGAAGCGGCAGGCAAAGAGCAACCACGGCGGGAGGATCCACGACGTCACAAAGCGGTGTGACGGGTCGAACTGCTTTGTGCCGAGTTCGAAGGCATGTTTGAGCCGGGGAGGAATAGGCTTCATGGCTGATAGGCGGATCGGAGGCGATTAGATGAGGGCCGGTATCAAATCGGCTGGAGGGGGCAAGAAACAAAAGGGAAGGAAAAGAACAGCACAAGACTCATGAATAGCAAAGACCGATCAACAGAAACCAAGCGGCGCAAACAACTTCAGCCAGGAAAGAAAGAAAAGAAAAGAAAAAAATAAACGAGGGCCAGCCTCGACTTGTGCGGATGAATGATTGCGCTTGTGGGACGTCACTTCAACTAAGCCGATCGTTTGGAGCAACTACACCAGGCTAAAAACGTCACGCCAACGCACAGTTCAACAGAGGGAAGGAGGATGACAATAAAAAGGCAAGAGCACGACAAAAAAGACTTGCCACTAGCAAACAAAGACCCGGTGAGCCGGGGTTAGCGACCACATCAGGCAACTACCGGGTATATCTCTAATATGGTTTCAGAGGAGGTTCATGGCTTTGTTTTTTTGGGGGTCCAAGTCACGATAGAGCCTTTTTTTTGCTGTGCAGCGTAGTCGAGCAGCTCACGAGCTGAAGGGGCGATTGTAGTTTTTTTTTTTTTTTTCGTTCTTTACGTTTCTGGTCGGCAGCTTTCAAGCCCATCGTCGCGTGTTCAAATGAGACTCTCAGATCAGTCTTGGGTCATGGCTGCTTTCAGTGAAAAAAACAATCCCATCCCCATAACTTTTTTTTCAGTGGACCGAAAACTTGTCCATGCAGTAGTTAGTCTGTTCGTTGAGCAACAAGACGTAAAAGAAATTGTGGCGAAAGTGGGGCCTAAAGCGGAGCTCCAGAGTCTATTCATCCGGATTTTGTGGGGTCCATGATTCAAACAGCAGGCCTTTTTTTTCGTAGCGAGGCATATGTATGCAATGCATGATGATGAGGCTCAAGTTCGGACCTGCAGCTTTGATTCGAGAGAGAGGGAACCCGCTGGACTGCAATGCTGCCTTCTCCCTTGCATTCACACAAGTTGGGTTGGGCTTTTTTTCTTTTTTTTTTTTTTTCCAAACTGTGGTTGCGTTGCCCTCACTTCAAGACACCCAAGCGCTGCTTGCTTCTTCTTACGCGTTCGGGGGTGGGATGACTTGTGCTAGACATACAAGAATAGTTAGTTATGCGCTAGAAGGCAAGCAGGGAAACGGTGGGTGACTAAGAATGACAGACCCTTTTTTTTTTCTTTGTTTCTGGTTCCCTCAAGCACGGGGACACAACACCCAGCATCACCAAAACACCTTGATGACCTACTTCCTCATGTTATACTCTTCTCAATTGCCATCTCCAAGCCGTTACATGTATTCATTTGCCTAGAGCATCCCGTGGGTGGTGTACCCTCTTTTAGGAGAACCCTCTTACTCCGCGGAATACATTGCCGGCTCCCTCCTTTTCCCCTTCCTCTCGCTTGAAGCACAACACAAGTTCAATTAACAAATGGCTGGTCAACAACAACGGTTCTCTGGACGGTCTGGGCTTTTTTCCTCATGCACTCGGCCACCATGTGCTCTGAGCACGCTATTTTTACGCCAGTTCGTCGAATGTTTTTGTGCCTGTCTCATTCGGGTCAACCGTCGACACGCGTTGTCTATTTTGCATGTACATACGTACAAGTATATTAGAAATAAGGTGCAATAACATTGACAATATCAGTGATATAAAAGCAAGTAAATATCAATCGTAATACATAACAATAACATCCGGCATCAGCATGTCACGGCGGCTGTTGACTTTGGCAGTCGATCCATGTTTGTCCACTTGTTCTGACAAAACCGGAGCCTGTGCAACCTACTTTAACCCTTCCGGATATCTCACTCGACCTTTGGCCTTCATTCTTTCTTTGAGCACCGCTCACCAGTATATTCTGCCGTATGTCGCAGCCATGGATGCATGTGCCATCTCCCATGCTGGGAGTAGAAGGGGAAACAATCTAAGATCTCAGGTCTCACGTTTGTTCAATGTTTCGTCTGCCCGCAACTTGCTACTGTTCGGATGACTCTGGAGTAAACAACCCAGTATGAAATGTTTCATCGTGACTTACACGAAACCTGAGACTTTTCTGGCTCTGACTCTATGCATAAAATATTTGACATCTGTTATGTTTGACGTGATGATCTTCAAGTTGTTCAAACAAGAGTTCTGGTATGCGTCTGAGAGTAATTATTCATGAGATGACGAGACTAGAAACCGCCATGAGGTCAAATCATCAGGGTTACATCCAATGAAAAACCCTGGGATACTACATAGATTAGTCATCGTAGATGACCCTTCTAGAACTTCAGTGGAAAGCCCTTGGTCAAGTTCTGCCCCGCTAGTGTCACTCTCATGATTTGCCTCCTCCATCCCGAGACCAGGGCTTGCGCAGGTTCACAAGGGAACATGTAGATTTTGGAGGATGAACTAGAATATCATAATATCGTTCTGTTTCAAGGGACTTGAACTGTCGGAATTGTTCAGGTGCGGAATAGAGCGGCGGGAACAGGTTATGCATGCTGTTCTCTCAGCATCAAATTATAGTGGAGGCATTAATGTGTCGAGACGTTTCAGAATACAAGTTAGGCTTGGGTACAAGTCAAAAGCTTTCTTGGGTTTAGAAAAGCCTTTGAAAGGGAGGTGTAGAAAGAAAAATGGAGCGTTTGAGTACAGTTGATGGAACAGTTGATCTTGCACATGCTCTAAAGGTTATGCCATGCCATTGTTCAGTTATTTCCCGGGCGGCACTTGGGGGAACACAGACAAAAGTGACACATAGAATCTGTGTATGAAGCGTGAACCTGTCTCCGTGCCACACTAAAGCGCAATTTTCTTTCCCCAAGACAGACACAGGTCTGTAAGCATATCAGGATACTGTTTCGGTTGATTGGTTTGGAGACGTGGCTTCATCAAGGAACAGTCCTTGAACATTGTATCCTATATCCGGAGTGTACTACGGGGCCGACGTAGATCACTGCGCTATCCTTTAAACCAGAGATGTACATCTAGTACCCGTGTAGAGCCAGTTAGCTAGATTTAGGGGGGAGGACCAGCAAACCATGATCACACAAGGAGCACTGCTCCCTCCTCTCCCCCCACAGTGGCTGCGTTTTTTTCCGATGGTGGTGGCCGGGGGAGGGGCTCAGAGAGTGGATTAGCATGTGCGATATGTGTGATGTATTATATGTAGAAGCCAAAAGCACAGTCAGAGGTCGTTGGGCGTAGACACATGATTCGTGCCCAAGACCGACCTTTCATGATTGAGAAGAAAAAAGAGACAAGAACAAAAAGGACCCGGACAGCCACGTTGATATGATGGAGCTGGTGTATAATATGCCATTTATAGCGATATGTGAGTTTGGGTGTCTTGTGTGTTCGTAGTGCCAAGAAAGAATGGCCGACGGCTTTAGCTAGTTGGTGGTATTTGACTTGTGTGTGTATATGTGTGTGTGGACAGAGGTTTCCCATGCATATGCTTGTTCACAAATATGTACATACAGAAAATCCTGCATACATAATACAGCCCCGTTTTCGTTTTCTGTCCACCGGTTGTAGAGGCACAAGGGGGGCGTGAAGATGGAAATACGCACCACGAGACATTCCCAGGAAATATTAGATGCTGTGATTGAAATTGATGGTACGTATATTGGTATGTAATGGAGACAAGTCGAAGCTGGTGAGTAGATATAGTTAGTTATGAAGTTCGTGGATAGATGCATGTTCATGTGTGTGCCTACAGTATTTACTGCTCTCGATTGGTTATGGATTACCCATGTTGTAGGCTAGTCACCATCCATCCCATGGAGTTCTAGACTTCTGGAGTCTATGAAAGCCTATGCCGCCTTTTTTTCTTTTTTTTTTTTTTCCGCATCTTGACCCCTTTCGATTTGGACTGGGCCAAAGACGGCAAAGATCAACGGCAACCAAGGGAACAGAGTCTCTCGTGCAAGGAAATGACGACAGCAAAAGAGGAAAAAAAGAAAACATTGCGGGTTTTTGTCGTATTTTATGTGACTGACTAGCTATATATAACCTTTTTTTATACAACTCTTCTTGTCTAGGGCTCCTTTCCGACAGGCAGGATCTTCCATTAGTAGCTGGGCCACTAGTGATACAGGAAGATGTCGAAAAGGGAATCTTTCGTTGCAGTGGATCTACGATAAGCCAAAGGCGTATGAAGCTACTAGATGGGGCTCTTCTTCCGTCTGTTCTAATCTCCAAGGCAATGTGCATATATTTGCACTTGTACAAGTGCGGCGACCCTGTCACTTACTTGGTCACTACGCTAGATACAATCAAGAATGTTAATATCGCAGGCCCCTATTTCTTTTCTTGAATTCTTTTTTCGCTCACTTGTCCTAATATTCGGACAAATTGACGAGTCTGCTGAAAAGGAAATGGACGCTGCGGCAAAAGAGCACAGAATGTGACTGTGATGAGTGTCAACCCTAACAGCAAAAAGAAATATGCACACAAATATTGTATCGATGATCGCCCAGCACTGCCCGCACTGCCCGCGCTGGCTGACCAAAGTTTGCAGTTTCCGTAAAACATCAGACGGTGCTGGCGGTGGAAAAGGGCTCTTGCCTGGCTTGGCGGCGACTTGCCTGCAGTTTCGGGTAACTACGAACTCTGACTAGCCAACTACTCATAGTTAGTTACAGATAGTTGACTAGTTGGGTGTGTGTATGTATTTGTGGGTTTGCGACGGACTTGCGGCGGACCTGATGGCGGCGCTTGTTGGCTTTCTAGCGCCGAATTGCCGCCTGGGGGTGTCTCTGGGTAATTTCCCCTGATTTCGCTGCTCTGCTGGCTTTTTCTCTTGAAGCCGTCGTAGGCTTGGCTGCGCCAAAATCAATAAGTGGTGTCCCTTTACAGCCTGCCCCTGGGTCGTTTTGCTTTCGGTTAACGTCGCCTGCAGCAAACGACAGCGTTCTTCCTCCACCTCTGGATGGGGTCTGTGCCATCAACCCGGACCCGGGTTGCTGCTGGCTTTGTTGATGAGAGCGACAAAGTACGTGTCCAAATAGAGCAAAAAGCCCTCATTCGCAAGAGCAGCCACAAGCGGATTGCGACCTACATACATATGTACACGGGCTTTCTATCTCGTTTACGCCTGCCGCTGCCAGACTCGCCAGGGAAGTACGGCAAGCCAATAGCCATGATAAAAGGACCGGCGCGGACTTCTCGGTGAACCGGCACAAGCAGTCCTGTGTATGGGTGCAGTACCAACCAGGCATCACGAACTCTCTTTGATGCTAAATACTTAATACTAGCGTTGCAGGGTCTGGTATCTGCCCTCCTTTGGGCTGTGCGTACATACATACATGTACTTTCGGCAATATATTTCCGCGTCTGTGCCATGAGTTGTGTGAACGGGTTGGAATGAGGGCGGCAGGAGGGTGCGAATATCGACAGCGACTCTGCGGGTTATTGCCTCTGAACAGACACATGCAGAATGGTTTAGCAGCTGCGGCTTGTGGTGGCTGTTGACTTGACTTGTTCTTTGCACGTATACGGAGTCCTGGCCCCCCTTTTGGCCAGGTCCTTCCTTGTGTTGGAGTGCTAGCCCACAGTTGCAGTAACTGCAGCAGTTCTCTGTTCGCAGCAGCTTCTCCTGTTGTTCGACAGACAGCACCGCAGCAATAATATTGGAAGGAGCCCGGCCGGCGCGCTTGCCCTGTCTGAGCTTTTTTGCTCCTTCTCCCCTCTTCTGTAGATTTCTCTTCTTCCTCACACCCAGTTTGTATTTTACGCCCCTACTCCCTCTCCCCATACCGTGTCATCTGTATTGTGCCTCATTCGATTTTCTTTCTTGATTTTCTTTTAATTCTGCCTTGTCTGCTGTTCGGCCGTTCGACTGTCCGCAAACTGCGTCGTTGCTTTCCATCGACGCCCGTCTGTCTTTGCAATAAACCCGCCGCAAGCCCGTTGTTCCCACTTTGTTGAAGCCTCCCTGGCTGCTGATTGGCCAAGCCCGCACACTCACAGGCACGAGCTTCAAATCGACCAGTCACCACCCACCACCACCGTCTTTGGCCCTTTTCTCACACGCGGGACGACGAGAATAGACGACAAGCCCATTCTTTTGTACATATACATAGAACCACGGCCCCACGGCTCACGGTCCACGGTCCACGACTGCCTCCCCCGCCTCTGCTCTTTACTGCCTACCCTCTCCTCTCTTCTCGTCTCCTCTGCTCGACGGCTTCTGTCTGCCTCTGCTACTTTGGGCCAAAAAAGATCACCCACACTTTGCGCCGTGCTGCATGAACGCCCGCCCGCAGAGCGTCCCAGCTTCTTTCCTGCTCACCCGCTCTCAATACGAACGCAGACGGCCACCCGTGCTGCTACTTGAGTCTCACATCCAAAGCTGCTGCTGTTTGAGCTCTGCTGGCCCCTTGACGTGACGCCGAATTCTGAAGCCTCTTCTGTTTCTGCTTCTAACTACCCACCCGCCATCTGATTGATGGCTTCACTGGCTGGCTGATTCTCACTGCTGACCGTCTTGAGCTGGCTTTGACTGCTCTACTCCTGACCAGCAGCGACTAAATACGCCACGTCTGCGCCGCGACTTGTATTTGAATAACCGTATTGTACCATATTTCAAGAGTTCTGCTTGATACACAAGTAAGCCTGTCGTCTTGTTGTGTACTAGTACGACCTCTGATTCTCCTCCATCTGGCGCCACCTAATCCGCCTGTCAAGATCCTTGTGCGTAAAACAGGCCGCTATCGTGGTCTTTAGAGCTCGTGTTTGACGCTTTGAAAATCTTGTCAAGCCCTGTCTGTCAAAAAAAGTAAACCTTCCATTCCTCAGGCGGCATCCAAAGGTCTCGGTTCTTGAAAGAACCCTTGTAGGGCAGATTCCCTTTCGTCAGGCCTCAAGACATTTGCTGTCTCGACCTGATAAAACGCCTCCCTCCGAGAGAGCTATTTCCAAACCTCAACACTTGGCTTCAGTTCTAGAAAACGGCGACACTTGCTATAATAATCTAGACTGGCGTTATACTTTCGAGCGAGCACGAGTCGTTCCGAACTGCACTTCCATTTGGCATCAATACGACAGCGCCATCGGTGTTTTCCGTGCAACGTAACCCCCCGTCGTCTTCTTCGCTACACAAGTAAGTTAAGCTGCTTCTCCTGTTGTATTACCTTTGCCCTTTCCATACGACCTGGCCTGCCTGGTGCTGGCCAAAAAGCCTGTCGCAATATCTTGCTCCTTGATATCGCCAGCTCGGCTTGTTGTGCACCAACTGCTTCGCGTTACATTGCATTATACATCCTCTGAAAGCACATGTGGCCCGCCAAAATTAAAAGAAATCGAGATAATAAGGCCAGGCCTGCCTTTTATTTACCACGGCTGGTCTCGACTCGATTTGACTTTAATCATGGTGATTATTCCTGCCCTGGTCGGCTTAGTGCATACTACGTTGAGCTGTGCATTTAGCTGTGGCTTACACGGACCATAATGTTATCATCTCTCCCCCAAGACCAGGCAGATGATCCTGGTCGCCAATATAGCGCCCTCAGTTAATCCCAGGGTCTTTTTTTTCTTCCTCTTCTCTTTTCTCTCTTGCCGCACTTTTCGCTGACGTTGGCCCTGCTCTGGAAGCTTTACAGTATATAGATCTGCATGACCCAGCCTGAGCCTGCGTTCCTTTAAAAAGCACCATGGCACCCTACGACATTCGGTCCATGGCCCTCGAAAATCTCCCTTTTGTTCTGGTAGAAAACGACGACAACGATCAAGGCTCGTTTATGACTTTTCATCTGCAAAAAGACGAAATGGAAAAACACTACCACCACAATGACCCTCATGGGGAGTACATTCCTCAGCCGCCTCATGATTTTGATGATCACAACGACCTCCACAATGACACCACACATCACCAAGAAGAACAACAACAAGACCCCGGAGCACCGAGCCACCCCATCCGCGAGATGCAGGCTGCTTTCTCGGAGTCTTTGATCGAAGCCACCAACAACCCCGAACCCAATAAGCCCTCTCTCCGTGAATTCGACCCCAAAGTCCGTCGCCAACAACTCATCGAACAACCTAAAAATGAAGATTTGCCTTACACAAGATGGCGCTATCGACCGGGGCAGAAGCAACACGAGCTGTGGAAGCTAATGGCGCAAATTTCCTTTGGCGTCTACCTGCTCTTGAATGGCAGATCCAACAGTACGGACCAAGTCATCACCATTCTCCAAGGCCACATTGACGATATTGATGAGTTCCTTGAAGTCTCACTCGAGGATCTCTCAGAGGCAGCGCGTGACCTCAACAGTCGTATCCAGCATCTCTGCCTCCCCATGGAGAATCGCCAGGTTTTCGAAAAGCTTCTTGAAGACCGCAACTTCCGTGCCGAGCTCATGAGCGGTAGTGAGACTATTGAGCATGTTATTGCAAGAACAACACTGTTCCTCGACCAGTGCGATGACGACATTTACAACGGCTTTAGTGCAACAAAAGCCTTTAGCGGTTATCTCGACAGTGAATCCCAGGAGAACTGGTCCGAAGAGCGGCCGAACGTGATGGGCATCTTTGAAGCAATGGTCAACAACACCGATGGTTGGCAAAAGACCTTTATCACGTTGGAAGAAAAGGCCAAGGAACTGAATGAGCTTATTGTCAACCTAACCCAAATGGTAGCGGACATGCAGCGTATCGCTGCTGAAGTCAGCAGAAGGACTTGGGTAAGCTAGTCCCGCCCCGTCACACAAAACAAAGGCAAAAAAGACCATGACTAACACTAATATACACAGATCTCCATTGAGCCGTTTTCTGGCCCTCAAAGCAAGGCGGCATCTCACATGTCCCAAGTCTCTCAAGCATCCTATGCCTCTCCTCCCTCATCATTCTCCAAAGATAACCAAAGTGTTCGCTCTCATGGCAGCATCCCACAGTCCGCAACTAGACCAGCACCATCCACTTCGTCCATGTCACACCACCCCGGTGAAGGCGCCCTGACGCCTCCTCCCGACTCGCGATTCAATGCACACCTTGGATTTGATGACAGGCTGTCTGGAGAGAACGAGTCTGATCTGGAGGCTGATGCGATCGCAGCGTCGCCAGACAATGAAGCCTTTATGCTTCAACCTCATGTGTATACACCTAAGCTGAATGGCCATGAGTCTCCCCTTTCACCCCCAGAGAGTCATGCCTCGCCAACTCCACAGGAGCCTGAAATGCTCCTCTCAGACAGACGGTATAGCAAGAACCACCCCACGATCTCGATACCAACATCGCATGAAAATGCTTCCAGAACCTCCTTGAGGCAACGCGTGTCGCTCAAGGGCCATGCGCCAGACCATATTCATATCCCACCCCACCGACAAACATCCGCGCCTATAAACCCATACCAACGACAACAACTCCAGCAAATGCAGCAACAGCAGCGTATTTCTGACTCTGCCTTCAGTGCTAGCATGGAGCACCACTATTACAACCAACCAACTGCTTCTATCCACAGCGACATGTCAGCAGGCCTGACGCCCCCTCAACTTCTCATTCCCTCGCCCCAATCTGAGGTGCAACAGTCCTACCACCCTGTTCTTGCTAGCCCTCATTCTCCTCTCCAGCAAAGGCCTCATACATCCCACAACACTCCGCGATTCATTCCCAACACCCCGCAAGAACCGCTTCCGCCTATGCTCCCGGTCCAGCGCCAGGTCCCCTCCCGCGCCGGTGGTGGTAGCACGATGAGCGTTGCCACGGCTATGACTTATGACACCACAAATTCCGATGGACCCCAGCGCCAGGTCAAGAAGAAGAAGAGCAAGTTTGGCTGGCTGAAGAAGGCCTTCCAGCTGGATGAGGAGGAAAAAGCAGCTTTTGAGGCCCGCCGCCAGATGAACGCGCGTAACCTATACTATGATGACCGCAGCTCGCAGTTCTTGGACGGACGCAGAATCAAATGATTGGGCTCTGCTCTCCACTTTCCCTCCCATCAACCCACTTAACGAACTGCCATTACTGGTGTCTACCACATCGCATTGGCCCCCCCTACCATGTCATTCGTTACTGATTGATCTCGAGGTGGTGGATACTTTTTTTTTTTTTTTTTTTTTTGGTAATCCTCTTTTATTATTCCTTTAGTCCTCACGCCTTTGATCTTGTACTCGTTCCTTTGAAGCCCGGAGCAATGTTATTTCATTTGTCATGTTTCCTTCTCTATACCAATTCCTGTCTGCATACTACTTCTCTACTTGTCTTCACATTCTCGATTTTCTTCATTGGTACATACATAGCCCTCTGATTTCTCACCACGTAATGTACATTTATGCCTGTCTTTTGGTTTCTCTTCTCATTCAATGCATTCTTATTGTTCAAAGTATGTTCTGTGTGTGTATATATATACATATATGAACTATCAAATCAGTCATTTAGACTTGGTGATGTGTGGTGGTGAATGTCTCAAACTTGTGATTTTCACTCAATTTCACCAAACCCAAACGCCTTGACACGACTGAAAATGAATGGCTTTTCGTTTTTCAGTGGGAGCTCCGACCACCGCTGAGTGTCGCAGTTATAACTCCAGAAACCATTCCAGTTGATTTTGTTGTTGACCGCTACCTTCCCCGACGAACGTAGTGCCAACTGTGTCATGTACGTGTATTTGGGTACAATGCCCTCTGTCTCCACCACCACGTCACCGTCCACCTCAAGCGGGGCCTTCTCCTCGTTATCACCGTTCACGAACCGTCGCAGCGGGTTCTTCGCCAACGGATCCGCCATGCGCCAGCGCCCGCGCAGCAAATGTGCTACCAACGGATGTGTGCTATGCACATCCTGGTCAACGGGACCGGTGCCCACGCGGGTCAGCACCGGCACAACGACGGCCGGCTCCTCGGTCGTCAGCAGGCTGATTACGGCTCCGTCACGTAGGAAGCGCAGGTACCGGAAGTATGTGACGACGTGCACGGGTGTCCACATGGTCTTTTGGTCGGGTCCCGTCTGTCCATCGCGCAGGTAGTTGACGCGCGAGATGTAGCAGCCGTTGAAGCGCAGCCGCGGGCGCCAGCGGAATAGGCGCCGCCACGAGCCGGCGTACGGCTTTTGGGTAAGTAGTGTGGCGCAGACCTTTTCGGTGCGCGCGAGCCGCCGGGTGTTGGTATGTTCTTCGTGGTGCTGCTGCGCAGTGGCGCTATTGGACGGCAGCTGTGTTGCAAGCGCGCCGCTTATGGTCCGGTGGAAGGCGTAGTACATGCCGGAGAAGCCAAAGCGGAACGACAGGCAGGCGGAGCGCCAGATGCGTTCTTCCGTGGCGACGATAAATGCCATGCGTTTGCAAACTTGAGCGAGGCGGGCGAAGTCGCCGATATCGTCGGCAGCCACTTGCTCTAGAATGGCGAAGAGAATTTCATAGGGGAGTGAGGCAATTGGGCATGGCGGAGGTGGCGTGCCTTCGATCACCGGCGGAGCAGGCTCTATCTGTAAGTCTGCGAAGCTAGAGAGGAGCTCGTCCATGGTCAGTATGACAGCTGGTTCTGTCTCCTGAGAAGGCTTTGGGTTTGCCTGAGATGTCGATGCTGATACTTTGAGCTTGGCAGGAAAGTGCTTTTGGCGGTAAGCCTTATCGACGGCACTGTCCATCTATAGATATTGTTAGCAGTGTACTTCTTTCGAATGTTTCACGCAGATCTCACCTTGAAGGCTTTGCGGTACAAACTCAAGCTGTCACCCAGGTTGCCATGTGCCTCCTTTTTGATAGCCGCCTCGAAATGGTCTAGGGCCGAAACCAGTTCTGGCTTCTTCTTCCTCTGCGACTCATACTCAAACAGCGACGCGCCAAAAGCCGGCCCTGCATGGTCCTCCTCGTCAGAAGAGGATTCGACGTCTTCAATAGGCGCCGGTTCTAGTACCACAGAGGGATTCTGAGCAACATCAAGGTCAACTTCCTCCTTGATCTGCCTTTTGGCCGCTAGCGGGCGCGAGTCGCCAGGTTGCTTGTCGTTGGAAGTGTCGTCTTTTCTTGTCTCAATCTGGAGATCTCGTAGCCACTGTGACCGGAAGTCTTCAAGCTCGGAAGACAGTGGCTGCGCTGCTTGGGATCTTGACGACGCCATTTCAAAGGAGAGAGGCAAGGAGCTGGGAGGTGGACGGGAAGAAGCGAGGGATGAATAACTGCGGCGTTTTTAGTCGGTACATTGAAACTTCTAGAAAAAGGCAGGTTCTCCGATTATGTGAAGTCAAATAAAGTCAAAGATAGCATGAACTAGAACAGAAAGAACCACATCTCAAGATTTATAAGTAGATGTCCAGATGTACACCGGAGGTTCCCAATGGCGGTCAGAACGGAGTGGGGCTATCTTTCTTATCGTCGGCATCCGCTTTAGGCCGTGTACAGGGACAGATCACTCGCCGAGCCTAATTGGGATATTGCGAACTGTACGATCCGGTTAATAGTTGTGATTGAGATAAAGAGAGCAAGAGTTATTGCTAAGCATGTCAGCCACTGGTGTGATATCAAGTCCCAACCACAAAGCCAGCCACATCACGTGACTACATACCCTTACCTGCTGTCCCTGGATGTACATGAACCCGTATCCTACTCCATAGACCCGAGCCGACGCCAGCCCCGAAACTAGACTTGGCCGAACTTTTTCTCTGATCGAGCACAAGCCTCCAAGACCCAAGCTGATGCCCCCGCCCAAGACGGCACAACCGACCAAGAATACCAAGGAAGGCTACGACTTCTCCCCGCTTCGGAAGGCAGCCGCCACCCGTGACATCCTGGTGTACTCAGATGGCTCCAAGCTTGATGACGGCCGCACTGGCTGGGGATTTGTCATCTTCCAAGGTGGCCATCTGCTCGGAAGCGGACGCGGCTCCCTTGGGACGAATCACGAAGTCTATGACGCTGAGATAGCGGGCGCGCTGTTTGGTTTGAGGATGGCCCTCTGGACCCCCTGCACCTACTTAGCCGACAATATCCTGGTGATTCTAGACAACCAGGCCGCTCATGACTGCCTCCTCCCCGGGGCCACACCGACAGACACCAGCCAAGACCGTATCCTTGAGTTCCACTCACTTGCTAGCACTTGGCCCAACCGACACCGCTACCCTCGAGTGCAAGTGGGACAAGTCCTCCCGTTCTGGGTTCCTGGACACAAGGGCATTCCCGGCAACGAAATGGCTGACACCCTGGCAAAGAAAGGCGCGTCTCTGACTCCACCACCCGACCTAACCCCCTCCATCGCCCACGTTCACCGTGTGGCACGCGAAAGGCTACGCGTTGCGTATGCAGAATGGTGGGCTGTATCAGCCCCCACGTCATATAAGGACCTCGGGCTCACGGCGGCCCTGAAGGCCCCATTCGAACTGACAATGCCCAGAAGGACTCTTGACTGGCTGCTCGCTGATCGTTCCCACCACGGGGACTTTGAAGAATACCACGAGCGTATGAACCACGTCAACTTCAAAGCCACTTGCTCATGTGGGAAACGCAAAGACCCCCTCCACTTCTTCTTCTGTTGGAAAGGCAAACGTCTGTCGAAGGTCTTCGCCAGGAGGCCCATGCACTCGACGATCGACGATGCCCTAACCACGAAGCAGGGCGCACATGACTCCCGCAGGTTTGTCGAGGAAACAAAATTCTTCGTAGATATTTGCCCGTAGCCTGTAGCCTGTAGCCTTGTTTTGGCGGACGGTAGGAGAGAAAGCTCAGCCAGGATAGCGCTGCTTGAGTCCCCTTTCGCTCCTCAGTTCCGACCGGGTTTTCCTCTTTTCCCGGGGTAGATGTACCATATAACTTTTCCTTTGTTTTCCGGACCTTCATCTTGGAGGGATTTTCGAGGACCCTAGGGTGCCTCGACGTCTAACGATCCAATAGGGTCGGGTCCACGTGACCCACAGACAGACGTAAAACGCAATAATAATAATAATAATATTATTATTGCGTTTTACGTCTGTCTGTGGGTCATAATAATAATCCTACTCCATAGAACTTGTTGCGAGGCGCTCAGGGTTACCCGGTCACGTGTTATCGGACACATAACCAACATAGGCCAAATGATTGGTGAACCCCTCTCCTCAATGTGACTCATGGAGTGCGTCCAACTGAACCCAGCCCGTACCTATATAAAGGGTACAAGCAGGTACTTAGATGATGAGGACTATGAGGTTTTTTCTCTGTCGTGATTTTGTTAGCTTTAGTTTTATTTGCTTATAATACATATTTTCATCAACTTCTACAGAACTCTCTCTCAAATATACTCAATTTCCACGCAAAATCTCAACAGGTTATGAGCCCTCGCTTTCACAAATCAAGGCACCCTCTAGTTATCATGATACACCATCCGCTCGGTGCATATGCGAAAGCATTTTACATATACAGATTTCTTTTCCTCCCACTACTTTCCTCCTATTTTTCTAATTCCCCGCTCCAAGATGGTCAACAAGACAATTGTCAAAGGTCTCACCATCGACGCCAAAACCGTCGCGCTCTCTCGCACGTGGTTGTCGAACCTGGAGATAGATGTCCCGCTTGAGGATGTCGAGAGGTCGATCGCGAAATACAACCTTCCAGAGATTGGGCAAGTTCCCTTTGCAAAATGGATGAAGACCTTCGAGAAGATCCTTATCATGTCGAAAACCTGTGCTCTTTTTGTTGGCGATGACTTGGTTGACATGTCCGCCCACATGCTGTTTGCCCAGGGCTTCTGGTCCGACATTCTGAGAAAGTGTTCCAAGAGAATTAATTCTTCACAAACAGCGAGTCTGAAGCAGATGCTTGAGAAGATCTTGGCATCAGCGACAAAAATCGACCGAGCTACGGCTGCTGTTCGGATTAGGGAACTCATGTTGGTGCAGATGAGGAACATCCACGACCTTCCCAAGGTCATCACATTCATAAAGGATTGCGTTGCTATATGCGAGGCTTATGTGACGAACCTGGGAGAACTGCTGGCTCTGACCCTCCAACCGATACTGTCGCCGATCGACATCAAACTGGCCGAAAGAGTTGACGACTGTACAACCGTCGATGAAGTCCTTGATACTCTGGACGATCGCGCCTACTCACTAGTAAAGTCGACTGGGCCTGTCCCTAGCTGTGCCGGATGTGGGAAGGATGGGCACCCTGTTGAAGAGTGCAGGAGACGCTCCCGGAAGGGGAAGAAAAAGATCAAGGCGAAAGCCAAAGGAACTGTGAGTTCTTTTCGTAGAGTGGAGGCTTTCCTAGTAGATGGTGGTTCAGATCACTCTATCCTCCCTGATCAAGATCATGTTTCATCCTATGTCCCAGTCACAAGTTATGTGAATGTAGTTGGTGACAAGCATGTTCGAGTCCTAGGTAGAGGTACCGTCGAATTTCTTGGCGATCAAGGAGTCATAATTAAAGTATACAATGTGCTCCACATGCCTCAACAAGAAGCTATCTTTTCCGCCGGAGAACTTCTCTCCATGGGATACATGCTCGAAACACTGGTTGATAGAATTACACGTCTAAGTAACGACAAAGGATCAACACTGACCCTCACGTTCCGTAACAAAAGGATCTGGTATGACATACCAACTCCCAAGGTTTCATCCTTGAAGGCCGACCGAGACTGGCACCGTGCCTTTGCACACATCAACAGCCACTACGTACAGCGCACCCTCGCCCATTAATTATTGCGAGAGAAATCACATCATCCCTTCTGCATTGCCTCCACATCTCACACATATTGACGTCACCAGTTGGCGCTGCAAAAAAGGGTCGCAAGTGCCGGATGGAAAGAGGATTGAAGCTTTTGGATTTATATCTTCAAAACGGCGGTGTGCGTCATCTACGGCGTGGATGGCTTTGAATTCAATGAAATCGAGTCACGTTGCTGGTCAGTTGTGTAACCCCAAACACTAGATGGAAACGCCACACTAGGTCTCGCCCGGTTGACTTCACAGGTTATGAGGACCATCTCGATTCAGTAGGGCTGGGCCCACGTCACCCAGAGACAGAGGTAAAACGTAATAAATATGGGGACCGTCCTGCCGTGAGGGCGCCTTTCACCGGGGCCCCCTTCCAGCAACCAGACAGAATTTGAATGCCGCGTATGGTGGGTGCCGTTCTCTGGGCAACGTCGCGGATATGTGGCACGAAGGACAGGTTGCGTGACCATCGCACGCCGAGCCATCGTAGGGTGTCCTTGGAGTCTATGGCGTCTAGTGAGCTGCCACCGGGGAGTAGAAGACCCGGGTTTTGGCAGTGGCGTTTGCGCGTCATGTGGAGGAGTTCCGACTTGGCAAGGCCGAGAATCATGCCGTTCCTCATACGCCAGTTGTTGACAATGCTGAGGGTATGAGACAGTACCGAGCAGTTGGCTGCCAGAGACGAGTCTGAGCTGACCAGGCAGCCGTCGTCCGCATAGCCGCGGAGGCAAACCGTCGTCAGCGTACCGCCTGCGCGAGGGGAGCTGAGATCGAGGTGATGATGATGAAAGTCTTTATTTACCTGTCTACTCGCGAGGGATTCTCGACATACGACAGGGGACTATTTCTAGTACCAGGAAAAATACATAACAGAAGCAGAAACCAAAACCTAAAACCATGCATACAGAAACCCCACAATCCAAAGTATAATGACAGGAGGTCTCCCACCTGCCCAGCGCAGAGGCTGTACTTCGTCCGCGTGGCCCCAAACAAGACCCAGAGTCCTGGCCTCACCGCCGATGTAGTGATAAAAATATTTGTGCAAAATAAGAAAAAAAAAAGGGGGGTTGGCGGCGTATTCACGCCAGAGGGTTGGCAGCGCGGTTGCGCGAAAAAAGATTGGGCCCCAGAGGCTAAGCTGCCCCGGGCAGGGTCGGACCAGACGGTGGAGGGTCGGGCGGAGGGCGAACTGGGGAGTCCCCTTCCTGCGGGTCCGTTCCCGTTACCGCACGGCGGTGTGCTAGAAGCACCGGAGGACTCTTGGCCGCTTTAGATGCCAGCCAGATGGCTCCACTCTTGGTGGCTATGAGCTTCTGGAAGAAGCCCTTAGCCATCCGTTGAGGGTTGCGGGGGCAGGTCCAGATGTGCTCCGGGGTGGTCTCAGCGTCGCAGAGGGGGCAGGTTAGCACTGCGTTCAAGTGATTGAAACGGCGGTGGTAGTCTGCGTAGTCTCCGTGACCAGAAAGTGCTGTCAGGACAGCGCGGGCGAGCTTGCGCTCAGTGTCGTCAAGAAGGTTTTTCCAGGCCTTCTTAGGAGCCTCGAGAGGTCGGCTCAGGTGAGGTCTGTTGGCACAACCTTCATTCGACCACCAGGTGCGAAACTCGGTGGTGACGCGGGCGCGGAAATGGCTGCGGGCCCAGGAAAGGGACATTCCTACGGGCGTGTAGGCCCTCTCGGCGCCCATCTTGGCTTGTCGGTCCGCGAGCTCGTTGCCCCAGACGTCGGAGTGCCCCGGGACCCAAATCACTTCCACAGCGGGGGCACCATCTGGCCACGGTCTAGGACCTGGGTGGTCAGGGCTTTGGCCAATCCAGTCGGCGCAAATCGTTTGGGCCCTCCGGAGAAGCTCTTCGGAGGTGATGATGATGAAAGTCTTTATTAACCTGTCTACTCGCGAGGGATTCTCGACATACGACAGGGGACTATTTCTAGTACCAAGAAAAATACATAACAGAAGCAAAAACCAAAACCTAAAACCATGCATACAGAAACCCCACAATCCAAAGTATAATGACAGGAGGTCTCCCACCTGCCCAGCGCAGAGGCTGTCCTTCGTCCGCGTGGCCCCAAACAAGACCTAGAGTCCTGGCCTCACCGCTGATGTAGTGATAAAAAGATTTGTGCAAAATAAGGAAAAAAAAGGGGGGTTGGCGGCGTATTCACGCCAGAGGGTTGGCAGCGCGGTTGCGCGAAAAAAGATTGGGCCCCAGAGGCTAAGCTGCCCCGGGCAGGGTCGGACCAGACGGTGGAGGGTCGGGCGGAGGGCGAACTGGGGAGTCCCCTTCCTGCGGGTCCGTTCCCGTTACCGCACGGCGGTGTGCTAGAAGCACCGGAGGACTCTTGGCCGCTTTAGATGCCAGCCAGATGGCTCCACTCTTGGTGGCTATGAGCTTCTGGAAGAAGCCCTTAGCCATCCGTTGAGGGTTGCGGGGGCAGGTCCAGATGTGCTCCGGGGTGGTCTCAGCGTCGCAGAGGGGGCAGATTAGCACCGCGTTCAAGTGATTGAAACGGCGGTGGTAGTCTGCGTAGTCTCCGTGACCAGAAAGTGCTGTCAGGACAGCGCGGGCGAGCTTGCGCTCAGTGTCGTCAAGAAGGTTTTTCCAGGCCTTCTTAGGAGCCTCGAGAGGTCGGCTCAGGTGAGGTCTGTTGGCACAACCTTCATTCGACCACCAGGTGCGAAACTCGGTGGTGACGCGGGCGCGGAAATGGCTGCGGGCCCAGGAAAGGGACATTCCTACGGGCGTGTAGGCCCTCTCGGCGCCCATCTTGGCTTGTCGGTCCGCGAGCTCGTTGCCCCAGACGTCGGAGTGCCCCGGGACCCAAATCACTTCCACAGCGGGGGCACCATCTGGCCACGGTCTAGGACCTGGGTGGTCAGGGCTTTGGCCGATCCAGTCGGCGCAGATCGTTTGGGCCCTCCGGAGAAGCTCTTCGGAGGTGCCAGGCTTCGCGCCCCATGTCGTGAGGCGGTACACCGCGGCGAGGTTGTCGGAGCAGACCCAGACCTTGCGGCACTGTGGTTTCACCCACGAGTCTACTTTTTCCAGGGCTCTGGCAATGGCCATCACCTCGGCGTCATGAACCTCGGCGTGGAAAGGAATCGGGCAGTTGCCCGTGTCCAGGACTGTCCCGTCCCGAATGATCGCCCACCCAGCGCCGACCCGGCCCTCTCCCAGCTTGGATCCGTCTGTGTATATCCAGAGGTCCGAGGGGGAAGAGGAGCGTACCAAGGCTAGGTGCGCCGCAGCTGCAGCCTTCTTGTCACCCTGTAAATGGGGGCGAGATGATGCAGGCGCGCCCGTGAAGGGGGCCGGGTAGTTTGTGGCCAGGCTGTGCGGGAGCAGCATCTTGAGCCTCCCTATTCTACCCCAGTTTGTGGCTATCGTTCCGAGCGGGTGGTTTGGCTGCGCGAGAGTGGCCCTAAGTCCGGCTGAACCAAGGCGGCTGTCCAGGACAAAACTCATTGGCGGGAAACCGGACGCTAGGTTGTATATAGCACATGGGGTTGTGCAATATAGCGGGAGTGCCGCACGAAGACCTCGGCGGACTGTGCGATCCAGGAGTGCCACGGCCTGTTTCAGCCCACGGGGTTGGCTAGTTGTCCCGGCTCCGTGGTTCCACCAGACGGCGGCGGCGTAGGCGAGCTTGTTCACCACACAAGAGCGAACTGCCGTGAGGGCGCCTTTCACCGGGGCCCCCTTCCAGCAACCAGACAGAATCTGAATGCCGCGTATGGTGGGTGCCGTCCTCTGGGCGACGTCGCGGATGTGCGGCACGAAGGACAGGTTGCGTGACCACCGCACGCCGAGCCATCGTAGGGTATCCTTGGGGTCTATGGCATCTAGTGAGCCGCTGTCAGGGAGTAGAAGACCCGGGTTTTGGCCGTGGCGCTTGCGCGTCACGTGGAGGAGTTCCGACTTGGCAAGATCGAGCATCATGCCGTTCCTCACACACCAGTTGTTGACAATATTGAGGGTGTGGGACAGCACCGAGCAGTTGGCTGCCAGGGACGAGCCTGAGCTGACCAGGCAGCCGTCGTCCGCATAGCCGCGGAGGGAGCACGGGAGGGCCATCCTGAAGAGTGGTGCCATGAAGAGCATGAACAAGATGGGGGAAATTGGCGAGCCTTGGGGTAGGCTCCCTCCTGTGGGCTGAAGGAGATCGTCAACGCCATCGAGCACCAACGAGGCCTTGCGGTCCGAGAGGAACGAGGATACCCATCGGCATGTCTCGGCCGGGCAATCCAGGTCAACTAGACGTTGTACCATGCGGTGCGGCTGCACTGCATCAAAAGCTCCCTTGACATCGAACGTCAAGACTGAGGATTCCATCTGGCGGTCCATGTAGTACTCCAGAGACTCAACCAGACTCAGACACATGTCTTCAGCGCTACGCCCAGGCACCGCCCCAGCGTAGTTGTCCCCAATGTGTCCCTTCTCTAGGGCCCAGAGCGAGAGTCGGCGGGCAACAATCCTTTCCAAGCACTTGGCCAGAGTTGGCAGCAGCGAGATGAGCCGGTAGGAACGCGGCGACGACCGGTCCTTCTTGTTTGGCTTGGCGAGGGCAATCACCTTCGCTTGCTTGAAGGGGGAAGGGTGGAGTCCCCAGGAAAAACTGACCTTGAAAAGATAAGTGATCTGCTTCCCCAGAGCGGGCCAGGCTAGCTTCAGGGCGTTGTTGGAGAGGCTGTCTAGACCGGGCGCGGTGTTCTGAGGCTTCCACAAAGCAGCTTTGACCTCGTGCTTCGTGATCGGCTCGGTCCCGACTGGGGCTTGCGACAAGTCTGGAGGGGGCAAGTCACCCGGGCGAGAGGATGGCATATGCACGCTGCGGAGAAGTGCAATCTTCTCTGTGGTGTCCTGCACCGTGGCTTCTGCACCCTCCGCCGGCGCTAGCGCTGGCGATGGTCGAGCGGGCGGTTTAGTTCTCCACTTGACAATCTGGAAAATGTCTCGCGCTTGCGTGGCCTTGGCGACCCTGTTGTCGTAGAAGTTTCCCGCAGCTTTCTTGAGGACCATGCCCAGCCGCTTCTTGGCTTCTCTGCGATCCTTTCTCGCCTCCCGTTCCGCAGTCTCTGAGTCGGCGTTGTTGACACGGTGCTTGGCTGACTGCTGTTCTGCGCTTGCCTCCCTGCAATCCTTGTCCCACCAGGGGAAACTTTTGGCCTTGCCGAGCGACCTGGGTGTCGATGCGTCGAGGGCTCCAAGAATGACTTCCTGAAGAGTCCGTGCAAAGTCATCCACGTGTTGAATTTTTTCCGCCCGGGACAAAGGTCTCCTGCGTATACCTGCGACTAGGGCGTCCATCAAGGGCACCCCCGCTTTGCAGGCTGCAGTGAACTTCTTCTTGTCCATCTTGTCCATGACGAGTCGCCCAGGAGGGGCTGCAGCCGTCGGCTGGTCGGCAAGTGGCAGAGTAATTGTCAGTGGGAAATGGTCGCTCCCGCAGGTGTACTCGTCTCTGAGCTCGGCGGTCGCGCCAAGCGCGAACAGAGGCGCCGAGAAGATCGCCAGGTCAATGACGCTGCCTGACTCGCGGGTGGGTTCTCCATCAACGTTACCGAGCAGCAGTGCCCTCTCTTCCATCCATGACAGCAGGAGCTCTGCATCCAGATCGTCCGAGGCGCTACGGGGGTTCCAAGCACTGTGGTGTAGGTTGAAATCCCCAGTAATCACCGAGCGTGGTCCCGGCTGCATCCTTGTGAGAAGGTGAAGCGCTTCGCCCGTGCGGGAAGAACCTGCCCCCGCGTTGTAGAGGTTAACGATGGTGTATGAGTGTCCTCCGTGTACCACCTCAACCATGACCATGTCTGGGTGCTCCTCCCTCATGTATGCCTTCTGGAAGCGAAGACCGCGCCTATTTGTCGATACGTATGTGGCAACTCGGGGTTTCGAGCGCCAGTTACCCTCCGGGACAATTGCCTGATAGGAGGGGTGTCTGGGAAACGTTCTGTTCCCCGGATCTGCGCCTGACGGGGCCTCTTGGAGGCAGACCACGTTCACCTGGTCTTCATGCGCCTTCTGTAGCAACGCCTGTGCACAGGTCCAGGACCTCTGTACATTCGCCGAAATTATGTTCAGTACTGTAGAGTTAGGGTTTCCTAACATTTACAGAACTTCCTCGACTTTGTCGTCTACCTGCATTGAGTCCTGTGTTTCAGAGGATTCGCTGGAGGTGAGCAGGGAGGAGGGCTGGCTGGGCGACGAGGAGACGGAGGATGGGGGAGCCTGGGGGCTTGAAGGGCTCTTGTCCTGTGTCGACGGCTGGGGCTGGGTGGTGGTGTTGTCGGCCACGAGTGGCGCTTGGGCGGGCTTAGGGGACGGCACCTTGTCTCCCTGGGCGGCGGCTGCCGGGGTCGAGGACGACGTCACGGTGTCGGCCGGGCATTTGCGGTCAAAGTGGCGGACCCGGCAGCGTGTGCAGAACGGGAAGCGCTCCAGGGTGTTGTCAGGGGAGACCATGTGCAGCTCTCCGAGTGTCGCTACGCGACGGGGAACCGCAGACGGGGCCACAAGGCCTTCGTGGAAGGCGATGTGGGCGCGGAAGGTGGGCACGCCCGCCTTGCCAACGTACTTCGACAGCGTGGCGCTGGCGGAGACGACTCCAAAGGCCTGTTCGATATCCTGACGGACATCGTCTAGGGTGACCCGGTGGAGCATCACGGCGCCAGGGGTCTTGGGGTCCTCGACCGTGATCGAGGTTGGCAGTCCGTGTACGATGTACTTGGACCAAGCGTCCCTCTTGTGGACCTTCTCCGCAGTCAGGTTGGCGCGGATGCGCTCAGCGTGGCTGAGGAATTTGCCGACGTCACGGACGGCTGTCAGGGCAAAGCCCGTCTTGGTGGCGGTGGCGGTGCCTGCGCCCTCGCCGCGGGGGATGCCCGCGTTGGCCTTCGTTACGATGTAGGCCGGCGAAAGCTTCCGGAGGGGGGAATCGGTGGGCACAACCACGAAGAGGCGGTTGTCGGCGGGGGTGGCCTTTTCAGGGACCACGCTGGCTTTGCCCTGTCTGGGCTTGGGGGCTCCGGCCGAGGGAGCCGCGGGCTGGGCAGCCTTGGACGCTTTTTTGCCCTTGCGGGCGACGGTGCTCCAGGATTCCTTATCCAAGGACTCGGTGGGCGCTGCGGGAGCGGCAGCAGGGGGGTCGCGGGCTGATGGTGCCTCTGACGGGGTCGATGGGCGGGCGGGGCGCTCGCGTTGCGGCGCCGGGGAGGGGGTCGTGTCGCAAGGTGCACGGTTGGGAGGAGGCTGGAGCGCGCCTGTCATGGCGTGCTGGAGGGTGTCTAGAAGACCCTGTTGCAGGAAGTCTAGAAGTTTGCGCGTCGACTCGTGCGCGCTGGCCTGCGGGGCCATTGCGGCCAGGCAGTTGTCGGCCATGGCCGAGAAAGTGTTCAGCATCCTATCACGGGTTGCTGCTTCCGCGTCCTTCTGGTTGCGGAGGGCGTCGGCTAGAGCCTTTACGGGGCCGACGGGGAGCGAGATGGGGGCGTAGGTGTTCTCTTGGGGGAGGGGCGCGTCTTCGCTCCTGACGCGTTTTGCGCCTGTCGCGACGCGCGCGACGGAAGAGGGGAGCCCCTGAGGGGCCTGGCCGGCGAGGTTCGGCGAGAACGACGCGGAGGAGGGGACAGTGGTGGGCACGGGGGAGGGGTCGCTGGCGGGCGAGGTGGCCTGCGCGTACGTCAATGACGGAGGCGCGGACGCGGGCGCGGCGGGCGCGGGCGCGTGGACGGACGCGATCATCTTAGGGATGACAGGGCCTGTCGGGGACGAAAATAAAGTAAGGTAATTTGCAATAATGGTAGCTGTTAGCTTGGTCAAAATGTTGAAGGTGCCCTCTGAAAATCGAGGAAAATGTTGATGTAAAGTAGTTTGCAATAATGGTAGCTGTTAGCTTGGTCGAAATGTCGAAGGTGAGCTCTTCGGAGGTTCCGTCGAGGAAAATGTTTTTTTTTTTTGGCCCTGCTGTGGAGCTACCAGGACATAGGGTCAGACCGGACCGTGGCCCCGGGTAGGCAAGCAAAATCTTGACGGCGGGCAAAAAAAAACACCAAAAGATGTAGAACACACGATCGCCCATGGTAGAACAACCGTGATGTCGTTATGTTGACAAGACTGGGACTCGAACCCAGGCGGATTTCTCCATCAGGAATTTGCGTTAAGGAACGACCTTAACCTGACGCCATAACCAACTCGGCCATCTTGCCAATTGACTTGATGGGAAGGGAACTCATAAAGGCATATAAGTGGCTAGGCAGTCAATCGCGCAAGTTCTCCGCGGAGTGCATATCCCTGACGCTTTCGACGGATGGACGGATTGGATACTGGGCACACTACCGAATAGATACACGAAGCTCAACTGCTGGGCCAGATATGGCGGTGCTCCCGCCCCTGAGGAAAGAAGGACGGCCTACGGCTCGAAGCTGGAGGAAGCAGAAAGACACACCCAGGAGATCACAGACGAAAGCTCACCAATTCTGTGGGCGTACTCAGATGGGTCCAGGGACTCCAAAGGTTACGCCGGCTCAGGATGGGCTTTGATCAAGCAAGGGCAAGAACTGGCCACAGGCAAACTGCATCTGGGGGTCGGGGCAGAGGTTGCGGATGCGGAGGCGATCGCGGCGAGACACGCTGCAGCCGAAGCAGTCAATGCCACTGCAAACACAGCGAACATCAAAATCGTCATCTGCCTAGATAACCGCAGCGTGGTGGATAGGCTGAACGCCAGGCTCCCAGTTTGGGGCACCTCGCAGGAAGCTATAGACGAAACAAGGGACCTTATGCGCAAGTGGAAAGACGGACACCCAGGCCGAAGCTGGGAAGTTAGGTGGGTTCCAGGCCACAGAAGCATCCCGGGAAACGAGCGAGCGGACCAGCTGGCGAAAGAGGCCACTACAGAGGAAACAGCCCAGCCCAACCCATTGTGGACTTTGGCTGCACTGAAACGATGGCGCAAGCGGGAGTTCCAAGCAGCGACAGATCGATGGTGGAAAAGCACCGGGCGAAATCTGGAAGCACCGGTGGCATGGAAGGCTACGGCCGGAAAGCACAACCGAGTCAGCGTCGGCAGAGTCCTCGCGGCTAGGTCGGGGCATGGAGACTTAGACAAGTACCACGTCCGCTTCGAGCACAACACGCCGTTAGGGTGCGAGAGATGCGGGGCCGAGAAAGACGGCTCACACGTTTGGACATGCAAAGGCCTACAGAAAAGATACAGCAGGTCATGGGTAGAGCGTCTATTAAAGACGGCACGAGGGGCAAAGACGTTGGCCGAGAGAGTCGACAAACTGGCACAGAGGGGCCCCGGGCGGCAACGCCTCATCAACCAAGCATAGGCCGGCAGAAAGACCGAGCCATTTTCTACTTTTTTTTCCTTTGTCTAGTTCTTTGTATTTCGTTATTTGTTTTACTGGGACCTTTGGGGTGACGTTAGGGTCGCTCTGGAGGCTGCGAGCCTCCGTGTTCCAGCAGTTTGTTCTCTTCGTTCAGGTGCAGACCTGCTCTTTTCATAGTTATACTCTTTTCACAGGTGGACTAGCCGCCTGTGACGCCCATTCGACCAGTGAACCCTGGAACACGGCGTAAAAATAAACAACAACAACAGCGCAATTTCTCCGTCGTATTGCTAGAATGCATACACCATGCGGCAAGCTTTCCACCTTTCGAGCTCTTCCTGGAAGATGAAAAGAGACGAGAGGCGGTACGGTGGCACAGACTCGACGACAAGCATCTACTTCGAGGGCCGCAGTACAATCCAGTGGTGGTGAGGCTACGAAAACTGCTACCTGCCGAAATGAAGAAGCACACCAGGCTTAGGCCAAACGCAGCTGGGCCAGACATGCCGTCTCGAACGTGGCTAGACAAGGAAAAAGAAGCAGAGGCACACAGAGCGGAAGTTGAGATGGCCACTCCGGGAACGATCATTGCCTACTCCGACGGATCGAAGCACGAGAATGGAAACGCGGGCGCGGGTTGGGTGATTACGGAAGATGGGGCTACGCTAGAGGAAGGGCACGCAGCTCTGGGAAAATGGATGGAAGTGGCCGACGCAGAGGCGATTGGCGCTCTCGAAGCAGCGAGGCGGGCCACGGCGCGCGATGGTGCCGAGGAAATCTGGCTTTATCTGGACAACCAAGGAATAGTGAACCGCCTCCGCAACCCATCCACCAGAAACAGCACATCTCGGGACGTTATTGATGAGACAAAGACAATCCTTCGCCGCTGGGCGAGCGAGAGTCCTGGGAGGAGAGTCCATGTGCTGTGGGTCCCAGGCCATATGGGCTTGGAAGACAACGAACTGGCAGACGCACAAGCAAAACTGGGGTGCCAACAGACGACAACAGAACCCCGCGCCAGCCTGGCCGGAGCACGGAGATGGAGGCGAGACCGTCTAAGTCTCGAATACGGGGAATGGTGGAAGAAGCAAAAAGGATACCGCCCACTAGGAACCGGTGTCCCCGCCGAACCCCCCTTCCGTGTCTCCCGCTACGATGGCCTCACCAGGATTAAGCTAGGCCACATCCTGGCGGCCAGAACCGGAGATGGTGACTTTGACGAGTACCATGACCGATGGGAACACAACTGTCCACGCGGGTGCCGAGCTTGCAACCGGCCAAAGGAACGAGGACACTGGTGGACATGCAGGCACTGCCGAGGCCGTGGAGCCAGGGATTTGCTGACAAGCTTCTGAAAACAACAAAAGCAACAAGTCACGTTGCCAGCGTTTTACGCCGCAATCTCAAGTTCCTTGAAAAAAGACAATAGCCCGAGCGCCCCGAGACTACCCAGCCACTACCCACTGCCAGCACCGAGACATGAAGGTGGGATTTTGAAGGAGAGATGAGAGTGGAAGAGAGATGGGAGAGGAAGGTTAGATTGGGAGGAGACGAGGTAGTAGGATCGGAAGGAGATGTCGAGGAGGATTCCATGAGGAGGTTTTGGGGGCCCTTTTCCCGTCCACTAACTATAGAGGAGGGAAAACTTTCAAAAAAATGCAGCAACGGCCATGCCCGCAAGAGGACAAAACCACGTGTAACCCGCCAGGGACAAACCCCTGTGCCGAGAGCCGGTGGCCTTTTAGACTAGACTACACGCGGTTTGTTGCAAACCAAAAACACCAGGTAACCAACCCTGGAACCCCGCAGGTTCGCCCCCGGGCTGCGCTGGACAGAGAGTCCTCCTGGCTTCAATGCCGGACCCTAAAAAGTCACAGGAGATGCTTGAAGTCTATGCGCACCTGCAATCGCTGACCGCCCGGGAGTAGTTTGGAAGATGACATCATCCGACTGCTTCCGTCCGGAATATGCCGTCGTATTGCTGCGAAATAACAGTAGGTAGACGTAAAAGAATAAAATCAAATCAAATCAGACTCGGGGCATGAAGGCGGCAATGCGAGCACTGGGTAGGTGATCGCCGAAGACGGGGCTACCCTGGAAGAGGGACATTTAGCCCTAGGAAGATGGATGAAGGTGGCTGATACAGAGACAGTTGGTGCCTTCAAAGCAGCGAAGCGGCCTACTTTATGCGGAGGCATCGGATAGATCTAACTTTAGCTAGGAAGCCAAGAAATATTAGACTGTATTCGCAACACATCCACCAAGAACAGCACATCCCAGGGTGTCATTGACAAAACAAAATGAGCTCCATGCTATTGAGTGGACGGGAGCCTTGGGAGGATAGTCCATGTGCTATGGGTCTCAAGTCATATGGACCTGCAAAAAAAAGTACTGGCAGATGACCAAGTTAAGTTTGGGTGCCAAAAGTTGACAACAGAGTTGCCCGGTCCCGTTTCCAGCGAAAGCGCACGATGCCGAAGTGCTGGCCATTACTAAGACCCTTGACGAGATGGGCTCGTGAGAGAAGCCGCCGTGCCGCATGGTCTGGATCTGACCTCACAGCCTCGTCGCAGTTAGAGGGCTCACATCTCAGGTTGCTAAGCTGGGCATCTCAGAACAACAGCTTCGACGCGGCTAAAATTACCTGCGCGAGCTAGATTTTCCCGTCTCCAGAGCGGCCACGGCCAAGGCCCTAGCCAGACGGACTCCCTGAGTTGGGACCGATCTGGATCCCCGGCTACCCCGACGTCATGGGGAACGAGATCGCCGACGCGCAAGCCAGAAGTTAAGGGCTGGGACAAAAACGTGGCTGAAACGCGTGCCACTCTTCTGGTATATTTCTTCCAAGGACAGAGTGTGTGATTCTTTATTTAACCTGTCTACTCACGAGGTATTCTCAGCATACGACAAAGGACTACAAGTAGTACCAGAAATTACATACAAAAACAGAAACCCAAAATCCAAACCATGCATACAGAAACCCCCCGCACAAAGTGTAATGACTAAAGTGTGTCCACCCGCCCAGCCCAGAAGCTGTACTTTGCTTGTGTGGCCTCAAACCTGGCCCAGAGTCCTGGCCTCGCCGCTGATGCAGACCAAACATAAAAACAAATACAAAGGAAACAACAAAGGGAAGTACAAATAAAGAGAGAAACAAGTAGGAAAAAGGGAGGTGATGGCAGCGCAAACGCGCTAAGGGGAAGACCCCGAGGGTACGCCGTCTCCAGATGGCAGAGGGAGCGTGGGAGGGGCCGCGTCTTGCGCCTGCGTGTCCGGCCTCGTGCGGCGGTGAGCCAGCAGGGCCGTGGGGGCTTTGGCTGCTTTGGCGGCCAGCCAGCTGGCTCCGCGCTTGGTACCGATCAACTTCTGAAAGAAGCTGCTGGACACCCGCTGTGGGTTGTGGTGGCAAACCCAGATGTGCTCCGGGCTCGTGTCGGCTCCGCAGAGGGGACAGGAAAGCACGGCGTCCTCATGTTCGAAGCGGCGATGGTAGGCCGCAAAGTCGCCATGGCCGGACAGAGCAGTCAGCACTGCGCGGGCAAGCTTGCGATCGGTCTCGTCAAGGAGACTTGACCAAGCCTTCTTGGGGGTTCAACTGGGCGGTGCAGATGGGGTCTGATGGCGCGCCCCTCCTCTGCCAACCAGGCGCGGAAAGCAGAGTCGAGACGGGAGCGGAAGTAGTGGCGGGCCCAGGAAAGCGACAGGCCGTCCAGCCAAGTGTTTGTCCTGGCCCCTAGCTTTGCTTGCTCATCTGCGAGCTCATTGCCCGCGATGTCGGAGTGGCCTGGGACCCAAATAGCCTCTACCTCGGGTGGGCCGTCGGGCCAGGGCCTTGGTCGCGGCCGCTCTGGGTGCGGTCTGATCCAGCTTGCGCAGATCATCTGGGCGCGCCTCAGATACTGCTCGGAGGTGCCCGGCTTGGCGTAGCGAGACGTGAGCTGGTTCACTGCGGCGATATTGTCGGAGCAGATCCAGACCTTGTGGCACTTTGGCTTCTCCCATGAGTCGACCTCTGCCAGGGCCTTGGCGATGGCCAGCACCTCGGCGTCATGGACTTCGGCGCGGAACGGGGCAGGGCAGTTGCCCGTGGACAGGGTCCTGCCGTCCTGGATGACCACCCAGCCGGCGCCGACCTTGTCATCTCTCAACTTGGATCCATCCGTATAGATCCAGAGATCTGAGGGGTCCGAGGAGCTGACTAGTAGCTGGTGGGCCACGGCTGCGGCCTCCTTGTCGCCTTGCAGCGGGGGGCGGGTTGTCGGGAGCACTCCCTTGCACCTAGTAGGGAGGCTCGTGGCGATCTTGTGCGGGAGTAGCCTCTTGAACGTACCCAGCTTGCCGCCATCGATGTCTCCGAACCCTAAGGGGTGGCTTGCCGGGGCTAGAGATGCCTCGAGGAAAATGTTGTTGAAGCCCTTCTCGGAGACGATCAGCTTCTGTATTTACCAGTCTACCAATTCTAGGTGCGAAGGTGAGGCCATTATCCTTGTTTCGCTGCCTGTGTAGCACAAAGCCCGTGTAACCAAAATCCATCGACGCAAAAAAAAAAAAAAAAGAACAGAACAGAACAGAAAAGAAAACATACAACACCGAGGATTCGCATGTGGTCACCCACCATACTACTGGTTCGGCGCTCTGAGGCTTGACTAAGGGGAAGCAGACGGGACCCCGTATTTTCCGCAGGCTATGGTCGTATGTGGAATATTGTTGTCAAGAAATTATTTATGAGGAAAACATTTACTTGGGCGACGGGAGCATTTGATTTGATTTGATTGTCTTTATTTTACCTGTCTACTCGCGAGGTATTCTCGACATACGACAGGGGACTAAAACTAGTACCAAGAAATACATACAGAAGCTAAAGCACCAGAAACCCAGAATCATGCATACAGAAAATCCCCACAGCACGAAGTATAATGACGGAGGGTCCCCCGACCGCCCAGCGCAATGGCTGTCCTTCGCTTGTAAGGCCCCAAACAAGACCCCAAGCCTCGGCCTTTACCCTGTAGAAGACCAAACCCAAAAGAAAGATAGAACATGACAAAAGAAAAGTAACAAAGGAAAGACAAGAAGTAGAGAGAGAAAGGGAGAACGAGCAAACAGACGAGAGTGGCAGCGCGCGCGCTAAGCCGAGAGGCCCGGGGGAGCCCCCGCACTGGGAGGTGGAGGGGCGGGCGGTGGTAGGCTCGACGGGGAGCGAGCGGGAGGGTCGGCGGCCTGTGGGTGCACCTCAGTCCTCGCACGGCGGTGGGCGAGCAGCACAGTGGGTGCTTTAGCTGCCTTGGCGGCCAGCCAGGTGGCCCCGCGCTTGGTGCCTATCAACTTCTGGAAGAAGCTGCGGGACACCCGCTGTGGGTTCCGGGGGCAGACCCAAACATGTTCTGGGGCGGTCTCCGATCCGCAAAGGGGGCAGGAGAGCACGGCGTCCACATGTTCGAAGCGGCGATGGTAGGCCGCAAAGTCGCCATGGCCGGACAGAGCAGTCAGCACTGCGCGGGCGAGAGACTGATTCTTTATTTTAACTGTCTACGCGCGAGCCAGCCAACATCGGCCCAGCCGCACCCGGCAGCCCTCAAATAGACGCCGCAAAAAAAACGCCCCATCTCTCTCCGGGAGAGATCGGTGGCAAAATGAGATGTTGACAAGAACGAGATTCGAACTCGCGCGGATTGCTCCACTGCGAAGGTCTTCCAGAAGAACTAACCTGAACACAGCGCCTTAGACCGCTCGGCCATCTTGCCCGATGATTGTTGAATAGTGGGGGCAGAATCGCGGTTCTTGGAGGCACGGCCCGGCGCGGCCCCACAAAAATGTGGCTCCGTAAATCCCGGCAAAAATACATACAACACCGAGGATTCGCATGTGGTCACCCACCATACTACTGGTTCGGCGCTCTGAGGCTTGACTAAGGGGGAGCAGACGGGACCCCGTATTTTCCGCAGGCTATGGTCGTATGTGGAATATTGTTGTCAAGAAATTATTTATAAGGAAAACATTTACTTGGGCGACGGGAGCAAAAACAACCTCCACCTCACCTCCACACTAAGCAGACTCACGATATAATCATAAAAAAGACATACAACACTGGGGATTCCCACGTGGTCACCCACCGTAGTACTATTCTAGCGCTTTGTAGGTTAACTAAGGGAGAGCGGACGGGATCCCGTGCTTTCTACAAGCTATGGTCGTATGTGGAGGGGAGGGACGGTATTTCTCTTTGTAATGTTTCTAGATTTGACGTGTGGTTATTTTCCAGCCGTTACACTCTCGGGCCTGGCCAGACAGAGAGTCTTCCTAGTCTCAATGTCAGTCCCCAAAATTCTACAGCAGTCCCTTGAAGTTTACGCACACCCGCAGTCGCCCACTGCTCAAGAGTTGCTCTGGAAGACGTCATTGAATACAGGCTTCGGTCTGTGACAACAACTTTCGTAGTGTCATTCGTATCTAACCTTTTCAATTTGCTTTATACTACCGACTCAGCCGCCATGACTATGTTGTGAATTCTCATCTCCAACAACTGTGCTTCTTCAAAATGACACGCAGACACGGGATGTTAATATGAAGTTGAGTTACAAGTAGTACGGTGTTTTTACCTCCTAGAAATCGCGCCCTTGGCATCGTATTCTGTCGTATACAAGTAGATGGTTATTCAAACGGGTTTCCCGGCTCTTTGGTACGTTTGGGATCAGAAAGAGAATAAAGGAACTATAACAACAGACATATAGTCAGCACTTTCAATATGTTGATCAATATTTTGCTTGATGAAAACCTCCGACTGTGATAGCGTCTATTGAAGATCTACAGTCACTAGGCCTCCCAGACTTCCAGTCATGAGTAGAAATCAGACTTGACATATTCCTCACCAACTAAGATGAAGAGAATCATGAGAATCATTGGCTGCCTAGGCAAATCGCACATGGTAGCCGGATGCAACTGGATTTCCTGTGTAACAGCGATCAGTAGCACTGCGGTGTAAAATCTCAAACATCCAACATGTGACCTAGTGCTGTAATTGGTGATGCAAGACCCAGTCGAAGTTACTGTCCATGCATACAGACTATCATGTATATCCATAAACATTTAGGTTGCAAGCTCGGTAGTAGCAGCTTCAAAGTGGTCATGTGCAAGGGTTATGGCTATAGAATTATCAAGTCACTCAAGCCCAAATTACAAGACACCGAAATCGATAGTCAAGACAAAAGAAGAACTATACAGAAGAGCGCCCATTCACTGAGTCTCGAGATAGTGCCCCTGAAATATATAACTAGAGCACTTGCAATGCGAACAATTAGCTACAGGCCCAGATGTCTACCAGCGACTTACGGTGTAATATGTACGGCAAATACCGATCCAGTTCCAGGGGTCAGACATCAATGCTTCAAGGGCTCATGCAAGTCTCTAGAAAGAAGGGCTCTCAAGAAGACGTGGTAGCAGCGCGTGTGTTACGTAACGTATAAAATTGCCGACTCTGCGCCGCCCTAGATCTGACTACCGCGTACATGGTATTTATTTGTATGACTAGACAATGGACCACTCTTGGTACTACTCTGGTTCAGGCAACCAGAAAACTCGCCCCCATTATCAACTCTCCATGGATGATCGGCAATTCCGTTCATGATCCCTTATCAGATGCCCCAGTAAAAAGACGAGCAATGAAAGTATGCGGTGAGCTCGCTACTCTCTAAGCCTGCGCCAGTCTTGTGAATTATTTGTGCTTTCATATATTCACTAGTTCCTTTCAAAGGGACACGTCTATGTTTGTACACCCACACAGTGCTTGTGCCCAACCCTTTATGGTGTCAAAGGCGAGGATGGCCACACGGGTTGAGCTAGTTTTGGCCATGTGCAAAGCTCAGGGATGAATGTAGTCCCGGTTGAAGACCCTAGTCGTTGTTATTCCCAGAGTTACCTTACCCTCTGACATATCATAAGCTTCTACGTAGAAGCACGGGCAACAAAAGACACTCAAACTAGCCTGAAAATAAGATAATTGTGCAGTTGATTTGAGGAAAACTTCAAGGCACTTTTTTTTTGCATTGTCTTTTTGTTTCTCTTCTCAGTCTCGATTCTTGAGTTTTCACACAAAGGGAGCCACTATCTACCAATGAAAATTCCAACTCTTTCTTTTTATAAGTGTACACACCCTATCTGCGCTTGAGGTGTCAGCAAGATTCAACTGCCAGGAATGAAGCGACAGGCCTGTACTACAAGTACAACCGACGGGAGTCGCTGAGCCGGTCTCACGGACGTTCAGGCTCTCATGTAAAACCCGTCACTCGGAAGACCCGCCAGGCCATATGCCGAGAGCCACTTGCATCATGCATATACACTATATCAGTGACACTGTTATTCCGAGCTGGCAACCGTGCTTGATCGGTGAAGTTTTTCCGTCGGTGGTGTCGGTTGTCAGAGTAATTAGTTGTGCAAAATATATCAAAGCGTTCAGGTGGCTCTTGCAGCTTGAACCAACTTTCTTGTCAAGTCGGCCATCATGCCGTCTGTCCCCCTGGGAGTCATTTCTATATAAACCTTTGCTGGGCCAGTTTCTCCAAACAATCGTGACACGAGGCCACCTTCACCATCGGACAAGTCTTTCATTTATATAAACTCACTACTCCAGTTACTGCCCCCAACCTCACTGTCCTCTGCTCTCTCATCTCTTCTCTTTTAACCCTTTTTTTTCTTCTTCGGCCATTGCCAGACTAGCCGCCATGGTTCCGCTGTGGATTCTCGCCTCCATTCTGTTTTACACGCAAGTAGCCACTGCTACTGTGCGCACAATGTTAGATCTTGGCCTATATGTCGAGCCTCAGGAGTTTGACTGGCTGCGTGTCACTAGTGATGGAGGCTTCGATGCCGAAATCTTGGTTGAAAAAGATCAAGGCTACATGGTCCTTTCAAAACTCAAAAATCCTGAAAGATTCTCATCTGCCGAGGCCCTACTGTCTTTCTGGAGATATCAGACCAAGAAAGAGTACAGCAGTCTAAAACACATCAGATTTATCGATATCAAGAATCGACGTGTTAATGCACTCCTTGACGCAGTTTGGTACGATGAGACAATCGATGCCAGAGTGACAAATGTGATTGAGCCCTACATCGTCCAGAGACCCAATGAAGGCGAAACAAACTGGCGATGGGACAGTCTTTCGGGCACTTTGTATGCATTAATCGGCCGCGATATCTGCATGGGCTTTGATGAGACTATCGGCTTTTACCTCTCTTCGCTTTCCTACGGGAGGGAAGGTCGAGATGGTCGATGGTTGGGTGTCACTTTTGGGTCTGTAGACGACGAGTCGAAGACTGGATTTTCATAAACTTTACATGGCGTTTAGTAGTCAATGGGTAGGATAGTCTTAGCTTTTCTTAATTATACAAGCTGCTTAGATGATCTAGGTTTCAACATGTGTTGTCAAAACTCGATTTGGTGTGATGGCCATGATGAGGTAATATATGTGTGTTATGCAAAAAAAAAAAAAAAAAAAAAACAAGATAAACTGTATCCTTGTCACTGGCTGTAAGCCGCCCGGCCAGTCAGCATCTTTAATCCTTGATATTTCCCACCAACTGGCCTTACTCTTCACTATTCTGGCTGGCATCTTTTCCGAAACAAAACTCACTTCAATCCACATCCACATATCCCATCCTTCCATATGGACGGCTCAAAATCCCAAACAGAGACGACGTCCTCGTTTGCTGGAAAACTAGACATCTCCAGCTTTGCATTCTCTGATACGGCGCATCACAGCTCTCGTCTATCAAAGCTGTCTTCAGACAGAGCACTAGCCCCCAGTACATCAACCACGCCCCACGCGAAGAAACGGCCTCTTGATCAAGGCCAGAAAAGGGCACGGGAAAGCCCCATCGTCACTCGTGCTCCCTCTTCACCCACAAAGAAAAAGCGCAAGCGTGTGCCAGCAGCCTACGCCCCGCCCTCGCAATACGCCCACTTGAACCTTCTGCCTGATGCGCTCGGCCCGAACCTCCTTGTTCTCTTCGTGGGGCTCAACCCCGGCATCCGTACAGCACGTAGCGGCCACGCCTTTGCACACCCATCCAACCTATTCTGGAAGCTCCTGCACTCCAGCGGCATCACGCCACGCCGCTGCCAGCCTGAGGAAGACCAAGACATGCCCCAGCTGTACCAGCTGGGCCTAACCAACATTGTAGAGCGCCCAAGCCGCAACGGCGCCGAGCTAAGCAAGGCCGAGATGGACGACGGCGTGCATGTGCTGGAGGCCAAGGCGCGGCTGTGTCGACCCGAGGTCATGTGTATCGTTGGCAAGAGCATATGGGAAAGCATATGGCGGGTACGGCATGGGCGTGGAATCAAGAAGAGCGAGTTTCGGTACGGGTGGCAGCGAGAGACGGAAAACATGGGCGCTGTGCAGAGAACAAACGACGAGGAGGGCTGGAAGGGCGCAAAGGTCTTTGTGGCTACCAGCACAAGCGGGCTGGCGGCGACTCTGAGTCCGGCAGAGAAGGAGAACATCTGGAGAGAACTGGGCGAGTGGGTAGAGCGACGGAGGGAAGAGAAGCAGGAGGAGACGAGTAACTCTGGTGAATAACTAACATCCATGATCATCACAGAAGACTCTACTGGGAGGTATATATTCGCACGTAAACATGGACAGGGTCAAATAACTGGGCGCCGGTGGTATTTACACGGGCACAATAAGAGAGCAGCAAAAGGAAACTATGCCAAACAACACAGGTGATACTGTTAAACTTTTTATCAAAACTAAAAAGGTGAAACTAGAGACATCTAAAAAAAGAAGGAAATATATCACGGGCTGCATGGCAGAACTGGATGAGTTCTTCTGGATTATGAAAAAAAGCGACATCAACAAAACAAAGAAAGATGACGACCGAAACCAGCCATAAAGGAGAGGCCTAGTGTTATTTGGGATCAAATAAGGGCAGTCGTAAGGAAAGGTTACGGAGATGCAATGAGGCGCTCCTTGGTTCGGCTGAATGGGCTCACTGACACGAGCGACCTATGCAGAACATGCCTTGGAGCCACTTCAAGCCTCTGTTGTAGACGACTCATCAGTGCCTTTGATCTCGTTTTCTTTTTCGTCCTCCTGCGCCCTGGTTGGAGAATCTAACTTACTGGGCTCTTCTTTCGCCTGGGTTTCAGGGGTGGCTTCGTCTTCTTCCTTATCCTCGTGAATCTTGACCTCTGGACTCTCGGGCTTGCTTTCTTTTTCCTCGGCTTTCTCAACTTCGGGCGCAGCCTCATCATGCTCTGTCTTCGTCCGCACTGATCCTCTGGGTTCAGTATTCTGCTTCGGAGCAGTAGCAGACGATGAGGGCTTGGCAGGAGCTGCCGCTGAAGTTGTGACAGCCGGCGGCGGAGGTGGCGCAATCTTGGGTGACTGCACCAGAGTCCAATCGACCTCGCTCCCTTTACCATAACGAGTGGTCAGCCACTCATTTGCCTTGCGGAAATGGCCACATGTGAAGTATCCACGCGACGCGCTTAGAGGGCTAGGGTGTACAGCTTTGAGCACCAGATGGCGCTTCTGGTCGACCTTGATCACACGCTTGCCTGCCGGCGTACCCCAAGCCATGAACACCACACCCTTCTGGCGCTTCTGAGCAACCAGATCAATGACGCGCTGGGTAAAGCGCTCCCAGCCGCGGTTGGCATGTGAATTAGCTTCATGGGCACGCACAGTGAGGCAAGTGTTGAGCATCAGCACGCCGCGCTCAGCCCATGGAGTGAGGAGGCCGTTGTTCTTGGGCGGGGTGACAAATTCAGGATAGTCGTTCGTGAGGCACACGTACATGTTGCGAAGCGAGGGGGGAGTCATGGTCGGGGGACGGACGGAGAAGGCGAGACCGTGGGCTTGGTTGACATTGTGGTAGGGATCTTGACCGAGGATGACGATCTTGACGGTGTTGAACGGGGTGTAGCGCGACCTGTGGGATTGAAAGAACAAGTTAGCGAATGCATTCAACTCGCAACGATAGATGCTACGTACCAAGAGTAGATATCCTCGCGTGGAGGGAAGACCTTGCGTCCATTTGCAACCTCGCGGTTAAGGAAGCGCTTGAGATTGAGGAACTCGTCGGTCACGATTTCGTCCTTGAGCAGGGCCAGCCACGAGACGTCAAGCGTTTCGATTTCAAGTCGCAAAAGGTCGCGCTTCTCGTCTGTGAGAGACGCAACCCACTTGTCCTTGTTGAATGTCGACGAAGAAGTCGACGCAGCTGCGCCATCGCCAGTGGCAGCAGGCGTAGGCTTGGCACTAAAGAATGACGTGATGCTGGCATTGGGCTTGGTTTTCTTGGAGTCTTCGCCGTCAAGGGCCGAAGTGGCCTTGCGCTTGAGAGTGGTGTTCATGGCCGATTGTTTGTGTGGTGTTTATTTGTGTGTGGGCGTAGGCGTGTGTGACGTGATGTTGAAAGTCGCGACGAGGATTTTCGCGGCAGCGTGTAAAGGGCTTTTTTTAGCGAGATCAAAAATCGACGTGTTTGGGGTAGGCAAAGACGGGAAAAGATTCGTTGTCAAGAAAGGAGCAAGACAGTCTGAATATATAAACACAACAATAAGGAATAACTAGTTCAGTGTTGAATCCAAACAATGTCAAACGCAGCCAAGACGAAACGAGGAGGCAAGAAACTAGCTTTGGAGACAACAGGCAGAGGCAAGCAAACAGGCAGGTAGGCAGAAAAATGCCCATAGCTCTCATACAGGACCCTAATTTTGTTAAACCCTTATGATGAATTCAGGAAATTAATTCACAGATATTGCAACTTCAGGGAAGTTGGTATACCACCATCAACGCCCGGCTACAGTGCGGGACAATGCAAGGAATGAATGAGAAGAGAGGAGAGCAGAGATATGCAAATTTAGAGACAAGAGAAAAGCAACAGGGCCAAGTATAAACATCAGTCAAGCCCTCCGCCAACGCCGAACAATACGACCAACGCCCAAGTCGGGCTGGCCTATACCCAAGTACCAACAGAACCAACCGAGTATCAAGAAACCAGAAAGACCCTTCCTTGGGGCCGTGAGACGCTCCAGAAAAAACAGCAGAAAACGCCAGGATCCGAAAGATGATTATATAAGTAGAATCGTGAAGAAAGGGGCAGAGTAGGGGGGAGTATAAAAGAGATAAGAAAGAAGAAAAAAAAAAGGGGAGAGAGCGATCTTCAAAGACAAGACAGGCCCACTCCTTAGAATCTCCCCTCCTCAATCGTTTTGGCTTTGTTTTCGTTGACCACCCGGAAACCAAGCTTGCAGACTTCGTAGCTGCTTATCATGATTCCACATGCGGGCGCCACCTTGAGTGTGCGTGGGACCCATCCCTTCCACAGACCCGCGGCACCCTCATTCTGGAATATATGCCAGAGCAACTTTATCATTGAGCGCTGTTCTGGTGCAGCTGCGGATCTGGCTGCCTTTATGCTGCTATCGCGAAAGACCTGCGTGCGCGTTTTGCCAACGTCAAAGGGTGTAGTGATGAAGGATGCGATGGCGCCGGAAGTGGCTCCCGATATGAAGCTGTCTGTGAAGGTGTCGGACGAACTTTCATGTTCCTGGAATACCCGCCGAGGTCGACCCAAATCGTCGAGGTCCTGTGTTGCATGTCGCCGGTTCTCGCGCATCCTGACCAGCTTACTGCGAACTGTCTCATAGCCCCACCAATAGATGCCAGAGAACGGTACATCTCGCCACAGAGTCAGCGTCAGCCCGCGCCAGAGTGAGCGGTAACCACTGATCTCTAGCATCTGCTGCATGCCGCGCAGCGTCTCGATAACATGACCAGACGTCGAGTGACCGGACGTTGCCTGCAGCCGTGTGCGGAATAGTTCAATTGGATTCACTGTTGTCGCTGCCAGTGTACGGGCCACAGAACCGGCCACAAGTGGCGCCCAATCGTCGTTAATTGTCTGTGCAATTGGACTGCGTCGATCGGACCGTAGCCACTCATAGCCTGTGAAGTAGATGATATTTGACGGCACAGACATGATTAGAGTTGGTGATAAACCCCGCCATAACGTGGCAACTCCTTCGTTTTGAGCAATCTTGCGCAGTCCGTCCATTGTTGAGCTGATGCGGGTTTTCTGTGCAAGTTCTACCACACACTGCTCATCAATTATGGTCGTAGCAACATTGTGCCGGGGCAGGACACATGATTCGGGGTTTCCAGCAAAGAAGACCTCGCGGCAGCAGGCGGTAACACCCAAATCGGCTGGTTGGAATGTTCTGAGATTTGACGTAGTAAGGGCAAGCTTTGAGAAGTCTATAGTCGGTGGTCGGAGATGTTGCGATTGTAGGCGGACCCGCACGACGTCAAGGGGAGTAACTTTACGATATCAATGTTAGTCTGTACCAATTTGTTTTAAGGAACCCAAAGCGCTTGGAAGACCAGGCGCCGGTATCATGGGACCTACCAAGTAAGGAGGTAAGTAAGCTTCCAGACATGGCCGAAACCATCTTCTGTGGCGCTGTGATAATGTCATTGTCGCTATTTGAGGATGCTGCTGCGCGCGCTGGAGGAGGCGACCGTGGTGGTTGAGAGCCTTGGGAGCTCATGATCAGCGATGACGTTGAAGCCGGAATGCACCGAGTCAAAGTGTCGATTTTTGGGAGGGAGGGGGGCTATCGATTTGCAGTTGGTGATGAACACAGATTGAGAAGCCGCTTCCTAAGGCACAATGTTCATGATAGGCCGTTGAAAGAAAGCTAAATCGTCGGTTGCGGTATGAAGAAGGGGAAAATATCCCCAAAAAAGGCTTTGGTCGATGAGAGGATGTACTTGTATTACTAATTTAGTGAGTCGGAAAAAAAAGAAACTATCAGAGTTATCAGTAGTTAGAAAAAAAAAAGAAGCCACGGCTTGAGAACAGATTAAGAGGGGATGAAAGCCAATGAAGATGGGAAGGTGAGGGTGAAGGCGGCAGGAGGGCGCCTTTTATTTTGGTGACTGCAGTTTCATGAGGGATTCTTTATCAATCGCATTGATCAAGGACGGTTAAAAAATATCGCTTTGGTCGCTTGGCTCAACACTTCCGTCAATGTACATCCTGCACTCTTCAAATTTTCGCCGCCTGCAAACAAAACTGACCGACGCTGGAGGATCCTTCATTGCTGAAGTACACTTTTTACAGGGATTCGCTGCCCTTCCAGCCGGCTTGGGACGGGCTTACTTGTTTGGAAGGCGGAGGAGGGGCTGTCCTAAATTCACGTGACTTTACGTCCTGATTAAAATAGGGAATAAACAAGGGCCGACGTTGGAAGTTTAGCTTACCGGTGCTTCTATTCAGAAACGTCATCAAAAGGGTATACTAGGGTTAAGACAAAGAGTGCACTCCTAGGCTGCATCTCCCATTGCCCCGGTTCATGCTTTCTGTGTTACAATGACTAACTATAACTAATGACAGCAAACGAACTGATTATGTAATGCTAGTTGTGCATGTAGCCTCCAAGGTTTATATGCATGGTTGCTTGGTTGACATTCATTAGCATTCAGGAGCTCCTTTTGTCACCCTGCAAGCAGCATCTATTTGCCATCTCTTGCTTTGCCCAAGACAGGCTGTTTTGTTTCTCGTCTTCTTTTCCAGCTCTCCCTCGCCACTCTTGCACAAAATGCCAGATGAACCAGACTATCGCGCCTTATACGAGGCGGAAACCCACCATCGTAAATCTGCAGAGGAACGCCTCGAACGTACAGAACAAAGTTTGGTTCGTATAAGAAATCTCTTAGAACATACGACAAAGCGTTTGGAGAGTATAGAAAGTCGTTTGGGGCGTACAGGGGAAAGTATTGGGGAAGAAACACGGCATCACTATGAACCAGGCCCTGATGCTGCGACTTTGCTTCCAAATGATGGAGGAGCCATATCGACCCTTCCGCCCCAACAAGAAACGTTGGAACAAAATCTAGTGTTGCATGATAGTAAAAATCACCGCCGTTTATTCATGCTCCATTCATTTTCTAATGTTCTCACAGGCCAGGACCCTACCACGATCGCTATCCCCAAGTCAGGTCCTGATTATTCAGACAGGGGATATGAAGACAACGACGGCAATGGGCGGTCAGCTGTGGTGAAGCCAACACTCGAATACTGCACTCAAGCTTGCTTGCTAGGGCTTGTACGAAAAAAGGAGCTTGATGGCAGGTGCCCCAATTACGCACTTCACAAAAACGGTATCAATCAAAACAATCGACACACCGTCACTCAAAGCCAGTTGGTCGATATAATCGAGCGGCAACTATTAAGCACCCCGAAAACCAACTGTGAATGCCAGTTTGAGAACAAGAGGTCTATGAGTTATCCCTTCAAGATCACACTGACTGGCCTGGGGTACACGTTTGTAGGCAAGGCCGTACAGGAACGTTATCGTGCGGCGCTTGTACACGAGTCGCAAATTTACACACGTTTGCTGCGTCTACAGGGCTCGGCGATTCCTGTGCATCTTGGTCTGATTGAGCTTACCATCCCCTACCCATTGCCTGATCAGTTTGTTACACTACCGTACATGATGTTTACATCCTACGCTGGTAAGGCGGTTCCAAGCGAATGTTGGGAATCTGACGACTCTGATGAAGAAGAAGAAGAAGAGGAAGACGAGGAGTATTCCGATTCGGAAAATTCGGACTCTGGTAGCACGAGAGACATGGGTTCTCCTGTGGTAAACTACAGAAGCGAAACTGAGCGTACATTAAAGGAGCTAAGTGATATGGGATTTTATGAACAACACACCAACCCAGCGAACATTCGGTGGTGTGACAACGCACAACGGGTGATGAGAACTGACTTTGACCACGCTTTCCTTGAGCCCTGTGAAGAAGACTTGATTTTTGACTACAATTCCACCGTTTGCACGACATTGGAAACAGGGACCAAGACAGAATTCAAGGTTGTCCACGACCTGGAATCAGATTCACGGGATTCCAAGCGAGTGAAGTATAGCTACTAGGTTGATTCTAGTACTACTAGCTAGCACTAGAATGACCACAATCTTGGAGGTTGCATGCGAGTAATGAATATAAAAATGGGAAATAACAGATCGATTTATTAACTAGCGACTAATAATTCAAAATGCTACCACTTGGGCAGATAGAGGCTGGCATCTTGAATATTGTCGGACTTACAGCTTTCCTCAAGGCCCTATTCGAACTGGCCATGCCAAGAAGAACTCTGGGATGGCTGCTTGTAGCTCGGAGACTTTGAAGAAAACCACACTCGCATGAAACATAAAAACTTTAGGAACATGTGCACGCGAGGTAAGGAAAAGACACTCTCTACCTCTTATTCTGCTGGAAAGGTAAACTTCTGTCAAATGGTTTCTCTAAGGAGTCCCTACGCCAATTAGTGCTCCGGAACTGAGTCATGCGCAACCTACACGACGTGAAGATAGTCGGCTTAGAGTACATATTCACGGAGAAGATGCCCGCAGAGGGTCCTACCAAACAATTGTCACGGAAAGAGTACGAAAGCTTCCTAAATGTAACTAGCATGGCGCCTCCCGCTAAACAGTCAAGACAGACCGTTTGCTCACGGAGAACAAGCCTAAGACTTCAACAGCATACTGCCATCTACGTCCCACGGATACAGTATACGACGAACCATCAAGTACATCGCGAAATGGGGTGGAACGAACCCGCAGCCACATCAGCCACATGTGGCTGAACATGGCTGCCCCACACATGCATACTACGTACAAGCGACACATATTTGAAAAGAACACCAACCTCCCTTTTGATAAACCAACGTCCTTTCATCCTCACAAAGCTTCTATAGCCGGTCAACAAGTCACGGCTTTCTGCGTGACTACAAAGAGAAACCAAACAGAAGAAATACTTCGCGCAAGTCGCGGCGCGCTACCGTTTTGCCCAATCGCACTTCTCGGGTCCTGTCCACACACACACCATCTCTGTGCCATACTTCCTGAGACATAGACCAACACAGAAGCGCCACTATTAGAACTTCTGTCTGGTTTCCATCCGTTAACTAGTCACTATACTTTCTTGTCCTTAGTTTCATTGGTCATGGAAAATAAAAAGATCATAGACGATCTTTCTATACACCCTGATGTCATTAGGGAGTCCCGTATGTGGTTGGAGAGCTCCCACATCAATGTTTCCTTCCAATGGGTGGCACAGGCTTTTGTAGTTGTCGAGCTTCCAGTCATCGGAAAAGTTCCCTTTGGAGAATGGTGCGAGACAGTACAGGAATTAATACATTTTTCCAAGACCGCCGCCATGTTTGATGACCAACCTTCAACTGCCCAAACTCCACAGTATGTGGCGGCTTAACATTTCTGGACTCAGGCATTTGAAAATCATCGCCTACAACAAGTTTTCGACCAGACGACACGTTAAACGCAAAGCTCAAATGCATCGAAGCTACAGCAAAATCAATGGATCTTCGTCTTTGTTCGGTTGCCCTCTAGGATATCATGTCGATCCGAATGGGCCGGTTCCGTGACCTTTACGGTTTAGCCAATTACACCGATGTTCGCATTCCCAAGTGTGAACGTCAGGTTGATGGGCTCGGGAAGATGACTGGCCTATCCCTCTATTCGGAACTGTTACGTGTAGACATGAAGCTGGCCGAGAGTGCCATGGGATTTGAGAATCCTTATAAATTGGTGAAATATTTGAAAGAAGCTTCTGACAAGTACAACTGTCGCTAAGGAACACGACGTGCGCGTTTTGCAACAGGAAGGGTCACATAGACTCTGAGCAAAGGAGGCGCCGGGGTCACACAAAGGAGAAAGCCCAGACGAAAGTCAAAGTGAAGGGCAAAAAGACCACAGGCTGGCTACCTTCACCCTGTGGAGTCTTCTCGTTAAAACAAGAATTCTTAAGTAGTTGGTTGCTAGGGCTGACTTCTAGTCCATCTGGGGATGCGATGACAGGTCGATTCTTTGATGGTGGGCGAAACGCTCGGCTGCGTCTGGCAAGGTAGCAGCCGGGTTGAGGTATCTTGTGCTACCTGGAGGATTTGTCATGATCATGTAACAGGGCGAGCCTGGAGGACTCTCTGTCAGGCGCGGCCCGAGGGCGTAACGGCTGGAAAATAACCACACTTTTTTCATTTCATTTCATTTCATCTATTTTACATCAATCGGAGTGTTCGTCAAACACTCATAAGATGACCAGGCAGGTCCTGGCAACCTGGCAGCGGCATAACCGGCTGCCGGGATCCTCCGATTCAGACTGCCTTGGTGACCGTAGTCTCCCAGCTCCGAAGAAACTGTAGACGCCGACTCGGGATTTCCCTGTGGTGATAAGCACCTCCTGGCGCAGGATACATCAGGGGGGATACATGAAGACTGTGATAATGAAAAAGGAAAAGAACAGGAAAAAAAGAAAGAAAAAGAAACAAGTAATACACGAAAGAAAGCACCCAAAGACAAAACAGAAATACAAAAACAAAAACACACCACGCCAAACGCCATCGCAGCTGGTCATTCCTCTCTCGCCCTCTTCAACTTCTTGAGGAGCTGCTTGCTTCCTTTGACTGTAGGGAGAAGCTTTTTAACGAGTCTCTCCGTCAGCCGTAGCCTCTGTGGGATCGAGTCACACGTCCACGGGTGCCACGGGGTCTTCTCCTGTCCACATCTCGGACAATCGTGAGCGGCCCCGGTGTGCTCGAACCTCTGGTGGTACGTGGCAAAGTCGCCGTGTCCAGAAATTGCTGCCATCAATGTGCCAATATCGAGTCGGTCGTGTTCTCTGTAGTCCTTGAACTTCCAGGGTTCGACGGGCTCTGGCTTGTCTATATGGGACGGCCCATTCTGCGCCCCCCACCACGTCTTGAACTCTGTGGCGGTCTGCTCTAGGCACCACCGTTTTGCCCTGGAGAGCGACATCTCGAGCCCGCCAACTTCAGTCCCAGCAACCCCTCTGGCTAACCGGTCGGCTCTTTCATTGCCGGGGATGTTCTTGTGGCCCGGTACCCATCTGACTCTTGCCTTTGGCGCAAAGAGCCCGCCCTGTCTCAGCTTCCAGCTTGCCAGGAGTCGTCTCGTCTCGTCGATGACTGTTTGGGATGTCCCCAGGTCGCCCTCTTCTGCATTCAGACGGTTCACAATGCCCCTGTTATCAAGACATAGGTAAAGGTCGCCGGTCGTCTCTTGCGGTAGCTCGTGGGCCGCTTGCACGGCGTGTAGGGCTGCGATTGCCTCAGCGTCAGCCACTTCTTGCCAGGTGCCCAATGGTTTGCTACCTTCGGCGCAGGTCGTATTGTCTACCACCAGGGTCCACCCGGCCCCTGCGCCGCCGTCTTTGACTTTCGCCCCGTCTGAGTAGGCCCACACCGTATCAGGCCACGCCATGCGCAGGTCCTCTAGATGTCTGGCTACCTCCTCATCTTTGTCGCCCTTTGCCTCGATGGGGTCGTCTGGTCTCTCCTTTGCAGGTCTCACCCCGCCAGGGCTAGGTATCGTTCTGGGCAGGAGCCTAGAGAGAGTCTGAATTCTGTTGCCAGTGTCCCAGTCCTTACACAGGTGGGCGTCGTCAAGGTTGTGCAGCCGGGTTGCCTCTCTTCGAGCGTTGCTATCGAGGAGGATCTCTGCTGGCGGAATCATCGCTGCGCGGTGTAACAGTCCGATTGGCGTCGTTCTGTACATTGGCAAGGCTGCTCGGATCGCTTTCCTGAGGGCTATATCAAATAGCTTGGCTGTCGTGGCGATCTTCCGTTCCTTGTGCATCGGCCACCAGGCGGCCGCAGCGTACGTCAGTTTGGAGACTGCACAGGCTCTCACTACATGTAGTAAAAGGCCCGGGGGAGCTCCCTTGTGGCATCCTGCGAGGAGTCTCAGCCCGCTGGCTGTGGTCTCAATCTTCCTGATCGTCTTGTCGCGGTGCTGAGTGAACGCTAGCTTCCTGTCCAGCTCTAGTCCGAGCCAGCGGAGAGTGCTGCCCTGTGGCGTGGCCTCCATAACGTTCCCGTCCGGTAACTTCACGGGAGGGTTCCCTGCCTGCTTTTTCTTGGTGAGGTGCAGGATCCCCGTCTTTCCCTGGTCCAACTGTAGGCCATTTCCTCTGCACCAGTTATCAGCCCGTTCCAAAAGGAGAGCCAACCCCTGTGCATTGGTCTTCAAATCTGGCGAAGCCCACAGGACACATCCGTCGTCTGCGTAACCCCTGGCTCCCGGTAGAGAGCTGTATAGAGGGGCCATGAACAGCATGTAGAGAATCGGGGAGACCGGTGACCCTTGGGGTAGTGAGCCTCCCAGCTGTCTCGTGTCCGTGACATGACCGTCCATCGCTAGCGCTGCGCTTCGTCCTTGTAGGAACGACCTTGTCCATTTGCACAGTGCTATTGGCCACCCTTCCTCCTGGAGTCGGTTGACCATGCGGTTCGGCGTGACAGTATCGAAAGCTCCTTTGACATCAAATGTAGCTATCGACACTGCGTTCTTCATTTCCCAGCCCCGTTCGATCTCGTCTACCAGACTGAGCAACAGGTCTGAACACGCGCGCTTTGGAATCGCACAAGCGTACCTCTTGGGAATGACGTCTCTTTCCACGGCTTCATAGGCCAGCCGCCTTGCCACCAGTCGCTCCAGGCCTTTGCCTAGGGTCGGTAGTAGCGAGATGAGTCTGTATGCCCTTGGCTCTCGACGGTCTCTCCCTGGCTTGGGGACCGGACACATACGAGTCTTCTTGAAAATGTCAGGGTGTACTCCGTGGGTCAGGGCCACTTGGTAGAGGCGGACAATGGCTTCTTTCAGGTGCGGCCAGGCCTTTTTCCACAGATCGTTTCGGAGTCCGTCCATTCCCGGGGCTGTGTTTGCTGGCTTTTTGATGGCCCGCAGCACTTCTGCCTCGGTTGGGGGGTCCCAGACCCTTCTCCCGTCTTCGTCTAGTGGACCCAGTGCTTCGTCGTCTTCTCGTTTTGTCGGTGCATGCACGTCCAAAAGGAGTTCGCACTTGTCCCTGGTGTCTGACAGCATCTCCCCGTTGGGCTTCTTGAGAGGAGGGGTGCGTTGCTTGGCCTGTTTATGGGCCCAGTTGGCTGCTTTGAAAATCTTCCTCGTGTCGTTGATCTCCCTGATCTCCTTCGCGTAGTAGTTTTTCTTCGCTCTGCGAACCTCTTTGCACAACTTCTTCTTTGCCAGGTTCCTCTGCTCTGCGATCTCGGGCCTAGCTCCGCCGCTTCTCATGGCTTGTTTCCACCTTCGTCTGGCTCTCCGGTGTACTTTCGCGGCTTCCTTGCACCTGTCATCCCACCAGGGCACTCCTCGTTTGTTCGGCCGTACCTCCGGGGCACAGACCTCCACTGCTCGTTGTAGTCCCACAGTGAGGGCTTCAGCAAGCTTGTCAGCATAGCCCTGCGGGCCCCCTTCAATCGTCTCGGGGTCGTCGGCTGTCAGTCCCTCCAGATCGTCTTTGAGTCGCTTGCATTCCTTGGCGAATCGCTCCTCGTCCAACTTCTTCGGGTCTCGTCGCTTTTCCGTGGCGTCGCTGTCTGCTGGTGCTCCCTCTATGGTCGTCATGAGGCCTTCATGGTCGCTAGGTGATAAGTCTGGAATGATTTCCGTCCTCACCGTCCGTTGCGCTAAGAGTCCTCTGGTCGCAATGGCCAAATCAATGGTGTGTCCCCTGTCGTGGGTCGGGCCTAACCGGGCGTTGAGTACGACTGCCTCATGCTCCTCTACCCACTCCAAAAGTTTTTCCGCTTCGGGAGACGTCCTCTCGCATTTCTCGTCCCATGCCCGATGGTGGAGGTTGAAGTCTCCAACTATCAGACTAGGGCTGGATATGCGAGTCTCTAAAAGTCGTAGGACCGCCTCGTTTGTTCTTACAGACCCTCTGCCTGCGTTGTATATGTTTATTATCTGGATTGTCGTGTTTCCAGATCGGATCGTCACTGTCGTGATGTCAGGGTGCTCCTCTCCAAGTGACCTGCACTCAAATCGTAGTCCCTTCCTCACGTACATTAAGGCCCTTGGTCTTGGGTCCCATGTCGTCATTGGTGCCACCAGGTCGTATTGATGGTGCGTCTGTGTTTTATTAGCTTTTTTATCTTTGCCCACCCAGGGTTCCTGGATGGCAATGATATCTGCTCCCAGAGTATATGCCTGTTGCAATGCGGTTGCGTGTGATGGCGCTGCCTTCTGCACGTTAACCTGCGCTATTCTGACACTCTGCTTCCTTGTTGGCTCTGTAGGGCCCTCCATCATAGTTCTTCTTCCCGGGTCTCCATCGCGTCGGCCGGGGAAGTGGCGACATCATCCTTGTTCTTGGCTTGGGGGGGCCCGGGCTTCTCTGCGTCTTTTGCGGAAGCAATCTTCGTCGCGTCGTCGTTATTGGCGGGGGGCTCTGTGACGTCCATTTCATGGTCACCATTGTCTCGTATACCGTGGGGGGAGACGACCCTTCTTCTCTTTCTTGAAGCTTCATCGCCGGTGTTGCGCCCGGTTGGCTCCTCCGCGGTGGTTTCCTGGGAGTGACCGCGGGCCCGGGGACGTCTGGACGGGTACGAGACCGGTCGTGTCGTTCCCATGAACGCCACGTGGTTGGGTCTTCCCTTCATCTTTTTGGGATCCAGCGCAATCGACACTGTTCCCTCGTGCATGCCCTCCTGGATCCACCACGATAGGGCCAGGGGTGCACATCCGAAGGCTTCCGTGGCCGCCGTTCGGATGTCCTCTTCAGTCACGGCGCGGGCGGCAATTTTCCCGTCGCTTCCGAGCTCCCGGATGGTTCGCTCAACCCGGTATACACGCACGAATTGCCACGTGCAGGGTTCTTCGACTGTAACTGCGCCTAGAGCCTTCTTGATGTGCTCTGCGCGATCCATCAGGTCTTTCGCCTTTCCTTCGGCGACAAGTATCAGTCCCTTCTTGCTGAAGCCCGCCTCCAGCACTCCCTTCCCTTTGGGGACTCCCTCGTTGAGGCGTCTAGTGATGGCGCTCGGGCTAAGTTCCCTAAACTGGGATCCTTCCGGGAGCTCCACGAATACCTTCTTCTCCGCGCTCGTGCGCTTCTTGGTCTTGGGCTCTGGCTGAGGCGCCGGTTCTTTTGCCCCCTTCTTGGCAACTTGCGACCATGTCGAGTTGTTCGTCTTCGGACCGCTGGTCGGTCCCGTGGCCTTGTCCCGTCCCTCGCTGGGGGACGCCTTCGTAGTCCCGTTATTGGCGGGCGTGTCTTTTCCCGACTTGCTCGGTGTCTCCTTTGCGGCTGGCGCTGTGCTGTTGCCGCGGGCGTTGTTGGTCGTCGAATGTAGAGGGGCTGGACCCGCAGTCGCGGTGTCCACTCCTCCGCCTGACTCGCACCACCACTTCAGGGTGTCTGCCAGCGCCTTCTCCAACTTCTTTCTCTTCTCGGCCCCATTCTTGATCGAGGCGTCTTTGAAGGCTTTAGTAGCCCCTTCGTCCATTTTGGCCGCGATTTCACCCGCGATTTCGGCCAACGCGGTAGCTTCCTGGATCTTTTTCGCGTGCCAGTTGGCCAGGGTGTCCGCCATGTTGTTCTTGGGTGGCGCCTCTGGGCGTGATGGCTGCGCCTGCGCGCTTGCAGTGCTGCTCGGCTCCGTCATTCTAGTAGTACTTCTTCGGTCTTTCTTAACGGAAAGAGGCGTCTGAAATCGTTTTTTGAGGTTGTTGAGAGAGAAAAGTCGTGTTGATGATGTAGTGAATAATAAGGGTTGCTTAGGGTTGACCCATATTCCTGTAGTTGTAAGAGGGAAGTTTTGGAAAATAACCACACGTCAAATCTAGAAACATTACAAAGAGAAATACCGTCCCTCCCCTCCACATACGACCATAGCTTGTAGAAAGCACGGGATCCCGTCCGCTCTCCCTTAGTTAACCTACAAAGCGCTGGACTAGTACTACGGTGGGTGACCACGTGGGAATCCCCAGTGTTGTATGTTTTTTTTTATCGTGCGTCTGCTTAGTGTGGAGGTGAGGTGGAGGTTGTTTTTGCTCCCGTCGCCTGATTTTATTCTTTTACGTCTACCTAATGCTCCTTAAAAAAAAAAAAGAAAAAAAAAAAATGCTCCCGTCGCATTTGCGGCCTACCATCGCCGCTTCGAACATGTGGACGCCGTGCTCTCCTGCCCCCTTTGCGGATCGGAGACCGCCCCAGAACATGTTTGGGTCTGCCCCCGGAACCCACAGCGGGTGTCCCGCAGCTTCTTCCAGAAGTTGATAGGCACCAAGCGCGGGGCCACCTGGCTGGCCGCCAAGGCAGCTAAAGCACCCACTGTGCTGCTCGCCCACCGCCGTGCGAGGACTGAGGTGCACCCACAGGCCGCCGACCCTCCCGCTCGCTCCCCGTCGAGCCTACCACCGCCCGCCCCTCCACCTCCCAGTGCGGGGGCTCCCCCGGGCCTCTCGGCTTAGCGCGCGCGCTGCCACTCTCGTCTGTTTGCTCGTTCTCCCTTTCTCTCTCTACTTCTTGTCTTTCCTTTGTTACTTTTCTTTTGTCATGTTCTATCTTTCTTTTGGGTTTGGTCTTCTACAGGGTAAAGGCCGAGGCTTGGGGTCTTGTTTGGGGCCTTACAAGCGAAGGACAGCCATTGCGCTGGGCGGTCGGGGGACCCTCCGTCATTATACTTCGTGCTGTGGGGATTTTCTGTATGCATGATTCTGGGTTTCTGGTGCTTTAGCTTCTGTATGTATTTCTTGGTACTAGTTTTAGTCCCCTGTCGTATGTCGAGAATACCTCGCGAGTAGACAGGTAAATAAAGAATCAATCAATCAATCAAAGAATCAGTCAATCAATCACATGTTGGCTAGCTTATTTTGCTTCAAGAGGCAACCCCCAGTCTTCTTTTGAGATCGTAACGAAGCATATCACTAGGGAAACGTCCATGAAGCATTACGCTGAACGGTTGTAGCGATTCTAAGTCAGGGACCACTTCCATTGATACTTGAGTGTAGTTCAGGAAGATTGTGATGGAGGCTTAAATTTGGTACTGTACTGTACTATTTTTCCATTCTGGAAACTTTGTCGAAACACCATGGCACAATATTTCTCGCGATTATTTCAAAACCAAAAAAAGAAAAGAGAGTTCAAGGTCATAAGAGCGTATGCGAATTTGTCATGATGAAAAAAAAAGAACAATGCGGAAATGAGATATTTGATATTGTACATGTGGACATAGGAGATAAGTAATAAAGATAGAGAAAAAGGAAGGAAAAGAAAAATGTAGAAAAAGAACTCGAGAGCGAAGAAAAACTTGAGAACAAACACCACCCAAAGAAATAGAAAGCGAACAAGATAAAGCCAAATGATGAAGAAAAAGGAGCCAAGACACCAGAAGCACAAGTAAAAAAAAGTGAAGCATCGAGAAAATGAACCATCAAGACCACCCAAATTTCCGTTTGGCCCGCCTGGTGACTGTGGTCGGCGCCTCACCACTACCGGTAGATGTATACATGGATCCAGGCGCAGCTGGTATTACGGGTCGTCCACGTTCTGAGTCTAGAGCAGACATGTTGTTGGCGACACGGCTTGAACTGATGCGCCGTACTCCCGGGGGTCGATTCGGCGACAGTGTTCTGTTTGGGATCATGCCGCCATTAGCGCTGGCGCCGACAGAGAAGCGGGGTGGGCGGCGCGGAGATCTCCAGTCTTGATGAAGTGCCGAATGTAGAATAGGACGAGAAGATGCGGGCGAGGGTATGCTTAAGCTAGAAGGGAGCCTGGGAGGAGAGGTGACTGTAGGCCTCGATGATGTGTTCACCGCTGGTAGATGCGTCGGGGTTGGAGAGGGTTTCAGGGCGCCTTCCTAACGACGCGCCCGCTGTTTTTCGCGGTCTCCGCCACCACTGCCGCCGCCGCCACCGTTTATGGGCGCAGCATTAACGCCAGCTGCAGGGCCAGGGGCATGGAAAGGCATGCCGCCGTTACCAGGGATGCGGATATTGTTGACATTCTGATTACCGCCTTGAGATGATCTACCGCCACCATCACTACCGCGATGACGGTGGTCGCGATCTCTAGGTCCTCTCCGCGGGTCACGCATATCTCTGGGTGGTGGGCCTGGGGGAGGGGGAGGTGGAGGAGGTGCGTCTAAGCGACTAGTGCGATCACGCTCGCGGTAGTCTCGGGGTTCCTTTTCGCGGTCGCGGTCTGGACTACGTTCCCGATGATCGCGTTCTCGTGGTTGGCGGTCGCGTTGTTGATCACGGCTGTTGTCCCGGCCGCCTGGGCCACGACGTCCATTTCCACGCTCTCTATCGCGACCTCTATCGCGGCGCTCACGGTCAGTCCGCCCACCTCTATGGTCATCGGTTCCCTGAGGGCGAGATCGGTCACGGTCATCTGAGCGTTCGTTCACAGGGCCTGTTGGGGGTGTAGGCTCCGGACCCAGGGGTTGTCTGACAGGTCCACTCTGTTGTCTGCGGTTGCGGTCACTTTCAAGCGACTGTTGCAATGTGTTGTTGATACCTGCTAGCTGCCGCTGTCCGCCACCCTGCCTGTTAAGATTGCGGGCTTGCGATACAGAGGGTGTCAAATCCACAGCGTTGCCATACGCCTCCGAGTTACGCTGGCTAGGGCCATAATCGCCTCTGGGGCCATTGCTAGATCGGTCAGGAGGTCCAGTTGCAGATGAGTGACCAGTATTTCTCTGGTGACCTGATGAGGGACCCGAGGGTGGGGGCAGGGCTCCAAGTTTTACGAGACGGTCGGGATGGACGCCGTGGCCACCAATGCCGGGACTGCTGTTTGGCCCAGCTTGAGGCAGCTGGCGATGGCGATCATGTGGGCCAGAAGGCGTATGAGGCGTAGAGCCGGTATTGTGCCCTTGACGAGGACCATTGACATGGGAATCATGGCCCTGGGCTCTCCTGCGACCACTCGACGGGCCGGAGGAAGAGCCACCATCAGGCGCGTTTATCCGGTTGCCATCATGAGTCGAAGAAGATTGGAACCGCTCATGACGCTGTAGAGGAGTGGGCGTGTTGTTAATAGAGTTGGCGGGACTGTTCATGTTTCCAGGATTCCCTCCAGTTGGGCCATTCATGATTGGGGTGGCGTTAACACCCATGGATGGAGCATTGTGTCTACCAGTGTTCCTGCCGCGACCACGAGGACCTAAAGGCACACTGTCTGAGCCCATCATTTGCTGGGAAGGCCTTGTAGGAGGCTGATCTTGGGACCATTGGTGACCCTGATGGCTTAAATCCTTATCATTACGATCTCGTTCAACCCGATCAGCAGACGGTGTACTCTTGGGCTCGCGATGAGAGGGGTCCTTGCGTTCAGAAGCACCGTCCTTGTCACGTTTATCAGGACGAGACGAATCACTTCGGCCTTCACGCCCTGACCGGTGTTCTTTTCCATCGTCACGGCTATAACGGTCATCAGTCCTAGATTCGTTGTCACCACGTTCTCTATCGCGGCGAGGTGAATGAGTCTTGCGGCCGATTCGAGACTCGTCACGCTGCGATCTGCCACCGACACGAGTGCCTTGTTGTTGACTCTGGCCCGAGGAGTGTTCCTGGGTTTGTGTACCTAGAATGGCAGCGGCACGGGCAGGGTTAATGGGTGGTTCATTGGCAACAGAAGACTGTTGGGCAGGAGGAGCTGCCGGAGTCGAGGTAGGTTGAGGGTTAGAAGATGATTCATCACGTCCACGATGGATATTGCGATCCCGACCAAGCCTGTTCTGGCGGTCCTCGCGACGAGAAGACGAAGACTGTTCCTTATCCCGGGTTGAGGCAACATCGCTAGCGCCACGTCTCTCAGGTGCTTGGGGAAGTTCACGGAGTGAAGGTCTTTCCAAACGACCATGCTCCAAGCTGTTATTGTACCGTGTGTCGCGATCTCGGTGACGTTCACGACCTTCGCGCCCATCCTCCCTAGAATCCCGATTCTGGTCTCTGGTATCTCTGTTGTTATCACGACCGGAGCGCGGGTCGCGAGAGTTATCGCGGCCTTGAGCTCTGACGTTTTGACCAAAGCGGTCCGCAGGCGTGCCACTGTTAGGAGCAGGAGGTCGGGAAGGGAGGCCGGGTACTCTATCAGGTAGGGCAGATGAGCGAGTGTTCTCCGTACGTGATACAACATTGCTGGTAGGCGTTGTTCCATCAGGCTTCTTGGGAATCTGAAGAGAGGGTTGTTGTTGCTTGAAAGAAGCCCGACGCTCAGGAAGATCGCGGACCTCTCCATCTTCAGTCTCGTTAGAACTGATGTTAGACCGCGATTGGGAAGAATTTAAACGACGATCGCTAGGAGCAGAGTTAGCATGTATTCCCTTTCTTTTTTAGCGGGTAGTGAACTTACACAAGTTTTTCAGGCTTGAACTCAGGTGCTGTTGGACGTAAAGCAGTTTTGGAGCCGTCCTGATTCGCCTCACCCATCTATCAATCCATGTTAGTTTACGAGTTCAAGTTTACCGCGCGGGGTTGAGCAGAGACTTACCGTGTTGGTTCGGAAATTTTGTACAATGACCCATTTGCTCTTCCGTCGCTGAAGCTCTGAAAGAGCAGTCTGAGCCGCAACCGCAAGGTCAACACGATGGCCTTCGGAACTAGAGGAACCGCCGCTCTTGGAGCCAGACTCCCGTTCCGCAATCAGTTTGAGCTGGGTGGTGAACTGTCGTGCCATGAAGTCTACAGCGGGGAACCAATCCAGCAGACACTTGAGAATTGTAATACCGTTGCGGATATGCAACCATTCGGTACCAGTCATCGCCGACTTCAAAGAGTTAAAAATATTCTTGTGCCAACCCCACAGGATGTCTTTGAATTGATCGTATTCAACCCAGGAAGTAGGCACACCATTTTCATTGAAAGCTGTGGCAAAGCCGTGGAGTGTCTTCTCATCAGATCCCTTGACCAAGCCAAGAGCTTCGGCTTCATACACAGCCTTGTCCTTGTGCCAGGTAGCAAAGTCTGCCAGGATGCACTTCAAAAAGCGGCCTAGGTTCTCAGCCTCGCGGACAGTGCAGATGAACAGCATCGACCGTAGGCGGTTTGTGTTGAAAAGGCGATCGAAAAGGGCCATTGTCTTGAAATTTGCCGCATTGTTGTCATGGATAAGACGGATCATCCGGTGCGAGAAGTCTGCATCTGCAGGAGACAGAAGCAATCGGGGCAAAAGGCATTGCTCAATTATTGCGTCTGAAACTGCGTTGGGTGCTTTGATAGAGCCCTGGAACCAGCCGCCGATGCGTTCGTTTAAGAGTTCTAGTGTCTTCTTACAAACACTACGATGCTGCTTTTTCTCGCTATTCAGCTGAGATGCTATGTCGGCGAAGTTCTTCATCTTCTCGGCGCGCATCGAAATTCCCACGTGGGTCATGTCAGAGCGTTCCCTAGCAACTTCTCTAGACAGATTCATGGCGCGAGCATATTCCTTTTCGTAACGAACTTCAGGAACGTAGATATCGCCCATTTGCAAAGCCCAGAACGTGGTGAAGAACTCGGGAGTGATGCACTTCCAGTTTTCCTGTGGCTTGGTCTTGGCGATGTCGTCAATGAGAGGTTGCAGAGCTTCGTAAATGATGTTTCGGCGAGAGAGTGGTTCCTGTATATTTTGTTAGTTGCGTGACGGCACAATATTGTGGAAGCTTGAAAAGGCACATACCTTAACGGCGTCTGCCATCTCAACATCATCGCCTACTTCAACAGTTGGCTCGGACTTGCCAACATCAAACGAAAGACACCGACGGCCAATCATGAAAGCAAGCGACGCATCCAGCTTATACTTGCTCATCAGCATCTGAATAGAGGGGGTAGTGCTAGCATACTCGGGGCTGTCGAGGTTATAGCCAAGGAAGTCAAGGTATTGAATTAGAATTTGGTGAGAGTCGTCGACAAGGGACGAAATGTACTTGACGTGTAGTTGGTCGTCGTCAAGTGTGTAGATAGCATTCTGTCTGTAGCGAGCAATGTTGACAAGGACCTGACCTGCAAGTTTGGAATCCACGAGAAGTTGTACGAGGCGTTTGGAGCTCTTGGCAGAATCAAAGCGCTTGTCCAAGCCATTGATGAGGGTTTGACGGCGTAGAGTTTCGTAACCACACATGGCCATAATCTGATCATCGGAGAAATCAAGCGAAGGAACAATACCACCCATAGTCGTGATCAACTCTTTCAGAATGATGAGATCGGTGCTGTTGCCCAAGGACAATTGCCGATTGACATATTTGAGTACAGGTGTCGGATTCATGATGGCAAATCTTCGGAACACCTTGCCACTGAACCGAGACAGAGCTTGAAGCCACTTACTAGTGAGCAATACTGAGTCCTCCTGATGTCTGCTACGAGAGCCTCCACCAAGAGAAGAAAGGAGGGACCACACAAGTACGTCGTAAGCCAGCTCAGTAAAGTACTTGGCGCACTCGACAAAGGCTTCAATCAGGTTTGCATATGACTCAATCTGATCCAAGGCAACTTTGAAAACAACACCAGGGGACGAGTAACTTGTCTTTGCCAGAGTCTTTGCCATCTGACTGATGTTGTCAAGAGAAAGACGCTTCATAGTACTCAAAGTCTCGAGACGTGTGCGGTTGAAAGCAGTACGAATAGCAGGCAAGCGAGAAATGGGGCCCTCGTACCAGTCTGCGTAGATCTTGTAACGTGTTTGAATGGGGTACAGTTTAAGCATCTCCCAGACGGAGTTGGCAACGCTGGGGTTCGCCTTCGTCAAGCTCAATGCAGGAACAAGAAGACGGCGCAAAAGATTCTCCCAGCGACTGAAGTTGGCATCTGAAGAATCGGTACTCAGGCTCTTTATGCCTATACGTGTCAGCTTAGCCAAAAGCGCACAATCAGTGCCAATCCTGACGTTGGAGATGTTCAGGAAAGTTTCGCAAAGAGTAAAGACATCATCTACAGAGTGGCATACAGGAACATTATCTGCCCATTCAGCCCAGTAGAATCTATACTGCGAGTTGTCTTTAGTGTCACAGGTATCAGGGAAGGGCCAACGGAGAGCACGTCGCGGGATAAACTTTTCGGTTTTGACAAAGCCCTTGGGAGCGCCAGCCTGCGTATCGCAAGTAACGTCAGAGGCAGGGCAATCCAGATGATCTTTTCCTTGGTGAGAAGGCCTAGACATCTCATAAACTTCATCGATGCTGTAATGACATATCCGGTGAATTCGGTCAAGGACCTCTGAATGTGTCTCTAGAACCCAAGGATAACGACCTATGAGATAAAGAGCTTCGGGAATAGCACCGATCGTCAAAAGAGATATTAGGAGGCCAACTTTTTGTTCGGATGGGTCGGGGAGCTTGGGCTTCTCCTCTTGCGCGGCCGTCTTTGTTTCATCAACAATCTTTGTGGTATCGCCGCGCGCAAGGTTTGAAAGCGACGTAGCCCTAGGTGTGTCGTCGGGAAGAGCGGCGGCCATGGCCAAGGCATTCATGCCACCTCCGGGGCGGTTGGCGCGCTCCTGGTCGTCCAGCTCCTTCATTTTGGCGTCGTGAAGCAATTTCATGCCGTCTTCGTCGGGCCATAGGTGCCCAATTAGGTCGGTCAGCGATATGAACCCAATCTTTATCAACAGCGCAGAGAGATAGAGGAGGTTCGCAGGAAGAACATCGTCTGGGTCGCGAGCATCATGGGTGTAAAAGCGTAGCTTGAATCCTAGGAGCTGGGCTGCTGTACGGTTGCCAGGAGCCGGCATCGTCTTGGTTTCCTTGATCCAGTGTCGGCGTGCATCAACCTGTGCAGCAGTATCAACATCACTGAAAGAAGCACTCTGGGCTTGCTCATCAACAACTTGTCGACCGCTTAGTTCGAAAAAGGCACGAGTGTGTATCTCGCGTGCGCGCTCCCAGAACAAAATGTCTCGCTCACGACGTTTGGTGGTGAGAGGAGTGGTCTGGTGTTCGTTTGTTTGCCATTCTTCTGAATCGGGCAATGCCCAATCAGGAAGTCCTCCACAGTATGTTCCGTCGGTGGGTTTCTCATCCCGCGGCCACCAGGAGCTACACCGCAGTAATTTGACGTAGAACTGGAAGTGCTTGATGAGAACAGACGCAAATACGTCGAGTGTAACATCTAAAACACGGCCGACATCCAAGTCAAAGGTCCCAATAAGTGCTTTTATGCGCTCAAACGTAGCCCGGGCTTGTGTGCCAGTTGGAGGACCAGCGTTGCCGGTTGTAAACAATTCAGTCATGAGCTTGGCATAGCCCTCGGTCTCTTCTCGAAGCAGGTTGTAATTCGTTTGGCGGTAGAGCTGGTTGGTAGCATGGCGAATGCCGAGTTTGGGGAATGTTTCACGAATGAGGCCGAGCTTGATCAGAAGTTGTGTATCGCACAGTTCCCGGAGCATAGTTGGCTGAACACCGGTCGCTTTGAGGAAATATACGAAATGACGGCGGTAAAGTGTCATGTCGTGCTCAAAAACCCCATTTAGCGTGTCAATGAAATGGGCGTGGGGCTCGAACGCATAGTTGTTGCTCGGAACATCATTCGGCGGCGGGCCAAGTATTTGTTTCATGGCCTCGCCAGCTTCGACAGGTTGAAGCCGGCCGCTCAAAGCAGACCACATCAAATCCTTGCCCCAATATGTGAGTTCGTGGTAGTCGCCATCGCGGACACATTGAGCAGCGCTGGTGACTATTTTGTCTCGTCCACCATTCTTCCATTTCTGGAGTTCGTCTGCTGTCAACCGGAAGTAGTCGTACCGGATGGAGGCATCAAGAGCAACGACCGGCACAACATCTGGTATCCGAGGTTCGGCAATCGGTTTCGAGGTCGGTGCTGAAGAGGCGGCGGTTGCTGTGTTGGGCGTTACATTAAAGGGGGCGGCATTGACGGCTGAGTTGGCATTGAAGGTGAAAGAAGAACCAGTTGCAGATGGGGCGGGAGGCATGGAGGAAGAGGAGGCGCTCACGGGTCGCGAAGAGGGGCTAAAGGTTGCGGAGGAGGGGGACTGGCCGTTCTGAGGGTTATCCCTATCAGCAGAGGGGCCATTGGAGCTATGTGGGTGAGCGCCAAGGGCCATGGCATTCGGATGAGGCCGGTTGTGGGTATCGCGGTGATCGTTTCTTCTCCTGTTGCGGCGGTTGTTGTCGTCGCGATCGCGCGGGAAGTAGTGCTGGTCGTTGGGTTTGTGGGGAGAAGGGCGATTAGAGTCTTGGGCGCTATCGCGCTTGCGCTTGTTGGGCGGCGCCATAGTGCCGGGATCCCTCGAGATGGATGGAAGAACAAGACGAGGCGAGAGTTGAAGGGTCGATGTGGCACGAGTTGGAAGGGGACGATTGTAGGATCAGGCAGTATGTGGTGAATGACGTGACAGAATCGAGAGCAAAGCTTGCGCAGAAAGTGGAGGCCGCGATGCTTGGGGGATATGCCGGCGTCGAAGGGATGGAGTGCAAAGAACTTTTAGCAGCAGAAAAAAGCGACAGATGGGTGAGCTATGCACCGGCCGGATGATGTAAGCAGGTCGCCGAACCAGTGGCAGAAGCAGATATTTCAGGATGGCAGAGTTTGGAGGCGCTGCCGATGGTCGCAAAGAAATATTAAAGCAGAAACCTAGCAACAGGCGACAAATGCAGAAGCAGGACTCAAACACGAAAAAAAGAGGCAAAAAAGAAGCAAATCACACGCGCCCTCAGAAGATGTTCCCAGAATGCAAAGAAAAGGCAGAAAATAGCTGTGGCGGGAAGAAAAAAAGCAAGGAAAACAAATGAGTGGATGAAAGAAGTGCCTTTGACTGCTCGTGATTTGTGTCGTCGGCAGAGGCGACTTGTCGCAGCTCAAAAGGCAGAGGGAGGCGTTGGCAAAATTATCACGATCCGACACAGAGTTCCCAACCACGAAACCAAACGGGAAATTTGACGCCTTAGGTCGCGACGCAAGGCTTCCTTGTGTCTGACTAAGCAAGGCTGCATGCAGACTAGGATTGCGAACCTGGGCCGACGCGGCAAAGGATTTTGTTAGTCATCCAAGCTAGCCCGCCTAGGCGCAGGCGGGGTCCTGGGAGATGCGACTACGCACGGAACGGGCTTTTGACAAAGCGCTTGAGAAGGAGAAGTGGCTTGAGCCGCAGATTCAGACCAGACACAAACGGTGCTGCTCCGGAGTGCTGCCAAAAACTCTTTGTCTCTCTCTGGTGAACACTTTCTCGCCCGTCTTTTATATCACGTGCCCCACTGGCGTCTGTCTTCGCGTGCTTCCAGTGCTGCCAGCGATTGCCCTGGTACCAGCTCCTGCTGTAAATCCCGTCTGGCTCCATTGTGCAGATTTGACACATCCTTGGCTCCTTTTGCCACCGCGTTCCTGGGCCGCTGTTGGCGATTAAAGCTTGGTTGGCTTGTCCCTCTGCATCTCCGCTGCACTGTATGCTATGTGCAAGAGGCCGGTTGTATTCCTACAGCGCAGGGTATAAGTGGAGACCAGTGATGCCATCTAGCAGCCCTCCGATTCGCCAACTTGCAGCCGTGGTGGGGCCTTAGTGAGCCAGAACAAGGGCGATGAGAGTCACAAAGGAGTTGAAAGACGCTTGAAAAGGCCGCCAACTTCCTGCTAACTCGTCCTTTTCTTGTCATTCTGGTTCTCCTCTTGTACCCAACTCTTTTGGCGAGCTGTCCTTTGTCCCGCTGTCTTAATCTCGTCGCCGCAGCGTCCATCACCCGCCAGCTTCTTCCTGTCCGCCTCTTATCGCCTCTTATCGCTGGTCTCTTATCGCCGCTGTCCCCTCCTACTCCTCTCTTACAATGCCCACCTCAGTTCAACCGGACGCCGCTTGCCCGGCCCCAAAAGTCGAACAATATGGTCAGTATTATGGTTGTGCCCATGTCGTTGAACATCTCTATTCCCCTTTGTCTTCACAATATCTCCCTGCTTTGGCATCTTGGACTTGGTGCGTGCAGCATTAGCATTTGTCTGTCAATTGCAATCGCCCCGCTGCGCCAGTCTGGTAATGCCATCTGCCCCGCCACTCCTCCAGTCTATGATCATGATATCAACAGCCCTACACGCAATAAAGAACAGTGACTGAATACTTCCAAGTAAGAACGCATTCGCAACCTGAGAATCCGTTCGCGGTCTTGATTCCCGACCAGAAAATCGCTATTATTCCGCAATTCACCCTCGAGTCCGGCGTCACCCTCCACAATGTCCCTGTCGCTTACACCACCCGTGGCACACTCTCGCCCAACGGCGACAATGCCATGGTTATTTGCCACGCCTTGACTGGAAGCGCCGATGTCAGCGACTGGTGGGGTCCTCTCCTGGGCGGCCCCGGCAGGTCTTTTGATACTTCGCGTTTCTTCATTGTCTGTATGAACAGTCTTGGCAGCCCCTACGGAACTGCCAGCCCTGTGACTAGCAAGGACAATGACCCGAACAACGGCTCCTATGGCCCTGAGTTTCCCTTGACTACTATTAGGGACGATGTTAGGTGCGTCGCTCTACTCCCGCTAAGCACTGCTCTTCTCGTGACTAACTCACCTACCTACAGATTACACAAAATGTTGCTAGACGATCTCGGCATCCGCCAGATTGCCGCCGTCATCGGTGGCTCGCTTGGTGGCATGTTTGTCCTTGAATGGGCCTATTTCGGCAGCAAGTACATCCGCTGCATTGTGCCCATCGCCACCTCCAGTCGACACTCTGCCTGGGGCATCAGCTGGGGAGAAGCCCAGCGCCAAAGCATTTTTGGAGACCCCAAATACGACGATGGCTATTACTCTTTTGATGATCCTCCGTCTACTGGTCTTGGTGCCGCTCGTATGTCCGCACTCTTGACCTACCGCAGCCGCGACTCCTTCGAGGCCCGTTTTGGTCGCAACATCCCCGATGCTTCCAAGAAACAAACAATTGCTCAGGCCCATCCTCTTTCCAATACCCCCAACGAGGCTCACTTCCACAACCATAATGAAGGCCACAAAATCAAATCTACGGCCCAATCCCGCAATGGTGCTGGCAGCCCTGTTTCACCGGTCGATCAACCGCAAACTACCTCCTCTGCTACAAACTCTAGCCCCACTGCTGCCACCAACAGCATCGCTGCTGCCACCGCCGAAATAAACTCCATCGCTGCTGCTTCTCTGGACGACCTGATTCCCAGTGCCGACCCGCAATTCCACGGTCCCCAGCGCACCAGTGCCACCGCCAACGCCAAGCCATCCCTGACAGGCGGCGACGCGCCGCACCCCGCCACCACGACCTACTTTTCCGCACAGTCGTACCTGCGCTACCAGGGCCAAAAGTTTGTCAAGCGCTTCGATACCAACTGTTACATCGCCATGACGCGCAAGCTGGACACCCATGACGTCTCCCGTGGTCGCGCTGATTCCATTTCTGAAGCCCTCGCCATGATTGAGCAGCCCACCCTGGTGCTCGGCATTGAGAGCGATGGCCTGTTCACGTTTGCCGAACAGCAGGAGCTTGCTGCGCATATCCCCAACGCGCGCCTCGAGCGTATCGACAGCCCCGAAGGCCACGATGCGTTCCTGCTCCAGTTTGAACAGGTCAACCGCTATGTCCTCTCATTCTTAAAGGAAGTCTTGCCCGACATTATGGACAAGGAAGGTAACGTGGTTGAGGCTGAGGGCGTTGGCAAGCTGATCAAGTCAAGTGTCTTCGGTGAAGCTGAAGTTGAGGATATTACTGCTTGGTAGGACAAGTTAATTACTATCGCTCCCAGTACCATAACTATAGTACTAGCATTTTCGGAAAAAAAAATAGAGTTTCAGAAGTTGACATTCCTTGCTGGACCAGTTTCCCCAGACAATCAAGTCTATTCTTAGGGTTCATGAAAAGAAATTAAGGTTAGTTGCATGTTTACTAGATTTAAGTTTTGTGACTACTTGAAAATGATACATCGATACAAATGGTGAAAAAAAATTCAATAAACCAAGAGAGTAAAAGAGGTTAGGAAAAGCAATATTGACAAAAGGAAACAGCCGCTTAGGCAAAATAATGCATGTATGCAATAGGGAAAGAATGAAGGCAGCTTGTCGACAAGCAGGAAGTAAGGATAGATGGAGTGAAAACAGTGATTAAATAGATGGTAGATGGAGAGATGGGTGGGAAAACAGATGAACGAGAGGAAGGGGAACAAGATCCATTGAAGGTGTCGATGTGTAGGATAAGAACCAAGGGTCTCTGGTAGCTTTTCATGGGGTCTGGGCTTAATGTTGCTTAGCCGCAGTACGCTTCTCGATGACCTCCTTAAGCATGTCAAGCTTGCGCTGCGTGACAACAATGGCCTCTTGAATCTCGCGCTCGTCCATTTTCTCTTCTCGTAGCCGCTCCTCGAGCGTGCGTGGCTCGATTGGCTTTCTGCGCATGCCCGGAAGCGCACCAGACGAAGATGCAGCCGGATCACCCGTCATGCGGCCCAGTTGGACTCGTTCTTCAAGCCACTCCCATAGCTGGCTTTCCTCCCGGCGCCACATTTCGTCGTACGCGGCAATGCGATCTGGGTACGCAGGGAAGCCCATCTGTGGGTTGATGCCGCCAGTATAAGCGGCAGCTGGGTATGGGGCAGACCGAGAGCCAAGACCGAACCAAGTGGCTATCAAGATGCCGGCGAGGAGACCATACAGTATGTTTCCTGAAAGAAGGGGCTTGGCAATATCGACCAGGGGTTCCAGAACAAAGCGTGCAGGCTCCAATACGCCCCAGTTGACAGGAGGGGGAACTGAGACTGCAACTTGAGTAACAGGGCTAGATTCAGCAGCGTTGCTTTTGCGAGGCTTCTTCTTAGATTTAGCAGCGGCACCACTGTTAGTTCCGGCTCTAGGTCTTGTTGAGATAGCAAGACGAATCGCTGCAAACAGATCATTGCAATACTGTACTTGGCCATCATTGGCACCTTTTTCAATGGGTCCTAGTAGCAATTGGATGTCAGCATAGTCCTTTTTACTTGGCTTAACCATGAAAATTACTTACCCTTGATCCAACTCTTGCCCGACCATTCTATCGTGCAGTTCACCTGTATGCGTGTCTGGTTGTTCTCAGCCCAGGACAAGCAATAATGTGTCTTCACCATGAAGACATTTCCACTCGGTACGTCGGGGGTTTGAGTTGACACAGTGACATTCACTGCCTTGTTCAAGTCAATAGTATCAAGGTTCTCAGAGACAATGCACTTTGTCTGCTTTGGGCCTATGGCAGCGTTCAAGGGTTTAATGTAAGTGCAGTTCCGTGTCCGGTTGTCGGAAGTTAGACCCTTTTTATCTTCGGTCGTATACTCGGTACACTTTTGACCCTCGGTCAGGAATTTGTGGATGAAGTTGACTGAACCTAGTCCAAAGACCAAGTCGTAAACCTTGCCTAAGGGAGCCGGCATGATGTCATCACCAACAACCCGATCGTAGTGGTTTGCTTCATCTCCGCAATCAGTCGGGGCGTGGGTTGCAGGACCGGGAAAGTCTTGTCCATTACTAGCCACTATGGGAGGGGTATCTCCGCTACCTCCGCCGGAGCCACCAGTTGTCGAAAGCTTGCGAGTACCAGTCTTTTCAGTATCTGCTTCAGGAAAGCTAGTATTAGCCAAAGTTACGGATTCTGGAGTCCCATCAATGTTGTCGTCATCCTCGTCGTAAACATCATCCTCTTCATCACTATCATCTTCTGAGCCAGAGCGGCCATCGTCCGGTTGTAAGGGAACAACAGGATCATCCATGGTCTTCTCGGTCTTATCGGCAGTGATCTCCAATGTGTGATGGCCAAGCTTCCATATGTTTATAATGAGATCATAGGTAGCATCGCGGCTAGTGAAACTAGCGAATATGTGTCTGTTTTGTAGTGTGGAGATCATAAGGCCATTTTTGAAGATGAGTGCCGTGTTCCGCTTCTCGACCGCAACGATTTCGTCGAAACGAATAACCAAAGTGGTAACCCAGCCAAGAATGTTGCTGCTGAAACATAGATGACCCTCAGATACATACAGGCGTCCTTGGCACAGGATTTCCCGTTGCAAGGCACAGCTATAGTCCTCAATCAGGTAATCATCATCAGGGACGCTCTTGAAAAGCGAGTGAAAATCCTTGTTACGTTTCTTGCTAGCAATAGCGAATCCTGTGAGCTTTGGTACGCTTGCACTGTAGGGCGGGTTGAGAGGGAGCGAAGACTGGTTGACAGCGGCGATAGCAGCCCCTATGGTATTGCCAGTCGCTGCTGAGCCACCCCTCTTACGGTGTCGTTCAAGGGCGCTTCTTATGCTGCTACTTCGGTGTATGCCACTGGCAGGAGCTATGTTGCCATCGCCGTACACACTGTGATTAGGTGAAACATCACTAGCCGTCTGCTCATACATTGATCGGGCATGATCATCGATTCCGGATTCAATACGATGATGTGGATCGGCCGGCGAAGACTCGGACCTTCCACGCAACCCTTCATGTGCCATTTCGCCTGACATGTGGTTATGAGCGGAAGAAGCAGCAGGGTCAGCAAGTCCTAGCTGACTAAAGCTGAGGTCACCAGCTCCAAGTGTCTTTACAGCGGGTTCTTTATGTTCCATAGCAGCTGGTATTGTGGGTGATGGAGCGAGTTGTGGCGCGCTAGATGATGCAGTCTCGGCCACTGTGTTGTTTCCTGATAGGGAGAGTGAACGAGTTTTGCTGGCTCTACTGGTCGTGCTGGCTGTGTTCACAATACTGTTTCCGATGGATGTAGCGGCGCTCTGTGCAGCTGATAGCATAGACGATAAAAACCCGGGTGACGGAAGCGCAGGTTGATTTCGACCGGAATTTTCTGGATCTGTCGAAGAATCGGTTGGATTGACGGGTGAAGTTTGGTCGTTACTTTCGGGAGTAGGTGAAAGAGGTGGACGTGTAATTTTTGAAAGCTTGCTGGGTCCTGTACTACTGGAGCGTAGTCGTCGATTGCCTGGAAGAATACCACTTGTATGAACACGGATAATTGGCGGAGGAGGTGGTGGCTGTACTGAACCGTCGAAAGATGGAGGCTCGAGAAGAGTCGAGGAGGGAGATGAAAATATACTTTGGATTGATGACTTTGATGATGGGATTTTCGAATTGGTTGGGGTGGGGGGAGTGTTTATTATGGCGAATACAGGAGGAGCCTTCGTACCGGTAGGGGGGGTTTTCGGAGGGGTTGTCGAGGCCTTAGTGTTTATTGCTGCTGGGAGTGAATGTCGGTGGCTATATTCCTTGGTGTCGCGAGAGAAATAATCGACCTCTTGGACTAGAGGCAAAGAGCTAGCTTCAGGTACCTCAGGCAGTTCGTGAGGCTCTGGCAAGATACTTGCTTGTTCTGAAGTCGAGCTTGCCAAGCTTGAATTACTCTTCTTCCCGCGGAATATGCCACGTAACTTGCCACCCGGCGATGGAGAACGACGTGAGCCAGAGTTTTTAGTGAAAGCTAATCGAGTCGAGCTTGAGTTGGCGGTAGTTTCGGAGCGACGAATGCGCGGGAAGGTCGAGGATTTGTGGGAGCTAGATTGGACCTGAGACTGATACGAGCGTTTGTTTTTGGTTCCCTCCGGTGATGATGGGCGGGAGGGAGTTGATGAGAGCAGCGAAGATGATGAAGGTTGGTTGCTCAGTGTCGCGTAAGCAGAAAATGTGTAAGACCCGTTAGAGTTCGACACGCCGTTGATGGATCTGGTGATAACGCCAAGTTAGGATTACTTAAGACCCCACTCAATTTATGTCAAGGGTAAAATTGTGGTAAAATGACAGGGCATCGCAAAGACAATAGAGCGATGGCCAAGGCGCAGGGAAAGAACAAAAAGGGGGAGAAGAAAGAAGAAAGAACAATAGCGGATTGATCTAGGGCAATTGAGTGGGCACCACTACAGGAGGAGACTCGAGATAGTTGGCTAAGCTCCAGTGTAAGGTTGGAATCGTGAATTGGGAAAAAGAGAGGGAGGGAGAAAAAGCCAAAAGCATGCCACTAAAGCGCTTTTGATTGGTGTGAACAAATCGTTGGTCTGTGGTTCTAAACAACTCTCTCCTCCCATTAATCAACAAGAGCAGGGAGGCAGATTTGCAGGACAAGACAAGGCTCTTGCTAAGGGTGCGTTGTTCTGTAACCAATGAATGTCAAGAAAACTACTTGTTTGGTCTTGGTCCAGCCAAGTCTAGTGTCCAAATTTGGCTCTGTCAAGCCGACATGGGTGGTTCTGCTGAAGCTTGGTTGTGTAGAAAGACAAGGATTGTGTGTTTGCTCTGATAAGGAGCTTGCACATATTCAAGACAGAATCCGGTTGGTCAAGAGCAAGACCACTAGCCCGCTCAACTTTGCGAAACCTAGGGATTTGCGAGAAAAGACACTGAGATGGATCAATTCGGAAGAATTCGTCCTGGAAAAAAACCAGTTCACACCCCAAAAAGTAGGGATAATCTCAAATGCAAAAAAAGGAGCTCGAAGGGGGGAGGTGTATGGGCAAGGAATTAAAACTTACAAATCCAAGTCTGAATCGTGGAGGGGAGAGCTCTGAGCAGCAGGGGGGGAAAGCGGAATACTGTTGTGTTTTTGCTTGTCTTTGTCGTTGGGGCTGCTTCGGAGCCGCCCGCGAGAAACTCGCACAGGAAACCGGCCAGCCCGGGTGTCTTCTTTGGCCGAGACAGCTAGAACAGGGCTTGTTTGGCGCGATCGTAACGAGTTGGATACGTGTAGTGTGGCCGCAGAAGATGAAGGGGCAATGAGTTCTGTTTCTTGACGAGAGCCGGCCATGATTTAGAACAAGCCGGAAGCGCTTTCTTGGATGTCGGAGCCTCGCAGCCGTGAGTGGAAAGGGTCGATTCAAGCCAATTGCCGATATGCGCAGGTTGTTCCAAAGAGATATTTCGAACAGATCCAACAAGCCAAGTCCGCAGTATGTGAAAGTTGGTCCGAAAGCTCCTTATAACTATCTATTTCTCTAAGAGTAGCTATTGTCGTACGTATTGGCTATGCGCGTAAGGCGATGACGCAGCCGACGAGAACGCTAGAGACAGACAAACAGCCAGCGAAAGGGAGTGAATGAGGAGGAATTGGTGCCTGGGAGGACTGAATGCATGAGACACAAGAGTTTTGTCTCTGGTCAGCTTGGAGATGTTTAGATCAGATCAACAGGCGATGACAGACAAACAAAGACAAAAGAGAAAAATATATGAATGTGTCACAAAGGATATGTCAAGAAGAAACGAAGAAGGAGAGAGCAAAACACACAAGAAGAAAGCCGTCGGCCAGGAACACAGAAAAGCCAAGACCTCAACAGATGCACATGCCCCTGTCTCTGAAACCTAGCCGTCCTGCAATTGGCGTCGCTTTATACAAGCGTAAAGCTTTGTTCTATAGACCTAAAACGCTCACACTGGCTATGGCAAGCAAATGCGGGCAATATTCAGCCGGAACAAACATCCATGGAAGGGATTTGAAAGAAGGCTTCTTTTCAGGGGAGACGGGCCCAAGGGGGCTGCGCAGGATGGTTTCTCGATGCGTGCGTGCGTGCTCAGACGGGACAGGTTCGGTTTCTAATCCACTTGTTTGGGGATGCTTAGTGTCGCGAAAAAGCCGATGGTAGTGAATTTGGGCTGGTGGCAGGCGGGGAGGGAAACAAGAAAATGTGGCAGACACTGAGGTTGGGAGAAGCAGATGAGTAACCAGAGGACATATACGAAAGTGGTGAGAATGCCGGGTGTGGTAGGCATCCACCCGCAAGGAAGGCACGTCAAACGGTGGATGAGGGGAGGGGTTCCAACAGGAAGGAGAGAAGCTTTTCCGGACAAGACTTTGGCAGGCAGTTTCCGAACTCTCCCCTGCAGTCGTCTGGATGTCTGTTTAGTTGTTGCTATCTCCATACAATCTCCATCCAGTCACTAGTAGTGGCGGCCAGAAAACAGGCTATGCCGGCTGTCGGGTCTCTTTTGTCTCTGCGATGCATGCTGGCAATTGATGAGACGGGGAAGGAAGGGGTATGCGACACTGCAGCAACTGCTTCGAGTAGTTAGTTACATACATGGCTAGTTACTAACGAGTTGGTACAAACAGCTAGTTGCCACAACCGTCGAACTACTACACCGGAATACGCGTATTTCTCTCTCATCAAAGGCCCATCTTGGAGAGTGTAGCCCAGTTTTCGACAGCAAACACTACCAATGTCTTACAAGCTTGGTCTAAGCCGTAACTGTAAACCATTCCATATCTTGCTTGCTACACCTACAAATCTACAGTTAACCTATCTTTTGTGGACTGAGAGCACCATGAAAGCCAGGTGTAAACTGACTAGCAAGTGCATGGTACTTGTACATCGTGGACATCCTGATCACGGTTCAGGGGCCGTCATTTCCGTCTGAAGATTTAGACAAGAAAACGGTGGTCTTGGCCTCAGCCTCTGGATTACATTCGCATTATGCAGATAACTAGTATTCGGACTCTTACCTTTGGTGAATAACCATGTACCCCTTTTTCACGGAGGCGCAAAGACACACACAGCGCATATATTAAACGAGTGCATGCATAACCATGCCTAGTTACATGCATTGCATACATCAATATGTGCACACGATATCCCACGACATGCCCTCCTTCCCCCTTCCCCAGTCCTATAGCCTTCGAGCTTTCAGGGCCACACCCGCCACGCTAAATGAGGAGTCCAGGGTTGCATCACATACCCGTTGAGGTGGAGGCTCTATCATGCGCGGCGTAGCGACGAAAGGGATGAAGACAGTCAAAATTTGATGCTCTTTCGGGCGGGCTGGGGTTTCTTGTTTCCCGTCTGTTCCGGACGGGGGCTGTTATTGTTTCAACTGCTCTGTTGGTGCAAACAATTGCGGCGCGCTGAACGGTCGAGGGCACAGGTTGATCAGGGCATGAAAAGCTAAGCCCAGATCCCCCACAAGCTAAAAAACTCCACATGGCGAACCCAAACACAAGCTATGGATCTGCGGGGACACGATCTCATGTTGCGAAGAAGGTCACAGTTGAATATCTCCCAATAATTACTTCATACACACAAAGTCACAAGTAAAATAACTGCGTTGAGGCAAAGTCCCTCCTTGTCACACAAAGAGTCCCTTTGGCTGAAGTTTCCTGGGTCACCTGACCTCCGCATTCGGGCATGCTAACCCCAAACCAGGACGTGATGATTAACCCATAGTCTTTAGTTGGAGATAACCAACCACTTCCACCGACAAGCATCTCCATAAACACATTTGCAGCATCTTTACACCAAGTTCTTCTCTCAGTTCAGATCCACATGTTTTTCTTACTACAGTCTTATTCCCTATATTAACGACGGTACATAGTCAACCAGCAACATCCGCAAAAAAGGCGCACGATGGAAGCGTCCCCCCTCGTTAAGGTGCGTCATAACCCACCCCCTCTCTTCAAGCTCCCTCACTAACCTGCAGCTCAATAATCGTTCTTAGGCTCACGAACATGCCAAAGCTGCAGCTCGTGCCACACAGGCATCTGATACCACTGTTGCCATAAATGAACACACTCTTGCCGCCGGGGAATTTGCTCTGGCGGCCAACAGCACATCGAGTGTTGAGGCCTTGCGTACCTTGCGTCTTCTTGAAGACCATCATAAACGCCTTGCAAAGCTTCTTGAGCTACCGGTGCGCACACAGAGGGTGCAAAGGCCCACCGGCACCACCACCGAAACCAACAACTCCGACAATCCCAGAACCAAGGCCGAGAAGGGCGGTGATGAAACGCAAGGAAACGGCCCCGGTATAAAGCAAGCTGCGAGTCTCAATCTAAAAGTTGCAGGCCAAATCCCCTCGCTAGCCCAACCACGCTTTCCTCAACGCAATGTTGCCGCCTCTATCACTAACAATCTCAACTCTGCCCGAGGTATCCGGTCCAATTATGGTGGCTCGCCTGTAGCGCCTAGTGTATCCAACGACCCTGCCTCGGGTAATATGGAGGCCTTCCCTCGCAAGGAGACCAGCCGCTCGCGCATGCAAACTATGTTGGAGACTGAAAAGGCTGGCAACAGCCCAGTGGCAGAAAGTAGCACCGCTCCGTCAGCCACGCCTAGCGAGGACGGCTACTCGCGATTCTACAATGCTTTCGGTTCTATAATTAATCGTATCTCATCACCACTGGCATTTGCCGGTCTGCCATTAACTTCGGAAGAAGCCACTCCACGAACAACAACACCTGTGGTGGTTGAACCCCCTAGTCGACGACGGGGCTCTAATATGTCGTCGAGAACAACACCGGTGAACCCCTCCCATTTGTCCGAGTCAACCCTCGCCGACCCAGACTTGAGCAAAATTTACTCCAAAGCCACTGTGCGCGCGATGCAGGGGTTACCCGTCAATGAATCTTTTTACGTTGTCCCGCCCAGCGGTCACACCGTTTCCTATGCCAATATACTCAGCTATGCTGACAAGGAAAAGCGACGACTCACAGCCTCGACATCACAGTATAACAGTAATTCCTCTACCGCTCACGAAGATGTTGGTGCTGATTTTGTCGATGCCGGCGAGGACTCTGGTGTATCGTCAAGAAAGCGCATGTTACGTCAAAGCCAAGGCGAGAACGAGTCACGCCGCGTTGCTGATGAACTACGCCGGCAGAACGAGGGATTACAGGATGTAGTCAATACTTTACAGAAGCGGCTTCGAGTCTTTGAAGCAAGTGCTCAAAGTCTTACTGAAAGCAGAATCATGGGTCCCAAATCACCAGGCAGTACAACCAACAGCGGGCTAGGAGTGAATCCATCAGTGCCACCGCTGAAAAGTCCATCTGGAGATGATATCATCAGACGTGAAAATAATGAACTTCGGCACAAGTTGAATGAGGCACTGCAGCGCCTCGAGGGGGTTGAAAAAGAAAACGAGAAGATGCAGAAAAAGTTACGCAAGTACAAGGAACAGTGGGATGCGCTCAAGGAGTCGGCAAAAGCAAGGCGAACTCCCAAAATAGAAACAGATGAGGAGTCTATGGCGAGCAGAATCGTTTAGGTTGGCTCAAGACAAAACTTACATAGTAAAACTTGGAAAGGGAGAATTGGTTGTTTCAATCAATGTGACTTTGTTACTTCGTGTGTTCACCTCTCCCTCTCTATACCCACCAAAAGGAGACGCTGAAGCTGATGCTCAGGCTTCGGACATAGTGCCACCAACCATACGGTATGTAAAGACTGTCTCCTGGCTCCAGAATGCAATCCCAGTACTCGGCCTCATGGAAAGCCTTTTTTTCCTCATCACTTAGACTGCGCATCTTGTCTTGTTCCTCGTCTTCGCCCTCCCCAGCACTAAACTTCAAGTCCCAACCCTCCTCAACACCCACGTCCACGCTCGCCGTATTCGACATATCAATCCCATTTTCCAGCGGCCGTGGGTGCAGTACATTGCTATATTTAGGATGATAGAGCCGTACATACTTGCGACCAACGACTTGTACCAAGATGTTGTGCGTGCTATCCGTATGCAGTGGCGTGATGGTTCCTGGCGGTCCAAACCAGGCATTTAGTCGTGGATCAGAGTGTGTGTGCAGCGATGATGGCAGCGAGGGTTCTGCCCAACAAAGATCTGGGATCCCTACGTCGCTACGGAGTGATGGGACCTGCGCCAGAAGGTCATGTTGCGCAAGGTACCCACGACTGCGGCCGAGGGGTTGGCTCTTGGGGCTAGTCGGAGCTGTGTTTTCAATATATTCAGAAAGAAAGGCTCGGAAAGGCAAAAGCTTTTGCGTCCAGTTCGCATCAACGTAGCTACGTCCAATCTCGATAGGGACAAGTCGGCGACCACCAAAGGTCGAGTGTAAAAGATATGCTGGCTTGGACCATGGCCTGGACTTCATGGCTGGCCAGTGATTAATGAGGTCGGTGAAGATGACTGGAACAAGATTCTCGGAGGGGGTTTTGGTAAGATATGACTCGAAAGCGTTAAGAGAGTAATCTTCTAGTTGAGGTATTGGGTTTGAAACTGGAGGAGTAAAGGGCTCGTGGGATGAGAATGCCGGGCAGTCTTCCCAGGTCAAGCTTTCAGTGTCCATGCTGTGCTCATCTCCAAAATTTCTGTCGACTTTGAGCTTCTTCCGAGGGCGATCGTTTTTATCAACTTCTGTTCCTAGCCCAGTGGCCTCTTTTGTCGCGCCTTCAAGAAGCCCCAGTATCATGTTCATCCAACGTTTATCTCTCACTTTGACTGGATTCCCGCCGGCAACAACGATCGCCATATCGAGAATCTCAACAAGCGTATCGATTTCTTTTTCCAGACTTTGGGTAGAATCCTCCGTGTATGAGCCCAGTCTGGTCATCACAAGCGGACCGCTGAGTAAACGCAAGTGAAACATCAAGATCCGCGTATCAGCATATACCCTTCGCCAGCCATCTAATACCGAAGAGAATGGGGTAGCATAGAACTCCGCCATTGCTATTTTCAGGACATCTTCAAGTCTCCTTTGCAAGAGTGCCTTCTGTTCAGATTCAACCCGCTTTCCAGTCCCACGAGCAGCATGGCCTGATCCCGTAACCAGCCGCGAGATAACATCGTGGTGAACGGTCTCAAGCAATGCCGATTGCCTCTGTAGCAACTGCACAACAGGAAATGATAGTCCAGCAAGCTCTGGCGGACAGTTTGGATCTGAGAGGAGCGATGGCTCATTACAAGCCGCCAGAAGCTCAGATGTTATGGCGGATGTCGCGGTCAGGCATTCTCCTAAAAGCTTCAAAACAATCATTAGGCAGATGTTCTGCGAAGAGAAGCGCAATCGAGAACCTAGTTGAGTTGCAAGAACGATATTCACTAGTGTCAGTAGCATAGCCGCCACATTCTACGGCGGTAGTCCAGGGATTTATCGAACGGTAATGTTTTGAGCCAGGGTCTAGATTATGTGACCCTATTTCTCCACATATCCGCTCTAATAATCGCGACCCAAATTGTCGTCATTTACGCATCCAAACCCAACAATATAAATGCGTCGACTCTCACGCCTAGGCTAACTCGCCTTAAAACTTCCCTTTTTACTACAATCATTTCTATCTAATACTCAAAACGCCTTCTACAATGGCTTGGTGCACATCATGCAGTGCCGAGCGCAACCCAGATGAGTTTGGGCGTTTCTAGAATGGCGCGCCTCCAGAACTTGCTAGCGCCACGAAAAGAAACGCAAAGTTGCGGAAACTTTCGATTCATGGGACGAATTTCTGAACGAATTGAAGGAGTGGAATTATCCAGTACGGGAAATCGCCATTTCCAGTCCCTGATTTCTCGTGAAAACATCTGCTAACGCCAGCTATAGGATCAGGAGAAGGTCCTCCACGTCGAGAAGCTCTTTTCCCTGGAGTGTCTTCCTGTTAAATTTGATTCTCCATCTCCTGACGCACCCACAACTACGGAATCGCCAAGGGAGCTTGTCACATTGATTCTGACGGCAGGTGGATTTCGTTTTCGCCATTCGCGGACAGACAATCGCGTCAAGTCACCGGTATATGGGTATACCTGCTCTCAGAACAGCCACACAATGCGAAAGTCTACCTCGAAGAAAATCCGTGATATCGCCCCGAGAGAACGGGTTCCGTGCGAAGGCTGGTTGAGGTTGCGGCCTTCTTTGGAAAATAAACACCTGAGCCTAGAGTTGCACCACATCTACCACAAACCTTACGAGAGTGTGCGGCTCAGTACCGCTTGCCAAGAGTTTATTGATGCCCGGATCAGTTCATCTTCTCCGTCCCAGATATATCGGGGCCTCCTGGATTCTGAGACTCTCGGGGTTGCCACTGTCTCCCAGCACCAGGTTTATTACCGCTGGAAACAGGCAAATCCGCATCTGAAAACTAACGAAACTAACGGGTTCCCTGAGAGAGATTCCCCTCCAATGTCCCCCAATCACACAGAATCTGTTTCTAGCGACAACGATGACCGTGTTCGCATTTCCGAGAATGAGCGTGAAGCTTATTTGCAGAAGCTGAAGGCAGCTTTTGAGACATTCAAGGAAACTTTCGAAGTTGCAGAAGAGCAATAACTATAAACTTGGTAACACGGAATTTGTCAAAAGCTTCCTGGCATTTCACAAAGATGCCCAGACTCTTCTCGATGAAATCCGAATGATTAAAACTTCTGGAAAGATGCCTTCAGCTTCGTCTCCCTATAGGCACCCTCTTAGTTAGTACTAAAAATCAAAGTCTTCGTGACAACTCCTTGTTCTCCATGTATGAGGGTTTTTGTTTCGAATTCAATTGGTTTTGACTTGTATCGATATTTCTTGCAAATGTCAATCTTTCCTCTCCTACTAACCCAGTACCCCTACCATGCATGTCACGTGCCGACGTTTTCTTCTTCTTCTCTCAGTGGCCTATAAAGTGGGGTATGTCACTGAAACCTCACCTCATCCATTTCTCTTAGTTATCACCCACATGAATGCTAGATTCCGCTACAAACTTCCTGTTGTATTAACTCAAACTACAACAAAGCCCCCGTGCCTAATTGGAAATGAAGCAGATTTTCAACGCCTTCATCCGCACTCATCACATTACTTCGCACAAAAAGGTCCAGCGTCTCCGCCATGCCGCCCAAGTCCTGCAAGTTGACTTCATCTTGCTTCGGTTTGGCGGTGCTCCGGGCCTGATGTATGTCGAAAGTCAGAACGAGCAGGCTGTTGCAGAGTGGGTGTCAGTTGTGCACGGGTTGAGGTATAAGGACTTTCGATGCCTTTGCAAGCCAGCGCCCATCCAACCTTCAGGAAATATACAACAAGATTACGCTGCAAAGGCTGATGAGAGGCTAGAGAATGGGTTTCATGAGGTTGAATCTGTCGCTGAGTTCGGGAAACAAATAGACTTCCGGGGTTTGCGTCAGTGGTGGCAGAAAGCAATGGGCTACAAAGTAGGGTGACTCGTGCCTATTATAATATTCGTGTTTCTAGTCAAGTAACTATATTAAATATGGAGTTGCAACAATTTGATAACAACGTCGAGTTTACTTCTTGCCCTGGCTTCCTCCAGTGTTTCCGGTCTGAGAGTTTCCGGCACCAGTTCCAGTTCCATAACCTCCAACGCTAGCGGTGTAGGCATTGCGGTCTCCGGCCGATTGGGCACGGGAAGCAAAACTACCTGAGGACATGTCATTTCCAGCCCGAGCCTAGATTTGTGCGTTAGAATGTGTGTGCTTTAGAGCATATCAGTGAAGCTTACCTGAGAGGATTGGATGCGAGAAGCATCAGATTGGGTCATCGATCCCTTTGTCATTTTGAGAGAAGTGGAATTGGTAAAGGGTTTGAGATGAGTGAAGGTAGTGAAGAAATGTTTAGGAAGTCTGAAGTAAAGTGAAGTGAAGTGAGAATGAAGAAGAGGTTTTGGAACGAGAGGAGAGAGGACAACGCCATACTTATACTATGATGGTAAAGAATAATCAGGTGAGCTCAGCTCAGCTGATATTATCATTTGTGACATATGCTTTATTTTCTCTTCCAGATTGATACCCACCTTCATATTGACTGTTTTGTGCTGCCCGTGGGGTTGTTTGGCGCTTACAGGGTGATTGTGCAAATGAAAGCACCATGAGATTTGTGTCCGGTACCAATCAACTGCCAGAATGATGATTCTAGCATTATGTTCTGATGATATGTTTCACCAATCTTACATGAAGTACAAACACACAAAGTGTTGACTCTGCCATTATCACAAGACTTGGTCCGTTTTGCTTTGTATCAACCAACTAGTCTTCATACTTGCAGCCTTGTAATACCCTGGGCCAGCTGGCACCAGCAGGCAGGCTCCACATTACACAAACTTGTGTACGTGCTTGGTTATCTTATCAGGGCCAGACTTCCGCCTCCACTTTCAACGCTGTTCGTCAAGATGGGCCATAAGACGGAGTGCGGATTGTCTGATCAGCAGTGAACAAAGAAAAAATGGGTAAGAACCATCCCAAAGGTCGCTCATATAGAGCGCGCAGATGGCGAGCCTGGTCCTAACACTTGCGTAGACCCTTCTAATGTAACTATACCCAAGGTCCTTTCGGACTGGTCGGTGGATAAGGCTCTTGCTGTTGGTCCTGTAGAGAAGCCAAAAGAGGAGAGATCAGAAAGTTCTCCAATTGAATACTTTCATCTCCTAGAACGTCTGAAGATTGTCAAACGTGAGGGGTGGAAGCGCCATGGGATTTTGCAGTATGTGAGCCTCAAACTACCTCGTACGACTGACAACTTGCAACTAACTCTTGTATACAGCGGTGAATCCATCGCCGATCACATGTATCGCATGAGCATGATGGCCATGTGCCCTCCTGCCTCACTGATTTCTGCGGGCCTAGACGTCAACAAATGCATCAAGATGTGCCTCATTCATGACGTTGCAGAGTCTGTTGTTGGCGACATCACGCCTGCCGACCAGGTTTCCAAGCCAGAGAAGAAGCGCCGCGAGACCGAGACCGTCAACTATATTTCAACACGTCTTCTGCGTGGGGCAACGGGAGAGGAACTGAAGAGCATCTGGCACGAGCATGAAGACGGAAACACTCTAGAGAGCCGGTTTGTGCAGGACTTGGACAAACTAGAAATGCTAATCCAGATGGTTGAGTACGAGCGTAGGGCTAATGGGTCCTTGGATCTGGAAGACTTTACCTACGTTACGTCCAAGATCCAACTCACTGAAATGCAGAAATGGGGGCAGGATATACTGCAGGATCGGAAGGACTTTTGGTCTCAAAGACAGAAGCCAGTTGGGGCAGACTCAGTCACAAAAAAGATGCAGGACAAGTACTACGCACGGGATTAGACTCCACTAGTTTGATGCTAGAGGTTAAGCTGGTATTAGTTGTAGCAGGGCTAGAACACCGTGATATCTGGTGGGGGAGTATGTACTATAATTCAAATTGTGTTGCCTTTCATCTAGCTTTGTAAAAATGACAACCCTACAAATATCATCCAGATTATTGCAAATGATTTCACAAGACAGAAAATAAACTTATAGTCTGGTTGCTCCGTGAATATGTATTCCATCTTTTCTTGAACAAAATACTTGTTGCTGGGGTTGCTGCACAATGCATCACTACAGCTCCCTTAAATTCTTCCAAATTCTATGTCACGCCATCGGCCTGCTTCTGGTTTGCTTTGAGCTTGATTTCAAGTGTGACGGAGCAACCAGCTCAAATAGGAAATTTTGGAAAAGTTTGTTGTTGGTCCATCGCAAGACGAAAATTACCCAAAATGCAGTCACATCCAAATCGAGATAAGAACGCCACATGTCTCACCCGAGTGCGCCACAATTGCTTGATATCCACTTTTAACTACAGTACGAAGCTGGATCGCTTCTGTGAAGATGATAAATGAAAGAATATACTAACTTAATTAAGTGAAATATCAAAACTCGCTAAATATCAAAACTAATCATGAATACAAGAAGATCAGAGGTAGCATCCCTTTTATACCTCTGATGGAGTTAGGAGAATCCAATATCATCGTGGGAGAGAATCAGGGCAGGGATCATGCCCTGATGATTGTTGAGAAATGGAATTGTGGATGATGACTCATCCTGACAGCCTCAGCGGTTGAGTAACCCTAAGCGCCTCGCAACAGCTTCACACGTGGCAGACCGACGACGTCAGCCTACTACTTACAACCCAGTCAAGCAGAATTATACGGGTATTAACGCGTTGAAAAGACGCATTAGTAGCACGATATCTACCTTTTGCTTTGTTGACTCGGTTTCTCAGTGCCCGTCGGCCATGGCTCCTTGTGCAAATCCGCTGGCCACTGTTGAGCAGCTAGCCACACGCGTCCAGCGCAACGGCATGTCGCCCGAAGTATACGATGCCGTGTTCAGCGCTACCGCATGCCTGACCCAGGCTGCCGGCGTGCTTTTAGAACAGCCTCAAGAGGTTGTGGCGCGTGCGTGTGTTGTCTTGGCGCGGTACTGGGTTGCGGCGCCGTCGATCAAGTATGAGTACAGAGTGAGTTTCTTGGGAGGGACGGCGTAGACTCTCCGCTAATACCGATATGTAGATGATATCAGCTGCTGTGCTATTTACTGTAATGAAGCAAAGCGCAAGGCCTCTTGGATCGGCCCGGGTGTGTGTCGTATATGAGTATCTGTCTTCGCCTCTTTCTTGCTTCCGCTCCGACCGGGAGCCTCTTCCGTTTGACGCCGAGGCCGTCCGTGCACTCAGCAACACACGAGCAACATTTGAGGCGCTTCTGAATGAAGTTGAAGGCCATGTTCTCTACACTCTGTCATTCGATACGCACGCTGCGCTACCGTATCCTATGGCTGTCTCTTACCTCCAGGCGCTAGACTTCTTTGGCCACTCCCGCCATGCCATCACGGCCCGGGTAGTTGAGTACCTCAACACAGCGCTCCTATCACCACAGCTCCTATACATCACACACCAACCCAATGAGCTGGCCGTAGCAGCAATGTATCTCGCAGCCCGTGATGTCGGGGCCAAGATGCCAACGGAGGACTGGTGGGAGGTGTTTGATGCGGACCGCGAGAGTCTCGGGTTTCTAGCATGTGCTCTGGCGAGTGTCGAGGGCATACTAACAAGTTTGCGCATGGAGCTGCCTGGGCTGGCTGAGGGCGTCATTACGTTAAAGGCTGCTGAGGCGGCCTTGGCCTCTCAAAGGAGTGCAAAAGTGGCTGAGGCTTTCCCGGCGCCGGCGCCGGCTTCGACCCAGGCATAAACATGCCGCCCACAATAGGCATATACAATGTGCAGAACTTAATTCACACCACTCCAGCCTGAATGGAATCTTCCTGTCTCCATGGCGATTGTAAAAGTAGAATGAAAACCAGATGGCCTGACTTGGCGCCTCTGCCTGCAATAAAAAGATCAAGGGCCCCCCGGGTATACACTTTTCTTTTTCTTTTCTTCTACACCATCTAACTGGACTGGATCTCTTTGCTGTCTTTCAGAACTGTTATCCCCTTGCTTTAGTTCTTTCAATTCTTTTTAACTTGTTTTCTTTTTAATTGCTCTTTAGTTGAGACGCCCCTACCCGGATGCTCTTGGCCTTCGCTTTATATTCTTTCTAGCCTTGTGCTACGGTTCACCTCGACTACACCTCCTCTTCTTTTTATTGTGTGCTCTTGGTAGCCTGAGAACCTTCAATGGATCAATCTAATTCCTTGGAGACGCCTGCCAAGCCCGGCGAAAGTCCTGGTCCGTGTCAAGTTGGCCATGGTCTTTCGACTGAGCGCCGTGGCGGCCCCTCTAAGCCATTTCGGAGTGTCAACAGGCCTCTGCCTTCGACTAATCCAACTCGCCCACCTTTCAAAAAGAGCCTCACCACTCCTCGCCCCAAGGGCCATGGCCGTGGTCACCATTCTTTGACCTACCGTGGTATTACAAAGGCTCCATCTCCTGTTAAAACCAGTCTTACTGCTTCTCTCTCGCGCGCTGCTCCGCCCGGTTTCCCTTCTCGCCGCGATGTCTTGAGATCAGCCGCTAGATCGGAAAACTACTTTGCCATTGGCAGAGATTACGCCAACATTGTATCGCAGATGACCCGCGCACAAAACGACCCCGTCTTCCGCGAGACGTGGTGTCAGTCCATGGGTGATATCATGGACAGCATGCCACTGAGCCGCGAGGATAGGGAAGCCAACAGGGCTGACAAAGAGCGCAGACGGGAGATGGTTCGGTCCCAGAAGGCCGAGATTGCTGCTCACAAAATCCGCAAGGGATTGGATGAAGGCTTAGGCAAGGCCGGTGCCAATGACGAAAACACTACTTCTACACCTGACCTCATTGCTGGCAGCAGTGACGATGAGGACGACGACATGAGTGTCAGCCTGGCTGATATCAGTGAGGTCAGCGAGGACAGCGAAATCAACGAAGCTGACCAGGCGGTCTACGAGGAGGGCTTCTTTGATGCCTTTATTGATGAAGAGATGGAATTGAACGACAGCGCTAGATACTATGACAATGACGGCGAAGAGCACGACGAGGAGTGCGATGATGAGTACGATGAGGATGACATGCATCCCGAGTATGCCGATACCAATGAGATGCTGCACAGCCCCGACATCTTGCGCCGCCCCGCTCCCGAGAATTGGGGCCTGGCCTTCCTTCACGACATGTCTTCGCCCGTGTGTGCGCGCACTGTGGCCCAGAATGTTGCTGTTCACGCCACACCTTCGCCTGTGCGTGTTGTTGCCCAGAGTCCCCCACGTGACCCGTCGCCCCTCTTCACAAGCTACGCCAAGGTGCCTCTGCTGGCCCCTATTCCCCGATCTGGCTACAGTCAGAAGCAGGCAAACGACCTTCTGGCCGCCCACCAAGCTTCTACTGCTCCTCAGGAGTGTCTGGCTGCTGAGTTCCAGGCGGTTCCACCCCGTCACGTGCACGCACCTCATACAATTAACCTGCCTTCGTTGGGCGTCATTACTGGTTGTCCGGAGCAACCAGCTCTGAATGACTTCCAACTAGCCCCCATCCAACAGACAAGTTCAACTTTTGACATTGCATTAATGCACCAAGCAGCTCAACAAGTTGAACAAGCAAACGTCGACGACATGGCAGTGAAAATCCCCGAGCTAAGCGGCGAGTCGCCTAGCGCTACCAGTGGCCTTGGTGGCGCTATTCCCTGGGCCACCATCAAAGCTTTGCTTGAGTCAACAGTTTATGGTCCCAACCTGCCTGAGATCCCGGATGTCTACAAAAACATCTTGTCAATTCTTTTCTCCGAGGCCATCACTCGCTCATCTTCCAACAACATGCCGCAAAACGACAACATGCAGACACAGGAGAGCCAAGTCGAGATGTGCCACGCCGTTAGACATGCTAGACAGCATGTCACGTCGATGAAGTGCCAGTGTGCCATTGCCGACAAGTATCTGGCCATCATCACTCACACCATGAACGAAGCCAGTGATCCTGCCTTCGACAACGCTTCTCACGCAGCGCCCCTCACCGATGAGCAGAAGGCGGCTGTGGCCGAGAGAAAGGCAGCCTTTGAACTGATGGATGCCTGGGAATTGGAGCTCTGGGCCCTTGCAGAGGAAGCCCATATGGGAAACTTTTGCACCGTCTGGATGATGGGCGAATTGCATCTGGCCAAGATAGGCGCCCCAAGCTTTGACGAGAGCCAAAGCGGAGATCCCACCATCAGCCTGGCCTCTGTTGTTCTCAAGCCAAACACTCGCACCGACGCCCGGATTCGGTGTGCCTCCAAGTTCCAGAAGCTGATGAGAATGATCGAGGAACTGCGTGCCCGCTACGGCGAGGATGTGGTCCGCCACATCAAGCAGCTCCCACTTTCTCCCGTCCCCGTCCAGGAACGCGAGGATGAGCGCTCCGGCGCTGGTAACGCCGCTCCTGCTCCTGCTCCTGCTCCTGCTAGTTCCTCGGCTGGTCAGGACGACGCCGGCAGCGATGGCCACATCACCCCGGTGCTCCTCAACCCCATGGCTGTGGAAGCCGGTGCGGAGCCCATCTACCAGCCCATTGAGACTACGCGGAAGCTCAATGAGATTCTGCGCATTCTGCGCTCGTAGTCGGGAGGCCCTCTGGTGTTGTTGTTTTTTTTCAAGCTCCAAATTTGTGTCTTCACTCTCGTAAGTCTATCTTCCTGTCTCTTCTCACAATTTCCTCTTCTAAAAGCTCAACTTTTCTAACCATCTCCTTCTTCTTCACAGCACCAGGCACAAATGACAAGAACCCCAGTATCAACATCCCCACGGCTTGGATGTGTTCTATTTCGCCTTTTGTTTCTTTCCAGCATCATTTAGAATGTTGTCATTTTATGCACCAAAAAAAGCACAAGACTCAAAAAAAATGAAGAAACGAGCAAAAAGGAAAGGAAAAAAAAAAGAAAAAAAAACAAATAACACAAAAAAAGGAGGAAAAGAGAAAAAAGTTGGAAAAAAAACCGTCGTTTCGATTTGAAGTTCAGTATTTGATACCCATCCCCTTTCACGCAGAATACTTAGTTACCCCAAAAAAATCCAAAAAAAAACTATATTTTTACCTGGCCGCGGAATGAATCAACCCGTGAACTAGGACTGTGTACATGTGTATGTATATATGGAGTCACATACATTTCATACATAGCCCAAGCTATGATAGACTAGCAGACAGCCCCAGTCCTGTAAGCTGTACAACTCAATCCTGTGAAACAATGCCGATATCCCGTGTTACATGGCAGTGTCATCCTCTCTGGTGAAAAAGCTACATCAGTGTTTGCTATCTCTGCCATAGACATTCTGACATGTTCCTTTTGTCCAATTGCTCAGTTCTAGTCTCCGGCCATGACACATATTTCTCAAGTCTACCACCTATGCTTCCAGTCTCCTCTTTAACCCTCATCTTGTCACAGCCCCAGGCTACCCCGCCAACGGCGCCATACACAGAATTCGCTCACATTGGGCCCAACTGTTGGATTGGTGCTTGGGTGCATAAGTTATATTAATTCAAGAGATATTAAGATGGGCAGGTTGAAAACTATATCAACTGCTTGTGCAAATAATGGTGTTAAAAGAGGGGTATTTGATATAAGTGTGTTCTTAGTCGAACGTCGCAAAGATGTCCATCTGGGCACTAGGCATGGAAATGGAGGGCTAACAAAGGAACGGAAGAAGAAAACTTGATAATCGTCAGCATTGCTGATGAGACACAAGGGTTTAGAAGTGAATAGACCAAGGTTCATCGAGCACAGCTGGAAGACAAGCGAAACATCTGCAAGTGCGTGCACGACATCATTTTAACACAATGTCATTCATGATTGAAATCGTGCCTTTTTTTCTCCTTTTCCTTGCTTGGGCAGTTTGCGACCATCTCTGTTGTGCTTTTTTTGCTCGGGTACTAGGCCGTCATCTACGACAGCCCAATCTCCAGAGTTCTCATACCGTGGGCCCATTTTGCTTCGCTATGTCCTTGGTTAAAGAGTTAAGGAATGTGTGAAGACGTTGAGTTGAGTTAGAGACGCTACAACATCTACTCCGAGACAAAGGAAGCCTCAGCAAAAGGAACACCCTGCTCAGTGATCTCCTCATCACCAATCTTAAGCTTCAACGGCAGTTTGCTGTTGTGCGTGGAATACTATTACAATTGTTAGTATTTCGCCGCCACCTATACAATCAAGTCAAATCTATCAGTGACAAGTTTTAATCTTACCTGGTAAATATACGGCTTGGTTCCAGCAGCATTTGCGGCAATCTTCTTGATGAAGCCGGGCACCTCAGCCATGACATCAATGCAATCCAGGGTGTCGAATTCGCCCTCGATGGCGGCTGACACGTGCTTTCCATCTTTTGTCTTGCCCTCCCAAGTAAACTTGAAGTGTTCAGGGACATCCCAGCCGGTTTCTTCATCACGCTTGGTCTTGGTGTGCTCACAGGTTGTGATGGGGCCAGCAGTGATAATCTCGCCATCCTTGACAATGGCACCAACACTGACCTTTGAGTTCTCGTAGGATGCAGGGGTGATGAACTCCATGACGTTGGCCGAGTAGGTGTCACCCTGGAAGCTGAGGAAGTTCCAACGGGCAGCAGCGTGGTGGGGCTTCATTCCCTGGAGAGCGTAGACATAAAATGCCTTGCCCGTGAAGTCAACCGCGCCATCGGCGGTAGTAAGAGTACCCTCGGACTTGCAGCGAGGCCAGAAAGCATGCCGCACAGATCCCCAGGGGGTTGAGGGGTCGGTGCCGTAGGTAGAGAGACCATCTTTACCAATCTGGTATCCTGGGCTTTCACGAGTGACGGTGAGGTTGACAAGGCAACGATCATCCGTCATGCTCTTGATAGTCCATGAGTTTCCATCATCGGAAAGCTCCACGGCGCAGCCATCGGCGTAGAAAGAACAGCTGTCCTCGCTGAACTCGGGGTTTTCGACTTGGTTGGAGCACCACAGGATGGGCTTCGACGGGTCGGTGGAGAAAATCTTGGAGGTGAATTGGCAGGTCGTCCGTAATCCACTACAGGAGAAAATATGTGAGAAAGGTATTAGCTTTTGCCTTAGCCATAGCTATGGATCTTCTTCCTTGGGTGGAAGAGAGGGAACGTTGAGTGCAACCAATCCTATTTTTGTAAATCCATTGACATGTGAAGCAAGACATGATATGCAGGGCTTTGATTTTTTTTCTCCAGAAACCCTTACTCAATAATCTTGCAAAACATGCCTACAGAATATGGGGGCGCGAGGTGAGGGGTAGCTTGGGCATAAGGAATACACACCCGACGTTGCTGTAGATGATCTGACACATGCCAATCAGGCCGCTGTCAGTCATGAAGTAGAAAGTTTGAGTCTCGACACATGTGCTGTCCATAACCTTCCATTCGATATCCTTGCGGGTGATCTCGGTGTAGGGCGTCTCGGCCTCCTTGGCCTTGTCGGCGACCGAGTGGAAGGCGTCGGCACCATGGATGGGCTCCTGAGTGCCGGCGACGTTTGCCAGTCTGCAGAACGAAAATGAGAACGAGTCTGGTTAGTAAATGAAGGGGGAAAATTGTGTCTTTGAAGGGCGATGATGTAGAGCGTGTATGGGAGGGGCTGTGCTGTGGTTGTCTGCGGCGGCGGTTTCGGCCGCAATTTTGATGTCTGTCCTGGGCTACTACAAGCTTCCATAGTGGCAGCTTCAGGCCCTGTCACAAACAAAACACCGAACCAGCACCTGGTTCGAGGTGGATTGGGGAGGGGGGAAGAAACGTCAATAACAGGAACTGTGTGACAGATGTACGCACTGTTGCTTGGCCCAGTTGAACATGATGAAGAATTAAAAGGGCGTATCGGTGATGAAAGGCGTAAAGTAGAGTGCACGGAAAAGAAGAACAGAAGAAAAGATCGGGCCGGGTAGGAAAAGGCGTTGGTTGAATTGGCCAAAGGGGTCAAGGGTCGAGGGTCAAGGCAAGGCGAGGCGAGGGATGCTGAGATTGAAGAAAAATAAAGAGAGAGAAGAAGCAGAGCAGCGAGAAAATTAGGCCCGCCGTGTCGCTGCAAGACTTTTGATGGAGCAGCCAATATGAGTATTAATAGCGAGCCAGGGAAAAAAAGTAGGGACATGGAACTGAGATGACATTTTGCAAGCCCACTTGTTCAAGCTCCAAGTGCATTCTCGACGAGAGTCGACTTACATAATAGAACAATAGGGTTGCTTGCACTTCTACTTGTGCTGTGTCGTAGTGTGATCCGTCTCTTATGTTGGTTAGGTTATCACCTCAAAAGATGGTCTGACATGGACTTGATTAAAACCCCGTGATCAAAACAGAGCGCTTCATTCTGACCTCGGAAAGCAATAAGCCCATGTTATGTAAGCAGCAACCACAGACGTACACACCCAGTTTCTCCAACCGCCACTCCGGAACGAGGCCAAGCGAGTGTCTATTTTCCTCTTCTCTCTGTTTACTTACACAACGTCCAATCTTGTTTATTCCACCATCAAACGATGAGCCCGATTCTACCTGCCCTTCTATTCCTGGTATGACGTCTCAACAAAGCTTCTGTGAACAAGCCAAACCCAACCCAAAGCCCTTGTGGATGGGTCCGATAGTGCGGTACGCTTCGTGGCTAATAAAATAAGCTGCCATCAATGTACTTCTTATCACATCTCGGTAGTGGGCTGAATGCATGTCGAGCTAAAAGTTTGCCCTGACCAGACCATCGTTCCTGTTGACATGGGACTCAATGCATCCAGATATCCAGGTATAAACACAAGTTATTACACGCGTAACTAGGGTATGATATCATTTGCATGGCGGCCTCTTTTCCTCGATAGGCTTCTCATGAACGGGGGCTGGAAAATAAATTATCACGGATCCGTTATACAAGCATAAGCACCGCATTCACAATACATACCCTAACCCTACTATATGACAGGATACAATTAGAAGTCTCTTCCATAACGACGACGTTTGATCAAAATTATCTCTTGTATTTTCGTTGACATTGTTGTTATACAGTTATGGTTCACTAAAGGCCTAGTTCAATAGCTGCAGATAGCCTACAGAGGCTTGCTCCAGGGGTCCAAGGGCTATTTTACAGCAGACACATCAGTGTTGAACTGTGGAGTTGTGCTAGTAGGTCCAAAGGATTGCATGCAGCCTATCACAGGATGAAATTTTCTTGGGTCGATTCTGAGTTTTTTTTGCTTGTTTTTTTTCCTTTCAATTTCTTCATTTTTGTCCATTGCTGTTGCTCCTCAGCACCATCTCACACTCGTCCCTTTCCTGATGCGCATAAACATTTGATTGTGCCAATCCAATCCCAGGAGAAAAAAAAAAACAGGACGCGCATTTATCCTGATTCTCGCAAATCAAATTCTGGAGCCCTTCCACTTATCACCTTGATTCACGCCTTATCTTATCTTTCCTCTCTTCCGCCTCGTCGCTTCTATTAGGACGTCACGATCACCATTTTTGACCGGTCTATCTTATCTATTCTGTACCGGGTCAGGAAATTCCTGTTCGTTGAATCACTGCGTTTCTAAGCTGTCGCGCCATACACGATTGAAACCTGTTGCTACATCGCGACACTACGACATTGTATGTAAACGCCGGCTTGCGGTCTGCAGTTGACAGCCAGTCTCATTCAAATCCACCAACTTTGTCACGACGTTCAATAAAGATCGACTCCCTCATCAACAGAACGTCACTTTCCATCGTGTCCATCTATCAAACCCTCTATTTCCAAGACTGGTTCATTTCCACGAAACCACCATCACCGCCAGACGGATTTAAACAACGCGATACCTCCTCGATCATTTCCAACTCGAATCTTCTAGCACTGTCAAAATGGAGGATAACTCCCAGATTCTCTCTCTGCCACACTCGACGCCGACTGAAGTCCAGGCACAAGGCGGTGATCTAACAGCGCAGCAGTCTGTGATGTCCACTACGAACACAACTGCACCGGCGATTGCAGTCACGATGCCGGCCGCCTCTGCGAATCCAATGCACCATCTCCCCAGCATTTCGGCGCTGGCTACAACCACCTCGATGCCCCAAAACTCGCAGCCTGCGCAAGTAAGGTAAGCTTAATCGATAACAAAACACTTGGATTCTACACTCTTGTCTGTTATGCAGGTCTGACCGTCTGTTTTCCCCTGGCAAATAGAACGACTATCCCCCCTTCTCAGCCCATGTTTACGGGCGCGTCGCCGGCTGCGACCGCTGGCGGTTCTGGAAACACTTTGGTAAGTTGACGAATTACTCATGTTTAGAGTGATACACACACGTCTTTCTACATCCCTTGTTGTCGTTTGCAAGAGTGCGAAGTCGCCACTCTGCCATATTGAAGGCGAGCGCCCAGTCTGCGCGTCTCAGTCACAATCTCATCACATTCGCATTCACATACACACACCCCAAACGCGGCCCAATCAAGTCTCATGCTTCCACACCTCGGGACCTGCGCGCTCAAGCCCATGAACTGAAGGCAATTCTGCTTCCGGCGCCTCTAGTTTGAATGCGCACGCTGAGTGGTTGATTCATCGCGACAAAAAGTGACAAGGGTCTACAAAGCTTGTTCCACGTGACCACGGTTTATCCCACCACCACAGCAGCGCAGAATGCGCATCAACTTCAACGGTAGCAAAAAAAAAAAGCGCCAGCCAGCGAGCTTATTGTCTCGGTCATGGTTGTTGGGCTTCCGCTTTGCTTTACATTATCAGTTGCTTGGGTGTGCGGGGACTTCTTTTGTTGCTTCGTCTTGCCCTGCTTTAGCCCATCTCCAACACAGAAAAAAAATCAGCAGTAAAAATGTGGAGAATTTGTCAAACTACAACAAATCTCTTATCTCTGTCATTCTTCACTATCGTTATCGATTGACGTGCCCCGAGATTCCCTCTTCTATCACAGTCCTTATCATCACCACGCCGGGCCAGTCTCCCGCCATTTGGACGAGTCCTCTCGAGAAAAAAAGGAGCTTCTAGTCGTTGAATTTAATGCAAGTTCTTCGCGCACTTGATCAGCCGGAGCCGGGTTTTGATGATAGCCCAGTCTCCTGTTACACAATCCACCATCACTGTCCTGGGGAGACGCAAGAGATTAACCTCTATGCACTCCATTCTTTACACTTTTCCCCAATTTCCTTCTTATCGTCTTCGTCTTTGCATTGAAAAACTTATCCTGCGCAATGGCAACCCCGGCTAATCACAACCCTCAAACACAACAGCCGACCTGCCACAACTGTGGTACATCAACAACACCACTGTGGCGACGAGATGAATATGGCGCCGTACTGTGCAATGCCTGCGGTTTGTTCTTGAAGCTGCATGGGCGGCCACGCCCAATTTCTCTCAAGACAGATGTCATCAAGAGCCGCAACCGCGTCAAGGTGATGCGCAACGATATGGATGGACTCAGAAAAAAGGTTAGTTGCTTTATTATTCAAACCGTAGAACTAACAGTAATGGCGGGACCCAAAAAAAAGGCATCATCATATCGATAACGATAATCAATCTATCGACTTATCTTTATCGAGGCGCTGCCGATCCTTGGGTCTTCTAAGCCTTAATCGACCAAGGCCATTAAACTTGAACACATGAGCTAACAACAGTATGGCTTGTAGCAACAACGCATACAACAGCAAACATATGCACTCGCTCCTGACATGAACTCCGTGGACCTGGGCTCCATGGCCCAGGCTGCCCGCCGTGCTGTCAAGCCTGGAAACGGCATGCATCCGGATACCGATCAAAACGCTCGGGTTACAGCGCCGCTATACAACACAGCGGGCCTTTCCGGCTTCTCGTCTCTTGACGATGCGCAATTTTCTCAGGCTGCGCTGGGCCAGTTCCCACCAAGGAGTGGCTCTCCAGGACTTCATGGCGATGGCCGCCATGACTCTACGTCGCAAACCCATGACCAACTGATTGCCTCGTTGCGAACACGCGTCAACGAGCTTGAGCTCATCAATGAGCTTTTTCGTGGTCGTCTGGGCCAATTGGAACACGACGAGGCAAACGCCCGCCGCGGCCAAGAGCTTAGCGGCGTGACAGAGACCCAGCTGCGCCAGCAAATCAATGACCTCTTGAAGGCCAATACCGATGTGCGCATACAACTGGAAGAGAGCCATCGCCGTGAGAATGCATTAAAGCACCGGCTAAACGATCTTGAAGTTGCGCTTCGTGAAGCTCTGGATAGCAGTGTTGAACCCGGTAGAAAGCGGGCACGTATGACGGAGGTCTTGGAGAACTCCGCTATGGCTTTGTCCAACATGGGTACTGGCGCTGCATCAGATATTCAAATGCACGAGCAGCTGTCCCAGCCTGGGCACGACATTAACGCCCAGGTGCAGCCTACAGATGAGACTACGGCCCTGGCTACCAGAGCGGCGTTGGTTGCTTCCATGAGCATGAGTGTCGAAGATTTGGCTCATGCTGCTACGACTAATGTCCACAACGCAGTCTCGTCTGTCCAGATGCCAGGGGAATTGCAACCGCATCAAAATGACCAACAGGCTGGTCAATCTCATGATCATTTGACTGCTTCCCTTGATGCCAATATTTCCGAGTCGATGGATGTGACACCCATCGTTCATGATCTTACTGCAGAGGCCCATCCAAAGGCCGAGCTGATTGACTCTCTTACTACGGACTCTGTTTCAGTTGTTCCAGATGACGCTTCTGCATCCGTCAACGCTGCCATGGATGACACTATGAACATTCCTATTGATAGTGCCATGAAAATTGATCCAGCGGTACAAGAATCTCACGCCTTTGCCCTCAGGGCTGTCGCCGACGCAGCAGCCGCTATGTCACAAGAACAGCCGAACAGTAATACCACTGATATCGTCCCAGCGGATGCCGCTCCCGAACCCAACATGACGGTTGATATTTCCGGCCCAGCGCCTGCACCTGATACGACTAATATCGGTGGTGACTCTACTCCTACACTATCACAGGCCCTGGACTCGGGGGATAGTCACATTGAGGCACAGCACCAATCTACACATGACTTGCAGGCAGCGGCAGTTGACCCTCCAGCATGATCATTTTAAAGACTGTTTCGGTCCTTAAAACTTTGGTTGGTGCTTGCTTTCCAAGCGAGGAAAGGGAAAAATAAAAACGACATTTGAGTTAGGGATGTTGGTACAGAACAAAGCCGTACGGGGAAAATGGCTATAAGGGGCTTTTTCGCGCGCCATGTGTGTTGAAATTCATAGTTTATATGCTTAATGCTGGAGCAGAAGTACAAAACAATTATAACTAGCCTTTTTGGAGTCAGTGACATCATTTTGTTCCAACAACCACCAGATAGATGTCCATACATGTCCCAGAGCAGAGAATTGAAGTAGCCGCCGTGGCCTGCCATGCTGCACATGCCATGCCACAAGTGCAAGCGACCTTCTTTTATGGCGAGCCCGAGATTCTGGAATGGCAGGTGAAAAGCCCCTCGGAATGAGCGAGCGGCGGACCGGTGAGGGGCGCCAAGTGTAGGGTTCCATATAGTACATAGCTATGACATCTGCAACCTTTGATTCGCGGGAATCAAGATGGTTCCTTCGCGCATTTCTTGTTGAGTCTTGGGGTGCTTCCTGTATGACAAGATATAGATAACGGAGGGCTAACTGACTAAGCTAACTAATGTAGCTGCATTTCTCGAGAAATACCAAGCTGAGGAGTTGCTGCAAGTCTTGCTCTTATCTTTATGCCTGCCCCTCTTCCTCTTCCTTTGTGTGTGATTTCTTTCCCAGTCCTTCCTGGGCCCTTTTGTCTATCGCCGACCAGAGGAAGGACGAGAGAGGGATGTGTGTGTCTGTGATCAGCAGCATTCAAAACTTTGAAGCGGCTCGACTTGGGATGCATCGCCATTCACGCTACGACAGACGTCATCTCATCCTAAGACTTGTCGTGTCATGCTGTGTGTAGTATTTTGCCATTTTACTGCGATATTGACTCTTTCATGTCATACCTCTGCCATGCAACCCGCTCAAGGACCCCCACCATCAACTTACGGACACTTTCACGGATGCCGAAGCACCCATGATGCAACAAAGTCTTGTGACTTGCATTTCTTCCTTTGAAGGTAGAGTGGGGCGACGTGTGTTGTCCTGAGGCTATGACAGTTCAAGTTTTATGAATAAATCTGGACGTACGTGTATACCATGGTTGATACCGAGTGTCTCTTCTTCTTGTTCTCCCATTTTTACTGTCTGGGCGGGCAATATTGCAGAGCTGAAAGGCAATGTTTCTCATGGACGGCAAACTCATGCGCATGTGTGACTTTGATATTGCTTGCGACTACAAAGAGAACAAACAAAGCCTTGCTACAATGCAGGGTATTCAATGTCTAGGCCAGCGCCTGACTTTACACAGCCAGTGACAGTGGCAGTGGCGGGGGCGGGTTGCATCTACAGTTTACCTCACTAGGAAGCCTGTGTATTCGTATGATAGCTGAGAAAACATGTCCTTTTCGGACAATGCAGCTCTTTGTTGGTCGGGACGGAACAGAGCGTCAATACAGAGGGTTATGCGACGATGGCTATGAGAGATAAATGTGACAGGAGACAAGGAAAGCCTCCCCATCTTTCCTCCTCTCGTGCTCGTCCGACAGGCAAATAAAGACATTGGCCACCTGCTTTTCGGGAGGGGGTGAACAAACAAGTGTCTATAGTTTGCGGGCACCACTACATAGTTGGAAGAGCATGCAAACACAATCAGGAGAATAACCGCCCTCGGCCACGAGAAAACGTGGGGAAAGAGGCGAGAGCGGAAAACCGGCCACCCAGTGTACCCGTCCAGGCTGCTTGGATCGACATATACAACGATACCTGTACATATAATTGGAAAGAATGTGAGCGGACTTCAAAGTGGTACGTGTCTGGGTGTTCGTGCTGTTTGTTCAAGCCGGGTCAACTATATCAGAAGCATTGTGTGGTTGGACAAGTAGAGACGACAGTGCTAGGGCCTACTGCATACCCAACACCATTTTTCCTATTGCAAGCTTTGGCTGCGGTCCGTTCGGCTTTCCTGTTCCTGTCGATGTTTGTGGCCATGATGCCTGTCAGTAAGAACCAAGAGAAAAGCACAAGTGAAATGCGGCGGAAACGGACAAGGCCGAGGGGAAACAAAAAAAGAAAAATAACGCTGAGTGGTGGCAGAAGTCTGTAATTAACCCTATGTTTCCAAACCCTATCACGGACCTTGTAGGAGTCGAGATTATGATTTCTCATCCCGTTGATTGCCAAAATGAAACAAGGCAGGGAAATCCAACAAAAGGGATATCGTGAGATTGAGGGTTGCTGCTGTCAGAGGCCTGTCTAGCGTGAGAATTATGCAACCGTCCGGGCGGGAGTCTGAAGGTGAAGGGGGAGGGAGATCGATCATGTTTGTTGTTGTGGTGAAGGATAGCAGACTTGTACTAAGCGAATATGTTTTTTTTCTTTTTTTTTTTTTTTGTTTGTGCACCTGTGATTTTGATTTATGCAACCTGTCTTGTTTGTTTCAAAAAGAACCAATAGAAATACAGGTACTTGGATGTATCATAACGTTTAAGTGGGCCTGGAATGCCTTTGATTTCCTTTTAAATGGGGCAGGTCAAGTCTAGCGTCTTTTGAGGCTAAAATTTTCAATGAGGATGTGCACGGAAACAAGGCAAGGTAGAAAGAAAGAGCGGAGCACCACCAATGGACAAAGGAGACTGGTCTTCTCTTATTCTTTGAAATTTCCCCCCTCAATTTCTGTAGCTGCCGTCCGAAATCTTGAAGGTCCACTGTCGCAGAAGGATGAAGTTACAGTTGCATAGTACGGCGATAAAAAGAAAGCAATCAGTCTCTTGTATGGAGCTGCAATTTTGAGCGTGAAAAATGTCGGTCGAAATGAGACAAGTGAAGATGATTTTCTTCTTAGGGATACTCTCTGGATATGCTCGTGCGAGTCCACGCTGAACTGCATATGTATATACACAATCTTACTACCATGTACATGTATGTATGCATGCGCACATGCAGCGCAGTGAATATGATAACTTCGAGTACTTTGATACCTGCATTTGCACTTCTCAATTGCGTGACTTTTGGGACTATCACGGACCTTGAGAAAGTCAGCCCACAAACAAGCCGACCGAACAAAAAAAAGTCTATTTGGTTAATAGCGGGATGAATGGATGGGCTAACAAGGATAAACGCAATGGGAACGAACAGACAAGCAACGAAACGCCGTGTCTGATGCTCACACATGCCGAGACGAGGTTTTGGCCTTGAACTGATAGAGGGGGTGACATGTGGCTAAAGATTATCGAGACATATTTTATCCTGATCCCAGCAAGCAAGACACCACGGCTCTGAAATACGAACGCCTGCAATTGCAACAGGAAAAGAAAAACCAGCTAGAAGAGAACGAGAATATTGTGAGATTGATGTGCAGATTGCGCTGCTTACTGCTTTTTGTTCTGAGAGTTAAGCTTGCTAATTATAGCAACACGCACGCCTTGGGATGCATCCCACGCATCCGAAAGAAGGAAAAGAGGGAAAATAGGGAGATGCAGGGAGAAAACAAGAGAGGAGTGGGTAAAGCTCGGACAAGGCTGTGAGAGAAAACAACGCCAAGCTGGGCTTCCAGAGTAGACTTGGTTCTGCTGGTACGACGCATCTGTTATACAGGCTAAAAGTCAAAGTCCGCTTGTGGCTGCTGAGGGAGAGTTTCATGATGTGTGGCGCTGTGTGGAGTCATGTGGAGCAGCCGTGGCGCATGTACACACATTCTTGGATTTGGATATGGATATATGCAGCTGCTGTATGTATGTAAGCGGAGGCTTTGGTGCTTAGCTGCAGCAGAATTAGTGTGCTGTAAGAAGTGCCCTGATTTTCATGCATTAATGACGTTGGATGAAGTCTACTATTACCAGTATATTCGACTACAAGTATAGAAGATCCAAGCAGCAGCAGTTTTTTTTTTTTTTTTTTTTTTTTTTTTTTTTTTTTTTTTTTTTTTTCCGTCTCCGGTGACCCGAAAGAAAATTTCTTCAACCTCAGCCGCAGAAGGTCGGCCGGCATCAGTGAGACGATGGAGGAAGGCATCTGGTGGTGATGATCCTCGAACAAAAGATGGCAACTTTCGTGCTTGTAACTGCAACTAACTAACTACAAGTACTTCTCGTAACTATACGAGAGGGACCGAGGACAGCTTGCTGGATCAACACAAACGGAGGACAACAGCTCAGCCTCAAAGACAAGCCTGCGTTCGCTGGCGGCTTGAACACGATTCTTGCCACATGTTGCCGAAAATAGAGAGACGGCCGTCCACGATCGAGACATTGTACCTGGACTTGTACTATAACACACATAACCAGTTACGAGAAAGAGACTAGAAGCGAGGAGACAGTACGATACCGCTGTGCAAGTAGCATCATCAATATTCAGCCTGAACAGAAGTCGACTCAACAGATTCTAGCTTTTGACTCGGATTTTTGTTTTGTTTTTGGATTCAGGTCTAGTCCAAACATGTTCAAGCGCTCGAATGAGTATTCCAAGTACGAAAGCGTATGCCGAGTTTAAACTGGTCCCGGAGCCAGCGCGGCCGAACAGACAAAACTAAACAGCTGGGAAAGGAAGAGAGAAATTAGACAGGGAATTTTACAAAAAAAAATAAGAAATCGTCGCAAAAGACAGCTTTCATCTCTGGTGTGCTTGTGCTTCTTCATGGCATCTCTTGTTTTTTTCTATTCTTGCGCTGTGTTGTTGGTTGCCAGGCGCTTAGTGGTTGATTAGATGCGTGGACGTGATTTCGCCAAAGCTGGCGGTTGTTGCATCAATGGCAGGACACCACCATCGGTGACAAGGTTAATATAAAGGAGGATCAAGTGCGAAAGGACAGGGGGATGAGAGAGTCGAAATATCCTGGCCCTCTTCTGCTTTAACATGTCTTTGTCAAGTTGACATGTGAACAACAGGGGGCCAGGGTCAAGGGCCTTGGGCGCGTTCAAGTATGTAGATATGTACATGTGTAGCACGTATTACATGGGTGATGAATGGAAATGCATGAGTTTGAATATGTATGTCCGCACATACACGAGGGATAACACACAGTTTGTCTAGAAATTGACATGTGCGCGAAAATTTGCACACATGCAGGTATCTGGACGCACAGTAATTGCATGCTTCTACAAGTTGGGCGAAAGGAAGCAAGACAACGCAGCGTGAGAACGACAAGGAAAGCCGAGCGAAGCCAAGCGGCCAAGCGAGGCGGTTGATTCGGGGACGAAAAAGGCCTGAGCACGACTAAAGAAATTGGGCGTGGAGGATAAGACGAAGGAAGCTGGGAGGAAGCGCAAGATAACAAGGACTTGGGAGGGAGAAAGACAGCCAGAGAGACAGACAGACAGACTCGAGAGATATCAACGCAACCAAACAGACCAAACCCCCCTCCCCCCTCGCATGTTGCGAGCTGCGAGATGCGTGGCCATGGTTGTAATTTGCTGAGCGCGTGTGTTGCTCAGAGCCTCAAATTAAACGAACTTGAGACTGGAGGTTGCCGAGATTGAGGTGCCATGATGGAAGCATAAAGAGACAAGAGAACAAAGAAACAGACAAGCATAAGCAAGCCAAGCAGGAGCAAGAGTGTAAATCTAGGCTCGTGGTACTCTCGCTCCAGGCGGTTGGCAATCTGACAGCAAGAGTCAAGTCAACCTAACCCAACCACAGACACACTGCCCGCATACTTGGACACATATTACATACAGCTTGGTCCGTGTTCCAGAACGCCTGCTTGACGTTTCCCTATGGCGCGGCTTGCTTCAGGTTTTTTTTGTTCGGTTTGAGCGCCGGAGATGGGATAAATGCAAAGAACTATGCAGAAATTCTCCTGCTGTGCCGTTGGCTTGGCTGAGAACTAGCACATGAGAATCTGAGACGGAGAGGCTCAGAGCAAGAGAATATTTGATCCAGCGGGTGCTATTCACGTCTAATTCGTACTGGTCCAGAGGCTTACTGGTCGGTAGTGGTGGGATAGAGCGGAACTACGATTTAGGGGGTACGGGAGGGGATACAGGGGCTGATAGGCTGGCAGGTTCAGGAGGCATATAGGGAATTATAGGGCAGGGCTGTGGAGACGAGGGCCAAGATATAGGGCAGTCCCTTGGTCTGGGGAGGGTCAAGGTTAGCCTGAGCAAGAGTCAGAAGTGGCTCTGGACTCCACCCTCAGTGGCTGGCCTGTGGCTGGCTTGCAGCTTCTTTAGAGCCTTGGAATTCTCATTTTTGTGTCATTTTTGCTCTCTTCGTCACCTTTGTGCGCCATGCTCACTGAACTTGCTTCACATCGCCTTCTTCGGCCTTTTCGCATTGCACTCACTTGACTTCCATCATTCACCCATCCATCCACCGATCGGCTGCCTTTCCATCCGACCAATCAGCCAGACTGCACGCAAATCCTTGTTCGGAGACTTAGCCACACCCCCCATCCACCCACGGACTAGGATCCCATCCCTTTCGCCATAGAAACGAAAATCTGGCGACAGTGTCCCGACAAAAAATCCGCTGGCCAATTTGTCGTGTTGTTTGTTTGTTCCCTTTTTACTCTAATTTATTCATTCAAGTGTGTTACTTCACTCACGCCCCTCTTTGCTGTTGTCTCTTTCTGGCGTGCCCTGGTCGTCGCATCTGCTTCGGTTTGCTTGATCCTCTTACAAGACTTGCGTGGCCGTTCTTGCAACAACACTCGGAGTTTTCTTCTAATTCTTCTTTCTTTCCTCCATTCCCTCTCGTTTCTACCAAACGACGCTTTATTTTGTCTCACACTACTGTCCATCTCTTCTGACTCTTCTTCTACACTATCGTTCAAATTCCTTTATCTACCTTTCTTGAAGCACTAATAATCGTTTCGCTCGCCCTGGAATGCGCTTTCTGTTTTTCTGATCTCGTCTCTCATTTTCCAACATTTCTTTCCCTGTCCTATTTTGTTGCTACTGCTCATCCCTAAATCAAGGCACTGCATTCCAATCCATTCTGTTACATTACTGTCTTCAGAACAAGCGTTTCCTTGCCGCCAAAAAAGAGCTGCCCACCGCAACCGAAAACTTAGTCTCGTCGATTCTGCTTGATATCACACCACACTCGGCAACATCTTATTTACAATACTCGTCTCGAGCCTCTATATCTTAATCTCCTCTTCTCCTACTGTTCAACCAAATCTAAAGAACATTCTAATACTGCCACAACTTAACCAATAACTATGACTGTCGACATCTTCCACCGGCCGATTGTGCCGTCGCCGCTCAACCCAAACCACAAGAGCGTTGCCAGCCCCCGGAAACCTCAGCGCAAAATCGTCATTTCTCGCCGTTCTGCAAACCTTAGCCCAACCCAGCGCTTACTACGCCGCAAAGGCAGCGAGGCCTTCAACGCCCACCTAATCACCACCTCGCTTGCCGCCTCGCCCGCTCCTCAACCGCCGCGCTCTTCTTCGCCGTTTCACTCCCAGCCTCAACCGCTGCGCAGAACTTCCGCTGCCACGAACAGCAGGTCAAAAAACGCTCCCGTACACACAGAATCCGCTCGTGCTTTGCTTGAAGAGGAATTAGCTGCCATGACCGAACCTTTGGCTTCGTTTGACGATGAGTTCTCGCCAGATACCAACCGCGATGGCATCGAGGATAGTTACACTCTCAAGGCTCGCCTCGTCTCATCGTCTGCCGCCGCCGATCTTCTTAGCTCTCCTCTTGCTGCGCTGCTTCACCTTCTGCCTCTACCTCTGGTGTCTCTGTTTGTTCTGCGCTTCCCTAGCGCGAATGGCTCATACAACCCCGCTGTCACTAAGAAGGACAGAGTTGTCGAGGACACCTCATTTCTACAAACTGCTGCCGACCTGGAGGAGTGCCGCGCAACTGATGTGATGCAGGCCAATTCCGTGACTGCCTCTTTGCCGCTGGTCCTGACCATGCGTAGACTAATGGCTGCCATTGGTTTCCTGTGTTTGTATGCATTGATGCAGTTTGAGCCCTTGATCAGACGACCGGCACGTTCTTACGCATAATGGAAAAAAACAGCAAAGAAAATCACCTCACAATCGAAACCAAGGCACAACTTGTATGAGCTCAATTGTGCGCTTTCTTCGTCTTCCTTGCATCTCCAAGAAGCCGTTGATTTGTTTTCTCTTGTCATTTTGCTTTTGCACATCGACTTCACTGGTTGATTTTTCTCCCATTTTGTCAGGCGTTCTTCGGCGTTTCTCTCTCTAGCCAGGTTCTTTTGATGGCACGGAGCGTGGATGGGGCCATCTGCATCTCTTTCGGTCTTTGTTTGGTCAAACAGCACACCATGGCGGATTTGTCCTTTTTCTCTTTCTTTCTTCCTCATTTTCCTTTCTTACTTCAAACTTCACTTCTATCCTTCTTTATTTTATTTTCTCCTATTATTTATTATCCTCCCGGCGCTAGAAAAAATAGTCCCGTTGAACACATCTTTTCAGATGGTTCCTATTGCTTTTCTTAACATCAAGGCTGCCTTGTTAGGCAGTGATAATTTTGAACGACGCGTTATCATCGTGTCAAACATATTCACACCCCTTTTCTTTTATTTTTAAACCACCCTTGAGCTACGAGCATCACCATGCATGGGTTGAATGCTGCGTTCCAGACTTTTTTTTTTCTTTTTTTTTTTTTTTTTTCTCTCTACCTCTTTCACAATGTATCACAAATCTTGGTGTCATTGACAATGTTAAGCTGGGCTTTTCATAAGTGGACGGTCATATTTGTACATACATCACACGTCTCGCTACTGTACATAATAGTTTCAATATTAGACGTCACACAAGACGCACTTCTTATTTTGCCTCTGCTTTTGTCTCGCATGATCATTACTTTTTTTTCTTTGCGTGTGTTTTGAGTGTTAATGATGGTAGATGGTTACTTGTATTACATAGGATGACTACGACAGTCCTAGGATTATCATCGCTTTGGCCTGCCACATACAGAATATATGTGTACGTCTTCAAACACGCCCAGAATCGTTCTACCGCTTCTTCTCCTCCTTGCGAAACTTTTTCTCTTTTTTCCAGTATTTCTCGTCCTTGCGATACTCATTTCTCGACACTGCCTCTCCGGCAGACTGCTTCGAGTGGTTGGTCCATGTATCGTCATTCTCCTCAATCTGCGTCTGACGATGCTCGTTGCGGTAGAGGGTGTCCTTGAGTACATCCTGCTGGGTCTGCGTCACCGAGTCCTTGTCCATTGGCACCTGGGCGGGGTCGGTCTCGTCGACCACGTCTTTGACCGATGAATCTTTCCAGCCGGCCGCGGGGCCCTTTTCGCCTGCGGACGCGGCGCCAGGCTTGTCTTCAGCGTGGCCAGTTTTGCCGGTGAGCGACTTGTCCTCTTGTTCGATCTTGCGCTGCTTGCGCTCGTCTCTGTACAGCGTCTCATTCAAAGCCTTCTTCTGGTGACGCATGACCGACTCCTTGTCCATGTCGATGTCGGCAGGATTCGTCTCCTTGACGACGTCATCAACAGAGCCCGAGTCTTTCTCTGAGCTTACGCGTACCACATTTTCACCCCTTGTGCTTTGTTGCACCTGGAAGACTGCGCGATCTAGCTCGGTGTGCACTTCGGGAATTTCCAGGGCTTTGGTGAGTCGACGCACGCTGGCATCGTTGAGGAGCAGTCGCTCGGGGCCCTTGTGAGCATGATCGTTGATACTTGCGCTGGTGCTTCCAGTGCTACTGCTGGGTAGAAGCTTGTGCGATGTATAAGCTTTGTCAAGCTTGGATGAGTCACGCAGACGAAGCAGATTGTTGTCCAGAAGAAACCTAACATGCTTGCCACCAGCAATGGCTCTCCAATGTGACCATGCCCTGTACATTAGATAGAACAGGGGAATATTCGGAATTCTATCAGAGGGTTAAAGTTAGCTCATGTTTTTTTCTTTTGCAAAACATAGGGATGGGGTGCCTTGATACCCAGACATTGGGTTCAGGGTTGCATCGACTTACACAGGCACAACTGCAAACGGCACGGCAATCGGCATACCGATACAACACCAAATTAACCTTCGGCGATGCATCGCCTCACGCTCAGTTGCCAGCTTGCGGAGAACCACCGGCACCTGTTCCTTGGAAATAGCAGCGCCGGGGTATACCACCTCGACCGGCTCGACGGACCTTCTGGCAGCCTCAGACTCGAGTTTCATGAGCTGCGACGACAGTGGGGGCACGCTTTTGAGCGACCACTCCTCCATGGGGATGTGGCGCAGCAGCTTGTTGCCGTAGGCGGCCAAATGCTTCTGCCAGCCGCTGTCTTTGGCCTCCCAGGATGCCCACATGGTGCTGGCGCGGTGGGCCAGCCGGTCGCTCAATGAGGCGTTGGAGGCGCCCACGGCATTGAAGCGCTGGGCATAGAGAAGACTGCGCTTCGTTGAGACGGGGAGCACGAATAGTCTCATGGCGTTCATGCTGGACGTGGATGAGGCAAAGGAAGAGGGAAAAAAAAGAGGTAGACGTAAGGCGGCTTTTCAATAAGGAAGAGCAGCACTGCGGCGGGCTGATATATGCCCTTGCTTCTGTAGAATACCTAGGCAGCCTTTTTTTTTTCTCTATCACAAGCAAAAGCCTGAATGTTGGTTGTATGAGGAAGAGGCCGCGGGCTTGGGGCTTGGAGGTGGAGGGACGCTTTGGCTTGAAGAGATGATGTTCCGTAATAGGGAAAGTTGACGATGGCGAATGATCCACTTAAACTGGCGTAGTTAGAGGTTACTGGAAACTTACGAGTTGAAACTAAGAAAAACAAGCTGGCGGCACGAAAACAAGACAAAAGAATTAGTGAAGATGGGCGAGGAGAGCAATGTTTTTTTTTGAGCAGAAAGAAAACAAAGAAGAGAGAAGGAGACTAATGCTATTGTTTTTTCTCACGAGGAGTCGTCTCTGATATCGGGTAACTTGCTTGTGTCTGTCTGGTGTAGCATTGCGCTGGACGGATAAGGCAGTACCTTTTCTTCAGCACATTCCACAGTGTGTACCCGGGTACCGCATTAACAACTTGTATCGCAGCTGCCCAAAAGCGGGAGCGACAAGCTAAGCATAGAACGTCAGCGCCATAAAGCAAATATTACAAAAGTCTAGATTCTAAGAACAGTGATATAGGCTGGGAAACGCAAGTGTGGGCGCAAAAAGCGCGGAAGAATGGGCGTGCGAAAGAGGCCTACAGTAGCCCAACAAGGAGGCCGCCATTGGGCGTGTCTGGGGTTTGGGAGGATTTGCCGCTTGAGCCTTCATCGCGTCAATCCACTGGTGAGGGAGGCTGTGTCTGGCGCGGCGGGGTGAAATATGCGTATATTTGAGTAGAGTTGTGGCTGTTGCTTGTGCGTTGAACTTGTGGCCATGTACGCAAATGCCGAGATCTTTGGATTGTGGTGTTCATCACGTGCAGGTGATTGAAGCTGGAGTTGGTAAAGTGTAAGCCAAAGACTTACGTGGGAGCGCGCAGATGATGATGTCATCGACACAAACTCTAATTCATCAATCGCGATTAAGATAGTTGGTATATTGTGATAGCAAACCAATCAAAGACTTTCCCAACAAACCCTGAAAATGGGTATCGAAACCGTTAATATCAGAAACCCTCCCAAGAATACCTTTCCCAACATAACTACCTTTGCGCCACCCTTCCCCCGTAGATATCATAAATATAAGAAGAAAATAAAAAACAAACATTTACGAAAAAGAAAAATGGCCAAGAAGCAAGAAAGCAATTGAAGCTCGAAACAATGTGACTGTAACCGGCCTGAGCTAGACCCTCCGGTCTGCCAGTCGATCTACAATGCGCAGAATGTTGATGACAAGCGTTGATGTCCAGGCAATCAATCCAATGACGACAAATGCTGCAAGCGATTTCGACAGCCGCAGAAGTTCGGGCCCTTTTGGCGCCATTTGGCCGTTGACGTCAGGCTCATTGGCATGTGAGACAAGATATTCAAAAGCGAGCGACGTGCTGGCTGATTTGAAAATAATGAATATCAGGTCCGACAAGATTAGCAGGACCTTGTGGGTTGGTGAGCGCAGGCCAAGCGGCTTGCCTGTGTACTCGTCAAATGTCATGTAGCAAATCCAGGGCACGGCAATAGTGTCGACAATTATAACAACGAGAGATTGCGATTGCGACGACTGCGTAGATGCTTCAATCTCTTCGCTGACGCGGAAGATGCGCGCGGCAATGGCAAGCGAGATGATGGATGAGCAGAGCGCCATGAGTCGGCAGCACAGAGGGACCATGCTATGTCCTATTAGAAGTTCCCAAATGCGCTCTCCAAGTGCAGCACGCGGGCGTGGCTTTTCAGGCTCGTAGGGCATGTGGTCCGTGTCGTACGGGTTGCTCATGTTGTAAGCACTGCTTCGGCCACCAGTAGCGACTGCGGTAGCCGAAGCAGCCGCTGTAGCCACCGCGAATTCGCGGCCGGTTCCGGGACTGCCGTCCGAGGTGTTTGCTGAGCGGGGTGTCTTGGGAAGTGTAGTATATGGTGGCATAACAGCAGGTTTGTTGAATGTTGGCTGCAAGCGGTCGAGGGCTTCGGTGCTTTCAATGCGCGACTCTACATCATGACGCGAGTATTTGACAGACTGGACATACTGGCCCCATGTTGGGCGGTCGTTGGCTACCCATTCGGGCAGAAAACTATGATTGAGCTGCACTACAGGCTCGGCAGATCGTGCGTGGTCCCAGCGTCGGCCCTGTTCTGACCGACCAAGGCCCAGGCGACGGCGGAAGTGCTTGAGAGTTGGCTTCTGGGCCGGCGGTGCTTCAATATAGTCAACAAAGCCATCGCGGGAAACTCGGCGCTGGGTATTGCTATTGCTGCTGTTTTCGGCGGGTGTGTGGTTGTGAACAGGCAGGACGGATGGCGCGGGTGGGCTCACAAGGGGAGGCATTGGAGGCAACTGGTTTGGTGGGAGTGGGCTAGAAGGTGATGGAGTGGCGTGAGAGTCGATATCATCATACGATGTGATCCAGGCTGTATAGAAGCAAAGAGGTATTAGTTGTGGAACCTGGAGGTTGGTTTCTTTTGTAGCAGCAACATACGAGGCAGAGTGCGCATAGCATCTCGGGGGTTCATAATGGCAGCGGTACTGTTTCCTATGCTACTCGCACTGCGGCTTCCATTGCTTTGGGTACGACTACCGCGGGATCCCGAGCCAGAGCGAGATGCTGTAACGGGATTGCTTGCCGAGGAGCCCGGAGGCTTGAGAAAGTCGGGGCTGCTCATGATGGTACAAGATGGACGCGGTAGACTGGATGTGTTGGTTCGTGGAGTTGGCGACAGGGCCTATAAGGCAGCAGACTTGGAGTACAAATAGAGGAGCACAATATTGTGGCGATTTTAATTTCACGGTACGGAGGATAGTTTGGCCTGGTAAGCGTGCATGCTGGTGATGATGACGTGCGTGCAGTTGGCGATGTGTACAAGTATGTAGTGTATGTACGTATGTACTTGCAAGATGGCCGAATTGGGACTGGCAGCACAACACACCAGCGCAGCAGCAAACTGGCAGCAGATGCCGTGATGCGCGGCGATTGCAGTTTGCAGGTTGCAAGTGTAAGTGGAAGTGTAAGTGTAAAGTATATTGCGTGCAGATAGAAGATGGCTCGAGTGTTTTTTGTCTCGACAATTTGTAGCTAGAAGCTGCAGAATAAACAAGCAAATAATTCCCGTGTTTTTTTTAGTAGCGCAAAAATAGCAGAAACGCCGTATGTTGGTCTTTGCGTTATTAACTGCTAACGCCTGCGGTTCCTGTCAGTGACGATCAGTGCAGTGATACCCAGTGAAGGGAGGCCCTGAACAAAGAACGCCGGCAGCAGCGCCCAAAGAATGCCCTGGCGTCTTTGTTGCCTGCCTAATTCTGTTCAGCGCATGTCAAACTGTTAAGCTTAACGGGTTAGCAGGTAAAGGCACTAATGCTTAGCGAGACCATGCCTAAAAGCCGCTAAGCGCACTAGTTCCAGCTCGCTTTGGTTTAGCAGTCACTAAACACCCAAACCGCATTTGGTCCCAAAGGGAGTCGTGATGCTACTCGTCAGTAGACTGACTGCCCTTTATTGTCTTCCCATTTCCGCCGCAATTAGGGCTGCTTGGAGATGCCTCCTCGAAAAGTCTGCCCTAAGGCTATAGTCGTAGCTTGGAGCTTTGTTCTGCTTTCGTTTATGGGCTTTTGGATCCTCGATGACGCCCCTGAAAAGTCATAGCTTGCCGGACACAGACAGCAGTTTGCCCTGAAGCTCTGGGGCACTGGAACCCTAGAATGCCAGTGTATCGTGGAGTTGGCGCATGTAGCAAACATGTACTGCTGTAACTACTGTATCAGGTCAGTTGGCGGCAGCGCTTTTGTCACGAACTGCGCACCGAGGCACAGCACGATGGGGGGGCTGATAAGATAAGATGCGATAGGCCGCGATAAGACACTTGGGTGGATAAGTGCAGTGCAATGAAAAAACGCTTCAGGCTGGCAGAGGCTGGCACAGGCTGGCAGCCCGTGCCAGCTGTCGAGGAGGGGCCGTCGAAAAGTTACGTGCAATACCTGCCGAGCTCCCCTCCTCAAGATGCCATCAGGCTGGCCAGTTGCGCTAGAAACAAACAGAACACCTAGATAGCCTTGCATCCTCCTCTCATCCTCCTCTTGTTGCTTCATTTGACCTCGTGGGGATGCCAACAAGCAATCATTAGCAAAGCGACCTTTTATTTGAAATCTGAGCCAATTCCATCCACCGCCTTACTTCTCTGCCTCTCCTACTCTCCCGTTCCCACTCCCACTGCCTCCTTGTCTGGCCTCCTGATTCCTCCACAGTCGCACGTATCACCGCCTAAGCAGCCCTGCTCAAGTTGCCCTGAAGCTTGCTCCAGCTCGCTCTGTGGAGACGTCGGCGCATTTACGTGCGTGCGTGTCTGTATGTCGATTGTCGCCAGCTGCTTTGAATCTTCCGTTTTCTTCCCGGTCTGCCGCCGTTGTTGATTTGTTTGATCAGCCAGCAATCAGCCCGCATCTGCGTTCTTATGTTGCGGAGCCGGTGTTTGCTACTTGACCAGCAACTCAGCCACGCCACATAAATTATTAATAATATCATCCGCTCTGCTCTGGCTGCCGCCGTCAACCTGCTTTGCCGTGGCCTTTGCCCTGCTCCTGCTCCTGCTCATCGTTACGCATCGTATCGCTACTTGTGACCATCGCACGTATATGGCCGTCATCACATCCGCATTCAAGTACAAGCACGACTACGGCCTCAAAAATCTCCGCCGCCCTCTCCATAACAAAAGCCTACCGCAGACGACGCTCGATACTGCCCGGTCCAAAACACTATACTCCATTTTCCGGCTGCTCTGGTAGTAGCTTTATCCTTTCACACCATGGCAACCCTTCCGTACTCCATGCCGACCCAGCCTAACAAGAACGACATTGAATCAACGTATGCATCCTATCCACGCATGGCCTTCGACCCTGTGATCGTCTGCCGTCTTGCTAACATGCAACTCTGTGCTTGCCTGCAGATGGAAGTTCCTTGAGGTCGGTATTGATCGAGTCATGAATGATCTTGACCGCGGCATGAACATGCAAATTGTATGATACTATTCTTTTCCCGCTTCAGCCATTTGTTTGTATATAACTCTAGCTAACACATCACTACTCTATAGTACGTTGGTGTTTATTCGTATGTGCTACCAATACTTGTCATCGTCTCCCTGGCGAGTTATGACCTCATCTGACCACATTATTTAGTGCGATTCACAACTTTTGCACGGCGCAGAAAGTGACAAGCAACACTAGCTTCGTTCCTGGGGGCGCCGTTCACCGAGGAGGTACACACAATAGCCTCACATCTTTCCCTGGCTTTTCTTTTAGCTAACCGTCATTTGTCTGCAGCCCACCTCCTCGGCGAGGAAATTTACAACAAACTCAACGATTATCTTTCCAATCACCTCGAAGAGCTCACCGAAAAGTCCAAAGCCTACTCCGACGAAGCTCTTCTTGCGCTATACAACAAGGAATGGAACCGTTACACCACGGCTGCCAAATACATCCATCATTTGTTCCGCTACCTTAACCGCCACTGGGTCAAGCGTGAAATGGACGAAGGTAGAAAGAAGGTCTTTGATATCTACACGCTTCACCTCGTACGGTGGCGTTCCGTTCTCTTCGATAAGCTTAATACTCAGGTCATGCAAGCTGTTCTGAAGCTTGTCGAAAGTCAACGCCGCGGCGAAACGATTGAATACACCCAGATCAAACAGGTTGTCGACTCGTTTGTCGCCCTTGGCCTTGATGATACTGACCCCTCCAAGTCTACTCTTGAAGTCTATAGAGACCATTTTGAGCGGCCCTTTATTGTTGCCACCACTCAGTTCTACCAGGCTGAGTCAAAGAAGTTTATCGCTGAAAACAGTGTAGTTGACTACATGATCAGGGCCGAAGCTCGTTTAGAGGAAGAGGAGGAACGTGTTAAAACTTATCTTCATCAAGATCTTGGACCTCCGCTTCGCAAGGCTTGCAACGATGCCCTCATTCTGGACCATTCCTCACTCTTGCGAGAAGAATTCCAGGTTTTACTTGACAACGATCGGGAGGCTGACATGGCTCGTATGTATAACCTACTATCCCGTATTCCCGATGGACTTGACCCTCTTCGACAGCGTTTCGAAAGCCACGTACGCAAGGCAGGTCTGGCTGCTGTTCAAAAGGTTGCTTCTGATAGTGAAAAGTTGGAGCCCAAAGTCTATATCGATGCCTTGCTTGATATTCACACTCGCTACCAGAGCCTTGTCAAGCGTTCGTTCAACGACGAACCTGAGTTCACTCGAGCATTGGATAATGCCTGCCGTGAATTCGTCAATCGCAATGAAGTATGCAAGTCGGGCTCCAACAAATCCCCCGAGCTCCTTGCCAAATACACCGATATCCTACTACGCAAAGGAAGCAACAGTGTCTCAGAGTCCGAGCTAGAAACTGCTTTGAACCAAATAATGACTGTCTTCAAGTACATTGAGGACAAGGACGTTTTCCAGAAATTCTACTCCCGAATGCTGGCACGTCGCCTGGTACACAGTAACTCTACCTCAGATGATGCCGAAACAAGCATGATCAGCAAGCTTAAAGAGGCGTGCGGCTTTGAATACACGAATAAGCTGCAGCGCATGTTCCAAGACATGCAGCTCTCAAGAGACCTTAACACCAACTTCCGGGCCTACCTCAGCGCTAACGATGTCAAGCTCGTTACTGATGCTACCTTTTCAATTTTGGGCACTGGCTTCTGGCCGTTGACGCCTCCATCAACCAACTTCACCCCACCAGCTGAGGTTAACACGGACTGCGAGCGATTCTATCGCTTTTACAAGGGCAACCATGAAGGTCGTAAACTAACATGGCTGTGGAACCTGTGCAAGGGTGAAATCAAAGCAAACTACTGCAAAAATGCCAAAATCCCCTACACCTTCCAGGTTTCCATGTACCAAATGGCTATTCTCCTACTGTTCAACGAGACATTGACATACACGTGGGAGGACATGGTTTCTGCGACGCAACTACAAGCCGAGGTTCTAGAGGGTGCTTTGTCTGTTATTCTGAAGGGCAAAGTGTTGCTTATGACTCCCAATGACACCGACAAGCCGGGCCCCGGCAAGACTTTCAGACTAAACACTGACTTCAAGAGCAAGAAGATTCGCCTCAAGCTTGATGTTGGTGGTGTGAAGGAGGCAAAGCAGGAAGAAGTAGAAACCAACAAGACGATTGAAGAAGACCGCAAGATTCTAATACAGGTATGTTTCTCTAATCTGACATATCTTTTAATAGTTCGAGAGCTAACCACTTTAAACTTCTTAACGAAAGTCTGCCATGGTACGCATCATGAAAGCGCGCAAGTCTATGAAGCACGCCCAGCTTGTCAGTGAGACCATCAACCAGATAAAGTCACGGTTTACACCCAAAGTTGGCGACATCAAGAAGTGTATTGAGATTTTGATGGACAAGGAGTACATTGAGCGTCTGGACGACGATATTATTGGATACCTGGCGTAAAACTACAAGATGGGTCCAGATATCTGTGGACTACGGCTCATTGATGTGTTGGTAGTAATCTTGTTCTTGAAATGGGGCAACTTGTTTTGTAGTCTTTATGCTGCTGTTTCTTTTGATTACTACTCTCTCGTTTTCTTCATGTTTGGTATGGGCATGGCCTGAATGGAACTAGACTCTGCGTTCTTTTGATTCTCTTTTCATGTATTAATGCTTCGTATGTTTTGAAATTGAACGTCTTCATTAGCCATCCTATCTCCGCGTGAGGGATTCTGAGCATACCACTAGACCATGTCCCTGTTGTTGTTGTAAATGCAGTCACAAAGATGCACCACGTAGTGCTGAGATTCTACGGTCACAGTGGCAGGAAGGAGATTGTAGGAGGGAAGGTTGAGTGGGAAAAAGAAGATCACGTGGCTCTGAAGAGATAGAAGGAAGTGTATAACGCCGAGGGAATTGGCGCCCCTGAGGCAGCAAAGCGAGCCAGGACACGAGGAGACATCGGGGAGATCTGGGCTTGTCTGGATAACCAATGAATAGTGGGCTATGTCAGCAACACATCTCGTAGAAACAACATATCAACAGGTGCTCTCAACGAATGCATTCGGTCACTGTCCGCTCTTAGCAACGACACGCGCGGGTGAGGTTTTTAAAGAGCGAGGAGAGGGAAGGAGTTGGAAGGTGACAAGATAGTTGAATCGGAAGGCGATGGGTGTTGAGGAGCATCTCATGAGAAGGTTTTAGGGGATCCTTATCCTGTCCGCCAACTACAGAGGAGGGAAAAAGAACAAAAGTTGGTGCAACAGCCATACGAAAGAAAAAAGCGCTGTTATCCGCGGGGGTCAACAACCCGTACTGAGAGCCGGTGGATTTTGATTTGATTTGTCTTTATTTTACCTGTCTACTCGCGAGGTATTCTCGACATACGACAGACATTACGACAGCAAAATGTATTTAACTATTTACCAGTCTACCAATTCTGGGTGCGAAGGTGAGGCCACTATCCTTGTTTCGTTGCCTGTGTAGCACAAAGCCCGTGTAACCATGATCCATCGACGCAAAAAAAAAAAAAAAAGACAGAACAGAAAAGAAAACATACAACACCGAGGATTCGCATGTGGTCACCCACCATACTACTGGTTCGGCGCTCTGAGGCTTGACTAAGGGGGAGCAGACGGGACCCCGTATTTTCCGCAGGCTATGGTCGTATGTGGAATATTGTTGTCAAGAAATCACTTATAAGGAAAACATTCACTTGGGCGAGAGCCAAGACAACCTCCACTTCACCTCCACACTAAGCAGACGCACGATAAAAAAACATACAACACTGGGGATTCCCACGTGGTCACCCACCGTAGTACTAGTCCAGCGCTTTGTAGGTTAACTAAGGGAGAGCGGACGGGATCCCGTGCTTTCTACAAGCTATGGTCGTATGTGGAGGGGGAAGACGGTATTTCTCTTTGTAAGGAATCTGGAGATTTTCATGGTGTATCTGTGGTCTTAGCGATTTTGGTAGACGATAAATATAGTCAAGTCATGGTGTATCTGGACATTGCCAGCTCGTTTCATAGTTTTGACCCTTCAAACAAATTGACTAGCCGCCCGTGACGCCTACTTGGTCAGTGAATCCTAGCACAGGGCGTTAAGATAGACAACAGCAATAACATACTGTGTCGAAAGAAGGCCGGCTGGTGAAGATGGAAGAAGGTGAAACTAAGGTTTGCTATCAATGATCTGCCTTTAATAAGCGAAAGGTCAACTCGAGTCGTCATAGAGTAGCGAAGAATAGCATATATAAAATGTAACTTCCGTGGTATTTGGACGCGGACATGGAACCTTCTGTTGGTGTGGTTAAGAACACGCCGGCTTGGGCTTGGCGTGAGCCTGAAGTGCTCGTTCATACTTGAAGTGAGACTGGAACTATTTGGTCTTTGGTGAAATGGCAAACGGGAAAGCTCAAAGAAAACCCATTTGTCTATGTTTATGTCTATGTCTAATTTTCTGCACCTACAAGCTACCACAAGCCTATCGACTCTCCATGTGCCAGTAACCATTTGAAAGGCTGCAACCTCACTCACCATCTCAACCAAACAAGTATTATAGCATCGAAGCTTAACTCACACCTCAAATCTCGACCAACCAAAGAGAACCACCAATGGGACTCTCTATGTATTTACTGGTAGCAGTGGGCCTGCTCAGCGACCTCGTCGCACCAGTTATCATTGCATCTAGTGTTGCACTCAACACCAGGCTCGACATAGACGCGGTAGGACTGGCCCTCCCAAGGAAGACGAATAGCAACCTCGGGGTCAAGCTTGGCGGCTCTGAAGCCAGCAGCACAGACGCAGCGGTATCCGATGTGATCAACGCCCTTGAAGATTCCAATGCAGCTGGTACTTTGGTGGCACTTGTTCACGCCAGGCCAGGGCTTGCACTGGTCAATGCACTCGACAGGCTTCTCTTCTTTATCCTCCTCGGATTCCTTTTCCTTGTTCTTTCCGTCGGATTTCTTCTGCTCGGTCTTGGAAGTCTTATCCTTCGCGTCTTTCTTCTCATCATCATCGTCCCTCTTCTCAACCTGGGCCGTTCTGAGCTTACACTCAACCGTGCAGCTGTCGTTGTCATCGTTGTTTCCATCGTCGCACTCCTCGCCGGCCTCGACGATACCGTTGCCGCAGACACTCGTGCAGCTCTCGGGGTACAGGTTGCAAACACGCTGGGCGTCAACAACGGAAGGGTAGACGGACAACGGAGGGAACACGACTCCATCTTTGGGCTCCAGGGGGTTGCCCTTGGCAAGAGGAGATCCATAGGCGGCGAGGTCAATGTGCATGACAGAGTTGACATCGTACTCGCCCAGAGTCTCCAGCTTCATGCCGTCAAGGTCAAAGGGAACAAAGTTGCAGCCGTAGCCAGTGCATGTGTCGGCTTCACAGTTTACAGGTTCACACTCCAGGTGCTCGTTGGTCATGGGGTTGAACTTGTTGGTGCAACGGATGCGGTCGCAGAACAGGTCAAGGTGCTGGTCTCTATCGGGGCGCTGGTGCTCGTGAGCAAGACCCAGAACTGTTGTTGGAGGTTATTGTTAGCACAAGGGTTTAGCAGAGATATTGTTAGTTTGAGGGGAGAGGGGTCTTACGATGACCAATCTGATGAACGTAGTCACGAACATTCTCGGTTGTGCCCAGAAGTAGATAGTTGGCTTGGGGGTTGGTAGTGTGACCAAAGCTGCTGGTGGTCAGGCTTCCCTTGACACTCTGAACGACCACAGGCCCCAGGGGACGACTACCGATTTTGTAGCCCTCCATGGTGAACCGCAACCAGGGCAGCTTAGCCTTCCAAATGCGGATAGCCTCATTGAACATTTCACCGTGCATCTGCTCGCTGGCCTCGTCGTACCAGTAATACTTGATCTCACCATCCCTCCATAGGCTATACTCGTTCTTCTGAACAGAGATAGAACGAGGCGCTTGGCCAGGGCGAACAATGGCTTCATCCATGTTGGCCTTGCTGCCGTAAATTTCGTCACCGTTAACGATAATGCGACCCCCGTAGTTAAAGTATGCGACACGGCGGGGAGCAGTTGAGGATGGCTTGTCAAAGAAGGCCCAGGGGTTGAGGGGGTATCTCATGTTCGTAGTCTCCGTTTTGTCATCATTAACCAGAAGACTGTCGAAACCTTGTTCGCGGGCCATGACAGCCTCGGAAGCGACGGCAGCGGCAGCAAGAGCGTGGATCAACTGCATTTTGTTGGTTCGAAGAGCAAGATTTAACTAAATATGAAGTGCTTTGTATGTTGATGCTAATGAATGCAAGAGATGCAGAAGAAAGAAAGAGCGAAAGTGAGAGGATGAATGAGAGATGCAGATGCACAAGTGAGTGGTGGATGGAAGAGTCAGATGTGCTGTTGATGAAAAAGACATCACCAACTATATATACCATTAACTCGGCTTTTAAAAAGCCGTCAACAGTTCGGGGGTTGAGCCAATGTCCCATCGTCATCGGGTTTCACTCCAAGGCCCATGTTGTCCCTGGCTGCAAGAACTCGTGATGAATGGCCGTATGATGACAAGCCATGATCCTATCTCGACCTAGGCTTCTCTAAAGTAAACGCAAATGCGTATAGATACACAGAGACATCACTACCACGGGTCTTCCTCCTTGGGCGGTGGTATGTCTTGTTTCAGAACCCTAGTCTCGAGTCTTCCTCCATTCCTGCTCCAGCACTCTACCCATCTCAGCATACATTATGAACGGACAAACCCATGAAAGTGCACACACCATGCACCGCTATATATAAGCTAGAACTACACACTTATCAAAAAGTGCTGTACATCGTCCACGAGCCTAGAAATCCGCACATCTAGGCCTATTAGAAATCACAACCTTGTCTGTGCCCTGGTTGGCATTTCTGCGGGCCAAAGCATTAGCCAGGCTCAGAAGCCGAGCCCGAAATAAACGAAAGCAAAAGAAAACAGTGCAACAGGAAGAAGTGTGTGCTTGTCTACAACCTCTCATAGTCGACGGCTCGCGTGTATCGGACAAGACCACGTGCTTGTGCCCCCGCATTCCACCCATTTCAATGAGCGTCGTGGGCAAGAGTTGGGATATTTATACAGTGAGTGTACATACATGACTAGGAACACGGACTCTGGGAGAAATATCTTTTCTTTTTTGCACTCGTGTCCTCCATACAAAACAAACATATCAAGACCAGCAACAACAGCATCTTTTTTCCCCTACATTTTGCCTTGGCTTGTGTAACTCGGAATATTTTCAAGCTGTTAGTCTGCAACTAATTATACAGACCTCATGCAACCAAAATGTCCCCGTGGCTATACCGCAAGACAATCAATGCACATGTCCAAAACTTCGTAATGGCCAAAGTGGACCGGCCACCACTACCCATACAAGGGGCTGTGCATAAATTCCATGGTTCTCGAGTTAACTAGCTACTCGATCCAGGTCTTTGGACTCATGGGTATCGACGGGCAGGAGCCATACGAGTGTCTGACCCTAACCCACAGTCACGTGTTACCATATATTAGTAAGCTGGCATTGTTGGCAAGTTGACTAGATCTAGATCGCCAGAATACAGACATAAAACGCAATAAATCTCGATCATCAGTGTACCAATAGGTCCGCCATCGATGGACAAACACAACAATGCCCTTATACGAAGCCTGAGCAATACGCTTAAGCACGGAAAACATATAAGATACCGATTGATACCGATTGATACCGATGTACTAGTGATTAGATGATCCACACGCAATAATGACAAGGGTTATGCACACTTGGGCGACAATATTTTCTGCTTCCTACAAAAGCGTGATAGTTGGTTCGTGCACATTTCTAGAAAACTTCTCATGACATGACAAAATCCCATAGTCAAGGCTACATATGACCAAATCAAGCATCGCCTGGTCCGGTCTCACCGGAAATCACAAACTTGGCGTTGTTGGAAGAGCCCCTTGCATGCAAAGTTTCTCCGCTCAATGTTTTCCACTAACTAGTTAGTTACAAGTTGTCACAAAGCTCAGTTACCTCAAGTCTTGCAAGCCAGCACCTGATAGTTCAAGTTTTGTTTGGAAAAAAACGTTTTATTTTTTGGTTGTTACTTGGCGCCCGTTTTCGCCGTTGGCTAACAACTATTCCTGGCTTTTCCGTATGCGCATGCACTATGCTAACCTATACGAAGCTCTAAGGTAAAACTAAAGAAAAAAAAAGAAGCAAACACAAAAGGCAAAAACAATGGTGAATCTAAGGGTAGAGGGAGAGTCGGTGTGGTATCATCGTTGTGTGGAGTGCCTGTGTGAGATTATCGAAGGGGAAAAAAAGATGAAAAGGTGAAAAAAAATGAAAAGGGAAAACCAACCTCCAAAGCTGGATGTGTTGATTTACCAAATGCGGCCCTTGGCCTCGAGCTTGACGTTGGTCTTGCCGTCAAGGACCTTCTGGACGGTAGCCTGGATATCGGCCCAGTCCCGGAAGTTGACAAAGGGGATCTGCTCGCGCTCGCAGTAGGTGACCAAATCTCTGTCGATCTTGGCGAACAGAAGATCAGTCTCGCGGGCAGCGCACTGGTCAGAGACACCGTCACCGGCGTACATCATGATGGGGCGCTGGTCAGCGGGAATGGAGTTGTACTTGCGCAGCTCAATGCTCTTGTCATGGCCCTCAATGCTGTTGAAATTGCGTTAGTGTTGAGGACGATTAAAGTTGGTGTGGAGAGACGGGGAGGGACGGGAAGCAGAAGCGAGACTTGAAGGAAGAAGGAAGAGAAGAACAGGGCAGATGTGGGTGAGCGGGTAGCAGTGGAGGCAGGATAGTGACATTTAGACCCCTTGTAAGGGGAAGCCAGGAATAAGGTTTGTTGGTTTAGCTTACCTGTCGTCACGGAACTTGAGCGACCAACCATCGGCATCGTTGATGTCGCAGCCGGACTTGGGCTGGATGTCGTTGGAGATGATTTCAATCTCATCAACAAACTCCTCGCCGATAGCCTTGGCCAGCAGGGCGCGGATAATGGGCTTCATGCCACCGGACAGAACAACAATGGGGACGTTGTTGGCGCGAGCCCAGCGAAAGAAGACGGGGAACTGGGGGTCCAGCTTGGTGTTGTCCAGCAGCCACTGCTGAGCCTCGGAGAAGGGAGTCTGGACGCTGTCCATCATTTCGTTGAAGGCATCACGGAAAGAACGCTCGCCGTTGAGGACAGCGTCGTTGGCAGCGCAGCGCTTCTCCTTTCCGTAACCGATGGCATCGCACATCATGTAGTTAGAGTCGGAGGTGGTGACAGTGCCGTCAAAGTCAGTGAAGAAGATGACCTTGGGGTCGGTCTTCATGGCAGGGGGGACAGTGATGGCCATTTTGAAAAGATGTATATAGATGTATGGGAGTATGGAAAGGGAATGGAGAGTTTAGTTGAAAGAATAAGTCAAGGTTAGATGGGTAGGGTGTGTTGTGATGGGGAGAAGCAAGAGGAAAACAGGACTCGAGATAGAAGAAGACTCATACTCTTATACCCCACCGTCTTTGTTTGAATTGCGTTGTTTTGCCGACATGAGGTATAACCACCAACGCCCGCCCCCTTCATCAGGCAGATGGTGGATGTTACCGTTACCAACCAAAGGACACACCGGGACCAAGCGTTGAACTGGGATACTGGTTCCTTGTTCATCCAGTCCATCCGTTTGGTCTCTGCCTATCACATACGCTGCAAATATGTCTCCGGGGATGTCACCGCCGCAAAGTGTCAAAAGTGTTGACGCACTTCCGAGTTGACAAGTTACAAGTTGCTTCCTTCGCGCACTTTAGCTTGGATGGACCACCCGTAAAGCTGGCAGAAGCGCAGGAGTGGATCCCCTGTCTGTACGGCTCCGAAGAGCCCCACGTCGCTTCGGCACAACTCTGTAAATACACGCACTGCAGGCCTTGCAGGGAGGGCGAGGGAAAAGAATACCAGCCTGCCGCAGCCATAACGTCATACCGCTCCACTAAGCCGATATGCCCTGAAGATACAGATAGCAGCCCATGATCCAGCGTTTGCGCTATGGCATCCATCCACCGCACTAGAAGAAAGACTGGAAAGGAGGAGCCAGCGGGAAAAGCTCCGAGATGGGACCAGCACATCGTCCACCCGTCGTCGGTTGCTCCAGTAAAAATCTTATGAAACGCATGAAATTCATAAAGTGCCCCATTGAGGCTCCATTGAGGCTCCAGCCACGGGCCCACTTGGCGCATCCTTCACACGTAAAAAGCAACATTCCACGCCGTAGGGCGAAACATGCAACTTGGCACACCAACGTGGGCTGTCCTGACGCATACAAACACGGCCGGCGAAGTGGCCGATGGACCAAAGTGGCTAGGCAGGGGCCTGGGTTAACTAAAATAGGGTTTTGAGGAGAGGAGAGACCGGAGGAACACCGATCGAATTCAGGGTTTTTAGGACGGGCTCTAGTGAAGAACGAATGGCATACGGCTTGGGTGCGCGCCCTTGTGTGCGATATGATATGCCCTAGTGCGCCCGCCTGGCTATGGCGAGGGAAGACTCTCAGACGCCGGAAGGGGCACCTGAAGGGGCACCCGAAGTACACATGTGCCCATACTCTTGGCCTTTGTCCCTCGTCATTTCGCTGGAGCTGCCAACCCGGATCCCGGCCAGCCTAGCGCCGCAAGATCCTCACACGCACGAGCATCGAGACCAATGACGTTGTTCTGTCCGCAACAGTGCCCACAGCAACGATGGAAGTGGATGCTGCACAAATGAGGCTGTCGAAGCTGGCGCAACCAAGTGGGGAGCCCTGCATAGAGCCAAGATAGCCTGCAGATAAGGGTCTTCTAGAGGGACGTGCTGGCATTCATTACATTAGGGTCCTCCGCGTAAGCTGGTGGCAAAACCTCACCGGCGCTTCTATGGTTCACCTTTTACATGTGGGTTAGTTCAGGAACGCCAAAAGAAAGCATCAGAGACACGCCGAAAATTCTGTTTAGTGGCACACGAGAAGATCTTTATTTCAGACCGGCGTCTACTATGAAAGCCGAGTGCCAAATTCAGAAGAGGACAGATATAAACAGAACCACGGACTAGATCTGTGCTAAAGAAAACTTGCACCGTGGAAAAGAAAAAAAAACTTTGTCCACACCCGGCCGACTTGGTGGGGGGTGGGGGTGTGGTGGATTAAAAGTGGGGGCGTCTGACAAGAGATCGATCACCGTAATCATGAGCTTGTTTGAGCCGCATTTGAAGATAAAGGAAGATGGACAAAACATGGCAATCCGGCACTTTGTTTGATATTTAGGGTCTACCGATAAAACATTCCAAGGGTTCTCCGACCAAAAATCCCTGGCCCCCACTATTCATACCACCCTAACCCTACTGAGTGCTTTTTTTTTTTTTTTGCAGGCGGTGAGTGAAATAATACCGTAAATGCTACAAGGCAAAAAGCGGTGGCAGATTTTGGACGTCCAAAAAGCGGGGCCTGAACGAGTGACGGATGGCTGGGCCGAGCCTGCCCGCATGGCCGATAGCCAAGGAGCTATCCTAGAGCTCTGCGAGCACCACCAACACACGCGTTTCGGCATCATCGCGTTGCGGCGAGTTTGCTGAGTGTCCTGACGCGGCACTATCTGCACCCAAAAGATCAACACTGGCTGGTGGCTGGGTTTGACGGCGCGGCACAAGACAGCGGAAGTCACCAACCGCTCTGCGCCTTTGGCCCCGGATACGCGGTCCAATCTACACGTTTTCAATACACCAGCCGGCTCACATACAAGAACCCAGCTTCTTCTCCTTTGTACCTCCATCTTCCGCTGTGCTATTCCGCCCAATGCATGGCCTTCTGCGGCCGGGGGCCCGGCTCTCTTTGATCGCCACCCGGGCTACTAACCGTGGCGTCAAAGTGCAATCATACCGCAAGATCCCTTCACTACCACAGACGCAATGGAACTGCTTAGTTGTATGCAAGCGAATGTATTCTAGCCAAAAGTCGCCTTCAGACTCTGACTTCGACATTGAAAAATCACCGTTTGCCCATCTACTCAAGAAACCAACGCCAGTTTTGGCTGAAATACCACCAACAGCATCCCCAAAACTTGCAGACCCTGCCGCTGCTGAACATGCCACGCCAAAGCCAACGACGTCATCGACATCCACGAGTTCCTCTGAACCCCTGCCGTCATCCTTCTCAACCCCCCCTTCGTCCTCCGACGCTTCCTCGCATTCCTCATCTGCCTCCAATGGCTCCGCTGCTCCTTCACCCTTTGACAAGCAAGAGCTCCATAGAAACCTGGAAGATACTCGCAAAGTTCTCTCTGAGCGCTTTAGTGTGTTTATGGACAATGTACAGAGCCGCGTGGTACATGCCAGTGAGACCTTGAACATCCTGACGGGATACAAGCCTATCGAGGCCATCAAGTTAGCCAATTCTAAGCTAGAAACATCGCTAGCGGAAGCCCAAAACCGCGTACGCACATGTCGGACCCATTACAAGACGATGCATGCCCGGCGGGCTGCGACACAGCGCGAAGTTACTACTCTCCTGGCTCGCAAAGACGCATGGTCGCCAACGGATCTTGAGCGCTTCACACAGCTCTACCGGACTGACCACGAGATGGAAAGCCAAGTCTCCCAGGCGTCAGAGAACCTAACTGAGGCAGAGGCTGATGAACAGAGCCTCAGCGCAAAACTCAACCAAGGTATCTTACGCCGCTACCACGAGGAGCAGATATGGAGTGACCGTATCCGTCGTGCTAGCACATGGGGAACCTGGGGCTTGATGGGTGTCAACATTTTGCTTTTCCTTGTCTTGCAATTCATTGCAGAGCCGTGGAAACGGAACCGCCTTGTCAAAGGAGTTGTAGCCGAGGAAAAGGCTGTCTTGGAAGAGGTTCGTGATCGACTTGACCACTTCATGAAGACTATGGAAGATAGTCTGGTCACTGTTCAGACCCTTGCCAACTCTCGCGCCCCTTCTACTATCGCGGCACCAGAGCCAAAGATTATCGAGGTGGAGATCGTCGCGGCTCAGGAGCCTGTTGTCAATGAAAACGTCACAAACAATGAGCTAAACGAGAGCCAGAATTCGCTGTCGCCTTCTTACTCTACCGATGGCCCAGTACAGTTATATTTTCCCATGCCCGCCAACTTGGATTGGTCATGGGAGGAGTTCTTCAAGTCGCCCAAGATTTGGCGCAGCCTGGCAGAGGACCTTTGCTCCGATCGCAAGATCGACATGCGCATGCGCGATTCCACCACCCTAGTTCTCGAAGGCGTGGCTGTTGGAACTCTGCTCACAGCTACTGTGACTGCCCTCGTGATAGGTGCTGGCGCTGGGTTCCCTTGGAATCTGCTCGCACTCTTCAATTAGGTTTACATCTGCTTGTTATAGCATGTAAATATCTCCCTTGACTCCATGTGAGATCGCTCATTCTACTACTCAGCTAGTATATTTGCTCGGCATTTGCTTCATAGGATTGTGGTGCTTGTATGATGTGTATCTCCAGGCTCTTTCATGTACCCTTATTGTATTAGTTACCCTTTGCGCCCTTCTTTCTCGCTCAAGCATTTCTACTAAACTCCACTCTACTTGTGGCAGCACATCTATTTCACCAAATATGTAGCATTTGTTTTTGTCACCACATTGCCCTACCCAGGGGTGGGAATGTCTTGTGTATATAGAAGATTCATATTTTTTGTGCTACTATTTCATGTATAGCCGAGTCATAAACTTCCTTTTGTTGGTCTGAGAGTCTCACACGCAATCTAAATATCGTGAAATGCTGACTAGATCTTGATGTCATGTTCAACCGAAGGACCACCGCAATCTTTTCAAATGCGGAAGCGTGTGAGGGTACAAGCTAACAGCGCTGTTGACAACGACCTTTACTCTGCATTCTTAGCTGCGCCGATGGGAGAGATGGCATGGATGTAGCGTTTTGTATTCTTCTTATCAATTCCGGAAACATTTCACTGCTGTCGTCTATCCTAACGTCGTGTGCCAGGACACCACGACTTGACTTGACTTGACTATATTTAACGTCTACCAAAATCACTAAGATCAAACGACGCGCCAGTTCACCATGAAAATCTCCAGATTCCTTACAAAGAGAAATACCGTCTTCCCCCTCCACATACGACCATAGCTTGTAGAAAGCACGGGATCCCGTCCGCTCTCCCTTAGTTAACCTACAAAGCGCTGGACTAGTACTACGGTGGGTGACCACGTGGGAATCCCCAGTGTTGTATGTTTTTTTTATCGTGCGTCTGCTTAGTGTGGAGGTGAAGTGGAGGTTGTCTTGGCTCTCGCCCAAGTGAATGTTTTCCTTATAAGTGATTTCTTGACAACAATATTCCACATACGACCATAGCCTGCGGAAAATACGGGGTCCCGTCTGCTCCCCCTTAGTCAAGCCTCAGAGCGCCGAACCAGTAGTATGGTGGGTGACCACATGCGAATCCTCGGTGTTGTATGTTTTCTTTTCTGTTCTGTCTTTTTTTTTTTTTTTTTGCGTCGATGGATCATGGTTACACGGGCTTTGTGCTACACAGGCAACGAAACAAGGATAGTGGCCTCACCTTCGCACCCAGAATTGGTAGACTGGTAAATACAGAAGCTGATCGTCTCCGAGAAGGGCTTCAACAACATTTTCCTCGAGGCATCTCTAGCCCCGGCAAGCCACCCCTTAGGGTTCGGAGACATCGATGGCGGCAAACTGGGTACGTTCAAGAGGCTACTCCCGCACAGGATCGCCACGAGCCTCCCTGCTAGGTGCAAGGGAGTGCTCCCGACAACCCGCCCCCCGCTGCAAGGCGACAAGGAGGCCGCAGCCGCGGCCCACCAGCTACTAGTCAGCTCCTCGGACCCCTCAGATCTCTGGATCTATACGGATGGATCCAAGTTGAGAGATGACAAGGTCGGCGCCGGCTGGGTGGTCATCCAGGACGGCAGGACCCTGTCCACGGGCAACTGCCCTGCCCCGTTCCGCGCCGAAGTCCATGACGCCGAGGTGCTGACCATCGCCAAGGCCCTGGCAGAGGTCGACTCATGGGAGAAGCCACAGTGCCGCAAGGTCTGGATCTGCTCCGACAATCTCGCCGCAGTGAACCAGCTCACGTCTCGCTACGCCAAGCCGGGCACCTCCGAGCAGTATCTGAGGCGCGCCCAGATGATCTGCGCAAGCTGGATCAGACCGCACCCAGAGCGGCCGCGACCAAGGCCCTGGCCCGACGGCCCACCCGAGGTAGAGGCTATTTGGGTCCCAGGCCACTCCGACATCGCGGGCAATGAGCTCGCAGATGAGCAAGCAAAGCTAGGGGCCAGGACAAACACTTGGCTGGACGGCCTGTCGCTTTCCTGGGCCCGCCACTACTTCCGCTCCCGTCTCGACTCTGCTTTCCGCGCCTGGTTGGCAGAGGAGGGGCGCGCCATCAGACCCCATCTGCACCGCCCAGTTGAACCCCCCAAGAAGGCTTGGTCAAGTCTCCTTGACGAGACCGATCGCAAGCTCGCCCGCGCAGTGCTGACTGCTCTGTCTGGCCATGGCGACTTTGCGGCCTACCATCGCCGCTTCGAACATGAGGACGCCGTGCTTTCCTGTCCCCTCTGCGGAGCCGACACGAGCCCGGAGCACATCTGGGTTTGCCACCACAACCCACAGCGGGTGTCCAGCAGCTTCTTTCAGAAGTTGATCGGTACCAAGCGCGGAGCCAGCTGGCTGGCCGCCAAAGCAGCCAAAGCCCCCACGGCCCTGTTGGCTCACCGCCGCACGAGGCCGGACACGCAGGCGCAAGACGCGGCCCCTCCCACGCTCCCTCTGCCATCTGGAGACGGCGTACCCTCGGGGTCTCCCCCTTAGCGCGTTTGCGCTGCCATCACCTCCCTTTTTCCTACTTGTTTCTCTCTTTATTTGTACTTCCCTTTGTTGTTTCCTTTGTATTTGTTTTTATGTTTGGTCTGCATCAGCGGCGAGGCCAGGACTCTGGGCCAGGTTTGAGGCCACACAAGCAAAGGACAGCCTCTGGGCTGGGCGGGTGGACACACTTTAGTCATTACACTTTGTGCGGGGGGTTTCTGTATGCATGGTTTGGATTTTGGGTTTCTGTTTCTGTATGTAATTTCTGGTACTACTTGTAGTCCCTTGTCGTATGCTGAGAATACCTCGCGAGTAGACAGGTTAAATAATCACACACTCTGTCCTTGGAAGAAATATACCAGAAGAGTGGCACGCGTTTCAGCCACGTTTTTGTCCCAGCCCTTAACTTCTGGCTTGCGCGTCGGCGATCTCGTTCCCCATGACGTCAGGGTAGCCGGGGATCCAGATCGGTCCCAACCCAGGGAGTCCGTCTGGCTAGGGCCTTGGCCGTGGCCGCTCTGGAGACGGGAAAATCTAGCTCGCGCAGGTAATTTTAGCCGCGTCGAAGCTGTTGTTCTGAGATGCCCAGCTTAGCAACCTGAGATGTGAGCCCTCTAACTGCGACGAGGCTGTGAGGTCAGATCCAGACCATGCGGCACGGCGGCTTCTCTCACGAGCCCATCTCGTCAAGGGTCTTAGTAATGGCCAGCACTTCGGCATCGTGCGCTTTCGCTGGAAACGGGACCGGGCAACTCTGTTGTCAACTTTTGGCACCCAAACTTAACTTGGTCATCTGCCAGTACTTTTTTTTGCAGGTCCATATGACTTGAGACCCATAGCACATGGACTATCCTCCCAAGGCCCCCGTCCACTCAATAGCATGGAGCTCATTTTGTTTTGTCAATGACACCCTGGGATGTGCTGTTCTTGGTGGATGTGTTGCGAATACAGTCTAATATTTCTTGGCTTCCTAGCTAAAGTTAGATCTATCCGATGCCTCCGCATAAAGTAGGCCGCTTCGCTGCTTCGAAGGCACCAACTGTCTCTGTATCAGCCACCTTCATCCATCTTCCTAGGGCTAAATGTCCCTCTTCCAGGGTAGCCCCGTCTTCGGCGATCACCTACCCAGTGCTCGCATTGCCGCCTTCATGCCCCGAGTCTGATTTGATTTGATTTTATTCTTTTACGTCTACCTACTGTTATTTCGCAGCAATACGACGGCATATTCCGGACGGAAGCAGTCGGATGATGTCATCTTCCAAACTACTCCCGGGCGGTCAGCGATTGCAGGTGCGCATAGACTTCAAGCATCTCCTGTGACTTTTTAGGGTCCGGCATTGAAGCCAGGAGGACTCTCTGTCCAGCGCAGCCCGGGGGCGAACCTGCGGGGTTCCAGGGTTGGTTACCTGGTGTTTTTGGTTTGCAACAAACCGCGTGTAGTCTAGTCTAAAAGGCCACCGGCTCTCGGCACGGGGGTTTGTCCCCGGCGGATTACGCGTGGTTTTGTCCTCTTGCGGGCATGGCCGTTGCTGCATTTTTTTGAGAGTTTTCCCTCCTCTGTAGTTGGTGGACGGGAAAAGGACCCCCCAAAACCTCCTCATGGAATCCTCCTCGACATCTCCTTCCGATCCTACTACCTCGTCTCCTCCCAATCTAACCTTCCTCTCCCATCTCTCTTCCACTCTCATCTCTCCTTCAAAATCCCACCTTCATGTCTCGGTGCTGGCAGTGGGTAGTGGCTGGGTAGTCTCGGGGCGCTCGGGCTATTGTCTTTCTTCAAGGAACTTGAGATTGCGGCGTAAAACGCTGGCAACGTGACTTGTTGCTTTTGTTGTTTTCAGAAGCTTGTCAGCAAATCTCTGGCTCCACGGCCTCGGCAGTGCCTGCATGTCCACCAGTGTCCTCGTTCCTTTGGCCGGTTGCAAGCTCGGCACCCGCGTGGACAGTTGTGTTCCCATCGGTCATGGTACTCGTCAAAGTCACCATCTCCGGTTCTGGCCGCCAGGATGTGGCCTAGCTCAATCCTGGTGAGGCCGTCGTAGCGGGAGACACGGAAGGGGGGTTCGGCGGGGACACCGGTTCCTAGTGGGCGGTATCCTTTTTGCTTCTTCCATCATTCCCCGTATTCGAGACTTAGACGGTCTCGCCTCCATCTCCGTGCTCCGGCCAGGCTGGCGCGGGGTTCTGTGTTATCAATCGGCCCCACTTTGAAAAAGCATTATTAGCCCCATCTCTCCGGCCGTCTCCCAACATCACCTCGGGGCAATGGCGCAGTTGGGAGCGCGTTAGACTGAAGCGCAACTTCAGTGGTTCTGTTATCTAAAGGTCACCGGTTCAATCCCGGTTTGCCCCAGTTCGTTAGGGTACGTGAGTACCCTAACTAACCCTTGGTCTTGTGGTCTAGTGGTATGATTCTCGCTTAGGGTTAACCCTACAGCGTAGCTTGCGAGAGGTCCCGTGTTCGATCCACGGCAAGACCCCAACTTTCTTTTTTTCATGTGAAAAACTGATGCCCAATTCATCCATTTTTTTGAGCATCGCGTGAGTCAATGTAAACAAAAATTGTTTTTTTTTTTAATTTTCATTTCATTTCATCTATCCGTTTCAATCACTTGAACGCGGTGCTAACCTGCCCCCTCTGCGACGCTGAGACCACCCCGGAGCACATCTGGACCTGCCCCCGCAACCCTCAACGGATGGCTAAGGGCTTCTTCCAGAAGCTCATAGCCACCAAGAGTGGAGCCATCTGGCTGGCATCTAAAGCGGCCAAGAGTCCTCCGGTGCTTCTAGCACACCGCCGTGCGGTAACGGGAACGGACCCGCAGGAAGGGGACTCCCCAGTTCGCCCTCCGCCCGACCCTCCACCGCCTGGTCCGACCCTGCCCGGGGCAGCTTAGCATCTGGGGCCCAATCTTTTTTCGCGCAACCGCGCTGCCAACCCTCTGGTGTGAATACGCCGCCAACCCCCCCTTTTTTTTTTCTTATTTTGCACAAATTTTTTTTCACTACATCGGCGGTGAGGCCAGGACTCTGGGTCTTGTTTGGGGCCACGCGGACGAAGGACAGCCTCTGCGCTGGGCAGGTGGGAGACCTCCTGTCATTATACTTTGGACTGTGGGGTTTCTGTATGCATGGTTTTAGGTTTTGGTTTTTGCTTCTGTTATGTATTTTTCTTGGTACTAGAAATAGTCCCCTGTCGTATGTCGAGAATCCCTCGCGAGTAGACAGGTTAATAAAGACTTTCAATTCAAAGGCCTCAAATCGCCATTGGTGAAAGCCTGAATCTGCTGCGACAACATGCAGGGGTTGGGTTTTTGCTTTTTGCTCCGGTCAACTACAGCAACTTGCTGTAACTATCTAAACCTGGCAATCACCAAAAAGAGTCCCCTGTCATATGCCTGGAAGAAGCCCTCATGAGTAGATAGGTCAATAAAGAATTTCAAGTCATCATCATCAACGACAATAATCATGTTCACACTGTAAATATAATACCAGATACCAAAAAGAAGAGTCAGGAAGATACCAAGATCTAACGGAATCATACAACATCATGACAGCCAAAGGTCCCACCACGATTAACAGATATAAGTGAGTATCGAAGCCAGAGTAACTACCGAAAACTAGAATTTCTTTTTTAAAATGGAAAAAGTAGAAGGGAGATTAGTCAAAATCGGCAGTGTAAGAGAAACCACGGAACTCCTCCTGCATTGCCTGGGAGAGTACTATAATGACGGATTTGTTAGTACCTATATGTCATATAGAGCTTATGATAATATGATATGCGCGCCATCGACTTACCAGACTGCACGGGCGTAAGAACAGGAGTCACGCTGGTGAACTCGGAGTCAAAGTTACTCGTATCCGTCGCGCTCTTGATTTGAGGCATGAAAGGTGGGGGGACACGCTTATGGTAGATGTCATCCCAGTTAATGGAGCGGAAGAAGGGCTGGCTCATGATCTCCTGAGCGTCAGTCGGGCCGCTACCGAGTCGTTGATCCGGCTCACGAGTGAGTAGCTTCTGGAGAATAGACACCGAGTCACGAGGCATTTGTACAGGGTACAGGGGCTCATCGGACAAAATAGCATCGTAGATTTCATCCTCATCTTCACCACGGAAGGGACTCTGCTGCAGAAGCATTTGGTAAATTAGTACACCAAAAGCCCACCAGTCGACAGCCCGACCGTATTTCTTATCCAAGAGAATCTATATGAGGTTAGTATTGTTGAGATAGTTTGAGCGAGATTATTGAACGGGGAGAAACAAACCTCGGGAGCCATGAATTCGGGTGTACCACAAAAAGTGCTGGTAGTCGAGCCATACCACATGTCCTCCTTGCAAAGACCGTAATCGGCAATCTTGACATGGCCATCCAGGGAAAGAAGAATGTTGTCCAGTTTTAGATCACGGTAGATGACGCCGTTCTCATGGAAATACTTGAGCGCTAAGCAGACCTCAGCGGCGTAAAACCTATAAAATGTTAGAGAAAACCCCCGAGGGAAAGCAGTAAATGATATTGGCTAGGAACTTACTGGGCACGCTTGGTACCAAACTGGGTACGCTGAATGTGCAGCATTAGATCACCACCACTAACGTATTCCATGACAAAGTATACACGTGTTTCAGTCTGGAAGCAAGCGTGGAGGTTCGTTAAGAAAGGGTGTCTTTCGCGATTGGCAATCAAGAACACCCGTTTTTCTGACCGGATACTTTCAACCTCATCGTTCTCAATGATGAACTCTTTCTTGAGCACCTTGATGGCATATAGGCGCTTGGAACGTTTTGTCTCAGCCAACATAACCTTACCAAAGTTACCCTTGCCCAGAACAGCCAAGAAGTTAAAGTGGTCAAGACCGATACGCTGGCCAGTACCGGGATCGGTAGCAGAAGGAAGAGGCTTGCGCTGATGCACAGGAATGCCACTGGAGCCGGTGGGAGTGGAAGGCGAGATAGCACCATGTTGGTGATCGGGCTTGACGGGCTGCTGCGAAGGCTGATTGCCATAGCTGGACATATCTGGTGTCGATAGTTGGTGGTGTTGCATAAGGGGAGGCTGCTGCGTAATTTGAGGGAGATGCTGCTGGGAGGGGGCGTGCATGGGGTGTTGTTGTTGTTGCTGTTGCTGATGTTGTTGAGGCACTGGATGATTTCCGTAAGCATCAATGTTGGCATAGTCCGCAGGGTTGTACTTTGCCTGGGCAGGTTGTTGGGCCGGTGGCTGCTGCTGTTGATGTCCACCGTACTGGCCGTGCGAGTCTTCTTGAGGCTGGGCAGGGAAGCCAGCATCCCCGGTGGGATAGGGGGTATAGCCCTGCTGGGGACGCTGCTGTTGATGCTGGTGTCCAACAGATCCAAGTGAGGCAGCAGAAGCCGATGATGCTATCGTAGACGACACAGGGCGCTTTTGGGGCTGGGGAGATTGAGGAGAAGAAAGTCCATAGCCAGAGGAAGAGGAGCTTCTTATATCGGTTGATTGAGAAGGTCTGTGAGTCTTCTCACCAATGACAGAAGTCTTTTTCTTTTGTGTTCGGATACTATCCAAAATCTGATTGGCAACAGCCATCGACATACCGCAAAAGTCAGGAACAAGGTGTTGGCACTGGGCATGGCAGTACAGGCCACATTCTATAGCATTGTAAAAGAGTTAGAAATTGTATCTTTTGGGGAAAATCGCAACAAAAAGGGTATCTACTGTGTACTTACCGGCGCATCTTCTGCTGTTCTTTTTGCTACCAAAGGGTAGAATATAACCACAGTGGCAGCACCAAGCTCCAGTCATGTTGGAGAAAGGCTGGAAACGATGAGGAATACGATGATTGATCTTTTCCTCATCAGGATCAGTCTCAGCATTGCTCTTGCTGATACACTTGGTGACGACATTGGTGTAGCATTTAGTGTGGCAGAAGTATTTGCAGTCTTCGCACTGCATACCAGTTGAATACCTGACGTAGTCTCCGCAGAGGGCACAACGCATGACACTGTAAAAGTTCTGCTGCACAAACTTGTGACCATGCATTTCATGAACTTCTTCCTTGCGTTGGCGGACAGCGGCTCTTCTACCCAGACCAGCAAAGTCTGCAGGGCGCCTGTTCTGTTTCACGAAGCTGAGTTCCAGCTGAATCTCACCACTGGGCTCTAGAATAAACCAATCGGTAATGGGCTGATTAGCGATCTGAGGCAGGGGCTGACCGCTAGCATTGTGAGGAGGACCTCCGGCAGGATGAGCACCCCCCAGGCTGCCCATGGAAGTGGAAGTATTGAACTGTCCTTGAGGATCCATTGGGAATTGAGAATTGGCCTGGTTTTGCTGCCCCATTCGGTCGGCGGAAACCCAGCCAGCATTGTATAGCTCAGCTTCATTTCTCTTGCGACGCATTTCCTCAACAATGTCGGACAGCCGAACCCACAACATGGCAATAGGCATGGGATATTCGCCAGATTTGTCGTAAACAGTGAGCTCCACCTCGTTAGCATTGTCGATATCGACGACATGATGTTCAGCTTCCCAACGATCGTTTCTGGAGCTACGGGTTCTGACAACAACGGAGTCTTCAATTTTGACAGCCACAAAAGTCTCGGGGCCGCGAGAGAACCGAGCAGTAGTAGTGTGAGTGACATCGCGGACAGCCATGACACGAATGGAAAGTTGACCACTCAGGGGCTTGCGCATATTGGTAGCATTGATTGATTCGTCTATTTGTACAATGGTCAGCCTTCAAAGATCGTTGTAGGCTTTGATGCTTATAGTGAGAAGGGGTCTTACCATCATGAGCGTCGGCAGCTTCAGAGTCAACATTTAGTTCCTCGTAGCGCTTGAAAGATTGCTTGAGCAGTATCATCTTCTGCTTGCTTTCCACACGTCGCGCAGCAGCATCAGCCCTGCTCTTGCGATCGCCATCCATGCTGTAGAGCTGGACCATTTTCTCGACACCCTTGAGGTACTGTTCTTCAACATAGAGCTTGAACTGGAGTTGTCCAAGCATCATCTGGATGCGTGGGCCGAGGTAAGGATTGTCGTACTTGATGATGTCTAGAGAGAGGGGGAAGGAAAATTGTCAGTTTGGACATTTGCTAAAGTTCATGTGGAAGCAGACATACTTACCTAGTTTACTGAAGTTCTGTCTGGCCTTGGGCTGGGCTTGGGTGGCGGCTGAAGCAGCATTGTATTCCTGGTTTGCAGTGCCAGAGCGGTCGCCAGAAGCCCATGCGGAATCTTTGGGCGGGGGAGCCGGCAGACTTTGTTCCGAGCTGAGCGGGCGACTGGGCGAGGACAAGGTCATGTTCTCTACGCCACGGCGGGCCTCGAGCTCCATGAGCTTGTCCTGGAAAAACTGGACGTTTCGGCGGGCATCGCGAATTTGAGAGTCCAGACGTGAACGAACAGCCTCGTTGGTCGTCTGTGCCCTCATGGCATTTGCTGCATTGATCAGGGCATTTTCGCGCTGGATCTTTGCTTGGATTGATTGGATCTTGTCTTCGCCGTTCATGATGGAGAACTGAGCATCGATGGCCGCGGGGTTGCGCCGTTGTCGAGAATGGGGTGATGGGATATGAGAAGACGCTGGTTTTGGGGCGGTCGGTCCGACAGAGCAAAGAGGAGGGCTTGGGCAGCGCGACCTCGGGTTGTCGAGATGGCTAATTGAGGAGGAAGAGGACAAGGAGGAATAAAAGACGGCCGGAAGATAAAGTGGTGCGAAAGAGGGCAAAAAAGCTCGAAACGAGACCGTGGATCGGTTTGTGTGTGTGGGAGTGGATGGTGAAGGAAATACACCACTCGCAAGTCACGGCAAACGCACACGCACGTCCACGCTGTACTGGTGTGCACAGCAAAGGACAAGAAGAGGTTGTTGAAGACAGGATAGGAGCTGGGAGGGGAGGGAGGGGTTCGGTTTTCCGCAAGGTCACTCGATAATGGAGGGGTTTTTTTTCGACCCGTGTTATATGTGATAAAGGAAAAAAAAGAAATATTTTCCGGCTCCCGTCGAACAGGCAAACGGGTAAAATGAACAGGCAAACGACGCCGAGGATGCTGCTGATGGTGGCCTCTGGGGATAATTCCAGCAGCCAGACACTGGCAAGGATGAACAAAATGAAGATGGTATATTTGGGGGGCAGGACAAGTCCAAGTCCAAGAAACCAGGCGGATGAGAATAACTAACGTCAGGCAGTTTGAGTAACCTGGCTTTAACTGCGTGAAGGGAAAGAACAAAGAATGGGGAAAGGGCCTGCTTGCTAGACACAGCAATAACCTATTGGGTTAGAGCAAGTGTGTACCACACAGCACAGCACAGCACAGCACGTTAGAGAGGGAATGCACCACCACTGGCGTGACCTGGGCAGGGCAGGTAGGGCAGGCAGGAGCAAATGGAAGGACCCAAACTAAGGTAAATCCAGGCGAGGCTGGGCGGATTTATTATGATGCATCTATGCAGTATGTAACTATGTACACACAAATATCCACACAAGCTCAACGCCCACTAAAGAGCCTGCTGTCACATCACAATTCAGGCCTCAAAATGAAATGCACTAGAACACGCCAGACGCCAGCAACCAGACACCGGGCTGTAGCAACAGCAGCAAGCAAAGCAGAAACACCACACCCAAATCCACTGGTGATTGATCCCTGCTGCGCAAGATCAGTCGCCGCTAAAAAGAACACACACATAACCATGTACAACTGATCACAACTACGGGCGCAATGCTGAAGCGACATTCTCGCTCCTGACGCCCTATTGGTGCCCTTTTTTCACAAATAGTTATGGCATGGTTGCGCTCCGTTTCTTCACTCCAGCCTGCGGGGTTGCAGACGCTGGAGCTAGTGCCCGGCTCAAAGAATCCCTTTAGACGTACATGTGTATGTATGTAACCGACAATAAACAATGGTACATTAGGCGTCAAATACTATCTAGCTCGTTTTCTTGACCAAAAAAAAACAACAGCCTCGTCAGCAGAGCCCAGTCACCAAGTGCTTTGTGAAACTCCGGGCGTTACCTGCTGATACCGCTTCTTTCAACATGGGCCCGGCAATCTCTCTCTCATCCCTTCTCCCCGCTTGTCACAAGGTCCTTTTGGCAGCTCGCCAGGAGAACGAAGAGGGAGTGAGGGCTGGGCGGATGATAGCCCAAGCCCACCTTGCAATCCTCCCAACGTCAGTGACAAATGACTGACAGGCAGAAGAAACTCCTCTCCTTGTGCAATACAGAACCGCCCCAGAATCTGCCATCTCCCTCGCTTCCTCTTCCACATTCTGTATGAAACGCAGGCATGTAGTCCAAGTGTGTCAGGATATGAATGTCACATGGTCAAGCAGAAACATGCCACAAGGGTTAGCTCCCCTAATTATGAGATCACCGCTGCTGAAGATTTGCCAAACAGGGCTAAGTCAAAGGTCAACGGGAGCCTCGAGTACAGCTTCGGCAAAGCCTCGGCTATGCGCCCATCTTGGGCCTGTTGTGTGTTCCTTGCTTGCGCCCGCTTAATGATGAACCTGGATTGCAATGGCACTCATCCGTTTCATCAAGACCGACAAGTTGTATACCAACGGCGGTAATTTGTCAATGTCCCATGAGAAATTCTCAACCAAGATGTTGTGCGCCACATCCATGCAAGCACGTGGGTCCTCGATCGAAGCCTCCAGCATAGTACAAGCATCAGCGTTGTTTGATTTGGGGAACGTTGGGCCACGGATAAACGGTCGACCTTGCCCCATACTCAAGTATCGCATGACAGCCGTGCTGTCTTCGCCATTGAGGAACAGCGGCTCGTTCACGTAACAGCCTGGGATATGAGGTGCCGAAGCAGTCTCATTCACCAGATTGCCATTTCCTGATTTGTTCTCATGGCTGGATGGGTTTTTGGAAGCCTTGGTGATGATGCCAAAGACCCAAAACGTCAACCCCGCTTGGAGTGTTGCGATGCTCCAAAAATCTCTCAACGTACCGGGAGGGAACATTTTGGTATATCGCAGGGTTTGTCCAGCATGCCATAGAGCCTCGCGAGCCTCAGTGCTTTTGGCCCATTGCTGGAGAATTGGGTAGACTTGGCGAATCTTTTCATCTCCCAGTTTTCCTGTAAAAAGGTGCAAGTCCTCCAGAGATACATACATCAGCATCATTTGAAAGTGAAGCATGGCGTTTTGTTGTGGCATAAGAGAATTTTGGCGATTCCATTGCATAGACAGCCGTATAAAGTGCTGGAGCTCTTGAGATAGCTGCTGGTGTCTCTCATTCAACAGGCCTTGAGGCCTACCAACATAGCTTCGAGTCATGAAGGGGCGACAGCAGTGGATACCACAGAACTGGTGGTATTGGTAGATTGAGCTTGCCATGGCAGCCAAGTAAACAGACACTGAGAACTGCACATCTAACCGGTCAAGGTTGCATGTTAGCGTAGATTTGTCCCGTATAATATCAGCAATACAAGGTAGCCTGTTCGTCCCATTGCCCCACCGCTTCAAATAGGCCGTTTTCCATTCCTCTGCTGACTTGGCAAGCCAGATATCTTGGGATTCAGGGAGAGGAAGGTCGAGCTCATAGTATGAAACAAGGGGATTCGACAAAGAAAGTGTAGACATCTCAGAATCACGGACACTGCAGTGGAATACAAGGCGTTTCCACGACTCCTGTTGTGACCATTTCTCCCACTTTTCTTGGAGGACCTGACCGCTGTCGTTGGGGTCAACCTGGATTGTAGGATATACCAGTCTCTGAAACTTTTGTAGGTAGCGCAGCATCTGTTTTTCCAGTTAGTTGTGTCGTAACGAGGAGCGCCTCGGTTTATGAGTATATATATCGGGAACTTACAGTGATAGGAAAACTGGCGTGTGACTCAACAGCAGTCATTTTTGCTCGATTACCACTCCATATTCCCATATCCTGGAGGATAACTGTAGCCTGGAGCAAGTCGATATCTATGGGCGAGCCTGTTTTCTTTTCGACCTATGACTTTTCGTTAACACCATGTCTACGGCGCTCTTTTGCAACAGTCAAGTAGCCCAAGTCAAAGGGTACAAGAGTCACACAAAAGCCTTTCATTGTAGAGTAGGATTGGGTTACGACTAACCTTGATAGCGTTGTTGAAAGCTGCAGTCTGCTGAATTGCAAAGCCAAATCGTCTGATTGTGGGTACTGGAGTGAGCACAGCACCAAAGGCCACAACAGCAGCAATCCAATCTAGGCTTTGAGAGTTGAGCTTGATAGTAGGGAGGTGAATGAAGTTGGTGGGGGAGGATAAGTGGGAGGCTAGATAAATGTGGGCAAATCCATCTATAGCCTCCAGGGACGGGAACGACACGAATATCTTGCGGGGGATACTGGATGAGTTGGAGCTCCGAGAAATTAATGACATCATTGCCTCGCGAGATTCTGATGATATTTTATCGGAGATGATGGATTGGAGCTTTTTGCGGCTTTCATTTATAGCCAACGAAAAGTAGTTTTTACCATTTTTGCCATCAACTCGAGTTGTCCCATCATCAAGTTCAATATGATGAGGGTTCCCTCCAGCATAGTTTTCCATATATGTGCATGACCATAGAAAAGATACTTCCTGGCGAAACTTTTTGAGGTTGGGAGACACCTCATCAGATGGCGGTTGTTCTTTTAGGGGCTGGTTTGCGCTAACATTTAGGTAGTCGAGAAGCCCATAGTCTGCCTCATTGAGGTCAAGATTTGTATCTGTACAGAAGTCGAGTACCGGAAATGACAATGTGTCGACTTCGTTGGATAAATTCATTTGTGGTTCATAGATTACGTTGCGTAAGAGGTCGGAAATGGGCATATGTGGTGCATCGGTCGTGCTGTTAGGAATGCTACGTTGGGAGGTGATCCTGTGGGCTATGGCCATTTGGTTTGGCACTGCTTGGGTAGCAGAAGTTTGAGATATCGCCATGTCGTTAAAGGGGGACATGGTGTTGTCCATCACAAGAGGCTTGTCCGTGGTGTGTATATCTGTATCAGTGTTAGCAGCAATGCGGAACAAGAGCAGACGAGTAGGGTTTTGGTGTTGACGTGCCCTGACATTGATAGTTTTGTACTTCTGGTACCGAGAAGAAGCCGTTACTAGTCTGCTGGGTAGAAGAGACATTATGAGGCAGTGGCCCATTCTCATAAGTTTGAACAAGGTCGACGGGGGCAGGCGCTACTTCAGAGCCAGCCAAAGTGCCTAGATTGGTGTTGATATTGGTGGGCAAAGCACAGAATTTCATCTCAGTGTCATCATCATTGTGATTGGCAGGCATGAAAGGTTGGTTAGAGTCGAAGAGCTCGGAGCTTGGCCGGGCTTGACTTGGCGGCTGTAAAGAAGATGGTATCATGGGTGTCTCCAGAGAGCCGAGGCGATGACCCTCGACATCACGCGGAGCCGAAGTTGGTGCTTCGCCCAAATACGGCTGTATAGGTTGCTTTACGGTAGATGTACAGGTAGACGTAGGTTCTGGCACAAGCTCTGGCTCAGGCGCACATTCGTCCAGCAAAGACTGCGAGAACGGAACGGGTGAAGATGTTGCCGAGCGGCTGGGCGTCGCGGACTTGAGGTGCGGGTTGCAAAGCGCCAGTGCGGCCTCACTTGCATTGTATTCACATGTGAGATTGCGTAGACGACAGCGCATGCATGGCTTTGCTTCCTCGCACTTTACACGAGCAGTCGAGCATTGTTTGCACGCATGTGACACGCGGGCAGTTCTCACGGCAGCTAGTCCCTTTCTACGCCTCTTGGAGCCATCATGATTCTGGTGACTCTGCACATGTCGGCGTAGTAGGTCTGTGCGCGCAAAAGCCTTCCCACACTCCGGGCATTGAAAGCGTTTGCCCAGCGTGTGCGATTGGATATGGCGGGCAAGATGTTCGGATCGCGAGTATTGGCGCTGGCAATCCGGACAGATATGTAGCCCGCTGCCACCGGAGGCGCGGGCAGCCGATTTCCCCCTGGAACTCGATGGTTGGTTCGGCGAGGGTGTAAAGTTTGGGGGCGAAGCGGGAGAATCGCGCGTCGTGGTTGAGAAAGCGCCGACGTTGTTGCGGGCTTGAAAGGCAGGCGTGAAAGATTCTTGGGCAGGCGTCGAAGACACACGGTGAGATGACGATGGGAATTTTATGGCGGAAGAGGACAGCTCTCTGTCGATCATGGAAGTCGATGTGGTTGTCGAGGGTTGGGATTCTAGTCGGGGCGCAGATGTAAAGATGGAAGATTCTGGATGGTTCAACTGTGGCTGCTGGTCGGATGGTTCTTGTGCAGCGTTCTGCCGTGGGACTTGGGATGGAGCACTGTCTCTCCGAGCAAGAGAGTTAGAGTGCATTGTGTTGGACAATGACGGGGGCGTTGTGCCTGATTGGTCGGAAGAGGTGTCCTGACTTTGGACTCCGTTCCCGTTACTTCCGTTGCGCGCGTGGCTTTACTGGGATTACCTTCACAAGCGTTTCTGGTAGAGAGAGTTTGTGCGCACTTGCATCGACAAGAAAGTTCGCCTGGACCGCCGCTGAAACAATGGCCAGTGGGATATATATGAATGTACATATGTACTACTTGTACACGTACTATAGATAGTCATGAGTCTGCGATGGAATAAGAGTAGTTATGTCCCAGGATCGAGGCCGCTTTTGGCGAAAGTCAAAGTCAACTCGTGGTATAGTGCTGCGGCTTTTCTCAATGGATAGAGTCATGACTTGGAGGGCGAAGGGTTTTGTACGTCATGGCATGGAGGTAAAGAAAAAAAAAAAAAAAAAAAAAAGAAGCAAGTACCCATGCGGCAGTTATGGAACGAGCGATAAGCCCTTCGGGATTATATATTCAATCCTCACTGTTCTCGCCGCGAATCGCAAGACCCAAGTGCCGGTCATCGAGCATAAAGTGGTCCTTGCAACATTTTGCTTGCAATCCAATCTTTCACCATCAGGATTCTGCCTAGGAGTTTCAGGATATTTTAGATGGCAAGCATGGGCAAATCTATGAATTTTCGACAGCTGTCTCTAATGGGCAACCCTAAATACTAAATAACGCACTTGACGACGAAGGACGAAGCTCGAGCGGGGCTGCCGTCTTATGAAAGTCGTAATTAGCAACGAACTACATTGCATTGTATGTAACTACGTACATTACATACTACATGTGCTGCCATCACGAGCGATAACGATAAGCCCCAACTTATCAATCGCGCCAATGACCACAAGCGAGGGACTCGCCCTTTCACCCACCTCACGATCCAACGGCTTGTCGTTACCGCCTTCAAAGGCAGCTTCCTCTCCCTTTTCCCTTAAAAACCCCCGATTCTCTCCTTCTCAAGCACTCAATATTGGTCCATTTATTCGTGTATCGCTTTGCTGTCTGTTGAAAAGCGTGGCGTTCTATCTCCTAGGCCCGTCTAGCCTCCAATCGTCACGTCATAGCTTCGTCCAAGCCCCTCGTGAGACAAATATCCTAACTTGCATCTTTACCGCCTCAGTTGTAGTTGCTCGTGCACTATCTGAACCGGCTGCAGAAGGGATCTAATTTACATAAAACACGCACTCTCGTACAGAATCTTGCACTTCCCAGCCTCGGCAGCCACTTAGCCGTGAAACCAAGATCCGGGCATCACACACGAGCCATAGCATCTGCCTCCACCTTTAGCGTCATGTCCAACTCCCTTGACGCGCAGACTGCAGCCCCTGACGCCATACCAACTGGCTCTATTGAACATTACTTAAGCCCATCAGGCAGTGAAGAGGCAACATCGAGATCCTCAAGTTTAAACAGAGATGTACAAAGGTCGGCCGGCCATCTGGCCGCTCAGGCTTCACAGCTTTCTGATCACCTATCAAGTTCAGAACTAGGACGATGCGGAGGAGAAGAGAATACGTTGCACAATGAATCAGAGTCATCCACTGGGCAGGCAGCAACCACATCTTATCCTTCTTTGCAACCCAACGAGTCAAACTCTGTACAGCAAGTTCTAGAAACTCCGCAGCTAATGACCGAAAATGCCACCAGGGGACCAGCTCCCGACCACGGTAGTTTGGTTGTGCCTTTGTCTTCACCCGTTGACTCTTCAGCAGAATCACCTAGTCTGGCCAGCCCCTCGAACGAACTTGCAAACTCAACATCAGACCAGACGCCAGCGGCGGCTACTCAGAGTCCTTTGAACCCAACCCAACCAATCTATACCTCGACCGTGCAAGCTTCTACCTCTACACAACCCGAGCTCCCCGTCGCGACCCTCTCCGTCCAGTCAGCGATTCCAGCACGGATATCTTCAAGCGGGCCAGCGCCAGCTGCCATGTCACAACGACAAGTGATACCGATCTGGGAAGCTCTGAACGAAGGACCCTCCACATCGGATGTCCAACACTCAGCCATATCGTTGCTGTCTCCAGAATCAACCCCAGCTCGTTGGCAGCCAGATGCAGAGGCAACATATTGTCCCATTTGCTTCAGCCAGTTCAGTATATTTGTTCGCAAACACCATTGCAGGTACGTACCTCTTCAAGTTAATGCGCAGACTGCTGGTACCTAACATCACGATTACTCTAGGAAATGTGGAAGAGTTGTCTGTAATTCTTGTTCTCCACACCGCATAGTTATTCCATACCAATACATTGTACGACCTCCAGGTCAGACCGGGCCGCAGTGGACTGCAAATGACTTGTCCCCAATAATTCACGGAGGTGAGCGCGTACGCTTGTGCAACCCTTGCGTCCCAGACCCGAACACAACGCCTCCACTGCCTACGCCTCAACCCCCTAATCAAATGTCGCCTCGGACACATCATCGTTCATACAGTGGAGCCGGAAGCCCTCGGGTTTACTCGTCAAACTCTGCGGGGGTGGAAGGCTCTCGGAGTCGCAGTGCTACACTTGTGAGTTTATACATAGTTTTTAATAATCTCAAGGCATGGGACCAGGCATTCAACTAACGATTTCCACTACAGACTACTCCTCAAAGAGATAATATGCCTGCACGTGCTTACCAGTCATACGGGTCTTCGTATCAACCTAGTTCAACTGTGGGCTCTTCTCAAAGATATCAGTCTCGAATTGATGGCAGTGGCTCTTCAACGGCATCTTCGCCACATTATCATCGCCGGAGTCTGCCACCCCCTCCACCACTTGCCGAAGAAGATGAGTGCCCTATATGTCATCTTGAACTTCCCTCACGTCTTTTACCATCTTTCGAGACCCTACGTGAAACCCACATTACACAATGCATCATATCCCACAGCTCATTTCGTGGCTCCCCATCTGGCGGAGCTGACGTCAGCTCTGGCCCGGGCGGTAATCGAACTGGGCCCTCGAGAATAGTCCGCCGAACTGGAATGTTTCCATATATCGCAACAGAAAAGGACTCTATCGACTCTGCCGAGTGTACTATCTGTCTGGAAGAGTTCGAGACTGGCGAACAGATGGCGCGACTAGAATGTTTATGCCGGTTCCATCTTCACTGCATTCGAGCCTGGTTCCAGAAGCATCCTGGTCGCTGTCCGGTACACCAGCACGATAGCTTTGGCTATTGAGGTTCACCTTACGGCATACAAGTGTGCTAGGTGGAAACAATAACTAGTCAAATTGCATAGCAAAGGACATGTATCTATAAGACACCTTGCCTGTTTTCTACGTCTTTCTTTTTCATGCCTTCCTGTAACCATTGATAGTTCTTTGTTCTTTTGATACATGTCTATGTCTTTTTTTTTCTTTGTTCTGGCGATCCGAAAATTATATCGCCACAACCACGACTATCATGGCAACATTAAGAAGTATGGAACTTGTTTGGTAGTTATTGTGAATATTTATCGTGTCATGGATTTGATTCATCGTTTATACTAAGCACCACTTCTCTCTCCTTGCAAAATGACTGGTTGTAGGCCTCAAATATCAAAATCCCTGATTTCCAGGCATGTATATGTTGGTAAAGTTGGGGTTGTATTCAAGAGAATTATGTATGACTTTCATTTCTCATGACTATTTCATGAGTTGGTAATCTTGGCCGTGATTTTATGTAACTAACTAGTTATTTGCCTTTGGTAACTAGAAGAATACCATGACTGTACCGTGGTACGTGGCTGTGCTTTGAATATGGACCCCTAACCCTGGACTTCACCAACCGCAAATTTACATGGCATTTCCTGGAAGAGCTGAAAAGCAAGTGGCTCATGCCCTGACTGCTGGCTGCCTCTGGGGTGGGCATGTTCACACTCTGAGAAACCGGCACACTAGCCATGACGACAAAGACACCTTGGGCAAACGCCTTTTCTGTCCCCGGCATGATAGCGTAGCAGTCTTTTCTATTTGGTCCCGCACTCGCAGCCTGATTTCGTGGGGCATGTCATTCGTGTAAGCAGGCTGACGTGTTCCGAGGATTTCGAAGGGAATCTTGCAAATACCACTTCTGTCCATTCAAAGGTTTAGGTGCAACCGGCCTGGCGCTATCAATCCAACGCGACTCAAGTGTCCTCTCCTGGGCTCATGTTGGAGGATGGCCGGAAAATAGGGAATTGGAAGCGAATGGCTTGATATCAATTTGCAGCTAAACCCCATCGCGGGATATGAAACTCTGAGACAGAATGCAGAACATCGACACAACAAGCCAGCGATATTGAAGTAAAACCAGGACTGCGGATATAGACTGTGATGTCTATATGTGTGTATGTGCATGGATACAAACGAAGATGCTGCTCTAGATGCAACACACAACATGATGAGGTTTCTAGTACCGGCAACTATATCATTCCAGCCAATAACTAATACATGTGTAGCTTGACCAATAATTGAGGTCTTGTATTGATACTTTGGCTTGACAAAGCGATAGATACATAGGATCGCAAGATACACACCTACTTTTCGGCCTCAACTTTGTTCTATGACTGATTTTCGCACACAGCAAGGGAGGAAGACATGTCTGGATAAACAAGAGCAAAGGCACCAGGTCGATCATAGATGGATCAAGATGACTACAAGCTAAAGTCCAGTGGACCGTCCGGATATCTGTTTGGGGGACTTCCACACATAACGTTGTAGTTTATGCATAGCTATATATATAGTCTTGGCCTGAGAGACAAGCACCTATAGAGAGGCGGGGAACAAGGAGGACAACTCCAAGACAAGCGACAATCTGAAGCAACCGACTGGGCTGAACAAGACACACGGACAAGCTTGGCCTTTGTGCTTGTGTATAAAAGTAGCAAGAACATGACGACAGGGCCAGATGCAAAAATCCCTGTCCACCTGAACTATGGAGCCCTGCAGTCCAGCCTATCCCGGCTTATCGCCATAGTGGTGATCTTTTGAAGACTCAGAATCACAGCTTCAATACATGCATGCGATTCATGCAACAAACCGATCGGTCAGCGCCAATATCTTCATAGCTACCCGACGACTCGCTACCCGAAGGTGAAAAGCATCCGCCTTCGTTGTTTCATGCATCAATGTACATGTGTACATACATCAATGCGTACATGAATGCATACTTTGTATCTACTACATACATAATGACACACGAGCCACTTCACGCCGCTAGCGCGGGTGAATAAGAAAGTATGACACGGGGGGGGGTTTCTACGCCAGTTCAGCTAACTTTGGCGTGTCCTTTTTGCATCTCCAATATTGGGCACTTATAGCCTAAAGCCCTATCAACTAGTTATTGGGTTTCTGGAAATCAGAAACCTACCAACTAACAAGCCCAACCCATTTGAAAGAGGCCGCCGAGGGAAAACATACCCTAGTAAATGGATGAACAATGACGAGTTAACCCTGGATGAATGGCCACCAAGGCAACGCCGATAATTTTTGCATGTAGTATCACGTTCAACAATACATGACAAGATATGTGAGGCTCTTGATTTGACATTCTTTGCTGCCCCTAGAGCCATGAAATCTGCAGAGAGCAGAAACTATGGTCATGCCGATCGGCTAGCAACGCACAAGACAGTGTGTTGCAGCTTATTGGGGAGCTTGTAATGTGTCCTCAAGCTGCTGTGTCAAGACAAAGAGCGGCTAGCTGTAGCCATCTGTAATAATCTCATCACTTGAATACTAGCTTAGTTACAGATAACTAACTATAGTCAACTAGTTAGTGGGAATACTTGCATAACTAGTACTTTTATTTACACAAGAAACCCACAAGGTGGCGTTGGCGGCAGTAGACCACCAATTGTTTGGGGCCAGAAGGAACGAGTGAAAGAGAAGCTCTCACCAAGTCGTGATGTGATGGCCAGTGGTCAATAGGACAGCCGAGGAACAGCTGATATCTCAGTGGCTAACAGGCTGGCAGAGACATGCTTTGCGAGCATGTATGCTCCATGCCTCAGGCTGCAACCACAGCCTTCTATTATTTCTGGCCCACACGTCTATGTGAAGGTTGTGTGCCCTGTAGGAGTTTCACTTTTCCCTCGTCATCCATTTTCTGCTGCGGGTGTCGTCGTTGACGCTGTCGTGGCCGTTTTCCGCCGTTCTACTTCCTGACCCTTCTTGCAAGATTCTTGCCGACGCCCAAGTCGTTGCTGGAAATTCTGGTTTTGGCGGGTACGCCGCGTCCATCGTCTAGCCCTTGACGAATATAGCACACTCCTTATTTCATTTCATTGCCCTTGAGCCCCTCGGCGCGTCATTGTCGTGGCTGGTCCAGCTGGATATAGGAACCGGACTAAGAATCCAACAGCGGCAGAGCGAGTGTGCTTGGGGAGAAAATTTGTATGTGGATAGAAAGAAAAGGCAACCGAGACTTTTAGCAGCAGCCACTAGCTGACTATTGCTAGCTTTGTTAGATTCATGTTCTTTTCTTGCGAATTAATTCACCGCCAGCCAAGAGCTAGCGTTTTTGACCAGGACCGGGTCATCCCATGGTATCCCGTCGATTTGCAGTAGCGTGGTTGTTGTACAAGTGTACAGGTGTACAAGTAAGTACCGGGCCTCCTTTCTATATGTGGAAAGGTACTTGTGCACATATAAATATACATACACCTATCGATAGTTGCAACGTACAACTGTACAGCTGTACCTGTACCCGTACCTGTACCTGTATCCTCAGCTTGTCCTGGCTCACTAAACGCTGCAACTGCTCCTTTCTGAGCTGCTTCGGCTCATGAATTCCAACTTTGGCAGTTTCCTTCATTTACTGGCCATCCCCGCCGTGAAGGCTATGCTTTCCTCTTCTTTTCTTTTTCCCGTCTCGCTCTGGATTCTCCTTCTCTTTTTAATAAACCCGCTCTCCGCCACTGCTTGTTGTCCAAAGCTTGCTGCTGTTCATTCCTAGCCAAGCTCGTCATTTGACATAAAGCCTGAGCTGAACAAAACTGGCTGGGCTGAGCTTCCTGTCTTGTCTTTGTATCCCTTCTCTATCCCTCGCCTGTGCTCACCCCGGTTTGGAGCGAAACAAAACGAACAACGAGAGCTTCCTTTCCATGTCTTTCTTCTAGTCAAGTCATCGGCCTCTGCTCTGCTTGCTGTTCAGTTTCTTTTCTTTTCTGTCTGCATCTCCACACGGACAGTTTGGTCATCGTGTTGCACCTTTTTATGGTATCGCTCGTTATCTGGCCCAATTCCAATCTGCCAACCTCTCGGCGTGTGATATATAACCAGCCCTATTCTTCCTTCACTTTCAATCTTCGCTTCTAGTCCATGATCAATTGAGCTTGGTTGCTTTTGACACGACATCTGCATTGGCCCTGTCCGCGAGCATCTTCGCACTGCTAATTGCTCCCTGAGCTTACTAACGCCACCTCCACCGCGAAAAAGCTCTTTGCTGAGTTCTATCGCCCACCATGAATGCTGAAGCTCAGCAACAAAACGCCATCCAGGCGGCCCAAAACCCCAACAGCAACATCACCTCGGATGATGCACAAAAAGCCATTGTCGAAGCTTCCAAAAACGCCAACATCCCCGCTTTCAGCTTCGACCCGAACGCAAGTGTAGAGGAGAAACGCGCGCAGGTCCAAGAGGTACGGACATCCCCTTTTTTTTCTCTATTCTCACCCACCTCAGGCTTCCTCTACAAAGCCTTTTTTCCCTTCTACCTAATTTGCTGCCTCCAAGCCTAAGCCAATGACCCTGCACTTTTTTTCTTAGCTCCAAGCTCTATGCGTTATCTAGCGCTGGTTCAGCTTCAGCTTTCACAGCTAGCAGCAAAAGGGTGGGCTAAAGTTGGACCCAGTTGAACGTGCGCGTCAACCTATCCGCTTTAGTTCCACACAATCATCTACGTCAATTGTTCACAATACTAACCATTATGTAAAATAGGCTATCCCTGACGGTCTGAAGCGCAACAAGGGAACAGCACTCGTGAGCGATGTAAACGATGACGGTTCTGCCCCCGTAGCAGACCTCCCCGAGCCTACTGCCGAGGGTGCCATTGAAAGCAGCAAAGAGGAAACCGAAGCCGAGGAGCCCTTTACCCGTACGGGCTGGGCGCCTCGTTTTGGATGGCCCTCTGACAATCCGGAAGAAGATGACCTTCTGGACCATCAAACCTTGCTAGAGAGTCACCTCGACGATAAATATTACGGCGACTGGTATTACAATGCTGCCGTCATCGTCTTTGCCTGTCTTACGTCCTGGATTGTAGCTGTCCTAGGCGGTAGCATTGGATGGGTCCTGATAATCATGGCCATATGTTCGACTTACTACCGGACGTCAGTGCGTCGTGTGCGTCGCAATTTTCGCGACGATATAGTCCGTGAAATGGCCTTGAAGCGTCTGGAAACCGACACCGAGTCACTTGAATGGATCAACTCTTTCCTCGTCAAATTCTGGCCCATCTATCAGCCTGTTCTGGCCCAAACCATCATCAACTCTGTAGACCAGGTGCTCAGTTCCGCTACTCCTGCTTTCCTTGATAGTCTCAAGTTGAAGACGTTCACCCTGGGATCTAAGCCTCCTCGTATGGAGCACGTCAAGACCTACCCTAAAGTTGAGGATGATCTAGTTATCATGGACTGGCGCTTTAGCTTCACCCCTAACGATACTGCTGACATGACCGCTCGTCAACTCAAGAACAAGACCAACCCTAAGATTGTTCTGGAAATTCGTGTTGGCAAAGCCATGATTAGCAAGGGTCTCGATGTGATCGTTGAGGACATGGCCTTTTCTGGTATTATGCGGCTCAAGGTCAAGCTCCAGATTCCCTTCCCTCACGTCGAAAAGATCGAAATGTGCTTTCTTGAACGCCCTACTATTGACTACGTGTGCAAGCCTCTTGGTGGTGAGATGTTTGGTTTCGACATCAACTTCATCCCCGGCTTGGAGTCTTTCATTCTAGAGCAGATTCACGGCAACTTGGCTCCCATGATGTACGCCCCCAATGTCTTCCCCATCGAGGTTGCCAAGATGCTCGCGGGTACTCCGGTTGATCAGGCCGTTGGTGTAGTCGCCATCACTCTGCATCAAGGCTTTGGTCTCAAGAACTCGGAGACCTTTGGTGGAACCATGGACCCCTACGCAAGCATTAGCCTCAACAAGCGCCAGGAGCTTGCCCGCACCAAGGTCGCCCATGACACTTCCGAACCCCGCTGGAACGAGACTCACTTCATTATCATCTCATCTTACAACGACTCTTTGGATGTTTCCATTTACGACCACAATGACATTCGCAAACACAAGCAGATTGGTACTGCCTCGTTTCCTCTCGAAACCCTTCAGGAACTGGCTGTCCATGAAAACCAGCGCCTCGAAGTTCGCCATGATGGTAAGGCTCGCGGTATGGTCTCCTGCGATATCCGATTCTTCCCTGTATTGGAACCTGTCAAGAATGCCGAAGGCAAGGAGGAGTACCCCGAGTCCACCCAGGGTATTCTGCGCTTTACCGTTGAGCAAGCCAAGGATTTGGATGGAACAAAGTCTCTCGTCGGCGCCCTGAACCCTTATGCTGTTCTACACCTTAATGGCCGTGACATCCACCAGACCAAGAAGCTGAAGCGTACCAATAACCCCATCTGGGACAACGGTTCCAAGGAAATTTTGATTACCGACCGCAAACACGCCAAGCTTGGTCTTACCGTCAAGGACGAGCGTGATCTGTCTGGAGACCAGGTTCTAGGCAAGTACCAGATTAGGCTCGAAGACTTGCTCAAGTGTATGGAAGAAGGCAAAGACTGGTTCCACCTTGCAGGTGCTCAAACCGGCCGTGTTAAGCTTCGCGCCCAATGGCGTCCGGTTCAGATTTCGGGTGTTCTCAGCGGAACTGGTGGTTACATGACTCCTATCGGTGTTATGCGTCTCCACTTTAAGCGTGCTACTGATCTGCGCAATTTTGAGGCCCTTGGTAAATCTGATCCTTATGTCCGTGTTCTCCTGACCGGCATCGAGAAGGCTCGTACCGTGACTTTCCTCAATGATCTCAACCCCGAGTTCAACGAAATTCTCTACGTCCCTATCCACTCTGCGCGCGAGCGCCTGACTCTCGAGGTCATGGACTCTGAAAAGATGGGCAAGGATCGCAGTCTGGGTTTGGTTGAGATTAGTACTAGCGATTTTGTTACTCAAGACGAAACTGGCGAGTATCTTGTGCATGATGTTAAACAGGAAGTCAACGCCGGTTTGAGACTGCATGGAAAGGGTATTGCCAAGGGAAACCTTGTTTACGCCGCTTCGTTCTTCCCTTGCCTCAACGTTGCCGACCCCGAAGAAGAAGAAGAGGAGAAAAAGCTGGCTGAAGCTCAGACTGCCGAGGTTGCCAAAAACGCCGAGGCTAATGGAACATCTGCTAACGGCACCGAGGGTGCTATCACCACTACTACCCTTGAAGTCGCCGCACGTCCTTCTGTTGATGCTTCGTCCCCCAACACTCCAATGAGCCCAATGACACCGGCTCGGCCCGAAGGCCCTCCCAAGGTCCACCTCACTCCTCAGGAATTGCTTCGTTATCAATCTGGTCTTGTTATTTTCCGTCTCATGGATGCCGAGCTGCCCCGTGCCAACACCAAACTTCAAGTTTTTGTTGATGACATGGCATTCCCCTCCTACACATCTTCGACGGCGCGCAGCAAGACTGTTACTTTTGAGGAAATTGGCGACTGCGTTGTCCGTGAGCTTGACTTCTCACGCCTTACTCTCCGTGTAATCGAGAAGAGTGACAAGGAAGGTGAAGTCGACCACGAAGACACCCTTTCCCAACTTACTGGCAACACCATGGATACACTGAAGCAGTGCTTGAACAATCCCACAATACTCAAGCTGAAGGATGAAGATGGCAAGGTCAGCACTGTTCGTGTCAGTCTCAAATACATTCCTATTAAGATGGACCTGGATCCGCAGGAGAGCATCAACAACATGGGTACCATGCGCGTGGACCTTATTAGCGGCCATGATTTACCTGCCGCTGACCGCAATGGCAAGAGTGATCCTTTTGTCAAGTTCGAGATGAATGGTATGGAGATCTTCAAGAGCAAAACTATCAAGAAGACTCTCAACCCTGTCTGGAATGAAAACTTTGAGGCCAATGTCCTTGACCGCATCGGCGCTGATCTGGTTGCCAACGTTTATGACTACGACTTTGCCGATAAGCCTGACTTCCTTGGTGCAGGAAAGGTTGACCTGTCCGACCTGGAGCCTTTCCGTCCTATGCAGAAGAAGATTGCACTCGAAGGCGCCAAGGGCCACATTGTTGTTCGTATTCTGTTTCGTCCTGCATACATCACTCGAACTCGCCAGGGAACCTCTACATTTGCTGGAACCATGATTGGCGCCCCGACCAGAATCCTTACAGGGGTTGGTGGTGTGCCCATCAAGGCAGTTGGTGTTGTTGGCAACGGCGTTGTTTCGGGAGTTGGAAAGGGCGCCTCGTTCATCAAGCGTGGTTTCCGCTCCAAGCGTGAAGATGAACCCATGTCTAGCCAGCCTGCTTTCAACGAGGTCCCTTCGCTCGTTATGCCGGGAGATGAGTCTCCCAGAGAGTCTGGCAACACTACCGCTGCCACGTCCCGTGACAATCTAGAGAACGGCCAGCGTCCTGTAACTCCTGGTGGCAGCCTCGTTAAGAATGGTGCTCTGGGCCACACCCGTACCAAGAGTATCGGTGCTGCCTCTGTGGCTAGTACAATGCCTGCTGGTGCTGGTGTTGCTACGTTCAACATTGTTTCAGCCTCCGGTTATGAGTCTAGCCAAGACGTATATGTGACTGTTATCCAGACCAACCCTAAGAACAAGATGGTCGGTAGAACCAAGCACCGCGCCCCCTCTAGCGGAATAATCAAATGGGACGAGTCGTTCAAGTTCTCGTGTGCGCCAGATGCTGGTTTCCAGATCCAAGTCAAGGAGCATCATACCTTCTCCTCTGACACTGACCTGGGCGAAGCCCTATACTTTATTGACGACACCGGCTCAGACATGGCCAAAGAGATTCCGGTCAAGAATGCTGTTATTACAGTGAAAAGCAGCTTTATCCCCAGCGAGCCGGCACCCGACTCTCCCCGTTCTCAGATCCGCCGTAGCTTCTTGAGCAAGCGTAGTGTCTCTAGACCAGGCACGAGCAGAGAGACGACGCCCGCTTAGAACCCAACGAAAAAGACTGTTGTCTTGGGTTGACTTTTTTTTTCTTTGTTCGTACTGCTCGGTTCCGGATTTATTTTTTGGGCATGTCTGTTGGTTATTTTCCCTTTGTTCCGGACTGGATAATGTCATGAAATATTCTGCGTTTTGGTTTGATTTCTTTTGTTTCCGAATCTTTCTTTTCTATCTGCATGATGTATTTTTATAGCTGGATACGCCCAAAGTTGTGTTTAGACTCTTAATTCACTGGTGCCCTGAAAAATACAGTCGTGTACGTGACTGCTTTTGAACATCTCTCATGTGGAAACGTGTCGTGCTTGTAACTTGGTGGAATGCGATGACAAGAGAATCCTCAATGTGATGATGATTCCACTACGCCACAAAAGTCGATGGTCAGCCACATGCAAGCTTGCGCCACACGTACATGGTGGCCCCGCTATTAAGATGCTTTTCAGCCAGAGCCAGCGAGTGACGCGAGAGGGGAGCTGCCTGTTTAACTGGGTGAAGCTTGGGGACTTGGACGTCAGCCTTTCTGCCTTTATCGACGACACGCAAAGCTTCACAGCCGCCATCGACCGATTCCCACTGCCCGCCCGACTCTCGATCGTGCAATCTGTTGCTGTGTTCCCCTTTTTGCCTTGCGCCTCACAGCTCACATTTTCCTCACACGCCACTCACACACACACACAATGGATGCCCTTGTGGCCAAGTACAGCAAGCCCGCTGCGATGCGGGACGGCGAGCTGGAGCTCCACGAGGATATGCAGCTTATGGAACTCGATGCTCCTGTTCCCGGGCTCTCGCTCAAGTTTGCGATGCCTCCTGTTGCCAACGTAAGTCCTCGTTTGTCGGGCATCCCCCACGCGGGCTTGGAAATGGGCTTCATATCCTCCCCTCCTCAGCCTTACTGTTTAGATATCAGTTAAGGCGATCCAACTAACCTCTCCCATTTTCTCTTTTTGTATAGCCTGATGCCTGGCTGCGCACCATGACCGACGACCGCGCCAACCCCCAATGCCCGATAAAGATTGCCCACGGAACCACCACGCTCGCCTTCCGCTTCCAGGGCGGCATCATAGCAGCCACGGACTCGCGTGCCACGGCCGGAAACTGGATTGCTTCGCAGACCGTCAAGAAGGTCATTGAGATCAACAGCATGTTGCTAGGCACATTGGCCGGTGGTGCCGCCGACTGCCAGTACTGGCTGGCGTGGCTGGGCATGCAGTGCCGGCTGCACGAGCTGCGCCACAAGCGGCGCATCAGCGTGGCGGCTGCGTCCAAGATTCTGGCGAACCTGGTGTACTCGTACAAGGGCATGGGTCTAAGTATGGGCACCATGTGTGCCGGTGTGACTAAGGAGGAGGGCCCGGCCCTGTACTACGTCGACTCTGACGGTACGCGCCTGGCGGGTAACCTGTTCTGCGTGGGCTCAGGTCAGACGTTTGCCTACGGTGTGCTTGACGCTGAGTACCGCTATGACTTGACAGAGGAGGAGGCTTTGGAACTGGGACGCCGCAGTATTCTGGCTGCCGGCCACCGCGATGCCTACTCTGGTGGTTACATTAACCTGTACCACATCAAGGAGTCAGGCTGGGTCAAGCACGGCTTCTCCGACATGAACCCCATCTTCTGGAAGACGAAGCTGGAGAAGGGAGAGTTCACCAACGTGACGGCGAACCTGGAGTAAATAGGGGGCTTGGTGAGAGGGTGCTGATGTTTGCTTTGTTATTCTTTGTTTTCCCTAACTGCTAGTAAAGCCTGCGAATAAATAGGTCTAGCTTCATGATTCCGATGGCATACGCTTAATGTAAACATGAAAAAATCACAGACTAGTGTGTGCATACATGTATTCGTATATCGTACAAAGTGTTGTTACAGTAGAAAGATCAGACATTCTGGACCTGGTGACACCTCAGGCCACCTCCTGTTTGATCCATCCATCGCAACCCAAAATGCCGCCGTCTACGTCTGGGTCAACCGGCCACTTTTTGATGGGCAAAATCGACAAGTCTGACCAATACCCAGCACAGAACATTTCCAGTCCCGTCCATGCAATCATCGCCGCATTATCCGTACACAACGACACCGGGGGGACCACCAACTTCAGCCCGGGAAACCCACGCGCTGCCAGCATCTCGCGCGCGACATGCATCAAGAACCGATTACTCGCCACGCCGCCCGAGACGACCAACGTATCCGCCTCCGTCGCCAGCTGCGGATCCGTCTCCAACGCCAGCACCACGCGGCCGACCAAATGCTCAAACAGCAGCCGCATCGTATCAATCGCCAGGGCGCGCCGCGCCGCCTCGTCGCCCAGGTCCGTCGCCCCGCGCGCCCGCAGCAGGTGCAAGATCTGGCTCTCGGCGTCGGAGAAGTTGTACGCCATCTTGCGGCTCTGCGCGAGGAACGGCCGCAGCGACCATCCGCGCGCGTGCGCTCGCGGCGTCACCTCGTCGACCCGCCTGCGCGGCGGCGCATACACGCGCGCGTACGCCGACGCGTGGGTCCCGTCCGCGTCGGCATCGGCCGCGGGGAAGGCAAAGGCCTCCAGCGCGCGCGCGTACATGACGTCCGGGCAGCCGGCGAGCACGGCGCGCGGGAGGATGTGGCGCGCGCACTTGTCGAGTGCATCGCCGAGGGCAATGTTTTCGGCGCCGGCGAGGATGCGGTGCGTCGTCAGGCTGGATGAGTGCACGAGCTGCGTGTGGCCGCCGGACACGAGCAGCGTAAGGAACGGGAAGCGCGGGCTGGGCGAGGGCATGGGGCGGTCGGGCGCGGCGGCGAGTGCGCTGACTAGCCGTGGCGTCAGTGCGTGTGCTTGCATGTGGTTGACGCCGATCAGCGGCACGTCCCATGCGACGGAAAGGCCCTTGGCAACGTTGAGCCCCACGGCTAGGTTGGCGCTCATCCCGGGCCCGCGAGTGACGGCGATTAGATCGGGTCTTGGCGGGACTCCTCCGGCCAGGTCCCCCCCATCGGCTGATTCACACGAGACGTTGTCCTTGGCAAGCACTCGCAGCGCACGCTGTAGCAAGGGCCCAATCGCCCGGTCATGGCCCGCCAGCGCAAGCGGGGGATTTACACCCTGGAAGGCGCGGTTGTCCGATGTGGCTTTTTCATGAAAGACTAGGCGCGCTCGGCCTATGCCCGTGCCGGTAGTGTTGGGAAGATCGTCGGGCGTCTTCAGAATGGCTACACAGGTGTCATCGCAAGAGGATTCAATGGCGAGTGTGGTGAAAAGCCGACGCCGGGCAGCAATTCTGGCTGGAAGCTGATGTGAAAAAAGACTACGTTGTATATACGGAGGGAAAGTCATTTTTGGCATGCGATGTTGGGACTTGCGCTGCTGTCATTGGAAGCTTTTCGTCGAAAGTAGTGCCTCGGTGAGCGTGTATCTTATCTTATCGCCTCGGTAAGTACCGGTGAATACCGGTGAGCGTGTTATAAGCCCCCCACTCACTTATGAGCCTCTCCGTCAGACCATGCCTGCATTCAAATCTCATGATGCGGTGTGGAATTTATGAACGTGCTGTCTTAATTGAGACATGTAGAGGGATAAAGTTACTTATAGTGCGCCTCATGCTTGCCAAAATCACATCATCAACAGCCAACTAAGAACGATTAACGACATACGACAGACGATGAACGATAAACGAAAAAAGGGACAAAATTCTAGAGTTATCCTGCAAAGCAATAAGGGTATGATGCGCACTAAAACAATAAACCAAATTCCCGACATGTTTAGCATTTGAAATCGATAAGAAATAACAGCAGATATCGCCATCCCCTGGGCTTACCAACCCCCATGCTACACCAAAGCTGCTACCGCCATCTTCGGGAGCAGTTTGCCCCGCTGGTCAACTGTAAAGTGGTGGAAAGCTATAGTGTCGTGCGGATCTAGTAAATGCTTGGCGTCGACAGTTTCAGACAGCAGTTTTGCGTATAAGCCGTGGCCTGGTCTAGGCCATGTTGCCGGCAAAGCATCAACCTCTTCATCGTCAGTGGGGGTCACACTCTTTGAGGATTCCAGAGCCGGTGTTGCAGGAGTTTGGTTGGCTGACAGAGCCGCATTGCTATTTGCCGCGGGCTCACTGCGTTTGCGTAGAGCCTCCAAGTCCCTTCGTGGAATATACACCCGGGTGTCAGGTTTCCTAGAAAGGGCAACAGTGTTGACAAGGTGCTTTCTCAAAGGCGTGTGCAACCTTGCCCGTCGAGACCCTGGCTGTGTTCGGACATTATTCGGCAATGTTGCACCAGAGACAGAAGCGGGACTAGCATCAGTGACTGGCAGCGAAGAAAAGGGCTGACCAGACACGGCACGGTTGGCCCAGTCCGGCGAGCTGAACAGGGCCAGGGCTGGGTAGCGGGAAGAAATGGTGGTCAAGACTTCTGCCAACAGGTTTGGCTGCAATTTGTCGCAAAAGGCAAGCAATGATAGCTGATCGCCGCGATCTAGAGACGAAAAGTAGTCAAAGCGCTGTGGAGCCAAGAAAGTACCGGCCAGGAGATGAGAATTAGCATCACTGCACAACAACTAACACTGGCAGAAAACGGCAAAAGGTAGAGACTACGATCCGGGGATAAGGATAGGGTGGGGGAGCTCTGGCAGATGGACAGAAGGAAAAAGCACGAGCTGTAAACTGATCGAAAAGGGCTAACAAAGAAAACAAGGTCACAGAAGGGAAGGGGCATGTGGGTGACAGGGGGCCGCAAGCTTAGCAGGAAGGAATCAAAAAACAACAAGATGTAGCATCGAGAAGCGCAGGGAGGCGGGATAAAAGAAGATAAAACATACCATGTCCTCGTTAGTTTCTCCTGGGCCAAAGCCAACAAGCTCTGGCGTACGAGTTGATACGCCAAGCGGCAGCGATTGGAAATACTTTTCCCGTGAAGTATCGACACTTGTTTGGTGTCGGGTAGATGCAAGCATATCTTGGCGGGCTTGGTAATACCGTGCAAGCTCGTCTTCGTCAGCAAGGCAAACTGAGCATTTCCATCCACTGGGTGCAGCGGTGGTCTCCTTGCCTATTTCTGGGCTATGACATAGCTGATGCCATAGCTCCTCACAGCGCGAGCATCTCACAAGAGAATTGTCTTGAGTGTATGCCTGTCGTTCACACTTGGAGCAGCGCGCAATGCCATCTGATGTCTTTTTTTTGCGCGGAGTGGGCTTGGCGATTTTTGGCAGTGGTTGAATGGCCACAGCGGCAGTAATATGGTCTTTCTCGCTTTCAGAGTCGTCTCTTTTCCGTTTAGCGGGCATGGCGACAGTCACTGACTCATTGCGGCGGCGAGACTCTTCAAAACGTGCAGACACAAGGTCTCGCAATCCAAGTGGTGTGTGCGTACGGGCAAGCAGTAGCTTCACAGAAGAATCATTGAACTGCCGTTTGTATGGTTTGGAAGATGGAAACAGCAGATTTTGGGCTGGGAGTGTCGCCGTTGGTGGTGTTTCAGGGCAGTAGAGAGGCTTTGCGGGAGAATGGGCCGAGCTTGTGAAGGGGGTTTCCTTGAGATCACGAAGGGCCATCATTGCTGTGACTTCGTCACTAGTAGTTGGGCTATATGGCGACGGAGTAGAGTTGGACCTTGGGAGCGAAGGCGCTGCTGACAATGGCGATGGTACATCGTGAGAGTGGATAGCCTGACCCTGGCTTCCGCTCAATTCCTGGATGGTATTGCCAAAAGCCGGTGTAGTGTTCTGGTGGCTAGAAGAGGAGCTGTGAGCTGTGTCTGTAGAATCTTTCTGTTTGGTCTGTTGCTGGCTTGGAAGTGGCGGAACCTCAGAACATGGATGAGAAGAGCCTCCGGGACAGGCCTGGTGAAGCTGCGAGTAAGCGGGCATTGGGCTTTGAGGGCGGTTCAACAGGTGGGTGGTGGTGTTGTTGGCGACATGGACCGCCGAGCTTGCGGCCAGGCCTGTGCTAGAGGGAGTCTCGGCACTGGTGTTCATGACTGGGTCACTGGCCATGCTCGCGATGTAGTGCGTGTGAGAATGAGATGAGGTGGCAAAGTTGATGGTAACGGCGGTGTTAGTGGCAGCTGCAGCTATTATTCTTGTTGGCATTGGCTGACGCTGGCAGGACGGTTAAACAAGCACAATGTGCACTTGGCAGTCGAGTCCGATCAAGCAAAGTCTGCAAATTCAAAAAGCGCGTGGGGTTTGCAATGAATGGCACTATCAACGGCAAAAATTTGGGATCAAGTGAGGCAGCCTCTCAATAAGAAAAAAAAAAGGTTGTGGGAGAGGAAAAAGATGGGATGCAGCCAAGAGAAAAAAAACAAGTTCCTTGTAGACAAACGGGCAGGGAAAGGGGAAGTAGAAAGCAAGGAAGAAGCAGTTGCTTAAAACAGCCAGAGCCCTTCAAAGCAAGAACCTAAAAAAATCGAAAAGGAGCCGACGTGACTTCTTATTGCCGAGAAAGGAAAGCAGTTGAATGATCTGACATTTGTGTCAATGTGATAGCCGCACCTTCCTGACTCGCTGCTTCGTGGCCAAACGCTGCCCTGGCTTGGTTCCTGCCTGAGTCCACCAGGAAGTGGGCTGATCATGGGCAAGTGTCGTTCGTTAGAGACGCTCAAGCTGGCACTTGCCACCTGGGTTTAATGTTGCACAGCTTTCACTGAACAGTGCTCAGATATATGGATGCACATACAATGGTTTAAGGCTCAAATTCAGGCAGAACTGTATAATGAAACCCGGACTGAGTGTTGGGCGTTTGTGATTAAGGACCCCTCGGTTACAAGTACATCACCATGACCAGCTCTTCACCAATCGCTCGCGTTCACACTGAGGTGTTTCTTGTTGAAGTCATCATGAATTCATCCTGACAGGCGTCTTGGTGGTCGGGCCGTCAACACTTGTCAACACCTGCCAGCCCGTTAAAAAAAATATCCCATACTATACAGCTATCACCGAATAACGCCGCTGGCTTTCAATTCTGCAATCTCGTCCTCAGTCATGTTCAAGGTTCCCTTGAGAATTTCGTCTGTGTGTTCTCCGAGAATAGGTGGCGGTGTCCTCGGTCCCGGCTGCATTCCGGAGTACTTGACCGGCGTGTTAATCACCTTAACCGAACCGCAATGTTCATGTTCCATTTCAACTACCATGTTGCGCGCCTTGGTGTGTGGGTGATTTAGAGTGGTTTGTATGTCGTTGATGGCGGCGTACGGGAGTCCCGTGCCTTCAAAAACTCCAAGCCAATGAGCCGTAGTTTGTGACCGTGTAATGGCCTCAATCTTCGCTTCGAGGTCATCGCGATGTGCCACGCGCAACGCATTTGTTTTGTAGTTGGCGTCGTCCTTCCATTCAGGGTGGCCGATGCCATTGCAAAGGATACTGAAGAGACGATCATTGCCGCCTCCAAGAAGAATGTCGCCATCTTTAGTCTTGAAGGCGCGGTAAGGCACAATAGAGGCTGTCCCATCTAGGTTAGCGAAATGTTCCTGTTACAAGCGATCAAGTTGACCTCTGAGGCTAGAGCCAGTGAAAGAAAACTCACGGTGAGCCGTTCCCCAACGCCCCGAGTCGGGCTTTCCACTAACCAGGGCACTGCTGGCAATGTTGGCTAGAGTAGCAGTCTGACAGTCGCTTAAACAAACATCGATCCATTGGCCCTCTCCAGTTGCATGGCGTTGAAGTAGCGCAGCAAGCACGCTCTGAGCCGCGTACAATCCCGTAGTTAGATCAGTCACAGCAACACCAACCTTGACCGGCGGCCCATCGCGGGCGCCGGTGATGTGCATGAGTCCAAACTCTGCTTCCACCATGACATCATAGCCGGCTCGTGATGAGTACGGGCCCGTCTGACCATAGCCCGTAATAGACACGTAGATGAGTTTGGGGTTGATCTTGGACAAGGTTTCGTAATCAAGCTTGTACTTTTTGAGTGTGTTTGGCAGATAGTTTTCCACCAAAACGTCAGACCGTGCCACCAAATCGTGAATGATCTTGACACCTTGCTCATGCTGAAAGGAGAGCCCAATGGACTTTTTATTGCGGTTGACCTTGATTTCGCAGTGTGGTCAGTCAAAAGGTTCTGGGTATGGGGAGCAGACAAGAATCCAAGTTCAGCTCTACTTGCGCTTGTTTCAACTCACAGTCAAAAAGTACGCCGATTCTCCTTGGCCAGCGAGTCCAGCTTCAGGTTCGTACGTGGCATAGGGCGGCCCCCATGCACGAGTATCATCACCACGAACAGGGTGTTCAACCTTGATGACCTCAGCTCTGGTTTTGTGTCAGTGTAAGCTCGGCAACTACAGCTCAGAAAGATATTGAATCATCTTACCCAAGATCGCCCAGTATCTGAGTGCAGTATGGCTAAAGGCGAGTGCATAGTGTCAGCAAAGAGCCCTCACTTGTAGCTTATGATAAAATAAAAGCTTACTCCGGCAAGCACTCTAGTCATATCCAAGACACAGGTACCTTTCAACGGCAACATCTTTTGGGTCTGATTCTGGGCAGCCTTCTTTGCTCCAGCATGATCGGAGTATTGTGCTCGCATAGAAACTGAAGCTCCGACATGCGAGTAGCTCACCCGCAACGAAGTCGCTTTTGACAATTGCAGCGCTCTCCTCAGATGCCTACACAGAGGCGCCCCTTTGACAATAGCTGAAAACATTACTGCTAGTCGGCGTGATGGAGGCAACGTAGCGATGATTTCACAGAGCACGGAGACAATCGATGGTAGGATGGGCTCCCTCAAGTTGATGGTAATAAGCACTGAATTTGGGCTTGCTTCTTGGGATGACTTCAGTGGTCAATGTATCAGCAGCTTGTTCTGAGCTTTTTTATGATTGTAGTCACATGCATACATACTTGATTAGGGGTTAGTCATTGTTGAGTTGGAGGTTTGTGGGATCTAGAAGCAGACTAGAAGTTGAAGCCAAGGTATGGTAGTATCTGGACACTGTGCCTTTGGTGGGATTTCACTAAAAGATTAGGGTGCGAGATGGAGGGTGGACACTGTAAGCTAAGGCATGGTATTGGGTAGTCAAAGTTGGGGTTCGTGGAAGCCGGAGCAGCATTTTTCCGGGGTCCACTGACCAATAGGACGATCTGTCTGCAAGTGCTGACCCTAGCGGACCCTACCAATCTTATTCAAGAACATCATCGTGATGAGTATGCATATGAGCTTGGCATTAATGTATCCGTGCTATCGTCCACAGACTCCTGCGGGGTTTGCCTCTACTTATGGCCGGCAAGAAACAAGACTAATTGAGCGATCTAAATGAGCTGTGCGAGAAACAGGAAAGAAGCCAAGAGAAAAGATGCAAGGAACGCAACTGGCCAATGCACTCAAGTCAAGGCAGTTCAGCGAGTCTCTGCTTCTTTTTGCGTGCACATAGGTGGGTGATATGAAGAATAGAAGTTGAGGGAAAGAGAAGCAACTAGTTGGGCTGTAAGTCGGATCGTCCGAGAACGGGAGAGGAGAGAGGGAGATCAAGACACGAGGTATGCATGGCACATGGGACACGGGGCCAAGACCAACGAAGGGGCAGATGATGTTTAAGCGGTTGAATGTATATGTGTATAGGTATGTACGCATGTAACCACATAGGTAATTTGTGTGCAATTTATTGATTCTGCATGCTCGTATCGACACCAGCTGGAAGAGAGGCAGCGGAAGACAGCGAGAATGTGGCTGCAAGAGCTGTAACTGTGCTTGTACAAGCGTTCAACCGGCGAGGACAATGTGAGAGGTTTTATTGAAACTTGTCTTGGAGAGGAGAGCGGAGAAGGGGGGACTTGGAGGCTAAAGAAATGGAATAACTAGTTATGGTCTTGCAGAAAAGAGAAGGCCGGCCAGCTGCACAGACACTCGAGCACTGCAATACGCTGGCCTCTGCACTCATGTGAGGCAGAAGTAGCAGCAGTGGTTAATAGCAGCCCGAAGTCTCGGGGTTTCTTGGGCTTTGTTTTTCTCGGCTAGTGGAGCGCATGAATTGAGGATTTAAACAAGTTTCTAAATTCTTTGAGGACTTCATGGAGACATCAGCATGACAGGGAGGCAAAGCCAATCAAGAATCGATTGGCGACGTCAGGACTTGGGGAGGGTACCGAGAGAAGGGGTGAGTTCGAGAACAAGGGACAGGGGGAGGGGGAGGGGGAGGGATGGGCGTAGACGGATGGATTGTGTGTTGTTTGGAAAAGAGAGCAGAGGCGAAGCGAGAGAGGACCATGTGGAGAGACAAAAGACCGACCGGCAGATGTACCCGTGGGCATAGTTACAAAGACTGCGCAGTAGTTAGTAAGTTAGTTAGCTAGTTACTGGTTACATGGAGATTACAGAAGCACTACACAACACATACACGCGCATACCCGGGAGAAGGAGAAAAGAAAAGAAAAAAAGGCCGCTGTCGAGTACAATCTCGCTCACCGTACCAGAGCAGAGCACATGACGGTCATAGCAGAGCGAGATGATGCACAACATCTTGTTCTTCTCCTCCTCAAGTTATGTATATACTATGTATGTCAGCATCGCCAAAAGCGGACGGATCACTTGCGAGTCCCAACCCACAGATACTCCAGCTCGATTTGCGCCGAGCAGAGTTTGTAGCCAAGTGTAAGGGTTTGGTCTTGGAACGAGTTGATTGTATGGATGGCTCAGGAGAACGACTGAGAAACCCTGGGACGACCGCTGGTTTTGCTGCTATATTTGGGGCACAGACAAAGGGCTGGAGCTCAGCAGGAATTGTTCCATGGACTGCTTCTTTGTCTGTGCGGTGGTGGCATTTTTTTTTTCTTCTCGGGAGATTCATGAGAGGGGAGAGAGAGAGGAAGCAAAAACGAAGAGACGGTAGGTAAACGTGATACGGCGGGGGGCAGGGGAGGGCGAAGAAATGTAGAGTAGAAGTTATTCAGAAAGAAGAGTAGTTATCAGGAGAATACCCAAAAAAAAAAAAAAAGACACTTGACTCGAAAAGGCCACTAACACGCCTACAGAAAAAAAAAAAAAACTCCCATCCATGTACCCATGCTACATGGAATCAACACACAGACCAAAACAAAAGCCAAAAAATAAAACATTCCCCCGACAGCCGCCATTCCATGGATGGCAAACCCCGACGACAGGCAAGACAGGCCTAGAAAATGCGCTGCTGCGCTGTGCTGGCCGGCTATAGCATCGCCAGGTATAGCCCATCTTCTATCCGCCAGTGCCAATGCCAGCCAGCGAGAACTGGCACAATGAATGAATGAATGGCGAGGGCCTTGCCGGCGCTGCCTTGTTTCTTGTTGTTTACCTGCCGAGCCCCGAGCTTTTGTTATTTATTGACTTTATGCCCGTTCCCATGCGTTGCTTTTATCTGCTTTTATTGTCCGTTCCACGTCAAGCCCCCAAAGCCTGGCGTCCGCTGGTGGAATATAAACACAGAGCCCGCCTGTGTTCTCGCGCGGCTTTGCGACCGTCTGCCTGCTTTTCCACTCTTCTTTTTTCTTGCCTCTGGTCTGTTTGGTTCCGTCAGTAATGTGCCTTTTCCTCTGTTGTGGCTGTCGTTGAGCTTGTTCTCTCTAATGGCCAGCCAATCCCCTCCCAAGTCCATCATCGCCAAAAAGTTGAACCTTGGATCGGCTTAGCAAACAGCCCAGCTTGACTTGTCGAGATCACAAACAGCACCGCCCCTTCTTCTGGGGGGTTTCTTTTTTTCCCCAAGATTTCCCTCTTTATTGTTTTTCCTCTGTATTCTTCACTTCCAACCACCCCCTTTGCCGCCGCCAACATGACCCTCTTGGCTCCTTCCGGCGCCATGAGCGACGACCCCGATGCTCCTCCCCCTGAGGTCTTGTATACAAGTGCCATGCAGCCCGAGTTGTTGCCATCAACTGTCCCAATAACAGACAGGCCGTGGTTTGTCGCCACTATTGTAATCGCCTCAGTAACTGTGCTCTGTGCCCTTGTGTTTGTCAGTTTCATATTGTACCGTCGCCGGCGACGGGGCCAGACACCACTCTCAACGCTATTGCCGGCAATACCACCGCAGCACCAATTGCCACTGTCAATGCCATTGCCACAGACACTCCCGTCTACCCACCATGACCAAGAGAAGCCCGTGTTGACCTATCCCTCAGCGGCTTCGCTGAAACGCTTCTCAACCCAGTCCTTTGTGCCCGTCGGCGACCACCGGACCTCCTACTATAACTCCCGGGACAGTGGTTCGCACTCTTACTCTCACAGCCAACGCCACTCTCGCAGCCGTAATCTCAGCCGTAATCTCAGCCGAAGCCTCTCGCGTAATCTCAGCCGCAATCGAGCCATGACCCCTGAACAGTTAATCATGGAGCAAGAGAACCAACGCCAGCTGGTTCTTCAAAAGGCTCGTCAGGATGCCGCTGCCCTGGGTGCTGCAACTGCTTCATCTTCCGCTTCTATTCTCCCAATTAACTCTGTCCCGCCATACACTGCCTCCCAAATCTCCAACAGAGACAGCTCGCCCCCCGACACCGAGAGTGCCAATATCATGTACTCTATGCCACCTCCCATCCACGAAAATGAAGGCTCCATTCAGGGTTCCTCTTTTTCTTCAGTGGCCTCTCCCCCCGGCGAGCCCAGCCGCTTCATGAGTGAGCGCGAACTTGCTCCAAAGCTTGGCAACGAATGGGTGACCTCTAGTCAAACTCACCACATCTATGCCCAACAAAAGCACCATATCTATCAAGAACAGTTACACCACGACCACCACCATAGCCACCTCTATCAACAGCAACAGGCCATTATGCAGCAAGTCTACATTGCCGAAGACGAAGTCTATAGCACTGATAGTGAGGATGACTGCCGGAGTAGCAACAGCCAACTCAGCCTGCGCTCGGAGTGGAAGGCCTTTGAAGCCGCTGCCCATCGAAACCAGTCAGACTCGCATCCCGTCACCAAGACTGAAGGCGAAAGCTCCAGTTCCAAATCGGAAACCGGCTCTAAACCGGCACCTCTGTCGACTGCTGCCATGGTGGCTGGAATGCTGTCTTTCACTATGGAGACTCCGCTAGCCTCTCCGGCCTTTGATCATAACAACCAACGCCAGTCATTGATCCCACCGCCGCTGCTCCCACGCAGATCGTCTCGTCGTGGACGTACCCGTAGTATGGGTGCCACAGGATATGAGACAACGACAGGGCCGCGCCGGTCCAACGGCACGCCGGTACTGACTTTGACTGTGCCGCAACCTTCTGTCCTGCGCAAGGCCGTATCTACTTCTGAATTCCTAAAGCACCACAGACAGGCCTCATCTATGGCCAGCTCACATCTCGAGTACGACTGGCCAGCACTAGACTTTGACTGGCTACCCTTTCAAAATAAGGGAAGCCGCTCGCGTTCTGAGGAAGAGGATGAAGAGGTGGCATCGCTGTCTTGTGTCTCTCCGCTCACAACTATTCCACCAAAGGAGAAGATGGCGGCGATAAATCCCCCCACCACCAACTTCCCTTCCCCTTCATCTGCCCCGTCTTCTGCCGTCACCGCCCCAGAGCCTCGTAACAGATGGTCTGATGAACTCCTGGGCAATCCTCACAATCGTCCTATTGATCGATCACAATCCATGGACACCAGCACCTGCCCCTCGTATCTTGCAAAACGAGGTTCCTTGACAAAACGCCTCCCGCCTGGTGGCTGGCAGTTGCAGATTTCGACTCTAGATATCACCGGCGCTTGTCCTCGACCGTCCATTGTTGCCGAGGATGAGGTTGTCGACACGTTCTCAGTGTCATACTCGCCGATGCAGCAACAGCAGTCTCCCGTGGCAACAACCCGCTACCAAAACCAGTCAACCACAAGTACATCACGCCGTTCGAGTAGACGCTCGGTATTTGTAAACAACGCAAGCCAGTCTGCATCCGACAGCCCATCACCCACCCCAACACCGCCTGCCACCCCATCGGATGGTATCTTATCAGACCCCGACTTTGCACCCTTTGTCGCAGCCCATCCGCCATCGCCATCCATGACCCCCAAGACAGCACCGCGTCTGCGCGCCCAAACCTCCCCCATTGTGCCCGGATGTGCTGCCATGGCGCGCTACCACGCCGTCACATCAAACATGGTTAACCGCTCGCCGCCGCCAGCTTACCGCGCCATCACTCGCGAGTCCACCAGTCTGAGAGGAGAAAAGCGCGTACCCGAGGAAGAGCAAGACAGTCCCGCCCAGCGCCGACGCCAGTCATCTACTCTGGCCTCCTCGTACAGCAATGGCGCTAGTCAGCAATGGCGCACATCGACCGACTCGGACTTGATCTGCTCATCGAGACTAGACGGCCCGTTGGGCGATCTGATGCCTGGCTTTTGAGCCAGCCAAATCAGAGCAGCGGAATATCCCGATGGGTAACACCTCACAAAACTTCCCGCGTTGTCTGGCGTCCCTACCCCAGCAGCACGCAACAGACGCGTCCCTTCTCTTCCTGTCCTTTTCACATGTAGGTATGACATCATGTGCCTTCCAAAGCCACGAAACTTGTGCAGACTTTTGGCTTTGAAAGGTACTTTCCTTTCTCCTGTGTTTCTTGTCTTTTCTGTCATTTTCTTTTCCTCATTTTTCGTTGTCTCTGTACTTTCCAATGATACCCAGAAGAAGCACTTCCCCCTGCGCCGGAACCAGTCCTTCCTGTTTGTAATGTATTTTTAGCTTGGGCAGTTTCCCTTTTGCATATCTTGTCCATCCCAGCATCGCCTGCGACACTCTTTCACTCTTTTCTCTTCCCTTGTGTCACCTCGTGTACAACCATCTTTTTCATCATTTCAACAGTGGCTGCTTGCCATCATCGTTCTTCATCTTGTTTCATCATTTGAACCCCTTGCTTTTGATATAAAATGAATCTTCTTATTTATGCAATATCATGATTATCGTATCTTAAATCAAGACTCGTCAGGTTTTTATATCCAAAAACAAACAAGCAACGAATGTATTTGTAATGAGTGACTCATGCCTCATTTATTCACGGTCACCAGTTTGGCTTATGCTGTTCTGTTTATTCTCCCAACTCGTTGGTGACGTCAACGAACGCTGACCATTGCTTCCAAGCCGCGCCGCTCTTGATGCACCAACGAGCCCTGCGCACGCCTTCCTTCCAGCGGTAGCCTCCAGGGCCTCTCTCGGTGATGACCTGTCCATCATCTCCCTCTCCCATGTTCGACTCGTTGGCTTCCACGAGTCCAGAAACGACAAACAGGGCGGCCGTATTGATCAGGATGAACTCGAGAAGGGGGTGGTCATCTTCCAATTCATTGTTCAGAATACGACGCAGCAGTTCGGCGTTCTCCTTGGGCTCCTTGCCCGACTCGACTTCAGATAGAGAATGGCACTTGAATCCAAAGTCTTTGGGAGAAATTGTGAAATTCTCCACCTCTGCCTCGCCGTTGGAATTGTCCTTCAGCATCCAGCAGTGTGTTGGGCCCGCACAGCTAATCTCGTCTAGTTGCTCGGCGCCGCAGATGACAAGCGCCTTGTGCGCGCCAGCTAGCCGCAGTGCCTCCGCAAACGCCGTGCCGAGCGCATTACGTGCCACGCCAATCACGCGTGCCTCAAGAGCAGCTTCGACGGGGTTAGCCAGCGGGCCGAGGTTGTTAAAGATTGTTCTCCACGGCAGCTGCTTGCGTATGGGCGCCACATAGCGCATACCCGGGTGAAATGTGGGCGCGAATAGGAAAGCATAGTTGGTGCGGCTGTAGATGCTGGTCAGGTTTGCGGGCGTGACGGCATTAAGAATCGGCGGTCGGGGGGACATGTTGTTGACTAGATCGGCGCTACCAGACTTGGAGGTACTGGCGCGGTTGCCATGCTTAGAGACCAGAAGTAGACCAGAGGCAATGATAGAGGCAGTTGTGCTTATGTTGAAGGTGTTGTGAGAGTCTCCGCCGGTTCCAACAATATCGCACTACAACAGAGAGGAGGACCATGTTAGAAGAATAATACCCATATATTCAGTCGCCAGCGTTGCATGGCCACTTACCAAGCCGCCATTGTAGTTACCCATCTTAAGCCCGCGCTTGTCAACCAACGCCCTTAGTCCAGGCACATCAATTTGCGCAGCAGCTGCGCGCATAACCCGCGCACACTCCGCCAGGACATCAGCCTGTAAATCCAGCTTGGTGAAGTGTAGGCAAATCAGCAGCGAGGCCGCCTGGGTCTCAGACACCTGATTTGTGAAAAAGTGTGAGATCGCATTGGAAATCTCGCTGGGTTCAATTGGCAATGTTCCGGGCCAAAGACGTTGTAGAAGTGGCTTAATATCGATTTTATCCGCGGGCGCAGAGGCAGATGACCCCGCGATCGGTGCCTGAGAAGTCATGGTGGGGGTTAAGCTGTGCGAGCTTTGTGTCTGAATGAAGAAAATAACCCCCCTGAAGAGAGGAATCAAACCAATGCGTTGAGATGAGGAGACCCAATTTAATCTATAGGCAAAGGAGAGTATTGGTTATTTGTTCTGTTTGAGTCACTTGACGTAGACTAAGCGCGTTGTTTTGATCCTCACAAAGCCGTCATGGGCAAAACGAGCAAATATCTTCATATCACGTGATTTGGTTTCGTCTTGGATCATGTTGTACAAGCACGGGCTTGTACGACGAAGTCTAATTTGTCCGCCATGAAAACATGGGCATTGTTGAGCTATGTACAAGTGTTTGGTTTACATACTATGAACAGGTCCAAAAAGAAAACAAAAGAAAAGAGAAAAAAAAGCTTCACAAAAGGAGAAAAAACGTTACTTCCAACGTATCCACAAGTAATCCCAGCTACATCGGTCTACTCGTTCGCCGATCCGCCATTTTACAGGCAGATACCGAAGTCGTTGATAACCAGGGTGCACTTGAGGGAGCTTTTGCATGATGCACCAGCAGTAGAGCCCCAGCCGGAGCAGATACCCAGGTATTCAAGAGCGCCCTGTTCATCAGAAGTGGTGGGTGTAGTGCTGCTGCTAGGGTAAGCCTCAGGGGCAGACGAAGTAGCAGCGCTGTTGCTCTTGCGGCGCCGAGTAGAAGTGGCCATAGTAGTGGGAACAGCATCAGGGGCGGACGAGGGCTCACTAGGAGTGTACTCAGTGGGAGGCTCGGTAGTCTCAGCGCCCGGAGTGGGAACTGCATCCTCTTGGACCTCGGGGTTGCTGGTGGGGTATCCGCCGTAGGTCTCGGTAGGCTGGGCGCTAGTCTCAGCATCAGGGGTCTCCGGCTCTTCAGTAGGAATGGCAGAAGAGTCAGAGGTAGGAGCAGCAGGCTGTTCCGGCTCTTCAGTGGGGACAGAAGGCTCGGAGGTAGGGACAACAGGGTCGGCCTCAGGTGCGGTGGGGGCAGCTGATGGAACGGCAGCCGACGATGAAGGGCGAGACGAAGGCTGAGTAGTGTTGTTGTTGCCGCCGCCAGTGCTACCAGACTGCCAGTTACGGTTGCGAGAGAGCTCGTACCACCAGTTGCGGAACATCCAGCCGTCGAACTCAGTAATTACAGTCGACGAGCCAGCAAGCATAATAAAGTTAGTCTGACCAGCCGGCTTCCAGTCGTAGAAATCATCCAGGCCATAGATGTGGCCGATCTCGTGCTCAAAAATGTGAACATTGCCATTCTCCATGCCCTCTAGGAAGTACTCAGTGCCCATTCTGGCACCCCAGTCACCACCAGCACCACCACCCATGCCGTCAGTCAGCCACAGAGACTGGTCGTAGTGGGCAGCGTCGCCTCCAGCGCAGGAAGAATAGTCGCCCTGCTGGTTGAACATGCGACCGCAGGAAGGAATACACTCAGGCTTGCCCTCAACATCCTTGCTGTCGGTGTAAATGTTCAGGCCCTCGGTGGATCCCTCCAGCAAAGAGCGATCGTTGACAGCCCAGCCAACAATAGACACAGAGACGTTGGAGAAGGGAAAGTTGTCAAAGCCGTACATCCAAGAAAACCACTTCTCGTAGGAGCTTTGCGCTGTGGCCGCAATCTTTTCACGGGTAGCGGCAGGGAGAGACTTTGTGGAGTCCCAGCGAACACACAGGTTAACAGATCTACAGGGGGGACAAAGCTCTAGTTAGTCTTTACTCATTCTCACCAGCACTGTTGGGTGCACAGGCCTCAAGCACATTCTCCAAAGTACTTACCCATCAGTAGCCATCAGTTGATCCCAGCCATAGTTCTTAAAGCCGTACAAATCGCCGTTGGAGTAAGTGTTTTCAGATTGCTGCCACACGTCTTTCAGGTCGCTGGCCACAGAAGAGGGGGGCTCCCAAGTAGTGGTCTGCTTCGATGCTGGGTTCTCATCAGCCACAGTCGCTTGGCGCTTCTTGGCTTGGTTCTCAAGAGCCTTCCACACGTCAGCATTGCTATCGTGGCTGTGGTTGGGATCGTGAGCGGCAACGGAGCCAGCCAAGGCCAGGGTAGCCGCGAGAGCAGAACGGTAAAGCATGTTTTCGGTAGTTAGTTGTCAAGGAAAACTTGGTAAAGTATGTTGTTGTAAAGAATGACGAGGAAATAGAGCACAAGGAGTGCAAGTATTTGGTAAAACGAAAAGAATGGACTCGAGGCTAGCTCAGAGATGATAGAAACGAAAGTAAAGTGTAGAGTAAGAAGAGAAGGCTCTAGAGACACAGCTCCTGGCACGTAAAGAAGGAAAGAAAAAGAAGGAAAAGAAGACTGGCTTGGGCTGAAGTGAAGTGACTTGCAGAATGAAAAGGCCTTCTTCCCATGATCACGACGGGATCTGACGATGCTTTATACGGCCCCCAGAGTTAACCCCGGGCTGAGTCCCATCTATGTCCTGTCACAATACCATAAGCTAATCCGGTCCGATGATCCCTCAATTCTGTAGCGCAGACTTAAGACGTCCCATCTTCGACTTGGGCTTCCCGTTTTTAGTTCCTGGGTCTAGGCACTCCTGTGATGCTACACATATCCCTTTGCCAAGGCCAATTCTGTGTCCAAGTTCAAGATAATTGTTCCAGGGAAAGCACAAAGGTGCCACAGACAAAAGCTATGAGGCGAGCTTGGCAAGTCTTTACGAGTGGGTAATGTGCCTTGATCCTTAGCTCAAGGCCAAATTTAAAGCTAATGGTAGAATAGAGGGGGGGAAGGAGAGGACAAGACAAGTCCCGGAGAATTCACGCCCCTTGCATCCAACAAGCAGCCCAGGCTAGCCATGACAACGGAAGTTGGGGGCTACTCGTTACATCCCTCACAAGTCCTTGTCCTAAAGATGCAAGTACAATCCCATAGTGTGTACATGCAAGTATGCCTATCCCCTTGTCATCGGGGAGAGAGTGATGGGTGTTGGTAGAAGAAATACCAGATCGCAGATACATTATCTACAGCTACAGCAGAACGAGTGTCCAAAGAAGGGCGAATGTGAACATGTGCATCTGAACAGGCCTGGTTGTACGCTATGGCCATGGATTCACACGAACGCCTCTGATCTCCCCCTGACTAAAAGGATGTGCAAGTATAAGGATACAGTCAAGGCCTCGCCATCATTGTCCGATCTACATTATATTCGTATAGGGCGTGCCTATACAAATAGACAGTACCATGCCCTCTCGGTCGCATCCATACGTAGTTACAGATGTTGGAAGGTTTGGTAGTTAGTTGAAACATAAGTGATCACAAGGAAGAACTGCCAAAAGAATTAGCCCACATTTATGTGATACAACAAAAGAGACCAGACATGTTAATCACCCTTGTTGGACGGGGTTCCAATCCCTGCTTTTCTGAGTCTAGAAGCACCTCATGAAGTTCGGGCCTTGCCGAATGAGGAATCAAAGTCAAAGCCTGTTCGACAACTCGTATTAATGCGAGGTGAGTCCCAACCCTTGAGTCCCTACAAGTGATATGTTTCAAATCTCTACACCTGTCCTTGGAAGATTTTGACGTGCAGCGACTATGTATTCTTTTAGCGCTTGCGCCTATGTAACATAGGTAGAACTATGTAACTAGTTGTGGACAAAGAAGGTCGGTGGGTTTGGCTTCAACAGATGGTATCAGTAAGGCTCTATATTCAACTCTCATCACTACACGAGAGTAAGCCAATTGTATAATTTGCTGTGTGTTGTGTGTTGTAGTTATGTAGATATGTAACTCCATGGCTTCCTGTACTTGCGCAAGTTTTCCAGTGGATTTTCCTTCCGATTACAGGCTCATTTCATGTCATGTTTCAAAAGCCGATGAAGATTCCCAAGCCTGGGGCCAAGTCTCGACTCCATTGTCTATGCCAAGCAAGGCCCAAGTACCACCAGGGGCTTCATCTCAACATGTGTACAAGAACTGGTACGATCACTAGGGCCCCGAGCAGGAGTGGGGTTCGGACGCATCTATGTACATGGCCAACATTGTTACAGAAATACATAGCTAGCTATATGTACATACATGTATTCTCAGACGTTCCAACCCTGAGCAGTATTGAGGATGATCTCTAGCCGAGCCAAGAACCCAAGGAGCTGCACTAGCACTGCAGATGATCATGAAGTTCAAACTCGAGGATTTAGCAGACGGAAATAACCTTAAAAGTCTTGTGCGGCCAAAGATATCGCGAGTCCAATAAGCTGGGAGACCACAAGACAAAGAGGAAAAAAGAAACAACTACTGAATAATGATTGGTTTCAAGCTTGACATGAACATGACCGAGTTACATAGACATATGGAAGTGGAGCTCCCCTAGGGTTAATTGCTACCCATACTAGGGTATTTCTGTCTTGTCAACTTTGTTACCTATGTCGCCTTTCCCTAGTTATTGGCACGTGTGCAAAAACCTGTACAAACGTGTGTAGTAAATATCCCTCAGCCTTGTTTGCCTCATGACTGTGCATATCAAGCCCCTTTTTCTCAGTTTTGCTACTGTTTCGTTTATCTTGCTGCTTTTTTAAAGCCCACATTCCGGTTTTCTGTTGATTTTATTTTTCTCCATGTTTCTGGACTCTGTTACTTTTCTAGTAACACATCTTGATTCCGCTGTTTGCCAAGTTTCGCCCATAACGAGAGCAAACTAGAACAGGCCTACATGGGCACTCTAGATCTAGAAGCATAGGAGCTGTTGAGCTACTTGTACATACATATCAGTCAATGAGCTTGGGCTCCGTTGTTTTTAGGCCCCAGGCGATTTTGTCAACCGGGCTGGGTTGAGCTTGAAGTCCCCATCATCAGTTAGCCATCTTTCAACGCCAACTACACTACACAAGTACACACAAAAACAATTATTTGCCTTTGTTTTTGGCCTTTGGTTACATTGTGAATCCTTTTGCTCGTGCTTAACCATAAAGATAGCAATTGGGGGACAGCAGAGTTCCGCTATAGGACAGGCTGAGGCCAATGCATCTTCCCTCTCCTTGTCGGATGCTGTATTCTTTTCTTCTTACATGGTAGGAGAGAAATAAACAAAGACGCTCTTCTCAGGATCAATATCCAAAAGACGCATCCCAAACACTGCCCAATCGGCTAGTGTCGGACAAGATGAACAGCCAGGGGGATTCTTCTGCCGATGGGCACTCGGGTGGCCCTTATGACGGCCACGGCGGGCATCCAATGCCGCACTACGCCCAACACTCGCATGAGCAGCAGCACTATCAGCAGCACCCTCACGAACAACAGCATCACCCACAGCATCCACACGAACAGCAGCAGTACCAGCAGCATCCGCATGAACAGCAGCAAAATACCCGTAATATCCCTCCCCCGCCCCACTCCATCCACCGGCTTCCGTCCATCCCTTCGGTGCACTCGCAGCATGCGCCGCCGCCGCCGCCGCCGACGCAGCAGCAGCAGCAACAGTATGTGCCCTCCCATGGAAATACTGGCTCTGCCCCATCGGGCGACTACGGCCAGCCCCCTCCGGCCACCCTACACTCGCAGCTCCCGTCAATGCCGTATGCGCCGCAGTCTCATGGTGGGCCGCTGCCGCATCAAGGCCAACAGCTTATGCAAATCCATCAGCCACAGCAGCCAAATGCGCACCCCTTAGCAGACCTTATCAAGGTCTTTCAAGGGCGAAAGTACAAGTACGTTCAATCTCACTCGACATGCTTTTTTTTTGGTAATTACGCTGTGTTTAACTCTGACGTTCGTCCTTTCTAGGCTAGTCGTTGTGCAACAGCCTAAACGAGCCCGCATGTGTGGCTTTGGTGATAAGGTAAGTCCCAATCCGAAAGAACTTCTAGAAAACCATACTAACTTCGTGCCTTCCTGGCTCCATAGGATCGCCGGCCAATCACACCTCCGCCTTGTGTGCGACTGATTGTAACCAACGAAGAGGACGGAAAGCCCACGAACGACAAGTACGTCAGTCGAATACAAATCGGAGACTTGTCCCCAGGCTTGCGGCCCGTTGCTGACCATTTCCTGGCTGCTAGTGATATTCCCTACCTTTGTTTCGTTTGCCACGTCTCTCTATGGTCCGAAGATGGGACAAACGAACTCGACATTGTGCGCCATTCGTCCGGAAATCCCAGTATATCCTCAACTACAACGGCATCTTACGCCAGCATCCAAGAGTCTTCAGCACCGCCTTACAATTCCATGGCCCCCAACTCGCGCCAGAACTCATACATTCCACCAGGGGCACCGTACGGCAATGTTTCGTCGTACCCCGTTAACTATGGACAACGTGAGTTAGGCTGAAAATCGTGAACCTCAAGGCCATCCACCCAGTTTGATGTAATTGAATACATGCTGACGGTGTCTTTTTTCAAAAATCATAGAGTCTGCATCCGCGCCTGCGCCTGCACCCTACATGAACAATGGTTATTCGCCCGCCAACACATATTATCCCAATAATGACTACCGAGGCTCCATGGTGCCCAATGCTGTGGGTGGTAATGGAATGTCCTATGGCTCCAACTATGCGGCCCAGTCTCAGGATCAACCCCCTGTTGTGACACGCTCTTCGGGACCCCATGGAATGTTCACTCGGAATCTTGTTGGCCAGTCGGTAGTCAGCGCCCAACGGCTAACCGACACTGATGACAAGGTTGGCGTATGGTTCATTCTCCACGATCTAAGCGTAAGAACAGAAGGCAACTTTCGGTAAGACTCTTCTTTCGTATCCCACTAATACACGCTCATGGTCCTCCTTTGGTGCGGTATATCTTCTTCATGCGGCAAGCTAACATACAATCTTATCTTTCTCTACAGTCTTAAGTTCACGGTTGTCAACATCGCAGCCGACAACAACTCTTCTAATGTGTCTATTAACCAGGGCTCTGTTCCTATTCTGGCCTCATGCTTCAGCGATGCTTTTACAGTATACTCGGCCAAAAAATTCCCGGGTGTGTGCGAGAGCACAGCCCTGTCCAAGTGCTTTGCAAGCCAGGGCATCAAGATCCCTATTCGTAAGGAAGGAGGTGCCGACAAGAATAACAATGACGAGGATTACGAGTAAGCGAGATAGACTGTAGTGCCGTTTGGAGGACTTTCTTTTCTTTCATCCGTGCTCCTCTTGATTATGATGTTTACGGTCTTTCAGTTTCCTGATATATCCAGTTTGATGAGTAATTTATGCAGTTTTTGTCTCCCGTCTACTATTCTTCATGTATCTACATGAGTACCTGTGTATGTGTGTGTATTTGGGTGCTAAGAGTGAAATTGCATATAAGATGGGGACCTGGAGATTTAAACTTGGTGCATCATGGTATCTACATCGTTGTACTAATCGGTGGGTTTTCGGAGCGCTAGTTACAACGGTGCTTGTTTCATGTCATTTCAACAACTATCTATAGACTGAAATTTCCATGGGGCAGGCGCGAATACTTGAAAGCTACTTGGGTAGACTTCATATAGCAAGGTGCTGGTGTTATTTATGGTGGCTGTTATTCGGTAATTGTTTACCTTGACCACATTAATCTTACTTGGTTACCATGATGGTTGAGGTATGATTTCCTGATTAGGAAGACTTGACTTGACTATATTTAGCGTCTATACAAACCATCAAGATCAAACGACGCCAGATTGGTTACCAGAGAGATATTTCAACCTCCCCACTCGGCGCGCTACATAGTTTCTGCGTGTTCGAGATGGCGCACCATGCCCACCAACCTTCGTTCAACCAAGAGACATGGCCAGACACAAAATCGACCACGGAAGCCAGCGTGGCATGGAAACCCCCGGCTTTTTGAGGGGGCGGAAATAGAAGCAGCATTGGGATCGTTTTGCTCGCCTCGTGGGACCCTGAGCAAAGACTCAAAAGGGGCGGAGGCCAACCTCAAAGGTATACCCTCCAAGGGTTGTAAAACGGAAGGTTTGTTGGTTGGTTGCGGCCCAATTAGGAAGGTTACACGAGGATCTCATTTTATAGCAGCGTCTTTTTGGGCTTCTCACATAACAAGCTTGAGCTTCGGTCTTGTGGTCTAGTGGTATGATTCTCGCTTAGGGCTAACCCTAAAGCATAGCTTGCGAGAGGTCCCGTGTTCGATCCACGGCAAGACCCCAGGTATTCGGCGGGTAACGAGAGTTCCCGGCTCTCTTTTCTTTTTTCTTCCCATTTTGAAGGAGCAATGTGCGGTTTTTCTTTTTCTTTTGCGTGCAGAAAAAAAAAAAAAAGATCATCGCCGCTTCGAACATGAAGACGCCGTGCTCTCCTGCCCCCCTCAACCTTCCCTCCTACAACCCTCGGGGGGGTACCTTTGAGGTCGGCCTCCCCCCCCTCGAGCCTAGGCTGAGGGTCTCACGAGGACAGCAACACGATCCCAATGCTGCTGCCATTCTCGTCTCTTCAACATGACAACGAGCTGCGAAGCCAGAGTCCGCTTTCTCCCAACTTTGAGGGATTTCCTCGCCGTCGACTCGCCCCCTTTTCACGACACCCTCCTCGCGATCGCCGGCCCTTCATCGCCGCCACACCCAACAACTCGTGGATCCATCTTCGCAACTCGGGACTGTCCCTTTGAAGGTTCAGACAGTCCACCTTCGTCTTTTCCTTTTCCTTTGTCTTTCCTTTGTCCTGCTGTGGCACTCGGGGACTGCATCGGGCCTCAGCCATGGTTCGGTGCGGCGGCCACTTCGAAAAGCGGAAGGATACGCTCCTAGCCTCCGGAGGCTCACCTGGTATGGTTTTTCACCCGCTCAACGACTCGGGTTTTCCCATGCCACGCTGGTTGTGATGGTCGACTTTGTGTCTGGCCACGTTTCTCGGTCGAACGAATGTTGGTGGGGATGGTCAACTCCTTGTGGGGGTTAGGGTTTATCCGGGGACATTGTTTTTTTTTTTTTTTTTTTTTTTTTTTTCTTTTGTTACTTGTTTCCTTGTCGCATGCAGAATTCCATTTACTGGTTGTCCTACGCTCGCGCGGGGGTCGAAGGGCCCCGATGACCAAGGTCTTCTCATGTTTGGCAGGCCCGAGAGGGCCTGTGTCCGCCTCACGGCGGACCGTGTAATGCTTTTCATGTAGCTTAGTCACGTTAAATAAAGTCAAGTCAAGTCAAGTCTCCTGCCCCCTTTGCGGATCGGAGACCGCCCCAGAGCATGTTTGGGTCTGCCCCCGGAACCCACAGCGGATATCCGGGAACGGACCCGCAGGAAGGGAACTCCCCAGTTCGCCCTCCGCCCGACCCTCCACCGCCTGGTCCGACCCTGCCCGGGGCAGCTTAGCATCTGGGGCCCAATCTTTTTTCGCGCACCCGCGCTGCCAACCCTCTGGCGTGAATACGCCGCCAACCCCCCACTTTTTTTTTTCTTATTTTGCACAAATATTTTTATCACTACATCGGCGGTGAGGCCAGGACTCTGGGTCTTGTTTGGGGCCACGCGGACGAAGGACAGCCTCTGCGCTGGGCAGGTGGGAGACCTCCTGTCATTATACTTTGGATTGTGGGGTTTCTGTATGCATGGTTTTAGGTTTTGGTTTTTGCTTCTGTATGTAATTACTGGTACTACTTGTAGTCCCCTGTCGTATGCCGAGAATACCTCGCGAGTAGACAGGTAAATAAAGACTTTCAACTCAACTCATCATCATCAATTTCCCATTTTTTTTTTCAAGTATTTTGGAGTCGAAATATTCTGTGCAAAATTCTCATTTTCTCGTCGTGTAGTGAGTGAGTTTAGTCTCACTTTTCCGCTAACGCCATATAGTAATCGGCTTAGGCGAAGCAAAAAAATAAAAATTAGTTAGGGCCACATGACTAAACGAGCATGTGACAAGCTATTTGGTATTATTAGAAATGAGATCGTGTCCTAGTAGAAGTGAGCAGGTGACCACAATACTCGTACATAACCATCCATCCAAAGTTCAAACGAAAAGCGCGTTGGATAACTAACTACATTATTGTCTCTCTTTGTTCTCGGCCGGAGAAAACAACTGTGCCAAAAAATTGCTGCTGATCCAGGTACGCTGGCCGATGCGTGATGATGACACACTTACGTTAGGCTTGTCTGGATGCACTTTTCGCCCCGTAGTTCTCGACGATGTCGGCTGGCCTGATTCTGGTCTACCAATGCCAAGTCCAAGCTTCAATTTGACACTCACTTCACTTTGCACATCCATGCCTGGATGCGAGTCTGGAATGGGGGAACTTGGAGAATTGGAGACGAAACCCCCTGACTCTCTTTCTCTTTCTCTCTGAGGGCCAGGGCATGCAGAAGCGACGAAGCATTGATGCGTGATTCTGGTGCCATTTTGACACAATATGGAGAAAGCAGACAGGGTCAGAACGGAGGGATTGCGAGTGTTGACTTGCAGTATGTAAGCACCATGATGTTAGCCACTCGTAAGTATATGCACATAGCTATATGTAGTTAGTTACGTATGTATGTACATGAACAATACAACACATCCAACGATAACCTGACTACGTGACATGTGCACTTTTGTTACACCGGTCACGTTGTGATGAGCATGTCATGTCCCTCCCAAAAGGACACAAGGTGCGTATGTCCAAACGTCAATAGCAAGGACAAGGCTTGGGCTCCAGGGCTCAGCAGCACATTTCCATTACGTTTTTGTTGGTTAATAGCTTTACACTTCCGGTGGGGCATTCCCCGGATTTCTCTTGGGGAAACAAGGTCGTGGCAACAGGCGAGAGCACATCAAACGAGACAAATTCACAAGAGGCAGCACTAAATGGCAAATGGCGGCATTGGATCCCTGGAACAGATTTGTTGGAGTTCTCAGGGCTCAGCTGACTTGTTTATTGATGTGGTGTTTAGATTTTCCGGCTGACTGGCAGGAGTTATTATGTAAGGCCAAGCACAGCCTTGGCTTGATTTTGCATGCATACGGGTCTGGGACTTCGAGGCGGCAAGTTTACCAGCTCGCTGGACGAGCCAAGACTTTCTGGCGTGCAGTAAGAAAGAATATGGACACGCCAATCAGAGTCTGTAGGTGAAATCTCTGCATGCAGGAGGGGAGAGCGGAAATGCGTGGGCTTGCCCATGTCCTACGCAAAAAAAAAAAAAAAAAAGGCAAAGAAGGGAGTGAGGCCCCTTTGGGCTGAAGGCCGGCGCCGGCAGTAGAAAAGCGGGACTGAGATGAAAAAAAAATCTCCCCATGAAAAACTTGCTTCGCCAAAGCCCCATGGATCAATTAACTGCTGCAATGAGCCCCCCGTGGTCAACGTCTAACCGCCAAACCAAAAAAAAAAAAAAAAAGATACTTTGGTACCTTGACGTTCGTAGCCTGGCTTCGGCTTCGGCAGCGGAGCTCTAAACTTGCAAGGCAACTGCTGGAATTTTCTTTGCTCGAGTACTTTACTTGTGTGTAGCTACGCCAGCGGCACGCAGGCAGGTGGGGCCACATTTTGCACATACTACGTGGTTATTGCATCAGTCATCGGGCGCCTCCCTGTCCAAATACTTTCTTTTAGCGTATTTTATCGTGTCAGTCGCCCTACCAAGCTGAACCCCATTGTAGAGAGCGGCGTCTAGAAGCACGTTTTCTGACCTTGTGATCGCAGAACCGGCATCGCTCACTTTGGTAGTACTAGTACGTAACAGTTTAGTTGACGGGGCCACGAGGAGAAAAAGCGAAGCGAGAAAATTTGCTGTTGCGGGTTGCAGGGAGGCCGAGCCGACTTGGAGTCATGTTAAGCTCCTGTTGCGTAAAAGTGTCTACTCCATGCTGGTGATGTTTTGGGAGGGCACTGGTATATAAGCCGACAGCCTCTCCCACTGCAGAGGATGGAGTCTGCCCGCTGTTACTCCAAAGCACCAAAATCTTTTGTTTCTACCAAGATACAACACATCTCCAAACTCTTGACACCACCACTTCCTCCGACACAACTGCACTCTTATTCGTTTCCTCCTACACTCACAATGGTCCTCTACGCTTCTCACGGTCGCGGTGGTGTTGGCAACATGGCCGACAAGCGCCTGTCTCCTCCCCTCACCGCCGCTGACCTGTCCACTCCCACCGTCAAGACCGCAGTCTACAGCACGGGCCGCGGCGGCTCAGGCAACATGGCCCGCAACATCGACCCTCTGGAAACCCGGATGCGCCAGGACGTAGAAGAGTAAGCTTACCCATCCGCCTAGGTGTACTTTGAAGGCATGCCAAACCAGAATCATCAGAGCTAATATCCCATCTCTTGCACAGAGTTCCTCGCCGTCGCTTGTCTGGAAGTGTCCAGCATTCTGGCCGCGGAGGTGCTGGCAATATCGTCAACGTCGAGGAGCTGGAGCGTGCTGAGATCCCGCACATGGCCCTGGACGCCGGCGAGGCCCCGGGCACCGGCTCCGAGCGCCGCCGCAGCACTGAGATCATCGAGAAAGCTAAGGCCTTTTTCCGCAAGTAGAAGCTGACGCTAGCCTACGACCTACTCTCATCTGCGTTCCACTATTCTGCTTTTCTGCGCCCTTTTCATCGTCTCATATATGCCCAGCGCGCATCCTTCCGAGTCGTTCAACTGTTTCCTTCGGGGCTGTTTGTGTCCTCGTTTTCTTTCATGATACCCCCTTTCGAAACCATTCTCGCTCGGCACTTTTGCATCTACTCGTACTACGCACGGTTTTCTTTTCTTTTCCTTTATTCTTTTGGTCAGTGGTTGGTCTTTTGGTTAGCAGGGAGTTTTTATTTGTTCCAGTTCCAGGTTACGTGTAATGACAAAAAATAAATGAGTATCAAACACCTTGTCAGGCTTTGATTATGAACACTACACCCTCACTCAATGTCTCCTCATACCCCTAGCATCAACTGCTGACGATACTGCTTTCGATAATAGGTGCGTGCATGTAGTAAAAGTAATACGGAGGCTTTGTAGTTATCCCAACTTGTGGCTCAAGTTAAAGCAAAGCCTGAAACTGTTGGGAATTTGGATGGAACTTTGATTTTCCTTGACACGAGAACCAACTATATTCATATTGTATCAAGTCACCCTCTCAGGGCTTTGCTTTTTAGAGCCTATGATTTAGTTTGATATCGATGTGTGTTTTTCCGCTAGGCACCTCCCAGGAGTAAATGCATGTACAAGAATGCAAACCTAGCTACTACAAAACGAGCGGTATGAGCGTAGTCTACATAAACCCCCCAAACACCATGGATACATCTACGCCTTGGTCAGTCTGTGAATTTCCTCGAAAAAGAACTTGAGATCATCCGGGTTGACGCCCGGGGTGATGCCTATAATACCGAGTAAATATTAGTAACTTCAAAGCCACACGATCAACATAGAGCAGGTTCTTACCGTGGCCAAGGTTAGCAATCCAGCCCTTCTTTTCCGACCAGAAACCATTCACAGTAGTTTGCACCGCCTTGGTGATGGCGTCCTTGGTGCCGTACAGTACACCAGGGTCGGCATTGCCCTGGAAGGTAATCTTGCGGTCGCCACGGATGCGGACCGCCTCCTCGGGTGCCATCAACCAGTCAAGACCAACTACGTCGTAGCCTAGGTTGCACACGTCATCAAGGGCGAACCACGCACCCTTGGGGAACACAGTCATAGGTACGCGGGGGAGACCCAGCTGATCCAGACGAGTGGGCAGATGCTTAGAGATGTAGCCAAGGAAGGGCTCGGAAAACTCCTTGAAGGCAGTAGGCGAGAGTTCACCGGCCCACGAGTCAAAGACCATGAGAAGCTGTCGACGAGAGGCTACATGTTAGTTGAATCTTTGGACAGTACATAGTAGATGTCAAGAGCGTGTATGGTAAGAAGAGGGGAAAGGACAAACTTGCCTGGGCTCCGGCTTTGACCTGGAGAGCCAGATACTCGACACAGATTTCAGCAATTCTCTGCAGCATCGCCTTGCTCTCCTCGGCATATCTATAAATCCACTTCTTGCTTTCCATGAACAGCTTGGTGCCACCACCCTCAACCATGTAGCAGAAAAGCGTCCACGGGGCACCACAGAAGCCAATCAAGGGCACACGACCGTCCAGCTTCTTGCGCGTGAGCGTGATGGCCTTGTAAACATAGTCTAGCTCCTTGGCCACATCGACCTCGCCCTTGAGAACTTTCTCGTACTGGCCGTCATCAGGGCTGCGCAGGGGCTGAGGGAAGTGAGGGCCCTTCTTGTCAACCATCTCAACCGTCATGCCCATGGCCTGAGGGATAACAAGAATATCGCTGAAGATGATGGCCGCATCGATCAGACCAGCGTACCGCTCGACCGGCTGCAGCGTGATGGTTGAAGCTACTTCGGGGTCACGGCAGCACTCGAAAAAGTCGCGCGAACCCTTAGCCTGGTGGTACTCAGGCAAGTAGCGGCCGGCTGCGTGTGTCATTGTTAGCAATTGCTTAGAACCAAGCCGCATCTGTGAAAATTATGCGTTGTGCTCGTACTTCATGCCTCATGACTCAGAAGCTGGATGCCGAGAACCTCTTACCCTGTCTCATCACCCAGATGGGCGGGCGCTCGACCTTTTCGCCTAATTGAATTCAATAGAGTCAGAATTGCTCGGTCTAATGCCATCTCTACTGTCGTTTGTGGGTTTGGGCATATGTTCACCTCGAGCTGCACGGAGCAGCAGATCGTTCTTCAACGGCGCAAAAGTGGCGTCCATTGTCGCTCGTATGTGTACTTTTCTTTAGCTTGGTGGAAAGGTAGTACGTAATTTAACACACTGCTACTTTTCAAACAGGTTTGGCGTGTTGGGGCGATATCATTTGACACAATGATTATGAGAGATGCTCATTTGAGCAGAGCGACATCCAACTTTCATGTCCGTCTGATGCCGGCAGCTTACGCCACACTTAGTGATGGGCGGAGAACTAATGTGGCTGTCGGCAGAATCTTCGGAGTGGTGTGAAATACGAGACCCTAGTATAACCCTTGATGCACCCAAAATCTTCATCATTGTCACGATCTGCGCATAAACTACATCAATCACAGTATCTATGACATAAAGGCGGTCTTTGTGTACCGGCGACTTAACTAGTGTATCGTGATGTCGTAATTAGTTCATGTGCTTTCGTTATGACGCGATGAGTCTCTAGTAAGAGCCTTTTTGCAGTGAGCTTGTGGAATGGGCACGAACGACTTGATTTTGTGGACAGTGATGAGGATCCTGATTGTGCGTTGAGGCAACGCCGAAATACCCTAAGTGTTGAGGCAAAAACACCTTCCACGCGGTACTAGATGAGATGCATTTTGTATTTGCCGTTGTAGGTATCGAAAGCTGACGCTCATAACTTGGAAATTGTCACCGACACAAGGGAATATGAGCATGCTGTGCTCGTGAATATGTGCAGCCATGTTTAATATGTGAAAGAAAAGTCAAAGGCGCAAAATTAGATGTGAACGTTTCTAAGTTTCAATACGCTAGATATGCAGTTTGAGGGCTTACTCGATGCGAGTGTAAGGAGGCACGCCAAAGCCGATTCAGCAGAGAAACAGCCAAGCCCACCAAAGCACTCGGATGCAGTTAAGAGAAGAATCCTCATAAACTTGAAATTATCGATTATCACTGGAAACCATAGACTAGTACGTGTATAACTTATGCAGTGAGAACAGAGGCAATTCAGCTTCAGTTCCACATCTGGAGATTTGCCGAAAGAATAACCTGTAGTCGGACCTGGGCGTCATATTTTGTGCTTGTGGCTGTGGGAGATCACGAGCTACCGTAAATATGGCAGATAAGAGCGAGTAATTCAAACAGATGGGATATACAGAGTTTAACGTTGCATTCTACTTGCAACAGCATGCCTCTTATCACGACCAATCAAACTGGCCAGCACGCAAATGTCAAGTACCATGCATAACGGGATAAATGGGAGCATATCGTGGCGACCTGCTGTGGTCCAAGTTTCAGTTCCATGGGAAATACCGAATAAAGCAATCAATAGCAGCCGAGGGCCAAAGTGTTGACAAAACATGGCACATAATGCGTAGCTGAGCCGATTTCATCAACATACTATGAAGGCCTGAAATGGGGTATGGCTGGTTGTGTGACTATGAACTGCGCTTGTGCAACATGAGAATGCAGGAGAGTCACTGAGTAGTTTAAAAGACCCAGAAGACATTGAGGCATAGCATACACTACTAATGATGTAAAAAGGGTAAAGGCGATGGTGAACACACGGTCTAGAGCGCCACAGAACTCCCCAAAACCAAGTTCACATACTAGTCTAGTGCAAAATTCAGCTTAATAGCCTGAATGTCTTTTCCTACCTCACAAAGTCCAACGCAGCTTCCCGGTCTTCCTGTCGAATAAGATGAATCAGTAGATTTCCATCAGCAAAATAAAACACGAAAATATGGATAGGTGCATGGAGGCGGTAAGGGCGAGCGGAACTGGCCAGTTCAGGAGATAGAAGGTGTTGAAATGGCCTATTTCTTCCCATTTATTAATGTCGAGTTTTCAAAATGTACTCATTACTTCCTGAATATGAACATCCTGTGATAGCAGGTAAATAACTGTTAAAAATACTAACAAGCTGGATTTTTCAGCTAGGCTACACTTCAGGCATGACCTAACCTTTTCTCGCTTCTGTTTGTCTGTCTGTAAAAGGTCACCGAGTTGAGCCTACATACGTGTTCTGCAAGCTCCCGTTGCTACGGTTCTTTGGTCAGCTCCAGAGTCTGGGCATTATCTCTTGGAAGTTCAGAGTTGGGCTCCAGTCGAGACTTGCTAGACTATGTTGGATGTAGTAGTGGTTTGCTTTTGATTTGTTCTTTCAAGCTTTAGTTCCATCACATCAACGATGACTTGGCTGAAGACAATCGCTCCTCTTGAACCTGTGATTCTTTCAAAGATAACATAGAAAAATAACCAAGTATCTAGTTGATCTTTATGAATGGTATCCCTGTCCCGAGACAGTCTCATGATGTCTGGACTGGTCGGACCAGGGCAAGCACAGCTAGAGGAAAGTCGTTGGTGGGTTTTGTATGACTAGCAAATAGGACTTTAACAAGAAATGAGGCTTGCTTTGGGATTTCGTATCATCTTTGTGCATTGTATATAGCTGGCTGGTTGGCTGGATGCTCTGCTATGATCTGTATTATTGGCCCGGTGGTTGAGTTTTGTGACACGCCTTGTTGCTGCTCGCACATATTGTCTTCTTTTCTTCGCTTATTCTTTGGTTGCCTGCTCTTTAGTGTACTCATTGCTCTCCTTCTTTTTTCTCTTCAACTATTCCTCGTCATCTTCTGCTATTCACCCTTTGAATCTGTCCGGCCACATGTCTAGAGCTCTCGTCCATGCTCACATTTCGTTGGCTTTCTGTTTATCGTTAACCTTTCCTCCAAGACTGACCGACTATTGGAGCTCACATTTGCATAAAATATTGACTCAAGAGAATTAAGACTTCTTTGTCATTTGGGTCGTTTCTGGGTTCGATTAACTTCTAACTTCGCCTGCTTGTGTCTCTGATCTAGACATTCTGGTTCTTCGTGAAATATCCGAGTCCAGCATCTCTCTGCCACCAAAAGCCGCGACGCCTTTTAATCCGCTCTAACATATCTTTACTCTTTGCGCTTCCTTGCTTTCCTAGCTTTGTTCAGGCAACCCCAGGAACTACGACCCGTGGAGAAAAGTTTGAAGTCTAACCCGCCTTGACATCAGCGGGGTCCATCCCCTCAGTCCGCTGACGGCTAGATATCTTCGTTACTTGGTAACGAGACTGACCCTCGTCTGATTTTCAATTCGTCTGTATCAATGAGCAGCAAAGCCATTTCTGAGGCCATAGCCGCCGGGAGAGTGCCAGAAAATGTTGAGGAACGGCTATATCCTAGCACCGACAACCAGACTATTGCAGCCATTGTGTTCGTCGGTAGCCTCTCGACATTGGTTGTTGCAGTACGATTGTTTTCTCGCTTGTTCATTGTCAAGCACTTTGGAATTGACGATGGATTAGCTCTGTTAGGCCTTGTAAGTTACCCAATGTGGCCATTGTTAGGGAGAGAGAGGTATATTTTTTTTCAAAAGAGAAAACAAGACCTCTCTGCTCTCTGCTCATATTGTGTACACCGCTAACTCGTCCTTTTTTTCTATAGTTGACTCTCCTTGCATTTGTCGTTCTCTGTGTTGTTCTCATACGGCTCGGGTCCGGACGCCATTTTGAATACATTGAGTATGTCATGCCAATGAGCACAGTCGAGAAAAGCGAGATTCTTGACTTTGCCGCACACATAATATACACCACCTCGCTCTTGATAGGCAGACTATCAGGTCTAGCCTTCTACTACCGGCTTTGCAACATGCACAACACCTTCCGCATGGCCATTTTCATGGTCGGTGCTCTCATAGTTGCTGGTTTTTTGCCGCAAATCTTCCTTATCATCTTCCACTGTCTGCCAATCACTGGCCTGTGGCCATACTCATGGCAGACTGGAGCGGAAAAGTACACATGCTTGAAATGGGGCCTTGTTTATAGCGTCAACTCGGCTACCTCTCTGCTGTGTGACTTTTTGATTTTCGGCATTCCAGTTGCCATGTTGAGAACGTTGGATATGACGCGCAAGAGAAAAATTCAATTGACATGCATCCTACTTCCTGGAGTTCTGTAAGTAACCATGCCATTACCGTCTTGGTCCCGAGGGAATGGGATGTTGCTGATGGGGCTCAATTTACACACAAAACGCTAGGCGAGGACGATGTGATCGGCTAGTATCCTTCCAGAAGCTTATTTGCTTGCTTTACCGAAAGCTTTATCAATCTTGTCCCCTCCCATCGTTTCACCTCAAAGTCCCTCTTGTTTGCATTAGACAGATCCCATGTTTCCTGAATACGCCATTATCAATACTTCTTGTTTCTAATCTCTCTGATATTGTAGTGTTATCGGCATCTCCATTACGCGACTTGTTTTTGTTATTAAAGGCCAGTGGGAGGCGGACATGTCATGGTCGTATAACCCTATGCTGGGCATTGAAGTATCTGAAATTGGGGCTACTTTGATAGCATTGTCAGTGCCTGGGATAAAGCCCGTTTTTGATCTGCTCTACAGGAGGCTCACGAGTGCCTCCAAGGTCTCGTACGCATCAGCACGTAGCCGGTTTCAACCCAACTCGCAGCATCTCTCTAGCACGGAGAATCTCAAAAGTATGCACCACCGGAATCTCGAAGATCAAGGATGCAGCTTTAGTCGCGGATTTGAGCTTGAGTTGACTGGGAGTGAAGATAGCGGCCAAAGTGAGGGCTCTGGCTTGGAGGTCACAAGACTCGGCCATCACGCCCCTCATCACCGCCACCTAGGAAACACAGGCATTGCCGCGGGCGGTGGCATCGGTGCCGGCACTGCCACATGCACGGATACTGGCACGGTAGTGACAGCTACGAAAAACGAACTCATGATGGCCACGATGGGAGACGAAACACATATGCACACAGGTTCGGATGCCATCCTGGTCCAGGTGGACTTTGGAATTGACGAAGAGCGGGGTGAGCCAATTTCTAAAGACTATATGCTAAAGCACTTCCACTAGGAACTCGCCAATCCCGAGTACACACGGCACAAAGATATTGCCGGAACAGGATTCACATATACCTGGCTTTAGCTTTTGGTTTGCATGACTTTGGGCTTGTACCTGCGCCTATGGGGCCTGTGGCTTGTTCATTTGTTCGCGTTTGCTATGTATCCCGGTGAATCACTCCAGACGTGTTTCCTTGTTTTAGCCGCTTGAAGCGAGTGTTGGGCCCACGCCCTGTAAGTAGTTGTGTGGAGAGGAATGCCGCTGGAAGGGTCTAGACGAGGGACGAACAGGCTACATAGTTGTGATGCAAGACAGTCCAATATGAAAAACTGTTGACATTTCTGGAATAGATGACGTCTGGGCCCGAGTAGCTATGGAACCTTTGACATCCGAAAACCTTTTCCTGAACAATCCGTTGTTTACAAGCAAGATTTTAGGTCGATGAAACGTTGAGCCGATCTTTTCAACGCTTTCTTTTACGATATTGCCCGCTTTTATAGTTGCATGTAGTTAGGACTTTTGCTGTCTTATACTTCCAAAGCCTGCATCTCCTTATTGTTGAGAGTTGAAATATTTTCTTTAGCGCCTCTCCAAAGACACTGAGGCGTAAGCGAACGTCCTTTGTCCTTGTAAATTCAACCCAAATGTGAATAACTAGGGAATCCAGCTGAAAACTATGAAGGCCGTTTTTGTTTGGTTCAACGACATGCAACGGAGTCCATCGGACGAAATGACCGGACGAAAATTCCGAGCAAAATTCAAGGTGGCGTATTCAGGATTTTCAGGGCTTGAATCAAACATTACATCAGTTCCAGTTCAAAAATGGGCCTCCCATTACAATATACCAACTGTCGGGCCGAATGACTTGGAGAAAAAGCGAAAGACTTACTTCCGTTTTCCGTTGTTCATTCACGAGAGTAGTTGGTACGTTCATGATAGCGGCAACCGCCAACCAAGAGTGTGGCTTTGTGTGGTTTGTTACGCATGCAATTCGACAAGTACAGAAGAATCCTTGCAATCCCAATTTTTGGCTACATCGGGACACGCGACTGATCCAGGCAGCCAAACATGAGTACGCTCCTTTCAAGAGATTGTTGGTTGATTCTTCTTTTCATGTCCTGGCGCCCACGACCCTGTTATCACACGAGTGGCTCTTATTAAGGGAGGAAAGCTGAACTTCAGCTATATAACACGAAAGGATTCCCAGCAGCAGGTAGGGTGACATGAATGCTCTAGAAATGCGCTGAGGAGATACTAAGAGCACGTTATTGGTTGAAGGCAATATCTGCTGAAGTAGACTCAGGTGAGTGTTTTGTTTTGAGCTACAATGCATCATGCGCAGTCACTTGGGGATAATGGACATGGGGACACAACTAACAACACAAAGTGTCCATACATACACATTCGATTATTGATATCTGAATTGAAGCCCTAACAGGAATTCATGTAATATCCCGGGATATATTGTAGTTGATATATACGGATTTTGAATTCTTTGATTGGCCATCGACTGATTGCTGAAGCTGTCCGCACATCCGCTGCGGGTTTGCGTTTAGGGCTGCAAGTGGGCACAGATTTGGCCTCACTCGGTACCGGCTCAAGGCGCCGTGTTGTTTGTTGCGGAGAGGCGGCAAAGTGGCTTAGTAGCGCGGCTAAATGGTCAATGAGGAGAAAACAGAAATAGTTTGCCGTTATGCGGCCGGCATGTGGTCCAGGCCTGCAGACGAAGAGACATTAGAAAAGGACGGTTAACTATTGGCTGTAGGGGCTGCTGTGCTTGCGAGTCTTTGATGGCCAACTTGTAGTACTTTTCTTTTAAAAAACTCGGCAACAAAAACAAAGAAACAGAGAAAATTGTCCTTCAAATTTCCATGCTTGTTCTGTTCAGAGGTCAATAAGTAGCTATGTACTTCGGAATACGGAACTCGAGAGGCCGCCGCGCATGGTGTATGGGGGATTTCTAAATCTGAATCCCGCAAGCACAGGCCTCGTCTGGCAAGGAACGGGCTTTTTGCCTTTTTTTTTTTCAAATTTATTCTCGTATTAGTTCTCACTGCTATTCCACGTCCTGACAATTGCACTCGCATACTATATTTAATGAGAAGAATTGCTGATGTCCTTGGGCCAAAGTATGTTCTAGAACATCACACGTTTAAGGACATAGAAGAACGACGAGGTCTAATATCATGGAATCCTAGAAAGATGATCGGCCCATTCCGAGTCCAAGTCTACATACTGAAGAGAGGAAATCAGCGTCCTCTTATATTCAAACTTCTAGTCCATCAGATCCTTATAGCTATAGCTGGAAATGTTCATGAGTCAGGCCCTAACATATGCGATGCCAGGGTTATTACGTACGAGACATAAACAAAATTCCCTAGTTCCAATGACAATTCTAGAACTAGCGCCTATAGCTGCCCCCTGAGATATATGTCAACAAGGGACGGGAATTGTAGGTTTGGTCGAATTGACGTCAGGTGGATTAAAACCCACGGCAGGGAAGAAAAAAAAAGGCAGCTACCTAGAACTCTGTGTATTGGTACCCGCTTGCACATACCTTTTGCATGAGTGGAGACTGGAATTGGTAGAGCCCTTGTAATAGGTTGTATTATGGGTTGGGACTAGCGATCCAGTCACGTGCTGACGCCCCACCGGCACCCATCAACCCTTGGGACCTCAAAACAGGAACAAAAGAGAACTTAACCTTGATTTTTCAAACAGCGCCAAACATGTCCCCATACATTGAGCAGAAAAAGACAAAAAAGGAACATGAGACAGATTAAAGGTGATAAGCTCATGGCAACTTGCGGGTGCTCTCGAAGTATATTAGGTAGCACATATGTAGGTAGTATTACTGTATCTTTCCTCGTTTGTATTCATGTCCGCAGTCTTCAACCAGTGATTGTGCCCGAAAAGGCATAATTATTCAGTGTAACTACAAGAATGTATAGTCAACTACACCATGCAGGAAGCCGGGTGGAGGCACCAAAGGTGCTAATGTTTAGGGTCGAAAGTTCTAAGTGGTTCTGTGAGCAGAAGCAACACCGTAACGAAACGTAAGCGTAACTAGACACTCCAAAGTTCCAATCACAATGGATCGAGAATCTAGTGCTCTGGATCGATCACAGTGGCGGTGAACCACGCCAAGATAATTTAAGACTAACAGGTTTTTGTATACCAGCACATATTATGGGGGATTGTAACTCTTAATTATTCAACCATGCGCCACCTCTTACAAAGAGAATGGCTCGGCTATGTCTTCCGGGACCTGCGCAGGGAGTATGTCCAAGCATTGAACAGACTTGAGGCGGAATTCCGACACACAAATACGTCCACATCACGCTGGCCTGTTCTGACAAACTCAGGGTTTGCTATTGGCTTCTTGGTTGAGCTACGTTACATGAATGGAAAGACACATTTGTGCAATCAAGTTTTTAGGCTCTCAAGTCATAGGCTAGAAAGATCGTGTCTCGCCGTTTTATTTAGAGGCCCCCGAAGCCCTCATGCTAGCTTTGATATTCTTGAGGTGAACAGGAACTAATAAGTGAACCAAGACACAACATCTGGAAAACAAGGTCAAGCTGCCTGGAACAGTTGTCATTGTATCTAACTATGCATATGTACATACATAGTTAGGTAACTATATGTAGTTGCCTTACTGTTTCTAGAAGCGACTTAGCCGCTAAGCTTCTTCTTTTCTTCTTGGTTGTCTCGTTTATACACGAGCTTTTGTTTATGGTTCTATCCCATTGCAGATCACAAGCGAGAAGCGCCCTGGATTGGCATTGATGGCGAAAACATGGGCCCATGTATGTAGTAGATATTAGCCGTATGACCATGTGCACATGTATATCGTATATACTTGTATGATATCTGCATAATCTGACTCCCGATGCCACCAATGATCGCCATCCCGCCGCTTTATTGCATTGGTTACTAGACACGTGTACATACAAAGCTTGCACACATCTACTGTCGAGGAAAACACCCAAAATCACTGCACGATATCTCGTAGCTCGTAGCACCGTTGAACTCCACAAAATACTCATATATTGATGGGGCTTGGAATTAACAGTTTATCCATATTTTCACTTGCTTGTGGATGAGGAACTTGCCACTGGAAGGCCGGTCTTTGTAGGGAGCGCCTATATTACTCATGGCTATCACATTGCAATGGTATAAGTACAAGAGAGTGTATATATATATGTGTATATGCATGCGTGGTTACATGGTGTCGCCAGAATATTAGGCGTGAGTCTATGTGCTTGATATGTCTGAAAGAACAAACAAGATCCCTTGGTTATGAAGAAGAGCATACACTATTGATATGACAATTGGATAAATGTCTAGTATTGCTTGTCGTGGGAGATAACCCGCTCTATCGGGATAGTTGGATGGCAAGAGAGGGTCGGTATAAGACTATCCATTCATTGTGTGTATACACACACATAGATTAGAAACCAAGATATCGTGCCAACAGGGGTGTGTCGATATGAGTATGTACTTGGGGTGTCGTGAACAATGTCCTATAACTGACACTTCTAAGTTGGCCCGTCCTCTAATCCTTATTGAATGGCACTGTGTTTTATTCCTTACCCACGGACCAATATTCAGCGAGTGGTATTTTTGTACATACAACATAGATACATGTGCTTGGATCTTCTTTCGGATTTTGGAAAACACAAACTTCAACTGACATAACGTTTGAGTTAAGTACAAACAGACTTTACACAACACTCTGATAGGTGACGGTGTTATTTGCACACAATTACAGGTACAACACTGATGAGCAGGGAAAACTCTATCTCATCCTACCCCCACTCAGGGATATTTTATTGTTGTATTCCCGCATGTCTAGAAGTCGATGTGTAAGTGATAGAGAGTATGTACAGTGATTTGATTTGCAAGAAGAGGGTAGTAGTCCTCATAACAGCAGTACTGAAAATATACGCCATGAATACTGTCGCGTTGGTCGTAAAATCATGTCGCGTGACGGCGAAGACGGCTAATACACACGTCGGTCAACAACATCTAACGCCAGGACAGCTCAAGGCATCAAAAGGTGCCCTGGCCGATCCCCCCTTTTTGGATAACTAACTATTTGGTTTTGGAATCACTAACGGAAAAAAGTAACTAGTTAACCAATTGACCTAAATAATAAGCAATACCATGGCAGTGAGAACAGGAACAACAATCCATCCGTTGCTTCGGGTGTCGGCGCTAGCACGCCCTGTAGCCGCCGATTGACAAATAGCGAGGGGGGAAGGGGGGTTCCAGGGATGTTCTCTCAAAAATCTGCGGCTAAGCAGTATGTAGCTAATAAGCGCAGTGTTGAGGGATCGGGGCTCTGTTGTCATTTTTTTAAAGGGGGTCAGGGACTCGGCCTTCTAGAAGACTTGACTGGTTGTTCGATTGCCGGTAGCTGCCCAGGCAGCTGTTTATACCCACATATGTGCTTATCATACTCCTTATCCACCAGCAGGAACCACTCCACAGAGTTTCGGGGTTAGCAGGGGTCACGTAGTTGCATCGGTCTTTATGGCCGTATTTACACAGGTAGCTACATGCGCGACTATGTATTGTTTTCAGTTGGCATTTAGTTACCAAGCGCGTCGTACTTCGTTTGTCTTCTGGGGCACTTGCAATACGACTCGGGCTCGTTAAGTTACGAGGGAATGCCGCATTCCGTGTCCCAGCTTCGACTTCCTCTGTTCTTTAGTTGCTTCCAAATCTGACCCAAGTTCGCACTTCAACCCCAAGACTACCCCTTTCATACACAAGAAGATACGATATACTCGGGCTTTTTGGTGTCTTGGGCCTCTTCTCAGTGTTGGCGCCTTCATCGTTCGTCACAGCCTGTATGTGACCCTAGCAGAAAGAGGCTGTGGAGGGGACAACGTTCACATACGCAGAATGAAAACCACCTAGTTAGTTTCATATCAGTAAAAGATTGAAAAACGAAAATGCTGCACGAGTCCATTTTCGTACACCCTGTGGAATCTCTATAGATTGGCCTATGGAACTATAGACATACATCCACCTATAGCTGTGGGAGTCAACATACCTTACTGTCTTGGTAAAGCCAAAGCCTGACCCATTCCTAGCACCATGTAAATCCTGTGCCACACTTTTACCTCATATTTGCTACTAGACGTAGAAGATGCTGTGGACTCCTCCACTTCGCCACTGTTGAGTGGCTCTAGTGGTACTTGTACTTTGAGGCGGTACCTATCGCAGCGCCAGAGCGGAAACATTCGTAGCGGAGGTAATACATATATCATAGCCACACTCCTGTGGTACTTTGGCATACGCATGTACGTAAATACAGGTGCTTGTATGCTTACCTGGTCCGAGGTCACACCCACCCCCCCTCCTCTTCTTGCGCTTGATTTGTTCTATTGTTGCTTGGCTGGCCGGACTTCCGGCTAGTCATTGATGCGGCATTGCTTGGCTTCTGCTGCTATAGATGTACGGGTCAGCAAGGTACTCGATTTTCCCGTCCGGCTGCCCCATATATACCCTATTCCATCCGACGTTGCTCAAATTAAGTATTAAGGCTGAATGAAATGATCTTCAGGTGAGGCGTTAGAGTCCAAGAAAGTCCCGGAAGGAGTCGCCCTGTTTGAGTGTGTTTGACATCTTTGAATGGATGTGCGCCTGTATACAATCGACAGCTGTGTCTTGGTGTTCTCCCACTTGTGACTTTTCTGTTATCTATAGTTGTGCACACTGTCTTGCGTCTATCTCCACCCGTCACCCTCCTCCCATCTTCATCGCCAGAGAAACGAGGCAAAAAGACCGCTCCGGTGAATGCGCGCAGGTGGGAGCTGATTTGATTTTCCATGCAAATGTGATCAGTAGTAAGCGCCAAGAGCAATATATCCCACGCGCCAGTTCTGTGTTCCGGCATCGATGGCTAATAGTACAATCCTAGTAATATACGAGTAAACGCCTTTTAACTCAACAGGAATCTAAATGTCCAGGCCCTCATAATGTGTGTAAGTGTCACAAGTTGTTTGCCTTTATACTTTGGTATATCTCGCCTCCACTCCATTAGCCAACATCCCTACCTCCCCACATGGGTCGTCAATCATAGCTGATGTCAACATACACAGCCTCGAAAAAAGCCATGCTTTGACTGTTTACTGGCCTATATTCCCACGCGCATGCCCTTTAAGCCCAAGGCGGAGTATCCGATCAGATCCAGTGCCAAGTACTAGGAAGGCTCACGCAACACACATGAACCCAGTTTTAAACTTTCAATTTTTGACATCACAAACATCAACTGCCTGGGTGCTTTGTGCCATCCGTGAATCGTCACATTTGGCGAAATACTTTAGTATATATAAATACTCGCTTGTCCGCCCTTTTGCTGTCCTCCACTCTGGCTTTCCTTCACCACCCCTTCTACTCATAGAGAGCCTCTCGCCTCCCTTAATCACCAACCTTTCTTGGGCTTTTCGACAGCCTTTATATACTACGCGTCCCCATCAAGTATTATCCCACGGTACTGCAAGTTTTTCGACGAACACAACTATAAGGTACAACTTTTGGTAAGTCGTTATTTTTGCTCAAAAATCGTGCATACAAAAGTTTCCAAGGCTCTAACAAACTCCTCACAGATTATAGACTTCGGATCGTACACAGTTTCAAAATGCCGTCTTTGATTAAATATGCCGCCCTTATGCTGCAACTCAGCGCCAATGCTCTAGCCTATGAATCTGGGTGGTCTACCAACGAGTTCGATATGCTGCCTCTTGAGAAGAATGCCAATACCCCGGATCTCTTTGCTATGCCCCCCTGTGGCGACTTCCTGCTAGAGGAGGCAACTATTGACCAGATGCAAGAGGCCATGAGCAATGGTACCCTTACCTCTCTGCAGTTGTCTTTGTGCTACCTCATAAGAGCCCAGCAAACTCAAAATTACATCAAGTAAGTTTTGAGATACTTCACTTTCCCTATAATATTGCCTCTAACATGTGATTGTTCCATAGCTCTGTCATGCAGTTCAACCCTGATTTCTCAGCTATTGCCAACCAAATGGACTTTGAGCGTAGCCGGGGCAAGGTTCGCGGTCCACTCCATGGCATTCCCTTCTTGGTCAAGGAGAGCATGGCTACCAAAGATTCCATGGAAACTACCGCTGGCAGCAATGCTCTATTGGGGAGCATTGTGCCGCGCGATGCCTTCACCATTGCCAAGCTTCGTGAAGCCGGCGCTGTTCTTCTTGGAAAGTCTACTCTCAGTGAATGGGCCGACATGCGCTCTAGTTGGTACTCCGAAGGCTACTCGGCCAGAGGTGGCCAGGCCCGTAGCCCGTACAACCTGACCAACAACCCTGGTGGTAGCAGCACCGGAAGCGCTACAGCCGTTGCTGCCAACGTCATTGCTTTCTCCCTGGGGACCGAGACTGATGGTAGTGGTAAGCTCTCTAACGAATTTATATCAAAAATCCAAGTAGAGAGTCAACTAACATGAATCAGTCATCAATCCCGCCATGCGCAATGCTATTGTTGGCTTCAAGCCTACTGTTGGGCGTACTTCGAGAGCTGGGTGAGTAATTCCTATACACAAACTCTGCTTTTGCCATAGACTTCTGCTAATTCTTTTTGCCTCTTTTAGTGTCATCCCCGAGAGTGAGCACCAGGACAGTGTTGGCACCTTTGGACGCACCGTCAAGGACGCTGTCTACGCATTTGATGCCATCTGGGGTGTTGATGAGCTTGACAGCTACACCGCAGGGCAGATCGACCACATGCCTGAGGGAGGCTATGTCCCTTTCATCTCTGACAAGACAGCTCTTAAGGGCGCCAAGTTTGGTTTGCCCTGGGAGAGTTTCTGGAAATACGCTTCTGATGAGCAGCTTGAGGTTCTTCTAAAGCTTATTGATCTTATCGAGGAAGCCGGTGCTACTGTCATCAACGGCACTGAGATTCTCAACGGCGATGAATTCATTAGCAAACAAGGTTGGGATTGGGACTACGGTAAAACTCGTGGTTTCCCCAACAAGTCTGAGTTCACCGTCATCAAGGTCGACTTCTACAACAACATAAAGTCATACCTGTCTGAGCTCCAGAACACTCAAATTCGCAGCCTCGAGGATATCATCCAGTATAACATCGACAACATCGGCACTGAAGGTGGCCTGCCCGGCTCCCACCCCGGCTTTCCTTCAGGACAGGATTCTTTCCTAGCCTCCAATGCTAGCCAGGGTATCAAAGATCAGGAGTACCTAGAGGCCCTCGAGTACACACAAAAAACCACTCGCAACGGCATTGATCACGCCCTGAACTGGGAGGGTACTCAACTCAACGGCCTCCTAGTCCCTACCAGTGTCGGCCAGACCTTCCAGATTGCCGCACAGGCTGGCTACCCCGTGGTGACGCTGCCTGTTGGAGTCAAGGACATTAGCCATATTCCCTACGGTCTTGCCATCATGCAGACTGCCTGGAGAGAAGACGAGCTGGTCAAGTACGCCTCGGCCATCGAGGACCTGCAGCTCACTACCCCTGGCTGGGAGTACAAGCGCACTCGTCCTGGCTGGAGAGGCTACATGGCCCGCAATCTCCCTGTGCCTTTCCAGGATGAGTACACTGTCTATGTTACCAAAAGATAAGCTTGGCGTCCCAAAGTAAGCGAGAGAGTTTGGTGAGATTTGATTTTTGTTATTTAGGTAGACTATAGACTTGCAGCTTAACACGTAGCCATGATTGATTTTCTTTTTCGCACATATGTTTCTGATTTCAAATCTTGAGGTATCTTCACCAACAATGAACAGCGTATCATATAACGAATTCATTGCAGCCATTGGTGTGACGTTGTGTAATTAGAATTAGGGTTATGAGCGTGTGTAACCACACAAATCCGAGAGCTCATCATTTACCAAAACATCCAAGTACATCGGGCAGTGGTATGTTTGGAGATGCAAAGTAAACCATCCAGAGATGCATAACTATGTATGTATGTGTGCATGTACTAGTTAAGATACTTCATCACTCGAGCCCGGCTATATTTCTCAAGTTCACCCACCTTAACTTGAACAAGTAGCTGATTTCTTCCACCACCATCATGGCGCTCCTATCTACTATTGAATTCCACATTATTTTCACTGTAGAGGCGAAACGCACAGACCCGGACTCGGGCATTTGGTGACTCGTAGAACGGTTAAATATGCCGCGAATGATCCTGCAAGATAGAATTTCTGGGAAACCTTCAAGGACCAATACTCGTATTAGTAAAGCGAGTCTGACCATGGCCGAGGAGAATTACATCGTCCAATATATATGTACCATAGCTGGTTTCGAGAATATTTTCGCCCCGGAGGGTTGGCGTGTAATATATGGAAAGTCTCTGACCCGTTGGGAAGTGCAAAACTTCTCGCTTTATTACGCGACAAGAAAAGCTCCGTCTGGGGGTTCCTGGCCCATACGAATACTATGGGGTCTTGCAGAAAGATCTAGAAATTTTGGGTAAGTAGTTCTGTTTGACTATCAACATGTGCGCGGGATACACTATCCGGGATTAAGATTTCTACACACTCGACGAGATAGGCTTTATGATAGGTGTGACCCGCTCAGGGATAGTTATTACAGAATCAGATCGAATCAGGAGGCCAAAGACTATGCAGTCTAGTAATCGGGAATGGGCTGCGGTAGTTTATGTTGTTGTGGCAGATGGCCATACACTGCCATCCTTTCCGTGTTGTGGGCTCATTCTACCATTCGAACATATCGTTGGCTAGGGTAGCATGAATTCCTGTTAGGGTTCAGCCAGATCACATATATGGCTGTACTCTAGCTGATTTCCCACTTTGGAGATAGTCAACTAGTTGTCGACGAGTTCAGGAGAACCTAAGGTTTTTTAGGCCCATTGGGAGTATAAGTTTTATCGCAAGTCCTCTTGGGAGAGCTGCTGGAACCATGCTTATTCTTACTGCAATTCTCACACGCTTGGAAAGGGCGGCGACCGTTCCATGTGTGAGAGGGGATTGGGGCGACGTCGTACTTCTTGAGGGTTGAGTGGAAGCAAAGGATATCAAGGAGTCTGGGCCATGAAATCAACTTGAAAATGAAAAGGCCAATTTCCAGATAAGTATTAGTCCAAAACAACAGCACGCAGATAGTCGCATTTCGTTTCATCATCTAAAACGACTCCGAAATAACTGGCCTCATTTACAAGGGAATCGAAAGAGAGATAAGTTGGGTTAGTGTTTTACTTGAATCGAAGGAAAACATTTCGATCTTCATGCAGTAGTCTGAACGGTCACAGGGAATGCTACCGATAGTGTGTCGCTCAAGCGCCTTCATAGTATCGTCAAAGGTAACACAAATATATATGGAGAGTAGTAATTCTGATGAGACAGTGGTCCTCAAAAGACGCAGAATACGCGCGTGGGCTGCCACACCAAGATACTTGATATCGTCAAGTTCGAGATCAAGCTCTTCCAGTGCCAAAACGACACTGCTATGCCAAATCCCCAGTTCCTTGCTGAGCGGAGTTTGGAACAGTCGGGGATGAGGAAGTCCCACTGAGTCTTGACAAGGTGACCGATGGTGACTTTTGCTGCACGAGTTTTGCTTTGATTGATAATGGCGGAGGGCGAAGATGAGCAGGAGCAGGCCATTAAAGTGCCCATTGAGAGTTCGGAGGGGCGAGTGAAAGATTAGTGAAAGACAGTAGCATCGGAATGCTCCTTGTTGAGTGTGTGATCAAAGGTCATGTTGGGGGGAGCGATGTGATGTGATGTAAATGTGTAATTTTAGCGTCTGGAGGAAAGGCCGGTGAGCTTAGAAGACGCGACTGGGTAAGAACATTGATCAATGGGCTTCACTCAAACAAGGCCAAACAACAAGAATTAGTTAGTTATGTACTAACTATAGTTAGATTTGATTCACTAGTTAACTAGGAAAACTGCATCATGATGTTTCTCGACCCACTCTCTTATTGTGAGCCAATCAGCCACACCAGTGCCACAATGGGCGCCTCACGGGCAACACAGGCCAATGCCAGCCTTCGCTTTACAATTCGAAGTGGGGGAGCTAGTCCACCAGGTTATCGTGGGCGAATCCCCCAGAAGCTTTCCCCAGATTTCGAGCTCACACTCGCCAGAATTCACGTCTGGCCACCCGACCCGCCCCCCCGAAATCACAATGGCTCTGCGGCCGGCGACCCGGTATGGGAAGCTCCCGATAACCTCCGTATCCCATCCCCGGCCATCGCCTGCCGACTCAGTCGCAAAAATGCCAATTAAGACAACACTGGCCGCCTATAGCGCTGTAGCGGCAGCCTATCGGCCCATCTCCACATCCGCCCTCTCCGCAGCTACGGCCACCACAACTGGCGCAATATACGCGATACCAACCACCACACGATGCGGTGCCCTCGCGGCTCGTCGGCTGTCCTCGGTTCCGGGGCCCCTCGAAAGCCGGAGGCGCACAGGAAAGCGACACATGGCTGATATCTACTCGCTACAGACATTCTCGGCGCCAGACTACAACGTCGCTGATCTTTCCAAGTGGACCTGGCTGGCGCCCACCCCCTCACGGAACCCATCGCTTCTCAATAAAGCCTCATCGCTCATGTCGTCGCTAGCCGAGATGCTAGCCGATGAAAAAATCGACTATGCAAATACTGTTGACCGTGTAGAATACGCCGATCCAGTAGAAACGACGCTCGTCTTCATCGAGACTCAGGCACCACATGGCATGACTACTGGGCTGTATCGAGCAGTCCAAAAATACGTCATTGACTTCTCCAGTGCTGTGCGGCTGGGTCTTTGCCGCGATGACGAAGTTGTTTCTTTCACAACCAGAGCGTTTGAGGCATTGACTCCTCTCTGCAAGTCGTCGGAAGCACCCGACATTTTACTTTCCAGTCTTGTTGAGCAAACCTGCAAGGCGATGCGCCAGTCAAAGGTTGGACACCCACAGGACTATACCGAGACAGTCTGGAAATGTCTCTACAGCTTGTCGCTCAAGCTAGATCTGGCCGCAACTAGTGCCCGTGCCCTTGGTCTTGTAATGGAAACCATCCCAGAGAGAGACATACCTGCACTTAGCGACAGCCTGCCTGATGCTATGCAAGTAATCTTCAAGTCCTGGCGATCTCAAATCCAGGGGTCAACCAAGGCAGATCGTGCAGCCAATATTCTGCCGTTTCCGCTTCTCACGGGCAGTGCGGCTCAGATATTCTCCCGATTTTCACTAGAGGTTCTCTCGGCTGAGATGCTTCCTTCACTAGCTCGGGAAATTGAAGGCATGAAAATTAAACGAGACATTTGGCGTATGCATCTCTGTTTCACAGCCATGGTTTCCCAAATGCCTGCCATGCGACAGTCCATGCTTTTGGGCACAATATCGGCCTTCTTCTCGAGCAACGAAACCCGAAAGCCCTACTTACCAGACTTTCAACTATGCAACTTACTGATACATCAATGGGAAAGTCGCGGGTATCTATCCAACCCTACGACGGTATATGCTAGTTTTCATGCGAGTTCACAACGATCAAAGCCTTGGCTTGCGTTGGCAAACCTGGCGATTACAATTTCCCGATACGTTCCTGTCAAGAGACATGTGCCGACTATGATGAGCTTGTGCGAGGCACTTCGCCAGCAGGACCGACTCTCTGATCTTGTCAAATCATTTGAGGCGCTGTTGACACAGACTACAGCTAAAGTCCACCCCAAGGTAATTACTGCTCTGACTGCAGCGTGCAACGATGCGTCTGTTGCCTTTGACCTGTACAAACTTGCCCGCCAGCATCCAGATATGATTCATGGAGGGATACCTGCTCTAGACCGCGCCTTGTCATGGAAGATGTGGTCCAAATACGCCGATTCTATGATCAAGATGCACTCGATCTCGGGCTCCGAACTGCTCACTGCCCTAGAGCTTCGGAACGTCAAGAAGCTAGCGAGGACGGAAACCTACGAATATGCCATCTTCATTCAACGCGTTCTAGCTGGAATGGCGTGTCAACCACGATTTAGTGCTCGTCTTCGTCTGCATTATCTGGACCGAGGCTTGGCATTTCTGCGAAGTAGAAAACTCCCAGTACGCAAACAATTCATCGGATGCTTCATTGTTTTGATTATTCGTGATCTACGATATGGTCATTTGGGGCGGCCGTTGCGAATGAAGTGGCTCAGAAAATTGGTCCGCCAATATCTCCCACACAGCTCTCCAGACTACCTAGACAAGTTTATCGAACGTAGCCACTGGATCAACAAGGTTCGGAATCAAAGGCAAATGCAATCTTCATTGAAGAAGCTCCGGGGGTACCTGCGACTCAAACAAGTACTGAGGCTGAAGAGACTGCGACGACGGTACATTTTCCGCAACCGTAGGCGTCTTGCCATTGATTATGCAGAGGAGTTCTGGCGCAGAAAAGCCAGGCGCACAGAATCATGGGTGCTCCTAAAGAATCACATGCGGTATATGCGAACAAAACTACGAGGAGGTCAGTTCCATCCCATGGTCAGAGTCAAGCCTGTGATAGATGATGACAGCTACACTACAGAACGGAACATGGGGAGTTCATGTGAGTTGCGAGGACTGGCTGTAGGCTAGCAATTGGATGGATGAGGCGGGGTTTCAACAGGAATGACGGTACCGCAAAGTGCGGCTAGACAACAGGCCGCATAAGGCAAAGATCCAGACTTAGATTAAATTCAGTGTAAGGACAAGACAGCAGAACTGAGGCCGAGAGTCCAGAATTAACAGCACCTCATAAGTACCAGTATGCTGCTGGGAAGATGACACACAGTGCTAATAATGACAACACTTATATGGAGCTACCAGCCGAGACCAGGGGAGGGCACATCGAGAACGGCTAGGGGCTTGACAGGAGCCGGCATATGGGCTAGAGGCGAGTGTGGGGGCAAAGATTGGCCGGGAGCACATTGGCTTGGTGTGACTAGTGTTGGCTCCATAGAACTATACATACATACACAGCTACATGGCTATGTACGTACAGCTACTTGAAAAAGTACCAGTGTGTCGATATTTACAATGTATGCATGTAGCATGTATTGCATCGATGTATGTACATGGGACTCGGGCTTCGGTAAAGCGAGATATTGTGACAAAGGCAGCTTAGGGAAGCTCTCCAAGATCAGACCCACTTCATACCTTCTTCCAAATCCTACAGCTAACGGCAGGATGGAAAGGCTTGCCGCAATCAATGAGGAGCAATGAATGAAAGAGGCATGTGTGTATGTACCTAGGTAGTTAACCAGCTATAACTACACATGTAGCTATGCACATTTGTTCATTCATTCATACACACACAGATCGGTACAAATGTACATGAATTTGTTGGCTTAAGCATAGGCAGCGAGTTATTTCTTCTTTTGGCTGTGCACTGCGTCTATTGGCTGAGTGGGTGTGGCGGTCATTCGTGGCTGCCATCAGTCAGCAACGCTAAGCCAAAGGGCCAAAGGAACCAGAAACAAAGAAGCCTACCTGACAAGTGAACGAATGGGTGAGTGAATAAAAGACACAGGTACAGGTACATACACACTTGTAAAACGCCACGCGCTTTTGTCGCAAAAAACGGGGCGCGAGCCTACGTCAACCCCGTTTTTACTGGGCCAAGCTGACGGAAATTGTGGGGCATGATGCCAGAAAGACCCCACTATGCCCTCTTTTCTCCCACGCTTTTGCTCTGCTCGCAGTTTTCTCCGCCTCGGCCTCTGTGACATCTTCGCGCTCGCGTCCTCAAAGAACCAAAGCATCCCGCCCATATAGTTGGGCATTTTATATCGTGGAGGCGCACTCCTGGGAACAGTGGCTTTTTGACAGCCTGCTATCCACAACGCCGATATCCGATACCCGAGAGCCGCCAGGCTTTGCCCGCGCCTACATTATCAAAACTGTTGCGAGGCGCTCAGGGTTACCCGGTCACGTGGTCTCGGACACATAACCAACATAGGCCAAATGATTGGTGAACCCCTCCCCTCAATGTGACTCATGGAGTGGGTCTAACTGAACCTAGCTCGTACCTATATAAAGGGTACAAGCAGGTACTTAGAAGATGTGGACTTGGAAGTTTTTCTCCTCATCGCGATTTTGCTAGCTTCAGTTTATTTGCTTATAATATATACTTTCATTAACTTCTACAGGTTATGAGCCTGCGTTTTTCCTGAAAACCGCAACGTTTATCTCTCACTTCGTCCAAGCCCTGCCCGACCGGTAATGCCCATCACCAGAGCCGAAGCGCAGAGATTACTTCTTTCACAGCACGCCAACTCCGAAGCAGGCGCTGCTATTTCAAGCTCTCAGGCTCCCCCAGCGGCACCGTCTGACCTTCCATCGTCGTCTTCCGATTCTGAAGACCCCAACGACCAACCGGGCGACGCACACTCCTCAGGAGACAGCCTCGCTGACATCACCATCTGTCAGTCAACCAAGATGGTCCCACAACCTTCCACGGCGGTTCCCGATTCCGCCTCCGCAGACATGGCGGAAACAATCGAACAGTTGAGGCTCCAAGTTGAGCTTCTCACCGCGGCCAAGTATCAAGCTGATCAGGCCAAGGACGCTCTGGATCTAGAGCGTCAAGAACGTAGTGACCGAGCCTCTAAGGTCACTATGGAAATCCTCGAACGCAAGAACTGGTCTTTCTTCATCTCTGGCGAGGCTATTCTCTCTGGCCCCAGAAACTGGTCGAACTGGCACGGTTCTGTTGTTCGGTCTCTTTGGGAGCTCCGCTTGCGCGTTGAGGATGTGCAGCTGGTCCACGAGGAAGTCCACGAGCGACTTTTGATCCTGTTGAGATCCACTGTCTCCCAGGATCTCCTATCCAAACTCGGGGACATTTATGACTTCGCCGAGGCTGTAGAGGTTCTTCGGAACGAGACCGCTGGCAGGATGTCCCAGAGCCAGGAAATCTTCGACGAGAAGTTTCGGAGGTTTCGCTTCCTACCTGGAGAGAACCTACACAAGATGGTTCTCCGGTCCGAGGACCTTGCTGCCGAGGCCACCTCCCTCGGGGTCTCCCTCACGCCACAGAAAAAGCGGTCTGACCTGGTGTCTGTCGTCCTCCAATATTTCCCCGAGCTGGCCAGCTCGCTCTGCGACAGGAGCAACTGGTTTGATGTAATCAGCCACCTAAATTACATGGGAACAATAGCTCACTACGCCAAAGCTCCCATCCCTGTTCAGGCCCCCAGAAAGGCCGCATCCTCCAACACAGCACGCAAAAAGGGAGGATGCTACAATTGCGAAGAGTTTGGTCACCACTCCAACAACTGCACCAAGAAGCGCGACGTTCGCAAGATCGAAGCGCGGATGGAGGCAAAGAGGGCGGCCCATGCAAAACGCAACAGGTCTTCTGGGGACACATCCCTCAACGTCATGGGAGAAGATAACACTATTTGTGAGTATACAAAGGTTGACTCCGTTCAACACCTCCTCACGCAATTCTCCAACCATGTCATTGCCCCATCATGCTCCACCAACAACCCTCCTACCAAGAATCCAGAAACTAACTCATCCAATGACAGATGCTTAGACTGGCTGGCTGACACCGGAGCTTCGACGCATGTTGTGCGGTGTGAGGAGGATTTTGCTTCTGGTAGTGTAGTGGATGTTAATATACGTGTAGCAACCGGCAATGGTTTGGTGACTGCCCACAAGAAAGGCAAAGTTGTGATACTTCTCCAAGAGTCTAACATGACAATCAATCTGGATGACGTTCTTTTAATACCAAGTGCCCCCATCAACATCTTTTCTGTGCCAAGATGGGACGAGCGCAAAGGCATTCTGTGCGGGCGCAAACTTATCATCAACAAAAGAATCGTTGCTACTCTCGACGAGAAATTCAAGTTTCAACCAAGGGTAATTTCAGCTTCTTGGCCGGCATCTAAAAACCCCAACCCTGCCGATATAGTCGTAGCCAATCTCGAGGCTCAAGAACCAGCCGATGCTCTTTACCAAGTTACCACTTACCACCCCGATGTTCCCCAAGATTTGCCGGCTACCCTCACAAAAGGGCAATTGACTCGGGTCATGCATGCTCGCTGCGGACACATAAGCGATGCCTCACTGATAAAGACAATCGCTAATACGCGCGGGTCCCTAATTGATAATCCAAGGTTTTCTGAGTCCTGGGCTTGTCAGGTTTGTTTGAAGGCCAAGTCTATTCGCTTCTCCCCTCAAGATGAACGCCCTCCAGTTTATGCAGTAATGGATTGCATTCACATAGATGTAGCCAACACCGGATGGACTTCAATCAACGACTGCAAGTACTTTGTCGTATTTACTGATGAGTTCACAAAATACAGCAATGCAGTTCCTATCCCGAAGGTCACCAAGAAAGCTGGTGACATCATAATAGAGAAACTGAAGGTGTGGGCCAACCAAACCGGACGCAAACCAGTCAAGCTGATGCTAGACAACGGTACAGATGTCAACATCAACAAGGTCAAAACTTGGGCTTCCCACAATGGAATCGTAGTGATCACTTCACCACCGTACTCCCCAGCGCACAACGGTACCGCCGAACGCACAGTGCAAGAGGTGATCAAGAGAATGCGGGTAGCCATTGCCGACGGCCTTCCACCCGACTGCTGGGACGTAGCTCTACCGTCCATTATCGACAAGATTAACACGGTTGTACCTCAGAACAGCGATACCTCAGCCACACGTAGATGGGACTGTGAAATTGCTCGGCTGGCCAACCGGGAGCCACCACCAGTCCCAAGCATCGGCCATTGGCGTCCACTAGGAACCAGGTGCTTCGTTAAGCTATCAGATGCAGAGGCCGCTAGACTACACATCCCGAAGATCAACCCAGAAGGACTTGAGGCTATTGTCATAGGACACGAAGGTACGCACGTCTATATCGTGTATTTCGAAGCTTGGGGTAAAATACACAAAACGTCCGACATGAGAATGACTGAGAAAATCCCCGAAATCACCGCAAGCCTCGTCTCTCGCCCCATGGGAACACTCCGTCCCACAAAGAAAGAGCTGAGACCCAACCCCTCCCATGCCAGCTCCGGCGGAAAGAACATATTCTCCTCTAGCATGTACGACAAAGACGAAATTGTGGCAGTCATTTCCAACGATCATCCCCATGCCGAGTTCCTATACACCATGGCCACATACTCGGAACCGAATTCCCCCCAACAAGCTATAGGCATGAGCAACAAATGGGCTCTAGCTATAGACAAAGAGATTGAGGCCATGCTTTCATATAACGTATTCGAGTTCGTCGAGAAACCCCACGGGCAGAGACTCATCGGTCTTCGATGGGTCTTCAAGATCAAGACCGACGGCAGATACAAGGCGCGCCTTGTCGCACGAGGTGACATGCAACGAGAAGGAATCGACTATGGTGAAACTTTCGCGTCGACTGCTCATTCTGATTCCTGGAGGATCCTCATAGCGACAGCAACAATGAAAGGACGCGTCCTGAGACAGTTCGACATCACTGCCGCCTACCTCCATGGTATCGTTCAGGAGGACGTCTACCTTTCCGCCCCAAGGGAGCTACGCGACTACTTTGACAGACATCCACAGCTCGCCGAACAATTTGGCTACAAACCAGGCATGGTGATAAAGTTGAATCGCACCTTGTATGGGCTCAAGCAGAGTGGCCACGAGTGGCAAAAGGTCTTAAAAGAGTATCTCATATCTCTCGGTTTTAAGCAAGTCCCATGCGATCCTGCCACCTACAGACACGACGGCATGGACGTGAATGTGTGCACACACATCGATGACTGCCTTTACGACGGACCAGACGAAGCTACCGTTAAGAGGTTCGAGGCGCAACTCTTGGACAGATTTCACGGTCAACTCACCGAGGTACCGAAATGGCTGTTAGGAATCAGGCTAGCTTTCAACCCCAACTCTGTCACACTTGATCAGATCCATCTGATAGACAGTATCCTGGAGGAGGCCGGTATGTCAGCATGCCAACCCATAGATACACCCGCTCCCCTGCCCATGTCCAACCCGTGGCAGCAGAGACCCGATGATCCCCTCGACGTCGCCATGGACAAAGTCTCAGCGAGCAGATATCGGCGCCTGGTAGGGCGCCTGATGTACGTGCGCGTTATGACTAGACCCGACATTGCAGTCGCAGTAGGTCTTCTAGCGTCCGCCTTTAACAAACCTAGACTTTCGCACGGCAAACTCCTAAGCCATCTACTACGATACATGAGCGCTACGAAGACTTTGAGGATCACGTACACAGCCCCAGCAAAGCTTTCAAAAGGTCCCATCAAGGCGTACGTTTACTCAGACGCCACTTGGGTAGATGGACCCGATGCCAAATCTACCTCCGGCTACCTGATTTACCTTGCGGGCGGTCCTGTCCTTTGGGGATCCAAGCGCCAAACTGTGATAGCTAAAAGTACTCACGAAGCCGAGACAGTCGCGATGTCCGACGCCACGTCAGCAGCTTCCTACGTGAAAGCCTTTGCGGCCCATATAGGCCACGATATAGAGCTCGTCGGTCACGCTGACAACAAGGGAGCTCTAATCACAGCAAATCGACCCGACTCCACCTCAAGAGCCTCTAGACACTTCACGGCCGACCATTTCTACGTCCGTGACAAAGTGGCCGACGGAACGATCTCTCTCAAGTATGTGGACACTAAGCACCAGATCGCTGATGCCCTGACCAAGCCGCTGTCTGCCCCCCTAGTCGACAAGTACAACAGCGTGTTGTTCGGCGGAGTCGACCCCGACACCCCACCTCATGAAGCTGTTATCGTGGCAGATGGTTCTACCGTTGGTAGAAGGGGGGGTGTTGCGAGGCGCTCAGGGTTACCCGGTCACGTGGTCTCGGACACATAACCAACATAGGCCAAATGATTGGTGAACCCCTCCCCTCAATGTGACTCATGGAGTGGGTCTAACTGAACCTAGCTCGTACCTATATAAAGGGTACAAGCAGGTACTTAGAAGATGTGGACTTGGAAGTTTTTCTCCTCATCGCGATTTTGCTAGCTTCAGTTTATTTGCTTATAATATATACTTTCATTAACTTCTACAAAAACCCCCCCAGGGAAAAAAAACGCATGCTCGCTCTTTGTCCCACCCTCAACCCTACACTGGCCTCATTCATTGATTGCACAAAAGTATACAGGCTCCACTTTATCTGACCTTGTCGCGTGAGCCATGCAAGGTGCGAGCTAACAACAATAACAACAACAACAACAACCAGTCCTGTCATACCATGCCATGCCGGATCTATCAGCTAGGGCTCCTAGTGCTATAGTGCTAGTCCTCCTAGTGTAGCACTCAAATCTCCAGGGAAATGGGATAGATAGCATGGGCTGCCGCTATTATATAGCTATATTTTTTTCTTTGTTTTGTCACCTCTTTCACTTCAAAGTCCCACTCCCGCCCAGTCCTCCTGCATTGGCCGGCCCCCCTTCTTTGCTTCAGGGCCTGTTGTGTTGGCGTGTCAAAACCAGCCCAACACTTAGTGCTGGCTCTTTGCCTCGTCCGATATTTGCAGCCGCTATGATTCTGTTGGTTTGGGAGGGATCAGGGTCGAGTCAAAAGAAACAACCGCCTTTGGCCACGAGAACCTGGCCGCCTGAAAAAAAAAGAAACAAAAAAGAAAACAAAACCATAAATGGATCAAGAATAGTTTTGACGTTTTCTTGTGCTACATAACTAATATTTCCGCACTGAGTAAGTTGTCATAGCTGCTGCCATCTCTAATTCGCTATCATAGTTATCTCTTTTCGCTGTGCTGTGCTGCCGTAGCACGCCCGCTACCTTCTTGTCTGTCGCCCATTGTATCATGCTACACAAAGCAAGTGATGATAACACAGATGCGTCGTTACAACATAATCTAACCACTAAGCTCCTCCCCCTAGACACCATCACTCAAAAGTTGACGTGCTTTATGCTCCAGTAACCATGGCCTCCGAAACACGCAGCAATGACTCGGCATCGCCAGCCCCACGCCCGTTCCGGCGCCGCATGCGAATGATCAACAGCTGTTTCGAATGTCGCCGACGCAAGCAGAAGTGTAGTAAAGACCAACCTTGTGAAAAGTGCATCGACTTTGGCCGAGAATGCATTTACCTCTCGCGCGAACTGGATGACGCCGGCAAGCAGCGCTTCAATGACATGAAAAACAAGGTCGGGTCTTTGGAGCGTGCTCTGGAACGTAATATTGCCCTCACATCGGCAGCTTCAAAGCCCCCCGCTGATCTTGTCATTGACTCTGTGGGCTATGAAGAAGGCTATGAGGTTCAAGTCCAACCGGGGGACATGTTGACTTCGGAGACCATAGCGAACATGCACCAAGACGAATCTTGTGCCGATTTGGTCGATGCCGTGCTACGTATGGACCGCGTCCACCTTCATGTTCGAACAGAAGCCTTGATGCTTGCCAGATTCACCTCGGATGTAAGCATGCGCCACCCGCACTTTGAAAAACCAACAAACCATCCTCTGAATACGAATATTGCGGCTGATAAGATGATGGAAATGCAGAATCTCCACCCCAAAGACCTTAAGGGTCTTATTGCCGCCGCCTCGGAGAGGAGTAAACTACCGGGCTTCATGCAATTCTCTGCGGACTGTATCATGCCTTTCTCTGGCCAAATCCTTAGTCCAAGTAGCGAAAACGCTACTCTTAAAACATGGTTACCCAGCCGGGACGAAGCAGATCGGTTGGTAACACGATACTTCCGCTCGGTACACTTGCTTTGCCCGTGTCTCGACCAATGCGATTTTGACAGAACTTACAACACATTCTGGGACAATATCAACCAAAGTATCGAACCTTCTCCTAGAGCATACTGCTGGGTATTTGCCGTCTTGTTTGCCGCCGCTGTGTCCCTATCGAAAACTGTTTATCCCCTCGACATGGGCAAATATCCAGACACATCTGACGTACAGCGGTACAAAACGGCAATTGAGATTGCGCTTTGTCGTTCTGAGTTTCTTCGAGGGACAAGCTTTGCTGTGTTTCAAGCCTATGTTGTTTATCTGGTGAGTTGAGAAATGTTGTCTATGGCGGGGACTATTTCCTATGGGGGCCTTGGCTTTTGCTAATAGTATATACAGCTGGCAATTGTGCGCACCGAAATTTCCCGAGCACACTCTATATCCATTGGGACCGCTCTCCGAATAGCCGAGTGCATGGGCCTAGGAAAAGACGGCGAGTATTTCAACTTGACGCCCATGGAAATTCAGTTACGGCGTCTTGTCTGGTATCAACTATGTTTCATGGATATCCGAACCTCCGAAGCTCAAGGACCAAGGCCATACTTGCGACGCGATGACTTCAACACAAAGCTCCCAGTTAATATTGAAAACGAGTACCTTGCGAATGCCGATGTTATGCCAAAGTCGACCGAACGATGGACGCCCATGACACTCTCTTTAATACGCTTTGAAATTAACGAAGTTGCTCGGGCTATCTGGGCTGATAGACAAAAGCCTGAAACTCGAAGGGCGACAATCACTGAGATGCTTTCTCGGGTAGATGAGTTTTGGAAACAAATCGTTTCCAAGTATGATCATCTGATGGATCTTAGTATACCTAGCCAAAAGTATACTCGGCTCGCCTACCATCTACAGATGTATCGGCTCTATGTTCTCGTTTTGATGCGATACAACACCCATCATTCTATCGGTCTCCCAGCTAAACTCAACTCGGTTCTTGTCAGGGCATGTATTATGATTTGTGAACTCACAATGCAGCTCGATACCGACGAAATGTTTGCAGAGTGGAAGTGGTATTTCGGTGCTTATACCCAGTATCAGCCAGCCCTTGTTCTTGCACGTGAAATTTACGACAACCCAAACTCTTCCGAGGCTGATCGCATCTGGGTATGTCTTGATCATTGTTTTGTCACTAGCCCGTCAGACTCACGCGAGAGAAAGATCGAGCTTATCATGTCTGGTATCGTCACTAAGCTGCACATCTATCGCACACTACGCATGCCTGCGTGGACTACCCGCTCTCGCCAAGCACAAATGCAAAATGGGAGAGGAAAGAAAGATAAGGAGAATGAGAGTCATGGGACTACCCCTCAGAAGAGCAGCTCTCAACAAGACAGTCAAACGCCGGTGCCTGTATTAGGATCGAATCCTGGACCGCAACTTTTGGACAACAGGACTCCCGGTGTGTATTCAAGCTCAATGCCATCATCAATGTCTCGAGTTGCTCGAAGTGATACTCCGGGCACGGAAATATGGCAGCAGCCCGCAGCACCATCATTTTTTCAGCATCCGTTGTCAGAACCGCGACCTAACGCGCTTACAAGCGAACCGGCAGCTCTTATGGACATTGACTGGGTAAGATTTAATATTTGCTTCTTTGTTTCTACATGCCTTGAATCTACGAAAAGAACACCAGCCGACTAATGACGCAATGATGCCATAGGATACCATCAACAACATCTTCCAACAGGACCCAAACACGGGCGAACTCATTCTCGTTGGTTACCGCGACATGAGCTTGTCTACATCACTTCACAGCTAAAGATGAACTGCCAAAGGCTTACTCAATTTTTCCCCGTACTATATATCGACTTCATGTCTAAGACAGCGAACAGTCAGACATACTACACATATGCTACATACATGACAAGAATCATCCCTTGGCCTTCTAAACCCTTCAGAAGCTTTATAAGGCACTCACATTATCACTCGATTTTGAATCATTCGCGAGACATCAGGTCAAATCTAACACAAGGAAAATAGAACATGAATGAGAACAGTTTATTATAAAATAAAAGTAGGAAATAAGAAAAAAGGAAGTCGTAATCGTCATGAAAAGGAACAACACCAAAGAAGAAAACTTGAATGAAAGCAAATGCGCGCCCGCCTTATTACAAGAAAGAGTAGAGAAAAAGAGTCGCAGTAAAACAGACAGATAGGTATCCAAGAAGAAAAAGATGAAAATCAAGGAAAAAAAATAACAATTGCTTTGAAAGCTCAGTAAAGATAAAAGAGGAGAGGGCTAAAAGGCAGGGAATCAAGGCTGCGATGATGGTGCCACGCAGTCATGATCCACGGCTAAGCGAGAACTCCCACTTACGTGTGTATGTGTGCGGTTATTCAAGGCTTGGAAGAAAGAAAAAAAAAGAGGCCATGCTAAGCAATGACATGGCACCGCAGCAAGCCAATATCAACCAAGCGAACAACAAAGAAACAAAGCCGTTGGTGACGGCAACGTGAGATTGTCGGTTTTTTTTTGTGGGGAATCAGCGTTCCCCTTTCCCTTGGAAGAAAAGTAGGAAGTGGGGGAGAAGAGAAGAGTGAGAGGGGAGAGCGAAAAGAAAGAAAAAAATACGCCGCAGAGAAAGGAAAAACGTATAAAGAGATGCGCATGTAGTCGTGGACCGTGGTTCGATGCATGTAAGCCCGGCAGAGTTGAGGCACACAAGGTGGCGAGAGAAGAGGAGGAGGATAAATGGCGGTGAGTTGAAAGTGTATGCATACGATATATGCAGGTTTAATAGGAGAGGACGCGCAAAAAAAGAAAAACTCGCCCCCCAAAAAAAAAGCAAAAAAACTTTTTTTCGCAAAGAAAAAAAAATAGCCGAAAATCGAGAAGAGACCAAAAACGGGACGTAGGCCCGAGGTGACTGGGAGCACCGTAAAACAAAGAAGCGAGAAATAAACCAAGTCCAGGGTAATTCGCTCAGGCGCTGGCCAGTGAATCGTCTGGCGGCATCTGGCTATGCATAGAAACACCGCCGTTGTCGCTAGACTGGGCCGTGCTGGTAGAGCCCTTGCGCGGCTGAGATAGAATGACCTGAGCGGGGAAAACGACAATTTCGTCGTCGCCCTCGCCAGCGTCATTGGCCTTCTTGACCACCAGAGGGAACAAGACCATGCGAACAGTGGCACCACGCGCCTCGGCCTGTGCGGCGGTTTCAGAGACCTTAGCACTGTTGACGATGTGCATGGTCGAGGCGCGGAAGGGCACGGGCTCAATGAGTTCTCCCTCGGTGTCATACTCGGGTTGAGGAGGCGGGAGCATCTTATACTCGGCCTTTTGTCTGCGCATCTCCATTGACAGGTCAACAGCTTCGTGCATGACACGACGAAGCTGGGTCTGGATTTGGGCCTGGAGGTTTTGAGGAGGAGGCAGCAGAGCAGACAAAGTAAGGAGAATGGCCTGTACGACGGCCTCGGCGTCTTGGTGACGCTGCTTCCGGAAGTTTTCGCGGCGCGAAAGTAGAGTCAGAGTTATAGCACGCCATTGGCGCACGGCGGCAGGAGGGCCGATCTCACTAAGGTGCTTCTCCAGCTGCTTCAGCTTACCGCGCTGCTCACGATCCATACCAAAGAGGAAGCGGGTAAAGACAAACTCCCAGACCATGTTCATGGTAACTGACATGAAGACGTCCCGACGCTTTACACGATCGCGCAGATAGTGGTCGACGTTGGTGCCATCAAGGACGGAATTGTCAAGGCGGTCGAGAATCTTTTCGTCGTGGATGTGAACGGTAGGGCGGCAAACGTGCATGTCGGAGAACTTGGAGAAGCGCAGAACCCATTGTTGGATATGCTGGAACAGAGCGTTGCAGCGGGTGTCAAAGTGGTCCTCGTTAAAGATGTGTAGGTAGGTTTCAGGGGCACCGGCGCCAGCCAGGATCTGAGCTTGCAGTTCGCGAATGCGGGCACGCGACTCTTCAAGCTGAGTACGTAGCTTTGCAATCTCATGGTCTCGTTCTAGGATGGCCTTGTCGACGTCTTCATGGATGGCACGGCTGCGTTCGATCTCGCGGGTGGCTTCGTTGTTCTTGGCAGAAAGCTCATTATTGGCATGATTGAGACCCGAGTTGACTTCGCGAATGCGGGAAAGCTCCTTGCGAACTTGGATGAGGTGGTGTTTAAGATTGTCGATCTCGGCGTTGCGTTCGGTAAGTACGGCAGCAGCCTGTCTTGCGATGCCGACCTCAAAGTTTTGGCGCTCTTCCATGAGCACCTGGTTCTCCTCGAGCAGCTGGTCGACGCGGTTCGTGAGCTCAATAACCTGCATACTCTGACGGCGGCGCATCGAGTGCGGGCGCACGGAAGAGATGGGAGACCCGATCTGGGCATCGCCCAGTCCCTCCTGGAAGTGGTGGTAGCTAGTTAGCATCATTTTCGCGACGGCAGAGGCAAACTGAATGTGACGGGCCAAAGCGGGGAATGAATGGCTACGTTCGGCCGGAATGGGAACAAGACAATGGAAAAGGTCGCAGAAAAACAAAGGAGGATGGCGATGTGGCAGGCTTGGAATGGGTGCAAGTTGGAGCGCATGGCTAAGGGAGAAAGACAAAGAGGGCAGAGGCGAAGCCTGGGGACTCTGGCGGCCTGGTAAATCAGGGTGGCTGGGGCCGTGGGTGAGCCTGGGGTTGGGGCAGGAGCGATGGCAGCTTGCGCAGCTCTGAATGGACAGTCGCTTGAACCTCGGGTAAATGGGAAATGAAGTGGGGCTTCGCGGTCGCGTCAAAGAAGAAATAGTGGGGCGGACTTACATAGCATTCGGGATCGGGCTCTTCCTGCGTGGCTTCTTTCGCTCGCACGCGGCCCTCGTTGGCGATCGGTTCGGCCTCAAGCCCGGCCAGCTTGCCTGACTGGAGCTGAGACCGGAAATCTTCCACCTTCTCGGCGTTTTCACTGGTCAGCGTCAGATCGTTGTGGCTCTGGCTGCTTCGTAGGCCCGCAGCAAGCCGGCGATCAGTGCGTCGTAGACGCAGGGATCTGGTAGTCATAAAGCTGCCCGGCGAATCAGGGCGCGGCGCCAGGGGTGGCGTTGATTGGCGAGCTAGGCTTGTGTTTGAGAGTGAGCGGCGTGCGGTGGGCAGCTGCCCCGCGCTGGAGCTCGTGGTTATGCCAACTCCGGGCAGCGCTGTCGTTGCACTGCGGCCGAGTGGCCGCGGTGTAAAGGTGTCATACACACTGCGGGCCGAGGTCGGCGCAGACGAGCTTGTTGGCTTTTTGCTAGGTGAGTCAAGAGCCGCAGTCTCGGGTTCAGGTGAAGCAACACGTTGGTTGAAACTCAAAAGGCGCTTGGTAGGGTCTGACAAGGGAATTTCACTGCTCTTCTGGGGTTCGGTATTGTTCTGGTTGGGCGATGGTTCGCGGAGAGTAGGCGTGCGCCTTAGCGGAGAATCGCGGAACGTGCGTTCTTGGAAAGGCGAGTGTTGTAGCTTCTTCTCTGGGTCGCGATACATGGAATTTCGTGGGCGGGGGCTGGCCAGTCGGGTAATCGGGTCTGGCGTGACAGAACCCCGGCGGGCAGCAACGCTTTGTTCGCGGAGTGGGCTTTCCTCGCCAAGTGAAGAACGGGCACCGCGTAAAGCCGGACTGCCGGTCATAGAACGGTCAAAGGGGGAAGCCGGCCGGTTTAACGAGTAGCGCGAGCTTCTTCTCGGCGTTAGGGCCCCAGGGACAGCACCAGTCGAGGGCTCCTTGGGGTCTTCTTTAAGGGGCGGGAGTGTGTGAGAAACGGATCGCGTTGGTGATTTTGTGCTGGACGTGTCCTCCCAGTCTGGTGCGGTGCTGCTGGAGATATCCGGGTTCTCGTCGCAAATGCTGCCATCTCGGAGGTCAAGATGGCTGGGGATTGTGCGCAACTTGTCATTTTCTCTCTGAGATACACGCTCAGCAGCAGCAACTGAGGGAGACATGGCCGCCTCCCAACTTCGCGTGTTGTCGTGGTCAAGTGGTAACGGACTCTCGACTCTCTTAATCACATCCTGAGCGCGGCCTTGGGCCTTCAGACGCGCAATTAAATCCTTCGCACAGCTCAACTGCATCTCCTCCTTCTTCTTCAACTCCTCCTCGCTGCTCATCTTCTTAATCTCTCCCATCATATCCTCTTCATCATCTCCATTAATCTTCAATTTGTCTGATGACAGACTGCGGTTACTGGCAGAACGAGCAAGGCTGCCAGTTCCGGTCTTTTCTTTTTCATTGGTAGGCTGACTTTCAAACTTGCTTGCAAGGCTTGCAACACCACCCGAGAGTGACGAGGAAAGTGTGGCAATCTCAGCGGCACGTAACAGGGATGACTGTCGCCAGGTTACTGTCTTTCCGGCCTGCTCAATTTCAAGGCTACGGTTGGAAATTGTACTGCCAGTTCTTCTAAGTCTGAGATAGTTCTCAGGTGCTGTGCTAGAGCTGGCGTCGTGCGTTTGACGGGGCTTCTCGCCTTCAGGGTTTCTCAAGCTGTGGAGGTAGGCTTGCTGGCGAGAGGCAGGCCGAGTAAGAGAAGGCGATGGAGTCCTTGGGCACAGATCAGGAACCTTGAGTGGCATACGAGAAACCAAAGGCTTGTCGGATTGCGAAGCTTTGAGGTTCTTGTTATTCCACCAGTGCGATTCACCAGCCGTGTAGGCTGCTCCAGAGTCCGATTCTGAGATCTCGGTCAAGAACGAGAGGTTGGCAGCAGGGTCCTTCTGAGGGTATCCAGAGCTCTCTGAAACGCCGTCGTCATCATAATCCGGAAGAACAGAGAAGGCACCATCATTCAGACGTGGCGGTGATGATGGGTAATCAGAGAGCACAGACTCTGCACTTTTGAATTTGTCACGAGAGCGAAGCATTCTGGCGTTGGTCCCGCTGGACGTAGCAGATTCTTCATTGGCAGGAGGCGGAGGGGTTGTGCATGTAGTTGATGGCTCTGGAACCTCGACCACAGACTCCGAGTCTATGCGCAAACTCCGGCGGGCGCGAGATCGCCTCTTGTTGTTGCGCTTGGTATAGAAAGAAGAAAAGTCCAAATCTTCGTCATGTTCGTTGAGCTCCAAGACGGGAGACATCGGGGTATAAGCGAATGATGGCTCAGTAATGGACTGCCCGATGGTAGACATTTCAGGTACAGAGGTTTCTCCGATTTCAGACATGGGGGCAAGCTCTGAGATGGCATCATTGGGAGCAGTCACGGTCTTGTGCCCCTTATTAGGAGAGGAAGGGGCTGAATTTTGTCTGACATGCTTTTCCAAGGCTTCGACTGTTAGCTTTGCAGGTTCTTCGACGCTCTCAGTATCGAGCTTTGGGAGTCTTCGGCTTCGGCGCTTCTTTCTAGCCGCAGTGCTTGCTTCATCGTCAGAAGCTTCGTTCAAGATGACGGCTTTAGTATTGTCAGTAGAAGGCTGAAACTCGGGTGACTTCGATTTTTCAGTGGAAATCTCAACAGTCTCATCTTGGTTGCTCGGTGAAGCATCAGTTCCACGCTTGACAGCTTCGCCAGACTTCAACTCGTCAACTTCGTGGGTTGTTGCATCATTGTCGGGAATAGAAGATTCGAGGTCTCGGCCAAAGCTCCACAGGGAAGAAAACCATGTAGAGGGGCCGCTAGTTCTCATTGTCGAAGACTTTTCATTGGAAGATAAAGCAGTAGAATTGCGAACAGAATCCTTGGTTTGTTCCAAGATGGCATCAAAGGTTGGGGCAGGAGGAGTAGTCACGGTTTCGGATGTAGGAAGCTGCATGACAATGTCCGTTTCCATCTTCGGGGTTTCGGGGACAACCAAAGGTAAAGTTTCCACAGGTTCGTCGCTCTGAGCACCCTCTACCTTGAGCTGGCGCGCAGTTGGCAGACCAAGGCGGCCTCTTGAATCAGTGGGTGAAGTGACGAAAACCTCTTTTAAAACATCAGTACCAGGGGCGTCGGTGCTCACACGTGAGCGAGACCGAGAGCGAGATCGGGACCTGTTTCTTCGTTGTCTGTATGCATTGGGCTTCGGCATCCAAGAGTCGTTGACATACTCCGACGCAGAGATTTTCTTGTGCCCTTCAGAACCTTCATCCAAAGGATCCGGTGTATGAGAACGAGACGTAGATGGGGTGGGCTCCTTCACAGTCAAAAGAACAGGAGGTAAGGGCTCTTTGGGGGCCTTCTCGACGGAGGGGTCAGTAGCAGAGTTGGCAGTTATAGCGGCGGCCGCCGCAGTAGCTGCTGCAGTTAGCGCTGCAACAGAAATGCGTGGTACGGCAGCTTCGCGGCCGAGAGGTTGTGCAAAAGAATCGGCAACGATGGAAGTTGGTGCAGAGAACGAGATGCTATCGTCGAGAAAGTGATCGTCGAAACTAGGCTCATTGAGCTCACTGAAAATGGTCGATTCAGGGCCAAGTCGTGGAGTCTTAGGAAGTTCAGACTGGGAAATTGTCGGCCGAGCAATGGTAGTGCTACTCTCAGGCTGGTCTAGGGGCAGCGGAGAAGCTTCTAGCAAGAGAGTCCCATCGTTCGTAGTTTCATTGTCATTGGTGACTTCTGTGGCAGCACCGGCTGGAGGGACAAGATCTGTAGTTTCGGAGGGATCAACGGGCTTGACAACGACGGTAGAATTCTCGGGCTCCGTGACGACATCCATCTCTGTACTAGCATGGACCTCGGTGATAGGCGCTTGGTCAATAGAGTTGGAGGTTTCGACAACAACAGCAACTTCGGGGGCAGGAGTCGACTCGGCGGTAAGAGAAGATGAAAGAGCGCGTGACTTGTTTCGCCTGTTCTTGCGTTTGCTGTTTTTACGAGGCATCCAATCATCACGAACGCCCTGGATCACATTCTGCTCTTTGGAAGCTTCGGCGGCAGACCGAGTGGCAGGTTCACTTAGTTCAGGAGATTGAACCGTACGTTGATCTTCAGATTTGGGAGTTTCCAGAGGCTGGACAACGATGGCCAAGTCGTCTACAATGTCGGCAGACTTGGAGGATTCAGTAAACTCTGGTTCAAGAGGTGCACTCAGCCGAGGAACGGGATCCACTTGGTTCGAAGTATCGAGAGCACGAGCCCATGGCATCGTACCAAACAGGCCTTGAGCAAACTCCTGTGATGGTACTAGAGTAGGCTCAGAAATGGTCTGGGCATCGGGGAATTGATCCACTTGGGCCTCCTCAGGGGCAGTCACCTCGTTGGTGGCAATAGATCTCTCGGTAGCTTTCAGTTCGTTCGGATCAGGAAGCTCTTCCAAGTCAGCAGGCTCTTTCACAGCAAGAGGCTCTGTTGCGGCAGTGACTTCGACAATTGTGGTAAAGTCCTCTGTGGCGTGAATTTCCTCAGTGAAAGTAGGATCATCGGTTGCAGAGAGTTGATCATCTGCATGAGAATCGGCAGCAATGGCAATGGTGGGAGGCTCCGTATCAGGCACAGTTATCTCGCAGAGTGATTCGCTCAAGGCAGGCTCCTCTTGAATAGCAGTCTCCTCCAGTGCCGCAGCTTCTTCGTTAACAAAATGCTCTTCTACATCAGTCGAAACAGGCTCCCCAGTAACGAACTCTTCAAGGGCAGGAGATTCGCTAGAAGAAAGATCGTCCTGAGCAACAAGTGGCTTTTCACCAGAAACCTCTTCTAGAACAAGGGGTTCAAGAGAAACAGTAGGCTCTTCGCTGGTAGGGTGCTTCTCTATGACCATAGAATCTTCATCATCAACAAGGTCATCGATGGGAGGAGGTTCTGTAGAAGCTAGCGGATCTTCAATAGCAGCAGCCTGAGTAAGAGCGAGTGACTCTTCTAGGACAAAAGGGACTTCAAAACAAGGCGTCTCGTTTGTAGAATCAGATTCACCAAGAGTAAGATGCTCGTTAGCAACTAAAAGCGCTTTAATAGTTGCAGCGTCTTCCGAAGGGAGAATGTTGTCGATGATAACGGAATCTTCAACGGCTTGGGTCTCTGATGGCAACAAGGATCCAATACCCTCAAGTCCTAGTTGTCTGTCAATTACCAAATTCTCTTCAACATCAGTAGAAGTATGGGTTATCTCTGGCTCGGCTTCCACGTTTGTATAAGTAGATTGGCTGGCGTCAGGCAAAGCATCCGTGCTAACTTGCGTATCGGAATAGTTCAAAATTAGATCAAGAGGCTGATCAGACAGCTCAGCTTCGAGATTAACGGAGACTGGTGACTCTTCGGTAGCAACTTCAAAGTTGTCTTCTGTGGGCTGTTCATCGATATGCAAGTCCTCGGCCGGCACGCCTCTCTCAAGAGATGAGCCAACTTCGCCACCTAGCCCCAACGCAAAAGTCGGGGTTTCGGTGTTCAAGTCTTCTTCGGCAACATCTTGAGCTTCGGTGACGTTTTCAGTCGGACCCAACTCCTTGAAATCGTCGGCGTCATGAGTAGAGTGATGATCGAGGGCCAATGCCAATGCCGCACCTTCGTCGCAGAGCTCCAGATCAGAGTCAGAGTCAGATTCCGATTCAGACTCAGAAGACTCAGATAGAGGTAAAGAGACAGAGAATTGGCCTTGAAGGTTCAACTGACGAAGGTCAACAGTGAAGTCTTGGGCAGGAAGCGTTTGAATGGGAGAGGTGTCTTTGATAACTTCGGTCTCAGCATCAGACTCATCATCACTTGGAATAGGAACATCCTCTGGTCGAAGTCCAACATCAGCGACCCATTCGGGCTCTTGGGCGACCTCGGTAGAATATGAGTTGTCTTTTTGGGTATCCTCTGAGATTTCAGCTTCGCGTTCGACCTTGATGCAAGACTCTTCAATTATTGGGGCAAGTTCAAGTGTTTGATCTTCAGGCAATGGAACAACTTTGGGATCAATACCGCGAGAGCCAACCTCCTGGGGAATAGACGTTACTTGAGAGAAAGATTGAGTTTCAAGTGTAGCTTTAGTCTTGACAATGTCTTCAAGTTCAGTTGCGATACTGGTTACAGGGCTAGGCTCAATCGCAAAAGCAACTTCGGTATCAAGGCCAGATTCAACTTTGAGAGCAACTTCGGAGGTACTTTCAGCGGAAGTTTCAAGAATTTCAAAACGCTGGGCGGTAGCTTCAATGGTAGGCTCAGCCTCAGCCTGAACCTCGACTACAAAGGAGTCATCAGAAATAACTTCAACTTCCGGAATCACCTCGGTCGTAGAAAGGACAAAACCCGTAGTCATGGCCTCAGAATCAACTTCAAGAGCGGACACAATCTCGCGACTTGCTTCAGTAGCAACCTCAGCCTCGGCAACAACATCAGACTCGTCATGATTCGGGGTAGCTTCAGTTTCGGGGGCAGCGTCGATAACAGTGCAGCCCCCTAAATCTGAAGGAGTTTCAGAAGAAATTTCCACTTCAGATACATTGTCAATCTGGATATGAGCCTGAACCTCGGGATCAACGTGGGCCTCCGAGCTAATCTGCACTACAGGGATAGTTGTCACATCAGAAGCAAGCTGTGTGTTGGCAATAGTCTCGGTCTCACGAGCAGTCGGAGTCTCAAGAACAGTGACAGCCTCAGGGATGGTTTCAATCTCAACAAAAGGGGGAGTTGTGGAAATAGACTCGGCCTGGGCCTCGGTGGCATCCTTGGGAGTATCTTCAGACGTCTCGACGAGACCATGAAGGTCAACCAGCGCCAGATCAGATTCAGTATCAGGCTTGAATTCTCGCTCAAGAGGTGCTTCCTCATCGATTGTCTGAACTGGCTCCTCTGCTTCAGCATCACTGTCGTCAGATTCTGGAAGAGGTTGCTCTGCAGCAACAGCAGGGTCGGTCAGAAGACACTCTGTCCCGATAAAAGAAGATGTAGCATTGATATCAACTTGAGATACCGCTTCCGAGGAGGTCAGATTGCTGACAGTCTTGGTATCCTTGGGGTCAGTTTCAACAGCATCAAGAGCCGGTATTTCAGCAGAGACTTCGACCACTTGAGTTAGGCTGCGATCAATTTGCTCGGTTTGCACTTCGCTTTGATGTTGAGTTTCGGGCTCCAGGATAGAAACAACAGAAGCAGTCGCAGTCGCATCAGAGACAGCAGCCTGGGTAGCTTCGCGAAGTTTCCGCTTCATCTCTCGTTGCCGCCTTCGGCGCTGACTGCGAGACAAGGTAGGCGAGCCAATGGTTTCGCTCGCGGCATCTTGGCTAGGGTTAGGAGATGTGACAGGAGACAAGACTTCGTCAACAGGGAGGACCTCGGTAGAAGGTACCTCAGTTGCCGGGGCAGCTGTTAGAGCCTTCACAACTAAAATAAGATCAGTTGTATTTTCAGATTCAGGGACAATCTGAGGTTCTTCCTGAGTTTCAAGAGCAGATGAGGCAGGAATATCATCGGTTGCCAGAATCTGGCCGAGATCGCGACTGACGGGAGAAGGTTCCGTAGCAGAAATACCAGTTTCGGGAATGAAAACCTCCACGGGCTTCAGCGAATCTTCACCATTGTTTTGGAAGTCGGACTCGAAGTCATCGGCTGGATCTTCAGGAAGGGGAATGGTCTTAGGGTAAATATTGGTATCAGGGACAGATGTAGAGACTTTGGAAAAAACCCCGAGAGTGAACTCATGGGTATCATTCTTAGTTTCCTCGTCGGACCCAAGAACGGTTTCCTTGGCTAAAGAAGCCTCAGGTTCGTTTGACAACTGAATTTCCAACTCGATCGGCTCCGGTTGAATGTACTCCTGAGCTACGGCCGATTCCTCATCCACGGCGGATTCCGCATCGGTAGCATATTCGGGTAGAGGGCCATCAACGATATGTTTGGGTGAAGCAGGGGTTGAAGGTTGGATATCAGCACCACTCAGAGTATTATCCAATGACTTCTCGATAATCTCCTGACTCGATGGATCTTCGACAGCTGGTTCGAAGGGTTGCTGCCGAGTAGGCGAGGTAACTTCGAGAGATTGATCGAGTTCACTTTCTTCGGCAACTTCAGGAGCTGGAAAAGTGACCGGGGAGGTTGGAGAGAATGAAGACTCAGCCTCTTGAGGGGCTTCAGGATTCGTAAAGGAAGATTTATATGGCGCAGATATTGGGGGCTCTTCAGTGAGAGGACTATCTCTAGTCTGGATAACAGGTGTAGCCTCCTCGTGAATAAGGGCCGAATCGCTGACTGCACGATTCAAGGCAGAAGTGTGTTCTTCAGCATCAACAAAGAGATCTTCAACAGAGGCAGGTTCATCCTCTATTGGGCTCTCTGGAAAAGGCACGTCACAGCCAATGAGGATCGAGTGTTCCTCGGGAATTTCAAGGGCAAGAGGCTTCTGAGGATATTCATCTACCAGAGAAACGTTGGCATCGCTACTAAGGGGAGTCTCGGGAGCGATCTGTTCGTCAACAGGATACTGCTCAATGATGTTAAGAGACACATCCGGGACTATGATATAGGTATGTAGGTTAGTAAAAAGAAGGAGAAAGCCTGGAGCAGCCACAAAGGAAAGCCAGGGGCAATATCATGGGGATACATGATTATGCCAACTCACCATTAAGGCTAGGGTCACCGCCTTCATGCGCTGGGTGATCCGGGGGGCCTGTGTGTTAAGGTTAGTATGTGTTATATGGCTTGGGTTTAAAAGGGTTGAGGGCAATGCAGTAGCGAGGGAGCGTGAGGAACTGAGGTTCTTCGAGTATACGTACTGGGTATATGCTCAGTGGCTTCATCTTCCACGGAGAGTAAGTTGGATGTGGTGCAGTTATGCGAGTGGTCTAGAGGCCCAATGGAGTCAGGGCAGGAGGAATGTGTGTGGCTTGCATCGACACTGTCATGATGCACGACAGCAGGTTGGGTATCAGCAAAAGTGGAGACAGTGGTAGCAGCAGCAGAGGTGGTGGGAGGACTGGTAGCAGGAGTCGGCTCATGTACATGTGCATATGCATTTGCATCTGCATGTCCAGCAACACGTGCAGGTGCATATTCATATGCAGACCCCTCCTCTGCACCGGCGTCAGGTTCCACTCCCGTCTTCTGCGGGGCTTCCTCTTGGTCACCCACTTGCTCCTCCTGCGGCTCCTGATCCTCACAACTTTCCCCTTGGCTCACTCCTTTAGATCGGACTTGTGGTTCGTGCATTAAAGCGGGCTCGATGTCAAAATCTTCCTTTCATATTAGTGTCATGGTTCTCATCATCTGCCCTTCATTCTTCCTACCCAACGAGCAGATTCGTGTAACCTACCAGTGCGAGTAGAGGCAGTCGCTGCATCAGCGGAATTATCGTGCTCGTCTTCTCTACCATTACTCTGAGATGCAGCCCGGGCTTGTGCTTTGTGGGCCTGTGCAGCTTTACGGCCCCTGAAGAAAACGTCAAAATTGTTATATCCATCACGTCCAACAGCCGTTTCGGGTTTCTCAGGAGCCGGCTCGACGTTCTTGGGCTCAGTAGGGTCTATAAAATTATGAATGGATTAGTATGGCACTCATTGTCGATTGATGGTAGCAGGTACCAATGAGAGTCTAAGGAGGTACACATACCCGAAGGACCTGCGGCAGCAGCGGCAGCAGCAGCAGCTTTAGCATGATTCTTAAGAAGGGCCTTGTGTCTCCAGTGGGCACTAAGAGCCTTAGCTTTGACAATTCCACCAGTCCAAGACCCAAGATCCAACGACGGTGTCTTCACTCTAATCGGATCGGCGTTGAAGTCGGGTTCGGAAAGGACAGGCTTAGTTGGAGGAGGGAAGACCGATCCATCATCCTCTTTGACAATGGGTGAATTGAACCGAGGTTCAATAACATCTGCGAATCCAGTTTCAGTGACAGGGGCGGGAGGTAAGGTATTGTCAATAACCGATGAGTCGTTGGCTGTGGTGTAGTGCTCATCGAAAGGAGATTGCATTGATGGGGAAAAAGCCACAGGGTCTGTGTCGAGCTCAGTAATAGGCTGAGTATCTGGCTCTTCGGTTACCACTGTCTGAGAATCAGGAACAGTCGGTTGAATCTCACGAGTCAGGTTCTCATCGTCATCAACTGATTCGGGGATAGGCTGGTCGACATGTTCACGCACAGGTGACGTCTCATCTACAATACAGTCATCGTCATTTTCATGGATGTTCTCTGAAATGGCCACAGGAAAAGATGAGCCCTGGTTATCCTGACTTTCAACAGGCTGGAGCATGGGCTCATCTTCCACGATGTCGGTTGACGAGTTTTCCGCAGATTCAGACGACTTAGGCGTCATAAATATCGGCGCACTATCAAGGGTGGGAGTGGCCTCGATCAATGAAATCTCGGAAGGGCCTTCCTGAACAGACAGGCCCTCAGTTGCAGCTTCAGTCGTCATATTGGTCTGTCTGGTCGTAGGAAAATCGAAGCTCACTACACAGGAAGTTAGTAAAAGATACCATTTGATGCAAGGTTTCAAGAAAACATACCACCATCATTTGCTCCTTCTAGATTTTCAAGAGATTCAGCGTCGCCATCAACGGAGCCAGCAACTGTAGATATAGCCTGTTCAAAACCCTCGTTACCCAAATCAGGAGAGAGCTTGTTAATAGGAGTAGAAGAGCCTGAGGCAATAACTAGGCCTCGGATGTGGCGTGGGTTGCTCAGTGTAGTCCATGATTTGTGCCCAAGCAAAACCGAGCTGGGGGAAGGAAGGCCTTTGCGAAGGCGTTCAACCGGGATGCTTTCAAAGCCTTCTTCATCTTGCTCATGGGACGAAACGACAGAAGCCACATCGCCCTGACTAGTGGCATCCTCAGGAGGATTCACGAGGGAGGAAACCGAGATTTCTACGGGACCTTGAGTTGCAGGAGTGGATGAAGAGAGCGGGTTGCTGGTGGATGCTCCGGGTTTGTTGAATCCAAAGAACCTTTGCCATGGGGTATGAAGACGATTTTGAGAGTTTGTGGGCACCAAATCCGCATGGGAAAGTGCGTTTTCGGTAGGTGAGTTCGAGGAACTCAAGTCGTCAAGATCGGTTTCAAGGTCGGAGGTAACGGAGGCCGGGCCACGGTTTGGAGAAAGGGCACGAGGGGTGAGAGTTTGATCAGGTTCACCATCCACAACAGAAACACCATCCTGGGTCTCAACATTGGCCTCAATTTCCGTTTCTACCGACTCGCCGAACTCCGCTTCGGCGTCTGGTATGGCACTCTCATGTGTCTCAGTAAAGGCATCTTGAGCAACGATTTGGAGAGCTGGTTCGGATGAAATTTGGTCGGTAGGGGGAATGCTGTTGTCATTTTCGGTACCAAGAACAGTGTCGTCAGGGGTAATTTCACGCATCGAGATTTCATCATGAGTGGCATGAGGTATATCTACCGGCAATGGCTCAGAGCTTTCAGGCACAAAAGTCGCAGACATTTCGGTGCCAGATGTTGCAGATTCCACCTCAGTCTCAGACTGTGCGACATCTTGGACATTCTGTTCAAGAATGACCTCAGCTCCAAAGTCTTCAGAAAGGTCCTCATCATCGGACGGCAAAGGTGGGTAACAGTAATCGGAATATGAGGCAAGGTCAAGATAATCACTAAGGTTGGGTTGAGAAGCGTCCTCTCCATTCATGACGGGAGTGACAGCTGACTCGATAACTTCACTAGGCGAGTCAACAATAGTTTTGGAAAGAAGAGTGTGGTCATCCGGAATTGACCTGTCGGAAATGGAGCGGGTTTGAGGCTCAGTGTCGAGAAGAACATCAGGAACATCCTTATCGGTAGTATCAATAGCATCCAATTTGACAATAACCGCAGAGGCTTCAGCAGAAGTTAACTTTTCAAGAGAGATGGATGCTTCAGACGTCTCATGGTAAACTTCAGACTCGAAATCTTGCGAAATGGGGTTTACTGGCGGTTCAGAGGTAGAAGATGAAGCATCAATAGCTATTTCTAGAGGAAGAAATGAAGGTGTAAAGTCCGGTGAAATCTCCTGGGCCTCTTCGGGAACCAAGGGCGCGATTGCGTCACCTGTAGACTCAGAGGCGATAAAATCATCAGACTGTTGAACCTCTTCTTTGACAATTTGGAGGCCAACATCAGAGGAAACTTCGGTCAAGACTGGTTCAGCTAGTGTTTCCAAGACATCGCTAGCAACCTGGGTAGTTCCACCCTCTTCCAGAGCAATTTCCTTCATGTCAGAAGAGATTTCAGTGTGGGCAGCATCTTCAATAGAATCAGCAACAACAGATTGGGCATCAGTCTCGAATCCTGAATCGGTGATTTCTCGAGAACCATCGGCCTCAATGATGTCAGATGAATGGTTAACGTCAATATGGGCAACGACGGGGGATAGTTCAATCGCAGTGGTGTGCTCAATATCGACGTTGAGATCATCTGGAATAGAAATAGGCTCAGAAAGAAGGAGGCCCTCCTCCACAACAGGGGATACTTCAACCACAGTGGTGTGCTCAATATCGACGTGAGAATTATCTTGAACAGGAACAGACTCAGAAAGAACGGGAACCTCTTCCACAACAGGGAGTGACGGAACAGCCTCAACAGACTCGACACTCTCAAATACAACTGGGGGTTGTTGGTCAAGAGCATGGCGCTCCCCTTCACCGATGGAATCAACAGCATGAGCGGAGTCTTCAGTCAAGCCTAGATCTTGAATCGTTGTCTCTTCAGCAGACAGAGGGGCCTCGAATGAAAGGGGAAATTCGACGGTAGGATCCTGCTCAGCTGGCGCATTATCGAAGACACTACCCTTGCGAGCATCAGGAGCATCGTCGATGACAGGCATCTTTTCAAACACAGGGGCCTCTTCGAATGCAGGAGTCTTTTGAAGAGTGGATGTCTCGTGTACTCCAAGAGTTTCCTCAGCAACGCGACCGCTCTGAGTAACAGTCTCCGGTACAATAGACTCGGCATCCACAAATGACACACTATCGGCGACCGCAGAGTCCAAAGGTTCATGTATAACAGACTCGGAATCTTCTTCAGTTTCTTCGATGACAGGAGAGAGGCCATGCTCGCCAGCTTGCTTAGAGATACTATCGTATGAGATTTCGAGATGCTGTTGAGTCTCGTTCTGGTTCTGATGACGGGAAGATTCTTCAACGGACACAGAAATGTCTTCCACTACAGTCGGAATTTCCTCGACAGGTGTCGAGACCTCAAGCACGCGGGCGCCTTCGGCATTCTCATTTCCAAGCGACATGGACTCACCATCGGGTACCATGATATCAACAGGCTGCTCATCTTCAAGAACCATCGCAATATCTCCCTGAGCAGGAACAACATCGTCAATAGCGGATGTATGCTCTGAAGGCTGCGTATCAAGTTGAGTTTCGACTGCATGGGATACAGAAGACTCAAGGCTATCAGGAACAGACCCGGGCTCAATTTGCTGTTCACCATCTTGGTCATTGAAGTCATCTCGACCAGGGGTAGCCTCCGGGTCGGAAACAAGCGGGACCTCGGCATCAGCATTTTCGCGCGCAAGACTATCAGGTAGATCGTCGGGAGTAGCAGCGAATGAAGGGGTGATCGGCTGCACGGTAACCTTAGGATCTGAAGTAATAGGGTCAACCTTTGCAGGGGGAACATCCATTTCTCCAACACTAGCCTGGGACACTTCAACTTGGGCCTCTTTCTCAACTGCTACAGGTTCATCTGCCAGAGTGAGTGTAGTAGCGGCGGCGGCGGCGGCGGCGGCGGCAGCAGCCTTCTTAGCTCTCTTTCTTCGTCTTTTTTCCTTCTTGCTCAACTTGGATGACGATCCATGACTGTGTTCAAATTGAGGCTCATTGCTAAACTCAGGAGAACTAGACTCCGTGAGAGCAGGAGACGCTGAAGCGGATACATCCAGAATAGGAGTGTCAGCAAGTGTTAGAGACTGATCGGCAGGGATCGGAAGCGCTTTGGGAGTAGAAGAACGAGAAGACGCATCTGTGGCAATGACATCGGAAGCGGCCTCTTGGAAGTCATCCTCGGTTTCACATGGTGCCACCTCCAAATCTACAGGCGCAGGGTTGCAAATATCATCGTCGGGTCCATCAGGCAACGGGACCTGGCAGGCGGAATCAGAAAGTGGAGGAATTTCAACAGCAATGTCAATTTTCTGAGTGACGTCGGAGATCTCATGATGCCTCGGCACTTCTTGTTGCACAGGCGTCTGTTCAATCTCATGATTTTCATCCTGAATGAAGACGTTCTCCTCAGTAGAAGTTGGTTCGGTAGCCAAGTCGCAGGCAGCCACAACCACATCATCAAGAGCTTCATGAGTCTCCACTTCAATATCTTGAGCACCCAATCTTTCAGTCACCTGGTCAACATTCTGAGTCTCACAAGGCTTCTCATCATCAACATTTGTGTCAACCTCAACTGAATAAGGAACGAAACCACTGTGCTCAATGCCTAGGCCAAACGCCAATGGACCAGACATTCTGCGACTTCCAGGTCTTGATGACGTCGGTGCAGGCTCCGCAGGTGCACTGGGAATATTTTCAGTAATTGTTGCGGCAGACACAATATCAGGTGACGGAGCAAGGAGCAGAGGACGGAAGCCAGTGGCCGGATCAAAGCCCTGTTCCTCTTCAAGCGTATTCAGATTCACACGGGCTGTGTGTGGAAGAGCACCGTGTTCTTCCCCTATCGCAGAGGGCTGACTAGCTAAAAAAGGATTCACTGAAGGGTCGAAATGAGAAGCAGTTTTTTGGAAGTCTGAGGCAGATCTGGAACGAGAACGGGATCTTGGACGAGAGCGCTTGACAGAAGGCGACATATCGCTCGATGCACTGCCTTCTGAAGATGAGGAAATAACCTGCTGTTCATGGCGAGTAAGTGGAGGAAGAAACAGAGGAATGAGAGTGCCAGAACCTCGAATCGTGCGATCAACAGAGGAATGACGAGAGCGACGCGTAACTGTAGGAGACGTCGACGGTGTGGAGAAGCTAGGAGCAGGCGACTGAGGGGTTGAGCGAGGGGGCCTGAAGGAAACAATTGGGAACGCAGTCGTGCTTGGTGAACGGGTTGGTGTGTCAAAAGCCGAGCTTTTTCTCCGGTGGTGGGCAGAATGGCTGTAGGCGATTCGCTCATCAGGTGGCGTGTCTGGGCGGCTGTCAGGGAGGGGAGGAAGGTCTTCATTCACTGGAGAGATGTCGGGCGAGTTCGGGTCACTGGGAGGTAGCATCAACAGATCTCCGTAGATAGGGTCAATGGCAGGCTTGACACGTCTCCGTGGAACAACCTCGGGGTCAAATGCTGGAGATGCAGGCGGAGAGGGTTTGTCTTCAAACTTGGCCTGGACTAAACCATCATTCGGAATTTCGAGAGTCAGGTGAGTCTGGGTCTCGTCGACATTTTGGTGGAAAGTAGCCTGGGAAACATCCTCAATCTGCTCTTCAACCGTAGCTTCAACAGACTCGGTTACTCCCCCTCGGCCGACACCCTCGCCAAGAGTGTCGGCTTTATCTAAAAAAGTCTCCTGAGGGTGCGACTGGCCAGACTCTAAACTATCCTGGGGCAGTGAAGGGCAGTAGCTAATGCGATCGGGAGAAGCAGGGTCTTGACGGGCGTCAGAGTGAGCCTCACTGGTGATATCGCGGCTTGATGAGATGGCAATATGGTGGTCTTGGCTGACTACATCCGCGCTGACAGCCGAGACGGCGTCCTGGAAATGATCAGTGGACATGGAGGGTGAATTCACCGCAGAGTCAACATCGCTAGGGCCCTCAGCATCAAGGCCACCACCCTCACTATGCGCATTCATACTTCTTTGCTTTCTTCGCTTGGCTCTCAGCTGGGTACGGGAAAGACGCTTTGGGTCTTCACTATGCCACGAGTTGCCCCATTTCGATGGGTCTGAGCCCGTACTCACGGGTGTAGATGTTACCGACGCAATGTTCTGACATTCAGCGTGCTCCGAGTGCGAAGCCTGATCCGAAGATTCTTGACCGGCGGTCTTCTCTGCCAGGATCTCTACGGAAGCATCAGCAGTGGAGGAAGCCACTTCCTGATGAGATACACGCCACGGTTCGAGCTGGGGATCGTGGCCCGGAGGAGTTGTTCGCTTGTGCATTGACTCGTGGGTAGCAAGAGCATCATCCATACCAGACATCTTCAGGCCTGCGGCCAAAGTGGCTGAAAACTCAATGTCGTCAAAGCCCCCAGGGATGCGAGAGACATTGTTGGCATCTGTGGCGTCACTGCCCTGTAGCTGGACATCGATAGAGGCATTACCTAATGTTGCTGGCACAGCGTGGACGGAAATCGGGGAACTAGGTTCATAGGCGGGTACAGACTAGATATTTCAAAATCAGCATCTATATTGACATCATACTTTTATCGAGAATTAATTACCTCGTGAGACTCATCAATGTCAGAGACTACGTCCTCATCACCAGCCGGAGGCACAAGTTCAAGAGTGTGGCTTGCTTCCTGCTCAGCGCAGTCGGATACGGATTTTACGTGATCGGGTTTGATCTCAGCCTCTTCCTTTCCATTTGACTTCTTCTTTCTGCTGGTTAATCCCGCAGTACCACCGACAAGGGCACCGGCAAAAGACCAACTATTACGCTTAGAGCTAGAGGATGTTGGTCGAGATGAAAATTCAGGTTCACGGTTGGCACCAACAGACTCTTCGGTAGAACGAGTTTGTTCGGCTTTCTCGTCAATGGCCTCCAGATCACTCTGCGCAATGTAGCTGCTGCGGCAAGGAGAAGCTTCTGGAGTTGGGCGAATGATGTTCAAAAGCGGTCGGCTGGATTGGTCTACAGCGGGAAGTGAAGGGCCAAAAGAAGCAATCAAAGACATGTCTTTGGGATGAGGGATGATGTTGTCGATCTTAACATCAGCGTTCGGCGACTCGTAACGGGATAGCCTCCCACTATCAGTGGGTTCTTCCACAGGCTCGCGGATGGCAGGAGTGGTGGAATGCGAAGCATCGTCAGAAGAGGAACTGGAAGAGCGTGACCGCGCGCCGTTGGTTGCAGACTCGATAGCATGACGAGTCTCGACAGACCGACCACGAGATTCTTCTTCCACGAGCTGGTCCAAAATGGTGGCCTGGACGTTTGTCTTGATCCCATCGTCAGAATCATGGCTTAAAACGGGGATGATGTGGTGAGATGGGTATTCGCGAGGTCCATGGGGCAACGGGTCGAATGGCTCTGATTCGTTACTGAAATCGGAGGATAACGGTGTTTCCTCAACTTTTTGGACGGTCTCGATGGAAGCCAGGGCCGCTTGCTCAGCAGCAGCTCTCTCAGTTTCACGGACCCGTTCCAGTTCCTCAGCGGCTCTTCGGGCTTGGGCCTCTTCAGTCCGCCGGAGTTCAGCAATTCTTTCCAGCTCGCGAGCTTCTTCAGCAGCCTTTTGAGCGTTACGTGCCTCAATAGCCTGCTGTGCTGCCAAAGCTTCTTCGGCATTCTTAGCCTCGCGTTCCTGATTCAATCGGGCCTCTTCCGCCGCCTTCTCAGCTTCAAAAGCGCGCTGACGGACAAGTGCCTCGCGAGCAGCTTGAGCCTCGGCTTCCCGAAGAATTCGGGCCTCCTCGGCAGCTTTAAGGGTGGCAATTTCAGCCTCACGGGCGCGAGCCCTGCGTGCCTCTTCTGCGGCTCTCTCAGCCTCGATGGCTTCTTGTGCTGCCTTTTGTGCGGCAGCCCTTTCAACTTCACGAGCACGTTGGGTAGCCCGTTCGGCCTCAATGGCTATTCTCTCGGCCTCAAGACGTGAACGCAGTCTTTCGGCTTTCTGCGCTTCTTCCAGAGCAATACGGGCTTCGCGATCTCGAGCTTCCTGGGCAAGTTTTTTGGCGGCGGCGTCTTGAGCCTTTCTCTCAGCCACACGGGCAGCCTGTATCCTTTCAGCTTCCTGTTGAGCTATCCGAAAATCACGGTCGCGGACCTCCTTGGCAACTCTCTCGGCAGCAAGTGCCTCCTGCGCTGCCCTTTCGGCCCTACGTGCAGCTTCAACTCGCTCGGCCTCTTCTCGAGCTATCCGTGCCTCAAGGTTGCGGGCTTCTTGGGCGGCCCGCTCGGCTTCACGAGCAGCATGTGCTTTCCTAACCTCTTCCTGGGCTAACCGGGCCTCTCGTTCCTGAATTTCGCGGGCAGCATATTCGGCCTTTTGGCGTTCGTGGCCTGAAATGGCTGTAGAAGATGAAGTTGACACTGCGTGGGTCCTTGCGTTGCGGCTCATAGTTTCCTGGTGTACAATTCTTCCAGAGACTTCGGTGATCTTCTTGTTCTGATGCGAAGATGGCGGAGATACTATGCTCACAGCTCGCGGGGAGGATGTAGAGCTTCGTGAAGTTGTAATGCCAGTTACTGTGGTCGTACCACCCTTCATAGCAGACTTCAAGGTGGGGAAGCGAGGAGGATCGAAAGATTTATCGGCAACTATGGATGAAGTAAAACCATCACGGGGAGGGAGGACAGGGGGCAGATCGACTCGCTTCGCCTCTCGAACCTCGTCTACTGTGGTGCTTGTCTCCTTGGTGACCTTTTGAGACTTCGAATCTGACTTGTCGGAGCTAAGAATCTTGGTCCCAATTAACGCAGCCGCACCCACCCCAATAGCAGCTGCTGTGAGGGTGGACTTGCTGGTCCGTTTATTTTCCTGAAACTGCGCTTTAGAATTGAGTGAAGGGGATGCATGGGGCGTTTTGAATGCATCATAAGGAACTTGGTACTGGAAGGGATTCATTTGTGGGTCTGATGATAAACCAGTCTGAGCGGTCACCTTCGATGAAGTTGCGACTTGGCCCTGAGACGTCAAAAGTTGACTTTGGGACTTTTCTAAGATGTACCGTGATTCGACATCCTTGCCTTTGCCGGAAGAGGTAGGTCTAGGTCTGCCCTTACGTTCTTCTCCATGGCGATCATAGAGAGAGTATGAAGTTTGCGTGTTGGCGGCGTGATATGAAGCATCTTCGGCAGTCCTCTTTGATTTCTGAGAGTCGGAAATAGTCTTGGCGGCAATGGCAGCTCCAGCAGCTCCAGCCAAGGCAGCGATTGGCGCGATCTTTGCAATGGTGCCCGTGCGCAAGGGCTTATTTTCGGTGGGCGATCTGATGTCGAAGATGTTGCTACCGAGAGGGTGTTTTGGCATTGGTTGTTGCAACGGAACATTCGCATTTGAGGACATGCTAGTCTGAGAGCGAGAGCCACTGGCTAGAGTGCGCTTATAAGTAGCCTGATTCGATGGGTTTTTACTATGAGAGTAGTACGGAAGCTCGGACCCGCGAGTGTTGTAAACTTGGGTTGAGTTCTTGACAGCAACAGGGACAACGTTGCCATAAGCTAGGCCGTCCGATGATGATGAAGCTGATGACTCGGAATCCGAATCGTCGTCGGCATCCTCCCATTCGGAGTCGGAATTCTCATAAGCACGGGTCAGGTGAGCAGAATTCTTCGCGGTCGACTTTTCACCTCGCAGAAGCTTTCTCTTCTGGCTGGTCGCGCTATCATACTCCTGTGTGGCTGTAAGCAAATGTCCCAGTTGTTTTTGAAGACTGATAAGCTCCCCATCTATTTGAGAGGGGCTACCCAGCGCCTTCCGGTCGCCTCTAGACACGGGTCTTGCCTTTTCTTTGCCCTTTCTATCTCTAGACTTTCTGGCTGTGGGCGTTGAGCCACCTGACCGCTGTTGATTCACAACGGTTGCGGAGTTGGAAGTCATTTGGTTGACGATGCTCGCGCCAATGACACCGGCAGCAACGCCAGCGGCAACAGAGGCGCCCGCATGCGTGTGGTTGGTAGAGCTAGAGGGTTGTCGAGAGTGGCTATAATGAAGTTGGCCCGGGAGCGGGGCTTGAGCAGGGTACGGAGCATATGGTCCTGGGTAGTACATCTGGGGTCCGTAGGGAGACTGTACGTATGGGACTTGGGGGTACATGTACTGCGTTTGCTGCGTTTGTCTCGTAGTATCGGATTCCGAGCCTGAAGATTCTGATGATCTGTCGACATATCCATGGCCGTAGGCCAAGTCTGAGTTGAGTGATGAAGAAGATGAGTTGGGCATCCCAGCGACACCACGACGTCTCTGACTGCGGCGGCGGCGGCGTGCCTTTTTCTGAGAAGAGCCCGCAGTAAAAAAGCGCTTAAAGAAGCCCTTTTCGCTAGCTTCGCCTTTAGGAGGTGTCAGACGGGAGACGTTCAATAGCGAAGAAGAGGTAGATGAGCCTGAAGAATTAGAGTTCCGTGATCTCGGCCGGCGTGGCTTCTTGTTTTCGGGGGCCGTGGGTGGTCGGTTTTGTGGGGTCGCATTTTGACTTCCGGTGTGAGTATGGGAGGGAGGGCGATACATCGGCCCTGGCACAGCGGAATAAGGCGACTGAAGCTGGTGGTGCGGCGTGGGAACAGGCGCCGGGCCACTGTTAGTCAGCGGAGGTGCGGCCCCATAAGGCTGAGCGGGATACGGTATGAAATGGAAGGGTTGAGGGAACTGGCTAGCTGGTTGGGCAAAGGGGACCGGCGCAGGAGGAAAGCCTTGGAATCTAGGGTCGGTAAAAGGCGGGGGATATGGGTATGGCATGGAAGGTGGCTGCTGTGTAAATCGCGACGGTTGTGCGGCAGAGGGAGGCGCCTGGCGATGCTGCGTTTGCTGGGAGGGGAGCTTTTGGGCTTGGGATTTGGGCAGCGGAGGCGAAGACCCAAGCTTAGGGGCGGGGGGTAACGGCTGTTGTTGTTGCATGGCCGACGGCGGGGAGGGCAGGCGGCCGTCACGAGACGGAAGTTGTTGCTGTTGAGCCTGCGGATATCCATAGGACAGAATTGCAGGAGCAGCGGCAGAAGGACCGGCAACAGGCGCCATCCGGGCGGTGGTCTCGCTCTCACTACGCTTACGTTCGACTCGCTTTGTGGGGCGTCCGCGGGGGGCCGAATCAATGCTCTTTCGATGAGGACTCATGGTAGAGAGGGTGGCTGGAACGTAGCAAAAGCTGGTTGATAGGGGCGATGGAGTGTGTGCTCGCGGGTGTTTGCGCAGAGGCTAAAAGTGACAGAATGTTAGAGGGTTGGGTTGGAGGTCGCAGAGAACGAGGTTGAGGTCAGAATCATGCGGGCAAAACAATCAGAGCGTACTCAGACCTGGTGATCCCATGGGACAAATCAGCGGGCATAGACATGCAGTGTGGTGTGTGTAGCTGAGCACGGGATTGGGCGCTCTCGATTGGCTGCGGCTGCGCTCCGAGCAGACAACCAAGCAACTCAAGGCGAGACAGGCACGATCAGGGTGCAGGGAGCCCGGATATCACCAACGCAGCAGATCGTGACTTGGGCTGGGATCGCGTGGGATGATGCACAATGAGCAGTGCAGATTCTTGTGGGTGTCGTGGGAGCACCAGCAAATGTGGAAAGCGGAGGAGGAGCCTCTGGAGACACGGTCGACGGTGGAGGGAAGGAGGGAGGGAAAAAAGAGAGGGAAGTGTATAATTGTCCAGGTGGTGTGTGCGTTAATTGGTAGCAAATCGTCAAAGGAAGGAACATGGAAAAGACAGGCAAGGACGGGTCGGTCTTTCCATCTCTGAGCGCGCCCTCACAACGACAGCCGTCCATACAATCCACCGTTCAGTGTATTGGTTTTATTATCCCTGTACTTCACACTGGCTTAGCGGTCACTCGTCCCTACACCCACCCGGTGGATGCCCATTCCCGCGTTCTTTTACTCGTTTGTTTTCATTCGTCCACCCACACGCATCTTGCGTGTCGTGTCGGTTTTTTTCAAGGGGGGTTGGAAAAGGACAGCATCCTTGTAAGTCAGTCAGTGACTGGGTCACCTTAAAACTCCACAACCTTCAATTTTCTGCTGTCCAAATCCAGATATCCCAGCCTGCTGATTTATTGGTCTCCTTGGGCAGCATGCAGGAAGCTCGAAGTAAAGGGAAAAAAAATAAGAAAAAAACTCGCCACAGCGTTTGTTTACTTAGTGATGATTGAACATCAAACGGCTCCAACTAGCGTCACCTGAACTTGATATACAAGCGGACGCGACAGCGCGTCGTGACAAGAAGTTAATTCGGCTAGTTTGGCGCTTGTCAGCTCTGGTTGACATGGTGAAGAGGAAAAACAACAAGGTTCTAGCTTGTGATCAGCATCTATCGTCCGACTTACTCCTAGTAACCCTTAACCCTACACATCACTCTCGTCACTTTGACAGATTCGTTTCGCCCTTCGCTATCGCAAACCGAAATGTAAACGCCACAACTCGTAAGATGTATAATGCTACTCGATATCATGCAACCACCAGCGGCACTGGGAATTGCCGCATGTGTATTCCCGCCGCCACAGACCCGAAAAAAAAGCCTGGCGGCCTCACAGCTGATGGCATTTTCGATCTGTTGACTGCATGTGATGGATGGTATTACTACCTCTGCACGCCGAGCAGCCCAATCTGGACCTCTTCCAGCTCCTCATTTGCTCCTCCAGTTAGTGTGTGTTATTTTTTCTTTTTCTTTTTCTTTTGGTGTCTACCCACCCCAAATAATATGATCCCTGTCATTAATACCGCCTTTTTTTGGTCCTCCTTTTCCCCATCATCTTTCGTTTTGGGGAGCCCAACTGCGAGTGGCAACCAAGGCGTGACCGACTTAAGCCCGCCCGGACCATGACTTTGTTGAAAAAAAAAAAAAAAAAAAAGAACCCGAAGTTTGCGATCGACAAAAAGCCTGGGGCGCCACTATCAAGAGAAACAAACAGTATCGTAATGTGTATACATTCAAGTATGGACATATGCCTCATGTCGCGAAATCACCTGTACGTCGTGGAGTATCAGTGTTGGCAAGTTATGTGCATAATGTAGGGTGCCATCCATACATCTCGTCAGGCAGGAAATCAACATTGCTTGTCAAGACTTACCAAAACAACAAACGAAACGCACGGGATCTCCAGAGCTGTTGCGTTTAGACTTTGCCTAAAAAAAGCCATGACCATAGCTGATAAATCCTGTCGCGATCCTTGTTGGTGACCACAATATAGGCCAGAGAACAGGAATTCAACAAGTCAGGCTGTCTTTCTTTCTACAGGTGAAAACACTCCAAAACGTCACGCTGCGTGGTTTGCGATGGCCGGTAAAGGTTTTTGAGTTGTGATTGGACATCGCTCGTCTGCATGACCTCAGGACCGCATGTCGTATGACTTGGAAGTGAACAATTAGGGTTAACCATGTCAAATAACACTGGAGTTTCTCGTGTAACCCAAGATTCTAATCTTTGACACGTAACATGTGTGCATTTGAGACTGAATTGATATTTGGAAATGAGGGCGGAAAATTATACCAAAGGCCTACCTAATAAGGGCAGACTGGAATTAATAAGACCTACGGATTGCTCCATTATCAGGCACAAATATTTCTTCAGATGAACAGACTATTGTCCTTTTTTGCACATTCATCCCTCGCTCTTGTGAGATAACTATGTTGTCATTAAGAGCATGACGACGCGATGCATAGTCAGAGCAGCCCACATTCAAGACCTAAAAACCTTGAAGCATGTGAGTTTATTGAAGGAACCACAGCGTAGTTGCACAATAGAGCTTGAAGGGTACATTTGAGCAGGTACATACACCACGTCTAATTGAGCTTATATGCACTGAATCGCTTATAACTTTTGATCATGACTTCGCCCGACACGGAAAAGGCAGCTGATTCTGACCCGAGTGCTCCGTATTACCCGACTATAATAACATCTATTGCTCTCTCGGCACGCCAGAAGCGCTATTTCTATCCAAGTAGAGTTAACTACTGAAAGAAAAAAATGTGTTTGATTCGGTGACTTCATTTTTAAAGTGGGTTTACTCACCACAGACCAATTGATGATATACTCATGCTACTGGAATATGAAGAAGAAAAAAATGCAGATCACAACATGGTAGATGCATTAAAAAAGTGAATAGAGTAGAATTAGGGATTGGACCTTGATTCTAAAAGATAAACCCTGACTTGCTAATTCAGAAAAGCTTTTGAAATTTGCCGACCGTAGCATGCTATGCTTGAAAGTGACGAGATTATTGAAAGTAGTGTTCTTAAACATAGACACCAAGCTGATTAGTGTCAGACTCAACAGCCATTGACGGACTGTAGCCCTCAGATGGACTGAGACTTGTTGTATCAGAAAGCCGAGGGCTGGCAGCAGAGCGAGGAATACCAGCCGCAGGTGTATCCATATCCATGTCTTCCGAGCTAACATCAAAGTCACTCTGAATATACTGATGATCATTGTCACCTAGGGACCGGAAAAGATGCCTGTAAATTCTAGCGTTCTGGTGGCTGAGTGAATCATCTTCATCATCGCTACCAGTGCTGTAGTACGTGTGCCGATTAGCCTCTCGTTTCCACACAAGCCAAAAGAACCCCCCCAAAAAACGAGAAAAAGAGTAGCTCAACCGTGACTTACCCATTACTACCCTCAAGTCCATCAGCCTTCAGTAAACCAACAAGTGTATCCTGATTTAGCCACTCAAACCGCTCAATGAATGAAGCACGACTAGAATCAATCGGCCCCATTTTCGCGAGAAGGGCTGCAAGGTGGCGGTTTGTTGATGTATAGATGAACTTTTGCGGTAACTCGACTCGACAATATGGGCATATGTTGGATGACGACAGCCACTGGGTTAAGCAGCTATCGCCAAAGACATGACCACACTTGGGGATACGCAGAGGACGTTCAGGGTCGCCTTCAGCCCTATCTTCGGCGTAATCAGAATAGCATATGGTACACACTGTGAATTCTCTTGTTAGGTATATACGCGGAGATGAAGAGGAGCGTCGTCGTATCTTACTTTGTTCACTAGGCCCCAAGGATTCTAAAGAAACTGAATCAAGACTTTGGATATAGCTTTTAGAAGTTATAGTTTTCTTTGACAATGTGCCACGGAGGACTTGCATCGCCCGAATAACATCATGGCTATGACTGGATCTCTTGCTAGAATGCATGGCTACATGTCCTCGTCTATGGCGGCGAGCCTGATGGAGTGTTTCAAGCAGACGTTCCCGGCGGGGACTTGTCCTCCGAGCACCGTTGGTTGAGGGACCAGTTGTTGAGGCTTAGGAGACAAATTTATTAATTAGTGAATGTCTTGTTGTGTTGATTAGTATCTGGGTATTGTTACCTTCAGTGCGTTGTCGATAATCCCGTGGAGATGATCTGGAATGCGGAATTGAAACCTGTATAAAAGGGTCATGCATAGAGTGAGCTCGCGCGTGAGATGGAGCCCGAGTTTGCAGATGATGAAGATTGGTCATGGGTTGGAGTGACGAAAGAGGTACATGGTGGATTTGAGATTGCATACGCATAGGATGCGTAGCTTCGGTAGAAGGGTTTGGCTGTATAGCGTTTGATTGTCTCTCGGATGTCGCCTGTGAGCTTTCTGATTGTCGTTCACGGAGATATGAGCCCATCCCAGGCATAATTGGTACGGCGTAACTTGGGTGGTAAAGCTCGTACGAATTTGGAGAAAATTGCAATGGATCATGGGCTGATGGTCTGCTCGACATTGAAATAGTAGACGACGTTGATGTAGGAAGCATGCTTGGAGTTGATTGAACATTTGATTGTTGAGATGAAGAGTGGATAGGTAGTCCAGTCTGATCAGACGTCATAAAGTCCATATGGGCGGGCATAGCCCCCCCCATCATTGACGGAGTTGACCACAGATTGAGGGGTCGCATTTGTGAAGGGTAGGGTAACGGGCCCGGAGTGAGTGCTGAGGGGCTATACATGGGTAGCTGGTGAGACATGGCGTTTAATCCGGGTTGCCGAGATCCTGACGAAATATTTTCTGAGCGATTGACGGCTGTAGGCGTGTGTATATAAGTTTGTCCCATGGTCCGAACGTCGGAGTTGCTGAATTGGCCTGCCCCTTGTGACATATTGGATGACAGAGGGAAAGAACGAATTGGATCAAAGGTATTGTTACTGGAGTTTGGTTGGGTGAATGTCGACCAAGCTGAGGAAGCCGTCACAGAAACAGGCCAGCCATCAGATCGATGTTGATGTTGATGTTGCATGGTGTATGAGTGTGTTGCTAGCGATGAATCAGGAATGTTTTGGACTGAATTCAAATGCATCGGGTTGTTGGCACAGGCGGTTCTTGTATCTGCCAAATCCGAAAAGCCTGACTGGCTGGGAGAAAGAAAACTGGTGTTGTGTGCCATTGTGACCACTATAGTCCTAGAAGGACCTGGCGGTGAAAGGGCTCGAAAAACCACTTGAACTGAAGAAGGTGATGGATGAAAGCAGTGCGTTTTGGTTGCTTTGGACAGAGCCAGTATGCAGGGAACGTAGCTTCCGGTGATGGTGGTGGTTCCAAACGTCTGTGACTTTACCAAGCAACAAAGTAGGTGTGGATGAAGCTTAACTGAAGGGATTATCTTGGAAGATGTAGTGGTTGATGTATGAATCGCTGGAGGTTGTAGGACTGAGAACCACAAACACAACGTGTATCTTGGAGCTTGATTATGGGACTTCTCAGTGGCTGCTTATGGCTGGGTAAGAATTCCCTTGTGAAAGACGATCAAGACAGAATACTAGAAACTAGGGTGCAGCTTGAGAGGCTAACAGCAGGAAGCCAGGAGCCAGAAGGAGGGATTGATTTCAGACCTTCAAGGCAGCTTGGACAAAGCAGAGTGTCTGGCTATGGGAGAAGCTGTAAGTGCAAGTACTGAGACAGCGTTAGTGAATGGGAGAGAAAGCAGGTGTGGAGGACAGAAAGAAGAGGAGAAAACAGAAGCTCAGTGAAAGGATATTAGAGGAGGATAAAATATACGTTTCGTGATCAGGGAGACGAGAGGGAAAGGGGAAGAGGAGCAGGAAGAGGAAGAAGGAGAGGAAAACAGAAACAGGCCATGGCAACGGGAAGGGGAGAAAAGTTTGATAGAGGGTTATGCACACCTTCTGTTTTGGTGGGCGTCACTGTTTCTATCGTTGTCTTGGAGAAGGAGGACAACGGATGCAGAGTACAGGCAACTGCACGGTGCAAACCAACGACAGGCGAGGTAATTGCCCGTTTGTAATATTGCAATTTGAGCGAGAGACTGTGGCGACTCTAGCTGATGAAATACGCAGCGAGCCCAAGACAAACCGCCGAGACGGAGAAGGTAATATTGAGTGGCGTCAGCTAGTTGACGGCAGAGGCAAGGCGATGACGATAGTTCTAGTTTTGACTAGAAGTGAGATGCTAGAGGTGGGGCGGGGGAGGCCGCGACCAGGCGATACCGGACAGAAAAGGCGTGGTTTTATACGTTCGAGCCGGCGGCCGGCGGTGACGTATGGGCGCAGGCGAAATAAATATCGAGGGTCTTATACTTGTGCGGCGGGTTAGATAGTGACAGGGTGGGTGTGCGGTGCCCGATAACAGAACAATATCACGGTGTTGTTTGCGGTGGTGTGTGGAAGCTGAAGAAACGGCTAATAGTGCTGTCCTCCCGGAAAAAGATGTGACGTTTTTTGTCTTAGCGATAAGAGGGCGAGAGGGAGACAAATTTCGAGCGCTGGCTTGAGCTGGCGTCTGCTGCTTGTGTGTGGGTGTGCGTGTGCGTGGGTGTGCGTGTGCGTGTGTGTGTAGATGGAGCTTGGTAGGAAGTAAGATGCGAGGAAAGGCGGATGTAGTATGTATGTATAGTTATATGGACTTGTACTGCAGACTAAGCACTGTGGCGTAAAGAGAGGGAGAAGAAGCAACTCCAAAGGCAAAGCGAGAGCGGGCTTTGTGAGGGTGAGAATGTGCAGACAGGAAAACAAGACGGGAAGCAAGCACAGCACGAAAGAGAGGGAGGCAAGGGAAAAGAAGAAAGAAGGTTAGCAATAGCAAGACCTTTACAAGAATGGACGCACACGGGCTTTTCTACCAAGCCAGCCAGCTTATTACATATTACTTACTCACACTGCTGCTGCAACTTGCTGCTACGCCATGGACAATCAAGATCCTAGACAGCGAGGAGAGGTACTCTAGTTAGAACCTTGGGACAAGAAACACTTTCGGAATCGCACGCCCCAAGCAGCGATGCGTGTATTGAAAAGCCAGGCCGGTTACAAGGTCTGGGGTCAGCTCAGCAAAGCGCCTTAGCTTGGCTTCGCATGGGCAGAGGAAGAGGTATGAGGGATGGGTGGGATGGGATGGGATGTACTACATATGTACATATGTATGTATGGAGGTACACTTAGTTAGCTGCTTGTATAAGTACTAGTGGGAGTGAGCGAGCGAGCGAGTGTGCGTTGGGTGTGTAGTAGTAACTAGTAACTAGTTAGTAGGGGTAGATAGTACCTTTGTACAGGCGAGGAGCAGAGTGATATTGCGACAGTTGTTTGGCCAGGAAATTTGTACATACACAGACATGGACATAGATAGACACAATATATGCATGAGATGGTGCTTTATCTTTGTCCTAGGAGTCAAACCTAGATTTTCTAGGCTTGTTTGCACTCTTTGGCGAAGAAATCAGAGCAGCACATGATAGACATATACATGATACGTAGGCACAGAAAAGTGCACATGGTTGGTGGTTGGCATGCTGTGACTTAGCCCCGGCTCGGCTTGGCTTGGGAGAAAGATTTAAAGGTTTATTGGCCGGTCATAGGAAGTGAGTGCACTTTTTTTTTTTTTTTTTTTTTTGGGTTTTGGGACACCATGTTCAGCCATCACCACCAAAGGTACCATTAGTTAACTACATGCTTTTACATGTGTAGTTATGTTAGCCGTTCTTTGTAGTCATAGTACAGGCGGCTTAACGGCTGGGTCTAGTTTCTTTTTTTTTTTTCTTTTTTTTGCTATGTCGCATGGAGTTGGGGTAAACGAGCAGAGGGAAGAGAGTATTTTGTCTCAAGGTTATCCAAAACCCAGCATTGAGGTGAAAATAAAAGAGATAAAAGAGATAGGTCATGTTAGGTCTGACGTCTTTTCTTGCTTGCTGTTCTCAGCTATCGATGCTAACGCCGGTCTAGCCTCCCTCTTGCAGGCAAATCACTGCCGGCCAACAAAGTGCGAAGTGCGAAGTGCAGAGTGAGTGAGGATTGAGCGCCGTTATCATGAAACGGAAACATAGCACGGCAAAACGCCGGGAAAACGCCGACAAGCTTTGGTGGCCGAAACTAGCACCATGCCATGCCATGCCAAACGAGGCCTTGCCTGCACAAAACATAAATGTAATGCTGAAAGAAAGATTGCGGTGGTTCATGTTGGCGACGGGGCTTCTCGTATGCAACGTACTTTTAATATCGATGTATGTAGTTATGTACGCACATATATTTGACTCGCACACTAGCAGCCACTGCGGTTCCCTTGACGTGTTCCATATTTCGGTAGCCCCATGACCACACCGAGCCGGCAGGGAGATAGGAGGACGGCCTTGGCTGTTGGAATCTCATGCCCTAGTTCTGCTGCCGCCCCATTGCCCAAATTCGTCATTATGCGCTAGGCCCTTTGCTTTTTTTTGACTCCTGAAAAGGCCGCCCAACGCCGCGAAAACAAAAAGTTCGTGTGAATCTCACTTGACGCAAGTGTCACGAAAAAAAAGGCAAAGACCTAGCAAAAATCGATGTGAGATGACTAAGCATGACCGAGCCCGCATGTGGCTGGCTGTACTGCCCAGCTGGAAGTCGGCCAGGTAGCTACGTAACTAACTATTGTTCGGCTGAAGACCGGGAAAGACGAAATTGGCACTTGGCCGACCCCGAAACAGCTGAGATGCACTTTCACAGAAGTATGCGCCCACTCGTGCCGGCAGAGAGAGAAGACAAGAACAACATGGTCTTGTTCGGTGGTGGCTGTAGTTGCCGATTTGTACAAGCACCTGTGCTATCAGCCACGCTCCACCCACCCGCCCACACATTGCGCCTCCTGGACGGCGTGACAGACAGTCACGGTATTAGTGCGGGATTGCTTCCCTTTGGGTCGTGGCAGACATGAAAGGAAAGGGCAAACCCGGGAGTAAAGTGGGGCCCGCCGTTTTTCCACTTGAAGCAGTTAAATGGCCATCGCACCAATCACAATCACAGGGGCGAACTTGCGGCTTCCGGGGGACCGGGGTTCTGTCGTTGACATGGTTAGCTGACTGCAACAAAAGCGAGCACTAGTGATGAGACACTTGTATTTATTTGTGCACTGGCGCTCAGAAGCTCCAGTTCTAAGACATCATCATGTGACTGAGGCCGTGTTTGGCATCGATGCCGAACAAAGCCAGAGCCACTGTTGTTTGTGTCCAGGTTGTGGTTTATGCCGTCTTCCATGCTGTTGGCTGTGTTGGGCACAGGTCAAGGAGGCCAGACGGGACGGGCAGGCGAGAGAAGGTATATAAACATGTATGTATGGTATGTACATAACTACATATATACCCAGTCCAGCCCGGCTCATAACTATCATAAGTACTACTGGATGGAATGTACCATCAAGGGTCCGTGGTTACAAAGCTGGGTTTTGTGTTTCGGGGTTCAGGTCTTTCTCTCGTAACAGCAAATGAGAATTGACCACAGCGCGAGGGAGGGCTCAAAGAAGAAGCAAGTATCGGGCGTAGCCTGCGCAGGGCTACGTATTTGGAAGCGGAGATGTGAATGCAGGCTGTTTGATATATAGAGGCGTCCAAATACTATAGAATAAATAGATGGTCAACCATGTGTAGTTAACCAACTAGTTGTGTGCTTGTATGTGCCCACACGTATGTATGTACATACATGTGTGTGTATGTACGTGTGAGGGGCCTTGTTGGCCGTTGAATCAAGGCTAGACGACAACACATGATTGGGAGCTCCAGCGAAAAAAAAAGGCAGGCCTCCAATGTCCGAGAAGTTGTTTAGAGGAGTGCTCGTATGGGAAAAAAAATAGTCATGTACATATGTACAGACTGCCATTGTTGTAGTTTTATAGACACAAGAAAACGCCTGGCTAACTAGAATGAGAGACGGCCCTGGAACAAGACACTGCAAGGAAACATGCGAGGTCAGGCGAGAAAGGGAAAAAAGAATGTGTCCAAGACACAGAATTCGAGGCAGCTTTACGGCCATACATGGTTCACCACGACAGAACACGAGCGGAGGGGCAAGATGGAGGGGCTTTTTTTTCTTCTTTCTTCTTCTTCTTCTTCTACCTGGCTGATTCATGTCCGACCAAGTACATAGGCAGCAATTTCAAGCTCAAGTCTGCCTTTACCGGATGCTGTCTCTGAATTTCTTGGCTAAACCTGTACATGCTTTGGTCTGGCACTTCGTCTTTGGCTTGACCGCGCAAGGTCTCACCTCCCACAGTCGTATAAATACAGCCGAGACTGTGAGACGATGCTGGTGCTTCTGGGCAGAGGGGCAAAAGAGGAGCTGTATAAATAAAAGGGGTGGCCGCAAGCCCATCGATTGTTCATGTCACACGCTGCTCATCCATCTGGTGTACGGGCTTGCTGACTCCCTCCTGGATCGCTATTTTTCTGCTTTGCCGATTGGTTGACTCCGGGATCCGCTGTCCCACGGAGAGGTTGTGTGAATTTTGGTCAAGAACAAACGGTCTGCACTTGGATGGAAATACTAATAATACCTACATAACTAGTTATATTATGCCATGCGAGTATGCGGACATACTATTATGGACATGCCGCTTTGCTTGCCACTCCCTGGACGGCCGGGCATGGTGACGGCTAGCCTCAAAGTAGCAAACGAATGCCAAACCGATCGATTGTTCATGGTTTGTTTTTGGCAGAGACAAAGATAGACCGGCCGGGATAAAGGAGACAGAGGAGGGCATGATCCATGAAGGTACATGTGTATATACATACAAACATGTCATATGTACACACAAGTGTGTAGGTACAAGTACAAGCACAGCTGTCCATCCAGGTGTGTGTATGCCATGTGTAGTGTGCGAATAGATGTACTTGTACCTTCACATCTACACGCACTGATGCCGAATACCATACCACTCACTACGTCCATCGAGAGATTGTTGTGCGGTGCATTTAGTGATGTCCATGTGTATCAGCAAAGGTCCAAGGGCCCAGCCAGATACAATTCGCAACCCCGACCAGACAAGTAGACCTGCGAGTACACGGACATAATACCAATGTAGACACTACACTACAACCTGGAGCACCGGCCTCCCTGCACGCAGCAAAAGCGACCCGCCCCCTCCCCTCCCCCTCCCCCGCCCATCAGCAAAGCAGGGAAAAGCAAAAGCTGGCCTGTGTCGCCGATTGAAGCTAGGGACAGAAACAATATGACTTGTGGTGAGAATCTGATGATAACCATACACACGCGCGCACACGCAGACATATATGTACACATGTATATACACATATGCAGAGAGGTACATATTACACAACGGAAGACGGACACCCATCTTGACGACATATTCACACTTACCTCACGTTGCATAATCCAGGCTGGCTCCCTTGTTTTCCGAGCAGCCATTCACACGCCCGGACGTCTGCGTGTAGTGTGTAGCGTGGAGTTAAGAAATACAGTCGATTTATATGCACGCTTGTTTGTGTGTTGTATTTGAGAAACGAGGGAACAGCGGCCCGGTCTCACCTTGTCCGCCTGGCGGTTTGTCGGTGCTACAAAAGATGTGCTCGGTGGGCAGCGGAAAAAAAAAAAGGAAAAAGAAAATCATCTTTATACAAGCAAAAATAGACACATGCTGCATGGAACAAAACTGGTGCAAATGCCTCTTTTTTCTTTCTTTATTTGCTGCGCCTTTTCCCTCACCCTTTTCTTGCTTTTTTTTCTATACATTTTCTACGTTCTTTTTTTTATTTATTTTTTTATACCATCCTCTCCCCTCCTCCCCCCGCATTGTCCCTCTCTTCGTATCAACCACCTCCCCACGCCCAACCTTTAACCCGGATTTTTTTCCTCTATTTATCCTCGCTGGTCCTCCCGCTCTGCCGCCCTCGTTCTCGCTCTCGCTCTCTGTCTCTCACGGGAGGACCGCTATTTGTTTGGCCTCTCTTTCACCTGTCTCGTCCACGTGTACACACAAGAAAAGCATGCAAGCAGAGAAGCCGCCTTGTTCAACATTGACAAGCCCTTCAAACCCTCTCGCTATCACATGGCAGGGATCAGGAAACAGAAGAGGGGCGCCGCAATAGTAGGCCACCAGCAGCCAATACCAGACCAGACGCAGCGCCAGCTCGACATCCCCAATGCGATAAGGGAAATAAATCCTGCCAATATTCACACTTGTCTCATGGCCGCCTGATGGTCTTTTTCCCTCTCAGCCAGACACCAGACATTCTCACACTCTCCCTCCTCGCCGATTTCATCAACCTGCGTTTCACATCCATGTCCGCACCCTCATGCTCGTGACTTGCCTGTGGTATTTGTACCAGTACCAATACAAGCACAGGTATGTATGTATGTACACACAAGTAGCGGGTACAACCATCAGGTCCAGATCGCTCCAAGTCCAACATCTCTGGCTGGCGTCTTGATTCGAGCGAGCCCTCTGCCCTGCTTTGCAGACGATGCGCTATATGTCCATGTCGTCCACCCACCCATCTCACAACATACCGTCGCCTATTGTTCTCTCGGCCTCGGCCTCGGCCCACGCCCAGTCATTGCTCTAGCTGTTGTCTGTGCGAGAGAGCACGCTACGTCACGTCATAGCCTTTGACTTACTCTACTCACTCGTGCATCCAACTTACCTGTAGCCTTCAACTCCCAACAACTCAGGCCTTGGCCTTTCTTCTTGATCACACTTCCACCAGACCGCCAGAACCACGCAATACCAGGAATAAAACCAAGATAAGTAGAATGGATGAAAAACTGTAGCCGATGCTCCAGGATGCGTGTTTTTGTCATTGAATCCGTAAATCATAGCATAATAATCATCCCGACAGCCGGCCGAGAAAAGAAACAAAAAAGGTTTCTTTGTCCCACTCAAAATAACCCCCCCCCCCCCCCCCCCCCCCCGCCAAACACCAATCTCGTTTTCCACTTTGGCCTAACCGCCCGATCACATCCACTATCCACTAGCGATAGAGATGCCATCCGTCCTTCCCTTACTTCTTGACCAAGCGGTATTTTCCTGCAGTCAACTCTGCCTCCCCAGCCTCCACCTTCTCCGCCATGAACTCCTGGAACTCCTCGTCCGTCCATGCAAACCCGCCCGGGACCAACATGCGCAGCATCATGACCATGCGCGACAGCGGCATCGCTGTTGGTGAGTTGGTGAGCATTCCAACAATAAACTGCCAGTACATGGGTCCCTTTTCTCGGTTTGCAGCAGCTGGCTTTTTGTTGCCGCTGTTGCCACCATCAGTAACAGCGACGTCTGCACCAGTCTCTGAAGCGTGCTCTTTTGCTTGCGGGTCTGTATTTTCGTCCCCCCGTTCTAGAACGGCATAGGTGCCCTCCGATACTTGGTAAAGAACTTTGTGCTTCACCCAAAAGGCAAGTGCCTCCTCAATGTAGTCTGTATCCATCTGTAGCTTAATCTCAAGATCATCAACTGTCAACTGCATGGGACAACCGTCTCTGCCATTGCCGTCTTCTTGGGCATCATCGCCAAAAGCATAGATGACAGAAGCCATATATGTCTTGCAGTCCACCTTGACTGTACGGCTCTCAAGTTCCAGCTCCACCGTAGCAGTTCCCATATGATCTAGCCATGTGAGCTTCCTTGATGTTTTGATCCGAGAATAGTTTTCTGAGTACTGCTTCTGCGCCTTGGTCACACACTCCGGGATGAGGAGGTGCTCTCGTTCGATATTTGGCCAGTATAGTCTTGATAGAATCTTGGCTGAACACTGCGGTAGCGAATTTTCATCGTGCGTCGCCGATGCACTGCTGATGGCATCGATAACCGAATCGTCCAGTTTCTTGGACTCGATCATGTCTCGCAGCATGACATCGCAATGCTGCAATGCGGTATCTCCATAGCGCTTCTTGAGTAGATTTAGGACTTTGGCTTCTTGTTGTAGATCGCTCGAAACGGAGAGGAGCCGCTCGCCGACAATGATGTGGAACTCTTTGATAAACATTTCCTGTGAGCCAAGTGCACTAATTAAAGTTCCAATGACATCCTCGGTCCGCGGGCGTTTGAAGTTGGCAGCTGCATCGATTGGGGCGGGGTTCCAGTTCATATCATCCCAGTCTTGGTCCTCATCTTCCAATCCCGTTCGCTTTGCCCGTGGTGCCGAATTAAGAATCGTGGATAGTTCAGCCAGTTTGCTCTTGCCTTCGTCCGTCCCCATGTCATTGGGACTTGATAGCAGCCCGGTTACCACGATTCGTATGGCATCAACCCTTTGACATAAATAAAGTTGCAAAGATGGCACTACGCGGTCAAGAAGGACCTTGGAGCCATCAAGGGCATGAAATGTCCGAATAATGGAAATGTAGACCTGTAGAATGTGAAGCGTTGAGCTTCCAGGGTGTAACAGTCGTCGCTCGAGATCACGAGAAAAAACAGATGTGATGTGACTTCTCTGGGCTGTAGTAGTCACGCATGACTTGAGATCAAGAAGACCGCCACGGCTCTCAGGCCAGTGGAGCACGATATCATAAAGCTGACTGCTGCGAAGACTGGCCAGTATGCATAATGCATTCTCTTTCCAGGCAATCACATTTGACCACGTAATCGACTGGCCCAACTTCCCCACGATCTCAACTGCCAGGAGAGAAAAGTTATCTTCGATCCATGAGTACAGCATAGAGATGTTGTGTGAGACAGTCACCTTTCGATTGCCCCAGGCCGTGTTGCTGGTACTCAGCACATGGCCGACATCAATTTGCTGGGTAAATATATCGCCATATGCCGTCTCAATATATTCCTTGAGGACCTCATTCATCGCTGTTGCGAACATGATCTCAAACCGCCTACCAGCGAGACCAATTTTGAGCAGCGAGTCAACCAGAGCCAAGAATCTATCCCGCTTGTCTGATTGACCCGCAGTGTCTTCAAGCAGTACCGAATGCGTGTAACTCTTCAAAAGTGACTCTACAGCCTCATGGAAATATTCTGTTTGTGAGCTGGCAATCATCCCATGCATCTCGCGCAGAAACTGCACCCGTGTTGTGTGTGACTGGGCATCATCCATGCCTTCCAACATCAGCTCACTTCTGCTCATGTATAATCGAGCGGCTGATTCCAGAGTATGAATAATGTCTATGAGGCGCGCTTCAATCTCCCGATGACTCTGGTCCAGGTCAAGCAAAGGCTTTACGGTCTGCGTGTAGTGATAGTACATCTGCTTGGTATGCCATACAACTAGGTTTTCCTTCTTAGGTGCATGAGACACCTCCCGCTCAGGATTGAGGGTTATGCGCAAGGAATCCAGTAAATCATCATTGAGTGAAATGACGGATTGCTCTTCAAGCCCGCTGGGAAGCTTGAGTAAAGTCGTGACGTGGTTCCATGCTATAGACCAGCGGCGCTGGTCAGCCGCAACGGGGTCGCTGCGCGCAGCTAGAGCGCCAGGCTGTTTTCTAGGGGAAGTTCGCAGAGGCAACGCATTCTCATCAGCAAGAAGGCCGTCGTTCGGGAATATGGAAGTGAATATATCCTGACGGCGAAGTGCCCAAGCTTGGCTCATTTTCTAATGGGTGATTGAATCAAGCAAAGCAAAGAAAGGTAGACGAACGAAGAAAACAAAAAGAAGCTCTGGGAATGTGACTGCATAGATAATGAAACTCCGAGAATGATGCGAAAGTGGTAGTAGTCACCAATGACTTCTCATATAGAAGTGCAATACACGAACAAGGTGCATGAAGCCCAGGCCAAGTTTGTTTTGACAACGCGTTTGACCGAAGCGTCACCGATTCTATACCGAGTGTGTAATTAATGACTAAGCGGTGGGTATGATGTCATACCGAACCCTAAGCATATAGGCCATCACAACTACTAAGGATTGCTTCCAGACACACTTTCTAGCATCGAAAAACATCATGCGATTTGCCTTTACAATTTTATTTTATTTTTTTAGGAAGCTTTACCGATGGGTACACTATCGATTCCTTTCTTCACAAACGCGAACCTACCAGCCCGCCAAAGGAGATATCCCCTGCTACAAGGCTCCTTGACTTTCACCAAGGCTCGGTCGCTTCCGCATCCTCGACGATGCCGTGCTTGTTTCGTTCTTCTTCCCTTGGAAATACAGATGACAGTTGATCCATAGCGGACACAAGATAATGGATTCGCGATCCTTTTATTTATCTTTAAGCACATCCAACTACGCAGCCTTCCAGTCTGGCTTCAACTGGGATTCATCAAACAGTGCTCCCATAGGATTTCGTTCAGAGACTCAAACCAACGAGATTACCCTGCTAGTTATCTTCTCCTCATTCTACCTGTGCCCAGTGCTGACACATATAGGGTTAAGCTGAACAAAGTGCCGCTGGCCTACGATCAACAACAAGTGGCAACGCCGCGACACAAGTGTTGCGGTAATGTTTATGGTCTTAGTTCCAAGTTAAGGCGGCCGATGTGTTGTGCTAGGATCAAGAACAACCTGCGAGGGGAGCCAAACTCCAAAGGGCGTCTTGCCTTCATGGCGAATCCCGAGCCTTTGATCTGCCCTCCCACTGCCTTGGCCGGTCTGGTGGGAGGCGCTGGGCAAAGTTAGTTAAGGCTAGTTTCACATCTCGTTTGGACCTTGCAAAGTGAGCTCAAAGTCATGAGGCACATGAGTCTACCTACTTACTCCTCACAAAGAAGTAAAAGAACAAAAACCATGTCCCAGGCTTCTACCAGCAAGCCCGTCAGCCATCGCATCTCGCCCACTCATTAGACCATGAGCCTGTTCTGCAAACACTTCTCATGGGGGTACCCACTCACGGCCTTTACTTCGCCAAAGCCGAGAGGTCACATCTCCTGCAAAACCAGGCATTGAGGTGATGTACGGTGGCTTGTTTGTTTCTCATTTTTTTTCCCTGCTTCACTTTTGAAGCATTGCAGACACCCCTCTCGAGACCTGGCCTGACCTTCCCCGCTGGCCTCTCTCTGGATCAACATACGATCCTAGAACCCCGTCGTCTCTTCCCTTGAGAAATTGTTTTCTCGGCATATTTTACGAATTGATACATACATGTACAAGTAATCCCAAGCAGAAAAGCGCCAAGCCGGACATGGATGTCTCTGGGTGAGTTGTTGACCAACCTTGGGCTCTCATCTCTCTGGACCTCTTCGCTTGTTCTTGAGCTTAGGTTACTAGGATGACACTATTAGACCTATCATAAAACCCGCCCACACTCCCCCTCCTCTCCCACTCTCCGCTATTATCCTGTGTCCATGGCTGGCTGCTCATCTGTTCTGTTCTTTGTCAAGCCCATAAGCAGCTAGAGCAGTTTTTGATGATCCCAACAAGGCCCGAGATCATTACCTGCCCCCCCCTGTCACCGGTTTGACATAGTGAAAAAGAACAAGAATGTCACATCAAATACAGACCTTGGTTTATTGGCCTCGGTGGTTGTATGGGGTTCTTGCTTTGATACTTTGTAGTTGGCTTGTGCGAAGACAGGACTGATAGGCCTTTTGCTAACGGCAATGCGTTTCTAGGAATCGCTGCGCCCGGAGCGCTATCCTGACAGTGCGGCCGTTGGTTTCGTTTTGAACAAAACATAGCGGAAACTAACCTTTGGATAGGCAAATACATGTAGACGACGTCGCCTGAGGCCCTAGTTTAAAAGGAGATATACTTATGCTTGTGATTATAGGGCTTCGTGTCTTCAGCATTCCTGAAGCTCAAGAAAACCAGCAGTACATATATAATCAAGGCTAACTAGACGTCCCTCCAAGTTTACCGGGTCATCTCCTGTGTTAGACAGAGGCCCACCACATGGACACGAGGATTCGTTTTATAGTATACATGTGTAAAGGTAGGAGATATGTAAGGCCCTGAAGCGAAATTGTATATTCAGATACATCGCAGGAGGCGGAATAAGGCGTGCTTCACCAAGTCAAAACCGGTCAGTTTCTTGTGCAGCGTCCAAAAGTGCCAGAACCCTGGTCGACCAACGTCGATGAGACGCCATTGTTTCTGCTTGCTTGTCAAAGAGGGGAGCTCAGTGAGACAAGGAGTGAGACAGAGTTTAGTTTACGAGGAGAGGAGCTTTGTGTGTGTGAGCGTGTGTTGAACTCTGCTCGTTGAAGAACCTCTCGTCTGTAAGAGACAGAAACAACAAGAGCATCGTCCCCTCATAACAGGACGCGTAACTGGAGCAAAATGCCTATGTAACTATGCCCACAAACTGCATATTAACACGCACTCGCACGTATACACAACACAGCATTGCAACACGAGAATGCGTGGTGCATCGTGGCTGACCCATTTCTCTCGCTTGCTCCCACGAGTGAAGAACAAGCATGGGGTGTACATTCCCGGTGATTTTGACGGATAGACGGCCTGGATACTGGGCGGGCACCTTACCGAACCGGCATACAAAATTGAATTAATGGGTCAGGTACGACAGTGAGCTCGCTCTCGAGGAGAAATGCACCAATTTACGGCTCGAAACTTGAGGAAGCCGAGATACTTGCACGGGGTATTAAAGACGAGAGCTCCCCAATTCTTTGGACATACTCGGGTAGATCTAAGGATACGCCGACTCGGGACGTGTGGTGATTCAGCAAGGGGAAGAATTAACAGCCGACAAACTGTATCTGGGGATCAAGCTCATCATTTGTGTAGAAACCCGCAACCTGGTGAAAAGGTTGAACGCCAAGCCCCCAGTTTGGAGTGCCTCACAGGAAGTAATCGCCGACGCGACAGAAGAAATGTGGAAGTAGAAGTAAGGACACGCAGGACGAAGTAAGCAAGTAAGATGGGTTCCCAGCCACAGAAACATTTTGGGAAAGAAACAGGCGAAAGAGGTCACGATCAAAGCGATAGCCCAACACAATCCGTCATGGAACCTGGGAGTGCTGAAACTATGGCATAAACGGGAGCTTCAAGTTGCGATTAACCGATGACCAACAAGCAGAGAGCGATAGCCGAAGGCGCCAGTGGCATGAAAGGCTACGACCGGCGAGCAGAACCGGGTTAGCATAGGCAGAGCCCCCGCGGCAGGATCGGAGCACGGAGACTTAGACAGGTACCACATCCGCTTGAATCATGACGCCCCGCCGGATTGTGAAGGACGCCGGGCGGAGAAGTACGGCCCACATGTCTGGACTTGCAAGGAATCGCAAAAGAGATAAAGCAGCTCATGGATAGAACGTCACTTGAAGACCTGTCGATTTCTTTTTCTTTTTCTTTTTTTTTTAAATTTTCATTTTCACTTTTCACAGGTAGATTAGCCGCCCATTCCACCAGTACATCCCAACACACGGCATAAAAATAAACAATAACAAATCTCTCGCTTGCTTGCATGGCTGCTTGGCTGTCCTTGTACACACGTTTGGAGGCGGTCTAGGTATGCACTTGGTTGCAAGTAGACGTCGTGATAGGAGTACAGGAGAAAACAGAGAGAGCAACGAACAGCAAAGAAATAAAGACGACATTAAGTGGCCAGAAACATGGTGGCTTTTGCGCGCTATTTGTCATGCGCAATATGCTACTGGCGTGAACCTTTGTTAATAAGAACTGCTGTTGTGAGACTGAACAGATATATGCAAACCGTGAGTGGTGCATAGCCGTGACTGAGTTTGTGTGCACAAGGCCCGTAACTAGACTCATATTGTGAACGGTGGAATGGCGGAAGATGAACTGGAAACACACACCTGAAGTGACGGTGGAAGTCGGCCTCCTCCAGACCTAGCGAGTTACAAGCATTGGAGTTCTTGTGACGGTCATGTTGTCGGAACCACAAATACTGTGCCGCCGCCGCATTATTGAGAACGGGCTGGGCAAGTAGAGCACAACACGGAGAAGAGAGAAGCAAGAGAGTAACTTTTGGACGGGCTTCGGCATTTTACTGTTCACGGTCATCAACGCGCCGCACTCCCAATATTGTTGAACATTGATTAGGCGCCTAGATAACCCTTCTCCTCGGCCTCAGGCTCTCTTGCTGTATACTCGGACCATGTTTCGATCAGAGACGGATCAATACATACGCGGATACAAGACCACAAGGGCAGACGGGGAGATAGCGAGGAGGATAGGCGGAAGGAAGAAAGGAACTTGGTGGTCCAAAAAAGGTGTTCCTTTGGCGAGAAGCTACCTGTTTGGTTTCTGGCCTAAACTAGCAGCCCACCAACCTTCCTGTCTCTTCGGCCGACATCGAGTTACCGCATGGCAAATCTCATCGTAGAAGGTCAACATCTCATGTGGTCAAACTACGAATAGGGATGTACATGGCAGGCTAAAACAAGCAGTGGCTACTCGCATTTGCACCCATCCGCAACGTGTTCTCTCGCAAGGTGACTCCAGAACTGAGCGGCAGTCGCGGTGACAACGGGGTTGAAGAAACACAAGTGCAGACAAGGACGTGGCAGATTAGCGGGTGTATAAGCTCCAGGAACAACATCATTACATGGTCCGGCTACATGGACAACGTAGGCTTAGCATGTAGATGGCCAGCTCACAAAACAAAGGCCTGGAATCTACGAGCCGGCGCGCCACAGGAGCAGGCCATGGCGCCATTTCACTGAAAGCCGTGTGCTGGCTCTGTGCCGCAACACGATAGGGATACTCCCATATTCCAGAGGGAGAGGCAACCCGCCCCATTACAGACACTGGAGTGTGGGATGTGAAGACTCAGGCGTAGAGCCTCAAGTGGCAGGTAGCAGGGACCACGTCCACGCCGGCGGCTCAGCAGCGTAGTCGCCACCTACTCGCGGTCTCTCTCCGGCCTCATCTACTGGGCATGAATCAAAGCTACCCGGCATGTTGTAAATCCCAGACCCTCGCATCTTGCTGCCCTAGTTGCACAGGGCCGGCTGCCATCTAGCCAAGGCATGCACGAATTGCTGCTTTCAGTAATGCAGTTAGCCCTCGTCTTCACTAGTCAAGCATCAACTACCAACTTGGAGTGTCGACTCTGTGAGAACTTGAAAAGATAGATCGAAAAGAGGGGAGCAGTTGGGTCTAATTTTTTTTCCTGAGGGGGGCGTAGCTAGAAACTTGGCTGGTTCTCGTGAGCAGCTTCGCAATGTTGGTTGGCATATTAGCATCCATATCCAAGTCTCCCTCACCCTCAATTAGCTTTATACTAGAAGCTGGCGTTGAAGGAGTAATCCTTCGCAGAGACAAGGGTCAGGGCCCTTGGCTCAAGCACAAGTCGTGTATTAACCCAGGTACATACATAGGTGCACAAGTGTCTAGTTGACCAGAAGCCTTGATAAGGGCTTCATTTACACAGCATAGTTAGCGGCAAAGAAGGGTCACAATTGAAGTATGATAGTCCACCCACCACACATGGCCAAATAATAATATCTCGCACGAATCCTCCGTGGTTAGCATGGCTGCTAGAGAATCCTGGTATGATCTTTGGGGACTTTATCCTGTCCTTTGGTTGATGTCTGGAACTGCAGCTAAGCCCGAGGTGGTGGCATGGATCCTCAAGGAGCACTTAGATGGCCAACCGGCCTGTCTGTCACCCACCACCCAAACCAGCTAGTCCTACACCAGCGCCGACCAGTTTGGCATATCGAGATGAAAAGCCCAGTCTTGTGCCGTGGCACTCTGCAAGCAGCGTCTTTGAAATTCCTCCAACTGGTCGCTCCTCTTTCCCTATGCTCGCTTTGGTCCTCGTTCTCTGAAATCGTCCCGCTTCCTGCGAGATGCTATGGCCTTGCAGGGCTCATATGGGCGTGAACAGGATAAGGAGAGAACAACACATGTTACTGGCATGTCAATCTTCTCCTTCTTTTGTCTTTTACATGCAGTCCAGTCATATGAGCCCTCATATCGAGGCAAGAAGAAGATTAGTCCGAGCTGCAGGTCACGCTCAAACCAAGAATGGCCATGGGACTATCCTATCGCACTAGGCCAGAGACACGAAAGTTGACTCTGACTTTGTGGAATCGGTGCTGCTATAATTGCTGCCGTTACATATCTTCTGATGTTCACCGCTTTCTCCATACTGTGTCATTTATACAAACACATATGACATTCATGGCGCCTAAACCAACATGAGAAGACCAAATGACGACACCACGTCGCTATACCAGCTTCAGGCCGGAGTGGGCCCTTGTGAGGAGAAGAAACAATAAAAGAGAAAATAAAAGAAGAATAATAATAAAAGGGAAAACCGACCAAGTCACGCACGCCCCAGGAAATATCAGAGAGTGGAGGTGACCAGAACAAGAGAAACGAAGGATGAGGCAGGGGAGGGGTGGCACGTTCTTGTTGTTTCTTGCGTCCTTCAGTGAAAAGAAGAGAAGAGAGAAGAAGAAAAGAAAGATGCTTGTCTCTGACTGACTCTCCAGTCGTCCAACCAGCGGCACATACAAGACTGAAGTGTGTATAACTACACGCATGTCCCAGTACAGACAAAGACACACACAGATACACACCCGTACCGACGGTCGAACAAAGAACATGCACATAGTAGCACTGCTCCAGCTTCGAGCCGCACAGAGGCAATTGACCAGCTCGCAAGCAGAGAGAGAAGAACCCGTCATTGACGCACGACCACCATCGCCACCAAGGAACGGCTGCCAGCATCGCGACCATCCAGAGGCGCATCGTCCCAAGCGATGCCAGCCCCGCCCAGGCCTACGAGCAAGTTTGATACGGCAAAGGAGAACAAAAAAGAGGAAAAAATAACCCCCCCTCTCCCCCAAAGACACACAATCAAGTAAGGGAGGCCACGCAACAGAAGCAGCACGGGAGCACATAGGGCTAGCTTCAGTACTACAGTCTGTGCTATTGGCTCTTCACTCCTTCTTGGCTGGCTCTGGCTGACTTTTGGCCTCTGTCTGTGCAGCAGGACAGAAGCTTAAACTCCTGGGGCCAGGTTTGGCGGTAGGACGTAGAATCTTTGTTTGTGCATAAAAAAGCAAAGAAGGCTCGATTCACAGCGCCCTACTCAACACCAGCTCGATGAGGTTGTCTCCCAAAACCAAAGACTCCCTAGCCGTCGCCTGTCGCGCTCCCCTTGCCGATAGCATCTGTCGTGCAGGAATATGTCACCGGACAAGTCCGAGTTCATCATGTATTCGTTCATGTATATAAATATTTTTTCTTGTTCCAAAAAAAAAAAACATAAAGAAAAGCGAAGCCACCATCACCACTATAAAGACAACCAAAAGAAGGGAACGGGATCAAACCAGTAGCAAAACGAACAAAACAGGGTAACAATGAAAGCATAAAACGCAGCCACATGCCAAGTATCCTCCCATGTATATACAGACGCCCAGGTAAGGAAAAGGAAGCAGATGGGGGAAGGGTGATGAGACATAGGAAATGGTTTTTTGAGAGGAAAATAGAGAAAAAAAAATACAAAACTTGAAATGATATTGCAATCACAATCAATGTGTATACCAAATCAAGGATGAAAAATCCAAAAGGATGGAACAGAAGATGGAGGTGGAGGGATAAGCGAGAGAGTCGCGTAGCTTAGACTACATGAGCATCACAAAGAATGTTCTGCGTATATGGAAGAAAACAGAATGTTCTTGTAGTCTTCAACTTGGCCATTATTACCACTACTACTGCTGGGGCTGCTGAGCCTGTGACTGGGCCGAAGGCTGCTGAGCCTGTGACTGAGGAGACTGCGAGGCCGACTGGTTTGTACTCGCCGCCGTGCTGCCGTTTGGCACGGGGGGGTTGGGGCTGCGCTTCTTGCACTTGTCATGCAGCAGATGGCCGTTTCTCGCAGTGGTGCGCGTGAACTCGGCGCCACAGTTGGGGCAAGTGGCCTTGGCAGCCTGGCCGCTCTTCTCACGTTGGTGTCTAAGCAGGTTGCTAAAGGTCGAGAACTGGCGACCGTTGCAGCCATGCTCCCAACATTGCGGCTTGGGTCGTGTCTGCACTACACGAACATGGTTGTTGGTGTTGGCTTCAGCTCCACCCATGTGCGGCGGCGGCGCCACAGCATGCGGGTGCGCCGCGTGGGGGTGGACGTGGCCGCTGTGGGGGTGGCCGTGGCCGTGGGGCGATGGCTGCGGCATGTTGGGCGACATCATGGACGGCACGGCCCCGTACATCATGCCGGCATTGGGGTCCATGGGCAGATTGGGCGGGGGAGGATGGCGGCCACGCCTGTAGGAGGTGTTAGCTTTGTGGGACACAGATGAAGGAACATGTTGTGGTGAGACAAAGGGACAAGCCCTGTATCTTTCATGTTTGCCAAAAAGGAAAAATGAAAAAAAAACAAGTAATTAAATAGAAGAATGGGTGGGAACTCACGCATAAGAAGACTGGGGGTGCTGCTGAAAACCAGAATAGTCCATGGGCATACCATAGGTGGATTGCCTGTAGGATTTGTTAGGCGACGTTCTCAATACACATCACAAAAGGCTCACAGGGGAAAGAAACATGGCATAGGCTTACATGTGGGGCGACTGGTACTGGTAATGCGATTGTCCCTCGGGCAGAGGCGGGCTGTACGGATGCAAATAGCTAGGACTCTGCATTGGGGCGCCCGAGTTCTCACCCATCATGGGCATGGGGCCGGTGGGAGGAGCGCCAGCCGGGCTACCAGAGTAAACGGAGCTAAGACCAGCGCTAGGCGGGCCTCCGGGAATGTCGTTGCCGTAGGGGTTGCTGTTGGCGCGCCGTATCCGGGACGTAGTCTTGCTATCACGACGAACCTGATTCTGCTGTCGCTTAATGTCACGCTGATCAGGCGTCATGCCGGCTCTGGGCGGGCTAGACGTGACGGATCTCGACGCCGTGGGAGGCGGTGTGATGCTCGAGTCCGAAGTGGTGTGAGTAGGGCCGGAGGGTTGTTGTTGTTGCTGCTGCGGCGGCTGCGGCTGCTGTTGTTGCGCTTGGTGGCTGCCGTGGCCCTGGGGCATATGGTGGTTCATCATGTGGCTGTGAGATGCATCATTTGAAGGAGGCACTGGAGATGGAGGTTGGGGCCCGGTCAGTAACAAGCCTTTTGTGCGATTGGTGTTTGCTGGGTACGGGTGGCAGGGAAAGCGAGGAAATATAGAGATGAAGAGAAATCAAGCTTACCCTGAGGCCAAGGCGTGTATCCTGATTGGCGGTTGCTCATGGTGGCGAAGCTGGAGTCGTAATGAAGAGTTGCTAAGCTGCAAAAAGGAAAGAAATGTGGTTAGTATAAATGCACTGTGTATTACATGCAAAACAGATGGGAAGAGCGCCGCGGCTCACCTCATACTGGAGTCAAGTTGGTGGTTGTTGGTCACGATGGTAATTTTATTTTTTGGGGTTTCCGGCGGGGTGGGTTGAGGGTGGGGGGACAGACACAAGGCAAAAAAGGTCTGCAACTGCTCCTCTAGAGGTTGTCGAAGTAGTGCGGATTGTCGGCCAGCTAAGGCGTAAAGAAACAAAAAAAAAAAAAAAAAAAGGGCCGGAGGAGAGTTGGAATAAACAAAGAAGAATAAGAGCCTAATGGATATGCCGAGCTGAACGTTGACAACAGCGGATTGTCGAAAGGTTCAGTCAGCTACGGTGAAAAAGCGGGAGCACAATGGCCAAGACGGACGTCGTCGAGGCTTTTCTGATAGGTGCTATGCTGGAAAATAAAGCCCAAATAAAGGAGGATTGGGCGAGAGGAAGCTGGAGGGACGTCGTCTATTGCGGGACTGGAGTAACTGGAGATGGAAGGTGCCGGATATGGTAGTTCCTATATCAGATTTTGGGTCGAAGTCGAATCCAAAGCGTCGATCGAGGCAGGTGCGATATTTTCTGGTGCAAAATACAGCACAGCAGAAGCAATTGTCGTCTTTGTCCGGCAGCCGCTTGTGGCTTTGGTGATTGCTATCGTTTCTCGGAGCAGCGGACAGCAAAAGACTGAAGGAAGAGGCCCCAGTCGGTATAGAACGAGGTAGATGCGATGAGTGACTGCAAAAAAGAAGTCAAGTCAAAGCAGCCAGCCAGCCAGCTATCGAGTCAGTGAACCAGAGGCGGAAAAAAAAGGATAAAGAATAATGGCAGAAGAACCGCAACTCTATACTTGATGTGCCCAAGGAGAAAACAGCGGACAGGTTCAAGAGCACTCAGACAGGTCTCTGTGAGAAATAATATGGAATAAAAACGAGGTTGATAGTCGTGATGAAGGCAGACCGAAGAAGGAAGGAAAAGAGGAATCGAGTGGATTATATGTATAACTTTAAGTAAAGTCTTCATGCTGGCTGGATCTCTCGTCTTTTTCTCTCGTTCTTTTTTCTCTGCTGATGTGTGAACAGAGAATATACCCTGTCCCTACCCCTACCTCTCGAATCGCATTTGGGAGGGGGTGGGCGTTGATTCTGGCAAAAGCATGCAAGGGGGGGGTGTTGATTATTTTCACTGAAGGGTTTTTAGTGAATTTGTCGTAGCACTTCTAACCACTTCGCCGTCGAGTGACTAGTTTAGACCAAGTGTAGTTTGTTTAGTATACTTCTCTGTCTTCAAAAAAAAATCTGACCAACCCAAAGAGGGCCATCTATCTGCCTTCGTTCCCAGATAAAGAGAATCATGTGTGTATGTAGAAAAGATTGCATTTCTTTACATGATGGTATTCAAGTAATACACACACATGTACAAACACACATATTATTCTCAAAAACTGTATTTTGGCTCTTTTATGCTCCAACAAACTATGTGCCACTTTTTCTTCTACTTCTTGCAAAGGCGTGCCTCAATTTGCTTGAATATATCCAAGCAACTATGTAGATCTGTCCGCATCAAGCCTACAAATTGTCCCATACCAAATAGTTTGTTCTGGAAACAATCATCTGTCCTCTTTCTGGCCTTCACTGGCCCCTTCCGCCTCTGTCTTTGAATTTGCTACATTAGAGACATCGGATAATAGCAACGCCAGCATGGACTCATCGTTCAATATCAAGAAGTTGGGAAAATAAAACATCCAAGCACGCACCCAAGTCCTCACCGAAACAAACAGCCTTGTAGGCGCACATGCAAAGGATCAAAGCTGACCAGCCTTTCCTTTGTGCACCGCTATGAACATGTGTATACATGCAAACCAGAGGGGAAGGGGGCTGTTTGGGGCTGGACAGAAACGAGGACGGGGGGTTCGTTCACAACCCAATACACTATGGATGGCCAATCCAAGAGGAAGAAGAGACAGCGCCTGTAGTCAGCACCTGCACAATACTTGCGTGTTGCGTCTAGCTAGTTAGTGTATGTCGGCTGTTATGTTTCCAATGGACAAGAGGGGGATCAGAAGGAATGGCAGGAAAGATGGGGTAACGATGAGATTCAGTAAAGGACTCTCGTCTGCTGAAGCTGAGGCACAACAGCCGGATGATGAGTCCAGTCAAACGGGGAGTCCAGATAGAGAGAGCAAGGGCGGCTGAAGATAAGTACCGCACCAAGTCAAATCTACGACAGGACAGATGGCCCGTACCAGGTTGACGGTTTTCTCAGACTTGAGTGAAGGTAGTGTGATATGATGTGTTTGTATATACATGCTATGTGCCTCTTGGCTTCCATGTAAAAACTGACCATTTGTTCCCAGGCAGCTGGTAAACCATCACCGGTTCGTCACCCTAATCCCAGAAAGAGCGCTCGGTATGGGCGATGGACAGTCTGTTTACCAATACTAGGCATTTCCCGCGACTTTCTAGTCAAATACTAGGTCAGCTTGCCTGGAATCTTCAGTTCGAAGGATCAAAGCCAACTAAAGAAAGCGCCGAGAAGGTTGAGTCTTGTCTGTGTGAATATCAAGAGACAAACCCAGAGTTTCGGGACTAGTCATGACATTCAAGGGAGAGGGCCACCATAAAAGACAGGCACGTCATGAGTAGTAGAAGAAGAAAAAGGGAAGAGCCAAGAGGAAGGACAATCGGCACCAGTCGTCCCCGTCCTTGGTCTAAAGGAGCTTGTCATCGAATTAGAGAACAGGACTGCACACATACTTTGTATCATTGACCATAAACCAGGTATCCAGCGTCCCATTGCTACATGCTTCATTATACAGGTAGTCGGAGACTCGAGGCCCGGACTAAGATACAGCCAAATCCAAGGCGTAGATCCAATCAAAATGGAAACTTTGCTGTCGTTTCCCTTGCCTGGTCACGAAAATAGCTTTATCTCGTCATTTGCACATGCATTCCGGTTTCACGTCTGGCAGAGTATGAAAGGCCAGGCTAGGCTAGGCTCAAACCCAACTTGGCATCATGGAAGCCCTCTCCCTCGTCCTCTCGCACGTCTCTGCCTTCGTCTTCGCTTCGCCTTCATTTTCTTTGTTTCTCTTTCCCCGTCAGGCCAATGTCTCTGTGTCCAGTAGGGTGGTGAATGCCGTTGCCCTCCAATCCATCACCACCCCCAATCTGGTAAAATCTCAAGGCTAAGGGTCCTTCCCTGGCTCCCTTCTAGGCGCCTCCGACCCTGGTGACGGTGCCTGAGCCGTCCTGTTCAAACATGATCCGGCCTATCTTTAGAGGGACAGGGTGGCGAAACACAGCACATCTGGGATGGCATCAAACCTTGAGTAGCCAAAAAGGCTTTACCCTAGGGCTGCTAAAGGTGCCAAAAGAGCCATTGACCAGTCGTGTTGGGCCTGGCTCGCTGTAGACTTAGTATTCATGTTTCCCATAGTGGGCTATCGTGCCACTATCCAGGTCGACACGAAAGTCCGGGAAAAGAAATTCACTTTTTAACTGATTCCCAGCTTTAGCGTGTGTCTAGCGATAACTTGCCGGGCAAAGATACATCGTCTTTGTCCGTAAATCCGTACCTCTTCTAGCTCTTTCTATCTATCGTGCGAATGCTAGCAAATACGACTTGCTCAGGTTCCATGCGAGTAATGAATAAAAAATAAAAAAATACGACTTGCGTAATTTTTAGTCTTCAACACCGATACACCGACGTCTTAGACTAGCCGGTAACCCTAGTATCCGGTGATGGGATTTCCGGCTCCGATTACCTTTTAGCCGGTGTTCTGCCGACGCAACTAACCCTTTCAAACCAAGATGGTAGCGGACCTCGGTCATCTAGCTCATGAATGTAAAAAAAAAAAAAACAGAGAGAGGCAACCCGTCTTTAAGAATGAAGTCTATACCCGAGATTAGTCAGAGAGGATCACCGTGTCAGTACGAATAATGTTGATAAACTAGTGACGCACTTCCCATCTAGCCCGGAGGGGCTGCTCTATGGTAGATCCCAAGTTTCTGGTCTCGCCGGCTCTCGAGAAAGGACACTGTAAGTTGTTCTTTTCTACTTCTTCTATTCTCTCATTTGACTCCTTTCTCGTCTCTTGTCCCTCTTCCTCTGCATTTTCTCATCTGTCACCACACTCGACAGAAGCTCCAGCCCAGCTTTGAATGCCAACCTGAGCAGTGTCGTTTTAAGTGGGGCCAGGGTTGTTTTCTGACTAACATGGGATTTGGCCCTGTGGTAATAACTAGCTGTGACTATATAGTTGAGGACCATATAACTACGGGTTAGTACTTGCGTTTCCCTATAGTTCCCCACGACCTGAACCACTGGAATTTCATGTACCTACATACTGTGTGCCTGCCGAAGTCGCCAAGATAAAGCATGTCAGATCAACCGCCACTGGCAAAAGCAAGCCAGTTGCAAGCAACGAAAAAGAAATCTTGATCAGCACTGGCTGCTTCCAGGGATTGGGCTTTCCTTCTCGAAACAGCAGGAAAGCCGAGAGAGAATATCGTTCTTAGGCCTTAATATGATAGACTTGTTTCCATTCTGCTTACGCCTTTTCTTTTTTTGACAGGGGACCTTGCACTCTCAGTTCGTCCTTATATCCCCTTTGCTTGTTCTCTTGGTTTCTCGACTGTGACCTTTCAGCTGAAGCAGAAGCGCAGGTCGATGCTCATTTCAAGCAAATGAACCCTCCTTCTTCTCCGCATTGGGAGATTTTGACAACTACCGACCTGGACCTTGTCCAAAGAATTCTTTAATCCCTTGAACCAAGTCAAGTGCCAAAATGAACCATCAAAGCCGGCTTTTGCTCTTAGTTGGTACAAATTAGTTAATTGGTATGATATGAACTCTCGCTATCAAGTCGCGTGTGATGTATCTGTGGCATCAGCCCTTTCCCCTTGGCTAGCTATGGCTTTGAATGAGCAAACCGCACAGTCATACTTGCAAGCAGAAAATTCCAAACATACGTGATTAGTTGCTGATTTTTGGTGCTGACTTGTCGTCGGAGCGGGCGATGCGGTGGTGTAGTGCGTGAGATGCGAGGCAACCAACCTATGCCTATAGTATCGACCGAACTCGGCCCATCTAGTTTTTTTTTCCCCCTCCTCAACTTCCGATCGGAGAGGGCTTCTGCAAAAAAGTAGTCAACAGTGTGGCTTATTCTTTTCTCTTGTGTAATGGGCACGCCGAGACATTTTGGGTTACTGTTGCAGGCTGCAGTGGATGATGGCCTTGTGGGACAGAGACACCAATTGCCACCATGCCTGATATCTGTCTTTTTTGCCATATAATAAAGGACTGTGGCTTTTGCCAGTTGGAAATCTTGGTGCCTCCTGCACGCCTGGGCTTGACTATACCACAACGTGTTCTTGAAGAAATCCAACAACAAAGGGTCATGTACCAACAGTAACATGGCAGATTTTGTTTTCTCTCCCTTGATGTGTGCTCTCAAGCTGTCCAGCAGGGAGGAAGTGCAACCTCTAGATCCATTCCGTGCTGCCATTGTTGGTGGTGGTTGTTTCTCCAGCTAGACGCATCATGTCTATTCTTGGTTTCGAGGAATGGCTTACTCCTTCTGCTTCTTGCCATGACTCTTTTGCACGCCGTTGCTTTTCCTTGTTGAGTTTCTGCATGGGGTTTTCAGGATGGAACCCCAGAGGCGGCAAGGTTGGCTAACCACCATGGTTGGTGATGGAAGGAATGGCGACAAGTTCTAAGGGAAGAAGTGTCTGTGAATACACGCCTTGCATTCCCAAGAGCATGACGGTGACAGTCGGAAGGTGCAGGCGAGTTGTCTGCTGTGGCGGGGCCATTTGTCCATACGGCGCGGACTCCTGTCACATCTCATCTCTAGTAAAATCTTGATAAAGATACCTTTCCTCATCAAATACACATGGACAGGTGGTAGTCCGGCCAGAAGCAATAACGCAGGAACATCACATCGGTTGACAGAAAAGGAAGGAATCACAGGAATCTACAAGGCACGGGGCAAAGACAGCGAGAAAACGGCAACTGCCCCATCTCCCCCCACCTCGAGGCATGGTAGCGATCAAAAATCACCGTTTTAGGAAGGAATGGTCGTCCTCGAGGGAGGATGTCACATTGCACCGCCGTTGAAATTGCACATTCTCCTCGTTCTCTAATGGCGGACATATTTGTGCTCCTCGTAACTACGAGTGGTTCGTTATACCCAGGTATGTCCATATAACCCTACCAGAGCTGTCCTTCTTGCTCGGTGCGGCGCGAGATTCAGGAATCATGAACAACAAGCCACAGCATGAATAGCTGTCGACTTGCTCTGCCTATCTTGGAAGTCATGACCGTGCTCAATTTACCGATCACTCCAGTAGATGCTACTTGTACAAGCATAATTGCACACAACTCTGGGCTTGCTTCGCTTCAAGGCCCAGACTGTGGTAGGGCAGTTCCAAGCATCCTCTGCTCTGTGCCCGGCCGAGTCCACCTCAAAGCTCCGTGATCCATAACTTGTGACGTCCTACAGCACCACCCACACCTAGACCAGGTGAGAAGCCGCACAAAAAGCACGGGTCAAGGCTAACAACAGCCATGCTCGAGGTCAGAGCACACAGAAATGGCGCCTGGGGCCTTGTCTTCCCCCTGCCATCTAGCCTGGTTTGTTCCATGATATCAACAGGGAGTTAAATCCCATAATAGCCTTCAGCCTGCGGAAAAGGAGTTCAACTTGGCAGGGCACTAGCCACCCACCTACACCCACACCTTGAGTAGAAGGAGGAGAATGGAATGGACGGGAGGAAAAAAGACAACAGAGTGAGAAATCTTGCTCTTTCGAGATCTTGGTTGCTCCTAAAAAGGGAAGCCCAATCACACTGACAGTCGTCTCTTGGAACGTCGGTGACTTGTAGCTTTCTACAACTCGATAGGGCCCAAACGGAAATACAACAGAACCGCCAACTAACCATGTCTACATTTGATTACGTTCTTGAATTTGTGCTCGCTAAAGACCCTCACGGCATGATGAGTAAGTAGTCTTTGAGCGTGGGGGGCGAGGGAATAGAAGCCAACGGTAGCACGCCACGTGTGATGAGGCCTGACTGTAGTTGGGCAACAACGAAACAATAGAATCATTGTATGTATACTTGAATGAGAGTGGCGAGCAAGAAAAAAAAGACCACATGGTGGCCTGGTTTGTTGATTATCGACGCCTTCGGTCAGTTGACTACATTCAACTCTGCATGTCACGGTTTCTACGCTCTCTCAAAACTAATTGACTTGCAACATGGTAATTTAATATGGCGGAGAAACGATCTGGAACTTTATAGGCGGGAGGGAAAAGAAACGGCCCTTCTCTGGGGCATTTAAGGAATCTGGTCTGAGTGTTTCCATAAATTCCTATACTCTTTTTTCCACTATCAATATTGTCTGCATGATGAGTATTAACCTTCCTCCTCTCCTCTCAATCTTTGTGTCCATGCACTGGCATCAAGTCAGTCTCCCTAAAGCTTTTTGACTGCTTGGCCGTTGGGTGTTCCCGAATGTCCGCTTTCTGGGGCGTCTCTTCCTGTTCGGATCTGGATGAACCTGACCATGTCCTTTTTTGGCTTGGATCCTACGGATTTTAACTTTTGATTTCGGAGAGGGAAGGACGTTTGTACAGGACGAAGGAGGGGAAAGCATGTGGCTGGAGTGTACTCGACATGAGCAAGAGATCACATGCACGCAATGAACGTTTGGTCGAACGGGACTCGAGCCACACATCACAGGCAGATCAGGCAGGATACAGAGTTAACTGGAGATCCAGATAGAGATATGGTCAGCCATGTCACGGAAGAGTGTCAGCTAAGACGTAGTGATAGATGTCATAGATGTGTGGCAGCAGAGTCACAACGCAAGTAGAGCAGCCCAAGTTCGTCTACTATAAAGCTTCAATAGTAGATATAGATATGTACTACCATGCCTGATTATTTGTAAAGCAATAGTGCCACCTGCTGACCAGCTCAGTGCGTATTGTCTGAGCCCAAGTTTGGTTGCAAGTCTTATTCCAGGCTTGGTGGGCGAGAATATTAATCCATAAAGTAGAAGCACATGCAGGTAAAATATGCAGCGGAGTCACGATGTCTCTAAGTAGCTAGATGGTTAAGGCAGGAATTCTTGAAGCTAGCACACAGAGTGATTGAAAGCATCAGTTCTAGCCTAAAGCCGCACAGAGACCAACAGTAGAAACAGGTCACCTGGGGTCCTTTTTTTTTTAAGACTTCCCGGGCCAAAACTAACCTCCCTTGTCTGACTCCTGGTCAGTTTAGTCTTCATTTCCCTCTGGATATTACTATTGACAAATGAAGGGTTGAGCTGGACTTGCAACAATGTCCCGCTCCCCATGCAAGCTTGAGCATATAACAACTGCCTGCAACAACGATGATGGTTCTGAAGCTGCGACTGGAGTAAGTAAGTCCCATGCCGAATTGCTGTACATGGCAAGTATGTGGTACTCATGGAAGGATGAAGAAGCAATAGCCTTGCCATGTTCTTTTTTAGACTCGTCAGAGGAAAAGAGTTTTTCTTCCCACCGGGATGGATTGAGGGAATAAGGACAGATGGAACTTGGGGCCAGTCCGGGCTTGTCAGGACACAGACGACCGAGGCATCCTTTCAGAAAGAAGCTAAGACGTGTGCTACGTGTAAAGACGTTGATGCTTGCAGGAAATCAGCGAATAACTAACTGCACATGTGGATGCCAGCCAACAAGCAACACAGCACAGCACAGCACAGCACAACAAGCCGGCTTGGCGAGTCTCGACTTTTTGCTTAAAACGGCGTGTTCTTTTTTGGCGAGGCTCTTTAGCGAGCAAGGAAACATGGTCGCATGCATTGAAGAGCAGCCGGATTAGCCATGTGAAGCCCTTTTTGCCCAGGGTTTCTCTGGCACTGCCTCAGTCTGTCTAGGCAAAACGAAGCGTTGCGCGCGCGTCTCTACTGATACTATTACCAACAGCCCACACGTATATGTATGTACACCACACAGGTAGTGAGTCTATAGCGACTGCCGAAGGTCACGTCTGGAAAAATGAGGCAGACAAACAGCGAGGGAAAAGGGAGAAAATGAGCAAGGATATCCCGATGAAACTTGATGAGCATGAATCCAACCATGTCCTTACTTGTATGTATGTATGTACATACATGCGTTCTCATTGCATATGGTTATGTGGCTTTGCTAGCTAGACACCCCACACTATAATGTCACGAAGCAGCGACACAATGTGTTGAAAATTTGCAGTCCAAAAACACACTGACAACCCCGCCTTCCCCTCCTCAAACACAACGAGGTATAACCTTCTCAAGATGAGCGGTGTGTAATTTTATGGCCAACGAGGCCGGAGAAAAAAAAACAAGTTTGGAAGGGTAAGCCTTGTTATAGAGAGTGTCCCAAAGGCATCAACATGGACGATGAGGCTGGCGAATCTTGCTGGACAGAGGAAAAATAAAGAGGGAGAGAGATCCGGAGCAGAGAAGCGGATACAGACCGCACCTTTTTTGTTGCGTCATGTGACTCGGGCTGACGTGGACTCGGACTCGACTCGGGCTAAATTGAGCCGGCGCAAAAAGAAGCAATTACCTTCTTGTTTTGACTACGATCTAGCCTCCGGTCCATATTCGTTACCTCCAAAACCACCGCTGCATATACATACATACATACATACATACACATGCTGCTTCAAAGTGTTTCTCTTTCGTCATCTCCTTCTTGTGACAGAAGGCATAAATCTCCATATAAATCTGCAGTAATTTCTTCTCTATTTGCGCCTTGTTGTTACAGAGAGAAACCACCGGCCTCTCTTAGCGTCTAGCACTACCATAACGGCCCGAGTCCCAGAAAATTGGGAACTTATTTTATGAGAAGGCTGGGAAGAAGAATAAACCGGTGTTGGGCTTAGGGGGCCGTTCGTGGAAGTGGACTTGGTATCCCTCTTTTTGGCATCATGGCAAGTCCGTTGATTGAAACCATGGCCTCACCCCTTAATCGCCTGACCACCTCAAGCCATCAACAGGCCACCCACCCACCACTGCTAAGCCAGAGCCGGACTCTGCAAGTCGAAAGACAAGCCCTCCGGTACAAATCCCAGGGATCTTTGGCTCCGAATACATGTAGTGCTTGTATATATTAGGCCAACAACACAACCGGGCCAATGACCCGGATGCGCAGTTATACGAGGAAGTGCCCTCTGAGGTGACTTGCGGTCTGTGTCGGTGAATACGAATCAAAATGGGCACAGCTAGTGAGTCCTTGGGCGGAAAAGCGACGTCTTGTGCATATGTAAGTACTACTAGTTGCGATTTAACGAAGCAAATTGCTGTAGGTATACATCGCAGGGCTTGGTACTGCAGTCCAAGAGAGGACGCGTAGACCCTTGCCAGCACTGTGGCTGCGACGGTGGCGCCCGCCCTGTTACGGGTCAAGCTCGCACGCACGGCTGCACGGAATAAGCAAGTTTGGAAAGGGTCTTTTCGGTAGCCGGAACAAGAGCTTGTTCTTATTTCTCTTAGAGAAGAAAGAAAGAGAAGGGAAGGGAAAACATAGGATGAGGATTGAGATGCATTGCATGCTCATACATTTTAGGTTCAGGGTTTTGAGAAGAAAGCAAAAAAGTAATTCCAGCCAGTCCCAACAAGACGTCACTACACAGGCATAGGATACATGGCCTCGCCTCAATCAAGATGAGATGGGCCCCTGCTCTTCCCTCTGTCTTCTATGATGTTCCGCCCACATCGACCGCCCAGCCTTTCCTCATTGTCTTTAAATTCTAGAATTATGCCCCACCAATGAAGGGTTATGATATGCATCATCGCCAATGGTAGCAGTGGCAGCAAGAGCGGGGAACACGCCTCCGCCCCCGACATTGCTTCTTCTCGCTTCGTATGGTAACCCGATGTGGGACAACTATTTTACAGGGCTCAGACTCTGCAGATGAGTGTGAGGATCAATTAACCTCAATCATCCTGTTTCTGAGTCTCTTGCCTTTTTGTCTCTTTCACGGCAAACAGTACTTCTTCTAGGGGGGGGAGCTTCATCCCCCCTCCTTCTGGATGGCCTTTCCCACTGAACAAAACACACAAATAACTTATTTTGGCTTGTCTGACAAAATGGGTTTCTCCTTCCGGGCTCCTGGGTCCAAAAAAATAACCCTGCTCTCACATACCCCATCCCAGCGGAATCCTGCTCCTGTTCACCCAAGCTGTCACGATAGGACCTTGACGACATATCAAGATACACATATTTTGCAGCACGAACAGCGTCATAGAAAAACAAGAAAGGAGAATAGAATTTGAGAGTGCGGCCACATGCGGGGGCTTGGGTCTTCGCGCAGACCTGCAGATATGCTTTTATTACACCGGAGACATATTATGGGTTACGGTTCTCTTGTTGCCCTCAGGGCTTGTCTGTCTGTCCTGTCATCCCTGTGTGCTAGACTGTGGTGTTGCCCTCTTTTCTTTCTTACTGATGCCTTCAACCGACTGATTCCGGCGCTTCTTCCTTTCGCAGTATTCTGGGCTGACGAAAACAACTCTCTTTGTCCCATGCAGATCGAGCTTCAGTCGTGCATGGATTGTTTTATTGCCCCTACAAGCATGTATTTGTCGGCATGTTTTTTTTGTAGGTGACCAACTAGTTTCGAGAGGTACACATGGTTACTACTTTTACTTCTCCCGCATTGAAGTTTAGCATTTCAAGTGCCATGTCCAGCACATTATGATACTGTGCCAACTTGGAAATGACCGTACAGGCATATGTGAATGACTACCATTGCACCGACTTCCGACGGAGGAGCAGTGCCATCCTTGGTTGTGGTGCCCCGTGTAGCCGCGCTGGCTTTTTTGCATGTTGAATTTGTTCTCCAACACGTCATCGACTTGGCCTCGCTGTCTTGTTCTGTGCCGCCACCTCCTGACACACTGATGCACGGATTCTATTTGGGAGACGCCTCTACCCCTGCCCCCTCTCCCCACCCACCGGTTATATTTCACATCCCCTCTTCTTGTCATGGCCTATGGCCTGAGCCAGGGAACCAGGGTTCATGTGTTTGTGACTGAGGGAATTGACGTGCTGATGGAATTCGAGTGTGGGTCGCATTCGGCCGTGAAAACCCTGACAGAACGGACAAATTTATACTATACGCAGGGTAGGTAAGCGATACAGAGATAGAGGCAGACAGAAGGCTGACGAGATGGTCTGTATCGCGTATATCTTCGTGGGCAAATTTCGATGGCTGGGCGGCGGATTGAGGCAAGGAAATACCTAAGAAAAGAAAACATGGGGTTCGCGACTTAGGTATGATGCAAAGAGTCAGCCCGTCAGCTCTATAAATCGTCTGCTATGCATCTTCTCCCTTTTTCCGTCGCCTGTTCTATTCCACGCCTAGTGGGATGGTGAGTTCAGTTTTGAATCTAACGACTCAATAACCCATGTTATATGACATGGAAATGTTGCATCAAGAATGTCGACAGTATAAACAGTGCCATGCTACAGTTGCAGGCAAATGGTTCCGGGGCTACATTGCGGCCGCAGGAGCTGTATGTTGATGTATATGTGCATAGGATGTATGTGCAAGGTATAAGTAATTATACATACTTTTCAGGTAGTTAACCAAATGTAACTAATACTTGGGTACACATGATTGATTCTCTAAACAAATGGCATGTGAATTGAACCTTGGCCCAGCGAGGAACGATAAGCAGACAAGAAACAGAGAAAAAGAGAGCATTGAAAGGAGAAAACTACAACGAGTGAGCTGGATGTTGGTATTGTGCTGTGTCGTCAAGTCGCCGGTCAGGCCAGGTCTCAAGTCCCTTGTGGTCAGTTTTTACAACTAGTTTGAAGCGTATTTCAGGTCACCGGGTCACGATTGAGTTGGCGGTGAATACGATCTTGGTATACAGAGACGAAGAACGAAGAACGGAGGTGCAAGATAGGAGTGAGAGGTGGGGGAAGGGGGGGGCAGAGCCAAGAAGACTAAGGGACCAAGGGACCAAGGGCGGCCAGGTAACAAAAGGAGCCGGAGCATACCCGATAGCCGACAACCGACAATAAAAACAAGGTAACTTTTCCTCGTTCCTACGAAGATACAAGTGTGAAACTATAGTCATTCTTGAGTACTTGGACGGACTGTAAGGCCACTGTAGGGATGACCAAGAAGTGTGGGAAGGAGGGACCCGGGGGCAATCATATAGAAAAGAGCTCCTTCCGAGCAACCTGTTTCGTGACGCTTGTAGCCCCAAGCCCATGAAGGAGAGAAGTCGCCTGCAAAGAACAGGTTGGATTCGGTGGGCTGTAATTGTTCGACATTGCAGAGACGCAGAGTGCCGTGAAACTCAAAGCGTGCGGCAAAGGTACATGTGCTACATGAAAGTACGGCGGGTAGTTCGTTGTTTAGTTGAACGATAGTTGTGACTTGAACGCAGACGGGCCAACAGTGTCAGGGCTGTTCTTTGGAGAAATTTTAGCGACTTGAGCCCAACCAGACGGGACTCGACTTGCCTGGGAATTGGACTCGAGCTCGAGAATAAAGTGGGCTCTTCTCTGCCTGTCCCACAATGACGCCCTGTCACAATCAATCATACGATAGTTGGTATACACGATAATGCAGCCAACACCCACCACGAAATTGAGCGTTTTTTCTCGGTTCAGATCTTGCCGACATGACGGCTATTTGGCATGACGATGAAGGCGACCAGATCACTCCCTTTTCTCTGGTTTCCTCAATTCTGCTTGTCGCCTCAGCATCAGAAGAACCATGTTACATACGTACAACATAACATGTATGTAGCAAACGAGAATGAGGAACAGGCGACGCTTGCCGGGAGACTTGCCGAATTCCTAGTCTTTGCCTGGTCTTCCGTCTCCGTCAGAGTTCAGGTCCAGACTAGGCTAAGCCCAGGCCGGGCTCAGGCCAAACCAATGCTCGTGAAAAAAAAAGCCAAGACCTGGCTTGGCTTGGACTTTCTGCGCTCTCTCCTCGCTCAACCTGGGGACTGAGGACCGGGATGCAGAGATCTTTGCAGCTTGGATACAGTCAGGCTCTGCCAGCGTTGCATTGGCGCATCGCATCGCATCAGTGGGGCGGGACATTCAGCGATGCAAGTCCAAGTGTATGTGTGTATGTACACAACTAGTTATATCATGTACCAGCTCAGCCAAGGTTCACTTTTGCTTAGTTGGTGGAGGTTCAGACTCTAACGACCTGTTGGGGGACCCAATGCAACATGTCTGTATGTATGTATACTGTACACAACTATGCATGTATAGTCCTCACCTACGAAAGCACAGCCAGCTCGTCTCCTACTCCCTAAGCCAGCCAGCCAGCCAATCGACCACCTCTCACTTCCCTGTCGCCTCGCCGTCTACTCAAAACAGCACTGTTGCTTGATTAGATTGCTACTTGTAATAACGCCGACCACAGCGGCGGCGAAGACGCCGACGATCTCCACCCCCTCTTCTCTTCTCTTCTCTGCCCCCCACTTTGCGGGGGGAAGAGGCTCCATAATTGTTGTCGTCTCTGTCGCCTTGGTTTTTTCCGCACCGAGTCTCTGTTGACTCGAGAGCATGGCACTGGCGTCTTTTTTAAACTCAACTGGGGGTGAAGGGGAGGGGGGGCCTGGATGTTTTCTCTATACCGTTAACTCATAAACGGGCACAAGCAACTACAGGTAGCTACAACTGTACCTCCAGCACTTGGCCAGTGTCGAGTTGATGTTTTATTCCGAGATTGCTTGAGACTTCTTTGGATCATGTTGCCTTGTTCTGTTCACTCCTCCGTGGCTACCAGAAACATGCATACAAAACAGGGCCTGTTCACTCACTTGAATATCCCATGGGCTGGAGCTACAGCTGTGTTTTCACAAACATGCTTGCTTGTATGTATGCATGTACAAGTACAACGCCTACGGTAGCCGCCCTGATGTGTGCCTTGTAGTATTCTCGATCTCTGTGCCCACACCCCCCATAGGGCTAGAAAACCTGGTTCATAGGATCAGGCCCTTCTCGTGCCTCCAAACAAGTGCAGACAGGCATACATGAAAGTGAGCCCGTCTCTATGTATGTAAAAACTGACAGGTTGGTTGGGCTCGAGTTATTGCCAGTCATCAGATTGCAGATTGGATGTGGGACTTGGTCAGCAACTGCTATAACGAACAACTAACTATGCGGTTGATAGGCAGATCCATTCTATACTGTCGTCATGGAACTCGGGGTTAAGGCCGTGGTGGCCGACTGGAGAGCCCCGTGGAAACCCGCAATTCCATGGGCTTTACTGTTGCATTACAATGCAGCTTCCTATCTGGCGTCGACGTTTTGTGACTGGTGGCTTGTACCCTTGTATATGCTGTGTGTATTGGCCCGAGTTCTCGCTCCCGGCACTCGACAGTAGTCGTGGTATTCAAGCACAAGTAGGGAGCCTCTTACAATCCCTTGGCAGAAGACACCTGTTATTGGTTGTACTAGCCCTGGTCCCTCTCAAACACCTGTCTCTTGCTCAGTAGCCCTGTCCTGTTCACATACAAATGCACACCATGAGCAGCCGCCCCTGGAACGTTGTTGACTCGGACGAGCTTCTTCTCTCCCTCCCTACCCCTAGACGTGTGCTTTTCTAGCCGTTTATTTTTCTTGTGGGGTTGCTTACACCACATATTCCAAAACAACCATCGTCCTATCGCCCGGAGGGTTTTCTTTTCTTTTTTTTACTTTTTTCTTTTCTTTTTTTACAATTGTTAAGCACTTGTGCGGGTGTTCCAGATGGTACTGCATGTTTGTTCCCCTTTTATATTTCAAGTTCTTTGGTCTTTTTTTTTTTTCATTTTTTTTTTTTCACTCACTGTTCTCATCGTTAGACCCGTAGTAGGTATAACATAATAACTAGTACTTATGCGCTAGCTTTCTCTGTATGACTAGCTGCTGCAATGCAACAATAACTAAACTACAACGAGCTCCCAAAACTGATCTGTCATTTTTTGCGAGTATGAGTCTGAGAGTATGTCCACGCACTGGAGATTGGTAGCTTCTCATGGGTGTCGTTATCGTCCTTTTACTCTTGTTTTCTAATGTTTCTTGTTTCCTTGCCTCATCTTTACTTTCTCCTCTTCTGATTCTCTCAAAGGCTCGTACATATTCCACTTGTATGTAGTTAGTGGAAGTGTAGCTCTGGCTGCCTGTAGAGGAGGCGGGAGGGTTACTCGGCTGAATAATGGTCAAGTGAGAGCGCTTGTTCTAGAAATACGACAGTGCCATAATCGCCACCGAATCGGCACCTTGTGACTCGCTGCATGTAAAGCTGACCAAAGTACAGACAGGCTGGCTGTGTGCATACATAGTACAAGTAACATGCAGGAGAGAGAGGGGACGGTTGAAAGTAGTCCAGGATTTGCAGTAGCAGGTGCATCTCTCTCCACATCATCATGCGTATGGAGTAGAGTTTTCCTCTTTAGAGAACAGTTTTGTGATGACTATGCACTAATATCGTCACCATCATCACACCACACAATCTTGCAGTTCATCCTACCTAGTGCAGGGAGATCGTTGTGATGTCTTAAGGCTAAGGTAAGCTTCCCATTGGCCCATTTTGCGAGCCAGTAAATGCTTGCGGCATGTCAGAGACACATAGCTACTTGCACCGCCCAAATACACGACGACGACGGCCTTATTTCTGGGTGGTGCCGAGATAGTTCTGGTATGCTTGTAGAAAGAAGGGCAAAGCAGGATATTCAGGAGAGACAACTAACTATACTTGTATGTATACATGAGCCTTCAAGACAAACAAAGTTGAGCAGCATGACCCATCAGGTGACTGGCTACCTGTACATAGGAAGTAGGGTGAGCCAAGTGTGCGAATTGGAATATAAATTCGAGTACGTCGATATTGGCATGGCCACAGGCCAAGGAACAATGACGCCTCATCGTCAGACTTGGACAATGTAGAAAGGAATAAAAGAGAAAACCGTGTGGCCGCTCATCTGCGTCTCCTTCATGCCTGCATCAATTTATTACCAGTACACAACATGGCTTAGGCTAAAGGATCAGGCTGAAAGAAGAGAGAAGTACATGGAAGAAACTTGACAAATACGCAGATATTCATCAAGGGACAGACAAAGGGGGTGCAAGACGTTCGTTTGGGTTCATGTTTGTCGTCCCCATATGCTCTCTGACGACATTGGAAGCAGCCGCGAGCAGGGAAATGTACATATATACATACATGTAGTCATTAGTAGTCAGTGCTCATGAATAAGTTTTGTATTGTTGGGCGTAAGAACAAACATTTCCGCCGTTGCAATTTTTGCAGTGCGAGCCTCCAAAAACATGTCAACAACCATCTGCATGATCGTCACATGGCCACAATGATGGCTCACTAGCTTGTGACCGGTGTAAAGAAAGCGTCTGAATAATTGTACAGGTATACTTTTTTAAGTGTTTTGAAATATCTGGTTTTAGGATTGAAACACATTAGTCTCACCGATGATAATTGCGGATTAATGCCGAATGGGCGTATTGTTTGACTGGAACTCGGCTACAACACCTCCACCTTGATAGTTGAGAATATTGTGTTTTGTATTGAAGAGTCTAAGGGGGATTACAATTTTCGGACACTGTATTCATCATAAATATAAAAGAAGTGAATTTTCAAAGCCTCAATGTCGGAGGGGGGGAGACGCTTGAATGGGGGCTCTCTTATCTCAGAACCTCAGATGTAAAGCTGTATAATCATTGCTACTATTTCAGCGAGCTTGGAATATGTGTAAGGGGGCTGTATTAGAAAATCGGAATATTCTTTTTAGAGACTCAGCTTCCTTGTCTACATAATGTCGTTGAGTTCCATGCGGATCGTGGACATAGAATGGGGACTGGGGTTCATTGAACAGGAACGACTTGGCAGATGTCTGGTGTCATGAATGAGTAATAGTAAGTGTTCACCACGAGAAAAAACTCAAGTGGAAAGTCTATTCAACCTTCTTCGAGCTGACTATAGTGATAAAACCTTTTATGAGCCTACATACTCGTGAGTGAATCTCGGTACAGGACGGGGTTTCAGCCAGTCAAAAGCTTGTGTAACAATGCATGACAGTGGAGCAAAAGTAATATAGAACACCGAGCATTCGCATGCGATCACACATCATACGAATGGTTCGGCGCTTCGTGGCTCAGAAAAAAAAGGGGGAGGGGGAGACGGTTCTGTATTTTCTGCAGGCCATGGTCATATGTGATTATATCCTGCAACATAGTCAGTCTTATATGTTGTGAGTAATTGATGCCATGTCGCGACTCCTCAAGAGGTTTAAGAAGGCGAGAGATGACTGGCCAGCTTCTATAACGTTCTGTATAGAGTGATCTTGTTCTTTCTGTTTCTGTTTTTCACTTCTTCTTCCCCCCTCTATTTGTTTGTTATACATTATGTGCTTTGGACTTGATGCTCTAGTTTGTGTGCTTTCTGTTCCGTTCTCCCACATCCTCTTGCCCATTTCCTTTTCCCCTTTTCAATATCACAGCCTTCATGTATTCCTCTCTGATGTATCCTGCTCTAGGAGGTGCTCATCACTACAGAGAGAATCCGAATGGGCGCCTACAGTTTCTTTCGAGCTGGCAGACTACGGTTACCAAGGCAATTTGAGACGGAGGATCCTGCCAGTCAGCTCTGCTGCTGCTAGGTTGCCATGACCTTTTTTGGCCATCTGATGGGTGTTTGACAAACACTCTGGCTGATGCAAAAAAGATGAGGCGAAGTGGTATGCTGCGATTTTAAGTTTCTCTACGATTAGAAGCGGCCTGAGACTGAGACAAGTCTTCCGGGCTCCGCCGAAAGAATTACGCCTAAAGTCACAAAACAGACCAGCCTGCTGTTACTACCCCATTTAGGTAGAGGGGACCAAGTAGTAACTCTGATCATGGAGGCAGAGGTGGGAGCGAGCTTTGATACTGATACTTTTCAGTTACTACAGGATAAGCTAAACATCATCCGCTTCCAAAGTCTTCATTATTTACCCATCTACTCACGAGGGACGCTCATTTTAAACCAAAAATATCTGATTTGATTTGATTGTCTTTATTTTACCTGTCTACTCGCGAGGTATTCTCGACATACGACAGGGGACTAAAACTAGTACCAAGAAATACATACAGAAGCTAAAGAACCAAAAACCCAGAATCATGCATACAGAAAATCCCCACAGCACGAAGTATAATGACGGAGGGTCCCCCGACCGCCCAGCGCAATGGCTGTCCTTCGCTTGTAAGGCCCCAAACAAGACCCCAAGCCTCGGCCTTTACCCTGTAGAAGACCAAACCCAAAAGAAAGATAGAACATGACAAAAGAAAAGTAACAAAGGAAAGACAAGAAGTAGAGAGAGAAAGGGAGAACGAGCAAACAGACGAGAGTGGCAGCGCGCGCGCTAAGCTGAGAGGCCCGGGGGAGCCCCCGCACTGGGAGGTGGAGGGGCGGGCGGTGGTAGGCTCGACGGGGAGCGAGCGGGAGGGTCGGCGGCCTGTGGGTGCACCTCAGTCCTCGCACGGCGGTGGGCGAGCAGCACAGTGGGTGCTTTAGCTGCCTTGGCGGCCAGCCAGGTGGCCCCGCGCTTGGTGCCTATCAACTTCTGGAAGAAGCTGCGGGACACCCGCTGTGGGTTCCGGGGGCAGACCCAAACATGTTCTGGGGCGGTCTCCGATCCGCAAAGGGGGCAGGAGAGCACGGCGTCCACATGTTCGAAGCGGCGATGGTAGGCCGCAAAGTCGCCATGGCCGGACAGAGCAGTCAGCACTGCGCGGGCGAGCTTGCGATCGGTCTCGTCAAGGAGACTTGACCAAGCCTTCTTGGGGGGTTCAACTGGGCGGTGCAGATGGGGTCTGATGGCGCGTCCCTCCTCTGCCCACCAGGCGCGGAAAGCAGAGTCGAGACGGGAGCGGAAATAGTGGCGGGCCCAGGAGAGCGACATGCCGTCCAGCCAGGTGTTTGTCCTGGCCCCTAGCTTTGCTTGCCCATCTGCGAGCTCATTGCCCGCGATGTCGGAGTGGCCCGGGACCCAAAACCAAAAATATCGAGTACCCAATCTTGGCACCTCGTAGACTTCCCCTCGGAACACAAACAAACAAAAATTTCAAGGAAATGCTTTGAATGATAAAAATGTAAAAAGACATACAACACCGGGGATTCCCACGTGGTCACCCACCGTAGTACTAGTCCGGCGCTCTGTAGGTTAACTAAGGGAGAGCGGACGGGATCCCGTGCTTTCTACAGGCTGTGGTCGTATGTGCTGTTTGGGGGAGATATCAAAAGTTATATAGCTCAGGATGATATGGGTACGTTTGGCTCTAACCTCTGGGAGATTGCATCACCCAACTCCTTCCGACCAGAACATGCCGTTGTATTGCCGGAAGACAACAGTAAGCAGACGATAAATAATTGAATCAATCCTTAACTGGCGCTTTGAATGTATTTCGAGCCGGAAGACTCTGGTCACGAAAGTAGTCGGGAACGGGGAATTCTGGTAATTGGCTTTGTTGCGACTGTATTGCCATGACTTGCTTTGAGTGCTTGTCGAGCATTTCTATCAATGTAGAGCAAAATAAACGAGGAAAATCTATGTCTAGCTATCTGAGAAGGTCTTTTTCATCGCCAAAGATGTCCTCAACCCGAATTTGTAGCCAGATGAAGTCAAAGTCACGTTAGGCCTTCAGTTGCTCAAAGATACCTTGTGAGACCAGTGGCCCCACAGTCGAGTTGCAAAATAGCCATACCAGAAACACCACAGCCCAAAGGACCATCTGCAATCTTGGAGAATCATCACGACGACGACTTTCCATGTGTTTGTTTCGTCGCTCGAATCTGATCTCATCCGATCCCAGCTATTGACCAGATCTGTTCTTAAGTGTCTTGATGCCTTGAGATCTGCTACTATCCCGTGATCCGGTCGCACATCGTGCTCTATTTTCTCGCCTACTTTCTTTCGCTTGCCTTCCCCTCACTGGAAAAAAAAAGCCTCCATCAAAGCCCCTATTTGCCTTTTCTGAGAAGCCACCGCCAATCCCAGAAGCACGTTACAAAGGCTACGCAGCTGTCACTCTTTTAGCAAACTGACCGGACTTGATTTCTGCCTTGACATAATCACCGTACGGCCTCTCATCCATTCCTCCCGCTCACCTTGCATGGAGAAGCAACCGCCTTGATGAGTCAACTGTCAAAGGAACCCGAGGACTTATGTTGCCGTTGTTTCGAGATACTAACATTCGGATATTTCATTTGCTATCTAGCTTTTGTACATCTGACGCCCGCCCCGACGACTGCTTTGCGCCGCCTGAGCTTCGCTCTGTTTGCCTTCTGTTTCGTTGACCACTACCCCACCGTCACGCCACATCTCCTCCAAGCTCTGCAACTTCTTTTGAGCTACAGTAGTCCCTGAAAATCAAGCCTAATATTCAACGCGACCAACCCAGTCCAAAGACACACAACGATCCGAACCCTCGTCAGCTTCACCGCGAAACTTCTGCCGCCATGGCCTCTTTTGTCGTGGAATTATGGGAGTCAATTTTCACACCGGGCCCGACTCCCGTGTTGCTCAAAGCCACCAATGCAACCTTTGCAGCTCTTCAGCTCCTGCTCTTCATCCTGCTATTGACCACCTACAGCATCCACTTTGTCGTACTCTCCATACTATGCGGCGGGCTGTGGTGGGCCATCAACTGGTTCGCAACCGAGCTCGCCATCCATCAGGCCCAGGAAGAAGCCAAATTGAAACAGCAGCAGCAACAGCAGCAGCGACGTGCCAGTGGCTCGGGTGAAGGATCTGCTGCCGACACTCGACCGCCGCCCAGCGACGCCGACGATGACGACACGGAAGTAGACGAAGCTACCCCGGCTCTGGCAGCAGTGCAGGCGCCTCCTCCTGCTGTCCCTGTGACTGCTACGCCCGCGCATGACCAGACGCCCCTGTTGGTGTTAGTAGGCCAGGAGAAGGAAAACAGCAAGTCTGCGCTCCTCAACAGCCAGAGCGTTGAGCCGGCGCCGGTCACGGGCGAGCTGAAGCAGCGCCTAGATACGTCTGGTACACACTCGAGTGCCAGCACTGAAGATGAGTGGGAGCGTGTGTCAGAGTATGAAAAGGATAAATAGGAGGTGTCTATGCGGTACATGTCTATTAGAGATTGTCGTGTTTAGTGGTACCCTTTTGGTTATCGTCCTGGGCACAGATGCCTAATGAGAAACTTGACGAATACATTATGATTTGAAATGAAGAAGTTTTTTTTATTTATAAAAGGCTCTGGCTGTGCCTATTGAAATACCAATGAATGGCTGCGTGATACTTGTCACTTCAACTCCCGACACCATTCTACAAAGCTACCCCGCCATTTAACTCTGAGGGAAGCAAATGACTATAAGTGCAATATAGTTGGAAGAATTTGGGGTGAGGTAACTATGTACATATGTGCCTGTACATATGTAAGTACATACAAACAGCTGCAGATAATAGCTGGAGCTGCGTTGTGGCCGTAAAGAAGAGGCTAGATCGTTGTAGATGCATTGCCTTCTAAGCTTTCGTACATACACAACTGAGCATGCGTCTGAGTCTGAACTTGCAATGTCTCAATTCACCATTCTGTGGCTTACAACCGGCTTCTTTTCGTTCCCTCGAATCCGGGGATGCCTTCAGCTGGTCTCGCCTTCAAGTTGCAGTATGTGTTTTAGGGGCACGACAGAAGATCTCGACTGGAATAGATTCCCAGTAGCTGGTCTTTGGGGCTAGAGATACACAAGGGGTAGAGAACAGATATGCGCCAACAGTCACGATATAACAGACTAGCTACCTGTCCTTGGCCACAAAAGGTCTGCCAGTCAACTCCAGCTCCTTACATGGCACAAAGAGTCAGTGCGCATGGCCTATGTGATCTGTATCACGCGCATTGATTGCATAGAGAGCTCTACACGGCAGGACTATCTGCACGCAAACAGAAAGAAACATCGCTCTGTCCGCGCGCAAAAAGAAGCAGCGCAGCGCAACTAGCTTCAATGTCGTCGTAGTTGGCGTGGCTTTCTATTCAACCTACACATGGCTGGCTGTTGACGGGCTGACTAAGCGGTCATTGCTGCCCCACACCGCAGCTCCGGGGTTGACAGCCCCACTTAAACCCGGTCGATTAAGGTGGGACGAAGGGAGGGCAACTTGGCCAGTCTACGAGGTGCACACGCCCCAAGCCAATAGTCATGTCTGTATGTACACAGGTACAAGCGACAAAGCTACATGAACAAATCGGAGCCTCAAAGACGGACCGTTATGAAGAGCATTGTTGTTTCATGCATTCTCTTCTCTGCCTCAAAACTATGCGGCCCGCTTATCTTTCCGAGGCCGTCGCAGGCCATGTATTGGGAACTCATCTCCCCTCATTTTTCTTCTTCATGGACCACAAAAATTGCTCTGGAGCTTCCCTGCAGCCCAAAGCAAAGCTTACCCCAGCAACTCAGCCGCCTAAGCTCATCCCTCCCTCCTCCCCGCCCCCTCCCTTCCACCCCTCTCCATTGTCGTCCTGAACAAGCAACTGGCAACTGCTCAATGGGAGAGGGAAAGAGGGGCTCGAGTACAGGAGACCGAGTACTCGACCGCCGAGTCTAGCTAAACTTGGTAGTTGCCTGGTCCTGTAGCTGTGCTCGTAACTCTTGAAGGTTCCCTGGTCTTCTAGTTACTTGACTACATAACTAACTATGTAGGTACATGCATATGTAGTTAGTTATTGATGTTGTTTTGAATCGCCTTCTGGCCTCTGCTGTCTTCCTTTACATATTTCTTCTGCAGCCCCCCGAGCTTTTTCCTCTTCTGCTTTCTTCCTTCTTATCATACAAAATAATTTCTTGTTTTCCACAATGAGCGTTCAGACTATCGAGTTCTCTCCTTTCCAGGACCAGAAGCCAGGAACGTATGTTTTTTTTGGACTCTTGTCCCCCTCCTCCCAGGCAAGATGCACAGCCATCAGCTCTAGTATAGCTAGCATCGTCATCTTGGCCCACCTGCATTTGCTTCCACAGCCGAGCGCGTCTTGCTAATCGATGCGTGTTCCATGACTGCAGTTCCGGTCTTCGCAAGAAGGTCGTTGTCTTCCAGAAGCCTCACTACAGCGAGTCCTTCGTTGCCAGTATCCTGCTGTCGATTCCTGAGGGTGCTCAGGGTAAGCACGCACCAGCCCCCGCCTCACGCCCGACGTTCCCCTCCGTCCCATTGGTGTATATCTACTAACTCATTTGGGCCCCCCCGTTGTCAATTATAGACTCCTTCCTAGTCATTGGTGGTGATGGCCGTTACTGGAACCCCGAGGTCATCCAGCTGATTGCCAAGATCGGTGCTGCCTACGGCGTCAAGAAGCTTCTGGTTGGCCAGGACGGTATCCTCTCGACTCCCGCCGCCAGCCATGTGATCCGCAAGCGCAAGGCCACCGGTGGTATTCTCCTGACTGCCAGCCACAACCCCGGCGGTAAGTTCCTCTGTCCTGTTCTTCATATCTGGTTACCGAGCGGCTTTGGCTAACCCATACATCTCGACAGGTCCTACCAATGATTTCGGCATCAAGTACAACCTGGCCAACGGTGGCCCTGCACCCGAGTCTGTCACCAACAAGATCTACGAGGTTTCCAAGACCCTGACCAGCTACAAGCTGGCGGATATCCCCGACATTGATATTTCCACCATTGGCACCAAGATGTACGGCTCCCTGGAGGTTGAGATCATTGACAGCACGGCCGACTACGTCGAAATGCTCAAGGAAATCTTCGACTTTGATGTCATCCGCAGCTTCTTCAGCTCACACCCCGAGTTCCGTGTTCTCTTTGATGGCATGCACGGTGTGACAGGCCCGTACGGTAGAGCCATCTTTGAGAAGGAGCTGGGCCTGACCGGCGCTACCCAGAACTGCTTCCCTGCCCCCGACTTCAACGGCGGCCACCCCGACCCCAACCTGACCTACGCCCACGAGCTGGTCGAGGCTGTGGAGAAGGATCAGATTCCCTTTGGCGCTGCGTCGGATGGCGACGGTGACCGCAACATGATTTACGGCGCGGGTGCCTTTGTCTCGCCCGGCGACTCGCTGGCTATTATTGCCCACCACGCACAGCTGATTCCGTACTTCCGCGAGAAGGGCGTCTTTGGCCTGGCCCGCTCAATGCCCACTTCGGGCGCCGTTGATCTGGTGGCCAAGAAGCAAGGTCTCAACAGCTACGAAGTGCCAACGGGCTGGAAGTTCTTCTGTGCGCTCTTTGACGCCGACAAGCTGTCCATCTGCGGCGAGGAGTCGTTTGGCACGGGCTCCAACCACATCCGCGAAAAGGATGGCCTGTGGGCCATTGTCGCCTGGCTCAACATCATTGCCGGCCTGGGCGTCAAGAACCCCTCGGTCACGCCCAGCATCAAGCAGATCCAACAGGACTTTTGGGCCGAGTACGGCCGCACCTTCTTCACCCGCTACGACTACGAGGACGTCGACTCGGAGGGCGCCAACAAGGTTGTCGGTGTCCTCAAGGAGCTCGTCGCCAGCCCCTCGTTTGTCGGCTCGACCATTGACGGCCGCACCGTCACCGAGGCCGGTAACTTTTCGTACACGGATCTCGACGGCTCCGTCTCGGCCAACCAGGGCCTGTATGCGCGCTTCTCGTCAGGCAGCCGCATTGTCGTCCGTCTGTCGGGCACCGGCTCGTCGGGCGCCACCATCCGTCTGTACATTGAGCAGTACAGCGCCGACCCTGCGACGTACAACCAGGATGCTCAAGAGTTCCTGGCTCCCGAGATCAAGTTCGCCACGGAGCTGCTCAAGTTCAAGGAGTTTGTTGGCCGTGATGAGCCTGACGTCAAGACCTAAGCGGCGGGGGAAGGTGTGCATGTGAACGCAAATTATAGAGGCGTCATGGCAGCAAGCACGGGGAACAAGTGAGGAATAATGTGTAGATTATGAAAATGCATATTTAGTTTGAGCTAATTCAACACGCCATGAGTTGATGGGTGAAACTTCAACGACAATGGTGCCGAGGAAAACATTCACATGATGGGTGTAGAAAACATCACGACAAGTGGAAATGGAAAGAAAACGTGAAAAGTATAATCAAAGTCTTGTAAAAAGAAAAGAACCCACACAACTCCAGTATGCCGAAGAATAAGAGAGAAAAAAAAAATGTGCACAAGGGCCAAGAGGGGAAGAAAGAGAAAATACTGCTCCTCAGGAAAACAAGAGACCCAATCTACTCTCCCAACAACGCACAGCACGCAACTCGTCCCTAGCTTACCTAGCCAGACACTCACCAAAAAGAAAATAGGCCTTCCCCAAAGACCATGTCGGGCTGAAAGATACAACAAAAAATTGAACCCAAGGGCAACACCTCCAAGGCCGCGTAGACGAAGAAAAACAAAGATGGGGTGGGGGAAAAGGAGAAAGAGTAGTATTGTGGCCGTAAGAAAGTAGCAATGCAAAATATAAACACAGAGTCGTTCGGTCGTTAGATGTTCAAAGCAATGCCTGTGACGCGACAGTACAAGGAAAAAAAGAAAAAGAAAAATCGCAAGGGGGGCAGATGCCAAGAGACACGGGGGCGGCAAGGTTGATTGAGCTTCAAAGTCATCATCATTAATTCAAGGAGAACACGGTGGTCCTCTTCGGAGACTGGGTTTTCTAAGCACCAGTAGCCGAAACCTTGCGGGCGGTGGCGGTTGCTGTGGCGGAAGCAGTGATGTTGCCTATGCTGCCAACACGCCCGCTCGTTTTGCGAATGCCCGATCCCTCTTTGGAACGCAGGGCAGAATCGGAGCCCGTCGTTCGTTTGGAGGAACGGACCTTGGCCAGCGGTCTCGAGTTGATGTTTTCGGTGTCGTGGGAGGCATCGTTGTCGATGGCATATTGGCTGGGGTAGGTGGCAGTCCCTGGAGTAGCAGCGGCGGCCGCCGCTGCGGTTGATCCACCACGAGTGCTCATTGGTCTGGATCTCCCTTGGTCAACCGAAGATCTGGGGACATGCGAGGGGGAAGGCTGGTTCGAAGACTTGCGGTGAGACTTCATTCTAAGATGGGCCTCCTCATCAGACTCTGGACCAGAACGAGCTTGCTTCAGCGACGATACAACCTCGGCACCGGCCTGCATCTCCGCCTCCTCCTCAACAGTCGGTGGGTTCCCATTTCGTTGGTATGGATGGTGGCGATCTCCAATGCGAGCAGTTTTGCGGGGCTGACCTGGAGTAGGAGCCGGCAGGTAATCATCGTGAACGCCGACGTTGTTTCTGTCGTCGACCTCACTCAGGGGAGTACGACTTGAAGGGCTGCGGTTGGGCGGAGTTTGGGCATTCTGGTGGCGAGAGGAAGTCTTGGTCATAGAGCGGATAGGGGTGCTGGGAACAGCAGAGTTGGACATGGACATCTCGCGGCGAAGCTTGGCCTCGATGCGCTCTTCAATGCGCCACTCCCGGAAGGTACCCTGGTTCAAGTGCAGCCAGTGTTGTTGAGGGCCGACAACCATACCGGGACGCATGAAGCGCATGAATGAAATGACCTCGTTAGCGGTAAAGCCATGGCGGTAGATTAGGTAGGCGCCAATCAGACATCCGGTCCGGCCGAGACCGGCTTTGCAATGAACGGCGATGCCCTTCTTCTTAACGGTTATCATGTCGTGGGCAATGCGAATGAACTTGCGGACGGTCTTGAGAGGAGGGCAGGTACCATCGTCAAAGACCATGTCGAGGTGCTGGATGCCAAGGGCCTCAAAGTACGAGGGAGAGTACAGGTGGGAGTTCAACCGCACGACTAGACCAATGTTGTTGGTGTGGAAGTGTTGCAAGACATTCTTGAATGGTCTATCCAAGTTTGTGTTGGTGTCAATGTCGTCAAGAGTCCGGGGGAGGGCCTCATGGAGACGCGAACCTTCGGGGAAGCGCACAGCCGGCGAACTCTGGGGAGAGGCAAAGGCCAGGAAGTCAGGAGTAATCCAGTTAAAGTCGCCATTCTCCACGCGTTCGTACATTTCGTACTGATCAGGGTCGAATTGCTCTAGATCGATGCACTTGGTTTCCTTGGCCTTCCACACACCATATACAACATCCTGAACAGTCAGGCCATAGTCGGCCTGGGAGTAGCCGGCATCACGAAACGGCATCAGCGGCGGCTCAATCTGGGCGATCGGGGCCAGAGCCAAGTGTGGTGGCCAGTTCTGAATCAACACCATGTAGCAAGCCAGCATGCAGGCGGCATTGGCGCGATCTAATCAGTTAGCCACGATGTACAAAAGAGATTCCGCAAGATACCTGTGACTTACTCCTCGCGTTCGGCTTGCTCCAAAACACAATAGGGCGGTCGTTGTTTTCCTTGTCGCCCAGAATGTCATGGAAGTAGAGGGCAAAGCGGTAAAGGTGGCCTACGTGGAGCGGGCCGAAGTCGTGGTGGAAGGCATTGTACAAGAGCGCGTCGTCAACGGTGAAGTAGCACGGGGTCTTCTGATTGGCCGTGTCCCGAGCAGCCTTGCGGGAGGGCGAACGCGGGGAAGCGGCACTGGAGTCGGCGTAGGGAAACGGGGTGTTGTGGTCGGGCTTGCGGTGGTAGGCGGCGAGGTACAGGCGGTCTGGGATTCGCGGTTAGCGGGTGTGTTTGCGCGCGGCTAAAAGACAGGGCTCTATGCTGCGCCCTCTGGCCATTCAACATACCGGGAATGTACTCGACCACCTGGCCGACATGGAGACTCTTTGAGGAGGCCGACATTGGCGCGAGGCGGCGGTAAGAGGGTGAGTTTTGGTAAGAGCGCTGAATGCTCGGCCGGATTTCTTGCTCCCGGCGCTAGGCTTGTAGAGCTGGCGGCGCGATGGTTAATCGAGAGAATGGCTTCCACTAAAGATGAAAGCAGAGATGACAGTCGAGCACACTGGGCAAGACGAGCTCGTGATAACAAAAACAGAGACGACGGCAGAGCGAGGGCCGACGGAGAAGGCAAAGCGGCAGTGGTGATGATGATATCGACGTACGCGGGCGATCAAGCAACAAGGAGCCAAGCAGCCACACTGGGTGGGGAAAAAAAAAGATAAAAAGGGACTGAAGCTCGTGAAGTCGGACTGGGCAGAACGGAGGGCAGAGCAGCAGGCTTTTGTTCCTGTGCTTCAGTCAAATTGTTGTGGGCGGAGTCAGCACAAGCGGCAAATAAAGAAAGCAGAGACAGCGTCCCGGCGTACGAACAAAACAAATAACAAGCAAAGCAAAGCACCCACGCCACGCACGAACACAGACTCACAACAGGCAAGGCACAAGTAAAAGTTCGCTCGGGGTGGGTTTGCCGGGGGATGCAATGCAATGCTGGGCCAGGAGTTGATTGGTATGGGCGAGATGCCAGGGGCAGCCAATGTACACACGCACACAAAACATGCACAAAGGTACATGCCCTGGTACACCGGTACATGGCAGAATCTCTGCGGTCTGTATGGTGTTTCCCCCTTCCCTTGTCTGGCCCCCTTGTACCGCTACTTTATCGCATGAACCACCACGCCCTCTGCTGCCCTCGGCCCAGCCGTAGCGAGAGTGGCAGGTGCGACCGCACAAGTATAGGTACAAGCTCTTTTCTCCATGTAAACAACCCAGCGCCTTCCGCTGCTAGGACGCTAGGGCTTGTGGCACTTTCCTCTCCAACCACAACACGACACTCCCCGTCTGTCCCTGATAGCTGCGCCGTTTCCGCCTCCGGGCCAGCGCCAGTGTTTACTGCTACTTCGCCGTCTGCCGATTCACACTCATCTCGTCCTCCTCTCCTCTCCTATCCTCTCCCCTCTAGCCCTTGCCTGTCTTCCCTCCAGCCCTCTCCCTGCCCGTTGCCACCGCGACGTCCTGTTTATCGACGTGCCTTTACAAGGGCCCATGCCTTCGGTCCAGTCGCACAGACAAAAAGCCTGCAGCCATAGAACAGCAAACCGTCCAGGGCCTATCGCCCTCCCTTTGAATGCATCAAAGACCTCAAAGCCTCATGAAAAACCTGTATACCGCACGCCATTTCTGTTGCCGTGGAAACTCCTCTACCTAGCAACCACCTGTCTCTTTTGTCTTTTTTTATGGGGCCTCCCGTCCCACAGCTGCTGGGACCCCTGCTCCTGGCAAGGGCGACCACCAGCCCATCGGAAAATCCTTTCTTCTTTTTCCTTCTTTGTTCCTACCAAAGATCGGGCGCTTGACCGCCTTTGTCCAACGCCACACAGAGCCAAACGTGGCGTCTAAGTTGTGTTACTGGCTCCCTGCATAGTTAACCCAGACAAGACGTCTAACCCTAGCATCTGCGGCGGCCGCGGGGCATTGTTCTACTCTGTAAAATAATGCATTCTAAACTCTACCTTCCATCTGATGCTTCACATTCTCGAACGTCCGATACTCTGTGCTTGCGCTCGTACGCCGACAAGCCTTCACTTCGCTGATCTTCCCCTATAACCCAACACCCTTGTTTTTAAGCACCTCCAGAAGAACTGCACAGATCTAAAAGCTCGTGTCTCCACAGCCCCAAGCCCGCACCAACACGGCCGGCTATCGTCTCAACTTCACTCTTCCACCCGCTTGAACAACATTTCCGTGCAGTTTATTTCCCTCCAAGAGTCAACATACCGCCAGCTCCAGGAGAACCCGTTTGGCTATACACCAGACCTATCGCTTAACATACCAAATATAAAACCACCTTTTGCCTAGCAATTCTCTCCCTGTTCACCATGGCCGCCACCACCCCCGTCAACCCTTCTTCTTTTCCCTGTGCCGTGTAAGTCAAATCCTTCCCCATACCCTCTCCAAACTGCCTGGCCCAAGTCTGGCTCCATCATCATCCAATTTGATCTGTATTTTGTTTCATACTCCCTCTCTCCGTTCTCCCATCTCTCCCCACCCACTCCTTATGCCTGTATCCCGTCGACTCTTGTCACTTTTTATAGACCCAGACACACATAGCTACACGGCCTTGGTCTCTGCTATGCACCCTTTTTGAGTAACCCTCAATGTTTGAAATTTCGTTTATTCTCTTCTTTCTTTTTTCGATTTATCACCCGTGCTATGAAATACCTCTAAATGATGCTGTCATTGCCACCTCCGGTGTTCTTGAACGGTGGCTATAAGCAAGGCCAGTCTGAAACCTCAGCTTTCCTCTCATAATCTTGTACCACCCGAGACAATCGCTCCCCGAGCGCTTACACCTTATTCTTTACACACGTCACCCATGTTTTCGCCTCCATCAGCCACTCTCCATTCCCCAAACCCTCAGACACCGTACATCCTCCTACACCCAACACCACAATCCATGCCCCCCCCCCCCCATCTCAACCCGCAACCCGCCAGCTAACCCAAACCCCCCGGCCGTCCTGTGCACGCCTCTCGCACCGCCAACAGATCCCTCTCCATCCCCTTCCCGACTGCTCGTCTGGCCAACGTGGCGCTCAAGGCCACCGCCGTCGACCCAGAGCTCTCGCCGCTGGTCAACCGCCAGATGACCACGCATGACGCCGTGCTCAAGGTCGACTACCGCGCCACCACCAATCGCATGCTGCGCGTGGCGACTAACTCGTTCATGGCCAGCTTGACCCTTGTCGTTGAGGTCATGGAGAAGATGGATGAGGACGTGCTGGACCAGACTGCCGTGGCAGCTTAAGTCTGAAGAAACCTAAAAGGAGAGAATCCGCCATATCTGGGCGGAAGTATAGCGTATCTTGAGCTTCTGCCATTCTATTGCTTCACGGTATAAGCTTACATATAAAAGAATTTATATATCACCATTACTTGAAAAAAGTGGTGAGGGAGATGTATATCATATTGTGAAATATTCCATCTTGCCATAGGGAGATCTAACTAGTACATGTGTTGAAACCGATAAACAAACCTCCTGGGGTAACATGAATACGAAGCCACGACCCGGACTGTCGCGATTAAATAGAACCATAAATGATGAGGTAGAACAAATGTCCACCCAAAGAAAACGATAATAATCAGCACTGGAAAAAAAAGAAGAGTAACCTTGGTCAGCATCGTTGGCGGTTCGGTTTCCTCGGCCGCCAACGTCGAAAACAATCAAAATAGCCCAACTCACGCCTCCTGAAAAAAAAAAAAGATATGCATTCAACCCACGTACATGTGTGACCACCCAACTTAGCTTGTGTTAGGTGTTGTTGTACTTGTTTCGTGATCCCAATTTTTGATACCACTCTCGCGGAGTTTAAGCTCTGCCTCAGCCGCCCGGCGGTTCGCAGCCGCCACCTCTTCCTGGAGCTGCTTGATGTACTCGATTGCCATTTCAACCGTACTCGCTTTGCTGCTGGGAGCGTTGGCAGCCTTGGTGTCCTTTTGATCGCCATCCCCCGAGTCATCCCTACTGTCCTTGAGCGGCGCCGGAAGGAGCGTAGCAATCTCCTGCAAGGCAGAGTTGATGCGGTTACGGCGCCCCTGCTCTGCGATTTTGTGTGACGTCCGCTTTGATGTCAAATTTGTTGAAAGCTCGCTGGGATACGTCACTCCGGGGACGTTGTTGCCTTCGAGTATGTTTTGGTAGTTGGATTTGGTTGCTAACAGGCGTGAAGCTGTATCTTCTGCGCCACTTGGAAGGAGAGGCTTGATGTGCGGCGAAATCTTGGGCAAGAGTGCTGGCGATGCTTGGACAGAGCCTGGGCGTCTGGCGCCCCGGACACTAAGCAGCGGCGTTTTGCGCAGATTCGGTGTTGTTGAGTTTGCGGGCAAGATTTGGGGACTTCGGGAAGTTAACGATGTATTCCGGGGTTTTGTAAATACGGGCGATGGTATTGGCGTATTGGATGATTGGGAGGCGTTATCCACAACGTTGTTATTATGCATTTGAGTATCAATATCCGTCGCAGTAGTCGAAGGTGAAAATGAAGCCGAGTCAGGCAGCTTGAATGAGTCGACAGGCCCGTTGGATATGTCGGCTTCAGGTATCATCTTTGGCGTACTACCATTCGATTTGGAAGCAGGCAGTTTCATGAGCGAAGCTGGCGTTGCAGGCGCTGGTAGTTTTGCAGACATTAACCCACCAAGGTCTATCTTGTGGGTTTGGGGTTGTATAAACGGCGAAACGCTGGCTGACTTGGTGCGAGGTAGCGGAGGCGGCGGCATATCAGACAAGGCTTCAGGCGAGACTGAAGCATTTTCCTCGGCATCTTCTATATGAATGTGGGCTGCATTTGCGTACGCATTTTCTTCCGCCTCGCTGAGAGCCTGGGTGGCGATCGAGGGGTTTGCAGCGGCAGCAGAAGTCACATGAGTCCGGCGGCGTTGAGGCTTGACTATTGGTGACTGGCGAACATTGTTCTTGGCACGCGGAGTCTTGGTGGGAGCTTTGCGTGGTTTCTTGGATATTTCTATGGCGTTCCATTCTTCGTTGCGATCGACAGGTGAGTTGGATGATGTGCCAAGGTGGCGAATCTCGGTGAATATGCTGCTGTCGTTCTGGGCGTGGAGGGCCGGTGAGGTGAGAGGGCTAAAGTAGTTGGCACCCACAGAAAAGGCGACATCAACGGAAAACTGAGACTCCAGAGGAGTCACGGCAGGCGAGACGAGGGGAGTGAAGTCAGACTGCGAAAGTGTGAGAAAGTGGCTTGAGATGCATGATACGGGGCGAATATTATACATGGTCATGTATAAAGTTCATGTCAAGTGGGGATGAGATCTGCATGGCAGGACAGGGGAGGCAATGACGTACATCTTGTGGTTGGTCCTTGAGCTGGCTAAGCCGGCTATCAAATACAGTCGGTTGAAGGTCAGTTGAGCAATAGTACTGGCTACCGCTGCCAGCCGCCAGTTCTAGACTCTGCGGCGTTGGTGGAACCTGGTGGGGGCTGAAGTATGAGGCCATGGCCTGGGGATGCTGGAGTTGTCGTCGCTGTTGTTGTTGCTGCTGCTGAGATTGTGCCTGTTCCTGGAGTATATGGCGTTGTTGCTGGAGGCGCTGTTGCTGCAGGTATTGTATTCTGGCGTCAATTTCGTTGATGACGTCGTTGGGGCCCGAGGAAAGCATCTGAGCGGGGATGGACGAATGGCCGTGAGCCGACGTCATGGGGACGACCTGCGACTGTGCCATCACAGAAGTGGTAGTAGGTGACATGAGCGACTGAGCGTGTTCGCTGCTAGTCATGGGAGTGTCCATGGGACCAGCCGAAGGAGGCAGCATTCCGAAGTCAAAGTTTACGGCATCGGGGAGGGCTCCGAGCGTGGTCATGTCCAAAAACTGTTGGAAATCATCTTGGGTGTTGTTTTGCACAGGCTGGCCTTGATGATTCCATTGGGGGGTTCCGAGCATGTCCATCGTCAGAGAGAAGTGTTGCGCACAGTAGGAGGGCGACTAGTAGCGATCCGGAGTTGCCAGATGGTGGTGAAGAATAAGAAATAGATGTGCTGTCGACAGGCCGCTACAGGGCGCAATCAAGCGATCTCCAGTTACAGATTCAGGCGTTTATTTCGACCTGGATCGGGCTCAGTGTGTCCGACCAGGCGGTGTGGGTGGGAGAAGTGGCTTGGAGATATGGCGATCAAGTTTTTTTTTGGTGGCAGTTTGGATCGACAATGGCTCGGGCGCAACAATCGAGGACGGTCTTTGCGATTAAATCGCTATCCGACGACTTTAAACGCGATGTAGAATAAACGAGATAGTGCAGACGAATAATCGGCGGGGTCTGTCGCTAAGGCAGTTTGTTTGGGATCAACAGTGGCAGCGGCTGGCAGGGCAGGGCAGGGCTGGACCAGGCTGGGCGCAAGACTTGGATTGGAGAGCAGAAGAGAGAGAAAGAGCGAGATCAAGATGGCGAGAACAGAGTGAGCGCGGAAAAGCGAGAGCGATAATGCAAAGGATTAATGACATGCGTTATCGCCGTAGAGACTTAGCGCTGGCAGTGGAGAGAGACTGGGAGACTGTGCACGCTCAGCACAGCACGGCACAATTAGTCGTCGACAGAAATTTTGGGCAGCGAGGCAAGATTCAAGGGCCAGATGCAAAGACTGAGACAACGCCAAGGTAGCGAAGAAAAAAAAGTTCGAGGGCTTAGCGCTCTCTTTTTATCAAAGTGCGATGGAATACTAAAAAGGTTCAGGACGAAAAGAGGGCCGCCACCAACATCGCCAACGCCAGGCTTCGTTTTGCTTGCTAACTGTCATGTGCAAATGTGGAGCGCTGGTCAAACCCTGGTGTGTTTATTTTAGGGTTGATCCGCCAGCCCAGACCTAGCGTCGTATCAGTCCCCACTCCACTGGTCCTGCTGGCATCTGCTAGCTCGGACAAATAAATCGAGCAACTAGTTATGCGAATAATTACAAGAAGTGGGGGCACCACGAAACTCCAGGGTTACAGCCATCTGACTCGACCAGGACCCGGCCCAGGACCGGCTCGGAAAACGGGGCCGGTGGCTGGCCAGACTGCTGGCGTGACTACAACCAGAACGCAGTCATTTTATAACCATGACGTGGATCGGTACACAGATCCCCTAGAAGATCTAACTACTGGCTGTGGCACGATACATGTCTTGATACACTCAACTACAAGTATAGGTACCAACTAGTATATCCAGATTCCCATGCACTGCCACGCCCTGATTGTCAGTGCTGGAACAGGTATAACTATCCATCTTTTCGCCAATCTCAGAGCTCCCCGAAACTTGCCTCAACAAATATTCCATGTCTGGCCACAGAATGCAGCTCCCCGTCCCAGAGGCGACCCGACGTGTACAGCTAGCAGTCCTCGAGTTACCAGGGCGTCCCTAGCCTGTAATGCCATTCCATTCCGCATTCTGATGCCCTTTCCTACTCTCCCTCTCTTTTGACAGGGTCGCTTTCCTCCCAAGATATTACGAGATGAAATAGGCCAGAGGAGGTACCTCACCTGAAGTCTGCTTGGAGCTAGTTCCATGGTGCCGTGGATGCCACGATGCTGTAATTACAATTCCCCCCTCGCTGGTTACGTCTTCACTGGCCAAGATCCGTCCGTTCTACTACCTACTCTCAGCTGATTTAGCATGTGCAAGTATCATGGGGGTGGCTATACCCACGTAACACGCTTGAGGAGTCAAGTCCAGACCACCCAGCCCGACCAAGTCAACCCAGCTACTAGAAGGTCGACATAACCACCACCACAAGAACCACGCCGCAACACCATGCTACCCATTTCCAACAAGACACCGGTGAATATCACCAGCACATCCCCCATTTCCCCGACCACAAGACACGGGGCTTCCTTCCTACTCTTATAGGCACGTTGTTCCGCACTCTCTTCTGATTGGCTACAGCTACCCTGAACGCAGGGACTAGGAACAGACGGGCTAGAAAGCTTGTTTTCGGAGGTTGTCCCAAAGCGAATGAGAGTTCTTTTGCGCTGCTCTATATTCGCTGGGTTCTTCATGATGCAATAGTTAGCCCTTGGGATTCTATGTTGTAATATTTATATTTGCTCGCCTTTTTCTCGCTGTTCGCAAGTTGTTTCTATCCGTCTTGAAGCAGTCCGAGGAGCTCTTCCGGCCTGGAGGCTCGAGTGCCACTTGATCTCTCCCTGGCAACTGTGGCGTGCGTTACATTCATACACCCATCTGTGGCGTATTCTGTCTGTCCCTTCGAGTGTCACAAGCCCAAACCCAGTTGAGCGCCCACGTGCAACCTCAAGTTTGTAAAGACCAAGTCCGATGAACAGCCGAGTTTTGGGCCGGGTCTCGGCGTTTCATCTTTGCTATAACTGGCTCTGCTATGCAAAGCCGGTTCAGCCGATCTATATCTGTCATCGGCAAGAGTGGACAATCAACAGCAACATTGGCGCGCCGAAACCACCGCCCCCTCAATCCAAACCCCAGGCCAACACGCAGAGCTGTCCTCTGTGGTTATCGATTTGGCAACCAGTAACTATACTAACTGCTTGGAACTGTGCATGTACATACATCCAGCTTACTATTGTTGTCTTTCTATTTGTTTGTCGGCCATGCATGAACCGCATATTGGTGCTTGCTACATTCCACAGCCTCGAAGTTCTACCCTGAGAGATGACGAGAATTACCTGCATCAAGAGTCAAGTCACCTCCTTCTCTTTTACCTTCATGTCCCCTTCCATATCTCTTCCAAGAACCCCACTTTGGAAGCTTCTCATACATACTGCAACCTCTGCGTATCAATGCAGAGTGCGGGCGCATGTACAGTTTGTTCTAGAAAGCTTCTCTCCCCCTATCCCATGTTCTTCTAGAACCCCCTCCCCCTTCCCCCCTGCTTTCCTGCCCTGTTCTTTTACCTGATATCTTCCACACATGTATAAATACATACATACGGGTATGTAAGCAAGGACTCAAACGAGTTACACTCACGGTGCCTTTGGCGGCTCCAGCTTGTCGGGTCGAGCTGCGGGCTGGATGGGCCAAAGGTAGCTGTGTGCATGTACATCTGCGAATCCGCCCGTGTATACATCTCATGGTTTCATTCCTTTCGGGTCTTACAGGAACAAGACAATGGTAAATCGACCAACATTCAGATAAAAAAACCCCCGAGGACCAGGAAGGGGCGAAAATCAATTAAGGAGAAGAATGAAATAAAAAAAAAAACAAAGAAAAGTCTGCCCATAAAGCACATGCGTCCCAAGGAACCAGTTGGCCTCTATATATCCACAAGTAGGCACAAACAAACAGAAAAGAGAAGACGACAACTAAATAATCGGACTCAGGGAAAAAGAAAAAAAAGACCTAGGTCGCAGTGAATCGCTAACATCATGCGACTGGTGCAGGAAAACACAGAAACAAAAACCGTCACCCTGCCCAAACTCCTGACATGCTAATGAAAGACGACAAAGCAAAGGACCCCAAGAGATATGGTGGTAGCAATAATACCAAGAGCAGAGTAAGACAAAAAAAAGGTTAAAATAGGACTGAGGAAATAGAAAGACACTCTCTGATATTTCACCAGAGCCCGATCGTAGTTTATAAAAACCGCAAGAAATAGCTTGCAGTGATTGAAAAAAAACAAGCCAAACAAAAGAAAAAAAAGGAAGATATAAAGAATCAAGGCCCCATCAAGGAGTCAATCACTCCGCGGACTCCTCGATGGATCTTGCTTCCCTCGCCTTGGCTTAGAGGCGAGGATGCCAGCGCAGAGTTGTCACTCCGCTGTGCCTCGGCCTCTGCGTTGCTACCGGCTGCCTCATTCGGCGGTAGTGATGCGTCTTTGATGGAGCTGGTCTCACTTGCCAGTGCGCTACCCTTGAGCAAGCCAGTTCCGCTGCCGATTGGCATACTGCCGCTGCCGCTACCGTTACTGGCCAGGGGCGGTGCTTTGCGGGAGCTATTGCTGCTCCGACGGCTTTCGAGATTACGGGACAACGTCTTACTAACGCCCTCGATACCATTGTTCAGAGACCGCCGCTTGTCCTTGGCGGATTTAGCAGTGTGCATGTGAAGGTCAGCCACGGCAGAAACCTTGCTTCCCGCTACTGTTGACTTGCCTAGACCCGGGGTTGAGGGTGCGCCAGGCTTGTCTTCGTGTGCATCAATAAGGTACCAACGCAGGCCATCGGATAGCTGAAAGGGGTTGTCATTCTCTTCGTTCGTGGTAACAGAGTCAGCGTCGCCATTGGTAACCTGTAAGCTCTTGGACAGGTCAACAACCCGCTCTTGAATCCTTGTAATGCGTGCAACTAGCCACTCACGCGTGCGAAGCCGGTGCGTATCCTGTTCGCGCAGGAAGTAGTGGGGGAAGCCGACATTGAAAGCAGCCCAGGCACCCGAAGTTTGGTTACGCGTAGGCAGGAAAAGAGCTAAATCACCCTCCTTGAAGTTCTTGAATGCAATCTTTTCGTGGGCCTCCTTCTGCATTCCATGGGCCTTGTCGCGATATGTTCTTGCATCCCGTTGGAACTTGCGAGCAATATGCTCAACATCCTTGAGGCGGCGGTAGACAGTGTCGGTAAATGTCTCCATATCAAAGCCTCCCAAAGAGTTGATGAAAGCCGTGTACTTTTCAGACTCGACATTGGCATCGTTGTTGTTCGTCCAGTGAATTTGATCGAGATCTTCGCCTTCCAACCCACTCCTTGTTGTCATCGTCGAGGCCTGACGAACAAGAGAGGGCGATACTTGACTATCAGATGGGTTGAGCAGCTGAGCTGTTGAGCGCTCAGATCGAGGAATGCGTTGGACAGACATGGTTGCCCCTTCACGGGTGACAATGAAACCAAGCCTCTCTAGCAGACGGACGAGGCGATCATTTTGGGTGTAAAGGCGCTTTGTGAGGTCCTTGGCCTTCTCCGTACGAATCTGGAACAAGTTGTCGAGGGAATCGTGCTTAGATTCTGAAGTATTAAACTTTTCCTTCAGAGAACGCAATTCTTCTTCAAGGCTCCCGACTTGAGACTGGCGGCGGGCCAATTCTTCTTTCAGTAATCTGAGCGCTTTTTCATCTTCTTCAAGCTTCTTCTGCAAAGACTCGGACCCGGTCTCGCCGTCTGATATTTTGATGCGAAGCTCGCTGATCTCCTTGCGGCCTTGTTCTAACTCGGCTTCTGTAGCTTTTGATCTAGCCTTTTCTTCAGCCAAAGATTCGCGCAGTTGAACGGATGCAGCTTCCATGTCCGTAAATTTCTTGCTGGACTCCGCAACCGATGCCCTTAACTGTTTATTAGCGGACTGCGTCTGGTCAAGCTCAGACTGTATGACTGAGATGTCATTCTCAATTGTCTTGACCTTTCCAATGATTTCAGACGCCTTGGACAAAATGTTATCGGTTAAGTCGCAGCGATCGCTTGGGAGCTCAGTACCAGGTAAAAGTTCGCGGTAAATATCATCAAGAACACGGTTCTGCATCTCATTGTTAGATACTTCAGTCTCGAGTTTCTTAAGAAGGCTTTTGCTTTCTTCCTGTAAAGTTTGGATTTGCTTTTGCATGATGTCCATAGTATCCCGCTGAAGTCTTGTTTCGGTTCGCAGGTATTCAATCTGCCCATCAAATTTGAGCTGTTCGTCGTGGCGGCCTTTGCGTTCTCTTTCTAATTCATCTTGGAGATTATGAACTCGCTCATCGTAAGTCGCTTTTTCGTTCTCTCGAGACATGCCGAAGTTTTCCATGTAGTCCTCAGTTTCCTCAAGCTTCTCGCGCAGCAGTTTAGCTTCAGATAGCAATGAGCGGCGTTCCTCATTGAACTCCCGCTTAAGTGCCTCGAGATTGTCAAAGAGATCCTTCTTGGTGGAGTTGGAATCCTCGCTTTGCTTTCTCAAATGCTCTGCTTCATTGTTGAGAGATTCGATCGTCTTCTTTTGCAGTTCGACCTGATCCCGTTCTGCTGCCAGTTCTTCTTTGAAACGCTCTAACTGGGTAATAATGGCAGTATCAGGTTGTTCCGTGGTCGATAGTCGCCTGCTGTCTGTCCGGGAAGATCCCTTCAGCGATAAATCCAAGCTAGAAAACGGTTGTGAGCGTGATTGGTTCTGTCGATGCAGTAGGTCCTCTAATCGCTTTATGCGACTCTCAGCGGTCATAACTTTGCTCTCGAGCCTTACTTTGTCGTCCTGGAGAGATTTAACAAGATCCTCATCGCCACGAATAAGAAGTCCGGAAAATCCCATGGAAGTATCATGCAAGCTCCCGTTCTTGAAGGCTTTTATTCGCTTTACTTGTTGTCGTGTGGGACCATTCAGGTCTGCCAGAAGCTTTTGGATATCTTCGAGAATGGACTGGTCGCCTCCTTTTTCGCTGAATACAGTGATGAAGGTTTCTAGGTCCTTCTTGGAAAGCTCCGGCCAATTTTCTTGGCCACCCTGGAGATTGACCTCCATTCCCATGGCAGGCGAATCAATCTTATCGACGCGGTAGGTACCGCCAACCATTTTAGCCCACTTTCGCCTCCTCTTGGTCTCCTCATCTTGAAACATGGCCATGGTGTTAGCTAGGTTGGTTGAGTCGGTAGTGATCTTGTCTTTCCACTCGCGCCGGCGGACAGCCTCGGCTATGAAGGACGAGTACATGTATGGAAGTTGGTGAATAAGCCGCAGATAATCAAAAGTTGCCATGTCTTCTTCAGATTCACTGAGTCGAGTCATGGATATCTTGAAGCGTTGTAACAAAGAGACAACTTCTGTAATAGCTCGCATGAAAATGACGCATTCGCCCGCTATCGCATTTCGACTTTCAGTGGCATAAATCAAAAGGTCGGAAAGCTCGGTCGCTCTTTTCGCAAGCATGGGTAGAAGTTTATCGGTGTGGGTAAGGGCAGTTCTAGATATCTGTGCCAAATCCTTGGGAGAGCCAGAAGATTGAGACGTCATTTGATAGTCGGTGTCAATTTTCTTGGATATGGACTGAACTGCTTCCAAGATTGCCTTTGATTCGTCACTCCGGGTTAATATGGAGCGACCGAGTAGATCTTCAAAAGAAGCACTTAGTTCTCCAAATCGACCAATCATATTAGCAGCGTCGTTGTCCACGACTTCAATATGACTTCTTAGTTTGTGCATGGCCTTCATAGCCAGTCGACCAGCACGGCGCGCAGTTTCAGGTTCCAACAAGTCCTCAAGTGTTGTTTTCTCGTCTGGGGGCACTTGCTTTCCGGTCATGAAGGCGACCATCTCGGGTAGTGCTGGCACGACGCGGGCTATCTGTAAATGCTTTTCTCGGTCTGTCGCAAGCATTTCGTTTTCTTTTAGTGCCCCTGGGGACCATTTCTTGAGTTCTTCATAGCGTGACTGTAGAGGCTTTAGGGAGATGTCGAGATTCGTGAGCGCAATATCGATGCACTGAACAGTGACGTCAATCTCGCGAAAACGGTCAAAAGCCATGGCATCAAGACCCTCGCAGTCTGATGCAACCTTGAGCGCCCACTCCTGTCTCTTTCGATACAGGTCTTTCCATGACGCTATTGACTTGATGTCCTGGATGGAGTTTGGCGGCTCAAAGACCTCGAAAGGGGTTGGCATCGGGGCCAGCGATATTAACGGCGAGACATTTGAAGTCTTAGACGATGAAACGCGGGTATCGTAGATGAAGAACTCGTTTTCAAGATGGATACTTTGCGCTTTGGCACTACGCCCTGATCGTGTGAGCACAACAACGTTAGATGTCGGGATAGAGGTGGCATGCGAAATCCAGCTCTTAAACTCGTCAACACTAAAAGCATGTCGCGTTTGGTGTCAGTCTCGCTTCTTCGTGCCATGTAGAATGGTCTAGGAGATGTGCTTGATATTGGCCATGTCGAGGTATGCAAAGCTCCTCCGCATAAGATAAGGATAGAATGTGGCCTGTCAATACGTACCTCATGAAGTGGGATGAGTCCGCGACGAGCTTCTGCCCACTATGGGCGACGAATACATCCAAGGTTGACATATCGTGACAACATTTCCTGACGTGGGATAGGAAAAGTCGGTGGTTTAGAGGTTTGAAACGAGAGCGATCGCACGAAAGATAAGACAACAGAAGAGCAAGCTAACTGGGCAAAAATAAGAGACCACCAAACAAAAAGCCGGAAATCACATGCGCAATTAGGAGAGGTGAAATGATTGGTGTAGAGGCAGAGAAGCGGCAAGGCCGTGGCTGGTTATGCGCCGGCTTGTGTTCGACGAGGCTCTGGGTCAAGATGGATGCTGAATATGCTGCCTCAGGCGATGGCCAACAGAGCCTTGTGGATGATGCAACAGGCTGCAAACTCGATGATGGTGATGGGTCAAAGTCTGCAAGCAAGAAGAAGGCGTCAGACGCCTGAATGCAGTTCGACCAAGGCCAACCCTGTCAACCCCTGTCACAGGAGCTTGGGTTGCCGGAACATTACATTTTCCCATCCGACATTACATCACCGATATGTAGACCCTAGACCCTGGTACTTTAGTTCTGGTGGCGTAAGCAGTTGATATCTGTGGCGTAAATTTGCCCAACTTCACCAACGTGGCGTAGGCGAGACAAGAACCCAAGATTGATCGCAGTGTTGAACCAAGCAAACTCTACAAGTTGACATATTTACTACAGTCTCGACGGGAAACATAACGTGGGGACACTGGATAAAATGGATGTCACTGTCCCGCAAGATGAGCCGGTCCAACTCTCTGCAGACGAGAAAAAGGTCCTGGCGCTTTATGACCAATTAGAAAGACTCAGGCTCGAGACAGCCATCATCAAAGCCCAACAAGCGCATGTCCGCTCAAGCTCAAGCTCAAGATGTAAGAAGCAAAAACATTCTGGTGGTCTTTTTTGAGGCGTTCCATGTGCGGGTGAGGTTGTTGACATGACCGCAGCTAGTGTAGAGGTTACACCAGACCAAGTGAGGGAAGGCAAAGAGAAACTTCTCAAGGCCAAGTCACGATATGCGGTTCAGAAGGAGATTGTTGATAGCGTTCTGATGATGTATCCTGTCCTCAGGGCTGTTCATCAAGGAACCTTTTGCTCTCCGATTGAACGGTAAGTCGGAATACTCTCCTATCCAGTGTGTTGTGTACATCTCTAACAGGTGCCAACTTCAATAGCGACCTCACTCCACATCTGATGGATCGTGATTCCTCATCTTTTGCCGCATCCAAAAACGCCATGGAGCTTCAGGCAGTTCTAGAAAAAACGACAACGGTCCAAGCCAAAGCCCTCAAGGAATGGAATAAGAATGCCGAGCTGGCTTCGGATGTCCAGGAGTTGGCGCATGAGGTGACTCGCCAAAAAGAGGAACCGTTGAATACAACAGAAAACGACGATGAACTCGATCAGCTCAAAGCTGATGTCAAATCTAGCCGGTATAAATGGATGGTAATGAAAGGTACAGCAAGTGCAGTTGTGACTGGAAGTGGCGTTGATTGGGCGCACGACCCAGCTCTATTAGAGGTTGTTCTAGAACCTGAAGACATAGATTGATGCTTGCAAGATGAGGGTGGTAGTTTGTTAGTTAATGGGCACCATGTTGTCGCTAGTAGCGGACGGGATTGGATTCTACAGTATACCGTCAATATTGAAGGTTGAAAAGAACCCCCAACAGAGGCACAAGTTCCAAGCTGTAAAGACATGCGTGTAGAAATAAGCATAGCTACATATTCACGAGAGAGTCGCAATATTTCTGATGCTAACCCTGACGCACCCTTATTTACATTGGAGGAAAAAGAGAGAGAGGGTGGGCACAGGTGATAGGAAGGTCTGGGGGATAAGAGGAAATTTGGAGCACACACAATCAGCAAAAAGTGCGCGACAAAACCGGCTCTTGCACATTAAAGCGGCAGGGTCTCTAACGAAATGGGAAGTGCTTTCCCCCGCCCAAAAAAACAGTGCCAAAAAAAGAGAGAAAAAAAATAGGCAGGCTAAAGGGGAAGTGCCTGGTTAGAGAGGTACCTGCACATTAACAAAAGTCAGCAGTGCAATGTAGGCGGCAAGAGTCTTGGACTGGCGCTCAAAATAGGGAATGTGTGTGTGCATGTGTGCGTGTGTGAGGCACACTCTGGTACCTGACACGGACACAAGGTACCTGTACTTGCACTTATCGGTCGTTGTATCGTGGCGTCGCTGCTCCAGATACAGTCTAGCAGGAGCTCTACGAAACGATGAAACTCCCTAGTGAACAAGCCCTTTCGGCTTATCACACAGACATAGCACAGGCAAGTGAAGTAAAGTCCATTTAGCCCCTTCACACTAATGCCTCCTGCTCCTGGAGATAATAGACATGTACAACTACAAAAAGAAGTACTATAGTTACTTGTACTTAAGTGTGGACTTGCGCACTGTGGATGGTGTTGTGTTTGATCCAGATAACTCAGGCAAGTACCAGCCCAGTCAGAGAGCGTGTCGACGGCCGGATCTCGTGCCATGACTTGTGATTGGACGATGAGTTGAGATCTGCCTCACAAAATTGTACAGGTACAAGCACTAGCACAAGCACAGGTAGACAGCCCATTGGTTGCGGCGAGGGCGCGGTGTATAAATTTGTACCTGCACACGAATTAATTTGTGCGTTTTTAGGGACAGACAGCAGCCTGAAAGCGAAATAGCCTGGCGCCCACAAAGGGGGAAGGCAAGCATTAGTTACGTACTTGCGTGTATGGCCCAGTACTTTGATGTAGAGGTACATCGAGCGCGGGTACCCACTGAGCGAATTTTGCACATGAGGGTACATTTACATCTCCTTTCGTCCATGTATCTCATTTCTTCTATTTTTGATAGGGCAAAAGAAGGCACGTCCACCTGGCCAAGGAGAAAAAGGGAGCCGGGTTTTGCGCTGGACAGTCTGGGCTGAGACCAGCCAGTCGTGGACCATTCATATACATAGCTACACGTACACATAGCTACATATGGATGTACCTACCTACCCACCAACCATAGCCAAGTGGGTGTGTCTCGCCGGGCTATCTGAATGGCTAACAAGCAAGCAAGTGGGCTTGGTGACAAGTCTCCAATACAGCTGGACAGACGACGAGGGCTGAAAGCCAAGGGATGCTCCGGCATGAGCGGCTGTGTGTCGAGGACTCGGCTTCTAGGCCTTGAGGAAAGCCGCATTACATGATTACGTGATGGTTCTATCTACAGGTATACTTGAGCGTGTGTGTCCGTACTGTGCTGTACTGCACTGTACGTATATACTTGAACGTTTGGGCCTAGACACTCGATAGGCTTTCTTGGTTTTCGGCCCTCATACGATGCCAGCAAAATTGGAGCAAGACGGCTGCAGCAAAGCAGAGCAAAAAGAAATACAAGTACCGTTGACCAGTTGATTAGTTATGTAACTATGTTTGTACAAGTACCTAGTTCTAGATATCGTGTTACTTGGGTGAAAGTGAAAGCCGATGTTGACCGCTTGGGATGCACGCTTTGGTTTGGCTGTGTCAGCTTAGTTTCAACTTCTTTCAGCAGCCTCAGCGATTCTGGCCAAAGCTTTGGTGCTGCTGCACTGAGTGCTGGGATGCTGAAAGGCTGGATAGTATGCACCACACAAAGAAGATTGGACGAGGGCGTGTATCCATTGCTAACCGTGTCTTAAGCACCGCACATATTCTATTGCTGGTATAGCTTCCATGGTAATGAGATGAATTGACTGATATAACCATCCATTTCATTTCGCCGAGTACCACGAGGGTTATTCCTTAAAAAAAAACAAGATAACAAGCAAAAGACGGACACTGTGAGGTTGCGGCCAGCGCGTCGCGATAATTGGAAGATTTTGTTTCCAGGCTCATCTGATTGCTAGGGTTGCTGCGGGGTTGCTGCGGTGGAGATAAAACTGGGTGCAGAGACGGTTCAAGCTCTCCTGGTATTATGGGGCCTGGGTTATCTGACCTCATCTGATTCCAGCTGGCGTGTTTTGAGTGCCTGGAGAGGAGAAAGAAAATGGAACTTGGAGAGGAGCTTCGGTATGTTTGCTGTTGGCAGAGGGAAGCTAGGCAGTCTGGCAGGTAGAGCTTTGGCATTCGACCAATCACAGAGCCTGCGTCCAAGCATGAGGGCAGCGATTACGGTGGGGGTTAGAACCAGAATATGGACGGCAATTGTGCAAGCTGTCCTTGAACACTCGAGGTCGTGGTTCTTGTTTGTATGTACATATGTATTTGGGGACAAATGGGTGGAGGAGATGTGCTTCAGGTATAGATTCAATGAGAAGTAGAGGTATCAGGACTAGTACAAGTTAAGAACAATTAAAACTACAAGTACAGGTACAAGTACAGGTATAGGTACATACAAGACAGTGAACGCATAGTGCCAGCTTGTATTGCTGAGTGATAAGGGCAAGAAGGGAAAGATGAGAGGGAGGCAGGAATGCGAGAAGGGCGAGGCACGCGTCGAATCGCTCGTGTTGCAGTTGCGTGTTGGAGGGGAAAATTACAGTATGCAACATCTCCTGCCTCCTGTCTCCCCGTGTTCCTTCCCTAACAGCGCAATAACATGATGGGTTAGTCAGGTATGTAATGTAATGTAGGTAGAAGTAGAATAGACACAGGCCCAATAAAGCCTTTTCAACAGTGTGCCAGCGCCAGTGGCACCAGCGGCTGGCACAAGCGCATAACGGGAATTATATGGTAGGCGGCTAGTACATGCTAGTGGGTGTACGTGGGCACTTGTGTACTTGTATAGCTACTTGGCTATGTATTTGTATGCTTGCATGCTTGTGGAGTATGTACCTGTACTTGAGCCTGTGCTCAGTGCATGCAGTACATGTAGTGTTTGTACAAGTACCTGTGACAACTATTCAATACATACATGGGAGTTGCCCCAGCCACAGCCAAATTTAGGAGCAATGAGATGAGGTGAGAGATGATAGAGAGGAGGAAGAGAAGAGCGAGAGAGTCAAGTCACCGCGCAAACGCGGCCAAGCTGGTGTGAGAAGAGTGTCTGAGAAAGAGAAAGTGGAGTCGCTGTAATAATGATGGCAGTAGAAAGCAGGCTAAGCTGGGCCTCCACGTTGGAGTGTGTGTGTGCAAAGAGGGAAGAGGGAGTCAGCCAGTCAGTCAATTGCCTGTGCAGTGTTGTCCTGCGTGGAGCGTGTGGTTCTTGCTTTGGGTGCCCCCTTTTCATTGCGCTCGCTCTGTGGTGTGCTTGGGACAGAGGGTCTGGCTATCTCTTTGGCAAATTGGCTGGCATGAGAGAGAAAGAATATAATATGGCGATGATTCAGTAGAGCCAGTGCCGTGTGTTTACAAGTGCAGCACCACACCTGAGCTTTTGCTTTGTATTGGTACTAGTGTTGGTACTGGTACTGGTATGTACCTGTACGTACACTTGTGTGGTGCTGGTACTTGTCTGTATTGTGCCTGTCGTAGCTGCACAGTGCGCCGCCTCTGGTCGGTCTCTCGTTTGCTTGCCTGCCCTTGACTGGGCCAAGCACAGACACGGCTGATTTTTTCGAGCGAAATCACGTACAGTGCGAACGGGGCGCCATCGCCCCATGCACTGGGAACAAGTGCAACCGCGACAAACACAGGCTGGGGAAAAGGCGAGCCCACTTAATCAGTCGCCCATAGTAAAAAGGCCCTCCTTGGCCCTCCCCCATACAGCTTTTCCCTCTCTTCTTCACTCATACAATTTTCCCATACAAAGTTGCCCGCCAAACCGCCCGCCCACAGGTGAGTACTTTGATTTTGCTGCAGCTCCCCACCCAAACACATGTCACTTTATTTTTATTCCCTTTGAATTTTTTTTTGCAGAGACCTTCACTTGGCTGTGTGTCGTCTATCGCAATCCGTTCGCCAGTTCTAAAACCCCATTTACCACCCTCGATCGCGACAGCGCACACGAATTGCACCGCACAGCGCACAGCAGCACTTTTGAATCTTTCAGTGCACGTTGCCGCCTCTGCATCGTGAATTGCTAGCAAAAGCTCAGAGCTGGAGCTTACGACGGTTGCTTGTCGTTGTGATTGTCACTGTGTTTTTTTCTTCTTTCTCATTTTTGTCTATCTTTCAGTGCCCATTGCACTACCATCATCGTTTTTCTTTGCGCGCAGCGATCTGACTTATTTACGCATCAGAATATTTGCATAACTGCTGGATTTGCACATTCGCATTATTTTTTCCTTTCTTGAATTTTCAAAAGGTACGTTTTGCGATGCATCCCCGCTGCTGCAGCTACGGCGCCGTGTTGCGTGTTAGTGGCGCCTGTCGCTTCCAACTTACACGGCACGGCCTCGTTCGACGCTGGGTTGCAGCACAAGTCACCGACCGAAGACAACGCAAACCTTGTCAAAAAACCAAGCCGCAAAATGGGGCCTCTGCTAACAAATGTGCCCCAAACAGACATATCTTACATCCTTCACAATGCCTAAGGCTGCTACCTCCAAGCGCGGAACCAAGGTTGAGAAGACCCGCAGAAAGAAGGACCCCAACGCTCCTAAGCGCGGTCTGTCTGCCTACATGTTCTTCGCCAACGAGCAGCGCGACAATGTGCGCGAGGAGAACCCCGGCATTTCCTTCGGCCAGGTCGGCAAGTTCCTGGGCGAGCGCTGGAAGGCCCTTGACGAGAAGCAGCGTGGGCCCTACGAGGCCAAGGCTGCCGCCGATAAGAAGCGTTACGAGGACGAGAAGCAGGTCTACAACGTAAGTCTATGACATGGCCACGGTTCTTCGGGAACTGCCTGTCTGATACAGCCCGCTAACATGTACGTCTTTAGGCTGCTGCCGACGAGGAGTCTGCTTAAAAGAGCACCATTTTCCAGTCTATCTCTTCACTTCCCCGCCGTCTTGAATCAAGGACGACAGCGTCGCAAGTAACATTTTAGAAACACTTGAGACGACCAAGTCACTTTCCCCCTTGATCTGAACATCTCTTCCTCACTCATTTTTCATTTGGTCGCATGGTGTTGATCGGGCAGGTAAATCGGAGGCTCTTGGGAATCGGGATTCGTCGCTGCGTTTGTCTTGTTTTTTTGTCTTTATTTTTTGGCTTTGCTCGTCGGACTTTGGCTGTTGCTTTTTTTGTGGGCTTTTGATTTCCATGTCTTGGTTTAGTTTTTCCGGCTTCTTTTTATGTTCCCCGTCCCTTTTCCAGATTCCAATGACCGCTCCGCGCCTGTATGCCTCTTTGTTCTTTATTACTACTTTATGTCATTATTTTCCTCTCACTCCTGTCTTTTGACCTCTTTTCTTGTGATCATGTTCTCACGTTAAGCGTTGAAATGGTGTTAAGGTTTTGACTTGGAGACTGACAGGCTCTCTGGAGTCTTGGCTCATTTTGAATAGCTACTGAGCTAATGCGCTTGTTATCTTCGATGCACAAGTGATCGTGTATTGTGTGCATTGAGACGGACTCAAGAAAAAGGGGATACTTTTGGACCAATCTTTCAACGACTGAACACGTCATTTGTTTCCCGCGCTGTCAGGTTGATCATGGTGTGCATCTACTGCTACCATAGGTCAACTGCCAAAGGCAATGGTAGTGCATAATGGTCAGCGGTCTAGACAGAGAGAGCCATAGACCCTGAACATGGTATACTGAGGTCGGGCGACGCGGTTGCAGCCAAAGTCGCGGTGCGGCTCTCTACTCCGGTAGAGGCGTCGTATAGATAGGCGAGATACCATAAGAAACTGGAGCGGGCGAGTCTGAGAGAGACTGGTAGTGTGTATAGTTGTAACAGTTTGTGGAGGATCTTTGCATGTATGCATGTAAATATGCACGTACGCATGTATCTAGGAGCTGAAATGGTGATCGGTGCGTTTTCTTCCTTTGCGTTTTTTTGGTTCTTGCACGTATTATACTAGTTAGTACTTACATACATACACACTTGCGCTCAGCTGAACCATTTTCCCTGAGCTCGAATGCGAACCCAAGCCTAGGATTGTCTCTCGGCGCGAAGTCTGAGCTCAACGATCCTTTGAGTAACGTGGAGCTTCGGCGATTACTAAGGCCATGTTACACAGGCTACCGAAGGTCGAGGAAGACATGGCTTCACCTCGTCTCGATCTGTCTCTGCGCCGTCTATATGGGGTACTCTTTTTTTTTTTTCTTTTTTCTGTTGTTGTTGCTTGAAGGTGCCAGCAGATGTTGTATGCGCTGCTAGAATGTAAGCATACACACGACGCCTCTCCTCTATTAGCCGACTGATGATTGCTACATAGACCGTGTGACCATTGATCGGTTTCTCGACTAGCACAGCGACTCGTTAATGTGGCGCCAGTTGAGACAAGGTAAAAAATGTTGAAGCCTCTGAGGTTTTACTTTTTTTTTAGAGAGATGATGGTGACATTATGTAATTGTGTTTGTTAGGCTGCAAGAAAATGTGCACATAATCCTGTCCATGTATTGGGTTTACAGATAAGACAAAATACACGAGGAATTGCCTCACGAAGAGCTGTCTTTCCTAACGCAGAGCTCACCGCCGAGACCAGAGCAGAGCAAACATCTAGCCCACCGATAGGAATGGGGCTTCGAAGGGTGCTTTTGCTGGTGTTATACAGAGACATCGGAAAATAAGTCAGACAGCGAGTGAGTATAAAGACGCGGGTATGCAAATATATGTATATATAATCATGCGACATCATCACATGCCGCCTTTATGCTATGTATTTTCTGCCAGCGAAATCTAAGACCTGCTTGTACTCATCGGTCACACTAGCGCTAAACCGACCGCTACCGTCCGTTTCTATGTGGAATACTGAGTACATATATATTCTTGTGATCCCGCACTCTTGCCACACGGAACCTCGCTTCCCCTCGCTGTGGACCTCCGTTACTGCGCGGCGCCACATTCAAAAAGTGCGGGTTTAAGCAGGTTTATATACCGGCAGCAGACTGTATACGAACACCGACGGAACAAAGGGGGCTTAGGCCTACATTCAGAGTACAGACGGTGTGTACCGTCCGGCCTTACAAAGCGGGCTAGACCGGAGTTGTTCTCCATTGACGGGGCTGCCGTTGATAAATCCCTTGGAAGGGTTGCTGACACAAACCCCAAGGCGACAGGGGGCATAGGAAAAGAAAAAGACATTGGGCAATGGGCGTTCTAGCACGCACGCACACATGCATGCCAACAAGAGATGGAGCGAGAACAAGACGTGAGAAGCGGGGAGAGTAGATTGTTGAGAGCACTACAGGAGGGGCTGCATAAAAGACGGGAATTGGCGCTGGGCGGTGTTTGCATACTTTCTTTATGTAGTTATACATGCTTGGAGTACTTGAATTAGTAGTACTTCTAGAAGACAGGCGAAGGGGAAGGAGAACCGGCACTAGACACTTGTACCTACATGGGTCTGGGGACACACAAGAAGACAAGATGCATGGGAGACAACAGGTTTGGTGGCTTGGGAACCGACTTCTAGGGTGTTCCATGTTCTCTACGACCCTTTGTCCAGCGGCTTGGCTTGCATATTCCCTCTATCTGTGTTAGTTAGGACGGCATATTTATAGTGCTTGTATAAGCTGGACAGTGCTTGGTGTTTCGTTTCGTATGTGATAGACATGCACAACAGGGAGACTGAGCGGGCGGAAGAAATCCGCAACAGTCCCTTGAGCCAGTATTTGAACATGGAACTGAACTTCTAGAGTCGCTGGCTTTATGGAGTGAACGCGACATGTGACTGGGGATTTTTTTCTTGTTTCCAGAGACCAAAGTGACGTCAAAAAGCCCGAGATGGTTGAGAGGCGCACCTTCCTTGGCGCCGCCGCGAAGAAAGAATAGAATGCAATTGTTGGTTGGGCGCCCCACTTTTAGCTTCTAGTGTCCCATAGTGCGAACACACACGCACCGTGCTCCTCTTTTACCCACAACCTGACGTCTATACCCAACCAACACCCCGCTGCATTACTGCCCACTCGATATTATCTCGCATGACCTGGCTGCAGATGGGCGCATATTGAGATAAAAAGACTGCATTGATAAGATGCCCGATGGCGGCCACATGCCAAACCTACAACCGCAATGCGTCGGCAGTGCTTGTATGACGGCCTCTCTGGTCGCACATCTGCGCATGCGGTGTGGGATGTGTGCGATTTATAGATCCTTTTGTTTTTATCACAAACGTACGCGCCCACCGACACTCAATATAGCTTAATTCGCAAACAATGGCCCAGGCAGGAGAGGCAGCAACGAGACAAGGAAACAAACATACGGCCATATCGCGAACTTGTACATGTATGACGCCCGGCGACGATCGCGGCTCGGACTTCGGCCGAGTCATGCAGAACACACCAGGGCACCGAACATGCACATTCGGGTGAGGAAGACCAAACATTAGTGGAAACAAGCGCTTGCCCTAGGCCAAGATACGCCAAGTAACGCCTGTTTAGGCAATTGTGTCAATGGTCAGAGCAAAGCCTAACCCGCCTAGCTCTCGTCTCCTTTACTGGTCCCCCTTCCGCGATGCAACCCAAGAAGAGCCGGACTAACTGAAATCTGACGTAACCATCAGTGAGGCAGAGAGACTTGCCGAGTATGGATATGAGGTGAGGGCAGGAAAGAGATCTGGCAATATGCCATTGACCAGGTATTGTGGGGCTTGTTAAGTAGGAGGTGAGGAGGGGAGATGGAGCGATGGGAGAAAACGAGCAAGAGAAGACAGGGCAGAGAAAACCTTGAAGTCATGTCTCCTTCTCGCCTTCCGCTGCCCTGCCATTCTTTCGCCAGTTGACGCCATATATCAAGCCCTGCAACAAGCACTACAAAATCCTGTAAGCTAACTGCCCACGTCCTATGTCGTCATCTTTGGACTGTTGCGCCGGATAGCGAATGAAGCTGCGACTCCGAGCCAACCTGCGCATCCCTAGTTCTTGATTGTTTGCCAGCTGGTTTTATCATACTGGCTTCCCTGTTCCTCCATCACTCACTCCTTTGGTTCTTGTGTACAGTCTTTGTCTGCTGATGCTGATACTTCTAGACTCGGCTCCTATTGCTACGTTGTCAGGGTCACCGTTTCTTACCTGCATCCCTTTTCAACTTCTCCAGCTAGACTGATTGCCCGCTTGTCCTACCGTTGCTAGAGTCGCGTATCACTTGCCGTTTCCAAGTGAGCAGAAGCAATGGTTGTAGACTTATATCTTTGCCCTCTTCCCCTCGTCCAGTCCCTGACTGATGTGGCTCCTCGCCATTTTGCACCTCTACCTCCAGGCACTGACTTCTCCCACCATTACCTCCCGGCCTCTTCATCCATGGGCTCTGACTCTTACTCTCTTTACCCTTATCCGGAAGCATATCCCTTATCTTTCTGTCCTCCTCTTCCATCGCACTCAGTTATGGAAGTCGACACCAACTACAATAGCTACTATGATGTGCGTCTCATAATGGGCTGCTACATTGAGGCTATGCATTGCGATAATGTGGCTGGAATGTTGGAGCAATTAGCACAACATATAGACCACCTAATGAGCGGTGCAATGCACCTTCGCGCTCTCATCCAATTTACCTACCAGGCTGCCAGACAACTCCAGAGGCTGTGCCTATGCGCTTCTAGCTGTACCCCGCACCGTCGTCCGTTGCTGCTGCCGTATCTCCAGATATTTCTACCAAGTCTTCGTAAGACGCTATCCGACATTTCTAGCATCTGCAACGACCGGTCCCGCAGAAAGAGCGACCGCTGGCGCCGCATGTACCACGAACTGTCAACGGAGGGCGGCTACATAAGCCTTCCGGCTCGCTTTGAGATGTTCAATGCCTACATCAATAGCCTATTCCAGTTGTTGATGCAATCTGTGACCTTTGAGCCGAGCGAACTAGAGCAGATGAAGGAAAAGCTCATGTTCCTTCGCGGAGGTCAAAAGATAGGTATGGAACAATAAAACGTGTGGAGGGACGCTGAGTTTGTCAACTAATATTGTGCTCATATAGAAGCTCCGGCAGGTCCTACGCCTGACGGCATCCGTGGTGAAGCTTTCCTACCTTACGATGGAGTAAGCAATGTTTGGTCTAAGCCTTATGATTACAGATACTAACTGGATACTAGAGCCTCCATTGGGCCGAGAAAATCTTTACTACACCGCTGCCGTCGCGTACGCTAATCTCAGGGTCTATCGTGTAAGTAAAACGGTTGTGAGTAGCTTGGAACACATGCTAATCAACTCCCAATCAAGGTCCATGGTTTATGGGAACGTACCAGGAACACCACATGTACCGTTGATGACCCCCGGGTCTAGAGTTCTAATGCACAAGTAAGACAGCCTGTAGCACAACAAGACATTGGCGCATATAAACCCCGCAAGCCAGTCAACCATACAGATACAGGGCCTTTGCTGACGCATAACAGAGAATTCAACAACGGCCGCATCAAGCTGACCGTCCACCTGGACAGCAAGACTAACATTCCCATGTATTGCTGCCGCAATGAAGTCAACCATAGATTCATCCACTCGGTTGTCCCCGCGCAACACTTGATTGTCGAGCGTGATGGTGTTTCCAAGGGCCATGGCCTGTCAAACCCTACCAGTGCATTGGTGCTACGGGAATTATCCCCCCAGGAACAGCGCCGCAAAGTTTGGATGACCCTAGCCTTTACCTGCTGGGAAGGTGAGTGCGATGGGAATACCATGCCAGAGGCGAGCCAAGTTGGTGAGGTCTTGGTGGAGAATACCGCTGACTATGACGTCTAGAACTGGTTTTGATGTGGACTACCAGCCACGTGTTAAAGATCCATAGCAGTCCCCCAGTGACTCTACTCGATGGAGAATATGAGATCTTTGGCGAAGAATCCCTGTTCCAAGCGTAAGTGAAAAGAGAGACAGGGACACAGAGATGAATCATATACTGACCCACGGCTTATCCTTCTTGTAGCATGATCCACGGACCTGACAAAACCATCAGATCTCTTAGTGTTCTTGAAGAAAGTCAAACTGGCGCCCGCCGCCTCTACTGCGCCGTGTACGAAGGCAGATATAGAAAAGCCACAATATGGACGGCTTTCAGTAAGTGGTTGCCCTTGGGGTTATCTTCGGTTTTGTGGGACAAACTCCTTGTCTCTACAGTGTCACACTGGAAAGCGGGGGTTGTCCCACCCACCCCCACCCCGCTAGCAGCACTGACCCTAACACACCAACCCTATCAACAGTTACACATGTATCCAAATCGCCGCAGTGGCTGGAACGCAAGGGGAAACGCCGTGTGCATCTGAAAGACCTTCAGCTGTACATCTTTTCCAATGATTTCGACGAGCAGGTGCACCGACAGACACCGGGCGGTGTGTTTGAGGTGCACTTTGCGACAATAGATGGTGAGTTTTTTTTCCTCTTTTCGACTCCGAAGTTCTGCTGTCTGGCGGTCTGCGCTTACTAACAGCGAAACAGCTTGTGACCACTTTGTGGATCTGTTTGCTCCACCAAATACGTCGGCTCCCATCACCATGTCGGGCGCTTCTTAGAAGACGGTGGATGGTGCGCGGTTAATCATGGCGATTGGTCTTTGTAGTTGACTATGTTTTGGTGCACGTTTTGCTTTGCGCGAATGAATGACGATTGTGGTAACGTTTTGTTTTTCCAAGGACAGAGTAAACACAGAACAACGATATGAAGATTGTAGCACGAATACTTGGGTACATGGACAAAGTGTGTGCGGAGACAAGAAACAACAAGAACGACAGACCTCTGTGCCGTAAGCCAGAAACGCAACATGAATAAAACAGGAACCCGAAAACGCCGTGCAGATATCATATAGGAAGGCAAAAAGAAAACCACAACCAAAAAAAGAAACAGACTAATCGCCACTTTCACAACCCATATGGGCACACATGCCCTTCAGACGTGGCTTTGGATGCTGCAGCCCATGGGGGACACTCCTAGCCTTTTGCTAGACTGCCCGCGTTCCATGTCATATTGTGTTGTAGGAGGCGAGCCCATGGCCGAGACCGTCTTTTTGATGCTGTTTTTCAAGCGTCGGCTCCGCGAATCATCGATAGCGACTGGACCCGGGGTCGCCTCCGCAGCAGGAACTGAAGCCTCTAAGGCGACAGACGACGACGAGGACGACAGAACCGAGTGCATTTTCTTGCCCAAGAAGAAGCTCGCCACCGAGCCTGAGGCCGAACCCGGGCTCACGACGGTGGTCGCTGTCGACGACACGGACTCGGCTACAGACTCGGCATTGAGGCTCGGTGTTGCACTGGACGAAGATGTCGCCGAGGCGGTGCGTGAAACCTGAGGAACGCCAGGTAGCGACGGCCGCGGCAGCGCAGCAGATGGGCCGCAGGCTTGCGGAGACGGGCGGGCAACAACAGCGGCAGAGGTATTAGACATGACTGAAGAGCGTGGCGCAAGGTCAAGCGAGAATGTGTGAAAGCGAAGCGGGTCAGGCGGGGGGGCTGTAGGAGAAGGCACAAAGAAACCGACTGGCTCACAAGTGGCGTAGAGGCAGGATAAAGGTCACTGGGAGGGAGGTTTTCTGTTAGGCGAAAGACTGCGGGTACGGCTCTTCTGGCTAGGTTTTTAGAAATAAAAGAAATAACTAAAAAAAAAAAGGAGTCCGCGATAGTTGAACTGGGAAGGGTCAAAATAAAAGTGGAGAACCCTGCTGCACGTGAAGACAAAGAACGTCGAGGCCGAGGACGAGTTTAAGAGTTGAAGAAATTCGAGGAGATTTCGAGGCGAAAAAAAGAGAAATAAATCGAAGGTCTTGGTCGGGATTTTTCTTTCGACTTTTTTTTCTTGGTGTTGGTAGGTCCTTTGGACTCGGGGAATAGGGGGGGGGGGGGGAGGACGACGACTAGAGAGATAAGCGTCTGGGCGTGCTAACGCTTAGTTGACTATCAGATCGGGAGGGGAGTTGAAGTGAAGGTCTTTGTGAGACTCACAAGTACATACAACACTAGGAACAAAAGAAAACATCGTCTTACGAGGTGGATGCCGTCTACTTGTATATCATACGGCGACAGATCGCCTGCAGATGGCCGTGCTCGCCTACAGATCCGGCTCCAGAATGAAACATGCCCAACGGAAAGTTGCCATCGGGCTGCTGCTGGCTGTTGCTGGCTGCTTCTACTGGCTGAATAGCTGGCACTGGGCTTAGAGGGATGGATGTGCCTGCTTGTATGCTTGTCTGGCACATCTTATAGCAGAGTCCCACCTCTTGCTATCGCTCTGGGCCATACTCTCAGTCCTATTGGCTGGGCTGTTATACACCACACCATACCATGGCTGCATAGGATTAGGCGGCCACCGTCACAGTTGGACAGGGCTTGCAGAAATGTAAAGTTCACTGACGTATGCATAGTTATACAAGTGCGCAAGTATGTGCCTTTCGGAATTCATGCTACCTGTGGAAAATATCACCGAGGGCATTTGGATCCACCAATGCACTCATGTATGAGGCATTCTGGTGAGTGTCTGAGAAGCCGATTCGCAGTAGATGAAATGAAAATGGAACTTTCTGTTTTGAGAAAGAAAAAAAAAACTAGTCTGTTGCTGTTTTATTGTCACAAAGAAAAAAAGAGTCGCTACTGTACATGTATGTGTATGTCATCTTAGAAGTGATAAACCTCCCCCACCACGACTCCCATCCTCCCGGAACCGATAACTGCCTGCCCCACTCACAGCTCTTCCTGGATGTCGATATCTCCCTCGTCGTCCTCGTAGTGCTTCAGCGTCTTCATGTGAGCACTGCCCTGCTTGCGCTCTCTCTTGAGCGCGTCGTAAAGCGTCTTGGTCCAGTGTCCCCGATGGCGCTTATTTCTGTTCATGAGGCGCTCGACATGGAAGTCCCAGCAGCGCTCGCTTGTCTCTGTCTCCTTAAGCAGGCACAGATCCGCCGCCTGACTCCTCTCCACCGGCTCTACCAGCGGCCACTGGCCTCTGAGGGCGCCCATATCCTCGTCCAGGAATGTGTCCAGAACCACCTGGCCCACGCGGCGCTGGGCTGGGGCCAGTTCTGGCTCCTCGCGCAAAAGTACCTGGAGTAGATGTCTCATGCCGCCACTGGCCAGGAAGGCAGCGCGGAACTTGCCATCTTGGAGCAGGCCGCCATACATGTTCACCAGCGAGCGCACGCGGTGGGCCGAAGCCTTGGTTTCCGCGGGCATGGAACCGAGAGATGTAGTTGGTGCAATAATTGGCTGGTCAAACACCTTTTGCTCCAGCGGTGCCCGACCAACTCCACACGTGTGCTTCATCAGCCGATCCCACTTTCCCATGACTTCTCTCAATGCCTTGGGGTTGTTCTGGAGCGCCCCACCCAGAATATGGCTGGAGACCTGGTCACGCGGGTAGTTCTTGGAGGAAATGCCAGCCGAGGGCGGGTCAAGCGAGAAGCACATCAGTGCCGCCACGGTATCATAGTCTGAGGTCATGAGCTCGCCATAATACACATCATGGGCAACGTCCTCCAGAGATTCCAGAGCTGCGTCGAGAGCCGCGTTGCCCTCGGAATCGCCTGCGTGGAGCTTTGCAAGCGCAGCAAAGATGGCGTCGGACTGGGGAAGCGCCTTCTTGGAAACGTGGTCGCCTGCGTCGTAGAAGCCTGTCATGGGGCCGTCCTGCTTAATCCGATCGTGGGCATCCTCGTAGTCTTCGACAGCCACGATGGAACCATGGGTATCAACAAGGACGGCCTCGAGACTTTTGTCGTCGTCTTCCGCGGGGTTGTAGAGCTTGGCTTCCTTGCGGCCGGTGTAGATGTTCATGCGGACGTGTAGTCCAGGTGGCAGGTCCTGGTCGTCATGGACGTTCTGGAACTGGTCGGTGGGCTGGAAGACTCTAGGGTAGCATTCTGACGGGTCCGAGGTGTGGCAAATGATTTCGTGATGGGGTGCGGCTGGCGGCAGAGGAGAGGCGCTGGCGAGAATCGAGGGCACCAGGGCAAACATTAGTTTGGCACCGAGCATTCTAGGAGAGGCTCGGCTGCTTCTAGCCCTTTGCTGACGGTAAACCATTGTGATTGTTGGTTGTTTTTTTTTGAAAGGAAAGAAAAAAGGCAAACTCAACTTGGAGCTGGATTACCTTCTGTACTGTGAGTGTAGAAACGAGAGTTTGTGAAAAAAAAGGGAAAAAACAAACCTACCAATAAAGCCTCTTATGAGAACTCGAGATTCTCGTTTGGACACTTAAGACCAGGCATCTAAGTGGCCTGTGTCACGGACTAGATATTTCCGGTCACGTGAATATGACCGACTCGTGGATCCAGGCGCCCAGATGGTGCGGTGCGGCTTGGACAAAGAAATATGTGTCATCCATCGTACAAAAGTAGAGCCACGGTACACAAATACGCACGCCACGGCGGCGCCAGTGCCGCGCCTGTTCGTCTCTTTGTAGCCTGTGCCGCATGAACAGCCCTTGTGCCAGGGATCCACAAATAGGGCCGCTCGGTATAGGTCAATACGAGACTGCTCGAGAAAGCACTAGAAGTTTTTATAGTGCGGCAGGCATTGGGGAGTTTAGGGTTGTGCTATTGTGGTGGTTATCTCCGGGCAAGAATGCCAAAACCAGGCGACTAACTCCACGATTGTTGCTACAAGCGCAAACTCACAACGTAGTCGGTGTGTCCTGAAGAACTCACTACATTGGTCGGGGTTTAAAGAAAATAACAAACAAGCTAGCTAGAATAACTAGTTATTGTACACACACATAGAGACCTGCGATTCATTATCACTAGGCCTCGGATCATCTCAACACTGACGTGACTTTCCCTCTCTTCCCCACACCAAGCCAGCCATGAGCCACAATCACCCGATGAATACCCGCCCAGACTCCATGCACCAATAGCAGTCTGGCTAAATCCAGCTTCGCCAACGACCCTGCGACGTCCGTCGAAAATAGGCCTCACAATCCGTCCGCCCCCCTCCGACTCTGCGGCGCCAATTGCCATTGCGACTTCCGGTCACTCCAGCTTCAGATTCTCATATACCACGCACGCATTTCTCCTTTTCGGAATCTGCCATGCTCGCTGTGCGCCAGAGGGCTGTGCGCCAGGCGCTGCGCGCTCGTCTTTTCCGTACCCAACAACGCTTCTCGTCAAGCCATGCCCACGACCATGCCCACCATCACCACGCCGCGCCGGTGAACGAATCCTTCGGTGTATGTTGAGTCTCTTGTGCTGCTTTGCACTCCGGCGGCTTGTGGGCGCTCTGGAGAGCCAATGCCACGGGCGGTGCCTTTTTTTCGCTTCATTTTGGGACTATATCACCCTCCGTCTCCGCCGAGCTTTCTGGGGCCCCACGGGGGAGCAACATGACTATATCAGATCCATCTTACCTCTGGCTCCGGGGGCCAAGCAACATCTAGCCCGCTGGCTTGCTCTGACATCTTAATAGCTCCGGAGCATCGCCAAGACACATCCTCAATCACAAGTACCAATCGCTAACCATCGTCATTGTAGCTCGGACTCTACTTGTTTGCCGCCTCTCTGCCGGCCTCCCTGATTCTATACAAGCTATCCCAGCCTAGCGCCGATGGCACCCAGCCGTCCATCACGCGCTACCTGCAGCAGTACATGGCTCTGGGTGACCTGTGGGAGGAGCGCAACAAGGGCCACGTTGCTGCCGTCGAAGAGGCGGCGCGCGACCGCCTGCTGTTCTTCCACCAGCCCCGGCCGCATCACTACGAGGTCCGCGAGATAGAGTATGTTCCTTCCGCTCTGTGTATTTCTCTGCGGCTGTCCAGGCAGTTGTAGAGGTTGCGAGCTTTTACCTTGCACCCTCTCCACCCCCTCCACAGACTCTGACTAACAACCATGCCCCGGCTTTCTTTCTCTGTGCAGGTCTCTCTTTGCTGGCTCGCGGCGTTGTGTGCCTCCTAGCATGAACGTCAACCTGGACAAGGTCACTGAACACTACAGAAACCTGCACCACGAGGACGAGGCTCGTAAGGCCAAGGCTTTGGCTACCAGAACTGCCGCTCCTGCACAGTGATGCTTCACATCTTCTCGTCCTTTGCAAGAACTCATACTACAGAACTACAGACATGCATGCAATCAGTCGGCTGCATCTTTAACAGCAACTATTTTATATCTTCCGCTTGGTACGCCTTCGTCGTATACCAGGCAGACAATACAGACAGAAAATACAGACAATTCTTGAGTCTCTCTGAATCATTGAAGCCCAGACTTTGCTTTCATTTTTCCACAGTGACCTTGCCATTTTCAACTCATGCGCATTTTTAATGTGCTTTGGAACGCACTTTTCCCTTTGTCATCAGATCAAAACCCTACGATCGAACTGTAAACTAATTCATAGGGTTTATGAAACTACCCCTCATCATCAAGTCAATAGAAGCTGTACTGAGACCAGGAGTGAGATGACCATAAGAAAATCTAAATCTCCCTAGCTCTACATAGACCCCAATGACATCAAGGTCACGGTGCTAACATTAGGATTGACGAGGGGAAAAAAAACAGAGCATCAAACCCGTTCATGTTCAACATGCCCATATAAACTAGCAGTTTCACTTTCGTAGTCGTAACTTGAACTATCGTAACTTTTTTTTGATTCATTCGTCACGAAGGCATCCCAAAACATGTGCATTTGCCTCGTGTGACCTTGCGAGATAATGCAGAAACCTCCAACCCTTCCGGAAACACCACGCAAACATTTACTTGAGGGGAATGAAACGCGAAGAGTGGGTGGCACCGATACCGGGGCGACCGTGCTTGACGGGCTTGCTGTAAGATGGTTAGTCAAATGTGGGAACAATTGGGCCTGGAAGAGTAGAAAACCGGAACCAAGCTTGTCCTTCTAGGCGACCAGAGTAGAATATGGTGAATACGTACTAAGAGATAGAGAACTCACCCAGGTAGTGACCAACCATCTCAGGCTTGATCTCGACCTGGTTGAACTCCTTACCAGAGTAGATACCGATGACGGAACCAATCATCTCGGGGACAACCAGCATGTTACGGAGATGGGTCTTGACGGGCTCGGGCTTCTCGTTGGGCTCGGCCTCCTGCTTGGCCTTGCGGAGCTTCTTGATCAGGCCCATGGGGCGGCGCTTCAGACCACGGTTGATCCGGCGGCGGGCACGGGCGTGAACGACCTTGCGGAGCTCATCGGAGCTCAGGTCCAGAAGACTACCAACAATGTTAGCTTTGGCCCATGTATATAGGTTATGTGGCGTGTAGAAGAACCAAGCCAAGAGGGCAGACCAGGGAGATTGGATCAAATCTTTCAGTAGCATTGCACCCAGTTACAGGTAATCTTTTGCTCCTCCACCAATACTTGGGTGACATATTCGTGAATTGTCGGCTCAAAATTGGTGGCGGATGCAAAATTATCAGGGCAGCCTCAAAGATTGAAATAATAACCACGGCGAGTAATCAACGGCAGGCGTGTGTTCGAAGGCATGGTTTAATTTTTGAAAAGGCAGAACGTACGCATCGAGGTCGACACCACGGTAAGAGAACTTGCGGAAAGTTCTCTTGCGCTTGAGCTCAGCAGCCTCAACGGCGTTCTGTGGACCCAACAGTAGTTAGCCAAATGCGCCATATTCTCACATTGCTGCGTAGTAATGTAGCCATATGTGTATATGTGTGTGGATGCGTTGGGATCGTGAAAGAATCAAGTCGTTGAACAGTCGGCAGCAGTGGTTGTCCGGTGGTCCAATATCGATTTTTTCGGGCGGCAGTGAAGATGGGATGGCGGTGTCCATATTGAGGGGATGATAGTGAGCATCAAGTGCTCAGGATAGCACGTACGTATTCGTCGTCAGCCATTTTTGCGGATGTGTTGTGTGGTGAATACGATTTCGGATTGACGATGTCGCGAACTGCGTTATGACGGGTCGTGGTGGACAGTATTGCAGACTGGGGACAACTGGGAATTTCGGCTTCAGGGCTTTAGTGCCCTCTAGTGTTCCCACACGTGATTTTGTGCTTTGTGGGAAATAAATCAAATCAAATGTGTGTAAGATCCACACTCATGCTTGATAAACACTCTCCCTCTTTGAGATAAGATAAGATAAGCGCCTCGGTCTAGTGGGGCTGTTAGTTAATGTGGCGTCGACTTGCTAGACTTCTTGGACTCGACTTTTACCACTGGGGATTTGCCATGAGTACAATAAATGAGATTCTTATTGAGCGCTTGCAAATACTACTGCATCAATCTATCTTAATTCCACTGTCTCCCAGTCAAGCTCCATGCATTTGTACTTTAGGCTGCATCTGCTCGTGCTGTGGAAAGTTCCCACACGTACGTAGAGGTTTGGATCAGAAGCTTTATGGAGAACAAGGCCTCTCAGGTTGTTAGAATCGCACTTGACTCCAAAGGCCTCCTCATCTTGGCTAACATCAAGAGCTATAGGACTTTGAATCAGAGGCAGAAGGTAGAGGGACTGGATGTCGTGATCGCCAATCATGCCGTCAAATTTAACCCAGATGAAGGCAAGTGAGCTTCTTTCGTACTGCAGGTTGACCAGGTTGCGTTCTTGGCTCTTGATATACATGTCCTGTAGGCAAGACGAGAGGGTGAGCAGCTTACCGCGTAGGATGATGTAGCCGTTGATGATGGCACCGAAAGGGTTAACACCGGACACGGCTGTATGTGCTTCCCAGTCTTGGATTCCTTCGGGACAGATCTGATATGTCTCCATGTCAGGCATCCACCAACAGTCGCCTCCCTGGTTGGCATCGCGCATCCAGCTCCACGAAGGGATGGCATCAGATTTGAACGCTGCTGAGCGGTCAATCAAAGACCCTCCGTCTCCAGATGCGGGGTAACGGAGTCGTCCATCTTGAGCAGAAGCCTGCAGCCGCTCAATGAGGGCGGATAGGTCATGTTGCGGGCCCTCTTGCTCCCATGAAATGTCTGTGATAAACGTTTGCTTCCATGCGCCAGCAAAGAACTCTTCGGCGGGAAAACCCATGATGTAGGAAAATTCACTGGCGAGACCAGACAGCGCTGGGAGCTTGTCACTCGCGACTGTGAGGCCTTTGTTCTGGTAGCGCTGGGCAACGCTGTACCACTGGGTAGCTGACCTCGCCAAGTTGCTCTTGTCACAGTCTTCGGTGAAAGCAGGCCGTCTCTCTTGGTGGACGGCCTGGTTGATGCCCTCAAGTTTCGTAACCCGAGATGGAGACTTGAAGTACACATAGGACGCTCCGAAGATGATGAGTCGTCTAGATAGGCATTGTTCCTGGAACACCCATCCACGGCTAGCCCAGTGGCTTCTGTCAATGTCATGCATGTACTGCGTCTCCAAAGTCTTGGCCTCATCGCTGTCCTTCCGGATACTCAAATAGCCCTTGATCTCTGACGTATTAGAAGACGAGATCAAGGGGATGTTGATCAAGGTCGGCATGGAGGAGTCCGGGCCAGTCAGGCGGCCTCTATCGAGGAAGCTCTGGTGGCAGGACGTTGTGTTGGCTGCACAAACTGTCACGAAAGAAAACTTGTAGATGAGAGCCATCTGAGAGCCTTCTTGCTCCCAATCCTCGCGATCATTTTGGATAATGCAAAGAGCATCTACCCACAGGTATGGGATGCCCAGGTGGCTGCAGACAGTGACCGCATCCTTCACAGTGTCGGGCAGTCGTTCAAACGGAACGCCTTGCATGTGCTCGTCAAAGGTTTCATGCGTTGTCTTCAACTGGGCACTGGCTGCCTCAGCACTGTTTCCCCAAGAGTAGCTTAGAGTGGCATAGTGAGGCCAAACCTCGGCATCACCAATCTCAGTCAAGATGTCGTCCCTCAACTTGAGGTGAAGGTTTCCCGATGATGTGTAGTCTTGAATGCTAAGCAGTCGCTTGGGCAAGAATTTCTTCTGGGCAACTTCATGGCTGGTAGCTTTAAGCTCTCGGTGAATATCCTGGATCACCCACGAATTATCACCACGTGAGGCAAGCTGCGGCGAGCCCGGTGTGATTTGAGTCGCAGTTGCTGTTCAAGTGTTAGTCTGATGACATTCAAGTCGAGTCCGAGAATTTAGATCGGGAAAACTAGACGGATACTTACGATGATTAAGGGCGCACTGGTAGATCTGGTACGTATTCTCCGGGTCTCGGTTTGCGGTAAGTAAGTCAAAGTCTAGGCAAAAGGTGCCATTCTCGGCATCATGGAAGACTTTGACCTGAACCTCCTCCGAAGCGGGCTGGCCGTCATCCATCTGAACGACATTCTGAAGGAGAAACAGACAGAATGAGCAAGAGCTGTTGGCATCGTCGGATCGAGTGGGATAGGCGTCATCAAACTGGAGAGTGGTTCTTAGCGACGAAGCTGCATCGGCACCAAGATCGGCCATGGGCTGGGTCTCCAGCTTGGCCAGAATCTCGTCGCCGAGGTCTTGAACAAGTGAAGAACACTTGTCACAGAAGTTATAGGAGTCCATTTTCAGATAGTAGTCAAGCAAGAACGGGAAGTCTCGAAGCGGCTAGCGTTTCGTCAATATAAGGGAGCGTTAGGATAGAGCATACAAGTGAACACGGGCGCACCTTAGCTCCATACTCGTACTATTTAGCCAGAGCCTTTAAGCCCTCTTATCAACCCTGGCCAGCCGCCCGCACAGACCTTGGGAGCATTGCATGGCATTGTATTGTGCCGTCTCCCCGCTCGATGCTAACTGGCTGCCTGTGGCTCAACTGAGGCTTTGTTCCCGGCCGTGATTTCAAGGTAGGTTTCTCTGCCTCCGCCTCATTATCATAGGATACAACTCGCGTTCAACATTGCGTGGTGCATGAAGGGATCGCCGCAGGATTCTCCAGCCGCGGGCTTCTGGTGTAGTCCGAGATGCGTCTTCCGTTGTTCAAAGGAATTCCACGAAACAGCAGGGTCACGAGGGCGGCACTGGCGCTGACACAAGGCGATGCTGCCCATGTGATGAACTAACGAAACGAGTCTTTGCCAACATGCTATTGTTGAGCAATCTCCTTGAGAAATGGCCCAATGTCGCTGAACTATACGACTAGTCTTTGCAGAGCCGCTAACGAGACTTGCAGGTGACCACGATTTCTGCACCAGAGGCATTGCAGTTTTCTATCTTACCCGCCTCATGCACTTGTAGAAACTTTGTAGTTATATATAAGTCGATACTGCCGATTGGTTGTTGACCCCTGATTCCAGAACCTTAACTAAGCTTCTGGAAGGCCGGTATCATGGCAGTGAATAACCCTGGGTAACCCTATTTTAGCCTCACTACCCTCGCATTTGTTTGGCGCGGTGACCAGCTTGGTCTCAATTTGGCGTTTCCTCGAGCTTCGCATCACATGCAAATCACTATCGCCCAATTGTTCGACTGAAGGCTGCCTCCACCAGCCGCTAGTCCTCTATTATACAAACCATACATCTTCTCTTCTTTCCCAAATGCCTGCGCCTTGGGACTTGGTGCCTAGCCATGAGCTACTGGTCGTGTTGGTGACGGGCGCCAACAGGTATGCCTTCACCCTTTGAAGATATCTCTCTGCTTCCAATGCTCTCCCAATGAGAATGCTAATCTGTCTTGCTGTGCTGTAGTGGCATTGGCCTCGGAATCGGCCAGAAGCTGGTTGACGACTTCCTTGCCCAGCGCTCTGCCTCATCGCATCTGATCATCATCCCGACAACACGAAGTCCTTCAAAGTCCCGCGAGACGATTGCCACTCTCCGCGCGTATCTCGCGACTGCGTCCAAAGCCTTTGCCGCGCGCGCATCTACGGCGGATCCTGAAACTACCGCCAAGATTGTCGACAGCGTGCGCCAGCGGGTTCACATCGTCAGCATCCAGCTCGACCTTTGCGATCTGAAAAACGTGTACCACGCGGCGCAGACGCTTGTTTCCGGCACCGTGAGCAATCCACCCGCAAAGGATGGCACGCCGGATGAGTTGACCGACGTGCGCATCCCGAAGCTAGATTCGGTCATTTTCAATGCTGGATTTGGCGGTTGGACAGGTATCGATTGGATCAAGATGATCAAGTGTGTGTGGAGAGAAGGCATCCTCGCATCCTGTACGTGGCCTGACTACAAAATAGCGGCACCGGGTGATGTGATTTGCCAAAAGAAGGCCAATGGCGAGGTGAGTTTGAGCTTTTCTAGTTGGAATTACAATCGTTAGGGCTACTCTCTGCCCTAGCATTCTCTTACACATTACTTCTATTTACTAATACCGCCACTCATTTAGACGATTAAAGCCACAAAACTTGGTACAGTATTTTGTTCCAATGTTTTTGGCCACTATGCCTTTGGCCATTGTCTGATACCCCTTCTTAGTCGGGAACAACCTGGTCAGGCTCCTGGTCGCATTATCTGGACGAGCAGCATTGAGCCACAAGGAGACAGCCTGTGTCTTGATGATATTCAAGGCGTGTCCTCGCTAGCCCCCTACGAAAGCTCGAAAAGACTTACAGACCTTCTTGCGATTACCCACACGCTCCCCAGTGTTGCACCCTTGACAAGTTCGTTTTTTGCCGGCACCAGCCGCAACAACACTAGCAACCAAAAGATTGGCCCCTCCATGTATGTCACGCATCCCGGAGTGGTTGCGTCGCCGCTGTTCCCTCTTGCAGCGTGGATGTTTCAGTTCTATCGCCTAACTATGTACTTGTGCCGTATCTTTGGGTCTCCATGGCATCCGGTCGAGGCTTATGCCGGCGCAACTGCCGCCGTGTGGCTAGTTCTCAGTTCGCAAGCCGACTTGGACAAGGTCCAGGCTCAGCAGACGAAATGGGGAGCGGCCGTCAGTCCATCAGGAAAGACATACGTCAAGCCGACGGAAGTTGACGGATGGGGCTGGAATTCAAAGAGTCTAACCAAAGAAGAGGTCCAGAAAGAGGTTGCAGAGCCCAATCTCATGCGGATGATGGTGGGGAGACACCCTCATAGTACAGACGCTACAAACGAGAGTAGAGCAAAGGTTGAAGCAGAGGGAGCTCGCATATGGCGTGAAATGGAGAGTCTGCGGGTAGGGTGGGAGAAGTTGCTGGATCTTTAGGCCAGTAGTTGTATAGCGCGTACAGAGTTGCAGGAGGATTGCTTCTCTCTTGATATCATTAGCCTCGAGAAACCCAACTATACCTTTGTATAAAGTTGTGATTCCACAATCCTACACTGCAGCATGTAAGACACTCGGAATTATGAATCGCAAAACTCTCGAGACGTGCCCCGCGAAATTGGGCTTCTCATTAACACATTAACACCGCGGATACTTTCTGTATTCCATATGACAGACAAGTAAAGTATCGCGGTAAATCAAACACGCAAGGTGGAATTTTTGATAAACATGACAGGTGACTGGTATTAACTCTGTTATACTGTACCATGCTGTGTGATATTTGGGTTCCGGTCGTGTACAGGCCCTTCGGGAATGATTTGGCCGTGGAAGAGTTCATTGGACCTGTTACGTCGCAAAAGATTGCTTGTATCCCGGCCAAACATGCCGATGCACATTGGCAGCGGCACAACGACGGCTCCGATAACAGCCTGGAATATCAGGCTCTTCTTCATATGGTTCGGCGGACTGGCTCCATCGCCTGCCTCCAGCGCATCGCTGACGACGATGAAGCATGCGCCCAAGAGCTGGCCCAAGGACCAGGCCACAGTAGAAGCCACTTCGGATCCAACAGGATAACTGAGTTCAGCCAGAAACTCGAGTGCCACTGGGATAACGCTAAAGGAAGCGGCACCGAGCACACCGAGCACAACGTACGGGCCGACTACACTGCCCGTCTCGGGCATCCAGATGAAGGCAATGTACATGGCAGCGATGATGGGCACAGCGCATTTGAGCGCAGGCAAGAACTTTTTGTGACGGTCGAAGATGGGCGAGGTGATGGCTGAGCACACCAGACCGGCCACAATAAGGACGGCACCACCGATTCCCGCATCGTCTTCAGAGATGCCGTATGGCTCGAGCATTTGGTTAAGCAGGGAAGAGATGTTGTTGAACAAGCCAATGTAGGTTGCAAATGGAATTAGCACGAGCCAAATCTCCAAGGAGCTGGCAAGAAGGCGCAGCGAGTCGGTTAAATTAGGGCGCTCAACAGTCGACGTGTGCGACACGGGAGTTGGCGGTCGGGCAGGGATTAAGAACGTGGGGATGCTGGCAACGGTGGCCTGGAAGAACTTGTCAGCGTGGGACATGGCGGGTCGGCCATGCAAGGGGATAGTCGGCATGGCGGTGAAGCCAGGGGGAAAGGCTCAACTTACTATAATGGCAACATACAACACGGCATTGGAGATATCACCAGGCTCGTCTACCCACATCGGCGTGATCAGCTGTGCCAGCGCGGCTCCCAGTGGATTTGACAGCGTGGCGATCGCCGTGGCTACCACGCGGCCCTTTTCCGTAAACCACAGATCGGAATAGGTGGTCGGCGCAGATAAGATAAACGGCTGGGCTAGGCCAATCAGCACCTGCGAAACAACAACCAACGAATACGTGCCACCATCTCGAGAATGAGAGCTGGCATAACGCACCCAATTTCCTACCAGTAGCAGTGCCGAGGCCGCCATGAATGACGGCTTGGGCCCCAAGTGCAGTAGCTTGATGGTGAAGGGTGCGCAAAGACAGTAGGAGAACTGGTAGGAAATAGAGAGCCAGTTGACGCCAGTTTTGCTGGTGCTGTAGTACTTGGCCGCGTGATCTGACACGGGCGCAAAAAGAAGCCACTAGGTACATCTTGTTAGAATATGTTGCGTGTAGTTTGGAGAATTCACAATGTGCTTACTCCCCAGTTCACAGCCAGATTGAGCAGAAACATCTGGAACATGCCCAACCAGCGTCTGCGATACGTCCGGAATACTATGTCCTGGCTAGCTCCATGGCCCCGGCTATCCGGCGTTCTGTTGCGCTCAGTCAGTTCATGAGCACCGGGCTCAAGAATTCCTTCTTTACTGAATTGGCTCGATAGTGGGAAGTTTGACGGCGGGTGGCGAGAAAACGCCTGGACAACGGCGGCCGAATCGGCGTCCATTTTGATGTAGGCCGCGCCGGCGTCCTTTATTAGAGACGCCACGGTGCCGGTTAAAAAAGATCGGAGGTTGAAAAAGGGAAGGGGGCCTCGAGGCGCGGATCGCAAGACAAAAGACGGAAAAAAAAGAAGGCCAGAACAACAAAATAGAAAGACAGAAAGAGAAATGGAGTGTGCGAATCGAGCTTCGCTCCGCAAAAGAAGAAATAAACAAAAGAGAAAGAGAAAAGACGAACCGGTAGTTCTTTGGCCCGAGCTCGTGCTCGTGCAAAGGAAACAGAAACCAAGGCCAACCAAGACTTGATCCCCCCTGTCCCACCTAATAAATCACAAACACAAGCAGAAACATAGGAAGAGACTATAGTGGCGAACAGAGATGGAGATGAGGGGGGCGGGCATGCACCCCATGTATGTGTGTGTATGTATGTATGTATACTTGTACCTACATTATATGGTCATTTTGCGTTAGATCCAAAAAGCGCAATACACGCCCAGAACTGGCGCCCTTCTTTTGTTCGGCTTGGGGCGTCTCCGCCGTGGATAAAGACAGGCAGCCCAAGGCCATGGCTGGAAGGATTTGTGACAAGTAGGTTTAGCCCATTCAGGTAACGAAGGCTCCAGGTCCGGTCAAAGAGGGAAGGGCGATGCAAACGGGCGCCGACAGGGGGATCCAACGACAAAACGGACAAGTGCTTGTGAAAATCCCGCCGAGGAAACAATAAACTGAGTGTGGACTTGCACAAATCGCGACTAACAAGCAGCGAGCGAGGCCGGATTGCGATGGGAGTCGTGCTCGGCCGTGGACTCGGGGCTATATTTATCTGTTGCAATTGCTCTAAATCTCACGCCGGATGGAAGCTCCGAAAAAAAAAAAAAACTAGGAAGGCGCGGCTCGTGGCAAGATGCGGGCTAGGATGAAGGTGGGCCCGAACGGGAAGTTGGGATCAAGGCGCCTTCCGCACACTGGCGCCTCGACCATTTACCCTTTGAACAAAAGGCAGGTGTGTGCATCTTGGCTAGACCGATCTTTCCAAAATTGAGCTAAGCTTGTGCAACGAAGGGGAATCCTGCAGAGGGATGTACCTGTGTAGCTACTTACATATGTAGTACATGTATGCTTGTGATTGTACTGGGACAATGGTGGATAACAGAAAGCCAGGACAACGGAGTAATGTATGTTTGAGTTTGTGCTTGGACTTGGGACCTGTTGACTAGTTACCTGTGGGTATCTCCCACACTAGTTTGTACTCGATTTATACAAATGTACATACATTAGATATTGCAACGTCAGACAGCCGATCACAGGTTGTTGTTTCCTCTTTCCTAACGCTCGCTCCTTGCTTCTTTCTCCTGGTCCCCATCCATGTCTGAGACTTTGTGGAGAGAGACACTCAGACGCTAGCGCGTTGTCGCTTGTTCCCTGCAACCCTATTATGCAAACCCTAGGACTTTCAAGCTAACAACCCTAGGTACACATGACCAGGGCTATGTGCCGCCAGAAACCCCGCTGTGACACAACCCTTGTTCCAGCTCCAAGCCTAAGCTTTCACCCAAACTTGGTGTATGTGTCTTTTCCCTGACGAACATTGACTGTTGTTCTTCTCTTTTGACATCGTGACTTTTGACGCAGCTGCATAATTCATCGCTTCATTCCCCGCCCATCGCCGCTCTTCGACTGATTGGCTGTTCTACTGTCACTGTTTCTTCTCTCCTGTCCAGGTATTCCAATAACGAGGCCTCCTTTATCGTCAGAAGCCTTCCACCAGGGGCCCTCCCTTGCCACTGCGCTCTGTTCTCTCTCTGACAAAGCAATCTTGATATCGGAATCGGAAGCGATAACAACACCACCAACGCCTCAATCGCCTTCTTGATCGAATCTGCCAACTACCAGTTCTCTAGTTGCAGCTCTAGTATCAGATCGATCCGACTCGGCCCAGATCAGCTTAAGCCTTCGATCTCAGTCCCCTTTTGCCGGCTCCCATCACCATGTCTCGCCGCTCGCAAAACCCCGCTGCTGAGCGGATAGCCCAGAATCAACAGACAATCAAGAGTCTCCTGAAGCTGGAATGCAATAAAGTGTGCGCCGACTGCAAGCGCAATAAGCGTGAGTTGCCAGTTCTTGCCCGCCCAACTTGGTTGAGTGTTTGGTATTCGCATCCCGGTGTACTAACAGACTGGTTGTAGACCCGAGATGGGCTAGTTGGAACATCGGCATTTTCATTTGCATTCGCTGCTCTGGCATCCACCGCAGCATGGGCACCCACATCAGCCGTGTCAAGTCTGTCGACCTTGATTCTTGGACCGACGAACAGGTGGCTAGCGTGCTCGCCTGGGGAAATGCCCGCGCCAACAAATACTGGGAAACTAAGCTGGCGGCCGGCCACGTGCCCTCGGAGAACAAGATCGAAAACTTCATCCGCACCAAGTACGAACTGAAGCGCTGGGCTATGGACGGCCCACGTCCTGACCCGGCTACTTTGAATGTCGAGGGTGACGAGGATATTCCATTGAGCCTTGTCAAGGAGAAGCACAACATTGAACGCAAGGAATCGATAAGGAAAGCTTCTATTGGACAGTCATCTACACCAAAGCCCGTGGCCCCTCCGCCGCAGGTTGACCTGATAGGCGGGGATACCTCGTCGCCCACTCCGCCAGCTGCCGCCCCGGCCAAGGCAACGGTCAAGGCCTCGGCTGCTAAGCCTGCAGGTGGCCGAGATTCGCTTCTGGGCCTAGACTTCTTTGGCGGCGCAACATCGACGCCCTCACGCCCCTCGTCCACGACAAACTCCGGCTCAGGCGCTGCTCAGTCCCGCCCCGACTTGAAGCAGTCTATTCTTTCTCTTTATGCCTCGGCTCCTCGCCCTCAGCCTGTTGCCGCCGCGCAACCGGCTGCTGCTATGAGTGGCTTTGGTGGTATGGGAGCCCCGGCGCCTCAGAACCAGACGTCACTGGGGGGACTGAACGATGCCTTTGGTGGGCTCAGCTTTGGAGCCCCTCCTGTTCCTGTCTCTCCCCCCAAGCCTGCTGACCCCTTTGCTAATCTGGGTCTTGGTGGCTCTAAGTCGCCCGTTCAAACGTCTAACAATGTATTCTCCAACCTCAGCGGAGGTAGCTTCTTTGATACTAAGCCTTCTGCCTTGGCCCCTTCCCATACTACCAAGCAACCATCTTACAGCGGATTCGGTGATTTTGCCTCTCCCTCGACAAGCTCTACTCCCAAGCCGGCGGCATCATCTGCTATGGGCGATCTTTTTGACCTGTCAACGCCTTCTCCTGCTGTTGCCACGGCACCTGTCATGACACCAGCGGCGTCGGCTTCTGCCTTCAACCTGACGTCCCCTGGCGTCAAGTCCCCCGTTGTCCCTCCTACCACCACACCTGCCGCTGCTTCTGGCAGCAGCAGCAACGCTTGGTCTGGCTCCGATGTCTGGGGAAACAATGCGTGGGGCTCCGAGTCTAAGCCCGCAACCACAAAGCCCATGGCCCCGGCCCCGGCCGCAGCCGCAGCACCCACCAACGATTTTGGCTGGGGCTCTGGTGGTGGTTCGTCATTTGCATCGACAAGCATTGTTCCTGGCGCAGCGGGTGGCTTTGCACCGACGCCGGCTGTAGCGGCCGACGAAGAATTTGGTGGCTGGGCTAGCAATAGTACACCCACTGCTTCGACGACGACAACGGCGACGGCAGGTGGTAACAAGGGCTTTGGCGGCGATAGCGATCTGTTTTCGAATGTGTGGCAGTAACTTTTGGGACAGTAAAATGACTAGAGGGCATTTCGCGGGGTGTTTTCTTTTTGACTACGGGTGTTTTTTTAATTTATTGTGAGGCTGGCCTTTTTTCTTTATCAATACGAACAAGGACGTTGGTTCTTTTTATTTTCACCGGAGGTTAGTAGTAAATAGAATATAGAGTCAGCAAATAGAATCTGTTTGTAGCATTGTAGAGGCTGTATACATGGTGTATGTATGTATGTAAGTATGTGTAATGGATATGGCGGTGCAGTCGAGAGTAGTACAGAAGAAGAAGAAGAAGAGAAGAGCAAGCAGAAACAATAAAACGCCGAGCCCAATGCTATGCCGAGGAGTATTTACGCAACAGAAAAGACAAAGGCGAGAAAGAAAATGGCCAACAAAAGTAGAGGAGTACATAGTATAGGGCAAAAGCAGAGAACCAAGAGGTATGCGATCTAGATAGACAGAAGTGGTCTCTTTCCGCTTGCTCTAGAAGAACATCTTGGACAGATAGTACAATAACATGAAGAAGAGGATGATGAGCCCCGACAGCTTGAAGATGGCGACCTTGTTGCCGGAGGCGGCCATGCGCGTAAGACGTGTCGCAGAGCCCTTGAGCTGGGTGGTCATGGAAGAGAAGGTATCGTTCTGCGGGAAGAAAGCAGGTCAGCAGGAAGGGACGGGACGAGACGAGACGGCGACGGAAAAAAGGAAAGACAAGGGAGAAGGACTCGGCTAGTCGTACGGTATTGTCAAGCACGTCTTGTGAACGCGCGTGATCGTAGATGTCGACGGTGACGCTCCGGAGCGCGGACACCTTCGCGCTCAGGTCGTTGAGGCGCTCGTTGTTCTGGCGCTCGCGCTCGTAGGCTTCGGACATGGTGGGCGGCCGGAACGGAGGAATGGGCGAGAGAGAGGGATGTGGTGGGAGGTGGTGGGAATGTGTAGGTGTCGATGGTGTTGTTATCGTGTGCGGATCAAGTCGTCGTGAGGGGTTCGGTGGTACAGGAAAAGAAGGCCGTGAAGATTGGTCTACCAAATCAAAGAGAAGAAAGACTGAGGACGGCAGGTTGCGAGTCGAGACGGTGGCTTGGGGCAGCTTGTTCCATGTATGAAAAACGCCGGATTCGCTTGTGTTGCAGGTTTCCAGGAGCCTTGTCTCTCCTTTGATTTGTCTCAGTATGGGAGAATTGGGAAGGGGGGGGGCGCCACAGTTAGCGATCGACGCAGGTAGAGGAATCTCGATCCATGACGTAGAGTGTGGCTGAAGAGACAGCGAGTGGCGGCTTGCTCAAGTAAGCAAGGGGCCAGGGGGAAGGCCGCAGTTGTATGACAGAAGGCAGGAATCAAGCTTGAGGTAGCAGCGGGAAGCTTGAAGCTTGATGGAAAGCTCGAGAGGGAGCGAACCCCGCAGTGCGGAAGACGATGAGGTAAAGTGGACGAAAAATACAGACCAGTACATGCATGGATAAATAGAGAGATAGTTAGAAGCATAGTGAACTATGACGTGGACTTGTATGCATGTATGTGGATCTCCCGGTGTGCATTTATCCGCACCTTCCAACACCAGTGCAGAAATATCAGCAAGCAGACTGGCGCTGTGGACTGGACTTCCGCGGAGCACAGCCTCGCTGATGACGAGCCCATGATCCGTTTTCGCAGTCTAGCTTGTGACCTCTGTGATAATTTGTCTGCCTCACTTTGCTAGCTGGCTGGCGCCTTGAAGCTGTTTCCGCCCCCCGTTGCTATCTGCATAACACTGTTATCTCGCCTGCTCTTCTTTGTCCCCCCTTAAGCGCATAAGCTGGCAGTCTGGGCGCACAAACCGGCCTCTCCGCCTCGCAGCATCGACCACATTGACAGGCTCAGAATCCAGCCGTTCTGTTGCTGTGTGAACTCTGGGCATCATCGGCGCGACCAAAACAAAAGCGAAATATCTAGGGAATATCGAAAGAAGAAAAAAGGACGCCAGACTGAAAAAAATAAAAGCTTCTTTTAGCATAGTCATTCGCACAAAGACGGCAACTACTGTTTGCATCACGACAAGCTTTTTTTTGTCCCCGGGCGCCTTCGTCATCGTATTTCTCTACATCGTTCTCTTTTTCTTCTCTTTCTTTTCGATTCTTTCTTTCCTCTTCCCCCGCCTACGCATTTGTTTCTTCTCTTTTTTTTTTCCCCTTCCTCCCTCTTCTTTTTCCGCTTAGCCGCCACGCTTCCCGTCCAGCTAAATCGAACCGCCGACAAATCCGCCCAGTCTGCGCATCATGGGCCTCCATAACCCTTTGCCGTCTTCGCTCTCATGTAGGTTTCTGCGCCCCTTGCTTCGCTTGTCCTGCGCCTGTTCTGACCGTGTCGTGACTCTTGTTGCTTGCCAGCCGAGTGCAAAAAGTGCGGGAAAATCCTCGCCTCGTTCACCGATCCGCGCCAGTCGTTTGGCCCCGACAAGATCATCCCCGCTTCGATCCTCGCCAAGGCCCAGGTACAACACAACATGCCATCACCAGCTTTTCCGGCTTTCCCACTTTGACCTTCACCCCCGCTTCCATTGTCTCTCTGCCCCCGCCTCCCGCTAACCCCGCTCATCGCACAGGGTCTCGCCATCCTTACCGTCATCAAGGCCGGATTCCTCGGCTCCGCTCGCTTCGGCAGCGGTCTCGTCGTCGCGCGTCTTCCTGATGGGAGCTGGAGTGCTCCCAGCGCCATCGCCACCGCCGGCGCCGGATTCGGCGGCCAGGTCGGCTTCGAAATCACCGACTTCGTCTTCATCCTCAACGACGCCAGTGCCGTGCGCACCTTTGCCCAAGCCGGCTCGCTGACTCTCGGCGGCAACGTCTCCATTGCTGCCGGCCCAATCGGTCGCAATGCCGAGGCCGCCGGCGCCGCCTCGCTCAAGGGCGTGGCTGGAATCTTTGCCTACTCCAAGACTAAGGGCCTGTTTGCCGGCGTGTCGCTCGAGGGTTCTGCTATCATCGAACGCAGCGACGCCAATGAAAAGCTCTATGGCCAGCGCCTAACTGCCATGCAACTGCTATCTGGCGTGGTACCACCACCGCCGCAGGCCGCCCCGCTCATGAACATGCTCTCGTCGCGCGTATTTGCCGGCGTCGGCAACAACACCATGTACAACGAGCCAATGTTCAACGACTCGAACCGCCACTCGCAAAACTACCGCCACACTGCCGACTACTCGTCGTCACAGTCCAACTTCAACCGCCCGTCGCGCGCAAGCACGTGGCAGGACCCTATATACGACCGGCCCAACTTTACCCAGAAGACCACCGGCAACGGCAACGGCAACGGCACTGGCGCTGGCGCGACAACCGGCGGCAACCTCACGCGCAGCAGCACCATTTCCTCGACCCGCGACGTAAACATCAACCCGTTCCCGCGCACAAATACCGGCAGCACCCTGACTTCGTCGGCCGCGGCGGCCGCAGCAGCAGCAAGAAAGCCGGCGCCACCAAAGCCCAACGCCAGTGCAAAGTCGGCACTGATGAAGAAGAACGAGGCTGTGGCTATGTTTACCTTTGAAGCTGACCAGCCGGGCGATTTGGCTTTTAAGAAGGGCGATGTGATTACAGTGCTTAAGAAGACGGAAAGTGATAACGACTGGTGGTAAGTCTTTTCTTCCTTTTGGATTTTTTCACCTCTTTTTCTATTTGAATGATTGACTAATGACTTTCTTTTTTTCAGGACCGGCATGATTGGAAACCGCCATGGTATATTCCCAAGCAACTACGTCAAGATGATGGAATAGAAAGCTGAATGAGAGGAGGTCTACTGAAATAAGGGTTGTGTATTGTTTTTTTTTTTTTTTTTTCTATTTCTTTTGTCTTCTTCCTCCCCCCATTTCAAGTCGCTTTTTTTCGGTTCATGGCCACATGTGATTTCTCGGCTTCTACATCCTTTTTGTTTTGCTTCGCATCATGGTGATAGGTGATGGAAGCCCTCGGTGCTACACCGACAACCCTGCTTTATATATGTAAAAAGATACATAGCCATCACAAGCTTGTTGAGGTTGACAAGGCAATTATACATATATCCTTTGAGATTAGATGCAAAGCCACAAGGGGGCAAAAGGAGAATCAAGACAATGGATATTCATGAAATGAATTAACTATGCAAGCAAGAGTAGAAAAAACATGCACAAGATACGCCTAAAAAAACCAAATACTCCCAAGAAGAAGAAGAAGAGATAGGGACGAGGAAGATGACTCTCAGGACAAACTAGGAAAACAACCCCTTCTCCGTCTTCCGGTCCCAGCGGGCCATGAGAGGAGAACGGCGCAAAAAAAAAAAAGAAAGAAATCGGCAGGGACCGGTAATGTCCATGTATGACGTCATTTCTGTATCACCACACATCTATACACATAGTAACAGCTTGATTCTTCTGTGACCGCGTTCCGTATTCCCTTGTGCCTGTTCTGTTATGGATCCAGGCCAATCTTTCATGGCCGGCAACGCTCATCCATTCATCTGGTGCCCTCCCCGCTGGCCACCAGGCCTTGCGCGCCGCGGGCCGTCTATTTATTGCTCTTCTTCTTTTTCCGCTTGTTCTTCTTTTTACTCGAAACACTACTACCCGCAGGCGCCACCGGGCTGGTTGAGACACCCTGCTCGGCGGGTCTGAGTGCGCTGCTGCTGCTGCCACCATCGTCGTTGTCTGATTCGCCTTCGTCATCCGAGTTGGCACCGCGTCCTGTGCTAAGCGACGCGGCTGTGTTACTCCGTGACGGCCCCTTGGTGCTGGCGTCCTCGTCACCTGAACTTGCCGTGTGGATGACAATCTTGCGTACACCGCCTGTTTCAATGATGCTTTCGGTGATTACACTTCCCGACGTGCGATAAACTTTCATTTCAGGGCTGCGGCTGCCGGAGGGCGTAGATGATGTGGAGGAGCGTTGGACTAGGGCTGTCGGTGACTGCGAGCGAGCCGACGGTGTGCTGGTGGGAATAATGATCTCGCTTTCACCATTTTGGTTCTCGGTGATACACACATGTGTAGTGCCATGGTTGCCCGAGTTGTCGATTTTGTCATCGACTTTGATATCATTGCTGGTAGATACTATTTTGACTGAAGGTCCCAAGGTGCTGCCAACGCTGGCAAGAAGAGGCGTACGTTCATCATCATCGTGCTCATTGACATGTTCATGTTCATGGGCATTGCTAGATACAAGTGGACGCATGGCAGGAGAGCCCACAACATGTTTGATCTTGACGGACGCAAGCTTGGTATCCTTGGGGTTCATTGCAGGGTTCGAAGGCCCAAGGCGCTTCAACTGTTCACGCATTTCATCGAGGTTGGCCTTGACAGCAACAGGAGTTAGGCCAGGACGGCCGTCACTAGAGGGTGCGCGCATCATGAAGGTAGCAGTCACTGGTCTGGGGTTATGCGAGAGGTCCAACGCCGCAATCGAGTCGTCAGCTACAAACGAACCGCTTACCACGCGGGCATCGGCGGGCTCGACAGGTTCTTGGCGGGTGATTCGGGCTTTGGGAGCAGGCGTAAGACGGCGAATGGCTTTGTGGACATCAATGTACACGTCAGACTCATCGATGATTTCCCTGTAGTGAAGTGTGTTAGTACATGATATGTGGGCGGAATGTGTTTGTAAATAAATAAAGACTTACTCTCCAATAAGCTCCTCAATGACATCTTCCAAAGTGACGACACCCATGGCACCATGGTCTTCACCAGGGCAAGCCGAGACAACCACCATGTGAGACTTGCCTTCCTGGAAGAAATTGACAATGTCTAGGCAGCTGGTTTCGGGGCGAGTCTCGGGAAGAGTAGCAAGAGGGAAGTCCGAGACGCGGCTGCAGTCTTCGGGGTCGTATGTAATGAGAATCTTGACAAGCAACATGCCAACAAAGTTACGAGTATTGCCGGGCGCATGAATGGGAATACGCGAGTAGCCAGCAGATAGAATCCGATCCATGGTGCGCTCGTCCAAGACAGTGTCTTCCGACATGATGAAGACGTCATCCATGGGTGTCATGACGTCGCGGACAGGCTTGTCTTTCAAGTCTAGAACTGCGCTGATGATTGTGACCTCGTCAGCATTCAGGCGATTTGACACATCACCAAGGGTTTGATGCAGATTGACAAGCTGTTTCAAGCCGCTCTTTTTGTACACGGTAGGATGGTCCTCTCCAAGAATCCAGTCCAGAAGTTTGGCGATGGGCCAGGACAACGGAGCCATAAGCCACATCATGACTAGCACGGGCTTTGCCATGAAACCACCGATTTGCAGACCGAATCGCACGCAGATGGACTGCGGCAGAACCTCGCCAAAGATGACAATTAGAGCCGTACTGCCAACAACAGCAGCCACGCCGCCACCCAGACAACGGTCTAGAACCACAGGCAGAGTTTCGTTGACAATGACATTGGACAGCAGGAGGGTCACGAGCACCCAGTGTTTTCCGCGCTTAAGAAGATCGTAGACCCGTTGAGCGTTTTTGTTTTGCGGCTCTGAGGTGTCACCGGCTAGAACCTGTAGATAGACGTCATCCTGGCCCATGAGGCTTTATGACGGGGATGTGTTAGCGAAAAAAGACGGTAGACAAGAGAGACGAAAAAGCCTTCCAGCTGAGCTGTATACTTACGCAATGGTCAGGCCAGCAAAGGCGCCGCCGGCAAGGACGAGAATGGCAGACGTTATGTACAGCGCCGCAAGATCGCCGCCCTCGATGGGCTCTTCTTCGGCGGCGCGATTCGAGATCTTGGAGTTGATGACGGGCGCAGCGGCAGCAAAAACCGAATGGAACAGGAGTCGCGTCATGGAAAGAAGGGAGCCGTGGGCGGCCGAGGGCCTGCCCACGGCGCGTGAACGGCCTCGCAGATTGGCAGAGGGCATCAGGATGGGAAACAGCGATGTGAGTCGGGGGGCGCGTTTGGAATTGATGGGCCAACGCTCGCTTTGGCTGCGTATCTACTGGAGGAGGCCGGCAATGACGGAATGTAAATACAAAGAACGACGGGGGGAGACTGGGCCAGGCCAATTGGCAGGCGGCGGCAACAGGGTGCGGCGGGGGACAACAAGACAAGGCCTGGAGAGTCGGCGAGGATAAGGCTGGCTGAGGACGAAGCGGACGCACGTCTTTTATAAAACAAAAGCTGAGAGACGAACGGCAGGGAAATTAATACAGCCCGTATAGCAGCGAGACCCAGGCAGCAAATCAGCGGGCGCGGGGCCTTCGATTGGACGAATTGGTGCCGCACAGATGCACCAGTAGGAAATGAGAAAATAGAGAATATGTCGAGCGATAGTTGATAGTAGAATAAAAGTGCAGGCAGAACAGGGACACAAGCGATGCTGAAAGAGGTTGACGGAGAGAAAATCCAGGCCGTGACGACGATGACGAGAGGAAAAGATATGGAGGAGCCAAAAGAAACGAAAAAAGAAGTCACGAGCGGAAGCAGGAATGCACAATGCTACAAGGTAACTGCTTGCTTTCCTGTAGACAGGCATCCTGCTGCTGCCAAGGTCGTGTAGCGTACACACTGGTGCTTTGTACAGTGTGCGCTATGCTCTGCGCACGGTCTTGGCGTGGCATGGACGCGCAGCTACACAGTGCGCCGAGAATTTTTGCCTTCTTCTAGGGCTCGGCATTGTCTGACAATCTGCAGAATCTACGGGACACTGCGACCGTAGGTTGGGTTTTGTCCTTGGGCTAGAACTGGCAACGCTGTGGGTGGAAGGGATGCCGCGATTGGCGACATTGGAAGGGCTCGTTGTCTTGTTGTCCCTGCCGCTGTACGCGGGAAGGGCAATGGACAGGCATGGAAATGTACAAATGCGCTGTGTTCGAGGACAATAATCTTAGTCAAGTCATACACAAGAGTCCAATGCGCCGGTCCGCCACATAGTTCATGCAGCTCCAGAACAATCTAGTGGAAAAGTGCCATCAGCCTCTGCTATGTATACAGAGGTATAAGTACAGCCACTTTCATACAGCTGGCTACTTGTTTGTACCACCCCAAGTCTTGATCCTCCAACCCGCATATATCCAGGGAAGGGCCGGCCGCCACCTGCCGACCTGCTACGGCAACGGCAAAGTACCGCGCAAGTACCGGCACCAGCAACAGGAGCCTGGCGTTTACCACGGAGTACAAGCCGCAATCCTTCACATTCTTTGTACTTGCCCAAAGAGTCAAGCTCCGTCGTCATGGGCTCCTCAAAAAGCCGGGCCAATCACCGCCTGCTAATTGTGGGGCAGCGGCCGTCATCTAGTCCTCCCCTCCTCCTCTTGGTCGCTTGATCCTGCTTTCTCCTCCGTTTCGAAGCTCCGGTTCTCCTTTGCGACTAGCTCCGCGTTTTGACCAGAAACCCACGCTCAGAAAATCGCAAAACGCAAAACGCAGACCCATCTGCATCTCCTGACAATTTCAAATTTCGCTCTGCTTGTTCTGGCCCATCTTCTCCTGGCTAGCCCTCTTCAGTACGGCCCCAGTGCCCTTTGATAAATGGCTCGTTTTGCTCGTTGTCTGGCCTCTAGACTAATAACCAGTAGTCTGCTCGGTTCTTCTCATCACGCCTGTCGATCTTCTCTGCGGCCGTCTACATTACTTGCTAGCTCGGCCTCTCGTACTACCAATCTAATCTGCCGTTTCGAAACCCCACTGCACTGGCACAGCTTTGCAACAATGGCGGGATCCACTGACGTCAAGAACTACAAGCTCAATCATTCCATGTAAGTCTGGCTCATGGCCAATCTAGCTAGTCTAAAAAAAACACCGAGCGCCCATGCATCCCATTGTCATGTAGCATCACTAACCAGTCGTGGCTGGTGCTCAGGATTCGAGTAAAAAACCCCAAGGAATCTGGTATGTACACACATACACATATACATACATGCATTTGCTACTTGGACAGTCCCCTTTTTCCATTTCTCCTGCCATGATGTCATGGCCAGCGACTGACGCCCACCCCATCCAGTCAAATTCTACGAGTTTCTGGGCATGAAGGTTGTCAAGACACTCAAATTTCCCGAGTCCAAATTCGACTTGTACTTCTTGGGCTACGATGGCTCCGGCGCTCTGTCTCATGGCAACAGCGTCTTCGACCGCGAGGGCTTGATCGAGCTTACTCACAACTACGGCACTGAAAATGACCCAGATTACAAGATCAATAACGGCAACGCAGAGCCTCACCGGGGCTTTGGCCACACTTGCATCAGCGTCGACAACATTCAGGCGGCCTGTAAGCGCTTGGAGGATGCTGGCTACCAGTTCAAGAAGAAACTGACAGATGGGACCATGAAAAACATTGCCTTTGCTCTGGATCCTGATGGATACTGGGTCGAGATTATTGGCCAGAAGCCCTTGGAAGAGAGCGCAGCTTTGACCTCGACTGACGTCAACACTTACCGCATGGTAACAATTCCCCTTCTGTCACCTGTCTATTAGTCTATGATATCCATCTAGCCTATACCCTTTCCTGTCCCTTCTACCCGTCGCCCGCTTCTAACAACTTGTACAGAACCACACCATGCTCCGTGTCAAGGATGCTCAAAAATCACTCAAGTGGTATCAGGAAGTTCTCGGCATGACGCTCCTCCGCACTCACGAGTCTCCAAAGTCTGGCTTCAATCTTTATTTCTTAGGATACACTGATACCCAGCCCCTAGCCGCCGACGGATCGACCCATGATCGCGAGGGTATTCTCGAGCTGACCTGGAACTATGGCACTGAAAAAGACGAGTCCTTCTCCTATCATAACGGCAACGAACAGCCCCAGGGCTTTGGTCACCTGTGTAAGAGCCCCCCACATACTCTGCGTCTTGTCTTAAGACATACATTGACAAGTCCATGTTCTAGGCATCACGGTGGATGATCTTAATGCTGCCTGTGAGCGCTTTGAATCTTACAACTGCAACTGGAAGAAGCGCCTAGCAGACGGTCGCATGAACAATGTTGCTTTCCTGTTGGATCCGGATAACTACTGGGTCGAAGTTGTGCAGAATGAACGGTACTCGGGCAAGCCCAACTTCTAAGTACATATAGCTATCTGTATTAATTGACTAGTTGAAGGAAATTAACAAAAACTATGAAAATGGTTTCTGTGTTACTAGTCTGCTGAAGAAATGGCAACTTGCCATGTCGTCTGTGCGCATACTAACAATATGCATGTTTCCTGTCATTCAGCTGCGTCAAGCTCTCCCCAACTCTACCGACAACCTGTCAGTTTACTGTCAACCTCGCCCTCATTTTCTCCATCTCCAAGTTCTGAGTCGCCATCCTGTTCTTTGGGAAGACAACATAGGACACAGCGCAGACCACACATTTGTACAGCATCTCGGAGTACTCTTTACGTCTCTGGCTTCTCTGGTACCGCACGAACCGCAGGATTATCTTGGCCAGGACAATTCTTGCATGACGCAGGGGCACCTTGAGAGTCGTACAGACGTGCTGGATATTCGCATCTGCTGGAACAGAGGGCAGCGCCATGTCTTCCGATATGTCGGTCAGCGATAACGGGACGAGGAAGAGTCGGCCTGCCTCCAGGTTGGGCGTTTTGACGTGGTTGGTTGTGTATTGTAGCACATTGTTCGGTCGGTCCTGCGGGCCCATCGGCGGCTTTGAAGAGAGCGAAAATTCAGCAGACGGGTAAAGTCCGTGGAACTCTGCGATGGAACGGGCCTCGGCGAACTGGTCATCGGGGATGAGATAGATGCTGACCTGAAGAGAAAAAGACACACCCAGTCAGCAACCCACCGGACACTTTCACCTGAGGCGCAGGCGATCAGGGACATGTCGCAAGGAATATAAAGAACAACTTACATTTGGAAAACATAGGCTGCGCACCATCTGCGGCAAGTCTGAATCCAGCTCAATCAGCACGATGCCCTCGATGGCGAAATCGCGATACATGGAGCGCAGCCGCTCGGTGATGCTCACGCGCCGCCCGCGAGGCCGCGGGCTCGCCCGCTGGCTGGTGCGGTAGCTTGTCCGCGTGCTCGGGCTGTAGCGCAGCTTGCTGATTGCCTGGGTGTGGCGCTGGGCATCAGCCTCGGCGGCGGCGGCGGTGGTCGTGCGGTGGTCGTGGTAGCTGGGCGCGTGGCTGTGGGCCGTGTAGCTCCGGGGATAGCTGGCGCGGGTGTGGGCGTAGCTGCTGAGCGTGTGGCTGTCTTTGAGCTGCGAGCTGGGCGCGGTGCGCGCGGTGTGCTTGCTGTGTCGGGACGAGGCGGAGGAGCCGGTGGCGGTGGTACGGCGCGATGATAGACGGGTGGACATGGCGGCGGTGGATGTGTATGTGCGCGGGCTGGACGTGGAACCGTGGAGGTGGCAGATTTGAGAAGCGGGGAGATGGAAAGAGTCAAGATGACGCCTTTGTGTGCAGTTATGTATTCGCCCAATGCCAGTGTGTCATCAGCCTCGTTTTTTGTGTTTCTCCAGCTTTAGGCTCACATGCTTCGCTTCGCAGGAGCAGCCAGCACAAGTACTTGTACATACATCACAGAAGCCATGCGTGTCGTCATAGCCGAGACGAAGAAATGCATCCCATCGTCAAGCAAGACTTTTGCTAGAGAGAGAAGGATACCAAGGAAAAAAGAAATGGGAGTCCCTCTCTTGTTGCAAATCCCCCCTTCCCCCCCCCCCCCAGTTGCCATGTCAGCAATACCTGGTGCTCTTTATTGCGTCTCTGGCCACGCACGACAAACGCAAGTCCAGCCTAGCGCCCAAAAACCACAGGACAGCGTTGCAGGTCCGCAGAGTTGCGTTGTCAGGTACGTACATGCAGCCCATGCAGATGCGTCTAAGTCCAAGTTGTGGTGTCACAAGGGTTGCTGAATTAGACAGTAACAAATATTGTCCCAATAGCAGCTGACCCCTGCTGACTGACTAAGCCTGACGCTAGTCCTAAAGCAGACACGTTTCAAACGTCATCTGGGGGGAAATGCGACCTCCTCCGCACATGCGGGCCACAATATGACCGGACATATCTGAAAAACAGAAAAGGAAAACACCCCCACCGACTACCTAAAGAACGACAACTACACTTGCTACTTGTTTGCTTCAACCCAAAAAGACGAGATACTGGTACTGCCAGCTTCATCACATGTCTATCACCCCCCAAAGAGCTGCCCGCGCCTCCCGCTTTTCTTCCATCTGCGTGCTTTCGCGGCCCTCTCTCCCCCACCGGCATCCCCCCGTGACTCTGTCCTCTGTTCGCGCACGTCCGGCGTACATGTTCTCAACGCTACGGGCCTTTTTCTCAACTACAACTGCCGCTCCAATGTCGTTCCCGGATAAGCGCACTGACACCGAGTGGCGTGCGGTTCTAAGCCCTGGTATGTACATACTTGCACATAACCACCATACCGTCTCCGGCGCTCCATGAACTCTACCCCTGCCAACTCGGACCCCGGCTAACTCTCCGATCTCTCTCTTCTTTTTTTCCCTTCTTTTCCCCTGCATCACAGAACAGTTCCGCATTCTACGTGAAAAGGGCACCGAGCGCCCCGGAACTGGCGAGTACGACGCGCACCACCCGGCCGCCGGCGTGTACACCTGCGCCGGCTGCGCAGCCCCGCTGTACCGCGCGTCGCACAAGTTCAAGAGCGGCTGCGGCTGGCCCGCCTATTTTGACTCGATCCCCGGCGCGGTCGTGCGCCACGAGGACCGCTCGCTCGGCATGACGCGCACGGAAATCATGTGCAGCAACTGCGGCGGCCATCTGGGCCATGTCTTCAAGGGCGAGGGGTACCCGACGCCGACGGATGAGCGGCATTGTGTTAATAGTGTGAGTCTGCGGTTCACCGAGGATGAGAAGAAGGAGTAGATTTGGCTTAGCTCATAGTCGGCCTGTTCGTGCCCCGCAGAGCCCTGCATGGGTGCTACGATCCGATACTGTAACTATCATATAAATTGAACGTGGAAAGAACATGGTAGCATGTTCGTGTCCAACTTGCATGTCTCGCAAATATTTAGAAGATCCCAGAACCTGAACCCCATGCCTTGTGGTAACTAATGAAAAGCGAAAAGATAACCTTTTTTGCAATGATTTCTTCAATCAATACTACAACTATTCTTGACTCTATGCTTCAATAAGCCCTGCTCAGCATGCCGTATCGCAGAGCGCAATTCAATAAACACACCATCCGATCTCTTGCCGACACACAAGTTAGAATCATTACTACCGTAACCTCCAATATCTCAACCACACTCACCATCTCCAACTAGCCGACCACTCTTCCCGCTTAGTTCCAAGAGCCTGTCCGCCCTACAATCAACATCAGACCGCCCAACTCAACAGCCTCAGAAATTTACATGGCATCCTCGAGTTCGCCAAAATCCTTTCATGACCGGCTCGCCCCCTTTTTGAAGCGCTCGCGACGCCGACTACCTAAACGCCGTTGTCGCATGACTGCAAAGCCCTGTAGAAAAGATAAAAAGACTACATTTTTACAGGTGCAAACATGGAGTGCTGCAGAAAGATACAGGGCACCTCGGCGAAAAGATCCGCTAGCCAAGGATCCATTGTTCATGCGGTGAACACTTGTACGCCATACTAGATTAGATCCCTGCGTTTGCATCAAGCTGACAAAAAAGCTAGAAGCTAGTTATGATTTCCCCAAAAGCCATGGTGCATCTTTTTCAATAGCTGCAAACATGTGAGATGGGGAACCAAAAAGTCCTGTAAGTACCTTTGCGAGCAAGTCGGACGAACGGTTGTCTTGAGCTTTACTAATATCTTCGTCCATCTGCATTGTGCTGGTTTCGGTGGCTATTCTATCAGCAGTGACAGCAGATGGGTCTATGGCTGCTGTCTGCTCCGTTGACGCCGAACTTTCCGTGGCCAAAGATTTTGGAGTACCGGGCTTTTTAATATCCTTCTTGTTTGCATAGACTTTTGGTTTGTTAGACTGTGGTGAAATTTTAGTCTTTGGACTTGTTGTCGCTTTTGATAGACGACTACTTTTTCGTGGACTCTTGGTCTTTTCAGGTGTCACAGACTTCGGTGTGTTGGTTGGTTTCTTCTTGGTCGATTTAGCTTTTGTAGCTGCAGCTTTGGTAGTCTTGGTCTTTGAGCGTGCCGCAGATTTTGGGCTAGTTTTCTGCTTCTTATTTGGCGATTTTTTAATAACGTCTGCACCTTTGGCTACGGCCTCAATTGGCCGCTTCCCTGTTTTAGGTGATGACTTGGGAGCAATAGTCGCCTTATTTTTTGGCGATTCAACTGTAGGGGAATCAACCCTAGTTTCTGCTATTTCCTCAAAGGTAGGCTTGTTCAGAGAGGTGTCAATATGATCTGGACATCCAGTATTGTCGCTTCTAGAAGACTCAGCTTCACTGCTTCCATCATCAACATCATTGACCAACTCTCCATTTTTGGCTCGAGATTGTTCCGCCTGTGTGGCGTTAAAAGGGAGGCTCCGAGGTGGTGGTAAGAAGTCATCGATATTCCCTCCAACATGAAGAGATGTCAACGTTCCTGTCGTGATTACCTGTGACCCTGTGTTGTCAAAACCACTGTCTGAAAATTGAGATGATGGTAAAAATCGCAGAGATTGTGGTGTAGAAGAGATGGGCGGTTGTTGATAGCTAGGAAGGACTCTGGTAGTTCCAACATGTCGAGGAGGAGGCATTAGTTCCCTACTATCTAGTCGCGTAAAACTACTGGCCAGATTGTTGTTAATTATGGGATGCTCATTAACACCTGCATGTCTTCCCAGGAAAACTTCCTGCGAGGAAGGTAAAGACTGAGAGTAACTATCAATATTCGAGGTATCATGAACAAAGTGCTGATAAATTTCGCCCTTGAGTGGACTAGAGTGACTCTGATGTTCTCTCGTTTTACCCATATCAGCGTAAGAAGTAAGTGAAGTAGGTTGTCCTTTTGAAACTTCCTGTTGAAGGGGAGAAAAGGCCCTATCGCCAACACCACCCAAATCAAGGCCTTGGGATCGAAATGTACTAGACATTGGAGCTGGCGAGGCAGTATGAACATTCCGATAGGGTGTAAAGTTGTGCACCATAGGTGCAGTAGTCAACGGAGAGACTGTAGAGCCCCTAAGGGCAGTTCCCGGTGCTTTTTGAGCAATGAAAGGCTTATATCTAAGATTGAGCCCCTCGATAAGACGGATCATGCGTTCAAAGTCCAGCTCCATTCTGAATTCAACCGAGAGCACTCGTACAATCTATCGACACCAATCAGTACCCGGATATGATTTATACGTCTTGAAAGATTCCTCACCATTGCTGATGATCCGGTTTCGTACTTCATGACCAATCGAGGAAACATGCACTGAATTTCATACCGCCGCCCATTGTTCGTGTTGTGGAATCCACAGAGGTCGACCCGGTCCTTCAAAACAGCTTCTGTCAACAACTCTTTTGTGTCATAATTGGCAAGGATATAAAGTAACTCACAATTTGGTCAGCACCACATTGAAGAGTCATCACAACACTGCTATAGATGGCCCCGCCGGTGCCCAGCCCATAGACAGAGGGTTCAACTCTAAACCCTAGGGAGACATGATGGCCAAAAGCAGATTTGTTCGTGGTTTGCTTAGTGCATGGGTCGTGGTTGGCAACTACGGCACGTGCTAGATCGATAGATGAGTGCGATAGACTGAGAATTGACGACATGGCTGAAGCCCCAGATCCAAGGCGGTTGCAATAGAAAGACGGTGATGGAGAGAGATGAAGAGAAGATTGCACCAAAAGGGACAGCTGTCTCTCTTGATATACCAAGGCGTGGGGCTTCATGAAATAGAAGTCGCAGAGTTTTTGCAGGTAGTTGCCCTTTTGCTTAGGCGCGAGCTTCATGACAGTACAGAAGTGATTTGCAGAGGTGATAGCATGTTACGATTGTTTGACTTTTATTCAACTACCTCAACTGTAAATTGCACTCAAGACGGTGTTTTTCTTCTACCTTTGTTTCTCAATACACAACTGAACTAGAACCTGACCATGACTTTGAGGCTGTGGACTGCTCCGTTGGTCACACCAATCCACGGTTTGTGTAAGTCTAGTCCACGAGCTGTCGGTGAGGAGCCGGGATAGGCCTTCACCGAAACCCGCCAATCACGTGCCGGCCCTAGCAACAGAAAATGGGAATGAAATGTGGGTCCTGATACTAGCCAAAATAAAGTTTGATTGGCTGGCGCAAAATATCAGCCTTTCCCTTGTCGTTTGTCGCGTTGCGTTACTAGTCCAGCCTTTTTGATTTTCCACAAAGAAACGCGATCAGAGCAACACCTCAAACCAACAAGAACTGCGACTCCAGTAATAAGCCTTTACCGGGCCTTTTTTTTTTTTTTTTTTTTTTTTTTCCCTACACACCCCCTCCATTGTTGAGTTTCTAGCTTCCCCGTCGCACAGTCTCAGACTTTCGCTTGCGCCCTGTCAGTTCTCCAGAGACTTAACCCGCCCAGCCTTGCAACGCCCTCTTTCTCACTACTAAAAACATTGATCGTGAACCCCCCATTTGTCTGCGCGGATCGTTCCGGACCACCGTCAACACCATCGCCCAACATGGCTTCCACCGGGGAGTTTGAGCTCCACAAGATCGACCGCACGCCCGAGTATAATGACTTCATTGACAAGGTCCGCAACTACCATCTCGAGCGTGGCACCAACTTCGACAGCGAGCCCAGGGTGGGAAACATCCATCTCGATCTTTACAAGGTTTTCAACCACGTTGTGGCCAATGGAGGATATGACAAGATCTCAGACGAGAAGCTTGCCTGGCGCCGAATCGCCAACGAGCTGGGCATCATCTCTTCCAACGAGGCCTCGACAGCCTTTGCGCTCAAGGAAAAGTTCTACAAGAACTTGGCCGCCTACGAAATCAAATTTGTACACAACCAGGAACCCCCGCCCAAGGATATTCTCGAGGACGTCACCGCCAAAGGCGCCGGCCTTTTGACTAGAACGAGGGAAAACTACCGTGGGTACAAGCGCGAAAGTACCATGGGATTCGAACCCGCCGTCGACCTCAACTCCCCCGTCCGCCCCTCCGCTGCCTCTAGTACTCCTGTATCATCCCGTGCCTCTCGCGGCCTGCGCGAGACGCCGGCGCAAAGAGTCATCTTCCAGCCGGACACGGGCCCAACAAGACAGCCCAGAACCTCATCGCGCCACCACGGCCCAATGGGCCAAGGTACACCAACGCCCGGCCATCACCACCCCGGACACGGTCACCAACCAATGCATCCAGGCCTCACCCACGGCCACCCAATGCATGGCCACACAGGCGCACAATCACACATGATGCCACAACAACCGCGCATTCCACGAAACCATGGCATCTACAACGAAAAGCTAGATCTCGTTGACGCGCCGACAGAGCCATATGATCCCAAAATTACCTTGACAATCAACGTGAAGCCTGTCGATACCCCCGGAAACAACCACGCAGAGTTCCTTCGTAGACAACAAGCAGATAGGCTGTTGGCAGCAGGTGGCCCTCGACCACCCTTCCAACCCGGCAGTAAGTATTTTCCCAGCAACCGTAAAGTTGACTCTTCGCAGTCTCGTCTCCTGTCTCCGTTCTAACCCATTCCTACTATAGAGGGCTTTGAGGGTCCCAACATCTACCTCCGTTGTCTCTATTCGTTGAGATCTGGTCTCAAGGAGGAACAGACTTATGCGCTCAACCATTTGGTCAAGATCTCATACGAAAGAGGCGACAAGTACAAGTTCGAGTCCTTCCCCGGTCTGGTGGAAGGTCTAGTACAAAAAGCCTTGGAAGTTGCCTCATATTTTTACCATGTCAACTGGAATATCAACTGGACTGTCGACCCTACCAACCCTGATATTGGCGCCTTGGACGGACTTCACAGCTGTCCAGATATCCTCCATCGCATTTCCAGATTGATACCTAAAGCCGTACAGGATGAACTGCAACCAGCTGAGTTTGCCGATGGCTTGACCCTCTCTAACGAAGCGCTCCTCACCTTGAGAAACATGGTTACACTTCCTGAAAATGCCCATTATCTTTCAGAGTTTGCCCCTGCCAGGGACTTGCTATGCATCATCCTAAATCTACCCAACCTGGAGTCGGTTATTGAGCTGAAGCATGCAGCACTCGATATTGCGGAACAGATCACACCATTCCTTGTGCTCGAGTCAACAGATCCGCTGTACATTAGTTTATTAGGGCAAATGGACTCTAACGACCGCGGAGTCATTCTGTCCTCGCTACGGGCGCTTGGTAGGATATCAATGAATCTCGAAGCAGCAAACACGCTCAAGAATGTGCCAGTGGAAATTCTCGAGCGCATCTATCAATATGTTTTGCTCGGCGATGAAGAATTGATTGACGCCGGCCTCGATTTCCTCTACCAGTACACGGCCGTTGTGTCAAATGTGGAAAAGCTTGTAAATGGTGATTTTACCATTCAGCTCATCACCTACCTTGTCTTTTTACTTTCGCACGGCGCCAAGCATGTCACTCACGAGGTTGTTCTTGAGGCTGAGAAGACGCTTCCGGCACCACAGGAAATAGCAGCTCTACCCGGGCCGCTTCTCGACCAGTTTATGAACATTGAGGAGCCCGAACGAGTGCATCGCTGGATCCAATGCTGTTTTGAGGAGGACGCACAGGCCTACATTACTCAGCTTTCAGCCTGGCAAGCATATCAAGAAGCCTTTGTCACGCGTCTCAAGGCGCGTGATCTCACCATGATAACGCCGGCAGATTTCATCCGCAACTGCACGACCGCCTACAAGACTGCCATGCCACAGGTTGTAGGAGACAACAATGCACAGAAGTTCATTATCAAGGGGATTCGACCACGCTTTGCACCTCTCAATCTCGACGGCCGGCCTTGCAAAGCGTGTGCCTGGACTGTGATGAATCCGGAAACCAAAACTAGGGTCAAATGTGCCAAGTACCACATCAACGCCCGTGACATGTTGAACCACATTTTGATCGACCACCTGCAAGAAAAGGCCCAAGAGGATGGTAAACTGGCTAACCGTACAGCCAAGTTCAGTTGCCAGTGGTCCATGTGCGACCGTAACATGGAAGAGCGTGAAATGTCCCTGCTCGAATTCGCCAACCACATCCGCACGCACGCCTCCAGTCTATGGTCGGCCACCTCTAGCTCTACTCAAGTAGACGCCAAATCGCCCTCAGTGCCATCCAAGCCTAGTCTTGATGGAGTGCCCGCTACTACTAACTCCACAACACCGTCGGCTGCCTATACTCCCACTCCTCCGACTCCCGCCCAGCCCTCAACAACCACTAGCAGCAGCAACAACAATATCAACGCCGCTACTACTGCGAACAAGACTGAACGGGATTGGGTCGTTCCTCGCAAGACAGTCAAGGTGGTAAACGTCGAGACGGCCATGACCCGCGATGAGCATAACCCCAGCGCACCAATGCAAACGGGCGGTATCCCGCTGAGTGCTGTACTAGTGCTGCGCAATATCGCGCGCAACATGAAGGACGATACGGACGACGATCGCAAGGGACAGGGCCGCAAGGCAATGCTGTTTTCGGGGTCGCTCAACGATCTGTTCCGCATCATGACAGAAAATCGGGCATTGGTAGGTTTATTTCTCTGCCGACTAATTGTTTATTTTTTGTGTGTCCTGATGATTAACGTAATGATTTGCTATACAGGCTGTCCATGTATCGAATTTGATTTACGCCATCAACGAATAATCATGAAACGGAATATGCTACGAGAGATCAGGAGAGATAATGCGAGAAAAAATATCGTGTATCATTGCACGGGTGGTCTTTACATTCAGATGTAGACGATCATCGACGGTGCAGAGTTTGGTGGACAGGCAGGATTGGGACGATAAAAGGCTTGACGTCGAGGTTTTGGTGTTTCTTTCCCATCATCATTGTTGCGTTGCGTTTTTTTAGGTGTAAGCTTGGGCGAGTCTTTGGTGGACTCGGCAATTCAGAATGGAGCCTTTTTTTGTGTAGTTTTGTTTTTGTCGGGATTCACTTTACAGACACGCACGTGGTTTTTTCTCTCTTTCTTCTTCCCCACAGTTAAGGCTGGCTTTGTCTTTGTGGGGGGTCACGATGGTTTGTTCCTCTAGGCTAAAAAGACAAGCTATGGCTTGCATGTATGCCTATTAATAGAGAAGCACGGCGGCTGCACTCACTTAACGAGGCGCGGGAAACAGAACCAAAAAGATCGTGAGATTCACTGTATGCACACCCCCTAGTGTAAGTCAGTTTGCCAGTGTGGGGGCACGCATTATATAGCTGGGTATGCTTTTTTCAGGCGCTGAATTCACACGTTGGTGAGAAATTCTCAGATTTGACCAGGCGTAAACAGTGCAGCACGAGTTAAAGTGTGTGCTTTGACGATGCCACGCGACTGAAGCCATGATGCCTCGATGCGAATATTTCAGAAGCCCTGGAAGGCCGCCAGCGAATAAAAGAAGCCAATATTTTGGCTAAAAAAGGAGGGTAAACCTCGCAATGATTCCACTCACTGCATTGCTCGATGGGCCTCGGATATCGGCATTTTGAGTTGTGTATGAGGCTCGTTATGTGATACCCGTACCGGCCCGTCGGACGCAAGAAAAAAAATGCCGTGTGTGCGGTCGAAAATGGCCTCGACCAGACACATGTTGTCGACAGAACACAAACACATGTTCTTGTCCTGGCAAACGGACGTGGCCTTGTGTCACATGGACCATCTGGTGGTGGTGTTTCCTGTGGCGTCCCCTGGTCAGCTCCCGACAGCGCAACAGAAAAAAGAGAAAATAAAGAGAAGGAAGGAAAATTCTGTCGGGTCATATGACCTCTTGTCAACCACCAAACCATGGACTAAACGAGATGAGGCTTGAAACTTTGAGCAACGGCGTGGCACGGCCTGGAACTTGGGATTCTGTTGTTGTCTCTTTGGGCGTGCGCGCAGAAGCAGAAGCACCAGGACAATACAACATAGCATGCCAGGAGGAGCGAGGAACACAACACACCTCCCCCTTTCACAAGCGTAAGAGGAAAACCTTGAGTGGCCACATGACCATCTTCAGACACAGAATGGCAGCCGGCTTAGCGGGGGGTAAAGGAATCAATAATAAAAACAAGCCTGGCCGTGCAACCTTGAAATCGTGGCCGGCAAATGCAGTGTAAGCAGCAACAAAAGGTGGAGGCGTGGGGAGGAGAAGCGGACGAAAAAAGACGGGCAGATCTCGACACCACAATTCACGCTCATTTTTCCACATGGTGATAGTTTTCTGGCCTGTCGATGGCGCACGTGACTGCTGTTCTGTGGGTGGCTGTATTGTTTCTTTATGCCTGCAGTTGCCGTTACTGCCGCGACAATGGCTTGCTTCATGCTCTGCTCACCGTCTCTACACCGCGTAAACCCAGGGGACATTCATTATACCTGTGCTCGAACCCGCTCTCTGGCGATGCCTCACAACTTCAGCTGCCCACATTCCATATCACGCAAGGGGCAGGAGAGCCTGGATGCATGTAGCTTCATACCTGCATCAATTTGTGTCTGCATCGCTTCACGGTCGCCCATCGCCTCCTATTGGCATCCATATTAATGTCCCACACACTTTAAACTGGTTGGTTGGGCGCAGGGTGGGTCTCTTCCCCGCCAATTTGGACAGCTTCAACCTCACGATAGTTTATGTATGGCGTAACTACACCCAAGCCAGGGTGCACCATCAAGTACCAAAGCCAGCTGAGCTACCCCTGTCAGGTTCTTGTGTGCTCGCCTGACAACATGATGCTCTTTTTTGCTGACGAGTAGACTGCAGTGGGTGGTTCTGGGACCGCTATACTCTGGGTGGCACCACATCTACCATACACTTGGTACCAGTGCCAGTGCCAGTATTGCCACGCGCATTGATTCCAGCATCTTTATGGCTCCAGCGCTTTGTCTGCATGTCTTGTCTCCATAACAGCGCTGCTGCGGCCCGTTGTGCACTAGCCCGCCTCCACAGACCACTCGTTCCCATTGTCGGCAGTCCTCCTCACAAGAACAAAGAGCGCCAGACACCAGAAAGGGACCCCTTATTGAGATCCCCTCCCTGAGAACAACTTGGCAAGACAAAGTTCCTGGCGCAGTGTCCGCGTGACCTCAAAGATGGACTGGGGCTTGGAATGGGAGGGAATGTTTGTGGGGAAGACAGCCAAAACGTCTGCTCAAGGATGGACATGTTAACTAATGTAATATTAGAGGAGGTCGTGGAAAAGATTTATTTTTAAAAAAAAAGGAGACAACCAGCTGCAAACCCACTGGAACTGCAATCAGCGCCCTCGTATGAGCCGCGCCAGCGCTGCGTTACGTTGAACGCCCTCGTTGTTTTTTTGGGCCATTAGTTAACTTGGCTGCTAAGACATTCCAGGCTCAAGCTTCTTTGGAGCTCGAAAGAAGCTCAGGCTTGAGCTTGAGCTTGTGTATACTTTACATTGTATCGACCCTTGTGTCCTACAAGTGGGGCCAGAGCTTTATTGTGAGCTCAAGGCCTGAAAGGGAAAGAGCCTCCATTCACCCCTGTCTCCATCTTTCCTCTTTCCTCTTCAAGAAGTCTATGTTATGTTGCCCTTCACCACATTCTAGCTAGAAGCCATGTAGTGTGCCCTACTGTAGTTATCTGGCAAATAGACTATCATAGTCCACATGCTCTTTCCACGTCCATCCAAAGACAGCCACTCAGTCACCTCGCTCCTTCTTTGTCGTCTCGGTCGTGTAGGGCAAGCTCAACTGCTGAGCCCTAATCACACCCACACGTGAATAACTCTTGAAAAATATCAACTATTGGCAAACTCCGGCCAGCATGAAACTCCCAGCTGGCCACATGTGCCCATGAACTGTTAATGGCCACCATAACCACAATATCAACACCACAGTCGTCGTGTCGTGTCCTTTACATCCCATCACCCCACAACCACAACAGCTCGCATCCCTGATCCCAGCAAAAAAGGCCTTCAAGTTTGAGCTCATTTGCTCCCAAGCCATTCAACTTGCTGCTTTACGGTGTGTATCTCTCCCATTTGTCACATGAATTTCGCATCTGCCATGCAAGTTCCCTGCTGATCGAGCGACTGCATTATCCCATGCTATAACTACTTTTTCATCCTTTCTTTGTCTCCCTGGCGCTTCTCCCCGACCACCACAATCCGACCATCCTTCCAAACCCTTCCGGAATACGCGTGAGAAGAAAAACCTGGTTAAACCTAGCCAACAAAGTTGTTGTACAAGTAACAGTTCGTTACTGCTTGTGTGCTCGGCCCTGAATGAAGTTTTCATGAAAATCAATGTGTTCTGCCGTGCCATTGCAGGTCTGTGTCTCTTGCTATGTCTTATTTTTCTTCATCCTGCTGTCAAAATCCCGCCTGTTTAGTATCCAATACTGCCTTGATTTCCTTTTCCATCGTGGCTCAACGCTCTAGAGTGTGATGATTCGCATCGTGGGGGTTGCGTCCCAAAATTGATGCGCCGAACTCCTTTTCCACTCATCTTGCTATTTTCCTTGTTTTAATCTTCATCCTGTTGTGTCAACTTGTGGGTTGCTGTCTTTGGAGTGTCTTGTGCAACTCTAAGACCACTCCTCTTCTCCCTGATACCACGCCCTGGAACACTCAGTCTATTGTCCGGTAATCCCACAAGCTTCAATAATGCTCATGTCTTCTCTTCTGCTATCGTTCGCCGGGCGGTCGGTTCCACCTTTACTCTGCACATACCCCCATCCCTGACCTTCTTTCCCCCCCCCCCCCCCCCCCAAAAAAAAAAAAGCCTACATCCTCCTCACTCACCCCTGTGTCCTCTTTAGGATCCGGACTAGAGAGCCTCCGACTGCCTTGATTTTTTCTTTTTTACTTAGGGCCTCACAAGTTAAAACAGGCAACATTAGTGTTTTCTCACCACCAAACAAGGCCCACGTGAAGGATGAGGAGCAGAGGGTGAATCCACAGGTTGCAAGTTTACACGTTTCCTCTCTTCTTTCCCTGCGTTGCTGACCTGGCCACCCCCTTACAAACAAACCACACCCACTAAGTCAAACCCCGACCCGGCTTGATATGAGTGAAATGCTGAGCCACGGATTTCATGTTCCAAGTATAAAGCTAGCTTCTCCCATCCCCTTCTTCGTGGCGATTGTTTCTCTTGACTCTCATCCACCATTCACAACATCTTTTCCACTCCACTTGGCTACTTAGCTTTGTTTCTTTTATACTACTTCTTACTAACAGCGTACGCTATATTCCAGTCGTACCCTATCCACAACCTCACACACACATACAATGGCTTCTCGCATTGCCTCCACCAACCTGGCCCGGTTCGCCACGCGCATGGTCCGCCCTGCTGCTCAGAACAATGTCTCAATTGGTGCCCGCGCTTTCTCTACTAGCCAGACCAACAGCCTGAAGGCCACCGGTGCTCAGAAGGAGATCGTGCGTGAGAAAGAAGTCCCTGTGTCGGTCTACGCCCCCGATGGAAAGGGCAGCCCTAACCCTGCTTCCGACCACTTCACCATTCCCGTCAAGGCTACCGGTGCTCCTACCGGCACTCCCGCCCCCCCTGTCGCCGACGACAACGTTGCGCCCCTGACCCAGGACCAGTACGATTCTCTTCCCAAGACCATGAAGTCCATGTCTCTGATGGGCAAGGTTGTCATCGTCACTGGGTAAGTTTTGTTCGCATCCGATAATTTGTTTGTCTACGTCATGCTAACTGTTTTCATGTGTCTAGTGGTGCCCGTGGTCTGGGTAACAGCATGGCTCGCGCTTGCGCCGAGGCCGGTGCTCGTGCCATTGTTCTCTTCGACGCTAACCAGGAGCTTGGTGACCAGGCTGCCGCTGAGCTTCACAACAAGACCGGCCTGCCTGTCACCTTCTTCAAGGTTGACGTCCGTGACGGCGCTGCCATCAACGCTGCTGTCGACACTGTCGTCCAAAAGTTCGGTGCCCCCGATGTCCTGGTCAACTCTGCCGGTATTGCTGAGTAAGTCACTGTGCACAATAACTACTATGACACAAGTGCTAACGCTATCCTTAGCTCCAACATCAAGGCTGAGACCTACGACCCCGCCATGTTCCGCCGCCTGATTGACATCAACCTGAATGGTTCCTTCCTCATGTCGCAGTCTGTTGGTCGCGCGATGATGGCTGCTGGCAAGCCTGGCAGCATCGTCCTTGTTGCCTCTATGTCTGGTTCCATTGTCAACTACCCCCAGGAGCAGTGCTGCTACAACGCCTCCAAGGCCGGTGTCGTCCAGCTTGGCAGATCCCTGGCTGCTGAGTGGGCCAAGCATGACATCCGTGTCAACTGCATCAGCCCCGGCTACATGGACACTGCCCTGAACAATGTCCCTGCCCTGGACGCTCAGAAGAAGATTTGGAAGAGCCTGACTCCCCAGGCCCGTCTGGGTGCCGTCGATGACCTGAACGGTCTTTGCGTGTTCCTCGCCTCCGACTCGTCTGCGTTCATGACCGGTTCCAATGTCCTCATCGACGGTGGTTACACCTGCTACTAAGCCTTCTGGGAAGCGGCGGCAATATCTGCAGCCTCGATGGCTTTTGATTGTTTTTATTCTTTGATCTTGTTGGCCCGAGTGGCTCAACAGGATGACGCAACGGCCTGCATCATGCATAGTACGCTCGCAGTAGAGCGATGTTTTTTTTTTTTTTTTACGACTTACCTAATTGCGCAGATATCGAGTTCAAGTAGCTCCGAGGGTGAAGGAGCCTAGTTATGTTTGTCTGGGGGTTCCAAGGATGGAGCCGGTTTGTGCAGGTCCTTTTTTCCATGCAATGTTTTAATAGAGGTGTGATCTAAGCTTTAGTGAAAGACTTGAAAAGAATCTGTCTCCAAACTCACAAAAGGTCTTCGTTCGTGATGACAAGTAATTTTTCATGTTCTAAGGGGACATGACAAAGGTTCGGCACATTTCGGCACGATTGATGACGGTTCTAAACGCAGAGGCGTAAGCCGTAATAACACTATCGGTGAGATTTCGTACGACTTTTCCGAAAATGAGCCTGAGGGACGCTCTGCATCTGCTGAGGGCCGAAACACGGCGCAAGACGCACAAGTCCCAGAGGAGCCGAAGCAAAAGTTGGAACGAAGCCTCAAGGGCGGAGCAGGTGTCAGAACTGATGTCATTGCCGACAAGGATGAGCGAGCCGATACGCAGGCGGAAAAAAAAACGCAGTATATAAAGAGGCCACGGTTCCTGACGTTGTTCGACTGGGCTTTGGAGAATTCTCAATAGACGCCAGAGCACTTGATCTGTTTGTTTTTGAACTTTTCTTTTTTTTCTTCTCTTTTACGCCTCAATACCGCTCCAGAATGCCGTACCCCGAGACCTTCCAGGGCTTTGCCATCACGGCGCCGGATAAGTACGAGAAGCCTGTACTCCAGGAGGTGAGTTCCCAGATTATCCTCTCTACGAGTTGTGCAAAAAAAAAAAAAAAGAGAGAACGAGTATTAATTTCATCTCTTCCTTGTTCTGCAGTTCAAGCCAAAGCCGTTTGGTGAACATGACATCGACATCAAGATCGAGGCCTGTGGCGTGTGCGGCTCGGACCTGCACACCGCTAACGGCGGCTGGGAAAATGACAAGTGGCCCATAATTCCCGGCCACGGTACGTTTAAAACGCCCCACTCATTCCTGCCAGATGTAAAGAAAGGCAAATCCTACGGTGGAAACGCCGACGACGAGCCGCAGCAAGGGGGTTTTCCCCCTTATTTTTATTTTTGTTGTTTTTCTTCTTCGGTTCCGTCACACAACCCTTACTAAAAACCCCTCCGCACGACTAGAAATCATCGGCACGGCAGTCCGCGTTGGCGACAAGGTCACGACCGTCAAGCCGGGCGACCGCGTGGGCGTGGGCGCGCAGATCCTCTCGTGCCTCGAGTGCGCCGACTGCAAGAGCTACAACGAGACGTACTGCGCGCAGTGGGTGCACACGTACGGCGACGAGTACCGCGACGGCACGCTGTCGCAGGGCGGATACTCGTCGCATGTGCGCGCACACGAGTTCTACACGTTTCCGATTCCCGAGCAGCTCAAGTCGGCCGAGGCCGCTCCGCTGCTGTGTGCCGGAATCACGGCGTATTCGCCGCTGCGCCGGAACGGCGCCGGGCCCGGAAAGAAAGTTGGTATTGTCGGAGTGTAAGTCCAAACTCACCCCCTTCTTCGCCCTCCTGGAAGGAAATACAAGAAGAAAAATAGGGGCTCTTTTTTTTTCTTTTTTTTCTTTCTTTTATTCCACCTGGCGATTCATGTACTAACACCACCTCTAGCGGCGGCCTGGGCCACTTTGGGATTCAGTTTGCCAAGGCTCTCGGCGCCGACGTCTACGCGCTCTCGCACTCGGCGCGCAAAAAGGACGACGCGCTCGCCATGGGCGCCAAGGAAGTGATCATCACGGGCGAAGAGGGCTGGGACAAGCCGCACCGCCGCACGTTTGACCTGATTGTGTCGACGGCCAACGTCTTTGACTTTGACGTGGGCAAGTACCTGGGCCTGCTCAAGGTGCATAGCAAGTTCATCTCCATCGGCCTGCCCGACGGCGACGGCTGGAAAATCAAGCCGCAGGACCTCATGACCAACGGCGTCTTTATTGGGTCGAGCCATCTGGGCTCGCGCAAGGAGATTCTCGAGATGCTGCAGCTTGTCGTGGACAAGGGCGTCAAGACGTGGGTCGAGACAATGCCGTTGAGCGCAGAGAATGTCGGCAAAGCACGTAAGTACCACCTCTTCTTCCCGGCTCATAACAAAGGCGATGGAGTCGCAGAGAAGTCACATGGCTAACATGCACATTTACCACAGTCGCTAAGCTCAGAGACGGCAAGGTTCGCTACCGCACTACGCTCGTGGACTACGACAAGCAATTTAACTAGAGTGACAGATAACTGTATATTACTTACACGCGAATAAGATGTTTGGAATAAGCAAACCAGTGTCTAGTAGATTACAACACCCATACTTATTTAAACCTTGGTCTATCTTTACCAAAGCCAGATCCCCGACCATTTTGTAGCGACGCCTCCCCCACTTCTCAAACACTAACCACCAAAATGAAGGTTGTGAGGAAGAGGGGGGGGAGCGAATGAAAAACGAGAAAAGTATCATGACGCTGAGTGAAAAAAATGAAACAAATAGCAGAAAATAAAACAAAAACATCCAACAAAAGTTAGAAAGCAAATGAAAGCTCCGTAAAGTTGACTTTGTCACCTCCGGCTGGTTTCCAGTAAGCTCAACACCATGTACAAAAAATGAGCCTCGGGATATACATAACATAAAACAAAAACAATTAACATCAAATCATGAAGCACGAGCCACTTAGAACTTATCCAGACCCTCTTCGACGGCCTCTAGCATCAGGTCACGAGCCATGAGAACACCATCGGGCGAGCCAACAATCTCAATGGCCTGGTCCGCCGCGTTGGGCTGGGGCACGTTGATCTTGCAGCCGCTCTGGGTGCGGATGGACTTGACCTTGCTGCCGCCAGCACCAATGATGAAGCGGTAGCTCTTGGTGTCGGGCAGGGTCAGGAAAGCCGTAGTGTCGCTGCTCTTGGACTGCGACAGGGCATTCTGGATGGCCTTCTTAGCCTTCTCAATGTTCTCAGGAGAGCCACGAAGGACCCAGGGGATCTCGCCAGTCTCGGTAGACTCGGGACTTTGCACCGTGGACCATGAGTAGGCAGATGCCAGAGCGTCGGCGTTGTCGGTGATCAGGGGCAGGGCGCCGCCAGTGGAGCGAACAGGCTCGGGCTTAGCAGGGATCGACTGGCCGGCGTGGTCAACGCGGACATTGAAGTCGTTGCGCAGACGACGGAAAATCTGGCCGTTGTTAGAGATGGAGTGGTGCATGTTGCGAGGGATCTGGATGGTCTCGCCCTCCTGCTCCTTGACCAGGGTGGCAATGTGCTCCTTGGCAACCTCGACATTCTCAGGGCGACCAGTGACCTTGATGTTGGTGTTATTCTCACCCTGGCGAGGGATATCCAGAGAAACGCTGAACTTGGTCTCGATGCCACGCTTAACATCACCACCACGGCCAATCAGAGCACGGTGTTGGTCAATAGGAACCTCAATCAACTCTGACACTTGGCTATCCCATTCAGCAACCTTGGCAGTAATGGCCTCAATCAGCTTCCGAACAACATCAGTGCGGCCCTCAAGTTTGATGGTGTTGCCATCAGTCTCCTGCTTGGGGAACTGGATAGCCCGGGCAAGATCACGGCGCTCAACCGAGCCACCAGCAGCCTGAACAAGGTCACGGATGCCCATACCTCCGGCACCAATCAGGTTCTTGTGATGCTTGCGGTCAACATCCAGAGTCTTGACAACAGTGTCGGCGAAAATAGCACGCTGCTCCAGAAGAAGCTTCTCAGCAGCCTGGACCTCAGCCTTGGTGCCCTTGATCTGGATCTCAACATCCTCAGTATCGCGGTTGGGAGGGATGTCAATTCTAGCACCAGTGGTTTGGCGCAACTGCTCAAGGGCAGCACCGGCTTGGCCAATGATAGAGGGAACCTGCTTCTGCTTGACAACAATAGTGGCAGAGAATGAGTGCTCCTTGAGGTACTGGAACAGAGAGAAAATCTCATCACGGGCTTCATCTGCGCCCTTCTTGGGGCCGCGGATGATGACCTCATCGGGGCCCTGCTGGCGGCGAGGCTTGCCAGCATCGCTGTTGCCACTATCGCTGCTAGAGTCCGAAGGAGCCTTAGCAACACGAGGGAAGAAGATGTGCACCTTGTAGCGGGTTTGCAGGCGGTTGGTAGTAGAGCCCTGGGCACCAATCAGTTCACGGTGGAACTTAGGGTCAATCTTCAGGACGTGAGTAGTCTCGTCAGCCAGAGTACGAGCCAGGGACATGATGTAAGCCTTGGCCTTCTCAGCCTTGGCCTTGGGGCCCTTGAGTTCAACTTGACCATCCTGGACCTGGATTTCGACATCAAAGTTTTCGCGCATCTCGCGAATCTTGGAGCCACCCTTGCCAATAAGGTGATTGGCGAACTTTTGGGGGAAGTCAAAGGTCAGGGTAAAGCCACGCTCCAGATCGTCCTGAATCTCCTGGTCAAGGAACTTCTCAATCTTGGTGCCCATGGAGGTAACGGAGCTAGCAGGGCCACGCAGGGCAACACGAGTACCACCAGAAGTAACACGAACAGGGAATTCACCCTCGGGCAACTTTGCCTGCTCGGCCTTGATGAAACGGCGGAGACGCTCGTGGAACTTGGTGGGGATGTCCATGGCAGCACTGGTGATGGCCTCCTGGTTAGAAACCAAGCCGGTGACGTGGCTGGTCGCCTTGTCAAGAGCAGGCTTGAAAGCCTTGATCTCCGACTCCTGGGGAGCTCCCCGCATGTAGCTGGGGGCGTCAGGGATAGTGGGGATGTCAGGCGACTCATAGACAAAGACAACGGGAGCCTTGGGCTCACTAGACTCGGGGATGACCATACGAACACCATAGTCCTCCCGGACCCGAGAAGCAACGTTGCTGCGAAGGTGAGGGTGGAAGAAAGGGTCCACATTTGTAGTGCGCACTCTGGTAGGAGGGTAAGCCGCCATAACGTTGCTGATCTCGGAGCGAGCAGAAATAACGTTAGCAGGGTTGCTAATATACAACTGCCAGGGCAGAGCGCCGTGCTCAGAGAAAGGAGTATCAATGTAGGCATTGAAGTTCTTCTCCATCTCATCAATGACCTTCATGTGACGAAGATAACGGGTGACGTTGCGCGCATGGGCAGCCGCACCACCAGCGGCATCACGGTGGAGGCGCGAAATATCGACAGCGGTGGACTGGATCTTCATAGCCAGCTCCTCAAACGTGCTGGTTCCAGCAGACATGGCGGAGGCAGGGCCAATAATGGTGACAATCTCATCGTCGTCAGCAGCCGAGGGCAGGGCAAAGCAGTTCGTCTCAGCAAAGAAATCGTCAAGGGAGAAAGCGCGACCAGTAAAGATGAACTGCTGGCGGCCACGCTCAATAGGGCACTCGTAGGTCTTGAGGAGGTTGTTCAAATCAGCAACGCGCTGCTCAATCATAGCCTTGCCCTTGAGAACAGCGGCACGATCACCAGTGAGGGTAATGGGGAAGTCCTCAGAGGCTGTGGCCTTGCCGCTGGAGAAGGCAGCAGCAGTAATGTTGGGGATGTGAACACTGATGCCAAGATTCTTCTCTAGGGTAGTTGAATGGACGCCACGGGGGCCAGCAATGAAGGGGTAGAAGCGGATAGGAATGCTACGGATCTTGGTAACAGCCTTGGCACCACGCTCGCGAACAATCTTCATAATTTCGCTCTTGGCCAGAGCAGCCGAAACGGTGTTTCCCTCGACAGTGATGATAATCTCGGCATCCTCATCAGCAGCAACGGCAGCAGGAATCTCACTGGTCTTGGGGAAATTGATGCGGGCACCAGTCTTGTCCTCCAGGGCCTTAATAGTAGACCCCTGCTTACCAATGATGAAGGCACGCACAGACTGGGGGATAGAGACGGAGACATTTGTCTATACAAACAAGCAAATTGTTAGTGGTGGTGTTGTGCAGACTGTCAAGGTGGATTAATTGGTACGAATGCTTACCTTGGTGCCAATCTGCTGAACAAGGTCCTTGAGGGCCTGCTGGGCAACATCCTGGGGGCCAGTAGCCTCAAACCGGATCTTGCCGCCGGGGAGCGGGAACATGGAAATTATAGCGCGAGACTTGCGGTTAATATCCTTGATCACATCGGGAATGGGACGACGGAGCTTATCGCGAGGCAGAATATCCTGAGGATGGACAGTCACCTGCTCAACATTGCGACCAGGGATGGTGACGGCGGGAACCGAAGTGCGAACAGGGGCGGCGTCAGAAGCGGCAGCGGGAGCCGAGGCCGAGTCATTGGGTCCACTGCCCCAGGTGGGAGTAGCAATGGTCTTTCCCTTGCTCGGGCCCAGCTCTGGGAAAGCCTCAGAGTCGCCAAGGTCAATGGTCGAAGAAGCGGAGTGCTTCACGGAGGGAAGGTCCTCATCAACAACATCCTCAATATTGACAGAGTGGAGGCGCTTCATGATATCAGCTTCGGAGGCGGTGCCTTCGGGCATGACATTATCAATGGGAGCAGGGGACGCCATTGTTTCGGATCGTGTATTCTGAGCGAAAACACGGACAGGAGTTCGGGGAGACTAAGCCGGTACTGGGGATACGGACGATCTAGAAAGGGGTTCTAAGGAAGAAGCCCCGCTGATGGGAGTGAAACAAGAAGTGTTAGCAGGCGATGCAGCGTAGACAAGAGCCATTGGTTCGTAGGCAGGCAAGCTCAATGGCTAGTGACAGCGCAAAGATGGATTGTGCTGACTGGAAGCTAGCAGCTTTCGGGAGATGCAGCCTGCAGGCAAGCGGCCAGCGACCAGCTTGTCTGTTTGTGGCCGAGGCGCCATCGAGACTCAATAGTAGACGAATGGAAATGGACAGGCTGACTTACAAATGACGATAAGGCAGTTATGATGGTGCAATTGATTGTCCAAGGCAAAATACAAGTCCACAATCGACGTGAAGGGATTCTCAAGATGACAGACTTGAGCTGGTGTGCCGGAGCAGAAACAACGTCGCCAGATATTAAGACCGGGAAGAAATTAAAGACAGGTGTCAATTCAGCAAGAGGGGAGCTGGATATAAACACAGACGTTTTTTTGGGGGGAGAAAAAGGGAGATGGGCGGAAGTGTGCGGGAGAAGAAGGCAATGGAAGCACATGAGAAGAGGGTGATGTGGAAGTTTGGAAAAAGGTGAGCTGATGCGCAGAGCAACAGGGATCGGCAGGGTTGGGAGCAAGAGGTATGTTAGGGTCAATTGGGGTTTGGCCAGAAAGTTGTATGTCCACGACAGAAGAGTCGAACTTGGACGTTCAAGGCGGGAGACAGCTCAATTTATAGGTGTAAAAAGTGCAGGCCAAACTGTTCTGGCTTTCCGTATTCGCTATATGCACGTTATGGCGGACTCTGAACTTGCCGAGAGAAGCAAAACGCCTGCCGTCTACAGTTAGCAGGTTGAGACGATGTCGAAACCCGGCCAGTGAATCGGCGAAGAAGGACTGGCCCGGTGACCGGTGACCGGTGAATCTGGACTAGACCCACTTAATGCAGCCCCTCGGCCAATCACAGGACCACTTTACACGCAAGGCGAAAGCGTGTCGCGTGTGTGGTAATATTTTGTTGAAGTTATTTGTATGTGCGAAGTTTGCTCTAACTAGGTTCAGACATCGTGCACAGTTGTTTATTCTCATTCCCGTACTTGTATCCACGCTATCGGCGTCATAGTAGCTTTCCTGTTGCACAAAAAATATGTGTGTCAAGCTTTTGGGCGGATCTACTTGACGTGCACCTCCAATAAAGCGTACTCTGAATCTCACCAAGAGTCACCCCTATATAATACATTATTTCACGTGGAGGCACGAAGAGCTTTCATCGCCGGCTGCCGCCTTTTTGAGTTTGTCGTTGATAATTCCCATATTCCTCGTGCTAAAAGCCGCCATGTCAACCATCAAAGCCATCGATAGCGGCACGGTGAGTGTCCCAATTCTCCGTTCTTATAGCCTACACACCAATACTGACTGGTCTTGTTTCCCAACAGATACACAAAATCCAATCAGGACAGGTCATTGTTGATCTTTGTTCAGTAGCGAAGGAACTCATTGAGAACAGTATTGATGCGGGAGCCACAAGTATTGGTACGTGACCCCTTAATGCTGACCCAGCTATATGTCTCCGGAACTTGGTCTAACTGAGCTGAGCCACATAGATGTACGCTTCAAAAACCAAGGCCTCGACTTGATCGAGGTACAGGACAATGGCTCAGGAATCAGCCCGGAAAACTATGCCGGCGTTGGCTTGAAACATCACACTTCCAAGCTGTCAACATATGAAGACATCTCAAATCTCCATACCTTTGGCTTCCGTGGCGAAGCGCTTTCCTCGTGTTGTGCCCTCAGCAAGGTCTCCATCATCACGTGCCGTGCTCAAGACGCCCCAAAGGGCGCAAAACTGGTCTTCAAGCAGTCGGGCGTCCTGGAAGATACATCCATGGTGGCAGCCCAGAAAGGCACGACTGTCATCGTCCAGGATCTCTTCTACAATCTACCAGTCCGGCGCAAGGAGCTCGAACGCAATATCAAGCGTGAGTGGAACAAGCTCATATCATTGCTAAACCAGTACGCATGCATTCAGATAGGCTTGAAGTTTACAGTCTCTCAACAGCCCAACAAGGGCAAGAAGGTCGTCATGTTTTCCACCAAAGGCAACCCCACCACCCGCGATAATATAATCAATGTGTTTGGGGCAAAGACCATGACAGCTCTCGTTCCCCTAGAACTTACCCTTGAACTCAAATCCACAATGTCAAGTCTAATCAGCGGCAACACAGACAACAAATCTTCTCATTTTGTGTCTGTCAAGGGCCACGTTTCACGGCCTGCCCATGGAGAAGGACGACAGACCCCAGACCGTCAGATGTTTTACATTAACGGGCGACCCTGTGGACTTCCTCAGTTCGCCAAAGTCTTTAATGAAGTTTACCGTTCGTACAATTCGTCACAGTCGCCATTCATTCTGGCTGATGTCCAGCTTGACACGCATCTCTATGATGTCAATGTCAGCCCCGATAAGCGCACAATTTTACTTCATGATCAGGGCCCTATGCTTGATAGTCTCAAAGAAGCGCTATCTAACCTTTTTGCCAATCAAGACTACACAGTGCCGGTAGCTCAGCTCTGGTCTACAAAGAAGGGTGCTGTTTCCACACCTAATGCAAGACAGGTGTCTCCTGCCACATCACGACCACAGCAGTCAGTAATAAAGGATCAAGCTACACCTTCACCTTTAGGGGGCTTTCTTTCCGCATCAGTGAACAACTGTGAAACCCCAACCAGGAGACCGTCTACTTTGAGAAACCAACAGACCCATTCAACGCAAGAGGAAAGTGAAGAGGAGTCTCAAGAGGCTTCTCCTGAGAATCATACTTCTACTTCCAAGAATGAATTTCACCCCCCACGTCCAAAGTTTACTGTAACTTCTCGTCAGCAAGCACAATTTTCACCGCCACAGAAGAAGACAGCAATTCAGACGAAGACCCAGGAAACCGGTGCCAAGTTCACGACAGCTGCATCAGTTCTGAAAGATCAGGAACTAGAGGAATTAGAGAATCTGAAGGATATCGCATCAGACCAGTCCGAATCCGATCTTGAGGATGTCATACATGATCCAGCCGTTCCAAGGCCAGTCAGAGATTTTCACGCCCAACTTGCACGTCAGGCTCGAAAGGGAAAAGACAATGGCCAAACCGCTAAAAGCCACGCTAAGAAAGACAGCGACGATGATGATGATATGTTTGTCCGTCAAGAAGATCTTAGCGCTGAAGCTTCCGAGGAAGAAGACGAGAATGATGATGACAGCAAAACCACCATTGTTCAAGCAAGAAGGCCAGACTCTAGATCTGCCCCTATGATGCGAGTTGGAAATACCTTCAAGCGACCATCTGATGTTGCTATTATTAGCATCGGCAACAGCACGGTCACAAGAAGCATTGGGTTTTCTTCCAGAACCCCTCGATCATCGGGAACTCGAACGCTATCATCGAAATCAAGCAGTACGCCAAGTTTTGGTGGTAGGCTTGCTGAGATGTTTGCATCTCAGGCAGCTAAACAATCACGCAAAAATGAAGCTGATGGAGATGAAGATGCAGACGAAGACGAAGACGAACAAGATGACGAACTGATGGAAGCGAATGATGAGAGCGAAGATGATGACTGCGACGAGCTGAATGAACCGAGGCCCATTTCTATACTATCTCGAAAGAGAAAAACGTCTGCCGCCGAGTTTGACAAGGAACAAGTCCCAGACAACAGCGGAGACATTGAGCTCCCGGATGCAGATTCGGATAAAGATAATCAAATCCGCGACGAAAGCAGTCGCAGAAACACAATTATTCAGGATAAAAGTACAGCAGATGCTGAAGTCGTCCCTCTAGTCACAAAAATCCCGACGAACCCCATTAAGAAAGGATCAACGGTGGCATTAGTGCAACGGATCAAAACCAGTGAGGACAGTCTCCGCGGTAATATTGCTGCTCTTGAGATGTCACTTGCTGCTTATCAAGCGTCAAGGCCCTCGCAATCACCTCCTCGCAATGCCAAGGCTGAGGCAGATGATCTAGAAGCCCCTGATGCCGAGGAAAAGCTGTCTTTAACAATTTCCAAGGGTGACTTTGGGCGTATGAAAATTATAGGCCAATTCAACTTGGGTTTTATCTTGGCTGTGAGGTCTGCAGCAGATCCCGACAATGCTGCTGATGATGGGCACAAATCACAAAAAGGTCCATCGTCAGCACGCGAAAAGCGCCAGGACGAGCTCTTTATCATCGATCAACACGCCACCGATGAAAAATACAACTTTGAGCGCCTCCAAGCTACTACAGTCGTGCAGTCCCAGCGACTCGTAAATCCCAAGGCCCTTGACCTCACAGCGCTAGAGGAGGAGATTGTACTAGAAAACCGCGCCGCTCTAGAATTCAATGGCTTTGACGTCTCTGTGGACGTCTCGGGCGATTCTGCCGTTGGCTCGCGCTGCCAACTCCTTGCGCTGCCACTCAGTCGCGAAACGACATTCACACTAGCCGATCTCGAGGAACTCATCTCCCTCCTAGGCGACCATGAAGCTAGCTCTTTCCCGGCATCTTTATCCACCGCCTCAAAGTCGACGTCGTCACAGCCCTTGTCGGCAGCCATCGCGGCATCAGTGCCTCGGCCGGCCAAGGTGCGCAAAATGTTCGCCATGCGCGCGTGCCGGAGCAGTGTCATGATTGGCAAAGCACTAACTCAGGGCAAGATGGAAACTCTTGTGAGGCATATGGGCGAGTTGGACAAGCCGTGGAACTGCCCGCATGGACGACCTACCATGCGACATCTATGCAGTCTTGGTGTGTGGGAACAAAGAGGGTGGCAAGAGACGCAAGGCGCTGGGTGGATTGGGTCGAAGGAAGAATATGGTTGGGCTGATTACCTGCGTGAGTGAGCTACGTCTAATACGTATGAGACGGCTAGGGATGTTTCTGTTTCTTATTGTGGGTGAGATGTCCGTATGATTGGTTAATTAATTGATGATGAACGAGTCGATACGACCGAGGGTATGAGCCTAGCCCTAACTTCACGGTGTTGTAGATGATAAAATGCACATACATCAGTACCAAGTCAATGCTAGCTACCTGGCTGTTGTACTTTGGTTTGGATTTTGGATTTTGAGCTTGACCAAAGGATGGCTCAAAATCTGGGAAATGTCTCGCCATAGCGAACAAAGAAATTAACCAAAAAAAATCCGGCTCATCCAGGTCAATCAAAGGATCAACGACTATACTGAGTATGTCCAACTACTTGTAAGACCCGAAATCCGTATCAGCTCACGTCATAGGAGTTCCTTCGTGTCTTTCCTTCTGGTTGGTTATTTAGGTTGATGGTTGGTGCTGTCGTCATAGTGCTGCAAGCTCAAGTTCAAGTGCCGTTTGTCTGACCTGAGCGCATCCCATTGGGATTCCTTTGGGCTTTAGTGAAGAAAAAAAAAGAAATGGCAAAGGACGAGAGCGCGAGCATGATAGTATGCACGCGTGAACTTGGACATCAAGCCAGAAGAAACAAGGTGTGGTTGTTGAAGTGGTGTGCTTTTTTTGGGTGCGTGGTCAAGGCACGTTCCCTGTTCATTGTGGCTGGTCCGTGGCTGGAAGAGCACAAGTCGTTGAAACCCCTGGCTGTTCAGCTGAGATTGTCGAACTGGTGCGTGGAAAATTTGTGTGATTATTTACACTTTCTGCAGCATTTTGTACACCGACTCCAGTGCACGGGTCTAATTCCAGGTATATCCGTCGCCGTCTGCAGAGTTTTTCTTCCTTTGGCGAAGCATTGGTTATGCACATGGAAACACAAGAAACCAACAAGAGGAAGAAGGCAAAGATCGAGTCAGCCGGCGTTGATGCATCTCTTGTGATTCCTGCTGCACATGTTGTGAGGGAGCCCGTGTTGTCATTATTTAGCGGAAATGGAGGCGATAGGGTTGCCTGACTCTACTGCGCTGCTATTTGGAGGCCAAAGTGGATTCTTGGCAAGATTGATGATGATCTTGAGAACGAAATGGGAACGGGCGACAGTCAAAGTCGCACGCACTTTGAAATGTCTTGAACTAACTTAACTTGCGTACATAGTTAGTCTTTTCTAGGTGAGCGTTTCTAGTGGTAATACAGGAGATTAGATGTGCTGGACTAGAGCAGACTGTCTACGCTTGGCCACGGCACACACGCTTACGTACACACATACTTGGACACTAAACAAGTCCCAATGCCCAAAGAGCCTCCAGAATGGACGACTAAGAGCCTGTTAGTGCCTCAGGCTGGATTTAGCAAGCAGCTTGGCTTGCCCTGAAAATGAGGTATGAGCCAGTCGATCCCGGCAAGGTTGCCAGAGCCATGCCGTGAGAGTGGATGAAGGGAGATGGATGTGAGATGGTTGGATGCGTCCTGGTCCTTGGAGTTGGGCGCGCTAATGCCTGTCGCGGTTAGTCGGAGCCCAATGCGCAGTACGGCGACAGATGTAGCTGAAGCAGGCGGATTCACGCCACTTGACTGACTTGCCCAGTGCTTGCGTTGATGAGGGGGTGGTACCTGACAAGGTAGACCTCTTTTGGCGATTGTGCAGATTTTGGTTCGCTACAGTTGCACGTCTCGCGATGTTGGCGGTGTCTCTGTAACGCTTCTGTCTCTGTTGTTATGTCATGTGCTTTGGCGGCTGGATCAGAGTACAGACATCGATCTGTCCAGCATGGGCCGGTTAGCGTTGGCATACCTTGTGGGTGTGGTCGCTCTCAGGCCTGCCGCACCATTTGTTCAGGCTGACATTCGCTAGAACAGCGCGTCTGTGTTTCTGCCACCCCTGATCTCGCTTAGCGATCCCATAGGGGAGAGAAGCCAGGTTGGCAGACATTGGAGCATGAAGCATTGAAGGGCGAGAAAAGTCTGAGGTCAAGACAAGGGACAAAGAAGCGCTAGGGAATTGTCCGATTTTATCGCTGTGGGCCGGCAGATTCATTCTTGGGGCAAGCACCTACGTATGCATATGCATGCTTGCTGAAAAAGAAAAAAAAACTTTTCGCACCTTCCTTCGCCGCAGCAGGCCTCTATCGAAGGTGTGAGTGAGGCATGCACACACGTAACTCCGTGCAGTTAGTTTGCAGTTAACTAGTTAGTTACCTCTTTCTTGTAAGCCGTGGTCCTTCAACCCATCAAAGACATAAGGCAAATCCTTTGATTCCTTCAGCGCACTCAAGCACAACGCTGGCCAGCTTGGCTGTCCTGCAATCCTTTATTAACTATTACGCGCTGCCCCCTGAAAGCCTCTTCGGTGCTGTTTCTCCTGGCATTTTAAATAACCGCTGTCCTCTCCACTCTCGCCTCGCCGCAGCGTTGTGCTCGAGAGATCGCCTTTATTTAAGCTTTGACTGGTTTTATTTTTATCCACCCGCCAAACACTCCTTATTTAAGTACAATCGCCGCCTGCCATCAGGCCCAGCGTTCGTCTCTTTTTGCCGTTGCGGCTCCTCCACTGAATGAGCCCTCAGTAACAGTCACCACATATTATTATCTGGCCTGTGGCCGCCGTCTTCTGCCACCATGTCCAGCACCGAAACCGAGCCTGCCTCGCTGCAAGGTGCGTCCACATCGCCCAATTCCCAATCGCGACACTGGAGCTTGTCCGACTAACACTGGTTGCGCTGTCTAGGTTTCATCACCACCCTTTCCGCCGGTTCGATCGTCGCCGGTGTCTACCTTTCCATATTCCTAATTCTGCGCAAATCGCAGCGCCGCTGGTATGAGCCTCGCACCTACATCGGCAGCCTGCGCTCTTTCGAGCGGACCCCGGCCTTGCCAACCGGCTTGTTTGGTTGGATTGGCGATTTCTGGAAAATGCCGGATGCCTATGTTTTGCGCCAGCAGTCCCTCGACTCCTTCCTGTTCCTCCGCTTCCTCAAGGTCTGCACCGGCATCTGCTTCGTCGGCATCATTCTCACCTGGCCCGTCCTGTTCCCCATCAACGCGACCGGCGGTGGTACCCAGAAGCAGCTCGATGTGCTGAGCATGAGCAACATCGACACGAGCACCGAGTCCGACCGCTACCGCTACCTGGCGCCCGCTCTCATCGCCTGGGTCTTCTACGGGTTTGTCATGTATGTCATTCTTCGCGAATCCATCTACTTCATCAACCTGCGCCAGGCCTACTTGCTTTCGCCCCAAAACGCTAGCCGCATTTCTGCCCGTACCGTCCTCTTTACCGCTGTTCCCCAAGACTACTGTGATGAAACCAAGTTGCGCGGTATCTTTGGCGAGGCTGCCAAGAATGTCTGGGTCGTCCGTGACACAAAGGAGGTTGACAAGATCGTCGAGGAGCGCAACAAGGTTGCCTTTACTTTGGAAAAGGCCGAAGTCAAGTTGTTGAAGATGACCAACAAGGCGCGCATTAAGGCCGCTGCCAAGGACAGAAAGGATAGCACCGACGGCGAGAAGCCTCTTGCACCCAACACCCCTGTTGCCGCTGCATCTCCCGGACTTGCTGAAGAGCTGGTTCCCCGCAAGAAGTGGCCGCACCATCGTACCGGCAAGTTTGGTCTCATTGGCCCTAAGGTTGACAGTATTTCGTGGTGCCGCGAGCAGCTGGCCAAGTTGATCCCTGAAGCCACTGCTGCCCAGGAAGCCTACAAAACGGCTACGACCAAGCCCGTGGGTGCTGCTTTCATCGAGTTCTACTCGCTGGCCGACGCTGAGGCTGCCGCACAAAGTGTCATCCACCATCACGCTCTAGCCATGACTCCTGCCGTCATTGGTGTTCGCCCCGAAGATGTTATTTGGAGCAATCTCGGTATGCCCTGGTGGCAAAGAATTGGCCGTCGTTATGCTGTTGGTGCCTTTTTGACTGCCATGATCATCTTCTGGGCTATCCCTGTTGCTTTCGTTTCTTCTTTCTCGCAAATCACCTACCTGATGAACCGGTACAGCTGGCTAGATTTCCTTGAGAGTGTTCCGTCTGTTGTCATGGGCTTCATAACCGGTCTTTTACCCTCTGTGGCTCTGGCCATTCTCATGTCCCTGGTTCCTGTCGTTATTCGTGTGCTGGCCAAGTTTTCTGGTGAGCCGACTCAGTCTCGCATTGAGCTGTTTACCCAGAATGTCTACTTTGCCTTCCAGGTTGTGCAGGTCTTTCTAGTTGTCACCATTTCAGGTTCAGCTTGGTCCTTGCTGGGTGAGCTGGCTGACAACCCGAGCTCTGTCCTGACCATTGTTGCGGAAGCTTTGCCTCGTGCTTCGAACTTCTACATTAATTACTTCATTGTTCAGGGTCTGGCTGTTGCTTCGACCACTCTGGCCCAGGCCACTGGTCTTGCTGTGTTCTGGATCTTCTACCGCTTCATGTCTGGTAGCCCACGTGCTGCCTACCAGAAGTGGACTACTCTCACTACCCTGTCTTTTGGTCAACTTCTGCCCGTATACGCCAACATTGCCATTATTAGCATCAGCTACTCTGTCATCGCCCCCTTGATTCTGTTCTGGTCATTCTCTGGTATCGGCCTCTTTTATCTGGCCTACCGCTACAACATTCTATTTGTGGCCAACGCCTCCCTCGATACTGGCGGTCTGATATACCCTCGTGCACTCAAGCATCTCTTTGTCGGCATCTACCTTGCCGAAATTTGCATTACTGGTATGTTCGCCGTGTCACAGGCCTACCCCGCCCTTGGTGTGAGTGTCGCTCTCTTGATCTTCACTGTTCTATTCCACGTGACTGTCATGTCCGCCATTGAGCCTCTTCTACACTCTCTGCCTCAGACTCTGCAAGCAGAAGAGACACAGGCCATGATGGCTGGTCGCGATGTTGAGAATGCTGAGGCACCCTCTCCTGAGGCTACCGCTTCTCTGAAGCGCTCTAACGCTGTCGTGCGTTTCTTGATGCCGTGGAAGTATGACAGCTACGAGTACTTCAAGAACCTTGTCGCGCCACATCTCTTCCCCATGCAGACCTACACGCAGGAAATTGAGGAGAACTCATACTTCCCGCCAACTGTCAATGATGATGTTCCGCTCCTGTGGATTCCCCAGGACTCTGCTGGAATCTCCAAGCAGGAAATTGCTGCTAGTGAGGGTGTCATTCGCATGACAGATGAAGGCGCTAGCTTGAGCGAGAAGAGCAAGATTGTTTGGGACAATGATACAGCTCGGCCTCCTATCTGGGAGGAGAAGATTTTCTACTAGATCTTCTTCATCCTCAAACCCCTAATATTTTCCAATCATATTACCTAATACCTATTGAAACCAACATCTACAATGGGCAGATGACTGCGGAAGCAGCCTTTGTCCTAAGTCTTATCTAGCCGGCGAAAAGTCCGATGACGAGCTGGCATTAGTTTTATTCCAGCCTTAAAGGTAGACTGGTCAAGGCCAGCTTCCAAGGCTCGGCCTAACGATTGCATGCACATGGAACGGGACTGGGACGGACATGTTTTCTTTTTGACCGACTTGCTGGTAGTCGGTTTTATATACCACTCTTCTGTTTTTCTTTTCTTAATTTCTTTTTGCTTTCTACCTTTTGATTTTCTTGTTGGAAGGGCTCAATTCTCCCTCAGCTCTGGACGGAGAAGACTTCCAACAAATTCAATAGCCTTGCTAAAAAATATAACCTCGAATATCAAGCTGTGCTCTCCCACATCAAGCAGTGAAAATATGCAGCCATGTGCAAGTTTGCTCGTACGGGTAGTCAATCAATTTATGCCTCCTGCTTATTTTGCCTGACACATGAACAGTCTCAAAATCAGAGTGACAGGAAACGATGCGATGAAACAGGCCAGGGAGATGGCAATATGTTCCTACGTCAAAAGTGTGACAGGACTTGTGGGACGCGGTAATATCGCCGGTAACCTGTGTGAAACAGGTCTGGACGTAGGGGCAAGACGACTTGTCTACACTTTTTTTTTGTTCACACATGTTGTTCAGAAAAGAAAAGTGCTTTCTTCGACTTTGTTTGAAAGTTCTTATTTGCCTGTCTACTCGCGAGGGATTCCCGGCATACGAATAGACGTGATCCGGGGGTAAATACTTGACTTGACTTGACTTTATTTAACGTGACTAAGCTACATGAAAAGCATTACACGGTCCGCCGTGAGGCGGACACAGGCCCTCTCGGGCCTGCCAAACATGAGAAGACCTTGGTCATCGGGGCCCTTCGACCCCCGCGCGAGCGTAGGACAACCAGTAAATGGAATTCTGCATGCGACAAGGAAACAAGTAACAAAAGAAAAAAAAAAAAAAACAATGTCCCCGGATAAACCCTAACCCCCACAAGGAGTTGACCATCCCCACCAACATTCGTTCGACCGAGAAACGTGGCCAGACACAAAGTCGACCATCACAACCAGCGTGGCATGGGAAAACCCGAGTCGTTGAGCGGGTGAAAAACCATACCAGGTGAGCCTCCGGAGGCTAGGAGCGTATCCTTCCGCTTTTCGAAGTGGCCGCCGCACCGAACCATGGCCGAGGCCCGATGCAGTCCCCGAGTGCTATAGCAGGACAAAGGAAAGACAAAAGAAACAGAAAAGAAGGTGATGGACTGTCTGAACCTTCAAATGGACAGTCCCGAGTTGCAAAGATGGATCAACGAGTTGGTGTGTGTGGCGGCGATGAAGGGCCGGCGATCGCGAGGAGGGTGTCGTGAAAAGGGGGCGAGTCGACGGCGAGGAAATCCCTCAAAGTTGGGAGAAAGCGGACTCTGGCTTCGCAGCTCGTTGTCATGTTGAAGAGACGAGAATGGCAGCAGCATTGGGATCGTGTTGCTGTCCTCATGAGACCCTCAGCATAGGCTCGAGGGGGGGGGAGGCCGACCTCAAAGGTACCCCCCCGAGGGTTGTAGGAGGGAAGGTTGCCGGGGGTAAATATGTCATCGAGTGAGTTTCAAAGCTTTGTGTAACCATGAAATGCAGTGGAGAAAAAAGCAGAACAAAAGAACATACAACACCGAGGATTCGCATGTGGTCACCCACCATACTACTGGTTCGGCGCTCTGCGGCTTGACTAAGGGGGAGCAGACGGGACCCCGTATTTTACGCAGGCTATGGTCGTATGTGGAAGACTGCGGTCAAAAAAGTGCTTATGAGGGGAACAAGGAAGCGGTCTTGTGTCACGCACCATCAACCTTCCCTCCTACAACCCTCGGGGGGGTACCTTTGAGTTCAAGATGCCGCCCCCTCGCCCAAAGACGAACTTTTCCCCTTCGTTGTGGGTTAGAAGAGCGACCAGCACATATTCCCAATGCTGCTGTCCTTTCTTTTCCGTCCTGTCTGATTTCGGTCATTCTCGATGAATCGAGTCGTGAGGCCCTGAGCCCGCCTTTTTCCCCTCTCGAGGGATGATCTTGCCGACGACCGTCCCCTCTCGCAACACTTCTCGATCGCCGGTCTCTCGAGCTCCCATCACTCAACTCGGGGAGCCATACTCACACTCGAAGGGCAGCCTCTTTTGAAGGTTCCGGATGTCCGACCCGCGGCGCGGGGATCTCGACGCTGTGCTCCATCCATAGCACACGCCGCGATTACGTCCAACTTTTTCTTTCTTTCGGACACTCGATCGCCAGCCCTTTTGGAGGCTCGCTTGATCTCGGTTTGGCTTTTTGGGCCCCCTGAACACGCCGGTTTTTACCCGACGAACGAATGTTGGTGGGGATGGTAGCTCCACACAGGGCTTTGTTGTCGTGGGTCCACTTTTTGGGGTGCGTTTTTGTGGAAGTTTTCCTTTGTTCAACGGGGAGGTGGTATCTGGAGGACAAGGTGATGTCGAGGAGGATTCCAAGAGGAGGAGAGTTTGCGGAGTCCTGTTCCCTTGCGCCGGCTACAAGAGGAGGAAAATGACAAAAGTTGCAGCAACGGCCATGCCCGCAAAAGGACAAAACCACGCGTAATCCGCCGGGGACAAACCCCCGTGCCGAGAGCCGGTGGCCTTTTAGACTAGACTTCACGCGGTTTGTTGCAAACCAAAAATACCAGGTAACCAAACCCTGGAAAGGTAGGTGTGCCCTCGGGCCGCGCTGGACGGAGAGTCCTCCTGGCTTTTACGCCGGACCCTAAAAAGTCACAGGAGATGCTTGAAGTCTGCGAACCTGCAATTGCTGACCGCCCGGGAGTTGCTCGGAAGATGACATCATCCGACTGCTTCCGTCCGGAATATGCCGTCGTATTGCTGCGAAATAACAGTAGGTAGACGTAAAAGAATAAAATCAAAATCAAATCAAATCAGTCTTGTGTCACGTCGAGGTCCGTCATATTGCCGCGAGACAACAGTAGCAGGGGAAGTCCCGAATTGATGACGGCGGTTTCTTGTGAGATGGGAGACTACGGTCACCAAAGTAGCCGGACACGGAGGGTGGTGATAATTGGCTCTGCTTCTACCGGGCTACCAGTACCTACTTGGTTATCTCATGAGTGTTTGACAAACACCCCGACCAATGTAAAGACAATGAAAAAGAAAGGACAGAACAAGATGAATCCCACGATTTCCATTATAGCTAAACTTTTCTACTGTATTTCTAGCAATTTATGTATATTGGCCATTGCTACTCGTCGGCTCGTTACCAACCAATCATCGGCCAACCAAAGTGGTGGTACAACTACAAGCTACTTTGGTTCCAAAAGAGAACCATTGCATCGCCGCATGGTTTGTGTATGATGTCTCCAGTAATGCAGCCATGGAAGCGTTGTTTTCAGCGGGTTTGGTAGTAGCAGTGCGCCTTCTTAGCGACCTCATTACCGATGCGATCACCACAGGGAGTGTTGCCTTTGTGACATTGTCAGCTCTACTTTAAACCGTGGCTTTGGCAAAAGTGCACTCAACAGTGCAATCGTCGTCGTCATCGTTGTTTCCATCGTCGCACTCCTCGTCGCCTTCGACGATGCCATTGCCGCAGACACTTGTGCACTGGTCGGGGTACATATCGCAGACACGCTGAGCATCAACAACAGAAGGGTAGACAGACAACGGGCGGACCTTGACTCCATCCTTAGGCTCCAGGGGGTTGCCCTCGACACTCGGAGAACCATAAGCAGCGAGATCAATGTGCATCACAGAGTCAACATCGTACTCTCCCAGAGTTTGCAGCTTCATACCCTCAACATCGAAGGGGACAAAGTTGCAACCGTAGCCAGTGCACGTGTCGGCGTCGCAGTTAGCCGGGTCGCAACTCAAGAAGTTTCCTTTGTAGTCATACTTGTTGGTACAACGGAGGCGGTCGCAGAACAGGTCAAGGTGCTGGTCTCTGTCAGGGCGCTGGTGCTCGTGAGCCAGTCCCAGAACTGTTTTTTTCATGGTCTTTGTTAGCACAGGGTTTTAGAAGACTTATAGTTAGTTAAAGAGTAAAGAAGGGAGCTCTTACGATGGCCAATCTGGTGAACGTAGTCACGAACGCTTTCGGTTGCGCCCAGAAGCAGGTAGTTCGCTTCGGAGTTGGTAGTGTGACCAAAAATGCCAGCAGTCAGGCTTCCCTCTGCAGCCTGAACGACCACAGGTCCCAGGGCTTCGCTGCCGACCTTGTAGCCCTTCATGGTGAACTTCAACCAAGGCAGCTTAGCCTTCCAGATGCGGGTAGCCTCCTTGAATGCTTCACCGCGCAGGTTCTCGCTGTCTTTGTCGTACCAGTAGTACTCGATCTCAGCATCAGTCCACAGGTTGTACTCGTTTACCTGAGCCGAGATGGAGCGGGCAGTCTGGCCAGGGTGAACAGTGGCCGCATCCATGTTAGCTTTGTTGCCATAGAGCTCATCGCCATTGATTATAATACGGCCCTTATAATTGAAGTATGAAACCCGGCGGTAAGTAGTCGAAGAGGGCTTGCTAAAGAAAGCCCAGGGGTTAAGAGGGTATCTCATTCTCGCAACTTCAGTCTGATCAAGATTGGACAGAAGACTGTCAAAGCCATCATCACGAGCCATGACAGCGCTGGATGTAGCAGCGACGGCGACAAGAGCATTAATAAGCTGCATCTTTGCGTTTGAAAAGAGTGACTTATGATGACCGTGTAGTGAGTGGTATGTAGGTAGAGACAAGTAAATGCTGCAAAGATGGATCAAAGTACACCAAGAAGGTGAGTTCAAGGTCAAGAATAAGGAAAGAGGGGTGTAGATGAAAGAGAAGGTGATGGTGAGTAGAGGGATACATGTACAGCTGAAAGAGAGGATGTCAATAGCTATATTTATATCACTAACTCGACCTTCGAACACTTACAGCTACTCGCATCTATGGGATCGTATACTTCATCGCTCTTGATTCAGAATTAGAGGCTGGTTTCTGCCTTGGTTATTGGGAATTACTGTGAACAACACAGCAGCATCTCTCGGTCAAGTGCAATGTTCTTGTCCTGACCAGAGCTTGTGGGGGTTTGAGTCGTTCCGTGAACATTACATTCAGATCCCCGGCTCATAATGTTGAGCCATCATACACAGTCGATCGCGGTCGGATGCTTCAGAAGTATTCTTGTGAAAATATACAAGTCTCTGTATCTGGGGTGGTTAACCAACCATTGGCCTTGGCCGCAGGATCTACGCACGTACGCACGCATATATGTATGTATGTATGTAGGTAACCAGAATTAATTGTACATATGACACCATACACCGACTGGCATTGCTGGGGAAAGCATTGACCACTTCGAGAAGCTAAGGTCAATGTTCCTGGAGAACACAAAGTAGGCAGTAAGGCGGAAGAGAAAAGGGCATTGTACGTATACAGGACCTAGAGACCAAGCACTGAGAAACGTGTGCTCTTTGCGAATCACGAGCCTGCGCGTTTTTGTTTGAAGCGCTGCTTTGGGGCTCTGATTTACCGTTTCATTCCAAGATAGTTTTCAAGCGTAAATGGAGCCCGGGTAACACCGAACCCTACTATTGTCTGTGGTCAACCTGTGGCTTGTAGTTCTCATGCCGCCGTTTCTTGCCTATCTTTAACCGGCGTTTCGATAACGAGCTATGACTGTAAGTAAAAATTAGTCTCAATGACCCCACAGCCAACTCTAGAGACTTGTTGTACTTGCTTCTGGTTCTATGGTAGGCAATATTCCGCCACGAATACTTTGTATAAGGTCTTGAAACTTTTCTAGAATGGAAAGAGTAATTCAGAGCCTTTCTTGGGAGTGATGCGTATTAATTACCTGATCGAATTCAGCACGTTAAGTTCACAATAATCAAGTCAGAAAACTACAACGGCGCTTTCTCGTTGCAATTCTAGAACTCTTGCATTTTCCCTTGATCCTTAACACATGAAATATGCCGGTCTGAACAGATTGCGGTCAGCCACTTTGAAATGTGTACGAGTAATTCTCCACGCCACTGGGTCCATTTCCACTCAGCTGTTGGCTTGGGCTGTTTATCACGCTGTAATGTGTTGCCGTGTATTTAAATGTTAACGGTTAGAGCACATAGAAATCAGTGATATAAATATACACTTGCATTTTCAATCGTTGTTAGATGTGCCGAGAAAACTAGATTTGCCAGCCATCAACCAACCCTGGAGTATATCGCATAATTTGTGAAGAAATCTGGTTGGATTCCACCACCGCCTACTCTAAAGCCAGCGGAAAGCCCTCGCCGGATTCCCACCGTTAAAGTGTTTGGCATGAGATTAAGTTTTGCCCCAGTCATCATGTCATTAAAGCCAAGACATTGAATCTAGTCGAGTCATATTAACAATGAGCCCACTTTGTGTTGATTCCCATCGTTTTGTTCCGCCCTCATTCTACATTGCGGGGTTGTAGAATGTAGAAAGTACCGCTATAAAGGCATTTACGGTAATGTATGTGCTATGTTATCTGTGCCTGCATGCGAACTGTGCCCAAGCCTTGATATGCTATGGCTGCCCCGAACTCGCCCAAAATCTGGAGAAGTACTCCAACAGGAGTATATGAGCTGTAAAAAATGCCTCCACTGTATATATACGCTGGCCTTGGTTCAAAAATGAGTTGCTTCATTTGTCTTCCGTTTCAGAAAAATGGCGCAACTTGCCAGTATTGAAAAGAGCTTTAGCTTGGACCATCCATAGTAATAAGACGAGTTAGTTAACTAGTTGTTGGTAAATCTGCGTAACACAAAGTATTCCCGAATTTCTGCAGCTAAAGTAGTTGCCTCAGGTTGCAGGCAGCCAGATCCTCGAGTTCACAAGTGGGACATTGAACTTGATTTGATTTGATTGTCTTTATTTTACCTGTCTACTCGCGAGGTATTCTCGACATACGACAGGGGACTAAAACTAGTACCAAGAAATACATACAGAAGCTAAAGAACCAAAAACCCAGAATCATGCATACAGAAAATCCCCACAGCACGAAGTATAATGACGGAGGGTCCCCCGACCGCCCAGCGCAATGGCTGTCCTTCGCTTGTAAGGCCCCAAACAAGACCCCAAGCCTCGGCCTTTACCCTGTAGAAGACCAAACCCAAAAGAAAGATAGAACATGACAAAAGAAAAGTAACAAAGGAAAGACAAGAAGTAGAGAGAGAAAGGGAGAACGAGCAAACAGACGAGAGTGGCAGCGCGCGCGCTAAGCCGAGAGGCCCGGGGGAGCCCCGCACTGGGAGGTGGAGGGGCGGGCGGTGGTAGGCTCGACGGGGAGCGAGCGGGAGGGTCAGCGGCCTGTGGGTGCACCTCAGTCCTCGCGCGGCGGTGGGCGAGTAGCACAGTGGGTGCTTTAGCTGCCTTGGCGGCCAGCCAGGTGGCCCCGCGCTTGGTGCCTATCAACTTCTGGAAGAAGCTGCGGGACACCCGCTGTGGGTTCCGGGGGCAGACCCAAACATGTTCTGGGGCGGTCTCCGATCCGCAAAGGGGGCAGGAGAGCACGGCGTCCTCATGTTCGAAGCGGCGATGGTAGGCCGCAAAGGGACATTGAACTTCATCTAGAGTTTTTGGGGTGAGGGTGAATATGTCAGTGAATCGTTACTTCATTCTCATGTTCTGGCTAGGTTCCATCTTCTCCCTCTCCCTGCCTTTGTATCCCAGGTCGTGGGAACTGTGGGTCTCCATGTGCACGTGTCCATGGGTCACGTGTCGTCATGTACCCTGGTTGTACCCTTATGCCAACTCGACAAGAGTTGATATTTTTATGTGGTTGGTTTTTGACTAGCTTGGTTGGCGAGGAGCCAGGGCGCCACCACGTGGCCGCCGCGTGTGTCAGTTTCGTGACCACACAGGCGCGGAAAACTCGATCGGCATACGACAGATACCACGATGGACGATCGCGTCGTTTCACAAAATTGAGGCACAAAAAAAGATTGTCGAGTTGGCATAAGGGTACAACCAGGGTACATGACGACACGTGACCCATGGACTTGACTTGACTTGACTTTATTTTACGTGACTAAGCTACATGAAAAGCATTACACGGCCCGCCGTGAGGCGGACACAGATCCTAGCAGATCTGCTAGTCATGAGAAAACCCTAGAAATCGGGGCTTTTCAACCCCCGCGCGAGCGTAGGATATCTAGTGGGTGGAATTCTGCATGTGTGGTACAAGGAAACAAGTAACAAAAGAAAAAAAAAAAAAAAAGGAAAGTATACAGAAACGAACGCAATAAAGCACATGGTAGCAAAAGAAAAGACAGAACAGAAGCAAAACAAAAAACGAGAAACCATATCTTCGAAAGATGGCGCCGCAAACAAAGGAAATATGTGAGAAGGTGGTGTGGGTTTATTCAGCCTGCGTGGCGCTGGGCGTCAACTTCTTTGCGAGAGCGCGGAAGCCCTTCTCGGAGACGATCAGCTTCTGAATGAATCTTTCTTGGAAAGGTCTAGCGACATGGGCGCAGGTCCATGCGTGGAAGGCAGACTTCTCCTCGTTGCAGTCTGGGCAGAGTAGTTCGGCGTCTTCGTGAGCAAAGCGGCGGTGGTACTGGGCGAAATCCCCATGAGCGGATCTCGCACTCAGCACCCGACCAACCGTCTGTCGTCCGAAGCTTTTATACTCGTGCTTCCAGAGTTTGGGCGCATCTAACTGGTGTGTCAGGTGGGAGGGCTTCTTCTGGGTGTTCCACCACTTGTCAGAGCCTTCCTGGAGCCATATTTTGCGCCACCGCTGGGCCCGGGCAAGCGACATAAACTCTGTCTCTGCGTGGTCCCTGGCAGCGCCTCCTTTTGCGCGTTCGTCAGCCGCTTCGTTTCCCTGCACCCCCATGTGACCAGGGACCCAGTGTACGTAGGCGGTACAGCCGGGCCTGTGGATGTGCCAATTGCGAAGCTTTGACTTGACGCTATCGATCTGGTTTTGGGACGTTCCGATCTTTGTTGTTGGGTTGAGGATGCGGTCGACGACACTCCTGTTGTCCAGACAGAGGTGTAGAGTTTTGCTTTGACCCGCGTATTCCACTTCAGCACACTCAAGTGCATGAAGGGCTGCGATGGCTTCGGCAACTGCGACCTCATTCCATTTACCCGTTAGTATGGACCCTGCGAGCGTGTCCTCCGGGTACCCTACGACCCAGCCTGCTCCGGTGAAACCAGAAGCCAGCATGGAACCGTCCGAGTACGCCCATATGTCGTCAGGACACCTGCTCCGCCGTTCGGCGTGTCTCTGCATTTCCTCCTCCTTGTCGGCGAAGGGCAGAGATCCAGGGTATGGTGATATAGCTGTTTTGTCATACAGGAAGCTGGCCTGTGGAATTGATTTTGGTAGAAGCCTGCGGAGCGCGTAAACTCGCGCGTTTCTCTTGTCCTGGACTAGCATGTGATTGGGGTCAAGGGTTGCTAGCCGGATGGCTTCTCGGTGATGGAGGTCGTCTAGGATGAGTTCCATCGTGGGGATTTTGGCTGCGTGATGGAGCAGGGCGGTCGAGGTCGTGCAGTACACCGGGAGGGTCGCCCGGAGGGCTGCCCGTAATGTCTTTCCCAGTTGAGACTCTAGATGCACAATCTGCCGCCTGCGCGTCCGTAAAGGCCACCATGCGACCGCAGCAAACGTTAGAATTGGTATGACACACGCACGCACTGCATGTATCAGGGACTCTGTTGGTGCCCCTTTGTAGACTCCGGAGAGCATCCTGATTCCACTGACAGCCTTTTGGGCTTTCCTCACGGCCAGAGCGACCTGGGGGCGCGGAGACTGCTTTCTGTGGAGGACGCCTAGCCAGCGTAGGGGTTCGTTGACGCCGACTGGAGCGAGGGATTGTCCATTGGGGAGGATGACCTCGGGGTTCCCCATGTTTCGCTTGTGGGTAATGTGAATATACCCGGATTTAGCCCAGTCTAAGGAGAGCCCGTTTCCGGAGCACCAGGACTGAGCCACCTCGAGGTCCATCTTAAGGAGAGCAATATTCTCTCTGAGTGTTAAGGATTTGGCTACGAGACACCCATCGTCTGCATAGCCTAATGCTATGGGGACTCTTTCATATAGCGGGGCCATGAAGAGGAGAAAGAGTATGGGTGAGATTAGTGAGCCTTAGGGCAGGCTTCCACCAAGGGGGGTTGGTTGGTCGTGGAACCCATCTAAGGAGATAGTGGAGGTGCGACCTGACAAAAAGGAGGCTGTCCAGCGGCATATTGAAGCGGGCCATCCTTGTGAGATAGGCCGGTTCACCATGCGGTTGGGTGTGACGGAGTCAAAGGCTCTCTTGATGTCGAAGGTGAATATAGATGTCGATCGGCCTTGGTTCCTCAAGCTCGTCATACAGGGAGAGGATGAGGTCAGTAACCGATCTTTTGGGCAGTGCGCTCGTGTAGCGCGGAGGGATGATGCTTCTTTCCACAGCAACATATGAGAGTCTTTTGGCGATGAGACGCTCTAGTGCTTTGCCTAGTGTGGGTAGCAGAGAAATTAGTCGATAGGAGCGCGGGCTAGACATGTCCCTGTCTCCGGGTTTCGGGAGGACCACCATCGCGGAGTGCTTGAATGATGCGGGATGGTGGCCCCAGTGGATGCAGCCGCGAAAGAACTTCACGTAGATGTCTTTGAGGAACGGCCACGTGAGTTTGAGCGCTGCATTCGGGATGTTGTCGACCCCAGGGGTGGTGTTTTTTGGTTTCCACATCGCGTCCCTAATCTCTTTCTCTGTGAAGCTGTCCAGGGGGTCTGTCGCGCGGACAAAGGGCAGGGGGTGGTCATCGCTGACAGCCTGCTCCGGCACGTGAGTGTCACGGAGGAGCTGAATTTTGTCAGTCGGAGCTGTGATTTCGCGCCCGTCGGGTGCCTTGAGCGGTGGGCTTGTTAGTGGCAGCGGTTTGTGCGCCCACTTAACTGCTCGGAAGAGGTCCTTGGCATCCTTAAGCTCGGCGATGAGAGACTTAAAGAACTTCCTTTTGGCGTTACGGACCGCCTTCCTCAGGCGTTTTTTTGCACGTTTTAAAGCGTTACAGCGGACTGGATCTTCTCTTCGTTTTTTCCAGCGCTTTCTCACTTTGCGGTGTTGTATCACGGCCTCCTTGCACGAGGAGTTCCACCAGGGGTTGCCGCGGCCTTTGTCAGAGGACTTAGTTGTGGATTTTGTCAAGACGTCGGAGATGCCCTGTTGCAGTTGGGCCGCCAGGTTGTCAAGCTCTAGATGTTGTTGTTCAGTAGGTAGGGCAGAAAGATTTGGGTAAGTTGCCTGGAGGTGCGCGGCAAGGGAGCTGCACTCTCGTTCGAATTCTTTCTGGTCTAGGGATTTCATATTAACTTTGTTCGTAGGCCGTTTGCGTGCCACTTCGCATCGACTGATTGTGACCACCATGGCGGAGTGATCGCTGCCGCATGTGAGGGCTTCGTCGAGTATTGCCTGGGCGTGGAACGTTGGTGGGATGTTGTGGGAGATGATGGAAAGATCCAGCACTCCTCCTGCATCATGGGTGGGGATGTTGGGGTCCGTAAGGAGGACCGAGTTCGAGTCCAAGAGCCAGTCTGCAAGCATGTCGGCATTACGGATCGACTGGAGCACCCTGGCATCCCATCTGGGGTGGTGTAAATTGAAATCTCCGGCTACCAAGTATGTCGGGGACAGCGTGGCATTGATTAGCAGTTCGGCAGCTTCGTTGGTTTGATGGCTGCCTGTGCCACTGTTGTATACATTGACGATGTCTAGAGGTCGGTCCCGTAGTCGAACCTGAATGCACAGGATGTCGGTGTGGGCGCCGAAATAGTCGGTCGAGTGCGCGAGAATGTCCGTACGGACGTAGGTCATCACTCGGGGGCGGGCGGTCCACTTCTGCAATGGGGCGAAAGTGGTGTATGTAGGGTGTCTCTGCGTCTTTTGTCTGAGGAGATCAGAGGAGATCCACGGCTCCTGAATGCAGACGATGTCGATCTTCTGCGTTGCAGCTATTTGAAGGCAGGCTGCGTGCACGGTGCTAGATCTATGGGTGTTAAGGTGTGCAATTTTGATCTGACACCCAGTCCCCTGAGAGACTTTCATAGCCGTTTGGGGTTGAGAACCGTATTTTGTGGCGGTTGCCCATGAAGACTATCGTCTCCGTCCTTGCGGCAATGTGCTCCTCGAGGAAGCAAAGCTTCAGGGTGCCCGTGTTTGACCCTTCGGAAACCTCTCTCCAGTTTACCATGGTGGGGTTGGCGCCGAAAGCCTCTCTGGCATGAGTCTTATAGAGGTCGTCGGTTAGTTCGACCTCAACGTCCGAGTATTTTCCTTCACTGGACGTGAGAGACTTGACTTTCTTGGGCACGTCAGCGACAATCACTGAGACCCAATTGGCGGCCGATTCGATTTTGGCATCTCCGAACAGCTGGGATAGCGTGCTGGAGGCCTGGACGATCGAGTCCTTGACCGAGACAGGAGTGAGGGCCAGCCCGGAGCGGACATGCTTGACCTCACTGACTCCGCAGTTGTCGGGCAGGAGTCTGTTAATCTGTTCCACCAAGGAGAGAGGGTGGATGGCGCGGAGGTTTGAAGACTCCTGAAGGCGCACGAAGACTCGGGTGTCCATCGTGGGAGGCTTGCTCTTGGCCTTGCTGTTCTTGTTGTTCTTCTTCTTGTTGTTGCCGGTCTCGGTGGGGGCTGGCTGCTGTTTGGCTTGGGCTTTCTTCTTACTGCCCTTCTTCTTGCCCTTTTTGGGGCCGACCTCGGTCCACTCCTCCGCGTCGGGGACCTCGACCACAGAGGCGGTCGGGGCAGAGGGGGAGGGCGCCTGGATGTCAGCGGAGGGCGTCTTTTTGTTGCTCTTCGGCTGGGGAACAGGCTCGGTTGCAGCGAGGGCTGCGTCTTGTTCTTGTGAAGCCGGGCCGGCCCAGCGGCTGTCGGAGAGACCGCGGGTAGTGCGTGCCGGGCGCAGGATTTTGCTAGCGTTGGCCATCACCAGAACAGAGATCTGCTCCAGGAAGCTGGCGATTTGGTCCGAGTTGGCCGATTCTCGGGTTTTTGTGACAAGGCTGTCGAATCCTTGGCAGAATTCGGTGATGCAGGCCTTGTTGGCCAGGCGGCGCAAGGCCTCCTCTTCCTCCTGCTTCTTCTCTTGTTCCTCAAGGTCGTTGAGGAAGGCCGACGTGGAGGTGGGGGTGTCGACCAGGATGGAGTCTAGGACGAGGTCTTCGGACCAGTTCATATCCTCCACGAGGATGGGGCTCTCGGCCCGGGTTTGACGCGCCAATTGCTGCTTGAGCGCGTTGGCGTATGACTTTTTGACCTCAGCCTTGCCGGCGCGTTTCTTGACGCCATGTGACCCATGGACACGTGCACATGGAGACCCACAGTTCCCACGACCTGGGATAGATTGATTGGTTGATTCTTTATTTACCTGTCTACTCGCGAGGTATTCTCGGCATACGACAGGGGACTACAAGTAGTACCAGAAATTACATACAGAAACAGAAACCTAAAATCCAAACCATGCATACAGAAACCCCCCGCACAAAGTGTAATGACTAAAGTGTGTCCACCCGCCCAGCCCAGAGGCTGTCCTTTGCTTGTGTGGCCCCAAACCTGGCCCAGAATCCTGGCCTCGCCGCTGATGCAGACCAAACATAAAAACAAAAACAAAGGAAACAACAAAGGGAAGTACAAACAAAGAGAGAAACAAGTAGGAAAAAGGAGGTGATGGCAGCGCAAACGCGCTAAGGGGGAGACCCCAAGGGTACGCCGTCTCTAGGTGGCAGAGGGGGCGCGGGAGGGGCCGCGTCTTGCGCCTGCGTGTCCGGCCTCATGCGGCGGTGAGCCAGCAGGGCCGTGGGGGCTTTGGCTGCTTTGGCGGCCAGCCAGCAGGCTCCGCGCTTGGTACCGATCAACTTCTGAAAGAAGCTGCTGGACACCCGCTGTGGGTTGTGGTGGCAAACCCAGATGTGCTCCGGGCTCGTGTCGGCTCCGCAGAGGGGACAGGAGAGCACGGCGTCCTCGTGCTCGAAACGGCGGTGATAGGCCGCAAAGTCGCCGTGTCCTGACAAAGCTGTCAGCACCGCGCGGGCGAGGTTGCGATCGGTCTCGTCAAGGAGACTTGTCCAAGCCTTCTTCGGGGCCTGCACCGGGCGGCGCAGGTGAGGTCTGGAGTTGCGACCCTCTGCCTCCCACCAGGCGCGAAATGCGGTAGTGACCCGGGCGCGGAATTCACTGCATGCCCAGGAGAGTGACATGCCAGTCCTTGTGGTGATTATGTCTGCACCCCACCTGGCTTGTCTGTCGGCGAGCTCGTTGCCCACGACATCGGAGTGGCCTGAAACCCAGATCGCTTCCACCTCAATGGCTCCATCTGGCCACGGTCTTGGCCTCGGATGGTTGGCGTCGGGACGTAGCCAGTCCGCGCAAATTGTTTGGGCTCTCCGAAGGTGTTCCTCGGAGGTTCCGGGCTTGACGTCCCGGGACGTGAGTCTACTCACCGCTGCCATGTTGTCTGAACAGATCCAGACTTTGCGGCACCGCGGTTTGTCCCGCAGGTCGACGGCGGTTATGGCCTCGGCAATGGCCAGCACTTCGGCGTCGTGCACCTCGGCGCGGAAAGGGACCGGGCGGTTTCCCGAGAGCAGGACCTGTCCCCCCTGGATAATTACCCAGCCGGCGCCAACCCTGTTCGGACTCAGCTTCGAGCCGTCTGTGTATAGCCACAGGTCTGAGGGGGGGGAGGAGCGGACCAGAGCGAGGTGTGCTGCAGCGGCAGCCTCTTTGTCACCCCGGATCGGGGCCCGGGTCGAAGGTAGCTTGCCCTTGCACGGCGGCGGGAAGCTCGTGGACAGCTCGTATGGAAGCATACTCCTAAGCTCACCCAGTATGCCCCACATTGGCCTTATGGAGCCGAGGGGGTGGTTTGGCGGGGCCAGCGCGACTCTGAGAGCAGCCGACCCAAGGAGGTTGTCCAGCGCATAGCGCATGGGAGGGAAGCCCGATGCGAGGTTGTATATTGCACAGGGTGTGGTGCAATATAGCGGCAGGGCGGCGCGGAGGCCTCTGCGGACGGTGCGGTCGAGGAGCCTTGAGGCCCCCAGTAGCCCGCGGCTCAGCGGAGCGTTGGGCGGGGTTGGGCGCCACCATGTGGCCGCAGCGTAAGACAGCTTGGCAACCACGCATGCGCGGACCGCCGTGAGGGCGCCCTTGATCGGGGCGCCTTTCCAGCACCCGGACCCCACGACCTGGGATACAAAGGCAGGGAGAGGGAGAAGATGGAACCTTGACTTGACTTGACTTGACTTTATTTAACGTGACTAAGCTACATGAAAAGCATTACACGGTCCGCCGTGAGGCGGACACAGGCCCTCTCGGGCCTGCCAAACATGAGAAGACCTTGGTCATCGGGGCCCTTCGACCCCCGCGCGAGCGTAGGACAACCAGTAAATGGAATTCTGCATGCGACAAGGAAACCAGTAACAAAAGCAAAAAAAAAAACAATTTCCCCAGATAAACCCTAACCCCCACAAAAAGTTGACCATCCCCACCAACATTCGTTCGACCGAGAAACGTAGCCAGACACAAAGTCGACCATCACAACCAGCGTGGCATGGAAAAACCCGAGTCGTTGAGCGGGTGAAAAACCATACCAGGTGAGCCTCCGGAGGCTAGGAGCGTATCCTTCCGCTTTTCGAAGTGGCCGCCGCACCGAACCATGGCTGAGGCCCGATGCAGTCCCCGAGTGCCACAGCAGGACAAAGGAAAGACAAAAGAAACAGAAAAGAAGGTGATGGACTGTCTGAACCTTCAAATGGACAGTCCCGAGTTGCAAAGATGGATCCACGAGTTGGTGTGTGTGGCGGCGATGAAGGGCCGGCGATCGCGAGGAGGGTGTCGTGAAAAGGGGGCGAGTCGACGGCGAGGAAATCCCTCAAAGTTGGGAGAAAGCGGACTCTGGCTTCGCAGCTCGTTGTCATGTTGAAGAGACGAGAATGGCAGCAGCATTGGGATCGTGTTGCTGTCCTCGTGAGACCCTCAGCCTAGGCTCGAGGGGGGGAGGCCGACCTCAAAGGTACCCCCCCGAGGGTTGTAGGAGGGAAGGTTGAAGATGGAACCTAGCTAGAACATGAGAATGAAGTAACGATTCACTGACATATTCGCCCTCACCCCAAAAAAGATCATGATTCTAAAAATGTATGTTGACAAGAACGAGATTCGAACTCGCGCGGATTGCTCCACTGCGAAGGTATCTTTTTCCGGAGGAATCAACCTGAACACAGCGCCTTAGACCGCTCGGCCATCTTGCCCGATGATTGCTGAATTTGGGTGCTGGTATCCCGGCTCTTGGAGGCACGGGTCCGGCCCGTGCCCCACAAAAACACGGTCCGTAAATTCCGGCAAAAATACATACAACACCGAGGATTCGCATGTGGTCACCCACCATACTACTGGTTCGGCGCTCTGCGGCTTGACTAAGGGGGAGCAGACGGGACCCCGTATTTTCCGCAGGCTATGGTCGTATGTGGAATATTGCGGTCAAAAAATCATTTATGAGGAAAACATTCACTTGGGCGGGAGCAAAAACAACTTCCACCTCACCTTCACACTAAGCAGACTCACGATATAATCATATAAAAAAAACATACAACACTGGGGATTCCCACGTGGTCACCCACCGTAGTACTAGTCCAGCGCTTTGTAGGTTAACTAAGGGAGAGCGGACGGGATCCCGTGCTTTCTACAAGCTATGGTCGTATGTGGAGGGGAGGGACGGTGTTTCTCTTCATAAGGAACCTGGAAGATTCCGTGGTGTCCTGGCACACGACGTTAAGATAGACAACAGCAACATTACACTGTGTCTAAGCAAGGACAGCTAGCTGGTGAAGGTGGAAGAAGGTGAAACAAAGGTTTGTCATCAACAAGTTGCTTTCAACGGGAGAAAGGCTAACCGGAGTAGCCATGGACTAGTGAAGGAATGCTTGAAGAAGAGAAGACTCATTTGTCTATGTCTATACCTACGTCTATATCTACGTCTATATCTATGTCTAATTTTCCGCACCTACAAGTTACCACAAGCATATGGGCTCCCCATGGGCCAGTAGCCATTTGAAAACCTGAAACTTCACTCACAATCTCACTCAACAAGTGTTATAACATTGATGCAAACTCACACCTTGAATCTCGGACTGCCACAAGAGAATCACTAATGGTATTCTTTGTGTAGTTACTCGTAGCAGTGATCCAGCCGAGGGACCTCGTCGCACCAGTTATCATTGCATCTAGTGTTGCACTCAACACCAGGCTCGACAAAGACACGGAAGGACTGGCCCTCCCAAGGAAGACGAATAGCAACCTCGGGGTCAAGCCCATCAGTTCTGAAGCCAGCGGCGCAAACGCAGCGGTATCCAATATGATCAGCGCCCTTGAAGATCCCAATGCAACTAGTACTTTGGTGGCACTTGTTCATGCCAGGCCAGGGCTTGCACTGGTCAATGCACGTGACAGGCTCCTCCTCATCGTCCTCGAAGTCCCTTTCCTTGTTCTTTCTGTCAGAGTTCTTTCCCTCGGACTCCGTGATTTTCTTATCCTTCACTTCCTTCTCATCATCATCGTCCCTCTTCTCAACCTGGGCCGTTCTGAGCTTACACTCAACCGTGCAGCTGTCGTTGTCGTCGTTGTTTCCATCGTCACACTCCTCGTCGGCCTCAACGATGCCGTTACCGCAGACACTCGTGCAGCTCTCGGGGTACAGGTTGCAGACACGCTGGGCATCAACAACCGAGGGGTAAACGGACAACGGAGGGAACACGACTCCATCTTTGGGCTCCAGGGGGTTGCCCTCGACAAGAGGAGATCCATAGGCGGCGAGGTCAATGTGCATAACAGAGTTGACATCGTACTCGCCTAGGGCCTCCATCTTCATACCGCCAAGGTCAAAGGGAACAAAGTTGCAGCCGTAGCCAGTGCAGGTGTCGGCTTCACAGTTTGCAGGCTCACATTCCAGATACTGCTTGGTCATGGGGTCGAACTTTTTGGTGCAACGGATGCGGTCGCAGAACAGGCCAAGGTGCTGGTTTCTATCGGGGCGCTGGTGCTCGTGAGCAAGACCCAGAACTGTTGTTGGAGGTTATGGTTAGCACTAGGGTTTAGCAGACATATTGTTAGATCAAGGGCAGGCGGAAGAAGACTCTTACGATGGCCAATCTGGTGAACATAGTCACGAACAGCCTCGGTTGCGCCCAGAAGTAAATAGTTAGCTTCGGGGTTGGTAGTGTGGCCAAAGCTGCTAGTGGTCAGGTTTCCTTCAACACTCTGGACCACCACAGGCCCAAGAGGACCGCTACCAATTCTGTAGCCCTCGTTGGTGAACCGCAGCCAGGGCAGCTTAGCCTTCCAGATGCGAATAGCCTCATTGAACATTTCGCTCCGCAGCTTTTCGCTCGCCTTGTCGTACCAGTAGTACTTGATCTCTCCACCAGTCCACAGGCTGTACTCGTTACTCTGGACAGAAATAGAGCGAGCCTCTTGACCAGGGCGCACAATAGCAGCATCCATGTTGACCTTGCTCCCATAAAGCTCGTCGCCGTTGATGACAACGTGACCCTCGTAGTCAAAGTATGCGACGCGACGGTGGGCATTCGATGAGGGTTTGCCAAACAAGGCCCAGGGGTTCAGGGGATATTTCATGTTGGTGGTCTCCGTCTTGTCATCATCAACTAGAAGACTGTCAAAACCATCTTGGCGGGCCATGACGGCCTCGGAAGCAACGGCAGCAGCAGCAAGAGCGTGAATCAACTGCATTTTGGTGGTTGGAAGAACAAGATGTAACTGAATATAAAGTGCTTTGTATGTTGATGCTAATGAATGCAAGAGATGCAGAAGAAAGAATGAGCGAAAATGAAAGATGCAGATGCAAATGCACAAGTGAGTGGTGGATGGAAGAGTCAGATGTGCTGTTGATGAAGAGGACATGGCCAACTATATATACCATCAACTCGACTTTCAAGCACCGTCAATATCTCGGGTTCTGGGTGGTGTCCTGCCATCTTCGGGTTCTTCCCCCAAGATCTATCGTGGTCTTGGCAGTGAGGAAGTACGATGAACACGACACCATCTGGCGATGAAGAAAGGCCCTTGTATGCCCTTATTCTGATCAGATCTTGTTGGCAACTAGATTATTCTGAGAGAGCTCTACCTGTGTCTTAGCCCAAGACCTCAACCCACCCCTCGCCGTACCATTTGGGTTCCAGTTCGGTGTCCGCCGATGCGTGTCTGTGCAATGATCCATGGCGTCACACATCATATGCTAGCTGGCATTGCCAGAGAAGAGCATTGACCACGCTAACAAGTAAAGATCCAGATCGATGGAGACGACAAGCCCGTAATTGTGTACCAGGGAACAAGAGTTCTATGTGTCTACAGCCCACAAGGAATAAGCGACCAATATTAGCCGAGATCGCGTGTACTTGACACTGAACCCTATTATTAGTTTGCAGTCTCGTATGTGCAAGTGTCCCTCCTACATTACATGCCAGACATCCCATGATGTTACGCCCCCATGAGCCGTTGGCCCAGGCCACACTACGTATGTGTGCTTTCGATTTGCCTGTCTTTCGTTGCCAGCACTACGTAGGTAAATACCTGAAGGTGTCTGTCTTCATCTATCTGTGCCACGTTAGAGTCTTCTATGAGATCGAGCGAACAAGCAAGGTCCTTTGAAAAGAAGTCCATGTTTGCTTTATGTTCTAGCGCAAGCGCATATTCCACAAGCGCGATAATTCTAGTTTGGCTGCTTCTGTAGTCGCGCTTGGTGCGTCGCTCCGATTTTGTATGCAGCCCAATATTTATATCTGCGATGAACCATCTTGTCTCAGGATATCTGCGCCGTACATTCCTTGATGTGATTCTAGAAGCCTGCAACGTTTAGACTGCACAGAACCTTGCCATTTCTGTAGCTCTCCACTCAAATATCCAAGTTTGTTCTTATAATGATGTCCAGTCGTCCGCCCGTCATTCGTCCGAAACTAGATCTTTCTCTTCATTCACCACATCCCTCCCTGCGCATGCTAGAAACCATTACCTAAACCGCCAAAAGCCTACAGTCGTCCGCCCATCATTCGTCCGGCTGGTATATCTTATTTCTCATCGAAGCCCTTCCTATGCATACTAGAATCTCTCCCCAAAATTTCTACAGTCCCAAGCATTTGGCACCAGGCTAATTACTGCCCCATGATTACAATTCCAAAGCAAAGACTACATGAGAGTCAAATGTCGTAATACGCTTTTGTTTCATGAATGGACAGTAGCTGCTTCGAATTGCTTCTTCAAATCTCGGGAATGATATCGTCGTCTTGAAAGTCTTCCGTGTTACTCAGATATCAATTACACTCTCCTGTTTTACGTACGTGTAACCTCACATCACAGACAGCCAAAAGTTCAACAACATACTACACCAAAGATCCGCATGCGGTCATTGTGGTCACCCACCATACACCTGACTTGGCGTGACTTTATTGAACGTGACTAATCTACAGTATATAGAAGCGAGCTCTATCCTAACCTCAAACTACACCCCTTCTATTAGGGCGACAGCGTTCTAGCTGGAACTGAACCTGTTCCCGGGCTAGTGGAAAAGGAGGCCAGTAAGAGGACGGAAGTCGGATTCAGAGGCACAGGTACCGCGCTTGCCAGGGGCACAAGAGTCCCTCGGATATCACCCGAAGGCCCGGGGGACATCACCGTCATCGCGATTGAATCGCTTAGTGGCGTTGACGAGTTCGTGAAATAGCCCGGGAATGCCAGCGACGTCGGTAGCGAAGTTTCCTCGCTCTTTGCCTCCACAGCCCCGCTTGGACCCTTCGATACCGTGAAGAACTCTGGGTTCTTCCACGTTGTCCGGGGGTAAGATGGTCGTGTAGCCATCGCGGTGACTGTGGGTCTGTGGTGCGCAGACTCCCGGCTGGTCTCATCCCCCAAGTTTCCCGCCAAGTTCCCGCTGCGACGTACTTTGGATCCCGCAGATCCATTGAGCCCCAAGAATCTGTTGTCATCCACATGAGGTCGATCCTCAAGAAATGCTGCAGGAACCGGCGTCGATGTGTTGTCGGTAGCCAGCCGGGGGCCAAATAGGCGGTCTTGAACAAAGCCCGAGACCGCCGACGTGATTGTGCTGTCGCCAAAGTAGCCGCGGGTCACATCCAGTGTACGTCCAGAGTCGCAAAACGCGTCGCCGGAGTTGCAGATGGATAGAGTGCGGTCGACATTGGCCATGCAGATCGCGAGCGACGGGCGGACCATGCGGCCGCTACCAGAAGCAGAACCAGTGTTCCACGGAGCACTCGCATCGTGGCTTCGGTCACTGAACCGGACATCGGCAAAAACTACAGCAAGACGTAGTTAGCAAGAAGAAGTCGCACATTATCTCATCATCCCGAAAGACTTACCATGGCGCCGGAACACCTGCTGATCTATCAGCGGCGCCGCCATCTCATGTCCAGGCTCCGTGAACTGAATCGGCGCTGGCCCACACGACAGACCCGACACCGCTGTCGCCCCTGTTCCCTGACTGAGCAGGGCGATCTCGGCTCGGGGGTTGGCCCCAATAATGCGCTGGAGCCCTTGGACAAGCTCAAGCGTGACATCACCGATCGCCACGAAATCAAGCTTGTCGAATTCTTCGTTGTCGTCCAGGCCAAGGATGCCACGATCTTGGGCTGAAAGGGTGGTAAAGTTTGTGCATCTAACCTGGGTAACTAGGGCGCTGTGTCCAGACGGGACAGTAGCGCGGGCGATGGACGCTAGACCGCGGAGACTCTCATGCTGGTCGAGTCGGTCCGGCACCAGCACAAAGATTTTGTCAGCCTCAGCGATATCAGCCACTGCCACGCTGCTAACCGTCTTTATTGCGCCAAAACGCACCCAAGAATACGCGTCTTGCGACGCCGCGCGGAGGACATGAAGTCCGTCGAATGTGCCAGAAATGGCGCTCTTGATGCCAGTTGTAATAGAAGAAGACATGTTGGGAACGTAGAGGTGGAAAATAATGGGATATCAAAAGTGAGCAAGTTAGAAAAAGACGAGACGTTGTGTCAATGTAATCCATGAAACTGGGGTTGTTTTGAGGAAGAGTGGTGTTAGAAAGCCACCTCCGAGACAGCGGATTCAACGGCTCTTTATAGGTTTTTGGTTACGTGGGAGATTCGGTCTTCGAAAAGCTTTCCTCTTTGCTTTGAGCCGGGAACTTCTGTTGCCACAGCCTTTTTTGTCAATTTCGGCATCGTGAAAGTGTGCTTGACGTCAAGTTCCACGGCGCTAGTCCGGGCCATATCAAGAAAGGCCATCGAACTATACGCCACCCGCGCTTGTTTTCCAACATTCCAGAGCGGCTAATATCAAACCAGCTAGATTCGAAGCAGTGATATCATGAATTCGTGGGAAATCAAGTCTCAAACTGCCAGTGACAGACGGCGTTGGTGACGGTGGCCAAATACCCGGCAGGTAGATTCCACACCGCCAGTTTCAATGAGGACTGGACCACTTCAAATTGGCGATAGTGCAGTAGAACGGCGTTCGGCTTGCTTTGCCACTGGCGCGAACAGTTTGGCTTGGCTGTATTTGACGTGATTAAACTACATGGAGAGCATTACACGACCCGCCGTGAGGCGAACACGGGCTCTCGGGCCTGTCAAACATGAAGCACTTCACCTCGAAAACAACTACGCCAACATCGGCCCAACATCGGCCCAGCCGCGCCCGGCAGCCCCCAAACGAACGCCGCAAAAAAAATAAAAATAAAAATAAAAATAAAAATAAAAATAAAAATAAAGAGAAAACCCATCATCATCCGCTCCCACCTCTCTCCCGGAGAGAGGCGGTGGCAAAAAGAGATGTTGACAAGAACGAGATTCGAACTCGCGCGGATTGCTCCACTGCGAAGGTCTTCCGGAGGAGTTAACCTGAACACAGCGCCTTAGACCGCTCGGCCATCTTGCCCGGTGATTGTTGATATTCGGAGTGACATCCGGTCATAAAATTCCTCCGCCCTCACGGCTCGCCACCCCGTCGTTTGATTTCATTAATTTGTGCAACTAGATGTCAAATACACTCAAGTCAAGACTGTAAGCCAGCCACCCAGACCCTATGATCTGAAGGCACTAGTGCAAGATACCCTGTCATCGGTGCTGTCATCAAGCATTCCGCCGGGTTCAACGAGAGCCGGTCCTCGTCAAAGGTTTCAGATGCCGAGACCCCCGCCGAGTCAATGTGAATTGAGGTTTGACAGACCAAACGACCCACACAAATCTAAAGCTCGATAACGAGATGGCCCCATTTAATCCCCGGCAGGCCCAGAGCCATCTTTGCTGCTCACATAGACCATGACGGCTTTGCGGAATTCCATGTCCGATTAGAGCGTAAGAAAGCCGCGATGAACCGTATCACCCGGCGCTTTTCGCCCTGTTTTCGGTAGTTGGTTAATGTTGATATACTACTGTCCCACAGCAAAATGACCGCCTTCTGTATCCTTGTTTTTTTTTTTTTCCTTTTTTTTCGCCAGCCCATTTGAGGCCTGACGAGCTCTCTACCCCCAACAACCACCAGTACAATCCGATATGGTCTAGGGGCTAGGATATCTCGCTCTCACCGAGAAGGCCGGGGTTCGATTCCCCGTATCGGAGATACTCAAACAACGGTTGTTCTGTTTGAACCCTTCCGGGCACACGGGATCCGGCTCCACTTTTATTCCATTTTTTTCGTTTTTGGGTCTGGGAAAAGTGGAGCGACTGCCGGGGACAGAGTTTATGTCGCTTGCCCGGGCCCAGCGGTGGCGCAAAACATGGCTCCAGGAAGGCTCTGACAAGTGGTGGAACACCCAGAAGAAGCCCTCCCACCTGACACACCAGTTAGATGCGCCCAAACTCTGGAAGCACGAGTATAAAAGCTTCGGACGACAGACGGTTGGTCGTGTGCTGAGTGCGAGATCCGCTCATGGGGACTTCGCCCAGTACCACCGCCGCTTTGCTCACGAAGACGCCGAACTACTCTGCCCAGACTGCAACGAGGAGAAGTCTGCCTTCCACGCATGGACCTGCGCCCATGTCGCTAGACCTTTCCAAGAAAGATTCATTCAGAAGCTCATCGTCTCCGAGAAGGGCTTCTGCGCTCTCGCAAAGAAGTTACGCCTAGCGCCACGCAGGCTGAATAAACCCACACCACCTTCTCACATATTTCCTTTGTCTGCGGCGCCATCTTTCGAAGATATGGTTTTTCGTTTTTTGTTTTGCTTCTGTTCTGTCTTTTCTTTTGCTACCATGTGCTCTACTGCGTTCGTTTCTGTATACTTTCCGTTTTTTTTTTTTTTTTTTTTTTTTTTGTTACTTGTTTCCTTGTACCACACATGCAGAATTCCACCCACTAGATATCCTACGCTCGCGCGGGGGTTGAAAAGCCCCGATTTCTAGGGTTTTCTCATGACTAGCAGATCTGCTAGGATCTGTGTCCGCCTCACGGCGGGCCGTGTAATGCTTTTCATGTAGCTTAGTCACGTAAAATAAAGTCAAGTCAAGTCAAGTCAAGCCGGGGACAGCGAAAAAGAAAAGAAAAAAAAAATTTACTTCGCAATGAAAATGAGAAGACAACTTCGGCCGCCTTCACGACGGGCTTCCGGAGAACTTGGCACCTCCGTTCACCGAACCCTCGGAAGGGCCCGAAAATTGATGATCACGATGGGATTCGAACCCACAATCTTTTGATTCGTAGTCTTGACTTGACTTAACTTTATTTTACGTGACTAAGCTACATGAAAAGCATTACACGGCCCACCGTGCAATTCTGCATGTGTGATACAAGGAAACAAGTAACACAAGAAAGAAAAAAAAAAAGGAAAGTATACAGAAACGAACGCAGTGAAGCACATGGTAGCAAAAGGCAAAACAGAAGCACAACAAAAAACAAAAACCATAAACTCGAAAGATGGCACAGCAAACAAAGGAAATAGGTGAGAAGGTGGTGTGGGTTTATTCAGCCTGCGTGGCGCTAGGCGTAACTTCTTTGCGAGAGCGCAGAAGCCCTTCTCGGAGACGATGAGCTTCTGAATGAATCTTTCTTGGAAAGGTCTAGCGACATGGGCGCAGGCCCATGCGTGGAAGGCAGACTTCTCCTCGTTGCAGTCTGGGCAGAGTAGTTCGGCGTCTTCGTGAGCAAAGCGGCGGTGGTACTGGGCGAAATCCCCATGAGCGGATCTCGCACTCAGCACACGACCAACCGTCTGTCGTCCGAAGCTTTTATACTCGTGCTTCCAGAGTTTGGGCGCATCTAACTGGTGTGTCAGGTGGGAGGGCTTCTTCTGGGTGTTCCACCACTTGTCAGAGCCTTCCTGGAGCCATGTTTTGCGCCACCGTTGGGCTCGGGCTTGATTCGTAGTCAAACACCTTGCCCTTGGGCCACGCGACCTTCTTGTACTGATGAAGGAGACAGCAAATGTTCAGCTCCATAAAGGAAGTGGGGCCGGGCCGACATCGGCCGGACTGCCGGGGAGTCGTTCGGAGCATGACTACAACCGACTGTTTTCGTCCGGGATATGGCGCCGTGTTGCTAAGAAATAATAGTGAGTATACATCAAATAATACATGCATACATACGTACATACCAGTCAGCGTCGGTCGACATTTTTGTCAAGGGTCAGTAGCTGGGGGTGCATGCAGAAATACTTTGTCATCCAGATTATTGGGGAATATCAACAAAGAAGCAAAAGCTAAGTGATTAAAAAAGTGTACATGTCATGTATTTTTATCATCCCGTTCTCTCTCAGTGTCTCATTCGTTCTCTGGGTCCGGGTTCACTGCTCGCAACACACGTGGTTGCGGTTGATGTACTCTTCGGGAGTAGTCCTGCTCATCCCGCAACGTTCCGACGCTGTCTTGGCTCTGCCGTCTAAAGGCCGGGCTGTATGGATCCATTCGAGGGTCCATGGGCATGAGTCGGCTGTCACGACGGCCAGGGCTGGCAAAACCAGTCTCAATGCCCTTGCCGCTGCCAAATCCAATCTTGGATTCAGACTCCATGGCCTCGTTACGTTGGCGCCACTTGTACCAAAAGAGGCCGGCTATCGCCATGACAAATGCAGCACAGACGCCAACGGACACTCCAACTATCATGCCTGTGTTGCTACCTCCACCACCACCGCCGTTGTTTTCGGGAGTGGCTGTTGCTATCGTGGTGACAGTCATAATGACACCAGCAGCGTCAGTCGTTGTCTGAACAGAAGTCGACTGTGTTCTTGAGGTCTGTGAAGCAAACATGGTTAGTGATCGGTGTTATCTTTCCGGTAAACTGACAGTGCTTCAGTAATTTAGGTTTGTCTTTTTCTCGTGTACAACGGCATTTCTCTTGTGTCGAGACCTGAAGAAAATTCATCATCGGTTGATCATTTCAATCATATACACGGTTTCTTGCTCTATCCCATGTCGATATTTCAAGTTCCGTGCATTGTATATGGACAGGTGAAGATTCAAAGGGCGGGGTATGCTGGCTGAAGGAGACCATAAAACCAAACAAGGGGCATATCATACTGGTAGCAGGGTAGGTTTTTCGGATGTAGATGAAGAAGTGTCACCGACCACAGAGGCAGAGATAGATGATGTAGTAGTACTATCGCTAGTACTAGTTGATTCCTGTCCATATACAATGATTGTGGAGTTTTGTTTAGCTTTCTGTTCTTCTTTGGCGAAGCCCCTAATAGAGACTTTGACAAAGCAACGCAAAAAGGCAAAAAGACAAGAAAAAAACAAGACGTGCAAGACAGGATGGATAGCAATGAAAATGGGTAACGCAACAGAGCAAGATGCCATAGAATAAGACCAAGTTTTGGTCCCGACTCAATATGAGAAATCCCATCGATGAGAGAGAAAAAAAAAAAGCATGCAAACATAGTAAAGCAACGAACAATCACACAAAGGGGGAAGGGGAGCACTCACAGTAGTTGTCGACACTGCCTCGGAAGTAGAAGAGCTTGTTGGTGTAGAAGAGGTCGATGTAGAAGTGCTCGACTCAGACGTCGACGTCGAGGCATCCATGGTTGAGACTGGTAAGGGCCCGATCTCGACGTATCCATAGAGATGGTTTGATCTGCTACCACACCACTCACTATACCCGGGGCACTGTGTGTCGCAATTGGAATCATCAACAAGGCTATTGGAACCGGGGGCTACGTTGGAGCACCAGCAGTATTGATACTGCACAATAGCATAGGCGTTTGATGGATCCTGCTCTCTGCACCAGTTGGTACATAGGCCTTGCGTTTGATACATGCTATAATCTACATACAAAGTTAGCCGAGTGCCAGTTCGGGTGGCTTGGGCGAACGCCAAAAACTTACTGCCATTTCCCGAGCTAGCTGTGTTTAGTGATGAGCACATGTCGGCTGCCGTGTTACCGTTGATGGTTTCAGCTACTGCTGCTTGGTGGAATAAACATGACGCAAGGGCCAAAATGCCGCTTGCCTGTGTTATGGAAAAAAGCATTGTGATAATGAGAAGACCGGAAAAGGGAAAGATGGAAAATGTTTCTCCAATAGGAGCGAAAGATGGTAGCCAAGAGGGCTGATTAGAATCAATAAAGAGTAAAATGAGCAAAAGAGTGACCGGCAGTACACCGGGGCACCTTTCGCGACGAAGGGAAATGGAGAGTGACGGAGGGTGACGGAGAGGGATGGCTTGGTCTACAGCACCAAGTTCTGAGAAGCGCCGTCAGGTCTAGGTTCGGATGGCAAATTAATTAGCTAACAATTCAGAATATAGGGCAGCTCAGCTGGAAAGAAATTGAAGAAAAGGGAAACAAAGATGAGACAAAAACGCCAAACAGTCAAGAGGGTACTGGTGATGTGCTAACGGTATATTTCCGCAACTGGCAGTGATGAGGCTTGTGCGCGAAAGATGGCGATATCCAATGCAGGCGTGAGGTGGTGAGGGGCAAAAAGGAAGAGAGGTCAAGGTGGCTGATGCTTTTGTTGACGCGCAGTGCCAGGGAAAAGGGTGACAAAGAAATCAGCCAACAAAGAAAGCCCAAAAAGAGAGCTCGAGAAATATGGACAAGATGATGAGCTTTGCACCTGTACACTCTGGCGTTGTTCGTGGCCAATTTGTTTCGTCGGCAGGGTAGCACAAAAGCCATAAGAGAATAAGTGTAGGAGTTCGACGACAACGATAGAGAAGAATCCTTGTGCTGGAGAATCTTACACACGGTTGACAGGGTGTTACAACGCGGGACAGAGAGAGAGGGCTGTTGGTTTGGTGATGAATCAAGGGCCACTAAGTTTCTTGCCTTACCAGCGGGACCAGCCCCAAAGAGTGGACAGCAAGGTATGCAGTTCGCTCAAGTGACAGCAGTGGCAGCCAAGGTCGTCCGTTGGTATTTGAAGAGGAGAAAGGAAATAACAGAAACAAAGCACAGAGAGCCAGAGCAATCAAAGAGAAAAAAAGCCAGACAGGAAGGAAACAAGTGGTCGCAGCGCTGGCGCTGGGCTTGCACACGATCCTGGTTAAGTTTAAAAAACTTATAGAGGCGAAAAAAGAACGGTATGAGAGAAAAAAAGAGACAACGGCGGCTCTACAACAAGCGTGGGTAGGGGGGTAGTGAGTGGTGTGGCTTTGTCCTCTTTATTCCGGAGAAGCCTAGCCAAATGGGGAGTTGGCGGCTTGTTTCTGAGATCACTCAACGACCGGTTAGAGTGTTTCTCTTGGCTTTTTGTGTTTTGCTGTTCAAGACAACGAAGAATGGGTAGCAGAACAGACTTTGTTTCAAGCTATCCCAAGTCCGTCTGAAGCGACAAGTGTGACGGGGAAGGGTTTTCGCGGGGTTTTCTCGTGGCTTTTGTATGTGTGTATATCTCGTTCCTCAGTGAGCTCTTTGCGTGGCTTGTCCCCATCAGGATTGGCCTGGGAAGTTGGGTTGGATTCTTAGTGGCTGAAACGACGTGTCGAGGGCCAACGTGAATATTGTATCCAGGAACAAGTGAGCAGAGTTCATGTGAGCTGAGCCTTCTAGGCTTTGAGTGACACGCAAAGGATTTGGCTTTCGTTTGGCTTTTTTGGCCCGTTCCGCTGGCTCGTTGATTTCCAGTTATGGCTTGGCAGTTTAATGGTGCGTATTAGAGTTGGCGTCGTTGGTGGTGACGAAAATAGGGAGCACAACCGGCGGAAACGAGAAGCCCGAGGAGAAAAAAATTACCATGCCAAAAATGAGGGCAAGGGATGGTTATTCTGGCACATGTCTGCACTGCAGAACAAGCAGCTAACAGAACAGGGACACCAAATGTTCGAGGAATATGGCTCTCGGCACAACTATGACGCAAGGTTTGGTGGGAGTTGGGAGACTGTAAATCTTTTGTCGGCGATCACAATAGTAGAACAGTCGGGAGATTGGTGTTTTTTTTTGAGGCGCCGTTGGCATTTTCTCAGCTGATGCTGAGTTCGGTAGCGGAAAATGGTGATGATGATGGATGAGGGAAGAAGAAGGGAGAAGAGATTTTTTTCAACAAGAACAAGACAGAATCAAACAGAATCATGAAAACAAAAAGAGAACGAGCATGACGAATACCGCCACTAACTCGGGTTCTTACCTGGTGCTAGCATCCAGCACAAAACTGCAGTTGCCGCGACGTGTTCAAGATCAGGCTATGAGCCCTAGCCACGTCAAAGTTGCCGTACAGAGATAGAGGCAATGACGCCGTCTTGGAGATTGGAAGGCGCATAAAACTCAATCAAGAGAAGCGGGCGGCAGTTGCGGTGCTGTCGGTCGAAGGCGGAGCTGGCAAGCAAGGCCGTTATTGGCTGTTTCTGCTGGTCTTGAATGGGCAGCTGCGCAAAGAGATGGCCAATAGTCCTTTCTTAAGTAATGGCGTAGATTGCGATGGCAAGCACTTTGCGGCGGGGGGAAAGAAGTGGCTTCGGCGATGTCGATGGCGGCAAGAGAGGAAGAAGGGTCGACGGAGATGAGACGAGAAGCGAAGGAAACGGAAAGAAGCAAATCGCAGGCGGGCAACAGAAAACAAGCAGAGAACAACAACAAAAAGCAATCACAGCAACTAAAGAGACACGAAACGATGAGAGAAGACACAAGAGAACAAGGCGGCGGTGAGGAAAAGAAAAGGAAGAAACGAAGGTCAAGAAGAGAAGAGAAAAGAATGAACAATAAAAAAGGCCGAGCAAAAGTCAAATCCAACCCTCGTCCCGTCATGACCACATAAGCTCGAGATCAAGCACAGGTGGACGGCGGCGCAACATATATTGAGCCGCTGGCATGGATTATAGGCCAACAGTGAACAGGCCGGACCAAGATTAACGAAGCCCACTTACCACAGACAGACAGCCAGCCCGCACGGCACAGGCAAATTAGAACAAATGGGGGCATTTTATCGCCTGATCGCCGTGGACTTTTACTACTTACAGTTACCACCCACAGCTGTTGTTCACTCAGACTGGGACATTCAGGTTCAGGCCAAGCCAGGCCAAGGCAAACGGCAAGGGGGCAGGGGGCAGAAGCGAGCTTGCAAAAGAAGCTCAAGGGAAGCCCGCTCTCTGTCTGTCTGTACGTATGTCCATGTGTTTCTGTGTGGAGAGGGGGTTGCGGCCAAGCAACAGGTAAATTGGCCGCGGGTTTATCACCATCAAGTGAGTCTGCTGGTGATTTGCGCAAACACAACAAACAGGCCGCCTCTCTTGGCCACGGCGAAATCTTGTTGCTGGCCGACTGCCCACAGCCGTTCTAACTGACTGATGGCGACGACTTTTGCCAGCCATTCCGTCATTCCTTTGCTGCTGTAGGAGCCTGCATGCGTGGTGGTGGAGGGGCGAGGGGCGTGAGTGCAACTTGCAAGTCTGTAAGTGAAGTGCCAGTGTGTACTATGTAGCACTCATCCAGAATCTGGCGCTCGTTTAGAAGCCGGTCGTCTGTTCAGCATGCCCTTGTCGATGCTCGTGCTATCTGGTGCAGCATAGCAACGCTGCTGTTAAGCCCTGGAGGGTTCTACTTTGGCAGAGTATGAAACTTGGGAGGCAAATTGGAACGATAAGAGCTTGTGTCTTTGATAAAGAAGAAAAAAAGGATGGAAAAAAAATACATGATCAAAAATACACGGACCCGAACGCGCCAAGGGAGGCTGGCCGCAAATGTGGCATGTGTCCGAGGAGTTGTACGCTATTCTTGGCCTCTCCATAGTGAAGCTTTTTTTTTTGGGAATTGTGCACACAGAAACACACGCAAATTCAGAGCTGTGTAGTCACGATCAGTATGTACATCTGTAGCTGGGCCCGACTCTTGCAGAAGTATGTATGTACATACACACTCTTTGTGTAAGTGGCATTCTGAGAATCTTCTCGTGCATATAACATCTTTCGCTAATACCCTCGTCCTTATGTCCTGCCCGCTATATTCCACCTCTGCTCTCTCCCTCTGGTTGCCTTGTTGTATACCGCCATCGCCTACCTATAGTCGACTCGCACGTATATACAAGTAGCTATCCATGTATAACTAGGTCAACTACCAAGTATCAGCCCTCATCCTTCCATCCCGCCCGCCGATTCTTCCGAAGCCGCCTTGTGTTTTCTCTTGAGACGCAATGCTACACCAAGGCAAATCCCGCGCAAACCCTCGGATCCCTCTATATTCAAACAGGGCCACGCAGACCAAAATTGCAAGCACAACTACAACCATCGTTTTTGTCTCAACGAGAGCGGAAAGGACGCTGCCAATACGAGTCAGTCAGAAAGTAGACCTTTGCTGTTATCTCAGCGCATATCTTTTTCCTCTGTTCCTGCACCGCCCGCCGTAGTTGCAGGTACAAGCACCAGACACAGGCGGCTGATAGTTTTGGCCGCGGGATGACAATATTGACGTCGATTTCGGCGTCACGGGTCTCCAGGTTCGATAGTATGCGCCTTTAGGCGCCTCCTTGTTTCTTAGAACCAGCGAAGGACGGACGGGAGAACAAATATCAGCTCGCTTGTGCTGCCCCTCTGGACTGCCCCTCGCCATCTTGTACATACATAGTTAGCTGGTTCTAGGCAAGTAAATCTCCACTTCATGAGAACCGCAAGGGAAAGGCAGTGGTCAATAGAATATCTGAGAGTCTACCTAGGCCCAAGACTATTTCTTTATTGCAGGACACCCTCCCTCTTCTAGGGATGCAAAATCAACACGATCGGTGGACACTGCCTGTCACAGGGAGAACCATCCGAAAATTGTCTTAAGGTTTGTCGACAACTAATTCAACTAACTACACAAACATTTTTAAATAATATGCAGCTAGTTATTCTAGCGTCAGTGCTCGTGGGCGCCAAGTTGCCACCAGACAGGCTTAAGACTGCGCTGATGATAAGGCTGATGTCCTGGCCACACGTTCAGCGTCCGTTCCCGACTCTTCTTGTCTGCATGGCTTCACTGCTTCTTTGCAGAAACAGGTGCCAGTACCTCTCGGCAAGCCTGTCTGTGTGTCTGTCTGTATCAATGTGATGACGCCGGCTTTCTACTTGAATGTATAGCCAGGTGCCTGTACCCCAATCCAATCCAATCCAATCCAATCACCTCCCAATTGTGGCTCAGCACCACACATGATGCGCAGTCCTGCCACCAAAGATAAAGATACGAAAGGCAACATACCATTTTGAGCGCATACGAGAAATACATACATAGAAACACTCTGATTTCCTTGTTTCTCTTGCCTCCATCGGATTCCTCTTTCGTTTAGCTACAGCCGCCCTCTCATTTTCACCCGCCGTGGTTTCTTGCTAGTTCCAGGGACGCTGCTGCAGTCTGACTCTGGCGTTACCTGGTAGTTATTTATCTGGGGGTCTGTGTTTGTTTCTTGGTCAAAGAAGAAAACATCCACTGCGTTGTACAGTTAGTTAGACGTCGACATGAATCATGTCGGTGCTCCTTTTATCTCCGCTCCGCCGCTTCATGGCTCCCTTCTCCACAAAGCCATGTTGGCCCAAGCCCAAGCACTCGTCTTCTGTCCGTACCGTAGCTATGCCTACATTCCCATATTATGCACATCTCGTGGCAGATAGTGGAGTACCGGGAATCAGTCGTCGTCATCGTATGCAGCCGGTGGGTAGACCAGGCCCCAGAAAACCAAAAGTCAAATGGTGTTTCTCGCACGCTCAAAAATGAACAAATCCAATCTTGCTCGGCATGTTGATGTTTCCATGTTAGCTTCCCTTTTTGAGCTCTAGCTTGGCTCTGGCCAACGAGCTATGCTTTCTTTTCTCGTTTCTCCAGCTTCAGCTCGGCGGCTCCCCTCTGTTCGTTTTTCCCTTCTGTCTTTCGTCCAGCGTCCCCCCTTTCTGTTCCCTTAATTTAGAGGAAGAAAGCTAGCCGACTAGTTGAGCGTTTGTCCAGCTATGCTTATAACGGCATTTATTTTCACTCGCCTGTCTTGGACATTTCCGTGGTTAGTTGCTGGTAGCTAGTCCGGCTTGCCACGCTATGTTTCCGTGTTCTCAATTTCTGGTGTTTCCCTGTTTCAATTCTAAATCGTAGATGTTACCATATGCATGAGTGATCATATATGTGTGATTGTATACTCAGCCTTGTCTTGTCATTTGCCACTTGAACAAGGGACTTGTTCGATAATTGCCAGACAGATGGGGCCTTGATGTTGTGAGCCCAAAAGTGGCCGCCTTGTAGGACCAGACAGCCAACATAGCCGACCAGACGCCTCATGTGTAGACATGTCTATACATACAACACATGTATGTAACCAACCACACACATGTACAAGGTGCATGTGCACTTGTATGTATCTATGTACTTGATATATGTGCAACACTGCATCTCCGGATTTTGCCCTCGGCTGCGCTGTGCTACTGATTCTTCAGCGAAAGCAAAACCTTCCCTGTGGCCCCTCTGCCCCTCTGCCCCATTCAGCTCGTCAAGCATCCGTCTAGTTGTGTGAGTTTGGCGAAAGAGCTAGCAGCAGCATCCAAAGCCCACCAGTCTGTACATTTTCTTCCTGTTAGGTGTTAGGTGTTAGGTGTGTTTTGGCCCCAAGCTAGTGTACTAGTTGCCTGTAAAGGAGGAAAAGAGCGCTGTTGTCTCAAGACGAGGCAAGCTTAGGAGAAGTCTTCTTTGTTTCCTTGTTAGGCGCCAGCCGGGCTATCTCTGTCTTTCTCCTGGTGTACCTGTATCTGTATTGAGGGGCCGATTTTCCATAGTATCGATGTTGTTCTAAATGTTTGTGCCATCGCCAGAGTTCACTTCCGCCCCTTAATCTTGCACCTTGCATAAGTCAACAGGTTGGGAAGAACAGGAAAACGCAGCAAAGTAATACGTTTATATCACCATCTTGCATGTTCCGTATTCATACTTTTGGACACTGTGACGTAACCACGGGTCTAGTCAATCATTGACTATAAAAAGATTCACTGCAATCAAATGGTGCATAACCAACCCTAACCCTTAAAAGATAGATATGATTGATGTTTCATCATCCGTGTGTTAACGACAATCGACAAGCTCGAGGCAAATTACAAAGACTGGGAAACAGAAACTTGGAATCAAGTACTACATGAAATCAATGTGCCCACCCATCTGCTGCGGTAAAGCACTGATCGACTCAACCTCAGGCAAGGCCATGCCGCGACACTTACCGCCTTGTACTTATCATGATGTGCGTATGATACGAGAGCGAGCGAACATGCTGTATGGATGTATCGCCTAGACCTTCTCTGGCGTGAACCTTGGCCAGAAGAAAATATGTCCCCCTTGCTATTGCTCTGGTTCTTTACTCACGGCCAAGTGGCCAGTTCTCGGGAAAACCTATGAACCCAAAGTGACCAACCAGCCCTACGTATTTTTTTTTTGCTCTTGGAGAAGCTTGACAGGTGACATAGACACTTAAACGCGCTGTTCTCTTCTCTTCTTCATGGCACATGAATCGCATCTTTCTTATTCTGCTTTCTTGCCTACACACGCACCAGGTAAAGACCCCAAAGCGGGGGCAAGGTGCAGTCGGTGCCACGGCGGCGAAGAGTAAGGAGCAAGGGCATGTCAATGGTCCAAGCTATTTTTTTTCTCCCTTGTTTTCCGGCTTACCTTTCATGGGCTCTTTTCTCCTCAAAAAAAAACTTCCCCCAAAAAGAATCCCAAAAATGTTAGGATGTTTTCCCCTTGGTGTTTTCGACACCAAAATCTCAGTCTCGTGCACAAGATAAATTAACAAAGGCAAAAAAAAAAATTTAAACCTATTTTTTATTATTAGAAAATGATTTGAAAAAAAGGAAATGATGAGAGCGACGAGACTCGAACTCGCGCGGTTTCCCATTGCGGTCTCAGTTAATTGGTATAACCTAAACACAACGCCTTAACCACTCGGCCACACTCCCATTGGTTGGTTGATAATATGCCTAAATTTAAGCTTTCAAAAAGGAAACTGGAACAAGTTATTAGGGTTATAAGGGATCGCGCTCGAGACCTGTAGGGTTAAATCGGGTTCTCAGGCCCTCCACTCCTCCTTGCGCTGGGACCTTGTCGTGGCGATCACACTCGCGACTTTTCGGCATGTGAGTTTGAACTGAAACGCATCAGGTTGAGGGTTGGACTGCAAGCACATTTTGTGACTCTCTGAAGACGAAAAACACCCATCACACTTTCTGCTATTTCGTAATGGAGACAGACTATCCTCATCCGTAAGACGCTTCTTTACTTCCCAAACCGACGACCTATTATTTTCTCTCTACACGATGACAACGCCGCCACGCTTCGACAGTGTCGCAGAGCCTTATCCCGACAAACCGAGCTCTGCGACTGCCCCTCTATGTTCATATCTGCCGTTTACCGTGCCGGCACTAAGCCCGCGCGCCGTCTCACGCTGGACGGCCGCGGCGCTGCTGTGCGTGGTCTTCCTCACACTCAACAGCGTGACGCACGGCATGCGCATGCTGCGACCGTGTGCCGAGTCGCCGACGCAGCACTGCTACCGCGGCTACACAAGCGCCTGGTCCTTCAATGCTGTACAGTCTGCCGCACCGCCGGCACCACCGCCCCCGCAGGCCGAGTGGATGGGCGGACTGCCTGATGCGGCCAACTTGAGCAGTCTGTCACTGCCGGGGACCCACGACACGATGACCTTTAGCATGGCCAGCGAGCAGCTGCAGTGCCAGAACCATAACCTGTCGACGCAGCTGGAGGCCGGCGTGCGCTACATTGATGCGCGCACGCGCTTGCAGGGCGATACGCTCGCCATCTACCACTCATTCCAGCCGACAGGACACACCTTTGCGAATGTCATGACCACGGTGTTTGATTTCCTGGATGCGCACCCCAGCGAGGCCATTGTGGTGCGAATTAAGGAGGAAGGCCCGCGCCTGGGTAACGGCAGCGTGCTGTTTGAAGAGGCCTTTAATGCGCTGCGCCTAGACGACGCCGAGCTGGCGCCGCGCTTTGAGAAGCACCTGTACGCCAAGCCGAGCCCGCAGTCGCCGCTGCCGACGCTGGGCGAGATGCGCGGCAAGATACTCATTCTGCAGGAGTTCCCCGGCACTGAGGAATACGGGGTGCGCTGGCGGTCGACGTGTATCGTACTCGAGGACCTGTGGATCATCCCGTCAGTGCCGCATCTAGAGCTCAAGTGGACGGCTATCCACTCGGCTTTGGTGCGCGCGGCCACAGAGCCCGATGACAACTCGGCGCTTTATGTTTCGCATCTGAGCGCGTCGGTCGGGGTGCTTCCGATTGAAGCGGCGGCTGGCCCGCTGGACGGCACCGCTATCGGCATGAATGAGCGCACGGGGACGTGGCTTGAAAAGGAGCCCAAGGCTAGACGGGGAGTCGTAATAATAGACTTTCCCGGTCAGGCATTGATAGATGTCGTGATTGGTCAGAATGCACCACTGATGAAGGGCGACAACTAGCTGAGCGTTGATGGCATCGCCAACTTGGTGTTGTAAAACATTTAGTATCAACATGAGATCTTGGACTTGGAATCTGAATGTACATATTACTCCTCACATGAGCACTTGAATCATTTGTTTGCCTCAACTACACCATGTTATATATGCAGCCGGTAGTATTAGACAACTAATATGGCAAAATCTATCTCTGGCAGGCTTCGCCAAATAACAAATCAGAAACAAGACCCTCAACGGCGTCATTTCATCCCCCATGCTTATGTACAGTACAATAAAAAAAGAAACAAGAAAGAGACAACAAAACGCCCATAGTTACCCAAAAACAGACCACATCCCCCTTCACAGAACACGCAACATCGACGTTTCTCCAATCCACTATGGAGCCGCCGGGCTGCTCTCACGGCTGTGACGGCTCTCAATCGAGTTGACCATTTGGCGCACTCTGCTCTTCGGCTTTTCTAGTGTAACCATCTCGGCCGTGTGCAACTCGGTCGAGTACCTTACGCTCGACATGTCGCTCACTTCCAGGTATGGGCTCCGCCCGCGCGCCGTCAGCGGCGACAGGCTTCTCTTGGTTGACAGGCTAAGGTCTGAAGCACCGCCTCTCAGACCGGCTTTGGTGGCCGCCGGTTCGCCTAGACGCTCGCCGCTGATCGAGCGTCGCGCACCTCTCTGAAAGCTGCGCGATACGCCTTGATCGCCTATTTCGCTGTCGACGTGGCTGTAATCTACCTGCACGCTGATATCGCCGGCGTTGCTGACGAGCGATGCGTCCTCGCTCTCATCCGGATCCACCACCACAGCCTGAGCCTCGCGCTCATACTCGGCCGTCGCGACGCGGGATCGCTCCTGGGGGACAGTGAACATGACCTGCACTAGTCGCTGCTCTACGGCACGCTCAACATCCCAGTCGCCCTCGCTTCCGCGTAGATGCGGCGGCATGTCTTCCCATGCCTGACGACCTTGTTTGCGGCGTAGCAAGGCACTAGCAGCGCCCTCAGAGGTACCGTCACCTGCCATGTGGGGGTCATAGTCTGTTCCTGTCATGAAGCCATCGGTAAGGTCGCCACGCGTGGCAGATGAGGAATATTGTTGAGACTGGGCACCGCTCACGCTGTAGCTTGAATCGGTTTTGCCACTAAACACCCGTCGGAGACTACCGAGCCAACTGTCCCGCGCGCGGTACTTGCTTGGGCTTCCTGGGGTTTCTTCATAATATTGCGATTCATCCTCAGGGACTTCGTTGTACATGACCTGACGGGTTTTAAAATTGGCCAACGGAGGCGTGGTGGGACGGTCTCCGCCCATCAAGAGGCCAGGGCCTTCATTCCGAAGAGCAACAAACGTAGACTTGGCGGTGCTGTATGAGGGATTACTGTTGTTAGTACTAGCTTTGGACACAGGTCGTCCTTCAACAGCCGCCAGCGCATTACGAATTTCAGCCGATCCTTTTTTGCCACGATTCATGCGAGCAAGCAGCTCATCGTCAAGGTCATCTACATTGCGAATCCAGTTGCTGGAGTGGGCGTCAAGGGGGCTTCCCGGCTGTCGCAGATCAGTATCGGTAAGTCTTCTGGTGTCGTCACGGCTAGGGGGCTGGGTCTGCTGCTGGTAATCATCGACAGGCGGCGGCTGATGAACGTTGGCCATGTGACCCATGTCTTCATTGCGGTGAATAATCACAGTGTCATCTTCGTTGTTCTCGGCAATGGGTTCGATCGGGTCATTTGGGACGGCTGCCATGTATGCGCCACGTGAGCTGTTCGGATCACCGCTGCGGGATATTTGCATGCTGCTTCTACCCTGGATAGGACCCTCCGAGCTTTCGTTGCGATCTTCCTTGAGACTTTCGTAGGCGGGAGTGCGATGAACACTGGCCCAAGGCTCCGCCGGGCGCGAAAACCAGGGCCCGCCGCTTTCCCGTTCCATCATGGTGCCCTCGGCAGGGTGAAGGAAGTGTGACTCGTCTTGGGCCAAGGCGCGGATGGCATCGTCGCGGGATTTCTTTGAACGGTGACGGCGGTAAAGGCATCCACAGAGCAAAATAAATAGGAGCAAGGCAGGGACACCAAGGCCGAGACCAAGTCCAAGCCCAATATTGCGGTTTTTATTGGAGTCGCCGGACGATGCGGAGGTTGCTTCAGCAGTAGCAGTGGCGGTCGAGGATGCAGTGGCAGTCGTTGAAACGACGACGGGAACTTCAGGGTTAGTGTAGCTATCATTCCATTCGCCGCTTGTCATATTGTAGAACATGGAGCTGCCTGAAATTGCACGCTTGGTAGACTCGGAGGAGCTGATCTCATATCCGCCATATACCATCAGTACATTACCGGGAAGAACTGTCGCACCATGACCAAAGATGCCATTCCCAGAGGGCTGGTTGGCGGGTATCTCCCATTTCCAGTTTTTGTCGGAATCACTCATCTTGAGAACAACCAGCTGAGGCTTTGCGGGGTTAGTAACCTGACCGACCCAGCCCCCCATGAGAACAAGCGAAGAGCCATCTTCACTGAGAACAGTGGTGTGGCCAGACCGGCTAGAGATACTTCTATAGTTGCTAACCGGAACGAAGGACCAGGTTTCTTCAGGCAACTGCCATAGAGCTACAGAACTCGTGTTTACAAATGCCCAGGCCGTGTGACCGCCAATCATGACGTGGTCAACCTGCTGCGCGACGGTCTGGGCCTTGTTTGCCAGTGCGGGAGCAGTGGCCGTCCAGGTGAACCCGGCAGCAGCGATGGGCGTGTTTTGTGTGGTAAGGACACTGGCATTGTAATTGGTCGTCGCGGATCTAGAGTCAGCCGAGAGGCGAATCATGTGATTGGTAAAGTCGGAGGCGGATTGCCAGGCCCAGATGCTAGAGCTTGGTGTGCCGCACATGCCACCAAAGGCGTAGATACTAGGCTCAACTTCGCTGTCGGGGTCCACAGTGCTGGTAAAGCCCACGGCGCCGCCCAGCATGAACGGCACATCATCACTGCCGTTGACGACGGGTTTGCGATTCCATTGGCGGCCTGGAGAGTCGTAGACCCAGATACTTCCATCGCCCCTCTTGCAATCACCGGCATAAGCAACCAGTGTTTCGTTTGCAATTGTGACAGAGTATGTAGCAGTATTGGCGTCGCCGACAAACGGCAGTTGGTCAGTGATGGTTGTCCAGTTGGGCGAGGTGGTGAGCCTGTCACTGGTGGTAGCGTTGTAGGAAGCGAACGACGGGCCCTGGAAGGCATACACGGTGTCGGAAAGTGTAAGTAGTGTTGTCGACTCGTAAGGGAAGATGCTGGCGGTCGCGGCAACGGCGACGGTCGCAAATATCGAGGTAGCGAGGAATGAAAGTGGTAGAGAGTGAGAAGTCGGGTTCTTCGCTGCCACCGAGGAAAAGTGATGGCGCGGCATCTTCAGGGTGATATGAGAGCCAGATGATAGATACACTGCTGCGAACGTTGGGGCTGGAGGGGAGAAGGAAATGACTATTCGCAGTCGATAGCGGAAGCAAGCATATCCGGGGGTTTGCTTCGTCCGTAGTCGAATCGCCCAGTTAATACAAAGCAAGGCCCCCAGCGGGACGCTGTGCCTATAGAGAAAAGGCAGATGTTGAGATAGTGATGCGCTGCAGAAAAGCGCCGCGTTGGGGCTGATGTACTAGAAGTTAAAGCTACTTGAAACTAGCAAGAGAGAATCCCTCTTGGAAAAGAAGAATAAAGCTGAGAAAAAAAAACAAGCTGCAACAAGACAGAAAATGTGTCGAACCAGGATGGAAAGAATGTCGCTGTAGAACAATGCAAAAGTTGGGCGGAAAAGAGTGAAGAGATTTCGAGGGGACGCGAAATGTCGTGAAGAAAGACTCGATTTGGCGTAGAAGTGGAAGACAAAGAAAGGAAGGGACGACAAAAAGATTTGCAGGTAATAATCCCAACCACAAAGCGAAATATTTTTTTAAATCCGTCAACTATTCAGTGCGACGTCGAAGATTAAACGCCCGCCTTCACTGTTGGCTGGTCTTTGTCTCTCGTTTTTTTGCCGCTCTGCATACATCAACACGACAACAACGCAAGTTGAGCCATTGTGTTGCCCAAGCTCAAGAGCATTGCCATGGCAACGGGCTCAGAAGACAACGTACGGTCTAATGTTTTTAATGTTTTCTGTCGTGCAGAGCCACATTTTGTGGAGACGTTTTACGGGAGACCCCGGATTAGGGTTCAGCCGCCAGACGTGTGGCCGCGGTGTGTGACAATGGCTTTGTGGATGGACAGGTCTCCTTGATCAAGAGCCCTCGCCCTCACCGCCTTGCTTGCTATGCTATGTAGTGTATTCTCCGAGCCGAAGGTGTTGACGGGGGTTCGATTCGGCCAATAAAGTAATGTGCTGCTGCCCATCTTCAAGCGAGGAAGAAACGCTCACGAAAGTCTGCGCGGGACACAACTTACATCTCTATCGAGTCATGTATCTATGGATACAACCTTCCTTACTGCCTGCTAATCTTGAAACTGATTCCGAGACAACGCCACATAACCAGTCATCGAGACCACTATCTGCCCTTGATACTACAATCAACCTTGCTATTCGGTATCTGTACATCTATATACGATAGTGAGGTAGTACATGATGTTCGGAGTCTTGTCAATCATGGAGTGGCGCAAGTGAGAGCAGAACGATCTAACTGGGGTTGTGTTTTTGAGGTCCAGAATTTCTTTTGGATATTTTGATGTTCTGCAACAAAAAACCTAGACTTGGATGGAAGTTGAGTAAGCTGAGCTCTACAAGTCTTAGTTATGAAAAGATCTCGTTGCTCATGTACACAAAGCTTAGATGGAAAGTCATTAGGTATCAACTTTGCAACTTTTAACTGCCGTAACTATACATTGTGCCCCTATCACTATCGCTAGCGCCCCCATACATCACTTGGATCACGCAATTTTGTAACCAAGTAGTCATTGGTTAACGGATAAATATTTGAAGCCCTCCGCTCGGCAAGCCGCATAGTTTATGTGCGTTTGGGCTGGTGCACTATTCCCCTTCATCTCTTTTGCAGGGCCTTGTCAGTCGAGACATGTGAACCATCCTTCTCCACCCAGCGCCTTTCACAATCCGGCGGGGCGTCATGATCCAAGCGGATGTGGTACCTGTCTAAGTCTCCGTGCTCCGACCCTGCCGCGGGGGCTCTGCCCATGCTAACCCGGTTCTGCTTTCCGGCCGTAGCTTTCTATGTTACTGCGCCTCCAGCTTTCGCCCTGCCCTGCCTGTGCTTTTTGATTATCCATCAATCACAGCTGGGAAACAGCGCTTGGGCCATCTTGATAGTACTATCAGAGTTCACAACGGATTGGGCCAGGCTGTTTCTTGGGGTGTGGCTTTTTGATTTGGTCTGCCTGGTGATTTCCCGGGACGTTTCTGTTCTCAGGGACCCACTTTGAGCGGAGTGGGGCTTGACTTGACTATGTTTAACGTCTACCAAAATCACTAAGATCAAACGACGCCGGATTGGTTACCGGACGGAAATTTAAAGTCCTCCGCTCGACACGCCGCATAGTTTCTGTGTGTTCGGGATGGCGCACCATCCCCAAGCCCCGAAGAACCAGTGGTCCACACTCCGCTATGAGCAGCAAGAAACACAAGTACAAAAGAAAAAGAAAAGAAAAAAAAACATTTTCCCCAAATAAACCCTAACCCCCACAAAGAGTTGACCATCCCCACCAACATTCGTTCGACCGAGAAACGTGGCCAGACACAAAGTTGACCATCACAACCAGCGTGGCATGGGAAAACCCGAGTCGTTGAGCGGGTGAAAAACCATACCAGGTGAGCCTCCGGAGGCTAGGAGCGTATCCTTCCGCTTTTCGAAGTGGCCGCCGCACCGAACCATGGCTGAGGCCCGATGTAGTCCCCGAGTGCCACAGCAGGACAAAGGAAAGACAAAGGAAAAGGAAAAGACGAAGGTGGACTGTCTGAACCTTCAAAGGGACAGTCCCGAGTTGCGAAGATGGATCCACGAGTTGTTGGGTGTGGCGGCGATGAAGGGCCGGCGATCGCGAGGAGGGTGTCGTGAAAAGGGGGCGAGTCGACGGCGAGGAAATCCCTCAAAGTTGGGAGAAAGCGGACTCTGGCTTCGCAGCTCGTTGTCATGTTGAAGAGACGAGAATGGCAGCAGCATTGGGATCGTGTTGCTGTCCTCATGAGACCCTCAGCATAGGCTCGAGGGGGGGGGGAGGCCGACCTCAAAGGTACCCCCCCGAGGGTTGTAGGAGGGAAGGTTGGGGGCAGTGGGGCCGGCTTGACTTGACTTGACTTGACTTGACTATATTTATCGTCTACCAAAATCACTAAGATCACACGACGCCGGATTGGTTACCGGACGGAAGTTTAAAGTCCTCCGCTCGACACGCCCATCGTTTCTGTGTGTTCGGGATGGCGCACCATCCCCAAGCCCCGAAGAACCAGTGGTCCACACTCCGCTATGAGCAAAAGAAAACAAGTAAAAAAAAAAAAAAAAAAAAAAAAAAAAAAAAAAAAAAAGGGAATAGCAAAGAAAATGAAAGAACACAAAACACGCAGAAACACAGCAAAAAACAAAACCACTCTCATCACCTCCCCCCGCTCCCCCTCGCTCGTTCATCCTCTGAAATTGTTGCGCCCGTTGATGGGGTCGCCTCTCTCGGTGCGTGCGCTCTGTAATGGCGCCATTTCACCTCCAATCTCTTTGCAAGATACTTGCATGAGCTGTTTTTGCGGAGTAGCTTTTTGACAAAGTTCTTCCGCAGTCGTCGCTTGTTGCTCACACAGGACCAAGGGTGGAAGGGTTCCTTTGGCTGCTGGCAAAGCGGGCAGTTCTTCTCGGCCTCTGTGTGGTCGAACCGGTCATGATACTCCGCGAAGTCGCCATGGCCCGCTCGGGCAGTCAGGATGCGAGCGATGGTGGATCTGTGTTGGCCCTTAAGCCAGTCAACCTTGTAGGCGTTTGTCGACTCGAAGCGAGCCCCAATGTGGCTTCTAGGCTCGCAACTCTCGGTCCACGCCTTGAACTCGGCGTTCAGCTGCAACTTCTTCCATCTGCGTGCTGACGCAAGGGACATGCCTCCAGGCCTGACAAGCAGGACCTCGCTCTCACATCCTCTCTTTGCCAGCCCGTCGACGAGCTCGTTTCCAGGGACGTTGGTGTGGCCCGGGACCCATCTAACAGCGCCAACCGCTGCATCCAGTGACAAGTGCTCGGTGCCTCCCTTCCAGTCGTGAAGCAACCGGCGGATCTCATCAACCTCTCCTTGGGATGTGCCATTCTTTTTGGATCTGCAGGCGATGCGTTGCGCTACGCCCAGGTTATCGAGGCACAGGTACAGGCTACCCGCCTCCGGAGGAGCATTTTCGACAACTGCTCGGACCGCGTTGACGGCAGCGACAGCCTCGGCATCCGCAACTTCTCGCAGGGTACCACAGGACCCAAACCCTTCGCAAAGCTTGGTGCCTCCGCAGAAGATCGCCCAGCCTGCTCCTGTTCTGCCGTTCTCGTCGCGCGAGCCATCTGAGTAGGCCCATACAGTGTTTGGGTTTGACTCGGCGACTTCTCTTTGGTGCTGCTCAGCAGCCTCCTCTTTGTCCAGCTGCGGGGGCAGGGGCTCCGGTGGGCCCTTCTCTTCTGGAAGAAGTTTCTCGGACTCGTGTATAGGATTCGGAAGCATCTTCTTGTACTCGTCTATGTGACCACCTAGCTCTGTGATGTACAAAGGGTGGTAGTTGTCTACCGTAGACGCGCGGATGGCAGCAGCCCTCTCATAGTCTCTGAGCAGCATCTCCATGGTCGGCACCGCGGAAAAGATGTGCAGTAGCTTGATGGGCGTCGTGCAATAGACTGGCAGGGCAGCTCTAAGGGCAGCTCTCAGTGCCAGTTCCAATCTCTGAGTCCCTCTGGTTTTATGCATGAAGGGAGACCACGTGGATGACGCATATGTCAGTTGCGGGAGCACGCAGCTCCTCACCACATGTAGCAGGCTCTTCACCGGGGTGCCATGGTACACTCCAGCAAGTGCGCGAAGGGCGTTGGTAGTTCTCTTGGCCTTGGCCGTGACCTGTTTTGCGTGCTCCGCGAAGTTGAAAGCAGAGTCCCACCACACGCCAAGCCATCTCAAGGACTTTGACGGCTTCAGGATGTTGCCATTCGGAAGCTCGACGGTGTTCTTGGCTGAGCAGCCACCAGGCCGACAGTGTAGCAGTCCTGTCTTGTCCCAGTCTAGCTCGAGTTCGTTTTCTCTGCACCACCTATCGACCTTGGACAGAAGTTCGGTGATAGAGAGATTGTTTGTCTTTGCATTTCTTGACGATACCGCGAGCAGGCCGTCATCTGCGTATCCAAGTCCCATGCACGTGCTGTGCAAGTCCGCCATATATAGCATGTAGAGGATGGGGGACACCGGGGAGCCTTGAGGCAGACTGCCTCCTACTTTCCTAGTGACCGCTTCCCCTCCTTCTATGGACAGAGAGACCTCTCGCCCGGTCAGGAAAGATTCGACCCACCTGATCAGCTTCGTTGGCCACCCTTGCTGCCTGAGCCGGCGGACCATTTGTCTTCGCTTCACGGCGTCAAACGCACCCTTAATGTCGTATGTGGCGAAAGTGGTTGTCTCTTTGTACCTTGACCTCCCTTTTATCTTGTCCGCCAGAGCTAGTGTCAGGTCCGCAGCCGCGCGCCGTGGCACTGCGCTAGCGTAGGCGCGGGGGATGATCTTGAGTTCAACTGCTTGGACCGCCAGGCGACGTGCCACCAGTCTTTCCAGACCCTTTCCCAACGTCGAGAGGAGTGAGATGAGCCTGTAGCTTCTTGGGAGCGATTTATCTCGCCCTGGTTTCGGGATGACTACCAGAACGGCTGTCTTGAAGGATTTCGGATGCCAACCAACCTCCAGACAGTCTCGGAACAGTGCCGTCAAGTGTGGACCCAGAACTTTCCATGCGGTCTTCCAGGCGCTGTTAGGGATGCCGTCTGTACCTGGCGCTGTGTTGCCCGGTCGGAAGAGCGCGGTGCGGACTTCCTCTTCGGTCACTTCACCAAGTTCTCGTGCTGCCCTATCTCGTCGGTTGCTCAAGTTTTCGGTTGCTTCTTCTTCTAACTCTTCGGCTTGTGTATGAGTGTCTAGGAGGAGCAGCGCCTTTTCGGTTGTCGTGGACGCCGTTCTGCTCCCTGAAGCCAGAGGAGGCATGCTGTACGTGGCCGCAGCCCGCGTCCATCTCAGTGCCTTGAAGACGTCACCCGGTTCCTGGATGGCCTCGATGTTCCGCTTCCACATTTCCTTCTTGGCCTTGCGCACTTCTGCGTGGAAAATCTTACGCTTGGCCTTGTACAGCTCGAACACATCGTTTCCCCGGTGTGCCAGCCACGCAACTTTCGCTCGGCGTAACTCTCGGACTGCAGAGTCACAGTCACTGTTCCACCATCGTTTTCCAGTCCCCTTGCCAACAGTCTTGGGGGTGGACCTATCCAGAGCCCGGGTCATAGCTTCTCCGATCCTCCTGGCTCCTAGGTCGATCTCCTCTGGAGTTGTCATTTGATGTATTGAGAGGCCAGCGGCTTCTTCTGCGCACAGCTTCAGAAACCTTTCTTTGTCCATCTGGTCCATCTTGTACCTTGCCGTGCGACCGGATCTTTGAGCGGGGGCTCCAGTGACCGTCGTGATCAACACCTCATGGTCGCTCCCGCAGTCGAGATCACTGCGTACTTCCGTGGTGCAGAGGTGTCCTGTGTTGAGCTCCACCGTGGCGAATGACAAGTCTATCACCGAGGGGGATGCTGGGTTGGCATGACAGGTTGCGATGTCTGGGACGTTCAAGAGGACGGCCCCCGACTCCTCAACCCAATCTACCAGTTTGTCACTGTCGGAGGACTCGTTGGATTCACTATCCCACATGGGTGAGTGTGTGTTCCAGTCTCCGCACAGTATTGCTTTCTGCCCCCGCACGATTTCCTGTGTTTTAGCGGCGGCTATCCAGCGTTGATCGTCTCCCGGGTTTGGGTTGTATATGTTGGCAATCATGGTCCCTTGGCTCAGGCGCACAATCACCATGTCACGATGTCCCATGTTGTCGGCTGTCGTGACTTGCTCTGAGACTAGGTCCTTTCGGACGTACGTCATCGTTCTTGGACGCTCTACCCACTTCGCGCATGGTGCATAGGTGCGGTAGTATCCAACGTAAACCGTCTTCGCTTCTGCTAAATCTCTCCCAATGTATGGTTCTTGGACGCAAACTATGTCCGCTTTTACTGCTATTGCCGTCTGAATGGCGGCAATGTGGTTGTTGTAACCACGATGAGCATTGAACTGAAATATTTTCAGCCCGTTGATTCCTTGTGTGTTTGTACTATACATTAGTTATCACTGGGCTTGGGTCGATTGGCGGTCCGCTTGCTAGTGCGGATTGGCTTGGGGGCACTACTGGGCTCTCTTGAGGCGCGCGTCCTTGGCGTGTCCTGCTCCGAACCCTGTGTCTCCACGTCTGGGGCCTCCGGGGCTGGGAGGTGGGGCTGGGCGGCCGGAGGCTCCTGGGAAGTCAGGTCCTCTACCGCCACGCTAGTCTCCTGTCTCGCGGCTGGTGGGTCTGTTAAGGTTTCTAGCTCTGTGATTCCCTGAGATCTGGGGATTTTCCCGCACTTTTCATTGCGGACTCCCACGTACTTCTCCTGCTGCGCTGTGCGGGTTTCTCGCTTCTCCTGCGCGCTAAGGTTTCTGTTTCGGAGAGGGCATTCCGGGTCGTCTGCCGGGTGTGGGCCTCGGCAAATTATGCACTTAGACACGCATTCGTGTGGCACGGTGCAGCAAGTGGGGTGTTCATCGCTTGCGTGTTCGCTAGAGCCGCAGTGTCTGCACAGCTGGGCTCTCGCGCAGAGCTTCTCATTGTGCCAAGCATAGCACTTGGTGCACTGCTTGTGCGCCTTGGGCCTCTCTAGCAGAAGGCGGGTGAGAATAAGTCTGGATCCCATCCTAATTTGTCTAGGGACCTTTGTACCCTCGGCTGGGATTTTGACCACGAAGGTCGCTTCGTTGCCCTTGTAGCTTGGGCTGACGTGTTCGGGGGTGGCTTTGGTGGCCGCCTCGAAGCACTCCGCAATCATGTCGGGTGTGACTTCAGCGCTACCAGCACTGCCCAGGCTGATGTATCTGTTTACAGGCCCAACTATGTAGGCGTCACACACGGACGCCTTGTCGATAGTAGTGCCGGGACCGAACCATTCCTTAATGGCTTCTGACTGCTCCAGGAGTGCAGTGCGGCCCTCCGCGTTGCGCGGCTTTAGGGCAAAGCCAGTCCTAATGTGATAGGCGCCAAGTAGCGCCCCTTTGATGCTGTCACTCAGTGCGCGCAGCTGGTTCGTTACAATGAAGCTGTCTGCTTCACGTTTGTCGGATCCGCTGACCAAGCGGACGAAGATTCGGTCATCCTGGCGCGCTTCCGGCTTGGAGACGCGTTTCTCAGGGCTGGGGGTTTCGGAGCTTTTGGCGGCAGCTCTCTTTCTCTTCTTCTGTCTCTTGCTAGAGACGGCCTCCCACTCACCCGACTGCTTGGGCTCGTTGGAGGGTTGGCCACCTTGCTGGGCAGCCTTCGTAGTAGCGGGTTGGGCTACTGCGTTGCCGGCAACTCCTGCATACGTTGCCTTCGGTTCGGGCGCCTCTTGTCGCGTCGGGGGGGCCCGCTGGTCGGCCGGCTTCGTCTTCTGAGCCTGGGTAGATCCGGCCTTCGTCTTGTTGGTGTCATTTGTCGTCTCAGTCCGGGTGGCGGTGGCGTCAGCGGGGGGCGACCCGTTGAGAAGGGTGACCATGAGTGTGGCGGTCATGGTCTCGATGGTGTTCAGTGTTGTGTCGATCGCGGACGCGTTCAGTTCGTCCTTGTACTCCGCGCATTTGGCTTCGAATGCCTCTAGCAGCGGGAGTATAAGATCCTCGACGACTTTTCGTCGACTTTCAAGCATACGGCTTTGCTTCTCGAAAGCCTGCCTCTGTTGGCTAGACATCTTCGCGTCGATGTCGCCGTCGTTGTTGTCTTCGTTTGTGTGGTGAGTTCGAGGGTTGCTTAGGGTTACCTCCTTTTCCTGGAGTTGTAGGAGGGAAGTTTTTTTTTGCAGTGGGGCCGGTCCGACCCCACTTCCTTTATGTGACCGAACATTTGCTGTATCCGTCATCAATAAAAGAAGGTCGCGTGGCCCAAGGGCAAGGCGTTTGACTACGAATCAAAAGATTGTGGGTTCGAATCCCATCGTGATCATCAATTTTCGGGCCCTTCCGAGGGTTCGGTGAACGGAGGTGCCAAGTTCTCCGGAAGCCCGTCGTGAAGGCGGCCGAAGTTGTCTTCTCATTTTCATTGCGAAGTAAATTTTTTTTTTTTCTTTTCTTTTTCGCTGTCCCCGGCAGTCGCTCCACTTTTCCCAGACCCAAAAACGAAAAAAATGGAATAAAAGTGGAGCCGGATCCCGTGTGCCCGGAAGGGTTCAAACAGAACAACCGTTGTTTGAGTATCTCCGATACGGGGAATCGAACCCCGGCCTTCTCGGTGAGAGCGAGATATCCTAGCCCCTAGACCATATCGGATTGTACTGGTGGTTGTTGGGGGTAGAGAGCTCGTCAGGCCTCAAATGGGCTGGCGAAAAAAAAGGAAAAAAAAAAAAACAAGGATACAGAAGGCGGTCATTTTGCTGTGGGACAGTAGTATATCAACATTAACCAACTACCGAAAACAGGGCGAAAAGCGCCGGGTGATACGGTTCATCGCGGCTTTCTTACGCTCTAATCGGACATGGAATTCCGCAAAGCCGTCATGGTCTATGTGAGCAGCAAAGATGGCTCTGGGCCTGCCGGGGATTAAATGGGGCCATCTCGTTATCGAGCTTTAGATTTGTGTGGGTCGTTTGGTCTGTCAAACCTCAATTCACATTGACTCGGCGGGGGTCTCGGCATCTGAAACCTTTGACGAGGACCGGCTCTCGTTGAACCCGGCGGAATGCTTGATGACAGCACCGATGACAGGGTATCTTGCACTAGTGCCTTCAGATCATAGGGTCTGGGTGGCTGGCTTACAGTCTTGACTTGAGTGTATTTGACATCTAGTTGCACAAATTAATGAAATCAAACGACGGGGTGGCGAGCCGTGAGGGCGGAGGAATTTTATGACCGGATGTCACTCCGAATATCAACAATCACCGGGCAAGATGGCCGAGCGGTCTAAGGCGCTGTGTTCAGGTTAACTCCTCCGGAAGACCTTCGCAGTGGAGCAATCCGCGCGAGTTCGAATCTCGTTCTTGTCAACATCTCTTTTTGCCACCGCCTCTCTCCGGGAGAGAGGTGGGAGCGGATGATGATGGGTTTTCTCTTTATTTTTATTTTTATTTTTATTTTTATTTTTATTTTTTTTGCGGCGTTCGTTTGGGGGCTGCCGGGCGCGGCTGGGCCGATGTTGGGCCGATGTTGGCGTAGTTGTTTTCGAGGTGAAGTGCTTCATGTTTGACAGGCCCGAGAGCCCGTGTTCGCCTCACGGCGGGTCGTGTAATGCTCTCCATGTAGTTTAATCACGTCAAATACAGCCAAGCCAAACTGTTCGCGCCAGTGGCAAAGCAAGCCGAACGCCGTTCTACTGCACTATCGCCAATTTGAAGTGGTCCAGTCCTCATTGAAACTGGCGGTGTGGAATCTACCTGCCGGGTATTTGGCCACCGTCACCAACGCCGTCTGTCACTGGCAGTTTGAGACTTGATTTCCCACGAATTCATGATATCACTGCTTCGAATCTAGCTGGTTTGATATTAGCCGCTCTGGAATGTTGGAAAACAAGCGCGGGTGGCGTATAGTTCGATGGCCTTTCTTGATATGGCCCGGACTAGCGCCGTGGAACTTGACGTCAAGCACACTTTCACGATGCCGAAATTGACAAAAAAGGCTGTGGCAACAGAAGTTCCCGGCTCAAAGCAAAGAGGAAAGCTTTTCGAAGACCGAATCTCCCACGTAACCAAAAACCTATAAAGAGCCGTTGAATCCGCTGTCTCGGAGGTGGCTTTCTAACACCACTCTTCCTCAAAACAACCCCAGTTTCATGGATTACATTGACACAACGTCTCGTCTTTTTCTAACTTGCTCACTTTTGATATCCCATTATTTTCCACCTCTACGTTCCCAACATGTCTTCTTCTATTACAACTGGCATCAAGAGCGCCATTTCTGGCACATTCGACGGACTTCATGTCCTCCGCGCGGCGTCGCAAGACGCGTATTCTTGGGTGCGTTTTGGCGCAATAAAGACGGTTAGCAGCGTGGCAGTGGCTGATATCGCTGAGGCTGACAAAATCTTTGTGCTGGTGCCGGACCGACTCGACCAGCATGAGAGTCTCCGCGGTCTAGCGTCCATCGCCCGCGCTACTGTCCCGTCTGGACACAGCGCCCTAGTTACCCAGGTTAGATGCACAAACTTTACCACCCTTTCAGCCCAAGATCGTGGCATCCTTGGCCTGGACGACAACGAAGAATTCGACAAGCTTGATTTCGTGGCGATCGGTGATGTCACGCTTGAGCTTGTCCAAGGGCTCCAGCGCATTATTGGGGCCAACCCCCGAGCCGAGATCGCCCTGCTCAGTCAGGGAACAGGGGCGACAGCGGTGTCGGGTCTGTCGTGTGGGCCAGCGCCGATTCAGTTCACGGAGCCTGGACATGAGATGGCGGCGCCGCTGATAGATCAGCAGGTGTTCCGGCGCCATGGTAAGTCTTTCGGGATGATGAGATAATGTGCGACTTCTTCTTGCTAACTACGTCTTGCTGTAGTTTTTGCCGATGTCCGGTTCAGTGACCGAAGCCACGATGCGAGTGCTCCGTGGAACACTGGTTCTGCTTCTGGTAGCGGCCGCATGGTCCGCCCGTCGCTCGCGATCTGCATGGCCAATGTCGACCGCACTCTATCCATCTGCAACTCCGGCGACGCGTTTTGCGACTCTGGACGTACACTGGATGTGACCCGCGGCTACTTTGGCGACAGCACAATCACGTCGGCGGTCTCGGGCTTTGTTCAAGACCGCCTATTTGGCCCCCGGCTGGCTACCGACAACACATCGACGCCGGTTCCTGCAGCATTTCTTGAGGATCGACCTCATGTGGATGACAACAGATTCTTGGGGCTCAATGGATCTGCGGGATCCAAAGTACGTCGCAGCGGGAACTTGGCGGGAAACTTGGGGGATGAGACCAGCCGGGAGTCTGCGCACCACAGACCCACAGTCACCGCGATGGCTACACGACCATCTTACCCCCGGACAACGTGGAAGAACCCAGAGTTCTTCACGGTATCGAAGGGTCCAAGCGGGGCTGTGGAGGCAAAGAGCGAGGAAACTTCGCTACCGACGTCGCTGGCATTCCCGGGCTATTTCACGAACTCGTCAACGCCACTAAGCGATTCAATCGCGATGACGGTGATGTCCCCCGGGCCTTCGGGTGATATCCGAGGGACTCTTGTGCCCCTGGCAAGCGCGGTACCTGTGCCTCTGAATCCGACTTCCGTCCTCTTACTGGCCTCCTTTTCCACTAGCCCGGGAACAGGTTCAGTTCCAGCTAGAACGCTGTCGCCCTAATAGAAGGGGTGTAGTTTGAGGTTAGGATAGAGCTCGCTTCTATATACTGTAGATTAGTCACGTTCAATAAAGTCACGCCAAGTCAGGTGTATGGTGGGTGACCACAATGACCGCATGCGGATCTTTGGTGTAGTATGTTGTTGAACTTTTGGCTGTCTGTGATGTGAGGTTACACGTACGTAAAACAGGAGAGTGTAATTGATATCTGAGTAACACGGAAGACTTTCAAGACGACGATATCATTCCCGAGATTTGAAGAAGCAATTCGAAGCAGCTACTGTCCATTCATGAAACAAAAGCGTATTACGACATTTGACTCTCATGTAGTCTTTGCTTTGGAATTGTAATCATGGGGCAGTAATTAGCCTGGTGCCAAATGCTTGGGACTGTAGAAATTTTGGGGAGAGATTCTAGTATGCATAGGAAGGGCTTCGATGAGAAATAAGATATACCAGCCGGACGAATGATGGGCGGACGACTGTAGGCTTTTGGCGGTTTAGGTAATGGTTTCTAGCATGCGCAGGGAGGGATGTGGTGAATGAAGAGAAAGATCTAGTTTCGGACGAATGACGGGCGGACGACTGGACATCATTATAAGAACAAACTTGGATATTTGAGTGGAGAGCTACAGAAATGGCAAGGTTCTGTGCAGTCTAAACGTTGCAGGCTTCTAGAATCACATCAAGGAATGTACGGCGCAGATATCCTGAGACAAGATGGTTCATCGCAGATATAAATATTGGGCTGCATACAAAATCGGAGCGACGCACCAAGCGCGACTACAGAAGCAGCCAAACTAGAATTATCGCGCTTGTGGAATATGCGCTTGCGCTAGAACATAAAGCAAACATGGACTTCTTTTCAAAGGACCTTGCTTGTTCGCTCGATCTCATAGAAGACTCTAACGTGGCACAGATAGATGAAGACAGACACCTTCAGGTATTTACCTACGTAGTGCTGGCAACGAAAGACAGGCAAATCGAAAGCACACATACGTAGTGTGGCCTGGGCCAACGGCTCATGGGGGCGTAACATCATGGGATGTCTGGCATGTAATGTAGGAGGGACACTTGCACATACGAGACTGCAAACTAATAATAGGGTTCAGTGTCAAGTACACGCGATCTCGGCTAATATTGGTCGCTTATTCCTTGTGGGCTGTAGACACATAGAACTCTTGTTCCCTGGTACACAATTACGGGCTTGTCGTCTCCATCGATCTGGATCTTTACTTGTTAGCGTGGTCAATGCTCTTCTCTGGCAATGCCAGCTAGCATATGATGTGTGACGCCATGGATCATTGCACAGACACGCATCGGCGGACACCGAACTGGAACCCAAATGGTACGGCGAGGGGTGGGTTGAGGTCTTGGGCTAAGACACAGGTAGAGCTCTCTCAGAATAATCTAGTTGCCAACAAGATCTGATCAGAATAAGGGCATACAAGGGCCTTTCTTCATCGCCAGATGGTGTCGTGTTCATCGTACTTCCTCACTGCCAAGACCACGATAGATCTTGGGGGAAGAACCCGAAGATGGCAGGACACCACCCAGAACCCGAGATATTGACGGTGCTTGAAAGTCGAGTTGATGGTATATATAGTTGGCCATGTCCTCTTCATCAACAGCACATCTGACTCTTCCATCCACCACTCACTTGTGCATTTGCATCTGCATCTTTCATTTTCGCTCATTCTTTCTTCTGCATCTCTTGCATTCATTAGCATCAACATACAAAGCACTTTATATTCAGTTACATCTTGTTCTTCCAACCACCAAAATGCAGTTGATTCACGCTCTTGCTGCTGCTGCCGTTGCTTCCGAGGCCGTCATGGCCCGCCAAGATGGTTTTGACAGTCTTCTAGTTGATGATGACAAGACGGAGACCACCAACATGAAATATCCCCTGAACCCCTGGGCCTTGTTTGGCAAACCCTCATCGAATGCCCACCGTCGCGTCGCATACTTTGACTACGAGGGTCACGTTGTCATCAACGGCGACGAGCTTTATGGGAGCAAGGTCAACATGGATGCTGCTATTGTGCGCCCTGGTCAAGAGGCTCGCTCTATTTCTGTCCAGAGTAACGAGTACAGCCTGTGGACTGGTGGAGAGATCAAGTACTACTGGTACGACAAGGCGAGCGAAAAGCTGCGGAGCGAAATGTTCAATGAGGCTATTCGCATCTGGAAGGCTAAGCTGCCCTGGCTGCGGTTCACCAACGAGGGCTACAGAATTGGTAGCGGTCCTCTTGGGCCTGTGGTGGTCCAGAGTGTTGAAGGAAACCTGACCACTAGCAGCTTTGGCCACACTACCAACCCCGAAGCTAACTATTTACTTCTGGGCGCAACCGAGGCTGTTCGTGACTATGTTCACCAGATTGGCCATCGTAAGAGTCTTCTTCCGCCTGCCCTTGATCTAACAATATGTCTGCTAAACCCTAGTGCTAACCATAACCTCCAACAACAGTTCTGGGTCTTGCTCACGAGCACCAGCGCCCCGATAGAAACCAGCACCTTGGCCTGTTCTGCGACCGCATCCGTTGCACCAAAAAGTTCGACCCCATGACCAAGCAGTATCTGGAATGTGAGCCTGCAAACTGTGAAGCCGACACCTGCACTGGCTACGGCTGCAACTTTGTTCCCTTTGACCTTGGCGGTATGAAGATGGAGGCCCTAGGCGAGTACGATGTCAACTCTGTTATGCACATTGACCTCGCCGCCTATGGATCTCCTCTTGTCGAGGGCAACCCCCTGGAGCCCAAAGATGGAGTCGTGTTCCCTCCGTTGTCCGTTTACCCCTCGGTTGTTGATGCCCAGCGTGTCTGCAACCTGTACCCCGAGAGCTGCACGAGTGTCTGCGGTAACGGCATCGTTGAGGCCGACGAGGAGTGTGACGATGGAAACAACGACGACAACGACAGCTGCACGGTTGAGTGTAAGCTCAGAACGGCCCAGGTTGAGAAGAGGGACGATGATGATGAGAAGGAAGTGAAGGATAAGAAAATCACGGAGTCCGAGGGAAAGAACTCTGACAGAAAGAACAAGGAAAGGGACTTCGAGGACGATGAGGAGGAGCCTGTCACGTGCATTGACCAGTGCAAGCCCTGGCCTGGCATGAACAAGTGCCACCAAAGTACTAGTTGCATTGGGATCTTCAAGGGCGCTGATCATATTGGATACCGCTGCGTTTGCGCCGCTGGCTTCAGAACTGATGGGCTTGACCCCGAGGTTGCTATTCGTCTTCCTTGGGAGGGCCAGTCCTTCCGTGTCTTTGTCGAGCCTGGTGTTGAGTGCAACACTAGATGCAATGATAACTGGTGCGACGAGGTCCCTCGGCTGGATCACTGCTACGAGTAACTACACAAAGAATACCATTAGTGATTCTCTTGTGGCAGTCCGAGATTCAAGGTGTGAGTTTGCATCAATGTTATAACACTTGTTGAGTGAGATTGTGAGTGAAGTTTCAGGTTTTCAAATGGCTACTGGCCCATGGGGAGCCCATATGCTTGTGGTAACTTGTAGGTGCGGAAAATTAGACATAGATATAGACGTAGATATAGACGTAGGTATAGACATAGACAAATGAGTCTTCTCTTCTTCAAGCATTCCTTCACTAGTCCATGGCTACTCCGGTTAGCCTTTCTCCCGTTGAAAGCAACTTGTTGATGACAAACCTTTGTTTCACCTTCTTCCACCTTCACCAGCTAGCTGTCCTTGCTTAGACACAGTGTAATGTTGCTGTTGTCTATCTTAACGTCGTGTGCCAGGACACCACGGAATCTTCCAGGTTCCTTATGAAGAGAAACACCGTCCCTCCCCTCCACATACGACCATAGCTTGTAGAAAGCACGGGATCCCGTCCGCTCTCCCTTAGTTAACCTACAAAGCGCTGGACTAGTACTACGGTGGGTGACCACGTGGGAATCCCCAGTGTTGTATGTTTTTTTTATATGATTATATCGTGAGTCTGCTTAGTGTGAAGGTGAGGTGGAAGTTGTTTTTGCTCCCGCCCAAGTGAATGTTTTCCTCATAAATGATTTTTTGACCGCAATATTCCACATACGACCATAGCCTGCGGAAAATACGGGGTCCCGTCTGCTCCCCCTTAGTCAAGCCGCAGAGCGCCGAACCAGTAGTATGGTGGGTGACCACATGCGAATCCTCGGTGTTGTATGTATTTTTGCCGGAATTTACGGACCGTGTTTTTGTGGGGCACGGGCCGGACCCGTGCCTCCAAGAGCCGGGATACCAGCACCCAAATTCAGCAATCATCGGGCAAGATGGCCGAGCGGTCTAAGGCGCTGTGTTCAGGTTGATTCCTCCGGAAAAAGATACCTTCGCAGTGGAGCAATCCGCGCGAGTTCGAATCTCGTTCTTGTCAACATACATTTTTAGAATCATGATCTTTTTTTGTGCCTCAATTTTGCGAAACGAGGCACATTTTTATTTCGTGGTTCAATATTGGGATTTATATATTCCCTCGCGAGTAGACAGGCTAACAAGGACAATGAAACCAGGTTCCATGCGAGTAATGAATAAAAAAAATAGAAAAAAAAGGACAATGAAACTAAGCCAGGATTTGGACAGTTCAATAAAGAATCTCAATTCAAGCCCCGATTTGTCTGGCACCGATGCTCGCTGGGGTGCTCAAGAGGAACAACTCTCAGGGATATTCCTAGAAACACAGAGAATTCGGCTCTGTAACTACTTGCACATCTAACGTTGACTGTGGATCTCAAATCGGGCTCCCATACAACTAACTACAATAACCCATGTCCACGCTTTGTTCAATCTGAAACCTGGTTATGGTTTCATCTTGGTTGTCATTACTGCTCATGCAAACAAGGGCATCCGTTAGGCTTTTTTTGGGGGCTCTTCCCAGTATTCTAAGCTTTTCTTGCTCTAAGAGACAGTACACTGAATGTCTATGAGTCTCCTGTAAATTCCCTAGTAGCAATGTGCATGGATAAGTCCTCCGCAGTCCAAGAACAGCTTAGAGTATACCCGACTCCTTGTACACGTACTCCCATCCTCAGCAATGGTTACCCTCCCTCGTCCCTAAGGCTAACTTCCCCCCTTGTAGAGTTCTAGCAAGAGTCAATCAAACCATGTTGAAACAAAGCCGTACGTCACTTTTCCCGGGAAGAAGACGAAAAGAGGCCTACAGCAAGGCTTTGCAGCATTATGCAGCGGCACAAGAAGCTGCTAAGCAGTCCACACGGAGAACGCCGCTGTGGCTGCGATTCAATGGCTCTGCATTCAAGAGCGGCCTCTTGTCTGGGCTGAGTCGATGGAGTCTCGCATACTCACACACACGCATGGGTGGCATGGAGCCGAGATCAAGAGAGATTACCACGAGAAGCCGCCGCGTTGCTCGCCCATCTACGCGCAAGACGAATCGGAAAAGCAGGCTACGTGCTCGGAAATAAAGCGAGTACATGCCGGGTCTGGGCTTCCATAGGCGTTTAGATGACGACACACGGTAGGGTTCCGAGCACTTATCCCTGGGGCCAGTGCTCCCATGGCCCATGGTTCCAAGCCGGCTTCTCTCAACCCTACAAATCCAACGGATGCACAGACTTCCTCATTTTCAAGACAATTCCTTGCCCCCCGGTCTTTGCCCGCTTCCGCGTCCCCCCATGTCTTATTTTTGACCTCTAACTGCCTATTTTAGCCATTTCTTTTTCCAAGTTCACGCTGGTCTTGACATGTTCTCGTCCTGTCTTGTCTCATGTTGTCTGATGGGTGGTTCTTTTGTTTCCTGGGGGGTGATTGTGTATTTATGATTTAGTTTCTCTTGTTCCCTCTTTTTTTTGGAATTCTTCTTCTTCGTTCTTTTCTTTCATCTCTAGTCTGTCTTGTTATCCTTTTTGTTGTATTCCATTCCATTCCTTTCACTTCAACCAGGCTGGTCCTCGGTTTGTTTATTCTATCTGTTTCTACTTTTTTTTGCATATCGTATCATTTTTCCTTTGACTGGCTCAAAGTGAGAATCATTTCCGAACACTTTCTTTTACTCGTCCATTCATTAGTTTTCTTTTGTTTTCTTTATTTCATCTCTTCTCATCCCCAATCACCATGTCTCTGCTGGGCAGTGCCAACCGGGTTGTGGTCAGAGATGACCTCAACACTGACGATAACTACGAAGACAACATCGACGCTACCACAAGCTCTGGTCTGCCCGAGTCTACTGGCGTCGCCAAAAATGTCGAAAATGCCGAAAAGGTTGAAGAGTCTTCCACCTCAACCACGACATCAGCGCCTATTGAAACGCCCGTGGAAACCCCTCTGCTCCAAAAAATAGCCACTCCTGCTTCAGAGCCCTCAGCTGCTTCTTCATCCTCATCAGCAGTACCCACCTCAGAGCCGACTGTCGAGCCCTCCAGAACCACGCCGCTGCCACTTTATCCCACGGCTCCTCTGCCCAAGTCAAAGCCGACAAACCTGTCTGACAATATCTACAACAACATCATCGTGCCTTCTACTCTATCAACCAGCTTCAGAAGCGCTGCTACCCCTGCCGCGTACCAGATCCCGACGAACCCTGTCTCTATTCCGCTGGCTGCCGTCACCGCTGGAACCACTCCGCTGTCGACTCCCACTATTGCGCCGTCTTCTTCGTCGTCAAGCAACGCCACTATGAAAGTGGCTATTCCTGTGGCTGCCGGAGTCGGCAGCTTTGTGGTGCTGGGCGGTCTTAGTCTGGCCATGTCCATGCGTTACCGCCGCGGCAAGTGGCCTTTTAAGAACAACGAGGCGTTTGTCGAGATGCGGGATGATCCGTTGAACACCGACGTGGAGAAGATTGATGCGGAGAAGAGACAGAAGGCGAAATGGGACCCCAGTCGGTCTAACGACCGCATCAGCCGCTTCATTCAAAGAGCGCTGTAACGGTGGTGGTTCTTGTACGGGCTCGCTAGGGCTCAGGGAGACGCGGTGTCGTTAATGTGTAGTCATTGTAACTTTAATGGTGTAGAATCAAAAAAGAAAATAATTAATGATAGAGCTTTGATGATTGGACAGAGTCTCGAGTTAAACGAATCCTGTGAAATGGGCACGAAGAGTAGTTGTCGTAATGGGTAGACTAGGGATGAAATACAAGGGTCAGATATCGACATTTCTGATTTGGAGGGGGACTGGCGAACATGATTTTCTTCTTTTTTTTTTTTTTTTTTTCAAATGTCTCATATACCTGGTGGGCTTGGCGTGTAGAAGAATTCTGGAATTCCCATTTGATTCGAATGTTCCTGGCATACATTTACATAGATATATCTCGCAGTTTCGTTGGGAATCTGATAGCTTCTAAGCTGTGATGTGATATGATGATCACTGCAGTCAAGTTATCCAAGATGTGCTAAAGCTTCTCTTATATAAGTCTATGTTGTACCTAGATGATAGTGCTTGGGTGTCAGTGCTTCATTCTGTCTGCCTATTCCACAAGGCAGTTTCAACTATTCGTCGTGATCCTTTGTCCAGGCCGGTCCCAGCTTGATATTGTTGCCTACCAGATATGAGGTCGTCGCCTGAATACGGTGCTCGGTTGGCTCCAGTAATACAGCCTCACCATCGCGCTCCTCATTTCACCAATTCGTCATTTCATTCTTTTCATCCACAAACAACAGACCAACGCCGGGCTCCAACATTGTCCAGGCAAACTCAGTCAGGTACCCGTATGCCTCACCAAAAATCGTCTAATAAAGAACGAGGTATGTCTACCCATTGATCTCTACCAGTCATGATCCTAGGCTTACATCATACAGATAAAAAGAAACGGCCTAAAAGTAACAAGGGCTCCAAGACAAGCCACAGAAAGACTAGCACTGGATCATCGTCCCGGAAAGATCATCGCCGGGAGGGCACACAGTCACTAAAGCCAAGTAGTGCCTTTGAGCAAGTTAAGCTAGCTTACCCCCAAAAAAGCAGAACGGTTCTCTGGATTTTGGAATACTTTAGCATGTTCACAAGCTCCAGAAATAAATCACACACAGCTTCACGATCTCAACATTTGTCAACTCACAGCAAAAGCAAAAGCAAGTCTTTGAAGACAGTTCCCACTGCTCACCCCACAAAGAATCGGTCACATCACCAGTCGCAAAGTGGTTGCTACGACTACTACCAACACGAAAACTACCCACACTCATATTCTCCTTTCTATCACACCCAAGGCGGCTATCAAGCCTGGTTGCCCCGGCCGACGTCAATTGACAGGCAGAACAAGCCAGAGCCACTGCCACTTTTTAACGCTTCGAATCTGCCCCGAAACTCTTTCCCAAACTCTTCCCTAGCCAGCAACATGGTTTCCGTAGACTTGAGCCACATTGAGATTTGGGGTCCCGACGACGTCAGCCAGAGGGACCTGATTGCTTTACTGTCTCTTGATCCAGATGCCCGCCAGACAATCGTGAGCGCCAGTGAAACCCCAGCGGGTGACCCAGAATCGGTGCTACAGGTCGAAGCCTGCGAGGCCTGTCAGGCAGATGGCCTGATCCAGTACAACACTAACCGACGGCCTACTGCCTGGGCTCGCTTTGACAACTTCATGCCAGCCCTGACACGGTGCTGTGATGCCCTGGTCTGCAAGACTTGTGTCCAGCGGTCGGTGAAGCAGGGCTTCCATCGTTTCAACTCCGATCACCACTGGACAGTGCTGGACCCCCCGGCCCTGGTCTTCAAGTGTCCTTTGAGGTGCAGGGCAAACAGAGACGAAGCGAGACAGTGCTACCGGTCTCGCGTGTTTGACGAAATTCTGGCTGATGATACGCCATATGACGGGATGAAGTCGTACGTCGACAGGTAAGAGAATCATTCCACATTACACACATGATGAGTCTTGGGCAGACCAAGCGCTGACTGATTTCTTATAGATGCAACCGTATAAAGCTCCTCCGTCGGTCCCTAAAGATGATCACTCCTCGTCTTACCAGCACCGAACTTAGCGAGATCAAGAGCTTCCACCAGCAGCTCGTCGATCTCGGATTCGCCCATGATCCAGAGCACCGTCGACTGGATGCCACGGTGCTAGACAAACATTCCGTCCTCGCCGCCGATGATGTAGAGCCGGTGAAAATCTACAAGTTCCGGCGCAACGGTCACCAGGTGCGCATGCCCATCTTGATGCGCTATCTCAAGCGGACCGAGACCCGGTCGTGCTGGATCTGCATGGACGAGATGCGGGACATGCACACGGGAGACGATTGGGAGGGCTGGAAGGAGATCTGGACCGCCCTCGGCAACGGCTCTGCGGCCTTCAAAGTCTTGAACTTCCCGCTTCGCCTACAGAAACTGTGCAAGCATCAGCTAGACTTTTGCAAGGACTGCCTGGCGCAGCACATCCAGGTCCAGAGCAGAGACAGGGCCAACAACGCCCTGGGGAACATCACTTGCCCGGGGCAAAACTGCGAGCGGACTCTGCGGCTCGCTGAAATCGAGTTATATGCTCCGCAAGAGGTTAGAACTCGGTATGTGGTTTTCCCTCTTCCTTTTAAGTGTTCTTTTCAGTCTACTAACACTCCATCAAACTCACAGCTACTACAACCTTCTTGCGCTGGCACGGGACAGCGACGATCCCAACTTCATGTGGTGCATCAGCGGCGCCTGCCAGCACGGCCAAATCCACCCCGCGCAGGCTACCGAAGTGCACTGCGCGCGGTGCAACCAGGCCATGTGCTTCCAGCACCGCGGGCCATGGCACCCCGGCCAGACCTGCGCCCAGTTTGACTCGGGCGTCGACAACGCCACCGGCGAGTGGCTAGAGACCAACACCAAGGCCTGTCCCCGATGCAACGCAGTCATCGAGAAGAACGGCGGATGCTACCACATGACATGTAGTGCCTGCCGCTACGAGTTCTGCTGGGACTGTCTTTGCGATTGGAGCGCTGCTGGCTGGGACTTGCAGCGTCATACCGTGCAGTGCCGCTTCCGCCAGGCTGGAATCAACCCTACGGAGGCAGTGGGTGGGTTGGACGTGGAGGCTGCAATTCGGGATGTTACTAACATCCGGAATGGGAATCCCCACGCCTTTGCTCACCACCCCCCTCCCGTTCAACCGCATTGGTAGTCTCATCTCGTCGTGCCGTCTGTCTCTCATCCCGTCTGTTGATCTGTCCCATATTGCCATTTGCATTTCAGCTTGATATTAAATGATCCCATATTATCAATAAAAGAAATACTGTCATGTGCCATGTAGCATTAACTCACCTAACTCCCGTTTCATTTGAACTGTTTTGCTTCACGCAATGCGCTCGGGAGATTTCCATAACATGGCTAGACAGATGCTAACCGCCTAGAACACTGTGGAGATCCTCGTTCTTTCTCTCAGTCCTCGCTGGCTGGATAGAGTAGACAAGGAAAACAGTACGAAGCAAAACTAACGAGATCATTCAACCCGCTCCAATTTTGATTTTAATTTTATTCTTTTACGTCTACCTACTGTTATTTCCCAGCAATACGACGGATTCAACCCGCTCCCTCGCTGCTCCACCCTTAGCAATAGCAGGGTTTTCCTGATACGTTTTCCGCCAACTTGAATTTTCATGCGGCTCAAGAACATGTCTACATCTTCAGCTTTCTTCAACTACCGCCTCAGTTCCATTGAATCTCAGATTAATTCTGCCACACCATGCATATCCACGAACCTACAAACGTCTGGACTGGCTTGTCATGTTCTTCCTGGAATTTTCATTTCCCTGTGTCACATTACTTTCCCCATGTAGCTTTGTGTCACCCCAGCCGGCTTTCTTTACCCTTTATCAAATCTTTGACGATAACGTTCAACATCGTTAACAGCCCTTATAGCGCAGTGGTAGCGCGTGTCACTCGTAATGACAAGGTCCTCGGTTCGACTCCGAGTGGGGGCATCACCTTGTATAAAACTCAAAGGGAGGGAGACTTGTTTTTATGCCCTCCTTCGCGCGAGTCGGAGGTTGTCCAAGATGACACGTTAAATAGGTTCTCACATCGAAGATATCGAGGTTTGGCGTGCAATTATTTTTTTTGGGTCTTGCACATGCACGGACTCTTCAGGACGGCTCCCTCGGCCGGAGCCCCCAAGCCCAGACACAAGAATTTTTACATACTTCCCCACATATCTCAGACGCAGCCAACAATCAATCCATTTTCAGAGGGCACCTTCGACATTTTGACCAAGCTAACAGCTACCATTATTGCAAACTACTTTACTTTATTTTCGCCCCCGACAGGTCCTGTCATCCCTAAGATGATCGCGTCCGTCCACGCGCCCGCGCCCGCCGCGCCCGCGTCCGCGCCTCCGTCATTGACGTATGCGCAGGCCACCTCGCCCGCCAGCGACCCCTCCCCCGTGCCCACCACTGTCCCCTCCTCCGCGTCGTTCTCGCCGAACCTCGCCGGCCAGGCCCCTCAGGGGCTCCCCTCTTCCGTCGCGCGCGTCGCGACAGGCGCAAAACGCGTCAGGAGCGAAGACGCGCCCCTCCCCCAAGAGACCGCCTACGCCCCCATCTCGCTCCCCGTCGGCCCCGTAAAGGCTCTAGCTGACGCCCTCCGCAACCAGAAGGACGCGGAAGCAGCAACCCGTGATAGGATGTTGAACACTTTCTCGGCCATGGCCGACAACTGCCTGGCCGCAATGGCCCCGCAGGCCAGCGCGCACGAGTCGACGCGCAAACTTCTAGACTTCCTGCAACAGGGTCTTCTAGACACCCTCCAGCACGCCATGACAGGCGCGCCCCAGCCTCCCCCCAACCGTGCCCCTCGCGACACGACCCCCTCCCCGGCGCCGCAACGCGAGCGCCCCGCCCGCCCATCGACCCCGTCAGAGGCACCATCAGCCCGCGACCCCCCTGCTGCCGCTCCCGCAGCGCCCACCGAGTCCTTGGATAAGGAATCCTGGAGCACCGTCGCCCGCAAGGGCAAAAAAGCGTCCAAGGCTGCCCAGCCCGCGGCTCCCTCGGCCGGAGCCCCCAAGCCCAGACAGGGCAAAGCCAGCGTGGTCCCTGAAAAGGCCACCCCCGCCGACAACCGCCTCTTCGTGGTTGTGCCCACCGATTCCCCCCTCCGGAAGCTCTCGCCGGCTTACATCGTAACGAAGGCCAACGCGGGCATCCCCCGCGGCGAGGGCGCAGGCACCGCCACCGCCACCAAGACGGGCTTTGCCCTGACAGCCGTCCGTGACGTCGGCAAATTCCTCAGCCACGCTGAGCGCATCCGCGCCAACCTGACTGCGGAGAAGGTCCACAAGAGGGACGCTTGGTCCAAGTACATCGTACACGGACTGCCAACCTCGATCACGGTCGAGGACCCCAAGACCCCTGGCGCCGTGATGCTCCACCGGGTCACCCTAGACGATGTCCGTCAGGATATCGAACAGGCCTTTGGAGTCGTCTCCGCCAGCGCCACGCTGTCGAAGTACGTTGGCAAGGCGGGCGTGCCCACCTTCCGCGCCCACATCGCCTTCCACGAAGGCCTTGTGGCCCCGTCTGCGGTTCCCCGTCGCGTAGCGACACTCGGAGAGCTGCACATGGTCTCCCCTGACAACACCCTGGAGCGTTTCCCGTTCTGCACACGCTGCCGGGTCCGCCACTTTGACCGCAAATGCCCGGCCGATACCGAGACGCAGTCGTCTACCCCGGCAGCCGCCGCCCAGGGAGACAAGGCCCCGTCCCCAGTGCCCTCCCAGGCGCCTTCCACGGCCGTCACCTCGGCCCCCCCGGCCCGGCCGTCGTCACAGACGAAGAGCCCTTCAAGCTCCCAGGCTTCCCCCTCCCCTGCCTCCTCGGCGCCCAGCCAGCCACCGACCGCCCCATCACAGGCCGCCCAGCTGCAACCCTACCCCCTGCCCACCTCCAGCGAGTCCCCTGAAACACGGGATTCAATGCAGGTAGACGACAATGACGAGGAACTTCTGTAAATGTTAGGACACCCTAACGACACAGTATTGCAAATGATTTCTGCGAATGTGCAAAGGTCCTGGACCTGTGCACAGTCGTTGCTACATAAGGCGCATGAAGACCAGGTGGATGTGGTCTGCCTCCAAGAGGCCCCGTCAAGCGCAGACCCGGGGAACAGAACGTTCCCTAGGCACCCCTCCTATCAGGTAATAGTCCCGGAGGGTAACTGGCGCTCGAAACCCCGAGTAGCCACATACATTTCGACAAAAAGACACGGGCTTCGCTTCCAAAAGGCCTACATGAGAGAGGAACACCAGGATGTCATCATTGTGGAGGTCCTAATCGGGGGGCGCACATTCAGCATCGTAAACCTTTACAATGCCGGGACAGGTTCGGCTAGGACAGGGGAGGCGCTACGTCTCCTGACCAGCATGCAGCCAGGGCCGCGGTCGGTGGTAGTGGGCGACTTCAACCTCCACCACAGCGCCTGGGACCCCCGGAGCGACACCGACGACAACGACGCAGAGCTTCTGCTAGCCTGGATGGAAGAGCGAGCCCTCCTCCTTGGCAACGCGGAGGGTGAGCAAACCCACGAGTCCGGAAGCGTCATCGACCTCGCATTGCTGTCTTCGGCACTTTTTGTCACGGGCGCGAGCGTCGACCTCCGAGAGGAACTCACCTGCGGCAGCGACCATTTCCCGCTCCTGGTGACCCTTCCTCTGCACGGCCACGCGCCGGCCCCGGCTCCACCCGGCAGGTTCCTTATAGACAAGCTAGACAAGGAGAGGTTCGATACCGCGTGCAAGGCCGGCGCGACCCGCCTAGACTCCCTTGTCGCGGATTACCGCAGGGCAGGAAGCCAAGTCCCACAGGACAGGCACATAGACGAGTTTGCGCGACTCCTGCAAAACGTCATTCTGGACGCGCTAATTGCCTCGACCCCAAGGTCCGAAGGAAAAGCCAAAAGCTTTCCCTGGTGGAACGACGAATGTCGGGAAGCCAGCGCCGACCAGAGGGCAGCTCGGGCCCGCGTGAAGCACGCCGGCTCGCCCACGGAGGAACAGGAGGCTAGGGCCGTCCGCCGCGAAGCCAAAAAACGCCTGAGGTCTGCTCTCAGGAGTGCAGCCCGGGCCTTCTACGACGACCTCCTCGCCAACGTCGCGCGGTCCCGAGACATCTTCCGGATGGTCAAATGGAGGACGAAAGCGCCGAACCGGCACTCCCCTGCCCTGGCCCCGTCCGATGGCGCGGAAGCCACAGTGCAGGACACCACGGAGAAGATCGCCCTCCTTCGCAGGGTGCACATGCCTTCCGACCGCCCAGGCGACGTCGACCCGCCACACATCGCTCTAGATGAGCAAAGACGGACCCGCATCACCAACGGGGAGTTGGAGGCTGCGCTCCGAAGCCCGCGCAACACCGCACCGGGCCCAGACGGCCTGACCAACAACGTCTTGAAACTCGCGTGGCCTGTTTTACAGAGGCAGATCATGCATCTGTTCAACGCGAGCCTTTCCTGGGGCCACCACGCCGCCTCTTTCAAAGAAGCCAAGGTGATCGCCCTCGCCAAACCGAATAAGAAGGACCGTTCTTCGCCGCGGGCCTACCGACTGATCTCCCTCCTCCCGACTCTGGCCAAGTGCCTAGAGAGGATCATCGCCCGCCGGCTCTCTCACTGGGCGCTGGAAGCTGGTCACATCGGGGAGAACTACGCTGGCGCGGTCCCCGGACGCAGCGCGGAAGACATGTGCCTGCGTCTGGCACACTCTCTAGAGTTCTACGCCGACGGCAAGTCAGAATCCTCAGTGCTCACCTTTGACATAAAGGGGGCGTTCGATGCGGTTCAGCCCAACCGGATGGTGAAGAGATTGGTGGAGCTTGGTTGTCCCGCCGAGACTTGCCGCTGGGTGGCATCCTTCTTGTCCGGGCGCACGGCGTCGCTATCTCTCGACGGCGTGGCCGACCCTCTCCAGCCTACAGGCGGCAGCCTGCCCCAGGGCTCGCCCATATCCCCCATCCTGTTCATGCTGTATATGGCTCCGCTGTTCAGGATGAATCTCCCCAGCTCTCTCCGCGGATACGCCGACGATGGCTGCTTGGTCCACTCTAGCTTGTCCTTGGAGGAGAATTGCACCGCCCTTTCTCGCTCGTTGGAACTGGTGAACAGTTGGTGCACAGAGAACGGCATGGCGCTAGACCTCGCCAAGTCTGACCTCCTGCACGTGACGCGCAAGCGCCACGGCCTAAACCCGAGCGCGCGTCTCCCGGACGGTTCCACACTCCAACCGGTGGACCCTCGCGGGACTCTGCGCTGGCTGGGCGTGTTGTGGTCCCGCAACCTGTCGTTCCTGCCGCACATCCGCGACGTAGCCCAGAGGACGGCGCCCGTGATCCGAGGCATCCAGATCCTGTCCGGTTGTTGGAAGGGCGCGCCGATTAGGGGGGCTCTCACGGCCGTCCGCGCCTGCGTGGTCATGAAACTGACATACGCGGCGGCCACGTGGTGGCGCCCTGGCCCCTCGCCAACCAAGCCTTCCCGGGGCCTTCTCGGGGCTGCCCACATCCTGGACCGCACGGTCAGGAGGGGACTACGTGCTGCGCTGCCCTTATATTGCACGACGCCATGTGCGATCTTCAACCTGGCATCGGGGTTCCCCCCCATGAGCTGCGTCCTCGACCACCTCCTGGCCTCGGCCGGCATCAGGGCATCTCTAGCCCCGGCAAACCACCCCTTAGGGTTCGGAGACACCGATGGTGGCAAGCTGGGTACGCTCAAGAGGCTACTCCCGCACAGGATCGCCACGAGCCTCCCTGCTGGGTGCAAGGGAGTGCTCCCGACAACCCGCCCCCCGCTGCAAGGCGACAAGGAGGCCGCAGCCGCGGCCCACCAGCTACTAGTCCGCTCCTCGGACCCCTCAGATCTCTGGATCTATACGGATGGATCCAAGCTGAGGGATGACAAGGTCGGCGCCGGCTGGGTGGTCATTCAGGACGGCAGGACCCTGTCCACGGGCAACTGCCCTGCCCCGTTCCGCGCCGAAGTCCATGACGCCGAGGTGCTGGCCATCGCCAAGGCCCTGGCAGAGGTCGACTCATGGGAGAAGCCACAGTGCCGCAAGGTCTGGATCTGCTCCGACAATCTCGCCGCAGTGAACCGGCTCACGTCTCGCTACGCCAAGCCGGGCACCTCCGAGCAGTATCTGAGGCGCGCCCAGATGATCTGCGCAAGCTGGATCAGACCGCACCCAGAGCGGCCACGACCAAGGCCCTGGCCCGACGGCCCACCCGAGGTAGAGGCTATTTGGGTCCCGGGCCACTCCGACATCGCGGGCAATGAGCTCGCAGATGGGCAAGCAAAGCTAGGGGCCAGGACAAACACCTGGCTGGACGGCATGTCGCTCTCCTGGGCCCGCCACTATTTCCGCTCCCGTCTCGACTCTGCTTTCCGCGCCTGGTGGGCAGAGGAGGGACGCGCCATCAGACCCCATCTGCACCGCCCAGTTGAACCCCCCAAGAAGGCTTGGTCAAGTCTCCTTGACGAGACCGATCGCAAGCTCGCCCGCGCAGTGCTGACTGCTCTGTCCGGCCATGGCGACTTTGCGGCCTACCATCGCCGCTTCGAACATGTGGACGCCGTGCTCTCCTGCCCCCTTTGCGGATCGGAGACCGCCCCAGAACATGTTTGGGTCTGCCCCCGGAACCCACAGCGGGTGTCCCGCAGCTTCTTCCAGAAGTTGATAGGCACCAAGCGCGGGGCCACCTGGCTGGCCGCCAAGGCAGCTAAAGCACCCACTGTGCTGCTCGCCCACCGCCGTGCGAGGACTGAGGTGCACCCACAGGCCGCCGACCCTCCCGCTCGCTCCCCGTCGAGCCTACCACCGCCCGCCCCTCCACCTCCCAGTGCGGGGGCTCCCCCGGGCCTCTCGGCTTAGCGCGCGCGCTGCCACTCTCGTCTGTTTGCTCGTTCTCCCTTTCTCTCTCTACTTCTTGTCTTTCCTTTGTTACTTTTCTTTTGTCATGTTCTATCTTTCTTTTGGGTTTGGTCTTCTACAGGGTAAAGGCCGAGGCTTGGGGTCTTGTTTGGGGCCTTACAAGCGAAGGACAGCCATTGCGCTGGGCGGTCGGGGGACCCTCCGTCATTATACTTCGTGCTGTGGGGATTTTCTGTATGCATGATTCTGGGTTTTTGGTTCTTTAGCTTCTGTATGTATTTCTTGGTACTAGTTTTAGTCCCCTGTCGTATGTCGAGAATACCTCGCGAGTAGACAGGTAAAATAAAGACAATCAAATCAAATCAAATCAAATCAACCAAGCCCAGACAGGGCAAAGCCAGCGTGGTCCCTGAAAAGGCCGCGCAAGCGCCACGGCCAAAACCCGGGTCTTCTACTCCCCGATAGCGGCTCACTAGATGCCATAGACCCCAAGGATACCCTACGATGGCTCGGCGTGCGTTGGTCACGCAACCTGTCCTTCGTGCCGCACATCCGCGACGTCGCCCAGAGGACGGCACCCACCATACGCGGCATTCAGATTCTGTCTGGTTGCTGGAAGGGGGCCCCGGTGAAAGGCGCCCTCACGGCAGTCCGCTCTTGTGTGGTGAACAAGCTCGCCTACGCCGCCGCCGTCTGGTGGAACCACGGAGCCGGGACAACTAGCCAACCCCGTGGGCTGAAGCAGGCCGTGGCACTCCTGGATCGCACAGTCCGTCGAGGTCTTCGTGCGGCACTCCCGCTATATTGCACAACCCCATGCGCTATATACAGCCTAGCGTCCGGTTTCCCGCCAATGAGTTTTGTCCTGGACAGCCGCCTTGGTTCGGCCGGACTTAGGGCCACTCTCGCGCAGCCAAACCACCCGCTCGGAACGACAGCCACAAACTGGGGTAGAATAGGGAGGCTCAAGATGCTGCTCCCGCACAGCCTGGCCACAAACTACCCGGCCCCCTTCACGGGCGCGCCTGCATCATCTCGCCCCCATTTACAGGGTGACAAGAAGGCTGCAGCTGCGGCGCACCTAGCCTTGGTACGCTCCTCTTCCCCCTCGGACCTCTGGATATACACAGACGGATCCAAGCTGGGAGAGGGCCGGGTCGGTGCTGGGTGGGCGATCATTCGGGACGGGACAGTCCTGGACACGGGCAACTGCCCGATTCCTTTCCACGCCGAGGTTCATGACGCCGAGGTGATGGCCATTGCCAGAGCCTTGGAAAAAGTAGACTCGTGGGTGAAACCACAGTGCCGCAAGGTCTGGGTCTGCTCCGACAACCTCGCCGCGGTGTACCGCCTCACGACATGGGGCGCGAAGCCCGGAACCTCCGAAGAGCTTCTCCGGAGGGCCCAAACGATTTGCGCCGACTGGATTGGCCAAAGCCCTGACCACCCAGGTCCTAGACCGTGGCCAGATGGTGCCCCCGCTGTGGAAGTGATTTGGGTCCCGGGACACTCCGACGTCTGGGGCAACGAGCTCGCGGACCGACAAGCCAAGATGGGCGCCGAGAGGGCCTACACGCCCGTAGGAATGTCCCTTTCCTGGGCCCGCAGCCATTTCCGCGCCCGCGTCACCACCGAGTTTCGCACCTGGTGGTCGAATGAAGGTTGTGCCAACAGACCTCACCTGAGCCGACCTCTCGAGGCTCCTAAGAAGGCCTGGAAAAACCTTCTTGACGACACTGAGCGCAAGCTCGCCCGCGCTGTCCTGACAGCACTTTCTGGTCACGGAGACTACGCAGACTACCACCGCCGTTTCAATCACTTGAACACAGTGCTAACCTGCCCCCTCTGCGACGCTGAGACCACCCCGGAGCACATCTGGACCTGCCCCCGCAACCCTCAACGGATGGCTAAGGGCTTCTTCCAGAAGCTCATAGCCACCAAGAGTGGAGCCATCTGGCTGGCATCTAAAGCGGCCAAGAGTCCTCCGGTGCTTCTAGCACACCGCCGTGCGGTAACGGGAACGGACCCGCAGGAAGGGGACTCCCCAGTTCGCCCTCCGCCCGACCCTCCACCGCCTAGTCCGACCCTGCCCGGGGCAGCTTAGCATCTGGGCCCAATCTTTTTTCGCGCAACCGCGCTGCCAACCCTCTGGTGTGAATATGCCGCCAACCCCCCTTTTTTTTTTCTTATTTTGCACAAAATTTTTTTTCACTACATCGGCGGTGAGGCCAGGACTCTAGGTCTTGTTTGGGGCCACGCGGACGAAGGACAGCCTCTGCGCTGGGCAGGTGGGAGACCTCCTGTGATTATACTTTGGACTGTGGGGTTTCTGTATGCATGGTTTTAGGTTTTGGTTTTTGCTTCTGTTATGTATTTTTCCTGGTACTAGAAATAGTCCCCTGTCGTATGTCGAGAATCCCTCGCGAGTAGACAGGTAAATAAAGACTTTCATCATCTTGGGTCTTGCACGAAAAATCCGCGGAAACGAGCAGTCAGTAGAGAAAATGCAGCGTATAATACTTGCTGTCGTGTGTGTAATCTATACAAAAAGGAATGCGAGAACGAAACAAAACTCCCAAAAAAAACACAGTCCACACTAACAAATATCAAGAAGAAGAAGAAAAGAAAAGGCCATCAGTTTCATAATCATTGCGACGTTTCTCGTTCTTTACGAGTGTCTAGAGGAGCTGTCTCCGCGTCTGTGTGCTCGATCATATGCCCAAATGTTCTCATAACCACGCGGCAACCCAGATCCTGTGCCGTGCCGTTGGTGGTGGCTTGTTGGTGGTCTGGAGACAAAACTCAGCCCCACGCTAGGCTCGATTCTCTGCGGTGTGGTAGGTTCTCCCTGCAGTCGGGCAAGGCTGCGTTGGCTTCTATGTTGCGGCACTGGCGGAGGGGCCTCTTCGTCAGGAGGGTTGTTATACAACCGCTCAACATCATATGGCCCTCCAATTCTTGGCTGGGGGGACAGTGACTCTTCTTCGTCCTCGGATGACGATGGTGACGCCAGCGATTGCACTGGTGATTGTGTCAACCCCCGTCCATATTGGGAAGCACTGGCTGTAACAGATCTGTACTTCTCTTCACAAGAGTCATCGTCGTCGTTTTGACCATAGTGAAAGCTTGGTTCGTTAGTTTGTTGTTTCACTAAGCCAAGGCGTTCCTCATCCGTTTCTTCGCTCGAGTCCAACATTCGAAGTCCCAATGTCATGCGCCCGTTATAGTTGGTATTCTTTTTCGAGGCAGGCTCAGGTGCTCGTTTGGCAGGGGCATCCTTTTCAGCATTCGTTTGTGATGACGTAGCTTGAGAGTGCGACTTTCGGAAAAGATTTTGGAAAGAAAACTGCCGACGTGCCGAGTGGTGATCAGGAGGGTCGAGTTCGGAATACCCTCCAACTTCTTGACCAGAAGAACCGCGATATTCGGTACTCTGGTTCTCAATGTCGAAATTAGGTGTCCGCGAATATGCTCCATGGTTCAAGGACAACTCCGTCATTTCATTCAAGGGAACGGGGTGAGCCGTATCTGGAATCTCTGACAGGGTAGGCGGAATCATGTTGCGTCTCTTGCTGCGAATGGTACCGGTAATGCTACTGATTATGCTAGGACTAGTAGCACGCCTATGTTCCAAATCTTGTTCCTCCTGGATTTCCGCTTCAGTAGGTAGTCGAGACATGCCGAGGGGTGGGTGCAAGCTGGGTTTCATAGGCGCAAGAAAAGTACCATGAGGAGTGGCCGAAACAGATGAGCCTGGAGCCATTCCGTACGCTGACGGACCGATAGAAGTACCGCGGCTGCTGATACTAGCGCGGCTAAGCGGTGTTCTCCGGCGTCGCAGACCATCCCATTCATACTCTGCACCACCAGCGTTGTGTGGGGATAAACGTTCGGCAAGCGTGTCTTGGCGAAGACGTTCGAACTCCTCTGCCTCCCGTCTTTGGCGAGTGACAGATAGTTGTCTTACAATAGCGGCAGCTCCACGGATAGCATCAGCTTTGGGTTCAGTTTCTGGCTGAGCCTGTTCACCAATGGTTTGTATCTGATCTAGGTCTCCATTAAAAACAGCAGTGTCGGGTACATCTTTCGAAGACTTGGACAGTTGAAGCAAGACGACACCAGCGCAAATAGTGAGAAATCCATTGGCCATGGTGATGATGGAGGCAGCGCTTCCACGCATGCCTTTGAAAAGGACCGCGGAGCTGACGATGGTTGTGCTGGTGAAGTAGACATAGTAGGTTGGCGTGACAAGGGCAGCGTTGAATATGTTCAAAGCTTTCTAAACATAGAGTTAGCAAACAGGTTCAAACATGCTATGTATCTATAAACACGGATCGAACTTACGTTGAGATATACAATCTCGGTAATCAGAGTCGAAAAGACGAACACCATCAATACGTATAGAAACCACTGGTTAAACTGAGGCGTACCCTGAGCCTGAGCCACGATAGCAGCACCAAGTCCCTGAATGGCGACAACACTTAGACCACCAACCCAGCTGCAGATGCTAATGTAAACCAGCATGTTTTTTTTGCCCCAGCGTGGGCCAGCATAAATTGCAGCAATGGTAGAGCCCAACAGGACTACGCCAGCATAAACCAAGAAGCCAGGAGCAATGACGTAATGCCTCATTTCCTGGATAGTTGACACGGACGAGCTTTCGGGCGCATTCATGACGATGACTACAGAGCCAACGATGCACAAAAAACAGGCGACCTTTCCAACCAAGCTCAATCTCTCTTTGAGGAAGATGGCGGATAGAATGGTAGTGATGACCACTGCCAAGGCACCAAGGGGTGTTACTAGCATAGCATCTGTGAAGGCATATGCTACAAAGTTGCAAATTTCTCCCAAAATCATAAGTGTCATGCCTCCCCACCACCACCAATTCTTGAGATAGCCATAGCCTTCACCAGCAGCTTCATTGTACTTTTCATTGGCTTTGAGCAAGCCGTATTTTTTCATAACGAAGGAGATTCCAATAAAAATTCCAGACGCAACGGCCAGGCTGATGCCAATGAGTTTGAACGAGGCTGGGCGGTTACTGGTATTGCCGGTGGAAACGCCGTTTCGCGCGACGATGGTGGCAGCTTGAACTGCATATTGAATGGCTGTATCGGGAGGCATCGTCGCATAAAAGAGGAGGTGGCAGTCAGAGCCACAATGAAGAACGGGGAGAATTGAGAGGAAGTGGCGAATGTCAAGGCCAAACGGCCCTCAAGGAAGAGGAGAAACGTCAGGTTCGTGGGACGTATGATGCCGCAATCGGAGAGACGATACAGAGCTTCGAGTATATAAAATTGAGGACAACACAGTAACGAAAAAGTAATTGTAGGCTAAGGACTTAAGTAATGCGCCCGGGCATGTGTTTTGACGACCGTATTGGAAGCTGTGGAACGAGTGTTTCGAGGTATAATGGCAGTATTGAAGTACTAGGACGCCGGATGGGATGGGATGTATTGGTTGTTCCGTTGCGTTGGGGTTTGAATCGTGGAGGCTGGTTTGTCTTTGATATGGCAGAGGACAGCTCGGATGAAGGGTATGGGGACGTAGAAATGGTGATGCGGGCTTCGAGTGAAGATATAGAGCAAACAAGAACGGCCAAAAAAGTGCTTGAATGTCGCGTGGGACACAGGGTGTTTTCGAGGCGCTGAAACAGGGTCAACTTGGAGGCGTTTATATGTGCGATGTGTGCACAACTAAGATAGATTCTAGGACAGGCGGGAATCCAGATTCTGAATGGATGGCGGGCTCTGTCGCAAAGCGTAATGATAGCCGGATAGGGAAAAGAAGAAAATGAATGTAGTAGTATTCAAGCAATGAAAGATGAACAACTTCCACAACGAAATAGAAGAAGAAAAAAAAAGCAGACAGAATAAAAACTACCGGGGAAAAAATAACAGCAGTGAAGCTGGAATTATGGGCAGTGAGCGCGGCCAGGCCTTCCTTATACCTATAGCAATGGGCACCCTGTAGTTAATAGTGGACTAGTGCGCAGGATTGGGGGAGTGTCTCTTTTCCCGCTGTGGTGCTTCTAAACCAAGGCTTTGGGGGCTTGGTAGTAGCGGGGTACTTTGTTCTGGAGGGGCTGTGGGTGGTCTGGTGGCCGGCCTCTGACAGCAAATCCCGGGCGACCAAGGACAAAAAAGGGTAAAGAGCCAGCCAGGCTCAGGATTCGGGGTTTTTTTTTCAGCGGACTTCACACCAGCACCAGCGCGCAGCAGGCGAAGGATCACAGCAGATGAGACGATGACGACCACCAGTGATGGCAGGCGGAGCGCAGCGATGTAGGAAGAACACGAGAACAAAAGAGAAGCAAACCAAGAACTTCGATCTGGGCTGAAAGAAAAAACGACACAGTATCTTGACTAAAGTTGGACAGCTAACTACAGGTAACCACCCTGTGGTCCGTCGGCTCCTACACTTTTCTTGTTACCATGCATGTACATAAGTACACAAGTACAAATGCGGTTTCTGGCACAGCGTCAACTTGCCTACGCGTTTAACCGGTCTTTCCAATCTTGGTGGCTGGTGCTTAACGGGTCGACCGGGTGCTCTGAGAACAAACACCCTTGCTACATATGTGCATACACCTACATTTAGTTACCGTTATATCCCTAACCCCTTTAACGGGCCTCAGCCTATCTGTCTGGAAACCCATCCCGCCTGTCACACGAAGGAAAAAAAAGCCAAACCTCAACTCAGTATGCTTCTCCAGCACCCGATAGCTGCATCTTCAGAAACAGATCATTAGTCATCGTGGATCTTAAAATCCTTAGTTGAACCATCACTGTGCCTTTATGCTTCTGCGTATTGCATCATCGGCCGAGCCGCAGGCAAGCTGCATTTTTTTTTGACAAATCCAAACTCCTGGATTCTTCCCGCAGCCGACAACATCGCAAACCCTCGACTTGATTGAGTTACGTCAAACAACTTGAAGCAGGCAAAAGCAAATATCAACCTCGCCTGGCATTCTCGGCTCCCTTTTTTGAGCCTCCCGCTTCTCCTGCACACAACACCGCATGGGCACTAGCTGGATCCTAGTTTGTGACCACATGCCATGGCACCTTGCTTGGCATTTTACAACGAGTCCCCAGTCAAGATCAAACTCCAGCCTCTTTACGCTCTCTCCTCTCTATACAAGCACAAGCCCGCTTTGATGCATGTCGCTCTGCTCCAACCTCTCCATGTATGCATGTATTTACATAAGAGCACTGCCTTCTCATGTCACTCTCTAAATATAGAACCAGTGCAGTTAAATGTGCATAGGTCATCCCGACTCCGTTCTAGCTCCCGTTATCTGACATCAGCTCCCGCCGTGATCCAACCTAGCCCAGCAGCCCCATCAGTTTCAGCGCATATGCACACAAAACTCTGCATGCATAAACTCCAATTCACAGGCATGTAGTTGTGTCTAGGTGTGCACACAGAACAATTAGCAAAGGCAAAAGGCTATCGCTCGTCGTGACCCAATATACAGGCGTTCTCAACGCGGCCTTTTGTGTGTTTAACAAAGACCACACTCGGACTCCGAGCATGCCCGCTCCGGCCAATTTTGTTGAGCCAGATTCTTCTGTGGAATGGAATGATTGTTGGCTTGACCTGCACGACCACCCATTTGCACAACCCAAAACTCCTGTTTAGATAGATACATAAGACCCCGCTGTCACACGCGAACCAAAATAATCAAGTTTCTCAAAGAAAGTGTCATCTAGTGTATAACTACGCAGTTCTCAATCAATTAACTATACAAGTATGCCCCCCCCCCCATGTTTCATGTCGGATTGCCTGGGACTTGATATTCTTCTTTTACAACTCTTACCTGTTCGCGACTCATTCTTTGCCGCAAAGATCTGCACACAATCTTCAAAATTTCAAGCATTTATTGTTCTCGCTGTTTGATTTCCACCTCTCTTTACTCTTGATTCAGACCCAGATAAAGACGTTTTATAAGACCTATGCAAGGTTCTGGAGGGAACATGTCAAATCCTTTTTTTTCATGTAGTTAGCTATATAAAGCTAGACTTTGGATCAGATATGTCCTACAATGTATGTGCCGTACTAGCTTTTAGATGCCAGTCATGTGTCGTATTCGGGTATTTCCATGCCTGGCTTGATGTATACCCCAATAGTGCTTTGTAGCTGAAGATCTGGACTCATGAGCCTGAAAACTACACACAGTGCCATTGCGGGTTACTTCCAAGGGAAAGCCAAAGACCACACAAAGATAGACGGCGCACAAAACACCATTCATTGCGCCACCGTATTAAGTAGCCCCGGCCCCGGCTGCATGAAGGCGGCAACGGTACCAGCAGGTTGTGGCGGGCGCTGTGTAACTCACTGAGGGGGGGATGATCGAATGGTGTAAAGCCACAAAATCCTATCTCCGACATTTTCTGTGCACAGGTATACAAAGGAAAGAAGGTCCGAGGCATGATTCAAGATATTCATTCTGGCTGAATGGTATTGGGTGCCTTCGAGGTAATTCAACTAATTGCATTGTCAGAAACCAGTAATCTTGAAGATGGTTCATTAGGGTTCTATTTTCACATGGATCAGGGTCTTATGTACCCTCGTGTAACAGTAACTCAGAATTTGCCTTGTATTATCTGACACTGTCGTCCATGAGGAGCCCTCTTTCGATCATAAGAATGACTAATGGCAATACAGGCCAATTCTCAAGCCTTGTCTAGCAAGAAAAGCACGGCTATCTTATATAATAGTCAAAAATAGTTAACTCTCAGCGGATAGCCCCCAAGACCCGACTTGCACTCTTCTACGGATAAAAAACGAACCTATGAACTAGAAGGGCTGAATCACTCCTCCCAACCAAGGTACGCGCCTATGAAGGCAACAGAATATGCGATGGGTTTGTTTCAGCTCATTACCAAGGGTATTTCCACTAAAAGAAACGCTGGGAAATCTACCCATTTGACGACCGGAATTACCGGAGGTCAATTTTCCCGAAAGCTCATCGGAATCTATTATCAGAGACATCAATCTATACAAGTCTAGGACTGGAGTACTCTCAAGTCCGGGTTCCCGAAGAACACAATCAGAGGCAGTTACCAAAGATGCTTTGCTCCGCCCGGGACCGACTCTACAGAAATCTTTGGGGGGGGGGGGGGGGGGGGGGGATAATAGACCTGGCGAGCCGAATTAAAGAGCTATTTGATCAAAGATGACTCGATCTTTTCTAAAAATGATATTCTATTAACAAGCAAATATGTGGCAAGATGTTATAGACTGTGTAGGAGGGGTCAATACTGAAGCCCAACTGAATAACTATAGATAAATAGAGCAAAGAAGAAGAAACATGGTTAGCTTCAAACTTTTTGTAGCAATCTCACCAGTCAACAGCCCATCCGTTGTTATCCAGAAACTCTTCACATGCCGCCTTGAGATCAAGATTTGGCCGTAGATCGTCGACACAGAGCGGCTCACGTGTCAAGGGGTCATTTTCTTGGTGCTTGAGGTGCTCCATGATGGAGGCACGTTCATATGACTTGCCAGATTTGGTCTATCCATTTCGTCAGCAATCCTAGCTCTGGCAAGAGAAAAATGAAGAGGAAAAGAAACATGGAATGACCCAAGTCATGTTGTGAGAGAACTTACCATGACAGGATCGATCATAATGCCAAAGCTAATGTCGTCAATGGCCCAATCAGGGACTGTTCGCCTCTGCTCGCTTTTTGCCTTTGCTACTTCAAAAATGGCACTGAGTCGGTCCATCTTGGTTTTCCACTCTTTTTCGATCTCTTTTTTATCGCTCTCATTGTCGACACCTTCCAAATCATTTGCCTTGGACTGCAACATCATTTCTAATGTGTCATTCTCAAGTTGGCGGTCTTGGTGTATGCGGCGCTTCTCCTGTTGATCCCAATGTTCCTTCTTGCATCGCAGGACGTGCTGCGTAATAGCAGGTAGACTCTTGTACTCTTTCGTCTTGAGGCACATTTCATGGGCCTTTTTGGCTGTTGTCAAAGCTTCTTCGGTATTACCAAGTTCTAACTGGGCTTGTGAGATGTAGTATGTGGGCTTCAGGGCCTCGGGAGACAGGTCCAGACTTGCCATGCAGTCTTCAATACAGGCCTCAAAGAATCGGAGCTTCAGCCGGGAAATGGCTCTGTTGTTGTAGAGAAGATGGTTGTAGGGGTCCGCGACAATACTGCGGCATTGTTCCCGTTAGTTTAATTTCCCCATGTCTGGAACATGCCGATGCCGTACTTACGCCTTGGAATATAGGCCTTCGGCAGCAGTGAAGTCACCTTTGCCAAAGAAAACATTGCCCTTGGTCTTGAGCTCCAACGCCAGGTCTGGATTACGGTTCATGATTTACAAGTAGATTCGGCAGATGGGTGGGTAGATGCAGTAGTGGTAGAAGTAATGGTGATTGATGGGCCAGTCCAGACCGGCCGAGTTCCAAGCGCGAATATCGTGGCGCCTATTGCTGGTTTCACGGCTAGTTAAAGCTGCGTCAAACTAGATAGTTGGTCGTATGTCTTGTATTGGTGTAAATTATGCAATTTGGTTGGCCGCAGATGGGTAGACCTTGAAGCTTGGGCGAGCCAAAGCTGCGCAGCTTATGCAGCTTAGATGTGCCGCAGTTGTGCTATTTGCACAATAGGGCAACCTGAGGGTTAGGGTAGTTTGCAAGTGATTTCGGATAAAACTAGGAGTGCAAGGAGACGAGTTGGGCCGTGGCGATTTGGGTTTAACCAGAACAAAGAACGAAGTTGACTTGAGAAAAAGTGGCACAGAATGCAAAGAAGCAGAAAAAGAACAGGTCGGAGAGGGGGGTTTCGTTCTGGTACGTCTTTGTTTGTGCTCCTTTGGTTGGCCTGGCTCGTCTCAACATTATATTTATCAGCAAGTCAAGCGAGGCCAAAGCTACATGTCCTCACTCGTCCTCCTTGACGTTCACGAATGTTCCAGAAGAAAAGCGGGTCACAAATGCCTGGGTCAGGCTAACCCCTGAGCCACGTCAACATTAGGGTTGTGAACACAAAAGCACTTGAGGACAACCGACAAGCTCTAGGGAACATCTAGTTTAAAGTGGCTTTTGCGTGAGGGCCTTGACATGTGATGTGATGGGATCGTCGGGTCTGAGCTTCTAGAAGGTGGAGGAGGGACCAAGTTGAACAGACTATGTGTGCAAAGCTTCTTTGGATCGGGCTTTTAGGCGCTGTGATGGCGTGGTGTGATGCGAATATTACCGGAAGTGGTGGAAGACGACCACACGACAGGCGACAGTAGGGAGGCGGGTGGTGTGGTGTGCATTTAATTGTTGATGGACGTGAAGGTGGCTGGAAGATTCAAGGGTTAGACCGCGAGCCAACGAGAGGCAGCATATTTGGCTATTACGCAGCGGCTCAAATAGAGCCTAGTTCAAGATGCAGGCCATTAAACGGACCCCGGAAAATGGGAGCTCCAAGTGGCACAAAGACATTTGGCTTCCGAGAATGGCCGACAATGTGCACGCGGATGAATTTATGGACTTGATATTGGCTCGGCTCGGCCTGAAGGGTGACCTCTGAACTCTGAACTCTGAACTCTGATACAGGGCAGGCCAGTGTTCTAGTTCTAGTTGGTTAGCTAGCTACTTTGTACTTGTACACATGAGCTTGTGTTTCACTTCGGGGTAAAATTGGAGGTTGAGCGAGCATCTGCTCTTTCTTCTCTGTCTTCTCATGCTGCGCTAAATGAATCAGCCGAAGGAAAGCCGAAGGCAAGGCAACTGCGCCCAAGACCTACCTGCCTGAGGAACTCGGAAAAATCAAACGCCCACGCAAATCTCTCTTCGCTCAGTTTTCAACCAATTTTCATCATTTCTTTTTTTCACCACACCATAAAAGCTCTCACTCAAAGACAAAATCTCACACAGTCCGTGCCCATTCTCTATTTGTTGCCGTTTTTATCATCGCGATTTGAGCCTGCGAATCACGGCTATTTTGCCCTGACCATCGACTTGACCGGCTTTTTTTTTCTCTCCAAAAAACAAACGTCCGCGCCTATCAGAACGCTGCTTACCACCAAAATCCGACCGGAAGAGATTTTCTCCTCCTTTGGCACCCGTTCAGCCGGCCGAAGTCACGCTCGTCAATCACCACGCCTCCAGCCTCGTTCTCAGTTTTATGTTCCATTGAATCTGAATATATTCGATCCACAACACAACGCCCCTCGTCCGATTCGATATATCCTGCACCGACTCGTCAGAAATCCGGGGTCAGCCAATCAACGAGCCCTTTTATTGCCGCGGCCCCCTTCTATTCCCAAACCAGGCCCATTCTATTATTATATAACAAAGCTTCCAAAGCCAAGACCAAGCCAGACTCACTCAATCGGCTCGCTTCGGATCTTACGCTCTGTTCTTCTTCCTCCTCTTCCTTCACGCTTCACTTGCTCGTCCATCCATAAATCTTTGTCTTGCATCCTCGCCCCAAACATACCCATAGCCATCCACCCATTTCTCTCTTTGGCCTACCCATGACGCCTCCAACTTTTCGCGATCGCCCTTCCTCACCTCCCATCGCGGCCGTCAACGCGATGTCGTCACAGCGCCCGTTTTTCCTCTCGGTCATCTTTGCCGCCCTGCGCCAGACGCCTAATACTTTGCCAGCCGCGTCGCAAAACAAGACGCCCGGCACGTCTTCCTCATCGTACGCCGTTTCGTCCTCGACAACCACTGCTGCCCGGTCCATTGCCGCAAATTCTGCCTCGAATTCAAATTCACACTCGCAGCCCCATTCACACACCCACAGTCCGTCGGTATCTCCTTCCTCTTCGCCATCTGGAGTAGCCTCCCCCTCGCTGCCGCACTCAACACCCTCGACCCAGTCGCAGTCCGCATCGACCGCCGCAACCACAGCCCCTGCCTCATCCCGAATGGGCACTCGGCCCCTGCACACCGCCGCAGCAGCAGCCGCAGCCGCAGTTCCGCGGGCGGCAGCGGCTGCGAGCGGCATCCCGATCCCAGCCCCCAGCACAAATCGCCGTCGCGGAAGCAACTCTAGCTCCGAGGGCTTCCGTGACGTCCTCGGCTCGGACGCTTGGTATATTGGCGGTCGCACAGCTGGCGGCGAGGAGCAGTTTTTCAAGCTCGGCGTGATTCGCAGAGTGCGCAGCAATGATGGCTTAAGTCTCGACCGCTTAAGCCTGTGATGAACCGCTGGCGTCGGTCGTCCCAGTATCTATCGACAAACCATGATGTGCGCTATTCCAGGCTCTTTTTGTTGTCATATGTGTATCATATCCGTCTTTTCTCTGGTTCCACCTAGGCCTCATCCCCCCGGCTTCCTTTTTTTCTTACACTTTTCTTTAACGTTGCCTTATTCTGTGTCATTCTTCTCGTTACCCCGGCGTTTTGCTTTTTTTTTCTTCTTGTTGAACCAGATATCAACATTATCCGTATCCAGGGAGCCAGCCCCAGTAAACCACATTTTATGTCTGACTATGCATGCGCAAGCTGATTGTTATTTTGTGTTTTTTGTTCTGTCTTTTTGCTATCGAAGCACGCGTGTTGCCGCCTATCCCCCTTGAAAAAGAAAGATGACCCAAATCAACCAAACGTGGCTCATATAACTATTAGTCACTACTTCTACTGTCAACCATGTCCTCATAAAATATCACCCTTGCTTGAACTTGGTCAAACTCTGATTCACATGTCATATTTTGAGGAACAAGGATTCAAGTTGCCAGTTCTATGTACTTATCTATTTGTATTTACAATAACCTTCTTGGGCCTCTTCCTAGGAAAAAAAACAACCAAAAACAAAAGCCTCACCACATAAAGTGTTGCAATCTGCCTCCATCAAGAACTGTTCCGTCCTCTGCTTTCCACGTATACGCCTTGGCAATAAAAATATACATGGTCACAGCATTAACAACCAGGAACCAGAGAGTTTCGACGAACAACCTGACGTCATAGCGACCGCCAAATTCGACCATGCGTGAGACAAGCGGTAGCCGAGTCACACACGAAAGAGGTGTAAGCCGCAGCTCTGTCATGTCCCAAGCAGGAACCAACAAGCGCCACATGACCCACGGGATGACAAAGTATCTCGGCTCGACGAGCGGCGCAGTGACGAGAGAAAGAGTGGCGGCTATGAGGAGGATAGCAGCTGTAGAGGCCGTTGTGGGGCCACAAGAGGCGGGATCCTCGCTGATGGTGCTGACACCCAAAGTGCGATTCGCTCTCTTTTCCTTTGTTACTTTGCTCTTGGGTGCGGGTGCCTTGAGAATGGGATGGTTGTTGAATTCTGTGGGTTCATGGGTCTGGAAAGACAGCATGGACTGGCTTTTGGATGTAAGCGCACCCCAGCACAGCCAGCGGCATATAGAATAAGGCAGGATCAAGGCTAGACGGATAGTATCTGACTTGCGGATAGTGTATCGAAATATGTAAAACATGTAGTGGCGGTTATCGGCCAGTGTGAATGGGTGGACGATGGTGTTGAATTTGACCACTACAGCCGAGAGGAGAAATGTCAACACGATGTAAGGAACATAATACACGCGGTAAGCAAATAATGCAAAGACCATCCCAAGGCGAGGCTCAGCATCGTCACTGTCGGTCTTCTTGACTTGCGTGTGTTGTTTGGCAGCAAAGACAGCATGTATGTGCGATGGAAGGCTGACAAGCGTGTTCACAGCCGAGATAATCGACGGGATGAACAGAGGCACGGAGAACAGCGCAAATAGTGGCCAGATGTAAAGCATCTGAGCAAGGTGGATCGTGGCGACATGATTCGACTTGTCTCCAAGCACAACACCACCGTTCCATGCAACGAAGCCGGCGAATAGGCCCATGGTCGCTACGTGCGGCCATACTTGGAGTAGTACTTGCAACGGGTTGCAAATGGCGGCTACGGCAATACTGCCAAGGCTGAATAGAATATCTGTTTCATGGATTGAAGTTAGAGGATGTTTTCCTTTTGCTATGCTCAATAGCCTCGCGGTCTATCTGTGCTTTTCTGGGGCTGGGTCTTACCGTCGGGCCAGCAGACATTCAAAGCGGGATCGTGGATGTGGCCCGTGGAGTATTGCTGCAAAGCTTCTCGGAGGCGGTCTGTTAGAGTCGTTGAAACTCGGGGATACTTATTGCCTGCGACGCTGCAACGCTTAACAGCATGCACCACTTCAAGACCACCCATATATACGACGACCCAGAAGACATTGGTCTGTCTCATGAACAAAGCAAGCACGCCAAGGATAACTACCGCCAGATCGCTCATAAAGGAGTGAGTAGACGAGTTAACTCTGTTCAGATGGTGCGCATAAGCTAGCAAGACTGAGACAGTTGAAATCACGTCGGTGTAGTACAACCCCGAGAAGAAGAAGATGAGCGGGAACAGAGCAATGTTGAAGCCGGTGTGTATAGAGTAGTGAGATATCAGACTTCCCTCTTGTCCACGAGAGGATAAAGCCTCAATACGGCGACGGCACAGACTCGCAAGAAGTGCCACAGCTGCAGTAGCCCACACATTGAAACTGCGCAGCATGAATGGCGAACAAAAGTCACCAGCGTACAGAATCCGAGCCCGCATTGCAGCAATACTGAGAAGATACAGCCCAGGAGGCGTGGTGATCTTGTCGTCCCATTCCAGGAGCTGGCCTCGGCAGTAAGTCTGAGCCTGGGGAATGTGGAATATCTCGTCCTGGATCTCGCGTCAGACATGAGACGGACGTGTTGTGTATAGCCATTAGGGCAGACTCACAAGATAAGGCTCTGGAACATAGGCAGTTACAAAAGAAACCCAGACCCAGGCCAAGGCAAACACCAAGACGGGCGATGCTAGGTTCATCGAGAACTTGTGAGCAGCCCGGGGTAGAAACAAATGCTCAACGGTAGCAAAGATCACTCCAGGCGTGAGGATGGGGAGGACATTAGCCAGCAGGCTAGCAGCTTGATTGAGCGCCGCCATCCTGGAGAGCTCTTTGGCACGCGATACAAGCACAAACTGCCTTGAATAGAGCACAAGCTATAGTGCAAGCAAAGGCCGGTTATTCGTGATACACGGCAGCAAAGGCTCAGCTTGAACGGGACACGGTTGCGCGAATGCGAGAAGCATGAGAGGCCTGGCTCTGTTTTTTTTCTTTTCGTCTTAGATGGACGTGTATCTGAGGCACACAAAGACCGTGGTTATGCAAAATAACAAAGATGAATCACAAAAAAGAAAAACGAAGACAAAAACAAAAAATACAGTTTGGTTATGCAATCGTGACCTGTATAAGCTTCTTGACGTGGGAGAAGAATACGTAGTTGACCAATGAATAGCTTGGAATTAGACAGTGTTTTGTACGGTGCGCAGTTATACTCCAGGGTTAGGGTTTCTCATATACTCTACACCAACATCAACTTTAGCGATCTGCGTTCCCTGTTCAAGGCAGTATTGGACCTCTACCTCAAAGCTTGGCTGGGCGGTACTTCTTCACGTAAAGGCTCACGTCTAGACCCTCAACCTTGCCATCTTGCAAGAGTCTCCGAAGAATCTTGCCACTTGGTGACTTGGGAATCTGCTTTACAAACACCATTCCGCCAATCAACCACTTATACTTCGCTGTTTTTGCCTCAACCAGACGCTTCAGTTCCTCGGAAATCTCTGTGAGCTGCTGTTTTGACTGGTTCTGGTCTTGAACCACGACAAAGGCCCGGGGCCACTCTGTTGCTTCAGAATGGTCGTACACACCAATGACGCCTGCGTCTTGGACCTTGTCATGGGAGCACAGCAGAGCTTCTAGCTCGGCAGGGGCAACCTGATACGCCCGCACCTTGATGAGCTCCTTGATGCGGTCTGTGATGCGGAGAAAGCCACTGGCATCTATTGTGCCGACATCGCCGGTACGGATCCAGCCGTCCGGTGTCAGAGCATCCATTGTCGGACCCATATCGATGCTTGCTCCAGGAGTCAAGCCACATAACGGTAAGTATGCGGACATAAGGGTAGATGAGCGGACGAGGATCTCGCCGGGTGTGTTTATCAAGGCTGGCCTGACCTTATTGCCCTTGACATCATCCTGTCCGCTTGAAATCATAATTTCAACGCCAGTGTGCGGCAAGCCGGTGGTGCCGGCCTGAAGCTGCATGCTTTTGTGAGACAGGCCACGCTGCGCAGCTATACTGCCGGCTTCAGACATGCCATATCCAATTTCAATACGAAATCCAAGGCGGTCGTAGACTTGCGCAATAATATCATGGCCAAGAGGCGCTCCGCCGGTCAGTCCACCAGTCACGCTCTTGAATGCATTATCTCCATTTGCGTCTCTTTTGGCGTAGGATTCGACGATAGGAGACTTGGCAAGCATAACAGCCACAGGCGGTGCCATGTGAAGGTAGGTGATCTTGCGTTTAGGAACAGCTGCAAGCATGGTCTGGAGGCTAAAAGACTGCATGATGTAAACCGTCGCTCCAGTACACATGGTCAACATAAAGGTGGAAACGAAACCAAAGACGTGGTAGAACGGGACATAACCCAGCCATTTCTGGTGTTGGAAGCCGGGATGATCAAAATCCATCCAAAGGGCTGTAATGTTGGTGTTGATGGCATGGTGTGACAGTAAAACACCCTTGGAACGACCAGAGGTGCCAGACGACCAAAGGATTAGTGCCGTTCTATTAGCCCAAGCCTCTTGGGGAAGAAAACAAGCATTAAATCCAGAGGAGAAGGCAGGATGCAAAAGAACTTTCCAGTCCTGCACGACAGACGAGTCAAACGCATTCACAGACGTCTCAGGGTAAGTGTCCTCAGCAGCATCAACTACAAAGGTCTTGATGGCGCCAAAATACGCTTTATCATCCTGTTTATCTAACGCCTTCTCCATAGCTGGCAGACACACTCTGGCTGTAATGAGTACGCGCGGCCGGGAGCTCTGTAGAATCCACGATATCTCTTCAGCAGACAATGCGGGAGACACCAGAGTTGCCGTAAGGCCGGCTGCAAAGACGCCCATGACCAGCGGAATCATCGGCTGGCAGTTGGGGAGCTGGATCAGCACCACGGGGGCGATTTCTGGACTGGCGCATGTCGGGGTTGCTGGCAGCTTTATTGTGTCGTTGAAGTGAAGACCCAGAGCCTGCAGGCTAGCAGCAACCTTGCGACCATCATGTCTGATTCTCCCAAACGTGAGAGGCCGTTCTGTGTGAATCGGAATGTCAGCCAGAGAGGATTAACAAAGACTAGTAAGACGGGAACCACATACCAGTGTGGTTATCGACAAATATCGGACGGTCTTCTGAGAATATTGGAACACACTTTGATGGGGGCAAGTAGCTGCTCTCGCGGGCAAAGGGCTGCTCAAGTGCCCAGTTGAAGATGTTGTGTTTGGGAATGTCGAGAGCCGGTGTCTTGGAGATGGCCACGGACATTGTGGGTGAGAGTAAGAGTGAGAATAAGAGTGAGAGTGAAAGTGAGTGTGAGTGTGAATGTGAGTCAAAGGTAGAATGGATATTAGAGACAGTAGCACAAAATCACTACAGCCCTATTAAACCACAGCCAAAAGCTCAGCACAAGACTAGCCGCCTCTTTTAAAGCCCATCTCCAATTCCCCAAAAGCCTCCGTGACAAGATCGCGCTCTCTGGCAGTGTTGGTTGGGATTTAACGTTTTATTTGTGCAAGTAAAAAGTGTACACACACATGTAGCAAACTGCCCGCCTAAGATGTGCTAGGAGTCTGTGTGTTTGACGTCCTATTCTCCATCTTTGCCCCGGCTAAGCCAGGGATTCACGACCCCATAAAGCCCAGCCGGGTCGGCAGTTGAAGACTCGCCAACAAAACCACGGCAAATCATGTCCTGCTCAGCGGTAGTTGGCTGGGTTCTGTGAGTCCGAGGCTTTTTACCCTTGGCACTTGTTCATTGGCAGACCGTGGACCCGAGCCGCATAGAAACTCAATGTGAGTCGGCGTGTGACAAATAGACCGTTCTGTCGGTCTTGTTTTCAAGGTAGAGAGATGCTAGCCTGAGACATCACGGCAAGTTCAACCGGCTTCCTGCTGGCCAAACCACTAGATAGCTTACGCAATACAAACACGCTTATTTTGACAAGTTGCATGGCGTTCCAGAGACCATAGGCTTGGGTCTTTGCCACAAGAGTTAGGGTTAGGTGCATCTCCACGACATTCCGATATGAACTTCATACTACACAACTCATAGTGGCTTGAAACTGCAAGGCGCCCTTTGCCAATTCAATGTCTAACATCTATGTAAAAGTAACATTTTGTCTACAGGATGCAAGCAAAGCAGAACATCGCCAGGAAAAAAAAAACTCCGGCTTTGAATATATTCCCATGGGACAAATAAATGCATTTAGAACGGCTGTGTACCAGGAAGAATATGTTAGTCGCGAGTTCATGCTTCGGGTAGACCAAATATTCTTAGTTGGACGAATCGACTCACGTTGTCAGCGGGGTGGATCTCCTTGCCGAAGAAACCACCGAAGAAGGGGATCTTCTTCAGGATGTCATCCTGGACGCGGGGAATACCCGAGGCGTAGAAGATGACAGCAACACCGGCGGCGGCACCGTACAGACCAGATCTCAGGCCCCTATGTGATTTTGTTTGTTAGACCTGAAATATCGATCTTGAGGAAGATTGGAAAGCGGGTAGAACATACAGGCGAGTGAGCTGGGTGGCGTTCAGACCCAGGACGGAGGGCTGGTACTGGTACCTATGACAGCAGGTTGGTTAGCCCGAGAGATCAGTCCAAGCAATGTATGGCCAGCCAACCAGCCCAATTGACACATGGACGCTCTGTTGTGTCATTTCCAGTTATTCTTTTTTCCCTTGCACGTCATCGTGATATTCGGCATTGTTCCTTCGGTCCAGACAGTTCACAAGTCGGATTTGACTCGACCAGCAATGTCGATGAGGCAGATTACATGCGGCCCCAGGCTGCGATGTTGAGCAGAAATGCGACGTACTTGGGACCAAAGCTGCTGCGGAAAGCAGATCTCGCGACGGAAGACTGGGCGAAGAACTACAGGTTAGCTCGAGTTTTTCGGACAGGAGGGCTCGTCCCGGCAGCCCGGAGAGACGTAGGTTGTGAACAAAGCCAGGGCTGTTATTGTCGATCTTGACAGCACTTACAGCGAACATTGTGGTATATATGGAGATTGCACGGAGGAAAGCGTGTAAAGGTTGGCGTGTGGTGGTTAGAAGATCTCGAATTTTAGGTGGGTTCGCAGAATATCGGCAAAGATCGCGATGTTTCTCGAGGAATAATAGTCACGTGATTTAGTCACATGTGTTAACCCTTGAAGCCAAATCGGCACAACCCGTTGCAAAAAAGGTACTCAGAAGTAGCTGAAGGTAGAACTTATCAATCACAGCCTTGACATGGCATCTATTCTCTATATTTTGTTGTAAAAACTTTGGCTTTCACGAAATCGTAGAATCTCGACTTTGTAAATGCCCGCATGTCATTGGCGCTCAGCTGCATGTCAAATAAAACCCATTTCGAGCTAGCGGGAGCCCACTTTTCCTGTTTCGCAGCCTTGCAGACAAGGTTGATCTCATTGACAATCTGAGCTTTTGTATGGACATTTGTGCTCCACCAGAGTCGAACAAGCAAGCCAATGTTAACCCTCACCGCCGGTGAACAAAACCGAACCAAAAAAATGAACAAACAGGTCAACGCCCACTTTGACCAGCTCGAGAAGGCTCTTCACAGCCTGATCGATTCTGTCGCCAAATATCACCCTACCTTGGCACACGCCAAGGAGCTTGAAGCCGCCGACAAGGAGCTCACACGCGGGCTCGCAGAAGGTGAATATTGCATGTGATGATGGGCTCGATTGGTCCGCTGACCTTTTCGCATAGTCCAAAGACACCAGGCCAACTTCATACATATCGAGAAGCTCCGTTCGGCTAGCCAGGCCCTAGACAGCCAGATTCGCGACACCATATCGAGCCTTGCCTCAACTCGCAAAGATGTTGCAGCAATACAGCCCGTCAGGTTTGGCGACGCGCCGGCACACCCATTCTCGTACGAGGAACTTCTCAGCTATGCGCGCCGCATAAGCAAGACTACAATGCCGTCCGCTGGCAGCCAGTTGCCCGGTGTCGAGCAGCCCCAGCCCCAAAGCGCAAACGCCGACACGCCTGGTCCCGATTCGCAGCCCATGAGCGCCGTCCAGACGCCCATGATGTCGGTACTGCCAACGCCCGCACAGTCGCAGTCTATGATTGGCAGCGAGGGCCAGACACAGTCAGCCACGACGTCGTTTACAGGCCTTCCCGAGATTCTCACAATGCACCTCAACCCCATGTCAGGCGCTGTCTTTGTGCCGTGGCCCCTGGAGGACAACATTCGGCTGGGCTCGCTAGCGTCAATACAGAACCTCATCAGCGAGGGTATTGATCCCGCTGGGTATGATCCTGTTGCTGAAGAGGAGCGCAAAAAGAAGGAGGCCGAGGAACAGCTGGAGAAGGAAGAAAGAGAGCGCAAAGAACGCGAGGAGAGAGACCGTGCTATCAGAGAACAGCGCGAGAAAATGCGCGAACAGGAGATGCGCGAGAACTGGCGCAGGGAGTCTGGCGCTGCGGTTGGACAATCCGCACCCACTGAGAAGAAACAGTTCCACTTCACCAATCTGGATATGGATGATGACGATTCTGACTAGTTAGTTAATCTTGCATTAGAATAGATGCTAAAATACACGTCATGGTGACTACCAAACTCAACGTCAATACAACTTCATAGTGAAATATAATAACGATTCAATACACACGCAACTAACTGATTTAGAGAAACAACTGGTTGGGATCCATTCAACCAACCCTTCAAGCATCAAACACCTACTTTTACACGATGTAGAAGTACCCCTGGATAAACTCTTAGTCAATTTTTAGTGAAGCGTAAATCTTGTTTACGAACCACCAACTAGAAAGATAACCAACAGAACCTAAGGGGAATGAAGAGAAACGGTTAGCCAAAAGATCAGACACGGAGGGATTCATGCAAAGGGAAACTCACCGGCTAAAACACTAAACATCAACGACAGCAAAGCACTGTAACCGATGTAGAGAACGGCACCAGCAAGGCTACTGACATGAACTCTGCTGACAAGGTAGATGAGGCAGTACACAAAGATGTAGCCGCCCATGGTACCAGCAGCCAGGAACGACCGCCACTGCCAGTTGTAGTTCTCGGCGCAAAGGACAAAGTAGACCATCAGGATGGTAGCCGTTGCGCAGGTGATAATCATGAGCACGTAACACAGGAACAAGAAGCCAAACATGTAGTAGATTCTACTGAACCAGATGGAGCTCATGATGAAGAACAGCTCCACCAGGATGGCGCCAAACGGCAGTAGACCAACAAACAGCATGCTAGGAATCGGCTGTAGGTACAGAGTAGATGAGGGGATCTGGCGCGGGATCTGGTTGGTCTTGACTGGGGCATGGAACTGTGTAGCGCGGAAGCCCATGTAGGAGCCAGAAACAGACAGCGGGATCGAAATGACAAACCAGATGGTGATCAAAACAAGCATGGTTGAAAAGGGCACAGCTCCAGACGAGGAGCTAGCCCACAAGAAAAGATCCATGAGGAAAAAGGACCCAAAGACAACGCCAGGAACGACAAGAGGCGTCAAAACAATATTGACCTTCCACTTCTCGCCGCCCCACGCCTTGTAGGTACGCGCCGAAACATAGCCACCGACGAAGCCTAGAACAGTGTAAAGGAGGATCGTGATGGTGCCCAGGGACCCGCGATTGGACGGGGAAAGGAATCCAAGTAGCGCAAAGACAATTGTCAGGCCAGTCATACCAAAGATCTGAACGCCGCTTCCGACTAGGACTGACAGGATCATGGGGTGCGAGGGAGGGCGGAAGACGTCGCCGTGCACGAGCTTCCAGCCCGAGTCTTCCTGAACGCCGTCCTCCATGGAGATCGGGTCGCCAAAATCATCAAGCGAAATCTGGTCTAGGCGGTTGTAACGGGCAATGTCCTTGCGCAGAGTACGGAGCAGGATTGACGTCACGGTCATGACAAGGATGAAGACAACGACGGCGATATCAATAAGCCAGAACCAATGAATCTTGGGATCAAAGACGTGGAGATACTTGTCCCAACGAGTAGCCCACGCAGTAGAAGACTTTCTCCATGTGACACTGTAGCTGAAGCTAATATCAAGCTCCTGGCCCTCGTCGACGTTGACCAGAATGGGGTCATGGTTGGAAGCACAGTCGACCTCGCCCGTGTACTTTTTAGAAGACGGCTTTACAACAACACCGACTACTCGGAGCTGATCGGGGTTGTTGGCTACTTCGTGGTACTCGACCTCAATGTCATAATGGTTGTTCATGAGGATTTCGCCAGTCTTGGAGATGTCACCCAGGCGGAAGCCGGGGCTGTAAAAGGTAGTGCCAGTAGAGGTGTCCTGCAGCTCTTGGGCCGCAGGTAAGCTATCCACAAGCCAGTTCAGATTGTAGCCCTGTCCGATGCGATGCGCCAGGAACTTCATGTGCTCGGAGTTGTACTTGGACGTACACAGCTGTTTACATTGGTCGTCTTTCCCAATGGCGAGTTCAAAGGGGGAGTTCTTTATTCTGTCTCCCATGAGAATGCTGCCTAGGCTTTCGGGGACGTTTTTGATGCCCTCCTTGGGCTGGCAGAACCCAAACATGGGGGAATAGTAGTCGTAAGATAGAACGGAGTGGATGAGGTTGTCTGTCTCGGCGGCAGAAGGTGTTATACTGTTGACGTAGAGGGGCACCGCGTCTCCGGGTTTGTACGAGTTGGGAGCCACTCCAGGCAGATAGAAGGCGGAGGCGGAGTGGGCGAGAGCCAGCAGCGAGACTGCGGCCTTGGCCGCCGAGCTCGAATTGGGTGAGCGCATTGCGCAAGCAGGCGGATGATCGCAGGAGGATGGAGTTGAATGTGTGAAGGTGTCGGTGTCGATGTCGAGGGCCAGTTGTCACGAGAAGTGGCTAATGGGGCGGCGGGCGACGGTGGTTATGTGCAAAGCTGGTGCCGAGCCGAGATGAGGATTTGTGTGCGTGGATAGGTGACGTACTCGAGGATCGGGATTGGGCCTGAAACAGGGAAGCCAAAGAGAACAGTGTGGCCGTCCGTGACGCCAGGTGGAAGCAAGAAAGTAGCACAGAAGGTGCAAAAAGATGGGCCGAGTCAGCGGCGACGAGAGCCGTCAATCAAGGATGCACGCAATTGTGGTTGGATTCTAGCGAGGTTGAGAGACAAAAACTGCGGACAGAGAAACAGCAACGTCGACAGATGGACACGCTGCGCTTACAACCCAAGCACAAAGCTAGCTCCGAGCAGGCGGCCAGGGCAAGCTGCCTGCAATTCTGCTGGCTGTATTTGTACTGTACGCACGGCTTTTCCTGGCGTTTCCACGCCCACTTTGGATCTGCAGGCGCTCTTTTAGGCGACCGCTTGGCTAGGATGTCTGGTTTCTGGAGTGAAGACTTCGGTGGGGGCCCTGGCTCACCGAGATCCCCTAGACCCATAAAAAAGTTTCTGAGGCTTATCTTATCAGCTACCAAAATTTCAGGCTCGTCTTGGTCTTGGTCTTGCGCCCACAACCACCACAACAGACAGCCCGTAACTATATCATCCATACATGGCAACAGAACAAAATGGTCGCCTCAACATCACTATCCGAACTGCTCGACTCGCTCACGCAATCGCTCAAGTCCGCCAATGCGATTGGCCCCAGCGTCTCAAAAGTCGATCACAACGACCAGGGAATCTCTCTCCTCGATACCAAGAACGAACTCCTCCTGTCCTATCTACAACATCTAGCCTTCCTTATCCTCATCAAAGCCCGCAACTCTCGCATATCAGGGAAAGCCAAAGATGGTGACAACAGCGCCTTTTCTACCGACGCCATAGTCGAAAAGCTCACTGAGCTGCGGTTGTACATGGAGAAGGGTGTGCGGCCCCTGGAAGACAAGCTGCGCTACCAAATCGACAAGGTGCTGCGTGCTGCCAGCGCAGCGGAAGCCAATTCTACCGCTATCAACGGACCCAAAGAGGCTGCTAATGCTGGCTCTGGCACCGAGAATGACGACGACGACGACAACTCGGACTCAGATTCTGCCTCTGGCAGCGAGAGCGACGACGAAGAAGCTGGCAGCGGAGCCGACGAGCCCAACAGTGTACTTGCGCCCCGCGTTGCTGCCTTTGTGCGCCAGACCCGTACCGAGCAGCGCAATGCCAAGGAATCTGCAGCCAAGCACTCTGCTCCCAGCGCCGAGGAAAAGTCCGAGATTTACAAAGCCTCGAAAACCCGCCGCGTACTCATGCCTGAAGACGACAAGCGGCCGCGCGGCGACCGCAAGAAAACGCACCGCTCTCGCACCATGGAGGAGTACCTGGAGGACGAGTTTTCGACTGCTCCCAGCGCACTGCCTAGTATTGGTACGACGATTGCTGAGCGCGGTCGCAAGGTGACGACGGCGGCCGAGCGCAAGATTGAGGCTGAGCGCCGCGAGTACGAAGAAACCAACTTTACACGTCTGCCCAAGGAGAGCAAGAAGCAGCGCAAGCAGCGCATGGCGTCCGAGGGCCGCAGCAACAAGATGAGCTTTGGTGGTGAGGAGTGGAGAGAGCTGGGCGACGGTATCGACAGAATCGAGAGATTAACAAAGCGCAAGGGCGGAACTGGCAGCAAGGCATTGCTGGAGAGGAGCAGAAAGCGTGCTCATGACTCTGGAGGTAGAGGCGGCGCGGAAATGGGAGACCGGTTCCAGAAACGACTCAAGGTTTTGGAAGGCGGGCGGAGAGACAAGGGCGGGCGGTGGTGAAACTGCAGTCTCTAGATGCGCGCAGTTCAGTTGGTTATTGTTAAGCATTTGAGTTCATTTTACACGTGTAGTTTCCAAGCGAATATGTGCCGTGGTATTCCAGTTTGTATCACTATCAAGACTGTCTCGTTATGTTCCAAACTAAACCCCTACTTCGCCTTGGTCAAGTCAACTACTTGAATGGGACCCCGAAGATCGGGGGCTGGATTCTTTAGATCAAAGACTAACTAACTACATTAAGCACGATGTGAAGATTATCCGGATATGCCCATGCACGTGCTCAAGACGGGCCATGCAATGTTGGCTTGTGGCAGGGCAAGAAGAGCTGCCAAATATGTGGAAGCGGCCTTGCTTAAAGTCTAAATCCTCGATAATAGGTATGTACATGGTCGGTCCCCTAATTCTTTTTGGCGACAACTCTAATCTGAACAGCATCAGGACTCTAGCCTCGAGGCATGTTGTCCATTTTATCTGAGTTGTCATGCCTTGCAAAGAAGAGCCTCAAAAGCGGGCCTTATCACAGTAGACTAGTCTACTTGCATCCATTTAATGTTTGTATATGTTGTATGTATCTACTAGATACTTGTTTTCTTACACACAGGGCACCACCACTCGCCCAGAAATCCTTTGCCCCTTTGAGCTTTTCTGCGTCTTCCTGCAAATCTGGGGCTTGCCCAAGAACTGTTGACTCGATGAGATCGAGTAATGTTTTATTCTATCTTTCGCAGGGTGCCTCCGTCGGTTTCTGGGCCGATAAGCTTATCATTGGCCCATCCCTGCCTCCGTCCTGATATTAACGTCTCATGTGGGGCAATTGTCACTTTGTGGACGGCGAGATTTATTCGGGGCCTTGGCTCCTGCCTGCAAGCTCTATCTATAGCTGATCCTGTCATCCCAAGCGAACATGGCAGCTGCTTCGTTTTGGACAGACTCGAGATAGGTCAGTGGTGGAAATTGCCTCGGGGCTCTTGTTCTTCGACGACTACAATCAGCCAGATAGTTGTTCGATTTTCCTTCTCTCTTCACGACTCTAGCGTACGGGCGTATGTAGACAGCGTCGTTTGTTTACTCAAAAAGGACTATCAATCTAGATACAATCACATGTATGTAATTGGACAGGTACAGGCAGGTGAACCTCGATGTAAGCTCTCCTTGCCAAGTCATAAGCCGGGATACCTATAGTCTACGATTCGTAGCGCAAATACCTTATCAGCATCTTGCCATTTCGGTCGTATCATGGCCATATTTTCCGGTCTATTTTGCTGGCGGCACATAAACAGAGGGAAGACCAGAACACCGAAAAGGAAGGCTAACACTGGTTAGTTTGTTTCCACGCTGAAAGCTGCGTAGTACAGAATGATACCCAGATCCTGATTAGCTTGCCAAAGACAGCTTTCAACGTTTATGTGGGGGTTGCTGTAATCAGAGCGCAATTGGTATGCAATGCAATGTGAAGGAGATCGGCAATCTCGAGCAGAGTGCGAGTCGGGTGTCTCAGTATAAAATGCAACAGGCTATCGCGCCTCTCATCGCATTGTTTCCCACCAGGTCTTGAAATACATGCGACTATTTCCTCCTTTCATAATCGTGTCTGTAAGACGGTGTGCTCTTGGGCTTTGGTCTGCAATCTGAACCATTCTGTCATTCTGTTTTGTTTCCTTCGGTCTTCAGCTTTACGGTGCCCTTTCTTCTACAAGGCCCTTCCTCTCCCTCTCCCTCTTTATTCCCTTTTGATTCACAAGACCTTCGCTACCTCCGCGCAACATGTCTTTCACTTCCAAGCTTCGCTATGTGGCGGACAAGATTGAGGTCGAAGCCGAGGAACCTGGGCTTACAACATCGCAGTTGATGGTAAGTCAAACCTGTTGCTATCTGCCCCCGTGCGACTCAAGTCCTATAACAAGATCTCTAACCCATATTCCTCTTTTTCTCATAGCTTATCAACTACGATCTAAAGCCAGTTGAAAAGGTACGCAGAACATGGGGCCCATGGAACTTTGTCGGCTTCTGGATTGCGGACTCATTCAACATCAACACATGGATGATTTCCTCATCCATGATTGTGGCCGGCCTGTCATGGTGGCAATCATGGCTTTGTGTGTGGATTGGCTATTCCATTGCCGGCTGCTTCATTTGCCTAACGGGTCGTATCGGTGCTACCTATCACATTGGCTTTCCCGTAGCAAGTCGTTCGTCGTTTGGCATCTGGGGTAGTTTGTGGCCTGTATTCAACCGTGCAGCAATGGGTAAGCTCCGCCCCCCTCCCTTCGTCTTACATCCAGAAATAAGCTTCTCCATAGCCTACGTACATGACGCTAACCTCTCCCTTCCATAGCATGCATTTGGTATGGTGTTCAAGCATACATTGGCGGCCACTGCGTCTACCTCATGATTCGCTCCATTTGGAAATCCTGGGACCGCAACACGATTCCAAACAGCTTCTCAGAGGGCTCGGGCACCACAACTGCTGACTATGCGTCCTTTTTCATCTTCTGGCTGTGCTCTCTCCCGGCCATTTGGTTCCCCGTGCAGCAGATCCGGCACCTCTTCACCGTCAAGGCGTTCTTTGTTCCCTGCGCGGGCCTTGGCTTTCTCATTTGGGCGGTCGTACGAGCCGGCGGCATTGGGCCCATCATTCACCAGCCGGTCAAGCTACATGGCAGTGACCTGGGCTGGGAATTTGTCAAGGGCATCATGTCGTCGATTGCCAACTTTGCGACATTGATTGTCAATGACCCTGACTTCAGTCGCTTTGCTGCCAAGCCCAAGGATGCCTTTTTGCCTCAGCTGGTCTCCATCCCTCTTGGCTTCGGTATCACGTCCTTTATCGGCATTATTGTGTCTTCGAGCTCGACCGTCATCTATGGCGACTCCGTCTGGGACCCACTTGATCTTTTGGAAAGATTTATCGACGACGGAAACGCTGGGGAGCGCTTTGGTGTGTTTATAATTGCCTTTGCCTTCGCTCTCGCTCAACTGGGCACCAACATTGCCGCCAACTCCGTGTCTGCCGGTACTGATATGACGGCACTGCTGCCCCGGTACCTCACTATTCGCCGTGGTGGATACATCTGCGCAGTGATTGGTCTTGCCATGTGCCCATACACTCTCCTCACCTCTTCAAACAAGTTCACCACGTATCTCTCGGCGTACAGTGTCTTCCTCAGTTCAATTGCCGGCGTTATCGTGTCAGACTACTACTTTGTCCGCAAGGGTTTCCTCGAGCTGCGGGACCTCTACAGCGGCAGCAAAGAGGGTCCGTACTACTTTAGCTATGGCGTACACTGGCGAGCCTATGTCGCGTATATTGCCGGTATTCTCATCAACGTTGTTGGATTTGCCGGTGCTGTCGGTAGTGACGTTCCCATCGGGGCCCAGTACATCTACAACGTCAACTTCTTTGCTGGGTTCATCATTTCTGCGGGTGTGTACTGGATACTGTGCCACTTCTACCCAATTCCGGCGTGTAGTTCAACATGGATGGAAATCAACAACGATGTTGAGGACTTTACCGCTGTGCACCCGGCAGAACGTGGCACTCTTGGTGATGGTTATACTGATGAGGGCTGGAAGCTCCCGCAAACAGAGGAAAAGTCGGCGATGGGAATGGAGAGCAAATTGGTTTAGAGAGAACGGGAAAGGATAATGTGTTTTTTATGTTTTGTTTATATATTGTGAGAAGGAGAATTATTAATGAAGTTGAAGCAATTTTCCATTGACAAATCATCATAAATGTGAAGAAGGAGAGTGTATACAAAGTTGTCATTGTAGTCTAGGGTTAGAAAAGAAACCCCAGTGGCTGACCGACACTCACCGAGCCAGCGCCCCACCTAAACTGACAGTCTCGATTGTAATGTCCGCTAACAAGCTTCCCGTCCTGACGACATAACTGAGTCTTCCTTATCCTCCAGGTTGTCCTCCCCACATAAGCTACACAACGATGGCGCTCCCATTGCCGCGTGGCCTCACGGCCGCAGAGGTCGCTTTCACATGCGAAATGGAGCTTGTGACTATTGTTCCCCGGCAAAAGCTTGATAGCATACAGCTCCTTGGCGTACGTATAGCATTATAAGCATAAGCTCGCGTTTGGGATTCCACACCACACCACACGCGACAAAAATACCGGCATGCAGCATGCACTTAGCCTCACAGCCGCAACGAAGCAACAGTTGTGAACATAGACTAATGTGGTGTCAATGTCCAGGGCGCAACTCCCGTACTACGACCGCCGCATCGTGCCAACATCCCCCTCTGGCTAGCCCTCCTCCTCAAGAAACAGCGTCGCGCCAACATTGTACCTCCAGCGTGGATGCAGCCCGAGTCTCTCAACCAGGTCATCCACTACGAAACGATGGTTGACCAGCAAGGTTTTGCGCCGCCGCCACCGCCCCCTTCAGAAAGCGACGGCCATGGAACAGCGCGGCCAGTCAACAGAAGCGGCCGCCAAGTAAAGTTATCAGCGCCATTTCTGCCGTCATGTATTGCTCAGACGCCCTCCGGGACGCTGCCTTACCACTGGATGGAAATTGGGGAGATTCTACTTACGCAAGCCAGCGATGATTTCCCATCGGCATTGGAGGTGCGCGGCCTCATGAAGGACTTGCAAGAAGTTCGCGCAGCCAAGATGCGTAGCAGTGTGTCGGCAGAAGAGCTAGGAAAAGGTCCTATCAGTGGTGTCATGAGTCTACGGGGCGTGGGGGCCATGGAGCTGGCAGAAAACAGAGGCATCGTTATCTCCATGCTTGACGGTATTCGTAAGCTTGGAGCCACTGCGGAAGCCGCAAGAAGGACTGGCGGCCAGGAGGACGAAGATGACGACATGGACGATGATATGGGACTCTAGATCTAAGAGCAACAGCGTGCAATATAGAGGGACAGGAGAACAAACCCGGCATCAAATGGTTCTTCTGGGACACGGCGGTCGTCCCCTTGATTATTTACCTCCTCCCAACCAGTCAATAAGCCCAGTTCGAAACTACAGTCATGGGCGATGGATGACATGTGAGTTGAACTATTCTTGTCCTTGCTGAAAGCCACGTTTTTGGGGGGACATTGATCATGATTACGATTCCTGGTTCTTGGCTAGCGACTGGCGTGATCCCTACCCAAAAAAAAATGTTCATGGAATCTACCGGCCGGTCAATCGCCACCCCAACAGACCCTATCCTTACACTAGGCTAGACTGACCCAAGGCTATGGGTGTTGGATGTCGGCACTGGCCAGGTTTGAAAAGAGGTGCTAGGGTGGGAGAGGAGACCGCATTGGGCTACAGATGTCGGATGCTGACATGTCCTGTATTGCGGTCCAACTGCTTGCTGGCTTTGCTGTGATGATGTCATACCAGACAACTCACAGTCGACACTTCACCAAGCTAAGCTAGATGTCACCAAGGCGTACAGCACGCAACGCAATATGTTGCGGGGGGGCCAACAATGCACGGAAAGAGAACACGGAAGGGGAACCACGTATGCAGGAGCATGCCTGGTGTGTACATACGGATGCATACAAATACCACATACATACATACACTGTACATATGCACACACAAGTATTGAGGTGTGTGATTGTATGAGGCAGCGTCACATAGGACGACATAGGTCTAGCTGGTTGTTCTTATCTACGTAACTATTCATAGTTGAGTCTGGTGCAGAATGAAGTCTAAGTCTACCAGTGTAACTAACGACAATGGTCAGCACGCATACATGACAAGAATCATGGTCTCTTTGGTATACACCCATGTTACCGGCGATGAAGCTACAAGTTTAGGCAGTGGGCGAGCAGCAGAGAAAGAGGAAAATCAAGAACGAAGCCTGTCGTGGGGCAGTCCCCAGACTTGTACTTGTACATACAGAAGCGTGGATAACCAGACCTACGATTTTACACTCAATGGGAGGGAAAGATGCAGGCCAAAGGAAGCACAGTGGAATAGCTCGTTAACTATTGCTAATCGATAACCACAACTAGAGACGCTGGGCATGGGAGGAGAAAAGGAAGCTCCCACGCACACTCACCTCACATTGACAAGGGAGAATCTGGTGTGGGTTACACTCCAGGCAATGCAACCATGAAACAAAGACGGTTTGCCAAGCAGCCCTTGACGGCACAAGGAAAAGTACAAGTCTCTGCGAAGTCTAGTGCTGCATGCATGCATGTATTGGGTGGCCAGTTCAAGAAAGGCTCCTTCGTAGACAGGAATACGTCTGTCTATAACTGCTTGTAGGGGTGTTGCCGGGGTGTGCGTACATGACGAGTCCTAATACTGGTAGTTGGTGAGTTATACGCAGCTACATGCATACATATGTATGTACGCATCTAGACATGAGATGGGTGTGTATCTACTTGGATATCAGGACATCAAGCCACTACCCACTCATCGTTCGATAATTTCGACATTGCGACAGACAACGCGGATGCAAGGGAGACGTACAAGACGCAGGAGAGGGGGGGATGTTGGGCTGCATACCTGTATGCTAGCAACATCGACAATTATAGAGCATTCTCGCGTAGGTGAGCTTGCCTCGGCCTTTTATGTCTTCTATTTATGCCTATTTCTTTTTACAGCTCCCCCACCCCGTGAACAAAACAGCAGGGAGTTTGTTGGTGGTGAGGTGAGGGCGAGGGTATCATCAGTCTGTATATTTTGCACAAGTCAAATTTACCCAAGGGAGAGAGACATTACATGGCCTACAGACCTTTTGCATACCTATCACATTGTCTGCTGACATGTTCTTTTTTCTGAGTCCTCTGTAGCTTGGGCTATTCCTATTTCTACTGCCGTGGGTGCACGAAACGCGTCTCGGTTGCACGTCTACCAGTGTCTACCCATAACTAACCATATACATACATGCAACTAACGTGCGGTCATACATACCACGGTATATCACCGCTACTGCTATAGGCCACCGACCAGCCAGCGAGGACCAGCCTTTGAAGTTTTGGACTTGTCACTTTCGCACATCATGTTTTCTCTGCTACATGACTGATAGCTATTTCTCCCTGTACAAGCATGGCCTGCTGCTTGCTGGGTGTCAAGACGCAAGACGGGCCGCTCTGGTGACGGAAAGGAAAACTTGTCGACATCAGGTCTAAAAATAACTGCGTGCTTGCTTGCTGCAGATGCAAAGGGCGTCACGACAAATCTGCCACAGCACTATTACGTGTCTGTCTGGAGACAGCCCAGCCCGTCTTCGGGCCATGTGCTTTTCCATGCACGCTTTGCCTAGCCCTGCCCAGGTATATCTTGTCTGTATTGTTTTGTTTCTGGTTGGTTAACTACTTGTCTGGGTAGTTATAACTACAGCACAACTAGTTGTACACTCGACCACATAGTTACTTGTACCTTGGCCAACTGAGACTGGCGTGACACACCGCTCAACTCGCAAGACCACAGCTAGATGAATCGTCCTCCTGAAGGAAGCATAGGTTCGCTTCGTTCATCCCACTCTCTGTCCGTTTGTATCCCGTAAACAAGAACCTGAATACAAGGGCTGTCTAAAGAGAGAGAGAAAGTGTGTGTGTATGTATGTATGTATGCACGAGCACATCTCTCTCTGCGGAAGCATGCAGAGAGCAGCACAACTGTGTGCATATTACATGAATATGTGCATGTGTTGTACTCGTGTATATGTACGTGTATCTGCGTTGTGTTGTGATAGGTGCCTCTTCTCTATATCTTGTTCTCTATACCCAATCTCCCTTCCATCCCCGCGCCCCTCCGCCACGAGTAATATTCATCTGTCTTTCCATGCTTGTCTCTCGGGACGTTTCCCAGACCTCTTTTTTCTCTCTCTCGCTCTCTCTCTCCGCTCTGTTTTCTACTTCTCTCCATCGTCCTGTCTTCTCCGTCTTCTCCCCGTCTTCCAAATCATCTCCTCGGCGGCTCCCCTCGTCACAGAAGAAAACAAGAGGCGCAGATCTTATTGACAGTCAACCTGTTAAACTCTCAGTGTGGGATTCGACAGGATGATCCCTTGTAACATTGCTCTCTCTTCATCGCCCTTGGGCTCAGGGCCGAAGGTTTTCTTTTTATTTTTTAGGATGTTATTTTCCTTGCTGCGGGCCTCAACCTTGGGAATGAACTCTCAATTGCAGAAAAAGCAATTTGGCGGGGTTCTTTTTGCCAGCATTGTTGTAATTGGTGAGCCTGAGCTTCGTCTTCTGCTTGCTGCCCTCCTCTAGTTCTCGTGCTTTGTGACTGTGACATCCCTTGCAGCACTATGTCGAAATAATGACCCGTATTTGCGGCCGACTAGATGTACAGTGTGTGTGCTGCGTTTGGTCACTTTTTTTCTTGGTCCAATTAGCTAGCTACTTGGAGTGTTGACTGTGGTTAACTACAAATAGCATATTCAGATAACTAGTCAATATCACATGGCAGCATGTTCAGTCTCAACAAGGCCGCCAGGAATATGCGGAACTGCATGGTGCATCCAAATGCAACAAGTCATGTATGTACACAAATACAAGTCTTTCTTTTCTTCCGCATATGTACACACACACACAAACACAATCAATCCTTGTTTCGTCACTTGAGGAACAGGTTTTGGCGCAGTCACCCGTGAGATGCGATATCTGATCCATCAGAATCTTTCATGCAGCTATTGCAAGGGGTGCTCCTGTAGGCGTGTTTATAAAGTCAACCTACATATGTATGTACACACAGACCAATTGAATTACCCTCTCTCCCTCGCCCACCAAGAGCCCTTTCCTGTCCTTTGTTTTGCGTTTTGCTTCTTCTCATTTCCTTGCTCTCTCCAACCATGGAGAATGTGCTTCTTTAATAGGGGTGCATGGCTTCTTCTTATTTGCTGCTTGCTTTTTCTCTCCTCTGGTCTCACCTCACACCATCAACCTCCCCTCCCCTCCCCTCCCCTCCCCTCCCCTCCCCTCCCCTCCCTGCCCCTCTCTCCTCCCTTGTCTTTTTCCCTCGTGCTTCTGCCGTTACTCTTACCCGTGCTTCCCTTGAGACCAACCCGTAATCTCAGATGTGGCCGCAGTGGAAATCCAGTTTCTCAGAGACGTCCACTTCCCCATCTCGCCCCTCCTCCTAGCCGTCTGCTTCCCAGACTAACTTCTAATCCGTGCTGCGTGCTATATATTTTTGATAATACCCGCCTCGCCTCGCCCCGCCAGACGCAGTGCTCCTCATATGTTCTCACGCTGTCCTGGATATGCCTCTCGGCCGATTTAGATGATGTTAAGCGCGGTCCAGGATCTGGCAAGGTAGCTGCAGATGTAAAATGACATAAATAACATACAAGCCAAGTTAAGTAGGTAGTTATCTTCTACCAGCAAGCAACTACTCGCCTTGCCCAACGCTAGAAACTTCCGACGGGCAATCCAGGCAATAACCTACCTACACACATAGCCATAACTAGACTAACTCCAGAACTGGCAGTAATCGCGAAGAGACGAGAGAGGAAGGGTGTCAGGGGGGGTAGTTGCAGATCAACCGATATATAAGAAAGAGAAAGGAAGACGAAAAAGGAAAAAAAAAAAAGAAGAAAAAAAAGAAACCCCCCCCCTCGCCCACCAGCCGATAAAATGCTCCCCTCAACTAACGCGACCACTATCAATCTCCCGCAAAATCAACCGCCTTTTGTGTTCCACTGCGCCTATGACGCTCTTCCTCGCCGTGCCCAGTCCAACTCACAAGGCCGGCCCTTGCCCAAATCTCCCATCCTTTTCATTCTCCAGCAGCCGGGCTCTGCTTTCTTTTGCTAGGTGGCCCCCCCCCTCCCCAAAGGGGAAATAGGCTAGACATCGTGGCTATAGTTTTCTTCAACTGGGCTTGTCTCTGTTCAACTTTATGTCTGTCTTGCTCCCTGGTCCTACTGCTCTGTTCTGTTCTGCTCTGTTCAGTGGCGCCTCGGCCGTGGTATATATCAGCATGTCTGCCGTTCTGTTTGTCGTCCCTTCTCCTTCCCATCCGTTTTCCTGTGCGCCCTGGTTCGCTGGTGTTTTCTCTTTTGTTTTCTCTCTCCGTTTTCTTTGTTCCCTTTGTTCCCTTTGGTTTTCTTCTCTTCCTCTTTTCTTCTTCTCTTCCTCCCGCAGCCACCGTGTGTCAGCCCATCCTGACTTGACTTGAGTACCTCGCTCTCAAGCTTCTCTCCCGCTCAGCCCTGACTGCTTCTCTTTCCTCTTGTTCTTCTCTCTAGTTGTCACTGATCGAAAGGCTGGGCGATAATCTTCTTGACTCGTTACATGGCCACAGCTTAATAGCTTTTCTTCTGAGAGCCTCTATACCACGCACGCCAGTCGGAGCTTCCATATCTTCTTTTCATTCTTCAAATCTACTCTTACCTCCCTTTACCTCTCCCTCTCCCTCTCCCTCCCCTTCTCCCTCAGCAAATAATCTTAGCGAACATGTCTCGCGGTCACCCTGATCAGACTCCTCGTAGCCACGACCGTCGCCCCTCCGGCTTCATCAACGTCCCATGCCGTATTCCGACAACCAGTCGGCCTTGGGAGATGACCACCAAACTAGAGCACCGTGACTTTCTTATTGATCAGTGCGGCAACCGTCGTCATTCGTCTCCTATTCCTGTTCAGCTACCCATGATTAGCAACATGATCATGGGCAATAGTGTCTCGTCAACTCCCGATTGCACTTCTCCCACCACTCCTCATGATCTTTCTTCTCCTTCCATGTCGCCTTTTTCTTCCAAAGAAAACAGGCTTCCTGCCGATCCCCACCAACAACCCCGGAGGCAGCCACAAGCCTACGGCGCTCCTAGCTACCAAGAACCTGTCGTTCACCATAGTCACCGACGACAGTATTCTCAAACCCAGTCTCCCGCATTCTACAACAGACCTCCGCCTCATGGCTACATATACGATGGGACGCCGACAGGCACTCCTCAACAGCCCCCGTATCCATCCGGCTATTCTGGTACTCATACGCCCCTACGCTACCCCGACGGAGCACCCTCCAACTCTGTTTCCCCCCGACCCTACTACCCATCGTCTCCCCCAGCCCCAGCAGCCGGGGGGTGGTATGAGTCTGACCAACACCCTGGAAATCCCGGTGCTGTTAGACCGGTCAGAAACGACTACATGCACGACCCTCCTCAGCCCGGGTTTATTTCAGGCTCTGCCAGCTCTAAAGCATCCGGGTCGGTCTCCCACCCGGCATCGGCCAACGGGCATCGAGCCTTTGTCTACACTTTAGTGGAGATGCCGAATGGAGGCAAACAGTATCAAGTCAGAAATTGAGCGGCGTCTGACTTTTGTCAAAAACGACTTGCTTCCGAGATGGTTTATAGTTTTATGTTTGTGCTTTCTAATGATGTTTCTGGTGAATGGATATGGTATAGACAGGGTATATGGCTTTGGTTTTGGTTAAGAAGTGGTATATTATCTGGAGCCCTACTGCTAGCAATATTTTGATTGCTGGTCAGACCCTGAGATAACTACGGAATGTAAAGATGTGTAGTTACCGAGATAGAATTAAACCTGGTGTTTTACTCTTCTTATCTTACGCAGCGGTAGAGAAGCTTAAAAAAAGCATGGTCCACATGACTCGCCCACAGAAACGACACCTGAAGTGCCCTTGGTCCAAAAGGTTCCCCTGCCACCCTCAGCCACAGCTATTTGCTACATCTCTTCTGCATGTGTTCTGCCTTTCAAATAGATTGTTAGCGTGAGAGTGAGCTAAGGCTGCACAAAAGATAACTGGTCAGTTACCGTCGTGGTAAGTAGATGCGGTATTTGGGTGTGGATATAAATATGGACGAAGATACACTTATCAAAGCCAGTTGGTTTTACTTTATGAGACCTTGGATATTAATCACATACTACAGCACATGAAAGGGAAAGTCAATGAAGTAGAAGAAGGAATCACTAGTTACGCACGATACAAATCATGCTCAAAAGAAAAGGAATGTTCTACTTTCACGTCCAAGATGACCACGTAGTTTCAATTGAGATCTTCATTGTCTCACTGTTTACTTGTCTCTGACTTTGTGCACACCGGGAAGATGTGGGTCTAAGACGTCTGACGTATTTTGTGTAACCTCGGACACGGCCAATGAGCCGGAGCCGATGACTTGCTACGAAGTCCGCTGGTGAGGATCAACGGTGCAAGGTAGTGGGCATGTTGACTTTTCGCTGTACTCAAGTCTCGCAGGCTATCCACAAAGCTCCAAGCCGTTGTCAAGTGTTCTTAGAATGGTGAGAAAAATTCTTTACACTTGATAGTGTGGTGGTGGACCTGCTGTGCTCCCCAATGGTCGGCCTGGTTTACTGATGTGAAGACTGTAGATAACTCTCTGGGGTTTCTTCTAGGTGAAATTCATGGCGTCTCCTAGCGACTTAATTAACTGTGTTTACATGATGTGTACATGGCCATCCGTAAAAATGATGCGGAAAGAAAACTCTCCAATGACAAAGTGTAGGTACGTAAGCACGGAAGGGTCACTTGAAATAAATACTGAAATTGATGACGTAGAAAATTCTTTAAAAAGAAACAAGCGGGAGAAGTAGAAGGCTAGCGTAGTGGAATGTCGGCCCACTCTCTCTCTCTCGTTCTTTGAGATCTCTTATGGATCTTTTTTCGTTCTTCTACAAGTCATGGGGAGATTTTCTACGAAGCTCTCCGTCAGTTCCGGCTTCCTCGGGATGGACTCGCAAGTCTACAAATACCAAGAAGTCACTCTCTCAACAACATGTTAAGAAATTGAGAACGACTTCGGGATATCAGAGCCTTTGGTCATGCACTAAAAAGTCATCATACCCAGGTCTTCTCGCCTCTGGTACCCGTCAACGACGATTCTAAATCAGGTTCTCAAAGTCGTGATTCTCCATGTCTTGGCAAATCTTAACGTTTCAATAGAAATAGGATACTCCTTCGCTTCTCGTCACATCTTAGTCCCATTGGCTATAACCTCCTTACCTCACTTTTTGACCCCAGGTAGTGACCAATTGCGTGCCTTGACTTCAGCCTCAGGTTCCTCTCTTGCTGGCTAACATTTGTAGAGTTATTATAAATCAGGCCGGTTCTGAGAAACTATGTATTGCTTTCCAGCCTTCTTCTTTGTGGGAGCATTTCATCCCACTAATCCCTGCCTGACATGATCGTATATGACACCGTCCACACTAAGCAGTTTGATGGCGTCTCCTTTCAACATCTATACAAATCACTAATATCAAGCAAGGCTGTCCATTGCGATTGGAGTGTTTGTTTAAACTCATAAGAATATCAGACAAGTTCTGGCAACCTGATAGTGGTAGAACCGAATGCCTGGATCCTACGTTGCGTCCCAGCCTATGCCTGAATGAAGGAGAAAAATGCTTGGGACACGGAAGCTCGCAGCCTCCATAGCGACCCTAGAGTCACCCCGATGATCCCAATAGCCCACCAAGCAAAAATAAAATGACAAAACAAATGTAGAGAATAGCTCGGCCTTCTGGTCGGTCTATGTCCGGTTAGCGAGGTATCATGCCAAACTTCGTGAGCTGAGTTGAATTGGATTTACTGTTTTACGTCTACCTACTGTTTTTGCAGCAATACGATCGCATATTCCGGACGGAAACAGTCGGATGATGTCAACTTTCAAGCAACTCCCGGGCGGTCAGCAATTGCAGGTTCACAAAGACTTCAAGCATCTCCTATGACTTTTGAGGGTCCGGCATAGAAGCCAGGAGGACTCTCTGTCCAGCGCAGCCCGGGGGCGAACCTGCGGGGTTCCAGGGTTGGTTACCTGGTGTTTTTGGTTTGCAACAAACCGCGTGTAGTCTAGTCTAAAAGGCCACCGGCTCTCGGCACGGGGGATTGTCCCCGGCGGATTACGCGTGGTTTTGTCCTCTTGCGGGCATGGCCGTTGCTGCATTTTTTTTGAAAGTTTTCCCTCCTCTATAGTTAGTGGACGGGAAAATGGCCCCCAAAACCTCCTCATGGAATCCTCCTCGACATCTCCTTCCGATCCTACTACCTCGTCTCCTCCCAATCTAACCTTCCTCTCCCATCTCTCTTCCACTCTCATCTCTCCTTCAAAATCCCACCTTCATGTCTCGGTGCTGGCAGTGGGTAGTGGCTGAGTAGTCTCGGGGCGCTCGGGCTGTTGTCTTTCTTCAAGGAACTTGAGATTGCGGCGTAAAACGCTGGCAACGTGACTTGTTGCTTTTGTTGTTTTTAGAAGCTTGTCTGCAAATCTCTGGCACCATGGCCTCGGCAGTGCCCTGCACGTCCACCAGTGTCCTCGTTCCTTTGGCTGGTTGCAGGCTCGGCACCCGCGTAGACAGTTGTGTTCCCATCGGTCATGGTACTCGTCAAAGTCACCATCTCCGGTTCTGGCCGCCAGGATGTGGTCTAGCTCAATCCTGGTGAGGCCGTCGTAGCGGGAGACACGGAAGGGGGGTTCAGCGGGGCCACCAGTTCCCAGTGGGCGGTATCCTTTTTGCTTCTGCCACCATTCCCCGTATTCGAGACTTAGACGGTCTCGCCTCCATCTCCGTGCTCCGGCCAGGCTGACGCGGGGTTCTGTTGTCGTCTGTTGGCACCCCAGTTTTGCTTGCGCGTCTGCCAGTTCGTTGCCTTCCAAGCCCATATGGCCTGGGACCCACAGCACATGGACTCTCCTCCCAGGACTCTCGCTCGCCCAGCGGCGAAGGGTTGTCTTTGTCTCATCAATAACGTCCTGAGATGTGCTGTTTCTGGTGGATGGGTTGCGGAGGCGGTTCACTATTCCTTGGTTGTCCAGACAAAGCCAGATTTCCTCGGTACCATCGCGCGCCGTGGCCCGCCTCGCTGCTTCGAGAGCACCAATCGCCTCAGCGTCGGCCACTTCCATCCATTTTCCCAGAGCTACGTGCCCTTCCTCTAGCGTAGCCCCATCTTCCGTAATCACCCAACCCGCGCCCGCGTTTCCATTCTCGTGCTTCGATCCGTCGGAGTAGGCAATGATCGTTCCCGGAGTGGCCATCTCAACTTCCGCTCTGTGTGCCTCTGCTTCCTTTTCCTTGTCTAGCCACGTTCGAGACGGCATGTCTGACCCAGCTGCGTTTGGCCTGAGCCTGGTGTGCTTCTCTATTTCGGCAGGTAGCAGTTTTCGTAGCCTCACCACCACTGGATTATACTGCGGCCCTCGAAGTAGATGCTTGTCGTCGAGTCTGTGCCACCGTACCGCCTCTCGTCTCTTTTCATCTTCCAGGAGGAGCTCGAAAGGTGGGAAGCTTGCCGCATGGTGTATGCATTCTCTTGGCGTGGTGCGATACATAGGGAGAGCTGCCCGCAAGCATTTTCTAAGGGCAACATTTATCTTGTCTGAGGCTGTTTTTGTCGTTTCCGTCCCAGTCCAAGAGCTGGCCGCAAAGAGTGCCTTGCTTAGAGCGCACGCGCGTACCGCATGGAGCATGCTTTTCGTATCTGCTCCCTTATAGCAACCGGTCAGATACCTCAGGCCGTTCGCCACTCGGTTGATGCCCGCGGTCACGTGCGCGATGTGCTTGTCGAAGAGAAGTTTGGTGTCCAGATGCAGCCCCAGCCATCGCATCGAGGCATTAGCCGGGGTGGGTTCAATCGTGCCTAGACCCTCCACTGTGACGGACGGATTTCCTGCGACATTTCTTCTGCCCTTGACGTACAGCAGTGTTGACTTTCCAGGGTCGATCTCCAGTCCATTGTTGGCCGTCCACCTCAACACTTCCCTCATGAGAATTTGGATGACTTCGCAGTTCTTGCTAAAAGCAGAACCACTAACCACCAGAGACCCACCGTCTGCGTATCCGAGAAGTGCGGGGTTTTTCTTGTACAATGGGGCCATGAAGAGCATGTACAACACTGGCGAGACCGGCGAGCCTTGCGGGAGGGAACCTCCTACAAGGGTTGTGGTGACGCCTCCTTCGGTGCGCATGCTTGCAGCCCTATCTTCCATGAAGCTTCTGACCCATCGGCATAGCTTCGTTGGCCAGCGGTTCTCAACCAGGCGGTGTTCCATTCTCGCTGGGTCAACTGCATCAAAAGCTCCCTTGATGTCGAACGTGAAAATTGAGGTGACCTTTTTCCAATCCTGGGCGTCCTCGATTCTTCCACGGAGCTCAATGAGCATGTCGGTAACGGCCCTTTTTAGCACAGCGCAGATGTAGTTTCTCAGGATGGTTTCTCTCTCTATCGACTCTTCCGCGAGCCGCCTAGCCACTGCTCTCTCGAGGCCTTTGCCCAGAGTGGGGAGAAGTGAGATTAGGCGATACGAGCGTGGTGCTTGGCGTGAGCGTCCTGGCTTCGGTATTGCCACGAGGTCGGCTTTCTTGAATGTGCTCGGGTGGTGTCCGCTGTCTAGGCATAGGTTATATAGTCCCGTTATCAGATTACCTAGAGGTTTCCACACCCTTTTCCATACCTCGTTGGGGATGCGGTCCGCTCCCGGCGCAGTGTTCGCAGGTTTCCAGATGGCAGCCTTCACCTCGTCCGAAGACAGAGGGGGCCACTCAATTGCGTCGGGGTTGGGCTCCTGAAACCGCCATTCTGAGCCTGTGTGTGGCTTAGTATGGGTTTCGAGAAGGAGAGCCACGGATTCTGCTGTGCAGGTCGTCTTCGTACCGTCTGGTCTCTGCAACAGTGGAATACGTCTGTCGGTCTTGTCGTTGGCCCCTCATCCTGGCGTTGCACCGTTTGCAATTTTCGTTCCACCATGGTTTGAGGTCGGTGTTGGGTGGCGTTTTCGGTGTCGACACATCCAGTGCCCTTCCCACTGCTGCGACTAGTCTCCCGGCAAGGTCGTCCGCTCTGTCTGCTCCGCTTCCGCTACCGGTGAGCAGCCACTCCAGGCCGAGCCCCCATGGGCTACAATGACTTGGCCTTTATATATTTAACTTGCACGTCTTCCTAACAGCCAACCAAGAAACATCCTCTGTGGCGCAATTGGCTAGCGCGTCTGACTGTTAGTCTCTACCACACCAGTAGCACTAAGGTGATCAGGAGGTTGACAGTTCAAGCCTGTCCGGAGGAGTTCTTTTTTGGATTTTTGTCTGAGTTGACATAAGGGTATGCGGGCGTCACGTGATACTTTTTTGGCACGTGAATGCCTTTTTTTCCGCCGATTTCCTATTGAAAAAAAAAAAAAAAAAAAAAAAAACACGAGCCACTCGCCATGAAAACGCGTATATTGACACTAACATTAAGAGGCCATCTTTTTGTTTTCCTTTTTCGGGGGGTGGTTTGGGTCATCTGTGGCCCCAAGCGATAGTTGACATCCGTTCGTCTACCGATCACAGAGAAAGATTATCATGGAGTGACATGTCAACACAAGCATCGTTACGCGCGGGCGAGCAGGGGCCGTCTGGAAAGTGAAGCGCCAACACAATTGCTTGTGGACGAGGACGCGGTATAATAGACAAAAATGTCTTGTAGTCCGCTAGAGCTCGGACGGCCAATTTCGCGATCGTCTGGAACAATGGCCGGATGTCATTCTCCTTTCCGATAACAATCAAGTCAATCTTACACAGAGCCTCTGGCCAGTGTGTTAGCACCAGCCCAACAACTCATATCGATGCCGGCGGCAAGCAACCCTTATGTTGCACGGTCTCGTCCAAGTGCACTCTGATCGAGGGTTTCCCAGTCTTGTCGACAATGTTGCATATCTCATTTCAATTATCCTGCAAAGGAAATGACAAGCGATGAGGTCCTTGCTCAAGCGGAGGAGCTCTTGGTTGTGGAAGGGCGTATCGGGCTGCAGACCAAGCGCAGAAGCACGGAGCAAGAACAAGGTGTCAAATCCTCGAGTGTCCTGGAAATGAGAAGACGGAGAGGAAAACAAACAATACCAGGTAAACAAAGAGGAGTGAAATGATGGGAGCAAGAGACAGACAAAAGAATGGGGGTTGGTTGTTAGCAAGGGCCCGTTAACAGTGTCCCTGCTAGGGTTACAAGAACATATAAGGGTTCTTCTTTCTGACGAGATGAGGGGCGGCTAAAAATAAACGGCAAACAAGTCATGCCTGGTTTGTCGCGAGACAAAGTTGTATCAGCGCGTAAACAAGGCCGACGACAGATTTAAGCTACACACGGAAAAGCTAGATGTCAGTTTTTTTTTTTGCTTTTCTTTTTATGGATGTTTGTTGTATGATCTGCGGCGTTTTTTTAGGGTATGTGATTTTTAATTTTTTCCTTTTTTTCTTGATTTGTTTATCAAACATCCATGTTAGTTAACCAGTTAAATGGTTATCGGCAGAAGGAGAAAGCGATTTTCAGCCCGCCTCACTTCTGGCCGTGCCACACCACAGCGCAGCATCCCGTGTTTTAACCGCCCAAGAATAGGGCACACAGCCGCGGCAGCAGAACCACTGAACATGTCATGACTGACTGTAACGTGGACGGTTATAGAAGAACAGGCAGTGTGTGTTTGTGTTGATGACGGTGGTAGAGCGCTGTAAAAGTACGGTGCCAGCATGAAAATAGAACGCTGGCATGTATGTAGTTAACTATGTATGTACATATGTACACGTGGGAATATGTGCACCGACATACCAGAAAATATCAGATGGTGAAACACGATGGCCGTCAAGTGAGGCGGGTTTTCGTTACTTTTAGGCGGACAGGGGATCTTTCTGTCGATATCGCCGTGGCTTTCGGGGCTTTAGAGCTGTTGGGGGGGAATACTTGAACCTATTGGTGTTTTATTGCTTCCGACGAGCTTGCATGACTTCAAGCGACCCGGCCATGTGGATGGAGAGAAAGAGGCAAAATATGCCGGCTGTCCGCCCGCCCGTCTGCCGCCAAGATGCAGACATGTACAGCTAGCTACGTGTACCAGCTTGCGGGAAGGGGAAGTGCCGGAGGCGTGGCGACCACGGGAGGAGAGAGGGAGAGAGAGTGTGTGTAAGTGGATTTTGAAGCTAGACTTTTTGCTCTTTGCACGCCTTAGCACAACATCAATACGAGGACGCGAAGAGCCGATTGGGTATCTGGGTAGAGGCGAGAGGTGTAAGAGTGAGAGTAGTTGGGTGGACTGATGGGCAGTGTATGATACAAGCCCAAGCCATTGCAAGGACGGGTAGGATTACCGGGCGGCTGCCCGCTTGCGGCGTGCTTTACGCGGCGACGATGTGATGTGGGACCATGACAGACAGACAACTCGTGTCTCTAGAACAAAGAGCGTGAGATGGCTGAATTTAGACTAAGACACCATGAAGCGTCGAGCTATAGACACTTATAAAAGCGACTAATTAGTTGCAGTTACAGGTCGTCAAGCTGAAGGAGGAGCACTTGGCTTTTCACCAGACCGAGACGCAAGTGGGTTTCCATGGGCGACTAACACCGAAGAGAGGGCGATGACCGAGTTGGAGACTTGGAGCTTCAGGCGGACAAGGGCTTCTGGGTCGGCGGAGGCTTATGGTATTTTCGGAAGTTGACGTCTTTGCTAGTAGAGCGGCACGGTAAGTGGAAGGGGGATTGTACTAAGGAACAGGTGAGACGAGAAGGGATCTGGAGCTAAAGTAGGATAAGAAGAAGAGATGATCAGGGCGCAGACGCAGAGGAGAGGAGAGGAGGGGAGGGGAGAGATAGGCGCAAGTCGAGACTTGGAAAAACATACTTCGAGATGTGAGTCGGGGTCAAGGTCCTTTGGAAGAAAAAAAAAGAAAAAAAAAGAAAAAAAAAAGAAACAACTTCTCATCGTTGTAGCACAGATCTCCATCAATGGTTGCATGTAGACAATCAGCCAGTGGGGAGAGTGTCTTTCTTGCCGGTTGGCTGTGGCTGGCAAAGAAGGCAAGGGAACAAGGCACAAGGAACAGAAAGACAAGGAACACCCCTCTCTCCGCAAGCCCCAGGCCTGCAAGAGCAAGACTTGACTGGTTGAACAGAGACAGACGTGATCAGCGCCAAAGCAAGCCACCCGGCGTAGTGTCATGCTGGGCGGGGCGGAGAAGGAGGAGGCAGATGGTGCTTGTAGTGTTTGGCCATGGTCATGGCTAGCCGGCCTGGGCCCGTGGTTTCTTTGACAGCAGAGAGAAAGAGAGGGGGAGGAGAGAGGAGAGAGGAGAGAGGCACTTGGACCACACATGAGAAGCTAAGCCGTGAGACAAGACGTTGGTTGTGGGTTGTTGGTGTTGGCCGTAACTAGTTATGCAGTTATAAGCAGAGCTACACATGTCAGATGCACACGGCGCGTATTTATTAGTCCAGCGCAGCCCGCCGCTTGTGATTCTCTCTTCACGCCGTTCGGTCCAAACCACCACGATACTCTCTTCTCTTCTCTTCTTGTTGTCTGCGCTTTGTCTCCGTTTGTTGTGTTGCTTTTGTTGTTGTCCCGGGCGTTGCTGTCGGGTCCTCTGGCGTGATTGGCCTGTGCTCAAATCCAACCCTCTGGCCTCTCCTCTCGTCTCCTGTCCTCAGAGGTCTGGAGTTCTCCTCTCGCCTATTATTCGCTATTGGTCTGTTACCCCTGGCTAAGTAACCAACCGTTGAACCTTGCACCGCACCCATATCCAGAAAAAAAAAAAAAAACAAGAAAAAAAGACTGAGATAACGTGCTACCCGCTGTAACGCGCCCCCCTGAGCCCGCTGGAAGCCCACTATCAGTGCCACTGTCCACTGTTACTGTTGCTCTGAAGAGCCAGCCAAAGGATTGTGCTTGGGTCTCTCTATTTCTCTCTCTCTCTGGCCACCCCTGCAAGGCCCAGAACTTGTCACCTAATTTCCCACTGTCCACTTTGCCGACCGACTAGCCTGCTTGACCCCTGACCCCAGGGTACTGGTCAAGGGCAAAGGTGGCAGAGTTGTGTGTGAGCGTGAGGCGGGAGTACCTGGACTGTACTTGTACTTGTCCTGCTGTGCATTTTGGTGTATTTTTGGTGGCTGTCTGGTGTATTTGTGTACCTTTTTTTTTTCTTTTTTTCTTTTTTTTTTTTTTCTTTCCCTTTTTACCCTTTTTTGCTCCTTCGATATCTGGGTCTGGGTACCTGCCGCTGGCGTGCTGAGCCCGCCTGTCGGTCTTCTAGATCTTTTTATCTTCCCTTTGTCGCCGGTTTTACCGTCTGCTTTTTTTCCTCTTTTTCTCTCCACCAACCTTTTCCAGGTCAACAGCGTCTTTTTGTTGTTTTTGTATCTTCTCATCCTCACCACCCTCGTTCTCCTTCTCATTCAGTCCTTCTTTTATTTTTTTTTTATATTTTTTTTTTTTACAACAACGAGGCAGTTCTTCAGCTACTCCTCATCCACTCCTTTTTGTCGACTCTCATTATTTGGATTCTTGACCCGCGCCTTCGTCCTATCCTTAATTGTGCTGATCCTCACGACTTGCTTGTTTCACGACTCTGCTTTTCAGCCTTTCTACTTGATCACCACTGCCCTGCCGATCTTACGCTCTGCTTGCGACTTTGAATATTGCTTGCGCCCACCAACCGAACCCTGAGAATCGCCAACTGAATACTCTACTTGTATTGCAACCTCGCACCCATCCGAATCTCCGTCCGCTGTGTAAGTCCGGTCTTGGTGGAATGCCTAATCCCGAGTTCCCGTCGCGTGCGCCGCTCTTGGAATGCCATACAACGCTATACAATGAATCCTTCCCCCTCTGCGGGTCTGCGCAAAGCTCTAGTCGCCCGTTTTCCTCCCTTTGATGGCTACCGGCAACTGGGGTCTCAGACATGCATGCTGCCCTACAAGTCGCCAAGTCTTGGTCGATGCTGCCGTCTGCCCACTTCTCCAGGGAATGACAGGCTTACTAGAGTCTGGCCGCTTGCTATGGTGTTTTCAATACATTGCTTTAGCGCATTGCCGAACCAAGGCAATCAACGTTTTCATCAGAGTCTTTAGAGACATGTCTGGCTAACATCTGCCACTTACAGCTCGGCCTGTGAATCTCTTAACTGAACATTCACTCATTTAATACTTCGACTATCGCCTGCTTAACCTGTCTGTTGCGTACCACCTCTTGCTACCACATACCACCCTCCACAATGTCTTCTCTTCCGCATATCTTCCAGCGCAGCGAAAACGAGACTTCCGAGAACCTCGAGTTCAACAGAATGCTCAGCGCCTTTGGTCTGGTCATGTTTGCCCTGTGCTTGGTGTCGTCTCTTGTCCTGCTTCGCCGCATCCACATGCGCAGACAAGCCGGTCTCGCCCCCGTGCTGCCCTCGTACTCGGACTCCCGCGGCAACAATCTCACCATCCACACCACCGACAAGCATGGCCGGTCGAGTGTCCTCGTCATTGGCTCTAACGGAAAGCCCATGCTGAGCAACCCCAACTCGCCGCCGCACTCTCCCGACAACGTGCCCGAAATCCACATCACCTTCCCTGATGAGGCCGATCAGTCCGGCCAGAACCAGAGCGGTCGCGTTGTCGTCGTGCGCATGGGCGACTCGTCATTTGGCCTCGAGCCCATGAACGAGCAGCTTCCTGCTTATGAAAAGGAGAGCAAGACCCAGTTCTACTCCATAGACATGGACCAGATCGGTGGTCTCAAGGAGAAGGACTCCCGCATCTAAACCCCAGATTTTGTTCTCTGATTTTTCCTTCTGCGGCTCTTTGCCTTTCCGCCTCTATTCTCTTCTCCTTTGTTCCTCCCCCTTCACATTATGGCTGAAGCATCCGGAGTCTTGGCTTGGAAACCCCCGTATTTTCAGTCATTGTGTGGTTTTCTTCATTGCATCGGACGTCTTTTGAGATATTTCATTGCTCACACACCCTTTTCTTTTCTGTGTTTCTATTCTTACCCTCATTACCCCCTTGTTCTTACTCATAATACCCTTCACTTTCACTTCGTTCCCTCTCTCTCATGGCCTCCTCTACTTGCATTGGCAGCTGGAAAGATACTATCCTCAATCCTTCATTCAATTGCTATACATCTCTCTATAGATGTGTTATGCTGCTGCCTATGTAACTTGCCAGCTCTCAATAGACTCAAAGATCCATCTTGCGTACCATCCAAACATATCTCCCCAAACGTTACTAACCCCCCGTTAATATCAGTCGAGCTCTGGAATAACCGGAACTTGCATTGTGAAGGTTATACCTGGAATGCTCTCTCCTTGCTTCCAGCAACCCGGTTCTTTCATGCTGTCGCTTGGAAGTGGTACTATCACTGTTGTCTAGAAGTGGTCGTTTTGAGGAGAATGCCTGCCATGTCTCGCCTATCTTCTCAATTGTGTGGTGGACTCGGATGGCCACAGTCTTGCTTTTTCTTCTCTTTTTTTTACAGGGAAACAAAAGGACCAAAGGTCAATCATATTCTTTCTTCGCAGATCTTCTGCTCTCGCAATCTTGTATATTTTGTCCTTGTTGAAATGTCCCTAGATCTTGGGTTTCTTAATGTTATCAATGTCCATTTCCAAACTCCTTTTTATGTCTTCAACGATTGTACTTGTATCCTTTGTGCCTTTGGAATTCTATCACTCTCCCTTCTACTGTTTCATGCCTCCCTGTACTGTGATTCAAAATGTTCTGGCCGCATCGAGGCTGTTGACCTGTATGTATACACTTGTAGCTGTGTGATTTTACTCTCGTTTGTTGTACCCCCTGGGACCCATTCAGGAGAGACGTCCCTCGATCCGTGGTGAGATGTTGGACGTGAAGCCGTTTATAGCCATCGTCTTTAAGGATAAGGGGTCTATTGGGACAAGACCTGTGTGAAGGCGTGCTTCAATCTCAGTTCCATCTCCGTCAATATCTTATTCCAGGGCACCCCAGGTCCAGATATTAAGACCAACTTTGGTTCCCTGTTTGACCGGGAGCCCAGCGTGCAAAGTCTCCTGGTATCCCTTTCCAGACCCATCAGCACGAAAGTTTTCCCAGTAGACAGCGTTGCCAGGGATCGGCTTAAAGATGACGCCCTCAACTGCAGAGCCTGGCTCGAGTGTTTGTTGCCCGTCCTCCATATCAGTTGATTGGGGCCGTGACGAAGACGGCGCATCACACTCGACAAACTTGCACCAAAACGCATTGCCGCTTCGTGCTTCGACTGTTGGCAGGTACGGAAACTCTGTGCCACCGCCCTGGATATCCTCCGAGACATGGGCCCACGCCATGAAGCTGCTGACGCGCCCCCAGCCGCCGGCGCCTGTGCTCCAGTCAAAATGCATGCTGTAGTGGCCGCCAGGCGTGTAGCGCTGGGTGCGCAGGCGCTCAATCCAGAGGTTGCGTCGCCAGCCTTGGAAGGCGCGTGCGCGCGCCTCGATGCAGCGTATAGTCGGATCGCGGGGAAGCAGGGCGACTTCGGAGAGCCGGATCGACGGGTCAACCTGGGTCGATGTTCCGTCGTGGGTGACAGTAGACGGTTGAAAGAGGTCCTCACTAGAATGGATAAGAAAACACGTTAGTTAGCTCAATTTAGTTAAAGTTAGTTGGTCAACTAGACAATGGAAGCTAAAAAGAAAATTTTAAAAAAAAGAAAAGAAAAAGAACAAAGGCATCTGATACACATCTTGAGTAACCTAATGTCACAAAGAACAGAACCACACAATGTCTCATGAACTCGTTCGTTAGACAAGACAATACATGATATCGGCATAAAGATAGGGAAACACGTCTATACGCCGACGGAATCGAAGGAATCGACACGTTGTGGGAGCGAAAGGAGCAAAAGAGTCAACAAAGGATGGTAGTCCTAGTGAGGCTTTTTCCAGCGCTGGTCCCTTGTTTCTTATGGAACAACGAAGTGAGTTGTGCAGCTCCACAGACAGTTTACCCTACAGCCAGCCTCGGGAGAGAAGGTTTCTTTTGGGGGCCCTTCAGCTCAGGATCACCGCGCGGGCACATGTGTTGCCACTGCACACCAATATAAAGCTATAAAGAAGCAGCGCTGAAACATGAGATGGGTCTCAGCGCATCGGTCCATGGAAGCCAGGCTATGTTATGTGTCCACGGCAATGACAAAAAGCTTAAGGGGATTAAGAACAAAAAAAAACCAATCTTCGGGAATAATACATCGTCTTCATACCTTACTCCAAGCAGATGAACACGGTCAGTGGTGGTCAGGAAGTTCTCGATATAGATAACAAGTGGCGCTTTGGAGAATATGTGAACGGCGTACTGATCAGCCGGGCACCCAAGCGTGTCGTTGACGCTGGGAATTGCAAGCAGGTCCTCGTTTAGGGTGGGGAGCGGTGCGCGCGAGAGCGTTCTCGACCCAGATTGGGAGAATAGGAGGACCGCAAAGGCCGCCAGAATCACGGCGTAGAGGAACATGACGAGCCAGACGACGTAATTGAGACGAGAGGATGAAGCATCAGTGATGTGATGTAATGTGATGTGATGATGAGTGGATGAGCGTGGTGGCCGTGCCGTAGTTAAGCGAGCCGAAAGCCGATAGCCCTGGTAACCCTACATAGGGTTGGAGTTGCCAATGGGCCGTGTCAAGTGGGCCCTGTGGCTCAAGACGAAGCCTGAAGCTTTTGTTCATGATTGTGCTGCCAACAACGAACGAGCCCAAAGACGGAGGGCAACTGCGCAAGCAGAGATTGAGCGAGGGTTCACGCGCCTGCCTGTGGCCTTTTTTTTTTTTTTTTTTTTTTTTTTTTTTTTTTTTTTTTTTTTTTTTTTTAAAAAGGGCTTTTGTGGGCGGAAAGTAGGGCCAGAAGGTTTGCAGATATTTACAGGTCACGTGGAAAGCCGTGTTTCTAAATTCTAGAGGCAAGTATGCAACTATTCCAGAATCCAAGACCCGACTCAGGGCTGAAGAATTCATCCAAAGACTTGGCTTGACCAAAACGGGGAACGGTGGCCTCTGCATCACTGGTTCTAATCGAGGCCGACCGAATCAAGTTAAATGGCCGCCAACTGGGAATACGACGTGGGCCGTCTCAAGAGCTTCGCACAGCCCTGACGGCCAAATGGCCGCACACCTCGCGATTCTCGTTAGTTCTGCTGCGATCCAAGGCTCATTCGGTCCTCTCCAGCTTGCCAAAATCCGCGGGATCGATTGTTTCTGGCTGTTGCTGGGATGCTGAGACGCAGGAGCATTTTTCTCTCCTCTCTTATATGTTCTGGATGACTATACACTAGCTCACTATACCAACTAACCGCGGTATGTTATGAATTTGCACTCGGCTCAACTAAATACCGTTACATTAATTACCCCTGAGAAAGTAAAAGCCCGGCTTAGCCATAGCTTGCTAATCAGTGGCCCTGGGTTCTGCGTTCTGGGGCTAGAGAAGATGCATGGAACACCTCCACTCCGCTTCGCCTAGTCCTCGGAAACCTCCTGGCTCTCAGGAACACCCTTCCATCTGTGTGCGTGTGTGCATACTGCTCTGCTTGTATATATGGAACTCCGCACATACATACATACATGTTGATTGTAACCTGACTTCGAGTCCTCTTGGCCAAAGTAACCGCTAATCCCACAACTTAAAAGCGACCCTTCCTCTGTCTGCCTCGACTGAAGAGTGCCAATCGCACAGGTCCCAATCTGACTGCTCAAGGCATTTCGCATCTGACGAGACCGCGCGCCCTGAACCGTCGTTTCCATTTGTCCCATTGATTCCGGTCGTCCATCACCATCTGCAGCTTCTGCAACACCACCCATCCAGAAACCCAACCGTCCTCCTGGGTCTCCATTCTGCCGTGCCACCCAAGCATCACCATGGACTACTTTGTGCAAGATGGCGAGCTGGTCTCAACCAAAAAGGGCATGCAGGTGTCCAAGACGAGACACCGAGGAACTCGCTTCGTTAATGCTGTGATGCCGACTCCGGCGCCCGTTGCTGGCAAGACTAAGACTAAGACCGCCTCTTCTGCTGCTTCTTCAGACCCGTTCTCCTCCCAGATCTCATCTTTCATTACTGCGCCTGAGCAGCCCTTACCAGCCAGTACTGCCGCTTCTGTTGGGAGGGGATCGTTTTCCGTATTCTCCATTTCCAACACGCCGGCCCCGTCACACTCCCCAAATCCGTACGTTTCGTCAACTGCGAGCTCCTCTGTCGATGCATCCCTCCAGCTTCCGATTCCGTCACCTCAGCAGAACCAAAAGCTGGAAGTTGTACCACAGACAGTCAAGCCTAGTTCTAGGGAGAATATCACCGATGAAAAATCAAGGTGCCTAGAGACTGCTACAAAACCGTCTCAGGCCAAGGCTGAGATCGTGGCAAAAAGGACAAAGGCCACGAAGAAGAAGTCAGATTCGACTACCACTCGTGTGGCAAGAAAAAAGACTACAGCATCATCCAACATGCAGATCCAGCAATATCAAGGCCTCTCCACCTTTGCTGTCAACCCTGCATTGCATAAGAAGCAGCGTACTTTGGCCCAGACGGGCCGTAGCAAGAACTACACGGTCGATAAAGATCAAAAAGTACTGGCTTGCTTGCTAGAGGCCCGTAAACTGGACGTCATCCACGGACTAATTCCTCCCCCGTCATCCATGAATCCATTCTCGTACCACTCAGTCGACGTGGAATCCCTTCCCATGATCTCGTCTTCCAACGACAATACAAAGTTCCTGCACCAGCTCTTCGAAGCCAGCATGCCCGAGACAATATACCCCATGGAGGCCATCTTGACACACAACCCCATCCGGTCATGGGAGTTTTTCGAGAGCGTGCTACATGACATGGCGAAACTGCATATTGTCATTGTTTCTAGCGTGTTCATGGAACTACATTGTCGTGGGCTTAGGTCGCCTAGGTTTCTAGCATCAATATCCTTCTATCTCAGCAGGATGTGTGCGTTGGTCGGTGATGGTCTCAAAGAGGGAGACAAAGCCTCCACAAAGGCAAAACCCTATGTTTTAGAGTGCATTGCCTCGATGGCACTCATTGCAGTAAGTTTTACATTATATTGTTCGCATCATAAAGCCCATGGTTGCTAACAAGTACTGTCAACAGCTTTTTCTGGACCGCCACGACGACTGGCATATCCATATGAAGGGTCTCAAGAGGCTAGTAACATCTTACGGGGGTATTGATGGGAAGCACATGGACTGGTATCTTATACACAAACTCAGACGGTAGGTCAAACAGTCCCCATCGCTACAACTTTATGTCATATGTCCTGTTTCCTGACTGACACCTTTGCTATAGGTGCGACTCAATTGGTGCTGTAATGACGGGATGCCTACCATATCTCGACTACCCCCGAGTCTATCCAGATATATCCCTTATTCTCCCATTGAATACTCGGGATGACTTTTGCCTCTCTACTCATGAGTGCATGTCAGCAGCTGGCATTCTTCCATGCGTGGATACCTCAGTGCAAGCTCTTGTTGTCTTTCACAAAGCCGTCATGCTGACTCGAAAAGCGCCCCCTCGATCAATCCTTTTTGATCCATTCGCGTTTGTGGATGAATGGTTTCATGTGATCCACAAACTCACGCGGTATCCAATGTCACTGCGTGATCACTGTTCGCTAAGCCAAACGCGAGCCACAGGTGTTACAACGCCCGAAGAAGAACCTCCACTGATGCGTTCATCCCCATCCGAACCCACGATATACGATCTCCTGTCACCCGTTGCGCGACTGGCATCTATTCTGTTTGTGTACGAATTCATTCAGCAAAGGCCGCCCGCCCCTACCGGTTACATAGTCACTCTTTCTCTTCTCCGTGACCAAATACAAGTCATTGTGAACCACATCAAGACTCACGCCCTTGGCCGCTCCCACTCCGCCTCACCGCCTGGCTACCCATCTACACCGGCACTTGCACCTCTCTACATGATCCGACCAGTGCTGACATGGGCCTGCATAATTGGCTACATCTATGCCTTTCGGTTCCCAGCGACCGAGTGCGATCCATCTTTCAAGCCGACGCCTAAACGCGCCATATTCTGCGAATGCATCTACCTGCTGTTCTCAGACCCCAACGACCGACCTACCGATACAGACTCGCACATGTCGGAGCTTTTGGATTGGACTACCATCTCGCACTCACGTCTGCCCACAACTTTGGATGCCTTTGTAGCATTGATGAGGTCTGAGTACGAAGCATGGCTAGCGGAATATGTAGATGGGGAGAGCAGATATATTGCCTTTGCATAGAGCCAGGTATAGAAGATAGACAAAGTTTTTCCTGCGATGGTTGTGTTACGAGTTTTATGAATATAATGGTTTACTATCAAGCCGGACTTGCATAATAAGTTGACCGAGGTCGTTGTCATCGGAAATGGCGAGTTGGGGGCCGGTCTGGGATTAAAGAGATTCTAAACCCTAACTCGACCCTGCATTTAACTCCATCTGTTCCACCATCACTGTACAACAGTTCTCAGCAACGAGATCACCACGCGATACGATATCCGACGACGACAACCCGCAAAGCCACGATGACTACCGCAGTCCATCCATACTACCCGACAGACCTAGTCATTGACTTGTTCCAGCCCAACACGACGCCGCTCTGGCTTCTCGCCAGCGCCTTTGCCGGGCTGATTTGCTGCGTCCTAGCCGGCGTCGGCGCGGCGTCGAAGCGGGCGAACAGGCACCTGACGACGAGCGAGATGCTGACAGTCAGCTGGTTTGCACTATGTAAGGAGTTCCTTGAATGTTCCGTCAGCGTCTCTCGCTGCATGTGCTTCGGTATAGCTTCTAGGCGCTGGAGACTAACGTGGGTGTGGGTTTCACAGGCGCGTTTCTGCATTGCTGCTTTGAAGGTGAGATTACTTCTTGGCAGATGGATTGAGTGAGCCGGTAACTAAGCTTCGCTGGGCGCTGCACACGAGCGCGCGTGGGCGTCCAAAGGCTATTTTGTCCTGTTCCATCGTGAGGTTGCAGGCCGACAGGACCTCTTTGCGCAGCTGTGGAAGGAATACAGCCTGTCCGACTCGCGCTACCTCGTCTCTGACCCGTTCATGGTGTGCATCGAGACCGTGACGGTGGTGCGTATCTGCCCTGCCTACCCCTTTCTTTTGTGTTCCGCCGGGACAAGTCCGCATCACCCAACTAACACACACAAACACACCCCACAGCTCGTCTGGGGCCCGCTGAGCATCGCTGCCGCCGCCGCCGTCGTACAGCGCAGTCCGCTGCGCGCGCTGCTGAGCACGCTGGTCTCGGTCGGCCACCTGTACGGCGTGGTGCTGTACTTTGCGACGTGCTTTGCCGAGCAGGCGCTGACGGGCCGCGCGCACAGTCGGCCCGAGTTTTTGTATTTTTGGGTGTACTTTGCCGGGTGTAATATCCCGTGGGCAATTGTGCCAAGCAGTTGAGTGTCTTCTTCTTTGCCTTTTTTTTTTTTTTTTTAATTTTTTTTATACTTTTATTTTCTTTGATGCGTTGCTTTTTGCCGCCGTGGGTTGTGCTAACGTCGTCATGTGTAGTACTTATTTGGCAAGCCGCGCACAATATCTACGCGGGCGCTGTTGCTCTTGACGAGAAGAAGTATGCAGAGATGAAGAAACTCCAGTAAGATGCGCCATAGGAGACAATGGATATCAGCAACGAAGCGTTCTTGGTAGGCTCTCACTTGCACGGAAACGAACACGGGAAAGTCCAAGGCCACACGCCGTAGTCGCAGTGTACGGGCGGACAGGCGTAAATGTAATGAACATATTAGTATTGCTAAGACGGGCAGATTCCAACATCTTGACCCGCCTTCTAATGCTACCGGCGTCTTCCATTTCCTAATTCTAATCTTATTAATCCTCCCTCCACACACCACCTATGAATCTGCTTGCAATTTCTCTAACCGCGCTGTCACCGCCTCAATCAGTGCCGTCTCGCGCGCCAGCATCGTCTTGACCTGCTGCAACCGCGTCTTGCGCAGCTCCGGCGGGATCCGCGGCTCCGGCGTTGCCACGCGAGCGGGGTTCTCGGTGCCCACCACCGCAAGTGCGCCCGACGCCGACGCCGCGGCGCCACTGCCAGCACCAATGTTCGCCGTGCTTGAGACAGCCGCCACGACACGTGCGTCGCGCTGCTCCTGCTCGGCAACCAACTCGCGCGCATCCTGCATCAGCTCTGTGGCCAGCTTCTCGACGGTGCTGAGGCGCTGCCAGGGCGCAGACACGTGTGCCCTGGCGCTGGCGGTGGTGCGGCGCGGCGTGGCGGACGGTGAGGAGTCGCCGGGGCCGAGGATGCGGGTCTTGAGGCCGTGGACTTCGTCGGCAAAGGCGCGTTCCTTGGTGCTCAGCTCGCGCTTGGTGACGTGGTTGGCGTTCTTGCGTAGGGCCTCGAGGCGCTCGGCTAGCTTGAGCTGGCGGGCCTGGGCGTTGGCGAGGCGCGTGTCGACGCGCACTTGGTCGCTGGGTTCGTTGTCGCTGCCGACAATCTTGTCGATGCGGGCTTTGATTTCGGCGGCCTTGGCGAGCTGCTCGCGCATCTCGGCGTACATGCGGTCGCATTTGAGGAAAAGGTCGGACGCAGCAAGGCCTAGAGAATGGGTCTCGTCACTGAGAATCTTGTGTGCGTGGGTCAAGACTTGCAAGGCCATTGGGCTCAGGCGCACTTCTTGCGTCAGAGCGATGCGCTGGTTGGATGTCTTCAGGCGGTCAAGGAACATGGGCAGCACGGACGGCTGGCTGAACGCCTGGGACGGGGTGTATGCAGGGCGAGGCTCATAGGTGAACAGAGGCTGAGGAGAGGGTTCAGGCTGGGGCTCGCTGAGGTCAACCACCTCGGGTGATTCTTGACGAACAAGTGCCAGATGCTCCTCGGGAAGCTCAAAGAGCAGGACGACTGGATCGTGGGGTGTTGACGAGATGATGCCATAGCCAATGTCGGGGTCATCAACGGCAACACAGGCAGACAGATGGTTGGAGGCATGAGAGGAGGTTTCGACGTAGAGGCGCTCGCGGGTCGAGTTCTGGCCAGTGACAAGAAGACCAATGCGGAACTCGGATCCGGCACTGGGTTCCTGGAGCTCAGCTTCCAGGCGGAACACCCACGGCGCGAGGGAAAAGTATGTGATACCAACGTTGTGGGTAACATAGAAGGCGTACTTTGACATGACGTCGGTACTAAACACGGGCCAGCTGTCTGGGCTGGACTCGGCAGCGTTCATGCTGTCCATGGCCTGGTAGAGCAGAAGCGATGGCTCAGGCATCATGTCTGCCAGGTGGTTCATGCGTGTCTTGCTCTTGGGAGGAAGCCACTGGGCTTCGACGCCTTCGATGTCAAGGCAGATCTTGACCTGGCCACCAGTCGACAAAAGACATATAATTGAAAGCGATAGGCCTTCGTGCTCTGAGCCATCCGCTTCCAGATCGACGTCTTCGCCGTACATCAAGTCGTCGCTGTCGATCTTGGGGCCAATGACCATGATGTCGGTGTATTCGCAGTCGATGTCGTCCTGGTCCTGCAAATCAGCACAGACATCAAACGGGCCCTGGAGACGCGGGCACGAGCCGGGCTTTGTCGGCCGGGTGAAAACTTCAATAGCAGGTTCTCCGGGCGCAGCCTCCATCAATTGGGGTTCCTGGGCATCGATTTCGGCCATCCAGGCCAGTTGCTGCTGGGCCAGCAGCCGCTCGTACTCGGATGCCTCACCGTCATCCTCGATAGAGCCTAGTCTCTCAACTATAGAGACTGAGAGTGAGGGTATTAGAGTAGGTGGCGGCGACCACTTCTGAGGCAATAGAGGACACAAGGCATAAACATCGCCCTCACGCATGGCGATCCACAGGGTGAATGGCGACCAGCCGCCGGACTGGCGAGAAGAGAAGCATGCGGAAGCAACCTCCATCTCAAAGGAATCGGGGGAAAATCCAGTGTTGGTGGCTGAGACCGAGGCCGAGAAGTTCTGGTCTAGGGCAATGCCGTCGGCCAGCTTCTTGAGGTCAATGTCGAGCGTGGGCTGGTCAAACGACCAGCGGTCCGTCATGGAGAGCTCCCACACACGAACAATGGCGTCTTCCGACACGGTGACCACGCACCCACCATCGACGCCAAGGGGATGCCACAATACCGAGGCGATGGGGGGCTTTGAAGATACATGGGTTACCGGACCAAGCGTCCAGATCTTAGGCTTGATGGGGCCGGTGTCGCCCGAGGTCAGATGGGACGAGTCCGGAATGACCATGATATGGCAAGTGTGTGTGGTGACGACGGCGAGGAGGCTGTTGTTCGGCGATATTATGAGCTGGAGGATCTCGTCTGCGACAGGTGCCTTGATGGTCTGGATTCAGAATGATGTTAGCTACAGTGCTGACAGGCTTGAACAAGAGTCGAGCATTTTCGTACCCGGAAACCGGTGCCCAGCTCATCGGGCATGGTGTTGTCGTCATCATCTTCACGCTTAATCGAAACGCTCCGTCGTGAAGATTTGGCTCTGCGGTCTTCGTGCAAGTCTTTGAGGTATGCAAGATCGCCCCAGCGAATCTCGCGGCCGCGGGCCACAAAGAGTTCAGTCCCGCGACGGGCGATGGTGCGGCGAGGGCCGGCTTGGGCCTTGATGTTGGTCTTCTTCTTGAAGGCATATGGCGAGCTGGGCTCGTTGGTGGCGGCGAACAGTGTGTTTCCTGGAGCGCCAGACGCCAGATACGACGGAGTATAGCCCTTGATCTTGGGCATTTTTGGGATCGGTCTTGGCGTACGGCTACGGCAGTATCGGACAAAAGCGGCGGGATGGGCGGTAGTCGTCGGGGAGAATCCTAAGCAAGCAGGGTTGGGCGTGATGCGTGGGCACGAGGCAGGCCAGAAAGTACTGCGTCTAGGACGAAGCTATGGAGGAAGCACGATGGCGAGAAAGCTTCAGTTTCGGCGGGTGTAGGGAGACGCAAGACAAGCAAGAAAAAAAGTGAGAGAGTATAAATTCCCACAGGCAATGAGACTGGAAATGGCGACTTGGAGATGAGCTCAAGCACAAGGCGCCCAGATTGAAAATGTCGACAGTCTATTCGGATTGGTCGATGGTTCTCGAGCTTCAAACTCGGTCGCGTCCAAGCACTATGCGAAAAAGATTTAGTGGGTCGGCGATCTTGTTTACCCGAGGATCAGCCACCGCTCCACGCGCCTGCTGTTTCTATAGCACTGGCGGCGCTGGGTTTGTTTTACTTTATCGCCAGTTTCAATTTTCCGCCATTATCCAACATTTATTCTCTTCATTGTCCTTCTTAACCACACCTCCATAGTAAAACCCACAAATATGGCCCCTATTCGCAACTCTTCCACAACTGAGCGGCTTGACCAGCCCAGCGCGTATTATCTGAGCAAGGTAAGCACATTTACAGCGTTCGGGATGGCCAAAATTTGAAGACCAAAACACGGCCCGAAGAAAGCTTCGTGTAGCTAATGACATTCCGTCTTCCCACACAGTCCAAGAAGAGACACTACAGAGGCGATCGTGAAACTCCCGAGCCCAGTGCCGAACCGCAAGAAAACCCTCTGGCGACTTCCACCACACTCTACGTCGGCAACCTGTAAGTGCAGCATGTCCAGCTTGTCGCACCCATAGCAACACACCACTAACCAACCACTACGCCACAGATCCTTCTACACCACCGAGGAGCAGGTCTATGAACTATTCTCTAAATGCGGTGAGATCAAGCGCATCATCATGGGTCTGGACCGCTTCACCAAGACGCCCTGCGGCTTCTGCTTTGTCGAATACTACACCCACCAGGACGCGCTGGACTGCATGAAGTACATTGGCGGCACCAAGCTTGACGAGCGCATCATCCGCTCCGACCTTGATCCTGGCTTCGAGGAGGGCCGCCAGTTTGGTCGCGGCAAGTCGGGCGGCCAGGTGCGCGATGAGTACCGCGACGACTTTGACGAGGGCCGTGGCGGTCTGGGCCGCTCGCTGCAGGCCGAGCGCATGCGTGACCACGAGCGCCGTGGCCGAGAGGCCGAAGAGGACTACGAGAGATACAGCCGGTAGGAGGCTAACTGACAATAGGTCTCTGGAATGGGTGTTCTTATAATAAAGATCCGGCCTGGGTTGTGGCTGGAAATATGTAGGTGATGTCGTGATCTTTTCCTTCTGTACCTCCGCTTCCACAGGGACGGAGTGGCGTTTACTTTTTTTTTTCTTCTTTTTATCACATCGGGTCAAGGATATAGAACAAGCATGAATTTCATCTTTCCAAACAAAAAAAGAAGGGGGCATGTCATTGAGCGCTCCAAAATTTGTATATTCGACTTCCCGAGTAGAGGAGCATAATAATAGTACATATTGGCAGTTCGTTCTCCGGCAAGCCCAAACATTCTCTCAGGAGAACAGAAGGCGAATCAGACTTTGGAGATGAGATTAGAACTGCCACGGCCGCCAATGACAGCGCAGGCTTGTGGCCGTCGATGAAGTCGGAGAGAGACTGGTGAGATGTTGTACAAATATAAAAAACGGGCGTGCTGTCCAGCTTAGACCGAACTCGTGGCTTTGTTCCACACTCGTACGTACGGAAAGCATCCGCCGGGAACTTATCCGCGGGCCGGGAGCCGCAAGTCGCAGGCGGAATCAAAGAAAAAAAGAGATGCAAGAACATGGACGGGAGATATGGCGTGTTAGACGGCTCTGGAGAGGAGCCCTGCTCAATAACCCGGCGGGTTCACACGCTGGGACACTCTTGTCCACTTGGGCAGCTCTGCAGTACAATGTTAGCTCGGCACATCTCTGCGGGCGCTATGCCTCTGTGCAAAACACTACTTACTGTGCACGCCCTTGCGGTATCCCTTGACCTTGCGATCGAACATGGTGTACTTGTCGCGGGGCATCATCTGTTCCTCGGAGGGCATCTCCGCCTTCCAGCGCTCGAGCGCCGCCACCGTCTGGCCCGTCTGCTTCATGGCCGCGTCCAGCGTGGCGACCACGCCGTCGACGGCGCGGAGCCGCTCCCGGTGCCGGCGTTTCTGGAACTTGGACAGCCGCCACGGGATCTTCCAGAGCAGGCCGCTGGAGAGCGGGTTAGTCATGCGGAAGGCGCCGAACATAGTGCGCGGGCGGGGCGGGGGACCGGTGGAATATCAGAATCGACGGAGCGGAAAAAGAAAGGAGGGATCCCAAGGAGCGCAAAATGCAGTCGCTCTTTCGGTGGTCGTCGGGGGTGGCGGTGGCGGGCGGATCGGTCTGCGTGGTGACAGCGTTTTTGAGGCTTCCAAGCAAAAAGTTGAGCCGGTCGTTTGGGGTGTGCGGTGCTGGCCAATGGGATTGGGCTGTATACAAAACCCCCGCTCTAAAGCTGCGTTTTAGACAAACCCCGGTTGAAGTTAACCAGCAGCCCCGGTGAAGCTCCAGCCAACCTGGAATCAACAGCCGAAGCTCTTGATCGAGTTGAAGAGAAGCAGGGCCTTGCACAGGCACTTGTCTCACATAGGCTGATGAATATTGGCGTTACTTTTTTTTTTCCTGCGGCCTCACACGTGAAATTCCACTCCCTCGGTTGCTCCAGCACGCCTATGATTTCCCGCCCAACGTGACACAACCCAGTGCCCCTACACCGAGCCACTCGGCTCCCGCCATCACGACGTTGATACTCTCCGATAACACACAAAACCACACCCACACCCCCCCCAGACTCTGCGCCCGCCATGTCCTACTATTTCGCCATCGTCGGCACCTCAGACAACCCGCTCTTTGAGCATGAATTCGGCACCTCCAAACTCGGCGGCGACGGAGCCCCGCGCTTCAACGAACAGCTGTACCATCTGAACCAGTTCATCCTGCACAGCAGCCTGGACATTGTCGAAGAAGTGCAATGGTCGACCGGGCAAATGTACACTTGCACCCCTCTCTCTACTCTTTCCTGAGCCACACGCACACGCCCAAACCCACCGCCCCCACTAGCCTCCAACCAACTAACTCCCTTTGCTTCGCCATAGGTACCTCAAGTGCGTCGACCGCTTCTTCAACAACTACGTCTCCTGCTTCGTCACGGGCGCCAACGTGCGCTTCTTGCTCCTGCACCAGCCGGCACAGCCCGCCTCGTCGTCGCGATCCTCGTCGGCCGCCGTGGGCGCAAACCCCACCAGCATCGCAACCGAAGAAGCCATCCGGAGCTTCTTTCTCGAAGTCTACGAAAACTGGGTCAAGGCCATCATGAATCCCTTTTACAAGGTCAACACCCAAGTCACTAGCACAATCTTTCGGCAACGAGTGGCAGCCGCTGGACGGAAATATCTCTGATGGACAATACTATACCTAATGCATGGGATCGGAACGGCGTTCTTGGTTTACTTTACCTCTTGATACTTCTTTTTTTTCTTCTCGCGACAGGAGTTGGAGTTCAGGGATCGTGGTTCCATTTATAAACAACTCACAGAACTTGTCCGCATTTACTAGTCACGGGTTCATGTTGGGATGGGGGCACGTTGTTGATGGCAACTCTTGACAGCCATACACCATCAATTCAATAATTCATTGCTTAATAGTTGTGTTGTGAAAATCCTCCTCCTTAAACGCCAATGGTAGATGTGTTGCAAGACAGTAGAAGCCAGAAAGGGCACAGGACGTAGTAGTTGGCCGAAAAGAACGCATGAAAAAAGAAACAAAGATGCTGCCAATGGGGCAGCATGTCACATGGAAGAATCCGAAAACGATATCCCTCGTCGAAAATAGCACAAAACAAGAACTGTGGGTAGAGCATTGAGGGGGTTCCTTTCCCCGGCTGACTTGCTTGACCACAAACCCAAAACACCACGTGCAAAAACAGTGACAGTGGGTTGTTTAACCACCGAAACCGTACAGGGTGCGGCCCTGGCGCTTGAGAGCGTAGACAACGTCCAGAGAGGTGACGGTCTTGCGCTTGGCGTGCTCGGTGTAGGTGACAGCGTCACGGATGACACCCTCAAGGAAGGACTTGAGGACACCACGGGTCTCCTCGTAAATCACTAATGGAATTGTTAGTATATGCTTGCTTCGGATAGGATGTGTGCGTGTCGGGTATGGTACTCACTGGCTGAAATACGCTTGACACCGCCACGACGAGCGAGACGACGGATAGCGGGCTTGGTGATACCCTGAATGTTGTCACGAAGAATCTTGCGGTGACGCTTGGCGCCGCCTTTGCCAAGACCCTTTCCACCTTTGCCACCTGGTAGAGAAAGAGAGAGTTAGTATTGGAGTTGAATAGTGATGATGACTGCAGTGGATGGCGATGATGTAATGCGATACAGGCCCAAGGCAACACTAGGATCAACATCGCGTCATGAGTGGCAACGCGTCATGGCGGTGACGGGCGCAGGAAGGGGAACGACGAGGAGTGTTTTGTTTCTCGTTTACTTACGTCCAGACATGTTTGGAGAAGTGAAGAATAATTAAATGAAATAAAAAAAGAGGCGAGGCGTCGATGAGTTGTGGTAATGATGGACCGCAAAAAGTTGATGATTATCACGATCGAGAAAAAGACAGAGCACACAAGAAAGGAGAGAGAAAAAGAGTAAAAGAGGGGGGAAAAGGCGGCGCGTGTTTGGGCAGCGCATTAAATACGCATCAGGGGCCACGGTCAAGCGTCAGAATCAGCCAGCTTGAGCAACTGGCAGGAACCTAAAATTTACTCTCGTTTTGGCAAGCAACCAAGCGGCGGGATTCAAGGGCCCCCTCCCCTCCAAAAAAAAAAAAAAAATAACACGGCAATGGGAGAAAAAAAACCACCCGCGTTCCTACCAAACAGAGGAGCCACGCTACAAGAGCAAAAATGCGTATAAGCCTGAGCCCGAGCTTGAGCCTGAGATCCCGCTGGCAGCGCTGTGCTGGCGCGTTGGTTTGGTGCGCTAACTACATAGACAAAGGCCAACGACGTCTGGTCCAGAACTCATGCTAGTCCCAACAGGGAAAACACGGTGTGATGATGAAGCATGCGGCGGTGCAACGCAACACAATTTGCAAACATATTAACCACATGTCCCATCTGGCTGAAATCAATGTATTCTATGATCTTGTAGCCTTCAGGCCAAGACATGACATAACGTCTCTAATCTCCATCATTACTAGTGTATACATTCATGCTTCCGGAGAGTGAACCCCATAGTCAACTTGCCCGCTCCGTCGTTGTCAAGTCCCCGACCCCCACTATTCTTCCAGCCAATCAAAAAAGGGCAACACGCTTATCCCGGCCACATTTAAACCGATTTTGAACTGGTGAGTGGGTCTGCACGCGTTTTACAGCAGGCTGGGAAGGAACGCGTCTAGCCTCGACGCATCGGGTCTCAAACCATCGCATCGCATCGACCTACAAGACTTCACATACCTTAACCACTGATAAAGCTCCATAAACAACACACCTGTTTTCGTCACATGCCGAGAAAGAAAAAAGTCAAGTCCTCTCTTAGAGAATTCCAGTGCTAAAATCAATTGTTCCAATCGATAAAGACTTTCTCATGAATGGTAGTAGATGGAAAGAAGAACAGGACCGCTGGGTATATGCATTGAATGTGCAAATGAAAAAAAAAACAAAGAACAAGAAAACAAAGTCAGGCCGAGCAAAAAAGTTTGCAGATACAAGGGAACTCGCAAAAATCAAGACAAAACTGAAAAAAAAGGCATGAAAAAAAGAGAAGAAAAAAAGATACCGTCGTTCCGCAGACCATCAGCCGACCGACTCGCCTAGGGGGAAGAGTTGGGAATACATTAAGAGGTACATCGTAAGTCCATTATTACCATGAGAGCATATCGTAGCTCAGGCTATAGAGTCATCCATTTGGATATCTTCTTCAAAACTCTCGATTGCTTCTTTGATTTGCAACGAGGCCTGCGGTGGAGAGGTAGTTAGCATGAGAAAAAAACGACCAAGGCGAACCCCGGGGTTGAGGGTCTTGTCATGTTTCTTCTTACCTTGGGGTCAAGAGCTAGAGCATTCGTAAAGTGGCGAACCGCCAGTTGTTTTTGGTTGATATTCCGGTACAGCTTGCCAAGCAAAAAGTGCACCGGAGCCTCGTCAGGAACCTGGTCTTTGAGGATCAAGAGTTCCCGTCTAGCAGCCTCCATCTCCCCAAGAGTCATCAGCGCGCGTGCCTTCTTGTACCTTGTATCAGTAGCCTTGGGGAATAATTCGGTCGCTTTGCTGTAGTATCGAAGCGCCTCTGCTGGGTTCTTTTGCTTCTCTAGCGCAGTGCCAATGGCGCACAGCAGGACGGGATTCGACGGGTTGATGTTGGCGGCAATTTGGTAGTGCATAAACGCACGTTCAAAGTTGCCTAGTTTGCGGTACACCTGGCCAATGCCAAAGTAGGCCTTGTAGTGGCGACGATCGGCAGCAATGGCTTGCCGGTAGGCAGTGAGAGCCTTTTCATACTCTTCGTTGTCCATGTGCTCATGGCCCTGGAGTGTAAACGCATAAGCAAATTTGGGATTGAGCTGTGTCGCGCGCTTGAAGCAACGAAGTGCCTGCTCATGGTCCTGAGAAAGCGACCATGCGTTTCCAAGAGAACACCAGGCTTCAGGGGAATGCCAAGCAACATCAATCAGCTCATGGGCCAGAAATGAAAGGTCGGTCTCTCGTTTGAGTTGCCACAGAATTGTCGAGTATAGCTCCATATCCTTGAGCCGGGTTGGCGCAATGGAACGCAATTTTCGGAAGCATTTCTCGGCTTCAATAAAAGACGACTGCTCTAGCTGAGCTTTGCCCAGGTGAGACAAAACCCACGGCGTTTCCTGCTGAACCTTGGGGATCATCTGGAAAGCATGTACTGCCTCCGGTGGGCGGAACTGGGAAAGTTCGTAGTATCCATTGCCAATCTTGCGCAGGAGATCGAGAAGCCACTTTAATGGCTCTTCAATCTTTAATGTATCCGCCTCGGCCGCCTTGGCAGCAAGCCCATGTGTAGATTCCTTATCCTTGGTCGCACGTAAGCCCTCGGCGATATCCACATCCACCCCGTTTTCTTCAACTGGCTTGCGGTTTCCACTAACAACCCGGCCAACACTGGATCCTGTTCCATCGGGTCTGATCAAGCGCGAAATAGTAGGTCGAGGCTTCTTCAATTCCCTTGTAGTATTTGTGTTCGATGATAAAGACGAGTTTGTTTTAGATGCTGTCGGTCTAAACATGTTGAGACGGGCACTCCTTCTTTGCGGTGCGGCCGGGGGGTCATCTGCATGGTTTGCTGCAGCCGAAGGTGGGCGGACGGGATGTCCAGACACGGTGCGTTTTCGTTCTACTGCCGCTGCATTATTCCGGGTGGTGGCTGGTGCCGCAGGTGCTTCAAAGACTTCTATGGATACCTCGGCCTTGTCTTGAGATCTAGTCGTTCGTTTTGTCGCTCCAAGTCGGTACGACATTTTTGATGGTGCTTCACCCACGCCTAGATCGGCGTTTCTTTCACGCAATCTTCGTCCGCCTGCGTAAGGTGCATTTGGAAAGGAGCCTCGAGAGTTATCCGAGGAACCATTTGAATTGGGCGGCGTCTCCAGACCTTCAGAGCCTGATATGGCAGTGCTGTTGACGGATGAAACGCCCAGTTTTGAGCGTGCCGCTGAAATCTTTGACATGAAGTCACTGGCGCCATTTTCCGATTGGTACACTCCGAAAGTTCCATCTAATGGGCGCATACCATTCTCAAAGGGGTCGTGTGATTCGGACACAAAGCTTTTGGTATTTTTCCGTGTAAGCACGTGATCGGTTGGTTTTGAGTCGTCAACATTGATGTCGAAGCTTTGTATCAGCGTGTCTGACATTCGGAAGACGTTTTGCACGCGGATATTTACACCCAAGTCACACAATGCTGCGAAGGCATCCCACTGCATTACATTCGCTCTGAGTGCCTCTTCAAAGCAATACACGGCTTTCTTTTTGTCATCGTAGCCACGGTATAACTTTCCCAAGAGACAAAGCACGGAACCAAGGTCGGGATAGGGCGCACGGATAGAGGCGCTGTGCTGGCCTATGCTATTCCGCTGTGTCATGATACTTTTAATTTTCTCGAGTGCATTTATTCCATCTCGCCAGCGCTCGAGCTGTAGACACGATTGCGCAAAGATCCAAGCCGAGCAAATGTTGGTACCTCGCGCAGCATGACTCCTGCTGACCTCGTAAGCGCTGCGAAAGTCGGCATTGTGGTAGTGGGCGAGGGCAAGGAGATATGAGGACTCTGGTGAGCGGGGGTCTTGGGCGCTGAGCTTTTCAGCAAAAAAGAGGGCATTTTCGTAGGAGAAGTTGTCAAGATGGTAGTATACAACCTGACGCAGACAGCCGGAGATGGCCGTGTTAGAAGGCGCCATTATGGATGCTGTGGTAGGATGAAATAGATATCGACAATGTGGTATGAGCTCCAGACCATGTAATGTAGGTCGATAGAAGAGTAAAAGTGTGTGCCGCGAAGGCACAGGCCGTTACCAGGCGCGAGGATCGATGGAGAAATTCGTAGCGTGATTGCGATCGGACCGGTAGTTGTGGGGATGGCGTTTTGCGAGTTGAGGATGTGCCGCAAGGCTTGAAGTCTAGGAGGGTGGTAGATCGCAAGTCAGTGAGCCCGCCTGGGTTGAAAGAGAGCTATATGGCTAGGCTAAGCGTCACAAGCCTGCCATTGCGCCTCTAATGCGAAATTGGCCGGAATGGCTACTCGGCAACGTTGCGCTCGGTGGTGTAGAAATCGTACCTATCGGGAATCGGCGCGAGGAATGACTAAAAACAAAAAAAGAAAACAAATCCCCAGGGATGACGCGAACACGAACAAGAGAGATGCAGAGTATTGATGCCGGCAAAGCAAAAAGACCATCCAGCAAATGGAAAAGTAAGGGCGGCAAAGGTCAACAAGCGGATGTGGAATGATGACTGATGCCGAGAAGCTGGCAGGCAGGGACCGGCGGGTGCGAGTAAGACAGATGAAGACGGGTCGATTACACAGATGAAGAGGAAGTGGCAAATGCATGAATGGGCGGGACAATGACCGAGAGCAAGAGACGGCGGAGAGCGAGTGGTAGAGAAGAGAAGGAGAAAATATCAAAATACCGGCGTGGCTGGTTCGCGGTGTGGAAGTGTGAAGGCCTCAAGACGAGGAAGGAAGGCAGTGGTAGTGGGGTCCGCTCCAGCCTGTTGTTTTGGTAGTTGCTTCGAATGAGAAAAAAAAAACACGGGGCCAAAAGGAGGTTTGGCACAGCCCAGAAAAAAACAGATGTATAGATGTCTTTGACAGGCCTAAAAGAGCATGATCGTGATGAGTGTGCACAGCAGTCAGAATCACCATTCCATGATAAAAGAAAGACGTAGTGAACAAAGAAGAACAAGGAAACAAAAAAAGAAACAACAACCTGTGCTCGACGTGCCTCTCTGCGAGGTTCCCGGCGCGAATTTTCACAGCTCTGCGTGACTTTTTGTAGCGACTACTCTGCTTTTTCTGCAGAACGCAAGCTTTGCCGCTTTCCCATTGGCCCATTCTCGCTGCTTTGTTTGCAGCTGTTGCCCTGGAAGCGGTGCAACAAAAGCACAGGCAAGCTGGCATGCGCCGGGTCTATTTTTTCTAGTGAAGCCCTAACCTAACCCTTGTCGGTCTGTTGAATCGCCATTGTTGGTAGAATGGCTCAGGTCAGGCCGTCAAAGCTGCAAGGGCCGGGATTAGTCATCACATGTGGAACATGAACATGACATTTGTTGGGTTGGACAATCTGGCATCACATAAATCATTAAGAGTCCTCATGGCCAACTGTTCTTTCGCAACACACACAAGTTTCACCTTGTTTCACCGCCAAAGTCTTGTGTTCATTTCCCTTTAAGCTCTCTCCGCTCGGTCGGCACTACTTCCCGGCCCTCGTCTTGCGTCCTCCCAATGGCTCAAAAGGCGAAGAAAGACCTGGCCAAGGCCAACACCAGCACCCTGAAGAATCTTCACACTCTGTCCCTCATCTTCAACGGCACATTTCTATTCTTGACGCTCACGCTAGTCAAGCGCTCTCTTTTCTACTATGTCATCCTTTCAATTCCCGCCATCATCTGCGAGTTCATCATGGAGAAGACTGGCCGGCCAACCTACGACCCCGTCAATCGCAGTCTGCGCTCTCCCGGCAGCGATCTGACCTCTGCCGGCCTGATGGACTCCATGTTCGATACTATTTGGGTTACTTGGGGCTGCCTGGTCCTGGTGCTCATCTTCGGCAACGGCGCCTGGATCTGCTGGTCTCTGGTCCCGGCTTTCAGCTTGTACAAAGCCTACGGCCTGCTCTCTGCCGGGAGAGCCCTCATGGGTATGGGAAATGCCCCCGCCATGCCCAGCGCCGACAGCGCACCTATTGCGCAGAACCGCAAACAGCGTCGCATGGCTTAAGTCGGGCCGCCCCAGTTTTAACTGACAGGCCAGTGTTCCGTGTGGCGGCAGCGCTATACTAGACCAGCTGCATATAGTTTCTGAATTGTTTTCTTCATCTTCTCCAGCATCCATGGACGACAAGTGTACATGCGTGAATAAAAAAGAATTCCTTACCGTTGGAGCTCGCCACTAGAGAGTCAACATATGCGGCGTCACCACCCCGCCAGTCCACTCGTCAATGAACCTCCGATCAACGTTTCTCAGTAGCACGTGAACATGGTCCAGCGACCTAACACTCTGTAGCGCAGTCCAATTCTTGAACCAAAGCACATTCTTCGCGCCCACTCTTGCTCTAAAAGTTCTCTCAACGAACGCGTCAACGATTGCCCGGCTTCGGGGCGTCATGTCGCCGATGATGGCGTCTGTCTCGATTGGCGTGCGCGTCCAGACGACTACATGTACAATGCCCTCGCCCAGAGCATACGGCCATTCATTGGTTAGTATGCAATAGTCACTCGAGTCCGCAAAGGGAACCTCAGATACACATGTAAATGGCGGCCGGCCCCAGGCTGCTGGCAGCCGGTGTTGCAGGAGATACTCCATGACCGAACCGTAGACTTCTCGCGTATCCTGACCCCATTTGACGTAGCGCTTCAGCTCGGACGGTGTTCGCTGGAGGCCATCTAGGTCATTCTGTGCTGTCATGACATGTTAGCCAGCCCGCTCTTCCGCAGGTGATTGGGCGCCCTGAATGCGCCAGTCCCCCCAGAGCTTGCTTACCTATTCTTTTCTCGAGAGTTTCCCAAGAGAGAGTAGGAAACTCGGCGTCGCTTGCAAATCGAAGAACCCATCGATCTGAGTCTGAAAGCGTGATTTTGGTCATGTCTACGCCGGGAATCACATATCGCGGGTCCGTCTCGTCACTCACGACGGAGATGGTGTATATCAGAGACAAGGCGTTACCCATTGTGAAAGGATGAAGTGAGAGTAACCAAAAAAAAAAAAAAAAAGAAGCTGAATAGTGACAATCTAAGTTCAAGGAGTTATGAGGCAGATTATTCTATAGTGGGAAATCAGTAACGTAAAGCAAGAATAATTTAAAGACGAAGGTTGGACTGAACGTCCTTGGGCTGTCGCTGCCATCTTATAAGTTGCCTGTCTAGATCATAGCTTAAGACAGGCTTGCAAGTGGTTGGCATGGCAACCGAATTGTAAACGCATGTTCAACCACAACTTGTCTTTGAGCAAAGAATGAAATGGGTGTCTTTTCTTATGAGAGGACGCCAGCGTCGAAAAAAGAAGAGTTTCACACAGGAAGAGCTTGGAAAAGCCAGGCTCAAACATGGGGTCATATGAATACGGATCAAGAGATGTAGTGATTAGTGATATTCACTTTAGGGTTACCAACACGCCAGGGTTGGTTTTGACTTCGAACTCCTCATGTCAAACACATCTCGTAGATTTTTCTGAACATTTTCTGTTTTACTCGCGCATATAAAGATGGGAGATTTAATGTGATGTGATACAGTCGTATACAATGAAAGTTGTATAAATAGAGTCAAAAGAAGAAAAAGAAATACTTGAAATGGTATAACGTGTATGTGTGTGTAAATGTATGCCTTTATAACGTAGACAGCCCAAGAGAAGGCAAACGAGAAGAGGCCGACAGTTGACTCAATAGATACCCTGTGTTCTGTACTGGAATGTGTCATAGCTAAAAGAAAACCAGAATATTAGTATCCATGCAAGAGCCGGGCTGCCAAGTGCAAGGTGTCAAGAAAAACTTACAGGCGAGTGTAATAGCTGCCGACGGACTTGCCGATAATGTCCGTCTCGACAAAGTTCTCGGCAGCCTCCGCACTAAGCTGCAGCTGGAAGCGCTGACGCAGGGCTGACGTGACCGGGCCGATGCCGACGGCAAAGCAAGGCATCTTGGACTCGGCAGCCATCATGGCCACCAGGTCGATGATATTGTCAGCTGAGCGGCGCAGGGCTATGGTCAAGCGGGTTCGGTTAGTCAGAGGGGGTGCGCGGTACAGACAACGAAGATAAGGAGATGACGCATACCTTGGAATGCTTGTTTGCAGAGCTTCTTGTAGTCGGCAAAGGCCTTGCTTTCTAGCCCGCCAAGCACATCGACGTATTCCTGAGTCAACTTGCACGGCGCAGCCTCGAAGCCCATTGACCCGGGCGAGTTGGACAGCATGAAGCCAAAGTCAATGTGGATGATGTGGCCCTCGCTATCAATCAGGATATTTCCATTGTGCCGGTCCTTGAGCTGAAAGACATATGAAATCACGCTGTACGCGGCGAGTGACCGCTTAAAAGAGTCAACACCGGCCTTGTAAGCCTTGCTCTTGGGCGGTCCAAAGACCTTGATGAAATGGTCTTTCAGAGTCGCAATGCGCCGCTTTGGCGAGGGTTCCATTGCCAGTGTCAGGCTGCGCTTGATCGAGTGCACAGAGACACCGTTAGTGATGGTCTCGATCAAGCCCGACGACTCACCCGTGACTAAAATCTTCATGACCTTGACCCAGACCTTGGTCTTGTTTTCAGCCCAAATCTTTTCACAAGCGCTGATAAGCTGACAGGCGAAAGCCTCTTGCCGGAGATCGGCGCCTGTCTTGATAATGACAGACACAAGATCCCAGTTTTTCATCCAACCGTATGGCGACGACTTTTGAATACGTGCCTTTTTAGCCTGCCACGCTTCTCCAAAGACAGCAGCACTAGGATCATCGCGATCGCCCTTGCCTTGGATACCGCCAGTCTTGAAATCATTCTCCATGCGCGCCTCACCACGTGCAGTGTCAGTGGGTTCGACTTCTTCGTCAAGATCTGCCGGAGTGTCTGAGGCTGACGGCACAGCTGATTTTGCCATAATGGTGTCAAAGGTAGGGCCCTGCTCGTCATTGATGTCGAAGCTCTGTTCTTCAAGACTCTGCATACTGGCAATGATCTTGGCGCGAATGGCTTCGACTTCATGCTTGGGCCGTTTGCGTGTCGTTATTTCCAGTTGTGCAAGCATTTGCGATGCCGTGCGCATGTGTGTGGCAAGTGCAGAAAAGTCAGGCTCGATACCATGGCCGCGCAGAACAGGAACAGAGAGTTGAGGTGTTGGTTGTGGCTGCTTTTGCCGCACTGGACTACTCGATCCAGATGTTGAGTTTCCAGATGACCGGGGAGTTACTGGAAGATCAGGCACAACCGAAGCGTTGGCGCTACCAGACCCAAGAAGCGTATTCCCGAGGATGCTGCTGGTGTCGTCTCCAAACTTACTCATAACCTGAGGCGTCCCTAGATCACCAGACGTTGGCTCAAACACACTGTCCAGAGGTGGTTCTTGAGTATTATTTACGATGGGTGTTCGTGGGGCTTCAGAAAGATCAAAGATTCGCTTCTTGGAACCACTCTCTGACATTAATTCCATCAAGAGTCGTTCGTTGTCCGGAGTAGCGGGGTCAAAGGTAAAATCATCGCGGAGGATTTCAATCATCAGGAGGAAAGGGACCTTTTCGGCGCTGTTTAGTACCGTTGACTCGGCAGGGTTGATGCGCACAATGCGGTGATGCTTGCTTCTCCCGGGAGACCCATTGACCAGTGTTGGCGGGCAGATAACAGGTATATCGATTTCGGCTGGGAGGTCTTGGGCAATGAGCGCAAGTTCGGCGCGCAGCGCGCTGAGGCGAGCTGGTTTGGGCACAGCGACCAAGCGATTGGAGATGTTTTCGAGGGCTGTAAGAAACTGAGTTTCGCTGCGGAAGTAGTGTTGCCGTAGGAGGCGAGTCTTTTGTATGTTGGACAGCTCAATTGTTGACCGCCTACTCTTTGCAAAAGGATCCCGGTGGGTATGGCGACGATGAAGGGCATTTAAGCCTGAGGTCATGGTCATGCTGGCCGAAAGAGGTGTAGAAGGGCGTGGAGGCTGTGGCGAGCGAAGGTCGCCCATGAGAGGAAGCGACGAAGTACTAAAACGGGCTTCTTTTAATGCTAGTTCTAGGTGCTCCCCGGGTTTGCGGATGTCGGTAGGCAATACGCTGTCATTGTTGATGTTAGAGAGGGTTTCTTGGCCAGGCGTATCCAAGCCGAGCGAGTCTGTTGCAGATGGCCGTCTTGCCGTGCTTGGAAAGGCGAGAGCGCTATCCGAGGGACTGGTGATACGAGGCGTATCATGTCGCCTTGATCGAGGACTTGCGGGCCTTGCGGTTGCCGATCGTGTAATGGTGCTTGGCTCACGCGTTTCCGCCGGTTCACCCTTTGGAGGTTTTCTGGCTTGAGCGACAGCCAAGGGGCCGGCCCATTGTGGCAAGATTGGGACGGCTACACTGGCAATCACAAAGCTCGAGAGCACGCTAACGGGAAGGATGTTTTCCCGGATTTTTTCGTAGCGGGCAGCATCGGGGAGACCAAAGACAATGTGTTGAACCTTGTTATATACACGGCGGCAGGTCTGGAAGGCATCGGATTGGGGGTTTGAAGAGAGGTCGTGGAGGTATGTCTGGAAGAACCAGAAGGTCTAGTCAGATATTAGCAGAGGGGCATCTCATGTACAGGGGAACGAAGAGCAGAGGTGTATGAGGGGGGGGTAACAGAAAAAAGAAACAAGGCCAACATACCAACAGGGCAGCAGTCACAGACTCCTCGCACAAGTCCAGCAAGAACTCTTCGAGCGCCATGGACTCGTTGTCCAGACTAATGATCAGATGGCATATTTGCGGCAGGAAGAATTCAATGTCCTCGTAGGGGAACTGGCGGAGCTTGTTACAGAGGACATAGTTGATTCCAATATGGTCGGCATAGCGGCTAAACGGCAGAGAGAGAAAGATTGTGTAAGCGAACATGAGCTCCAAATGAGCTTCAAAAGGCGTGGGCGGGCGGCACAGAGGAGACATACGTCAAGTAGGACACGGGCAGGAACGGATTGGAATTGAAGACGTCCGATTCAATAAAGCGCTGTAGCAGGGTCCACGACATGATGCGCGGAGGGGGTTAAGTGCACCGAGGAGCGGGCGTGGCTATTTGCAAAGAGCGTAGTGGTAGTAGTACAACGGGAGCAGCGTATCGCAAAGCGGACGAATGTGCCAGGCGCCAGCCGGGAGGCAGATGAGACGTGGTTCAAGTTATTGCGCGAAGAGAGCGGTATGTGTTGGGGGTGCCAGGCGAGGCTTGTGGAGGCAGAGTCGAGCATGTACTTTTATACAATTGTTTGATGAATAAGCAGGCGGATGGGAGGCCGAGATGCAGCAAAGGAGCAGGCCAGCGGGAACAGCGGCGGACGGACTCGGTGCTTGGCTGTGGGTGACTTGGGGCCAGGTTCGTAGCGAGCAAGCAATGCTCGGGAATATTCACGATGAGATGGGCAAACAAGCTGGAGATGCCGGTGGGTGGCACTGAGAGAGTGAGAAGAGAAAAAGAAGAGGGTCGGGGACAGCAAAGGGGCAGAAACGACGTCCAGTTATCGGTGTATGAAACAACAAACTGGCTCTAAAATTAGTTATAGTAGCAGGAAACAAAGTCACAGCTTGGCAGCAAAGTATCTGAGCATTGCGAGACTGACAACACCAGCGCGGGCCGAGGAACAACAAAAGAAGACAGCAAAAGAACAAAGTGAGCAAGGCTGTCAGCGCAAGGCGGGCGAATCAGAGGCAGGATCCTGGAGCTGGAGCTTGGGCTCGGGTCGGTCGTTCAGCTTGGCTGGTGCTTCTGCAGCATCGCATGCAATGTCTTGTATGGGTTCAAATGTAGGAGACAAGATGGCCACTAGGTTCTGAGGGATCCAAGCTCTGAAGCTTAATTCTGGCAGATTGTGTCAGCTGTCGCCAGCCGCCAGGCTTCGGGCCAGGTAGGACTGCAACATGGGTTACACAGGAGTTGACATACATTAACCCTAGTTCCAATGACTAATGCTAACTAACTTACTACTAAAACAAAGACACACATGAAAGACACCGATCTCGTCTGACATCGGCATGTGGAAGAGTTGAAACAACAATACACGGGATACTCGTCAACAATCACCAACACCCCACCAATCTCATGACGCCCAGGGTCTGTGATCGCGCAAAAACTTTCCGGCCCGTCTTCTGCGACGGAGACCACCTGGCCGAGAATGCTACACACAAGCACAACGTTAGCTTCCAAGCTCCCACACCCAACCGACATGGACAAGTTTGACTTACATGATAGCGCACACGTTCGCTGCCATCCTGCATGATTTCGACTTCGTGCTGCACGTGGAAGCCAAAAAGCGGCAGCACCCTGGCCCAGACGAACCAGTAGAGTGCGCCGACGAACAGCATGCTGGTTCCCAGCGTAGGTACGACCCAGTAGGGAATATGCTTGAGGTCGTCGTTAGGGACAAACGGCACTGCAAGCGTAAAAAGCAGCGAAAGCGTGTAGAACATGGTGACGGGCGGGTAGTTCCGGAAGGTGGTGCGCGACCTGGCCCATTCTTCGCTTGGCGTCCAGGTGAGGTATAACAGTCCGATGGCGAGGAAGACTATACGCGCACGTGTTAGTGGGCAAGAAAGGATTTCACCCAACGTGATGAGACAGCATGGAAGAGGCTTACGTTTGATCCAGTTGCCACTGTAGATGAAAATGCTGGTGACAAAGGTGTATGTATCGGATGTTGAGGAACCGAGAATCAACACCACAGAGAAAATCCAGTGCAGCAAAATAGCCGTTGAGGGTGCCTGGAACGGCCAATCGCTGGAAAAGAACCGTGAGAAGGGCAAGATGCCCTGCTTGGCCAACTCTTGTTTGACTACGAAGCGAGTGTGAGTACAGAGAATATTGCAAATTAAGGCTTCCTTTTGGATGACGCTGGCGTCTTACCTCGAGGCATGGCAAATGTCTGCGCAAAAATGTTTCCCATGGCGGACATGGCCACAAACACCGGCATGACCTTTGAGCTGAAGTTGCCGGCGCCATAGACAGCCTCGAAGAACTTGGCAGCTAGTATGACGTCCATTTGTGCCATGTCGGCCTTGTTGAACACAGCGAACTGCAATGAAAATAAGGTTAGAAGGGCGTGTCTCCCAGAGCAGCAGCAGTGGCATCCACGTTCTCCAGACTTACATAGGCAACGTTCGCGAGGATGTAGCACACCATGACAATCATGGTTGCCATCGGCGCTGCACGCTTGAGCGTCCTTTCTGGGACTCTGACTTCAGTCAGGACGTAGTTGGCGTTTTCCCAACCACTGTACGAATATAGAACCTGGAGTAGCGCAGTGGCATATCCGGCGGCTGTAGCACTGGTACTCAAGTCGTTCTCAGAGGAGCGCGAAGAGCCACCGTCAAACGAGGAAAAGTTGTGTGGGTCGGGCACTTTGCGGTGGCCGCCAAGAGCCGAAAAGCCGGAGCAAATGACAAACAGGAGGAGAACCAGCTTGAAGGCTCCCAGGCCGTTGCCGATGTAGATACCGGCACGGGGCGTAAATGCGTGGATGCAGCTGACCACTACAAATGAGAGTGTTAGTGTTAATGATCACGAGGATACAGGCTCAGGGCCGCCAAGGGCTGGGACTTACTGGTGACGATGCCCACGGCAATACCACGGTTGGCCCAGCTGCCAATCTTCTCGTCGCCAGTGGCTGCAAAGAGAACATAGCTACTGAAACTGATGGAGTTACTGGTTGAAACGGCAAACAGAACAAACTGCACGGCAAAGATGCAAGTGGCAAGATAGACTGGCTTGCGGTAGACTCGCTCAAGCTGAAGGAAAGGGGTGTTAGCAAGATGTGTTGGCCGTAGGGGGGAACATTGGTGTATGATGGCAGCGTACATAAACTTTCTCTCCACCAGATCGTGGCAGCGCAGTACCAAACTCAAGATAGACGAAGAGACCTATGTTACTGTTAGACAAGTCCGAGCAGCCTAATACTCCGGAAGAGAGGATAGTGTTGCTTACCGGCCATAGTCATGAAGGCTCCAAGGACCCAGAAGATGAGGGCGGCACCGACGCTGTCTGTGCCTCTGATGACAGAGGCTGGGTTACTGAAGATACCAGTGCCCACCATTCGGTTGATGATGAGCAGCGCCGTCGACATGACGCCCAGCTTGCGGTCTATCAAGCATGCGGTCAGTTTGGGGAACGAAGAAACAGACGATAGGGATGGCCGGACGTACCTTCGGGAATCAAGAACTCATCATAATCATCTTCGGCCGCTGTCTCCTTGCCAATTTCCACGCCCACAGGCACCGGCTGGTATGTCTCAATGGACAGGTAGTCGTCTGAGGCGATGGGCCGGAGGTGAACTGCTGGCTCATGCATGGCTCAGGCAGACACGCGGGCGTTATAGGATGTGGGTGATATTGCAGTGGGCAAAGGCGTGGTATTTGCCCAGGTAATAGGATATATGCCAGAAGTGAGACGAGACACTCTTGTGCAGGTAATAGTGCTGTGAAGAGAAACAGAAGCGTGGCACTGGGCAGCCGTTTGTGGTATCACGGGATACGAAACCTAAGGACACAAGAAACAAACACAAGAATAAGCAGCTCGAGGATGGCCTATGTTCGCACAGGCACAAGAAGCGGCCAGGGCCCGGTTAAGTACTGTTGCGGGCTCAGCTGGCTGCAGGTCACACACACTCTCTCTCTTTCTCTGGGGGTGCTCAACCATCCATCTGGTAGCTAGCCCACTATAGCCACATCACACACTGATAGACCTACAGTGTGATAGTGAATGTGTAGGTAGCATTAGCAATATTGCCGTCTAATCTGACTTGTTAGCTGTGCAGAGAGAATGATACACTCGCATTTCCATGGCCGTGGGTAGGCGTTCGCCCCAGTCTGCCTATCGCCCACATGGACAGGGAGTAGCGGATCCTTTCATTCTCTCTTCCCGCGCTCATCACACGGAATAAGCCTGGACATATTGCCAACCAAGACAGGATGGATGGACGAGGAGGACGATAGCCAAAAACCAAGCACCCTGACAGGTCGCCAACCTTGCCCGGGCCATGGCATCCAGGCACGGCGGCATAGCATAATGTCGGCTTTCTACTTCACACGCCTCACACATCCAGTCCCGTATCTCTCACAGTTTCTCTCAGGCACAGACAAAGCCGCCGTGGGCAGCTGGAGATAGGGCGGCCGACGCACACTCGCGCTAGATGCCTCTGCCGCCCCAGCAGGGCGGAATGAAAGCGCTGGGGGTGGCGTACTAGAAAGAAAGAGAGGGGTGTGGTACACGACAAAGGCTCAATGGAGATAGCTTATTCTGGCTGTTGCGAGAAGAGCAATCTGTCATGCTGGGGGGCCAGTCAGTGATTGACAGCGGGTTGATAGGCCTGCGGCCCCGTATCAAATTGCGAAATCTTGCGTGTATCAGGCACAAAACAAAACATGCTTGTTCTCAGATGAGTCTGTTCTGCAGGCCTTGAGCGGGCCCTGATAAAGACTCACGCATACACATACTCGGACGCTGTAGCATAGCATAGCATAGCCACGGAACCCGCAGCCTGTCTTGAATGTGCGCATACCTGCACTGAGGATTGATTGTGCAAATTGTAACATTGTAGTGGCCGGGGTGCAGGCCAATCCCATAGAACTGGGGCGTTCTCTCGTTTCGTTTTGGGTCTACTCGCTTTCTTTCTTTTGGCTGGCCGACTTGCTCCCCGCTCAGCTCATCCTTGGCATCGGATGTGGGAAAGACAGAGCGAGATACGACCAGCCACCAAGTGTAGGATGAGAGAAAACTCGTTCTGCTGGTCGCTCCTACGCTCTGCATGTGGTTTGGCCTATGAGGAGGAGAGAAGCTGCAGATGGGGCGGAGGCTGTACATACATCCAACTTACCTACTTGTCTTGCATCCTGGACCTGTATCCTCCAAAGCTATCATCAGCCGGCCGCCCGTAATGCAGTGCCAGAGGAAGAGAGATAAGACAGCACGACTATTCCCAAGCTAGACATAAAACTCTATCCGTCCCTTTCTCCGCCCCAATGACATCACTGGTTCTTGCAAGCAAAAGCCTTGTCAACTCCCCCTTCCCCGTCTCCAGTCCTGGTCATAGTCCTTCCTGAATTATCTTTTTCTCGCTGCTGCTGCGGAGGCTGCGGTAAGTCCCCCACTCGACAATGTGCATCGTTGGTGGCCATGTGCATCCGCTTTTGCTCGGCTTGGCTCAGAACGTTTGCAGCTTTGCTGATCTGACCCGACCTCATACGGCCGATTTGTTCGGGGCCGTGCTCGTCATGCAACGGAATATATTCCTGTCTGTCTCATGTGTTTCCTGTTTGGCCCCCTCTCCCCCCTCATACTGTAAATGCTTCCTCACCTCCAGGGCCCTTGTTGTCACTCACGTGCGAATCTTTAGCGCGTCTCGAGCACCTAATCCCTGGCGCGCCATCTGGTCCTTGATCTGGCTAATCTCTTGTCTTTGCGCCCGCCTTGCCCTAAGAAGCTTATTCCACTGTTCGGTGAACTGGAGTTGATCTAAAAGAAAAGAAAAAAAGTGGGTAGGAGACTCAGGGTTAGATAAACAGTTCCGATATTGATTCTCAGTGGCCTTGGCTTGGTGGGTTCGTCTGCTATGTCTCTCACACATAAGCCCGCCCCTCGCCCAACGCCTGTACAATAGCACCAGTAGGGGTAGAGACTTACTTGTTTCCCTTTCAAACTCCAACGTCACGACTCGGTACGTCGCGAAGTCATCCTGCTCGTCGGGGTTGATCGCGCGGCCAACCAGCTTCAGACTCGCCGCTTGTGTTCCTTTCCGTTCGTGAATTTTACCCATGACGCCCGACCGGGACCGCCTCATAAGTGCCAAATCATATTGCCGAGCTTTAAGGTTGATTGTGCACGGATCATTAGCGTCCTTTGTCAGTTCAATTTCATCGGTAACTTTGAGAAGAAAAAAGACGTGGAATTGGTTAGCGGCTGCTTGCAACTAGAACCTAGTGGGGGCCTACTCAAATATGGAGAAAGAAACTCACTGTAGCACATGAAGAACCCCTCTGTCCGGCCCAGAAATACCACCAACTTGGACGAGCTGAGTGTCGTCTTTTCGCGAAGCGGACCCGCCAGAACGGTGCCGTTACTCATTACCGAGCCGCCCGAGCCTTCCAGCCTTAGCTTGGAGCGTGGCTCGTGCCAAAGCTGCACACGAAGACTGCCACTGAATGTTTCCTTGGTTGAACTTCTGTTTCGTTGCATTTTCAAAGACCGAATCGACGAGATATCAAGCACTACATCTTCGCCAGTAAGCCTTCCCTGGAAGTCAAGAAGATCTAAAGATAGAATTAACAAAACTATTTCTTATGATTTTCAAGTGGCTGCTTCGGATTGTTCTTACTGTCTGTGGAGGTAAATTTCAAGAGCCAGATTGGTCCTGACTTGGCGCCCTTGCCATTAGAATTATCATGGATTGAAATGACGTTTGTTCCATGTGGTGAGTATGCGTAGTATGGGATCAGGACACCCCCCTTCTCACGGACTGAAAAAAACACATATGTTAGCCTCATGATCTTTGGTTAGCTCCTTGCGCTCGGCATACCTGTCTGTGACTCCGAGTATGACCCAATGTTGACATATACCCGGATCTGCTTTCGACCTTCATCATGGAACACCCTAAGAGCCCCTTCCTTGTATTCACTTCCAACTTTGGCCGAAAGCGCGAGTGCCTTGTAAGGGCTTTCATATATCAACTCCTCTCCGGGAGCCACAGACTCTCGAATGCTGCTGCTCCCCGAAGAAAGAGACCCTTGTCTGTGGTTGAGAGGGATAGGATACATGGTGTCATAAGGCTGCCCTGGGGGGTAGCCTCCAGTCTCAACTACCGGTATCATTCCGTCAGAATCATGGCTGACCACATTTGTCCGGTGAGCTCGTTGGGAGTACTGGGGCCAATGTCCTGAAACTTGTGAAGAGACTTCAGTTGGAGCTGATTCTGTATGTGATAATTCGAGGCCTGAACCACGGCGAGTTTCGAACGGAAGATCTTGGAAGTTGGAAGACTGAGCTGTATCGGGTGAATAAGGCGGGTGGTGGGACTGCGGCAATGAAGACGATGAATTGGCGTTGTGCAATTGTGAGTGATGTTCTTGAAACTGCCGTCGATGGTCGTCATAGTAGTGCTCTTGCGATGAAGAATGCGTCTGGCTATGGCGGTGCCGGATTGAGGGATCGAAGTTGGGGACCGAATAATGTATTGAACTATCAATGGTGCTCCTGTCATGGGGCATGCGTCGTGGAGCCGGTGGGTACGACTCAAGCACTGAAGACTGTGAGGCCATGGTAGGGCTTGCGATAAATGTTGACCCTTGGGTTAGAGTCAACTCGGAAACATTATTGTGCCGTGGTTCGTAGCTCATGTATTGTGATTGTCGCTGTTGTTCCTGGACTTGTTGCTGGTACCGCCGACTTGAAGCGCCCTGTGCAACGTCTGGGCTTTGAAGGCCGTGTGAGTGCCGGTACCGGTGACGCTGGTATTCATTCTGGTGGTTGTAATCATGGTGATCGTGGGTGTGGGTGTGGGTGCTGATGCTCATGTGATCCATATCTCTGCTGAGCTCGTATTCAGAGACAGGGTTGGACTGGTTTCGCTGGCGCTGGTGTTGCTGCTGCTGCTGCTGATGTTGAAATTCCCCGCTGCTTCGGCCGTAATCTGGCCTGTAGTCGTAGCTGGCGAAGTTGGCACTAACAAGATGGCGATAGTCTTCCAGGGTGGACTCTGGCGAGGGCGGAGACTGGAGTACAGATTGTGAAGACACGGAAGGCCGGCGATGGTCCGAGTGCTGGTTAGAGACGCCTTGGGGAACATTAGCCGTTTGAATGGCAGCATGTCTGGGTGGGTTTGAGCTGACTTCCTGAGGCGTGGAGCCGTCTTCAACTTTCTGGACTCGGTAGGTGACACCCTTGGAGTCTTTGAAGTAACTCTCATTTGGGAATGTTGAAGTAGCTGTCATGACGTCAAAGGAAAAGCTAGACATGAATTGGTTCTGGGGCTCAGAGTCCTCATCTGCCGGGTGGTTGTAACCTTGGTTCCACATTCTGGCTGTGGTAGGTGATGTGAAGAGGGCAGGAAGAGCGGAAGACCCGAAGTTGAGGTTGGGTGGGATTTTCGTTTTCGTGGCTTTTATGGTTGTGTGGGTGGTTCCGCAATTGTGCGTAACACTAGCAAACGGTGCGGATCGCGAACAGCAGAAACAAGAAAGGAAAGCGCATGGGTTTTGTAGATGAATTGGCTGTTGCTTATTCTAAAGACAGAGAATAGTTATGCGGCGAGGAAACAGCAAACGGAAGACTTGGGGAAAAGGACGATAGAAAAACCAAAAACGGGAAACTGCTGCAGTTATACGCACGGAAAACCGCATGTGACAAAGCTTCTCTAACCCGACAGATAACTACCCTACCTTGCCTACGCACATAATAACGTAGGTAGGGATCTAACAAGGTGCGAGACGAGTAGACAGACCCCTCTTCTGGCTGCTGGTGTACCGGCTGGCTCATGCTCTGATCTCTCCAATCTCTTCTCTGTGATATGCATATATGCATGTATGCCCATTTCATTTGGGCTACGGCTCAAGAACCCAGTGGCCGCAAGATAAGGAAGGAGCCAGGTGCTGATTTAAGCCGAATCCAGCAGCTGCAGCCCAGCGTGGAAGTGCACCTGCATATTGGGTTTTTTTTTCTCCCCGCGCAAAACGACGTGCCTGGTTATACTAGGTACAGTGCGCATGTACAAGCACAGTATAACTACACGAGTCCCATGCTGCATATTGTACAGTACTACGGCCCCTCCTCGTCATCACCAACAAGAGCCCAAAGCCGGTTTTTCGGGACAAGAAATGACTTACGGGCGCTTGCTGCCATCAAGCTACGTTGAGGTGTGACGTATGTTTTTGTCAGGTCTTTTATATGTTTGTCTGGCCTCTTTCATGCCTTTCTCGATGTTGCCCCGGCCCGTGTGCGTCAATTGCCCTTGCCCTGATGGAAGCCAACACAGGCTGAGACAAGAAGTCTGCCTGTATTCTGCACTGGAAATGCCGCTTCCATTTCCTCCCACTGGAAGCCCTGCTGCCTGGCAAGTCGCATCTCTCTTCGTAAATGCAGCATGTGTAAGCTCATAATTAAACAAAGTCCCTCTGGAACCCGGAGAAGGGAAAGAAAGGCGAATTAGGGCCAAACCCCTTCATCAGGGCTGCCTGCCGATCCCAGCCTTAAACTCAACACCACAATGCTCTGTGGTACAAAAGTCAGTTCGTCAGGGTAGAATAGAGGATGCTTGGATCTTCCGCGTTGCATGGGGGCAAAAGCTTCTTTGTCGTCAGATTGCCAAGATCCAGGACGGATGTGCATACATACAGAACGAGTGCACATGGATGTATAGAGTTGGCTATGATAGGTGTAAGTCGTCAACAAGTGGGCCAAGTTGCTCTAACTCTAACCATGGCATTAGTATGGCCTGTACCACTTTGTTAGGTAATAGAAACAGGCTCAAGTGTGCTAACATGAGCTTGTCTTTCTGCACAGAGACGCTGCGAAATTCCGTCTTCCAGGCACCTGGATCGCCATGATTTTGTTGATGCCTCAGCGACTGCCCTCTTCGACTCGTGCTTGAACGTGGACTTAAACACTTGGAAAATTGGAAAAATTGTCCAAGTACGTACCCTTCTGCTCTTGCCGCAACAGCCCCGATGGCCGCCAAAACAAAGCAAGGCTGCACCGCTGGAGCTTGAACGCATTTTCTTCGTCTTCCATCCGCATCAAGATCCTCTGTTTGCCTTGGGCCTTGCACGTCCAAACTCTGTCCTTCGTTCTCTCCTCTCTTTTCTCCCGTCTACAGCCAATTAGGCCAATCTTGAACCCTAAGAACTGAGCAATAAACACCTCCGGTGCCATGTCGGGTGATTCCAGCCAGCTCGACACCCTCAATCTAGCCGAGTTAGTTCTTTCTGGCCTTGTGTCCGTGGCAGACTGCATCGTGTATGTGATAATTCTGCTACAGCAGCTTGTTTATCAGGTTGGATTTTGGCGCTCTGTTCAACACGCAGTTCAAGCTCTTCCTTTCTTGCGTGAGTTATTGACCCCCACCTTCTGGCATCCAGCACACACTTGTTGTCGGGAACCGCGGATGCTCACTCCTAATTTCCCTACACTTGTTCCCGTGCTAACAACCCCTACCATCCTGCAGTCTTCGGCCTGCCTTTAAGCTTCATCCGGGGCCCGACCAAACGCTCCTCAGTCCGGCGCTCCCGGAGACACCCCGATGACATTTTAGTGGCAGTCTACCATGATGTCTTTGCCCAGACGGCTTCGATTCCTGATGTAGCTGCAGTTCGCTGTATGCGGTGGGGAATTGAGAATCTCCCACTCGACGTATCCCGCGTTTTCCTCAGCAACAATGTAGCCATCTCGTACTGGCTTTGGCAAAAGTGGCGGTCGCCAACAACCCGTGATCTTCGAGTGACGGTCCCTGTTTTCTATGACGTCATTGTGTGTATATCCCGCTTGAAATGATGGGATAATTTCAGGCTATTGACTAAACATTCGTATCCATAGCAAAAATTTACTGGAATATGGGTTAAGAGGGAAACCAACACGCCCCCCGAGATTGTTCTTTATTACATTCATGGTAAGTCTCATGTCAAGTAAGTAGCCTCTTGTACCTCAATAGCTTCCGTATTGACCTTGAACTACAGGAGGTGGTTTCACACAAGGCTCCGCCGCTTTCTATCTACCCTGGCTCGTGGCTTATCTCACTAAGCTGGAAGAAGCCGGTTACAAGAGCCCCGCCATCTTTGCCATTGATTACAGCTTGGCGCCTGAGTCTCAACACCCAGTTCAGATTCGCCAGGTGCTCCAAGGCTACCAACATGTTGTCGATATCGTCGGGGACGAATCACAAATATGCATAGCCGCTGACTCGGCGGGTGCCTTCTTGGCAATGTCTCTCATGACTGCGATAGGAAGCCGGAGCTATCGCACAAACGAGCTCACAAGTGACTTTAGCCAGCTATCCACTAGCAACTCAAATTTTGCAGACCGAAAGAAAACAGTTGGGAGCATGCTCGGATTTGATTTCAAGGCACCGGGAACGGTTATTCTCATTTCGCCATGGTTATCACTAATCTCGGGCAAACAGAATGCCACGGCCAGCGACTACATTACGCCCAAGATATTGAGAAAGTATGCTGAATTATACGCACCAAGTATATCAACGTCATGCAAGAAAATCGACAGCAAATCCCTCGGCCCGTCACTAACAGCTGCTGGAGTCTCGTCTGTCCGGCCTAAAAACGGATACATTGTTTGGTTCGGCGAAGAGGAGGTTTTGGCGGATGACATTTTGGAGTGGGTTACCATTCTTCGTACGAGGGGATCTCAAGTGACAACCATCAAGAGATCTGCAGGCATTCATGTCTGGCCTGCTGCATCGTTCTTCATTAGAGCGAACAATAGCCGTCTCGACGATATGGAGTTGATTGTGGATGAAATGCAGCGATGCATGGTTCCTAAAATAAAAAGCTCTACGCACAAGAAGACCAAGAAAGGTCTATGGGGCTTGGAATGCCCGTCTCTACCAGCAGCTTTGCCAGACAGACATGCAGCACCCGCAAGCCATGGTCATCAGAAATCTTCGCTTCTCGATAGAAAGAGATCAGCTTCAGCGTCCAACGACGGAACGTGTCTACATGAGACACCAAAGGACACACCCGATGACAAGACAAACAAGAAGGATTCAGACGACCGTGCCCACCATAATCACCACCACCACGGCAGAAAACGATTTTCCTTGAGGAGAGAAAAGAATAAGGGTGCAGAGGAGGGGGAAAGCTCTGGTGATACGAAGAGAAAGGATACTAATACCGAGGCAGAAGAAAAGAACGCTCGCGTCAGATAAGATCAAGTAAACCATCAACGATGTGTAGCGTACGGAGTCGGTGAACCCTGAGCCGGAAGGGGACGGGTTCTCCGAGACCCAGCCATTCACTCTCAGAGGTGCTCTTTATCATCACCCGCAAGCTTCTTCCGGATTCAATTGTATTGGTTAGAAATATTTATTAGACATTATTGATAGGCAGAATACCAGGGAGTTTCCCGGGCTAGCCATGACCAGCCTGCGTGCGTGTTTATGTTAGCTCGGGAACGGGCAAAGTAGAAGGCAGAGACGCGTCGAGACACCATGAGACGCAAGCTGTCGAAATATCAATAAAAAACCAGACAAAAGGGGCCATTTTGCGATGCTGTTGATTCTGGTTGCTTCAGGAGCATGTTCAAGGGAAGCGCAGCAGCCAACTTGGGCGAAGGGTTGACTCTTGGACTGGACACATTACATTGTGCGACATGGACGCCCTCGAAAATCAGAGGCAGTTTGGCGACGCGTGACGTGACGTGACGAGACGAGCTGCGGTTTTGTATGCCCTGGCAGGCAGGCATGGAATGGAGCACGCACTGAAAGTTGGAGCTTTTTTTTTGCTGCCCTTTGAGCAATGCGCGTATCCGGGTGTCTTTGTTTTTTCTCTTTTTTTTTCTCGAGGTTCTATTGTGGCGAGAAAAGAGGGTAGAATGACGATGCAGAAAATGGCTTGTCCCACATTGCTTGCTGGCGGCATCTGTTTGTGGTTAGGCTCTGGCGAAGATCAAGAAGGACGTTGCAGGAAGGAATTGGTGGTAGCAATGGATTCCGTCTTTGACACGGATACGCGCTATTTGGCTTGGGCTTTTCTGTCAGTCAGCATGGCAAAACGAGCAGTAGACGGTGGCTTTTTTGCTCCCCAGCTATTCCGATGCGTGAGCCATGGCGTCGTACTTGTGAAGTCACGGCATGGTTTTATGCTTGTTTGTTGTTGAGTAAAGCTGAAAAAAAAATCTGCAGACCTTCTGTGCAAAACAATCGTGGTCCCGCTGAACCCCCACAAAAAAAAGACCATTTTCCCAGTGAACTTCTTTTTTCTCCTTCTTGCACAAAGCACAAACAGCCGGAGCCCTGAACCCTGAACCCTGGACTCATCGACCCTGGCCAAGTCTTTCTCTTGTCTCTGGCTCCCTTCTATTTTCTGACAGCGTGGCTGCCGCGTTATTGAATCTGCGTGTCCATAAAAGACGACTAGAATTCCCTTTTTTTTTTTTTTTTTTTTCCGTTGTATTCTAGATGCTAATTTTTTTTCGGGCTCGTGTGTCGTCCTTGTTCCAGCGTTATATTCACCCACCTCCGCGCCCCGCTACCGCCACAACAATACCAGATATTATTTCCGTTGCTCCCCAAGAAGGCCAGACAGCACTAACGAACGCATGTTTACTGGGCTCGACTTCTTGTCTCATTTTCTCTTGTTCTCGCCTCCCTTTTCGTTGCGCTCCCCACGCAACCACACACATACAGAGTGTGGGCATACCTTATTTCTAGGCGTAAATTCTCGTTGTCTGCTATTCAGGCCACCACCGCCACCTGTACCCGTGCCTATAACAGACTAGCATTTGGTTGGTTAATCATCTACGATTCTTTACTTGTACAAAGCAAAAACGCACGCACAGGCAACCCCCCCCCCCCCAATCTTATTGCTAGCCTATAGCTGTGAAACCTTGTTTAGCCGCTCCATAAACTATTCTGCACAGGATGGCGAATCCCGGCCGCGACTCGCATGCGTTACAATCGCCGGACTTGTCACACTATCATCGTGGTGGTGAGGCTTTGGGAAATGCACCTCTGGGAGCCGACGATGGCTACAGGTACCATCCGTATCCACGGACCCAGCATCACAAGCAGCCACAGCAGCAGCAACAACAGTCTCACTATCAGTATCCTGCCGCCGCCGGCCAGCACCCGCCGCAGTCATACCCACAGCCGCAGATGACGGCCTACGCGCAGCCACTGCAGAATCAACAGCAACACCAGCATCAACAGTATCAACATCCACACCCGCAGCATCTCCAGCATCACCGGCCGCTACCGCACAAATATTACCCTCCTGAAATCCAGCAGTCTGAACCAGGCCCAGGCCCGGGCCCAGCTCCTGAGCCACCGACACAGACGCGCTATCATTCTTCATCCATGCCCCTGTACTCCCAGCCCAGCACAAACCAGCCCCACCAAGCACCAGCCTTCCCACCCACCCATCAGCCCAGCAGCTCACGCTCTACAGTTGGCTCTGGCCCTACTGCTCCCTATCCTTCACAAAACCCGCCTTACACTTCAAACTTTGCAATTCCACAAAATTCTACAACCGCGTCTTACGCATCTCCATCGTCCGCTGCACCCGTTTCTCCTATATACAGCCACGGACCACCTCAACATCTCGCAAACCAAGGCACCCACTTAAATTCCAGTTCTCACTCGAATTCTCACTCCCACTCTTACTCGCATTCGTTCTCCCACCCTCAGTCCCAATCCCAACCTCCGGCGCTGTCTCGCCCCCGCCCGAACTCCCATTCTCGCTCACAGTCGCAGTCACAGTTGCAGTCGCAACCACACTCGCAATTACCGCCCCAACCGCCGCTTCAATCACAGCCGTACCAGCAGCGTCCCGGGTCCGGCCATCACCAACCCCAGCTTCATTTCCACCACCAGCCGCCACCACCCTCAAACTACGATCCGCAACTACAGTCGTCGTATACCCAGCAGCCGCAGCCGCAGCAGCCTTTCGACCCGTTATCCCAGGCCCAGCCCAAACTCGAAGACTACCCGGCTACCACCCACGTCCCACGGCAGAACGCTGCGCCACCAATAAAAACCGAGGAGCTCTCGCCAAAGTCGGCCGCTCCTCTTGAGATGCCACCTCGCCGCGCCGCTGCCGCTGCTGCTGCCGCTGCATTCAAAAACGACGATGATACCGAAGAAGAGATTCTCACTCTCCCGGAGCCTCTCCACGATATCCCCATCGAGCCCTCTCCAGTCAAGACAAAGTTTCCCACCGCTCGTATCAAGCGCATTATGCAGGCCGACGAGGAAGTTGGAAAGGTTGCCCAGCAAGCCCCCATCGCAGTCGGGAAAGCCCTAGAACTCTTTATGGTTGCCTTGGTCTCAAAAAGCGCCGACATAGCACGGGAACGGGGTCAAAAGCGAATCACCACTGCCATGATGAAGCAAGTGATAGAGAACGATGATCAGTGGGATTTTCTCCGCGACATTAGTGCCAAGGTCGATACCGAAGAGAAGCCTTCTCGCGTCGGACGCGCGCCCAAGCAAGATAGTTCAGAAACCGAAGACGAGAACCCAGAGCCCAAGAAAAAGGGTCGCGGCCGTAAAAAGAAAGCTATCTGAGGAGAATAACGCGCTCATGAATCGCCTTTCCGCCCCCACTCCCCACCTTATCTTTGTCTTGTGCCCCTGTCTAGGCTGCATCGGCCTTGCTATACCAAACCGTACATATGTATGTACATGGTAGAGTTGACGAGTTGTGCCGTCCTTTCGACCATACTTCTCCCAAGGACAGCCGGTATGCATTTCCATGTCAAGACTTCTCCGGCCAGCATCAAGCTTGTTCGGGAGATGCCGCTCCATTGTGGTGTCCAGCTACGGGACAGCCTAGCCCTCAGAACACCCATCCCATTTCTGCGCTTGTTTCCCCGCGCCTTTGCGCCTCCGCGCATCCACATGTTTACTTGCTCTCCCTCTTTTTTTTTTACCTTCTCTTGCCTTCGCGTCATCTTTCATCCCATTTCGACATCATAACGGCGGCACAGGATCTCATGAAGTATTGGAATGGAAGGAGTTGGTTGGCTTTGTTTTGTGCATTTTATACCGGCGTTTCTTTCATCTTGTATTGCTAGCCTTGCCACTTGGTGCTGTGGGAAAATATATGCTTTTGTTGATCTTTTGTTGCATGTAGGTAGATCAGCTTTTGTCCTGTACTCTTTTCATGTTTTGCATCTGTGCTTAGTTTACTATATAATAATCCCGTGTTGCATGTGACTGGCCTCGGTCTGGCCAACCTAATCTATAACTAAGCGTCTATCAGAGTCTCTTTGCGTGGTTGTGTCAGTAAGTCCTACGTTTCTCTCCAGAATCGTTTCCCAGGGCGTTTTGTCGCTTTCGTACGTCCCGTCACATTTATTCTACACAGCATGATTCGCTGTTCCCGCCTCTTCATGTTGAAACATGAGGCTTATTTTAGTGCTAGCGGTAACCTATCACCCTTCAGCCTGCATGGTCTTGTCCAAGACTCCTCCTCTCTCTCTTCACAGGAGTGTGTTTCAAAGTGGATTTGCAACTAGGAGAAAACAGAGCGGCGCTGCTTGGGCTGGACTGGACTATATTTTCATCAACCCCTAGACATGTACCCACCGCCCGCCACTTGCACATGGAAAGGCTTTACAGGAACTGTAGCCACTAAGATATTTTACTCTTCCGCACGACCATGGCTTGTAGAAATCATGGGGTCCCGTCTGGTCTCCCTTGGTCAACCTACAAAGCGCTGGACTGGGCCAGTACTACAGTGGGTGGCCACGTGGGAAATCCCGGTGTTGTAGTTTTGTCTTTGTCTTGTGACGTTTGCCTAGTTGGTTGGTTATCGAATCTTTCTTTTTGTTCATGTTTGCCAGCATCAGATGATCAAGCGCGAGCACAAGCTTCAGTGAGTCTTGTACCCGCTCACGCACGGGCAGCTCCGACAAATCTTTTGGTCTTTTTTTGCCGTGCTCATATGATCGGAGAAGGCAATGTGCACTGTCCAGATGCACACCTCCCGATTGTCTCCGGCCAAATGGGAAATGAAGTGAAGCCAAGTGAAGTGCCAGAGTTGTCAGACATGGCTGTACCCTAAGATCGGACCAGCGCAACCCTCACCTAGCCAGAAGGAGGCGATGATTAGATCAGGCAGGTCAGGTTCTGGAGGCAACTGCCGAGGAACGGAGAAGATCGAGACTTGGACCCTTTGTCTTTGACAAGCGAGTTGGTCATCAATCACCTTGGATGGGTTTTGATACGCCGAAGAGACAGTACAATATGTATGTAGGTACATACATACAGTTAGTCCCAATATAGACAGTCAACTCACCATTTGGCGGCATTCTCCTTGCAACTATGTGGTTGTTGTATGTAGTTAACTAGTTAAACTGGTTGGTTATTTTGTATTTATTGTTTCTTGCACAAGTGGGTCCCTACTTGTTGGCTTCCCCATAAAAAGCAGGGAGAGAGGGAGGGAAAGAGAGAGAACAAACCAAGGAAGGAGCGAAACGGAAAAGCCACGACGACAAGCCAGGAAAAGGAAGGAACGAGCTTGTGTCTGGACAGTTTGGGACCTACCACGTTTGCTGTTGCTGCTACTATTGCTGCTGCTGCTCCCGATGTTGCTGCTCCTGTCCTCTGCTGCTGCTCCTGTCCTCTGCTGCTTTACTCTTGCCCGTCCCCCTCTTCTCCTCGTTCGATTGCTGATATTCCCCTCTCCGCCGGACTCTGGCATGTACAGGCTTTTCTGCTTCTGCGAGGCTTGACACGCATCTTCATCCTAGTTTTTTTCTTTTCTTTTGCTGCTTTGATTATTCCGATTTATTGCAAAGCCCGGCCGTTGCATTGGCTGCACGTGGAGCTAGAACTGGCGATTCGACACGGCTGAAGCAAAGCAAAGCTTGAGTTGGAGCGTCCTTGGTTTGGTTTGGGCTAGCCTCGCGGATTTGGCTCTTCTCCAATTGGATTAACTACACACCACGCAGTAACTACCAGTATCAGTATCAGTACCAGTACCAGTACCACACGGAAAGGCAATTGCGTAAGTGAGACCTTCTCTTTCCTTCTATTCTTGCCTCTTTCCCAACTTCAATCTAGCTTCTGTCCTTTGCGCTTTTTTGCTTTGTCCTCCGCTCCACTCCACTTCTCTTTTCCTTTCTTCTTCCTCCTCTGCCTGTGCGTGCGTTCAATCAAATCTTCCCCCATCCCCATCATCACATCATCACATCATCACCACCACACAGACTCCAGCCCCGTGTGCTGTCTATGTGTTCTTTTTTTTCGTCCGCCTTCTTCTGCTGCTCCAGGTAGTCTCTTTCCGGCGATTGCTAATGTCTCCCATATACTGAGTCTAGCTCTCGCTCTCTTCCGATTTGCCTTCATCGATAGCCCACATTTTCTCGGCTTGTTTTGCGTCATCTTTTCCGGCACAGCCCTCATTTCATTTCTCTCCAATCTTTTTTTTCTCTTTCTTCTGCTGCTTGCATTCCATTCCGATTGCCGTCCGTTGATCGTTGATCGAGATCGAGATCGAGCCTGGCCAATTGCTCACACTAGCAAGCAAGGAAAACCACGACTCGCTCCCTACGCCTTGTCCGCTTCGTGCGTTTGCTTCTGCTTTGACCATCAATCATCGCTTCCGTCCTTGTTTCTATTTACCTGCTCGCCTGTCGGCATTTCTGGCCTTGCTCAACCCCCCCCCCCAAAACACTCCTCAAACGATTCTCCTCCTTCTCCTTCTCCTCTGCCTCGAGCCGACGTCATCCCAGACACCACCCCCGGTGCTCCCCGCCGTCCCTCACCGCTTGCGATACTATATACCAATTTCATCCACTATCTCTATCCCCCCCTCTCTCCACCCCAACTGTTATTTGGCCTTTCGGCCCACCCATTTTTCAATTGAAGCTTGATGCTGCATCTTGAGCCCACGCCCTCCCACAGTCCCGACGACAAGATAGCTGGCCTTTCGATATTACACTCGAAGTAGACCACAGTCATCATTCTGCACCTATCGACCTGCACATCACACTACGCAGCCATCCCCGACGCCTTGGCTAGCGTAATAACTTTTAAGCCCTAGACCTTACGACTTAGTATTTAATCTTCGGTCTGCCTCTTCCGCTGCCATCGCAGCATCTACGCCAGAGAAGAAAGACTGAAAAATAGGGTGCTTGAGCTTCTGAGAACCACAGTTGCTTGTTTGTCTGTACCTTTACAGTGATTGGCCCTGGCCCTTCATTTTCCAATTTTCTCTCAAACATTGCCGTTTACCAGCAGCTACCGCCTATCCTTGGTTAACACTGTGTGTTGCACCAGGACAACTTACTGGTGCCCTGTTTTTCCTCAGCTCATCGGCACCTTGCTGAGCTTCGGACCGTGTCCTTTTCTATTTTTTCGCCTGTGATCTGCGACCACAAGCTTAAAACTACTAGTTACTCATCATCACACAGCAAAACAAAATGGCATCTCAACACAACAAAATGACGCTTGGTGGCTTTGCTCCGCCCACCAACCGTACGTCATCCCCCACTGCGAGCACCTCCTCCAACGACCCTGCGCCTGTTCGCTCTCCCTACAGTCTTCAGACTCCCGGTTCAGGACAGCTGGGCTCGACCTCTCGCCCCGGAACTGCTTCACCGAATCGTGAAATCGGCCTAAACCCCAACTCTGGCCGCTTGATGCCTAAGCGGTACGTTGTCCAAAAATAAAAAGTTTGGTTGTTTTCATAGAAATTCTAACAAAAGCCATAGTGCTCGTGAACTACAGTACCATGAAGCCGGTGGCCCGGGTTTGCCCAATCCCTGGGGCGGTCCTCCGACTAGCGGAAATTCGACCCCTCTTCGTGAGAACATCCCCGAGTCTCCGACCGATGGCTTCCCCGACTTTGGCGTCGTCGAAGCTAGTGGCGCTTTTGGAGCTCCTCCCACCGCTGCCGCCGCCCCTCCCACTACAAGACGTGCTAGAGCTGGCACTGTGCCTTCTCGGTGGTCGCCTGGCGGCGTGACGGATATCCCTGGCCTACCTCCACTAAACGCTGCCCCTGGTCCGATGCGTCCTCCTGCCATGCCGTTCAAGTCACCTCCACTTGACATGGATTCAGGCTCTGCTTCTGCTGTCCTCAGCCGCCTCCGTGCTGGCTCAATGCCTCAGGCAATGCCTTTTCCTGTTGGAACCATCCCACTTTTCACTGGACCTTCAAACTTTAGTGGGTGGACTCGTGGTCCTACCCGGGAGCGAGGCGCAACCCTTGCTAGTATTGCCAGTGTTGGATCCAACGGCCCTAACTCGCCCTCCCCTTCTGGCTACCGTGCCGATGGTAGTGAGAGTGAGGGTATGAGAACCCTGGACTATCTTGGCTTGGCTGAGACTCCACAGCCTACGCTTGCTACCCCAATCTATCTTGAGCATATTGATGATAATATTCGTGGTAACCGTTTCCGTTCATATTCCGTCAATAATAAGGATAAATATGATGACAAGGAAGATGCTATGGATGAAGCCATGATGCTTCAGAGCCAAGCCCAGGAATTGCAAGAGCGCATAATTGCTACTCACACTGCCATCACTCATCATAACATGGCCGTCCAGGCTCTTGCTTCTCAGGCTCCATTTTTGACCCGCCCTCGTGCTAGAACGGCTGGTGTGCTGGACACACCTGGAGCACGCTTACTGGGAACTTATCCTAACCCAAGCCTTGGCGCGAACTTGGCCCCTCCTGACCTGCGAATGGGCTCAGAGAATGAGTACGAGGACATGTCCCAGGCTGTGAGTGCCATGTCTATTGGTAGAACCTCTAGCCGTGGTGTCAATCCTGAAGAGCAAGGCCTGATCGAGGGACCTACCTGTGCTCTTTGGCTCGGCAACATCCCTACTTCTACCACTACTTCAACTCTGACGGAAATGTTTAAGAACTTTGGCCCCATAATTTCTGTGCGTGTGCTCACACACAAGAATTGCGGTTTCGTCAACTTTGAAAGTAATGAGGCTGCCTCTGCCGCTCGTCGTGAGATGAACGGCAAGGAAATCTTCCCTGGTTCTGGACCTATCCGTATTAACTATGCCAAGCCCCCTTCGCAGTCCAACACTCCCAGTAACGAAGGTGCATTCCCAAGCCCTAGTCCCGACCCGACCGTTCGTGAGCAACCTACTGCCGAGGATACCCCCACTACTGTTCAGCCGCTTTCTATCCCCCCCGTCATCCCCCTCTTCGAATTGGCCGATCAAATTCGGGCTATGGCTGCCAAGTTTTCCGAGGGTTGCCGCAAGGATGACATTGAAAACCCTCCTCGTCTCGAGGACCGCCTGAACAGGGCTATTGGATACGATGCGTACCACCCCGACATTCCCCCCATCCGCGAGTCCAATCACAGCAGAATGTACGATGCTCCCAAGCTTCGTGACATCAGAAAGCGCATCGACAACCAGGCAATGACCAGAGATGAAATCGAACACACTGCCCTGCAGATGTTGCCCGAAGTTGCCGAACTGTCTTCCGATTATCTCGGTAACACTGTTGTACAGAAGCTCTTTGAGTTTTGCTCGAATGATGTCCGTGACAAGATGCTGGAACGCATTGCTCCCCACCTGGCAGAAATTGGTGTTCACAAGAACGGAACCTGGGCGGCACAGAAGATCATCGATGTCTGCAAGACTCGCAAGCAAATGACCATGATTGCTGATAACCTAAGGCCTTACACTGTCTCTCTATTCCTGGATCAGTATGGAAACTATGTTCTTCAGGGCTGTCTTAAGTTTGGTCCTCCTTACAACGACTTCATCTTTGAGGCTATGCTCCGTCGTATGTGGGAAATTGCCCAAGGCCGTTATGGTGCTAGGGCTATGCGGGCCTGTCTTGAGGCTTATGCCTGTGGTGATGATGGTCAGTGCATGATGGCGGCTGCTATCGCATTACACAGTGCTCAGCTGGCCACCAATGCCAACGGTGCACTGCTTCTGACTTGGTACTTGGACTCGTGTGCTTTCCCCCACCGTCGGGCCCTTTTGGCCCCCCATCTTGCTGAACATCTGATCCTTCTATGCACACACAAGGTGGCATACTTGACCGTGCTCAAAGTTGTTAACCAGAAGGCCGAACCCGAGGCCCGGGACATTATAATTAAGGCCATGTTTTTCTCACCAGAGCAGAAAACACTTGAGGGCATTTTAAGTGATCACACCTGCGGTGCTACCCTTATCTTCAAGGTGTTGACGACTCCCTTTTTTGATGATAATTTGCGCCCTCAGGTCATTGAAACTGTCAAGTCTGTTCTCATTTCTATCAAGGCCCAGCCCAACCAGGGCTACAAGCGTCTAATGGACGAGGTAGGCCTCTCTACTCGCAACACTGGTACTCCCAATGCTCCCCGTGACACTACTCCTGTTGAGCAGCGGCCCAAGTCTGCTGCACGACAGCCCCAGGGCTCTGTTGGCATGCCCCCTGCTCCAGGCTCTTCCCAGACCAAGGGACAGCAGCCGGGTAGCGCGCCTTACTACAACAATGGCCCCTCCAAGTCAAACAACCCTACCCCACAGCCCCAGGGAGGTTATAGCACACCGGCTCGTTCCGAGGGCGGTGAAGGCATGACTCCCTTCCCATCTTTTGGTCCCGTCGCAAATGCCTTTGCTCAGCAAAACCCCATGCCCCCGCAGGGCATGCCTCCTTACCACGGCGGCCCTCAGGGTCATCAAGGTGGTGGTCCTCCTCGTGGTGGCCCCATGGGCAACTATTACCCTCCTATGAATGCTGGCGGCTACGGTGGCGGCTACCCGGCGGACCAATTCCGTAGCATGTCTGCCCAAGGCCCGGGTATGGGTAACTCGAACAACCCTCCAGGCATGACCCCTAACTACCCTCCTGGCCTCAACATGGGTGGAGGTCCTCAGTATGGCTACAGCAACATGGGCCAAATGCCGCCTCCCATGGGATACAACAATGGCATGGCGCAGGGCAATGGCCAGGGTAACCCGGGACAGGCACAGGACAACTCTCGTCATGGCCGGGCGTGATTTATAAAAGCTTGTTTACAGAGCAAGGTGTCCCTTTGTTATGAGATAGGCCGCCGCCACACAGTTGTTAGTTGCTAGTCACTTGGGACTTGTGCATATTTGGCCGATGACAAACGTGTTTAGATAGCCTAGGCCCCTATGACGCCACCTGGATAAATGTTTGGGTATATTTCTTGATCTTGAGAGGTGTGACGTTGGAGGTTTCTTTTTTGTTTCTTATATAAAGTCATTTGCTTGGTTTTTTTATGATGTGATATCCGAGAAGAGATTGTTGTCCTGTCCACTGTGTCACATTTATGATTGACTTTTGTAGCAGTAGAATTAGTAGGGAGTATTTGAATAGGAAAACTCTGATGTAGAGAGCATGTGGTTTTATCAAGGACAACAGTGAAGCTAGAGAAAAAGAAAAAAGCTAAGTTTTGTGTACTTAATTCATAGACAGTCTATGTAATAAATCTGCGGCTGTCCTAATCTACAGAAAAGGAAGAAAGGAGATAAGATGGCAACAAAAATGATGCAGAGCAACAACAGTAACAACAACAACAAAAGAAGAAGGAAAGAACACGAGAGGAAAAGCAAAGCGACCGAATGCCAAACCCGACCAGGCTGGAAATGAAAAGAAATAAAACGAGAGAAAACAAAAGTTGATATAGTAGAAAGGGGGAGGGGAACAAACGTAAAGAGATAAAAAAAAAAAGAGTATAGGGGTGAGAGAAGGAGGACATGAATAGGTGAGTTACGGGGGCAAGTGTGCGTAGTGATGAGTATAAAGGGGAGAAGAAGAAGAGGGAGGGAGAAGGAAAGGCTGAGAGTAGAAGCCCTGGCATACAGCAAAAGCAGCATCACAAAAGAGCGACAACGACAACAAAAAAGAGAGAAACGCGGCGCTGCGCTTAAATCTCAGGCATGGTAGGCACGTCATCACTCATGGCTTCGTCATCGACAATAACGACGCCCGACGACCTGCTGGCAGCCGCAGCATGGACGTCCTTCGGCATACGTAACTGAGCAAGGACCTCTGGCGACGCAGTAGCCGGCTCAGCAGTGTCTCGATCGGCGTCGACGTCGACGTCGACGTCAGGCTGGGCGCCAGGCTCTGACGGCGGCAGGTCAGTCATGACGGCGTCGTCGGCTGCATGTGGCTGGGCCGAGTCGAGCTGGGCGACGTGGACGTGGTGGGGCGGGATGGGCGACGAGGGCAGGGATTTGGACGGGTCGAGTGGCGGGGTTGGTGCGTCATCGCCCAGGGCGAGCTGGATATGCAGCATGGCAGCGCGCAGGCGTTTCTTGGCAGCCTCGGAGAGCGGGCCGGCGGCAGCGGGCAGCAGCGGCGTGGGCTGGCCGGTGATGAGGGCGAGAATGTCGTCTTTGGTTGTGGAAGCTGCGGTGGACGGGCCGAGTGAGGGCGGGTTGTGGTTGTGGGGGTGTTCTGATTCGGTTTTGGACGCGTTGGTGGGCGCAGGAGAGGCGGGGATGGCGACGACATTGGAGAGCTTGGGGGTCGGGGCGGCCGGAGAAGTGTGAGCCATCTTCGCAATGACAAGGGCTGCCTCGGCGTCAGACACAGAGAAGCTCTGGAACAAGAGCTTTGCCTGGTCTGCCTTTTTCCTCTCGAGCGACATTGCTTTGAGCTGCTTTTCAGAGAGGGTCCCAGGACGTTTTGAAATGGACACACTGGAGATTTTCTTGTTAGCTTCAGGCTCGGGAACGAAGCAGGGCGCACACAGCACTTACGATTCAATAAAGTCTTTGACAACGGCGCTGGCTTTTAGGCGGTATGTGCGGCCAAAAGACTGAGGATCCGCCCAGCCAGCGTTTTGCGAAAACTCCAGGTTGTGTTTGTATTCATTGCGGAGGCTGTCGAGATCATCTTCAATCTCGACAACGCCGTTGTTGCGGTTGCCTCGGGAAAACATGGGGGTGACGACTGAGGAGTCTCTGATGCGGCGGTAGCGGTGGGCTGGGCCAGAGATGAGCATGGCCAGAGCATCAGGGTCGACGTGGAGAGGACAGTTCCAAGTCTTCAAGACGGGCGGAACAGTGAGGGGCTCATCCAGACAGTCCAAGTGCCAATGTAGACCACATTTGCTGCATGGGATGATTGGCCGGATATTATCAGCTGATTTGTGGCAGGCTTTGCAAAGTACTGGTGAATCGCCATCTCGTAGCTTGTACCAGTCGATCAGCTCTTCTGTCTTCCGATCTCGCCTAAACAGGAGCTGTCAGTTAGCACATGGCAGTTTTGTGAGTTTAGAGGAGGGATACGTACTTCTTTGTTGCAGGCGCAACATCTTCATATGTGCCATCGGCCGCTGCCTTGACGCCTTCAAAGAAATTTTCAATGTGGCGTGGTAGTCGAAAAGCGCTAGGGTTACTGCGCTCAAGAACAACCTCAAGAGCAGCGAAGCAGCCGCGGACTGGCGATAGTTGCAGCGTCGACGGAACTCGGGTAACGCGGCATTCCCAGCAGAACCACTGGTCAGGGAGCTTGTTTGACTCGACATCAATGCAGCCAAAATGGAAAGCTTTGACGCAGTTGTCGCAGCAGAGAAGCTCTCCGCTCGCGCCACATGCAGAGCAAAAATCGTCGTTGTCCTAGTCAGGAGCGTTAGAAGAAGGGCACATACAGAGTCGCGTGAAACAAAGCAAAGAGCCCGACAAATACAGCAACGAGCTATGCGGCTTACCTGAGCTGGTGCGCCTTCTGCGCCTGAGCGTGAGAAAGGCCGAGAGACACCTGCCGATGTGGCGCCACCTTTCTTTGGGCTGTGTTGGAGAAGGGATTAGTTTGCAGAACAGGAAGAGGCAGGCAGAACAAGGATAGAAACTCACGAGAGCTTGACGCGGGGCCCAGTCCGCTGTTTTTTTGAAGGTGGGAGCGATGGCGTTACGGCGCGAGATGGCGTGTGTGTTGCAGCGCGGGGCGGCGAGGCGTCCAGAGCAATATCGTCGCCGTCATGAGGCCGCTTGAGCGAAGAGCGAGTGGCTCGTGTGCCCGCGGCAACAAGCGACGATGAAGCCGACAGAGACGAAGAAGATGTAGACGATGCGGAGGCCAAAGCCGCGCCGGCCTTGGGCTTCTTGGCCATGGAGTCGTCGGCAGGCTCAGCGGGAGGGTCTGCAGGGGGCGTCGGCGACTGGCCCGGCCGTGGCAGGGGACGCAGACGAAAGCCGCTGGCTGTAGAGGCCTGTGACGTGGCCTCGCGCACAGCGCTATCGGTGGTGGGCGTTAAGGCGGCCGTAGACTCGGAGCAGGCACGGCGCAGGTCGGCGACGGATTCGAACTTTGCTTGTTCGGCCTCGTCGATGGTGGCGGTACAGTTCTGATCTGAAGGAGAAGTGGTGGCAGGGGAAAGATGCGACGCAGAGGGGATTTGCGACGAACCGCCGACTTTGGCCTTGTACTCCTGATGCAGCTGGGCGGTGCGACGGAAGAAATCCGAGATTGTGGTGGGCTGAGAAGAAGCACAAGAGCCGCCTGAATGGCCGGGCACATGCGAGTTGGGACTGGCAGCACCAGCGCCAAAGCCAGTGCTGAGCTTGATGTTGGACGTGGCCCTGCCTTTGCTGGCTTTGCTGCCCTTGTTGGCCCTGTTGTTCGCTCTGTGATTGGTCAGCTTGGCGTTCTGGGCCGCCATTGGCTGGTGCCGCGACTTCTTCCCAGGGCCACGGCCAGGCCTAGCATGCGGCGGTGACGGTACGTCAATTTCGTCGCCTGAAAGCAGCAGGTCCTCGTTGACCGACGACAGCGATGAGAGCGATGAGTCGCTGGAGAGCGACATTGACCGCGGCCGCGAGAGAATGCCGGTGCTGGCAGCCGCACTCGTGGGTGCGGGCGCGGCGGTAGAGACGCTGGCCGAGCGGGACGCCGGTGGCCTGCTGGCTGCCACGGGGCGCGATGCAGGACAGGGCGACGAGGGCGCCAAGCCGTCGTCGGCCTCGTCGGCGCTGTCGGGGATTTCCTTCTTCACGCTGGCCGCGGCCGGCGACGACTGGGTGGTGGTGGACGGTGGCACGCGCGACTTGAGCTTAATAACGCGTGTAAAAGGCGTCGCCTGGGAGTGCGCCAGCCGCCGAGAGCCGTCGTCGCTGTCGTCGCCGTTCGACGCGAGGCGGTCGGATGCGTGGGCCATGGCAGACTTCTGCGAGTTAGCTCGGGGCGCAGTTGGTTTTTTCCGCTTGCTGCTAGCCGTCGATGCTACAGTGCCCCTAGAACCAGGACTGCTAATGCGGCCGCCCGTTCTAGCGTTCGTTGCAGTGCTTTCAGGGCCCCAGCCAGATTGAGATTGCTCCTGATCTAAGCCCAACAAGCCGTGGTCTGGCGCAGCAGACCCTGACCCTGACCTGCCCCCATCACGTGCCGCACCAGCCCTCCCCTTGCGCAAAGTCTTTGCGTGGGCACCACCGCCTAGCCCCGAGATGGACGCGGACTCGAGGGCAAAATGTCCGCCTACAGCCGCAGCAGCCATAGCCTCGGCCCCGTAGTCCTCCTCGCTGTCGCTGATGTTATAGTTGCCGCCCAGGGCAGAAGAACTTTCGCGTTTCTCGCGCCGCCGATCGGCAATCAGCCGGTCGTACTGCGACCACATGGACGAGTCTGACTGCCGCGCCCGCTGGCGGTAGATTTTGTCAATGATGCTGAGGAACTCGGCATCGCCCGAGTTTTCGTTGTAGGCCGCCTGCAAGGCGCGCGCAGTCGAGTGTCTGCCCTGGCTTTCGGCCTTGTGTACCAGTGCCTTGACCGTCTCGGCCGCAGCTTCGAGACTGGCGCTTTTTGCTACGGCGGCTGTCGCCACAGAGGCTGCCGCACGTTTCTGGCGGCCTGTAGGGGTCGTGGTAGCCACTGTGAAATCTGTAACACTTGGAGTCGCTGATGCGTCTTTTTCCAGGCCAGGCTTGGTCCCTGTTGACACTGGCGCCGGCTGATGGCCCAAGCTGGCGCCTGATGCTGAGGCAGCGGTCCGCTTAGAACCCCCGGGAGTGCTGGCGCTGCTCGCTGTCCCGCTGGGCCGAGACTTTTTGGCTGTTGGTCTGTAGTCATCGTCGCTTTCGTCTTCGCGAGGCGCAAAGTCCTTGAGCGCGCCCTTGCGGCCGCCTGGCCTACTGGTCATGGATACGCCTGCAGCGATTTCGGCTTCGCTGTCCACATCCCCATCCACCGTAAACTCGATTTCCATAGTTCTCTTGCTCTTTGATGCCGAAGCTGGCGGATGTAGTATGATTTTGCGGACTGGCTGCTTCTCGCTCTGCTTGTCTTTTGCAGAGCCTGTTGCCCCGGCTCTAGTAGCAGCAGCCGCCGGGTTGCGCGGCCCCGTAGCTATCGGCGTGGCGCTTTTGCTGTTCTGCTGGGTCCGCTTCTTGGGCGGCAACTTGGGCAATGTCCCCAGCGCGGACATGTTTTCGAGCACGCCGCAGCGCATCAGGCCATGCTCCTCAAAACTGGCCTTGTTCTGGATCTCAGGCTCCAGCCAGCGCTGCAGAAACGACCGCGTCCCATCGGCGGCTGCCGCGCTCTTGGACATGGTTTCCGCTGGCCTGACAGAGGACGGCGTCCCCTGGGTCTGTGGCTGTGCTGGGCTCGCGATCCGGGACCGAGTCGCCCGCGCAGACATTCTCTATGTGACGTGATCTGGATCCCGTAGGCCCTCCTTTCTCGCGTTGCTGTGGTGTGTTTCCTAGGCGTAGTGCCTAGTCTCTGTTTTGCCGGGCTGGCTCAAGAGGAGGGGGCGGAAACACGTCTTATCTGCACACTGCAGAGTGGTCCTTGGCCTGGCGCCCAATTCTGTGCGGAGAAATTTTCTAGTCAGCATCTGGGTCCTGCGCATAGCGGCAGAGCCGGACTGGGTTGCCATGGAACTCGGCGGTTTGGCACCCTTCGGCCGACTAAAACGTACTGTTTTCAATGGCGTGATGCACCAGAGACCGAGGCTCACGATGCGCCACACGTTCCAGCGCGGTTTTGCGGGTGTGCTTTTTTTCTTGGGTGTGTGTCGTGGCTGCGTGCCGTTAGGCTTCGGCAGCGTGGAAGAAGACGAAGTTGCTGGCAAAAGGGAGGGAAAATCGACGGTGTTGGCTGAATGGCGGCGTCTCGAAGAAGGCTCACGAGCGCGGCGCGGGAATGGCGCGCTGGTGCAGGCAAAAAAAAATGGACAGGCTGTCGATAGGCGGTGTTGTGAAAGTGTGTGCGGCGCCGTGGGAGAGAAATGGCGATTCTCTCGCGAGCTTTGCTGAAGGCGATTGGTGATTTGGACGAGAGTCGAGACACGAGAGAGGGATCTCGCTTTCTGCTTGGCTCAGCGCCCAAAGTGGCCTGGCTCTGGAAATTATCAGGGGATGGGCCGCGAAATTGGCTGTCCAGTGGGTCCGGTCCGGGTGCCCAGGGCCCGGTTTCAGCGGCGGGGTGCTAGAGACGTGCTGTATTCTAGGGCTGTGGGCGCTGTAAATGCCGCTGGGCTACAGGGACTGAAGTATCATGCTACCCTGTTGTGATGGCAAACAACAACAAAGCGCTGTCTACGCACAGAGCCAGAACACTCCCACAGAGCAAAACACAACACAGCTCGGCTCAGCATGACAACGAGCTCCCCAGCCTGCACTGTGATATATAGTCAGTCTTGTCATATTGTTCAGGGGGCGGGGCGGGACCAGAGACCACTTTGCCGTGTCGCCGGTCGTGGGTGGTGATGTGTAATCTGCATGTCCATACATACATACGCTTTGCTGGCCATACCATGGCGCGGGCCACGGACTGTCTAGTCATAAAACACACACATAACAAGTTCCCGACGTATCTACAGGGCTACAGCTTTTGGCCTTTGACACCACCGTCGGCCTCTGGTCATCTTGCTGACCGCCTTTAGGCCATCTTCGTGCATTAACCACCCACGAAGTCCCTCTGTCTGCCCCGCCTCTGCCTCTTCATGCCTGGGAACTTGGAACATAGCAGCCGCCTCCCCGAGCCAACACGAACTAAGGTGTTTTGTTGGGTGCCCGCGCATGTCTATCGAGATGGTGGGCTATGTACAAGAGGTCTGGCTGGCCCTCGACCAGGTCTTGCATGGCGCAGTGACTTGATCTCTATAAGCATCCTGTGTATATCACTCTATCAGTTCAGCCAAGGCCACACATCTACGATGGGCAGCGTGGCATGATATCGCCATAGAACCGCCATAGAATGGCATGGGCATAGCTGTCGACTTGAGCCAGCCTGGCAGGATAACTCCTCCTCGTCAGTCGCCCAATCCCATTCCATCCTTCAGTCTCTCAGCTTCTCTAGGGAGAAAAGGCCAGCTACTGCCAGAGTGGAACAGGCGGTTTCCTCCCACTCTGATCCATCTGGACATCCTTTGTGATTACCTGACATGCCATCTCTTCAGTTGTAACCCCAATCCCTGTTGACTGCAGTCGAGTGACCAACGCATCACTAGCATACTTGCAGCAGACAGAACAGTGTGAGGATAGGAAACATGGATGTACTCTCTTTTGCCATAGACACGCCATATGAATACACAGTGTTCCATGAGCTGCTCTCTGATCTCCGTCATATTCCATATCCCACATGCTTGGGCCATATGCCTTGGCCGTGGCCGTGGCACTGTCCGTCTTGTCATACGCCAGTGTTTTTGCTTTATGTCTTGTTTTTATTCATTGGTATACAGCAGCCGTATCACAACTCTCATGGTGTTTTCTCTCTTTAGTTCTTCTTCTTGTTCTTCTTCTCCTTGCGCAGAGGCTGCTCCAGAATCGCCAGAACCTCCTCGTCGGTGATCTTCTTGTCGCTCTTGACCTTCTCCAGGTCCAGGGCAACGGGGCCACCCAGCTTGGTGACACCGTTCTTGGTGATGGCTGTGGAGAGGAAAAAAAAGATACCTTGTTAGTAATGGATAAAACATGCAGAAAAACGAGCATCAGTAGTAGACTAAACATACCAACAGTGGTCAGCAGACGGGCAACAGGAGCACTGTCCTTCTCACCAACCATCTCGTACTGGCGGAAAACGTTGCCACGAACGCACTCAACGACACCAGACTTGGCATCACGCTCGTCGTCAAGCTGTCTGAGAGAGAAGGGGAAAGTGCCAAACTTCTTCTGGACCTCGGAGAGGACCTTGCGAGAGGTAGGGCGCTTCAGGCCGTAGGTCTCCTTGGTACGGCGGTGCAGGGTAGCACGCTGGTCCAGAGTCTTGAGCTTGCCGGACTGCTGCGAGACACCGACTTCGACACCCCAGACATCGCCAATCTCGGGAACACCGTCGCCTCTGGTGCCCTCGGGGGGAGAAAGAATGATTCTCTTCTTGGACTCAATGTCGTTGTGCTCAAACAGCCATGAGGTGGTGCTCTCGACCAGGTTGCAGTCGTACGACTTGACAACCTTTTCCAGGATGCTGTTGATCTTGGACTGAGTGGGGGGCTTGACCGAAGCGGCCTTGGCCTTCTCCTCCTCGGTGCCAGTGGCCAGGGTACCAGGGGGCACCATCAGGCGCAGAAGAACCTCGTTGGCGTAGTGGGTAGCCAGCAGCAGATCGGCATCGCGGCCAGTAACCTCGGCGGGCTCGCCAACGATGATGGTGTCACAAACAATGGCACCCAGGCCGTCGATCTGAGCACCCAGCTGGATCTTGACAGCCTCGCCGGCCTTCAGCTCGGTGGCAGCCTCGGCCTCATCGGTCTTGAGGGGAGTGTAGGGAGTAACAAAGGAGCTCGGGGAAACGGTGGTGGGGTGAGCAAAACCTAGATAAATCTTAATTAGTTAAGTCGACCTTTGGCAGCCTTGCCTGTCTCGCTGGCGTGAGTCTCCAAGAGGAAACCAGCTGCACCATTTGCGCAAGTGGCACAAAGAGAGTCACATACCTTTGTTGATCTTCTTGCCGCGGTAGACCTTGGAAGTCTCCTCGGACAGGATCTCGTCACCCTTCTCGCAGATCTCAGCGATCTTGGCGCCAGCAACGCAAAGCTTCTTGACAGCAGCCAGAACCTTTTCCGAAATCTCACCAGCAGTCTTGTACTTGGTGAGAGTATCGGGGTTGGCGAGGGTGTAGTCTATACGGCGAAAACATGGTGGTTAGAGTCTGACAAAAAACGACGGAAGCGGCAAGAGCCGTGAACCTATACGCAGCGTGCTGGGCAGCCATTGAAGCTCTGCCGGCGCCGAAGCCCAAGCCTCGCGTAGACAGCCCAGCCACGATGCCGCGTGGTGCGTCGCAGCCCTGCTGGTCCTGCAGGCACGGCGGAGGAGTCCGGTGCTGCTTTTTGGCGGGTGCTGCAGCAGAGAAAAAAAAAAGCGATCGGGGCTGGAGCTTGGTAGCAGCCGCAAGCTCTCGGCGCCCAAGACCAAGAAATAGGGCTCAAAAAAAGCAGCAAAATAATCAAAATTGCACACGTACCGACAACGGCTTCCTTCTTCTCGTCAGTCATCTTGAATAGAGTGTTTTGTACGTGATGTCACACTTTGGTGCTGCAAAATCTCTTTGGCAACGGGGGGGCGCCACTAAAAGAACTCTGCAAAATCTGAAAGGCAGCTAATTGTGCAAGAAGCTGCGAAGCCCTCACTCGCTCTGCGGCTGCCGTTTCAGGCGGGGAAGTGGGGCTCCGGATGACGCTGTGGCGCAGGTGTGGCAAAACATGCAGCTAGCGGGGTTATCTGGCTACTAGGGCGGCCAGTGCCACGCTTTGTGCTGTGTACGGTGGCCCTTGTGTCACTAGCACTTAGATGTACCTTTCCACTGCTGCAAGGTGTAGAGTGACCCGCATCCTGTTAGGCAAAACACGCTACGCATGCTGGCCCATGCCAGCCTTTCCACATGGGGCGGCTCTGGCAATTTTCAGAGCATCACGGCTGCATTTTATCAGCCTCGCCTAATGCGTCGCATCCCATCGCCGGCCCACTCCTGATCAAGCACGGCTGCTCTACCACTGGAACTGGGTTCTTCTCACGAATCTCGTGTCCATTGCGCCGTCACCCAATCCGGCTGAGCTGCCGCGCCTGCAGCTGGCACCTCCCAGAAATCTCCAACCTCCACCTGATATTTGCGACAACCACGAGCTCGCCAAACACCCCCACCAAACAGATACACACACTCTCTCTTTCAAAATGTCGCACCCGGTACCCCAGCCCGGCTTCAACCAGCCTGCCAGCGGCCAATCTGCCAGCCCCGATGCTCCAGCCGCCGCACCCACCGACGCCGGACCGGCCATCCCCGTGCGCACCAAAGAGTCCTTTCAACAGATAATGCTCGAGCAGTACATTACGCGCGATTGGCTGGCTGCTATCAACCTGACAGAAGTCAGCAAAAAGTCGCAAAAGGACACACAGGACGCCATTGAAGAGGTTCGGGACTACGCGCGCATTCGTAATGAATATCGCACCTGGTTCACGCCTAGCAGGCTCTACGGCGAGGGCTACCAGGGCTATGCCAATGGCTTCACCGAAAGCATGAGCCATTCGCGTGTGATATACCCGAGCCAGAAGCCGCGACCCGGCAAGCGCATTACTACGGCCCCGAAATGGAAACGCAAGGACATGCAAAAACAAGCCGACTTACACGAGGACTTGGTACCAATACGACTAGAAGTCGAGTGGGAAAAGATCAAGCTCCGGGATACCTTCACATGGAATCTCCACGACCGTATAATCACGCCCCAGCTCTTTGCTGCTCAGCTCGTCGAGGACATGGGCATCAAGCCTCCCGGCGCGCAAATAATATACGAGACCGTCGTCGCTCAAATCTGCGAACAGCTCGAAGACTACTATCCGTTCGCCCATCTGGAGGACGACTCTCTCGATCCCGAAATTTCCTATACCACCTTCAAGAACGACGAAATGCGAGTCCTAATCAAGCTCAACATTACAATCGGCACCCATACACTGGTCGATCAGTTCGAGTGGGAAATGAACAACCCGCTCAATTCCCCCGAAGAGTTTGCTACCAACATGACGCGTGACTTGGCGCTGCCAGGCGAGTTCAAGACAGCGATTGCCCACTGCATTCGCGAACAGACCCAGCTGTTCACCAAGTCTCTCTACACTGTTGGCCACCCGTTTGACGGCCGGCCCATAGAGGATGCGGATCTCGTTGCCGCTTTCCTCCCCTCCCCCATACCTTCTGTTCTGAGACCACAGCAACAAGCCAAAGAGTTTGCGCCGTACATGTATGAGATGAGTGAAGGCGACTTGGATCGCAACGAGACCATTTTCTCTCGTGAGCAGCGCCGGCAAAAGCGTTCAGTCAACCGCCGTGGCGGCCCGCAGCTACCCGATCTCAAAGAAAGACAACGCACCATCCGCACGCTCGTAGTATCATCCGTTATTCCAGCCTCTGCCGCAACTATCGAAGAGAGCCGACTGTTTAAGCGTGCCGCAGGTGCGGGCCGACGCCGTGGCCCTGGAGCTATGCGCGCAGACGGCGACCTTTCCGAATCAGACGACAGCGACGATTCAGCGCCCGAGTCGCCTGCCCCGGGCGCAGCTGTGGCCAACGGAACTGCCCGCACTCGCGGTATGCGCGGCGCGGCGTCGGCGGCTCAGCAGCGCATGGCAAATCTGGGTCGTAGCGAGACTCCAGAACATAATGAGTTGCAGCGCCCTGGACGCCGTGGCCACCACACTTTCGTTGACGACGACGAGCCGCAGGCCCTCATCATTACCCTGCGTGTGTCGCCGGCCAGATTGCGCGCCATCCTCACTGGCGAGCAGGTCAAGATCACTCCCGTCCCGCCGCCTATCCCGTCGCTGGTCCCCGCCTCTGAAACTCCTGCCCTGGGCACCCCCGTGAAGCCAGGTGTTCCCCATGTTCCATCTGGTCAAATCGGCAGAGTTTCAGCGCCGACCCCCAATCCCGATGGCAGACCACACACTCCAGTAAGTCCTCCAACGCGACCACCCTAACCCCTACGTCTCTCCCATGCTAACTGAACCCCAGCCCCCCTCGCCCGCATGGCTCATCCGCAGCCTCAACGAGCTTGCCAAGACATACCCATACGACTCCTTTGAAGCCCTGATGAAATACTCCGCCGTGAACCCCGACACTGAGCAGCAGATCCCGCCCAGCCAGCCGCCGCCGCCCAACGCCGTATACATGTTCCTGCCGCGCGTGCGCTGTAAGGACTGCCCCGGGAAACTGTATACCCCCGGCCCTGGCCAGACTGCCACCAACTTCGAGGTCCATCTCAAGAACCGCCAGCACCGCGACAAGGTCGATCTGCGCATCGGCCATCCGACCCGCTCCATGACGCCAGGCTCGGCCGCTGGCGCTGGTGCGGGGCCAGGTGCAGGCGCTGGATCCGGAGCCGGAGCAGGACCGGGCGCAGGCCTGAGCACATCAGCCGTACCGCCACCGCAGCCGCCTGCTCCGACATCATCGTTCTGAGCGGCCCCGATGTTTTTGTTGCACGCATGAGAGATGGGCGCTGGTCCAGCTGCGTCATGACGAGCATGGTGTTCCTTTTTTGTTGGCTTTCTTCATGTTTAATATTGTTGAAACGGGTAGCTGGAGTTTTCTTTTTCTTGAACAAAGTCGATGAATTTTCTTGTTGCGTGAGCGTCTAAGTCTGCATGTCGTAGTTACTTTGTGAAATGTCGAGTGTGTCAGTTGCCCATTTCGGAACTGAATATCATCAAAAGTAACCCTAAGTGATATTTTGACGGTTAACCCTATCATGAACAACACAACATTGCCATCGTGTTTGAAAGTCCTCAACTCAAGCCCAGATACCAAGACACGTTCAAACCAACATGAGCACCATCGCATAGAACATGGAACAAACAAGAGAAAAACACAGAGACATTAAGATCCCAACGACTAAACCGTTCAAAAACCGCAATCATGAAAACCCGCAACACTGCCAACAAAGAACAGAAAAGAAGAAGAAGAAAAAAGAAAGAAACCCCCCCCCCCCAGCACGAGAAACTCAGACATGTTCTGAGTCTGAGTCACGAGACACACGCAAGAAAGCACCTTTTTGTGCTGCCTGAGCCATCGCCACAGACGCGTGGGCCGAGTAAAGTAGCGCTCTGGTGTAGCAAAAGCGTAAAAGAAGAAACCACAAATGAGGATATACCGTGCACCTCCACCGCGCTTGCCATTTCTCTGTCCCATGGCCCCTTGGTCTCTAGCAATCTTTTGGAAATGCGCAAAGAAAGCACTGCTTCATCTCCTTCTGGAGCTGCGCTTTGGCACCGGAGGCTCCTCCTCCTCCTTCTCGTCATCGTCTTCGCTAGCCTGGTTGTCCGACATACCTTCCATGTCCGACATTTCTGACAAGGAAGAGTCAGAATCGTTGCCGTTGGCCTTGGACTGAGCCGGGGCCTTCTTTTTGCTGGCGTTCTTGGCCTTGGGCGGTGGCGACAGCGCATCGTCTCCGTCGTCATCCTCGTCGATGTCCTCTTCCACAGCGGCCTTGGCCGTACGCTTCGCCCTGCCGTTGTCGTCGAGATAGCTCCACTCAGCCACGCCATCGAGCATCTCCTCATCGTCTTCTGACGAGTCGCGCTCAATGTATGTCGATGTGCGCCCGCTGCGCGAGCGTCCGCTCGTGCGGCGTTCGACTGAGTGGCCTACACCGGCGAAGTCGTCGTCATCGTCCTCGGCGCCGCTGCCCCATTGATCGCGCGTGCGAGACTTGCGGGCCTTTTTGGCTTTGCTTGGGGTGCGAGGCGTGGACTTTGTCCGCGGCTTAGAAGTCTTTTCTCGGGAGGGCAGCTTCATGGACTTGGTGCGCTTGGCGGGGTGATCGTGGCGATCTTCGGCGGTTTTGCGCTTCTATGTGCTGTTAGTCATGTTGTCTGTGCGAGGCTCGGGGGTCAAATAATCATGACGTACCTTTTTGCGATCCATTGATCTCAAAAGATTGTCCAAGTCCTCCTCAAGACCATCGGGCAAGTACTGCTTCTCGGCAATCTCAGCAGCCACCTTATGAGACGGCAGTGCACTGAACAGGCCAATTGGCAGACCGACCTTGTTGGCGTACACTTGCATACTCCAACCCTTCTTCTCCTGCCACTTTCGCAGCAGTGCAAGCGCCAAATCGCAGATGACGTATATGTTTTCGCTGTTGGCAGGATTGACAGCATCACGCGTCTGTTTCGTTCGTTCTACATAGCGTAGGACAAGACCAAGGTTGTTTTCTGTTACGACGTGGCTGATATAGTACAGTAGGTAGCGGGCGTGGTCAACAAGGTTCTCGGCTTCGTTGCTGTAGTCGGGATGGTGAGCGAGCAGCGATATCAAACGGCACACAGCAGGCTCAAGCACAGGCTTGGATCTCTCCACAAAGAATCGAGCACGAGCGTCAATCCAGGTTTCGAGACGCTCTTTGAAAGTAACCACAGGCTCAAAGGCGGTCAAAAAGACAATGGTGTAGAACCGCGGGGGGAGTTCATTGGTAGCAAGATACTTTTGTAGCTTCTCCACGAAACGGTGCCGTACGGCCGCCTCGCCATTCTGCGCGACAAATGCCAAATTGTTGAAGTCGTTGGGACCAAGATGAGTATCAAATCTGTTGTCACAGCAGAGCTTGAGCATCAGTTGCGCGGCACTGAGTACCAGGCGGCTTCGGTGGTGCTTAGGAGTGTCCTTGGTCTTGCACAACTCTCCCTCCTTGGTGATCAAGGTTCTCAACAGCTTGAAGACAGCCAGGATGCGATCCTTTGAGTCCTGCATGTCAGAAGTTGAGCGAAGGTTGTTGACGAGGGTCTTCAGGGCAAGTAGCTTGGCCTGCAATTCGTCGTCCATATCAGCATCGTCTACCCAACCGGGATCAGTCTCCCGTGCCTCCCCTTGAACCTGGAGAAGTAGTTGCTGGATGGTGATGTCTAGAATCTCTTTATCATACTCCTCAGTCATATCAGGCTTCAGCAAAGCTAGCTGTGAGATGCAGGCGAGATGATTCAGGAAGTTTGGTGAGCCGTATTTCCACTCCTTCATAATGCGACGCAAAATGCTGCGAGCAGCTTCCTCGGCTTCAGTCTCCTTGGACGAGAGAATGATGTTCAGGGCATACTTGGCAGCTTTGGGAGGCTGACCATATAGGGCATAGTTCTTCATAGTATTCAAGAATTTGGAATCCTGAGGCATATCTTCGGTTTCGGTCTTTGCGTATGACGCACAAGCTTTGAGGACATCAACAACAGATGGGTCGTTGGGCTTATCACGAGTGGGAGCCTGTTCCACAAGACTTTTGCAAAGCTCGCCGATATGAGACTTGAAGACAGCGGGATTCCGTTGTGAAATTTCACCAAGAATTTCATGAGCTGCTGGGCCTAGACCATTTTTGTTGCTCTGGGAAAACTCCATAAACGAAGCCAGATGGCTCTTGTTGAAGGTGATGCAGGCAGTCTGATAAATGAGGGGCAGTAGAGTGTCCACAACACCTGTGCACTTGCCCTCGCCATTGACGCGTTTAACAAGCTCTCTGATAGCGTCATGGATTGTTTTGAAGTCGTTGTTGATGTCAATTGCGTACTTGACAAGGGCATAGTAGCGACGCTCATTGACCTTGGCAAAACGCTCCAGATCAGCCTGGGCTTTGGGCTGGTCAGGGAGGCGACCACTGAGCCATTTGATAACACCGTTCAGATTTGAAGTGACCCTGTCTTCATTGGACTCCATGACACCACCATTGTAGAGTTCGCATTGGCGGATATAGGCCACAACTGGGGGCATCATTGCGGGCTGGCGCGCTTGCATTGCAAAGAACGCGCGCTTGGCCTTATCGGAGAGAGAGCGCACTAGCTGGAGAATACGTTCGGCCCTAACCTTGTCGCTGTCGTAAGTGATGGCGGCCATCTGGCTGTTTTTCTTGGACTTCCGAGGCGGGAAACCAAGAGGGACAATGTACTCGAGCAAAACACGATCAAGTATAGCAATAGACTCCGGGTCACCAGTGTAGTATACTTCAATGATGCGAGACGGAATACCACCAAGGCAAGGGTAGACCAGATCATGCTCATCAGCAATCTCCCCAGCAGCCATAGACCACAGCTTTCCTAACAGAACCATGGCCTCAACACGCACAGCAGGCTTGCGATCACGGCAACGATCGGCGAGAATAGCCAAGACCGAGCCCTCCTGTTCAACACCGCCATAGTAACCGAGTTTGCTGACGACGTCCTTGATGTTGAAAATGTCAATTGCCTTGATGGCAGCCAAGCGAACCTTTTCATCATACTCTAGCATTTTGGTACATAGGGCCTGTACCAATTTTCCTTCCTCTTCGCGACTAATGCCGGTATTACCAGCCGCCGTGGAAATAATGTATCCCACACTCAGCGCCCAGGCTGCGCGAATGGCAGGAACTTTGTCGTTTTGGCGGTTAATGAAACTATGATACACAGTGGGATGTACTTGAGAGAAAGATAGCACGGCTGACGGTGAGTTCAGGACTGTTTGAGCGGGATGGACAGGGAGCTCGTCGTCCATGCGCCACTGGGGGTATTGGCAAGGATCCATCAATGGAGGAGGAGGCGGACCAGCAGCACCAATTCCGGAAATCATGTCACCCAAGGTCTCGGTTGCCAACTGGCGTAGGCTAGCATTGTCTGCAGATAACTCAGCCTCAACCTGGGGGATGACATTTTGTAGGACGATAGGAACGGCCCGCCACAACTCCCGAATAAGGTGGTGCGCTTGGCGAATGTTATGGAGGTCTGATTCTGAAGGGCCGGCAGGACCATCGTCTTCGTCGTCGTTTTGGCCGCGGTTCAGAGTCGTCGCATCGATGATAACGTCACTAAAGTACTGACTGACATATCGTGACATCTTTTCAGGGCAGTCCATGCATATGTTTTTGGCCATAATGTAAGCGGCTGGTATTTTTTTGGGGAGTAGGTTGGATTGGCTGCTATCATCCGAACGGTCAAGACGATTCTTTGGGCCGCCTGGGGGCAACGCGCGCAGGAACTGTGCCATGATGGAATCAATCACAAGTGCTGGAATGCCCGGGCTCTCGTCAACGAGGGTTATCAAGATGTGGGTCATGTGATGCTCAATGTCGCGTGGCACATTTCCCTCGGCATCCTGTGATGAGAGAATAGAAATGGTATCAAAGCACGCTGAGGTGAGGCGCAGGAAGAGCTCATCGCCGCCTTCAATCTCAAGAACCAGGAGGATACTCTTGACTTCTGAGAGAGAAACCAAAACGTATTTGTGCTGGGCATGGTAGGTGTCGCCTGGATCCTTGAGGGCGGGTATTATGTCGCGGATAAAAAGAGAGAAGATCATCTGGAACGTCGGATTAGCATTGGGCACGAGAACTTTGGGTTCACCAAGTGACTTACATTGACTTGATCGCTGGAGAAGGGCGCATTGGGCGCGCAAATGCGCAGTACGTCAGACAAGCAGGCGGCCACAAAGGCTCTCACGCCGCTGTCGCGGTGCTGGAGGAGATTGCGATGGGCCAGAGACGCGGCGACATCGGTGAGGGAGTTGGGATCAACGCGCTCCTGGTCCATGTCCGACAGCTCGTCCAGCAGGCGGCGCAAGCGTGGGATTAGCGTGCTCACGGGAATGGGCTTGCCCGGCTTCCAGGTCAGCTGCTCGCTAAACTGGAGCGTCTCTTCGGGGCCGTCTCCATTGCCGCCGCCATTGGCAGCAGGGCCGACGTCGTCGACATCGGAGGGCGGGTCGGAAATAGGCGAAGATGGCTGCTCGGGCTCTTCCGGAGCGTCTTCGGGGTCGGACAGATCTGGCGATGACGACGGGACCGGCGACGGTTCCTTTCGGGGGGCTCGTCGGGAACGTCTGGCGGGCGCCATTTCCACAGTACACGCAGGGAACGACGACCGGCGGTGAGGTCAACAAAGGCGGGCCGGCGGGCAGGGACAGCGAGAGGGAGATGACGCAGTCTAGCCGGGACAGCAAAAAGAGATGGGTATATGATATGACGTCAAGCAAAAACAACGAGGGCCCAAATCACGGAACCAGGCGCAGGCCACGAGGTTTTCTGGAGTTGTAGTAGTTGCTTATCGAAGAGAAAAAGCAAGGTTCGCGCGAGTTGCTGGAGTAATGCAATGCACAAAGGAGCGGAAGCCAGTGGGTGGGCCATGGCCACAGTGGGCGACGCGAGAAATCTGGCTGGGCTAGCTGGGCTGGCTGGGCTGACTAGGCTGACTGGGCTGGGCCTAAGCACCGCGAATGCGTGGCGGCTACAGCGTAGCACAGGTCAAAATACAGCACACGGCTCAGGGGCACAGGCCTCCACCCACTGAAGCCTGGCCGTCCTTCACTTGGCTTCAGTGAATGCAGACAACGCGACAGACGCGCGTGTGAGCTGTTTCGCCACAACTGTGCAACCATTATTGTAAGCGCCCAATGGGGTGGCTAGCCAGGGCGCTGCTGATATTCTATCTGCTTCGTGCGCTATTTGCTACATGTTGTCGGCCAAAGAAAAACTGCATCTCACTGCAAGCGTCTCTGGCCTTCTAGACGCTGGAGGCCCTGTAGCTAAATATCTACATACCTGCATGGCCATCCGCCCAGCCCGCATAGATTTTGTTGCCATGAAAATCAAGTTTCTGGCCCTGGAGCTCCATATTTTGCAGCAACTTGTTGTGGACCCTAGATCCCTGTTAGCAAGCTCCGGTTAGGTAAGCTTTGTGCTCCTCTTTCAACGACAAGTGGGCTTGTTACATTGGTTAGCTAGTCAATGGGTCGGCCTTGTTACCGAGAGCACAACAATGACCACGAGCATTCCATCAGTCTCAGGCTTCAAGACACATCAACGTTGCCAGCATGTAGCCAAAACATGACTGCCTTGTCACTTCTTTAGGGTTGTCGATCGTTCGATGGTATCCACGCTCCAAGTTCCAGCAGAAAGGGTCCTGTTGCCGTCGATCCAAAAAAGGGCACCATCCAGCACGGATAGGCGAAAGGAGCCGTGGGTGACTGGATGGAAACAGGGTCTGATGCATCACGCTTGCCAGAAACTGGAAGCTTGGATGGCACACAATCAGAGACATCCCCCTAGTCTTCATGCCAGTCTCATCATGCTTTCCAAGTGGGCGGCGTGGAAATCATGGTGCTGTTGTTCTTGATACTGATGTCATAAGAAGGATGGATCCGCCGGCTTTGAAAAACCGGCCCCTTTAGAGATCTGGACAATGAGATGCAAAGCTTACCGGCAGCTATCACCACCGTTGCAATTAAACTTGACTGCCGTGATTTCTACGTATCTTGTCCTGAATACGCACCTGGTTCTACCGGACATTCTCCTTCCATCGAGAAGCTGCTTGGTAGCTTCCTTTTTGGTCTTGCCATTTTTTGGTGACAAACAATAGTCAGGGCAACCACGAACATCCACTTCAAACTGCCTTCCTCTGGGGCAACCACGCCAGTTATAGTGAGAAGAAAAAAGCCTGGAACTTGAGTGTATCCTGCCGCGATACTGCATCTTCTACGCCTGTTTTTCGCCCAGCAAGTCACATAGCTGCGGTTAATTCAGAACTTGCCCACTTGCGCGTTCAGGTTATTGTTGATAAACATTGCTTCTCTCTCAAGGTAGGAGCAACTTCAACACAAGCACACCATCATCTGGTCTTAAAAGCGCAATAACAAATAGCTAATCAAACATGGTAGTTTCTTCAAGCGAGTTTGGTTCTTCAACGTAAGCTTTATCAACGCGCCTTCTAGAACTCAACTTTTGTCCTGAGGTTTTGCGCACAACGCCGGATATCTTGAAGACCTCCGTCTCTAATAATCGCCCTACAGCATCAAAATGTCGTCGGTTCACAAGCCGCAAGAAGGCGGCCTCTATGGTCAGCCCACCCTCTACAACTCGGGCCATCGCGATGTCCCCCAAATATCTCCCGAGCGTGTCAAGCATGCCCGGCGGATGTTTTGGGTCCGTCTGACCGCCCTTTTGGGTGCTGTTGTGGTTGCTATCGCAGCAGCCATTGCAATCATGGCAGCTACCATCAACTGGGATAACAAGGTGACCCACAAAGAAGGTGCGAGAAGTGTGCGTCGTGCGGGCCCCGCTTCTCTGGAAGTTCAAAATGACTCCCCGGTTCCCGTCGTCATTCCCTTTCTCACTTCTTCTTCTCCCATCATCCCCTCTGGCACCGCTTCCATCAACGATTTTGGCACCAGCGTCTATTCATCTCGCCCTCCTGCGTTCTTGTCTGCTCGTTTTGCCAACAAAACCACCATGGCCGCCATCACTCTTCCGGGCTCCGCCTTGACTACCTCGACCCCGTCACTCCAGACTGGTCCCTACGCCCCTCCGATCATGTAAGCATTCTCCCATCTCAAAACCTCATCAGACATCACGTCCTAATATCCCCATCATAGCAACGGAACTGGTTTTCCCAGCCTTCTCGTCCCCACTGGCACCCTCCCTCACAATGGCACTTTCACAGCTTCATCGGACGCCCCCTATGGAAATGGCAGCAACTACCATTACCCTACGAGCTCGGGGTTTATCAAAACAGCAACCACATCATTGCCTCTGACTACTATCGGATACACAACGCCATCTAATCCTGGATGCACCGAAGCTTTCACTGTGACCGTCACCACCACCATCACTGCATCAACAAACACCACTGACTCAGTTTCATCTTACACAACTTTCACGACTTCCACCCCGGCGACCTCGTCTGACAACTTTACCGAAACTGAGACCACTACTATTACCCCTACTTTCACAACTTTCGACACGACCACTGTCAGATCTCTTCAAATCATCACCGTACTTGACACTGTCTCCGGTACCGTTGTGCCGGTTACCACTTTTACTATTGTTGATGGTCAGCCCCCTTTCGCCACTGGCAACGTCACACATACTAGTGCTGGTACTGCCAGTACTGGATTCCTCACAGCGACTGGTGACAAGCCTCTTGTGACAGACGACGGCTCCCACGGCGAATTTTCAGGTCACAACCAGCTCAGCGCCTCATCCCGCTTGGGACTGTCGACTTTCACCATGCTTGTGGTAGTAGCTCTTGCTGCCTTCTTTGCCACGTGGTAAATATCAACCAGCTGACAAGCAATTGCTTATTTCAACTACAAGAACGTCGAGTGGTCAATGATTAATTAAACGACAAGTATGATTTAATGAATGATTGGGTGTTGTGTCGGCGAGTTGTGGTATTTCGCAAGTGGACAACCTGATATTAAAAGTTTCATGTCTTTTTGTACTTTATTTCAGGAAATGATTTCTTATGTCAATATGATAAGTTAATACAAAAGGTTCAAATAAACTTGTGGTAGTTATTGACACTATTTTTTGTGACGATGTTTGTAGTTGGCACAATAGTTGATTGGTGAAGGTGAACAAATATATGCAACTAGGCGGACCCAGCTATGGTTATCACTCTACCGGGGCGACCCACATTTATCTCACCAGAGTGTTTATTAAGATGAAAGGCAAACCATCCCACGGCGACGCCGATGTGCTTCTTTGGACGAGCCATCGTCATTACTTTTGCATTCATTTGCTACAAACTCGCGAAATGGACCAGCCAATAGTGTCTATTTCGGAGCCTGGCATCAAAGTTCCGTACAAAGATGGCGTCCAGGAATTGAGAGCTGAAGTTGCACAGCTACTGGGTCGTTCGCAAACGTCATTTCCTGGAGCTCAGCCCGTGAGCTTCACACGCGACCATCTCCGCGAGCTCATGCAAGAAGAGTCAGTTGGTCATTATTTTGTTGTCGCAGATTGGAGCTGTAGCTAACCAAGTGTCTTTGTAGCTACTATGTCTGCGAGAAATCCGATGGAATCCGATATTTGCTATATCTCACGACCGGGTCCCAAGGCAGCGAAGCGCACTACCTAATTGACCGCAAAAACGATTATTGGTACAACAACAATCATAACCTCCATTTCCCTCTTCTCGAGGACCGGCAAGCCTTTCATGACCGCACCCTCATCGATGGCGAGCTAGTCATAGACGACGAGGGCGACGGCAACATGGTGCCACGCTTCCTGGTCTTCGACTGCCTCACGCTCGGCGGCATGAACCTCATGGACCGAACCTTGGACAAACGTCTAGCATACTTCAAGGAGAAGGTGTACCGACCGTACAAGGAGCTTCTATCGAACTTCCCAGATGAGCGCAAGTACCAGCCCTTCGAGGTACAACTGAAAGACATGCAGTTTGCCTATGGCACAGAGATGATTTTCAACCGCGTGCTCCCGAGTTTGAAGCATGGAAACGACGGGCTTATCTTTACCTGTCGCAACACGCCCTACAAGCACGGCACCGACCCTCACATCCTCAAGTGGAAGCCCCCGGAGGAGAACACTGTCGACTGCCGTTTGCGCCTGTCCTTCCCTGAGGTTGAGCCTGATGCCCAAGACATTGCTGACGGCATCACGGAGCGCTACATCGACTACGAATCCGTCCCTAAAGCCGAGCTGTGGACATTCATGGGCGACTCTGGCCCCAACAAGTACAAATATTTCAAGGATGTTCACATCACAGAGGAAGAGTGGGAGACGCTCAAAGGCCTGGGCGATCCCCTGGATAATCGCATCGTAGAATGCTACCTTGACCAGCAAAAGAACTGGCGCATCAGCCGCTTCCGTGACGACAAATCCGAGGGCAACCACTACACAGTGCTCCACAGCGTGCTGAGCAGCATCGAGGACGGCGTCTCGCAAAAGGATCTCCTGGCGGAGCAGAACCAAATCAGAGACGCGTGGAAGCAGCGGCAGCAAAAGCGCCATGAACGCGAAGGCTAGCTGTGCCTGTGCAATCTAGCGATTAATGAGCGGCAAGAGAGCAGCACTTTTTGCTCAGCCTATTTTATCATGTGCTTTTCTGGCGTTTTTGGCGAGGGACTTTGGACCATGGACTCTTGTGGAAATACTTTGGGTAGCGATGTCCTTTTGGTTTGGTGGATTTTTTGGACGGTTTTTCTTGAATAGAAGATGTATGGTGCAAACATGCCCTTGGGAAAGGAAAGAAGAATCAAAACCAACTTGTGCTACAGATGATCTTGGGATGGAATATTGGCACATGAGACAGAAACCCATCAACTACTATATTTTTCTTCCCGTCTAGAAACTCACGACTGTCGCCAATCATCAACCATCTCGCTGTTCAATCGGGGTGGCTACCATTTGGTCCAGGCTGGAAGAATAGCAATTGGTTGCCCCGTCTGCCTACAAAGTCCACCCTAACTTCCTTCTTCTTCGTGTTAGATTCGAGCGGTTCCCGATTGGGTCTTGTGACTAGCAAGATAGAGCAAATTCTTCACGGAACCGTCTTCACCGCCCGTCCACCTTCTCTCCTCAGCTCACAACCTGCTACCTTTGCCTTTTAGCACACACCACCGACCGTCACAATGGCGCCCATCCGCTCGCCAAAGTTTGAGTTGATCTTTCCATCGCGATATGACAAGAGCCTCCATCAAATCACCGCCCGCAACGCCTGCGATTTTGGTGGTTGGAGCTGCCTGGACGAAGGAGGCCAGGCCGGTATCATCTTGGTGTCGGTTTCTATTGCTATAATTCTCGCCGTCATAGTCTACTTTTCCTTCTTCCGCAAGTCGAAAAAGAAGAAGATCAAGAACCTCAAAGAGGGTTCGCCAGGCGGTCTCCCCGGAATCATGAAAATGTGTATGGGCTGCTCCTCGAAGCCAAGTGCCAAACCAGGAGCTACTGGTGCTGCTCCTCTGGACGCCCCTCACGCTCCCAGTCCTGTTGAGTCGAAGCCCAAAGATAGGAATCCAGACGTAGGCAACGATAAGGAAGACAAGAGCCCCAAGTCCTCCGGAGGAAAGAAGGCCAAGATGGACGGAGAGCCACCAGCGATGCAGCGTTCTCGATCTGAAAGCAACAGGTCGTACCTCCATCTCGCCGAGAGCTGGCAGCTCAATGATGGTTCAAAGAACGCCAAAGGTCGCAGTCATCTGCGAGTCAAGGGCGTTGGTGTGCACAGAAATCTTCCCAACAAAAGCCACCGCGCCTGGAACCACGTCGACGACAAGAAGCGACATCACCGCCACATAGCCCACGGTAGAGACTTTCCAGACAGCGATGTCGATGAAGCTGAGAGTGATTGTATGCCCCCCCCCCCCCCCCAAAGCCTGTCTTCTGCCGAGAGCAGATTTGACCAATGTGAATCAAGACTTTGCTAATACCAATACTGGGTCAACAGTAGAAGCTTCCCAAGACACCAGGGTTTGCCAGTCATGCGATTTTCGCATGAATATCTCCCAGTTCTACAAAAACGGCAACCTTTGCGTGAACTGTCATTACGCTTTTGGTCAAAAAGCCGAGCCCGTCTCTGCTAGCCGCCGTCATCGATCTCGGAAGAAACAGTCTCGTCAGAAGGAACGCACGACAGAGAACCCCCAACCTGCTGACAAGAACCAGGGCAATGCCGAGAAGACAAAAGAAGAGGCCAAAGCCACTGAGGATGCCAACAAGAAGACTAATGAAACTCCTACGCCTCCAGAGCCCGCCAACAGTGAAGGCAAGAATAAGAACAAGCAGGCCGACGACAAGCAGGCCAAAAATGATGAAAATGGTAACAAGGATGGTGAAGAAAAGGAACCGGGCAAGTCGGGTAGTGAAAAGAAGTGCAAACACAAGAAGGACAAAGGCAAGGACAAGAAGGCGGGAGACTCAAGTTCCAGCAAACAGAACAGCTCCGAGAAAGACAGGGGCTCGGCAAAGAAGGAGAACGAACCAGTCAAGTGTAGTGACAGGGACGGCAAGCCAGAACAACCTGAGAAGGTCTACCAGGAACACCTACGGCAAATTGCCAGGAACATGTCCCTTCTCCATGCAGCCAGCTCCTTTGATGAAGGCCGCCTATCCAGTCCCGACAAACCGAAAGCTCTTGAGCCAAAGCCATCCCAGGACAGCCCTAGGCCTTTACCGCCCGCCACGGCACGTCCCGCCAACCAGACGGCCAGCTAGGAGCAACCCACGTCTGTCAGACCAAGTGGCGCGGAACACACCGACACACAGCAAAGTAGTGACCGAGAAGCTGAGAGCAGCAGCTGCAGCAGTGGCAACGGCTGCATTTGCAGCATAGACTCAAGCGACGAGGACACGGACGTGGTGTCGGGCTCGGACTACGAGAGTAACTATTCGAGGTCGCGGTCGAGCCAGCGCCACGCGCCATCATGCCATGTAAGAAGGAGAACAAGAAATTGCATGAGCAATCGGCAGCGTACGAGGTCTAGAGGGTCTATTACATTCTCACAAAGTGGAAGACCATGGTCGGTCGAGAATCATCGTGTGTCTTGCTTTTCTCCTTGATTCTCGCGCTTGCAGCGTGTCGCGAGAATTAGGACATGGAGTCTCTATAACAATAGTTAGTACTTTTAATAAGTAGCACGCACAGCGCTTGTCAACACTGCTATAGTTAGTTGGATGATCAATGCTTGAAGTTGAAGCTCTTGGTGAGACATATGTAAGTTCTCGGTTGTCAGCGTGCAAAAGCCAAGATGACCTAGTTGCTTGATGGTTTCTAGGGTTAGTTACAACCCTCCACATGCACAGATTCCCCACGCCATCACCAAGCCTGTAAGCCTGTGGATTTAGGCCTTCCAGCTTCTGAAACTCCGCTAAAATACAGAAGCTCGTCCTCTTGTTTTGCACGTGACAGCGTTTCGCCCCGCCCCGAATGACCCTCCCCCGCGAAGTCAGCGTGGCTGGAGCAAGCTCAGAGCTTGGGGCTTGGCTCCGCCAGAAGTATTATGTAACTTTACAGAAGCTCACCCTCCCTCCCACCCATCGCCGTCTTGGGATAGTCTTTTGGCCCAGTAAAGCCGCAGCGATTTGAGTTTTTTTGAGGGTCTCTGACAGCCCGTTTGCCCCATAGCTTCAGCACCAGCTTCAGTGCCAGCTTCAGTAGCACCAGCACCAGCATCAGCAGCCGTCTTCTGTGTTCCCGCCGCCATCGCCTCTCATCGACGCTTTCGTGCTCCTCCATTTGTCTTGGTCCAACCGGCTTCTGTTTCTCCTTCTTCAAGTCTTTCCCAGCAGCGGCCTTTGCTTCCTTTTTATCTGGCGGTACTTCCTGGTCGTTTGCCTCGCTGCAATCTACGATAATCATTCTTTCTCATCGCCGTGCTCTGATTTCCCCTCCCATTCATCCACCTGCTGTATCCCCCGATGCTGAAAGCATGTGGAACGACGAAGACAACAACCCGTATGGCAGCGGCTTCGACCGCCGCGAGTCGTTTTCCTCATCTTCCATAGCTCCAACATCGCCGGTGCTCCGCGAGGGTATGTCGTTTGATTCTCCGGCAAGGTGCTGTGCGCCCTCTCTGGCCCTCTTGCTAACACCCACTCCAAAGTTGCCCGTAGCAATCGGCTACACACGCCGTCGTCGGATGAGGATGAGATCGAGGACGCAAGATCTCGGAACCGGACTGCCACTCGCGACCACAACTCCGACAGTGACGATGACGTGCCGCCGCTGCGAAAGCCTGGAGGCTACGATAGCCGCATTGAGCAGATCATCTACGAGAACCCCGAAATCCCCATCCTCATCACAGACGCCGGCAAAAGCCCCGAGACGGGTGGCAAGTTTATCGTTTACACAATCCGCACCGGCGTAAGTTTCTCTCGCAGAGCTACTGGCCGATCTTGAAGGCTAACCCTTCCCCCACAGGACCTTGAAGTGCGCCGCCGATACTCCGAGTTTGCATCCTTGCGTGATGCCCTTATTCGCCTCCATCCCACGCTCATCATTCCTCCCATTCCAGAGAAGCACACAATGGCCGACTATGCTGCCAGGCCTACGTCAGCCAAACAGGACCAACAAATCATCGACCTGCGCAAGCGCATGCTTGCCGTATTCTTGAATAGATGTCGTCGAATGGAGCAGGTTAGGGCCGACGGCGTATGGTGGCGATTTCTTGACCCCAATGCCAGCTGGGTAAGTTTTACCGTGCTTGACTGTGAAGCCATGTTATCACGATAAGGCTAACGGCATGTAGACCGAGGTTCTTCACTCTCCTCCCGTCTCTACTATTCCCAAATCAATTCTCAAGGCCCCCCCTCTAGACATGGCAAACCCTACTCCGGCACACAATTGGCTTCCTGTTCCGTCAGCCTCTGCCAAGTTGAGGGGCCCTGTGCACGATCCGTCGATTAGTCCTGGCATACCGGCGCGCTTCCCCCCTAACGATGTCAAGCTTACCGAGTACGAGCTTGACCCGTACTTTCTTGCCTTTGAGACTTCTATCAAGGACCTCGAGCTGCTTCTCTCAGGGCCTCTGGAAAAGGTCAACAAACGCACCCTGAGCCATCTCACCAACCTAGCAGCTGACTACTGCGAGCTGGGCGGCAAGTTCAATGCATTTGCGCTTTCCGATCAGGAGCAGATGCTGGGTGATGCTATAGAGAAGGTTGGCTACGCTTCAGATTCAACATATCTTGCGACAGAAGATCTAGCAACAGGGCTCGGAGCTAGCTTTGCCGAGCCCATGCGCGAAAATGCGCAATTTGCCGGCGTGGTACGCAATGTCTTGCGTTATCGGGTGCTCAAGCGGGTGCAGCAGGATATGACGACAGATGAGCTCGCCAAAAAGAAGGCTCTGCTAGCGCAACTCGAGCGTAGTGAGGCCGAGGCAAAGCGGATTGAGCAGTACCTCAGTAGCAGTCAAGCAAATTTCCCCTCATCTTCTGCGCCGGGCGCATCAACAAAGCCGACTACTCCCAAATCCCCAACAACAAATAGCCGCGATGCAGACGATGCAGACTCGTTTGACTCGGATTTCCCCCCTACCCACGGCGATTTCCCGGCGCCTTCAGCACGCCAGGGCGCTCCTGAACCAACGCCATTGCATCGCAAAATGCCCAGCACAAACTCGATTACCAACAAGATCTTTGGGCCTCTACGGCAAGCCATTCAGGGAGTTGCCGATGTCGACCCGGAGCGATCGCGGCGTGATATGATGGGAAAAACAAAGGAAAGCATTGAGCATCTGGAGCAAGCTCAAGTCGTGGCAGAACAGGACGTCAAGGATGCCAGCGCTAGCATTCTAAAGGACATGAAGCGCTTCCAGGCTGACAAGGAGTCGGACCTCCAAAGATACATGGTGAGAGTTACTCGAGCCCGTGCTCTGGCGATATCATGCTAACAATAAGCCGTCCAGATTGCATATGCCAAGATCCAGATTGAATGGGCGAAAAAGAATAGAGAGACATGGACGGAGACCCGTGAATGTGTTTCCAAGATTGGAGACGCTTGAATTTGCTACTTTATGCTCGGAAAAATAGGGAATCTAGACTTGGGCGCCATCTTGGCGACACCCCAAGCACCATTTGCTGTTGTCCCAGCACAGCTAGTCAATGGAGGACTGTTTTGCTCCGCCAAGTAAACACCCAGCTAGCTACACTATGCCTCTCCACGGCTGCCATAGCCTTTCCATGCTGACTACTGTTACTGCTGGTACACTGTGAAGTCGTCGGTGAAGGAATTTATTGGAGTCTTACTAGCCTCAGAATAGCTGCATCGTGATGTGAGGTTAGATTTAGATTACCTATCCCGTCTCGGTCAGGCCCCACTTTTAAATGTTCCCGGTCTTCCTAGCCTCTATTTCAGCCTCGCAACAACAATTTGCCTATGCTGCAGCTCCCAACTGATGAAGCAAACCTAATTCTTGTCTATTTTACCCAGTCTCTGGGCTCCCCACGGCTTTCTTGATAGTCCGAAAAATTGCATTTTAATCTTTTTTTGCACTGGCTCCCGTCGCCGGCTTATGTCAGGGACCAGTTAGCCGTAACCCACAACCTTGGCTGTCCTTTTCAGCTCCAGCCTTGCGATCCTGATCCGCATCGCAATATTCGCAACACGCGCCCCTAAGCTTTCAAGCCTCACCAGATTCTCAACCAACCCTCGACCAATTGCCCTGGCGACTCTGTCCCCATCGCCCTCTTTCCCTCTCCTCCACCATGGCAACAGCTGCCCGCAATGGCTCGACCGGCGGTCTGCGCAGCGACGGCGCTCCGGCCAAACGCTTCTCCGACATCCCGTCTGCGATCGATATCCCCGTGCGCGACCAGGAAGACGAGGCCGTCGAGGTCGACCTGGACGAGCTGATTGACGATCCGACCGAACTCTGCACACTTCTTGAAAACGAGCAGGCCGCGCGCATCTACTGGATGACCGTGGCCATGGCCTACGCCAAAAAGAACAAGGCAGACCACGCCATCGAGATGCTGGTTCGTGCCGGCCAGGTGCTGCAGACTTCCAGCCCGCGCGAAAAGGTCAGCATGACCTGCGGGCTCTGCTTCCTCTATCTTTACAAGGCCCGCGAAGCTCCGCGAGTTGCGCCCACCGGCGCCCAGGCCGGCGAGGTCAGGACCAAGGAGTACTTTCTCAACCAGGCTACCGCCTCGCTGAACGAGGCTTTACGCATCAACCCGGCCTTCCCTCCTCTCTTCCTTGCCCGCGGTGTTCTCCTCCTGCTACAGGCCTCGCTGCAGAGCCCCAGCAAAGGCAACAATGCCAGCGAGAGAGACGACCTGCTGCACAGCGCCTTGAAGTCCTTTGACGAGGCTCTGCGTGTTTCGGGCCAGAAGAACATGATGGCCATGATGGGCAAGGGTCGCACGCTCTTCTCCATGGGCAAATACGCACAAGCGCTTACCTGCTACCAACAAGTGCTTCAGAAAATGCCCAGCCTGACAGATCCAGATCCGAGAATCGGTATTGGTTGCTGCTTCTGGCAGCTTGGCTTCAAGGGCGACGCTAAGGTTGCCTGGGAACGATCGCTCGAGGTTAGCCCCAACAAGTGGGCGAATAGTTTACTGGGTATCTACTATCTCGATGCCAGCGGGCGTGTGCCTGCCAACAGCGCCGAGTTTCTTAGACTCTACAAAAAGGCCATGACTGAATACACACAGACGGCCTTCAAGCTCGACAAAAATCTCCCTCTTACCTGCTCGACCTTTGCCAACTACTTCCTCACCCGCAAAAACTTTGCTAATGCCGACTCGTTAGCCCACAAAGCAATCCAGTACACCGACATCAATGCCATTGCCAGCGATGGCTGGTACCTTCTGGCCAAGAAAGAACACTACGGCAACAATCTCACTCTCGCTAGTGACTATTACAGACGCGCCGATGAAGCGCGGGGCGGTGGAGATCGCGGATACCTCCCGGCCAAGTTTGGTGCCGCGCAGATTGCCGTCATGCGCAGCGATCTAGGTGAAGCCAAGCTACGTCTGGAGAAGATGATCCAGCAATCCAGAAGCATCGAAGCCATGGTCCTCCTGGGCGCTATCTACGCCGAGGAGGTGTTTGTTAATGAGGCGGCCGAAACCAAGGAGGACAAGTCACAAGAGGCAAAAAAGGCTATCCACTATCTGGAGCTGGTACGCAAGGCCTGGAAGGATCCTAAGCGCAACATCCCCGTCGACCCCTCAGTGCTCTTGAATCTTGCTCGCTTGTATGAGATGGAGTCCCCCGAGAACTCCCTCCAGTGTCTTCTTCAAGTCGAGGCTTTCGAGTTGGAGCAGATTCCAGCCTCCGAAAAGCCCGTGGCTAACTACTCATACGAGAGTGAAAGCCCTACCGACGAGGAAATCCGCGCTGTCAAGAAAAAGGAGGATGCCCGCGTTCTAACTGAGATCCGCCACCAGCTGCCTCCCCAACTCCTCAACAATGTGGGCTGCTTCCTCGAGCAAGCTGAAAAGCATTCACAGGCCTGTGACATGTTCCAAGCTGCCATGGGCGCTTGCCTCGAGGTCAATGAAAAAGCGCCTGATGCTGATACGGATGGCCTGGTTACTACCATTAGCTTCAATCTCGCACGCAGCTACGAGTTCCAAGGCATGGTTGATGAGGCTGTGAAAATGTACGAGGGCATCTTGGCTCGCCATCCCGGCTACACCGACGCCCAGACTCGCTTAGCCTACATCAAGTTGCGGCAGTCGCCCCACAAGGAGGGCCCTGATGCGATTTCCAAGCTGTACCAAGAGAACAACAGCGACTTGGAAGTTCGCGCTCTGTACGGCTGGTACCTTGGCAAGGTCTCACGAAAGCGACCTGCCAACATCAACGAGGATCTCGAGTTTCGCCACTTCAAGCACACGTTGCAAAACTACGATAAGCATGACCGCTATGCGTTGATTGGCATGGGCAACCTGTATCTTATGCAGGCACGTGAAATGCGCCGCGATTCGGAACAGGACAAGCAGAAGCGCAGCGCCATCTACAACAAATCCCTCGAGTTTTTCGACAAGGCCCTGGCGCTGGACCCCAAGAATGCCTTTGCTGCAACCGGCGTTGCGATTGCGTTGGTGGAGGATAAAAAGGACCTCAAGGCGGCGCTTCCCATCTTCATCAAGGTTCGCGAGACAATCAAGGATCAGCCCCATCCTTACATCAACCTCGGCCACATCTATACCGATCTACGACAGTTCAACAAGGCCATTGAGAACTACGAAATGGCCCTCAGTAAGGAGGGCAAGGAAAATGACAGCGTTATCCTGTCCTGCCTCGGCCGTGTGTTGATGCACCGTGGTCGGAGCGAGCGTGACCTCGACTCGTTCACACGCGCGTTGGAGTGCGCGAAGAAGGTAATTCAAAAGACCACATTTCAATCTCTATTTTTTTATAGAAACTCGCTAACAGAAAATAGGCTCTGGCATCGGCTCCTGAACAGGTGCATCTTCGCTTCAATGTTGCTTTTGTGCAGGTTCAGCTGGCGTCCACCATTCATAGTCTCGGTGAAAAAATGCGGACGTGTGCTCAGTTACAGCAGGCTTCAGAAGGCTTGGACGAGGCTATCAAGACTCTTGAAGAGATTGCAACTCTACCTAACCTCCCATATCCCAAAAGCGACATTGAGCAACGTGCAAACATGGCGCGCAACACTCAGAGAAAACAGCTTGAGCGTGCCCTAGCAGTCCAGGTAGAGTACGAGAGCCGCAACGCTGAGAAGCTCCGTATCGCCAACGAGAAGCGCGAGGAAGAGCAGCGCCGCAAGGAGGAAGCTCGCAAGGCCCTGGAAGCCGTTGAGGAGGCTCGCAAAGAGCGTGTGCGACAGGAGCGTCTTATCCTATCCCAGCGTGACAAGCAAATGGCTGACGAGCTGGCCGAAAAGGAGCGCCAGATCAACGAAGCCGAGATGACGTCGGACGGCGAAGGCGGCCGCGTCAAACGCAAGCGCAAGTCTGCTCCGCGCAATGGCGAGCGCGGCAGCGCCAAGTCGCGCCGCGGCAAAAAGTCCAGGGCGGCCGGCAGCGATAGTGAGTCTGGCAGTCTGAACGGCTCGGATGACGACGATGACGACGACGGTGCGCGCGCGGCGCCTAAGACCAAGAAGCGCAAGCTGGCGCCCAAGGCGGCTGCCGCCAAGCCGTCGTCCCGCGACAACGGCAAGTTCAAGTCGGCTGAGATGATTGACGATAGCGACGACTCCAACGCCAACGACGAGTCCGAGGATGAGCTCGAAAAGGCCGAGCGCAGACTGGCCAAAGAGGCAAACGAGATTGACGCGAGCGATGCTGGTAGCAGTCGGGCGGGTAGTCCGGCGGCAGCCGCACCGGCGGCGGCGGCGGCGGCGGCAGCGGCGGCTGAAAAGATGGACGTGGATGACGATGACGAAGAGGTCTCGCACGTGACGACCAAGAGAAGACGCGGTCGTGTTATCGACGACGATGAGAGCGACGAGGAGGCCGGTGGCAACGCGGCGGCAGACACAAGCATGGCGGATGATTAAGTAAAGACAGATGGCGGGCGTTTGGGTGTCGTTTTCTTTTCTTCCTTTTCCCTTTTTCTTTTACTTGTTAAATTTGTCTTGTAACCGTTCAAGTATCTCACTATTAGTACATTTGGAATATGTCATTCGGTTTGTAGTTTCTTTCATTTCAGAGTGTTTGGCATGTCAAATATATACATGTATTTTGTAGTACTGAAAAATCTAGGCTCTACACTAGTGCGCTATGATCGTATAAACGACATATTTAGAAGCAGAAAATCTGGTCCTCCAGCTTGCTGACAGGGCGGGCCTTCTCCCAGCCAAGAGCGTGAGCAGCCTTCTTGCATCCCGAAGTCATGGGAGGAGGACCGCAGAGCAGAAGCTTGCAGTCCTTGGCAGGCTTCGGCAGCAGTTTCTCCATCATCTCGGGAGTGACGTAGCCAACGCCGCCAGTCCAGCCCTCGGGCGGGCGGTCGAGGACATAGTGCACGCGGATCTTGTTGTCGGAGGCGACCAGCTCGTCGAGGTCCTCCTTGAGCAGGATATCCTGGGGTGTGACGTTGGCGAAGATCAGGTCGACCTCGGTGATGTCGCCGGCCTGGCGGCCACGCGAGATGGCCTTGATGATCTGCAGCATCGGGGTGATGCCCGTGCCGCCGGCAATCATGGCAAAGTGGCGGACCATGTTGGGCGTGTAGACGAAGGCGCCCTTGGGGCCACGCACGCGGATGGTCTGGCCCACGGCCAGTGTCGCCATGTGCTTGCTGATATTTCCGGTAGGGTACGACTTGATGAGCAGGTCAACATAGCCGGGGAGCTCGTCGCCCGAGATCGGGGTGTAGGAGCGGACAATGTCCTTGCTGCTGCCGTCGGCCTGGGGTAGGTTGGCGCCAATGGAGATGTGCTGGCCGATAGGCAGGCCGAGAATGGAGGTGGGCTCGGGAAGGGCGAATCGGTAGCTGGAGACAAAGCTGGTTAGAGGGGTTCATGGGCAGTGGAGTAGCAGAACAGCCCCAGCTGGGGGAGGGTAACGTACATGGCCACATTGTGCGAGATGATGGTCTTTTCCTTCAGCTCGAACTCCTGGAACTCGTCAGGCTTGAGGACCTTCTTGGGCTCTGTAACGAGATGACGTTAGTATTAAAATCTGCTGAGGAATCGAGAATCGGAGTCAACTCACGCATGCTGTTGAACTTGTAGGTGCCCAGAGCCACAGCCAGAGCTACAGCGTAGGGGATCCATTCCTTCTTGACAATGTAGACACCAAAGACAATCAGGCCCATGGGGATGTAGACCCCGTCGAAATACTTGCGCGACGTCAGAGACTCGGGCATGTTGGGCAGTTTTGTTCTTCGTTTCGACCCGGTGGAGATGCGAGGAGAAAGATCAGATAAGAAAAAAGAAAGAAAAAAAAAGAAAAATGGGGGAGGGGAGACAAAAGGCCAACATGGAGGACACACCGCCCGCGAGTTACAATTCGGGAAAGGGGCAGAAAAGCTACAGGACCGTTTTTTTTGTAGCCAGCAAAGCATGTGTAACAGTAACAAGGCACCGACGATGATTGACTACATGTGTACGAATTCTAATTCTCCTGTACCTGTGCATATAACTAGTGACATTCACTTCCAAAGCATATCGCCTTGGATGGGCTACCAAAAGTTTCCAATGGCCTCATATTCAGTCAGAGATACCCCAGGGTCGAATCAACAGTAGCCAGATTTCGTTGAGTTCTGCCAGGTGGGCGGTGAAGCAAGACGATGGGCTCATTCTTAGAGTTGGTTAGCTGGCAGAAAACAAGTCATCATCCAATGCAGATTTCTCTCTTTGCCGCTGTTGGATTCATATGTGGTCAGTTGTGTAAATATGCAAAGCTCAGGGTCTTTACATGGAACGATGTCGGCAGTCCGATCACGGCAGCTGAGTAGTACAAGGACGTGTGGCAAAGTAACCCATGTAACCCTAAGTATCTTTCGCTTGAGTCTCCCTAATGCCTGTTTATACCTACCTGCACGTTTAGAACGGAACGTGGCCACATGCAGTTTCCAGCGATTCCGCTTGCACTAAGGGATAGGCCCCACTGGCATTTGCTTTAAGCTTCAGGCTTCAGGACAATAGTACTGAGAGGTAAACTGCTGGAAATCTGCAGCAAAACACCGTGTGCGCAGCATTGTGTTTGTGTTTGTGTTTTTTTTTTCTTTTTTACCAAAGCAAAAGCTCCTGTGGGCGCGTGACTGACTGCATGATTGCGTGTCGTATTTTATTTCATTTCATTTGGACTTTTTTGTTTTTGTGAGTGGCGGTTTGCCCACGTCCACGTCCACGTTGCCTCTTCCAGTGAAGCCGGCCTCATTGCTCCAGGGCTCTCTAGCTGTCTTTGGCAGGCTTTAGTGGGCCTTGGTAGGCTTCAGTGAGCTGTAGTCCGCCGGATCTGCCCTGGCGCTCCAGTGGGCTCAATCCATCTTATGGCCCTTGCCCTCCCCCGGCTTTTGATGGTTTAATGAGCTCTTTGGCTGAGCTTTTGCTTTCTGCATCCTGCTGCACAGCTTCGCCTTCCACCCCGAAACCCAAACCTCCACGCCTTTTGTTTCCTGGTTTCTTCGCCTGGAGCCTTGTGCATGTATCAGCCCCTATCACCACTTTCTCTGCTATAGTTAAAACACCCCAAATCCTGTTTTGCTCTTTTCATTGCCATTCGCTTTAATTATCGCCCTTTGTCTTTTGTCCCCGTCAAATTGATTGCGGCGCGCACCACGCAGCGAGCTTCATTCTCGCCCGCCGTAATTCCCGCTTCCAAGCCCGGTCATCATCATCACCACCACCATCGCCCCGGAGCCGAATCCAATCCCGAGTGCTAGCCAGCCATCTGTTCTGGCTTATTCCGAGCCGCTCGTTCGACCTCTTCGCTGATCCGGCTCTCGGCATCGCGCATCCGATCCGGCCCCTCCAATGTTCCCTAACCCGACGGGCTTCGGCCAGCAGCAGCAGCCGCAATATGGTGCTGCCTATGGCCAGCAACAGCAGCCCATGATGGGCCAGCAGCCGCAGCAGCAACCTTTTGCTCCACAGCCCACCGGCTTCGGCCAGCCGCAGCCGTTGCAAAACCAATACACCGGCTTTCCCATGGCCGGCCAGCAACAGCAACAGCAGCCGCAGCCCATGATGAGCCAGGCCACTGGTCTTCAGCCTCAGCCCACTGCGTTCCAGCCTCAGCGGACTGGCTTCCAGCCACAGACCACCGGCTTCCAACCTCAGCAGCAGCAGCAGTTCCAGCAGTCGGCCATGCCCCCCATGCCCTCGATACCGGCGCAGTTCCAACAGCAATTCCAGCAGCAGCCACAACAATCGCAGTTCCAGCCGCAGCAGCAGCAACAGCATCAGCAACCGATGCCGAGTCTACAGCTGCCCCAGGCCACCGGCTTTCCTTCCGTCACACCGCCGCAGCAGACTTCCTCGGCCCCTTCGCTGATCCCGCCGCCGCCCGCCCCGCCGCAGAAGCCGCAGGCCACTGGCTTTGCTCAGATGGCCGCGTCGTTCCAGACCTCCAAGCCACAGGCTCCAGCAACACCCTCCAAGCCAAACCCGATCCCCAACATTCGCCTGTCCTTCATCACTGCATCTGACCAAGCCCGCTTTGAAAACCTCTTCACCAAGTCGGTTGGCGACGGCAATACCACCATGACTGGAGACAAGGCCCGCGATCTGCTTCTCCGGTCGCGTCTGGATGGTGACGCTCTGTCTCAAATCTGGTACGACTTCTCTTTATGCGTCTCTTTTCAAACTTGAATGTACTAACTCCTTTCTCGCAGGACGCTCGCCGATACTACTCGCTCTGGCCAGCTCCACTTCCCCGAGTTCGCCCTCGCTATGTACCTATGCAATCTCAAGCTTACTGGGAAAGTCTTGCCTTCCATGCTTCCTGATACTATTAAGAATGAAGTTTCAAGCATGGTGGATATCATCAACTTCAGCATTGCCGAACAAGCAAATGCATCTGGCCGCGCGACACCTCTTACTGCGCCCCAGCCTCAGCCTTCAAACTCGCAGCTACTGCAAGCCCAGATGACCGGATTCCCTGGAACCCAGCAGGTCCCCCAGATCCAGCAATCACAACCCACTGGCTTCCAGCCTCAACCTACCGGTTTCCAGCCTCAACAAACCGGCATTCAGCCCCAGGCTACTGGCTTCAACACTCAGGGCGCCGGCTACAATGGCCCGCGTCCCCCCATGCCTCCTATGCCCACAGGCTTCTCATCGGGTCTTGCCCCCATGGCTGCCCCTCTAAATGCTCAGCCTACCGGCCGTCCTGGCCAATGGGGTCTTGTGAACACGCCTGCTACTGGTCTGCCCAACATCGATGCTCTTGCTGCCCGCATGATGCCTCAAAATGACCGTGCGGGTGGATCTTTCACTACCTCTGGCCTCCAGGGTAATGCTGTGATTCCTTGGGCCATCACAAAGGACGAGAAGATTCGGTACGACAGCCTGTTCAGCACTTGGGATGGCCTCAACAAAGGGTTCATCGCTGGCAGCCAGGCTCGCGAGATCTTTGAGCAGAGTGGCCTGGAAAAGCCCGATCTTGAACGCATTTGGACTCTTGCTGATAGCGCCAACAAGGGCCGCCTGGACATGGATGAGTTTGCCATTGCTATGCATCTAATCTACCGCAAGCTCAACGGCTATCCCGTTCCCAACACCCTGCCCCCAGAGCTGGTACCACCCTCTACTCGTAATCTTACCAAGTCTATTGGTGCTATGAAGAACATGCTTCACGAAGAATCTGAGCTTCGTAAGAACTCTGGAGCCGCCCTTCTTCCCCAAAAGACTGGCGTCAGCTACGCCAAAAATCACTCGTTCAAAAGCGGTGGTGGTGCCAGCATTGGCGGGCGCAAGGATGCTACTGTTTTCAAAAACAACGACGATGATGTTGGCTACCGATCAAGTGCCCGCCGGAGAGCCAACAACCGTTCGCCTCAGCCTGATAGCCTGGCCAACAATGACGAAGATCTCACCATTGACCAACTGCGCAAGAAGGTTCGCGAGAAGCAGGTTTTGCTTGATGCCATGGACTTCAAGGATGAGAAAAACGCAGAAGAGGACGATATTTTGGACCGCCGTGACCGCCGTGACGCTGATGATCTATACCGTCGTATTCGTCGGGTTCAGGAAGATATTGACGCCCATCCTGATGCCTCACTGTCAACCGGTGATTCAGATGCAGAGAGACGCTCATTGAAACGCCAACTTCAAAATCTCACTGACAAGATCCCCGAGCTGGCTTCGGCCGTGCGTCGCACTGAAAAGGAGATTGCCGAAACTCGTCTGGAGTTGTTCCGTCTGAGTGATGCTAAGCAGTATCCTGGCAGTGCTACGAGCATCATAGGCACTGGCCCTGGTGGTTCTATCACTGAGTCTGATCGCCTCAAGGCCCGTGCCAAGGCTATGATGCAGCAACGCACTGCTGCACTGACTGGCCGCAAGATCGAGGGCGCTTCTGAAGACTTGGATGCCCCCAAGAGACTGGAGGAGGAAAGCATGAAGGTTCGTTACGAGCGGGAGAACAACGAGCGCATGGTTCAGGATGTTGAGGACAGTGTCCGTGAGTTCTCTCGTAGCATTGAAGAGAATCTCAAGAGCGAAATGAAGGATAGCTCCAGCGAACATGAGCGTCGCCGCTGGGAGGATGCTCTCGGTGTTGAAGATGAAATCCGTGAGTTCATCTTCGATCTCCAGCGTGATAGTCGTGCTGCTCGTCTCAGAGCCCAAGACAAGCGTAGCCTGCGTGCCGAGCCTCCTACACGCACCGACTCCCCCGCGTCTAGACTTTCCACCTCAAGCCCTGCTGCTCCTACCAAGACTTCTTCTCCTGCACCAAGTGCCGGTGGGTCATACTCTTCGTATGAGACTCCCGAGCAACGTGCCGCCTTCATCAAGCAACAGGCCGAGCAGCGCATGGCCGAACGTCTAGCTGCCCTGGGCATTAAGGCGCCTAGCAAGCCGGGCGAGTCTGCTGCTCAGAGAATGGAGCGGGAACGTAGTGAGCGTGAAGCCAAGCTCCGCCAAGCTGAAGAGGAGGATTCTCGCCGTGAATCTCAACGCCAAGCTCGTCTTGCCGAGGAACAAGGTGTCCCCACTCCTGCTGAGCCGCAAGAGCCCAAGCAGGAACCCAAGAAAGCCCCTCCTCCTCCCGCAGCCCGTAAAGCACCCGTCGCCAAGCCTGAGCCCACTCCAGCTGCAGCTCCCGTCGATGACTTTGATACCGAGCGTGAAGCTGCCGAGTCCCGTCTAAAGGCCCTGGAGGAGCAGGTTCGGCAGAATAAGCTTCGGAAAGAGGAAGAAAAGAAGAAGAAGAAGGCTGCTGCGGCCGAGGCCAAAGACCGTGAAGCCAAGGCTGCTACACGCAGAGCTGAGATTGAGGCTGTTCACAAGCGTGAGGAAGAGCTCCAGCGCCAGCTGGCTGCCATGGATGATGACGATAGCGATTCATCTGATGACGATGACGGTCCTGAAGAAGTTGGTTCTCGGGAGGCTCCAGTGACCACAATCAACAGTGCCGTTGAGGATATTCCTTTCCCTGCTGCAGTCTCCCCTGCCGTTTCTTCTTCGCCGGCTCCCCCCGCTCCGGCTGCCCCTCCTTCTCCAGCCCCGGCTGCTGCTGATACTGAAAGCAAAAACCCCTTCTTCCGCATGATGTCGCAGTCAACTTCGGCTGCCGCCGATGCTCCTGCTCCTCCTGCTCCTGTTGCTGCTTCTGCTGCGGCTCCCGCCTCTACCACTGATACCTCTACTAACCCCTTCTTCCGCCCGCCGCCTGTGGCCTCGACACCGGCTCCGCCTGCACCTGCTGCTCCAGCTGTGCCTACGCTGTCCATCTCTCGTGACAAGCACGATGATTCGGATGACGACGGCTGGGGCTCTGACAATGACAACTCTGACGATGAGTCTGACGACGGCCGACCCGGCGGTAACAGCGCTGCGCAGTTGGCTTCGCTGCTGTTCAGCACCATGGCGCCTCCCCGCCCCCTCTCTGCTACTGAAGAAAAGCCGAGCTCGCCTTCTCCTATCGAGTCAACTCCCTTCCCTCCCCCAATGTCATCTTCTGCGCCTCCTGTGCCGATAGCTGCTCCTCCTCCGGCTGAGGACCTTGAAACTCCTGCTAGTGATGCTCCTCCTGCCCCCCCTCCTCCTCCTCCCATGCCTGCCGGCGAGCCTTCTGCTCCGCCTCCTCCTCCCCCGCCGCCCCCGGCTCCTGGTGCTGCCCCTCCTCCTCCAGGCGGTGGTCCTCCTCCTCCACCTCCGCCCCCTCCTCCCGGCGCCGGTGCGCCTCCTCCCCCCCCTCCTGCTGGTTCCGCTCCTTCTATCGGCGCCGGTGCCGCTGCTGCTGGTGGAGGAAGACCTGCGGGTTTCCTGGGCGAGATTCAGCTTGGCAGGGCTCTTAAGAAAACCAAAACGCAAGACAAAAGTTCCGCTGTTGGTGCCGGACGTGTCCTGTAACAAAGGAGTCGTAAGAGGTACGTTAGAACTTGGTGTTCTGTGAGCGTTGAACGTAACGAGAGAGAGAGTTGGTTTTTTTGGCTTGTATACTGTGATTGCTCTAGGAGACGAGTTTTTTTCTTGAATTTGCTTTTAATTACTACCATGTTGCGCGTCTTGCGTGTGCTCTATTTTGTTTTTTCCCAATAAGATGACTTGTGTGTGATGTTTCTAACTAATGATGATGTCCACCAAAGTTTGCCACCCGGTCTAGTCTGTGTAACCAGGGACAGTGTAGACTTCCTAATTCGGAAGCACGTGCTCGAGGGTTTAACCTTTTAGGGTCTCTTCTCACAAACCACCTATACGGTTAAAAACAAAAAGTCGGTCCAATGGAAAATGAAACTCAACAGGAAGCCCCCATCCCCCCTCTCAAGGTCCGTGAAATGCGGTGAGTTTTATCCGGGAGACGTGACACTGCGCCTCTTTTTTTTTTTCTTTTCTTTTTTACCTGGTTGGCGCTTCCATTGGGCGGAAGGCGGCGGCGAGTTGCTCACGACCCATGCCTGTTCATGTTCAGCCCCAAGAAGTGTTTTGGGGGGGGGGGGGAGACAAGGGGAAGGATACGCATATCTTGGGAAAGAAACCCGTCAGACCTAGGGTCCATGGAACCATGTTATGTTATCCAAGATCTCTCTGGGGCGCAAGTGAGTGCAAATGCTTGTGTATATTGGCCCCTTGTCCCGCGCGTCGAGTCTTTCCTCCCCATGAGAGCCGAGATCATGATGGCTGGACTTTGGTCGACTAGCCTAACCCTACGGCTGAGGACTTTGCATGAGATGAAAATTAAAAAAGGCCGCCTGCATGTGCGTACATAGCATCTCAAACAGCTCCTTCTCGGTTCACCAAGTGTATATAGCTACAGTTAGTTACAAAGCCAAGTCAAGACATGTGTGGAATGGCACCAGACCAGACCAGAGCGCAAGACAGCTGCAGGTTTTCTGCATAAAGGTTCTCCTTTTCCTTTTCCTTTTTTTTGTGGCTTTATCCTTCCTTTTGGGCTCTCCTCGGCTCGGGCTGGGTTCTTTGAACAATGGAGGCTTTATGTATTCCTTGCCAGCCTCATGGAAGGGGCCAAAGCCCAAGCGAGTGAGCAAGGCGCCTTTTGGTTTCTTGCAGGTCAAAGAATGCTACCTGAGCAAAAGGGATGGATGGATGATGATGGACGGACTGGGCAGAGAGGCAAAGCCACAGAGAGCGAGAGAAAGAGATGGAAAGCCAAGCGGATATTGCTCTCCCATTATGAGCCCTCGGTATGAGCCAAGCTGCTGGTGCGCAGGTGCACCCGCCACTTGGAAAACGTGGCCCGGCTTTATGGACATGGCAGCAACAATGCGAAACGCTCTATAGACCGGGGGGGATAAAAAGGTTGGCGATGTGCTTGTTGACCGCCTCGTGTTGGTGTGAAAGTGGGTGTCTACCTGGAGAGCTTTTGCTTTTTTTTTTCTTTTTTTTTCCCTTTTTTGACTCATTGTTACAAGGACACAGACACTATATGGTGGTGTTTAGACGGGGTAGCACATCTCGGTGACTGTATGTATGGCCGGAAGTCCTTGGGGGGGGGGGGGGAGGCTCAAGACAGGAGAACCCGGCCGTCAAGCATTAACTTGGGTCAAATTAGAGTCGCAATAGCAGCTGGATGGGCAATACTAGGAGTATCAGTATCAGCTGCAATAAGCAATAGTTACATAACTACAACCTGGAGTAGAGTTAGTGATACATTTGCTAATAAGACTAGCTAGCTAGTTGTACTTGCGTGGACTGCTGTTACGGGAGCCGGCTGATTGCGTCGTAGAAGACGAAGCAGTACTTCCCTGTGGTTATTTGCTCGTGAATGCAAAGTGCCATAAATAGCACAAACGGGGCCGGGCAGCAAGAGGAAAACGAGGCTGGCTGGCGCTGGTGATGTGGCAGCCGGACTCCAGCCAGCGTGCAGCGGCAAAGACGAGGATGTCGAGTGCTGGGTCAAGCCCTGATCCTGGGCGGTGGTTCTGGTGTGCTGGGTCTGATGGGGATGTGGGATGGAGAGAGAAAAAAAACTTTAGGCTACGGGGCCCCTGGCTCAAGGTCTGTGCTGTGCAGAAGAAAAAGAAAAGAAGGATAAAGGAAGCCTGAGAAGGGCGAACGGACGTTTTCCTGTTCAGCGGGGCGGGGGAGAGGCCGAGAGAGGGCAGCATCACGATGGTGGAGTGGTGGAGAAGCAGAAAAAAAAAATCAAGTACAGTGGGCTAAAGCGGGACTCGGGCTAACTAACAGTCGGCGCTGGGCTGCAATGGCCGCCTAAAGAAAGCGAAATCGAGGCTATCAGAGTTTTTCTTTTTCTTTTCCAGGCACCATGTCCCACCTATCGAGTACAACTAGTTGTAGTACGACCACGGCGCAGGATCCGATGCTAGGGCGGAGAATCTTCACCCGGAGATATTCAGAAATACAAATAACTATCTACACACATGCATGTAGTTAGTTAGTTAGCTAGTTATAGTCAACTAACTAGCTAGTTATCGATACAAATTGTACATCCACATCATGTACGCACGAACCACTTCAGGCCAACATGAATGAACAAGCAAGAAAATAATGACGCCTGTGCATGAAATACAAAGACGCCCAAACGCCCGCTCAGGCCGGCGGGAGTCTCGCACAGCAAGGAACAAAAAAAAAACAGAAAGACCAAACGGCGTTTCGGGGTGCCTCTGCAATCTTGAGTCTTGTCAAGTTTGCGGCAGGACGGGGATCGTGAGAAAAGAGGGAAAAGAGTCATTGGATTTTTTTATTGGTAGTTATCAGCAAGAAATTTTTGAAGAGTATGCCGGGGATCCTGTGGGGGAAAAAATTCTATCAACCAGTTAGTAACTACTCTGTAGTAATACACAAACATATCACCACCGAGAAAAAAAATTTACATCAGACGTCGTCTCAAGACCCGCTTCATCTCGGCCCTCGCAGTCACATCGTCTTATGTCCCCCTCCCCCCAGTCCAAAAGCACCGCCTCGCCTCGGCCCTCCTCCAACGCGAGACAACGAGACACAAAGAAAGGAATGACACGCCGATCCTTGGCCACGCAACTCGACAAATCGAGCCCTTGACCACCACCAAGGTCCAAGTAAACTCTCCAAACCAGGCCTATAATGGCAAGCCCAAGAATGCCCCTCAGCGGCAGATCACAGGCAAGGGACACCAGGGCGGGAAGAGGGAGTCGGTCTTAGGAGCCCGGCCAGCAAACTGGCTGCCCGCCGGGCCCCAAGACCATACACAACCAACAACCACGCCCTTCCCCAAGGGACGCCCGCCCGCCTGCTGAACTGATACTGTGCACATAATGATGCTGAGACCTGCATTCTCCCGCTTCACCCACATTCTTGTTTGGGGTGCAGCCGTCAGACCTCGCTGGTAAAGGCTGTCTTGCCTGCGCGTCCCTTGCGGCACATGCGAAGACTCAGTCACTACATATGTGTGTACATACACACAAATAATTGCACTTGTCTAGATTAGTAGTGAAGCCGCTAGACCTATATACATACACATATCCATACATGTCTAGACCCGCGGTGAGAGACAAAGACCATCGCTTCGTCGCTTACCGTGGCCCGCGCTGATCGCCTCATGGGCAAATCTATAATAGAAGGGAGACAGAAAGGAAAAGGAACGCCGGAGAGATCCACCTACACCCACGCCCCCCCTCTTGTTCTCCCTCCCCTCCTCATCCCCGTCCTCGTTCTTCCTCTTGTCTTCTCGTCTGACTATTCCTCCGCGTGCCGGATATCCACACACGCTTCATCTTCATGTACAGCATGCACATTCGCGCTCGCCGAGTCTTTCATGCTACCGCGACAGCTTCCTCCCGGACAAAAAGGGAAAAGAAAAACGCCCACATGCGATAAGCCAGAGAGAGCACTGTCTGGACTGACAAATATCACACACAGACGCAAATCTTGGCCTGGGCTGGCCTGATTCAAACTCGACCTATTACAACTCCCGCGTTACAAGCACTTGACACGAGGCACCCAGCTATGCTAGTTATACTAATTACATGCAAGTAATAGTTAGTGTGCTTGAACCTGAACTCGAACATATGCAATCAACAGCCGGTGTGCCCAGCTAGAGGCGTGTCCCTCTTACACTCACACTCATCCCCTTGAGAGTCACTAGGAATGCAGTCAGATGTCACTGCATCGCTCATCTTGAAACCGCCATGTGATAAGTGACAACATGGCACCACCAATTCTGCGTATCCTCCCTTCCCTCTGTCAAACAGTCCAAAGCACGCACATTTCTCGGTTCATCACACTAACCCTTCCCAGCTGAATGAATCTCAAAGCGAGGCCCAAAGCGAGCAGCAAGCGAACGAGCGAGTTACAACAAGTTTATATAGAAAACTCCGGGATTCACTAGTTGATGATTGTGGACTTGTAATTGCGATTGCTTAGTCAAGTTCGGTTACCGCCTTGCAGGGGACATGTACCTATGAGGGCACGAATCGAATATCTTTTTACCCTAACCCGAAGCCAAGTAAAAAAATAAAAATAAAAACAGGGGTTTTTTGGTTAATCCCCAAGAAATTGTCGATCCTACAGCAAAGAAGCAGACACAAACTCTTAATCGGTATTAGACTACATTCTTTGAGTGGTGCTCTCAGAGCTGAGCCGAGATAATGAGGGCTCCTTTTTCCCTTTTTTTTTTTTTTTTTTTTTAACCCTTTTTGCCACTTCAATGTAACCACAGGTGGTAGACTCGTCGTCTCTGGGTCCAATGGGATTTTGAATTCAAATGGCCCTCAAAAAGCAAACAGCCAGCTACTAACTCGTCCTAGTCTCCAAGCTCATCAAATGCAGTAGTCAGTCTATCATGCATTCATTCATTCCTGTCCTATCATGTCAATTGGCTCGCTCAGTGGCGCTCCTTTTGCTTTGTATATGCAATGTGCACAATGCATGCACATGCACATGCAAATGCAAATGCATACATGCATAGATCTCTGTGTATTTGTGCCTGGACTAGCCAAGCATACAGTTGACTACTGGGGACAAGCTGACTTTATCTGGCTGAGTCTAGCTAACTAGTGCCAACGTCACCGTCTCGGTCCCTTGTTTCAAAGAGCCGGCTGTGGCTGCCGGCTTCTCTAGGCAATTACCATGTCTGTCCTGTCAGTCGCGGCCAAACGTGCCATCGGCCTACCGGCTGACTACTTGTACCAGATACTTGCATACATATACACACACATACATATGTACGTACAGAGCTGCTCTTCTACGCCCGGCCCATCTGGTCTGCGCAGCAAACGAGCGCCGCGTGCTGCATGCACGTAACAGCAGTAACAGCAAAAAGCAACAGTGCAGGCTTGGCCAAGGGGCTCTTTCGCCCCAAAGTGGATTGTGGATAGGAAATTGTTAGATACTGAACGGACTGGCAAGGGCAAGTGCAAACATCCGCATGTACACACATATGTACATACATACATAGCTACAATTGGAGCTAACTAGTGAGTTACTTGCGGTTGGTTACTTGTCTAACTAGTTAAGGTATTTGAGACCGCTGACTGTTGGGACCTGCACAAGCACATGCGATGGGCACTCGCTGCCACTCACTGGTTATATCAAGATGCAGCCACTTGAAACAACGAAGCAAGTGGACGGCTGACATTTCCTCCTGTCAGCCCACCTAACAGGAAGAAGGAGAAAAAGGAAATACGGCGGCACGGCCAAGCCAACAGCACACCAATAAATGTGTAGCTATGTAGAGATACATAAGCACACATATTCCTGTGGCTTGTGTGCACGTACAGCATATAGGCTTCTTGTGTTGTTCGAGAAAGGCACCCTAATATTAGAGGGTAGGATTGGGCGTTTCTCCAATTAGAAACAGGCAGACAGAGCCCACACCACACCAAAACCTGCACACCAAAACCTCGCAGGCAGCTGCTGTCCATTACTACTCGGCAAAAACCGTTTGAGGCAGCGGCAACGGAAGCATGGTTCATGTAGATGCGAGCACTTTTATCCCAAGCACGGCCATGTGTATGGATGTGTGTACATATATATACATGCATACATAGTTGCTTGTATGAGACTCGCAGTTACAGAGAGGCTGGAGGGTGGTCAGTAACTACGCAATTTCACATATACTCGGAAGGAAGGGGCAAAAAAAGGAACCCGACAGAAGGTCAAATATGGATGTCAAGCCCATTGCACACAGTACACGGTAGCCATCCATGATATACCTGTGGCAGATTATCTGTCATTGGCACTGGCGTCTGAGATGGTACTCGGATACAGTGACAGTGGTAGCTGCACATGTTTGCCCCCCTTCATGCGTTTGCTGGTGGGCCCATCCCAATTTACCATGAACCGAGACAAGAGAGAATGTGGAAAGACGAAAGTACGCAAGTACATGCACATTTGAAGTCCCTGCCCTGCCGTCTCGATGGCTAGACGGCTGAAGCAGAGCCAATCACGGCGCCTGGTCACGCAACCGGCTTTTTGCTCCAGACAGGGCGGGAAGCAAGGATAGAGGAGAAGGTGAGAGGAGGGGGGCGGTCGGTATGATGAGTAGATACAGAGAACATCTTGGAGGAGATCAAAGGAAGGAGAGGTGAAGAATGGAAAGTGGCGGGGTTGAAACTATTCAAAAGCACATTTGGGGTATTTGTCGGTGTCCGATGAGACCATTGGCTGACAAGGCCTTTCTTACAGCTATAGAAAGTGTTGAGCTTGAACAAGTAACTACGCATGTAACTATATATAAACACACGTAAGTATGTGCCTTTTTCCATCGCACCCAAATACTGGGAATGCGATAAACTTGTCTGGCTGACCAACGTGTGAAGCTCTAGTCAGACCGGCTGAACCGCATAGCCCGGCACGTTAGTTTTGTACTTGGAGCAGGCAATGTAATATATACCAGCATATCCTTCCCTGTTCTAGATTAAACGATCCGGGCGGCACTTTGTGCCCTTCCCCTCGTTTTCTGATAACTCTGATAGAGCTTAAGTGACAAGGCTAGCTAGCCCATTCATGAGAGTGAGAGCATGTATGTATGTAGCCAGTTAAAGTGCAAGTAATGCTGGTTGAGTCGTAGCATGAAAGACGAAAGAGGTCCGTGTCCCTCTCCACTCAGAACCTGCCTTCCTGTCTTGAGTCTCATGCCCTCCTTACGCCCTTTGCCCTTGTATTTTCTTTCCTTCCTGAACAGGTCCTGGGTTCATATATGTACACATGTAGTCATGTACAGCTAAAAAGTTAGGGAAGCCGGAGAAGGGAGACACCCGGCGATTAAGTCGGCAAGGCCAAGACTTCACTGCCGTCCCAGCCTTCTTTTTTCGACGCCATTATGCACCTGCCCGACTGCAACTGCAACTGCGCTCTTTTGGAGGCTCTGTCTGCCACAGGCAAAACACACAGGCGGTAAGCACTGAATTCATTAGCTCTATGGTTGCTTAGTTGGTTATAGTCAACTACTTGTTTCTAGGCTTGCAGTTAGTATGAATTGTCAGTGTCAGTTCCTAGTGCTTAGGCTGAAACAAGAATCAACACACGCAATGATGCGCTGGCTACGCTTCGCACCACTAACATCCCATTTGCTGAATGCTTAGCTTCCGTCTGGGAACATCGATAGCGCATCCACACATGCGTGTACTCACCCACACACACAGGTACAAATCTGTGTGTACTTACATATATACATACATACATACTTACTAGCTGCTTGTACCTGTACTTCCACTTGTATCACAGGGTCTCAAGCTAGCCCGGGGCGCTACTCCGACCTTGGTTAGCCTCAATCCGTACACCCACCCTATCAAGACACCTTCTCCCGTTAATTACACCAGCTGGCGCATGCCATCTTTATCTGTTCATCTGGGCGTGTGCGTTCCTTGTCTTGATCCGCTGACGTCAACGAAAACCGAGCCCCTCGGCGTATGCTCATGTGGACTCTATTCTGCCGTGAGGCAAACCAACTATTGGTTGGTCAGAAGGGAAGCAGTCCATGTAAGGTAGACGGCTCAGGTCCGGCCAAAACCAGAGAGTCTCCACTCGTCCACAAGTACCCGCAGCTGTATACAGGTACTTACTCCTGCATAAGGCAAACTTGCATGGGTTCTTCATGCACGCGCCGCTTCCCTTAACCGTAGTCGGCACAGGTACAGGTACAAATTCATCATGTATTTTTATCAGGTCTGCTGTGTACTTGTACTTCATCGCCTTTTTGGGGGTTGCCCTTGAAGAGTTACAGCAAATTGGAATCAGGGCAGCCTATACAAGACAACGGGAAAGAAAAGGCGCACAGAGGAAGCTGCCATCAATCACTCGTCGTTGCCAACCAAAAAAAAAAAAAAAAAAAGAAAGACCCTTGGGAAAAGTGCAGCTAGTGCCAGTACACATTAGATACAATCACAAAGTAATAGCAACATATGGTGAACGCACTAGAAGAACAAAGGAAATAGCAACCCAAAAAAAAATACCGAGCTGTATTGTAAAGTGGGGTTCTCTGTGGCTTCATCCAGGCGCTAATTGGGCTGTACACACATACATACATACATCCACACATCCACACACAGATAGATATATGTATGTATGTATGTACACATGTAACTACCGCACAGAGTAACTGGGTGGATTGGTTTGGTTTGGGGGAATGAAAGAAGGGGCAGTTGCACAGTTTTCTTCCTCTCTACCCGTCTTCTCTCTTTTGCTGTCGGTCTGTGCTGACTTTTGCCCTAATGGCTTGCGCAGTTCCTGCCTTAACTGACTTGACAGCTTTGGTGTGGTCCCTGAATCTGAGGGCTCTAATTTAGCCGATTTTATTGTTGGATCACTTTACCACTTTGTAAAGGCATGTACATACATAATTGTGTGTGTACAAACATAATGTGCAGTCAAGGCCACTATAACGATAGTGGCTCTGGCGTTTGATGCCTAACCCTTCCCCTGGCGTCGCTTTTGAGGGTCTAGATCTTGCTACTTGCTGCACATAGCCAATGAAATAACCCGCCCTGCTTGTGGTGCTTCACGAGCTTATACAAGTGTCATGTGGGAAGCCCGAGGTCTTTCTTCCAGGCTGCGTAACCATTCCTGGATATTCCTGGATACTGCTACATGCTCCCAGAGTGCTGTCCCTCTTCCTCCGTGACTTCGGCAGGTGTGCGGGTTTTGGTGGAGTTTCTTTCAAAGCCTCCCTCCCCTTGAGCCCAGAGTAAACCCCAAAAAATTCCTCAATCCACACACACCTCAGCACACCTCTTCGCAGCACTGCACCCCCCTGTGCTCTGAAAGAAAAAAAAGAAGACTTGAATTATTTTTTCTGTCTTGGTCCAGCATCTGGTTGTCACTCAGACATTAGCATCGTTTGCCAGTCGTATTTCTGCTCATTTTGCTCGTCGCTTCTCCTGTGATTTCGCAGCTGCGTTTGAGTTATTCCCTCCTGGAAGACGTGCTGTAGTTGTAGCTGTAAAATTGCATCGATATCAAGGCTCTACTACATTCATACATAATACCGCTATATTCTGGCTGCATTTCTCTTCTCCTTTTGCACAGCGTTCGGCACTCTTTCTGGTAGTCGCAGCATTACGTTGGCTCCTGCTTTTTTTTCTCCCTGGTCTTCATTACTCTTACTCATCTCAGCCTGAACTTTCTCTTTTTGTGCTTCACCACCTTTATCTGCCTCTCCACATCGTCTCTCTCTCTCTCTTTTCCTTTCTCCCCTTTTCACCACCTCGTCTCCTCGTCTCTGGCCAGCCTCGATTTCCATCGCCATTGATCATCTCTCGAAACTTGAACCCTGTCAAAATTTCGAGGCGTTCTCGCCGAGCAACCCCATCAACCATTTTTCTGCGCTTCTTCTTGGGACGACTGGCTGGCCTGCCATTCATTGCCACCAAAGAGCGCTCTCCTCTTGCCAGGAAATCCTATCGCAACCAGCTATTTACCTCTTCTCTACCTTCCAACTACTTCAACATCTTGCACGAACCGGAGACACCATCTCCCCCACCACGCCCAATTGGTCCCTCCTACAAGTATACATCGGTTGTTCTCACCATATCCCAGTGGTTCTCGACCCTCGCTTCCCCACTGTCATAAAAAAGAACCTTGAAATTGGTAGGTAATGGGCGAATTCTGCTTGTATCTCAAGCCAAATCCCTCTCTTAATACCCATGAACGTGAAACCTTCGGTGTGGCCTAGCTCTATTTCCCTCTTTTTATTTTCTTATCTTCCGCCGCCATGCTTTCTTATGCTGGATTTGATATGCCTTGGCTTTGCACCCTCCTCACCTGGCCACTATATCCTATTCATTCCAGTACAATGGCATGCCAGAGTTTGAAAGGTGTCGCTTGGTACCGTGCTCTACTTGCTGCTAATATCGTCCCTCCACCCTATTCTGTGCACTGTGCTAAGCAGGGGGGAAGTCCCTTGAGTAAGGGACCGACACATTGACTGAATAACCAAGGATTCAATGGTTAGACTGATAACTTGTTCACTTGCACTTGACCAGGATTGGGGCCTGTCCATCTAGCTGGCTGGCTTTAACAAGGGCATTCCTCCTCGCTCCGCTCTTTGACCTTCTTTTCACCCTTCCACCGCCTGATATTTCATCGGCTTCTTTTATGCTTCCCTCCTCCCACCTTTACTTCTTCACCTCTCCTGGTTCACTTTGCCTTTGGTCCCCGAGCTTCACTTCTTCCCTCGCTGTACACCAGATATTCGCTTGTTGGATCTTCAATCTTGCATTGCTCCAGCCTCCTCACAAATGCCCGGCTAACGTGTCACTGCTTCTCAGTTCTCGTCACACGACCTTTTAGAATTGCTTGACTTTGAACTATCAAAATCTTGGCTTGTCATGGCCACTCATCCACATACGACACCCGATATCTCCCACATGTTTAATACCGACGAAAACTTTTCGTTTGACAACGTGATGCCGATGTCAAGAAATATCGCAATGTCCAGTCATGCTCCAATGCCTACACCTCATATACACAACAACTCCTCTCTTCAGCAACAGCAACACCTTGCGGCTTCACAACAACCCGGGCTTGTGAACAACAAGTCTCGCCGACCACTCCAGAATGCTAGCACCAACTCCATTCTGATGCCACCTTCGGCATGCGATGCCACATCCAAATTTTCCCCCAACAAGTCCCGCAACAACGACCACGTGTCTGCCGCTAAACGTTTCAATGCCCAGAATCTTCACTCAACGTCAATGGCTCCGCCCCCCGCCAAAGCTCTTGTCACTGACGAGCTGAAGAAGAAGCCGTTTCTTTCCAAGTTCAAGACAGTCGCCCAAAGGCCTCATCATCTCTTTCCCGACCCGACACTCGCCTTCACCGGCAAGGAGAATATGCATCCCTCCATCTACCCTTCACCTATGTCTGGAAACATGGAAGTGATTTCTCCACCCGCCAAACCCAATGGGAAAAGAGGTCTGATGGAGGCTGCCCCAATCAAGGACTCTCGCCCCAGCAAGAAGACAAAACAAAACCAAGATGAAGAGCCTATGGAAGTTCCTGCTTGGGATTCATTCCCTGCTATTGTCGATGACGGCCAAAAACCTGGACACAGCTATGCCCAGCTCATCGGCATGGCAATTCTGAGATCCCCCAACAGACGCCTTACTTTGGCACAGATATACAAGTGGATTTCTGATACTTACTCCTTTTACATTCCCACCGATGCGGGCTGGCAAAACAGCATTCGCCACAACCTCAGCTTGAACAAAGCTTTTTCAAAAATGGAGCGTAGCAAGGACGATCCAGGAAAGGGCAACTACTGGTACATCGTCGAAGGCATGGAGAACCAGTTCGTCAAGGAAAAGCCTATTCGGAAAACATCCTCAGCTGCCGAGAATGTTCCTGTCATATCTTCCCGCCCCGATGCTTCTCAACCTACCAAGGAGTCTTGCACCAAACCTCAACTTCACATGATGAACCATCAATCATCACAACAACAGCTTGAAGGATCGCTACCCACTCTTCCTGCTTCTCAGTCACAAATGGCACCTGCTGTCGACATATCATCCGATGCCACGATTCCTATTAGTGACCTTCCAGGGCAGGATGATAATGCCGACCGTCATGACAATGATTCCGCACTCGATTCTCTGCTTTACTCACCGCTTCCTAATAATGTCCACTCTTCACCACCCATCACTCGCCACTACCATGTCAACAATGGTACACCTACATCATCGCGTACCATGAACTCGTCCCTTACACAGTCTCTCAAAAAGGCAGTTTCCATGGACGATAGCGGCTACATTTCATCACTCGATTCTTCTGTCATGCGCCAAACCAAGATGTTATCCACTGACTCTGACCGTCCGCGTCACAAGCGCGGTCGTGCGGAGGAGGAAATTGCGCGTATTCGTGCTTCATCTTATGAAAGCCCCACCAAGAGTCGTTCGACTACCAATTTTGTTCCACCTTCTTCTTCGCCCATGCGACATAACAATGCTCTTCTCCACCCCCTTACGCCCGCGATGAAGTTTAAAGCCTCGATCAAACCCCCGGCCTCAGTGTCACCTAACACCAACCTTCGTATGCACCGCGACAAGGTGCAAAGCATGCTTCAGTCTCCTCTCCGCAAGATGACGGGCATGTTTGGCGAGAATACTCCGTGGAGCCCAGCCTTCAAACTTGATGAGTTTGCGTATTTGAACGATTCCATGCTTGAAAATCAGAGTTTTGATATCTTCCAGGAAATGGCGAACGACGATTTCTTCACGGGGCTTCCTAATATCGAGCAAGGTTCTCCTATAAAGCGCCCTGCCAAACGCGGAAAGCTTGAGAGAACACAATCTCTACTTGACACACCGGGCACCAAGATATGGGAAGACAACATGCCCGCCTGCCTTGACACACCGAGTCGTGCTTTTGAAGGCATTGTATCAACTACAAAGCAACTGATGGGATCGCCACTAAAGGCGTCAGCTTTGAACTCGACAATTCCTCTACCACCCAAGCTTACTGCTCCCGAGTCCTCAAAGGCAGGTGCTTCAGCTGCCACCACCAGCAGCACTGCACCCCCTGGCATCCAGGCTCCCCAGCTCCCCTGGGCTTCATTGCCCTTCAACTCAGAATTCCGGCTCGAGGAACCTGCTGAAGTGTCTGGCCTAGACATGCTCCAGGGCTTCCAGAAACTTGGATCTGGCGAGGCTCTTGCTGGCGCGAATGCCGTCAAAGGTGGCAACACCAACGCCTCAAAGCCGGCCCCCAGTCGGTTTTTTCCCATGTTCTAATGAACAATATCTTTCTTTTCCCACTCTCTTAACAAACCACAAACGCCTCTACCCCTTATCACGAAGTCATGAATTAAACTGTTCGTTCTTTTGCTTTTTCTGGCTGTCTCTTTTTTTTATCATCTTAAAACTATCATCTAAACACACCTCCTTCACCGGTATTGGTCCAGTGGCAATGCGACCCAGGCCTTACATGATCTTCCCACGATGATGACGACTTAGTACCCCTAGCACATACTTTATTTTTTTGTCTTTTGCGTTATTGTACCCTCTTGGCTGATCTTTGAAGTAAGATCACGTTACTTTCCCGGAGAAGTCTCCGGTTCATAGAACAAAAGCATGCTATTTGCAGAACGTTTTTATGTTGGGTTTCTTGTGCCCCTTTGACGATTTTGGTGTTTTATAGCCCCTGTTCTTACCATGACCAGCATTACCGTTATCTCTCTACTGCCTAAGTTTTAGTCCTAGTACACAGTTTGTGCCTTTTTCAAAGGACATGAAATGCTATGTTTTTGATTCAACCGATACGAGAATGTTACTTGTCGCGCTATGAATGTATCTTTTCTTTTTTTTTTAATTAATCCAATATTTCATCACATTTTTTGAGTATTTCGTCGAGTTTTTTGATGTAGTAAAGGTAGCCTGGGGCAATGGAGGATAAGGTTTTGTGTTCTGTCCCGGCTGAAGAACACATTCTGCCGTTGGTTGAATGGATTTCATTTTTTATTCAAAGGGGACTTATTTGACGTTACACAGTAGTTCAAGCTTTTAACCCTTGAAATTATCAAGGGTTATCTGTGACAAGGCGTACCATCATCAAATGAGCCTAAGGACATTGACAAAGGTTGATCTAGAAGTTTTTTTTTTTTTTACAGTATTAATTGTGGCGCTGAAATATGGTGTTCTCGATGTGGTGAGGGAGGGGGGCTTAGTGAGAGGTTGATAGGTGGAGTGAGCAACGAGAGAAGTTCTAAGTGACTAACTAGTAACCAAAGGGACTTAGAGAAAAAAAGTAGGAATCAAACATCTAGTAAGTCACCAACAAGACAGGGGACATTGAGAGATGAACAAAAGAGGAAGAAGAAAAAAAAAACAGACAAAGAGACTCTCGAGTCATGCGGGATATATGACGGAGCCGCTGGTAAAGACAAAGCTGACCACCCAGGTTTTTTTCTATGTTTAGAGAAGGAGAAAACAAAGGAAAAGGGAAAAGAGAGAGGGGAACAAAAGACATTTGGCTGATTCCCTGTCGTTGAGACGGGAAAGCAAGCCGTGGCTGTAGGTCTGAGGGAGTAATAAAAGGCCGGTAAGAGTGAATAGAGACACGAAGAGAAGAAAAAGAAGAAGAAGAAGCCAGGGGACACATGGGGAGAGAGAGATGAGGGAGTGTCATCTGTATGCGGGTATTATGTATACTGTGACTAGGATGAGGGCAAAGCCCACGGACAGCACAGCGCAAAAGATGAAGCGCAACGGAGCAGTGGCAAGCCATTTGTCCAGGTCCAGGCTGTGGGCGCAGACGGTCGCATCGGTGAGGGGCAGGCTCCAATGGTGCTAGTACATGCGCAGCCGGCCGGACCAAGAGGCTTCTTTGGGGTTGACTGTGATCTGGTAGGGAAACGGGTTGTTGGACGACGAGGTGATGGGGGGGATGTGGCCCTTGTTCGAGGAGACAAAGTTGGTGATGTTTAGAACTTCGTTGAGGAGAGTGCGGCTCATGGCTTTGCGCAGTTTGGCGTGGTCTGCGAGATTGATTTAGGTGGCATGTTAGTCAAGGGTTTTGGAGGGGGGGTTGAGTTGGTGTAACCAATGTAGGGGACGGAGGGGGGGTTGAAGGAAGAGAGGATTTCAGTGTCTAGAGATGTTCTGACCCAACGGGCTTTTCCAAGAGTAAAGGCGCAGAAACGCGAGACAAAACTCCCGGATTAGTTTGAAGAGAGGGAGGGGGCGTACCGTTTTCATTTCGCGGGTGGGCCAGAGAAACCTTGAGAATCCAGGACTCCCAGCACACCTCCTCGTCTGGGCGTGGTATCCAGCCATTGCGACGGCGGCGCTCAAAGAATTGGACCTTTACAATACCGCGCTTATTGCCGGACTGGTCAGCTTGCACACCCCTGCCATCATACGCGGGCGCCAGAGACGGTATAGCCGGCGCGTTGGCAGGAGTGGTGGAGCGGGCCAGCTCGAGGTCGTACGCGAGCTTGGCGACGTGCTGATCGATGAGGGTTTCCAGTTCGGCGTCGACGACATAGGGAAGCGGCAGGTCGAGACAGCGGCGTGTGCGCGGCTCAATGGTAGGAAAGTATCGGTGGAAAAAGATGGTGTGGAGCAGGGCTATGGCGGGCGGGTGGTTAGCGGGCCAATGGGCCATGAGCCGGCAGATGACCAGGCACCGACGGCTCCGAAAGAGCGTGGGCCGCGGCGAGGCCGATCCTGACATACCTTTGACAATCTCGCGGACCGAGTCCGGATCCGAGATGGCTTCCAGCACAAACTCGTGGGCGGTTTGTTGTTGTGGGTGGTCCATGGCAGGCGGAGATGCGACAAAACAAAGGAAGGCGGGCGCAAGCAAAGGAGGCCGAAAGAGCGAGAGAGAGAACGCGGCGAACACGTTCTACAAGAGTGGCCACGAGCCAGGCCAAACAAACGAGATTCGAGCAGACGCTGAGCAAAAGGTAGTGCAGGAAAAAAAATTCGCTGTCGGCTGCAGCTTGAGCGTTGCTGTTGTTGCTTGGTTTAGTGATGGACGCAATGCAGCAGCAGTTTTACCCCACTATTGATTGGCATGCAGGAGAATGGCCGGGGGGATGCATAAGCATGTGCTCCTGGGTCTAGAAAGTACCGGCTCGACTTGTGCTGGGACTGCTGGTTCCTACGGCCGGGCAACGAGAGGGTGCAGGAGAAAGAGAGCAGCCCGGTGGTGACGGTGCGCTTGGTTGGGGGCTTCGCTTGCTTCAGGAGGAGGGGGCGGCGAAGAGTTAGGGAGAAGCCGTCGACACAAACAGGGATGCAGAGAGAGGCTCGGCGAGGGTCTAGCGGGCGAGGAGGAGGCCGAGGGAAGAGGGGATATGGATATATTGGGAAGAGTCTTTGTTTGGGCGGGCAAAACGGCGCAAGAGAAGGTGGCGATGTGTGACGGCCGTTCCAAGAGCCGTATTCTGGGAGGTCTCGTTTTGGGACCAGTGACGACATTGGTGTGGCGCGGCACATGTGGCGTCGAGAAAGCGTGGCGCGGGCCTGCCGCCAGGGGTTGGTCCCATTTGGAGTTTTAGTGGCTGCGCCCATTAGCTTCAGTGGGTACGCCGGCTAAACTAGTGCTGCTCCAGCAGGGCTACCCACTAAAACGGCAGCACAGGCCCCCTAGTACGCAGAAAAACGGCCTCATTTTACAGCGGCTGCCCAGCCGACAGTCCAGCCGCGGCTCGTCTTGTTCTGTCGCGTAGGCGTAGAGTGAGTGCATCCTCTTCGATTCTTCTTCCCTTGGCTTCACGTGCAGACTACCAGTCTCCATCTTCCTGCACACACGATTGCTGCCTCGCTTGCCTGATTTGCCGTCCGCCGCAAAGTCTGTTGGGCTGCTCGGCTGCCGATCTGCTCTCTCCGCAAAACATCGCGACTTCTCTCTCCCCCCTTCACTCTCTGCCGCTCAACGCCGCCCGGCCATCTTTCGCACTCTCCGTCCGTCTTCTTCGCTTCCCACACACTCGCTGCCAGCCGAGGCTACTGACTGCCAATTCCGCCTGCCCTGCATGCTGTCTGCGACAAGGCGCTGGCTCAAGCGCAATCGCACGCCTGTTGCCGTTGGCTTGGGCGTTCTGGGCGCGGGCTATGTCGCTGCTCAATATGTCGCTTCCAAGATCAACGATGCCCGCGAGCGGCTCAGCAGCGAAAGAGTTGCCAAGGAAAAGTACGTACATGTCAAACTGTGTTGTCGTGGGCCACGGCCTGGAGATGGTAATGTGCCTGGCTAACTGCTTCTCTGTGCTCTAGTCTTCGCCGCCGATTCGAGCAGAACCAGGAGGACTGCACCTTTACCGTGTTGGCTCTGCTGCCAACTGCGACGCAGAACATCCTCGATGCCATGAACACCGAGAACATCACCTACCAGATCCAGCGCGTCAAGGGCGTTAGTCGGGCTGGGTCGACCGCCACCTTGTCAACCGCCGGACCTGCCAGTGTGGCTGACACGGCCATGACCGAGGACGACGGGAAGAGCACCAACAGCGAGAGCGGAGTACACGCCAGTCAGGTCGTGTTGCCGCTGCAATTAAAAGCGCCTGCGATCCCTGCCACAGTGCCCGAAAACCAGACCGAGTCTGCCGCCGAGTCTGCCGCCGAGTCTGCCGACAAGCCTGCTAAAGCCGAGGAGGCTTCTACTAAAGAAACCAAGGCTAAGCCCGACGCGCCAGATGCCGCGAGCGAGATTAAGACAGAAGAGCCGGCAAAGGATGAGGCTGCTGTCGCTCCCGCTGCCGATGCCGCCAGTGAATCTCCTGCCACTGAAGCTTCTGAAGATTCGTCTGCGAAAACTGTCCCCGCTTCTGAGGTTGCTGCCCCGTTGTCAAACCCCGAGGTTGAGGTGACCGAGCCCCAGGATGGCGGCCAGGCCGTAGCGCAGGCTGCTGTAGAGGCCAAGGCCCAAGCTCTGGCGGCCAAGGCTGCTCGCAAGACGAAGCGCCAGCTCTGGGCCGATTTGACCATTAGCTGTAAGTTTGAAACATTGCCAGATATCGTGGACTCTCCAGTCTGTTCTAACATGACATGATCCAGCCATCGCCCGTGCCTTCACCCTTGTCTACACGCTGGCGTTGCTCACACTCCTCACGCGCATCCAGCTCAACCTGCTTGGGCGCCGCAGCTACCTGTCCAGCGTTGTCACTCTCGCCACACCTAACTTTTCCTCGGGCATCAGCCTCGAGAACCATGACGACATTGACTCTTCAGCTGTCTACGGCTCTGATTTCGAGACCAACCGCAAATACCTGACCTTCAGCTGGTGGCTACTGAACCGCGGCTGGGTCGTCATCATGAAGCGCGTTGAAGCGGCCGTGCGCCAAGTCTTTGGACCTCTGAGCCCGCGCGACTTGCTTTCGTTCGATCAGCTCTCGGAGCGTGTCCTGGCAGTGCGCAAGCTAGTTGAGGGCGTCTCACCCGAGGAGCGCAGAAAGGCCCAGTGGCTCCCGGTTCTCCTGCCGCGCCGCGAGGACGAGGACGAAGTCATCCGCGAATCTGGCGTCTTGATTGCAAACAGCGCCTCTGCAGCCCCGCCTCAAAAGAGCTCTGATTCGACTACGACGCCAGAGTCTCTGCGTAGACTGATTGACGAGACTGCCGACATCATCGAGTCCCCCTCCTTCACGCACGTCTTAACTCTGCTGCTGGATAGTGGCTTCACTGCCCTGGTTGACAAGAAGCTTGCGCTCGGCGCTTACGACCTGCCGTCTCCTGAGCAGGTACGCGCTGAGTCACTGGAGATGCGTGATCTGCGGTCGTCCCGCGTCGTACTTCTGCCCAAGATCCTGTCCATTCTGACCCGCGAGGCCCACGTCATTGGCAACGGCATGCCCAACGAGTACCACCAGGAGATGGAACAGGTGCCCGAGCTCGAGGCCTTTGCTGCGGTGGTGTACTCCAGCAACTGGGAGGCTGAGATTGATGGTGACGCGGGCTTTGACCATCCCCCGTTGGTTTCTTTTGGCGCGTCGGCCAAGCAGGACTCGCTGCACGTGGCTAATGCCCAGAAGCCCAAGGCTGCGCGGGATGAGGAGGACGAGAGCGTCGTCATGGTAGGAGACACGGGCAGCCAGAGCATGGTCATCGTGGATCCTGCGTTTGAGAATGTGTGGGAGAAGGTCACTTCGGGGGCGCCATAGAGTTGCGTAGCGTGAAGATTTGCTTTGTCTTGCTCTATCATGATGGTATAGTTAGCTGTTTGTTTTTCTGTGATCCATGCTGCATTGTTATGTCATTTTGCTTTTGATTTCTGTTTTTACATGGCAAATTTCTCGCCATTCTTTTAGATGTCAATCATGAACGATCTGATCTAGTCTTGGGATTCATTCTGACATGAAGCAGTCCACATGGAGGTTGGCCAAGAAGGCTTCTTGGTGTTAATTATGACGTATTGTGCCTTTTTGAGCACGAATGGCATTCTTTGAAAGCGGTGATGGCAACAAACTATGTAATAAGGTGATGACGGCCAAGCAAAACAGAGACAGGAAAAACATGACAACCATGGAAACGACGTGTATACGACAGAACACACTACAACACCCACCCACACAAACCTCGGCTCCCTCTCTAACCCCGTGGCGCTTTCCTTCTGCGCGTGTTTTGCGTGGGAGCACTGCTCGCCGCTGATGCCAGACCGCCGCCGTCGCTCTTGTGTCTGATGGCCACAGCCGGGCGCATCTTGCCGCCCTTGCTGACAACCGGCTTGCGGGCCTCCTCCTCCTTCTTCTCCTTCTCGAGCTTTTCCTCGGCGACGGCCTTGGTGGCCATGAACTTGACCTTGGCCGAGGGGTTGATGGCGAAGAACTCCCTGCTGTTCTCGTCGATGGCGAATTCCTCGTCCTGGAAGAGCTTGGAGAAACGGTCGTCGCCCAGCAGCTTGGCCGACTTCTTGTCGCTCGACGCCGCCTTCTCCGCCAGCCGCTTGTTGACCTTGACGGCCGCCAGCGCCTTCTTGTGCCCGCGGATACGACTCTCGCGGTCCTTGTCGATCTTGGCCCGGATCATCTTGGTGCGCTGCTCCTCCCACAGCGTCGGCTGCGTGATCATGCGCGCCTCGTCGTATAGTCGCTGAGCCACAAAGTATCCGTGCATGTACGGCCGGAGCAGCGACGTCTTGCCCACCAGATGTGCCATCTGTAGCGTGCGCAGTTCCTCGAGCGTCACGAATTTGTAGTTGTCGTAGACCTGTCCGGCCGGCTGGTTCGAGCTGCCGCCGACCACGGCGCCGCTGCCATCGGCGTATTCTTCAACTAGTGAGTCGAGGAACGTGCACCAGTTCGGCGCAGGGCCGAGCGTCGGCACGAAGAAAATGTTTTGGCGCGGGCCCTCGTTGGCTGTTAGCAGCATTCCGCTGTCGGGATACCACGCCACGTCGTTGATGTCCACGCTTGAAGAAGCGTGTGTCCATGGGGTTCCGTCCTTGCGGTCCCACAGCTTGATAATGGTCTTGTCGGCAGAGAGAATCTTGCCTTCTGTTGTGCGCACGCTCGATGTGCTGCTCTCAAGGAAAATAAGTTTCTGGATGGCCCAGCCGTTGCCCTGGTCTTTCTTCAGCAGTGGCTGTGGAGACCGCAGGTCGTACAGGTATATCAAGCCGTTGGTGGTACCGGTGGCAAGTGTTAGTCCGCTGCGGTCAAACTCCAAGCAGCTGATGCCGACTTTGTCATAGGCGGAATATGAGGCGCCCTTGGGCAGTGGTAGGATGGCCGCACGTGTGCGTGACCGAGGATCCCAGAACTCGGTTGTTCCCAGGCTAGTACCGTAGGCCTGCAGGCCATGTGATCGCTCAGCAAGGGCGGCGGCCTCGATACTGCCGGCATCAATGGCGCCCTGCAAGCCGACAGGGTCAACCGACGTTGTGCTCTGGCCGCCAATATCCAGCTCCAGAGACTTCATGAAGCGGCCCTGCTCCAGGTTCAATCTGAAAACCTCGCCCATGCCATCTGCATTGGGGCCGACGCTGGTGATTAGGGCCTCGGCCGTGCGTGAATCGTACTTGAGGTCGCGGCCGTATCGGGGGATGCGCGTGGAATAGTGGATGCCGCCGGCGGTGTGGAAGTTGAGGGCCCGATCGGTCTGGAGATGCAGACTCTTGCGGGCGTCGGACGAGAGCAGCACAAAGCGGCGATTCGTGGCATCGGTGTGGCGCTCGTAAGACAGTGAGAGATGTTGGAGGTAGTGTGTGTGGATCTGCGGCTTGTAGGTTCCCGTGCTCATCAGCCACTCGCCGTCTTCACTGACTTGCAGACACTGGCTGGCCTCTTCGAAGCCAAAGTCCTGCAGCAGCTCGATACCCTCTTCGCTCTCCTGGCGCAACTGGCGCTTGCGCTTGCGCGACAGCCAGTCGGGCAGAGGACGGGCAGTATCCTCGCCGGATATCGTGTAAACGGGGACTTCGGAGTCTGTGGTCAGCTTCATTGTGGCGGGATGGCGGCTGTAGACAACTGAATTAGATGCAAGAAAAAGGCGAACAAAGCGTTGCACCACAAGGAAAATCGAGCGTGTCGCAGAAAAGCTCGCGGGGAGGTTTTGCGGCTTGGGTTTTTTTTTCTCGGTCAGCCTTATCAAGCTTATCGTAGTGTCGGTGAGTGGGTTAATCATTTGTGGAGCATGATGACACCACACCCATTCCCACTGGCGCTAGACCGAGCTCACCGCCTTCAGTAGCCAAAGGCATAACTACTATCATGATGCAGCCCACGAACTCATGAATACTTGGTCAAATACAAAGAGCATCTTGTTGAAATTTACGTCCATTCTTGTCCTCATACCAAGGTTCTAATAAATTGGTCCAACCCCATCTCGAAAAGCTCGTTCTTGACGCCCGCGCCACCTTTGTGCTCCACTGGCGCAAGAGGGTTCTTCACAACTACACTCGGTCAGTACAATGGCGCAGAGAGGGGAAAAATCACAGGATACTGAGGACGTACTGTATTCTACCCAGAGATTGATGTATATTTGATGCAACACATTCCGCATGCTGGGCGTCATGGTGTCCGTCAGCATCACGAAGCGCAGATTTGCAGGTGTCTCGTAGTAATGTAGCTTGTACTGGCCGGTCCGAAAGGCAACAAAGGCATCGTCGTCGCCTCCGAGTTTGCGCACCATGTTGCGCAGCGAGAACACGGTTCCGAAAATAAGCTTGGCGTCATCGGCAGTGGAGTGCTTGACGGGCGGTGGCGGCGGATAGGCGGGGTTCAGGGGATCAGACATCGCCCATGTTCGGGTGTAGACACATTCCGCTAGATCAAGGAGAGGATGGCCGGCGGTTAGTTTACCTGCAAAGGGCGGGTTATTGGGACTGGGAGCAAGCACATACTGTGGCGGTCGAAGATGTAGAACGAATAGATGGTCATGGTGATGTGGTGGCAGCAAACATAGATCGCAACCCAAGTTCAGTCAATAGCCATTGCCCAGCAGTGCGCGAGAGATCAGTGGCGGGCAGTGAAAAAGCGATGCGACAAACAGACCCAAGAAAAAGCGAGCGGAATTGCGGTCTCTCTGTGGTGGCAGAACGGCCATGGAAGCTTGCACAATAGTGAATCTCGATTCCACAGTGACGTTGAGGCACGAGCGAGTGATGCCTCTAACGCGTTTATGCTTGTACCAGGTATCACGATGCTAAAAGGCAGGCAAAATGCGGGGTTGGGCCCCAGACCCCAAAGCTTCCGCGATGCCATGATCGATGCGCAACAACACCAAGCGGTAAATACGGCCGAATTGATAAACGGGCCGGCTGTCTCTTTGGGAGCACAACTTCGCATACAGCTCTAGGCCGGCGCAGTCCTATAGTTTCTAGTGTCATCCGGACAAACACGAAGACGACGACCGGCTTGCCATTAGGGTTAGCTGTTACAGTAACTCCCATTACGTCTGTGAAACAACCGCTATACGCAGCTGATTCCTCACTAAACACACAGTTAATAAAACAAGAAACCTGTCGAGCCTGTCGCTTGTGCTGCCCCTCGCCAGCCCGCGCACCTCATCTCAGTTTTGCTTTGTTTTTTGCGCTACCTTGTCCACTTTAGGCCTGATCTTCGCCCCTCACCTGAACCATCTCCCTGACCCAGCAGAGTTACAGAAGGTCGCCACCACTGTCAGACTCGCTAACAAAGCCCAATGACTGACTGACTGGCCATCTTTGTTTCTCCTGGTGCTTCTGCCGTTTCAGGCTCTACCCATCTTCTTTTTCACTTCCAGTCGCGACTCCAACCTTCATGTGAAGTCCGTCGCACTGCTATAATGCCAATACCAACACCCCCGATCCTCCAGGCCAAGTTGGCTGATACGCCCGCATCGCCCAACGTGTTCCCGTTGGCATCTGCCAGCCACGGCCCGGGCGCTGGCCAAGAGAATAGTGCGCGACCCGCAACCCCGCCGAGCCTGCTGCCGGCGTTTTCTCCGGAGCCGCAAGTTTTGCGCTCCGATACCGCGCCCTTGCTGGGTACGACTATAGACCCCCAGAAAGCCAATGCGTCGTAAGTGGCCCCTTTGTTTGGCTGTGTTTGCCGCTTGTATGTTAATACTGGGCCCCGAACCCGTGTTTGCGTGTGTCTGTTGTGTATTAGATATCATAAACGTACTCTAAGCGAGTACTCAATGCTTTCGCCTGGCCCTGGTACACCTAGCGGTTACCACAGCCCCATGCGGCATCATCGACGGACACCATCTGCGCGTACGACTGTCAAGGTGAATATACCACGGCATTTATTGGCCTTCTAGTATAACCGTTGTCATGGCACTGACCTCTCGCTGTAGGAAACCCTCAATGCACGCTCAGAGAATTGCGTTTTGTACCACCGCGTGAACCAATACCGTCTCAGCCGCGAGATTGGCCACGGCTCGTATGGAGAGGTGCGCGTGGGCACAGACGCTGAGGGCAATGAATATGTAAGATGTCTAGCATTTGGCTCTGTCCATGAAACCAACTGACGTCCACCCCATTCAGGCTGTAAAAGAGTTTTCCAAGTCCCGTCTGCGCCGCCGGGTCCAGTCTCAGCTCCTGCGTGCCCGGGGCCCTAGCAGATTTTCCGGGCCTGGCTCCAGACCACGTCGACCCCCTGTGAGCCCCCGTGTCTCGGTAATGGATTTCGATGCACCTGATGCTGGTGATCCATTGTTTCTCATCCGCCAGGAAGTGGCCGTCATGAAGAAGCTCCACCATGAAAACTTGGTTCAACTGATTGAAGTCCTCGATGATCCAGAGGAAGATTCATTGTACATGGTGTTGGAAATGTGCCATCGTGGCGTCGTGCAAAAGTTTGATGAAAACAAGAGAGCCACGCCACTCGAGGAAGAGAAAGCCAGACACTACTTTCGTGATTTGATTCTAGGAATCGAGTATCTCCACTCGCAGTGCATAATCCACCGCGACATCAAGCCAGACAACCTTTTGCTCTCTGAAGACGATGTGTTGAAGATCTCCGACTTTGGCGTTTCGCAAATGTTCACCGATGTCCGCAAGGGCGACATGAAAATCTCAAAGGACGCTGGGTCCCCGGCCTTTATGGCTCCCGAGCTCTGTCGCGCTCAACACGGCGATGTGGCAGGCAAGGCAGTTGACATCTGGGCCATGGGCGTCACCTTGTACTGCTTCCGCTACGGCAAGATTCCGTTTGAAGAGGGCGAGCATATTTTGGAGATGTATGATAATATTTGTACACAACCGCATGTGCTGCCAGAAAACGAAAGCCTCGAATTCGTGGACCTGATGGACCGCATTCTAGAAAAAGACCCTCTCAAGCGCATCAAGATGCCAGAACTGCGGGTAGGCCTAGCCTCATGACTCTTTGTTTCTCCCCTTGACACTAACGCTTTTGCATATTCCAGAATCACTCGTGGGTTACCATGTCAGGCATCGATCCTCTATTACCAGAGGAAGAAAACTGTGCTGAGTTTATCGAAGTACCTAACGAACTGGAACTGAGTCGCGCCTTAACCCGCAGGACAACCAATATCTTCACAGTGGTAAGTATCTTATGCTCAACATGGCCTCGATTTTAGCATAAACTGTCTAACGTTGGTTTCATTTGTAGATGAAGGTTTTATCTAAGCTCAAAAGCAGAGTCGCGAGACGCAAAGCTTTGCAAGATGACTCTGCTGCCGAGGTTCTATCGCCAGCTACACAGGCCAATATCTCACAGTCTAATGCCCAACTCGCTGCGGAGCTGGCTAAAAGGCGACAGCGTTACAAGGTCAACAAAAGACCCAGCTTCCTGGATCTCCCGGTCGAAGAAGACCTAGGCTATGGGGGTAGTGGCGGCCTGTCCCTACTATCCCCTCATCCACGCAATGAAGGTGATGAAACCCCGGTCCCTTTTGTCAGATATCTGGGCATTGGCACTGGTTCCCAGTACCACGTCCCTAAAGACGATACAAACAACAACTATGTTGCTGAATCACCAACCACCGTCAGCTTTTCTTTTTTTGATTCTCCAAAGGCAGAAAAGGGCAATTTCTTCCAACCTCGGTTGCTCAACGACCCGCCAAAGCCCACCAGATCCAAGGGCCGAGAAGGCGCCGATGATCTGTGTGAGACCATGCTGGCGTTAAGGGTCGACTCGGGCTTTGGGGAGATAGCAGAAGACATGCAGAATGCGGGATAAAAAGAGAAGACGGCTCGGTCACGGGGCCCACCTTACATGGGAGGTACTCAGGATTTACCCTATGGATTTGATAATGTTTTGCTTTACAAGAGTTTTATCTAAGACGCTGTTTCGACTACGTTGTAGAAACTATTGGCGCCCTGTGTATTTCGTGACTTTGACCCGGCCAAGTCTCTTTTTTCAGTGAGGCTAAAAGTGGATATGGCGCTCCTTCCGCTTAGAACCGCCACTTTCGGGGCGTTGGTGCCGTAATGTGGGTCCATTTTCGGGGCTGGTTGAACCTCAAGTCCTTAACGGATTAGGTACTACATGGCTTTGGCAATCGGAGAATAAAGTTTGGGCGACTTTCTTGTTTGTTTGGCGGGAATACTGCACCCTGCGTCTCCCTGGAGATGGATATGGTGCTCATACATTGAAATTTCAGAGAGCGTGGCCGGAGCTCAACAACATTGTTAGCCCTTGGAACGTGTCCCGCAAACTCTGTCTTCAAAAGTACACTGAACTATTAAACAGTGGCATTAAAGCAACAGCAAGACTATGATGTTGGAAATTCTCCTTAGAAGTGTCCATCGGACAGTCCATTGGAGAGAGATGCAAGCCACGTCTGGACCCTGATGTGATGTGCCTTTTCTTGGCACCACATACCTCACACCAGACTTTTGGGTTGTTTCACCCTTGTATTAACCAGCCATTCATTCTTTGAATGAAAAAAAGGAAAGGGGGCTTTAACACAACGAATAGTTACCTAAGACGCAAGGCGCGAGCCTTCTCCTTCAATGACAGGTCCGTTGAGCCTCAAGAAAGGCGCCTTGCCGTCTTCCGTGTTCCGGCAGTACACATTGTCTCTCCTCGACAGGGACATCAACCACCTTAGCGTTCTATGTGCGACCGGGTTTTCAGCATGAAAAGAAAAGAAAAAAAAAATCTAAAAAAAAGTTCAAGTTTGAACGCCACGCATTTACACGGTCTAATGTTGTGCGACCTGGTAACAAAAATGGCAATACCATTGATGATGATATGTGTACGACACCAAATGCATGCATGTATGTATATGGCTGGTATAACTAGTCATGTATATTTTCATGCATGGGCCGTGAAAAGGTTTAGCGTTACTGCATAGATACTTGCCAATAGTACATACATGTGCGGGTGTAAACAAAGGGAGGGAAGATGGAGGAAGCCAAGGAGGGTAAAGACTCAGTAGCACGGCGACGAAAAAGAGTATTAAGCTGCAAGCCAGCGCCGAGCTGGTCAGCATGTAGGTCGCCCTAAAGATGCATATCTGGAGCTCAAAACGAGCTTACTGCGCGCGACTACCTGATTTTCTGGCCACTTCCTGTCGACAAGGCGTGCAACAAGTATGATGGTTAGCTGGAGGGGGGTACGGGTACAGTAGAAGGGGGTAAGGTGGAATCATGACACTCTAGTTTTCCGCCTCGATATTAGCGGTCTTATCCCACGCATATATGTATGTATGTACCTGTGCTAGCAGTATCTTCTGCATGGAGTGGATACCGAAAAAGTACATTACTTCAGCATGGACCGATATAGAACCCGTGGCGGCTGGCTGTTGCGCCCTGTCCATCAGGTTGTTGATGTGGTTGATGCTTTTTTTCCACATGGTCAAAGTGTCCTTGGCTGCATTCTCCCAGACCTCAGTTCTCATGTCCTCAGAGTCTCGGTCGTAACGGCGGTGGTGACTTTAGGGGGGGGGGGGATTTTTCTATCCATTGGAGGGTGACATATCACATGCTCACCGCTTATTCAGTGGCCTGTAGGACTCTTTTCGCTGGTGGTGAGGGACATAGCATAGCCATAACTGAACGATCCTTCACATGAACAAAATGGTTATGACTTTCAGAGGGTTTGCTCTTGTGGCCACCACTCTTGGCATATGCCTTGGAGAGCAGCCGAGGGTCTTACATTTGGTTTGTACGATCAGATTGGGTAATCGGGAGAGGCCTTTTGTGCGACTGTTTGGGGACACAAGTGCTGCTGATATCTGTTTCTCTGCTCTTCTCAGAGCGCGGCTGGCAATAGTGCAAATGGAATGTCCTGTAGTATCTCTGAATGTCCGTGTCCAGATGTACGTACGCCTATAAAACTGCATATATACGACCAATGCATCCATATCATCTCGATGAGTCTTTGAAGGCAGCATCGATCGACCTGCTCGTTGCATCATCCTGATGGAAGCATGGAAGAGACGTGGACAGGGTTATGGATGTTTCAAGGGTTATTATCGAGAGCTCCTCTTTTCTGCGCCCATTCTAGCCAACCCCCAAAATGTCGCACAGGCATGGCTTAAACTATACAAAGGCGCTACCCATGGACTTCCCTGGGTCTCATTGACGATCGCGATGTTGGAATATGGCGGTTGGTTCGGATGTTCCAATCCAGGTCCTACGAGCGGGTCGAGTTTAAGCCTAAAAGAGAGACGACGGCCAAGCAGCATGATCGGATGAGGCGAAGCAGGGCTGGTCAAGAGACAGGTACGACTTGTACCAGGCACATAGAGATGGATGCATACCTATTTGAGTCTATGGGTTTATCATCTAAACAAATACTGTGGCAACGACAGCAGGCTTTCCGAGCTTCGGTTGAGATCCCTGTGCACTTCTTCCTAGTTCTCATTGTCGGACAAGCCCCTATCAAGCGGGTGTATATAAAGACCAACTCTCCCCTCCCTCCCCGATTCTGCAGATGGTGTGTCTCCATACGTACCTACAAACAGGAGACTTTAGCATGTTGATAACTATGTACTTGGCTCAAGATATATTCGTTATGACGGTGAGTATGATTAGGATAGTTGCAATTGTAGCTCTCGTGTGCTATATTCTGTATGCCATATGTGGTGTGTGCGTACATGTAGCAACAGATAACAGCAGGTAGCATGCAGCATGTTCCTGCGACTGTGTGTACTGTCTGCTTGTGCTTGTGCCTGTGCTTGTGCTTGTGGTCACCGTTGGTTGAGTGGGACTTTCCGAGCCCAGATGTTCACTTCCACGAAAGACGGAGTCCAGCCCCTCTGGCAAGAAGAACTTGTTGGATGCAAGCTAGGGCGTAGGAGCATCAGTGAGCGTTTCCTCTGGTCCCTTCTCCTCTCTTCCTCCGCCTGGCCTTTCCCCTCCTTGCATGTATCTATCTATCTATCCTCACTAAAACTCTCCGGGAGGCCGCCCAGCGGGATAGACTAGATAATCGGCCGGCTCAACTGTTCATGGAGAAGACAATGGCGGAGTGGACGAACATACATATGTGTGTATGATTCAGACTCCGCATTCTTTGCCGCTCACAGTCAGACTAACTACATACCATGAGGATTAAGAAACCGCTCGTCTTGGATAGTCTCGACCAGAAGAGTGGTACACGTGAACATGGAAGAGTTAGTCAGTTTGTACACATGTATGTACGCTGTTCAAGATAAATCTCGCATGTATGTATCTTGGACATGGATTTTCCAAGATCCCACAGCTGCGAAGCCATGTACTGTGTACAAGTACAACAAGTAATAAGCAAGTGTGTCAATCAACGGATGCACAACACCTCCAAAACGGGCTTCAAACAGTACAGATTCAGACCTAGAGACAGGATATTGGCTACATGTACATACATACGTCCATTACGAGGGCCTACTAGCTAGGGGGACATTTACAACCTACTGATAGGGGGATGGGTGTGATGTATTCCAGTAGGAACAGACATCTTTGCAGGCTAGCCAAGAGCCAAGCGGGCGGCGGTAATAAGAGACAGCCAGGCATGCGGAGAGGCGGCAGAGGACTTCCTCCAACTCAGCCAACCAGATGAGGAAGGGAAACCAGTATTTGATTGGGTTTCTGGAGGATTCAAGCAGAAGAACATGCGCGAGCATATGCATGTGAATCGAGGTCCGACCTCCTCTGGCAAGTCGCAATCTTCAATGTCACCAACTTGACAAGTCCCGAGGTGCGTGGGCTGTGTTGCCAGTTGGCAGTAGGACCGTCAGAGGTGCCGGCAGCTGGCGACAGCGGAAGAAGGGAGCTGGGTTGCCGAATGGCTCGTTCCCGACACTTGTACATTTCAGGTACATTTCAGAGGAGTTAGAGCAGACCAAGACTTCGCTTGTTGTAGCCAAGACTAAAGAAGGACAAACTTTATTCCTGCTGTGCAAGTACAAACATGTATGTGTGTAGTGTGTGTATGTACATACATATGTAGCTGTACATTTCCGAGTAGCTAGTATAAGCCTAGGCTGATGCATATCGGAGTTGGTTTTGCCGATGGTGTCTGCAGTGGGAGGCAACCCACGACAAGCATCCGAGACGAGAAAACACGCTGCGTAACATTCGATTCAGCAAGTTGGCAAAAGTGAAAAGTGAAGCCAGCGTAGTGCTGGTGTGTGTGGGGGCAGCAGAAAGACAGAAGACAAAAAAGAAAGACCCTGTCAGCTGCCAATCCTAGACAGGCATGGAGTTCCGCAATCTAGAAGAAGCCTTCAAATAACTGAATAATAACCCTTAGGGCAGAGGCGGCCACGATGGCTGCGAACGGTGGGGCGGTAGGGCACCGGACCAGCTGTGGGCCATTGAATTGTGGGCCGCTTGGCTTCTCAGGCCAGACCCTGATGTGTGTGTGTGTGTGCCGACGGTAGTTACCAGATGTACGTTTGGGCAAAATATAGTTACATAACCAGGTCACGATGTACAATGTATATAGACACCTGTTCTTGTTCTTGTGGCGCACCAAAATTCCATCTGTCGATAATGAGTCTGCAGAAACGACGAGGATGTCTGTCGTTCTGTGCTCAAGTCTTTGTCACGATTCTTTCCTCAGTAGCTGGGGAAAACGTGGTTTATTTTATCTCCCATTTTATCGCCGCACCCACGCACCACCGCACCAGGGGCCCTGCTGTAAATCATGTGTGGTGTGGCCAACTTCCTTGTGATCAAGAAAAAAAAATTTGCTTCTTTTCTCAGTTGCTCCGTGGTCCGGCAGATGGACGCGTGTTTTGATGGGCCGTGGGAGAACTACAAGAGGATGATATGATATCAAAGAAAGAAAAATGAATTAGTCAACTAACTAGTCAATGAAAAACTGCTATGCAGCTTGCTGACACCTCGAGACGAGACGACTTAGGGCTGGCTCGAAAATTTCCTGGTTCACTCTTCACACATGTCAGGGAGACTTTGCAAACCCTAGAAATGGTTCTCGGCACTACATCAAGCTACATACTATTTGACGTGATCCTTCCGAGGAAGCCAAGTATCTTTGAGGTATTGAACCCTGCTGTTCCAACTACATACTTGTATAGCTACTTGATATTTGTGAACTATTGTAAAATAGGGTAGCTTCTACTGGTATTTCCAGACCCTAGAACCCTAGTCCCATGCTGCCCTACACTAACCTCTAACATCTTGCATAAACTACACTGCTCTCCCCCAGGCCATCTTCCATGATCAACCGTAGTTGGGCTTGGCAATAATGTCGAAGACTGGTCGAATAGACTCAGGACTAGGAAACAGGGATAACTCGGCTTTGCCCGCTGATACTCGGATAGCCATATCGCAATGCTGCTCTGTATACAAATACAACCCCTGCGATCCTGAGATACGTCATAGCCATCAGCCGCCAACCATGCTTCCATGGCCGTTTCAGCACCGATCTGTATGTACATACATACAATGGGAAAACGCTGTTTTATAGCCACTAGGAGAAGCCGTCGTCTGAGTGCCATATTTGATACAACATCGTATAGCCGCCATTGTATGTATGTATATACGCATATATAGGCCAAAGCTTATAACAGTGTCAGGCCGAGTACGTGGGTGGTGTGGTGATGATGCCGTGACGCAAGCAACAACAAGAACACATGCATCATGCGTGAAGGGCCAACTAGCAGCCCAGACGCAAGCTCCGACGGCGGCGGCGGCGTCGCGGATGGTGTTGCTCTCAAGCCGCCGCCTGGCTTGGTGGGCGCTTCTTTGGCGTCTGCATCGGCGGCTTTGGGATGGCTTTCCCACCCTTTTTCCTACAAGTGCCACTAGGAAGCAAATAAAAAGGAATATTGTAGGGGAACAAAAAAGACACCGAGAAAGAATGGCTTGGGCTTATTGTCCTTTGCTTCTGGACTAGCTTCTTCATGATGTCTCCATGCATCCTCCTATATCAAAACCTCCCAAGTCATATTGCCCAGGTACCTTTTTTTTCTTGTTGTCCCCCAAAACCTTTCGTAGTCACTGTTTTCTATGCCTGTTTTGTGTTCTGCTTCTAGTGCACGTACGTCATGTGCACGATCTACACCACATTTTCCAATTCTATTTTCATCCTATACCCCCGCTGGCGGTCCATCGGAAAGCCCAAGCTCACATAGGATGGGAAGCTAAAGCCTGTAACTATTATACTACAAGACTTGCATGCATTTGTTCTTATGGACCCGTTACTAACACCCCGGTATACAGACAGACAGCAGACAGGTGGAATTCTTTTATTTTCTGTTCCATGGCTAGTTGGTTATGCTAACTAGACTCTTGTTTCTTTCTCACTTGGGCCAGCCTTGGACAATAACAGCCGAAACACGCCTGTTGTCAGGGGATCTGCTTCAGGGATTTGGAGACGGAGCTACCAAGCCTAAACCTACATAGCTCAGCAGGTCTTACGTTTCTTCCATTCCATTTTACTCTTGTTGGCCAAGCTGGTCTTTTTTTGGTGCCAGATCCGTTTCATGTGCACGAAAGAAATAATAGGCAATGGGGAGCTGTGGCACAGTGGCCCAGGCTTAGAAAGCCAACTGGATGGAGGAGCCTTTGCTTCTGTCTCTACATACTCCTACTGACCAGCCTTGGGCTGATGCTGTCAGGGTTGCTTAGGCGGAGAAGTACAGCCGGGGGCAATCGGCCCCAAGTCGGTGCTGCATACACAAGGTCAGCCCTGCTGGACTCCTATTTTCTCCTGGCATTGGCCACTACATTCGCATTGTGAAGAGGAGAGGAAAATAGCAAAATATTATCAAAGAACAACACAATAATCAAGCTTCACTCAAGCACAGCGCCCTGGTGCCGCTGGGCTGAGAGACAGTGGACCAGTAGACGCAACGAGGAGTTGAAGTGGACAAAGTTTGAAGTTTGAAGTTTGAAGTCCGAAGTCTGAAGTTTGAGGCAACTAAGTGGTAGTTGACTAGTTACTTGTACTACTTGTAGTTATGTAGAATGTAATATAGGCAACTGCTTTCTCGAAGGCGGCACTCTTGCCCTAAATGGTGGCGCCTTCTCGTCTCGTCCGTGGTAGCTTCATAACCCGAAGCTCCTGCTGTTTTCTTTGAACCTTCCTTTTCCTTTCGCTCGCCGAGTCAACCTGTCATTTTCTTTCTTTTTGCTTTTTCTTTTCCTTTCTTTCTCTGCTTGCTTCATCATCATCGTCGATCTTCAAAGGCATCCCGCCATTGCCTGCTTTGTTTATGCCATTCATCGCCTTCGCCTTCTTTCAACCAACCTAAAACCTTTACAGCGTCTTTTTTTCTTTAGCCATTTAGGGTACCTCTTATATCGCTTGCCTTCTGCCCCTCAAATCCAGCGACTCTGTTTCTCGTTCATTGTCATCTCGCCCATCTTTAGCATAGCATTTCCATTCATACATTAAAGAGTTATCATACATCGCCATCTTCTGCTTGGTCATCTTGGTGCCGGACACCAGTAATCCCACCCGCCTCTCAACCATCCACACTCGGCCCCGAATTTCTGGCCTGGTGCTGGTGCAGACTCAGATCCTTTTCCTCACGACAAGTTCCTCGTCAAGTTCATCCAGCCAACCAAACGCAGGCGGAACCCAGCACCGTTTTATACTTTGTTCTGCTCTCCCACCCTTTTCTCGGCGAATTGGCACTACGACGACTCAGTTTTAGTGGGCTATTTGCCTTGTCTTCTCTCAACCTGACTTAACCCAATTTTCTTGCAGCATACCCACACCCCTCGGCGTTGGTGCCGGGAATTCTCCATTATTTTTATTGTCCAACTCAACTGTTTTTTTTTTCTTTTTGGGAACAAGAGACCTGGGAGGACAGTCAAAGGCACTAAGGCCAAGTCGATCTAGGGCCCCAGCCAACCCAAAGGAAGGTAAGAAAAAAAATACAGAAAAAAAGCCGGATTAAAAACTTTGCTTTTGCGTCAAGGGGCGAGCCTAGCCTAGCGTACATAGGCTATTTTGTGTGTTCTACTTAAAGCTCATCTCCCATCCAGAGCCCACTGAGCATTGCCTTTCTTTTTTTTTCTCAGTGTTACTGACTGACCACCAGACACCAGACCTGACCAGCTTCGCCATCTCTTAACCTTCGACAGCCGCTTCTGTCCTTCTAGGGCACCTGGCTACCGAGCGCTTTTGCTCACTGGCTTGCATCTTTCTTGCTCCCTTTTCAACTTTGGTTGATTCTCCTGCAAGTTGCGCACTTTTCCACTCGCCTGAAGAACTTCCTCTCGCTTATTACTATCACGAATTTCCTGCGTTATATATCTCCCGTTTCCTGTATGTGTGCTGTTCTGATTGAATTGCATTTCCCACACACTGCCACCCACAATTTGTCTTAATCCAGACAGCTTGTTACGTTCTTGACGTCAGAAGCTTTCTCTTACTGCTTTACCGGTTCCCGTGACAGCAGATTTTGAAAAGCAACAAACCACCATTTGGTCTGCCCGCTGCAACTATTGTGCTCACTGTACAAGACTTGACATTCTGCTTGATTTGCTGGAATAATCGAAAGATCACTTGAACTAATTGCTTAATAGTCAGTTTCACCCTCCGCTCGATCTCCTGTGACTTGTGGCTTCACACCTCATACATTAGCCAACGCACCTTCGGCTACACTCTTGGGGGTTTCTATTTTTTGTTTTGCGACTGTCAAGGCTCATCAGACCTTGATTATTTTATACCAGTCCATTCAGAATACCCACATTCAATCGCTTGTCCCTTGTACCTTACGGCTTAACGAATAAATCTTGCGACGAACCCCAGGCATTTGAAGCACGTCACAAATGCCTTCTACCATGTCCCCCAAGGACTCACCGCTTAGCTCTCGGGCGTCATCGATAAAAAGCATCGACCATCCCAAGAAGTCGCCCCACACTACGTCCCCCGACAATGGCCCCGAGGAACCCGTCAAGCCTGTCTCCGGCGGTATTAAACTCCTTTCTCGCATGTTCTCCGCTCGCGATAGTTCCACCCGCTCGCACAACGACAACGCGCGCCCTAGAGGCTCTAGTTTCACCACCTCGGCCGCATCTCAACCGACGTCAAATCCTTCCAGTGCGCCTCGCACCCCGAATACGCCTGTCGGTACGGGATCAATGGGCCCTCCTTCTCGCAAGAGCACACTGGAGATCAAGAAGAACATGCCCCGATTCTATCTCGACCCCGAGCCTGAAGCCCCTGGTCACAGCCATCATAGCCACCATCTGAAAAGCAGTGTAAGACAAGAAAAGCTGAGCAACATGTGGAAGAACTGGCTAGGAAAACACTATAACGATCACAACGGAAACAACAATAACAACAACGCCGACCTGTCTCTAATGTCTGGCTTTGCTGATATGAAACTCGAGAAGAAGAGCTCAAATGAGCGCAAAGCTATTCTCAATGGCACGCCTGCAACATTTGAGGAAAAGTATGGAAAGTGTCAGGAAGTCATCGGCAAAGGTGCTTTTGGAATCGTTCGCATTTCGCACAAGCGCATTGAGAATGGGTCGGAGCGATTATTCGCTGTTAAGGAATTTTGCAAACGCGAAGATGAGAGCGAGCGCAAATATTCCAAGCGGTTGACATCGGAGTTTTGCATTTCGTCGTCCCTTCACCATTCCAATGTAATCGACACCTTGGACTTGATAAAGGACGAACGTGGTGTTTACTGCGAAGTCATGGAGTTTTGTGCCGGCGGCGATTTGTATACTTTGATCCTAGCAGCTGGCAAGCTCGAGACCAAGGAAGCAGATTGTTTTTTCAAGCAGCTCATGCGTGGTGTCAACTATCTCCATGAGATGGGAGTCGCCCATCGCGATTTGAAGCCAGAGAATCTCCTACTCACTACCAGTGGAGCGCTCAAGATTACGGACTTTGGTAACGGCGAGTGTTTCCGGATGGCTTGGGAAACAGATGCTCACATGGTCTCTGGTCTTTGCGGCTCTGCCCCATATATTGCTCCTGAGGAATACGTCGAGAAGGAATTCGATGCCCGGGCTGTAGATGTTTGGGCTTGTGGTGTCATTTACATGGCCATGCGCACAGGTCGCCATCTTTGGCACATAGCGAAGAAGGACGATGATGAGTTTTACGCTCGTTACCTTGAGGGCCGCCGGGAAGAAGCGGGCTATGCCCCTATTGAGAGTCTCCATCGGGTAAGTGAAACTATAGGCTACCTCTTTGCCTGATATTGATCTAGAAGTACAGACTACTAACAAGCATCAAACCAACAGGCTCGGTGTAGAAATGTTGTTTATTCCATTCTTGATCCCAATCCTAAACGTCGCCTCACAGCCAGCCAGGTGATGAAGTCGGAATGGGGTCGTGAAATCAAGGTCTGCAAGGCCGGCGAAGAGGGCATTTAAGTCTCTCAACCAACCCAATAGTAATAGTTGGATCGTCATGCCACAATACATGAACTGACCACGATAATTACGTCACACATACACCTTCCGCTGAAGTCAACAACTTCCTCTACCGCCTAGTCAACTATCTGACAAGTCCCCAAGTCAGCCTCTTCATTTCTTGACCCTTTCTTTCCACTATTACCATTTCTTTCTGCATTACATGCGTATAGTCTTCATTTCTTTCCGCTGGACTTGACATCTGGCACTTTACCTCAATTACCCCTTTTCTTTCTCTTCTTGTCGGTATACTCTTCATTTCCTAAACTGCTAGGCATAGGACATAGCCTACAAATGCAATCATGATTCTGGAACGGTGCAGGATGGAGTCAATGGTTTCCTTTTTTTTATCTTTACTGTCGTTTCTACCTTGCGTGCTTTTGTTATTGCGAAACTATTTTTCATATCTCATATTCATGGGCGGTGCTCTTTTTTTTTCTGACAAGGTCAAGACGATTTTGATTTTACGTGTATGTAAGGAAGCAGTCAACTGACTATGGGCTTATGATGCGACGGTGGGGAGTAGCGGGAGTGTGAGCATCCGGAACTCATTCTTACCGAAGCAGCAGTTGGAGGAAGAAGTCAACGAGGTGTTACAGCTGCAAGTATGACGCGAATTTTGATTATAGTTGGCTATATTATACATAGCTAGTCGCTTGCAGAGCAGGGTGGGACAGCAACTATGATGTCATATCGCCGGACATGTCAAGTTATGTGTGATGGCAGATCCTTCAGTTAACTATAATGTTTCAGAACCATGGAATACAACAGAGATTCTGCGACTCGTTGGAATCTCAAGTTTGAGCATGCGGAACAAGTCAAGGGAAAGATGATACAATGAGGCTTTTGGGGCATGTGAGCCGGCCTAGAATTCAAGCCTAGTGTTATCAAGGCATTTGCGGAGAAGATGAGATGGCCATGAACTCTCTTTCATATAGCATCAATCAGGCCGACTTTAGGGATAAATGAAGAGTTGTAAGAGGTGGGAAGATGCAAACCACGCAAATCATTAAACTATTAGGACTTGTGTGTAGTTCCGAAGAGAATGCAGTTTACTTTATAAAAATCGTAGAATCAGACATTACAAATCTTTGATGACGATGGGTTCACACAAAGAGTTCAGCAAGCTAGGAGAGATGAAACAAAACCGCTGAGCACTCTTTGACATGAGGGGGTATAACACGGAACAGGCAAAGTGGTCAAGATGGAAGTGTAATGAGTGAATAGAATAAGTCTGACGAAAAATACATACGGCTAGAAGGAAAGAGAAAGCCCTGAGGTAGCAAAAAGAAACAACAAAGCCGAGAAACAAGACAACAGGATTAAGCCTATAAAAAGAAAAGGAGACACCGGGAAACTCAAATTGAAGCCAGACGAAAGAAAAAAAAAAGATATCATCGTACAAAGGTGGAAGAGGAATAGACAGGAGGGTATCCAAGAACAGAGGAAATGCGAGACAAATATGGCAACAGAGACATTCAGGATGCGAGAACAAGAGATGAGAAGAAAAAGAGAGAGATGACAAAGGCAGCACATGCATGGATCATGAGTGGAACAGATCCCATGCTCTGCTGCACAGTGTCAGGAACTCGTCCTTCTTGGCCCGCTGCGTCTCGGGGCTGTCCCGGCCATAGCCAAAGGGACCATGGCGCTGCGGCGCGGGGCCGTGACCCAACGGCGGCGACACGCCCTCCTCGTACTCTGCGCGACGGCGCTTGGACGCCGAATGCGGCGCGGCGCCAGCGTGGGCGGCCGCGGGCTGCGGCGACGGCGGAGTCGGCGGCTGGTGGCTGCCGTAGTGCACAATCTTGGGCAGCAGCTCGGGGCGGCCGGCAGCTAGCTCGGCCTGCGCCTCTTCGGCGCTCTTGTACTCGCGCATGCGCGCGCTGGGCATGCCGTTGGCCGCGTGCGGGTGGCCGGGCGACGGCAGCGGCTGGCCGGAGCGCAGCGGCGCGGCGTACATGGCGGAGTGGTGGTGGTGGGGGGGCTGCTGCTGCTGCGGTTGTGACTGCTGTGGGGCGTGCTTGGGGTCGGCGTGCGAGCCGCCGACCTTGCCGCCAAAGACGTCGCTGAGAGGCGGCAGACGGTTGTTGGTCTGGTTGGCGGGCACGTGGTGGATGTGTGAGGTGTTGCTAAGCTTGGTGGCGGGCTGGTTGGTGATGTGGCGGGTCAGCGGGTGGCCTCCGTGGCTCAGGCCGGTAAAGGTCTGGCCGAGCGGGGCGGACTGGATGACGCGCTCGTTCTGGAAGCCCTCGTGGGCGGGAGCCACGATGGACAGGCCGGGCGGGGCCTTGTTTCTGCGCGACATGCCGGGGGTCTTGGCGCTGAAGCCGCCCTCCTTGGCTGTGGCGATGCCGTTGGGCCCGCCGTCCTTGGCCGACTGCTGGAGTAACCGCGCCTCGATGATGGCGCGCTGCTGCTCACGCACCGTCATGCTCCGCTGCAGCTGCTCCTTCATGTTGGGGTCTTGGGTCACCAGGCCAGGCGACAGGCAGGCAATGCCGACTTCCTGGATGCCCAGACCGTCGCGGGCCGTGAGCGGAGGGCGCGACGTGGCAGCACCGGAGGGCGCGGACTTTGACAAGTCGAGCTTGCGCGGGCGGTGGCGCGCGGGAGGCATCTGGGGCGAGGTCGGCTCTTTCTTGACGGTGATGGAGGGGACGCGAGGACTGGATGGAGGCAAAGAGCTGCGAATTAGAAACGGCACGGCAATGGATACTCTACTCAGTCGAAAACTCACGTGTTGGACGGCGGCGACTTTCCAGCGGCCTGTTGGTTTCTCGGGCTACGGCTGCCGGTGCGGTGCGAGGCAGGACCGGCTTGTCTGCTGCTGGCGTTGGGTGTGCTGTAGGAGTAATTGCTGCGTGAGCCAGCCGGCGAGGTTGTCACGGGAGCACCAGAAGCGGTTGTCGTAGGAGCGGGAAAGTCGTGGGCGGGTTTGGGTGCGGATTTCGAGCCCGAGTTTGAGGATGAAGGAAATGAGGGCCGATCGTGCGGAGCCGGCGAGGGAGCCATTATGGCAGCACTCATGTTGTATTTTAGGAAGAAAAAAAAAGTAGAGAAGAAAAAATAGCGGGAAAAAAAAAAAGTCGAATTTCTTTTGGGTCTTCAGCAAAAAATGAAGGGCAAAAGAGCACGAACAGGAGAGCAAAAAGAAAAAAGAAAAAAAAGGAGATCCGGGGGTTTGTCAAATTCCAGAGGATTAAAAATAGACCCGAGGGAGAGGACAGCGAAAGGAACTAGGATGGTAAGAGTAGTTTCCTCACACAAAGGCTCAGGATGGGACGAGAGAATGAGACAAAGGGAAGGAGGCAGGAGCAAGGTCCAGCTCGGTGAGTGCAGTAGGCAATTACTGTATATAAGAAAAAAAAAAAAGAAAACAAAGATTAAACAAGCAATGGAAGAATGTGGCCGTGTCTCGTCTCGTCTGGTCGCAGCTTTCTCGTTTATTTGACTGTGTGCGCTGGGTGGTTAATGGAAAAGCTGCTGGGAGAAGGAAAAAAAGGAAGGACAAAAAAGAGAGAGGGCGAAAGCAGCGCAGGGGGTGTCGGATGGTGGAATAGCGGTAGCGGTAGCGGAGCAGGAGGCAAAGCCAGCGCAGCAAAGCAAAATCAAACTTTAAAAAAAAACAAGGAAAGAAGCGTCAGAGAGATGAGGTGAAGAAGAGGTAAAAGAACGAAAGAGCAAAAAAGAATGTCGGTCGAGGGAAACACGGTAATCTATAAGACGGAAGGAACTTGGTCGTCGACAACAGGCAATTGCTGCAGCAGGTGAATCGAAACGAGGCTAGTTCCTGGATTGGCCTGGCCCTGGCTCCTATCGTAACCCGACCTGAACCTGGAACCTGAAATGGAACTATAATGAAAGAAAGAAGCAGAAGCAGAGCAAAAAAAAAAGTGTCGCACTATCTTCCCTGTCCCAAAGGTCTCTGGCGTGTCTTCGCTTCTCGCTTTTTTCTTTACTTTCCTTTGCCGCAGCAAAAAATAGCAGTAAACTGAATTAAGAGTGTGGCGCGGATATGGACAAGGTTCAAGGCTTGCTGGAGAGGCAGAAACGCCGGCAGGTTCGAGATAAGATGACAACGAGAACAAAGGGCAGACGGAGCGTGTGTGAGAAACAGTGGAGAGGAGGGAGAGAGAAGAAGAGCAAAAAAATAAACAAAAAAGAGCGTGTGTGAGGTAAATATGCAACCCGTGCTGCGGTTCTGGAAGCGCCGAATAGGGTGGTGTGCTCTGGAGTCGTAGTCGCAATGTAATGTACGGCGATGAGACAAGCAAACACTGGAACCTCAAACGAATGTAGCAAGTAAAAAAGATGTGAGCGAGTGTATAAAAGTGGTGAGTGTGCAGTCGTCCAGGATCTCATTGTCTGGAGCAGCCCAGCTGAAGTTATACTCGGGCTCTGCACAGCAGCTTACTGCAGGCTTTTTGTCATGATCGTAGCTTTCCTTTTTTTTCCTTGATCATGGCCAAACTCTGCGACCGCCAGCTCCCAGCTTGTGGAGGATCAAAGCCTCGAGGGGGGTGGAAACATTGTAAAAGCTTGATAAATTCACAGAGAGGTCTGGCCCCAGGCCTGAGATCACAAAACTTGGGGGAAAAAGGAAGACCCCCCCTCCCCTCGTCTCCCCCTCTCTTCCCCCAAGATGAAGGAGGGGTCGCTATACTAACATACTAGCTAACAAAACAGGAAAGAAAAAAGAAAGAAAAAGAAAAGAGCAGTAAGCTGCTCAACACCCTGTCTTTGACTTGTTGTTTTGTGAGGAAAAACAAACACAAACTAGAGATAAGAACGGCAGAACGTGCATGGGCGCACAGCACAACCGACGGGTGCTCGCTCCAGCACAGCTCCCTCGTCGCAACAGCAGAGCTCTCAGGGAAACCGGGAAGTATGTGCTTGTCCATATGTAGCATGTGTGTAGGTACAAGGCCGGCGGAAACTATGCAGGTGGCACACTGACCTGTCCTTCTCTGCCGCGAACACTAGATGAATAGGCCAGGCAAATATTGGCTTCTCATACGGCCATCACTTGGCACTAGGAGACAAGAAGGGTGAACAGACAGGTCGTGCTGTTTTAACATATTACAAGGGGGAGCATGGCAGCAACTTGCTGGCTAGCCGGAGGACTTGCTGCTCGTTTAGCAGGGGTCTAGGAGGGGAGGGGAGGGGGCTCAGAACAGACGGGGCGTGCATGCATAGAGAGCGCGAGAGAGCACAATACTCGACCTGTTTCGTCCTCCAGGCGTCTGTCTTTGCTACAGCGGAGGCACATAGTATGCCGAGATACAAGTGCCCCCAAAAAGAATATGCTCCGCGTGTCAATTAGCATGGGCTGTGAAAAGACTGGACGAATGGAGCGCGCAGATGAAGCATTTCCAAGCGTGTCTTCAGGAAAAGCATTCGCATAGGGCTCGATAATATCGCTAGCCTATTCTATTACAGGCACAGGTCCAGGTGCTTAATATGTATGGATGGATGTATATAGTCTCAAGCTCCAGTGAAGATTGTTTTGCAGGATATGCGGTAATTTCATGAGTCTGCCTCTATATTTGGGTCCTACTCTTTGCCACTTTACCACCGCCGCGTCTGCTGGGCGCCCATTAACAAGTCAAGACGCGGTTGATACAGCAAATTGCGAGTATGCAGTGTGTGTGATATTATTCCACTCAGTATCCAGAGGTCTATTTTGCCTTGTTCATAGTGCCTCTTCTCATTAGACTCTGCAAAGATAATATACACACACAGACTACTTTGGAGACACGTTGAGAGTCGTTGTATAGCGAGCCAACTAGTTAAACAGTTTTCTCATGTCGTCTTCCCGGAACAACTTCGGGTCTATACCGCTCTCAATCTTGTCTTGTCTTGTCTTGTCTTGTCTTCCGTCAGGCAAGAGCCAAAAAAGATTCCAAGGATGCAACTGCCTCTTGTCTCTTGTCCGCCGAGTCCACATACTCCTGGCGTAACTGCTCGCGCCGCGCTTTCCCAAAGCACACGTCCCTTCCGCCCTCCTTCCCTGTTAGTTCTGGCTCCTTGTTTCTTTTTTTTTTTTTTTTAATTCTCTCTTTCTTTTTCTTGCTTCTCCCTTGAAACAAGTTTCCCAGACCCAGCCAACCTGCTCCACTTGCTCCTTGGCTTCACATGCTTGCACAATGCTGGACATGGTCTGCGGCCCACCCACCTAGTTGGGTTGGGTTGACAAGACATCTTGCTAGTGAAATATAGCAGTAGTTAACTAACTATGTACAGACAGGTTTCAACTCAACAGTCAGAGGAGGCTATTTTGAGCATCTGCCCCCGAGCGAATTTTATCGCCTAACGCAGTCCAGTCCATGGGCTGGGCTTGGGCTTGGGCTTGAGCCGGTTGCAGGAGGCCGATGCTACAGGCACTAACGGCCTAGGGGCACATGAGGCTGGCGCTGCTGCTATCGTGAACGTGGGCGCAGCGAGCGCCGAGCCGGACTCGATTCTGGCGGATCTAGGGTAGCGCTCTCTGTACGGGTGGTGATGCTGGAAAGGTACGCGTACATGGACATGGACGTCATGCATCTCGATAGAGGGCCGGCCGTAGGGTGACAGCGGACAGGAAGCTGCTCCCTGCATACAGGTTTTCGCCATACATGCGTATGCCAATTATGTCAGTACGCGTGAGGGCACGCGTGTCAACTAGTTCTCAGATGCCGGTCAACGTACATACAGCACCAGTGAGTGCATCAAACAACCAAAAGGCCGCCATGTCGCCACCACCACTTCTGACCGCCCGACTCCTCCCCTCCGCCCTTCTTGCTCCCTTCCCCCCCCCTTCTTTGCCGTGTTCCATGATGCTTCCAGAAGAAAACACCCGCCCAAGGTTCAAGGTTGGGTTGGCACGAGCCAAGTCTAACAAACACCGGGTCAGCATTCTCCATGTCTCCATGCCCCCATGCTGGAAATAAGCAAAGTATGTATATTTAGACAAGGCTGGTACATTCAGCGGCCGCACAGCACAGCACAGCACAACACAAGCATAGTCAAGCACAAGGAGGAGGAAGGGCTAGGGCCAGGTCTTGTCGGCAACATTGGACAAAACGGAGATCACAGCGTCCTGCTGGGTTTGTAGGTGACGAGCAGAACACCAAGAACACCAGGCACACGACCCGCCGTCAGTGTGCTCTGCAAGCTAGTTTCGGCTGGCATTGCCGCAGCGGCCAGCACATTGAATATCATTGTGTGTGTACAGACATACACATGTACATACTTGTTGCGTGGAAATTGGCAAGTTTGAAGTTTAACATTCAAGGGGGCGCTCTTCATCTGCTCTCGCCTCCTTCCTACGCTTGTCTCAGAGATCTGGAGACGATCGTTTCCTCTGGCCCATTTCATCCCGTCTTGTGGCATCCTGTCTTTCAGGTTCTTTATTTGTCCTGGTGTCTGTGGGTTGTAGCTAGATATATGCATGCCGCGGCAAGTTGGGTTGTGCCTGTTTAGGCGCAGTTGAGATTGAACATGCTGTTTTCAGGGCTTCTCACCCTGAAATATCCCAGATTAGCAGCATACAGACACAGGCATCACAAGGGAACACAGCCAAGCCAGGTTTGGCATCGCATGTGCAACATGACGCTGCCGACTTTCGGTGAGGCGCTGTGGCGGAGCCTTTGGCTGGGAGTTTTGTTTTTGTTGTTGCTGTTGTTTGTTTACTTTGGAGGGGTCCCGAGAGAAGAGCCTGGCAATGATGCTCACTATCTTGCTGGTAGCAGCAAAGTGTGCATGCACAACCATACAGTAGCCACCAATCAATCACTCCGTCCTCCCTCTCTCCCTCTGGCCGTTTCATGCTCTGTCAAACGACAAGGAAAAGTACGCCGTCACTCAACTTCTCTACTCTACTCTGCATGTGTGCTTCATCACCAAGCCGACAACTGGATCCAAATGCCGCTTCTCAAACAAGCGGTCTACGTGAAGCCTGATGTCCCGTTGCTGAGGCATTTCAACAAGAGGCACTCTTTACCAACAACACAAGGCCAGAATTTGGCTCGCTCTCCCGCACCGCAGCATGCTCTACCACGTTGTTTCATAACTGCATCCACTGCTACGGCGGCCAATCCGCTCCGCCGCTCGTTCAGCGTTGGCATGCGTCGCTTCATATAGGTGACCTTGTCATATCAGCGCTCATTGGTTCGTTCGATATTACTGGCTGTATCAGATGTCAGTTTTGCTGGTTCGTGATATGCACTTCTGATACAGGCTAGTCAAGTCCTGACAAGACAGAGTTTTCCATACATGTCGATCTCTGCAGCCATACACCAGAAGCAGAGCCCAAGGGAGAAAAGATGCCGGTTTTATGTGCGAATTTACCAGCCAATACGACCCCGGAAATGTACAGGTTTCTGCACTATGTAGTTAGCTAGTCAACTAGTGAAAGTAGTTGGTCATGCAACGACATGAAGTGTCCTACACATCTAACTAACCATATCTGTATACATACATGTCTGCATGTGTTTCCGCTGGCTTGCAAATTCACGTTGCACCCAGTCAAAGGCAGAGTCAGAGTCAGACCAACTACCATCTCCCAAAGAGGAGAGAAAAATGGCTTTGGAGCTCTCGACCAACCTGAAACGGGAGCCAGCCCCCTTTGACAGGGGTTCTGCCATCTTGTCGCCTCGTGTCCTGTCCTCATGGACCGCTTCTCGCTCTCTAGCTTTGACACCTAAGCAAGCAGAACCCAATGACGCACTCCCCTGCCCTCACTGCCATGAAAAAAAGCTTTCTGCGCGAGACACAAGTGTAAAGAGAGGGAAAAAGGAAGCATCACGCCAGCCAGATGGTGACGATGGCGCACATGTTAAGACGATATCACGCTGTGGTCTACTCCAAGGACCCAGGCTGCTAGTCTCTTCAGCAATAGATACTACAAGTCCAGTGAGCAAATTTCACCTGCTTCTAAGTCTCTCCTTCACCTTCATCGTATATCCACACATATGTAGGTGTGCTTGAGCCTGTATCTGGATAGACTTTGATACAACGACGGACAGCCAGACACTCTCTACACACATGCTTGAGTCTCAAAATACGGCCCCAGCACTATAGCAACTAAGCTTGTTTTGTTTCGCCGCACGTTGTTGATGTTGGTGTTCGACTAGCGGTGCAGCTTAATATTCTTTATTTGCACCTACACCTAACTACATACATACATACTTGTGTACAATCTGCCTCCGCCGCCTCCGCCCAACATTCCTGCTACATTTCCCGCTGCGTCTTGGATCTGGTGGGTGCCCTTGTTTGACTTCTGAAAGGACCAGAGTAGCCGGCCCATCACCAGCTGGGCTGGGCTGTCTGGCAAGGCCCTGTAACCCTCTTGTTTGATCCTGGACCCTTCTGCTCATATTTCGCCTGGGTCCCATGTTACAAGTGAAGCCAGGCACACTGCGGATCGTCGTCTATTCTCACAGCCTTTCCCTTCATTTGAATCCGTTGCATTTCTGAAGCCGGTCCGGAATTTGCCCAGACACTCACTAATTTAGTTGTAGAATCAATATAGTTATGTATAGATATAGTTACACGTGTGGTTCTTGTTTTCCCGTAGACCCTAACGAATTCACCGTATTTTTTTCTTCCTTTTGTTTTTTTTTCCATCATCCACTTAAAACCCAACCCTCGCCTAGGAGCTATGTATTGCTTAATTGAAGACCTGGTTCTATCAGCCTTACCTGTAGTGAGGGAACTCGTCTACCGAGTCCCTCTCTTTGCCGATCATCATCAAAGGCCAGTTCTCGGCCTCACATCCTGGACGCCGAAAAGAAGAAAGGGAAACAGGCACCAACTTGACCCCCAACCTTCACCATCTCAACAAACTTGATATCGTGTGCGGATTGTAACACACACCCGAAGCTTGCCCTTCTGCTTTTGTCCTATGCTCCGAACTGTCTCGTCTCCTCCTTTGGCTACGCCTTGATAAAGACCAAACGCCAAAGCTTGCCTATCCACCCAAGAAGCCTAAAGCTCAAGGCAGCCCAAAAATACATGGCCCTGGCTCAGAAGCCTGGAAGCGAGAGAACTCGAGAGCAACTCGTGCAGGCCAATCACACTCCAGTTTTCTCCCCAACAAGGAAAAGGAAAAAAAAAAGAGAAAAAAAAAACCTTCGGGAGGGGGACCGTGATCTCTCCGAGGGTTTCACTCCGTCATGTGCTGAGAGTGGCTCCCTCACCTGAAAGCCATATTGGCTGGGGATGGACATACGAAGTCTGGATTCCCAATGCGTCGTTTTTGCGCCCTTGAGCAATGTGCCTGTGCCTGTGCCATATGCTGGCCTGGTTGTCAATATCCGCCTGTAGAAGACAAGAAAAAAGACCAAGGTAAATCTTCAGGCGGCCCATGAAGCATATGGCGATAGCCTGCAGCTAACTACACATTGCCTACAATTATGCTTGTACCACGTCCGGGATGTCTTTGTTTTCTCTGCCAGCTCTGGGTCGGTCCCTGGCTAGCTCAGTTCCAAGCACTGGGCATGGCAAAATTAGATTAACTACACAGACTCTCCAGCTATACTTTGCATGCATATGTGCGCATGTTCTTGGGGTCTCGATCGCGTGCAGGAACGACCTCGTAACTGTTCCTGTCCTTCATGTTCTTATCCGCTGTCAACTCACGGCTGAGCGCAACAGACCCAATCCTTTCAGCCTGAGAAACGTCTGCATTGTTTGGTGAGCTATCTCAGCTGGCCAATACGGCATGATTGTTGTATTATTAGAACCATGGATATAGTACCATGTAGTTTGTTGGTTATAGACACATGTGCTCCAAGGCTTTGGACGACGGTGAATTCTCCGCCTACAAGCCATTATTGACTGAGAATTGTCACATTGCCATGGAAGGGTACCGCCTGAGTCTCCGGACTGATACCAAGACACGTTGGAGTTGCAAACTGGATGCCCACGCGGGTCTTCCCAGGACTAGAATCAAGGTGAAAAAAAAACCATCAGACATCAACTACTATGTGGTATCATTGCACATGCCAGTGCGCCATTCCCTCTTCTATTCCGTCTTCTTTCGCTTGTCTTGTCTCTCCCCTTTCCTCTCTCTTGTACCTGTATTCCTCTGCTGTAGCTTAGATAGCTGTAAATGTATTAGGTCATGTCATTTAGTTTGTGGTTTGTTATTCGTGGCTTGTCTGCAATTTTTTGAGAGAGGCGGCCTTCGTTCCTGCGCATGGCCGCTGATGCTGTTTCCCGTATTGACCAGCAATGTGCATAGGCATAAAGCACGAACTATCTATCTCTGCATATGCACACACAAGCACACATGTATAGTTATACACACGGGTGGTAGGTATCATGTACGCTCCATGCATATCACTGTCCCGCAATCTCAGGTGGTTCAAGTATGCGTGCATATACAAGTACTTACACAACTGCATATGCACATCCCTTTCGTATGAAGAGGGAGTTGAGATAAAATTTCTCTCCAAGCCCAGTCTCTGATGTGCAACATCGATGCTGTGCCATGCAGCATCAAATATCACGTAAGTACTGTGTCTGTCAGTATACACCATCTGCTGCCAGCCTGTGTTTACCAACGGGTCTCTAGGGAAGGAATATGCAAGGGCTGAATTGTTGATTGGAAGAGAAGCATCCCAAGAGCTTCCTGAAATCTCCTGTCTTCTCTGTGCTTATGCCGCATGTGTCTTTTTTTCTTTGTTTTTTTGCTCTTGTCTCACCTCAAGATCGTCATCAGCGAATCTATATTCACAACTTGAGTCATGTCAAGGCCACTGGCTCACAAGTGTCACTCTTGAACTCAACATTGGACATGTGTCAGATTCCTGAAGATGGACTGACATAGGCAGTATCAGGGAACATTGAAGGCATCCAAAATCACGACGTCTTGAGGGGGTAGTTTAATGTGTTTCTGGTGTAGACATACATATGCACGTACGACAGGTTGATTTGTTTACCTGACTGTGGAGATGGAGAGCAAGCAAGAAAAAAATTCAGAATGTTGTTCTACTTGGAGGAAAAGCTAGCTAGTTGCCTGACATTGTTATCAAGTTTGGCCAGAGAATATCTTGATATGGTGGCTCAGGCTAGTTGTTGTACAAACTTGGTACTACAAGTAGTTGGTTAGGCCACAAGGGTTCATCATAATAGGGTTAAACAGCATGTGAGTGCGCTTTTACAAGTCGTCAGCTGGCGGCAGCTGCAGTGTTATCGGAATGACGGCACTTTATCAAAACTTTTTTTTTTTGGGAATCATTCCCATCGCGAAGTTCAAGTGTTAGAGTCGTAGCCATTGAACCCCGCCACTATCTTTTGACCAATCAACCTACATTTACCGTGAAGCCCCCTTTTCTACTTTTCCCCCTTTACTCTATAATTCTACATCATTAGGCTTTTAAACCGCCAAAATGTCCACCACCGACGAACGCTTGCAGTCTGAGGATGTCAGCATGGAGGATGCTCCTCCTGCTGCCGATGTTGCGGCTGAGGAGACCGAAGAGCCTGAAGAGGAGCTTCCCCAGAGAGTCAGAATTGTGAGTTGAGAAGCTACTGTACGAAAGTGCAATCTAGGGCTTGTGCTGTCACTAACAAAGAACCAAACAGCTGCCTGGCTCAGACGACCGTGCTGCGTCGTTCGAGTTCCTGGAAGAAGGCCACACTTTGGGAAATGCTCTGCGCTGGGTTATCATGAAGAAGTGAGTAGAGTGGATGGAAATCAGCGAACACAGCAAACCACAGACACTAATACCAGTATCCTTAGCCCTGACGTCGAGTTTTGCGCCTACGCCATTCCCCATCCCTCCGAAGCTAAGATGAACATCAGAATTCAGACCTACGGTACGTTCACGGCGCCTCTGACCCGGGACTTCCTACTCGTGATGTTACATGTACTAACTGCTGAGAACAGATGGCCTTGCCGTCAACGCCCTGCGCAAGGGCCTCAGCGATCTGGCGGAGATGTGCGACGTCATGGCAGACAAGTTCACCAGTTCTGTCGAGGGCACCAGAGAGTGAAGAAAAGAAGCGACGACTGTTGCGCCGCCATACCGCGGGCGCTATTTCCACGAGATACCAACACACGACACATATTCCCCCCAAAAAACACCAACAAGCGAGGCGTGCATTTTCTTTTCCGGCAAAGGGCAAGGAGGGAGAAAGAAGAGGGACGTACAAGCTGTAGAGACCGCTTTTGCTTTTTATCAGAAAGTCACCACCATAGAGGCGATGACTTGGGGGCGTTTGAGCTTTCTTACATCATACAGGGTTATTGATTCACATTCCGAGGCCCTTTTTTCTTTTTGTTCTTCATATTTTGTTCCTTAATTTACTATAGTTGATAGGACAACAAAAACTTTCATACAACAGTCGCCAGGACATCGAACTGTGGCAGCTGCTACTGTAGCTATGATATATCTTTACAAGCTCCGCTGGTAGGGCTTGGTTTCAAAACGGTGCAAGATGCAGATGGTGGTGGACTGGTACCCATGTGTTTAGTTGCGACCCTGTATACACTAGGTTAGTACATACATAATAGATCGTTGTTCAGTTATACAGAGAACATACCTCTAGGAAGCCCGAAATGAAGTTGGAGGGCAGGCGGTCATGAGCGCGCCAGTTTTCATCCTTGAAGTAGGACATGACATGGGGAGTCTGTTTCCAGAAGTTCATGGTTTCCTAAGAACGCTTCAAGTTAGAGAAGAGTCTTGTGGAATAGACATAGAGTATGTCTAGCTTGAACTTCCAGCGAATGTTCCCATCTTCAAACAATTGCCTCCCCTCCAAAAAAGCCGTCTTCGTCAAACGCCATCATGGAGATTATAGTATTACCTGGTACTCGGCGTTGTTCTTGGTGAGCAAAACATCGACATGGTTAATCTTGTTGATGAAGCGGTTCTTCTCAAACTCCTCGCGAATGCGCGTGCGAATGGCGGGCACAGGCTTGGGGACGTTGTACATGGACTGGATGGTCGGGGCCTAGAATGAGAGGTCGTTGTTAGCAGCGTCTCCGAAGGTGTTTACTCCATGATCACCCGGGTCGTAAAGACCAATTGCAGCGCTATATTATGATATTCGGGCCCAAGATGCGTAAAACAAAGCCCAGTTCTGCGGATAGAGCAAGCAAGACGGCCCTGGTAGTCCACGCGCCACACTCCACACCCCCACTAGCGGAACGGAGTAGGCTTGAGCCCGAGTCCCAGAGCTGAATATATCCAAACGTACCGCACGCATCCAATTGCGGTAGGCGTGAATCACACGCAGTTTCGCATCGGACCAGTTCACGGCTATCATCGAGGTACCTGTTAGTAAATACACACATTGTCATTGGTCGAGGCTTGCTTGCCCAGAGAAGAACACAAGGTAAGAAAAAAACTCACACTGGCGAACCCGCACGGCTAACTCGGTGGGAAGGACGGCCATTGTGCGCAATTGTACAGTCTCGGGAGGCCGTCGGGGTAAGAGGAAAAATCAGAGAGGTTGGATCGGTGGCGGTACTGGTCTTGATCAATTCCAGGCTTCACGTTCTAGTATCTCGTTGTCGTGAGTTTCCCATCATGAATGGGACCCACCACAGCTCTGAACTCTGGCACGTGACAAACATCCATGTGCTAGGCTCAAGGCTGACAATTTTGTTGTGCAACATAGCCCCATTTTTACTTTTTGGGCAAGCCTTCAGCCTTGTGATCAATACAGACCTCACGCAAGGTTGCTGCTTGCCGACTCTCATCTTTAATACGACCACCGTTTTATTCCAGCTTTCTTTTTTTTTGGTGATATTAGCCAAGACCGAAAAAAATGCCTCCCATCCGATCCAATAAGCGAAAGGCACCTCCGGATGGCTTCAACGACATCGAAAGCGACCTTCTCATCTTCCAGAACAAGATGAAAGATGCGCAAAACAAGCCTCCCTCGACCGGCCCAAAACACCAAGCACAGTGGGAAATTTTCCAGATTTCGCATCAGCGGAGCCGCTATATCTATGACTTGTACTACGAAAAGGAGGCCATCAGCAAGAAGCTGTATGAGTGGTTATTAAAGAACGGCTATGCCGATGCGATGCTGATCGCAAAGTGGAAGAAGCAGGGCTACGAGAAGGTGAGTTTGAAACGAACTAGGTTCCCAGATTAATAGTCTAGTTCTGACTTCTTTTGCTCCACCCCCTCCCTTTTAGCTCTGTTGCTTGCGATGCGTCCAGACGAAAGAAACCAACTTCAGCTCAACATGCATTTGCCGAGTGCCTCGCGCGCAGCTCAAGGAAGACCAGGAGGTCCAGTGTGTTAGCTGCGGGTGCCATGGCTGTGCCTCGAGTGATTAATCCGACCCTTTCGCTCGCTATAAGATACTGTATCGTGACGATGATCGGCCCATCGTTGTGAGACAACCACGACACCTTAGATTGCCGGAGTGCTTTTCTTTTTTCGAGATACCACCATGGGGATGATTTTGAGACACGACATGAGCCAAAGGGCAGGAGAGAAGACATGACAATCAAGATATAAATTATCGGCGCACCGGGAAAAGTAAGCCGGCACTGGACTGGAGCCTTTGGAGTTGGGAATATTTGCTTGGGATTTATAATTATGTATATTTTGTTCAAATTAGTCATGACTTGTTTCTATATGCCGTTGATGTATGTAAAATGGGTATTGTGGATGAATAAAATCAAATCGAGTCGTAAAAACATGGTCAAATCAGGTTGAATTGTAGATACACCGGGAAGATACCTTGGGAATCTTATGTTCTGGAGAAGCCAGCGCGGATGCCTCTGCCGAACCGGATGCCTCGCGGCACAAACTTGAGCTCCGACAAGGCATCTGTCAAATCTTCCATTTCAGTATCGGGAGTCTGTGGAGGGCTTTGGGGCATTCCATCCGTAGTCGGCACGTTGGTGCTTTTGGAAATCGAGGGCGCATCTTGCCGTGGCTGCCCAGCTCCTAGCTTTCCGGGTGAAGGGAGGGCAGCCTGATCGAAGCGTGAGCCCGGGTCCGCAACTGAGGTCTTGGCGGTTGCTGTGTTACCAAGAGACGACCTCCGGCGGCCGTGGCCACCTTCGTGAAGAAGGGAACTGCGGCCGTCAATCCCGTCCCGAGTGACAGCGAAAAAAAAGTTCTTGGGGTAGAGATGCTTATCGATGAGATGCATTCGGCGTTTCTGCGGCGTGGAGCATTTGCGCTCACAGGACTCTACAAAGCAAGAAAACTATGGCGAGTGTTAGCATTCCGGTCATTGCAAGAGCTTGGGAGGTACTTGCAGTTTTTTCGCCCCTTTCTCTCTTCAGGGCGACAAAAGAGTCGTGGCACTCCTCGATGTGGACGCTGAGAAGATGCTCCGAGGGTAAGTTTCTGTGGCACTCATGACACCTGTAGGAGTGGTCCCTTGCGTAGTGGGCTTCGTAGTCGTGATAGCTTCTAAAGGACACAGGGTCCTTGTGCGGAGGGAGGGAGCATCTCATGTTGCAAGCCGCAGAGCTGTCGGATTCGGTGTCTCCTACGGAGCGGTCTATCTGGGCAGCCTTGGATACGGGGTGTAGGACGGCTACGACGTCCCGATCAGAGTTTCGGCAGGCTTCTTCAGGCTCGCGGGCGCGCTTCATTTTTGGGGTTTGTTTAAGCTTGTGTTTTCCTCCTTGCGTTTTATGTGGCAGATATGGTGGTAGTGAAGTGGTGTCTCTATGGAAGGACGAGCGGGGTGAGGTGTATACCTGCAATATTGAAGGAGAATAAGCGTGAGGGTTTGCCCGTAAAGCAGGCGTCGAATCGAAGCGGGCTTATGGCGTGATAGTGCAAAAGAAAACGACACAGAAGAAGACAGAAAAGCCAATGGTGATGATGCTGACTCGGCGCGCTTGACATCAGGCTCGGATGAAGCAGGAGAAACTTGTACAAATCCAATCCATCTCGCTGAGGCCGGAGCAAGACGGCCGGCCTTGTCGTTTGCTGTTTGCTGGCTTGCCAACACTTGCGGAAGGAGCGCAAGACCCCACTCCACTCCACTGCCAGTGCACGGACCAAAGCTTAAAATCAAGCAAGGCCCCACTGCTGAGTAGCAGGCCTAGCCGGGGATTAGCCGGGCCTGCGTGCTGGTGCTGGGACCACGTGAGGGGCAGCAAACCTGTGGAATCTGGAATTTGCAGCACAGCACAGCACATCTGAAGTTTCCTGGCAGAAGAAATTCCTGGGAGGAATCTTGACTGCAACGCATCGTCCATCAAGCCGGTGCCGGTTTTTTTCTGCACAGCTTTTTTTGTCCCTGCTCACGGCCACCTCGACATTTTATCATTGGCCCAGCCTATCGCAGAGCCTGCTTGGGGTTGCGCGACCGGCGTTAACCCACAAAAAAAGCGAGAGCCTCGTTACTGGCGTGCTGCTTATTTTTTTTTCTTGCCTGGCGCATTTCAATCGCAGCCTGCACCCACTCCCGCTTTTGCTTTGCCGACGTGACGCGTTCTCCGAGCCTGCGCTCTAGCGTCTCTCCGTTTTCGTCTTCGCGCGCCCGTATCCCGCTCCCAGCTCCCCGGCCTTGGGCCCCGACTCCAGCTCTCTCCCCCGCTGCAACAGCCCTATGCCGCTTAGCCCCGGACATCTTCATGCCCCGGCCCGTTGCCAACCGCTCTCCCAACAACAGTGCTGAGACCGGCCTATGCATCGCCGTGCCAGCTAGAGCTCTCTGAGATCAACACCTTCTATTTGGCAAGCCAGGCTGGCGGAAGATTATGGATTCTCGACGCCTCTGCTTATGCTGCCTTGACGTTTTCCAGAACGACGACTACTGATTGCATTACATCACCACTGCCTCACTATCAGGCGGCTTGCCGCTTTTGTCGTTCTTGTCCATTTAATGACGTTACCTTACTGAAGAACCACCATTCCATTCTTGGACTCCTTTGGGCATATTGATATAAATACCCAAACTCCTCCCCCCAACTCGCCCATCTCTCTGACCAGATTCTTTCGCCGCTCTGTTCTCAGCTTCGCACCATCCAAGATGTCTACCGCCGCTGAAAACGCTGAGGTGGAACTCGCCTGGAAGTAAGTATCGCTGCTTTGCTACTCTGCCGTCAAGCTACCACAGGGCTGACCGCGCGCTGTATAGGGAGGCTTGCAAGCTCCGCAAGAGCCTGGTTAAGCATATCGACCGCCTGATCGAGTCTAACGCTACGGCAAACGACAAGAAGACTTTCGACAAGGTTGAAGATTATGTTGCCAAGTAAGGATTCCACCACGCCACAATTCTGTAGCCGGCCGCTAACAGTCTGCAGGTTTCGCTTGTCGTGCATGCAGATTATCTTTGCCGACTTCGTTTTCGCGACAGAAAACCACGTCCAGCGTGATTTATGGGAGACTCAGCTGCATGTAAGCAAACTTTATCGTGCTGTGATCCGCGACTCACGAGGCCAGCATGTCGCCTTGCGCAGAATCGAAAAGCGCTACGCCAGCTTCCTGAATCTTTGCCATCTCTTTTACGAAGGCTACGTTCAGAGACTAGCAACTGCCTACGAGCTTCCTGTTCTGGTCGGCATTGCCCGTCGCCTTAACCCCAACCCCAACGACAAGAGCCTGAGAAACGCCACCCAACCCAGCGATCTCCCCAAGGAGTTGCTTGAAATGGTCACCGCTGCTTGTCACGATGCTCTGATTGCTCTTGGTGACTTGGCAAGATACCATCTCAAGCTCAAGGGTAAAATGAACCTCTACGATTCTGCTGTATTGTACTACAACCTGGCCAATGATCTCAACCCTTCGATTGCCCATGGCCACCACGGCGTTGGGCTTGCAAGTGTTGAAGTCAGCAAGCATTTCCTCGTGGTATACCACATGTACCGCGCTGTTGTTGCTTACAAGCCACACCCAAACGCCATGAACAATCTGGCTACTGAATTTTCTCATCTCAGAGACCCTAATGCTTCTTTGGCTACCAAAGACCCCTCCCCGCAGCAAGTTCTTGAAATTATCTTTGTGCGTCTCCACGCCTACTTTTTCACTGGAAACGAAATGCCCAAACGTGATGAACTTGAACAGGCCTTTTTCAGACGTCTGGAGGAGGTGCTAGCTAATATCAAGCCCGAAGACTTTATGGACATTTTCCGCATGGCCCTCGTCAACATCAGCGCGTGTGTTGTTGCCAAAGAAAGGCGTAAGTTTGACCTTGCATTTCCCTTGCCAAGTCTATTACTGACGTCACTCTAGTTTCCGAGCCCAAGGCGAAGCCTCTGTTCTACCAATATGTTTTCGCCTTCAATCTGCGCTTCGCTGGTCATTTTGCTTGGATTTTCACTCGTCGTATGTATGAAATCTACGGCCTTGGAACTGACTCTAGCAATGAGAAACTGCAGCTGGGCGTGTCCAACGACTCTGAACAAGTCTTTGTCCTTGACCCCATTGCCGATGTGAGCCTGCGCATTCTGAGATTGTACAGCGCATGGTTGCTCTCCAACCACTGTGACATTGTTTCTCGTATCAACATCTGCGAACAAGCCATCACCACCTTTGTTTGCCAAATGGCAAGAGGTCTGACTACCTTGACGTTTTTCTTCCAAAGTCATCTCGAGCATGCTGCTACTGCTCGTGGTGGACGTCTCCCTGTCAGCAAATACCTCATGGAGGAGGACAACGATCTTGTACAGTGCCCGGCCATGGGTGCACAGGCCATTGCCAGCCTTCTCAACGGCTCTGATACCCAAAAGCCGCGTCAGACTTTTGCTGATGCTCGCAAGAGGCGCGAAAGCCTCTGGGCTGAGACTATTTCCAGGGTCGCCGATATACTGTCCTCGTCTCAGAAGTATACGACAGACGTTGCTTTTCCACTGACTTATGCTGTCCTTCCTGGACGAAAGCTAGCGTATGCCGTTGATGACAAAATTCTCACTCAGGCAAAGGAGTTTGATCTTGGAGATGGCCCCAGCTCCAAATTCCCTGTTTGTGTCTCGGCCATTGAAAAGTTGGCTGCCCCCCAGCCTAGTACCACAGACAAGAAGGCTCAAGATGTGAAAGAACAGACCGCTCAACAAGTTCATGTTGAAAAGCCTGCTGAACTTGCTCCTCCTCCAGCAGTTGCCAAGACAGTTGTTACTCCCAAGGAGATGGATATCCCTGTGCGAAAGGCATCTCTGTCCAAGATCACAAACATGTCCATAGAGAAGAAAGCTCCTTCCAAAGAGCCTCCTTCCCTCACCATCCGAACTCAAGATGTACAGTCAGTCTCCAAGCCTCTGACTGCTAGGGAAATGTCTCTTTCTCCTGTCCTGGCTCCATCGGCTTCTGCGATTACCCCTTCGCACAACCACATGTTGGATGAGGTCTCCCAGATGCACAGCTCGAGCCCCTTGGATGGCTCCCGCAAAATCCCAGCCCTCGACTGGAGCTCTGTGTACACTCCCAAGCCAGCCGGTGGTGCGTGGAAGCAGTTGACTGCTGACCAATACTACAGCGGTCCTCTGCGCAGAAGCAGCCAGATGGGTAGTGGATCAGCTGCTGCTTCTCCCCTGATTGACATGCAGAGAGTGTCTACTCCCGGTCAGAACCCAGAGCACCGCCAGCAGCTACTGAACGCCCTGCTTGACGGATCCACATCTGGCCTTACCCCGGCCGCCTCGCCGCACATGGCATCTGCCTACCTCAAAAGCGTCACGCCCTTCCAGCAGGCCCATCAGCCGATGGAGCCTCCGCCGGGCTTCGGAAACATTTCCAGCTCCGCGTCGCTCTTCCACTCGGACAGTGTCTTCCAGGGCACGCCTCAGCAACTCCAGCCACGAAACATGGTCATGGCTTCTCCTATCAATATGATGCCCGCCCCTGCCGAGACGTACAAGCACCGGGCGCAGATGCTAGCCCAAGCACAACAGGACTATCAGGCGGGTCTTGGAGGCCCCACGACCGGCGCTACTAACCCGCCTCCTGGCTTCTCCCGCAGCTCCTACAACCCACGTTGATCAGACTTTTGTTTACGAGATTTTCTCTCCGTCTTCTATCACATCGGACGCGTGCATTTTTTGAACTTTCTGTTCTGTTCTTCGCCTCAAGCACTTTTCTCCGGGACCTTCATCCTGCTCTTCGACATGCCTGCCAAGGATACACCATGTGGTAGCTGAAATGGCCCAGAGGACAACACGAGTTTCGTCTTGCCCAAAAGACTCGACGGAGTTGGGTGGGTCAAACGATAGCTCTGCCGTCCCCTCTCAAGACACGCTCGGTAGTGCCCGCCCGTCAACGCACGCCAAGCACCCTCGACTGTTCTCCAAATACATGCTATTTTCTCGCTCACTACCAAACTGCGTGTGCCCTTCGGTAGTTGATAGGGCGAAGCGGAGTTACAGGCATGTCAAGAGCGGCAAAGGGACTCAAGGTTGGCTGCTCCGCCCTGGCTCTCTTCTCTTTTTTTTTTGGGGGTGGGGATATACGACTAGTGTTTTTGTGTGTTTGTCCTTTTTTTTCTTCTTCTTCTTCATTGCCTGTTTTGTCTCTTGTCACAGTTCATTTGGGAAAAAGAAAAAAAAAAGGTTTGGAGAGGGGGAGAATGTAGTGTTTTGTCAAGTTAACGATCCCCTGTTTATAAGACGATAAGGACCAACCAACTACACCACTCATTTGTTTTCTTCCTGTGAAAATTCGGAACTTGGAAAATGTATTGAGTTTTTTTTTAGTCTGCAAAAACAATAAATAAAAGCCAAAAAAAAATTTGGGTGAAAAAAATCATAAACAGTATTCGAGCATGTTGCTGTAGTTGTTGTTGAAACCGGTTTGATGCTCCTTTCCGTGCTCACCAACCTTCCGTTAAATGTCGTCATCAGAATAAACCCAGTGCCCGAAACCCTACAACGCCGAAATAATATGGAATAAGAAAGAAAAGAATCTCCCGTATGTGTTTTTTTTAAAAGTGACTTATATGGGAGAAGATGAAGAGGGGATGGCGAAAAAAAAGTCACTCTTGGTATCATGTTGAGATATGACGTCGAGGGAAAAAATCAAAAAAGAAAAAAAAGGCGCCGATACTTTTTTGAGGATCTACCGTTTAAGCGGAGTAGGTCTTCTTCTCGGCAGGGAAGCTATAAATGACGCTGTTAGTACACGATGCTGGATGCAGATGTAGATAAAGAACGACACGTGAAATGTGTCATGGGAGCACTTACGAAGGACCCAGCTCTTGGATGCTCAGGCGAGCGAGCCACTGGCCCATGTCGACGTTGGTGGCCAGGTCCTTGCCCTGGACCAGACCAGCAACGAAGCCACCAGCGAAGGCATCACCGGCACCGTTGGTGTCGTTGATCTTCTCGGGCTCGATGGAGTGGACGGGGAACTCCTTGACCTCGTCCTCACCCTGGATGGCGACCAGGGTAGGCTCAGTGCCCTGGGTGATGACAACGGTACGCTTGCGCTGGGTGTTGACCTTGGTGGAGTTGGCAACGGCCTTGGCAATCTCAGCACGCGACTTGCCCTCCATGCCGTGCGAGGCACCGTAGGACTCGATCTCGGTCTCATTGCAGATCAGGTAGTCGACGTAGGGCATGGTCTTGTCCACAGGCTCAGCGAAGAACTGAGGGATGAAGGGGGCAGCCAGGTTCAGGGTGAAAGTTTTGTTGGTGGCAGCGGCGTGCTGGCCCAGCTCCAGGATGGCGGGAGGGCAGACGGTGAAGTGGTAGCCACCAATGTAGAAGAACTCAGCGTTCTCAGCCAGAGTCCAGATCTCGGGGCGCTTGAGGTGAGACAGCTCGTAGTGGTTGGCGGCGTTCAGGGCAGTGCACAGCGAGCGGTTGTGGCCAGTGATGACGACACCGCAGCGGCCAGTGGGCTCCTTGGCGTCAACGCGGTACTCAGTGCGCAGACCGGCAGCCTTGGTGGCGTCGCGGAGGATGGAGGCGTACTTGTCGTCGCCGGCACCACCCAGGTAGACAACGCTGTTGGGGGGCAGGATGTACTGGGCACCACGGGCAGTGTTCTGGGCGGCACCACCGGCAATCAGCTTGGCGTCGTAGTTGTTGAGCAGGTCATCGTACAGGCCCATGTGCTTCTCCTCAGCCAGGATAGCATCATTGGCCTTCAGGTCGTACTTGGCCAACAGTTCCTCGTTGCCGACGGCCTGGATGTCTGCGCGGAGCGTGTTAGAAGCAATGCCGGGGATCACATGGGACCACATGCAGGGAAACAGTAGGACTTACCCAGGAGGGGGTTTCCGAGAACCAGAAGAGGGAATTCCTTGGGAGCAGACATTGTGGAGGTTATGGAATAAGCGATTATGCGCAAGATGAACGAATTGGTGAGCAATTGGGTTGAGGAGAGAGAAAAGAAAAGAAGGAGGATGGAAAAAAGAGAGATAGAAAATGCATTTTATTTTCTTGGTGGGGTTGAGTGCAGCATCCAATTGCAATTGCCGTGCTGCAAGTCATTAGCGGGGTTAATCCCGCAGAGCCTGCGGATTCCGGCGAGACGCAGAGCTTGATGATAGTGACCAACAATTGATTGTCAATGATGGAAAAACTAAAGTACCTTAATTGAATAACTGTAGTTTCGTATTTTCGTAAGTTGACCTGGAAGACTTCTTGTGTTCAGTGCATTTATTAGTTGTGGTAATTGCAGAGAAGATGAACGTCGAACATTAGGGTTTGACTAACATTAAGTTGATACACTAGGGTTATTTGCATAACCCGCCGCAACCAAGTTCACCCTTCTCACCATCTACACGGCACCAAGGACAATGAGTTTTTAACTTTCTTTTGTTTTTTGCCTACCCGACCGACGTCCATGACGCTCGATCAAGCAACAAGCACATGTCTGATAGGTACAGCTATTGTGAATGCAATTCGCCAGACAAAGATCCCCCTTTGCCTTTTTGTTTGACCGAGTTCATCATCATCATCGCTGCTAGAGCTTCTTCATTGCGCCCATCCGGAAACAAAGGGCCTGAAAACATTCAAGATACGCAAGAAAAAAGACGCTCTGAGTACTTTGCCAATCGAGTTACTTTTTTTTTTTAACTGCTCTGCAAAGCGAGGTCCAAAGATGCAATACCTAACACCGTCCCTATGAACCAGAACCACAAAGAACCTAAGGATGCATTTAATCCTTGGTCTTCTGGGTACCACGGAGCAGACCTGTTCTCCGGGCAGCAATGAGACCAGCCTTTTGACCCTGGGCGGCGTACCGCGAGATGGTCGAAGCCTTACCAATGTGCTGGTGGTTACCCTGTAACGGGGGTCAGTAAACTGATTTCTGGCAAGGGGATATATCACAGGAAAACTTACACCACCGTGAGGATGGTCAACGGGGTTCATGGCAACACCACGAGTCTTGGGCCAAGAGTTGCGCTTGACAGCGAACTTGTGCTTGGCACGCGAAGCCTCTGTAGGATAGTTAGTACTTAGTCAAAAAAACGGGACATTGTCAAAAAGTCAAGAGCCTCGCATTTGATCGTTCTCATGCAATGCTCTTTCCAATCTGCAAGATGAGAATAACATACTCATCAGGGGCTTGTCGGTACGACCACCACCGGCGACAATACCAATCATAGCACGGGCGCTGCTAGTGATAACCTTCTTGGCACCGGAGGGCAGCTTGACACGGGTCTTGCCCTCATCGGCGTTGTGGCCAATGATGGTGACGTAGTTGCCGGAGGTACGGCCCAGAGCACCACGGTCACCGGCACGCTCCTCGACGTTGGAGACGACGGTACCCTCGGGCATGGAGCCCAGGGGCAGGACGTTACCGACGGTCAGGGAAGCCTTCTTGCCGGCGTAGATGAACTGGCCGGTGTACATGCCCTCGTTGGCAATGAAGGTCTCGGTGTGCTGCTTGAACTTGTAGGGGTCACGGAAGACAACCTTGGCCAGGGGAGCACCACGGCCGGACTCGTGGACGATCTCCTTGACGACACCACGGATGTAACCGTGACGCTCAGCATAGTCGATCTTGCGGAACTGAGCGGGGGCCTTGCGGAGGCGGGTGTTGGCAGCTGCGAGAAAAAAAAATGCTGTGAGCAATGGTGGTCTAGACGCAATCAAAAACAGGATATCTTGTTGGGAAGTTTGTGGTGATTCAGAATCCGCATCTTTCAAAACGATTCGGGGTATTTTTCGAGAAATCGCTGTGTTCGATTGATCGCGGAGTTCCGAGGGGAGATTTCGTCGAATGGATTATGGATTTGAGAGAGAGAGCCTTACTGAAGATGCTGCCACGGCCCTTCCGCTGGTTGCGAATAACTCTACCCATCTCTGCGGTTTATTGGGATAAAACGAGACGGAAATATGCTGCCAGCAGCAGTTAGAAAAACAATTCGTCGATAGATACTTGAAGTATCTATAGTTGTCACAAGGGGACTTACCAGCTAACGGCTGTTGGTTATCGTCTCCTCGAAAGACTTCGGAAAGGTGGGTTTGCGAAACTTCCTTGAGAATAGGTGATTCGCGTGGCTTGGTCCACAGACAATAATTTTTGTGTGGGAAACCCTCACTTGCACGTGACTATGTTTTTTGGTGCGTGTGACCAATTCAGCTATAATGAGGCGTTAAATATTTCAGTAGGCAACCTAACTGTGGGTCGGGCTGTAATACTTTCATTGTGGGGACACGATGTTTGTTGGCAACCAAGATGGCTCCATCGAATGCCCCACTCTGAATCCTGCCATTTTACAACTTAGTTTGTTACAGGGCTGTCAGGTTGGTTTAGTAATCTTTGAGTGCCTGCAGCTTGGCTGGCTTTGTGCACCTTGACCAGAAACCACCGACTTTTTCCTATGACGACGTTTGACCCTTTACTATGAACAGTCGATCCTCAACAATGAGATGATCTTGGAGCTTGATAATGGCACTACCCTTTGCAACCATCGTCTTTATTTCTGCGAGTCTCTTTGTTTCCGTTGCTCGCCGTCTTTGGAAAAGCAAGTGGCTTTTCCTTGTACTGAACTTCATTATGCAAAAAAAACATCTATCAAGTGACAGTCTTGGTGCACCAACTTCACGGTCGCTGAATTCAATATCAATGTTTCAGCCTAGGTCTCCATTAGCTGGTGGTTGTGTGAGCCCTGAAAGAGCCAACAAGAAGATAGAGTCAAAGGCACCATGTGCTCACTTGCAACACAACATCGGACTCATAAATCTGACATGGTCTAGAGAGTGCGCAGCGGTATTGCTGGAACTCTTAAGAAGGCTTTGCATATGATGAGAATCGTACCAAGTGCGTGTGGTTCTAACAGTGGGATTGTAACTGACTAGTCTCCAGGCTCTCTTTCATCTCCACTGAACTCGCCACAGCCAAGCGGCAAATTGTGTGTGCGACTCCAGCAAAGAGATTCTCACACCTGTATCTATAGTTTCGATTGCATTTTCTCTTCGAAAATGAAAGCTATACATACCCTTCACCTATCGGCGGTACATTGCCCAGGATTGTGGGATGCGTCATCATAGGATACGGTGCGAGCGAGCGAGCCATGAGGTCATGTGACCTGCACGTATCACAGGATCACAGTCTTAGGAGGTGGCAGTCCTAGCTCGCGACATATGCTGGCCACCCAACAGAATCACCGAAAACATGACAAAGAAGCAGCCAGGTGCCAATATGCCTGGCTTTGTGGGTTGAAAGACAAAGTTTGATACTTTACTCTTTTTGTTGATGGGTGTCTAACCCGTTGCAAACAAGCGCATTGGTGATGATAGGTAACCGGTGGCTGTGGGGTTTTTCTATATATACATGCACCACGGGATACACCGCCATGTCTGGTTTGGGCGCGGCGATAACGGAACAGGGTGGACGGGCTTGGCGGCAAGTTATGAAGAACTCGGCTCTATCACCTAGATGTCGAGTTTATTCAGCCGAGCCTACACCGTGGGCTATTGGGCTGCGTGGTGTTGGGATATGGCCAAAAGGTAGAGAAGAGAAGCCATACCATTGTGCGCAGCTAGGATGCAGTCTTGTGGAAGCCCAACCCAGCTATAATATTATCTTGCCCATGGCGTCTGTGGCCTCGACGCCAGACCAGAGCCCGATGCTCGCGAAAATACAGTCTGCAAATAACATGGCAGCCAGCTAGTGCCTTGTCTTGTTCATGTTTCCAAGTGCATAACTAGCAGGCCCAGCAGCGAACAAATGCTTCTGGGTTTACTTTACATGTGTGTGGAGGGAGAACCGTGGTTGAAAATTTGCCCGCGCCCATGTTTGGCTGGCGTTTTCTACCTCGTCCAACTTTTGACTTGGTCTATCTAATCCAGCCTCCTGGCGTCCCCACACCAATCCGTCCTCTCCTTCTTCGTCTTGTCAACATTAGAAGTCAGCTCTGTCCTACTTCTGTCTGGATCTATCCAAAACATCCTAATTTGCGTAAAATATTCCCATCGATAGACACGTCTGGAATACGTCTTGAAATTCGCCATGTCCGACGCCGACGACTCTTCCGACCTTTCATCCATCTCGTCGCTATCGCCTGCGCCTTCAGATTCTGAGTCTGAGCCCGTCCAACAAAAAAAGAAGGGTATTTTGAAGTTTTTCAAGGCAGCTCCCAACACCAAGTCACAGACCAAAGCAAAGCCCAAGTCGGGTGCCAAAGCCACGAAAGCTTCCAAAGCCGCCAAAGATGCCTCTCCGCCTCCCCGCAAAAGAGAACCGTCTCCTCCCCACGAATATGTGTTTGCCGACAACCCAGATATCGCAGTATGTACACACTGCACTCCTCGTGTCGCTTTTGCCGCCCAATCGCCATGTACCGGGCTGTATATTCAGCTCTGTCGCGTCAAGACGTCGCTTTCCGCAGTTTTCTTTATATCCATGAACAAGAAAGAGCTCTACTGCTAACCTCATTACTTGGCAGTTTATTGTGATGTTTAGAGCGCGATTCAACGACGTCTTTTCTTCACACCTCGTCACGTTTGGCCCCCAGGAGTTTGAAAACGACATCACCGACTTTTTCCCAGGAAACCGCGTCGAAGCTTTTCTCTGCGCGCTGTTGGTGCTCATTCTCAACCGCAAACAGGATATAAAGTACGCTATCCCTTCCATGCTGTCGCTAATTGTGCGCAGACTTTTGCTGACTGTCAAAATTGCATCAGGCCAGGGCATTACAATCGCGCTTTGGAAGAAGCCATTTCCACCCACAAAAACCAATGGCCCAAGGCTTGGGAGGGGAAAAGCCCTGTTAGTGGAAGTAACACATTCCAAATATTGCCTCCAAGTGACAAGGTAAGGCGCACTGTACCGTACCGTCAATTGTTTCGTTTTCGGGGTAACCTGTCTTACTAACTGTGCTGCTAGCTCGTGCTTTTACGCACTCTGATCCATTGGGCGCTCTCCTCCTCCGAGTCGATTCGAACCCTAATCGCAAAGTCATACAAGAACCGCCTAGACGAAGATCGTGCAATTCCCCTTTCAGTCCAGTCTTGGGGCTCTGACAGCGATAAGAGACGCTACTTTCTTATAGAAGGCCGCGATGGCACTTCGTTCAGAATCTACCGCGAAAGTAACTTCCAAGGACTCAATCGCACGTGGTGGTCTGTCGCCCATTCAATTGAAACACTGAAGGCGCTGGCTGATAGTTTGGAGGAAAAGGATGGTGGGCCGAAAGCGAAGAGCCTTGCCCATTCGATGCGCATGGCGATACCGCGTCTCGAAGAGAGCGAAGAGGTAGGGTATGCACTATTGCCTTGGCCTAGAAATGAAGCTAACATCTGGCAGAAACGCCGCCGTCGCGAGTACCGCCTGAAGACAAAAGAACGCTTCCTTAGACCCGACCCAGGCCAGTCTCTATATGAAGGTCGCACTCGTGGAAAGCGCGTCAAGTATACATTTTCGGACGAGGAGGAAGTATTCACGGACTATTCAGCTCGTCGATCAACCAGAAACACGCGCAATCATACTCCAGAAGATGCCCCACCCTCTGCCCAGCACTCTAGATCAACACGGTCGACACGCCTAAACCAAGACGCGCAAATGAGTGGCACTGAAAGTTTGGCAAATGACTCCAGAGAGCCATCAGTCGGGCCCAATGGTAGACCCCGTCGCCAGGCTGTTCAAAATCAAGGCTCCAAGCGCAAGTCACTTCATATAGACGAACTTAATGGTGCTAGTGACGAGGATGAACAGAGCGTGGCTGAAGTGGATGATGGTGATGAACATATACCAGAGGACTCCAACAGTTACGATGAAGATGAGTTTGCCAGCGATGATGACATAGGTGAAGATGACGAAGAGGTTGTTCAGAAATCTAAAAACAAGGCCTCCAAGGCCAAGACTGCTCTCGAGACGCCGAATGGCCTCAACAACTCTGATAGGCCATTGTCGCCTACTTTGGGTAGCAACGACAAGGAGGCGACTTCTAGTTCCAAGTCTCCTGGAACTCTAGACGAACCGGCCCGCGAGAAAAGACAGACACCAGAAGCTGATTCCGAAAGCACCAAGATCAAAATCACACTCAAATCTTCAGGCAGTGCTTCCAAAAGCGCTACCTCTCTAGCGTTTAGGGGAAGCCCAGACAAGGCGTTTGTGCTCCCTGTCGGCAGCTCTGGCCCTGGTGCATAGACGAACAGTATTTACAAAGGCCCGATGATCCGCTTCAATATGACACCAACATTCTTTATGTACAGGAGCTAGCCGTGGGTTTTTAAACTAGGAAAGCATTATCCATAGAGCATAGAAATTCCAGATGATAGCGCTATCGCAGTCGTGTTTAAAGCTGTCACAATATGGGGGAGTAACTTGTGGCAGTTCGTCACATCATCAAACATCAAACATCATGTGCTATTCATTCTTAATGCCTAATACTTCTAAAACTAGTTACGAAAAAGACGAGAGAGCGAAATATCAAAAAGGGACCAGGCAACCAATAATGCATGGGCATCGTTTCTGCCCTCTTACATCCTACGTCGAACTACGGGCGGAGGCGGTACAGGCCAATTGTTGACTCCGTACCACCACCTCCGCACCCGGGCTCCGAGACTCGTGCCGTGGATCTGTGCCGAGCGGTTCCACTGCTGCCAGCCACAGAGAAATAGATTGTATACGATGCCCTGCATCATGGGCATGATCATTTGGTCGCGAATGGTGATGAGGGCGACCTTCCACCAAGTATCGGCCTTGGAAATGCTTTGCAGGTAACTCTGCTCGAACCGGAGGTCGGGAATGGCGGGGAGTTTGTGTTTCTGGGCCGGGATTAGGATGTCCTCGGAGTAGTAGTCGTACGAGCCGGGACTTGAGCCTTTGCGCTCTAGAACAAAGGCTTCGCCCTGGGAGGTGGCGGGCGCGTCTCGCGGATCGGCATCCTGAAAGGCGCTTTGTGGCTGCGTAGCCTTGAGGGCCTCAATGACGCCCTGGGCAGTTGTGGAGGCCATGTTGAGAAAAAGAGGAGGCGGGGGGCACGCGGGTATTTCGAGCCTATTCGTAGGCCCTCAAATAGTTGGGATGCGGGTTGCAGAGGGTGGGTTGGTAATGCTGGCGGCCGGGCAGCCTTGAGCTTCAACTTCAGCGTGGATTGGTTGTCGTCAAACTCAGCTTACTGGCAGGGGATCAAAAGCGGTAGGCGGTGAAGCTGCTTGGGCCGGCAATTTTCAGGACCAGGTTTCTGCCCCGCAGTATTGTGGTAGTTTTACAGTGGCCGGTTAGCGGGGTTGCAGGCGGTCTAAATGCGCCCTGAAAGCTCGTTAATTTTATGAAAGCAGAGTAAAGTAACTAATCCTCAGTCTCAGGCTCTCCCTTTATGCGTGCTTTATGCCGCGTGCTATAGGAGGGAAGGGCCTCTTCTGTGTTCTTTGACTGTGACAAACAATCGCATTTGCTCATGCAAAAACAGGGCTGCTGGCCGTTTGCTCTTTGTCCCCGGTCACTTGTATTTTGTATCTTAGGTGTTTCTGGCAATTATTGGCCCGTAGTCGCAGTGAATACCCACAATACAAAATTTTGTCCCACTTCCGCTTTTTCTCACTTGGAACCACTTTGCATTTCTGCTTTCTTTTCTCTCACCTTTTCTCCTGTTGTGTTGTTCCATCTCTATCGCGTCTGCTCTCCATTGTCGACGTTTCCTGTGACCGCAGTGTTTCTGTTTGGATCACATTGTTCGGTGTCTACCGTGCTTATTTTCTATTCTATTAATTGTGTCCTGAGCCGTTGCTCCCCACCGCAATCATGAGCGATCCCACGGGCGTCGAGGCGGAGAAGAATGTGAGTCCCGTCCTGCTTTCTCCACAAAGACAGTGAGCAAAGTGTATGCATCCGCTTGCTACACTTGGTTATTTGGCAATGTGCTGCCCTTGCAGTTTTAATGGTGGCGCTAGGCCAATTCACCTGTTGAGTGCTTCTCACGATGCGATGGATCCCCGCTTCCTGGAACATGGGAAACCTCAGCGCAATACCATACGACAGTGCAATGGAGTTTCGATGCTAATATAGAGCTGTTCTGTTTGTAGATCGAGATGTGGAAGGTCAAGAAGCTGATCAAGCGTCTTGAAGCTGCCCGCGGAAACGGTACAAGCATGATCTCCCTGATCATCCCGCCCAAGGACCAGATTTCCCGTATCTCCAAGATGTTGGCTGAAGAATATGTAAGCATGCACCATTGTCCGCCTACACTAGTGTAAGGACTCTACTAACAAATGACTGTTTAATAGGGTACTGCCTCAAACATCAAGTCTCGTGTCAACAGACAGTCGGTGCTTTCTGCCATCACCTCGACCCAGCAGCGTCTGAAGCTCTACAACAAGGTCCCTCCCAATGGCCTGGTTGTCTACTGTGGTGAAATTCTCACCCAGGAAGGCAAGGAGCGTAAGGTCAACATCGATTTTGAGCCCTTCAAGCCCATCAACACGTCGCTGTACCTTTGCGACAATAAATTCCACACCGAGGCCCTTGCTGAGCTGCTGGAGTCCGACCAGAAGTTTGGTTTCATCATCATGGATGGTAACGGTGCCCTCTTCGGTACTCTCAGTGGAAACACCCGCGAGGTTGTCCACAAGTTCACTGTCGATCTTCCCAAGAAGCACGGACGTGGTGGTCAGTCAGCTTTGCGTTTTGCTCGTCTGCGTGATGAAAAGCGTCACAACTACGTTCGCAAGGTCGCTGAGCACGCTGTCCAGAACTTCATCACTAACGACAAGGTCAACGTTGCCGGTATCATTCTGGCTGGTTCTGCCGACTTCAAGAATGACCTGAATGCTTCCGACATGTTCGATAACCGTCTGGCTGTCAAGGTCATCAAGGTTGTCGACGTTTCGTACGGTGGCGAGTCCGGTTTCAATCAGGCCATTGAGCTGTCGGCTGAGACTCTGAGCAACGTCAAGTTCATCCAGGAGAAGAAGCTGATTGGTAAGTACTTTGAAGAGATTTCCCAGGATACTGGCCGTATCTGCTTCGGCATTGAAGATACTCTCAAGGCTCTTGACCTTGGTGCTGTTGAGACCCTTATTGTTTTTGAAAATCTGGAGGTTACTCGCTGGGTCCTGAAAGACAGTACTGGCACCAACCAGATTCTACACACTACCAAGGAGCAGGAGCAGAACGACCGCGACAAGTTTATGGACAAGGAGACTGGTCAGGAGATGGAGGTTGCTGAGCAGTCTTCGTTCCTGGAGTGGATTGCCGAGAACTACAAGAACTACGGTGCCAACCTGGAGTTTGTCTCCGATCGTTCTACTGAGGGTAACCAGTTCGTCAAGGGCTTCGGTGGTATCGGTGGTCTCCTCCGTTACAAGGTCAACTTTGAGCAGCTGGCTGATTACTCGGATGATGACGATGACTACTACGATGATTGACTTCCCAACTCCCTCGTTGCCGACGAGGCTCGAGCTCAAGTTGAGAAGTCACTTCGTTCCGAAGCAGCTCCGTCAGTTGCCACGGCCGTTTCCGAGCCGTTGTCAACTGGCACCCAAGCCGCGCGCACGGCAGTCGCCGTTTCTGGGCAGGGCATGGCTAGCCTTGTCCAAGACGGTTACTCTCGAGCGCTGCGAGCCTACTATCCGAGCCCGCTTCGCTCCGTCGTGACTACGATCTGAGCAAGTGGAGCAACCACGCCGGCAGACCAGGCAGAGAGACCTGAAGCCAGTTGGCTATGCTTTCGGTGGGCTTTTCTTTTTTTTAGGGGCACATCGAACACAAGCCCCTTTGGTTGATGGCTTATGCCTTTCCCCGCTGGGCGGCCTCGCGAGCGAAAGCTTTATGTGGTTCGGATGAAGCAGGTGGCGTATTCTGGCCCTGAGATGGACACGTCCTGGCAAACAAGCTACTCTCTCTTTCTGTCTCTTTTCTCAATTTTCTCTTCTTTTCTCCCTGGGCAAGATATAGTAATCAGAACTAGGGCATTGTCAACGTCAAGTACTATTTTTTTCTTCTTCTCCAAGCAAAACTCGGAGAATGAATCTCAAGCTAAACTGATTGGTGTTGATGACGTAGTTCGACTTAACTGGTTTTTTGCACAAGAGGGCAGATGGATGCCTGAGCAGCAAGGTTCAATTTGGGATTGGGCGCGGAACTTCTACCATTCCACTGGAAGTATTATATTCGGGATATGTCTTTTTATTTGAAGTTTGTTTTTATACCAGGACAACATGGTGATGGAATAAAATGGAGAATTTTGTGCTGGATAAAGAAAGACCTTGCATGTGTCAAAAAAGCGCCAAGAAGATTAAATGGTATCACACATGTTGCCAAAAGTCACATAAGCATTAGTTAAACCAAAAAAGACACAAAGTTAAAAAAAAAATGGTATTATTCGATTGGGTGTCCAAATGACTATCAATATCAAGACGTCACGTCATATCATCATCGCCGGGGAGCGGTTGTTGCTGGCAGGGAAAGAAAGAGCGAGAAGGAAGAGATATTTAGCAACAGCATTCCAGGCACTCGAAGCAAGCCAGACCGGCACAAATGCCGCAGCAGATGCCCTACACCGTAGAAAATAGGGTTAGCTAGAGTACGTAGGTGAAGATGTAGATTGTGGGCCAGGGTTGGGGGCGGAAAAAACGACTTACACCACCCTCACCACCACCACGAAGGCTTGAGGGGTCTATGCTCATGGGTTCTTGAGTGCGCTAGATTGCGAGAAAGAGATTTTGGTCAGCATGCTGCTGAGAGGGGGAGTGGCGGCGGTTGGCGTTGTTGGGAGTGGGTGTAAGAGCTTACGGGCTGCTGGGTCTCGGCCTGGGCTTGGGCGGTGGGCACCATGATGGCGGGCTGGGGCTGGGCTTGCTGGTCGATGACGGGCATTGTGAAGAGTGTGTTTGGGAAGAAATAGAGTGAGGAATAGAACGATAAAGGGTATAGAGAGGGGACAGGGAGATAGAGGAGAGTGTATTATCTAAATAGAGAGAAGGATATCGACGTGAGCTGGCTGACGGTAGCGAGGAGGGGGCGGCGGGGCCTTATGTACTCGGGGTTCAACAGCCGGACACCAGGCGCGGCTAGTGATATCAGCAAAAGTACTCTCGAGTCTCTGCTAACCATCGACTGTGCTCCAGACCAGACCAAGCAAAGCACACCGCAGACCCAGATGGAACGAGGTGCCAGGATGGCAATGGCACCTTGACGAGGGAAGCAGCACGGCGGGCCACAGGGCGGTAAAACAGGCACGACCCAACGGAAAGAGATAACAAGGGAAAACGAGGAGGGGGAAGACGGAAACCACGTGTTCTGGCGAGAACGGGTGCGTGTCAAAGTCAGCTAGCAAGCGCGATAGTCAGTGCCTGGCCGTCCCCTGGCTGTGCTGTGCTGCTAGTGCAAGTACATGACCGCAGGGTATATACACACGTATACAAGTTCCTTGGTTTGAAGGCGGCGCTAGGCTTTTTTGTTCTCTTCTCAACTGCCTTTGGGTCAAGGAGCCGGGGCGTTTTTGCTGATTGGCTCTACGGCCGAGCGAGAGAACGAGCTAGGGGCCAGTGGAATCCTGGTGGGCGTGAGGCCGGGTCGGGGAATATCACGTTATGGGACAGGCTTTTGAGACTTGGGTGCATGATCATGAAGTTTTGGACGGTATAGTTACCCAGGTATACAAGCATAGTCTCGCCTTCTCTGCACAAGCCATGCGTGCCACGACCAGGGATGTTCCCTTGAGATCATGGAGTTTATACAGGCAGCCAGAAAAGCATGTCTCAATCTCAATCTCAGCAATGTTGTAGTTGGCTAATTGGCGTGTTTTCTTGTGCTTGTGCGACTTGCTTGTCCTTGTTCTATCTGCTCCCATCAGCCTTAAAAATCTTGGCATTTCCCGGTTGGCTTTCCGTGTTGTCCTTTTGACCCTGTCTCTGCTTTCTCGGCTTCGCGTGAAGACTGTTCGGAGGCCTCTATTTGTCCAGATTGCCGCAAGCTTTGTCCTACCCGAGGCACCGCGTAAAGGCGAGAACAAAAAAAATACTGACGATATTGCTGACGTGCTCCATTCTGGTTGTGTGGCGAGGGCAAGGGAGCAAGAAGAAGAGGGGGACATGCAGGGATGTCTGCTTTGGAGACGGACGGATTGCCCAAGGCAGACTTTTGCTAATGAGCCGATGGGGTTTGTGTTGGCGATGGAGAATCATTCATTTTGGGTTCTCCAGAGACATGATTCATGCCCCATGGACTCGTATATGATACTTGTACATATTACATCTCTAACACGACAGACAAATGTTGGTAATGTTCGGCTGAGACTGAGATGGGCCCCCACGCGGTTCGCATCAGCCCTTCTCCGCTCGCGCTCTAGTTCACTATCGCCGAGTCGCCGCTGTCTAGCAACGGCCGCTCATCGTCGCCACCACTCTCCTCGTCGTCGTCGTCGTCCGTCGCCACATCGTATATAAAGTACTGCACAAACACACAAAAGTCCAGCAGCAGCGTCGCTGAGCTTCCCGCCAACCATGACGCATTGACCAGGATATACTGTGCATACAGCGCCCACGCCTCTCCCGGCGCACACACGCCCGCCTCGCCGTCGGGGCCGGTCCCGGCGCACCGCGGCTCGTACGCCAGCACCGACAGCGCGTACGTGACGTTTCCCAGGCACGCAAACAGGAAGAACAGCATGCTCAAGCCGTCGGTGCTCTTGCGGCGGTAGTTGAGCACCAGTTGCGGCAGCCGCGACAGGATGTACAGCGCCGCGCACAGGTATCCAAACACTTGGCCCCAAAAGTCCAGTTGTGGCGGCGCGCTCGGCGCCGGCTGCAGGGGCGGCAGGTCGCCGCTGGGCGGCGCAGCGGAGGGGCCGGTGCGTGCCGACAGGAACCAGCCGAGAAAGCCGGCGCAAATGACCATGAGCACGGCAAAGGCGTTCAGGAGCACGGTCTGGGTGATCGAGGCGGCTTCCGCGCCGGCGGCAGAGGGGGCGGCGGACAGCGGCTCCTCGTGGATCATGGGCACGGCGGGCGAGAGGTTCGTCCAGTCGGAGCCGCGGCGCTCGCGGTGCGCGGTCAGCGGGCTGGCGTGTGTGCGGCGATGGTCGGTGGGACTCTGCTGCTCGGCGTCAAGGAGGCGCGTGTGCTCGGTCGGCGGCGAGACGGACTTGGAGGAGGAGACCTCGTCCTTCCAGGTGAAGCCGCGGTAGTAGAAGCATTGGCCGAGGAGAACCATGTCGGCAATGGTGTAGTAAAAGGCGAGAATGATCTGGAGTTGGCGACAGAGGCCATTAGCGATACTGCGCAAGCTTCGGAGAGAGAGGAACGCGCGCACCATGGTGGGCAGAATGCCCTGCATCAGGCCGCCGATGATGTTGAAGACATCGCCGGCAAGCCAGACAATGATGAACTGGATGGACAGGCCTTCGGTGCTGCTGCGGCGGAAGTTTTGCAGAATCTGCGGCGTAAAGACGACGACTGGTAACGGCGCGCCCTGGTCAGCAACTATCTATGTTCCAGGGTCTTTGGATCGGGATCTGGATCAGAGTTCACGTACCCCAGCAGGCAATGGAGATGGATCTAGAGACACACGGTGGGTTGTCAGCATTTTCTTTTGCGTCATGGTGTCCGTTGCCGGTTTCCAGGCGCCTTGCTTACCCGCAGATGCCCGAAATGGCTTCAACGTCGAGGTTGAGCGGCTGCGTCGGCGGCACCACCATCGTGAGCGGGCTGTTGTGGGTTTCGGGGCGTGATTCGGGGGGCGATCAGGGGAGGGGGGAGGCGAGACAGAAGGGGCTTCTGTATTTTCAGAGGATGTGGCGCCTGTTGATGCCGCTGGAAACACAGAAAAGGAGCTCACACTAAGAGACAGAAAGAGAGCGCGCACAGCTGTGGTGATGTGAACAATCAGGGGCCAAACAAGAAATGAAATAAATAAAAAAACAAAAGAAGAGAAAAAGATCCAGAATCTCAACAGCCCTCGTGAAGATCTTATTTTTTCCTCAGCTCGCCACAATAGTCCAACACCAGCCGGATTTTTGCACCTTTACGGTAGCTCCTGGCATCTTATTTTTCCGCCCTTGTTCAAACCCTCCAAGTCCGGAATGAAGGTTTTTTTTTTCTTCTCGCCCCTGCGTCATAGCTGCCAGCAAAGGATTTGAACCTGCATTTCTGACCCTTATGACAAGCTTTATTTAGGGTTGCCGGCACCTTGAATGACCCATGTCATGGTTCATTTTGATGGCCCTGGAGCTAGCCATTGCTCAGATAATGCGAAATCCGTTGCCATCTTTCCTCGAGCCATGGGACCACGCCGCATTGCCTGTCTGCCGAGATCGTCCGCCTTGGCTAGCGCATCCCGTAGCCGCCGATGGACTAGCTCCTGGTCGGCCGCCGAGCTCCCCGCCATCAAAGCAAAGCTCACCTCCCAGCCGCCGAAGCTCATTGATGACTACCTGACGCCGACGCAATCGCACCTCCTCTCTCTCTCCCTCTATGGCGCCTCATGCCCACCCATCCACAGCCCGCGGCCCGCATCCTGCGCCGCCGCTACATTCGGCTACCCGCTGACCTACGGCGCACACCTCGTCCACTTCCCGATTCGCGCCACGCCCGTCGAGCTCTTCGCCGACGGCACCGACGCCGACCACCTGCCGCACGCCGCGCTACCCAAGCGCATGTGGGAGGGCGGCGAGCTGGTGTACAGCGCCGCGTGGCGCGCGCAGCTGCGCATGGACGGCCGCCGCGTTGCCTGCGCCGAGACCATTGGCGATGTGCGCCTGGCGCGCAATGGCGTCTATGTCCTGGTGGACGTGTGGCGGAGCTATGCGGCTGTCGCGGCCGGCGCAGAGGATCTGGTTGCGCAGCAGGTGCTGCGCGATGCGGCCTTGAGGGAGCGTCGCACGCTGGTGTTCATGCCGCAAGATGCGAATGCGGCCGCCGCGCGGACCCGGCCTGTGAAGTGTAAGTCGGCCGATTTCTTCTCCTCCCACAGGCCTTCACGCTGACTCTGATCCCAGGCCCATGGACGCCGGAGCACACGCACTCCTTCACTCTTTCCGAGCTGATGCTCTTTAATTTCAGTGCGCTGACATACAATGCGCACAAAATTCACTATACCAGCAGCTACGACGGCTTTGCGAAGCCTGTTGTGCATGGGCCGTTGACGCAGGCGCTCATGCTGCACTCTATGAGCGGGTCGTTCCCGGGCGTGGATATTAAGAGCTTCAAGTACAGCAACATGGCTCCTCTGTTTGCAGGCGATCGGCTGTCGGTCTGTCTGGCGCGGCGGGACGGCAGTGTGCGGGTGTGGATTCTGGGCCCCGATGGCGGAATGGCCGTCAAGGGCACAGCAGTAATAGAAGAGCGATGATGCATGAGGCTTTAAAAACGAAAACGAGGAACTGGCGGGGAACAATGTATTCTGATGGTCAAGTATCCGTAATGTCATGTATAAAAAAAGAAAAGAACCAACATATGAGAAAAGCTATCTACCCACCAAACGACGCCGACTCCAAAAAGACAAAGGAAACCCCAGGAAAACAGAACAAAAAGAATGATATAGTTACAACGCCCCTCCACACGCTCACACAGCGCTGTTCACATCGTGCTTTTCAGCAACCTTCTTCGACTCTCGGAAGTGGCTTGTTTTCCAGCACATGCCCGCGCACTTGTTGCCTGCCGCCGTCAAGACATCGTTCAAGCTCTCGCCTCTCTTCAGCCCGTCGAGGGCACGTTGCGCGCTCTCGGCGCTATCCAGCATGTTGCCGACGTCCCGGGCTGCGCGCTTACGCGTAATCAACCCCTTCAGGCCTGGCTCGCGCTGCGTCTTGGTGATTGTCTCAAACAGCTCGGGCATGACTTTCCAGTCTTTGAGCACCTGCGCCTCAATCTCGTTGCGCTCCTTGGTTGGCATCTGTTCGAGCTCACGCACACTCTGGATAATGCGGGCGCGCCGCACCCACGCCTTGGGCTGCCGGTGCCGGAATGCCTGCCGCACCATGCCCTTGGCTGTATACACCATAGAGGTCGCGGCCGAAAGGTTCTTGAAGACAAGACCACCAAGACCCAGGCCAATGCCCTTGACAAAACCGCGGGCACCGTCGTTCTTGGCACCGTTGTACGGCTGTGTGACGACGCCAGTAAAGGCATCGTATACGCCGTAGAAGAATTCACTTCGTGTGGCACGGAGTCCAGACTTGATACCCGTCACATGCAGCTGTGGCCGGACCGTCGTGTCGCCATACAGCCGGGGCGCGTTGTGAAATCCCTGAGCAACCGCGTTGCCCACGATAAGAGGGAAGAGGACGAGAATCAACGCTGAACGGCCTGCGCCAGTCACAACAGCGCGAAGGTATTCGTCCTTTGAAGAAACGCTCGCCGGATGCATAAACGGGTCTTCCGGAACAAGCTCGTTTTTGAGGTTCTCGTTGATGGCGGCTGCCGTATGGGTCGAGGTCCTCTGGAGGTTGACAGGGCGCGAGGTAGTAGAGGCAGAAATCACGCCATCGTCTCCCGCGGTACTGGCTTCGGTGCCTTCTTGGGTCGAGGTCTTGTGGTTCTTGTGTGCTGTTTTGACCAAGTTGATGGGCACACCAACCATGCTCACAAATATTTTGCCAATGCCTTCAGCAATAGATGCAATCAATCCGGTGATGGGCTCTCCCGGTCCATAGAAATCGTGAAACTCGTGGTGCTGGATGAGTTGCAGGTGCTTCCATGAAATCTCCTTGTTCTCTACCAGGATAGCTGCAACTAGAGGACAGAGACGCGCATGGCCCCAACGAGATGCCCAGACGGCAGTATTGCCTTCTAATATTGAACAGTACATTTTATCCCGCTTCAAGTCGAGGTGACTGTGAAACAGGTTCACCGTGTTCTCAGCTCCGTCTCCATCGCGGGCAATACAATCGGCCAACTTTTGCACGGCTGCCTTGGCCTCATCTGTTAGCAAATATTTGATGCCGTCGGCAAACTTGTCAGATGTCAATTCCTTGTAGGGAATGGCCTCGGGCCCAGCACCCGACTTGGCAATCATGCTGCCCCAAAAGTTCTGGTCGCCAAAGAACGGCACTACCATGGTTGGCAGGGCGCATTTCAGGGCAATCGCCGTGGTTCCGGCACCTCCATGTATCACAGCGGCACGGACTTTGGGGAAAAGCCAATCATGGGGAATGTTGCCTAGCATGTAGATGTTGTCTGGAACATCGTCGCCACCAAGTTTGCCCCAGCCCTTGGATACAAGAGCCCGGACGCCAGCCTTGCGTACGGCCTCAAAGATCATGTCTGTAAACTCGGTGGGATCATCAACCACGATAGAGCCAAATCCAATATAAATGGGCGGCTCTTCAGACGCAGCGAGAAATTCCACAAGACCTGGTTCTGGCTGGTAGTTTGTTCCGTTGGTAGCAAAAACGAACCCGGCAATGTCTACATCCGGACCCCAATCGGCAGGCTTTGGGACTAGACCCGGGCTCCAGATGTATGTATATGGCAATCGTAGTCGAGAGAGCGCAGCAGGTGCCCAGAACGCCGAGAGTCCATCAAGTGAAAGCTTCTTTATGCGTAGGTCATTGACAAGGTCTCCGAGGCCCTGCCATACCATCATGTCGACCAATGGGTAGGAGACCAAGTTTGCAGCGCCAGGTTCCACGTTGGACTGTTTGATGGTGGTCATGGGATGCGGGAAAGCCTGAGTGGGACTGTAAGGGAATGTGAAAACAATGTGCAGGGGGATATTGAGAGCCTCGGCGCAATGGACGTGGGCATAGCTGGGCGGATTTGCAATGATGGCGTCGGCCACAAAGGGCATTTCGTCTGCCTCGGCCATGGCCTTGGAATCGAAGGCGTATTTGGGGTCGTCGGTGCTGCACACGCAGGCGCGCCAGAAGCCCTCAAACATTTCCTCCATGCTTGCGCGTTTCCGGCCAATTTCTCCAGCCTTGACACTTTCGAGTGACGGAATCATGCCCGGGTTTTTGACCATGAAAGCCATGAGCTGAGCGGGATCACCGCCAACGGAGAAGTGCTCCAAACCATATTCCTCCTGGGTAATCTGGTAAAAGTCTGGGTGTGTGGCCACGCGCACGCGATGGCCGTGTCTTTGCTGCAAAATTTGGCCGATGCGTAAAAAGGGTTGCACGTCACCACGCGAGCCAATAACCATGATGACGATGTTCATGCGAGGTACGCGTATGGGGCTTACTGTCGATGCCTCTGAAAGGCGCGGCGGTTTGGGCACCTGTGCGGCGGCCGGATCGGCTGATTGGCCTGGCACAGATGAGCTTTCGGGACTTTCTGGGGTGTTTGTGGCCCCATCAAAAGGAGCCGTGACGGCAGCAGCAGCTTCTCCTAGGAGCCGGGAACTCGGGTTGAGACCCAGCAAACGAGCCAAGCCACCGCCATGGCCGTTTTCATTGAGAGAAATACTGAGCCGGCCGTCAGATTGATCAAAGCGACACCGCGAGAGACAGCCTTCTTGACCAATGTTGAAGAAAGTGTGGTCGTCGCAATTGCGACCGGCATCTGGAGAAATGGCTGTAGGGTCTAGCGTAGCGCCATGGCTAGAGGCATTGCGCTGGCTGCCTTTGTGGCCAGCATTTTCTGGCGCACTACTGTCGCTCTGATTAGCCGATGAGCTGCGACTGCGCCGCTGGGCGCCTCTTGGCGGCGCCAGATAGTTGGCAGCGCCAGCTGTGTTTGCGCGCACGCGCTGATAGGACTGGCGGTCTTGTTGTGACCCTTGTGGTTTGGTCATAGTTTCCGCGTGTGTCTGTGATCGGCCGAGAGAGGGCGCGATGGCGGAGCTAAAGCGGCGCAGGATTCCCGGGCGCGGCGCCTCGCTGTTTCTGCGGCTGGACGAGTTGCTGGCGTCCTCGGCTCGGGTCATTTGGATCCGAGGCGGGACAAAGCTGGGAAACACAAGATGCTCGTTGCCGTCGTGGAAAACGGTCTGCAAGCCAGCGCCATCGGGAGATGGCACGTCGTGAGCGTGGAATCCTCTCCCGCCTGGTCTGTCAGTGGCAGGCATGATAAGACAATTTCAAGTTGAATGGATGAATTGTGGAACAAGGTGGTTGAGAAGAGAGCAGATCAATGGCAAAATGCAAAGGAGACAATGGATGCCGAGCTACCCTAGATAAATGGTCCAAGAATCATAAAACGCGGATTTGTATGACAGGGGAAAAAGCTTGGATTGTTGGGTGGGCTGGATGATGCTGGAAAACAGCGTAAGACTCGAGACTGGCCGTTTACGGCGTAGCGCAGATTATCGACAGGATTGGAACGAATGGAGAAATAAGAATGAGTATGAGGGTAGGAAGAAGAAGAAGAGGAGGAGGAGAAGAAAAATAGAGGACAAGGGGTGGGTGCAGATTAAGAAGGTGCGTCCGAGGCCAAACGGTAGTTGCAGGCTTTGAAAACTGCAGCTGCCATGTTGTGTGTGGAAAGTTCCGTGTGGTTGTACTTGTACTCGAGGCCTGGACTCGGTATTTGGACTCGAGACTTTTCTTGGCGTGCTGGGAGTCGACTTTTGTCTACTTTTTCTTAATTTTATTTTTCTCCCTATTTTTCTTGCAAAGGATTGGCCCGCTGTAAGTGGCAAACAACGGGAGGGTTGTTTCTTACGGCTCTCAACAACAATCAGACCGCGACTAAGGTCTTTTCAGCCTGTTGACAACCTCGGCTTGCCAGCCGAGCGGCCCCGGATGTCCGCCGTGGCTCTGGGCACGAGTAGAATCGGTCGCGACAGTTACGGATATACAGGCTTCCATAGCCTCGCTCGCGGCTCTCCTCTTCGTTGCACTGCTCTGGGGCTGTTCCTCATTTCCTTGTTTCCTCGCCCGTATGTTAGCCTCTGCACTGATAGCCGTCTGCTCCATGTCCTCCGGCGCTTGGTGTATGCAGCAGCCCATGCAGTGTGATACGAAGAACCGAGCTCCCGAGTCTATTTTTGAGCTTATACTCGGATTGCATGGGAATTCAGACGTGAAAAGACCCAACGCAGGTGTTCTTTTCCGGATCTGTTACAACGCTAAAAGGTCGCCCAGGATTCCAGTGCTTCAAAGGGTGCTTTTTTACTTTTTGTAATTACATACATGGCTGACATTGACTTGATACGTACCAACTATACAATCTTGCCGTCTGTCACACAATTGACGCGTTTCCAGGCCGAACTACGTCTGTGCTCCCTGGTCTGTATATGGCACGGCAACCAAAGCTGGCATGTATACAGCTCGTTTTCATCTCGGAACATCACCGCCACATGCCAACCCCCAACACCAAAGAAAGAGAGCCACAAGATAGAGTTGAATCCTACACACCTAATTACCATAGCTAGAAGTGACAAAAACAATGCATCGATCAAGTGCAGACAATCTCAATCCAAACTCAGGGACGGCCCCCCCCCATCCCCAATCCCTTTAGCCCCCACTCCCACACTGCATATATCATTTACACATTCACCCGCTCCAGCCGGTCCAGCAGAAGATTTGCCTGCACCTCAAGACCTGCCGCCTTTTTCTCCTTTCCTGCCGCCATGATTCTCTTTGCTGCCTCGGCCAGCGGCAGAAGATAGCGTTGTTCTACGGCCTCGGGCATTGTCATGGGCACCAACACGCCATATGGCGACGTCTTGCTTTCCTTTGTTCCAAACACCAAGACGGCAAGATTTACCGCCTGCAAATGCAAAGGGTAGTTTTGCATCCAGAACTCTACCAGCTCTTCCTGCGCCATGTCCTTTAGGTACTCAAGACGCGGGAAGAGAACATACTGCAGTGTGTCCAAAGCTTCTGTGCTAGAGAACCGGCTAGCAGCAGGCTTTACTGGAGATAGCGGCATTTCTGCTCGTTCGATTGCAAGTGGGAGGCCAGCCTGGAGCTCTTCGCGCAGCCACGCAACAGCTTGTGCCTGCAGCGATGAGAAGACGCAGTTTTCAAGCAAATCTTCCAGGATTTTGAGCCGATCAACATCATCGGGGTCGGCATGTAGGATGGCGCCGGCCAAGACAGTGGCAGAATTGCGCACAAGCAGAGATGGATGGAAGACAGAAACCAGCGTCAAATGATGCAGATATTGCATGAAATCGGGCTTTGTTGTTGTTTTGTCCGCCATTACCTTTTTGTTGCTTTCAAGATACAAGCCTATAACCACCAACGCCTCAATGGTTCCTGGGTTTGCAGAAATGCGTGCGTCGGCCTCGCTGGAAAGGAAGCGTCCCAGAAGTGCATTATGGTCGGGGAAGATGTGCAGGTCTGGCGTCTTGTATGTAGCATCGAATAGCTCCGATGCAAAGGTCCAATATGCTGTCAGACACAGAATGCCCCCTGACGAGAGCTTGATAGCGTCGATATCTTCAGGATTAGGCTCACTTCGCAGAGGGAAGATTTGGAGAGGGGACTCGCATAGCTCTTTAAGCTGGTCGGGCTTGAGGTCGGCGAGCCCTAAATCAGCAGCTAGTGACTATACATGGGGTGTTTGCTTTGTAAGCTTTGTTCTGGCTAGGAAATCCGAATTGTAACTTACCACAAGTTGTCCAATTTGCCCATCTCGTGCTACCAACTCGGGATCCTCCTTGAATGCCTGCATCCAAGTTCGGCGTCCAGGGATAATTTTCTCAGGTGTGTAGTACTCACTCAAGCGTGCCGCCCATCCCATGTCATTTCCGTTGACATATGCTTCAATAACACAAGACACGAATGTTCTGAGTAGCCGGCTCTTGAGCTCTTCTTCAAGCTTGTCATTGTCCTGCTTGTTAGCGGCTGGTGTATCAGCCTCGGGATCCGGCGCCGTCACTCCGCCTTTTGCCATCGGGAATGCCTGGACTAGGACCGTGCTACTCTGGCGGTTCGGCAGCGGGGGGCGAGTCGCTCCGGGCTGCAGCGCATAGACAAGGTCAATGACAGCCGCCGTTGCGCGTGGCGAAGGGTTGGGCGTGTAAACTTTGGACACGGTGGCCAGAGTGCTGTGTAGGAAGCGCGAGGGGGAGCGGACTTTGAGGCGTTTGTGTAGAATCCCAAGCATCCCCAATAACACGGAAAAGCGAGCGTCCATTTTGGCCTGCGATGCATGCTCGGCAGTAGCGTGGTCATTATCGTCGGCTTCGTCATCGTTGTTGGGGAGCTCGTCCAGGTCGCCGTCGCTCAGTCTTTCGAGCGACTCCAGCACCTTGATGATGACCTCGCGTGGGTTTCCGAGGCGCGCAATGGTCTGCAGACAGTCGGCACTCCCTGGCATCGCCAGCAGCTTGTCGACTAGATCCCAGCCAATGTCTTGGCATATGGCGGCATCCTGCAGTATTTCCAGCAGCGTGGGCAGAATCTCGGGGCTGAGCGACTTTTCGATAATGGTGAGATAGGTAAAGGTGTCCGTAGCGGGCGGCCGGCTCTCCTGCAGCCTTTCAATGGCTGCCGCGGTCTTGTCGACGGGGGTAGCGGGAGTATCGCTGGTGGTGCTCATCGTGGGCTGAGGTCGTGTCCGGGCTGAGGTCGTGGTGGATTGTGTGTGCTTCGAGCGGCAATAAAAAAAAGACAGCTGAGTACAGAACTAAAGGGAACGAATAATCTCTGCTCGGGTCGGTTTGAGTTTGCAACAAGCTCGCTCGCCAAGCAAAGGGCAATGTCTTGTCTTGTCTTGTCTTGTCTTGTCTTGTGCCTGTAGATCAAAAGCTTGCACTGCCCTCTTTCTTTCCTTTTCTACAGCGACCTTGGATCTGGGCCTTAAATGTGGATGCGTCTACCAACGTCATCGCCGGCTCCTGGCGCTTGTACCTCTGCTGCATACTTATGCTGCGAGGATACTTGCGACGCACCTCTAGTCGGCACATTTGATTCGCTTCTTGGAGCAAGCTTAACCCCTCCCCCAAACCGGCTTGGCCTGCCCCTCATAAGCACAGACTCGGCCTGTGGCACAGGAGAAACTCGCGCCACACCTGTGGCACCCACCAACCCTAACCGTGGTGCGCTATCGAGGCTCGTCAACACCATCTACAAAGACAACGTGAGCCGCACCTAAACGGCCCCTTCGAATAGACTGATTTGTTGCATCATCACAATCATCACTTTTATTCCTCCGACTGGAATAGTCCATGTTGTTTGGCTTTCCATCTCCCACAAACCTCGCCAAACTGCTGTTTTTTTTTTTGGTTGTTCATACACTGTGGCCCAACTACGTCATCGCCCACCTTCACCATCCGTTCCTCCTGCGCAACATCGAAACGGGCTCCAAGCTCCCCACCACTTCGCCGACGCCCGAGTCCCCTGTAAAACAGCTGCGCCGAATACAAGTCCTAACAAATCATGCGGTTGTCAATAAAACCAAGATCGGGCTTCAACTTCTCGGGTCTGCCAGCGGAGCTGCGCCTGTACATTATTGAACTTCTAGCATCCAACTGGGCCTTTGAGGATCCGTCAGTAAGAGAAATTCCGCTGGCGCCTCTTGCGTCGGTGAACTCGGAATGGCAGTATGTCATTGAGAGGTTCACCTTTAGCCACGTCTCGGTCGACCTGGCCGGCGCTCAAATGCTCGACAAGTTCTGCCGGCGCCGAAAGAAATTGGTGAACTTGATGGTCCTCAAGGTCACACTTCCCGAATATCCCAACAACCCGTGCGAGAAAAAAGAGACGTGGAAGGACAAGGTCAAGAACAACAAAGTTTTTCGTGATACGATTATCGCGGTGTACACGGCACTGAGCACTTGGGATGAAAGCGAAGTGCGGCCAGACGGGTTCACCATGACGCTCAAGGTCTGGTCTGCTAGTGACTTCAACCAGTGCAGTACGCAACTGTGGCAAGAAAGACTAGCAAGCCGCCGCGACATCGGTGCCCTGCGTTTCAGCGAGTCCTATCTCGACATAGCGGGCTTTGACGACGAGGAGTCTCGCTTCATTGAAATCCCCCATGTCTTTGTGGTTGGATACTTCTCCGTAGACACCAACCTTCCGCGGGTCATAAACCCGGCTGCCATATCAGAAATGGTCGCAAGCCTTCGCTTGGTCCGGACCGTGTACTTGGGAGTAGCCAAACATACCGAGGGCATCCACGGAACCCCGGCAAACTACAGAGGCAAGAATTCCACGGCGTGTACTTGACTGCCAGGCCAGATGGTGACTAACATGCGTTAACTTGTAGATTTCATGATGCCCATGTTGAGGTGGACGCCTTCAATAGAATCTGTCTATCTGATTGGCAGAAACACTGATGTTTCATGGCGAGAGCTGCCCCACGAGAACATGACGCAACAGGTTGACCTGGCGTCTATAAATCGCGGCGTTTTCCGGCTCATGAACAATGTCAAATGCCTTCACCTAGAGAATCTCGTGCGCATTAAAAACTTCCTTGGTTCACTGTGGCCAACCGATCAAAGCCCTGCTCCCTTCTTGGAGACAAACCCACTCAAAGACATCTCTCCCTTCTACACTCTGATGGTGCTAGACATACAGTATAGCTCACTGCATTTCCCCATCACCTGGGAAGATGATGTTAGCGATCTAAACGATCACCCTGAAACCCAGGACTGGCGCCAGCGTGTATCTCTTGGCTGCGCGCGTCTAGCCATGCTTATTCCTAACCTACGTCTGATGAAGGTCTGGCAACGCCCACTCATGTACGCGGGCAAACATAGCTTAGAGTACAAGGTAGAAACTATGAACTCTCCTAATCCGCCTTCAATGGCATCTTTGGAATGGGCCAGCACATTCGACTTTCAGCCGTGGGATGTGACGCTCCAGGCCTGGGCTGCGGTCGCAGCAAAGAATGCAGGCGTGGTAGATCTCCAAGTCAAAGTATCAACGGAGAGGAACTGGCGGACAGATGGTCAACCACCCAAGTTCCCAGCCCTGGTGCCGATTTAAGCACATGGGCCAAATCTGTGGTTATTGTGATATATAGCTACATTTGTGAAAGTACAATCACTTATTCCTTTCATTTTCACTCCATCAACGTGAGGCAGTGTAGATATAAGGTTGTTCACAAAGCTACCATCACCATTTGATTCAAGCTTTATCTACAGCAGTTTTCAATATCTGTGTCGACCCCATTGATTGCGGTTCACCATGGCACCCATCTATTCCATGGAGGAGCCGTTACTGGTAGTAGCCCAAACAACTACATCGCCTCTCCTCCGCCAGTCCTCACTGAAGTAGCCATTCCATCCTCTCCAGACCTCTTTGAACTCAAAACCAACATGGGCGCCCTCTCCCGAAGCCAAGAATTCCTCTAGCCACGGCTTAATGCCCTCAAACCCTGCGATATACTGCGGAGCTGTCCAGGTACCGCCGCGGGGCCACACCTCGTCAGCCAGGAACTTAGACGGCGCAGCGTAAAAGCGATCACTTTCGTCAAGGTAGGTTTCCCGCTCAGGGGTATTAGGCGCTGTGTGCAGCGGCGGTTCACAGCTTAGAGCACGGGCCTTGAGCGTGGGGTGGAGCAGGTGAGAACGCCACGGAGTGCTGTGACAGGGCATGAGGAACAATACAAAGTTGTCCCCAGCACCGAGGGCGGGCGATGGAGCAGACGTGTAACGCGCAGTATACTCGTCCCGTAAAAATTCCAGCACCGAAATCGGCGCCCCTTGGTGGGCACTGCCAAGGTAACCTCCAACAACCAGATTTACCACTATACCGACCGCCAGCAGGTACTTACGGACAACAGGGCGAGTCCGGGTCGGCGAAGTAGACGTTGGAGATCTGTCCCCAAGAAAGAATGATACAAGCGACGGAGCAGCAACAACGTGTAGGGCAGGAAGCAGTGGGTATATGAACCTGACCTCTTTATGAGACACCAGCGTGAGAGCACCACAGGTTGCTAATACAGCCAACGCGAGAGTCTGCGCAACATGTCCTTGTCGGCCCTTGAATGCTTGATACAAGCCATAAAACGCAAAGGGGAGTTGGGTAGTTGTGAGAAGGGGAATACCTTGCGACAGATAATATGTGACGTCATTGCGTCCGTAGAAGACGGCAAGATCTCGGTTTAGGTTAAAGTATAACCACTGGAAGGGCGGGAAGACCCAATCATTGAAGAACAGGCGATCTGAGGCGGCGGATATGCAAAGTGCCAGAGAGCCAAACACCACGGCTTCACGGATGAATGTGGTGAGCGTAGTGGTCGAGGGAGAACGCCATAGTGTGGTCGAGAGCACAGGCACCCATATCAGAAGATTGGTAGGACGCAGAAGAACAGCAATGGCTGCGAAAAACAGCGAGACTCGCAGCTGGCTCAACGAGATGGACGAAACATGGCGCTTGGGATTCTCCTTGACTCCTAGGCCTGCGGCTTCAATGAGCAGCTCCCACGGCCACAGACTAAGGGCTACGGTGGTGATGGACATCTCGAGAGAGTTTGAAAAGGTGCGCACGGAACAATACCATTGCCACGGATTCAAGAGTGTCATGAGTAGCTACGAAGATAATACATGGAAAAGAAAACAGTCAAAACTACGAGATCTACAATGCGGACAGGAAAAGGGGGCAGAACAAGCTTACAGTTGCCCGTGTAGCATTTGAGGAGCGGCCGTAGGCACGGCAAGCCAGCTTCCAGGTGTAAAAGTCGCCCGCGGCAGCAAAAAACGCCTGGAACAGCTTGGGTGCATACAACAGAGCACTCAGGCGCAGAGTGGTGGCTTCTGGAAACAGCGCAAACAAGACATCAACCAGCCGGTAGATGGAGGCGAAAAGGACGGGATGCAACGACGAGCGCAGGAAGTACTTCCATTCCTAAGCAGGCGGGAAACAGCGAGAAACGAGCTATTGTTAGTAGAGTATTCCGGTGTCTTTGGAGTCGCAAGAGAACAACACCAAGGGCATAGGGGTAAAGGCAGGTTTACCCAGGTGATCCAGGCTCCGCTGGAGCTGCCAAAGGCTGCATGCCACGCAGGCTCTAGAGACTGGAAATACTCATCGGGCTGGAAAAAGGTGCGAATAGCCAAGGCGTTGAGCGTGCGCAGGGCCCAGATGAACAGGAAAATGCGCGTGGACGTGGTCACGCGGATAGATATAGCTGCCATGATTGAGCTATTAACTATCGCCGGTAGAGCAACAAAGCAACAGACAGTCTGGCTCGGAGGGCGAGCGCGGTCATGCGCGAGAGAGGGGAAAAGGTCAGGCGTACCAAAGTAAAACAATGGCGCAGAGGGGGGATGACAAGGCCAGGATTGTGGTTGGAGTCGCCCGAGATGCAATCGTGTCGTCACAGGCGGTGTTGATGAGATGGCCGCGAACTGTTCAGGCATATCCTGCTCAAAAGGATAGGAGCCCCACTATGTGGGGCCATGCCGGAATAACTATATCCCATGTGGGGCCGATGCCCCACATCGGATGTACAAGTAACACATAGAATAGTAACAACCAGATAGAACTTAACCCTGAATACACACTATGCGCATATTACCTTATGACAGGTTATGAGCCCGGAGTTGATAAAATCACTCCGAACAATTCAACGGTATACTACCACCCTGAATGAAGACGAGCTTACTTCGAACAGAACAAAGGCAACCGCCACCCAAGCACCCATATATTCAGATCTACGATCTGAAGCCGTTTACACGGAAAAGTTTCACTATCTCAGTCTGATAGATAGTCTGAGGAAGCCATATTTATCCAGGCCGTTGGTCTGAAGCCGTTTATACGGAAAAGTTTCACTATTTCAGTCTGATGGATAGTCTGAGGAAACTCTTTAGTGGTCTAGATCTACGATCTAAAGCCGTGTACACGGAGAAGTAATTACGGCGCTAGACTGAAAATCCGGCGCTGGTTTCTGACGACCGGCTTATCACCCGGAATCACTCGGAAATGGCCTATCACACAACTACAACTGTAGAAACTACAACGAACCCGGCTATGCCGGAACGGAACGAAGAGCTTAACCAAAGCTATGGCCTGGCACTCGAGGAAGCAACAATAAGCCATAAACAAAAAGACCAGACAAGTTCCAAACCTCTAGGGAACTCTTGATTCTGGGCGAGGCGAGCTCTGCCAAAATTACTCCATGTGCTTACATAATCAAGAAAGCAAACAAAGAAATTTCACATGAGCCGCATAAAATTAATATACCCCGCACAAATCAGATTCCCTAACCTAAAACACAATACCTCGACACCAACATGCCAGTCAGCACTCGCCAAAGCACCAGAAATTCTACTCAAACCAACCGTTACACACAACAGACAAACACTACCACAAACATGTCTTCCTCCCAAACCACCTCCCAGCCTGAACAGCGAAAGACCAGCCGTTGGGCTTCCCCTTCCGAATACACGCTTGAAGAAAAGAGAAACTGACTCATTGACGACAACTGAGACGACCTCGCACACACCCTGAAAGACAATTCAGGATGGGCGACCTGGAAACACGAATTCCTGCAAAAGCTGGAAGACTCCGGCTTCACATTGGAATCTCTTTCAAACCCGGAGGAGATAAACAAATAAGTCAACAACGCACTGCGCTCCAAGATAGTCAAGACACTCACCGGAGATGCGCTTGTTATGATACGCAAGATCTACAGCGTCAACGAAATATTCAGTACACTTCAAAATGGCCTGGAGGAAAACTCTACAAACAACCAATTGGAAGACCTCCGAAAACTGACTTCGATTAAGCCAAAGATCGGGGAAAACGGAATCGGATTAATGAAGAGATACAACTCATATATGCTAGAAGCCGAAATCACTCTCAAAGGCAATGAGGAACTCTGCAAAATTCTCTACCGACTCTTAATCACCATGCTGGAAGCCAATGACGGAGACTGTGCATACGAAGCCAAGAGAAGACTTCGAAACGCTGGAGAGAACAGCAAAGACAAATGGTTTCAAGCCATGGGCGATATCAGGGGAATAATCAGAGACAACTTCAAACCTATTGAACAAAATCCCCAAACCAATACAAGGACAACTCACCCGAAAAAGACTTTCCCGAAAAAGGAAAGACCATCAACTCAAAAGCGAAAATTCTCAAATTTCAACACTCCAACGGACGACAGCCATGGAACGACCACACAAGAACAAAAGAAAACAAAATTTTGGTGCACTTCATGCAAAATGAGCGGCCACTCCATAGAATACTGTAGACGGAAAAAGCCGCAGGAAGTACACGTCCTACAAAAGGATGAAGAAGATGACGAGGCAGAAATTTCGGAAGATGACGAGAAAGAGGTACGCAACTCTGAGAGCGAATAGAATAAGATATAGAAAGCAAATAAAGCTAATACATACCTAAACACGAAGAAAACAATTATGTCCACAGAACTGATCAAGAAAGGACAAACAGACGGATGTCCGACAGTGGCGCAGACATAAACGCCGTATGCTCTCAAGAATGGCTACTGCCTGAAACGATCAGTAGTTCAAACATCAGCATAAAAACGGCCAACTGCACATCCACACCCAGCGTCCAGGGAACCGCTATGGTAAAATGGCTTACACACTCCGGCAACGAAATCACGGCTCTACTCCCACGCACAGTCCACTTACCACAGCTATCATGCAACATCCTATCTGCCAAGAGACAATGACGAGAGCATGACAGAGGACGAAGACGGTCCGTGGATCATAGACGAAGCAACGACACACTTTTACGGAAAATTTATCGGATTCATCGGAGAGGCAAATGAGAAAAAGTCAAGGAAAGACAAGGCAAACCAACCAACCTGGAGAGAGGCCATAGCCGGACCGGAGAGAAAAGAATGGCGAAAAGTTGCATTTGAAGAAATCAAGAGCATTACCGAACTCGGCGGTTTCGCATTTGAGGAGCCAAAAACATCACACGGCTACAACCCACTTTCAGCCAAGATGGTGCTCAAGAAGAAACTCAGTCCGAAAGGAGAGTTCGAGAAATTCAAAGGCAGACTAGTAGCTCGATGCTTTCTCCAGAAACACGGCATAGACTACAACAACACCTATGCTTCAACAGGGATACCAGGTGCTTTCCGACTGCTTCTAGCTGTCACCACCGCCTTGGGCTGGTACCACAGACAGGCAGACGTCTCAAACGCTTTTCTTCACAGAAAGATCATGGAAATTGTATACTTGAAGACACTACCTATCATCGAAGAGTTCTTCAGGCAAAATCCCAACCTAGCCGCCAAACATGGCTGGTTCAAAGGCTGCACCATCAGGCTGACCAGACCCCTATACGGCCTGAGACAAAGTGCCTACGAATGGCAGCAGCAGACAAGAAGGGACATGCTTGCATGCGGTTTAGAGCCCACCAGAACAGACTCCGCAATATATTTCAACGAAGACACCAGAGTGATCACATATAGCCATGTAGACGACTTCTACTCAATGGGACCCAAGAAGGAAGATGTCATGGAGCTATATCAAAACCTCGGAAAAAGGATGACACTCAAAATCCTCGAAGAAGATAAAGCTGGTTTTCTCGGCGCGGTTCACGACTACGATGACAAAGGTGTAGACATTCACCAATAAACCTACATCCGAGAGATCATCGAAACCGCACTCGGACAAGAAGCCAACACGAACAACACGCCGATGGAAATAGGACTCCTCCCCCAACTAAATGAAACTTCCAAAGAAACCGAAACGCCTCGTCTTGGCAAGGAAGATGCAGACGGTTACAGGAGCATGGCCGGTGCAATCAGCTGGATATCAGGGCATTCAAGACCGGACATAAGCTTCGCAAACAACGTTCTGGCTCGCGGGGTTGCAAAGCCCACAATGTTACACCTCAAAGCTGCGAAGAGAGTGATAAGATACCTCAAAGCCAAGTCAGACCTCACCATACGCTACGAAAGGTCCAACGATTTCATCATCCAAGGATGGGTAGACGCAGATCTGGCAGGCGACTGGACAAACGCAAAATCCACCACGGGAATGATATTCACCGTCAACGGAAAACCAGTCGTATGGAATGCGAGGCTTCAACGCACAACATCCAAATCTACAGCAGAGGCAGAGTATGTAGCATTGAGCGAGGCATGCAATACAGCAGTATGGATCAGAATGTTGCTAAACGAGGTCGGATTCCACCTAGAACCGATCCAAATTAACTGCGACAGCACAGCCGCGCTTGCCATGGCACAATCAACCGGTCCAACACGCGCCAGGCACCTCCGCATATCCTATCACCAAGTCAAAGAAGAAATCAGGCACGGTTTCATCAAACTACAGCACGTGGCTGGAAAACAAAACCTCGCGGACATCATGACCAAACCTCTCGGAAAGGATACCTTCGAAAACATTAGAAACAAGATCATGAACTAAACCAGAAAAGGAAAACAGCACAAAGACATAGAACCACAGAGCATGGACACGCGTCTGAGGGGGGGTATCTAAGCCTTCACAAAATCCCCAGCATAGAACTAGAACCAGAACATTGTGGCAACACAACAGATACAGAAACCATAGACAGGAAAACAGCACTACGAATAACGAATAATGAACTCAACTAAACAAAAAAGTTCCGAAACACAAAACTAACTGATTACCAGTTAACTAACCAAATAATTACGCAAATCAAACAAAACAATGGACAGAATCATCCGGACACGAAATCACACCAATTATACTAATTAGTTGACCATTCACAGAAAATAGATCAACAACGAATACCCTTTCGGCCAAGGGGGGGTGTCATAGTATATCCTGCCCAAAAGGGTAGGAGCCCCACTATGTGGGGCCATGCCGGAATAACTATATCCCATGTGGGGCCGATGCCCCACATCGGATATACAAGTAACACGTAGAATAGTAACAACCAGATAGAACTTAACCCTGAATGCACACTATGCGCATATTACCTTATGACAGTAGCCTGTAGCTATGTTTTTGCGGACGGCCGGTGAGAAAGCTTAGCCAGGATAGCGCTGTTTGAATCCCCTCCCGCTCCCCAGTTCCGACCGGGTTTTCCCCTTTTACGGGGTTGTCTATACCATATAACTTTTTCTTTGTTTTCCGGATTTTCATCTTGGAGGGAGTTTCCTCGACGTCCAACAATCCAATAGGGTCGGGCCCGCGTGGCCTATGGAAGGACATCAAACGCAATAATAATAACAATAATAACGAACAAGTGTGATTGGAGAAGAGCCTAGTATTTGGTCAAAGGTATGGTAACATGTCGTGAAACTACAGTTGTTAGGGTTGTAGGGTTGTGTTGCTACTTGACAAATGAAAACCAAATGGTGATACAGACAGGATATTGCTTGAGAATATTGAAATATGCCGTGTAGCTCATCGATGATAGTTCAGATGGGAACTTTGCTCAAGTTTGTCCGCACCGCATTGTATAGTATTCGAGCCCCATGCGGCATCGGCGTCGGAGGCATTGGGTGTTTTGGAATTGGCTGAGGTGCCGCCGTGATCCTAGGCAGCATGATTACATTTGTACATGTGTTCGCTGTAAACCACTATCTATATGGGTATGTCTGTTTCTACCGGAAATCCCAATGTCATGGCGCATATATTGAGACTTGATACGGGTATCCAAACTCAATCTTTCGGAAGGTGAGTAGAAGATTGCCGTGAAGAGCAGAATGTCGCCCCAGATAACCCTTAGCACGTGATTCAATCGCTCACCGCCTTTAGTCCAGGGAAGCTCGAAAAGAACGAAAGTGGAAGGCTTTTTCCTTCTTTTTGCATCTTTTTGCATCCTTTTGTCTCTCATCCTGGTCCGTTCTCGGCCATGGAGGTCGAAGCTCACTGACTTTGCATGGCTTGTATGTGCTTGTAAAAGGGCTCACACCCTTGCAGGAAGTTCTGCCGGCTCCAGATGACTTGTGCCGGTGGCTGCGCCGGCGGCATCGTACTCCAAGAATGGCATGGCTCTTTTTTTTTTTTTTGCTTATTTAGGTGGGTTGTCCAGGCACTAGTAGTCAGGGGAGTAGAGGAAAAAAAAGAACATGGCGCCTGCGAAGACCGGCGCGGTTTCATTCGGGCCAGCAGACGACAGCAATATTGGGAGTTGGAAAATGGCACAGCGGCCAACAAGCAAGTCTATTTGCGGCTGACCAATTCGCTGAGGCAGTATAAGAGGGCAAGAAGAAGTAGACATAGCTCTATATTATTTGTACTTGTATCTACAGATGTAACCACAGTATGTGTGTGAGTGATGACCAAAACTGTTTGCAGTCGACTCAAGACGGCAGGCCTACAACGAGACAACAAAGCAAAAAATGACTTGAAAAGAACCAACAGATAATGCCTCGCCCGAGCGACGGCGGCGACGGCTTTTCGACAAGCAGTTTCACGCATAGACCCGGCAGGGAGACTAAATGACATGACATGACATCAGGCAAGGCATGCCACCACCACAACGTCCTTTTTCTTCTGCCTTTAATAGCCGAGCCAGCTGCAAGCAACCTAGACAGGGCTAGCCGATTGTTAGCAGCCATACACACGCGGCGGATTAGTATGCATTATGTACAAGGGACACGGGGCCACCACCTCGGGAGTGGGGCCTTCGGCGCGGCGATGGAAAAGCGCTGCGAAGCGAAGTGTCCAGGGTCATGTGACAGAAAGCGGAAGTGGATCCCCCTTGGGCGCCCAAAGCGAAGGGCGAACCAGAGCCAGAGCCAGAGCACAATATACACACAGGAAGTCGCCTCCCTGCCCTGGCCCAAGCCGACAGACCCCTGCGTCGCTTTTCGCTGGATGCAGCTGGCGGAGTCTCCTGCTGCTGAACGGCGACGGCGGCGGCGGCGGCGGCAGCCATCCAGGCCAAACCACGAGTACACATGTACAACTAAGGATATACATTACTTGTATATATACCTCCACATGCCAATACCAATGCCTTCTTGAACTTCTGCTACTGTTCTGTTTCTGTTTCTTTTTTCATCCTTGATCATCTCTTACATCCACTACACTACATTGCCAAATAGTTACATCATCTTCTGTTCTTGTCTTTCTTTGTATCTTCTTTACCCTGGCCCTCACATCCCCTTATTCACTCTCACTTCAAAATGTCTGACGCTGCCCGCTTCCACTGCACCTCCACCGAGGCTGCCATTGCCACCGAGAACCAGTATGCTGCCCACAACTACTCTCCTCTGCCCGTCGTGTTCGCCCGCGCCCAGGGCGTCGATGTGTACGACCCCGAAGGCCGCCACTACCTGGACTTCCTGTCTGCCTACTCTGCCGTCAACCAGGGCCATTGCCACCCCGAGCTTGTCAAGACCATGATCCAGCAGGCCGGCACTGCTACCCTGAGCTCGCGCGCTTTCCACAACGATGTCTTCCCCCGCTGGGCCGAGTACGTCAAGGAGCTGTTTGGCTTTGAGATGGTTCTCCCCATGAACACCGGCGCCGAAGCTGTCGAGACTGCCATTAAGCTGGCCCGCAAGTGGTCGTACAAGGTCAAAGGCATTGAAAAGGACAAGGCTCTGATCTTTGGCATTGACGGCAACTTCCACGGCCGCACTGTAAGTCTTGCAATGAATGCTATCCCACAATTGCGAGCTTCCACTAACAGTCACTGCTTTCTCTTTCTAGATGGCTGCCATTACGCTCTCCGTGGACCCCGAGTCCCGTGACAACTACGGTCCCTTTGTTCCTGGAATCGGCGCATGCAACCCCAAGACTGGCGCTCCCCTGCGCTACAACAACGTCGAGGATATTGAGAACCTGCTGGCCGACTTTGGCAGCGTAACTGCTGCCATCATTGTCGAGCCTATTCAGGGCGAGGCCGGTGTTGTTGTCCCTGACTCTGACTACCTCTCTAAGCTGCATGCTGTCTGCCGCAAGCACAATGTGCTGCTGATTTGCGACGAGATCCAGACCGGCATTGGCCGCACCGGTCGCATGCTGTGCCACGAGTGGTCCGGCGTCAAGCCCGACATTGTGACGCTGGGCAAGGCCATTTCCGGTGGCATGTACCCCGTGTCGTGTGTTTTGTCTTCCAAGGCCATCATGAGCGTTATTGAGCCCGGCACCCACGGCTCTACCTACGGCGGTAATCCTCTTGGCTGCGCTATTTCCATCCGTGCTCTGGAGCTGATAAAGGAGGAGAACATGATTAGCCGCGCCGAGTCGCTGGGCAAGGTGTTCCGCGATAGCATCATGGCCTTCAAGAACCCTGCCGTCAAGCTGGTCCGTGGTATGGGTCTGCTGAACGCTGTTGTCATTGACGAGAGCAAGACCAACGGTCGCTCAGCTTGGGATCTGTGCATGCTGCTCAAGGAAAAGGGTCTCCTGGCCAAGCCTACTCACGGAAACATCATCCGCTTTGCTCCTCCTCTGGTCATCACCGACGAGCAGCTCAAGGTTGCTCTTGGCAAGATCGGCGAGGCTCTGGAGGAGCTGCCCAACGCCAAGCAGTACGGTGGTCACTAAAGTGCCAGGTCGGCGTTTTTGTCTTTGGTTTTTTTAGCATTTCGTTTTGTACATTCTTTTTCAGGGCTCTCTCTTTTTTTTTTCTTCTTCTTTCTGCGTTTCCTATATTTGCCTTTTACTTCTCTTCTTTCTTGTCTCTTTTACACAAAACCTCGGCTCTGGCTTTGAGGGTTCTCTGGGCGCAACGCATGGGGGATATGATACCAAACACAAGGCAACTGTTGAAGAGTTGACCGTCGACAGTGTCCGGTTTGCTTTTTTTATGTTCGTGGTCTTCAAAAGCAAAGCCAGACAATAGTAGAGCTTTTTCGTTGCTGCTGTTGGTAGTGCACTGGGGCATCAGGACCAATGCGCGCCATTGTGCAAGCACGTGAATAATGAAACAATTCAAAGAATCCAGTCAATGTTCAATCACTGGCATGTTTACATCCGTGTGGATAGTTGGGTGAGTGAAGACGTATGTATGTATGCACATGGCCATCTTGCGAGGGGCTATCCATCCATTGTCGTCGTTGTGGCTGGGTATGCGGGAATGAGACATGTGCCACGCGGGTGCTGTCCGCCCTGACCAGTAACATTTCTTTGCGGGCCACCATGGCGCGAGGAACACAAAGAGCTACCAATAGCAGCGCGAGCCGGGCTTTTGCTACGTCCTAGTTGGATGTTCCCCTTCTGGATAGTAGTTGGTTATACAAGTACACACAACCACAGGTCTTTGTGCACATGGTCCAACCCGCGCATCCTGAACGGAAAACTTCCCTGTGATGCAACATCATTTGACTATTTCTCCCGGGCAACCCAATCGAGCAGAGCAGCAAACGCCGAGTCTATATAGCTCAGGACATGTGTCTATGCCTATATGCAGACACAAAAGACCTCGAAAAGGCTTACGACGGTCCTCTTGGCCTTGGGCTTCCGTGTCCGTCTGATAGGTTATCACAGAATATCGAGGTTTTGATATACATATGCTGGTCCTGGCTTCACCGGCCCCGTAGGCAGAACATGGAGACACACCACACTTGGCGACTTGGCCTGCAAAGGGGGACTCGAGACACGCACGGGTAGCCTGCATGTGCACTTGACCCCGTGCATTTCCCCATGCATGTGCTTCCGGTATCTCTTCCTGCACTGCCTGTTGGTGTCTCTTGTTCTACCTGTGACCAAGTACTGTATTGTATGTATCACATATGCACCTCCATCTACATAGCTCTATATGTACATACTTTCAAGTACATCTTTCTCGTTCGTCGAGGGATGGATTCAGCAAATACCCTGCTGAATCTGCGTTACATCCGCCTCATTTTTCTCTATCCCCGTTGTCTCTTTTGCACGTCTGCGGGTTCTGCTTCTATCCCGGGCTTACAATGTCCAGCAAAGCCCAAAGCAGGGCACCCCGGAGCAAACAGAAAGACGGCGGAACGGACTCGGCCAGCCCGAGTGCAGCTGCCTGAAGGCTGCTTCAAGCTCCATGATGTCCGTGACGTTCTTTGTGGTGAAGCTGGGCGTATTTGATCTCCACTATAAACGTCCCTTCTCAGCCAAAAGAGGAAAAAGATGGGGGTTCAAGTGTCTGAAATGCGACTGCGCCAAAAGAACGCCCTTGGATTTGATGACGAGGTCAAGCTTCCTCCTTATAATTTGGGCTCTTGTGGCTCTAGGTCGGAATTCAATTTCTGTATTTGCTAACTTGGCCCGTATCATGACTGGGTCTAGATGACATTAACCTGGTAATAGGCAGTGAAGGAGCGGTTTCCTTGCACACATTAGGGTTACGCAGCGAGTTTGAACATGAGCATGGAGATGTTTTTGCTTTCACCGCACTATCCATAACTATAGGCTCTATAGATATGTATAACTACACACATGTATGTATACAGTTAGCTAGCCCCAATCTACTTGTGCTGCACATACTTTTGTGTCTCATCGTACATGTTGTCGTACGCAAGATATGCCACCTCCAAGCATAAGCGTCAAGGGAACAACTGCTACTGGACACCTCCAAGCCCCACGAAGCACCCATCTGATGGTCGTATCACGGCGGCATTCCTGGCCGCTGCGACCCCTCACGTCAATGGTGGATTTCCACGGATGAGAGCCGGCGCCAGCTCAGTCACTCAGCAAGCTTATTGCCCCGCCATAGATAGTCACATTCACATCACACCGAGTTCCGGGGTTTCTTGGTTGATGTGGAGGATGAGGGTAAGATATCTGCAAACGAGAGATACAAATCCAAGTAGTTAGTCACATAGCCAACTATAGTTACAATGGTATCGACCAAGAGAACAGACAAGAGCGGTCAGAAAATAACAAGGCTATTGAGTTATGTACGGATAGAAGTGAGTTTTCACCGGGAAAGCAAGATAAGACCTGCAGCAGGAGGAGTTCTAGACTGGACTAGGTGGTTTGTTTAGACTTGTATGACTTGTGCTTGTAGCTTCGTAGCTTCACGTTGGAACAAGACATGTCCTCTCAGGTTCACTCACGCTGATGTGAGGGAGAAGATGAATGGTGAATGTATGAGTATAGTAGATATGTATGGATGTACATCGATGCACATATGCATGCATGTAATAAACTAGCAGCAATAACAAGGTAAGATAGCCGGCCATCCTCGGTGAGCGATGATCAGACCCGTCAATAGACAGGCGCATACATGTGCCTATGATAGCTAGTTATGGCTACAGGCGCAAGTACATGCATACATGATATTACACACATCCACATCTGGATCGGTCGGCATATGAGGGTATCAAAGAGGGTCACAACCACATATGTATGTATTTAAATATATATGTACTTGTCGTGCCAGAATGCGTATCATTCTTGGCCGTCGGGTTGTTGACTCTCAGACAAGATGGTGCCATGAGGCCCTTGACTAGTGGCCTGTAGAGATAACTATGCATGTATTGTACACATGCTTGGAGGTATGAGGGATTAGAGCAACTCTAGATAACTAGAGGGATTATGCCCCGGGTATGGGTTGTGCTGGTGCTGACTGACTGGACCTTGACTTGATCTTGGGCTTTTGTGCTGACCGCCTAGGGGGCATCTCGCGTACATTCAGAGTGAGAACACTTGAAACACGCCGCTTGACACCATTCTCGCTTCCTATTGGCCTTGGCTCGCTCTTTGCAGCGAGTACATATAATCCGTGTGTATGCTATACAGCGCTGTAATAATGCCTGTAGCGCTATATGGCTGCATGCAATGCAATCCTCCACTAACAAAGTAGCCCGTCCCTGCAGCACCGTTTTCAGTGGTGAGAGCTTGCAAGCCTTGCTTTCTTTAAACAAACATCCTCATCCATGGGTCCGAAGAGTGGCCTGTGCTAAGAATTAACTACGCTTTACCACAGCTTCTCTTTGCCAACTGTGACTTGCCCATAGCTTCAGTGTCCGTCTGTGAGGGGCAGGCAAGTGTGCGAGCAGTGCTGTATAAATTGTGAAGAGCCCTGTGACAAAAGAACCGAGAACCAACTCTCTCTCTCTCTCTCCCTAGTCTGGCCCCCTCCCCCGCGTCAGCCAGGGTTCTAATGAGCAAAGAGCGTGAAACATGGGGCCCAAAGAACGGAAGGAAAACAAGTTCGTTTTTCGAGAACACCTGGGCCACTCGGCTAAAGTGTCTTGGGGCCCTTGGACCACTGACCTGAGGCTGGGGGGAGACAGAGCCGGAGAGAGAGTCATTGTGCCCTGAGATCACGTATTTGATGTTGTTAGCCATGACAACAAAAGCGACAATCACGCCTTTGAGGCACAAACAAGAATGCTGACATAAGCGTGCGTGTTTGCAAAAGACTGACTTGTGTTTGTGCAAATACATTTATTCATATATACAGACCCATCGAGACTTATGCGTGGTACATACATGACTACATATACAGTACACAGTCCACATGCTTGTGCACATGCTCCCAACGCCGGGGCTGTTGTCCAAAGTTGGAGCCCGGCTTCCCTGCATGTGTCCATGTCCACCTGCGCAAGATATCTGCAAGTGTCTTGATACCGTACAGTACAGTACGTACAGCTTTGCGGAGAAGAGGAGAGAAGAGAGGAAAGCAGAAGAGGGTCGTGGATGGTAGCTAAGCTCTTCCGATACAGTCTGCTTACCCTTCTACCATTATAACGTCGGCTTGGCTGCTGTATAGCGCCTTCGCTTTCTGGATGGTCATGGCAAGCCGTCGGGATGGTGGCTCACTGCAGGTAGAGCAAGTCGTACACATGGATACGCATGTAGGTGTATCACTAACTACATACTTGTATGTGCATATATTGCATACGCCGCCGCAGATGTAGTAGATCCTTATGTGATAGTATGGGCTCAACCCGTTGCGGGGCTTCTCCCCCTAGCCTCACTTCTCAAAGTGAACCTATGGATCTGAGGGCTTGTACTATTCGCATGTGTATGTAGGCGTGTGTATGTGTGTGTGAGAGAGTGTCGGTATACACTGTTGCTTGTGCGAGCTTATTTTTAGTACTGATACTTGTAAATGCATATGTATGTATGTACACATGTGGTAGAGACACACACCTTGCTTGTCGTCTCTCCCGTCCATGCATCCGTTCATGACACTAGACTTTCACGGCTCAGGTGCCATCGTGCTCGTGTTGTTGTTGTTTGTTTCTCCCGCCCGCTGGCTGTCCGTTCGTCCTCTGATGTACGCTTCACCTGTTTTGCGTCATGGGAGCCTCCCTCTCGACCAGTATGGACAGATGCAACTATGCAGTTATGCTTTGTACTTTAGCTCTCTGTTTATTCAGCCTAACCAGAGACCCTGGAATTCTCGCATTCCTATCATGTGTCTCGCCTTGTTGCTCCTTCATGACGTCTTGGCTCTTCAGTCCTTCACAATTATAGCAACAGAAACCCGCGCATCGGATCCGATGGCCTCTCAAATTGCATTCCGAGCGATCACGCAAGTATTCGATACGTGCAATATCTTGTTATCTATGGAGCTAAGAAGAAAAAAGGGTGCTAAATATGCCTTGGTTCGTCTGAGAACAAGTGCAGACACCTATTGCAGCAGTCGATCCCATTCTGTGGAAAGGGAGGCTATGCCGGCCGGGATAGGAGGGATACAATGTGTAATGTAATGTATGTACATCTGTACCTGTGTCTGAGGAGGCCTATCCATCGCCGTCACTTCAGTTGGTTGATGGCTGCATCGCGGCTTTTTTGCTCACGCACAGTGTCTGTCATTCTGGACCGTGGACTACCAAGGTGAATATTCTCTCAGCACACCGTGCCGGCATAGTCATATATTCCTGGAATTTTACAGGCGGACTTCCTGGCTCGCCCCTTCTTCCATCTGCATGCGTCCTTGTCACGAAACTATGAAAGCACAACCATGAATCTTCTGGCCCGTTTAGCTACAGGTACCGCTGGGATAGTGCAGACATCCTCCTCGCTGACTGAAGTTAGGGTTATCTGACTGCCGCGAGATCTAGATGCAGATGGCTGCTGCGGCCGGTGCTAGTCAGGGAAGAAAGCGGCTATTGTTATCTTTTGTCTGCTTGGGGGCTTCAGGGTACGAGATAAGACTGTGGTTGCGCACCGGGTTGGCGAGAAATGCAGACTTGGGTGCTTCTGGAGGTACTTTTATCTGTATCTGTATCTGCAACCTTGGGACTGACGTACTTTGTTGCTGTTTCTGGCCAGAGCTTGGACTGTCGACAGGCGTATGTACATATGTACATACAATTGATGCATGTAGATACAAGAGGCTTACATCTTGCATCTATCCCCCCATTCACGACTGCACTCACTGCCACCCACCAGCTCGTACGCAGTACCAAAGACATGCTTCTATCTTATGCATGTACAAGGGCTAGTTAGTTGAAGCCAGGCAACGCACAAAAACGGGGCGAGCAAGAAGCCCAGATGTGCGCAAATGTGTATGTGTGTACTTGTATACAAGATGAGTGAGAGTGTCTCCATACAGACAGACAGACACCCACTCTCTTACTCTTCGCTGCAGGCACCGCGAAAGGCAGGATCATGTGTGTATACATGTACAAATGTACATACTGGTTGATGTACGCATTATCGCGGCAACTACCAGCAGCTGTCTACACAGCTATGTATGTATGTATGTACATATGTCTACTTCTACCTTTATGGCCTGGCCAGCTACCTACCCGCCTGGCCACCTGCTCATCCGGTGTTTGTCTTGATCCTGCTCTTTCCCTTTCTGCTGGCTGAATTGAATCTTGGTCCAGTAATTGCCCACGCTGCCTTGCCTGGCTCCTTCTTCGGCTTCCTCTTTCTGTTGTAGTTATCCTGCATGTATGTATGTAGGTAGTTACCACTTTGACCTTGGCCCGCGTTTGTTTCCTTTCTCTCCTCCTTCTTTTTTCGCCTGTTTTTTTCTCTCATATTCCACCACTCCAAGTACTTATGCCTCGCGTTTCCTCCTCCCCATCTCAGCTCTTCTCCTGCCTTCTGTCTTGTGCGAATTCTTCTTTTTCTTTTCCACTGCTTTCCGCTACTTATTGCCTGCTTGGTCATCACCACGCCCAATCTCACTGCGGCCTCTTTCTTCCCTTGCCCTAATTCGGTTGTTTTGTCCTGTCTCTTGCCACACTTAGAGGCTGCCCTGCCGCAACTAGACGCTAGCCTTGGCCCCTCGTCAAACTACGTCAGGATTAATTTCGTGCTGCATTTGCTTTTGTATGCACTGGCTTGCGTGCTGGCTTGGCCGTATATTGTCTGATTTTCCTTGTTAATTTATTACGACTAACTAGCCCTTGGAGTCATCGACCTGTTTCTTCTTTTTCTTTCTTTTCCTCTGCATAGTTACTGCTTTATTTTCTCGCTTTCTCTTTCTCTTCCTTCTTCTTCTTCCCTTCATATTTGCATATTGTTTGTGTCCCAACCTTTGCTTTCTGATCCCCCCCATAGATCGATCAATCAACCATTTGAATCACGAGACCTTCCTTCTTCGAGTCTCCAGCACGCTTTTGCTCTTGTTCCTTTTGATCTCTCTTATCTTGTTATCTTGAGCGCGGGACATTTGCCTAACCACCCACCAAGCCCTCAACTGACAACCTCACCTCACTTCGCACATCAAAACAAGACGTCCCTCCATACTCGCCCCATCGCCGTCAGCCTGTCGCTTATCGCACAACACCGCACTCCTGCCTTTTCGTCTTTTTTGATATTTCGGGTCGACTTTTGCCAAAGGCGCAGTTCCGTTCAGCCTTATCCTCTACATATTCTGCACCACCTTTTTGCACCTAGAATCTTCCGCTTTTCTGCCTTTTTTTGCCCACCCCAACAGTGTACATGTGTTTACCCACAGCTGCCGACGTCTTTCGAATATATTAAACTTGAGAGCTTGGATTACCTTTTATCGGATCTCGTCTACTCCCACATCAGCGACAACCACTGACACAGCGAACCCACTCTCATTTTCTTCTCTGGGACTTGGTCCCAGCATTAACTTGCTTCAAAATGGAGTCATCCTCCAGAACTTCCGAGTTAGAGCAGAGAATTCCTCCTTTCCGCCATGGCTCTTACCAAATGCTTGTTGAAATCGGCAAAGGAAGCTTTGCCCGAGTTATGAAGGCGCGCCATATTGTAAGATAACCTCCAATATACTAAGCATACCTCTTTCTCCCTCTACCCAAACATCTCTAGCTTTCTATCTAACTTGACGCCGTAGGATAATGGCAGTACATTTGCCGTCAAGATGGTAAAGAAGAAGCGCTTAAACGAAAAGCTTACCGCAAACCTTCAAACGGAAATCCAAATTATGAAGAATACCCGCCACCCAGGCATTATCCGACTATATGAGTCTTTTGACACCGAAGGCCATGTGAATCTGGTCATGGAATATTGCAAACTTGGGGACATGTCTCGAATCATCAAGCATGCTGGAAAGCTCTCGACATTCTCTGGATTCCAGGAGATGGACCGCCGCCATCCCAGTTATCAAAAAGCTCTCAACCCTGTTCTTGTACGGCTTTTCAGCCGTCAGCTTGTTGATGCTATCCGCTTCTTACATCACCGCAATCTCATTCACCGCGATATCAAGCCCCAGAACATTCTCCTTGATCTGGAGGATCTTTCCAACATGACTTCTGACCGACTGATTGTTCTTGAACGTCTGGCCAAGGCCGTCGGCGTCAACGTCAACTCTTGGAAATGGCTGCCGTTGGTTAAGCTAGCCGACTTTGGCTTTGCGCGTCATCTTCCATCAACGTCTCTGGCTGAGACTCTGTGTGGGTCGCCTCTTTACATGGGCCCCGAAATACTTCGCTACGAACGCTACGATGCTAAGACAGATCTATGGTCACTTGGAGCCGTCATTTTTGAGATGCTTACCGGCAAGCCCCCATTCAGAGCCAAGAATCACATTGAGCTTCTTAGACGCATAGATACAACTGCCATTGAGTTTCCCAAGCCCGCGACCAACTACCCAGGCGGTACTGACTACCCCAAAGACCTGCAAAAGTTTATTCTGGGCTTGCTTAAGAAAAAGCCCGTCGAACGAATGAGCTTTGAAACCACGTTCAATCACGATGCTATGGTTTCTCCGCTTACAGATATGGCGCCCGATGATTGCCCCGGCACTATTACTACGCTTCCTAAAAGACCTGGGTCTTCTAAGCTTAATGACAACAGTCACTCATCAAGCAGACCGGGGTCTTCAAGAAGTGTTAAATCAGCATTCCAGTCCTCTACCCAGGCTCATACCCCCAGACGTAGTAATACTACAGATGGTGTTAACTTGGCTGCTGCCGAGGGCTCCCACCGGACCTCAAAGCGGACTCCCACCATGGATGAAGATGGGTTTACCCGCACACCAGTTACATCTGCCCGCTCTCCATCTTCCTCAGCCCTCAATGCCCCTATTGAACAACGGACATCGTCTCGGGGTATCACTCGTGCTGCGACAACTGGGCTTGGCATACAAGACCATTCGCAGAATCTAGGCTTTAATTCTTCTCGAACACGTGGGCCTGCTCCCACTGAAGTAGCACATGCTATTGAGGACGCGATTTCCCCTGGCATTGTCGCGCCTACAGATAGGCTTTCTCGCCGCTCGTCAAACAAAGAGCAGAAGTCGAAATCGACGAGCCACCGAGCCACTCCGGAAATGGCCTTTGAGCGCGACTATGTCGTTGTGGAAAAGAAGCAAGTAGAGGTTAATGCCATGGCTGACGAAATGGCTGCAAGTCCACGGGGTCACGATAACAACCAGCTTGTTAGGAGGCACCAGAGTTCTACTGCGGTTAACATTCCTGGTCGATCTGGTCAGGGCAACAACCAAGGTCCAATTGACCTGACTCCTCCTGCTAGCCGAAGTCCTAGTTCAATTAGTCGTGCTATCCAGGGTGCTACTATGCGGTTCTTTGGTGTCAAGTTCTCACCAAGTCGTATTGCCCGTGGCCAGTCGCCCCCTATGTACAACCCGTACTCGGCAGGCTGTCCTCCTCCGACTGTACCTAGCCTTCTCACAGATGGCCGCAACAACGGAGAGCCTCAGTTCAACGAGTCCCGTGTTGCTCAGATGATTGAGGATTTTGCCAACAGGAGCGATTGCATCTGGAGCTTTGCGGAAATCAAGTTCCAGCAACTGATTCCCGAGCGTACTTCGTCCGATGTTAGGTCTATTAATAAGTCTGCCGATGAATTGAGTGACCTAACTGATGATGCAGTTGTCGTTCTTTCCGAAGAAGCACTTTTACTCTACGTCAAAGCCCTTGAGATTTTGGCCACCGCGATAGATTCCGCTAGTCAATGGTGGGCTAGTCACTCCAGAGTTGAGGATGGTTGTCCTCGAACAACAGACCGAATCAACGGAACTGTTCAGTGGTTACGAAACCGTTTCAACGATACCCTTGAAAAGGTTGAACTCGTCCGTCTGCGTCTGATTCAGGCTCAAGAGCGCCTGCCCGAGAATCATCCCGCCCACCCTTCGCATCATACCCAAAATAGTTCTCTAAACATTGATTCTGGAAATCTGAATGTTTACATCTCCTCCAGAACTACTGCTGACAAGCTAATCTACGACCGCGCGCTTGAGATGTGCAAGCATGCAGCTGGCGATGAAATGTGCAAGCGCAACCTATCCGTGTGCGAAACCTACTATTCAACAGCCCTTCGCATGATGGAGGCTCTTCTCGACCGAACTGATGACAACCGATCGACAAATGGCGAGACAGGATATGGAGAACTTGATCATCAGGAAGAGGAAGACCAGCTCCACTTGATGAAGAGTAAGTAACAAATGGAAGTATACTGTAAATACCGTATGACTAACTCTGATTTTCAGTGATTTCTGCCATCCGTGGCCGCCTCGCTGCGACACAGCATAAGATGCAGGCAATGACGGAAAACGAAAAGCTTCACAGAGGATCCCATCGCCATAGTGGCTCCAACACTCCTGCTTCGGTAAATTCTAACTAACGGACTAACGGCACCACCTGTCCATGAAACCCGCCATTTGGTTTTTGAATTTATCCGCAAACGACATTGCCTGGTCCTTTTGACTGGGTAGAGCGACTATTGTAATCCCACTGCTCTCTCCTCACACTATCACTTTCTTGCTTCCCTCGGTCAAATAGCCTGAGCACTTTCAGGCTGGTGATTTGACGATCTTATGATACTTCTCATCTATCTCTGCCTTCTTCTGTCTTTATTCTTTTCCTCGTATTTTTAGCATGCAACTCTCTACTCATTCTGCCGCCTAGATGGTATATTTTCATTGGCTTTGGTTTCCAAGGCCTCGCGTTCTGTTGCTACAACATCTTGTACTGCCGCATTCGGTGCTTTATTCCTGCACGGGATGATAGCTGAGCCTGGTCATTGCAAGATATTGTGACTGGCATTACAGGCCTTGGGAGTTTCTCTCCGCTTAGCCGGCATTTTTGTCTACATGACTTTTCTCATCTCCGTCTGTTTTCTTTTTTTCTTGCTTTTGGTTTGAGCAGTTCACAGGACAAGACAGATGGCATCTAATGCCTCTGAATCTTGGTCTTTTTTATCCCAGATTCTTTCAAAGCTCTACATTTCTTCTTTGTTTATATTCGTCGGCGTTGGTTACGTTTTTGGTCTTTGTTATGGTATCCCATTTCTTTGTCTACTTTTGCTGTATCTTCTTCACTTCGAACTTGTTTTCGTGTGCGCAACGCTCGCAACACTTGTACGTTTGTCTTATTATGTTTCTGTCGCGTTAACCAGGGAATTCATGCTAGTATTTTGGTTTTCTTTCTGCACAATTTTGGGGGTGCTCCTGTTTCAGTGGGAGAGCGTTATACAGGCGTGTTTCAAATTGACTCTCTTCTTTCTTCTTCTTCAATATGAATTTCCGAGCCTTTTGTTCATTGACGTGATGATATACAAGTTAACGAAAGACCTCGTTTGTGGTTCATACGTGAAGAGTTTGTGTATTATTTATACGTGGAGGCATCTAGTTTTTGGGGCCAGTCTTGGACTCCCAATTTGAGGGAGGTCCATGCTTTTTCGCGTACTTCTTGATTGTGCCGGTCAAATCAGCTTGCACAAATATCCAAATGATAGGTACCAACATAGCCATGATAGTATCAACGACCCAGCTGTTGCGCAGCGAGCCACCTAGCATGCCCCATCTCATGAGCGACCCCAGAAAAGCCACCGTCACGAAGAAATCGCCGCGCTCTAGGCCCTGAATCGACGCAGAAGCCACCTGATCCGGGGTCTGTTTGGGGTCTGACGCCTCGAGAAGATGTGTGACCTCAGGCTTTACGGAGTTCTCACGCTCGAGACCAGGGCTCAGAATAGTGCCAGGGTAGACGACGTGTAGTTTGATATTCTGGGGGTAGAGCAGCAGTTCCTGGGCGAGCGCGTCAGCCAGTCCGCGCACGGCAAACTTGGACGGCGCGTAGGCGCCGTAGCCGACAATCGAGCAAAAAGCGACGACGCTGGCGGTCAGCACGACGTGGCGTGCGTCGCGGGTCGGATCGCAGTCGGCCGGGTCCTGGGAAGACGTCCACTCGCGCAGAATCGAGTGCGCCATCTCCGCCTGGCCGTAGAAGTTGATGTCCATCTGGCGCTTGGTATCAGCGAGGTCCTGCTCGATCCACAGGCCGGGCGTCGCGACTCCCGCAATGCACCATACGATGTCGGGCGAGGCGTTGTTGTTCCATGCGCGCACGTTGGCTAGCACGGCTTTGGAGTAGTCGGGTACGGCGACGTCGGCGGTGACGTAGTGGAAGCGTTGGCGATCGGGGTTCCGGGCGGCGGCCTTTAGAGAGAGGGGGGGGGGCGTTAGAAATGGGTTCGTGGTGTGAGAGGTTTCACGGAGGGCGTACCTTGATTTGGACAAGGGCTTCTTCGAGCTTGTCCTTGCGGCGGGCGACAATCACGACATTGGCGCCCTTCGCGGCAAGCTGCTTTGCGGCAGAGAGGCCCATGCCCTCGGATCCGCCGGTGATGAGAACAGTCTATAGATGATCAGAACGAAGTTCATGTGAAGCATGAGGAGAGGCGGTGGGACATGGAGGACATACCTTCCCGTCAACAGGGAATTTGTTCTTGCTAAATATCCCCATGATGTAGGCACAGAATATGGACACAATGGGGGGAATGGCCATCCAATACGGTGATAGAGGTTCCATGGTGTTTTCTGACGGTAAATAAAATTCAAGCTAGATGCTCGTTCAGCCTGAGTGTGGCCAGCGTTTTGTCGTGAGAGCTGGCTGTTCGTTGCGTCTCCTATCACCAGCACAAACCCCTGTCGCAGGATACTTTGCGTCAGGGATCCCAAACTGGCGCGCTCCGTGGTGGACTGTTTTTGACTAGATTGCAACTATGTGGATTCGCTGATAAGAGATAAGTTCGAAAAATTTCAGAAAATAATGGGATGCAAAATAGTGTTCAGGTTGTCGTGCTTTGTCGGCCTAAGCATCATACGCAAACCAACAATTCCGGACAAAGCCGCCTGCAAACTTTGCGCACTGCGTTTCTAAGTTGTATTTTTGTTGTCTCTTTGGTCTCCGTATTCACAGACCTCAGTCTCAACCTCCCAACACCACACCTAGAACACCAACCATGGGCAGAAAACGGAAGGCTAGCCGTCCCTCTGGGCCCACCGGCCCCCGCGAAGTCGACACTGCCGACGCCCGTCTGGGCCCCATCAACTCATACGAAGATGTCGCCGATTCCCAGGACGAGCACTTTATGAACCAGGACAAGATCCTACTCGACGACCGGAGCTCCAAGCGCCAAAAGATGCGTGAGGAGGCCGAGGCGTTTTTGGAAGACTCCGACGCCGAGGTATTCAACTACGACGAGAACGATGACGACGACGACGACGATGATGACGAGGATACGGCACCTAAAAAGTCCAAGAAGAAGGGCGGCGAAGACGATGAAGAGGAGGGCGACGAGCGGTGGTGGGGCTCCTCGAAGAAGGAGTACTACAACGCCGACGCTATTGAGACTGAGGCCGATGCCTTGGAAGAAGAAGCCGAGGCGAAGCGCATTCAGCAGAAGAAGCTGGCAAAAATGGCCGACGAGGATTTCATGTTCGACGAGAACGAGTGGAAAACTGCTGAGGACAAAGAGGCCGGTGAAGACGTTGTTACTGAAGTCCTGGGCGACACCGAGATTCCTGACGATATCTCCCCCGAGGAGAGCATGCGTCTACTGAGCACACGCTACCCAGAGTTCGAGTACCTCGCGACCGAATTTGAAGAGCTAAAGCCGACGCTAGAGACGCTTCGCAGTGCCACCGATGGCAAGGACAACAAGTCGCTCGAGATGGTGCGCTACATTGTCCTCGCGTCGTATCTCTCTGCGCTCGCTAGTTACTTTGCCATCCTGGCCTCGCCGGCGCGCGACTCGACCGATACCTACAAGACACTCGACCCCGCCGAGCTGCGCGAGCATGATGTCATGACGGCGCTGTTCAAGTGCCGCGACATGTGGACGCGCGTGCGCGACATCAAAACGACCAAGGCGCTCGCGCAGGAAGTCACGCCAGTCAATAGCGACGACGAGAGCGGCTCCGGCTACGACAGCAGCAACGACGTGTTCTACACCCCAGGCAAGACGCCGCAGAAGCCCAAGGTTCCCAAGAAGAAGAAGAGCTCGTCCGGCGTCATGGTCAGCCAGGATATCGAAGACGACTTGGCGGACCTGTACAACATGCCGCTCAAGATCAACAAGAAGAAGGCGGCGGTGGAATCATCCGACGATGAGGCGGATGAGGGCGACTCCGACTTTGGCGAGGAAGAGGCCCTCGACGAAAAGGACGCTCTTGAAAAGGCCAAGCGCAAGAAGTCTCTGCGCTTCTACACTTCGCAGATTGTGCAAAAGTCGTCTCGCCGCGCCGGTGCCGGTCGTGATGCCGGTGGCGACATGGACATTCCCTACCGCGAGCGTCTGCGCGATCGACAGGCGCGCCTGAACGCCGAGGCCGAGCGACGCGGTCGCAAGGACAGCAAGTTTGGCGCGGACCTGGACGGCGCGGACCCGGACGCCGAGGACGTGGCGACGCGCAAGGCGGTCAACGAGGACGACGAGTACTACGACATGGTGGCGGCGTCGAGCAAGAAGAAGCGCGACGACAAGGCGGATCGCTTCGCGGCGTACGCGGCGGCCGGCAAGGCAGATCGCGTCGTCGAGGTCCAGGATGTCGGCGAGGACGGCAAGCGCAAGATTACGTACACCATCGAGAAGAACAAGGGTCTGGCGCCCAAGCGCAAGAAGGAGAACAGAAACCCACGTGTCAAGAAGCGGTTGAAGTATGCGGAGAAGATGAAGAAGTTGAAGAGCATGAAGCCAACGTATGCCGGCCCTGGAGAGAGCGGATACCAGGGTATCAAGACTGGTATCAAGGCTGGTCTCATCAAGAGCACCAAGTTCCAGAACTAATGGAGGCGCAGATACCGATCGTGCGGGTGAGGTTGTTTTGGCTACGGGCAAAAATGTTTGGGATGCGGTATTTCGTGGGCGTTCATATACAAGTACTTGCAGACTTTGGCATTCGCCATTTTATTATCATTATATTCATTTCTTTTGTATGTGTAAAAGCTGTATAATTTCCACGTTACGGCCTGGTTTTGGTCATGGGCGAACCGATTATTGCTGCTTGTTTGTGTAGCTAACTACATATGTACATATGCACAGAGACTCAGCAGTGTCTTCGGTGCCACAAAGTGAAGTGAAGTCAACTTTATTTACAAGACGCCCCCAGACTTTTGGCATGTGCTAGTGAGAATAATAATGAGCCCTAATATCTCAGGGCTAGGGTTACTCTCCTTGTTGAATTGCATACTTAAAGTGGGTCATGGGAATCCAGCTGGCACATGCAAGCTCAGAGGTTCGTTTGCCTTGAGCTTCACCTCGAGTCGTGCAGCTTCACATTAAGTCTCCAAGCTTAAATGCGCTGGTGTTTAATTCTTTGAAAGCAGCTTTGTTTTTATCTTCTCTTCTACCCAGACCCCTCTCAACAAAAATCTTCCATTTCAACGGCATAGCTTCTTTCTTCATGTAATCGAGAATGGCAGCCGCCCCAGACACGTCAAATCTGGCCTCTGCGGCCGACGTCTTCGCCGCGACCTTCACCTTGCCGCAGATCCGCGCCATCCACAAGTCACTCCACGACCAGGTAGAGGAAAAGTCGACGAGGCTGCGCAATAAAGTCGGCAGTTCGTACCGCGAGCTTCTGGGAACCGCCGACACCATTGTGCAGATGCAGCAGGACACCAATGCCGTGCAACAGATTCTCAATCGCATGGGCACTTGCACCAGTTCTGCAGCCCTGAAGAAAAAGACAACTGGGCTATCTCGCTACGACCAGCTCATGTCGTCGGGCGACTCTAGCATCGAGGCTAGCGAGACAGCCCGCGCCAAGATGTGGGAAGCTACGAAGTTGGCCTTTTCTGGTGTGCTGAGGGGCAGCGAGGCGTTCAATCTGCAGGGTCTTGGCCGTGGTGAGAGACTCGTGCTAGCCACCAAGGTCCTGGTTCTCAGCAGAGTGCTTATTGGCAGTTTCAAGGGCAGCATACCTACCAGTTCATATGCGCGTAGAGTCATGAGCGTTGCTGAGAAGAGCCTCCAGAGACCCCGCAACAAGATTGGCCGCGGCATAGCGAAGGCGCTCGAGGAAGTCTGTGACGAGGGCCAGCGTGATACCATACTGAAAGCCTTGGCTGCCTACAGTCTCTTGACGAATTCAGGCGCGTGCGATGCGCTGCAGCACTTCCTCCACGTTCGTGGTGCTGCGATTGCCCTTGCCTTTGAGTTGGACGAAGACAAACGGGAGCTTACATCAGCCAATGTTATGAATGCCATGAAGCTTTACACATCGACGCTCTTGGATGTGCAGGCCGCGGTTCCGTCGAAACTATCCCAGGAGTTGCAAGCAGTCAAAAGGCAGCGCTTGCTTGCTGATGCAAGCCTGCGCAATGTCCAGGTTTTGCGTCTTGACACGTACGAGAGGTGGTGTGGCGATGATGTTCAATTCTTTACACCCTATATTCGCCACGATGATTTGGACAGCGACAAGGCCCGGTCCATGCTTTTTAGCTGGGCAGAAGCCGGCAGTCAGGCTCTTCTTGATGGTGTGGAAAAGGCGCTAGCCCATATTATTGAGTTTAGAGCCATTACCGACCTCCGTACCCAAGTCCTACAGCATTGGGTACGAGAGGGTAGTCGTGTCAAAGGCATTGACCCTGATGATATGTTGAATAAGCTTCGGAATGTAATCAACACGCATCTTCAGAGAGTCATGGACGCCAAAATAGCCAAAATCCATCTCATCAGCTCTGAGGTTAACTCCACACTGGATTCATGGGTGGAGGGTGAGACTGATGAAGTCATTGATATATGGGATGTTGATGGGTTCGACATGGGTATGAGTCAAGGAGCGGTGCCCTTTATTACCGAGGTTATCGCCGGTATGAATGGCCACAACCACGCTGTCTCGCGCGCTGTCAGTCGCTACCAGGCCTGGTACTCGGTCATCAATGACGTGCAAGAAGTTGTTGACGTGCTCCGCCGGCAGCGCTGGGACAACGACTTTGAAGAAATCGAAGCCGAAGAAACCATTGAAGCTCGCCAGCAGCTTCTCAGTAAAGACGACCCGCGAGCCCTTGGAGATAGACTGACAGACTCGCTACAGACAGAGTTTTCTGTGCTGGAGAAGAAGTTAGCCCAGCTGTGGACAGACAAAAGAGCCAGTCTGAACAGTGGCGGTATTGCGGCATATTTCCTCCGCATAATCCGCAGCCTCCGCTCGGCACTACCAGATATCCCTTCAGTAAAGTCATTTTGCCTGGCAATGGTGCCAGAGCTGCAGCAGGCTGTCGTCAAAGACGCATGTACCTCGCCGCTGGACGAATTCGTTCTGTCCGCTCTCTCCCGGAAGACTGTCTCTTGTCGTGGCCTGTGGGAGGGCGAGCCAGCTCTCCCGACGCAGCCCTCGCCCGGCACTTTCAAGTTCTTGAGAAATCTTTCTGCTTCTATGGCTGACAGGTACTCGGACATCTGGAGCCCGACTGCTGTCACGTTGCTTCGAAAGCACATGGCAGGCCTACTAGAGGAGAATTGGTTTGAGGCGTTGAAGGAGTTGGAGAAAGATGACGAGGAAAACAAAGACAACAAGGACGACGAGGACTCCGACAAGTCAGAAGAAACAATACCACCGGAAGCTGAGAAAACAACCGAGAACAAATCAGATCCGGCAGAAAATAGCAATTCCGATTCCGAGTCCGAGCCTAAGCCTCGGCCCGATTCACAATCTGAACCCGACGTCAACGCTAGCGAGGAAATGACCCAAAAGCCCGAGGAGAATACCGCAGTCGAAGACACCGAGAAAAAGACAGCCCTTGACAGGAAGGATGTTCTGATACAGTGGCTATACGACGTGCTGTATCTCACCGGTGCGTTCGCCGCCTCGGAAGATGAAAGCTTACTCAAGAATCTGGAGAAGACTTTTGCGGAGCACACAGGCTTGGAGGATACATCCAGACAGAGGCTTGCCAAGTCTGCTGGCGATTACTGGAAGCGGACGTTTATGCTGTTTGGCTTGCTGCAGTAGAATTTTGCTGTAGCGCCATGTCCGTCTATTCTAGGTGTTGGGATCCTATCGTATATATGTACCTGCAGAGTTTGTAAAGCAAGAAATATATCAAAGCCTGTGGTACTGATAAGTGATGTATGCAATGTAAATAAAGTTATAAGGTATCTGTACGCCGGTCCGTCCATCATGGTGAATTCTGCTTGCTGATGACTCTACCCGTCGCTGTTTCTTTCCAACGCCACTCGGTCCCATTCGGCGACTCTCCTCGTCTAACTACCCATTCGCCAACTAGCCCAATGCTCTCCAGATTTCCCTGTTAATAAGAATGGCCGAGATGTCTTTTTTTGCTCTACTTCTTACTTTCTACTAGCTCCTCTACTCAGCTTGGGGAAAACAAGAGGCAGCGCTAGCTTGGCCATTGTCGACTGCGCCTTGGTCTGGGGGTTCTTGTATTGCTTGGGGCGGGCGCCGACCTCGCGGAAGATCTGTGTCATGACGGCGGGGTCGAGGTTGAGATCGAAGCGCAGATCCGTCGTGTCCATCTCAAAGTTTTCCAGCACGCAGGCCCAGACGGCCGCATGGGCCAGGGCTAGCTGGTGGTGGAAGTTATCCATGAGTCCATTGACAGTGAACGTCTTGAAGAGGTACGACGTGACAATCTCGGGCGCGCCAATCTTCTCTGTGAACACGGCGCGCGGCGGCGTCTTGCGGCCGTCGCGGCCCTTTTTGCTCATGGACACGTACATGATGAGATAGTACAAGAAGCGCAGCAGGCGCATGCGCTGCACCGCGTCAGTCGAGTTGGCAGTGCGCACCAGGCGGCCTGCCACAAAGCGCGATCGCAGTTGCACGTTCTCGTTGTTGGCCACGCTGTCTATCCAGTCCTTGACGGGAATCGAGTGCAGCACCTCGCGTCCGATGATGGCATCTGGCTGGTACACGTCCTGTATTTCTGTAGCAGCCAGGTTGGGCCGCGGGATGGGCTTGCTGGACCGGGCGGCCTCGTCGAGGTCCTCGCGCGAAAGCATGGTCGAGGCATTCTTCTTGACGGCGTCGAGAGTTGCCAGCTCGGCGGAGCTGAGCTTTGTTTGGTCGTTTGCCGAGGCCGTGGGCAGGGCGTTAAGAATGACGTCGTCAATCGCCTTTTTAGCCTTGCGAGTACCGAAAGTCTTGTTCAGCTCGATGCGCTGGGCCATTGCTCTCTGTCAAATTGTTAGTATTGTCCATCCCACAGCCAAGATATAACAAATACATACCATCTTCTCAGCGGGTTCTTCGCTGCGAGTCGGTAGTCTAGCCTTGACGACACCGCGCAGAAGCATCTTCTTGGCCTCGACAAACCGCACAGTGTTTGTAGCCGGATCGAACACACCAACAAAGTGGTTGACGCCGCAGTTCACCATTGATGACCGGTCCTCCTTGGCAGTGTAGTCCATAATGGGGTGGGCGTTGGCATGCAGCATCATCTCTGACTTGCCGTCTTTCCGCTTCGAGCTGCTATTTTTGCTGTAAAGGTGGAAGGGGACGTTGGTGGGAACATCGAAGCTGACCGAGGTGTCTGTCGCAAGATTTATATGTTAGCCCTTTGCCCGTCCAGCTCGACTAGGACCAACAAATAAAAACATAGGCCTACCAATTCCGGGTGTCCAGATCGGCGCAGACTCAACGGCTCTCTGTAGTCTCACGGGCTTGCCCGCCTTCTGGCCAGCATGGACCTTCTGGCCGGCCGTCGAGGCGTTGTCCGATCTCTTGCGTTTCTTCTCCGTGGTACTCGGCATCGTGGCGGTTTGTTGAGAAGTTGGAATGGGCCGTTTATTGTGAGGTAGCCCAGGACGTAAAGAAAATCCGCTCCAACCAAAAAGGACTTTCTAACCAACAGCAAACGTTTGGTTGTGGTGCTGTCGTCACGACCGCATCGCGCGGCTGTGAAGCCCAAAACTTTTCTTGAAAAAAAAAAAAATGGCTTGCAAAATGCTTATCGGGTATACCCGAGGATTACCCGTTATCAACTCTTTAGCATGGCAAGGGGTCACTGGTGGGGCACCTGTCAACCTCACTTTGCGGCTTTGCACTCCCTTCGGCGAAGGTTTTAATCAATGCTATTTAGACTAGACCACGATCAAGGCATCGTCATAGCTCGGTAATGGATCGTAAATTGCCTTGATTGTAACTTGCTAGTTCAGAAGCCGGTTCTTGGAAGCTACTTTCGTGTAATGCTGACGGCTTGACTCCAACTGTCGTCAGCATCAGCTAGTAATCCAAAGACGTGACCCCGCAATATCTCCATTTGATTTGGAGAAGCGACGCACACATAGCTTGATTTCCAAGAAAACTCCCGCCACTTCACCGGACAAACAAAATATCACAACATTCACATTTCAAGCAGGCAAGATTTTTGTTTAGAGTAACTTTGATTTGTTTTCATTTGCTGGTTTCTCATAATGCCGGTATTCCCAGTGACCTGATTTATTGTACAGAAAGTTCGTTTCTCGTGAACATCTTCTCGAATATCTCTCGTCTAGTTTTAATGACAGTTTGTAGCCGTTCGTAATGTTCGGAGTTGTCGGTACAGGGATGAAGGAAAGATCCTGTTCGTAGGCAGAGCATTGCAATCGACTTGCAGAATGCTGTCAAAGCCGGGCGTGAGGCTTCAAGGCGGAGATGTCGTCATGGCCGCTGTGACGTTGGGCATTTATTTGCTAAAGGTCTTGTTAGAATTGCATGATATCGAAGACGACGACATCGGTATAACTTACGAGCGCGCCCGCATCTTTCTTCTCTTGCGCTTGAGACGTCTAACTCTCTTCTTTCTCCACTTAGCTCTCATCTTGGATAACCCTGTGATAATGTTAGTTGATGTTCCGGTTAAAAGAGCCTACCAATGTCTGCATCGACGGTGTTATATCTATGCACAAGCTCGAAATTAGAGCTCAACACATAGGACAATCAACTGTCGTGCGTAATTGGATGGAAATATATGACTATAGTGTCAAGGTAGGTGGTAGTACTCACGAAATAAGAGTTGTTGGTGATCTGATGAAAACGTTCAAGTTGAAGGTTCTCGGGCGGCAAGCTCGACTTTTTGTAGCAAGCCATTTTGGATTTAGGGCAGTCCACCAAGTTTGTGGCCTCTACCTGCACGTGATCTCAGTGCTCCCCAAAAGTCACGTGTGGTCCCATTTTTTGCCATCATTGTGGAGAGCACTCGGTTTCTGGCTCCACACAAGGTCCACTTGGAAGATGTTGACTCACATCAGCCAAGAGATATCACACTAAGTCACTTTTGGTCATTGGCCTTTCTACCTACTTCCTATTCGAGCTCAGGTTGGTCAAATATGATCATTTAATTGGTTCAAGCATTATTTGCTCTTGCCGCCCACTTTATTGGTCCATTGTGTTATACAAACGTGAAATGGAGGTACAAAGGTACAAAGCGAACAACCCTTCAGTTCGACTTGAACAAATACAAAACATCACCACAAAATCTTTGATATCAGCCTTTGTTATTTTATTTTGAACAACCAATCTTCTTACATGTGCACGACTAGACAACCGTCTTTCATCTGAATATGTCTCCTGAAATTCCACTTCAAAATAGAGAAACGGACACCCTCGCAAAACCTCTCAAACTCTTCATTTCTCATTTACCAACAGTCTCGCATCCAGTGGGTTATATTTCTGTAAGACACAATCCATCTGGTGCGTGGTGTAAGTTTCATCTTCTCTTGGTCTTTCTATGATTTTGTGTATCGTATCACATTACTAAACACCCCTATAGATGGCTTTGAGTTGTCTAACACGTCCCCAGTATCACTTGGGCGTAACGCAGACAGGTAGGTCCTGAAAGATTCTTCACCAAGCTTTGGCAGGCAGACACTTACATTCCTTCAGTAGTATCCAACTCAATGATACCTTAGTATCAAGAAAGCATCTGGAGATCTTTCCTGTCATCATAGATGATAGCCAGCTCAACACGCCGCTCTTCTTCATCCGGGATCGGGCATCCGACAATGGGACAACGGTGAATGGCATCAAAATCGGTGGCTACGCTCGGGGGTGGTTTCTCCATCATGGCGATATTATAAGGCTGCAGAATTAGGAACTCTGTTTCGCCCAATACCAACAAATATCAGCCAACTGGAGTGCCCAGGAGAAGGCCGATTTTGAGGCAAGTTTTTAATCTCAAAAAGAAGTAATGACTCTTGACTTGACTAACCTTCTATAGACTCTCAGGCCTACTTACATTGTGTCCCGAAAACTACTTGGTGAAGGTGCGCAAGCCAAGGTGTATGTCGCTTTCAACACCAAAACACAATGCCAAGTAGCCTGCAAGGCAATAAGTCTCCAGAATCATTGCAGAGACCCCAGCGCGCTGAGGAAGAGATCTCGTCTCGAGTCTACAATACTTCGGAAGTTGAATCATGTAAGCTCTCTGCCTCATCCTACCTACATCTCTTTCAATATCTTTAGCATCTGCCTAACCCTGTTTCCGTAGCCGAATGTATTGCAGTATGAGTACGCAGCGGTGACAGACCGGTCCTGGTACTTGGTCACCTCTTTGTCGACTGGTGGGGACCTTTTCTCCTTCATGACCAAGACGGATATCAACGAGACTGTCATCCGTACCATCATTTTGCAGGTTGTGATGGGCTTAGTACATATCCATAGTAGGCGGATAGTTCATAGGGATATAAAACCTGAGAACATACACTTCACGGTGGTTCCCAAGGTCACATATCCCGTGGTCATCGCAGACTTTGGCCATGCTGTGTTTCTCAAGCGTGGCAAGAAGCTTACATCTCTCGCCGGCACCGCGCCATTTCGGGCTCCGTAAGCAGAGCCAATGAATCTGTTCAAAAAATATTCAGAATGCTAACGTCTACAGTGAAATTCATTACAGTGAGCCATATGACTATGCGGTCGACGTTTGGGCTTTGGGCATCAGTATTCTTCTCATGTTGATGCCAAATCATCTGGATCAGCTGGGAAGACTGTATGCATATTCGCAGGAGGGTGTTGATTCGTCTTTGGATCGGGTGTTCAGGCACAGCCGGATCAAGATCCGAAGACATGGCCGTGATTTTATCCGGGCTTGTCTAAAGATTGACCGTAAAAGCCGCATGACGGCAGGCGATGCTCTTAGTCATCGTTGGATTGGCAGCATGAACGAGGATATGAGAGATGTCTATAAAAGAGTCATGACCAGATGGAAGCAGTCTCCGCCGCGCATAGTCACAGACCATGGCATCCCTCCATCGCGAGTCCCTAGCGTTGCCCCAAAAGTTCCCGTCACCACTGGAGAAAACAACGGTTGTTCCAAGGCAGCAGAGGTGGAAGGTAACCACGCAAACACCACTACGATTCATGTCCCTTGGTCTGATTCCTTGCCGCTGTTGCAAAGCCGTGCAAGGATAGACCTTCACGAGGTGCATCAACAGAGCCGTTAAGTTTGAGCCTTCTAAGCGTGGCAAGGGATCTTCTAGCAAGGAATACTGCTTCTGATGAAATGACCCATGGGGTATCATTGCTGGCAATTTGAGACATCTTCCATACTTTCCATCTTATGATAGTTTGAATTAATTTCGGGCGAATAAACTCACATGCTTGTTTCTATCTCTTGTTGACATAGTTATTTCTAGAATGGGATAACTTTTATGATGTGCTATCAACCCCGTAATATCTTTAGGGTCGTAATGCTTTGCACGGTATACTTAGAGATGAAGGGATGAAAAAAATTACTTGAAATCAAATTCCAACCAAGAACGCCATTCATAATATCTCCAACTACCCACCACCTTTACACTCCGGTCCACTTTCCAAACTGCTTGTACCGCTTGTACTGTGTGCCAAGAATCGCGCGTCCGTTCATATCCAACGAGTCGTTGAGAATCTTCCGGACCTCGGGTGGTGTAATGTCGAAGATGGAGTTCATACCGAGTTCCAGTTCATCTCTGACTGATCGGGGTACATCAACCTGCAGCTGCAATTTGACATACGAGACCAAGACCAAATACATTTGGCGACCCGCGGCTCTCTTGGCAATGTCAGTGGCGGTATCAAGGGCGTTGGTGAGGTTCTGCTTGTGGTGGGCGACACTGGCAGCCATGGGCTCACAGACAAGAGTCAAGAGACGCGTGAACGAGGCTGCGTGTTTACTCCAGTGCGAGAAATCGCCGTCGTGTATGTTGACAGGCTGGGACGCCCATTTGCCCAAGCGCGCGTCATACGGAGTCAGTAGCAGGCCCGACAACAGAGACTGCAGAGTGGCAATCAAAATATGGAAGCGGCCGTCGAGGCGCACGCGGAAACGGCGCAGGATGGCCTCCATCAGCTTGCAGAGCCAGTCGAATATCATAGGCGAGCTGTCGATGGTGGCAGTGCTGGAAATGTTGCTGGAGACTTCACTGACTAGCGCCAGGGTTTGCTCAACGTTCCACTGCTTCAGCCGGGCAGAACTGTTGTTGAGGAATAACCGAAGAATTTCGCACGTCTTTGTGAAAACCCGTCCGTTGGAGGAGCCCGCGGCAAACCTTAGCAGCTTATTGTAAGCAGCAGGGATTGAAGCATCTCCTTCAACATCCACATCTTGTTTGTTTCCAACAATTGACACACAGACCTTGATGGCCTTGAGTTGTAGGTCAGGGTTCTCTATCGACTGAAGAGTATCAATGAGGGAGTGACAGTAGATGAGGAGGTCCTTGCTATCCATAGGCCCAGTGATGGCTTCCAAAGTCTCCCGGATGAGGGGCTCATAGTCCACAGGACGCAAAATGTCAGGGAGAACATCACCTTCAGGCGAATGGCCTTCTTGGAACTCTGAGGGCAGAAGCTTGACTGAATCACGGAGAGTACGGATCAGGAAAATCCGGGCCTTCCAGGCTAGAAGTGTACCTTGTGAAATATCAGTTGAAACCAGAGGCTCCAACTTCTTGGCTTTAAGTTTAGAAATCTGGGAGGTGGATTCCTGAATTACGACTGAAGCGTCGATGGCTGCGAGGATGATATAGGGGAAAGACACGCTAAGCTGAGACTTTGACTGATACTCTAGCATAGTGGTCTTGACCATGGAGAGCAGGAGTTTCTCAGCCTTCTTCAAATCAAAGGCGGCAGCGTCTTTCAGGGTGATCTTTTTAACTGTGGCAATGAGAGTCTTGAGAAGCTTGATACGAAGGTGATGAGTCTCCAGATAGTCAATCTCGGATGAACACTCAGAGACAAAGGCACTGGCGCTTTCAAGGAACGAGCGACCCCATTCATCAAAGTGGAACACCATTTGTTTGATAATAGCTGCTGCCAGGCCTTCAAAAAGCACATCAAGGCCATGTACTTCTGCCAAACCTCGCACCTTTTTCTTCTGGCGAAATGACGTGGAAACTGAATCAGCCAAAAGAACAAGGTGATCGAAGGAGATTCCAGTGTAAAAAGTCGACCTCTTCATCATCTTGCCCATAAGATTCAGGCTAGTTTTCCATAGCATGGGTTCATATGGAGATGACTTTGTTAGTAATTCCACAGTCGTTGACATGATAGCCTCCCGGTGTGAGCGTGAGAAACAGTCGTCTGGTATAACAGCCAGAATAGAGATGGCAGAAGACGTATGAGCGGCAGATGTGTTGGAAGAGACAGCGGAAATGAGGGCATCGATAAGCGACTCGACGAGCTTTCGATTGTTGATGATGTTCTCGTTTGCTATTAGAGCAGAAAGGTAGTCAAAGGTTGCGGGAGTTGGAGATTCACAGTCGATGATGTGTTTTCTTATAAACTTGGGAAAGTCGTTGGTCTTGGAAGACAGGAGTGGGATGAGCCTGGAAGAGACCTTGGTGGCTAGGTCAAGATATTTTGAGGGGACAAGAGCACCAGAGCTAGAAGCTGTCTCATTGGGCTTTTTGGATCCGGCCTTTGCAAGGTGCTTGGCAATTTTCAAGGCCATGGCAGACACCTCAGGTTCGTGCTCGCCATCGGGATACATGGACAGCCAGAGATGATCAAGAAATGTAAACGCCTCAAGGGCATCAGCGTCGTCCAGTGACCCCTTGACAGCAACTCTGGTCAGCTCAGCCTCAACTTCGGTCCATATTCTATTTATTTCCTCTGGGGAGATCCATGGTACTATCCTGGCCAGAATGCACCAACGTAGGGTGTTGAGTGAGACATGAGATGTTGCGTGCTTGAAGTTTTCTAGCGCAAGATCCATAATAGCCACAGCCGTGGCATCGGTGAAGTCAGGAGACCGTATTTGTGATGTGATGGAATCGAGAAGAACATAGCATGGGCCGACCTGGATGGGGGTCTGCTCCGCGAGCCATGCTAGAAGTTGTGAAAGTTGAGTAGGGGTCATGTGGCTTTCGATACCGCTCGATGCTGTAGAATCATGGCGCAGGGGTCCATCCAACCAAGGAGACGATTCAATGGTGTTTCTTGATTCACAAAAGCACAGCTGGTTGTACCACAGCTTCCAGAAAGTTGAGAGATCGCGTGCTTCAGCATAAGCTAGCTTAACCTCTCGGACAACCCGCTGCACCTCGTCACTCTTGTAGGTATCATCGCTACTAACAATACTTGCCCGGCGACATATCTCTTCGGAGAGCATCGTCTGGCCGTAAGGATGGAAAACAACGTGTCGATCGCAGGCAAGGACCCTGGAAAGAACCGTCCAGTCTGTGCAGTCGGACTCAAAGACATAGCTGCTGCAGACATTCTGGAGAGATTCCTGCTGAATACGAGCGTCGCGAGCCTTGGCAATATCGAGAATGAGTGTCATTGCTTGAGGCTTGTCGGGGCTGTAGTCTGGAGCAAGAATGGCTTCGACAGTGGCGAATATTTTGTGGTGCCAGCTTTCACGCGACTTGAGAGAGCTTACAGTGAGCTCGGGTGCATCGAGACTCAGGGTATAAAACACAGGAGCACAGATGAGAGAATTTGATTGGATGGCGCCGGCAATTGCATCGAGGATCTCGGTGTTGTCGCTGTTCATGAACATAGATCTAGCCGGAAGAATAACAGCACGTGTGTAGAACCTTTCAAGTGATTGTTTCCAGGCAAGTTGTCTCTCGGTGGGAAGCTCTTGGTTTTGGGGGGTTCCGTATGTACGATGGTCGAGTGCAGAGATGAGCTGAAGAACCTGCAGAGATGTAGCAGAAGCCACTTCGACGGCGTCTACGGTGCCAATGCGATGTAAATCCCATGCCGAGCACATGATGGCGGGCCAGGACTTGTATTGAGAACGGAACTTTGATGAAGTGGATGACATGGCTGTTGTGCAGAGACTCAAGATGGGCACAACGAGACCCAGTGCTTCGGTCGCAGGGGAAGCAAAGAGAGATTTTATGTGCTCGGCACCCATTGTGTCCCGAGGAGAGAGCTCTTTTGAATCAAGGCGCGCAAGGAGAGTCGCAAGGGCAGCAAGAAGCGCTTGGGCACAGTCGAGAGAGTTGTCGGCGCTCTTGAGAGATTCGAGCTCGAAGGTGATGTCACAAGAGCGCTTGCGCTTGCCGGCCCCCGCGGGCGGTGACAGCGCAGCAGATTCCGAGGAATTCTTGAGAGCAAGCTGAAGCACGGATATAAACTTGCGATCAGCAAGAGACTTGGCCAAAGAGAAGAGAGGGATACGGCCAAACACGTGCTCGATGATGGTCCAAGTCAGAGGATATCTGCGAAGAGTCTCGGCCTGGGGCTTGGTAGCCGGGCCATTCATGAGCTTGAGAAGCCATCTGAGGACGGTTTCCTCCACCGCATGGTGCTCGCCGCCGATCGAGGTAGTCAGCAGTCGCCAGAGTTCATCGAGCGTCTCGCCTTTGGTGCCAGGGCCAGTCTTTTCGAGAGACCTGGCTAGCTTTGCTAGATTGTTTTCGGACTATTAATTGTTAGCAAGCAGCAGGGAACGGCGCGCAAGGAGCTGAAACTCACCTCCATGGCTCACAATTGCGCGTTGTCCTGCTTCAAAGGCCCAGGCAGAGTTCGCGAAAGCAAAGATCACGTCGGTCGAGCGAGCGTGAAGAAGTCTTGCGCCGAAAATTTTAGTGGGGCGCAACTGACAGTCTGAATTCTGCCAGCCAGAGGCTATCCCAAAACAGGCAGGCCTGTGCTCACCGCCTTTGAAGGGCTCCAATTTCCCGGCTGGTTCTCGTCAAGCATCATAATCAGCGTGTGCTTGGAAAAATCTCGTGCTGAACCTCCATCTCCATCCCTCACGATCCCGCATCTCCGGCGCCGAAGCTTTTCTCCACAGCCCCGATCTCTTCTTGCCCGTACAACGTGATTCCACAATGGCCGACTCTACCATCCGCACCTCCCCCGTCGCCCGCCCTGTCAGCGAGGCTCTACTCAACGAAAAGGTGTGTTGCTTGTCTGTCCTGCACCCCTCAGCGGTTATCTGCGGCCTTGTGCCTGAGCTAACAATGTGTCTCACGTAGTGGGATCGCTGCTTGTCCAACCTGATTGTCAAGAGCTCGCTTGGCCTTGGATTCGGCGTCGTCTTCTCTGTGCTGCTGTTCAAGCGCCGCACTTGGCCCGCTGTCATCGGCATCGGTTTCGGTGCCGGTCGCGCCTACGAGGAGTGCAACATCAGCCTGAAGGTTGCTGCCCAGAACCTGAAGAACCAGTCTTAAAGCGGCTCCATTTTTACCTTTTGTTGCCGGCGGACCGGCCCCTCCATGGATCCCAATGATGACCCACGATCATAAAGCTCTGTGCTGTGAGCTGTGCTGGACTGGGTGAAGATGAGGATTTACGACTTCGCCACTACAGACAACGAGTGAAGCATACATGGCGCCTGTCCGGGTGCAATAATGCTACAAAACCAGTGTACAACAAATCACCATATAGAGATGCCCGATATTCTAGAGAAATATCAATTACCCTTGTGCTTTTGCTTCTGCAAGATATCGACCTGCGCACTCTCGGCAACGCATACACTGGGAGCCGTCTTCTAGTTTGTTCCGTTCCATATTGTCAGCAACGTAAGGGTTTTGTTAGGCTCGAGTCTTGTCATGTTGAGGTGAATGAATTCCATAGAGACACGAATTTGTTGTAGAGGTCAAGGCGAAGAGCTGGCATGATGGAATCAGGAAACGGACCATTGATTGCAGGCGATGCATATCCTAGGCGCTAGATATGGTTTACAGCTGTAGAAAAGCCTCGTTTAGTATTAATTGCCGTCCAAATCGTGAAGAGCAGGAACTTGGTGAGAAGCTATCGCACAGCTATTTATGCATAAATCGGGGGTATGCGTCTATAAGATGCATTAGTCATCCTGACCCCTGGTTCAGAAGACAGGGCTGAAGGAAATTTTTGGACGGTCATCATGCAAGGCTGGCACGTAACTTTTGACGTATGAAGCCCAACTCAACCTCGACGTGATATTGCAGCACGTGGTCGCGTGCAACGTAATTATCCTTTCCTGCCTGAATCTCTTTTCCATATCCGCCAAGACTCTTCCGGCCAGGCTTCTGCGATAGTTCAGCAAGTCTCATCTCGCAAAGGCCATCCTCGCCGATAAAGCAGCGGCGCGTCAAGTCGCGTTCATTTGAACGGTTAGCGCACGCCTCGTCAGGGCAAGATTTTCCAAGCATTGGCCGGTTGTGTTACTAACCTCTCTCGGCTTACTTGCGCAGAAATCACCGCGATCTCAGACATGTCCGGCCTCCCTCCGCCTCCCCCGCCGGGCTGGGCGGCGCCGCCTCCTCCGCCGCCCTCGTCGTTTCTCCCCCCTCCCCCCTCGGCTCCCGCTCCACCTCCTCCTGGGTACCGGCCTGCGAACGATGTACAGGCGGCCAAGTTTGCGCAAAAGAAGAAAGAATGGCTTCGCGACCGCAGGCTACGGTTTGGCGAAAAGCGCAAAGGCGGCTTCGTCGAAACGCAAAAGGCCGACATGCCTCCCGAGCATTTGCGCAAGATCGTTCGCGACATTGGCGATGTCTCCCAGAAAAAGTACTCGAGCGACAAGCGATCATATCTCGGTGCGCTCAAGTTCATGCCTCATGCTGTCATGAAACTTCTCGAGAATATGCCAATGCCTTGGGAGTCCACCCGTGAGGTCAAGGTGCTCTACCATGTCAACGGCTGCTTGACGCTCGTCAACGAGATCCCCCGAGTTGTTGAGCCCGTCTTCTTTGCACAGTGGGCCATGATGTGGGTGTATATGCGGAAAGAAAAACAAGATCGTCGACTCTTCAAGCGTATGCGCTTCCCACCCTTTGACGATGAAGAACCGCCGCTGTCGTGGTCCGAGAACATCGAGGACGTAGAGCCTCTGGAGCCAATTCAGTTTGAGCTGGACGAGGACGACGACGAGGCCGTTTACGAGTGGTTCTACGACCATAGACCCCTCTTAGATACGCCTCATGTCAACGGACCCAGCTACAAGACGTGGAATATGAGCTTGCAGCAGATGGCGACGCTTTTCCGACTGAGTAGACCTCTTATTTCCGACGTAGTAGACAAAAACTACTTTTACCTCTTCGATCTCCCAAGTTTCTTCACTGCCAAAGCCTTGAACGTGGCCTTCCCCGGTGGCGCCAAATTCGAGCCTTTGTACAAAGACATCGACCCCAACAACGAAGACTTTGGCGAGTTCAACGCCATTGATCGCATCATCTTCCGAACCCCGACGAGAACCGAGTCTCGAGTCGCATACCCTTACCTCTACAACTCGCTTCCGCGCAGCGTCAGTCTTTCCTGGTACTCATACCCCCAGGTCGTGTACTCTAAGCCCGAGTCACCTGATTTGCCAGCTTTTCACTTCGACCGCCGCTTGCATCCCATCTCATCACGCAACGTCAAGCCCATGAACGTTGAGCTATCCCACGAGGACGAAATCTTCGGTGTTGGCAACAACGAGGAGCCCGAAGAGTCTCTGTTCGAACTTCCTCTAGAGGTCCAGCCTTTCTTAGAGGGCGAAGAGCTTGAGAACCAGGACACGGCCGATGCTATCCAGCTTTGGTGGGCTCCCTTCCCCTTCGACCGCCGCTCGGGTCGCATGGTTCGCGCTCAAGATGTGCCCCTGGTGAAGCAGTTCTACCTTGAGCACCCGGTTCCCAATGATAAGAATCGCATCCCCATCAAGGTCAGTGTGTCTTACCAGAAACTTCTCAAGACATACATCCTTAATGAGCTTCACGAAAAGCCCGCCAAGTCTCTCAACAACCAGAGTCTCCTAAAGTCACTCAAGCAAACCAAATTCTTCCAACAGACCACAATCGATTGGGTTGAAGCTGGTCTACAAGTGTGCCGGCAGGGCTTCAACATGTTGAATTTGTTGATTCACCGTAAAAACCTGACATACCTACATCTCGATTACAACTTCAACTTAAAGCCTGTCAAGACCCTCACGACTAAAGAACGCAAAAAGTCCCGCTTTGGTAACGCGTTCCATCTAATGCGTGAAATCCTTCGGTTAACCAAACTCATCGTCGATGCCCAAGTCCAGTACCGTCTCGGTAACATTGACGCCTTTCAGCTTGCAGATGGTATTCTGTACGCGTTCAATCACGTTGGTCAGCTCACCGGTATGTACCGCTACAAGTACAAGCTGATGCACCAGATCCGTACGTGCAAGGATCTCAAGCATCTCATCTACTACCGTTTCAACGCTGGTCCCGTCGGAAAGGGTCCTGGATGTGGCTTCTGGGCTCCTGCATGGAGAGTGTGGCTATTCTTCATGCGTGGTATCATCCCCCTTCTAGAGAGATGGCTTGGAAACTTGCTGTCCCGCCAGTTTGAGGGCCGTCACAGTAAGGGTGTTGCCAAGACAGTCACCAAGCAGCGTGTAGAGTCTCATTTCGACCTGGAGCTGCGTGCCTCCGTCATGGCCGATTTGATGGACATGATGCCTGAAGGTATTAGACAAAACAAGGTTCAGACTGTTCTGCAGCACTTATCAGAAGCGTGGAGATGCTGGAAGTCAAACATCCCGTGGAAGGTTCCCGGCCTCCCTGCTCCCATTGAAAACATCATTCTTCGTTATGTCAAGGCCAAGGCTGATTGGTGGATTTCCGTGGCCCACTACAACAGAGAACGCATCCGTCGTGGTGCCACTGTCGATAAGACTGTAGCGAAAAAGAACGTTGGTCGTCTCACCCGTCTTTGGTTGAAGTCTGAACAGGAGCGTCAACATAACCACATGAAGGATGGACCGTATGTGTCTTCCGAAGAGGCCGTTGCCATTTACACCACAACCGTGCATTGGCTCGAGTCGCGCAAGTTCTCTCCTATCCCATTCCCTTCCGTTTCATACAAACATGACACCAAGATCCTCATCCTAGCTCTAGAGCGTCTTCGTGAAGCGTACTCTGTCAAAGGCCGTTTGAACCAAAGTCAGCGCGAGGAGCTTGCTCTCATTGAACAGGCCTACGATAGCCCAGGCACGACTCTTGAGCGTATCAAGCGTTTCATGCTCACTCAGCGTGCCTTCAAGGAAGTCAGCATTGATATGAACGACAACTACAGCACAATCAACCCTGTTTATGACATTGAGCCCATGGAGAAGATCACTGATGCCTATCTCGACCAGTACCTTTGGTACCAGGCTGACCAGCGTCATCTCTTCCCTGCTTGGATCAAGCCCTCTGATTCAGAAGTTCCTCCCTTGTTGACGTACAAATGGACACAGGCCATCAACAACCTGGACGGTGTCTGGGATACGGAAAATGGCGAATGCAATGTTATCATTGAGACTGAGCTTTCCAAGGTCTATGACAAGATGGAGTTGACTCTCCTCAATTCGTTGCTGCGTTTGATCATGGACCACAATCTGGCTGACTACATCACTGCCAAGAACAACATTCAGCTCACCTACAAGGATATGAACCATGTCAATAGTTACGGTATGATCCGTGGTCTTCAGTTCTCTGGCTTTGTTTTTCAGTACTATGGTCTGGTATTGGATCTACTCCTGCTGGGTCCCCAGCGTGCCAGCGAGATTGATGGTCCTCCTCAAAGTCCCAACGGCTTCCTGCAGTTCCGTGATAAGGAAACTGAAACTCGTCACCCTATTCGTCTGTACACTCGTTACATTGACAAGATTTGGATTCTGTTGCGCTTCACTGCGGAGGAGTCTCGTGATCTAATTCAACGGTATCTGACAGAGCAGCCCGATCCCAATTTCGAGAACGTCATTGGCTTCAAGAGTAAGAAGTGCTGGCCTCGTGATTGTCGTATGCGGCTCATGCGTCACGACGTTAACCTTGGTCGTGCTACCTTTTGGGACTTAAAGAACCGTCTCCCGCGCTCTCTGACCACCATTGAGTGGGACGACAGCTATGTCAGTGTCTACAGTCGCGATAACCCGAATCTGCTATTCTCCATGTGCGGCTTCGAGGTCCGTATTCTTCCCAAGTGCCGTAACCAGAATGAGGAGTTCTCTGTCAAAGATAGTGTCTGGTCTCTTGTTGACAACACAACCAAAGAGCGGACAGCACATGCCTTCTTGCAGGTCACAGAAGATGACATTGCCAAGTTCAACAACCGCATCCGTCAAATTCTCATGTCTTCTGGCTCAACCACCTTCACCAAGATTGCCAACAAGTGGAACACAGCCCTCATTGCTCTATTCACCTACTACCGTGAGGCTGCCGTGTCAACCATTCCTCTACTAGATACCATCGTGAAGTGCGAGACCAAAATCCAGACTCGTGTCAAGATTGGTCTGAACTCGAAGATGCCTTCTCGTTTCCCCCCTGCTGTCTTTTATACTCCAAAGGAACTGGGTGGTCTAGGTATGATTTCTGGCTCCCACATTCTCATTCCTGCTAGTGACAAACGTTGGTCCAAGCAGACTGACACTGGTGTCACGCACTACCGTGCTGGCATGACGCACGATGAGGAGACTCTTATTCCAAACATCTTCCGCTACATCATCCCGTGGGAAGCTGAATTCATTGACTCCCAGCGTGTGTGGACGGAATACTCACAGAAGCGTCTTGAGGCCAGTCAACAGAACCGCCGCCTGACTCTAGAGGATCTGGAGGACAGTTGGGACCGTGGTCTGCCCCGTATCAATACCCTGTTCCAGAAGGATCGTAGCACTCTGAGCTTTGACAAAGGCTACCGTGTGCGGTCCGAGTTCAAGATCTACCAGCTCATGCGTAGCAACCCCTTCTGGTGGACGAGTCAGCGCCATGATGGTAAACTGTGGAATCTAAATGCCTACCGAACCGATGTCATCCAAGCTCTGGGTGGTGTTGAGACTATTCTAGAGCACACTCTGTTCAAGGCAACTGGATTCCCCTCGTGGGAGGGTCTTTTCTGGGAGAAGGCCTCAGGTTTCGAAGAGTCCATGAAGTTCAAGAAGCTAACTAACGCCCAGCGTTCCGGTTTGAACCAAATTCCTAACCGTCGCTTCACTCTGTGGTGGTCACCGACTATCAACCGTGCCAATGTTTACGTTGGTTTCCAGGTGCAACTGGATCTGACTGGTATCTTCCTTCACGGTAAGATTCCTACTCTCAAGATTTCTCTGATCCAGATCTTCCGTGCCCATTTGTGGCAGAAGATTCACGAGTCCGTTGTCATGGATCTGTGCCAAGTCTTCGATCAGGAACTGGAATCTCTCGGTATCGAAATGGTTCAGAAGGAGACAATCCATCCCAGAAAGTCGTACAAGATGAACTCTTCGTGTGCCGACATTCTGCTATTTGCCAGCCACAAATGGAATGTTACGCGTCCTTCGCTACTTTATGATACCAAGGATGTGGTTGAACCAATCTCTACCAACAAGTTCTGGATTGATGTACAGCTGCGTTACGGTGACTACGACTCTCACGACATCGAACGTTACACTCGTGCCAAGTATCTCGACTACACGACAGACTCGGGTTTGTACCCCAGCGCAACGGGTCTCATGATCGGTATTGATCTGGCTTACAATCTGTACTCTGCCTACGGCATGTACTTCCCTGGTCTTAAGGTCCTTGTACAACAGGCCATGGCCAAGGTCATGAAGGCCAACCCTGCACTGTATGTTCTTCGCGAGCGTATTCGCAAGGGTCTCCAGCTGTATGCTTCTGAGAGCAACCAGGAGTTCTTAAACTCGCAAAACTACTCTGAGCTCTTCAGCAACCAGACGCAACTCTTCATTGACGATACCAATGTCTACCGTGTGACGATTCACAAGACCTTTGAAGGTAACTTGACGACTAAGCCCATCAATGGTGCTATCTTCATTTTCAACCCCCGGACTGGTCAACTCTTCTTGAAGATCATTCACACCAGTGTTTGGGCTGGCCAGAAGCGTCTTGGTCAGCTGGCCAAATGGAAGACAGCCGAAGAGGTAGCGGCACTGATTCGCTCTCTCCCCCATGAGGAGCAGCCTCGTCAGCTCATTGTGACTCGCAAGGGTCTTTTGGATCCCCTGGAAGTTCATCTGCTCGACTTTCCCAACATCTCTATCCGTGCCTCTGAGCTGCAGCTACCCTTCCAGGCGGCGATGAAGGTCGAGAAGCTTGGTGATATGATCCTGCGTGCCACTGAGCCCCAAATGGTTCTTTTCAATCTATACGATGACTGGCTGAAGAGCATTTCGTCGTACACTGCCTTCTCTCGTCTGGTTCTGATTTTGCGTGCTCTGCACGTCAATCAGGACAAGACCAAGCTGATTCTGCGCCCCGATAAGTCTGTCGTCACTCTAGACCATCAAATCTGGCCGTCGCTGTCCGATGAAGACTGGATCAAGGTTGAGACGCAGCTGCGTGACCTCATTCTTCATGATTACAGCAAGAAGAATAATGTCAATGTGGCCAGTCTGACCAGCAGCGAAGTGCGTGATATCATCCTGGGTATGGAAATTTCAGCGCCTTCAATGCAGCGCCAGCAAGCTGCTGAGATTGAGAAGCAACAGCAGGAGCAGGCCCAGCTCACGGCTGTCACCACCAAGACTCAGAACGTGCACGGCGAGGAGATTGTTGTCACGACCACGTCGCAGTTTGAGACTCAGACTTTTGCTTCTAAGACGGAATGGCGTACCAGAGCCATTGCCACCTCGAACCTTCACACGCGCTCCAACAACATTTACGTGTCGTCGGTTGACAGTGACTCTGATGACAGCATCACCTATGTCATGCCCAACAACATTCTCAAACGCTTCATTACGATTGCTGATCTGCGCGTGCAAATTGCCGGTTATCTCTACGGTGTTTCTGCGCCGGGTACTAACGACCAGATCAAGGAGATCCGCTGTATCGCCATGGTTCCTCAGGTCGGCCAACTCCGTAGCGTCAATCTGCCGCAGAATCTGCCGCAGAGCAGCCAGCTGGACGGCATAGAGCTCTTAGGTATCATTCACACTGTGGCCGGCAACGAGCTGCCCTACATGTCAGCAGTGGACGTCACGCAAGCCTCCAAGCTTACTGAAAGCCACGAGGCATGGAATCGCGAGAGCACAATCACGGTCGCCGTCTCATTCACGCCAGGCTCAGTGTCGCTGTCAGCCTGGGGTCTGACACCGCAGGGCTACAAGTGGGGTCTGGACAACAAGGACCTTGGCTCCGACCAGCCACAGGGTTTCACGACAGTCATGGGCGAGAAGCGCAAGCTACTGCTATCGCCTCGCTTCAAGGGCTTTTTCCTCGTGCCCGAGCTCGGTCGGTGGAACTACAGCTTCCTGGGCACCGTCTTTGACGGAATGGCCAAGAAGACGGTGCGCGTCAAGCTGGATACCCCGCGGCCGTTCTACAGTGAGGACCACCGGCCTATTCACTTCCACGACTTTTCGCAACTGGAGGACGTGGGTGTCGATCGCGACGACAATTTTGCTTAAGACAGGCGGATGGGGGACCGGGGGAGAGCGTTCAAAATACGTTAGAGGCGGGTGTCTTTTTCTTTTCTTTTGCTGCAAAAAAATGCTCGACCTTTTTCTGTCTTGTCTATTTTCTTTTCTTCTCAATTGCGTTACTGGTGGGTTCTGATTTCTGATTTGCGTTGCTTTTGGTTTTTATTCACTTATTCCACAAATAATCTGTACAATCTGGCGTTTTCTTTTTCTCTCCAACTCACTACAAGACTTGGAACCATCATGAAATAACCCTCATGACATTCCAACCCTAACCCTGTTTTCGATGTTGCCCCCATGGTGTTGTTTTTTGTTGATTCTCGTTGGCTCCTATACGTGTACACACACAGACATACGCCAGGCACATCGAATTTTCACAGGGGTGTCATATAAGCAAAATTAATTGCCTTTATGCATTCATGCGCTAGCCGGTTTTCAAGGCCATGTTTCGGTATAGTCAACTATTGCAAAAGTAGGGCGAGCGCCGGGTTTAGTCAGCGCTGAAGTCGTAGTATTGACGATAGATGACTAGCACTTGGTACTACAGCGCAGCTTTGCATGAACGACAAGTCGGATATGAAATTAGACAGCTGATGCTGGGCGTGAAGAAGAAAAGGATCTAAACAAAGGCGTGCCTAGACACGGGCGGCATGTGTTCTGGGGAAGGGAGGGAAAGAAAAAGCAAAAGGGCAAGCCGTAGGTTTGCCGACGGAGTGCTCTCGTCCTGTCTTCTGGCATTCTCCCTAGCTGACTCAGGCAGCACGTTGTTATAATACATCTCTTCTGTCTATCTGTCTGCCTGTGTATAACTAACTAGTTACAAGTACTCTTCATCTATGCATAGCTGAGACACTGGCTGAACCAAACGTGTGTGTCATGTCATGGGCACACAAAGAAAGACGCACGACAGCGGAAGGGGTGAGTCTGTCTCTCGCTGCGTGCTGTCATGAAGTCTGTATGTATGTACATGTGTGACTATGAAGTCATGAACAGTGAGGCGGGGTCTTTGACCCGAAGCTAAGCCCGTTCAATATTGCCCACGAATTCTCTCTAGCTATGACATTGAAGTCTGTCTCTTTTTTTTTCCTCGGCTGCTGGGGTTTAGATCCTGGACTATGCCGGATTTTCACATGGATCTTCATCGACCGACCCTCACGTTTTGTTATTCTTGTCCTGCTGCCCTCAGGGACAAGGCCGCGCCAATGTTATGGGGGCGTAGCCTGTGGAAGCCAGCAGTTCTATAGACGGGTACAACAGAGAATACGCCGCAAAGCAGCGGTTCTAGCGGCAGACTGAACTCCAGGCGTGAGTGGTGACTAGTTATTAAGTGCGAGGCCTTTGGTTATAGGGCTGGAAGTGACAGTGACAGTGGGAATCCAAGCCTAAAAGAGAGCGCGAGGCCAGGCTTGGATCCCGCTTTGACTTGCAGCTTAGTTCGCCTCGAACGCCACCAACCTAATCTATTGGAAAGGACAAGAAGACGTGATTACACACACAGGCGCCAGCCGAGTACATTTCCGAGTGCATATGTGGTTGCGTGTGTTGCTGATTTCCTGTGCCCAGAGTCTCCCCCCCGCTTCTCATTGAAGGCACAATTTCCGGAGCTGCGCCATGCATCGGCCCGCCCATCAAGAGACTCGCTTCGGTCTTCTCCTGTAGCTCTCTCTTTTTTTAATTGATTCTTTACAGCAAAGGAGCACGCTGTATGTACAGGCACGCCATATCTCCTGGGCACAACAGTCCTCAATATAAAAAAAAGCCCCCCGGAAGACTTGAATCTGGCATGGACTTTATGCATGCGAGCGCCTGAGAGACAGGCTGGCCTTGGCGCCCTTCGTCACATCCGAAGCAGCGTCGCAACCACGCGGGAAAAAAAACAAAGATTTTCTAGATCATGAGAGTAAGTAGAAATGGCACGTTTGCCAGCTGGCCCGTTCTTTCTTCAGCGAGCAAAAGAAATATCGAAGGGGAAAAAAAAGGGACAGGGGAAACGAAACTCCCCCAGCTGAGATCGGTTTAATCATATCAGGCCCGGAGTATTACTACAAACTTATACCAACAGCAGATGAACAACACGGCGCTATGGATCATGGGATGTTAGTGTTAGTGCTGTAGCTCGTCAAAACAGAAACACTCTTCTCCTTGTTTCCTTGCCAGCCATCGCACTCACTGAGAGCGATTCCTATCCAGGCCAAGTCTCTACAAGCATAGCTATATCTACGCCCAAATATAGACAGGCTATTCTCTACTGATCCGCTAGAGTGCCACGGCAGCGGTGAAGAGAAAAACCACAGTAAAGCTTTTCTAGACACCCTGGAACTATGCGATAATAAGAGTTGGCTAACTAGTTAGTTAGTCACTTGATAGCTAGTTGAGCCTGTTTCTAGCACCACATCATGTAAGTGAACCCTAGAACACGATGATATATTTTGGTAACCCTAGGATACTTTCAAAACTACTCCGGTTCCCAAATCTTCACCCAGCTAAGAGGAGGTATTATGATTGCCCTCCACGTGCGAGCTTTTCTGCCGCTTGCCCTCTCTTCCACCATTGGTTGCCTCTAGTGCTCAAGCTTGCTAAAGCCCACTACAGCCTCGCCCTCTTTTCCACTCGTCTTTTTTGTCCCCCAGCCCCCTCTTCCCCCCGTAGCGTTTCGCACTGATGCAAGCTGAACATGGTTCCAAGAGGCACACGCCCTTTATTTGCTTTGCTTTTCTTCTCACAGGTCCCAGGCTGGCCACGCCGCGTCTCAAAACTCGGCGATCTTATGTTCAGAGGAGTAATAATCGGAAACTCTGTTGCTGCTGTTGACCAAGTAGACTTGTGCTTGGCTGCTGGTCAACCGCGCGCCGGGCCACATTTTTGCGGTTCTCTCACTCTTGCTCTTCCAGTGTCTGGCAAAAGTCAGGAAGTTGAAATCCTTGTTAGTCATTGTCGGGCTCCGGACGGCCATTTTCTTGCGGATTTATCCCATGATATCCCGAGACCAAATTTTCAAAAGTAAACACCGGTCTTGATTTATGAGTCCTTTTTGGGCTTTATACCAGCCGTGAATGCAGGAACAGCCTTCTTAGTTGTGTCTTTATCGCCTGTTTGTCTCCTAGACAGCGGCTTGAGATTCCACAGACTGCCGTTTGACAACTCAAACCTGATATTTTGATATCTGGTCATGGTACCAGTAGCCAAGATCCTAGTATAGATGATGCTGAGTCCATTGTTAGGGTTATTGACTCACTTTTTGTGCTACTCAGACTAGTGTTAGCGTGAAGATTAGTGCTAGGCAATAACCTCAGCATCGAACCCCACTGTGCCGGCGTATTTTCCCAAGATTTTCATCACCACAATTTCTGCGCTCATTTCCCCCTCACTCTCCAGCGGCTGCGCCCACGGCTAAATGGCAGCCTTTTCTTTTTTGTTGCCACAAGCACCGCCATCTCCAACGTGGCAGCGTCCAATTCCTTATCGGCCTGCATTTGTCTCCCAGTTCCTCTTAATCTCTGGTGTCAATCTGCGCTCAGACGCTGCTGGATTTCTTCTAGAAGAGACGCTATTTGTATGGATACAAGCAAGAACTGCCGTTCCCTCAGATTCATGTATGCTAGGGTCTTGGCTCCCGATACTAATAGCTGACTGGTTGCTATTTACTAGGTCTTCGGAACGCGGCATCATACACGAAGACATGTTCGTTCGAGACACCTGTGTACGACAACGAAAAAAAAAAAAAACAGACATTGGAGCATAGCATGCGACACACTACCGCTAGCTATAGCAGTCTTGCGGGATCCGCGCCTGCGAAAATCTGTCTGCCACAAGTTATCTCTTGCTGGCCGTTACAAGTGTCGGGTTTTGTTTAACTCCACCGTCGAGAAATGTCCGAGGCAAGCCCTACGCGGTCCCAGTGTGCTTGCTTGTTGTGTTTGGGCAGCACAGAATGCTGGAAGATGCTACAAGAGACTACAAATACTCATGCGACTGTACTTGTAACTATTGACTTAGTTACCTGCTCGTCTTTCGCCTTTCTTGCTGCACGCCCAACTAGCTGCCCTGTGCCGTGCATATTTGTACAAGAAATGTAGCCAACAGTTGCATAGCCATACAATGCCTGTTTTTCCAAGCCACTCTGCTGCCACTTGCACTCCACCCCCTTGATCCCTGATGAGAAAGGGCTTAAAAACTGCACTCAGTGTCAACTGACCGATCGACCGAGTTACAAGACTTGTACGGAAAGCGTCTGTGCTTGAGGAGAGTACACACAAGTCACCCACTAGCGTGTATTGTATATGCATGTTTGTGCCCTTTCTTGTCGCATGCGTTGCTAGGAGTCTGCGATCATACCTAATAGTGCCAGTGCCAGTGCTAGCTTTACTCGAGCGCAAGAAGAAGTGGGTTTGGGTGGCCAGGCTTGCACTCGCACTTGCACACACATGCATCTCTGCGTCTTTGATCAATGCATAATAGAAAAGTAATCTTGGAACCACCGAGAAACTTGAAAGTCGGCGAAACAAGGAGCCAGGGACTCTGCACTAGAGAATAGGCGATACCTATTTAGGAACTAGCATGGAACAAAACAAGAGGAAAGACAAGACTGGGTGAGGAACGAGGGACGAAGGACGAAAAGAATACCATGGGATAAAGGCCTGCTAGGTCTTGCCCACAACTTTGCTTGCTTCTGACCCTGTTTAACCTTGGCCCCTTGGCCCTGACTTGCCCGAGGGAATCGGTGTCTTTGTGATTTATCAGTAGCCCACTTTGCCTATTGGGATATAGCTTTGGCTAACCGACACAACGGTATAGGATCACCGGCTAAGGAGAATCTGACAAAAGTCTGCGATCGAGCTTTGCATAGTTGCCCTTTTCCATTCCCCGAGCCATGAAGAAACTCGACCAATGTCAAGGTTGTCGAGTTAAGTAAACTCAAGTCGATCTTCTTCCATCCGTGGCTTATTTCGGTTCCACACGCACGCCCTTCTGCACAGGACTCGGAGGGCGGAACAAGGAAGGCAGTGTGCCCTCTTGGAAATGCCGTCTTGTCAATTTCAACTCCCCGACGCATTCCCCTCTTTGTGTTCAATGATGGCAAGAGAAAAAACAAGGCCAGAAACGTCTTGCCTTGGCCAAGTCCTGGACCAGATGACTGGGCCTTGCCTTCAGCGATCTCTGCAGGTCCACGTTCATCTGCCATTTCTCATGCAAGCCTGTGCAGGTACCAGATTTTCAAGATGTCCTTGTTTCCTTTTTTCCTTTTTCTTCTTAGCAAGGCAAAATGTGCCGGACCAGGCGGAATTACGACCACGCTAGACACGGGGAATTAGTGAGGCTACTTGTCTACAAGTACACACATCTCTCTATCAACCCTGGTCATGCCATGCCATAAACCAGCCACAAAAGAGCTTATATAATGGACTTGAGTCTATTGAGAAGAGGGGGACTAGGACCAGGATCCAGCAATCCCAAGGTGGCCCCAAAGGAAGAGAGGGAAAGGGAGAAAAAAAAGGCTCTTAATCTTAGATCCGGCACTTGCTGGCACCTCAGACAAGATCAAGACTTGACTTGGTTGTTGCACGGCGTCGACTGACTTGCCTCGTGATTACATGCATCTGCATCAGGTTTTTACAGGTTCTGCATGTTCGACATGCTAAACACACATGTACACTTGCTGTCTGTCTCCTTGACCTCGTACCAGCTTCCTAAGGAAAAAAGCATCGGCCATGCCTTGAGACCTGATTGGGCTTCTTGGAGTTGAAGTAACCCAGGACTCGAGGTGAACGGACCAAGCCCAGAAAAGCCCAGCAGCAAACCAATAGCAGCCCAAAGAACCAAGGGGCAGCTCTGACTTGGTTGCCATGGCACGCTGCCTTGAGTTGGAATAGTCTTCTATCCTGCTTTGAAAAGGCTAACGCGGGCTATTGTCCTCCGAGACGCTAAAACACAATCGCAAGATGCTCTAGCGAGGTCCATGTCATCTGGCATGATAGGGCTGGCCATGAGAATATGTCTATCTACAGGTGCTGCTGGTAGTGATCCAGTCGCTTTCACTCTGCTAGAGCTAGCTGTGATATTGGGTTGATCCCAGTTCCGCGTAGGCGATCCGGTCATGCTGTAAAGTTTCAGCTTCGTACTGAACCTGCCATCTAGCTCGTGTAGAGGCTGGCGAAGTTTGTTATTGCTGAGCGGAGCGACCTCTCAGAAGACTTTTTCTTTCCTTTTTTTTTTTGCTTTTCTTTCTTGCCTTGTTTCCGACGACAAAAGCAAGCGAGAACAGAAAAGTATCTAAGAACTTTTGGCGCAAAATCTCCCGAGTTGAGGAGATGGCCTCATCAGCAAGTGCCCAATGCTTTTTTTTTCTTTGTAAATTTCTTTTTTTTTCTCCGTGGCTATCTGCCTAGACCTCTACAGCTGGTCGTGTCTCAACCAGAAAGGCTTCTTCTTCTCTTACAGCGACAGTGTCTTGGTACGCCTTCTGGTAGGTTATTCGCAGGTTTCTCATGTTGACTTTTTTTTTACATGGCCAACTTTCAGATTTTTTTTTCTGCGATGCTTTTAAACTTCTGACTAGAAACTCAGGCTTGTCTTCTAGTTGTTAGTTAATCCCTCGATCCGACTTCTTTGTCTGTTTTTGTACACACAAAGAACGGAACCCCCAAACTGGGATCATCATGCTTCCACACGACTAGCATACAGTACCCAAGCATCCTAGTCAGGTCACAGACTCACGCCCCTCTCTCCATTATCTTCTCTCAGAGGGCCGGCTCACATTTCCCCCTGTCAGTATGGTTGCCATGTTGCTATAAGTGGCAGCCGAAGGAGGAGGAGGAAAAGAATCTAGGGTCGGTGTCAAATAAGCCTCGATAGGCAAGGGTTTGAATTTCCCATGCCTTCGTTCTTTCGTAGCCGATGGGGAAAAAAACCAGGGCTTGACAGACAGACGGGTCTTTGTCCTTTCTATCTTGGGTGGGAAGGGAGGGGAGGGGGCCCGGTTGCGATTGCTAATTACATACACATGTACCTTGAGAGTACATAGTAATGTATGGCCACGATGTCCTGCTCTGCTTTGGCCTGGCTGTGGCCTCTTAGCTACTTGGTTTGTCCGCTTCTTCATGCCCTCTTGGCTCCGTCTCCTTGGTTTAGCCGGGTGTGTTTTCAAGTGGCCGTACGAAGAAGAGCCTTGTCTTTAGGGCACAACACCCGCACTCTTCTCTTTGCCTACCTCTTCCTTGTATGTTGTATTTTCTCTCTCTCTTCACTTGGCCATCTATGCACACGCCCCTTTGCCCACACTCCGCCTCGCTATTACTGCCTACATCCACTCCCTCAGGCTTCTTGTTCTGTGGTTGTTCTTGTTCTGTCTTGTGCCTTCTCTCTCCTTACTCCCTCAGAAATCAAGTTGGGCTAGAAAGGTGATAAGACCAAATATCGGACGATATAAGCTGCTGGCTCCCGCTACTCTCCAATTCCACTTGGTTTCTGGCTTACTTGTTTTGTCCTTTGTTTTGCTTGAGAGCTTTACCTACAGATCTCCTTCCCTTCCTCACATCACATCTCCGTTTCGTTGCTCACCAGGACTAGTTCGGCATATCAGCTTTGGTTCCGGCCTGCCCATTAGCATATTGCTCTCGAGGCCTAGACGACCTTTGCCGTCTCCATACCCGGTATAAGTCGGTCTAGTCTTTGTGTGCAGGGTACAAGTACTGCTACTACTGCCGCCGCCACCAATACTACCGTGTTCCAGTCTGGCTCTCGATTGTGGTGGTGTGTTGACACTTCCATTGCGCTTTTTGGCCCACCCGCCAGCCAGTGTCTGCTTGCTACTTGTGACTGTCCTTCTACACCGCTTGCTGGGTTAGCCTACAAGTACATATAGACCCGACACACCTACACACGCACAACCGCGCAAGGCCTATCCTATTAGCCTATCACATCATTCGACAGGTTTTTCTCGAGTACTACGCTACCGCCCCCATATCCTGCTCCCCATACTCTTTATTCTGCATCTGGTCCTTGAGTTTGAAGCCTTGAACTCTCCGGGTAGACTACCTATACCCGACTCTGTCTCTACTTTGCAACCAATACCGACAACACTACCACCAGGAGTAGCACTTGCAACTTCAAGAACAACACCAACAATCATTGCGAGAAGCACCATTGCTTCCTTCTCTTCATCATAAACCCTACTACCAACACGACGAACGACAGTCGAGGCGACGCCGCCAATTCCACTACGGCGTCTCTCCAAAGCCTCGTGCCGTCCGCCCTTCCGCATACCTTGCCGCAACCCGGAACCCAGCATCTGCCGTTGTCTCTGCATTTACAGCAGCAGACACACACGCAGACGCCTGGACGGGCATCATCTTCCCAAATTCTTTCCATACAGAGCCCGGCGGCCGTCCAGAGCGGTGGATCGCTCTGGCGGACCGGATGTGTCGACAACACGCTGGCTACCAACTACCGTGTTAGCGACTACTCAGTCGACTACTCTACCCAGCACTCCCCGGCTGGAGGTCCTGAGCACAATCAGTCGCAGCATGTCTATGACTCAGCCGCCCCTTCGCACCATCACCAGCAATCTCAGCAACAACAGCAAGCGCCACATGCCCAGCACCACCACCAGCAACAGCACCACCATGCCCATCAGCAACATCAGCAGCACAGGCCATCGCTCCACCATGCCTCTGGTGCGTCATCCAATATCCTAGATCCGCCTGACCAGCACCATGGAGGAGCCACTACCCACTTGCCCGGCATGGCCCAACATCACCACCACACGCAGTCCCAAGTAATGATGGATACGAGTCAGCTTGCTCCCCGCCACATGGGACACACCCATCCCTATGGCGCCAGTATGTTCCCTCCGCTTGGCCCGGCCCCGACACACTCGTCCGGACACCGCCCGCATTCTGGTCCAATGAAGCGTCAACGACCCGATGACCTGGACCTTTCTGCTATTCCAGACCTGGATCAGAGCGATCTCGACATGCAACAAACTCCTCTCGGCTATGGCCCTCCTGGCTCCCAACCGACACACCACCACCATCGTCTTCCTGACACTGGCCCGCCAACCAAGATGATGCGGCGTGATGAGGGAGGTGGCGGTGCACCGAGTGTTGTTGGTCAAGCCGGCATGCCTGCACCCGCGTTGCGGCCTCGAGGCCCAAAGCTCAAGTTTACGCCTGAAGACGACCAGCTGCTTATTGACCTGAAGGAAAGCAAGAACCTGACGTGGAAACAGATTGCTGATTTCTTCCCCGGTCGGTCATCAGGCACTCTTCAGGTTAGATACTGCACAAAGCTCAAAGCGAAGACCACCCAGTGGACAGAAGAGACCGTAAGTTTTGCATTTTCTTTGCATTATTTTTTTTCCACGCCCAGTCCTACGCGCGTTGTTGGGTTGGGTTGAACTTTTCTTCCCCTCCCCTCACCCCAGTCCTATATTACTCGCTCAGAAAAAAACCCTTTGTGACCATTTCACCCCCTGTTCATATTCCTTTCTAGCCTTGTCATTTCACTCTAGTTCCTTCGTTCTCTTTTCTCCCTCTGTCTTTTTTCTTTGCTTCCAGTATTGTTCTGGACTTTCAGGGCAAGGCAACCCCTAGAACAGTCTCGCTAATCTGTAACTTGAATTGTATAGGACCAAAAGCTCCGCAATGCTCTCCAGGACTACGAAAATGAGAAATGGCGCATTGTAGCCAACAAGGTCGGCACGGGATTCACGCCCGTGGCCTGCCGTGAACGCGCCGCGCAGATACAGTTCACGGCCGAGCCTGCCTTATAGCAATCAATGTCTCCGGTTGGAGCACCCACCAGTGCTTCTGGACACACCGGGGACACCACCGCTAACACTGGCAGCGTCTACAGCCACCCAGCCCAGCATCAGCAGCAGCCGCTGTCCATCACCGTGCCCGTAGGCAATGGGCCCGGTGAAGAACCTGTCTCGGCAGTCTCGACCGTTTCGGTCTCGGTCTACGGCCAGCCGCCACAGCAGGCACCACATCCTTCCCAGATGTAGTGCACCAGAACTATACGAATAACCAAAACCCAATCTCACCAAAGAAGAAGTATCTCCTGCATCGCTGTAGGTAGCTATTTCTTTCTTCATGCCGACAATGACTTGATGTACTCTTTCCCTCTATTTACTGTCCTTTCTTTCTACTTTTCTATATCTCTTCTTCTACTTTGCCTGCCCTGCACGCCGCCGACCGAAAATACCCACAGTCATCTTTTTTGGCTTGTTCTTTCCCCCTTCTATCGAGTAAAGAGGCTCTGAGACCCTAGCCCTGACTTGATACAAGCAAAAGATCCCAAGATGACGGTAGCACTTGGTGGCGTTTTCGGCCCTCCTTTAATGGCTTACTTAGATCCCTAACCGAGCTGGGATTTTCTAGCTGTGGTGAAGGAAAGAAGACCGGGGGAAAGTGCCAGCTTGTATTTCTGCCATAGCTGTTTCTGTGCTGCATACACTACATTTTCCTCGTTTTATTTTTTGCTCTCATTCTTACCAAGGGGTGCAATAAAAAAAGATTTGCTTGGGTGTTTTCTCCTACTTTCTTTTTTTGCTTCTCCTCTCATTACTTTTGTTAGGCTTGCATGACGTTTCACTTCTGATTGCCCATACAGGAACCTTTTTCTTGGTTTTTTTTTCTCTCTCTCTCTCTCTTCTCAATCCCCCCTTTCTCGCAAGAGAAGTTATTTTCTTTGTTTAAAAAAAGACATACAGACACGCACATATGCACATGCGCACACGAACCGAAGTGAGAAAACAAGGTTAAGCAGCCTCAGTCTACATTGTACTATTGTGCAATAGCTATCTACGGAAAATCAAGACTCTAGCGTGTTTCTTTGGCTCTGGCTGAAACCTTTTAGTTTGGGCTTATGTGTTCTTTTTTCTACGTGTGCATGTAGTGCTTGTTTGCAGCTTCATGATCTCTTCTAGAACTCACTTCCCACTTTATATTTCCCCCGTTTTTTTTCTTTTTTTTTTATTCTTTCTTGTTTCTAGAGGGACTGTAGAGGTATACTTAGACATGGTGTTTCTTTCTTTTCTTCTTTCTTGCTTGTCACTAGGTCTTGGCTAGACAAGCCTCTAATAATATTTTTTTTCTTCGATACTATCGCCACAAGAATTGTAATCTGAACTCACGTCATCTACACTTGTATGGTACATCATATTGAAAATGAATCTATAGTAAAGGATGTAGTCTTACAATAAAATAGCCGTGATATATGTCCCCGTGCACACGTGAAGAGAAGAAAAAAAATGCGGCTGGCGAAACGCGTCAGTATGTCGAACTAAACAGAGCCCTGTGAATCCCATGATGATCTCTCTGCCAAAAAGCGTGTTTCTTTTCTTTTTCAATCGATATTCAAACAAGGCAGAAAGGACTATGTTCATCCGGTCACAAGTCGTTGTCGTCGTCCGCCAGTCACGTTGCACAAGTACGCCATGCCTCAGTGCAGACACTGTGTGCCGTCGTCGCACAGGCAGAGTTCCCAACGTAAAGATACACGTACAGTGTGTACCACACATGTGCGGCACTGTCCTGTGTATCCCCACGACAAAAGACTTGTTTTTCAAGTGGCATTCCCTCGATTCTGTGTACATATATCTGTACTCGTACTATGCACTCAAACTCAGGCTCCTTTTGTCTCTTATTTCTTTTTTTTGGGGAAGGGGGGGGGCTTCTGTCTAACGGCACCGCGCTCCCCGAAAAGAGATGGTCCTTGCAGGCCTTCGTGCTGACGCGGAAAACTTCGTAGCAGCACAGGGAGAGGATCTATAGAATGACACGCGATACATTAAAATAGCGCAAAATTATGAAAATTGTTTTCCCTCCCATCATGCTTTTTCTGGGCGCGTCTTGTTGGATTTCTTTTTCTCCCCCATCTTCTAGCCTCAAACTTCTACACCGTTTAGTTTTGAGTCGTGCCTGATGCCCAGTGGGTTGACTTACAAGCCCACTTTGATTTGCCTGACTGGTGAAGAATAACCTCATTGAGAATCTCATCTGCGTATATACAGGAACATCCCACCCTCGCAGGCTCTAGTCAGGCGGCGTGAGAAAATCAGCCAGCTTAGGTTGTACCGCGTCAACACTCATCATACACTGGGGCATATGTATCTACTGTATACTATATACTTACACCCACCCAAGCTCAATCTCAAAAGTCAAAGACAGAAACTTGCCCTTCCATCACTGCAGCACGGCAGAGGCCTGCTTCTGGCTACAGTTGATGGTCTTCATAGCCTCACTTCGCTCTACCCAGGACTACCTTCACAAAGGACTTGCAGGATGTCTAGGATAAGGCAAGCCACACGCCCGGACTTTATTGCTTTGTCTCGTGCTGCGTCGCACAAAATTCAGAGGCAGGCCGGGAGAACCATGAATGGCATTGAACCCCACGGACAACGTATGCAAAGACCAGACGATTTCACAAGACTTCGAGATGTATAGACATTGTATCAAGTCATGGGCTAATGTCTGAGTTTCCCTCGTAGGGTTGATTCTATCTCTATACTTCTTGAGGGGTCGTACAAACTTCTTTTACTTGTCACAGCTGACAACGCCACTGACTAGAACTCGTACAGCAGACTACCTATGCTCAAACAGACAAAGTCTGGAGATTATTGACGTGGTCAATGGGCTGAAGACACAACCCAGAAGCACCCACCCCCGTCGTATATCACCCACTCTCTAGTCTTCTTAGTGGCCCTATATTACAGCCCTACTAAGGCTGTCTTGTCCACGCTTGTACGAAGAGAGAGCCCTCCGCCTCAGGAATGGGTTTGCCCACGCCCAAAAGGAAGGATGCTAGACCCTCTTGCAGCTAATAACTGTCATCAGACTCACAGCCCACAACTCTCGTGAGGCATACATGGATTGCCTAATCGTGGCTATACAAGTATACCTAGTCGAGTCTGCCCGGTGAAAACCAAGACAGGCGTTATATAAAGGCCGGCTATACATGCACTATGTAAGGCTTTTTTGATCGGCGCCCTTGACCAGCCACCTTCCAGCAGAAGACTTGCTGGCATCTGGACTTATAGTTCAAGCATTATATAACCTACTTCACAAACCAGCTTAGCCCAAGAAGCCATAGAACGTCGATTTATATGCTTACAAATGGCAAATCTTTTCTCATCTATGGGCTACCGTGAAGTTCCATAATGCGTCTTGTTTTCCAGAATCTGTATAGATCTTCTCCGAACAAACCATGGCTCGTCGGTCGTGTTCTTCTTGCACCGGATAACATGGGAGTAGCTATATGACCGACAGAATCCTACCATTGGTCGGCCTCGTTTATGTGCTTCTAGAAGACGCCTCAAAACAAAGCGTGCATTTCACTCTGTGCATTGCATGCCACATCACATCGGGGCCTATGTACTGCACGCGAGACTCTGGATCTATACATATGTAACTATACTTTCACTTGTGGTGGTGGGTTTCTCTACCCCTTTAATAGAGAGAAAAGGACTCTTGATCATATGGCTGTCTCTGTATCAATCTAGGGGATTCGGTGACGATTGAGCCTCGCCTGGAAATACACGCCCCCTATAATAACCCAGCCCGGCGGTTCTCATTGGCTCCCTAAGGCATATAGCCTACAACATCAGGAGTGTTGCATGCAGCGACAACTCACCTCCATCCGGCCCCAAGCTTCAGGGTAAATGCCTGCTACAGACCTATCTGCATGAATCCTATCTTCTCCCGCGAGGCTTCTATGATTGGCCCTTGGCTGCCAGTCTCTCCTCGATGTCTTCCGACGTGACAGTAGCTGCCTCCTCTACCAGCTTGACGATGGCCCTGTGGGTAAGCACCGCGTCGTGGAGCCCTAGAAACTCTGCTGTGTCCACCAGCCAGCCATTCAGGTCGTGAATCTCGGTTTCCTTCCCCGCCTTAATGTCCTGGAGCATTGAGCTGATGTTATCCCGCACCACTACCCCGCACAGATGGTAGATCATAGCCCGCAACCTGTCGAACGAAAAACGTTCCAACAACGCCGAGTCCGCCGCACCATTGGCACCCAGAATTTCTTGTCCTGCCTCGCTCTGGATTAGCGTCGTGGTGACCCCACTGGCTTCTCGGATCAACTGGTCAACAACACGGCCAACAGGGCCTGTTGGGTCTGTGAAGACTGCGCCGTTCTTGACACGCAGAATGGCCGTCGTGGGGTTAATGACCGAGTTCACTGCGAGCTTCTCCAACTGGTAAACCCATAGATTGTCGCGGGAAAGCTCGTGCGCTTCTAGCTTTGGCGCCGCCCGGAGCAATTCCGTCAAATACTGGCTATGGGAGCCCGTGAATTCGTTCAACCACACTGGGCCAAATGCAACATCAGCCTCGGACGCATGTCTACTCCGGAACGGCCCTAGCGACGTCACGCCGTGCTTCGTCACCATGGCCAGCCAATTGGGGCTCTGGGTAAGGCTTCCAAAGCGAGAGGCCATGTACTCCGCGCCGTGTGGCGGCCACAGGCGACTCATGCCATTCTGGGCAAAGGCCAGCGTGCTCTCAGCTCCCAGATAGCGGCGCACCCTGTCGACCTCCTTGAGCGCAACAGTCGTCTTGGTCGACACAATGACGTTGCTGAGGGTTTTCCCGTGCGCAACCTCCACCGTCGGGCCCTCGCGCGGCTTCTCCTCGGACCACCACTCAACGGCAAAATTGCGGCTGTTGACAACCGTGTTGCCCCTCAGAATTTCAATGCCCGGTCGTCGCACCCATTCTTCCAGCAGCTCTTTCCGGTGCACAACAAGCGTAATGGGCGGCTTGGCAGGCAACTTGGCGAGGCACATGGCGAAGAGACGGCCGAGGTTACCCACGCCAACAATGTACACGCGCTTGTGAGGTTGCGACAGGCTGGAGTGGTCGGACGTGAACCGGTTGCTGAGATGAGGCAGGTTCCGTGCACTCCAGGCGTAGAGCCGGGGCGGAGTGACGTAGGCCTCGGAGAGAGTAAGCCACTTTAGGGCGGGCATTGTTGATGTGGTGAGCGGTTAGCGAGCGATTTTGGTTTTGTGTAACTATGGGCTGTATGTTAGCAGCAAGATAATGCCGTATATACGCAACCAAGGCCCGGATCTGAAATCAAGATACACAACCATCTTGCTGTGGGAGAGCTCAAAAGACGTACTTTTGACATGACAGGTCCAGAGTGGATACGTAAAGCTCCCTACATTTGACAGCTGCGTACATTTTTTTGTGTGGAAAGTGGGACAAAATATATCCCTCTTACATGGTCCGGAGGGTTGATTGATTGATTGATTCATTCTTTATTTACCTGTCTACTCGCGAGGTATTCTCGGCATACGACAGGGACTACGAATAGTACCAAAAAGAGTACATACAGAAACCCCACGCACAAAGTGTAATGACTAAAGTGTGTCCACCCGCCCAGCACAGAGGCTGTCCTTCGCTTGTGTGGCCCCAAACATACCCGGAATCCTGGTCCAGCGCTGTGGCACAACGCAAAAAGCAGACCTCCTCAAAACCATCCCCAAAAGTGGAACTGAAATGAAAGTCTTTATTTAACCTGTCTACTCGCGAGGGATTCTCGGCATACGACAGGGGACTATTTCTAGTACCAGGAAAAATACATAACAGAAGCAAAAACCAAAACCTAAAACCATGCATACAGAAACCCCACAATCCAAAGTATAATGACAGGAGGTCTCCCACCTGCCCAGCGCAGAGGCTGTCCTTCGTCCGCGTGGTCCAAACAAGACCCAGAGTCCTGGCCTCACCGCCGATGTAGTGATAAAAATATTTGTGCAAAATAAGAAAAAAAAAAGGGGGGTTGGCGGCGTATTCACGCCAGAGGGTTGGCAGCGCGGTTGCGCGAAAAAAGATTGGGCCCCAGATGCTAAGCTGCCCCGGGCAGGGTCGGACCAGGCGGTGGAGGGTCGGGCGGAGGGCGAACTGGGGAGTCCCCTTCCTGCGGGTCCGTTCCCGTTACCGCACGGCGGTGTGCTAGAAGCACCGGAGGACTCTTGGCCGCTTTAGATGCCAGCCAGATGGCTCCACTCTTGGTGGCTATGAGCTTCTGGAAGAAGCCCTTAGCCATCCGTTGAGGGTTGCGGGGGCAGGTCCAGATGTGCTCCGGGGTGGTCTCAGCGTCGCAGAGGGGGCAGGTTAGCACTGCGTTCAAGTGATTGAAACGGCGGTGGTAGTCTGCGTAGTCTCCGTGACCAGAAAGTGCTGTCAGGACAGCGCGGGCGAGCTTGCGCTCAGTGTCGTCAAGAAGGTTTTTCCAGGCCTTCTTAGGAGCCTCGAGAGGTCGGCTCAGGTGAGGTCTGTTGGCACAACCTTCATTCGACCACCAGGTGCGAAACTCGGTGGTGACGCGGGCGCGGAAATGGCTGCGGGCCCAGGAAAGGGACATTCCTACGGGCGTGTAGGCCCTCTCGGCGCCTATCTTGGCTTGTCGGTCCGCGAGCTCGTTGCCCCAGACGTCGGAGTGTCCCGGGACCCAAATCACTTCCACAGCGGGGGCACCATCTGGCCACGGTCTAGGACCTGGGTGGTCAGGGCTTTGGCCAATCCAGTCGGCGCAAATCGTTTGGGCCCTCCGGAGAAGCTCTTCGGAGGTTCCGGGCTTCGCGCCCCATGTCGTGAGGCGGTACACCGCGGCGAGGTTGTCGGAGCAGACCCAGACCTTGCGGCACTGTGGTTTCACCCACGAGTCTACTTTTTCCAGGGCTCTGGCAATGGCCATCACCTCGGCGTCATGAACCTCGGCGTGGAAAGGAATCGGGCAGTTGCCCGTGTCCAGGACTGTCTCGTCCCGAATGATCGCCCACCCAGCGCCGACCCGGCCCTCTCCCAGCTTGGATCCGTCTGTGTATATCCAGAGGTCCGAGGGGGAAGAGGAGCGTACCAAGGCTAGGTGCGCCGCAGCTGCAGCCTTCTTGTCACCCTGTAAATGGGGGCGAGATGATGCAGGCGCGCCCGTGAAGGGGGCCGGGTAGTTTGTGGCCAGGCTGTGCGGGAGCAGCATCTTGAGCCTCCCTATTCTACCCCAGTTTGTGGCTGTCGTTCCGAGCGGGTGGTTTGGCTGCGCGAGAGTGGCCCTAAGTCCGGCCGAACCAAGGCGGCTGTCTAGGACAAAACTCATTGGCGGGAAACCGGACGCTAGGTTGTATATAGCGCATGGGGTTGTGCAATATAGCGGGAGTGCCGCACGCAGACCTCGGCGGACTGTGCGATCCAGGAGTGCCACGGCCTGCTTCAGCCCACGGGGTTGGCTAGTTGTCCCGGCTCCGTGGTTCCACCAGACGGCGGCGGCGTAGGCGAGCTTGTTCACCACACAAGAGCGGACTGCCGTGAGGGCGCCTTTCACCGGGGCCCCCTTCCAGCAACCAGACAGAATCTGAATGCCGCGTATGGTGGGTGCCGTCCTCTGGGCGACGTCGCGGATGTGCGGCACGAAGGACAGGTTGCGTGACCAACGCACGCCGAGCCATCGTAGGGTATCCTTGGGGTCTATGGCATCTAGTGAGCCGCTATCGGGGAGTAGAAGACCCGGGTTTTGGCCGTGGCGCTTGCGCGTCACGTGGAGGAGTTCCGACTTGGCAAGGTCGAGCATCATGCCGTTCCTCACACACCAGTTGTTGACAATGTTGAGGGTGTGGGACAGCACCGAGCAGTTGGCTGCCAGAGACGAGCCTGAGCTGACCAGGCAGCCGTCGTCCGCATAGCCGCGGAGGGAGCACGGGAGGGCCATCCTGAAGAGTGGTGCCATGAAGAGCATGAACAAGATGGGAGAAATTGGCGAGCCTTGGGGTAGGCTCCCTCCTGTGGGCTGAAGGAGATCGTCAACGCCATCGAGCACCAACGAGGCCTTGCGGTCCGAGAGGAACGAGGATACCCATCGGCATGTCTCGGCCGGGCAATCCAGATCGACCAGACGTTGTACCATGCGGTGCGGCTGCACTGCATCAAAAGCTCCCTTGACATCGAACGTCAAGACTGAGGATTCCATCTGGCGGTCCATGTAGTACTCTAGAGACTCAACCAGACTCAGACACATGTCTTCGGCGCTACGCCCAGGCACCGCCCCAGCGTAGTTGTCCCCAATGTGTCCCTTCTCTAGGGCCCAGAGCGAGAGTCGGCGGGCAACAATCCTTTCCAAGCACTTGGCCAGAGTTGGCAGCAGCGAGATGAGCCGGTAGGAGCGCGGCGACGACCGGTCCTTCTTGTTTGGCTTGGCGAGGGCAATCACCTTCGCTTGCTTGAAGGGGGAAGGGTGGAGCCCCCAGGAAAAACTGACCTTGAAAAGATAAGTGATCTGCTTCCCCAGAGCGGGCCAGGCTAGCTTCAGGGCGTTGTTGGAGAGGCTGTCTAGACCGGGCGCGGTGTTCTGAGGCTTCCACAAAGCAGCTTTGACCTCGTGCTTCGTGATCGGCTCGGTCCCGACTGGGGCTTGCGACAAGTCTGGAGGGGGCAAGTCACCCGGGCGAGAGGATGGCATATGCACGCTGCGGAGAAGTGCAATCTTCTCTGTGGTGTCCTGCACCGTGGCTTCTGCACCCTCTACCGGCGCTAGCGCTGGCGATGGTCGAGCGGGCGGTTTAGTTCTCCACTTGACAATCTGGAAAATGTCTCGCGCTTGCGTGGCCTTGGCGACCCTGTTGTCGTAGAAGTTTCCCGCAGCTTTCTTGAGGACCATGCCCAGCCGCTTCTTGGCTTCTCTGCGATCCTTTCTCGCCTCCCGTTCCGCAGTCTCTGAGTCGGCGTTGTTGACACGGTGCTTGGCTGACTGCTGTTCTGCGCTTGCCTCCCTGCAATCTTTGTCCCACCAGGGGAAACTTTTGGCCTTGCCGAGCGACCTGGGTGTCGACGCGTCGAGGGCTCCGAGAATGACTTCCTGAAGAGTCCGTGCGAAGTCATCCACGTGTTGAGTTTTTTCCGCCCGGGACAAAGGTCTCCTGCGTATACCTGCGACTAGGGCGTCCATCAAGGGCACCCCCGCTTTGCAGGCTGCAGTGAACTTCTTCCTGTCCATCTTGTCCATGACGAGTCGCCCAGGAGGGGCTGCAGCCGTCGGCTGGTCGGCAAGTGGCAGAGTAATTGTCATTGGGAAATGGTCGCTCCCGCAGGTGTACTCGTCTCTGAGCTCGGCGGTCGCGCCTAGCGCGAACAAAGGCGCCGAGAAGATCGCCAGGTCAATGACGCTGCCTGACTCGTGGGTGGGTTCTCCATCAGCGTTACCGAGCAGCAGTGCCCTCTCTTCCATCCATGACAGCAGGAGCTCTGCATCCAGATCGTCCGAGGCGCTAAGGGGGTTCCAAGCACTGTGGTGTAGGTTGAAATCCCCAGTAATCACCGAGCGTGGTCCCGGCTGCATCCTTGTGAGAAGGTGAAGCGCTTCGCCCGTGCGGGAAGAACCTGCCCCCGCGTTGTAGAGGTTGACGATGGTGTATGAGTGTCCTCCGTGTACCACCTCAACCATGACCATGTCTGGGTGCTCCTCCCTCATGTACGCCTTCTGGAAGCGAAGACCGCGCCTATTTGTCGATACGTATGTGGCAACTCGGGGTTTCGAGCGCCAGTTACCCTCCGGGACAATTGCCTGATAGGAGGGGTGTCTGGGAAACGTTCTGTTCCCCGGATCTGCGCCTGACGGGGCCTCTTGGAGGCAGACCACGTTCACCTGGTCTTCATGCGCCTTCTGTAGCAACGCCTGTGCACAGGTCCAGGACCTCTGTACATTCGCCGAAATTATGTTCAGTACTGTAGAGTTAGGGTTTCCTAACATTTACAGAACTTCCTCGACGTTGTCGTCTACCTGCATTGAGTCCTGTGTTTCAGAGGATTCGCTGGAGGTGGGCAGGGAGGAGGGCTGGCTGGGCGACGAGGAGACGGAGGATGGGGGAGCCTGGGGGCTTGAAGGGCTCTTGTCCTGTGTCGACGGCTGGGGCTGGGTGGTGGTGTTGTCGGCCACGAGTGGCGCTTGGGCGGGCTTAGGGGACGGTACCTTGTCTCCCTGGGCGGCGGCTGCCGGGGTCGAGGACGACGTCACGGTGTCGGCCGGGCATTTGCGGTCAAAGTGGCGGGCCCGGCAGCGTGTGCAGAACGGGAAACGCTCCAGGGTGTTGTCAGGGGAGACCATGTGCAGCTCTCCGAGTGTCGCTACGCGACGGGGAACCGCAGACGGGGCCACAAGGCCTTCGTGGAAGGCGATGTGGGCGCGGAAGGTGGGCACGCCCGCCTTGCCAACGTACTTCGACAGCGTGGCGCTGGCGGAGACGACTCCAAAGGCCTGTTCGATATCCTGACGGACATCGTCTAGGGTGACCCGGTGGAGCATCACGGCGCCAGGGGTCTTGGGGTCCTCGACCGTGATCGAGGTTGGCAGTCCGTGTACGATGTACTTGGACCAAGCGTCCCTCTTGTGGACCTTCTCCGCAGTCAGGTTGGCGCGGATGCGCTCAGCGTGGCTGAGGAATTTGCCGACGTCACGGACGGCTGTCAGGGCAAAGCCCGTCTTGGTGGCGGTGGCGGTGCCTGCGCCCTCGCCGCGGGGGATGCCCGCGTTGGCCTTCGTTACGATGTAAGCCGGCGAGAGCTTCCGGAGGGGGGAATCGGTGGGCACAACCACGAAGAGGCGGTTGTCGGCGGGGGTGGCCTTTTCAGGGACCACGCTGGCTTTGCCCTGTCTGGGCTTGGGGGCTCCGGCCGAGGGAGCCGCGGGCTGGGCAGCCTTGGACGCTTTTTTGCCCTTGCGGGCGACGGTGCTCCAGGATTCCTTATCCAAGGACTCGGTGGGCGCTGCGGGAGCGGCAGCAGGGGGGTCGCGGGCTGATGGTGCCTCTGACGGGGTCGATGGGCGGGCGGGGCGCTCGCGTTGCGGCGCCGGGGAGGGGGTCGTGTCGCGAGGGGCACGGTTGGGGGGAGGCTGGGGCGCGCCTGTCATGGCGTGCTGGAGGGTGTCTAGAAGACCCTGTTGCAGGAAGTCTAGAAGTTTGCGCGTCGACTCGTGCGCGCTGGCCTGCGGGGCCATTGCGGCCAGGCAGTTGTCGGCCATGGCCGAGAAAGTGTTCAGCATCCTATCACGGGTTGCTGCTTCCGCGTCTTTCTGGTTGCGGAGGGCGTCGGCTAGAGCCTTTACGGGGCCGACGGGGAGCGAGATGGGAGCGTAGTGAGCCTCTTGGGGGAGGGGCGCGTCTTCGCTCCTGACGCGTTTTGCGCCTGTCGCGACGCGCGCGACGGAAGAGGGGAGCCCCTGAGGGGCCTGGCCGGCGAGGTTCGGCGAGAACGACGCGGAGGAGGGGACAGTGGTGGGCACGGGGGAGGGGTCGCTGGCGGGCGAGGTGGCCTGCGCATACGTCAATGACGGAGGCGCGGACGCGGGCGCGGCGGGCGCGGGCGCGTGGACGGACGCGATCATCTTAGGGATGACAGGACCTGCCGGGGGCGAAAATAAAGTAAAGTAGTTTGCAATAATGGTAGCTGTTAGCTTGGTCGAAATGTCGAAGGTGCCCTCTGAAAATGGAGGAAAATGTTGGTGCCCAAAAGTGGAACCAAAACCAGTGGTCCGGAGGGTTATTTTGATCAGATTGAGTGTAAAATTCTGGTAAACAGCCGATTTCTTTTTATTTTTTTACTAGCGAGCATGTAGCAGCATGATATCAACAAAAAAGAAAGCAAGAAACAACAAAAAAAGGCTGCTTCCACCGACATGTCCACGAATCACGGGGTCAGCAAATAGATACGTCGACAACGACAGGATTCGAACCTGTGAGGGCGAACCCATATGATTTCTAGTCATACCCTTTAACCTCTCAGGCACGTTGCCTCGACTCAAGTTGTTGAAAGTCGTGATGTTAAAGCTATCTATATACCACCTTGTTTGCTGTGGCGCAAGGTGTGGCGCCATCTACCCATGTATGTGCATATGTGGAGTCAAGCATATGATCACTATTGTGGTTAGGCCAAAACTGCCAACTTTACGCCCCGGTATACCAATATCCAGCGCATTCATGCATGTCTCACACCTGGCCTCCCAACCCTCTCCTCGCCTCCTCTGTGCATATGTATAGCTACAAATACTCCACAGCTTGCCCCTCTCCATCCTCATCGTAGCGCAGTGGTCCATGCTCATCTATATTCTTGTCAGTATCTTGAGCTCGCAGCCATGCCATGCAAAACACGCCCTTGCGCCCAAAACGCCGGCATGCACACCAGTGCAAAGTGGCGGTGATGAGGTGCCGCCTGTCGCCTACTGCCTGATGCCCTCTTCCCTAGTGTGGCATTCACCGCTATCTCGATTCCCTTTCTTTCTTGATTCTGTTGCAGATGCATATGCAAGCTGCGCTACAAGCCCATTGTCCATGGATGTACTTGTACTTGTATGCTTTTATACTTCCAGCTAACTACAACTGGCTAGCTACTACTCAACTACCTATAGGTGAATATCTTTGCCTCGGCCCCCTGGTCTCCCTTTGCGGCTCAGGCAGGCTAGCAAGGACGCCTGTCGTTTTATTCTCGCTCCTCTTCGAGATAGTTTGCCGACTTAAGTTGACAGTGGCGCCACCAAGTGAGAACTAGTCAAGCCTTGGAGAGGTAACATTTCCTGACCTCAAGTCCGGAACAATGTTTTGAGAGCCTGGAACTTTGGAGCTTGGTGTTGCTGCTAAAGATGGCTTGATAGCTTCCCATCATTATCGAGCGCTAAAAAAAAAAAAAAAAGCCAAACATTGACGTTTGCAGAGTTAGCGTGGTGAACTCCCACCCAAGGGCGCTTCAAGCTGAGTAGCGAGTCATGGTCTCAGAAGTACAAATACTTTTTTTTTCCCAATATGCTTGAGACTCCAAGATAAGTGAGAGCCAGCAGAAATCTAGCCCACAACCACTAGTTGACTACTTGATTTCACATCTGCCAAAGTGCCCGCAGTTAACACCAAGACATTTGTTATCACGTTGCACAATGCACACACCTCCAACCAAGGCCTCTCTTCAGAAAATGTGGAGAAGAGAAAACGGAGCTCAAAGGCCCGTTCCAGCTGGAATCTACTAGAGGCTTCCATCTTTAGTCCCCAAGTCTTCCTGCGGGAGCACGATCAACGCTCGCCGCACGGGACAAGTGCGGTCGTTCCACGCCTAGCTGCGCAAGAGCTGTTAGATAGCCACTAACACATAACGAATCCTATTTTTGATGCCTAAATTTCCTAGACTGGTCGGTTACTTGTATTGCCGGCCAACGGTCTTTGCCCAATTTTGCATTCCACGTGATATACCCAGAATGGGGTCTTTAACCCTACCGTAATACTGCTAGCAAGAGCCTTGTTTTGTTTCCACAACGCCTCTCCATAATGGCGAGCTTGAATTGGTTGGTTCGACAATACAAATGAGACCCAGAAAAAAGAGCGAAATTCGACGATTGGGCCCAGCCTTGACATTTCGCCACAATTGGACTGTGCCGCATGGCGACAGTCAAGTCTTCCTTGCTCCTTGAAGAAGATGCGAGAAATAAACACTAAAGGGATGATCGGGACAAACATTGCAAAGTGACGTGTGGTTGCGACCAGCAAATGCCAGACGAAGAGACAAAAACTTTTCGTAGTTGGATGGGACAGCAAGGACAACACCAGGCCGGCTGCGCTGGACGGTTAGACGGGCACATGCTCGTTGACGTCTTCACATAACCAACCAACTAGTTGTAGTACACATTTATGTTGTCTCTGCTCTCTATTACCCCCAACTCTCAGCTGTCCGCGTTTGTAGTCTAAGCACAAAGACACAATACGTGCCTGAAGGACTGTACCAGCGGGTCAAATGCATAATTATACTTGTGCTTATACCAGAATGGGATCCTGGAACGCACAGATCGCAAATTTATCTGATGAAGCGAAAACACACGATCAAATGGCCTCGGTTTTCTTTGCCTTTTTGCACGCTGCACTGAGCTCTTTAGTTGGTGCTGGTCCTTGTTTTACTTTGTATGAGGAACCCTATGAAGAATCAATGCAATGACCAGGCAGGTTTCACCTACTTTGATGGTTGGTGGTGCACTTGGGAATGAAGGTTGATTAGTACTTGGGCAACTAATTGGAGCGGAAGAGCGGCGCCAGCCTATGGACATAGTTTCAAGGCATGGGAGGGAGAGAGTGTGTGGATGTGGATGGCTTCATGAGACAACATACAGCGGCTATAGATGCAGCGGCTGGATGGCATGTCGTTGTTAGTTTCAAGCGTGAAGTGTAGATAAAGCAGCGATCACTAACTCAGCATGTAGTATCTCCCCCAAAAAACAACCCCACCCAACTAACGAGTTAGTTAACTACTGAAAAGGTAAACACCGAAACAAGCTAGCCAACAAGTAACTCGGGCAAAAAAGTACTTTGATACTGGCACAAACATGATAGAGGCAGTTTCCTAGGATGCAGCAGGCCCACTCACAGCGCGACAACCCCTTGCGTTTGCATATGTGGTAGGGAGAAAGGGGATGGAAGGCAGGAAGAAGGGCTTGGAGGACATCTTGCCACTTTCATATTCGCACTTGCTGTTGTTGACTTGCGATGCATATGTGTATGTGCTTGCCTCCTTTTGGGGCATGTGCATGTGCTTGCACCTAGAAATACACGATAACCAGTTGGCGTACTCTATCTGGATCTAAGGAGATGTGGTTCTGGCAGAACTTGTGTACTGTACTGTGTACTTAACCAGTTATAGTAACTCCTTGTACATGTACATGTAGGTACATGTACTCAGGCATGTGTATATGTACGCATGTACATACTTGTGCTCGGAAAGAGAGTGGAGGTTGGTTTGAGGTTGTTACAGGAGAGAGCTCTCCGTTTGCACAACTAGAAAAGTGCGGGTTGGATTCATGAGACGACGGTAGTTGCTTGCCGCAATTACAGACTTAGAGAGGAAGAGAGAGAGACAGGTGGGGAGACATCGGAAAACGACCGAGACCCATCAGCCAACCAATACATATGCATGTATTTTTTTGCTGATGGTTGCCACTTTGCCCTCATCTGCACACGCAGTTCTCAATTGCAAATGGCAAGAAAAAAAACCATGCACGTTGTTTTCTGGTCGGTGGCTTCTCTGCTCTTGCACCTTGCCTCTACCAAGCAACTGCCCGTACCGTACGTACCACTTGGAAGGTCAGACCAACCCAAAACAGACAGCAAGAAGCAGAGCTCTTTCTTCCTTTGCGGTGCTGCCCCTTGTAGGAATATAGAGACGTACTAGCTAATTCCCTGTCATAATTGTGTGCAAGTACAGGGTTTCCGGAGACCCGCTGGCGAACAGGGGGTTGCTTGTTTATGGGGTCGGTATACTGTTCGGGCACGGTCATGCGTACTGTTGGCGGTACAGGCACAGTGCCTACGTGTCCAATATCAGCCGCCGTTACGCGTAGTCTGCCGTGGATTCTCACCAGGGAACAGTGCTGGCAAAAGCATGCGCACGGTACGTTAACCTGTCCGCGAAAAGGCAGCCCAGGCGTCTCTTCTTTCTGTCGCCCTCTGTCAGCCCCTTCCTTCTCCAGCTTCCCTGGGTCGCTTTTTTCCGTATTACTCGACTCCCCTTCATTCTTTGGTCACCTCTGGATATTCTCTCTCCTGCCATCAAACCTCATTCCCCCCTCCGCTCTTCAGTCTTTTTCTTCCGTTTGTCATTCATCCTCCCAGCAACACCCAAACTCCGCCCTTTCACCTACACAACACCAACTCCACCGCCGCCACGAGAAGCTGATTTTTTTGCCCAGCTTCACGTTCTCGCTACCTTTACGAGCTTTGTTTCCTTCTCTTTTTTCCGTCTTCAATCGCGTTTTTTGTCGAGGCTTTCAGTAGCTCTTGATTCTCCAGCGCTCATTAGTGCCCGCCCTGTTTCGCCCATAATCCCCCCCTTCCCTTTCCCGTTCTCTCTTCTTCCACCCACCAGGCCAAACATCATCTCGTGTTGTGTTGTGTTGTCCTGCAGCCTCTTGCTTTCCTCTGGGGCCTAAACAAACGATACACTCTTGTCCCTTTTATTATTATTAGTTTTTTCTTCCTCTTCACACTCTGTTGCTCTGCGCTTGCTCTGCTTATCGCGACAACCATCTCTGCTTCTTTTCTTGCTCTCTCTTCAACTTTTTTTTTCTCTTTACCTCATACCAGAGCCATCGCTTGTTGCCTCGTCGTTATTTCTTTGGACTGTTGCTGCCTGGCTTGGTCGCGCCTTATTCGCCACTCCACTTTCAATACGGTCATTCGTGCAGCCGGTCTGTCCATCTGACATCTGGCCTCCTTTGTCAGCCACCTAAATTTAGCCACGTGCGCCACACTTATCACTGCGGCTCAACCTGTTCTATTCCGGCTTCCTGTCCACCTAGCACTTTTATTTCGTGAGATTATGAGATTTACGTCTCTCCAGGATTAAGCCTCACCTTATCTCACCGAAACCTCCTCTTGTCGTTTCACAGTGCCGTCTACCATGTACGTCCAAGACTTTCATCACACTTCAGGCGGAATTGTTACTGGCTATGGGTCGACATACATAAAGCAGGAGCCCGTTGAGGACGTTTCCGCGCCCAGCTCCTGTATGCCGCTCGCGGCAAATGTTTCGGGAGTGAAACGCAAGCACAGCTCGGAGTCTTATGCGTCTCCTTTATCGCCCCTGTCTCCCGGCACAGCGCTGGAAGCGACTGAAATGTTTCCTTCTCAGAAAAGACAGAAAATGCGGAGGATGAGCGGAGGTTGCATGGAAAGTTCACCCAGGGATGTTGATGTTGGCGTGGAAGTTGAGCAAACGATCAAGACTGAGAGCGAAAGCAAGATGGCCCAAGTCACTGATATAATCCGGGCCCAATTTGGATACGAAATTCTTCGTAAACATAACGAGCTCCGGCTTATCAACAGCGAGCTAGCAAAATGCCAAACTGCCTTGGAACAACTACGTCGTTGCCATTTAATTCCCTATCCCGTGAATGTCCCTACGCCGTCACAGATGGTGGACATCGCTCATGGCAAAGGCCCGGCCATTCGGTGGCCTGGCGAGAGTGTTGCCAAGTGGGCTCCTCCATACGGTGTTGTGGATGGTCCTTACGCCCGTCATTTGGCTAAGTGGCTTATTCCCGACCCTGTCTTTGATGGAGGTGTCCCTGAAGCTATGCTGCCCGTTGACTCGCGTGGTGTCCGTATCTCCCAGCCCGAATACATCGGTAAGCGCAGTACACGCAGTGGCTCAACACAGAAGCATGGCAGCAATCTTAGCATTGATATGAATAACTCCACCTTTGTTCAACCGCAGCCTCCCATCAAAGAGAAACAGAGCCTGCCGTCGTGCATTGTCAAGCGATCTGATGGTGTTACAGTCCGGCTCCAGTGCTTACATTGTGAGCGCAAGCAGTTTTCCAGCACTCAAGGTTTCATCAACCACTGCCGCATTGCACACAAGGTTGACTACAAGAGCCATGACGAGGCTGGCTTCAAGTGTGGTATTCCTGTTGACCAATATGATCTCGGGGCTATTATTGCGCCTCCCCCAGCACCTGCCACTCCGCTCGCCATTGCCCCTGCCACGACTGCTACATCTGAAGCCAGCGGCACGGTTCATCATCTGAACCGGGCTGACATGACCGAGTCTGATGTTTGCTCTCTTCTCCTATCACGAATTTCAGATACACAGAAGCAAATAAGTCGAACAACGAGCACTCGAACCTCAACCGCAAAAGACTGTGGTGGAAAGGGCATCTCCCGGAAGTCCAGTGTCAGCCTCAACAGTGGGAAGTTTGTTGGCTGCAGTGAGACTCCTGCGCTGTCAAAGTATCTCGCCTCCAAGGACATTGGTATGAATCTCTCTGAGTTGATGTCTGAAGTGGTTGACGAAGAAAGCTCCGACGACGATGACGATGAACCCTGTGATACTGAGGGTGATGTTAGCATGTCATCGGTATCCACGTCTCGCCCTGTGTCATCCAGAGTGGCCATCTCTAGACCGACCATCATTCTCAAGCGTGGTGACACTGTTGTCAGTCGCAGCTCTTCGGAAGAAGTCAAAACTCCTACTGTTTTTACGGGCATGGATCTTGTGTCATCCAACCTCAACCTCAGCCCCAAGACAGTCGCTAGTCACGGTGCGCCTTCTTTGGTCGACGATAGTGGCTCGGAAGAAGATGACATTGCTTCTGTGGCTAGTGGCGCTTCTCCAGCTGTCGATGTCGCGGATATGAGCGCTGATGAAGACTGTGGCGATCGTGCCCGTATCTCATTTTCCGACTCTTTCAAGCGGGGCCCGTCCCCTCTGAAGGAAAAGTTTGATATTGGCAGTCAGAGCCAAAAGAAGGACAGCGCGCCGCGCAAGAATGTTCGATCATCGTCAAAGAGTGTCGGTCGGGCTTGAGTAATCTCGGCTTTATTAGAATTCTTTTTGGCTGTTTTTCGCTTGGAGCGAGAGACTTGCAGAAGAAACAAAAGAAAAGCGAAGACCAAATATGCTAGACGCACAAAAACAAAGATTTATGCACGACATCTCCACTCAAAGCGGCTCCATTTGGAGCTCCTGTCATTTTCTTTCAACCAACCACCCGAATTTTCCCAATTGCCTTTGCGACCGACCCCTCTGGAATATGAGGCTCAGGTCTAAGTGGTAGTCAGTCTGCCCCCGCAAAAATTTGGAAGTTGTCTTCTTTAAAAAAAAAAAAGAAAAAGAAGCAAAAAGCCCGTCCCGGGCAATTAAAAAAAGGAACCGTGACGTCATTGTCACTTCTGATTGCAGCCATTGTTTTTTGCGTCTCACCTAACGAATTTTATACTACTTACCTGCCCTTCGCGGGGTGGCGTCTTTCTCTCTGCACTTCGTGCCGTTTTCTTTTTCTTTTAGCGGCCAAGGCTACGCATACGCTTTTCTCTTTTACCTCTTTAAAGTTTTTAATACTTTCTCTTTCTTCTCCTCTGCCCCCCTGATAGATGGGTTTCGTGTCTTGAAAACTGGTCGTTGGGCGGCGGAGGAGGTTCACCAACTGGTTGTGGTTTTTGCCTGAAGTAGGCATTTCATACTACGCAAAAAAAAAGCCCACGAGATTGTTTCTGTCATTCGAGTTCTTCTTTCGTCTTTTGGATGGAGTTTTTGCTCCCTTTTCTGTTTTTCTTTCTGATTGTCGTCAGATGTCAGCTCTTAGATTCCTATGCGTAAAAAAGAGGGAATGTGGTTGGTATCCTTTGCGTGTTTTCTTTGGGGGATGGTGTGGACGGTCGGTCTCCTATCATTTTTCTTCTCCCACAACTTGACGGCCCTGGCTTGTTTTGTTTTTGTTTTTTTTTTTTCTATGGGTTTGTTTTACATAGCTGGGCAGGGGGTAACTGGTGGGTTGACGGGTTGGGGGGTTCTTATCGGCGTCCAAATATTCCTTTTTTCTTCTTTTTCTGCTCCCATTCTTCCGGTAAATCTGATTCCCGAGACTCTTTTTTTTTCTTGTCTGATTCCATTTCCGATGCTTGAAAGCTATCCTAGTTCAAAATCACCCATGAATATGTGAAGAAGGCAGAAAGAACAACATGTGACCGAGTTTGAGCAGCTGAAGCGGTCTCATTGTCCTCACAATGACTAGGAATGAGACAGAAGAAAGCAAGGACTTTCTATGCCAAGCAACCTTCATGTATCACCACTGGTTTCTCCCTGCCCTAGAAGTACATCTTTATATCTATAACAGCGCGTTGAAACAGTTCTAACTATCTACCATATCGTAAAACGTGATGCCGTAATCTTTGCTAAGAGTGGCTTACAACGAATACCAAGCCACGTTGGAATAGGCCAGCTGGATACTAAAAAGCTGCTTGCTTGACTGCGCGTCATAATTTCAGGACGACTCCTAAGCCACAGCAGTATATCAAAGTATAGATACTTGCTTGTATCCAAGGTCTTGAAGTCTAGAGAGGAGAGCTGGTGGATGTAGACTTAGGCATGCCGTGTACAAAGCGCCTCTGGGTCATTCGTGCCCTCTACATATGTAGTTTCCAGACCTCTCGCAAACAAGCAGAGGGCGATGCCCGTCTGACAAGACACAAGCCCAAGCCAAAGAACACTGCTTCGGCGTCCTCAACCAAGCTATAGTTACATGGGCGCAGTATCCATCACAGTCCCGTCAAACCTTCCATCTTTCTTCCCAGATGCAAGACAACCCATGTATAAGAAACGGGTTTTTTTTGGCATTGAAGCATCTGGCTAGACAAATCACCAAAGCTTAAAGACGCGATAGCAGTAGCAACAGCATTCGTCTGTTTTGTGTCATTTAAAATGCACATACTTACTGTACTTTCGTAGCAACACGACGCCATGTTCACGACGGAAGAGGCTGGGTAAGGTCATCTTCCAGAAAAGAAAAGAGAAAAAAAGAAAATACAAAACCATACATCCGCTGGGGAGTCCTCTTTCACCCCACGCAATACTTTGAAGAGCTGCCTACAACACCCATGTGACCACAAGAAACTCCCTTTCTGTTTAACAAGATCCTTTGTCAGCTCAGAGCATCTCCAGGATCGAGTTACACGCCCCATGATTGCCAGCGAGCCTAGTCCCAAAACCCTTCAAATCACGAGTTATTACCACCCTCTTCCAACAACTAGAAGCTACCCCGCGTAATTGGTGTAGTGGTAACATTAATCGTTGCCATCTAAAGCAATGATTTCGATTAGCCCTGGGTTCGATTCCCAGATTACGCAGTTAACTCTGTGACGTCGTCACGACGTTTATATTTTTATGTTTCGTGATATATTCTTTTTTTTTTTTTTATGTTACACAAAGTAATCGGACAGAATCGTATCAGGACGGACCAAGAAAGATCAACAACACCGAACTTTCATGGCACCACTCTTCAGGATGCATTTTCATTCACCAACATTTTCCTCCATTTTCAGAGGGCACCTTCGACATTTCGACCAAGCTAACAGCTACCATTATTGCAAACTACTTTACTTTATTTTCGCCCCCGGCAGGTCCTGTCATCCCTAAGATGATCGCGTCCGTCCACGCGCCCGCGCCCGCCGCGCCCGCGTCCGCGCCTCCGTCATTGACGTATGCGCAGGCCACCTCGCCCGCCAGCGACCCCTCCCCCGTGCCCACCACTGTCCCCTCCTCCGCGTCGTTCTCGCCGAACCTCGCCGGCCAGGCCCCTCAGGGGCTCCCCTCTTCCGTCGCGCGCGTCGCGACAGGCGCAAAACGCGTCAGGAGCGAAGACGCGCCCCTCCCCCAAGAGGCTCACTACGCTCCCATCTCGCTCCCCGTCGGCCCCGTAAAGGCTCTAGCCGACGCCCTCCGCAACCAGAAAGACGCGGAAGCAGCAACCCGTGATAGGATGCTGAACACTTTCTCGGCCATGGCCGACAACTGCCTGGCCGCAATGGCCCCGCAGGCCAGCGCGCACGAGTCGACGCGCAAACTTCTAGACTTCCTGCAACAGGGTCTTCTAGACACCCTCCAGCACGCCATGACAGGCGCGCCCCAGCCTCCCCCCAACCGTGCCCCTCGCGACACGACCCCCTCCCCGGCGCCGCAACGCGAGCGCCCCGCCCGCCCATCGACCCCGTCAGAGGCACCATCAGCCCGCGACCCCCCTGCTGCCGCTCCCGCAGCGCCCACCGAGTCCTTGGATAAGGAATCCTGGAGCACCGTCGCCCGCAAGGGCAAAAAAGCGTCCAAGGCTGCCCAGCCCGCGGCTCCCTCGGCCGGAGCCCCCAAGCCCAGACAGGGCAAAGCCAGCGTGGTCCCTGAAAAGGCCACCCCCGCCGACAACCGCCTCTTCGTGGTTGTGCCCACCGATTCCCCCCTCCGGAAGCTCTCGCCGGCTTACATCGTAACGAAGGCCAACGCGGGCATCCCCCGCGGCGAGGGCGCAGGCACCGCCACCGCCACCAAGACGGGCTTTGCCCTGACAGCCGTCCGTGACGTCGGCAAATTCCTCAGCCACGCTGAGCGCATCCGCGCCAACCTGACTGCGGAGAAGGTCCACAAGAGGGACGCTTGGTCCAAGTACATCGTACACGGACTGCCAACCTCGATCACGGTCGAGGACCCCAAGACCCCTGGCGCCGTGATGCTCCACCGGGTCACCCTAGACGATGTCCGTCAGGATATCGAACAGGCCTTTGGAGTCGTCTCCGCCAGCGCCACGCTGTCGAAGTACGTTGGCAAGGCGGGCGTGCCCACCTTCCGCGCCCACATCGCCTTCCACGAAGGCCTTGTGGCCCCGTCTGCGGTTCCCCGTCGCGTAGCGACACTCGGAGAGCTGCACATGGTCTCCCCTGACAACACCCTGGAGCGTTTCCCGTTCTGCACACGCTGCCGGGCCCGCCACTTTGACCGCAAATGCCCGGCCGACACCGTGACGTCGTCCTCGACCCCGGCAGCCGCCGCCCAGGGAGACAAGGTACCGTCCCCTAAGCCCGCCCAAGCGCCACTCGTGGCCGACAACACCACCACCCAGCCCCAGCCGTCGACACAGGACAAGAGCCCTTCAAGCCCCCAGGCTCCCCCATCCTCCGTCTCCTCGTCGCCCAGCCAGCCCTCCTCCCTGCCCACCTCCAGCGAATCCTCTGAAACACAGGACTCAATGCAGGTAGACGACAACGTCGAGGAAGTTCTGTAAATGTTAGGAAACCCTAACTCTACAGTACTGAACATAATTTCGGCGAATGTACAGAGGTCCTGGACCTGTGCACAGGCGTTGCTACAGAAGGCGCATGAAGACCAGGTGAACGTGGTCTGCCTCCAAGAGGCCCCGTCAGGCGCAGATCCGGGGAACAGAACGTTTCCCAGACACCCCTCCTATCAGGCAATTGTCCCGGAGGGTAACTGGCGCTCGAAACCCCGAGTTGCCACATACGTATCGACAAATAGGCGCGGTCTTCGCTTCCAGAAGGCGTACATGAGGGAGGAGCACCCAGACATGGTCATGGTTGAGGTGGTACACGGAGGACACTCATACACCATCGTCAACCTCTACAACGCGGGGGCAGGTTCTTCCCGCACGGGCGAAGCGCTTCACCTTCTCACAAGGATGCAGCCGGGACCACGCTCGGTGATTACTGGGGATTTCAACCTACACCACAGTGCTTGGAACCCCCTTAGCGCCTCGGACGATCTGGATGCAGAGCTCCTGCTGTCATGGATGGAAGAGAGGGCACTGCTGCTCGGTAACGCTGATGGAGAACCCACCCACGAGTCAGGCAGCGTCATTGACCTGGCGATCTTCTCGGCGCCTTTGTTCGCGCTAGGCGCGACCGCCGAGCTCAGAGACGAGTACACCTGCGGGAGCGACCATTTCCCAATGACAATTACTCTGCCACTTGCCGACCAGCCGACGGCTGCAGCCCCTCCTGGGCGACTCGTCATGGACAAGATGGACAGGAAGAAGTTCACTGCAGCCTGCAAAGCGGGGGTGCCCTTGATGGACGCCCTAGTCGCAGGTATACGCAGGAGACCTTTGTCCCGGGCGGAAAAAACTCAACACGTGGATGACTTCGCACGGACTCTTCAGGAAGTCATTCTCGGAGCCCTCGACGCGTCGACACCCAGGTCGCTCGGCAAGGCCAAAAGTTTCCCCTGGTGGGACAAAGATTGCAGGGAGGCAAGCGCAGAACAGCAGTCAGCCAAGCACCGTGTCAACAACGCCGACTCAGAGACTGCGGAACGGGAGGCGAGAAAGGATCGCAGAGAAGCCAAGAAGCGGCTGGGCATGGTCCTCAAGAAAGCTGCGGGAAACTTCTACGACAACAGGGTCGCCAAGGCCACGCAAGCGCGAGACATTTTCCAGATTGTCAAGTGGAGAACTAAACCGCCCGCTCGACCATCGCCAGCGCTAGCGCCGGTAGAGGGTGCAGAAGCCACGGTGCAGGACACCACAGAGAAGATTGCACTTCTCCGCAGCGTGCATATGCCATCCTCTCGCCCGGGTGACTTGCCCCCTCCAGACTTGTCGCAAGCCCCAGTCGGGACCGAGCCGATCACGAAGCACGAGGTCAAAGCTGCTTTGTGGAAGCCTCAGAACACCGCGCCCGGTCTAGACAGCCTCTCCAACAACGCCCTGAAGCTAGCCTGGCCCGCTCTGGGGAAGCAGATCACTTATCTTTTCAAGGTCAGTTTTTCCTGGGGGCTCCACCCTTCCCCCTTCAAGCAAGCGAAGGTGATTGCCCTCGCCAAGCCAAACAAGAAGGACCGGTCGTCGCCGCGCTCCTACCGGCTCATCTCGCTGCTGCCAACTCTGGCCAAGTGCTTGGAAAGGATTGTTGCCCGCCGACTCTCGCTCTGGGCCCTAGAGAAGGGACACATTGGGGACAACTACGCTGGGGCGGTGCCTGGGCGTAGCGCCGAAGACATGTGTCTGAGTCTGGTTGAGTCTCTAGAGTACTACATGGACCGCCAGATGGAATCCTCAGTCTTGACGTTCGATGTCAAGGGAGCTTTTGATGCAGTGCAGCCGCACCGCATGGTACAACGTCTGGTCGATCTGGATTGCCCGGCCGAGACATGCCGATGGGTATCCTCGTTCCTCTCGGACCGCAAGGCCTCGTTGGTGCTCGATGGCGTTGACGATCTCCTTCAGCCCACAGGAGGGAGCCTACCCCAAGGCTCGCCAATTTCTCCCATCTTGTTCATGCTCTTCATGGCACCACTCTTCAGGATGGCCCTCCCGTGCTCCCTCCGCGGCTATGCGGACGACGGCTGCCTGGTCAGCTCAGGCTCGTCTCTGGCAGCCAACTGCTCGGTGCTGTCCCACACCCTCAACATTGTCAACAACTGGTGTGTGAGGAACGGCATGATGCTCGACCTTGCCAAGTCGGAACTCCTCCACGTGACGCGCAAGCGCCACGGCCAAAACCCGGGTCTTCTACTCCCCGATAGCGGCTCACTAGATGCCATAGACCCCAAGGATACCCTACGATGGCTCGGCGTGCGTTGGTCACGCAACCTGTCCTTCGTGCCGCACATCCGCGACGTCGCCCAGAGGACGGCACCCACCATACGCGGCATTCAGATTCTGTCTGGTTGCTGGAAGGGGGCCCCGGTGAAAGGCGCCCTCACGGCAGTCCGCTCTTGTGTGGTGAACAAGCTCGCCTACGCCGCCGCCGTCTGGTGGAACCACGGAGCCGGGACAACTAGCCAACCCCGTGGGCTGAAGCAGGCCGTGGCACTCCTGGATCGCACAGTCCGCCGAGGTCTGCGTGCGGCACTCCCGCTATATTGCACAACCCCATGCGCTATATACAACCTAGCGTCCGGTTTCCCGCCAATGAGTTTTGTCCTAGACAGCCGCCTTGGTTCGGCCGGACTTAGGGCCACTCTCGCGCAGCCAAACCACCCGCTCGGAACGACAGCCACAAACTGGGGTAGAATAGGGAGGCTCAAAATGCTGCTCCCGCACAACCTGGCCACAAACTACCCCGCCCCCTTCACGGGCGCGCCTGCATTATCTCGCCCCCATTTACAGGGTGATAAGAAGGCTGCAGCTGCGGCGCACCTAGCCTTGGTACGCTCCTCTTCCCCCTCGGACCTCTGGATATACACAGACGGATCCAAGCTGGGAGAGGGCCGGGTCGGCGCTGGGTGGGCGATCATTCGGGACGGGACAGTCCTGGACACGGGCAACTGCCCGATCCCTTTCCACGCCGAGGTTCATGACGCCGAGGTGATGGCCATTGCCAGAGCCCTGGAAGAAGTAGACTCGTGGGTGAAACCACAGTGCCGCAAGGTCTGGGTCTGCTCCGACAACCTCGCCGCGGTGTACCGCCTCACGACATGGGGCGCAAAGCCCGGCATCTCCGAAGAGCTTCTCCGGAGGGCCCAAACGATTTGCGCCGACTGGATTGGCCAAAGCCCCGACCACCCAGGTCCTAGACCGTGGCCAGATGGTGCCCCCGCTGTGGAAGTGATTTGGGTCCCGGGGCACTCCGACGTCTGGGGCAACGAGCTCGCGGACCGACAAGCCAAGATGGGCGCCGAGAGGGCCTACACGCCCGTAGGAATGTCCCTTTCCTGGGCCCGCAGCCATTTCCGCGCCCGCGTCACCACCGAGTTTCGCACCTGGTGGTCGAATGAAGGTTGTGCCAACAGACCTCACCTGAGCCGACCTCTCGAGGCTCCTAAGAAGGCCTGGAAAAACCTTCTTGACGACACTGAGCGCAAGCTCGCCCGCGCTGTCCTGACAGCACTTTCTGGTCACGGAGATTACGCAGACTACCACTGCCGCTTCAATCACTTGAACGCTATGCTAACCTGCCCCCTCTGCGACGCTGAGACCACCCCGGAGCACATCTGGACCTGCCCCCGCAACCCTCAACGGATGGCTAAGGGCTTCTTCCAGAAGCTCATAGCCACCAAGAGTGGAGCCATCTGGCTGGCATCTAAAGCGGCCAAGAGTCCTCCGGTGCTTCTAGCACACCGCCGTGCGGTAACGGGAACGGACCCGCAGGAAGGGGACTCCCCAGTTCGCCCTCCGCCCGACCCTCCACCGCCTGGTCCGACCCTGCCCGGGGCAGCTTAGCATCTGGGGCCCAATCTTTTTTCGCGCAACCGCGCTGCCAACCCTCTGGCGTGAATACGCCGCCAACCCCCCTTTTTTTTTTCTTATTTTGCACAAATATTTTTATCACTACATCGGCGGTGAGGCCAGGACTCTGGGTCTTGTTTGGACCACGCGGACGAAGGACAGCCTCTGCGCTGGGCAGGTGGGAGACCTCCTGTCATTATACTTTGGATTGTGGGGTTTCTGTATGCATGGTTTTAGGTTTTGGTTTTTGCTTCTGTTATGTATTTTTCCTGGTACTAGAAATAGTCCCCTGTCGTATGCCGAGAATCCCTCGCGAGTAGACAGGTCAAATAAAGACTTTCATTTCACTCTTCAGGATGGCCCTCCCGTGCTCCCTCCGCGGCTATGTGGACGACGGCTGCCTGGTCAGCTCAGGCTCGTCTCTGGCAGCCAACTGCTCGGTGCTGTCCCACACCCTCAACATTGTCAACAACTGGTGTGTGAGGAACGGCATGATGCTCGACCTTGCCAAGTCGGAACTCCTCCACGTGACGCGCAAGCGCCATGGCCAAAACCCGGGTCTTCTACTCCCCGATAGCGGCTCACTAGATGCCATAGACCCCAAGGATACCCTACGATGGCTCGGCGTGCGTTGGTCACGCAACCTGTCCTTCGTGCCGCACATCCGCGACGTCGCCCAGAGGACAGCACCCACCATACGCGGCATTCAGATTCTGTCTGGTTGCTGGAAGGGGGCCCCGATGAAAGATGCCCTCACGGCAGTCCACTCTTGTGTGGTGAACAAGCTCGCCTACGCCGCCGCCGTCAGGTGGAACCACGGAGCCGGGACAACTAGCCAACCCCGTGGGCTGAAGCAGGCTGTGGCACTCCTGGATCGCGCAGTCCGCCGAGGTCTTCGTGCGGCACTCCCGCTATATTGCACAACCCCATGCGCTATATACAACTTAGCGTCCGGTTTCCCGCCAATGAGTTTTGTCCTGGACAACCGCCTTGGTTCGGCCGGACTTAGGGCCACTCTCGCGCAGCCAAACCACCCGCTCGGAACGACAGCCACAAACTGGGGTAGAATAGGGAGGCTCAAAATGCTGCTCCCGCACAACCTGGCCACAAACTACCCCGCCCCCTTCACGGGCGCGCCTGCATTATCTCGCCCCCATTTACAGGGTGATAAGAAGGCTGCAGCTGCGGCGCACCTAGCCTTGGTACGCTCCTCTTCCCCCTCGGACCTCTGGATATACACAGACGGATCCAAGCTGGGAGAGGGCCGGGTCGGCGCTGGGTGGGCGATCATTCGGGACGGGACAGTCCTGGACACGGGCAACTGCCCGATCCCTTTCCACGCCGAGGTTCATGACGCCGAGGTGATGGCCATTGCCAGAGCCCTGGAAGAAGTAGACTCGTGGGTGAAACCACAGTGCCGCAAGGTCTGGGTCTGCTCCGACAACCTCGCCGCGGTGTACCGCCTCACGACATGGGGCGCAAAGCCCGGCATCTCCGAAGAGCTTCTCCGGAGGGCCCAAACGATTTGCGCCGACTGGATTGGCCAAAGCCCCGACCACCCAGGTCCTAGACCGTGGCCAGATGGTGCCCCCGCTGTGGAAGTGATTTGGGTCCCGGGGCACTCCGACGTCTGGGGCAACGAGCTCGCGGACCGACAAGCCAAGATGGGCGCCGAGAGGGCCTACACGCCCGTAGGAATGTCCCTTTCCTGGGCCCGCAGCCATTTCCGCGCCCGCGTCACCACCGAGTTTCGCACCTGGTGGTCGAATGAAGGTTGTGCCAACAGACCTCACCTGAGCCGACCTCTCGAGGCTCCTAAGAAGGCCTGGAAAAACCTTCTTGACGACACTGAGCGCAAGCTCGCCCGCGCTGTCCTGACAGCACTTTCTGGTCACGGAGATTACGCAGACTACCACTGCCGCTTCAATCACTTGAACGCTATGCTAACCTGCCCCCTCTGCGACGCTGAGACCACCCCGGAGCACATCTGGACCTGCCCCCGCAACCCTCAACGGATGGCTAAGGGCTTCTTCCAGAAGCTCATAGCCACCAAGAGTGGAGCCATCTGGCTGGCATCTAAAGCGGCCAAGAGTCCTCCGGTGCTTCTAGCACACCGCCGTGCGGTAACGGTAACGGACCCGCAGGAAGGGGACTCTCCAGTTCGCCCTCCGCCCGACCCTCCACCGTCTGGTCCGACCCTGCCCGGGGCAGCTTAGCCTCTGGGGCCCAATCCTTTTTTCGCGCAACCGCGCTGCCAACCCTCTGGCGTGAATACGCCGCCAACCCCCCTTTTTTTTTTTCTTATTTTGCACAAATATTTTTATCACTACATCGGCGGTGAGGCCAGGACTCTGGGTCTTGTTTGGGGCCACGCGGACGAAGGACAGCCTCTGCGCTGGGCAGGTGGGAGACCTCCTGTCATTATACTTTGGATTGTGGGGTTTCTGTATGCATGGTTTTAGATTTTGGTTTTTGCTTCTGTTATGTATTTTTCCTGGTACTAGAAATAGTCCCCTGTCGTATGTCGAGAATCCCTCGCGAGTAGACAGGTAAAATAAAGACAATCAAATCAAGTCAAAAGAGTGAGAGTTCCTCGCGAGCAGAGTGTTGCTTCAAATCTTGGCTTATTTCCCGAGTAGACATGATAATACACAATCTATCATCATCATCAAATCTTTGTTTCGTCGCTCAAGACAACCAATCCCTCGCAAGTACACAGGTATATAAAGACTCTCATCGCGAAACCAAAGAGTGCAAGTCAAGGTGTAGTAGCCCACGTCCGCTTCATATCGGTTCAACTGCGTATGCCATTATGCTTGAATAGATGCGAATTCATTCTCGGCTATAAGAAAAAGTCCATTTATATATATTCAAACAAAGTAAACAAAAAACTTCTACTTATCAACACTAACGATAAGTCACTGTGCCTTTTTCCCCCTTTTCTTTCCAGTTGTTCTTACTTCATCAAAGCTCGTGTGAAAACAACTACGGCACATCATCATGAGCATACCATCAAGCAAACAAAGAGAAAAAAGGACCAATGATGAGACACAGGCCATAACAAACATCACTTCATGTTCGACGACAATTTTGCACGCACGCAAAAAGCTATGAAGCACACACAGGGACACTTATAAATCACCAAGAAGAAAAGTAGTAACAAAGGGAAAAGAAGGAATTGACAAACACGATACGACGTGGGGGTATGGAGAGAAAGAAACTAAAGACAGAAAAGATGACAACAAGCAAGGAAAAGGTCATTGTGCGTTGAGCAGTGACTCTAGCTCAAGAGTATGTCTAAAGAATGACAAAAAGAAAAAAAATAAAAGGCATAGAAAAAGGGCGAGAATAGAAGAGAAAATGCCACGCTGGGCTGGTGATACGAGAAACGTAAATAACATGGTAAAAGATGTACAGGAGAAGAGAAAATAAAAGGCAAGTGCTGCGTCCATCGTGTAATGCCCGAAAACAGCGAGAAGAGTGACAAAAAAGAAATAAAGCCCGAACAAAGACGTCTGCGGGTTCTAAGAAAGAAAAGTAGCACGATAAAGCCCTTCTATACATCCTCTGAGCAGCCAAAGGAAATAGCCGAGTCATCGGCAGTCAGGCATTCTTGGCTGCAAGGGCTAGCCTGGGATTCATCCAGATAGTCGTGTAGACTACCCGTATCATGGGGGTTTCTAGACAGCGTGCTGGGTTCAGTGAGTTTCTCAGTTTCAGAAAGCTGAGAGACGTTTTCCTTCTAAGGAGCGTGCACAGAGACTACAGCAGACGGCTGAGAAAATATGGGGGCTTCAGCCTCCAAAGAACGGCGTTCTTCCTCCAGGGTAGCAATTGCACTGGGCGCAAAAGGCCGACGGGGAACCGGAGCAGCCGTGACCAAATTGCCTGCTGAAGCACTGGCAATAAAAGACCCGTTGGGGCTGCTGGACTGGCGGATGTGCGCAGAGTGGAACCCGTTGTTTTCCGAAGTAGCTGATAGAGGAGTAGACGGGGGTAGACAAGCCCGGTCATTGTTGTTGACCTTTCCATGGCTGCTGGGGAACATGGGTGGCAGCACAGTGAAAGGGCTATATTGGTGGTGTTGATGCGGCTGTTGGGAAATAGCACGGCCTGTGTCCAAAGTGAGCGCAGGTGCGAAGCTAGTGGGGGTTACATCATTTTCTTGGCCAAAAGCCAGGGGTCTTTGTCTCGAAATCGATGAGTGAGATTCAGCATGTGCATGTGTGCGCATGGGCATATTCCCAACGAATTGTGAAATATCACTCTGGGAGCGGCCATGAGGATGCGGAGAGGCTTCAGGAACAACAGACTGGCTAAGCTGAGAAGACTCAGATCCTCGCAATGCTGGGAGGTAGCGATTGACATTGTGTGCGGAAACATCCGACACCCGCTGCCTCTTAGCATGAGAGTGCACTGGCTCAGAGTCCTGGCAATAGTAGTAGTCGTTGGAGCCGAGACGGGGAGGAGGCATACCATCCATTGCACCAACAGGGGCACTGGCGAAACTCATCGATTGTGTGCGACGGTACGGAGGAGCAGCCATTGAGGATGGGGTGGACAGAGCCTTGCGTTTTTGACCGGCAGGACCATCATAGCTGATGGAAGGCAGAATCTCAATATCGGGGAATTGGCTAATCTTGCCGTTTTCCATGTCTTGTTGAAGACGAGTGATGATGCCCAAGATTTCCTCGGAGTTGTACTTGTTTCCGCAGTGCGAGATCAGCCAGTGAGGTACTTCAGTGCCTTTAGGATTTCCCTCACCAGACTGGTCGTCCAACTCATCGTCACTGCTAGGGATCGAAGAGTTGCCCTTGCGGCCAGCGGCCTTCTCCAAACGTTTAGCTTCACGTTTGCGAATGCACAATGACCAGTGTGTCAATTCGCCAGGGCGTCCGTAGTTAAGGTTGTCATCGGACCAACGTTGCACGCGCTGAATCTGAGTTTGCACAAGAACAATTTGCAGCTTGCTGTAATCGCCGGCGCTGCGATAACGACTGCGTTGATAGTGCTTGCGGCAAAAGTGTACCCAAACAGAGTCCGGAACAAGGCGAGTACAGAGCTTGTTACGGCCGAAAATATGCGAAATAGCCTTGCGCAGGGTTGAGCCAGTCTTGCAGTCATCGACATACATGCAACGTGCCTTGGATTCGTACATGGAATCAATAGCAAAGCTAGGGTAAAACTCCAAGGACGATAACCCAGTAAACTCTGGGTTTGTTGAAGATGATGAGGCGCTAGCCAGTGTGCGAGGTCGAGAAGCGTGGTCGGGACCAGGGGCCTGTGAAAGTGTACGCGCGTGTGAATGGACCTGAGGAAGAGCGGGGGGAGTCATTGACGAAGAGGGTGAGTGGGTATGAGCGTGGGAAGCTTGCTGTTGATGGGTCGGGTTGGGGTTTTGCGCAACAAGGTCTTTGGGAATATCAGGCATGGATATTGAGCGCTTGTGTCTGTGACCAAAGCCATGTTGTTGGTCTCCATCACGGTGTTGTTGAGCGTGGTCTGGCTTCCCGGTAGATGCATCAACTGCAACTTTAGGAGGATATGTAGCGGAAACAGATGGGTTATGAGCGCTACGAAGAGGCCCAGCCTGAGAACTACCCATGAGGGGAGGTTCAACATCAGAGGACCTAGGGGCAGTCATTGCGATGTTAGAAACGGTACAAGAGTTGGAAAATGCGGTGGGGGAAATATATGGCTGCTTTGCGATGTTGTGAGGCCTGGATGCCATGCAATATCGCTTAGGTGGATGTTGAATAATACAGAGAAGTCAAAAGCGAAACAAAGCCATAGTCAAGTGCAAGAAATGGATCATGATGTGAGAGCAAAACAACTGCGAGCCACTGGACTGGGAATTTATAGAGGGTCATGTTGCCAAAGACAAGAAACAACGGAGCTCTACACGTCGTCACCTGTATTTCTCCTATCTTTACCAGGCTTGTGTTTGCGAGCAATAGGCTAACATGATTGTATATGTCAACCTCCCAACCTAGCGAGCTTGGGAAAAGCGCCAAGTTGGGATGAAAACGTGGGTGAATCACCATGGCTCTGCCCTGACATACAAACAACCAACAATCCATGTTGACTAGGAATCATGTGTCAAGGAAAAAGGGGAAGGAATGTTTGCTCCATGTTTGTTGTCATTCTATGGCGCAGAAGCGACAGAGACGATACAACCTTTACAAGCAGGGGCAGGATACAGAAACCTGTTACTGGAAACTTACGTTCTTCTGGGGCCTTGAGGCTGATTGTAGCCCATGGATGGGATGATGGGCATGGATTCCGTGCGGTATTGGCTTGGACGGCGTTCCATTTCTGATACCCGGGGAAGGGTTTGCATTTGGGATTGGCTGTGATCATTGCGCAGATGCGAAGGAATCGGCTTCTCGAGATGCAGTTGATCTTCGGCCAATGAAGCCAGATGACCAACTGTGCTGGCCGAAGAAAGCCGAGAATGACTGAAGGCTGACGAAACATACGAAGACATGCTGCTTCTGCTGTCGGACATGTGATGGCGCATTTTGGCAGCCGGGTCATTGAAGGAGAAGTCAAACTCACTGCGGGGGAAGAAAGTCAGTCGATGTTTAATAACGATGAGACTGATGTACGTACCGAGGGGTCGCCAGCGACGCAGACGAGAGTCTTGAGGAACTGTTCATATGGTGGCGGTAGAATGTATCACTGCCGTTAGACATGGAATAACCGTGCTCGTTGGATGATTGATCATAGGAAGGCCCTCTGTATAGCGGCGGTCGAGAAGATAGCGGCGCTACTTGAACTTCCTCCTTGCCCTCGGGGAGAAGAGGCAGCGAGTAACCGCCGGCACTCCACGGCTGTCTTCCGCGGGAAGCAGCACGTGACGACATGGAGCGTGCAGGCGGAAGCGAAGAGACGATGGCCGGGCCGGGGCCAGTAGCCGCGGAGAGCGAGATGGCATGGGCTATTGAAGACGGGGCGGCTTCGGAGGCATGGCGGGACTTTGAGCGGTCGGGAGAGGGAGATTTGCTGCCGTAGTCTAGTGAGGGGGTCTGATTGGGTGTTTTTAGGGCGGTGGCTACGGCGGCAGCTTTGGCAGAACCATCTGCCGGTTTATTCAACAAGTTGACCAGATCCATTTTGTGTGATGTGTGAATGTCTGCTTCCACAAGAGCTTTTCAAAGGGAGTTGTGCTTGCGATAGAGCAAGCTGCAGTAAAGGGGGGAAAACAAGTCAATGAATTTCGTCGAATCCAGTCGGCAATTTCGCAATGCTAGCAGCAGAAGAAATGAAATGCAGCACTGTAAAAGGTGTTGCAGCAAGAAAATGGCGTCTTCAGAATCGTCGTCTCCGGATGCGCGCAGTCTCGGATACAGCGAACGCAGGTCGGTCTTTTCGGTCTGAGAGGCCTAATCAAACGGGTCAGGATGGATGCAAGCCGAACAATGGCGAGAGCGTCGGGGTCGGTATCAAACGTCGCAAAATGGCTCTCTCTAGAGTTTCTGACACTACTATCATGTATTCTTCTTGTTCAGCGTGATGGTTAAATGTGGTGATGGTGATAAGGCCGCCGGGGCTCTTTTTTCCTTTTGTTGCTGGAGACTGGAGCTGTGAGGCAAACAAAAGAGGGTAAAGGAAAAGAAAAAAAGAAATAGAGACCACGGCCAGGAGAAGATTGTGAACAGCAGCGGCGGGCAGCAAGAAAAGAGAAGAAGGCGAGGGCGGCAATGATAGAAGAGAAAAATTCGTGAAGAAGCGAAAGAGAAGAAAACAAAAAGAGGGTAAAAACGAAGAACGACAAAAGGGAACGGAGAAGTGAAGCAGCAACGAGCAGAAAAAGAAGAAAGCAGAGGGGAAATAGGCTTCAAACAAGGCAGGGAGGGCAGTTGCCTTTGAAGCTCATGGACGAGGAAAAAAGAAGAGGAGCCAATGCTGATTACAGGCCATGGAGCTCTATTTTGTTCATTTTTTTCTGACAAGCTCGCTCACTTGGACACTGGCACTAACAGAAAAAGAAAAAAGAACAAAAAAAAAAAAAAGAAAGAAATCAACAGGTAGAGCCAAGCAGGGAAAAAGGAAGATGCGAGGATGGGTGTGCAAATCCAGACATACCCCTGAAAATAGCAGACCAATGTTTGAGAGATGGAGGAAAGGGACAAGAGGAAGAAGAAAAAGACAGCCCAGAAAAAGTGGCCAGGGACAGTGAAGGAAGGAATGGAATGGAATGAAATGGGGCAGGTGGCCAGTGAGGTACGGCCAGGCAGAGCAGGCGCGCTCGCTCGCTCGCTCGCTCTTGCCAGAACCACACAACCAGACAGCCATACAGCCATACAGCCATATGGGGCAAGACCCAACTAGCCCTTTCTTCCCTCCTGGCGTGCATGTTCTGCTTCTTTTGCTCTCCACAGGGCAGCTGCACCATGCAGACCTGGCAACTGCTGGGCAGAGACACGGAAACAAGATAGAAACATTGAAATGACAAGGCAGCTTCACGCTGCTGAAGGGGCAGGTGTGTGCTCCTTTTCCAACCAGACTGGCAACTGCAGGAGCTGCACAGTATGAAAATGCAGACCACTTGGCCTGTGAGAGCAACTACCTACTGTCCATTCAGCTCATTTGGCCATGTGGGTGGGTGTGTACAAGTGTACTGCATACATGTGAAGCATGTATGTAGCAAGTGCCTGGTTAAAGGACCATGGGCATACCCGGTGTATAGGCTTGTAACCACAAGGAGTAGCTACGTCCAAATGTACCGGTATCCATGCGTGTATACAAGTACAGGTACAATCATCAGTTGAATACAGGTAACTGTTCTGTGTATGTAGCTACAGGTTCCTCAATGCAATATCCCCAATGCAATGCATGAGCTGGTACTTGTACATACCACATACATATTGATGAAGAGATGGCCTCCAATCACAGGCTGCGCTGAGAAGCCCATGCCACTACTGCTCCTTCTATTCCTACCACCACTCCTTCAAAGCACTCTCACTGCTACTCCACTAACTTCGCTCGGCAAGTTCCCATTCTGCTAGCCGGACTAGCAAAAATACGTACTCGCACCTTACCCGATGCACTCTCTCTTACCAAAACAATGGGTGAAAGTTCGGAATCCCAACCGGAAAGAAAAACAAACGTAAGTCAAGAAGTGCTGAAGCTTTCTCGGCGGCAAATGGAGGGTTTGGTCCAGGTACATGTAGCATGTATGTACATAACTATAACTACATATGATGACAAGTTCGCTCGCCAGGACGGCCAGATTCGGAAAGAACAACACAGACAAAGGCGGAAGGACTGGATCTCCCATGTTTGGGCAATAATAATAACGACAACGACACTCGGCCAACCCGTATGGTATAACCCCTAACACGTTGATGATGACCTCATAGGCATCATCAACATCACCATATCTTATCATTTCAATGTTTGTTAGCCTATTTGCCCTTGCTCTTGCCTTGCACATACGTGGTATATATTAGCACTTGCATGTGTTGTGTATCACGGAGGCCAACCAAATCACACGACAGAATGGCACTAGAAAGCCCGCAAAACGGCCAACTAGCACAAATATGCACGGGACTAGGTGTTGTATTTCGGCATAAATGTGCACACCAAGTCCAGTTGTGTACGCAGCCGTGGATATAACAGGGGAACTGGGGGGTTGCGTGTGCAACAAAACTCGATGTTTCCAGATAACTAGTTAGTTAGTGAATGAAACAAACAGCGACATGCGATACAAGTTCAAGTCCAGACTGCGAGACAATGTGTGAGTGATATCAGACAAAACCTGTCTTCTATTGGCTGAATACAGTTCCAGACATATCAAAAGCAGAATGGAAAAGACGGACGTTCCAGTACTGCAGTAAAGAAGAAGTCGGAGACACAGAAACAACAAAAGCCGAAAAGCGCCCTTCATGTTCCTCTGTCCCCCCAAGTGCGCACTAGAGAAAACAAGAGACCACAAACTCAGTAGTTTGACAAAAGTAGGCACATGAGAGCGTCTAGACTTGGACAAGTCGAGTAATTCTGCTGCTTCCAGGGTCTGATGTCTCTAGGTGTTGACAAGGATTCTGATCCCAAAGGAAGAACACCTGTCTTGGCCCGAGGGCAGATGTCGTCAAAAGTCGTCGTCAGTCAATCACCAAGGCCCAGAAAGACGGTCGAGTGTGCAATGGGAGGCAAATAACCTAGCATTGACAATTGTACAGGCTACAGATACAGGCATAATAGGACAGCTCATGGGCGCAAGTCCGGCATAGGGCTTTGCCGTCCACCACCATTTTGGACTTGTGGTACGGCCGGCCAAGATGATCACCCAGGCCCTCCATGCTTCCCTTTTTCCCCTTCTCAGGGATGAAAGAGAACCCAAAAAGAATTCTCCGCGTCGGGATATAGATGTGCGTTGGAACAACAGAACGTGTGCTTGAATGATGCGGGATGTAATGTAGACATATAAGTACCTGGTACGTTGCATGTATGTATGTATACCTGTACATATATATATAGATTCATACATAGCAGACAAATCTCAGGCTGCATTATCCCGATAAAAAGGGTTGGGTTTCCAACGCCCTGCGCAAGTCAACTTCCGAGAAGCGTCTTAGTCTGCCCTGGGTGGAAACTTAATTTGCCGTCTTTTTTTTTCTTTTTTTTCTTGCGTCAATGTATACACGGCGGTGGTCTATGCAACTCCTATATCACAATCCCATAGACAACCCCTTTATTAGCTGTCCTCAAGATTGAATAGAATTTTGAGTAACAGTGTCAAAAGACAAAGTCAACCCCCGCTTACATGTGTTCTTCTTCATCGCATTCGGGGTATGCGGAAGCCTTGCTTGTGATCAGGCGTATCACAAGACAACAACATAAAGAACGAGGGGTCATCAAGAACAAGAGCTAGCATGAATCAACATGAACAAGAACATGAGCATGTTTTTTATTACCGCTCGTTCTGTCAATGATCACCGTGACTATTGACAACTCAAAAAAGAACCAGTGCGAAAGGAAAGATGAAGAAGAAAGAAAAAAAAAAAGGAAATAAACTTAAAACACTTTCCCCCTCCCTCCTCCTCTCAAAAAAAAAAAAGGCGCGCACTGTAATAAGATGAGATGCAACACTGGACGAACAGTCTTCTCACCACTCAAGCTGCAGGCAAAAAGACGCCCAAAGATCTCGTGACAGGGACAGGCGAAACAGCTAAAGTTGTCAAGGTGCCATGGAAGAGAGGTTTTTTTTTTTTTTCTTTTTTTTAAGAACCCCAATCATTACACACATGCATCGTATGGTGGTACTTCAGGTAAATATGGTTAGTTACCTGTGGTTTTCTATCTTTGTCTGAGGGGTTTTGTGTTTTGTCGCGGCAAAGCAGTCAAAAGACAACTTCGGCTTCTTTCGTATCGCAGTTCTTGAATGTAGACTTGAAAGGCCAAAGACTACTGGATCACCTGAAAGAATACATGTGTGTACGATCTTTGTAGATTTCCTATCCGAATGAAATCGGCGGATGAAAGTTCGCTGCAGGGTTGTTGCTTCTTAGGGTTAAATTTTTTTTCGTTATACGACATTTTTGCTTGTTGTGTGATTTCGCTAAATGTTTCAACTTTGTCAACAATTCTTTTTGCTAAGCCCAACCAACACCTGGTTTCCTCGGGCCATGCTTTTTTCTGAGCTTTGCACCGGCAGAAGGCTGAGACTTGTTTAGTGCTGTTCTTCCACGTCACTGTAATTTCGGATAAGCCACAGTAACAAGACAGAACAGCTTCGGCAGCGGACGTCGAGACGCAGCACCATAACCACAAGTATGAGCATACGGTACTAGTTAATACTAGTACCAGCATGCAGTTCCACGGTTGTCTGGGCGTGCTTTGATCCTCGCCAAAGAGCGCTACCACTTGGCTTTGGCGTCGTCTTTTCTCGGATTTACCTTTGTCTCCTACGTCTTGCTTTGACAGCTTCCGCCACCCTTATCCAGCCTAGTGGTGTTTTCAAAGGTTGTTACCGAGAGTTGGTGTTAATCAGCTGCAGATTTTCTTCGTGTCTGAAGGGTTTAGTGCCTGAATATCTCATATGAAGGATGAGGTTATGAACTTCAACCAAAAACACGGAGATAGTAAAGCTCACGTCATAGAGCAGTTGTACAAGCACAAGAAGAAAAGCATACTCAAAGAGAAGAGCATATCACTGCCGTCTTGAGAGGGTCAAAATATCGCGCACTGATATCTCAAGGCTGGACGGCACAACAAGCTTCTTCTGTTCCGCATGTTGTAACCTTGGCCGTTTCTCGCCGAGTTATTTGCAGGGGATGACTGGTCTTGTCCTGGAAGGGGGGGAAGGGGGGGGGGCTTTTTATTTTTCCTGAAAGTCTGTTTTTTTTTTCTTTTGCGTTTGGGCTTGAGCCTCTCCCCGCCTTAATACGTATTCATGTACAAATTCAAAAAAAGTAACTCGTTATAGTTACTTGTATACTTGGGCCAAGTTTGTGTGCAAAGCACTCAGACCTGTCTCGAGTCTGTTTCTTGTTCAGCTTCACCCAAGCCCCGCGCAGGGAAGCAGGCCAGAGGAATAAGAGATGACATGAACGAGTAGCAAAGGGGCTAAAGTGGAAATGAAGGCAGGAAAAGAAACAGTTTCGTTTCGTGCGCCGAGTCTCCTTATCGAGGGCTTGTCTCTTTTAGGTGTGCGTACTTGCATGTTCCGGGGTTCCTGGACTGTGGCCTGTTGGTATGCCCAGTAAGACGAGTGGTCCAGCAATACTGAAGCTTGTGGTGGCGATGGGGACACGCTCAGAGATCATAGTGCGTCTTGGAATAAAAGAGACTGGTTCAAAGAGAGAGCTGGCTACTTTAGCCCACTCATCTGTCTCCCTTGTGCTACAGAATCCAGCACTGACCTCAAGGCTCGGATGCTGCTTGGATGCACAAATTTGTGCTTATCTGCTTGCACTGTGGATGCTTGTAAGTCAGTATCCCCTGTTAGCCGGCTCTCCTTGGCATCTGTCAAGGGTGGAAGCCAATTTACTTTCTCGGAATCCGCCTGTACTTATACAAAGACTGGTCAAGGGCTTAACTCCATTGGTATGTATATACAAAGGGTTTTTTGTTTTTTTTTTTTATTACCTGGCAATTGGCCGAGCCATATTTATTTTAGCCTACATAGCCCCGCTGGCCCTGGGGGGTCTTTGCTCTCTCCCTTGAGCTGTCTTTCTTTTCTTTTACTTCATCCAACCATCTTGATACTGACGACATCCCAATTTGATTTTATTCTTTTACGTCTACCTACTGTTATTTCGCAGCAACACGACGACATTCTTTATGACGACGACATCCTAATTCAAACTTTTACCGCGATAATTTGATTTGATTTGATTTTCCGTCGTATTGCTGCGAAATAACAGTAGGTAGACGTAAAAGAATAAAATCAAAATCGTACTTCAGAGTAGGTTCCAATTTTCTGCTTCTGCTTCTGCTCCGCGCGATATACGCGCCCATTTCCCCTTCATTCATAGAGACAGATCCCAAGCCCTAAACTCCAACAAAGGGACACGGCTTAATAGTCTAGTTGGTTAGGACGTCGGATTCTGATTCCGTAAGCCCAGGTTCGAATCCTGGTTAGGCCTAGCTCAGAAGTGTATCCTCCGGTACAATCTGCTTTTTTACCCGAATCAGTTGGGTTGCCTTTTTTTTCTTTTTCTTTTTTTTCTCGACACATCTCGCCAAATTGAGTAGGCTTCTCCGTCTGAATGTGAGAAATGGAGAGATTGGGTACTGGTACAAAAAGAAACAGATCTGCTAGGATCTGTGTCCGCCTCACGGCGGGCCGTGTAATGCTTTTCATGTAGCTTAGTCACGTAAAATAAAGTCAAGTCAAGGTACAAAAAGAAACGAGACAAATGTATTTTTTCTGGTACTAGAAATAGTCCCCTGTCGTATGTCGAGAATCCCTCGCGAGTAGACAGGTTAATAAAGACTTTCAATTCAACTCAAACGAGACAAATTGGTCATTTTGGCATGTACCAGTACTTGTGTGCAGCATTTCTTTTCCTTTTTCCTTTTTTTTTTTTTTTTTTTTTTTTTTTTACATAAAAAAGCAATCTCATTTTTTCTATTCTTTTCTCGTCTTTTCTTGCCACCCGCCTTCGTAACGTCGCTTAGCCACATACAACTCCCACTTTGCATATTCCAGAACATCCTGATTCCGTCTGAACTTGCAGCGATATTCACGTGGCTCAACAACGCAGCTTAGTCTGGAGGCACATTCCTTTTTTTTTTTTTTTTTTCTGTGCGCACACATATACACAAATATACCCATCTGTGGTGTATTTTCAGGCGCTCTGTCGTATGCCTATACCAGCACTTAGGCTTGGGCTTTCGGCAGCAAAACGCACGCACCGGCTCTTGTCTGGCGCTGCACTTCGTATCTGTTTTGTTTCGTGCATGTCTTGCTTCTCGTGGTAAGAATGTCTTTGTCCGGGTCTCCAATTGTGTCCTGGTGTGTCGTATAAGGGTTTTCTATGTCTGTCTCTCTGTCCGTCCGTCTTGGGCTAAGAAACCCAATCGCGTCATCATATTTGCACTACGTCTCTTTGTTTCTTTAATTTCAACACATGCCAGCCTTTTGGTTACGTTTCACGTCGCCAAACAAATATTTGACTTTTGCTGATCGACATAAGTTGACGATCATAAGCTTAACAAAAGCAGGACTGAGCTGGGTAGTCGCTTATTAGGGTCATGATAGGGTTTAAGGACACTCCGAGATGCGGATCGTCCTAGCACATTACTGGCTGGTTTAGGGGAAGGAGAAGAATGACAAGCAAGAGAAAAAGGAACAAGGGAGTCCCTATAAGAAACGGAGAAAAAGACTGGGAATTCAGAACAAGTAAAGAAGAGAAACAGCTGGGGCTTGTCCAATAAGAATATGAGAGAGTATTGGTGGACCACTGTTATGCTGTGCTAGTACGACTTGGATGGCACAAGTCTTACAAGTAGCTAGCTACCAGTGGCTGGTTACGGATACTTGTAGCAGAGTCTTGTCTGAGGAACAGTTGGTGGTGATGACAGAGAGTGCATGTACAGGTACTTTCAAAAGGTCTCAGTCTTCAAAAGGACGACTAGAGACAAAAGACAGGGAAAAGCAAAACACCCAGCGAGATTGGCCCAGAGAGACCTAGTCATCCGAACAATTGTACAAGTGTGTACATATGTACTTGCTGGCGGCTTGTCGTCGTACCACGTCTTTTCCGGCTGTAGTACAAGCACAAGAACAATATGTGTGTATGTACATGTCTACTACACATCACATAGTTAGGACTACCTCACTAACTATTTTTATTCCAATACTTTCATGCAGTGCATGCTTGTCTTTTGCATAACTCGATGTCAAAAAAAAAGAACAGACAGGCCCCAAGGCAAAGCTTGGGCCAGGAAAAGGAACCAGAGCAAGGAAGCAATTTGAGACAGCCAAAAGCTTGGGCCACTCGAGACTTTGACCAAGGCCCCATCTGCTCTGCAGCACACATACACCAACGCGAACGGAGCGGGGGTGGGGGGAGAGGATGAGGATGGGACGGGATCTGGGCTTATCTACTACACAAGTGCAAACAGCTATTTAGGGCCAAGGACTATCAGACCAGGGCTCAGGACTGCCAGACAAGGCTAGCCGGGGCACAAGAAGGTTCTGGCCAGTGGGTGGTTTGATGACATTGGAGAGGGATCAGACGAGGGTGATTTCATTGGATGACGCAGGGAGGAACATGTAGCGTGGGTAGAGGTACAGAGGTACGAGTCCTAGCAGACATTAGTATAGCGTATATATTGACATCTGTCTATGGCGGCATCCCCAGCATCACCGCTCCAAGACGGCCGTCTCTTGCTGGTCAATAATCTTACCACAGGACCGAGACCCAGTAGTGTGTTCAAGTATGTATGTATCACATTGGCTTATGTATATTACACCTGTACAGGTATGTACCCGGGAGATGCAGAACAAACTTGACACGCGATGCACGGGTCAAAATTCTCCGATGCATGCGGGCCAACTTACGTACTCTGAAGAAGACAAAGAAGGCGAAGAACAAGCCAAAGAACAAGGCGAAGAAGGGGAGGGGGGCCAAGTAGCCAGGAAAGGGAGAAAAGGGGGGGGGGGGGGGGTGGAGTGGAGGAGAAGAGAGGAGAAGGGCGGGAACTGATTGGATGAACGAGTTTCACCTGTGGTGACTTAATATATTAAGACTGTGTGCCAGTTCTCGTTCTCGCCATGCGGCTATGGTGATATAATGTCTTTTATCCCATCTTTCATCACGACTGGCGTGTTTGACCTGTTTTGTGTCGTCCTCCATCGTTGTCATGTTGTTCTTGTCTCTACCTGTACGCGTAGCACCAATGTCTCAGATTTTCTCTTGGTACAGCAGTCTAGACTATGACAACAGACATGACACGGACATGGACGGACGGACATGGAATGGGGAGGAGAAGAGAGGAAGGGGAGGGTCTATGGAACGCGCACAGACTGCGAGAAAGATAAAAGACCAAGGTGAAAACAATGGGCCGGGTCATAGTGGGGATCCCTATGGGTGTAGTTATGCTACCACTGCATACAGCGCCTGAAAGTGCACTGAGAATGTCCGCTGTCAGCACAAATATAGCAAATGGAGGCTCAGAGCCCTCTGTTGCTACAGCGGTGGATGTCCTGTTTCTATGCTGGGCCACAGCAGCCCATGTAAATAGATACAGCCATTCATATGCACAAAGAGGCAGCTCCTGCTATCATTATTACCACTCCCATAGGAACAATCATAACGCCATAAAACGGGCGTTAATATAGCTTGCGTTTGAGAGTTGGCCTAAAATCCGAAACCTGAGCCTGTTTCTCCATGTCTTTGCCACTTTTTGCCGCTCTTCTCTGCTAAGCTTGTTCAGCAAGCCATGCGCCGTCTTCTTCTTCCTCGTGGTCATCGTCTCCCTTGAAGAGCTTACTACAACTCACGGCTATTCATAACGCTTTGTAGCTCTTTGCCCACTGTCGAGAGAAAGAGAGAGCTCGGCCAGCGCTACACGAGGCGCATTTCCTGCTTCTGCTGAACAGATTTATATTTTCCTTTGTTTCGGCTTCCCCTTGTTGTTAGTTGGGAGGAATGTAACTCTGTCAAAACGCAGCTGTCACGAAGTAGACACAGACAAAGACGAGACAAGACGATACAAGTCCGGACGAGACAAGGTCTACATATAAAGTTAAGGACCTGCTGCGGTCAGGTCGACAGTCAAAACAGACAGGCAAACAAAACAGCCGTGTGCTTGTGTGGTGCGGTGTGTATAAATGCATGTACGTACATAACTACACGCATACATACATGTCCCGTATATAACAGATGAAGATTGGAACATATACATGGACCTACAGGCAAGGAACGGACGAGTCACGGTTCAGAACTTTAGCCTGATATGTAAAGAAGAGCATGTCCCTCGCGAGTAGACAGGTAAATAAAGACTTTCAAATTAAATCAAAGAAGAGCATGAACTTTCAAACCTTCCATACCTCAATCTGTATGACTACTTTGACCTCCATCCTGGCTACATACTTGTCCTTGTATAGTATCACATACAACGTTGCAAAACTGCCATCTCTATTGCCTCATATGAACCTTTGTGCTTGTACTGGTATTCATCTGTGTGACGTTCGCTACCAAGTACAGGTACGAGCCTTGTGGTTTTGCCAGCGAAAAAAAAAAAACTCCGATAACAGATCTGTGAGTCCTCGGAGAATAGAAGGCAGACTACACATCTTGCAGGCAATCGTGGAAAGCTATATCCTATTACAGACATCAACCAACACAAAGAGTCTGGAACTACCGGAAAGCGTCATGCGAGTCGTCTCTGAAAAGCCACACGTCTGCCCTCTATCTCTGATTCACCCACCACACCCACTCCTTGGCCATGGGCTTGGGTCACTGCATGACCAGGTCGCCAGCCTTGGTATATAGTGTATTCACATCATTGTCGAGTGGACTATGTCATCCTACAGTAGCCTGCCTCACATAGTACGATGCGGGATATTCTGTCGTGTTTCGGCGCCTGGCTGGTGCTGTTTGGACAGAGCACGTACCCATACACACACGTGTAGACACTCCCTGAGCAAGATGAGACTGGCATTCGCGTCTTGCTGCTTGTTCGCTCGCCTGTTCATCTCGTCCCCATGCCTTTGTTCGCTTCCTGTCTGTCTGATATGCCCTGATCTACTGCCTGACAGACTACTGACAGACTGTTGGCTGAGCGCATGCGCCTTGGTTGTGTGTACACTCTTTATATAACATCGTCAATAGTCAAACACGTAACCTGACTGACAGAGTAGAAACATCCCTGAACACACTCGCACATGCACAACGGAAAAGCGAAATTCAAAGAATAGTTGGTACCATACAACTAAGCCGTAGCACAAGCTACAATCAATACAATGTCAGCAGCAGCCCATGGTGGTCTTCTATAAAGCCTATATTGATTTATATCTGTACCATTTCCCAATCTTTTGCGCTTCGTACACACGTTTCTCAGTGAGGCTGGCCCCAATTTTGTGACTTCACCATGAACCGGCACAGTGTACACAGCACCTGTGTACATACGAACCTTTCCGACGCATTTAGAACAGATCATCGATGGCCTTATCGGAGTCTTTCTGGATCAGTTCAACCATGCCCTAAAAAATAAAAAAAAAATGACAAGGTGGAGGGTTGAAGTTAGCATGAAGTCTAGCTACAGAATACTTGCCTTGGAGGATAATGTGTTGATTGAGGGAGGAGTTGAGTATGTCATACCTCAGGCATAATGGGATTTCCAGCATCGTCGATCACGTAGCGGAACGGCATCTGGGTGCTCTCGTGCTCGTTGAACTTGAGCTCGGGGTGGTCAACAACAGGGACCTCGTCAAGAGGAACTATCGACGAGTGACAAAATCATTAGCTAGGTAGTAACGCCACGGCAACAGAGTATTTTGGAACAGCAGAGGAGAAAGCATTGGCACATGAGCGGTGAAGAATGAGGTGAGTTCACAGGCATCTAGTCACACAAAAGCAACGACGTGAGGGCTGGAGGTGAAGGCAGCCAACATGTTGTTTTGTCATCGTAGCAACTCGAGCACCAGCCAATGCCCGCAATTCTTCGTCCTTCGAGTGGCCTGGTCACACGAATTCCGCAACCAAGAGGAGCAAAGCAACTATGCTGTGACGTGTTATCGATTGCTGGTGCGCCCAACAACCAATCGTATGTGCTTGGTCTTTCTTTATTTGTGGCTGGGCCTCGCTTTGTGGTGAAGGCCAAGTTTTCATCCCGTCTTCGCCGTCATGTTTGTCTCTGATCGCCTTGCTCTCGTTGCTTTCTTGTCCGTGTTTGCCCCCTTCTATGTTCGGCATAGCAAGGCATAAGCATGCGTTCAGTCATGTACCAAGTCGCGTATCGTCTAACAAACTCACGACACACAGGACCAAGCAGTATGTTGTAGGAAACACACCGCCTGGGAACATGTGGTAGAATGATAGCAGAGATGGGGGCGTTATTAGTGCTAGCACTAGTAAAACGGAAAGCCATTCGAGAGAATGTAGTGAGGACAGAGCATGTGTATCATGGGCTGTAAACCATGGTAATAATAGGTTTCGGTATAGCCTTGCTTGAAATGCTGTGCAAGGTTCCGCGGAACCCAGGCATGAAGATCGGGGAGGCTTGGCTCAAGGCTGTTCGAACGAGACTCAGCGGCGAGGAAGTAGATATAGTCTGATGACTAGAGACTGGTGGTGTGGTGGTGTAGAGCCAGCCTGACGCCGTATGACCATGGCAAGCTTTGGGCGCCAATGGATGTGCTGGGCATTTGTCCTGTCTCTGTGTGTGGTGTTTATGCATCTAGGGCCAAACTTACTCTTCTCTTCCACAACCTTGCGCGTCACCCGGACGGCGGTATCAGTGGTCATCTGGATCGGACCTAGCCGGCGGCCCTCGAAGCCCTTCTTGCGCAACTCAGACGTACGATCTATTCGCCACCCTGGTGAGTTTTCTGCATCTTGTCTGAGTTTTGAATGAGAGAAACCAACCTCTTGGGGGGTCATCGCCTGCGATCGTACAGCACACAAAGAGTTAGCATGTTGGCGCCACCAGCCCGCCACGCCAACGGCATTCAATCAATGGCGCATCACTAGGACTCACCCAGAATTCCGCCAAACAAAAACACATCAAAGGTCTCGTCGTCCTCCGGGCACAGATCCTTCTCGGCCGCAGGGTCTAGCAGACACACTCGCGCCTTGAGATCGCCTGCATACAGCTCCTCGACACCGCGGTGCTCAGCCTTGAAAGCCGGCTGTTGCTTCAGCTTCTCCGGTACCACAAAGGCATTGGGCAGAGACGAAAGGCAAAAGGTGCTACCGGCAGCGCCGCTCTCCTTGGCAATAGAAATGTACTCCAACTCGGACCACACGCCCAGTTCAGGATCTAGGTGCTCGACGATGTAGGTCTTGGAGGACATGGTGGATATGGCCTGTTTTGTTGTAGAGTTAGTTTGAATCGGGCATAGAACAAAGACTTCCCTCGAGACGTACCTTGAGTGTTGCTGTTGAATAACTGATTCAAAAGCCACACTCTCCTCACCTAAGCGTCAATGACGTCGACCAGCGTTTGTGCCAGGAAAAATTAAGCACAGGGTTATGGAATAGGGTTAAAGACCCATTGAGAGCTCAATCCGGTCTCATACAAGTACCTTTTTGGGCAAGTTTTAAACTGGCCACCAATCAAAAGATGTCTTGCGTCTAAATTAGTGGGGCTTTTGCAGTTGCCAGCTTGCTGCTTGCAATTAGAACTCCTGCTCTAGCTTCAGACAAAGAAAGAGCGACGTCGATAAGGCAAGGCTGTGGGAGTAGTTGCCAATGAAAGGGACATCGAGACACATTTGCGATTTTGGCCTTTTTAGCCTCGCTAAATAATCTTTGCTCTTCTTTTTCTCTTTTTCTCGTGGCTTAACCAGTGGCGTTGACTCCCTTTGGTTTCCTGGTTTTCGCCTTTTCGATTGTCGACGCGAGCTGACTGACGTATTGACTTTGGCCTCTGATTTCGATTTGTTCCCCCCGAACCGCTGACAGCCGAGATATCCACACATACACAATCGAACAAGGACCAATCCCAAACTCCGCCCTCCAAATATCGATCGCCGCCTGCCCTCCCCGTCCTGCTGCGACTCCGGCCGGATATGGTTCTTGCCAGGCTCCTGACAGCCGCAGCCTCGGCGGCTTTGTTGCTGGGCTCTGTGGCGGTCGCCGATGATGCCGTACATCCTGCGTCTCAGTACTATGTTAAGAATCTCCCCGGCGCCCCGGCCGAGCCGCAAGTCCACATGCATGCTGGGTGAGATACCCTTTTACTTCTCCAATGGGACAAGATCATGTTGGCTAAGAGTTCAATATTTCCATGCAAACACGTCTTTTCTGCGCCGTCTGAACGTCCATGAGCTAACTAGAAGCCCCCTTTTCCGACAGCCACATTGAAATCACACCCGAACACAACGGCAACATCTTCTTCTGGCTCTTCGAAAACCAGCATGTTTCTAAGCATTCGCGCACCATTCTGTGGCTCAATGGCGGCCCCGGGTGCTCATCTGAGGATGGCGCGCTCATGGAAATCGGCCCTTACAGAGTCAAGCCTGACCAGACGCTTGCGTGGAATAATGGCTCATGGAACCAATTTGCGAACCTGTTGTTTGTGGACAATCCTGTCGGCACCGGGTACAGCTATGTCGACACTGACAGCTATCTGAATGAGTTGAATCAGATGGCGGACAACATGGTTACTTTTCTTGAAAAGTGGTTTGCCATATTCCCAGAGTACGCGGATAGTGAGGTATGTCTACATTTGTCCTATATTTTATTTTTTCCTTTACTGATGCCGTTTCCAAGCTTTACATCGCCGGAGAGTCATATGCTGGCCAGTACATCCCATACATTGGCTCGGCTATTCTGGCCCGGAACAAAGAAAAGCCTGACGACGCATGGAATCTCAAGTCCCTGGTTATCGGAAATGGTTGGGTGGCTCCCCGTGAGCAGTATCGCGCGACGCTTGATTTTGTTTCCAAGAAAGGTCTTCTGCCCTCCAGTGGAGAGGCCCGGAACCAGGTAGAATCCGCGTGGAAGAAGTGCGAAGCTGCGCTTGAGAAAGACACGACCGAACATGTCGACTACGGCCAATGTGAAGGTGTACTGACTGACTTCCTTCGCTACACCTCCAAGATTGACGATAGCGGGAAGAATATGTGCTACAACATGTATGATGTGCGCCTCAGAGATACATACCCCTCGTGCGGCATGAACTGGCCCCCTGATCTACCGGATGTCACTAAATACCTGCGTCGCAAGGACGTCGTGAAAGCGCTTAACGTCAACCCCGCCAAGAGCTCCAGCTGGACTGAGTGCAGCGGTGGTGTTGGTGGGGCTTTCCGCGCCCGCAAGTCAGTGCCTTCGATTAACCTATTGCCCGACATCCTCAAGGAGATCCCCATTACCTTTTTCTCTGGCGCTGAGGACTTGATTTGCAACTACATGGGTACTGAAGCTTTCTTGGGCAACATGACATGGAATGACGGCAAGGGCTTTGAAACCACCCCTGGAAACTGGGCCCCGCGCCGTGACTGGACTTTTGACGGCAAAGCAGCTGGATTTTGGCAAGAGGCGCGTAACTTGACGTTTGTCTTGTTCAATGAGGCCTCGCACATGGTTCCGTTTGATTGGCCGCACCGCTCACTGGACATGATCAACCGCCTCATGAAGGTCGACCGTGCCCAGGGTCCGCCTACCGACCACATCAGCCACATTGACGGTGAGCCCACTGGTGGATCGCCGACCACGCCCGGCACCAAGCCTCCCGGCACGACGGCCCCCGGCGGCACCAACGGTACCGACACGGACGCCGACCACCAGAAGGAATTGGAAGAAGCGCAGTGGCTCGCGTACCGCAAGTCGGGCGAGATTGTGCTGATGATTGTCGCCGTGGCCGCTGTCCTCTGGGGCTGGTGGGTGTGGCGCGAGCGTCGCAAGAGCAGCGGCTACCGCGGTCTGAGCGGCGGCAGTGGCGGCGGCGGCAACGGTGGCGCGGGCATTCGCATGAACAGCCGTGGGCTGCGGGGGTCGTCGGCGCGCGACGTCGAGGCTGCAGCGGCCGAGTATGACGAGCGCCTGCTGCAGACTCCGACCGACATCAACCTCGACCGGTATAGTGTTGGGGCGCACGACTCGGATGACGACCTTGATGACGACTCGGATAGCGATGCATCCAAGAGAGGGTCTGGACCTAGAACAGGCGGCATATAGAAGCAGACGACGGGGAGAAATGCTTGTTTGGTTGTTTTTAGCAATAGTATGTAGTAGTATCCCCTTTCTTCTTTTTTCTTGTGACTATACAAACGAGAACAAAGGATGGTGGCTACTTGAATGCCTGGGTAGAAATCCAGCTACAATACAGACAGTACAATGTATATAGTGACATGTAAAACCAGAACCATATACCAAGAAAGAAATGTGTGACAAGTGCTGTTGTATAGAAATAAATTCTAGCTATGATGCATATTTGATCATGTTTCACTGAGCGCCAAAGCAAGTAACCAAATGAGAAGGAATAACCTTCAAGAGACCCGTTGGTTCAGCTGGAACCACTAGCAGAAGAAGAAGAGGAAATAAACAAAAAGAAAACCCCCCCGTACCGACAGCCCAGCCCTTTTTTGATGAGAGTGTGTATGCGTAATTGGATTCAGAAAAGAGAAAAAAAAAAGAACAAAGACAAAGAAATATCTTCAGACAAAATCCACCCCCCCCCTCCGCTCCGATATCAAGCAACCGGGGGATATGCGCAACGCCAAAGAACGCCGAGTAACACCGTGAACAGAAAACCCCTGTGATAGTCCTACATGACTAGCAAAGGACCATTGGAAATAAAAAAAAAAAGAAGAAAAACGAGGAATCGAAATAAAAAAAAAAGGCAGAGGTAGCTTTGCTTTACAGCTGCACGTCGTTGCGCAGCAGTCGCACCTCCTCGCCCGGCTTGAACGCCGGCATGCCAATATACGGACACCCATCGCAACGGAAGGCATCGCCCAGAGCGCAATTGCCACACGAGCCAGTCTTTCCGGGCACGGTGAAGTCGACCTCGGCGAGGTCATCAACGACCAGCTTCACGGGGGCGGGGGCGATCTTGGCAGGCACCGGTGGCGGCGGGGTCGCCTTGGCCGAGGAGAGCTCGGCTAATTTGACGTCGGCGGCTGTTCGGCGCGCAGCGTCTTCGGCTTCGAGCCGTTCGGCGAGACCGCATGTGCAGTCCTTGCAAGCGCGGCGGCGCTTGCCGGCCTTGGGGAGGCATTCGGTGGCTGAGTGCGTGGAAGCGGGATTAGTCAGGATAAGTGCAAACGCGGCAAGGCGGCCTGGTTTAAGAGGCAAATAGGCTGTGGGGGGGGGGGGGGGTAGGTGAATGTGGTACTTACGAACTTTGATCTCGCGGAAGCGGTCTTCTTCGCTCAGCAGGGTGTTTTCGTCAATTATTTCGTCATCGTCGTCATCGTCAAGGTCGTCATCCAGATCCACAAAGCCGACGCCCGCAGGGGTGGCCTGTGCCCTCTTGAGCGGAACAGTGCCGTTGGTAGCCGGAGCAGGAGCAGGAGCTGAAGCCAAAGACCCCACAGTCTTCTTCTTGGCCCCAAACTTCAGCTTCAGCGGCACGACGGCCTCAGCGCCGTAGTCGGGCTTCTCGAACCCCTCGTCGTTGGCCACAAGGCCTGCCAGCACAGCCTCTCTGACGACACGGCCTTCAACGACTCCAGCGCCGCGAAGCACACCTCCCTCCACAAGGGTCTCAGCCACGGCACCAATCAACGCGCGGTCCAGGTGCGGCAGCACGTCGTCAGCGGTGCCAGCAGCGTCGGGCAGGATGATCACGGCACGGTAGGCGGCCGGCGCCAGCTGCACGATTCCACTGGCCACACGGTCGAGCATCTGCAGATCGGTAGCGGCGCGGTCGGTGGAGGCGAGCGTCGAGGTCAGCGCGGTCGGGTGGGCAGCTAACGAGGGTGGGGCTAGGAGCAGGGTGCGGGGCATTTTAGCGGGGGTCGAGGCCGGAGCTGCGGCGGAGGTAGCAGCCAGCTTGACGGGCTGGGCAAAGTCGAGATCCGGTGACAGATCAACAGTCACGGCGGGGGCCATTGCGGGGGGTGATTCTGGTTGTACGGTTGGTATTGTTTGGCCTGTGTATGGCGGGGGAGAGAGAGCGGGTGGAAGGAGAACCGAGAACAAATCAGGATAAACAAGAACGGTATAAATAGGACAAAGCAGGTGACGGGCGGCTTGAAGGAATTGAGAAGCAAGTCGTCAAAGAGGACAAGACAGAATAATAAAAGGAGAATAGAAGTGAAAAAAAAGCTAGTCAAGACAAAAAAAACAAGACCAGGGCCGGCCGAGATGCAATCATGGAAAGCCAGCCTGTGATTGGCTGTGCTACAGCGTAGAAAATTTTGGGCGCGCCGAAACCAGCTAACCCTAGCTAGGGTTACGCACACACCCCGCAGCGACATGTGCCGGATTGATGACAAATGTAGCTTCCCGAAATCTGCATTTTCTCAGCGCCAATGGAGTGGAAGCTCACATACAGAGCAGAGCAAGGATTTGCGGTTGGAAATGACTGGGCTTTGATTGCTCCGGTTGCGCAGGAACTGGATGCTGGGCGTGGAAACGTGTGCAGCACTGTGAAGAACATGGGGTTTGGTGGGGGATGGTGGTAGTGGGTACAGTGTGTCTGGGGTGGCCGGGGCATTGTCTCTTGATAACGGGGGATGGCCGAGTGCGGAGGGCCAGAGACGCTGGGCGGCCAGGGTTAAGACAAAGAGATATGCACAACATGAACGCACATGTACCTACACAAACTCGCAGGTCTTATACAAGCATTTGTAGGATTTACTTAGGATGTCGTCATAACGGAGACATAAGACAGCATCGTGCGGATTTCAAGGGATGATTGAGGCCTCTGAACAAAGAGATCTGTAGGAGAACATGGGTACGACGAAATACAGATTGTTACAATAGGAGATAAATATTGACATAGCAGAGAAGCAGTCTGATTTACAGATAAATACAAGTCTAACAATATATAGTTACAACAAAGGGGGACAGATATGGGCGAAACAGGTATCTTGGTAGTCATGGCAAATAGCAGCAAAAGCACAAACATAACATGGCAAACATGGCAAGATTTGTTCTCATTGAGCTTAGGCACAGGGAGCCAGTAGCCTGGAGCTCGGTGAGAACAAATCGGTAACATGGGCCCTCAAAGCGAATAACTCTCCATTAACACCAGACGCCCGCATCCTCACTGGCTAAGTATATAACTCGCCTCGAGCGCTCCGACAATCTGGCCCGTACTGTCCAGCAGAGCTACCACGGCATCCTCGCTCTGGAGATACCCGGCACCGTCCAGCATATGTGTATGTGCGCTGCGCACCAAATCCTTGGCCACGCTGACCTGCGTGTCGGCCGCCATCTCCAGCATCTGCTCGCGCGCAACCACCAGGTCCGGGATCTGCGCAATAGGTAGCAGCAGCTGGTCATTGCGCAGCGCCCGGATCCGGCTCGGCGAGAGCACGCTGCCGTCGCAGAGACGTAGCCAGCCAGCAGCAGCAGCCGTGCCAGGCCCATTGGCCGCCGCGTCGAGCCCCGCGCGCAGCACGTCGGCGCCCGTCAGCGCGCCCTCGGATCCGGCGCACGGCTCAAGCTGCGGCAGCTCGGTGAACGGCGAGACTAGTAGGTTTTGTAGGGTCGGCGGCTGCGGGGCGCTGCGGAGCGCGGCGCCAATGGCTCCGCCGGGGTGGTTGCGCGCGAAGACCGCGGCGAGGTGCAGGCCGTCGGGCGTGCTGTGCAGCTCATGGGCGGCGGTGATGGCGAGAGCGTCGCCGACGGCGAGTGCAGTGGTGGTGCTGGTAGTGGGCGCGCTGACGCCAAAGCTCTTTTTCTCGGACGTGGGAATGGGCGTAGGTAGTAGGATGGTCGTGGGGCGCGCGCGGATAAAGGCGCAGTCGTCGGGGTTGGTGTGGGCTGTCAGGAGGATGGTGGGGAGATTGGATGGGAGGTGGTTTTGTAAGAGGAGAAGCTCGGGGGTCTTGCCGGAGAAGGTGATCACAAGAAGCGTATCGTTTGGTTGGATGTAGCCCAAATCACCGTGCAGGGCGTCGGTTGGGTGCATGAAAATGGCACAGATACCTAGACTGCTGAAGGTAGCAACGAGTTTGCGGGCAATAATCCCGGATTTACCAACTCCAATTATAACCAGCTTGCCTCGATCTCCGCGGTGGCGCACAATGGCAGATACGGCGGCGTTGAAACCTGCCCGGGCTATCGAATGAGTCGCATAGAGCTGAGTGACGGCAGCCAATGCCGCTGCTTCTGTGCTGAGGACATGATTTGCACTGGCCAGACGGTCTACAAAAAGCGTTGTAGACTCAGCAGGTGAGACACAAGTAGAAACCGGGAGTGGCACCGGGCCGAGAGGGGCTGCGATTGTTGTGGCAGCTGGCGAGTCATGGCAAATGGCAGATATGCTGGCAACGCTGGTTGCGCTCGTGAGATTACTGCTGCTCCCATGGCCATGGCCTGCCTTGGCGCTCAAGTCCAGGTCGAGCACAGAACATTCATCTAAGCCTGAGCCACTGTCGTCTTGTGACGAAGATGCGGGCGAGGGCGGAGCGGGGAATTGGCGGTTGCACGATGTTTTGCGGGTTATGACAATGGCGCTGGTCTGTACGCGGAGCGCCGGGCCGGGAGTCTGCAGAGGAGGCATTGTAGACGAACCTGCGAGAGAGAGATGAGGAGGAGCAAGAACAGGAATGTGTAGTGTGATAGATAAAGAAAGGGGCAACACAATGCCTGGGCAAGATCGAGGACAGCGGGCAGAAAGAAGAGAGAATGCCAAAGGCAGCACAAGCAGGTTGCAATCCACACTATTAAAGCCTGCACTCCGCCTTGCTCTGCCCTCTCGCCATATCCGGTCCCTTTGTCTACTGCCTTTTTTCCTTAGGCTCGTCTAGCGCGGCTCTAAGTGCTATGGCGCTCTATCGAGCCTCTCTGATATTTGAGATATGAGGCTTGAGCTAAAGAGAACGCTAGGAAACCCTGGTCTTGAGCTGTTAGTGCAAGTGTGTACATTCACATGTACACACATACATTTACTAGTTAGCTGGTTATACAGACTTGTGCTGACTTACAAATGCCCGCTGGTAACCCTTAGCGCTGCAGTGGCTTGGAATCATGCGCTAGTACATCTGCGGCTGGTCTCCGGCCTCAACGCGCGGTTGAGATTTCGAGTTCCTGATGGCCAGTCAGGAGGAAGCCATGAGGCTCTATCTGTAGCTCTCCAAGAGACCCGGAAAATAGAATTCCATCTGCCATCCCGCTGCAAGATAGATCGGCCCGTCGGAGTGTTGACGCCGATGTACAGAGCACAAATCTTTTACGCCAGCTTTTGCCACTATGCAGCCGTACCCTGTACCGCCGCTTTGCTTCTCAGGCACAACGAGGCCTGTGAAAGGGCCAAAATCTACGTCAGCCCCCGTCTCACGCGTTTAAGCTTTCTCCAGACCTGCCGGAATCCCAAGCACCAGCCACCCCGCTAGGGCGCTGATTCAGAGCTCAAGCAGATCGTGGGTCGCCATTGTGGTACAAGCGCGGGGGCACGCATTGCTTAGTCATCCCACTGTGTATAACCCTAAATATAACCCCAATAACCAACACATCAGAAGATACTACTTACTCTTGCTCTCTGCTTCCGGTAGTACAACACAAGACACCCGTCAGCATGTCTTTATATACTTTTCCTTTTCTTGCCTCTTTCGGGGATTATAAATGCCCTCTAAAAGTATGCTTATGCATCTTATCGCATGCAATACCCCCGCATGTCTTTTGCGCCTGTTGTTTTCTAAGCCCTATCATAGTCGATGTCACAGTAAGTGCCAAAATGAGATCACGTAGTTACCCGTAATCCGGCTGACTTTCCCGGTGGCTTTCGTGTTTTGACGCACTTCTTTTTTCCTGATAGTTGCGCCTGCCAAGGTAATACATAACCTGGCTGTCGCTGTTCTATTTGGTTACTGCTTGATAAACAGCAACAGCTACAGGTCTGGCTCCTTCTTTGTCTTTTGTTCCTGCCCATACTCTTCCTCCTTCTTTCCTTTTACACATCTTGCCCATGTTAGTGACTTTTTTTTTAAATCATGCAAGCTCTAAACCCTAAAACCATTAAAACACAGCCAATCCTGCCGAAGCATCCAGCACTTCGTCGCAGTCGTGATTCTTTGGAGGTTGCTGCTGAATACTTTTCTGTAATGCCCAACTCTTCCGACACTAGCGCGAAATCAAAGCTCTGTCGTCATGTGTCCCCGCGCGCGTTGCTCGTGGGAATTGTGCTCAGCAGTTTGACTGTGTTCTCCTGGCTGCATGGCATCTACCCGCGGATGATGTCATCGCTGTCCGCCAGCTATCTGCGGCAAGATAGCACCGGCAGTCCTGAGCTTTCATCACAAGCTCAGCCCCAGGCGCAGGCCAGGCCACAGCCATACGGAGGTGGGCATTCCTATGGACCTGGTGTCTTTCTGGCTGGCGCCGGAAAAGCCGACATCACAGGCCCTGTGGTTGAGCTGAATATGATGGGCTATGGCGACTCGTCGCAGATTGGCACCGGGCTTCGCCAGCGCCTATATAGCCGGGTGTTTATATTTGGCGAGGTAGACAACCCAACATCGCGTGTTGTCTATATTGTGCTGGACGCCCACAGTGGCGATACCGCCATACGAAACGGCATAATCGAGGGACTTCAAGCTCTAGGAAGCCCGTACGCTGAGCTCTATGGCAGCCAGAACGTGGCTGTGACTGGCACACACTCTCACTCTGGACCTGGCGGTTGGCACAACTACCTTTTGCCGCAGATCACCAGTCTCGGCTTCGATAAGCAGAGCTACCAGGCCATCGTAACCGGCGCTGTGCGATCTATACAACGGGCTCATGAGACGGTAGAGCCGGCGCGCCTTGGGTTTGGATCGACTAGGTTGGCAGATGCCAGTATTAACAGAAGTATCTACTCGTATCTGGCCAACCCCGAGGAAGAACGCGCACAATACAACAAGACGGGTGTCCCTGGAGGCCCCCAAGACGACGGCTCCGTGGAAACAGAGCTAAAGCTGCTGCGCTTTTCACGTGTCTCAGATAACAAGACAATGGGAGTGTTGTCATGGTTCCCGACACACGGCACCTCGATGCTCGCCAACAACACGCTCATCTCAGGCGACAACAAGGGCGTCGCCGCCGCGCTCCTTGAGAAGAATCTTCGACGCGATGCGCCCGACACCATCACCGACTCCTTTGTCGCCGGCTTCTCACAAGCCCACGTCGGCGACGTCAGTCCCAATGTGCTAGGCGCCTGGTGCGAAGACGGCTCTGGCAGCCTCTGCTCGCCCATCAACTCGACCTGCCCCGATGGTCGCGCGGGCAGCTGTCACGCGCGCGGCCCGCACTTCCGCGTCACTGACAATGGCGCCACTAGCTGCTTCGAAATCGGCCGCCGCCAGTACGCTGCAGCGTGTCGCCTAACGACTGCGCCACTGGAGGGCAAAGACAAAGCTGGCACCTCCGATGTCTTGAAGCCAGTCACGGGTGGCGGTGCGGTGCGCGCGTTCCACGCTTTCCATGACATGTCGGGTTTCGAATTCGTATCGCCTGATGACCCGGAGCGGACTCTGCGCACCTGCCCAGCCGCTCTGGGGTATTCCTTTGCGGCTGGCACTTCGGATGGACCGGGCGGCCTCGACTTTACGCAAAACGATCACTCGGGCGCCAACAAATCCGCCGCATGGAAGGTCATTTCCAGCCTGATCAAGGTCCCAGGCGCGGAACAGATTGCCTGCCAGGCTCCCAAGCCGCTGCTTCTTGACGTCGGCGAGGTCATGCGGCCGTATCTATGGACGCCCAACATTGTTGACATTCAGGTCCTCCGAATTGGAAGCCTAATGGTAGTTGTGAGCCCCGGTGAAGCGTCGACCATGGCTGGCCGCCGCTGGATGCGCTCTGTTGAGAATCAGGCCCGTGCAGCGTTCGCGTCCGACCCGGCCACTGCGTCGGACACGGACAACCTTGAGGTCGTGCTCGGCGGACCCGCAAATACCTACACACACTACATCAGCACGCCCGAAGAATACGCCATGCAGCGATACGAGGGCGCCTCGACGCTTTACGGGCCGCATACACTGGCAGCCTACATCAACCGCACGCTGGAATACTTGCCCATGTTATTCGACACACACCAAGCACCGCTGGCCCCGACGGCCGAGCTGGGCCCGCTGCCACCCGACACGCGCAACCTATCGATGCATTTTGTCGCGGGCGTCGTGTTCGACAGTCACCCGCTCTTCAGCGCCTTTGGCGACGTGCTGGCAGACGTAGCTGCACCAGCCGGGCGCGGCCGTGGCCGTGCGGCGTATCACGCGGGCGACACGGTGCAGGCGACCTTTGTCGGCGCAAACCCGCGCAATAACCTGCGCCTCGAAGGCACCTTTGCGGCGGTCGAGCGGCGCGTTGGGCCCGCGGTGTGGGAGGCGGTCAGAGACGACTCGGACTGGGGCTTGGTGTACCACTGGAAACGGACATCGTCGATTCGCGGGATTTCAGAGGTCACGCTGCAGTGGCATGTGGAAGACGATGTCGAGCCCGGAAGGTACCGGCTGCGGTACTTTGGAGATGCAAAGGCGCTGAGTGGCACCATTACGGCATTTAGTGGGAGCAGTTCAGAATTTAACGTGGAGTGATCTACAGTAAACCAAGCATGATGGTGGTGGAAAGATAGGGTTATCACATTCAACATCTATGACATGTCATAAAATACAGAACCACAACATTAATACAGTCAATTTATAAGCTTAGAAAAAACGGCCTGGTGAGTGTTGCATTCATTACCTTTACTTCGTGGACAACACAACCTCATAAGCACACTCATAATCTTCGTGAACAGCTACTCTACATTTCTGCTGATACAGACGTATAAACTAGGTTATGTCCTTCTCTACACCTCCTTTGTCGTTACGACCCCCATATCCATGTCCACGGGCCGCATGCGCGGCGATACAGGCGCACTGGCCCGGACACGAGGCGCATGGCGGCCACAGCGCGAGGGGTTCTTGGGCGAGCGGCGGTAGCACACATCGCGGGCACCCGGCGGAGCGGGCCGGCCGAAGCGGCACGAGACGCTGCAGTATTCCATGTCACTGCCCATCCACTGTTTCAGGTGACTGTGGAGTTCGCAGCGCGAGGTGCCGCACTTGCGACAGTAGACTTGGCCGTCGAGGCGGATGGCGACGCGACTGGCGGCGGAAGAGGACGAAGATGAGGGCGATTGGGGCTGGTTGGAGGGCTTGGAGACTGTCGTGGTGGAGGTCTGCGGGTTCGTGAGACCAGGGAAGCCAGAGCCCGGTGGCGTGCCGGGTGCGAATCCGCTGGCGAGAGCGGTCGTGCAGGGCATGGGCGATTGTGGCGGACTCAGGCCGGGGTGTCTAAGAGATCCGGCTCCGCGCCAGGCCCATTCTAGAGTGTTTGGGCCATGGCGGCGGCTGGCCAGCGACACGCGGCCATTAAGACGGAAATGGATAGGGTAGAAAACACGCGATGACAGGCCAAAGCACACGCTATCAATGGGGTCCAGAAAATCAAAAATTGCAAAGTGGATGTCGGTGGGAAGGTCGAGCAGCGAAACCCGCTCTGATGGGCGGTGGGTGTGGACAACTGGCTCGTCGTCCATGAGCGAGAAGGCGCGGCGCGGGGGCTTTCTTGGCTTGGGCCGGACCATGCGCAAGGCGAGGGTGGTAGTTGTGGAGACGGAGACGGAGGCATTGGGCGGGAGGCGTCCTGGGGTTCCAGATGGGGCAGAGGTCACAGGAGAAGCCGGCACAGATCCATTCTCCTGAACGGCAGAGAGGTGGTGAGCTCGGGGCGCGGGGGAAGGTGGGGCCGGAGTGGAGGTGGTTGGGGAGGGCAGCGTGGGGGGCAGCGAGGGCAGATAGACGTGGCGCACAGGCGGCTGCTCGTTGTCGTATTCCGACAGAGACTGGGAGCGGCGCGGGGCACGGACGCCGGCCCTGGCAGAGCGCTTTTCGGCAATGGTCTGCGAAGGGGCCGCGCCGGCCTCCTGGATCGAGGAGAGATTGGATGGCTGGGCATGGCGCAAGGTGAGGCCGTGGCCGTGGGTGTGAGGGTGAGGGTGGGCCGAGTGACTCAGTGAAGAGCCCCCGAGAATGGCACGGGCGACAGCGGCGGCAGCATCTGACACGTCGTCAGATGTTGAGGGCCGAGGCAGCTGTTGAGGCACAAGAACCTGGACCATGGCGTCGATCAACACGGGTGGAGGTGTGGTGGGTAGTCAATGGTGGAGAATAGGGTTAGAGAGGCAAGAGAGAGGACACAAGACACAAGAGTGGTCCCCAAGAATATGCTAATGATGCAGATATTGAAAGGACGTTCAAAAGACGTGCTCGGAAGACATGTTAAAGCAATGAAGACAAAGAATAGATCGAAGAAGAAAAGTTCAGACAAAAGAGAAAAAAATCAGTCCAGGAAGGAGCGGGTAGAGGGGGCCTTAATATAGCAGCTGCCGGGAGGAGGAGACTTGAAATCTTGTTGACCGACCTTGGAGGAGCAACTGCCCTTTTTCCCCCTTGTTTTTTTCGTTCTGGTTCCTCTCCTTCCTTTGTTTGCCTGCTCCTGCCACGCGTTGACCTGACTTCTGCAATACAACCCTATTCGATGCAACTGCAGTTTTTGGCTGAGAGCCGAGGCCAGTCCACCGAGACCGCCGCCAAACGCCAAACGGGAGAAGCGCCTAGTAGCCCAGCTTCAGCAGCAGGCGTATGTAAAATCGGGCATGACATCAGAGACACTCGCTGGGACGGGGACAGCCGCACTTGCGCTTATAGCGCTGTCCTTTTACAGTTGGAGACGATGGCGTCACGAGGCCGGAATCGCAGCCACTGGCGTTGGAATTGGGTCGGAGACTTGACATACGCTCCATGTCATGCAACAGTGCTTAAAACCCAGCCCTGAGATCCGCATGGCATCTTGCCTCCCTCCCTCTTGTTCCCCACGATCCAAGTAGAACATGAACCTGGCTTGGTCACACGACGACTGCAAGGCTGCAAAGTACGAAGCTTGGGCCATCAGCAACCCAAGAGGAATCAAATCAGGAGCAAAGCCAAGGCGCACATACATGCAGAACTCTGTATAACTATGTAACTATACCAAACCGTACGTGTAAATAGGACGGCTCCGGCCACCACGCTGATCGCCAGTTGTTTGCTGCAACAGCAAAAAGGAGCATCGGAACATAAGCTGACCGACCACCTGGACTCGATACGACGCCCATGGATCTTATTAGCCCAACACCAGAAGCCCTGCGTTTGAGTGCTGCTTCTCCTCGCCATCCGAACCGGGCCTGCTATCTTCTAGCGCTGCTTCTAACTTGGTTTGTTTGTGTATTTTTGGAACGAGGATTCTTTACTCCTTTGGGGTCTTGCAGATAGCCTGTTGAGCTAAGCAAAATGGGAAAACAGCCTAAAGTAACGGTCGTGCCGGCGAGGGCCTAGACAAGAGCATTGAAGGCAGGTTCTCGTCTTAGATCAGACCAGACAGCCTTTCACCCCGCCGAATCAGCAAAAGAAAGATACCAGAGAGGAGGGGGGAGAGCAAAAAAAGAAACCATGTATTGTATGTACATACGAGCCCCCCTGTCTACCGCCGAGTTCCAGCCGAGATTCGCCGGTGTGCTCCCTTCTTCCATGTGCTTGTTTTGTTTAGGGCACCCACCAACAATAAACTTTTTTCTTTTTTTTTGCTGCCGCTGTCTTGTCTTGTCTTATCCCACATCTGTTTCTCCTCACTATAGTGCCACGAGTATCGGTCACAAGATCATGGCCATCTTTGCACTTTGACCCCACAATCCCCGGAAACCAGGCCATACACGTAGATATTGAAGGGTCATCTGATAGATACATATTGAGTGTACAGATATAATATACAAGCAGTTACAAATGACTCTAGAAGCAAGACACATTGCTAGCCCTAAAGAGAATAATACGGGAAAAACATCATGTCCAATCCTCACCCTTTGACACTCGACAAAAGCCGCGGGCGTCTAGAGAAGGGCCAGAGTGTTCTGGATCAGCCAGCACCTTGGCCTACCTACATCCTCTTCCCTCTTTTTTTTTTCTCTTTCTTCTTCTTCCTCTCTCGCCTCGCCCAACAAATTTGATTTGATTGTCTTTATTTTACCTGTCTACTCGCGAGGTATTCTCGACATACGACAGGGGACTAAAACTAGTACCAAGAAATACATACAGAAGCTAAAGAACCAAAAACCCAGAATCATGCATACAGAAAATCCCCACAGCACGAAGTATAATGACGGAGGGTCCCCCGACCGCCCAGCGCAATGGCTGTCCTTCGCTTGTAAGGCCCCAAACAAGACCCCAAGCCTCGGCCTTTACCCTGTAGAAGACCAAACCCAAAAGAAAGATAGAACATGACAAAAGAAAAGTAACAAAGGAAAGACAAGAAGTAGAGAGAGAAAGGGAGAACGAGCAAACAGACGAGAGTGGCAGCGCGCGCGCTAAGCCGAGAGGCCCGGGGGAGCCCCCGCACTGGGAGGTGGAGGGGCGGGCGGTGGTAGGCTCGACGGGGAGCGAGCGGGAGGGTCGGCGGCCTGTGGGTGCACCTCAGTCCTCGCACGGCGGTGGGCGAGCAGCACAGTGGGTGCTTTAGCTGCCTTGGCGGCCAGCCAGGTGGCCCCGCGCTTGGTGCCTATCAACTTCTGGAAGAAGCTGCGGGACACCCGCTGTGGGTTCCGGGGGCAGACCCAAACATGTTCTGGGGCGGTCTCCGATCCGCAAAGGGGGCAGGAGAGCACGGCGTCCACATGTTCGAAGCGGCGATGGTAGGCCGCAAAGTCGCCATGGCCGGACAGAGCAGTCAGCACTGCGCGGGCGAGCTTGCGATCGGTCTCGTCAAGGAGACTTGACCAAGCCTTCTTGGGGGGTTCAACTGGGCGGTGCAGATGGGGTCTGATGGCGCGTCCCTCCTCTGCCCACCAGGCGCGGAAAGCAGAGTCGAGACGGGAGCGGAAATAGTGGCGGGCCCAGGAGAGCGACATGCCGTCCAGCCAGGTGTTTGTCCTGGCCCCTAGCTTTGCTTGCTCATCTGCGAGCTCATTGCCCGCGATGTCGGAGTGGCCCGGGACCCAAATAGCCTCTACCTCGGGTGGGCCGTCGGGCCAGGGCCTTGGTCGTGGCCGCTCTGGGTGCGGTCTGATCCAGCTTGCGCAGATCATCTGGGCGCGCCTCAGATACTGCTCGGAGGTGCCCGGCTTGGCGTAGCGAGACGTGAGCCGGTTCACTGCGGCGAGATTGTCGGAGCAGATCCAGACCTTGCGGCACTGTGGCTTCTCCCATGAGTCGACCTCTGCCAGGGCCTTGGCGATGGCCAGCACCTCGGCGTCATGGACTTCGGCGCGGAACGGGGCAGGGCAGTTGCCCGTGGACAGGGTCCTGCCGTCCTGAATGACCACCCAGCCGGCGCCGACCTTGTCATCCCTCAGCTTGGATCCATCCGTATAGATCCAGAGATCTGAGGGGTCCGAGGAGCGGACTAGTAGCTGGTGGGCCGCGGCTGCGGCCTCCTTGTCGCCTTGCAGCGGGGGGCGGGTTGTCGGGAGCACTCCCTTGCACCTAGCAGGGAGGCTCGTGGCGATCCTGTGCGGGAGTAGCCTCTTGAGCGTACCCAGCTTGCCACCATCGGTGTCTCCGAACCCTAAGGGGTGGTTTGCCGGGGCTAGAGATGCCCTGATGCCGGCCGAGGCCAGGAGGTGGTCGAGGACGCAGCTCATGGGGGGGAACCCCGATGCCAGGTTGAAGATCGCACATGGCGTCGTGCAATATAAGGGCAGCGCTGCACGTAGTCCCCTCCTGACCGTGCGGTCCAGGATGTGGGCAGCCCCGAGAAGGCCCCGGGAAGGCTTGGTTGGCGAGGGGCCAGGGCGCCACCACGTGGCCGCCGCGTATGTCAGTTTCGTGACCACGCAGGCGCGGACGGCCGTGAGAGCCCCCCTAATCGGCGCGCCCTTCCAACAACCGGACAGGATCTGGATGCCTCGGATCCTCGCCCAACAAAAAAAAAAAAAAAAAAAAAAAAAAAAAAAAAAAAAACAAGCATCCCGAAGATAAGGTATCTGGAGCAAAAAAAAAAAAAGAAACCGCCGCATGTCCAGTCATCTTCTCACAGCCACCGGGTCAAAAGGTGATGCTCACTACCAGGGTCGAACTGGCGACCTTCGCATTACTTGATATTCCGTTATTGAATATTAGTACGACGCTCTAACCAACTGAGCTAAGCGAGCGAAGCTGTGATGTTGTTGTTAGATCGGGGTCCGGGCAAATCTAAATATGAAACGGCCCCGGCGGGAGTTTTTTTGTTCTTTTGCTGCCGGAGATTAGTAGCCGGAGGATCCCGGCAGTCGGCTCTACCAAATTCCCAGGACCTCTCACAGGCGGATGAGCCTCTCATGACACACATTAGACCCCTGACATACGCCATTTCATGGACAAAAGCCCAGAAGCAGTACACCGTTAATTAGAAAACAAGGACCAATGGCTTGCAATGTTTGTATAGAGATAAAGGAAATCTAGCCAGGCGCTGTAAGAAGACAAAAGAAATGAAACAAAAGAGACATTCGTCAACGTGTCTTCCATGAAAATAGACATAGGAGAAAAGAAGAAACAAAAGAAAAGAAAGCAACGCTGTTTCCAAGACAGTACTCTAAAATGGTATCCCTCCAAAATAGCATGTCCACCATATATTTGGCTTCATGCCCTTTGGCCGCCCGGCTCTATCACTCTCACCACTCCACCACCAGCACTAATAACATGCCGTTTAGCACACAGACCGATATGAATGCTAGCCATAGCGACACATGATGCCAGAGCAGTATCTTGTCGGACCTCGTAAGCATGATCCCCAACCCGACACATGCGGAGAAAAGACTGGTAATGATGCCAACAGTCACTCCCGCCTCGACTTCCAACCGCATCTTATGACGGCCAGTGGCAATCAGCGCGCTAGTGATGGCAATCAGGGCAAACGACACCAGAAACGAGCCTATCGTGACCCAGAAGAACATCTGGTCGTGCTGCCGCGTGACGCGCTGATCTACGATGCTCGGGAATGCGGCGTAGTGGGTCGTGTATCCGTCGGTTGGCAGCTCTTCAGAACTGGTATAGTCGTCGTCAGTGTCGCCCGAGTAGTTGGGCCCTCGCGTGGAGCCAAAGAGGCCCAAGAGCGGCGCTCGCTCGCCGGAGCTCGATCGTAGGCTTTGCAGGGTCAGCATGCTGCGGGCCTTAGCTAGCGGGCGCGCAAGGGTTTTCTTGATGAATTCGAAGCCAGGGATTTCCATCTCTTGGTCGGGGTTGATATAAATGGCGTATTCATCTTCGCGATCGCCCGCTTCACTGCCGTCGTCGTATTCATTCCAATAATGTACGGGCAGTGGAGAGGTGGCAAAATGCTGCGGGGTGACGGGAGATGGCAGAGAGTGCGTTACAGAAATCGAATGGGTGTCGGCGCTAAGAGACCCTGGAGAACCAGGCCGTATGCCCTCGTCAGGATGAGTTTCGCGCAACTCGGCTAACAGCATATCATATTGTGACTGTAATTGTGTGAGGTCCCGGCGGGTAAAGCTCTTGGGGTCGTGGAGAATGTTTTCACGGAAACGTGCACTGAGACTTGAAGAGCCAGTCCATTTCTACGGAACAAGTTAGCATCGAGGAACAGGCGAAGATAGAGTCACTCATTGCAGTATGCGCATACCTGGTACTTCTTCAATATCTTGCGGAACGCCACGACTTGCGCATCGATAAACCGATCTAGAGAGTGCAGGTCGTCGCCACACCTTAAAAGCTCGTGTTCATACTTTGAGAAGCGACGCTGCCGTTTGGCAATTTGCTCGGGATTGCTGCCTTCGCTGTGCTTGGGATACCGAATACATAGTTGGTGGATGCAAGTAGTAAGATAGTCTAAGCACGTGATAATTGGTTAGAGGTGAGACAGAGGCAAAAAAAAAAAAAAAAGGCTCCTGGGTGCAGTGAACATACTCAGGCGGTGACCGATCTCGCCGGCTTTGCTGGAGACAAAATCGCCTACACGTTCGTGCTGGGCTTGGAGCTCTTCGTAAAAGCGGTTCTCAAAGCGCGTCAAGGCAACATCTTCGCTGCCTGGGATAACGAGGGCGGTCGCTTGGTTCCTGGTGGTGTGTACTTTGATTTCATTTTTGAGTGAGTTATAGTCGATGTTGTCTGTGAGACAGTTAGTCACGGTACATGATGGTGAAAACACATGAGATGTGAGGGCAGCGCAGAATAAAGCAGCAAATAGTCGCAACTATGTAGCAGGATGGCGGGCGAGCTTTTCCTCAGCGCCAAGGAACGGAGTTACGAGGGCTGTCTTTGGTTGCAGACAATTGAGAGGCAGCCAGCACAAGCAGTGGAATGTCTCAGTGGCAGGTGACACTTGGGAGGGCGAGCGTGACAGTGGAAGCTGGGAGCAGAGAGCACTTACGAATGCGCCAGCGAGGGACAGACTCGGACTGAAGCTTTTGGCCGAACTTCATGATCGACGACGAGATGATTGGCGAGGAGAAAGTAAGAGAAGACGGGACGCAGAATATTATAACGGGACACAGTCGGAGTCAGTGTGGTCAAGAGAGCATGAGCATTGCTCTTTAAAATCGAGAAGAAAAAAAGAAGGTGATGAGCGAGTGCGGTGTGTTGATGGTGTAGCGTTGCGGTCAAAGGAGCGGAAGCGCATATGCAGGCGAGTAAATAAGCAAGTAAATGAGCGGCGAAGTAGTGAGAGTGGCGGCGGGGATAACGAGCGAGTGTGTGTAGAGCGTAGATACGGCTTTGGCGGAGGGGAGATCGACAGCCAGGGCGCGACTCGGAGAGCAAGGCGAAAAAAAGAGAAGCGACGACGGCGAACAATGGGGGGCAGCCAGGCGTAGAAATAGAAAAGTAGCGTCGCGCGAGAATGGATGGCAGCCAAGGTGCGACGAACGATTGATTGGCAACTGGCGAAGCGAGGATGCGTGCAAATGCAGGGAGAACAAGGTGGTTGTGGGATTCGTTCGAAACGAGCAGTGGGAGAATGCAGGAGGCGAGAGGAATTGAGTTCGGCTGACAGGAAGAGGGCACGGGTCGAGACAGCAGGAGATATGAATGGATCTGGTTATGAATAGTGATATATTGAAAGGGCGCACAGAATTCGAGGCGATTTGTGTTTTGGCGCAGCAGTGGGAGCGGCCAAGAAGAGGGTGGCGATGTGTGTGGATAAATAATGCTGGGCGGTGTGTGTGGTAGTAAGAGAAAAGATTGAGAGTTGAAATGGCAGGGTGGACAGGACAGGACAGGACAGGACAGGACAGGTGAAGAGGAAGAGATGAAAAATGCGCCACCAAAGTTTTGTATGTGGACATGGACGGGGTGGAGCTTGGGCCTAGGCCGAAAGAGAGCAAGAGAGAGAAATAGTCCCGCCAAGTGACAGGCAATCCCTACCTCGACCTCGGGGGGACGATAAGAATCAACGTTCAGAGCATCAAGGCACGAACGAAGTGGAGCACGGACGGGTCGAGCCAGAGTGCGTAGTACTCTTGATTGTGTTGTCAGCGTTGTGAGTTGTCTTTGATCCAAGTCTGTCTGCGGCTCGCTGATAATCCTGCGCCAGGACAGCCCAGGCCGCCGGACCAATGGCAGGCCGCCGGAAGCCTGCAGAGACAGAGACGGCCGGATTCGACGAGACCAGCCAGGCAGTGTTGGCTGTCTGCCGCAAACCCTAATATACCAAAAAGACAAAAAAAAACTCTGCCAGGCTAGACTCGATAAGGTTGGACGGTCTAGGACTAACTAGCTCTTGCATTTTACACAGCACACATTGCAAAGTGCAAAGGCATCCACATAAGGCTGGGCAGTTGCCAGGCTACTCGATACACCAAGGAAACACCTTCCCTCCCTTCAAGCGCCAGCACGACTGTTCAATAAAAAGTCCCACCGAAGCTGCACTGATAAAATCGGCCCATTTTATCGGCCGCAGCCCACAAGGCCAACCGACGAGCCGATACTTGTGCAACTACAACCACAACCACACGCGTCTCTTTACACATATTCCACCACCGCTTCTAGGCCGCCACTGCCCTGCCGATCGTGCCCTGCTTTATCCAGATTGCTGGCTCTCTCATCTGCAGAGGATGAGGCGGAGCACGCGTGTTGATGCTGATTCGGGTTAGATGGGCACCCGGCACCCAAGACTTCTCCATACTTGCACGCTGCACCGTCCAGCGGGTGCTGCTTGCGCATGTGAAAATGAGAGCGCCCATGCATCCTTCAGAGGGGGACTGCAGAGGGGGAACTGACTACATATGTATGTACATGGACTTTCTATGGCCAGGCACAGCGAGCGCAAATTGGCACGCCCTCTGGCTCACGCGCCGCTCCACGCACACATACGTTTTCTGATGGCCGAAGACGGGCGATCTGCTGACAACGCAAACAATCGAAACAATGTGTGAGCAGTAAGCTGTGAGCTGTGAGCTGTGAACATTGACCAGGACCAGTGGGGCGCATCCTCGCGCCAAGGGCCCAATGGCTGAGCACACTGAACAATTCACTCTGGTACTACGGTCAACTACTCCATGTAAACAAATGTAGCTATACACATCTCCATCTCCGATTGATTGCATGCACTGCTGCCACATCATCTCAAACAACAGGGCCATGGCCCTTTAAAGGTCTGACAACTCGTGACAAGCCCTGCGCTCCGGCCCGTTCTGAAAAGGCTGTGAGCAAGCATCAGACTCCGCCTACGCCTGAATTTCCGCTTTGGGTCATGCATGCTAGGGTTGTGACTCTACATCTAAAGTTCGTACATGAATGGGCATGCATAGTTGGCTATAGCTGACTGTAGTTGACCAATAACCAACTATACTGGTGTGCTGCTTGTTTGCTGCTAATCAACCGCTGCCAACAACTTGTAGTTATGTCGTACAACCACGATCTCCACTACGCCTAATCCATACGTACAATGAATGAAGTCCATGGCCGCCCTGTCTGCTTGCATCTAACCCCCTCCCCCCAATTCTGCGACACCCATAACCTTGAGACATGGCGCCTAGACACGAGAGCCTCATTTTTCAAATAACCTGCTTTCGGATGCATTTTCTATGCTCCTGCTCTAGGTGACATTCTAGCCTCCCTGTACTTTCTTCTTTCCGCACCATCAATGTACATACTTGTCTACATTCTCAACCCAAACAAGCATGTCAGCCCTTGTAAGCCAGTTGGCAGGCCAAGATAGCCCATGTGCTCTTTGTAGTTGATACATATCTCGGCAATCCGTAGCCTGGCAAGTAAGCCAGACGTGTATCTGTCGTCGTCGACATGTGCATCTGTATCCGCATCTGCATTTGCATTTGGCCCCGGCACAGCCTAGCCCCTATCAAACGACCAAGCTTTCGGTCCCACCTTGATCTTCCGCCACAGTGGTCTTATCCCGACTAACGGGCCGCCCACTGCCATATGTGTGCATTTCACTGCCTTGCGGGTTTGGATCAGCCTCCATCTCATGCATGGAAGTGCATAAGATTCTTCCCAAGTCTTAATCTGCCGCTCATCACATGCTCCCTTTTTACACTTTGCCTTGTCCTCTTGATTTTTCTTTGCAGCTGGGACATCTCAATGTGGCAGCTTTGTGCATCGGGGCGGTTGCCATGCTACTCTTTGGTATGAATCACAACTCTTCTGGTAGCAGTTCGCCATGACGTCGACAGGCAGCCTTAACAAAGAAAGTAACCCCAACGCCGATCACAAGAACTGCCGTAGTTCTAGTGGTTCTACAAGCACACAAACTACGAATCCTCTATGTTATGGCTTGGAAATTGGGCTGCCTGTATACTGGAACACGTCGACATCCAGTGAGTTATTCCACCAAAGGCGCCAGTCATACATTGCAGGCCCAGAGAAAGTCATCCCGGCCTGACGAGAAATGGAGGCCCATCAGGTATCAGGTATCAGGTATCTGGGCCATGTCCACGAATCCGAGGCTCAAAAATATAGAGACAGTCTAGCTATTGCGCTTTGATTGGGCTGTCTGTTGTTCTGTCAAGAAGTTATTGCCTGCAGACAGGGTAGCCAGTCAACAATGAGCCACAGTAGACCCGAGGTTATCTTATCTTATAGCGGGTGACTAAAAGCCAGAAGACCTCGAGTTTGCGTTGGCTGTAACAAGAAACTTTGAAACACCACAAGTGAAACAACCCGAATGGGCTGCTTGCAACCCTCTTTTCACGCGCATTTTCTCGTTGACAGGCCAATTGGCCATCTCCAACAAAGGACCCATTAAAGGGTTGTCTTGAAACCACCACCACTTAAGGCTCTGGCTGCTAAACCACTGCTTGGACCTTGTTCAACCCTCAAGCTCCATCCTTGGCTCACCATCTTCTGCACATTCTTTTCTCCCTTTTGCTGCATTACTCCATCGCCAGTTCTATCATTTCCACTTCCAACACGGCCTCGCGGTTGCTCTATTTTGTACTTGCCCGTCCCTAAACAATTTCTTACCCACCATGAACCCTCTCCAGAAGAACAAGGTCGACATCAAGGTAAGCCTCTGCGCCACCATCTCCACGACCCCGCGAGCTTCATTTGTCCCACCAAAACCCTCGCCCCGCCCCATGTTGACTTTGTGCCTTGTGATGTTCTGCATGCTCTGCACTGGCTATGAGTTGTTGGGTCGCTTCATGCGACAACTCTGAACCTGGCTCTTCAAGACACCTAAAGGCCCCAAAAAAAACCCCAGCAAAAAACAAAACCACCAGCGTCGTTATGCATAAGCACCCCCGCTAACCCCTCTCTCCCTTCGCCAGTCCCTGTCACCCGAGGAGCAGCGGCTCTTCCGCATGTACGGAAAGCTGCCCTCGCGCTCCGACCACTTCGCCAAGCACCTCAAGGAGCGCAAGTACTTTGACTCGGGCGATTATGCCCTCAGCAAGGCGGGCAAGGCCGACAGCGTCGACACCGGCTCCGTTGGCTCTGAGCACCCGCAGCCCGAGAACATCCCCCACCGCGAATCTGTCGCCGGCTCTAATGCCGCCACTGCCGTAGCCGGTGCTGTTGGTGTTGCTGCTGCTGGCGCCCCGACCGCTGGCGCCGTCACCCAGCTTAAGCACGCTGGAATCAATGGCGTCACCCCTGTTGCTGCGGCGTCTCCTGCTAAGGAGGCTAGCTTTCTGAACCGTGAGACTAAGCCTGAGGCCGATGGCGAGCAGCAGGATCAAGATACCGAGAAGGAGATAGAGCAAAACGAGGAGAACTCATCATCCGCCCCTGCTGCCACTGATCCGACGGAAGGTCTGTCTCAGGAACTGCCGATTCGCCGGTGAATTGAGGCATCAGCCGCTTTTAACTTGACTGCAAGGGGAAAGCTTTAAAGAGTGCAGTAGCTACTATGGTGCCTTAATATGGCTTTGATGCTTCAGTCAAAATGTTGTGTCTAGTCTTTGTTTGTCCCCAAACGAAAAAGAAAACGACTAGACTTTAGGCAACGAACGTGGCTCCAAGCTCTCTGTGGCGCTTTACCCCCTCTCAATATTTGACGTCATGGGTCCATGCCACCATGTCCCGCATCTTCTCCGATTGCAGACGTCCCCTTTCTTTTCATCAACGGCGTTTATTTGTTTTTTTTTTATTTTCATTCTCCTGTTTTGTCTTTGCCTTGGGCTGATGATGCGTTTTGAAGGCCCAATTTTATCGCACTATCATGTTGAATTTCACTTTGCGCTTTCTTTTTTTTACGTCATTTTTCTCCTTCAGTATTCTTTTCCTCCACGTGAGCCTGTTGTTTATCATCAAAAGATGTCGAGAGAGTTGCCACTCGCTTTGCCTTGTTTGCTTGCTTGCAATGTTCTGTATTTCCAGTAGCATTCTTGTTCTTGTCATCATGAGCTCGTCTTATTGATGTTTTTTTTTAATACGTCAAGCGGTACCTTGAACTACCAGTATTTCAAAACTGTGCCCGTCCACCCCACCCATATTATCATTTGATATGTCAAACAGGGCTCGAATAAGTGTTGAAAAAGACAGGAAACCATGGTCAAAGACGAGTCAAGTAGTGTGAATGCAAGGTAGTAGTCATCTCACAGGCTGACATATATAGATCCCATTTCCCACACTTAAATCTCCTTTGAAGTAAACACAAGCGCAATCATTGTGTGGTAAAATCATCAATAATGCTGATGATTGACTTTAATTTTCATGAAAGCGTGAAGAACTAGTAATAGAACTCCTACAACGCCAATCGATAGTAACCCAGTCCCAGAACAATTTTTCTTTTGATATGTCTCAATTAGAGGCAGCGTCTGTGCCACAGGTGTATATCTCCTTTTGCGGAGATCGGTATTAGGGATACAGGCAAACCTGTGTAACAATTGGCCTGCTCGGCCCGATGTTGTTTCGTTGCCCCGAAAACTTACATCCCCAGGGCCTTGAGAGCCATGGCCTTGGCGCCCTCAAACGTAGTGTTGCCACCAATGAAGCCGGCAGCATGGACAAAAACACCGCCGTCGATGCCGGTAATCTTGGAGAGCTCTTCGTCACGGAAGCCGCGCCATTCGACCGGCAGCGGTTTGCGGCTCTGGAACGAGTCGGCACTCTCGGGCACACACTGCACGCGCCACTTGGCGCCAGGGATTGGCTTTTCGGGATACAGCACGTACAGAACCGACGGCTTGCCGTCCTCGAGGTTGTAGAGGTGGTCCTTCCACGGCGCCGAGGTGCCTTCAAAGACAAGCACGCGGCCCTGGGGGTCGTGCTCCATGCGCTTCTCGAAAGCTGCTTGCACGACGTCGCGCGCCGGCAGCCAGGCTGTCGTGTAGTACTTGAGCTCGTGCTCAAACTCCTCGCCGATGCGCTGACTGGCGCGCAGAAAGTGGCTGTCCTCGAGGGCCTGGGCCTCAGCAGGGTCCGACGGGGTCGGGTCGTTCCAGTTGCGGTTGAGGCGGCCGACCATGGCGCCCAGGGTGAAGCCACCGTTGGAGAAGCGCTTCTCGATGTTGTTGGCGGCAATCAGAGCAGGGTCGTAGAGCGAGATGCCGTTGTCGTGGGCATCCAGCGCCTCAATGAAGCTTTCGTAGATGCGGCGCCACATCATATCGACCTTAGCGTCGTCGGCTGACACATTCTCCACGCCGTTGTTGCGCAGCGACTGCGCTACCAGCGCACGGCCAAAGTGCAGGTACACCAGGCCGGCGCTGGAGAGCTTGGTCGGCCGGCCGGGGAAGGTGGTGGTGAAGCCGCGCTGGTGGTGGTCGAAGCGCTTGGCCGCCTCGTCGTACTCGCCGCCCACGTCAACGACAGTGTGGCACGTGGCCAGAACGGCGGGGTCGCGTGCGCGCACTAGCGACGAGGAGGCGTATTCCGGCAGCATGCGGAGCATATGCACGGCCAGCGCCTCGTCGGCGTGGAAGTGGCCGTTGTGGGTGCCAATCAGCGGTCCATCCATCTTGAGTCTCTTAGCAGCAGTTTCGGCAGACATCTTGAAAAGGCGAGTAAGCATACGAATCGTCAAAGACTTGTATTGAGAAGAAAGAAGAGGTGGATAGCAGGTTTATAAGTTTTATTGCCTAAGATGAATGGAAGCTTCATGCAGCAGATTTTGAATGTCTGATCGGTAATAGGCTGAAGCTGAAGTGGGGGAGCTCGAGGTTCAGGGTTTGTCCATTATGGGCTAAAATGCAACCTTAGATATTAGCACGTGACCGGTCATATGATCTAGTTTCTTGCTGAATAGCAGTCAACCTGCAGGGGCACGTTTGGCGCGATGCTCGTGATGGGATCAGCCTCGCGATGAGAAAGCTTCAGTCCAACCGCCAGCGCCAAATTCCTGACATTGTCTCTGCGCCCTATTTACACTTTGCTCAACAACCAAACACTTGCCACAGCCTCGCTGCATGCTTTACGATTTTCGGCCAATCCGGAACCAATTCTCTCATATCCCAACTCAGTTATTTTTTTTCTTTTCCAATTTTATTGCCCTCACATGTTTCGCCCCCATCGCCGCGCTGTGAGAGTCATCGTGTCCCTGAACGAACATTTTGCATCACCAATTCGGCTTGTCTCTGCCATCATCTCGATCGCCAAGTCGCAACTTTAGCCCTTTCGCCATTAAAACGAGCGTCTTTATCCCACAATGGCATCAACCGAAACCCGGCGCAAAGCCGTCGACTCAACACACAAAGATGACGCCAGCAAGCCGAGCGTCGAACCCAAGCAGACGTATCGTTCTTGGAAGAAAAAGTACCGGAAGATGATGGCGCGCTTTGATCATGCGTCACGCGAAAACCGTGAAATATACAAGAATGAAATCTTTGCACACTCCATCATCAACCGGATATCCGTCGAGAACGAGTAGGTCCACCTCATTTGACGATTCATGCCTTTCGGTCCCAGTCCGGCCTTCTTGCGCTCGTTTCAAAATCTAACCCATACATGTGCAGTCGACTACTTGAGATTCTCCTATCGCTCAATGAGACGCCTCAGATCCCGGTTAGCAAGAGGTTCGATCTAAGCCTCGATGTCCCTGACGACTCCGACGCCCCGGTACTGGACATTGACATGACACCCGAATCCGAAAAGCTTATCTACGGCAAAGCCCTCAAGCAATTAGACCGTAGCATCATCCGTGCCAACTACGAAACCACCAAGCATGACACATCCGATGCCGTCCAAGACCTTGCCCCCGCCGAAGGCAAAGCCAACCCGCCCACCTTCCTCACCATGGACGACATCAACGCCTACATCTACGACATTGACCAGCGCCTCGGCATCGAGTCCAAGCCGCCCATTGTCGCCGCCGATGCAGAAATGTACCGCGTCCCATCCTCGCGCGACTTTATCCTTAACAATCCCGCCAGTGAATATAATTGGCTGCGCAAGCATGCGCCCAAGACCTTTTTGCAAGACGGCGTGCAGAACCCGCCCGTCGCCGCCAGCTCCGCCAAGGACCGCGATCTGCCATCCCGCGCCGCCCCCACCAGCACAGCCAGTGGCACCGCGCCCTCGGCCGCAGGCTCTAGCGCATCGGCCTCGCGTGCCGGCCGAGGCCCGAAACGCGGCGCCCGCAGCGCAGCCGGCGAGTCAGACCACTCCGACGACGACGATGCAGCTGTCAGTCGCCCGTCAAAGAAGCGCCGCGTCGGCGCTACTGCTGCTCCTACGGACGACGAGGCGGTGGCCGCGGCGACGGCGACGCCTGGGCGCGCCAAATCGGGCGCGAGCGGGATCAAGCATGTCAAGAAGAAGTCAAAACGGCAGTCGTCAGCCCCGGAAGCAGCGTTAGTGGAGGAGGAAGAGTAGGTTGTTTCACGATGTTCAAATATTTCCTTGGTTGTAGGATGGGACATGAATATGGGTGGGATTCTTTATTCTTTTTTTTTCTCGGGGGAGTTTCAAGGGTTGATTTATTTCATGTTTTGCTTCTCATTCATATTTACTGTTTATTTGGTTATTAGTTGACTGTGCTTTTTTTTTTTTTTTTTGGTTTCGGCATCAAATCTTTGTTCTTCAGCCCGTTCTCCCAATACTCAAAGCTATCTCATGCTATACTCTCCGGGTATCGTACAACGAAAAAAGGAAAAAAAAAGTGGTGGTATCCATGAAGATGGCATGGCATCCAAGGGGAAAAACGGTATAGCAACCCCGTGAAGAAAAAGAATCAACCAAGATAAACACAGATGATGAACTTCGGTTTCAAAAGTAAAGCGGATGGTTGGCGTCCTTGCCCAAGATTTTGATAAGAGGGTGTATAATGGAAAACAAAGAAACAAAACAAAATGCCGTACCAAGTCAGTTAAATAAGCCCCTTCCAAGATGCGCCTCGCCTCCTCATATCTTCTCTTCTTTTTCTTTACGCCAGGATAGTCTTGAACTTGTTCTCAACAGCGTCCATGTACTCGTTGGTAGTGACGTAGTCCTTGCGGTCAGTCTTGCCACAAGCCAGAGCCAGGTCCTTGGTCATGATGCCATCGGCATCGACAGTCTCAACGCAAGCGCGCTCCAGGGCGTCAGCAAAGGAGACCAGCTCGGGCGTGCTGTCGAGGCGGCCACGCTGGGCCAGACCACGGGTCCAGGCGAAGATGGACGCAATGGGGTTGGTCGAGGTCTCCTTGCCCTTCTGGTGCTCGCGGTAGTGGCGAGTGACGGTGCCGTGGGCAGCCTCGGATTCAAAGGACTTGCCATCAGGAGTGATCAGGACCGAAGTCATCAGGCCCAGCGAGCCAAATCCTTGGGCGACAATGTCGGACTGGACATCACCATCGTAGTCTGGAGTGAAGAAGGAGTAGTGTTAATTATTGAGACTGTTTATTAGTTCGGAGCGGGGAGAAAAGAAAAGCCTACTCTTGAGGGCCATGATGTAACCACCGGTGCTCTTGATCATCTGGGCGACCATGTCGTCGATCAGGCGGTGCTCGTACCAGATGCCCTTGGCCTCAAACTCGGCCTTGTACTGGGTCTCGTACAGCTCCTGGAAGATGTCCTTGAAGCGACCGTCGTACTTCTTCAGAATGGTGTTCTTGGTGCTCATGTACAGCGGCAGGCCCTTGGTTAGGGCCAGCTTGAAAGATGAGTGGGCGAAGCCGGTAATGGACTCATCGGTGTTGTACTGGGTCTGGGCGACACCGCCGCCGTTCTTGAAGTCAAAGACATCAATGGCGGTGGGTGCCGAGCCATCGGCCGGGGTGAAGGTCATGGTCAGCTTGCCGTTGCCAGTGACAACCAGGTCCTTGGCGCGGTACTGGTCGCCAAAGGCGTGGCGGCCGATGATGATGGGCTTCTTCCAGCCCTGCACGAGACGCGGGATGCGTGGGATGACGATGGGCTCGCGGAAGACGGTGCCGCCAAGGTGGTTACGGATGGTGCCGTTGGGAGACAGCCACACTACAGCAACGAAGACGACGTGGTTAGCGATGCGCCGGGAGTAGTGGCGTAGGAAATGGCGAGCCCAGCTGTAGGGGCTCGGGTGCAGGGGAGCGGCACTTACTCTGCTTCAGCTTAAACTCCTTGACACGCTCCTCATCGGGCGTGATGGTGGCGCACTTGATACCAACCTGGTACTGCTTGATGGCCTCGGCAGCGTCCAGGGTGACCTTGTCGCTGGTAGCATCACGATGGGGCAAGCCCAGGTCGTAGTACTTGAGGTCGATGTCTAGGTAGGGGTGGATGAAGCGGTCCTTGATGCTCTGCCAGATGATGCGGGTCATCTCGTCACCGTCAAGTTCGACGACGGGGTTCTTGACCTTGATCTTCTGCACGGCGGTGGCCATGGTGCGGCGGCTGCCGGCGATCATGGTCGCCTGGAGGGCCCGCTGGCGGATGGCGTTGGAAAATGCGGGGTTCATGGTGCGATGCTTGAGGCGGCGGAGGGTTTGAAGAGTTGGAGATGCGCAGAACAATCTGAGGAGAGGCAGGGAAAAATCAAAGTCGACAATTTCCAAGTCTGGGCGAGAAATAGAGTGAGCGGGTTCTCGACGACGTCGTGCTCGCGCCACTGGTCCAAAGCTTGGAAACTATTGGTAAAAAAAACATGACCGAAAATCGGAGCCGCCAGGGATTCCAGCACAGGGTGGGGCACGCACTAAGCGCCAGGCAGACTCATCGGCTCAAGGTTGCATGTAAGTTGGACTCATTGCGGGCTTGAGAATGACTCGAAGCATTTAGAAAAGCGCCGAGAAGAAGACGAAGGGGCACGCGGTTGGGAATGATTGACGTCTAGCCCAATGTCCGGTGCCTTATTTTTTGTGTCATCGTTGACTTTGAAAGCTGCTGGTGGCTGTTCGCGATGTCGGAGATCAAGCTCCGCTGATGAAGATTTTTCCCCGTGCTTTCCAGAATAAAAACAAAGCACTCTGATGTAGTTACAGGTAACTGCTTGGTGTTGGTGCATCCTTAAACGCCTCAAACGACAACTACAGGCAACGGAACCGACGCATGCTCTTGCCCATTTGGTGGCTACGCACAGGAGAAAGCAGCAGTGACGAGTTCCTCTCCTTCCATTTCAGGCCCGATAAGCCTCATATTCTGCACCTGCTCGCTCCGAGGAAGCAAGGGGAAAATCGCCGCGATGCCCCACCTTTGATGGGATTCCCGGACTTTGCCCCGGAGGCGCCAGAGACTCACTTCACGCTCCTGGTCTCGATGGAGGCGGTCCAGCAGAGCCGTGGGCTCCTTATTCCCGGCCGGGATGGACGCATTTCATTCAGCTCGGCGTTTCGCGGTCGAAGCGCGCATGGGCGCCCCACGCACTGCAAACACACACAGCGGCAGACAGTGGAAAGCGGTGGCGTGAATTGGAGGGCAAGAAGTGTTAGTTGTTGGACTGCGCCTCACAAGTCTACAGACGACCAGCCTGGGGCAGACAGGCCTATGGCAGACAACGAGACAAGCCTATCAATCTCCCCCGCGCTGCGGAACCGAGATGGATGCCCACCCACACAGACATCACAGAGCCTGGGTGGGGTAGGGTCTCTCTCGACCACCCCCGCCCTCGTTGCTTTATGGGCCCATTGTTCTGTCACTGGGCAGACATGAAGATTTTGTTGGGGCCCGCTCGCAGCTGCTGGCCTGGCCTCTTGCACGCGCAGCAGAGCAGGCGACTGACCAGTCTGTGTGAAGGCCTTCCTGCAATTTAAACGACATTGAAACAAAGAGGTTCATGTCAGTCAGTTGTCTGACAAAATGCATAGTTTATCTTGATCGACACAAGCCTTCCTCGAGGAAAAAGGAGTTGGCGTGTTTTAGCGCAAGCACAAGCATAGGCGCAGGCACGGACATCCAAGTGATGCCGCAAGTCTCTAGACATACATGTGTGCATTTGCATACTAGCATCTAGTATTTTCTCATAGTTATGTACATGACAACAACGACATCTCCGGGAATAGAGACAATCAAGCACTCCCGCAGCTGGATGCAGCGTCTGGCGCCATACTCCAACCAAGTGTCTTCGTCTCCTTGCTGGTCGGGGTCATTTGCTCTTTGTCTTCTCCTCCTTTTCGTACAGCTAGCCCTGCGTTTGCTTTCAGGTGTTCAGCCCCAGCTGATTGCATCAATCAATCATGTAATGCTGCGTCAAGGTATTCAAATACTCAAGAGTAAACCAATGAGCGCCTTTCTTCGTATATTCAAGCAGCATTCACAACGGGTTGTTGGACACAATATGTTGTTGTACTACATCCCAAACATAGTATACACATCACTGCGTTACTTGGGGCGCGCACAAAGTTTGCGAACTAAAAGACTGTCAAGGCGTAACTAGCTGTAAGCCACTATCACAAATTTAATCTTGGGCCTTGAATTATGGTTCTTCTTGTCCCCATCAGAGGTGTTCACCTACTCTTACCGTCAGGCACTCACGGCCCCTGTCTTTTGCCCTTGACCCTTTCCGGTCAACATCCCTCTTGTCAGGACAAGATAGGTATACACAAAGAGAGAGAGAGAAAAGCAAGGACATTAGCAAGACAGTCATGTCCAGCAAACAGGAGGCCAGGGCACCCACCGTGGGACTGGCTTCTTGTCCGTGCTAGTAGCAGGACATGGGCATGAACACTCATTATGAGAACGGCACGCGCATCTCCGCCCACATCTTGCTTTGATGCTGCTACGACTTCCTCTTGTCTCTTATCTCTTGTCTCTTGCTTGGCCTTGCGCTAACTAAACGTGTTCGTTGCAGATGGTAGCAACATGTTTGATGCCAAGGAACCTCCTAGGCGTCTTGGCCTTTTAGCGGTCCGCTCTGGAGCGGCAGCGCCTTGTTATGCTATGTCCTCGCAAGCGAGACTGAAATAATACCCGTTATAGTCATCGGCAGGCCGCAAAGCAGTTCACTGACGATGGCAATATCACGCGCATATCAAAAGGCGGGTTTGCTGTCTGATATGCTGCATGTCTGAGCCGATCTACACTCGTCTTGGAATGTCTAGCCTGTGAGAATGTCTAGCCTAAAGGAAGAGACACTACTGCACGACGATGACAGACCAGCCAACTATTGCCAAACAACATGGTCAATCACTAATAATGCCTGTTTCGATGTAGCATAGAACTCATCAGGACCGACTGTCCTGTCAAGACGCTTGTACAAGCAACCCATAACATATCAACAGAAAGCTGCCACGTATTCAACACCCCAAGGACGGTAACTTGGGACAACTTTGAGTTCGGGCCTTTACTTGCGTAGTATTCACGAATAACTAGATAGCCACCCACATGAATAGTCAGCTCCCCGTAGTTAACTAGTCACTTGAACACATACACATTTACATACACACATCAACGACACGCATGCATGTGCTCCAAATAGGTTTTGGGCTGTGATGTTGGTCTGATTGATGGCAGAAGCTTTCTGTGTCATGTGGCATGAGGTGGGACTTGACCTAGGCGAGCAACTTTGATTGTTGGAAGGTCCGTCCCTATCCCAACTAGCCGTCAGGTCGGTCTAGAACTCGGAGAAGCCTCAACCGTATGACGTCCCAAATTGCAGGTGGCATGGGCAAGTTGTATTGCCGCCCATTGTGATGAGGGTGGTGAGACGGTTGGGCTAATCTGAACTAGGCTAAACCCAAGTAGTTGGTTGTATGAGCTACAGACAGACTGTATGCTCAAAACACAACAGTTCCGAATCCCAGGCTACTCAAGTCAACCTTAGCCAATATCAAGGATACCTACTATACTACACTACATGATCCTCCTCTTGTAGTAATAAGTTTCCGTCACTTGTTGTAGTCAATTGGTGCTAACTAGTTGACCATACTAAATAACTTGTCTCGAATCTCAAGGCTCTGGATTGGGATGCAAGGCTATTTGTCCCTCAATTACTGGCCCGTGTATGGAAACAAAACAAGGCGTGTACATATTTTCTTCCATGAGGCAAAATGAATAATATGTACTACTCCGGCCATACGCACATAGCCACTTTACCAGTCTGACGGTGTATGAAGTGCAATCCAGGGGGCAGGGAGGACAAGGAGCTTGTATTGAACCATGTATGTACACACACAAGTAGCAAGTACAGGAGCCGCTTCTGTGTTATGCCTGCATAGATTGTTGGCAGAGATATTGAGATGGGCGTGAAAACAGTCAGAGACAAGCCAGAAGCAATAAATGACAGCCGCAGCTAGTCAATACAGGCATGCAACTAGGGGTCTAGGCGCGAGTTAGGCCTTGAGGCCCAGACTCATGAAATAGTTATGACAAGCGGATCGGATACATCGTACGAGAACCCCAGTGAGATAGGAGCAAGCCATCATGCAAATCTGAGTATATGTGCGTCATGAATGAGAGGGTGACAGCATTTTCTATTGCATTTGGGTGTACATATGTGGGACATGCAGTCTATCTATCTGGTATGTCTAGACACTGTATGATGGCAATTCTTCTGGGACTACTTGGCGCATGAGTTGTAGGCATAAGGTCGACTGTGCATCTGGTTCTCGTGTAGGAGCCGAAAGGAACGTAAGGTGCGGCAGCATCATTGGCCTTTGGGAAAAGAATCGAAGATCCTAAGTCCCAAAGGTCCTGACAGAAACTTTCCAAGAAGAAGTTAATCTAGTTACCAGAATGCCAGCAGCAACCGCGAGGGGGGGAGAAATGGGAGGGGGGGAAGAAGAGAAGAGAGGAGAAGAGAGAGAAAGACAGAGCGAGCGAGGGAGAGAGAGAAGGAAAACCAGGAAGAACCCCCTCACCTCCCTACGCCGGTCCTCTTCGCTTGCAGAACACAGGCATAGTATCAGCTTCCTCCCTGAGTTTATGGGATACAAGCATTAGTTTTCTCTCTCGACAAACAAGCCAAGCACCTAGCACCAAGCACGGGTACCAGAACTACGGCAGACAAGGCCCCCGTCCTAGAGTCTGGTAAGAAGACGTTGGAAGAAGAAGGACCAAGTTGAATTGTCCTGTCTGGCATGCGGCACTTGATTCAAGTCGGGGGCTAAATGGAGATTCTAGTGCACCTAGTTGGTTAGTCAAGCTATACATGTGCCAACTATACATAACTAGACATGGGCCAACTATGGCCTCTGGTCTGACAACTTCTTACTAGTTACTAGTTAGTTTTGTATGTATGGATGTAGTTGTGCCAAAAACTCTTGTGTGTTTGGGGACTGCCAACCCCGGTCGGCATCTCCATCTCTCCTCATCTCTCGCTCGCGCGGGCCTCAAAGCCATGACATGGGTTGGAGTGCCTTGTTCCGGCCCTGATCTCTCTGGCCGCCAAACCCACCCCGTCTTTGTTAGAGGCTGAGCCTAGGCCAGGACATGGCCACAGCGTCATGGAGGTCAAGTGGAGATCATAGGAGATGCAGCGCAGTGGTATTGTCGAGGGAGTGTACATATATGGACACATCCTTGATGAAAAGTCCCGGTTCTGCTCTGTTATGCGCCTGTCCCGCCACCACTGGAAGCAGAAGCAGAAGCTGAAGTTGAAGCTGAAGCAGCCGTCTCGCAGGTACCCATCTGTATCTACCACCTACATCTGTACGCACAGTTTGTTTTCTTCTCGACAGTCAAGCTCGATCCAAGCAGCACATGACGTCGTACGGAGGTTTCTCAAATACCTTTCGACCCACACAGCCATCCAGCACTCAGCCATTTCAAGATCACCATCACATGGGCTGAAAGGGCTGAGCTAGCGCCAGTAACTCACTATAGCCAACTGCTACATACATAAATTCTCGAGCTTGAGTTTGAGCTTGTGCTAAGCTTGCTGCGACTCTACCTCGTACCTGCGGATGATGAGGGGTCAGCTTGTGTCTTGGACGTGTCTCTGGGCTTTGGTTGGCTAAGTTGTGGGTGTCTGGTCTCATGTAGGGATTCAGCCAGAGGAAACGGGCAGTAAGCGCAATGAGTAACTATGTATGTAGTTAGTTAACAACTAATATGTACATAGTTACATAGTTTGGCATGTTGAGTTGTCCATGGCCTGTATTGATACTTTCAAGCCAAGACCCAGACAAGCCAAGCGCCAGCAGCGGAACAGGGGGAGGAAAATCACAAGGTGACAAGGCGAACCCCAATGAACAAATGTGTTACAGTGCCAAGCGGAACGGGTTGGGAGCGAAGAAACACAGGGAATAGGAAAAAAAATAAAAAGCCCGCAGAGTGTGCAAGCAAGCGAAATCCAACATGTGGGAAGTCAAAGGAAGAACAGCCAAAGGAGCAAAAAGAAAAAAATAAACAGTGCGTCTATAATGGCCTGAGGACAAGGGCCCCCTACCCATTGATGGCGGAAATACAAGTACAGAATGCCACCGCTTTAGGCCTAGCATGTTTTCTTCACTTGCATAATAGGACATATAAAAGCTCGCTTAGACGAACACAGAGAAAAAGAAGCCTTGTCATGTATCAGAGGGAAGATGTATGTAACCGGCCAACGAATGTGCATGGTTATGTACATTCTTGTAGAGACACTGGCAGGCCAAGACCCGTGGAAGCAGAAGCAACAGAGGAAGAACAAATAAGAATGCGGTGTGTTTCTTCTGGCTGCATGTCTAGTAGAAGAGACACCACGAGAAGGAGAAAAAAAAGAACTCGACAGTAGAGACATTGCGGACGAAACAAGGGACGAAGAAAAAAACAATCCAGTCTCAGTGAGACGCAGATCGTGCGGTCCCAGAGACCCCTCCCCCTACTAGAATATATGCATATGTAGTGGGCATGCTGCAACGGAAGCGGGCTGCCCATCAGATGTACTACACCAGAGTAACATTGAAAAGAAAAAAACATATCTCAGCAGCGTTATAACATATCGAGAGACCCAGACCCTGACAATGGCACCATTATTTTGCCGTGTATATAGGCTAGCCTGTAGCAGATGTAGTTTGTGAGTCTAGTGTTAGTTATCACTCGACAGGCAGTTGTTGGTTGGTTCAGGAAGGAGCGACTCGACTCGAGGGGTCCTGCTGTTTTGAACTCAACAGAACGGAGGGGAGAAAAAAAGAGAAATTGCCCAGATGCTAAGCTGAAAATATAAAACAAAATGGGGCTAGAAGCGATGTTGTTTCGATGGCACAAGGGAAGACACATGCATGTTTTGTTTATTTGATGCTCTCAATAAAAGGACCATTGAGAAAGATGAAATCTAGGAAAAATGACAGGCAGACAGGCCTTTTCTAGGCATAGGCATCTGGAAGTAGGCAGGCGGGTAGCTGCCTGGACCAACACAGACAGAACAGAATTGCATAGCTAGAAGAGATAGATACTCGATATATGCAAAAACTCCACAGCAGAGCAGAAATCAAAAATTACGGAATTGAAGAGCAAGATGCAGTGAAGTGACAACTTCATCAGCATAAAACATATGCAGCAGTTAGAGTATAAGAATAAACATGGAGTTGGAGAGGATGTGAAGCAAGACTTGCCAGCCACCAAGAAATGAAGCGTGAAAAATAACCCGAGAAAACCACCCAAAAAACGAGACTTTATATGAAGTTGAACGCCGAACCAGCAGACCAAGCGGAAAGAATAATGAAGAAAAGAAACAAGGAAGAGGAAAAAAAAAAGATGAAAAAGAGCCAGGAGAAGAGAATCATAAGTCGTACAGGGCATAAAACAGGCCTCTCTGCTTCATCTCTTGCAGATGGCACTGCTGCGGCGGGCTTTGGGCTTTGGCGTCTTGCACTCGACGCAGTCAGCGTGCTTGTTGTTGCGGCGGTAGAGGCACTTTGCGCAGCGCCACCAGTCGCGGCGGGCGTCGACGGGCTCGGTGCCGGCGGCGGCAGCGGCAGCGGCAGCAGGCACGGCGCCCTGCTTGACGACCTCGTCCTTGTGGTAGTCGCGGTAGTGATCGCGCAGGTGGTCGCGGCGGTGGAATGGCGCGTCGTGCTTGGCGCGGTTGCAGCGGGGATAGTCGCAGTAGAAGCTCTTGCGGTCCGACACCGGGAGGTGCACGTGGCGCATGTGGCGCTCGAGATCGGCTTTGCGCTTGAAGATGCGGCGCTTGCACCCGTGGATGTTGCAGCAGAAGCCGGTCAGCGAGGAGCCAATGGCGCTGGAGGCGGTGGCAGCCATGGTGGTGGGAGAGAGCGATGAGGGCGGGAAGACGGAGGTTGACGAGGAGACCGGGAAGTCAGAGGGTCTGTTGAAGCGAGAGTCATGGGTCAGCAACTGGAGCGACAGGTGAAGCTTGGACTTGGTGGGGGTCAACTTACACTCGTGGCGGCGGGGTGCGCGCGCAAGCATCCATGGAGTCGTGTTGGGGGATGAAGCCCACATATGAGTCTGGAGCCTCGATGGGAAGGGTCGGGTGAGTGTGGTGGAGAGAAAAGCCGTCGTTCCAAGCCAGGTCGGCCATGGGGTCCATTTCGAGCTGCATGTGCATGTAGCAGGAGTTCAAGAAGGCGGCATTGGGAGCCACGCACGAGCCAGGCAAATACATGGAGTCAGTCATGTCGACCGGCGCCGGGTTGACCATGGCACTGTTGGCCAGGCCGGGCTCGGGCCAGGAGTGGTGGCTAGCGCTCATGTCGGGCGACGACATGAGGAAGCCGTGGTTTGATGGTGAGCTGGGGCTGGAGCTGGTGTAAGAGCTGGAGCTGTAGGAGCCAGCGGTGCTGCCGGTCGCCCATGGGCTCGGGGCTGACAGATGGTGGGTGTCCATGTCCCATTGGTAGTCGGCGGCGGACGGAGCCATGTTGGCGATGGCAGTGGGAGGCATGAAGGCAGGCCCCTGGGAGTAAATGGGGACGGAGGCTGTCATGGTGGGAGAGCACAACGGAAGTGGGTTTTTGGTTGTGTGTATGTGTGTATATGAATGTGTGACAGTATGCTAGAGGAGAATGGTCCAGAGTGGAATGTCGTCGATAAGATGTGTGAGTCTGACTGGAACAAGAACAAGACAAAACATTCAGGTATCTGGGTTGAGGTTGGACGGTATACGGCATGAGTAGTGCAAAAGATGGAGGATGTGATCGAACTTATATATATGTCTTGTGTGTGTATGCACTTGGTGTGATGGAGTATGGACATGAAGACAAGAAAGTAGGTAGCGGCTGTCTAGGACGTGGGACTGGGGGGCAGGGGTATGGATATCCAATCCAACCCATGAAGCGCAGGATCACAAAGCGAATCACTCAGTCACTCATTCACACACTCTCTCATTCAGTCAGTCGGTCCCAGTTGCGCACCAAGTGCTGGAAAGTCATCGACTGGGCTGCGTCGATATCGACATGGCCGTCTGCTTGTTTTCTTCCGCATGTGAGGGCCAACTTCGGTATGAGTATTCTACTCTTCTACTGCACCAAAGAAAGGCACCTAAGCCACCCCTTCGCCCACCCCTCCCCACTGACCAAGGATGAAGACGGGCACATTCACATTACTCTTATTTGGAAGGGCTCAACACATCGCCCCCCCCCCCTGCTCACCGGTTCCAAAACCCATGTAGAGATGTACATAACTCACTTGCTGGGTGAGCAAAACATCAGAGAAGAAACAAGCGAGCCCCACTTGGTGAGTAACGACAAGTGAAATACGGAGTATTACCCTATATTTTCTGGTCTTTTTTGTTCCTTTTTTTCTCTTAATTAGTTTCCTTTTTTCTCCCAAGCTTGGCACAACCCAGCCAGGTGGATAGTCTGTGATTGCATAAAAGACAAACTCGGTTGTTCGTCCTGCCTCACCCACGCCCACACCCAACATCGGCGGCCACTTGCTTTCTCCGTCTAACCCTAGAACCGCCAGTCTTCTCCAAGGGGTGGAAGAAAAACTCTAGGGGTTAGACACGATACAAGCAGGGAGAGAGAAGGGGGGGGGGGGGGGGGGTGGTACTGGATGCTCTCGTGGTGTGTGTCGTCCTCGTTGTCTCTCATACCGAGACAGTGTTCGACAAGCTGCTGCTGGCACAAGCAAGTCGCTGTTATCTGAGCCTGGGAACGTGCAGCCGGTAAGAAGAAAACCAGTCCAAGGCAACAAAACAAGACTAAAAGACTCAAGTCCATGTGATGGGTTCACCACCCAGAGGCCACAGGCCACAGGCCACAGACAAGAGACAAACACACTGTGTTTTGTCTCTGGCTCTAGTGTCTCTCCCTGTCGTTTTTATTTTGTGTTCGCCTCTAAACAAGGCTTCGCCCCCGATGCATATGCCGGGCTAGACTGGGTTCCTCATGGCAAGGGGAGAGAGATGTTTGTCTCGTCACAGCATGTAACTCACTACGTGAACATACACGTTCGTAGATATACAGACAGACTCCCACGCCACAGGCACAGACACCTGAGAACTGATGGAGGAGAAGGGGAGGGGCGTGTGCTTGTTGAGTGTTCTTGTGTGCATTGCATCGTCCCAGAATCACTTGACCCTTTATTTCTCTTGTTCCCGTGGACATCCGCGTTGTGTGGTCCGGGATTCCTAAGAATCTGGATATCCGGGACACAAAAAGTAAATCTGCCTAGTGGCTCATTCATCCAGAGACGAGCGGAGGCGATTGGGACTTGAGTGAAAGCCTTGGCTCGTGCTCGCTCCCCCGCGCTCTGTAAAAGTTTCAGTAGAGACAGGACGCACAGCCCAGCCAACCGCCTATGCACGTTGTCGCCAGAACATGGAACATGGAACATGGGGCCTGTGCTGCGCTGAAGCTGAAGCTTTGGCCTCTGTAACAGCGGGACATTTACAAAAGATTGTGTGGGTGACACTTATTGTCCATCTCGGCGGTGCTCTCAGCCAAGGCTCTCTTTGGCTCCAGAGCCCAGAGCTGACCGATACTTATCAAGCTACCAAGCTAGTACTACTACTCTAGACACCCTGCTCTATTTTTGCTTCCACGATATCACGGCGTGTCATCCGTCGTCATATACGAACACAGGAAACCTCCATCTCGATTCACAGTAAACCCCCCCTCCCCTCTTAAGCTCGCCGGTCAGCCAAGCCAAGCAGAGCCTTCCCGCTGTCTTGGACTCCTTCTCCGCAGCTTACTCAGTCGCCTCGAGAAACAAAAAAATTAAGCTTCCTTCGTGCCTTAGACTGCAAGCCTATTCTTAGAAAACCCAAAGACACAACACAGTTTGGAGAAGGGAGGCAGGCCCAGCTCGGCTCCAAGTCATCTTTTCCTTCTTTGGGTTGGTTCTGGTTGGGGGAGTCCTTTGCAGGCTGAGATGGCGTCCGCTTGTAACTATGCATAACCAACAACAGTTACATAGTTACATGGTGACAGCCTTTGTCGTAGCACTGGGAGTCTGTCGAAGACTATCGGCATAATTGTCCTAAGTCTCTACTGCCCCGCCCACTCTGTGATGTGATCCTGCTCGTCTTCCTTGTCTTCGTCTTCCTTCATAGGCCTGCCTCCTGGTCTGTCTGTCTGGTCTGGACATCACTAATCAAGATCTGCAGGCCCTCAACATAGGAAGACCCATGTTTCCAGGGATCCAGAATCCCTCTCTTATTTATGTCGTTTTGGGCAATGATTTTTGCGACCCCGGAAGTATTCCGTCAGTCCGTGCGTGCGTGAATCCAACCAAGATTGACGGCACGTTGGCTTTCTCTGGGCCTGTGGCCCTGTGGCCCTGTGGCCCCAATGTCTAGCCAAGGCTGACTAGCTGTCTTACTGATGGCCTGTCTGTCTGTCTGCCACTAACTACTGACAAAGCCGCTCGGAGGAGTGGCGGGGCGGACATCTGGAAGCTGGAAGCTGGAAGGAATAAGCTTCCAAGTGTCAAGATATCTTCAATTATTGCAGAACAGAACAGCATAGCACAGCCCTCTCCGCCCTACCCTGCTCTACTCACACTTTGTGTCCAGTGGGTGGGTGCGCTCAGTTTCCGTCCTCTCTCCACACGAAAAACAAGCAATTCTCCGTTCTTCCTAGCCCCCTGCCCTCTGATAGACACATCTGCTGGATCCCCTGTCGCTCTCCTGGCCGTGGCTCGTTCCCTCGTTTTTAAGATTAAAAAATGACGACACTGAAGCAAGGGCATGCTTCACTTCAAACTGCTCCTTCGTACAGCATACCGGCGTCCTTGACTGGAGCCCCGCCTCAAGCCGGCGGCTTAGCCTCACATTATCACCTCCTCCCCTCCTCCCCCCATTCTCCTTGTCTGCCTCTATATGACGTGGTACAGCAGCACATTGTGGTCTCGGGTCGCTGCGGCTTAGAATACCTGGGAGCTACCCGTACCCATGCATCCTAAACCCGCACAGAATGCCGTCTTTGTCCCCCGAGACCACACTTTCTCACGACCGGCCAATGCGTTGTAGCCTCAAATAGACAACCGGCCAATATCTTATCTGCCTGGCATATTGGATCGACGTAGCCCTAACGTGCTATCTACCATCCTCCAGAAGCCAGCTTGTGGCACCATGTGCCTGGCGCAAGGCCTGCCGCTGGAGTGATCCCGCTTCACTTGAGCCAGCCACGGACTTACTTTGGCTGGCTTCCAGTCTGCCCTGCCTGTTTGCTTTTTTATTTACATCTCCTCCGGATAGCCTACTTGCAGCTGTGGCACCACATGCACCAAGCTAGTTTTCTGGTGTTATCGAATCCCAGGACCGCCTCCTTCTGCCTATCCTTCTCCTCTTCCTCCTCTTCCTCCTCCTCCTCCTCGTCCTCGTCCTCGTCCTCCTCCTCACTTCCACGCTCTCATGTAACCAGCGCCCCTTCTGACTTGGCTCAAAAATGCACGGTCGCAGTTCCTGCATTTCATTCCGTCTTCTGACTGGCCCAGGTCATCCACATCAGGCCAAAAATGAAGCTTGCAGCCCGTCCCATCCCATCCCATCCAGAGACCAGCGCCAGGTCCAAAGATAGCACTCTGTGCTGACTCTGCTGTTGTCTCTGTCTATTTTTTTTTCGATGCCACTCAAGGCAGACCGGTCACGGGGCAGCTGACTAGACACATTGGCATGCTGCACTTGTGTATATTCATGTATGTACATACATATGTACACATGTGATGTCCCGTCCAGGGCCTGCACAGTATTACCACCCAGCGATGCTTCTATTACTACCCAAGCCACAGCAGAGATAGCACGCACATACGGCGCAGACCAAAGAAACTGAGGTCACTTGTCGCTGATTTACCCGCCCCTGGTCAATCCACACACAATGTGCACAAGTCGAAATCTGCCTTGGAAAATCGATTTTCCCCTCCATCACTTGGTGATGTTTCCTGCTGCGCCGGCTGCCGGCTCGCCTCAGACAAAATCGATGCGAGTGTTTTTAATTCTCGGGGGGTTTTTCTCTCGTGCTTAGATGTTCTTGGGTTGCTTCAACAGCATTGGACTGGCACGAAAGAAGGGAGGGCTAGCGAGAAACCCTGTCCCCCCTCCTCTCTCGTCTGCGCGCCCATCTATTCATGCTTCACCGATCCGAGCCAGTCCACTGGAGACATGACTTACAGACTTATAAGGTCACGTACATACATACATATGTACACATGTACTTGGACATGCAGTGTCTTCGCCACTAAATAGAAAGATTACTGCGTCTAGTAATTATGCATGTAGCCAAGTCTTTTGGGTGCCAGAAGAAAAAGCAAGAAAAAATGGCCACAGTTAATGGAAGAGAGTAAAGACTGCAGGACGACTTCTTGTCACACATTTGGCCATGATATCATCGATGCCCGTACTTTTTTTGCTAGTTGGCTCACTAACTAGCTGCCACATTTTGTTTTTAGATTTGGTGCCGTGTTGCACATGCTTGTACGCTTAGTCACACAAACACTTGGTGATGGAGGAATCTCTATCACAATGTGTGCAACAGTCACCGGATGGATGGCCAGTCCGGCCAGTACCAGTCAGCCCTACAAGTACCCAAGTACACCCTCTCACACAGCTGGCAGAATAATGTAGCCGAGCAGAGTCTCTCCCAGTTACAGTATAGCCAGACCGCCTTTGTCCTCATGGCCTCATACAATCAGGAGGGGGTGACCCGAAAGAAAAGGGGAAAAAAAGAAGGAAAAAGTGAAAATAAACTCTACACATTCACCTACTTGTAGAGTTGCTCTGCATCTGTGTCTCCCAGACTTCGAGGCTTAGCTAGCCTGCTTACTGACCCGTCTCCGAGCCCAAGTTGGTTGTGCTTGCTGCGCTGCACCTTGACTAAATATAGCAATAGTCTCATTCTTACCTACTCGCCGGTCTCAGCATCATATTCTTCAGTCTCACTCTCAGGCCGAGTCTATGCACAAGGCAATATGAACAAGCAGGTCTCTTGTATGTATGTATATATGTATGTATGTATGCCAAGAACCGCCGAACAAGTTGTTATCCCGGCTTGAAGACAATCTGCTGACTGGTGCAATCTTATTTCCGTTTCGTCAACACTCTGTGAGATCACAACTAATGGAGCATAGCCATGGCCATGGTCTATTTCCCAAGGGCACGCCGTGTGTGTATGTATGCATGCATAGCTAGTTATACACAGTTACATACATACATGTGCACCCAATAGGCGCGTGGAGGCATTTGGATCTGTTTCCTCCAGTGTAACAGGCCCCATCTTCTCTCCATGTAACTCTCGACCACGACCTGAGCCCATAATCTCTTCTGCACAGTGACATGGTGGCCACTTCCCGGCGCCTGAATGCCAGCTTTTTTCTCTACAGCCAAAGCGCAGTCCCCTTTGTCCAGCATTTCAGCTCACAGGAGGACACAGTAGGAAGAGACACTGAGAAGAGGGTAAATAACCTTCATCCTTGACGCCGTCATCTCTCAGCGAGCAATCAATGCCTCCCAGGAGCAATAGTCAAGACACTGCGGACTGTCTTTCTCCTCCCCCTTCCCCCTCTTCCCTCCTCTGAAATAAAGTAAAAAAAAGTACACGCTCCGATGTGACACGGCACATCTACACGCCCCGTTGCACAGCCAACGCATTCACCCTCTCCCGCACCTTCATCAGGGCGGTGTTGTCCTGTTGGCTGAGCTTAGAACGGAGGTCATACAAGGCCTTGAGGGTCACAGCACGGTCGACCTCTTGTTCCTGCGTATAGTGCCGATGCGCAAGGGAGCAGAGGGCTGTTAGCAGATGAGGCCATAGTCTAGGGTCAAAACACGGTCAAGAATATACAGAGCCAGGGACGGAGAAATGAAACTCTGGAGTCACTTACTGTACCGGGCGCTGGACTTGGTGTGGGCTGGCCTCTGTGAACCGGTGATTCGGCCGACATGTTGGCGTTGACCAGCGCTGAAGCCGCAGAAGGGTTCTGCATAACGGATGAGCGTTAGCCTCTACTCAATGCATGGTAGATTTGGGAATAGCCATACTGTAGCCTTCAGCGAACTCAAATCGGCGACCATCTGAGCAAGCAACATTTTGGCTCGTTTTGCTTGGTGAGCTGGATGAATGATTGAGATCTTGGATTCATGAAGTTGGAGTGCTATTGACCTTGATAGCTGTCATTCGCTGCCTGCCAAGCTTCAAACACCTGTCAACAGCTGCTGATGTCAGCCCCACAAACAAACCCTAGACCCTATCCAAAGATTGTCCTCAACCTATAGCTCGGCACAAACGAGCTAAGCTCCGATTGTGCTCGGCTCCCGCACAATGCCTTATTCGTATGACTAGTTTACTACCTCTAGAACCACGGAACTGCATGATCCGAATATCATCAGCAATATAATACACAAGCCAATTGTTGGAAATTTGTTTCTAAAAACAGAACACTCTGGTTCCACCCACCGACCTATTATCGTGGAATTCCTGGTGACACTTTAAGCGGGTCTCCTGCTTGCTTGTGTACACATCAAGCGCCCAAGGACTCACCTCCCGCGTCGATTCTCCTATTCCCTCGCTTTGGATTATCCGCCCGCTATCAATCTTCTCCAAAACAAGCCACATATTCTCTCTATTATCTCCCCCCTTTCTGTCACCATGTTCGCTCTCCGCAGAGGCTTTGTATCAGCTGCAAGATCGTTCCAAGCGCCAAGCAAGGTTGTCTGTGTTGGCCGGAACTATGCGTAAGCTCTCTTCCCCCCCCCCACCCCTATTGTCCGTTCTCCTATCCGACTACAACAGGCTATGATCGTCCCGCTCTTTCACACAAACATGCATTGACACTCTCTGCAGAGACCACATCTCCGAGCTTAGTAGTGCTCGCCCCAAGCAACCCTTCTTCTTTCTGAAGCCCCCCTCATCCGTGCTGCTACCGGGAGCTGGCCCTGTGGTTCGTCCGCGCGGCGTCGACCTCCACTATGAAGTCGAGCTCGCTCTAGTCATTGGCAAGACCCTGAAGAACATGGAGCCGAGTGAGGAGGCTGCCGCGCTGGCTGCCATTGAATGTGAGTTCCAGTGAACTGATAGCCCGACGGTTTGAGAGAAGCACTGTGCCTACTGACACTCGCCACCTAGCCTACCTCCTGACCATTGACCTGACAGCTCGCAACGTCCAGGGCGAAGCCAAGAAGAAGGGTCTTCCGTGGGACATTGCCAAGGGCTTTGATACCTTCCTGCCCGTCAGCCAGACCATTGCAAAGTCTGCCATTCCTGACCCGCACAACGTCGAACTGTTCCTGGAGGTCAACGGCGAGACCAAGCAAGCTGCCAATACCAATCTGATGCTGTTCCAGATCCCCCGCCTGCTCAGCGATATTTCGAAAGTCATGACTCTTACTCCCGGCGACATTGTGCTGACTGGCACTCCTGCTGGCGTGGGCCCTGTCGCTCACGGTGACGTCATGCGCTGCGGAATCAAGGTCGCTGGCCAGGAGATTGAGGAGGGCAAGATTGAGGTCAAGGTGGAGGACTCGACCTCGAGCTATGTGTACGCGGAAACTTGAGACAGCCTCAAGATGACAGGATTGGGATGTTATCATGTATACACATACATACATGGCATGCTGATGGTGAGAAATGGTAGGAAGCTCTACTACACATCGAGTTAATTACAACATGATCAATTCGTTTACTACAACTACATTGTTCTACAACTAAAACGCACCAGCTAGAACCGCTCTTACTCTAGACTCCTAGTTTAGTTCCTCCGTTCCCCTTAGTCCTGTTTTTCCAGATTCGGATCCAGAATTGAGCCCGGCTTTGGCGCCCAGTCCGCCACCACGCCGCATTGCTTGCAGGTCCTCGCCTCCATGTCAGCCTTGAACTTTTCGACGCCCGCCTTGACCTGGGTGCCAAGATCCTCGCAGTAAAAGGCCTCCTCGTGCACAATGGCGCGGCAGCCAGGCGCGGCGCAATACCAGCGCATGCGGTCGAGCATGCCGGCGGGCCGGCGCTGCTCCAACACGACGCCGACGGTATTGGCAAAGCGCACCGGGTTGTGCGGCGTGTTGGCCGGCAGCAGAAACATGTCGCCCTCGCGGATGATGATGTCGCGGAAGACGCTGCCGTCCTCAATCACCTTGAGCATCATGGCGCCCTTGTGCTGGTAAAAGTACTCGGGAGTGCCGTTGATGTGGTAGTCGGTGCGTGCATTGGGGCCGCCGACAATCTGCGCCGGGCGGTTTGGTTGGCGTCAGCCAAAGTATTGGGCAAGGGTGTCTCGGCTAGCGAAAGGGGCTCGAGCTGCAGAGCAAGAGTGAAGCTTACCATGACAGTGAAATCCTCATTGTAGACGCAGTAGTTGTTGACGGGCGGCTGCAGCAGATGCGAGTTCTGTTCCAACCTGCAGACGATAAGGGTTTGAGGGTTTGAGTCATGGGAACCGGCAATCAAAGCAACAGAGAGAAGGGGTGGGAATGTGCTCACCACTTGGGCAGATTAATCGGTGCCGAGAGAACCATGTTTTTTTTAGTTTGTTTTAATGAGCGGGTGAGTTGAAAAACCTGCGAGAAACAGTTTGCTAGTGTTGTTTAAGGCAAAAAAGAAAGAAAAAAGGAGGAAAGGTTGAGGTCTTGGGCGCAAGCTCAAGCTCAAGGCTATCTGATGATGTTGGAATCCAGATGTAGAGCAAAGCTTGAAGCGGGGTGGGAGGGGGCGTGGGGCCAGGAATGCGATATGTCTGTTTGCTTAGAGGCCGATAGGCCTGCTATAGTGAGCCTGGGCGCTGCAAGTTGGACGGCGATGCCGGGGTGGGCGCTGTGTTACAGGGCATTGCAGGTGCTACAGCAGCAGCCAGTGGGTGGGTTTTAGTGGATGTGTGTGCTGTGCTACAGCGACGGCTCATTGAGATGAGATGAGATTGGACGGGATGGTTACGGCGCATTTCTCCGGTGATGGGAGAAAAAATCAAGTCAGCGACGAGCATCTATGCGCGAGTTTGAGCACAATCGCAGCGTTCTCCAAAAGAAAACAAAAACAAAAAGACACGATATCTTTGGTGGTCTGATGGACGACTGTTTGCTATTCAAAAGGCGACCCAAGCTCACCGGCTTTACGAGTCTCCCTTTTTTCCTCTTGTTTCTGAATCAGTCTAACCCTAGGGAATAAGGGCCTGAGCGAGCTATACACTTTCAGCCCTCTCTTATTTAGTGCTTGATATGTAACAAGAGGCATTTCTTTCTCTCTTTCGTCTGTTTCCCCGTCGTCTTACTGTCTAGCTCGATTATCTCTGTTTACTCGCTCGAAATCCACAATACACCCGCCTGAATCCACTTTTCCGGCCGACATCCGACTTTGATTCCTGATCCCCGATCCCCGATCCCACCTGCAACCGTCGTTCTCACGCTCACCGTCACAATGGATCACTCCCACATGGACCACTCCGGCATGGGCCACGGCGACATGGGCCACGGCGACATGGGCCACGGCGACATGCCCATGTGCAACATGAACGTATGCGCGCCCCGGCTCGACCCCCGTACCAATCGCGTGCTAACAACCACCCCTTTCCCCCGGCGCAGATGCTCTTTACCTGGGACACCAACAACCTCTGCATCGTTTTCCGCCAGTGGCACATCACGTCGCCCATGAGCCTGGCCTTTTCGCTCTTTGCTATTGTCGCCATTGCCGCTGGCTACGAGGCCCTCCGGTCGGCTCTGCGCAGCTACGAAGCCGCTGTGGCGAAGAGAATCGAGACGGCTCCGAGTATGTTTCTTTTTTTTTTTTTTGATTCTTGCTACTGTGGCTTCTCCCCCTCTTTCCTAGTGATCTCATGCTAACACCAGTCTCTGTAACCAGGACAAACCCAGGAACAAGTCGCCAAGCGCGCCCATCTGATCAAGGCCGTGCTATACGGCGTGCAGTCTTTCTACGCCTTCATGCTGATGTTGGTCTTCATGACGTACAACGGCTGGGTCATGCTGGCTGTCTCGGTTGGCGCCTTTGTTGGATATCTCATGTTTGCTGAGAGTGCGCCCTTGGCCAACGAGGGCGTGTGCCACTAGACTGCGCACATATAGACGCGTAGAGAGTTCCTGAGAGAGCTACGCAAGCATTCACACGGTTGGATGGACATGTATGCCTGGAGATAGAGGATAGTTACGGTATACTCATTCACAGCGCGTTGGCTTGGACTCTGAAGTTGTAGAATGCTTGTAATTGGGGTTTACTGGCCGCAATAAGTCGACTCAGTAGCTAGTTCTGTTTACCATTAGCCTGTATTGTGTATACAATACCCACCCAATCTGCCATTATGTTCCCTTTTCATTCCTTTCACATCTTGGCCTCCTGTCCGCCTCCTGAACTTCTCCAGTCTCGGAGCAGATGTGTGCTTCCTGATAGCCCCGGCTGTACTGTCGCCGTTCCCACATGCTGCTGCTTCCGATCGTAGAATCTGCCCATCCCCGCCGCCTCTATCGCTAGCGCCTCGTCGCCTAAGTGGTCCGCCGCCTCCAAGTCACAGTGTGGCTGCTCGGCATACGCCACGCGCGCCGCCTCCACGAGGATCTTGGCCGTAAAGCCCCAAACTCTGTATCTGCCACGGTGCTCCTCCAGCACCTCTGGCCGGCGGACCGTCTCGCGCCACTTTTGCATTGACGGCACGGGCATAGGCGCCGGCTTTGTCACGCGCTGGTTGTTGATGGGCACGTAAAAGTTGTGGATGCGCCACGGCTCGCCGGTCGCGTGCTCTGCCCAGCCGCCCTCGTACCACGGGCCGGGCGGCAGCCGCGCGCCGAGCGGTAGTGCAGGCGACGGCGCCTCGTCGCTGGGCGAGAGGAAGTTGTGAAAGGGCCCCGAGAACACGGCGGCTACTTCGCCGGCTGATGGCGTTGGCCGCAGCGCGTCGGCGACGGCGGCTTGTGAGGCGGTGGAGAGACTGCGGGCGACTGCCGCCGTGCTGCTGCTTGCTGGCGGCGGCGGGCAGCGGTCTAGGAGAGCAACGCAGGGGCGCACGACGACGTCGGTCCGTGCGAGCGAATGGGGGAGGTGGCAAAGAAATTCAATGTTGTAGCCCTTTGGTAACAGGTTGTTTGTCTCGGGCAGGCCGATTTCTTCCCAGGCTTCGCGGCGGGCGATTTCATCTGTGTCTAGGGTTAACAACCCGCGCTTCTTGTCTGGCAATGCGAGCCTCTTGTTCTTGGCTTCACTGCCGCGGGGCTGGCGGATAACAACTTACATGGACTTTCAGATGTGGTGTCGGCCTTGCCACCGGGGAAGGCAGCGTGGCCGCCAAAGTTGCGCATGCCTGATGCGCGCATCGTGAGTACGACGCGAAGGTCGCCCATGCGGTCCGGGTACAACAAAATGAGCACGGCAGCACGGCGGCTGGCAGGCAGCTGGTTCCATAGTGGGAACGCGGGGGGGTTGTATTGGCGTAGACGCGCAACGGCCGCCTTATAGACAAGTATTAGCGGGGGGAACTTGGCCAGTGAAGTGGATGTCTAGGTCCTCATGAACAAAGACAGCAGAGGAGGAACTCACCAATGATTTTCTGCTGAGCGGTGCCATGCTTTCAAGATCCCAATATTCAGAAGACTGTAAATACTCTGGCGCAATGTGTGTGGTTGAAGGGTGTTGCAGGACTGGTTGGTGGTCTTCGTCTGTGGCTTTATGTGCCTTCTTCAACTCGTCAGGGCGGCCGGGACCCGTGGTAGATAAACATTTTCCGTCGTCACTAGGGGGCCCGCTTGCCAGCGCCAAGATCTCGCCCGAGCCCTGATGTTTAGGAGTCGCCGCGAATGCAGCCAGAGATGCTTCCACTTGTGCCTCTGGTGCAGCGACTCGTGCGGCTTCAGGCGGTGGTGCTGCAGTGGTCTGACCCATGGCGTTGTCGATCAAGGCGGTGAGCACTTCAAACAACGCAGACATGTAACGTCAAGGAGGAGAAAGGACGCGCGCAAAAAAAAAACACACAACCAGATCCTAGAGCTACAGCGGCACAGCAAGATCGACCGACCCAAATGGCGAGGCGAAGCGAAGGCGTAGATAGCCAAAAAAGAAACCAACGACCAGGGGGGAGAGCGGGGGGGCCAGCCGCGACCAATCGTAGAGGAATGTTTATCGGTGGGAGCCAAAAAGAAAACAAAACAGGCCACACGCAAGCGCACCGGAAATGCTTAAAGATGCGACCGAAAAAGAAACATGCGATGAAACGCTGCGCCTGGGATTTCTCTTTCTTTGCTGCCCGCCCGCCCTACTGCTTTGTCTCCCTCCAAATAGACAGATAGTTAGATAGCGGATTCCCAGTACCTTTTGCCAGATTCGTCCTAGTCTTGGCTTCTAGACTGGGACTGCAGGGCTGTCGTTCGTCCGAGTGGAGCTCGGCAGGCTCGGCGGACTCGGAGGAAGCAAGGAAGGAGCGATCGGGCCCGAGTCTTGCTCCTTTGTTGCTCGCCAGAGGTAACTGCGCGTTTTTCAAGCCAATGGGCGCGGCTAACCGAAACCGCTCAGCGGCAGCTTCTCTTTCCTTATTTTCACTACGCGTATAAATATTTTCGTGTTGGCCGACCGAGCCGACGCAGAGCAGCTGCGAGAATTTGGGTTGCTTCCACCGAGGCGCGTGATCGCAACTGCGTCATTTGTCTTCACCGACTTGACCGACTCCAAGTGGGCATTTGTGCTTACATAAAACAAACCAACTACCGCATACGGACTTGTAGATATTGCTTCAGTACAAGTCCTTCCAAAGAATGTGACAAAGATAACAAAGGCACCCCCTGAAACAGCTTCGATACAATGCAAAATGGTGCAAGCAAAATAAAGTTTGGCATTCTTAAGTGACAACTTGGAAAAACAGAACAATCCAGCCCCAATGAAAGCCATGATCCTTGGATCATGCCCCGGCTCATAATGGTCCGCCAGCTACCACTCTCATGATAATCATAGTCATAAATATCGTTACGGCGTCTCCAATCGTGATGTCCCCAACTTGACAAATGCTCTCTCCGTCTTCTGTAGCCCTAGCTCTTGACGTGTCCGTGCTTTTCTGATCCCGCTCTTCACCAGGTCGGCGGGGTTGCATGCGGGCTTGCGCTCGTCTCATGTAGCACGCGAATGTGCCTCTTGATGTTCTGCTTCCGCCGCTCCTCCTTTTGCTTCTTGCTCATGAAGCCCGAGGGTAAGCGCATGTGCGTGAGCATGCCAAGCATTTGCTCGTTTGTCCTGTGCAAGAAGCTGTTCTTATCGTCTCCAAATGCTGCTGCAGCAGGCCCAGCACTAGGTCCAGCTTCAGTCTCAGAGTGCTGATCGCTGACGCTCTTGTCTGTTTTGCTACTATCCCTGCTTTTACGCTTATCACCTTTGCCTCCACGCGGCTTAGCCTGCGTCTGCTTGTCCTGGACGCCGTCGCGCTCCGTCGCCGACAGGCGGTTTGTCGACTGGCCGGAGCCAATTATGGTGCTAGTTGGGGAGCTGTTGCGGAGAGACTTGCGCTTGGGGCCAAACAGTCGGGAAATAGCTCGTGAGCGGCTCACATGTGACCTGATATCCTGCAACCCATTGTCCTCCTCTTCAGAGTCAGTGTCCGTATCAAAGTAGCTGACCTGTGGCTCGGTGACAGTCATGGGTCTTTGCGTGGGGGTGCTGATGGGCGTCCATGGGCGAAGAATGCATTGATACACCGGGTGTGGTGGTGCGGGGGCAGCCAAGGATGACAGCGAAGCTGAGACGAGTGATTTGGCAGCACATGTACTGGGTCCAGCTACAGGGATGGTTACAGCACACGCCTGCAGACTTGACGGGACAGATGCAGAGTTTGAGTGCGGTCGCACAGGCTGTGGGATGACTACACGAGGGGGCTCAACCGGTTGGCTGAGATGCTTGGGTCGCGGCGCGCTGCGGTGTGGTATAAACGCAGTCAAAGGAGAAACGCCCAAATCAGACTGGGAGGTAGCAAGAAGGCTGTTTCGGGAAGTGAAGGGTGCAGAACATGTGCTCGTTGCAACTGAGAAGCGAGCTTCGGGGTCAGATGAAGAAAAAAAGGACGATGGAGTAGAAAAGACAGATGAGACAGTGCTCGTTGCTGATACTTTGCGTACAGGCAACGGCGGTTGGCCAGCAGAGCGCGGGACTGAAGGAGCACTCGAGGTCACATCTTTGTAGATTTTGACAGGGTTAGTACTGAAGATAGGAACGCCCGAGGTTGGCGCCCATGGACTTGAGAAGCCGGATCCCATGCCGTTCAGTGAGTCTGGAATGTGTTGCGATGTCATGCCTGAGCCGGCTAAACTCTGAAGCGGCTGTGCAGGAACAGATGAGGTGGTAGATAAAGGCTGTACAGTGAAGTTTTCAGAGCAAAAGCTGAAGACGGGACTGGGCGGCTCGATGTTCGTTATATGAGCTGGCGTCAAAGTGGGAGAAGGAGGAAATACACGAGTGAATGACTGGGCGGGAGTGTGATAGTTGCTCTCAGGCTCCACAGGTTGGATCGAAGTCTCACTGTGAATGTTGTCACGTTGACAGGAGGGGTCACGTTCAGTAGGACACTCCGTATGTAGAGTGTGGTGACTAGAAAGTTGTGCCTGTGTCTCGGTTTGTCTGGTAGTAGTTGTTTGCGAGGTGACAGCTCCAGAGGTTGGTTGTGCCGACGGAATAGGATGAAAAGGAAGGGATAAAGGAGACAAAGAGGTATAAGTGAGTAAAGAGGTGGAAATAAGAGAGGTACTGACTGGCTTTTCTGGTGCTTCCGTCGCCTTCTCTCCGTCGGGAACCAGCCTTGTTTCAAGCTGCTTGTCCAGCTGGTGGCTGATGGCGTCTTTTGCCTTTTGCGCTGTTTCTTCTAGACTTGGACCTTTATCCAGCCCACTTCCATCGTCCGCCGAGCATACAGGCAGAGAAGGGGACAGCATAGAGGAGTCAGAAGGCGGAGGCACCCAAGAACAAAGAAATGACTGGTGCGACGACGGCCGCAGAGAAGTCTGTGTTGCAGAAGCTGTTGCGCTAGCGCGAGGGAGGCTGCAGCCCCCTTTTAGCAAAGGTCCTGCAGGCAACCGGGCCTCAACACCGACAATAGAATCAACGCCAGTTCCAGCAGCGCCGTGCTCAGCCCCCGGGAAATCCCGGTGTGAAGACAAGGACCTTGGTGACAGTGGTGATACTGGCACAGAGAGCAGGCACTTGGTCTCATTGTTGCGAAATACAAGACCGCGCGGTCGTGGCAAAGTCTTACGTAGGTACCTGCCAGGGCTGGGAGGCAGAGATGGTGGTGCTAGGGGTAAGTCTGATGCGGAGAGAGGCCGGCCTGGGGCTACATCATGTACGTTATCGGTGTTGGTATCCATGGGCTCAGGGCGGGCATATTGGCAGCTGTCCTGCTGTTTGCTGTTCAGCGACAAAGGGCTCACATTGACATAGCACTCATACGGCCAGAGCCCATCAGACGATGCCTGCAGCTGAAGTGCGCCATCGTCCTGGATGTGTGTCGCTTCTAAGCCCATTTGGCTCTGGCGGAGAATGGCTGGACGAGCCTGTGTTACCGAAGTTGAGTCTTGTACAACGCCAAAAGACAGGCAAGACCGAGGTGTGGAATATGCAGGAGAAACAGGGGAGCCAGCAGGGCCACCTGTAAATATAGGGGTGCCTTGGGTAGATACAGAGTGCAGTTCTGGACTTACAGCGGGGTAGACCGGGGCCTTGGGGCTCTGAGCGCTCCGAGTATTGGTGTCTATTTTGTGGCCGTCCAGCGCACTACCCGATGCCAAACACACCGACTGCCGATAGCCGTCAGGCAGATGACTGGCTTTACCGCTATTAGGTCTGGCGCGGGGATTATTGTGTAGTAGAGTTGTCGTTCTGAGCCGAGTAACATTGACATTGCTCGAATGACATAGAGAGCTGTCGTGTGTGGGCTGTTCGACACCAGCATAGGTGTACAAAGGTGAAGATGAAGGTGAGGATGTGGTAGTCGCAGAGGTGGACAAAGTGGAATTTGGCGTGAGAGGCTGGCCATAGGGATCGGACAGCATCCCGTGGGAAGACTGGAGAAGCGGTAGTGTCTTGGCGCAAGAATCGGTCCGTGAGCCGCGCGCTGGTAAGGCGGCAGGAGATGTTGTGTCCATATTAGCAGAGCAGAGAGCTTCTTTCAAAGGCTATGGGAGGAGGCGATGAGATCCTGAGAAATTAAGCAAATACAGTAGAGTACGGTCAAGAGTCATTATAGACGAAACAAGAAATGAAAAGAGCCAAAAAGAGCTTCTTCAAGGGCAGAATCGGGGAATAGATCGGCTTCAAATAGGCCGGTAGTCACAAAAGCCCGACCCGCGCGGTGCCTTTTCTTCTCTAATGATCTCAAGACTAGGGAAACTGGAAATATACGAGCACCGTCGTAAACCTGTCATCACACGTGTAAGAGTCACTGACGTGGTGGCTTAGCTTTTGGTTCTATGCCAAGTACTCCATGATAGCCGAAAAGTTGCGTACTTCACATTCACACCGGACAACTTCAAGGTCAACAAATGTCTGCACCAGCGACGGGACAAAGGCTAGAACAGGACCTGGCCAGCCAGATCTGGTGGATTCTTGTTCCGTAGGAGCGGCTTATGGACAGGCTTAAAAAGTCTTTCTTTGTTTCCCGACGGCAGTTTATTATATTCCACGCCAGCTCCATCAGATCCTCCTTTGAGGTCTTTCTTTGAGACAATGCCGCGTCCTCATCTCATTCTATCTGTCTGCATATAGCAGTGAATGCTTTCTTACTGGCTCAAAATACGCAGCATCATCATGTGCCTCGCTTAGCTACGAATCTCTACATACATCTCAAAGAAGAATAACCGAGCCTTTGAAATTAAGCACATGTACAGCGCCGGGGGCGATATCTGCCTGCCTGCTGTGACTTCAGGGCAACACTTTAGACGTCAAAGAAGATCAGGTGGCGGAGGCGAAAGGGAATAAAGCTGGCTGCACAGAAGCATCAAGGAAACAAAGAACAGGCCGTGCTCAAAGGTAGGGCTGGCAGTCTTTGTCGTAGCGTGTTTCTGGGCGCGGGCTCTCATTGGCCAAAGCAGCGAGAAACAAGCGAAGGCTGAGATGGATGGGAGAAAAGATGCCTGTTTGGCTCTGGCTCTGGTTTGTTTTCTCTTTTTTTTGGATTGTATACCAGTCGTCTCTGGCAACGAGAGGCGAAGTTGGTAATGACAGGCGGAAGACAAGGCCTGGAATCAAGAGCACACAAGGCGGGAGAAACTCTACGCTGCGGCCCGAGTAACACCCAGAGGCCAAGCGCCGGAGCCAAGGAATCAAACTTTTGACGCCCGGATAAGAAGTGGGACGAGTGGTTCCGGCTCTGTTGAGCTCAGTCATGGTGGGCTGGCTGTCTTGAACGTTGTCTCGCCAGCATCATTCTAACTCGGTCTGACAAGCATGTACATACTCTATCAACTCGGTAAGTACTCGGTCAGCCCGACTGGGACTGCAGACTGAAGCGCGACAGACTGTGGAAGAGAAAGTAAATCCTTCATGGTAAATGCAAATAAATCACTCGGCTTCTAGTTCTATGGCAAGCGCCTCTAGCTATCATCGTCACGCTTGATGGGGAGCTCGTAAGCGCCCAGGTCGGGCGCATTCAGCGTCCTAATCCACTCCGTCTCGACACGCACAAAAATCCATGCAAACCGCCGCACCACTTCCGCCAGCTGCAGCGCGTAAACAGAAACCTCGTAGTCACTGACATGGCTCAGATGCGGACTAAGCTTGACTGACCACGTCAGCCGTAACACCAGGTCTAATCCAATGACTGCATAGTATACTCCGACCGGCTGGAAGAATCGCCGCGCGCGGAGTCCCCACGGATACTCCTTAGACACTCGCCGGTTGTCATCCAGCAGTGTCAGGTCCCAATCCTTGGTCACGTCCCACCAAAATGAATACAGCGAGTTGAACAGCGCCGCCATGGCCCATAGCTTGTAGTGCCAGTAGCTCGGCTCTGCCTTTTGCAGCGTACTAAACAGAATCACCGGGAACGCGCTGGCGTACTTGGCCGCATTGGCCAGGTGCTGACCGCCCCAGCCCGTCGCCTCGCGCCGCGGCCCATTGCGCACCCGCATGTACTCAATCAGGCACTGGCGGAGGCGGATACAGCTGGGCAGCGCCAGCACAAAGGGCGCCACCCAGTCGCCGCCACACGCACGATTCGGCAGCGCCGTCGCCGACGGCCACGCGCTAAACATGCACCCGCACACCCACAGGTCGGTCAGCACCTTGGCATATGACGTTAGCACATCGGCCAGGAGGACGTCGCCAAACTTGCCATGCTGTGGCTGCGCCAGGCCGCCGACAGCAACGCGGCGCAGCATCTGGAGAAAGCGGCGACGGCCCGAGTTTGCGAGACCCGCGCCGCGCCGCACGGGAACCACGAACGCGGCGGCGAGGAGACCGAGATATGTCATGGCGATCCAGTCGGCGGTCAGCACGCGCTCCGGGTCGCCGCGCGAGACGGCCCAGAAGAGCATTAATGAAATCATCGACATGGCCGAGATGGCGGTGGCAAAACGGTATGTCGAGGCATGGTGCGGCGGATCAATCGACGACGAGCGGGCGGGGCGGGGCGGGTAGTTGATTAAGCGCGGGACGTCAATTTTAAGCAGGCTCAGGTAGTGTAGATTAGCACCCCAGGCCCAGGTGCCTTGAGCATGAGACGAACTCGTTAGAAACTTTATTCGCACATTAACGGCCAAAGGGGAGAAAGTCAAGGTGGCCTCGGGGGACTGGCAACAGACTTACCAAGCACAACGATCAGCCCAATCCGGTACGGCAGCGGAAGAATGATGTTGATGCGGCCAAAGGCCGCAGTCTCCAAAGCCACAGCCTCAGCTTCGATTTCTTGTACTATTTCGTCGTTCATGGTGCGTGAGCAGACGCGTTCGTGTTCCGCAGAGGGCAGACTGCGATGTAACGGGCTCCTGTAGCTCTCTCTCTCGCTCAGCAGCCCAGCGGGTTTATAGCGTGTGTCAGTAGGCCCCTCCCAATTGCCAGTTGTGATGGGGAAGATTAACGAGATCTCGGAAAGGGGCTGCGGCCGAACAGAGTGGATCTAGGACAGCGGAATCAATTGCTCAAAGCTTCATTTGCTCCTTGGGGCGCTCCAAGCTTCTGCCACGGATTGGAAGTGCTTGGGGTGGTTGAAAAACTGGCGCCACGTTGGAACTACGAGGTGTGGCGCAGCTGATAGGTGTGTGGCGCTGGGGTTGAACAAACAGGCCGAGGCTAGCTTGGAGCCAGGTTCACAAGCCAATATCTGTTGTCGCGGGATCTCAATTTGATTCTACATCTTTGATCACAAAAGACCGACGTCCCTTTCTCGCCATATACCCTTAAATTTAATCCACCTTGTCAATAAGAACACAAAATGGCTCCACAGACTCAAGGCCAAACCACCACGGAAATCTCGCCATCCCCACCAACATCCATCACGACCCTCCCACCACCCACCACCAGCACATCCGTTACCATCTCAGACCTGTCTCCATCCGCCTCTCAAGCCGAGCCTGATCGCATCTCAACACTCCTCTCCGCCGCCCGATCGAGAGCCTCTTCGCAGACCACGTCGCCATTCCCCTTCGCCGCCGCCCCAGACGTCATCCGCGCACACCAAAAAGACGCCTACTTCCAAGGCACACTCACCAACCAAATATCCAGTCTCCATCGCCTGCTGCTCGGCGCGCGATCCGCCCACAAACGGACCGCCGAGACGCAAACCGCCGCCTCGCTGCTCTACCTCTCGCTCACCACGCTCCTCGGCAACCGGACGCTCGGCGAGGAATACTGTGACGTTGTCTCGCTCCACGCGCCCACAGGCACGCTGCCCACCCTACGCCGCCGCGCCCTCTACATCGCATCGTCCGTCCTCCTCCCCTACGCCGTAACCAAGGCGCTCCCGTCCGTGCGTGCGCGCGCCCGCGCCCACATCGTCGCCAAGCTGGCGCGGCTTGCACCGCATTCGCGCGAAGCCCGCGCATGGCGCTACCTCGGCACCCACCTCCCGACGCTGCTCAGCGCCGCGCCCGCGCACGCCGTCGCGCTCGCCCTCTTCTACTTTAGCGGCGCATACTACGAGAACGCTAAGCGCGCGCTCGGCCTGCGCTACATCTTCACGCACAAGGTCAGCCAGACGCCCGACCGCGCCGGCTACGAGGTGCTTGGCGTGCTGCTCATTGTGCAACTTGCCGTGTCCGGATGGATACATGCGCGCCAGCTGCTAACGGGCCGCGGCGGCGATGCCGACGCCGAGGCTGCGCTGGACGCCGAGGTGCGCGCGGCCCAGGCGCGCAGCGGGCCTGGCTCCGTGACCCTCGGCTCCGCCAGCAGCGTGTCGCTGGCCAACGCGCCGGCGGACCTGACCGACATTCTCCTCGGCACAGCGCCCAGCCTCCCGCCATTGCCACAGAGCACCGCCCACGAAGCGACCAAGCCCGACCTCGCGACCATCACCAACACGCCGGTGCTCGATGCGCCGCACTACTCACTCGAAGACGCCTCGACCATGGCATACATTGCAGGCATGCAGCAGCGCAAATGTACACTTTGTCTAGAAGCTTTGCGCGATCCGGCCGCCACGCAGTGCGGCCATGTGTTCTGCTGGACCTGTATTGCAGACTGGGTCAAGGAGAAGCCCGAGTGCCCACTGTGCAGGCGTGCGGCGCTGGTACAACATGTTTTGCCGCTACGGACAATGTGAAGAGTTGGGGCCTGTTGGTTTGATCAGTCATTCTGGAAATCTTGGGATTGTGGCATGTATTAGCGAGCTTTTGGCGGCCATATACTACTCCATTATACAGTTCTGATGGCCCATTTCACATGTAACAACGATATCTCACAACATGTACACCCTTTCAACCTCTGTCGCACAGAAGATCCGGCGTAACCATGTCCCAATCCACACGCGTTTCTTCCCTCCTTTTTTAATAGTGCCCAGAATTCATCAAACGTGATAAATAATTTTGCCTCCCTCTTAGTCGCCCTTGCCATGATTTGTGGCGCTTTTGGTCCCTCTGCTTCACTACATCGGCGCCAAAAATCATTCACGAGCCACAGACATTCCTGGGCGGTTTGACCTTGGCATCCCCATTGGTTGCGCGGCTGACTGTGTTCATGGCTCTACAAAACGCAGTAGTTGGCACTACCGATGGTATCAAGCGCTTAGCTTCACTTTAATGTCAAATGTATGTATGTGTTTCGCAGCAAAGCCCATAACTTGTTCAATGTGTCTCAATTGGAAGTAATTAGTACTAGTCTATACCACACAGTGTATAGACGATCAAAACTCAGCACGAGTTCAATACCCATCGTTCCTTTCTGCACAAATCTGCCCTCAAGTAACAAATGAAAACACCCCGCAACCATGACCGATATCTAATATTCCTCCCCTTATCTTGTCCCAAGCCCGAGCCAGGTCAATAAAATCAAATATCAAAACAGGAGAGACTCAAATGGAAAGCAAAGAAGAAAGTAGGCGAAAAAAACAACGGGTTCAGACTCCGAATGCCTGCGCCTGGCTGAAGAAAGAGAAAATGTTAAAGGGATAGTCAAGACAGGAAAAAGAGAAACACAAAGAAGAAATAGCTGCCAAGTATGCGTAGATCCAAATAGAAAGTAAATTACAAGGGGAAAAATGCGGGGAAGAGCAGAAAAGAATATCAACGCCGCAATAAAGCAGAGCACTCAAGGTCGAATGAAGTGAAATCAAGTCCGGGGAAGAGGGGGAATAGAAAGAAAATGACGAAAGCCAGAAGAGAATCAAATCAAAAAAAGCGAGGATAGAAGTAAGGTATCGCAAAGAATTAGGCGTTAGGAGAGGAAAGAATGAAGATGGCCATAATCGTTGGACGTGGCCGTCGCGATGCATGTGCATATTGGTGTAATGCGTGTTGTGTTTGTTGCCAAAAGAAAATAGGAGAAGAAGTCATGAACCAAAACCGTTTGCAAAGGGTCAAGGTGAATATACTGCAAGCTGAAGTATGCATACAGCATATGCCAGCATCAAGACCAAAAGAGCACGGGGGTTGGTAAGTGAGAACCCCGATTTTAGATGATCTAACCGCTGGTTTGTGTCATGCTCCGTCCTATTATATATAGGCAATGATTTTTGGTGCTTTTGTTGGTCGTTTTATTTTTTTGGGTTTCGTTTCATGCGAAATCATTATGCGTGAAGTATCTTCAAGACGTATTGGGCGCAAGCCAGACGGGTTATTCAATATGTTTTGATACTTTTTACTCCTCGTCAGGAACAAACAGAACGATTTCTCCACGGTCGTTTCGTCGCAGCCGCAGCGATTTGAACAGTTCCTTGTCTTCCAAAGCCTTTTGAGGTTTGCCTTTGTCTTTGCTAATCTCGCGGTGATAACGCTTCAGAGCCTTGTTCATACTGTAGCCATGGTCGTTGTCGGTTTGCTCCAGAATACCCAGAAACGTTCTTGCGCAGCTGTTGTTGAACAGTACAATCTGTCCCTCATTGGCCACATTCTTGTCCGACTTCTTGTCATGCTCCTTGTTGTACTCAAGAAGTTTAGCCGCCGTCTTTTGATGATGGCGATGGCTAGTGGTCTTCTTTGTCGGCTCTTTAGCCTTAGACTTGCTCTTGGTCTTAGTCTTGGGGGAATGGGTCTTGGAGGACTTGGGTGACTCAGAAGCCTCTTTAGACTTGTGCTTGGGCTTGATAGTTCCCATCAAAGTATCAAAGATTCCAGGGTGCTGCTTAGACTTCTTGAGGGGACTAGAGGGAGAGTTTCCGCTAGTGTCTCCGCCAGAAAGTTCCGGCGAGGGAGGTAGGTTGCTGCGCATAAGGTGCTTCATATTGACACTGAGGCCAGTGTGTAGACCGGGAGTATTGGCAATGCTGGTGTCGATACTGTCGACATGCGGACGCTTGCGCTTCTTATCGGTCTTGCTGCCAGGTTCTCTATGCTTTGAACTCTTGTGCGGCTTGGGGGCGGGAGTTTCATAGCTCATGACGGGAGCCTCGGGAACAGGCGGAAGCCGGGGACCGGCTTCGGTCGCATCAGGAAGAACGATATCGGCAGGTTCCGGAAGAACGGTATCATTGTCGTCATCGTCTACATTGCGGAAACGGACGAGCTCGTTATCTCTACTGACGGTAGAGGCGGTCGGGGTAGCCTGACCAACAAAGTAGTCAAAAACGTTCACTTCTTTCTTCTCCTCGGTCACAGAAACAGAGCGAGGAACGGGGGCCACAGGGGTGTAATATGAAGATTCAACAGCCTGGTACTGGCGCAGATGCTCTGGAACAGGAGGGATCTGAACAGCAGCCATGTCGACGCTTTGAGGAGTAGCACGTGAAGGAGTAGCGATATCTTTGGAGTTGTTCAAGCGCTGCTTCTTGTTGTTGTTCTTGTAGAGAGAGCCCTGGTATTTCTGGGCTTCGCTCATGCAACTCTACAGTGAGAGAGAAAGGGCGGAGAATTAGTAAGGGTAAGGTCGGGTGGAGAGATGTGCGATAGAATAGTATGTTATGATAGTTGGGGTATACTACTAGCGACCAGCAGCTTGTAGTAATAATATCTGAGTGTTTTGTTTGTGATGGTGGGGTCTAACAAAACACAGAGGAACAGGGAATGGATGGTAAGGGGAAATATGCAGGTTCGAAGGATAACGGATGTGGAGGGGTTAAAAGATAACTCACGGTATGGGACCGATATTCAAAGCCGTTGAAAGTGGTCATGCAGTCAATGCAGGTAAAGTAGGCGCCCCGGCACTGGTTTCTGTGTGGGTCAAGCTTCTTCTTGGTCAAGATGTCGCCGCAGTTCTGTGGAGTCGAATCGCTCGGAGCTTTCGTGTTAGAGAGTTGAGACTTGAAACGGGGACGAATGCGAAATGAGGTTACAGCAGAATGCTAAGAAGTAAACGTTTTAAGAGTCAAGTGGAGACGTTGGATAGTATATTGGGAATATAAGCAGAAAGAGGCATGAAGAAGGGGGAAGAGGAGAATGGGGAGTAAAGGCAGAATCGAGGGGAGAGGTTGTGTTTTGTGGTCGAGGAGAAAGTTTAAAAAAGAAACGACGACGATAATATCGGTACAGAAGGGGGAAGGGTGGGATAGTATGTACTATCTGAGTCAAGCACAATGCCAATCCGCTAAAACAAGGACTGGTGGACAAGGTGAACAGGACAAGCTCAAGGAAGCGAGTATTGAAGAAGCAGGGGAGGAGCGAAAGAAAGGCAGAGGATGAGGCGTAGAAGGGCAAGGAGCGGGATCCCGTGCACGATATATAGCAAAGGATGAGGTAGTGATGCTGTGCAAGGTGAGAGGCATGTGGTCCGCAGCCGAAAGACAGTGTGGGAGTAGAACAAATCGAAGAGTGAGCGAAAGAGTGAGGGGAAATTGGTACGTATCTGCTGCCGCAATAGGATAGTGATGAAGAGACTCCGAGATGTGGATTTGGGAGAACAGGAGAGAAAGCGTGTGCGAGGGGTGTCTGTAGAGCATGCAGATCATACCCCCGGGGTTGCAAGAAAGGAACAAGAGCTTGGTTGGTACTTGGATTTAGGGCTTAGTTCTGGGGACTCGACACTTGTATAGACCCGTAACTACAAGTAGCGATAGCTGCGTGCGTGGCCGGCATTATCCCAAGTTTTTTTTGGACTTTGAAATAGACGAGGAATACGTGGTTTCCCAAGTCTTTCAACACATACAAAATCCGATGTCACCTACAAACAAGAATAACTTTCGTTGCTTGCAGATGCTAAACAATAGGGAGCTCGATAGAAGTGACCCAAAAAAAAAGGTCAGGAAGGCGTAGACTATTATCGCCAGGGGGAGATATTGACGGCAGGGGAAACTAGGGACAGGGACTGGTGAGGTGAGGGCAGGGCAGGATAGAGATGAGAAATGGATAGCCTGAGAGTCAGCCGATCAGCCAAACAAACTAGCAGCCCGGTCTTGCTCGGCAATGCCATGGCCAATGATACAGAGGCTATCACGACATCTCAAACTAAGATGAGATGTGAAAGCATGACATAGTGTATTGGTTCTAAAAGCCGGAGACAAAGAACGTACGAACACTTGGCGATCACAGCGGCCTTAGGCCAACCGAGCGATGGGGGTGGTGAAGAACCAGTCTGGTGTGTTTGGGGCACGTAAAGCAACCAGGGACGGCGACTCAATGCACATTATGCGACAGAGTCGGGTTTGCAGGGCAGTAATTGTTTGGTGTCGACGGGTGAACAGGTGAGGGTGTAGTCATCAAGGAGGGCGGGATAAGGCATGAATGATGAGACAGACCGGAGAGTAGGCCAGGACGGTAGCCGCCTGAGGCCTGGACTGAAAATACTGAAGTGGCCAGTAGTAACAGAACAAGCAACGGCAAGCGATGTCAAGATTCTGACGACTTCACACGTGTCGTGTTCTGGATGTGAGTGAACTTACCTCGCACGAAAAAGATACCATGGTGGCAACAAGGCTGAGTAAAGTTTTCAGCAACGATTAGAAGAGATTGAGAAAATGTGGTTGTATGGAAGGTTAGGTCAGGCCCTGACAGAATTTGGCGATTGGGCTCAAAGACGAAAAGCAAGTCTCAGAGTTGGGTGCACCAGCGGAGGCCGTTGAAGCCTAATAATGAACAAGGGTATGATATTCCAGGGAACGATTTAGCCCAGTCAGACAGCCAGAGCCTGTCACAGGAAGAGCAATGTCTGAGGCCAGGGTTGAGTGTGGGTTAGGAGTTTTCTCGTTGATGTCGGCTGAGGATGCCAAAATAATGGAAGATGAAAAGTGAGGCAGTGTTGGTTATCAGTGCCAATGTTTCCTTTTGCTCTGAGCGCCGGATTGTGGTTGAAAGAAACCAGAGCAGGCGAATAGTCCGAGTGTGAGTGAGGCCAAACGAAGAACGCCGACGCTGTAACCAAACAAAACGCGAACCGTGATGTGAAGTTCTTGTTTATCGCCTGCAACTCAAAGATGCCAGAGGGAAGCGAGCGCGCGAAAATAGAAGGACAGAGAAAGAAATCAGTCTTGGTGGGACTCGAAAATCAAAGCGACAAAAGATGAATGGTGATGATTGTGGTGATGGATTGATCGCCTTTTGCTTCCTTGCAGCTGAAGAATTCACAGAGGCGAAAAGAAAAGTAAAGTAAAGAAAAATATTTTAGCGGCCGAAGCACACAAGAGGAAAGAAAATTTTCATCACCACCTGCTCTGCCAGGAACCAAAGCAGAAGGCACGCGTTCTGATAGTGGGGTCAGCTCAGTCCGCCCCTGCTGTTTTAGGCGTGGGCGAGTTCTGCAGAGGGCGGCAATGAGACCCTGGTCACGGCGGCCTAGCAGTTGCGCCTGGAAGGGAAACTACCAGGCTAGTCAGGGGCACCCAGGCTGTCAGTTGAGTTCTGCTCCATACAAAAACTAGGCTAGGTGGTCCATCCTTCTTCAGTGGCAAACAGTCGCAGGGAGATTCAGTTCTAAGACTAGCCACAGGTGGTTGTAGTGCGGCATTGAGGCAGTTTACAGCGCCCTACAGCCTGTAAGCTTGCAGCCCGAGTCGCCGTCCACAGCCCAATGCCCAATGCTTAATGCCCAGCCAGCGCAAGTAGCCCAGTTTGTCTGTCATAACTAGCAATGTGCAACAATGATGACAATGGGCTGGCGTAGCCCCAGGATTCACACAACGTCATTGGAATTCAGTTAGGCAAAAACAGGCGGTGCACTAGTTAGCCGGTGTTTGTTTCAACGGCTCTAGTGAGCCTCGGGCTTGACTTGTAGTTAGGGTTCTGACGTGAGAAGACGCTCGCGAGCAGGCCCATGATAAATACCTGCTGTATGCACACAGCTACACAGTCTAACCATGCGCTCAACTATCCCAATTTAGGCGCTATATCAGGCGTGTTGTATTGCCTACGATACAGAGGTACAACCACAAGTCGTACATATGTATTTATCCCACGCCCGCATGCTGCTATACTTGGAGACAGACCAGCATGTCTCCTGCTGCATACACTTATCCTCGCATCTTGGATGCATGCACACACTCAAGAATCTGGCCCTCATGTCGAGACCTGCTCACCACGCGAACAATCCTCTGTTGGGACCGCCCGGAACCAACGGCCACTGGCTCTCCCGCTACCATCTTCCACGTCCTCCAGTCGCGACTTGTTCCCCCATACAACATCATAATCTCGTTAATGCACGCACATGTCCACACTGTCCAAGCTTTCTTCTCTGTGGTCTTTTTTTCCTAATGAACATGGGGGACACAGCCAGCAAGTGTATTTTGATGGGAGACAATGGTCCATGTGTGTGCAAGTGTGCCTGGCTATGATGCCAGGCTTCGTCTCGTTTCACCAACAACCTTGCAGCTTTCAGGGGAACTTGGAGCCAGAACTTCCTCCACATCCTTTGGAAACGGGCAGACAAAGCAAGAGAGAACAAAAGTCTTCATTTGCCAGGAAGCTGGCCGTCTGATTCGCGACAGCTCAAGATAGTGGCCATTATGTCCGTATTCTCAACTACTTCGTGATATCTCCCAGCAGTGTCCAACAAGGCGTCCCTGCGTACCCACGTCGTCCTTTTGTTAGTGATGAAGTGGCGGCCACTGCCATAACAGCCATATATTCGCTCTTCTATCACGTCACCAATCTTCATCCGCCTTAGCTCCCAGGCACTTTCGTACCCTCCCCAACGAAAGTAGTAGCCAGTCCAGTCTGTTTTAGGATACTAAGCTAGAAGTAAATCGCTTCTATACTCTACCCTCTGATCAAGAATGGATCCGTTCACCATCTAACTCAGTTTAGTTTGGATTAGGCTTTGGCTGGCTTACCAGCACACAAGTAGACCAAAGTGTCTCCTTAGTCCAAAGCCTAGTCTATGCCGGCGTTTTGGCGTCCTGCTGCCCCGCGCCAACGCTATCACCAATGTTTCCATGTAGAGCGAGGTGGGGGAGGAGGGGCTGAGAGGGGCTAGGCCACGATCTCAATACACATATGGTACTGGTGCATGCTCTCCGGTTTTTATGAGCATGTTGAGCTGTTGCTTTGTACTCTGTATGCACTTGTCCAGTTGAGTCAGCTAGAACCTGGCCTGGATCTCAGTCTGGCCTGTCTGGCATTACATCATGGGACTTGTAAAGGCCCAGGGCCCAGGGCTTGACATATCTTCATCTCCGCGCTCTCTCTTCCTGCAGGAAACCCATGCAAAGCCGAGATTATGAACGCCACAGACGCAACCTGATGATAGGGCACTCCTTATCTCCAAAAAGTGACAGGCCACATACATGGCATCTGTATACTGGCTGTTACATGACATCCAGATCCTCTTAGGCCGCGAATCATTCGATGGGTCATTTATCTCAGCAGCGCTCTCTCCTGCACGCTCAGACGGACTTCGACCAGACGCGCAAACGTGCAAAGATGCAGAAGAATTTTCTGTTGTTGCAATCATGGATCATGGAGCAAAGATCCTACCATGTACATACATGCAGTCACTTTAACACGGCCAGGTTGCATTCCCTCTATTCTTTTTCTGGCCTGCGATACCTGGTGGTATCTTCCTTGCACCTAGCTCTGGCCTGGCTTGTGTGCAACTCCAAGATGCCGGTTTCAGGCTCAGGGATGAGTGCCCTTATATCCTAGCTTTTGTTTCTGCCATGTGCTTGTTGACAAAGACTGCAAGTATGTGGTTAGCTACGCAGTTTTGATTACATAACTACCTACGTTTCTGCTGAACTCCAGGTTGTTGTAGAAGATCACATCACGACATGCGTTGCAGCATTTTGTACTCAACAAGACGGAATGGCAATGCAGTCACTCTTCTGCTGTTCTTTGGAAGTCTTGGAGAGAGAGAGCTTACCGGAATATATACTGCAGGCAAGGTATCCCCCGAACACAGACTCAGACTTTTCGGAACTGCCAGTCTCAGTGTAGAGATATGTCATGCAATTCATAGTACCTGCTGCACCTGCTCCGGACACTACATATCATTCTCTAAGCATGATATGTAGCTGTAAGTTAACAATACATGTAACTATGCATATGCCTTACCTATGTACTACAGCTAGTTACATCTATACACTTCTAACTACATGCACGCCCTGTAGTTTGGTACAGATTCGTCTATTTTCCGTCGTGCAGGTTTGTGATGCTATTGCATGACTGAGAAGAAATATGAAGCGAATGACATGCTTCAAACGCAAGTCATGTTTGGCTTTATATCATAGTTATCATTGCTTCAGGCCCGGAGTTCTGACAAGTAACTACAGATATTGTTACTTGTAGCTTGCAAGTGCGACTATGTAACCGTGATGCAGTCAACCACCATGTAGCGGTGGCTGCATATGTAATACAAGATCCACGATGTGTGCATGTAGGTACTGATTCGCATCATTAATGTGTATTACGCTGCCCCTCCATTACGAGAAATCTAGTTGGCAAGTATGATTCACCATCAAGAAGCATTATATGAATGCTTGGATATGAGTACTTCCCATCATAGCTAGCTACACTTTGTTTCCTCATACCGTAATTGGGGCTTTCCCAAAGCCATGGCTATCGTCTTCTTCCCCAGGCTAATAGTGTCTGCATATTACTAGAAGGTGGCTCTCAGTCCTACTCCGTCTTGTCTGTCCCTGATAAAGAGCGCAAGTTTACCGCCACTCTGGTATGTTGAGCTCACCTGAGACTTCATGGGAGATATATAATGTCCCTGTGCATACGGCACCTTTTGGTAGATATAGGACATCTATCATCTGTACGTGTTTGCAGATACATGTATGTTTGTTGGTTGTATGTCTCACTTCGCCCACTTTATAGAGAGTCTGGAACAGATGACTCAAGCTCACAATTCTCAATACATATCTAAAACAAAACCACCAAAGTCACACACGTGTCTTGTTCTCCGCATGGAAGTCAAAAAGATGGAAGGTCAAGTGCACGCATGTCCTGGTTTGTATGTTACTCCAGTATTCATGAGATATGGACAAGTTGCTATGTGTACAGACATTGTGGGATCACTCGTACATATGCAGCAGGTTACATTCCCTTTGTATCAATATATCATGGACACATGCATATGCACGGCGATATTCTACCATCGTACCATGTGTATATTTTACTGCACCAGGCAATTGTGCTCATGAATGACGATATCTCACGTCATGCGGAAGGTTCAGTTGGGAGCAGTGTATACTTCAACTACACTCCCTTGTTTGTATGCACTCAACATCTTCTCCCCACGCATGTCCTGCAGAGGTGATACAGGCCTTATTCAAGTTTCCATAGATGCAAGGGAACTTGTTTTTACTGCAGAGCCCTTCGTTGAAGACGTCTGGCCTCATATATAATGCACTGGCTGGATTTTCACCCTGCCCTTGAACATGCTGGAGACTCTGTAGTAGAGTTGGCAATCTGGCCACAGGCTGCAAATACCGTCAGAACTCTTAGAGAGGACACTGGGATTGAGAGCAAAGACAGATGCACACATAAAACATAGGAATGTGATGCGATAGTTACCTGGTCTGTACTCATGTGAACGTCTTACCATACACATGGCCAGCAGCTGTTCAATGTTATCTAATCAGAAGTCGTGCAGTCTCTCCTTTGTCTTTAATCAGCTGACATTTTCCCAGCAGGGAGTTGGTCTGTCGGGGAGAACGGGTGTTTTTCAGCCTTTCTATAAGTCCTTGATTGACACAAATATTAGCTTGTCAAAGAAATCAACGAGTGACTGGTTGTGAAAGAGACACTCATAAACATGCATGTTGCACGTTGAACTTGCTAACCCTAACATAGAGCAAGACGGGTTAGATGTTGGGAAGTGGGGGCTGTCAGCTGTCAGAACTTTGTCCGTGGCTGGACAGTTGGCTGGCGACTGTGCCGACGGGGCGCCAGAACCAGGAGCTTCTCCGAGATTGCTAGTTTGTTTGAAAACGGGAGGAGCTTGTCATGCTGCTGAGCTATTCCGGTGCCCCTCTTCTTTGAAACACATACAAGTGCGTGGATTTCAGGGTCTAGTTGGTGGTTTGTCGATAGAAGGGTTCCTTGGTTATTTGGTGTTTCTTGGGGACCGTGCACGACGGGGCCCTCGCACATGCATAGATGGTGGGTGGCTGCAGCATGTGGACGGTGCAGGAATATGGTATATGCACTGTGTCTTATGGAACCCCTGGCCGGGCCATGGTCAGACCCAGGACTAGAACCAATCAGACCAGCCAGGAGCGCTGGGTATGGCTTTTGGCTTGTAGATCACTTTTCCACAAGACCCTTTTCGACGACGTTAGTATGGGTTCATACCGCCAAGCGATCGGTTGCGAATCAGATTTACGTCAAGGCGCCTTGGGAGAAAGTATGTAAATAGACTTGGTGTAGGTAGCGTGAGCTGATGTATGGGACCAACTGAGGCTATCTGTGCTCTTTTCTTTTGCGCTGAACACGACGCACGAGACCGAGGCTTGCGTAGCATCGTGAGAAAAAAGTGTTTGCCAGAGGTTTCTCGGAGTGCCGGCAGAACAGACGCTAGCTGGCTGTATTGCCGATGCCTGCGTGGGTGTGCCTGTAGATGTGATAGCTGGCTGGCTGTCGTTTGATTGCGTTTCTTCCAGCTCAGGTCCAACGAGGATAGGACCGGCGTTTACCCGGAGATCCGCCGACCGCAACGTCGGCAAATTCCAAATTTAGACAACTTCAAACACAATCGACGCTCCCACTCTCCAGAAATCTTCTGTAAGACCACACCCCGCAAAGCCAAAGCTGCCACTTGACCTGCCCGACTTGCGAGATAGTTAGCACAATACAGCCTAATCCCAATCCCAATCCCAACTGTCGGAGCGCTTCAACTGTCGCCTGTTGTCACCATAGGTCACTAGAGCTGCACCTCTGCCCGCTAGTACTGCCTCGCTCCTCTGGCCTCCCCTGTCCGGACCACGACTCTCAGCACAACAAGAGACAGCCAGCGCAACAGAGACTCTCAGGCCCTTGTTCCAGCACGCACTTGGGGCGCCTCTCTTCTGCCCATCCTTTTTTGACTCTTGCGGCTTCTATTTTCTCGCCTTTCACTCTTCCTCCTTTCCCTCTTTCCTTTTCTCCCTTTGCTTCTTTCCCACCGCCATCGCCATGTCGTCGTCGTCTTCTACTGTTACCGACCAAACTGTGTCTCTTGCGCGGTCTGTTGCCAGTTACTTGCGGTTGCCGGCCTTGGCGTCTACGGTATGTCTGCGTGCTCTTTGAAGCCCCCTTAAGCCTGTCTTTGCCTTCTTTTCTTTTCGTTCTCTGTACCCTCCTTCCGCCTCTCTTGCTCGTGGTGTGTCCCTGGCCTCTGTCTCCTGTAGTGACAGTGACAGTCACCGTTGCAGTCGCAACAGTCGTAGTACAGAGTTTCCAGAGGCACCATCACCAAACCAATCCCAACTTCATCTTCGTCCGCTACACCGAGCTCTACTTCCACGCTGCCGGCCCGCTCTGCCGAGTTGTGCGATCGCCCCTTGCGCTAGGCACTTATGCTTCCCACCGGCAACAAAAGGGTATTGTCACCAGAATTCACACATCCTTTTTCTCCTTGACTTCGCCCGAACCAGCCGTTCGTGGTTCTCCAGAAATTGGCCGGCTCCGGTTGATAATCGGCATTCAATCAAGTGCCGCTGGTGTCCCACCTCACACCCCCACACATCTATCTGGAGAGACCCCCGTTTGCAGCTACTGACATCATCTATCAATTCTATAGGGCGTTGCCGCCGTCTTCACTGGCTTGCTCTACTTCAAGCAAAAGGCCTTCATATACCCCTCGCACATGCCGCCTAATGCCCGGACCGATGTACCGCGCCCATCCCAATTCGGCATCAAGGACTTTGAGGAACTTGTTATTCCCACCAATGATGGAGAGAAGCTTTCCGCCTTCTTCATTCGTGCTCCTAAGAATGCGCGTAACTCCCACTACACCGTGTTAATGTTCCATGGCAATGCCGGTAATATTGGCCACCGTCTGCCCATTGCCCGGATGTTGATCAACTACGTGGGGTGCAATGTCTTTATGCTTGAATACCGCGGCTACGGCCTTTCCACCGGCGAGGCTGACGAAGCTGGGCTCAATCTCGATGCGCAGACTGCTCTAGACTATCTGCGTCAACGACACGAGACTAGCAGTCACCACTTCATTATATATGGCCAGAGTCTCGGAGGCGCAGTCAGCGTGAAGCTTGCTGCACAGAACCAGCACAGGGGCGACATTGCCGGCATGATCTTGGAAAACACATTCTTGTCTATGCGCAAGCTCATTCCATCGGTTATTCCCATGGCAAAGTACATCAGTGTTTTGTGCCACCAAGTGTGGCCAAGTGACACACTGATTCCTAAAATCACCATCCCTATTTTGTTCCTGAGTGGTGAACAGGATGAAATTGTTCCGTAAGTGGATTCCAACTGTTTGGCGCACTGCTCTTAATCAGGACTCCTAAAGCAAAGAAAAATATACACTTACTAATATTTTCACTCCTTGATAGGCCGAACCACATGCGCAAGCTACACGAGCTGGCCAAGACTCCCAAGCGTGTGTGGAAGTCCTTCCCTGGTGGCGACCACAACTCAAGCGTCCTAGAAGAAGGATATTTCGAGTCCATCTCCACCTTTGTCAATGAGATCTCCGACGATCTCCCGATCCAGGGCACCGACGAGGAGGAAGACAAGAAGCGCTATAGCGATGAGTAGACCTCGTTGTCGTGGTCCTACGCCTTGTCATGACAAGAATCCATGCGGATTGACGGAATCTTCTTAGCCGAAAGCACCCGAAACATTGCCAACAGTAACACCACATGTCTATGACAATGAACTGTTCCCTTGCAATATTGACCCAGCCATACACACACAATCTACAAACTCGACGCCATCCCCTCGCTTTGTCTCTTGGCCTCCTAACCTCTCAAGAGGTTTTCATATACCCATCTACGCGTTCCAGACCACCCGATATGAAGAGCTAGAAACCAGACGAACGTCGTGCTCTCTGGTTTTCTTGAAGGCGTCGCATTTGAAACTCTCTTCATACTCAATATTTGTCTCCTTTTTCTTTTCTTCCTACTTTCGTTTTTTTTTTTCTGTATTTAACCGGCGGGACAATCAGATAAATTGGTTATTGAAATATACTGACCGATCATCAATTAGTTTGCGTCTTTTTTTTTTCTCACTCGGTCCTCTGTTTAGAAATCTGTTTGTTCATGCTGTTATATTGCGCATTGTGATACATGTAAGAGCCCACGGCTGAAATACGTAGGATGTTAACAGGAAATATGCTTCACTTCATCTCCTTTTAGTAGCTGATATCTGATATGTAAGAGAGAATGCGGCACATCACCAGTCGTCCATGGATGAAGAGTGATGAAGCTGTTCGTATGCACTGGGCTGAAGCCGGCGCAGAGGCTGCTGCTCCTGCTCAGACTCGGTGAAACTGCCGGCATTGACATTGGATTCCACAGCTTCTTCCGAATTGTGAGCACCTCCATTTTGTCCATCCCCACCACCATTTTTCTCTTCCTTGATGCCATCCTGATCTTGCATCTCCTGACGATCTGTCTCTGCATCTGTCGCAGCGGCCGGGGCACCATTGTTCTCAACCTCGTTATCCGGGTCTAGAAGAAGCATGCTCGCAAACCTATTGACAGGGAGGGCTTTCCGACGGAGAACAAAGGTTGCAGATTGTTGGCCTAGGCGACCGCGCGGCGCGGCGCTACTAGAACTACTACTTGCGCCAGAGTTTCTGTTGCTAGATGCGCCACTAGATGCGGCTGCAGCTATGGCTGCCATGCTCTGGCCTCCGCCAGTCTTGCTGCTGGAGGCCTTTTGCCGACCGCTCACCTGCTCCCATCCCCCCGGAGGCACGACTTTTTCCCACCGGGTGACGGACAGGTTCCCATCGGTTGTGCACATGCATACACACACGCTGGTGTCGTGGCGGGCCATGATGGACGATGCCACGCCCTTAGCCCGCTTGACCAGGTACTCAAGTGACGAGGGAGCCATGCCGGAGCGATGGCTGGCACAGAAGTAGGCAGTGTTGTCCTCGGTAAAGTACGGTTTGAAGATGAGGTCGGCATTGGTCACGAGAGCGTCTGAAAGAAGACTGGTGAGTTCGTCCAGAGTCATGCCAAAGGGGACGTTTTTCACGGCGACTGTGTTGAAAAACGAGGGCTTCAGGGGCCGAGCGGTCTTGTCAGTGTGGGAAGTGGCAGGCGCTTGGGTCTGTGCCGCGGCGATTGCAGTCCGTGTCTGCTCGGCCCGTGCTTTGCAGGCTTCTCCCAAAGTCATTGCTGGAAGAATAGGCGCCTGGCCGTCGCGCTTATATACCAGCACAGTCCGGTTAGGCTCCTGGTCTTGACTCTCAGACTTCAGGCCCAAATCGGCAGCAAGGAGATGAATAAATGTGCGACTAGCTTTGCCCATTGCTTTGAAGCGCAGACGAGTCTCCTTTGACATGACAAACTTCCGTATCTCGTTTTCTTGAAAGGCGCACCAGCCAGTTCGCTGCTCAAACATCTCCATAGTATCATCGCTATACGCGGGATTGGTTTTGGTCGTGGCAGACTTTTCAGGGTCAACGCCTAGCGCTTGTGCGATTGACTGGAGACGGAGAAGACGGGCACATTCATCGTCACATACCAAGGGCTCACGCTTGGGTGTAGAATCCAAGGTGTTAGCTAAACACCTGACCTCGCGCTTGCGCCGCCTGCAGGGGCAACTCAAAGAAATTCTTTCCTGGCAAGATCTCTCCTCTGGACAGTCTATTTATTGCTTGGTTAGATGGCGATGCAAACACGATAGTTTGGGAAGAAACATACCATCCGTTCCATGACACTTGCTTGCACATGGATGGCCGCAGATATTGCGTGATCCATTACAGATCTGATCACATTTTGGTTCCCCTTCAGTGGTACTCTCACATTCACCCTGGTGGCATGGTCTCGTGCAGAAATGCTTGCTATCAACAGGTCAGCTCTATTCCTCAACGAGTGATAGCATTTGAAGACATAACTTACCCACAGCCTAGTATTTTACCACAAGGCAGCCCACAAGTAGGGGTTCTTCCACCACATGGGACGTTCTGCATAACTTTCTTGCCGCACACACATCCCTTTTGCACCAAGTACGGACACATGATGCAGTCGGTATCATCTCCATGGCAAGGGTGAGCAACGTACGGGTGTCCGCAACTTGGTGTTCGATGGCAGGGCTGCTCGCATCGGATCCTATAGCCACAGGGGACTGGAGCAAGACGTGTTGTGAAGCCACAAGGACACACAATGTCGTCATCCGTGAACTCTCGACATGTATTACAAGGCCCCGAGTGACAGGTTTGGTTGCATTCGTGAATTCCACAGTTCTTCATTCTCCCACACATGCGGGTGCATATATGGGCAGCGTCAAAAAATTGGTTGTCAAGGCGAAGTCGATTTGTACCTCGGCTTGGGTTCAACCAGATAGGTTTGAGTGCAGTACAACATTGTAGTTGGCAGGTATGTCTGACACAGCTCATCCGGGCTTTGCAGACACGCTCGCAGACAATTTCGCCTTGTGATTCGAGGCAGGGAAGAGTATATGACTGGCGACCACAACGACACTTGACGTCGATCAAAACAGGGCATTCATCGCATGAACCCTCGTGGCAGTTCATTAAACAGCGATGGCCACAAGAAAGAGTCTTGCCGCACACATTACCACATGTAGCGATAGAATCTTCACAAGACGTACGGACAACACGAGTCAAACTCGGCAGTTTGGCTTTACCACAAGGGCAGGTCTTTACCACGTCGGGGGAGAGAGGGCAGTGAACGACGGGGCATTTTCCAAAGTGGCAAGTAGTCTTGCAGAAGTGAACATCGCAATCCAAAGACTTGTTGCATATCTCACCGCAGTCCCAAGCCCCGAAGAATTCATCTCCTTTGGCTACCTGTATGAGACCGGCAGAAGCAACCTGACCGCAGTTTGTATTGACACCCACTTTGGTTTGGGAGCCACAGACGATTTCCTTTTGAGCCTTGCCACAGAAACAAATAGCCGGTATCAACTTATCACAAGCCTTACATGTACCCTCCGCGTGACAGGTATCTTGGCACTTGTGCTCCCCGCAGTTGAGTAGATTTTCACAAATGTTGTCGCAATTGTAGCTTTCCGGGCGCGTTTCACCACAACGAAGCATTTTCCGCTCACGGCCACACTCGCACGTGAGGGTATATCCCATGTGAGGACAGGGGGGGCATTGCGCCGCATGGCAAATTTCCGTGCAACGGTGTTGGCAGTTTTTTCTCTCACGAAGACACTGTTCTCCACAAGAGTGAGGAGGCATGCCAGGAATTCGCTTTGGATTGTTAGTTTTTCCACACCAGCACAGGGGAAAGTCCACGTTGGTTTCCATCTGGGTGTTGCATGAAGCACACTTCCAGCCCTCATCTGCATGCATGGGATCATCCAATTTAACATCTTGCCATTCTTTGATGCAGCGAAAATGAAAAGCGGTGCGGCAAGCACTGCACTGTGACCAGATTGGTGTTTTTGAAGTGATAAAGTCAAGACAAATCACACACTGGTATATACCATTGCTGATATCTTGGTGCATTTGCTCAGTTCTGTTACTGGAAGTAGATGGAAGTGGAAGGGCACGTTTAGGCCTATGGATGTTAGTTAGGCTGTTCTCTTTATCTGAATTCTTAGGGTTCTCACTTTGGGCCTCGAGGCCGACCTTTCCGCTGTTTTGAGGATGATGGCGTTGCAGCAGTGGAATTGGTAGTAGGACCGCCCTTTGGTGCGGAACTAGGTTCGACAAAAGAGGTGGAACTAGCGCCAGGAACAAACTCAGAAGCTTGCGCATTAAAAGTTCTTGGCTCGGTGACTTGAGTTCTCTGGCTGGGTTGTTCCTGGGGTGGTCTTCTTGTAACTGGTTGTTGTACAGATTGTTGATCTTGGTTGTCATTCTGGTTCTCATTAGTCTGGCTGCCCCTCTGGCCACCCCGGCGCCTACGAGGCCGGCCATTCTGCCGGCCATTTGACTGATTGGTGGTACCCGGGAGAATGGAGGTTGCCGGCACCGAAATCTCGCCACCCCCATTTGAAGCTTGGCCAGCATCGGACTCGCCTTGAGGATTATCTGTGCCCGTGCCGGCACGAGAGCTGTTTGCATTCCTTGCACTGCCACCCTTCTTCCTCCGATATCTACCGGGGTTTTTGGGTCTAGACTGAGCCTGGTCAGCCATAATGTGAAAGCCAGGTTGGAGACTTTGTGGTAAGACGGTGACGTAAATCAGAGCACCAGGTTGTGTGGCGAGTGTTACACAGATGACACTCTACAAGCACCTGGAGAAAATCTGGGATCAGGTCTTGTAACCGAACGACAGCAGTAAAATTGAGGGAGAGAGTGGACTGATGGAGAGCGTCGGCGGGCCTTTGCCAGCGGTCGAATCCCAAGTGTTGCGTTGCTAGAGGAAGAAGAGTCATGCAAATTTGACGTCAGATGCTAAATTGGGGGGAAACAAATGCGCCGGATAGTTCAGCCGTCAACTTTGAGCAAAAAAAGGATGACACGTGAGCGGGGTAACCAGCTGGGTGTCAAGGAAGGCGCAAAAGGTTTTCCGTGGTTTGTATGAAGGCCTCGACGATATCGAGATGGAAAATATGTGTGAGCCGCAGAAAGCTCACACAAGCTGCAAAATCTACCCAAGATGAGCCGGAACTAACACTAGGCGGGTTAGTTTGGTGGTTGTCTCAATTGGGAAGTTTTATCGAAGGCTTCGTGTGGGTCGTCATGACAGCCCTAGTTGAGGCGAAAATATTCACACGTGACCATGAACAGATGGCTCTAACCCTCTATTACTTACAACCCTATGGTCCGCTGCCAAAGCGGAAAGGCTCAATAGAGATGGGTCCCTGCCTGAGAGCCCCTGGTGCTTAATCCAACGGCGACATTCGCTTCCATCGGCTTGACTTTCTTTCTTTGCCTTTTCTTTTTCTTGCCACATCCGTCTTTTTTAATTTTTGAATTCACCTGATACGCAGGGATTGATGTCCAAACGATAAGGAACCTCAATGCAGGCTGCAGGCTCGCTCCACATGCAGGGTGGCTGGCTGGCAGTTGTAGTGATGTCTCTGTTGCGATGAAGTCGTCTTTAGCTCAGCCCGTGCTGCAACGTTGACGGGGCGAATGAGACCCCAGGCTAGGCCAGCCCATTATGTCTACCACTTTGGGCACATTGAGAGATGTGACATGGGCTACGTGTAGGTCTTTGGCGCTGTCAGTCCACTTGGCTCTCTCAGGAGGAGCTCCTCTTAGAGGCGCTCCAGGAGATTTCTTGTTAGTCACGGGCTACACTTGGCTCAAGCTTCTTTGACTAGCCAGGGGCCAATAACTCGCCTGTCGGTCAGCAGGCATATACGAAAGAAGCCATGATCTCGAGCAAAGAGGCAAACAGAGGAGCCATGGCATGAGCTGAACCAACCGCCGTGCTAGTCGACAGGGCTAGTTCTTCGTATTGTGTGTATGTTACCCACACACATACATGAAGCCCACATGTCACTCTACCCCTACCCCTCCTCCCTGGCGACCTTGCTTTTTCCAGATGATGATTTGTTTTCTTCATTATGTGTCGCGCGTCTAGAGGGTCGGCCTCTGTTCCCCCTATCTCGCAAGAAGAGCACGAATTGGGAATATACACACCACAATGACGGCGGCGAATGCTACCGAGCCAAGAGGCCCCGTTCACCTTGCCTGGCTCTTCTATGTAGAGGGTAGGATATATCTGAACTAACGCCCCATGGGAGAAGGCCGTGATCCTGGACTACGTGTGGTGGCTAAACTCTTCTGTTGCTTTAATACGACGGCCTGTCCCATTCTAACCTGCACTATTTCCTTCTTCTTGATCTCACGCTTTGGTCATCACTCTCGCCAATCTCCCATTTTCTTTTTTTCTTGGCTGGCGTTGAAAACCGGAAAAGCGACTTTGTGCAGATACCTTCCTTGTTGAGAGCCTTCAGAGGAAATATCGTGCAAGATGACGAATCTGCATTCTGCAGCAGCTGCCGCTGCCCTGGCTGCAGCATACTGTGTCTCTGCTGCTGCAGTGATTCATGAAAGTCCCCTGGCCGCGCGTGGTCTGGGAGTGCCAGAGACTCTAGCCAACGGCTGGGAACTTGTGGGCTGCTATGTGTAAGAGGTCACCTTGACGCCACCGTCACAAGGACATCACCGGACCTGTCATGCTAACCTCTCTGCAGTGATGTTGGGCGCACCATCGACGCTGCGGTTACCTCTGATGCTGCAATGACCAACGCAATGTGTACCGAGTTCTGCTCCAGCAAGGGCATGCCTTATTCTGGTACTGAATACTTTTCCGAGTGCTGTAAGTAGCCGCCCTGTTCCTGGCCTCCCCCCTGCATTTTGTTTCTTCCCTTTTTCCAGGTCCCGTCAGTCAGTCACTTGGCGTGGCTGTAGCTGAAGTCTTCCTTTTCCATCCTTGACCTTTGTTGATGCACGACAGGGTTATCGTTATTGTTGTTGCGTTGTGATTGGATAGACTCGACAAGGGCCTCGTGACCACACAGAACAATTTAGATGGCTTCAGCTTACAGCAGGGCGTTGCTCGTGATGGGAAGCAGGCCAAGAGGCGGAATCACGGGGGTTTACAGCCACAACGCCTCCATGGAATCTTCTGATCACGAACCCGGGGCGCAGGTTCTACTTGCTCCACCGATCTTCTTCACCCTGTAGCCTGCTTGTTTTATCCCCTCTCTTCCCTCCAGCTAGACTTCCTCTTTTCTCTTCTCTCTAACTCGTCTAACATCTTTCTAGACTGTGGCTCTCGTTTGGCTACCGGCTCTGCTCTCGCTTCTGACGAGGACTCTTGCTCCACTGCTTGCTCTGGAGATTCAACCCAAAAGTGTGGTGGCCCATCTCGCCTTACTCTCTGGCACAACCCCACAATGCAAGTGCCGTCTCAACCTGCTAGTGTGATTGTGGCGGCGTCCTCTGCCGCTTGGTCCTGGCTTAACTGCCGCACCGAAGGAACCTCAGGACGGGCTTTGACCGGGGCCTCATTTGCTAGTGGCTCTAGCATGACTCTTGAGAGCTGTGCTGCTTTCTGCGACGGCTACAAATACTTTGGAACAGAGTATGGCTCTGAGTGCTACTGCGGAAACTCTTTTAGCACAGGCTCAACTGCCACCAATGCAGATGATTGCAGCATGACATGCTCTGGTAACCAGTACGAATACTGCGGTGCGGGGAACAGACTGTCCGTCTACACCTCTGACGAGTCCGAAGTGGATCCTTCAGGCTCATCGACTTCGGCCACGGCCACGGCTTCTGCTACGACCGCTACTACAGCCGTTGTAACTCCATCGTCTTCTACTTCTGTTGCTGCTACTGCCACTGGTCTTCCTTCTGGCTGGAATGATTATGGGTGCTGGGTTGACGGTGCCGCAGGCCGCATTTTGACCTACCAGGCCCCTGATGACGATGCCATGACCCTAGCATCCTGTGCTCAGACATGCGAGACCGCTGGGTATACCGTTGCTGGAGCCGAGTACTCGTACCAGTGCTTCTGCGGCAACGAAATCATCAATGGCGGTACTGAAGCTGCGTCTTCGTCTGAATGCAGCTCTACCTGCCGTGGAGACACTACCCAAAAGTGTGGTGGTCCCGACCGTATGAGCATCATGTCCAAGGGCAGTGCCCCCGTCGTCCGCGCTGCTCCTACCCCTCAGGTTTCTGGTCTAAGCGGCAGCTGGGTCTACTCGGGTTGTGTTGAGGATAACGTGAATAACGTGCGTACCTTTTCTTGGCAAATCATCATGCCCGAAATGACCCCTTCGGAGTGCGTAGACCAATGCGCCGAGTACGGATTCATGGCTGCTGGTCTCGAGTATGGTCGTGAATGCTACTGCGGTGATCCCGTCAACTTGCAAACCACCGGCGCCACGGTCCGTCCGGACTCCGAGTGCTCAATTTCCTGTGCTGGCAATAGCTCTGCGATTTGCGGTGGTCTGGCTCGCATGACAACTTACTTCTGGGACGAAGAAGCCGAACCTCTGTACCAGTGGGACATTCCATCCGAAGATGACGCAGCTAGCGGTGCTTATGAGTTCTTGATTGGTGGTGTGTGCATTCCCCTGATTACTGCTGAGACCATCACGGGCAAGGTTACTTTCTTAGAGAAGTCTGGCACTGGCCCTCCGAACTCCACTGGTGCCTATGAACTGGATCTATCTGCCATTGACAATTTCTCGCTTGCTTGGAAGACTATGCATGTGAAGACTGATGTCTTCTGCGCTGCCACGGTCACACTCCCCGACAAGGCTGGCCGTCAACTCAATATTGGTGGCTGGTCAGGCGACTCCACGTACGGTGTTCGGTTGTACACACCCGACGGATCTCCCGGCGTCCAAGGCCCCAATGACTGGGAGGAGAACGTTTCTGAGCTCAGTCTCCAGGATGGTCGTTGGTACCCCTCGGCCATGGTCATGACTAATGGCTCGGTTCTGGTTGTCGGCGGTGAGGAAGGTTCCAACGGTGCCCCTGTGCCTACACTCGAGATTCTTCCCTTCACAGGCACCCAGCCGCTATATATGGACTGGCTGGAGCGCACCGACCCTAACAACCTATACCCCTTCCTGTTCGTGCTCCCCTCAGGCGGCATCTTCGTAGCCTACTGGAATGAAGCCCGAATCCTCGACCCCAACACATTCGAGACTACCCGCACCCTGCCCAACATGCCCGGCTCCGTATCCGACCCGACTGGCGGCCGCACCTACCCCCTCGAAGGCACAGCCGTGCTTCTACCCCAGCGCGCGCCCTACACCGACCCACTGACAGTGCTAATGTGCGGCGGCTCGACCGAAGGCGCAGGCTACGCCATCGACAACTGCGTGTCGACGCAGCCCGACGACCCGGCCGCCACCTGGACCATTGAGCGCATGCCGTCGCGCCGCGTCATGCCCTGCATGGCCGCGCTACCCGATGGAACCTACCTGATCAACAACGGCGCGCATCAGGGCGTCGCCGGCTTCGGCCTCGCCACCAACCCCAACCTCAATGCCGTCCTGTACGACCCGCGCAAGCCCGTGCACCAGCGCATGACCATTGCTGCCAATACCACCGTCGCGCGCCTCTACCACTCCGAGTCCATCACCCTGCTCGACGGTCGCGTGCTCGTCTCTGGCTCCGACCCAGAGGACGGCGTTCACCCGCAGGAGTACCGTGTTGAAGTCTTTGTGCCGCCGTACCTCAAGAGCGGCAAGCCGCGCCCGGCCTTTTCGCTGCACACCACCGAACGCGACTGGACCTATGGCGAGTCGTACTCGTTCACGCTCGCTGCTGCGCCGCAGAATGGCGACATCGAGGTCTCGCTTCTCGGTTCCGTTGGCTCTACTCACGGTAACTCACTTGGTACCCGTACCTTGTTTCCAGCTGTCTCTTGCTCTGGACTGACGTGCACTGTCGAGGCTCCTCCGCGGGCTGAGATTGCTCCACCCGGCTGGTACCAGTTCTTCGTTCTGGACGGCGGCATTCCGGCCATCGGTGTGTACGTTCGTATTGGCGGTGACCCTGCTAGTCTGGGTAACTGGCCCCAGCACGAGGACTTCAATACTCCTGGCATCTAATTCTGATCTCGGTCTCCGAGAAGTTCTATTCCTTGTTGTTTATTTGTTGCATATAATGCTGCGGTCATGTTGCCCGGGACCACCATGACATGTTTATAACAGGCCCCGTTAATTTTTAGTTATATCCCCTACGCCTTTCGTCATGCCTGACCAAGATGTTCACCATGTGTTCTTCTCAGAGGGCTTTCAGCCAAATCAAAAAGTTAAAATTAATGCTGCGCTTACACATGAAGTGATGTTTTTGCCAAAAATTTGTGTGATTCTAATCTGCGCTTGTTGTCTCCCCTGTTCTGTAGGCTTTATCGTTATTGTTCCAACTTTCCCCAACTCAAAATTTCAGCAACACAACTTGCAAGTCCAACAAAAAAACATGATCCTAGCATGCAATCGGCATTAGAAGGATGATCCTGAGGATACTACCGTTGCAGGAGCTGGGCCAGATGAGCGGCTACGCCATATTTTGCTCGCAATACGATTCCAAATTTTCGGCTTAACCTCATCGTGTGAGACCTGTGGAATCTTTTGGGTTGAGTCTACTAGGTCTGGATGGGCATTAACCCTGGAACGATGAGATAGGGAAGCACGAAGGGAAAAGGAAGATTTGCTCTTCAATCGACCGAGCGGTTGTGATGGAGTGGATTCCTTGTTTCGTAAACTCAAGCGTCTATCACGGCCCGTCGATGATGAGCGAGAAATACCGGGAACAGAGTCAGTCTTCAACTCATCGTCGGAAGGGAACATGCTTGAGGCCGTTGTATTTGTTGCATTGTCTGGGTCAAGGGTTGCTTTGAGCAACGAATCATCACCATTATTGATAGGAGAAGCGGATTCGATTGAACTTAGGGTGACTTCGTCGGCGGAAATAGTAGAGATGTGAGATTTGCTGTGGCAACGTTTGTCTATGGACCGCATATTTTGTGGATCAAGAAGATATGGCTGAGGTTGCCCGGAGTAGCGTCGACTTGAGGATTTATACTGACTGGAGCGATGGGACTGGGAATGTTTTGATGCGTGCTGTCTATGGGAATTTGCGGAATGGGTGTAAGGGAGTTGTCTTGGATTAGTATCATGATACTCATAAATGGGAAGCTGAGAGATGGACGAAGAGTCAGTCATAGCTTCGCTATGTCTTGCACGGCCCCCATTTCTCATTTGAGATGGGGGAGGTCTTCTAGAAGACTGAACAGTGATAAACTCGTCCTTGTCAGTTTGAGCTAAGTTGTGTGGGATCCCCGATTGGGCAATTTCACAGGTGGAATCGTCATCAGGTTGGCTATATATAACAGTTGACTTTCGGGTAGGACGCATAGGGTTGTGAGATGGATCTCTTCGCCGAGGGGGAGGTCCATAGGACGCAGAACTTCTATTTTGGGGTCGCATGGGATGGTGCGCATTTGGAAAGTAGCCAGGGGCCGGACTATAATGCTGAGGATACACTTGCGTAGGGCAGCCGCCATAACAAGAACCGTCTCTGTTTAGTCTTCTATAGTGGACGTCCATGTCGATCGGAGTGTTGGGATATGTGTAGGGATATTGGGGATGGGGCATGGGAGGCATAAATTGCATGGGTGGGGCCGAAATGTGACGACGATTGGGTCCGCGATGCATGGGTGGTCGTTGGTTAGGAAGAGGAGAATAAGACTGGAAAGGCGAAGATGTGCTGCGCATCCGCGCATCCGGAGCTATAGGTGGTTGATATCTATCGTCCTGTAACAAATGTTAACAGCTATCTTAACGAAACGCAGTAATGTGTGAAAAGCTTACATCAGTTGACTGAATCGGGACTGAGGACTCATACGGAGTGCCGTATCTTGTGGAGAACTCGGATGGATGTCCTGAGGAGGCCCGGTCATGGGGCCGAGTGCGAGGCCGTCTTGGCAGAGAGCTCGGCGCGCCAGGCGGAGCCGGAGTTCTTGTTGCTTGCATCCGAAACTGTCCTGGTGGTAGGGAGTATCCGCGGTCGTAGGCCATGTTGTGATTTTGGCATCTGGGAGCACGGCTAGAAGCGTGACTGTTGGCCCGTAACATGCCGGAGGCAGAGGACTTGGGACGGTGTGGTATATCACATGTGCCATCCATGGTCAGAAGAGGATGATTTGCTTCACCCACAGCATCAATTAAGGACATCTCTCGGCGGTCGTGTTTGCGCGTTGGGGGGCGGTAGTGGCGTGGGGCAATGGTAAACAGGCCAATATCGCCGGTTTCCATGGTAGTTTTAAGCATGCTTTCCAAGGAGCCGGGCGAGGGAAGAATTCCAGAGCCATTGATTCCAATCTTCTGGCGACGTGGGGTAATAGGAAGCAAGGCATCGGCTTCAAGTGCCGTGGGGTCAATGGAAACTGAGGCAGATGCTGCCCTGTTTGGTGCTGGGCTTGCAGCCGAGGCAGCACTAGGCATGATAGAAGGGGGAGTCGGATTTAGAAAGCACTTGAGCCCGTCCAGCCCGTCCAGCCCGTCCAGCCCGTCGTCATGCGTTCAGGGAGAAGCACGCGCAGCGGAGTAGTCGAAGAGCGAAGCAGAAGGAGTGCCGCGATAGACGGTGATGGGGGGTCGAGACTTGGGATGGACTGAGGCCGCGGATGGAAAGATGGAAGAGAGTACTAGAAAGCTGTTGGCACGTAATTATATTGGCAGACAGGTGCTATTGGCGATGTACACCGCTCATGACGGCATCGATAGCAGGGAAGCAAGGTGTGCCTGGAGCATCACAACAAAAAGAAGCTGAAGAGGGGCAGAGCGGAGCGAGATTTGTGGCAGTAGTGCCAACAAAAGAAAACAAACAGCTCGATTCTACCACATCAAGCAACTGCTGGCGGCCGTGGTTGTTGATCGTGGGAGCAGGCACCGGCCAATGAGCGGCCGCCAGAGGGCCGAGAGGGGAGCTGCGGTAATGTGTCCTGTGACCTCTCACAAGAAGAGAAAGGAATCTGTGATCTATACAACCAGGTACAAGTACACGCACGGCAGCTACAACACAGCAGCAAGGGCACAGCAGATGGGACACGCAGAAGTACAGGTACATGGACAAGTACAAGTACAGACAGGTGCAGATAGATACAGTGGCAGATGCGTAGGGGTATAAGTGAGCCCATCCCGCAGAGAAACCTCTGTGCCGATCGACTGGCGCGGGCCAAAAGGCTCAAGAGGAGCCGCGGTGATACAGGCAGTGTTACGCCGGAGGACGAAACTAGGCGCAGGCTTTTAAGAACGCATGCATGCCATTATGCCATTTCCGATGACGGCGTGCAACAAGGACACAGGGACAGGACAAGACAAGAGTAACCAAGGACGCGAGGGCCTGCTCTAGTGAAAACGCGCCGAGCAATGTGGCGCACGCAACACGAACCCACTAAAACACAAAACACGCCCAGCAGCTAAAACATGGCAATGCCTGCGGCAAGCTCCATGCTGTAATAGACACGGGTCACTGACAGTTCCAGCTCGCTATCGAGACATAGTAACAGAGAGGTCGGGGTTATAAAGCAGCAGACCCGCCCTGTTTCCGTCAACGCACTACATAGATCCCGCTCCCGTGGCGGCCATTAGAACACACCGCCTCCTATAATAAACAGGCGTTCCTTTTCGCGCCCAACCCATTGGATCAACTTGCTGGCACCCTGTGTAATGGCTGCTCGAGATGTATTTGGCCCAGCCACACAGTAAAATTCAAAGGTTGACGTGATCCATGCCAGTGCCGTGGTTTCGGAGCTCACAGCATGGAGAACCTTCATATGCGCATGCTTCGCATGTACAGCCATGTGGAGCTGGTGATAGACAGACATCAGGCACCGTCTTTGCAGTGGTTCATTGAACATTGGGTCAAGAGACGACATGGCAAACTGCACGTTGGACTTGGACTTGTAAAGGAAATGGCTAATCTGGCAAGTCGGTGCAATGCTGGAAATGGATGGCCGACCAGCTCGAGCAGCATCTTGGATAATGGCGAGACTTCCGTTGTTGGAAAGTTGATCAACGACTTCATTTCGCATTGATTGCATCTCAAAGAAGCCCTCGCGGTCGGGACTGATGAGAATGATGGCGACATCTTCCTCGGTTGTTCTTGGTATATTGGTGGTATGTGAAGTGGAGCCAGACGCAGAGGGGCCATCGCTGCCATCGTTTGAGTCGGCGTCGAGAAAGCTAACGTACATGTACAGATAGCCCTTGTTGTTGAAGGCAGGTAGACATAGTGGTATCCAGTTTTCACCTTCGCCGGCTCTGACACCTCCAGACTGAAAGAGCATGTTGAATATCAAGTGGAGATCGCTTGGATGAAGCGAGTGTCTCCGTGGCCGGATGACGCTGACAAGCCGGCCGCCGGCCACAATAAGGCCATAAAGCAATTTTTCAGACCGCAGTTTCAGAAACATGTTGTTGATGGCAAGCCGATGAGATTTGCGTATCTTTAGGCACTCTAGTGACCCTAGAAGAGCCGAAGGAGAGCCCCGAGTGAAGTTGTCGGCCAGAGATGATAGCAAAGGACCCGTTCCCTCAAGGGGTTTGCGCAAATCTGTCGACGGACGGTTGGCAAATATGTTCGTGAGAGCCGGGAGAGTCAAAGTCGACAGAATTTGCATGTACAGGGCTTCCAACTGGGCCCGTAGTTGCGAGTCACTCTCTCCAAGACGACTGATAGCCACAAAGTACAACGGCCCCTGGATGGAAATAACAAATCGTGTGTCGCCAGCAGTGAAACCTTGAATCGGGTCTTTGGACTCCTCGTAGAACGATATGATGGTTTGCACGACTCCCATAAAGCCGTTGACCAAGCTGAGATCACCATGCCGGCTGTAGATGGGCTTTCCAGCCGATGAGAGGACCATATAATGCTTCAACTTTGACTTCCAAAGCTTCATTCTGGACTCATCCAAAGCCTCCTGATTCAAGGTCTCGGGCGTGAGATTGGGGACCTCGTCAAACTCAGTATCGAAGCCATTCAGCGGGCTTGATTCATCAAGGTTGACTGTCTCGAAGGGTTGAACAGAGGTCGACTGAGAGCGCAGCAAGTTCCATGCTGGGCTTTTGCGGTTGAAGTCGCCAATCATAAGGCTCGCAATATCTCCAGCAGGCTTATAAGTCGGGGCATAGCTCGCGATGCTAGCGGAGTCATCAAAGTCTGTCGGGCCTTTGGGCGTCGCTGGCGCCATGACTGGCGAGGCTGTGCCGCTTTGTGGGCCCACCGGGGTTGCGGCGCCTGAAGAACGGACGCTGGAAAAGGTGCCTCGGGAGCCGTCGGGGAAGGATAACGTTTGTATATCGACCGAGGACACGGCTGTGGTGGGTCTGGGCCGGAGGCGGCTGTCGGGCAGGATTATCGAGTGTGCGGGGGATCTTACACGGCCCGATGACGACGAGGAATGGGAAGAAGCAGACAGAGACGGGCGTTTGGGGTGGCTCTTGGTAGAGCCAGCCTGTGTTGGGGAGGAGCTCATGGCAAGGCGCTGAGTGGGGGAGTTTTAAGCAAGGATGCTAGCGTGATGGTTAAATAGTAGAGCAAGTTTTGGTGTGGGTTTATGTACCAAAGACGATAGGATCTTTAGCGTGGGAGTTCAAAGCTAGGTCGGGGAGGAGTGGCGACGGAGCAGAAGAGGTAGAGACGGCCTAGGGCTATCGGTCAATTGCACGGCGCTTGGGTCATTCATAGTAAGCGGCGCAAGCGCGGAGCCAGGGCAGACAGCAGAAAAGAAGCCGGGGACGCGCTGAGACGAGAGCCGGGAACAAAGCAGACGAGAGAAACGACGGCGGGGCCGTTCGGGGAGTCAAGGCGGACAATAAGCGGTCGATGGATGCGGCAGATTCAGAGAGGTCGCTGAAAGTGGGTCGCTTGGTGAAGCTTGGGGCCTCTGGTCAAGTTTAGAAGGGATTTGGGCTAGCTACAGTTATAGTTATAGTGGATCGCAAGTAAAACATGTGCTGGAACAGAGAGAGACACAGGCTGATACGCTCCAGATGATATGACGAGGGTGCTTTGGGATTTGGGAAGCATCGCGGGCTAGAGTGGGCGTATGTAATAGGTCTGGTTATTTATTGATTCATTGACGACTTCGCGGGAGATCACCATCTCGCACAGTTAGAGCCATGTACAGCTACAGCGGCCCTGTCTGAGGGGCGGTCCAGTTTCGGCAGCCGTGATTGCGAAACCCTTTGCGACGCTAGATCACGTGACCCTTTACTTTGCCTGTGTTTGCTGTTAGATGCCAGCAACATCAATCGACTTCTGCGCAGCGCACACCCACGCATTGCCCGCCACGAATGAATTACGACGACTTGCGCAACCGAGAGCGACAGCCGGAGCTGCAGCAACCAAGACCGCAGCGGGATCGCACGGGCATGAAATTAAACTACGCTTGAAATCCACGGCCACACTCCCAAGTGCCACCACCACATCCTCACCTCCAGCTTCAAGAGCTACGTCACAGCCTCCATCGACCAAGCAAAACCCGCATTCTCCTGAATTCACTTCTACCCGCCCATTTCTGCCTCCTTTACACAGTCAACCGTTATGGCGACCCTGGAGCCCGGCTCGGCGGCCCACTCCCCCACTCCGGATAGCTCTGGCCGGGCATCTCCCGTGCCGCGACAATGGCGCAACCAGCTCAGCTCAGGTAAGCCGTCCGTCTGATGCCCCGAAAGCTAGCTATACATGCCGAATTACCACTTACATTGCCGTCTTCCCTCTGTTTAGGCGACCACAATACCAAGACCGACAAGGCCTTCCGTCGCTATGCCGTCGTTGTTGACAAGGCCCTGGCCCTCTTTGAGACATCTCTGGATGAGTGGGCTGACTACATCTCTTTCCTCAACCGTCTCCTTAAGGCTCTTCAGGCTCGCACAGCCACCATCACCATGGTGCCATCTCGAACCTTGGTAGCAAAGCGACTTGCCCAATGCTTGAATCCACAGCTGCCTTCAGGTGTCCATCAAAAAGCCCTCGAGGTCTACAGTTACGTCTTTGATATGATTGGATCTGACGGTCTATCCCGCGACCTCCCGCTCTATCTCCCTGGCCTGGCAACGACGCTATCCTTTGCCTCGCTCTCTGTGCGTGGGCCGTATCTCGACTTGCTCGAGCACTACTTTCTTGGTCTCTCCCCCACTGCTTTGCGCCCGGCAATGAAGTCTATAATACTGGGTCTTCTGCCTGGCCTGGAGGACGAAAGTAGTGAAGACTTTGAGCGCACTCTGAAGCTTGTTGGCCGATTCAAGGCTGCCATTCGGCCATCAAACACCGAGATAATTGTCTTGGACCACTCTACCGGCGACGACTTTTTCTGGCAGGTATTCTTCTTGGCGTCCATCACCGGCCATAGTCGGCGCCCCGGAGCCCTAGCCTACCTTGTCCGTAATCTCCCCCGGCTGGGACAGCCGGTGTCTACTTTGTCTGGCGCAGATGTCGGGGTTAAACAGGGCATATTTTCCGACAAAGACAGAGAGCTTATAGAGAAGCTACCAGAACTCGCTACCATGGTGACCTCGCCTGAACCTGGTTTACTTTTACGTTCGTTTGCAGCAGGCCTCAAAGACGAACAGATCCTGATTCAGCGCGGCTTTTTGGATTTGCTTGTCACGCACTTGCCGCTACATTCAAGCGTACTACAGTCTGTGAAGCCAGGTGATCTCGACCTTTTATTGCGCGCAGCCGTCAGTGTTGTAATACGCCGCGACATGAGTCTCAACCGGCGTCTATGGGCATGGTTTCTGGGTCCCGATCCGACATCAGAAGCCGAGGCTGAAACTGAGGGCCCCAGTGCTGACTCTCCTCCGCAGTCGGCATCAGACCCTCGCAGCTTCGCTGCCAAAACCGCTTATTTCCAAACCTATGGCCTGCCACACCTAGTCTCAGCCTTGCTTGGCATGATCAATGACTCTGATCCAGACTTGACCTCTACCGAACGTGCTCGGCCGTATAGAATTTGCCTTTCTCTCATGGACCGATGGGAGATTGGCGGCCTGATAGACAGGGATGTGTTTCTACCCATCATTGACAGCGTGCGCAACTTCAAAAACACAGCCAAGACCAGAGCCGAGTTTCTCGAGGTACTGCGCAGTGCCAGCGTCTTTTTTGACGGGGCGGAAACGGGGCTTATTTTCAAGTCGTTGCATGATCTTGTGGTTCAGGCCATCACCGACGACAAGAAGTTGCGGACCGATGATGAGCGGCTAAGTGACATCCGCCTAGCAGCTTTCATTCTAGCCAACTTCAACGTGCGTGAAGAAGAAATGATTACCGTGCATGCACCGATGCTTGCTGCCTCAATTCTTTGCCGTGCCAAGGCCAGCAAATATGGCCGTTTCAACACTTCTGTTGGGTCAACTGTCATCAAGGAAGCCCTTGGCGTTGTGCTGAGCCTCTTGGAGCTGGTGCCCTCTCGAGTCTTTGCCTTGGTAAAAGACGAGGAATCCGCCAAAACTTCTGATTCAGATCTAGTCATTTCCCGCGCCATTGGCGACTGGTACGAAGAACACCATGGAAACGCAGAAGAAACTGAGCCCCCCTACAATGCTCCCAAGATTGAAATGATTCTCTTTCATCAAGCCTGCAATGCTTTCAGTGCCAGTTTACAAGCACCACAATATAGTGCTGTAGTGGTGCAACGCCATGATATTCTTGCCCTACTACTAGGCAAAGTTCCCATGACTGGACACCTGAAGTCGTCACTACATGACGTCATTGACGCTATTCGCACAGGCCTACTCAAATACTCCACCATTCCATTTCCGACCTTTGCTGCCATGCTTGCAACGGCGACCCAGATCTTCACAGTAGGTCAAATCACGGCTCATGAGCTTGGTAGCCACGTGCCAGCCCTGGTTAAACATGCATGGTCGTACCTTGCGGCTGGCGATCCCAAGTACCACGTCGAGGTTGTACGTGCATTATGGCTTTTGCAGTCGGCACTTTCAGCAAACAATCGCGATATTGAGGCGGCGTTGTGTGGTCTAATTGTGAAAAATGACCAACACGGGAGCTTTGCTGCCCGCTCGTCGCATTCCGGCCGAACCTTTAGCGTCCTGTGGTCGCATACCTTGCAAGACCATGCGCCTGAGAGACGTGGTTCCAAGACCCCTGCTGGTACCGGCTTCATCGATCTCAATAAAATGGTCACCAGTGAGCCTCGTCTTGCAGGTGCTGATGCATTTCACGTGATGTTAACGCAGCCGCTAATGTTGATGCTTGACGCCTTGTTGGATGAGCGCACCCAGCTTTACATGACGGTCAAAACATGGTTGAACACCACAATTGGTCTGGACCGACTACTCTACGTGTTTATCCTCAAGTTCTCCGAAATGCCCTTCCTCAACAACGGTCCTATTCTGAACGAGACTGGTCTCCAAGATCCAGTGATATCAGAGGAAGATGATGTCGACATGTGCTTGTATCTTGTGCGTACCCTGTCCAACGTTCTCGATGTAGCCCCTGATCTACTGTGGTCTTTGATGACGGCCAACAACGTCTCCGACCCGCACTTTTTTGGTCGTATTTCGAAGATCACAGGTAAGGATGATGTTACCATGCAGGAATTCTTGGTACACGTGTGCATGCATTGTATCGTTCGGAATCACATGCCCGAAGACTCGGATCTCAGAGAACGCGAGTCGCAGCTATGCCGCTCTGCATTGACTCTTTTAGCACAGCTTTTGAGCAGTAATTATGCCGATTCGCTGGTCCATCTCAATCTCCAGGACGCTCTAATCTCGCGGCTTCATCAGTCACTTCTTGGACCGGAACCATATGTTCAGGTTCTTCTTCTCGAAGTTGTTCTGGCTGCCTTGAAGCTTAGTGTTAAGGCGGAGATGCCCGCACCAGAGGTTGTTGTCGAAGAAAAATGGGCATTGAGTCCTGACGCCGCTAATAAGAGACCCCCAATTCCCATGTCAGCCTCAACTACATCGCTAGCTACCTCAGCCCCCTCCCTCAAGATTCCCGCTACTCCCACGAAACCAACTCCTCCGCCTGCATTAATTAAGTGTCTTCAGGCAGGTCTTGTTTCACAAACCAGTCGGCCTGTACTGGAAAGCTGGACTACCTTTCTATCAGCTTGTTTGCCGCTATATGAGGACTCTATATTTCAAGTCCTTATCCCATTAGTTGAGACATTCTGTGTGCAGATTGGGGAAAACTTCAAATCTCTGCAGGCTTTGTTTGGCAAGGGGGTCATCCAGGTGCCGGCGGTCTCGAACGGACCTGAACTAACCCTAGTTGCGCTGATAAATGGCCTAGAAGATGTGCTGATCACAGCCCATATCCAGCTTTTGATCGAAGAGAAGCAGGCTGTAGCAATCAAGAGTCCCGACCAGCCCCAGGGCTTCTTTGGAAACATGGTCTCAGGAGTTTTTGCGACCGACGCTCAGTACGGTCGTAGTGCCACGGCTAATGATCGACTGACGGTTTATCTAGCGTTCCAGGACGCGGTGCGCGTGTGCTTCAATATCTGGTCGTGGGGTCAGGGCAATGATGCTTCGGGCTTGGATCAGTCTTCTGGTGCCTCCTTTGCCTACACATCTCTGCGCATACGAAACCGGGCGCGACGCTTACTTGAGCGGCTGTTTACAGCCGAGACCCTAGAGTGCCTTGAAACTGTGATCGAGATTTGGCGTAAAGCTTACTCCAACGGCAGCGGGAGTAGTAGCGATAGCTCGTCTTGGGACAGGCATCAAAAGGGTATTCACAGTGGCGCCAGTGTCATCAAGCTATTCCCAGCTCTTGACGGCTCACGCCCGAAGAACACTATGCCAGCGTTGTTTGATGCCATTTACAGTCGCACCAATCCTTCGGCACTTGAACCCAGCCGCAAGTCCACCTTGACAATTTCACTTCAAGATGCCGACTTGGCCATATTCTTGAACGAATATGCGCGCTCTCTGGAAGATGACGCCATGGATGAGATTTGGACCGACTGCATGACCTTCCTCAAAGATATTCTGGCCAATCCCTTCCCGCACCGCCAGATACTCCCATTATTACTGGATTTTGCTGCCACCTTGGGCGCCAAGGTTGAAAAGACCAACTTTGGCGAACTACGCAAGATGCGCCGTGAGCTTGGCGACGTCTTTCTACGACTTTTAACCGCCATTTTCACAACGCGCCCCTTAATATACTCTGAGCCTTCGCAGCTGACCCCATCAGAAAAGAACAGCCATGTGGCTCTGACACCTTCAGAAAAAGCCGACGACGTCATTGGAACACTAGCAGACATTGTACCGAACCTTGCGAAAATCCTGGTGGAAAACGATCGCGTCTTGTCTGCTGCCACGACTATTTCCACCAACGTTCTTCAACCTCTGCTCAAGTCCAAGTTTTTCCCCGAAAGCGTTTCACCCAGTACCCTACGCCTGATCTCTGAACTTGCGCGTGTTCCACAGAATCAAAAAAACTGGCGCAAGGACATTAGCGATGCATTCAACGATTCGCGCTTCTTTTCCAGCGACTTGGCCCTGGTGGAAAAAGAATGGCTACCGCTTTTGCGCCAGTGGATCCACGCTGACAAGGATCGTATGGCCGAGCTTTTGTCGCGCATCACGCCACCAACAACCGCCGGCATTGTCTTCGGTGTTGGCGCTACGAGTGCCCGCCTTGAAGCCGACCGTCGCACGCAGCTAAACCTGCGTCGCATAGCTACCCTGATACTTGCATCATCTGAGGATACCTTTGTCTCCGATCTAGAAAGCATCGCAGCCAAGCTAACCGAGCTATTGGCCGCGAGTGCAACGTCGTCTCCCTCGTCCGCTACACGCGCCGAAATATACATGGTTCTGCGCGCACTAGTCCTCCGCACCAGCGCCATCAACTTGACTATGCTCTGGCCCGTTGTCAATAACGAGCTGCATGCGGGGCTCGCGTCTGTCGTAGCCGCCGAGGGTTCTAGCGCCTACGAAACGTACCCTGTACCTGCGCTCCTGCAGGCCTGCAAGCTGCTGGATGTGCTGCTGTGCGTGGCGCCCGACGACTTCCAGCTACACCAGTGGCTCTTTGTCACGGACACCATCGACGCCGTCTACCGCCCCGAGAAATACCATCCGGTTGCACTGGCCGACGAGCTGTCCGAGGAGCTTGGCCAGGCGGCAGCCGGTAGCCTCTCGGCGCCGGGCATCGAATCGGTCGTTCACCTCCTGGCTGGCGGCCCGCGCAAGAGACCGCTTATCGGCGAGGGAGGCGATTCGATTGAGAAACGGGATGAACTTGTGGCACGGGTGCTACAACCATTCTTTGGGCAGTTGAGTATCTATGCGTTTGAGAGTACGTATTCAATGGGATCCTTGGATAAGGAGTTTTGTGTTCGTGGACTGCTAAAAGACTTGTTTGATGAGCGGACAATTGTCAAGAGTTTGTAGTCAGGGTTATTTCTGTGAGGGATAGTAGTAGTACGAGTAGGTAGATTTACTGTCAATTATGAAGTCTGAGATTGCTGTAACAAAAGGAAGGGGTTTTCTATGTCGTCGATTCACTAAGCTCGCCGTTAAATGTTCTGTGAGCCCGTATTGTTGTGTCTAGTCTTCCGCCTTCTTCTCAGGTTGTCCTGGAAGATATGCTGTCAGGGCTTTGGATGCCCCATTCATACAATACTGTATCGCCTCGACCTTTTCGCTGCCTTCGGGAACCAGCGCCGCAATCTGACGTAAATCGCTAGTCCGTGGTAGAAACAAAGCATGGTTGTAGCGCCTATAAGCGCCATGCAGATCCTGCAGGTTATACGGCTGCATACCGCTCAAGTCAAAGATTTCATCAGAGACATACCCAGGGCCGCCCCAGGGCGGACTCGCAAAGACGACAGCGATATCGGGGCTGACGCGCAGTTTTTTGGGCAGCTTGTTGGGTCGTGTGGCGGCCAGCTCAAGCAGCGCAAACGAGTCGCCGTGTACAAAGGAGATGGTGCCGGGCGGCACGCCGTACAGTGCGGCGTTGCGCTGGGCGCAGGCAATCGTGGAGGCATCGCGCTCGACGCAAATTACCTGCTCCCATCGGCCCGAGAGCGCAAAGGCGATGGAGTTGCCGCCGATGCCGCCGAAGCAGTCAATTATGACGGTCTTGGATGGGTCTATTGGACACATGTCGTAGGCGATTTGGCTGGGGGGTGTCAGTATAAGCGGGTAGACGGATTCCGAGGGCGCTGCATTGACATGAGAACAGAGGCTCTAGATGGAGACATACTTTGCTATTGGCTCTGGCGTGACACCGAACCAGGCGTCGTCTGTGAATAAAACACCCTCGTCATAGAGGGAGAATATTGTGTAGCGCTGAGACCAATATCTGCGGCGCACTGTCAGCAAAGATGATATAGACTTGGCCGAAGTTCTTGACTCACTTGCGAATGTTGTGTGGCACTTCATCGCTGCTCTGGTAGTGCACGCACTGAGGCGTCAAGGGAAGATCCTCTGTCAATAGCTTGACCATCGTCGCTTTCTAGATCGCGACACACGAACCTGGCGGTGAGACCCAAGCGCAAGAATATCAAGATGTACTTCGGGAGTTGTATGCCAAGAATTACCAACCGCGTCAAACTAGAAACCTCACGGAACTTTTCTTCGAACAAAGTCGCGATGCGAACTGTCACATGTCGTTGGCTTTGCGACAACTTTGCGATCAAATAGGAAGGAGCGGACTGATGTGGCGTTGTGTGTGGCGCTCGGCGACGCCACAGTAGCTTCACCTCAAGGTCAATACGGTATACATCATCGCCATCAGGCAATCCAAGCTTCTTTGCTCTGTCAGCTCCTGAGTCTCTGCTCGATCTGCCCAAGGCTTGACCTACTACGGCATCAGCTGCCTAACCTTTGCAAATTACTACTATTGCTTCTCTTATTATTTGGTTCTTGACTCTTCTCTCTTTCCACGGCCCGCTGAATCATGTTCAACGCCTTAAATCGCTTCATCTCCAAGCTTGATGGCGAGTCGCCGCAGCAGGCAGCTGCCCGCCAGGCTTCGCTGTACGGCTTCCAGGTCCTGCGCAACACAAACCTGGAGCTCACCATTGAGCCGTGGCTCGATTTCATAATCGGCATCAATGGCCGGCCGATCGACAACCCCGACCCGAGTCTGTTTGCGAAAGAGGTGCGCAACTGCGGCGGTGCATCTGTGATGTTTACCATGTGGAACGCCAAGGTAAGCTTCCCGTCTTCCTCAACTGTTGAATAGTCTACTGAGGTCTGTTCCAAGTTTGCTAATGGTTCTCTGATTAGGGCGAACGCACCCGCGAGCTCCATGTCCCCGTCCCGCGCGAATCCCCATCCCTCGGCATATCTCTCCAGTGGACGCCTCTCGCCATCGCCGCTAACGTCTGGCACGTTCTAGACGTTGCGCCCAACTCTCCTGCCGACCTCGGTGGCCTGTTGCCTTATGGAGACTATATCCTCGGATCACCTGACGGCATGCTCTACGGCGAGGGCGGGCTCAGCGAGCTAGTTGAGGCACACCTCGGCATGCCACTACGCCTATTTGTCTATAATAACGAGTACAACGTCTCGCGAATCGTCACTATTCATCCAGCGCGTGATTGGGGCGGCGAGGGTATCCTTGGTTGTGTGCTGGGCTACGGGGCACTACACCGGATTCCCGCGCCGCTCAGCGAACCGACTACAGCCCCCGGAGAAACAATGTTTGATAGTAACAACGGAAACAGTTTCGCAGACGGCCAGCTCACCCCGAGATCAACAGTTGATGGTTTCATGCCTGTTAGTGCAGCGGCACAGGGTGCGTCAAGCACCAGCTTTATTCCTGCCATGTCGCCTGAAAGCTCGTCCCCCCTCAGCCCCAACAATGTTCCTCACATTATTCTCCCGGCACAGGCTGGGCCTCCACCAGTGGGAGGCGCCATACCCACGCGTAAAAAGAAGGAGAAATCGACGCACGGAAAGGCGGACTTTATGGATGACTATTTCAAAGAAGAGGAGAAGAAGAGCCGGGAAGCTGATAATGCGCCAATCGCCAGCAGGAGCGCCACGCCATTGCCCCCGCCACCCAAGGCCGGAGGCGGAACCGGGCCGCCGCCTCCTCCAAAGGCAACCACACCAAAGCCGGCCAGCCCGCCGGCACCCACAGAAGAACAATAACGCTGATTTGATTGTGATTATCTGAATAGAGGTGAACGCCGGTCACGGTCATTTTCTTGTCATTGTACTTGGAGTGTAAAGTTTTAACGTATGTTTATGTGTTCATGTATATCTGGCACTGCGGTGTTTTCTCTGTGCATTGGCCATCAAGGCGACGTGTGCACTGGTTGAGTTTTGGACTAGTATTGGAAAACGCTTTGATTTGGGGTGGAATCGGAGGGGTAGAGCAGAGGCGAGCCTAGTTGATAAAGTTGATGCAGAAAAAGTGTAGAATGAGACTGCAGCCCACGAAGTCGGCGAATGCTCTACACAAGAAAGGTTAGCAACGGCTCGGCAGAGAGGTTAATTGGCGCAATATCGTCAAGGTATGCGAGCTAAAGCTTACCGTTCAGGTGAGACCTCGGGGAACTCGGCCTTGTTACTGGTGGTAGTCTGGACACGGAGAGAGGCTGTTGCGTTCGTAATACAGGTCAGCGAACAAATCGAGCATGGCTATGGATTGAGAGTTCAATAACATACCAGTCAGGACGAACTGGCCCACGGTAGCACTGAAACCAGAAAGGAAAGCGTTGAAGGGCTGGAAGCAACATGGTCAGTATGGGCCAATTTGTCTCCTCGAGCGAGCTGTGAAGCCGCCCACCACGGCGCATATTGACTTACATAGTTGCCGGCAAGCACGCAGTACAAGAACTGCAGGGCACCCACAACCACCAGGAATACCATAAATACATCCAGCAGCTTAGTCCGCTGAGGCGTGGTCTTCAAGTAGTGTGTGCAAATATTCCCTACGACCTTGTTCCACTGCTGCGCCGGCTGCACAGGCGACGAGGCCGACTTGGCCGGAGCCACGACAGGGGCGGCTGTGCTGGTGATGGCGGGCGTCGGGGCCACAGCCGGTGAAGCGTCGCGGTTAGCAGTCTTCTTAGCCATTGTAACTGGTGGATAAGGGTTGGTTGTGAAAAGAGAGAGAGAGAGGGAGCGACGGGGTCGTCCTCTGGCGAGCTCTGTCGTTTGGTTTGCGAAGAGGGATGGGCGGGATATAAGCTGAAGGCGAAGTTGGCTGGCGCTTTCAGGCAATTGTGAGATGGTGAGTGTTATTTGAGAGCTTGCGCATTTATCACGTTGATATCAAAACGAAAGCCGGCCTCTTGAGCTCAGTGAACACGCAGCTTTACGCCACACATCTGACGCTGCGTTGCTTCCTGTTTGAGGGAGGGAGCAGCCCCTGTTGAAGCTCGAGCGTGGCGCTGTGTGGCGCCCAAAGCTTCGGTGCAACTTCTGGGAAGCTTACCCAGACGGAGCTTCGATCAGAGATGGGGCCACTCCGAACCGCGACTGCAGATATGAAGAAGCGGTATATTTTTCCCACGAGTTTTGCACTTCTACACGACTACTAAACCTTTGTTTAACCTTTGTTCTGCACCTCAAAATGGTCAGTTCAGCGCATCCTCAGAGCTTCTTCTTGTCTATTTTCTTTCCATGTTTGCTTACTAATACACGAGTTTAGTCTTTGATCACCACTTCGTACATCCTCTCTCTTCTCACGGCCGCCGGCGGCATTGCCGGCTATGCCCGCACCAAGTCGATCCCCTCCATCGCCGCTGGATGCAGCGTTGGCGCGCTGTGTAAGCTATACTCATAGTCCCTGCTGGCCTGTACTCTTGCTCCACTCCAATGCTGACCTTTGGCTCTTCCTTCTCCTCGAAGACGGCATCGGTGCGTACCGCCAGCAAAACAACGCTCCCGGTGGCATCGAACTGAGCCTTCTGGCATCGGTTGTTCTGGGCGGCGCTTCCATTCCTCGTGCCCTGCGTCTGCGCAAGCCTGTGCCCATGATGCTCAGCGCGCTAGCTACCATTGGCATGATCGCCTTTGGCAAGGCGTATTCTGAAAAGGCGTAGATAAGTGTAGTCACATCAAGTAGGAAGAGAAGCAAATTACCATGATTTGTATAACACACTTGAGGTCTTAGTCTTGCTCATAGCATAAATGTAGTGGTGATGCTCTATTGGCCAGGCTATATGACTCTAAAGCCAGTAAACTCACTCATTAAACTCCCAGAACGCCAATAATATACAATAGTTGAACACTGCATGCTTCTCCTAGTCTTGCAAATATGACCAAAACAAAGAGTCCCTGTTGCTTCTCCTTCTAACGATAGCTCACCCCCTCAAAGACCCAACTCACGCTCCTTCTCCTTGATCTTCTCCCGGCGAGCAAGCGCCACCTCTCGGTTCTTAGAGGCGCGGATAGCACGCTGCTCGCCCAAGCACTTGTTAACTTCGGTCTTGAAGGTGTTGCACTGGCCGAGCGACTTCCACAGAAAGCCACGGGCATGGCACTCTTCAAGCGCGTGAATGACATCCCAGCAGGCTGAAAGCTATTGGTTAGCAATGGGCTGGGGAAAAGGGTTTCGGTAAACTCACGAATGTTGGCCGGCTTGTGAAGATGGGAATGCATGACTATAGGAGAGCAAGACGTAGACGTAGATGATGCAATTATTAGTCAACTGTAGTTCAAGTTGCTTTCTTGGGCAGTACATTCAAGTTACTGAGCGAGACTTCAACATCAGACGATGAACTTGAAAAAGTCTTGTTGCCATATAACCCTACTCATGAACCTAACCCTAACACCCCACTATTCCATTCGACGCAGCTTAGATTTGTGAGATCACAACCATCAAGAGTCAGCCTCATCAAACAACAGTCTTCATATTATCTGTCCAATTTCAAGTTCGCAAGACAGCTTCCGCTCCCCGCTCTTCATTATGTCGGCCCTAGCAAACAAGAAGCAGGGCGGTGAGTCCAATCATATGAGGCGCCGACTGACAGTAACGTCAATGGACACAGTAGCTAACTGTTTCCTTGTAGACCTCCAGGCGCAGTACACCACCTACAAAAACACTTTGCAGCAGCTTGCTAGCAAGATTGGTGAGATTGAGCAGGACACAGAAGAACACAAGTATGTTATCATGAGGGCTCAAGCTGCTTGTTTGCGAGCCAAAAGGGGCGCCTATACACAAAGAAGGAGACTGACATACCGCATAGACTGGTTTTGGATACGCTAGAGCCTCTGCCCGGAGACCGCAAGTGCTTCCGTCTCATCAATGGCGTTTTGGTGGAAAGAACAGTAGAAGATGTTAAGCCTCTGCTGAAAACCAACGCCGAGGGTTTGAAGAACGTGCTGGAAGACCTTGTTAAGCAGTACAAGCTCAAGGAGGATGAGCTTCAGAAGTGGAAGGTAAGTCAGCTCCATGATTATCACGAAAAGATGGAGGCGCCGTGTGCTAACGTGGGATTGGAATACAGAAGAAGAACAACGTCCAGGTTGTACAGTCGTAATCGTGGTAATGGCACTTCGTTTACCAATTAATCTTGGGTCTCTAGTACCAGGACAAAGTGACTGGCTGGACCACTGTTAAAAGCCATGCAAACTCCGCTCAAATTATGATGATACGCTATGTTCCCGCGGGCCTAATGGAACCAGTGAGACTACAGTTGAAGTGATCATGAAACTGCTGGCCCATGACTAAACAGCACCATAAAAGACGGAACGAGAGAGCAGGACATAGGCCCATTGAGATGGCATCTGTGAGAGGTCGAGATGCTAGCTATGTATTATGGATTGTGTACTAGTTAGCACACGTACATACGCATGAGCACAGGCGATTCGCTTCTGAACTGCTACGTCGTACTTGGATCAGGCGCTATCAGATGAGTAGGTCTTTTCACTGGCAACAGTTGAGTGATTAGAGGAAGATGCACTTGGTGCCCCTCAGTAACTGGTGGTGCCCAGGGAAAGACCTAGTCTATGTGGATGTGTAACCAAAAGTCGTGGATATAGTGCCACAAAGCCCAGGCCAGGTTCTTTGGGGTGAGAGTCCTTTGTAGCATGGCTCTGCTCGATATCACACGCAATCAAAAGTGCGAGCAGTCGCGCCTGCAGGGCTGGCCTCAAACTGGTCGGACTTGCATGGTTCTCAAAAGCGTGGGTGGATAGGGCCAAGTCCATGGGCGTTTCTCATGACGCTGGCCTTGAGTAGTAGATTTGGGGAATGGCAGGATGCAACTCCTCCTGCCACCTTTGAGTAGGTGCAGCCAAGACTGGCGAGTACCCCACTAATGCACAAAGCTGGAAAATACATGCATTCGCGTATCAAAATATGCGGAGGCACGGGTACCCGCTGTTAGCATGGAACGAGCTCCCAGCTAGCGGCACCTTAAGCTTGTGAACGTCACTATTTTCATGCAACAAAAACAACGACCCCACGTCATTTTCTCTCATTTTTTTCCTCGCTCAGTTGCTGCGTCTGTTGTTGACGGTACCCGAATCGCCGTATCCCAAGCATATTGCCTTTTTATTGGAGTATTTTCCATCCATTGAGTGTAAGTTCACGATGGTCCCCTTGCTCTGATAGGGCTCCAGTGTCCCTAGGTTAAGGATGCGATGGCATGGGCTGGCCCACTCGCGTTTGTGATGCGATGCAAATGCGAATGCGCCGTGATTCGTTGCGAGGTAGCGCCGCCAGTATCGGATAACCACACTCCACAAGCCACCACAATGACTCGCTGTCGCATAGGCTTCGTCTGTGCTCTCTGTGCACCGCAGTCGCGGTCCCAGTCGCAGCCTTGCTTTCTTGCTCCCTTGTCCGCCTTGTCTCTGGAGGCCGGGTCTGCTTTCTCCCGGGAACAGTACCTGGGTGTGTCGACGACTCCGTCTCCTTTACAGTGCGTGTTATGGTGCTACGGCGTGCTATTTACTGGCATCTTGCCTGCCCGTGGGACTCTACACCGTGCTCTGTGCTTGGGCAGCAAGTCACAGCTTGGCCTGGTGTAACCGGCCGACCTGCGACGCCTAAACAACCGGCCGACCAACGCATACAAGACAAGACGCATTTGCCTGCCCCCCGGCCCTGCACGTGTGCATTGTTCTACTTTATTCTTGCCATTTGCATATGCACGCTCTCCACGCATGCCGTGTTGTAAAAGCTAACAGCACTTCACTGTAGACATCCCGCTCTCGAGCCGTCCCACAACCTGGCCGCCGCATGACATATTCTTGACTTTACGTTCTCTTCTACCACGGACCTCAGTACTGCTAGTTGTAACTGCAAACATTGGGGCTTTTGTACCCTAAATACACCGCAATAATAAGCTAACCCCTTCTCATACCGGCACTGTTTTCTGTTGCAACACATTAGTCGCTCTACTGGAACCGGCATAGTATTTGCAGCCTGGTGCGACGATATACACCCCGAAATCACGTACCTTGGTCAAGCGCTTACAAGCCAAGTCACCTCCATACCGAGCCAGGTAGTCCATAGCTATATATCCGTACAGAACACCAAAGTCTGTGTGTGTGCGCTACTAGCTGAAGTCCAGGTAGTCACACTTGACACATCTCGGCACAATTTCCTGTATGTCCCTTGGCGACCTTCGTCACATCTAGTCATAGTTTTGACCCCTTCTCTGCTTCGCCATTCGAGACTTGGAGTCTCACACAATTTATCTAGCAGACTCAAAGAGCCAATCCGTTTAAAAGACTATCCCGCGTGTCCTCGTTTACACGTGATAACCATCTTGGTCAACGTATAAAGAGTCTAGTTGCTGCTCACACAGCACACTACTTTCATGATGGCGAACTCCCCTGAGAGTCAGAACCATAATCAACCACTACCTCCTTCAGAGGTCGAGCATGCTGCGCAGGACATTGACGCAGATGACCAAATGAACGATGGCCAAGAACATGGTGGTGTCGGTTTAGGCTTTGACTTTGAAGTCAAGGAGCAGGATCGGTGGCTGCCCATTGCAAATGGTAAGTATTTCTTCCATCCCACCCCTCCCACACGCACCTGGCGCTCTCAACGACCTGTACCTCTTGGGTAGAGTGTTTCCTGTATCTCGGCTTTCCCTTTTGTCGGCGTTGTGCATTGTGCGTCTACACTATTTGTGTGAATCAGGCCTGCCGTTGTTGCCCTACGGGCCCTGTCTGTCAAGTTACTACGATGGCCAATGATGGCATAAAAACGTGACTGTCTCCTGACTTTATACTGTATTGTGCTTCATTGCCCATGTACAGCCATGTATTCACGGTCGCAGATTCTAGACGCAGATATTGAGCAGGTCGGTCTGATTCACACAGTACTCGAAACAGTTGTACTACCTTGACTATGCATATTTGGCGCGAGGAAGATGATAAAGCGCTATCTCAAAGCCCTGGAGCACGACAGTACACAGCATAGTACAGCAGTTTATTGCAGCGTCAAAGCTCATACTTCCGAGCCCAGCGTTAATCCGATGCTGTCATGCATTTCGACTGCTCTTGGCTCTTGATTCTCCCACCATCTGACCCAAATGCTCATCCCGGGAGCCTCTTGGACACCCCAATAACACCACCTATTTTTCCTTGGGTACAACTTGAATTAGTGTTTTGTTTCCTCCTGGCCTTCATCCCCTATTCTTTGTCCAGTAATTTCAAGTATGCCCGATGCCTCGTCTTCACCGCAGGCGATGTGTGAAGACACGGGGGACCTGAGCCAAGAGCATGAGATCTATGGCGCAAAGAAGACATCGCAAATGCCGAGGCCGACTGCGAAAAGACCCACAGAGAAACCACAACGCCAAAGCCCACGGCAGCCAGAAAAAGCCGACGAGGTAGATGCTAACATTCGAAACTTCGCTCCAGTTGCTCGTATCATGAAAAACGCCCTACCTGAAAACGCCAAAATTGCCAAGGAGGCAAAAGAATGCATGCAAGAATGCGTGAGCGAGTTTATCTCGTTCATCACAAGTGAAGGTAACTATCTCGCCCTTGGTTTGGTCTCTGGGACATGCCGCTTTGATTGCAAGACTAGCTGTTGCTAACCGAATACAATATCTTAGCATCTGAGAAGTGTCACCAGGAGAAGCGCAAGACTGTCAACGGCGAAGACATCATCTTTGCCATGACGTCGCTTGGCTTTGAAAACTACGCGGAAGCTCTCAAGATCTACCTTGCCAAATACCGTGATGTAGGTTTCCCTCTTGCCATTTGTCGGCCTGTTTGTTGAGATTTACCTTTACTAACACAAAAGCCATATAGACCCAAACCCCCCGCGACCCCGTGCCCCGCCCGACTAGCCAAGAGTTCGTCAGTAACTCCGGCCCCAACATTTCCGACTTTGATTCCGGTGGCGCGCAACCATCATTCCCTACGGGTGAACCCAGCGACACTGGCGCCGAAGCAAACTTTACCTACTCCTCGGCTGCCACTGGAGCCGGAGGCGAGCCGAGCTTCTAAAGGACAACTGGTGCACGTGAATGTAGCCAAGAAAGGAAGACGCCGAGACTATTGGTAGTGTATGCTTGTTTTGCAGTGCTTGTAACCGCTCTTGCTCAGAGTTAGTTGGCCCAGTTTTTCCGTTTGATAGACCTTCAGATCTTTTTTTTGAATCTTTTAATACGCTTGACTCGTTATTTTTCTTTGCTTGTAATACACTCAGCTGAGACTAAGTCCTAGGGCGACAAGCCTGTACGGTAAAAAAAACCCCAATGCAACTAGCTAGTTAATTACGTCAAAAAATGTCACGATCTCCATTGATTTTTCAATTTGGCAATAATCCCTGTACTTGGAAAAAAAAAAAAATGGCCGCCGCCAGCTGCCAGTAAGCCGCCAGTCTCCACCTTTGCCAAAGTTTGCTGACTTGGCACCTGTACAGCGACCCGCTTTTCTAGCCTAGAGACGGGAATCCTACGACTCCCGATTTTCTCACCTGTTTTCAAGCCGCAGGCCAAGACTCCTTCACATTTGATCCCACCAGTAGCAACAGTGCATGCAGATTTTTTTTCTCGTTCTCACATTTTTTTTTCTTCCAGTTCGCAGCTCCCAACTCAAGTTCATACTGGCCGTTGCTATTTGGTTTCTTCTTTCTCCCAGCTACGTCATTTGGGCTCGATCTGTTCCCCGGCTGCCCATCTCGCATGTGCTGCTCTGCTACCTAAACCTCGTCTCCCTCTTTCTCCCTTCCAAGGCTCACTCAACCAGGACACATGACCTAGCCGACACTCCGTGTTTCTGTGTACGCCTCTCAGCCGACCTCTCGATTCCCCAGCCTCTTCCGCCATGTTTGCCGCCGTGTCGACGCCGTCTGTTGGGGCCAAGATGCCCAACCCCAAGTCAACCCCATCCCGCTCGATTCTGCGACAGCCGCACCCGACCCTGCCCTCCCTGAAACGCTCGCGGTCCGACAGCGAGACACCCATCCCCGAAGAATCCGCCACGTCCAGCCCTACAAAACGCCGCAGAGTTGAGTTTAGCGATGCTCCCAACGAGGTGCACAGTATCGGGAAGCGCAGTCTTCTGGAGTTCAAGATGGAGGTTAAGCGCTCCCTAGAGCAGCATGCTCGTGGTGACAGCGAGGGCTATCTAGCTTTGAAAGAATACTTCACCAACGACCGTGTCAACGCCGATAGCGATAATGATAACGTCTTGAAGCCTCATGAGCTGCGTTGCTACGTCATTGCCCTGGCTAGCTTTACGCCTATGCTGAAACAGAACATTTATGAGAGTCTGGTGAATGCTATTCTCAAGTGCACGTGGGTCGGCCGCGACGAAAGCTTTATTGGCGCCTTTGTCGACTTTCTTGCTGCTTTGATAACAGTCAAGAGCTCCTACATGATGGAAGTTCTGGACATGATAGTCTCCAAGTTTGGTGACGTACGGCGGTCATGCTGGTCGGTTTCTGGGTTTCCTAAGATTGATTGTCCCACTATGCATAACCGTCTCCATCTTGCTCTTCAGCGTCTGCTGAGAATGTTTCCCGGTGCGCAAGGTGCCTTGCGCAGTATCCTCAAGAGTCGCTTCCCTTCGGTTGACGAGACAAAACGGGTATACTCTACCTATCTACAAAACATGCTACGGATCAAGGAGTACGCGTCTGGACTGGGCTCTTACGTCTTGGACCTGATTGTCAAGCAAATGGTTGATATTGATGTTGAAATGCAAGCCGATTTAGATGACTTGGACAGCCCCATGGCTGTGGCTTTGCAAGGAGTGTTTAGCCAGCCACGCGACGAGGAGGACCTTGATGATGATAGCGATGCCGAATCAGTAGCCAGTGATGATTCAGACGTCAACGAGGATATTGCCAAGGCGCGTGCTGTACGAGACCAAGTCGAGAAGCTGGATACCGCTATGGAAACCATGTTCCTCTTCTATGACGAAATTCTATCCATTTCCGATGTCAAAACTGCCGAACAAATCACCAATGACTACATGAAGACACTTCTAAGCGAGTTCAGTAACATTATCCTGCAGACCCGAAAGTCCCGCCACACCCAGTTCCTGCTGTTCCATTTTGTGCAGCAGTCAGAAAACACCATGCTGCAGTTCATTGATACCTGCGAAGCTATCGCCTTCCGCTCCAACTCTCCCGCCGCCCTCAAAGACTACGCCGTGTGCTACCTCGCCAGCTTCGTAGCCCGCGCTGGCCGCCTGTCCGACGAGATTATCCGCGGAGCTTTCCACCGCCTCCTTGCCCAGCTCGAGCGCCTGCGTCTGGCGTACCAACCCAAATGCCGCTCGCCTGATCTTCGCCGCTACTACTCATACTACGCTGTATGCCAAGCCGTGCTGTACATCTGGTGCTTCCGGTGGCAGAGTCTTGTTGAAACAACACCCGAGTTCGTCGACCCCGAAGACCCCTCGTCATACGTTGGCCAGGCGCTGGACTGGGGCCACTCGCTGCGCTCGGCGATGCAAAACAACCTCTTCAGCCCGTTGAATCCCCTCAAGGTGTGCGCGCCAGGCATTGTCGAGGAGTTTGCCAAGCTGGCGCACAAGCTCAACCTGGCATACGTCTACCCGTTGCTGGAAACCAACAAGCGCATCCACCTGGGCCAGTACATGCAGCGGTCGTACTCGGCGGGCGGCGGAGCGCTGCGCGACACCAAGGCCGAGACGATTGACGATGAGAGCGTGTTGCAGCTCGAACAGTACTTCCCCTTTGACCCGTACCAGCTGCCGCTAAGCAAGCGGTGGATCGAGGGCGAGTACCTCGCGTGGCGCACGATTCCTGGCATCAATGGCGATGATAGCGACGAGGATAGCAGCGAAGACGACGATGATGACGACGAAATAGAGGTTCTGATTGAAGAAGACGAGACGGATAACGACCAAGACAACAATTAGACGTCCACTTTATGTGGTTCTTTTCATCGTAACTGGTTTCTCTGTATTCTATTTCCCTTCTCGACTTTTGTTTTCATCTCTTCATATCCTCATTTTTCTTGTTCCGGCGACATGCAGAACGATGGTCTTTTTGCTATTGAACGATCTCTTCTATCTAATCACTACTGCATACAAAACGCAGTAGTATTGTTACGTCTTGAATCATTTTTTCTCTTCCTCTTTTACGCGCGGCTACGAATCATTGTTTTTTCCGTTGTTCCTCTTGGACCGTAGCTACCTCCTTTCTTTTCCTCCACAAAAAAGTATGGCGTCTTTTTTTTTCTTTGTTCTCTTTTTGTTCATGGGGGGATTCTCGGGCTACCTAGGGCATTTTCTTTTTTTTTTTCCATCCTGTGTTATCAGGCAATGTTTTGCATGATTGTTGTTTGGGGGCTTGGAAAACAGGAATCTCCTCCCCCTCCTCGGTGAGCTTGCTGGTAGGTACATGTTAGCTGAGGCAGTTTAGGCGTTATCCATGGTTGGCATTTTTGCGGGTTTCTCATGTTTGAATTAGTTGTAGTTATTCATCTTGTATATTTTGTTCCAAGCTATCTAAACCATGAAAAAACTTGACTCGGGTCTTGCTGCCGTGTTATTGAAGCTGCCATCCCCTAACATGTACCCTTTCACACAGTATGGTTTTCCTAGTGAAATCTAATACGCCTATTCTCTAGAGTATCTCACCGGCTAGGGGCTGACGTCATAAGTTCAACCCCGGCACTCATCGTGATGTCCATCGTGCATTGGCGCCCTGAGGACGGAGTGCATTGCATATAACTATGTACTATACAAGCCAATCAAAGTCCAGGGATTCTCCGGCTGCGCTTTCGGCTAATCTCTGGCAATCAGTCGGCGGCCTTATTCTGTCGCACTTAGTAATGTTCGTGCAACCTTGCATCGCCAACCGCGTAACGCCCTCGTCCCAAAACTGCCGGAGAAAGTGTTGCATTGGGCGAGTAGCTCTTGCGATACATGGTTTTGTATGTGTGTGGTGAAAGCCTTGAGAGTAGAAAGCTGGTGCTTTATATACTTCACCACCAAGGACAAGCCATCACCCTAATAAGCCGGAGACTTTGCCTCCAAGGCATGCAAGGACTTGTTCTGTGGCGATGCACGCTCACGAATCAGCAACACGATAGGTATTTGCGCCTTGGAGCAGGCATTTTCCTTGACGTGCTTCATCCTCGGACCAAAAAAAAAACACAAAAAAAGACCGACTGACTAGGAAGCCATGAGTAACTAGGTGTTGAAGCTGGTACAAGCACGGGTAAAAGTGCTTGGAGGCCCTGTGCATTTCCCCTGGGAAATTGTTGCGGATGCTCGCTCAGGCTTCCCGTGGCACGACTGTTGGATAGCTCATAGCAAGAAACCCGTCTCCCTGTGAATAATGCCGTGGGTCTTGTGTGCTCGAGGCAGACAACAGTCCGCGGACATGTGTTCTCTTGTTTTTCTGTGGGACAGGACAAATCAGCACATGTTCCGTTCGAGACTTCGCCTGCTTGCCCATGCAGCTGATATGGAAGAAAAATGGATGAGATCGTGGTATCGGACATATGGGGCATGAATTCGACCCTCGCTGGAGCGGCAAGAGGGACTGTATGAAAGGAATGGCTGTGAAGTGTTGGTTGGCTGGATGCGGCGGTGAATAAGCAGACAGACTCGTAGAATCCAGTCTGTCCCAAAGGAAGAGGGCGGGAGGGAGGTATCGACCAACAGAATGGATGGTCTGGTCTTGTTGCACAAGATGTTGCCTCGCTGGGAATGGCGAGCGGTGTTGACGTGACCAACATTACATGCAGCCAAAGGAACTCTACTTGTGCTTATATGTTTGCGCCAGTTCTAGTACAAATGTTGATCATAATTAGACTGCCAAAAAGCATGGCGTTTTCTTTCACAAAACAAGATGCCTTGGCTCAATATAGGGCAGATCGGGTCCAGGACAAGGCACAGTCCGGTATGTATGTTCGTACATGTGTACATACATATGTACGTACTTACATGGGAGTTGTCTGCACTTGTGTGGGTAGTTTATACACGATTTACACCATGCTTGGGTGGCTGCTTTTGATATATCCGATGCCTGGACGCCATGAGGCTCAACCCTGTAGAAAAGTGAACTTTTGCTGACGTCAATGTAGTGTAGCATCAACACAATTCTTGACGGCACCAACGGGGCCCCCTGGCGTTGTTGAAAAGAGCCCGGACGTCTCCTTTCTCAGGCCACAGCAAGTGAGCCTTTCAGCGTCCCAACTTACACGGTCTGACTTTGCAGCTGCTCGGCTTTTTCGTTTTCACCAACGCCGAAATCCTCCTCTCATCCTGCTCTCCAGTTCTCGCTCAATACAGGCATGCCATCCCATCCTGTCAAGCTTTGATTTCGGCAGTTTTCAGCCCCGCCTCCTGTAAGTCCTGTTTGAAAGAAACAAATGAAAAATGCAGTGCAGATAGATGACTACACCAGGTTCGGCTTCTTCCCTGCCAACTGCTCGGCTCTAGGGTCCGTATTGTTTTCTCCTTTCAACGCCGCCACATGTTGAAGTAATAGTACAAGCAGGGCCAAGAATATGTGCTTGTCTGTATGTACTGCTTATTTCCTGTTGCTCGTTGCTTGTTGCTTGTTGCTTGTCTTCTTACATGTGCAAGCTTCATCCTTCCCTGCCGGACCCTGTATTTGTATGTACACACAAGTCTGCTCCCAGGCTCTCGCCCACAAGGGGCCCATGGCTTGCTGTGAAATTCTAGGCTTTCAAGTAACTATCTACAACTAACTACAAGTTTGTGCTGTTATGTATGTTGCGTTGCATGCAACATGCCCTCATACATGTGCATGCTGAATCCTCGGCGGTCACGAGATCCAGCCCTTGACCACGCCTCGACTAACATCTCCGGGTGACGGGGCCTTTCTTTGTCTGGTTCTCGCTAATATCCGCCTACTCCGCCATTCCTGTTGTAGCCACCAAGCCATGCCCTATCACAGATAACCACTGTATCAAGGGCACGCAATGCGGTGAAGAGGGGAGCGGGAACGCCTCCGCTCCCAAGCTGACATGGACGCAACACCACACCCTATATATGTGTATTATTTCTTGGGCTTTGTTGTTGTTCAGCCAACATCATGACAAGTCTCTTAGCCATTCTTCACGTCTCGTGGGGTAGCGGACCATCTCTGGTTGGAATCCGAGCTGGGTTTGCTTTATGATTCAAACAATACTGCCTCCTGGCCGGAAGCCACAAAGTAGGCCCCGTGCTCGATACCAGACAGAAATTCTACAAGTAGCATGCATCGGTCAATTTGCCTTGTGTGTACACTGTTACTTGTGAGTGTATATGCATCTAGAGGCGAGGCGAGGGCTTTGTTCGCAATGAGCAGGGAACAAGGAACTTGGCTGTCAATAGACAAGTTTCTTACATCATGACAATTCGCATGTCTGTTCAAATACAAGGACTGAGTCTATAGGTCCGTCTGCTACTCTACATTCCTGAAATGCTACCCATCACTCCCAAGCACATAGCAGGTAGCATGTGCCATGGCCAAAAGTTGGTTTGGCAGATAACTCTGGGCCCTAATCGATCCATGACGTACCACTGATTGTGTGATTGCATGACAGGGCACACAACGAGTTGTCTGAAGTCTACAATCGAGATGTCCTGTGCTGGGCCAGAGACCAAACCCTTGCTTTGCTGGGTACATGCATTACAGACGTAGACATATGTACATACATACATGGGATGGGCACCTGTCTGCAAATGGTCATGTCTCTCGGTATATGTGCATACAGATGCCATGTATCCCAGAGCCATAGCCAAATGCCCATCCATGTATGTCTAGATTTATGGATGCACATGCTCATATATTCCCTGCGCCCTTTGTGATGCACTGACAAGACCGCTTTCAAGGCCTGATCCCAAATTCCCCCCCCCCCCCCCCCCCCGGCTCCTCCTCCCGCCGGCTTCTTGTGATGCACTGCAAGCATAAGACACAGAGCACACCAATTCCACCAACATCTTCTCCCGCAGAGCAACGGCCTCCAATGCAACAGCCTCCAGAGACGGCTGGCTCCTTTGTATCCTAATCTGCCTCCAATCATGACAGATCCAATGGGCCATAGCCCCCTCCGATCAGTGCTCGACTTCCTGTAGAGACTGGCCTTGATCGCACATCCGCAAAGATGTGCCAAAGGGCTGTTTAACACGGCCAACAACACCTGGTCACACTTGCCCTCCTCCCCCCGGCTCTTTGGACTTCTCGTGCCGTAGGCATATTGCGGATGAAAATTTCCGTTGCCCTGTGTCTCCCTCACTTACTCATCAGGGATCTTGATCTTGGTCGGATGCTCGTGATGTTGGTGTTGTTGCCGGCCCTGTGGCTCGTTCGCTGGCTGGCTCTCTGTCTGGCTCTTATTCAGCCACGTTGCTGGGGCCGGACCCAAACCAGCCTGGCCTTTGAACCGGCCGCCCAAGGCACTTCCCGCGAGTGTGGAAACGTTCCATGGCCATGTTGCCGACCTTCTTGTTGTTAGAGATCTTGGCAGTTGTACCGCACATGTACACCGCGTGATTGGGACGGGGCCTGCATGGCCGTTAAATCTGAAGCCACGAACAACTTCTACATAAACATAAACCTACTCTCGTCCAGCCCACGCTCAAAGAACCAAGAGCCATCGCAAGCTATCCCACGGCCTCGCCTCGCCAAGTTCCTTTGTCCCGCCATCCAGACAAGAAAGCTCTCTGTCTCTGCCCCTCGCCTCTGCCATACCTTGATCGGTGGACTTTTCTAGTCTGATATTGCTACTACGCACTCTCGTTGCTCGGCTTCGTCTGTGCTAATCCACTGTATGTATAAGCCCAGCTATAAGATTCCTGCAACACTACACAAGCTGAGACGGATGTCCTTCGTCCCTGACTACCCAAGCAGCTAGCTACTTGTACAAGTACCACCCCGTACCCCTACCCTGATTTGGAATCAGCTGCTTGTACATCATGCCCCCCTCGAAAAACAACAGCGGCTCTGCCGTGGGCGGGTCTAGCCGCTCAGACAACTATGAACGCCGCCGTGAGCAGGTCCGTGAGGCCCAAAACCGCCACCGCAGACGTGCCGCCGACTTCCGAACCAACCTCGAGCAATACCGCAATGCCATGCAGAGTCGCCTCCTCCACGAAGACTCGGTGCACGTTGACATCCAGAGCCAAAACGACCAGATGTGGAACCTTCTGGCGGAGCATGTGCTGTTTGAGGGCTGGGGCCGCATTAACATCAGCTCGCTCGGCCCAAACCAGCGCGAGTATCTCCGCCAGCTTGTCGACGTTGTCTCGCAAGAGACTGGCCAGTATCCTCCCTCCAGCCCGGCCTTTGATCTCGGGCTAAATCAGCCTCAGGCCAACCCGCCGGAGTCACTCGAGTCGGTGCTCGCTTCGTTCCAGACTCACCATGGCCAAGACGCATCGTACCAGTCTTTCCAGCACAGCTCGCAGTATCAGATGCCTCAGATGGGCTCCGCCAACCAGATGCCAAACGTTGTCATGCCGTCGGTTAGTGACGTAGGGATGAGAACCTCTGGCTGCCACCCCGGTGGCATTGCTGGTGCAAGTGGAAGAACCTGCTACCACACCTCACGAGGCGCTTCAGCTTGCCCTCTAGAAGTCCTTACTCCTGCGCAGCTTTCTGCAGCTCACCGCTTTGTTCAAACGTAAGTCTCAAGTGTCTCTCTGGACGGGAGTTCCCCCCATAAGCACTACGGGGTACAACGTCTTCAGTCATCCGGATCTCTCAGCCTTAACTCCTTCATGTTCTTTATTCTAACCATAAATCGGCTCTTAGGCTCCAAGGAATGTGCCCCAGGCCACCATCCTTTGCTCCCATGTCGATGTCGCACGCCGGGGTCGGTTCGAGCGGCTACTCTAGACCAGTATCCAGCTCGCACTTTGCCATGGACGACACTCTTTACAGCGGTTCTTCAGCTTATCACTCGCACTATCCGCAGGCGTCCTCGATGCAACTAGCCTACAGCCAGCGTGCCATGTCCGCTGCTGCAGCCGACACCAACTTGTGCAACCAGCACTCTTCGGACGACGCCGCCAACACCAATCTCGATGTTCTCACGCCTGTCCAGGCGCTCTTTGTCTTTCTCCGGCGTGCTCAGCCCAACTACTACTACCATGTCACCCCGCCCAACCTTGACTCGCTGGGCTCGATCTGCTCCCGCTTCATCTCGTGTGTGCCCGGTGTAGGCACCGTGATTTCACGATTGGAATTTGACCATGCTGTAAACAGTCTGCTACACTAAGAGGGGGAAAGATGGGAGGGGGTAAGGGGGGCTACCCGTGCATGCGGGGTTTGGGCCACGCATAGTACATCACATAATTACAGGTTAGACATCGGGATGCCTTCGAGGGTGGCTTTTTGGTGTGCTGGACAGGCCATTTTGGAGATGATTCCACATCATTGCAGCATTGATGCTCCCTGTCTGGTCGGTCGTATGCACACCGCATATGCATACATAGTTTGATAGCAACACACGTTCGTTCGGTGGCCATTAGTTAGAGACATAGTTAGTTAACAGAAACCTGGTTTATTTGTTTTAGGATTGCATTTTATGTGACAACGGTAACACTGCCCTGCACGTCAGATTTGATTACTGCTGATTGGTCGATTTTTCGTTCTTTCGGTGTTGGCAGGCCAGTCAACAATGATAGTAGCTGCTGCAGTATAGCCAGGACATAGCAGGTTACATGCTCTATGTATCTCGACCACTTGCATAAGTGCGCTCTGGTTAGGGTGTCCCCATCGCCATGATTAACGCCATCTGCCCTTTTGGTCACACTGGCTGGCTTAGAGCGCCATGCACGTGATGCAAGCTGAACACAGCTGAAGACCACAACAACGGCCAGGAGCAGAAGGCGAGGCACACGGGGCAGGAAGCAAAAGAGAGAGAGAGGCCCATTGTCTTTCGCCTTTTGGCTTGCATGCTACAGGGACAGGGTGCCAGGTACATACCAACAAGTGAATGTTGCAATGGGGGATTCGAAAGAAGTAATGCACAAAACTGTGGCTGTGCTAATGTTGGACAAAGTACTGGCTAGTTATGTTCGACAATAGCTTCTGGAATCATTACAGGGCCTGCATGTGGCTCCAGTCGCCCCGGATTCGGTCCTGGTTTTGCTTCTCGCTCTCGGTGTCGGCTTGGGCTTCAATGGGGCCCCATGGCATGAAACTGTGACTGTCGGCCTGTTTATTGAGTTGTAGTGCATTTGGTTGTACGAGGCTCCTTAGTGCCATGTACTACATAGTTAGTGTGGAGTGGTCTCAAGCTTTTGCTGTGAGCGTCAAACACTGAGGGACATTTGCTTTTCGCCAGATGCTTAGTCACTTCGTCAATACCCTAACCCTAGTTATGACCCCATCCCACCTTCATGACTTTTGGCGGGGTGGAAAGAAAAACTAATCGTGGGGATGTTTGTAAGTCAAGGCCAAAACCTGTAGACGCCATAACGACACAATGGGCAAGAAAGACAAGAAAGACAAGGGTGATGGCAAAAAGGCCAAGCTAGTAAGTCTGTCCTGTTTGTGAAACTCTGTGCTACTCAGCCACGTGAAGTCAGTATCCAACCATAATAAGCATATGGGCTTCCCGGCGCAGGCCGCCGATCGGCAGGCCGACTCACGCGGCCGGCTGTACGCACGGCTGCTGCACAAGAAATCCGTCCTGTCGGTTCCCTCCCTAACCGTGTGAAACTATAGGCCGAGAAGAAGGCCAAGCAGGCAAGCAAGGCTGAGAAAAAGGCCAAGGTCAAGGCGGCCAAGGATGACAGCGATGTGGAGGATGTCGACCTGGACGAGGTGCTCAACGAGTACAAGCGGCAGCAGGAGCAGTTCCTCAAGGTCACGGAGACGGTGTGTGAGGCGCCCCCGCGTGCGCGCTCGGCTTCGACATTGATGGCGTCGCCGTGCAACCGCAACAACCTGCTACTGTTTGGCGGCGAGTACTTCAACGGCGCCATGGCACACTTCTTCAACGACTTGCATATATACAACATTGACCGTGACGAGTGGCGCTGCGTGACCTCGCCCAATGCGCCGCTGCCCCGCTCCGGACACGCGTGGACACGCGCCGGCAACCCGAATCACGTTTACCTCTTTGGCGGCGAGTTCTCGTCACCCAAGCAGGGAACCTTCCACCACTACAGCGACTTCTGGCGTCTTGAGCCTGCGACGCGCGAATGGACCAAGATTGAGTGCAAGGGCAAGACGCCGCCTGCACGCTCAGGTCATCGCATGACGCACTGGAAGCACTATATTATCCTGTTTGGCGGCTTCCAGGACACTTCGTCGCAAACCAAGTACCTGGCTGACCTGTGGATCTATGACACGCAAAACTACATGTGGCATTCGCCCAATCTACCCCCTGCGCAATTGAAGCCTGATGCGCGGTCGTCGTTCACGCTGCTGCCTCATGATGGTGGCGCTGTGCTATTTGGTGGATACTCGCGTGTCAAGACGGCCGTGGCTGTTAGCAAACAATCCAAGGGCCATTCCCAGAGCTCGCGCAACATTTTGAAGCCCATGATCCATCAGGACTGCTTCCTGCTTCGTATGACTTTGCCAGCTGAGAACAGCGCCGCTAGTATACCCCCAACAGTGCGTTGGGAGCGGCGCAAGAAGCCGGCGAACACGCCGGTGCCGACACGTGCAGGCGCAACCATGACTTTTCACCAGGGTCGTGGAATCTTGTTTGGCGGTGTCCATGATGTCGAGTTAACTGAGGAAGGCATGGACAGTGAATTCTTCAACCAGATGTTTACGTGGAATATCGAACGCAACAGATTCTTCCCCATGGCCTTGCGCAAGCTGCGTGCTGGAGGAAACAAAAAGGCAAATGCACCAGTGGAGCCGAGAGTCAATCGCAGAGGCCGTGCCCAAGCAGCCGAAGACGAGCTTCTACGCAATCTAGCAGCTCTGGAAACAGGCATCTCGTTGGAGGACGCTGATCAGCTTACACTAGAAAAGCGCGAAGAGAAGGAAGAGAGCGACAAGCCTGTGCGCGAAATGCCCGTTGCGCATGAATTCCCTCACGCAAGATTCAACGCCCAGCTTGCTGTTCAGGATGATGTCTTGTACATCTACGGAGGAACCTTTGAAAAGGGCGACCGTGAGTATACACTCGACGACATGTACGCCATTGATCTAGGCAAGATGGACGGCTGCAAGGAAATCTTCAAACGCGAGAACGAAGACTGGGTGCAGTCTGAGGATGAAGATGACGATGATGATGAGGAGGAGGAGGACGACGACGACGAAGACGAGGACGGTGGGGAGCAGGAAGAAGACGAACAGCCTGCTACGCCTCTTATCACACCCAGCAAGCGGGGTAAGAAGGCCCGCAGTGCCGACGAAGCCGCAACCGAAAAGGCAGCTGAGACTGCCGAGGTCATGGCCGTCGAAGAGGAGGAAACCGAAGCCAACACTGTCGTCGACGATGGACTGCCGTACCCTCGGCCGTTTGAAAGCCGTCGCGACTTCTTTGCGCGCACGACCAACGAATGGCAGGATATTCTGATTGCTCGACTACAGGCCCAGGGCGGCGCGGGCGCGGCGGCGTTGACGGTCAAGGAACTCAAGACCAGCGCCTTTGAGCTGAGTGAGCACAAGTGGTGGGATTGCAGAGAGGAAATCGCCATCCTGGAGGAGGAGCAGGAGGCTGCGGGCATTACAGAGGTGGTGTCATTGGCAGAGCGTGGAGATGCGGGGGCACACCGCCGGAGGTAGAAAAAAGGCTGTATATACGAAAACTTTGGATATGTTATTAACTAGCTCTTTAAATTACCTATGATCCTGTCGTGATGGTATTTATGAGAAACTAGTTGGATGGTGCAGTAGTTACATGGTCTACCTATGACGTTGATCCAAACTCCACCCCTTGTACCGGTTCCGTAAACAACCCTACTCTGTAATTCTAACCCTAATTGCCACTTGAGCCAAAAATTGTAGCATCGGAAGCTCTTGAAGTGGAGTGAGAGGAGAGCTTCGGCTCTATGCACACACAGCACAACGAGAAGCGAACCCTCGCCCGGAAAACTCGACGTAATCGATAAAGCCAACCCGGCTGTCCGACACCCCGCGTCTACAACCTTTCCACGAGCCCAATTGAGCCCATCTTTCCGCCGTTTTTCCTCGTCGATCTCGACTACGTAACCCACACCCAAGTTCCACGATGATTCCCAGATTGCTTGCTACTGTCGCCGCCAAGCCCTCGTTCGCCAGAGGCTTCCAGACTTCGGCTGCTCGGATGGAAGCTGCGGCTCTGCCGGCGCGCAAGCCCGTAGGCGCTTTCCGGGGCGGGTGAGTGATATTTCTACCCATACGAACGGCCCTTTGGCGCCGTGCGTAGCGCAATAGGCATTGTGCTAATTGGCGCTAGATTCTTCGGTTTCTTGCTGGGCACAACTCTGGCTGGAGCTTCGGTCTACGGATACTTGGTTCAGGAGTATACCGCGTCGAATGCAGTGCTATCTGCTGATATCTATGTATGTGGCTTTGGAACAAGGGAAGGGGTCGGCATTGCTTGGGCAAGCAGCTAGCATCTACCGGGCAGAGACGGGGCGGGCAATTAGCCATGCAGGAGGCGTCAGATTTCACTGTGCCCGCTGTGCCCGCTGTGCCCATTAGCCCGGCTACTCAGTCTGGTATATTGCGCAGTTACAACCGGGGCGTCTCAGAGCTTTACTGAGTCTGGGCCCGCCGACCTCTTTCTCATGCCCATAACCTTCAACTTTGAGAGGAAATACGCTGCTAACAAACTGGTTTCCATCTCAGGCTCTCCAGCAAACGATTGCCCGCGTGGATACTCTCTTGAAGACCCTGGACGGCAAGGTCACTGCTTTGGAGAAGAAGAAGAACTGAGACATGTGGGCATGAAGAAAGACTGAAGCCGTATGGAATTCAAGGGTTCAGTACCCCTATCCAGGGAGCAATGGTGATTGCTATCGAACGGGTATATCGGTCGTGGAAAGAAATCGTTTCCCACAATTCATGAACGGATGACGGTGGACGGAGATGGGCTTCTTTTTACAAGCCTTGCTTTGTTTGATAACTATTTATAAATTGAATACTTGTAAGGACTGGGCGCCAATGAAACGTTTGCGCAGAGGTGCTGTTAGTACAAGCACCAGTACAGGACGTCCTGGTGCCTATTCTCTACAAACCGATGCGCTGCGAGGTGAATTGTGATACATGTGAGCTGTCGTCTGGTGTAGGTGTAGATGTGCCGAGGCAACGGCAACGGAATTAACGCTTCAAGGTAGCCCTGGCAAATGCTGCCCTACTGCCGTTGTTGATCGACGCCCAAGCAAAATTGACGCGATGGTGATACCTTTTTAGTTACGAGTGCCGGCCGTCAAGGTGGTCATGACCATGGCCATGGCTCGGGTTTCAGATCAAGCATGGGCAGTGGGTGGGATGGGATGAACAAGGTCCTCAAGTCAGGCCAGGTCACGGCAAATCTTTGTAAGCACGGGGAATCCCCAACCCCCAGGCCTCCCCTCCCGCCCGTCCACCGCGTGTGGAGTGTCAAGATGAAGAGGGCTGAGAAGATTTTGGTACCTGTGGATCCCCGTCTGTGTGAAGCTGCCAGGCAGTGCACGCTCGTGTTATCCTTTTCTTGAGATCTCGGGTGCACATGTGTATGTGCATACATACAACATAAGCAGCGGCCTGGTACAATGTGCTTGCAGTGTCTTCTGGGTGAGACTGAGACCTTCTGGCTCTCACGGACTTCTAGTGCCGGCGGCGGACGTATTTTTTAGCGGCGCAGCCCTGAGACCAGCGGCTTTGTAATGGCTCAACACCTCAGGGAGGTCTGTATGCGATCCCTCTGCCTTGGAACACACAAGCAATCAGCTAGTTATGTAGTTAGTTAGCCGGGTAGTCTGTCTGTAAGTTTAACATGTTGAATTCAAACAGGAGAATAGGAGAAGTCGCGGGTACCTGAGTAAAAGCGGGGCCGTCGCTCGTTCCGGGGGTATCCGGTACTTGCACAAGTATCCTCGTACTGTCCCTGCACAGGCACCAAGGCTTAGACGTCTGGTCTGGTTGCTTGGCCCGCCAACTAGACATCAGGATACGCCCAAAACGGCATGCCGATATTGGACAGGTGTTCTTTTAAGCCGGCGACCAGCTTGCTAGCGCCCATGCTGCAGGCTGCCTATAGCGGGTCGACTTACAAATACAGGCGCACTGAAGCCTGTGGCCCACTAAACAGCCGCTACGAGGAGGGCTGTCGTGGGCTGGCGGGGCCAAGAGGCCACCATCTCAGCCATTGCTAGCATAGCTCCAGACTTCTTGTTCCCAGTCCGTACTGTACAGATAGACCAGAACTAGGATAACCGCCACCTTGCATATATGTTCTGCATTCTCCCTCCGCGCTGCTATTTGACTATTTCCTCTGCTCTCTTTTTTTTCTTTCCTTATTTCCTCTCCTGTCCATCATCGCGGTCGCATTTGCTGGTTTCTTTTTGCTTCCTTTGTCCAGATCGCCACTTCCACCTCTCCATCTCCCCCGCGCCCGCTCTTATACCCCCCCGTTCCACACACCACAGCCTCTATCTATTCACAATGCGCTGCAAATCTATCGCCTTTGGCCTGCTCACTGCTGCTCTGCAGCTGACCGCCGCCTCGTCAGATGTCGTCTCTCTGACCTCTGAAAACTTCCACGACTTCATCAACAGCAACGACCTGGTCCTGGCCAAGTGTATGTTTACCGTGTTTTCTTCCTGCCGCAGCAGGTGTGACCGTATGCCCGTTTCTATGTGCTGACACATCTGTCCCTCTAGTCTTCGCTCCCTGGTGTGGCCACTGCAAGGCTCTGGCCCCCGAGTACGAGATCGCTGCCTCTGCTCTCAAGGACAAGAACATCAAGCTTGCCAAGATCGACTGTACCGAGGAAGCCAACCTGTGCTCCAGCTTCGGTGTCGAGGGCTACCCTACCCTGAAGGTCTTCCGTGGCGCTGACGATGTCACTCCTTACACCCAGGCGCGCAAGGCTCCTGCGTAAGTTCTCAAGTTCCGTGGCATCAGGTCATAGCACAGCTTGCTAACATGTCAATCTTTTTCCCTATATAGCATCCAGTCGTACATGATCAAGAGATCGCTCCCTGCCGTCTCCGAACTCACCCCCGAGAGTCTCGAGGAGTTCAAGGACACCGAAAGTGTTGTCATGATTGCTTACTACGATGCCGACGACACCGAGTCTGCCGAGACCTTCCTGGCTACTGCCAACAAGCTCCGCGAGTCCTACATGTTTGGTGCTATCACCGACGCCGAGCACATCAAGGCCGAGGGCATCAAGACCCCCAGCATCGTTCTCCACAAGAGCTTCGACGAGAAGCGCAACGACTTCACCGAAAAGTTCGATCTCGAGGCTATCGAGGCCTTTGCCAAGGTCGCTGCCAGCCCTCTTATTGGCGAGGTTGGCCCCGAGACCTACTCTGGCTACATGTCCGCCGGTATTCCTTTGGCTTACATCTTTGCTGATACTGCCGAGGAACGCCAGGCTCTGGCCGAGACCCTGAGACCCCTTGCCAAGCTTCACAAGGGTGAGATCAACTTTGCCACCATTGACTCTAGCTCGTTCGGTGCCCATGCCGGCAACCTGAACCTGAAGACGGACTCCTTCCCCGCCTTTGCCATTCATGACATTGAGAAGAACCGTAAGTTCCCCTATGAGCAGGGCAAGGAGCTGGTTCACGACGACATTGCCGCCTTTGTCAAGGGCTTCAAGGATGGCTCGGTCGAGCCCAGCATCAAGTCTGAGCCTATCCCCGAGACTCAAGAGAACGCCGTCACTACCGTCGTCGCCAAGTCGTACAGAGACATCATCATGGACGACACCAAGGACGTCCTTATCGAGTTCTACGCTCCCTGGTGCGGTCACTGCAAGGCTCTGGCTCCCAAGTACGAGGAGCTGGCCGAGATGTACGCCTCCTCCGACTTCAAGGACAAGGTTGTCATTGCCAAGCTCGACGCCACCCTCAACGACGTGCCCGACGAGATCTCTGGCTTCCCCACCATCAAGATGTACCCCGCTGGTGGCAAGCACTCGCCCGTCACCTACTCTGGCTCTCGCAGCATTGAGGATCTCATTCGCTTCATCCGTGAGAGCGGCAAGTACAGCGCCGACCCCTCTAAGAAGGAGGATGCCGTGGAGGAGTCCAGCACTGCTTCTGACGAGGCTAGCACCGCTTCGACCGAGACCGAGGCCGAGTCGGCTACCGAGTCGGCTACCTCGGTGGAGACTGAAGCCGAGGAGACCAAGGCTCCTATTGAGGAGGCTGCCGACCACGACGAGCTGTAAGAGGTGCCATGGCACCCTTCAGCGAGTCTTCTTTCTCTTGCTGTACATGTTGTCTTTTGGGAAGTGGGAGAAGTCCTTTGGGCTACGCCCGGGAAAAGGTTCAAACCTCCTGCTCTGACTTTCCGTGCGTTTATTTTCCCTCATCTTCATTTTTTTCCATTTCTTTTCCTCTGGTCCTCTTTATAGTTGTTAGACTTGGTTAGCTTTTGCCTTGTCTTGCCTTGATTTGTTACGTTTGTTTTTTATGATACTCGGCCGGGCTTTTTAGGATGCAGCGGACCACGGCCTTTTTGAGTTGTTTTTTTTTTGTACGAACTCTGGGAGAAAATTGAATGACAATTTTTCACAAGAATTTTTCTTTGGAACTCTTGAGGAAGTGAAGATGAATGGCAGAGAAGTTAGCTATAACAAGAGCTCAAGTGCGTTTACCAAGTGTGACTATGACTTGGTTGTGTAGTTAGTTAATCTAATCGGAGCTCTGTCTTGTCTCACCGCCTTTTATTTTCTGCCGGCCCAAGTGCTCTTGACATGCCCTTTTTTTCTGAGTTGACATTGACTGTGAATTCAATTGCATGGCAGAAGACTTGTGCGCTTATTCTATCTTGCTGACTTGCCGAGCGTATTCGCATTTTTTAGAGCAAGGCCTCGTTTCTTCTCGTTCGGGGGTTATCCGCGCCGCGCACCGTCTGTACTTTCTTACATTCAAAGTCACCGATTACAAACAAGGCCTCCACGAACGTCCAACCGATATCTGAACCCCTCCTCCTCAACTCCAATTGAATGCCTACCAGAAGCAAGACAAATACACACGAGATCGCATACACATACGTCCACACACCATGAGCAACAACTTCGGCGTTGTCGAAATCGCCAGTAAGCGCATGACCTCTGCGCCTGGTTGGGCCTATGTTCCAGACCTCGGCCCGGCGGCTGCAGCGGCGGCGGCCGGCAGCGCAGCAGGCGGACGCAAGCGCGCGGCGCGAAACCTTCCGGGGCTCAGCGCACATGACCAAGGCGCGCGCGAGGAAGCACGTGTAGCCAAGGAGCTCCAAGCTCTGGACCGCGAGGGCAATCGCGACGCAACAATTGCAGTTCCAGCAAGTACTGGAAGAGGTGAGTTTTCAGCAGGGAGGAAGATAATGATGGCGGAGAGAGGAAGTTTGTGAGGGGTAAATACAGACGGTGGTGGTATATGCTTCGTTTTTTTTGCTAACAGTTCTCTTCTTTACTCTGACACCAGCCGTTGTAAAACACACGCCCAACGTCCGCAGGATCCTCCAGTCACAAAAGACCTTTGCAAACCACCTCAACGACTTTGAAGCACATCTCGCGCAGGAACCAGACGGCAACGCAAGCAGCGGCTCGGCGGCAGCTGCCGTGGGCGCCAACACGGGCACGAGCACGGGAAGCAGCGGGCCAACAGCGAAGCGGTCGAAGCGCGCGTCTCTTGCTGCTGCGGCGGCTACACGGGCGTCAGCCGAGGCAGCTGAGGCGCTCAAGCGGCGCGCGAGCCATGATGCAGATACAGCTGGAGGGCGGGGCCGGGTTTCGCCAGGCAAAATTCCGCCGGGCGCGGTGCTGGCGCAGAATAGTGAGGGCGAGGCTGACGCGGGGGCCGGATCGGCAGATGGGAGTACGGACGCCGAGGCAAATGTGCCGGAGACTACGGCAGAGACTGCGGACAACGCATGGTCTGCAGCACCACGCAAGCACCCGCGCGACGACGACCCGCTGCTTGAGTCTTGGGTGCCCACGGTGCCTGGGCCCGAGGAGCTGGCGCGGCTGCTGGCTGTCCCGCCGCGAAATTACTTCGAGATGCGGGCGGTGTGGACTGCGGCTGACGCACGGCAGACGCGGTATCCTGTGCGGGTGTTTTGCGAGGTGTGCGGGTACTGGGGCAAGGTGCGGTGTGTCAAGTGTGGCGTGAGGGTGTGTGCGTTGAATTGCTTGAATGTGCACCGTGAGGAGTGTATTACGCGCTATGGACTATGAGGAGGGGCAGGGGGTGGGAGATGGAATACGGGCTTGGGAGACAGGACGTTCAGAGCCGGGAAGCGGTGAGGGTCGGAGGTGCAGACTTGGGTATCGTTGGTCCGGGAAACAGCGGACGGAGTGTGGTGTAGATAGGTACTACATACATACACATTGTAAGCCCAAAAGAAGTCTACAAGGGCGCCTAACCACACCAGCACGGAAATCAGCGGCACAGCTGCATAGGATATACAAGTCGGTACTTGTACAAACATATGGTGGCGGGGTGAAACACCAGCCTTGAAGCTCGGCAGACAAATCGGTAGGTTTTTTAAAGCACCAGGCCAGCAGCAGAAACGCCCTTTTTTTCCGTCCTAGGGCTTGGTGCCTTCGGCCCAGAGTTTCCGTGTTTCAAGACGTGGAGATCAAGGCCGGATGTTGGCAGGCGTTTGGGGCTGGCGGGATGGCGGCGATCACGAAGCAGAGGGTTATATGCATCGAGAATATGGTTCGATTGGGTTTCTTCTCGATTGAGCCCAGAACAAGGGCTGATCATGCGGGCACGCGAATGATGATGTCATTGGAGATTTCCTCTCGTGTTCATTCAGCCCGGCAGTGACAGCTCGTTTTTTTTTTGGCTTTTTAGTTTTACGAAGACACGAATATGCACGATGACCAGCCACATGATGTTGTGATACGAAGAGGAACGATTTTTAGTGTTTTTTTTTCTTTTTTTTTTACTTTAGCTATGGGACATTAAGCTAAGGCCAATCCAAGTAAGATAGACGACAATGAAAGAATAGAAGAAAAAAAATGCAAACCAACAGCAAAACAGCGCAGATCAAAACATCTTACTTGGGAATCATGAGTGAGCCGGCAACTGGGGGAAGTAGAGAAACCAACATGCGTAAAGAGGGACTGAGAGGAGACAAAAAGGAGAGAGCAGAGGGGATCGGAGCTTTATGTACAAGAGCAATGGGAGAAGCAGAGCAAGGAAAAAGAAAGAAAAAGAAAAGAAGCATGGCGCCGCCTCGAACACTTCGATGGCGTGCTTCATGGGACCTGAGAAGAGAAAAGGATGCGATGACAAAGGGAAGCAACAATAACGAAGGAGAAACAACAACTGGGGAAAGGGTCCTCTCTCTGCTCTCTCTCTCGTTGCTTTTTTCGAAGAACAAGACTTTTTTTTGGCGTTTTCATACAAAAACTCTAAGGGGTCTCCAGGCGGAAGGCAATGTCGCCCTTGGACGCGCCTCCGTAGCAAACGGCCGTCAAGCTGCCGGTCGGGCAGACCTCACGGGCAGCACGCACGCACTGTTCCCAGCCCATGCGCGAGATGGTGATGGTCGAGCCGGGCGTCTGGGCCTCGATGGAGAAGCGGGCAGAGAGCACGTGGCCGGTGGTCAGGGCTACGGTGCCGTCGCACTTATGGCCGCCGTTGAAGCCGTCGCAGATGGACATTTCGGCGGCGTTTTCGTCGTGGAAGACGATGTGACTGCGAGAGAGCGTTAGCGGCTTGCTGGAGGATTCTGGGGGCGGGCAGGGAACAGGGTCCATGGCATCTGATGCGAACTTTGATAACAGGGCCGAAGGAAGCAAGCAAGAATGTGGTAGGAATAGCCAACCGAGATTTCGCTTCGACGCTGCTTATCAGAGAGGCAGGAGGCTTATTCTTCCCACAAAGGGAGGGAGATGTGGAAGGTGAAAGACAAAGAGAGGACCGGCAAACTCACGCATTGGGATCGAGGCACTTGGCAGACACCAGAGCCTTGCGGTTCAGAGAGGTCGACTGGCGCAGGGAGAGAATCTCAAAGTGCACCTGAGGCACAGTGAAACGAGGCCATTGGCGGTAGTCGATGGGGCCGGCATTGACGCCCTCAAGGGCGGCCAGGGCAGCGATGAAGACAGCTTTGAAGGAGACCATTTTGGCGTGTGGTTTGGCGTTGGAGTGGCGCGAAGAAGAAAGAAAATAAAAAGTGGTGATGGTTGAACGAGAGTAGATGAGAGGAGCGAAAGTGGTGAGATGAACGACAGTAAAGAGGTTGGCACACAAGAAAAAAAAGAAATAAAAAAGACTCGACGATAGTTCGCGAGAAAGCAGAAGAGAACAAGAAGACGAGAGCTGCTCACAGAGCTTATAATAAGGGAACACGCGTGGGCTGACGGAGCAAAAAGCCAACTCAGTTCAGACTTGGATCAGCAAAAGCTCGAGGCAGGCGGAGGCAGGCCGAGAAAAGGCGAATGGAATGGCAAAGCCGTGAGTGAGAGCAATGATGTATATCGCGAAAGACTTTGCTTTGTGGCTGTATACCAAAAAAGTATGCAAGGTTGGCCTGGGCGTACAAGTGGTGAAGCTTGGTCGTGAGTGCACTGTGAGAGACTGGGTCAAAGTGTAGACAGAAATCAGGAACGAAAAAGACGAGCAGAGGGCAGACCAGACGCGAGATATAAAGCAGCGATCCGGCAGAAGCTAGACGTTGGATGACCTCAGAGCGTGCTGGAAACAGACAAGCGTAGGAACTTGAACACGAGAAAAAGCTGGCAGAAAGCGGCGACGTCGATCTGCGGGCGACGGGAAAATTGGCCGTCGAAAAATGAATTAAACAAAAATGAGCCGATAAAGTGACGAAAACGGCGAACCACTTGGATCGTATGCCAGTCCCGAATTTCTAGAAGACGCTTGCTTGTTGATTGCTTATTGGCGTGTCTGTTGCCTCTAGGGAGAGAATATGCGCGAGAGAGAGAGAGCGAGGCCGTATTAGAGACGAAGAGAGCGCAAAGACCAGCTGCAGACCAGTGAGCGTGGGCGAAGAATAGAATAAAAAAAAGAATAATAATAAAAAAAAACGTCCGAGTCTCGCAGAGACACACAGCAACAAAAAGGGAATGTCTTGAAGAAGAAGAACAGACAAGACGAAAACGACGAGCGCTTTTTTATTTGCCGCCGCGTCTCCTTTGTACCTGTCCTCTCCTATCCTCGAATATCAACATCTTCGGCCTGCGGCTTGACGTTCCCCAGCCAATTTCCAGCATGTCAAACTTCAAACACCAAGACCGCAGACAGGATTGTGATGTAACAGCAGGAGACTTGGGCTGAGAACGGAGAAATAACAGGCGAAAGAATTAAAAGAAACACCGGGATCGTTGGCTGTACATTCGCAAATTCATGCGTACACAGGGGATCACAGAGGGTTTCTTACAGCGGCTCCAAGGTGCGCTACAGCGGCCTCCGCAGGGCCTAAAGGCCTATTTCCGCGGCTGCGTCGCTGCTACAGAGCCCTTGCCACGGGGTCTTCTACCCGCCAAGCCTGTCTGTTTGAGCCTAAAACAAACGACTGGCCTGCTAGACTTTGGCTCTCACGCTTGTGTACCAGTGTTATCTCCATTCCAGCCAGCAACCGACCGACGACTACGGCTGCTTGGTTCAGAAAATCACACGTCTCGGGTGACGTCTAGCCAAGAATGCAGAGCTACTGAAAGGGAAGTAAAAAAAAGAAAAAAGAAAAAAAAAAAGAGTGAGACTGTGTGAGAAGGCAAAATAAAAAGTGCCCACTATACTCAATGTAACCTTGCCTCTCTCTCATCGTTCCACCACTAACACAAATCTGTCCTCAGTGGCCGCTTAGTGCTATAACTACCCACCAAAATATGCCAGAAAAAAGACATCCCCGTCCTCTAGAGCCCTCAGCTGCCCAGCCTAAAAATAAATTTAAAAATAAAAATAAAAAATAAAAAGACCCAAAAGTCTACCCATTTTTCTCCAAGCCACTACTGTAGCCGCACCAAACAAGCCTATAGATTAAAGATTGCCTCCCAGCAAAGACATGGCATCGTCCTCAGCTCTGTGCAAGTGTCACTCACTCTTGCTTATCACGCCCGCCCGTCATCACAGCCGCAGTTTTGGGTCATCGCTGGTTGTCTTGGTCTTGCTGTCTTGCTCGTTCTGCTGTCCAACCTAAACCCAAAGGGGCCAAGCACACCAAAGGATGAACCCGTGCTTCCAAGAATACTTGCTCTCGCTTTATACGAAGCTCGCCTTGCATAATTCGTGACAGCCCGTGGTAAGCGAGCCAACTGCACGTTATTTCTCATCTCATGTTTGTCTTCGATGCAGTGTATTCGTCTCTTCTCTTCGTCTCATGCTTGTAACTCCTAGTTAGTTGTTCCACTTGTAACTTGTATTGCCTCTGTACATACGCTCATCCTGCTCGACTCTCTCTCTATAACTCTATAACTCACCTGCTATTGATCTGCGCAATTGATCCACCCTTCCACCCACCCTTAATCTTCGACCACCCATGCTGTTCCCGTTTCCTTCATGCTCATCCCGCCTCGGTATCGGAGGAGAAGACATCTGTGAGCACAGCAAACACGAACCGCCTCTGTCCTTCCAAGCACACGTACATCCACGTACCCTCGCCCACTACGCACGCACTCACTGGGACGCAAAAACCGTCTCTCTCCTCTGTGTCTAAAAATTGCCCTCCATGAAATCACGTGAAATCTTGAAACACCTACCCTGACAACAATAGAGTCGCCCAAAACACCGCACACGCCGACCTATAAACAAGGCATGCATACTACAAGCAATCAAGCAAGCAACTCGTTAGTTATATCCATACAACCATGTATGTATGTGTGTCCATGCTGGCCCGTTCACGGCCTGCCCTTTGTCCATTTCCATTTGTGCGTGGATGCTTGATGCCATTTTCTCTCGCCGACTCACACACAGACTCCCTCGCCACGTCAACCTTCCACCGCCCTTCTAATCAACTCCCAATTCCGCCCTCTCCCACCTTGCTCTCTCGGCCCTACCTACGCTATGCTCAAAACAAAAAACAACTCTCCGGCGGCACAATGTACGTTCAAACAAAGAGCCCTCCCCCCCCAGGTTTCGCCCTGTCGCACTTTTGCCTTTACTTTTGCAAATCCGTCATGTGTAATCTACAATATGCAATCCTGCTCTTTGTCATACAGGTACAGGCAAGTCAATGTCGTTACATGCAATCTGCAACCCGCATCTCAAATCACCTGCAAACAGAACATAATAGATACCAATGTTCCGCCTCCTACACAATGCTCGCATGCCGGCACCAACGCCTGGAATGCCCTGTTCCACACTCACGGGAATTGTCTAATTCTGAAACGCTTTCACTGGAATTAACCTGCTTTTTACTCGAGAACATTAGGCCTTTTGAAATGACGTTGGAAAAAGATGAACACGAAAGAACTTTGAGTGCATGGGCCTTGTAGCTTTGTTATTATTATTATTATTATTATTGCGTTTTACGTCTGTCTGTGGGTCACGTGGACCCGACCCTATTGGATCGTTAGACGTCGAGGCACCCTAGGGTCCTCGAAAATCCCTCCAAGGTGAAGGTCCGGAAAACAAAGGAAAAGTTATGTGGTACAAGAACCCCGGAAGAAGGGGAAAAACCGGTCGGAACTGGGGAGCGGGAGGGGACTCAAGCAGCGCTATCCTGGCTGAGCTTTCTCTCCTACCGTCCACCAAAACATGGCTACAAGCTACAGGCTACGGGCATATATCTACGAAGAATTTTGTTTCTTCAACAAACCTGCGGAAGTCGCGTGCACCTTGTTTCGTGGTCAGGGTGTCGTCGATTGTCATGTGTATGGGCCTCCTGGTGAAGACCTTCGACAGACGTTTGCCTTTCCAACAGAAGAAGAGGTGGAGGGGATCTTTTCGTTTCCCGCATGAGCATGTGGCTTTAAAGTTGGCGTGGTTCATGCGCTCGTGGTATTCTTCGAAGTCCCCGTGGTGGGAACGAGCAGCGAGTAGCCAACCAAGAGTCTTTCTAGGGATTGTCAGCTCGAAGGGGGCCTTCAGTGTCGCCGTGAGCCCGAGGTCCTTGTATGACGTGGGGGCTGAGGTAGCCCACCATTCTGCATACGCAACGCGTAGCCTTTCGCGTGCCACACGGTGAACGTGGGCGATAGAGGGGGTGAGGTTGGGTGGTGGAGTCAGAGACGCGCCTTCCTTTGCCAGAGTGTCAGCCATTTCGTTGCCGGGAATGCCCTTGTGTCCAGGGACCCAGAACGGGAGGACTTGCCCCACTTGCACTCGAGGGTAGCGGTGTCGGTTGGGCCAAGTGCCAGCAAGTGAGTGGAACTCAAGGATGCGGTCTTGGCTGGTGTCTGTCGGTGTGGCCCCGGGGAGGAGGCAGTCATGAGCGGCCTGGTTGTCTAGGACTACTAGGATGTTGTCGGCTAAGTAGGTGCATGGGGTCTGGAGGGCCATCCTCAAGCCGAACAGTGCACCGGCTATCTCAGCGTCATAGACCTCGTGGTTCGTCCCAAGGGAGCCGCGACCGCTTCCGAGCAGATGGCCACCTTGGAAGATGACAAATCCCCAGCCAGTGCGGCCATCCTCAAGCTTGGAGCCATCTGAGTACACCAAGATGTCACGGGTGTCGGCGGCTTTCCGGAGCGGGGAGAAGTCGTAGCCTTCCTTGGTCTTTTTGGTCGGTTGTGCCGTCTTGGGCGGGGGCATCAGTTTGGGTCTTGGCGGTTTGTGCTCGATCAGGGAAAGAGTTCGGCCGAGTCTAGTTTCAGGGCTGGCGTTGGCTCGAGATACCAGCGGGTGAGCAGGGTCCAGGCTTGTCCACCTAGCGGCTAACCTTTGTCGTTTGTTCTCCAGGAGGAGTAAGGCGGGGGCGATTGCGGCCTCGCGATGAAGGGCTGAGGAGGGCGTAGTCTTCCATACTGGCAGCACCGCTCTCATCGCGACCCGGAGCGTGCCCTCTATTCTGTTTGCGAGGTGTTTAGCCCGAGTGGAGACCTGATTGCCTCTGGAGCTCGTCCGGTGGAGGCCTGGCCAGTACGTTTCTGCGCCATACATTGCGGTAGGGATCACGCAAGCAATGACCGCAAGTCGGGCCATGGCAGGAGGGACTCCGCTCTGCGTGTTCGAGATGGATCTCAGAAAGTTGGCTGCTTTGCGCCCCTTGGTGGACCATGTCTCTACGTGCTTGTTGAACGACAGCTTAGAGTCGAGCCAGAAGCCGAGCCATCTCATAGAGCTCTTCGGGGCAGTTGTGGTTCCACCAATAGTTACCGGAGGGTGGGGGTGGAGGCGGGATCGTGTGAAGTGGAGCACCTCAGTCTTGTTTGGTGCGAACTCTACTCCGTTCTCATGAGCCCATTTTCGCATTTTCTCAGCAGCAGACTGAGCCGAGGCTACAGACTCCAGGGGCGACCGGCCGCTGGCGAGAATAGCCACGTCGTCTGCGTAGCTGAATCGGTGTTTGGTGCTGATCAGAGGCTGAAGGAACAGCATGAACAGAATGGGGGATACCGGAGAGCCTTGTGGAACACCGCACGATATGTTTTTCCCTGTCGATCGGATCGAGCCCATCCGTAGCCGGCATTTTCTGTCGGAGATAAAGGAACCCACCCAGCTTGTCAAGTATGAGGGCCAGCCTTGTTCGCGGAGCCGACATTGGAGCCGACCGGGGAGGACTGCGTCGAAAGCACCTTTAACGTCCATGGTCAATAAGGTACTCACCTTGCTCTCCGCCCAATTTCTTTCGATGTCATGGATGACGCAGGCCACCAGGTCAGATGCGCTTCTTTTCGGCAAGGCGCCAAATTGTTGCGGGTGGAGGATTGAGTTTTCGAGGGCTAGGAACGTAATCTTCCTGGCGATGAGCCTCTCGAGGCCTTTGCCGAGGCATGGTAGTAGGGCGATGGGACGCCATGAGCCAGGGAGAGAAGGGTCTTTGTCTGGCTTGGGGATGACCACAATTTCGGCGTGTTTGAAGTGAGCAGGGTGATGCCCCCATCTGAAGCACAGGGAGAATAAGGATGTCACGAAGGCCTCGAGTTCGCCCCAAAGGGCTTTTAGGATGGCCACTGATATGCCGTCACGGCCGGGAGTTGAGTTTTTCGCTCCTATCACTGCTCGGCGGACTTCTGCTTGACTGAATTCGGTATCCATGTCGATCCTGCGGGCAGGGGCCGTGTGATAGCCTCCTGGGTTTAGGTCCCTCGTCAGGTCACCTCGATCGAGGAGTCGACTCGCCAGCAGATCCATCTTCTCCAAGGGGGTCACCACGGTTCTGTCGCCGTCCTGCAAAGGGGGACTTCCAGAGAGGTTGTTGGGCTTGCGCCATCTAGCTATTTTCCACAGGCTGTCGGGGGTAGAGGCGTCTGCGATTCTCTCTTTGTTCAACGATCTCTTAGCGCGGCGTACAGCGTTGCGTAGGTTCTTTTTTGCTTTGATCAGATTGTCGATGTCAAAGGTCGTTGTTTGGATGGCGTCCTTGTAAGCTCGCTCGGCATCCTTGCAGTCTTCGTTCCACCAGGGGGTGCCTCTGCGGGAGGCTCTCTTTCGTCTCTCCATAGTGGCGGCCAAGGCGGCTTCAATGGACCGGTTCAGGCACTCTACGGCCTCGTCTAGTAACGTCGTGGTGGGAGGGGAGTCGGGGTGAGGGAGGTGGGGTAGAGGGAGCGATCTGAATGTACGTCTGAGCTCAGGTATCTTCTCGGCGGCTAATGTATAACCGGGTAGAGGTTCGGGTGGGATAGGCTTGCCAAAAGGGATCCTTGTCCAGATCGTGGAGTGATCGGAAGTAGTGTCAAGAGTGCTAGCTATTTCGGACTCAACATCTGGGATGTTGGAGAGACATAGGTCTAGGGTGTGCCCTCTGGCATGTGTCGGGACGCCGGGAGGGCTGGTTAGAGAGAGACCCACCTCGTCGATCCAGTCGGCAAAGACGCTCGCTCCGTTCGAAATTGGCACTCCGGGTTCCCAGTAGGGGTGGTGGAGATTGAAGTCTCCTGCTATCAGGCATTTCCCAAAGATCGGGTCCAGCCATCTGATCAAGTCAGCGGCCAGGGTCTCTTGGTGGCGATATACATTAACAATTTGGATTTCTCTTCCGCTCCTTTCCAGTTGCAGCCATACACAGTCGCCGGTGCGTGTCGGGCATAGCTGAATCGGGTGTAGACCTTTTTCTTTGCGGATGAAGGTTATAGCCCTGGGTCGGGTTTCAGGGTCAGCGACAGGCAGGAAAGTGTCCCAATTAGGGTGGCATTTGGTACGGACAGCACCATGCCTGTCTTTGAAGGTGTATGGTTCTTGGAGGAGTACGACATCCGCCTTGTTCTTCTCAGCTAAGTGGAGAGCAAGGTCGTGTGCCGGGCCGCCCCTGCCCACGTTCGCTTGAAAAACACGAAGGTGAGGGGGGTGGGAGTCAGTGGTCTCCTGTCCTCGGATCGTCCTGATAGGGTTTCCTAACATGTAGACGAATCGGGGGAGGAGTGGGTTTCGGAATCGGAGTCGGAAGATACTTCCATGACGTCCGACTGTGTCGTTGGGGCGAGGGGTTCCTCGGTTGGAGAGGGGCTTTTCTCGTTGGTGCCGGTCTCCGGGGCTTTCGGGGTAGGCTTTTGGGCGAAGCCAGCGCGGATTTTCTTTATCGCTTCCGCGGGGAGCTGGCGCACAATCCCGTTCCTGACATACGGTCGGACCGGGCAGTCCAAATCCTTGGAGGGATGGGGGCCGTGGCAGTTCACGCATGTGACTGGCCTTGGGCAGGGGCCCACGTGTTGTCGCTGACCGCAGCTGGGGCAGAGCTCCTTTCGGGGGCATCCGTCAGTGCGGTGGAAGCCGAAGCACGCGTCGCACTGCTGGACGCGTTCGTGTTGTCTGGCCTTGATGGCCGGGGCGCTGGAGCCAAAGAGCTTCAGGGAGGTTCGGAGGGGCTTCTCGAGCGAGAAGACAATTGAGGAGGTGGGGGAGGAGTCCTGGTTGTGCTTTGACCAGGCCACGCGCGTGGCGCACACACCGAGCTGGCTCTCGATCTCCTCTTCGATGCGCTGGATGGTTACCAGACTGACCTGGCCGACCAGGTTGCGTGTGTTCTTGGGTACGCGATTAATCACGTAAGTGTGCCACTTGGTGGCTGTGTCGACTGTGCAGCCACTGAAGACCGCGGAGGCTTTGTCCATTTTAGTAAGGGCAGCAGCCATGGTTGTCTGTGAGTCGAAGGACAGAGCAAAGCCGGTGTTGACCTGCTTGACCGTTTTCAGGTCTTCAGCATTCACGCCCAGGTGTCTGACGACAAATTTCTTGGTTTCCGCGGCGCCGGCGTGCCTTTGCGGGGAGTCCGCGGGGAGGCGGAGGAAGATTCGGTGTTTGCTTGTGTCGGGAGCGGCTTGTTTGTCCTTGGCTTTAGTCTTGGTCTTCGTGGCCCGGATGTCGAGGGACTTGCTGTTGTTGTCGTCGGGGACCGCCAGGATCGCGGCATAGGAGGGTGTCGATTTCGGTTTTGGAGCGGCGGGGTGTTCGCCCTCGGGAGACCGCTTCTTGTTTTCTTCCTGTTGAGGTTGAGCGGGAGGCGCCGATTTCTCAGGCGGGCCACTCGGTTTCTTCTTTGCGGGTCCGTTGGTGGGTTTGGCGGGCCGTCCTTTCTCGGGGGCTGCGGGACCGGATTCCGGGGCGCTTTCCTGGCTTGTAGGGGCTAGAGCGGTTTCGCCTTGCCCGACGTACTCCATGGCTTTGGAGTGCAGGATTCGAATCACTTCTTCGGAGAAGGATTCGAAAAGTTCAGTTTCGGCCGTGTTCTCGGCGTCGGGGCGCGAAGTGCGCAACGCGTCTTCGACGCGTGTGGCTACCGACCTCACCGCTTGGATCCGCTGCGTGAGGACGCCCAACGAGGCGTCAACTCCGGGCAGAAGCATGGCGAGGGGTCTTAGCTTGTTCTTTATTGCTTTAAAGGGGTATTGAGAGGTCTGAGGTCACTTTTACCTATATCTTGCTTGTAGCTTTGTTGCATTGCGGCTCAAGCTGTTATGTAAGTCGCCCCTGTTCCTGAGTTCAACAATAGGGTTGAGGGTCCACAGCAACCCTAGTTACAACCCTAGTGAATCCCATCTCAATGCACAGGCGTTTTTCCTACATAAAATTATTACACAAGCACGGATATCTCATGCATATGCAATGCACTAGTACTCGGATCAACACTTGTACATATGTACGTAAATATGTGCATACATGCAAGCACAAGGCAGGCTAAGCTCGTCATCCTCCAAAAACTCGCTGACCCATACGTTGCTTCTCGGCTGCTTAGTGAGAGATACAGTCTGTTTACTATTGGCCCCATCTGCCAGCGTAGTCCTCTTCAGTCCATCCCACCACCACCTTTGAAAAACAAAACAGTACCGTCCCGGAAATGTCACTCGGATTTACGCGTCTTAACGTCAGAAAGTCGCCTCCAAATACAAACATCACCTTCATCAAACCATTGGTAGGGCCAAACGAGGCCATAGCCCAAGACTTCCTTGAGCGCATCGCTGCGCAATGCTGTAAGTGGGTTGGCCCGGGCCCTTCCGCCCCTCCCCATGCCCGCCTTAAAAGGGGCATGTGTTTGTTCTCCGGTCGGGCTATTTTAGGATACAACATCAAGTAACACTTCGGAACTCCATCTAGATCCTGTCATGAAGGCGAACCACATTCATGTCCGCTCACTGGAAGAATATGAGCCTAACCGCGAGTTCGTCGGCCGTAACTTCAACGCCGGCGAGGTTGTACAGCTGGTGCTGCGCAGCCCGACGTCAGGCCGATGGCTGCCATTCGAGTATGTGCAGATGGTTATGATGCATGAGCTGGCCCACTGTAAGCAGATGAACCACTCGCGCGCCTTCTGGGCCGTCCGCAACCAGTACGCCCGCCTCATGGAGCGCCTCTGGGCCGACGGCTATACTGGCGAGGGGATCTGGGGCGTCGGCCGCGCGCTAGCGTCCGGCACCGTCTCGCGCCCGACCATCCTGGCCAGCGAGCGCGTGCCCCAGCACCTGTGTGGCGGTACGTACCGGACCAACACAGCCGCCGGGCGCAAGCGCCGGGCGCCGAAGCTGTCGTCCAAAGAGCAAAAGGAGCGCCGGATCTTGAAAAAGTTTGGTGCAAACGGCGTTGCCGTTGGGGCCGATGAGGCGGTCAAGAGCGAACTTGAGAAAACTACACGTGGCGGTGGTGCGGCGCGTCAGACAGCAGCTAAGCCGCGTGTGGCGGGGAGTATGCGCGGAAGAGAGCTCCGGGCGGCCGCGGCGTTGGCGCGTTTTGACCAGTGCCAAAGTCACAAGAAGGAGGAGGACCCAGAGGACTCTACCAAGGTTAAGCCTGAGGTTATTGAGTTATCGGACTCAGATGATGATGCTGTTTCAGATGGCTTTGATGTGGTCGAGATCCCGGACGAACTGGACATCGATGGTAAGCGGCTTACTGACAAGGACGGCAAGGGAATGGTCAAGGTTTGTGATGATGACGATGCTGATGGGGGTGGCGATGATATCAAGATCTTTGAGTCAGATGAATGGCAGGAGCTGTCAAAGCGATTCTGGGGAGAAGCTCGACCCGGACGTGGGGAGTCGGCACCCCCGATTCCGACTTCAGGCCCGGTCAAGCACGAGGACGACGTTGATGTTGTAGCAATGGCTGCTAGAAAGTCACCAGCCCTCAGCACAGGCTTATCAAAGGCTCAAGTACCGAAGAGTCAACCACGGGTAAAGCCAGACAAACCAAAGCAGCAAGCTTCTTCCAAACCCCCGCCTCTACGGAAGCCTCCGCCGGCTGCACCCAGGCCAAAGAAGGCGGATAGTCGCACACAGGCACTGGGCTTTACAAGGACTCTGGGCTCTGCCTCGTCAGATCCCCTCCCGGCGAATACTACTACTGGGCCTTCTGCAGGCCGGACCCTTGGCCGAGGACGGAATACGGACCCTAAACAACCATCCGTGGCCGACATGCTACAAGCCCGACGGGCTAATTACCGAGATAGCTAGCTGAGTTGGTAGAAGCATATTTGGAATTGATCAACATCATCCAGGCCTACTAGTTACGCAAGGCTGGCTGAAAGATTTACCACATCATTTGGATTTCAGCATGCATTGATTTATTACAAGATTCATGTATGTGTGCGTCTATACAAGGGAGTGTAGCACGCGGGAACACGGATCGGAACCCACAAGGTCTTTATCCCGAGGTCATAACGAAATGGGGAACATTGGTAGCATCATGCATGCTGGAGATACCAACACCTAACGAATAGGGTTGTTCTTGCGGCGTAACGGACTATGTCGACCGGCTGTGGTGATTGGCGAGGACAGAGGAGAGAAATGTTGCGTATGCGTTGTATTTATTTGGGTAATATTGATCCCGATATGTTTGTTGTCTGACCAGACTAGGCATTGTTCTATGGGTTGGTTCTCGATTATACAACTAACTGCATAGTTACATACATATGTACTGTGCCTTTTACGATCATGCATCGGGGAACCACGCTTCGTTAGTAATGTGGTTTCGGTCAGCCACACACGCCACACTGTCCCCGCATTTTAATGAGGCTCAATCTGTCTTGGCTTGTCTTGTCTTTGCTTTGATTTTGACATCTTCCATGGGCTTCTTTCGTTAAATTTCGTTTCTTCTGTCTTCTTCTGCCTTCCTGGATGGGTCTCGGTTATTGCGAGTAGGATGGGGACTTTGGAGGGAGGCCAGGGTAGGGCAAGGCGAGTTTGACTGGGTGCATTGATGCTCTGGTGCTGGCCAATGGCATGGCGGTATACGGCCATTTATTCGGCCCAGGCAATGGGGAGATAGCCGGAGTGGGAGTGGGCGTGGGCGATGAGGAAGAAGCGAGGGGATACAACAAGCGTGAGGTATGAGGTGGGTAGGTACTGGATAAGTAGGTAGTTATAGGGAAATATTTACATGTATAACTACATACATAGTTATGTGCTTGCATCATTGAGGCGGTAGGAAAAGGCAAAAAGGGGAAACAGAAGCAGAGCGCCCTTCTATTTGCTTAGTTACATCTTCCCAGTCTTCTGCTCTCTCTCTCTCTCTCTCTCTGTGGGCCAGCGGCCTGGCGGATGGAAAAAGCGGGATGAGGCGGCATGAAGGATTGAGGGGTTTGTCCAGCACTTGCTTCATTGGCGTGAAGGGAATGTTCAAGCGCCTTGACGGCCTGTCATTGGATACATTCGGTAAGAGCTTGTTAGCTAAGCAGCAGAAATTGACGCAGGAAAATCTTGCTTTTTTTTGCTGAGCTATATGGCTACCAACAGGCGTGATACCGGCTGCCCTGAGTGGGCTGTTTAGTTGAACTGTGTCTACTTTGGTAATCATTGCCGCCTTGGCTTGCCTGGATGGCACCGCCGAGACGTGCCTTTCTGACCTGGGCTGGGCTGGGCTGGGCTGAGCTGGGCATATCATATCCATCAAGCCCGGCGTCAGGTTGCGCTTCAGATGTAAATCCCTCCAACCCTGTTGGCACATAACGCCGCACCGCTCCGAGATCTCCGGAACCGACGAGCACATATAAGTAGAGTAGACACATATGTATGTACATACACACGTAACGCCATGCCTTTGCGGATGACGTGGGCGCGAACAGTGAGTGGCTTGTCTTTGCTATGATGTAACCCTGGCCCGTTCTGTTTCTGCTCCATGTTGTGGTGTCATAATACTGTTATGCGAGCAGTGTCGAGGCTGATCTAACAAGCCAGGTGTGGTGTGATGTTTGCTTGTTATCTCTGTAAACCACCGCCATCACCATTATTACTCTGGATATACGACTGGAGCTGTAAGAAAAAGAGTATGACCCGGCCGCAGAAGAACATATACATCCATCAGGCCTCGATGGCCAGTGCCAAAAGAGACATCGTGAGACGCGCCAGAGCACGAGCAATTGCGTGGGCGAGCGAGCTAGTCATCCGAGAGCCTCACCTCACCACGCAGAGCAGCAGAAAATAGCACGAGGCTACAGAAAAGCAGAGGGTTGGCATGGGCATTGGCGAGAGCTCTGACCAAGATAGAGGGTACCTGGCTATGATTGGTCCGAACAGGCAATTTGCAGCTGTTTGTTTAGGTCCGAATGTATCACACTAACCAACTGCGTCGGACTGCGAAGCCGGACCTCTCTCCAGCTAAAGCTATCCAATACAGCAGGCATGTACCAGGACACAATGTTAGTTTCAGGGTCAGCACACAAGTGTGCTGATGGGAAAAAGCGAGCAATGGCTATTGTGTGTTTAGATCATCAGCAATTGGTGGGTGTAATTGGGTCCTGCCAACGAAGGACCTCAAGCAATGACATCGATAGTTGAACAAGTAGTAGGTGAGTTATCCGTAGTTATTTGTAGCATGCATACAGTATGTATGTATGTGTGTATGTACCTGTACACACAGCTGGCCGCACGTAGTGGGACAACAAGTGGACGGCCGACACAGCCCACGAATCAGGGCCCAGGAACACCGCCAAAAAGAGCTGCACGCCCAGTGCATTGGATGGACTACCATGGAAACGCGAGACCAATTGCATGCGGTCAAGGGCGGGCATGAGAGCCAAGTGAGGGGCACAAGCACAAAGCACAGAGTCGCCGAGAGCCCATAATTCTGCTGGCAGATGTACAGGTACATCCATAACTACATACTTGCACAAAATGCCCTCGCTGAGGGAAAAGGGCAGGACCGACAACCCCTCCTCCGCCTCCACCAGCCCGCCCAGGCAGGAACAGGTGGTTTCCATATTTGCATCCATAAGCTGCTGCCCTCCAGGAATAAATAATATAACCCGCCCTCTTTCTCTTGCTCTCATTTTTCCCCTTCCTCTTCTTCTCTTTCGCTCCCCATCTACTTCCTCTGTTTGTTTCTTGATCCTCAGGTCCAGGATCATTTACACTTACACTCTACGTAAGTTACCGTCACCTGTCACCATCCTGTGTTCTCTTCCTCCGCCCTCGCCAGCTGCCTGCAGACCGTGCTATTGAATTGTTGTTGCTCCTTTTGGTGTTGATGTTGCTATTGCTGCCCCGCCTACCACAAGCTTTGCTGGCCCGGCATCAACAGATACACAAGCCATCATCATTTGAAGCTCTAGGAATCACCAATGGCCATGGCCCTGTTTTCATCTCGTTCCATCACCTCCTCCTTCCCCCTCCCTCCATGCCAATGCTTTTGCCCCCTCTTCCAATCCGACCAACTTCCCCTCCTACAACACATACACACACACGCCCAGCCCGCTGACACCCCAATTATCTTTTTAGAGCCCTATACAATTTTCAACAGACTTCCGTCTATCCATCACAATGGCCATCACCAAGGTTCACGCCCGCCAGGTCTACGACTCTCGTGGTAACCCCACCGTCGAGGTCGATGTTCACACCGAGACCGGTCTCCACCGTGCCATTGTCCCCTCCGGTGCCTCCACCGGTACGTCCTGAACCCCCTCCAACAACTCTACAATAACAATACTGACAACTTCTAGGCCAGCACGAGGCTTGTGAGCTCCGTGACGGTGACAAGTCCGCCTGGGCCGGCAAGGGTGTCCTGAAAGCTATTGCCAACGTCAACGACACCATTGCTCCCGCCCTGATCAAGGAGAACTTTGATGTCAAGGACCAGTCCAAGATCGACGAGTTCCTGATCAAGCTGGATGGCACCGCCAACAAGACCAACCTGGGCGCCAACGCTATCCTGGGTGTCTCCCTGGCTGTCGCCAAGGCCGGTGCTGCTGAGAAGAAGGTTCCCCTGTACGCTCACATCTCCGACCTGGCTGGCACCAAGAAGCCCTACGTCCTGCCCGTTCCCTTCATGAACGTCCTGAACGGCGGGTAAGTTTTTAGAATTACTTCCACATATCCAATCCCTCCCACACCCAGCAACTAACAGGTTATTTAGTTCCCACGCCGGTGGCCGCCTGGCTTTCCAGGAGTTCATGATCGTCCCCTCGCAGGCCCCCTCTTTCACTGAGGCCATGAAGCAGGGTGCCGAGGTCTACCAGATCCTCAAGTCTTTGGCCAAGAAGACCTACGGCCAGTCTGCTGGCAACGTCGGTGACGAGGGTGGTGTCGCCCCCGATATCCAGTCCGCCACCGAGGCTCTGGACCTGATTGTTGCCGCCATTGAGAAGGCCGGCTACACTGGCAAGATGAACATCGCCATGGACGTTGCCTCCAGCGAGTTCTACAAGGTTGAAGAGAAGAAGTACGACCTGGACTTCAAGAACCCCGAGTCTGACCCCACCAAGTGGCTTACCTACGAGCAGCTGGCTGCTCTGTACAAGGAGCTGGCTGAGAAGTACCCCATTGTCTCCATCGAGGACCCCTTCGCTGAGGATGACTGGGAGGCCTGGAGCTACTTCTACAAGACCAACGACATCCAGATTGTTGCTGACGATCTGACTGTCACCAACCCCCTGCGCATCAAGAAGGCTATTGAGCTCAAGGCCTCCAACGCCCTGCTGCTCAAGCTCAACCAGATCGGTACCCTGACCGAGTCTATCCAGGCTGCCAAGGACTCCTATGCCGACAACTGGGGTGTCATGGTTTCTCACCGTTCTGGTGAAACCGAGGATGTCACCATCGCCGATGTTGTCGTTGGTATCCGCGCTGGCCAGATCAAGACTGGTGCTCCCTGCCGCTCTGAGCGTCTGGCCAAGCTGAACCAGCTGCTCCGCATTGAGGAGGAGCTCGGCGAGGAGGCCATCTACGCCGGTACCTCTTTCCGCACCGCTGTCAACATGTAAATTGTTGATGTGTAATGCACACCAAAGTGAATGATGAGCTGCAAGCGTTTTCCGCACAACACGCCTTGATGGCTTGTTATCCTGACGAAAAAAAAGAAGCAGCGCCTCTCTCGGCTCGACACGAGCAAAACTAACAATTGGGACTTGGCGTTAATTTGATACTCGGGAATGGCTCTTATGAAATGAATTAAAGAATATTAATTGATAACCAGCGATTAAGCGTGCAGTATGAAACAAAAAGTGATTTATGTTTGTAGAGTTTTGTAGGTAGTTCAACGTGATGAGGTGGGATGTTCACAGACCCTAAGCTCACTGGGTTTTCATCTCTGATGGATGCCCCGCACTTGACACTAAAGTGTTGCTGGAGAGACCCTTGAAGAATAACAAAGAATAGTCATTGGACATAACAATGAACGACCAAGTTTAACCTGGCAAAGTGGTGGATGTTTTCTCGTCGTTGTGAAAGAGCATCTAAGCCTTCGTCATCCCAGGCAAAAATCCCAGCACACACAACATCAAAGATCGAAAACTAGAGGGGTTATCACGATTTGCCTTTAAACTTTTAGGGGTCTTTCTTTTGTTTTTATACGACCGCCAGTGTCTTGAATGGATTTGTATTTGTACCCTACGTGGCTTCAGGGTTTGATGTGTATTCATCTTGCACTATCAGCCTGATAATCTTTTTCCCTTCTCCCTTTCTACTCTGCTATACTTTCCCAACAACAGCCTCATATCAAACAGGCAATAATCCTTTCATCCCGCACAACAACCATGAGTGGTCAGCAAGATCCCGTGGACTTTGAGATCCTCGAGGGCCAGAAGGAGAACATCCAGTCTCTGCCTGGCGGCCGGTCTGCTCGCAAACTGGCCCAGCTCTACTCGCCGAACCCACTGAAGCCACTATCGACACCCAACCCCGCCGACACACAAGATGCCAACGCGGGCGAGCGGGCCAAGTTTGAGGAGGAACTCGCGGCTATAGACGAGTCGGACGATCCGCTTGACGTGTACGACCGCTATGTGCGCTGGACTCTCGAGGCTTACCCGTCAGCCCAGGCCACGCCTCAGTCGCAGCTAGACCGGGTGTTGGAGAGTGCGACCAAGGCGTTTGTCAGCTCGGCCCAGTACCGCAACGACCCGCGTTATCTCAAAATGTGGGTGTACTACATTCAGTTCTTCAGCGATGCGCCGCGCGAGACGTTTTTGTTTCTTTCGCGCCATGGCATTGGCGAATCGCTGGCGCTGTTCTACGAGGAGTATGCCGCGTGGCTCGAGACACAGGGCCGCTGGGCCCAGGCCGAGGAGGTGTACAAGCTGGGCATTGAGCGCGAGGCGCGGCCGCAGACGCGTCTGCTGCGCAAGTTTAGCGAATTTGAGCACCGCATGAGCGAGCAGCCGGCCGAGAACGTGCGCCCGACTTCGCCGGCTATTCCTGTCGCGCGCGCGGCCCTGGCTACAAAGATTGACCCGTTCGCGGCGTCGATGCGCTCCGATGACCCCCAGGCCCCCAAGCCGTCGGCTGGCCTGCCCGGCTATGCGTCGCCCAAGTCGAGCAAGGTCAAGGGCAAGATGGCCATTTTCTCGGACTCGGATGCAAAGGAGCCGGTCATGGGAGAGCGTGCGGCCGAGGGCCCACGTGGATGGGATTCGATTGGGTCTTTGTCGGAGCGCAAGAAGGAGAATGTCATGGAGCCCAAGCCTTGGGTTGGCGAGACGTTGAAGGCGGGTGGCAAGAAACCGACTGGGCCCAAGATGGCTATTTTCAAGGATGCGGTAAGTTGAATTTTGTTTTTGTTGTTGCTGCTTTCCTTCTCAGTAAAAGCTGTTGTCATCTTGACTCAAGAGAGAGGCCCCAAGGAAACAGAGAGTAGTCCCGGCGGCGAGGCAAGCAGCTGCCTTCAACTCCAGGGTTCCTTGTTTACTTGATTTCTCTGTGCGACTGACTTGGCTGAGTACCCCTGAAATTTCTTTGCCTTTTCCCTCCCCTCCATATTTATGCCCAAATGTTGATGATCATAGGACTAATTTACGGCATCGCGACCGCCGTGGCGCGCTCTGGTATATTTTGTTTCAGTCTCAGAAATCAAAATCTTATTCTTCACAACCCCAACAAGCTGTGTTTGACCAACTCTCTCAGTATAAGATATCGTCGGCGTCGGATCAGGTGGTAGTGAACCCGCGCACCGGTAAGATGGAGCGCATCTTAGTTGACCTTGAGGTAATCTACCCGGAGCCCAATATTCGAGGTGCAGAGCTTAGTTTTGAAGAGGTTTGGGCACGGAATAGGGGCTGGCTGGATCACTCGTGGGACCAGGAGGAATCGATGGTTTTGGATGATGATGTGCTACCATATGACGAGAACTTCACACCACAGCGACAGGATGACCAGCGACAACTGCAACAGCAACAAAGGAGTGGTCATGGGCTAAAGCTGGAAATGTACCGCGATGATACCGACAGCCGCGGCGACGAGAACGCTTCTTCACGAGTAGAGCGACCACTACAGCAGAAGTTGGCCATCCACCAAGACAGCCCCGGGTCACGGCCGGGTAAAATGCAGATCCATCGCGATGGAGTCGTTCCCCAAAAGCAGAAGTTGTCAATACACCGTGACGACGAGCCTATCGTGCCTAAAAAGCAAAAGATGACTATCCACCGCGACGAGTTTGCTAATGAAAACAGGAGCCCTTCCTCCCCTCGGCGGCATGTGGCTTCTCGCCTGCCTACTCAAAAGATACCAGTTCATGGTGACGAGCCAGTGGATGAGAATGGCATGGTTATCCAGCAACAGTCAAAGCCAGCAAAGAGTAAAAAGAAGATGGCAGATTACAATGAGACACAGATCAGTATGTTTCTGCTGACAGTAGCATCGACGATGCAAAGTACTAACTGTCTCAATAGTCAAAGCCAAACTCGACTCGCCCTCACGGCCCAAGATGTCAAAGCGCAAGAGCATGGCAGCAGAGCCTACGATGACGATTCACACCAAATCTGCTACCGACGATATTTACGACATCTTCAATGCGCCTCTTCCGTCACAGAGCCAAGGAAAAGCCGAATCGGATGATGAAGATGACTCGGATGAATACGATAGCGACGCCGAGAGCACAGGCACTACACGCAACGCCGATGTCGATGTCGATGACAGTGATGACGATGATGCCAAGAGTGATTGGTCCGATTACACGGTCAAGAAAAAGGGATCGAACATGGATGATCTGACGTTTAAAACGAACCCTGACTTTACAGTTCGCGGCGTGATTGACGAGGACGAAGATGATGATGAGGATTCAAGTGACGACGATGAAGACTCTGAAGAGGATGAGGGGGACAATGAAGATGAAGCAGAGGAGAATCAGCCAGATGCCTCGGAGCTCCAGGGGACAGACGAAGCGAATCAGTCAAGTCACACCTCTGAACAAGAACCGTCCTATCAGTCGATAGAAGATGATGTTCTGGAACCGATCGCCCAAAAGAAGCAAGAACAAGAACATCATACCATCACACACACAAAGTTCATCCCGGTACCGCCCGAGGACTATGTGCCTCCAACACGGCCATATCGCGACCCCGCTGTGGTTGCCAACAACAGACTGCCCTTTATGACGCCCATCACTGAGCGGACCGAGATGTCACTCGACTTCCAGCAGACACAAGGCAAGACCCCTAGTCGCAGTCGAGGAATGATGCACTCTATGCCAGAGGAAGATGAAGACGAGGACGAGGAAGGGAAAGAAATTGGCAGCACGTTTGTGGACCCCAACGAGCTTATGAGCAGTCCGTTGATCGATATGGGCAAGTCGCCTGTCAGTTACAACACCAAAATTGCCCAGCCTGCTTTCCCCAAGTCTAGTACGAAGGTTTTAGCTCCCAAGGGTCCAATCATCAAAGACCTACAGATCAATCCTATGGACGAAGCTATCCGAGCCGAGATTCTCGACAAAATGCGTCCTCCGCTAGAGACATACACGGGGTTTTTTGACCACCGGGGTAAAAGCTACGAAAAGGGGAATGAAATCCGGCGCTTTGCAAGAGCCATGTCCAAAGCAAAGTCGAGCGGAGACCACCTTGCCGGTCCGGTCATCCGTCTCCCTGATAGCCAGGGCATCTACACAGTTAAGAAGGAGCTGGGTGCTGGTGCCTTTGCGCCAGTCTACCTTGTCGAAAACTCGGCTCCGTACTCGAGCCAGGCCGACGAAGCGATTGCTTTGCTAGGGCCCATGGCACCCCTATCGCGGCATCGCAACCGCCTCGAGGCTCTCAAAATGGAGACACCACCTAGCATCTGGGAGTTTTTCATGATGAGACTTGCGCATAACCGACTCGGGCCACAGGAACGTGCTGCAGCATCACTATCACATGCCCATGAGTTGCATCTGTACAGAGATGAAGGTTTTTTGGTGCTGCCCTATCACCCCCACGGCACGCTGCTTGATGTCGTGAATTGCTTCCGGGCAGAACCGTCGGGCGTCATGGACGAACAACTGGCCATGTTTTTCTCGATTGAGCTGCTACGTACGGTGGAAGCGCTGCACTCAAAATCAATTATGCACGGCGATCTTAAGCCTGACAACTGCCTGCTACGCATAGACGCGCCCCCCTCTTCTAGCTCTGCGTCGGCTACGACTACGAGTTCGCCTGACCTTCGAACAGGTGAAAATGCGGTTCTGACGGCCCAGTATCATACAGATGGTAGCGGGGGCTGGAGCACTCGCGGCGTGACTCTTATTGACTTTGGCCGCGGAATCGACATGCGCGCATTTGTGGCAGACCAGGTGGAATTCATTGCCGACTGGAAGACCACGGGGCAGGACTGCGCCGAGATGCGCGAAGGTCGGCCGTGGACATGGCACATTGACTACCACGGCCTTGCGGGCATCATCCACACACTGCTGTTTGGCAAGTACATTGAAACTGTGCGTGCCGATCCAGGCACAGGCAATGGTGGCAGTGGCAGCAGCATGGAAGGAGGTGTAGCCGGGGGTGCACTCAATGTCGGAGCGGGCAGTCGCAAGTACCGCGTCAGGGAAAACCTGAAGCGCTACTGGCAGACGGACATTTGGGCCGAGTGCTTTGATATACTCCTCAACCCGGGCCAGTTTGTTGAACGCGATGGCGAGGGTGGCAAGATGCCTGTCACGAGGGGACTGCGGCGCGTGAGAGAGAGCATGGAGGCGTGGTTGAGTGCAAATTGCGAAAGGGGTACGGGACTGAAGACGTTGGTGAACAAGGTCGAGACACTAGCAAAGGGTAGACGGTAGATGTAAGTGGGAGCAGGGTTAGTGTACACGGTGTTAGGGTTGGATGTACCATAAAGAACAAGTAAGAGGCTGCTCAATGTGCGGGTAGTTAGTTGGTTGTATATAACTAGTTATGTATTTACTTGTACCACTTGACTTCATTTGCGTGGGCACGGGGAATCGTTCGGGCTCGTATTGAAATGAATGTAGGACAATTTTTGAGCTGAGAGTAGCGAGCTGGCTGTAGTGGTAATTGAACAAGCTCGACGTGGCTCGAGTGAATCAACGAGGTGTGAGGTGTTGGACAAAGATGACGAGAGCAAAATGAAAGAAAAAAAAGCGCCACAAGTTGGGGGGTGGGGGCTGGTGGGCTAAAACAACGAACAAAGAACAAAGTATACAGCCCAGCTCGTAGTAGTAGTAGTTGTTGTCTTTTGTCTCGGTCAATACGATAATGATGATGTGATGTGGGGGATTGGGGATTGTGCGTGTGCAGTAGTACAACTACCGAGTGCCTGCACTAAGTGGGTGGGAGGCTTTTTTTTTTTACGAGTTGAGAGCGAGTGGCCATTTCAAGTGAAGCGCCGGTCTACGAATTAACCTTCGCCGGATAGTCTGGCATGTTTCGTCTGGGAACAGTGATTTTTTTTTCTGAGTTGTTTGCATCGCTTTGTCCTCTCTCTTGAGTCTCAGAAGTCTTCCCGCGATAGCATCTTCTCTACTGTCTTTTTTTTTTTTTTTTTTTTTTTTTCCCTCTGAAGCTTTGCCATTGGCCGGGAGGGCTCCCCTTCATCCAACGTCGCCACCTTTTGTGGTTGCTCGGCCAATCACAGCTTTTGAACGGCGGGCCAATCCTGGTCCATGCAGCACCTTCCCCCCAGAAACCCTTTGCAGGCTTAGGCTCTCTGGCCCCCGCTTTTCTGTTGGGCTTTTTGGCCTCCTTGGCTCGATTTTTTTTTTTCCCTCAGCTCGCCCGCTTTTCCGGTCTTTTTTTTTTGTTCCTCGCAACTCCCTCTTTTTTTGTCTCCCCCAGTAGCTCAAGCCACACGGTTTTTCGTCCAGCCACATCACGCCTCTTAAGCCTCAAAGCCTCATTTTTGAAAGCCTCACCCCGACAGCCTCAAAGCCTCAATTCCTAAACCTGCTCTGCGAACCTTGCTTGTTGGAGCGACTCCATAATCGTTTAAGCTGTCGCGGTCGCCCCAAGGAGCTGCTAGAAGAAGCCCGCCGGGCTTTTTTTGCTTGAATGCGCTGCGCGAAACCGCCAGTTTTGTGCCATCGTTGACTGTGTTGTTTTTCTCTTTTCCTTTTTTTCCCCCCTCGGCCTTGCCCAACAGCCATCATCACCACTCACGGGCGCACAAAACCCCCTTCGTAGCGCAGTCTTTCTGGGCCTAGTTAGAAGAAGCTCAGCGACTGTGGAAGCGCCGCAATTCCGCGCCTGGCGTCAATAGAGCAGCTTGGCGATAGCTAGGAAAAAAAAACACCCATCACGACGACCACCACGACAGAAGCGCGCCTTCACTTCAGACGCGCCACCGTAGAGTAGAAGGCCGAGACGAGCAGTATCCTGGATCTTCTTATTCCTCTTTCGCTTTCCTTTGTCGACACGTCTCTTCCCTCTCGATTCTCTTCTCCGAGCCTTTAGTTCCTCCCGCGTCGCGCCCTGCGCCTGGCTAAACTTCCACGCCTTCGCATTCCTTGTGCACCCCATTCAAGCCCCCGCTTCTTCTCCCATAATCCACGGCGTTCCCGTTTCCTTGTCTCGGCCCCTGCGCTGGACTTGCCATGTCGACCGACACCAACGGCAGCAGCCTTCTTCTGCCACAGGCCTCGCCGCCTGGCCTCCCGCAACCCGTCGCCGAACCCGGCCCCTCGCCGGCTCCGCCCATCGCCCCGCCTGTACATTCCCCCTCGGCCGAGGCTGCTGCTGCCGCTGTCGCAGCTATCCACGCTGACGCATTGGCAGCCCAGGCTCAAGCCCAGGCTCAGGCCCATGCTCAAATGCAGAATGGCGTCCATCAGCAGCAACATCACGATACCACCTCCGAGAGCCCCAATCCGCTGAAGCGCTCGCTTGAGCCTACCCAAGAACAGGAAGATGCCGAGCGTCTCAAGGTCGCGCGTCTAGATGGGGAGCCCTTCAATGTCTCGCACCACAACTCCCCGGCGCCCGCTCCAGCTGCCATCGACGTCAATGCATCTCAACCGGCCGATCCGGCCGCAGATATCCAGGCACATCAGCAGCAACCAGAAGCCCATTTCCAGTCGCAGCCCCAGCCCGCCGAGCCCCAGCAGCAAATAAATCCCCACCTCGCTTCTCACACCGCCACTCCCGTCCCCGCTCCCGATACTCCATCGCACGAGGCGCAACAACACGCGCAACAGCAGCACCAACTACAACCACAACCAGACCATCAGACGCGCCACTTGACCCCCGAAGAGCAGCAGGAAGTTATGCGCCTTATTGATACCGACGTGGCGGCTCGCGCGATTGAGGCTTCAGCGGCTAGCGTGGCCAATGCCGCCGCACCCACTGCCCCAATGGGCCCGCAAACAACTCAGATTACCGTCTCACCAACACCAGCTCAAGTCAACGAGGCAGCCAATGCTTTGAGCCAATCGCAAGCCCAACAAGCAATGGCCAGTGTGCCGGTTAGCACAGGCTCGGCGCCCCTAGATGTCACCGTAGGAAACGTACATCACGCTGCGGTAGTCATCCACGACGCCAACAAGACCCAGCCCAATATACCTTATCCCGGGCCCCAATTACAGCCCGGACCTGGTCCCATATCTCTTCCGAACACCCCGGTGCGACCCATTGCCTTTCCTCTGGCATCCCCACAGACTGGTTCTGGTAAGTCTAAGCCCTTCCAATCTCTCCCCTCCCCCTTATCATGGCCGCCATATCCTATTGCGCACCAACTAACACAACACCAGACAAGCCATATTCCTGCAACAGATGCGACATGAGCTTCCGCCGACTCCACGATCTGAAACGCCACGGCAAACTGCACACCGGCGAAAAGCCTCATGTTTGCCCCAAGTGCGAGCGCAAATTTGCCCGTGGCGATGCCCTCGCGCGCCACAGCAAGGGCGTCGGCGGCTGCGCCGCCCGCCGCACCAGCATGAACACCTTTGTCGACGCCAACGACCTCGATAATCACAACCTGCTTGCCCCCGACGGCAGCGTCGTCTACACCCAGCCAGACGCCCGCTTCCAGGTCGCCGAGGGCCAGTTCCAGGACCCGCGCATGACATCGCTGCATCTCCAGCCCTCCGCTGCTGCGGCTGCGGCTGCGGCCGCGACAGCCCGCGATCCTAGCGCTGCCCCGGCCTACGGCGCCGTCGGCATTCCTGTCGTCCCCTCCAAGGACTTGGCTGACGGCGTGCAGCCCACTGACGCACAGCGTGCCCCCGACGAGAAGCCGGTCGTGTCCGGCGTTGCGCTGGTGACCAGCACGCCGCCCGCGACGGCGGCCGCAGTGGCGCCGGCACCAGCGCTCGCGACACCTGCAGTCACGACAGCCGCACCCGCAGCGACGACGACGGCAGAGGCGACGACTACGCCCACAACTACCACTACAGCTGTTGTTGCTGCGACGCCGGCGCCAGCGCAGCCGGCCGTCGCGACGACGACTACGGCTGCGGACCCGAGTCTGAACATGTTCACCTCGGGCAATGCGGCGATCTGGACGTACATAATCAGTCTGGAGTCGCGACTGGCGACGCTGGAGAAGACGGACCGTGAAAAGTCGGAGCAGATTGCGGCAATGGAGAAGCACATTGGACTGATTGCGACGCAGTTGTCGGCGCCGAAGGAGTAAGAAGAAACTGGTATTTATAGTTTTCTTTTTTTCTTTTCTTTTCTCAAGTGTCTTTATTCTTCTCATTCCTTTTTTTTGCGTTCGCGTTGCTCAAAATTCTTCGTCATTTCTGAAGCCTGCCTTTCTGCGTGGAGGTGTTTTGGATCTTTTCTATTCGTCTATTCTTCTTCTTGTACGTACCCACGTGGTTATTGATTTACATGTCTTGGTCTTTTTTTTTCTTTGAAGCCACCCCCTTTTGTATCTCTTCTTTTCTTTTTGTCTGTTCAAGTCAAATCTATTCGCTATCCCGTCATGAAACAATATTCCCTGCTTGTGTCCGTATAACGTCCAACCTGGCCCATTCACTATATGCAATCATCACGATAGTACCGGGCATCATTATGGACAGGGGAGGCATAACCAAACGTGTGTATTTTAGTCCGCCCATTGTCGGCGGAGGTCTTTCTTGGTTGACGTCTGGAGCATCGGCTATGAAGGAGATAGTGAAGAATAAAAAAGAAACACTTGAAATGAAAACACGAATCCGGAAACGCCCAACTCCAAGTAAACGAGATCAACATGCCGAAAGAAACAACAACACCATGTGCTAGGCCTGAGCCGTGCTTCTTTTGCCTTCCCCCTCTGTGATATACCAGCAGCTCTATTCACCCTTGCGGCGCTTCTCGTTTTCACGCTGCAGCGACTTGAAGAAGCCGGCATGGCCCTTCTTCTTCTTCATCAGCGCCTTGTTTGCGCTCTTGTTCTGCTCAATGTATGCCATGTCGTTGCCACCGCTAAGGCCCTTGAGCTGACCAGCTGTGCGGCGGGCGCCCTTGCGCAGAGGCTTTCCGTCGGGTCCGTAGAACATGTTTCCGTCGGCGGCTAGGCCAGCTGCCTCCTTCTCCTCGTCCTTCCAGCTCTTGCTCTCCTGGTCGACAAGCAGCTTCTGCAGCAGCTCACGGCGCGACTCGGGCGTGGCAAAGGCTAGGTCAGGCGTGTTTTCAATGTTCTTGAGCTGTGTAATAACTTTGAAGGCGTAGCCCTGGTCGACCAAGAAAGCCTGGCGCTTGGAAGAAAAGGACATTTCAACTGTGTCCTTGGACACAAGCGAGTAGAAGAAGGCGTTGAATCCTTCTTCGTTACGACGCTTGGCTCGTAGCACACGGCCTAAACGCTGGGCTTCCTGTCGGCGGGATCCATATTGCGCCGAAATTTGGATGAGACAGGTAGCCTCGGGCAGATCCAGCGAGGTATCACCAATCTTTGACAGGAAAAGAGTACTGCAGTTGGGCGATGAGCGGAAGAATTCCAGAATTTCCTGGCGCTCGGCGTTGCTGGTTCCTCCGTACAAGAATGGCTTCATGAGCTTCTTGGCATACACCTCCAGGGCGTAGACGTTGTCTGAGAAGACGATAATTTTGTCGCCACGACTTTCGTGATATTTGATTAGGTACTGGCAGGCTTGGAACTTGGATGGATTCATGACGCAAAACAGCGAGCGACTGCGCGCGCTGGCTTTGAGGTACTGCTCGTAGAACTCAGTCGGCATGGGACACCAAACAACCGCGCACTGAACTTTGGCGATGAATCCCTTTTGTGACAGCTCCATCCAGTTGGCCTCGTATAGCTTGGGGCCAATCAGGAAGTTTAAATCTTCAATCTTGTCGTCCTCTCGAAGCAGCGTAGCAGTTAGTCCAAGCTTGGAATGCGACTTGATAGAGCCAACGACACGACGGAACATTTGCGCGGGCACAACGTGCACTTCGTCGAGCAACATAAGACCCCACTCACGGCTTTGCAAGAACTTCATCATCTTGGCCGACTCATGAGCACGCTCTCGAGTGTTTGTCACCATGGAGTAGGTCGTCACGATGATACCTGTGTTTCCGGTGAAAACAGACTTGCTATCGGAAGAGAAAACAGCGATGCTGTCGGGGTCAATGTTGGACCATTTCAAGAACTCGTTTCTCCACTGGATCGCAGACATATTGCTAGTAGCCAGAACCACAACACCCTTGCGGATGGTGCAAGCCGCTGTGACTCCGACTAGAGTCTTGCCGGCGCCACATGGCAAGACTATAATACCCGATTTGGCACGCCCGTTACCAAACATTTTGCTGAGACTTTTTTCCTGGTACGGACGGATCTGGGTTCCTGGTCTCAGGTCGATTTCAAGGTTGGGGTTGATGTGATCGTTGCGGAAGTCGTACTCTTCTAAAGCAGGATAATGTAAAGCCAGACACCGCTGGGCCGTGGCACCGACCTTCTCATCTTTGATTTGGAAGGCGTGGATGACCTCATGTGAGTCCACATCATCGTCATCCTCTTCCTCTGCAGCGTGGGCCTGGATAGGCTGTTCACCGTTTGGCTTGCCGTCCTTGAGACCTTCGGCTTCACGCACACCAGCGGCATCCTTCGTACCAGCAATGACTAAACCAGCCATAGTCGGTGCAACTGTTGTTGTTTCCTCAGCGCCCTGCATTCTGAAGGAGCCGATTTCCCAGTCCTTTAGCAGAATTTGTAGCACATTGGCGTCGGTGGTCTCAACATAGTATTTGTTGTTGCGCAAGACTAGCTTGACCTTTCCGTAACTTCGACCACAGTAGGTGATGTACTCTTTGACATTAGGAGGCATGTCCGTTTTCAGGAAGCGATCCAAAGTGTTAATGATGTCCATAGGGTTTAAGCCCACGGACACAGCAGCGTACAAACTATGGGTCGTAAGGCGGTATTCGTGTATAAAGTGCGGTCGGGAGGTCGGTTCAGCGATCGTGATGAGGAAATCCTGCACACGGGGTGCAAGCGGGTGGAAACTCTCGAGAACAAGCTTTCCCCAGCCATCAATTCGGAGGGGGAGTGTTTGATGATTTGGTTTAAGGCGAAGGCCGGTAAAGTCGCGTTTGTGTACCGGGTCAAAAAAGCCGGTTGCCATGTCTCTGACACCGGAATTAAGGTCGTAGGGGAAAGCGCTGATGTCAAACTTTTGGATGTTGCGGGCAATGGCCTTGTTAAGATCTTCCGGGATGTCACTAGCTTCTACCACATCGTTGTCGTCATCGCCGGCAGCGCTCCTGGGAGTGGCTGCACCGGGCGTTGAGCCCTTGGAGAGTCGGCCGGCTTTGAGAGCACCCTCAGTAGCACTGGGGGCCTTGCGCTTGGTAGCCGAAGACATGGCGGTTATTCAGGCGGATAGAAGTGGGCAAAGGAGACGAGAGGCTTCAATCAACCTGTGTGGCGTCGCAATGCGCCGTCGGCTCTAGATGAATAACTGGCAACAGAAGAAGAGAGATATAGATAAAGTAAATAATAAGCTGGTGGTAAAGAGCGCGCTAATATGTTGAGGCGGTTGTTGCAGACAGCTTGAAACCGACAACGAGCCGCTGCGGGAGATGAAAGGAAGGATTGAATGAAATAAGAGAACCAGACTTGCCAATATGGCTTCCATGACGTCTGCCTTGATGACTAATGGGCAAATCTGCAACACGGGAAGCTTACTCTAACAGCTTTATATGCAACTCTTCGAAGCACTCTGTTAGTGTCATTTTTATGGGTCTTTTCTCTACTTGGATTCACGTGATGTCGTGTTGAGAGCTCTTGTGTCACGCGCATCCAATCTCGAGTCTTTGTTTGAGAACGCGTCTTTGGACCATGTCTTTAAAGCTGCGGATGACTTGGCCACGCTGTGCTTTGGAAGATAGGACAGCATCCAACTCTAAAAAATACCTTTTTTCTTGCTCATTTCTACCTTATCTCTCTACCCGTAACCTCCACGGTCACTTCAGCCAATCAGTATCGAGAAATGGCACCTCGCAAGTCAACCAGAAGCGCTGCCGCTGAATCGTCTAAACGCAAAGTTGAGGACTTGGACGATGCTGACATCAAAAGCGAGTCTGACACCGAAACAAAGCCCAAGCCAAACAAGAAGCAAAGATCAGCACCAACACCTCTGCCTGTAAAGTCGGAGCTTCTCTCCCTGCCTGTCAAGTCCCGCGCGAAACCTAAGCCCAGGGCTCCGGCCAAGTCCAAGAACACCGACGACATGACTCCTTTAATCGAGCGCACCGCCATTTCCAAGTTGAAAAAGGCCATGTACATTGGCGCCCATATTAGCGCTGCCGGAGGTTAGTACCCACAGTTCAAGACTTGCACGTTCAATTGAAAGTTTCCCACTCTAACATGTTACTGCACCAGGTGTTCAAAATGCGCCACCAAATGCTGTCCACATCGGTGCCAACTCATTCGCACTATTCCTCAAGTCTCAGCGCAAATGGAACAACCCCCCGCTTGACCCTGCTGCCCGTGATGGCTACATCTCAGCCACAAAGCATAGCCATTACAACTCTTGCAAGCATGTTCTCCCCCATGGCTCATATCTCGTCAACCTGGCGCAAACAGACAAAGCCAAGGGCGATCAAGCATATACCAGCTTTGTCGACGACCTGAAGCGTTGCGATGCACTGGGCATCTTGTTGTACAACTTCCACCCCGGAAGCACTGGTGGTGAGAGCATGGAGTCGGCGTGTAAGCGCATTGCAGATCGCATCAATGCCGCCCACAAGGAAACCAAGACTGTCATCCCAGTACTTGAGAATATGGCTGGTGCTGGTAATGTTGTGGGTGGACGTTTCGAGGATCTAAAAATGATCATCGACGGCGTCAAAGACAAGAGTCGAGTAGCGGTGTGTATCGATACTTGCCATGCTTTTGCCGCTGGATATGACATCCGCACAGCCGAATCCTGCAAGGAGACGTTTGACGAGTTCGACCGCGTGGTGGGCATGAAATATCTCCGCGCTTTCCACCGTAAGTCAGTTTGCTTCTACTACATTATAGATCACCTACTAATACTATCCCAAATAGTTAATGATAGCAAAGCGCCCTTCAACTCCAATCGTGACCTCCATGCCAACATTGGCACAGGATTCATTGGCCTTCGGGCCTTCCATGCTATCATGAACAACGAGGCATTCTGCGACATGCCAATGATTCTCGAGACGCCTATTGACTCCAAAGATTCGAATGGCAAGTCTGTTGAGAACAAGCAGATCTGGGCTGACGAGATCAAGCTTTTGGAGAGTCTTATTGGGGCAGATACCGAGACTGATGAGTTCAAGCAGCTCGAAGAAGAATTACAAGCCCGTGGAGCGAGTGAACGTGCCAAGATCCAGGACCAGGTGGACCGCAAGTCGAGTAAGGCCACCACCAAGAAGACGGCAGTCAAGAAGGCGCCAGCGAAAAAGCCAGTGCGGGGTAAAAAGAAGGCAGAGTCTTCCGAGGACAGCGACTAAAAACAGTCGTGACGCTTTTTTAGAGGTACGAACGTAATATCAGCAATCAGGGTCAGGGTAGGCCCTTTGTTATACTCTTGCTAGCTAGACGAGCGTTCTTTGTACCAACACATAACTAGACGTGTATACGTATACATACACGACAATATCCCAACAACACAACATGGTACGGTCCCACCATTGTCATTTAACGCGATCCCTCAATAGAGGAGACTTGCTGGAGATTTCTGGCTGTACACTTGTACTTGTAGTACATCTCAAGGGACACAGTGCAGTGACACATGACGCGGTCAGATAAAATTACGATGACGCATTTAACTAGCGTGCTTTTCACCATCATGTCGGTCGCCCAGGCGCAGATTGGGGGCACTTGAGCTTTGGCAAATTAGAACGGCCAGTGATGAGTAAACAAAGACATTTCCCAGTCAAGCACTGATGATTTCACAGCGTCACGACAAGGCGTCACTAGCATTTTGTGCTCTGATTGAGGCGGCCAGCGGCTCCAAAGCCAAACAAGTCAAGGTTATGTTACTTTGAGCACAAGATAACATGGATACCGCTCTTCACTGAGTTTATCTCCAATTGCTGATAACCTAAGGTCCCTTTCCATAAACTCTACTCCCAATTCCGCTTAATCACGTCGACAATTACGCCGTGATCCTCGTCCTGTTTTAGTCCACTAACTACCACTACCGCGACGATCCCCTCCACACCCTTCACTTTAATCGGGACGCCACCGCCGTGGATTGCGTAGTCGCCCCTAATTGCATCCGGAATGGAATACTTGTCAAGGAAATCCGCCTGGTTGCCCTTAAACTTGTTGTGCATGAACCATGAGCTGACTCCGAACCGGATCACTGTGTTGCGCTTCCGACGCGCCCAGCACTCGTTGTCAGGCGCCGTTCCAGGCCCCGTGACACTCTGATACAGCACTTGTGAGCTGTTGGCCAGAGCAATGCTGATCAGCGTCGGCCTGCCCTCCCGTGCATAGGGGAGTAGTCGCGCGTGGAGCAGCGTACCTAGCTGGAAGGCATCGTCGGTAGTGAAAGAGTTGAAAGTGAAAGAGTCGCCGTCTCGTTTCAGTGCGTTTAGCTGCAGTGATGATGGTTAGCCGATGACAGCTGGTGGTGTTGGATCAGGGCCTGTGCTGGGCTTGCTCACATCATTGGAGGGCTTTGGAATAGGCTCTGGGCGGTCGCATTTGGATTCCATGGCAGTTTGAAGCTTCTTCAGAGCTTCAGCGGGCCCACCACGGGCAGTCAGAACTTTTGCGCACATGATATATCAGACAACCGTTATACTGGTGATGGTACACTTCGAGCAAGCTTGATAAGAGGACTTCGTGGTAATAAGTCTGCTCAAGCTAGTCAAGGTGTGGTGCAAGCAAGCCCCGCTTTTGGTAGCGCTTATCAAGCAACAGAACCATTGGCCCTGACCGCAACGCTGTCGCCTTGATAGCCTTACTCGATCGGCCCAGCGGACAAAGGCCTGGTGTCGCCTTTTGAATAGACTTATGGCTCGGTGCGCGGTGACGCCCGCTATAATAGCTCAAGTCCCGATCTCAAGTCTTCCGGTTGTTCTTCAAAGGCCGGTAACTGGCCTAATCTTTGGGTAACATTACGTCATAGGGACTTGCTCTGTTTGAGTACCAGTAGATACTCTTAGTGAATAGACCATTTTAGCCATCATAATCTAGGTCCTAGGTATTTATCTGTATGAAAGCTTTGTAGTAGTAGGTCGAGGCACAGCCACATGTGCCTGGCAACACTATCTGACTATGTGGTACGAGTCTATAGTGAAATTGTTGCTGTCACTCATAACTTCCGGTATCAAACGTGAGTTTATACTTGGCCCATGATCCCAAGTGGCCCTTCACAACGTCTTGTTATGAATTTTGAGACTTGAAAAATATCAATAGTTTCTAAAGATTGATTGAAGTCAAGTGTTTTTATAGCGATAATTAGGGTTAATAACATGTTTACCAGGGTTACTTCACAAGGTTCCGGCATAACTGATACCCATCACCACCAGCCTTGAAATTGCCCATAACCAGGATTTAAGAGACCGAGGACTATTTTTGATCGCCAAAGAGCCAGTGCGCTCTCTCTGTTCTATATTGATTCTCGATCTTAGTTGGGCAGGTTAAGAAAGTTCAGGTCGGGAAGAGGGACATGCGGTGTATGTGCGCAGGTTTGTTGTTGTTTCATGTCCTTTTTTTCTTATTTTTCTTTATGTGTGTGTATTGTGCTCACAAGGGGAAGACCATCTTCACCTGACAGGCTTGTATGCAGGCCTTGGCAGGAGAAGAGGAGAGAAGAGAGCCACCCGATCCCCGAGGAGGAGGAGGAGGAGGAAGAGAGGGAAGCTGGGAAACAAAGAAACAAAATAAAAAGCCAAGCAAGCCAAGGACATGAATTATACATGGGCTGATGGAAAAAAAAGAAGGGATACATAGTTCTAGCTAGACAGGAGATAGGAGACTACAATTGCCAAGTACTTTGGTGAGTAGACATTGACGTGGTTGGCTAATATCATGACATTTGTTCTCTTTAGGGCGAAGTTACTGTCAGTGGGCAGACAGTCAAGGTCAAGTTGGACAGTCGGAAGCTAGAATTTCTTGTCCAACTATGTACTAGTTAGATGCAGATCATACATAAAGCGGAACATGACACATGGGCGAGGTCTTTGATATATTTTTGCGCATGTGGAGAGTGTGCCTGTGACAAGAGCTTGGATCAGAGGGAGGCTACTCGCACTCGGACAAATGGTAATGATAGGCAAAGTGCCAGTTGCAAAGGCTCTGGACCTGCCGGAGGGATGGGACGAAGCAGCGAGGTCATTGGAGGCAAACCAAACGAGCGTCATTGGACTGGGCTCTTTCTTGCTCGGTGTGGTGGCTGCTCTCCTGGGCTGCATGATGGGCTGGCAACAGACTTGACTGGGCTGGGATGCTTTGGCCAAGCTGACTTTGCCACTTTATTCCGTACAAGATGTACTCTTGTATGTATGTATACATTTTGCATTTTTACATTTCTGGTAGGAGGGCTCTCTACGAGAAAGGGTCATCTGTAACAAGACTGGAATGAAGGTGAGGTGGGCAGCTAGGATAATGGAACTCGTTGATATGAGTGGCACAAGGAAAGCTTTGGGGATCTGGGATGTAGGAGGTCACACAGCCACGGAATATCAAGCCGAGGTCTCTGAAGTAGAGAGAAGGTAGCTTTCTGGTGGTTTAGTCGGTAGCTTAGAGCCAGAGAGCCAGCGGTGAATACATTCTAGTAATGGCGTGGATGTCTAATAAATCCAGCGGCAGAAGTGCTATTGTTGCGCAGTTGAATAGGCCGCTCGATGTGTCTATTGTTGTTTCTCATCTGTTCTATAGAGACTCTCAAGTAATATGCGCCTGGGGGATACTGGTAAGTACGTATTCACTGCCTGGTTTAGCGGCGGGAAGCCTGCTGCACTGGCCAATATCTTGACCGACGTGGATTTTTCCTAGCTGAGCGGCGGCTAGCTGCACAGTCGTAGTAATGGAGAACTAGTTGTCACAAAATAGAGAAGAAAAGACACCGAAGCTGAGTTTGACACCGGTACATTGTGCTTGTTTGAACCGGCTGTGCATACATGTATCGCGTCTAAAGCTCCTATTTGCCATTTCTTATTTTCTAGCCTGCTAGGTGGCGGCATTCAAAGTTGGCAAATATAGCACCACTAGCTGCACATAGATGGTCCTCCAACAGCAACATATCTTGCCCTAGATTTTTGTGCTTCCCCTGCTCCCTGGAGGGAGGCGTGGCTTTTCTTGTTTTTCTTGGTTGATATTAGCTTGCACCTGTATAGAGGAGAGGGTTTGATGAATACGGATGAACGTATGGCTGAGTAGAAGAGAAGGGAAGAAAGAAAAGTCTGTAGACTTATTATTGTGGTTCAAAGACTCGGTTGGCGAGAAACGGTTGGCCACGTTCGACTCCATTCCAGCCCCCCCTATGGCCTGGCACGCATGTGGCCCCATGTGCTGCATGTGTGTCTGTCGGTATACATTTGATTTCTCGCCTCAATAACAACCACAAAGACCACCCGTTGCTCTTCGTATCGTTGCCGGTTTCCAGTGTGTCGACTTGGAGTTGGGTCATTTGTCGGTCTGCCCTTGGCTACTGCCCCCCATGTCTGTCAGAAAAGAAGAAAAAACAAGCTCTCCCCGGCAACCTTGTTGTGGATGCTGTCTGAACGGCATGCGCGAGACAACACTGATCGCACGATTAGAGTAGTCAAAGACAGAAACACAGACTAAGAAAGAGGAGCGGACACTCTACGATGTTGAAAGCAGACTAAGCACAGGAGATCAAAATCCGGACAGAGCCAGTTTTAAGTCAAAGCGACTACAAGCCATGTGGCCGCCGTGTATAAGAGCACAGCAGCACAGAGGCGAACTATCGACAGACCACCGGAGATTCAGAGGCAGATGGAGAAGAGAGATCAGCCGACGTGCAGACTGACAGAACACACAGATGTGCAGCCAGAAATAACCTCGAGTACAAGCAGTAAGGCAAAGACGTTCGCCGCCACGCAGCTTCATTTTACAGGCCGAGCCTAAAGGTATTCCTCGATGCTTTTTCTGGAAACAAAAGACCGCTTACAAGGCTAGCAACGAGGTAACAAGACTAATAAATAGAGAGAATTTAATGGAGGGGGCGTGCCGGATGGGGAGTGGGCTGGGAGAGGCCACTGCCAAGCCGCCGCGTCGTGCCCTTTTTTGCGTTATGTATTGATCCTGGGCCGGTTCTAGGAGGGCAGTAGGGATTCAACGGACATGAGTAGACTGGAGGGGACTGAGGCCGTTATGCTTGGAAGAAAGAATTGGTACCTGGAGATGGCTGCGACTTCGCTGGCGCATACTGGCGAAAACATTATATTCTTGAGCATTTCTCGTCCATTTTTTGCTGTTCCTGCGAATCAGAAGCCTGCACTTACACGCCCCACCAGACTCGCCTGATTGGCTGTGCTGTGTGTAACCCCGCTTTTCCCTTCCTGCTCTAGAAAGGGGCCACGTTGATATTAGGTGGGGCGTCGTCGGGGCCATCCAGCCAATCAGAGATACGAACGGTAGCGGTGTCTTTGGGTCTGCAAGGTACATCCTCTGGTGGCATGGCAAGCCAGACTTTTTTTTAAAAGGGGTTTTTTTTGCCCTGGCCGGTGGTTTGGGGCTTCCTTGGGTGCTGCTTTGTCGCTGTGGACTTGGCAGTAAGACCTGGTGCCTGGATTTAGGCTTCTTTAGTGGGCTGCTCTGCAGGGCCCAAAGGGCCCCTACCAGCGGGCTGGCTTGGTTAGACCGCCCTTGGGTGGCATGGCAGACCTTTGTGCTAGCTAGTATGTCGTTAGCACAAGTAGTCTGTCCTTGTGTATTGGTGGCAGCATGCCATTTTATGGTGCTCTGGTGCTTTGGTGCTTTGGTGTGTTGGCTTGTGGGAGCTTCATGGTCTGGTGGCTAGTGCCAATCAATGTCTTGTAATCTCACTCCAATCCTGCCAACGTGCTGTCCAAGAAGTTAATTTGGGTGGACAAGCAAGTATGGGTGCAAGTGCAGCAAGTATAAGTACTCGAGGGTCAGTCTGTCAAAGTATGGCCCTGCACGTACCTGTACTTCAAGCCCATTGCTGGGCTACGGCGCACCACCCACCACCAAGACCTCGACCCAGACCCAGAAACTCTCGACCTCCTAGAGGCACGCCTCAAACACCCACGCCCTTCCGCCTGTCCTCTCATATACTTGCAGTATTGATAGTTTTCCCCTGGCTTCCCTGAGCCAAAGCCTCCTTCACCCGGATCCCATTAAACGCCATGCATCGACCTGCGTCTGTCCATCTTTCTTTTTTCCTTTTCTCTCCCCTCTCTCCTTCTCCTCTTCCTCTTCTTTTGCTTTCTTTCTCTGCCCACCCAAGCTTGATCCTATTTCCAACTGAGAACGTCTCGCGGCTTCTCTACCACACTCTTTTTTGATTCTTGTCTGATTCAGCTTCTTTGGAAAGCTTTACTTTCCTTTTAATATCACCATCGGCCTTCGCTCCCGCTCCAGGAACCTCTTGCGCTTCTCCTTTCCACCGCCACTACTCTCAAGAGTGAGTCCCTTTGCTTTGTCTTCCACGCCTTGTTCATGAATATCTTTCCAGGCCCAGTCCCGCCCGATCCACTCTGCCAGCCAGGTTGGCTGGTCTAGTGCAGACTAACCCCTGTGACTACTTGTTCAGCAGTCGACATCCTAGACTGAAGGGAAAAAAGAAAAATAACAATGGATTTATTACCCTGTTCCCTTGTTGTTTTGCTACATGTCCATTCATATAAGATGTCCAAGATGGGGCTGCTGTTCACTCACGTCGCTTGCCTCTCTTCCCTCTCCGCGTCCTTGACTTCTTTGTCCTTGTCCATCTTCAAGCTGACTGACACGCGCGCTGTCTTTGTCTCTCCTTGCTTTAGATCTTGATTCAGTCCTCTCGTTCACCATGAAGCACGCTGTTGTTATCTCCCTCCTCGCCTCTGTGGCCGAGGCCGCCTCCCATGGCCATCGCCACCTCCATAAGCGTGCTACTCATATCAAGCGTAACGAGCTTGTCGAGCGCGACGCCAAGATCGTCTGGGTTCCTGGTCCTACTAAGGTCGTTTACAAGTACCAAGGAGAGACCCTCGATGCCGAAGATGCTGCCAAGGGTATCAAGAACGGCGAATACGTTGTTGTCGGCGAGTCTGAGCCCACCTTCAAGGCCCCTGTCGTGACCGAGACGCCTACGCCCACACACACTCCCACTTCCACACCGACCATCGAGCCTTCGTCCACCAAGGCTGCCGTCTTTATTGAAGCCTACTCCAGCAGCTCGATCACGCCCGTCAGCCTAACTTCCTCTACGACGTCGACTTCTTCAACCGCCCCTGCCAAGTCGAGCCAGGCTAGTTACAATTCTAACTCTGGTACCGGTCTCGATACCGAGTTCCCTAGCGGCACCATCAAGTGCTCCGAGTTCCCCAGCGACTACGGCGCTATCCCCCAGAACAGTCTTGGCTTCGGCGGCTGGACTGGCCTGCAGAATGCCCCTAACTACTCTCCTGGTGACTCGGCCATCGACCTCATCCACACCGGTGTCGAGGGCGATACCTGCACTGAGAAGACCTTCTGCTCGTATTCCTGCCCTCCGGGTCATGAGAAGAGTCAGTGGCCCTCGGCTCAGGGTACGGCTGACAAGGCTTTGTCTATTGGTGGTCTGTACTGCAACTCTGACGGCTACCTCGAGCTAACTCGCGATGGATACAACACCCTTTGTGTTCCTGGCGCTGGAGGCGTTTACATCCAGAATGACCTGGATGAGCTCGTTTCCACCTGCCGTACTGACTACCCCGGTACCGAGTCTATGGTCATTCCCGCCATTGCTAACGCTGGTCAGAAGATCCCCCTGACCAACCCTTACAGCCCTACTTCGTACGTTTGGCAAAACAAGCCTACCACTGCTCAGTACTATGTGAACAAGAAGGGCTACGGTTATGACGATGCTTGTGTTTGGAACTCCGAGCGTGACCCCAAGGGTGCCGGTAACTGGGCCCCCGTCAACATTGGTGTTGGCAAGTCCGCTGATGGTATCACCTACATCTCCATCTTCCCCAACCTCCCCACGTCAACCGCGCTTCTCGACTTTAATATCGAAATTACTGGTGATGTTGCTATCGAGTGCAAGCTGGAGAATGGCGTATACTCGGTTTCCACGACTGGCTGCACTGTAAGTTAACCTTGTTTTTGCACTCCAAATGTGTATCTTTACTAACTTATTTCATAGACTGGCGTCAAGAACGGTGGTACTGCCATCATCCGCTTCTACTAATATTGTGTCTGATTGTATCGCTCTAGAGTGATTTGATGGGCAGCTAGGAGGCTTGGATTGGACCTTTTCTTCCCTATGCGCTGCGATTTCTAAAAGTGCCATCGGCTTCACGGGACCAAGAAACCCGATCTTTAGAAGGGGATTACCGCCAGGTAGATCTTGATAACATGCACGCAAGGGCTATGTCGATGTCTCTCTGTTTCAGCAGCGTATACCTCCCTGGCCTCATATATCTGCTTCCTTGTTTCGTTTTCTTTTTGTTTTCCCTCCTTTCCTCTTCTCTGGTCTTGCGTCACAGGACTCTGAATCTCTCTTGCACAAAGTCTCCCTCAAATTTCTTTCTTACCTCCAACCTCTTCCTTACATCCCCCAGCCTGTGGTCGTTTTGCTTCAATACCTTTTGGATATCCATGGTTTATATTCTCCCTGCATATATTTCTGGAATATGATGTCGTTTACTAGTGTCATCGTATCTGTGAACCACATTACAAAGCGAAGCATACAAATTGTATACATGTCGTGTGATAGTACGTGTATAGCTGTCGGCTGCAATATTTTGTTTCTCCTGAATCATCCTTTCTGTCTTCACATGCGACATTGGGCTGGGAGAAGGCACCGCGTGGTTGGAGTGCAATGCACTACCTAATGGCCTGCGGGCAGTAATATTTTTTATGTGCGCTAGTTTATTTCAGTGTCTTGATTTTTTGTTCTCTTATAGCTTTCTACTACACCAGCCCATTGGGAGTTGTCATTGCTTCTGTTTTCTTTGTATTTGAAGTTTTTTCTTCTTTCCTGACTTGTGTTTTGTTTCCCGTGTCTGATTATATCTTCCTTATTTCCCGGAGTCTCAGAGGTTCATATTGAACTTTCCGGCTATATACACGCGTCCGGACTTTTATTGCCCTACGTCGTAATAATATGTATAGCTGCGCCATTGACGTTGTCCACTGTTTGCTTGTGCAATGTGAGATCGTTACCATTGTGCAAATTTGAATAGTTGCCCAATCTCGGGGAAAAAGTTTGGATGATGTTGAGTTCCTGCCCTCCTTCGTAGACACGTCAATTAAGATCTGTCGTGATTGGCTCACGAAGATCTAGAAGCCCCACTTTTATCTTCTACTTGTGAGTACTTGTACATATGTCAATCTGAGGGGCCGATTCCGGCAACGGGAACATGAATCTTGTGGTAGCGACAGTTGACGTGACATGATTCCATAGATTTCTAATAGGGAACACAAAGACAAGAGAGTATCTGTAGAGTCCAATTGTAAATTTGTGTTCATAATGCAATGCTATATGTCATGACCAAGGCCCCTTTGTCAGATTTGGAGTTTGGTCAGCCCTGATGTCTCCCACTCCGCCCAAACAGCAGTTGCCCGCAGTCCAGAATCGAATTTTCAACCCCACCTTCCTTTACATTGTGTAGCTAGCAGCAGCAGCACATCTGGTGGTAGTTACTCTGACCGGCTGGTCGCAGAGGAGCTCCCCTCTTTTTTTATGGCGTCAACTTTTTCGCTCCTGTTTTTTTTTTTCCCTTCTCTCCTCTTCTTTTGCTTCAGCGCCAACTCCCATTGACCTGTCGCTCTACTTTAGTAGTTCTTCATACCGATTCCTAACCCATATTCATCTACAATGGCTGATTCTCGCCCTATTGCCATTCTGTCGGTCTACGACAAGACCGGCCTTCTAGACCTTGCCAAGGGCCTCGCGGCTAACAATGTCCGCATTCTCGCGTCTGGCGGCACGGCCAAGATGGTCCGCGAAGCCGGCATTGCTGTTGAGTGAGTAAATGACTATGCCTAATCTACGGGTTATGCCTTAGGGTTGTTTTATCCAGCTAACGAGTGGCTTTTGCTGCTGCGTAGGGACGTCTCTGCCATCACCAAGGCCCCTGAGATGCTAGGCGGCCGTGTCAAGACCCTACACCCCGCTGTCCACGGTGGTATCCTGGCCCGCAACATCCCCTCGGACGAGAAGGACCTGGCCGAGCAGAACATCAACAAGGTTGACTATGTAGTGTGCAACCTGTACCCCTTCAAGGAGACCATTGCCAAGCCCGATGCCACTATTCCCCAAGCCGTTGAGGAGGTTGACATTGGTGGCGTGACTCTGCTGCGTGCTGCTGCCAAAAACCACGCCCGTGTCACTATCCTGAGCGACCCCAATGATTATGCTGGGTTCCTCAAGGAGCTTGCATCTGGGTCCATCTCCCAGGAGTCGCGCAACCGCTATGCCCTTAAGGCCTTTGAGTCGACTGCCGACTACGACACTGCCATTTCGGCCTACTTCCGCGAGCAGTACGCTGGCGGTGCCTCTCACATGGCTCTGCGCTACGGCGCTAACCCCCACCAGAAGCCCGCCTCTGCTTTCACCAAGGGCCGCGATATCCCCTACAAGGTACTCAGCGGCTCCCCTGGTTATATCAACCTGCTGGATGCGCTCAACGCCTGGCCCCTAGTCAAGGAGCTCAAGAAGGCTCTGGGCAAGCCTGCTGCTGCTAGCTTCAAGCATGTGTCGCCTGCTGGTGCTGCTATTGGCCTGCCTCTGACTGCTGAGGAGAAGAAGGTGTACTTTGTGGATGACATTGAGGGCATTGATGAGTCTGGCCTAGCCCAGGCTTACGCTCGTGCTCGTGGTGCTGACCGCATGAGCAGCTTTGGCGACATGATTGCACTATCCGAGGTTGTGGACGTTCCTACTGCCAAGATCATTTCCAAGGAGGTTTCCGATGGTGTGATTGCGCCTGGTTATGAACCCGCTGCTCTTGAGCTTCTGCAAAAGAAGAAGGGTGGCCGCTACCTGGTGCTTCAGATTGACGAGGCTTACGAGCCTGAGCCTCAGGAGATCCGTACCGTATATGGCATCAACCTGACCCAGGGCCGCAATGATGTTGTCATTTCGCCCGCGTCGTTCTCCAACGTGCTGATCCCCAAGTCAGGCGCCACTCTGTCAGAGGAGGCTCTGCGCGACTTGACGATCGCCACAATTGCCATAAAGTACACCCAGAGCAACTCTGTGTGCTACGCCGCGCGCGGCCAGGTTGTGGGTCTGGGTGCTGGCCAGCAATCCCGAATCCACTGCACCCGTCTTGCGGGTGACAAGGCCGATAACTGGTGGTTGCGCTTCCATCCTCGCGTGCTGGGCATCAAGTGGAAGAAGGGCACCAAGCGTCCCGACAAGTCCAACGCCATCGACCTACTAGTCAGCGGTGAGCTGCCCAAAGGTGGCCCGGAGCTTGAGAGCTTTGAGGGTGTGTTTGACGGTGTCCCTGCGGCCTTTACGGATGCTGAGCGTGAGGAGTGGCTGTCTAAGCTGACAGATGTCGCTGTTTCGAGCGACGCCTTTGTAAGTTTTGAACGATTTCGTTTTATGGCGAAAATGAAGAATGCGTGTGTTAACGAGTCAACTTTTGTAGTTCCCCTTCACGGACAATGTCTACCGCGCGGCCAGAAGCGGTGTCAAGTATATTGCTGCTCCCACTGGCAGCCAGAACGACGAGCTTGTCTTTGCTACTGCCGAGACTCTTGGTGTGACATTTGTGCACCAGGGCACTCGCCTGTTCCACCACTAATGCTAGGTGCTTAGCTGAAGAGATGGGTTACTCCTTGGTAGGAAGACCCAATGAGCAAAATAGGGGAGCAATTTCTATATATCTGGGAGTATTTTTCTTGGGAGGGTTTGGGAAAGGAAGGAAAGGGTTTGAATTTCAACAAATAGCCACACTTTGGCCCACAGAAGGGGATCATGAGGAGATGCCCGGGTCAGTGTATAAAGAATTAGTAGATAATGAAACGGATCAACTCGGGTTACAGCACCTGGAACGGGGCCGTAGAAGAGCAGAGTGAGTGAAGGAGAGGTTGGGTTGCTTGCGGGTGGGATCAGAGAAGGAGAAAGTAGCGGCCGTTCTTCGACTAGGAATCTGGCAACGCGGGAATGTCCGTGGGCTTGGGAAACACAAAAAAAGGAAAAGAGTCAGGCAAGGGAAGCCAAGCGGAGGTTGCCGCTGGCTGGCGGATGGGAATCAAGACGAGCAAGGGGGGGGCGGAGAGCGAAGGTTGGAAGAGAAGAAAAGACGGCGGTAGAGGGAGAGAAGAAAAAGAAGAAGTAAAGTCCGGAGGACAAGAAGAGAAAGAAGAAAGACAAACTTTGGGAGGAGATTTTCAGTGGTTAACTATGTGTGTGGACACACAAAAAAGAGAAGGCCGCGACACCTCGTCGGGGGCGGTTTGTACCGGCGGATTAAGACGGAGTTGAAGTTTGGCTGGTGCAACGCAACCAAACAGGCACTGCGCAAATAGCAGCGATTTTCTTTTTTGCATTCTCTTTTAGGTGGCTGTTTTCGGGTTTCGGGGGGACTTGATTTTCGGCTGGCTGCGCCCGACAGACACAGTGCGATGAACACAGTGCGTGTGTGCTTTCACATGGTACATGCACGGTATGGGCGACTGGCGACTTGCGGCTTTGTTTTTTTTTTCTCTCTCGCTCCCTTGGGGATGGTGCTTGAATTTTCAGAAAGTCATAGCTCTACTGCTTAGATCCCGGAGCTGAAAAAAAACGAGCGCTTGGGGCGGCTTGCAGGAGGAGAGTGACAGTTGATCCAAGTAGTAACTCTAACTTCCGGCACGACATAACTGTGTAGTTAGCTACTTGGTACTTACATGTTATGCCTGTTCCTCCCGGCGTATAAAGCACTCAGCAAGACTTACGGCTTCTCCATCTCCCCTGCCAGCTATCACATCCGCGTCATATCGTGCTTAGCGTCCAACTCTTTGTTTTCTCTATCTTGCCTACTGCCCTTCCCCCCCTCCTCGCCTCGAGGTAACCTGTGCATGCCACGAACCCCCGGGATTTGCCTCCAAGTCTAGCAGGCCTGCTAGCAGAGTGCTGCGTAGCCAAATCCGGCCGTTTTTTCTTCTATATATTGTTAGCTTCGTCCTCTTTTCTCCGTGTTCCTTGGTTCTCTGTTTGTGTGCCTCAGCAGCTCGTAGGCTGTCCCTCCACATCCTCTGTGCTGTTGTTGCGTCTGATTATTCCTCCGTGCTATTGTTTACCAGTATAACCTCATCTTATCTCACATCCACGTCTATATTTACTGCACCCACTCCCCGCCACAATGCAGCGTGTCTCGTCCCTCGAGACCTTTGCCGGGCTGCAGACGGGTCGCTCCTCGCGCCGGAGCTCGATAGCGTCCACCCGCTCGCGCAAACTCAGCTTCAATCCTATGCCCGAGGCATGGGACGGTGCCGTCAGCAAACAAGCCAACATCCAGGCCGTGGGCGCCTTTGAAGTCCCCAGATGGAAGCGCCTTCGTGAGTCTACCCCAAGCCAGCTCCAATGACCTCAACCTCCAACTTCAATCCCACCCCTGTTTCTCTGACTAACAGCATACCATCGTCATGTTCCCCAACTGCAGTCCAGATCTTTGTCACTGTCTGCTACTGCCTGGTAGCCGCCGGTGTCGTCTTCGGCTATGCTGCGCTGAAGCCTGTGCTCAAGCAGGAGGGCGCCTACCGCGCACAGTGCTCTGCAGACGGCAGCTCTGCCGACGATATTGACACGTGCGTCGAGATGCACCTGAACCTCATGTTCACTGTGGCTGCCGTCAGTACTAACGTGGCCGCTTTGCCGCTCGGTGCCATTCTAGACCGCTACGGACCGCGTGTCTGCGGAATCACCGGCGCCATGTTCCTGGCCCTCGGCGCGTTGATGCTGGCCTACGCCGAGACCGTCCCGTTTGATGGCTTCCTGTTCGGCTACATGCTCCTCGCGCTTGGTGGCCCGTTCACGTACATTTCGGCCTTCCAGCTCAGCAATGCCTTCCCGCGCCACTCTGGGCTGGTCCTGGCCCTACTGACGGGCGCCTTTGACGCCAGCTCAGCGCTCTTCCTCGGCTACCGCATCATCTACGAGCGCACCGGCGGCGCCTTTAATCACAGCAAATTCTTCACCTACTATCTCATTGTGCCCGTAATCATTGTGTTGCTGCAGCTCTTCCTGCTCCCCGAGCAAAGCTACAAAACGGTCGGCGAGCTGGTAGAGGTGGCCGAGCAGGCCGAAGAGGCGGCCACCGAGGCGCAGCATGCAGACGTCTTCGACGACCAGATCGACGAGCACACGGCCCTGCTTCGCGACGAGGAGCGCGTGCGCTGCGAGAGCGTCGTGGCCGACATTGAAGAGCTGCTAGGCGACCCTAAAGCCGGGCGCCAGGCGAAGCGCGAGGAGCGCAAGAACGAGATCTCGGGCGTTTGGGGCGTCATGCACGCTAATACGGCGCTGGAGCAGATTTCGTCGCCATGGTTCATGCTAATCTGCGCATTCACCATCATCCAGATGACGCGCATCAACTTTTTCGTTGCTACCATCCGCGCGCAATACGAGGCCATCTTCGGCGACCATGATCGCGCAGTTGCTATCAACGAGTTCTTTGACCTGGCTCTACCGCTGGGCGGTATCCTGTCCATCCCCTTCATTGGAGTCTTTCTGGACAACTTCTCCACCGTGGCCGTGCTGGCGACCCTCGTCGTTGTTGCTGTCTCCATCGGCCTACTGGGTCTGCTCGCGTCGCAACCCGCAGCCTATCTCGGTGTGTGCCTGTTTGTACTATACCGGCCCTTTTACTACACCGCTGTTAGTGACTATGCTGCCAAGGTATTTGGCTTCCGCACGTTTGGCACTGTTTACGGCACCATCATATGCCTGGCCGGCTTGTTCAACTTTAGCCAGTCGGGTCTGGACTACCTGTTCCACCACGTCTTTCGAGGCAACCCGATTCCCGTCAACATCCTGCTACTGTCGATCGGTGGTTTGCTTGGCATCGCGCTCGTTTTGTTTGTTGCTGTGAGTGCACGTAAAATCAAGAGACAGCTGCTAGAGGAGGAGGCTACCGCGGCAGTGTACTCGTCCAGTGAGTAGGAACGAGTAGCAAAACGAAACGCCATTCAGTAGATGGCTCCCGCACAATGTAGGTATTTGAGAATTAGCACTAGCATGTCGTTATGAATGAATTTACGCTCTATTTAGTCCAAAGCCCTCTCTCTATTAACTAAATGTGCTGAGACCTTGAATATGTGTTACCTAGAATTAGATGCGTCCCTGCCTCCCTCTGCACTACACTAGTTCCATAGGCGTACCAATCGACCTTTCCTTGCGCTTCCTGATGCGATCGTCCTTTTCCGCACCCTCCTCAGACATGGCTGCATCGACCTCGTCTCTCATGGCGTCGGTACCAGGCGGGATTTCTTGGAATTGTACGCTTGGGGCAGCTTCAACAAAGCGCAGCTGCTCGGTAACGTGCGCGACGACCTCGGCCAATTTCTTCTGTGTGTTTTTGTTCTGTCGCGGCTCGCCAAGAATCTGCTCAATGGTGGGGAACAGTGTGTCCTGGCGGAACTCATTGCGCCATGGTGTGTGCATCGGTAGCGTGGCGTTTTCCTTGATCTTGTCGTTGTAGCCAATGGCGACCGATGTCTCGTAGGCCCACGCACGCGCAACATTGCGTGGCGTGTAGCCGCCACCGCCAAACATGATAACCGGCACACCGAGAGACTTGACATACTCGGCGCAGGCACCGTGGCCTTGCACCTGCAGGTTAAAGCGGCCGAGTCGATCGCCAGCAAGCGAGTCGGCACCGCACTGTAATGCGATAGCGCTGGGGCGGAACTTTTGCACAATGGTGCTGACGACAGTTTGAAAAAGCTGCTTGTACTGCTCATCGGTGATGCCATCTGACAGCGGCACATTGACGGCATGGTGGGCACCGGGGTTGTGCTCGCTCTTGGGGCCGTTGTCGTCGAGGGCTCCAGTGCCTGGGAAGAAGTTGTTGGGATCCCACTTGTGGAACGAACATGTCATGACTCTGTCACTGCTCCAAAACGCTTCTTCAACCCCATCGCCGTGATGTACGTCAATGTCAATATAGAGAACGCGGGGGTAGTAACGTAGCAGCTGCAGAATAGCCAATACAATATCGTTGATGTAGCAAAAGCCCGACGCCTCATTCTTCTTAGCGTGGTGCAGACCACCACCCCACGCAATAGCAATGTCGCTCTGGCCGTTACATATCTTGCGCGCAGCGTCAATAGAGCCGCCAGCTGACATAGAGGCATAGTCGTATAGGCCCTCGAAGATGGGGCAGTCGCTGCCGCCGAGGCTGAACTTGATGTCCTCACTGCTGTCATAGTCGCGCGGCGTTGGTTCTGACTGCACTGTTCCCAGGAAATCGAGATACTCTGACGAATGGAACTCGTTGAGCTCCTCGTAAGTAGCAGCGCGTGACAAGTAGTTGTCCATTGCAAACATCATGCCGTACGAGGAAATCAAGCTCTTGGACAGCGTCAGACGCCATGGTTTCATCGGGTGTGTCTGGCCAAAATGATGCTTCTCCATCTCAGGATTACAATGAAATGAAACAGTGTATCCTCTTGGCTTTTCAATTCCCATTTCCAGAGCCTGCTTCTCGCACTGTGAATAGTACTTTTCGTAGGCATCTTGCCCGTGCTGCTCGAGCGGAACCGCATGCTCGTCTATTATCGAGTAGTCGTCGCCCTTGTCAGAGATGTGTGGCAAATAGTTGGGCTTGGGAGCCCGAAACTTGAATTCAAATGGCGGGTCAACAGCGGCGCTGCAGGGCTCATCGGCTGGGGCTGCAGCCGGTGCCGAAGCTGAAGCGGCAGCTGCTGCCATCCCGGCTCTCCCCGGTAACTGAAAGTCCATAACAAGGCCGGTGGGAACAACTGTTGCAAGCAAAGAGTTGGCGGTGGTGAGACGATGTGAGACTCAAGCTAAGACTGAGCGTGAAGATGTGAGAGTCTTAGATCGTAGAACTGATAGGCTATTCTGCTATTGCTTAATAATCCCAGAGTGGCACTCAATAAAAGATGCCGGGTATCAAATAGAAACAAAAACAAAGACGTGAATTCATACCAAATCATGTAGGCCGATGTGTAGGTAAACCAGACTTTAGCAGCTGAAAAGACGCTACGGCATCTCGAAGCCCAGCCGTCGTTGGCGTAGACTTATGCAGAGCAGCTGTCAGCAGCTGTCAAGTTTCAAGAACTACTGAGAAGGCCGCCCCACGTGCAAGGCTACAAGTCACCCTTCAGCCTTATCCTATGGCGTCCATCTCGGGCTTCAAGGAAAGAACAACCTCAATCGACGCACCTTCCCGTTAGGACCAGTCTTCACAAAGAAAATTCTGTTTCTCCGCTTTCTCTTCTCCTTCTTCCTCCTCTTTCCTTCCGCTCAAACTACTTCCCATTCATCTCTAGGCCGATATCTTCATCTCTTCTTAGCGCCCAATTTTCGCCTCATGCGATCTTCTCTTCCGGCTAGCGACTTTATTTCCCACTTCTCACTGTCGACTTCGACGGAGGCTGTCTCTGCCGGCTAAGGCTTGCTCCTTTTTCTCTTACAACGCGCCGGGACATCGCGAACTGATCGCGTCTCATATAAAAGCTTCCGCAACGGCGTGTTATTACCTCCTGTCTTGCCGCCCAGCAACGTCTGTGACCGAGCGTCTCGTGACCACAGGTGACGTAAAAATCCAACGAAACGTGAATGCGAGAGGTGAGCTCATCCGCGGGTTTCCATCGATTTCTGCGAGCTTTTTCTTTTTTTTTCCTGCTCCCTTATCTTGAGCTCCATTCTCCTAAACGTTTATCTGTTCTCCCTTGTCTTTTGTGTTTGCTTTCTCTTTCCGTGGTAGAGAGCTTGATTTGTCTCCCGCAAACTTTGAAAGAAAAAAAGAATCCAGTCTTGAGAAAAAGGAATAAATCTAAACTCAAATCCCCTCCACGCATCAGACGGAACACGCCCTGTCCATCCATATAAACGACTCCGGGGTCAAAGAGCAAGAAACAGGCACGTGGTATTGCATTCATCTTCTTCACTAAGAACCACAAGAATCGATACAGAAAAAAGCTGCTTGATTTCATCACTTGCAAATCTCATAGCTGTTCTTTTCGCTTCTCATTTCTTCCTCTCTTATACTCCTATATCTACTTCACCTGCCGTTTTACCATCTTTGTTGCGCCTTCTCCTGTCTTGTCCTCGCTTTTGCTTTTGAGCCTGCGTCTATTGCTTCTGCTTTTGCTTCTCTCTCCCGAACACCCGGTCGTGCAATTAACAACCATGCCTAGAGACGACTTGTCCATCGACTTCGTCAAGAAGATGCCACAAACTGAACCCATGGATCCTGCCCTGATCCTAGACGAATGGTTCAACCGCGTGCAAAACCTTCCCGAGGAGGTGCGCTTTATCCAGGACGAAGTAGCAGACAAGGATCGTCAATATGCCGAGTGTATCCGCATAGCAGAGGACCGAGATGGTAAAATTCAGAAATGGATCAAGAATCAGGGAAGTCACGAGCCAAATCCCAGAGAAGAACAGCTAAGGAATCAAGTGCGCGAGAACTATGCTCATGCTGAGAAGTTGGCTGCCGAAAAGGTCGCTCTCACTACCCGCTTACAGACTATCATGGACAAGCATTTACGAAGTCTAGATGTCCAAATTAAGTTGCTCTACGATAGGGCAGAACCGGGGTTTTTGGAACCTAACGAAGTGCCATCTCTCCTGCGTCCTAGTCCTGCTAACAAAGCCGTTCCGAATCTCTCTCTACGTAACCCTAATAATTTAGCTGCGCTCGGTGCTTCTCCTGCCTCAACTATCGCGCCTGCCGGGGGTACACCACATACTCCCGTAACAGCCCGTGCATCTACTACCCAGATCCGCAATGCTCAAGCCTCTCACCAACATGCTGCATCTGCCCCCGTAAGCCCAGCAGCCAGCATTATACTCAACCGCAACCAGCGTGAAGTCTCAGCTGGAGCTGCTAGCCAAAAACGTCCTCGCCTGAGCACCGGCGTCAACAACAACGTTGTTCCCACAAGCTCACTCGCGCGCCACTCTTCCCTCGGCCCTGGCACGCCCAAGAGCATCGCTGGCACAGCCATCACGGCAGGTGTCACTGGGAGTGCCGTGCGAGCCGGAAGCGCCGGCCCCCGTGTCAACAGCGTCAAAGCCGCCACGACCACCGCCAGCGGCCGCAAGTCCAACACGCCCACTACCGGCACCGGTGCCGGCCGCAAACGCACCGCCGACGCCGCAGGCAACTCCAAATCCTCGCTATCCCGCGTACGCAAGTCTACCAAGACCTCACCAGCCTCCACCGGCGACAGTGAGCTCTCCGACGCCGACAGCGGCAGCGACATGTCCGAAAACGATGGCCCAGACCCCGCCAACTCCACAGCCGCCAGCGCCGGCACCACTACCACTACCACCCACGGCGGCGCCGCCGCCGCATCGGGGCCTCACAGCGGCAGCGGCGCGTCGGCGCGCTCCGCCAGCAACGCAGCCGGCACCAACAGCCCAGCCTCCGCGACAGGTGTACAGACCAGCAGCACCGCAAACGGCGATGCTGCCAACCCCGCTGGCGCCGGCACCAACGGCCCCGCGCACGGCGGGCTGGCGGGAGCAGCAGACGCAGACGAGGACGAGGAAATTGGCGACTACGACGAGGCCAGCGACAACAAAAAGTACTGCCTGTGCCAAAAGGTCAGTTTTGGCGACATGGTGGCCTGTGACAACGATGATTGCCCCTATGAGTGGTTCCATTGGTCTTGTGTGGGGTTGGTCAGCGAGCCGAACGGCAAGTGGTACTGCCCAATGTGCGAGGCAAAAAGGCGCAAATAAAGGCAGCGCTAGTCAAGCTGTTATTTATCTGACTCATTGTTCGTCATTTATTTTGGAGGGCTTCATTTTAATCATTCTTAACAACATGCATTTTGATACCATCCCTATTAGGTAGAACCTTGTCTTTTCTTTTATACTTGCACATCTAGATAACTTTTGGAACTCTCTACAATGTGGTGGCATTTAGGTCGCAAATAAGCTTTGTAAGCAAGGGCATTTGGTTACGGTTGTTGACATTTTTCTTTGTTATTGACAGGTTCGACCAAGATTGTTCCTCACATCAAGAACAAAAAAAAAAAAGGACTTGGGCATTTTTTTTTAGGTAGAAGATTATCTGCCGTTGTAACGAAAGAAGACAAGAAACGAAAAAGAGCAAAAAAAGGACAAAAGGCATCATTATCATGGTTCTGATAAGGAAATGTGAAAGAAGAGAAGAATGGGAGGGGGTATGACGTCAAAGTATGTGTGAATTACGTATGTTTGTATGATGGGGAGAGCAGGAAAATATCATGAAATGGGGAGCAGAAACGCAGAAAAAAGGCTTTTTAGCCGGCACAGTTTAGTGCTCCAGCAGACGTAGAGAACCCTGGACAACAACGTTCTCTAGAATCGAACCAGGAGGGATGTCAATAGTGCTACCCTCAGTAGCCACAATGATGACGGTGCCCTTCAGAGTCACGCCACGGCTCAGGTTAACAGCACCAGTGATGGTCAGGTGATCCAGCTCAATCAGCTTGGGAATAGAAGGAATCCGCTTCTGGAAGTCGGACACCTTCTTGAAGTCACCACCCAGCTTGATGAGAGGAGCGTCACCAAAGCGGTTAGGGCTCATCTGCAGCTGACCATGCTTAACGGTGTACAGGTCAGACTTGACCAGCATCAGGTCAGAGCAAGTCTTGACGGGCAGGAAACGGCGACGGGGCACGTTCACGCCGTGGGCGTTGCGGAAGTGGCGAATGGCAGCACCAACAGCGGTTTCCAGCTGCAGGACAGAGATGTCACTCTCGCCCTTGCTGTCGCCAGGGATGGTCTTGCCATTGGGAATAATCTCCATCTCCAACTCGTTGTTCTCGACAACACGCTGAATGGCCTTCAGGTTCAGCCAAATGTTGTTGGTGTTGAAGTACTTGAACTTCTTGATGGACTTGAACTCGTTGACGTGCTCCTTGGGAACCTGGGCAATCTCGAGCAGGCGGACAGAGCCCTCGTAGTCAATGATGGTACCACCCTTGACATCGGCCTTGGTCTTGTTGGTCAGCTCCATAATGTACTCGGAATCAGTCTCGACCATGTGCTGCAGGATGCGCAGGTCAACAACAGCGCCCAAATTGTCGGCGTTGGACAGAAACAGAATCTCGATGCCACGCTCCATCAGCTGATCCAAAATCTTGGAGTTGTACAGAGACTCGAAAACGTCACCGTGGCCAGGGGGGTACCACTCGTTGATGGATGAGTCGTACTTCTTGGGCACGGGGAGAAGGGAGTCCTTGAGAATACGGGGGTAGCGAGATTGGTTGAAGGTGAGAATTTCCAGGTTGTGGCCATCATACTTCTTGATGATGGAAGCAGTGTCCTCATCGGTGTTGAACGAGTTCATCAGAACCAGAGGAACGTTGACGTTGTAGGTCTTGTTGAGGTACTCGATCTGGCGGACGGACAGATCCAGGAAGGACATGCCATCACGAACCTCGATGACAGACTTGGGACCAACGCAACCCATCGAGGTACCAAGACCACCGTTGAGCTTCAGGACGGCCAGCTTGCTGAGGAACTGGGTACCCTCGGAAGTAGCAAGGTCATCGTAGTCAACAACCTGACCCTGTGCGGGAGGACGGATGCGATCCCAGTCGCTATCAAAGTTGTGAGTGTTAGTGGAGCCAGAAAACAAAGGTGATCTAGATGAAGAGATGCACGTACACAGCGTTACCCTTGGCCTTGTCGTTCAGGTAGCGGCGGAACAGGGCAAAGAAGTTGTCCATCTCAGTTTCGAACATGGCCTTCTGCTCGGGGTCCTTGACGGTCTCGGCCAGGTTGGTCAGGGAGTTGCGCATCTGGGCAGCAGCGACATTGGTGGAGGTGTTCTCGAAGGCCTGTTGTTGGCAACTGGTTAGTATTGTGTTACACGACATGGTTTTTGAACGTTGCAAAAAGTGAAAGTGGCAGCGGTGATGGTGAAGAGAAAGTAAATGTTGCGGCTATGACAGCAGTTATATAGGGCATCAAGCTGAGTTCTGTTGCCTGCAACAGGCTACGAAACTCAACACGGAAGATTCCAGGTGGGTGTAGGGAGTCTTTGATTGGGAAGGCAACCAAGCCCAAGGCTTTCAGCAAAACATGACCAGAGTCATCCGAGAAGATGGAAGATACAGCGGTCGGTTGCTTGGCTAGGAGGGGGAGGGGGTGCCATGATAAGACGTGTGTTTGTCCAGAGTGGTGCGCGAGGCCATCCATGCTTCTAGATATGCGCTCAGCTGGTAGCATCCACACAATGCGCGGGGCAAGCAGACAACGCCATAGTCGTGAAGGCGGGTGTCATGGAGACACAATAATGCAAACAGATGCAGCAGCCTCGGGCGCAGTCCAGCGCGGGTTCTGTAAGTTTCTGGACAAAGCTAGCAGCACACTTGCGCCACCAATATTACAGATCAAGTTCAATGGGGAGTGTCGTTACAGAGGTGGGGGAAGCTTGCCATGTGACTGCGAGTCTTGCCGTGTCTACGAGCGAAGACATCTTCGTCGACACCAGAGCCAGCAGTGGGCTTCAGGTGGGTGGAGAGCGAGGCCTTGGGGGCAGACATTGTGGGTGAAGGCGGGAGAGAAGATGAGGAGGTCTCTCGGTATTAGACGGAGCCGAGTCGGACGGTGGAGGAGAGGCCGAGGTTGTGCAATATAGATATAAGAGTTGAAGCTATCAATGGCAGATATTACTTCAAATGGGGAATGATACTCAGACGCCGTTCACGAGCCGGTATCAAGCAATTGGGATGCAATGGCGGTAGAAGAGAAGCGGGAGATGAAGAGGAGAAAGAAGAGAGGAAGAGGAGCAGAACAGGAACAGATAAGCCCCAAGCAGCAGAGGGAAGGAAGAAGAAGCTTTTAAGGGGCGGCAGAGGAGGAGGAGCAGCAGTAGCAGCAGCAGCAGCAGCAGCAGCAGCAGCAGAGGAAGGAGCAGGTGTGGAGGTGGAGCAGGAGGGCAGGAGGGCAGAAGAACAGGCGCTGGAATCGCGTCCAGGGAAGGGACACGGAGGCTCCTTCTCTTCTCGACCTTCTCCCTCTAAGCTGCAAAGCCGGCCCCCTCCTGCGCCTTCTGCGGGGAACAGTACAAGTGCATTGTATACTTGCACTCTCCTCTCACTACTCATTCACCTATCTGCCCATCCACTGTCCACTTTCCGCTGTCCACTGAAGACCGGCCCTAATATCGACAAGAGGGGGCTATGCATACACTGTGAAGCTCCAGATACGCTAGGGCTCGCGAGGCCCCCTTCTGTATGTATATAGCGGGTTTGCTGGCTGGTGGTGGGCGCGCCTCTGCCTGCAGAGCTACGGTCCTCTTCCTCCCCTCTCCACATGGTTATGTATTATTTCCCCGCCGTCTTGTACATAATCAACCATTTCCATCAACTCATCCAGCCAGCCAGCCAACACCTAGCTAATATTGTGCCTGTAATACATACATACATCCACACACAATAGCACTTGCACACTAGCCAATTTCACACCCGGCTGCTCCACTTTTCGTATAGGTCCAGCCCAGCTCATCACAAGCAAGCTGCCCCTTTGAAGCCACTTGTTAACTACGAGCGAGCGTATATGTTGACTCCCCATAGAACATTCGTATGTCCTCCATTTTCCTCACGTGGCGTCTATTCTTCTTCCTGTGCTGGCATACGCACATCTTGACGTCTGCTTATATTGGCGCGCCTCGCCCTCTTCCTCAACGCTATTTCTGCACAGACGAATCGGCCTAAACGAAACAAGATTTCACTTTGCATTGTCACCTCGTTTCTTGACAGGTTTATTTTGCTGCAGTAAGCTTTCAAAAGACCGGGGTGACTTTGTCTCGGTTGGGCTGGTCCTGGAGGAGGGGTCGAGCTGCAAGACACCCTCTATAGATACATGACTAGGAGATGTTCTCGGAACCCCTCAACATCCTGTCTGCACTGTCCATTGCGTACGTTATAGTAGTAGTAGTTATCTTTTACGTCTTTTTCTTCCACGTACGTTATATGCTTGTAGGTGTAGAAACGAAAGGACATGAGTCCCATCAGGGATTCCCCTTCCTGCTAATGTTCACATGTGTCTCCTTGGACTCCGCCCTATTCAATACCAGCCATTGTCTGGTAGGCACAATTGTATGGTTACGCCTCCCAGGGGAACCCTTTACCCAACAAACCGAAGACCGTGATGTGATAATCCTAGCGCATTCTAGACCGACTTGTGCTCCTTGCATATGGCCAGCCTCTGACTACAAATCAAACTACAAATAACCAACCAGTCAACTAACTAGCTATAACTACATGTTTGTGCCTTGTGTTCACGTATACACTGGTGGCTTTCATACAGTTTTAAGCACAGTCTACGTTACCCCCGACACTGTACCCAACATCAACCAGAGCTTGTCCTATCCGGTCTCTTTCTTCGGCCGTCCATTAAAGCTCGGGCTTGGCATGGATTATTTTGGCCGGAAGACTGAAATTCGTGCATGGCTGGCTTGCAATCATAAAGCAGGGCCTCAGTAACCGACCACCAGAAAAACACTGAGTAGCTGGGCGATTATCAAAAGTTGTACAAGGACGCGAATATATCGTGACAGGGAGAGAGACACAAGCACTTGCATGCATACTCTCTCCCATCCATGTATTGGCCCTTTCTCGCAATTCTGTGTAAATCTTTACACATCAGGCTCCTTGTCCCTGATAAACAAGCTCAATATTGCCTGGCTCCTCCCGTCGCTCTCTCCGTGTCCTCCCTCTCCTTATTTCCCCGCCTGGTGCCCATCATGTGAAGAGAGCATAGTATCGGGCTCAAATGCCAGTTGACATCAAAGTTCTCTCGTTCTGCAAGCTGCTGAAATAAGAGTGCGTACAAATGCAGCTCTAGCTATGGCTATGCATGGCGTTGGGTAAACCCCAGACACAAACGTCTAACCCTAGGGTTGCTCTAGCCCATTTGATTCGGTTGGTCCATTGGGTATCGATTTGCATCAATCGGAAAGCTAAAAGAAGCCTCATGCAACGCGATAACATCTCACTGAGGCTCTCATCTATCCTATCCAGGACTCCTTCCTACACACGTGCGCTTAAGACTTCACCTATCACCTCCCCCAAGACAAGGCTTTGTCTTGAGTCTGATACCGTCTCATTCCCAGGCAGACCAGGCCTCTTGGAAGGGGGGAGAGGAGGGGTATTTTTCAACTGAACTGTCTTTTTTTTTTGCCTCTCGGCGCTTCTCCTGGCTTCTTCAGTCCGAAAATCTAACCGCTCCACAATAGCGCCGCCAACAGCGTCACACACTGCTGTATTGACGATTGCAATGAGAATGACAGGCTGTCCATACAAATGCCATTTTGACACTTGCGCAGATTGTTGGGCCGTAATACATATCCATACATACAAGTACATATGCGCATGTACACATGTAGCAATAGCAGGCAAACATGTAGCAATGTAACTTACAGATCGTGATTGTACAATGTGTAGACACACAGAGTAGCAAGAACTAAACTCTCCATCAAATAGCAATGGCTATATGCTCACTTCGCGCCACTGATTCTATATCTTTCTAGAACAAGTGAGACAACCATTGCCGCTGCTCCCTTTTGACATTCTAGCTTGAGTGCGTCATGATAAGGCTGAAGCGATGTCATGTATGTAATCTGTGGTGTATGTGTATAGGGTTAGATGCTATCAAGGGTTAATCTGTGAAGACCATGATCTAAACCAACAGATAGACGACGAACAAGGCCCTAGGGGCTAAAGCATGTGGCATTCCTTATCCTTTGTCTCAGCCCTTTTACTCTCTTCTTGAGAACATGTCCAGCTGAACTTTCACATGAAACTTGGTAACACGACATCTCAGAGGACATCCTCCCAAGCAGCAAGTATGTAACTATAGCTAACTAACTATCGTTACTCACAACTAACAGAGCCTCCGCTTTCCCCCCTGTATACACCTTCCTCACCGCCAACTCCCGTATGGAGCTATGAACTTTCCTTCGAATTACTAGCGACCTCCATGTGTACACGTCTACGTTGTTTTCACCCCCAGAACTCTGTCTACTTTCTAAGCTGAGAGTCACTCGCCACTCTGTACGCCTTTTCTCCACGTCTCGCATCAAAAGCACATCTCGCTTCCATACTCTTACCCCTCTCATGTCATCACCTACACCCGACCCCACAGCCTGGTGGAACATCAACGTTCCGGCGGCCCAGCACACCGTCAATGTACCTGTCGAGCTTTCCGACTGCTCCGCGCGTGACATCGGACTCATCGGCGTGCCTGACGCCAGCTACGCCCCGCTGAGCTGGGAGCGATGCAAAAAGATCGTAGCCGCCAACGACCTGGAAGCCTTCCGACGCTCGCCGCTGGCCTTGCGTCGGTACCGCCAGGCCATGTACCGGCTAGCCACCGAGCACGGTTCTGTTGCGGCGTTCCTAGCCAACACTCGGATTGGTTGGGGTCAAGGTCCGCTGCACCCACGTGGCCAAGTGCCGTTTGAGGAGCCCGATGATTACAAGATTGTGTACAACGACTGGCCGTACGGGATTGACACCCGTATTGTCCACTTGGTTGTTTGGACCAAGTTCCCACTGTGCGAGGACCCGGAGACGGGCCGGCTGACGGAGGTGGCGGCGAAGCAGATCGATGAGTTTGTGGGACGAACTTTCTGTACTCATGTGCCAGCAAAAAACGTAAGTGCACTCCAAGCCTTTTCTTATACTCACGAGTACATGTGGATTTAGAAGTGGTATGGTTGCTAACTGTTTCTCAGGTTATTTGGTTCAAGAATTGGTCGGCAATCAAGTCAGTTCAGGCTCTAGAGCATCTCCATATCATGATGTTTGAGCCCGACGCTGATTTCATTCGGGATATAACCAATGGTGATCGACCGCTCTGTGAGAAATTCTAAGATAGACTTACACCTTTCCTTTTTGTTCCCAAGCGACACCAGTAAATGAACAGAGAGACTTCCCTAAGTTGTTCTTCTACACTGTGACAAACTCAACACAGGCACCCTCGGCCATTGGAACTGCTGTAGGTTTGGTCATGGATATCTTCAACTGCCATGATGCCTTTCCTTCAGCAGAACTCTCCCTTTGTGAGAGGTAGTCCTTCTTGATGTCGGCAGTTACTTTGCTAGCCAAGGCCTCAAGCGTACCAAACGAAGACTCATCCATAGACTACCAGAAAGAAGGGCCGGAAAGTGTTAGAATCAAAGATATGAGCCTGCAAGCCAGGAAAAAATAGCAAAGGCGAAGTAAAAGAAAAAAACGACATCAACATACCTTTTGCACTATGGCCTCCAACTGTGTGTACAAATCTTCACTCTCGGTGTACTTATCAATCTGCACGTCCGTAACCACTACCTGCCGGGCAAACCGCTCGTTGTCATTCAGCCCAATCAACGTCGGCACACGCATCTCATGGATCTTGAGCGCAAGGCCAAAAGTATCGACAAGGCTAACCGGCAGTGCCTCCTCCTCCTTCTGCATCCACGCCCGCAGCGCTGCGCCCGCCTTCTCCGGGTACACTGCTATGGCTTCCAAGCTGACGCCAGAGCCCAGCAGCGACGCCTTAGGGAAGCGCACTGAAACAGACAGTGCGCGGACATAGTCCAAGTTCAAGAACGGCTTTGCCGTCTTGTGCAGTGGCGCGCCAGCAACTGAAGCGCCTGTCAGCGTCGCCCAGATACCGTCCAACACGCCGCGTAGAGACACGGGTGCTTTCGCGGCCGCGGTGTCGCTCTGGCTCTTGTTGATGGTGGCTATGGCGGATAGCACGGCCTTGCTAAGCAGTCCGTAGTGCACGGTATCGTCGGCCATGTCGTCGGTATCGGTGGCACGCTGAAAAGGCGCGCTGAGCTGGACAGTTGCCGAAATGCTCACGGGCTGGAGTTTGTTGGCGCGACCCCAGGCGTCGTGACCGGCTTGTATGGTGGATGCAAGGTTAACAACCTTGACGCAGGCGGTGGGTTCGCCGGCATGGGCGCGGACTTGCCATAATGTGTCCATGGTTGTAATAAATATTGAGAGGGGGATTGAAGAAGAGAATTTCAATCTTGACAAGAGAAATGATGTTCAGGAAAAATACACATCTGACTAAAGATCAGATGGGGTTGTGGTGTATGTTTTTTTACTACGTCCTAGAAGCGGCGGGGCAAATAACGGAAGCTTGGAATTGGGGTTAACTATTAATAGGGTCTGCGGGGATATCCCACGTAGTACAAGATCATTGTTAGTGGGAACGTATTGTAGCACAATGCCACGACTGTGTAGAGATAATCAATGTGAGTGTGGCTGATAGTTGAGCATGCTTACATCCTTGAACATATATTTCAAGTACAATGTGTATATGCACATGGAAAGAGAGGTGGAGAGCCTGTGAAGGTCAAACAGACAGGCATAGGCTATATCACCAGCACCCCGGAGGCCATCCTAGTGTGCAAATCCCAAGATTACCGGACAAGGGCTTAGAAAGGCTTAGGTGAGCCTGTGATGTAGTATGTTCAAATGCAAGTCCAAGTAGGTACATATTTCTCGGCGCATGCCCATCACATGCTACCTGTGGCTGTACTTATAGATACGGGTACACATTTAGTCACATATTGGCAATTTCGTTAGAGCGGTTCTAGACACCATCCGATGATGAAAGGACAACAGGGGCATCGGCTTATGTGCAGATAATAGGCAAGCCCAGGTAAATGAGATGGAGATGAGAGGGACGATAAATGCCGGAGTTGTGATGTGAGTGCAACGTGTGCTTGTACTCACAGGACATAAAAAGATGAGATGGCATATTCGGCTGGCAACGAGGCGAGCAAGGAAAGGTTAGACAGAAGACACACAAACGGCGATGACCGGGTCGAAGGCCTGTCGAGAGGATAATTTTTATGCTTCATGCACAAGCTGCCAGCGGAGATTGTGCATGCAAGGCATAAATGGGCAAACACACAAAGATTGCACATAGTGGGGGTTGATGTTTTTATGCACAAAGGCGACTCAAAGGTCCTGGCTGCCATGGAGATGTGAATGTGGACATGGATTAAACCAGTTATCCAGCCTCCGACATACAAAAAAAAAACAATGTCCAGCCACTTGATTTTGTGCAGTCCACATTTTATGCAGCCATAGCCCTGTTCTCAGGTCGTTGTGGATCGTGTTAGCATAAAAGTTTGACACATTGCACAAGACAAGAGCGGACGTGCACCAATGAAGGAATAATTAGTGGTGGAAAGAAAAGTGAAAAACAAGACGGCTGGTGTTCTACACAGAAAACATAAGCACAAGCGCGACTACATCGCCCGTGTTATTGTGCAAATCGGGTTTTTCATGTTTTCTCGGTGCATAGCACGTGCCAGAGATAGACACAGTCTTGTCACAAATTTATGAAGCTAATGCACGTTGTGCCAGGTACGGCAGACGTACCGTGCAGCAGAACCAGAGACAGGCAGGCAGTGATGAAGAAAATGTGAAGTGACAGCAGGCGATGAGATTGCAGCGAGAGTCCAAGCTGTGTCTGTAGGCGATAGTTTGTAAGTAATGAATAGCCAAGGGGGGAGGGCTCTATCCGCTCAGGCACATCAAGTTCAGGTTCAGGTGCAGGTACGGATACGGTGGGGGTGATGGTGATGGTGCCAGGGTTACATCAGGGTTTCCCGGAAATGATTATCACGAAAATAACAGCCCACCGACGTCATTGGCTTGTTTTTATTCAACAGAGGACGACAAATGATTTGAAATTGTTGATGAGCGATCGCAACCCTGATGAACTGAGAAAACAAAATTTCCGAGCATGGAGGCTGAGCTTTTTTCTTCTTTTTTTTCTACCTTGCCGTTTCATTTTTTTTTTCTTCTTGTAAAAAACGACAACGGCATGAATTTTGTGATGGCTTTGTCTTGTAAGACTTGCATGAGTAGTGGCAAAAAGAAGCAAAGAAAGAAAAAGAAAAAGGAAGAAAAGGAATCAAGAGACAACAAAAGAACGCATACTCGTGCTTTCTTTTTTGACGTTACTCTCTAGGCCGATCTATGTCCTCTTGTGTTCCTTTTCTTTGTGCTCTCTTTGCCATTTTTTTTCTCTCGCTTCCCATCTGCCAAAAACAAAATGAACCTTGTATGACAAGTCAATAGTAGTTGGGATGTTATTTTCTTTTCCCGCCTGGATGTTCTCCTTGCCTCCCGGCCTCTGTTTTTTTATTCTCTCTATTTCTTTTAATATTTTCTTTCGGATCCGCGTGGGCGTCCGTTTTTCCACGGAAGCTGAAGTCTGCCGATGAGCGGCGCTGAGAAGGCCCCCCAAAAAAACGGGCTGGGCTGGGAATTCGGACTAGGTGTTGGAACCGGGCGGGCGTTTTCGTCTGGTGTCGTTGTTTATTTTCCTCAATCTATTTTCAGATCCTTGTTATGTGATTGGTGGGACAAGTGTACGCGCTTTGTTTACGTTGCTGTTGACTTGGGAGAGATATTGTTGTCGTTGCCGTGGATGTTGGCTTGGACTCGGTGTTCTTTTTTTGGTATGTACATGAGACGAAGCCGAAGGCAAGGTCGACGTCGCGCGTCCGATTCTACACATATTGCCGTTACCGGTATAATTGTAGATGTTCCTGTAGCCGCGTGTGCAAGTAATCAACCAGACATCACATCGCAAACCTTGTCCTGCTGTGGTCCCTTGATGCTGTGCGTCGTCGGCCCACGTACATTTCCTCCCGTAGCACTCTTCTCGTTTCTCGTTCCTCGCTCCCGCCGTCTTCTCCACAGTCAAGACCACATTGTGTGTTTTCTTTTTTTTGATCTGTATCTATATGCGTGTTTCTTCTTTTTGCTTCCTTGCATGCCAGCCCATAGCAAGCTGATCATCGCCCTCCACCATGCTACCTTGTATCTCGAGAGAACTCGGACCGTGTAAACAAACAATGGGTGCTGTCTCTGAGGCGTAGGCTGATAGAGGGAAGCACAAAACCTGCCGAGACTCTTCTGGCAGACAGCCTGGAATACAGGCTTCTCCATGTATGTGCTGTCTGTCCCTCCAGCGAGTCTTGTCTTCAACCGGAGCTTCTAAATAGCCAAGTACTTTTTCTGTTCCCCTTTTCTTTTAATTCCCAAGCGTGAAACAAAAGCGGCGCAAAAATAGAATAGAGAACTAGGAGCTCTGGCGGGGTTCATCAATGCCATGCCATGCCATGCTGGGTTCACTTGGGCTTGATGCTTGTTTGTTTGTTTATAGCCGTAGCTCAAGGCGATCAAGCTTAGAATTATGGACAAGCACCTGTTAGAAGCTCCGGCCAACGTAGACAGCAACGCACTGGGCAGACAGCCACTGGAATAAAAGAAAAAGGGTAAAAAAAATAGAGAGGTCGGCGGGCGCTTTGTCTCATTGCTCTTTCTCTCGCCGCGCCGTGATGCACGGGTGTCCGCCGTCCAGCCACCACAGCCATCAGCTTGCGGCCGACGCCGGCGCCGGCGCCAGTTTTACAGCGAGAATCACGAGAAGATGAAATAATGATGGGGTCATTCAAAGAAGTGAGTTATCGTTCCAATAGGAGTAGTTATTAACTGATAAAAGCTTTCTAGTAACTAGCTAGAACATAAAACCGAGCAAAAAAAACATTGCTGTAGATCAAAGGCAAAAACCTATCTGACAGCTGCCAAGCAGAACCAATGAAAGACACCATTTTCCTCCTCCCAAAAAAAAACCAATAAACAGAACACCGTCGTTTTTCACCCCTTGTGAACCCAATAAAATCCGGATAAAACAAACAAAAAAGATGACAATAATGGAGGCGCTTGTGGATGTCTGAAGCGTCGCAAAAGGACGAACGAATTCCACGCACAAGCGATGCAAGGACAATGTGCAATAGTTAATAAAAGGATGTAGACAAAAAAGGTAGAGAAATAGAGAAGAGAAGAAGAAAGAGAATGGGTATCGTTATAAAAAAAATTCCAAAAAAATGTCGCCAGTATACACAGAAGGAAATAGAGTGCAGAAGAAATCATAAGATGGGACGGCATGTCCTGGTGATTAGCACGAAGCCGAGCGCGCGCGCTTGAGACCGACTTCGCCGCCCATCAAAAGACTCTTCCAGCGGCGGCCAATTGTGTTTCTGTTGCGCCCGAGACTGCGCGCACACTCCTGCCACTCCTGGCGCGACAGGCGCAATTTATTGAGCACCGTATCAATGAGGATGCTGTCGTCTTCGTCAGTCCAGTTGTCGGCGTCCGAGTCTGCGTCCGAGTCGAACAGGCTGCTGGGGGCGGAAGAAGCGACAGAGGCGGGCGAGGCAGAGCAAGGGGAAGCCTGCGGGTTCTCGTGGCGCCATGCGTCGTAAAAGTCGGCGCGCATGAGACCGAGCGGCATGACCTCGGGGCAGATGCGCATACGCTTAGGTGTCCGGGGCTCAACAGCAGACAGGGAGAAGGAAGGGGCGTCGAGGTCGGTGTCCACGCGGCGGCGCTTGACGGAAGCGCGGGGCGCCATGGGAGGGATTGGAGACTCGGCCAGGCCATGCTCAGTAGAGCGCTTGCGCTTTGGTGTCGAGGTTATGGAGATGGGGAAGGTTGAGACTGAAGCAGTAGGCGGGGGCGTGGGGTTGCGCAGGGCCTCGCACGACGGCTGTTGCAGCTGCAGCTTGAGGGGCGCGGGTACATGCGCCAGAGTGGGTGAGGGCGCCAGAGAGCGCGTGGGCTTGGAGTCAGGCGTGGATTTGTGCTCGGACATGGGCGTGGGCGCCGAGGCTAGAATCGCGTGGAGCGAGCGGCAGGCGGCGATGATGTTGGACACGGCGGGCGTAGAAGGCATGAGCGACAGAGGGCTCATGGGCGGAGAGGCCAGAGCAGACTGCAGACGCTGCGAGGCGGCGTCGCAGGCAAAGGCAGAAGGGAGAAGCATGGCGACTAGAGTGTAAATAGGCCGAAGAGTAGAGAGACGATGGTCTGCAATGGAGGAATTCAGACGCTGGAAGCAAGAGAATGAATGAATGCAGAGAAGGTTTCGGTGGGTTGGAGATGGCACTCTGCAGACTAGAGAATCGATGGATTGCGCGAGGAGAAAAAGACCAGACTATTGGCAGTGTCGAATGGCTCAAAGGTCGAGTAGAAGAAGAAGCTGAGAGTGGTGTCTAGGGAAGAGAGATGCTGGAGAACAAATGGTCTGTTGAGGGGGGATGGCGATAGTTGAAATATCAAAGCTGCTCCGTGCCTCAGGTCGGATAGCAAGATGCGAAGGCTGAACTTGAGCGCCGTGACAAAGGACGAGTGAGACAAGGGCAAAGAAGGGAGATGCACGCCCAAAAGATTAAATCCGCATGCGGGCTTTTTTTCTGTTGATTTATTTTCTGCGCGCTCGAGTTTGTCGTGAATCAAGGGAGAAGAGCTGGCCGTGGTCAAGATGGGCGGATGGAAGAAGGGATGGTCGAGGGCTTGAAAAAAGAGGAGAGACAAAGCAGCGCAAAGGGAGGACCGAGGGGCGTGTTTTTGTTCTTGGGGAGAAAGAAAAAAAAGACAGACTAGGTGAGGTGGGAGGACGGAAGAGGAGAGAGTGGGAGAAGCAGAGAGCTCACGATAAAAAGAAGCGACGCCTGGGAATTAATCCAGCACGCAGCAATAAAAGAACCCGCCAGGACGGGAATTAAGCGATGGGACGGAGAGGACAGGAAGACAGCGATAAAATGGCAGCCCAATTTAGCGGCCGTGCAAAAGCCAAAAGGCTGGGGGTTAAAGCCCGTCAGGCCCAGGTCGTGCGACCCTCGCAGTACTTGCAAGGTACAGGCTCGCTGGCTGGAGAAGACAACAGCGCTCAGGCAGTTTGCGGTATCTTTTCGCTTGTGCGCCGGCATCAGGAGACTTGTCTGTGTGTCCCACTTTGTGTAGCCTTCTACTTTGGGCATGTATCCAACGGGTCTCGTGAGATGGCGCACAAAAAAAAAAAAAAAAAAAAAAAAAAAAAAAAGCCCCCTCTCGGGCTGCATAATCTTTAGGCACCAACAGCGACTGTGCTAACGCTGCTAGCGCCATTGTGCGCTGGAATGTGCCCGCTGGACGGCGGTCTTCAGGGTCTAGTTTGGGCATGGAACACTGGCTGTTTGCAGGATCAGGGCCCTCTGGCCGTGTTCGTCGGGATTTTTTTGCACAAAGTTGTTTTCTTTTCCAGTGCATATGCTTAGTGTCTGGCTAATTTGGCTTGCTAGCCTCTCGAATTTCCACGTTGCACACGGAGACAGAAGTTATGCAAATGCTCACAGACGTTGTAGCCATAGATACCAAACCCACGTCTCTAATCTCTGGCCCAGCCTCCGATTTTGTGCACAAGTCGAAATGCATGCAGCTGGACGTCTGTGCCTGAGTCTCGACCCCCGCTTTGTGACGTTATTGTGTCTGGTTTTGTGCACGGTATAAGATATGACATAAGACAAGTGCACAATTTCCCGAGTGCATATCCCGGGCGCTGCATAATTCTAGATGTTCCATTCCTTCTATTCTGTTCACATGCACTGCACTGCGCTGCACTGCACTGCTCTGCACATTGCTGGCATCCTTCTCCTGCTCCCGTTGGGCTCTGCTGTAGTAAGAGTGTGAAAGTGAAGGTGAATGTGACTGTGAAATTCTCCCCACGCGTGCCAGTGACTCGAGTGACCGCTTGTTTCCGGACCCAATCCCAAGCCGTTGGATTGAGCTCTGCTGCTCTTGGGTTCCAGCGAACAAAAATAGCTGCTTTCTTCGTGTGATGCTGTCAAGCGGTAGCCGAGAACAAGAAAAGGAAAAAGAAAAGAAGAAAAAAAGTCACAAACGACATGCCGCAAGGCCGGCCTAAGGAAAGAGAAACCCTGGTTGGCATGTCGGGGCCTCGCCAATCGCTGACGAGCCGTCCACACTGACCACGTAGTGTGCCAACACACACATACACACATATGTAAATATGTATGTATCTGTGTACTTATATAAGCGGAAACCTGAGGACTGCTTATACTCAGAGGCCAGACAGGGTGTCATATCGGGCCAGGCCCCAGATGAATCCTCCCCATGTATGTTCAACTCTTGTAAAAGCAGTGCAGTCTGAGTCTCCCATAACCACCTTCCCAGCATCTCCATCATTGACAACGACGTAGTGCCATGCTGCAATCTCCAGCTTCCTCCTTGTCGAATTGCCTGTCTAGATCTCTCATCATCGCCAAACTTAGCACATGCGAGCACCCCAAGTGGAACCCGCCAACGTCCCTGTATTTTGTCTCCCTCGCAACCCAAGCACTTAGTCCTGATCGGGTTAAAGAGACCCGCTTTGTCTGCTACACCATTCATTCCAGAGCGCCTGTTTTAGCTCCAGTTCCACCGTGGTCGCTAACTATCGCTATCAAGACCGTGGTTCTCTGAGTAACTCTGGCTACGAGCATCATGTATGTAACTATACATAGACAACTGACACATGATTTGATGTATTTTCCTTCAACTCTCTCATCACAGCAGCACAGCCGCTTCATCTTTCTCTCGCCCTCTTTGTACATATTGTGTTTGCAGCCAGCATCCCCACCTCGCTAGGGTCACGCAAACCCTCTTTTCAGCCCCTCCAGGATCTACCCCTCTAACCCCTCTGCCAGGAAACCCTTTAGGTCATGTAGCTCCTATATCCCCTGTAGTGGCCCTGCTGGCTCAACCAATCCCTCGACTTCTTTGGGCCACATTAAGCCACACACCCTCTATCCGTTCTAGTAAAACTGCTCCCCTTCAGGCTTCTTTAGGCGTTCCTTTCTGTAGAGAAGGTCTTTTATGGCCTGTCCCCTGGAACGAATCAAACAATAAATTGATGCCCCTCCAGGGGAGAATACATAGCGAGGCATCTAAAGTGCTGGCTCTCTCACCTGAGTGCACCTTTTACGCTAACCAACTAATACACTTTGATTCTCTCTCTTTTTTTGGTGAATTTTATTCTCTCCTCTGATATCTCTCTGGGCCAGAGCAGTCTCCGAAAGGACCCTTCTTTTTGGCTGGAATGGAATGCAGTTGAAACGGGCTCCCAGTCCCCCCCCCCAAAGACTGCCGAGGAGACCCTCTCTTAGAAACGGGGACTTCAGAAGAGTCCGCACCCGTCTGCTTGCGGCGACGCTACTTGTATCAATTGTAGCCAACTACGTATAGTTCATGTGTCCATTCCAGCAAATTGCTTCTGGACCAGGAATGGTAGACTGACTACTTCCGTCAATATCATTCCAGTTCACCGGCAGACTTCCCGAGACGCACAAACTCGGCCGGCCGCTAGGAATGTATTGGGGGGATGTAATTTGCTTGTGCGTACGCTTTCGGCTCACGTCTGTGGTTTGTGGTTTGTGGTTTGTGCTCTTCGTGCCGTGCGTTGCACTGTTCCAACCGTTCTTTGTTCTCACCTGTTCTTTGTCGGCTAAACAATGGTCGGGAAATCCTGGTAGCACAATCGTGCTTTCATTCCAAGAACACAAGGACACTCGCTTTGCTGTTAGTAGTGCTAGGAGTATAGTATTGCCTCTGTCTAACTCACATCATCATCCAATAGACCTCCTACGCCTCTCCTTTTTCCATAGTCTACATCACCGCTCTCTTGATTCCGCCCTAGATAACGTCTAATGCACTAGAGTCACTTAGTCTTCAGACGCATGACCAGCCTCAAGATCCCTCCTCTCCCTCTCCAGCTTCTCTTGCTCCCACTTTATCCCATGATCACCTGCTTAAGATGCTTGTTTAGGGCGTAAACCCCCCATCATGACGCCCTCCCCCCAGTCTCACCGTGTCCTGTTTCCTCACACTCTCATCTGTCAGTTGGGCCACGCCCCCGTCTTTGCTCTGTCGGACCGGCAGAAGCTGTCACGGTCTCTAGTGCTGTGTTCTGTGGCCCTTCTTGACCTGCCCATGTCTGCGATCACAAGCGGCCCTGGCCTCATTATCACCCTGGTTGACTCTGCCCATCTCCCTAGTAGTGGCGCGTCGCGTCTGCTTTTCTGCATGCAAGCTCTAAATGCACGTCTTAGTCGGCGGGTGTTTCTCTTTCTCCCTTGCCATAACCTAAAAAGCACTTGTGTGTTCCCTTTCGTCAACTCCCCAAAAAGACCACTTCTTGTCGTCTCGCTTGCTGTAGTTTGCCGCTTTAGGAACAAGGTGAAATCATTCATACTCACTTGAGGGGAGGCTACTTCCCCTCAGCTGATCCCTGGAGACATTGTGCTTTGAAGGCTAGCTCATACAGAATACTTCCTTTCCAGGCCAGAGACTGGTCCAAGCAAGTCTATAGACCTCGGTATCAAAGCGTGCTGAGCCACGTAGCCTCTGGGGAGATCGAGTTGTGGTTTAAGGAGACTTTCCCAGCATTATTTGCTTGCTGGATAGCTTTGCCTTGTTTGAGCTCTGCCGTATTCATCATCACCTATTAGCAGTCCCACCACTGGAGGTTTCCCGAGAAAACCCGTGTAATTCATTGGCTTCTGTCTCTGTTGGTGTCATCCCCGGCTGTGGCTTTGCCTCTTGTAAGTTAGCTACCCTCCCCCTGCGTGATCTCCATTCGGTATATCATGAGAGGAGGGCTGAATATGGATACTTCCTAGCTAGCGAGGAAGCTGAGTGTGTCTTGTCGATCCACCGCAGACAGAAGACCACTGATGTGGATAGTTTTATCCTCTTGCTCTTGTCGTCTGCATGGTCTTTGAAGGTCATTTGTATGAATATTGCGTAATATGAGGAAGGCTGAGTCTGCGACAGTTGGGTATATACGTCCACTTCAAGGAATTAGTTAACCATGCACATTTGCACATTTATGTTGTAGGTGCCGTGTAGTTGATCTTCGAGCATGGATTCTCGTGGGCCTGAGCAAGATGGTCGATTTTCTTCAACATTTGAACGCAACATAAAAAGATGGTAACTAGAACGAGCATTAGTGTCGAGGTTGCAATCACTCAACTCTCGGCGTTCTCGCATATAATAGAGGAGATCACTTATGCTTCCTTGTGTGTACTAAGTCTAAGCTTTCATGTCAGGGAAGTTGTCAAGTTTAGAATCCTTGTTGGCAGCTGTGCAAAGAAAAGCCACAACGAACAAAAGGGATGTGATATCTGGTTTCCAGTATAACCCTCGATAATATTAGGGTTACGGAATTGGTTTTCTGAAGTCTCTTAGCAGAGGCAGATATCATCAATTGATTAGGCCCTATGGCGCAACGGTAGCGCGTTTGACTCCAGATCAAAAGGTTATCCGTTCAAATCGGGTTGGGGTCAATCAACAGTTGATTATTTCTTTTTGCCATCTGGCGAGGATGAAGCTGTTTTTTTTTTTCTTTTTCTTTTGTTACTTGTTTCCTTGAACCACACATGCAGAATTCCACCCACTAGATATCCTACGCTCGCGCGGGGGTTGAAAAGCCCCGATTTCTAGGGTTTTCTCATGACTAGCAGATCTGCTAGGATCTGTTCGCGCAACCGCGCTGCCAACCCTCTGGCGTGAATACGCCGCCAACCCCCCTTTTTTTTTTCTTATTTTGCACAAATATTTTTATCACTACATCGGCGGTGAGGCCAGGACTCTGGGTCTTGTTTGGACCACGCGGACGAAGGACAGCCTCTGCGCTGGGCAGGTGGGAGACCTCCTGTCATTATACTTTGGATTGTGGGGTTTCTGTATGCATGGTTTTAGGTTTTGGTTTTTGCTTCTGTTATGTATTTTTCCTGGTACTAGAAATAGTCCCCTGTCGTATGCCGAGAATCCCTCGCGAGTAGACAGGTTAAATAAAGACTTTCATTTCATTGCTAGGATCTGTGTCCGCCTCACGGCGGGCCGTGTAATGCTTTTCATGTAGCTTAGTCACGTTAAATAAAGTCAAGTCAAGTCAAGAATATCAGACTCACACTCGAGGAAGCAGACCGTATTGTCAACGAAAGATAAGTCGAGCTAGACTCTTACAGACTGCTGAACGACCAAAGATCTCCTTGGGCGATTGCGTTTCCATTCTACACTATGAAAGTTCCCTTTTCACCTTTCAGGGGTGGGATATCTCACATTGTAAGTTAGAATGCTGTAAGAGAAACACATGATCTCGTCAAGCAGACCTGTAATTCGTGACTTGTTCGTCAAGCAAGCAAAGTATTGTTTAAGTGATCTTTCGAGCGTCGTCTGCCTTCCCTAGCAGACATCCCCCTATGACGGGGACATTGTCCCTTGGGCACGTTACATGCTTGCTCACTACTGCAAGTCATTGTGGTGGCGTGGCGTGACGAGGACTGATCTCAGTTCGCATATAGCAAGGATTGTGAAGCAAGACTTCTCCATGGACCGCCCTTGGTACGAAGCAAAGAAGCAGAGGAAAAAAGAAAGTAGCTGAAGATAAAGTTATCCCTCTTTTTTCGCCCAGTTGGGTCCATTTGGGTCCATTCAAGGGTCAATATGGGTGTTATATTCGGGATGGACCTGGATCTCACCTCGCCCTTCAAGACTACTTTAGGACTCAATTGTCTGCTGGGACTTGAGGATAGAGTTTCTCCCTACCGAGTAAAACGGGCTCATGCGAGGGAGAGCGCCTCAGGAAGAATGGACGACGCGAAAAAAAGATGGACTTTCAACCTTGCCTCACATCATCGTGGCAAGACAGCCGGATCCATTTGACTGTCAGAAGTGACACGGCACCTGGGTTAGCGGGAATCCCTAACCCTAGCCAAGTCGTCAACACTACCCACCGGATGTTGGATCGGACCGGGGGAACGGAGGCAGGGCTCACGAGCTATCCAGCGTGCGAGTTTTGGTTCGAGTACCTTGGTACGAGTACACGCATACATACACACACCGCTCCCGCCGGGCGTTCTTGGCAGACGGACAAGGCAGGGCATGCAGGCTTCTTGAGGTTTGACAGCGCTAAATCGCCTGTCTTACGCACTAAGTGGCGCTGGCCAAGAAGCAGATGGAGAATGGCGGTCTAGGCCAGGAAGCGGGCGAGGGTAACTGTCACATGCGCACGGGGTTGACATGCACATACATATGTACATACATACAGATAGTTATATGTGTGTATGTACATACATATGTATGTAACTATGTATTCTGCTGGATGTAGTTGGTGTGGTCAAGGACGGACGGGCTGAGATATACAAGTATGAATGTACTTGTATTTGTACTACACGTGCCAAGGCCGACTGAGAAAAAAAGCCGGAAGCACTAGGACTGAAGAAATGGTTAGCCGGGGCGCTATTCGGATAAAAGAAGAAGAAGGCCAAGGCGACGAGAACAGTGGGAGAATCCAGACACAAGGAGAACGGGAAAAGGCACAAGAAGAACAAAAAACAGGCCGAATGTATGCAACTATCCTGCCCTCTTGTCAGATTCTAGATTTGGCGTTGCTGGCAGGAGCAGTCCGAGCAGTTGCCGTTGCCGATGTGCGGCAGAAGTGGGGCCACGTTACAGACAATAGGAAGAGGAAGGCAGGCTTGCTTGGCCTAGCTGGGAGGCAGTTACGGTTGTGGTTACTGTGAGCAATTGCTGCATTCGGTGGCGGTATTTAATTTCAACTAACTACGTCTTTCTTTTTTTCCTCTAACTAATCTTTTTCTGGGCAAAAGTATCACCAACTCAACAGCCAAAACTCATTTATTTTTGCCAATTTTGCTTGATACTGCGGTGGCACCAAATATCTATACGACGCTCGATCTTGTTTGTTTCGTTTCCTTTGTATCTAAGCCGATTTTTGAACATCCATCCAACGTGGAGTCATGAACCGGCCTTCGCGCACTGACGAGCCGTACGAGGGCGAGGGTTACAACCAGAGCCCCAACGCTCTCAGCAACGACTTGACGACCAATGCCGACCTCAACGGCATCGCCAATGCGCGCCAGCTGCGGGACGGCGATGCAGCCTCTGGGTCCGGCGCAGGAGCGGGAAGCGGCGATGCGGATGCCCTGTTGCAGCATCTTGGCACGGCCGATGGAGCCGTTGGACCCCCCAGTGGCTACCGTGCCGGAATGGCGGGGGAGGGCGGGTTAAGCGGCGGGAAGGACGCTGCGAAGGGGGCCGATGACGGTGTGCACGTGAGTGTGCGCCGTCGTGGCGGTGCGAGGGAAGAAGAAGAGGAAGGGGGTCCGGTTCCCAGAATGAGCACGTCAACTTTTAGCGCGAACAGCGTCAATTCCATGGGCGCGGGCGAAGGCAGCAGCAGAAACGCCCCGGAGCCGCTGACCCGGATGGATAATGTCAAGGCCATGCTCCGCAAGTATGCGTCTTTCATCGGACCCGGTTTCATGATCTCTGTGGCCTACAGTAAGTGCCCTGGTGATACAGAATGGCAACCATCCCTTTGGATTTACTGACACTCTCTTGTCTAGTCGACCCTGGAAACTACTCCACCGATGTCGCTGCGGGTGCGTCTTACCGCTTCAAGTTGCTTTTCATTGTGCTTCTATCCAACATCATCGCTATTTTTCTACAGACCCTGTGTATTAAGCTTGGAACAGTGACAGGCCTCAACCTGGCGTCGGCCTGTCGCGCTTTTCTGCCGCGCTGGCTCAATTACACTCTGTATGTGTTTGCCGAGTGTGCAATCATAGCTACCGACATTGCTGAGGTCATTGGTTTCGCTATCGGCCTGAACTTGCTGGCACCCAAAGTGCCGCTGGTCGTGGGCTGTGCTATTTCGATTCTGGACGTCATGGTGACACTCATGTTCTACCAGCCCCACGGTAGCATCAGGGGCTTGCGTTTCTTTGAGATGTTTATTGTTTCGCTGGTCATGGGTGTAGTCGTCTGTTTCTGCATCCAACTGTCGATGATTAATGATACGCCCATCGGCGATGTATTCCGCGGCTACCTACCATCGAGTGCTATTCTCGAATCCAAGGGTTTGTACCAGGCCTGTGGCATTCTGGGTGCCACTGTCATGCCGCACAGTCTGTACCTTGGCAGCGGCATTGTCCAGCCGCGACTGCGTGACTACGATGAGCGCCACGGTCTATTGCCCAAACAGCTGCAGGCGCGTAGTGTAATTGATGGCACCGGCGACAGCGATGAGGCGTCGTACATTCCGTCGCTGCAAGCCGTGCGCCACTCGCTCACCATCTCGTCGCTGGAGCTTGGTCTATCGCTGTTCACGTTTGCTCTATTCGTGAACTCGGCCATCCTGATTGTCGCCGGTGCCTCGCTGTATAATAACCCGACCGCTCCTGATGCCGACATTTTTGGCATTCACCGCCTGCTGACTGAGTCCGTGTCTAAGGGCGCTGGAACGCTGTTTGCGCTTGCGCTGCTTCTAAGCGGTATCTCGGCCGGCATTGTATGCACGATTGCGGGCCAAATGGTGTCCGAGGGCGCGCTTAACTGGCGGTGTGCGCCGTGGCTGCGGCGTCTGATCACGCGAAGCATCTCGGTGACGCCTAGTATCGTCATTGCTGCGGCTGTCGGGAAGGACGGGCTGAACGCGGCGCTCAATGCGTCGCAGGTTGCACTTAGCATCATTCTGCCGTTTGTCACGGCACCGCTCGTATACTTTACCTGCTGCAACAAGTTTATGATGGTGGTGCCAGGCGCGCGTGTTCGGGTGCGTGGAGACGAAAACGGAGTGCAGGATGACGGCTCAGTGAGCATGGCGAACGAATGGTATACTGCGGCGATTGCGTCGCTCATCTGGGTGTTTATTGCGGCGCTCAACGTGGCTAACATTGTGTTGATGGCCAAGGGCGTAGCTTAGGCCAAGGTGGGAGAGGCACAGGGCCGCCGAGGGAGAGCGCGAGTGAGAGGGATTTGCCTTCAGCCGTTTCTCCCTCACTACTAGCAGATCTTCTCCCTATATGTGCACCTGCGTCTAGCTTCACGCTGCCCTGGGTCTCCCTAAGGTTGATTAGTCTCGTGTATACTACCACTGGCTATTCAACCTTGAACCCTGGGAAGCCCAATGCCATGACGTCAGAGTCAGAGTCTGCTTGGCGATACGGAATAGCACACAGTATCATGTGTAGTCTTTTTTTTTTCTTCCTTCTACTTTGTTTGGCAGAGCAGATGAAAGTTTTTTTTTTGGCTCCTTGATCTACTAATTAACTACCAATCTATATATCCATAACATAATCAAAACCCGAGGACCATGGTGTATTGTGCATGTCGGCCCTGGCCACAGGGAGGAAAAGGATCCAAGGACCCAAAGAGTCTACTTGTGTCTATCAGCTTGCTAGACGATTGGCCAGAGGAAATAAAAGCCAATAGACTTTGCAGACAAAGACCGTCCAGCGAAGCTGTGGAGGAGAAGCTGTTCCATTAGACGGGCGCTACAAGGGACTTGATCGCTGCAGGTCCCGAGCAAGGGAGCCCATCATCTTGGCTTCTGACTGTTGCGAGCAAGAGGGCGGAGCGCTTTCTCTGGGCCGGATCAGGTACCAGGGCAGCCAAAACAAAAACAAGGCGGCTTGATATCTCCCTCATTGCGGGCAATATAGTGGCCACAGTCTCGTGGGGGACGTGGTAATATGTAATACAGAGCCATCACCCAGGCGGCCCTTTTGCCAGTGCTCTTCTGCTTCTCTTCTTTTGTTCATGACTGGCGCCGCACTGCATCTCCATCCGCACCTGTATAGATTTGTATATATTTGTTTGCGGCAATGGCGCGCCTCATGATGGCAACTCTTCTCCTGCTGGTGGCCGCTCTGGCCTGCGCCGCCTCAGCGCTGGATCCGACCTCGGCGCAGCGTCCCGACGCTCTACGACGCAGCTTCCGCCGCAGCGGACTGAAGTTTTTCCAACCACCGACCGAAGCGCAGCTCGGCAGCGCGCCATTGTTCGGGAATGCCGATGGGGCATTGCCCGGGCTGCTTGTCGCCCGCGCCGACGCCGCATGTTCCCTGACAACCAATGGGGGACAGAACTTTTGCTTCGCCTCTGACACCAGCAGCTACTGCCCTAGCTGCGGCACGTGCTGCTCGTCCGCGTCGACTACTGAGAGCCTGCTAGAGCGCCGAGCCGACGTGCAGGAGTGGTGCTGCGGCGGAGACGCCGTGTGTTGCGACGGCGGGAAGTGCTGTCCTAGTGGCGGCGTCTGTTGCGCAGAGGGCTGCTGCAACGAAGGACAGCAGTGTGTGGCGGGAAAGTGCATGGCGAGCACGGAGCTGTCTTCGTAAGCGAATTGGGTCCCGGAAAGAGATCGGAGAGAAGGCTAACTTGGAGTTTGTGTAGATCAACATCGGTTACCAAGACGACACCGACCCAGACAGTGGAGTCCACGGCTTCGGAAGAGAAGTCTGTGTTAAAGACACCTAGTGTAAGCGTGTCGACGACAGCAGCAGCCAAGACTACTGATACCGATGAAGCTGTGTTGGCAGTCCAAACTTTGGCGTAAGTCTCTTTTCTAGACGAGGTTGTAGAAACCAAGACTAACATGCTGGAATGCAGGGCTTCAGCCACACACACTCAGGCGCGGACCTCATCTACACAAAAGTCTGCCAATGTTGAGACTACCAACTCGCCCAAAGCCAGCGACTCTATATCTGACGCTTCCTCACCAACAATCTCCGCCGCGTCTAGCGCTGCAACCACTGCCGCCTCAGACAGTGAAGGCCTGCCCATCGGCGCCACAGTCGGCATTTTGATCAGCTGCGCCGCCGTCGTGGTCGTGATAATCTTCATCCTGGTGCTGTACTTTCAACGGCGAATGAACGACCGCGCCCGCGCCCGCGCCGCACAAATGAGCATGGTGTTCTCGCCGTCGTCGCCGTTGCTGCACGAGTCATCAGCTGCGTTCGGCGCAGGCATGGCGTCGCGCTCGTCGCCGGGGTTGACGTACACAGCCTACCCGCCGTACGCAGTGTACCACAACAAAGGCAGTGGCAGCATGAACTCGTACAGGGGCAGACGCGGCGACACGGGAACATACGACCGCGCCAACGGCACGACCAGCCGTGGTACCGCCGGGCGCATCAGTCGCACGGGCAGCGCAGCCGCCGGCATGTTGTCCAGCATGCGTGCAGGTAGCCGCAGTGATAGCCGCCGTTCGAACCGGCTGGCGTTTGATGACAGGAGCACGATCCACTCTGACGACGATGATGACGCGGCAGAGGTGGATTTTGCCAAGTTGATGCAGGAGGTGACGGTGCCTATAGAGCAAACGCTGCCACGCTCACGTTCTGCTGCCCGCTCGTCCGTCTACTCGGCGTACCCATCGTCCGCAGCCTTTCCGCTCGCAGCCTACGACATCTCGAAGCAGGCAAGTATGGCGAGCAGTAGTGGCGGTGGCGGCGGCCTGCCGATTGCGGCGTCAATGATGACGGGTCCCACAGCGGGCAGGGGATTCAACGGCAGCGGGGGTAGCAACGCAATGATAACAGCCAAGAACATTGGGCCTACGCCCCCGGCGCGCGCACCGTCATTTGCTGCGTCGGCGGTGGCCATGGAGCGTGGCGCGTCGACTAGCTCCACCAGCACTACGCGGCGCGCACGCAGCATATTTTTCCCGGCGCCGCACCACGACGCACCCTTCTCCCCGCCGCCCCCTGCGCCGGCGTCCAGGCCCGGGCCGCGCCCGCTGTCGAGTGTGCTGGGCGGCGTGGGCATTGCGTTGAGCTGTGACGAGCCGCTGTATAGCCCGTTGCCCAAGGCGTCGCCAATGTCGCTGGCCATGTCGGTATCGTCGGTGTCGTCGGCGGGTACGGGGCTGGGGCCGACGGTGTTGCGGTGGTCGGAGATGTCGGTGCCGCAACAACATCAGCAGCAGCAGCAGCAGCCGACTCAGGGGGGAGACTCGGGTATAGGCTGGAATAACCCGACATGGGGGCAGAAGCCGCATGTCCAATTGAGCCAGCATGCCTGGTCCTATGCGCCAAATGCATATCCCGAAAAGGATCTCCTGGCAGCCAGCCCGAGCTCTGCGACGGCGCCAGAGTCGGGGCGCGCGAGTCCGCTGATAAGCCCGAGAACACGGACAGTAACACCACTGCTCCCGGGGTCCTCACAACCAGGAATCCAAACACCGAGTCAGACACAGAGAACAGGAGGCTTCCCAAAGCCACATCAGGATGGGTCACCAGGGTTCATTGCAGAGTTGGAGGGATCTGGGCCGTTGATATAAGACGAAATAGAGACGGGGGGAGAGGAGTGATGCTGATTGCGAGATGGAGCAGTAGTATTAATTTTAATGGTAAATAGGTACATACACAATGATAATACGCCCGACAACAATCAAAGGGCTGTAAATGTCGTTTACAACCAGAAAGTCCATACAAGCAAGCCAGGGTCGAGGCCCACAGCAGGTGAGCGTATATTTTCCAGTCTGAAGCGGCAAAGGTGGAAAGCAAGCAACAAACCCAACGAACGCCTTTTGTGTGTGATGAAGACACCGTAAAAACAGAAAACAGACAAGATAATGAGAGCCAGATGGGCGACGGGAAATCGCAGCCATCTTGCTCGGGTATTGAGATTTAGAATGGAGAAAAGCAACGGCAGATGGGAGACTTGCGTATTTCGGCAAGTAAGCCGAGATGTGACGGGGGTCCGTCCTGAGAGGTGGAATCAACTGGTCGGCCATGTCCAGATGACATGGGTGAGAGCGAGCGTCGGCTCCGGTTTGCGCGTGGCTACACGACTAGCGGGGTGAAGGAACTTGTAGATGGCCGGTCGCAAGTGGAACACCAGGAGGCTATTGGTAGCGAGGCCAGCAAAGACCACGGCTGAAGCACATGGTCCTCTCGCAGTTGTCCCTGGGAACCCAAGAAAAGAGGCAACATGAGCAGCAGGCAACTCTGGCTTAGCTGCTATCGGCAAGGTGTCTGGAGAAAGAATCGAGGTTAGTTGATGCTGGAGCGGTGAGGGTGGGATCTGCCTTGAGCTTCACAGGCTGGGAAAGTCATACCCTAGATAATCCTCCTTGATGCTGCCAATGGCCCACATCTCTCCGACCTCGGTTCTGGTACCGATGATCTTGACGCGCACGTGGGTTCCAGCCTCGATGACGGTGTCTTCATTGTTGGTGTACTGGGGCGGTGTCGCATTGGGATCCCACTTGATATCGGATGGGATAAGCTGTAGGGGTTGGTGTTAGCAGAGGCTTAGCCAGACGGCAAAGGACACGCGCCACATACGTGAGACGAGACAAAGAGCTTGAGCGGACCGGCGTGGCAGAAGAAGCCCTGATGGTTGACGGAGCCGACGATAGCATCGACCTAGGGTTAAGAGCGGGTTAGCAGAGGGCCCCGACGATAGCGATAGCGACAGCGACAACGACGGCGGGAAGAGCCGGACATACAGTCTCGCCCTTGAACGGACGCCACACGACGGCGCGGTAGCGCACGGTAAACTCGGCGAGGCCGCTACTCGGCACAATGCGGCCCTCGGAGATGTCAAAGGCGTCCATGATGGTGATGATGAAGTAGGATCCGGCGCAGGTGCCCTCGACGTCGCGGAGCAGTTTCTCCGTGACCAGCTCGTGCATATTGCGCCCAAAGTACGACGGGTGCAGCGTCACGCGACGCTCCATTTCGTAGAGGAAGAACATGGCCGGTGGGTGTCAGGTGTTGAGCGGGAGAATCGGGAAGTTGTATCGGCGGCGGCGCGGGCAGAGGAGGGCCGGGAGGTCGTGATCGTGATCGTGGCCGTGGAGGCTTTCTGTTCTCTTCCTTGCGGTAGTTGGCGCGTTGGGGAGGCTGTCGCTCGCGGAGAGAGCAGCAGGTCGGGCGGGCCTGGAGAAGCAAAATTGGGCACACGGACAAAAAGAGCAGCGCAGAGCTGTAAGGTTGGTGGCAGGACAAGGCTGACCGAAAACCACTAGAAATCGCAGAGTGGACGCAGGGCCGCTAGCTATTGGCTCACGGGCCGCAAGGCTGGGACAGTGTGGGGACCGTGCGAAACTAGCCCAGCGGACGGTGCACCGCTCTCAGACCTTGAAGATACTTAAAACAGACAAACTTTAGGCCTGTCTGCCCCTCTGTGAGACTCCGCCGACCGCCTGTAGCCACAGCACTCATCCCCTGTAGCGTCCGGCTCCAGCGCCCCAGATCCACTCCTTCAGGTCCCCCACTGGCTCAGCCTCAGGCTCTTTTTTCCCGTCTGATTTTCTCATCCAGCGCTCCCCCCTTTCTTACACACCGAAACTAAGAGAGCAATAGACTACCGGCCTCGAGCTAAGCTGCTAACTGCGTCTCTGCATCTCTGCGTCTCTGCTGCTCTGCTCTCCCCGATCCGTCCCGGAACCCCGTCCACCGCGCCGCCGCAGAACCCTCCGCCCCGGAAACTGCTGTCCCGGCCGAGCTCTCCCGCCCGTCCGGCTCTTGCCTCGCATCGCCTACGCGGTTCATAGCTTGCTGCTTTGCGCGCTGTCCTCGCTTATCTGTCCCGGCGCGCCCCGAGCCTCAGTCGCCATGCCCATGTCCCTGGAGAAACACCTTGTCTTTGTATGCCGCCCTGGCCGCCGCTCTCTCTCTCCGACTGTCCTCCGCTAACTCCTTCTTCTCAGTATGGCACCTATCACAGCCACCCGGTCAACCTGGCAATCCACATGTGCACTGTGCCGCCGATAGTGTTTGCCGTTCTGTGCCTGGTAAGTCTTATGCGCCCATTTTCTCGCCTGCGCTCCCCCGCTCACACGCTCCCGTCTAGGCCTCCAACTCGGGCATCCTGATCCCGCTGCCGTCATGGCTAACACCGCCCCATCTGGACCTAAACCTGGGCACCATGGCCGCTCTGACGCTGGGCACGCTGTACGTGCTGCTCGAGCCGGTGGCCGGCGCGCTGCTTGCCGTTCTCTGCGTGTACGGCACATCGCTGGTCAATGCCCAGCGCGCTGCCCATCCGGACGCGGCCAACAAGCTGGCACTGGAAACGCTGGCCGTCGGCTGGCTGCTGCAGCTGGTCGGCAACGCGGCCTTTGAGAAACACATTCACGAGAAGCTGTCACACGTGACCCAGGCCATCTTTGTGGCCCCTGTGTTCGTATGGTTCAAGCTTCTTTTTGCTGTCGGCTACCGCCGTGAGCTGCAGGGTCGCGTCAATGCCAGTGTGCACAAGGAGCTGGTCAAGATCGGCAAGGAGAAGAAGCGGTAGGCCCCGAGACACATTGACTTGGCGGCCGGGGCATCTGGCCTGGTGCGGCATGTCTCAGTCTCTCTGGCAGTGTCCGTCCGCCTCGCTGCGTTCTGTCTACCACAGACTTGTACAATTCATTATAGCATTCACATTCACATTCACATTCACATTCACATAACAAAACTGTCGAGCATGTTTTCTAGGATCTGGGTTTCATCGAGTCTTTATTCAAGAAGGGGGAAGGGAAGTTTTTTTTGTTGTTGCAGCAAGAAGATGTCTTGCTGCCCCTTTTCTGAGATGTTCTAGTGAGTACGATACCAGGTTCAAACACAAATACAGAGCAAATAACTAACAAGCTTACAAAGGAAATAACACAAAGCAAATCATCACATCACAGTCCCATGTCTATCGTATAACCATAGACCAGTCCATTAGCCAATCAAACGGGTTCATACCTATGTTGTCATGGGAGTTTGTTGTCAATAACTGCTGTCGCGTTCGTTCTCAGCTTACAGCAGAAAGCGGCCCTGACGTCGTCAGTATTCCTTGTTCGTCCATTTTCAATGGAAACATGCACGCGCGGGTGGGGGGACCGGTAACTGGATCGTTTAGATCCAGTTGCCCTCCGGCCGGCCGCCATCGTACTTACCTTCATACAAAACATCGTCAGTGCCGTTGATGTAGCGCGACCGTTCACGCTTAGTGTTGCCTGCGTACAGGCCATAGCGGGCCTCGGCGCCTGCTGCAATACGGTTGCTGTCGACGCAGCCAAACGACGAGTCGGAGCCGATGCTCTCTTTGCGCCCACTGGTGCCTCCGAGGGCGTCGCGGATGCGCTGCAGTCCGTGCTTCTCCGTGTGCTTGCTAGCCTTGTCTTTGCTGCTGCTGCTGCCGCTGCTACTGCTTCCGTGGTGACGGTGGTGGTGGCTGCTCTTGGAGTCGCGGCGCTTCTCGTCCTCGCGCTCGTGCGCCGACGATGGAGGAAAGATCGCCTGCGCCGAGTGCCGCTTCGAGTGGTGGCGCTTTGAGCTGTGGCGCTCGGGGATGTCAACGTTGTGCGCCGATGTCGATGTAGAGTTGCTCTTCTTGTGGTGGCGGTGCGTTGATGCCGAGCCCGAGGAGGACCGGGATGACGGCGTGTGCAGGGCTCGTGGCACGGCTGACGGAGGCCGGGTGGTACCCTTGCCCTTATAGTCGGCTACACCGTCGAGCATATAGTTGGCGCCCGACATGAACGTCGACGGGGAGCCGGATTGACCCCCTAGTGTTACCTGGTCCACGTGAGCCATAGTGGCGCTGATCTCAGCATCCAAATTGATTCTGGGCTGAGCTGCGCCTGCATGGCCTTGGTCAGAGACAAAGTCGTACTCAAAGTTGTAGAAGTTTCTGTAGTCGGCAAAGTCCTGTGGGCCAGCAAATGTGCGCAGGTCGTTCGTGCCGGCGGCCATGACTTCTTCTTCTTGCTGCAGCGCGGCAGCGAGTTCTGCGTCGGTCATGTGCTGCTGGCCCCACTGGGCACTGGGCCCGGCGACGGATATTTCAGCGGCAAGCTGAGCGGCATAGGCAGCATCAGCTTCGAGTTGCATCTGGGTTTGCGCGGCACCAAAGTCATGGTGGCTGGGGCCATCTTCGAGGCTGCGGTGCTCGCGCTCGTGCTTCTTGTGATCTTTGCCCGAGCGTTCCTTGTCCGACCGGTGGCGGTTCTTGGAGTGCTTGTCGGAGCCGCGGTGCTTGTCGGAGCCGCAGTGGCGTGATTCCTCACGGCGATGCTTGTCAGAGCCACGGTGACGTGATTCCCCACGGTGATGTTTATCGGAGTCGCGGTGCTTGTCGGAACCGCGGTGACGCGATTCCTCACGGTGGTGCTTGTCGGAGCCACGATGACGTGACCCCTCGCGGGTCTTGCGCTCCTTGTGCGCCGCACGAGATCGTTCAGCGTGACGCTCCTCACGCTGGCGATCAGACTCTTGGCGAGCCTTTTCCTCAGCGCGTCGGCGGCGATGGCGTTCTTCCCTGGATTTCTCGTGGCCGTAGCGGCCAGAACTGGTGCCGTGCGAGCCGGGAATAACGTAGTGGTGCGGGGCAACACGCTCGGCAGTGGTGACGGAGGAACCTTTCGTGTAAGAACTCTCGTGGTGGCGGTGTTTGCGGCTACGGCGTGGGGCGTCGGGATAGACTTCTTCGCAGGCTTTGCGGCCGCAGGTGGTCGGCGAGGTGCTGGTGGATCGGTGGCGGTCGCAGTCGGTCTTGGACCCCGCCATTTTGGCCAGGGAGGAAAAGCACCCGAAACGTGGGCTGCGGCAGTCCAAGTGGATCTTGCGAGTGCAGCCGCAGTAAAAGGTGATGGTGCTGTAGCACATGGTGTAAGTTTCGAGGTACCGCAATGAAATTGGGTATGGAGATAGGAGATGTAGATGCGTATCGTGGGGGAAGAGATACCTGGTGATGATTCGGACTTCACCTTACTCGATGAAGGACAAGACCGTTGCCCGAATGTAAGGATCGTCCTGGTTGTTCTGCTACAGGCAGAGAGATGAGAAGAGAAACTTCTTGGGGGGACTTTTTGGCTTGAAGTTGACCGCCAAGTGGTTTGGAAGTAGGGAGAAAACTGAAGAATATCAAATAAGAGACTTCTCACGGTTGTTGTGTATGAAAAGTCCGGGAAGAGGTGTGGTTGAAACTAGGCTACAGATATCGGAGACTTGGCCGGCGGGCTCCGGCAGCATATATAGACATTGCGAACAATGAGGGCGGCGACATACGACACATCTTTTGAAGATTGAAAAGAGCATAATGAGTTTCTTGGGGACAGACGGAATACGGTTGAACACAAAGAACCGATCAAAACGTCACGAACAAAGAGCAGAGAAACAAGTCTACTTTTTTACAGACACAAAGAGAACACTCGAGAACTAAAACGCACTGTGGAACAAAGAGGCTTTCTCCAGACCCAGACTTGGTCGCATTGGGCTCAAAGCTCGGCCTTGTTTTTGCCGGTGCTCATGCTTAGAACTCTGTCACATTTATGGTCACATCGACCTAATCCATCAACACTTTTCATCAAGGAACGGCCCGGGATGTTGAATTATTTCTTTGCATCTTGTGTGACGTCACCTTGCTGTTGCCAGAGGTCGTTTACAGGGTTAGGGCTTTAATATCCCGGCCCCACTTTTGACCGCACCGCCCCGTGTTGTCTACGATTTAAACGGAGCTCACTCGACCATGGCCGCCCGGCACCATCCGTATCTCTAGGTTACGCCACACTTATGAGATGAGCCCCTTGGATTCATAAGAGGGCTTTTGGAACATTGCTTGCTCCCCCCTCTCCTTGGGCGGCAATGTAAGGGATGGGGGATTAGGTTGGGAGGTGCAGGAAAGCCCCAGACTAGGAAAAACATGGCACCCCGACAATTGCACATGCGGCTAACGCGGTAAACAACAGCCATGGCTCGCTTTGAGGAATTAGTTCGGTTGTGAGCATATGTTTAGTCTGGTGCTGGACTCCATGTAACAATGGTGGTGATCTAGTGGGGATTCATGCTACGGAGTTGCTCGCGAAATTCTGCAAGTCAACGTAGACTTTCCCGTTTTGCGAGCTCGACTGCAGCCCAGATAGCAATGGAGAGGCCGGCTAAGCGCAGAGATGCTGCAAGCTCAATTGGGAAACATGTCTCTTGCGCTGTTCGCTCATTAGCTCCTGTAGCACGCCTGTAGCCAGGGCGCCCCGCTTCCGTGCATCGCCAACGCCAGAGAGCTCCAGCGAGCGCAGAGTGCTAGAGAAGATTGGCGTATTATGAGAGCCCGATGGGATGCGCTTGCTCTAGCTATTGTCTACCAGCTACTGGCGATCTTGCTAAAGCAAGTGTGCACATGCACTATTCACGACTTGCAAGCCAGTTTCGATGCAGAGAGGAACTGCTATAGCTGAGCACGCAGCGAGCTGGATGACAAGCAAAAAAGACAAAAGGCCCTGAGTGCCGAGTAGTGCTACTATTTCCAACAGTGATTGGCAGGGAGGAGCATGCAAAGAGATCTTCTGGATTAACTGGTCCCAATGTGGTTTGCCAGTATCCATTCTTGTTTTTCTTGCTCCTGCTGCCGTTCATGCCTTGCAGATAACTTTGTCATTGTTAGGGTTTTAGTGTCCGACACGGAACATAGTCCGTTCTGGTCGCCTAGCCATATACTGCATGCCAGTCCCAGAGTACAGAAATGCAGGACTGAAACGTATCATGGCGACGGGCCGTAAAGCAGATGCCTCTCCTGCACGAAGCCGAGCATGAGAACAGCGAGGCTAGTCTAAAGCGGACCCAGAGTGCTGAATTCAACTGGACGCTGTTCCATGGCTGCTAAGTTCCGGCAGTGTGGCCGAGCTCAACGCAGCAAGATGGAGCTAAAGTCGGTGACTGGAGGCGTCCCTGGGGCGGCCGTGTGCAGCGTGGGTGCATTCCAGGTGAGACAGGAGGAAGCTTATATTGTAACGTAGGGACCAGCGGCCTAGGAATGCTGCTTGGCGAGTGCAAGAAGGTGGAGTGGAGTTGGGGCCAGGGAGGAATTAGCGAGGGGTTAGCATGCGTGCAGAGGGAGAGCCGGCAAGTAGTCCAGAGACAGCGGTGACGGGCTACACGGGAGGGGGACAGAGTCTGTGGCTTGCTGCGACTTGCGCTGCTGTATTGGGAGGCGCCAGGGAGTGGTTGGCTCCTGGAGAACGACGGCCGTCGAGCGAACTGCAGCACAAGGAGAATTCCGTGCTTGGCTAAACGTGTTACATCATGTCGGGAACCGGGGTTCACCGCGAGCTTCCCAAAGGTATAAGAAGCCGACGAGTCGACCTTCTCTGGGGCTGTTTCTGGCCTCTCTTCTTCAGCATCAACACTCACTCAAGCTTCTTCTCTTCTCTTCTTCTCTTCTCTTCTTTTTCTCTTCGTCAACCCTTTTTTCTTTCGATTCTTCCGCTAAGCTACGACATTTACTTGTTAGCTTCGCTTTTTCTTAATTCAACTCACTCGCTTTACCTTTTTTAATCTTTTTTAACCCCCTTTTAATCAATCTTTCAAAATGCGCTTCAACGCTGCCATCGCTGTCCTTGCAGGCTCTGCCATCGCTGCCCCTGCTGCCAACGCTCCCGTTGACTCCAACGCTGTTGCCAGAAGCCTCCCTGCTGAGGTTTCCAACCACAACGTCCGCAGCGCTGATGCCGCTGACATTGACCTGGCTGCCCTGGTCCGTCGCCTCGAGACTTCTTCCCTGGCTAACCTGACCTCAGAGGCCGGCATCAGCCTGCCTGACAACGTTGTCGACCAGGCCAACGACCTCTCTAGCAAGATTCCCGACATTGCCGGTGTCATTGTCGGCCTTATCATCAACATCCGCAACAGCATCCCGCTGCTCAAGAACACTCCCCTCCAGGGTGTCGTCAACCTGGCTCTGCCCATTGTCGAGGGTGTTCTGAGCTCCCTGAACACCAAGAACATTGGCGCTCGCGACCTCCACCTCGTCGAGGAGCGCAGCCTGGACCTTGTCACCAACCTGCTCTCGAGCATTCTGGGCATTGTCACCGGTCTTCTGGGTGGTGTTACCGGCGCTGCTGGTGGTGACCTTCTCGGTGGTCTGACCGGCGGTGCTGGCGGCGCTGGCGGCCTGGTCAGCGGTCTCACTGGTGGTCTCACTGGTGGCCTGACTGGCGGCAGCGGTGCCGGCGGTCTTCTGGGCGGCTTGACTGGTGCCAGCGGCTCCACCGACCCCACCGACCTCCTCAGTGGCCTGACCAACGGTGTCACCGACCCTTCTTCCTTGACTAACACCGTGACCAGCGCTGTCAAGGGCGGTGAGTTGACCGACCCCAATGCTACCGTCAACCCCGCCGTTGTCTCCAACGTCACCGATGTCATCACCGCCGGCTCTGCCCTGAAGGCTGCTACTCTCCTGTCTGGTCTTCCCGGTGTCGGCTCCATCACTGACATTGGTGACCTTGGCGGCATCACTGACATCCTCGGCGGTCTGACCAACGCTACCAACGGCACGGGTGTCAGCACCGATGCTCTCGGCCAGGTTGCCAACGTGCTGGACTTTGCTCTGACTGGCCTGTCTACCATTGCTCTGGTCCCTGCTTCTCTGCTTCCCGACCCTCTCGACGCCCCCTTCCGCGCTCTCAGCGGCGAGCTCGAGGCTCTCAAGCCCATCGTCGAGGCTTTGAAGGACATCCTCAACGGCGGCCTTGATGTTGCCAACGCTAACGACCTGACCAAGCTGTACGACGTGCTCGACCAGCTCTACAACGGTCTCACGAAGCTCAGCGACGAGATCATCCCCAAGGTGCTGCAGCCCACTGCCAACTTCGGTCTGGCTGGTCTTCTGAGCGTCATCAAGACCGTCCTGACTGTCGCTTCTGGTTACATTGCCACTGCCTCGCAGCAGGTCAAGAACCTGGGTGGCAACTCCGACGGCCTGACCTCTGCCACTGGCCTGATCAACGGCAACTAAGTACCTGACTTTCACCATCTCGTTGCTGGAACCGGTCCTTATCTTCTAATCCCCCCTGGTACCGCGGCATTTAAAAATCTGGCGGCAGTCTTCTAGCCTTTTTGATCATATTGAGCCATATCCTCCCTCTTTTGATGCTCGCCCTAGTGCTGAGATTTAGAGATTAATAGAATTAGCTTGATGATCTGTCAAACACTTTCCTCTGTGATATGTGCATATTCTCCTGTAGATTTCCGCCTAACCACTTACACTCTGTTCTAGATCCTCAAATCGCTCTCGTCCAATAGCTTTAGACGTTGTAATCAGCGAGCCCCACTTCTCCGACAGCTCCACCTTTTCCGGTGGCCTGGGCCGAGTCTTTCTCCACACGCCCTGCTCACACTCCAGGAATTCTTCCGGTGTTTTCCCCTCATGCGCTTACGCAGTCTTCCTAGATTTGTCTTTTTTTTTTTGCCGCTCTTGGTGCGGATCAACAAGCGCGTGACTCCACTCAGCCATGTCTCTTTTTCCAGTACAGCCCATGGGACCGGTACCAACACCATCGCCTTCGCCTTTGCGGTCTGCCATAGCCGTGCCTCTGATTGGCCGTGTCATCTTCCTTGCGGGTGGCATAGCACCCGCCGCGCTAGCCTAGCCCGCGTGCGCCCACCCATGGTCGTCACCTTGTTCGATCATAAAGCCGGCTGACACAGCGACGTGGTATAAAGAGGGGGGGAGGGTGAGGCCTTTGTGCCGGGTCTGCTGGTGTCCACCTGTGTCTCTATCTATACAGCTTCCATACAACAATCTACACATCTCACGTATCCTGCAAGACTTACATACACCAACTCTCACCCACGCACCTAACCATGTCCGACAACACTACTCGCGTCGGCCCTGACCCGACTCCCCTGCCCTCCAACGCCCTTCCACCGCCCATGCCCAGTCCCGCACAGCCCACCGCTTCTGCTTCGTCCATGACTGCCACCGGTCAGGCTACAGCGCCTCCGCCCGCCGAGGGCCCCCCGCGCCGCAGAGTATGTCCATATTCCTTCCTTTCGACAACTATATGACGGTCAATTGACCACAACCATTACAGAGCTCCCTATTCCAAAGCCTCATCGACCAGAACCACCACCCGACCATGACCGAGCACCGCCGTAGTATAAGCGACCAGCACCGTACGCCTGGATTCTTTGGCAAGATGTGGAAGAAGTAGGTCTGATGTCCCATTTCGTGTCTTGTACCCGGTTGCTAATAGGCCACAGCTATGTTCTCGGCTCCCCCAACGAGGCCAATCCACCCAAATAAGCAATAGTTATAAATATCTACTATAGTTCACCTACATTGATAAACATGTGCACTTACGTTAATACATTCACATTGTAATAATCATGACACAACTTTGGAGACTGATTTGTGCTTGAATTAACCGGCACGGGAGCTTACAACAAGACCTCTTGACTAGAGCCCTGTCACTCACCGTGAAAATCCCACACACAAACTATCTACCTTGTCCTTCCACACTCGTCCCCGTCTCAACGTACTGGGAATAAACTAGATCTAAGAAGCTAGGAGCATTTCCAGGATCATCATCGCCAGTGCAGCCTATGCATGCAACTGATGACGAGTCCTGAGCGAGAGACGCGACCAGCCCTGCTCACGCCCTACCCAGGTGCTGCCGCCTTCCCAACTGCCTCTACCCGATCAATGGGACGGGAGGGACAGTGATTAGACGTAGCAACGACAGCTGAAGTCTCCCCGGCCTAGTCCGGGACGCTGGCTCCGGCGCAAAGTAACTTGCCAAAATTACAATGACCATGACGTATCACCAGTGCCATTCAACGGGCACTGAAGAGCACCGAGGAAGACGTCTCATGACACGCATGGCATTTTCGTTTTGGGCAATGTCCTTACTATCGCGCTTATCACCTTCAGAAAGACTCCACTGGGAAAGGCCACCGACACCCTGGTGACTTTGGCCACCAGAGATCGGAATAGCTTCAAAGATCAGCCCAATCAGTAGATCGATAACTTGATGCAAGAAACCAACCCAGCCATCCGTAACGTCGCGCCCTACGAGGCGCTCGGTTAAACGGTACCAAGCGGTCCAGGTCCAGCAAGGAGGGACCCCTTCATGCCAGATCTACGCCGAGTGGTGCAGGTTCTCCACACACTCGACACGGTTCCGAATGAAAGCCATTAGCGCACGCTCATCCCACGGAACTTGGATAAAAAAACACCAGAACGCGACTCGAGCCGGATATCCCGTAAACGAGCAGCGCAAGAATACCACCAGACGCAACACAACAGAACAGTATGAACCATCGTGTGCCACTGGTGTTATTTACATACCCAAAACCAGTTTTCGTGGCCCTAGTATGCTAGGATGAGGGGTTGCATCGCTTAAGCACCGCAATCCCTCAGTACTCAATAGCCCAAAGTCTGACCGCCGATGTAAACGAGCGACAGAACAAGAGGTGGATTGAGAAGCCTTTTAACGTCTTGCCCAGGACACCACGACGCGGTTAAGAGTTTGGTGTCATTTATACAGAACATGATGTGGGATTGTTGGCTAAATGTTTTGTTAGTGTCTCAAGTTGGAATCGAACGCAATCATCACATCAACTTACCAGCTAAAGATTTGGCAGATGGGGTTCTCGATGTGGACAAGTCCGCTGGGCGACGTCGAGGTAGTCAAGACCGTGACGCCGTTTCCGTCTTTATACAAGATGTATGGGGGCTCTGCATATGAAAATGGCCTATTGCCTGGCCAAGGTGCAACTACTACCAACAACATTGCTGCTTGAGGGCTTCTTTCTGTCTGGTGCTCGTAACTTCTTCTACATGGGCGTGTATTTCTTGCTCTTTGATGATGGCGATGCTGAGTCTGGGCTTTTGCTTCATTTGATTCTTCCATTGGGTCTTGCTTCATGATAACGTGGCGCTGTATATGCAAACTGATGAACTTAAAAAAAAAAAAAGGGTGGCAATGATATTGGGGGATGTGCCGTGTCGTGTAACTGGAACGCTGGAATATCGGGCTTTCGCCGTCTTTGCAAGGCGTAGCTGCTGTCGGGTTCCTGATGGCACAGGCCGGTGCAGCCAATCCAAGAAACAGACGTGGCGGCGCAGGTCGTAACACTGGAGGCTAGACGCGACGCGGTGCTTGTCATGCCGCAAGCAACCATAGGAGTCCAGAGTAGGGCGAAGAGGGCTCTGGACTCGGACAAACTGGAGACCTTTAAGATAGCGATCTACATCAGTGTGGTGGGCATTTTTCGGTCATACCCAGGACGAAGCCATTGATCGAGGTGTGATCAAGGCTTCAGGGGCCTTTTAACGTCTTGCCCAGGACGGGGACGAAAACGGGGACGGGGGTGAGGTGAGGCCTCGCGACAAAAAAAGCAAAGAGCGAGAGATAAGTGTAGTGAGCAAGCTGACATTGTAGGAATAATCCGAAAAGATGTATAACGAAAGTGATGGGACTATTTGGTGCTCATGACAGGCGACATAGACGACAGGCTATGTGGGGGTAAATAAGCGGGAGGAAGAGGCGACAAGACAAAAGCTCGCCAGAGAGTGTTGTCCGTCACGAGATGGAAAAAAGTGATTGAAATTCTGTTGTCGAAGAGGGCGGAAACGTTCGTCTTTTATATGCTTGGGTTGGAGGAGAAGTCTCGGCCATGTGAAGTCGCATGTATGGTCAGCATCGAGGCCTGGCCAATCAAATCAGGCAGCTAGATATTAGGTCCACTTTTTGGGGCCAAAGAGAGGACACTGCAACTATAGCTCAGCAGAAAGCTCCAACCAGCAGCCAAGCTTAGCCTTAACCGACTGGAGAGGCGTAAACGACATGATAGGCCCGGGCGAAGGACACACAAGCCCATAAGTACCACGAGGCGCCTGGGAGGACGGTGACAGTGGGTCGAGGCAAAAGACGCTTACTTTGTCCAATGAAATCATGTAATCCGAATCGTTGCGAAAGAAATGCAGGGCCCATCGAGACCAAAAAATCGCGACGAGTTTGGACTAGCCAAAGTTTGGTCGTTTTTAGCCATCGTTGAACTAGTCAGGCACTAGGTTGCGGAAAGCTTGGCATGTTTGCCATCGTCCGTTCTACTCGGTGGCCCCAACTGTGACATGAACTTCATCACCTACTTGGACAAACGGGTGTTGTCTTTCAAGGCTGCTTGTGTCCACACTATTTGGCCCCGACGTAACATGAACCGCATGGAGTCCAAAAAATACTTTTCCCGCGACACGACGTGTCTTTGCGAGCGTGGTAAAAGGCTCCATATCCTTCTCGCCGTTCTGTTGGTTGACACAAACCATCTGGCAGCGCTGACAAGGACCAAGCACAAGAAACTCCTGTCGTCGAATACGGAATCTCTGCCATTGCTCCTCGCCATATGCCTGTGTGGCCGTCGAGTCTGAATTGCCACCGCCGACGACGATGTTACCTCGGAATGATGCTGCTGGAATGTTACGACCGCCCGAAGCTTGGACTGCAGAGCTGACGGCCTGAACGCTTGCATCGTGAATGACCAGGATGGGGCTCTCATTGGCGAGTAGCAACTTGCCGCTCTGTGGTTCTGTGTCCGAGTCGGGAGGCGATGGCAGCCTCGATGTTGATATACTACTTTCGGATGAAAAAGGCCGGCCGTTTCTTAGTTTACTGAGACGCATAGCCTGATCTTGGCCACCAGGCGGAAATCTAGCTAGAGCACACGGAACACTGAGGATATTCGTGAAGAAGTCGTTGATTTCGGGGGCTGCATAAACGCTGGCTAGAATGGTGTCTCCGCAGATGCGTGAAATTATTTCTGGTTGATTTCCGATCAAAGAAGTTTGTGACTTGAATAGAGAAGGGTTCATTGAGAGAGGGACAGCAAGGTTCTGAGGTGTGATGATTTTGCCATCAGTAGGCCCGACATATTGTATGCGTAAGACGCCGGTGTCAAAATCAAGAGAAGGCTTCAAAAGGGCCATGCGAGGATACCGCTTTTGACTTAGAGCCTGTCCTGACCCACGGTGAACCAAGCACCACTCACGGTCCCAGGCTAGCCCCTCTGGTTTCAACTCCCACGGCATGGTATGGGGGACCTGATACCCGGCGCAGCTTTTGATAGGATACACTGTGAGAGCCATGACCTTGAGATTGGATGATTTGGTTGGAGAGCTGTCTGCTGAAGAAAAGGTGGATTTTGACAGTTCCGGGGTGCAGCAATAGAATTCTTTTATGAATTTTAGAAATCGAAGCACATCTGATTCTGTACTCATAGCACCCAGGCTTGCTCGTATGACGCCGGTTGGTTTGCCAGAAATGACATCGTTGCTCGAGTTTCCACAACGGAAGCCTGCAGAAAAGTTCTTTCGAATTTCCCAAGGCTTGAGTCCGAGAAGCATCGCAATGCTTCCTGGTCCGCAGAGCCCGCCGGTCCTGATAGATATGTTGTTGATGTTTGCTAGCTTGTCAAACTCTGTCAAGCTGATCCAAGCCCCTTCGCTGTCCATCATATTGAAAGCCACAGGGCCAGACGAGGGGGCATCGTCTGAGTAGAGAACACAAACAGGAGCATCGTTATAATGTCGCAACGAGGCAAGGCCATGCAGCAACATCTGCCGCAAGCGCATCACGTGCTTTGATATGACTAGCATGCTGGTGTAGAGTCTTGCATGTGAATCCAAGGCAGAATCGAGGGCAATGATGCTGTGGAAGGGTAGGGTCCCGTCTTCAAGACGCTCATGGAGAAATGTACTCTTAGGGGCGTGCCATTCTTCTTTGCCACAAACGACAGTATCCACCGTGCCGCCACCAAAGTATCGACGGTTGCTGAATATGGGAGCAGCTTGGCGCCGTACTATCAGGACGCCGAGATCGGGAAAACCAAAAATCTTGTACAAACTAGCGACTGTGAAATCAGGGGCAAGCCTGGCGTCGCCGAGATCCACGGGCGATGTCGCAGCGTACGAAGCGATGTCGAGAAGCGAATAGATGGGGCCATGCCCTTGAACATCCTCGTCTGTGTCCCTCACATCGGAAGCCCAGGAAAATGGATACCTTTGTCCGGTTACATGGGACTGTGCTGAGTAGGCGACAAGAGTCAGCGGCGTTTCTGCCTCTGAGCTCCGTGGCTGACGAAGCCATTGTTTCAGGCCATCATCGTCAACACACTGGCTTTCTACAGCCTCTTCTCGCACGCCAACAAGACTTGTATGGCAGGCTTCGTGATGAATGTAACGGAAGCCTTTGCACGGGCTTCTGAATGCATCGCACACAAGCTTTACTGCGGCGGTGGTGTTTGCCGTGAAAGTCAGGTCATAGTTGTAGGGATCAGCCCCAAAAAAAGAGAGAAGGCGTAAGCGGACATCCTCAATACGCGAGGTTGACAGCTGGGATGGCAGAGAGCTGGAATGAGGGTTGCCGAACAGATTGCCAGTTAAGTCCTGAGCAAAAGCGTTGATGGAAGACTTTGAATAAAGGGTGGTGCCGGCATGGTCAAGATAAACAGAGTCTGGAGACAAAAAAATTAGCGGGAGAATGGCATGTTATCTAGGAGGGAATAATTACCCTGGATTGCGGGATACTCGGTAACCCGCATGGTTTCAACCCTTAGGTTGTAGGTAGCCAAATCACAGTCGGTGAAGGCCATTATCCAATCAATATCAAAAGAGAGCGAGCTATAGTGGAATCGAGAAATCGTATTGGCTGTTGGAGTGGGTAGTCTCGGCTGAGGTGGTGTGTTGGGAGGAGTCGGGCGAAGGCGTTCAAATAGCTCGGGCGAACTTCTGCAGGGACAAATGAAAGAGCAGTGAGTGTGAGTTTATGGGGTGACTCTGCAGACGGAGCCCTTTTCAAGGCAGCATAATGAGAAGGAGACCAAGCAGCAGGAGACAGCTTCGAGAGCGAGATAACGTGTGTCGTGTCATATCCTCGGAGTAGCTGAGGAGGCCTATCATTGTGTGAGCGCTGGTGGTTTGTGAAGGCGCTGCGGGATTCCGGGCCGCTGGAGATAGTCGATGATAGTAGGAGATAGAACTGGCGAGAAATGGAATGGCCTTGGAGACAAAAGCATTAGGTGGCAATTCAGGGGCACGGCGAGCTGGATGCGGGAGATTAGCAAAGTGGCGTCCAGGGGCGGCTGAGTGGCTGAACCCCTGACCATAAGGCCATAAGTGTAGAGACACAATATGCAATGTCTCCAAGTGTATGCAGAATAGTGGAGCACAGCCAAAAGTAGAAGCCACTCTACGCGCCGGTGCCAATTTACGCGTCAACCGAGAGACACGCGTGACGCGCAACGCGCGCCGGCGAGAAGAAAAACGACCCACCAATCAAGATCGCGTTGCTACGCCAGGGGAGCACTGTTGCGCCGAGCATATCTAAAGGCAGTTTAATTGGGCTGGTGCCCTTGCTGGCGTGTGCCTGGGCTGTTTTAAGCTGGCTCCCTATTTACTGTTTACAATTCTGGGACTGACCTGTATCCAAGCTGAACCTCATACATCACCACTTCACCGCGTACACACAATCCAATCCATAGTTCTTGAATACTGCTTGCCGGGCGAATCTTCTTGGACTTTCCATCAGCCAAGTTTCACTGCTGTGTCCCGTCGAATCTTCAATCTCATCTAATTCTTTCCCTAACTGCTCCGATCCGCCAATAAATCATCCGAAACATTCAGGGAATACTTGCGCTTGAAGCAAGTAACTTCCTCGATATATTGAGTTCTTACCCTCACATCATGTCGACCCTTGGGAAACGCACGCGGGCATCTGCGCGGCTAGGTAAGAACCCCAAACCACCGAGCCCGAACGCCGGAGCTAATTGAAGCAACTGCCGCAGCCGCTGTGGGCGATGACATCGAAGCTCCATTTGAGCAACTGCCCGCCAAGAGAATGCGCTCGACCACAACAAATATCGCCGTTGTGATTGAAGTATCAGAAAACAACGAAAACGTTCCTCCATTGCCGATCAAACCATCTCGCAAGAGGGCCGCCGCCGCCGCCCCCGTTGTTTCCGTCCCCGCTTCCGCTCCCGCACGCGCAGTCTCCGAATCGCCATCGAAACCCCGCTTCAACCCCGTCACGCCCACCACCAAGCGCCATCGCCATGTGAGCGCCTCTCCGACCACGCCGCGGACTGTGGTCATGTCTGCTGGCCGGCTGTTCAAGCGGATGACGCCCCAGACACCGCGGACCGCCAAGACGCCGGCAACTCCCGGAAGCGATTCCTCAACATCATCGACGCTTGCGGGGCCCGTCTATAAGTCTGTCTACCACGATGTGCGGCAACTCTTTGCCCGCGGCTCGGATCCGGGCCAGTTGATGGGCCGTGACGCAGAGAAGAAGGAAATCGACGACTTCCTGGCGCGTTGTGATAGCGACAAGGCCAGCGGCTGTCTGTATGTTAGCGGGCCTCCAGGAACAGGAAAGAGTGCCATGTGTACCGAGTTGTCGACAGCAGTGGCAAAGAGAAAAGGCGTTCAGCATGCCTTTATAAACTGCATGAGCATCAAGAGCTCCAAGGATCTCTATATCCAGCTACTGATCAAGCTTGGAGACGACGAGAGTGTTGTGCTGGGAAACGACCCCGTAGAGGCTCTAGCGCAGCGCTTCTTGGGCAAGGACGGCCCGACCTACCTTGTCGTGCTAGACGAGATCGATCATGTCCTAACCATGGGCATGGAATCTCTCCCCCGCCTATTTGAGTGGTCTCTACAACGACCCTCAAGGCTTGTGCTCATCGGGATTGCCAACGCTCTTGATCTGACAGACCGCTTCTTGCCTCGACTAAAAGCCAAGGGGATGAAGCCCGATCTTCTACCTTTCCTCCCGTACACTGCCCCGCAGATCAAGGCCATCATTCTCACTCGGCTCAAGTCCCTCGTCCCCCCCACTGCCGCCAACCCCAATTGGGTGCCCTTTATACACCCTGCCGCCATCGAACTCTGCTCTCGTAAAGTCGCGTCGCAGACAGGCGACATGCGCAAAGCATTCGAAGTAGTGAGACGCTCGCTCGATCTCATCGAAATGGAAGTGCGGCGCCAATACGAAGAAGAATCCAAGGAAACGCTAGCTTCCTTGAGCGCGTCACGTCGTCCCCTTGGTGAGACTGCCAATAACGCTGCTTCCCTACGTCACGCCGCCGCTACAGGCTTCACCAGCGCTGCCGCCCAGTCCGTCCACAACATGGTCAAAGAAAAGATGGAGGCCCTCACCGCCGAAACTGCGCCCCGCGTGTCAATCTCACACCTGAACAAAGTCACGGCTGCCGCTTTCAGTCACGGCACATCACAGCGCATGCGCACGCTCAACCTCCAGCAAAAAGCTGCGCTCTGCTCCCTCGTTGCTCTCGAGCGCCGCAACCGCGCGCGCGCCACCTCCACCACCCCCTCGGCATCCGGCGCCTCAACGCCCGCCGCACCCTCAACGCCCAGCAAGCACGCCAGCAGCCGCGACGCCATGGCCGCGCCAACCATCAAGACGCTGTACGACGCGTACGCCAAGCTATGCACGCGCGACTCGGTGCTGCACCCGCTCAGCAGCTCCGAGTTCCGCGAGGTCGTCGGCAGCCTCGAGACGCTTGGCCTCGTCCAGGCCGTCGACGGCCGCACGGGCGGACTGGTCGCCGGCATCGGCGCCGTGACACCGAGTAAGCGCGGCCGCCGCAACGGGTTCCCGGCTACGGGCGAGGAGAAGCGCTTGTCGAGCTGTGTCGGCGAGGCCGAGGCCGAGCAGGCGGCCGAGGGCATTGGCGCGGGCATCCTGCGAAGCATTTTGAGTGGCGAGGCGCTAGATTAGAACGAGCAGCTTGAGTATTGAGTGGTACAGTAGACGTATTCCTTTTCGGGGTTAGGAGTTTGGAGCTGTTGTGCTGTCTTTTGTTTTCAAACATTACCATCTTATCATCTACTACACGGCGTTTTGTTCCTTGTTCTTTTGTTCTGCAGTTTTGATACTATTGTCGAGATGATTAGAAATTCATGGCTCTTCATGCAGTAAATGCCAATACATAGACACATGATAATTCATTTGTCCATGAACACAACACACCGAAAGTGACACCCAAGTAGTAAAACAGGTAAATCATCATTAAATCTAGCATGTTCCTGTCTCGAATCACCGCCCATTTACGTGTCCTTTCTCTCTCTTGTGCAAAAATCATTCCGAAATCAAATCACCGGCTGCTACCTGTGCCCTACACAGACTGCATCCGTTCCATATCCTTGGCCGCCAAAGCTGTCACCTGCGGGTTGGCCTTCTTGCCTCTCTGGGCGCCGCCCTTTTGTGCCGTTACCCACTCGACCGCCCGGCGCCGGACCTCCTCAAAGCATGTGCTCTTCTCGCGCTCGCGCGAAATGCATCTGACGCGGCGGTCGTAGTCGCGATTAGCCTCGGTCTCACGGGCCTCATAGAACCGCCAGTCAAGCCGTCTCTTTTCTGCGCGCAGGGATATCTCGTCCAGCTGATGCGCCGTGGCCGCCTCAACGAGACCCGGCGCTGTGTTGTCGGCGCGGTCTGTAGCCGAGCCGCCCCAGAAGCACCGGAAGACGACCTTGGTTGCAACCTGCTTGCCAGAGCCCCAGAGCATTAGCTCATCGCCGTTATGTAAGCGCACCCAAAAGCGCGACTCGGAATTGAAGACGGCGTGGTTGTGAGATTGCAGCAATGCATTGTTGATGCAGATACCGCGCGTGGCCTTGGTTGAGATGTAGAAGTGATATTCTTGCTCGTTAACAGCAGGATTTTGTCCAGGTACCCACGGTACGTTCTGGGGCCGATCGTTTGAGGCATCATAGTTGGGGGCCCAGAGAAGCATGCGAAAGGCGGTCTTTGGAATCCGGGTCTCGGAGAGTGTGGGATACTGGAGCAGATTATCAGGACTACGGCCCCAGGTAAGAACAGAGTCCTGGACCTTGATGTTGATATCAGAGACAGCGGAGTCAGCAGTAGATTCTAATAATGCTAACATGCGTCCATCCTTTGCCTGTGTAGACGGAGCAAGAGCCGCCCCGCCCATTTCTGCATCAGAGGTAGAAACCCCTTGCAACGGCGCTACTGGCGAGACAGCAGCGCTATTGGGGACAAGGCTCAAGTCTCCGGCATCTGGTGCTTGGTCTAGGTCAGTGGGCCCAAAGTATTTCATAGCCAGGTGCCACAAGGGTGTCTGGCCAGGTTCAAAAACCTCGCCTCGCTCAGTGGCTGCGTGTTTGAAAGCTGTCATTTGCAGTTGGGTCATCTCGGGGTAGTTTAGGTGATAGGTGCTACGATCTTGATCCCAGAAGCGAGACTTGTGGACGGGCATGTCGATCTGGCGTCCTGACTCGAGGCGGTTTACCGATGGAATCTGGGATAACAAGCGATATTCTTCTTTTTGCTCAGAGGTGACGGTAGCTAGCGGAGCAGGAGGGGCCGCCAATCCACGGGGCATATCAGAGCGAGCGCGCTTGACGGGGGGAAGATTTGCCTTGTGGTTGCTTTCGGTGAATTCATCGCTCGAATCAAAACAAGGCTTTCGCTTGCTCGCGTTGAAATCAGTAAAGAGCGAGACTGACAACATGTCGTTGTTGGTGTATGTGTTGTTTTGATGGTGACTGTTCAGGCTCTGCGAAGCAACGCCTTCCACTAGACTGAGGACCTGGTCTGCAGACTGCGCATCTGACATGGTGTTAAAGTCCTCTTGCTCGTCCTGCACCAATAGGCTGTGGTGCGGCGGTTGCGCAGGAGACTTGAGGCCGCCTTTATCTTGAAGGGTAACAGTATCATCTTGGGCGCTATTGCTGTCATTTGAATCAAAGGCAGAATCATTGCTCAAAACAGGCGGGAGAACACCCGATTCATCTACGGGGGAAATGTTTTGGACGGCTGCCGGCCCACGGCCAAATGTTGTGTTTTGATTTTGTCGTTGCGCCGGTCCTTTGTTGTTATTGTGGTTTGCTATGTTTTCTAAAAAGCTGTCCGTCATCTTGACATCTTCATAATCGGACTCAATGTCGGCTTTAGGCGGTGCCTTGGACTGTATGATTTCAGCAACATCATCCAAATCCAACTCGTCTTCTGAGACCTCGTCAGATGACCAGGCCGATACTTGAGGCTGTAGGGGAGCCACTTCTGCAGGCGCAGCCAGCCACTTGTGTGATAACAGCTGCTCGATAGTGGCACGGTTTTCCGGGCGCGGCTGCAACATTGACTGAAGGAAATGGATTCCAGACTGAGAAACATGGCGGATCAGTAGTGGGCGTACGTCAAAGGGGCGCGTCATAACCTGATGCAGCAGTTCAGTGTGGCTGATCCCATTGGCAGCTGGAAACGGCGGCCCTCCAGTCAGGACATAGAAGATAACACCAGCCAGAGACCAGACATCGACAGCGTGCCCATACCGTTGGCCGGGACGGCGGTTGAGAGCCCTATTCTGAGGATGGCGACGGCCATCGAGATCATACTCTACAAACTCGGAGTAGACCTCGGGAGCACAGTACAGAAGAGTTCCGCAGAATGTACGTAGGAAGGTCTGATCGTTGTCCACCATTTTGGACAAGCCAAAGTCTGTGAGTTTGACAGTGAAAGGACTGGTCGAGCTGATCAGGATATTGTCAGGTTTAACATCTCTATGGGTTATGTTCTTCTCGTGCAGGTATTGGAGAGCCCCGAGCATCTGCCATGAAAGTTCTCGGGCAACGGCCTCGGGCAAAGGCCCAACCTCGTGCACGTATTTGCCCAGATCGCCGCCTTGGACGTATTCCATGATGATGATAAGCTGGCGGCTTTGCCAGTCAAAGTGGTTAATGTATTGCACAATGTTTTGCTGGGCGTACAAGTTAGCTTATAAAACGACCAAGAGACAGGCATCTCGGAGAATATGAAGGGGGGAGGGTGTGTCAAGCGAGCTTTGACAAAAGGTAGGACAGTAACAGTGTGATAGCGGCAAAACCCAGACTTACATGGCGCACTTTGCGCATAATCTTCATTTCGTTCTCGACCTTTTCGTCTAGAACACCATTCTTGATGAAGCGGCGTTTATCTAGTTCCTTGGCGGCATAGGGAGTCCCGTTGAAGCGGTCGGTGACTTTGTACACCATGGCGAAGGCGCCCTTTCCGACGTACTCGGCACGATTGTACTGGCCGGCGCCATCCCACGGCTCAAGGTCTGCAGAGCCCTTGGCTGCCGGGACTCGAGGCAGCTGCCACTGCTGGGCGGGCGGTTTTGCGGCAGCGCCGGCCCTGTTCCGGGGGTCGAAGATGTTGCGCGGTGATTGCTGCTGGTTCGGCAGAAATGGCGGCGGCATGATGTGTGCATTGCGGAAGGCAGCGACCTTTTCCAGGAATCTTGCCTGGGCGCTGCCCTCGCGCTTGGGGATGCGCACGGAGAAGAGAAGATCGAAGCGCTCCTCATGCATCAGGACCTTGATGTAGCTGCCGGACGTCAGCATGCGGCGAACACGGTCGGGGTTGCCGCCCTTGCCCTTAAGCAGGTCGCCCGAGACTACGGTGCCATTGGTTGAAGTGTCCTCGAGCATGACGACGCCGTACTCGTTTACGTAGATGCGGAAGTGTGCGTTGCTCATACGGCGCTTAGGATCGTTGGTGATGCACACATCGCAGCGGGTAGTGTTACGGCCAAAGACGAAGCCCATCTTGGGGTCCTTCATGGGGGACGATAGCTCGAGCATGATGGAGTGCTCAGGCAGCGGCAGCATGAGATCGAGGTGGGCGGCATTGTCGGAGCCCATGTCGGCGAAGCGCGGGTCATAGACGATGTCGGTGGGGGTCGATGTCACGAGGGGCGAGTTGCACTTGGCGAGCTCGTCGACTTCGGCCAGAGCGCTGGACGAGCACGGATGCAGGAAGCAGATTATGGTGGAGATGGATTCGTCCGAGAGCTGCGGCTCTGGTGTGCCGGCGATACGGCGCGGGTCGAGGACATTTTGTGTGGCTATCGACGGGGAGGGTCAGCGGGAGCGGGCGGGAGGGGCCTACTAGCCGGGACTGCGACTGAGACTTACCCTGCGTCGGCTGAGTGTTGTCCTCCAGGTCCATTGAAACAGCGCAGATGGTTTGGCAGTGTCAATAAGAAGAGCACGAGGACGGAGTGGTCAGTGTGCGAAGGAGGCCAGCGCAAGATGCACAAAGTAGCACAGCTCTCTAGACCCGGCCGTTGTCTAAGTACTCAGCAAAAGCAGCGGAAAATCAACCGAAAATAAAGCATCAACAGGCAAAAGGCACAACCAGCAAAACCATGCCACAACAACAACAGCAGCAAATGGACGCAAGAGAGCCTGCGGCCGCCAAAAGTGAGGCGCGTGGTCGGCGGGACGAGAGTTGGCGATGGCAGAGGGCGGCTCAGCAAGAGGATCACGATCGCTAGTATCAGAGAGCAAAACAAGGCAAAGCCGCGTGCTGCAGATCAGCAAGAACAACAAAAAGACACTAACGCTAGTCGTGGTATTGTTTTCCTCGCCCTCTTCCTTTTCCTTTGTCTGTTGTCCCTGGACGCGCGGGTCGTCGTTGTCGGGCGGACTGCTGTGATAATGTGCGATGGGCCCGAGCTAGCTCTAATTGGCTAGAGCTTGGGTCGGGACCCACTCTACAGTTGCGATTCAAAAGATCGCGGCTAGCTTCAGCCTTGGTGGAGACTGCAGCCTACGCCCGGGCCTGGACAGACAAAATCAGGGCTTGGATGAGCAGGGAATCAAAGGTCAGGAGAAGCTTCTCGGGGTCTGTAAGCTGGGGGCTGGCTGTCTGCAGGCTTCTATGGGCTTCTTGCTGCTATACGCAGCTCTTGCCTCCTTTGTTTACGTTCTTGTTTACTTTCCCGACTAGGCTGACTAATGCCCCGCTATCCGCCGGACCCGATGGTTTTCTGCCTTGGCCAGCCGGCGACTCCACTTTTGCCATCTTTTCGGCCCCACTCCGGTGGCCCTCACCGGCCGCCACCCGGCGATGTTCGGTGCCACCAAGCCGCATCCCTCTGAGCACCCCAAGATTCAGGCCAGGTTCGAGTGTCACCAATGACGACACTCACCCGTACCGTCCTGTAACTGCGCCAGTTTACTACTTGGACCAGCTGAGTGGCTGAGACGCACACATATCGACATGGACAGCTGGCACGCGGGCCTATCACAAGTGCACCCAGCATGACATTCCCGCCCTGGGGGTTTGATTCTATGCCGTGCAGGGATGCCGTGGAAAGAAAATGTGCCATGGGAGGGGCTTTGTGCGCCGACCAGGTTTCTCATCGACTGGTCGGACGGAAAGGGGCCTAGTCTATCTCTACAAACCCCTTCACGACAAAAAGTAGTATCCATGCCGCAACGGTCACACAATAGTCCACTCGGTGCTTTTGGCCTGGGCTAGAACAAGGTATTACGCCGCTCTGTACAACAGCTGCATTCTGCACATTGCGCGTGTACTGCAGTGCATTGCACTTTGAGCTTTCAGCACAGAACTTTGCTCCCCGTCTGTCTGTCGGTGTCTCACGAATCTCTTTGCCTCCTCTCCTCCCTGCCCGATCTATCCCTTCAGCCTACGGCCGAGACGCTTTCATCATGGTCGTTTCTTTGTAAGCTTCCACCCTCCCTCTCGCCATCTCTCCCTTGTGTCGTGGAAAGTCTCACGCGCGAAGACAGGTGGTGCACACTGCGCCTTGTGAATTTAGTTCTCTCTTGTTTGCTGCTATTAGCTAACAGCAGCCTATCGGTATTTTGTCTCCAACTCCGGAATCTGGTCCAAGGGAGTGACAAAAAAACAAAGCTCCAGTTGCAGGACTTTGGACTACCACAAAAGGACATGCCAACCAGTCACGCAGTCGCCACACGCCATTACTTGTGTGGGGAGTACACTAGAAAAGCCCGTGACAAGGCCCAAGGGAGTCCTAGCCAAAGCCTATCCGGTGCTTCACCGTAGCTTCCATGGAGCCCCTCGCTTCGTGTCGCCTTGCGTTTACCGAATCTTTTTATTGCCTGGTTCGTTCTTTGGAAGACTCTTGTTTTTTTTGGCCAATACTAGTGCAGAAAAGTCTCGTCACTTGCGGCTTTCGGTTCTGGGATCTACGGGCTTCTGTAAATTCTCTGGCTGACATTCGATAGAATGACGGGTCTTTCTTTGTGGGCATATCTCGGACTCAGTCGCGGCTTGGTTGTGCTATCCAGCCATGTCTTGGACTTCGCTCCGTCGGAGATGGAAAACAAGAGGGACTGTATAGATACCCCCCTAGATGAGATTCTGGTCTTGCCCGGATGTCTCAGGTCTCTGGCGGAGGATACAGGTTGGCGAATCGGCAACGTCGAAAGTGCGCGTACAGAATTAGTGTACAAGCCCAAGTGACTACACGTAACTATGTGGTCAGCATGTAATTGTGCAAGTCAGCAACAGCACGTCGTCTCATACAACGGTCCGGAGAATTAAGACTCGGATCGCTGTGCTCAAAGTTTACAAACACCCGTTGTCTTAGATAACGCCCGCGGGTCAGACGGGGGTAGGATACATGCATTCATACATGACTCTATGCAGACGTCTTTATGTAGTACAAGTACATACATACACAAACCTAACAGTCCTCGATTGTCCTGGCTCCTGTATCTCGCTCATCTGCCCTGTAGGGCCTTGTGACTGCAGCGGCCCGTCTCACTTGCCCACGGCCCCGTATATCATATGCTATAGTGCACTTCATGCTACCGGCGAAACATGAACTGCATGACGCACAAACGAATTTAAAATTTTATCTTAAAGCACCAGTCCAAGCTTGTCTTCCTTCTGCGCTGCTTATTTTTGCAGACCAGCCACAGATAACAGCAAGAAAAAAGAGCTCACTGGCCCCAAACCACGGACGCATGTGCCAACTGGAGTCTTTTTCACCTACCCGCAAGCCACATACCGCCCACCATCGTATGTCTTGACGGGCTGGGCTTTATAGTGAGGTCGGGAGCGTATGTATGCACGGATGCTCTGTCGATCAAAGTGTTTGTTGTTCAGTAATAGAGACACTCCCTGGACACGTCTGCATACGTCTCAGCCAGGGTACAGGGGACGAAGTTTTGCTTTCCCACACACACACACACGCAGCCTGTTTATTCCCTGGAACTTCACAGCCCTTCGCTTGTGGCCTAGCCGATTCGCTTCTCCATAGCCACGGACTCGCATATCGGAAGAGACCCAGAACCAACACAAGAAGAGACAAGCATTTCTGAATGCGGCGTGATATTGTGAGAGTACATAATACTAATAAAGAGGTGTATGATGTGTGGATTTGCTGAATGCTAGAATAAACAAAGGCTAGGTATAAGCAAAAGACAAAGGAAACAAAGGAAATCATGAGAAAGCCCAAAACGAATGATGTAGATGATGGGAAAACGAGAGACAATGGTGAAACCAGAAGGAAAAAAAAAAGAAACGCCTGCAATGAGTAACACAACCAAAAAAAAAAAAAAAAAAGGATGGAAAAGAAAAACTCCAGAAAATTCAGAAATCCCCAAAACGACAACCGTAAACTTGACCTTTTCTTATCTTGTCTGTTCTCACCAAAAATGAAGCACCGCAATGCAAACTACAAACATAGCCAACTCGTATTTGTATGTTGATGCTATTTTTAGCACCAACTGACGTCGTAGTCCACATCTTCAGAAGCTAAGCAGGAACGAAGTAGGCATGACTAGAATCCAACCATACAGGGGAGATCCCAGCAAGTGTCCTAACTCCTGGCCCTGTGAGACCCAAGCGACAATTGTTTCTGGACGTTTCTGTCAAACAGCAACGACAAGGGCATAGCCCAGAGCCCACGACGACTCCCCGGCCGAAGTACCAACAGCGCCAGCTTCTAGTAGCCACTAGCACCGGCGGCCAGAAAGGGCCTGCGCTGCTGCTGCTGCGCGGCCATGGAGCCGAGACCGCTGCCGACCGTTGCGCTGGTCGGCATGCCGTGCATGGGGTACATGCCGTTGGCAGTCATGGCACGCGGGGTGGCAGCCATCATGGCCATCTGCTGCTGCTGTTGTTGGATTTGCTGCTGCATCTGCTGCTGCTCCCACTGTGCCTGGAACTGCATCTGCATCTGCTGGTTCTGGAATGCCAGACTCTGTGCCTGCGCCATCTGCATCTGCTGCATGGCAATCTGCTGTTGGCGCTCGCGCAGCGCGTAGGCCACGCTGGGGTTGTAGGCACCGCTGGCCTTGAGCTGCTCCTTCTCGCGCTGCCGGGCATCAATGGCACCGACCAGGCCAACCGACGGGCTCTGCTCGTGGCCGCGGCTCGGGCTGCTGGTGCCACCGACAGCACTGCTATTAGCCTGCCGGGTGGGTGTGGTGACAAGCGAGATCAACGGGCCGCCCGTCAGGCGCGCCACGTGCTCCTGCTCGCGGGCGGAAAGGTGTGAAACGAGGTCGGGCCGCACTGCCTGTTGCTCGACGAGGGTGGGTGCGGCGTTGCGGGAGTACGGCCGGGCGGACTGGGCATATGAATCGACAGACTGCTTGCGCAGGTGTGCCTGGGAAACCGATTGCGAGTGTGAACGGGAGTGGGGTTGCGAAGAGTACGAGTGTGAGCGAGAGTGAGAGCCCTGGTCGATGCTCTCTGGCGTCAGCATGCGCCTGGGGGTCAGCGGCAGAGCAGTGGTGGATCGCGGGGGCGTGCGGCTATAGGCTCCGGCGGGCGAGCCGGCCGTGTTGCCGTGGGACAGGAAGGCGGTCGACGAGCGGCGGCGGTGGTGCTGTAGATGCGGGTGCTCGCCAATGAGCGACTCGCGCGACACATTGCGGTAGTGGCTAGCGACAGTTCCGGGCCTGGCGTTGAGGGCAGAGGACGAGGCATTGATGCGGCGCCACTGCTCGTTCATGCTCTTGTGCTTGGAGTCATCAGCTGTGTTTGCCCGGCTGCCGTAGGAGTCGCCAGCAATGGCGCGCAGCTTATCCTTGGGGAGCTCCTTGGCAGCAAAATTGAATGTCGGCCCAAAATCAATTTCCGGGACCTTGTACTCGTCTGGCTTAGGCTTGGCGTCATCATCACTGCCACCAATGACCTTGAGCTTCCCGGGACGCTCAGAAGACTCGCTGTCCGGGATGCTCGTGTTCATGATAGAACCCGAGTCCGAGGAAATATCGGGCAGCGATGGCAGACACGGCGCAGGCTCTTTGCTGGGCTCTGGCTTGGGCAACGAGTTGACCATGGGATTTACAACGCGGGGGCCAGAGCGTTGTGAGCTGAATGGGTTGAAGAAGAAGCTGGGCATGGCGCACAAGTTTGTGGGTTGGGAAGTTGATTGATTAGAAGGCGATGTAGACGGAGGTTGAGAGAAACAAGCAGGCAAAGAGCATATGATGTATTATAAGTGGCAGATGTAGAGGCAGAAACGAATAGCGGTCGAGGAGTCTAGAGGCAAGAAAGAAAACAAAGTAGAAAGGAAAAGCTGCAGGTCGAGGTCAGAGAAAAGAAAGGAAAATTGAAGAACAAGATGGTCTACAGAAGCCCAGAAGAGACGTGCAGAAGAGCGGAGGACGACGGGGTATTATATTGGGGAGAACACATATAAGAGATATAATAGACAGCAGTCTATAAAATGGAGGTATAAAAGCACAAAAAAAAGAAAAGAAAAAAAAGTATGGGACAGCGCAGGGAGCACTTGTTCGGGATACGCAAAACCGAAAACAACAAAAACAAGTCCTAAAGCAGGCTAATGAAGGCAGATGGTCTAGAGCCTGAGCCGGGGTTTAAGAAAACGTGTAGAGGGAGGGAATAAAACAGAAAAGAAAAAGAAAAAGAGAAAAAGAAAGCCAAGGGGCATGAGAGATGGCTATCAAAGACCAAAGCCGGGGGCGCTCGGCAAGAATGACGGGTGTGCCAGAACGAACCAACTTGAAAAGAGTGGGCGCGCGAGAGAAGTCTTTCCGAGAAATGCAAGACGCGGCCAGCTGTAAAAACAAAAAAAGAAAAAGAAAAAAGAAAAAAAAAAGTCAAGAAAAATAATACACCGCAGTGTTCTGGCAGGACTTGGTTGGTCGAAGCGCCTCATGGGGGGGAGGCCATCAACACCAACAAAGCATGACAGGAAGCTCGGCATTGTGCCATTGTACGCAATGAGTACAGACGCTTTACAGAAACGCGCCATCTCGCCATCTGCACATATGTACATATATCGTACATGGCCCCCAGCCAGCGCCGGCGCCGGCGCCAGTTCTGCCCGGGGCTAGCAACCAACCAAGAACCGCCTATTGTCTACATCAGTCGACCATGGTTGTGTTCGTCCGCCTCTGTCGTGTCGTCCCTGGAATCAGGACACGCCTAGGAGAAGGGGTATCAAGGATCACGCAGCAGGGTACCAGGGCCCAGCCCAGCACCCACCCCAAGCAACAGCAGCAAAGCCCATCCACACACGCCAACAACTTGCTTCGCGCTCGCTGTGGTGTCAAAGTGTATGCTAAGCAACCCGTTGGCATAGGCCTAGACAAAGCAGACAAATTACATACGACACAAGCCAACCAAGGCCTCGGCAGGCATTTGGGCCTGTCTGCATTGGCCGCGGGGGGGGAGGGAGGCGCCTGTGCTGGCTAAGCCCTGGCGTGGGTGTTGAAAGGATGGACCGCCTTGTTTGTTTCGCTGGCTCTGGGAATTCCGCAACAGGATACGAGGGCTGTCTTGAGACGAAAGAGAAAACAGGCCGGAAAGGAAATAGGTACTGGTAACAAGATCTGTATAGCACGAGTGGGTGTCGTGGGCAAGACTGAGTGTTTGGCTCCAAGAGCAAGAAGCGAGAAGCGAATACTTGCCCTCGATATCTCGGCAGATTGCACTGCACTAACCACGCCCGTCAAGCTCTTCTGCAGGCCTGTCCGTCAGCATCCAGAGCTCTCTCTTTCTCTCTGCCTGTATTGGTGAGGCTTGTGTGTGGCCTGAGCAGCGCCGTCCCGCCCAGACACGCCCCCCTCTCGTCCTGCGTCCCCCATGTTCCCTGCCCTGTTTCGTGTCCATCAACCTGCATCTCTGACTCTGTCTCTGCCTGTCTCTTGCTTCTCTGTGGGCGTGCTCGGCTCGCCGTCCTTCGCCGTCCTTCGCCGTCCCTCTGATCCCTCCGACCCTGGCGCTCTCGTGTTCCACTGTCCTCTGGCGGTCCACACCTGCTCACCGCATTGTTTCTGGCCTTGGGGAAGTCTCTTTTTATTTCTCCGTCACATAATGGCACAATATAAAGACACTTGATAAACCACCTCTATATTAGGTGTCCTTGCTCCCACGAGCCCAATCCTCTTCTATAGTTGCGATTAGTACGTGTGTATCTGGCCTTTTTATCGCTGCCTCAAGAACGAGGCCGAACTTCTTTTGGGCCTTGCTTTTTATGCCGGCACAATGCTATCACAAGCTGCGGAAGCGTCACCGCCTTGGAGCCTCTCTGGAGTACATATCTACACCTTCATGTAGTTAACGAACTAAAGAACCAACTAGTTATTTGGCTAGTTAGCTATACTTCAGCTCGTACATTGTTCTTTCGGCCTCCAAGAAAGCTCACGCCCGCTCTCTAACCAAATACTTGCCCCGATAAACCGACTCCCCAGCTTTCCATGCCCACATCTCTACCGCTACCCATACGCCGCCTTACATGCGCTTCCTTGGTACTTGTACAAAAGTATACATGCCAGTGAGAAAGAAAAAAAAAAGTCCAGCCCACCCACGCATTTCACAGACATCGGCTCACATGCACAAAACGCGCACATACTTTCTCTCAGTGTTTCTCTCCCCCCAGAAATAAAAATGATTAAATAGCAAGAATGAATAAACCATCACCGCTCTCTGCCGACCTCGCCGCGAGCATTTTCTCACGGCATAGCAAAGAAGAAAGAAGAAAAAAAGGAAAAAAAAGCCCATCGGCCTGTCTGGGCCTTGGTCGAGGCCGAATCCACGCTCCTCGAGATGATTCCTGTGATGTACAAAAAGAAAGACGCCTCGGCGTAATGTACATGCATACATACTGATAACTTGGTGATAGTCGACCCTGCTGTGATTTCTCAGTGTGCGATAAACCCTAACAGCGCCAACCTCGAATCAAATGTCATTGTTATCTCATGTTTGTCAAACGTCATCCTTCTCTCTCCTTTCAAACGACGTTAAACGATAAACAACTCTCTCTTTTCAATGGTACAAACACTACGGCCCTCAATTTCGCAATCACGGTACGGTACAATCTAGTCAGAGGAAAAACAAATGAACTCAGTATTTAATTTAATAACCTATGCGTCGCTCGTAGCTCGTGAGAGGACGTTGTCTCTAGAGAAAGATTGCCTTGCATGAAAGGCTCGGCAAATGTATGTGTGTCTGTGTCTGGTGTGCCTGTGTTTTTTTTTGCGGTAGGTTTTTTTTTTTTACTGCTACAACGCGTCAGTACCACGAATCATTAAGCTTGGCCCAGTTCTCTCCCCGAGCGGTGCTCCCTGAGCAGTGTCGTCGTGTTTCTTTGCGTCTGCCAACCTCTCCAGGGGCCTGTTCGCCCCTCGAACCAGACCGACCAGACCCCCCTGGGGCCCAGGCCCACGTCTTGATAGTTCCATCGGAGACAGACAGGTTTGCAGAAAAAAAAGGGAAAAAATGAGAGCCACACAAAGACAGGTGCACAGGGGGCAGGAGAAACACCATATTCATAACCGGTTATTAGGGCACAGGGCTACTCACAGGAACGGTACCGGGCGGTTGCGGCCCACGCCACTGCTGCGGCGGAGGACCTTGCTGGTGCGGTGAAGGATATCTTTGCGGTTGCTGCTGCTGGTGATGGGGCGGCGGCGGGCCCCGTTGTTGGTTGCGCGGGTCGCCGCCGTACGGCGAGCCGCCCCGCGGCTGCGGGCCAGGAGACGGGCGGGAGCCCTGTCGGCTGCCCGGACCGGGCCCGTAGCTGCCAGGCCCGTGGTTGAGAGGAGGCCGATTCTGAGGCGGCATGCCATTTGGGGGCGGGCCCCGCATCTGCGGAGGCATGCCGTTGGGAGGAGGTCCTCGGTTTTGCGGACCCATTCCATTCGGAGGAGGTCCCCGGTTCTGAGGAGCCATTCCGTTTGGAGGGGGTCCCCGGTTTTGAGGGGGCATGCCGTTCGGGGGAGGCCCACGCATCTGAGAGGGCATGCTCATTGGCGGAGGACCTCTGTTGTGTGGCGGCATGCCATTTGGCGGGGGGCCTCTGTTGTATGGAGGCATGCCGTTCGGGGGAGGTCCTCTGTTCTGGGGTCCGCCGTAATTTTGTTGGTCCGCCATCTTGATCGACATGTTGAGCTGGTCCATGGTGTCGTTGGAAAGTCTCTGAGTCGCACGTCTCATGTCTTCAGTGTGGTAGGCGGAGCGAGGGGCGCCACCCTGGCCGTTGGGAGGGGCACGATTGTTAAACTGCGGCGGGCGCATGACAGGCTCAGGTGTGGAGAGACGCATGGATTCCAGCTCAGCAATGGAAACAGGAGACTGGTCGGAGCCCATGGCATCGTAGATGGCGCTGGGCGCATAGTCGCTGTAGTTGTCGGTTTGTCCATGATCAAAATGTGGAGGCGAGCTGCGGTTCGCTGAAGGATCGTGGCTGTTTCCAGCACCAGGTGCAAACATGGCATTGCGTCCGTTGACGGGGGTTTGAGGAGTAGCAAGCTCAGCAGGCGGCGGAGTAGGAAGGTTGTTGGGGCGAGAATAGGACTGGTACTGCTGTTCCATGGACGGCCGGCCGTTTGGTGGCATACCATTCGGTGACATGCCGTTCATGGGCATACCCGCAGGCACGAGACCCTGGGGAGGCATGGACTGCTGGGTTTGCAGAGGCGGCGGCTGTTGCGGTGGGCCTTGGTTCATGGGTGGAGGACCCTGGTTCATGCTGCGTTGCGACGGCGGCCCACTCGAAGATGAGCTAGACGGTGGGCTGTCGGAGAAGCCAACGCGCGTGCGGCTGGGCGGCGGGCCGGCGACAGGGGGGTTGCTCATGCGGTTGCTCTGGTTGCTGCTGTTGCGGCTGTGGCGCGGGGGCACACCGCCATTTTCGTTCATTTCGTTTAGCCGTGTTCCGGTGCACTCCTTGAGTTTCTTGCGCCATTCGGCCTCGGACCATCCAGAGGAAGCTGACTGGGTGGTAATGATCTCAGACACATCTTCAAGGTCCAGGTAGCCGTAACGCTTGTTCTTTGGCATGGCAAACATTAGAGACCGCGAGTCAAGATTACTGGCTGCTAGTCGACTGGGTCTGCCATATAGAGCAAAAGTATCCCATGTGGGAAACAGAAAGCGCAACAGCATCTCGAAGCCACCAACGGCCGGAGGAACTTCAGGCATGACAAATACAAAGCCCTCGGTCGAAGATGGCGGGGAGCTGTGGATGGTAATGTGGCCCTCAATCTTGACCAGGGTGGAGTTGTCGACAAGCGACTTGGCCTGAGGGTAGAGTGCATAAGCAGCATAGGCGTCCGAGATGGACGCAATCGGGTTGACCTTTTTTTGCTTCTTGGGTGTCTCGCGACGCACATCGTAGAACTTGATGTCACCCTTGAGCACTGGCATGGACCGGTCATAAGCCGACTTTTTCTTGGTGCTCTTCTGTAGTTTCTGGAACTCCTTTTCGTCTGGCGGCGTTACCACACACCAGCAGCGACGCCACGGCGTCCCCGCGCCAAAGCGCACTCTGACCCAGGCCTCAGAAGGCACACGCCAGCGGTCGAGAATCAGATTGACGTTGTTGAGCGTGCGAGCCTTGCCGGCAATCAGACCGCCGGTGTAGGCCTCCTGTAGACTGTTGTGCTCAAAGATGGCTAACCGGATGGCCGCTGCCCACTGCACCAACGAGTCGTGGGAGTTGAAGTGTAGGAGGTAGCGATTGCGGCCGGCAGTAGAAACACTAAGAATATTCTGCAGGGGCTGCTCATCGCCACGGGTCGGCAGAGAGTCGATCTAGGCGGGGGAGGAGATTAGCGACATATTTGGCCTGGGGACGGCACAGGGTTCCGCAACTCACCATCTTGATCGAGGCATCGGTGATGTTGATGAACTTGGGCAGGACCTCGCCCTCTTCACCGGCGGCATCCAGCTCGGCGGCATCCCAAAGCGACAGCACAGTGCCGACGAGCTGGGCAAAGCATTCGGTCCAGGTCCGGTCAGCGTTCGGCTTGCCATCTGTCGGCGAAGAATGGAGTGTTAGTGAGATGCCCGGATGCAGTGTTTTCTAGGGGCGGTACGTACTCGAGTCCTGGTCGTCTAGCTTGAGGAAGTACCCCTCCTGGTAGAGCTTGTTTCCATGGCTGTTCAGCAGATTAAAGACATGCTGCAGCTCGGGGATGGTGTTGTCGTCGATTTCCATGATGGATGGCTGGTAGGTCTGCACCATAGACAGTGGTCTGGAACCACGGCGAGGTCTGGCTCTAGTGCGGACGGTGGCGGTGGTGGCAATTGAAAGCGGCGCAGTGCGGACCGAGGCAGCGTCGTTGCGACTGCTTTCGTGGACAGGGACGTCGTCAACCGAGGAGGCCGGGGTTATGGGGCGGTTGGGGTCGTGCTGGATGCCAGAGTCGGGGCGTGAGGAGGCCGAGGCAAGGCCGGACTGTGTGGACGTCGAGCGGGAGTGTTTGGAGAATGTGGAGATGGAGCGGTCGTCTAACGGAGGCGACGGCGACGGGGTTGGGTGGCCCTTGGAGTCGCGGAGCACGCCGGAGAACTGTGAGATAAAAGATAAAACTGTAACGAGGAGGCCGGGCGCGGGTCAGTGATTGAGACGGAGGCAACGGGCGCAATAGGTAGATGATAAAATGCGTATAGAAATGATTATTTTGCGCTGGGCAAACAAAGGAAGGGACGGCGATGACGCAAATGCAGGCAGCAAGCACACACACTAAAGGTTTCAAGGGAGAAGAAAGAAAAAGAGGCGAGGAAGAGAAGAAAAAAGATGCTGGGCGAGACGAGACGAGAGACGAGCGGTGATTTGCGAGGAGGAAGGCACGCGCAACGGGGGTGGAAGGCAAGCGAGGTGAAAAGAGGAAGGAGCACTGACAGGCAACCGGCAAGTGCTTTTTGCTCTTGCTCTTGCTCCAGTTGGCTCAGGCAGAACCACTGACTGGGGAGGAAAGAAGGGGAGAAAACTAAAGAAGAAAGTTGGGGGGCCTTTTTCTTGTTCTTCTCTTCTAGAGCGCTAATTTACGATCGGTCAAGGCAACTACCACGACAGGACGTGACGAAGAGCGGCAAGAACGGTAGCGGCTCGGGGGAATTGCCAGGGGGAGAGGTCTCAGTGAAACTTGGAGGGACATAATGCTGCATATAGCAGATTCTTGACGGGCAGGACAGCGCCTAAATCAAGGACATGTGGAGCCGGGAGTGACTCGCACTAATAGGCCAGAAGCCAGTGATCTTCAGGGTAGTGCTTCCACTAAAGCCTAGTGCTGAGTGCTAAGTGCTGTGTGCTATAAAAGGGAAGAGAGCGGCGGGTCATCGGCGGCACATTGATGGCTTGTCATTGGCATAAGCTTGCGGCACAGCACGCGTCTATGCAAGCCAAAAGCAGTACAGTTGTGTTCAGGAACCGAAAGGCGGGCCTGTGGAAGCGATCTTTTTGGGGGGCTCGTTGGCCAAAAAAGCCGGTGGTACTTTAGCTGGCGTGGCCATGACACCATTTGAAGGCTCAGGGCCAGCACGCCTTGGTTTTCAGACTAGATCCCAAGAACCTTCGCTTTTGTTCTCTTTGGCTCTGTCTCCTTGCTTCTGGAGACACTTTGTGCCTCAACTCGAGGCCCCAAAACGCCATGACCCTGTGTACGGGTCGACCGCAAAAGGTAAACCAGCCTGGTGTTTGAAGCTATAGCGGCTATAGTGTCATGGGCTCTCCACAAACTAAAGCTCAAGCACACCCAGGGACCAATAGGAGCCGAGCAAGTAGACAGATACGCAAGGGTACAGTATAACGCAAGAGGCATAACGGGGTAAAAGGGGTACAGCGTGGGATACAAAAAAAAAACATACGCCAAAATAAGGGAAGTAAATGAACACATATAAACCGAAATTGTCTGGTATGAATAGCAACTGGCACAAAGTCAAGTCAATTGCTCCCTGGCTCAGACAAAAACCCGTCGAACAACAGAAAAGACAGGCGCCTCACAAGGGGGTGACTGCTTTTTTAGTGCCGGTGCGGTGTGGGTTCTTAATCCCAAGCTTGGTTGCCAGGACCCTGGTCCTAATAGCTGGACTAGCCTGTCGGATCAAACTTTGGTCCGGTTTTGCTGGTGTTTGGATCACGAAGAAACGTGACGAGGGAGAGAGTGTAAAAGAGAGACAAAGGATGGCAAGTGATATGAACACAAATGATGCAAAGCCAGCTGACGGCAACAACATGTCTCGGATCACAGAGTTGAACAATGCTGTGCACATGGAGATCAAATCCATGACAGAAACACTAGGAAACGCTGGGAAGGGCAGAAAAGACCTGATAAAACACCAGATGCAGTGACGGTCCCTGCGGACTATACAACTATGTCGTCATAACATGATTCTATCATGTGCGTTGTGTTTTTGGCCCATTCCACCTGGAATAATATCCAGGGGCAGCATATGCAAGCAGCACGACAAAGACTTCTCTGACATGGCTTTGCATTATGCTGTCTACCTGTTGATAACAAATGTTCTGTGGGGAGGATCAAAGACTGGGCTGCGGACTTAGTCGTGGAGTTTCGTGGTCTGCGATGGGCATAAAAGCGACGCGGGAACAAGACGAATCCTGGTCGCACTGCTTTTTTCCGGAACCCGTGGAACCTCGGACTTGACATGGTTCGATAGGAGGGCAGGCGCAAAAGAAGGGGGGAAACAACGAAGGAGGGATGGGATGGGAGAGAAGATGTGATAAGTAGTGGATGGACATTTTTGGAGAGTGACAGGGGAGATGGAGCAAGTTGTGATATGCAATGGCCACCATTCATGGCAATCGTGGCGAGGATCCAAGAGGTTGAATGCAGCGTTTGGGGAAGAAACAGGGGGGAGATATCAAGTTGTAAAATGTATGAAACTAACCTCTACTTCCTCGGCGTGAGGATGACCGGGAGAAACGAGCCATTCCTAAAGGTATAAATACGAGTGCCCAAGGGCTTTTGGCGAGAGTACCGGCAGGCTGATGGGTGGACAGAGTCGCCGTGGAAAGAGGGCGACAGCTGTGGCAGAAATATGGTGGTAGCTCAATGGCAAGACACAAATGCGGTTGGATCCAGATATCCTCGAGTTGTGTGAGGTATATGGCGAGACGGAAAACGAGGCAGGTACAAGAGGTGGCACTTGTGATACCTTCCGCGATTTTCAGCGACTCCAGGGAAGCTGCGGATGGACAAGGCAGCAGCTGGGCGAGTAAAGATGCAAAAATAGAACACGGGTATGCAGGTGCGTCAACTTCTTGCGGCAACTACGAAGAAAAAAAATCCAAAAGAGGGCAGGACGGGAAAAGAAGAAGAAAAAGAGAACACGAAAAGAAGAACCCAGGCGGGCAGGTGTTGATGAAATGGGAAGTAACGATCAGTTGAATCGTTGTCGCTCCTGCTTGTTGTTTTCGGCGGATGACGCTATGTGCAAACACTGTCCGTTTGAGGAAGGTCCAGAAGAGAAATCAAGAGCCGGCGCGTAAGAGCGAGAAGACCGGCTTAAGTGGAAGGTTCGGAATGCCGGGGCTGGAGAGAAAGGAGTGAAGGCAAGACAGAATGGGCGAGAAGAGGGAGACAGACGGCAGACAAATACTTTGGAAGAAGCCGAGGAAAAAGAAAAGAAAAAAAAAGACAGAAAAAGGGCGGCAGAGGGAGGAAGAAGAGACGGGATGCAGATGCACAGGGCTGGTTCTTGTGCTGGCAGTTGGCGTTGGTGCTGACGCAGCAAGACGCAGCTGCTGAGCAGATTCTTTGTGCGCGCACGGCGGATTGGGGACTAACGTGCTTCAGTGGGTTCTTGGCGAGGCGGGTTTTTGCTGGGTGGTGTTTTTGGCGGAACTGCGCGGTGGAAGCAGCAAAAGGCCTTGCCGGCGGTATAAGAAGGAGAAGAGTGGAGGGGAGGGGAGGGAAACAAACAGGGAGGACCGGCAGGGCTACGACGCAGCAGAGATGCACGTGCGCTGGTGTTTCTGGCTGGCTGTCGTATACTTGCACAGAGGGTGTCGTCGTCTCTGTGGCGGACGAATTGTTTACGGACGAATTGTTTATTCTGTTATGCCGCTTTGTTTCGTCCCGAAAGCCAGAAATCGCAGACCAAGGTGAGAGTAAAATGTGCAAAGAGAAACATGAAACTTCTGGGGGAGACAGAAGCAGGTTGGCGCATGGGGCGGGCCCGGGGTAATGTGTGCTTTATGTAGAGGTGCAGGCGGCAATCTGAAAGCCCGTTGTCGAGAGACGGATGCAGATGCTAGGATGGGAGTGTCTGTCCCGAAACGAACCTCTTGGGAAAATAAAGAGGCTGTGGAGAGGGATTGTCCACGTTAGTTCCTGTGCTCCTGTGCTCCTGTTCTTGTGAGCTGAGGTTGGCCGGCCTGGTACACCCGAGCCTGAGCTAGCCAGTGTAATTGTATGTACATGCAAAGCCCAGAATAGAAGTCCTGGTTAGTGAGTATCCTATTTAGTCTAGGCCAAGTCGGAGCGATTAGGGCCCGTTTAGTCGTGTAGCTTAAAGTTGCTTTCGGAAGAATGGATTGGAGACAAAGAAGAGGCCGGCGAGCAGCAAGAATGAAGAATGACGAAGAGGGAGACAAAGGGAAGAAGAAGGAAGAAAGGAAGACTCTAGGCGGCAAAAGAGAGAGACGGGCGGGGAGCAAGAAGAGTAGTATTTAATGCGAGGAGCAGCAAAGGAGGCATGTACCAACAGGACGACAAAAGCTTGGATATCAGTTGAGGGTCGGTTTAGCCTTTAAGAAAAGGGCAGGGCAGAGCAGGGGGAGGGAGGTCTGAAGGCGAATAGAAGAGAGAAAATAAATAGTTGGTCACATAAAAGGAAAAAGAAAAGCAAGCCCTGACCTGACATCCATCTTCAACAGGCTCACCCGCAGTTGGCTATAGCCCTTCTTGGCCGGTGACGACAACGCGGCAAAGACACAATTTAGGCTTGCCTTGGCTCAGAGTCTTTCTCTCGTTTCTGCCACTTGCTCCGTCAGTCTCGCCGTCAGTCTCTCTCTCTCCCTCCTTGCCAAGCCCGCGCACATCGTGTATACGGTCGGGTCGGTCCATCCAGGCCGGTTGGCTACCAATGCGTCTGCCGCTGTTTCTACTGCTGTTTTCTGTGGATAGCTAGCAACCCAGGCCGCCTGAAAAGGCAAGCCTCAAACCAATCAACCCCATGTCATCCTGTCAAGTCTGTCCGCTCACATGTCAAGCAAGTGTCTACATATCAACCGCCCGCAACTTCACTAACACCGGCAGACTAGCCTCCCTTGGCTTCCTGGAAACCTAAGAATAATGAATAACCAACTAATGAAAAGGCTTTTCTTGTCCCCAGTCAGTTGACCTTGCATCCTTTTAGCCCTTTTTGACAGTGCAGTTGGTTAAAAGGGAGAGATGTCCGTATTGGTAAAAGGTCTGGAAATAGAAGAAAAAAAAGAGCGAAAAAAAAAAAAAAAAAAAAGAAGAAGAAAAAAAGCAACCTAATGAACTTGGTCCTCGTCTCTCGATTTTCGATATTCGATGGCCGGGGTTAAAACACCCAGACAGCCGTCAAAAGAACAGCAAAAGCCTAAACTCGAAGCCCAGGGACCAGCAAGCATCCGTTATGAGGCAAGCTGCGTCATCACGGCGACAGAAACCCCGGAGTAGAATAATCCTGTCCCCCAAAAATGCAACAATAAAATACGACCCAAACACACTCCTTCTTGCTCGCCTGGCCACTCTTTTCCTTGGCCCTTTTTTTTTTTTTTGCCGCTATAGGCACTTGTACGTAGTATGTATGTATGTCTACTCTGCTCTGCTTGCGCCGCCTTTGTCTAGCTCTTTGGCCTGTCATCACATCATAGCCATGCCTGACCAGACTTGGCCTGACGTGCAAAGACGAGCCGCTGTGGCTTATGCCGTCTGGCCGGCCATTCGGTACGCTAAAGCCTTTTCTTCCGCCCTATCTCTCCTTTCTAAACACTTTGTCGCTGCTTTCAACTGTCTTGCTAGCTGGGGCTGTAAGAGAAGAGGCCGGTAAACCCTAACAAGGCTTGGCTCTCCGCAAGTGACAGCGCAGGCATGTCTGTTCTTAACCCCGGACCAACCACGGCTGTGCTTGGCACATTTCATAGCGTATAGTTATAGGCCAGGTTACTATTATACATGTGCACCCATACAGTCCCCATTTGCTGTTATTCCCACTCCTTGTTGTTCTATTACTACTCATCAACCCAAGCCACTCACTATGCTTACGCCAAGTAACATCACGGCCAGTCTAGCCCGAGTTCGTATCATTGGTTGTTTGTTTACGAGTCTTTTGTGCCTCTGGTTATGGCCCCAGCGTCCACTGCCCCTCGCCCCCCGTGGCTTCAAATCTACCAACTAACAATAAAGTATATATGTACAGCCATGTTGGACAGACCATGGAGATAGACCTGGACATGGGGGCCGTTCTGCAAGCGCTCTCGGGCTGGTGTGACCGGCATTCCAAAAGCCGTAGGTCGGTTGGTTGTTGTTTGGCTAAGCTTGTTGCTTATGCTTATTGCAAGAATAAGTACACGGACACAAGGACAGCATAGTTACGTGTCTAACCACGCATAGTTGTGATATGCACGCATTCTCTCTCCAGCCTGCCTTTGGTTAGCTGGCTGCTGGCCTTTTTTGTCAAAACATAAGAATTTGCAGTAGTCAAGAGATCTTCAGGGCTGTCTTTACACCATTCAGCTCTCTACCGTCTGCCACAGGGTGGAGTGTTTCCATGTATGCTTGCATGCATAGTTGATACCTATCCACCATAGATGCTCCTCTTGGACCTTGGCCTTGGCCCTGCTAGCTTTTTTTTATCTACCTATCCTCACCGCAATCTTCCCCCTCTTATCTACTCCTACAACCCTAGCAGGTGATCAGTGACCACACCAGCTGTATATGTTGCAAAACTAAATTCATGCGAGGTTGGGACTTTAGAATATCAGGAGTACGAGTGAGCAGGAGCAGGAGCAGGCTTTAGTGATCGGCTGGTCGTTGGTGAGCGGGGGAGGGGATGGACAGCACGCATCTTAGTTTCAGTATAAACAGGCAGTCCCATGTTGGCCATCCCTTCTTAGCCTCGACAGACAACCCATGCAAGGACGCCAGCAGGGAGGCTAGAGCTGCAAGTACAAGCATAAAACAATGTTCATGGGCTGGCGTCAGGAACGGCTCCGTCTTTATGGCCTTTTTCTGGTCACGGCCCATCTCGACTTGCTGTCTCTGCCATCTGTCTCAATACCCGCCGACATTTCCTGCTTTCGTATGGACTTGTATGTACATGCAAATGAATAATCTTGGTCCTCTTCCTATACCGCTAGTCGCTTTGAAATACGGCTTGCTGCCTCAAAGGTGTTCTGTTAGTGTAGACACATGTACATAGTTAGTTCCTTGTACATACAAGCAAGCAACTAGTTACACATGCTTTCCACCAAGTAGCCCTCTATCGGGCCTATGCGTCGTCGTCCATTAGTCCACGGGCACCCGTCAAACACTGCAGAAAGCAAGGGGAAACCAGACACACTATAGTTATAGGTTCGTATTTGAGATTGCTTATTGGGGCATATTCATGTTGCCCGTGACTTTTAAGGACCGACTCGGGTTAGGGTTCACACAAACATATGGGACAACCGAGATAACAAGCTGTGATTGACTATGACATCAACATACGAGCACAGGCCAGAACCTGTCAACATGTCAAGCCAGAATAGAAGAGTCTCAAAGGGAGTCACTCAGCGCGGTACACCTTTATAATCAGAAAGGGACAATCAAATACCAAAAAGCGTCCAGCAAGCGGCCAGAGCCCTAAGTGCCAAGTTATCTCGAGGTTAGGCTAGGCCTGTCGCCTGTCGCCTGTCGCCTGTCGCCTCTAGGTCACGTGCACCGTCATCCCATCATCACAAGAAAAAAATGGCGCTATCATTGGAGGCTCATTGGCGGCAATTCCGTCCTATCAACACTACCGGAACGCCTTGGTAAGAGAAAAGAAGAAGAAAAAAAATTAAAAGCCCGGCATAGGCTCAGCAGGACTGTTTATTTATACGGCACTCATCTATTCAGATAAGCGCAGCAGAGCGACACCCTTAGAGGCTTTTGACCGCATTACCGTCTGCCACATCATTAGTTGCCATCATCTAACCGCTTGCGTGGGCTGCGCCAACAAAGGCACCCGAGTCTGAAGAAGCGCGGTTTTGTCTCACCCCCAAGACGCCGACCGGTTATCCTTTCTCTTTCTTCTCATACCACTGGCGCATCGGCCCACCGTCTGGCCGTGCCGTCAAGACATCATCGCGGAAATGAACAGCCTGTCTCGTATCCCATGCAGAGTGTGTCGTGAACCTAGGCCCCTGCTTCTCCGGACCCTGTCCCGTCGGATCCTGGCCCACCACCGGCCTCTTTCGTCGTCGTCTCCTGCGCATGGCACATCGTCGGCGCGACCACCGTCGCAAGATTCATTACCGTCTGGCTCCGACTCCGCAGCCGCTCTGCCCGACCCATCGGCATTCTGCGACGTCGCAAGCCACACTTCCACCGACGGCCTTCCAAAACTTCCATTCCGATTCGAGACTGGCATCGGCTTGTTTGCCAAGCGAAAGCCGCGCCCGTTTCCCCCGCCGTTTTTGTCGCCGCCGTCGGGTAGTTTTTCCGATCCGTTGAGCACCCACATAAGGCCAAAGGTCAATGGCCAGTTCATTCGCGGCTACACCAACGGCGACGACGCCGTGTATGCAAGCGATTACTTTATTTGCGCCAACGATGGGGTCGGTGTCTGGTCTAAACGCCCCCGCGGCCATGCAGGGTGAGTCTACCTGTCGGTACCCGAGTCAACAGTCTATCCCGGTCGCCATCGCATCTGAACGCGCGCTAACCGCCCCAGTCTCTGGTCTCGCCTGATTTTGCACTATTGGGTGTCTGCTATAGAGCAGGACTCGTTGCGACACGCCGAGTCTACATCTACTACCTCCAGCCCCGAAGCCGCCTATCAGCCTGACGGCATCCAATACCTGCAAGAGGCCTACGAGCGCACACTGTCCGCCACCACCGGGCCGAACGAATGCAACGGCACCACTACTGCCAGCGGCGCCCAGCTGCACTTCCGCCTCAACAACGACACTCGTGCCCCACATCCCGTTGTGTACGTAACCAACCTAGGCGACTGCGAGGTGCTGATTGTGCGGCCGAGCACACACGAGGTGCTCTTCAAGTCCGTCGAGGAGTGGCACTGGTTCGGCTGCCCGCGCCAGCTCGGGACCAACAGCCCCGACACGCCCGAGCAGAACGCCAAAGCAAACACTGTCGACGTGCAAGTCGGCGATGTTGTGCTCGCCATGTCAGACGGCGTCATTGATAATCTCTGGGAGCACGAGATTGTCGATATTGTCACGCACAGCCTCGACCGCTGGGACGCCAATGAGGCAGGCGAGCAGCAGGCCTGCGCGCCCATGGTCTATGTGGCCGAGGCTCTGTTAGACGCTGCCAAGGCCGTAGCGACGGATCCATTCGCTGAGAGCCCGTTCATGGAGAGGGCCATCGAGATGGGCTTAGCAAGCGAGGGTGGTAAGTATTTTGAGAGCTACCGAGAACTACGAAGACATATGGACTGACATGAGATCTAGGAAAACTGGATGACATCAGCGTTGTTGCAGCTCGCTGTATTGAAAACACTTGAGCTAAACCAGACTCCACACCATACCCTGACAGCCAATATGCCTGGTCTTTTCTCATGGTGCTTCTCAACAGCATTAGTTACCGCTGAAGCTCGGTCCAGGTTTTCGACACCTCTTCTCATGTAGCCCCTTTGCCTTTTCTGTTTCCATTCCGCCTGGGTTAACAGCACTATAGACCGGTACTTTTTGACATGGCGTCAGTTTTGTTATTTGCTATTTATCATATGTTATATAGACATCATTGTATTTGACTGCCACTTAATTACATGATTTTGACATGCACCAATATACAAGGACTTTTTCACAAAAATGATGTAAAGATTCGAGGGTTATGAATCGGGGTTAGCTTTGATGTGGAGACAACCAACCCGTTAAGGCGGTGAGCTAAACTTTTTTTCTGCCGTACCAAAAAAGTCGACAGCCTCGATAACGCATGTTCTTTTCTCAAGGGTAACAAGGCGCACCATACCCAAGAATTGCTCCAAACGACGGCCATTGTTGGCACTATTATACTCAACGCAAGCCCCTTTGATCTACAGAATATTATACCTGCGACCGGGACCGGAACTAGGCCCCCGAGGATAGTCGAAACAGCGTTCTTTATTGGCGATTCTCGAGTAACTAGAGCAACCGCGTTTTGCGCCGACCCGGATCATATACACACATAACTCAGTCGCATCACCTGCCCGCCGTACCGAACTGCAGCCATGAGAGGAAAGCGCTCGAAGCAGTACCGCAAGCTAGTTGCGCAGTACCAGATGGCCTTTGGCTTCCGCGAGCCTTACCAGGTTTTGGGTGAGTTTGACTGGCAAAAGCGTCAGGACCCGGTGGCCAGGCCGGCAGACAATGCGGAAAACTAACAGTGCCCTAGTTGATGCTGAGATAATCAAGGACTGCCATCGGCAGAAGATGGACCTCGTTGGAGGTCTGCAGCGTACCCTACATGCCAAGGAAATTAAGCCCAGTACGTCGTATACTACATATCTTTCCCTCTCTCTTTCGCTGTTAGCCAACCCCACCACTGACGTATTCTCTCTTGATCGACTCTAGTGATCACACAATGCTGCATGCGCCACCTGTACGCAGCGAAAAACGAGCCGGGAATGGCAGCCGTGATTTCGTACGCGCAAAACGACTTTCTCCGCGCCTTCTGCGGCCACCACCCGGACAAGCACCCCGAACCGCTCAGCTCGGCCGACTGTATGGGGTCAATGGTGGACGGCAAGGACACGGGGCGCAACGCCAAGCACTACGTGGTCGCGACACAGGACCAGGACGTGCGCCGGCTGATGCGCAGCATCAAGGGCGTGCCGCTCATCTTTGAGCGCCGCGGCGTCATCATCATGGAGCCCATGGCGGATGTCAGCGTGCAGGAGAAGCTGCGTGAGGAGCGCATCAAGTTCCGCGCGGGTCTGCGCAAGGCTCAGTCTGCTGCTGCTGGTGGTGCGGGCGAGAAGCGCAAGCGCGACGACGACGGCGAAGAAGACGAGCGCGATGATAGCGATGACAACGATAACGACGACGACGACGACGAGGTGATTCCCGACAGCAAAAAGTCCGCGGCCGAGAAAAAGGCCGATGAGAAGAAGAAAAAGTACAAAAAGACATACGGCCGCAAACAGCCGAACCCGCTGTCCGTCAAGAAAGCCAAGAAGCCCGTGGCGACTGTCGGCTCCAAGGCAAAGGCAAAGGCAGTCGCTGCGGCCGGCGCCAAGGCCAAGGCCAAGACTGCTGATGCGTCTGATAGACCAAAGAAGACCAAGGACGCAGGCGACGCCGAGAAGAAGAAGCGCAAGCGGCGGAAGACGGCGGCGGCTGCAGGTGCCACTGCTTCTTCTTCTTCAGGGGACGCTTCGGCGGCAGTAGCTGCACCTGCGACAGTAGCAGCGTAAACCTGAATGTGAGAAAAGTTTGGGGAGGGGGAAGTATGAGGATTTACCCAGCGGGCTCGGAAGGGTTGTGTATCTTGTTGCATTTTCCGGAGTTTCTTTTTTTTTCAATGTTCTTGGGACTGGTCGTTATTGTCTCGTTTGCCTTCCAACCCTTTCCGATGTAGTGCAGAAAATACAAAAGAGAAAAACAGGGCACGGGAACGAGGTGCTGTTGTGCACGAGTTGACGTGGAGATTGGATATTGAAATGTGGCAAAGCAGTAGGGTTATTTAATACTGGGTTAACTATCCATATTACAGAACTTCTATTCCTCTCATGTTAGAGTTGGCTATTTACATACTTCCTACTATTCTACAATCTCCAAGTTTCTATTCTATACGGTCCTCATATAAAAACCTCGCAACTAAATACAGTCAGACATGTTCTTCACGCCCGCCCTGCGCCAATGCCGCATCACGCTGTTCACACGCACAAACTGCGGCTTGTGCGATTCCGCGCGCAATGTGCTAGCCCAGGTCCAAACGACGCGGGCCTTTGAGCTGCAGCAGGTCAATCTGTCGGCAGCGGGGACGCAGGCGTGGAAGGACCTCTACGACTTTGACGTGCCAGTGGTGAGTTGCAGCTTATTGCAGAAGAGGACAGGGAGGCACCTCTTGATGGGTGGGTGGCGCGGACACGGAGCCAGCGCCATTCCGTGGTGTTCACAACTCGTATACACCGACGCGCTAGTCGTTGCGACGCCTTGCTGACTCGTTGGTTGCCGTGCTCGTATGGGTGCTTGTAGATTCATATCGCCAAGGCTGGTGCGTCCAATGAGACGCCCCAGGGCGCAGCGAAGGCGGTGAAGCTGATGCACCGCATGACGGCGGCGGAGGTTGAGGCCAAGATGGATGTCGTCGAGGCGCAGAAGTAGCACGGACTGGGGGACGGGGATACGGCAGAACTGATGTAAAGGCCCGTAGTAGTGAGTGCATTATGAGGGATTGTACAGCATACAGATAAGATAGAAGCAGTGCCATGACAGAGAAGAAAAGGCAAAAACGGCCGTTGGAAATATTGATGTTTTATATACAGACTCTGACAGATCAAAGTGCTGGCAAGGCTTACACGCTAACTAAATATCATCTAGGACGGGTTAACTTGCGAAAAAGAAAAGACTGATGAACATGTGTACAAGGGTTGAGCTTCTCAGTAAAGGAAGAAAGAGTTACCTCAATCTAACAAGTTATAGTTTAACAACTCTTACGTTATACAAAGAAAAGAGAGCTCAGAAAAACAAAAGAAAACAGCTGAGTTTGTCTAGGAAGAAGATATATCAATAAGAAAAAAAATCATGCAAAACAATATATATAACAAGAAGATGGATGTGTCTTCTTCGGCAAAGATAGCAGTGAACCCGGAAAAGCAAGGCAAAAGGTATCGTGAAAAACTTTCCCAACGAAGGGGGGAAGAAAGAGAGAAAGTAGAAAAAGAAAAAAAAGATGATGATCCATGAAAAAATAAGTCTAGCCTGGGCTCGCTACCGTTCATACGCTGGGAGCTGGTCATGATTGCTCGTCGCCCTGCCATGTCGTTGTGAATATATCCCGGCTGAAGATTCACCGGGCATACCAAGCTCAAATGCACCTTCATCATCCAAGAGGGGCGCTGAAGGCTCAACGGGCGCTGAATCTGGCAGATGTGGCGGTGCCGGAGCACTGCTGCTGCCCTCGCCGGTATCATAGTCTTCCGGAAACTCGGGTGGGCGACTGGCTTCGTTAAGCAGACGCTGTCGCTCAAGTTCTTGCTTATCGTCGAGTGCAGGAGGGAATGAAGCGGTTTGTGAAGAGGTATGGGGATTAGAGGGTGGAATACGGGTGTGGTGTGGTAATGGCTGTGGGACTGGTGGTTGGAGAGTTTGTGGAAGTGGTGGTATATATGGTGACTGAAGGGATGGCGGATTGTAAGGAGGTTGTGGTGAGGGGTCATAGGGCGCATCGACGTCATCAAGTGTGGGAGCAGATGGCTCAACATGAGAGGGGCCAGTAACTCCAGGGGGTGCATTGGCACTGGTGTGAGGTCCATAAACACCGTCACCGGGAGGAGCTGAAGGCGACATGGTTGTGGATGGGCCGGCATGGTCGTCTGTAGGGGCATGACTAGGCAACAGGATCTGCTCGCGTCGCCTTATGCGCTCCTTTTCTGTCAGTGTAGAATCATCGACAATATGTGGGTTTGGAACATAGTGAGGAGCCATTCCATTGATGGGTGGCATAGTTAATGGCGGAGGAGGCGGAGGTAGGTGATGGTGGCTAGAAGGGTAGTTGGATGGTGATGACATTTCTGTTGCGCGTGGTTGTGACATGGGGCGTTTTGAGTCGTACTGCCAGCCAGCAACGATGTCGTCTTGAGGGTTGAGAGATGGCGTATTTTGTGACAAGGCGTGTGTATGTACATTGGCTTGCATATGGGCTTCAGCCTCGGCTTGGGCATTGCCTTGGGCGGCGCGGACTCTTTTTGCGTCACGTGCGCTGTCGGTCGTTCCAATTACAACCTCAAACCAATCCGCAATGACACCCTTCTCACGCTTCAGCTCCGATGTATCGACTGGAGCCGTCATGAGGTTGCCTTGCGCTGCTTGCAGGTTGGTATCGGTGCTTGGGGGAGCACGTGGCATGGCAAGAAGCGCCGATGATGTCGCGCCACTCTGGAACTGATTTGAGAGACGACCTCCTAGGTCTAGTACCACCTCGACAAAGTACTTGAAGCTAACCATTTCACCGGGCACGTTTGAAATGGTAGGAAAAGCGTCTTCAGGAACGCGTACAGCAACAGGAACAGAATATTCGAGAGTTGCAGGGTTGATGATTAAGGGAAGTACGTTCTGGCGCAGATCTTTGCGAAACACACTAAGCGAGGTGGTCGAAGATAAAGACAGACCGGCAAGTCCAGCCCTTGACTTGGGATATGCCTCATCATGGGTGAGTTTCTTGAGTTCCTCCTTGGTCAGTCGCGGGTCAAACAGGGCTTCTGGGGGAGACATGTCAATGCGCGTATGTCGAAATAGAGTGACAATGATTCCATGCATGCTCTTCATGCGACGGATATGCTGAACAGATATTTTGATGGTGATGGTATCGCCAGGCAAAAAGCCTCCCTTGATGAGCTCCAGGTCGGCCCTGATGGTATTCTTATCGACGTTGTTATTTTTGATGGAGATGTGTGAGTTGGTGGGGGTCCCGGATCCCGCATTGGAAGCACTTGATGCATCCCCTAGTCGATAGCTCATTGCAGTGCCAGTACCAGTTCCTGTTCCGGTGCTTGTTGTCCCGGTTTCGGCGCTAGCTTCACTCCGTACATCGGCCTGCTCAGAGCTTCGAGCCACTGGAAGGCCATCAGCTGTGGCCAACTGCTGAACGGACTCGGCATCTTCGGTATCTACGAGAGCGGATTCCCATGGGTTGGCGGCGTTTATTGGGGTGGTCTTGTCGAAGCTGATGGTTTTTTCTATGTTGGGGGTTTTATCGATGGCGGTGCCGATGCGACGGCGGGGCTTTCGGCGAGACTTGGAGATTGGCTCCAATACTACCGACTTCATTTTGGGAGGGTTGAGTACGCCAATATCAAGCTTTTCAGCGAGAATGACGGGGCGGTTACACTGGACTGTTGGGCCAATAGTTGTTGGACGTGTTAGAGTAGCGACAATATCATAGCAAATAGTACCGCGCTCAAACTACAAGGAGAAAGGAGAGTTGTCGAAGTTAGTCAAGGGCTACAAATTACCAATATAAACAGTGGGCAGAGGGGGGAAGGGGTTGCGCACATCGATACTGCTAGGCAGGGTCCGATTCGGAAACAGGAGACGGAATCCAAAGCGGTAACGGCCACGGTCGAGCTTGCCCTCACCGCTGAGGACCTGTTCATCCTGGAAAAGCGAAGCATAGCCATTCCCATGGTTCCGGGGCAAGTCGAGTTGGCCAAGCGGTGGGGTGACTGTTTCGCGAACGGCGGTTGTGGTTTTGAAGACGCGGACGTAGCCATGGAGAGCGACAGTCAGATGGGTGATCCGAATAGGCTTCTCGGTGACCAAAACAACCCAGCCTTCGATGACATCGCCAGATGTGTGGACCTTGTATGGCTCCTTGGGCATGATATGAAAGTCTGTGAGGGTTCGAGTCATGGACTTGAAAGGCAGGCGGAAGCGCGAAAAGAGCTTGCGACTGGAGCCTCCCCCGTTGCCGCCGGAGCCTCCGCTCTTTGTGGGGTTAGCGGAGGCGCTGGAACTGGGGTTGTTCGCATTGCTGTGGCCGTTGGTTGTTGTTGTGGTGGTAGGCTGGTTGGCCGAGTCTCGAAGAGGCTGCTGCTGCTGTTGAACGCGGCTCATACCTCCACTATAAAGCGTCGACCACGGGCTCAGGCCAGGCGCAAAAGGCGCTGCCCCAGGCAAGGTCGGAAGACTAGAGCTAGCACAGGCCAGGGCGGGAGGCGAAAGGGGAAGGGGGAAGGGCGTTAGCGGAAGCGGAGCTAGAGCCAGAACGGGGGTTGTGTAGGCGTGGAGGGCGTGGAGGACGGAGACGGCGCGGTCGGAGACTTCGTGGTCGCGGCAGTTTGGGATGGGTTGGAATCGGTGGCCGGCAGAGTTTTCGCAGCAATGGCCAAGATGCAGACGCGATAATAGTTTTGGGGACGCCGGACGAAGAGGAAGAACGGCTATGGTGGGGGCGGGCGCGATAGGAGAACAAGAATGGATGATCAAACACCTGATTGACTGGAATCGGGCGGGTAAACACGTGTATGGCTGCGTATTTGTGGACGTGGGCGTTTGGATATGTAGACTCAGCAAAAGGCTGTCGTTGGAGCGGAAGCACGGTCGGTCGGAAGCAAAACCGAGGGGGGGGGGGTTCGAGGGCGGTTTTGGGCTATGTATTACGGCAAGAAATGAGGAAGCAAAAGGAGTCGAGCATGTACAGACAGCGGACAGAGGCGGGGGTCAGAGGAGGGAATGGCGGAGATGGCGTGAAAAAAAAAAACAAGAAGAAGAGAATTAAAAACAGTTATTGGACATAGTTAGAGAACAAGAGCCGGGCTGGTGATGGCGCGCATCATGGCGATGATGCATATGAGGACGAAGATTGTGGCCGTGAGAAAAAAAAACAGGCGCGGCAAGACAGGCAAATACAGAAAACGGGGAGAAAAGGAAGGACGAAAAAGTGGCCAAGAGTTGATGAGTGCCGACGAAGGATTAAACGGGCTTTGTGGTGGTTTGGGCGCCTGTGGAGGCAGATGGGAGAGGGAGAGGGAGGGGAGATGGGATTGTCGCTTAGCTATGGTTGAACGATGAGAAGAAGGGGGGGCCTGAAGAGATGCTTTTTTTTGTACGGGGACAGGAGCAAACGAGCGAGTACTGGATAGTTGAATATGAGTAATGAGTGCCTACGTACATATGTACATACATACATACAATATGTAGTTATGTGCCTTCCTTCTACAGCTGAAGAGATCATAGCGCGCGTCTTCCAGACAGGGCAGGCATGGATATATGAATACTTGATACTTGAGGGCATAGAAGACACAGACACAGACAGGCAAGTAATTTGCTTTTCTACCTCCAGCTAGGTGCCTACAACTATGTTTGTGTCTTTGTACCTATCAACTACTACAACTTTCTACTTAGCTGTCTTTGTCTACACTCATTATGCTTTGTTATATCGCCCACCCGTTGCCCTCTGCCTCCCATTACTCACACTGCATCAACTCAATTTCTAACCCACATCACGTCTCTTGTCGGAACGGCGGGGAGCAGCGAATAGCCGAGACTGACGCTCTGAGTGGAAGCGGTGCGGTGCACAGCCTGCGCCAAAATCCTGCCAGCCACTGGCCACTGGCAAGTCTGTGGTGCTAGAACTAACCGACCAGTTAGTTGACGTCGGTTCCTGGCCGCCCACATCCCACACACAGCATTGAACACACAGGCATATCTGCCCAAGCATACCAACTCACCAGTCAACTATCACGAACTACACATCTCCGATTCACTGCCGCCCCTCTCCCCGCCAACCTTGAGTCTTGGCTGTTCTCTACAGAATGCCAAGTCATCCATGTGCCAAGCCAAGAAAAGCCCCGTCCGTCCCATCCCTCAGATCAAGGCTTGTTTTTTTCTGTCTCCTCGCTAGCATACATGGGGCACGCTGCAACAACAAGGAGGCCCTCCCTCAAGCTTTTCTGATGCTTGGGTGTTTGTATATAGCTTTTGCTCATAAATCGCCTCCCCCACCCAAGCCCACCACCTTATCTTGACCGCACATCTCCCTTTTTCCCTCCAAGACACCCTCCCACAATCTGGACGTCTTCTTTGAGACATTGCCGCCGCAGCCAGAGTGCCCAGAAAACGGTCCGAGTGCCCCAGCACGCAAAGCAAGACTACTTGAATTGAAATCCGACTCAAGCACCGAAGCATGTGCAATCCTTGGTCTTTGAATCCTAGTTGATACTTTATCAGTCGCCTGACGCGTATGTACGGATTGGTATCACAATATCGCTTGAACGACACTGCCTTGACTTGACTGTATTTATCTTGAACGACACTGCAACTAACCCAACTGTATACTAACCATTAACTAGTTACTACCTTGGACTTCCTACACGTATCTCCCACCTCACCCAAAACCTTCTGATGGAAACCTCATCAACATCATCTTCCGACCCGACTACCTTGTCTCCTCTCGCCTCACAATGCCCACCCTCACGTGTCGTTGCTAGGAGCAGGTGGTGGCTGGATAGCCCCAGGACGCTCGGGCTGGTGTTTTCCCTCAAGCAAATTAATATTGCGGCGTAACACGCCTGCAACATGTTGCTTTTATGCTCTTCAGAAGCTTGTCCGCAAGTCTCTGACTCCAGGGCCTCGTTCTTTTGGCTGGTTGCGAGCCTTGCATCCGCGTTGGACAGCTGTGCTCCCATCAGTCATGGTGTTTGTCAAAGTCACCATCTCCGGTTCTGGCCGCCAGGATGTGGCCTGGCTCAATCCTGGTGAGGCCGTTGTAGCGGGAGACACGGAAGGGGGGGTTCGGCGGGGACACCAGTTCCCAGTGGGCGGTATCCTTTTTGCTTCTGCCACCATTCCCCGTATTCGAGACTTAGACGGTCTCGCCTCCATCTCCGTGCTCCGGCCAGGCTGACGCGGGGTTCCGTTGTCGTCTGTTGGCACCCCAGTTTTGCTTGCGCGTCTGCCAGTTCGTTGCCTTCCAAGCCCATGTGGCCTGGGACCCACAGCACATGGACTCTCCTCCCAGGACTCTCGCTCGCCCAGCGGCGAAGGGTTGTCTTTGTCTCATCAATAACGTCCTGAGATGTGCTGTTTCTGGTGGATGGGTTGCGGAGGCGGTTCACTATTCCTTGGTTGTCCAGACAAAGCCAGATTTCCTCGGTACCTTCGCGCGCCGTGGCCCGCCTCGCTGCTTCGAGAGCACCAATCGCCTCAGCGTCGGCCACTTCCATCCATTTTCCCAGAGCTACGTGCCCTTCCTCTAGCGTAGCCCCATCTTCCGTAATCACCCAACCCGCGCCCGCGTTTCCATTTTCGTGCTTCGATCCGTCGGAGTAGGCCATGATCGTTCCCGGAGTGGCCATCTCAACTTCCGCTCTGTGTGCCTCTGCTTCCTTTTCCTTGTCTAGCCACGTTCGAGACGGCATGTCTGACCCAGCTGCGTTTGGCCTGAGCCTGGTGTGCTTCTCTATTTCGGCAGGTAGCAGTTTTCGTAGCCTCACCACCACTGGATTATACTGCGGCCCTCGAAGTAGATGCTTGTCGTCGAGTCTGTGCCACCGTATCGCCTCTCGTCTCTTTTCATCTTCCAAGAGGAGCTCGAAAGGTGGGAAGCTTGCCGCATGGTGTATGCATTCTCTTGGCGTGGTGCGATACATAGGGAGAGCTGCCCGTAAGCATTTTCTAAGGGCAACATTTATCTTGTCTGAGGCTGTTTTTGTCGTTTCCGTCCCAGTCCAAGAGCTGGCCGCAAAGAGTGCCTTGCTTAGAGCGCACGCGCGTACCGCATGGAGCATGCTTTTCGTATCTGCTCCCTTATAGCAACCGGTCAGATACCTCAGGCCGTTCGCCACTCGGTTGATGCCCGCGGTCACGTGCGCGATGTGCTTGTCGAAGAGAAGTTTGGCGTGCAGATGCAGCCCCAGCCATCGCATCGAGGCATTAGCCGGGGTGGGTTCAATCGTGCCTAGACCCTCCACTGTGACGGACGGATTTTCTGCGACCTTTCTTCTGCCCTTGACGTGCAGCAGTGTTGACTTTCCGGGGTCGATCTCCAGTCCATTGTTGGCCGTCCACCTCAACACTTCCCTCATGAGAATTTGGATGACTTCGCAGTTCTTGCTAAAAGCAGGACCACTAACCACCAGAGACCCATCGTCTGCGTATCCGAGAAGTGCGGGGTTTCTCTTGTACAATGGGGCCATGAAGAGCATGTACAGCACTGGCGAGACCGGCGAGCCTTGCGGGAGGGAACCTCCTACAAGGGTTGTGGTGACGCCTCCTTCGGTGCGCATGCTTGCAGCCCTATCTTCCATGAAGCTTCTGACCCATCGGCATAGCTTCGTTGGCCAGCGGTTCTCAATCAGGTGGTGCTCCATTCTCGCTGGGTCAACTGCATCAAAAGCTCCCTTGATGTCGAATGTGAAAATTGAGGTGACCTTTTTCCAATCCTGGGCGTCCTCGATTCTTCCACGGAGCTCAATGAGCATGTCGGTAACGGCCCTTTTTGGCACGGCGCAGATGTAGTTTCTCGGGATGGTTTCTCTCTCTATCGACTCTTCCGCGAGCCGCCTAGCCACTGCTCTCTCGAGGCCTTTGCCCAGAGTGGGGAGAAGTGAGATTAGGCGATACGAGCGTGGTACTTGGCGTGGGCGTCCTGGCTTCGGTATTGCCACGAGGTCGGCTTTCTTGAATGTGCTCGGGTGGTGTCCGCTGTCTAGGCATAGGTTATATAGTCCCGTTATCAGATTACCTAGAGGTTTCCACGCCCTTTTCCATACCTCGTTGGGGATGCGGTCCGCTCCCGGCGCAGTGTTCGCAGGTTTCCAGATGGCAGCCTTCACCTCGTCCGAAGACAGAGGGGGCCACTCAATTGCGTCGGGGTTGGGCTCCTGAAACCGCCATTCTGAGCCTGTGTGTGGCTTAGTATGGGTTTCGAGAAGGAGAGCCACGGATTCTGCTGTGCATGTCGTCTTCGTACCGTCTGGTCTCTGCAACAGTGGAATACGTCTGTCGGTCTTGTCGTTGGCCCATTTGATCGCGCGGAATACATCTCTCGTTTCGTTGAATCCGTTGATGATCTTACTCATGAGGGCCCTCTTGGCCTGGACGACCGCCCATTGCATTGCCTTTTGCTCCTTGACGTATGCCGCTCGCAATGTGAGGTCTCCCAGTCTTTCTCGAGTTTTGTCGCGTGCCTCCCTCATCCTGGCGTTGCACCGTTTGCAATTTTCGTTCCACCATGGTTTGAGGTCGGTGTTGGGTGGTGTTTTCGGTGTCGACACATCCAGTGCCCTTCCCACTGCTGCGACTAGTCTCCCGGCAAGGTCGTCCGCTCTGTCTGCTCCGCTTCCGCTACCGGTGAGCAGCCACTCCAGGCCGCTGTTCTCTCTTGCGCACTCCGCCACGAAACGTTCTATATCCATCTTCCCTAGTCTCCACCTTGCCTCTGGTCGTTTTCGAGACGCTCTCGCTTCTATCTCTAGCTCGAGTATCTCGTGGTCGCTTGTGCTTCCGGGAACAACTTTCATGCGGGTCTCCTATTTCACTACCGCCGCGTGCGGCACCACGACCAGATCTATCACCCTCCCGGCTCTGTGCGTTGGTTCGTCTCTCTGGTTCAGCACAGTCAGCCCTTGGCCAGTCAGCCAATTTTCCAGGGTCATCCCGTCGTTGTTTTCTTTGTCGTTGGCGTCTCATGTACCGTAGTAAGCGTTGAAGTCTCCCAATGCAACCCATGCATGTTCTTTTTCTGTACACATCAGTTCTTGCAATCCCTCACCGGCTCGCAAGCACCTCTCCGGCGCATTGTACACTCCCAAAAGCCGAAGCACGCCCTTTGTCGTCTTGATGCGGATTGGACACAGGTCCGGGTGGGCCTGATTTGTTTCAAGTGTCTCGATGTCTTTCCGCACGTAGGCGATGCTCCGTGGTCGATCCAACCATCCTTCTCTCGGGCTATGCAGAGTGAATTCTGGGTGGAACTTCGTTTTGTCCTTACGCGGTCCAATCCAGGGCTCCTGCACAAACACGACGTCTACCCGTTGCCTGACGGCTTCGCGTAGAGTCAGTTCATGGTTAGGTCCCCCTCTTCCCACGTTGACGCTCCATACTGTTATGTGTCCTAACATTCATCTCGCTGGGAGCGTTCTCGGATGACCTCGGGCCGCGGAGTCGGCTGCTCCGCCGGGGAAAGTCTCTTTCTCTTGCGAGCCTGGTTGTCGTCCTGGGGGTTGGCTGGCGTGTTTTCCGTTGGCTTTGGGGTCGTGCGATTCGGGCGAGTGCCTCGCTTGCAAGCGGGGTCCCCTGCCGAATGGTCCGGAGCCTTGCACACGATGCTTTTTGTTGTTGTTGTTGTTGTTGTTTATTTTTACGCCGTGTGCCAGGGTTCACTGGTCGAATGGGCGTCACAGGCGGCTAGTCCACCTGTGAAAAGAGTATAACTATGAAAAGAGCAGGTCTGCACCTGAACGAAGAGAACAAACAGCTGGAACACGGAGGCTCGCAGCCTCCAGAGCGACCCTAACGTCACCCCAAAGGTCCCAGTAAAACAAATAACGAAATACAAAGAACTAGACAAAGGAAAAAAAGTAGAAAATGGCTCGGTCTTTCTGCCGGCCTATGCTTGGTTGATGAGGCGTTGCCGCCCGGGGCCCCTCTGTGCCAGTTTGTCGACTCTCTCGGCCAACGTCTTTGCCCCTCGTGCTGTCTTCAATAGACGCTCTACCCATGACCTGCTGTATCTTTTCTGTAGGCCTTTGCATGTCCAAACATGTGGGCCGTCTTTCTCGGCCCCGCATCTCTCGCACCCCAACGGTGTGTCGTGCTCGAAGCGGACGTGGTACTTGTCTAAGTCTCCGTGCCCCGACCTAGCTGCGAGGACTCTGCCGACGCTGACTCGGTTGTGCTTTCCGGCCGTAGCCTTCCATGCCACCGGTGCTTCCAGATTTCGCCCGGTGCTTTTCCACCATCGATCTGTCGCTGCTTGGAACTCCCGCTTGCGCCATCGTTTCAGTGCAGCCAAAGTCCACAATGGGTTGGGCTGGGCTGTTTCCTCTGTAGTGGCCTCTTTCACCAGCTAGTCCGCTCGCTCGTTTCCCGGGATGCTTCTGTGGCCCGGAACCCACCTAACTTCCCAGCTTCGGCCTGGGTGTCCGTCTTTCCACTTGCGCATAAGGTCCCTTGTTTCGTCTATAGCTTCCTGCGAGGTGCCCCAAACTGGGAGCCTGGCGTTCAGCCTATCCACCACGCTGCGGTTATCTAGGCAGATGACGATTTTGATGTTCGCTGTGTTTGCAGTGGCGTTGACTGCTTCGGCTGCAGCGTGTCTCGCCGCGATCGCCTCCGTATCCGCAACCTCTGCCCCGACCCCCAGATGCAGTTTGCCTGTGGCCAATTCTTGCCCTTGCTTAATCAAAGCCCATCCTGGGCCAGCGTAACCTTTGGAGTCCTTGGACCCATCTGAGTACGCCCACAGGATTGGTGAGCTTTCGTCTGTGATCTCCTGGGTGTGTCTTTCTGCTTCCTCCAGCTTCGAGCCGTAGGCCGTCCTTCTTTCCTCAGGGGCGGGAGCACCGCCATATCTGGCCCAGCAGTTGAGCTTCGTGTATCTATTCGGTAGTGTGCCCAGTATCCAATCCGTCCATCCGTCGAAAGCGTCAGGGATATGCACTCCGTGCTTGCACTTGGCTCTCCTGATAGCCTCAGCTCTGATAGTGTCGTCAAGGATCACCGTGATCGGCGGGGCCCCGACGGCGTGGTGTACCAGGTCCACTGGCGTTGTCCTGTAGGCGGGCGCGGCTGCTCGGTATGCGGCCCTGGCTACCACGTCCATTTTCCCGCTGATGGTCTTCATGCGCTTGTCTCTTGCACACGATGCATGCGCCGTGTCCGCGCCCAAGTTCGCGTTTCGTACATAGTTCCGGATATCGGAAACCACGTTTATCGAGGATCGATGGTGTAGTTGGTTATCACGTTTGTCTAACATTCATCACGAAATGGATGGACACAAAAGGTCGGCGGTTCAAGTCCGCCTCGATTCAGCTTTTTGGTGCGCCGTTCAACTCCAAATTATCGTGATGATGATGAAAGTCTTTATTTACCTGTCTACTCGCGAGGGATTCTCGACATACGACAGGGGACTATTTCTAGTACCAGGAAAAATACATAACAGAAGCAAAAACCAAAACCTAAAACCATGCATACAGAAACCCCACAATCCAAAGTATAATGACAGGAGGTCTCCCACCTACCCAGCGCAGAGGCTGTCCTTCGTCCGCGTGGCCCCAAACAAGACCCAGAGTCCTGGCCTCACCGCCGATGTAGTGATAAAAATATTTGTGCAAAATAAGAAAAAAAAAAAAAGGGGGGTTGGCGGCGTATTCACGCCAGAGGGTTGGCAGCGCGGTTGCGCGAAAAAAGATTGGGCCCCAGAGGCTAAGCTGCCCCGGGCAGGGTCGGACCAGACGGTGGAGGGTCGGGCGGAGGGCGAACTGGGGAGTCCCCTTCCTGCGGGTCCGTTCCCGTTACCGCACGGCGGTGTGCTAGAAGCACCGGAGGACTCTTGGCCGCTTTAGATGCCAGCCAGATGGCTCCACTCTTGGTGGCTATGAGCTTCTGGAAGAAGCCCTTAGCCATCCGTTGAGGGTTGCGGGGGCAGGTCCAGATGTGCTCCGGGGTGGTCTCAGCGTCGCAGAGGGGGCAGGTTAGCACTGCGTTCAAGTGATTGAAACGGCGGTGGTAGTCTGCGTAGTCTCCGTGACCAGAAAGTGCTGTCAGGACAGCGCGGGCGAGCTTGCGCTCAGTGTCGTCAAGAAGGTTTTTCCAGGCCTTCTTAGGAGCCTCGAGAGGTCGGCTCAGGTGAGGTCTGTTGGCACAACCTTCATTCGACCACCAGGTGCGAAACTCGGTGGTGACGCGGGCGCGGAAATGGCTGCGGGCCCAGGAAAGGGACATTCCTACGGGCGTGTAGGCCCTCTCGGCGCCCATCTTGGCTTGTCGGTCCGCGAGCTCGTTGCCCCAGACGTCGGAGTGTCCCGGGACCCAAATCACTTCCACAGCGGGGGCACCATCTGGCCACGGTCTAGGACCTGGGTGGTCAGGGCTTTGGCCAATCCAGTCGGCGCAAATCGTTTGGGCCCTCCGGAGAAGCTCTTCGGAGGTTCCGGGCTTCGCGCCCCATGTCGTGAGGCGGTACACCGCGGCGAGGTTGTCGGAGCAGACCCAGACCTTGCGGCACTGTGGTTTCACCCACGAGTCTACTTTTTCCAAGGCTCTGGCAATGGCCATCACCTCGGCGTCATGAACCTCGGCGTGGAAAGGAATCGGGCAGTTGCCCGTGTCCAGGACTGTCCCGTCCCGAATGATCGCCCACCCAGCGCCGACCCGGCCCTCTCCCAGCTTGGATCCGTCTGTGTATATCCAGAGGTCCGAGGGGGAAGAGGAGCGTACCAAGGCTAGGTGCGCCGCAGCTGCAGCCTTCTTGTCACCCTGTAAATGGGGGCGAGATGATGCAGGCGCGCCCGTGAAGGGGGCCGGGTAGTTTGTGGCCAGGCTGTGCGGGAGCAGCATCTTGAGCCTCCCTATTCTACCCCAGTTTGTGGCTGTCGTTCCGAGCGGGTGGTTTGGCTGCGCGAGAGTGGCCCTAAGTCCGGCCGAACCAAGGCGGCTGTCTAGGACAAAACTCATTGGCGGGAAACCGGACGCTAGGTTGTATATAGCGCATGGGGTTGTGCAATATAGCGGGAGTGCCGCACGCAGACCTCGGCGGACTGTGCGATCCAGGAGTGCCACGGCCTGCTTCAGCCCACGGGGTTGGCTAGTTGTCCCGGCTCCGTGGTTCCACCAGACGGCGGCGGCGTAGGCGAGCTTGTTCACCACACAAGAGCGGACTGCCGTGAGGGCGCCTTTCACCGGGGCCCCCTTCCAGCAACCAGACAGAATCTGAATGCCGCGTATGGTGGGTGCCGTCCTCTGGGCGACGTCGCGGATGTGCGGCACGAAGGACAGGTTGCGTGACCAACGCACGCCGAGCCATCGTAGGGTATCCTTGGGGTCTATGGCATCTAGTGAGCCGCTATCGGGGAGTAGAAGACCCGGGTTTTGGCCGTGGCGCTTGCGCGTCACGTGGAGGAGTTCCGACTTGGCAAGGTCGAGCATCATGCCGTTCCTCACACACCAGTTGTTGACAATGTTGAGGGTGTGGGACAGCACCGAGCAGTTGGCTGCCAGAGACGAGCCTGAGCTGACCAGGCAGCCGTCGTCCGCATAGCCGCGGAGGGAGCACGGGAGGGCCATCCTGAAGAGTGGTGCCATGAAGAGCATGAACAAGATGGGGGAAATTGGCGAGCCTTGGGGTAGGCTCCCTCCTGTGGGCTGAAGGGGATCGTCAACGCCATCGAGCACCAACGAGGCCTTGCGGTCCGAGAGGAACGAGGACACCCATCGGCATGTCTCGGCCGGGCAATCCAGATCGACCAGACGTTGTACCATGCGGTGCGGCTGCACTGCATCAAAAGCTCCCTTGACATCGAACGTCAAGACTGAGGATTCCATCTGGCGGTCCATGTAGTACTCTAGAGACTCAACCAGACTCAGACACATGTCTTCGGCGCTACGCCCAGGCACCGCCCCAGCGTAGTTGTCCCCAATGTGTCCCTTCTCTAGGGCCCAGAGCGAGAGTCGGCGGGCAACAATCCTTTCCAAGCACTTGGCCAGAGTTGGCAGCAGCGAGATGAGCCGGTAGGAACGCGGCGACGACCGGTCCTTCTTGTTTGGCTTGGCGAGGGCAATCACCTTCGCTTGCTTGAAGGGGGAAGGGTGGATTGATTGATTGATTCTTTATTTACCTGTCTACTCGCGAGGTATTCTCGGCATACGACAGGGGACTACAAGTAGTACCAGAAATTACATACAGAAACAGAAACCTAAAATCCAAACCATGCATACAGAAACCCCCCGCACAAAGTGTAATGACTAAAGTGTGTCCACCCGCCCAGCCCAGAGGCTGTCCTTTGCTTGTGTGGCCCCAAACCTGGCCCAGAGTCCTGGCCTCGCCGCTGATGCAGACCAAACATAAAAACAAAAACAAAGGAAACAACAAAGGGAAGTACAAATAAAGAGAGAAACAAGTAGGAAAAAGGAGGTGATGGCAGCGCAAACGCGCTAAGGGGGAGACCCCGAGGGTACGCCGTCTCCAGGTGGCAGAGGGAGTGCGGGAGGGGCCGCGTCTTGCGCCCGCGTGTCCGGCCTCATGCGGCGGTGAGCCAACAGGGCCGTGGGGGCTTTGGCTGCTTTGGCGGCCAGCCAGCAGGCTCCGCGCTTGGTACCGATCAACTTCTGAAAGAAGCTGCTGGACACCCGCTGTGGGTTGTGGTGGCAAACCCAGATGTGCTCCGGGCTCGTGTCGGCTCCGCAGAGGGGACAGGAGGGCACGGCGTCCTCGTGCTCGAAGCGGCGGTGATAGGCCGCAAAGTCGCCGTGTCCTGACAAAGCTGTCAGCACCGCGCGGGCGAGGTTGCGATCGGTCTCGTCAAGGAGACTTGTCCAAGCCTTCTTCGGGGCCTGCACCGGGCGGCGCAGGTGAGGTCTGGAGTTGCGACCCTCTGCCTCCCACCAGGCGCGAAATGCGGTAGTGACCCGGGCGCGGAATTCACTGCGTGCCCAGGAGAGTGACATGCCAGTCCTTGTGGTGATTATGTCTGCACCCCACCTGGCTTGTCTGTCGGCGAGCTCGTTGCCCACGACATCGGAGTGGCCTGGAACCCAGATCGCTTCCACCTTAATGGCTCCATCTGGCCACGGTCTTGGCCGCGGATGGTTGGCGTCGGGACGTAACCAGTCCGCGCAAATTGTTTGGGCTCTCCGAAGGTGTTCCTCGGAGGTTCCGGGCTTGACGTCCCGGGACGTGAGTCTACTCACCGCTGCCATGTTGTCTGAACAGATCCAGACTTTGCGGCACCGCGGTTTGTCCCGCAGGTCGACGGCGGTTATGGCCTCGGCAATGGCCAGCACTTCGGCGTCGTGCACCTCGGCGCGGAAAGGGACCGGGCGGTTTCCCGAGAGCAGGACCTGTCCCCCCTGGATAATTACCCAGCCGGCGCCAACCCTGTTCGGACTCAGCTTCAAGCCGTCTGTGTATAGCCACAGGTCTGAGGGGGGGGAGGAGCGGACCAGAGCGAGGTGTGCTGCAGCGGCAGCCTCTTTGTCACCCCGGATCGGGGCCCGGGTCGAAGGTAGCTTGCCCTTGCATGGCGGCGGGAAGCTCGTGGACAGCTCGTATGGGAGCATACTCCTGAGCTCGCCCAGTATGCCCCACATTGGCCTTATGGAGCCGAGGGGGTGGTTTGGCGGGGCCAGCGCGACTCTGAGAGCAGCCGACCCAAGGAGGTTGTCCAGCGCATAGCGCATGGGAGGGAAGCCCGATGCGAGGTTGTATATTGCACAGGGTGTGGTGCAATATAGCGGCAGGGCGGCGCGGAGGCCTCTGCGGACGGTGCGGTCGAGGAGGCTTGAGGCCCCCAGTAACCCGCGGCTCAGCGGGGCGTCGGGCGGGGTTGGGCGCCACCATGTGGCCGCAGCGTAAGACAGCTTGGCAACCACGCATGCGCGGACCGCCGTGAGGGCACCCTTGATCGGGGCGCCTTTCCAGCACCCGGACAGAATCTGGATGCCGCGAATGGCCGGTGCCGTCCTCTGTGCCACGGGGAAGGGTGGAGTCCCCCCAAATTATCGTGAAAAAAAAAAATTACCACTTATTTTTTTTTTTTATTTTTTTTTTTTTTCTTTTATTTTCTCAAAGAAGAAGTAAAAAAAAAAAAAAAAAAAAAAAAGCAGTCGGAATTAAAAATCCCGATTTGACAAGAACGAGATTCGAACTCGCGAGGATTTCTCCACTGCGAAGGCTTATTTGTGAACCTGAACACAGCGCCTTAGACCGCTCGGCCATCTTGCCGATGAATGTTAATGTCCTGGGCTCAAATGCCGGCCAAGAGGCGGGCGGCCGGTAGGCCGTGGATCAAAAATCAATTGACCCCAACCCGATTTGAACGGATAACCTTTTGATCTGGAGTCAAACGCGCTACCGTTGCGCCATAGGGCCTTCTTGTTCTATGACAGATTGTCACCTGTACTATATTATAAACGCTCCAAAACCTCTTCGCCGAGTCCGCCCCAAAGGCGAGTCAGATGGGTACCGGCCACAAGGATATCCCCGGCAATGAACGATCCCGAGTCGGCGTCTACAGTTTCTTCGGAGCTGGGAGACTTCGGTCACCAAGACAGTCCGAATCGGAGGATCCCGGCAGCCGGTTATGCCGCTGCCAGGTTACCAAGACCTGCCTGGTCATCTTATGAGTGTTTGACGAACACTCCGAATTATGTAAAATAGCTGAAATGAAATGAAAAAAAAGATGGCATCATCCGACTGCTTCCGCCCGGAACATGCCATCGTATTAATGCAAAATAACAATAGGTAGATATTAAAGAACTTCATCAATCGATCTCCATCAGACCGTAAAATTCTCCTCGCTGAAATATCGGACTCCAAAGAGTTACTAATCATGTTTAGAAGTCTATGAACACTTACAACTGATACCACCTGTAAGGTTGCTCTGGAAAATCAAAATATTCAACAACACCCGTTTACAATCTTCCGTCATGCTCTCTCAGGAGAACAGCAAGGAGAACTTGAAAAAGTACAAACAACCAACAGGAAAAGAAGGCCCCCTGAAATCCTGTTATCCCAAAACCCCACGAATAACAGAAACTTCGTGGAAAGTTCTTGAACCTTGTAAAGATTTTGGTAGAAATAAATCAAGATTCAAGTCGAAAATCGAGTAGTGCATGCAAAACAGGGTCATCAAACTTCACATGTCGCTCTCGTTAAACGTATGTGGTTCTTGGCACTGTGGCACAGGATCTCTTCAACTTCCTGGAGGCCCGTGTAACCTTCCGGGATAGATGGCTCATATATAGACAGGTAACCCAACGACTTTCAAATTGCCAGGTCTTTTGTTTCAATGTCGCATAAGGGCCAGTTCAAAAACAAAAATATAGCTTTTTATACAAAACTCATGACTACCTATTTCCGGTCACCTCCTACAATCTGTATCTAATAGGGCAGATCCTGGAAGGCGTTGACCAACAAACCCACCTTCAAGGTGGTGTCATTTCCCGCAGCATTGGACCACACGCCACCATGCCCATTGACGACGCATCTAACCTGCGAGGGGTTCATCAATCTACCCGAAACCATAGCACTAGAAACCACAATATCTTCCTTGGGTGCACAAGCAAAAGCCATGCATGTGCCACGGTTAATAGTCACACATCGACCACCCTGGACACTAACAGTACCAATTTCCCCAGTGTTGGTCAGGTTCTGCCACTGGCCAATTGCAGGCGGGCAGTCCATGGGATCGGGGCCGGCAACCTGGAGGTATGTTAGTAGGCACTCCGCATACTCGACAGTTAGATGTACAATGACTTACCGTAGTGCATCCCCAGTTGTATCCAAGACCAGTATCCGGAATAGTCTTGTTGCTAGATGACGTGTCGCGGCGATCGGCTTTGTGATTCTCCGCATGGCTAGCGTCATCCTCCTGTCTCCGATGCTTTTCAATGATATCAATATCGATGGGTATGACGATGTCAATCGGGGCGTCGATTGCAACGGAGGCTATGTCCCGTCTCTGATCTGAAGAGGATGGAGTCGTGCTGGTCTGGTCACTGGAATCGCGACGGCTATGCTGTTGATCGACAACATGAACTCCGAGATCTTCAATGGCCGAGATGGAAACGTCAAGCACATGAATGTGGGTGTCGCGGGACTTTAATTGCGGCCTCGGGTAGGCGGAGACAAAAGCTGAGCTGGTAAGTGCCACAAGGCAAGCGAGTACTTGAGCAGAACGCATGATTGTATTTTTAGATGATAACGTGCTGTAGTTGAATGCGGATTAATAGTGACGCTGAAATGATGACTGAACTGATGTGGATGATGATGATGGAGGGTGAAGAGTATCATGTTCACAGTTACGGGCAAGATGCTCGTAGCTTCTTATACGCCTCTCCATTTGTTTACCACAAAATATGTTCGCCTTCCTTCCTTCAAGTCTCTTACAAAGCCTCGGTCAATTGCATTCCAACGCATATGCATCTTGGAGGCTAGCGGTGGCGTATGACAGTAGTTAGTGACAGGTATGCCCAGGTAATCGAGTTCAGTGCGAGCACCTCATTCTCTTACTGTATCCGAAAGTACCGAAAGTCTTGTGCCTTTTACATACATAGCAGGGGACTTTGGGCCACATGCAATGGAGTTCTCGATATACGTCCAGTTGTTATTGAGAGACCCAAGCCAGGCTCTAGTGTTTTGGGAGAGCCCCCAAAAGACTACCACAGCATTCATCGTACACACAGGCACCAAGCTTCCGGTCTCATACAGAACATTCTTGATGTTGCTAGGTCAGTGTTGTGAGCAGGAAATCCTCAATTCCAGTGATGTCTGGCTGGTGGTGGTGTTTTGTATGGAATGTAGGCAGAGAGTTGCCCAGATTGGTATGCTGGGAAATGCGGTCTACAGGGACGGGCCTGTTGAGTCGCTAAAGACCAGACCTTTGTTTACCAAATCTTCCATGTACATCTTTATTTGTTTGTGTAGACTTGAGTGTCTGCCCCCGTCGATATGCTATTACTTGTAGCACAACATTTTCGCAACAGTTACTTTCCTGCAGGTGTCCGTCTTCAACCCTTCCTTCATCAACCGCTTCTGTGGCGCCGTTTCACGGGAGATGAAGATTCCGGAGTACTTGTGCGCAAAGTGGCTTCGCTTACAAGCCAATAAGCCTGGCACATGGTAAGATTACCCGATACAAATTTTCACACTGCATGTCTTGCGAGTATGTGTCTGCTTCCATGTTCTCGCATTTTTCAAGACTCCCCATGTTGAGCCAACAATGGGTTCCTGTCAAGGGCCATATTTCCATCTACTCAATTATGTGAAGTCCATATATTTTGTGTGGTGTGTCGGACACGTGATGTTTCTGCCAACTTGGTAAATAGGGTCCTTTTGAGCTAGAATTGGCACTGCCGCCCCAAATGTGAAACCAGGTGAGAGCTTGATCTAGACCATGTTTGGCTCCGTGTCTGGCATACAGCTTCTATGGATTTTGGGGGGATTCTACGGTAATATAATTTGGCAAAGGAAGAGACTCACCACCACATTATCAGCGGCTTTTCCCCTCACCAAGCCAAGCAAGCGGGTGGGCAGGTAGTGCTTGTTTATTGGATGCCCAAGCCTGGCCAAACGTGTATTGCCCTCCCTTGTGGCCTAACATGATGATGATAACCACAGTTATTGATATGAGATTCCTTCTATACCTGGTCGTCATGACGCACTGCATCCATGTTCTCACAACATGACGACATCTCTAGAACTCCAAAACTCAACAATATTTTGTCAAGGATTTGTAGCCTCTGTGAAAAAGAGCTTGGGCCTGTTATGATGTCGGTCTCGGGCCGAGTGTATTGCAGGTGAATGTCACAGATCTTGCTGTGATCTTTTGGTTTTTTATCTTTCTTCCTCTGAGGCGTCACACCTGCGACACGGGCAGCAAGACGTATTTACGAGTGAGGCTTTGTTCTGTTGTGTATGCGAAGCACTTTGAAAGAAGAAAATCATGCGTCCCTTGTCTTGTCTCTCACAACCACCGCGGCACCTGGTTCGATGGAAAATGCAAGGGGCCCCGGACCAGTCCTAGTCCCAGTCCCAGTCAAAGTAATGGCCATATGCTACTTCGCGATTGTTCCTGCAGAGTGACAGTGTGTCCGTTGCAAATTGGAGGCAAGGGAGGCAAAAGCCACCTGGGCGGGTTTTTTTTGCCCTTGAGACAGCTTGAATACATGAAGTCCAAGTAGATGCAACACTGGCAACTGTTAGCCGGCTCCTAAGATTGCCTTGGTATATTAACGCTTGTCGGCTCCGCATAGTGCTAGGCACAGCATAGCAAACAGGCTAGACTGGCCGAATCTTGCTACTACAAGACGACCCCATGACCGCAGAGGTCAAAGCAGAGCTTAGCCGCAAAGTGACCGGCGTCTAGCAACTTGGCTAGTTATCGAGGGCCGGCTAGCCATCTTCGTACATTACTTTCCATGGCACATGTCAAGGGTGCGGCGATTTGCCTCTTCCTGTGATTGCAGATGCGACGGGTAGCGCTCTGTGTAAAGATTCGCCGTGTAGGAAAGAAGGAAAAGATAGCGAGAGACAGGGCCACGAGGCAGGGATGGCCACTAGGGCACTCGCTAGCTAGTGTCGGGCCACTCGCCTCACTAGCCAAGCCTGCAACTGGTGCTAAGGCGCATTATAGTTATAACTATCCTATCCCATCTAGAGCACTTGTAGTGACCAGACTGTCTCTCTCCCACCCGGTCTCTCTTTTGCTCCTGCGCCAACGCTATCCGCCAACTGGGACAAGTGAGGCCAGCTGACCACTGGTAGGCCAGACGGAACAAGCCATGTCTAGCTGAGGGCAATCCTGCGTGGGCATCCAGAGCTAGCAAGACCAATAAATGCACCGGTCAATCGAGGTAGGCTGCAGACGGCATCGCGACGTGCTTGTGTCTCTGTGACGGCGTCTTAACTGTATGCTTTCTTGTACGTAATCGACTCTTTGCTGCATTGATCCTCAGGCTTTTTCATTACGCAGAAACACAACACCATTTTTACATTGGGTTCCGAGTTAGTCTGTGGCCTAACCCTAACGCAGTCCTCGTCTCCGCCAGCAAGGAGCACAAGCGCGCTAAGTCCTCTTGCTGGCTAATATTGCTAGTTTCCTATTCAACAACTCCCGCATGCCAGTGCGTTATCTGCTTGAGATGGTGTGTCTGGAGATTGTCTAAAAAGACCTCCAGACAAGGCTCGGACCCGATGGTGCCATGGGCCCCAAGGAGAGATTGCAAGCTGGGGCGCAACAGCGAGCGAGATGATTGTGTGGATAGACATGTATGTGTGTATGTGTGTATATGTGTACGTAGATACTGGGTGTGCTTGGCCTTGCCTCCCTCTGTCTCGACTTGACATCGGGCAACGCAGCGAGTTAAGGGCCACGTTAGCATCCCATGGCGTCAAGGTCTGAAGATCTGGGTGGCGCGGCTAGTATAGAGGTATGGGTACAGTCCTTTAGGCGCAGAGCTGTATGGGTACAGATGTACAGGTACACACGTGCATACTTGAGTACTTGTGCCGACAGGACCCCCGGCTGGCACATGTAGAACTCCAGCATTGCACCCTTGGTCGGCACGGCACAGCTTACCACTATTTGGCTTGTGCAAGATCACCCATCGATATGTGAAAGTGAGTCGATCGACCATAATTTATGTACACACGGAGTTGTATAAGATGAAAACAACCAAGCTGGGCGGGCTGGTTTGCCTGCTGGCCTTTTTTTTTTTCTTTTTTTTCTTTGCTTTTGCTTTTGTTGGCCCCGAGAAGCGCAGACCTGTCACATACGCAGCAAAATAAGTCATCCTTTTAGAATCTCTAAGGAACGAACATCATTTTGTTAGCGTCAGGGCCGTGAAGCTGGCGATGTGAACTCACCACGGACGGAAGGAGGGAGGAGGCAGGAGGAAGCAGGCAGGATGTAGGAGGAAGAAAGTAGCAAGAAGGAGAAAGGAGGAAGGAAGAGGAAGAATGGCGGAAGGAACATGCAAAGAACATCGTGACTTCCTGATCTGCTGCAACTCCCAGTCTGCCATAGATGATCTGGCAGTCACTTCCAAAAGTAACAGCCGTCGTTTGCCCGTGTCTCCCATCATAACTGCACGTTTTGCTGTGAAAACTTTGCCCTGGCTCTCCCCTCTTCTTATCGCGTCGAAACTTGTCCGTGTTCTGCTGGTTTTTCTTTTCTGTTGCCACTTTGCCATTCACGTTCGACCCTCCTGTTTGATTCTCTGTCCATCTGCTCATCGTCCATCGTCCATCACGAAACTCGTCTTCCTCCCGCCGCCAACTACCAACTGCTCTACTCGAATCGACTCTACCGTTGCTGGGCTGGTTTCCCTGGCATTCCCCCAATCTTCTTCAGTCTGCCCCAGCTCTACCAATCTCCAGCTAGACAAAGCCTCTATCGCCATCGCCATTCTTCTGATTAACTGCTACCACCCATATATTCTTTTTTTTTTCAAACGCTTCTTGTACCACTCGCTAGCGATCACGCCGCCGTTTATTGTCTTGCATTGTTGCTCTTTGTCTGTTCCTCTGCGTGCAACACCAACAAAACACTCTCATCGTTACAACCCAAAGGTTCTGTCTACATCCTCGCCGTGGAAGCGTCGCAGACAATTTCACCTGCGTTTTCACCTGCTCTGCCTCCTCCTTTTTCGCCTCTTGTTTAGCGGCCGCCTGTCATGCCAGGAAGCAAACTCGTGTCTGAGTGTTCCGTACGTATAACTACACCTACACACATCTTTGACAGTTTCGTTCGTTGCGAGGGCCCTTTGTTGCGGCGGAAATAAGACTCCCGTGCTGGCTGGCTCAGGTCAGCCAAACAGGAATTTGTTTGGCTGCACTTGGAACAAATCATGGACCTTTTCAGTCTCCTGATTCTTTTAACAACCGCCTATCCGCTTCTTTGCAACTAGAGAACCCCTCCCAACGTTTGCTTGTTTCTATTTTTCCAAATCCGAAACCCTAATGCTAACTATACGTCTATGCATCATGAGTGTCCAGTCCAGTCTCTAGTCACCCAACTTTTTTTTGCCACGACTCCCCCATTTTCGCACGCTTTAAACGCCAGTGCGCGCCGCACAGACTCTTTCTTTTATTCTCGCTTCTCTGCTTTACTCACTGCATTTCTCTTTGTTTGCCGTTGACAACATCTCGTTTCAATGCCCCTGGACCATTCGACTTGATAGGCATAAAAGTTGCTTTAACTGGCTATCGGCGATTCCCTGTCCACACTGCATCCTCCCTGTCTCCCTGTCACCAGCTGTTTTTTTTTCTGTAGCCCTCCATCAAGCATCCTTTGAGACAACAGCCGGTCAGTGAGCATTGACTTGGTTTATTGTGCTGTACTTCTTGTATTTGGCTTTTAAGTACTGCTCCTCCGGCTCCCTCGTCTCTTCTTCGTTGTTGCTCACGTCACCGTTCATCTCTTTTGTTTCTTTCTCTCTCTCTCTCTCTACAAGTACTTACTTTCTGTCGACACCCTCTCGCTATACACAGAGGCTTCTTTCTTTTACACTTTTCCCTGCAATCGCAACACCAGCATAGCATCTTGCAGTACGCCTCGTCGCAATCCAGCTCAGCACAGTCTAACTTCCTTTACTTTCGTCCCCATCGCTACCAGTTCTTCATTTCTTCAGTCACAATGTCAAACTTGACCTTTTCTTCAAGGCCGCTGGCCACAGTGCCCGAATCAGGCGCCCAGGTTGAAAACACCTTACCTCTCAACCACAGCAGATCACGAGCTACCGACATGAGCACCGATTCCACATTACACGAAAAGGGCATGGATGTAGACGAGATGCAAACTCTTCCATCTCCCGTCTATGACCACCCCATCAACTCGTTCGAAACCGATGTTGAGGCTATGATCCCCAACAGCCAGAACACCCGTGGCTCACGAAAGACCATGAATCTCAGCACCAACTCAGACTGCCAGGTCTGGCCCGGCCATGACCACTGGAAACGCCGTGCTCGAGCTGCCAAGAAGGAGCGCACCTGTACTTGCCTGGCCCGTCTGAGCAAGCGCAACCGAATCATCGTCAAGGTGACCATTGGTATCTTGATTATTGGTATTGCCATTGCTGTTGGTTTCGGAGTTAGCAAGCCCTTGGGCGCTCCCATCTGGGGCGACAAGCATGACAAGAGAGAAATCGCATAAAGGCCCTCCCCCCTCTTACTTTTGCTCGTTGTTTCATATTCACTGCGCGGCCAATTCTCAGACTCCGCCTCAGAGTTTCTTTCTCCCTCTTACTTTTGCTTCCCTCGATGAGATTTTTCGTCAACTTTTGTCCCTTCTCTCACCCCCTCTGTATTGGATGGCACATCAAAATTGACACTCGCCACGTGGGGTATGGAATTTGAGAATGGTAGAGGGACTCTTTTTATTTCTCTTGAAGGGAGTTGCCGGCTTGCTATTGCTTGTCTTCCCTGATACCATCAACATCTAGACCATCAAGACCTTTTTCTCTTCGGACGACCAATGTTCTAGCCTCTTCTCCGATATTTTCTTTCCGCATCTCTTACTCATTCGTTTGACGGTATATACCATTTCTTCGGGTTCTCTCGCTCTCTCCCCCGTCTACTATCTCCTGTCTTAGGGGTATCAAGATATCCTCATTTTACACACTCTTTTTCTATCACGTCTGCGCGTTACTCTTGTCTTTCTCTCTCTCTCTATCTTTTTTTTTGGCGTACTGTGGGTTGTACAATGGCTGGCGTTGGATAGGCTCTGGGTTGCTTTTTTGTACGCTGTCAAGCACTGGAAGGAAAATGTTTTTTTGTTTTTTTTGTTTTTTTTGCTCAAAGAGTTTTTCTCGTTTAGTTTTTTGTTTTATTCATCAACTTTTTTTTTTATATCTTGTCTCTCCGCCATGATTCAGAGTGGTACAAGTAGTGGTAGCAATACAGTCTCTAGCATTTCCAACAACTTGATTAACTTGAGGTGTAGTACGTTGATCGTAGCACCATGGCAAAGTGCGTTATTCCCCCATCACGGCATAAGAAAGTGTATGCATGTATGTATGTGTATTACTACTGACAGCCGCTGCTTGGCAGCATGCAGGGACGGGACGACTGATCTCATGGCCATGTAAGTGCCTTGTCAAAATCCGCAGTGCTGATGTCCATAGATTCACATCCCAGTAACCACACGTTACCACATGCGATGTGAGCACTGTAACTTGACCTACTGGCTGATTGCACAAGCAAAAGGATACAGGCTCACAGCTTTTGCAAGTAGTTATTTAGGTATGTACCCGAATCTAGATTAGCTTACATATATAATCCGGCCCGCACCACGCCGCATTTTCTCTCTGTTTTCTTTTTCTTTTCTTGCACATGGTTGGTCCAAACATGGTGTTTTTGTCCAATAGTTAAATGTAAGCTACCAGGAACACGCCAGCTCTCCCCCGAGAATCTTTCTAGAAGGCGAGATCCTTATAAAAGGAGAACATGAGCTGCGCGTACCGACTGGGCCTTGTTTTTTCGTGATGGGGCGTCTGGTAGTGTGACTGGGCGGCTTATGGGATGGTCAACGAGACGCGGGGGGAGCGGGGGGGGTGTGTAAGTGGTCAGGTTGATGCTATGAGGTATACCGTCCAAGTACTCTCTTCATACTTATACATGCGCATATATCTGTATATTCGTAACCGTTATAAAAAGCCTCTGTCGTGCAGTCAGGTAGTAGAATGTATCATCAAGTAACATGCACAGATAAAATCCCCTTCTGAATCTTCTCCCACATAGCAATCCTTGAACCAAGCAGCACAGCACACCCCTCCTGGGCCAGCTGAAAGATGCAAATAAGAGTAAATATGGAAACAACACAACCTAGTCTACCGAAGCACAACCTTATTTTCTTTTCTTCCGTCGCCTTGCCTCTCTTCTCTACGTCTGTTTCTATTCTGTCCTCTTGACATGCGGCAATGCCATCCTAGAGCCCCCCCCCCTCACGACCTCATCAAATTAGCCCCTCGCCTCTTTCTCTACCTTGCTTCTTGGCGGCATGGATCCGGCGAGGGAGGGACTGACTGGATGTCCATGTGTAGAAGTCTTGGCTGCTTACAAGCCTACATGGCGTCTACATTTCCCCCAGGAAAACCGAGCTGAACGTTGGTGTTGACGCCGACCAAGATAGTGTGAAGGCTGAAAAGAGACCCTGTTTTTATTTTTGCTATTTCCATCTCAGCCAAGTATACTGCATGATACGTAGCTACTTCTAGTTTCCAATGGCTCGCAATAATGCCACTGTGGGGACCAAGTGCTTGATGTTGTCAATCTGTGAAGTTTCCGATACTTCCGTTGATTATCACCAAATTTAGATGTATGCAGTACGAGTCCACTTTTAACGACAAGCAGCTTGTCTGCTGAGGGTTACGGGGATAATCATGCATGTAACCCTAATACCATTATCATTTAAAACAAGACGACCTCAGTCAAGTGAGGTGAAAGAGATATTGGAATTTACAGTGCCAGAAGAACGACTCGAATAATCAATCGACCTGACGTTAAGTCAGAGTTTGTTCTTCAATCAGATAGCTAGCGGAAATTCCTCCAGGATACAAGTCCAACTATCCATGCACCAACTCCATGTTACACCCTATGTGACTGTAGTTGCAATCAAGTATGAATTCACATAAACATGGCCTAAAAGTAATGTCCCCAATTTTGAGTCCTACATGTAAAAGAATAAGCCACCAACTCCTCTTCCCGTTTCTTTTATTTTTTGTTCTTCATGGCTATCAAGATGCCTCATCTCTCTCTGACCTCTCCGATATCACGGTCAAACTACTCCTCGCTGCTACCGCGCGCTGCCGCTTCTGCTGCAGAATGCCGCCGACCCACGTCAAAGTTCCGGGACCCAGCATGTGGTGAACAGCAGGCTGGGACGGGCTAGAGTTCGTGTTGCCCGGGCCGTGTTGCTGCGCTTCATCCGGGGTCCCTTGTGTGGGACAGGCGGCGGTGTCTCTGGGTGTCTTCGCCAGCGTGGCCCATTCTAGCATGCATACGCCGGCCGCGGCGAGACAGCTTGCTGCGAGGCCCACGTAGAAGGTGCGTCGGAGCGCGCTGTTGAGAGCAGCGCGGAGAAGAGTTTCGTCCATAGTGGAAAGGTCTGCGAGAGATGTTAAGCTTGTAGTTTTGATCGTAGAGAAACCTACGTCTGGAAGATGTTTCAAAAGCCCATGCATGAAAACACTGTATGCTATGGTAATGAAGATGGCACCGCCCAGAAATTGACTACATTGTGTCCCTGCTATCCTCATCTTCAACCCAGTGGCAACCACGGCGAGGGGAAAGCTGTCAGACAAGTTCTGAAGAACAGTGCCTAGGCCGAGTCCGTATAAGAGCTGGTAGCTGGCCCATTGTAGTCGTGAAGAATCAATGTTTAGAGTTGTAAGAAGGCCTGCGCCAGTTGACATAAGTATAATACCAATCAAGCCCATAGGGAAGCGATGTCGGAACTTGGAAGCCAACACACTGGATGATGCTCCGGCAAGGATCATGGCAACAACTAGCGGGAGAATACGGACGCCGGATTGCACGGCCGTGAAGCCCTTGACCGTCTGGAGCCAGATGGGTATATAGCAAACTAGGTACGGTTGAGTCAATTGCAAGTACAAATGGAGTACAGTATTTCTTACTGAAGATGACCATGCTAGCACCGACGAAGAATGACGTCAGATGACTTCCAGAGAAGCCCGGCTCTTTGAAAAACGGACTCGCTGGAGTGGGAAGAGCAAAGCGAATAGTCATGGAGCCAAGCAGAGAGAGAGCTGCTAAAATAAAAAGAGCAATGATGGTGCCAGACGACCACTGTACATATTAGTAACACCACGCACAAGGAAGCGGTTTCCAGCAACTTACAGCATGTTCGAGACCTCCCCATTGTATTCCCAGCACAAGACAAACCACACTGCCTACAGCGACCACGAAGCTTAGGCTATCCACCAGCTGAGTCTTGTCATTGGCTCCAGTGTCTTGATATACCTTAACATGATTAAGCACAGCTAGAAGCCCCGCGAGCACGACACTGCCTAGTGGAAGAGTAAAGTAGAAGCACCAACGCCACGTCACATCCGACGTAAATGCACCGCCTACCAATGGCCCAACAAGTGCAGCAACGGCAAACGGGGCGCCGAAAAGTACTCTAGAGATGAGCTCTCTATGCGGCGGCACGGCAGCCAGGAGCACTGCATACTAGACCATCCACAAAAGTCAGAACCACGAGCCACACCAGACATCACATGGGCACAAGCGCAGCGGGAACCAAGATCCACGCGCAATGTGCAGCTTACGCGTACCAGGAACAAAACAGGGCTTACTCACACACCCGCAAAGGACACCCGCCGCGCCAAGCCCCGCGACCACGCGGCCCGCGATGAACATGCGCGCCGAGACTGCGGCGCCACACAGCACTGCGCCGGCAAGCATCAGGGTCAGTGATGCGGCGAGTATGGGCCCGGTGCGCGTGTGCTGGCGCGTGTACGCTGTCGCGGCGATGGGCTGCGCGGCACCAGCGGACAGCAGGAAAGTGCTAAAGTACCAGCTCAGGTCGGTGGTGGAGCCGACGACGTCGGTAAGGCGCGGAGAGGCGGTGCAGACGACGAAGAGGTTCTATGGTGTGTGTTAATATGCGGGTTTGAAAGGCAGGGCAGGAGAGGGAAGAGTGTATCGGGGGAATAGCGCATACGAGGTGTACCAAGAAGATACTGGCGGATAGTAGTGCCAGGAGGATAGGGCGGTGGATGGTAGGGTGGGCTATGTCCGGGTTGGCGGAGGGGCGTGGTGCGGCTGGAGAGCTGGACAGGGCGCATGGGGGTTCTGTGAGTTGCTCATTGTGGCATGTGGGATAGGTGACATGCGGAGGCTGAGCAATGCTCCCGGGCGATTGTGTGCTATCCATGGCCTGTTAGCAGCGGGCGATATCTCGCACGGGCGTCGGGCCCGAGTCTGGGTAAAATAGGGTATCGGGAAGCCGGAGAGGGTCTGGACGCAGTCAAATGCAAAGTCAGTACAGGCAGCCGGTCTAAGATGGCTTAGGAAAGGCGGTATCGGACAAGGGGAAACAAAAAAAAGAAGCAAAGAGACAACAGACTTGTCTGGTTGGCGCTTGTCCTTCTTGAAGCTGCGGCAGTGAGCATGGAACACTGGAGAGGTCAAAGGATAGCTGCATTGGCGTTCACGAACGGCCGCCTCCATGGATACCGGCTGTGGTCCAGGGCCGGTTCATAAAGGGCTTGCACAGACAGAAAGCGAGGCTTGAGGCTTGTGGGCGGTGTCTTGCATCTTGTTGCTCTGTTTTGATCCGTTGTTCATGGCTTGTTGTCTTCTTGCGGTATTCGAGCTGAAGTCTGCCCCCTCCCCCTCCAAATCGTCAAAGGCAACGAAACAAGAAAAAAGTCGATCCAATTTGCCATTGTGTCTCAAGGGAAGCAGACTCTCGGCGCGGCACATGGAGGTCCCGCCTGTATAACTGGACAGGGAGGGAGGACTTTTTCTTTTCTTTTCTTTTCTTGTTTTCTCCTGTTCTTGCAGTGTGCAGCATGCACGTGACAGTCGTAATGGCAACAAGAATGACAGACCTGCCCAAGGGCGGAAAAGAACCGGCAGATCAAGAAAAGGGCTCTGCTATCTTGTTGACCATGTTTAGTTGTGTCTGTCGGTCTGAGGCTTTGTGCGACCATTCACACCAACATGCCCGTCGGGGAAGACGAGGCGCCGGTTCCAGCTGCAAGCTTCAGTGCCATTTGTGGTACAAAACTACAAAACTTCACAAGGACGGGTATCTGGCGTTTGGGACAGTTTGGACTTTTAAAGTCTGCAGCTACAGTGCAAGATTGTACCTACACACAAATGGCCTTGGAGTCTTAATCAACTCGGGATACTGGGTCCGGGCTGATGTGAGGATTTGTGTATACAACCCTATTACATCACCACATAGGGTTAATATATTCACAACCCATGGCATGCTCTAACCCCAAGGTAACCCCAGGCAACCCAAGCCATGACGTTATTCGGGTGCACCACTCGAATCATCAGACTCGGCAGAACAAATCACAGTTCGACAGCAAGCCCGAACGCAAGCGAGCAATAAAAGCGCCTCGTCACAGCACGGGGACCCATTCTTTCTGTTCCCCAAACAGACAGACAGACGAAAGAGAAAGCGGGCGCTGTGTTGTGAGGATCTGGCCGGAAGGGCCGAGTTGATCTTGGTGCAGCGTCACTTGTTTTTGAGCCACATTTCTCAGGCTATATTTTTTTTTTCATTCTTCCTCGTTTCTTGTTCTTGCAGCCCGGGTGTTGGTGGCATAGGCTAAATCTTTCGGAACGAGGGGGAGGGGGTGGAGGAGAAGGCCAAGACGGATGCATCATATGTGGTGTGGTCTGATTGTCAGAAGTTGGGTCTTCAGGGCCGCGGTAAAATCGGGAGGCAAGAAGGGGGGAGGGGAAGGGGAGAGACAGAGAGTGGGCGAGAAGGAAGACGACGGTGGAGGAGGAGGAGAAGCACAAGACGGGACAAGCAAGCGGGCGGCCTGGTGGCAGTGTTTTTCCCTTTTTTTTTTTTCTTTTTGGAGAAGATTACTTCTCTTCAGACGGCAAAGACCAGACAGGCTCCGGCGAACATATTTCTCGTCATTCATGGTGGTGTCAGATCAATCTGTAAAGAAACCCTAGAATTGAATGGCCAAACCCTTATCGAAAAGGTTTTGACCGGCTCCGGAGCGAGTCCTAGTGGGCGTGGATTTTTGGGTGGATCATCTCAGCCGGAGAAGGGGCAGAAGGCCTAATCACAAGGGGACCCACTTTGGGGGTTGTGTGTTTGATTTGATTTTTTTTCTCGTTCTGTTTTGAGGGCATTGTGTCTGTTGTGTTCGGTTCGGCCGTCGGGTATGATTCCGTGTTACGTACGGGTCCTGGGCAGTAAATTTCTCTAGGTCCAGGGAGAGTAATACGGGGCTTGGAGGATGACAAGCATGTATTCTCGAGAGATCCTCGGATGTGCTGGTTCTGTTCTGGGTTTGGGTTTGGGGGCTTGGACGCTGTAATTTGGGACCCCCTAGGCGCCGAGAAGCTGGGAGATAGGCCCGTCCGTCACGTACTATGTGCACGATTAGGCGGGCTCCTTTTGGCCATTTCAGGGCTATTCCAGCAAGGCGAAAAGACAACAAAGAAAAGGGGGCGGGATGCGGCAGGTGGGCAGAGAGACAGTAGACAAGGTCAGCCGGAAGCCGGGCCTCATATTGGTGATGGTGGTGGTGGTGGTGGTGGTGAAAGGACGGACAGAGGTACCGGAACAGGCAACATGCGGTGGGAGGTACATGGGGTTCGGGTTCACATTCTTAATCTCAAATGGAGGATAAGCACGGGCAGCCAGGCAGCCAGCTAGTCAGCTACTTGCAGACGGAGGCTGAGAGGGACGACGAGAAAAAAGCGCAGAGAGGCGCGCGGGTTTATGGCCAAGTGTTTATTTTATTGTTATTAGAGTGGTTTGGAGCCGGTCTCTCAGGTCTCAGCGCTGACTGTAGTCTGGGAAATGGATGCTCTGGGAAGAAGAAAGGAAGAAAGACGGAAAAGCCAGGAGAACACCGTGCCGAGCGAGCGATCGACCGAACTGTGCGAAAGTCAAATAACGCGCACTGTACCAACAGCCCAAAGACCAGTTTCCGGGCCAAGAACCAAGAGCGCCAAACAGCGTGAAAAGTCCGAGAGATGTGGCGGACCAGCGCCAGCGTGGGCAGCAGAGAGCAAAAGGCGCGCCAGAGAAAGCACAGGGCAAATGGGGAGCTTGAGAAGTGCCATAATTAGCCGTGGCGGCCGGTGGGCCCATGTTTGTAGACGTGCGGGCACAAATGAGTGGACAAGTATACAGGCCAAAATTCCGCGACTTGCGAACATGGAGGGAGAGAACGTGAGAGAGAACGCGAGTGAATACATGCAGATGCATTTTATTTGTTACTTGTCGCGGCGACATTTCGATACTTGGGCGAGGCTTGCCGTAGTTTCGGTGGCACTGTGCAACTTGATCACGCTCGGCGGAGGAGCCAGGTGGCCGTGGTGTCGGGGAGCAGTTATTTTTTTTTTTACGTTGGAGTTGGGGAGATTGGTGAAAACAAAAGTATAGGTATAGGCTTCCTCCAGCAGACACCCAACGGACCGGGCACCAAGACAAATTCCAGACAACTAAAAAGGAGGTGGAAAGGACGATCGTCGCGCGGGGGCTTCTTCTCCGGCGGCGCCCTGCTATAATTAACAGCGAGCGCTGACTATTCCATGTCTGCTTCTGCTTCTGCTTGTACCATCCGTACCTGTGCTTGGCCGGCATGTGCTGCTGGGCTGCTGCAGGGCCGCGTCACATCAACATGCACTATTCCATCTCGTCTCGCATGTCGCATCTTGCATGGTGCGTGCCGCGCCCCCGTGCTCTGAGTCTCAGTCAGGGCAGGCCAGCAGCAAAGGGTCGCCCGTATTCGTCCGAAGACGCCGGGGTTGACAGCAGCCAGAGGAAAGAAAAAAACAAAACACAAAAAGCAGAGAGACTCGGAGACATTCGACACACGAAACAGGACGTGCAACACCAGCACGGCGAAACGAGAGGCGTAAATAAGAGAGTACAGCGGGTGGCCGGGGGATCAGGGGCCAAAACACGAGTGAAGGTGGAGAGTAGGCGTAGCGAGGGTAAGCCCCGGCCGGGTTGGTGGGAGAGTGGTGAGACAGCGCGAGTCGTGGGTTGAAGCACCAGTAGCGCCCGGCGAGAAGGCGCGGACGTGGACGTGAACGTGGACGTCTGCGAGTAAAAGCTCTCACTCGTGCCAGCCAGCCAGCCAGGGCGCCGACAAGCGGTCAAGACAAAGCCTGAAGCATAAAAGGCAGCGAGCGGATTGTTTCTGTGGCGTTGGATTGGCTTGGCCTGGCCTGTCTTCAGAATTAAAGGTGCCAGACCAGACTGTAGAGGCCCGAGCCGCCAGCCGCCAGTCGCCAGGCGCAAAGTGCTGGACCGGCGGCGCAGACACAGCTATAAATATGGAAGAGACAGAGACAGCATAGCTCCACAGGTATGCGAGCATGCCAGGCGCCAATTAAATGCCATTTTATTGATGCCACCCGGTCGGGTTTTACCTTGATCGCGAGCCGTCCGCTGTACAAGCAGCTAAATCCGCCCGTGGCCGCCCTGGAGATAGGTACTGCAGCCGAATTGCAGCGTCTTGTGCATGCAGTCCAGCTTGGCCTCAGTTGCGGCAGTCCGTCCAGCAAAGTCGACGGACATCACCATCACATCACGTCACGTCCACGGGCATCGCTGGTCATGTAAGCAGTCTGTCTGTCCTCTTTCCCTGGGCCCTGGAACAACTGGTCAAGTATGGGGAATTGCCAAACCCTCCTCGCCCCCGTATTTTCCGGGCCAAAGTGGACCCGTGCACCACGTCCACATTTCGCACCTTCCCATGTCTCCCCCTTCCTCAGGCGCCCAGAGACGCTGTTTACACTGGCGACGCTGGCCCACGCCTCCGGGCTCCTTCCGATTTTATCTCGTGCCTGCTCCGTCCAATCGCCCCAGGCCCCTCTTCTTTCTTCTTGGCCTCTCTGCTCTGTTTGGCTTGTATTATGGGCGCTCTATGATTCCCCCCGTCTTTTTTTTTCTTTTTTTTTTCTTCACCCATTTCCTTACCCTGCCGGCTGCCCCATCCCGCCGGTCACTTTCGCTTTTCATTTTCAGTTTCTGGCCAGGCAACCACAAAATAGGAGACCCGAGAAAAAAAGAAATCCGTCTTTTTTTTTTTCTCCCACCCGCACCGCGCGTTCTCTCTCGGTAATTTTTGTCAACTGTGACCATCAAATGAATAACTTTGTACTCTGATTCTCATTGATATCGCGTTTTTTTTCTTCTTTTTTCTTTTTTCCTCCGTTCTTCTGCATCGTTTCTTCATATTCTTTGGCTTCCGCCTGCCGTCCCGGAATATTAGCTTCCATATCGTCCTCTTTGACGGTAAGTCCGCCCACTTTCACTGCCTAAAAAAATAAGCCTGGCTGTTTGTTCCCCGGCCTGTGCTCCGCTGGCCGTGTTGCTGTATAAGCCCCAGCATCCACCACAGTTGCAGCTGGCTTGTCGCCACGCTCGGGCGGCCCTTCAGAAGCCTGAACCGCCTGTAAACCTTTTTGCCTCCCGCGCCAGGGGTCCACCCACTGTATTCTGGTTGCACAATCGGCGTGTCCAGGCGCCTAGCTACCCTGAAGGCCCTGGGCTGGCTGGCTTATCGCATGCCTCTGCATTTTTTTAATCTTATTCCGGCACCTGACCACGGCCACCGGCCATCCGGGCTCGCTGCCAAGCTGAATGCCCAGTGCTGCCTCCGGCCTCCACAATTTCTTTTGCCCTCGTTCCCACCCACTCTCTCTCTTTTTCCCTTTTCCCTCGCTTTCCTTCGCCCGCCTCCATTCTCCCCTCGTTTTATTTTTTTTTCTTCCTTCTGTCTTCATCGCTTGCGAGCCCGCACTGTTGACTCGGATCATCGTGCTTCTTCTTTTATTTGCTTCCATCATCGTTCTCTATTCCCCTACTCCAGCTGCATTCGATCGTGTCGCCGACCGTCTTGCTCATTGCTCGGTCTTCTAATCTCCACCCTCCAGCGCCGCCATCGGACACGTCATAGTTCCGACTGCCATCCCGACCTCGCCCAACATCATCATCGCCAAGTCAGTCGCCTCTGCTCCGGCCAGCCCTCCGTCTGTCCAAAATGTCGGCTCCTGTTCGCCAAACCGCCCTCCGAGCTGGCGGCGCCTGTGTGCGCTGCCGCAAGGGCAAGACGCGCTGTGTCTACGAGAATGGCCGAGCCCCATGCCGTAACTGCGCAAAGGGCATGCACGAATGCTTTCTCCCCACCGATGCCCACGCCCACGTTCACGGCCAGACTCCCACCAGAACCGTCAACCGCCCGGCGCGTGAGAGCCTGCCGGCCTCTGCCAACGAGCGCTCGTCTGCCCAGCACGCCCCACGCTCTGGTGGCGGCCAGCCCGACAAGTGAGTATCTATTTTCTTTTGTGTTCATCTGCTCTCCTGCCTCCGCCCTCTGATCGAGCCTCACCTGATCCCATTATCTGGCGCCCCTATTTCTCCTCCACTTCGCTACGGCTCCACCAGTCTTGTGCGGGCCCACAAATTTCCCGTCCCGAAAGCCTGCGCCGCGCATCAGCACAAAAAAAAACAGCCCATGTCGCCTGTTTCTGTGCTGGCCGCTTTTCCGAAGGGGAAAACCCACCTCTCAAATTCGCACCCACATTACCGAGCCCGACACCCTTGCCCACCCTGCCTTGCCTGTCTCTTTTGCTGCTGTTTCGCTTGGCTTCCCTACCCCTGCTGCACCATATCATATCAACCATTTCCTCTTCCATCCTTCTTGGCGTAGCTTGCGGAGCCGCTGGGCTCATCCTTCTCCCCGACGGACCTCCCTGGGTCCGCTGCCAAGCTGGATTGTCACCAAACGCAAAGCAAGGATGGTGCCCATGCCCGGTCAAAATTTGAGCTGGCTTGACTGCAGACCTGACCGCTCGCCCACTGCGGAAGCCCAAGGGGGGCGCAGACACTGCACCTTTAGTTGCGAATGAAAAAAAAAAGGACAGGCACCCGCAGCTTATGCAAGTCGCGGCCGGCCCAGGCAGAAGCCACTCAGTCAGCTTCCGGATTGTGGCACCAGTGCTCGACACTGGCTTTCTTCGTCTGGCGGCCCCCTGGCCTCAGCACCGGAATCACAGTCAAGGCCTGCGCCTGTGCAAGCAGTCCAGAGCCCAGCCGTCCGCAGCGCAATGCCTCACAGTCCGTCACGCGCAAGGGCCAGCCTCTAGGGACCTGGCGCGTCATCGTTGTCCACACACAGAAGCCGCCCAGACTTGGAATTTGCGACTTTTTTCGGCACTTTCGCCCGTCTGATTGGCTCGCTGTGTGTGCGTACTTCTCCGGATTGCCACAGGCGCCCTCTATCCGCCTTGCACCATGCACTACTTGCTCGTTAGCACGAGCTTCTCTCTTTCTATCTTTCTATGTGACCGTGCCCACCCCCCTTTTCCGGGGCTGATTTGCCCAAGGCTTGCTTTTTTTTTTTTTTTTTCGATTGTGTATCCTGGAGCTTATGCTCGGCCTCTTTGCCCGCACTTCCGGTCTTGAGATCCGCAGGCATTAATTACATCGCCAATCACTTGCACAGAACTCGCACAACGCTGCGATGAGCAACACAAACACCACATGCCTAATTCCTGTTGACACATCTTCACGATGCCCATTTCCTCTTGCGTACTAACAATGCATCTTCCGCTCTATTAGGCTTGGCCCCGAATTTGCGGCCGAATGCGAGAGAGTCGTCTCAAAGTCTTTCCCCGCCAACATAGTCTTCCACAAACCAACCTTTGTGCAGCAGATCAAAAACTACAGTACTGATCTGTCCATTGCCTATGGAATGATGAGCTGTGCTGCTCGGTAAGTCTTCATGTATCCCCGCGCCTAAATCATAGCCCCATCCCATTCCACTTCCCATTGGCTAGATGCCTCCAGTCACCTAGTCCCGTGTTTCTTGTTGGCATTGACTCCGCTCTTCCTTGCCACATTTCGAGGCCCCACTCTTGGTCCATGCAAGCTCCTCTACATCCACTTCCCGATCGACCCTTCGCCGGGGCCGGGTTAGTGAAGGGGGGGGGGGTTCGCGGCGAGGTCCTCCTTTCATCCAACCCCAATATACACATCCTGAGTGTTACCTTTTTACTGACTTCGCTGGCTAACAAGAACTAGTTCTTCGTCTGCCCTTATTAGACGCTATGGCGGCTCTCTTGGTGCCACCGGTGCTGCTGAGCACTTCGCCCAAAAGGCCATTTCTCGTATCAACGAGACGATGGATAGCCCTTCTCTTGCCGATATCCAAGCTATGTGCTTGGTTGTCATTCACGAATGGGGCTCTCGCAACGCTGTCCGTGCGTACATCTACCTGGGACAGGCTGCGCGTATGCTTCAGATGTACCGCATCCTGAACAGCCATCAACACCAACCTGATGGCGATCGCTTCCTTCGTGAGGAATCGTTCCGTCGTACGCTGTGGCTTGTCTACGTACTCGACTGCATCTTGTCTAGCACCCCTGGTCGCTACCCTGCCCTCTCTGCTGCTGACATTGTTGGCGTTGCCCTTCCCTGCACTGACGTAAACTTTGCCTTTGGAAACGCCGTCTACGTCAAGACCATTGCCCTTGAAGACCCCGTAGGCATGCCTGCGGGCGCTCCTACCGATGAGATTGGCGAGTTTGGTCACATTGTTCTCGCTACCCGCATATGGCGCAATGTTGTGCACTGTCTCACCCTTTCTTCCGTCTCCAACTTCAACGAGGATGATCTTTACTCTCTAATGGGCGAGGTTGATCGGTTGCGCGCTTCGCTACCTATGCAGTACGTCGACAAGCCGGGCCAGATCAGCCTCCACATTACCATGGGCTCAGGCACCACGTACGCCATGATTCACTGCATTCTGCACTGTGCAACCATTTTCATTCACCGTCGTCGTCTGCTGCAGTACGTTTCCCTTGGTATTGACAACTGGCGCAATATGCCCCAGTGCCATGACATCATCGACCGCTTGATGACCTCTTGCCACACCATCACATCCATGCTCATGGCTCTCGAGCTTAGCTCCGACAAGGACACCCTCCTTAACTTCCCCATCTTCATGCTTTTCGCCACTTTTACCGCCAGCTCAACGGTCGCTTACCTGTCGCTCAAGGGCCTTACACCTCCTAGTGCTGTTGAGACTGCTGCGACCATTGTCAAGGATGGCTTGCACCTCATGGACACTAGTGTCGAGATCTGGCCTTTGATCTCGTCATGGTCGCGCCACCTTGCCGTCATGCAGCGCGTCCTTAACAACGACGCCGCCGCTGCCCGGAGTGCTAGTGCCGGTGCTACTGCGTCCGCTAACAACCTCACTGTTCCGCACATTCAGCGCAACTCACCGTCAGTCAAGGATGACGCCGTCTCCAACGCCGATACCAACCCTGATGCCATGGACTATGATCAGAACCAGGCCGTCAACTCTGACACCGCCCGCGGCGACAGCGAGCCTCCTATGCGCCGCACCGGCGGCATTGCTACTATCAACGGAGGCACCAGCGGTGTCCCTACCCCCGGCCGCAACAGCTCGCCCAACCCCGAGCCGACTGTCGAGCGCCAGCCGACGCCTAACACTGAGGTCAAGTCGGAGCCTCCTGCACCCAACTCTGCTTCAGCTAGCATGGACATGACGTCTGCCGAACTGTGTGCTGCGTTTGAGAAACAGCTTCTTGAGCTTGATGATCTGGCAGCTCTCATGGGAGGTGGTGTGTAAGTCATCAAAATGGTGCTTAAATCCCCCGCGTTTTCTCCCGTTATGAACTATGTCTTTCTTTCCTTTCGGAAGCTCTGGCGCTCTGTCTTTATGGTCAGGGAGGGACCCCCTACCTCCATGATGATCTCACTGCTGGGTTGGTGACGGCTTTTTTGCTGCTCGGTTCTTCGAGCACTAAAATGAATGCGAAGTGGCCTTTTATTTTTTGTCCCCTTTTTATCGCCCCTTGCATTCTTTTATTTCTGACTTTTTTTTTTTCTTTTTTCTCCCCCTCTTTTTTTTCCGATGTTGTTGCCATCGGCATGTATCATTCTCTAATGTAGACTCTTGATCATGTTGCGATTTACTTTCCATTCAGTTTCGGTCTTTGCGTTGTTTCTTGGCGCGGGTTTTGTTTTTACTTGTTTCTCTTTCCTTTTTTCTCTGGTACGAAGCGTTGGTGTTAGGCATTACAAGCCGGAACTTTAATTTGGCTTACTTTTTCACCGTGTTCATTGTCTTCTTGTTACTCTTGTCTGTTTTGCTCAGTTTTTCTGTAGTCGTTGACATTCAAATCTGGAGATGTTTTGTTGCTTCCTTTAATCACCGCGTCTCTTGTGCGGGTTCTATCTACCCAGATGAATTGAACTTTTTCTTGTTCTTGTCACCCATTATCCTCGTTACCTCACGATTTGTGCATCCTTCTTCTCCAGCTCCTCGCCTCGCCACCGCATGCCATACCTCATAATCACCAACGCCAACGGCACTGCCGCCACATACATGAAGCCAACAAGGGTAAACGCCCAACCCGCGCCGATACCTTCGACCAGCGGCACGATGGCCGCAGTCGCGCCGGCGCCGACCAAGCATCGCGCCAAGTTATTCGCAGCCGTCGCAGCCGCCGCCCGCCCGCCATTGACGTCGACCAGCAGCGCGTTCGACGTGTTGTTGTAGCCCACCAGGCCCGCGCCCAGCACCACGAGCAGCACGCACGGCACCGCCAGCGGCGCGGCGGCGTGCATCGCCCAGCCCCATGCAGCCGTCGCGGCGGCAGCGACGAACAGCAGCGGCAGGCCGATTTGCAGACGCGCGCGCTCAATGGGGAACGCGCGGGCGAGCACGCCGTTGGGCTGGTGCGCTGGCGCGTCGGCGAGGTGCGCGCCGTGCCGCCGGTAGTTCCAGTTGAGCAGGGGGCCAACAAGCGCTGCGGCGGCGATGGAGCCGCCGGCGAGCGGGAGGAACATGAGGCTGATCTGCAGTTCGCTGAGACGGTACTGTGTGCGGAACAGCGATGGCAGCGCGGCAGAGACGCTGTAGAAGCCGGAGAAGACGAGGCTGCTGGTCAGTAGCAGCAGGCCGAGTTCTTTTTCAACGAGTATGCGTATGGATGGAAGCGGGTTCGGTAGATAGAGCTGCGCGCGCGGCGGTGGTGGTGCCGGCGATGGAGCCTCCCCGGAAACTTTCCTGCGGGCGAGCCATTCCTTCAGCAGCGCGAGTCCTGTGCGATTCAAGCGCGGCGGTGCCCGCGACCCGTTGCCGACGAGCACGCGGCATGTTTCGGGGAAGAACAGGAAAAGCGCTAGCAACATCGCACCCGCGAAAATAGCCAGGTACCAGAAGATCCAGCGCCAGCCAAGGTACTCGGACAACACGCCGCCCAGCACCGGGCCGAGCGCCGGCGCCAGCACGACTGGCACGGCAGTGAAGCCAATGTAGGCGCCGCGCTCGGCGGGCGTGACGACGTCGGCGACCACGGCGTACGCCAGGGCCACGGTGCCGCTGCTGCCGGCGGCCTGCAGGCAGCGCAAGCCGAGCAGAGCGGCGTAGCTCTGCGCGCGCGCAAGCGCGAGGTTCGCTGCGACGTAGACGGTGAAGCACGCGAGGTATGCCGGTCGCCGGCCGGCGCGGTCGGCAAAGCCGCCGACAAACATGGGCGTGATGCCCTGGAAGATCATGTAGCTTGTCACGGTCAGCGTCATGGCGCTGTCGGACACGTTGAAGCGCGCGGCGAGCGCCGGCAGCGCCGGCAGGTAGATTTGCTGCGTCATGGGCGAGAAGAAGGCGGCGAGTGAGGCGGCGAGGACGATGGCGCGCTTGCGCCGCGTGCTGTGGATGCTGAATGGCGTAGGTCCTGTGCGGGCTGTCACGGAGGCTGTAGCGGCGGGGGTGTCCTTTTCGGGGTCTGTGGTAGGGCTTGGAGTGCTGCTTTGCCGGCTGTGTGCGCCGGCAGCGGCGCGGGCTTCGGAGGAGACGCTCGGTATGGTGAGTCTGGCGTGCTATGCTAGGTGCCGTGGGTATCGGCCGATGTGCAAGTACACCTACATACCGGAGCTTGGAAATGGCTCTGGGCCAGGTTGCCGGCATTGGATACCCGCGAGGCGTTCTAGCCGTTGCATCTATACGTCTTACGGTGAGTTATGCAATCGTTGCCGAGTTCGGCGCCGAAGAGCTGTCGATGCCGTGTTTTCGGCATATTCCAATCATGACGTTATCATCAGCTACGCCAGTAATTTATACGTCCAGAGTCTCCCCATGGTTCAGCGTCTCCATTCCACATATCAAAATAGCAGCCGCATGTAAAAGAGCTGCTTCGCTGTTTGGTGTCGTTGAGTTGCTGTTGCACAAATACCATTGCATCGACCCTAGTATAACCCTAACTCTTAGTCAAGCCCCCAAGGCGGTGAGCCGTTATTCTGCTGGCTTAGATGCCAGGTAGTCCAATGTCAGGCCCCTAATTGTCACATGCTGAACCTGCATTGTCTCAACTTTTATCTACACCACGAATTGCAGGCAATGACGGTGCATTTGCGACAGTTAACCGAACACCCTGAATAGATTGTTAGATCCAGCGTGAAGCTCTAGACCCCGACCTACTCTTACTATGGTACGTGCTCATAGCTCTCGCGCTAGCTATACCACCACAGGCTAACCTTCCTCCTCCTCCAGAACGTTCTCTACAACACCGCCCTGCGCCAAAGCCGCGCCATCCGCGCCGACCTTGACCGCATTAACGAGTCGCTCGGCAGCGGCGCACCGGTGACGCCCGCCGACGTCGGCAACGTCTCGGCGTCGCTCGCCACCTTCACCAAGGCCATCGAAGACTACCAGGCGCTGGCACGGCAGGAGCTCGTGGCGAAGAAGAAGGACGAGGCGACGGAGCGCATCAAGCGCTTCCGCGACGACTTGGCTGACTTCCGCGCGCGCGTCGACGTCGTCAAGAAGCACCGCGAGGAGGCCGCGCACCAGGCCAACCGCGCTGACCTGCTCGGCCGCCGGCCGTACGCCACCAGCACGCCCGAGAACCCGTATGCGGGCGCGAGCGCGAGCGGCGCGGGCATGGGCGGCGGCGGCTTTGGGATTGGCGCAGGCCCGGGGGCTGGTGGTGGCGTGCACGCGCGGAACCCGTCGATCGGCGGGTCGGCGCCGCCGCTTGGCGGGTACTCGTTTGGCAGCGGCGATGCGGCGCGCGAGAACCAGGCGCTGCGCGAGCAGGGCTTTTTCCAGAACACGAATTCGGCGCTCGACGACTATATTGCGCGGGGCCAGGCGGTGCTGAGCGACCTCAACTCGCAGCGGGAGATGATGAAGAACACGCAGAAGCGGCTGTATTCTGTGGCCAACACGCTGGGCATCTCGGGCGATACAATTCGTATGGTTGAGCGCCGTGCGCGCGAGGACAAGTGGATTTTCTGGGCGGGTGTTGTTGTCTTCTTTGCCTTTTGCTGGCTAGTATTGCATTTCCTGCGGTGAGGAGAGGCCGTGGGTGATTGGGTGTTCTTTTTTTGGGGTTCTCGTGTTTGTTTTGTGCTTTCTGGGTCTGCTGGTTTATCTGTCTGATTCCTATCTGCTTTCTTCTGCCGAGGTTCACTGGGTTTCATTCAGCGTGGCGTTTGAGGGGTGTTATCTACTATGCGTGCAAGTCATGAATCTCTGAGATTCATGGTGCGCCTCATTGACTTTTGATACGCTTATGTTTCTACTGTATTTCATCTTATAACAGTGCGGTTGCTGGATCCTCTTAGTTGTTGCTCCCAGACGTGCACGGCGTGTTACTAGCTATAGTGCTCTTGAGAGCGATGGTGAATAGGACTCCGTTATCAGTCTCGACATGGACGCTTGTTGTTTCTGGCAGGACATGGTTGCTGGTGCTCATAGCCCCAGGGAACGACGTCTCCCAGTCTGTCACATCCCACTCCAGCCCCTTGGTTGTGATGTGCGCCACGCCGTTCATTGGCAGGATGCCCACCCACTTGGCAAACACCTCGGCGTCCCCGTCCCGCACGCAGATCTCATGTTTACCGGCCGGCAGCAGAAAGGTCAAGCTCTCGTCGCTCAGCAGGAATATCCGCGAAAGGGGGTTGTGAAACATGTACAGATGGTGCAGCTGTGCGACGCCCTGGTCGACACGCCCGCCACAGCCACCAACGGCAATCACGTCCGGCAGCGCGTTCATGTCCACGTCGCGGATGAACCTGATGGCCTTTCCAAAGTCGGTGGAGTTCGATCCCTGGTCGGGCTGTCTAACGACCTGCGCCGGACGCGGTGTCTGTATAGTAAAGTACTGCAGGGCTTGGTCGCTGATAGAGTCCATGTCGCCAACTATAAAGTTAAGGGCGTCCTGTTATTGGGAGGGCCATGTGAGCGCTTTTGCTACAGCAGAGGGGTTCTGGCCCGAGCTTACATATGGAGACACGCCGTCCTTTCTGACTTGCTGGGCAAGTTGAAACAGCCTCGTACCGCCGCCATCGGCTGCAACGCGAGGGGAGCCTGTGACGTGACGTAAGCAAGACGATTCAGTACCTGGGGCAAAGGGGGGCCTTTACTCACAGGATGTGAAGATATTCTGAAATAGCGCACTATGGGCGATGGGCTGGTTCAATATGACAATAGCTGGCTTCCGGCCGTCGGCTGAAGGGGCCTTGAGTATCCCGATGATGTCCCAGTGTGTTACGTCGGCCGACATGGTGTTGAGCGAGGCGTATGACGTCAATGTTGAAGAAGAGGCGGAAGACGGGTCGGCGAGATGGTGTTTCCGTCAAGAAACTTGGAGGAAATGCAAACAACACAAAAGCGAGTGTTTCGGTCTCCCAACAAAGCTTTAAACGATCTCCTCGTGGTATCACGGCCCATCGCTAGGCAGCCATGGTTGTTCGGGCCGTCGAGCACAGTGCGGAGGCTTTCAATCTGCCTGTGTAACGCGAGATGTCAGCCGCCACTGCCCCCCCTGCAGCAGCCGGCTAAACTCCGGTAGGTCTCTATAGGCAGAACGGCAAGCCTGTCTTGCGCTCTGTGATTGGCCAATGGCTCCATTTTTTTTTCCCGATGTGAATTTATCAGCAGCCATGAAGCTTGACAAGCATCACAAGCAACATCGGCCAGTTTTTTTTCTCGACGCCTGGTGAGGAATCGATCGCACATCCGCCAGCAAGTCTGTGTTTTGTAGCAGGCGTTTCTTTGTTTTCATTGCCAATATTTAATTGTGTTTACAGCGCTGTGTTGTTCTGCTGCCTCCACATCTCGCAGTCTCTCTGGGCTTCCCTGCATTTCGACGGCTTCATCGTTCCTGACCGACCTCACAAAACATAGACGCCATGTTCCGCTCATCACTACGCCACGTGCGCCCGTCTGTCGGCGTTGCCTCCCGCTCGCTTGTTGCCGGTAGCCGGCGTACGCTTGCGACCGGCAGCAATGCGCCCAAGGGCACGTGGAGGGGCAGTGCCCTGCGCTGGGGTCTTGCCGGCGTTGCGGTGTACGTCTACAACACCAGCCCTATCTTCCAAGACGTTGCCATGCGTGAGTTGCAGTCCCTGACCTCAGGCAGGCCTTCTTGAGCACCGCCCATAGCATGACTCGTGCCAAAGCCGTCCACAGATACACCAGCATATTGACACAATCCCCCTCGCATTTGATAGCGCAAACCGTCCCTAGCCCTCCGCAATTTTCCGAGAACGATTCCCTGACCATCGATGCCGTTGTGTCTGCCCGCCGCGCCCAGATCAAGGAGGAACAAGCTGCCAAGGCTGCTGCCAAGGCCAAGGCCGACGCTGAAGCCAAGGAGAAGGCTGCCGCTGCCGCCACCAAAACGACCGAGAAGCCTGCCACTGAGGACTCCGACGCGCCGTCTCGAGACGCCTCTGCGCCCGAGCCCGGCTCTCCCGCTGCCCTGGAGGCCGAGGCAGGACAACAGGGCGCCTTCAACCCCGAGACTGGCGAGATCAACTGGGACTGCCCGTGTCTCGGCGGCATGGCCGATGGGCCCTGCGGCGAGGAGTTCAAGTTGGCTTTCAGTTGCTTCGTGTACTCAGAGGAGGAGCCCAAGGGCATGGACTGCATCGAAAAGTTCCAGTACGTTGATTTTGCAGTGGAACAGGACCGCTCGGCAACCAGGACTTGATTACTAACTGACGCTTTTGCTGTGTAGGGGAATGCAGACCTGCTTCCGCGCCCACCCCGATATCTACGGGGCTGAACTTGACGATGATGAGCCTCAGGCTGAGTTTCCCGATGCGCCCTCTCCTGAGGGTGCCGTTGCCGCTGCTGCTTCTCTGGCCCCCGAGGAGGCGAAAAAGGAAGAGGTCAAGCCCGAAGCCAGTTCAGCAGCCCCCCAAGCCAAGAGCGAGACTGCTTGAGTTCAACCCACCAAGCATTCACGGCGTGTAAGTTAACGAGGAGCCTTAGACCATGGGAGGGGGGAAGTGCCGTCTGGCTAGAATGCCTGCTCTGCTCGCGGCAGCATGTTGTGGCTTCTAGCACTTGTTGCAAAGCCCCGGCAGAGGTGTAAAATGTAAAACCAACTGTACATTTCTTTAGCTTCAGCTGTTTTATTATTATTCTACGATGAACCAGTTTCCAATCATCCGTAAGACGGCGCTGAAATAATAGGACTCACCATAGAGTTCTCACACTGTATGTATGACGTCAGTGTCAACCGCAATCTAGGTCACCAGAACAGCTGGCAGTAGAAGGCGGACCACGAAAGAAGAGCAAAACAGGGCTACATCTGCATATTTCAGGCACCAAAGCCCAGAGACATCAGATACACTTGGCCCGCCTGACGCAAGCCTGGAGCTTTCCCCCACTCCTATTTCTAGGGCGTCTTATAGTCATTCAGCCGCTTTTTGGGAGGCGAAAAACACATGCAGCAAGCTCCCCGGAAACGGCCAGCCGCCCTCCCCGCGGCGGCATTCTTGAGGGAGCCCGTGGTACTAAACGCCACCATAAGACAGCTTCTGCCCACAACCATTGTGCCCTAACTTCTCTCTTCTCCAAGCATCATTATACGAGGCCACGCCAAAAGATCTTGCTACTTAATACCCCCACGAGAACATCGTGAGCGACCGTTTAACTCTTAGTCCTCTATCCCATCCTACCGCCACCACAAGTACGTTGCCCACGCCGCATGCCCTCTGCCCGCGCGACCGCCACTAACCAGCCACACAGTGTCTTATGCTGATATCGCCGCCAAGGGCCCCAAGCAGTCTCCCGAAGAGGTATCTTGCACCTTCTCGTCCACCAACAGAATCTCCCCGTGCCCATCCACTAACCATTCCTCCGTCCCGCCCGCCAGGCCGTCCCCGCCCCCCTCCCCTCCGTGATCCCCACATCTGGCGACACCCACAACCTGATCGACGTCGACTCGCCGGCCGTGCGCACCGTGCCCAACGACTTCCTCGAGCGCGACGTGCAGACCTCGACACAAGCCGCGCGGCTCGCGCGCGAAGCTGAAGCCCAAGAGGCAGCAGCGGCAGGGTCAGCGTCAGCTGCCGCAAAGAAGAACAAGGCCCCTGCTGCTGCGACTGCGCGAGACCACGCACGCTCCGGCGGCGATGGACCCAGCTACGGCTCGGTGATCCTCGGCTCGGGCGGCCTGGTCCTGGCCAACGTCGTGCTGGTCCTCAGTGTCAGCGCCGCGGCGCAATATTTCGGCGTGCAGAGTGCACGTTGGGCGCCGACGTGGAAGAATGCCGGCTTGGGCGTCGGCGTGGCTGCGGTGTTGGCTGTGGGCGAGTCAATGCTGGCGCAGTAAGTTGCACCGCGGAAGCTGTTCTTGCTCGCAGGAGACAATGGAACAATGGCTAATGTGTTAATGGAGAAGCTTCGGCCTCTTTAATTAGCTGCACGGATGCGCTTGGAGCTTCGACATCCACACAAGGCGGATTGGGCACGCTGTGGGTTCACATTTGTAACGTCACAAGCCTTTATACGCGAGTTGTTTCTTTGAAAGGGGCCAGAGTAATTAACAAAACTGCCAAATCCAAGTTCATTTGCTCATCATCGTCGTGATCCGTCCGTCCTGTGTTTCCGTCCCAGACTACGTTGCATCCTGTTCCCTGTAGCTTAAACTCTCTATGTACACAAATGTTTTCATGAGGCCCCAATTCCCCCACTCTCTATGTTCTGCGAAACGCCGAAGCGGGCGGTGCCCGCATGCGTTTAACCCAGTGAAAGCGCAGCTCAGAAGACATTTTGCAGAACATCATTGCCGTTGTCTCAACAGACAGCATCTTCTCGGCAATCATCAATTGCAAATCGTTGTCCTCGTGGCTAAACTCGGAAAAGAAGATATCCATAGCCTGCTCTGTCCACCGCGAAACGGGCGGTGGCTGCTGGCTCTTGCTTGCGTCAATAATCTTGACCAGCATTTCCTCAATGGCTGCCATAGACGCCAGGCCGCCGGCGCCAGACGCAGAGCCTGCCGAGGATGCTATGGGCATCGAGGCGGGAGGGCTCGGAGAAGTGGTAGCGACGGTCGATGGGGGCGTGGCCATCGACCGCGGGTGATTGTGGTTACGGTGATGGTGGTGATGGGGATGGGGGTGGGGGTGAGGGTGGGCACGCGCGTGGGCATAGTGGCTATTCGAGTGTGGTGGTTCTGGAGCCAAGACCGGAGACGGGCCCGCCATAGCCGACGAAGACTCCTGTAAAACTGACGACTGTGACTGTGGGTTGAAGTGACCCCAGCTGTCAGTCCGCTGGCGCCGCGGCGGGCTTCCTGCCACGTCAGCCGACAGTGACCGCTTGCGCGCGTTCTCTGCCGTCTGGTTGGGATCGTGCGGCGGGGTAAGTGCCGGGGCCAGCGGTCTCACGGAAGAATGCTTCTGTGTGGAAACAGTCGTGGACGCAGCCATGGTAGGGCTACGTGGCGACCGTGTCCACTGGGGCGAGTGTGAGCGGGACGCCATGTGATGGGGATGGGTGGCCATGTGTGGCTGGGAATGAGAAACAGGCTGCGACTGGCCGTGTGCCTGGTAACGGCCATCGACCGGGTGTTGCTGCTGCTGTGGCGGAGGTGAAGATGTAGTTTGCTGGGGCTGTTCCTGGTTCCGTTGGTGTGATTGTTGCTGTGGCGCTTGCTGTTCTGACGCTAGATCAACTACCGAGGTTCCCGGCACATCGCCCTCAGAGCTATCGCAAAGGCGGCGGCGACGCTGGCGAGGCATGCCGTGAGGTAGCAGGTCTTCAAAGATGAGCTCAAAGTACTTTTCATGTTCAAAAGAACGGCCGCGAAGGGGCTTGGCCGAGGGATCATTCTACAGGGCTGTTAGTACTGATCCGACCACAACTGCGGCACGGAGGATTTCTGTTTCTGGGCCTACCTGAAGATGCTCCTCCCAGGCCTCATCGCTGGCAGCGACAGTGGCGTTGGTCTCGTTGTACTGAAAGGCCGGGTTGTCACGCAGGCCGCGCCATGCCTTGAAGCGCTTGCGGGCATTGTCGGCCTTGTTCTTGAGGTGGTTCTTCTCCAGCTGCACGCCGTGCGTGGCACGCAGATCGTGGGCGGCCTGGGCCCAGGCCTCCGACTTTAGAGCGCCGGTAGTATTATCGCGCAGGCCCTTTCGGACGCTATCCCGCAGCGACCGGAAAAACGTCTCTTCATAGGCGGGCGTCCAGCTGACGCGCGGCGCGCGCTGGAACGAGGGGCCCAGCACGGACATGGTGGATTGGTGGTAGTGGTGGTGTGGTGGCACAGAGCTCACGATCACGATGGGAGGGCCGGAAAAAATCACCAACACCAGCAAGGACAAGCATGCGCGGCGGCCCAAGAGACGCAAAACAGGGCACTGGCAGCCGGTGCAGGCGGCGCAAGAAAAAGAAGAGCGCGGGCTGTAGACTCGGTATCGACCCCAAACGCAGGCTCTGGGCGGGCGACAAGGGTGAGACGCTGCTGCAATTTGGTGTGGAGCTGGGTGTTAGCGGGTGGTGGAAAAAAAAAAAATTAAAAATAAAAAGGAGCAGAAATGCAGCGGACCAAGCAACGCTCAACGCAGGGAAAACGCAGGGTTAAAAGCAAATCGCAGGCTGTCGTCACAAACTCCCGTGCTTGCGAATCGTGGGGCCCTGGCGCTGAAATCACCCATCCGGGTTCTTGTTCTTGGGCTCTGCCTTTGGCTGTTTTGCTTTCAGAAGCCCCAGTCAGCGCGTCACGTGACTGACTCGCCGCACCGATCGGTCTAGGCCTTTCCGTTTTGCCTGCTGCCGAAGCGTTTTATCAGCTTCAAAGAGTGTCGAAGAATGCGCCTCGAAACAAGAAAGAAAAAGGCCAACAGTGGGAAAAGGCAAAAGACCAAACGGAACTGCAAACTTGGCTTGTGAAGATGTTTTTTTTCTTCGTTTCGTTTTTCCCCATTCTCAACCTTTGCTGCGCAACTTTGAGTTCTTTATGGTTCTCGCTGCCCAGCTACCCTGATGGCCACCGAGGCCGACATGTCGTGGAAACACCCGTTTGGCCAACTTGTCGTCCAATAGCCGCAGTTTATTACGCTTTTGTCTGGACGCTGTTATAGCCCATCTGCCCATCAGGGTATCTATCGACTGCTTCCAAAGCACGAGTACTGCGTTCTTACGCGGCAACCCTGATAGCAAGCTTTGGTCAGCGGGCGCCGGCAGAGACGCCTTAACCCTTGTGAGGCCGGGATGCCTTACCCTGTCTTTTCCGTGGTCACGTGTGTTTCTCTGACTGTGTAACTTAAATGTTGCCAACGACTTCCATCAAAAGCCCCATTGCAACTCAACACTACACAGGCCTCTCCCTATATGCTTAATACTAAACAACAGTGATGTCTAACATTATTATTCTATTTAAAGCTCCTTATTTTTACGCCAGTACGCCCCCCTTACCATTTGATTTCCTCCTGTATTATTGGATCTTCAACATCACTCCGTCCATAATCTTGGGAATTGAGTATTGGACGAGATAACCCCACTCCGCCGAGGACTTAAACTCCCTTGTGTTCATTATAATCGCTAGATCAATACCATCTAGGCGGCTCTGGTCAAACGATCGGGCACCATTGAGCACGCCATCGCGGCGTCCAATCTCACGTCCGCCGGTATTCCAGATAGAATGACTGCCTATGAATCTGGCTATAGTGCTAGCAGAAGCGCTCAGACCGGCAGTTCCCAGGCCTTCTTCTTTAATAAAGCCATCTCCGCCAAAAGCACCCGAAACGACGACCTCTTTGTTTACGATGCGTGCGTCTAGGCCAACATGGATGGTATCGGGGATAAAGTTATCATGAATGTGCGATTCGGAACCTGTGGCATAAGGTCGAACATCCTCTCCGTCCAGAACATAAGTCTTTAAAAAGTCGTAGTACTCCATCTTAGTTATGTTGGTCACCAGGTAGCTGAGGAGCATATGCCCGTAGTTCCCATAGACCTTCTTGGTGCCCGGGGTAAAGTCCAGCGGGCGACCAATCATGTATTCGATCATGTCATAGAGCGTGGCCGCATGGTCTAGCTCGCGCGCAATGGCAACCTCGCGAAACTCTTTCAAGGGATCTATTGAAACGGAGCGGTCAAAGCTGCCTATGTGATCCAGAAGATGCTTCACAGTGATGTCCCGCGAGCGCCCATCGGCAAAGGCCGTGTATCCAAGTTTCTCGTAGACCCTTGTGCCCATTTCAACAAGTCCTTGCTGTATCAACTTATCAATGGCGGCATTCAGGAACATTTTGGACAAGCTTGCGATCATAAAGGGATCATTGACAGTAACAGTGGGATAGTCATCCTCTCCTAGGGTGTAGGCTCGCTCGATAATGGTTTTGCCCGTGATGGCAGCCGAAAACTGCGCTTGGCGAACACGATTAGCCACCATAAAGTCTTTTATAACTTTATCCACTGAGGCCGTAATACCCTCATTGTTCTGAAAGCCCATCGTTTCACTAACAACAGTCCAATGAATGGGCTTGGGAGTTGCAAGCTCGGCAAATACAGCATTGTATACAATTTCATTCTCGGATATGCCACCGCCTTGAATATCAATCGGAATCAAGCCTTCGGCTTTTATATCGGCTATCATATGTTCGAGCTCGAGCATGTTGAGGTTGTAGAAAGCCTTCCACTTGCCCAAGTGGGTGTTTTGGAAGATTGCGATGAACTCTTGGTTTTCTGTCAAATATTGTCTTGTCGGATGCCAGAACCGCTTTGAAGTCTGTTCCTGCAAAATTCCCGAGTACTCGGAGACGGTGTAACGGTTGTCAGACGTTGTTAAAAAGGTAGTCTGGTGTGTCTTGATGTGGTTTTCGTGGACCAAGATACAAAACTTTCTTCCCGTGGGAGTTCCATAGGTTGCAATGTCAACAACATAGTGGTCGTAACCTTTGACGATGTCATTGATATCTTTGATGTTCTCAACGTCACACAGTTGGTCCCATCGTTGGCCCTCAATTTCCTCCATGACCCCAGAAAACAAGGCGGTTTCAGTATTAGCACCCGTCACAGTGACAAAGATGGACATGTACCCTAGACTCTTTCCGCGCTCCAGCCACGCGGAATAGGTGTCATAGTCGACACCTTGAATGTACTCAATGCTTCCATGCGGCTCTCTCGCCCAGACTGAGCTGAAGCGAATGGGGTTCCCGTAAGAACTGAGCGAAATGGGTTTGTAGTCATGGTGGATGAGACATGAAGCCTGCAAGATATGGTCAAAACTGCCAAGTTCAACGAACGTTTGAACATCCCCTTTCTCAAATTCGGCCTGGAGGTCGTCGTCTAGACACCAAGAGTTGAAGCTGCCAACAGACTTGAAACGGTTCTGGCTTTTGCCTTGGCTTGCGGCTAGATGTGAGATTTCATTATCGTTGTCGTCTTCTGTGTCAATGATTTGACTACGCAAATTCAACGCTAGGTTTAAGCGCCTGAAGAGACCCGGCGAGCCGTCAATATCAATTTCATCACCCTCTCCGGCAGCGACGAGAGGCCGGGCAGTAGTGACAGCCAAAAAGGCAGAAAGAGAGAGACCTATGGCCAAGGCGAGGCTGTAGGGGCGTATGGCGAGGGGGAAGAGAAATGAGAGCTAAATGAAGAGGAAGTAGGCGAGTAGAGCTAAGCGGGAGGAGGCTTCGTCCTTGTGACCAAAGCCTAACGTTCGAACTTGGAAGACCTATACAGCCATGAAGACGTAAAGGGGAGAAGGGCCATGACAAGATTCATGTGTAGGCTTTGTGTGGGACAGCACTCACGAACTTTGGTGCTCTTATATACCACCAGGCATATGCTCGCATTATCGGCGGCTAGATTTACTGGCCTGAGGTAAAACTGATGTTAGCTTAGAATAGAGTTCAAGCACTCGCAAACGCCGTTGGATTAGAGCCTGAACGCTAGGGCATGATCAAAATCGGCGACGTAAAAGGGGAAGAAAGGGAATGGCGTTGGTCTGTGGGCAGCTAGACCGAGTTTTTGCTTGAGCAACTAGCAGCCTTCTCGTCGAATAAAAATATCTTGGGGGAGTTTGTCCTACTCGGCTTCACGACGGCTTTTACGGAGCATGATCAAGATTTACGTTTAAAGCATGGCTCTTAGCCGATGTTCTAGGAAATTAGTTTGTTTCTTAACTCCATGGGTTAATTAGCTTGGAATAAACGAAAGGCCAAGCAAGTGGCCATGGCTGCAGACATTTGTCAGGGTTAGGGTCTATAATATCACATGACAGTCTAGACCCGGATAAGCCTGTCACGCAGTCACGTGAGCACGCGACGAAGCCCAGGGCCCACAGTGACGATTGGCCAGGGATGCATGTCTCGAGAAGGGTTTTATTTTAAAGTGTGTGCATGATTGAAGGGCAGCTTGCCCTCGCAGACGCTCTCCCTTGCGTTTTGGCCTGAACCTGCCACGCTTGCGGGCGGACTGACTTTGACTGACTGAAGCCAGAAACCGGAACGCCCATGGGACACGTTGAGAGCGGGCGGCTCTTGGCTTCCGCTTTCGTTGGACGCTTGCGGGGGAGCTGAAAAAAAAAGATTTTGCGTGGTGGCCGCAATTGAGGGGGCAGAGAGCGTCCAAATCCTCGCTCATCCTGCTGGCTGCACAAGCAGAGCCGCCGTCTTGCCGCCGTATAACCAACTAGTAGAAATTTAATGTTTTCTTTTTCTTGTGTGTCGAGGCAAAGGTCTAGGGGCGCTGCAGTCGGACCGCATGGTAGCGGCATGTTGTGCATGAAAACGAGCACCAGAACAAAGAACGAGACCCCGGAAATTGAACGGCCCCGATGCACGCTGACAAAATGCGACAGCGACTCCATGCACAACTTTCCACGGTTGATAGTGAGAGACTTGGAGACATGGCCAAATATACCGTACTCGGTACTACTTGCACGTCATCCGAAGCCCGTCGAGTCAAAGTCGAATCTCGCACTCAATTGCATCAGTCCCGTCGCTAAAAGTAAAAATGGTAGCTGCCATCGCCGTGAAATAACTGCCAAATACGGCGAGGATTTTGATGCTTTTTTTTCTCTTTTTTTTTTCTTTTTTTTTCTTCTCATTTTTTCCGATCCGGTTTCCCCTCACCGTCCGTCGCAATTCAACATCCCTCTTTTATCTTGTTAATTGACGTCTTCATTGTCTACTACATATACGAGTCCGTTGCTCTATCTCATCTATTGCTATCATCTTTCATTTCTATGGACCATCTCCTCCTCTTCCCACCGTCTTCGACCTCGGCTTTCTCAGTAGCTTCTCCGTCCCCCATCTCCCATCCCCCATTATCAGCTCGAGGCCAGCCCGCCTGAACCTCCCATCCGATCCCTATCTTTATTGTTCAACTATAGTTACCCGTTGCTCCAACTGCTCTAAACGCCAGGATCTTGTCCTATCAGTTTGCGTCAAGCAAAGACGTCCGCGCACCATCGTGTTGTCCACGCCTACTACTTCTTCTTCCATGCTGGGCGGCTACAGGCACTTGGCCCATTGATTATTAAATCCCGCGCATCTTGCCGACTTCTTGTCTTGAAAATCAAAACCGCCCGTCGACCTGGTCCCCCCCTCCCCCCAGTGCCCATCTGCCGCCGCGGCACCAGGAATACACACCAAATACTGCATACAGGGTCTACCCTGACCCTTAGTGGCGTAGTGGATCTCGTCCGGGTCACAGGGCCCCATCCTACCCCACCACCCACCACCCACCCACACCCACGGCCTGGGCTTCTCAACACGCCACAAACCCTAGAGAGTAGCCATTTCGTCTGCCTGCAGTGCGGTGACGCGATCCGACATTCTCTCTTCACCACCTGTGCAGTTCTTGCTGCTGTGCCCAGTATTTCCGTGCACGCGACGAGTCTTGCCTTGAGTGCATGTTGTAGCCCAACCACTAGCACACTTTAACTAGACGTCTGGAGCTTTCTCTGCACGCCTGCTGCCAGGGACTGTTCTCGTAAATAAAGACTAAGTTGGACGAAACCCACCCGGCAGTGTTAAACATCTTCCACGATGCCTGCCAGTAACATCACCGCCATTGCCGCAGCCGCAATGGCAGTCTCTGCGCCATTTGATTCGTCTCCTCTTCTGCCACGCCCACAACCTTCGACCTCTGCACTGAGAAGTCAGATTCCTCATCCACTTCCGCAGTCGCATCCCCACTCGCCCTCCCGTCCGCTTCCAAATTTGAGTCCAACCTTGAACAGACCCTCGTCTTCAGACCCTCAGTCGTCTTCGCGTATCCCCTCTCTACGACCCGGAGTAGCTCCAATCTCTTCCCTTTTGCTTACACCTACGTCCACCGTCTCCTCGTCCTTTACTCTGGCGCCTCTAAGAGATCTCACGCCCACTACTACTCCTGCTGCGCCTGCCACCACCCAGACTATTCCCTCCACGACCACCACCACCGCAGCCATTGCTCGTGCGCCTACCCACAAATACCCTGCCAGTCCTAGTCCTGGTCCTCCCACTCCTACTCCCACTTCCACTAAACCTGGTCCCGCCTTGCCGTCGCCATACAAGTCGCGTCGTCTCTCGCCCACAGCATCGCATTCCAAGTTTGCGACCAATGATCGCGTGCTTGAAAATACGACTCAGGCGCCGTCATCTTCTCCCCAGCTCACCGCTGACTTTACCGCCTCCCACAAGTACCCACTCGTCGACACCACGCACTTTCGCGCCATAAATCGCGTCGATTCTGCTGCTCCCATGCACGCTTCATCGCTCACACAGCTTGCCCATGCGGCATCGCCAACCTCCCCTGCTCGTACCCCTCAATCACATTCGCGTTCTCACTCATACTCGCAATCCACCGGCTACACGGCTCCGTCTGACGACATTGAAGGCCCCCAGTCGCAGTTACTTCAACTTTCACATTTTGCTGCTCTCCAACATAAAATGGCCGAGACGACTGTTGTCACTCCGACTGCCACCGCTGCGCCGTCAGATCCCATCATCTCCGCGTCGCGTAAAAGAGCGGCCGATGGCAGCGTAAAACACGACATATCCTCAGCAAGACGGTTAGGCCACTCGAGGAATACTAGTTCTGTCAGTGTCTCATCTGCTTCCGGGACAAAGATCGGCGAGGTACGTTGTGTTGTCTTTCTTTTTTTTTTCTTGCAAAGTCTTCGCTTCTGTCGTTTTTGACATTCTCCATATTCCCCTCCTGTGCTCGCTTTTTTTTTCTTCCCTAAATATACCCCCGCGCCATTTTCCCCCTTCCTTTCTTGTTCTTTGGGGATCTACAGAGGCTCGCCTTGCATCCCTAAGACAGAAATGAATTGCCCTGCGCCGGAAAAGAAAAAGAAGCTTTGGGGGAATGCCGGATTTACGTGTCCAAGACGCATACCGTAGTATTGATGCTAACTTTGTTTCCCTATGTAGCTCTCTGCCGAACTCCGGACACGCCTTTCTTATGCAATGATGAAGGTGAACCATGGGTGGCAGTTTCACTCTATTGACGAGGTTGAATCTCTTGCCTCAAAGGCCGTGTCACCAAGCTCTACCAGCTCTACCCACATCAGAAGATCGGGGTCATCAACCAGTCCCGGCTTGTCTTCCACAGATAAGTCTGTGGCCGACCTAATCACACCTGCCTCGCTTGAAACACGCTCGCAACAATCGCCCATCTCTTCAAAAACTTACAGCACCGAAAGTAGTAACACAAATGACAACGGGCTTGCCCCGCCAGCCTCCATCCAGTCCTCCAGGTCAAATGCACAAAAACACACTCGGCACAATTCCCGTCCAGCTTATACACCAACGCTTCTGTCACACTCACGGTCCATGCTTCCGCAAACACCAGGCCCTTCTACCACCTACCGCCGGTTATCTTGTAGCCAACTAGGGAGCGACGGTGCCATGGTGTTCTCCCCACACCAAAATGTGCGGGAGCAAGATGCCATTGAATCTCTTCTATTCATGAGCAGTCCCGGCAACCCGGCTAACCTCAAGAGCACATATGCTGGGCCGCTTACATCTCCCCAGACATCTGGTCTCCGCCAATTCCCACCCTCATCATCCGCTCCTGCGGGAACTACCAGCCAGCAGCGCCGTTCATTGCCTGGCTCACAGCCGCGGAAGACTCTCCCGTCTCACCGGCCAACCGCCGCAAAACGTGTTGACTCTGATGGGAACAGCTATGAAGACAGCGAGCAAAACGTCGACTTATGCTCACCGCCCTTGGGTGGCACACGTGGGGTCCCGCGTCGCAGAGTCGACCTCAAAGGCGCCTATGTGTCTGGGACTGACCATGGTAAGCTACATCTGACGCTCCCGTCGGCTTTGGATGCGCCAATTGGCAATCACATACGGCTGGCGGACGAGGACATTGACCGCATGCTTGAGAGGGTCGCTGCCGAGGAGTCAGAGGACGACGACGATGAGATTCAGATTCCGCGCCGCATCATGACAGCTCCGCACGTCCAGGCTGTATAAGAAGAAATGGCCTTTTGCTTTTCTTCTTTTTTTTTGTTTTCTTTCTGTAGATAGTCGACCGTGTCTTTTAGTGAGCTGGCTAGCCCTTTATTGCCCTGTCTTTTATATTTCCTGCTACGGATTTGATTCAACAAAGTTTTTCGAATGCTGTTGTTCTGGGTTTCTGGGTGTTTGGCTGTGCGGTTCTTCTATTGTTGCATTTCTAGGTGTTTCTTCTTTCCGTTTCTGGTTGGCTCCCTTTTTTTTTTTTGGAATTTCCTATTCATCATCTTTCTGCTGTGCTTGATACCCTTTGGCATTTGTCATGATATGCTCATTTCTTCATCTTTATTGGTCTTGTGTGGTCTGTCGTCTTGCACGTGACGTGCAAACTGCGTGTGAGTGGGCGAGTGATGGAGACATGGGGTTGGCCGACTTATTTCTAACCCGAATATAAATATCACTATGGCTCATCCTGACGGCCCACTTTAACCCTGGCTTCCGTGTCCATGAATCACCGCCTTTCATAGACGAACCTCGCGGCTTCACGAATTGCCCAGTTCTAGAAAGTGTCTCTTTATAACTCACAACGCTAGAGCCCATACGCATCATTTTCTACATTAACCTACAGCTACAAAAGTATACACCGCAGAACTACAGAAATAAAGTCGCCCAACCAGCAACCATTGCGCCATGTCCATCCACCAACTCTCAAGGCTTCTGCCGCTTCCCGAAGACGAGCTGAAGCAGGTATTGTCCTATGCTGAGACTCTTTCAAAAGAAGCTGCGGTCGAGCATTTTCAAAATCTGCTGGGTGATTCTCATGAAGTCCATAGCTTTATATCATCCTTCAACTCGCGGCGGAAGAGCCCCGGCCAGCCGGCTTCAGCTTCAGGCTCTGCATCAAAGTCTCAGTCGCAGTCTTCTCAGTCCAATGCGCCACGAAAGCCTGGCGGGGTAGCAGGTGTACTGGATGTAGAGCCTGTACCCAAGTCAACCAAGAATAAAGGAAACAAGAAGAAGACTGATATTCATACGCCTCGGGCCCGCAAGGTCGACAACACGGGGCCCGCCCCCGGGACTGCGTACAGCAAAAATGGCGAAACCTTCGAGTATATTTCTAGCGCAAAGAAACCGAGTCTTGCAGCTGGAGGGTCAAGTTCCAATGCTACGCCTGCTATCTCAGGGGTTGCCCCGGACGTTCTGTCTTTCATGGAAGCTATCTCGGGCCCGTCTTCAAAGGCTGGATCGTCCAGCAGTACTCGTGCCCCAACACCGGCACCCAAGACTGAAAGGACACAGAAGCAAACTGCCAAGGCTGGCTATCTAATTGGCGACGGGCCGTCGAAAAAGAATAAGCAGACATTGTCCAAGGCAACAACTACTACCAAAGTAAATATCACTGGCGGCCTGCCCATGGTGGGCGCGAGTGCCGCAGTCTCGGACTTGGACGCTGCAATCCGGGCTTTGGAAATATCGACAAACCCTACGCTCAATTCTAGCTCCGAATCCCGCAAATGCAACTGCGTCGCCACCCGACACCCACTGCAGAGTGCGGCACCCAACTGCTTGAAGTGTGGAAAGGTCATCTGCATCAAGGAAGGTCTGGGCCCTTGCTCATACTGCGGGACGCCTCTTCTCAAGCCAACCGAGATCCAGGCGATTCTAAAGGAGCTGACAGCCGAGCGTGGCCGTGAGCGCATGACCGTCGACCGCGAAATCCACAAGCGTGCAGATCTCAATGCGACGCCAGCGTCGTACGCGCAGGCGCAAGGCGGCATCATGTCCGATGCCATGCTGCTTGCGCGTCAGCACAGAGACCGGCTGTTGGGCTTTCAGTCGGAAAATGCCCAGCGTACGCGCGTGGTTGACGAGGCGGCCGACTTTGACATTGGGCTGGCCCAGGGCCACCTAGGTGGCTCCATGTGGTCGAGCCCGATGGAACGGGCACTGGAGCTTAAGCGACAGCAGAAACTGCTGCGGGAGTTGGAGTGGGACGCGAAGCCCGAGTATGAGAAGCGCAGGCAAGTGGTCAGCATCGACCTTGTGGGCGGCAAGGTTGTCAAGAAGATGGCGGCCATTGAGCGGCTGGCAACACCCGAGTCTGACGGCGACGAGGTAGACGATGAGTACGGCGTGTTGGATGCTATTGGCGGCAGTGGCGAGACTACGGCTGGAAAGTTCAGCAACAACCCGCTTCTTGGCCGCCTGATTCGCCCAATATTTACACCCGAGGAGGACAAGGAGAAAGAGACTGCCAGGACGCGCACTAATAAGTGGCGCAGGGTGCAGGACGACCGGGATGATAATGAGGCAGTGATTCTGGACGGTGGTGTCTACGGACATGCGGAGGCCGGCCGAGAGGAGCCGGCCGTATGCGTGTAAATTAAACAGAGAGAGTGTAAGAAAGCATATTTTACTGCGAAACGGTGTCTTGGTCAGCAGCAGGGGCAGCACGCCCGATGGTAGCTACGGACGGAGTATGTTTGTGTAGCTCGTCTTGTGCTAGGTATGTGTGAATGAACCAACAAGCTGTAACTAGATAGTTCCATGTGTGTGTAAGTAGAGTCGGCGTCCGTCGCTGTCTAACCCTTGATTGCCTTCGCCCGCTGAACCCCAATAAGGCGCAAAAAAAGGCGGCGTTGTCATTGGCTGGTCCCACATTTCAAGCTCGGAGCAATAGCAGGCTGTTGCTGTTTCTGTTGGCGCGGAAGAAAGGAAGGACCACACCCGACTTGGCAGCTTCCCTGGGGGAGGAGGGGCTTTCTGTCCTCTATCCCCAGCTGCTCGAAGCTTCCACCTTGTGCATATTTATTGGCATTTAACATATTTTACCTCGATTCCTTCTCGGACGTTCCTCCGCCTTTTCCCTTTTCCCCTTCTTCCCGGTTTCTTCTCTTTTTCTTCTTCTTCTTTTCTTTTTTTTTCTTCTTCTTCTTCATCCACCACAACTCTTCCTTGTCTCCCAAAATCACCCACCATCACCATGTTCGCCCCTCTTCGCTCGACTCTGCAGCGCCGCGCCTTCTCGGCCTCGGCCCGTGACGTGAGTTCCCTCCTCCAAAGTGCCCGTGGCTTGTTTTTGGCTTGCGCTCTCCCCCCGACGCATTGGAGTTGCTCGGCTTTGCCATCTTGAGCTTCCAATTCGCTGGCCGTCGGAATCGGACCTTGTCTGTCATTTCTGGCTGTTACTGAAGGAACTGCTTGGCATTGCTTCCCCGGATTCACAGGCGCAAGGCAGTTCTCGATCACATCGGACCTGATCCCCGACCGTCTCCTCTGCCCAAACAATGCCAATTGGGCCCGTATTAACAACCCGTCTAATTGCTCTCCTTCAGCAAGGCACTAACAATGTTCTCTTTCCCTCGTCATAGATGTCCAAGGTTGCCGTTCTCGGCGCCGCCGGCGGTATCGGCCAGCCTCTGTCGCTGCTGCTGAAGATGAACCCCAAGGTCACCGAGCTGGCCCTGTACGACATCCGTGGTGGGCCCGGTATGTCTTCCTCGCTCCCATCCTTCCCAGTTGTCATACCGACGAATCTTCGACGCCACAATTTCCGGCTATACTTGTCCCAAATTCTAACCCTGCCGCTCTAGGTGTCGCTGCTGACGTTTCGCACGTCAACACCAAGAGCACCGTCAAGGGCTACCAGCCTACCCCGGAGGGTCTGGCCGCTGCTCTTAAGGGCTCTGAGGTTGTCCTGATCCCCGCCGGTGTTCCCCGCAAGCCCGGCATGACCCGTGACGACCTGTTCAACACCAACGCCTCCATTGTTCGTGATCTGGCCAATGCCTGCGCCGAGCACGCTCCCGACGCCAAGATCCTGGTCATCGCCAACCCCGTCAACTCCACTGTCCCCATCTGCAAGGAGGTCTTCAAGCTGAAGGGTGTCTACAACCCCAAGAAGCTGTTCGGTGTCACCACCCTGGACGTTGTCCGTGCCTCGCGTTTCGTTTCCGAGATCAAGGACACTAACCCCAACCAGGAGAACATCACCGTCGTTGGTGGCCACTCGGGTGTGACCATTGTTCCTCTGTTCTCCCAGAGCAACCACCCCGACCTGTCCTCTAACGCTGAGCTGGTCAAGCGCGTCCAGTTCGGTGGTGACGAGGTCGTCCAGGCCAAGGACGGTGCCGGCTCCGCCACTCTGTCCATGGCCATGGCTGGTGCCCGCATGGCCGACTCCGTCCTGCGTGCCGCCCAGGGCGAGACTGGTGTCATTGAGCCCACCTTTGTCGAGTCTCCCCTCTACAAGGACCAGGGCATTGAGTTCTTCTCTTCCAAGGTCGAGCTCGGCCCCGAGGGCGTCAAGAACATTCTGCCCGTTGGCAACGTCGATGCTGCCGAGAAGGCTCTGCTTGACGCCTGCTTCGTTGATCTGAAGAAGAACATTGCCAAGGGTGTCAGCTTCGTCCAGTCCAACCCCCCCAAGTCTTCTTAAGCAACTTGCACGACTTGTCGAGCAAGAAGCGTAAAAACCACTGTCTGCTCCTCTCTTGCTAGCTCCAACGGTGCGCTAGCCAAACGCACTGAGTGGCAGATTTAGCTTACATTGGCCCTCACATAGCCCCCCCCCCCCCCCCCCCCCCCCCCCCCCCCCCCACCCTCTACAGTTGTGTTCTTTTATTTGGAGTTTGTACGCCATGTTTTTTTTGTTTTGTCTAGCGACATGTGCTATAAATCTCTAGTGTAATCATAGCCTTTTTGATGAATTGCAAACAAACAAAGATCCTTGTGCTTGCAAAGCGGCTTTTTTTCTTTTTTCTATACGTGATACTCGAGATCTTAAGATGAGTGTGCTGTTGAAGCCAATCTCAATGTATTGTATTAATCCCCAAAAGTCAACTCGGTTGGCCGGATGCTACACCCCGAAATGGAGACTGTCTTACCAGTCATATTCACAGTCGTCGTGTTATACTTGAAGAGTGAATGAAATAGGTTCCGTAGACCCGATGACACAGTAATACATGAGAGAGGGCAATCCAGCAGTTTGTATAGTTACTTGAACATTAAATGTATCGATGATGTACCAATAAATATGTGTGTGTGTGTACTAGAATCTGTGATATTGTGTTCTATCTTCTTTTTGTTTTCAAGAAAAGAAATACATGGTGCACATGTCTCCCACCTCCCCCCATCAGTTCTGAGCGCCACCGCCAATAGCCTGACGATTCAAGGCAATCTTGCGCTCGACAGCCGCAATCTGCTCATTGTGCTTGCGCTCCTCCTCGGCTAGCCCGGCCTCGAGCTCCTTGGCCTTGCGGGCGGCCTCGCGCTGCAGCTGGTCGGGGCGGCGCTCGGCAATGTCGCGCGGGCGAAAGTCGGAAAAGATGTGCTTGAGGGCGGCCTCGATGAGGTAGCAGGCGGCGTAGTCGAGGACCATGGTGGCGGTCATCTTGGTGCGGAACTCTTGGGTGAAGGGGACCAGGCTCATTTGCTCGTTGATTTCGGGCATGAGTTCCAGCGAGCAGATGAAGGCGAGCCCGGACACGCCGAGGATACCGTAGTACATGCCCTTGTTCTCGGAGATGGACTCGCGGAAGGGCCGGCCCTGGTAGTTGACGGCAAAAGTAGAGATTTGCTGGATCAGCTGCAGTAGGTAAATTGCGCTGTTCAGTAGGCTAGGGGCGAACTCAGCCTCGAGATCAACATTCTCAGTACGACTAAAGAGGGAAATGTGGTGTTAGTGGTTGGTTGCGTTGTGGTGGAATTGAGTATACTTACGGAGCAATGGCGTCACAAAGACGCGCAATGTAAATCAGAGTTACAATGTGAACAGCAAACTGACCCAGGATGGAGCCAATGATGTAAAAGTTGAAGATGTTGGGCTGGGGGCGCTCTTTGGAGAGACCCTCGACAGTCTTGGCGCGAGAGATTGATAAGAAGCAGACGCTCATGAGCATACCACTGATGGTGTATTGACTGTCGCCAAACTTGATGCCTTCAAGATACAGCACACTTAGAGAGTAAGCGCTGATCAGACAGTTCAAGGCCAGAATCTTGTACATCTGGATAGTAGCGACGAGAGTGCAACGGCCCTGGCGGATGATGTTGGGAATAGCCATAACGTCACGCAGCTTGCTAGTGAAAGGCGCAGCAACAGATGCGTCACCAAGCTTTAGAGAAGGAGGCTCGTCATCTTCCAGGTCCGGGTTCATCAAGCTGGCGGTGAGACGGTCGGTCAGCTCATTGGCCTTGCTCTGAGCCTCTTGCTTTTTGCGCTCGGCAGGAGACAGCTGGGTGTTGTTGGCGGGCATGAGGGCAGAAGAAGCATCGCTCGGAGGAGCAACGCCGTAAGCCTTGGCGTATGCTTCAGGGGTCATGTCCTTGCGCTTGGCTTCACGCTCGATGGCCTTGAGGTAGTGGGGGTTCGAAGGGCTGGGAGGATACAGGTGGGCAATGATGACAGGGACGGGGGGTGCAGGCTGGTTGAAGCGCTTCATCACGTTGCACTGCTTCTCGTAGATCTCCTTCATCTTGGTGTTGCGCTGGTGCTCGGCGATGCGGACGAGATCGTCGCGAGTTCCGTTGAGAAGGGCAACACCGATATGGGCCTGCTTCAGAGCACCAACGTCGTTGGTACCATCACCAGCCATGAGAGTGTAGTATCCCATGTCCTTGAGCCCTAGGAGAATTTCTTCCTTTTGCTTGGGAGAAACACGAGCGTAGACCCAGGTATGGCGTAGGATATCCTTCCAGGCAGCCTGGTTGTCCTTGAAGAGCGACAGAGCATAGCCAGTGACGCAAAGGTCGTTCTCGGCCAAAATCTTGGAGTGGATAGGCTGGGTAGTGTCTACATTGATGGTAATCTTATCATCAACACTGCGCCAGACAAGCTTCTGTCCGCCATGGTTGTCCTCGGGGGCATCCAGAATCAGAGTAGAACGGTCGACAATCTCAACTTCGCGGGCAACATGAACAGCAGTGAGCGGGTTGTCACCAGTAATCATGACAACACGATGACTACTTTCGTTGAGGGAACGGACAGCCTCAACGGCATCCTCCTTTAGGGGGCAGTGCAGCACCAGGAAGCCAGCAAAGGTCAGATCACACTCAACGTCTTCACGCTTAAGACTGTTAATCTTGCTAGCACCATACTCATCGTTGGCACTCAGCTGCTTATAAGCCAAAGCTAAAACACGGGAACCGCGGCGAGTGAAGTACTTGAAGGTTTCCTCATAGTTGTCGGGAACCACAGTCAAAAACTTTTGAATTGTCTCGGGAGCACCCTTTACGCCGGCAAAGGTTCCTTGGATCTTCTGGCCAGTGGCACTGTCGATGGCCTTGACAACAGCAACAGAGCTCTGGCGTTTCAGGAGAGACGAGAACTGGAAGCGGCGCTTAACGTGAGCCTGACCGGCAATGGTTTCCGAAACAACCTTGGAAGTAGAGAGAGGACGAGAGACAAGAACGTCGCTGTGGCCAACGGCCCATCCCAAGGCCTCGAGGGTAGCCTTCTCCATGGGGTCGCCAACAACATCACCCTCATCAAGCTTGACAAGAGCATGGGCAGTAGCAAGAACAAGGGTCGATTCAATGCCAATGTTCTTGACAGGAGTTACAAGGCTATGAGCCCCATCAATCTCACGAGGAGAAGTAACCTGGCTGTTGATCAAACTGATACCAGCGATACCTTCAACGACAAGGTCCTCGCCCGTCAGAGTGCCAGTCTTGTCGAAGCAGGTAATATCGATGCGGCCAGCGAAGGGAATACGGAAAGGTTCGGTGCAGAAGATGGCCAGCTTGGACAGAGCAGCAAGACTGGTGTTGACAGCCAAACTCAACTCCATGGGCAGCTCAGGGGGGACAACGCTGGTGACAATGAGAATACAATCCAGGAGCAGCTTGGAGCGCTTGCGATCCTTCTTAACACCATCATCCCAAACGTACCACGAGGCGGCAATGGCGAAGACCAAGAGGAAGAGAATAAACCAAAGAGCCTCGGCGTTATTGGCAGAAACATGTTCAGTCGAAAAGATCATGGTACGAACCAGGCTTCCCTGCGAGGTTTCAAAGCCAGTCTTGGTTACAATGGCCAAGGCACCGTTATCGGGGGCTCTAGAAACGCCCGAGGGAAGCTTGGGCGCACCCTCATCGGCATTGGCGTGGGTAATTTGAAGGACCTTGGTGCCACCCCAAAGAAAAGCATTCTTGTCCAGGCCTTCAGTATCAAGGTTGGCATCATGAGGGCGCAGCAACACCGAGTCCTTGAGCAGGGGCGTACTTTCACCTGAAAGCATGGCCTCGTTGACGATGGCAGTGCCCTCGATCAAAATCATGTCACAAGGGACGCCACTGTCCTCTTTGGAACGGTTGATGGAAACAAGATCGCCAGGAAGCAGGTGGTCGGTCTGAACTTCGACCCATTTGCCCAGGCGGTAAACCCAGACATCGTAGGGCTTAAGGCTCATGCCACGGAACTCGGTCAGGGTGCGCTGGCGCTGCCAAACAACAGTGCTCTCGAAGGCGACGAGCATGAATAGGGTGAAGAGAGAGTAGTACCAGTACTCGTCCAGCATCCACAGCCCAACGCAGAAGATCTGGAAGACGAAGAAGGGTGCAACAGCATGTTCGCGGAACAGTTCACTAAAGGTCGGAACAGGGATATCGAAGGTGTTGTTGCCATAGTGTTCCTCAAGCGACTTGAGCTCAGCGGCACTGGTGATACCCTTGGACTTGAGGAAGTGGCCGATAACGGGCTTGGGCTCAGAGTCGATAGCAAAGGTGAACGGAGCAAAAGACTTCCGCTCTTCGTTGTAGAGGAAGCGGCGCTTCTGGAACACAAAGGAGGTCTTGTTGGTGGTCTGGAAGTGGCACCAACGAGTTAGCAACATGTCTGCAGTAATGGTACACGGGAACCAGAACTTACCGCATCATGCTCGAGCTCGCAGATGGACGAGGCACCGGCGTTGGCAATGGGCACGATCTTGATGAGATTCGCGGACTTGATGGTGTCGTGGTGTTTAGCAGTCAGACGAGCCTTGATATTGACGCTCCAATTGGTGCTCAGCCAGACGAGAGTCTGCAGGGAGAAGATGAGGCCAGACCAGACAAAGGTCCATTCCTGCGAGCCCAGATGCTGGTCGTACAAGTCCTGGTCGAGATAGTAGCGGAAGAAGATGGGCCAGAGGATGGTGAACGGCCACACGTAGGCGTGGAGGTAGAGCGGCAGAGCCGATAGCAGCTCCGCCGACTGTATTTGGGGGTTGTCGACAAGAGGCGCCATCTTGGAGAGGCGGCAGACGACAGGCGACAGGCGACAGGCGGCAACGGAGCAATTGATTACCGGGAGGAGTGTATCATGCAAAAAGCAATGAAGGAGTGACAGTGCGGCGTGCAGCGAGGCGATGGCGATGAATGGACAGGCCCTGGAGGGGCTATTTGTACAGATTGTACCGTGCGGAATAGTGGGACAGGCAGAAGTGAGGTGGAAGCAGAGGGAATCGTCAGATCTGCAGCTTCGGGCAGCAAGTTCGCGTCTCGGGTGTCGTGTGGCGCTGAGGAACAGGCCTGATGGTGGCGATCTCAGAGGCAAATCTTAACAAGGAGGCGCCGGCCAGCTGGAGAGAGTCTGAAGAGGACAGCAAGGCCGACCGAGACTAGCTTAGCTCACGCCTTGAACCTCAAGCCTGAATCATGCTGGGGATTGGCGGGTGGGTCCTGGCTGGCCTGACAGGGGCTCAAGTGATGTGGCGCTGGCCGAAAGTGTGGCGTTCTTCCGGATTGGAATCATGCCGGTGACGTAGACAGCGTTGATGTTTCCAAGCTTCCCGAGTTCCAGTCATAAGCAAGCAAGACACGCAGTGCACATGTTCAAGCAAAAGACAACGAGATTGATTGCCTGGCTATAACTAACTATAGAGTTCGAGGTATCACATCACGTCTGGTCTATAACTACGATGCATCCAAACGCCATCCCGTCTTCCTCCTCCCAAGCAAGCTTCCATATGTAATGCACATTTAAATTGTAGTATGTTGGCACAAACAAACACCGCTCATACAGCCCCCCCGTGTCTCTGCTTAGCCGCACTTAGCCGCGCACAGTAGACTTCTTCTGCATCTTGCGCATCTCCTTCTCGCGCTCTTTGTCGAGGTACTTCTTCTGCGCCTTGGCATCAAGACCAGTCAAGGTCTCGTCGCGCTTGTTCTTCTTCGCACGCTCGCGCTCAGCCGCACGCTCCTCGGCCTTCTCCTGATCCACGGTCTTCTTGATCTGTGTGATGGCAGCATCGCGGACCGTCTTCACCTTGCGGAGGACTTCGGGGCGGAAGTGGGCGACGGAAACAAGGTGGTCGGGCAGACGCAAAAACTGCTCTATCAAAGGCTGCAGGCGCTCGTAGTTGTTGTCTTCGGGGAGGCGGTAACGGCAGAAAAGACGCTTGCGGGGGTTGGTCTCCTCCAGACTATGAGGGAAAAGGTTAACACTTGGCAAATCATGCGAATTATGCGTGGTGACAGCTTACGTAGTAGGCTTCTGACCGGGCTGGTCGCTGATGACAATGTAGTCAAACAGATCGCCAGCTGATTCAATGGCAGCAACGAGGTCTTTTGTCAAAAGAGCATCGGTAATCTCAGCGCTTTCACTCATAACAGTAGTCCAGATGGGCAGCTTGGGGCTGTCCTTGGTGAAAGTGAGAGAAAGATCGTAGCGCTCATTGCGCAGGCGCTTCATCTGATCCTTGTTCACAACACCCCAAACAAATCCGTCGTAGGTGCTCTTGTCGTTGGTCTTGGGCTCGGCAGACAGGGCAACCTGACGAACAGTCTTGGACTCGAGGCCATCAAAAGGGTAGGTGACAAGCTCACATTGGTCGGCGGGGGGCGTGATGGTGTCCCATAGGAACGTCATGCAGGCCTCTAGCAGCATGATCAGCGGGTTGAAGCGGCGGTTGAGCACAAGGTTGATGTCCGTGAAGGCAACATTGCGACGGCCAGTGACATACGACTGGAACTCAAACAGCGACTTCTCGCGCAGAGTACCAGAAGCGTCGTTGGGGTCCGAGTCGATGGTCGGGGTGCCGCCAAAGCCAACCATGGCGTACTCCTGCTTCAGAATAGGACCGTTGCTCTTGGCCCAGGCGTTGGCCTTGGAACGGTTTCTGGTCACACCACCATAGTGGATGGAGAACAAAATCGTCGCAGCCAGGATGATGTAGGCTTCACCCTGGAAATCGGCCAGGGTAAAGCGTTCATGGATGTTGTACCACTTGGTGTAGGGGCGGCCGACGGTCGAGATTTGGCCACTGGAGCCCAAGAACATGAACAGCTTCTGGAACAACGAAGAGGATGTAGGCTTGGGAGCATCATTCGTAGTTTCTAGATTGATTTATCAGTCACGTTAGCTATTCGGAATCTTGTCAATTGGTCAATTGGAGCTCGTTTGCGATTCGACGCCGGCTTGCGACGCCGGCTCTCTGAAGCTTTTTCGTTTTGTCGCGAATTGCATCGCATTTGTAGCAGAAAAAAGAGCCCATACCAGTTGCTTCAGCAGCAGCAGACGCAATAAGCGCCATGCAGGCAGCCGTAAGATCCAAGAACTTGGTCATCGTAGATGGTCGATGGTTTTCGTGCAAAGCCCAAGATTTCGGGACACGAAGGCTCTACACCGTGGAGGCAATGTGGTGAATAGAATCCCTCGAATGTGACACTTCTGCACAATCGGCCACCTTACGAAGTTCCCGTTGGACGCCTCAGTAAGCTTGGTCTGTTAAGTTAAGAGTGGGTCTGTTTTAGTGTCACGTGCTGCCGTCGTTGCCAGGTCAATCACAACCCTAGTGTTGATGTGTACAGCGAATAGTAACCCAACAGTAGGCTATGTCAACAACGACATTATTTGTGAAGGACACTGATGTCCCTTTATTTTCCGGACATGGCCAACACTTTGGAGACACTTCTAACGACAGACCACGGATGAATATGACAGCGTCAAGAGCCACAACTAGGAGCACCAAGAACAAGCGTGCCCAGGGGGTACTAGAAGAGCAACAATGCAGCATCGCCCAAAAATTAGTGTCTAAGACCGAGGCCACTCAGATTGTTGACTCGACTGATGCGCCACAGCCCGAGAAACGCACATCGAGGCAAACCCGAAGACAGAAAGCAATGCCGACCGAGATTGATACTGGAGGATTTACAGCCAATCGTCCCCAACCCATAGGCGGCTTACAGTCACCACCACAGACCTTGTCTGTGGCATCTACTACCACTCTACCACCTTCTAAGGAAGTGAAAGACGCAAGAGACGAATCTACGTCGAATGATGATTCTTTTGCGCAAGAAGATGCTAGCATTATTAGTACCATCGAAAACACCGAGCTACGGGTAATTGGATGGGCAGATGTCTGTTTGGAGAGTGATCGGATTGAAAAGATTGCCGAGGCTTCCTATGCTGAGGTTTATAGAGTCACGAATGATGAGGGTGTCAGCATCATAAAGGTCATAAGACTCGAGTCCCCCATTAAGCCTCAGACCACACAGCAAAAACGATCTGGGCTGGTCGATGAAGAGCCCCATTCTCAGAGCGATCTTATGGGAGAGCTTCGAATCTCGGAGTGGCTCGCTGACATCCCGGGGTTTGTAGTATACAAGGAGCGCTATGTGGTCAAAGGAAAGGCTCCAAAGGCTTTGCTGGATACACATCAGGCTTTCCATAGGAAGTGCAAGCGGGAAGATCCCGACCGACTACAGTTTTATCCCTCACCTAGCAGGTATTTAGACGACACCAAGTTTCTTGTGGTTGAACTAGGCGATGCTGGAACTGCTCTAGAGGATTTCAAACTCACAACCCAGGGCCAGCTATGGGATGCTTTCTTCTTGGTAGCGATTGCGTTGGCAAGAGCTGAGGAGATGGTGTTATTCGAAGTATGTTACTGTCCCCTTTGGCCTAACAAACACCATGTTCACTGACACTCTGCGGTAGCATCGCGATCTTCATGAAGGTAACCTTTGTCTAAGACAAGTCCGCAAGCCCAGGATTTGTGACAGCGAAGCGGAAGCTCGGACACGGTTTGGCTACTCCGGATTAGACATTACTATCTTAGACTATGGACTTTCCCGCGCCGAGGACCCTACATGCGAGGAAGATGAAGAGTTGACTGTGGCATATGACCTTGAAAAAGATTTGAGCCTGTTTAGCAGCACTCACGCGGACCAGTGCAAAGTCTATCGGCAAATGAGGTCCTTTTTGCTCAAGGGTGAACGGGAATGGCTTCCGCCACAGCAACATAGCATTCCATACGAAAGCGGTGTGGAGGGGCCGATTTGCTGGGATGACTACGCACCATACACCAATGTGTTGTGGCTGGCCTACATCTACAAGTACATGACACGGCATTTCAAAGGACCGAAGACTGAGCTTGGGCTTTTCACCAAAGCTACCAAAGAGTTGTGGCAGTACCTGGACCCTGATGCACCAAAGGCTGCCCCCTGCTTTGGTAGTGCAGAGGATGTGGTGAGATTTGCTATCGAGGCAGGATGGATTCTACCTGAACAATTGACCGGCGCCGATGGGAGCACATTAGTAGACCCGGAGGAGGAGGCAGCACAAGAGAAGGAGTTGGAGGTTTTGGAGACAGCAGAGAAGCTGGCGCAGCTTGAACTTGTAGCCGGAGCTGGAGTCGAAGAAGAGGAACTTGTGCCGGCTCCAGTGAGAAAGAGTCAAAGGCAGAAGAAGACAAGAGGAAGCTCATAGCGCGGGCAGATTTACAAATATATTGGACGCATAATACCCACTGACCGTTGGGGATGAGCAGTGGTCTTGGTGAGAATGAAAATGCAACATGGTGTTCTAGAAAGGCAAACACGTCCGAAGTGTGACTTGCGGGGAATGCCTCGGCCGTGCAGGCGTCACAAGCCAACAACCGTCAGTAAGATTAGAGTTGGGGTTTGGCTCACGATCGGACGGCGTTGATGTGCGGTTATCCCCGTCACACAGGCCAAAAAGAGAGAGCCGGAAAACAGGTAGGATTGCTTAGTCAGGCACATGACAGCTTTGAGGGCTGGCGGTAATTTCCCCGGGTTTGTGCATGTACACATGTACCACTAGTAACTACCAAAAAAAAACATGTGCCATAAAAGGGCCGTGATATAAACAGATCGCACAGCATAAAGCGCAAAACACAGTTCACGGTTCATGGAAAAATTCCAGAGAGACTTGCCGGTCTTCGAGAGATGTTTGGGATCAGGATTCCATTAATGGCGGAATATAGCAAGTCAGAGCCGTTGGAGAGGCCAAAATCGTCATTTCTGTGCCAGGCAAAAAGGGGTCCAGGGTACTTCTTGCAGGTTGAGGTTGGCAGGTTAGCAGGTACCTGCGCCAACATAGTAAACAACACTGCCGCCAAAGTACCCGCCAACAAGAAACCAGACAAACAAACATCTTGGTACAAAAGGCACATCGCGCCCAGTAGAAAACTGAACTGAACAGATCCTTTGCAACCGAGGCAATAGCCACACCAAAGCATCTGCTGTGGTTTGGTCTTTTTTTCTCTTTGTTTTTTTTTCTCATTGCCAACTTGGCGTCCTATTTTTTTTCTTGACGCTGGCATTTTGTTTTTTTCTTTGCTCCTGGCTGCCTCCAAACTAAAACATTCGCTCAATAACACTGCCGCCCCGTCGTTTTCAATCCTCGCGAAACCTGCCGAGGCGCGATGCAGAGCTAAAGCGCACCTGCAGACTTGCACTGCATCCTGTTCTACTTTTATTTGGTCCTCAAATCTCTTTTCGATATCGCGGGTCCAGGCCACATCGACGCCGACACGCCACAACACTCCCATCAACATTTATGACTTTGGCACCGTGGATACGAAGCCCGGTTACCAGCCACTCGGATTATCGCCGCGGCCGCCCAGGATTGCCGCTTCTCGTCTGATCACTAAACTCTATTTGCCTGTCGCCAACTCAGTATTCAAATAGCAGCTTCAGAAACCAGTCGTGCCCATCATGTCCATGGACGGCTCCTTTTCCGCTGCCACCTTTGGCCAGTCTCACAACAGCGGATTTGCAGCAGCCATCACGCCCCTCTCGAATGCCCAGAATGCCCGCCACTCCTCCCACATCTCGAAATGCTATCGCCAGGCTTCAACACTGTTCCTTACACGCCGTCTCCCCGAGGCTCTGACCACCGTCCTCCCTCTCGTCTGGCCCAAAATCAGCCCCGAAACGAATGCCACCATCGAAGCGCCCCCTGTTGCGAGGGCGTCAAAGTCCACGCGAGTCAAAGTATGGAGCTTGTATCTCACCATTCTGAATGCCATCACGGAGCTGGAGCCCCAGGAAGGGAAGGACATGATTGGCGCCCAGGATTTCCGCACCATCTGCAGCAAGGTTCGCGAAGGCGACATTTGGGAGGAGGTGGTCAAGAATGGTTATCACGGGGTTCAGGGCGATGTCGACGCCGAAGTTATCATCAATCTGTGAGTCTGTTGCCATGCCCTTTTCAAAACCCAACTAACCGTCATCACAGCACTACTTTGTTGCTTGCACACTGTCAGTCGCAGCTCACCAACCAGCAACGCCTCGAGGCGTACCTAGCCGAGGTCGACTCGCCATCATCGCTTGCCACCCAACTCGACAATATCACCCAGTCACCAAAGCCGCAGCACAAGTTTCGATCTATTGCCAAGAGAGGGGGTGCCGAAACGCCTCGTGAATTAAACGCCCGAATCAAGATACTTGAGCTCTATACCCTCCATGTTCTACTACGAAATGACGAATGGGAACAATCAAGAGCCTACATTTCTGCTAGTCCGTTGCTAGACGAGGAGCGTCGCGAAGCCTTCCTCCAAGCCCTCCAAAGTCTCCATGAAGAACAAAACGACGCAAAGCTCAGACATGCCGAGGAACAGAAGCTTCACCAAGAAGCCCTGCGCCGCGAAGCCGAAGAAACTAAGCGACAGCGCGAAGAAAACGAAGCGCGCCAGCGCCAAAGACTCAACAGCGAGCGGGCACGGCGAGAAGAAGGAACACCCAGCATAGCAGAGTCAAATCAAAGCTCTACCCAAGTACCGTCCAGCCGAGGGTCCATGGACAAAGACTACAGGATATTACACGACTCGCCACGGCTGCCACCAGGGCGAGACAAGCATGGAAACAGGTCTGACAATCAGTCTTTACCAACATCAATAACAGGGCGAGTAGGTTTGCTTGTTGCGCAGATCAAGGGGATGATTGACAGCATGAGCCGGTCCATGGACATGAACGTGGCTATTTTGCTCAAGCTGGCCATGTTTATGGCGGGTGTCCTGTTGATGCTGGGCCGGCGAGAAGTGCGGGAAAAAGTGCAGCGCATTATTGCTGCTGGGTGGTCCAAGGTCAAAGCCACTGCGTCTATGGGGTCGAGAGTGAGCTCTCTTTGATGGTGTATTTTGCCATTTTTTTTCTTGTTTCCTTTGTATCGAGTCGGGTAATTTAGCGACACGGCTTTTGTTCTCTTTTCTCTCTTTCTTGTATATTCCCTGATATGGGATATTCTGCTTGTCATCTTACTATCCACTCCCCAAGGTCTCGGGCAGTCAGAAGACTGGCTTCAATATCGCCGCGCTGCTCATTTTTAACCCAGGCTTCAATCTAATATACACCTTGTCTCTGAGCGACAAGTATTCACTCTGCCGTAATGTGATACGATATATAGGTGCCAATTCGTAGATTAAAAGCATAAGATGGAGAGACAGTACAGCAAAGACCTCCGCCTTGAAGCCAAACATTACTTGCAAAGACAAATCCCAAACGCCATTCCGAGTCAAGAGTGATTCTCGGTCACAAACATGGAGCACCAGAGGAGACTCGAAACGCTCCCCAGTGTCAACTCCAGCAGGCCCATCCCCGGGCCACACCAGTGTTAGTATGCTTGTGACCGGTTTGTTTTCTTTTGGTAGAACAACTGCACGAAATGTTAGCATCATGATCCACACAGTCACCAGAGTCAGCAACCAAAGACCTACGTCTGTCCTTGAACTGCCCAGATTTATAATCTTGGGGCACCCATCGCGGTCCTTTTCGAGCCGCGTGCACTCGAAGCAGTAAAAGGCGTCCGAGATGCCCTCGCCGCCACACACGACGCACTTGTTCTGGTAGTTTCCGAAGCTGCACTCGTCGCAGATGCGGACCAGGGTCGTCGGCCGCACGTAGGAATCGCAGACGGGGCATTTGCCGTCGCATTTTTCGCAGACTCGGCCAATTGCGATGCCGGGCTGCTTGCGGCACATGACGAGGTCGCTGGGGAGGATAAGAGGAGAAGGTTAGCAGAGGTATCTTGGGCCATGCGACGCACCTGTCGGTGCAGGTAGAAAGAGAGAGATCATCAGGGAGAGCAGAGAGAGAAAAGGTTCTGGAGGGCTTACGGGTGATGGCGAGACATGGTCGCTGGTGTCGGGCAAGAGATGGAGCTCCTGCGACTTAGGGTGGGAGAAGCCGGTAAATGAGGCGCTGGTAAAAGAGGAGTGCACCACACAAGCCTGGCGAGAGAGGCTTTGCGACAGGTCAAGATCGGTCTGCGCTTGGGTTGGGATGGAGTTCTTTCAGCCTTGCGGAAAATGAAGGCACAGTGTGTCGCCTAAACACCGGGTAATCACATACCGACGAATTGCCAGCACCCAGAGCTTCGGACACTTTTGAGTCTGGATATCCGGATAAAAGCTTTATAGGACAGCCAGCTTGATTTCTGTTGGGTTCTGCGGTTATTGTCAAACAAATTCTAACTTCCCGAGGTAGGAAATCTGACATACATCACAACGACCTGAGCGAACCAGAACCGTGTCCCCAAAGGATATACACACTGTGCGCTAGGGCAGGAACTTTCTTGCGACCAACCAGTCTCTCAGCCTTGTCCAGAGCTCGGCTTCCCTGTACTGAACTTGAAATCTGCCACTGCAACGCCTGCGACTCTGAAGCGCAAGAGAGCGCGTATCGCAAGGTCTTTTCGCTTCTCATATTCAAAGTCCTCGCTGACGATTTCGACTAGAGTTGGAGATTTGTGCAAATGGCTGACCAGCATAAAGAGTGAGTTTGCAATGGTGCTAATGCCACCCATGGCCGGCGCTCTGACCGGTACTTTTTTTTTACCTTCTTTTTCTCCGGGATACGTCGAGTGCTAATGAATACGGTGGATTTTCACGTAGAATGGCAAGTAAACAGCCTGCCACCGATGCGGCTACCGGCAGCGATGTCAAAATGACCATGGACGAACAGGCGAATCATGACCGAGAAGAAGAAGTGGCTGCAGATCCAGCGCCGCCGTCGCTGAAGCGCAAAGCTTCTAAAGAACCGGCTTCTCTTGACGACGAGTCGCCAAAGAAGGCTCGTCTCGCATCTCGATCCCCTTCGCCTGCCCGTGGCCGATCGCGATCACGATCGGTATCGCGGTCTCGCCGCGATCCTCGCTCATGGTCTCACTCCCGTTCGCGGTCCCGTTCGCGGTCCCGTTCGCGGTCCCGTTCGCGGTCCCGTTCGCGGTCCCGTTCGCGGTCCCGTTCGCGGTCGTACTCTCGTTCTCGGGATCGTTCCCGCTCTCGTTCCCGCTCTCGCTCCCGCTCTCGTACTCGATCCCGCTCTCCATCTCGGCGCCGCGGTGGCCATACCATTAGATCGCGCTCTCCTTCACCGTCGCGTCGCGCCAAGCGCGAGGAAATGCGCAAGGAGGAGCAAAGCCGTGGCAAGCGCCTGTTTGGCGGTCTCTTGAACACGCTCAACAAAAGTCAGAGTGGCCAGCGTAATGCGCAGACTACCAAGCGCAGGCAGGAGATCGAGGAGAGACAGAAAGCTAAGCTGCGCCAGCAGCGGGTAGAGGGAGACAAAATGCGGGCTGAGCGTCGGCGCAAACTAAAGGAGTTGCGCATACGCGAACAGATTGTTTTTGAAGAGCAGGTGGTATGTACCTTGAGGCCAAGGCGTATGTATATTGGAGGCACAAACTAACAAGACCGGCAGATGCTTGCAAAACATGAGAACATGCGCATGAAGGCACGCTGCCTAAGAACAAAATCAAAGCCCTATATGGTAAGCTTGGCAGGATAGACATGAAGCAAAGGGGAAGAATGGGCCACTAACCATGTAATAATCAACAGCTGTATCGGCCATGGAAACTCACTCGAGATCAAGAGGACGATCTCGACGCTCAGTATGACGAGGTTGAAGACAAAATCGAGCGGGAAGTTGCAGCATTTCGACGCCGGTACGATGACTCAGTGGAGAGATATGGAGTCCCTGTTCGCCGGGCAAGGGCGCCTAGATCCCGCTCTCGACACAGTGATCGCAGCAGGGGCCGAACTCGCAGCAGAAGCCGAAGCTACAGCAGAAGCCGTTATAGTAGGAGCGGCGATCGCAGTATAGAACGCTCCAGAGATAGTAGTCGTGTCAGCGATGAGTCACGACGCTCAGAATCACGGGAGCCCGACGATGTCGTCATGAGAACCCGCAGCCCTAGCCCCAACCGGGCGAGTGTTCATGAGGCAGAGGCAGGTGACAAGGAGCAGGATATCCCCGAAAGCCAGGCCCACGATGGAAAGGCTAAACAGGCCTCTGGTGCCGACGAAATGAAGGCTGAATGCAGAAATGCTGAATCTACGGGAGAGCAAGCAGACATGGAAAGAACGCAAGAGGACGAGCCACAGGCACCGAAAGATGATGTGGTGGCTAGGCCAGAGGATCAGGACAACAGTGCCGATGCACCGGGCATAAACGCAGGCGTGGACGACAACGGAGCAGCCCCAGCTGCAGACGGGAAGAGCCAGGCCCTTACAACAGGACAGGATGCAAAGCAGAACGATCCGGCTGGTCCCGGCATCTCGGAATCCCAGCAGACCGCAAGCGATGGCGATGGCAGCGGCAACGGCTCTACTAAACAAAATGTGACGGAGCTTGGCCGGCACGATGAGTCGGGGGATGTAGTACTGGAGGCCGATGAAGACACGCTCATCTACTGAGTATTGGGCTCTCCAGGGAGCTTGATATAGGCCATGTCTCTATGAAGGAAATTTGACCATGAATAGTAAATTCCAGACCCTTAATCGTGCTTCTGTCTGTGGGCTGGATAGGAGCAGGAATATCTGCCAAACGAGCCAAGTCTTAAGCCGAGGCTTTTTTTATACGATTATTGGCTCCGCAGCGGCTATTATACCGCTTTGAGCATCACAGGACGGGGCTATATTCTTAAAAGCCCGAAATAAAACCACGTCGATTCAAATGTTGCCTTTTTTTCGCTCCTATGTCATCAACCAAGACAAATGTCCTTGCCCACCATGACTGACACTGCGGTTCCTGGCATTCCTAACGCCGTCTACAAGACGGCCACCGTCAATGGCAATACCTACCGCTACATCTACAGCTGCCCTCCCCACACGGAGCCCACCGACACGGTTCTGCTGGTCCATGGCTTCCCGGACCTTGCCGTGGGCTGGCGGCACCAGATCCCCAAGCTTGTTGCGCTTGGCCTGCGTGTGATAGCGCCCGACCAACTGGGCTACGGCGGGACCGATGCGCCGGAGGCCCTGGAAAGGTACTCGTTCAAGAGCGTGGCCAACGACCTGGCGGCGCTTGTGCGGCTGGAAGTCGGCTCCAGCACGGCGCAGATCCTTTTGGGCGGCCATGATTGGGGCGGCATGGTGGCCTGGCGACTGGCCGAGTGGCACCCGCAGCTGATCAAGGCCATCTTCACCGTGTGCACGCCGTACGTGGCACCGGCGGCCACCTTCCACGACCTCGACGTGCTCGTGCAGAGCGGCCGGGCGCCGTCGTTTGGCTACCAGCTGCAGTTCCGCGACGGCACAGTGGAAAAGGCGGCCTGTGATCGGGCCGGCATCCGCGCCTTTTTGACTGTGCTTTTTGGCGGGCGCAGCGATGACGGCGGTATGCTGTTCTCGCCGGCCACCGGTGTCGACCTAGAGAGACTCGGCCAGGCCACCGAGTCGCCGCTGGTGAGCGCCGCTGAACTCGACTACCATGCAGATCAGCAGGCGCGCAATGGGCTGAGGGGCCCGCTGAATTGGTACCGCACGCGGCGCATCAACTTTGATGACGAGCGGGCCTTGCCTCGCGATCGGGTATTTGATATACCAGCGCTATTTGTCCAGGCACTCAATGACGTTGCTATCCGGCCGGAGATGTCTCTGGGAATGGACAAGCACTTTAGCAATCTCACGAGAGCCAAAACCGAGGCTGGACACTGGGCACTCTTGCAAGCACCCCAGGAGGTTAATGAATGCATTGAGAGGTGGCTCAGAGACCAGAAGCTGGTGTCAGGCAAGGTCTCGGCGCGGATATGAAAGAGAGATATAAGGGTTATTATCATTTTAGGGTTATAAGACAGTACATAGCACATTTCACATGTATGAGTGCACACATACAACCAGTTAGTTAGCCCAAGCCAAGGCCTTGGCCCAGGTTTTAGTTGTCATTGTTCTTGCGTCATAGTGCATCATCAGCCGTGCTTCTCGGTATCTAAAATGCGTGTGTGCATGTATGTAAAGCTTAAAAAATAAACCCCCAACCAGGACGGTGACAAGTGGTGATCCCGGCGGCAGTTCGGCTAGTGGGCAACGCAGTACAAGTCTGTAGCGTAGCGGGAGCCCAGTTCTAGAAGGCCATCTCACAAGCACAGCACTCTTGGAACACTGGCGTCTGCAGCATGTGGATGCCTGCAGACGAAGCAGACATTCCGAGAGAGCCGCTGGGGCATTCTGCAACACGGCACTAGGGCTGTCCTGTCATGTCAGGCTACCACAAGACAAGTTGGCAGTGGTGTGAGCAGGAAGGGAGGCTGTGCCTATGGGACAGGTGGGATATCACGAACCTTGAAACGGGTGCGTTGCATTGTGTTGTGCGTTGTGCATTAGCGGGCGGTGCGGTGCGCTGGTTAGTGGCAGTTTGCACAGCCTACAGCAGCCTGCGCGCAAATACAGGGGCTCCCCGCTGTTGTTTTAGTGGGCGGCTGCTGTTCCTTTGGCTCCTGCGCAGGCTCTAGTAGCCCCTAGCTGGCCCTGATGGGGCTCTTGGGTGGCAGACCGCGCCAGCAGTAGACGCCAGATGCCAGGTGCTAGGGGTCAGCCACTAGCCACTAGCCACTAGCCACTAGCCACTAGCCACTAGCCACTAGCCACTAATCACTGGCCAGCTGCCCACCACGCACCATGCCATGTGCTCGTTGCTCGTTATTTCTGGCCTGGCAGCCAGCTCATCTCTCTCATCGCAACAAGCCAAAGCCAAAGCCACGCAGTCGGCTGCTCTTCACTTCTACCCTCCACCGTTCGCTCTGTGCCTTTATTATTATTATTTTTTTTTTCGCTACTTTTCCCCTGCCTTGAGTCTCCACCACTGTCTCCAGCATCAGCATCCCTTTGCTTTGCCTGCGGCTTCTGTGCCAGCCAAACCGTCACCCATCCTCGCTGCGTCTGTGGCCTTCTGCTCTCCTTCCCCGCCCCTTTCAACATCGCATCCTTCGCATTTCCGACCGACCACCACGACCATTCGACAATCCTCGACGCGATACGAGCCCGGCCATTCTCGTCTCTTGCCCACCTTGTAACACGCACCCTCCCTGTGCTGATTGCCTCTCCCACGCCCGATGCTTGATGCTCTGTGGCACTGCCTTGTCACGAGCCCGAGCCTTGATTGAATCTATGCTGCCGACCTGCCGCTGACTGTGCCGCCTTGCAAACATCGCTAATCGAGACACGACACGGCTAGATACTCCCCCTGCTGCTCTTCTGAGCATTCTCTGTGCTCCCGTTCTTGCTGGCTGCCAGTTGACTGTCCCTCCTTTCGTGTCTTGGTTTCTCCAATCACCACCACCACCACCACCCCGCCCCGTCTCTCCCCTCCCCCCTCCTCTCCTCTCACTACATCATCCTCCATACCCGCCTCGGGGGATTCTCATATCCGCAACCTCCTTCCGCCATGGCCGGGACACCCCCTGGCGGCTTGTCCCGCGGGCCCAACCAGCACCAGGACCTCCTATTGGATCTTGACAGCGACCAGCCGCCATACCCCAATGCCCAGCGATCGCCCTTGAACGACGACGACCTGATGCAATCGTACAACGCAAGCCACAATGCGCAGTACCCGCCAGCACAAGCGCCGCACGCCCAGCCCGGCCTGCCGCAATATCACCAGAACCAGCACCAGCCCACGCCCCAGATCCAGATCCAAGACCAGTCTGATCGACCATCAGAGTCCTACGACAACTTTGTGGGCGGACGACCACCTGCCTATCCGCCCTCAAATGTGAGCTCCTCTGGCCTGCCCGTGTCGGCAGTCTCTCCAGTCAGTTCCTACCACAGCCGCGACCGCGCCATATCCAACGGCGGCCTCAGCGATTATCGCCCGTATGCCGACGAGGATGATACTGCCTCCATGTACCGCACCGAAACCACATCATACTATCACAACGACGGCAACGACATGGCCGATACTCGAGCAAACGCCCACCAGCGCAACAGTGTTCTTACCCTTGGCGGCGGCCTGGTTGGCAAGATGAAGAACGCCCTGGGCATGGGCCAGGGATACTCTGAGATGGACCTGCCGCTGACCACCCCCCGCGAAGGACCCTCTGGTGCTTCCGGTCCACCTGGCGCTCCGTCCGACAAGCCCAAGAAGAAGGCGTTTAGTCTGGGTAGCCTCAAGTTTGGCTTTGGCAGGTCCAAGGTCGACCCGGCGTCCCTCGGCCCGCGCATCATCCACCTCAATAATCCGCCGGCCAACGCTGAGCCCAAATATGTCGACAACCACGTCTCGACCTCCAAATACAACGTGGCCACCTTTCTACCAAAGTTTCTCTACGAGCAGTTTTCCAAGTTCGCCAACGTCTTCTTCCTGTTTACTGCTATATTACAACAAATCCCTAATTTGTCGCCTACCAATCGATACACCACTATTGCACCGCTAATCGTCGTACTATTCGTCTCTGGCGTCAGAGAATTCGTCGAGGACTACAGAAGAAAAGCTGCCGACAATGTCCTCAATAACTCCAAAACCAAAATCCTCAGGGGCTCTGAGTTTGTCGACAGCAAATGGATCAATGTCGCTATTGGCGACATTGTACGAGTCGAGTCTGAAGAGTCTTTTCCGGCCGATCTTGCGCTGCTGGCATCGTCCGAACCTGAGGGTCTGTGCTATATTGAGACAGCCAATCTTGACGGCGAGACCAATCTCAAGATTAAGCAAGCCCTACCCGAAACCTCCGTCATTGTAAGCCCCCACGAGCTTTCGCGTCTTGGCGGCCACGTCAAATCCGAGCACCCAAATAGTAGTCTCTACACATACGAGGCTACCATTACCATTCAGCAGGGTGGCACAGACAAGGAACTGGCTCTGAATCCCGAGCAGCTACTTTTAAGAGGCGCCACGCTTAGAAACACACCCTGGATTCATGGAATCGTGGTATTTACTGGCCATGAAACCAAGCTCATGAGAAATGCGACCGCCGCACCCATCAAGCGCACCAAGGTTGAGAAACAGCTAAACGTTCTTGTTTTGGCTCTGGTCGGTATTCTGATGGTGCTCAGCATCTTCAGTACTGCCGGTGACCTGATTCAACGCAATGTCATGGACCAAGGATTGTCGTATCTAGATTTGACACCAACCAATACCGTTGGCACAGTTATTGAAATGATCTTTAAGGATCTTGTCACATACTGGGTTCTGTTTTCCGCCCTGGTACCCATATCTCTGTTCGTTACTGTCGACATGGTTAAACTGTACCAAGGGTCACTTATCAATGACGATCTTGACATGTACTACGAAAAATCGGACACGCCAGCCAACTGCCGCACATCGAGTTTAGTAGAGGAGCTAGGCATGGTTGAATACGTCTTCTCCGATAAGACTGGCACTCTTACTTGTAATATCATGGAGTTCAAACAGTTGACCGTTTCTGGAATTCAGTACGCCGATGAAGTACCTGAAGATAGACGCGCCACTGTTGAGGATGGTCTTGAAGTTGGCATTCATGACTTTAAACGACTTAGCCAAAACCTACAGACCCATGAAAGCGCCGGTGCTATCGATCAATTTTTAACGCTCTTGGCCATCTGCCATACTGTTATTCCGGAACGCGACGAAAAGGACAACATCAAGTATCAAGCCGCTTCGCCCGATGAGGGAGCTCTGGTTCAGGGAGCCCTGGAGCTGGGCTACAGATTTATCGCACGCAAGCCCAAGGCCGTGATTGTTGAGAATAATGGCCAGGAGCAGGAGTACGAGCTACTGGCTGTTTGCGAGTTCAACTCTACGCGCAAGCGCATGTCTACCATCTACCGCTGCCCCGATGGCAAGATCCGACTGTACTGCAAGGGCGCTGATACCGTGATTCTGGAACGCCTACACGACAATAACCCGCATGTTGACGCCACTTTGCGCCATCTGGAAGAATATGCTACTGAGGGCCTGCGAACGCTTTGTCTGGCTGTCCGTGAGATTCCCGAACAGGAGTTTGCCGAGTGGTTCCAGATCTTTGAGACCGCGTCGACGACTGTTGGCGGTAACCGCTCCGAGGAACTGGACAAGGCGGCCGAGATCATTGAAAAGAACTTGTCTCTACTTGGCGCCACTGCCATTGAGGACAAGCTTCAGGACGGCGTCCCGGAAACCATTCACACGCTACAGGAAGCCGGCATTAAGGTGTGGGTTCTAACTGGAGATCGCCAAGAGACTGCCATCAACATTGGCATGAGCTGCAAACTGCTCAGCGAGGACATGATGCTGCTGATTGTCAATGAAGAAAACGCCGAAGCCACGCGCGACAACATTGAGAAAAAGCTGCATGCCATCCGCACGCAGGGCGACGGCAACATTGAAAGCGAAACCATGGCCTTGATCATTGACGGAAAGTCGTTGACCTACGCACTAGAAAAGGACATGGAAAAGGCATTCTTGGACCTGGCTGTGCTCTGCAAGGCCGTCATCTGTTGCCGTGTATCTCCTCTGCAAAAAGCACTTGTCGTCAAGCTGGTCAAGCGCTATCAAAAGGAGTCTGTCCTGCTCGCTATTGGTGATGGCGCAAACGACGTCTCCATGATTCAGGCTGCACACATCGGAGTCGGCATTAGCGGAATGGAGGGTCTGCAGGCGGCGCGTAGTGCTGATGTGGCAATTGGACAGTTCCGGTACTTGAAGAAGCTGCTGCTGGTCCACGGCGCTTGGAGTTACCAGCGCATCGCTAAAACGATTCTGTTTTCATTTTACAAGAACATTGCGCTATACATGACACAATTCTGGGTGAGTTTTTTTGTTCACGTCTCTTGCCTACCCCCCCCGTTCACCATGGCCACTAACATTGCCTCCTAGTTTACCTTCCGCAACGTCTTCTCCGGCCAAGTCATCTTCGAGTCCTGGACGCTCTCCTTCTACAACGTCTTCTTCACCGTGCTGCCGCCTCTCGCCATTGGAATCTGCGACCAGTTCATCTCGGCCCGCCTGCTCGACCGGTACCCCCAGCTGTACAGCATGGGCCAGCGCAACGATGCCTTCAAGGTCAAGATCTTTTGCCAGTGGATTGGCAACGCCATGTACCACTCGCTCGTGCTCTACGTCTTTGCCGAGCTCATCTGGTACCGCGACCTGATGGTCGAGAACGGCCACATGGCTGGTCATTGGGTCTGGGGCTCGGCGTTGTACGGCGCCACGCTCCTGACGGTGCTCGGCAAGGCGGCGCTAATCACCTCCAACTGGACAAAGTATCATGTTCTCGCCATTCCCGGATCCATGGCCTTTTGGTTTCTCTTTATCGCTGTCTACGGCACGCTTGCGCCCGAGATGGACATCTCGCCCGAGTACCATGGCGTCATCCCCGTGCTCTTCTCTACGCCTGTCTTTTGGCTGCAGATGTTTGGCTTGACTGCGCTGTGCCTACTGCGCGATTTCGCCTGGAAGTTTGCCAAGCGCATGTACCGACCTCAGGTGTACCATCACATCCAAGAGATCCAGAAATACAACATTCAGGACTACCGCCCTAGGTGAGTTTCCTCCCCTTCCTTCTGTCTCCCGCCTGTAAAAAGAAAAGAAAAAGGATCCCACACAACGTCTTCCTCATCCCCCCCTCCCTCGCGCCGCTTACTCTCGCCAACATTCTACCGTATGAATCTCATTACTAACTCCTGCCCGTCTCTGTGTAGAATGGAACAATTCCAAAAAGCCATCCGCAAAGTCCGCCAGGTCCAACGCATGCGCAAGCAACGCGGCTACGCCTTTTCCCAGGCCGACGAATCGCAGACCCGCGTCATCCAAGCCTACGACACCACGCAGACGCGCGGGCGGTACGGCGAAATGACGTCGTCACGCAATGCTGCCGCTGCTTCTGCTCCGACTAACCCGTTCTAGAATCAACAGAAGAAAAACACAAACAAAAAAAAGAATAAGAATTAAGGCGGCATTTCTCTGCTCTTTGCTCCCCTCTAAACTAAAATTAAAAAAAAAAGATTAATGGAACATAACGCACAGGGGGAAGAAACAAGATGCTCTCTCTCCTCCTCCACCTCTCGCCAATACAAGCAGCAATTGGATACAGTAGACACCACCCACTCGAGGCAGGACTAAAAAAAACAGCGACATACACAAAAAAGGGACAAAAAGAAAGCATACATGAACCCTAAGACTACAGATAGTTGCAACTTGCAAGCCGAGGACATTAGGGTCCATAAAACATTACACATTTCACATCACCCCACACACTACTGCTACTACTAGTTACAACCATGTTTTTTTCTCTCTTGTTTATTCTTTTTTTTTCCGAAACTAGTACACATTCACAAGCAATGTTCCGTCTTGATCTTCACATTACTCTGGTTATCAACGGGGCAAGCCACACCCAACTAGCCCACTAGTTTACCATTCTTACAAAACACAAAGAGAGACGAGAGAGCCAGAGCGGGCGCCACCCACAGAACGAGATTTGAAGGAACTTATGTCATACTGGTAGTTAGCATGTCCGTTTTTTTCTTCTTCGTTTAGGCGAAAAAAAAAGAGACGTTGATCTAAATATTTCGCCTTTGCTCGTCCGGGTGTTCGGAAACACTGTAGGTTCGTTGTATAGACGAATAACCAATAGGCACACTTGGGCAAATGGAGAGGAGAAAGAGACACAGACACAGACGTGGACAGAACATGCACAACAGAGGTACGCAAAGAAGAGAATGTTGGCTTTCGTAACGGGAGCCCGGAACGGAAAGAAAAAAATGATCAATGAATTAAAAGAAAGAAAGAAAGGGAATAGTCATGAATATGATGGTATATCTCCAGAGATAAACACATGACAACAGTCAGACAAGTGGTAAAACTATGGTTATAAAAATATAAGAATCAAAAGAAGCCTTCTCACCAAGAGAAACCCAAAAAGATGCGCCAAGTGTTGAAACAAAAATATAGAATAGTACAAAGGTAGTAGTGAACAGAAAACGTGATATCGGAACGTAAGAGCGGTGTGTTGAATGTAATAGGTAGTTTAATGAGAAGAGAGTAGCCGTCGTCGAGATTCAGGAGCTCATCGGTATGACCAACGTCTTGGGCCTGGGCAAAAGGATATCTCTCTATGCGAGGCGATAAAAGTGCTATAGACGAGCGGAGTGCTGGCTCTATGCAAGTTGGCTCATACAAACAAAAAAAGGACTCTCAGAATAGCAACATTAGCGGATGTCCATGCTAAGTAGCATATTGAACAAACATTGCTTGCGCCATCTGAGCCCCGCTGGAAGAGATAATTGAGGAGCTCTGGTCCACGATGGCCAAAGCCCCCGAATCTCAGGAGGAAAGCCTCGGCACAACACAACAAAGGGTAGCGTAGCGGAGCGGTGTGGCTCGCTGGAAAGGCCCGTGTGCTCTAATGTTCTCGGATTGACGACCGATGAACCGCCCTTTTCATAATTAATTGTTTTTGTAAAAATGTAAAAATAGAAACGTGAGTTGTGTGGGTTTCGTTCTGTTGAATCCGTGCTTTTAGAGTGGGGATGTCCTGTTCTTCTTGTGAGACAAGAACAGATAGGGAGGTATCAGTCTTTTTAGTTTTTTTTTATCTGGTGAGCATGGGGGTGACGAGCTCAATGCTCTTGGGGCGGTAGCTGTGGCGAGGAGGAAGGGGGCGTTCTGCTCCGCCCACGGATGCCGAAGTGTTGTAGTAGTTGTAACTGCTGTATTGGCCGCCGATAGCGCCGGTATCGTAGGTACTTGAGAGGAAGCCCGAGTGGGTCCCACGGTGTAGAGAAGTGCTGGGGCTCGTCACATTGCTGCGGGATCCAAAGGGCCAGAAACCACCGGCAGACTCGTTAGGAGAGTGCGGGCTAGGGGGATGCAGAGAAAGGGATTTCAAAGCCGAAAGGGCTGATGAGTGTTGTTGTTGGTAGTCGGCAATTTGGGGAGAGATTGGGGGCGATGCAGAGAGATAGGTCGAGGTGGGTCTTGAAGGAGAGGCGCGAGGGATAATGTCGCGGTTGCGGTCTTCTACAGCAGGCATATAAGACTGGGAGCGGAAAGATCGGCTGAATTCCATGGGCATGTGGGTACCACTGGAGGTTTCGTCGCTTTCCTGGCACTGCTCAGAGCAATAGAGTTGGCGTTCGTTGGCGTCAAAGAACTGCTTTTCACAGGTCATGCTAGACGAAGAGAACCAGAATTAGCACATGTGCGAGACAGGCGATGGGTGGTGGACTAGACAAGAGGCAAAACATACCAGAACTGAGGAAAGCTTTCGTGCTCGTTGGAGTTCCACTCATCGTCGTATATTTGACGTTCCCGTTCTCGGAGGCCTTTGCCCAGCTTGCGGATGTCCTTGGAGCTGGACTTGCGGTGCTTGGGAGTCATGGTGATCTCGGAGGGGACGCGGCGCACATCCGTAGAGGACGTTTGGCCTGATCTTCTGTAGACGTGGTGAGGCATTGTGAAAGTGAGGTGAGATTGCAATGAAGGACAAGGAGTTTGGGGAGAGGCAGAAAGTCGGGGAGAGGATCCGCGGGCTATCTTATAAGTTTAAGTGGATATGGTGTGAAAAGGGCAGAATGACTCTTAAGCTCAAACGGGTATCGCGCGGATGGTGTTGATTTCAAGCAGCCAAGCCTCTTTTGCAACGGGCCCGAGCTTTATGTGTAAGTCAAGTGAGGTTTAATGCTGTTATTATGCACAAGTAGGCGGTCTCAGCTATTAAGGCCGTGGCGCAGAGTTTGCGGGTGTTGGTCAATGCAGACAGACGAAAAGTTTTTTTTGTCTGGCTGGTTTTCGTTTGGTTGGCACTTCGGAACCGGGATGAGCAGACCGGATCACAAATGCAGGTGGTATGGAGACAAGGAGCTTTGAGTCGTGCAAAGAGACGAGAGAGGAAGACACAATGCGACAGGTCGGTGGCGAATGCAGGCAGGGAGAGGGAGATCAAGACTAGGAGAAGCAAGCGTGCAAGCGAGCGAGGAGAGCAAAGAGCAAAGAGCACAGATAGAAGTGGAGCCGGAGCGGAAAGCAGCTAACTAGTTGTAGCTGCTATGGGGTTTTGGGTTTCCTCGGCGTGGGTGCGGTGTATGTGTGTGATGTATCACGGGCAGGAAGAGAAAGATGACAGACGGGGGAAACAGAATTGAGAAAAGGAGGAGGTGAAGGTATATGGTTATATATATACTTTTTTAGATAGTATGTCGAGCAGGAGTAGAGTAGTTACTTGTACTTGTACATACATAGACGCGAACAAGATGCAAGAGCCAAGAGGGTTGTTTGGTGGTTTTAAACAAAGCGAGAAGGTGCTGATCAGGTGTCTGTCTGTCAGTTTGGTTTGAGGGGGGGTGTGTTGGGGGAGAGATGGGCTGGTCGGGAGGTGTGGATGTACGCTACACAAGTAAGTAGTTACTTGTTTTGTGCAAACAACAAGGGAGAATAGTGGGGAAGGGCAGCCAGTCAGGGTCGATAGACTGAAAGATAAGTCGAGCCGAGCAGGCACATAAGAATATAATATAACCACGACTATGACTATGACTATATACATCACTATCCACCGACGAGCAGGGTATGGAGGCTAGACTGGCGTCCTTGGATACAGAACCAAGCCTGGAAAAAAGGCTTCACGTTGACAAGCACAGCAGATAAGGACGTTGCGTACAGACCCACGACGTTGGTCGCAGCGGGCGCTGGTGCTGGTCGTGTGGTTTAGGGGCGGCGTTAAGCGACTCGACTGATTGATAGCGATGGCGGATGGATTCTCTGGCCGGTTTACTTGGGTGCACTTGCACGTACTTTTCTAGGCGACAGAAGACGATGGAAGCCCGCGCCAGCAGAGTTGAGGCAGGATGGGCAGCCAAAGCAACTACCAGTTGTAGTAGTTGGGGGGGGGGGGGAGAGACCCCTTGAGTCAGAGGAGGATGTATGTACATATAAAAAAACAAGAAGGAAAAAAAAAAAGCACAGCACCCTTCTGGCGGTACGTACCTTGACTTGGCTTTTTTTTGGACGGGAAAGAAAGAACGCCTCTCTCTCCCCGTCACGGATGATGCTGCCGATTCACAAAACTCCAACTGCTCTTGCACATTCGAGAACAAAACAAACGCAATAAATGGCGTGAGATGAGGAAACAGGCGCCACTTGCTGCACAAAAGTTGCAAGAACCAAACAACGGCAACCGAGAAATGGCAAAGGGAGAGAACAGGGAAGAGGCCCCACTCAAGGTACACGTCTTTGCCACTGTTTCTGCACAAAAACTCTTGTACCACAACAGCAGTTTCGATATTTGTTCTGTGGTTTTTCTTTTTTTTTTCTCTTCGTTCATGCTCTTTTTCTTTCGAGATTCTCCCCCGACTTGGCGATTCTGGTCTGATACGAAGAAATTTCTACTTGACGCCATTCAGCAACATATCGGACCATGCTAATTCAAACCGCATCTCGGTTTCCAAGCTCAACTACATAGAACCCTTCAGTCAGTCTTTTCTTTTCTTTCTGCCTCCATGGGACTCGGTAGGAAAGCCAGTTTTTCAGCCAGGGATGTGGCGTGGGTGTGGATCTAGCAGATAACCAACCAAAAGCCACCCCTCTCCCCGCGCCCGCCAAGGCCTCTGAGTCGCTCCGTGCTCTATTCAGCGTCTGTTCTCTTGGGGCAATTGCTATGCCCTCAGCCTTTCTACTTGGGCCTGTCTGTATATGAGCAGACACGATTGCTGTGGTGTCACATGGCTTCGGTTTTGCAAAGGGATACTTTGTATCAGAGAGGTGCTCTCCGAGATCGGCTCGCCCTTTTATGTATGCGGGTACCAGTAGAGGCGCGCATGTTGGCATTGGCCAAGTGAGTGACTTTAGGGAAGAAAGAGTCACGATAGGCCAGGTCAGGGTACAAAAAGACGACTAGGCAAGAGCCAAGGCAAAGAAAAAAGCGGAGTCTGTCAGGTTAGTGAGTGGAGGGGCGAGGGCGAGAGGTGGGGGGTGAACTGAAACCAAAGGAGTGAACCGGGAAAACAAACAACGGGACGAAGATGCAAGCTGCCCCGCTTTTTGCAGCGCATCCATCCTCTCCGCAATAAAACGGGAACAGGCGTGACAGAAGAGGGCAAGTGTGCTAGGGGCCTGCTGAGAACTCAGAGGCAGGCTCTGTGCCCTATATATACAACTAATTAATAGGGGCCAACGGGCGCTGTTCTCGGGCTCTTACAGGCTGCTGCACGCCTGAAAGATTCTCCCAACGCTCCGCCCCCTATGCTGCACAATGTTCGGCCAGGCGCAAGTTTCAGACCAGTGCTAATTTAGCGGGTGTGATTTTCGTCTTCCAACCTGGCCTGTCTCGAGGCCACGATGATGGCGTGCGATTCGGATTGGTTTATGTTTACAGCACACCACAAACATGCAGCAAGACATGAAAGTAGCTCATAGCAAGGGCTCAATGATGCCATTGATACTCGTGTTGGTTTCACGACGGAGACAGCCACAGCAGCATGTGGCACTCTCCAGGACGGGGATTTGGACGCCGGCCTGGCCTGTCTGCCATACGGGTTCTTGTGATGAATTGTCTGAAGAAAAACGAGCGTCACAAGTACCTCTTGGGTCAGACCAGCAAAAACGTACCTGAAGGTTCCTGCTGTAGCGGGCGGCCATCCGGGTTGTGTGTGGTTGCGTTGCGGCAGAACAACCTTGTAGCCTCAATTGAGGTTGATACTATATTGTGCTTGTATGTATGATGTGCCGGTATATAGTTATGGCGCAGCATTCCGAGCTTGAGCTTACATGGAATATCTGTCAGGTCAGCACCCACATAGAGTGACAGACAAAAAGAAGTTGTACAAGTACGTACATTGAACGGAGAACTGGCTGACTAAATTTCATGTTCGAGACATGCCGTAGTAGCCCTACAATCTACAATGGTAGGGCAGGCAGCCGCGAGAAAAATCTGCTGTCAGCGTGAGGCTCCAAGCATGTGCAGGTAAGCTAGTTACTCGCACATGTTAAGGCCGCAAATGGTGTTGATTCTGTCACAGCATGTGCAAATATGTCGTGATGCCTAGTTAGGCGGTGAGTGCACATTGAAGGTGCTGGCATGCTATGCTAATGCTGGGTACAAGACCACCCAAAAAGGCCACCCACCAATATAGAACCCAAGCTCCACACGTGGCCGGCAGTATACTTGTCGTGGCATATCATCGACACCGCTCTACCCTGGTACCAAATTTCATTTTGGCACGTAAGCGACACAGCTCAACTCTTAACTCACTCGCTCATGTACAATATGGCATCACGGCATACGAATAGACTCGCACTTGCAGCCAGGGCAAATACAATGCATACAAGTATGTACACATGTAGTCCAACCCAGACAGCGACATAGCTGGCGCGCAAACAAGAAGCCAGCCACAGAGCTACTTCTCAGGTCAGGTAGACAAGACACTTCATGCATCGACATACGAGTCGAGCGGGGAAAACTAAGCCCTATTAAGATGCTGTGTATAGCGTGTATACAGGGGCTGAGATTGTATCTAGACATTTATCTGTACAAGTACACATATAACTCCAGTCACATACGCACGCACGTATGATGTACAAGTATATGCTACATTCGTGACTAAGCAGCCAATGGCAAAGCCAGTAGAACGCACACGGCGCGGCATCTAGTCCGATCTCTGTATTGCAGCAGAAGTCGGGAAGCGGAGACCGGACACCCGGAACACATCAGCACCCGCCCCAGTCCAGGCCAGTCAGCTTCGGGCACTAAAAACAGCCACCGTAACACACAACAGAGCCCGCACAAAGGAAGCCTACGTGCGTGTACGATACACGTGCACTTGAGGGGAAAGGGGGGTCAAACAGATCCGCCGGCTATAGGCCGTTGCTGCTTTGCAAGTACGGGAGCTGGAGGCGGCGGTCTAGAAGATCTTCGGTTGTCCGAGTCGTGGCGGGTCCGCTTACATAAGCCGACCAAACACGTGTGTGTGCATGCATGCAAGCACAGGCAGGCTGATGCATGCCCAGGCGGACGTTCTTACATATGTATGTTCCTTAGTACCCTCGTACCCTAGTTCCCTTGAAGCTAAAACTTGCTCATTACCTAACCAACATCACGCATACATCCAAAGATCCAAAGGTCTAGCCAGCCAGTCCTTAACAGCGAGAGCGAGCACGAGCACGGGCGAAAAATCGCAATTTTTCCACGTTGGGTCTTTTCTTGCCCTACACAACCCAGCAAGGCTCCCGCTCTGACCATTAGCTAAGCCCAGCCCAGTCGGCTGCAAAGACAGCCCATGAAGCCTATCCCTGAAAGCCGCAGCCAAAATGTGGGGTTGAAGCCAAAGCTGGCCAGGGTCTATGCTTCAGTGGGTGTGGGTGGCAGTGACAACACAATAACACCAGCTGCACAGATATACTGGCTGCTGTTGGAGAACAGAGCATGTGGGGGCCCGAGACACAGCACTCAACAGCCCAACGGCAGAAGATGATGTCTGCAGATAGTGCAGAGGCGGCACCCCAAGACCCCAACTTACAACCTACACTTGTGTGTAGTTCTTGTGCTGGCGCATCTCCAAATGTTTGTCTCAAACGTTGGGATTGAATGTTGGAGTCCGCAGTAACCTACATATGTACATACATATGTATGTAAACTACAACATGAACGTCAGAGCAAGCAAAGAAAAAAAAAAGACTCAAAACGGGTGTTTCCTTGATGACCCGGTGGATTTGATCCGGAATAGCAAAAAGACCAAGCCAACAACAGCTGCTAGGTACCCTTTTAGGCCAGTTTTCGGCCGGACTTCACGGGCCTACCGGGAAGGAAAACCAGCCGGAGTTTCGGGACTTGGTACAACGCCATGGTCGGATTTCTACAACTGTAAGCATCCAAGCTTCTTATACTTTTTTTTCTTTCCTTTTTCTCCGGCGGACTTCAAGGCTACGATGGCTTTTTTTAGTTCAAGACACGGGCGTGCTAGAGGCTGTGCCAGTGTTTTTTTTTCTTCTCTGCAAGTTTTGCTCACATTAGTTTGTTGCATCCAAATTACGAGGCTATGCGTCGCCAGGCTTTTACATCTCCAACCAGCATCATATATGTGCATACAAGCGAAACCCCTTCTCTCTTGTTTCCGCCTTGTTTGATGTCAGTGCACTCACTCACTACAAGAAACAAATGCCATTCCACGCATGGCAGCATTAATTTTCAATCTCCTTCGTGGCTCAGTCTCCCTAGTGTCTCTGTGTGGCCTTGTGACCAAGTCCAAGTCAAACGTATCTTCCACGTTTCTCTCTGTAACTTTTATGCGCTTGATCTTCGCCAGGCACTATCTACTGGTAAACCCCAACGGAACTGACGACATGGTGACTCCAATCTTCGCATTGGGGAAATGAGGAAACAAACAGCAATAGCAACAGAAACTGAACAGTTCACGAGAGCCCCAAACCCCAAACCTTTCGTGACCTAGCCTGTCCCAACTAAACTTTGCTGTCATGTTTCACCAACCCCAACCCGTCTGTTCATTGGAGTAACAAGCAAGGACGTCTAGTAATCCCAAGGGTCTTTAGCTGGGCTCTGATATCAACTACTACACGTCAGTATATGATGGAATAAGAACACGTGAACAGTCCATGGTACGATTGATCAAGATTAAGGATAATTGCAGGCGGTTAGTAGCAGTGCCTCTTCTCCTAAAGACACAAGTATCTTGGTTCTTGACAAGCTAGCGGCCAGAATTCAAGGGCTTTCCTCGAGCATGCCCATCTCATAACTAACTACTACGTGGGGTCATGTAGTTTGCCGTATTACACACGCGCAATGTTCCAGTCTCCCCCATCGTCGCATGTGTCTTGGGCAAGGAAAGACACACACGAACCTCAACAATCATACCTTGACTGTATACTACTGGCACAATGCACGCCACCTCTTGTGTAGTGGCCTTACTCTCTCCATTCTGGCATCCCATCTCCAAAAGCCCCTGCTCCTGCATACTCAAGAAGCAAGAAGCGCGCGTATATATGTACGTACAATACAGAGCTGTATTGTTCTTGTATGTACACCCCATCCAAAATGTGCGCGGCAGATGCACCACTCGTCTGCGCCTGCGGGGTGAGTTTTTGCCTCTATTCTCTTCTCCTGAATGCGGCCCGGAGAGAAAGTACAAGAACTTGTTCTCTTATCTCCAAGTCACATCAAACGAGCTTGGCGTACATGCAGATCTAGGAAACACGCAGAAATGCCTGGCGATATATACATGAGTACTTAACTTGTCTCTACATGTGAAGGGTGATAGAATCCACAACTAAGCCTACAGCAACTCCTCCAATACAGGTGCGCCATCCAGTGTCACAGTAATGCGCAACTGAAGTGCGACTTCTTCGGGGACGTGCGCCGACACCATTACGGGAGTGGGTGGGTGGTCAGTAGTCAATGGTAGTGGTAGTGGTAATGGTAGTGGGGAAGACTTCGAGAACCTGTCTGTCCCTTGTGATCTTATCCAAGCCAAAGAAGCAGGTAATTCCAAGACACACTAAAGTCCTTCCCCACGTAGCGAGCAACTCCCTTTATCTGCCTGTCTGTGTCTTTCTCTCCTGGCTGGGGCTTTTTTCTTCTGCGACGCTGACAAAAAGAAAGTATCCGTGTGATGGGGAGCCGGCCCAACTTCGGCTTCTGAGTCCAGGCACCCACGAGCCTCAACCTCATCCTCAAGACGACGCTCAACTTCAAGCCATGCATAGCAATAGCATACAAATGGTCGGGAGCAAGACCGCCATCACTCCACTTTCCTCCATCAATCAAGTCAAAAAGTCGCAGCCGAGAGTCTCCAATACCACCAAAATCCAGGCACTATCAGCATGTCAGCTCCCCCTTCTCCGCAATTTTTGTCCTTTTTACCCGTTGTGATGTCGATTTTTTGCTCCCTTGAGCTCTAATATGAACCTAGCGTGCATGTAACGAGCAGGGTTGGTCCTCGCTTACGAGCAAACGTCACCTTACTTTTTTGGGCGGTTTTCAATTATCACCAGCAACAACCTGGTCTTCACTTCAACACAAGCAAAAAGAAAATCAAAAAAGCCCCGGAGGGAGGTTCGATGGTTTGATTTGATTTGATTTGATTGTCTTTATTTTACCTGTCTACTCGCGAGGTATTCTCGACATACGACAGGGGACTAAAACTAGTACCAAGAAATACATACAGAAGCTAAAGAACCAAAAACCCAGAATCATGCATACAGAAAATCCCCACAGCACGAAGTATAATGACGGAGGGTCCCCCGACCGCCCAGCGCAATGGCTGTCCTTCGCTTGTAAGGCCCCAAACAAGACCCCAAGCCTCGGCCTTTACCCTGTAGAAGACCAAACCCAAAAGAAAGATAGAACATGACAAAAGAAAAGTAACAAAGGAAAGACAAGAAGTAGAGAGAGAAAGGGAGAACGAGCAAACAGACGAGAGTGGCAGCGCGCGCGCTAAGCCGAGAGGCCCGGGGGAGCCCCCGCACTGGGAGGTGGAGGGGCGGGCGGTGGTAGGCTCGACGGGGAGCGAGCGGGAGGGTCGGCGGCCTGTGGGTGCACCTCAGTCCTCGCACGGCGGTGGGCGAGCAGCACAGTGGGTGCTTTAGCTGCCTTGGCGGCCAGCCAGGTGGCCCCGCGCTTGGTGCCTATCAACTTCTGGAAGAAGCTGCGGGACACCCGCTGTGGGTTCCGGGGGCAGACCCAAACATGTTCTGGGGCGGTCTCCGATCCGCAAAGGGGGCAGGAGAGCACGGCGTCCACATGTTCGAAGCGGCGATGGTAGGCCGCAAAGTCGCCATGGCCGGACAGAGCAGTCAGCACTGCGCGGGCGAGCTTGCGATCGGTCTCGTCAAGGAGACTTGACCAAGCCTTCTTGGGGGGTTCAACTGGGCGGTGCAGATGGGGTCTGATGGCGCGTCCCTCCTCTGCCCACCAGGCGCGGAAAGCAGAGTCGAGACGGGAGCGGAAATAGTGGCGGGCCCAGGAGAGCGACATGCCGTCCAGCCAGGAGGTTCGATGGAATCCAGATGATCTGGAGCACTGGGATTTGAGCCCAATGCGGGGGTCGAACCCGCAACCTTGAGATTAAGAGTCTCACGCTCTACCGATTGAGCTAACCGGGCGGGATATGTTGGTTGTTAGAGCGGCTTCGGTATTAAACACTATAAAGCCTTATCAGCCTAGTGCTCCCGATGAGAATCGCGGCTTTGCATCATTATTCAATGCATACAGCCGGGGTGTTCTCATCCCTGTCACGTTATCCCTCCATGTAACTATACATATGTATGTATGTACATAACATGGAAGCATTGCGATTGCGACAACAACCAAACCCGGCTGACTCGGCCGGACTAAACACAGTTAGTTATAACTAGACATACAATGGCTTGCAGTCGCCGTGTTGCCTCACAGATTCTCTCACCTTACCCAGAGTTGGCGGCTTATACATTTGACATGATATGAGATTACATGAGACGACAATGTCTGAGATAACACAATCTCATCTCTCCTCGTTTGTTCTAGTACGTGTGTGTATCTGGAGAGCACTGGTATCAAGGAAGGGGTCATGGGGAGGAGGGTCCGATGATAAGACTTGGCCTATCCCTGTCCTCCAACAATAACACTTGTGAACTGGCATGAATCGACACTTCTTCTTATCACACTGGTCGACCAATTTAACTATGACGACTGCTTTGCATGTGGGTGTAGATGTGTCCGTCCACATGTCTCAAGCCTGGTAGGGGAAGGGCTTGTGATTCAGGACGTCCTATTATTTTACGGGATGTCTCAGTTGAATGCAACACCAGGTTTATTCTTGTAAGAATGAGAGAGGCGTGCAAGGCTAGGGTTTTGTCTGTAGAGCTATCCGGGTTGTCCAACCAGGTTGTCGTGATAACAGCCAGTCGTGGTGTGTCATATGGCCTTGTGTACTGGCGCCATGACAAAATAAAATCACTTGCCTTGTTGGCATACGAGTAGTTATCTGGGAAGAGGAACGCGGCGGCGCCTAGGTGGCATGTTTCGACATCTAGGCAACATAGCATGTCATGGAAGCAAGGCAGCTAACTAGTCTGCACTGCAAGCTGTATAGACATGTACATGTATAATTATACACACATTACATACTTAGACTGTCGTCAGATATCACATGAACGTGTACATACATACAAGGATATCTTGGTATACGAAGCGTGGTGGCCTTGATCAGCAGGCATCTAGCCGATGAATGTGTAAATATCTATGTAGTAGCTGTGTACAAATTATAGATGTATACATTATATCTCCGTGGACACATACATATCATGATTCAGCCATGGGCAAGTCTAGATTCCAGTGATGGGTATCTATTGCCTGCCGATATACGGAGAACGCTGACAGAGGATGTGGTGAGATAAGGGAACTTCTGGAGCGGATCAAACAGGACATCTATTACATTGTTAAAGCCCTTGGTCTGCAGTATATACAAATGGCGAGATCGGTGGGTTTAGGTAGAAGTCGTGTAGTAAGCTATTTGATAGCTAGTTAAGTAGATGTCGTTGAACATTGTCGTCGTCCATTAGGGTCTACCTAGGGTATACGGGCAAGAGGTCACAAAGCCCTATCTTTGTCGCTGAGGATTGCAGAGCCGTGGATGGTATTGGATTAGGCCTGAGCAACAGTGCAATAGTGGAGCCAAAGCCTAGAAATCAGCACAAGTCAGCACAAATCAGAGGCGGGGGCCACTGGACTGGAGTTAGGCTGGCAGGCTTGACCTTGGCCATAGGCAAGCAAGCATGGCAATAGCCTCGCCTACAACGTTTGTCTTTGGAGGGCAACCGTTGACTTTTGTTTTTCATTTCGCTGATCACGAGCAGCATCCACGCTTTTCCTGCAGCGACAATTCTGCAACTCATCAATTCCCTGCCTGTTCTGAACTGCGCGATCCAGCAATATCGTATCGCCGCCTCGCCATCCATCAATCCATTCTCCCACTCATCGTGGCTTGGCTTGTGGCTCGTCTATTGAGACTGGGCTTGTTAGGCGCCTTACAAAGCAGCGATTTCAGCACATCGCAGGCCAGGAGCTTGCATCTTGCATCCGAGTTCCGGCACGCAGCGCCACCAGCCCTTGGAAAAGCTGCTGTGAAACAGCCGAGCCATAACTCAACGGCAGAGCTGTCGTCTGAGACTTGTTAGCCACATCGCTGTTTGTGAGAGCTAGTCTGCCGTCTTCAGTTGCATTAGTCAGTAACTATTGACACAAAGAGTGTCTTTACACCATGGAGGTAGGTCTGCCAGCTTGCTCAACGTCTGCATGTTTATACATATCTCGGCTCTATCAACAGGTAGCAGCTGTAGTCTGGATGGGATGGCTGCCCATGCTTTTTGCTCGCCCGTCGACCTCGCTCCATCCCATGCGCATCTGCAGATGATGCTACTGTTAAGTTGCCTCATTGCTTTTGCGCCGTATAAGAAGAATTAAGAGGTAGCTAGGATGGCTACCACACGGGCTCTATCTTCACTTGCGTATCAACTAACGTCTTAATCTGCTCGGTGCCAGAATCAAACGCGCTCCGGAGTCATGCGTGGCGATTCCAACAGACAACTCCAATCAGAGACGCCAATGCAGACGCCTGCAACAGTCAAGGGACGGCCTAGACTGCTTCTAATGGGCCAGAGACGGTATTGAACAGCTTGATTCTCGTGTCCATATTCAGGTTCTAACAGTCGATAGGAGTGGCAAATCTTCTATATCCAGCGTGGTCTTCCATAAGCTTGCTCCCCAAGAGACACTTTTTCTAGAGTCAACAGCCCGTATTCAAAATGATCAAATGACGTAAGTTGTTTTGATATGCTGTGCCTCTGCTTCCTTCACAGCCTAACTTTCACTAGATCCTTCATGGACATCCAAGTCTGGGATTTTCCCGGCCAAATAGACATCATCGATAACCCAAGCTTTGATATGGAAGCTATATTTGGCGAGCTTGGTGCCCTGATCTGGGTCATTGACGCACAAGATGACTATCTTGAGGCTGTCGAGCGTCTCAATGCCACTATTCTAGCCCTTCAAGATTCCTATCCGCACATAAACATTGAAGTTTTCATTCACAAGGTTGATGGCCTCTCCGACGACTATCGCCTAGACATCCAACGCGATATCACTATTCGTGTGCAAGACGAACTCAGCGACCAGGGCGTAGAAAATGCGCCCGTCAACTTCCACATGACCAGCATCTACAATCACAGCATTTTTGAAGCCTTCAGCAAAGTCATCCAGAAGCTCATCCCGCGCCTGGGCACCCTCGAGACCATGCTGACTGATCTCTGCCGGACCTGCCACTTTGAAAAAGCCTACCTGTTCGACGTTGTCTCCAAGATCTACATTGCTACAGACAATTCACCAGCCGACATGCCTAGCTACGAAATCTGCTCCGACTACATTGACGTCATCCTAGACATCTCCGAAGTTTTTGGCTCGTGGACCCGACCACCCGAAAATGCCAAGCGACTCGAGGGTGACGCATGGGCCGAGGGCGCGCCGCCTGAGATGGCTGACCAGGTGGCGTATAGCGGCGCCGAGAGCTGTCTTGTGCTGCACGATACGAGCCGCCCTATTATGCTACGCGAGGTCGACAAGCACCTGGCGCTGGTGGCCATTATGAAAGAAGAGTCATACGCCAAGATGCCGCTGGTGACAATGAACGTTGAGATTGTGGCAAAGGGGCTACAGCAGTTCTTTGAAATCACCAAGAGGAAGTAGTAGCGGGTTCTGGTGCGTCGAGATTGAACAGTAGTCTCTGGCGGCTGTGGGCTAGCCAGAGCGAGTTATTAAAAAAGAGATTTGCGATACACACACACACACTTTATAAATTAAAGCAAACACCACTTTTGCATTCTGCATATTCTTTATACTGCATGCCTCTATGATCGTATTGTCCCACCTGCTACACACTAAGCCACCATCTCCAATGCAAAGGTCTTCCAAGTGAGCCTGTTCTTTGACAGCAAGCATACACGCGCTGGCAGCTGATTGCGGATGTCTGATTTGTCAAAAACTTCCATGGCCACAGGCACAAAGTCTGCAGGAAGCAGCAGGGGCGGCGGAATATCAATGTCGGATGAGCTTGAAGACGTCGGATTCCACACAAGAGAATCGAGGGTTATAGTGTAGATGGCATACGGCGCGTTGTCTGTAGAGCCATGTTAGCCAACACAGGGGCTGGAAAGAAGGGAGAGGAAGGCACCGTAGTGAGGGAGGATACTTACTTTGTGGATCGATTAGTGCAAGCAATACGTCATCGTTGAGGAACTTCATGTCGACTACGCGGCCGGGGTCAAGAGACAGCGTGCTAGTCTGCGTCTTGGGGGTGTTGCTGATGGCGCCGACGACGGTGAATGTAGTCCGGTAAAAGACGATTTTATGTGTGTCTTTGTCAGTTGTGAGTGCGGTATAGATAACAGGGGCGTTCTATGACATTATGAACAGTATCAAGTTAGTACGTGTTGGGACAGTGACCTACTACGGAGCATGAGTGGTAGAAGTTTGGGATAGACTTACACGTTTCTTGGCCGCCATGCGGGAGTCCATCTTGGAAATGGCGTTGCCCAAGTCCATTCTCACTACCTCGCCAAAGCGCACGCTCCGTCTCTGAGCAGCGGCTACGCCGTCCAGGACTCGTCGAATGGAGCGATCTAGCATACCGACGAGATGGCCTAGATGAATGAGAGGTTTGTGTTCTTCAGAAGGCTCTTCAGATACAGCCGTCTCTTCAACAATGTCGGTGAAAACGTTGATCATGCTTTTGTTTGATCTATCCAGAAGATGGTGATCCAAAGCGCCATCGCCGGCATCTGTATTGATGTGGTGCTTGATGGGCGATTCTTGGAGATACTCGACAATATATAGAAGAACCTTGTTGTGTTGAATGGAAACTTCTTTCTCGGTGACTTCGTTTGCGGTTGACGGTGAGAGCAGCTTGTCCAGTGTAACAGCCATCCATGAGTTAAACATATTAAAGCATGCGAGCTCTTCCATGCTGAATATCATGATGCGGTTCGCGACTAGCAACAGGCATGAGACTATGCCGAGTATATTTTCGATTTCCAGCACAGAGAGCCCCACGTCTTCATTGTCGCTGTGGAACTGGGCAAGGCCTTTGAGACGACTGAGGATGATGGCCATTCTCTCGAGCGCTGGAATGAAATACTGCTGCACCAGTGTCCGAATGCCCTTGAGGCCGCCCGTGGCAGCCTTAGCCCATCGTTTGAGTCCCTGGATGGCGTTAGATATATGTTGCCATACTACGGTGGACTTTTAGTGTAGTACTTACTCGATCGCCCATTGAGTCTACCAGCCACTCTTTCATCTTGGGAGGGACATTCCCCGTCAGCGTAACATGATAGAACGCAGTTACAATATCATGTTGTCCGTGCTCATCCTCTTCAAGTGACTGCTTGGCGCTATTAAGGAATCTCGTGGGAAGCTCACGGGCATTGGTATACTCGACGTTGATATGAAGAGTGGTCTGCCTGATGTATCGTAGGAGTTTGTGTAATGTAGTCAGCTTCGAAGATAGAAGTGACAGGTTGATGGATGATGACTCTATGAACTGCATATCAAAGGGGACCATCTCAATTGTCTCACCCTTGTCCTCGCAGTTTTTAAAGAATAGAGCGTGGGTCGTGACAAGCGGATGAGAGGTGTGGTGAATGAGCTGTCTCTTCCCGGGTGGTTCACCTGGCGCATAGGAAAAGCTGCTGATAGGTAAAGAATCGTTGATACTCAAATGTACCTCTCCGCCACTAAGCCCGGAAAGCATGACGGATATAGAGTCTGCATCCTGTAGGTCAAATGGTTGGAACATGAAGTCCATTCCCGACCGGAGGGTAAATACAAGTGAATCCTCTCTAGAATAGAGTTAGTATTCCTCTTGGCGGCATCAACACATCTCATGATCGGTTCCGCTTACCCTGACCCGGCGCTTATTGTGGGCAGAGGACTGAGCTTTGGTAATGAAATGTCGGTCTCGAGAAACATGATGTGCTGAGGGAGATTTGCAACAGCTTCACCAACCTCATTGGTTCTTTGAGAGCCTCCGTCTTTATCTCCGCTCCCATTTTCACGTCCCAGCGGGATGCGCGCTGTAGCCCAGGCCAAGTAGTGAATCTCGCCTTGAGATCCCTTTGGCAAGACCTGAATACTATGAGCCGACTTGCTTGTTTCCAAGTTCATGAGCCTTACGACTCCATCTTTCCAAGCTACTGCAATAAATTGGCCTACAGGAGAGCTTGTTAACACTGCGAGCTAGCAACACGACCACATCGGAAGAAGCAACGCAAAGACTCACCGTTGGGCTTCCAACGCGTGGCGGTCACTGTCGACCCGCCAAAACGCGCGCCTTGCTGCATCTTGCAGACCTGCTCGCCGTTGGGCCGGTACACCAATACATTTCGGTTGTCGGCGTCTAGCGTTGCCGAGAGATCAAGCGTCGGACATGTTGATGGGGAGTCGTGTGGAGAAGGACACTCAAACGTCGTCTCACTGTAAAGCCGAAGCTTTTGGGGAGCGCTCATATTCGGGAAGAACACAGTTGGTGGTTGATAGTTCAAGCAGATGATGTACCTGTGTAACAAAGCTCATAATTAGGGCGGGTTTGGCTTTGATGACTCTATGAACCTTGTTGACATTGTGATGGTGATTAGTCGTTGAGCATTGGTTCTGAAATGGGAAGTAGTTGACTGAGTTTGTGATCTTAGGGTTGATGCACATTGTAACTAGGGTCTACATTATCTTGTATTCTATCGATCGGAAACTTCACCATCTACCATGGCTTCCCTTTTTAACTTGCACGCCGCCATCTAATTATCTAGAAGTAGAGACTTTAAGCTGCATCCTCAGCTTTTCGGACTGCAATGAAATAGTTTCCCAGCTTTTCACTGCCGGGAAATCTCTTCCAGCCTAGTCCAGGGACATACATGACGCCCATGATCTGCGCCGGCTCCCAGATTCCCCTGGATGAAAAGTACGCGGTCATTTCGTCGTCATTGAGATACTTGTCCCAGTCATGCGTGCCCTTCGGAACGATTTTTAAAATATCCTCCGCCATCAGATTGGTGGTGAACCAGCTCACAAACGTACGAGCGATGGTGCTCATAACCAGCCAACCGCCCGGTTTCACAAATGGCGCAGCTCTATCCAGAAACGGCGCGGGCTTGTCTACATGCTCGACGACTTCAAAGATGGACACAACATCAAACTGCTCCTCGGGCCTTTTTGGTGTTGGCAGATCTTCAATGGTGGCCAGGCGATACTGGAGCTTTGTTTTAAGCATAGGGTCACACTTGGCATGCGCCTGGGCTATTGCCATGACCTCGGGCGTTGGATCTATGGCCAATACTTGGGCAGTAGTTGGCAACCGCGCTGCACTTTCAGCAAAGATACCGCCACCACAGCCAATGTCGAGATATCGCAACGATGCGGGTGCTGGTGTGAAGGGCACTGGTTGTGAAGCTTGGCACTCGCGGATAAAGTCATGGCGCAGCGGGTTCATGAGGTGCAGAATGCGTGAAGGGCCATGAGGGTCCCACCATGATGACGCAAGCTTGTTAAAGTGTGAGATTTCGGACGGGTCGATGGACGAGAAGGAGCCGGTAGAAGATGATGGTGGGTTTGGTGCGGAAGAATAGAAACGGGCCGGAAGTTGTTGGCTGTGAACCAGCAGTCGAGAGACAGCGGAGGCTTGCCGTAAAAGCGAGGCTGGAGATCGACTGAGAGACATTTCTATCTGGGGTTGCTCGAAGCTGTTAAAATTATGGACAGGCTGTGCTATCAATGACGAACTTCCTTGTGAAGCTGTGACATTGAGCTGGTGAGAAATTGGGACGGAGTGGGGCGGGCATACAATGGATACTAGGGTTATGTTAATTTAGGGTTGAACAAGAAGAAGTTCGCCCTAACATCATGGAAAACGTTTGCCAGTCTGGTGGATTGTACAACTATCCGCGGAGGAGACTTTGGTTTGAGAAATTGTATGGGTGCTGCAAAAAAGGCATTTCCATTTTGGGTAGCCATCATGAGTTGGTACGGTCGCAGGGAAATCAGGTTCAAGGCCAAATATTTTTGAGGGAGATCCGCCAGCATGTTGTGTAACTCGGTGCCAGGACAAAGTTCGTGGCGCCGAGGAAGAGAACCCCGCGCGCGGCTGTTAGAGCCCACCCCTTGTCGGGTCCAATGGCCTGACATAACCTTTTTGTCAGCATACATAATAGCAGTGTAAGCGGCCCGGGGTCGGCCGCGGGATTGGGGGGCTGGCCGCTTGGGGCAGAATCATGATGGCAGCAAGTCTTGAGACAGCAGCACATCTCCACGGCTGTGGGAATCTCAGTCGGCACGTTGTGATTAATTGCGTGTTCCCTGCGCTCAATTTGGCTCGGCTGCCGCAGCGGTCGTGGGCTCATTTCTAAGCATGCGGACTTCATGTGGTTCATGGTCAGCCACTAAATGAAGAAAATTACAGGGGGTGTTTGCACACTATAGGCTGGCCCGGGCGGTCGTAATCACATGGCTTCTGATAATGTGGTCTACTCTGGCTAGACTGCCGAAAGCTGAGTCGCATTGCCTGCTGCGATAGTCTTTCTCTTCTTGATTCAAAACTCGATTGTCTTCTGGTTTGCAGTATATATGCGTGTTATTTTCTCTCTCCATTCCTAGTTTCTCCTACCTCTGACAGCCGGCGCAAGTTTCGAGCTATATTCTTTGTAGATATCTCCCCCCACTAATCGACAAGAACGAAGCTACTACTCCTTATCCTCTCGGCCACACAGCACACACACGCAAAATGCCTTCTACTACATCAATTGACGCCGCCGCCTTTGATACGATACCAGAATGCATTGCTGCTTACCGTAAGTGCCCCTCCATTCTTTCCGTGTGTTTCTGTGTCCAAGGGAGACCATACTGATGCTGACCCTCTCTCTACCCTCCAGGCAATGGCGAGTTCCTGGTGGTCCTCGATGACCCGTCACGCGAAAACGAAGCCGACCTGATCATTGCGGCCGAGGATTTGACCACGGAGAAGATGGCCTTCATGGTGCGCCATACCTCGGGTCTCATTTGCGCCCCCCTGCCTGCCTCCCGCACCGACGCCCTTGGCCTGCCGCAAATGGTTGAGAACACGCAAGATCCGCGCGGCACCGCCTACACCGTCTCTGTTGACGCCGCCGACGCCTCTGTTACCACGGGCATCTCTGCCTACGACCGCGCTCTAGTGTGCCGCGTGCTGGCCGACCCCACATCCAAGACCAACTCGCTACGCCGGCCAGGCCATGTGTTCCCGCTGCGCGCACGCGAGGGTGGCGTGCGCGAGCGCCGCGGCCACACCGAGGCCGCCATTGACTTTTGCAGATTGGCAGGCAAGCAGCTGGCGGGTGCTATATCCGAGGTGGTGGATGACGGTGCCGAGGTTGAGGGCCAGGCTCTTCGCTCAAATGGCGGCATGCTGCGGGGCGAGGATTGCATTCGTTTTGCGCGCAAGTACGGCATGAAGGTCTGCACGATTGCTGATCTGGTGGTGTACCTGGAAAAGACAGAGGGGAAGCTGAACAGTGGTGACGTATGAGACAGAAGATAGACAAACACAATGCTGTATACTACTTGTCCTAGACATATGAACCCTTGCGCGGGGCAGTGATATTTACTATATATTGCTGATGCTACTGAGAGTGCGCCCTGTAGACTTGAAATGCGAGTCTTTTCCCTCGGCAGTTGCTGACCTTCACAAGCATTCCTTCTATTTGAACGAAACACATGTCCAGCGCCTTTTCACGTGGCATTGTGGGCGTGCCATCTTCGTCGCCGTCGTAGATTTTCATGGCTTCATGAATTCCCAGACTACTTTTCACCGACTGAGTCATTGGGTCTAGATAACCCTAATCCAAGATGTCCCATAACAGTCTCGCCGAAACCGTCTATCTGTTTACTCATATTGACGCAGAATTCATCATGGCCACGCCGTCGGTGGACACTGAAGAACATTCGTGTGCTAAAAGCTATTTCTTTTCCTGTCCAACTATTTATAACGAACTAGCTACTGAATTGTGCTTCTGATGTGACCTCGACTTGTTGTGACGGTTGCCGATGACGTTTTTCCGTTGTCGCCACACTTTTGACCGTGGCCCTATTTACACATCCATCCCACTTTCCCTCTGGATATTTTGTTGCAAGCTTCCACAAAAGCTTGAATCATCACCAACATTACCTGAAAACGTTGGCAGGCAGTGTTTGTTTATTCTGACTTGAATATCATCTCTAGTTCGTCTTTGTGATGCCGCCTCGCTTCGTGCCTCCTCTTTACACAATCTTCACCTTCACGGCCACGGCTTGTCTGGGCTTGTAGCCTTTTTGAAGCACTATTATTGCTATCTGCTTGCTTCGCATCGCTTAGCCCACTGGCTACCGAGTCCGTATTGTATCGCCTTGCTTACCGAGCTCATTATATTTTATCCGCCCCCTTTCAACATCGAACTTCGACTGCCGACAGCCCCATCTTCATTGTTGGCCTACCTAATACTTCCTGCTCCTGCTCTATAGCTTGGTCTTCATGATGGCCCCGCGCTCAGGATTTGGGAACAAAAGCTCCGGCTTTGGAGCCTTTTCAAGCTCCCAGACTCTGTCCAATCTATCCTATTTAGCTCCGCCACCGGAAACATCCAGAATTTCAGATGCCAATGTTGTCGTCAGCTTCAAAGCCTTTCAAAAGAAAGATGAAACTACCAAGGTGAAGGCCTTGGAGGATCTGACGTCCTACGTCAAAGCCCATCCCTTTGAGAACGACGGCGGCATTGAAGATGCTATTGTTGAAGCATGGGTTAGTATATCCCACATCAGAACCACACCTAAGGTCTTGTAGTTAACACGAGAACATCTATTAGGTTGCTGTATATCCCAGAATGTCCATTGACAATTCTCGGAGAGTGAGAGAGTTGGCACACGGCCTCTTGGTTTGTTTTCTCCATTCAACGAGAAAGCGTATAGAGAAACACTTGCCCAAGTTCTTCCCAGCCTGGTATGCAGGCCGTTCTGACTCCTCGCCCTCCGTTGTCCAAATAGTTCGCCAGGGACAACAGGCTTTGATTTCCTCACCGGAGAAAATGGCCCATGCCATAACCAAGTGCCAGTCAATTCTCCTTCGTTATGCCTGCGACTGCCTGCAGGAGACAAAGGACTCACTAAGTGACGAGCGTTCAACAAAACCCGAGGACGCTGAAGCAAAGTATTACCGAGTAATAACTGGGTCGATGGTTATAGTGAAAGCCTTGATGGCTCTTGTTCCGGCAGGATCCCGCGCTGAGCACCTTGATCTTTACAAAGAGTACTTTTCCAACGAGAAACTGTGGGAGTCAATCAGCTCCAATGATTCCAATACTACCAAAGCTTGTTGTACTACCCTTGTCCTTGCATTGGACGAGTTCCCCGAGATTATCAACGAGCAAAAGTCAGTCCTACGCCGTGTACTCCTGACTGAAGGTCTCAAGACGGATAGCATCGGCAGTGCTGATGCGTTTGCCAACACTCTGCTCAGGTTTACGGAGAAATACCCCGAAGTTTGGACTGCAAAATCCAACGAACGCAAGACTCCAGTATCGCGCCTTTGCCGTTTCATTGAAAAGGGTTCTCAACATAGTGGCCGTCAATATTGGAACAGTCTTTCTGGGCTCATACAAAAGATCCCCCTCAAAAACTTTCCTCTTGTAGTCGCCCTCAAGCTTCTAGAATCCATGAGACTAGGTATGGCAACACGGCTGGACAAAATGATGCCTTCAGAGTCATGGAAGTGCTACGCAGAGGTAGGCGCTTACTTCATGACTGGCTTGGAATCTCAAGAGTCACTGGAACTAGCTCAAAAGGCCATCATGCCCGTGTTTGAGGATGCACTGGGTCCCAAGAGAGAGTCATCTACCTGGAGCATAGAAGGCTCGCCTTACCAGATTCTCAATAGCATCTATGTGGTCTTGATGTCAACGCCCTTACAGGAGTTGCATGATTTACTCCAAGAGACCCTCAAAAAGCTCTCTTCAAACCTTTGCGCTGCTATTGCTAGCTCATTGCCAGCAGTTTCTCGCGACCATGTCCAGTCCCAGGAAATCATTTCAGTACAAGGCCGTCGCTGGTTTTCCTTTTTGGGCGCTATTCAAGCTGCGGCCAAAGTCTCAAATGGATCTACAACTAAAACTATTGATGATACAAGCCTTGAGGTAGTCCAAAAATGCCTGCAAGTTCTTGATGCTAGAAATCTCAACCCTTTTGGAGCTGCTCAAGTTTTGCGCCATGCTTTTGAAAATACCGACATTCTGGACTCCGAAGTTCCGCATCTCATTGACTTTTTGGTCAAAATTGCCAAGTCGTCTATGGAAAATGTTCTTCGCTCCAGAACACGAACTGACATTCTGGCCATTCTTCGAGCTCTTGGCTCATCTAAAGGCCCTATGGCTTCTTCTTACTCTAATGTGTGGAATATCTGGATAGATGAAATTTCGTCCATAACTACTCCTCAACTACACAGTATTGTGCTTGAAAGTCTAGCCAGCTTGGCTTCTTCCGCACCAGGGACACAACTTGCCTTGGAGAACACTGGGCTGCAAAATCTCTTGGTGAAAACATGCATATGTGAAGCAGCTGTTGTCAAGCTAGACTCTATCCAAGCCGTCTTGGATGCCAATTGCTTGACTACCCCTTCTCGAGAGACATTGATTTTAGGTATTGTTAAGCTCACGGATATCGCCCTGATGGACCTTGAACGTTTAGCTCTTATGTGGAACATGATTGTTTCGCGGGAAGGGAAAACCATCATGGGAAACATTGATCTCGGAATTGCTGTCAACACCAAACTTCTTTCAATGATTGAACGCGCAAGTACAAAACCGAGCCTGGCTGTCACTCTTACCGGTACGCACATAGCCTGTATGAACAGTACTAGTCCCGAAGCCAGGCGCCAAGTGACTGATGGAATTATCCGCAATGAGCTTGCCGAGGCCAAATTAACTTCTCTCGATATCCCCACTCTGACACACCTTTACACATCATATGAGGCTATTGCAAATGAATATGGTTCTCTTTCAATGCCCGACTTTTCCATCTGGCTAAAGGACCTTGAAATCACCCTCAATCATTTCGGGATTGATCCGTCGCTAGCTATTTCCTCGCCTCTCGGATGCACTCAGTTTTTCGTAGACCAGGTGCCCGCCGACGAGGTTGAACTGTCTCTTGATAGCCAACACAGAACATGTTCCATTAGACTCGCCTCATTCTTCGTCAAGATCAACGCTGAGATTCCTCTATTTTTCCAGAATCTTCCCGACGAAGAAAAGATAGCAATCCTCAGCCTGCTTATCATTACCGCAGAAATGATGAACGATGAAATGAACACGAGTGACCAAGATTTATACACAGACTTCTTGGCTCAAGTGCACGACTTCTACACCCAAACAAATCAATGCGTTGAGAATATTCTTGCTAACCTTGACCGGAACTTTGCTTCCCTATTCGCATCTACGTTGATATCTTCCATCAACACAACGCCCATTGGCTACTACTATGCTCGGGCTGTCAATGTATGTTTTCAAACTGCCGAGTCTCTATTCAATGGGGAATTTGTTCTTTCTCTTTTGGAGAGTCGGGATTTGTTGAACCCCAAGATTGAAAACCCTCTGGCCATAGTTGCATTGATGTCTCCTCTGAAACTACGTCTTCCGCCTTCTGAAAAGGTTGTTCGCTTTGGCAATCAGTTGCTTAGCGAGATTCAAGGGATGAAACCAGACTCTACCAACTTTGTCGCTACAATTTGCGTGTTGCTGTTCACGATCGACATAATGATTTCGGAAGGAATATCGATCCCGCCTAACAGAATGGTTTTTGCTATTCGGAGCCTCATTCCATGTATTGAGCCTTCATTTAATTCACCTGGCCAGCTTGCCGACATCTTTAATGTGCTCTCCAAGCTTTTAGGTATGTCTTCCCTTGTCTACGGACCACACTGGGAGAATGTTATAATGGCAGTGACAGCATTCCTGGAATATGCATCTTCACGGATTTCCCCGGAGATGCTGGTACCACTGTACGCCGCACTCGCCCTTTTAGAAAATGTGGAAACTATTCCAGAGCCAAATGAAGATTTGGCAGAGGCTTTAGAAATGAGCCAAACAGCTCGATACCAAGCACTTGTGAACCTGATCAAGGCAGACAGACAAGATCATGAATATTCTCTTGCATTCACCATGGTAGATGATGCAATTCGGAGGCAGACGATGCTTCTTCCCACTAAATCGCTTGTGGGCGTTTTCGATCTGATTGATATTCTGCTATCCGAGTTCAAGGCTATTCAGCTTACTGTGCTCAAACTTCTACGCAGGGCACTTCCTCAAATACAAGAGGAATATGTGGCAGATGTCATCCTCGAGAAGAAATGTGAGTTTTCATTGCTTTTTTTATAGAAAACAAAAGTTGAGTTTGTATACTAACGTCAGGCAGCGGCTGAGCTTCCCAAGGATCTCCTTAACATTGCGTCAGAACCCGTAGGTGAAGAGTGTGCTTTGGGTTTATACTTCAACCCCGTCACTTCTAGATTCGAAAACAACCAGGAAAAAGATGCTGATGTGTCGAGCGAGGTCATGTCATATCTATACTCCTGGTTGGTTGTTTTTGAGATGTATTCACTAGTCCCAGTTGCACTAAGATCCGACTACACTAATGAGTTGAAGGACATGGATGCTTTTAGCCCCTTCTTCAAGTTTATTGTCAGGGTCTTGTGCCAAAACAATGGCCACTGCATATCTCTGGCTAAGTTGGGGATAACGCCCGACTTGATTCGTACATACGGTTCAGATGGTAACGTTAAGACGGTCCACATGCAGAACATGTACCATCTTGCGACACATCTCTACTTCCTATCCCTCAAGTTGGTGCCGGATGTCTTCCGGCGCTGGTACCTCGACTTTGGGGCCAAACAAATTAAGGTTTCGCTGGAAGAATGGACCAGCAAGTACATCTCACCACTTATTGTGGAAAGTCTTTTGGATGATGTGAGCTCATGGGCTGAAAACCAGAGTTCTACGGATGACGAGAACGAAAGCCTCAACGTTCGGATTAGTCGCAATACCAAGGAGATTACTGCTGGCTACGAGATTGACGAGGTTGAGGCGACCATTGCCATCAAAATTCCCCCTTCTTTCCCGATAGGTACTGTCGAGGTTGTTGGTACCAACCGGGTGGGCGTGAACGACAAGAAATGGCAGAGCTGGGTCCGCTCGACACAGGGCGTCATCATGTTTTCGGTACGTTTTGAGATTCATCTCCCTTTTGGAACTACATGCTAACACATTGCTCGCCAGAACGGAAGCATCATTGACGGCCTCGTTGCCTTCAAGCGCAATATGGTCGGGGCTATGAAGGGCCAATCTGAGTGTGCTATTTGTTATGCCATCATCTCAGCGGACAAGCGCATGCCCGATAAGCGCTGCGGCACTTGCGCCAACTTCTTTCACAAGACGTGCTTGTACAAGTGGTTCCAGACGAGCAGTCAAAACTCGTGCCCTCTGTGCAGAAACCCGATTGATTATCTAGGCGCGGACACGCAGGCGCGTAGAGGTGGTCGGGAGGTATGAAAAAGGTGTTGATGAGTGGTGGTTAGATGGAGAGATGAATGGCTTTTTTTAGCTTATAGCATTGAAATATGGACAGCGTGCCGATCATTGAATTTAGATTTTGATCATTGCCTCCCTTATGTGAACACACAGAGTCTTTTTTAATCGTTCTTTTAGTGCCTGAGTTTAAGGTTGAGATTTATTCCTGTTGAAAAGCATGATGCTTGAGTACCTAAGAGTATATTAGCATTTCCCCCAGCAGCCATGACATTCTCGGGGCCTTACCTCTTCAGCCGTCCAACGACGCGAGCTCTCGTAGACAACGAGGTTCTCGGCAACTTCGCATAGATCGTCTTCCAGCCCAGCAAATATTTCGTCACGGGGTTGCCCTTCAAAGACGGCGTAAATGTCAAACGGCGGTGTTCTAAAAGACCCAGCCTCAGGCCAAGTCTCGCGCGTCGGCGTACCGAGAGTCTTGAAGATACTCAAGATGAGGCCCAGCTGGTTTCCGTCTTCATTTGCCGCAGGCGAGGTGAACAGGGTCCGCGGCGGCTTGCGCGCACACTCGACAACCAGCGTGCCTACAGCCCACATGTCCAGCGAGCTGCCGTAGCTTTTGTTGCCAAAGAGCGCCTCGGGGGCGCGCCACGGGCCAGTGCCAATGTCCAGAATCTTTCCGTTGGGCGGTTCGTCGTCGTTGACGCCCAGTTGCCACGCCGAGCCAAAGTCGGCCAGGAAGGCTGGTCCCGTCGGCGACGCCAGCAGGATCGACGAGGGCTTGACGTCGCGGTGGATCATGCTGTGGGCGTGGACGGCGGCCAGGCCGGAGAGCACGTCGCGGAAGAGCGCGCGCACAAGCGGGCGCGGGAGCGCTGTGCCGCGCTGGGTGTGGCTGGCAAGGACAGATGCAAGACTGCAGGGCATATAGGGGAACTCGAGGACAAGTTGCTGGTCGCTGTCGTGGAAGACAGAGAGCAGCGGAATGCACGGCGGCGAGAGGGAGCGCAGGAAGTAGATTTCACGCTGGGCGTTGTGCGGCGGGAGATTGGGAGAGTCGATGACTTTCAGAGCAGAGGTGCCGCTACGGTAAACAGTGGAGGTTATGCCAGTGCCAATGGGAATGCAGTTTGGCCATGAGCCTATCTGGGTACCAGTTTCGGTGGTAGCCGGACTCTCATCTTTGTCTTCTGATATCAGAGGAGTGTCCGGGTTGGCCGGCAGGTCTTGGCACTCGGCATCGTATGCTTCCTAGTATCTGAGTTAGAACAAGCCATACAACATTACTCAGAGATAATGGCTGGTTGGGGTTAAAGAACCTTTGTTCCGCTGGCCTCAAATGCCGCTGTTTCAATCTTGAATGCCTCATGCTGGGTTATAGACCGCAGCTCCGAGCTGATCACATGTCAGATACCACCAGAGATGGAGATCCAATGGCATGTTTCTCCTGCAACTCTCACATTGTTTGGACGTTTCTGAAGCGATCTAGCGCGCCTAGCTCGTCTCGCCAGTCTGTTGTCATTCTGCCAGCACGCACGGTACCGAAGCATGAGTCGCTTATTTCAGTGTGTTTAACTATGCCTTGTTTGAATGTTTTTTTTGCATAGCGATTGTGCAACCTACCGCAGTAGTGAGACAGATTTGGGGGGGGCGGGGGGGGGGGGGGGGGGGGGATTATACTAGGGTTACTAAATACCAGGGTTGGACAGGCAAAGGGCTTCTCGACCAAGCTGTTTCGAGTCGTCGAGTCGCGACAAACAATGCGACGACCACTTGCGAACAGGCACAGACCCAACTAGCGAAGAGCCCGTGAGCCAAGGCCAACTGCTCTGGTGCAGCCACGAGACGCAACAAACTCGGCCAAGCGATTGCGCTGGCCTGTTGAACCAGCGCAGAAGATGGGCGATGGGCGATGGGCGCAAAGGCCTTCCTTTCCGAGGCTGCCGAGCCCCTCCCACCAACAGACCGCGGCTTTGTCGTCGTGTCACTGGGGATGCTGCAAGCAGTGGCATGGCCTCTTTTTGCTGAGTTTTAGCGTTCCGCTTCCATTCCAGCCCAAACCCAGCCAGGCCAAACAAAGGGGGCGGTTTATGGCCAGAACGGGCTTGGTAGCTTGCTAGTCATAGAGTTGAGTTGGTTAGTGTGCACTAGACTAGGCCCGACGCTAAAGAGCTCGTCTTTGTGGCTGTTGTGATTGTTGGCCCAAGCAGCAGAGGCGCCTCCAGGATCGTGATAAATAGGTGGCTATAGGAGGCTATAACTTTAGTACAAAGATACCATGCAACGCCTGGTGGGCGACATTTGACAGCTGGGAAAGTACGTACAGGTTCAACGGGCAAAAAAGAAGTTGCTCGACTGCAAACTACAGCAGACCAGACAGGGAAGTGACCAGACGGTAGTTGCCCAGATTCTTCGACTCCTTCTGTTTCTGGACTGCGCTTTCCTGTCCTGCCCCTTCCGCCTTCGGTTTCTGTCCCGATCCCTTTCCCCAAGCTTTTCTCGCTCCCCGTCGTCCCTCTTCGATTGTCTTCCTTTAATCTCTATTTCTATTTTCTCCTCATCTCGATCGACACTGACTCGCCCTGCTTCGGCGCACTCTCACGCCTTTTTCTTTTTTTCCGTCTTTGTAGCTCATTGGCGCTTTGTTGCCACAGTTGGTGCGATCCATCCGCCCGTAATATTTCTTCTCCTTCCCACCCGCGTTTTTTTTTATTCTTTATTTTATTTGCTTGTCGCTGCTATCCGAGAGACCAAGTCTCGTTTCTCGTTGTTTTCCCTCCCCATCGATTCGTTCCTGAGTCGCCGCGAGTTTCTGCTTCGATCGAGTGGTCACGGTGCCATCGCCTCCAACTCGATATGCCTTTTGCCTCATACTGAGCCTCTGATTTGCTCCCTGGAACTTCCGCCCCGATCGCAACGCAACCACCACCTACACCCGCCTCCGCTTCGCTAACCGCCGTCGCCTCCGAAATCGCAAACATGGACTCACTCTCTAAGTCTGAGTATGCGGCCATGCTGGTGAGTCCTCCCGCCTGGCTCCTCGGCTTCTACCGCGACAACCAATGGCAACTGATCGCTGGAATCATCTCATCTCTGCCATTGCTAACAACAGCCTTCCTTGCTCCATGTTTAGCCATTCCTCCAGCCGTCGCAGGCCGTCTCGGTCTACAATGACCGCCTGAAGCGTGTGCTGAAATTCAACAATGAAGTCATTGACTGGCTCCAGGTACGAACAGCCAAACTCCCACACGCCGTTGCCGTACGCCGCGCGCCATAGTGCCAGCCAACTGCTTACTATCAGTGGCATGACTTTTTGCTGACTTGTAGTCTATAGGAACGCCGCAAGGTTGAGGAGCAATATGTCGCCGGCCTGCGCAAACTCGGCGCCCACAGAGTCCCCAACCCGCAATCCGAACTTGGGTAAGTGATCACGTAAGCCACCAGCATAGCATGATCTCGGCCTGTTCTACTAACGCTGCTCCCTACAGCGTGTTTCGTGAAGCCTGGGACAAGATTGTAGAGTCTGTCGAACAAACCGCCGCTGCGCATCATCAGTTTGCCGCCAGCATCGACATTGAAATCGAAACACCGCTGAGATCCTTCTCGGGCCGAGACGATGTGCGCAACCTAAACATCATACACTCGAATCTCGTCTCAATGGCACGCGAGCTTGACGATGCCCAGGAAAAGACAGAAAAGCTTAGCAAAAAGGGCGCAAAGAACCACGCCAAAATGGAACAGGCTTCAGCCCGACTGGAGGCTGCCATTTCTCAATGGGAATCCCAGGCCCCATTTGTGTTTGAGTCTCTTCAAGTCGCCGATGAAGCGCGTGTTAACCAGATGCGCAATCTTCTGACGCAATACGAAACCATGGATCTGGACTGCTCGCAACGCAGTGCGGCCTCGTCTACTGATGCGCTAACCCTTCTCCTTGAGGTTTCTACTCAACGCGAGATCGACCAATTCGTTCACCGTACAACCTCGGGACGAGTGAAGCCAAACCGGGCCGAGACCCAGTCGAACGCGGTTACTGGTGATTCTAGCGGCCCTAGTGTTGGTCGTACATCCTCTACCGCCGCCGAACCTCCTGTTCAGCGAGAAGCACAGTCCCCAAATTCTGTAGCTGATCACCCTCCACAGACTCCCATATCTGTACTGACTTCTGTACCCACGGCCACTTCAACTCCCGGTCAAGTTTCGACTCCCGCCTCTCGTGTGCAGCCTTCCATTGCCCCTACCACATCACATGGACAGGTGCCTCCGACTTCTTCTTCTACAAATGCGTCATTCCATATGCCTGCGGCCTTTGCAGCTCCCCCAATGCCCCCACTTCCATCCGATGACCATGTACGTGAGGGCTCTAATGCCCATGAATCTAAACCAGGTAGGTCTTCAAGAAAATCCCGAAACAGACACATCAAGGTTTTTAACACATGGTCTAGATTCAAGCTTGCGCAGCCGTCTTGGTAACATGCTAGGAAGACGCCGTCAGAGCATCCAGGGCGGATTCGCCGGCTTCAGTCCTATCGCGGCCCAAAAGCATGGCCGCGTCATGGGTGGCAATCACAGCTCAAGCAACATTTCACCCCGGCCATCCATTCACGACATGTCCTCTGGCCATGCCAAGCTTTCTTCACTTTCTGAGGATGCACCCGTCAATGGCCAGGCCTTTGACGATCAAGACGGGAACGCTGCCAATGGCCATGGCAATGGCTTTTCCCCTTCTAACAGGCAATATACCCAATCTCCCACTTCTCAAAGCAATGGCTTTGAAAGCTCAAACATCGGCCCTTCCCAAGGTTCCAGCGCTTCTCCTCCAGGTGGTGAAGGAACCACTGCCTCACCCGCTGTAGACTCTGAAGGTTTCACCATTAGACCGGATACTGTCGATCCCATTACTCTGGCTCAGCAAGAGGCGGCAGCCGCAGAAGGCCATGACAATGAGCAATTGTTCAAGCTCAACATCCAGAACAGGCCAATCCATGAAGAGGATCCCGAACAGGAAAAGGCGGCCATCACAAATGTCGCTAGTGCACTGTCAATGCAGATGCCCGCCAAACGGGCCCCTACTGTGCGTGGAAGACGGGAAGTACGGAACACGATATACATGCCTACGCCTCCACAACAGCCAGAGAGTATGGGTGAAGCTCTGGGCCTGCCTGCTATTCCTCCATCCCCATCTATCCCCGACAAGTTCCAGCAACAGCAGCATCAATCTCACAAGCCGCCGTCCTTCGCTGGCGAACCTCGCGCTCCAGTGGCTGGGTCAGATACACTTTCAGTCCGCTCTGGCACCAGTATGTCTGGTGCGCGTCAGTTCCGCCATCCTGAACTTACAAGCGAGGGATTGTCTGCATCGATTGTTGAAATGGTTGCTGCCACCTTTGCTCCTTCGGGTTTGAAGACGGTCAAGATGAGTGGTGAGATTGCCTTTGGGTACAGACCGGCGGAGCCTGTCGATCGCGAAAAGAGTAAGTTTTGTTTATTCAATAGCACACCGGCCAATACTAACTTCCCTTGCAGAAGAATCTATTCTCATAAACAACTTCCTGAACCTCGAGGCCATCGGCCCTAACCGAATCTTTGTTCACCCCTCAGTACAAGGTCGCAATGACCAGTACAGCCTGGATGTGTCATACCTGAACCGCACTACCACTGCATTCACATACCGCATTCATTCTGAAGACGAAAATGGCCATTCCCTCGCGCATAATCTTCCTCTCTCCATCGAGCCCAACTGGACCACACGAGGCGATGCGCTGAACCTGAGAATCATGCTTAATATCTACCAGGACAGCAAGTTTGACGAGCTGGTCTTCAAGAATGTAGCCATTTCTGTCAACTACAAGGGTCTCGCCACCGGCGTGAAATCAAAGCCAGCAGGCACTCATCTGAAAGAACGTCATGTTGTCTACTGGCGCATGCCTGAGCTCCACCTCAAAAAGGGCGTGCCTCACAAGGTTATTTGCCAGATTGCTGGTGCCAATGGTGCGCCTACTCCAGGCCATGTTGATGCCAACTGGGAGTACATTCCCCAGAATGTGACCGAGTCTCTGGCCGGTATTTCTATTTCCCGCCTGGAGGAAACCAAGGGCAAGGGTGTAGAAGTCGAGGACGACCCGTTCGCTGACGAGGCCACATCTGAGTCTTCTGGACTCCCTGGTGACATGAAATGGTCACCTATTCCTCTCGCTGTCAAGGTTGTCAGTGGCAAGTACGAATCGGTGAATGACGAAGACTCGTCTCTGGTTCCTCAGCCCACCTCCGCCATTCCGTCGTCGCCTTGAGCTCCGTGCATTTGTGCTTTGACTCATGCTGTCTGCCGTTCCTTGCGAGTCAGCTTGTCAGTCGATCCTATTACTTTTTTTTTTCTGTTATATTTCCTTTGTCTCTTATTCCATTTTCCGGTCATGAAAGAAAACTCTGTTGGCGTCTTCTTTGGGCTGTTCTGTTTCCAGCAGCTGGCCTTGTCCGCCAGTGCTTCTTCTCCTGTCTCCCCTCTGTCCTTTTGTTTTTCGTCCTCTATATTAATTTCGCATCTCAAATACCCTTGACTGTGTTCGTTTTTGTTCTGTATCCCACCTAACCAGCTCTCGGCCAAAGTGCTGTGTTGACAATGTCTTTGTGATGGAAGCCATGGCATGCTAGGCTATGGTGTCCCTGCGCTGTTACTGATTCCTTTTGCCACTGGAAATCTGTGGTGGCTCTCTGAGGGTTGTGAAACCTGGGAAGCTTATTGTAAAAGCTAATCCTAATTAAAATATTTCTCTGATGGATGTTGGACTTACTGTTGTGGTCCTTTAAAGTGGCACAAAGTTGTTCACATGGTTCAGGTTTAGGGTTGAAAGTAAACAATCGGTCCAAACAAAGACCCCACTTAAACCTCAAGGTCCTGTGGGAAATTTATCGGTTTAGATTCAACTCCAATAACAAGTTGCACGTGACATTGATTTTCATCTGAAGTCAACAAAGCCCTGCCACACTTCTTGGAAGCTTTACTTGATCCAAAGGGCGTCTCCTACAACACAGCAGACTAGAACGACAAAGTACACGAACACGCGAATATCACGGCGCGCCAAGGGGCGTTCTCAGTCGGGCTACCTTTTGCATTTCATCCAACAGAAAACACGCGCGTTTCTAGACAGAAACAATCATAAGCACAGAATCGCATGGCGACGCGCTACACCACGACGGCCACGCGACCATGAGAAAAAACACAATCAGAGAGCCCGGCTCAGCGCGCCCGGCATCGCGCGTGGCGGCGCCGACGGCTGCCAGCCGGTTCCGATCGACCATTGGGCCCGGGTCCATTCCGAGGCCACGAAGCCATTCCACAGCGCGGGTGGGTTTTTTTCATTGTACTTTTCTTCTGCCAGGGGCGGTTTGCCCGGCAGTGGCAATGCATAGCGTGACGCAAAACGAACAGCGCGGCTAATTCTTTTTTTTCTCTTTTGCTGTTCTAGTCAAATTTCCAATCAACAGCAACGCCCAGCTACAACCTCCTCACCGGCGAGTCGCTGCCGCCACGACCGGGATCACGCGCCGAGTCGACCCATAGCATCGCATGCGACAGCAGCAAAGAAAACGTTGCTCCGGCAGCTGCCGAACCCGATGGCAATGAGCAGCAGCGGCGGCAGATTGAGCAGCTCAAGGCGGAAATTGCGACCATGCGGCACCGCATGAGCGTGATGGAGGACGACCACGCGCGCGAAAGCCTACGACACACGACGGAGCTTGAGGACCAGAAGCGCCGCGCGCAAGAGGACTTTGAGAAGAAGCAGGCGGCCGAGAGCGAGTCGGTGCTGGCGACGCGGCAGACGAGCCGGTTACAGAGCGAGATGCAGGAGCTGCGCGACGCGGCGGCGCAGGACAAGACGGCGTCGGAGCGGCGCTTGCGCGCCCTGGAGGATCGCAACCGCGAGCTCGAGGAGACCGTCGAGGAGCTGACGAGTGCCAAGGACGACGCGCAGCGACGCCACGACAAGACGGTCTCGGATCTGCAGATGCAGCTGACGTCCAACGCGCGCATTGTGCAAGAGCTCGAGCACGAGACGCAGGCGCGCGAAGAGGTGCTGCAGAAGACGCAGGCGCTGGTCACGGAAAAGGACGAGCAGATTGGCAGGCTGGAGGCGGATGTCCTGCGGCTCAAGGCGCAGACGGGCGATGTCGAGACCATGGCCATCATCAAGCGCGAGTTGTCGGACCAGGTCTCGCATATCCGCACTCTCGAGGCGAGCAACCGCGACTACATTACCGAACTCAAACACCTGCGCCAGGTGCACAAGGCGGTCGAGATTGTCGAGGAGGAGAAGCGCACTCTGCAGCGCCGGCTTGAGTCGGCGCAGGACTTTGAGAAGCAACTAGGCGAGGCGCGCATCCAAATACAGCATCTCGAAGAGCAGCAGTCGTCGTGGACATCGTATCTCCGTGATGCGGCAGATGATCCCGAAGCTGGAGTCGAGTTCTCGTCGCCCGAGGAGGTTGCGCGTGCTCTGGTCCAAGAGAGACTTAATGCGGCGTCCATGGTGGAGAAGATTGGTAGCATGCAGGCTGAGATGGCTGTGCAGGACTCGAGCATCAAGAATCTCCAGGACGACAAGACGGTGCTCAAGGCGGAGCTTGAGAAAGCCAAAACCACCGCCACTGCTGCGGGCGATAACAAGGCGGTTCTGCGGCTCGATAGACAACGGGCTCTGGCTGTCAAGGAGGTTGAGTATCTGCGCGCCCAGCTCAAGTCATATGACGCCGAGGACGTTACCTTCCATGCCGAGAACCAGGATGACACCCACGCCAAGCGCATCCAGGGTCTGGAAGAGCGCATCCAGGCGTTGGAACAGCTCGTCGACCAATACAAGGCCGAAGTGCAGACCCTACACACCGATCTGTCCGTAGTGGAGTCTGACAGCGGCGAGAAGGCGTCTGGCAGCCTGAAGCGTGCGCACGCCGACGTTGCCGATGCCGACGGCGCAGCGCAAGAGCAGCTGGGCGAGATGACGCGCAAGCTGCGCACAGCGCAGGACACCCTCTCGGCCGCGCAGACCAAGCTCGCGGTGCGCGAAAAGGACGTGGTTGCGCTGATGAAGCAGCTCGAGTCGGCCAAGAAGACGACCAAAGTGCGCATCCTCGCGCTGCGCAACAACCCAACCGCCGACGTCGAAAAGGTCAAGATGGACACGCTGCACGCCCTGCAAAAGGAAAACGCAGACCTGCTCGCTCTCGTGCGCGGCGCGCCCGCCGGCGTCGACCTGCTGCCCGCCTCGCAGCTGGCGGCCGTCCAGCGCGACGTCGACGCGGCCAGGAGCGAGACGGCGTCGGCGCACAAGTCGATCAAGCGGCTCAAGGAGGTCTGGGCGGCCAAGTCGCTCGAGTTCAAAGAAGCCATTTTCAGCACGCTTGGCTGGACCGTGGTCTTTATGCCCAACGGCAAGATGCGCGTCGAGAGCACGTTTTACCCGAGCGCGAGCGACGAGCACGAAAATTCGATTGTGTTTGACGGCGAGCGCGGCACGATGAAGGTTGGTGGCGGGCCAAAGAGCGAGTTTGCCCAGCGCATTAGCGGGCTGATTCAGTTCTGGGTCCGTGATAAAGGGTGTATCCCGGGGTTCTTGGCGGCGCTGACGCTGGAGTTTTATGAGGAGCGGGCGGCCCAGGAAGGACAGTAGCTACATGGTAGTTGGGCATAGCACGGGGGCAGTCAGGAAGCAGGGTCCGAGGTGATATAAGAAGGGAAACGGAGGCAAGTATTTGCAGATGAGAGCGTGTTTTCTCTCTTGTGTTTATATCTTTTTTTTTTTACAAGTTCCAGAACTAGATTTTAATGAGTGTTCATGATGCCACCCAGAACAAACCACCTAAAAGTGACCCGAATAAACGAATGGTTATGTACATACATCACGTGATAAGAGATCCAACCGACACAAAAAGAAGACGAGGGGTATGAACAAAAATAAGAACGGAAATACAAGGTGATATGATGTGATGTGATGAAGAGAAACTCGTTTATCTCGTGGGCCTTGATGAGTCTTGGAATCATAATCATATGTACGACAGGGAAAAGAAAACAAAGGATACAATGGGTTCCATGCTCCGCCCCATCACCAATCTGCCGGACCAAAGTGGCCGCTTTCCGGGAGCTCTTTGTACGGGCAGGCATTCCAGTCGCAGCCCTGCTTGTACACCTCGGTGCCCCACCATGAGAAGTTGCCCATGACATTGGGGTAGATGATGGCAAAAAACACGACGACAATGCCAAAGGCCAGGCCCGAGTCAAGCGCAGCGCTGAGCGTCATGGTGTACTTGGCCCACCAAGCGCCAGCGCGGCGGCGGATGTGATAGTTGAAAACGTAGCAGACAACGGCCCACACAGAAAAGTTGAGTCCGGTAGCGGGCGGTATCCAGCTCATGGTGCCAAAGATGACGGGGAAGTTGACGTGTTGAGCGAGGCTGTTTTTGCGGGGGCGTGCGTACAGCCAAACGGGGATTGGAAGGATGGCACCAACTAGGAAGCACCATATCAGCGGGCGATACATGGCGCCATGACCAAAGAACTCGGCGGGCCCGACTACACCCCACAGGATGGAGCCGTTGAAATGCACGCGAGCGAAAGGGCAAGTGAAGCCGTTGACGGCATCGGCTGTACAGATGCCTCGCACGTTGCGGAACATCCAGTTGAGGACACCGATTTGTGTGCACGAAGAGACGACTGTAGCAGCCAGTTGTATTTGGAAAAGCAGGCGGGGTGGGATTTTCATGTAGTGGCCGAGTTTCAGGTCTGCTGCAAATTTAATACCCTGGGCTGACGAGATGTAGCCATATGTTACAAAGACCATGTTTGCGACAGGACGGCCTGGAAATGCTACACCACATACGAGCTGGCAGATCAAGTAAATACTGCTGTGCTGATTGGTGACGGCCATGACAATGCCGTTGGGAATAAAAAAGATGGCGCATATTCCAAGCGCCATGAGGAGGCCATACCAGGGGAGATGGACAGGATAGCTTAAGAGCGTGTGTTAGAAAGTTGACACTGAAAGAAGAGCGGGGATTGGGTGTAGAGACTTACTATTCAACGACAAATATGCCGACAGCGGCCATGCTGGCAAATGTTATTAGGTACCACGACATGGGTGCATCTTCGTAGCGGCGCATTAGACGCGTGTGTACATCTTCACGAACAAAGCTTGTGGCGTTGGTAGACCGTACTGAAGCGCCAGATGAAGTGCCTGGTCTCGAAGACGGGGCAATGCCAATCGGTCCGTCACCTATGCGCTGATATAGAGTAGTCCCGGACACTTCTGAGCGGACCTCCTGCAGAGACTGTTTCCACGTACGCCAAATATCTGGACCATACCAGCAAACAGTATGCGTCAGCAATGCGGCCAGTCCGGCAAATTGCACGCCATAGCTGAGCACATAGGTTATGGGGAGGAAAACTCGACTGTAGTTACGGTAGGCTTCGCGGTCGAAAACAAAGTCTTTGGTCAATATACGACCAACGTCATAGACCTGGCCGGTGTTGTCAAAGACAGAGGCAGACAAAATGGGCATGTATGAGGAGTACAGAACGTTGGCATAGTACATTATAGGTGCCAGAACCCACATAACAATGGCCACTCCAGCTACTACATTTACAGCAGCCCAAAAGGGAACTAGCAAGGGTGACCCAATGTATGTGATTTGCGCCCAGTCAAAGGTCATGGGAAACAAGCCCAGGCCAGAGACTACACCGAACAGATTGGCAACGACAACGTTTTTAGGGGCGAACCAGGTCATGACATTGAAATAGCTAAGGGCAGGAAAGAGTAGCCCGGGCAGAAAGTAGAACGCACAGCCGCCTAGCCAGACGAAGCTGAAGAACCGCCAGCGGCTGATACGCCAGCCATTAGCCGGCTTGTTCTCTTCCTTGTGCAGGGTTGAAAACATGGCAGCAGACATGAGGGTACCGGGCCAAATCATGCTGCTGGGTCGAACCAAAAAACGGCGCGTCAAGCCAGCAAAAGCATATCCCAGAATTTGGGTGGAAAGTGTGAGCAGCAGCTGGTAGGGAATGGTGACTTCTTGCTTGTAAAACTTACTCTGCTCAACGATGACGTCAGTCGCAAAAGCAAAGCCAAAAGCAACATTACTGCTTATGTAGACGCATGTGTGTTCCTTTTCATTCCACCAGCCCTGGCCAAGCCACAGTCGCCAGCGCTGCCAAAAAGAAGCATAGCGTATGGACACATCAGTACGACCGCACAACACCCCAGCCTCGAAGTGTTCACGTGGGTCGTCTGGCCGTTTGAGTATGTAGTCCCATAGGTGGCCCAGGGGATGAGCAAGAAGGAGGGCGATGACGGGCGATATGGCTACGCTGGGATAACGAAGCGAGAAGAATAAGTTTGTGGAAGACCCGAGGATGCTGAAGAGGAGAGAGAGCGCCCACATGCGTGGCGTGTTAATAGAGAGGGTGATGTCATCAGTGGGTGACACAGCAGCACGAACAGACTCGTGTGGTGAGTTTTCATGGACATCTTGATGAGAGTCGGAGCCTGCATCATCATCGGAATGGTCGCTTTCAACGTCTATTATGGTTTCTTCGGAGCTGGATGGTGGCGCTCGAGACAGTGGTTTTCTGTGCGATATTTTCTGGTCGCATGGGGGGATAGTGAACGGAGTGTGCTGTGGTGGTGATTCTGGAGGGGAAACGGTTCCGTATGAAGCACCGTCATCATCGGCTAGGAAAGGCGTGTTAGACGCCATAGCCTGGATAGAACTTGGGTCCAAGCCAGGAGGCGAGTCTGCGCAGATCTCTCTAGTGCCACTACTGTATGAGACTGAACTTAAAAATTTGATGCTGGTGGAAATAGAATGGAGGCACGGGAACGCGCTGGAAGTCTAAGATTAGTAAAAGTGTTGTAAGGGACATTGGCATCTAAGGTTGCATACGCTCAGAGCTTGAACTGCAAGAGGTAAAGCCGAGCAGGTCGGCAGCAGGTCAAGATGCTGGCGGCTCTAATCAAAGTCTGGGAGCAGGCAAACTTGAAGCGCAGAAACCAACGACAAAGGCAAAGACAGAGAAGAAGGAGAAAAATGAAACAACAAAGTGGTTGAGGCGCAGAAAACGAAGAAAACCTGATGGGTCAGGTTGGAAGCGAGCAAACAAGAGCATATGGAGTGGGTTTGTACTTGTACTTGTACCCGTTCCGAGAAAAGAGACCAGCAAGGCGCACCCACATCAGTGTTGCAGGGCAATAATGAGTCTCAGGCCTGGCCGCCAGCCTAAGCTGCGAAACCGTTGAAACGATGCAAGACAAGCACCAGCACTGGCCACAAAGCGTGCAAAGAGCCGGACCAGTGAGCGATACCATCAGCGGGCTCGCAGGGAGGGAGAGGTCAAGAAGGGAGAAGAGGCCGACGGGGCCGACGACGGGCGAGAATCTCGAGCACTGGGAGACTGGGAGACTGGGAGACTGAGAGCCAGAGAGGGGTGAGCATAGGGTCAAGCGAACAGATCGAATTATCATCATCCGCTGGTCAGGGGAGGGGTGGCATTAAAAACAGCACAGAAGAAGCCTTGCACTTTACCCATGGTCATTGTCCAGGGTCGCTCATCTCAGCTTCCTTTTCGGGATGGCTGAGGATGGCTTCGTGGGCGGGTTGATTGGAGTGTTGCGATGGTCGAGGTTGAGAATGTTTGAACGGAAGATGAAAAAATCTTTAAGTTAATGTTGGAGAGGGAAAGAGGACGGGCAAGGTAAGTGCGGCATTGCCTTGGGGAAGACCACCCAGGGTTCTGAGACTTAGGGTTGTTTGAGTGCTTGCCGTAGTTCTTGTTCAGCAAAAACGGGAGGATTTAGGGACACAGGCCGTGTGTGACTGGCAACGATGGCACTGTGAGAGACTAGACTTTTAATTCCAGCTCACCTATGAGTCTTTGTATCCTTCACAGTGCAGCTGATGTACTGCACAGTAGTCTACCTTGGCTTTGGCTCGGACATCGGATTCTGCGCTGGCTCAGATCGTGAGCAATCAGATTAGATAAAAATGGGCATGTTGTCTCCGTGGGACGCGGCTCTGGGCTGTTTATTATGCCGGTCAATGCTCGCTAGAGTTCTCGTCAGTGAAAAATCTTCACCACTGCATGCTCTGGCATCGAAGCCTGCCGACTGAGAATTTTTGCGCTTTACCGCCATTTATGGCTTTGTAATGATGGTCTGGCGTACCCCCGCTGTCCACTAACTAGCCCAAGGCCGATTAGCTGATCCATACACACTTGCAAATCATATAACAACGACATTGTGCGGCTGTTGGGGTAGTCCCTGGAAATTTGGACATGGCCTGCCTCCACCGTGTGTGCATGTCAACATGTGTACTCATGGTTGTCCAAGCAAAAATCGCCGTGAACAATGTTGCCGGGCACGCTAGACAGTTCGTCCCACGCGGCTTCATTCTCTTTGTCATCGCCTCGGTGGTCTGGGTTTTGCAAAATTACTGGACATGGTAAACAAAGCCCCCAAATCCAGAGCCCTCCCATTCAAACAAGTGTGAGTGGGGGAGGGGTGCACTCGGTGGCCCTGACTTGGGCTCGTCTCCCTACTGGTGTCTCTCTTGGACAGTGGCTGCTTCATAATTCATCCTGTCCACCCTTGACCCGCCATGCTTAGATATCCAAGGCTTCCTATTTGTGGCTTTCCTCTGATGGGTTTCTGTAATGGCTCATAGCAAGTCATAGGACATCATAGCGGCATTAGCACCTGATGTCTAGGCGGTGGTTCTGCTTGATACCGACCTATACACAGATACTATTGGTACCACCATCCCACTGCATGTGCATATGGATATGTGACTTTATACGCATAGCTACATACGTAACTAGATAACTAGTTAAATGTGCCCAAGTTCATGTTGAGACTGATGCCTGGCTTGACTGCGCGTTACTGGGCTAGTAGGATGTGACTCAGCTGCTTTTTTCACTGCAACTCAGCAGCCCTTTTGCACGGCGTCGAGACACTCCTCTTAAATTCGTATGACGCTCGTGATCATCCCAGCTTGCCAGCCAGCTAGTCGTGCACGGAGTCTAACTAATCCAAGTCCAAGGGACTTTCGTTCCAAAGAACGAGACATCCAAGAACAACCCTGCGAGACAACCACATGCTTCTCTCTCAGCGAAGCAGCCCGAAGACTTCCATCGCGTCGAGGGATGATGCTCGCTTGCCCTAGAGAATCCCTCGCCAGTATGCGGTAGAAGCGTCTTGGAAAGACGGTAAACTAGGGAGCATGTGATAGCTTGATGCACTTCCCAGGCGGGCGGGGTCTAACGTCATAGTGTTCTTGAAAGCCCCTCCCCCGAGTCATGGTGCACCCTCCCTCTAGCCCTCTAGCGCATAAGCTTGTTGAATAGCTTGTGATAGTGGCCTTTTTGGATGGTCCTGCAGCAAGCCGCAGGAATATAGAATACAAGCCTACCAACTGCTCAGCACTTGATTATGCTGGCATCCATTCCATGGCTGTGATGACACTTTGCCCTGGACGTGCATGGCCGGGCGTTTTGTGCCTCCCCTCCTGCAAGTAAAGACACAAACAAGTACATGACTACAGGCATACATACAAACTTGTGCAGGTACAAGCAGTCTACTCCCGTCCTCGGACATGGTTGATTCTATATGCACATTGAAATGTAGTCAATGTAACTAATCCCACCTAACTTGTATATATCTCTGTACATACATACTTGCTGCGTCGTCCACGCGAATATGAATGTATGTACTTGCGGTGTCCCCAAAGCGGGGCAAACCGCCGTTTAGTGTTACTTGAAGAAAAGACGATTCAACGTTCACTACATCTCGAGGGCGCCTGTACTTTTTCTGCCTTATGTACGACTTATCCTATTGCAAGCTTCTTGGGCGTCCGACAGAAAACCAGCATGGCATCTCCCGCGTTGGTCCTGGCCAAGCAACAGCTTCGCACTGTCGTGCGAGAGCGGCTCAGCCACGTTTCCCAAGACTCTGTTGTTGCCCAGAGTAAGCCTGGTTCCTCTGTTCTACCCATATATTCGTTATCACTAACACGGGATGACAGGCAATACCGTGTTTGAGACTCTGCGCAAATTCCCGCCGTACATCAGTGCTACCAGCATCAGTATTTTCCTCTCCATGCCCACGGGCGAAATCCAGACCCGTGAGATCGTCAGGCATGCCCTCCAAAACGGAAAAGCTGTGTATATTCCGTACTTACACAAAACACCACCTCACTTGACATGTGCCACTAAGCGTGTCATGGACATGGTACGGCTCCGCGATGTTGAGGACTATGAGGCTCTCCAGCCCGACAAATGGGGCATCCCTAGCCTCGACCCCGCTACCATCACCACTCGTGAGCGAGTACTCGGCGAAACGACCGAGATGGTTGATTTGGCCACACTTGATATGGTTCTAGTTCCCGGATTGGCCTTTGAAAGTAGTCCAGAAGGTGGTATCAAACGTATGGGTCACGGCCGTGGCTTCTACGATCTCTTCTTCGAGCGTTACGCTGCTCTGGCCGCTAGACTTCCCCCCAAGCTGTGCGGGCTCGGGTTGAAGGAGCAATTTTTACCAAATTTACAAGAGAAACTGGATCTGCCTGTGGGCGCCCAAGATAAGCTTCTTGATTGTGTGATACTGGGCGATGGTCTCGTCGTATCGTAAAGGGCATTCACTGCGGTGAAGCAAATTCATAAAGGACAAATAATGACATTAACATGATGTCTCCGAGATTCATGGCCGGACAAAAAAAAGACAAATAATAACATTAAATGACAAAGATGAAAAAAAGAGGCTGTAAAAGAACATGAAACTCCCAAAAACAAAACATGAGCAAACTCCAGTACAGGGCTCCCCGTTTGTCGTTTGATATGAACGACACATGCCACTTCATGACTAGACAGAAGAAGATCCCATAACACGTAGGGTCTCGTCTGGATGCATAACCTGAATTTCGGAAGCCCGCTAAGAGGTAGTCCTTTGTGGACCCAAGGCCATGGCGGCAGGGCTTACTTTCTCTCTGTAGTGAGATACACATTTGCTGCCTCTCTCTGGCCTTGATTTCCAGTCCCGGGTGTATGGTCGTGGGATAGCCTCACGTGGCATGTTTGACTGTTCATTTTTGTACACGTAGTGCATTTAAACAGATTGTATCAACGAAACGTTGTCGCCCTTGAGGAGAATCTGGCCTATGATAGACAGGTAGTAGTTAGCACGAGATGTTTTGTCAGGAAAATGCGCATGGCCAGAGCAAATGCTTACCTAGCGATCTCCGGGTTTCCTCGGGATTGGTCTTGGAAACAATCTTGACCTCTACGGCATCGTCCAGCACCAGGTTCATGAACTCATCGAAGCCCTATGCGATAGTTAGTGGCTATATTCTTATCGGCTATGCGGCAACTGCGCCGCGTGCACTTCGACATACTCTGATCTTGCCCTCAATACGAATGCCCAGCTGCTCGTACAGCCACACCTGCACCGTAGTGTGCGACTGGAGCAGCTTGAAGATGAAGTTGATGGGGGGGAGCAGAACGCGCCGACCACCGCCGCCACCACGACCAGTCATATTGCAGTATTTGAGGGGAAAGAGGGGGGATATAAAGTCAAGTGTACACCGGTCGGTAGGAATCGGTTGCGAGCGGGCTGTGCGATTGGATGCAATCGAGCCAGAAGGTGTAGTCGGTCGTATGTATGTAGTCTGGGTGAGTTGGCGGTGGAGTAGACAAGGCTGGGGGTTTCGCAGTATTTTTTTCGGGGCCTAGAGCTTCTTGACAGCCTTGTGTCTAGCGCTGAAGCTACTTTGGGCTTTTGTCCATATCTATGTATCCATTTTATCGCTCTCTTCTGCTCTGTCTTTTAACCCGCAAGCTCCCAAGCCGCCAATGCGGGGCAGAGTGTGGCGGCGTGTGGCGTCGAGGGGTTCACTGTGGCGCTCGCCGGTGGTGCCAACTGAGCTTCTGGTTTTTTTCTTCCATGGCGCATGGAATATTAAGAAAGCATGCGCTTTGCTGCCCGTTGACATCCACGCCTGGGCCCGTTTTGTTTAGCTGAAATACCTTTTAGAGCCTTAAACCTTGCCTTGCGCCTTGTCCGTGTATCTGGCTCTCTTTTGTTCTTCTTTTCTCTTCGTCCATTTCCACCACGTCCCAGATTTCTGGCTGCCCGTCCGCTGCTTCTGTCCCACACCACACCACACCACACCATACCTACACTCTCAACCCCCGCCCCTCGTTTCTTGCGTCTGTAATTCTCTTTGTTCCTGTGTCCAGCGACTGCTATCCACGCCACTTAGTCTCCGGTTGGTCTCTCTTTGCTCTTCTTCTCGACTCTTCCGACCAGCCTCTAACACCTAATACCGATAATCGCTGTAGTCGTCCGCAAGCCCTTCCCACCACAAGCCCAAATTCCCCAAGGACGCCTTGAGTGGCTACTCTCGCAGGGATTAAGCCGACAGTCAGCTAGCCCGCCAGTCAGCCTACTTAGCACCTATATCTTCCGGCTCATTATTCCCACAGCCCCGGAGCTTGCTCCGAAACGATACTTGCGATTCGTCTTTCCCAGCCTCCTTAGCCATTTACACAATATCCTTCAATTCAGACACCATGGCTTCCGTTGCAGCTACCGAAGTCTTCCGAGTTGAGGATGTTCTCGCTGCTGTTGTTACCATGAGGGGCGGAGATGTGGAGGCCAAGAAGAAAGCCCAAGAGTTTCTGCAAAACTTCCAGAAATCGGTACGTCGTCATACCAGAAAACGCACAGTAGACGTGTGACTCGCCGCTAACTTTTAATATCCTGCTAGAACGGCTCATGGGCCACCATCATTGGCATTCTCCAGTCTTCTGTCGACGATGAGGCAAAGCTGTTCGCTGTTATTACTCTTCGCGGAAAGGTTCGTTGCCCCTCCACAAGCTGCCCAATGTCACACAACCCTGCTCACCAAAGTGCGCGCTACCTTAGATTACATACGACCTCTCGACCCAGATTCCCCAGGACCAGATTGCCGGTCTCCGTGACCAACTGTTGCTTTTCCTCACCCACTTTGCCTCTGGTCCCAAGGCTATACGTGTGCAGCTATGTGTTTCTCTGGCAATCCTCGCCATCCAGATGACGGGATGGAAAGATGTTCTGCCCACCGTGGTCAACGCCCTCAGCTCCAGCCATGCCGCAATCCTCGATTTCCTTCGCGTACTCCCCGAAGAAGTTACGGACGGCCGCAAAATCACCCTTACTGTATGTGACTACCAACTTTATTTTCTCGACCCCAGTTGTTCAGCAATATTCGCCTACGAGATCAATACCAGATCTTGTAGTATGCCAGCTTCGTCTCTGCGATTATCCCATCCCCCACCCTCCACAGGAGTTCTGCTTGCGAAATGAGCCGACCACTCCCAATCGATCGAGTCGAATCGAACCCGGCCGAATCATTTTCCGTTAGGCCGACACCAACCAACGTCGATCAAAAATCTAATACGTCTACGTCACATAGGAAGAAGAACTTAGCCAACGCACTACCGAGCTTCTAAGTGATAACTCCGAACAGGTTGTTCAGCTCTTGACAAACTATGCGCAATCTTCTCGTAAGCCCCCACGCCCAACGCCCACCACACGCACAACTCTGTTTTTCGAAGTTAACATTAGAAACAGCCGAAGCTGCCCAAAACCCCCAGCTTATGGAGTGCATCGCCGCTTGGCTCAAGGAGGTCCCTGTGAGTCGCATTGCGAGCTCTCCTCTTCTGGAACTTGTCTTCACTGCTATTCGTAAAGAGACCTCGATTCTTGAGGCTTCAGAGTGCCTCTGCGCTATTCTTCGCGAAACCTGCGAAGTTGATGACAACCTCGAAGTCATCAAGGTTCTTTTCCCCCAGTTGATCCAACTTCAACCCTTGGTAAAGAAGTTTGTCGAGGAGGAGGATGTGGAGTCTTACAAAGCCATCACCAAGATCTTCTCCACTGCCGCAGAGTCTTGGGTTGTGGCCATTGCTCGCGAACCCCAACTATTTGCCCCCCTCGTGGAATCGGTCTTGGAGTGTGCAACACTTGACAAGGAGCGCGATGTGATCGAACACACCTTCCACTTTTGGTACGAACTCAAGCAGTACCTGGTTCTCGAGATTTATATGCAAGGACGTCTCCACCTTGCTCCTGTCTACTCCAAGCTTGTCGGGATCCTTCTTGGTCATTTGCAGTACCCCATGTCAGAGTCCACAAACGAGCAAGATCTATTCGATGGTGACCGCGAGATGGAAGAAAAGTTTAGAGAATTCCGCCACCAGATGGGCGACACTCTCAAGGACTGCTGCGAAGTTCTTGGTGTTACCGAGTGCCTGACCAAGGTTCTAGATGCCATCAATGTTTGGATGCAAAAGTATGCTGCTCAGGCTTCCGCAAACTCAGTGCCACACTGGCAAGAGCTGGAAGCGCCTCTATTCGCCATGCGTGCTATGGGAAGAATGGTTGACCGCAATGAAAATGTCGTTCTCCCTCAACTCATTCCACTCCTTGTTCAAATCCCCATTCATGAAAAGTTGCGTTTCGCTACTATAATGGTTCTTGGACGCTATACTGAGTGGACAGCGGCTCATCCCGAGTTCCTCGAGCCCCAGTTCACTTACATCGTGTCTTCATTTGAAACCGACTCCAAAGAAGTCATTCGTGCAGCTGCCATGGCTATCAAGTTCTTCTGCACCGATTGCCCTGATCTCTTGAGTGGACAGGTAGTTCAGCTCCAGAAGTTTTACGACCAGATTCTGGACAAACTGCCTGAAATTAGCCAGAACGAGATCACCGAGGGTGTCGCCAGTGTTGTTGCGGCTCAGCCTGTTTCTGAGATTGAGAAACTTCTCGCTCTCTATTGCGATCCTCTCTTCCGACGTCTAGGCGAAAAGGCCACTGCGGCTACCACTGATGAAGGTAAGCTGGCTGTGGCTGATCATCTGAATTTGATAACCTTCTTCATTCAGATTGTTCTGCCTGTTGTCGACGAGGGCCAGGAGAACCCTGCCGTTAAGTACTGGCAGCAGCGATTCCACATGCTCTCGGCTGTTCTCAAGAGCTTCGTCACATGTGTCCCTATTTGCGAGCGTATTTGCAAGTGCTGGCGCAACATGGTTCTCTCCTACCGGACGGCTATGACGCCACTGCTGCCCATCATGGCCAACGAACTTGCGTCCGCCTTCAGCACTTCCCGTGAGGGCTGCTTCCTCTGGGCAACAGGCGCTATTCTGCGTGAGTTTTCCGAAGATCGCGAGAATGTCAGTGCAGATATTTCAAACAGCATCTATGAGTTCTTTGAGGCTCAGGCTACTACTTTCCTCCGTGTTATGAACGAGCTGCAGCCTCGCGATCTTCCCGATGTCGTCGAAGACTTTTTCCGTCTGCTGGTTGACGCGCTTCTGTACTACCCGCAGCGTCTGATCCCGTCGACTCTTTTAACCCCCATTTTCGAGGCTGCTATCTATGCCCTGACTTTGGAGCAGCGTGATCCTCTATCGTCGACACTTCACTTCTTGCTGGATCTCATCTCGTATGCCTCCAACAACCCTGCTACCGGTAGCGGGCTGCTGCCCGAGGTTGCGCTCCAGCTCCAGGCTATTGTCAAGGACCTAATTCTTAAGGGTGGCGATCAGCTCGTCAAGCAGGTCATGGCCGGCATGATGCTCACGTTCCCTCGCGACTGCTTCGCGAATGGTAGCTCCGTCTTGCTAGACCTCTTCCGTGTCTGCCCCCAGGAGACTGCCGTCTGGCTGGAAAGCACTATTCAGCTTCTTCCCGCAGGCACGGTTACCTCTGCCGAAGCTACCAGACTTATGACCAAGATCAAGGAACGCCTACAGTCTACCGATCCCTCTGACAACAGACAAGTCAGAACTATTCTGCAGGACTTTACCAACTCGTATCGCAGACGCAATGTTGCGCCTCGCGATGGACTAGGTCAGCTGGAGGCTACTAGATTCCGGTTCATGGGTTAGACGTGAAGTTCAAAGGGTTGGCAAGTTGCTTTTGTGTTTTGTGGGTTATATTTTTATTTACTCGGTCTATTTATCGCATGTCTATTAGAGTTAAGGGAAGGCTGGGGAAAGATGCGAGGAAATTGGAAAGGATCAGAAAGAGATGGGACCATGATATCAGGCTGTATTGGATGGTGAACAGCTGCTGCGCTTCATCTCTATCGCGCTCCGCTTGAACGTGCATCAAGGCTTAAGCAGTGTAGTACAGCAATGATGCATAGGCGAGGGGAGAAGCGATGGCTATGAAGGCCGACAGAGTGTATTTGGATAGGCAAAGCAAGGATCTTGGGGTTTTTGGCTGGCTTGGGATTTTATTTTGGTAAAAAGAAGACGTCGTGAAAGCTCAGCTGCAGCTTCAAGACAAACGGCAGTCCAGAATGTTAAGGGAACTTTTGATCGACACAATGACACAATGACACAATGACTCAACGGCATGCTTGTCTGTGACCTCAATAGGCGGATAGACTGTCTCCATTTCCACGCATCTGGTCTATCATGCAAATCTTGGTATTTCAAGCGTCGGACTGACAGATTAAGTTGGTTTTTTGTACCGACTCATGAAGTTTCTCTGAGTCAGTGTTGTCGTGCATTGGATACTTGGCCATGTACCAACAGAACAGGCATGGTCCAAGCTTGGAAAGCTCATAAGAGCAGCAGGATGCGGCCCGTTTCACAGGCCTATTTTGACATGAAGGAATTGACTAAAGGGCGACTACTTATCATAGCAATACGGGCCATCGAGGAGGATCTAGTGATGTGCTAAGTGCAAGTCGAGACTCGGTAGAAGAAATGATATAAAGAAGACCTGGTAGCCTGTATTCTAAGCCGCCACATGCACCTGAATCAGCATTCTTCTTCCGTTGTATCAGTAAGGTTTACAGTCCCAGATATCCCCACACCATGACAGTCAAAACAAAGGTACAGCTCGTTCCCTACGACGCCGAGTCGGAGACGCACCGCCAGCGACTCTATGACCAGCGAGTCGCTTGTGGTTGGGGAGAGGAATCAATCGATGAATGGACACGGATGCAGCTGTCAGGTGACAAGACAATATTCTGGGTGGTGAGTGCTTCTGCCGATCTTTGATGTTGTGGATGACATGAAACTAAGCCTTGGCTTTTAACAGGTGCTTGGCGAGGCAGTTCCAGAAGAAGCTCAAAAAGATATGATATCAAAGAACATGACAAGGTTTCCTGCAGTATGTTCTTGCCAGTTACTCTCCAGCATGACCCCCGGCTCACACAAACACAGGAATCAACGCTGCTCAGAGACTCGGCCCTTACCATTGACGCTGCCGTCAGGACCCCCACCAACCAGCCCTTCTTTCCCATGGGCCACATCGCCATCCAGCACGCGCTCGATACCAGCGCCGGTCTGGGGCTTTCCCCGGCCGAGGACTTCTGGTGGATCACTAGCCTCTATATTGCTCATGATATCCAACGTGGTGGCTTTGGCAAGAGCGCCGTCGACATTGTCGAGGATATGTTAGTACAACGTGGTGCCAAAACCATTGTGATTGATACGGTTTCTCATGAGGCCAGCCAGGAAGACATCTGGCTACGGTGGCGTTTTGAAAACAGAGGCCTTGAGAAGCCGGCAGTGTTCAAGACCAACGAACAGTGGTACAAAGAACGAGGGTATACACGGTTCGGGGCCGAAAAAAAAGGCTATCTTATTTCAGATCGCAAAACCGATGAGAAGTTTTGGGCAGAGAAATGTTTCATGCGTAAGGATGCCGTTTGATTTTACAGATGCTAGGGTTTACGTTAGGGTCTTTGGTTGTTTGCAGTCAGCGACATGTGATCACGAATAGTCCCAACAATCGCAGCTTCAATTGATTGTGCCTTCCATGAATAGATCTTCTTTCCTCCATCTTTTGGTCGTGTAATGCAATTGCCACTCGAGCCCCAAAGACTTGAGATAGGAACACTGCGTGCTTTTGTTGCTGCGCTTGTCCCACCTCACGCCTTTGATTGTGCATTTATCGTTAATTTATCGGTGCGTATTTAACAGCACGCGGTCAACGCGTCTGAGGTCTGTGGCGTCTAGGAAGGCACGAAGCTTCAGCAAACAGATCGTCTCTTGTTCGGAAACTACCACTGATGCGATAAATCTGCCTTTCTCATCTACCCACACAATTAGCTTAGTCATAACACACTTTTCCTTTCTTTTTTTTCTTCTTCAATTCGTCGTTGCTTCCGTTTTCTCTTGTCTTCATTATAACCAGCCTTCGTTCATTGTTTTCTGTCCTTTGACTCGCTCATCTCGCCGTCGTATCTGAAGCTACCCCCAGATCACCAAAGAGGCCTGTTGACGTCATTTTATCCATACGACCTTGTCATCTTTGGTTGAATAGGTAGCGTCAGCACCCACCGCGATGGACCATAACAGCCTTGGCCGGTCCTTGTTGAACTACGCCAAAGCCCCCAGTGATGCCGGCACCGTTCGGAGCAATAGCGGGTTGGAATCAGCCTTGGATGCCCTGACCAAGGGAAAAAGTAACAATAATAATGCGTTATTGACACAGCCCAATGGCTTTCTGAATCAGGGAGGTCGCAATAGTCCCGATCTTCGCCGGGCAGAGACCCCCAATAAATTGAATCAGCGCCAGTCTCTTGCTGCTGCAGCCCGAATCCCAATGGTTCCGGCTACACGCACGGATAACGGCTATGGTCCGGTGTCCACGCCACGCCAGAGCCGCCCTGCGTCACCACGCTCCGTCCGTTCTGTTGATCACCGTCCCGCTGGCATCTGGGGCCCATCGGTTCTGTCCGAGTCAGACTTCAATCCGCCGAGTACAGTGGACACAAGCCGGTACCAGCATCACAGCTTTGGACTGAAACATAAACAGGACACAAGGGACACCAAGAGGGATGCAAACAGAGAAACGAGGCACGAGGACGTATTTGTCGGTGTAGGCATGGATAACTCGCGGAACTGGGGACGCCGTGATTCACGACCGCCTGCCTTTAGCATCAGCGAGGGTAAAATGGCCGTGACGGGGATGCAAGCACCAGTGCGGACGACAAACGAATACCGAGGGTCTCCCGAACGGACTCTTCCACAGGTTGCAGCTCGTGAAGTGGATCAGAAAATGAGATCGGTGTATGTGAATGGTTTATTCGGGAGTGAAGACGAAGATGAAGACGATGAAAACAATCTGGGAGATGAGCCCGAAAACTTTCGACAAAATGGCATACAGCGGCCCATTGCGCCGCGTCCTATGCAGCCTCACCGCCAAACAGCTTTGGACCTCGCTAATGACGACCTTGATTCGTTGCTAGATGAGGATGAGATTGAAGACGACGATGTATTTGGAAACAAGAGCGAAGCTTCAGACCAGCCTACGCCGAAGGCAACACGGAAAGTTGCTGCGAAGACCGCCCCGAAGGCACATCTTCCTCAGCCACAAGCACCGGCGTTAGCACATGCGCCCCCTCCGACAGTACAACCGCAGCTATCTACAATGTTGGCAAAGATAGCACGAGCCACTAGTGATGGTAATTTTCAGAAGCGCCGCCGGGCCAGCTATGATTACGACGACAAGGCACTCGAGGCCATGGACTATTCCGAGCTGAAGAAACAGCCATTCGACTATGACCCGGCAGTGGCACCTGCTCTCCAAACCACAGTTGGCCACGGCGAAACCTTGCCGGCACAGCTCCTGCACTACAAGACACGCACAGATACAGACCAGAGAGACTTCTTTTCGCGTATGACAGTCACAGACTGGGAGCGTTCGGGTGACTGGTTTTTGGACCAATTTGGCGATCTGATGCAGCAGATTATCCAGGCGCGCAAGGAGAGACGAGCTATGGTGGGCCAGTTTGAGGCTGAGGTGGCTGGCCGCGAGGAGCTGGTGCGTATAAAGCATGATTCGATCGAGCGCAAGATGACCAAGATGAAGCAGAATGGGCTGAAAGTCGTTAGAGATGAATTGTAAAGCTTGGTAACTAGTGGTTTTTTTTTGTTTCTTGGAAGGGGCTTGATAGTTTGCTTGGTTGGCCACCCTTGGAAAGCCGGAGTTGGGGCGTTTTATACATTTACATCGGTCCAGTGAATATCGTCTAGCAAGGTGACGTGTTGGCTATGATGATTTCATAACTTCCTGGTACGTAATCTATCTCATGCTACATGCTATAATATGTTTCTCCTATACAACGCGATGTTGTAACACACTTCTGTCCTTGGCCACAGCGATTTGCAGGTAGTGATCTGTTGCATTCGCCCGTGCAAGGGCAGTCTCCGGCAAATGTGACAAATAGAGCTCGTAGGCTGGAAAGTAGCCATCAACAAAGGCTACGACCTGTTCGTCCGTCATTCCAGCACCGCGCGTTTCACGTAGCTGTCTTTCCTGCTCTAGCCGCCATTCATATACGAACATCGGATCCGATGCCGAGATCTGGATGAAGGCATCTAGTTTCTCGGTTATTGGGTCGTATGCTTTGAGGAATTCGTTTACCTGCATGAGAGTATCGAGCGAGTGCTTCTGGAGTGTTTTGGATTTTAGATCCTCATGCCGCTCAGCAACTTGGTTCTCTGTCAGTGCGCGGAAGCCCACACACCAACCCTCGAGAATCACGACGCGGACAGGCTGCCCACCAGGCGGATTCACGCGTATCCACTGCGCCTCAGGTGCGCGGTCACCGAGGCCAGAGAAGGCCGCCTTGTCGTAGGACGGCACGGCGACCGGATGGCCGTGTTCCAGAGCCTCCAGGACGCTCAGAAGCAGCGGGACGTCATGCGTGCCTGGCTCACCGCGATTCTGCAGCAGTGGATTCTGCGGGTAGGCGGCGGCCAGGGCAGCTTGAGCGTTTCGCGGCAGGTAGAAGTCGTCGATGCTGCAGACAAGGTGTGGGACGGTGTTGGCGGTAAGATCTTGGGAGAGGGCGCTGACCAGGGTTGTTTTCCCGATGCCCTGGGGCCCGTTGAGACCGATGAAGATGGGGCGCGCGGGCAGAGTGGGTGGAGGGGAGTACGTGGAGAGTTGAGAGAGAATAAAGGGGATGCAGATGGGTGTTTTGTCGTCTGTGGGCATGGTGGGCTAGGGCGCGGGGTTTATTGTGTGTGGGGTGAGACTTCCATGAGTGCTTTGTGATTGAACGATTCATCGCCTTCTTTTGCAAGGTTTACAAGGTTTACACAAAGCCTGCATGATGACCCGCAGCCGGTGATGTCATTGGTGTTATTGGAGGGCTTTTTGGCATGGACGTCGGCGCCATTGAGCTCGGCATTTGCTTGAACAAATAGTTATTTACAAATCACTGAGATTACAGCCGCAAGCAACACCAGGTGATAGATAATCTGCTACATGACTAGCTATTTCAAACTGCATCTAGCTTACAACTAGTTAATCGCCATCTCAATGCCCGTAGTCTTCCTGTTTAGATTTATATCCGTATGACTAAGCAGTCCAGATAATTTGGGGTAAAGCACCAACACCAAAAGTAGAATTGGAGAACCAAGCATGTGAAGGGCTAAAAGACAAAGCTCTGATGGACCTTTCTGTCCCTGCGAGGCTGCGACGACAGCGACAGACGCATGTGAATATAGCTGCTCAAGCCAGTTTCTCCTCTTTCCCTGCAAGAAAGCTGAGAAAACAACTGCCAGAAAGACGGTGGAATGAATGTCTTCTCCAACAATTTGCTTCCCAGATCCAGGTACCGAGCTGCAGTTTGGGAATCCGGCTGTCTTGTACCTATGCAGCCAAATTCATGTGCCGATATACTTCAGTAGCCCCTCGGCCTGTGCGCCCCTGGAAGCCTCGGCTCAACCATAAAACCCTCAGTGGAAGCCCCGGTTTTGGTCAGCTCTGTAGCTGCAGTGTTACAGTGGGTGCCCCCTAGAATTAAGCCTGAGCTTTAGCCTTCCACCCCCTGTAACACCTCTACAACCATAAGCCATGACAGTCGCTGCAATTGCCGGCTGACGGCGCCGCGCAAAAAAAACAGGAAGGCGCAACTTGGACAGGGAAGGAAGCTCTGCAAGCTCGTGCAGCTGCCGTTTTCGATGCACCTCGGCATCTTTGGTACCTACCATTATAACTTGTTTCGGTCTGGCTTTTCTTCCAGTCTCCGTTTTGCTCTTCTCTTCACATCTTACTTTTCAACACATCCATCACCAATTCAAGCTTCTCTATTGCTCTCCGCGCCAACTCACTCCAGTCACCTTCATTAAAGCCTCTCTATTTCCCTGTCGCCTCCAGTTCTGCTTCCGCTCACAATGTCTGAACTCCGCTACGACGGCCAGGTCGTTGTCGTCACTGGCGCCGGCGGCGGCCTCGGCAAGGCCTATGCCACCTTTTTTGCGTCGCGAGGCGCCAGTGTAGTCGTCAATGATCTCGGTGGCTCGTTCAAAGGAGAGGGAACCTCATCAAAGGTGAGTCTCAACATTCATTGCGCGCATCTCGGTCTCTGCCGTGTCCCCTTTGCGCCCTGTCCTTGGGCTTGCCAAAACACTCGTCGCTAACAAAAAATTCCCATTTCACAGACTGCAGATGTTGTCGTCAATGAAATCAAAGCCGCCGGAGGCAAAGCCGTTGCCAACTACGACTCCGTTGAGAACGGAGACCGCATAATCGACACTGCCATCAAGTCCTTTGGCCGCATCGACATCCTCATCAACAACGCCGGCATTCTGCGCGATGTCAGCTTCAAGAACCAAACAGATGCCGACTGGGATCTCATCATGAAGGTCCACGTTAAAGGCGCATACAAGTGTGCGCGTGCCGCGTGGCCCCATTTCCGCAAGCAAAAGTATGGCCGTGTCATCAACACTGCATCTGCCGCTGGTCTGTTCGGTAGCTTTGGTCAAACTAACTACTCAGCTGCGAAATTGGCCATGGTCGGTTTCACCGAGACCTTGGCCAAGGAGGGTGCCAAATACAACATTTTATGCAACGTCATTGCCCCTATTGCTGCCAGCCGGATGACTGAGACCGTCATGCCGCCAGATCTGCTCAAAAACTTGGGTCCTGAATGGGTTATCCCTCTTGTTGCTGTTTTAGTACACAAGGACAACCAAGAGAATGGCTGCATCTTCGAAGTTGGCGGAGGACACATTGCTCAGCTGCGCTGGGAGCGTTCGTCTGGTCTCCTACTGAAAGCCGACGAGTCATATACCCCCGGCGCTGTGATAAAGAACTGGAACAAGGTCACCGACTTCAGCAACCCTCAACATCCTTCAGGCCCCAACGACTTCCTTACGCTGCTTGAAGATTCACTAAAACTCACATCTGCGCCTCCAGCTGAAAAGCTCGATTTCTCCGGCAAGGTAGCCTTGGTTACTGGCGGCGGTGCCGGAATTGGTCGTATCTACTCCCTGGCCTTTGCAAAGCATGGCGCTTCGGTTGTTGTCAATGATCTCGCTAATCCCGATACCGTTGTGGAAGAGATCAAGAAGATGGGCGGTAAAGCTGTTGGTGTCAAGGCCTCTGCTGAGGATGGCGACACCGTTGTCAAGGCCGCCATTGATGCTTTTGGCCGCATTGATATCATCATTAACAATGCCGGCATTCTTCGTGACAAGGCCTTTGCCAACATGGATGACAACATGTGGGACTCGGTCATGAATGTACATTTGCGCGGCACTTACAAGGTCACCAAGGCTGCTTGGCCGTATTTCCTCAAGCAAAAGTACGGTCGGGTAGTCAACACTACTTCCACAAGCGGTATCTATGGCAACTTTGGTCAAGCCAACTACGCCGCTGCCAAGTGCGGTATTCTTGGTTTCTCGCGTGCTCTTGCGCTTGAGGGTGCCAAGTACAACATCTTTGTCAACACCATTGCGCCCAACGCTGGTACTGCCATGACCAAGACCATCCTTCCAGAGGAACTGGTCCAGGCCTTCAAGCCTGATTACATTGCTCCCCTTGTCCTGGCCCTATCCAGTGATAAGTGCCCCAACCCTACTGGTGGTCTCTACGAGGTTGGCAGTGGTTGGTGCGGCCAGACTCGCTGGCAGCGCACTGGAGGCCACGGCTTCCCCATCAATACCCCTCTGACCCCTGAGGCCATTGTCAAGCAGTGGGACAAGATTACCAACTTTGATGATGGACGCGCCGATCACCCCTTCAAGGCTCAAGACTCTATTGAGAAGATGGTTGCCAACCTGTCCAGCTCTAGTGACTCTGGTGATTCCGACGACAAGGTCAACTATCTCGAGGCCATTGAGAAGGCTAAAAAAGAGACTCCTATTGATAGCGAGTACCAGTTTGAGGAGCGCGATGTCCTGCTGTACAACCTTGGTGTCGGGGCCAAGCGTAATGACCTCAAGTACGTCTTTGAGGGTGCCGATGACTTCCAGGCTCTGCCTACATTTGGTGTGATTCCCCCCTTCAACGCACAGCTCCCCTGGACTTTTGACGATATCGTGCCCAACTTTAGCCCTATGATGCTGCTACATGGTGAGCAGTACCTAGAGATCAAGAAGTTCCCGATTCCCACTTCCGGCACTCTCATCTCAAGATCGAAGCTGCTGGAGGTTGTTGACAAGGATGCTGCTGCCATTGCCAAGACGGGTGTGACTACAATTGACAAGGCTACGGGCGAGGAGGTTTTCTACAACGAGTCCACCGTCTTCCTACGCGGCTGTGGCAAGTTTGGTGGCCAACGCAAGCCAACTGACCGTGGCGCCAGCACTGCTGCCAACAAGCCCCCTGCCCGTGCCCCCGACGCTGTGGTCGAGTCCAAAACGTCGGAAGATCAAGCTGCCATCTATCGTCTCAGCGGAGACTACAACCCGCTGCATATCGACCCCAACTTTGCCAAGGTCGGCGGTTTCAAGGAGCCTATTCTCCACGGCCTCTGCTCGTTCGGAGTGGCTGGCAAGGCGGTTTTTGAGCGCTACGGCGCCTTCAAGAATATCAAGGTCCGCTTTGCCGGCACCGTTAACCCTGGCCAGACACTCGTGACTGAGATGTGGAAGGAGGGAAACAGAATCATTTTCCAGGTCAAGGTTAAGGAAACTGGCAAGATGGCGATTGGTGGCGCGGCGGCCGAGCTGGTCCAGGGCCCCAAGACGAAGATCTAGAGCGAGGGGAACTATCATGTGTAATTTGGAATTGGTAACTATATGCTTGTTTGTTTTTGAGTTTTGTTCTTATTGGGGGGTTTTGTTGGTTGGTTATGAATCCTGGGTGACAAAGTGGAATTCAGTGTATGCAGATTAGCTACTAAAAAGTAGCAAGACACCTTGAAACGGTTCATAGAGAGTGAACTTGTAGACTCCTATTAATGACTTTTTGCTGTTGACTTTTGTCATTCCATACATACATAACTATGTGTAAGGGCACCTCGCACGAGGATCTTGGCTGTGCGCTTTATTGATTCCTAAGCGGGATATGATGTCGACCGTCGTCAACCACAACTACATTTTAATCCCGTGATGGCGAATGGATGGATCTTGTGAGCCGGGCAGGCCTAAAATGCTGCGTCTCGCACTGTACTGGTATTTCTGTAGGCTGCCACGGAGAACGATGTTACGTGGATACCAGTACACTCTTATTCTCACCCCTCCGGCTATACGCGGGTAGCATTAGTATAGATAATTCTCAATTCTTCATGTCGTTTGTAGTTATAATTTATTGAATGCACCATTTCATTTTTGTAGCCGACACGCTCGAGGTCAATTTTCTTTTACCAGCAACAAGTCTCAGTGAAGTCTTCCTCATGATTTGTTGCAAGTTACACACGTAGTCGGGAGAGGTAGTACAAAGGAATGCGACTGCTAAATTGGGAAGAGCTATCAGTGTTTAATAGGAGGACTCACTGTTGTCCTGTACGGAGAAGTATCCGGAACGTCACAAGTTCAGAGAGTTCAATGAAAGAGAATGTATTCAATGAAGGGGAAGAAAGGCGAACGATGATCGATCGATGCCTTCTATTCTAGATACTAGGGAAGAGAGAGAGAGAGCAGCCCTTTTATGCCCAGCAGTCCATCGATGTCTTGTGCTAGAGTCAAGTAGTAGTCGGAGGAGAATGCTTAGTGAAGCTTAGAAGCAAAGTCTAGTCCGAGCAAGAAACGGAGAAGTAAGGCCTTTTGTCGTTCAGCTTCCACTAGGTTGGGAACTTTTACAATAGCGTTCCTCTTGTGGCGAGTTGTGATGTTAGAACGTAAACGAGTTAAAGGCAATTCCAATGTAGTCAAAGGAGCACAACCCTAAAATACTTCTATTTGTAGGGTTGACATACTGACAATATCAACAAGAGCCGTAGTGCGGCACCACTTTTGAACAATCTCTTGTCCATTATCACGATAAAATGTCGTGGCCACGAGCCGAACTTTGGAGTCAAATTTCACTGACTCTGCCTTGTTGAACCAATGTTTTTTTCTTCATTTCATTCAGGTAGCAAAAACTGGCGGTGAAATGTTGAAAGTGGCAAGCAACCAAAAAAAAAAAGATGACGAAAACTGAATAAAACATCGAGTGATATCTCACTCTCTAATACTTAGCAACGCCTCGTTTCGATCGAGGGACCTCCGGGTTATGAGCCCGGCGCGCTTCCACTGCGCCACGTTGCTTGACGTGTGTTTGGTGATTGTTAGGTCTCGTAAGTGGCAGCTAAAAGAAAACCACAAAGTTAACAACCACACACGGCGTAAAAATAAACAACAACAGGAGAAAAAAAAGCTGATAAAAGTAAGGGACTATACAATCTACGGCTGCTGAGTAGAGAGGGCTTTTGCGAGCACGGAGATCCTGAAAAATCTAAGCTAAGTTTAATACAGGATACACATTTGTAGCTTATATAGATGGCAAGACTACGACATGGTGACTATCTCTTTCAAGGCAAAAAAGGAAGACTTGGTAGGGTCTCTCTTCATCCTAGTCATTCTTCTTCTACATAACATTCTCGCTCATCTAACTCTTCACCAACTTGTTTCTATCCTTCGCCTAGTTCTTGTCGTTGTGAGTCTCTTCAGCCTGGACTGTTATGAACTTACACTCGATTGTGCAGCTATCGCTGTCGCCGTTGTTTCCATCGTCGCACTCCTCGTCGGCCTCAATTATACCGTTACCGCAGACACTCGTGCAGCTCTTGGGATACAGGTCACAGACACGCTGAGCATCAACAACGGAAGGGTATACAGACAACGGAGGGGACACGACCCCATCCTTGGGCTCCAGGGGGTTGCCTTCGACCAGGTAAGATCCATAAGCGGCGAGGTCAATGTGCATGACAGAGTTGATGTCGTACTCGCCCACGGTCTGCATCTTCATGCTGTCAAGTTCAAACGGAATAAAGTTGCAGCCGTAGCCAGTGCAGGTATCGGCCTCACAGTTCACAGGCTCGCACCCCAAGTGTTCATCGGTCTCGGGATCGTACTTGTTGGTGCAGCGGATGCGGTCGCAAAACAGGTCAAGGTGCTGGTCTCTGTCGGGGCGCTGGTGCTCATGAGCAAGGCCCAGAACTGTTGTAAGCGGCTGTGGTTAGCAAGATATTTCATTGAGTGTAGTGTATTCAAGGAGGAGAATGTTCTTACGGTGACCAATCTGATGCACGTAGTCACGAATATTGTTGGTTGTGCCCAGAAGCAAATAGCTGGCTGCAGGCGTGGTAGTATGGCCAAAGCTACTGGCAGTCAGGTTTCCCTCGACAGCGCGCACAACCACAGGACCTAGACCATAACTAGTATTGCTGTAGCCTTCCATGGTAAACCGCAACCAAGGCAGCTTAGACGTCCAAATGCGAGTAGCCTCATGGAAGATCTTGCCACGGAGCTGCTCGCTGGCCTCGTCGTACCAGTAGTACTTGATCTCGCCATCATCCCACAAATCGTACTCGTCGTTCTGAACAGAGATTGAGCGAGTCTTTTTGCCAGGGTGAACCATGGCGTCATCCAGATGGGCTCTTCTACCGTAAATCTCGTCACCGTTAATAACAACGTGACCCTCGTAGTCAAAGTATGCGACTCGGCGGGGTGCAACCGACGGGGTCTTGTCAAAGGAGCCCCGGGGGTTGATAGGGTACATTATGTTCGCGGTTTCCGTCACATCACCGTCAGCTAGAAGCCTGTCGGGACCATAATCGCGGGCCATGACGGCTTCAAAGGTGGCAGCAGCGGCGATAAAAGCGTAGATCAACTGCATTGTGATGATTTAAAGAGCAGGATTGAAGTGCTAGGTATGTTTATTGCAATAGATGAAAGCGGTGTAGAATAGAGAGTATGTGAAAGTTAGAGAATGAAGTGAGTGTAGTAGAGAATGAATGGGAGTTGCAAATACAAAGGCGACTAGTGAATGAAAGAGTCAAATGTAATGTTCATGGGGAGCACATTACCAACTATATATACAACCAACTTGATCTTCAAATGCCGTTAACATCTCGGGTTCTGAAATCGTGAATGCATGCTCCCATCATCTGGTTCTCACCAAGGTTACCCAGCACGTCCCCATATCTTGTGGGCAACTTGCTTGTTCTGAGAGAACTCTTCTCCCATCCATGCTCAAGGTCTCCACCCACCTCCGCTATACCTGTTAGATTTCTCGTCAATGTCCGGCAGTTGGTTCATGTGCAAGTACACACAGTATGGCTAACCACCATATCGCAGCGATATCACGCATCATACGCTAACCAACTGGCATTGCCGAACAAGAGCACTGGTCTCATCGGCAAGCGCAAAGTCAAGATGGATGAAAGCGACGAACACGTAGCCCATAATTGTGACCCAAGAACAGAAACTTTGTATGTATATCTACGGCCCACAATCAGGCAATTCTCGGTATTAGTGAAGCTCGCATCTATCGGACACCAGACGCTACTATTGCTTTCTATATCGAGTGTAACCATGCTTTTTTTCTTCTTTGCGCCATATTGTTCCCACGTTCCCCAGAGTACAGCCAACGTACAACAAAGATAGTTCCAGTCAGTTCACGCTCACAGCTCTCAGCGTTTATTGAGGATTGGGTTGAAAAAAGTTCATCTTATGTCCGCCCCCATGAACAGGTATGCGTGTTTTTGGTTTGTCAGCCTCTCGTCCTGACCACTATCAATGTCTTCCTCGATCGATTTGTACCACATTGAAATGGGTGGGGCAAGTGGCCGGGGTCTCTTTAAAGAGGTCCGTGGTTGCTATATATACTTATACGCATAAATACTTCGCAAACACATGATTTCTAGTTTTGGCTGCTGTTGATGATGATGAAAGTCTTTATTATCCCGTCTACTCGCGAGGTATTCTCGGCATACGACAGGGGACTATTTCTAGTACCAGAAATAAAAAGTATAATGACGGAGGTCGCGGAATTCAAAAAAAAAAAGAAAGCAAAGACCACCCCCCCCGTCTCCAGTCAAGGCCAGAGTCACGGAGAAAAGTGGGGCCTCGGGTCCGACATAAAAAGAATGCTCAAAAGACTCAGGACACTATCCTGCTCGACTGAGCGAGTCGGAAGTGCCTCTTCTCCATTGCGTAATCTGGGAATCGAACCCAGGGCTAATCGAAATCATTGCTTGATGGCAACGATTAATGTTACCACTACACCAATTACGCGGTAGAACTTGTTTGCTGAGTTGTAGCGCTGCTATCTCATATTATAAAAAACCGTATGTACGGTCACGATATGTTTGCCAGGAAAGATACATTGTACCGCCAGCTTTGAGCCGATGACATCAGCCCGGTAACCTTGATTCTCTGGTGAAGAGGCTTCGTTAGTATCCGGAAGACGTAGTAGATCCGAGAGGTCCTTGTCGACACTGGAACTCTCGGACAGGCTGCCTGCAACATGCCTCTGTATATGTTGAAGTTCAGGGTCTTCACTGGGTGGAACTCGGCATCTTAGTAAATCTCTATCAGTCTCTAGATATCCAATGAGTTGCGAATTTTGCAAAATGGGCTCATGCCTAGCAGACTATGGCAAATACAATCAAGCAAGGCAATATAGAGGGATCACACATGGAGTTACACACAAGCCTGATAATCCTAGTGGCACAAATACACGCCCCTTGAGTATCCTAGCTGTTCTGAGCCACTTAGAACACTAAGACAAACATGCCAAGCCACCCTGAAAACAATGAGACCCGACTTGTAAGTGTTCGATAATACGGTATTATAAAGGGCCAAGCATTCCCAACAAGCTCCATAGTCTAGTCTATACAACCCGTGCGGTCTAACTATCACCTTGGGCCCATCTATACAAATCCGTCTCACTCCTGCCTGGGCCAGAATATTTCAGCTCCGGGTCATCCATCTACAGCTTACCGACCTTCTTGGTAAGCTCCTCAATAGTAGTGTTGTACACCTCCTCAGGCGAGGGGCTAGAGTCAATGTGCACGACTCTGCCGCTGCCTCTGAAGTTCTCGACAACAGGCATGCTAGTTTCGATAAAGGTCCTGAAGCGCTTGCGGATGCTCTCAATGTTATCGTCTGCTCTGCCGCTAGTCTTACCGCGCTCAAGCAGACGACGCTCGAGCTCTTTCTCGGGGCACTCAAAGAACAGGACCAGCTTAGCCGGGCAGACCGACTCCTCAAACTTGACGGCCTGGTCCATCTTGCGCGGGAACCCGTCAATCAGGAAGCGGCCCTTCTTCTCGGCGCCCATGGTCTCGGTCATGGCGTTTTCGAGCAGCTTAATGGTCACCTCCATGGGCACGATCTGGCCGTTCTTGATGTAGTCGCGGATCAGATCGCCAAACTGCGAGCCGGGCCGGTCCTGCTCGGCGCGCAGCAGGTCGCCGGCCGACAGGTGCGTGAAGCCGTACTCGGACACGAGCCGCGCGCACTGCGTGCCCTTGCCGGCGCCGGGGCCGCCGAGCACAAAGAAGACAGTCACGTCAGCGGGGTCAAAGGCCGGCGAGTCGGCGGTGGCGGCGGGTGGAACAGCTGTCGTGGTCGGCTCGGGAGCGGGTAATTCTTCGGGAGGGGCGGCTGCGGTCACGGCAGCTGCGGCGGCGGCGGCACGTTCGGCGGCCATCTTGGCTCGTTGCTGCTGGGCGAGATCTGTAGATTTGAGAAAGAGAAAGAAAAACTTGTCAGTCGTGTGTTGGGCAGACGATGGAGAATAGTGCGCGTGTGGCAATTTAAGCGCGGAGAGCTTGGAGGAGAGGGAAAGAGAAAAACACAGCTGCTGCCGACCGATTCCGAAGATGTGCCCCAAATGGTACGTCAAAAAAGTGGCCAGTCCATGCAACAATGACACGAGGTAGTGTCGCACGTGCTACACCCAACCAGACCAGCTCAGAGGCAACGCAAGGCCGACAGAGGAAAGCCATTGGCCAGCTCGGGAACATCCACCAGGACTCAAAGGCCAGCGGCAGCAGCCGCAATCCCCACAGCGCCGCGGGCAGTTTTCGTACCTTTGCGGCTGTTCACAAGCATCATGTACGCGCCGGTTCCAAGCACCACCACGCCGAGAAACGGCAGGACGCTCATGCCGTTGTTCTTCTTGGGCGACGGCGGCGGCGGCGGCGGCGCGCCCGCAGACGAGTATGCGCGGCGAGCAATGGTCGCCACATGGTTGCGCGTAGCCGGCTGCGAAGCTCGGCTGGCGGCGGCGGCGGCGGAGGAGGAGGACCGGGCCGCGGTGGTGAAGGCTGTTCTGAAGGACAACATTTCTTTTTTTTTTATCTCGGGAGAGAAACTGTCGATTCGGATCGGGAAATTCGGGGTTGGGGGTCGAGGTCTGAGGTACACGAAATACAAAAAAAGAAAAGAAAAAGGAAACAAGCCAGGTGGTAGCAATAAGGCTGAATTGGAAATGCACAAGGTGAAGCTCAAGAATCAGCGTAGCTCTAAGCTAAGAGCAAGAACCCACATGCAGCAACAGGAGACAGAACACTGAAGGCCAGCACTGATTAAACGTCGAGGCCTGAGAACAAGGGTTGCAAAAAGGGAGCTGCTTGACTTGTACTAAATCTCCGCTGGGCGTGTTCTTCCGACGCCTGCAACAGCATCAGTGCGCTCTTAGTGAATTGGTCCCTTTAATTTCATCACTAAAGCCGCCACTAACAGCAAAAAGATTCAGGATGGTGGTGATAGCTCGAGGGCCATAAGTATCAACACGGCCTTAACCCTACTGATGCCTTTCTAACCCTGTCGACGTTACTCCTGACGACGGCAGACTCAAGAAATGCGACGCAAAGCAACATATTGAAGATATCTCGTAGAATCATGTCCATCCCACCGCCCCCAAATTACCTTCTCATCACACATCCTGGCCCTCTCATTTTCTCCCCGTTTTAGATAGCTCCCGTCGTCCGTCTCACCGATCTGCGCGCACCCTCGCCCATCACCACCATTGCGCCCTCCATCTCGAGCGCACGCATGCACTCATTAAAGTCCGATGTCTCGACAGGCACATTGACGCTCTCACCTAGCTTGCGGAAGACCTCTGACCAGCGGACCGTGTTGCCGGCAGCCGTCAGCTCGTCAATGACGCCCAGGATGGCCATCTTCATGTCCTCCTTCATGCGGCGGTCGGCTGAGCTGGTGCCCTCGGTCAGCAGACTCATGTCGATACGGCCCTGTGAGTCGGTAGCGGCTGTTTTGAGCGCCGACTTGATTAAGCGGTATGCTTCTAGCACATCGTCGCGCGTGACTTCGAGCGATAGGCGCATCTTGGCGTGTGCCTCAGACAGACGAATCATTGACTCAAGCTGACGGGTGGTGGCTGTGATACGCTTCTCAGCCGCACGGACATCTTGGCCTAGCTTGCGCATTTCAACATAGGCATTGGTGAGTTCTTCGGCGGCGGCATCCGTGATCTTGGGGTGGATGTTGCTCCGGGCATAGGAGATGTACATGGTCAAGAACTCCACAGGCTTTTGAAAAAGTTAGTATGCGTCTCGCCGGGAAGAATTCACAGGAACAAAACAAACAAACAAAAACTTACCATGATTTCGTTGTCGGTGGGCGCGTGGTCCGGACTGTCCTCCAAGTACAGCGACAAAATGTGCTTGGCCAAGCGACGATCAGTCTTGTCATCAGGGCGATCCAAAATGAGATAGACAAGATCAAAACGCGATAACAGCGTAGGCGGCAAGTCAATGTTTTGCGGCACAGGAATATCGGGATTGTAGCGACTGCCAATGGGGTTGGCTGAGGCGAGAATACTCGTGCGAGCATTCAGAGTAGTGATGATACCAGCCTTTGCGACGGAGACAGTCTGCTGTTCCATGACTTCATGCAGAACGGAGCGTGTAGACTCGCTCATCTTGTCAAATTCATCGATGCAGCATACACCGCCATCAGACAAAACGAGAGCGCCAGACTCGAGAACCAGCTGACGAGTTTCAGGGTCACGCGTCACATACGCTGTCAAACCGACAGCGGAAGACCCCTTGCCACTGGTGTACACACCACGGGGTGCGATTTTGTGAACATAGCCGAGCATTTGAGACTTGGATGTTGACGGATCACCGCAAAGCAGAATGTTGATGTCACCACGGTATCTGGGGCTACCGCCCTTGGTGAATGTTTTGTTCGTGCCACCAAATAGCTGGAGCAGAATTCCCTTTTTAACATCTTCCATTTCATAGATTGAGGGGGCTAGTGAGCGAGAAAGGATTTCGTAAATGTCTGGCTTGACCGAAGCTTCAAGGATCTGGCGCTCTTCCTCTGGAGTGATCTTGCGCGTTTCGGGTATGCTAGGGTTTGCCTCGGTTGGCTGGCCGTCGTCGCCAGTGTCCAGGAGTAGCGTTGACTGATCAATGCCCATGCGCTTCTTGTCAACCTTTTGTGCATGGACAGCATCAACATACGTCTTATGGACGCTCTTGACAGCACGTTGACGAGGGTTCACTCGTACAGGGCTAGCTCTGTAGATGCCGGTGATGACAACTCGATCACCAGCCTTGCAAATATCAACCATGTCACGGTAAACCATGACGGAGACAGAGTGAGGAGTTTGGCCCGCAGGGACGTCATCGGGGGTCTCTTGCAGCTTGAGGATTTGCTTGTCCTCGAATGTGCAGCGGTTGTGCTGAATTTGCATCGAGTTCTTTGCCTCGCAACTGTTGTTGGGACATTCAGTCGGCTCCGTAATGCGGCCTCTTTCGTTGTATGCTGAATGACAGCTGCCACAGACGTCACACTTGAAAAGCGCCGTCTTCATGTCAGGAATAACGGGTGTGGCACGGATCACTAGGCCCTTGATAGTGATCATCTTATCGATGTCCGAAGGGTTAAGAGAGCGCATGTTGGTGATGGTATCCATGCCGTACATGCGGACTTGATATTGGGCTTCCTGCGCAATCTCTTCCATTGACTTTTGGCGCCTATCCTGGGCGGGACCGGGAGTCGAAGCAAACTCGGAATCAAGCTCGCTGTTAGGCGTGGCAGCAGGCATATTGGCCTGGTTTTGGTAGCGCTCTCTTGCCCGTTTCTGGTCCTCTTGCGCAGCCAGGCTAACCATAATATCTCTAATGCCCTGATCAAAAATTGGCACCATTTCCTGGGGGTAGTGAATGACTTGCTGTGCCAAGCTCTCAAATCCAGGGAAGCAGTTGATATCTGAGATGCTGACCGGCAGAGTCTGGACACCCATCTCCAGCATCAGAAGCATATCCTCGCGGTAGCAGGGGTCGTTTGCACCCGGGGTCTCGGCAATCTCAGCGTCCGTCATGCCATCTCTGATCATGCGCATTCTGGGCGTGAAGTCCATCAGGAACTGGTGCACACGCGATCTCGTCAGTTCCAGGTTGATGGTCGTACCCCAAATGAGCGCATTGTTGCCGGTGTTGTTGTTTTCGGCTTCCGAGTGCAGGAGTGGCGTCTGTCCGGGAGTTGAGGGGGGCATGAACGGCGTGCTTCCGGGCACCGGGCGAGGCTGCTGGCCAAACGAGGCCGGCGGCTCCTGGCGCACATGCCTCCGAGAGTCGTGGCCAAAGTCGCTATCCTGAGACACAAACAAACCGCTTGCATCGCTGTGCAGCTCCGACTGCTGGCGGATCGAGCGGCCAGGACTCGAACTGGCAGGGTAGGCGACAGGAGAAGAATCTAGACGGCGAGCAAAACAGGCAAGGTGTCAGCAAGAACTCGAAACGAAGCTGGCCCGTCACATGTGGTGAGCATCCTGGGTTTGGCAGTGAGTTCACATACCACGAATCGTACGCATCTGGCTTGCCCGCGGTGTCCGTTCGCCCATGCTCTGAGAGTCAGTCATCTGGCGCATAGGCGAGCTGGGCATGACCCCACCACCGGCCACGGTGCTCTGGCTATCACCGGCCAGAGGCGATGACGGGCCAGCGCCCATGGGCGCTGGTGACGACTGGTAAAACATGGGGCTGGAGGCGAGGTGCGAGGGAAGCCGAGGCGTGTCAGCGGCATCAGACGGGGTGCCGGCCAGCGGCGAGCTCGGCTGGACGGGGTTCAGGCTGCTGTTCCGGCCGGAGCGGCGCGGGGTGCGGTCGTTGTTAGACGACATGGTGTAGGTGTCTGTTCAGGCCAACAGTCGCCGAAAGCAAGGCTCGGATTTCAAATAAGGGGTAGGCCGGTAGGAAAGGCGTTTTGTCGAGTATGATGCGAGCAAGCAAAAGGGTTTTCAAGGGTTCCTTCGATCGGGAACACGCAATGCGAGTTTGGTGGCTCGTGGCTTATCTGAAGTTTTGGTTGAGGGGCAATAAAACGACAAGGGCTCCAACGAACGCGTGAAGAGGGGCCAAAACAAGGCCTAAAGACGCGTTTTCCACTTTACGCGCAAGTCCGTGCGATAAGAGACATCAGGCACTGTTGCTTGTTGATTGTGACAACACCAACGAGAATTGTTTCTTTACCAGCACGAATCGTTTTAAGTGGATGGCGTATTGATAGAACATTAATAGGGTTGAGAAAAAGAGCGTTGGGAGCTCCGTCTTTTTCATGCATCTTCTTTCCATGACAAAATCACAGCAACACTATCAACAGACCACTCTAGAACTACTGCATTAACGCTATTTTTACGAGGGATTGCTATGTAGTTATGTGAGGTTGCATCAAGAATTGAAGTTTAAATAAATCACAATCTTATAGTTATCCTAAATGAGCAAAAAGAACCACAGTTCCCATTCAACAACCCACCAAGCATGCAAGGCCAGTGATACATCATTGGCAATGGACACATCTAACGAGATGAGCCCATGGAACAGAAACAAAACGATCTTTGACAAACAAGTTGCTATATGTGTAGTGTAGCTATGGAGATAACAAGGTATCTGGCCATAGAAACCACCGCAATCATGAGACGAAATAGGTAGAAAACCCATGGGATACTCGGGTCATGAGAGCTTGGCTGACTAGGTGAAGATTGAGGTTATCCAATGAACTCGTTCTTCAAAAGAGTTTCCCAAGGTTTATTGAGCTGCCAGACCTTAACCAACAGTTTCCGTGCTTGTGACACCTGTAGTTGTATGGACGCATGGTTAGTATACATGTTGTGTTATTCGCGTGAGTGGAAATGTTTCGTCAAGTCTGTTTGACCTACCTGCTTCATGCCGTGCGCTTCGATCTTATCAAAGCGCCGGGTAATTTCACATTTGTCCGCTTCTCGGATAGTATTGCAGCCAGCGGTAAACATGGGAAACAGAATTCCCATTTCTCCCGTCGTGCCGGGGCGAACAATTTTCATGCATTTGACGATGCCGTTGACTGCGTTCATCACATCATTGTGCTCTTTCGGCTTGCCGAGCGCCCGCTGGTGCAGATGCACCAGCGCAGCCCAGTGAAATGCTTCATTGATGGCAATGATTTCTGCTTTGCTCATGGTGTCGACGGTTTCGGGCCGGATGTGACTACACGCAAAAGGGTTGCATTTAAGGCTTTGATGAATGGCGTTGTCGAGCTCCTCAGCAGCTTCAATAGTTTCCTGGTCGGGACGCCAGTCGGGCCTGATGGCGCGGTTTTCCGTGATGCGGCTCGAATCACTTTTGCGGCATAAGTTGGAAACTCTAGCCAGGAGACGAATGCAGCGTACAGTGAACCCTGTAATGCAGTTGATTTCATCGAGGCTGTCCTTTTGGTCATCGACAATGCGGTCGTAGTGCTTGACCCATTTGGATGGGTCCTCGTGAGTCCAAGGTCCCCCACTAAGGCTTCCAAGGATATCCAGGTATACAAACCAACTCCATAGAAAGCCACAACACTCGCCTTCTTTGGTCTTTGTATCCAAACGCCAAAAGGTTTTATCTTCCATCATGCTTCGAGCAGCAAGAAGATGCGTTTGCCAGCCTATTTGGGAGCCAAATACTTTGGGAGATATTATCTCCAAAGAAGCAAGTATTATGGCGGAAGCGAGGTTGGCAACGGACTTCCGAGCGTTGTTGGAGTGAAGATTGTTATTTACATTCGGAATGACAGTGGTGATCCATTTCGCCATTCGAATTCCTGGTTCAGTGTAACCTATGGCGCGGGCACGGTGAGAAGCTATTACATTGCGTGTTAGATTGAGCATGCTTTTGCCGGCCAAGTCGGAGACTGTGACATACCTGAATATGCCAGGAGAAGACGAAGTAGATGGGGCTCTGCAACAGCGATTTCTGGTAAAACATGACGATAAGGGTTACGCTCAGCATCGTCATAAGGCATAAGAACTACAAAAAGGGACAATGTTAGCTTGTGAGTTTTTTGTCTAAAGAGATTTCAAGTACGTGTAGACGGATGATGATGATGATGACCATGTAACTTACCCTTTGCAGTATGGTTAAGAAAGTGGTGCTAGAAGTTGAGTAAGTTAATGTTAGTTTTAAGATGTTAATAAACGAGACGTGTTGGTCTGATCTCTTCATCCGGGTATTCAGTTGATTAAGATGAAGAGGGGAGGTGTCTCACAAAATACTATAAGTCAGACAGCAAGTTAGCAATTGGTAGTCCGTGGTCCTCGGGTCACTTGATATGGAAGAGAAACTTACAAGTAAATGCCATGGGTTTTCAGCAAGCCTTGAGAATGGATTGGTCATTAGCACTTCATTTTGGTCTTGGCTGTGGGGTGAGATGACACTTACAGGCTAGGAAGAGGCATATACTTGCGCGGAATGACGATGGCAACAGGCTTTTTGTAATAGTCAGTGGCTGGTGAAGCGACAGGGCACCAAGCTGACGACACAGAAAGATCATCCGGATTCAAAGGACTCCCGGCCTTGAAATCGTCGTTGGGTAACTCTGGGGAAATGGCGACGGGGTCATTGTCGATTTCAAGGTCACAATCCTTTCTGCCCAAGTCATACCCAAAGAGGAAAGCTTGTTCAATTGGCAGTTGGGCAAGCTTAGCCTCATCCCATAAATGAGCTTCACTGAACTTGACTGAAATATGGGGAGGGTGGGGCATTTCGGGATATGCGAAGGATTCTTCTCTTGAACACAAAAGGGAGCTGACATCAACTCGTGAAACGTGAGATTGTGACAATGGCGAGAGGGCCGAGGAGCGGGCGTTGATCGGGTGAAAGTCTTCGTCACTACAGGAGCTGCTTTGCGCCGGGGTTCCTGGAGAATTTTCGTCAAGGCTCTCAAGGAAGCTGGGGCTCTGTGAGCTGGTTGCCGATGGCTGACGTGGGGGATAGAATGGATCGGCATGCTGCGATAGAGCAGTTGGCGCTGAGAAGCGTAAGTCATTTTTCTGGGGTTGGAAGGCGGGAAATTGGTCATGCTGTCGGTAGTTGAGACGCGAAGGAGTGACTTTTTCGGTGGGATTCTGAGCAGAATAAGAGGGCTTTGGCGGGAGTTGGTGGGTTTTGGGTGATGTATTGAAGTTAAGAGACATCTGGAAAGATGTACATGGGGCCCCAGAGTCTTGCGAGCCAAGAAGCTGAGCTTGGTGAAATGTGTGGTTCTGTCGAGGCTGCGGCGGGGCCTGGCGTGGCGATTCTCTGGTCTGAGCAAAGGTGATTGACTTCCCCGATAAGGACATGGAGGCGTTGTTGTATTTCACAGGTTGTGGCTGTTGGTATATGGCAAGGGAGCCATCGCGATGATTTGCAGGCGCTCTGGTACTCAAGCTGTTTTCATGAATGGGGGCAGGCACATTTTTTGCCCTCTTATTGTCCCAATTGAGGCGAATGCTGTAGTCACAACTCTCTTCATTTCTTTCGCAGCTAGAGACGATTGTCAGTAACATGGAGAACTGGTATGATGTGAATATTGGGGTAGATGGCGGGAACAGGCGCTTACTTCCTGCAGTGGGGCCGGGCCTCATCGCACTTGATCTTGCGCCTTTTACACGGCCTGGACAATGTGTTAGTATGGGCGTCAGATGTGACGAGGTTGTGCATTCGGGATCTTACCAGCAGCCAGTGCGGCTTCGCCTTTTTGGCTCGGTGCCGGGCCTCCTCGGACGCGGCATTGTGGGTAAATACCAGGGCGGTGGCCCGGGCAACGGACGGGCCGAGCGATGGGGCCTTGGGCGGTGGTGGATGGGGACCCGTGATACCAGAGACAGTGGGATGTGGCCAAGGAGAGCGCAGGGCAGGGCAGGGCAGCGTGGTGTGGTGTGGTGTGGTGTAGTATGATGCGGTATCAGTAGCACATGCGTGGACCAGTGCTGAAAAATAAGCTGCCAGGAGCTTGTCAGTGCGGGCTCTGTAATGCGATACAGCGGAGAGTGTCTTGGTCCTGGTGGATGGATTATATCAACCAAGTGCTGTGTGACGTGGGCGTTCGCAGGGTTGAGTCAGGATAGATTCAAGAAATGTGATGGCCACGGCTGCGAAGGCTGGGAGAAGAAAGAAGGTCGGCGGTTGCGTGCGTGCAAAAACGCGGACAAAAGTCCTAGTGAGAGGGCGGGGTCTGGTGGTGTAGAAGTTCTTGTGAGAGAAAAAAAAAAAGAAGTCGTCACTGTCACTGGCTTGCAGACTTGCAGCTGCAGGCATGGAGCGTGGCAGGGTTTTTTTTTTCTTTTGTTTTTTTTTTTTTCGATGTGACAAATGCACAAGGACGAATGGATATCTGGAAACAAGGACGGAGATTTTCTGGGCGCTTCTCTTGCTGCAACGACAGAAAAGAACGGGACTGGCTGATGGAGGGTGTTTATATGCACTGGCGGGAATCAAGCAAACCGGGCCGTGATTCGACACCAACATAAGGGATGGATATCAAGGTCAGGAGAGCATGGACCTGGACCTGCAACAAGAAGAAACAAAACGTCTTGCGGCCTAGGGCCAGGCCATTGCTGCAAACGCAAACAGAGCTGCATCAGGGCTTGCGGCTTCGCTGAGGGGGCATGGGGTGTGCTTAACTGGGCTGGGAAGCAGAAAGAGAATAGAAAGAATCATGGCAGTGGTTTGGGCGTCATTGAGGCTTCGAACAAAGGCAGGCTCATCTGTACATAATTGCATACATAACTAATACACATGTATGTATGTACGCATGTATGTACAAATGTGCATACATTCAGGCTGACTGGGGGACGGGGGTGACTTGGTCGTGCAGATGCAAGGAAGCGAGAAAAAAGAAAGGATGCTGGTGACAGGCGGCAAACAATAGAGCTACAGGCGGCGGGATAGACCCTGATGGTCGCAAACGGACCGGGGATGCCCGCCTGAAAAGTCAGGTTGGCAAGCCTGAAAGCCGGCACGAGCCAAACGAACAGGGCAGAGGTTGCGTGTGTTTGACAGTGCTTGCATTGGTAGTTAGTTAGTTGGTTGACTATTTAGTTAGTTAGTTGGCTGGCTGGCTGACTGGCTGATAGTCGAGCCAAGTGCTCTAGTGATCCTTTTGCTTGTGGTGGGGTGAGTTACTTGGAGTAACTACGTGCATGGTTACCTGTGGTTATTCTATTCCGACAGTGGCCTGCCTCCCACCTTCCCCTCCGAACTTGTCTCCTCCTTGTGGCTCATGTCACGTGTCACATGTCATGCCCCGTTGATAATTATCACCACTATCTGATACACCATACGCTCCAAGTTCCAAGCTCACATCCATCAGCCAAGATCGATTTCATCACGGGTGAGTTCCCCGTTATGATGGAGTCTGTGGGAAGAAAGTACTGGCACAACCATGAGACCAACCAAGAGAACGGGGGGAAGTCAGTCTTTGACACAATAATGCCATGTCTACAGGCACAAGTACGAGTGCTACCTTGGGATGTGGTCAGCATCAACTTGCTGCTATTAGATAAGACTTCATGCATAAGTAGATGAGATTTCCAGTCACACCTCATGCACCGGCTTTGTTCAAGCCGCTGAGCCTTCAGGGAAGAGAAGAGGCCCTGTTGTTGACAACCCTTTCAATTCTTTGGGCGTCTACCCAGGGACATGACATAACTATGGTCACTAGTTTTTGCGTGCCGTGATGTTGGGCTGTGACGCTGCCGCCCATTGTTTGTGCTTACAAGCCTTGTCTAGCTCCTGAACCGGTCAGTACAATTAGAACAAAGGGCGGATCATCTGGCTAAGCCAATCGACTGTGCCCAACTAACTAGTTAGTAATTTGCATTGTTCGCCAGTATTGAATTAGTAGGGCAGAAGAACAGCATATCATATCCATACATCTTGTACTCATCGGCCGCAGGCCAAACCTGCAGGCCAGTAACTCGTCATGTAACTATACTCATTCAATCCTGCAATACCTGCCACTCCATGTATTGTATCAGCCTGTCATCCATGCTTTCTAGGAGCGCAGTTCAGATGGTACAAGTAGATGTGTAGCCAATCTGCGGACATGTCACGCAATGTCGTGTTATCCAAGCTCAAAAAGAAAACGGCTCGGTGCCAGCTCCGTCAATGCCAGAGAATAAATACAACCACACTTTCTGTTGTGTGCTCGCTTCTTGTACATAGAAGTACCCTCCCTCCCTTCCCTGTCAGTACAGTACAGATGCTCATGTGGGTGCCATTTCCGCATGGCCCGCCTCTTGTGACATTCAGCACGACGCTGATGTACACAGAAAGTGGTCTGAGAGCCCGGAAGAAAGAAAGAAAAAGAGCAAGAGAGAGAGAGAGCCAGAGTGCGAGCAAAAGAAAGAGAACCAGGACTGTCCCAACATCTCAACCAGACATCATGTCGCATCTCTGGGGACACAACAGAATGAGGCAATAATTTGTGCCCGACGGTCGTCGAGATCTGCCCGCAAAGAGCAACCAAAACTATACTATACAGACCCTCGCACTAACGCACACAAACAAGGAACCTCGAGCTCAAGGGCAACTAGGAGCCAGTGACGTAATGAGGAGCTTGGATTTTCTTGCTCAATGCACAGAACATGCATACTGGCAGGGTACCTCCATGTTGCGATGTGGCTTCTCACGCTGTCTCATGGGCCTCCAGGTTAATCGATGTTTTTATTATCCGTGCTAGCGCCTTCCAGCTGCACCGCAGCTTCGACGCATGTAGGGAGCGTCATGTATGTATGTACTGTACTTTCACCTCTGCCATGCTTGACGTCCATGCCCCTGTGTAGATGGTGTAGTGTGTGTCTCTCTCCGTTTCTGTTAGGGCTGGCTGCATTATCTTGGCTGGACGCTTTACAGATTTCTATATCGCTGTGTACAAGTACAGGGCTGCCATGGTAGCTATTGCGTGCCCATTCTGGGTCTTATAAGTCGGGCCAATCTACACGATCTTCGAGGACAAAGGATGATGCAAGCCCAGTCTTCTGCTGCCGCTCTGTTCTGTAAATAGCGTCTTGTCTTTGTTTTTCTTTTCTCGGGCATTGACACACCAACGGGCTTCGGCCTGATTGTCTCAAGGGTTACATCGTAGAAACACGAGGAATATCCGTAGATGCTGGCAGGACAAACAAGGGATTTGACGCTGGCATCCTGTGGCCAACCTTTTCGCTGAGCCCGTTTTCTATTGGCGTTGAAGCTTGGCAAGCGAGGAAAAGAAAAGAAAACAGCCGTGTGTGAACTGAGCTGCACCGCCATTCCCATAGCCTACCAAATCTTTCTGTTGCTGTAAAAGTACAGGCCTTTGTGTACGAAGAGGCGCTGGATCGCCATCGACCATCTCACAAGTTCCTGTCAAATCTGATAACACAGATACCCGTCCGATCTCGCCGTCTGTGCAAGTACAAGTACCTGTAGCCCTAAAGCTATGTTATGTATGTGTATGTGTGTGTGTGTGTGTGTCTATCAAGATATGATACAGTGGCTCACCCCTCCTGAAGCCCCGGCTTATGTAGTACATACATACACATATGTATGTATGTATGTACACATGCACAGGTCTTACTACACTCGAAGCCCATTACCCGGTTTTCAGACACTCTTCATCTAGCCCGTAGTTCGGCAATCCTGTGACATCCTGTGTCCAGTACCGCTCTCCTGTGACAGCGCCACTCGGCCTAACTTAGATCTCCTTGGGCCTTAGTTGTTGGACCACACACACATACATGTCATCTTTAAGACCGGGAACAAAGAGCGTCAGATAATGAAGCGGGCCTCTCTCACTGCATGTGCATGCCATGTAGACTTGCGTGAGAGTAAATACTTGTATACAAGATGTGCGGCTTGTTTCTGTAGCCAGTCTCCATGTCTGATTGAAGCGCCTTGTGTTCAGGGCGTGGGTCGAGAGATAGCAAATACGGCAAAGGCGTCTGGTCTGATTGTGTTCTTTTTTTATCACTGGCAGTATAAATTGATTCTCCCACCACATGTGCCCTACCTGATGTTTAAGCTAAATAGGTAGTTATGGGGCTTTCTGTAAGTGTCTCGTTCCAAGCTGGCGCCAGACGCAATCTTCAGTCCCCTTATTCCGTGACTCACCTGCCAAGCCGGCCATGCCTTTGAGCATGCCCAAGGTGCTTTATCCCCTGCCAATTAATACCTGCCAGACAAACGGGACAAAGACAACCCCATGAACTAACAGCCCTGTTTTCCCCGGCGGTTGGTCTTGAAAGTTTCATGGCCTGAAACTATGTATGTGTTCCGGAAGAAAGGCCCTTGGCCAACGACATTAGCTATACAGCAAAAGGGTGCTATGGACATGGAAGTGCTGTTGGAAAATAGAGCATCGGTGAGAACGACACCTTGCTCACATAATGTCAATGTTTAGGATCTTAATGTCGTCCATGGGCTTTTCCTTGTGTGTCCGGGTCTTCTCAATCTTTCGAATCACATCAAGGCCCTGCGTCGCCCGGCCAAATATGGTATGTTTTCCATCCAACCACGGCTACATGGTCCCGTCAGGTTAGCTGCGTCATTTATCTGCAAATATTCCAAGGCGGGGAAGCAACTTACTGTCTTGTCTGTTGTGATGAAGAATTGGCTGCCGTTGGTGTTTGGCCCTGCGTTGGCCATGCTGACCGTAAAAGGACGGTCGTGCTTAAGTGTACTGAATTCGTCTTCAAACTCCGTCCCCCAAATACTCTCGCCGCCTGTACCGTCGCCCAATGGATCGCCACACTGGATCATAAAGTTCTCAATGACACGATGGAAGATGGTATTGTTGTAGTATCCCGACTTTGAGTGCCCAACAAAGTTTTCCACAGCCTTGGGGGCCACATCAGGAAACAGTCGGATCTGGATATCACCAAAGGTGGTGTGGATAATGGCAGCGTTGCCAGACTGTGCCTTGCGCTCTTGTTCGGCCTTGGCCTTTGCATTGATTATTGTTGGCTTTTCGTTCTGGACGTCACGCGTCGACTTGGAAATGTCTGTCTCGTTCGTAAACATGAAGAACCGGATTTTGTTGATTCCCGTGACGAATAATATAGGGTCACGGGTCTCAGATTCTTGTAGCAGCGGGTTGCTAGAAGCGCCCATCTCAACTGTTGTAATACCCTTTTTTTGAGGCTGTCCTTGATAGATTGCAAGATTGAGAGGACGGAAGTTTTCGTCTTTAGCATACGTCTTGACAATCTGGTTGGTGAACGTGTTGACAACCTTGACTCCAGCCACAGACCCGTAGAAGATGAAATGGCCCGACTCGTCAAAGACAACGTTCGCCTTGTTCTTTAGCGCCTCGGATTCAACTTCCCGCTCCGTCGCTAGTCGCCGTCCAAACTCGACACTGTCCAGGCGATCGCTGCCCGAAGCTACTTGCTGCTGGTCCTCGAGCACTTGCAGCGACTCATCGTATACACGCGACAACTTTCCAGTTACAAAGTCGAAAATGCGGATCTTGCGGTCTGGCAAGGAAAAGATAGCAAATTGCTTGCCCGTAGGACTCATGGTCAGCGACACAGGCACTGATTTGGCCTTGCGAAAGTCAAATAGATCTGTCGAAGACTTGAATTCAAAAACAGTATCTGGCTTCTCATAGTTGCCCCCCGGACGCCAGTATTCCACCATCCCTTTGCTATCCGAGGAGATAGCGCAATTGTACACGCCATTGTATGCAATCAATTCTACCGGGCTTCTATGGAGAGACGAGATGGTATGAATGGGCTCAGTCTTGACGCCCCGACCGTCATATATGTGAATGACAGGTTTTGACTCGTCTGAGATAGCCAGAAGGGGAATAGAAGCTCCCTTATTATGTACCCAGCAGAGTGTCCGAGGCGTGTAGCCAAGCTCGACCATGGCAAGCAAGTCAAATGTTATAACGTCAAAGATCTTTAGTGTTTTGTCACTACCGCAAGTTGCGAAGCTACGGCCGTCGTCGCTGACTGACACCGCCCGGATATCAGAAGCGTGAGCCTTGAATTCCTTTACAAATTCAATACCCTGCGAGATCTTCTTCCAGAACTTGACAACGCCATCCACGGAGGATGTGATGAGGAACTCGGTAATGGGCGTCATGGTGACGAATAGCACATTCTCCTTGTGCATGAGGGACTTGGAGTACTTAGGAGACGCAGGCATCGAGGCAATGTAAACTTTTTCGTACTTTAGCGTACGGCGTTTCTTCTTGGGGGCTTCGGACGGCATCTGAGGCCCCATGTCGTCGTCCGAGGAACTATCATCTTCGGTGAGCTGAGAATGATTGCGTTTTGTAAGAGCCTCGTTTTGTTGCGCTTCTGACATGTTCGTGAGGGGCGCTAGGTCAAGATAACAAAGAATTTCGTTCGTGATGGCAGCTTATCTGATTTTGTTTGGCGTGGATGTGAAGCTCAGCTGTTAGTGTGTCGATATTGAGTGGCAAGGCTGAAGCTCTGGTGTAAATATGTGGAGCCTTGTAGAAACAGTCGCTGATAAGCCTTATCGCACCAATGGTGTACAAGTGTCCTACAAAAACTTTTTGAGAAGGCTGATAGACTAAGGAAAAAAAACTTCTATAACGAATAGCAGGCTGTCTAACTTCTCGAGTGCGCCTCATGTTGTTTGTGGATTAACTCACAACAGAGATTTTTACTGCTTGACACAACCCACAGCGCCATGTCTTCCAAAAAGCACCAGGAGCCTGAAGGTGACTCGGAGAAGTATTTCTCTGATTCTGCCGAGTCTGACTTTGGCGGCTTTGACCATGAAACCGAAGACAATGCTTCCAACACCGACCCCGCGACGTTGACCAAGGATGCCATGGAAGAAGAACTTGAACGTCTGGTTCTAGGCAACAGCTCTGGCTTCCGCCGCCAGCTTTTTGACGACCTCGAGGCTGCTGCTACGGCAGAGGCAGGCATGCAGCTTGCTACGATCCCAAAGACCGACGCCGGCGTAGAAGACCTCGACGACTCTGAACTGTTCGATTTTGACTTTGCGCCCACTGGCGAAAAGAAACTGACTGGAACGGCTACCGATAACGAGGCGGCGGCGCCAGCATGGGAAGACAGCGACGATGAGAGAATGACAGTCTCCCTGACTAGCGCTACCCGACTGCGCAAGTTCAGAGTGGCAGGCGAGGATGACACAATTAATGGCGCCGTATACACCGACCGGCTGCGGCAGAGCTACCTGCAGCTAAACCCCAATCCTAAGTGGGCTCAGTTTGGCCAGTCGCAAGCGTCCAAGCGCCGCAGACGGCAGTCAGCTGGTGCCGGAGGCTCGTCAGACTCTGACGCCGACGACGACGAAGAATATGGCGCGATGCCCATTGACAAGTTCCTGCGCAACGCTGGCCAACTGGGAGCTATTGGCTCGGCGAAGCGTCGCAAGCTGCGCCCCGAGGTTCTCGACATCCAGCGCTCGCGTGACATTCCCGATATGCACCGTGGCGCCGTCACCAGTCTTTCGTTCCACCCACATTTCCCTATTCTGCTCTCGTCCAGCCCCTCGTCTATCCTCTTCCTACACCACATTGACCCCCAGGCGCATCCGACGCCTAACCCGCGCCTTACTTCAGTACAAGCCCGCCAGGTTGACGTGCGCCATTCCGAGTTCCGCTACCCTGCTGGTGACAAGGTCGTTTTCGCCGGCCGTCGCAAGTACTTCCATAGCTGGGATCTTGAGTCTGGTCTGGTGCAGAAAACCACGCGTGTATATGGACACAAAGAGGAGCACAAATCGATGGAGCGTTTCAAACTGTCCCCGTGCGGCCGATACATGGGTATTATTGCCTCTACACGCAAAGGCGGTGGTGTCATCAACGTGGTCGACACCAACACTAGCAACTGGCTGGCTGCTGCCCGCCTGGATAGTCGGCATGGTATTGCAGACTTTGCTTGGTGGAGCACTGGCGATGGCATGACAATTCTAGGCCGCGATGGACAAGTTGGAGAGTTTAGCATGGTAGACAAACGATTCCTGGGCCTATGGAGAGACGAGGGCTGTGTTGGTGGTATTGTCTTGGCCCTGGGTGGCCACCAAGGCCCGTCAGAGCTGGGCGAGGATGCGTGGGTGGCAGTCGGGTCTAGCTCGGGCATCACCAACATCTACAGCCGCGGCAACCTCTTTAAACTTGGTGAAGACGGCGAAGTGGTTATCACTCCCAGGCCAACACCTACCAAGGTTTTTGAGCAGCTTGTGACGCCAGTGACAACCATCACATTCTCTCCCGATGGTCAGCTGTTGGCATTTGCCAGCAGAGAAAAGCGCGATGCTCTTCGCCTGGCACACCTACCCAGCTGCACGGTATACCGAAACTGGCCCACGGCCGATACGCCTCTGGGTCGAATCACGGCCGTGTCGTTTGGCTCGGACAGCAAAGTGCTAGCGGTGGGCAACGATAACGGCAAGATCCGGACTTGGGAGATAAGAAATTAGAGAGACAAAATAACGGAGCACAGGCGCATGTTTGCATATGATTTAGATGAGCAGTTTCTGGCGTTTTCTTTTTGCTATGGCGTCAACAATACAAGTACTTCAGGAAATGACGTCGTTCTATCTTATCTTTTTTATCCAACCACATGAAGTGTCGCTAGGATAGACTTGTGAAATCACAAAGTCCTACACGTTGAAGGGCTCCCTGTAGAGAGTTGGCATGTGGCTCATAGGAACTAAAGAAAACGCCTATTCTAAGGTAAGAACTGTGACATGGCCTCCACAGTTCCTTTCGCTCGTGACTCACATGAAGAGAACTATAAATCTCTTCTCTTAGACATGACCACTGGACACTGGCCACCAACCCCGTATATCTGCATGTACACCGAAGCTATAGCCTACATAGAAAGCGGTAAAGTTCTTGAGCAGGCCCCGCAGCCGGTCCTTTAATGCATTCCGTTGAGACACTCGGGCCCGGCGACCAAGTCGGCATGAAGCAGTCTATCATGGCAGCCTCAGGTATCATTGGGCACCAACAGGGCCTCTGAGTCTGATGTCGATGTCGGTTTGAAGGCCTGCAGGGCATTGCTTTCGGGTCTTTCTTACTGTACGCGCGCGAATGCAATGGACAAGCCGTTTACCGACACAGTGGACTGTTTCTCGCTGGCCAAACACGACTGCAGCATTCGTAATAACTCATTGGTATACAGATGCAGTCTTATCTTGTACCTAATCATAGTTACAAAGTTAGTTGGGTCGATCTGATTAATTACAATAGTTATGGCTGAACCTGTACTCGGACTTCTGCCATGTGACTGCATGGTCAGCACGGAAATCGGAAGGCGAGGGAACAGAAACTCTAAAGTACGATCTACCTTGTGAAGCTTCAAGCATGTTGGCATGCCATGCATGTAGCTGTGGCTACATAAAAGAAGCTATTGGGCTCTAGTGCGGCAGAAGCCGGAAGTGTTTGGGATGGTATGGCTAATGTGTTACCGAGCATCTGGTTCTGATTGGACGCGGAGGTGCGATTGAATCAATTGCGCCTAAAGAAAACCAGAATGTAAGGTGATGTAGGGTTATGCCTAGGGTTACGGCGCACCTTGACATTGTGTTCCTTTCCCTAGTCATCAAGCCAGTGGTTTAGACCGAGATATGTGTTCAGTAACTATGCGGGTTTTGCTCTGCGTTGTATTCTCTTCCTGGCCAGCTGTACGTGCCGCCGAAAAGTATGTTTCTCCTTTGGACTTGCATAAGCCCCGGAGCCGCCATGCATCACAGTGATCCTATACTCCTTGTCCTGCTTGTAGGATAGGTAAAAGGGAGTTGACTTCGATATGAGATGGAACAGAAAAGCGACTTGAGCCGTTTTGCCGGCAATAGCTTGTCACATGTGCGCAGTGGGCGGGCCGAGTCGGGTTGAGCAAAGAAAAGCTTCGACTTTTTAGAGACAACACACAGGGCCAGAGTTGGGTGAGGGGTATTGTATTGGTATTCAGGCATTAGATTTCCAGTTACCCGAGCAAGCACATTCACTTGGAACAATGACATCACGGCTGGCCAAGACGAGTTCCGGAAAATAAACCGCTGCCAAAGTGCAGCCCACGCTCCAGAAATGGACAAGTCGAAAGCGGGGAGGAAGAAACCGGAACGGACATGGAAAAACGCGACGGCCACAGCGTGGCGGGGCCAATAGCTGGCCTGGGAATTGGCTGTCTCTGGCCCTTAGCAGGCGGCAGATATATGGTCGGATTCTTGATACAAGGTCATAGAAGCTTGCGCATAGGACGATATTACTGAAGCTAGTGATGTATGCTTTCTAGTGATAGTTAACTAGTGGGAAAAGCCAACAAGAAGACGACTCTGGGTAGGTGAGTGGCCTGACTTTTGAGAGGGGGAGGAGCTTGGTGATGAGAGGAACCCGTGATGCTGTTTGAGGGTTGGAGTCTGCCCGGATGGAAGGAGAGAACTGGAGATTGATGGATGTCAGTTGATGGGGCAGTTTTGCATGTAACATGACAGAGAAAATCTGGATAAAAGAGAGAGGCTGGCTTGGCCGTTTTGATAGACTCAGAATGGCGGGTAAAAGTTTTATCAGCGCAGCTCAGCACTGCGCTAGTGTTACTCAAGGACTCAGACAGGGACAGGGAAGGCCTTGCTTTGCTTTGCTGGACATTGCGTAAGAAGAGGGACAGGCACAAGGGCAGCAAGGACAGGTGAACGCAGACAAATACGGCCAATGTCCTGCTTCTGTCCTGCCGGCACTGATGGAAGTTCCAAAATAACCAGGCTGAGCTGGGCTGGATAGCTGGCCAGGAGGGGGACAGCTCATGATGAGTTGTGCGCGTCGTATAAGTGAGCCACGAACTTCAACCAGGCATGAGATGGATGTATTTTAATTCAAGCATGGAGAAATTGGGCCGGGGCACATGATGATTTCACGGACAAAAATCTTCTGATTTTTCGGCCAATTTATATCACGGCTTGTTCTTAATTGTTAGTCCGTTATAGCGCCGTCTTGTCTCACCGGAAAAGGCATCTTGTACAACTTGGTCAGGCCATCGCACGTTGTTGTTTGGTCTGGCGGCACGCACAGAAAAACAAGAAAGCGTACCTAGTTTCCCTGAGACTAGCCAGAACGTCCAGAGGCATCTGAGAAGTTGCTCGGGGCGGCCTTGTGATAATTGCACATCTCGCACATCACGTCAGGCACTACATGCTGCATTGGGAGCAATCCCGGACGGAAGTACAGGTACCAAGATATAAGCCCCAAGATATAGACCCAAAGATGTAGGCCGCATGTCGCACCAGATACACCAGACGTAGCTTCAAGCACGAGGCCAAACTTACAGAGACATGTAACTACATCAACAGTGACTGGTGAGCGACAGGAAAGCTGAATTCTCGGCTCTTGCCTCTGCCCCTGCGCTGCGTCCGTTGTGGCTCCAAGTAGCGATACAAGTAGACTTGGCCGTACATATGTACCCACGGTGTACTTGTCCAGAGCGAATCAACACGCCGCATTTCACTGCTTACACACCATCTCAACTAAACCTCCTTTGCAAGGCATGGCCTCTTAAAGCAAGAGTGTTATCGAGCCCGTAAATGGCTTATAAGCACGCCACCATATGATCAGCAGAAAGACGCCTTGCTCGGATCTCTGGGAAGCCGCACCAAGGGGCCCAAAGCCTCGAGCGAATGAATGGAGCAAAGCCGAGAAAGACCAAAAAGCGAGAAGGGAGCCCGCTCTTTATATTATATTCTGCCATCCTGCCTGTCAACTAGTTATTGCCTCGCGGTTTTCTTGCTGGTCGCGAATATCTAAAGCACCAGTCCTCCTTTATATTTATATAACTAGAAGCTTCCGGACCCGCAGAAATTAGTCTTCTCTTACACTCGAAACTCTCTGGAGACTCTTGCTTTCAACCCGGGTAGGCGCAAACGCAGGTCTCAACCACACCTTCCCACTTTCTACTTTCCATTTCCCACCCATTAGCCAGTCACTTGCATACAACTACGCAGCCAATTAGCTACCCATATTCTTAAATCCCCAACTCACCGCCATCTCGCTACCTTTCTTCCCAGCCAGGCGTACTTGCTTGTGTTCCATATCCTGAGCGAGCGCACCCTTGGCTTCTCTGTCTGTCCTAGGCTTATCTTGCCTACCTGTGAATGTGTGTGCACCCACTTTCCGCCAAGTCGGCTTTCTTGCACAGGTACCTACGGTATGTATGTGACAAAACTAAAGCCCGACCTCCTTCCTTTTCCTATCGCCAGTCCACTTTTTGGCCACTCCCATCCCCTGCATTTTTTCCTCTTTCAAAGGCTCTTCAAGGGTCCTCTGTGTCTGGCCTGCAGCTTGGATCTCCATGCTCAATTTTATTCCGGATCACACGTCTAGAAGCAGTGTGGAGAGACTAACACCGATATAATTGTCTATTTTATCGTTGACCGCAGTGTGCAACTGCTTCTGCGCTTGCGAGCACACCTTCCTCCTCTGCCCCGATCTTGATTTTATGAGTCTGTCTCTGTCCTTCCTGGTTTTGTCTTGTTCAATTAGTTCTGATTTTGGCTCCTACCGATTTGGCCGGTTGATTTTTGAATATCTATTTCTCCTCCTGTTGTCGCCGTCTCTGTTTCTTCTCATTGTTCACCATCATTTTTGCATATTTTCTTTCCTTCTTCTCTCTTTGCAGCCGCTAACCGGAACTCGAAAAAGCGCTCTGAAAAGAACAACCTCCGTCGCTGATTTATCTTTTGGCCATTGCGCCTTTGGATCTTCCAGTGGGTACAAAAGCCCGCCTTCACCATCTACGCCCTCCCACTACACATGCACACAATGACTTGTGATGTACGGCCCCGACATGGCTTTGGCGTTCTAGGGACCCGGAGGAAGTTCCCGCTCGTCTCCCGAAAGCCGGTGCGGGCCAAGCCAGACTCGCTTGTTGTGAAAGTCGCAATCCAGTTCCACAGTCCCACGCAGATGGACTATTCCAGAACATATAACGCTTCACCAAGCCTGGATTATAATAACGACAATATCCTCACCGCTCTCATCCGCCGGCTTGAACATTGTAGCCAGGAGCTGTTGACACGCCAAGATCCGGCTGCTCTGGAAGGGCATAGAGGTTACGAGGATGAAAAAATACTGAGATATGAACTGAGATTCACCTTGTCGCGGCCATGTGATACTCCCGTCCAACGCATATTTCGCTGCTTTCAGTTTCAAACATTGACAATGGACGACACCCGCGACATCATCATCTCAACCGACCATATGATTGCTCTTTTCCTCCGTCATCATGACTCCGGATTCCAATGGCTAGAAGGTCCCGTGCGCGAGAACTTTTCGCCAGCTTTTCACCTATCCCGACAAAGCACTTCCGGTCTAGAGTCTATTAGCTGCGTTCCTCAACTTCATTTTGTAGAGAGGAACCAAGCATTCGAATTTGTTCCTGGATACATGATCAACCTTGTTTTTTCGAGTGTCTCTTCCAACACTCATCTCCCACCATGGAACAAGAGTCTGCAAATATCTAGCCGTCAATGCACACCAATGACTGTTTCCGATGCCGAAAATCTGACGTCCGCAATTTCAAGGAATATCCAATCTACCTTGGATAGTAAGAGACATCCGAAAGCTGACATTGAAACATCGTATTCACCAAGTGCTGTTTGTGTTGAGTTCCATATTCACAATAACCTTGGGCCTCAGCTTGATCACCTATCCCGATCCATAACTTCCAGCCAAGCACTCTGTTTCGACCTTGAAGGAAAGGATTGTCAAGAGCTCTTCGATGACCTTTCCGTAGTGCTTTCCCGGGCGAGAGATCAAGAAGACTACTCAATCGGCAAGAAAAACGATATCGAGATCACTTTAACCGACATACAACATCCAGATTGGAACATCGAAGCTCCTTTTATCACCTTGCTTGACTCTACAACTGTTCACTATCGCCGAACAGTCGAAGCTCTACTCCAGCGTCTCCAGACTGGCATCACTGATGTCTTGAAAAATACTTCAGTATCGGTTGGTCTCAGTGTTTATAAGCGAGGACACTTAATCTTGGACAAGATGGTGGTAGCACAAACCAACAACTTGTCATTGACACCGAAACGGAGACTTCCCAACGAAAAGCACGAACTGGTATCACGGCTCAAAAGTAGAATCACTCTTGATATTACTACTGTCTGCAAAGATACCTGCACCATCAACCAAAACATACAAATGCCGAACCTCAAAGTCATTAATCCCATTCGCCATTCATCGCGCAAGTCATCATTTGTCTCCAGAGTTTCAAGCGTAGCCTCGCTACGCACCTCTTTTCCAGAAACCTCCTACAGTCCTTTGGCTAAGGCATCTATTTTAAAGAGCCACCATAACCGTACCCATTCATCTACTACTCTCGAAAGTCTTCACGATCCCATTTTTACACGATTAAGTACTCCTAGTCTCTGCGGCGATGTCCCAAGTCCTCAAGATAGCATCTTGACCACGCCTTCAAGCTTAAACTTCCCTGCTACTCCAAGGCTACATCCTCCCATCAATAACGATGATGCTATATTTCTTCGCCGTCACAGCTCATTAAAGATACACTCCCCAAAGTCTAGACCTACAGTACCAAACTCTAAATATCTGGAAGAAGGTTTTATTCCCCGTCCGTTTAATATTCAACCACGGAGGCCCACGCACCAAATTCCGACAGCAGAATTTGCGAAATGCCCAAAGGAGAACAAAATCCCCATGTCCAAGCCTTCCCCTCGATTTCAGAACGTGTCCCGTGTTCTCTTTGACTTGGGTCCCCGTAATCAGCCACAACCAGTTCGAGATTTAGATCAAATCTTTGACATTTTTACTCCTGAGTCTAGAAAGCCCAAGCTCTATCGCCCTAGCTCAATCTCGGAGCTCTTATCTGCAGCTACATCAGCTTCTATTTCTATCAAAGTAGATGCGGGACTGGAGGGACAACCGGAATCCCCTGCCCAGGACAGCACGAAGCCTGAGTCAATGAATGATGCTATCTCGGTTACATCCGATGATGAAGCTGGTGGAATCATGATAGCACAGCCAGAAGAAGTAGACTTGGCTCCGACACAGAATAAATTCTCCGATAAAGCTCTTGAGCCTGAAACCGATCAGGCACTCGTTCAAGAAGGCGTCACTTCTTCAACCCAAGATGAACATCTTGTTGTGCCTTTGCCCTCCATCGATAACCAAACCAACCTAACTCATGAGCTTGAGAAGCCTGGCGTGGATCTTTCAACGTTGCGTGAAGAGTCTGAATGTCAATACGAGAACTCAAATGGTGACGATAATGAAGATGACGATGAAGATGCTGGTGTCCTCATTCATAAATCTAATTGCACAGGTCCAAACGCTACTGGACGAGTCCCGGTCTTGGTCTCCCAGTATCTTTCACCTACGGATATCTCGCCAGACCCAAACACTTATCAAAGGTTGTCTAGCAATGACCTCTTTCCGATGACTCCTCTTCTCGATACGCCCCCCATGGTTATTTTAAATGAAACCTCAGTTGATGATGGCGACATCTCGGAGGCTATCGTTCAATCTGGCATTCCCTACGGGAGTGTATTAGAGGATATTTCGACATCTGAGTTTGAAGTCCTTCGGGGAGAAGTTTCGAAGGCTGTTGATGGACTTGTCACTGAGGTTCTCTCCAGATCTTACTTGCCAAACTTTCAGGGGTCCGATTCCAATAGCATGACCCCCATATTCTCAAATTTGACGAAAGAGAAGTCCTCACAAGTTCCTGTACACCCTTATACAGTGCATAATGATATAACCAGCAGAAGCTGCCTTCTATTAGAAGACCAGAACTTTCCTACCTCGATAGCAAGTGAACAGCCAGACTTGCTTAGGGAGAAAGTGGCTGTTTCTACAGTGGATACCCTGGCCTTCTTGGAAAGATCTGTCGCCGCGTTAGAGAATGCCATTGGCGGATTTGAGGATATGGAACCAATGTCTTCCACATTCCCCTTCATGACGGGTGTGCTATCTAATGAGGGTCATACTAAAGAACTTTTGAAGGTTGCCTCCATGCAAGACCTTTCATCAGAGAACTTAGCAGCACATGACTTGGGCCTCTCAGACTATGCCATCTTTGACGGCTCAGCTTCCGAAGCAGAATCAGAACAGTCTTCAACCGCCTTAATTCTTCTTCCCAAGGTTAAATATACCTCTTCAGACAACCCGTCAAATGATAATATGACCCGAGTAAATCAAACTAGATCGCTCACCTCTGAGCATAAGCCAACAGAACTGACCTTGGCTCGAAAGTACTCAACCCTCACATCGACATCAACTTTACCCTTCCTCTCGCCACCCTCACGTCCAGTTAGCCCCCAGCATCGTCAGTTTGCAGTTTTGACAGCTGGAACTCTCGGGCTTCATGGCGAAGGTTCTACCAATCCTAGTCTGAGGGAGATGTTTATGAGCGGAGTTTCGACTTCTTTCCATCGCCGCCGGTCTAGTATGCCATGGCAGACGTCTAACAATGGAATATCCCCTGCCAGATCAACTTCTGGATCCTTTCTGACGCGTCCTCTTACACCTGCTCTTCTTACCAATACACCACATGAGACACAGGTCAGGAGTCGCAGAAGTACTGAAAAGAAGGCTGGACAGGCAGCCCAGTCCTCTAAAGAGACAGTTCACCGCGTCGGATCCAGTGCAAACTCTTCTACAACCGAAGTAGAAGCCTCAAAACAAGGTATGTGATATGATGAAATTGATGCTATGAGAACCACAGACTTCTCCAAGTCCAGATTCTATGGCATTCCGAATCTCCTTCAATGCCCAACTACACGTAAAGATCGATATGCTGACACTCCATGCGATTGCCCTTTTTCTAGTTTCTACAGCTCTCACAGTCCAAAGGATCAACTTGAATCCAAGTTTCGGCTTCTCTGTATCTTCGCCACCTGCCTCCATGGCCTTGCCCGGCAGCGTGGGTCTCGGTCTCAATACAGGCCGCATCCGCTCCCTATCTAGCCCTCATCATCCGGGGCCCCTAGGTCTCAGCGCCAGGAGCGCCACGTCGCCAACACCGCACTTTTATCTTCACCCTAGTCTACGTCAGCATTGGAAGCCATCGGTGCGAAATCTGGCCAGTTCCGATTCCGCATCGGCTAGAAGCCAATCGTGATGGGCTAGATTGACCCTTCGTTCACACTTTATTCTTTTTGTACAAACTAACTACCCTGTTTTTTTTTGTTTTCGTTTCTTTCTTTACTCGTTCACTGTGGTCTTTGCATTCTTGGGGTTTTGTTTTAGGTCTTTTGGCTGGAGTTGGATCATGGCGTTGAGTTTCACGCGCCAAAATCATTGGGGATATCAGGAGTTTGTTAGAATAGGCCGCAACTAGTTAGTTACACGGCAACTTTTCTGGGCATTTTATTCATGGTAAAGAGCGTTAAGACGCATTTTTGTCATCGTTATGAAGCTATCGTAAAACTCATATGATGCGGATGTTGTTGTAACTATATGTAAAGCAGATTTTTGTTTCATAACAGCCCCTTTGGTGTCTGGTATCATTGTGGTTATAGAGTCTAGACATATCTTGCTAGTGCTTCCCATCCCGGCGCTGTCTCGCATTACCCATCTCACTATTTTACCCATCTATACCAACTCCAGCACGCCGCTTTGCAGCAGCGGCTTCGCACTCGCCCACCGAAGCACCAGCACATCGCCCTGCTCGGCCTCAATCGTATTATCCGCATCAGTGCCGAGGCCCGCAACGCTTGCCGTGCGCGACAGCACGCGCGCAAACACGGTCGCGTCGGGATCCGGCGCATCGACCATGTTGATGCCGCCGCCCGTGTCGTTGAGGTTTTGCAGCTCGGGCGGGAAGCCGCCGAGGAACGAAGCAAGGTAGTGGTTGTGCAGCAGCGCCTGGTGGCGCGTGGCGTACGCGAGCTCCATCTCGGAGAGCAGCTCGCGCAGCTCGCGCGTGCTGAGGTAGTGCAGCGTGTGTTTGTCCAGCTGGGGTTTGTGTTAGCGCAGGTAGATGGTTTGTCTTGTGGTTGGGGGTGGTGGTCTACAGGCGGGGATGCGTACCTTTGATATGCGTGCGCGCAGATAGCTACGCACAAGATATTTGAAACGTTCTAGTTCTGTTTGTAGCACCACCAGCGCAAACGTCGTCTTGGGGTCCATGTCGCCCGTCATATCCTCAATGCGTTCAATCTGACGTTTTATGCGATCGTTGAGACGCTCAAAGAAGCCATCTGCCGGCCATCTAGTTGATAGGTAAAGCAAGAATTAGAGAATGAGGGGGAGATCAAGAGAGCGTATTTTGGCTGCTCATTGTTGTCATAGTAGATGGGGACATGCAGAGCGGAAACACGGGCTACGATAAGAGAGGCCTGGGTGTGGCCGGCGAAGAGAGCAGACACTGGGAACTCACGGTAGCAGCTCTGGTGCCGAGCGCTCGGCAACCCAGAGGCGGGTCAGAATCTGCAGGTCGTCAACGGGGTCTGGGCCGGAGGAGTGCAGCGGGTCGACTTCGCGCAGGATATCGTCGATGTCCATTCTGGCGGAGGAGCTCAAGAGCTTGTGATGGTTGAAACGAGATGCGAGAGACTGGGAACTTGGAGTTGTTGGGGGAGAAGAGACTTCGGGAAGATAGAAGCTGCCGAGATATATTTACAGTAAATCTTAGAACCAATTGGCCAATGACGTTCAAAAAGCTTGCTTATTTGTTTGGTGAAGTGTCGTCCCGATACAGTGACGTAGAGCCAAAAGCTGTTGCAGGCTCTGAGCTTCAAGACTGGGCTTGGGGTTAGGGTCAAAGGGTAGTTGACTATTGGTTTCGAGGTATCTAGGGTTGTGCTGTAGTTTGTGAGGGTGATGTATGAGAGCTGGCATTATCACAACAACTACATTTCAATATGTACACGACAGGAAGTAATAGGAATACAATGCACGCTATATTTTGATATTTTGATGTTCTAGTTTCAAGATCCTAAGGCTCTACTTCTTTTCCACAGCCAACTTCAGCTCCCCATCTAGATGGCGAAGATCAGGGTTCACGCTCTGGTGGCTCTTCAGAGTCATGACAGCCGCCTTCTGTGCCACATCAACCAAGCTCTGCACCTTGCCGCCCTGCGCCAAACCGGCAATCAAGACGCCGAGGAATGTGTCGCCCACGCCATTCACCGACACCACATTCTCGACACGCTCCGACGCCGGGAACAGCCGCATGTACACGCCGCCGACCAGCGGGTTGTTGTCCGACCGGGAGAGAATGTACTTCATCTCAGCGGCGTCCTTCAAGCGCGGGTCACCCGGTGTCAGGATCTGCGTCAGCAGCACGCCGTCGCTGCCCAGCTTGGTCAGGAGCGTGGGGATGTACGGCAGCAGCTGCAGCGTCTGTTGCGGGATGCCAGCGTCGGTGATGGCGGCGTTGGTCAGCTGGACAAAGCGGTCGCGCGCACCGCCGCGCAAATTGAACGCGTCAATGACACTGAACCACGGAATTGACTCGAGGTGGCCGTTGGCGCGCGCGGCGTCGAACATGGCTTTCAGCTCGTAGTTGTTTGGGCTGGCCAAATCGATGCTGGGCGTCGGGTAGAGGCCGAGCGGGATGTTGTTGCTGTTGGCGCCAAACAGACGCGCTGACTTGGCTGTTGATACGGGCTCAAAGGCGACGTAGCAGTCGCGCTCTTTGGATGCGCTAATCCACGCGTGGATATCGGTTTCGCTCCAGTTGCCATCCACCACGACCCAGCGCGGTGCGGCGCCAGCGACGGCAGACTTCCAGTAGTCGGGGAACGAGTGGTGGGTGAAGATGCCCATGTCGGCCATGGCCATGACGAGGTTCTTGTTGCCGTCGTTTACAGCCACGTACTGGGCCGTACGGTTTGCACCGGCGTATTCAGGGCCTAGTTGGCGCACATATGTAGTGTCCAACCCAGATGCCTTGAGAGAAGAAAGAACTGTAGAGCCAGCGCTGGGACTGTGTTAGAAGCAAAGATTGGCATGTGGATGGAAACAGAATTTTGCTTACACATCGTCTCCAATAAGACTGCATAGGCGCACGTTTGTGTTCTCGCTGACCAGGTGCGCAGCTAGAGCTACATTGTGGCCGACACCACCGACAGACTGGTTGATACAGGATGGGTTGGAGGTGTGCATTTGAGGCTGGACCTCGGCAGGCTTATCAGAGCCCCAGTTGCCCATGTAATCACAACTCAGGTCTAGAGCGACGGAGCCTGCGACCAGAATATCAGCGCCGGGTCTCGTGCTGGCAACGGGGTCGACGGAGGCAGCGGTTACGGAGTCTGACTTGGCAGGATGGGGCCAAGCAGACCTGCCCATCTACGTCAGCTAATGAACTTGCACAATGCGGGCGGTTGCCTTTTCTTTTTTTTGAAGGTATCTTTGGAAGTAGAAAGCAAAAAGTCACAAAACCATCAGGCATAGCTAAGACAGAAAGAATCAAAGAAAAAGAAAACACTCACGACGCAAAAGTCTTCTCTCCCGCTGTCTCCAGCTTGGCCAACTCGACCGCAATCTTGGTTGCCCGCTTCACGTTATCAGTGACAAGGGCCAGGTTAGCACGGACGCTGTCCTCGCCGGTCAGCTCCCGAATGCGGCCCAACACATACGGCGTGTTCTTACTCCCCGTGAAGCCCTTCTCTTCAGCCTCACGAAGCGCCGTGCTGATGATCCCCTCCATGCGAGCCTTTGGGATTTCTGCTGCTGCGGGGATAGGGTTGGCAAACAAAAGACCCGACTCGATTCCGAGCTGTTCCTGGGCAAGAATCATAGCCGCAGCTTCTGCCTCGGTAGTGGCCATAGACGGGGATTTGGATCCGCTGTCGCGGGCCCAGAAAGCAGGAAAGTCGACTGAAGGGCCAGTACGGCCGTCGGCAAAGGTCGAAACAAGAACGCCCTGTGTCTCGAGAAACTCGAGCGTGCGAGGAATATCCAGAAAGCCCTTGCACCCAGAGCTCACCACGGCTACACGCGTGCGTCCAAGCTCAGTAAGATCAGCAGAGATATCCATGGAGTTTTCGCCGCCACGGTGGACACCACCAAGGCCACCGGTGCCGAAAACACGGATTCCTGCCAGCCGAGCTAGTATCATGGTACCAGCAATAGTGGTTCCACCGTGGATTTTACGGCCAGTGATTCCCTGATTCATTAGCACATTTTTGCATCTGTCGTGTAGTATATTCCATGTCGTCATTTACTCACCATTCCAGTCAAGTAAGCCATGTCACGGCGCGAAACCTTCATAGCTCCGCCCTCGGAGATCATGCTCTCAATTTCATCGGGAGTCAGGCCGACTGTCGGCTTCCCGGCGAAAAGCCCAACAGTGGCTGGAACACCGCCGTTCTGGCGTACGACCTGCTCCAACTCATACGCCAGTCCGTTCTGTAGAGCGCCATGGGTGTAGATGGTCGACTCCAGCGCCACAACGGGCTTCTTGGAGGCGACGGCTTCGGCAACCTCGTCAGAGACACGCATGATTTTCTTCAGGCCGCTCAGGCTCGAGCTGCTCCAGCGCTGCTGCTGGCAGATGGCCACTGACGACGGGGAAAAGGGCGACAGACACGAGGGCCGGCTGCGGATAGCCGGGCGCAACAAGTTGGCTCTCATGGTGCGGGTGTGGACTGGAAGTAGGCCAGAAGAGTCGAGGGAGTTGAAGAAGATCTAAAGGCCGGAGCAGAAGCCTTTTTATATCACCAGATATTATCTGTTAGTGCCGAGAACAAGCTCCCAAGTTTTGAAGGACCAAGGGCCACCAGCTAAATTGAATGAGTTTTGTGGGGCTACTTACAACGTAAGCGAGACAGACTATTGATGCTCTGTGAAGCTCGCCGTTATCAAGAGAATTGAACTAGATCCAAGCCATGATCTTCGTTGATAAGGCCTTGATAACAAGCCTGAAGCGATAACTAGGGAGCAAACATGATCATAGCTAGCATGATTAGAGAGAAAGACAGTTCAGTTGGATCACGATATTGGTGCTTCAAAGACTCGCCCCGTTTAGGGTTGATTTTTGTTCAAGTCAACAAGAGACGGAAAACAAACTCTCTATCCTTAGGGTTATCAAACTGATCCGAGTTTCATTTCAACAACTCAGGCACGATGTTTTGATACTTGAACAGCAGTTGGCCGGTTTCATCTGGACTCGCCCCAGACTATCCGTCCCTGCAAATTTGGGCTTTTTGACAGCAGCTACGCGAACGGCACCAAAGCGCAGAGACAATTTCCCCTGGCATGTTTGATGTCTGAAGTTAGATTTGCTGGAGATGAAGGCTGCAATTCTCCGATGTGCACCACTGTGCCTGGGGCATTTTCATGAATCTGCGGAGGGCGCAAGTTCGTGTTTATGGTGCATGATGGTAGCTTCTTCTGGCGAGGCTTGAGCTTTGCCGCGTGCAGTTTATTCTTTCTCTTCTTTGTGTATACGTGCTTGAGCCAAAAGACGAAGCTTCAATCTGCCAGGACTCGAGATTCCTCTGCTTTGCTGCATGCCATGTCGTCCCAGGCACAACTTCGGACTGCCGTGCTGGTTTTCTCGGCAGCAGTTGCTGCAGTGTCTCAGAATTTCACGATAGCCAACGGCCAGATATTCACGCCGGGGTTTGTAGTCGTTGATGCCCCACAGCCCGGAACACCGATGGGCGGAGGTAAGATGGCCGACTACCCTCCTGGCGCTATATAACCTCATTTCAACAAGCATATTGGTGCCAACTCATTCAAGTCTGCCTTGCTAACGCTATTTGATAGACACGCTTCACGTTGCCCTGGATATCACAGCAAATGGCCGGCTACAAGAGCCGCCATATGATGAGTCAAGCCCAAGCCTGATTCGCAACATAACCATGTTCCTGTTCAGTTACAAGACGGGGCGGAACTTTACTATAGCCAACGCAACAGAAGCGCCAGATTGGAACATTCTCAATCAGGAACTTGGAAGTACAGTTAAGCATGTCAACTGGCTTTGGCCAGACTGTCTCATGGGAGATGGAAAGCCGCGGGGAAGTGACAGTGACCGGGGAGAATACAATGTAAGTCGGTGGCCAAGGGCAGAAGAGATGGAACGCATGAGTTGGTCTTTTGGGTCTCTCTTGTATGATCTATCATCGGCATGCCCAAAAACACCCGGTAGAGACCCAGGGCCAGGGCTAACTAACGATGTGCCAGATATCCATCCACCAAAACTTTCGGCTCAACAATCAGGATCACTACACGGTGTTTGACCTGCCGATATCAGTCACAAATAGCATCCCGGAGAACCCAATGCGGCCATTTTGCGACGCCATTAACAACGCATTACTGCCGGCCAGTAACACGTCCAGCGATGACGGTCTCGGAGTTCTGTTTGAGCCCGGAGATGCAACTGTGATCTCTACAAACAACGGCGGCAGTGAGAGCGATAACGGACTGGGAACGCCCAAGACAGAGGCTACTCCAGGAGACGGGCTGGGCTCAGAAGCAGCAATGATTGACTGGAAGGTTAGCGCAGTACTGGCATCAGGGCTGTGGATAGGGGCTCTTGGATTCTTGTAATCTGTTCTGTGCCCAGGAGCACTCGTGATCGTGATGTGAGTCTGGGTAGATGTTATGATGTGCGGTGAAGGTCAGCAAGGGGCCGGGATACACGAGATTTTGTAAGCAGTAGCCCGGCTTGGGAATGTCCGGCTTTTATGGTGCGATGTCAAGCGGGAGATGGTCTGATGTTTGTATGCGGTGTTTCAGGGAGGCCTAAACAGAAGACGGAGTTGAGTTGGAAGGTACAGCGTTGTAATGTAAGAATGAGCTTGGATGGTCGCATCGTTCTCTGCAAGTGACCGCCATGTTGGTTGTAGGCAGGACTGAGGATGGATGTGTGTTTGTGTAGACAAGTCATAATATCATGTTGAATAGTGGATGACGATGTCAGTATGTATAGATGTACATGCGAAGAGGTAGCCGGGGTAACTTTGGAACCGGCCGGGACCATGTAGTGCTTGCATTAGACACTCATAGGTTCACGGTTCACCTCTGTTATCTGAGAGCTTAGTGCCCAAGTCTGGCACAGCAGAGTGATGACGAGTCAAGTGCTCCCCCTTTTCCTCTTTTCCGCGCACCAGACCGACAAGCCAAGCATCTAAAAAGGAGAAAATCATCACCCACCACGACGAATGGCGAGCCTAGACACCCCAACCCTAATCCTGCCTGTAGGCCTGTCCGCAAACCAGGTCGTGCTTCTAGAAAAAGTAATCGTGTCAAACGTCTTCAACTCTAAAATCAGTCTAGACCATGCACCGGCCAATCACAGCCCACCAATGGCAGCGCACAAAACAGGGGTCGCCAGCTTCTGATCAGCAACAATCAGACCACACTGGTCCTTGATCATGTCATTTTAGATTCTGCTATAGCACAAAGCCGACCACGAGAACCCACCAGCCGGCGGTTGGAGGGGCGTAAGAGAAAAGAGGACGGGTTGAAGTGAGAGAGAGAGGGAGACTGGCAGCGAAGACGGAGACAGATCAGAAGCTGGCTCTGAGGCGAAGACACAGTACATATGTATGTATGTGTGTATAGATAGATGGGCGCATTGTGGGCTGGAGTAGAGACAAGTTACTACGCAAGTCAGTGGGAGCACAGCAGGAGTTGAGCTGGGTGGTATGATGGCTGGCGGTGTCTTGAGCTCTGAGCTATGAGCTAGCTCTGGGCTTGAGTGTGAGCTTGAGCTTGAGCTTGAGCTTGAGCTTGAGCTGAAGCTCTACAGCTTAACTGATCAACCGCTCACTATGAATGTATGTAGACACATAACTACAGAGTTGATGAAACACAACCACTTTGTACAACAACAGAAACGGCAGGCGGTAGAAGGTGTGGTTTCCCCTTCCTCTTCTGTTGTTCCGTTTGGTGGTCCGTTTTTGATCGGCAGCAGGAAGAGGCAGGCGCACAGCCCTGGAAGAGAGAAGGGTGCTCCGTGTTTTTTTTCTCTCTTTTTTTTTTTCGTGACTCCAGAAAGTCCGGTGACAAACAGTTTTGCTAAATAGATCGAGCAGTACTTTCTCTTTTATTTTTTTTACTTTTTTTTGCCAACTGTCTTTGTTCAGACATCCACTCCCATCTACATTCGCACATTTAGACACACACAAACCCGCCTTCTTGTGTCTGCAACTGCCACTGCTGTTCCTCCTGTCTCTTGCGCAGTTGCTTGTCTTGCTCCTCCTCTTTTTTTTCTCTGCTGTTGTCTTCTTTCCTCGCTCGACTGTTCCTCTTGTCCACTTCCTTGTCTAGGTACATCCATATTTGTATCTTTCTCGTCACTTTTCTTCTGTGTTGTAGCCCTTCGGAATCTTTTTTTTTTTCCCTTCCCCTCGGGTTCTTTTTTTTTTTGCTGCCTTTCAATCAGTACACATTGGCACATTTGCATTGGCAATTGCACACATTGACGCCTTTCTTTTTTTTTCGGCTCTGCGTGTGCCTGCTCAATCTGTCAGCCCAAAATTTGCCTCCTTCTGCGTGGTTGCCAGTTCGTGGCTGCCCTGCCAAAAATATAGAAGAGGGGTGACTACAACTGCCTTTTCCAGGGCTTCTCTGGGGTTTATTTCGTCTAGGCGGCTTTGATAGACATTTGTGCACATTTCTTCTGCAAACTCTCCAGGCATAAACCAAACTGCCGTCTTGCTCTTCTGTATTTCCACGGCCTTTGTTGATAATACCAGCCAGACATTGCATCTCGGCATTTGGATCCTGCCGCCTTGTCGCCCAGTTTTTTTTCTTTTTTGTTGCCTGTGAGATAACCTCTTTCTCTGCCTGCCGCCGCCGCCCTCAGATCTCAAAGGAGCCAGCCAGCCAGCCAGCCTTGCCCTGTCTGTCGCCTGTGTTGTGGCTATTCTCATTGTGATATCAGGTCTTCTACATCCCGAGTGCAGACTTTTTGCAGCCGCTGCGACGCTTCGCCTCGCCTCTGCAACCCGCGAGTCTACCGCATTTCCTTCCTTGAGTGCCCGTGTCTTGCTGAATAAGCCACTATCGCCATGGCTCCCGGAGTTGGCCACCCCGACACAGACATGGACGTGCAGTCGGGAACGCTGCCGTCGAATGCTCTAAGCATTGCCGGCGCGGCCGACACGCTCAGCCTTCTCCGCAGCATGCCACAGCCGCCTATTCTTTGCCAGGTATGTATCGTGGGTGCGGGCCCCGCTGGCCTGATGCTGGCGTCAAACCTGGTGCGTTTCGGAATCAAGATCGAGGTCATTGATGACCGCCACGATCAAACAACGGCTGGCCGGTAAGTTGTCGTTCCGGCTCAGGGCATCTGAGCTTCCCTGCCTGTCTCTGTGTGGCCTCGCTGACATGTGTGCACCGACAGCGCTGATGGCCTCCAGCCCAAGTCCATAGAGACCTTCAGACAAATGCGCCTGGCCGACCCTTTGCTACAGCGGGGAGTCAGAGTCTATGACATTTCCTTCTGGCGAAGTACGCCGGAAGAGCCGCTTCACCGCCTTGGGCGAGAAGTGCACTACCCGCCCATCATCGATGTGCTGGACGCCTACATCTTGTTGGTGCATCAGGGCGTGGTCGAGGGGCTGTTTATTGAAGACATGCGCAAGCGTGGCTGCGAAGTGCGGAGAAATACTGCCTTTGACTCGTACAGCGTGCCAGAAAACAAGAGCGGCCCGCTGCAAGTAAATTGCCGCGCAAATGTGAACCAGGAGCGGCGAACACTCCTCACGCAGTTTTTGGTTGGCTGTAAGTCACTACTGGATGGCCTTTGCTTCGCTCTAGTTTCAAGACTGTAATGCTAATTGAGTCCACAGGCGACGGTGCTCACTCCAAAGTCCGCAAAAGCATACCCGATGCCCGCGCCATAGGAATGTCACAAGATGCCATTTGGGGTGTGCTTGACGGTGAGCTCATCACGGACTTTCCTGATATCTGGTCCAAGACTGTGATCTTCTCACAGGAGCACGGCTCTATTCTAATTGTGCCGCGTGAGAGAAATATGACGCGACTATATATTGAGCTCAAGTCCAGTCCCAGGGCAGACCGCCGTGAATACGGTCAAGAGTTCATCATGAAGCGTGCCAAGCAAATCATGGCCCCATTCGAAATCAACTGGAAATATATCGAATGGTTCGGTCGCTATCAGATTGGTCAGCGTGTAGCAAGTCGCTTTGCCGACCAGCATCTGCGCGCCTTCTTGGCCGGTGACGCCAGCCATACACATTCCCCCAAGTCTGCTCAGGGTATGAACACATCGATGCACGACTCGTGGAATCTGGCGTGGAAGCTTAACCTGGCCGTCCGCGGGCTTGCCAAGCCCGAACTCCTTGAAAGCTACGAGGACGAACGCCGTAAAATTGCTCTGGATCTTGTCAACTTTGACTATGAGCATGCCAACCAGATTGCCGAGGGCGATGTGGCTGCTCTGGCCGACAACTTCAGAACCAACGTGCGCTTCATTTCTGGAATTGGCGCTGAATACGCCGAGAGTGCCATTAACAAGGTTGATAGCGACATGTTCAACTTTGGTGAGGCCAAACCGGGCTGCCTCCTCCCCCCCGGTAAGGTCACGCGCTACCTCGACTCAAACCCCGTCGATATCCAGCTTGACATCCCCATGATGGGCCAGTTCCGTATATACCTCCTCACCTGGGACGTACGCCAAGCAGCCATCTTCCTTGACGACTTCTGTCGCGCCGTTGCCTCCAACGACTCTCTGATGAGTCAACTGTCTGCAGCTGCCAGTCAGTCATATGCAGCCCAACCCCGTGTACCGGCACCCGATCTAGATGTGTACCAACGACCCGAGCGCTACACTGTTGTCAGTCATCTGTTCACCTTTGCCTTGATCAGTAAGAATAGCACCCACTCCCTTTCACTCCCTATGACATGTCTGTCACCCCTGCTAACTGTGCTTGTGCACCCAATCAGCCACCATGCCCAAGGCTGATATTGAAATCTCAGACCTTCCGGCTCTCTTGCAGGACAGCAAATGGTCCTTCTACATTGACAACGTGCCCGAGCTGGACACGCGGGGCATCCTATGCACCAACAAATGGCTTGGAAACCTCGGCCCCAGCGAAGTGGCCATTGTCAACGTCCGGCCCGACGGCTACGTCGGCTCCATCGGCCGGTGGGACTCGAGCATTGAAAACACGGGCCAGAAAGCCGCCAAGTGGTTGGACACCTACTACAGTGGGTTCTTGCAGGTGCCTTCTGTCAAGAGTTGTGGTACTGGCGGCACCCCCTAAGACGAACAAGGAGAAAAAAAGAACAAATCCAGCAAGCAAAGGGGAGCGAGGGAGAGAGGTTAGGTTAGGCTGGAAGAAGAGCAGAAGCGGGCGGTGGTGGTGGTAGGAGGTTTATGCCACGTGGTCTTTCTGTTGCTATTTTCTGCGTTTGTATGCCGCCCTTCTCTTTTTCTTTTTCGGTTCTTTGATATCAAGAGTCTTGTTCTGTTTCGACTCTTTTGTGCCTCCTGCTCCCGTACATCTCTGTTTTTCTTCCCATCTTTTTGTTTTTGCCCAGCCAACCCTAGTCGGCGCTAACTATCTGCGTCTCTTGTTTTTTTTTCGTCTTTATTGGTTTGGGATTATTTTCATTTACGTTCACGCAACAATTGGCCGTCATGTCAGCGTCTTGGAACCACAATATAACTATGATGTAACTAATGATTAAATGATGGGTGTCTTATCAGAATACACTATGCTTACTATGTACAGATGTTTGGGAGTGTGGTGCTGGGGATATGAAGTAAAAACAAAACAAAACATAAGAGTGTATGGGCATGCTCAAGAGTGAGTCGGCATGGCCACATCGGCCTTTTTGGACAAGGCATCGTCTGCCTTCCACAGGGCGGTGACAGTCTTTTGCTGCGTGTAGAAGCTGACGCCCGGTCTGCCGTAAAAGGTGTTGGCTCCGCCGCCAGCAACCGAGGCCTTGTTGCCCGTGAAGCTGAACATGGGAAGAGGCACAGGAATCGGCACGTTGATGCCAACCTGGCCGGCCTGGATACGGCGGCGGAAGGCCTCGGCCGTGGGGCCATTGTTGGTGAAGACGGCGACGCCGTTGCCGTACGGGTTGCGGTTGATCAGCTCGATGGCGTCATCGAGGCTGTCGACACTGACGCAGACGAGCACCGGCCCAAAGATCTCCTCCTTGTAGCAATCCATCTCAGGCGTCACGTCAGTGATGATGGTGGGCGCAACCCAGTTGCCGTGGGGGTACTTGCCGCTGGGAGGGGTGTAGCCGCGGCCGTCGAGCAGGATCTTGGCGCCCTGCTTCTCAGCACTGGCAATCAGGCTCTCAATGCGGGCCTTGCTGGCGGGCGTAGTCACGGGGCCCAGGTCGGCGCCGTCCTCGAAGCCGGCGTTAACGCTGAGTGCCTGCGCGCTCTTGACCAGGTCGGGGATCCAGGCCTTGGTCTCGCCGACGGTGACGAGCACAGACAGCGCCATGCAGCGCTGGCCGGCGGCGCCAAAGGCGGCGCCGATGACGCTGTTGATGAAGTGGTTCTTGTTGCAGTCGGGAAGCACGGCGGCGTGGTTCTTGGCGCCCAGGTTGGCCTGCACGCGTTTACCATTGGCCGAGCCGCGCGAGTAGATGTACTCGCCTGCCTTGTTGCCGCCGACAAACGAGATGGCCTTGATGGCGGGCTCGTCGAGGAGGAAGTTGACGGCGTCGTGGGCGCCATGGATGACGTTCACGACGCCGGGAGGGAAGCCGGCGGCCTCGACCAGCTCGGCAATGATCATGGCGGCGCCGGGGTCACGCTCCGACGGCTTGAGAACAAGGGTGTTGCCGCAGACGGTGGCAATGGGAATGCACCATAGAGGAATCATGGCGGGGAAGTCTGGCAAGAGATGTAATGTTAACAGAGAAGCTCGCGCTGGGGTGTAGCGGGGGAAGAAAGAGTGAGAGGGAGAGAGACTTACTAAAGGGGCAGATGGCGGCAACCACGCCGAGAGGCTCACGGTATGACCGTGTCTCCATGTCCTTGGCAACCTCGAGCAGCTCGCCCTTGAGGAACTCGGGAGCACCGCAGGCGGCCTCGGCAACCTGCAGACCTCTGAGGACATCGCCGTGAGCATCGGCGTACGTCTTGCCCTGCTCGAGGGTGATGCTGGCAGCCAGACGGTCCCAGTTCTCGCGGATCAGGGCGACGAAGCGGAACATGATTTGCTGGCGGGCAATGACGCTCTTGTCGCGCCACTCGGGGAAGGCGGCCGAGGCCGAGGCAACGGCGGCATCCATCTCAACCTTTGTGTTCTGCGGCACGCGCGTGACCAGGTTGTTGGTGGCGGGGTCGTGTAGGTCAATGAACGAGTCGGTCTGCGACTCAAGGAAGTGGTTGTCGATGAAGAAGGGCGTCACGCCCGGCGCGGCAATTTTGTCGTGCGTCTTGGGGAACGAGGTGGCACTGTCGCTCAGAGACACCTGCTTGTAGCCTTGCACGGCCTGGTGTAGGCGGCGGGCTGGTCTGGCCGGGTTGGCGGACGACATGGCGGGCAGAAGGGAGGCGGATAGAGGGCGGGAAACGCGGGGGATCAGAGAATGTCTTCCGACAGCAAAGGACAGCGGCCGGGTGAGCAGACGGTTCATGGTGGGAAGAAGAGGAGGAGAGAGGGGAGGTGTAGGGAGAGCAGCAGCTTTATATGTTGGCAGTGAAGCTCCGGAGCCAGATCCTGTGGAAGGCCGGCAGGAAGGAAGTGCAGCAATAAATTGGGTAAAATACGCAGGATGGCGGGTGCAGCTGGTGGACTATGTTGGGTCCAGGTATATGTGTGTGTATATGGGATCGTATGTCGTGATATCGTGACTTAGATATCTCGTGTGTACATTCATATACTGTCGACTGTGTGAGCTCTGCTCCGCTGGCCGGCCCGTCTCTTCTCCCCTCCCCCGCGCAGCCTTTATACGGCTGCTACCCCCATCTCAACCGCCTCTAAGCCAACACAGGCCTTCCAAGCACAGCTACAGCCACAGGTATGTACTTGTACAAGTCTCCAAATCCCGGCCTCCCCCATCGTCGCCTGACCTCACTGTGTATCCGTCTCCAACACTCCCCAGCCAAGGACAAGGGAATGCAAGGGGGCTCCAGGAGCAGACCGCTGGCCCTTGGGCACTTTGCTTTGCTTTCCGGGTTCACTGCTGCATGTGTTGTGAGACAAGCCAACAAGAGAATCTTCCTCCATCCAGGCCAGTATGCAAGTAACCGTAGCTATCTAATCGTCTCCAGCTTAGCTTTATCGCCCTGCTATCAGCTGGGTATCTGCCCCAGCTCCAGCTATCTCTCCCTTATCAGTCTCCGTATCAGGACCCGCCATCCTACAGCTGTGCCACTCTATAAAATCCTGCTGCATTTATCGACCGCCAGACATTCTCCATTCTCCAAGGCCTCACACATTGGAGTTGCGGCTTCTCAGGGGCCAGGGGCCAATGGAAAAAAGAAACACAAGCCATAAGGGCCTCCGTCTCCCCCTCTGCCTCCGCTTCTCTCGGCCCTCTGCCCTGCCCTTGTGAGCTGCGACCCTAGGCCCGCCCGGCTTTCATCCCCCTTCCCATCCCCGCAATGCCCTAATTGCTAGAGGCCAACGCAAAGATGGAGCAACCTCTTGACAGTTACACAAGGCTGGCATCTGCTCCCCACTTAAACTTTGCAGCTTGCAGAAAACCCGGGCGCACATCACAGCCTTGCGCTTGAGGCGTTGTTGAGTCAAGCTGGGCCACAGCAGTCCAAGCCGCGAATCACCCAAGTATTGTCGTTCTACTGCCAAGCGGTCTTTTTGACCTTTGTTTGTTTTTCATCTCATAATTCAGTTACCGCCTTGGGCGTCATGCTTCACACAGCCAGATTTGGTTTTCGAGATTCCATTGCCCTGCCCTGGTGATACGCCAATTCCAGTAAAGCTTCACCAGACCAGACCTCAGATCATTCAACTTCTCGACCGCCATCTCCACAAACTCTGCTCCCACCTCTCTGCCACAGTCTCCGCCTGCCTCGTTCTACAGCCACCGAGCCCGCGAATCTCTCCGAACCCGCCATGTCCACCACGCCGCCAATATTTTTCCATGCGCTGCTCCGCCCATGTGTGCTCCAGATCCTGCGCGCAACAGGCTACTACGGGTCACGGCCTTCGGTTGTCGATACCCTGACCGATCTTGCCGTGCGCTATATGCTTCTGCTGTGCCAGAAGACAGCCTTCCACTCTGTCGACAACGGGAACGACCTGGCGCCCACCATCGTCGATGTGCGCATGGCTATGCAAGATATGGGAATGTTGTTGCCCGAGCGACCGCTGTTTGAGCAGGACTTTTTGGGCGAGGAGGATACCCGTGGCGTTGATGAGTTTGTTGCCTGGTTCGACAGTCTCGGCGCCAAGGCCATTGATGCTCTGCCATTGTACGACGGCGAGAGCGAAGCCCCAGACTACCTCACGGGTAAGCAAATCACACGAGAACCGCGTTTCCCCAGAGATCATGCTAACACCAGCCTCTCCACCCACAGCCCTAAAAACAAAGCACAGCAAAACCGGCGAAGACTCAAAGTACACCGCCACAGCCCTCGGCCGCCCCGTCGACCACGGCGAGATCCTGGCCGAGGGTGGCGGCGAGGAACTGTCCACCATCCAGCGCTGGGAGGAAAAGACCCGCGGCCCCGGCCCTGCTCCGCGCGAAAGTCGCCTCGTATCTTCGCTCTCGCCACGCTCATCAGACTCGCGCCCGCCTAGCTCGCAGCTGAGCTCGGTCGGGGACCAGCTGGAGCCTGCCGTGGCCATGGACGTGGATATGGATGCCGATATTGCGTAACGCGGCGGACCAGGAATTGTGGCCTCGTGCTCTGCCGTGTCGTCGCTTCTTTGTCCTTCTCCTCCTTTTCTTTCCTGCTTTCTTTCCTCTCATATCTGTTACTTGGTCTTCTGCACAGCGTTGGCGTTTGTGGAATTTCGGCTTCTTCTTTCTGGTTCTTATACACCCTCTTTTGCTTCATAGGCTGGCTTGTCTGGCCCTTGTGGCCATCTCAATATAACTAAAACTCTAGTGATTTATTTTCTTTTCAATGTCTATATATGATACAATAACTAAAAAAAAACGCACATCTTACACTCGGCCTCATGCCTAGCGTCTCAACTTTGCTCCGCTTCACCACCAATATCGTACAATCCCATATCCTTTGCTGCGCCATTCAACAAATCCTCTGTAACCAGCTCCATCTTCTGCGCGTGGTCTCCATGCAAGAACTGGTCTCTCAAATATGAAAAAAGCAGCTCCTTGCGCTCCTCTTCGGGTATATCCTCCGACAACCTGTCCGTGTCGCCACCAGCATTGGCTCGACGAATCTCAAACAGCGCTGCCTCCATCTTGGTCTTTGCGATGCGCACCTTGTGACGCGCATGCGGCGAGTCGAACAACAGATTCGTGCTGCCGACAACCAGCTCGAGAACAAATGTCTCCGAAGGCAAAAACCCAAAGAAGCGGCGCATCATGGACAGCGCAATCACAAAACCCGGCCGGTCGCCCAGGCGTCGGAACGTGTGCAGCACCTTGCGCGCTAGCTGTGCGTTCATTTCGCCTTTGAACACGCCCGCGTGCCGCATCATCTCGCCAAACGTCTTGCGCGCTGCTGTCGTTTGTGCTGCGCCCTCGGTTTCAGCAAGAACTATGACGCGGTTGACTTCGAGGGCTTTCCAGAGCTCCATGAAGGTGTGCGGGTTGGGGGCCATCTTGTTGTGTCTGACGAGGCTGTCGTAGAGTGAGAGCGCTTCGTCGACCCGGCCAAAGTCCAGCGCGTTAGCCATTAGCTGGTTCATCATAAAGGCGTTAAAAGGGATCTCTGCCTTGTCGAATGCATCCCAAAGTGTCTGGAGCTTCCGGTCAAGGCGGCGGAGGTGGTAGTCTTCGGCCAGCAGGGAAAAGGTCTCCAGCGTGGCCTGCGGAAGCACGGCGCCGTGAACCCTGTCCTCGTCACGAATGAACGTTTCAGACGAGCCGGAGCGGGCGCTGACAAACTCTAGTCTGGCACGAATCATTTCCCAGCCCAGAGCATCGGCATTTGCCAGGTCCCTTGCACTGCCGGATCGCTGCCACGCGCCTATGAGACCATTCAGTTGAATAGCTGAGCCTGGTACTCGGTGTTCCTGCATAAACCGCACAACTTTCATAGCCCCCTCTAGCTCTCCGTTACCAATCAGGCGCTTCAACCATTTTCCAAAGAAGAATTTGTTGGCAATAATCATGGGTATCTTGCCGCCCTTATTAATGCTGATTGAGCCCTTGGTCATCATATCGACAAAAACATTGAGTGCGGAGAATGGCTTGTTAATGGACAGGAACGTCGAGATAACGCGATCAAAGTCAATGAGCGTCATCTCCTCCCCAAGCATACCTCGCAAGTTCTGGTATGCGTCCGCTGCGAGGTCAAGCCCCTTTGCTGTTTCTTGGGTGGCGCAGGCATGGATAAAGTCAATAAGAATACGGGGATCAGACTGCTTCTTTAGCAGCTTGTCAATAATCTCGCCAGCCCGGTCCAGGTCGCCGAGAATGCAGTACATGCGCGCACCAAGCTCCCAGAATTGGGCGAAAGTCGGTGCATCTTCTGCGCCGAGAGAAACAATGCATCTCTTCCAATTTTCCAATGCCTGATCGTGGTATGACCCAGCAAACATGGCCTCAATGGCTGTAACTTGCTGCTCGGGTCGGAGCTGAATCTTGGCTACACTCATGTCTTTGGCAAGCTTGGATATTTGCGTGAGTCGGAGAGGGTTGTTTTCGTGTTCAATGTCGAACATTTTCCATAATAGGTCCCATACATCAATGTGGATTTTATCGTAATGTAGAGCCATAGCGACCCGAGCCGCGAGATAGCGCTTCCATGCTGTCCGGAAGGTGTCCTCGGATGGTACCGTGTTCCTGCGCACTGGTTTGTTGAAGCGCCGGAGGGATACGTTCAAGTTCTGGATGGCCTTCCTAGTGTTCCCCGTCCAGAATTCCGGCGGGATCTGCGTGACAGTCTCGTTCTCTGCAGCCTGGAGAATATCGCGTATGCCGCTTTCGGCAGATGTTTGTGCTACGCGAGGTGACGATAGACCTCTGACAAACTGACCCAGTCTCTGGATAATGGACTCTGGCGGTGCTCCAGAGTTTGAGATGCCTGTAATTTCATCAGCCAAAGTATTGACTTCGCCCTTGGTCGGCATGCGGACGTCACTATCCGAAAAGTTCTTTATAATGTCCTTTGCGCGCTGAGCCAGCGGATCATGGTGGCCGGCCCATGACCGGGAGAACTCGTCTTGGTTGCGCAGCTGCCTCACCATGCCGCTCTCGTCCTGCTCAAAGTAGCGCACGGTGTACCCCTTGTCGTTGTCGCCGTCATAGTCATGGATGACGGCCGGCAGCGGAGACTTGGTGTAGCTGACTGCGGAATCTGGGTGGGTGATGTTTCGCCCTTGCGGGGGCACTGCTGGCTGGCTGCGAGCGGCTGAGCGTTGTTGGGTTGCCGTGCCGGGCCGGGCGCGTTTCCGCAGAGCAGCGCCGTGGTGGAACCAAACACGCGGATGTGCTAAGTGGGTGGGATGGTACTGCAGGCCTGTTCTGCAGGCCGCGCAGACAAGAGCATTGGTCTGTGCTAGTGTCGGTGCCGCCAGCTGAGATGCCATGGCAGCGCTGGTCGATGGGTTTACATGAAACGCTAGAGCGGTAAGAAGAGGCTGCGGCTACGGCTTCATTTGAGCTTCTTGCATTGAACGAAGAAGGAAAAAGCGAGGCGTAAGACAATGGCATCAGTGAAGCTATCATCGATGCCAAGTGGGCCAATCACAGGCCCAGATGGAAAATTCCAGCAATAGTCGTCACAGCCAAGGCCAAGCAGGCCAGCCGATAAGATAATAAACTTTCTTCACCGCCTACCACTTTGGGCACCCCACATGCAAGATGAGTCGGCAGAAAATGTAATTTTTCTTCTTCACCAACATTGGTGCTGCGAGAAATCGTGGCCAGCAAAAGCAGACATTGCCATCAGGGAGTTGGAGAAGCTTCTAGTCTCCGTTGCCGAGAGCTTAATTTTGTTTCTACATTTTCTTCTGCTCTATAGCTTGCACTGCATACATCCCGCGGAATCCAGCCTATGCACTCTGGCCTCCCTGTCCTGCAAACCATGGCGTCCCTCGAACCCGTCCACTTCACCGGGCATATCGCCTTTGCCCAGCGTCTTGCCCTCTCTACCCTCACGGGCCGACCCATCGTCATCTCGCAGATCCGCAACTCGTCGCCCACGCATCCTGGTCTCGCGCCGCATGAAGTTTCGTTCCTGCGCCTGCTGGACACCGTCACCAACGGCAGCTCCATGCAAATCTCCCTGACCGGTACCCGCATAACATACCACCCCGGCCTAATCACGGGCGCCATCGACGGCGTGGGCGCCATTGACGGCGACCTGGTCGAGCACCGCATCGAAGCCAACAACAACCGCGGCATCAGCTACTTCCTCCTGCCCATCTGCCTGCTCGCGCCCTTTTCCAAGGGCCACATGAACATCCGCTTCACCGGTCCTGGCGTCATCACCTCCGCGACCGAGACAGGCGACATCTCCGTCGACACCTTCCGCACGTCCATCCTCCCGCTCTTTGGCCTCTTTGGCATTCCGCCCGCCCGCATCGAGGTGCGCATCATCACGCGCTCGTGTGCCGGCAAGAACGGCCGTGGCGGTGGCGGCGTCGTCGAGCTGCGCTTCGCGTCGCAGGTGCGCCTACCCAAGACGCTGCACCTGAACCGCAGCGAGGGCCGCATCCGCCGCATCCGTGGCGTTGCCTACTGCACCGGCGTCTCGGCCTCCAGCAACAACCGCATGATTCAGGCCGCTCGCGAGATCCTCAACCCGCTCGTCCCCGACATCAACATCGCAGCGCAGTACGACACGGCGCCGCTGGTGTCCGACAAAAACGGCGACAAGCGGCGCACCGGTATCGGGTTTGGCCTTAGCTTGGTCGCCGAGAGCAGCTCGATGGGCGTGATATATTCGGCCGATGTGCCGGCGCCGCCCCACGGTGGTGTCATTCCCGAGGATATTGGCAAGCAGTGTGCGTACCAACTACTCGAGGCCATTTCCACCGGCGGCTGTGTCAGCAAGGAGGCCGTTCCGACAGTGTTGGCGCTGATGGCCATGGGCAGCGAAGACGTCGGCCGGGTGCGGCTGAGCGCCGGCGCCATCACGCCCGAGTTTATCCTGCTAGCTCGGGATCTGAAGCAGATGGGTGGTAGCGCATGGGGTATGCGGCCGGTGGACGAGGATGACAGCACCGATCTGATTGTCTCAGTCAAAGGCTTTGGTGTGGGCAACGTGGCGAGAAAGGTTGCATGAACGAAGCGCTGCTGTGTTGTCTCTTGTTCCTGGCTTTCGCTTTCGCTTTCGCTCACGCTCTTGCTCTTCTGTCGCTGAGATCAATCACATAGTTAGTCACTCACGTTGCATTTACGGGATACCATTGGTTTGGGTAAAAAAAAGCAAATCTACCGGAGTTGTTGGGAAGTTCTTGGGTTTGTTTTGTCGTTTCATGCTTTTGTTTCTGTTGCTTTTTCAATCACTGCGTGCTGTCTTGGCTGTATATTCATCTCTGTCCTCTGTTTTCTAATCCCAAAGTACACAGCTCCCTGGCACGATGACCATGCGGGGTCTTTTTTATACTACAACTATCTACCGAAAATCTTACAAGTGATGAGAACAGAAAAGAAAGAGAATCAAACATTTGGATTCATGGGCTTCTATCAGCGGGGGAAACAATAATAGGGGGTATCAATCAATCTATGGCGTGTCTTGCGCGCGGGCCTCTGTCTGCTGAACAGTCCGTCTTGCTCTCAAAAGTCGAGCGAAGCCATTGAGTCCTAGCTCTCGCAGAGTCGCCGCATAGTTTCCAGGCGCAAGACTCTGCTGGTCTGGGGCACCTGGCGACGAATATGAACTCGGCAGAAAGATCTTTGGTATCTTGACCGCCGCAGCGTACTTTTTAAACGTGCTCACGAGATTATACTCGCCTACAACCGCTGTGCCAGAAAACAGCTCGTCCAGTTGATCCGGCTGCATGGTGGTTTCGGATGTAGTCCGCGATAGCAAGTCAGAGCCGTCTTCCGAGACCAAGTCGCCTGGTGAGGAGGGTGCGCTTGCGGTCTGTGGGCGTTCTTCGACGCTCGAGCCAGCCACCAACGAGTCAGTAGGAAGAACACCACGCTCGGCCTGGTCTAGAGCGCGCGCCACGGTGATGAGATTCAGTAGCATCAGAGGACTTATGCGCTTTGGGTCTATTTGTGTGCGCAGATTGTCTCGATCTAGATGCACTGCCAGCATGATGAGCTGGAGAATCAAGATGAAGAGGTCCAATGCCAACAGCACCAGACGGGTTGCAGGGGGTTTTTGGCCTATAAAATCGATTATAATGCCCCCGTGAAAGTAACCGCGGGTTGTTTCGGGGGCCGCTGGCAAGGCAACAAGAAGATGCCAGATCATGGCGAGGGTGTTTGGTATTATGATGCCGAGGAGGTTGGCGGGGGCTGCCGTGGAAATGTTGAGATTGTCGGGCTGTGGTGTGAGATATGTGTAATGTGCGGCCATGCGAGGAAGAAGAAGAAACAACGAGCATCTATCACCAGGGTTAGTACAATGGCTGCATGCAGAGGAAGCAAAGAAAACAGAAAGAGACGCACTCCATGTAGTAGAGTGTGGCCAGTTGCACATAGACCAGGGAATCGAGATTGGCCAGGATATTTGTAATGAACTGTAGCTTTTTCACCAAGGCCGGCGATGGCTTTTTGGTTGACTTCTTGCGCCCCTGGCCGCGGAACGACCTGGAGCGTGAGCCGGTGCCAGGCTCATCGGCGCGCAGCGATCTTGAAGATCTGCCATCGACAGAAAAGCTTCGCGTCCGGCGGTTCAGGATCCGGGGTCGACGTAGGGGTATCTGGGTGTTGGAATTGGAGGATGGGATGCGCGCGGACGCGGACGCGGCTGGCTCGGGACTTTCGGGAGGATGGGTCGGGCCCAAGGCCGGGGAAGTGTATTCGTCATTGTTCATTGCTTGAGAAGTAGCGGCAAAACATTTGCAAGTCGCGAATAGAAAAACAAAGAGTGAAAGAGCGGGAGTGATGTGTCGCTCGGTAGAAGCAAGGCTCGCTTGAGGATTACATGATATAAAAGTAGAGACTAAGCAGTAAGAGACAGGCGACAGCGTCAACGCGCTGCACCCAGAATGTGGACTGAGGATTACAGGGCAGTCAACGGGGGGCAGAAACAGTCGCCAAAGGGAGCCAATAAAGTAGAAGAAGACGGTGATGTATAGTGTGAGGTGGAAGAGCCAATCAGCCTGGTCGAGTCGTGTAGTGTAGCGTCGTGTAGTATGAGATATGAGCCTCGCCTCCAATGTTTAGTGATGTGGTATGTTAAGTTCGAATGCGAATGACTGCTAGCCCTGGTCGATGCAGGTTGCCGCTGCCTTGTTTTGATGGTGTCACTGCTGTGAAAGAACAGGCCCAACCTGAGCTTCACAGGCAAGTTAACTATCATCTTCAGTGCGTCTCAGCGTCCAGGTAGACCTCGTTTTGTCAGACAGCCAAAATCTGCCACGTGATCTCATGTTTGGTCCATTTTTAGTCTCTTAGTCCCATCCTGGAAGGGGAGCTGCAAAATTGCTGCCCCACCTCTTCCTGCTTCTGTACCTCTTAAGGGTTTAGGGTTCCGGGGTTTGAGTGAGTGACTCAAAGCCGAATGCAAGTGCAGCCCACGTCTACCAACCACAACCACCCCTCCATCATCACCAAACAACCGCCCAAATTCCACATTTCAGCGGCCTGCAGCAGTCCAATCACCCGCCCGCCCGTGCCTGCTTCAACTTCGAACCCGACGACGAATACGCGGCCGCCAATTGCCAAGTTTACCCCCGCTTCCGATTCTTGGTCTCGGTTGAGCCCCGCAGTCTCCGTCCCGTACATATATCTACGCACACTCATTCACAATGGCCGACTCTTCCAACGCCGATCTGGCGTCCATCGTCCTCCAGAAGTTGGACAAGGCCTCGCCTCTTCTTTCGACCGAGGCTTTCCCTACCGTGCCCTTTACCGAGGTCAAATCGGCTCTGGACCGCCTGGGAAGCCGTGAAATGGTGACCTACAAAACCCTGGAGCGCGAAGAGGCTATTCTTGAGGCAGAGGGTGAGCAGATTGCCGCCCATGGCTCCCACGAGGCTCGTGTCTTTAGTGCTCTGCGCCAGGCCATGGAGGGCCTGACTGTGCAGGAGCTGGAAAAGGCCATTGGCGACAAGACCGTCACCAAGGTTGGCCAGGGCAAGGCCTTCAAGGAGAAGTGGATTACCAAGGCCAAGGACGGGAAGCTTGTTGCTACTGTGAGTCTACCATTGCATTTTGTAGCCAGACTCGCCACGTAGTCAAGGCCACTGGAAAGAAAGACAAAAAGAAACCCACCGAGGTCCTCCCAATGCCAGGCCGACTGTTGCTGACTGCAAACCTGAACCCCCCATAGGCCGAAACTATTACCGACGTCACCCAACAGCAGCTCAAGACCATCCAGGAGACCCGGACACACGAGCCCAAGATCATTGCTGAGCTGCGCAAGCGCAAGCTCGTGCGCCTGCAAAAGGTTGTCAGCTTCGAAATTAGCAAGGGCCCCAAGTTTGCTCTGGAGATGGTCAAGGAGGATACCGATTTGACCTCGGACATGCTGGCTGCCAACTCTTGGGATAAGGCTACCTTCAAGGCCTACAACTTCAACGCCCTTGGTGCCGATCAGGGTGCTGGTGCTCTGCATCCTCTGAACAAGGTGCGCCAGGAGTTTCGCCAGATCTTCTTTGAAATGGGTTTCCAGGAGATGCCTACCAACCGCTACGTTGAGTCTGGTTTCTGGAACTTTGACGCTCTCTTCGTGCCCCAGCAGCACCCTGCCCGTGATCTGCAGGACACCTTCTACATTTCCGATCCTCTGGTCGCCGACCCCCCGCGCGCTGAGCCCGGTGTGGATCAAGACCAGACCGAATACTGGGACAACGTCAAGGCTGTGCACCAAGATGGCAAGTTTGGCTCGGTCGGCTACCAATACCCGTGGGCCGCAGACGAGGCGATGCGCCTGGTTCTTCGCACACACACCACTGCCATTTCGACGGCAGTTCTTCGCAAGCTTGCTGCGCAAAAGGGTCCTGATGGCCGCCCTCCCGCCGCCCGCTACTTCTCAATTGATCGCGTGTTCAGAAACGAGGCGGTTGACGCGACACATCTGGCCGAGTTCCACCAGGTTGAGGGTGTCATTGCTGACTACGACCTGAGCCTGGGTGGTCTAATGGAGTTCATGGAGATCTTCTTCAACAAGATGGGCCTCAAGGACCTCAAGTTCAAGGCTGCTTACAATCCGTACACCGAGCCGTCAATGGAGATCTTTGCGTACCACGAGGGTCTGGGCAAGTTGGTCGAGATTGGCAACAGTGGCATGTTCCGGCCAGAGATGCTGGAGTCGATGGGCCTGCCCAAGGACCTGAGAGTTTATGGTTGGGGTCTGAGTCTGGAGCGACCGACCATGATCAAGTACGGCATCTCCAACATTAGAGAGCTTTTAGGACACAAGGTGGACCTCAACTTCATTGAGAAAAATCCTGAAGTCCGGCTAGACAAGAATTAAGGCGGATTTACAGCACAAAGAAAAAAAAGGATCTAAAGAGCAAAAAAAAGAATGATGCCGAACAGGGTAGAATATGGTAGTAACGATAAAGAGTATTGAGTCTACTTGAATGTGCAACGTACAGAGAATACAAGCGGTCGATTCAGGCCAGTGACGATGAACCAAATGCAGCAGTGCAGCTATGACGTCGGGTCTGTGTAAGAATAAAGTTACAGCACCAACTGTTCTGTTCTACAGTAGACTCAACAAGCACTGCAGCAAAGGCCATGACGCCAACGCGTGAAAACTACAAGGCAATGAATAAAACGCACAGTTTCCCATGTGGCCCACATCACAGCATCTCCCATGTTCTGGAGTCTTGAGCCGGAAGATTCTGCCGTGGTTTCGTGGTTTCGTCATGAGGCGGTTGACTAAGCAGGATCCAAAAAGCAGGCACCGCCTGGCCGCCGTCATCAATCAGCGCCTGGTGCAGTAAGTAAAGCAAGCTTAAACCTGGAGCTCGAGATCAGCTCAACCCCTCCATCTGCCTTTTTTTTTTCTTTCTGTCTGTGGTCCCAGCAACCGCTCTCCTGAGTTCGCTTCCCTTTCGACCTCTTCACATCTGCGAAATTCCACCGCCGTTCGTGCTGCCGACTGCTCGCTGTTAAACCATCTCCCCTACTCGATTCTCTCGACCTTTGCCTCAGTCCCCATCCCGGCCTCCGGTCTCACGCTCCCCGCAATGCTTCTCCGAGTCCGCGGCCCCGATGGCATGCTCCGCATCACTGTCGAGCATGAATCGACTTTTGGCGCCTTTGGAAAGCAGCTCATCGCCCAGCTTCCCGACACAGTCGATCCCGCCACCATTGCCCTGTCCAACAACCCAACGGGCGCTGATTCTAAGCTGCTAGAGCAGCTCAACAACATCGCCATCAGCCGCGTGGGCATGAAGCATGGCGACCTCATCTTCATCTTCTACAAGAACACCGACTCGGCGCCCTCGGAGCCGCAGGCTGCCCCGACCGTCTCAGGGAGCGTCACGGCTAGACTCAACGGCAAGGCCATCGAACACCAAATACCCTCTGCGCAAGAGACCATTGCCCTCGTCGAGGGGGCCGCTCGGCCGTGGGAGCTGATCAAGCAGTCTCCCCTTGACGACAAGCTGGACAAGCTGCCCGGCACCATCTCTCGCTCGCGCAATTCCATGTGCAAGCACGGCCCCAAGGGCATGTGTGATTACTGCACGCCTCTGGAGCCATTCAACCCAACCTATCTCTCGGAGAACGGGATCAAGTACCCGTCGTTCCACGCCCATCTGCGTAAAATCAACGCCGCTACGAATAAGCCCGAGTCCGGCACGTCATTTATCCCGCCGCTCAGCGAGCCCTTCTATAGAGTCGTGTCCAACTGCTCCGGCGGCCACCCGAAATGGCCCGTCGGCATCTGCAGCAAGTGCCAACCGAGCGCAATTATCCTCCAGCCCCAGAACTTCCGTATGGTTGACCATGTCGAGTTCGCGACACCCTCTATCATCAACACATTCATCGACGCCTGGCGACGAACCGGAACACAACGGATGGGTATTCTATATGGTCGCTATGCCGAGTACACCAAGGTCCCACTAGGTATCAAGGCCGTGGTTGAAGCTGTTTACGAGGTTCCTCAGGTTGACGAAGTTGACGGACTCACAACAAATGACTGGGGCAATGAAGCCAATGTCGATAATGTTGCCAAACTCTGCGGTCTGGAAAAGGTGGGCGTTATCTGGACGGACCTGCTCGATGCTGGAAAGGGCGATGGCAGTGTAGTTTGTAAGCGCCACGCCGACTCGTATTTCCTGTCGTCTCAGGAAATCTGCTTTGCCTCCCGTCTACAGGCCAAGCATCCCCGCGTGACGAAGTGGAGCCGCGAGGGCATCTTTGGCTCAAACTTTGTCACCTGTGTCATCTCGGGCAACGAGAACGGCGAGATTGAAATTGCCTCATACCAAATGTCCAATTCGGCCGTCGAGATGGTGCGTGCCAACATCATTGAACCATCCACCGAGCCTGCCGTTATGTTTGTCCAGGAAGAAGAAGACGAAGACACGGCTGTTCGCAGTCGCTACATCCCCGAAGTCTTCTACCGCCGCATCAACGAATACGGCGCAAACGTTCAGGAAAACGCAAAGCCATCGTTCCCTGTCGAATACTTATTCGTCACCCTGACCCATGGTTTCCCCGACGCTCCGAAGCCCGTCTTCTTGAGCTCAGCTTTCCCGATCGAGAACCGTTCCCACGTCGGCATCGGCCAGGACCACAGCGACCTCGCCAAAGCCCTCAAAATCTCCGCTACCTCAGCGAGGCCCACCGACGTCCACGATGTTTCCGATTTCCATCTGCTCTGCTTTATCAAAGACCTTGATCTTCTCTCAGAAGTAAGAGCATTACGCCTCCCACAAACCCTCTATTATTTCTACATTCTTCTCACTAACCTGGCCATTTCTTCTCCTTTCTCTCCCTCTTTAGCACGAGTTCTCTGCTATCTGCAAGGCAGCCGTTAGCCACAACCAAGACGATATGCACAGCGCATCGACCTCCGGCGGCTGGCGCACCCTACAAGCTATCCTGCAATCCACCGGTGAGCGAATCCCCAAGCGACAGCGCGCCGTGTCTGGGCGCCAGCACGACAGAGCCTCGCATCTGTCTGTGCCTGGCCCCGCTGGCGACGTATCGTCTGCCAGCTCTCCCGGCGCTCCCACTCCCCTTTCTTCTGCTTCATCTTCTTCCTCCTCGTCGCAACATCCCCATCACAGCAGCAACAGCCATTCACGCCAACAAAACCAACAACAACAACAACATTCCCAAGAAGACCAACCCCTTGCTAAGAGATTTGCTGCCGTTAGGCTGAACAATGAGAACCGTCCGCGCCGTTCGAATCCGCCTCGCCCTGAATGAAGGCACAAGAGAGAGAGAAAGAGAAGGGAAGATGATTCAAGTAATTCCACGAATGTTTTGGTGCTTTTTCTTAGTATTGCATCGCTGGCGAAGACTTTCTTTTTCTTGGCTTCTACCACTTTTGCATGATGCTTTTACTTTCTTCGTTATGTTATGAATGATGTTCTGCCCTCCCAAAATAAAACTTGGTCGTTCACTCAAGAAAGATATCTATGTCTATGTTAACCCTAGTCAAATGACAATCCTACTATGTAGCCTCCATTTTACATCACAATGACGTAACTATCCCTGTCCTACTTAAGACGCCACCGGAACAGTTATATTTCGTGTGTGGCGCAGGCGCCACATGTACATACATAGGTAAGCCAGAGAAACGGAACATCGCCATGTAAAAATTGAACCCTTGAAGCATATCACGCGATAATCACCAAATGATAACCCTTTGCTATTGATTACCCCCTGTTAGAACACTGGAACACAAAGAGTACTACTCTCAAGCAGCTTCGATAATACTAGAAAAGTCTGATAGCAGCTCACTCAAACGAGTCCAAATCTTGACGCGACAGGGCTCACCCCCCTCAACCTTGAACGACAACAACCGTTCATCACAATGAGTTCAGAACGCCTTCTTGGTGACATTCTCTGTCCCAATCGCAAAAAGGGCCAGGAGTTTCCGGTGGAAGCGAGGGTGGCCATGCTTGCGCTGTCACAGGAAGGCGTATCGGCCAGGGCCATTGCAAAGAAGTTTCGGACGGACCACAAAACCGTCACCCGGATACTCCTAAACGCCAAAGAAAATTCCACGTTGAAGCCCAAGCCGAGGTCTGGCCGTCCGCAGAAGCTTAGTCCGGCCCAGAAGCGGTATATCATGCGGCTGATGAAGAAGGACCCCGCCATCACATTGGCGAGCCTTGTCAAGTGCCTGGACGGCACGGTCTGCTTAAGGACTATACAGCGGTTTCTTGCTTCCAATGCCAAGCAGACATAAACCGTTCTTTTACGGCGATTGAGAATTGGATCGAGGATGTCAAACTAGTACATGAAAGTATGGCGTCCTAGAGTCCATGCAATATGTTGTGGTGCTGGCTGATCTAGATGATTATCTCAATGGCGCGAGATCCGGGCGCCACTGGAACAGGATATTCACCGCGGGTGTGCCAAAAAGCTCTTCGGGAAAAGCTTTTGCCGATTCGATATGCCACGCGTCGTTCCCAACAAGATACTGCATCAATCCATTTGTCAAACTGGACAATGAGTTTGGTTGATGGAGGACGGAGTCGGGCCGCTGGACTAACGGCCGAAGTCGTCAGTTCCCAGTCCCATTAAAAACATTTGGAGCATTCTGAAGAGAAAGGGTGTATGCAGAAACCCCCGGCCCCCCATCTTCAGGATATCAAGGACAAATGTAAAAGGCAGAGCCGAGCTTTGTCGATGCGTCAAGGCGACATGGGAAGATATCCCACAGAGTGTCGTTTGCAACTCCATGACGCCATTGGAGAAAGGGTTGACCGAGCCTGAATTCGGGCTTGGGAATGGTCTACCTAGTTTTGAAGAATAGAAACAGAGCTTGCATTTCATAGTCGCAGAAATGATAATAATTGGATCTTTACATGATGTAGATAGTTCCAAACAAACATGCGTGATCGATCATCCAACCCCGTAGCGGTTTGGCGTTGAAGTGGTAGTTAGCCAACTGTTGAAATGGTACTGGAGATGGCAAAAGAGAATACAGAGTTAACTATTACATTCGGAACTCCCAAGACATGGAACTACATAGTTTACCAAAACTAGAAACAAAAAAAAGACTTTTCTCTTCAAGGACTTATAGTAACACATAGATCAAAGATCAGGCAAAGAAAATCAACAGGAGGCAACTCAGATTTCGCCAAGTTACAAGAGCGAGAGAGAGGCGGGAGGGGGGGGAAGGGGGTGAAGGGAGATGAAGAAGGGTCAAATATTTGAGAGGAAAAGAAGAGGTAGTTGGATACGAGAAAGGGGGATATCATGAACAAGAAGGGCGAGAGAAGAGAGAAGCGGAGGTGAGGGAATGCTCAGTGACGAAATCCAAGAACAAGGGGAGGAGGATGGAGGATGGCAGCAAAACGGGCAAAAGATTGAGACGCGGCGAGATGCGCGGGTAGTTTACAGAGGCTTGCCGCCAATGAAGTCAGACCATCTGCGAACCTCGGTGGGAATGCCCTCGGAGCGGGGCAGCTTCTCACTCAGGCACTGGGCGAAAAGCATGGCAGTCTATCGAAGGCATGGTTAGCAGATATACCTTATAGGCAATGGTGATTACAAAACAAAGGAAGCAGAAGAAAACTTACGTTGGGCTCCATGAACAGAGGGACACCAAAGTCGACGGCGTTGCGGCGCATAACGTAATCGACATCAGCAGTGGTCTTGCCACGAGCCAGAGCCAGGTTGAAGACACCGCGGATGTCGTACTTGGCAAAGACCTCACGCAGGGCGCGCTTGTCATCGGTGGGGAACTCAATGACCTCGACCGAGACATTGCCGTTGGCCGTCTTCTCAATGAAGTCCTTAACCTGGTTGTCGGCGGCGTACAGCTTGTAGCCCATGGGGAAGACAAAGTTGACGACCTTGGTCAGCCAGTCTCTGCTCAGCTCACCACCAAACAGCAGACCCTCACCGGGCTCAGGAACGCGGAAGTTCATGGTCGACTGCAGCGAGGCCCAGTAGGCCTCGACCAGGGTCTTGCCGAAGCAGGCAATCTCACCAGTCGAGCTCATCTCGACGCCGAGGAAGGGGTCGGCGCCAGCCAGACGGGTCCAGCTGAACTGGGGCACCTTGGTGGCAAGGTAGTCGCGCTTGACGGCCATCAGGTCCTGGGGAGCCGGGACGTCCTTGCCGACCAGAGCCTTGGTGGCGGTCTCGATGAAGTTGGTGCCTAGAACCTTGGACACGAAGGGGAACGAACGAGAGGCACGCAGGTTGCACTCAATGACCTTGAGGGCATCCTCAGCACCGCCCTCGTTGGCCTTGATGATCTGCATGTTGAAGGGACCGGTGATGTTCCAGGCCTTGGCAACCTTCTGGGCAATCTCCTTGAGGCGGCCCATGGTGGCGTCGTCCAGGTTAACGGGGGGCAGAACCAGGGTGGCGTCACCAGAGTGAACACCAGCCTGTTCGACGTGAGAACTCACGGCATGCAAGATCAGCTCACCGTTGGAAGCAACACCATCAACGTCAATTTCCTCGGCGCCCTCAATGAACTTGGTGATGACGACGGGGTGATCAGGCGACACGCTGCTGGCAGCCTCCAGCTTGTCCTTGAGATCCTCGGGGCTGCGAATGACAGTCATGGCAGCACCAGACAGGACGTAGCTGGGACGAACCAGCACGGGGTAGCCAACCTCGTTAGCAAAATTAGAGGCCTCTTCAACGGAGGTCAGCTCCTTCCAGGCAGGCTGGTCCACGCCAATGGAGTCTAGAATCTCAGAGAACTTCTGGCGATCCTCGGCCTTGTCAATGTCTCTGGGGTCAGTTCCCAGAACGTTGACGCCACCAGTTTCCTGGAGACGCAGAGCAATGTTCTGAGGAAGCTGACCACCGACGGAAACAACAACACCAGAGGCGCTCTCCAGCTCGTAGATGTCCATGACACGTTCGTAGCTCAGCTCCTCAAAGTAAAGCTTGTCGGCAGTGTCGAAATCAGTGCTGTAGGTCTCGGGGTTGAACTTTAAGTGGGTTAGCAAGAGTTTTATGTCAGAAAAAAATCTGGGAAGTACAAAAAGGATAACTTACGTTGATCATGACAGTCTTCTGGCCCATCTCACGCAGAGTCTGGGTGGCACTCACAGCGCACCAATCGAACTCGACAGAGCTACCAATGCGGTAGACACCGCTGCCCAGAATGATGGTACCCTTGTCCTCGAAAGTAACGTCGTGGGAAGAAGCGTTGTAGGTAGTGTACAGGTAGTTGGTGTCGGCAGGGAATTCGGCGGCCAGGGTGTCAATCTTCTTGACCCAAGGGCGAATGCCGAAGCCAGTACGGACGGCGCGGACAGCATCCTCGGTAGAGTTGACAGCGTGGGCGATCTGGCGATCAGAGAAACCCATCTTCTTAGCGGACAGAATCTGGTCCTTCTTCAGAGCCTCGAGGCTACCGGCAGCTTGCAGATCCTTGGTCATGTTGACAATGTTCTGGAGCTTGTGCAGGAACCACTTGTCGATCTTGGTGATTTCGTGAAGCTTGTCAACGGTGTAGCCCTCGTGAAGCATGGCCTGGCCAACGGCCAACCAGCGACGGTCGGTGGGGTTTCTGAGGGTGTCCTCCAGGTTGTCGAACTTGTCGCCTTGGAAGCCAACAAACTTAGGGTCAACCTGACGAATAGCCTTCTGGAAGGACTCCTCAAAGGTACGGCCAAGGGCCATGACCTCACCAACGGACTTCATGGCGGAGCCAATGTCACGCTTGACGTGCTGGAACTTGGACAGATCCCAACGAGGGATCTTGGTAACAATGTAGTCGAGAGAAGGCTCGAAGTTAGCGGTAGTGGTCTTGGTAACAGCGTTGGGAAGCTCGGGCAAAGAGTGGCCGAGGCCAATCTTGGCAGCGGTGTAAGCCAGAGGGTAGCCAGTGGCCTTGGAAGCCAAAGCAGACGAACGAGAAAGACGAGCGTTGACTTCAATCACACGGTAGTCCAGGCCATCGGGCTGCAGAGCGTACTGGACGTTGCATTCACCAACAACTCCCAGGTGACGGACGATCTTGATGGCGGCGGAACGCAGCATGTGGTACTCCTCATCGCTCAGAGTCTGCGAGGGGGCAACGACAATGGAGTCACCAGTGTGGACACCAAGAGGGCTTGGTTATCTGTTAGTAGGAGCGTGTAAGGAGTGGGACTTTGCATCAAACTTACTCGAAGTTCTCCATGTTGCACACGGTGATACAGTTGTTGTTGGCATCACGAACCACCTCATACTCAACCTCCTTCCAGCCCTTGAGCGACTTCTCGACCAGAATCTGGGGAGAAAGAGTCAGAGAACGAGCAGCCATGTTGCGGAGCTCATCCTCGTTGTTGGCGAAGCCAGAGCCCAGACCACCAAGGGCGTATGCGGCACGAACGCTGTAGGCGCAAAGTCAGTTTTTTGGACTTTGATGAAAAGTTTCACTAGGTTATTCGGAACTTACATGATGGGGTAGCCAACCTTGTTGGCAGCGTCGAGAGCCTCATCGATGGTAGAAACGGCAATGGACTTGGCGATAGGGATGTCAATCTCCTGGAGGGCCTTGGCGAACAGGTCGCGATCCTCGGAAAGCTCCAGGGTGTCGACAGACGTGCCCAGAACGCGGACGCCATACTTTTCGAAGAGTCCCACTAGACAAGAGAGTGTTGCAGTTAGCGCAAGTTCAAGACCAACTATATTTTTGCTAGGATTTCCTTTAGGCCGTCGTTCATTTGGCCTCTCTTCATCCTTCGCTCAATTGGCAAATGGTGAACAAGGCAATCTGAAGGATGCGGTTTTGTGAAGAGCGGGACCGGAGACTGAGTCGCATAGAAAGCACTGTCCACTTTAGGAGGCGCTTTTACGTGATGAAAATACTAATATAGGGCGTGACATCACAGCGCCGGCGTGTAAGAGGAGTGGTGGCTGATAACAGACGCGGAGCCCCAAGTGCGCAGGAGAAAAGTAGCAAGGGAAAGTCGACAAGGTACTTACGGCGCTTCATTTCAACACCAAGGTTGAGGGCAGTCTGGCCACCGAAGGACAGGAAGATACCATCGGGCTTCTCCTTCTCGATGACGTAGCTGACATACTCGGCGGTGACGGGGAGGTAATAGACCTCATCGCTGGAGGGGTTTTAGCGGATATGAAATAAAAAAGCAAAGAATCAGGAAGCTGCGACTCACGCAAGGGAGTGGTTGGTCTGGATGGTGGCAATGTTGGGGTTGATCAGAACCGACTTGATGCCGGCCTCTTTCAAGGCTTTCAATGCCTGGGAACCTGTAGTGGGAGGTTAAAGCGTGGTTAGGACGTGTTGTCTTGGGCATGTTTAATGGTGAGGCCGGATGGAGGGGCATTGAGCCTCAACACAACTGGCGCTTGAAGTTGGAACGACTCACCCGAATAGTCAAACTCTCCGGCCTGGCCAATGGCAAGACCACCACTACCGATGACAAGGACCTACGACACAGAGCGCGTATTCAATTAGTAAGACTGGTTCATGGTATGAAGAGATGAATAGAACAAGCCACGGCTTACCTTCTTGACGTCGACCGGGGTGCTAGTCTTGATCACACCGCTGGCCATGTAGGCCTGGGCATTGGGAGCCGGCTGCGAGTCGGCAGAGCGGCAGAGCGCCGTGTACGATAGTAACCGCTTCTGAGTCTGGGTTCCGATGACGGATCTGTTCGAGGCAAGGCGAGACGAAGCAGCGGCACCCGCGCGAGCGCTGTTCTTCAGGCTGAGGGGCAGTTGGCGAGAATTTCGCAGAACAGCCGGGGCTCTGCCAACGAGAGCCTGAAACGACATCGTGGCGGGCAGGAGAATGTGAAAGAGTGTCGAGGCGACGAGAAGCTGTGGCTGTAAGAGTGGATGCGGAGGCCGAGGCGGGGCGCAGAGGAAGCAGAGCAGCCGGAGAAGAAGACAAGAAGCAAAAGCCCGCGGTACTCTGGCACAGGGCAAGGGCAATGGAGATGGTCGACGGCAGGCTATCGATAAGACGGACGGAGGAGAAAAAAAAGAAAAGGAAACACAGAGTCTGGCTGGTCTCGTCTCGTCCTTAAGGCGCTGCGGCGGCGTTGCAAAGGTGGGACAGTGCAGGAAGCTTTTTCTTGGTGGGGTTTAAGTCCAAGAGAGGGCGCTGGCTGAATGTGGAAATAACTAACTAATTGGCCACAGCTGATAAGATAAGTAACAGGGCGCAGGTTTCTGTCAAAGTGAAGCTGGTGTTGACTAATTGGAGGCAGAGGCAGCGGCTTAGAGGGGCCGGAAGAGCGCTCTTTATATCGCTGGACATTGCTTCCGTTTCGAATTTCGGCGTCTCGTGGTGGTGACACGGCTCTGGGTCATCATCCAGGTTTGAGTCACGCGCATTCCTGATCCCTGTTTGTGCTGAACCGGTGGTTTGCTGGACCCCCGTGCCTAGACGGGTGACGCATCGCATCTGGGTTCTGTGATATGGCCGGCCAAAGTATAATACAGGACTACCCACAGATATACCCGCACACATGTCCTATGTCATTGTCTTGGGCGCCTCTGCTGGAAACAATCCCGGCTTCGAGTTTCCTCACTGACCGCGATGCCGTGACATAGGGACCAGATCTACACACATACAGCTATATCTATATACACAGATAACTATAACCACTGCTTCGCAAAGCCATTTACATATGCACATGTCTCCTTGTCTCATGTCTACATGCACAGTGTTCCTGGCTTGTCCACGAAAAAACTCGGAAATTGTAGTTCCTAGCACGAAGGGCCAGCGCGGGTGGGTATGACTCGCGACGGCGGCCCAAGTCCGTGAACATGGCCCTTGGCCACTATCAAGGATGAAAATCTTCACCCACTGACTTAGAAGCCCGTATATAGAGCACGAATAACCCCCAGCCTTCCTTCTGCGCTGCAAGTTTAATGAGCCGCGCATTGGGGTGCCAAGAAAAGTTTTCTTTCACGCTGCAGTCATAGGAACCCGCAGCCCGCCCAACAATCCAAGCAAAGCCAATGTTCCGGCGGTTACTACTGCTAAGCATGAGCATATACATCTGTGTCTATCTCCATCAGATCGACAATCAAGCCTGGCCATCCATGCCTATAGACCAAAAACGGCAACGATAAACGATAAACAGACCAAAGAATCCCCCAGGAGATGGCGCTATACACAGCGTAAACCCCCGCTCCACTTGGCATCTCAAGTCCACCACCGGCCAGCTCAGACCCTGTCGTGTTTTCTCGCTCTCCTTGCACGGCCAACTCACGTCACGCTCTCACTCGGCTTCTCTCGTTGCTAGCGCTCGATAACCGGTAAACCTTCCCTGAGGGCCCCGCTTTGTTCTAGACCTCCTCAACTCAACGAAGCCCCTTGAAAGCCTGAGGCGCCAATTGATTGGTTAGACGCCCCAGACGGCCGCTTGCCGTTCTTTTGAGCCACATGAAGGATTTCGCAAGAAGAAGTTTGTAGCCAGTCAAGTCATACACAGATGGTGATGTTTGATTTGGTTGAGAGACCAAGGGTTGAAGTTGGCGTCAGTATGTGGGCTGAGTCAGCATGTAAGAAGCCCTAACAATTTTAACTTTAACTAGGGTTATTCATTTACTTGTACGTCCCACAGCTGCACGCAGCTGAATACAGCTGACTTCCAACTAAAACTACAGGGGTCCGGATAAACCCCGGCTCCAATAAGGACAGCAAATAAGCTTCATATGCTATTAACAACAGGCTGGCCAGAAGCACAAACTACATCCCAAAAGCCGAAGCTGCTGTGACGAGACACTCTTCACACTGCAACTACACTCGTTAACTTTGTCTTCCCCTTGGCCGCTGCCTTTTCTTTTTGGATCTTTCAAGCAGGCGCACTTGCTAAACAACACCCGACGGCATCGGCTGGTCTCGATATCTCAATATCACCATCATGTTTCTCCTTGACGTGGACTGGGCAGGCCTGATCCTGCCCTTTGCCTACCTCACTGTGCTTTTGTCTTCGCTGATGGCCTTTTCAAGCATATACCGCAAGCGCAAAGCTGGTATGTCACCCACTCCATTGCTTCTTTGCTCAATCGTGGCCATGCGCCGCCCTGCCCGCAAACCTATTCACAGTTGCTAACCAAAGACTCTGTCTCAATAGCCGAGAGTGCCAATCTTGCTCCGTGGTTCCCGCCTCATCTGCAGCGCAACATCTACCTGTCGCTGCTGCACATGATCCCCGACAACTCCAACGAGAAAGAAAAAAGCCCCCGTGTGCCCGACAGTGTGATACGCGCTGCCCTGCTGCGCAGAGCCGTCGAGGACATCCACCGCCTGATCCAGGTGCGAGCAGCCAAGCAGGCTTTGACTTCGCTGCTGGCCAAGGGCAGCGTCAGCGACGACCTGTCGCAGCGTTTCCAGCGTGCCGAGAAGGACATGGAGGACGAGCTGCGCGATGTTGTCATGGAGGTAAGCCGCCCGTACCGTTGCATACTGTAGCCCTACAGCTGCCCCGAGAAAACTTCTGAATGCCTATGCTAACTTCTATGTCTGTCATAGGCCAACGCATTGGCTCCCAACTGGGGCCAGACCATCTTCCAGTCCGCCAACGAGATCGCCGCCAACGAGGCATTCCGAACAAAGCTGGCCGAGGTTGAGTCACAAACCGAGGGTGACAAGGAATGGTGGGCCAAGCGCAAGCTTGCTATCAAGGAAGAACTCCTGCTGGAGCTGGATCAGGAGACCCCTACCCTCGAGGCGAAATAGAAATGTTATATACCCTTCGATTGCTTGTCTAACATTGTTTTCTTTCTTCGCATTGAAAAAAAAGTCTACACAAAAGTTTTTTGACACAGACTGGGTCTTGTTTGCAGGGAAAAACGTTATATTGCTTGACTGGGAACACATTCTATTTTCTAACTAATCATATCATGGAATGAGTTGCTTACAGGGGGCTTCTGAGACTCTTGACCCAGCCATGTGACGACACATGCTCCCACCTGCTTTTTAGCTTGTGCGAGGCCTTGGGCTTTCGATGGTGTTTCGTCTGTTGCCGCTTGGTTTTGGGTGTAGAGGCTACCGGAGAGATGGTGATTGAGTGCTGGGCGAACCGGGGGACTGCCACCCATGTGGTATTTGAGCCCCGGTTCGTAGGACCAGGCCGCCGATTGTCAACGGGGCTTGGCACTGCACGACCTACCTTGGAGGAATTGTTAGTCTTTGGACTAGACCTGGCAGACAAAGGAGAAACAATGAGCCCTGGAGGGGGACTGTGCAAATCATAGTGCCACATGGCGACAGCGGCTTGCTCGGGGCTGAAGAAATCGATCCCGTAGTAGTCAAATAGCGCCGGCGCATAGATGGCTTTGGGCCGGGGCTTATCCGGGCGCTGGTGGGAAAGACCTCTGAAGCTGGTAACTTTGGTCATTTCTAGGCTCTTCAGGGCCGAAGTGCATTCAACTTTGCCTTCCCGAGGCGCGGTCCGATTGGGTTTGGGAGAAACGTCAGCAGGAGAGACAGAGACCAGTGATGTGGAAAGGGGAGGGAGAGCCCGCTTTGAAGGAGCTGCTTGAGCGAGCTGGGTGAAGATGCTATTCTGGAAGGGCTCGAGATAGCTAAGAATGATGTCAGTGTATCCAGGAGACTGTGGGCAATCCCATGACCCCGGGCTTACAGGTGCTTTTTCCGAGGGAAACGCGGCGCAGTGAACAGGGCCGTCTGTCGGGGCCGGGGCATCCACCGGGCTCACGACACAGCTGTCTGGAGCGAGGGGCGCAGAGACACACGCCGAGCCCGAGCGGACGTGTCCAATACGCACCATAGAGTCCGCAGCGGGCACGTCCAGCGTTGAAGCCAGAAGTGTGTGGTGCGGGAAGTCGGAGTGTGCAGATGCCGGGGAGTAGGGCGTCTGGGCGGTTTCGTCGTCGGCGTCCCATTGTTCAAAGGGCGGGCGGATGAAGCTCCATGTATTAGCTGCGGGCGCGTAGCGTGGGATAGCCGACCAGGAGAAGTCTATTGAAGAACGGTGAGTGTAGCATTCGTCGGAAGCATGGACTGAAGATGCAGCGGACCCTGAGCGGCTTAGGGGCCAAGGCCGGGTGGTGATGGCCGGATTTCCAAAGGTAGTTGAGTCCATTGTATGTATGAGAGGTTGTGATGTCAGGGTTGATGAGGAATAGATGGTTTTATGAAGCCGAAGAGATGTGCCAGATCGGGGGAAGTATCGCGACTTATATAAGTTTCCCAAGAAAGACAATGCACCAGAGTTTTGAAACCAAGAACAAAATAAATCTACTTGCAAGCCTAGCTGTATTCAAAGAACCGGGCTTTGTTAACCAAAACAGAGAGATTTGACTCTTAGCATCTAGAAGCAATCTGTAAAACACAGGACAAAGAAGAACCCAAGGATAAAAGAAGACCCAAGAGACACGACGAAAAGAAAAAAAAAGACAACAAAGACATTCTATTATGGAAACTAGTTCGCCAGACATGCACGTAAAAGACCAAGAAAACAAGAGAAGAAGAGAAATGCCTACAGCCACTTTACCTTAGCGATATGGTCTGTCTTCTTGCGGCTCGCCTTGATATACCCCAGCATCCGCAGCTCGGCCAGCGCCCGATAGAACAAGCTCAGCGCCTTGCGCTCATCCGTCTGCGGGCCCAGCGCGCCCTTGAACGCGCTCCACAGGTCGGCCACGTTGATCAGCGCGCCGGCCTCGAGGTACAACTGGTACAAGATGCACGTGGCCGGTGGCACGCCCTTGGAGCCGTTGGCACCCGAGCAGCAGCTGCAGGCCAGGTAGTCGTGCGGCCGGGCCAAGCTGCGCTCAAAGACGAGCCGCGGCCGCGGCACAAAGACGTCGCGGTGTGGCGCGCGGTTGTCGTACAGCCAAGCCTCGTGCAGCAGCTGTTGCGCCGCGGGGAAAATATTGACCATGGCAGCAGGGTCGGCGCCCGAGGTGCTCTCAGCGCCGGCGTTGGTGAGCGCCGCCTCGCGAACTATGGTAGTTAGCAGCAGGCACAGCCTCGCCACGGCATCGGTGAAAGCGCGGTCGGAGCTGGTCAGCGTCGACGTGTCGTGCGACAGTTGCACGCGCTGGGCGACGGCGGTGGCGCGCGCCGTCTTGGAGGGGCTGGAATGGGCACTGCGCAGCGGCGTCTTGGAGCCGTTGGCCGCGTCGGCGTCGGCCGCGTCCTGCAGCGCGGCGATGTCGGCGGCGATTTCGGCCAGCTGCGTGACGCTGTCGGGGGAGGCGATGCCGGCGAGCGAGGTCGAGCAGGCCATGAGCATGTGCGCGAGCACATTCTGCACGGCATCGGGCGTCATGCGCTTGATGGCGGCCATGGTGGGCGAGGCGGGCCCGAGACCGATGCCGTCGGCGAGGAGCTCGATAAAGACATCAATGTAGGCGCCTGTGCGCTTCTCGGCGGCGCAGACGACTTCAACGGCAACGAGCAGCTGCCGCACATATGACATGCGCTGTGTGTTCCACTCCCTGGTTTGGCTGCGCAGGAAATCTGGGTCGATCAACAGAGACTTGGCTGTGGCCAAGTCGCCTTGGGCCACCAGCGTCTCGACATGAGTGTGGAACGAGGGCATGGACTTGATGCCCTCAAGAAGCTCGGGTTGTAGTTGGCAAGTCTCCTCGTCGGCTAGCAGCACACTGAGTGGGTTGGCATAGAAGTGGCACATGTAGGCATACTAGAAGATAGCGCATTAGCAAAGAGCCGGTTACACGCCCATAGAGGCACCATCTTACCTTGAGTGAGTCGATAAAAGACTGTATACCAGCGACTTGGTCCTGTTGCCGGTTCAGAAACGACGCGAGCAGATTCGGACCCAGGCGTAGTGGGAGATCAACAGCGGCTACAGCTGCACGGAAAACTCTCTCAAGGATCGCCATGCTCTTGACCACGTCAAACTGCGCGCCATAAAGCATCCGGCACGTTGACTTGAGTAGTCTGGCCTGCAGCATATCCGTGCTCGTAGCGATGCCAAACAACAGCGTGAACGGGATCTGCGCACGCCACGAGCTGAACAGCGTGATGAGGTCCGACAACAGCCCGCTGTCAAAACCTTCGCCGTCCTGGAACGCCACGAAAATGTGCTCGCACGGCTCCGTCTGCGCGTCTAGATACGCCCGGAGCGCTGCCAGATCGTAATCCAGGAACTTGCCCCCCGCCTGAGTCGCCGGCAGCGCAGCCTCATCGCCGTCCCCGTCCTCGTCCTCGACGCCTGCTGCCGCCGCCGCCACAGCCCCATTGGCAGCCCCGCCACCAGTAACCCCGCGCACAATCTGCTTGAGCGCCGACTTGATCGTGCCCGCGTCCGCCGACCGCAGCCGCACAAAGCGACTCGGCAAGCTATCTGTCAGGCTTTCTGCCAACTGCTCAAACAGCAGATCCTGGGACGCAATATTTGGCCCGGAGATGACGAACGCGGCTGGGATGCGTGCCGTGCCGCAGTGTGCAGCAGCGCCGTCGACAAAGTCGCGGACCTGGTCCAGCGTGGCCTGGTTCGCCGAGCGCAGCACCTGCATGATTCGCGTGTCGATGCGCGCCCAGTGCTTGCGGAACAGCGCCTCGCGCAGCTCAACAGCATCGGCACTCTCGGTACCGCTGAGCAGCGGGACAAAGCTTCCGCTGCTGCCAGGCACAGCGGCAGACGGCTCGGGCTCTTGGCCGGCCTTTCTACCGGTGCGGCGCTTCTTCAGCGGCCGGTCGCCGGCCAAGAACTCGTCGTGCTCGTCGGGCTGGAAGACATATGCGACCTGCACAATAGCGTCAGTACACTCAGGCTTGCGTTCGCCCAACTAGCCACATAGCAACCCACCAGATCTTCATGCTCGTTTGAGAGGGGGTCCATGCTTGTGCGCTCAGCGTCAAATCGGCTAGGCGTGCGGTTAGGTTGGGCTGAAACGGAGTTTAGCTGCGAAGCCACTACAAAGACTGGCGGTTCCAAGCGACAATTGCTTGGTCTCGGCCGATTCACGTTGTGCAAGAAACGTTGCAGCTGCGTCAGGGATGCCCACGTCCAAGGCGCGCCAGACAACAACCTCTCTACGCGTACTGTTTGTATATCTAGATGCACTGTAAGCCCCCCTTTGTTCACCATGTCCCTACAGTGCCTACATCCTCCAGGCAAACTGTGCCTCTGGTTCCACTTATTCTTCGACTCTAACGGCAACCATCGCGACCATTGTGAGCTGGCCGGGCATATGTGTGAGAGCGGCTATCAGCGGGCATCCGCAGCCTTGCTGCATAAGCTCACTTGTTTCCCCGCTCTGTTATGTGTGCTGACAGTTTCTCGTCATCCGTAAGCATGTAGTCTGCGTGGCAGATCAAGCCATGGGCTTCGTTCAACGGCTGGGATCAAGACTCGCGTCATGAACAGAACAGTACAACTACAACACGATATTCCACAAGTAAACTAATCCATAGGGGCAGAAAGAATATGGAAATGTAAAAAGAGTACACAATTCAAATGTTCATCCCTCACACACACACCGCTGAGCCCAGCGGCCCAGCTTTCCCTCCCAACCAGAAAATGACGCAAGCCAAGAGCACAACGTGCAGATACTATTTTTGTTGCAGTTCCGGAGCCTACGACGGCTCTACTCCGTCATGCGTCGCTTCTCAGCCCAAAAGAAAAAGAGAGGCCCATAGTTGTCCAAACGTGCCACAAGATAATGCACTTGTAAAGTTCACGCGAAGACTCATTCACACAAGCAGGAAGCAGAAGCCTCTGGCCTTATGACAAGAAAAGACAGGATAAAAAAAAGGGAAAACAAGCGAATTTAGAAAAGCGACGTAACGTAACCAACAAAGCAGAACCACAGTAGACCTTAAGGGAATAGGGACAAGGAAAGAAAGGACAAAGATGATGTAATGTTGCCGATGCAATAGTCCACCAGAATCAAGCAAAGACTTGAGAAATGGGAAACAGAAAAGGAGTAAAAGAAGGAAAGATCATTAGAGCCAGAGTCACTGTTTTCGTGCTAGCAGTTTCACGGAAGAACATGAAAACGGCAACCTCATCAAGGATATAGAATTTACGCCTCGACAGCCTGGTTTTTTTTTGGTTAGTAAATACTGTCATCGTTGTAAAAGACACGCATCCGCTACTCAATACTTACCGGCTCTTCGTCTGCCTTTTCTTCTGGCCCTTCCGTCTCGTACACCTTCATTGTCTGGTCGCCCATCACGGTCAGATCGCCGACCTCGTTGTCGTCGGCCTTACCGTTGGACTCGTTCTTATCACCATTAGTGCTGTGAGACGCAGGGACGGAGGCGGTGTCGGCTGCAAGCAGCTTGTTCCATTTGCCCAGCAGTGCGGTTGAGCGTGCCTTGAAGTTGAACTCTTCTTCGCGCGGGATCGAGTCGAGCTTCAGCATGGCCTTGAGCACCTTGTTAATCTTGGTGGCGCGGATTATGGAGGCTTCCAAATCCGGCAGCGTCTCAAGCTTGGATAGGGAGTCATCCATCGCAGGCATCTCGTCGGCCTTGGGCTCGACATCGCGTGTCAAAAAGCCCCTTTGGAGTTTGTGACGGAAGAAGCGAACCTCCCTCTCCTTGCGCTCGTGGCGGTCCTCGGCGCTCAGCTGCGGCTCTTTGGGGGTAGCGGCCTTCTTGGCGGCAGGCTTGGGCTTGTTAGACTTGATTTTGTCACCGTTAGCCTTGGGGTTCGACACATTAAGCTTGATCTTGGGCTTCTTGGCATCAGGTTTGGACTACGGGAGAGTTAGCTTTGCAATTCACAAATGCAAGCTACTACATCAACTTACATCGTCAGTAGCCTTGCGCTTCTTGGACTTTTTGGGCGCCTCATCATCAGGGACTTCAAGGCTCGCCTTGGCCTTAGCCTCTGCTTCCTCCTTGGCAGCCTCTTCGGCCGCCACCATTTCCTCCTGGAACTGATGGAGCATATCCTTGTAGTAGGAAATGGGGTGGCCCTCGCTGGCGAGATCGTACGCAGCCTGCAAATCTTTGCGCATCTTGTCGGTCTTGGTCTCGCGTGCCTTCTCAGAGCTCAGCTCGGATAGAATGGAGTTGGGCACCCATCCGCTGTAGGTTTTTCAGGGTTAGTCAGGTTCATATTCATGATATTTTGTACAGGAATAAATACCTCAACGAAAAGGCTGCGTGTATGACAACGGCATCTCTCGTTGGGATGGGAGGGGATGACAAGGCGAAAAGTCGAAGATTCGAAACAAATATTGCATCTCAACACCGAGGTTTAAGCCTCCAAAAAAACAGGCATCACTTACAACTCGTTGGTATGAAGATACATGACAGGGAACGATCTGTCGTTCATGCGCTTGCCGCCTTCCGCATAGTCATCGCGGTAGGTGCCATCAGCGCGTCTGGCAGTGACTGGTCTAGTGCTGAGCAGCTGTGTAGGAAGCATGTCTTCATCGGCGATAACGGCGGGCCACGCGGGAAAGCCCTTGAGCTTCACGAGGAACTGGTCACCAGGCTGGGCGTCGATGAACTGTGTGGTGCGGACAGCCTTCTTCTTTCGGCCTCCCGCGGAAGCGCCGCCAGCTTTCTTTCTATGAGTCGCCTTGCTGGCGACCGTTTCCTTCTTTTCGACGGGCTCGTCCGCGTCCTTCATCTCGGTATCTTTGTCCTCAGATGCAGCCTTGTCTTCAGACTTGACGGTCGACTCGTCAGCCTTCTCTTCGCTGGCGCTGGCTGCAGGGGTCTCTGTGCAACAGGAAATACAGTTAGCAGGCAAAACAAAGACGATTGGTGAAGACGGTGGTGATCATCAACGAACAGGGCAACAGCGATGCGACGTGATTTCCAGCGGTGCGCGGGAATTTGCACAGGACCTGACGGGGATCGGCCAGTATTGTAGACATTAGGTCAACACTGCTTGGGCGCAGATGAAAATCACGCGCGGCCGGAAGCGCAATTGGTTGTTTAGTCGAAGCCCATTAGCTCCAAGGCGCACAGAATAAGCGAGCGATTCGTCCTATGATGGCTAGATCCATTTCATCGATGCGCCGCTGTCGCGCAACGCAGCCTTGTTTCGCGCCTGTTGCTGTAGTGGAGGTTTCTCGGGGAGATGATGCGCGTACCTTGGGTCTTCTCGTCATCAGAATCGGACATCTTTACATCAGTGGTAGCCTCAGCAGCAACGGCTGTGGGCTCCTCCTTCACGGGGCTCTTGGCGGGAGAAGGCATCGTGTGTCGTTTGCGTTGGCGATAAAAGACAACGGGTGTGCGTTTGGATATGGATGGATGGGTGTATGGGAGTAGCGGAAATAATGAACGCTCGGAAGCTAGGCGCGACAGCCAGATACTGATGCGCTGTAAGATGCGTGTAGGATAACCAAGAAAGAGAAAATACAATGGAGGTGGGCGATGGCCAGGAAGAGTTGCAGGCGATGAGGTTGTAGTTGTGGTGTAGACGAAAAAAAAAAAAAAAAAAAGAAAAAAAGGAAAAAAAGAAATAGAAAAACAAATGGTTAAGCGGTTGTGAAGGGGGAGAAAAATCCTGCCCAGGAACGGTCAATGGGGTGATGCGAGCGCGTTTCGTGGCGCGTGCTTTGCTTGTGGGTTCTTTTTTCCGGCCTGCAAAATGAGACAGCCAGTTGGATAGAAGCCCTGAAGCTTGTTTTTTTTTGCGTCTTTTGCTTCCGCTGTCAGCAAGGTCGAAAAGCAAGAGGAAGAGATCGAGGATCCAGCAACCCTGCGATCAAGTCAAGGGATACAGGCCCCAAGCACGAAGCCTTAGCACAAAGCCCGCCAGACCAGGGGTGCAGCGCAGCACACAAGACACGCAGTGACGAGGACGAGAAGACTCGGCAGAACAAAGCCTGGGACGCTGGCGCGGATCAGCAGAAAAAAATACAGGAAAAATGATGTCAAGATGGAGAGACAAATGGCGATGGTTGGTGATGATGTCTGGAGGAGAAGAAAAACACGAATCAGAAGCAGCAGAGTCGCAGATTGAAAAGAGCAAGACCAGCCACATCCGGCCCTACAAGAGCAATTGCAGCTAGTATCACAGCTCTAGCCACAGCAGCTGCAGGCCTAAGCAGAGCTTGTAGCTGTATCTTCACTGGCCTATATTCCCCCTCCTCCCGAGACGGCAAAACGTGCGGCCAATCATGACCCCAGTGTGGGGAAAGTTTGTATGTACCTTCCCCTTCCTTTTATTTCTTCATGCCCTGAAAGGAAGTTGCCCTCTCATCGCTAGGCACCTCTCGCGCCTCTCCTTCCCGATGGCTAACAATCAAAGCTCCCCTTGACGGGAAGCTCACCGAAGCTCCAGCCAAAACGGCCGTTGATTGGCCCCCGTTCGTCATCACGTGACGATCGAACAACCCAATTGTTTGCTAGGCCAAACCACGCCGCCACCGCTTTAATCTTACCACGGGCCACTCACCCAATCAAAAGGTCTTTGTTTTCACCTTTACATGAAGATGGAATAGTTCTAGTTAACTAGTTAGTCAGTTAACTAACAAACTAACTACACAATCCTCTCACAGAAGCACGCGAAAATTCACCATGTTTTTGTTCCTGGCCCTGCTAGCTGCGTCATAGGAAAAACAAATGATCACATCGATAAATTCATTGCATTGCTCGTAAATTTTCAGGCATGTGTCGTAGGGGTATCCAACATGCGCTCTAAAGAAAAGAAACCCCCCAGTATCCAGCTAGAGAAACTCGGATAAAGAAAAACAGAAAATGCACATCAAACCCTATGCTTAGAAGTATAATATCAGAACACAACGACAAAGACATTCACACGCCCTCCCCCCTCTATCCCTTGGACATGGATCCTTACCATTTTCTACTCATCATCCTCGTCTTCCTCATCGCTGTCTACCTCCATGGCCTCGGCCGCAGTGACCTCAAACTCCTGCTCCTGATCAACCCCCATGTAGCTATCGCTCATCATAAAGAGCTTGCACTTGTGTACGCCAGCTGTAGGCACCGTAAACTCCAGCTTCATCTTGAGCTCCGCACCGACAGTAATCCGCTTGATGGCCAGAAGACTCTTGGTGGCCTCCTCACCGACAACAAGCCACCAATTCTCCATTTTCTTGGCCGGGTAGAAGGGAGCGTGCACCGACACGTCGACTTCCTCGTCCTCCTCGACGTTGCGTGTGATGGAGACCTGTAGGTATGCCGGCTCGCCCGCCTGGACTTCATCCGCGTCAAGAACCTCGTGCTCAAGCTCCATGTCAGGGTACTTCTCATTGGTGAATTTGGCAACCTCGACAAGCTGGCTGTTGGACAGAGCCAGGCGCTTCATCAGAGTTTTATAGTTGGCCTCTTCAGGGTTCATGGCCTCCATGAAGTCGAACACGTCCTTGACACTGTAGAGCGGAAGAAAAGTATGTTAGCAGTCAATTCTCAAATAAAACACTAATTATAGGAGTCCAATGGACTTAATACATACCCAGATTCGTTGGCAGCTTTGATGACTTCCGGAGTAAAGTGAGGGATCTGCTTCAATGGGCTGTCGCGATCCCACATGGCCTGGACAACCATCTGTGACATTTCCATGGCGTTCATGGCGTTCAGCCAGCCCTCGGACGAGAGAATGTCGACAGTAGCACTCAGGAGGCTGAGGGCCTTGGTCAAGATAACCTCCTGGTCCTTGGACAAATCAATAGGTAGTTGCATGCGCGAGAAGTGCGCTTGAAGCAGGACAAAGGCTTTAAAGTGGGCTGATTCAGCGTTGGCATCGGCCATCTTAACTGGAAGCATATTGTAGATCTTGCGCAACAGGGTCTCTTCGTGGCGGCGTGACTGCAGTGATTCAAACTCGGTAGCTGACGTGACAATCTCCAGAATGCCCTTGAGCTTGGTGGTGGCCTTGAGCGACATGAGGAACGTTTGCATCGTGACGTTTGAGATGTTGTAGTACGCCGCAATCATGGCCGCGTTCTGCGGTGATATAGATCCATCCTCTTCGTCAAAGTCGATAATCTTGGCTTCAGAAAGCTCATTGATAGCAGTCTCTACCAAGTCCGAGATGTACGTGCTGAGACCATCGTGACTGGTATCTGTCAAAGCATAGTAGCTGGGGTTGGCCAGCAGCCGGCGGTAGAAATAGGTAAAGGTAGTCCAGTTGATGGCATCATCAATTGATTCAATCATCTTGGTGCTGACTTCAGTGACAAACGCATCGTTGAGGTAGTTATGGAGGTGGGATTCTACCGGGAGAGCTTCATTCAGGAACTTCTTGAAATATTCCCGCTTAGCCACGGGAACCATGAGGGTACCCCGGCCACGGCCATCCTTGGAAGGCTGGAGAGCTTTGCCAAACATGTGGAGAATCTCAGCAACTGGATAATCAACGTAGCGGTGCTCACGACCCTCAAAGTACTGAGTTCCCATAACCACCACCAGGTGAGCAGTGCTGTTGAGCTCCCAGCAGACATCGCGTGAGGCGACAAGGACCTGGATAGCACCGTTGTCGTACAGATGTTTGACAATCTTGCGGTCATTTTGGCTGAGTGCTTCGTGGTAGTAACCAACACCATGTGAGATGGCCTCGGCCAGCGCTTCTTCGTGAACGTGTTCGAGAATGCGCTTGAGCTGCTCGGGATCAGCATGCAGAAAGCGGTCCTCGTTATCGTCTACCAGGCAGGCAGCCAAAAGATCGCGTGCTGTGGCGCGGGTTTGCTTTCTGCTGGGGACAAACACAATGGCGGGCTGGGAGGGTGACAACTGGAGGATGGAAAGGTATGTGGGCTTGGCCATGGCAAGCATAAGCGAGGGGAAGTGAGGAACCGAGTACGATTGGATGTGCAGTTCAAGAGGGACGGGTCGGACATGAGGGCTAAAGTTGTAGATGTCGTGCTTCTTTGCACCGATCCACTCTCCAATATCTCTAGCGTTGGCTAAAGACACACTCAATGCCACAATTCTCATGGGCAGCTCGGTCTGAGTGCGAATAAAGTGCATGCGGGATACAATAACCTCGTAAATGTAGCCCTGGTTGCCACCCAAAAGATGGAGCTCGTCAGCAATGAAAAGCTCAACAGTCTGCACGTTTTTGCGACGACGCCACTGCCGTGAAAGAACATCCCACTGAGAAGGTGTGGCGAGAATCAGATCGCCCTGTTCAAGAAGCTTGAGATCGCGTGTGGTTTCGCCAGTAAGCTTGACAACCTCCTTGCCGCCGCGCACACCGCCAAGGCGCTTTTGCCAGTCCTGGAGACGGATGTCAACGAGATTCTGGCTGGGTGCAACATACACAGCGCGACCAGGCTCCTTCTGAGACCAGAGGCGCAGAATGGCAAACTCGGCGCAAACTGTCTTGCCGCTACCTGTTGGAGCCGCGATCAAGACATTTTGATCGGTCGTGAAGAGAGAGTTAAAGGTTTGCGTTTGAATACGGTTAAAATGCGACCACTCGGGGTACAGAGCTTGGTACTCCTTCAGCTTCAGGGCAGAAACGGGGAGCGGCTGCAACTCAAGAAGCTCAGTGTGAGGGGGGAACTTCTCGGGCAAAATCAACTTCTGGAAGCTAATCGGTAGACGGGTCTCGGAATGCATCCAGCGGTCGGATATGACAGAGATGAAGTAGTTAGGGGGCATGGGGTCCGAAATAGGAACTGTGAAATCCACCATGTGCTCATTATCCTCGGAAACCGCGTAGTCCTTGCGGAGCATGAATTGGTCATAGAACAGAATTTCTTCACCATCACAGTCCTCGACCACAATCCAGAAGCCCTCGGAGGTGCCATGGACATCATCGTCCCACTCAAAGTTGGGAGAAATAGAGAGACCAACGTGGAGCAGAGATCGAGTAATAGGCTTGGCGTAGGCTTGCACTTCAAGGCGGGGGAATTTGGCTACTAGCTCGCAAACAGTTCTGCCAGCACGAGGCATGCCCAGCAGCTCGCCCATGCGGGGAGGGTCAAGATCAAAATAGGCGCTCCAGGGGGCCTCAATGCGTTCCATCTTGTGCACCACATCTTTAGGGCAGCCAGGGAACTGGCGCAGGGGAGACATAGTAGGCCACATGCGCTTCTCGGCCATTTTGCAGAGGTCCAGGGCAGTTTTGGCCACTGAGGACCAGCCCTTTCTCATAGCGATTTCGAAGACTGCACGCAGGATACGGCCAGCAGACTGAGTAACGTAAACCATGTCGGCAACGAGGGCTAAACCGTCCAACTTGAGACGTGAGATGTAGGCCTGAAGAAGAACGTTGATCTTGGTGTGGGGCTCCTCGATGCTTTCCTTGATCGGGATGGGCACAGTTTGAAGCAGCTTAGCGAGTTCGACCTTTTCATCTTGACGGACGGGAATGTACTTGAATTCGGCGGAGAGAGCAAAAATGCGGAAGAAGTCGATGACTGTAATGGAGGGCTGGATAAGAGTGTTGTAAGTTTCCATGGAGTCGTGCGTAATGTAGTAGTGGGAAGCGATACGTCCTAGCTCGGTAGACTGAATCTTGCCTGTTTTCTCGTCATACTTGATCAAATTAGACTTGCGCAGGATAAGGGCTGCAGAATGAACTAAATCCACCCGCTTCTGCTCTAGAGCATCATCATCTTCATACTCGGCACCAACCTGATACAGCCCGGGAGACCGCAACATGCGAACAAAAAGGTATGTGTATCCAAGCCATTCAACACCCTCGTCACGTGTCCGCACATTGCCTAGGACAACCTCGGCATTCAGGTTGTCGACTAGGCGACTAACGAGTTGACTTTCAATGGGCAGCTGTTGATTCATGAGGGACAGGTAGTACTGAATCTCCGACTGTGAAGTGATGATGATGCCCTCACCATAGGTATCAAACTGAGGACGACCAGCACGACCCAGCATCTGAAGAACGTCCTGGGGGCTGAGCTCAACCCAGCTACCCTTCTCAGGAGAGTAGACCTGAGTACCCTTGATGATGACAGTATGAGCAGGCAAGTTGACACCCCAAGCTAGAGTAGCCGTGCAAACAAGAACTTGAATAGCACCACGAGCAAAAAGATCTTCAACATCAGAACGATCCATGCGGTTCATTCCAGCGTGGTGAATACCGAATCCCTGGGGCAGAAGATCCTTGAGATCCTTGTCTGTAGCATCCTCAGCAGCCTCCTTGAGAACCTCGCGCGAGCCGGCATCATGGCGTAGAATTTGGTTAATGGTGCCTAGCTCTAGAGCTTTATCACGAATGTAGCGAGCTGTCTTGGCCGTCTCCTTGCGGGAATGCACAAAGATCAGCATCTGATTACGGTTGGTGCCGACGTGCTCAATGACCTTGTTGTAACACACGTCATTCATGATCTTGAGCTGCTTGATAGGCTTTCGGTCTGTAACGCCAACGAATTCCTGGCGCAAGGGGCAAGGGCGGAAGGAGCCGTCAAAGTGGAAAACGCCAGTCGTAGGGTCGGCACGGATAAAGCTTGCGACATCTCTGTAGTTGGGCAGCGTAGCAGAAAGGCCGACAATTCTCACGGGCTCGCCGGACTGCTCGGTCTTGCGGATTGTACGGGCCACAATACTCTCTAAAACAGGACCACGGTCATCGTGAAGCAGGTGAATTTCGTCGATAATGATGAGGCGAACCAAGTTGGTGTACGTCAAGTCAGTGGCCTTGCGAGTGATAACATCCCACTTCTCAGGCGTAGTCACAATAACCTGGGTCTCGGCGATTTGCTGCTTGGTGAGTTGACGATCACCAGTCAGCTCGGCAACATTGATACCAAATGGTTCCAGACGCTTGCCAAAGTTTCCGACCTGTTCCTGAACCAGGGCCTTCAGAGGCGCAATGTAGACAATTTTGAACGAGTCAAGATCAATGATTCCAGTGGATTGGTCGCGGTGTTTGCCAATCTCGCGCAGAATTGTGAGCATGGAGACATTGGTCTTTCCACTACCAGTGGGAGCGCAAACTAACATGTTGCCGTCGTCTTCGAATGCTGTGGGGAAACATTTTGATTGGATGCGGTTAAGGGATTTTGTGGTGCTGAAAGGAGAACGGGCCCATTCGGGGAGGTCGGTTATGGGGATGAGGGAATCGTTGGGGTCGTTGCGTTTCTTCGGAGGAGGAACATGGATTTCTTCGTAGCCCTTGAAGGTGCGCTTTGTTGACCCTTCAGGCAAACGAACTTTGGGGTTGGTCATGAGATGGTTGCCCTGATCAAACACCAGGTTCTCGAGGTTGATGATTTTTCGGGGCTTCAGGCCACCCATTAACTGGCCTTCGGGCTTTTCGGACTTGATGGGCGCAGATACAATGTCATTCGGCACATCAATATCCATCTTGATTTCCTTCTTGAGCTTCGCTTCACTAGATCCCTTTCCGTGGAGTTCATTGAGGATCCATTGCAAGCCTTCAGATGCCATCTCGCGCTCAATAACCAGGCGCTTCTCTTCGCTGTCAGCCCGTGCAAGGCGGGTAAGCCACACAATCTTCTCGCGGTTAGTAATGAGTTTATTGACCAGTTCGTGATGCTCAAAGTCGAACAGCTCCATGAGGTCGTTTTCTATCTCACGAAGCTGCTTTTCCTCAGCGCCAGCCTCGTCCGGCTCGCCTGATAATATTCGTAGGGCCTCAATGGTCTTGTCGTGTTGTTCGTGGGGGTCTTCGTACAGCTTTCCGATCAGGCGCTGCAACCAGTATGCGTCGATTTCGCGGGCCGGTATGGATTTGACAGTCTCCTTTGACTTTTCAGCGGTAGTAACAGCAGGGGCCGAGTCGAGTAGCATGTCGTTGTCATCACTCATATTATCGTCTTCTTTTTCGTCTGTCTTTTCTTGGCCGTTGCTCTCCTCCATGTCTTCGTCATCGGATGACTGATCACGGACCTCGTCTACGAACCCGCCGTCCTCATCGTCCTCGTCATCGTCAAAAGCGACGGCCACACCCTGGCGTTCGTCTAGTTCATCGTTGTTGTCGACATCCATGACACTTGCTTGGGACTCATCATCTTGTGCGTCGTAGTCGGTGATCTTTTTCGACAAGTTGATCAACTCGTTGAACTCCTTGGGGCTGAGAGAAGTCCCCAGAATGTCGTCGACTTCCTTCTTCTTGTCGAAATCTTTCATGTCCTCGTCCTTGAGGTACTCCAGAACTGCATCAGCAGCACTCCGTACAACGTCATAGGAGACATCGCCGAGGTTGTTGGCAACAATAGTAAGAATAAGATTAAAGGTTGCACGGGTCTCGACGGTGCGTGGTCTGTACTGAATGCCCTCAACAGCAATGTCGGCAGCGCTGAGCCCACGACTGAGAGCACTTCCGGCCTTGCTCTTGCGCTTTTCACGTTCGAGGACATCTCTACCATCTTGCGCACTTCCACGCTCAATATTTGAGAGCACGGACGACTTCTTAGATTTGGGTAAGCTATCGCGCAGCACTCTCGAGCCCATGTCGACAATCTTCAAGCGTCCGGAGAGGGATTCGGGATCACCAGTTGCCTCATCGTTGCGCCTAGTAACAAAACGCCGGTCTGCCTGGAGAACCAGGTTAGACATGGCCGAGTACTTGTATTGTGAGACATCGCGATTGGCGCCCGACATGATGGGCGGTTGTCGAAGTACTGAGTTTAAGGTTCGGACTGGTGTGTATGTGTAGTTGAGGCTGAGAGGCTAGGTGAGCTCCCGCAAGATGCTAAACTAGGGCAGTAAGATCATTCAACAAATATGATGACAGATTAGGGGTCCCTGGGCGACTTTAGGTGCAAAGGGTGTTTTTTCGGCGTCGTGGCAACCTAATTGGCGTGGAAGAGGGTTGCTAGTGTCTAATGTGTGAACGTAGCCTTGCGACTTGCGATGCTTCTGTCGCAATCTAACTAAAAATTACATTTTTCAGCCTCAAGCCTTGTGTGGCTGAAAGAACTCAGATCACGTGCTCTCGTGCCACGTTAGTGGTGCAACTGTCAAGCTGGGAATCTCAACCCTATCTGATATGACGTATAAGGGTTTTATCACTGGGCAAGTCTTTCACTCAATACATGGTAACTATCCAATTATAAAGGTTCAAGCTGTGTCAACTAAAAAGTCAACTACACGCAGATTCATATCTAGATGACTCCCTAAATCTTTTTATTCCCTTCTCATCTTCTTGCCTAACTCGACTCCCCCCCAAAGTTTTCTCTTGATCAACCCAGGTCATGAAAAAAGCTTCATTGATTTTGCATCATGTCGTCGACTGAAGATGACATATTGGCACTGCAAAAAGGCCTTGAGCCTTATATCAAGCAGAGGGATGAAGCGGCTTACATCAGGAGAACTCTCGCGCTCTATCTTCAAGATGCTATAGATGGACCAGAACTGGAGAGCCCAATATCATTGGTCGATGAATCCTCTAGAGTTGATATACCTTCAGACATGAAGGGCCTTCGCCGAGAGTACCTGCAGGCACTAGAAGAAAATCTCAAAGCTACGGCATCTTTTCAAGAGATACGGTCTCATATATCTACGTCTACAGCAACCGAGACTAAAGGCCTCTCCAATGAAATGGATGCTGTTAATGACCAAATAACGCTGATTAGGATGAAGCAAAAAGAAAAAAAGCTCCGTGTGGTAGCCGAGTACTTAGACAGGCTTAACGAGAAGCCGGCAGCTGATCCCGACTTTCTCGATCCCGAACAGATTTTTGATCGGATAGTGCCACTTCCAGAAATACCCGAAGAAGTTGTCACAGGCATCGTGGAAACAGATGATGCTTCTGGTCATGAATCTACAGAATCCCAGGAAACACTCGTTGGGATAGACAAACAAATTCTCAAAACAAAGCTTCTGCTCAAGCAGGAAGAAAAGCTACTTGAAGCTGCCAGAGCCCTGTTGCCACCAAATTCAGAGCGCATTACCGAAACAAGAAAACGATACGCCCTCAATGTGACACGTAACGAACTCATAAGATGGATTGAGACGGAGTTGTTAAAGGCATCGCAAGAAACTGCCGCCATTGAAACTGCACATTCACCTGGTGCACAGACTACAGTCACAGTTGAAGATATCACAGCTCTCACGGAACACATCAAGGACAAGTACGCAAAATACATATCCCATAGACAAGGAATTGCCGAAACGGTTGGGAAGGTCCCAAAGCTCGACTCTCAACCTACGGCTACACTCTTCTCTACGAAACAACCCGAGGCATCGGCTCCAGCAGTGAAAACCATGGATTATCTGATGTCGCCTTACCTGGAGAAGCTTTTCGCGTTATCCCACGAACAACGAGCCCTAGCATCCCATAAAGCACACATCAGCGCTACACTAGCCAAGCAAGAGCAGGAAAGTCGCCAGAAGTTGGACCATTTGGCTGAGGAAAGCCAGTTGCTCAATTCGTACAACATGGATAGAAGTAATGGGGGCTTAGAAGAAGACACAGGAGATGCTTCATTCAGGATTGCTGAGTGGTCGTGCTCGGCAGAGGCAGCCAAGCTCAACAGCCTCGAAATTGTTGCAGAAAAGATGGAAACAGGCCAGATAGCGCTGGAAGCTTCACAAGCTGCTCTAACTGAAGTTGGGAGCCTCTCGAACCAACAGCCAGACGAGGACAGCCACAAGTTTGGCCATAATAACGAAGCCGATACTGCAAACGTGTATTCCAGGCCTGAGAAACATCCTGAGTGTGCAGTTGCTGGTGATGTTTGGGAGCGGATTCATGGGAAACTGGGATTAATCGGTCAAGAAATGTAGTGCCGTGAAAATTTAATGAAATCAATAGAGGTCAACGATAGCCACGATGTAATGGATGAGCTAGTTTGCTCATAATATGATTAACACGCTCGCAGTAAGCTAGAATATCGTCTATGTAAATGTGATCATGGGAAGGGCGTAGCATATGTCCCAAGGATGACTAGTCTTTTGGAATGGAATAGCCTACTGCGCTAAAATGGCTGCTATTCTGAGAGCAAGGTCAAGCATTGATAGGTGCTCATCAGCTCCATCGAGGAGACGCTTGTCAATTTCAGAAAATATGAGGACGATTTTGTTCTTGTGCTTGTCGGCGATTGTCTCTTCATAGACGATAGTTTGATAGAGCTGTGATAGATGTTAGGAGCCATACAATTCCAATTCAAAATAAACCAGCGACTCACTTGACTCAGCACTTGGCCTGCACTCCAACCGTCGGCAACGAGATCCTCTACAACGGCTGAAATACGCGGGTATGCATCCTGTTTCGGAGTAGGGCGTATGGCATCATAGAGTCGATCGATGGTTGAATCGGGGATGACGCCGGCGATGTCTTCAATGATCTTGACAGTCACCGAGGGTCGGGGCGTATCCAAATCCATATCATCATGTCCGTCACCGTCTTTAGGCTTTGCACCAACCAGCCTGGCCGCACTTTGTAAGAATGTGATAGCCTTTCTCAAATCTCCGTCGCTGGCCTTGATCAGAGCTTCTATAGCGCCCTCATCGACTGGCACGCCCTCCTTTTCGGCGATCTCCTCCAGGCGCTTCTTTGCATTGCCCTGGTCAAGGCTTTTGAACCTGAACTTGCTGCAACGACTAGCAAGGGGATCTATTATGCGAGTGACGTAGTTGCAGATAAGACAGAAGCGGGTGATTTTGCTGTAGGTTTCCATGGTACGACGCAAAGCACTCTGGGCGTCTTGGGTCATAGAGTCGGCCTCGTCAAGAATAATAATTTTGAAAGGAGGGCAAGGGTACTTGTTTTTGTAGGAAGGCGGCGGGTTGGTAAGTTGCATGCGGGCAAAGTCCTTTACTTTTTCTCGCACAATGGAGATGCCACGCTCATCAGAGGCGTTGAGCTCAAGGACACGGCTCTTCATCATTTCGGGGCCATAGAGCTCCTTTGCCAGAGCTAAGATGGTAGAGGTTTTACCAGTTCCTGGCGGGCCATAGAAAAGCATGTGTGGTAGCTACAGCAATATTGAGATGTTAGAGATGGTCGGTATCGAGGGCATAGCCTGGAGAGACACTGACATTGGAGGCATGGAGGGTCTTGCGGAGAATTGTGGTTGTGTGGTCTTGGGCAGCAACATCGTCAAGAGTCTTGGGACGGCTGGAAGAAGCATGTATCAGTAACAGGATGCCACAACCGGGAACACGGCCTGGACAATTGCTGGTCTACGCGGGAGACTTCGACTTACTACTTCTCAACCCATGGCTGAGTGCGTCCAGCATCGGCAGACTTGTCAGGCTTAGCCGAAGTGCCATTGGCAGCAGCGGCCTTCCTGGCCTTGAGATCAAAGAAACTAGCCATTAAGAGTGGCGGGTATTGAGTTGACTCTCGCTCGATGTGGTGATGGAGTCTTGGTTGACCGAGCTGTCTTTATAGTTGGTGGTTGCACATGAAATGAGAGGGCCAGTAGTCCAAATTCAATTAAACCTTAAGAAGGCGAACGCGTCGAAGTCGCGTTCCAAGGACCACACTACTCCATTTCTGGTGGCGGCAGATTACCGCTTAATTGACTACGGGACTTAGTTGTGTTGATAATCTGAACCCTAACCCACCTAGACCTCAACACACCACATGTAGTAATCAATAGGCAGACAGAGTAGCCAGAAAGACTCAAATTATTAAAACGTGTTATTGCGAAAGCGCAGCAGCGAGTAAGCAAACAGAGATGGCCATGTTCTCTTTGTCGTTGTTTGTGGTGCTGTACCGACTGTTCATCTCTAGAGGTCGTCTTTGGGGGAATTCGATAGCTGCGTGGAGCTGGCATGTGTGGCGTTGTGGCGTCAGAAGCGCTAGGCTGCTTCACTGGAGATCCACTGGAGGTCTGCTGAAGGCTCACTGAGGGTTCACGGCCGCCGGGGCCACCCCAGCGTTGCCAAATTAGGTGCCCGTGTCAAGCTGCCGGTGATGTCATTATCCCAGAGAAACGCAAAAGACCGACACACCTCAGTATCTAGCACAAGTCCTGGACTTTCACACAGCCCAGCCCAGCCCAAGACCGGCTTTGTACCTTTGTATCAGAAGCAGCAGGGTGCTTTTCCTCTAGTTCACCGATCCGACACTTTGGATAGAGACTTGCCTCTATGCGTCTTACCCTGTTTTGATCTCCCAACCGGTCCTCAGCTTGACTCGTCGCTTGTACACTTGCCTTCTTTTCTACTCATCCAACCGCCTCATCTCCGTTCCCCGTCCACATATCTACGCTCGGAGCCACGTGCATCGCTTTTATCGCTGCCGATCCATAGCCACAATCGCTTTTCTAGCGCCGCTCGCCTTTTTTTACCGACCGTTGCATCACTCACGTATTGCCGGCACTCTATCGACACTGGTTTCTGATAAATGATCGCCATCGCACCGCCATAGCCCGGCAGCCCATCATCCACCGCCTCTCCCTATCAAATATAGCGGCGCCCCTTTCGCCACGAAAGGCCTGTTATCATGGCCGACCAATCCATGATCCGGATCACCAAGGTTTGTGCTGGTATAGCCCCATCGTGGGGGCCTTCTCCAATCTGGAGTACAGCTCATGCGGGGTCGGCAAGGCTGACCATGATGCATTTCTGCCCTTTGACAGGAGATCAACGAGCTGCAGCGCAACCAAGATCTGTGTACGTCTCTCTACAATACAACCCTGCACTATGGACTCGGGACGCTTGTGATGATTAACACGTCTTTTAGCTCTGGCCGTGTCTTGCAACGATGCAAATGTCCGTAGTATCAGGACCATGATTATTGGCCCGCCCGACACGCCCTATGAATTCGGATTCTTTGAGGTATCTCCAGCCTACAATATATGCCCCTCCAGAATTTACCAGTGCTGACATTTTATTATTCTAGTTTTCCATGAAATTTGATCAGGGTACGTATCCCTGGATGTCAACGTCCCCCCAACTCCAACCGACGATCCAAAGTCTCGGCTGACCCGTGGTTCCGGTTTACTCATGCAGACTACCCACGCAAGGCGCCCGTGGTTCTGTCTCTTACCACAAATTCTGGTCGCACTCGCTTCAACCCCAACATCTACTCCACCGGCAAGGTCTGCTTGTAAGTGTTTACCACGTCCTAAGACTCGCGCATTCTGCAAGTCAACTGCTAACTGGCTTTCACTTTGTAGATCAATCCTTGGGTAAGAACTCGTTTCCCTAGTCTCGATGCTGGACTTTGTGAAGCTAACTGCCGACAAGAACATGGCGTGGCGAGTCTGGGGAACAGTGGTCAGCGGCTCAAGGCATGGAGTCTATCCTGCTGAGCATCCAGAGTCTAATGTCGGCCAATCCATATGAGAATGAGCCCGGGTATGAAAACGCCAACATGGAAGAAGACATTAGAAGAAAGCCCCTATATGTAGAAAAGGTAAGTGCCTTTGTATTTTGTTGGGACAGGACACGTACTAATCACACGATAGATCCGTCACGAGACATTGAGAGTCGCCGTCATCCAACGCCTTGAGGGTTATCTCAATCTATCACCAAGCGGCAAACCTAAAACACCACATCTGCTCGATTATGGGCTTGAAAACGGCACTGTTCCAACACACCCCTTTGCAGCTTTGTGTAAAAGCCGCTTTCTCTGGTACTACTCTTCATATCTTGCGACAGTCGAGCTGGGTCAGAGGAACACAGTGGTTGATCAGCCCTTCACCAATATGCCGTTTGAGACAAAGGACAACATAATGGACGGCAAGTTTAACTATCCCGCGCTAGCCAAGCGCCTCGAGAATATCAAGAACGCCATCGATGCTGAGACTCTTCAATGGGCCGAAGAAGGCGCCATCGCGGCCAAAAACGAACACTTTGTGGCTGTAAACCTGGCCAACAAATTCATACAGACCGTAAATGCTCTGAAATATGTCGATTTTCGCCACGATCTCACTCTCCAAGATGGCAACCCCTTTACTTGGGTCCTGACATACTTTGGTAGCCCTACAAGCGACCTCGACGGTGGTTTCTTCCGCATCAAGCTCAACTTTAACATCCGCTTCCCTGATGAACAGCCCCGGGTGCTCATGGACCCGCCAATCTTCCACCACAGAGTTGCCCCAGACGGCACTCTCTGTTACTTTCCCAACCCTGCCAAGCAAGAAGACATCAAGTCGCACCTGGAGGCCATTGTTGCCGCGTTAGAAGAGGAAAACCCAACCTACGACCCCCGATCACGCGTCAATCCCAAAGCCTTTGCTTTGTTCTGGGGCTCTCCGCAGGATCGGAAAACGTACAAGCGGCTTCTGCGGAGGTCTGTGGAACAAATGATGGAGTAAGTTGCCTTGATCTATATCTCTTTACCGCTTTCTTAACTGACAAGACCTTTTTTTTCCGCTACAGAAACATGATCAACTGAGTCAACAGTCTAAAAAAAACACAAGGGGTCGGCTGGCCTCCTTCTTCCAAGTATTTGGTTATCTCCTTTCTTTTCCTGCTTATACTTGATGGTTACAGGCTCATGGCTGGCTTTCTGCCATAGATTATCTTTTAGTGCTAGTTACACACATGTCAACCCTCCTCCCCACCGCATCGCTAACTGTCTTGTCACGACTGAAATGCAGCGATTCTTTGTATTTAGTTTTCTTTTTTTTCTTCACTAGTTACATATATACATACGTACCAGGATCCTTCCAGTCCAAGTTTTTTTTTGTGCTGTGACGTCACTGGCCCGGAATGCAAACGACTATTGAAATATCTAGAATTTACACGTGTCTCGTCACAGCAGAACCATTACTCGAAAAGAGAATTGGAAAAGAAGAGAAGAAAAGGTGAAAACAAGCACAAGCCGTAGTTTTTGTTAATGCATATCCCCTTTCAACTGGCTACAACAACCGCCTCTCATCTCTTTGGCGGACGTCCCGGCGGCTTTGCATTCTTGCGCCCACCACCACCGCCCCCGGCTGCCGAGTTCTTCCTGCGCGTGCTGGGAAGCACGTCGCGGCCAGGGACATATGGCGCCGCGATACCAAGGTACCTCTCGCCAGGCCCTGTAGCCGTGGCGGCGGCCGCCGCCGCACCCACGGCGCCAGGAGAGGCACCCGTGGCGCCGCGGAACTCGTAGGTGCCGACAGCGGTAAAGACGGCGGGTGCGCCAGTGTTGGGGCGGGCCAGCTGCTCGGCGTGCAACTTGTCGAGCGATTCGCTGACAATGGCGTACTGGGCCCAGTTGATGGGCGGGTAGCGCACAATGTTTTGCTCGCTGGGGAGGTTGGCCCATGCAGGCTTGGGCGGCTTTTGTTTCTTTTTTTCAGCCCTTGTTTTCTTCTTTGCTGCGCGCGCTGCGCTGGCGGCGGCAGCTGGGTCTTTTGAGGAGCCCTCCCCGCCGTTTGTTTCCGAGTCGCGCATTTCTGTGTCGCCGTCTTTGTCATTCGTATCGTCATCGTCGGAGGAAGAAGAAGAGTCGTCAGAGTCGGAGTACGAAGGGATGGTTTCGCCGGCATTGTGTTCGCCAGGAACGAGGCCGCCGGCCATCTTGACTACGCCGGACTGCAGGTCGCGTAGGAATGCGTCAGGCATGGCGAGAGCTTCGTTTTTGGCGCGCTGTAGCGAGATAATATCGGCTTCTGCGCGGCGGCGCTGCATCTGCAAAATCGCAATGGCGCTTTGTAGGGCAATCGCATCGGGGTTTGTTTCGAGATCAAGCGGCAGTGGGGCCGGGGGCGGTATCGTGTTTGCCGTCATGTCTGGCTGGCTGATGTGTGAGAGTTCTGGTCGTGGCGGAAGTTGTTGAGCCGGTTGTTGTGTGGACTGTTGTGGTTGGCTTTGCTGTTGTTGTTGAGCTGATTGGGCGGCCTTGTTGGGCTTGCTAATGATGATGGTGCGGTTGTTCTGCCGGCCGATCTTCTTCGTGATGGTCTGTGACTCGGGCTTGATGTGCGTCAGGGGTGGGGTAATGGGGCTAACGGGCGGGCGCTCAGGCGACGTGCTGCGCTTGGCAAGCTGCTTCACCTGTGTCTGCGTGTGAGCCTGTGGCTGTATAGGCGGCGGCTGGTGGAGCGGCGGCTGGAGCGACGGTGACGGTAGGGCCATGGTGCTAGGCGCAGCCAGCGGCGTGAGGCCGGCGGGTGGTTGTGAGGCGCCGCGCGACACGGAGACGTGACGGCTGTGTGGTCGACTAGAGCTGGAGCTGCCGGCACGCGCGGGTGGTGTCATGGACGGAAGCGAGAGTGGCAGCGGCGAGTGCATGCGCTGGTGCTGCTGGGCGGAGTATGAGCTGTTGAGCGGTGACGGCGGCTGCTGCGGCTGCGGGTGTTGCAGGCCGGCGGCCAGCGGGGGGTTGTTAGAGCGGCCCATGATGTAGCGCAAAGCAGAAGGGCGGATAGAATGCGGGATGGGACGAGATGGTCGGTGTGGCGAAGATGAGAACCCAAGGCAGCCAGATGGAAGCTGGAGAAGATCAGAGACGGGAGGTAGATAAAAATGCAAATTTCCACGACTCTATAACGCTGCGGAGAGTATTCGGGTGGTGTTTTGTGGATGGCGGGGGATAGTGTTGTTGAATACTAACTAAGCAAGGTTCTTCATAGTTTATGTTTGGGTGAATTGGATTTCTTCTAGTTTCGCTTTGTCTTCATTATCAGCTTCGCTGCGATGAGTAAAAGTGATTTTTTTCGGTAGGATCTGCCTGTGCCTTTGGGGTTAGGGTCTAGTATGACGGGCAAACTACTTTGTTCCGACGTCATAAAACTATGCTCATGTGTGTACAGTAGACGCTCAATTCATGCCATTCTAAAGTCTTCTCTTTGGATCTATGGTATTTAATCTTTTGTGATACAGCTCTCCCCATCGCACAACTCTTCTCCATGTCTACATCTGCATCCGACCAGCACGTCCAACCTGCAAGATCTCTCCGCTGTGCGCATCATCGCTGCTCAGGACAGGCCAAGAAGCATCATCACCCTTGGCTAGAGTAACCTCCAGCTTGGTACCCAGGATCTTGAAGGTCGACTTGGCAGGGTCTACGAGGCCGTACGTGTTGATATCCTTTGTGAAGCGTTTAGGGGTAGGGTCTGACGTCACCAAGTCAAGCTTGATGGCGTTGTCCGTGAACTCGACTGTTGACTTGTCCTTGACGATTTTCTTGAGGAAGAAGGATGCGATGACAGTCCCAACGGTCTGGTAAAAGTCTCTCCTGTTTCAGTTGTTAGTCGTAATTCGTTGGTGTATCGGTGCCTGCAAAACATACCGGACAGTCTCGAGAACCTCCTCGGCACCATCGGTGCCCTTCTTGTCCTTGGAACCGCTGCCAACGAACAAATGTCTGTTCTTGGTGGTGCAGCCCTCGAGTTTCAGGAACTGCTCAAACTCAAGCACGCGGCGCTTGCAGCAAGTGTATCCCTTTGAGCCCTCGTGGAAGATGGGCACACCAGGGTGATAGACGCAGTTTTCGCCCTCTCTGCTGGCGCCTGCCTTGTACCCAGCGCCGCACGTGCGCCGTCTGCATGTCTTGCCATCGGGAATCGCAAGGCTCGGATCATCGTCTTCCGACTCGGGTGGCGGCGGCGGCGCAGCGGCGATAGCCTGGGGGGCTGAGATGGGCTTGCGACCGGGAACGTCAGTGGCAGCAGCAGCAGCAGCGGCATTCATCTTGCTGATCTTGCGGTCCAGCTCCTCTTTGTCGACCGGCGCGGCCTCCTCCAGCTTGGCAGCGGCTTCGGTGGTCGAATGAGTGCCGGTGGTGCAGGGCGGAATGGCGAGGAACTCGTCAAATGTCAGGACGCGGGGCTTGCAGCACTTCCATCCTATCGTGCAGAGAGAGTCACAGAGTCAGAGTCAGTGGACAGCATTGAAGAGGGAAAATCACATGCTGTTTCTAGGGTTGTGCGCACCAAGCGCAGAAGCAACTGGGCAAGTTGTGAGAGTAGCAGGAGGGGAGAGAGGGCGGAATACGGGATATCAAGACATACCCTTTTGACCCTCGTGGAAGATGGGCGGGCCAGGGTGATAGACGCAGGGCTCCTCGACACTGGTAAAGGACTTGCCGCAGCCCTGGCGAACACACTTTTGGGCCATGGTGGAACGAGTGAGGGTGAGGGTGAGGGTGAGTTGGAGTGGGAGAGTGAGAGTGTATATAAAGTGCACGATTTGAAACGCAGTTTGCAAACGCAGTTCCAAAATTCGGACGGACAGACGGCGGTGGATTCGGAGGTTAGATCAATCGCCACTCGACAACTCGGCGGCCAGATGCTCAGGGAATTGGTGCTCTTTTTATTTTCCCTCTTATTTTTTTGGTCCCGATTGAAGAGTCGTAGACGCGCCTATGGACAAGTGACTAGAGATGGTTCTAGAAAGCTCCAATTTGGATACCAGCATTGCCTGTGCCCCACCACTACTAACAAACGGAGGTTCACATTCTGCCAGCATGTCTTGGACTTTGGTTTTTTTCACCGCCTTGGCAGGGGTTAGGGTTATGATTGCGCAGTGTTGTCGCTGTGACGTCGTTCAAATAGCTGTTGTACATGGATTGATGCTGATGATGCAGTATTCCTTTCTCTTTGTCTTTTCCAAGTCCCAATTAGTTCATGCCATCCATAAACTCCACCCTATCGAGGATCATGTCCTTGAGACCGAGATACTCTCGCAAGGAAGCCCACTCGGCGCCCGACTCTTCGCCGTGCTTCCATGCCTCCTGGAAGCCCCAGGCCATGGCAATCTTGTCCATAGCTGCGCGTTCCTCTTCTCGGAGCCAGCGCTTGCGCATGGGCGTGCCGGGCACCCACGTGACTCGGTTCATGTGGTCCATCATGGACATTCGTGCCACAATGCCCATGCTGCCGGTGAAGCCAATGTATGCTGTGATACCCATGAAGGCAAACGTAGTGGCCGTGGTAGGGTCAATCGACGAGTTGTAGTTGGCAAAGGCGGATGCAACGCCGTATGATGTAGCAGGTATCACGCCAGCAGCCAGTGCTGGGACGGTAGCCGAGGCCATGATCTTGCGGAGGTAGAATGCCCGGGAGCAGTAGCACACGTCGACAATGTTGATGGCAGCGTCCAGATCCTTTGCCTGCAATGCCACTTGCAGAGCCGCCGCGGCAACGTCCTCGTCAATGGCTGCTGACGGAAGGCTAGAGCTCCGTTTCTTGAATGTGACGTTGTCTCCACGGATGACAGGCAGCGGCTTTGAGCCGTATAGATGAAGAGACTCTGCCACGGTGTCGGCCAGGCCGAGTTCTGAGTGTATCTTGATGTACTCGGTCAATAACGGCATGGTGACGACGACGTTTGGCGCTGCCAGAATGCTGAAGGATATTTGCGAGATGCGGCGTGCTGTGTTCTTGCGCAGCTCGGCAAACGTGAGGCCACGGCGTGGGGGAGACGCAGCCGACTTGTCGTCAACCTCTAGCAGGCTATTCCCAGACTGCTTCTTGGCCTCGGCAGTGAGTGGCGTGATGGCTTTGGCCGCAGCATGGCATGCCTTGAGTGCCGCCAGAGTGGCTGCTTCACGGGGGATATCGACCCGAGAGACAAACATGGCCTCTGTGCGCTCGATGATGGACAAGAGCTTGCTGAGACTAGCGGCCGGGGGGGTAGACGGGGTTCCCTCGGTCGCAGCGGAAGAGCCGTACCGACACCGAGGGCCGGCCGCCGGCGTGCATTGTAGCGGGGCTGCAGGCCGCGAGAATGAGGCGCCACTGGGTCCCCTGCTGGCGTGAAGTGAAGCGGAGATGGGCCCCGGCGCAGCCACGAGCGGGCGCGCGAGACTTCTGGAGGCGCGAAAAGCGAGCGGGGTTGAGCGCTGCATTGGCGTCGATGGCGTGGCTGGGTTCAGGCGTGTGGCAGAGAGAACGCTGGAGCGGCAGAAAACGGGCGGTGGGTGGATTTGGAGCACTGCTGGGAGACAATCGCAATTGGATGTGCAGCTTGGTCACAGGCGCAAACGTGGTCTGGCGGTCCTCGGCGTTGGCGTGTCGCTCACTCCGCAAAATTGGACGTCCGTGAGGCCATCGCCAAACCTTGCTCTGGCCCAGCTTGAAGCACCAGCTTGGGGCGCTGTTGCTGGGGCTATGAGGCCACTGTAGCCAACAGAGTGTAGGCCTGCGCCCGGGCCCTAAAGCAGTGGCCAGGCTCCTACTGGCTGGGCGCTCTCAGGTGTGCCACCTTGCAGCTTCAGCTGTCTTCCAGGTGGCCTATCCTGCAGCCTGGCCCTGTAACCACCGCTGGACCCCTGTAGGCCCTTAGCAAGCGCCCCACTTTAAAGCAGGCTGTGGCGTTGGGTGCGTGAGTGGCGTGTATGACGAAATTAGGCTTCACTTTCAACTTGTTCTCCTTCAGTCTGCTTGTCGTTCTGTCCTCGTCTCTCATTGCACCGGCAATCAAATCATTTTATCTGATCTGCGCATCTGCTACTACCACAGACCATTCTTATTCCACAGCCCTCCGCCAATCAGGAGCCGACTACATCTTGTCTGGGCTTTGCCGCTTTCGCCGTGCTCCAGGAGCAGCTTGAACCCATCATCTATCCCTCCTACTCCGCCAGCTACAGACGCGTTGAGCAGGCTGGATTTCACACGGGCTAAACTACTCGACAAACACATCTCACGAAATCATCAAGGTCCCGTTGACTGCACCCCGAAATGCCGCCCCCGCCTCCACCTCCGCCGCCCCCGCCACCCCCGGCAAGTGGCCCGATGAAGCTCCCCGGCGGCTCGGGCGCTGGACGAGTGAGTGCTCAATCTCTACCACCACACAGGCGCGCCTGAATATCTCAGACTAACATGTGTTGCTTTCGTACTCCAGGGCGCTCTGCTCTCCGATATTTCAAAGGGAAAGGCTCTGAAGAAAACTGTTACCGTTGACAGATCCGCCCCTGCGATCGGAAAGGTGGTTTCAGGCAGCGCTGCTCCAGCCATCGGCGGCGCGCCGCCTGTCCCCGGAATGGGCAAAGCAAACCCTAGCTTTGGTGCCCCTCCTGTGCCCTCCATGGCCGCCGCTGCCGCCGCGCGTTCCCGGAGCAACAGCGAGCTGGAAAGTCCGGGGCACAAGCCATCAAATAGCATGGACGGGCGGCCTCAGTTGGCAGGGCTCTTTGCCGGCGGCATGCCCAAGCTCCGAAAGTCTCGTGGCGGCGTAGACAGTAAGAACCTGCCTTGTATGATATCATCGTATAACTTACTCTAACCAAACATATTTCTTAGCTGGACGGGATGCCACAAGCGACGAAAATGATGCGCCTTCCGCCCGCGGTGCTCCTCTGCCTCTTTCATTTTCCGCGCCCAAGATCCCGACAGGCTCTGCTCCTCCGCCTCCCTCCTCGGCACCTCCACCACCCGCCGCACCCTCCCCATTCCCTGGCCGGCCCTCACCCAAGCCCCCAACCGCCTCCAAACCACCACCACCGCCTGTAGGCAAGAAGCCGCCACCACTCCCCTCCAGTCGCAAGCCCGGGACTCCTGCGCCTAAAATACCCGGCGCTGCCGCCCCCCGAGTGCCGTCATCGTCAGCACCCCCCCTGCCGCCAAGTGCGCCTCCGCTACCACCTAGCGCACCCCCACCCCCGCCCGCTGCTGCCCCTTCGATTCCATCGGCTGCCGCACCTCCGCCCCCGCCTCCGCCTTCAATGCCCCCGGCGCCAGCTCCAGTCGTGCTGTCCTCACACCACACACCTCCGCGCGCCCCTCCCACCCGATCCCCTGTCGCTCCTTCTGCGACTCCAGCCGTAGCCTCGACGGCCCTCAACTTTGCCATGCAGGCCGCCCTGCGCGCCACCGGCAACAGCCCCTCGTCTCCACCAGCTGCGCCGCCGCCGCCGCCTGCTGCTGCCGCCGCCCCACCCATGCCAGGAGGTGCCCCTCCGCCGCCTACCGCTTCTGCGCCGTCCCCACGAAACTCACAGCCACCGCAGCCACACGCACAGCCGGCACGGTCTATGCTGGACCCCAGCAACTTTATCCTGTCGGCCAACGGCACCAGAAAGAGCAGCGGTGCGTCTGGAGCGCCCGCTGGCGGCCATGGGGCAGGCTCGGGAGGCCGAGTCGTCATCAGCGACAGCCGCTGGAAGTTTAAGGATCTGAATATGCTACCCAATCCGCGGGCATTTGTCGGTGGACACCGCAAATACCGGGCTGGTCGTGGGAGTAGCGTGCCATTAAATTTGAGTGCACTGTAGACAATGAGTGTGAAGATGAGAAGAGACAACATCGGAGGACTTGACAGATACCGAGATGAACAGGAAACCATGGGTTGAACAAATGATATTAAGTATACGAACAAGAGAGAAATCATAACTACAAATCAATACTATCAGACATCGTTATTCATCAATAGGAAACAAAAGGCATTGTAGAACGAAACAAAACAAAACACACAGGAGACACGGAAGAATATACGCCGCGATCATCATGACAAGACAACCGTCCACGGGGGAAAAAAGAAAGATGAAGACGATGGAATGCGGCGCAAGAAAAAAACAAACACCACACAGAAGAAACATCCCGCAGACATCAGCACCAAACAGAACAAAGAGAACACCAACAACATCATGCGTAGGCTGGTGGGTAGTTGGCTCGTCAGATCCTTATACAAGAGGCAGACAGATGAACATATACGACACACACACACACATTCATTCACAGGAAGCTCCACTCACAGACAAGACAACATCAGCAACCCCGGATATCATCATCACACAAACAAGCAAGCACAGAAGAGCATCTCGGCCTAGACTGCCCCCTGCAGCCACAGCCGCTGCAGCCGCGCTCGGTAGTCAAAGGCTTCTCTTGCCCGCTTCACGCCGCCGTGCCCCACCGGAAGCGCCGCAGCCCGCCGCCGCTGACTTCAACGCTACAAGCAGCTGCCGCTTCGCTGCCCCCGTTCAGGCCGGCCGATGCCAGGGCCAGCGTCTCATGGCGGCCGACCTCGCGGCCAATGACGTAGCCGGCGCCAAAACCAACGACGCTGAACAGCACCACGACGCCGGCGCTGACAACCCATGTTAGCATCGTGGGCGATAGCAGTGTGGCGTCGGCGCTGGGACTAGGGCCGACGGTGCTAGTCGAAAAAGAAGTGCCGGGCGCCGTTCGGCGCTTTCGGTGGGTGCGTGACGATGTGTTGGGTGCGCTGATAGTGCGGGAGGCGCGCTGTGCGGCGGTGCCATTGCGTGGTGTGGGCGCGCCACCAGACGACCGGTGGCGGGATGAGGCAGACGAGGAAGATGAGGCGCCTGAGGTAGGACCGCATGCAGCTATGTTTTTAGCAGTTCCTACCGAGGGCCCGCCCAGCGTAGCAGGAGGAATGCGTGAATCTCCATCGACGTCACGCATAAGCTCGGACTCGGGCACGATTTGCAAGTTCATGGGGTGTGTGGGCGCGCCGACCGGGCGGAACAACGGGTCCTGCGATCCATTTTCCAAGACGCCGGGTGAGACGGGGCTATCCCTGCCTAGGCCGCGCGCCGCAGCTGCACATGAGAGCAGGGTATTGAGCGATGCCCGCAGCGCAGCATCGTTGTCGACTCGGAATGTTGGCGAGCGGAAGTGGCTTGTCGCTGCGCCGGGCTGGTGATGCATGTGCATAGCAGAAGCGGGGGCTGAGCCGCGGCGCTGGCTGGGAGCAAGACCATGGCGCGGGTGGGCAGGATGAGGCCGGAACATGGCACCAGCGGGAGCGGTGTTGAAGGCGTTTGGCTGCGGGCGGAAAACTATAGGCGCAGTGCCGGGCATCGAAGCCTTGGCAATGTCGTCTTCGTCGGACGCGGCAAAATCGCTCGCCGACTCAGACTCCGACTCAGACTCCGTGGCGGCATACTCATCAGGCGAGAGAGTGGCAACCTGCGGAGTCGGGGAAAATGTCACAGTAGGGGTGGCGGCAACGCTGTGGTGTCTGCGCTGGGGCGCCGGCTCATTCGAGCTGGCCAGCATGCGGTCGTCTTCCTCGCTGCCGCTGGCCTCATAGTCACGCGTGGTGGCACGGCGCAGGGATGAGGGCACGGCCGGCGTGGATATGTCATGGTAGGGGTGGCGGATGACGGGCGCGGAGCGGCGGCGGCGGGAGTTGGGGCCATGCGGCCCAGGGACGGTCTGGGTGGGACTGGAGCCGACGCGGAGGCCGGTGGTGACGATTTCATCGGCGATGGAGGAGAGAGAGGACGAGGAGGGCTCTGAGGAGATCTCAACCCAGGAATCTATAGCCCAGTTAGTTAATGCAGTACAGACTAAAGCTGGTCCGGTCCGTAAGCTTACCGTCATTTCGGCGAGAGGATGCCCCTGTCGAAGGGCCCGAGGAATTAACTGACGCGGGGTGCGACTGGCCATGGCCTCGTCGCTGGCTCTGCGAAGCCATATCAAGACGGCAGTGCACGAGATATCAGCGGAGATAGAGCGGAGGTGTAAGCGGTATGGTGATGCCAGGGAGACAAGCGAGATAAGTCTAGTCTCGGGCCAAGGAAAAGCTCACGATGCAGCAGCAGGAGCGAAGGGCGACATCGGCGCGCACAAATCAGCAGGAGAAAGAGAGACGGCGGGAAGTCTAGAGAAAGACGCCAGTGGGAAGGTGAAGTCGAGGAAGTGTTCGGGGGGATATGAGAGAAGAAGAAGAAAAACAAAGAGAGCAGATCCCAAAGGAGACGCAATCGCGCCCGTCATATTGCGTGTCTTTGTCGCTATTTGTAGTCAGCAATCGACTCGCCCACTGAAGGCGCGGCGGGAAACAGCGCCGCCAGCTCGCTGGACTCAGCGCATGACCCCCCCCCCCCCCCCCCCCCCGAGATACAGCGCTCTGGCCCCCCAATCACCGCTTCCTATAGCGCCTACGCCTCCCCAGAATTCAGCCCGTCCGCAATCTCCAACAAGAGGTCCGCTGCTTCACCACGCTCCATGAGGGGCAAGCCCCAACCAACCTCCAAAATGTCTCATCCGCAGCCCGTTGAGCATCTGCGACCGTTTTTGGAGAACCAAGGAAGAAAACTTGCTGCGCTCAACCCTAGGCACTAACCCTCGTCTACGGCAAGAGAAAGCTTGGGTCTGTGACGCTTCGGCCTCCCTGTGGCTTCATGTTCCGCCAGCAACGGCATACCATGACGTCAGTTCAGCCGTGGTGGCTTTGCCATGGGCCCATGGACACGGGCAAACACAGGATATGTAACTGAACGCGTTTTATTAAGAAGAAAAAAAAAGATTGGGTATCAAATAAAAACACGACGAAGAAAACCTCTCGAACACAAAGAAAAACAGAAACAAGAACAAAGGGAACAATGGACTTGGACAAAAGGAACAAACATCAAGGAATGGCTATGCAGCTCACTACCGCATCTGCGTCGGTCGTCTGAACCCCTGGCCAGCGACGCTTTCGTATCCACCTCCCCACACACTTATCCGCCGGCTCACAGCGCATGCTGCTGCAGCGGCGTGTGCTCCATCTCGTACTCGAGCTGCTTCTCTGTGTTGAGGCGCGGCTTCGTGCCATGGGTCAGCTGGCTCAAAGAGAGCGTGCGTGCCGTCTTGCGCTGCGCGTCCTGCGCGTGGATTCCGAGGCCTACGCCGACCCCGCTGCTATCTGTTTCCCCGCCAAGACTGAGGCTGGAATCCAGCCCCTGCTCGCCGTCTGCGTCCGGCTCAACGGGACTGCTGTCGCTGGCCAGGAACGTCGAGTCCTCGGTATACTGCGAGTGCATAAGACGGCCGCCATGCGCGCGTGATGCGTCTTCGGCATCCGGACCCACGTCACTATCGTTGTCACGGCCGCGATCATCATCGGCGTCAGTCTTGGGAGCGACGTCGTCGTCGAAAACTGACATCTCGTTGGCCGTGCGACCAAAAGGCGACACAGCGTAGTTCAGACTAAAGTTACGCGGTGGCGCGCTACTGGAAAGCGGTAGCGCCGACGTTGATGCCGTCAGTGTTGGTCGGCGGCCTGAAGCTGGCGACGAGGCCATGTTGAGTGCGCGTGTGAGGCGGTACACTTCAGCTTCAAGAACAACCCGCGCCGCCCGCTCGGCTTCGATTAGTGAAAGCAAGCGTGTGTATTGGTCGCCAGAGACTGGAAGCCCAGAGACCGAGAGGGGCCCTGGTGTTGTCGCTGATGTTGGTGACGGCGACATGGCGCGCGGGGGCGGAGCGGGAGCCGCGTGTAGCGAACTAGGGAAAACAGGCGTCTGGACAAACGGCGTGTTAGAATCCTCGCTGTTCTGCGAGCTGGATGGGCGCCTTGAACGTGCGTCCGCGCTGCTCCGGGAACCCATGCCCGTGCGGTCGTTCAAGGTTGTTCCAGTGCCAAAGCTGGTTCTATTGGTACTCACGTCACCTAGGCTCGTGCCCCCGCGGCTGGTATCACTGATGTTGCTTTCAGTGGCCATGAGCATTGTGCTTGTTTGCACCGGAGCAGTACATGCTCCAGTGTCCAAACTCAGTTTCATATCAAAGTGCGCGCCGTCATCGGTGAGGCGGAATCCCGGAAGTACGTGATGAAAGCTGTGCAACGTCTTTTCAAGACGATTGATGCGGCCTTCAACCTTTCCTACGCGCGCCTCCAGTGTTATAGCTTCAGTAATCTTCATAGAACTTGCGATGGCCCCAAAGTCGAATGGCTGCTGGGAGCTACTAGGACGTGGTGTTTCTGCTTCCTGAAGTCCTGCGTCGACAGCATGGCCTAGACCGTTATCGTTATCATCGCTATCGTGGACAATATCGCTCTCATTTGCCAAATCATCTGTCATCGGCCCGCGATTGTAGTTTGGTGAGAGCGCAAAGGCACCAACGTGGCTTTGGCGCCAATACCGGATTTCATCGCTACGTCGGCGAGTGGGCGAGCCCTGTGTCAGGGCAATGCCTGGGACCGATCGTGACCTGCGTCGGTTGCGCAGGATCTCCTGGCTGGTTATGGCTTTGCCAATCTCTTCCGATCGGCCGGCGCCAGAGCTTACTCCCACTCCCATCCCAATGCCAGTGCCGGTTCCAGTGCCAACAAGCTCCGATCCATCATCCCCTGGCAGTTCATCTTCCTGTGGCGTGCGATTTCGGCATTGTGAGCTTGCGGGACGCGGAGAAAGCCCGCTTGGCTCGGCAAAGAAAGTGCGCGGTGGGACGAAGAAATCACCACCAGTGCTTGCAGCACGACGTTTGGCATTGAACAAAAGGGTAGAGTGAGCTACCTGCGACTGTGGCCGAGACTGTGGGTCCACTTCATTCCGCTTCGGTTGAACTTGCTGGTGTTCTTGGGTTTGTTCTTGGTGTGCTTGAATCTGTGACTGTAGCTGAGACTGGAGTGGCGTAGACTCCAAGTTGGCCGAGTTTCGTGCACTCTCAATAGCTATCATATCACGAGGACCGACAGAATGGGAGTGGAGGGCTCGGTCATGCTCGGTATCGTGCTCCACGACAGACAGGGATATTGAGCGCTTTGGTTCCGGAGTACTTATTGCAGGCCGCACTGGAGGTTGGAACTGATGTACCTAGGTTTGAAAAAAGGTTAGAAAATTTTATATGCATGGTCATAAACAAAGGGGTGCTCACTCTTGACGCCTCTGTTGGCCCGGGTGCCATAGAAACGGTTCTACCCTCAGGCAGTTTCAATGAATTCTCCAGTTGTGGTGTCTTGGCCCGCTTCTTGCCGAATATTCTGCCAAGGGCCGAGCGGAGAGTGCTCTTCTTGCGTTCTGGTACCGCAGCAGACCGGTTCTCTGGTTGCACTTGTTCGACTTGGCTGAAGGATTGAGATTGATTTTGAGGCAGACTTTGGCTGTGACTATGCGTCTGGCTTCGAAGTGATGAGCTGACGGCCGGCATATTGTCGCTGGCGGTCAAGATGGTGCTAGTTTTGGACGTACGCTCAGTCCCAACACTCATGGCTGCGGAAGTTCTTATTATGGCGCTGGATATGGGCGGGCGACTGCGAGCTTGTGTACGGCCACCGGCGCCGGTGTTGGTGCTACTATTGGTGTTGCTGTTGCTGACAGAGTTATTCGAAATCGCACTGTCTTTGTACATCTGGTTCTGAGAGTAGCTGCGCCCATGCACTATATTGCTGCTGGTCATGTTCATGGCAGGCACTGGCGACGGGGTCGGCGACGGCCGAACAGGATGAGGCAAAGAAGGAGCAGCCGTACTTTGAGCGCTGCCTGTCTCGGCATTTCTAGAGGTCTCCTTTGTTTCAACCACCACTGGCGGAACAGGTGACGTCGAAGCAGACGGGGCCTTGGTTACCGCAAGGGCGCTTGCATTTACGTCCTCATGACCGCTCACAGACGACGGAGGAGCCGGCGCAAAAGAAGCCGCAGGACGTATTCCAGAAGCAACAGCCTGGGCTTGGGCCTGTGCCAGTGTCGAGTTGGGAACAATGGGCATGCTAATAGGCTGGCCCTCGGGGATAGAATTCGGTATGGACATGGGCGGAGAAATAGGCGATTGTGCTAGAGCAAGACTGTTCATTTGTCTCCGCCGCTGTAGCTCTATTTGAAGCTGGTAATCATCGTCTAGCGGATCGGGAAATGGAATAGGCGCCGAGATCTTGCCGCGAATAGAGGCTGACGATGTTCTCGGGCGTGAACCGACCGGGCTAGACTTATTAAAGAGACTCTTGGGAGGCATTGTTGTCGGCGGAAGAAGGGAGGAGGTGGGAGAGAGAGAGAGGAGTCAAAGTGATGCCGAGTTTAAAGTATGCACAGAACAAGAGGAGTAGAGGACGAAAGAGATAATCAAGACAGTAAAGTGAGCCCGGATGAAGGCGAGTGAAAGAACAGAAAGGAGCACTGAAAACGCAAATAAAAAAGCCAATGCAGAAAAAAAACTGCTAAGCACAGCTTCGCATCTATACAGAGCTTGACGTCGGTTTGATTGAGAGGCACAGAGGCAGCAAGCCACGCACAGATCGATCTGCTTCAGATGCGACCGAGTACAACTCACACATATAGCGTATAGCAGCCAGCTGATATGCCCTCCTCCACGAATAATATGAGCTCGTCTTCTAGTCGTCTTCTACGCGGGAGGGGAAGCAACCTGAAGCGTTGGAGCGTGCTTCTTGTTCTTATACATATAGCAACCCAACATCTGCCTATGGCAAGGGGGGTGGACAAGAGTGAGTGAGCTCGAGCCCTCTTCCGACCCTTGCAGATGCCTAGAGGCTGCCGGGTTTCAAACAAGATGTAGCCGTCCGTCCTGGTGCTTGTTCTATTTATTTCCTTGCACTTGTATCAGCACAAGCCTGAACAGCTTTCTTGTACGTGGAAGAGTGACTGGGTGGTTCGTCTGAGGGTAGGAAAATAAACATGGAGGAGCAGGATCCTAACCGGCGTGTTTCGAAAGCGAGCGAGTTTTCCCTCTACATCACAGGCGAGGAAGAAAAAAAAAAAAAAAAAAAAAGAGAAGAAAAAGAGATCCCACGTGGGAGTCAGTGGGCAAATGGACCTCTATTACTTCCTAGCAGGCCCTAAAAAGCATCAAGGAGGTTTCTAAGAACCAGAACGCACCAATCCCAGGCGAGACAACGCAACGTAGAGAGCCACCCAGACCAAAGCGCCCAGGGACCCTGGTCGGGAAGGTCGGAGTGCCAGGCGGGACGAGTTGAGAGAAAAGGTCGACCAGGAGACCAATTACTTGTACAAGTAATAATACTTGAAGTTGGCACGGAAAACACGACGCCAGAGCACAAGGATTGCATGCGCGCATGAACCTGGGCCGTCCTTCTGGCGAACATCTCAACGAATGGCAGCTCCGAGGACCGACTTACACGCACAACAACATCCGACTTTGTCGCCACGCAGACCGTCGTGCATGAAGTGCAGTGCAGCCCTCTTCTGCGTTGCATCTGGCCGTGACTGAGGGCCGTCGGCTGGTCAGTCTGTCTTGTTCTCCACTTGAGTGCGTGTCCCACAGTCTAGACAGTCCTGGTTGGGTCTAAGTGACAAGACGCCCAAGAGAGAGACAGAGACCCAGTCCCAACGTAAACTTGCCTTCCATCGTCTCTGCCTTCTGTGTTCCGGCTCTCGCGCGTGCCCTCGCAGCCCAAAAGCCAGAGCAGCGTCGTCCCATCTTGTTTTCTCGTCTTTGATTGCAAAGTGTCACCCACAGAATCCCTTTCCAGGCCCTGAAACATGTCTGCCATGCTTCTGGACCAGGGCCCTAAGCTGACATCATCACATCCGCGTGCCCTTTTCTTTTTAGCTGCTATTGTGCCAGACTTGACTCGCACGTCTTTGCTTTGTTGGCCTTGGTGTTCGCCTTTCGTCCACTTCCTTTGTCGCTCTGACTTTTTCTCCCTTTGTCCCTCTCTGTCTTCGGTGTTGGCTTTTCAATGTCACTGATCGACACGTGACTTTTCTGCTTTGAGCAATGCCACCTTTCCCTCGTTCTCTTGTCTCATGTTTCTCTCCTGCTTCCTTGTCGCTAGTGTGCTTGTGGAACAGAAGTACTTGTAGACCGGGCCCTGTGATAACCCGAAAACAATCACAAATGTCCAAACGTGCATATTACATGGCCCCAAGCTGAATCTGAAGCAGCTTAACCTGAGAACCTAAACTCTGGCTCCCCCTCGCCCCCTTCTCGTGTCTGTATCGAGCAGCATACAACTCTGTATGTATGTAGTTATGAACACACAGATAGTAAACTAGTACATACATACCAGTTTGTAAGCTGACTGTACTGCCTGGGTCTTAACATCATCTCATACATGCATGCATGAAAGGTTAAAGTTGCATGTTCACGTCAACCGGAAAGGAACCCACGACTCCGTTTAAAATAGACCATCCAGTGAGTGTCGAGATGTAGAGGAAATAAATAGAATACGGAGTCCTAGTAGCAGAACACCAGGACCCTTGCGCCCGTACTTGAGCAACAAATGGACGCTTTCAGAGACACTAGGGTATAAATAAAAGAGAAAAAACCGCAAACTTTGCTCAACTATTCCTCCCTTTTCAATGTCTCATTCATGTTTCCTAGGGAGACTCTTGCATATGATGATGAAGACTGAGGAGGGCAAAAAAAGAAAGAAAGATAGAAAACACGAAAAGGGAACGTAGAGATAGCCATAGACTCTTTCCAACGATGATCAAACGTATCATGAAAGCTCAGTATGTTGCAGGCCAAGACGGAGCAGCGAAGCGAAGTCATCAAGGATAAAGTCCGAAGATGGGGAGAACCATCAAGTACGACCGGCTTGATTTCACTCGACCCTTGATAAATGAAAGAAAAAAAAGAATTCGTGGACAAATGCCCGAGCTAACCCTTATCAATGGCCAAACGTTGCTCATCTTTGTCTAGGAGTGAACTAGTTGGTTAGTCCCTTGAACCAAACCCAAGACTTCTAGAAGGGCGCAAGTCTCGGAGATTTAGCAGAGACGGGAAAGGCGGCGATGTGAAACTCCACATCAACATGGAGTAACAAGGTACGAAGAACACCACGGATTCAAGGAAAAACAAAGAAAAAGAAAATCCCAGTGTGAGATCTCCTACTGCTGCTGGAGCTCAGACACATCTGGATATCGCAGGTCTGCGTTTTCTTCAAGATAGTCCATCCATTTCCGGAGGAACTTGCTGCCGCTGTAGTTGAGCAAATACAAAGTGTTAGTGAACTGTTCGGAATAGTCGTTTCATCATCATCCAAAACCATTTCCAATTGTATTCTGCGGCATAATATTGCGTGCTGAATTTTAGTTTGCATGGAGGGGGAAAAGGGTTCATCTCGACATACCGTTTAATCGTTTCCGAGTCGCCGATCACCGTCAAGCTACGCTTGGGTCTCGTCATGGCAACTAAGGAAACATGGTTAGCACCAGAAACTGTGACAATGGCTGACTTGACATGTCAGACTTTCCAATCACAAATCTCACCGTTCAAACGGCGCTTTTCGCCCAGAAATCCAACCTCGCCGTTGGAATTGCTTCGCACCAGCGTCACTATCACTGCTTCCTTTTCCCGGCCCTGAAAACCGTCTACACTGCCCACTTCAATGCCAGGATACTGCTCTCTCAAAGGTGACAGCAGGCCTACCTGTGCATTGTAAGGTGTAACAATGGCAATGGATTCTGGTTTCACGCCGGCAGCAACCAGGGCCTTGACATGACTGATCACTAAAGCAGCCTCCCACTCGTTGCTTTTGCTTTCACCTGTAAGACTACGGATTTTTGCCTTGGAGGTGTCGCTGTCATCCTCTGTTTTTTCGGGAAAGTCGCCTCCTTGTGTGTCGAAGAAGACCACTGGGCAGTTGGTATCCTCCGTATTCTCAATATTAGGGAGTTGGTTTAGCAGACGTTCTTTCACTGCATCAGCAGCCATGAGTTTGGCATCGTAGAGCTCATCCGACGGAAACCGCATGATAGCCTCATGCATGCGGTACTGTGTGGTCAACATGCGCTTGATATCAGGACCATATAATGCCAGCATACGATCAAACAATGTAGTCTCGAGGCTCCCTGTGGGCACAAAGGCCTCGCCTAAGACGCTGGAGCTGGCAGGAGATGCATGAGTCTTCTTTGACTTTGAGTTTAGCGACTTGATGGTAGGTGGGAGTTGCAGATGGTCCCCAGCACAAACTGTTTTGCTGGCTGATAACAAGGGCACCCAGCACTGCGCTTCTAGGGCCTGGCTAGCCTCGTCAATAACGACTACATCAAACCGCTCATCACGCAGTTGATGGCCACCTGCACCATGAAGTGTAGCCAATACAATCTTGCTACCCCGCACAAGACTGGTGACACAGTTGCGTTCACGCTCACGAAACTCCTTTCTCAGTTCTTTAAGCTCCCCGTATATCTGCTTGCGCTCTCTGCCTGTACGGGTTTTGCGAATTGAAGCCTGTTTGGCGTCCATTTCGGTACGGACATCACGGACGATGGCTGCAGCTTCCGAGGTGCGGGTGAGGACTTCTAGCGAGTGGTTTAGGACGGTGGGGAGTAGACGGGCAGGGTGTCCAAGGCGAACCATGGGAACCTTGTGAGGTGCCAGGCGCTCTACAATGTTATCAACCGAAATGTTTGAAGGACCACAAACCAGCACTCGCTGATCGCGCTTAATCATTTGTAAAATGAGCTCGATTAATGTGTGGGTTTTCCCAGTCTATGTGATACGACGTTAGAAAGGCTATCGAAGGCGTGGTAGCAATGTAATGCAAGGAAAGTCTTACTCCAGGCGGTCCATGTATGAGAGCAATCTCTCGCGAACCAAGGGCAAATTGAATTGCCTCCTTTTGCGATTGGTTCAGAGTATCGTCAACCCACTGGATGCTTCCTTCGCCTTGAGATGGGATAGTCTCCACAGGACTTGGGCTTGACAACCCAAAGAGAACTCGCATGAATGGCGTATAATCGCTTTCTGTCATGCGCTCCATACGTTCCATTGTTTGTGACATGCTATACATGGTCAGTATCCAGAAGGCAAGGCAGCGAGATTGAGCTTACCGTTTGTATGTGACTTCATCAGCCAGTTTAACTATCCACAATCTCCCGGTTGGCTCCTCATCCCTCTCCTGGTCCAACGCGACAAAAACGATGCATCTTGTCGTCTTGGTGATGACGCCCCTCACGCCCTTTTTCTCCAAATCTTTGACCTCTCGTTTCTTAGCACTTCCAGCAGGCTGGCCAGCAACCAAGACAATATCACCAGATCTGAGGCCGTGGGCCGGAAGCTCGGCATCAGCTCCGGCGGTGGCTGAGTCCGGTGACAACTCGACGACAGTCTTGCCGCCAAGGCCAGTCCGAGAGTTGGAGATGACCAGGTTTGTAACGGCGTATCCCGCGCGTTGAAGGGCCGTGGGTGTGTGCGACGAAATCAGAGACTCGGCCTCGGTTGTCTCGGCTTGCAGTTCGGCGGCCAAAAGGCTCAGCTGCGACTGGGCAAAGGCGGGGATGCTGACAGCTTTGAGAGGCATATTTGGCGGGGCAGCGAGAAGCCGGTGAATTTATGTGTGTACAAGGGGAAAACTCTTTACAGGCAGTCGGAGCCGGTAGGATTCGGCGTGATTGGTGATAATGTCTCTTGCGGCAAGAACTTGTTCTAGAAGACGCGTGCCTCCTACTTTCGGTTGAGCTGGTCGAAGTACAGACTAGAGAGGTGGATCCAGACTCCGCGCTCTTTCTGTCCAGACAAAGGGCTCCGCTTTAAACTGCGTACTACATATAAATGGATGTACAGGTACATGCCATGCAGCACCTTGGCTTTTATTAAAACAACACATTAATTACTACGGTGCAACCCTGTCTTCAACAACTCCTCGCCAGTTCTGCCTTGACAACTATACCCGCTTGATCTTTGGGTGCACGAGAATCACCACAGCTAAAGACGTCAGCATCAGACCAAAGGTGACTGTCGCCACGAGCAGAATCGTTGCCCTGCTGGCGGGGAATTTGCCCTTGATGACCCAGCTTGTGGTCATCGAGTATCGATGATATCCAAGCAACAACATGACGATGCTGATTCCCAGAAAGGTGGCACCCAGCGGCTTGCCAATGTGCCGCAGCCGAGCTAGGCGCGGGTCAGGCATCAGTCCCTCGTTATCGGCTAGTGACGTGTTGAGCCGAAACAGCTGAGTGACCGCGATTCCAATGGAAGCGAATGCCAATGATGTGCGCAGCCAGGCTAGAAAAGTGCGCTCTGAAGAGGTGATGAAGTCAGTCACTTTATTCACACAAGCATACATATCTCCATAGCGAATCGAGCAGCTTCAACCGACTTACCGATGGCCAGGTGATCACGTGCCACACTTCCTTTATTCTCAAGCTCTATCGGCTGGAAAGCGGCTTTGACTTTATCCAGCAGGCCAGTCTTTTCATGGTCGCTGTCGTCACTGTCATCTTCACTGTCGCTGCTCGGTCGCCCTATGAGCCCCGACCCGCGACCTCCGGCGGTCTGCGGGTCTCCGCTTCTACGCCGGACACTTGGCGCCGACCAGCGCTGATTCAGGCTCTCTGCGCTCCGGTGGCGGTATTCCGGTGCGCTAGTCTGATAGTTTAACACATTGTCGGCATTGTGATGCAGAATGGTGGTTGTTTCGTTAGCTGAGGTGGCTGGGCGCTCTCCTACAAGCGTACGAGCAGGGCGCTTAGAAGCCGAAGTGACAGGAGGTGCAGGAGAGATTCCCATGATGTCGCAAGAGTAAAGCACGAGCTTCCACAAACTGGCGGTATGAGGTTAGAGAAACCCGTGTTCGTTACCAGAGTCCAACTAGCGTCAACAACGACGTGTAAAGGTGACTCTCAAATCAAGAAAGGGTTTTGGCTATGCTAGAAAGAAGGAAGTGAAGAAAGGCGAAAAGTCGTTAACCGATGCTTCCCGCTAAAACAATGCAAATCCGCAGAAAGCGAGCACAGACAAAAGCTACTTTTTTCTCGTTTTTTGGGGGGTCCTTGATCGATCACCACACAAGCGAGATTGAACACTAAAGCCTCACGATCCAGTGCACCGGGAAAGAAAATGGCGATACAAGCTTGTGCGGGCGGCCTACGGAGAGAGACAAGCTTCAGAAAGGGAGACTCAACAACAGGTAATGCTAGATTTTTTTTTCGAAGGCTTCGATGGTGCGTGATCTCGTCATTCAGGGCTCATGTGAGGTGTAAAGGGCAGCTGAAGTCATACTAATGGGTCAGAAGTATTAAGTCAACTTTTGCATAGTGTTTAGCCTGATACTTTTGGCTGTGCCAGAATCTTTGCCAATTGCACGTTCATCAAAAACAGCACCACGACAAGATAGACAAGCAGAAACGCGAACATTGTGGCTCTTTTTTTATAACTAACAGTATTTGAATGGCCAAGGTTCAGCTCCCATTTCACCACAGAGTAGAAAACGCGCAAGAAGCATCATGTATCCCCTTGTCTTGCTGGCGTCCATCTCTACACTACCTCCCCCATCTTCAAGACCACAACAGCCAAAAGCTTCTTTCCCGTCGACGACCACAACGATCTGCACGGTACACGCGTCGACCAGCCCTCGCGGAATACCTCTTTGCCCAGTTGCACCACGTCAAAGTATATCTCGAACAAGACACAGTCGCTTTTCTTTCCATGCTGAGCCAACGACTCACACCACGCCTCATGCGCAATCTGGCCAACATCCATGCCCTCCTCAACCGGTCCCGCCACGCTGACATTGCTGAGGATGAATTGCATCGCGCCTTCCTTTAGACGCATGTGGCGCACCTCGCATGTCCACTTGTCAATCTGGCTGGTGTAGTAGCCCGTTGACAGGCACATGGGCTCAAGGCACGCCATGCCAGACTGGACTTTCCATTCGCAGGCGGCGTTGCGCGGCAGTGTCTCGACTTCGGCGGCCCAGAAGATGGGCGCACGCCGGTTTGTAAACTCGGTGCCGTCAGCAAAGACTTCCCAGTCGGGAAGCACTACTTGGTTTTCTTCTTGGCCGTAGGTTGCGTACTCTGGGTTGTTTCGCTGGTCCCATACATCAATATCAGGAGACTCATCGTCATCATCTTCTGCTAATGGCGAAGGGTGTAGCTCTTGCCAAGCTTTGGATGCCATGAGCACGTTATTCCGCAGAGTCTCTTCCGACTCAGCCTTGGGGAACATGGCCATGATACCAGAGAACAATTGCACCTTCATCTCTCTGGCAATGCGCCACAAATGCTGCAGTGATAGCACAATTTCTAAGCTATCATCGGGCTCATTTTTGGGTAAGTCCATTGAAGCAGGAATCAACGGGATTTGGCCCGCTATAGCAACCACTCTGATAGGAAATTGGTCTTCGCCATCGCCGGCGTCGTAGCACACGCCATAGTCAATGGCTTGGCTATATGGTCCGATATTGGCAGGCGCCCAGTATGAACGTGATTGCACGTGCAGCCCGTGTCGGGCTAGAGAAGACACCCCAGAATATGCTGTTATGCAAATGGCAATGTTGCACCCATCAGGAAGCAAGTCGCCAACAGCAACGGCAACTCGTGTTGGTGGGTTGGTGAACAGGAAAAGCTGGGCGTATATAGGGTTAACCGTATTGAAGTCATCCATACTCCGGAGTAGGAGGATAGTCTGTATCACATCCAACGTCGGATTCACCGATGGCATATGCTCGGAAAGCTTAAACAGGGCGTTGTGGATCTGCTCCGTACAAGACTTGGTCTCTTCCTCAATTCCGCGGCCGCGACTTGCCACATCAGGCAAATAGGTCCAATGCAGCTCCTTGACGACCTGCTGTGGTAGCTGTCGAGCCGAAAACGAGTGGATGTCGTCTTCTGTCATGGAGAAGACCCGCATTGACTTGTCCCGAATAGTCTTGAGGATCTCGGTAAACTTGGGTTCAAGCAAATCCGGCGTTCGTACAAAAGGCTCTTCGTCTGAGCTCGCTGTGGGCTTTTCTTCCAGGATAGCGTCTTTGAATTCCAAATACGATGTGCCCCCGCCTTCATCAACGACTGTTCTGGCTGAATCGGGCACCAAAATTCGCTTTTTGAATAGGCTGATAGGCCCATCGACCACCAGTGTTTCGAACTCTCCACCTTCGCCTATCACAGCGCCGACTTGACCGCCGCCAAATCTCCGCATGGCCTTTTGAATGCGTGCAGCGCCTTGACTACTACTGACTTTTGTCCACAAAAAGTCATCATCGAGCCCGGCGCTAGCGACCTTGATCATGCGGGCGTCTATCCCGGCAGCCTCCATATCGTGCAGCAATTGCGCACCGTCAGCCATGGGCGAGGGCAGGACGGGGTACTTCCAGAGATAGGCTAGAGGGACCAGTCCTAATCGGACGGCGACGGATTCTACCCGGGTTCTCTGGTAGGTCGATAGGATGGCTCCAGCACAAATAGCATTAACCTCAGGGTGTCTCTTCATGATTTCCTTCAGCAGGGGGACCATGCTTTCTGTCTCATCGTCTTCTTTGGCCCGATTAGTCTCATAGTCGGCTGTATTTTGCACGGCAGCAGTGCCTCCCAGCGAACGACGGTATAGTGGAAGGCCTAGAGCCTGGGCATAGAGAGGCAAGATCTGGTGGCCCACTGTTTGATACATAAAACTGTTGAGATCTTGCTCTTCTGCTGTCTCATAGTGTACGGCGTTTGGCGAAGTTTCGTTCTGAGGAGAATAGACCACAACGCCATTGGAGGTCGGTTGGTGGTGGGGCTCATGAGCATCGTTTAAATCAGACTCTGGGGTAGACGGCCCAGGATAGAGATTCGCTAAAGCTACTAAGCGATGGCCGTTGTGCTGAGCATGCAAAGCAGCAAAGAAGCTGTCTTTGCCTCCAGATACCAAGGCAATAACATTTAGGGTATTCATAGCGAGTCCAAGTGAAGCTGAAGCAGCTATGAGGCGGTGAGTGTGAGTGTAGATAGATAGATAGGTATAGGTAGTTGTTGCAGGTGAGTTGTCTTTAGACCGACTAGCTCATCAAGCAAGGGTAGGCTCTGGCATGGAAATGTCTTGATCAGATCGTGGTTGAGAGATTTGCAGGATCCCGACAGGCTATGCCGATTTCAAAAACACAGCAGTCCCAGAGGCGGCGGAGGCGGGGGGTGTTTCGACTCGACCAAAGCAAGAAGGAAGAAGCGTGACAGCGGCGAGCGCTCAGAGGGTGGAAAAAAGAGACAAAAGAGAAAGCGAACTAGATGGTCTGGCCTCGGTTCTGGCTGTGTGGGTCGCAATTTGCGTGGACTGCCTGCCAAGTACAAGTATGTCCTTTGGTTCTGAAGAGCAAGATGGGCTGGTGATGTCATACGGAGCCGGAAAAGACCGCCGATACTGAGACTTTTCACGCACTGACACAAAGTGAAGGGCTGTGTCGCCGTCTGCAACCAAAAAGGCGAGAGACGAGAGCTCGGACGCTGGCTTCGCTGCTCAAGTATACAGCAATGTATGTACTTGGTCAAGTATAGACTTGTGCAGATATATGTGTGTGTATGTATGTAGGGTGCTTAGTGGCAGCGGTGAACAAACAACCAATAAACACAAGAATTCAATCCCAGCCAGCAGGCAGCACAAAGGTCCGAGAACTAGACTCTGTGCGGCGCGGTTGGCGAACCCCGTTCAGGCTCTTTGGGGCCGAGAAGACGATGACAAGACAACGTCGGTCAGGTCACGTGGGTGGGGGTAGCTAGCTAGCTTTTGCTCAGAGGTCGGCAGTTGGGCAGCTGCCGTCGATCGTTTTTTTCTCGACTAGGAAGATTGGCGAGAACACCAACCAGTGAAGCCAGGCGGCTGATCGACTGAAATACTGCTAAGACCGAAAAGCTAAAGAGGAAAAGCCTGATGGCAAATCGATTGGCCTTCTGGACAATATTCCCCTCAAACAATGGACGAAGCTGAAAGACAAAAATGTTTCCCCCGCTTTTTGCCAGCACAGACGGCAGTTGGCCAAGGCAATGGCTATATCGGGATGCCATCTACCTTTTTTTCGTCTCATGGTCGCCTTGTTGCATGCATTTACTATGCTTAATAGACTTACCTAGGGTTTTACTGCTGCTAAAGCTACACGGCAAATCGCTTCCGTTCCATGGTGGAGGAGGTGTTATTGTCATGAGGTGAAGTCTAGGCTGTTATGGACCCTAGCCATGGTGCCAACCCTAGCACAAGTGGCCAGGCTTTACGTCTGTATATACAAAAATAGGATCCCGGGCTATTCTCAGATAAACACTCCAATCTCAAATCCTTTTCTAAACGTCCAATGTCTAAACCGCTAAGAGTTGCGTTTTCATTCCCTCCAAGCCTGTCCAATGCGTGGTATTCATGCACATTGTGCATAGATATTTACACAAACATTGGCTTAACTTTTTCAAATATGAGATATCAAATGGTCGTCACCCTTTCAGCTTGCTTGGTCGCGGAAGGCAAGGTAAAAGCCACAGTCAGCGCGCAGGAGGAGCCGGGCTTATGCTGTTCGCAGATGGCTCTAGCAGAGCAGAGAGACCGAAAAGCAAAGGGCCATCAACTACGGAGACACACTATTCCCTTAGCTACCTTGTGATCCGAATTCACAATCACCACAGCTGTCTCAGCAGAGAGACAATGGGAGTCGCCGAGAGCTTGGTGAGTGGCTCCATGGCTTGCTTAGACGTGGACTTGGTGCAAAGCCCAAACCGGTGTATGGATCCTAAGCGAATCCTTGCTGATCGAGCACCCATCTAAGTGAGCCAGATGGTTTGACGCGAGCTGCGTGAACAAGTGTATAGTTACATGTAAAGTTAGTTACTACACTTGAAAACGGAGGAGCCTGTGTCTGGCGGACAAACTGCTTGTAGGATCGGTTCTAAGGGCTATTCGGCGAGCCCAATGCCTCTTTTCCTGTTTTCTCTTCTCTTCTCTACTTGTGTCAGCTCCCGCCGCAGCAGCGTGCTCTCCGGAGCTGAGAATTCTTGCGCTGGAACCGGAATCCGCGTCCTCTCCAAGCCTGTCAATGATTGGGTGCGGCGATTACGCTCAAAAAGCTACCAGTGCCGTATTCAATGGCCCTTTGTTGTGGCAAAGAGCCTGGTATTAACTAGTATCAAAGAAGCTAATTACTGTGCTTGAAGGGTGTCTAACAGGTGCTAGGTATGCCTTATCCGTAAGCTTCACGTCGACAAGGGAGAACATGAGGAGACAAAGAACTGCTATATCCAAACAGTCATTTTTCAGACAAAATGTCGCACCGATAAAAAAATGGTGTTCTTCATGTATGAGTGTGCTTTGCGTTGTTGGGGTAGTAAGTTTACGGCTGCAACAAACCAAGGCCAATTACTTTGAGTTATTGTTCTTCCCTTTGAAGAAACAGAACTCCCTTGCGCGAGACAACGACGCCGACGAAGAGATGGACGCTGCCTCCCTGGATTGCATCGACGATCCTGTGGCAAGTGGTTAGCGGCAGAGTCAGGGTTCGTATGCTATCTTCATGCACATCGAGATATATACAAATACAGAATAAAGGACTACTTTTAGATGTGCGCAGCTAGATGGTGCTTTGCTTCCCACCGGGGGTTTTCCAAAAAGAAACTTACTCCAAGTCGTAGACCAAGGCCCAAGTTGGTGGTGATGTGTTGGGCGGACGCGTCGGTAGTCTGAGAGTGACTGATCTGGAGACGATAGTGGTGATGTTTCCCTGCGGAAACACTAACATGGTAGGATGTCTTTTTACAAGGGCACTCAAAGGTGTTTCAGTAATCCCTTCTGGTTTCTCTTGCTAGGTGCTTATGTTAACTCTCATCCTAGCGTTTGGCCTAACTCAGATGTGGACTTTTGAGATTTTGTGATAGTTGTATGTGGGAATACAAGTAAAAGGTAAATCTAGACTAGAGATAACGGCAATATTGAAACCAGCAACAAGGCACGGGTTTCTCCGGAGCGGCCTATACTGAACCGGGCGTTCTTGGGCAGACCAGATGCTCAAAGGAGAATGACTAAGTGTGTTGGCTGTTTAGAAAGGGCGATGCTAGTTCCTTGTCTGTCTTGCTTTGTTGCTCGTAACTAACTGGTTTTGTTTGGTTGCATGTATTTTTCTACAAAAGTACATACATGCTTATTGGATATGCTTGAGATCTTCAATGTTCCTGTGATATCAAGGCATACGGACGAGATTTTGCATATCCATTAGATATCAGGATCCAAGACAGATGGTGAGCCCTATATGATTGGAGCTTGGGTATTATTGCTTCATGCAGCTCTGGTTCGGGCAGGATATACATAACTATGAACGTGAACAGAGAGGCGCATTTACCCACTAACTAACCCGGCTTGCATAGAGGTTAGCTAGCTAGAGCTCTTGGAATTCTGGTTGGCAGCTTAATTCACCCTATATCATGTAGCTAGCTGTATAGAAGTGTCTACTGTCTTGGCTGTTGGCGCTGCCTTCGATGAGGGGTTTCTTAGTATAGAACATGAAACATGCAGAAGTGAACATGGCTTTGACGGCCATCCAGGGCTGTATATTCACTTGCATACATACGTATGTACTTTTCTGTGTACATGGCTGCGGGAGGGAGAAATGGCATCGTGGGGTGCAAGGTGTACATCCCTCTCGGCCATCCTTTGCGAAGAATTACCTGCACAGGAAGCCAGAGGGAAAATGGCGATGCCGGCCTAAGGCTACGGCCGGGTTAGGCTACAAGTACAGGAGCTCTTGCGCCAGCAACCTGTTTTCTCCTCATCTACATGCCGAAAATCAGCGATACAACATGATATCTGAGACCTTGTTTCTGTATCCCTCCTGGCCTATACTTTGCTACGTTTCAAGAGGGGGTGTTTTAGGCTTCGTGCTTGGGCGCCTTCACAAGTATGCATATATATGTACACATGTACAAGTCTACAAACTTTTACACATAACGTCATTCGGGATGGTGCGGAAGTGCAGAGGTTCAAAGGTGCGGAGTGTGCATCCTCCACGCCCTTGCATTATGAAGGAAAGCAGACGAGCCAGTGAGAAAGTGGTGTTTATAGAGCCAAGGATTGAGGGAGTAGAAGAGGGAGAGGCAGAAGCGGAAGTGGAGTGGGGAAGCATAGAAAGCCAATTGTTAAGAGGGCTGTGTCTACAGTGAAAGTGCATATGTACGAGCTTTAGGTGCTGGTATTCGTGGGGAGAAAGAATGCTTTGCTTGGTTTGTGGTCAAGACGTTCAATATATGGACATACTTGACTTGTCAGTGACGTGGTGGTTGTCTCTTCGTGCAACATGAGACGGAGATGACAGGACAGGGAAGAGTATGTAAGATGCCAGCCGGCCCTGGTCCAAGTACGGCAAGCTCATAGCACGTAGGCAACTATGAATAGCTATGTGCTTGTCTAAATGGTGTGGCACTGCAACCTTGAATCTAGTCAACATGCGAGATCTGCATGTTTCAGTCGAAGATTGCGAGGGCTTGGGTTGACTTGAATTGACTGCATTTTACGTGACCAAGCTACATAAAAAGCATTACAATGGTTGCAGGTCTTCTTGGACCTACCAAACATAAAACGGCCATGATTAGAAAAGAAAATTGTAGCTCTCAAGGATTCCCGGCACACGACAGCCACCCAGCTCGGCGAAGCCCTATTCGCCGGGCCCGGGAGGCCCCACCGAAGTTTCGGAGCTCCCAACACGGGAGAGCAAAAATACACGAGCTCCTCCGGACAGGCTTGAACTGTCAACCTCCTGATTTCTGCTGCTTGTGAAAGCGGCTTAACAGTCAGACGCGCTAGCCAATTGCGCCACAGAGGATTGGGGCCGGGACCTCAGAGGGTCCGATGAGTGGGGCCGGGAGTCAGGCCCCTTGTTCCTACTTAATAAGCCTTTTGACAGCCCGGAGAACACGGGTAATTTTGAACCGTGGTGTGCTCTTCGCTTTCTGCATATTAATGCTGCAAGGTAATAGCAAGCGAGAAATTCAATGGTTGATAAGTCTGCTTTTTGGTCTTCTTTTTGTTTGCCGATTCGCCCGGAATATACACAGCTACAAGATTAGGGTACGAAATAAATTTGACGGCATCAGGTCAGACGCAGAAAAAATGAGGCTGTTTGTATTATCACCAAAAGAAAAAAAAAAAAAAAGATACATCATAACCACAATCTCTTGCTTCATGACAGAGAAAACAAGCTGAACGCGCATTTTGGCTACAGACTTTTGTTCCTGTAACTAACGAAAAAAGAATTCCACTTTTTGAGTGGTTCGTTTTTTTTTACTCTGGCAGCAAAAAATAACAGCGAAGAAAAAAAAAGGCCTCAAGATGGCTGGTTGAGGGTCGCAGAAAAAAAATCAAGTATCAGAAGAAAAGCAATGCCGGGTCTGCCAACGCATGGACGGCATGTATGACTTTTTATAGCTATCACTAGCTAACGAGTTATCGGACCAAGTATAGGCGGCACCCACCGCAACGAGCTGATGGCCGGGCTGTACCAAGTACCCAAACATGTAAGCACGGAAGACGCAACAAGGGCAAGAAAAAAGAAAAGAAAAGAAAACAAATGGAAGAAGGAAAAAAAAAGTGACAGGTTTCGGCAGAAGGATGGAAACCAGAGACACGACGTGAGCCTGAAATTTGGGTGCAGCACGAGTGTATTGGTATGGATATATGTCCAAGTAGCTAGCTAGCTAGTATAGTTGGACACAGCGGCGTGGAAGTGTTCCGGATCGCATGTTTTCTTTTTATGTGTTTCCGGGGACCCTTTTTGTTTTGTCCTTTTTTTTCTGTGGTTATGCTGCCAGTGCACAAGAAGTTATCGCCTTCTCTTTCGTGTTGTTTCTGTGGTATTTTCTTTTTCCGGATGCATGGTCTGGCTGTTCCGTCCCAAGATAAAAAAATAGAAAAAGAAATAAAAAAACAAAAGAAACCCACCACCACGGAACACCATCCAACCCCCCAACCAGACTCGCCGCCCGCCCGTCCTACACCCAGGATCAAAGCTGCCATGTCTGTTTTCTTTTGCGACTGGCCCAGCTTGCCGTAACTACATGTACTATAGCTCCGTCATGTCTCAAGTCGTCTGCCATAATGTGGCTATGATATATCTATAAGGACATATCATATCATATGTGTATGGACCGACACACATGTTATAAACAGCCTGATGCCACACATATAGGGCAGCTGGAGCTGTGAAAGCTATTCAGCTAGCCTTCATGCCTGTGATAGTGCTCCAGCTGTCTCAGCCAGTCAAAGTCAAGCTCGCCGGTCTACAAGGTATTCTATTCTACACTAGTCAACTAGCATAATTGGTTATAGCTCTGGTTACATGATTGCTGCCCAATTAGGCTGCCTTCTCCAGGGTCTGCTTCTCGTGCTTCGTTTGGCCGGCCGTGTCTGCCGATATGCCAGGCTTCCCTTGGCCGGATCCCACAGCACACTGCACCTCTGCTCTGCGTATATGGTCTTGCCTTGTCTCTTTTTTTATGCGCTTTTCGGCTCCCTTGCAGAGGACGACTGTGCGGATCTGAGATCACAGCCTGGCAAGCCGAGACGCCTAAGTCTGCGCTTTATGGTTGTTAATTCTTGTTTGTTCTCTGTCTGCTGCTCGCTTCGGTTCTTCCTATGCCGTATTCCTTTTTGCGTATACCGCCTTGCTTCTTGAACTGGTGCACCCATATTCTCTGTTGTTCTTCCAGGCCACATCTCCCCAGGCGTGTTCTATCATGCCCTGCTCGTGATAAGCCTCCCTCGCGTTCTGTATGTCTCTGTCTTAAACCGGTGCTTCGTTGGCCTGTACAATAAATGGCAAAGTACAGATGACAGCTCACATGCCTACATGCCCACATGCCACTGTGTGCTTGGAGAGGGTGCATCGTAGGGAGCGCCAGGCCAAGTTCTATTGACTCTAGGCCAAGTGAACGTCTCTGGGAGTGTCTCTGAGCATGTCTCTTCCTCTTGCAATCCGCTTCCACTTGCTGTTCTGCATGCATGCATGCACTGTAGAGATGAAGAGATGGAAATACGCTCGCCCTGTTCGCCATGTTCTTCATTGCAACGGTAGCGTCGCAGTGCTAGCCGTGGGACTTGTAGACATGTATGGACATACCTGTAGTACTTGGATTCACTCGGCGCTAGAGAACTAGACGCTCCGGAGAACCGCCTTGATCGGCCATGTCACATCAAAGGAAGGTCGGCACAAAGGCATGGCTGTTATACAGGGAGCCCGGCGTCTTTGTGTAGATGATTGTGCCCGTCTAATTGGAGATGTAGCATGTGCCTGACCCTGTCTCTGGGGTGTAAGTGCTGCCATGCTAATTCATCCAGTGACAAGTCTCCGCCCGATCCAGGCTTTACTCTCCCTATGGTGGCGGGCTGTCTTTGAGCCCTTCAGCCCTTGTATGACTGTCGAAGAAACAAAAAGAAAAGCAGCGACGAGCAAGTGAACAGAAGAAGGAATAGAAGACTGCGAGAAAAGAAAAAACCAAAAGAAAAACAACAACGTCTCAGTCGGCCCTCTTTGGGCTCTCCCTTGCTTTAGGCCTGTGCCAGATTACAGAGCAGGAATCGAAAAAAGACCACCAGCTCAGGCACGTTCCATTGTTCGACTTGATGGGGCCCAGGGAGGACGCGCGAAGGTGGTGTGAGCAGAGGAGACCAAAAGCAGAGAGACACGGGCCCGGGCCCGGGCTCGGCCACGGAGGTAGGGGTCAACACGACGACGTCACTTGGTCCAAGAACAAACGCCGCGATGCCCCCAATCAAACACCTTGTCCTGTCAGCCAGACAAAACGGTCGCGAGGCATAAGGATGATTAGACACCCTGTCCTCCCTAGCGGGATCGGGGAAGTTGACAAGCGCCTCGTGAGCTTCCCTTGATGAGGCGGATTTTTGGTTCTTTTTTTTCTTTCTTCTTCGGGGGAAGGGGGTGTCTTTGGACGTTGTTTTGCTATTGGTTGCTGTTTTTTTTGGCTGCAACTATGTGACAAGTCTCAAGATGACAGCATACATCCAGCGAGACGCCGAGAACTCACGCAAAGGAGAAAAAACAAAAGGTTACTATTGGACGCCCGCACCAATTCAAGCAAAGGGCATGATGAGTATTAAAAAAACTAGCTAACAAAACGTGACAGGCTCAGCCCGCGTCAAATAACATGTGGAACCAGCCAAGACAAAAGAACAGAAAATTAGGCAGAAGAATTCACACAAATGAAACAAGACAAGAGATTTCCAAAAAGGAAAAAAAGAAATGGATTCAGATCAGAGTTATGCTGAAAAATAAAAGCAAATAGGCAAACTGTGTAGTCCGTAGATAACGGACTTGGAAAATATGCGCAAGAAAATAAAAACTAAGGCCAAACACTGAGTGAGAGAGAAAGAAAAAAGAAACAAGTTGCGGGATAATAAGCTCCCACATTAACCGGACCAATTGACACCAGAAACTCCCGAGAAAAAAAAAAGCAAAAAAAAAAAGCAAAACAGTAGAAAAATCAAAGGCCAGACGCGAAAATGAAAAGCAGTCCGCCGGCCAGCGCCGCTGTGTGTAGCAGCGGTCGGTATAGTAGGATATGTGAAGCCTCTTTTTAGTGTGTGGAAGGGGAGGAAATGGTATAACGCAGCAACAGACGCAGAAAAGGACAAGAAGAAAGAAAAGAAAAGAAAAAAAAAAAAAGACAGTTGGAAGTTGTTACAAGAAGAGAAGAGGAACCGCCGCGGCATAGTCGCAAGGAGCCTTGATAATTGAAAGCTTTAGTCATAAAAGTCGTGATGCGGCTTCTGGCAGGCGCAGGCCCGAAGCATGTGCAGAAAAGAGCGTAAGAAACGAAACAAGTCTAATAGGGCGAGAAGATGACAAGGGCAGAAGAAAAAGGCAAAGCTGCAAAAGCCGGTGTGCGGCTTACTCGCTGCGCTTCCGCTTCTTCTTGCCGCCGTCGGTCACGTCGCTTTGCACCATGCTGGCGGCCATGTCAGCGGGCAGCTGCATGACGACCTTGCCATAGGGCGAGAACTCGTTGGCACTGCTAGGCGCGCCTAGTAGCGGGTTGAACATGTGCTGCGGGGGCCGGCCGTCGTGCTCGTCAATCAGGTCCATGACGATGGCGCCGCTGCCGTGGGTGCGAGAGTGCTGGGCCAGGTTATCGCTGCGCGAGAACTTCTTGCCGCAGTCGGTGCACTCAAACGGCTTCTCCTGTGTGTGCAGCGAGCGGTAGTGGCGCTTCAGGTGCTCCTGGCGGCGGAAGCGGCGGTTGCACAGGTCGCAGACAAACGTCTTCGAGGGATCCTCGGTGAGCGACTGCTTGCGGCCACGGCGGGATGAGGGAGCGGCCACGGGGGCGGGGGACGCGGAAGAGGCGGGGGAGCCCACCATGGGGACTTCCTGGGGGCTGTGAATGGCCACGGGCGCAGTGTCGATGGCAACGGGCGACGTCTGTGCTGAGCTCGACTCGCTGCAAACGGGAGAGGGCAGGTTGACAACAGGCATGGGGCTGGTCTTGACTCTCTTGCCGCGGTGCATGTCGGCGTCGACCTCGGCGGGCACAGCGATCATCTCGAACGAGGACTCGTCAAAGGAGATCTCGGCGTTCTCGAAGAAGTGGTGGCCCAGGGACACGACGCTGGATCCGGTGCAGGCACGCGGTCTGCGGCCAGTCTCCATGGAGGCGTCCATGGCAAAGTTGAACTCGCCATCGTTCTCCATCTCAAAGGTGAGAGGCTCAACGCTGGAGTCCAGCTCAAAGTTGGTGGTGTCCAACTCGGTCTTGCAAAAGTCCTCCTCCTTGGTCAGCGCCTCGGTCATGGGAGCGGCCATGACCGGGCTGTTGGAGGCAGGGACAGTGAGGGTTCTGGGGTCAAGGAAGACGGGGGCATCAGGAGACGGGGAGGGGGATAGAGAAGGGCACGAGATGAATGAAGAAGCAGCCGAGTTTTGCGACATGTAGCCTAGAACTGGTCAGCAGGGCAGTCCTGTATGAACTAGCCGAGAGGCTTTAGGAGATGCTTACCAGAGGGAGTGTGAGGCGGGGAGACGTGGGCAGCCCAGTTGAGAGTCATGTCCTTGTGCTCGATGCCATGGAACATGGTGTGCATGGGGGTCTGGAGCATGTCACCGTCGGGGCTGCTCATGGGGTTGGCGCTCATGGACAGCGGCGGCGTGGTGGGCGAGTGGCAGAAGTCGGTCTCGACCATCATGGTGGGCTTGGACATGATGGGCTGGGGCGAGGTCATAGGGGTCATGGAGGGCGCATTGCTGTACAGCGTGGGAGCTTGTGGCGAGCAGGACGAGTTTGGTCTGGAGAACATGGGGGTCAAAGGCATGGACATGGGCATGGGCATGCCGTGGAAGACCGGCATAGGCATGGACTTGGGGTCGCAGAGGAAGTAAGACATTTGGTTGGCAGCCAAGGGGTCCATTGTCGCTGCAGAATAGGAGCAGAGGGTTAGTTGCACTGCAGCATTGACGATGCGAACGAAGCAGTCAAGACCAACCTGTGTGAGTATGTTGTGTATATAAAAGAGCGTAGAAGGGCAGCGAGAGGGTGATGGAGCAGCCAATGCTGAGCCGGGCTCCAAGTATGTGGCGGAATGAACGAGGGCCTGGATGGGCGAGAGAACGACTGGAGTAAGAGCAGCGGTGGCGCGGTCTAGAGCGCTGCGAATGTAGATGCAGATGTAGATATATAAGTGCAAAGGAGAGCAGGCAGAGCAAGATCCGGGACGGTGGATGGTCGGCGGGCAGTTATATATGAAGAAGCGGGCAGAGGTAGCACCGAAGGGCAGCCTGTCAGGGGATGAATTGAAAAAAGATAAGAGAATAAAGAAGAAGACGAAGAGAAGATGTGGTGATGCTGGTGCTCGATGTGATGCTGGAGATGGTCTGAAGCAGGAGGTAGAACGATTGGAGGGAGGGGACGTCTTTATGTTTAAACGCTTCTTGTGGTTTGGTGTCTGACTTAGCCCAGAGAGGTACCGCACTGCTGCTCCGGGGGGAGGGGTCCCAGTAAACCTCCAAAAAAATCCACCCCTTGTTCCCATGGCTGCTAGTTCTCCTTCACACCGTCTGGAGCCACCCACCCCCCTCAACGCTTATATCGCTATTTTTTCGCTCCGCCAAATGTGCACCCCCTGTCCATGAAATGGCAGAGTATTAAATGCTGTCGATAAATGCCATCCGACTTGATCGATATGCCTCTCTGGATGGACCAGACTGTAAAATCCCAGGTATTGACTTATTGACTTCCACGTCCATCCATATCCTCGTAGACAGCCCAGTCCCCGTAATGTACGCACACCTCATGAATAACTCCTGGATAGTTGTGAATGCTAACTAGCCAACCTGCTGACTAACAACCGAGCCCGTTCTTCTGTCTCTGCTTCTGCTTCTGCGTCTGTCACCGCGGAATGTCTCGTCTTGCATTTCCCTGGTTTAATCACGCATCAAACAGCTTCTTGTCGTAGTAAACACCTGCAGCCAAACACTGCTCTCCGTTTGGCCCGACTCCCTCTCTCTGCCTGTACCGGCTGGCCTTGGGGCTTCGGTCTGCTGCTCTCCCTCGCCTGTCCTCTACCAAGAAAACACCCGTCTTGTTCCCGTCCTTCCTCTTGCTCCGGCTCTGGCTCTCCCTAACTCCTCTGGCCCCCTTCTACTCGTCCTACTACGAAAGTGGGAGCCAGAGCTTAAGCTAAAGCCAAAGCCAGTGCCAGTGCCCTCTACTCATTCAGTGGTCTGAGCGTACGGCCGCTCTTGTCTGTTCACCAGGCCTCTTTTGCAGTTACAAGACGTGCGTGCGTGCGTGCGTCGTGGCTATATGTTGTCTATCTACGTGGATGGATGTGTCTGTCTGTCTGTCTGTCTGTCTGTCGTTCTGTCGTTCTGTCGTTCTGTCTGTCTGTCTGTCTGTCTGTCGTTCTACCCGCCTGTTTGTATATGTCCCCATGCATACTTGCCCATCTCTTTGCCCCATATACTTGTGCTTGTATGTATACTGAATACACTTGGCTTGCTCTCTATTCCAATCCACACATTCGTCTGTGTCTGTCTATCCTTCCCTCCCACTTCTCTTGCGTTCTCTTCCTCTCTCTCGCTCTCTTTCTCTCTCTCTGTCAGACATCTCAAGCCCTAGTACCCCGTACCACCTGTGCCATGTCTCTTGTAACCACAGCACATTAACGCCGTGTCTCGCATTCTCTACACCTTTCTCTTGCCGGTTGTCTTTTTCTCTCGTTTCTTTGGCTGTTCCGTCAGTCTTGTGCATCTGCTGTATCGCCGAATCTGTCAGCCAATTGCTTCTTTACCTTCCCGGTGGCCAGCGATTGACCACATCCCAGTTGCAAGACATTGACATCGGCAGCCGGCGAACGACCAATGGGGAATGGAAAACGGTTGGCTCGTCCAGACTCAACTCCGTCTCGAGTAGCTACAGACAAGTTCTATACTACATACTACAAGTTGTTGCGCCAGAAATGATACCCCGTACGAGAACCCGACAGCAAAAGATAGAGATTGAGTGTTATCTGTGTCAGTCTGTGTGTCTATGTGTATGTACATGCATGCTTGTACTTGTATGTGTGCGTCTGTATGTATGCATGTGCTGTATCTCTATGTCGTCTGCGTCTGTGTGTGTGCAGCAGTTTGCTGGACTGCCCAGGTCGGATCCAAACTACCATGTATGCACATCCTCTCTCTCACTCTGCATTGCCTCAGGCCTCATGCTTGCCCTGGCCGTGGCCCTCGCCCTCACACTCGCCCTCTTTACTTCATCGTAGCCGTCACCGCCTGTCGTGTCTTTTGCTGAGCGCTTTGTGTCGCGCGTACCTGCTTCTGCGCAGCTATGCATTACTTCCCGTGCTCACTTTGTTCCACAGCAGTGCGGCGTCGTATGTCTGTGTATACACGTCCTATTTGTAGCACTAAATACAGCCATTCTCTCCCTCTCATGTCAATAAATAACCAACAGGCACCTCGACAAAACTGCACACACAATTCTTCGCCCAATAGCCATGCCCGCATACTGAGCAGAACGACACGGCTAACTGCATCATATTCACACAGGAGGAAGGGGAAAACCGGCTCAGCCCAACCCAGCTTGTCCCTGTACCGCTCTTCAGACGCTGTGTTCTGTGTCATTTCTGGCAAGCAGATACTTGCTTCGTGGACCTGGCCTTGACCTTGACTCGACAGCATTGCCTCTGGGCTGGTCCTTGATATCATCATGTAAGAATGCAAGCACGCCCATACCATCCATACTTGCATACACAGCAAGACTCCCGTCGCACATCTACGGCGCAACAAGCATGTCGCATGTTTGAGCCTACCGTCAAGGCACAAGGCTCTTTCTTGGTTATTATTGGGGCCACTCTTTCTGGCACGCTCCCCGATGGTCTGTTCTCTGGCCTTTGCGGTGTCTTCCATGTGTTACACGCTATTAGTACCACCGTGTTTATTGTATCTATGCAGGCTCATTTGGGACTTTCAAGGCGGCGTTGCGTTTGTCATTGGAGCAAGTAGCGTACCGATTGATGAGCACATGGAACATGTATAAGAGCACATAGTCAGCCATGCATCAACAAACATTCAGATGTATATTATAAATGTCGCCATACAGCCCAAGGCCAATGCATGAGGCCGTCCCTCTGCCTCACCATCAATGTACAAGCCAGATACTGCTTCACCTCCACGGCGGCACAAGAAAACAGCTGAAAAAAAAAAAAAAACAACCAACCAAGAAAGAAAAAAAGGGCTGTCGTACTCTGTCGCGCCCCGCTGACCTCGGCCGTCCCGTGCTGGCCGTTTGTTAAATACGCGTCCGTTGGGCTATGAAGCTGGATGCTGCATCTTGTTGCATGCAACCGTGTATAGTGTCATGTCTATTGCATAGCTTCGCGCACACGAGCACAACTCGAACAATGTATGAAGGTCCTTTTTGCTTGGTTTGTGCCAAACGCAAAAGAAGTGTTGACGCAGTAAGATGATGGCTTTGTGTGCCATCTTATGTGCCCCATGTGCCCCGTGTGACAGTGAACCCCAACCCTAGTATTATGCATAGTTGTATTAAGCGTTCCTCACCAAAACGGACCATGTTTGTTGCGTTTGGGATCGGGTGTGCTCTGCTGCGTATTAGTTGAGTTTCTTCTTGTACCACTTGTTGACATACGAGTCAAGAGAACGTATTTACAGGCATATGTATGTCTGATCAGCTATCGACTGCCTTAGATGTTCTAACGTTCTAATCACATGCACGGTGGTGCGTTCCAGCGAGCGCCGTCGGTGTCTGTTTGTTGATATCACCACTTAGGCATGTCTTTTCTTTTGTGATTGTGCCGTCTGTTCGCCTGCATGAACGAACGAGACGCAGTCGTTGACCATGCAAGCCCCAAACGACACAAGAGTACATGTAGCTATTTACTTGGAGTGACTTGTATACATCCATCGATGCATCCGTAGGTGTATGGTGCTGCTGCTCCGCCACTATCAGATGGAATTGCTATTTTTAATGCTCTTGTTGCACGCTGATGTTGTTGTCTATGCAGGCACACGAGACTCAGCCCTCTCAGCGTGATCTCAACATCAGCACACAAAGACTCGAAGCAAGCCGACCAGAAACTCGTGTTTGACGCCTGGCTGCAGGAAGCAATGCGGCAGACAAAAACGAAAGAAAAAAAATATATATATATATATATCATGATTGCAACTTGACAAACGACTCCACCAACACACGTCCAAACCAATACACAACACTCGAATACCAAACTCAATATCAAAACAACCCGCTTCACGCAGATGCAATGTATGCAGACTTTTTGTGTGCGTCGCCAAATGCTGATGGGGGTTCAGAAAAACAAACTACGGAAAACGCCGCCGCAAGCCATGGACCATGTTAGGAGGGTACACGGTGCTGCCATAGTATCTTGGTTGGTACCTCAGTACCACCGTATCTCCATGGCAGAGGATGGAGGGGGCCAGAGGAACTGGGGGAATGGGTCTGCGCGATTGACTTGGCTACCTCTCACAAACGAGCCAGCTTTGGTGTTTGTGTTGTGCTGGATACATGCAATATTGTAATATGCAGCACACATAACATGCACACCTGGGCGATAAACCATATTCCTAGTGGTACCCTCAAGAGTACAGCTTTGGTAACTAATGTATTACACATGTAGTTAGTTATGTGCACAACCAACTACATATCTCTACAAACAAAGGTGATATAATGCCTCGAGTAGGACCCTAAAAACACAGTCAAGCTGTATGTCACGTGATGCTCCATCCTCCTCCTCCGTCCGGCATAAGCTGCCTGGTGCAATTATGTCCCGAAACCTACTCCCCATATAAGCTTTACCTCATCTTTACCTTAGACTTTGGCTCTCTGCACGGTTAAGCGTTGGTGTTTTGGTACGCTTCTTGGTACGAGCTCCTGCTTCGGCAGTACGGTACATATAGTTATACGCATGTATGTACATATGTATGTATGTGTGAATGTACATACGTACACAAGTTCAGGCATATAATTGTACAAGCGGTGTACCAGCCAGTCCGTCCACCACGTCGCGGCGCTCTGCTCCGCCGTAGTTCATGTGTCTGTCTTATTATCCCATTGTTTAGGCATATAGCTCTGTCTCGGTGCCACACTGCTAAAGTTCACGCGCTTTGGCCCTAACACAGACACGGCCACGGTCACATGATCATTGCTGCCACCCACGCCTCAGATCCTGTCTCGCAAGGAAGTGGTTGGCATCGCCTTAGCCCACCTTGTTTCTTTTTGCAGTGCAGTGCAGTGCAGCGCATCGCAGCGCATACTGCATGTGGCGCATGAGTTGTCAAGGTTGAATCTCGCCAACTGTAGACAGGTAGTAAGTGTACTTGTATACATTGTACAAGTAGTAGATCGGCCGCATTTTTGGGACAAGAGACACAACTATCCGCCAACGACACTCCTTCCACTCGCACATGTTGATCTCCGCCTCAACATATTGCTTTCTTGTATCGTGGCACATGGACACCTCCACCTTGTTCCTGTTACTTAGATGCCTGTGTGGACTTCACCACAACCCACACATGTATCGAGCTGCGGGAAAATCGCACTTGTACATAAACCCGGTCCTTTGTTTTCATTGTCTTACGACCTATTGTTCACTATCTGACAGCTTTGTCTGTCAACCATGGCAAAAAAAGAAGGACCAATAGGCTGCTTCAATCTTCCTTGCTCAATATCGAGACATCAAAACAAGCTGTGTTTCCCTCTTTATTCTGCCTACAGATGACGTACACTCTCATTCCCGCCCCGACCAATGAGAAAGGCAGTACTAGTGATGTCTTGCTTTTCTCTGAATCACAGGCATTGACTCTTGCACAGAGTCGCCAGTCCGCTGGGGGCCCATTTGTCTACACGCTCTTGTCTGTGGTCTTGGTGAATAGTGCTCTAGCGCTAAGCGGCACAGTATGGCATGGCATGGCATGGCATCTATGCGCATCCTCAATCTGGTGCTAATGTCCGAATCTCAGTTACGTTGGGTTTGCCTAGTTGGCCACATTTTCCATGCCAATCACAATTATACTAGGACATCCATACATATGTACACACATGCACAGGTACACCATGCGAATTCACATGAAGCTTGAGTTCAGGATTATAGCTTATTGCATTGTGATTGACATTGGCATTGGTACGTCTGCCAACTTGAAAGCCTGTCTGTTTCGATTTTTGGCGGCAAGGTTGAGCCCGGAAGGACTGCTCCGGACGGCATGCCAGTGAAGCTGGGGGGAAGGGATGGTTCATCATTAAACTGGCAACGAATTACACACAAAGACCCAGCAGGACCTTCGAACAACACAAGACACCAAGGTGGCCGGGATGCACGCTCTTGTTTTCTCTCTTTGACCTCTTTATTTGCCCGTTCTCACCGCTACCAAAAGCACTTTGGCGGTGACTTGACCTTGTGTTACTGCGACTGCAACTACAAGTGCTATCACTACTACCACAAGCCTGAAGACAAAAGGTTCTGGGCGCGGGTGAGTTTTGGGAGAGGCGGCGATAGTAGCGACTAGGGCCTTTGTGTTCTTTGCTCTTTGCCTCGTTTGTGGAAGGTTCGTCGAATGGGGAATCCTAGGCGGTGATCTTTCCTGGACTTGAAGACTTGAAGAATGGATCAAAAATGCACGCTGCATCCGAGGGATTCTGCTAATTTCATGGTTATGAAACCCTTCGACTTGAATGCTTCATGCAAAGGCAGAGCAGCAGCAAGTATAATACTTCGGGTTGCCATTATCCATGAGACGCTGGCGTCAGAGCGTCGGCAACCGTTGGGCCGTCCAAGATGTATGCAAGTATGTACAAACATAATAACTAGACAATTCAGAGACCCGTAACTGGTGCAAGTAGAGTATCGCCGCAAGAAGTGCAATGTCGATGCCGTCGTGATCAGCGTTTAACCAGTATATCGTACATCTTCTTGACAAACATGCTACACCGCATGAGCCTCCCCTGTCGTCATGCTTTCAAGAAGCCGTCAGAAAATCCTTTTCAGGGCCTCAACAGGCCCTGAAAAGGTGTTCAGGGTTTGAGGGTCTGTTCACCTGTCATACATACGGTTTTGATTATCCGCTTAGCATATGCCAACTAGGTTTGGGAGTTTTTTTTTTTTGAGGCTGGCCTGTGCTACTAAAAACCTATTGAACTGTTAAATACGGTGGTTTTGCGGAGAAAAAAAAAGAGACCGATACACACTCCTATAGCATGAACGCCTCAAAGCATTCATCTTAGTCAATCACACATCGTGAAACCTGCCATTGTCAAAGCTCTTTTTTGTAACACGTAGACAAATTCGCAAGCCGTAAGCTTGACTAACAATGTCCACTTGTGCGATAACGTGTTCGCCATCAATGCGTTAGGGTTACTAACAGATATACGTGCAGGGTGTTTTCGTGCCTAGGCATTCAGGCCGGGAAACGCTGATGCTTTTCATTTTATTGTCTAATGCCAATATGTTCAGCGTTTCAAACTTTTGCATAGAGCCAAACCAACCACGCTTCTTGTCTCTGCGCCATACATAACGAGACAGAGCATGGACGTGAAGTTAGTCGTAGCTATCTATTACTTGATGCATGCACCTTCTAATATGTAAGTGCTTCTGCAGAACCAGAGGAATGCCGGCTGTTATACTTGTGGTGAAGTTGTAAAGAGACAACTACGCGGTGCAGGGAGACAAATAGGCGGTCTGGTGGCTGTCCGCGGCCGTGATTAGGGCACATGTTCATACTTTGTGTTCTATGTGGTGGGTTGATGGGGTCTGGCTGTGGGTAGGCACTAAAAGCAATAGTAGTTAGTGTACAGGGCAAGCGATTGATATGAGCTTTTTCAGGTATGCGCAGATAGAGGGGACCCAACGTGCAGCGTGCAGTAACTAAACATGCAAGCAGTACGGCCTGAAATATGCGGAATGCACAGATATCCTTGATTTAAGAAAGAGATAAAAAGAGGGAGGGGAGGCCAACTGGCGCTGGGGGTGGGAGGCAGTCAGTCGTGGCGGACTTGAACAGTTCCAAGGACATTGTTAGGGAAAACCCACAGACCTCACAGAGTATGGCCCGGGTAGCTACAAGTACAAGTACTTTGCATTGGTCCCTCTCCGCCAGCCAGTCACAATGGACGTGACGGGCCATAGGCGACTTAGAAAGTACTCCTTGCGGGCCACTGCCTCATTCACAGCACTATCGCCGGTTTTTTGTAAGTGAGTAGGCGTGAACTTGGCGAATAAGAGACGAAGCAGAGCCTGGCAAGATTGCGCGGCGGCAAGCTAATGGATGATATCCATACATTTGCACCGGCATGCCCAACGGACATTGTGTGCCACTGCAGCGGGGTGCAGCAGGTGGTCGCGACTGGCAGCGTGCGTGGGCATTTCGGCACTTGTTGGAACAGAAAAGCCGGTCTGAGTGAGTGGCCTTGCAGCGAGGGGAAATTGGGCGCTTGACCTGTCTTTGCTTAACCCTCCTTGTATAATAGGAGCTCTTCCAGGACATGGCCCAAAGCTCAGGGCATGCGGGTTGTTTAGTCAGAGCAGTCCACTCACTGCCTTGACGGCTGGATCGACATGTGATTGGTTGGGGAATATTAGCCAATGGGTATCTTAGAGAGTTCTAGGGCTTGAGCGCTGTATTTCCAATGTGCTTACATATTTACACACATATGGCTTTTACGGGTATATCCATGTCCTGGCCATCCAGTTGTGTATTACACAGTAAAAGCCTACATAGTGTGGATGTACACATCTACCTCCATTTACCTTGCCGCTTCCATGTCCGCCCGCGCCATCTCTCAGGCTCCTACTGACGACATCACAGACACACCAACTTGTATCAAGCGGGAACCAGCATCGCTAGAAACGACATCGAGTCAAATGACGACCAAGCCCAAGCATATAGTCACGCCCTATACAAGCATTGTATTGATACATAAATATAAACATCCTCATCCGCACTATCTCGTCCAACTCTGGCCAGCGGCAGTGCTGCGCTGTTAATTCTGCCGCTATGGGCCTCCTATGATATCAGACGGTTGTATAGACGAATCAATCACCCAATGTCAAGCGAACATGGGCGATATAACAGCAAAGGTTGTAACAGCTACTGTAGATAACGCTGCACATGATTGGAGAAAAGGTTTCGAAACACATGCAACACCCGCCCGTCGCTCAGATCTCTTTTCTCAGTATTCCCTTACAATTGGCCTATTACCGTGGCCTCCGACAAACACACACAAGCATCCTCATACACACATCCAAAAACTCAAAGGCAGATACAAACCTAGATAAGACAATAGAGATGAGACTTAACTATATTACACACCTCCCATCCTCCAGCGCCCCGACATCTTCTATAGACCTACGCGCGGCGATGTTGCAGACGCTCGGTTCAGAAGTTACCACGCCGCTACATGTTAAAACCAATGGCAATGCTCATCGGCCATGCGGACCCTTCCCATGACCCGGTGCTGTGAATTGCAAAGACGTCATGGCTATGGTCTAAAAAGACAGAACGCCAATGGCAGCGAGAAGGTGCGTGTCTATAGACATGTCCGCCAGAGATGTGCATGTGCATACGACTAAATCCTCACCTCACTTGGACTCTGGCGTTTATGGCATCCTATAGTTACAGTGCTTGGCCTCTTGTTCAAACAAAACCCGTGGCCATGACGTATATATGACGCAGCACAGCCGTATCGGCCCCTTGGCCTCGTGCCTCAGCGGCGTCTTGGTTTCTGTGCATCCAAGTTTCGTCTGACAATCATCACTAGACAAAGAGTCTGGGAAAAAAGACGAAAAAAAAACAGGTACATGCACACCCATGAAACATTTTGCTATTTGTAGATGTCCATCATCAGGTTTACTGATTGATAGACGGGTCCCACTGTGCGCATAACCCTGCGTCTAGGGTTAGAATGGGAAAGTGGGCTCCATGGATTCGAAATACCTTAGCTTCCCATTTTAGATGCTATTCCCCCCATGATCCATCCCGCTCTCGGGTCTGACCATCAACGCTCAGCCCTTTTTTTTCACGCAAAAAAACACAGCCTCTCCTTGCCTTCCCGTCTTGTCTGTAAGTATACACCACCACCTTTGGCAGCTTTTTGCCCCCCGTACACCACGGCAGCAACTACAGGCGGGTTCCTGGATCACAAGGCCTTATGCGAACAAGACGGTCCTCGAGGGTGGACATGAAAATCTCCCTGCCGGACTTGGTAGGTCTCCTCGGGTCTAAGATGCATGCTAGAAGTGCGTCCAGATAGTAGACGGGGCCGGCCGCAGGCTTCTTCTTTTTTTTTTTGACTTGTTTATTCGGCCACTTACGTTTGCCAAGTACCAGCGGGGTCCGAAGCTATCGCGACAGCTAATTTAATGTCGAGTCTGCTATAGGCCTCAATGCCTGTAGCTTGGAAGACAAGATGTCCTTGAAACCGATTGACACACCTTGTTCCCGAAATTCCAGCGTCGTAGCACCAGCCCTCCACCTCTGTCTCCCTGTGATTGCAATGCAATTTTGAAAGACTTACCGAGACCTTGGCCACCCCCCGTACAACAGAGCAGGTTGAGAACAGTTTTGGAAGCCTAACTAATCGAACGCCTCTATTGTTTTGGATTTTCTCACCAGATAGCTTCTGGAAGTACAAGGGGATGTAATTGACAAGTGACCCACAGCCAAGAAGAACATAGAAACAAACATCACAAAGGTAGTTAGGGCAATGGATACTGGTTCATGTGTTGAAATCGAGATTAAGAATGAAGCCAAAAAAAAACCCTCTTTTTCCCATTGAAGTTCTTCCTAACTCAGACTCGGCATCACAGGTTTGCTTGATAACTAGCCCCCCCCCCCCCCATAAAGACCACGCTGACAGCCCGTTGTCCGAGACGACTAAAAGACGCACTCGGCTCCAGTGGACGAGTATTTGCCAATCTCGCGATAAGCCGACAGCGGATGGCAACAGGAATCGAGGCGCAAAGCAAGAGACTCCGCTCATCGGACAGACGCACAAGGGTGTCGGTGAAGCCCAGCCATTGCTTATTCATCTCCATGTTTCGGCTTAGACGACATGTCGCGCCGTGTGCTTTGTGATACCTTGACTTGCAGCATCGGCGAGAAGAGGGCCGGTGGGTACAAGCATACAAGATGCATGCAAGCATGCACGCACGCTTCAACTTGCCAGCACTGGAACTGTATATACACGGACACATCGAGACAGCAAGAGTCGATGGCTATGTGCACACACGTCCACTCGCCCGGTCTGCCTGTATTCAAGCATAGTGATAACTAGACAAAAGCCATCCTGTAAGACAGCAAAGTATTGGTAAAAAGACCACGCGAGGACCCCGGCACTGCAAGAGCGCATTAGGGCTGGACAAATTCGCCCCAGCACAAGGCAACAGAACAAAAGCAGCAAATGCCCACCCACCCACGCTGAGGAAGCGAAGGAGGATGGTCAAAAAATCACGCTGCCTTGAATCCTCCCGCTCCCCGCCCCTCCATGGCCAGCCAGAGATGCAAAGAGCCAGAGAGCCAGCCAGCGAGCCACTCCGCAAGTACCAACGCTCAAGACCCAGTCCTCCCAGCACGCCCTTCGCCGTGGCCCTCCCCCCCTCGGTACTTGGCTATCGTACATATCATATCCACATCCAGTGTCGTAGCACGCAAATACCGGTCGGGCCCAGCATACAAGAACACTTGTATGTATTGTACATGTGTACATATGCTTTCCTTTCGAGCTTGCCTTGCGTACCATACATATCAGACACCTATTTCTCCGCCGGGTCGCTGCTTTATTTGACGACATGGCGGTGAAGCTCAGTACAACTGGTGCTCCGCGACGATTTCAGAGTCAAAGTGTGCGTGCTAAGTAAACCCCCCGACGCCTTTATTTTTCATTACCTACAGAGCGCTTCTTTCCTCCGCCGTGCTCTGTTGCCCTTTGCTTCTTGCTCTCGGCTTCGCACTCTTATTCACTTTCGTCCTCTCTTGTCCCCTTTTGGTCTTTCCCTCGTGCTTACACAAGAAAAACATCCTATTTGGGCATCCAGGTGCCCCCCACGTCCACGCTCGCTCTTGTTTTCTCTGTGGCGTGCAGCAGCAGCATCAACAGCACCAACACCGCCTTTCTGGTCGTCTTTTTGCACCATGCGAGTACTACTCTGATACTTTTTACATGTGCGTCTGCTGCCGGCGTGTTGTGCGCTGTGCCGTGCCGAGCGGTGCACGGGGCCGAAGGCTAGAATTCAAGAGTACTTGGCCGAAACGGCAAGATGGCAGTGTTGCCATTGGTGGTGAGCAAATATATGTACACAAGACAAGGCAAGACAAAAGAATACATGTGCAACCGGATGTCCAAGTCAAGAGGCTGTAATAATGCATGTAACCCTAGCATTCAATCTGATATAGCCGCAGCTAACCCCAACTAACACCACCACATGGAGCTACTTCGGCTGACCTCAGCACCTCATATCCACGCAATTTAGCCTGTCAGACAAACACAACTTCTATGACTCCAAGAACCCATCCTCTGCCTCTTGCTGGCCTGCAATCCTCTATCTGATGGAGCCGTTGACTTGGACTTGGACTTGCTCTTGGACTTGGTCTTGGTATTGGCTGGTCAGACAGGCATGTCTGATCCCACCAACTCGGGCGTCCTGGTGCACGTCTCTGTCTATAGCAGCAAACTGAGATGAGAGATGAGATCCAAGCTTGGGCCAGCCTCAGACATCCGCCAACTCTTTGACCTTCTGGGTCATTTTTAGATACATTTTGCCGTGTGTACAAGTTACAAGTGCGGCAGTTGTACCCAAACAGGCAGGGTTTGGTTGGCCAGTGCTATCGCTCCAGAGGCCAACTACAAGTATACAAGTGTGTACATAACTACCCATTTTCCAAGGTCTCTACCATCGTGCACATGCTCGTTCTTAATAATAGGGTGTGCATTAACCTCTCCAGACACGCTCGCGCGAACAGGCCACCTCTTTTTTTGTTTTATTTTTGTGATTCTTTTTCTTGCGTTTTTGCTGCGAGTTGGCTGTTGGATCGGCTTTTTTTGTGGAATTGTTTTGCCTCCCGTGTGTTGGAGCTCCTTGGTATAGCGGTGGACAAAACCACTCGAGACTTGGGCTGTTATAGGGCAACCCCCAAATACAAGAGTCGATGTATCGAGCACTCAATGTCATGAACAGGTTACGCCTTTCTGTTTCCTCTGTATTGATTGGCTTACTTGTATCGACATTGTATACAAGTATACGTGCAAGTCCATACATCCATACATAGCTCGGACCGGCTATATGCGTGGTGTTTTATACAACCCAGCCATCTGGTGATTCATTCATGGTGTCTGTTATTTTCCCACCTCTCGACAGAAAGACGAACAAAGCGGCTTTTGTACTGGTACATACATCTCGTCAATCGCAAGTGTTGGTATTTTTGGACGTGATACCTTTTCCACATGGCGTGCTTTGACAACCGGAGGATCGGGTCCGGCCACTACGGAGCACGAAGGCGAATTATGAGAGGGGAACAGGCAGCCCGCCGCATGTTCGGAGGGACACGAAATGCGCCGGTTTAGAGGTAAGGCCAGGAGACATAAGAAAAAAAAAAGAACAAAACTCCTAGGAGATCTGGTTCCGAGTAGTCGGCTGGTCTCCGATTCGTAGCAGTACGTGCACAGCACTAGTTGGTGCACAAACAACGCTGACTGCACTGCGGGTGGTGCTCTGCGTAGCCGTGTGTACTTGTGCTACCGTTAAGGCCATCAAGGCTCAATCTACCTCTCCTTGTGGGATTGAAATTCCGGGCGCGGAATATAAGCAGTGGACAAATAATATACGCTCATGGTGATATGTGACCTGTGCTGTGGCCCAACCAACTGTATCGAGCTCGCATGCGTACTTGCACACCATTCTTTTGGTAACTCTATTAACCATATTGGGGGCTATCGGTGAGAAGGATATCGCCCAGAGAGAGAAAGAGAGAGAGATTTTGACAAGCTTCTTCCATCATGGCATCAAGCTGCAGGAAACCTAGACTACTCCTGTCCTGTTCTGTAGCACGAGCCCGTGTCTGGGATTATGTGCGATGGCATCTTGTCAGTCGCAGCAGGACTCGAGGTGTCAATTTGACCGACGTTGGCATTGTCTAGTTTCCCTGCATATGTGCCTCATCTCATTTCTGAACAATAAGACACGGGAAACTAAAAAGCAGAAAAGAAAAGATAAAAAAAAAAAAAGGCTAGTAAACAAGCATGCCTGGAGAATGACCCATGCTGTAAGTTACGGGCGCCGGACGATACCCCCGTCACGAACTACAAGTTGTATGTTTGTATAACTAGTTAGCTAGTTGACTTGAAGTCGCGAAGCAGAAAGGGACAAGAAAGAGTACTCCTAGCCTGCCTTGCACTTCGCTTCAACTCTCATCTGCCAACTCCACAGTTCTCAAAAAATTCAATATCAAACGTAAAATAAGCGAGGTCCCAGAAACAAGGTAGAGGACAAGGTATATCCATGCAGGGGCTCCCAGTGGAAGGCTTCCGGAACTGGGACCAGGCCTGATCTTACCCAAGTTCTAATGCCTATAACTAGCTACCGTGTAGCTCCGTCAGACGAAATTGGCGTCCATGGACAGAACAACAGCGTCCATCCACCAAAACAACTGGACAAGTCGGCTGGCCGGGGGTCTGTGCATGTATATGCGCCGTATTCGACTGGCTGGTTAGCTGGGCTAGGACCTGGGACAGCTGGGCCTTGTAAATTGAGGCCAATAAGACGGTGCTTGGGCATGCCAGTGGGCTCCAAGGCCAGTGTACATGTCTGAACAAGCAAAGACATATGAAGCGTACAAGTGTGTGCTGGTACTAATACAAGAACAGCACATGTTCTCAGTATTAATTGACAAAAGTGAAATATCAATCCTTGCCCTGCATTGTGTTGTACAAAATGCAGCTGTGCATCTAGGGTTAGAGTCTTACTAAGCAGATAACTACCCTGCAACAAAAGAGCCGCTTTATACAGGCCTAGGACTGGGCACAAGCGCCAATAGTGCAAGTAGCCAAGTACCGAATTAATCAAGTCCTCCAGTCTAACAACTACAGAACTACCTAACTCCGATATTTCAGGACGATCTGATGGCGCCAGAAGTGCTAGTGTATTTCACGAAACATTAGCCATTTCCTAGCTTCAATTGCACATCGCGTCGGGACAAAACGCGCGTGATTGTAGTCAAATTGTTTCAGCCAACCAAAGGCCGGCTATCAAGGCTATCAAGGCTATCATGGCATAGGCTATGCCGTTGGTGGTAATACAGGCCGGCCAGCGTGTGCCCTTTGGTCCTTGATGATCCGGGCTAGGGCATCCGGGCAGCTCCGATAGTTACATCGTTTGGGTTTTTCTTTTTTTTCGTGCAGATACAGGTTACTTTGGCTTCGCCATGGAATTGAGCCTGTGTCCGAAGCAGGTTTGACTGCGGCCGCACCGATGCAGAGATCGACGCTTGACATGTAGGTTTCTGGATAGGATAGGCCTTTTTGACTCTCCATCTCCTTTCAGCCCAAAGGCCCTCTGGCCCAGGTCAAGGCTCGTAAATGGAGGGAATGGGCTCTGATTTTCCGTCCCGTCTAGCAACGTCTTGGCTGTGATAGGGTGGTCTAAAAGACTGGTGTGTCACCCACTGAAATACCCTGCTCTCAGTGGACTCACGCCTCCATCTAGGCTGCCTCGACAGGGCTCTACGTGTCTGCTTTTGCTTGCTTATGTGAGCTTGTACAAATATATTTTGCTGCTTATAGCCCTGTCTCTTGGGATGATCACTGCTTGCATGCATTGGAAGCAGGCCTGAGCTTGAGCCTGTGGCTTGTTTGCTTGGACTGTGTTTGTTGACAAAATTCGACATAGACCCGGGCTAACCCTTATGTCAGGCCATGGCACAGGCTTCCTTTCTCCCTACAAAGATGTCAAAGTCTCGTGATGGAAGATGGCGGTTGATGACAGGTCGTGAGACTAGAGCTGCCATATTAACCATTTGTAGTGTACTTTTTTCCCCTCTCCTTTGAGACGGATGCAAGGAGCATGCGTGCATATTCTCAATAACTGTACCTACATACATCATGCACACTTGTAACCACATCTAACTACGTGACTGTATATGTTGCATGTACATATGTACCTTTGTACCAGGGCCACCATCAATAATACTGTTCATTGTCTCGACTCCGCGCGGGTTGCTTCAAGCCGAAGCGTCTCGAGTGTATTCACCCGCTTCGTTACAGTAGTTATACAGGCATTGGAGATCAATGTCTGTATGTACATACACCCATCGGCATTCCTGACCTTTACGGGCTTACGTACGTGTGTATGCACTGCAGGGCCGATCAGCCAGCTTACATAGATGCTGCATACTTATACGCCTCAACGGCCTCATTTCCAAGCACACCAGGGCCAATTACAGACCCGGAGGGCCACCATGATGACTGCTAGGATCTTGGCTTGAACTGATAAAAAAAGCACTACATCGGCGTTAAAAAAATAAAAAAAATAAAAAAGGAAGAAGGATATCGAAACGAAAAGGATCTCTCCAAGCGAGACATCACCAGAGGCAAAGCCAACGTCAACATGATGGAGACTTGATGGGGCCAGAACCACGCCCTCGTCGCTGTCTCTTTGCTTTGTGCCAGGCTTAAATCAAGTAGTCCGGGAGCCAACAGCCTCGCGATCCCCAGTTGCAGGCATTAAAACAAGACGACAAGCCCCCAGAATCACCACTTCGGGTGATTTCTTCCTGCTCGTATACTGTACGACAATACAGGTAACATATATGGACCTGGGGCTTGTTGGTGATTCGACCCTGAGCTCAATACAAAGGATCACTAATAGCCCACAAATCCGTCTTATTTCTGATTTTTGTTTTTGGGAATCATTCTCTTGTCTTGCCTTGTATAGGCGATGGTTTCCGGGTCCCGCCTCGTAGGTCATTAGGCGGGGCATAGGGGAAGAGTTTTTCTGAATGCAACGCCAAGTTGCAATGTAATGTGGCGGATGGCTTACCCAACCCTATGCTTGAAGACTATTGTCTAGGTTCGATACTCGGAAGCAACAGGCTTATAAAAAGGCTGAAACAGGGACGGACGAATGTCATCAGTAATGCCTGCATAAGCTGCAGAGTTGCTTACAGCTGCCGGAAAAGTAAGGGTTGAGTACACACATGTGTAGTTAGTTACCCTGAAATCGCGTTCAGGATTTGAACGTGCATTAGCCGGCCCGCGTCTTAAGCCGGAGGTCTAGGTCAGACGATGCGGAGCGTCTCGGAGTCTACCAAGACCCCGTTGCGGGTTTATGCGATCTTTTTTTGCTTTTAGGCTGGGTTTTGGCTGCTAGAGGCTTGGCTGTCCACTTCCATCCTCAAGTGCGGATGTCTTTGCATTCCCGTCAATCACAAAAAAGGCAAAAAGACCATTCACTGGGCCGTGATCTGTTATAGGCGAGGATGTGATGTTAATATCAAGAGGGCCCTTCCTGCCTGACCTATCAGCAACACCTTAGGATGGCATGGCATGGGATGGGCTGGCAGTGGGAACAGTTCCATCATCGGTTATTCTGTCTATTCCACCCAGCAGGTATCACGCCTGTTCAGTAAACTAACATGAACTCTTGTTCCATTATATGAGCTGTTGGTGGAGGGGCTGAGTTTCTGGATCTTAATATAATGCCTCGTTCACTCCTGCCTGACATTGCACACACCCCCAGACTTTGCATTGCATGGGGTGCAAGTTTGAAAGTGTTTGTCGAGTAATGTTTGCTTGTTCCTGGCATCGTTGCTTGCCAGGAAAGGCCCAGCAAAAGTAGACCAGGGCTCCTGATTCTCACTCCATATACCTGGGGCGCGGACACGAAAACCCGGGATCGTGGAGGGTTTGTGTTTGAGTGGGAGCGAGATCTTGATGCTAGAACCTTGTCTCTCGTGTCTCTCGAGGGGCCTCGTTGTTTTGCCCATGATATCTTTCTTTCCCCCTTGTCTTCCTTTTCATGTCCGTCTCCTCATGATCGTCCCAACCCTCTTCCTTTGTTAGTGATGGGTGAAGTCCTCTCTGATGTCTGGGATCATGCGGGCTGGCTGCCCTGAAGGCTACGGCAAGGTTTTAAAAAAACCCCCTCCTTCACCCATGCCCTTCTTTCGACCGGAAGAAGTGCACGCTTGTGGAATAGCGGCGCCGCGGAACGTGTGTGGTGCAAGCCCGCTTCCTCCAGACCCAAGCCTAATTGTCATTCTTTGCCAAATGTGGTTTCAATACACGAACTGCAACCTCTCTTCTTGGGCGTGTCGTAGCAAGGTCTTACGCGAGCGGGCGGTATATAGATAGATACCTTGCGGAGGGCACCGGAGACCTATTACCCTTTATCTGGGAAGATCGCCATCTGAGTCTGCATTTCTGGTCTTGATTCTTTGATTGGTGCCCAGGGCCTGACTGGCGAAGCTCGACAATGCACACTATCTATCCACCTAGGTATCTAAGGTCGGCCAAGCGAGAGCCGCTGCCTTGGGTTTTTCAGGTGGTAGACAGGGCCGTTGATATTACCAGGTCGCCGATGTCTAGGGTTTAGACCAGGCTTACGGGAACAAGAGAGCCCTCGCCTGGACACCACCGTCCGTCTGGACTCGAATGGACTCGAATCATGCACAAGGTAACGTTCACCTGGAAGCCGACGAAGCACAAGCCCACCACCTCCAGTCTCATGAAGCAACATATGTGCAGATAAAATTACAGAGAAAACAAGACTCGGAAGTCGCCCCGGGCCAGCAGCAAGCATTTTTGGAACAAAGGTCTGTAGTAAGAGTCTTCACTGCAACGTTGAGACGACGAGGATTAGTGCGGTTGAGTGCATTATATGTTTGTAGATAGCAGCAATTCACGTATATTGCTCCAAGATACAAGTAAATAGTTGGATATGGCTGTCTAGTATGTAGATACTTGTGTACAAAGAGGGCTTCCATGCATGCATGACAACATGCATATAGTTGACTATCCTGGATGTGTAAAATGCCCATATGCGGCATCTGGCGCCCTTGGGTGTTATACTGCGAGGTAATAACGACAGGTATGCATAAAACGAACACTTGACAATGCCGGATTTCATTAGTATGGAGGCTGTTGACTGCCTTGGATGAAACGGCGGACCACTGAACCGCACTGGTGTAGGAGCTGGCACATTAGCCCATTTCCATGAGAAGACATGGCATGTCAGATTGCGGGCGAGATATGGATTGTGCCGTCGTCAGTGCCTCCAACCTAGGCACAATATTGAATGGTTATATGGTGCATGCTAGTCGTGGAAACAAGGCCCCTTACCCCCTCCCCTCCACTCTACCTATTCTGGGCTAACCCACGGGAGCGGGACGGTTATCCTTTTCTCACAGGTCTTGATACCCGTCTCGAGATCCTATGGTCTAGCGCGCAAACCCTGAAGGCCTCATATTTCTCAGCATTAATATGTGTGGAATCAGGGCAAGCTTTGTGGCTGTCCATGTTGGCGATCCTCCTCGCCAAGATCACCAAGATCCAATGTCCCATATAACGACGAGCGCTTTTGAGCTGGGTTTTAGGGTCTTGGGAAAATCAGAGGAGCGTGTTAGTTATGTCGGAATGGGCTAAAGCAAAGTAGAGTGAGTGGGAGTGTGGATTGGGACGTGGGGAGGAAGGAAGGGCTTTGCAAGCACAGGGTGAGATAGTTAACTATGCTAATATGTTAATTAATGTGACGTGGATCAAGCATCTACCAGCGTAGGCCGGTGTCAGATTCTTGCCGCATCAAGACAAGCCACGGCCGCTGAACAGAGGGCTGAAAGGGTTCAAACAAACGACAGCGGCGGGCCTCGGAGAGGAGGTGGTGCGTGCGTTCTCGAGATGCAGAGTCTCGACGTGTGAAGTTGAGATGTAAGGCTGCAAGGCAACGAGGCGTGTCATTACTGTAAGATCCATATATGATGGGGGGCTATAGTTGTGTCGATACAATTTCTACGTAGCGGTGGTGGTTTGCTGTGCCACTGCCACAGTCGCCGATCACACATGTCGTCCTGAGTGTGTCGATATCTAGAAGCTTATGTATGAGTTGAGACAGGTGCCCGGCTCAAGTTTCCCGACCTACATGAGGGGGGCTTTTTGCTCGTTGTGACAGTACAGTGAGGTAACTATGTACGTAGCTTTGTATAGTTAACTACATAACTACATATGTAGCTAGCTAGTTGACTAACTAAGCCAACTGCCTGTGTGTACGTATATATGATGGGAAGAAGCGGACTCTTGGCGGAAACTACATCACCACTCAGACAAGCCAGAATGAGTTCGACGTTCTAGAACTTTAGACTCTTTGGCAATGTAGCTGAACATTCAAAGAGTGGAGGGGATTAAATACCAACATTAGCGAAAACAGGCGAAGGCTCAGCATACAGGCTTTCGTGATCCGGAAGAGGACCATCCAGCAGAGGGCGGAGGGGAGAGCAACAAACCCGACAAAAAAAGCAATATGTCTGGCGAAAAACGAAACCCCAGCCAATGTATATGTATGGAGGAGCAGCAGTTGAAGAAACGCCACAACGCCCAGGAACAAAATGAGAGCGTCTTGTTCTCTGGGTTCTTCAGGCAAGGTTCCAAGACTGCGGAAGGCGACCAGGGGAAATCCCAAAGGACTAACGGGCCAGGGCTGGGTAGAACAAGAACTGGCTTGCAGGTATCGCTAGTTACAGGAAGAACAGGCCCCATGGTTGCAGTACCAGGGAATGCTAAATATATGGTGGACTCTGGCTCCAGTTACCATGTTTTCTTCTGTTCTTGGGTAGTCTTCGATTCACTAAACGAGAGTCCGGAGATATGGCGAATGGGGCTGGTCTTGGAGTGAGACCCAAGGAAACGGCAGCGCAATATGTATGTACATATGTACATACATACGTAGTTAGATAAATGCTGCATGTGCTTGTATCTACAGCCGTAATATCTCTTTATTGGGGAGGATATTGGGGGGCGAGGGTGCAGGAGAGATAATAAACGTCGACAAGACCTGTATGCACCTAAGAACATGGCCGTGTGGCCTCCAGCAAGGAACAGTACGACATATCTTTGTACAGAGATGCCAGCATCCTTGTGCCTGCACCAAACACCGAGCACACAGACTAGAACAGCCACGCATGCTGGGCAGAATAGTGCACCAAACAGACACGGGTTCGACGGGTTCGACGGGCCCGTCTGCCCGCTTGCGTGGCTGGCCACCCGCCCCTCAGGGCACAAGCAGAGCTAGCCAGGGCCAAAATACAGCGCACGCACATGTGCACGCATGCGCACCACAGACAAAACAGGTAAGCAAAAAAGCTAGTTTCGAGCCTCTGCTGCCCGTTTTAGGAGCCCGTTTCCAGTAGTCTGGGGCCGAGCTGGTTGTCTGACAAGGCCAGGCCAGGGCACTGTCACCAGTCAAGATCAGGCCAGGTCGGGTCAGTACCAGTTTATGCATGCATCGATGCTGTCAGACCATAGGCGATGCTGTTTCTTGTGGGAGGTTTTTTTCTTTTTTTCTTTTTTCTTTTTTTCGCGGCCGTTGACATGTCTCTCTTCTGTGTGTCTGGGGGCCCTTTCACTTCCATCTTGCCCGTTGCGGTGTATAGAGCTCTGGAAAGCACATCGTTGATAACCGACGACGATGTAGTACTTTGCCCTTTGCTTTTTCGCGGATTATTCTGAATGGGCAAAACTGGCGACGATCTGGCGGGTGTGCTACGGCTGTAATCCAAGTAGCCCGTAGGAGGTTGTGTCAGTCATTGGACGGGTTACATTGTGAGTCCATGGAATCTCAACTCGCTCATGCTTGTACATACATACATACATGCAAGTATGTACTACTACTATGAGTAGTTATTCTCAAGAGTGATTTGCAATGCTACAGGCTTCAACCCCGCCCTGATATTGCCTCTGGAAAGGATGTTTGGAGAGGAAAGGATTATTGAGTCTGCCCTGAAGCAATCTGCGTCTTGATCTTCAGACACTCTCGCAAGACACGCCCTCCCCCGTACAGGTTGCATTCAGCTTCCGGGTGGCTTTTTTTTTTTCTCAATCTCTCTTTTACTTTCCTTCTTCATCATCTCAAAAGGATTACAGGAAGCAGCGGTACACTTGCCGCCGTGTTAGACGATGATATTGTACTATACAGACCCCGGTCTGAGAGAAATCACCGGAGTGAAACGGAGAATGCCTGTTCAAAAGGCAGACCGGCGATAACACATCTAAGTAGTGCAGGTATAGGGGACCAGGAACTGGGTTAATGACACCATCGCTCCAGCAAAAGGAGCGCCAAAAAAAAGTCGCCTCGGCTACCAGGGCCTGATGTTCTGGTCTGAGCGGCAGATGTTACGAGCAAACTGTGTAAAGGTTTACTGGGATGCTCTGGGCATGATCCCGGATGACTAGGCAAGCCGCTGGTAACTATGTGTGTATGTACATGATTATTCACACACATCCTGGCAACGATAAAGCTCAAGTCTACTCAATGGTCGTAGGACCAAAACAAACACTGCAGTTCCATGTTCCTGCATGCATACCAGAGTCTTGGAGCAAGCCTTCCGGTTTAGAACTCTGGATCTTTATGCATGCTCCATCTTGTTTCTCTGGATTTGTAGATGAGTGAGGCCCTTCTCCTTCCGCTGTTCGACTCACCAGCCGGCTTTTGCGGACAGATCCAGAACAATGGCGATCTTTTACTCGATCGCTCTCCATGGTCCGCAGCGCTGCATTTTCCGGGTGTCCCCCGTGAGTCAACATGCTCTCCTCCGTGCTCTTCAGCAGCTCGTCATAGCCAATCAACGGCCTCCCCCGCATGTTAGAGGCGGGCCCTCAGATGGAACTGGGGTCCCTGCGCTGCAACTTCGATATTTATTTACAAGTGTATGTACAAGTAGTTAAAGGTACGGCCGTACAGGTGTGGACTCTGTATAACCTCCACTCCATCTATCTATGCGGTCACCTGTATGTCCTACTGCGACTCCCGCCCGAGGCATAAAAGCCACAGAGTCGTACCTATAGTGGGCATAATTGTGATCTGCCCAGGCCTTTGCATATTTTTCAACTGCTGTGCCAATATTTGCTGCATAAGTTGTCGAGTCAAGTCTTGGAAGCCATTCTGTATCGCGAGGTGCTGCGGGGGGCATGTCAAAGAGTGCATATAGGAGCTTGTGCACGCTCGGCCACGCTGTGCTGCTATCAGAGTATCTACATGCAGGAATTGTCGAAACAGGGTATCTGACATACCGCCACCCACCAAACTGTCGGTGTCCGCCGGCGACCATCTCATAGTTATTACATCTCTCGTCCTCCCTTTGGGCAGTCAAGGGCAGCAAACACGGCAAAGGGAGACAAAGGGCAGGCTAGAACAAAGAGAAGAACAAAGAACAAAAGAAATTGGCAAAGGGAAGCGGGAGCCAAGGAACAGCCAACACAGGGCAATGGAACATAGGGAGGGGACGGGACGGGTAGAGGGTGGCAACAGCGGGCACCACGGGCGGGAAAGTCCAGCACTAGCACCTAGAAAAGGAGTGCAGGTATGTAGCATAGAGGCAGATACAGCGGGTGCGGCAAGGTGACGGGGACTGGGTTTCTATCGGGGAGAGGGGGAATATGGAATATGGAATATGGGATATGCTAGCGGCCAGACAAAAGCCTACAGACCTTGTGCCTGCTGGCGGGTCGGTGTTTGGCAGTCTGCGATAAGAGTGCCAGGCTCAAGGTGAGGGAGCTGCAGACCGCATTTCCAGGACATGGAGTAGGTGAAGGTCTGGTGTTTGAACTCGTACTGTATGCCTCGGCTCACTCTGTCGGTGTAGGCCCAGCAGTGATAACAGGCCAAAGAGGCCTGCATGATCCGGACGTGAGGCTATTGATAGCCAGGCCTTTCTGTCCGTCCCAGCCTCTCTCACCGGCTCTGCACCACCACCAAGCCAGGTTGAGATGTTCGCACGCACAAGTGTGGTGTGTACATACTTGTGCTGGGGCGAACTTGTCATATACCGCAGCTTATTCGTCCTTGTGCGCCAGTGCCCCCAGCCCAAGGATTTGACTGGCTTCAGGGGCATCGAGGCACCTTTCAACACAAGACAAACCCGTTCCCCGGGTCAGCTACAGCTCTCTCGATCCCTCCATGTTTCCAAGTCCTCTTTCTGTCCACAAGTTTCGAAGATCACAGGCTTGGGACTGGCTGAACCTAGGCCCGGAGCCAGTGGATCTCTATCCGCCCCAGCCCGTCACCAACAACAGGCCTTGTCCTCTCAATTAGTCTTCAGCCCTGTTCCCCGGTGCGGTGTCTCTCCTCCCTCTGTTCTGGATCGGAGGGAAAACCTAGCCTTGTCGATTCCATGTTCTCGCATCCTCCCTGAAATGACCAACTACCTATACTGATCTGAATGCTTATCCACCAGCTCAGGTGCAGCTGGGTCACAGGAAGCATTTGCCTGTAGCTACCAATACAAGGCTCTCTGGATTGGGATAAACTATATTAACATGGGGGGCCTGGTAAGACCACCCTGCTGATATCTGAGTTTAGAGGCCAGCTGATAGTTAACCAGTCTCCGCGGGTATGGGTTAACAGTGGGTGGGCGAGCGTAGACGGCTGATTGGCTGATTAAAGGCGATCCAGGCAACGGACACACTTGTATGTATTTGCAAGGAAGAATGTCTGTATGCTTGTATCTTTGCAAGCACCCTGGGCCTTCAGGTCATGTTCCCTCCCTCTCTCACATTAACCCACGTCCATCTAATCCATACTCGTAGCATCTCACCGGAAGCCAGGTCCCGGCAGGCCGCTTTGGGAAAAACTGCTTCTTATAGGGAAAAAGCACCCTGAATGGAAAGCCTAGACCAAACCTTAACAGACCCAAATCTTGACCCCGCTGCACTGATCTTCTGGTGCTTTATGGGCAAATTGGCCGTTCCTGGTAGAGAGACACCGAAATTGAGCAAGCCCTACGACCTGGCCCAACCCGAATGTCTTGTACTGTGAACGCATTCAAGCTGCAAGTACCGACCCCAAAGCCATCCCTCCCACAGCGACGGGCCTTCTGGAAGCTTGCGCTTCATTTCCCACGGTCATCTCCTTTGGAGACTGACGGGCGTGGGCTATGTGCGCCGCAGGCTCTTGCAAGCGACTCAACTGAAGCGTCGTGATGTGTGGCTTGACGGAGATGCCGGTGGCTTTTTTGTCTTTTCTTTCACAGGTACCAACCACTGAGTCGATCGGGTGGGTGAGTGTAAAACTATGTCCAGGCACAAATGAGCAGTGCCGAGGGAGGCCAGGTGTTGTAGTGCACCTCGGGACATTTTTGTGCGAGTGTGTACAAAAAAAAAAAAAAAAAACAGTATGTTTCTGCTTGTCTCCGACCACACTCCTGCGTCACTTATCAATCTTTTGCACAAATCATGCTATCTATGCTGCCTCTTCCTTTTGGCTGTGTCCGTATTGCCGGGTCTCCCTTGTTGGTTTGCGCGCGCACAGAGGGAGGCTGGCCAAGGACTCGCCAGGATCGTGCATAACACACCACCAGTCGACACTTGTACATACATATGTATGTACATATGTACTACTTGCGTATAGTCAACTATAATAACTAGCACAAGCATCTCTGTGGGTGTGCACCTTCTGCCTCTACTTGTGACTTTGATGCCTTTGACACCGACTGGCACGTGCAGCGGGGCCGGATATGCTCTGGCACGTTGTTTGTGCTGGCTCCGAGAAGAGGCGTGTCTGTCCAGGCGTATTGTGCCAATGCTGTGCTCTGTTGTTTCGCCTAGAGCTCGCTTGAGCCTATCCCAAGGCCTCCAGGTCTGTTAGGTTCGTTCCAACTACGTAAAAAAGCAGTTAGTGAAAGCCGAGCATAAGACAAAGAACTTCCCGAGATCCTGTTGTTTAACTACGCACACGACCGTGCATGAAAGCTCTTTACAAGCCACGACAGACAGCCAAGTTCGAGTATAACTACACAAGTATAACTCCAATATAAGCTAGCACAGCCATGCATACTCACCCAAACAAGCAAGCAAGCATCATAAGACAGGAATCCGTCGCCAGATACTTTTGCCCGCCAGGATTTGCGGCCTTTTCCACTCTGTCGGCTGTCCTTGCTCAGCGGGTTGGAACAGACTCAGCAGAGGGGGCCTTGTTCTTCTTCATCCCGCCCGTCCCTTTTTTTATCACAAGTCAGATTTCCTTCAAGTTGTCACGCAGATACCAAAACAGAAACAATGCAGGGTTTTTGCTGTTAATTGGCTGGCTAGACAAACAGATACAGGTACTCATACATCACAATTGTGTCTGTCCAAGTGGTGATAATGCTGCTGATGGTGGCAGATTTGTGTTGTACAAAGATACCCACACAACTAATCCTCGTCCGCCCGCAAATCTGTCTACGTTATACTCTCGGGTGTCTGGCGGGCGGGCGGACCATAAACACCCACCCACAACACACATACGACTGTCTGGCACTTGATCACCACGATGGCCACAAAGCTCGGCAAGTCTGTGTTTTCCATTTTAGGCCGGGCCCTTCTTTTGCTTTCCTATTTGGCGTGGCATTATGCTCTCGAGACGCAATAAATGCGCTGTTTACCAGACCAGCGGGCTGATATCTGGTCCTCGGCCACCATCCATCCTATCCAGCAACACCCCACTCAAGACGGTCAGTGCGCGATATTCCTGGCACAAGGCTGGCTGGCATATTAGAAGAGGTACACAGGTTTTCAGATAACTAGTCAATTGGCATGGGTGTAAGCTAGGGTATGGTACTGGCTGGACACGAAGAATGCTACTAAGGGCGACCCTGGCTAACGGTTGTGAGCTCTTGTCTGTAGCAGCCGGCCAGCAGGGAGCGATGCCTCTGACTCTGTCTCTGGCTCTGGCTGTCGATTGTGAAACTCGGGTTGGCCCTGTGTGTCTTGTTCGTCCTTTGTGTAATTGTAGTGTTACCACGATAGCGGGTAGTCTGAGTTCGCCAAACATTGACAAGCCCAAAAAAAGAGTCACAGCAATCAACAGGTGTCTCAATAATTCTCGCCTGTAGAACTCAGTCCTACGCTATCGAGGTCAGTGCCAGCTGCTAATTACACAGCACTATGCACGCCCTGTAGCCACCAGCATGACCTGCTATCAAGCTCCTATTAGCCCACTATGTTGACAGAATGGGTCCTAAATTTTAGCCTGGATAAGAGCTGCACCATCCACTGTTCAAAGTAGCACTAGTGGAGATATTAGTGGGCGCAGTGGCTCAGAACGACAGTAGCACCACCCACCCTTGGCCGCGATGCCACTGAAAGTCAGGCTACACAGCCCATCCGAGCACCAGACCTTTTTGCCGCTGGTATTGAATCTGTGGGGATAAAGGATGCCTGCTCAAGAATACTGCGTGGAACTCACAGTTATGGCTGCTTGGTCTGTGTCCGCTCTCTCACCCTCTTTCTCGCGTGCTCTTCCTCCGTCGGCTCGTCTTCTTGTTTGATCGGATTAGGAAACAAGCCTCCGTGCCGTGCCTTTTCCACAAAAATATTGTCAAGGAGCGGGAATCTGAGCGCCAAACAAGAGATAACTGAGAAGGCTGAGCACGGACGAGGCCGCAGAGCTCTGCCTTGCGGGCGGGTGGCTTGCAACTGCTTTCAAGCAAAGTAGCATGCGAGAAATCAAGGCTGCATGTCTATGTACACAGTGAGTATAGTATTCTCCTGTGATTTGAGTATGTGTGGGTAGGTAGGCTATGTACCGTGTAAAGTTCGATATACTACACACCTAAACCCTACTGTCGGGTCAGCACTAAGACAAAGAGACGGAGTTGTTTTTTCTACAAAAAAAAACCCACCGGTCGGAGAAATATTCTGTCTTATTCATCTCGTCCTCCTTCTCGTATGACCTCCGTGTTTCTGCTACAGCCCATTTCCGTATGCTGATCTTGCCCATCTCTGTGTTTATCTTTATTTTTTTCTCTTTCACGACCGCGAAGGTTACCTTTTCCTCCCTCCTCCCCACCCGGAGACTATATAAGGGGTGGCCAAGCAGCCAGCAACATACCGGAGCATCATGGCGGCTGGGGCTCGGTAGTGAGGCACGGCTGTGTAAACTTGGTGGGGGTGGAATAAAGTTGGACGTTGTTTTTCTTCTCGGCTGGGTGGGTGGTACATACTTGGAGGCCCGGCAGGTCATTCCCAGTGGATAAAAAAGCCAATCTTCCAGACTTGTTCTGGCCTCTCTCCGCCGGCCTGGGCCCTGTCTAAATTGTTACGGCCCAGCGTTCCATCAGATTGGTGACCTGCACCTGCATATCGGAGTTTTGTTCTTCTTGTCCTGTTTTATCCCGGAAGAGATGGATACATGCATACATAGAAGTCAAGAACAGTGTAGTATAGGATAGTATCCCTGACGAGTAAAAATACGTACAAACTGAACCGTATCAGCTATCCCGCTGTTTCCTGTTCTGTGGTTGGTACTCCGCCGATGCCAGCATCCAAGAAGGGCTCTTTGGGATGTCTGGGCCGTCCCTAGTCGGCGGGCAATTTGTAATGTGACACGAATCCATCTGTATGTGGACATGTAAATACATACAGGCACAGTACAACTAGTTAACCCTGAATTAACTATACAATCCAAACCCGCCACCAGCCGGGCCTCAACCTTGTGATTGGCACACTTGGCACGAACTCAGTGATGAATTGTGCAAGTCCGGCCACGCGGACCGTCAGCGCGCAAACACGGGCCCCGAGCAAGCTTCATGCTACAGTGTGTTATCAAGGCTTGCCTGGAGGGGGAGTGATTCTGGGTTGGCCAATGGGAGGGCTCCTTCGCGCTCTTCTTCTCCCTTTGTTCTTAGCCAGACCTCCAAAGATAACAGGTCATTTTTCCTTGTTCTTCTATTTGTTCCCTGCGCCTCAGCCTTGCCGCCCCAGACTCTTCCCCCCGAGCCCAAGATTCTGGTTTTGCAATGTGGTAGTTAGAGTACAGGCAAGGGAGTTGGTGATGGCTCAATCATAGCCGACAGAAGAACCGATCGAAGCAGCTGGTAACTAAGGGTGCTCTGAAAGAGCATTCTAGGCATCACTCGCCAAATTAAGGGCCTGATAGACGAGATACAATACAACCCAGACTAGCTGGCCACACATTAACTGTAGCTATTAACCCTCTTGGGCTATCTGCTGCTCTGCTTCGCTTTGCGACTGTAATCTAGTCTGCAACAAAGCACTGGCCAGCCTGTGAACCTTTACACCCGCTGGCATGCCCTCCTGCATTCTCTCACGCAGTAAAATCCGCAGCGAGGTGATCTTGTGGAGCTCAAGCCACACTTAAAATCTACGTATGCACAACTCACACACACACACACACACACACTTGTTGCGGCATGCACACCATTATTTCGCATTGGCAGCGTAGCACTGCGACTGGACTGGGTCGTAGGACTGAAGCGTGGGATAAGACTGCTTGCCAGTTTCCACTTAACCTAACAGCCAGGCCACATGTTCTTTCTCTACTTCCATTTGTTCTTCCTAGTCTAAGCGAAAGTAGTCGTGAGCTTTCCATTACTTCCTTCTAGCTCCTTTGTGGGCCTGGGCTGTAGTGGTGGTGGTGGTGGAGGGTAGTTGACCCTGCTAGAATACGACCACAAGGGAGGGCCAACAACACCATGGAGCCTGAGATGATGGGCTTCGAGAAGACCTGGCGAAGAAGCCAATCGCTGACCCAAAAGGCGCTGGCTGCTATGTGTCCATCCCTAGCGTCGCTGGAGCGGCCGTGGTTTTAAGGGTCCCTCTGCTGGATGGGGCAACTATAGGATAGCAGCACGCCGAAGCGAAGGGCAAGCGAAGGGCAACCAGTACCGCATCACACCATACTACACTAGACTTACACTAGCTATACACACGGATACTAAACAATCTCGTACGTAGATGTATACACACATGACTTAACCGACCATATTACAAATACTAGCAGTGCTCAAGCATGCACATGTATTCAGTCCGGGAGCTGTGGCAGAGGGAGACCAGGTATTTCAGCCAATACAATGGGAATAGGATCCAGTCTGGCAGGTGTGCTTGGGTGCTGACGTTGACTGGTGATCTTTGTTTGGTTGCACGAGTGTCTCGCCTCTTGCGACCTGAGCGCTGCCGTGCAGTGTGTGCGTAGCCCAAGACCGTGACCTTGACCTGGAGGGGATCTCTACATTGACTGACTGCCTGAGCGTTTTTTTCTTTTTCGGCATCTCCTCGCTATCTTTTTCTTTAGATGTATCTGATTGGTATTGACGAGAAGACTAGAAGATCTATCCAGGCGTTGGTGGTAAGAAATGCCTTGGCTCAAGTCCGGCGAGGTTGAACCAATGGTCTGGCGTGGCCAAGATCTTGTTGTGAGACGGGATTCCGGAGGGGGTTTTCAGAGTACATCACGACCACGGCTACTGATATCTACTGATATACCTTGGCTTGGTATGTACATACATACATATATACCAAGAGACTAACACGTACACCCTGCATGTTGTATTCGGTTTCCTTCAACCAACTAGGCCCAAAAGGATCTCAACACGAGACCCAAGGTAGACAAAAGCAGACAACAAAGGCATAGCGTACTCACAGTTTATCATGTGTGGGTGTATCTCCATACATAGTTAGTGGCTTGGCTCGGAAAGGTTGTATGCAGGTACCCAGGCTTTAAAGCTATACTTGATTGGGCCATGAGTTGTTTCATCAAGCAAACCCGAATCGAATCGTGATAAGGCGACTCCATATATTCCTGCTGGCGATTATGCTAACTATGGTGTTTGTTACATAGCCACATGTAGGGCTCTGACAATTTGGAGATCATCCAGCACCACATGCATCCTAAAAGAGAAGCAGAGAGTCCGCGGCCGCACGAAAGAGGAGTCGGCGTGCAGGACGGCCAAGATGGACACGAAGGAAGGTCAAGGCACGGTTGGAGATTGGAGATGTCTGTCCGCCCTTTGCGTCTTCGACTCTGATGTTCCTGTTGAGAGTTGTAAGGGTATAATAGACTATGATAGGCCGGCGGAATAAGCGGGGCCTGGCGTTTTTTTTTTTTTTTTCACTGGGTCGCTGTCGGCCTCAGGGCAGCACCTGATTGGCCGATAATTTGCTGACGGCTGGGAGGGCCAAGGCTGAAGCCTCACTTGCTGCAAAGATAAGGCCAACTATCAGTGGCTGCCTCTTCTAGCGGAGGGTGACCTGTTCTAAGTTCTGTTAGGCGTGGGTATCAGTGGCTGGGAGCAGCAAAACAAGCACCATACGATCCATGCTATACAGCCACACAGGCATTATTGCCATGCAGCCAGAGGTGTACATATGCATACTCATCCATAGTTACAACTACTCATAACCAACAATGTATGGATGTACATACTTGGCTTTGTGTGATTTATTTCTAGGCTGGCTAGCTTCAAACCAAGCCTTCATGCTATTGCACTACACTACTGCAACGCTTAGACACCCAAGAAGTCGGGGCATTGCGCTAGGCAATATTGAGGTTTCGACACCCCAAAAACAAAAAAAGACCGGCAAATCATGAGATACGAGCGAGATAACGTGCTAGTTTGCCTGCATGTCTACCCACAGAGAGCTTCGTAGCGGAGAAAAGAAAGGAATCAGGAAGCGACTATATCCGTGTCGCAATCGAGGGCACGGCCAGAGATGGACGGAGTCGAGTGGGAATGGTGGAAGCGGGCGGGAGGACCAAGGCCCAGCGCCCAGCGCCCAGCGCTACCTCGATGCCTTGGTGCTTTTTTTTTGGGTGTTTCAAACCAACGTCCGCAAGATCCGCCGCCAGGCGTCGCTCGTCGACGAACTTGCGAACGTAATGCTGCAAATGGTGGTGGACGGCGAGCACGGGCGCGGGAAAGGATGCCTTCAGAGCGCGCTGGCGAGCCCAAGGGACCAGCGCTACGCGGGCGATCTAGCGTTCTCTGGTCAAAGACCCGTGGGTGCCGCGGAATTGTGGGTTTGGTCTCTTCTTTCTCTCTCTCTTTCTTGGGCTTGTCCCTCTGTTCGGCTTGGCGTGGAACGGCGTGGGTGTTGTGACTACGTGAACCCTCTGCTTGATCTGTCAGTCTGACTGATTGATATTGTTGCATGTTTGTGTGTATCCATGTACACATGTACATCTTCCCTGTACCTGCGTCCGGGAAAACAGCCCCCGTGCTCCACTTTTGCCGCCCGCCCACCCCAAACTTGACGGCGGCCAGCATCGGCCCATCGAGGAGCGAGCAACGGGGAGCAAAACCTCGCATGCATGACCGCAAGCTGACGCACCCGTTATTTGCAGCAGCCACCCAGGCCCAAAGCCTCCGGGCCTAGCCTCTGGCCGTAGGCTCCCCACCCACATTCTGCCACCCTTGTACTAACCCTTTCCCTCGCTATATCTCATGCAGCCAGCTGTTATTGTCACCCACACAGATCCACCCACCAATATGTGCAGTGCAGATATCACCACCGGCCCGCCTTTGTGGCTCAAATTGGCTGCGACAAAAGGCCACATCTAGACACATCTCGACACACAGCAACCTGACACTGCCCATCCACATTCCAATTTTACTCTCATGCAATAGCATCCGTCAGTAACACACGTTTTTGGGAATCACGAGTGTGCTACAATTTCTATAAAGTCCTATCTACATGGTCTCCCGCTCAGTATAGACCGGGATACCGCCCTGAGTCGACGCTCTGGCCGGGGGGGCCAGGGCCGCGTATTCATAGAGTTCGTGGCTGTCTGTAGCAGCGGCCAACTATAGGACATCACGATCGGGGCCATCGCTGTTAACGGGTCTACAACTACATCTGCCCTTTGGCCACCTTCCCTGGACTACCCATACCCTTATCATGCCCCCTTCCAAGCAAAAATTCTCCTGCCATAGAATCAAGTCACTGTGATTCTGTCAGGGAACAAACCTTGAATTTCACATTCGCAGCTGACTTGCCAAGAGCAGCCTTCATACCCGGTCCATCCAGTCCAGCATGGAGTTTTTTACTTTGTTTTTACAGGTAAGCTGAGTCTGCGGTAGGCAGCAGGCACACAATCTGCGCTGCAATTCTGTGATGTGAAAGTTACGGACAGCCTCCGCGTATCGAACTGCCAGATCTCGTTCCTGGTCTAAGAGCTAGGGTCTAGCCCAAAGCGGCTACAAGAAGCCGTGACGGCCCAAGGACCCGCTGCTTTACACACTGCGAAAGTGTGACTTGACGGCACAAAAATCGAGATGTGATGTTCTGTGCATTGCTGCACACTTGTTTTGGGTGTGCCTCAGAGTTACACATAGCTAACACAGACCTACGGGCATGTATACAGGGCTACAGGTGTGATGCGTGAATTGCAAGCTCACCGTAGGGGAGCAGCTGAACGCAAAGAATGGCCGCTGGAGTGTGATGGTGATGTGAGCCACCTGTGGGGGGCATCGAGAGGATATAATGTGAACTTGGCGTGTGATGTGACGAAGCTCTCTCCGTGTTGTCTGCCAAGTGAGTGCAATAGGGGAGACCCAAGGTTTGAGCTTCTTGACACAAGTTCAAGTGTGGGTGTATTGGCATCAGCACCAGGGCGCCTAAAACGAACATCGCCGACCAGTCCGTCACATCACGCAGGCGGCCAAGCCAAAAACAACACACAGACATGCAGAAAAAAAACCTATTCTTCTAGTACTTGTCACTTGAGATGCGGCTGGAACGGTGCCTTCAGCAACAGCATACAGGGAGGCCATTGTGTGTGATAGTGCCATGAGACAACGGCAGCACGGCCAAAAGGGGGCCATTGCAAGACATACAAGAAGTGGCACATTTGTCAGTGGTTCATGGATAGCCATTGTTGACACCGGGTTCCATCAACTAGGTGATTGTGTTTGTGACGGAGAGAGTTGATGATAAATAGCACGTATCCATGCGGGCGGTGAGCTGGCATAATAGAGAAACGCAAGAAAAGGTGAGGGGGCGAAGAGAGGGTGCAGTATGAGGAATGCCAGTAGATACGGCCATCGGCCATCAGCAATTCTGTCAACTCGTGTTGCGTCGGGCGTTCGTCCGCTCCTGGGCTCGGCCCGGCAGACTAAAAGCCCCGACCCGAGGATCGTGACAAGAGTGGAGTCGGGATTTAATACATGGGGTTTACCTTCTCCTGCCCTTACCGCCGACCCAAAGAACCACAGGTTCCAGCGGGAGAATGCGCAACAGAAACAAGTCAGCGTGTACATACACCGCACAACTGAGAGCGCCCCATATGTCTTGCTCGTATCGACACTCACCGACTACCTACCTGTAAGTGCCCCAGAACCCGCTTCACGCACAAACCCGCTCACGAATCTGAAAGATCCCACAGTTGTCCCGGAAGACGCCCCGTGCTGTCATGAACGAAGGCCCTCTCCTTCTGGCTGGCTCTCTCCCATGAGGCCTTCCAATTTCCCACGTCCACTCCCACGACTTCTGCTGCTACATGTGTTTCCCGGTGAAGCTTATTCCACACGCCCGGACCCGCGTCCGCCCGGTGCGCGGCGTTTATTTGTTTATTTGGGTGCCCCGGGGCCACTCTCTGGCCTGTCTGTGCAGCTTAGTGGTACCACCAGCACCAGCCCGTCCTAGCTGCCGCTACTTTTGCTTTTCTACTCTGCTGATGCTGCTGATGCTGGTGCTCCTGCTGCCACGGCTGCCCGCCGCGAATACGCCCTCGGCGTCAAAAGGCCGTATTTCCTAACGTGCGGCACTGGAAGGGCGGGCACGTTTGGAGCTACGGCCTATGTCCGTCCCGATTAGGTTCGGTATTGCTTGTCGGTACTCGCCGATGACTCCTTGAGCGTGTGCTAGCGGCCAACCGTCCGACAAACACATAACCAGCCAGCCCTATACCCAAACGCACTGATTGTTTAATTTTCCGTTCTTTATGACCAAACCAAACGCTTCAACGACGGCACGGAGGCGGTGGATACAGGCGTATTGAGTCCTCGCAGTAGATATACATATGGATAAAGCCGGGACACTTACATGTGCCGTGCGATATGTATGTCCAGTTCACGAGTACCGGTCTAGAAACACAAGCACAAGTATGAATACACACATACACACACCTGCGTGTTTATATTACACTTGTACCGGTACATGCCAACACATTCAGCGAGTTGTTGATGGCTACTATCCTTGGCTGTAACAGCCAAGTTGCCACATCTTGGTCGGGGTCAAAGAGCCTGCAGAGATCAGAGGGTCTAGACAACCGCACCTGCAGCACCAGAGGAGCAAAGCCACAGTTCGCCAGTCAAAGTCAGACCCAGAAGCCAAAAAAAAGCCAAAGCCAATATGCTGAAAATAGCACACAACATATGCACGCCTGCACCGCACCGTTGGAGGCTGTGAGCATGGGCGCGGGCGAAGGCCAGCGGGTGGCGGTAAAAGAGACAAGACGCCATCTAGCTGCACTTTGCGTCCGCTCACTCACACAAATACGCAAGTATGTAACTACATTTGTAACTAGTTAACTACACAACTACTCTGGTATTTAGTGATATATTCGCCCGAGTCAACTTTGTCTTGATCCTTTGGGCCTCCGGCCGGCCCACCATATTCCCCCTGCTTACTCCTACGGCGTCCAGGGACAGACACACTGATGAACACGAACGGTCGGTAAATACGCAGCCGGTAGAACAAAGTCCTATCCCAAAGACCAGAAACAACAGCCTTAACTCCTCTTGCAAGAAGAGACACAGTGCTGCGCTCAGATCGCCCAAGGGAGGCGCTAGACCCAGATGCATACACCACCATACCGACACACACCCGCAGATGCAAGGTGAGCAAAGGAGAGCGTGAGCAAAGGACGTCATGGCTACGGCCGGAAGTCTAAACGAGCCATTGTACGCCGCAACGGGCTCCAGAATAGCCGTTAGACCAACGCCCTCGGCCCTCAGATCCAGGCAGCGGGCAATGGACATGCGAACATGCCTACTTCTTATGGCCCCCCTTGAGTCTGTTCCCTGTCATGCGCAGTGCTCCGGGCTGACGTCGAAGGAAACTGGACAGCACTACTCACATACTCCTATGGACCGGTGGGTTTCGGCAAAGACAGGGCGCAGCTGTATACACAGATGGCGCATGTATCTCTGTGTGTATGTTTGTGTGTGTGTACACAAATATGTGATGCTGCACCCCCTCTTACGTCTGATAGCGCGAGCAGAAGCCTCACGGCGACTTGGGCCTGCGATGGACGAGCCTAAATCCACGCTCAGTCGACAGGCAGGAATTGTTTTAGTGCTTTTACTCCATTGTTCTTGTTTCGGATTACTTGACGGCCTGGTCTGCCCTTTGGGGACCGTCTGGAATGTCTCTCCACAAGCGTCCTTTTTCGAAGAGGCGGGGTGGGCGTGAGTAGTTGACTAGCACGTATTTTTGGTGCTTATATTAGCTATAGTCTTCTCAAGACGTCGGATTGCTGCCGGCATCCGTTGCGTTCTTTGGTCTTTGAGTCGGTAATTCTTTCTGGGTAAGATAGTATCTAATACTATAGTTAGCATGAACACATGTATGCATGTATGTACATGCATACATGCATGCTGCGGCGTTGGAGGCTTATTGACATAGAGAATAGTAAATCATGGGGAGCAACTACACATGTATGTATGTACTACATACATAACTACAGAGGCCAAAACACATGACAAGACTGTGGTATTACGGTGTCTGGGCCCGGCTGTTGGTAACACCATATTCAGATCGGGTGTAAGCAAAGCGAAAAGACCAACGGCTTCCCCAGGTCACCCACCGGCCCAATTCGCCCGCTTCCAAAGCACCGGGTTCGACATGACAGACAACCTTTGTTTTGAGTCCCAACATAATTCCAGATCAAGAAAACGATCATGACCTGTCATGACGACGGTTTGATTACGATCTAGACCAGGTTATCTAGACCTGGGTGTCTCTGCTTCCAAGATGTGTAATTTGGCTCATTAACTAGTTAGAGCTTCTTACTGGCTCGACTATTGGCCTACAAGGCCTCTAGAAGCCCGTTTTCCGCCTAGAGGAAACACATGTCCTGGAATGTGGGGGAGGATCATGGCCGTAATCGTCATTTAGCCCACAGCCTCTCTCTTGGTGTTCAACGTCAGACAGACCAAGAGCGCCTTTCTGCTTCGCACTAGACAAACTGGCCCGAGACTTGGGCCGTACAAATGCAAGCAGGCAGGGCGAGCTATTCTATTCCTGGATCCCTAGGGTCGCCACTTGTAGATAGCTGGCGGTATTTACCGACGCTTCCACTGTGCCCTGGATTTGTAGAATAGACTTGGAGGTGCTATGTAGCACTTTACAGGTAGTGCTGCAACATCGCAATGCACGTGAAGCGCGCCGCTAACTCAACCTATATGCTGCAGATCGAGTGGATTGCGGCTACATGCAATATTAGCCCGAGGTCAACATGCTCATATGCATTGTGCCTGAGCCTGCCGCAGAAGCTAGCCGCAGACCAGGCATACTGAAGGGCCACCGGGGCTACTTCCGGGCTCCATGGAGCGACTTTCTCCAAGTTGTGGTGTGATTACCGTGCCGTTAGACGGAGATTATCAAGCCCGAGGTCCAGACAGGCAAGAAGTCTACCGCATCATTAGATAGCCTCCTACTAGTTGGCCGTGCGCTGGGGGCTGCCGATGACAATGGAGGCTTTGCTTATTCCGTACAGCTTTGGGTAGGACCGTTGGAAGAAGGGCAAAGAATCGGAGTCAGAAAGTTCGATTGGGATCAGTAGACACATTACGTCTGAGCCGTCACGTCACGTCTTAGGGGGAGGGGGTCTATAATACGCCAGTGGAAAGCGGCGTAAGTTGGGAGGGGATGTTGACGTAGAAGCTTACTAGGCCTTGCTGTTATACACGGACCATAGCTGCTACATACTTTCTCGTGAAGACAGGTCGTCGTTGTCTCGCCCCCTTCCCTTTCTCTTCATTCCGAGAGGTGCGGCACGGAAAACGGATAGTTAGTGGCAGTCAGGCACACACGCCATGCGCAAAAGCAACAATAAACGACAAGTCCAAGAAGGAGAATAAGCACCACAAGAAGAAGCTGTATCCCGTTTAGGTATCTATACCGATGGGTGCATACATAAGAAAGCCAGATGGATTTGGCTTCAAGTACTGTTCTATTTTCTGACAGGCACACTAGACAGGGAGTGATGTGATGTGATGTGATGATGGGGGGGGGGGGGGGGGAAGAGGCGCCACAGAGGCCACAGAACCACGGAGATATGTTCCAGCACGGAGACGAAGCCTTGCTACACAGCCAGCCGATATAGACCGGGAGGCGAAACAAGTCCTCGCCGTGCGCACATGTGCCGCTTTACAAGTACAAAACATTGCCTCACTGTGCGCTGGTACCTGGTGGTGATGGGATGGTGCCGACAGGCAGGCTCTTGGCGGCGTTGTTGGGTCTTCTACTGCAGCTCCTTGCTCCTGCTCTGTAGCTAGTGCAGATGTGTCTCCAACAAGCAGTCAGCGAGCTGCCGTAGAGATACCTAGTTATCCGACTTTAACTGCCGACCTCTCTGTAAAGAGTCTTACACAGTATTGACTGGCGTGCTTCTTTTTTAAGTCTGGTGCTCATATCGTCTTGCGGGCGCTCAAGCACACCCATGGAGACGCAGGGGTGTCTTATGGCTCCTAGAGCGGCAAGGCTATGTCTAGTTGGCATATCGTCAGCAAGACTTGTTGGTGGTGAGACCGTGATGCAATATAAATATTTCATGTGACTGGCCGGAGGACGGGGGACAGGAAGCCGGCACAACTCTAAACCCCCGAACCGTTCAAGGTCATTGTCATGGTGGGACCCTGCAGCCGTGGAACCCTGCCGGAGTCTAGCCCTGTAGCTTACGGCTTGAAATGGCCAAAAGCAGGTGTTGAATGTGTGCTGGGTTCATCTCTACTAAGCGTGCTGTGTTGTGTTGTGTTATGTGATAGTCATTTGTCTTAGTAAATCGCATCAAGGAGCACCGGAGAGCCCAGAGAAACTTATCAACATGCCCAAAGTGCTAGTTAGTGGGATGTGATACAGAGGCATTTTACTTTTAGTTTACAGCGCTCAGCTGTAGTTGAGCAGGGCACTATTGACGCTGCAAGTAAAGCCGCACCTTGCAAGCAGACCACTGAAAGGCGTTCGCCTACAGCGCACAGAGACCTAAAGAACCCACTGCAAGACAGGTTGTCTCAGGCAAAGGCCGCAGTGTAGGCGGGTGTGCGGCTTGTAGCCACTAGAGCTCGGAAGGGCACGTGCAAGATAAGAAGAAACCAAACCTAAACAAAAGTAAACAAATAATCTGACTAGCTAAGCCATATGTGTAATATCAAAGCAGCCAAAGCGAGAGAGAAGTTCGACCAAAATACGCACAATCGCGTACTCAAGAGACCCTGCGGCCTGTAGCCTGTAGAACACCTCTAGACCGGAACTAAGGCCAGGTTAGGAATCGCGCCAGAAAACACTGGTGGGCTTGGCACACTCGATTATCAACTCCAAAGTGAGACACTTGCGCCAAACTGGAAGGCCATGCGCCGTAGTGCGGGAAGCTATAGGCGTGTGTGGTGGGCAATAGGCCCTAAACCTGCCCCGGAAGATGCCTTAGAGCAGCCCTAAACCTGTCCTAGAGCAGCCCTAAACACAGAAGTCTAGGGGCCGCTTAGCCTGGGCTATTTAGTGGCTCCAGCCGCCAGCTGGCTTTGCTACAGCGATGTCTTGGACTCTGGGACAGCGCGAGATCAGGTGGGTCTTGGGAGCCTCGTTCTCCTCCATTTCCACCGTAAGTGTGGCCAATAGTCGCTGAGGGACTTGCCGAGCTAGACACTGCCTCACTGCTAGCACCGCCTATGTCTTTTTTCACTTCTTCTTCCTCTTCTAACCGTCTCTGTTAGTATTTAGGGCGGTCATCCTTCTTTGGTACTTTTTAGGCAAGGCCTGGCGAGGCCAAATTAGTACTGGTATGTAGGCGTGTGTCTGTAGTGAAGCCACTCTATTCTCTCATGGTCAGGCCCACCCGGTTGTCGCTGGCCACAAGCCTGTATCAGACCAAGACAATAAATCATCCGGCTGCGCAGAATGAAGCCGTCTAAGAACAAGTGGCCAGGCACTAAAATGAGAAGAAAGCTGCTGGCGCTACCGCGAGCGCAGACTGGAAAACCTATTCACCCGACCCGAAACCCGCTCCGGGATATGGGGTGTGTGCATACTACAGCTGGCTTCACCTGAACCACACAACCTGGCGGCGCTGCGTTTTGTTCACTAGAAGCTGGGCAATGGTTCATGAACCGCTCCTAGTGCCTCTTGGATTGATCGTGAAGTGCGGTGAGGGAACTAGAGAATCTGTCGATGATGTAGCTAGAAGCCTTCATCACTGTGGAATCGGCGATAGGCGGCGAAGGGACCTTTGTCTGAAGCCTCTAGGCATTGGAACCGTCGCTGGAGTCGCTCTTTGCACTTGCGAATTCCAGTCATTTAGTCACAAATAGGACTTCTTGTGAATCAAGATAATCTTCGTGTCCCATGCTCATGTGGTATGTGCCATCCTGGTATTATGTAACCCAATGATATTAGAACTATGTACAATGAAGATATTATCTCAGTCGTCATGCCACACGCGACTCCTGGAGCAGCCGATCCCAATCACTACACCGCGCCCTAAACTCCTGCGTAAGCTCTTCATGCCTCGTGTTGTCCAGCTCAATTACAAGCCGCGAAGCCTGCTGTCCGGGAACCCACGTGTCCCACTCTGGAGCCGACTCGTGCCTTAGAGTGTTTGGGTTGTGTGTGCGCACAAACGAAATGAGATATGCCATCATCATGGGAGCAATTGGAGCGTTGTACGTCGAGTAGCTCCGAGGTACCGATGTAGAAGCCGACTTGATGCCGAAAAACGCCGGCAGATCGGCCGAGTGCGGCACGCCATGGCCCTGGCTTACTTCGTCCTCGTCCGTGACATTATAGCGGTATATCCACAAGCTGGGCCCGTCCATTGTTGCGAGGCTCGAGGCAATGGCATCAGCGGTTGTCAGGGACGGGCAGTTGAATATCACGTCGCCATAGGCAAGGCTAGCAGTTGGGAACCATGCGCCGCGACCCTCGATTCCAGGTGCTTGTGGATAGTCTTTGGTAAAGGTGCTTGTCCATGACGAGTTGTATCGGGGAAGGTTGTTGGACATGAAGTTGACCACTTCATCTTGGGTTTTGGCATCGGCAGCAAAGAGGGATCCCTCTGTTGTTTGTGTTAGTTGTATCTCTAGACAGCCAATAGAGTGTGTTTGCTACTTACCATCATTCACCGTTCCCATCAATGTCGGAACTTTGATATAACGCCCACCGTCATAGGCTGACATGAGGTCCTCAGAAACAAAGTCGCCATCGATTGTAGGCGCCCAGTAAAAAACAGGCGTGCTGTCCTTTTCTGGGAAGTTATAAATCCCGTTGGCCTTTTCCTGCAAAATGGCAATGTCCGTCTTTCTAAGACACGCAAGCACATCTGCTTCTGATGCACAGCCGGCCATCTCTGCAGTCTTGTTAAACTGCCACTCAGACTCGGCTACTGTCAGCTCCGTCGGGTAGTACGGCGACTCGAGCACGGCCGAGCCAAACAGCTTATCGTCACGGCCGCCGTAGGCTGTCAGGTGGTGGGCCACTGAGCCGCCGCCTGCCGAGTGGCCGTGCAGCATGACCTGGTTGGGATCTCCACCAAACTATTAGGGCACACATGTGTTAGTATGCCGAGTTCACGCTTACTATGCTAGAGAAACCAGATGCACAGTAGACGTACCGCTTCAATGTGTTTTTGCACCCATTCCAAAAGGAAGCGCTGGTCCAGGAGTCCGGCGTTCAAGTTTCCATCAGCCTGCACCTTTTCACTGGCCAGGAAGCCCAAAAGGGACACGCGATAGTTGAAGGTTACTACAACCACGTTGTAGCCTGAAGTTGCGATAATTTCGGAACCAAGGGCATATGGGACGCTGTTAGAGTTGTACCCGCCGCCCTGGACAAAGACCCACACAGGGAGTTTTGTCCTTGCTGTGACCTTTTGAGGAGCCCAAACATTGACAAATAGGCAGTCTTCACTTTGGTCGGCGGACATGCCAGAAGCAGTGCCATAGCACTTTTTGCCAAACTGCGGGTCGTGTTAGAGAGAGGGAGACTTGCTTGAATAGAGATGGATTGCAAACGTACCTCGGTGACTTTCTGGGTTCCAGATGTTGTCCCTGGGTCTGTGGGAGCACGCCACCGCAGATCATCGACGGGAGGTTTGGCATACCGCATGCCGGTAAACTGTGCAATGCCGTTGGATTCCCATTTCCCTTGGTACGTAGAGTATCCAAGTTGCACCATTGGGCCCCCGGAATCTTCGCCAAATAGCACCGTCTCCCCCGACAATGTTCCATTTGGAACTCCCACCCCAGACTTGTTTTGACTGTTAGCATGACGGTTGATGAAGAAGTGGTACAGAGCCGTTGCGAGGCGTATGTTATTTCTTTTTTTTTCTATTCTTACCTGAGCTTGGTTGTTGTTTGATGATGATCCAGCTCTAGAAGCGAACACGGCAATGAGTACAATGGCAGTCACCACGACGCCAGCAATACCCCAAGCCACGCGCCGGTTGGGAATGATGCGGGAGATCCACGTCTTCTTCGAGCCCTCTATGGCATGATCTGACCGAGCAACACTTTGGTATTCGGGATCCATTGTTCCGAAGAAAAAAAAAAGCAAGGGAGAATTTGTTCTTCCGAGTCTTCACATTGACATGGTCCTCTGGGCCGGGAGAACAGTATAACCACGGATTATACTTGTCGAAACAAGACTCTTCTTCGGGATTCCCAATGGTGATAGGAGGTAGAGGACAGGAGAACAAACCTGACAGCGAGCAGGTGCAGATCACTGGAGTTTAAACACGAAACGCCATGCTATTGTCCATCAATGGAGGCCTTGTGTATGGGTGATATTAGATCACGTGAATGCAGGCATATAGTCCCACTTTTGATGGTACAGGTAGATTGGATTGTTGTTCTATTTTTGAACTTGATATGTGCCACTTTCACTACTTCCTCTGGGCAAGGATAGAAGCCGTAGTAACGGCGATACGGTCCTGGCCGCACAGCCAGTACAAAATTATACACTGCTTCTTTTAGCGACTCGGCAGTGAATCTCGAGCCGGTCAAATAAAGATGTAGAAGGAAGTCTCGATCGCAGTGGTCTTGAGAAACAATAGTGGCACAAAGAATCGGAGCTTCCATGTGCTTTTGTGCAAGTTGGTTGTACAACCTGAGTTGATTGCAGGAGCCAGCCAGATCCACTTTGCGATGAGTCACCAAGGAATACCCAGAGTAAGGGTTACGCGAGGATGTCGCGCTTCGCGTTTAACCCTGCATCCGCCCCTACCAAATCCGAGTTTCTCTACCAATGGAAATCTGGATGTTTTGTCGAAACAAAACAGTATATTTAGATGAATGAATATGATAGGGCGCGGCTTGATATTGCACAGCTGTGTCGCAAGTGGACGTAAGGAGAGAAGTTTCTGGGTTCTTGGGGGTGATTATCAGCAAATCATTCCACAAAGAACAGAAGAGGTTGTGATGTAGAGTGTCACAGAGTGAAGCACTGGCATCACGTGGGTGGTTGCAAAGACAAAGACAAATGCGGAAGCTTTGGCTGGAATGCGGTGTGGTGGGAGGATGAGTTTTTGGCAGTTGGGGGTCTCCCTTGGCCGGGTTTGTGTCTGCGGGCTGGGTGCAAGTCGTAACTATGTCTGTATACTTGAGTCTAGTGGATGTCCACGATGGTGGTCTTGGGTTAAAAACAAAGAAGCAGGTGAGACGTAGGGATGGAACAGAAGGACGCATCAGGAGCACAGCGGCATTGTGGCTGTACCTGACCAGTCCAGCAAGCCCAATGAGTGGTGCATCCAGGCGTGATCGGGCTCGGTGGGTGTTTACAGACAGACAAGCACAGCGCTCGCTCAACCAACAAATGCATGCACATCACATTACAAAGGATTTCAGTATCTTTTCGCCCTGCAGATATGAGGGCCTGGGTTGTGTGTTGTTGTTTGGGGGCAAACAGCATGATGTGATTTGACGAATTTGGTGAGATGGGGGGGCGAAGGGGGCGCTGAGGGTCGAGCCGAGTGGGTGGGTGGCCAGATGAGAGCAGCGGCGGAGAGCGAGGAAAGATAGAGTAGAGCCTGGAACCGTAGCACAAATGCAGTGGTAGAAATGACGAGCCTGGAAGCAATCATGCTTAGTGTGTGGATGGATGTCTGATGTGGTACGTACACGCATGCGATTGTGTGTCGTCGTCCGCCACACAATCCACAATGTGACACCTCGCTCTCTGTCTCGCTGGCCCGGCCGTTTTCCGCCTGGGTGTCTTCTGCAAATGCTAAACCTCATTCTTTGTTCTTCCGCTGCGCGCGTTCTCGGGTGTCTCCCTCTGGCCTGTCGTATTTTCTGTATGCGGCCGCCCCCTCTTCTCCCCCTCTCCAGCGGCCGTTGACATATTAAACGAGCGAGTGTGCTGTTGCCCTGACCTGAGCACTCGTTATCTTCTCCTTTCTTTGCTGTGATCTTTTTGTTTTTGTGTTTGCACGTAAAAAAGGCTCGCCTCTCCCTGTTCTTCTGGCAGTGCTCCGCGTTGTTTTTTTGTTCTCTTGGCCCAAGCCTCTTTTTTGTCTTCGTATTTTTTCCCTGGCTCCCAAGTCCCTGGATCTGCCGCTATTTTTGAGCCCTCCATTTATACTTTGGCTCGTCGCTTGGCTGCTAGTAGATTTCTGGACTCTTGTTCTTGGTTCTCGTTAAAGCGAGCTATGACATTTCGGCCTGTGAGCTTCGTTTCTAGAGTGCACCAGTCTCGGCCGCACTGTTCTTTGTTCTTGAGACTCTCGCCCTACCATTAAACCACAACCAGACCAGAGCCTCGGGCGTCTTTCCTGTCGATATCTTGCGCCGTACCGCCCTGGAAATCTGGTTCCTTGCTGCAGAACTGCTCATACTCCTCGTCTTTCGCGATGGACGCGGCGCCGGTGACGTATGTGGCCGAGCTTGCCGAGCTCGAGTCAAACTCCCCTCCAGCCTCAGCGCCCAGGTCAGCCCCATCTTCAGCCACATCTTCCGCCTCAGTATCCCGCCCGCCTTCGCTCGTTCTGGCCGATCAGCCCAAAACACCAATATCAAAATCCGTGCAGGCTGTAGACCGACTGCCCGATGAGATCATCCACCAGTGAGTTGCCCAGTCTAATTTATGCCGCCATGCCCGTGGCCTTGCTCTAGAAGCCCTGGCTTGTTTTCTCGCTTCGCCCTGAGCCCTCATGTCTCCATATGCCCACTGAACTAGAGGCCCCAGCCCACTGACCCATGGCCCTTATGCAGGATCCTCACTGTGGCTGATCCCAACACTTTTGCGTCACTGTCGCTGCTTGATCGCCGATGGCATCGCATCTCACAACAAGCAAGTCTCTATGCGCTCAAACTCTCGCAATGTCTGTCATTCGTGGCGTCGCACGAGTCTTTCTCGGCCGGGCCTTCTGCCAGCCATGATCTGCCCCGTCTACGCCGCCTCTTTGCGCTGCAGGCCAAGCAAAACCTCTTTGATGCTTATCTGCGCCCGTCAATCACCGAGATAAAGCTCATCTCGAATACCATCAGCTCGGCCTCGGCCCCGGCCGGAGAAGGCCTCCAGTTCTGCCCATCGCCACAGGGCCACCATTTACTCGCGTACAATTCGTCGCGAATCTACGTCATCGATGTCCGGCAAGAGGACGCCAAAGTCGCACGAGAGCTGGCTACGCTCAGACGGCCCTCCTCGGCATGCATCAAGGATGATGGAACACTCCTGGCCGTGCTCTCGACAGAATCCCAGGTCGATCTCTACGATCTCACCCAGTCGCCGCCAAAGCGCAAGCAGTCGCTGATCATCGACAACCCTCCCCGGACCATCGCTCTGTCGCCCTGTGGAACAGTCCTGGCCGCTGCTTACGAAGGTGGCATCGAAGTTGTCAATGTGCGTCCGGATGCCCTGGCCACTGACCGCCGCGCCGTCAAGTGTGATACTGTTGATTCTGTGGCCTTTTCCTTTGATGGCACCCAGATACTCGGAACCACTCACAACGCCAACTCTATACCGCCCAGCACTGTCGTCATCACGGCCCCATACTACGACCCAAGCACTTCTGTCGAGGGGAGTAGCAGCTTGCTGTGGACAACTTCGATCTTGTTTCCGAACACCAGCCGAGACTGTAGTCATTCTGTTCTGATACAGAATACTAGCCGTGATGAAGCTGCTTATGCTTTTACCTACGATCGTAATTTCGAAACCTTTCGAGCCGTGCGCGTTGATGACTTGAGAAGCAGCACCACATACTTTACTGGACCTCTACCACATCACCAACCCAGTACTAATCCAAAGATCATGCCTTGCACTATCCCAGCTGCTACCTACCATGGCGACTTGGTGTCTTCAGGGTTTTCCGGGAGAGACATTTGGGTGTATGGAGTGCCTGAAGACCTAGACGCCATCCCACGCTTCCTTTCCAAGACACGAACCGAGGAAAGACTAGGTGGGAGTCTGGGTAGAAAAAACAGCAGTGTCTCTAATCGCTCATCTCCTGGACCTGCTTCACAAGTGCCACAATGGCAGAAGCTTTTTGACAAGCACCCCAACCCAAACACCTTTGTCAGAGGTTTCAAGATTGCTGAGCTCCAGGGCGTATCAAATGTAAAGTTTGTTCGGGGATATGGCGGCGTCAACCGTATACAGGAGCGACTCGTCATTGCCGCTCGTGGCGCGACGGTTAGTGTTGATAAAGATGATGTTAACTTCGTCGATGGCGGCCGTATCATGTTGGTAGACTTTGATTATAGCCCAAGCACTGGTGGTACAAGGAATCTTGAAATTGAACTTGGCGCCGTGGAGGCTGAAGTCCTCGAGGAGGAGGTGCGCGACCTGGACACCGAGGTTGATATCATGCGGAAGCGCACTGTCGCTCGGAGCCACGGCGGCGCAAGAAGCTCACTGCTCCGCGTTTCAGCAAGCACTGGAAATCCAGGGCCTACTCCAGCCTCTCCCACTACTCTTTCGCATGTGCCCGAAGACTCTTGCTCCAAAGATTCTCCCTATGAAGATGATGACCCGTTGACTCCTCGGCTTATTAACTCATCATCCTTCTCTACAACCGCCCCTCCTACTGGTGATGTCGACGAACAACCGGCGGAAGAAGAGCACTGGGAAGCATTCGATGCGCCATATTCTCACCAAAGCCCACGATCTACAAACACCCTTCGACGCGCAGCTACCGCAGCAGCTGCAAGCCGCAGACTACGAGTCACGGTTTCCTCAGAAACCACACAACGACGGGCTCTAAGGCGCCGGGAGCATCCCCATGAGAGTGATGCCGACAACTGGGTGCCTCCGCCTCCGCCGTATCATGCAGAGGATCCTGGAACTGTGCCTAACTTTATGCTCCAGCCCCCTGTTACGCCTATTTCCAACACTGGTCGGCCAGAAACTTTGAGTAGTGTTCCAAAGAGACTTTCGACAATTCAGGGTGGTGACACACCCAGCACAGCGGCCAGGTGTCCCTCTCGCGCCTCAATGTCAACCATGTCACCGATGGCTTCGCCAATGTCGCGGACTCTGACGGCGACGAATATAAATCAGATGATCGATGCTGATGAAGTAAATGAAACTGAAGAACAGCTGCACTCTGGAATTGTGACCTTGGCCCAGGAAGTGGCTTCCATATCTGCAACTGGAGATACTGTACAGGGGGAAACGGAAGAACAAACTGATGAACTATATGATGTATCGCCGCCTCAAAGTCCTGCGGTTATTGCGCCAACCCTCCCCCCAAATAACCGACGCAGCCAGTCCTATGACTGTGGACTTGGACTTTCACAAAATGCGAGATCTTTAGAGGCTCACACGTCGCTCGATGAGCGCCCTGTTCTACAAAGCTTGCTTGACACTAGAGTGACTGGCCCTAGGCGTTCACTCGAAATCAGGCCAGCTGGCCATAGACTTTCACGAGATAGCAGATCAGTCGGTCCGAGATTATCCCTGGATAGACGCTCTGTATCCATCGGAGACTCCCAAGGAAACCGTTGCCGGTCTGTTGGCCCGAGGCGTTCATTTGACCCTAGGTCCAACTTCCCCCCAATTGTCACTACACACAGACCCGCCGTTCCCCAGATGCGGACCAGGCCAGTTTCTCTCACTACTCAAATGCGCTCCGCCAGCTTGCCCGAGTCTCACTCCTCCAGCATCAGTCAGTCCTCGCCATTGCCGCTGGGCTCAAGCACCTTTTCACCAGGTGGAGGTGACGACTATGACCCCCCTGCAGTCTGGATGTCGCCGCGCTCTACTTCCAGCAGTTTTGCAGTATTCACCGAAACACCACAGCCGTGCCCACCACCAGAGCCGACACAGGGAGCTTCTAGATGTCTCCCTGACGACGAGATCTCTCCCACAAACACTCGGGCACAGTCGCCGGCTGCTTTGACTGCGGGCGTGTCCTCCAATTCGAATTCTGCCACGCCAAAGTTTTTAATCCCGCGCGTTCCGGTTGCGTCGCGCAGTCTAGTAGAGGCGCCGAGAAGCTGGTCGACTATTCTGCCACCGCCACCTCCCCACACGCATTCATACTCGTCTTCACATTCGCGCAGTTTCAGCGGCAATTTGCCCGTCAGCTCAAGCTCGACATCTATGCAGTTTACTGTTATGAGCGATATGCCGCTTTTGTCGTCCTTGACGCCTGCACGAACTTTTGTTGTTTCTGATACACCTCTTCTTATTAGCACACCGTCCGGTATCACTGGTGGTGCTAATTCGGTCCATCCCGGTGATGCCACCGGTCGGCCAGAGGTTCCCATTGTTGCACCTGTCGCGCGCCGGCCCCGGCCTGCCGGCCGTAGAGGCGTTGCCCGCCGACTGGAAGACTCTGTCGAATCGCGCATCTCCGAGTCATCGTCACGCGACATGCCGCCACTGCCTCTCTTTCCACCGCTGTCGAATGAACCAGCGCACTTGCACGAGGCTTCGGCTCGCCACCTGCCGTCATGGCTGACGTCATCGACCGGCCTGCGCCACAAATCGACAACGGCCATGGCTGTCCGGCGAACGCGCAGCAATGCGAGCCGCGCGTCACGCAGCGCAGCCAGGAACATGCACAAGGCGAAGCAGAAAAACCAAAAGAAGTCGTGGAGCGCAAGCACGACGGGCGCGCGGCGCAAGAAAAGGGGCCGCGAGGCAGATGATGCGAGTGTGAGTGCGTGGACGGATGTGCCGCGGGCTATGACGCCGGCCTGGATGACCACGAGTGCCACGGACCGCGATGGCCGCAACAAGTGTGTGGTGATGTGAGAGGTTGCGAGTCGAGGTTTCGGGTGAAGATTGAATGTCGCCAGGCAGTCTCGCATAGGTTCATGGATCACAGGACACTGAGCCGATCTACAACTAAAAATAAGTATTCAAGTTGATAACTAAGTTTGTAAATAAGATTAAAAAGGCTACTGAATATTGATTAACCAACCGAAACAAGGCTTCTGAGATTGCAAAGAAAAACACGAGATGTTGAGAGTGAACATGGCTAGACAAAGGAAACAAAACAGACGAAGGGTATTTTAACGATGAAGCAAACAAATGAAAGTAGATTAAGCACAGGAATATAACTAGACTGTGGGAAAGCAACGGAGCGACGTTGAATGTATCAGCGTAACGCAGCGCCTTATCTGTTGTGTGACATATATGGCTGGCCACTCTGTACATCAGACAATCCGGCCTCATGCATCATGAACGTCATGGTTGTATCGCGCTGGCTGCCCACACCATGACCTTCGGCCACAGCGGAGCTCTCAGCATACGCGCCGAGGCCAGGATGCAGCTGAGTCATGCTCGGTCTCAGCGCGGCCTTTTGGTCGACCAGGCGAATAGTCGGTGTGCTGCAGTCCAGCTGGTAGTTTAGGTGGCCCAGCGGCGCGTTCTTAGAGTACGGCGGGATCACGTGCAACGGCGACGGTATGAGCGAGTCCTGGCTGACGGCGGAGCTGCGCTGTACCGTAATGGTGGGCGGCGGAGGGTGTGGCGGCATTGCGTGGGCCAGGCCGGCGGTTTGGCTGATGTTGTTGTGGCCGTGGCCGTGGCCGTGGCCGGGCGCGTTGGACTGGCTGTACGTCTCGTAGCGCGGCGAGTTGGTGGGCGAGATGCCATCGCTGCCGCTGCCGCTGGTGGAACTGCCGCCCGATGGCTTGCGGATAAAGTCAGTGCGCAGAAGGCTTGTGCTAAGACGCATGACAGGCCCGCTGATTTGTCTGGCGGACAGCGGGGGGCCGCTGGACTTGGAGCCGCTGCGAGAGTGCGAGTAGGACGGGCTGTTGGGGCGGCGGCCAATGAGCGGCGGCTCGCCAGACGCGAGGGCCCCGGTGATGGCGGTGCGGCGGGCGTGGCGGCGGCGGAGCCAGAGAAAGAGGAAGAGGAAGAGCACGATGCCGCTGATGGCGCCGATGACGCCGCCGACAATCTTGTCGGTGGATGAGGAGGGGGAGGAGGAAGGCGGCGGGGAGGGGGATGGCGAGGAGGCACTGAAGGGGTCTGTTGGGAAGGGAAGGCCGGCGTAGAGAGAGGTGGGAGATTCAACGAGAGTGGTCGTGGGGATGATGGTGGAGGATGGTTGTTGGGAGGATGTCGCCGTTGTTGATGTCAAGTTGGCGGAGGTGGTTGTTGTGATGTCAGAAGTCGAGGTGGTCGACGTAGTTGGCGCGGCAGACGAGGTGGACGACCTCACCGCCGATGAAGAACTCAATACTACACCGTCCGGGAGCACGGACTGATCATCCTTCATAACACACACGGCCGTGTTGCCGTTTGTCTCGCACTGGTAGCCAAAGGGGCAGCAGGCCTGGCCACACGTCGGCAGCTTGTAGTCCAGCAACGTAGTCTTGACAATAGCAGACATGTTAAAGCTGGGGCTCTGCAGGCCGATGTCGCACAGAATGGGCAAGATGCGCTTGCACGTTGAGCCACCAGGACAGCACATAGCGGTCGTGTTGGCGGCCAAGGCAAGACATGCGTAGCTGGTCGGGCAGCAGAAGTTGGTCGGCAGCGCGGATGAGCATGAGGTCAGAGACGCGGCGACGCACGTATCGGAGCGGGAAAAAATGGAGGTGCCGGCGGCAGCGGAAGAGGGCGCGTGCGGGAACGAGGAGGAGAGTCCCGTGAGGACCAGCAGGCGGAGGGCCCAGAGTGGGCGTATCATGGCGACGAGGTCTGGAGAGTTAATGCCAAAGGGGACGAGAGAGCAGAGGTAAAAGAAGATGGTAGGTGAGAGGTGTAGATATTAGAGAGAGAGCACAGGAGGTAGAGAAGATAGTATCCCACAAAGTTCAGATCAACAAGGCAGAGAAGTACGGAGCTCTACTTTTTTCTTCTGGTGTTGAGGCAAACGTCTAGAGAGTATGAGTAAGTAATCGACAAGCCAATCTATGAAGAGCAAGAAAGAAAAGGATATTAGGCATTAGAAGAGAACAGCAAGGCAGCCTCTTTAGTCGGGCTGCCTTTTGCTCTTCTTCTTGTTCATATCTGTCGACTTCCATCTCGGCGTCCACGGCCCCCCAGTCCAGCGTTTCACCGCGGCCTACTGGCCCGCAAGCGCCGGGGTCTTGACACAAAGCACAGCGAGCCACAAAGAAAAGACTGCGTTCAGGCTTGCTTGCTCGCGCGGGACTGGTAGGACAGCAGATGCCCAGAATAGCTCCCGGCGACCCTGGAGGCCATCGTGGCACAAGTAGCACTGCATCTTTACCAGGACTGGCAGCCAGCTCCAGGGTCAAGGATCTCTCTACCTCAGGCGGCGTTTCGTCTCGTGCTTGCTGGTGACCAGTCGCCTTTGGACAGCATGCAAACAGCGCCATCCATAGCAGACTTCAGATCAAGGCTGACCAAACAACCCCAAGCAGGCGCCCACGCCCAATCAACCATCCCGGCCAGTCTACAGCACCGCCCATCTGCCGGGCCAGGGGCAGGCATTGTCTGTTTTCTTCACAGGATTTGGTAGACACATGTAGAACGCCGACGAAGTGCCTGGTGGTCTGGGCTTCCTCTCTGTTTCTGGGTCTTTGGCGCCTATACTCCCGTCTTCACTAGCATAAAGGAAAAAGTAGTAAACACAACATCTTGTCCCCCCCTTGCCGGCGTTTCACGGCAGCCCAAATATATACAGATCTTCTGGCGCTTCACCGGCAGCCACAACACGCAATTGGTCAGTCGAAATAACGAGGAGCCACATGAGCCAGGGTTAAAGTGCACCAAATTCTTAGGGTTCGCCGGCTCACCTGCTTTGGACGGGATTGGTTGGATGGGCGGCTACAGATGCTCAAACATGAAAAATTATTTCCGCAGGGAGACAGGGAAAAGGCTGAGAAATTTTCTGCAAGGGAGGCATTTTCCAAGGAGGGGCAATGCTGGTTATTGGAATAGGGTATGGCCAAAGGGGAGGCATTAGCTATATTCCCGTCGCCTAGCACAGCTGAACTGCCGCTAGCTGGTAGTTGAACGAGCTGCCATGTGGCTCCAGTCCAGCCAGAGTCGAAATTTACCTCGAGTGGAAGCCCCTTTGTTGAGATTGTCGTATAGACATTAGCTTGCAGGAGAGATCTGGAAAATTGTCCACAATCATTTCTAGTATTTACACAGCTTCTGTGTGTCTGTAATGGTATACCCCCAAGTTAACTGGGGGATGTGTAGACGTTAAATATAATCAAGTCAAGACAAGCTAACTGGCGGGAACCTTGCTCGGAATATATCTCTCCTACTAGGACCATCCTGGTAGTCCGTCAGATCGGAATGAACGCCCTCTGTGTTCTTGTGTAACATGGTTTTGACTATTGTCTTATATCTTTGCGGTCATCCCACCATAGCATCATAGACGGTGAGAAGTGCTACAGATACATGGCAGATCGGTCGTGGCCTAGCCAGAAGAGATAATCGGCTGGCACAAGGCCTCTCCGGGCTCTAAAAGTTATCCATCTCAAGTTTTTGTCTGCGGTCATGAAGTGCCCCCTGTCTACGTATCAACTTGACTTGACTTGACTATATTTAACGTTTACCGGAATCAATAAGATCAAACGACGCCGGACTGGTTACCGGACGGAAATTTAAAGTCCTCCGCTCAACACGCCGCATAGTTTCTGTGTGTTCGGGATGGCGCACCATCCCCAAGCCCCGAAGAACCAGTGGTCCACACTCCGCTATGAGCAGCAATACGTATCAACTTGGTTGCTCCCAAGGAAAGCTTGTCACAAAGGATTGATATGTGCTTCTAACTGCGCTCATCTCCATCAACAAGCGTAATTGGTGTAGTGGTAACATTAATCGTTGCCATCAAGCAATGATTTCGATTAGCCCTGGGTTCGATTCCCAGATTACGCAGCTCAACTATGAGATCATCCGCTCTCTTGAGCCCGTAATGAGGGCTCATCAATATTTTCTTTTCTTTTTTGCTTAGTTGCGTTGAATAGGAACTCCACAGGCCCGGCGCGGGTTACTGGGGGCCTCAAGGCTCCTCGACCGCACCGTCCGCAGAGGCCTCCGCGCCGCCCTGCCGCTATATTGCACCACACCCTGTGCAATATACAACCTCGCATCGGGCTTCCCTCCCATGCGCTATGCCACAATGGCACCAACATTTTCCTCCATTTTCAGAGGGCACCTTCGACATTTCGACCAAGCTAACAGCTACCATTATTGCAAACTACTTTACTTTATTTTCGCCCCCGGCAGGTCCTGTCATCCCTAAGATGATCGCGTCCGTCCACGCGCCCGCGCCCGCCGCGCCCGCGTCCGCGCCTCCGTCATTGACGTATGCGCAGGCCACCTCGCCCGCCAGCGACCCCTCCCCCGTGCCCACCACTGTCCCCTCCTCCGCGTCGTTCTCGCCGAACCTCGCCGGCCAGGCCCCTCAGGGGCTCCCCTCTTCCGTCGCGCGCGTCGCGACAGGCGCAAAACGCGTCAGGAGCGAAGACGCGCCCCTCCCCCAAGAGGCTCACTACGCTCCCATCTCGCTCCCCGTCGGCCCCGTAAAGGCTCTAGCCGACGCCCTCCGCAACCAGAAAGACGCGGAAGCAGCAACCCGTGATAGGATGCTGAACACTTTCTCGGCCATGGCCGACAACTGCCTGGCCGCAATGGCCCCGCAGGCCAGCGCGCACGAGTCGACGCGCAAACTTCTAGACTTCCTGCAACAGGGTCTTCTAGACACCCTCCAGCACGCCATGACAGGCGCGCCCCAGCCTCCCCCCAACCGTGCCCCTCGCGACACGACCCCCTCCCCGGCGCCGCAACGCGAGCGCCCCGCCCGCCCATCGACCCCGTCAGAGGCACCATCAGCCCGCGACCCCCCTGCTGCCGCTCCCGCAGCGCCCACCGAGTCCTTGGATAAGGAATCCTGGAGCACCGTCGCCCGCAAGGGCAAAAAAGCGTCCAAGGCTGCCCAGCCCGCGGCTCCCTCGGCCGGAGCCCCCAAGCCCAGACAGGGCAAAGCCAGCGTGGTCCCTGAAAAGGCCACCCCCGCCGACAACCGCCTCTTCGTGGTTGTGCCCACCGATTCCCCCCTCCGGAAGCTCTCGCCGGCTTACATCGTAACGAAGGCCAACGCGGGCATCCCCCGCGGCGAGGGCGCAGGCACCGCCACCGCCACCAAGACGGGCTTTGCCCTGACAGCCGTCCGTGACGTCGGCAAATTCCTCAGCCACGCTGAGCGCATCCGCGCCAACCTGACTGCGGAGAAGGTCCACAAGAGGGACGCTTGGTCCAAGTACATCGTACACGGACTGCCAACCTCGATCACGGTCGAGGACCCCAAGACCCCTGGCGCCGTGATGCTCCACCGGGTCACCCTAGACGATGTCCGTCAGGATATCGAACAGGCCTTTGGAGTCGTCTCCGCCAGCGCCACGCTGTCGAAGTACGTTGGCAAGGCGGGCGTGCCCACCTTCCGCGCCCACATCGCCTTCCACGAAGGCCTTGTGGCCCCGTCTGCGGTTCCCCGTCGCGTAGCGACACTCGGAGAGCTGCACATGGTCTCCCCTGACAACACCCTGGAGCGTTTCCCGTTCTGCACACGCTGCCGGGCCCGCCACTTTGACCGCAAATGCCCGGCCGACACCGTGACGTCGTCCTCGACCCCGGCAGCCGCCGCCCAGGGAGACAAGGTACCGTCCCCTAAGCCCGCCCAAGCGCCACTCGTGGCCGACAACACCACCACCCAGCCCCAGCCGTCGACACAGGACAAGAGCCCTTCAAGCCCCCAGGCTCCCCCATCCTCCGTCTCCTCGTCGCCCAGCCAGCCCTCCTCCCTGCCCACCTCCAGCGAATCCTCTGAAACACAGGACTCAATGCAGGTAGACGACAACGTCGAGGAAGTTCTGTAAATGTTAGGAAACCCTAACTCTACAGTACTGAACATAATTTCGGCGAATGTACAGAGGTCCTGGACCTGTGCACAGGCGTTGCTACAGAAGGCGCATGAAGACCAGGTGAACGTGGTCTGCCTCCAAGAGGCCCCGTCAGGCGCAGATCCGGGGAACAGAACGTTTCCCAGACACCCCTCCTATCAGGCAATTGTCCCGGAGGGTAACTGGCGCTCGAAACCCCGAGTTGCCACATACGTATCGACAAATAGGCGCGGTCTTCGCTTCCAGAAGGCGTACATGAGGGAGGAGCACCCAGACATGGTCATGGTTGAGGTGGTACACGGAGGACACTCATACACCATCGTCAACCTCTACAACGCGGGGGCAGGTTCTTCCCGCACGGGCGAAGCGCTTCACCTTCTCACAAGGATGCAGCCGGGACCACGCTCGGTGATTACTGGGGATTTCAACCTACACCACAGTGCTTGGAACCCCCTTAGCGCCTCGGACGATCTGGATGCAGAGCTCCTGCTGTCATGGATGGAAGAGAGGGCACTGCTGCTCGGTAACGCTGATGGAGAACCCACCCACGAGTCAGGCAGCGTCATTGACCTGGCGATCTTCTCGGCGCCTTTGTTCGCGCTAGGCGCGACCGCCGAGCTCAGAGACGAGTACACCTGCGGGAGCGACCATTTCCCAATGACAATTACTCTGCCACTTGCCGACCAGCCGACGGCTGCAGCCCCTCCTGGGCGACTCGTCATGGACAAGATGGACAGGAAGAAGTTCACTGCAGCCTGCAAAGCGGGGGTGCCCTTGATGGACGCCCTAGTCGCAGGTATACGCAGGAGACCTTTGTCCCGGGCGGAAAAAACTCAACACGTGGATGACTTCGCACGGACTCTTCAGGAAGTCATTCTCGGAGCCCTCGACGCGTCGACACCCAGGTCGCTCGGCAAGGCCAAAAGTTTCCCCTGGTGGGACAAAGATTGCAGGGAGGCAAGCGCAGAACAGCAGTCAGCCAAGCACCGTGTCAACAACGCCGACTCAGAGACTGCGGAACGGGAGGCGAGAAAGGATCGCAGAGAAGCCAAGAAGCGGCTGGGCATGGTCCTCAAGAAAGCTGCGGGAAACTTCTACGACAACAGGGTCGCCAAGGCCACGCAAGCGCGAGACATTTTCCAGATTGTCAAGTGGAGAACTAAACCGCCCGCTCGACCATCGCCAGCGCTAGCGCCGGTAGAGGGTGCAGAAGCCACGGTGCAGGACACCACAGAGAAGATTGCACTTCTCCGCAGCGTGCATATGCCATCCTCTCGCCCGGGTGACTTGCCCCCTCCAGACTTGTCGCAAGCCCCAGTCGGGACCGAGCCGATCACGAAGCACGAGGTCAAAGCTGCTTTGTGGAAGCCTCAGAACACCGCGCCCGGTCTAGACAGCCTCTCCAACAACGCCCTGAAGCTAGCCTGGCCCGCTCTGGGGAAGCAGATCACTTATCTTTTCAAGGTCAGTTTTTCCTGGGGGCTCCACCCTTCCCCCTTCAAGCAAGCGAAGGTGATTGCCCTCGCCAAGCCAAACAAGAAGGACCGGTCGTCGCCGCGCTCCTACCGGCTCATCTCGCTGCTGCCAACTCTGGCCAAGTGCTTGGAAAGGATTGTTGCCCGCCGACTCTCGCTCTGGGCCCTAGAGAAGGGACACATTGGGGACAACTACGCTGGGGCGGTGCCTGGGCGTAGCGCCGAAGACATGTGTCTGAGTCTGGTTGAGTCTCTAGAGTACTACATGGACCGCCAGATGGAATCCTCAGTCTTGACGTTCGATGTCAAGGGAGCTTTTGATGCAGTGCAGCCGCACCGCATGGTACAACGTCTGGTCGATCTGGATTGCCCGGCCGAGACATGCCGATGGGTATCCTCGTTCCTCTCGGACCGCAAGGCCTCGTTGGTGCTCGATGGCGTTGACGATCTCCTTCAGCCCACAGGAGGGAGCCTACCCCAAGGCTCGCCAATTTCTCCCATCTTGTTCATGCTCTTCATGGCACCACTCTTCAGGATGGCCCTCCCGTGCTCCCTCCGCGGCTATGCGGACGACGGCTGCCTGGTCAGCTCAGGCTCGTCTCTGGCAGCCAACTGCTCGGTGCTGTCCCACACCCTCAACATTGTCAACAACTGGTGTGTGAGGAACGGCATGATGCTCGACCTTGCCAAGTCGGAACTCCTTCACGTGACGCGCAAGCGCCACGGCCAAAACCCGGGTCTTCTACTCCCCGATAGCGGCTCACTAGATGCCATAGACCCCAAGGATACCCTACGATGGCTCGGCGTGCGTTGGTCACGCAACCTGTCCTTCGTGCCGCACATCCGCGACGTCGCCCAGAGGACGGCACCCACCATACGCGGCATTCAGATTCTGTCTGGTTGCTGGAAGGGGGCCCCGGTGAAAGGCGCCCTCACGGCAGTCCGCTCTTGTGTGGTGAACAAGCTCGCCTACGCCGCCGCCGTCTGGTGGAACCACGGAGCCGGGACAACTAGCCAACCCCGTGGGCTGAAGCAGGCCGTGGCACTCCTGGATCGCACAGTCCGCCGAGGTCTGCGTGCGGCACTCCCGCTATATTGCACAACCCCATGCGCTATATACAACCTAGCGTCCGGTTTCCCGCCAATGAGTTTTGTCCTAGACAGCCGCCTTGGTTCGGCCGGACTTAGGGCCACTCTCGCGCAGCCAAACCACCCGCTCGGAACGACAGCCACAAACTGGGGTAGAATAGGGAGGCTCAAGATGCTGCTCCCGCACAGCCTGGCCACAAACTACCCGGCCCCCTTCACGGGCGCGCCTGCATCATCTCGCCCCCATTTACAGGGTGACAAGAAGGCTGCAGCTGCGGCGCACCTAGCCTTGGTACGCTCCTCTTCCCCCTCGGACCTCTGGATATACACAGACGGATCCAAGCTGGGAGAGGGCCGGGTCGGCGCTGGGTGGGCGATCATTCGGGACGAGACAGTCCTGGACACGGGCAACTGCCCGATTCCTTTCCACGCCGAGGTTCATGACGCCGAGGTGATGGCCATTGCCAGAGCCCTGGAAAAAGTAGACTCGTGGGTGAAACCACAGTGCCGCAAGGTCTGGGTCTGCTCCGACAACCTCGCCGCGGTGTACCGCCTCACGACATGGGGCGCGAAGCCCGGAACCTCCGAAGAGCTTCTCCGGAGGGCCCAAACGATTTGCGCCGACTGGATTGGCCAAAGCCCTGACCACCCAGGTCCTAGACCGTGGCCAGATGGTGCCCCCGCTGTGGAAGTGATTTGGGTCCCGGGACACTCCGACGTCTGGGGCAACGAGCTCGCGGACCGACAAGCCAAGATAGGCGCCGAGAGGGCCTACACGCCCGTAGGAATGTCCCTTTCCTGGGCCCGCAGCCATTTCCGCGCCCGCGTCACCACCGAGTTTCGCACCTGGTGGTCGAATGAAGGTTGTGCCAACAGACCTCACCTGAGCCGACCTCTCGAGGCTCCTAAGAAGGCCTGGAAAAACCTTCTTGACGACACTGAGCGCAAGCTCGCCCGCGCTGTCCTGACAGCACTTTCTGGTCACGGAGACTACGCAGACTACCACCGCCGTTTCAATCACTTGAACGCAGTGCTAACCTGCCCCCTCTGCGACGCTGAGACCACCCCGGAGCACATCTGGACCTGCCCCCGCAACCCTCAACGGATGGCTAAGGGCTTCTTCCAGAAGCTCATAGCCACCAAGAGTGGAGCCATCTGGCTGGCATCTAAAGCGGCCAAGAGTCCTCCGGTGCTTCTAGCACACCGCCGTGCGGTAACGGGAACGGACCCGCAGGAAGGGGACTCCCCAGTTCGCCCTCCGCCCGACCCTCCACCGCCTGGTCCGACCCTGCCCGGGGCAGCTTAGCATCTGGGGCCCAATCTTTTTTCGCGCAACCGCGCTGCCAACCCTCTGGCGTGAATACGCCGCCAACCCCCCTTTTTTTTTTTCTTATTTTGCACAAATATTTTTATCACTACATCGGCGGTGAGGCCAGGACTCTGGGTCTTGTTTGGACCACGCGGACGAAGGACAGCCTCTGCGCTGGGCAGGTGGGAGACCTCCTGTCATTATACTTTGGATTGTGGGGTTTCTGTATGCATGGTTTTAGGTTTTGGTTTTTGCTTCTGTTATGTATTTTTCCTGGTACTAGAAATAGTCCCCTGTCGTATGCCGAGAATCCCTCGCGAGTAGACAGGTTAAATAAAGACTTTCATTTCCATGCGCTATGCGCTGGACAACCTCCTTGGGTCGGCTGCTCTCAGAGTCGCGCTGGCCCCGCCAAACCACCCCCTCGGCTCCATAAGGCCAATGTGGGGCATACTGGGTGAGCTCAGGAGTATGCTTCCATACGAGCTGTCCACGAGCTTCCCGCCGCCGTGCAAGGGCAAGCTACCTTCGACCCGGGCCCCGATCCGGGGTGACAAAGAGGCTGCCGCTGCAGCACACCTCGCTCTGGTCCGCTCCTCCCCCCCCTCAGACCTGTGGCTATACACAGACGGCTCGAAGCTGAGTCCGAACAGGGTTGGCGCCGGCTGGGTAATTATCCAGGGGGGACAAGTCCTGCTCTCGGGAAACCGCCCGGTCCCTTTCCGCGCCGAGGTGCACGACGCCGAAGTGCTGGCCATTGCCGAGGCCATAACCGCCGTCGACCTGCGGGACAAACCGCGGTGCCGCAAAGTCTGGATCTGTTCAGACAACATGGCAGCGGTGAGTAGACTCACGTCTCGGGACGTCAAGCCCGGAACCTCAGAGGAACACCTTCGGAGAGCCCAAACAATTTTCGCGGACTGGCTACGTCCCGACGCCAACCATCCGAGGCCAAGACCGTGGCCAGATGGAGCCATTGAGGTGGAAGCGATCTGGGTTCCAGGCCACTCCGATGTCGTGGGCAACGAGCTCGCCGACAGACAAGCCAGGTGGGGTGCAGACATAATCACCACAAGGACTGGCATGTCACTCTCCTGGGCACGCAGTGAATTCCGCGCCCGGGTCACTACCGCATTTCGCGCCTGGTGGGAGGCAGAGGGTCGCAACTCCAGACCTCACCTGCGCCGCCCGGTGCAGGCCACGAAGAAGGCTTGGACAAGTCTCCTTGACGAGACCGATCGCAACCTCGCCCGCGCGGTGCTGACAGCTTTGTCAGGACACGGCGACTTTGCGGCCTATCACCGCCGTTTCGAGCACGAGGACGCCGTGCTCTCCTGTCCCCTCTGCGGAGCCGACACGAGCCCGGAGCACATCTGGGTTTGCCACCACAACCCACAGCGGGTGTCCAGCAGCTTCTTTCAGAAGTTGATCGGTACCAAGCGCGGAGCCTGCTGGCTGGCCGCCAAAGCAGCCAAAGCCCCCACGGCCCTGCTGGCTCACCGCCGCATGAGGCCGGACACGCAGGCGCAAGACGCGGCCCCTCCCGCGCCCCCTCTGCCACCTAGAGACGGCGTACCCTTGGGGTCTCCCCCTTAGCGCGTTTGCGCTGCCATCACCTCCTTTTTCCTACTTGTTTCTCTCTTTGTTTGTACTTCCCTTTGTTGTTTCCTTTGTTTTTGTTTTTATGTTTGGTCTGCATCAGCGGCGAGGCCAGGATTCTGGGCCAGGTTTGGGGCCACACAAGCAAAGGACAGCCTCTGGGCTGGGCGGGTGGACACACTTTAGTCATTACACTTTGTGCGGGGGGTTTCTGTATGCATGGTTTGGATTTTAGGTTTCTGTTTCTGTATGTAATTTCTGGTACTACTTGTAGTCCCCTGTCGTATGCCGAGAATACCTCGCGAGTAGACAGGTAAATAAAGAATCAATCAATCAACCACAGGCCCGGCTGTACCGCCTACGTACACTGGGTCCCTGGTCACATGGGGGTACAGGGAAACGAAGCGGCTGACGAACGCGCAAAAGGAGGCGCTGCCAGGGACCACACAGAGACAGAGTTTATGTCGCTTGCCCGGGCCCAGCGGTGGCGCAAAACATGGCTCCAGGAAGGCTCTGACAAGTGGTGGAACACCCAGAAGAAGCCCTCCCACCTGACACACCAGTTAGATGCGCCCAAACTCTGGAAGCACGAGTATAAAAGCTTCGGACGACAGACGGTTGGTCGTGTGCTGAGTGCGAGATCCGCTCATGGGGACTTCGCCCAGTACCACCGCCGCTTTGCTCACGAAGACGCCGAACTACTCTGCCCAGACTGCAACGAGGAGAAGTCTGCCTTTCACGCATGGACCTGCGCCCATGTCGCTAGACCTTTCCAAGAAAGATTCATTCAGAAGCTGATCGTCTCCGAGAAGGGCTTCCGCGCTCTCGCAAAGAAGTTGATGCCCAGCGCCACGCAGGCTGAATAAATCCACACCACCTTCTCACATATTTCCTTTGTCTGCGACGCCATCTTTCGAAGATATGGTTTTCGTTTTTTGTTTTGCTTCTGTTCTGTCTTTTCTTTTGCTACCATGTGCTTTACTGCGTTCGTTTCTGTATACTTTCCGTTTTTTTTTTTTTTTCTTTTGTTACTTGTTTCCTTGTACCACACATGCAGAATTCCACCCACTAGATATCCTACGCTCGCGCGGGGGTTGAAAAGCCCCGATTTCTAGGGTTTTCTCATGACTAGCAGATCTGCTAGGATCTGTGTCCGCCTCACGGCGGGCCGTGTAATGCTTTTCATGTAGCTTAGTCACGTAAAATAAAGTCAAGTCAAGTCAAGTCAAGTTGAATAGGAACTGAGGTAGCCTGAGACGTCTGACAGACCCAAGATTCAGCCAAGTGAAGTCAATTCTTTTGCGGTAGAATGTCGAGAATACCTCGCCAGTAGACAGGTAAAAGCTGGGTCTGCTCCGACAACCTCGCCGCGGTGTACCGCCTCACGACATGGGGCGCGAAGCCCGGAACCTCCGAAGAGCTTCTCCGGAGGGCCCAAACGATTTGCGCCGACTGGATTGGCCAAAGCCCTGACCACCCAGGTCCTAGACCGTGGCCAGATGGTGCCCCCGCTGTGGAAGTGATTTGGGTCCCGGGACACTCCGACGTCTGGGGCAACGAGCTCGCGGACCGACAAGCCAAGATAGGCGCCGAGAGGGCCTACACGCCCGTAGGAATGTCCCTTTCCTGGGCCCGCAGCCATTTCCGCGCCCGCGTCACCACCGAGTTTCGCACCTGGTGGTCGAATGAAGGTTGTGCCAACAGACCTCACCTGAGCCGACCTCTCGAGGCTCCTAAGAAGGCCTGGAAAAACCTTCTTGACGACACTGAGCGCAAGCTCGCCCGCGCTGTCCTGACAGCACTTTCTGGTCACGGAGACTACGCAGACTACCACCGCCGTTTCAATCACTTGAACGCAGTGCTAACCTGCCCCCTCTGCGACGCTGAGACCACCCCGGAGCACATCTGGACCTGCCCCCGCAACCCTCAACGGATGGCTAAGGGCTTCTTCCAGAAGCTCATAGCCACCAAGAGTGGAGCCATCTGGCTGGCATCTAAAGCGGCCAAGAGTCCTCCGGTGCTTCTAGCACACCGCCGTGCGGTAACGGGAACGGACCCGCAGGAAGGGGACTCCCCAGTTCGCCCTCCGCCCGACCCTCCACCGCCTGGTCCGACCCTGCCCGGGGCAGCTTAGCATCTGGGGCCCAATCTTTTTTCGCGCAACCGCGCTGCCAACCCTCTGGCGTGAATACGCCGCCAACCCCCCTTTTTTTTTTTCTTATTTTGCACAAATATTTTTATCACTACATCGGCGGTGAGGCCAGGACTCTGGGTCTTGTTTGGACCACGCGGACGAAGGACAGCCTCTGCGCTGGGCAGGTGGGAGACCTCCTGTCATTATACTTTGGATTGTGGGGTTTCTGTATGCATGGTTTTAGGTTTTGGTTTTTGCTTCTGTTATGTATTTTTCCTGGTACTAGAAATAGTCCCCTGTCGTATGTCGAGAATCCCTCGCGAGTAGACAGGTTAATAAAGACTTTCAATTCAAAACTAGACAGGTAAATTAAAGATAATCAAATCAAATCTTTTGCGGTAGAAGAAATTCAGGTTCGGGCGCGCAGGTGATGGCTAAGAAAGAGATATATTGGCTATGTATTTTCTGGTACTTTAGACGGGACCTGGGGGCCCCTTCTCCCGTACTTTTCTTTTTGGTTTAGTCACGCTAAATAAAGCCAAGTCAAGACCTGGAGGCTTCCTTGTGGCATCCTGCTAGGAGTCATAACCTGATAACTGCGGTTTCGATCTTCTAAATCGTCTTGTCGCGGTGTGGGTGAACGCTAGCTTCTTGTCCAGCTCTAGGCCGAGTCAGCGGAGAGTGCTGCCTTGCGGCGTAGCCTCTATAGTGTTCCCATCCGGTAGCTTCACGGGGGGATTCCCTGCCCTTTTTTTCTTCGTCAGGTGCAGGATCCCCGTATTTCCCCAGACCAATTGTAGGCCGTTCCAAAAGGAGAGCCAAACCCTGTGGATTGGTTCTTGGATCTGGTGAAGCCCACAGGACACATCCGTCGTCTGCATAGCCCCTGGCTCCCGGAAAGGAGCTATATAGCGGGGCCATGAAGAGCATGTAGAAAATCGGAGAGACCAGTGAACCTTGGGTAGGAAGATGCCCAGCTGTGGGATCCTAGACCCTTCTCCCGTCTTTTTTGAGTGGTCTCAGTGCTTCATCGTCTTCTCGTCTTGTCGGCGCATGCACGTCCAAGAGGAGCTCGCACTTGTCCCTGATGTCTGACAGCATCTCCCCTTTGGGCTTCTTGAGTGGAGGGGTGCGTTGCTTGGCCTGTCTATGGGCCCAGTTGGCTGCTTCGAAAATCTTCCTCGTGTCGTTGATCTCTCTGGTCTCCTTCTCGTACTAGCTTTTCTTCGCTCTGCCCATGCCCGATGGTGGAGGTTGAAGTCTCCGACTATCAGACTAGGGTTGGATATGTGAGTCTCTAAAAGTCGTAGGACCGCTTTGTTCGTTCTAACAGACCCTCTGCCTGCGTTGTATATGTTTATTATCTGGATTGTCGTATTTCCAGATCGAATCATCACTTTCATAACGTCAGGGTGCTCCTCTCCAAGTGATCTGCACTCAAATCGTAGTCCCTTCCTCACGTACAATAAGGACCTTGGTCTTGGGTCCCATGTCGTCATCGGTGCCACCAGGTCGTATTGATGGTGCGTCTGTGTTTTGTTGGCTTTTTTATCTTTGCCCACCCAGGGTTCCTGGATGGCAATGATATCTGCTCCCAAAGTATATGCCTGTTGTAATGCGGTTGCGTGTGATGGCGCTACCTTCTGCACGTTAACCTGCGCTATTCTGACACTCTGCTTCCTTGTTGGCTCTGTAGGGCCCTCCATCATAGTTATTCTTCCCGGGTCTCCATCGTGTCGGCCGGGGAAGTGGCGACATCATCCTTGTTCTTGGCTTGGGGGGCCCCAGACTTCTCTGCGTCTTTCGCGGGGGCGGTCGTCGTCGCGTCGTCGTTATTGGCGGAGGGTTCTGTGACGTCCATTTCATGGTCACCGTTGTCTCGTATTCCGTGGGGGGAGACGACCCTTCTTCTCTTTCTCGAGGCTTCATCGCCGGTGTTCCCCCCGGTTGGCTCCTCCGCGGTGGTTTTTTAGGAGTGGCCGCGGGCCCGGGGACGTCTGGACGGGTACGAGACCGGACGTGTTTTTCCCATGAGCACCACGTGGTTGGGGCTTCCCTTCAACTTTTTGGGGTCTCACTCATTGAGGCATCTAGTTGTGGCAATCGGGCTGAGTTCCCGAAATTGGGATCTTTCCGGGAGCTCCACGAATACTTTATTTTCGGCGCTCGTGCGCTTCTTATTTGAAAGTCTTTATTAGCCTGTCTACTCGCGAGGAGCTCGTGCACTTCTGGGCTTGGGCTCTGGCTGAGGCGCCGGTTCTTTAACCCCCCTCTTGACGACCTGTGACCATGCCGGGATGCTCATCTTTGGGCCGCTAGTCGGTCCCGTCGCTGGGCCACGTCTCTCGTCGGTGAACGTCGTCGTTGTCCCGTTTTTAGCAGGCGTGTCTTGTCTCGGCTTTCCCGGGGTCTCCTTTGTGGCCGACTTTGTGCTGTTGTCGCGAGTTTTGTTGGATATCAAATGTGTAGGGACTAGTCCCGCGATCGCGGCGTCCGCTCCTCCGTCTGTCTCGCACCACCGCTTCAGAGTATCCGCCAGCGCCTTCTCCCACTTCTTTCTCTTGTCAGCCTCATTTTTGATCTAGGCATCTTTGAAGGTTCAAATGGCACCGTCGCCCATTTTGGCCGCGATTTCAGGATTTGGGCCAAAGCGGTGGCTTCTCGGATTTGCTTGACTTGACTTGACTATATTTAACGTCTACCAAAATCACTAAGATCAAACGACGCCGGATTGGTTACCGGACGAAAATTTAAAGTCCTCCGCTCGACACGCCGCATAGTTTCTGTGTGTTCGGGATGGCGCACCATCCCCAAGCCCCGAAGAACCAGTGGTCCACACTCCGCAATCAGCAGCAAGAAACACAAGTACAAAAGAAAAAAAGAAAAGAAAAAAAAAACATTTTCCACAGATAAACCCTAACCCCCACAAAGAGTTAACCATCCCCACCGACATTCGTTCGACTGAGAAACGTGGCCAGACACAAGGTCGACCATCACAACCAGCGTGGCATGGAAAAACCCGAGTCGTTGAGCGGGTGAAAAACCATACCAGGTGCTTCTCGGATTTGCTAGCTAAAAAAGCAGTTGAAATCAAATTTTTCGAGGCGAAAAGATGTTGGTATTGAGGCAAATGGCAAGTGTTTGACAGTAAGGGTTAACCGCAAAGCCTTCATGATTACAAACAGATCTACGCCATTTGCCGAAAATCGTCAAGCGACGGCCCATTAGTTTAGTGGTTATGACGTTGGATTTTGATTACATCAATCAGAGTCTTCCAAAGACGCCAGTTCGACTCTGGCATGGGCCTCGGTTCCATCTTTTGCTGTTCAGGGCTCAAGTTACTGCTTGGATGACGGTGTCAACACTGCGTTAGTAAATCTTTTTGATGATCTTGTTTTTTGGCTTCCTTTTTTTTTCTACGTTGACAAGGAGGTCGGAGACACGCCAGCAGGCGAACCGGCAGGCCGTGTGATGCTTTTTATGTTTGTAGCTTGGTCTAAGTCAAGCAAGTATGTTGAGAATCTCTCACCAGTAGACAGTTTAACAAAGAATTTCAACTCAACGGACGAAAGTAAATGTATAACTACATAGATGCGACAGCCATGTACATGTGTACCTGTGTCCGCGTGATATACCAGCTATCTCAAGAAATAAAACTTCTAAAACTTGCTGATTTGCCAAAACCTTCCCTGGTTTAAATCTTAACCTCGACATCGACGGACACAAGTCTATGGTCGCTAATGAAGGTCTCGTCAACAAAGTTGTCCAAAATCTCGTAGCGAGTAACAGTGAAAGGCTGCTCCTGGGTGCCAGTGCCGCCCAGCCAGACAAAGTCAATACGGCTGGTAGCCAGGCCGCTTTTGAAGCCAGTGAAGGTGTTGCCAAGGGTACCAACGTGGGCAGTGGGATTGGCAAGGTTGTAGCTGTCAGCCAGGAAGCCAGTGTCCGAGAGTGCCTTGTAGGCATCGCCTCCAGGAGCAGAGTTGAAATCACCAGTGAGGGAAACGTCGAGAGGTCCGTAGGTTCCCCGAAGAGCCTTGATGTGATCAACGACAGCTTGGATTCCCTTGCTACGAGCTTCGGAGCTGACATTGTCAAGATGGGTGTTGGCGTGGATGAACTGGTGGCCAGTTTCAATGTGTCTGAAGACGGCCAGAGTCACGATACGCTTAGTCTTAGCACCCCAGGCTGTAGAGGGCTCATTGGGTGTCTCTGAGAGCCACTTGACTTCGCTGTGCACGAGCTCAAGCACATCAGAGCGGTACAGAATGGGAGTGAACTCGCCCTTGCCCTTGCCGTCATCGCGGCCCACACCGGCATGCTTCCAGGGGGCTTCGAGGTCTTCAAGGATATTCTCAAGCTGGCCTTCGAGAACCTCCTGAAGACCAACAACAGCGGCACCGCCCTGAGGGGCTCCACCAGCAGCGCTCTTGAGCTGCTTGGTCAAAAGATGACGGCGACAGTCGTTAGAGTTCACGCCGCAGAGGAAGTGATCCCAGCGCTTTTCTCCGTCCTGGCGGTCGCTGGCATCGTAGCGGATGTTGAAGCTGATGACGCGGAGAGGTAAAGTCTGGGCTGCTACCGTAGTGGCAAGAAGCAGAGGGGCGGAAAAGAGAGACAGCTTCATGGTGAGGAAGGTTGTTAAAAGAGAGTAAGAACAAAGATCTACGTAAGTAGTGAAAGATGAGTCAAGATAATATGGTTGAATGCAATGAGAAAGAATGAATTTATACAAAGTAAACGAATGAGATCAAGTTGCAACTTGAACTGCCAAAAAGAATGAAAGAAGTAGAAAAGTAGAACAAGTGTTGACTAACAAGAGTCATGCAATCAATGCTATAACTGAAAAGAAAGAAAGAAGGGGTGCGCCGTTGATGAGATGTGGAAGAGAAGTAGAAGGTATCCGACAGAAGAGTGCAGACACTCCTGCCTTTTATCACGATGCTGAGCCGGACTCGACCTGCTGTAGATTGACCGCGATACTCTAAAGTGGTCCCCCAGGATTTAACCCCTTTTGTCACGACATCCGGCTCTTTGAAGCAACATTCTTCAATATGACGGCGATGCTTAGCCCGAACTTATTTACACCTAGCTAGCCAAGACAATGACATAGTTACCCACAAATCCAAAACTCAAATGCCGGCAAAGAAAATGGCACAGGCGTCCAAGACTCAGCAGCCTGCTTGTCAGCATCTTCTAAGCCCAACGATGCCCACAAGGCGCATGAAGCCCGAGTCACGGCGTCAAGCCGGCGGCGCACAAGCCTTGGATTGGAAACCGCGGCCAAGGTAAGACAGGACCATAATCAGCCCGTCTAAAGTGGCGCTTGTTGTTGTGGGGTATGCGCCAAATTTAGAAGATTGACTTGGTGCAACAACAAACTCGATCCGATAACTAGATGTCGTGTTTACACAACGAAGAATGAGTGTGTGGGGGAACAATAGAAACGACAGATGCAACCATACTTCGATGGCCGGACAGACGTGTAGCCTGGCTCTTTTTGTACCGCAAAGGTATGTATGTTTATCGATGGGTGCTTTCTTCTAAACAATATTGTATTTCCTACCAAGGACCAGTAATATATTCCTGTCGATTGCTTTTGCCTAACTATGCTTTCATAGTTCTTGTAAAACAAACACTCGACTCGTTTCATTGGGGCACCTGTATACTTCAAAAGTAAGCACAAGGATAACTTGTGGACAGAAAAGACTCTCAGACTCAATATTGTCTATTTATACATTCTGAAACGCGCTGGCCTCGACGTGCTAACGGACATTAGAATAACGGATATTAGAAATATTGCTGAAGTCAAGTTCCTAATCACTGGTGGGAACGAGAGAAACCCACTTCAACGCTGGCTTTAGATGTGATCTACACAACGACACAGAAATAACATCCTTGACGTCTACCTAATAACTAACTAACCCTTTTTCAACAGTATTACAACGGAATATTCCAGAAAGCAGTATCTGACGGTCTTCTCTAGTGATTGATACTAGAAGCCGCAGCAGAAATGGACGTGCAAAGCCTCCCTTGCAATCTTTTTGACGTCATTCTTTTCATTTCATTTCATCTATTTCACATCAATCGAGTGTTTGCCAAACACTCATAAGATGACGAGGCAGGTCATAGCAACCTGGCAGCGGCTTAACCGGCTGCCGGGATCCCCCGATTCGGACTGCCTTGGTGACCGTAGTCTCCCAGCTCCGAAGAAACTGTAGACACCGACTCTTTATGACGTCGTTGTTGTTGTTGTTTATTTTTACGCCGTGTGCCAGGGTTCACTAGTCGAATGGGCATCAACAGGCGGCTAGTCCACCTGTGAAAAGAGTATAATATAACTTGAAAAGAGCAGGTCTACACCTGAACGAAGAGAACAACACCTGGAACACGGAGGCTCGCAGCCTCCAGAGCGACCCTAAAGTCACCCCAAAGGTCCCAAGTAAAACAAACAACGAAATACACAAAACTAGACAAAGGAAAAGGTAGAAAATGGCTCGGTCTTTCTGCCGGCCTATGCTTGGTTGATGAGGCGTTGCCGCCCGGGGCCCCTCTGTGCCAGTTTGTCGACTCTCTCGGCCAACGTCTTTGCCCCTCGTGCCGTCTTCAATAGACGCTCTACCCATGACCTGCTGTATCTTTTCTGTAGGCCTTTGCATGTCTAAACGTGTGGGTTGACTTTCTTGGCCCCGCATCTCTCACACCCCAACGGCGTGTCGTGCCTGAAGCGGACGTGGTACTTGTCCAAATCTCCGTGCCCCGACCTTGCCGCGAGGACTCTGTCCACGCTGGCTCGGTTCTGCTTTTCGGCCGTAGCCTTCCATGCCACCGGTGCTTCTATATTTCGCCTTTTTGACGTCATGTGTAAAAAAAAGGCCTTATAAACCCTAATAGCGGCGCATTTTTCTAACAAGCCATGCGCAGTGGTCAACCACTGTCGTCACTCACCATGGTGTAGTTGGTTATCACGTTCGACTGTAACTTGAAAGAATTGCGATCGAAAGGTCACCGGATCGACTCCGGTTGGTGAGAACATGTCTTTTTGACCATCGTGAACATGATCACGTGACCCATATCAACTCACCATTCTGTGCCGTATTTCAGAAATACCGCCTCTCTCGTCCCATCTTGCCGAGGCCATAACCGCCGTCGACCTGCGGGACAAACCGCGGTGCCGCAAAGTCTGGATCTGTTCAGACAACATGGCAGCGGTGAGTAGACTCACGTCCCGGGACGTCAAGCCCGGAACCTCCGAGGAACACCTTCGGAGAGCCCAAACAATTTGCGCGGACTGGTTACGTCCCGACGCCAACCATCCGCGGCCAAGACCGTGGCCAGATGGAGCCATTAAGGTGGAAGCGATCTGGGTTCCAGGCCACTCCGATGTCGTGGGCAACGAGCTCGCCGACAGACAAGCCAGGTGGGGTGCAGACATAATCACCACAAGGACTGGCATGTCACTCTCCTGGGCACGCAGTGAATTCCGCGCCCGGGTCACTACCGCATTTCGCGCCTGGTGGGAGGCAGAGGGTCGCAACTCCAGACCTCACCTGCGCCGCCCGGTGCAGGCCCCGAAGAAGGCTTGGACAAGTCTCCTTGACGAGACCGATCGCAACCTCGCCCGCGCGGTGCTGACAGCTTTGTCAGGACACGGCGACTTTGCGGCCTATCACCGCCGTTTCGAGCACGAGGACGCCGTGCTCTCCTGTCCCCTCTGCGGAGCCGACACGAGCCCGGAGCACATCTGGGTTTGCCACCACAACCCACAGCGGGTGTCCAGCAGCTTCTTTCAGAAGTTGATCGGTACCAAGCGCGGAGCCTGCTGGCTGGCCGCCAAAGCAGCCAAAGCCCCCACGGCCCTGTTGGCTCACCGCCGCATGAGGCCGGACACGCGGGCGCAAGACGCGGCCCCTCCCGCACTCCCTCTGCCACCTGGAGACGGCGTACCCTCGGGGTCTCCCCCTTAGCGCGTTTGCGCTGCCATCACCTCCTTTTTCCTACTTGTTTCTCTCTTTATTTGTACTTCCCTTTGTTGTTTCCTTTGTTTTTGTTTTTATGTTTGGTCTGCATCAGCGGCGAGGCCAGGACTCTGGGCCAGGTTTGGGGCCACACAAGCAAAGGACAGCCTCTGGGCTGGGCGGGTGGACACACTTTAGTCATTACACTTTGTGCGGGGGGTTTCTGTATGCATGGTTTGGATTTTAGGTTTCTGTTTCTGTATGTAATTTCTGGTACTACTTGTAGTCCCCTGTCGTATGCCGAGAATACCTCGCGAGTAGACAGGTAAATAAAGAATCAATCAATCAATCTCGTCCCATCTTGGTACCGAGAAAACGTTCAGAGGGGCCTATGGAGCTAGAAGGACTGCGCTGGACGGTCGGGGGACCTTTCGTCATTATACTTCGTGCTGTGGGGATTTTCTGTATGCATGATTCTGGGTTTTTGGTTCTTTAGCTTCTGTATGTATTTCTTGGTACTAGTTTTAGTCCCCTGTCGTATGTCGAGAATACCTCGCGAGTAGACAGGTAAAATAAAGACAATCAAATCAAATCAGGAGCTAGAAGGACGTCATGCTCGCGAGTAGATAGGGTAATAAAGAATCCATCATCAAAAGGACGTCATGAAATGCGATGGTCATGTTTGATTCTTGAACGCACGTGACAACTTTACCTTTCTTGTGGGCTACCACGAAACCATTGCCTGTAGAAACCTGTATATTCACATTATATATGCTATCACGAACGAAGTCTCCCTCCCACCACATGACATGCGGTGTCAACCAGCCAATTCAAGCATCTGGAATTGCTGGAGTTGGCTTTTTGTGTCTTATTGATGTCATTGCTGGGGAAACAGCAGGATACAAAGACGTGTTAAACAGACTCAAGATCTGCGGACTTGCCCATGACTTCGTTGTCGATAACGTGGAATTAATTGTCATTGTCGCCATGTCTATCCGCGAAGGATTCTTGGCATATGACAGGCAAACATGAAGAACAAAAGATTCGCCATCAAGAGTCTTGGGCATAGGACCGGCTGGCAAGGTGATTGTGAGGATATCAACCTGCACGCATTTTTCCCAACCTTCCAATCATTCGTATTTCCTTCACGAGAACCCGTTCTTGAGCATGAGTCTTGATGAAGACTTTCATGAATTTTGTGTTGTGCATCTCAGCTTGGCCTTCCGCAATTTTGATGGCTTCCTTCATGTAATCAACTGTAGCCTTGAGTTTAGATGAAACATCATCAAAGTCACCACTAGAGATGCTCGCCCACTCATCGTCATCATCGTCAAAGTCGTCATCATCGTCAAGAGAGTCTTCGTCGTTGGAAACTGAAGAACAAGAACAATCGTCGGAGTCGTAGCAACTTTCATGATTTCCACGTTTCGGCCTGTAAGGTCTTAGGTAGAAAAGGCTCAACTCTATGTTCAAACGTTGAGTTGCCAAAGGGCGCAACTTCAGCCAGCCCTGGCATGGAAACCGTTTTCTCTTTTTGGCGCCAGGGGTATTCGCCGCTGTTGAACTTTCGGGTTGATCCATGCCCTGACAGTAAATATAGGTATACAGCGGTGGCGTGATCCGATCATCAACTCCCGAATGCTGGTAACGGAAGCCACATTCCGCCAGAAAAATGTCGACAAGCTTCTTTATCGATTCGCTTGTTGAGGCAGTGTCGGGGGACTGGGTCTCAAAAGTGACAGGAAGAGACTCTATGGCGAACTGCTTCTTGAGATCGAGCTCCTCCGCTTAACCCTATAGTTTGCGTTAGCAGATGTTTTCAGGAAAAGTCGGAGGCGTGAAACGACGATTATTAGTACTGGACGATTCCACTCTTTCAACTCCTTGATAAACCCGTCCCACGAATCGAGATTGCCCGTAGCCTTGCGCTTCTTTTCGTGACGCTTGTAAGTTTTGCGAGGCGCGCCGTTCTGGAAACGGCTAAAGTCCTCTGCGTTGCGGTTAGCTCTGCATATCGAGCACCAAATCGTTGCAGAAGACATTTCGAGTAGGCGATAGATACGGAAATGGTAAAGAGCCAAAGTTTCGTGGCAAGTTGGCGCTGGCGCGAGTGTCGTGAATCGGTGTTGTTTTGGGAGGCGTGGAAAAGCCACGAATTTGGGTTGCTATGGTTTGGCGCGGTATCTAGGATTATTCGGGAGAAAAGGCATCACGTGGTCTAGGTACCAGCTCCGGGCATCAGGGTACGATTTACATGCACACAGATACGCTGTCTTCTTTGATAGCCGGAGGCTGTAATTTCGAGGTATATTTTATATGTATTCAAGTAGAAGCAAAAAACGGGCAATAGGTCGGAAGATAAAGTGCACAAATAAGTGGGCCATGCGGGGAAAAACACGTGACCCAACTCAACATTCCTCAATAAAGAAAAGAAGAAAAAAAAGAGGAAAAAAACAAGATCGCGAACATTACGTCATTGATGCCTCACAATAGTCTTGTTCTGCCGGCCACCTCAAACATCTTTGACTTTGCAACTGCATATAGCGCCCTCAGTTTCCCTCCTCCCATTCCTCCTTTAAAAAACGCCTCGGCTCGTTCTTCGCAGCTTACACTACATCGCTCCCTTCTCTTGTTTTCGTTATTCCCCTGCATGTCTGCACTTCTCTTCGGCGATTGGCCCGGAAGTTCGTTTCTGGAAAGCAACATGAGAGAAAAAAGGAAGAGGGACAAGTACTCTGCGCTTATGGCTGATTTTTCTGTGTTTAAACACCAACAATGGGAAAAAAGTATACAACCACATGGTTTGTACATGTCCACTGTGTGGAGCTTCGAGTAATATCAAGAGCTGCTATAGGCTGCAGGCGACGGCCAGTAAGAAGGGCCTCATGCACTTTAGAAAGGGCGTGAAGGAACTGTATGGCCGTATAGATGCAATTGGGTCAAGGCGAACAAGAGAGTGGTCTTTAACTTGCAGCAGATATGTTCTGGGGCGACCAATAGGAAGTGGCAAGTCGTTGTTGTGGAGCTGCCTTTGAAACGATGCGACGGAGGGAGGCCGTTACGAGGACTCGCGAGAAAGGTTTACATCCTATTCAACAGATATCACAGAGGAAATACTTTCAATAAATGAATGTACCAGAAGTAACGTAATTTTTGTTTACTTTGAGTTAACCAACTAAGCATAAACCAACAGATTTTGCCATGAAAGAAACACTCTCCCAAGAAAACCCCCCAACTATGAAAACATGAAACTTTAATTCTATCCATCCAGCCAAACCTGGTGAACTTGAAAAATAAATGGGAAAAAACGCCGACTCCAGCCCAAGCCCAGTAACTCCCTTCCCACAAAAAAAGCATACTAGAAAAGACCTTTGAGATCCGTAGAACTTCGTAGACCTCGTGAGTTAAAACCGGAAAAGGGGAATAGAGAGAAAAAGAAGATGGCCAGCAAAAGAAAGAACAACGCTCATAGTTTGTCCACCAGATGGAAAATGGGAAGAGCAACTGGTAATGTCTCGGGACATGCCTTTGAGTTGATGCCGTCTAATTAAGAAAAAGAAGGACAAGAGAACGAGAAACACAAACAGCCGTGAGTGGTATATAGCCAGAGAACGCCAGAGTAAAATCAGACCAAAGAGAGAAAAGGAAATCGCAACAAGGGAAAGAGCCTTTGTTCCAGAAGCATCCTGTCACTGACGAAAAAGTGGAAGAGATGCGTTCTAGAATAACGGTCGAAGCGAATAGAAAAGAGCAGCTGCCCGCGTCAACGACGCACCAATTTACATGATGAGCAGGTCCCAGCCTTTTGCGTTCATCACATCCCGCCAGTGGATGTAGGGCAGAGCCTGAGAACCGTGCGGCCCGCAGGTGCCGCTAGCGGCAGACTGTGCCTGGACCAGCATGGCAGCCTCGGTCTGGTCCCAGACCTCGCGTAGGATGACAACAACCTGGCTGATGGCACCGAGGCGGGCCTGGTCACCCATGGCGGCAATGCGCTCCTCAAAGGCAGCGCGGAACGAGCTCTGCGGCAGCGCTACAGACCCGCCGACCAGGTACACCCAGGCCAGGCTGCGGTCATAGCCCGGCGGGATGAACTGCAGCACGTTATTTAGCTTCTCAACCAGCCCGATGCACGACGACTGGCTAGGCGCGAAGCCCGGGACCAGGCTGCACAGGTAGATGCGGGCGGCCAGGCGGAAGGCGGCAGTGATGTTGTGCGATAGCTGCTGCGGTGACAGGGATCCCGACGCCGTGTACGGCGATTTGGGCGTGGCGGCACTGCCGTCAGCATGCTCGGTCATAGTGATCTCGTCGCCGAGCGCGTGCACGTGCTGGCAGATGACAATGTCGTTCATGCCCTTGCTCTTGAGATCTTCTAGGCAGGCGATCTCGTTGATGAGGTACATGACGCGGTCCTCGCAGCCCATAAGGTCGCGGAGGCCAAGCGACGACGCGGGGTGGGCCAAATGCTTTTCACGGTATGTGTGGGCAAAAGTAGGAGCAGCTCCCTTCATGGTGGCGCCGAGAATGTCGATCCACGACAGCAGCGTTGTGTTGAAGGGGGAGAGGCCAGAAGGGGAAGAGGATGAGGGGGTGAGTTCAGGAGGGAAAGAAGGAGTGGAAGAAGCACCTTGCTCCTCAGACTTTATTTGCTGGTTATGGTTCTTCGTCTCGGCCATGGGAGCCGGGGCCAGAGAAGGAAGACCTAGCTTGGAGACCACGCTGATGGCAGCTTGTACATGCTGGTGCCACGGAATGTGGCTGGAAGACTCGTCGATAGTTCCAACCACGCACTGGAAGAGTGTGAGCGCCAGCGTCACATCGAGGACCTCACTGTGGGCCTCGTCTTCCGAAAGTGCCCGGCACAGCATGGACACAGTCTGGCACAGGTGGTTATTAATGGCGTCGTCCAGCTCGGGATTTGAGCCCTGTGTAGCCTTGAGGTGCTGCGCGGCGATAGAGAGACAGCAATGCAGGTAGCACTTGTTGCTCTGCAGCGCCGGAAGAATAAGATCCGTAGCAGATGCAGATTGGCTGCTGTTAAGTGCAGGAAATATTGTGGGCAAGACAGCCTTGATAAAGTGGTCCAGTAGCACTTGGTCGTTCTCATCCAGCTCGACCTCGATAGCCAGTGTACTGCAGCTGGTCTGGGCTGGGATGCTACTCATCTCGCTGTCAAAGTTGAAAAGGTTGCAGTTCAGCTCATCCTCGCCCAGATTTTCAGACAATCTACCGCCAGAAGACTCGGCGAAAACCTGCTGTGTCGGATCCCAATCCGCACCTATCACGTTGCCGACTAGCGGCGGCGTATCAAAATTGCGGAAGGTTGACACAGTTGACTCGCGCAGAGTGGGAACATCGTCTACAAACATCTGACGCTCGGTCTTGATGTCCACCTCGTAAGGAGGATAAGGCGCACCGGCCTCAAAGATCATCTCCGGGCTGCAGTAGGCATTCCCAGACTGGTTACCAAAAACAACAAAGTCTGGTGGGCTGCTGAAGCCGGCATTGGGAAAGCCAGTCATGTGCATAGGCCCGGCAGTGACGTCCCCAGGCTCGGGGGCACTGAACTGGGAGTCGATACTTGATGAGCGGTCGCGATCCAGAGAGTCCGAGTATGTGCTGGTGGGCACTGAATGGCTGAGGAGGGGAGGAGACCCGGTAGGCAGAGGAAGCTGGACGGGCAGAGGAATTGCCATAGACATGGCCATAGACATGGACATTGACAAGGAAGAGTCTTGCATTGGCCGCGAGGCCTTTTCGGAAAGCTTCTTGCGCTTGATGATGATCTTGATATCCTCTTTTTGTCTGCGGCGCATGTCGTTATTACTCCACCAGGTAGGTCGCTTGTATTCACACACCAAGCCCAGATGTTTGCAAGCAGTGCAAAGAGGCGTGCCTTCATCGCACTTCTTGCGCCGCAATCTGCAAGTGTAGCAGCCTATAAGAAAAGGGAACAGAGCGAGTATTAGCCGGGAGCTGCAGCAAGAGACAGCGGAATCATCTTGGTACACAAGAGGCTCAACAAAGGGCAGAAGATCAAACAAAGGGGTCTCTTACCTGTTCTTGACCGGCGGTGCATCTGGGTCTTGGCCTTGCCGCTAGCACCAGTGGACGATGACTTTGCGGCTTTGGCCTTTGCGGGAAGGGAAGCCGGCGCAACAGCCATGGCTGAGGCAGCAGCAGGAGGGGGAGTAGAAGATGACAGTGAGGGGGAGGGGGAAGAAGACTTGACTGGTTTGGAGGATGCCGGTGTAGAACGCATCTTGTCAGCGTGCAGGAAAACGTGGTGGTGATGGTGGTGATGGTGGTTGGGGGATAGCGTCGCCATTTGTATGCTCAGCTTGGGGTTCTGCAAAAGACATTTTAGCAACTAACGAACGTATAAGAGAGACGGGTAGAGACTGTGGAAGGAAAAAAAAAAGAGAAAAGAAAAAGAACCTTGTCCAACCGCAAGTTGAGGTTGATAGAGAAAGTGTCTTTGCATGTGCGTGAGGGTGTGTGTACAACAAGCCAGAAGGATGCGGTGGCAGGGGTCTCCAGGAAAAGCGGACAGTAAAGTTCCGAGCCTTTCCACACCGTGCCCACAAGCACCAGTGCAGCACTCAATGGCAGGGTCCTGAAGGTAGTGGGCAGAAGGGGAGGGGAGGGGTGGACTGTAGGTGTTCCCATCGAGACCGTGTTGAGATGTGCTGGCGGGGGGACAGGGGAGGGAGAAACTCACTCTATATTTGCACTTGAATACACAAGTTCACTCTGGACGACTGGGTCGAAGCTACCTCGAGATGGTCACACTGCCTGTGAGTCTAAGTCGAGAGATCAGCAGCAAAGCAGATAGAAAAGACGAAAAAGAAAGGATCGAAATCCCAGCGTCTTTTTTGGGTTTATTGCAGGCAAATGGCAGAAGAACAAATGAGAAGACGTGGCCGGGGAGAAGCAAAGGCGGGTAGATTAGAGAAAAATATCAGCAGTATAAAATAAAGAAAGAAATAAAAAAGGAGAGCAATGAGTATGTGGCTCGCAGAGCTCCAAGTTGAAAAACACCAAATGGTGAGCTCTTAGTGGTCACTTGCGAAACCGAGGCGAGCCGATGATGATATTAGCCAGCGGGGAAGGCAAAGGACAATGGCATTGGCCTCAAATAACGAAGGGCACGAAAGAGAGCGAATAGAATGCGTAGGACTGCACTGCAGTGTATTAGGAGGGGGCGGAGGAGATAGCAAGGCCGGCTTGCGCAAAGAGTAAGGGTGAGGGAGGGAGGAAGAACGGACGGGAGAAGTGCGTAAACAAGAGCCAAGTGCTCTTGAAGAACAGCAAGACAAAAGAGAAAGAATGAGAGCGTGGGGAGCGGCGGATAGAAGAAGAAAAGAGACAGGACACTGCCATGACTAAATGGGGCCGGTCACAACGACGGCCTTATACTCTGACTCTGTTGGCTGTAGGCCGAACTTGCATCAGCCCAGCGGTCGGCAGCGGCGGCCACAAGCTGGCACGCACGGGATAAGTGTTTCTTTTCTTAGACGGCCCTTTAGGTCAGTCAGACGCAGGTTGGCTGTTGGGAAGAGGGGAAAGAGAATTCCACGGCCAGCTGCAATCCCGGCGCTTAGTTGAACCGGGTTCTTTGCCTACTGGCTCAGCACTTGAACTTCAGCAGCTACCATGGTCCTAGTGCAAGGCCAAATGCACTATGTATGCACTTAGAAAGGAGGAAATGCCTACTGCAACTGTGTACAGAGTCTGCTGTCTAACGCAAAGAAGTGCCCGCTTCACTTGAAAATCTATATTTAGAAGCGCCACTGAGCCCTTTTGACTTACTGTCAGTCTGTCTGTCTCGGTCGTCTGCTGGCCTGTAGAAGAAAAATAGACTCGAAAAAGAACAGACCCAGTCTGCTGTAGTGACTACCGACATCGTTCCCTGTCTTGTCTTGTCTCTGGCTCCCTTGTGCGGCTGGTGAGAATTGGTCGTGGGCCAGACCTATGTGTCAAGAAAGAAAAGTAGCACTCCAGGATGAAAAAAGACTCCAGACTCCAGACTCTTGATGTGATATCTAAGCAACATGTCAGTCTAATCGTCAGCCCCATCTCTCCTGTCATCGCCATTCCTTCGTAGGGCTCAAGCGCCAGACGCAGCCCGCACGTACACGGCCCAGCCAGCATGCGAGCCAAATCAAGTTGAGAAAAAAGAACAGGAACAACAACCGCTGCAGCCTCGGGGTTTTGACCCAAGCTCCGGCTAGTCTGTGTTTCTTTTTTGTTTTGTTTCCTTGTTTACTCTCGCGGATAGTCGGTGTCTTGTTCCGCTGCTTAAGAAGAGCGTGATATACCATATAACTAGTTATGTGTATAATTGAACTGCCTGTAGCATGCTGCACATGTGCTGAATGATACTATTTCCACCCATGTGCCATTGTCTGTGTGTCGTTTAGTTACTATCTGTTATGTAAAACATGGGGTTCGGGGGCCCTCGTCGAAGATGTTTCTATCAATCAAGGTATGGCCTGTCAACTTGGCCAAGGTCTTAGTGGTTGGTGGGCTATGTGTAACCCTAATGATGGACTTGATAAGTCAGTAATGTGATGGTTAACTAAGTGGTTGAGACACAATGCTATTCCACATGTGTAGGGCCAGGCCTATATGAAGAGACAATGAACGGCCTTTATTCTCTCAAGTATGACTGGGCCCAAGACCTGAAGCATATAGTCAATGTGGCAAATTGGTTGGCATTGTTGCTTCTCCCAATTGTCCTATGATAATGACTTCCATACAAAACCCAGCACTGCCCCAAAGCCGACGGCCAAACAACGGGTTCCATGTCTTTCTCGACCTGTTTGTCTTGCATTGGGCTAACGGGCTGGTTTATTAGAGCAAATCCCTCTACAGTTGAATTACAGCCAGTTAGAAGCCGATGGTGGGTTGTCAGTAGGGATACAAGGGTAACAAAGGCTACAGGGAGCTAAGAAGGAAGCGAACGAGAGAAAGAGGGCAAAGACGGTACAAGCACAATGATGTCAAGAGAGAAAAAGAATACACGTAGATGTTGCAGACGAGGCAAGGCAGACTTGACATGAGAGACATAAGCAATACGCAGATTTCTGTCATAACCGCGATAGGCCGGAATACTCACAACCAGACTTGCTCAAGGACGGGACGGCATGGTTACGGGGAGACATGTGGACAACCAACAACGCCCATCTATACATCCATAGTAACGAGAATGTACAGCTACACGGGACCAACCGACTCTAGCGCTATATTGCTTGACAGGGGATCCTTTCCCAACGAGTTCATCCTGTCTCCTCCAACTAGACCTGCAAAACACCCAAACAAGAAATATGGTCAACTACATTAATAAATGCATCCATCTTCATGTCCTATATATAGCTATCGACAATGGTGAGAGCAGTCAGTCTCACTGCACATGTCATGATCCAAAGAAGAAAAAAAAAGCTGCCATGGCGCTAATCTGGCTTACACAATGCCCTTTCATCTGTCTTGCAGCCAATGAGAGCGACATGTGCAACCTCGCAAGGTCGCCTGGATCAGACCAGATAATTCCGTCCAAGCCGGAGAATCACGCAGAAAACATGAAAAAAAAATAGAAGCACAAAAGAGACCAGCAAGAAGCAGTCCCAGAAGGCTCACACGCCACAAGCACGCAAGCCACCAGCCGTATTGGTGGCCGGAGCAGGCTAGATGCGTCGCGGGACTGGCTGGCTGCTAATTGCCGCGAGGTTGGGCTGGTCATTTATTCTTGTCATTTATGTAACGAGTTAGCTAGCTGGCCCTGGCCTCGCTTTCTACGGCTCTTCAAGAGGGAAGGGGAGGGAGCATCGACAAGATTTTCACTGCATTTCTTCATGCCGAGTCGGCAAAATCTAAGCCTGCCTCGCGTCTGTAATCCTCAGAACGGCTTGATTCCAAATGCTTTTTGCTTTTTGGTTTTCTTTAGGGAAACGAAGTTTCTTTGCATTTCAGCTGCTGTATATAAGAGCCGAGATCTTTCTTCATGGCATTGGTTGATCTATTTTAAAAGAAAATATGAAATTACTTCTCTGATGTGGCATGTCAGTCTCGATGATGTGCTCTCAAGAGGGCTCCTAGAGTGAAGGACTTAGTGCATGCTCATAATCATAAGCCAGGCGAAATCAACAGAAAACTAACAAAGAAACAATGCTACCAAAATGCATGGCAAAGAGAAACATGAGCCAGCATAAAACCAATTTCAAGTGTGCACAGTTAGTTGTGCGTAGTTATCTAGTTAAATCTGGACGTTCGACAGCAATTCTTTTCCTTGTCGATTTGCTTATCAACCCTAACCCTAATAAATATGTATAGGATCTAATAGTTGACCAGCCAATCATCGTAGGCCATAATAGTTTAGTGGTTAGAATACGTCGTTGTGGTTCTCAAGTCCTCAGTAATCCGACGTGACCCATGTTCGATTCATGGTTATGGCAGCGCATGTCTTTTTTTTTTTCTCTTTTCATCTTAATCGTAAAGAATTTCAATTCAGTCAGCTTATACACATGGCTCGGGTGGTATTCACATTAGCGTTTCACGCGATACGGAAACTTGGATGCTACTATAATTCGCGAGTTCGATATTTGTTTCTTGCTTGGCAGATCAAGCGCACGCAACTTACAGGCCGCGTATTGTTTTCAAGTGTGATGGCACAATTCTTTTTCCCGTTAAGTTAACTAACTATAACTACAGGTAACCTGGTCAAGAGGCACCTCAGCTGGGAGATGTGATGGGATGGTCTGACGGGAACAAAGCAACCGTGGCTGAGGCAGAACAGAACAAGGCTTTGTGAGTAGTTAAACAACGTGTCCGTCCTTTGTTTGCTAGCACCTAACCATTGTGACGGTGATTGTCTGCTACTTTGTGAGAGAATAGTGACCATTCGCGGGCCGTAGGAATCTTGTCTCGAGTCGGACTCGGACTCGAACTCGAACTCGAACTTGACTGACGATATGGCGGCGAGTTGGCGGGTCCTTTTTTTTTGTCAGTTGAACTGCACACTGCGAGTCCAAGTTTTCTTTCCTCTGTGATCTCGCATTTGCGCATTGAGCTTTTGCAGGCAATCCACCTCCATGCATAAGAGGCCATAGACAGCAGCAGGGGATCTAATAATTGACTAGACCTGCACCTCTCCTCTCACAGCGGTAGTCGCCACTACCCTGGAGATGGGCGGCCACTGGAAGGGGGGGGGGGGGGGGTGCCATAGAAGGAATTCAGCTTTCTATCGACAAGCACAGCCAGAGCCCTGACCCCAGACGAGACGTGGGCTGGGCTGAGAGTAAAGGCGTGGGCTGGCCGGACTTGCAGAGCCAAGACGGACGACAAGAAGGGCACAGACATGTCTGCCTTTTTCATTCTTTCATTCTCCTTGTTTGCTCTGTGAATATGTGATGTGTGTATGTAGGTAGTACTGATATTTGTCTCTGTATACCCATAATGAGCCCCGCTGCTGCTATCACAGGACAGGGACTTAAACTATAGCGGAGTAGGGTGGTAGAAATGGTGCAAATGGTGGTAGTGTTAGTCACTACTTGTCCACTTGACTTGGGATGGTAACACTGCTTACGGTGGGAAACAAATTGGACCTCTGCTCTGGCCCGCGCCCACTCCTCTGTGCTTATGAGTTGGAATACATCTCATTGGATGCAATCATATCGACACCTGTCTTTGTGTGAGGCTGCCAGTCTGCGGTGCACTGATTTGATCGACGTGTATTTCATGGCACGATAAGGCCAAATGAGAGTTGCAAGTTAGTTATAATTAACTACAAGTGTATGCTCTCAGCCTTCTTCAGGGTATTAAGCGAGCCGGTGGTATTCTTCATCGCTGCTCGGAGAGCCCAAGGTCAAGAGAAAGCTGACGCCTACTCAATTCACAAGTTAGCTGTACAACTATGCGGGCCGATGAATAAGATGCTCGAGTTACGCTGTGAGGCGGCGCTTTGAAACACAATACTACCAACAATATCAAGATCGACTTTGAGGTTGGCAATCAGAACTCAAAGCAATGGTCGTTCTGATTGAACAAGGATATGGTCAGTAATGCTCCCGCGTCAAGGAACATGGATGATGAGGGTAAGAGGGCAATGGCGTTGACGTCGAAGAGGGAGATGACAAGGGAGGGAGAGAAGAGGAGAAAAAAAAAGAGACAAAAGCAATTAACTATGATGTTGATGCTGTGTCCAAGTGGCCAGCCTTCTTGTGTTGCCTTGAATGCACTGACAGAGATCTTCCCTTCATAGCATGCGCCCTGTTCATCCCGCCGATGGCGAGAAGTGCCTTTCCGCCTTTCCCGCAGGGTACATACATGTTTGTTTGTGCAGGCAAGTAACTGGTCAAGGACTTGCTTGGAGCATGTCTCGGTGTTGAAGGCATCTGTGTGTACATACATGTGTGATTGTACAGACACATACATACATATGTATGTATGTACATAGAGATCTCAAGTATCTGCTTTGTACGGGGTCTGCATACATAGTACATACATACCTTCATACCCGTAACCACCTATGCAAGTAGTACTCGTATCCATATGGTACCAAGCATCTCTAGGCTGCATAGAATAATCCCACCATATCTGCGTTCTCACAGCAGTGCCTATGTTGTCCAGTCAGACTTCCATGCAGTCCAAAGGGACAAAGACTGTGATTTTTTCAACATTTTTCTTTTTAGTTTCCTATAACCAACAGTGTACATGTACATACATCAACTCGGCCTTATGCTTGTATACACTACGGGAGATTCAACACAGACACCAGCAAGAAAATGACGCGACCAGCAATGCCGCCTTTGCTTGTGTTCTCTGGTTCATTGTGTTGGCTCTGTGGGATTGACTTTCAAAGTCTGTCAAATCAGGCCTAGCACCAGGATTTGCAGCGCTTCGGCCGAGAGGACAAGAAGAAGATGTCTATATAGTTAGTTACAGGCACACGCCAGCGCTGATAAGAGCGAATGGAGCTTCAAGGTTCTTCATCCTGGCTGCAAAGGCAGGCTGGAACATGGGGCCAGTTGAGCAGATGGACAACTAACATGCTTGTAAGTGGGCAAGAAGACAGAACAGCCGCCCATGCCTGCCATGCGAAAGCACAGAGAGCACTGGCAGCGGGATGTAGAGAGAGAGAGATGGAGTTGTTTGTGGTTGTACGCGGATCTCCTTGTATAGAGAAACAGACGTCGGAGAGAAAAAGAAAATACCACACCCGGTTTGCTGCGTTTTCATTGGTCTGATTTACGAGGTGGTCTCGCTACTTGTACGGCATAAAAGCAGCAGCTACTGGCAGATATTGTCTAATGTTTCTTCTTGGTGGTGTGCATTCTTACGAGTTCAAGTAGTAGTAGCAACAGTAACTAACTAACTAAACATCACAACATCATATGGGGTGGTAGGTACTTGGATACTTGGTTTATTACTAATCACCCGTCGTTACTTCCCTAGCTTTGTCTCTCGAGGCTAACGGCAAAATCAAAAATCGTCAACTTGATTTCCAACGTCACCCGCATAAGGCATAAGCCGTCAGCAAACTCCATGTGAGATCAATCAAAAAGACCCTTGCCGCACTGAAAGCAGACATCAAGAGACTCGGCTTTTCTGCCATCCCGCCCGCTGATAAAGCACACCCCGGATAATCAAGCAAACACACAGTTAACCCTGCTTTATACTCCTTTCAGTTGATTTGCGAGAAAAAAAAGAGTGCAGCAGAGTGAGACACATTCTGTTCCTTCAGACGACTGTCTTGCTTTTCTCTTCTGGCTCGGCCATAGCCTGCGTCTTCTGTGGCACTGGACTGGCGTCCTACGGATAGTGAATGTGCTTGCGCATCAAGGCCTGCATTCATCGCTGCCAGTGCCACCCAGGGCTACGATGGATGAATGGGATGGCCTTGGTTCCCCTGGCCTTGTGCCACACTCCACCATGAAGATGACAGTGTCCAATCTTGGTTCGTGTCCTGCAACCTGTCCGCTGTCGATTGTCATGTGCTCCAGTTGACCCGACCTGACCTTGTCTCAGATGAATCTGGGCGTGCTTGTCTGGATACCAGCTCAGTCAGCCTGGAGCAATCCAAACATGTGCTTGCATGTGTAAATCGCAATACACTGGGCTGGTCGAGCTAGTTTGGCTAGTGGCTGACATACAAGCATGTGTATGTACAAAATCTACTAGTTACTCAAAGAAGCTAAGCCAAGGTCAGAGCGCAGATGGACGACATGTCGTTTGGTGTTTCTGCTGCTGCTGCTGCTGCTTCTACTTCTGCTTTGTGTCTGTACAAGTAAATGCTTGCTTGTGCCTGTACTCGTGCTCATGTTCGTCCAAATGCTTTATACATGAGGTGGGGGGGGTGGGGGGTTTGGTAGGCCAAGCAAGCCGCACCGGGGGCCACACTGCTTTATGCCAAAGGTTTCGTCCAATTTGTCGACTTGGACCACTTGGAGTTGATCGACAAAGTCTGCTCTGCTGCTTGTTCGAGCCAGGCGCCGCTTGAACATGAACAGGCAACGGAATCATACGTTCATCCCCATGTAAGTCTATGCACAGGCCATCTTTTGTTTTCTTTTTCCTTTTTTTCTCGAGTCAACTCCTTTCTTTTTTCCCACTTCTCATTAACTTCACGGCCTCTATTTTACCCGCCTCTACCCTCCTCTTCATGCCCCTGTGCCCTGCTAGCCAACCCAGGCCAGGCTCGGAAGGCCTGTCCAGTACCCCTCCACGTCTTGGTTGGACTAGGCTAGAGAATCCTTTGCCAGAGTCTCAACAAACCCACAACGCTCTGCCGTTTCTGACTGGATGCCGCGAGATGAAGGTTGCATTCGAGCTTGAACAAGGCTAGCCTCACAGCCAGGCTGGTCTACTTGTACAATTAGAAGTATTCACACACACATATACTACACTCGGATTGGGGATTCGAAGAAAACCTCAGTAGTCAAGCGAGCGGGAGAAGCGGGGGGACAAGAAGCCAAGACGGCCAGGTGACTTGGAGAAAACTAGCTGTTTATTTGCTTAATCTGCCCTCGAATGCCTACCGTCTCTTGCTAACCAGCCGGGGGAGTTCAATTGAGGCGGAAAGAATGACAAGCCAGCTCGAGCCGAGGGTGGCGTGGCGGGAAAGACTTGCGACTGACGGCGCAAATAAGACCTACAACAAGGCAGCATGATTACTACTATAGTCACCCAAGATACTGAACCAGCGGGTGCGTTGTTGTTATTGTAATCTTCTGCCGGTCTTTGCCTGCGTCCATGATTGGCTCATGGGCGGCTCTGCAGGTAATGCTGCAGGTCTCGTGATATTACCCCATCACCGACACCGGCACTACAAGACGAGTAGACACACATGCTGCCCCGGACATTCGTCCATTTTGGTGGCAGTTTGTGCACATAAAATAAAGCCCTACGAGCCACACATGGATCAACTTGCCACTGCCTGCGGTCCTCCTCTGGGCGTCATTGTCAGGGCAAAGAGTCGGTGAGCAGCTGCTTCACTCTGAGACCACACCCACGAGACGAGCCCATCTCTTTCCCTTTCCTATAGCTATTTTGATCGGCCTTGTCTCGATGTATGTACATACATACATGGACACCCATTCTCGAATACGTCATTGCAGGGACAAGAACAAGATCGCAGGCTTCTCGAGGGCCTCCCTCGCAGCGTCAGCATCAAGCTAATGCGCTCGCCAGTACCCCAACCCCGGCCCAAATCCATTCTACCGCTGGGTGATGGCTCGTTTCACTTTTTCTTTTCTTCGAGCTCCCTGGTCGTCAGTCAAGCCCATATCCGTCTCTGTAGGTACAAGCTCGTTTCTGTCCTCTTGTCCTTCGTCTACTCTTCATGCCGCGCCGCAGAATGCACAATGCTTAATGCATAATGCAGAGTGCGGTGATGCAGTCATCACTCAAACTCCCTTCGCCGGTCGGACTGCTTGGTGTAGCGACAAAATGTCCAGACCTACCTCTGTTGTAACGACTTGGTTGTCTCTACACTTTCTTTTGTTCTGCGGAAGACACCTGGGTGACCATTCCGGACTACATGCTGTCTGGTGAAAAATGCATATTAATACTTGCATATAATAACACGAGGAGCACCGTGTAGGATTTCACTCCATGTTACATTCCATCTCTCCCCCTCCCTCCCTCTTCCCCTCCCCGCCGAGTTGAGTCTTCTTGCTGGCCTGTTGTTTTCCCTTTGCGATAGTGTGTGTCTTTTGCCCTTGTACTAGAATAAAACAGACTCGCCCCCCCCCCCCTAGTCACATACGCACAGAACAAAAAACAAGGGAGTGATGTGATCTGGCCTCGTTAAACTTGTTCAAAGATGATGTCTACAAAATGCCCCGCGGGGACATGGAAACAGCGAGCGCCTCAACTCCCACTTTAAGAGAGAGAGAGAGACAACTATGCTTTATTGTATTTCTCCCCGAGTCTCTTGCCTGACAAAACCTGCATAAGGCTAGAAAAGTGCCTTGAAGTCAAAAGAAACTACGAGTAGACACGACACGACCAGTCTTCCCTCGGCTTCACCTTGCCTTTGACTGAGCCCCACGGGCGCTTCAAGTATTTCCTGAATCCCTTGTGCTCTCTCCATGTTCAAATCTTTCGATTCTCATGGATGTCTGCCATTCTCACCTGTCGAGCTAAAATAAAAAGGACAACACACTTCTAGCTCTCTTACTCTTCTTTCTTCATAAGCCTCGAGACTTTTAGCTTTTTGCCTCTGAAGCTTGCCTAATCCGACCAAGACAAAGCGGGAGACTAAAGGGAAGAAAAACAGGTTGACTGACAGTCGAGGGGTAAAGCTTGACAAAGTATCCCTGGGAAAGGGGACCCAATAGCAACAAGACCCGACTCCGGAATGGGCCACGTTCAGGAGTGTGCTCAATCTCACTAGCACAGTCAGAACGGCCCAAACCACCGATTGTGATGCACTAAATGTTGTCCCTTGGCCGTGGTCCTGTTTCTGCACTAAAGAATCTTTTTTCCTCTCCCTCGGCCTCTCTTGTCTCTCCCATTGCTCTTAGCTTCGTCCCCATTCCAGTCTCTCGGTGGAACACATCCTTGGCTGTCACAAATTTTCTGTGACTAGCTTCTGCCCGCCCTTTGACCGCCACAGCATCGGAATACTGATTCCTGGTGTGTCACACATGGCCGAATAAGAAGTTGAAAGCGAGGAGGAGGCATGGCCAGCCAGATGTTTGGATGACGGCGCTGGTATAAAGGACCGTACCGCTAGTGAGCAAGGCCTGGATACTCGCCCTGGGCATTTTCAGTGTCTGTACGGTAGTCCAAGTACCACAGCATGCATGGCCTGACTCTCGGATATATTTCGAGCCTTTCCACTTGGCTAGCCACAAGATTGAGACATTTATAGGTGCTGTATCCTCTATAACTACGGACATGCATAACTACAGCATACAGCATCCAGCATCCAGCATCCAGCTTGCAACATACAGCATACACACATCTGCATTGCCTTTCCTTGTACAAGTACACACATACATAACTACACACACATGGCAGTAGTGCTTGGGACACACTCCACCCTGTTGTCTCATCCTCTATTACTTTCGTCCCAAGAACACGCTTGTGCAATGGAAATTGGCACATGTGCCTGACCCCCATCCATTCTTCACCTGTATATACTTGGCTCTCATTTCTGCCTGTCTAACCTTGACTTCTTGTTCATTGTGTCTCTCCACCACGCAAAACAAGCTGTCTGTTTTGCAACCTGGCTTTTGTCTCTGCTCATGTCTCCTCTTCTAACAAGCCAGATTTCCCGCTTTGAAAGAACAGAAGCCTCTTTGTCATGTCTCCTCCGCGTTCCATGGCAAGATCTATGGAACATGGCCTGATGTTTCGAGACCAATCACCACTACCCACCCCCCGGCTTGATCTCGTATCTCTTCAACTGACAGTCTCCAATTCCGCTTCTTAGGCGCCGTGGGCACGCCCGGTCTTACAAACAACAATTCGCAGAAAACCAACCCAGGTTTACTTTCAAGTTAATGTGCATCCAGACCTAATGAGTCGAGTCCAGAATCTCAACAAAACTGTAGCATGATGGCAAAGATCTAGACTCTTGACCAACCCCCAGTGAGCAAGAGAGGGGTAGATATGCACATATAGCATACTTGTAGGACAAGGAAGAATCTGACCTGGTTGCCTGACGGCTAGATGGATTGCTAACAGCACAGGTGCATAGCCAGGAGCATGAAAAGAGGTTAGTTGCTTCAAGTGTGGACCTGTAGCCCAGGTTCAGGGTCGCTGAAGACGGCGCCACGAGGGGCTGCGGTGAGCCGTGCACATCGGTCTGCTGCTTGGCTGCGATCTACTGCACTGACTATTGCAGCGACTCCTTGGCCTTTCCTGGAAAAGGAATCTTGCTCGATAGGTATTCCTCGCTTTTAGTCTCCTCTACTTCTTACACCCAGTCTACGCATACAACACACGCGAACACAAGGCCATGAGTCTTGGGTCTGTCTAGCGGCATGCCCTCACGTCTTGTTAGTGCCAGCCTCTTCCTCTCTCTCTCTATATATATACATACATCTCTGTTTCCCTATTGTTATGCTTGGGGTGTCTGTATACCCACACCCCGCCCCCTCCTTGCTCGGTTCAGATTCCGCCGCCCGCCAGTACATATGCCAAGAAAAGAACCTTTGTCTGTCTCGATAGGTCTCTTTCTCGTCATCTCTCTCACCACTTGAACCTTTTTTTGGGCTGCCGCCCGTGGATGCATGTAGTACGCGCCTTCGTATCACAACGACCCAGCAGTTATATCTCGATTTCCTTCTTGCCTGTTTCTTGCTATATATGTGTACACATCTTGGGCATTCATATCTGCACTTTGCCGTTTAGTCACAGCATCAGGGTATTCACAAGTGAACTGCAGTCTGGCTATGTCAGACAGGCTTGGTCAGCCACACCAAACTCCTTCTCCGTCTTATGGTCCTTCCTGCACCAGAACCCCTTCCCCACGCTCAAGATCACAAGCAGCACAGGCTGTGTCCTAGTACTATGTCTATATACCAAAAAGCAAATGTATAGCTAACTACAGGTAACTAGTACGTTCAAGTGACACGCGCGTCCATCCACGAGCAAACAAGTCCTTGCATTCCCGCTTCATTTGCATGTAGCCCTCGGGAACTCGCAGAAATATTCCCAGCCATGCGTAAAAGTAGTCATGGCATGGTATTTTGAAGACGTTTGCAGTAGACTAGTCTCGAAAATGCAGTTGGCTAGTTAGAGAGAAAATAGAAAAAGAAGTACGTGAACAAAACATTTTTCTTCTTGCTGATGTTACTTGGACTTTTGGGAATCCATTGTAAATCAGGTCTTAACCCTAACTAATATAAGAGATGGGCACAATGTTTAAGTGACATGAGCTATTGTATCCCCCCCCCCCTTCCCCCGGGGGAACGAGGGAAGATTGTGTTATTTTGTTTCCCTGCTTTACTTGTTAATTCTCGGCGTTGTTTCGTAGCTGCAGCTTGTTTTTTTGTCTCATTTCAGCTGTAAGTAGCGATAAGATCACGTTCTTCTTTGGACTGGCCATTATAGGTAGAGATGCAATGTGATATTAGCCGTGTGAAAGATGTGGATGTCAATATATGAGCTGGGAGTAATCACAGTGATATAAAAAGGAGAACAACAGACTGAAAAGAGCTGTGATGGTAAAAGTACATCTTCCATGCAAGTGGATACAGGCAGAGGAGCGAGTTAGTGTGCTGGTGCTGGTGCTGCTATACATATAAAAACAGCTTGGCCGATGCAAGATGTGATGAGGTACACAGTGCCAGCCACAGGCCCGAAAGAGCAATTTGAAGCAAATGGATGGAAGCACATGGCCAAAAAGCACAAGTAAATACAAGAGACGCGTAGAAGGTTGGGCGTTGTGGGGGTCTCGATGGTGTATGGCTGGCTAGTTATTTTGGTTAATATTGCTTTTTTTGGTATTCTTGAAAGACTCTAAACTAGTGGATAGACAGCGGCAAGTCATGCGACTGTGAGACAAATTATTGACCAGCCAGAGCTCTTTATCTTGTTGTTCTGTCGTCTAAGTTCTGCTGAGTGCATAGAAGAAAACGGGAAGGATGGATGGATGTCAAGAGCAACGAACAAGGGCCAGGATTCTTGTCTTTGGCCGTGAGAACCGGAGGCACAAGTCTAGAATACAAACAAGGACCAGCCCGACTCACTATCCAGGGCCAATTTCTTACTGTAGAAATGTGTTCATGTATGGTTGTAACTTGCAGCATGCACAGAACAAGGAAAACAGTACTTTGATTCCATCAACTGGCAGGAGATGGCAGTCATAGCCGACCAAGGCCGAGTTCCAGACAGGCGTCATGGCGGCGGTACTTTTATGCACATCACCAGACGTATAATGAAGTATGAGGTCTTGTGTATGAGACTCGAGAAAAAAAAAAGAAGAAAAAGTACGTCTAGTAGTCTAGTAGGCCTGGCTGGTTTGCTCAGGCCCTCATCTCAACCGGAATATAACGCAAAGGCGGGCAGTCTTGATATCCAATCATTGCCGCCTGGGTTAGAGAAGGAGTCTGGGGTGGGATTGAGAGGTTGACATGAAATAAAGTTCTTGAGCTGAACCGAGCCATACAGAGAGGGTAGAGGACGTGCAGGGTAGATGGATGTAGTCATGTAAAAGAGAAGGATGGTTGCAGGGTTAGCCCTGGTACATTAGAGAGCTAGGGTTATATCGCCAGGATTCATTTGTAGTTTTGTCTGCATCCTGATTTTCGGCATTAACTAATTAACAAGTTAGTGTAAGTCAGAAAGAAAAAGCCACAGAGAATTCTCCCCTTTGCCAGTCTCAAGCTACTTGATCTATAAATGTATTTTTTTTCTCTCTCTTGCTTGTGCGTGCTACATCTGTGGTGCCTGAAGAAGCCTGTAGTCGTCTCTCTAATTGGTTGATATTCTTACATTCTATAGCTATAAGTCCGAGTTGTATGTCTGAGCCCTCCTTTTAGAGTGCTCCCTTGCCCGCGACTGGCCCGTTGTTACGTAGCTGTGTAGTATCGCAATGCTTATGGTGTGGTTTCTTGTCTTCAACATGCTACTAGTTGGTCGTTGGAATTGTCTGTAAGTGGTGCCGATAGCACGCCGACCCAAAAACGGCACGGGAATAACGCAAGTGGCGTGGCGGCCGCTTCTTAGGTCATAAAGTCCCATGCCGCAGAGACGAGGAGCGTGACGAGGAGACTCCTGTGGTGCATCTGGTCTTTTTTGACTCTCTGACCACCTTTTCGCAAGTTGGCCTTTGTTGAACTCCATCATGTAGCTAGTACTTTCAGAGGGACTTGGGATTTGGTGCTCATACGCGAGGGCGGGAGACCATTGAAACGAAGTGCGCCACGCTGTTTCCAGAGACAGAAAGACTACACCCAAGAGAGAGAGTGGTAATACAAAAAGAATAACCAAGGCAAAACAAAAAGAGGGAACAGACATGCGTCAAAGCTGGGCTGGGCGTCAAGGATGGGACAAACACTATGCTGCATACCCTTGGGACGCAACAAGAAAAAGACGAGAACCGAGCATGCATAGCACTACTGCAGATCAGTAGCAACTGACTAGCAGATGAGTAAACGGCTAGGAAGATAGGCCGTCCGGGCCCTCGCTCATCTCGTGGCAAAAGAACCCTCTGCTCTGCCACCACGAGTTTGATTCCGGGTCCCAGCATCGATGCAGATGCAAGACGTGCAATAGACGCAGGCACCGGAAACCAGCACCGATATCTGTGTACGTGGGCGCCGACACGTTTGGGAAAGCGCGTACAGCAGGAGACAGCAAGGCACTTGTGTATGGTGCTACTGGTTGGCTACTTTTTCACTTGATATTGGGTGCATGGCGGCTTCAGGGTTGGTGTACACACATATTTATATATGCATATTACGCAAAACTACGACGGTTTTATACAGGAGCTTGAATTTTCCACTGGCCTCACACTTTGCCCTCTGCCTTTTCTCTGAAGGAGTGTACCTCTCTTTTTCTTGTCGCTCTTCTTTCGTGCGAGATCATATCTTGGTGAATGTTCTAATTGATGAGGTCACTCAAAAGGATCAAGCCATGCGTGGACAAAAAAGGGCCCAAAAAGACCGACGAAATTGAAAAACAAAGAAAAGAAAAGAAAAAACAGCTTCTGCAACGTCATTTTGCTGCACATCCTCACCGTCTTTTCGGAGACTTGGTCACTAGGAGGCCAGACAAGAGAAAACGGAATTCAGATCCCTCGCTATCTCAGCAGGCTAATGGGCTAATAATAGTAAACAGGAAACATTTAGCCCAAGGTCCGAGTAGATATCACTCGCACGCAAGATGGTGGCATTTTTTGGTTGGAGAGACTGAGAAATTGCAGTCATTTGGCTTGGCTGCTAGAGAAGGAGCCTGACAGCCTGTTGACGCGGCCACTGCGGAGAACAGGGCGTCAGGCGGAATGCTGTGTGGGCGTGGGTGTGTGACACGATGCGGTCCAGAGTTGCGTAGTGCGGTAAGCCCAACTTGGATATGGAGCGAATGGGGGAGCGTCGCTGCCAAAGGGCTAAGCATACTTTGACGGGCTGTGTAGCAGGATGAAATTGACAACTCTGTATGTATGTATATTGCTAGCCAGCCGCAGGCCGCCGTGGACATTGTACTCGGGCAAGCCAACATGTGTAGTTAGAGGCGTCCTGGAAGAGAGTTTCGAGTTGTGGTGTTGTTGGCATGTCGTTGAAAGGTGTCACTTGAGCCTTGGGTCCAACAGGGACACATGCTTGCAAGTCACAGCGCTAAACAATGGCTTTTTATTTCGAGTCGAGACAGATGTGATGTGATGTGATGTGCTGACTGTGTTTGTTGTATAACTCTGACAGCGGACAAAGTCAATTGATAGGCCCGAGTTGTCTGGTTCTCATTGTCGGCTTGCCGGAAGCTAATTAGTGGAATGACACATCAGACTAACCCAGGGGGTAAAGCCATATTAGGGTTAGGCCACGCTACTTGCACGACACGGCCACGCAGAAGCAGGTTTTGCTCTCAGTCCCTCCCGTCGGTTCTCTTTACTGATTATTCTTTTTTACGGAATCCAACTCTTGATTTTGCTTGAACTCCCGATCTGTCTCTTTCTCTGTCCTTCCTGTCTGCACCCCTGTTGCCAAAATCTGGCGCTTAAACTGCATCCCTGGTTGGTCGACGTCCCAGCATGTGCCCGTACATACATACATGCGTATATACCCATACCCATCTGCAGCTCATCACGTGCGCTGAAGAAGTTGGTTGACATAAAAGGACAGTCATTGAGCATGGCTATGTTGTTTCTGGCTAGTCAACTGTGTGTATTGTGTTGTATGTACATAAGAAAAACCCCAAGTATGACGAGCTTTGTCTGAGGGAACTAGCAAGGTAGCTCAGAAAAGGCAAGGCAAGGGAAGGGAAGGGAACGGGCATTACAAGGTACAAGGGTTGAGAGCACTTATAAGACAAGACAAGCCAGCCTAGCCTAGCCCGTAGGGTGTAGGCCAAACCACACAAATGTCCAATAGATAAGCAGTTACAAGTAGACGAGACGAGAGGTTGTGCTCGGTATGTCTCTTGCATGTGCAGGCTCAGACTCAGACTCAGACCCAGACTCAGGGACAAGTACAACAGACATCTACACGCGCCTAGATGCTACGCTGCGATCTCTGCTGAGCCACTGGGCCGGCTTTGCCTCTATAAGGATGGCCCAATGGCCGCTTTGAAGACGGCCTTTGACCTCGAGGGGCATGGTCTGGTGGGAACGACAGGCCAGGAGCAGACGAGACAGATAATTGCGGGAGCATGTGAACACAGAAACATCTGGACACCGACCATAATGGCGCATCACGGGCAGGACATGCATGCAGACATGCAGAGATACAGAGGTAAAGATAAATATAGCATGTGCGTGTGAATACATGTGCGCACATACATACATACATGACCAGTGTTATTCCTCACGGACGGTCAGCTCTCCGTTACATGTGCATGCATTGCATAAAAGAAAGAAAGAAGCAAAAAAGGGCAGAGAAAAGAAAAGAAAAAAAAACGAGCAGCTCTGTTGTCCGGCTGCAGAGCTTGACCTGGCGTGCAGACGGCACGGATCCGCGCGGTGGCTCACGAGCACAAGTGCAACTTGCAGGGCAGCAGAAGGTTGTAGTCGGAGTGGCTAGTGGCATTGCAGCGTGCTGGGGCAGACGAGACGAGACGTGAGTCGGCGGCTGCGGCACCACCATAACCACCCCATCACGGCCACCAGGGCCAAGGGCATAGAGGGACGTTTGCACATGTATGCAAGTGCTGACCAAGTGTTCAAGCAAGTGTAGACGGATGCAGACAACACTGTGTCTGTGGTTGTGGTGCCAGCTGCGGCGATCTTGAAGAGCATTCTGGTCTGATCTTGTAGTCCAGGGGACCGCGGCGCCGCAACTATAGCCCAGCATCGGGGATATCGACCGCGTCTTGCTTCCCTGAGGCTGTTCCCTCGTCAGCCAATTCTCATCAGTTGGATGGGCGGGAATACAACAAAGCCCCCCTCCTCCCCCCATCCATAGGAATTCCTGCCTGTTAGCTCCGGCGAGGCATGACCCATGTCATGTTCTTGCTGAGTGTAGTTGAGCAACAAGAGGGCCATGTCCGCGAGAAGAACTGGAGAAGGGCAAGCCATGAAGACGGCCGGGCAAGAGTGAGTGGGTGAATGTACACCCATAGATATGTGGCGTCCGTGAGGCTGGAGTGATGATGTGCGGAGAGGGGGAGTACAGGCTGGCTGGCCATGATACTCTGATACTCGCTGCGGAGAAGAGAGGAGAGGCCAGCCATGGGCTTTGAAATAAAGCAGCCGAAAGAGACAGAGAACAGGGTCGAGCCCGAGGCGGAGACCAAGAGACCTTCGAGGCCTTCGAGGCCTTCGAGGCCTTCGAGGCCGTTAATGGCGGCTACTCTACTGGTTGCTGCTACTTTGGGCCCCTGGGAGTCCAGCCTCTGATTGGTAGTCCGCTAGATATTGCAGATTTTCAGATTTTTATAGTTAAGCGCTGTTGTAACTGGTTGTATCTTGGGTTTTTACTTGGCCAACTAGACCAATATTTTCTTTTTTTTTTTCTTTTTTTCTTCGGACTTTCAGGCCCCTGGCCCTGGTGGCTTGGTATTCCTGCTGCAGCAAGTCAGCGGAGAAAACATAGAGATCTTAGTGATGTGTATTTTCGTTGCCTCTCTCTTTTTTGTTTCTTTGCGGCCGATACTGGAATGGACCCCCTTCAGATTATCAACACCCCCCCCCCCCCCCCCCCCGTCTTCTCTTCTTTTTCCTTTCCCACCGGATGCCGATGAAGCCAATCTCTGGTCCTCTCTTCCTGCACTGTCGAGCATTCTTCTCCTTGCTGGCATCCTCTACGTAGGCTGCGTACAACTTCCCTCTGTGATTAGGACCTCACTCAATTGTACATAATAGCTCCGTCTCCTCCAACGCGCCCGGTGTCCAAGACGCCCGGAATTTTGGTCTCTTTTCTTTTCTTCGTTTATTCTTTTTTGGTCGTTCTAGTTAGTTCTTGTGTTTCTCTGTTGTACCACCTAGTTTTTGCCCTGGACTCGTTTCATTGATTCAATATCTCGAGCACGGCCGATCTTGTTATATCCTTCTCTGTCCTTTTTGCCATAGGCTGTCTCGACCCTTTCCGTATTTCCATCGGCAACCAAGGGACGAACAAAGAAAAGGCAGCCCGCCACTCTCTGAAGATAGATTCTCTCTCTCCAGCCCTTTCCCCATTCTCAGATCCAGCCGCTTGCCTCTTATGAGGACCCGTCCGCACGAATGGTAAGTCAACTCCGTCGGTCCACACCTCCCGCGGCCCGTTCTCACCTCTATTGCTCCGCAGGACCTCCGGCATCGTGGCTACCCCGACAGGGGCCCTCCGTCTCGCCATGAAATGCTAGAACGCCCCAGTTTTAACATGAGGGAACCCTACTTCACTACAAAAAAAGACATGCTGGCCTTTAAGCGGCCCGAGTCTGTCGTGACCGAGTTTGTCGATGTCGACTGGGTGGAGGAACAAGAATACAACAATGAGGATGATGCCTCAAGTGAGTACGAAGGGTCAGTACGCAATAGCTTGGACTCGGTATGATGTATCCCTTTCCATTGGCTCTCCATGTCACATGCTAATCAGCAACACAGGGCAGCAAGAGTATGACCACAGTTTCGTCCTATGATGAGGCATCAACTCCCAGATCAAGCACAGGCCACGAGGTATTCACTGCCATGCACGGAGACCAGATCGACGACGCGGATGCAGCAATGTTCTACTCCCGGCCTCCAGTGCCCAAAATCAGACTCCTCGCTGATGCGTCTGGCGATACCCGCCCAGTTGAGGGCCCTCGCGGACCACATCTGTTCCATCTCAACACGTCTGCTTTCCAAACGGAAGAATATGTTCTGTCCCTTTCTCCTTTGACGCCCATGGCCGAGACAAAGGCTGTAGCCGAGGGGCTGGTTAGAGAAGTCAAGAATGCCCCATGGCCAGACTTTGAGTTTGAGCGGCCCGGCGTAAGATCACTAGAAGCGGCCCAGATGCGCACGCACATACAAGCACAGCCCCAGATGCAGCAGCAAATCGTGCGGCACCATTACTTCACTGGTGCCGAGCTAGACCCTTTGAAGCTGGCGCTCTGGAGCCCTGCGATGGTAGCTCAGTCCATGCTCAATGTCGGTGTCGAGATGAATGCTGCCAACAAGTTCATCGAGCACGACATTGACGGCACAATTCTAAGTACTCTCAAGTTCCAAGATCTCAAAGAGCTTGGAATCCTGTCGTTTGGTATGCGCACCATAATTTCCAACCAGATCAAGGTTCTGTGCTCCCTCAAACCTGCCTCGCCCGTTCCCCTGACCCCTATCGACGGCCCCATCACTGCCATCGCCCAAAACGCTGGTGGGAGCCGGCTCCGCGCCACTCCAACTGCTGCTCTGCCAACCTCAACTCCCATTCTCAAGCACCCGGGCCCATCGCGCCGTCCGTCGCGCAGACACCGCACTCCACGTAACGGTGGGCTTGGGGCCGACGATGTCATCTCCCCGCTTGAGTCCATCTCCATTGTGGGCATCGAGCAGGTGATTCCCAAGCCACACCATTGCGCCAAGGGCGAAAGGTGCAGCAAGTTCCGCAAGCAGAAGCGTCTGATAGAGCAGTTCCGCCGGGAGCACCCTGAAGCCACCGAGCTGGACGGCCACAATCTGCTTATTGCCGGAGATCCGGGTAACCCGGACACTGCGCCGCGGCTCGGCCTCTGCTCGCCTATAACCCCCACCGTCATGTCTCCCATCACCGACTTCACATCGCCGTTTGCCGATACCGCCCCGGCAGTGGCCACGCGACCTTCTAGTGACGCCGTGCCCTCTGTCGTTGCTTCATCGGATGTGCTTGGACCCGGCATGACCCCCAAAATGCAGCCATATCTCCAAGCTGAGGTGCTCAATACAGTCAAAAGACGGGATCCCCAAGACAACGTCAAGCAGTTCATTGACTTCCAGCGCGTCCAAACCAACGTGTCGAGCGAAGTCCCTCCCACTCCCCCGTTTGAGATATTCCCCATGCCCAGCCCAAAACAGCTCCAGCCCAACCAGCGCCTGCGCACTCTTCCTCGGCTTGCCATACCCGGCAAGCCAGCAGCACCGCCCATCCAACAACAACAGCCCCTCGGGAACCCACGCCGCAACAGCATAGGCAGAAGCGGCTTGTCTCAGGTGACCAACGTTGAAGACTCGCCCGCCAATCAATCTGCCAAGGGGTCACCCCAGCCCACATCAGCCAACAACCCCACATTCACCCCATACACCATGGAAAAGGCATCCCCGCTAGCACAGGAGCTTGTGTCCCCGTCCAGCGCCACAGCCACCACCAACCCGTTCCGCTTCGGCACGCCCTTTTCTGAGATGGACGTGCCTGTCACGCATGTATCATCCGGGCCCGTCGCACGCGACACATCCCAGTCGGTGCCACCTGAGATGAAGCTCAACCATAGCTACAGCCATGCGTTGCCCGTGCGCTCGCAGTCGCGCTCGTCGCACCGCCGCCCCAGTTTCTCCGTCATGCCAGCGGTTGATGAAAACAGGGCTACGCCTCCGGTTGTGAAGCCAGGCCCCGTGGTGCAGTTGCCTGTCCGGGGCTTGGTGGCAACTAGCACGCCACCAGCGGCCCAGGGCGCCGTTCTCAAGGCTCCCCCGCGCTTCAACTACCCCTGGTCACCGATTGAGCGCAAGATTCCCTTTGAGACAGCCATACCCCCCGCCCCCAAGGCCGGTGGCCCTGTCACTGTTGCTGCCACCACAGCCACCAGCACGAGCTCCTCAGACTCTGCAGCCAGCAGTTCCCAGACCTCTCTGTCTCCCATAGCCTCATCCAATTCTTCCACCACCTCCACTACAAAGATATCTGCTTCCGGCGTCACCTATCAAGGCCCGATGAAGAAGCGCCGCACGCACTTCCTGCGGCACGAATGGCAAGACGGCTTCTTTACTCTCAAAGGCACACGCCTTGCCATGCACAGAGACGCCGCGAGCACGCAGCGAACGCTTGAATACGTCGATATTGACGACTATGCTGTAGCTTGCTCGTCACTAGCCTCGCAGAGCAAGCTAGCCGCCAAGTTCAAGGTCGCCAGCATCCGCCGCGGCGGCAGCGACAAGCCCAAGGACGACGTGGCCAGCTTCAGCTTCCAGCTGGTCCCTGCCGACAAGTCCACGTCGCACGCCACCAGCAACGGGCTCGCGCAGGCAACCATGTCGTCCGGCCCGTTTGGTGGAACGGCCTCCGGCCGTTTCAAGAAGCGCCTCAGCGGCAGCGGCGGCATCTCAGCCTCTGCGGCTGCTGCCATCGGGCTGGCTACTACTGTATCCGAATCGACTCCCACATGTGCCTCGACTGCTGCTCTAGCTGCTGCTCCATCGGAGCCTGAGCCAGCACCCCCTGGAGCGACCAATGGCACAGGCAAGACGCACCATTTTGCAGTCAAGAGCCGAAACCAACAAATGGGCTGGATGCGCGAGCTGATGCTGGCCAAGGCCATGAAGCAGAAGGGCCAAGGCTTCGAGGTGCGCATCAACGGCAATGCAATCTGAGAATTTCGGCGTTTCTCTCTTTATCTGCCATTCCCTTGCATTTCCCTGCACTTTTTTTTCTCGTCGAATTTCTTAGTGCATCGCTTCTGCCTCTGCTTCTTTCACGACTTTGCCTGGTTCTCTTTTCTAGTCTTGACCTATGCGCTCACCGCTTTCATGATATCCTTTTTCTTTTCTTGTCGTATTCCTGTTTGTGTTTTTCCCTTCTTTTTTTTTAGCATCAATGTTGTTGCTTTATTTTTGTCGGGCTTTGGCTCCATCTCTGGCTTTTCTTTCTTTGGATTTCTCTTCTTCTTCCGGTTGTTTTGCGGATACAGTTTTGGGGTCGCCCCATCAAAACCTCTTCCCTTTCTTTTGTCCTTTTTTCTTTTGAAAATCTTTTTTTCTTCCGGATGCTCTCTCGCCTTTGAAGTTGGCTGGATGCCCAGCGAGAGCTCCTATTACATGAGGGTTATCACTCTTGCTGATTGATTTTACTGTCCAATGATGATCTGATATCGCAACTGGTTTGGGGTTTCAGTGCACACACTAGTCAGCTGTACTACATAATCTTAGCTATCTCTTTTGTTACACACATCACTAGGTTGGTAGCACAAACACGTGATCTAGAGTGAACTTGTTCATCAAACTTTTCGAAACACGGCATCTATTGCTCACCATTATATTGTACAGGAATGTCGTAGTTTGACACTAGCAAGGAAGAAGAAGAAAAGGGAAAAAAATACACATGGATCTTTGTCAAAGTGCTGATTCCACGAGGGCAGCTGCACCAAGCAACACTCAAATTTAGAAGGCTTTACGCCCTGCCCGACTTCCGTAGCTTGTCGGGGTCTGTAAGCTCGGCAGCCGCTCTGACGGTGCTGGCCAGCTTCTCGACGTGGGTCCAGTTAATTCTGTGCCACCAGTTCATGCAATACTGCTTCTTGCCCTCGATGCCGTAGTCGGTCAGCCAAACGTGCTCCCACGTGTTGAGGCACAGGAGGGGCGTGACCGAGATGCCGCCAGGGGCGACATTTGACTTGGGCGAAGGCGCGCGAGTCTGGGTGCTCTCAATGAAGGAGGCGGCCGAGTTGTTGGCGCCCAGGGTATTCATGTCGATGGTCTGGGCACGCCAGTGGGCGGCCGGGTAGGGCGAGCCGGCGAGGTAGGTGTTCATGACGCGGTACTCGTTCATGGCGGTCTTGACAAGCCACACGTAGCCAGGGCCAAACATGGCCAGCGCAGTACCAATCATCTCGCGGCGGAGGTTGTCAATGCTGCCAAAGGAGCTCTTCAGATCAGCCTGGAGCTTCTGCGGCATTTCATCCGGGTTATTAGACAGGGCCTTGAAGAATATATGATTGTTGTGGGCAGCCGAGGCATAGTTGAAAATGTGGGCGGTTTCAGGGTCGCGAGCAGTGAGAGTGACAATGTTCTTGACTTCCTTGTCGGCGTATTCGGTGTCTAGTAAGATTAGCATGGAGGCCCATCTTGGGCGGTCGACGAGGCCAATGCGACCTTCAGACTAGCTTACCGTAAATCACATTGGACAGGTGCTCCAAGGTCATGTTCATGTAGCGAGTCCAGGCAATGTCCAGAGCAGCGGGCGACAAGAATTCGTGGATACCGTCCTCGACACGATACGGCAACTCCGGCATTCGGTGCATGGGAGACTCGTCATGCGTGCTGTACATGGCTCTCGCAGCAGCAAAAGCAGCAAAGCGGGCGCTGGCAACAGGCCGAGCAGCCAGCGGCGCGGCGCGCGGTATTCTGAGAGCCGAGCGGAACATCGTGGGCGGGTACAGCCGGCGATGCTGAGGGGTAGGACTGGCCGCAGCAAGCAGAGCGGAGAAAGAGACCAGAAGTAATTGGTCACGCGGAGAAATCGAAGCGACAAGCAGCTCGAGCACGGCTGTCGGGCAGAAGGAGCGGTCGGGGCGGTCGGGAAAAGTTGGATATCGACGTCTGGCCGTCCGGGGCTGCCTGCGATCGTGAAGGAAAAGCTTTCCGCTAGCCGCCGGGGCTCCTCAATGGACGTCCAAGGTCAACTGTTTAGTGGGGTCGCTCTTTTTACCCAGCGCAGGCTCGCTAAAACTGCGCTTAAAACAAACAGCGCCTGCAGGCCAGGGTCTGCGGGCCAGGGTTTCACAGGGGCGAGCCAGGGGCAAAGGAGCAGCTGGGACCCGCTATTCGGGCTGGCACTTAGCGCTATTGGGATGGTCTAGTGAAAGGGAAAGGGGGCTCGTTCGGCGAAGAATGTAGAAATGCAGAATTTCCCCAGCAAGTCAGAGCTCCGCGGTAGGGCGCAGCTTAATTGCACGGCGCTTTGAGCTCGTAAAGTCGGTTGTTTCAAGACGGGCTGGGCCAGACTTCCACCATCGCCATATGTATTCCTAGGCTCCTTTTGTGTTTTTTTTTTTGTTTTTTTTTTTCGCTTCTTCGTTCTTGGTGTGCGGTTGCAGGGCAAGCGGTCTCCCTTTTTGATTCTCTCTCAATTCTCGTGTCAGTGATATAATCCGTGGCGGCGTCTTTTGCTACTTGCACTGTCCCATCATCGCCAGCTGTGCTGTGTGTGTTGCTCTTCGCCTTTGTCGTTGATCTCTCTCTCTTTTCTGGTCCCTGGCCGCCTCTTTCTGTCTTCTGCTTCCCGTCCGCAGCCAATTCGCTTATCGTCTAGCCCCGTCGCTGCTCATCTCTCATTCTTCTGTCCCTTGGGGGCTGTTGCGTGCGTGTGAAGGCCCTTTTCTTCCTTGAAATAAAAGCCAGCATCAGACTTGCCGAGGGCTCCTCGATTCTGTCTCTTCTTCTCTTCCCCGGCCAGACGAATAAAATAAAATACACGGCACAAAACTACGCTATAGACATAAGCCCATGGCCCTGAGGAACCCAAAGACGCACTAATATTCCAGACTTCAGGGACGCTATAACATAATGCAGCAGCCCCCGTTTTTACTGCCGCTGGAGGAGGCGATTACTGTGACGCTTAGTTTCTCTGATGTTGGCTCTACCGTCGAAACCACTGCCGCTGCGCCTTCTTCCTTCTCCTCTTCTCTACCGCCCTCCCTGTCTTCTATTTTAACCACGCCTGAGATCTCGATCTCGACCTTTCCCACCTCGACCTCAACCTCAATCTCAACCTCAACCTCAACATTCTCTCTCTCTGCATCTGCGTCCACCACAACTGCGACCCCGACAGCCTCGCCTGTCTTTTCCCCCACCGCACCTATAAACGCAACAACCGCCATCATGGGCCTGAGCATGTCCACCACCTCGACCGCCACCACTGACGTCAGCAGCGCCAGCACTCCCGTGCCCTCGGCGGCCAACACCGCCAGCGGCGGCGGCAGCAAAAGCCTGCTGATGCAGAAGCCTGGCGACTGCGAGCTGCTCGGCTCGTTTGCGCTGTTTGTGCAGCTGGCCCTCGGCGCGCTGGCCATGATGTCACTGGTGTGGAAGCGCTACCGCGAGCGGCCGCAGCGGCCCGTCAAAATCTGGTTCTTCGACGCCAGCAAGCAGGTCTTTGGCTCCGTGCTGGTGCATGCTGCCAATGTCTTCATGGCTATGCTCACCAGCGGCCGCTTCGATGTCAAGCTGCAGCCCCGGACTGTCTATCACGTGCGCATGCTGATGCGCCGTGACGATGACCCCGACGCCTACCAGCCCAACCCGTGCTCGTGGTATCTGCTGAATCTGGCTGTTGACGTGAGTAATACACATACATACATGCCGTCTCATCCCTTGCTACCTTCCACACACTAACCGCCAGCCTTAGACTACACTCGGCATCCCCATCCTCATCGCCCTGCTGCGCATATACACGGGCATCATCGCTCTGACTCCTCTCGGCAAGCCCCGCGAGTCCATCCAGTCAGGCAACTACGGCTCGCCGCCCAACGCGTTGTGGTGGCTCAAGCAGTCCATCATCTACTTCTGCGGCCTCTTTGGCATGAAGGTGGTCGTGCTCATCATCTTTGTGCTGTTCCCGTGGATCGCCCACGTCGGTGACTGGGCCCTCAGCTGGACCGAGGGCAACGAAGATTTGCAAATCATCTTCGTCATGATGCTCTTCCCGCTCATCATGAACGCCATGCAGTACTACATCATCGACTCCTTCATCAAGAAGCAAGACCCCGCCCATGGCATCGACTCGCGCGGCCACCACTCGCTCGTACCCGACTCGGACGACGCTGACACGCCGCGTGCCAGCGACCTCTCCAGCGACGACGATGACGACGATGACGCATCGGCTCGTCTGCGTCTGTCAAAGTCGAGCAGCGACAGCGAGGACCACAGTGGCTTCGCCGCCAAGCCGTCCAACGGCGAATACGATCCTGCCGTGGACGGCGATACGTCGACCATCTTTGGGAGCACCTCGGGCCGCAGCCAGAATACGTCACCGCTGTGAAAAATAAGGGAAAAAACAAGGCCCAGGCGCCCTACCTAGGTCTCCTTTTTTTTCTTGCTTCGTCTTGATGCTGCTACATACTCGTTTCTTTTCTCGTCCCCGGCGGTCTATACTCATTTGCTTTCTTGTTTCAACTACATGTCTTTATCTGGCGTTGCGCCCTTGCTCTCTGTTCTACTCGTTTTTCTTTTTCTTCCTTGCTCTTGGACCTTACTATACTCATATCTGGCTATCTTGGCCCATCATTGTGCCCGGCGTTTACGGTTTTGTTTTTTTGGTTTTTGTTTTCTTTTTTTTGTTTCTTTACCTTTACCTGGATTCTCTCAAGTCTTGTGTCTGGAGGCCTGTTGTTGTTGTTGTTTTTAACTCTGTAGATACCTGTTTCTTTCAAAGGCTATGTGCTCGCTCTCGCATTGAAAGTTACTCTTGCCCATCTTCTCAAACTTTGGTGTCTAATACATCTAAATATAAATGTACGTAGACCAAACAAACAAGAAAACTCCAAGAATCCCAACTCATATACCAACGGAACATGCCAACCAACATCATTGAACTGTCCCTTTTCCCTGTGTATGTGTCCATGTTCATCTCACGCCCTTGAGCTGCGCCCTGTTTCTTGTCTTGCCCCTTTGTGAATAAGGCCAACCCCGAAAAGTCCTGCCGTAGTTCAGGGCTAATCTTTTCTCTTGTTCCTCATACCTTGCAATCCTTTTCTTTTTTTTTTCTTGAAACGTGCCTTGCATTCGCGCACTAAACCGGCCTGCCAATTAAATGCGCCGTTGAGATGAACTGGCTGGCTGCCTGGGCTTACATATTCTCTGCATCTGGGCTTGCATGTGACTCGAGGCTAAATAGGCATAAGAGCAACACAAAAAAAAGCCTCAGTTCGGGCTGTGTGTGAGTGCTAGATACATTTTTATGTACTTCACTATAGCCATGTACTTATTAGCCTTTATTTTTCAAATTGATAAGTCTTTCTATTCATTCATCACTCACCAACAGATCGTGTATGTAGATGGCGATACTCAAGTCACGGAGGTTTACGTATTGATGACAGAGAACCAGCACATGAATGCTACCCAGGAAAATCAAACATGACAAAAAAAAGAGGCTACATATGAATAATTCTTCAAGAAGCTCAACAATACCAACGCCTATCCCTTTCTGGGAACAATGGAAAGAAGAACAAAAAAAGTCCATAAGCAAAGAACCCAAGAATCAAAAAGTCAGCCAATGAACAAGAAAAAAAAGGAACAAGAAAAAGAAATGCCACGGTATGAATGAACCCCTGCCATGGTGCGTCAAACATTTCCCTCAACCTGCTAAACCAGAACGAGAAAAAACAACAAAAAAGAACAAACCAAACCAACATCATGTATACCAGTAGATGTAGTAAATTACCCAACAGAAAAAAGAAACTCGGTGGCGAGGAAGAGTTAGTGTACAGTGTTTTTTATTTCCTTGTTTTCCGTCACAGATCACAGCCAAGACATGCCCGGCCTCAAAGCCCCGCCACTGCTTCGGCTAGACGACATGGAGCTCTACTGTGTCGGCCAGGCTGGAGATGGCCGATTAGGTGCCTGTGAGGTGTACATGTTGCTGTTTGAGTTCTGGGCATTGGAGGTGTACAGCTCTTGGGGCGGTGCACTTCCCTGGCGCTGGACGTCATAGCCCGACATCAGGGGTTGTCTCTGTTGCTGGTATGCTTGCGATCCCGACGACGTTCCCGGTCTTGAGTTGCCCGAGTTGAAGTCGAATCCACCGGCATTCTGCAGTGTGTTAGACTCATTTGCGTCGCCTGTAGGGTTGTACGCAACAAACTTGGATTGTTGAGAATAGTTTTGTTGCGCCGTCATGCTGCCGCCTTGGCCGCTGTAGTCTGCAGCAGGCATCTCAAACATGTCAGACTGGCCATTGTATCCATTGTTGGCAGGCGTCGTGTGGGAATTCATGACACCGTAAGCATCGGCTGGGGTTTGGTTGTATTGGTCAACATCACGAGAGTTTTGCTGACTGTATCCAGTGGTGTTGTTGTATGCCGCGTGAGATTGAGTCGATTGCGTGTAAGAAGGGTTGTCGTAATGGAATGCACTTTCCTGAGGAGAAGGTAAAGCGTTGTTGGCGCCGTAGACACTATCATATCCATTGAAGTTCGAGTCGCGAGTGTGGTCGTAGCCCATTTGCTGGGGTTGGTGAGAGGAGCCGGTCTGATAATTTCCAACCTGACTGTTTTGGTATCCAGTATCCATAGGGACATTATAGGCTGAGTTGTTCCGCTGGGCGTAGGGATCGTTGGTAGGAGGTGCGTAGCCGCTCATGCCACCTTGCTGGTTGCTGAAGCCTGGAGTACCGCGTCCAGGTTGACTACCGTAACCAGGAGTACTGCGGCCCGCTTGGTTTCCGAAGCCAGGCGTTGTGGAGCGGCCATATACGCTTTGAGCATCGTACTGGCTGCCAGCAGGAGCGTTGCGGTAAGTTTCAACATGACCGCCGGCATTGTTGGCGCGCGCAGCAAGTCCAGAAGCACCGGCACCAACAGCACCAGCAGCACCGATAGCACCGACAGCAGCGGTGGGAGCAGGCGAAGTCGTAGGTGCAGGAGTAGCTGAAGCGGTGGGTTTGTTAAGCTGGTCCATCTCGACACCGCCCTGGCCATTATCGAGAGAAATCTTCTTGGTCCCGGCATCATCCCAAGTAGGCATGGCCGGGAGTGCGTCCTCGTTTCCAGACTTCTTAGCGACGTCAAACTCGGCGTACTGAGGAGGGCCGCTCACTGGGTGAACAGACGGCGTAGCCACAGCTGGTGTCATAGTGTATGGAGCAGTAGCAGCTGGCGCCATGTTGTAGGTGTTAGTAGCGGCCGGGGCCTTCATCTGAGGCTGCATTTGGTATCCAGCATTTTGGCTATGGTTGGGCGGGATGAAGGGGTCGTCGAGATATTTGTGCTTTCGCTTGTTATCGGGACTATCACAGCAACCCATGCAGTTACCGCAGCACTTGAGACAGTAGCAGCATTCACAGCAGCATGACAGGCCGCAGCAGAGACATCTCGCTGCACACCAAACAATGCTCAGCAGCATCAGTGAGCCTATGACAATGGCACCAATGACAGGCCATCTAGCAAGGGAGAGTTGGGGTCAGCAAATGCGGCAAGACATGATCAGGTAAAAGGGTTGTGATGGAGGTGGTTTATGTAAATGATTGTCGACTTGAAGGTAGCGCGACTTACTTGCACCAGTTGACGCTCATGCAGTTATCCCAGCTGGACAACGCAGTTTTCACATCGTTGACGCTGTTGGAAACATCGTCGACAGTATTGGACACATTGTCGACTGTATCAGCGATATCTCTGCGATTCAAGGCTCGAATGATGCCTTCTGATATAATCTCCCAGGTAGTCCCCCTCAGACTCCTCGCCATGGCAAGGTCTATAGTAGGCATTTTGGCGACTGGGTTATGGTCGCGTGTGTGGGTGTGGGGATTAACGAGTCGGATAACAGAGAATTAGATACGAGTTCGAGAAGCAGAAGATGTCGAGGAGCGCGCAAGTTGTTCGGTGAGAGTGGTAGGTCGATCCCGAATAGGAAAATTATTGCTGTTCGAGTCGGCGGGAATTCAGAGCAAGCGGTATCGACTGAAGAGGGATTATGGACCCTGAAGCCGATCAGGAACAGCGCCCCACGAGCTGCGCAAAGGGGACGGTTGAGATACTGAGCGATATGTGTCTGTAGTAGACGAGGATATAACCTAGTGTACAAGTGCTGGTGAAGTTCAAGGCAGGGAAAAAAAAAAAAGAAAAAAAGACGCCAACGTTGACCAGCGAATGCAAAATGCAAAATCGAGAACGTCGAAACAATCAGAAAGAAAAAGTCAAGAGATTGTCTTGTTGTGTTGATTGTGTTCCAAGAATAGTGCAGCAGACAATATGTTGGCTGGGGACTGAAACTGGTACTTGTACTAAGCGATGGTAAGAGTTCAGCCTCTTGAAAGGCAGATTGGGGATGAGACAGCGGGTGCTCCGTGCCTTTTGAGAGCCCCTTGCTGAAGCTGTAACAAAGAGGGCCAGAGACAATGAGCAAAAAGTGAGCGAGCTTGTCAAAGTGTAGTGGTAAATTCTGAGTTCACTACTAAGCATACCAGTATCAGCACATGTAATTCGCTTGGTAGGGGATTCGAGCAGCGACGAGCAAAAAGACCAGGCGGGACTCGGGTTGCTGTACAATAGAGCGGATGAAGTTGTCGAGGCGAGACGTGGGGAAATGGAGCTCCCGCAGACAAGAAATACGTGAGTGGAAGGGTGTTTGAGCCTGAACTCAGCGTGTGCGTTTGTAGCGCGAGAAACAGTTGAGGACTATGCAAGAGACGGAAGAGGCGACTGTAACGAGTTATCTGTAACTATAACTATGTACAAGCATGTATGTACGCGTATAATGCTAACGATGATATAATAAGAGGGCGGACACAGGAGATGGACGCATGGGGTTCAGGCTGCTCCGAAATGAGACGCTGATAGGGCCAGACCAGGAACGATGAAAGAAGGACAAATGGGTTGGCAGAGGAGAAGGAGAAGGAAGAAAGAAAAAGAACAGAAAGAGACAAAGACGGGCGGCCAAGGCTAGAAGAGGAGGAAAAGAGAAGAAAATGCACAAGAACAAGAACAAGAAAGACAAGACAAACGCCGGTGGGATCTCATGTATCGGCCATTAGGCAACTACATTGCAACAATCTTGTTACAAGTACAAATAACTATTTCACTACAAATATGTACACGCCAAACGAGCATCGCAGCAAAGAGGCGGATTCCAGCACGAAACAGTCACGACAACAGGCCGTGAGTAAACACTCTGAAAATTCGCAAGAAAGTGGAGTGGACGCCATGCAGGAACAGCGGCAGGCTGCAGCAAAAGTGCCTTGGCCAGCTTAGCTTAACCAGCTTTTTCTTTTCTTTGCTTTTCTTTGGTGGCTTTGGTTCAGTGGGTGTCCAGTGTAGATACCCACGTACAGTGTGTGTGTGTACTTGTAATCGTCCACGTACCACTGGGGCTCATTATCGTGAAAATAAAAAATAAAAATAAAAATAAAAACCCACAGAACCCCCCAAACAACAGGGCGCTTTCCAGAAGGCTTCCTCCACCGTTACAGCAACCAACAAAAGACACATCAGCCACTAAAGAAAAGAAAAAGAAAAAAAAAGCACCCAGGAGCCAGGAGAGAAAACGCCAACGCTAACGAATAGGGAATAGGTGGACAAACAAGAAGGTCTGCGCCCCTAAAACACCGACCCAACACAAGCTGTCAAGTCACTAACTAGGCCACTGTACACACATTTTACTTGAGAGCCCCCCTGAATCGCGCCCAGCTAGGGAGGGGCGGCCGAAAGAAAAAAAGAAAAGAAAAAGAAACAGCAACTCTCCCTCTCCACCACAGCTGCAGATCTTGCATCTCGCCATTAATTATGTTGCCCGCCTGGCCTGTGCCTGCCGCACATTACATACATCCATATTGCACCGTCTTAAGCGTGTGGCTGGCACCAAGATCAAAAGATGCATTTGCGCAAAGACTTGGTCTGTTGGCTCGTCAGCCGTGACATTAAATGTACCCAAACTTATCCCGGCCAAACAAGGGCTATCCATTACGCCCCAGCAAATAACACACCACAGCCATGATGAACGTGAACATATGACAGCCAGCCCGTTTCGCTTCGCCTATTAACTTAGCTATCAAGCCCCCTTCCCCCGGCCCAGCATCACACATCCTTTCGAGCCGAGAGAGCCTTGAGGATTCCTCCTAGCTGCCCTTTTTAGGACCTTGTACCAGCAGTCATTAGTCATGTCCTGAAACAAAGGAAACACTCTATCCAGAGGCACAACAGCCAGGGCAAAGAGGCACCAGAAAACATCCGTAAGCATGATTGTATTTAGGGCGTGACAAAAATAATATGACGTTGCGGATCGGCATTTCCAGTTCTCGGCGAAATGATAATCACGGGTGGACGATACCAAGTACGGGAACATGCAAGTAGGCTCCTCTCGTAACATGAACCAACAAGCCATCTTGTATAAACAGCATAACACAATGATATAACTAACGTACAAAAAATTCAACAACTGACTCAAATAATCACATCATAAAGCCACGATATAAGAAGCTCCATATCGTGGTGCAAACAACTCACGCGCGTGTCCAAGGCAAGGATTCGAAAAGCAGGGGGGGCCGCACCAGAGAGAAGCCACACAGCCTCTTCCTGTCAGAATCGGCCATGGCCGACTCATGCACAGCATCCCTAGCAAAGGAAACGGCTCCGCTAGCATGCGCTCCTAAGCCGGATCTACTTGCCCGGCGGAGGTCCCGTCGGCGGGGCATAATCGCCCGTGTAAGCCTGCTGCGGCGGCTGCAGCGGAATGCCGCCCTGCTGGCCCCATGCCTGGTTTGGGGCCTGGTTTGGGTTGACGGACTGGCCGTAGGCCGGCGGCGCGTAGTATCCGTTCTGCGGCGTGGACTGGAACTGCTGATGGCCCGGCGGCGGCTGCTGGCTGTACTTGGGCAGCGGCGCCATCCAGCCCGTGCCGTAGCGCGGCTGCAGCCCGTGGCGGCGGCGGCGGCGCGAGTTGACGCAGCCCAGCATGGCGAGGCAGACGATACCAAAGACGACGATAACGGCCAGCGCGACCCAGCGGCCCCAGTTGTGCCAGTTGGAGTCGTTGCAGTCGTACCAGCCATCGCCGCGGTAGTAGCAGTCTCTAGATGGGTCGGTTAGCAGGTGGAGAAGAGAACAAGGCGGACGCAGCGAGCAGACCTACCGCCGGAAGTGAGGCATCTGTAGTGAAGGCATCGTGTGTGAATGTATGTGTGTGATTTCGGAAGAGCTAGTTTTAAGCTCAACAGAGGTGTCCGGGGTTTAATGAACGAAGCGAAAAGAAGACGGAAGCGCGACGGCTTTAATAGACCAAAGATGTAGCGCTGGACCCCAGTCCAAGACCAAGGAAAAGGAATGATGATGGCGGTGGGCAGATCTTGGCAGACCAGATAGCAGGAGAAAAAAAAGCACAGCCCACGGCTTTTTTTTGGGTTGCTCCTTGTTTCTTACTGTTTGCGTCGGGAGAGCTTGGCTGAGTCGAGGCAGACCGAAACGAGAACAGTAAATCTGCAGTGTATTTGGTCGTCTTGGGACAGCTTATTCAGGGAGGCGAAAAAAAAATGAAGAAAGAAAAAAAGAGGTCACTTTAGAATACGAGTGGGCGAGTTAGTGCACGGGAACAGACAGCAGCGAGCTGCCGCTTTATACATTTATCTTTTGTGGCCTTCACCACAGAGCACCAAAGAAGCTGATGGAAATCCACAGCCCCGGAATCGACAAACGCGAAGAAAAAAAAGACGAGAAAAAAGTGTTTTGTTTCCTCGTAGTCTTGTTGTCTCCTATCTTATGCACACAACCACGTCAATACCGTGGCCGCTGCCGAGACCGTGGCCGTGGCCGTGATGTGAGGCTCCCTCCAAAGCCCAACCTCTCTGTCTTTCAGAGTCCATACCTATACATACTATAGTAGGATTGCATGAGGTGACGACGACCACCACTCCCGCCCGCCCGCAACCAGCCAAGCCTCCAGCAGAACCTTTCCCCCCTCAAGTAAAAGCCCCAAGTAGAAGCCCAACTATGGATATGCCACCACCAGCCGTCCGATCTGCTCGCATACGCTTGTCAAAATACGTCTGCCTGCTCGTCCCCCACAAGCGCATCACTTCTCTTCTCTCCACGCAGCTATACCTGTGTGCTTCTCTGTACACATGTACCGGTGTACCTGTCACGCACTTCTGCTCTGCCGTCGGACTTTGCTCCGCCAAGCCACACCGCGTCACCAGCACAACTCTAAGCTGCACTGAAGCTGCATCTGCTGCATGCCCGCTGCATTGTTGCAAGGCCTGCTCTGCTACTCCAAACCCACAGTCTCATGATCCCGCTCCCTCTGCCCACAGCTCTGCCCAGAACTCTGCCCAAAAGCCGCTGATTCCATACTCGTCCCTTACTTTTTCCTGACCTCGTCTTGCTGATCATGTTTCGCGGCCTCCTCTTTTCCTCTTTCACCAAAAGAACAAAAGGATAACTGTCCATCCGACAATGTACTTTTCTTTTAATACAGCCCGTTTCCCCCCTCCTCTTCCCCGACTCTTCCGCCTGTCACGCAAAACCGCAGCTCGTACTTTGTATGTGTGCCCCAAGCCCATTGTCAACCTGTCTCTCTTCTTGACGTCATTGGATAAGCTGGCTTGCCAACCCTCCTCCCGCCATGCCAAAACCCTAATTCGCTCCCCTGTCGAAAAGGAAAAAAAGCACAGCCACCACACTCTCTCTCCTCTCTCCATTGCCTCCCAGCCCTCCGTCAATGCCAGCGTCAATACGCATCTCTGCACGCATGTATATGATCTCACCTCTTTTTTCTCCTTGATGATTTTCAACAGGCCCATGTAACTAATATTTACCTGTATTCATGACATTCACTACCCCCCCCCCACTGTGTCAATCACTTTATGCATGGAAGCTTGGACAACTCAACACACACCTGCCATCCACTTTCCCGCCAGAAATCAATCAACAAAGAAAAAAGAAAAACATGTCAAGTAGTAAGGATAACTACGAAAAAAAGCAAAAAGACATAATATTCAGCAAAAGTGATACTAGTGTCGTACAGTCAAATAAGAATTGACCGCGGTAGCAGTGCTGGAATAATTAGCACACAAAAACACACCACAACAAGCTACAAGTCCGCATGGGACAAAAAGTCGCAACACCACTTGCGACAATGTTCTTCGGGGCCATGTACATTGACCTATATGTCATCCTCGAGGAACTTGTACGTAAACTTGAAGTCGGCCTTGCGACGGTTCATCCTAGAGAAAAGAAAAAGAAAAATACCATGTCAGTACACATGTACCGTAGACTTCAAAGAAACAAGTTTCGACATCACAGCCACAAACTTACCAGGTGCTTTCATAGTCGAAAAAGCGATATGTTCCCTGTTCATACTCCTCCGTGATGCTCTTGGGTTCCTCATGGCGCTGGAACCATGTTTGGTACTGCTTGTGGAATCTCCACGATTGGTCCTTAAGAGCCCGCGCCGCCATGTACTGGTGCATGGTTCCCTGTCGGTAGTAGAACAGATAAAAGAGCGTATCCGTATCCAGCCGCGAGTAGAGCCTCGGGTTGTCGAGAATGGTCAGCGGTTGCGTCGGGTAGTTGGTTGACGGGGAGCTCATCGGAATTTCTGGCGTGTAATGCTTGGTCATTTCCCCATCCATAGATTTGGGCGCTTCACGATGGCTAGCCTCCAGAAGGCGTTGCGTCTCTGGCGAGTTGACTGCCATGGGCCGTGCCTTGACTGCCTCGTACGTCTCCAATAAATCCTGCAAAGATGCAGGGAGATGGTAGATTGACTCCTCTTCAACATGCGCCGCCGGTGCTGAGGCCTTGGCGTTGCTCTTTATGGCCGCCACATTGGCGGCTTGTGATAATTCTTGCTCTGGTGTGCTTTGCGTCGGTGCAGATGCAGAGGCAGGGGCCGCAGGGGTAGAAGCTTGTGCCGCTGCTTTCGCAGCAGTACTTGTTGCTGGTGTTGACTGGGAAGAAGCTACTGAAGCAGTTGCTGCTGGAAATAACGCCGGTGGGTTAGCCTTGATCAATACTACACATAGAGCCCTAATTGTCCATTACCAAGCTTTTGAAAAATGAGAAATTTACCTGCTGATGATTCTGCCGTGTCGAAAGCCTCACTAGAAGAATTTGCCACATTCTTCACTAAGCGTGAAGCCACCGTCTTGGGTGTTGACTTGGTAGAGTTGATACCTTTTGATGGCACATCGAATTGGGCCTTTGCTGGTTCATAGGCAGGGTGGGAAACTGAAACGGCCGGCGAGCTCGTCGTACTTGATTTTAACGGAGCCGACCCTGGGGGCGGCGGTAAGGGCGCAATACCGACGTTATTCTTATCACTTGCTGCCGCCGCAGCAGCGGCAGACGCATACTTGAGACCCTCTCCTGCCAAGCGAGTAGGTACGGATGCCGGCTTCATGTTTGCCGCCGAAGAAGAACTCGTGGATGGTTGCGAAGGGTGTAATGTCGCGAGTGTTGGCAATGGTGATTTAAGTTGGGCTGAAACCTGTCGTTTGCTACTCGTCTCCGAGCAGCGGTTTTTGCTCCCCGCCTTCAAGCTTTCGATGATGGCTTCGCCTGGAGTTGGCCCATCCTCATGTATAGACTGGGTATCTTGTGAAGATACCCTGTCATTGTCCTGGAGATTCATGCCAAAGTTGTCTTCGTCGGCGTCGAGGTGCAGGTCATCGTAAAGTTCTTCATCTTCCATGAAGTCGGGGCTGGAGTTGTCTTGGACGTAATACCGGATGGATTCCTCGAGATCGGTGACTTGTTCTGTCTCAATGCCACCATTTTCAAGAGAACGGCGTATCAACTCAAGCTTTCCCTGATGCCATTTATGTCGTTCGATAGTGTCTTCGATTTCGGATATCCGCTCGGCCTTGGACGTGTTGTTCTTGCCGCGCTTTATCGTAGCCGAAAGTCCTTCGCTTTCAACCTCGAGAGCCTCAACTTGCAACTCAAGCGAATCGACCATTTCCCTCAAAAATATGCCAGCCTCTTCCTTGGCCTTTTCTTTAGGATCAAGTTTTGCTGCTGCTGATAAGCCTTCTTTGGAGTAAGCCTTGGTCTTCATCGCCTTCTCAACGGCTTTGAACTTTTCCATTTGCTGTACAAAGTGTTAGTGGATAATGCTCAGGCCTATCTCATGATATTGGCCGTTTAGAACTTAGCGCACCGTCTCAATCAGTTTGCGATGGTCTAGTAATGGAGTCTTGTCCTTAATGTCGTTGCTAGCGGCCCAGGTCTTGATTTGGTCGCGCATACGCTGCAGTTTTTTGATTTCGCGCTTCAGGTTGTCTTCGAGCTTTTCCTTTTGGGCGGGATTCGTAGACTGTTCTATCTTCTCGTAAATCGCCTCAAATTCAGCAACTCCTTCGGCAACCTTCTTGAAGCACTTGTCGACCTCTTGTTGCAATTTTCGAGCGGCCATGGTGATGTGCGGGGGTTGAGCAGCTGGCTCAACTCAGACTCGGATAGGTTGGTGATGGGTGAATGTGGTCGGTTCGGGGTGTGGAAATTGTCGTGGCGAGATACGGCACGGGATGGTATTGAAGTAGATATCGGGATGGTAGAAGGGGTCGAGCGGCCGAAATGAGGAGATTCTCAATCTGTTTGCAGGTGAGATGAGGGTTAGCTTGGCTACGTAGCCGTGGTTGACTGGTGAGTTCGAGGGGCTCGGAAGCTTGGTGGTTGGTAATTGAGAGGTCGCAAGACGCACACTCAGGGCCAAGCACGAAGCTCTGAAAGTCACAGCAACAGCTGTAGAGTGTCGAGGCGAAAACGAAAAATTGAAGAGCAAAGGGCAATGAGTCGGGAGCGTGACGCACGAACCGGCAACTAAGAGGTGGCGTTTGCAAGTGCTAATGCTCAAACAAGCGCTGTCGTAGCAAATCAACGGGTTGTTCTGTTGTCTGTGGACTAGACAGAGTTTCCTCGCGGCGCAAAAGCTTGATCTCTCCGGGAGACTACGCCAATGCAATTGAGATTGTGTTTCTAGAGGGCAGAGCGAGATGGTGAGAAGAATAATCCCTGTTTGGTAGGCAGATTCCGGGACGGGAAGACAAGGAAGATCCAGCCAGAGCAAGACCAGACTTGGAGTTGAGAGTTGTTGAATCACGGCACACACAGCCAATCTGGCCAATCAGAGCCTGTGTTGGGTCACGTGACGAGCTGAGGTACAGAAATGGTGCAAACAAGCCGGGCCAAAAAGAGATCAAGTTGCAGATGAGATGTTGCAGTCAGCTCAGCAAGATATTGGTTAACAGTTAGAGTGTTTGGTGAGCAACCAGACAATGTTATTATTCCAACCCCAAGGCCAAATAAATAGCTGGGCTGGCAACAAAGCTACGTTATGCAACAAAGAGTGGCTGTGGTTCTATTTGGTTGGAGGAGATTTCCCTCGGACCACCCAACCAACGATTGTGTGGCCGGAAATACAATGGCGTGTCTTCACGACAACAGCGACTAGCACTAGTGCAATAGGCCTTTTTCTACAGGCTCCAGGGCTACATATGCCCAGGGTCAAGAGTTGCCACCACCAGGTCTGTAATCACCAATACTTCTTACCTAAGTGCTCGTACTTGGACACTTCTGGGGAAATCTAGGGGACGGATGGAGGAAGGAGCTTGTGGGATTTTAGGAGTGAAGCAGCGCGAGCGATTTAGCACTGAGCGTTGAGTATAGAACTGGTTATGTTCTTCAAATAAGAAGGATGTGCAGCGCAGCTCATTTGTGAGACATGGATTTCATTTCATGTCTGACATGTTGAGGCTTGAAGATAAGTTGTGCTAGCTCTATAGGGTTTAGGAGCATAACCCTAGTCACCCGACATGCCAGTTAGGGCCTACATTACTTTTTGTGAATTAGTGTTGATCTGTTTTGGGTCATCAATCAGAAATGGGGACGGGACGATCTGATGTGACAAACACCATAAACGACAATCACGCAGTCATGAAGGGTAAGGAGACTTAGAGCTAGATTTATAGTGCGCAAGCTGATCGGACGGCCTACAGCGATTCTGCAAAAAGTACTGTCGGCCTCGGTCACAGTCGACAAGGTGAAGATCTCAGAGATAGGAAAGGGTGTCCTGGTATTTGCAGCCATTGCCCCGGACGATACTGAGAAGGATGCCGAGATCATGGCCAACAAAATTCTCAAGTTTAAGCTTTGGGACGACGAAGATGCCGGAACAAGAGTAAGTCACCGGGGCGGACCTGGAGCTGGCAGCAGGAAGGACAAGAGATGTTGACCGGAACCGATACTGCTATAGTGGAAAAAAAGCGTCATGGATATTGGAGGCGAAGTCCTGTGTGGTATGTAGCACCCAATCAGCATCCCACTGCAGCATTTTGAGTTATGAGCGGCTGATTTCCTGTAATCACCAAAGTGTCGCAATTCACGCTTCTCGCAAAGACAACCAAGGGCACGAAGCCCGACTTCCACGGCGCGTGCCCGCCCGAAGCGGCCAGCAAGCTGTACCACTATTTCCTCCAAAAGGTCCAGAATGGCTATGCCGAGGACAAGGTGAAGAACGGCAAATTCCAGGCCATGATGGAGGTTGGGCTTGTAAACGACGGTCCGGTGAGTTGAGGCCAGTGTTTCGGGAAATGCATTGGCAATATGAAGACTAACACAGGCATATGAACGGCATGTGACAGGTCACGATAGAGCTGAATGTGGGAAGCAGCAAAAAGGAGGCTGCTGGGAAATAGAGGCAAGGGTACTGCGGTACTACAGGCTCGCATTGGATGCAATGGCTGATGCGTGTTGTTCTATTGTGTGATTTTCGTCTCCCTTCTGTAACCAACTTTTGTGCTTTGTATCACTGCTTGTTGCATGAAGCCGCCGTTGTGCAATCCCGAAAAAAGCAGCCAGGGCCTGGCCTGCCTCATTCGATCCGATCCACTGGCGGAAAAAGTCCACAAATAAGAAGCCAACAGAACACCGCCGAAGCAAAAAAGCAGCTAGAATCTTCCACGCGGGCCTGGAGTCGCAGCCTTTTGCAGAAGGCCAGCCAATTATCGCTGGCCCGGCCTCATCAGGGAGCTTCATACTTGCAAGTATATATATAGCAATCCTGTTTTTTCCCTTCTTTTTTGTCGGTTGTGTTTTGTTTCTTTCTTTCTGTGTTAGTTACTTGCCTATATACATTTCCCCTTTTCTCCCCCCCACCCTCGTCTGTCCATCTATAAGCTACCCCTCCAACACACACCGACTGCACCCCGCTTTCTTTGTCTGTAACCACCACTCGCTCACACTCCCGCAACATGTCCCAAGACGCCCGCCCCCGTGTCTACTTCGACATTTCCATTGGCGGCCAGGCCGCCGGCCGCATTGTCATGCGCCTGTACACCGACCTGGTGCCCAAGACCGCCGAGAACTTCCGCGCCCTATGCACCGGCGAGAAGGGCTTTGGCAAGACCGGCAAGCCTCTGTGCTACAAGGGCTCTATCTTCCACCGAGTGATCAAGCAGTTCATGATCCAGGGCGGTGACTTCACCAGAGGCGACGGCACTGGCGGCGAGTCCATCTATGGAGAGAAGTTTGAGGACGAGGCCTTCCCCAAGGCACATGACAAGCCCTTCCTGTTGTCCATGGCCAATGCCGGCCCTAGTGAGTAACCTACCAGACAACGCGTGGAATTCTTTTTGCTACTGTCATCTTGGCATGTGACAAGCCCAACAGAGGAGCTAACCATATTACCCACTCGTTAGACACCAACGGCTCGCAGTTCTTCATCACTACCGTCACTACCCCCCACCTAGACAACAAGCACGTTGTTTTCGGTGAGGTCATTGCCGGCAAGTCCCTTGTCCGCGCCATCGAGCACTCACACACCGACGGCTCCGACCGCCCGACCAAGACCGTCGAGATCACCAACAGCGGCGAGCTTGCCGCCGACGCGCCGACGTCCAACGCTGCCGCCACCACCGACGCTTACGGCGACACCTACGAAGACTACCCCGAGGACCACGACGGCGAGGAGCTCAAGGCTGAAGATCTGTTCAAGATTGCTACCGAGTGCAAGGCCTTTGGCGGCGCCGCCTTCAAGGCTGCCGACCTCGAGGCCGGCATTGCCAAGTATCAAAAAGGCCTGCGCTACCTTGACGAGGACCCGACGGACCTGGAAAACGCCTCCGACGACGTCAAGGCTGCCTGGGCCCTGCTGCGTGTGCAGCTCAACAACAACCTGGCTCTGCTGCTGTCCAAGCGCGGCCAGTGGACCGAAGTGCGCAAGGCCTCGGCTGCTGCGCTTGCCGTCCCTGGAATCAAGGACGCCGACAAGGCCAAGGCTCTCTTCCGCCGTGCTCTGGCCTACAAGGAGCTCAAGGATGAAGAGGCGGCGCTCGCCGACCTGGTTGCTGCCAACAAGTTGGCGCCGACTGACGTCGCCATCGTCAACGAGCTGAATGCCGTTCGTGCAAAGGTTGCTGCGCGGAGAGAAAAGCACAAAGCTGCCTACCGCAAGCTGTTTTCCTAGACGCTACTTAGCTGCGAGTTTGGGGGAGGGGGGGGGAATGCCCTAGAAAGAGTCGAAGGAGAAGTAGCACGTAGAAACGAAAGACTTGGGCCACCAGGTAGGGACGTGGAAATGACGTTGAACGCATCTCATGACTAAGGCAAGATAAAAATGAACACACGGTTTTTTTTTAATCTGAACAATACATGCACACCAATCAAGTAATGTAGTGTTGAGCGTACGGAAAAGAATATCCTTTGTAGACTATACATACAACGGGCTATACATACTAGAGGCATATACTATTGGCTGCCCCCATGATAACAGGTATCAAATGCGACACTGAATATAGAAAAGAAACATGACCAAAGATAGAGACAAAAAGAGATAGAGCTAACAATAAAGCAGAATACCAACATGAATTTGAGTAGCAAAGGAAAAGAAAGCAAGTGAGGGGAAAGTTGGAACAACAAGGGGGGAGGGAGAACAAAAAAACAACGAGGAATCAGAGAGAATAAACAATAGAATTACAAGGCCTCCAGCGTACTGAAAAGAAAGCGAATAGGTGGCGATGGAATTCAGTTAGTTATTCCATAGATGGTGAAGATGTAGAGGAGATGGGGAAGATTGTACATGGGATTTTACTAAATATGGAAGAGGGGTAGGGAGAGAGAGAGAGAGAGCGTAGGTAGGTAGGTAGATGTAGCAATAAGGGTAGAAAGAACAGGATCAGAGAAAGCGTGGTCATGTATAATGAAATAAGATGAGGAAAATGGCGGAGTGTACCGAGGCAAAGCAAATAAGAAGCCCGGAGATAAAAAAACCAACGAATCATGTTGTAAGAGTACAACTAATATTGCTCAATCACCTCACTTTGCTTTGGTCTTGCTCCCGTCTTTCTCGTCGGCCGTCTCAGAGCCCTGGGCCTGTGCCCCTTCGCCACTGCGGCCCATGCGAATGATGCCCGACAGAATATTGCGCGTTGACCGCCCATTGCGCGTGCCGCGAAGTGTGCCGATCGGCGACATGGGCGGTGCTGAGCCGTTGTTACCAGCCCAGGTGCTGCCCCGTTGGGCTTGGGTTTGCAGTTGAAGCTGTGCTAGGCTCTGCATGTCCAGGCGACCCAAGGCGCTGAAGCCTGTGCCTGAGGCTAGGTCTGCGGCAGCATCGCGGGCTGTGTTGATGCGGCGTTGTGAAGAGGAGGTTTCGGGGATGTCGCTGCCGGCTGAGCTAGGTGTACGCAGGTGCTCGATGCTGCGTTCGGTACGGGATAGCGTCCACATGCCATTGAGGCTACCGAGAGATGACGTGGAAATATTTGAAGGAGCAGTTGATGTTAAATTGCCAGAATTGTCGGTTTCCTTTTCCTTTTCGATGGGGGCCTCTTCAGTACTCCTAGACTCCGAGGTGCTCTCAGGGTCGCGGAGGAGCTCGGCGCTTTTCATGCAAGCACTGGCGCGATGGTACAAGACCTGACACATGCTATTAAACAAGATCAAGTCGCTACTTGACAATTCAATGCTGTTCGTAACCTGCGAAGTACACCATAACGAGACCAGGGTTGCTAGACTGCGAGTTGGGTCTACCAAATGCGGAAGAACGGGAATACCCTCACGAGAGGTAGCACTCAGGCGGTTCATAATAGCCAGTGGTGTAGAGTAAGAGGGCTGCAGTAAAGGTGTAGCTTGATCAGCCGGGATAGAGCAAACCTCATCGACATAGACTTTAAGCGAAGCACGGCGAGAATTGAGAAACTTATTCATCGGCTCCATCCACGATTCCTTCTGGCCAAAGGTCGACAAGTTTGCCATGGCCTGTAAAGCCTTGGCGATAAGGGTAAATGTACGTTGTGCGCGGGGTTCGGGCAAGTCACGAAGCATGCCAAACAATTTCGGACTGAGAATGGCTGGACATATAAAACGAAGAAAGAGAAATCCAGTGACACTCGTGTAGCTGACAGCGCGCAAAAAGTCTCCATAGCGATCTTCAGCAACGGCCCTAACATACTTGAGGATATGGCGGATTTCAGCAGGCAGCTGATCTGCAGATTTAGAAATGCATGCCCAGACCTCGGTTGTTAGCTTTATGAGAAGTGTCCAATGGCGTTGTACGTCCTCGCCAGACTCTAGCTTGCTAGGATCAACCTCGCAATTTGGGTTCAGTTCATTGATTTCGACAATCTTGTCGCGGAGAACCTCATCAAGATAGCTCTTTCCCAATCGCCGCATGTAGCACTCAAGAGCCTGGGTCAGTAGAGAGTTACCCCGAAATAGTAGATTAGCCTCTCCAGCCAAAGACTTTCCCAGGTCACGGACTAACTGTTCGCGGTCGACTCCAAAGTCCATTGACTCGTTGGACCGTAGACGGTTGCTGAATCGGTAGTTTTTGACGGGTGTTTGGCTGCTAATACCATCTATTTCTTCTTCTACAAGGGACATCAGCCACTCATGGACTTTGCCGGACACTTGGAAAATATCGAGAGTTATTTCAGCCAGTCGTCGAAGTCCACCAGGCATCTGGCGCGCAATCTGCGAGGTTAGTCCGGAAGGAAATCGCTCAAGCAAATCTTTGAGAGGTTGGTACTCAGAGGAAAGTAGGACGGCCATTTCCTCGTGGTGGATCTTGACAAGCATTGTACCGATGGAGTGACTGTGAATATTGTGCATCGGTAGCCATTGCTCATGTTCGTCGGTCGATTGTATTTGATCTATAGGTATGTCGATTGTGCCACACCAATGTTCACTTGGGCGGCATGGCTTGCTAAAGTGTATCTTCTTTTCAGGTTCTAAGCCATTAATGCGTTTTAGCACTATTGACAAGAGAGGCGGCGAAGGCGGGATATCAGTGACAATGCAATCTTCTCGCCAAAAAGGGTTTTTTGTGTTGTGCTTGACGGCTGTACGAGTACGGATCTCGCCGTCTACAAGAACCTCTGCAAAGTAGTTTCCCACGTTGGAGTCGTCGCTGGTATTATGTCGTGAATGTCCGCTCTTTTCAGGTCCGCCCTCACGATCTTTTAGTTTGGCTTCAACAACGCGAAGCTTAACAGTGCGTTCTATGCGAAAGACTTCTCCACTAGCTGAAGCCTCAATTTCTGCAACAGTCTCGGGAGGACCAGATGACTGTGGGTTGTAGCGGAAGAGATTAGGCTGAGTGAAGGCGCGAAGCAAGACGTACCATACATCGACAAGTACATGGCTTTCAAAAGACATATAAACAGGGCGAAAGACGGACAAATGAGTAGATCCGGGAGCGTATATAGGGAAGATGCCCAAGCAGAACTCCGTGTCATCAAATAACGTGCAGTCCATTCGTTGAATAGCCGAGCGAGACAGCTGTTGGAGGCCAATGAGTGTGAGAACAGAAACGTCGTTTTCAGCTAAAAGTTGCAGCTCGCCGTTATCTTGTAATAGACATGAGACTCTAACCCATGAGCCCTCTTTGTTTTCCTTTGTTGATCTTGAATCCAGAGGCGATGGACTCTTGAAGATTTCCCGTGGTGATACGGGAGAGCCCTTGTCCCACACAAAGACCTTGGCAACTTTGATGATACTAGGGGACTTGCCCTGGGCGTTAATACCACGGTTCTGGGCTGTGGAAGAGCCATGTCGTCGGAGCTCAGGCCGCGAAGAGCTATAGCTATTGCTGCTGACACCATTCCCACTGGAATGCTTCGAAGGGGGGAGGCGAACTTGCTGCCAACAAAGAAGCGCAGCAATCCACAAATCGACTTCCTCATCTTCACATGGTCGGATCAAAATGTCCATGAGGGAAAAGCCGGTGATGAGATCTAAACAAATTCGCCCGCTTTCAGGATCTAGAACAGGAACAATACGAGACCCTCGGAGATCCGCACAAAGTGTCAGGACAATTCCTTTCGTATGCCCAGAGTCAAACATAAGGCATCCCTGATCTTCTTCGATCCAGGAAACTCCTCGGTACCATGAACCCCCAGCCTCTGTTTGGTACTCGATGTCTCCGCGCATTCTCCCACACAAGGTTTTCATCAACAGTATTATCTTATTGGAGTTTGTCGTGGCAATGGGGATTGACAGGGAGTCTATGGAGGGCGGCGCAACGACCACTGGTGAAGTTGGGCGTGATGAAGTGCGCTTGATACGACGCTTAGCAGAAGATGACTTTTTGTCCTTGGTCGAAGATAAAGAACTCGTGGATGCCGATGGTTGCGCAAGTTGAGGGTGTAGTTGCGATGAGCTCTTTGAGCTTGAATTTGATTTTTGTAACGGAAGTGGAAACGAAAACGGGCTGGTATGAATCGAGGGGTAGCCCATGGATTCGTTCCCCAGGTTGAGCGCAGGTTGCAAGTCATCGTGGGCTGATAAGGAGGAGGAAGAGGTTGCAGAAAAAGAGCCAACACGACTACGATGATCGGTCATGGTAGACAGGCCACTCAGAGCAGAAGGCTGACGCATGAAAGAACCGTCTAGAGTGGATGTTCGTTGGCGTAGCAGCTTGTTGCGTGGTGGGATAGGTGGTGGCGGGGTAGCAGATGATGAAATCGATGGTAAATGAGGATTCTGGTGTATTATAGAGAGCGATGATGAGGATGACGAGGAGGCAGGAGAGGTAGATTTCGGGGCTGAAGCGATAGTGGAATTGGGATGCTGCGCAGTTATTGGAGCTGTCTCGCTCCGTGCAGCAAGATAGTTGGGTTTAGCCTTGATATCGGCGGGCACCAGTGAGGCCTGGAAAGACTCATGGAAGACAATGCCTTGTCTACGACCACCTTCAGGACTGTCATCTCCATCTAGCAGCGAAGCTGGGAATTCTCGTGTATCAGAGGTACTGGTAGTAGAGGTGTTGGGAATAACAAGTGGGATTTTGGCTCTGCGGGTAATTGGCGCAGGAGATGTTGATGATGATGATGGCAGCAGTGGTTTGCTAGAGAGCCTCGGCTTCCTACTGCTAGTCGAGGCGGTTGAAGTAGCAGGAGGAGTAGTAGAGGCTACAGAAATAGTCGTAGTACTTTGATCTGCACTGGTAGAGAGTGCGCTATCGCTGCTGCTCACAGAAGTTACTGTAGTGGCTCGAGACGATGAGGTAATGACAGGGTTGCCAAATGTCGAGGCACGAAGGGGAAGTGGCGATTCATAGTCAGTTGGCTTCGCACGCGGAATACTAGCTCTGAAACCAGCGGTCGATAGCTTCTCGTCCATGGTATGGCTTTTGTCCAGTCCGAGTCGCTGCGGCCATTCGATCGATGGTGAAGGTGGTGGCAGGGGCGGGAGCGAAAATGAGAGCGAGGTTGAGGTTGAGGTCGAGGCCGAGGCCGAGGTCAAAGTCGAGGGGAGGAGTGGGGGCGACACAGGCAGTGGAGGACGGGTCACGATCGAAGAAATGGGTGCAAAAGGAGAGGAGAAAGGCAAGGAGGAAGAGGAAGAGGAGGATGAAGCTGCAGGAGACACACAAGACAGCAGCGAGGGCCGATGTTTTTGGCCAATGTGGGATAGGCTGTGGGATTTAGCATGGGACAGGAGCTGGTGGGATTGACTTGGGAGCTGTCTCTGATATTTGCTCTGGCTCTGCTTGTCCTGGTACTGGTGTTGGTGCTGGTGCTGCTGGCATAGGTGCTGGCTCGAGGCTCGGATGTGACCCTGTGGCCCATTATTGCCCTGGTTTTGGTTGGCGAGACGAGGAGGCCCGTGTTTGATTACTTGGCTGTCATCTTCTTGGCCTGACAAGCTATGGACCTGGTCTTTTGGGCTGTCGTCATGTGGAAATAAAGAGACATGTTTTTGCCCCTGTAGAAGGCGGGTTTTAGCGCTAATGCGGGCTTCTTTGCTGCGGATGGCGTCGTTGTGGGTTCTGTGGTGGTTTGCGGTAGTGTTGATGGCTTTGATGGCGTCTTTAGTGGTTGACGTCCTTCCGCCGGTACTGTTGGAAGACATGGCTGTCTGTATTTTGAGTTTAGAGGCTAACTGTTTTTTTTGATCTTTTCGCAATGGCAACCAGCTCCCACGGCGATAGTTGGCAGCAAATAAGGATAAGAATAGCGGTGGCTCTGGCGGGCAATAAAGCTGCTAGGTTCCGAACTTGGATCACGAAGATGTCGATGCCGCCATCACGGACGCTTTCTTTTCTCGTTTTGCAGACGTCTGTGTTGCCGTCGAGAAGCCGAGCCTCGCTTTTAAACCGTCTGTCTTGGTCGGCTTTTCGCTGCTGCGTGCAAGTTTGTTGGGCAGAAATAGGATGAAAAGGAGGGAGGACCGAAGGGAATCAAGGAAGCCGTCTTTAGTGAGCAGCTATTTGGGAAGAAGAGCATAAAAAGTGAGACACGACGAGTTCAAGTATTATTTCAAAGCGAGCGAAAAGCTTGCATGCTGCTCTTGCCTAGAGCGTCAGTGGTGAAGGTGAAGTTCCTAATCAGGCAATATCTACAACTGGGCTGACCGGCTGGACTGGAAATCCCAATACGGGCAACTACGGAACAGCAAGCAATATAGTCTTTGCTTGTAGCAGGAGCATACGCAGGCACTAAAAGCCAGAAGACGGAGCAGGAGCAAGAAGGAGATGGAGCACAGACACTTTCTGATACAAGCGGAAGGAAGGAAACAATAGGGACAGCCAGCATCTTTCATTGATACGTGATGAGTTGACCAAGTACATTTGTACATTTGTACACTTGTACAGTTATACATAACTATAGTCAGCTGCAAATACTCAGAGTATCCCCATTACCACATCTCACTTCTCAAATCCACCAACTCATAGACGTCTCATGTCTCATCAATGCCTTGGCCTCGCTCCACCGCCTACAAGTCATAACCCACAGTAGCATTGTCGGTCTGCATCCGCACCCCAGGCAAAAGACAGGCTCCTTTGCCTGCCAACCTCGAGGGGACCCTGGCTTCTAGAACAGATGTGATGGATGCACTCTGCAAGTGCAAGTCGTCACAATCTCCACGTAAAATGCATACATGCTGCACATGCTGCAGACCGTTGCACAAAATGGCAGCAGAGGATGGTTAACTGGACCTCAGATATTGCCGAGTTCATGCCAAGCTTGCTCGACTACTTCGTCTGGGAAACCCTCCCCGTCTTCCGTTCTCACAATACATAACTACACGCACACAAGTTGTGGTTCCTGGCCACATCGTCCACAAACACTGAAACAACCCCCCATAAAGCCAAGTCACAACCCTGCCTCCTGCTCATTACTAAAGCATCAGTGGGCAGCATTGGCCGGGCTTAGCTTTGCCAACGCCGCCATCTGTCTCGTGGTAGCGATCCTGTCGAGTTTCGCCCGGGCCCTTTTCCATTTCCCATTTGTCTAAATGTCTGAATGTCTGCAAGTGCAATGGCACTACAGACTGTCCAGCTCAACATCGTATCGTATCCCTATTTCCAGGTAGGCTGTTCTGGCTTTTGACTCTATGCTCAACAAAGGTGTGTTTCGTTCAGTTTCATCGAGTCCGTAAATCTTCCACTTTTACATATCTGAACACAAACTCGTAAGTCTTTGCTGTAATGTGGCAATTAAAAAAAAAAGAAACAAAAGTAACATTCTCTCCATAGCGCAAGATATTCAGAAAAAAAAGTCCAAGCAACAGTGCTCGATGACTGCACTCTATTTTGACTTCTGCTGGTGGTTGTGACAAGCAACAGTGGGTGCGATGGCCATGCTTACACCGCTTTAGGGTCATATTTAGGGTTATTCATGTTGAATCTTATCTTATCTCTTATAGAGTGGGCCTAAATGACCACATGGATTTGTAGCTTGTGAATCCACCAAGAACATCAACAATGACAATCGTAGCTATCCCATTACCCGTGGCCCAACATGGTGTGTCTCCTAGAACTGCAGCATATCACATTACTTTATGGCTCACTCACTAACGCTCTCCCAGAACAAAGACGGATGCTTTAACTATGTGCACATGCACCACCAGCGTAATGCTGATAACTTTGAAGACATGTGCAAAGACAAGTTGCCTGCCGATGAAATTTACGTGCCTCCCCAACATCAGCCCATCAATCCGGAAGACGAGGATGATGTGGTACCTGATCAACATGCGGCATTCGGCATTCAAAAGGCCACCCAGAATGTCAAGGAGACGGCTTGGAAGGACTTTGGGCTGGGACGTTTGATGAATAAAGGGCAACCTGCCGGCAAGACACCGTCCATCAAGAATCTTCCTCGGTAGAGGCGGCATTTGACAAAAGACTCAGGACGTGATGCCTGCGGTAAAGAATGCGGGATATTCTTACGTATGATTCCTTGATATTATGGCGAACAGTACTTGCAATACATCATACAAAGTCGCATGGCTGTACTACAGATGCCCAGAAATGAAGAAAAAAAAGTATCAAAACCATTGCTGATGAGATTATGCCCAAAAATACGTGTAAACAACAAAACGCCCGAAATGCGGTCCTTGAGCACCGCGTGATAAAGCCCGTTTTCAGATCCCACAAACGTCGCTCTATACTCCCCTTCCCTATCTCCAAACAACCAATACAGTCTACTTCTTCTCCAAATACGTCTCGCGCTCCAACACCTCAGGCGCAAACTTGACGAGAAATACGGTACGACCAGGCCACATCTCGCCGTCGTCAGCACGGCCGACACTATGAGCGCCAACCTTTGCGGGAAAGTTGGCGCCGTCGCATATGCCCTCGACGATGCCAGCGACAAAGGCCGCGCAGTTGAGTTGTGACATTTCGCGCGGCACGCTGATGAACTGGTTGACGAGCGGTTCGTTGTCAAAGATCATGTACTCATCAGGTGTGTCGGGGTTGGCTGATTTCTCGAGACGGTCGGCTTGCCGGCCAAATAGGTGCTGCCACACCGTCTGCTTGATAAAGGCCAGCACGGCGATAATGGTGAGCGGGCGCGTCTGCGTGCGCGTCGGTTCGCGGAAGAGCAGCAGGTCGAGGAGCTTGAGCCCGATGGAATGGCCCTGTAGGTTTAGTCTGCGCCGGCGAGGAAAAAAAATGTGTGTTAGCCTGTGAATCCACGGGGGCCGTCGGGGCGGGGCATTGGAGGCTGGGATTGGCGGTAGCTACCTCTGCTCTAGGTCCTGAATGCCGCGCACTCGGCACTGCGCATAGCCCACCATCTCGGCAAAAAGATAGGCAAAGCTGGCCTGGCTGAGCTCATTTGTGCGTGACCGGTTGAGCGGGCGGTTGTAGATGGTCTTGCCGGTGGACGGATACTTGAGGCTGGACTGCTCCTTTCCAGGGCCTTTGCTCGGCTGCAAGTCGGACATGGTGTGCGGGAAGATGGGGGAAAGGGGCTGGGTAAATCAATCGGAGCGAGGAGGCCAAACAGTAGCTGGCCCTCTGGTGGCGTGATCCCGCGACCTATCTTTGGCGTAGGGGAGCGATGACGTTGAGTTTGGAGGGTTTGCGAATGGAGAGCTTCAGGCGTAGCCGCCAATCAGCGCAGGCAAGGCTGCCCCACCTCATCCAGGCAATGGTAGTCTTGGGGCCCTGTAATTTCAGGGGGCTTTCGCAGTACGTACTGTCTGGATGACGGGAGGTCACTAAGTCATGTTGTACATGGATGGCATCTTATATATCACGAGAACCGGAAGCCATGTAAAACGTGTCAGCGTACTAGAAACACGTGCGAGAAAGAACAAAACCAATATTTATCTGTAATGCAATGTAAAACATAGACCAACTCCCAAAAACCTGGCAGTAAAGCCACCGTGACCACATCGCCCTCTACTAAGCAGCGGTCTTCTCCTTGTCCTTCTCAGTCTCCTTCTCGGCACTGTTCGCCACAGCCGGCTTGGAGGTCGCCAAAGCAGCTAGGCCTTTATCCTCGCCGCCAAAGAGGTAGTTCTCGTGCTCGCCAATGTTCTTTCCACCAGCCACCCAGCGCTCTCGGCGCGCAGCCTTGTGCTCCTGGGTCATCTTCCACAGAGCCGGCCAGAAGACGGAATGGTCGTACTCGAAGTTGAGCTTGCCGCCCTCAAACTCATCCCAGAGTTGATCTTCGGGCACGTACTGGTTCATGGCCTCGTTGAACTTGAGTTTGACAACGGTACGAGGGTCGATGAAGGGCGTGATGAGCTTGAAGAAGCCCCAGATCACCCATGGCACTGAGACTCTACAGTTAGCACAGACATGATCCAACAACACAGCAAGGGGGCCGACCAGGAGATATTACCATTGATAATGAGTGCACGGCCGAGACGCTCCGGGTAGTGCATCTGCAGCACGTTCAAACACTCCTTTGCCAGGCTCAGCGACGGCCCACTGCTCTTCTGGCCCTTGGCCGGCTTGAAATTGATGAGCAGGGCCAGCGTCTCCTGGCCCGGCGGCAGGAGATCCAGCACGCGTTCAACCATAAAAGCCAGATGCTCGACCTGGCGATGCGACGGCTGGGTGTTCTGGCGGCCGGGGCTGAGATACAGACACGGCCGGGCCTCGTTGTCGAAGCCGGCAATCATCTGCTTGCCCGTTTCGTTTTCCGGGCCAATGTGCTCGGGCGTCAGGTCGTCGAGGCCAAACTCGCGGCGCCAGGTCAGCGTGGCGAGCACGCGCTTCTCGGCCTCGGCCTCGTTCCACTTGGTCGCGCGCAGGTAGCGCTCCAGGCACTCGCGCGTCAGCCACATGCGCTCGTCGTCTGTCAGCGCGCCTGCCTTGCCCTTGGCTGATGGCACCTCGGTCCAGCCCCGCGCTCGCCCAAGCAGCGCTTCGTACTTGGCCTGCTCGGTAGCCGAGAGCGGTGTGCGAGCCGCGGGCACGCAGCCCGGCGCCGGCTGCGCGATGGGGGTCTTGAGGGCCTGGGCCATGGTGATGGGGGGAGGGAGGGGGGAGATGGAGCGTGAAAGTGGGAGGGCAGGAAGCGAAGGACGGGCTGGAAAAGAGGAACGGAAATGTGGCAATGAAAGTGCGTAGACTCGGCGGAGGGCGGGGGGCCGTGGACAAAGCGTTTTTGCAGTGTCTCGTTCTGTGCGTCGACGGTGAAGCTGTGGACGTGTGGTAGCAAGCGGTATACACAACGCTTTTGTTGTTACTGGCCTGGTGCTGTTATTACAACGTGAGCGCCTAATCAGCCCCTGGATTGTGGGTTCTGGCTGGCTTCTAGGCGGGCGGCTTCGTCGGATGTGCACTGGCGGCTGGGGAGGGAAGGGGAAGGGGGCCAATTGCTTGTGAAAATGGCGTCTTGTGCAAGTGCCTCAGTGGGTGTTCAAAAAGAACAAGAATAAGAATGCACGAGCTGGAAACGAAGAGTCTCTGTGAATATTGAAATGGCCATGAGCAAACTTGTCGTTTTTGTGTACTGGCGGTACAACGTGTGTACATTAACTGCAAGTACCACACCATTGTATTTTCTATGCACAGGTACCTCCACGTTGCACGACGGCTCAGCAAATATACTTTCAGACTACGCATCATGGCCGGCCCTAGCTTCGTAATCGTATCAAGAACAGAGATAGACAAAACTATTAGGTAGACAAAGGCCGTGTTCATAACCACCGTGCAGGACTTATATATACGAAACATAAAGCTTGTCTATACAATCCATATCGACAATTCATTCTATAGGCGTTTCTCAATGCCTTAGCTATTCCAAGCGTCTCTATCCCTACCTCGCCCTGGGTCTACCTGCGGCTCGGCCATCGACCAGCCTACTCATTCTCCTTTAGGGCCCATTGTTTTGCCCGCCCAGCGCCGACCTTGACTGCTAACACGTCCAACGCCATCTTGGCTTCGCCCTTGGTAATCCCTTCAACCTGATGAAAGAGCACGTCGATCAGGCCCACCTTGCTCAGCTTTGCGTTGTCCACAATCACTTTCCTAATCTCTGGAAGCAACTCAGGCCTCCTAAGCTCAAGGATCTGTGGTGCATTCGTAGCAGAGCCATCTGGCGCAGTCGCCATGGCATTGTTGGTGGCCGTTGAACTGGCTGTGTAGTTGGCCTTGCCGTTGGTAACGAGCGCTTCAAAGGCATTGGCCGGTGCAGATGGAGGCGGGGGTAACATCTTGGAATTTGTTGATGGGCCAGTTGTTGGCGGCCTTGTGCGCTTGACTGCGGGTTCCCAGTACTCTGTTGAGAAGGGGTCAATACTACCAGTCGGGGCTATAGAATCTGAACATGACAGCTGTCGTTAGCATATGAATGTCGGATGTATCGTAAAACGTGATCTGTGTCAAACTTACCAAGAACAAACTCCATCCGATAAGTGTACAGTCCTGGGACTGCATTGTACTGCTTTTCTGTTTCAAAACAGATACCTGTACTCTCCGGTTCCATGCTATTACTGAACGCCCCGCGCGCAATTCCCGCGTCCTCCGAGTCGTCTAAAAAGCCGTCCATATCATCTTCATCGTCAATCTCCTCATCGTCGTCGTCCAAGTCGACATCCTCGCCCAGCTCGTCATCAACCCACTCAGCCTCCGAGTCGTAGTCGTAGGCCACGCTCGGAAGCACTCTAGACCTTGGCCGCCGCGCCACACGCGCCATGAGGTCTCGGCCATAGTCGTACTGTGGGCCTGTAAGCGTACCGCAATATGCTGGCCGCACGTCTGTCGAGAAAAAGAGTGTTTTGACTGGGATTTGGTTTAGTTGTGCGCGCGATACCTCAATGCCCTTGTCGCCAAAGGCGCGCTCGCGGATGTCTTCGACCAGCCGCTTTACAGGCGGGTAAACCACGCCTCGCCGGACTGGCTTTGAGGGGAACTGGAAACTTTCCCTAGGCCGGAATGGTAACACGGGAATCTCCTCACCGCGCTTGTGCAACATGTAATCGTCAAGAATCTTGGATTTTGCAGCACAAGTTTCCGGATCCATTTTCTGGGCAGCCAGTGGCGCCATGCGCACGCTTTCCTTGATGAAAAATGGCTTGAAGGTCTTTCTATAGTCATTCTCCACCTTGTTTGTGGGTGTCGCGGTATCCGTTTTCGTCGTCGGTGTCCCTGATACACTCTTATCGAGCGGCTTCGTGGGTATTGGTCGCTTGAAGAACGAATTGAGGCGCATTTGACTGCGCTCCTTCTTGTCCTTTTCTTCCTGTATTCTGCGGTCCTCCTCCTCCTTCTTGCGCTTTTTTTCATCACGCTCTGCTTGTTTGGCAGCCCTTTCTGCATCGACCTTGGCCCTAGCAGCGGCCTTCTCAGCATCTGCCTTGGCCTTCTCGGCCGCCTTTGCTTGTTTTGCTTCCTCTCTTTCCTTCTTCTTGACCGCTTCTTCCTCGAGCTTCGTGGCCTTTTCGCTCGCTGTTAGTCGCTTGCGTTTATTTTGGTGTGTAATCGAATTGTCAGCTTGTTTTAGTTGATTCCCTAGTGGTGGGTTCGGCGCATTTGGTGTCGGCTTGAGTGATGGTAAACTAGCTACAGAGACTTGGCTGAGTTAGAATCTGTTAGAGGATAGGTGAAAATGAATACGCACTCTTTGCGGGCTCCCCCTTTTCTGGAGCATCGAACATGGCGAGGTCCTCGGACGGAACGCTGGACAGATCATCATCCGAAGAGTACTCGTCGTGCGATCGCTTCCGCGAAGCATCAACTGCCATCAGGTCTTCCGAGCCTTGTGATTCAAGAAGCGCCATGTTATGCTTGTATCTTGTTTGCACGGCCGTTGCTTTGAGATCAAAGTACACTCAAGACTAGCACTGCCGCTAATGTGGAGTGGGCTGAGGCGGACCAGGCGGGACACGCTAGCTATGGTTGTGGAGGGGGTGTAACGGAGTGGGTGGACGCGTGTCGAATAGGAGTAGTAAAGGGTGTTGGATGCCGAAGTTTGCGGTCCAGATGTGCCTATTTTTCTCTCCAGTGATGTCTGTTGTCATTCGTGTGTTGGGTTGGTTAGCTACCAATCGAAGCTCGGTAGCGGGTCACAAGGCTATGCAATGGCCTGAGCAAAATGAGCCGGACATTCGTTGCACCAGGTGAGGAAAAGAGCGCCAGGGATTCTGTGTAGGCGTGGTAATTGTTTAATTGGTGGTAAATTCGCGTCGGTCGTTGAGGTGAGGCTCTCCTTGTGAAGCAGGTCGAAAGTCGAACACGCGTGCCGCGCCGGCCTTAATTGGCTAGCTCGGTTAATATGCGGGGATTTATTTACTTCATCCAAGACGTCAGCCATTAACCCAGCAACTTCCCAACTTCTCACCTAGGCCCGCTTCTGGTTATCCCTGTCGGCCCCGACGACCGGCTTAGTCATTGTAGCTTGTTTCACAGCTGAGAACTCACTGGCGTCAACAGCGGACTATGAGGGTTTAGAGGAAGCAAGAGAGTTTTGGCCCTCATACTATAGGTCGATTCAGGCTGCTACCCTGCTAGCAAACACCCACACTCCACGGTTTCTTGGGCTGTCTGAGATAAGCGTCATGGACCTTCCCCCATGTCCGCATTCCCGAGCAATAGAGAGTGGCTCAGTCTGGCCCTATTGAGTCCAGTGGATATCATGACGATCGACTATCAAGCCTCACAAGTCCATTCCTTTCTTTTGCAGTGGCACTCGGGCAACTCTGTAGCAATTATAGAAGCGCATGATTTTGATTATTAAAGCATATCTAAGGTATGGTCGTTGTCAAGCAGAGAGCACAAAAATTAAACGAAAGTGATATCATGGGAGGCGCCCAACACCGGGACAACAAACGAGAGTAAAGAGGGAGGTGGATATCGGTGGTAAAATGCATAGATCGTTTTTCATTTACAGGCAAAATTGCAGAAGAGTATGCTTAATAAAAAGGCAAAAATACGAAGAGCAAAGAAAACGAAACCGAAGGACAACCAAGGGACATGAAAATAACGAACGACGGCAGGGTATTGTTGGTATGCAAATACAAGGCAAAGTAGAAAAAGAAAAGCGAGCGACAATGGAAGACGCTCCAGGGCGTCGTAGGAGGGACGTGATGGGAATCCTCAGTAACAAAGAAACCGGGAAGTGGAACTGAAAAAGTAGGGGGAGGGTGGCAAGTCAGAAAACATGAGATGGGAAGACATGTCGAGAATCGTGAAATAAAGAGGACGTCATATCACGTTGAATAGAGATCGGGTCTTTAGTCAGGGTTGGCAATGTAAAGGCGGCCAGACGTAAGCGTCATGGTGCGCTCGTCAACACTGCCTCGGCGCTTCAGGTCGTCAGTCGTGTTGACGCTCTTCTCTCTCTTGAGGGTGGCGTGCTGCTGCGACTTTGTGGCCAGCTTTGGCATCTCGTCCAATTCGCCGAGATTGTCAGCCTTTTCGCTGCTACCGCTATGGGTGCTATGAGCCTTGATACTAGCAGTTTCATCGGCAATGTTGACCGAGGCCATCATGATGCTAATGCCTTCAGTCGGTTCTTCCATTAGACTCCCGGCGCGCTCGGGAGTATCCCCAGGACTCCAGCGTCTGCTAGTAAAGGTTCCGGAAGGACGGTAGCTGACACGACGAGCGCTTCCAATGCTGTTGCGGCCGCTGCTGCCAGTGCGGCGGTGGTGCAGGCGGAGCGATTCGTCTTCTTCGCCACTGCTTTCGCCTTCGACCTCGGTGGCACTAAGACGGACAGGAACTCCGCCAACACCGACATGGGTATCATTGCCGGTAAAACCAGTAACCATGGGCTTGCCATGATGTCTGATTTTAGCGGCTACTTTGCCAGTGGCGCTGATGCCGGTGCTCGTACGACCACTGCCGTGCGAAGACGAGTGGCGCTGGCCACCAGCAACCTGGAGCGTCGCCCGCATTTTTTCGCGACGGCGCTGGGCAACAGCATTGGGGTCTTCCATCTGGATCATGTCGCTCCACACGGTAGCCTTTTGGCGGCGCAGGAGAGCTACATAGCTGGATTGTTGGGGGGGTATGGAGCCGCCGGATCGAGAGGAAGTCGAGCGTCGCACATCGAGGGTAGGCGAAGTACGGTAGGCGGCAGGCGGTGGCACGGAAGACGAGGTGCTGAAAGTAGTAACTGAGGGTGACCTCCGTGTATGTTGCTGGACATTAGACAGCATAGGGTTTTGGGCCTGTGGCTGCGGCTGGTACGAGTACTGCGAAGCAGGCGTGGCTTGGGGCTGCTGATGGGCCTGGTGGTAGTGCGAGTGCGGCTGCGGCTGGGCCTGATACTGGGCAGCAGGATGGTGCTGTTGTGAGGCGTACGTCGGCTGGGCATAGGCATGCTGGGAAGAGTACAGCTGGCGCTGCTGCGGCTGCTGGTACTGGCCCTGCATCTGGGCGGGATACTGCTGCATGGGAAGCTGGGCCGAGACCATTGACACCGACACCGAAGACGGTCTGCGTCGGGACTCGCGGGTAAAGGACGCAGTGGACGAGGATGAGATGACCCGCGAGTGCGAGCGAGGGTGGAACGAGGCTCCGGGATAGGCGGCTGAATCGGGCTGATGGGCAAAGTGGTTGTGGTGGAGATGATCTGGACGATGCGGATTGTGGGTGAGGGATGGTTGTAGATGTGGTGGTGAAGCTAGCATCTGGAATTTGTGGCACAAAAAGAAAAAACAAAGGCAGCAGAAGCAAGGCAACGGAGAGGGGGCCAAATCAATCAAACGGCCGCGGGGGGCAGATCGACCGATGTGGTGCGAAAAGAGACGAAGGCCAGGGAAAGCCCACAGCTGAGAAAGAAAAAGAGAGAGAGAGAAAGCCAAGGCCCGCCAGCGATGCAGCCAAAGAGAAGAAAATGTGGCGGGTGGGGTGGATTTGATAGTGGGTACGGCGGGATAATAAAGAGAAAAGATGTATGTACAGCGAGAAGAGACAGGCGAGTTTGGCCTGGAGGGAAAAAAGTCTAAAAAACAAGAACAATAAACTCGCAGTAGACGGGATAAAAAAAGAAGCCGTCGAAAAAAAAAAAAAAGCACAGAGCTGGCGCAAATGGGCAGGCAATGCGAGCAGTATCAATAGTAGAGTATAGGCTTGGCTTGGGCCAGGGAGCGCTTTTGTCCTTTGTAGGCGTGTTTTGTTTGTGCCCTGGAAGCCGGGGCGGATGAAAAGAGAAGATGGCCTGGTATGGTCAAGCTTGTCGTGAGACGAGAGGGCGACCTTGCGAAAATCAGATGAAAGAGGGTAGCAAGTGATTTCGTATAGCTGGAGACTTTGAAACAAGAGGGTTGTCTATGTGTGTGTTCGTGTGTGGAGAGTGCCCTATTTCCAGAGGTACTGAAAGCGTGGTCGAGGATGGACAAGTAGGTGTGCTTTGTATGTATGTGATGCGGGAAGGGGTCGTCGTCCGTATTGCAGCAGGGGAAGAGGAAGCGAAACGAAGAGAGGAGACAGAAGTCAAAGCCCGAAGACGAGAAGGAGGGGAGCCGCTATTCTAGATATATATATAAAAAAAAGTCGGGCGAGAAAAGGCAGACGGAGGCAAAGCCAAGTAAAGGCCCAGGTACAGGTACAAGTAGATGAGTTCAAGCAACGCAAAAAGAAATCGGAGATTTTTTTTTTTTCGTCGGCCTTCCCTAACGGTACGTACTGAGTATGTTGCTAAGGATGTTCTCAGGATGAGTTCAGCTCGGCTGGCCTGCGCAAGTGAGTACACAGGATGCCAAGTGAGGAGCGTTCGTGTTACTTGAGAAGAATGAAAGGGGACAGAGGGATGAGGCGGCAGAAAGACGGAGATGGATGGGCGTGGTGGGCGGCGATGCGGCTGCTGGGAAACAGGCGCAGGCATGGCCGAGATTATATACACACAAACATACAAGCATAGTTGCACATGGACTCGGCCAATGGCATGGCCTCGTGATAGTGATACGGGTGCGGAGAGAGCTAAGCCCAGTCAGTGGAAATACACACACACACGGTTATGTAACCAGGGTACCTGTGTGCGCCTACAGCCACTGCTTGTCTTGTATTAACTAGTTGACTAACCACATGCTTGACTAGTTATTCGTTGCAGCGACTTACAGCCGAAGCTTGATCCGTGCAAGGGCCCGTCTGACGCCCTAGCAGAAGCGGCCTTGGCCAAGGAATGGGATTTCACTTGGGCGACAGGAAATACACGGAACAGAGCCATCAGAAGGGACTTGGACTTGGCTCAAAGCATCCGAGTCACCACGGGCTTATTCGGGGCGTTTCCCCGGCGCGCTGGCTTTGAGGGCGATGAGAGCGACAGGGACACGGGCGGTGGTACAAGCATAAGGACAAGCTCAAACTCTCGCGCCCAAGCATAGCTGTATACCATGACTACAGCCTCCCGGTCAGCCTGTACGCGGGGGGCTCTGCAATGGCTGCTGGACAACTCTGTCGTGTCTCTTGAGATTCCAGATTGCAGACTGTGCATAACTAGCGGCACTGCTTCTAGCTTCGAGCAACTCTGCTCGACTTTGGCTTGTACTTGTACTTTTGCAACGCTCCAAGTCCAAGATACGTAGCATTTCTCAAATGACACGATGACGGGAGGAGCAGCCCGACATAAAATGCAAATAATTGTCAAAAAAGAATCCCCCCTCGCTAGCTCCCAATGGCCTATGCAACCTTCTGCTAGCGCCGCTGGCTCCCATAAGCCCAAACAACCGGTGGGCGGCTGGTGTTTCTCGTTTTTTTTCTTCTTTTTTTTCTCCCTCTCCTCTTTGGGCTGGCGCTTTAAGGATTAATGACGAAAGCCGGTGCTAAAGAGGGAGACAATAACGGCGGGGGGAGGAGGGGACGAGTGGTGGAGCTGGCCAGCACGAAAGTGACGAAGTTTTTCTTTGAAAAAAAAAAATACAGGTGCAAATTATAGTGCCAGCATGGCTTGGTGCTATATCCACACAACCACGCGTACCATCTCCCACTACCAACAAGGCCTGTCCAATTCTGGCTCCCCTCTGCGGCGCCTGTTTTATCTTTTGTCTCCCTTGATTCACAATTCACATTCACACCACGTTCATCAGAAACACACACTCCGCAAACAGCCGCACAATCCTTTTGCTTCTGCAAGACACCAAGACACCACATCCATCTCATCCTCACCAGCTTGTCACCCACTCGGGGCCCAAGTCAACACAACACCACTGCTAATGCCGGTCAATGCTAACTGACCCTCTGCTGTGCTCTGTGCTCTGTGCTTCGGCCTCTCGCAAAAAAAAAAGACAAGCCCCGACCCCCAGCACATGCTCCCTGGCTTTAAGTTGGCAAACAACCAGACTAGCTAAACATACATGCCTGTATTTCCTTTCATTCATGTCCTGTCCGTTTCCCCCTTCATCGTCAGCGTCATCGTCATCGTACTTGTCTCCTTGGTCTCTCTCCTTGACTGCAACTGAAGGAGTGAGTATGCTTGCTACTCGCCCTGCCCATGTACTACCACCATCTACACTGATGCGAGCGTTGGGCGTAATCCCAAAGGATGGTCCTTGTAGCTTTGTCCTGTGCTGAATCATGTCTCAGCCTTTGCCTTGCTGCTTCTGCTGCCATTGTTTTACACCTCGCCCTCTGATTGGCGTGGATAGAATGCACGTCGACTGGGCTCATGGACCAACCATTCTCACCACCCACCCACGTCTCAATGCGGGGATCGCGAGAGCTACACTGGTCGGTCCGTTGTTGGTATATGGGCTGAGGAAGGGAAAAGTCTACATTTGCCATTGGCCGTTGGCAAAGCCAGCAAGGAGCAACATATATCACGAACCAGCACCCCACATGGCGAGGTCGGGTCTGGAGGCCCTGCCCGATGCTTCTTGTGCACACAAGTGCGGACAAGCGAGTATACTTACAGCCAGCCAGCCAGCCATGCCCACATTCGCAGCTCGCAGGCTCTTTTTGGTTCGGGCTTTTGCTAGAGACCTGTGTCGTGCTTGTCTACTTCTCATGGGAAGGAATAGCGCCAAGATCACCGAGAGAACATGATCCAACACGTGCTCTGCCCTTGTTGGCTTGCGGTCTTTTTTTTCTTCTCTTGCTCCCCTCTCCTCTCCTCTCCTCTCCTCTCCTCTCCTCTCTTGACGATGCTTGTCTTGTGGGTTGCGTTTGTTTCACCTCCAACAATAAGGCCTGTTGGTATATAGTTGTACACATCGTTATCATGGCGGGTCGTGGTCTGCCTTGCTCGGGAGGAGACCACAAAGAGGGCCACTATACATGGAGTCGCACAGGCCAGAGATTGGTGGTCTGTGATCTTTTATTCATGATCTGGGGCCAAGGTTTGCTGTTTCCCAGCCCAGGCCGCTTCATGGTCCGGCCCCTGTGTTTGTCAGCGCACCAAGCCTTTGAAGTGTGGCACGGAGAGAAGCCAAGTCGACGCCAACTTGGGGTCCCAGACTGACTCAAGTACATAAGTTTTGAATATCGAGGGGCTGAGGCTCCCCTTATCCCGGCCTTGCCTGCACTTGTCCAAGCCTGCATCTGCATCTGCATCTGCATGTTTACTCTGTCAACAGGGTCTCCTCTTGCCTCCTCTTGCCTCCTCTTCTTTTCTCCTCCCCTTCGCTCGCTTAACCTGTTGCGTCTGTTCGTCCACGCTGCTGCTGCATCTTCCATACCTCTAGCCGCCTCTCACGTCTCTGGCTAGTCTTCTCTGATCGTGCTCTTCTCGCGATCCATGTCTTGTTTAACCTGCTTCACTGCGACGCTGACCCCTGTCTGCGCTTCCATGACAAAATTGACAGACCTTGGCGGAAATGACGGGAAATATAGCTCTCGTGCTGTTATATCTCTCACACTTGCACAGACTCGGCCTTTGTTCTCTCATATGTTTCTCGTATCATGTTGTTTGTTTCTTTGAATCATCTGTTGCTTTACAAGTAGAAATCATAAAGTCGTGAGAAAGGAGCCACGGCCCTGCGTTTTCTTTTGCTACTTTTTTTTTTCCGAAAGCTCTAGTTCACTTCTTGTAGCTTGGTCCTTCATTTCTCACGTCCAAGTCTCTCGCTCTACCTTTGCGGCCATGGCATATCCGAAGGACGGCTTGGGGAATAAAGTAGAGTCCGGAGAAGCAGGCCCGGGCCAAAGCAAACACTACAATTACAAGTAGAAAAACACCCGAAAATCCAACCAGAAAAAGGAATATTCCAGTTACCACGTCTTTAGCGTCAAGCCGGAATTCGTTATGCTACTATCTTTCCCCTCCCTCTCCCTCCCCTCCTCCCCACAAGCTCCATGTACAGGGCCTCTGACGTATGTGGCCCGGTGGCACAGCCTTATAGCCCAGGATGGCCCCTGTCACAGGGCTTTTGCCAGTAGAGAAGCCGTTGACACATAGAAATCAAGAGAAGAAGCCCTCTCTCTCTCTCTATATATCTCTGTCCGCTCTATCTCCGCTGGGCTTCAGTCTTGTGTGCCCATGGATTTTGGAGGAGCTCCCCGCAACATCGCCAGAAACACGGTCTTGTGTATTAACGGCCAAACCATTCCTGTTGCAGCCATTTGTTTTGCTTTAGAAAGAGAGAGAAAGGGAACGTCCACTTCTTCTCTTTCCTTTTGCCGCCGGTCCGATAAGCTTTTTTTTGTCTCCTCTTCTCGCCACCCTAGTGCTTGTTGTCTTCGTCTGGCTAACCCTATACAGACAAGCCTTCATTTAGCTCTGGTGTCGTTTTTGTTTCTTGGCACATACACAACATTTTCTTTGTCCTCGGGCTCGTCACTTGGGCCTCTCTTTGTGAATGAGGATGAATTCCTGTTTTGAACTTTCTATAACTAACTAACTATCAAGTCTTTTTTTCAAAAAAAAAAAAAAAATGAAATGAGACTACCTCCCCAGAACCTTTTTGGTCTTCTACTTCAATAAAAATCACGTCAATGACGTCATAGACAGAGGTGAACCCCTGTACCTCACACGTAAATAAGACTGAAAAATCTCAGCCGAGCCTTGTTTGTTCGCCTTTCTCGCAAGACCTCATCCCTTTTGGACTTCTCCCTTTTTCTAGATGCATGGAAAAACGCACGGAAGTTAATAAACTCGCTCCAGAGTCGCCTCCGTGTCTTGAACATATTTTTATTCTTTTACTCTGCCGCCTAACCCGTGATTCTCGTGGCACATGAAAGGGGGCGGACACACTGACTCTTGTTCCTGATTGTCAATCCGAAAGTTAGGTTTGTACTGCCGCAAACGAGGCGGAATGCTGCTGTGGCCCCAACTGTCTCAATTCCAGAAGCTTATCATGAAAAGAAAAGAAAAGAAAAGCACGGGACTGGCATGTAGGTACTCTCGTAAAGGGTGTATACGAGCGCGGCTCAATCTCGCCACGCCTCAGCTACACGTATCGCTGGACGTGTGGCAGCGTTGTGTCAGGGGCGATGGCTTTCACACTCACACATGAACTTAAAATTAGTGTCGTGCCGATTCTGCGCGTCCGTATGCACATGCGGACAAACGTCAGTCAAGGCATGCTTAACGTTGGAATTGTTTCAGACGATATGGGCTCCCTGAGAAGACATGCATATAGTGATAACAAGACCATAAATGCTTGCAGGAGCACAAGAAAAAAAACCAACCCATATTTCTGCTTGCCACAACTCCTTGCCGGGAAGTTCGATGGACATGGTGAGTATCTGCATACATGTAGCTAACTATCCCTACAATAACCAACCAATTATAGCTACATGTGTACGTACATACATACATACATACATACGTGCGTTGTTATAGGGAAACAAAGGAGTTACATATGTTCAAGCATAACGATTGGACTCGGTCCAAGGCCACTAGAGTTGGCGGTGGGCATCAATGTTACACGAGCTTCCAACCCACACCCAAAACGACGGCACCCAATAGCGTAGACATTAGATAGCCATGTCAGCTCGTATTTACATGGACGAATGTCAGTCTACGCGCATGAAAGGAGCTCAATGACGTCTATCAAAACCCAACGTGCTATATATATGTTTGACTTCAACTGCTTTGGTCGTTGGCGCCCTCTTCTTCAAGTACTCACTCCTGAGACATGGCTACAAGCGCCGTCGCTACACACAATAAAGGATAGTTAGCCCCTGTCTACCATGCTGCTAGACATGAACCAACTCAACGACTTCCGGGCTGCCTCATAATCACGTCCAAATATTTCCTACTCATCAATCCAGGGGCTTTTTTTGTTGGTTTCTTTTTCCCTTTACGATTAGCGGAAAGCATATATACAACTAGTGCAACCATAAAGATTTATCCCTACTAACACCCCCATATCGAAGAATGAAGAAAAGAAAAAAACGGTAAAGTGTTGTGTCGCATGCAGAGGCTGGATGACAAGGACCGGCCTTCAAACCATCTACGTGACATGCTTACAAACCTTCTTCAATTCTTCAATGTAGAGGTTGAAGTTTCAACAAATAAACAGCAGCAGTCCGCTCCATATTCGCATCTCACTTGCATTCTGTGTCTAAAAGTACGTTTTGGACTTTGGGCTTTCGGAGGGCTGACGATGTCTATCCCTTGTTGCAATTCTGCACTGCTACCTTGCATTATTTAGGCGAAGGGATTGTGCAGAGAACGAGAACCGCATGGCTCATGTAAAAGTAGCTGCACGATCAGAGGCAGGATGCACACCTTACAAATATATGGTCTTTTTACATGATATGTGCTCATACCTGTACTAGCAATCGTATCACATCACATCACATCTTGCACAGAAATCCAAAGGGACCTGAAACACCGCCTGCGATAGTGTGGGCTGCCATGCAAGTTGTGATTGAAACTGTCTTAGGGTTGTGTGCCTGTACCTGTATACACACACTCTTCCCCTGTGTGAATAGGGGATTTTCCCCGCCATCTGCATATTGACGATTTACGGACCCACGCACAGATAAGAGAGACGGTGATGGAGTCTTGTGCTGGCCGTGTTTATATTTGTATGAGCAGAGTAGTAGCTGCAGTAGCTGCACTCAAGTGGCTGCCGTCTGAAGGGGTCCTTTGGGGTAGTATTTCGATTTGCCCTTGTTAACTTGTGATCGACAGATAAAAAGCAAGAGGCCAGTCAAGCAGGCAGCCCAGCCAAAGTTCGTCTTGTCAAGTTGACGTTCTGGGGTGGCTAGTCTGCAGCTGAAAAGAAAGGAAGCCAAGGGGGGAAGGAGAGGTGGGTTGGAGAGGTAAACCCTTGGTGAAGCAAAGATGATCGCATTATATACAGACCCTAATGAATGTTTTGTGCAAAGTCTGGTGATTTGATAGATCATCAGTTAAGAAAGTCACAGATGTGAGCAGGTAGCACCGGTTACATGTACCAAAGACACTGCGAAAGACATGACCAACAAGTGAGATGTGAGCAGCCAATGAGAGCTAGTTGACGAAGGATAGAGACAAGAATGTATGCAAGTAGAAAGTAAGCACAAAGACGCCAAGTAGCACGCAGATGTGTTGATTAGATGATTGGATCGTATGGTTCTGGGAGGAAGAGGTTGTATCCCGTCCCACAGCCTGAGCCAGCCACAAAGAACACACATGCTGGTTGCCAACTTCTTCTGGGCCTTCTTTTTCGTCTCTTTTTTTTCTCCGACGCGGACGCGAGATTCTGCTTTAGCGGCAATGGCTGGTTCATTGGCCATTGTCCTGGTGAAGGGCGAAGCCGATACAATAGTTTTCTAGCGAACTACTGGTAGTTATTTACATTCACATGTCACACTTGCTGCACAGACATTTTCTTTGGGACAGACAAAAAAAAGGGGACGTCTGAGAGTGAGCTGGGCAAAGATCAGACCAGAGGTTGATTGTGGCAGCAGATACAGGCCATGCGGGCCCTGTATGTGCCTGTATCAGGCGCTCACGGTCCGGTCGGAGGCGGCGTTGTTACAAGAAGTCGAAGGGCTCTTGTTGGTGACCCAAGGGCGAGCTGAGGGAGAGACCCAGAGACACAGACAGGGACCATGGAGCAGAGTTTCTGTCTTGGACAAATATCCGGGCCTCCTTTAACTGTGCCTGAAAACCCGTCGACCCATGGACGCGCTGGGAGCCACTGTAAGATTTGGGTGATGGCTGTGTTCTGTCCGACCCTTAACCTTGCCAAGTGGGCGGTGGTATTTGAGTTTGTGGTCTTGGGGCAGAGACGAATGACACTGATAGTTAACTTGAGCGGTTGTGATAAGTGGGGCATCTAGCATCTAGCATCTAGCATCTAGACGACCCGATGGATTATGTAACTCTGCATCCAGCCGCAGCTGCACCCAATATAAGAAGCACAGAACAAGACACAGTGCAAGTAGCACAAGGCATCAACTAGTTAGTGCGTGGTGAACAACGACCAGCCTCAAACACCAGAAACACACCTGCAAGTATGAGAATGCATATGCACTTCTTCTTTCCCCGCACTCATCCCATATCCACCCAGGCAGCCAGCCGTTCTCTAAATTGTCGTTCTTCTGCACCCCGGGGGCCGCGCCGCCTCCTTGACCAGGCCCTGGGATACTTGGGGTTTGGCACATCCCAGGATAATCAGATGGTGATTTTGTTGTGCAGACGACTTTCCAATGCTGTTCCCTGCCTCGATGCAGAGATACAACCAGGTACAATCCAGCCCAGCCCACACCAACGCACAACAAATAACAAAAACAGCCAGCCGCCGGCGCCAGGTCAGCCACCCCCGGCAGTGGGATGGGATGGCGGTGAAAGGGCGGAAAAAGATGGAAATGCTGTGTAGGCTGCAGATCCAACATCACCCATCACAGATCCCTTGCCTTGTGTGCCTTTCTCTGGCCGCGTGGTATTTATAGTGGCCACCACCCTCTGGCCTGCCAGTCTGCGACGCCGGTGTTTGGAGTGGCGCGTTTCCTTTCGCCGAGATTTTTGTGCACGTCTCGTCTTTGTTTGTCCTTCCCCGAACAAGGCGGCCGGTTCTTCAGGTTTCTCTGTTGTTTTGCTTCTTCTTTGCCTCTTTTTCTTTTCTTGCTCTTCTATGCCTCTTTCTCTTTACCGTGCCATTGTCTGCTTCGCTTATTTTGATACTCGCCTTTCCTTTTTTACATCGTGAAGGCTTTTTTTCTCTTCATTCACTCTTTATTTTCTCTTGACTGGTCCAAGGGAAAACTCTCAGTTCTTTTCCAAAGCCAACATCCCCATACGTGCTATTAGAAAGGGACATATCAAGCCTCTTGCTCTTCGTCCCGAGCTGTAGTCTCTTAGACCGACTGTTTCCCTCCCTACTCTTCACACAATTCCACACATTCTCTAGCATGAGGTTGCTCAACACTCTGACACACCGTTTGTCAGAGTTCTCACACGGAAATATCCCTGAGTACGCCATTCTTTCCCACGTTAGAGAACCCGATGACCCCTCACTTCAAGATCTTGTTTCTGGGACGGCGTCCACCTACCGCGGCTACCGCAAGATCAGCGGCAGCTGTCGTCAAGCCCAAGAAGACGGCTACGAATGGATCTGGATTGACAGCGTATGTATCGATCAGACCTCGCCCTCCGATATCTCAGAGTTCATCAACTCTTGCTACTGCTGGTATCAAGACGCCACAGTATGCTATGTCTACCTGGGCGACGTACCGCGCTTTTACTTTGGCGACTCACAGTGGTTCGAGCGTGGTTGGACACTGAGTGAGCTGATTGCTCCGCGCGACGTCGAGTTCTATGCTGCGGATTGGACAGAGATTGGCACCAAAAGCAGTCTAGAAACCGAACTATGTCACATCACCGGCATCCGTGCCGAGGTCCTGCGAGGCACAGCGGCGTTAGCTACATGCAGCGTGGCAGAGCGCCTGAGCTGGGCAGCTCGTCGATATACTTCAAGACCAGAGGACGAGGCCTACTGTCTCATTGGGCTTTTCGGCATCAACATGACAATCATGTACGGCGAAGGCCGGAAAGCCTGGACTCGACTGCAAGAGTTGATTCTCCAAACAACCGAAGACCTTTCATTGCTGGCTTGGTCACCAAATATTTACCGCAACTCTGCCGAGGTAAAGAATGCCGAGAATTACTCTGGATGCTTGTCTCCAGGGTACTTTAGTTTCGGCCGACCCGACCTCTCCACCTTTATGCCATCAACACGCTTCGGATGTGACGATACAGATTCTATAATGTACCCCGATGTCACAACTCTCGAGTGGCGCCATGTCCAGCGTCATGTGAGCCGCAATTCATCATCAAAGACCAGCCAGTTTGCCTATGACGCCCCTGTCATCAATAATAGAGGAATTGAAATGACGTTGTTGGTTGATCCGTTGGCAGGTAAAGATCCGACAGGGGACATTGAGGCCGCCGATGACGCTACTGAAACTGAGGTACTGGCATGGCTGTTTACCGATGTGGTTACTAGCGGAAACTTGTCGCCAATTCCAATGACCACCAGTGACAATAGCTCCTCCAGAGTTGGTAGTCGGAAAATGATGGTTTGTGTGTGGATGACTGTTTACCGGCCATCTCGTTCGTGGAACGGAAAGCTCTGGGCCCGCAGAACACCAGGAAAGTCTCCTGTCGCAGTGCCAATGATATTCCGCAGCCGCTTCCACCCTAAAAAGATGTACCTACAGCGGAGCGCAAACACACACCAACATGTCGCCTCCTGGAAGACCTCGCCGCAGTCAAGCGACTCTTTGTCATTTGTTGATCTGGCCCCCCCATCAGAGGTTACGCGTTCTCTGAACATCCGCGTCATGAACAATACAGACACAGGTCCACTGCGAATCATATCGCATTACCCTGCCCCCGCAAAGCTAACGCACCCCCAGCTAGCCAAGGGTGTTGACGGCAGTCTCTCCGGCATACCCATAACCGACTTCCGCGCTGCAACAAACACCGGCCTCCAGGTCAACGCATCAGGCGCCCTCAAGTTCTTCCTCATGGGAGCCGACCCCGCGAGCGATGCGCAATTTGTCGTCATATTCGGCGAGCGCGAGGACTCAGGCAACGTGTTCTGCCACGTTGAACAGACAGACCTGCCGTTAGATGCCGGCAAGCGTCCGTTCCGCCGCGCATGGTCGCCGGATCTCAAGGGCGGAGCCATCTCGGGTGTCGCTGCCGGCGCGCACGACGAGCTCACAGACCGAAGCTTCCTGCTCCTGGCCTGTGGGACGGCAGTGGTGACTAAAATAAAGAAGCGCCGGGATGGCCAGTCGGGCAAGTATGTGCCAACGCTGGTGGTTGTGTGCCACAAGGACGGCCGCAAGTTCTTTGACGCAGCAGGACGTGAGTCAGGCTAAGACGGAGGGAATGGCCCCCTGCGAGGCGGTCGAGCACATGTTGTACATGTGTGTGTAGCAGTAGATTTGTTTTGAGGCGGTGTATGATTTGCAGAGGGTGTAGCTTTATGTTCAGCTTATGTCACGAAGAAACGTCTAGTTGATGGGTTGGGGCTTCGGTGTGGCTTATTGAGTCAATACAAATATGAGTCTTTTTTTTTCTTTTGAGAATTGTATCACGTGCGTTAAAATTCGCCCGAGACGAAATGTGAGGCTGTATTAAACTACGGGTTCTGAGCCATAGTAACTACCCAAAACGCCCAGGTTGAAGGAACACATGAAGTCGTGTAGTTGCTCCCGCCCCCCCATTAACGTTTATGATGCACCAAGTGGACCCGGAAGCAGGTCTGTCTGCATTCTGATTGGCTGCGTTTGTAAGCCTCCCCTCTAAGCGTCAGGGGTCGAGGGGGAAGGAAACGGCAGGTGACGGATTGCAACTGCCCAGAGAGCGTTTCGTCATCGACTTTTTTGGAGAGGAAGGAAGCTCCCTACACCAATTTGTGACGGAACTGCTCTTTCGCGCTTCCCTTATATGTCTCATTCCGTTTGCTGTCTAGTTGCCTTTTCTCTCTTCCTTCCTCATCATCTTATTTATCATCCGTACTTATCTACTTCTTTCAGCTTTGGTAACTATTTCTCTTTGTCCTTTTTTTCTCTTCTTCACATTCCCATTGCTCGAGTTTTTGCCATTGAACCTTTTTTGTGAATCTCTTCTCTGATTCCACAGCCAATTCCGCCCAGCCATCCGTTATCTCCAGTCATTACATCATCGTTCACCATCACCAACTGCAACATGGTTAGCAACCACTACAACCAATCAGGCTTCAACCCCGAGGTTGACATGAGCCGTCTTAGCAATGAAGCTCTGCACCAGCAGCCGTACAATCCGTACGTCCACGCCTCGTGGCTCCAGCACCGGCCATCGACTCAGAGCCTGAACGTAGCCCCGGCGCCTGTTCCCATGCCTGCTCCTGCGCCTGTTTCCACTGCTGCTTCAACTTCAAAGCAGACTCCTGCGCAGCGCGCATTTGTGCTTGGCGACTTCTCGCACAGCAGCTCCGCCTCCAAGAACACCGTGTGTTACTCTTGTGCTTCGCAGCTGAGCGCTCAACAGCATGCGCACATGGTCCCGCAAATGCATGGCCAAGAGTGCGTGCTTTGCGCCTTTCAGTCAAAGGGCCCCGAGGTGTACACCGAGCCCTTTTGCTCCTTCTTGACCGACAACCCAACCATCTTCCATGCCGTCGAGTACTTCAAAGAAAAGCTGGGAGAGGCTGGTTTCACTGAGGTACAATCAACCCTATAAAGTACTCGAGCCCTGTATCATGGTTTTTTGCCACTAACATCTCGTCTTCTGTACAGCTCCCAATGCGCGATAACTGGCAAGGCAAAGTCCAACCTGGCGGCAAGTACTGGTCCACCCGCAATGGCAGTGCCTTGATTGCTTTTGTTGTTGGCGAGTCTTACAAGCCCGGCAACGGTGTCGGAATGATTGCCGGCCACATCGATGCCCTCACAGCCAAGCTCAAGCCTTTGAGCACGAAGCCGAACCGTGCAGGATACGTTGAGCTGGGCGTTGCGCCGTACGCTGGTGGGTTGAACCCGACTTGGTGGGATCGCGATTTGAGCATTGGTGGCCGTGTCGTTGTGCGCGACCCATCGAGCGGCAAGACGCGCACAAAGCTAGTGAAATTGGGCTGGCCCATTGCCCGCATCCCCACCCTGGCCCCTCATTTTGGTGTTGGTATGATGGGTAACAACAACGCCGAGACCCAGGCTGTCCCCATTATTGGCCTTGACAACTCGGACCTGTCCACAGCTTCGCCTCCGGCCCAGCCGCTGGGTGGTGCTGGATCGTTTGCTAGCAAGCAGCCCCCTAAACTAGTCAAGCTGATTTCTAAGGAGCTGGGTATCAGCGACTACAGTCTCATTGTGAACTGGGAACTAGAACTGTACGACTCTCAGCCCGCCCAAACTGGCGGTATGGACCACGAGTTCATCTTTGGCGGTCGTATCGATGACAAGCTGTGCAGCTGGGCCGCCCTTCAGGGTCTGATTGCCGCCGAGCATAAGCCGTCGGACAGCTACATCAAGCTGGTCGCTCTCTTTGACGACGAAGAGATTGGTTCCCTGCTGCGCCAGGGCGCCAAGGGAAACTTCCTGCCAATGGTGATTGAGCGCTCGGTCGAGGCGCTCGCCGGCGCTAGCGCTGGCACAACCTTTGGTCCGGGTCTTCTGGGCCAGACCTACTCGCGCTCGTTCCTCGTGTCGGCCGACGTCACGCACGCTGCCAACCCCAACTTCCTCGGCAGCTATCTCGACCAGCACATGGCGCGCCTCAACGTCGGCGTGACTATCTGCGCCGACAGCAACGGCCACATGACCACCGACGCCGTGTCGACGAGCGTGCTGACCCGTGTCGGCGAGCTGGCGGGCTGCACGACGCAGACGTTTATGATTCGCAATGATAGTCGTAGCGGCGGTACGGTTGGCCCGACTTTGTCCAGCATGATGGGCGTCAAGGCTGCGGATGCCGGTCTGCCGCAGCTGAGCATGCATTCGGTGCGCGCGACTACGGGATCCCTGGATCCTGGTCTGGGAGTCAAGTTCTTCAAGGGCTTCTTGGACCTGTGGGAGCAAATTGACGGAGAGTGGCATTAAGCTATGAACAGTGATGATATACATGTAAATACGCAGGAGGATCATGGTGTTGTTGAGACAGCAGATTGGTTGTCGAATTTTTTATTTTTTGTCAAATGCAATTTGCTTCATATTTACTAGTGTCATTAATGACAACATATCAGACACAAATATCACAAGACTAATTGAAAAGCAGGGTTTTTTTTGATTATGTTTATTGCGTATATTGGTTGGGTGCTTATTAGGCATTATCCAGTATGGTATCATTCTATAGATGGCATGAAATAAAAAAGAAATGTCGAAGTGAAAATGAAGGTGGAAGAGAAAGTGAAGTGAAAAGAAATGAACACGAACAGACGGCAAATGCGCTATCTAATGCTTTGCCCGGACGTTGCTTTCAAAGCCCATGCTAGACCGAGTGTTGGCACCCGCGTCCCGGAGAGATGTGCGTTGGACCGGCGGAACATCGGCCTGGTCCAGATCATCGTCATCATCATCATCATAGTAGTAGTCATCTTCTTCGGTGCTCTGGTGGCGGCGACGTTCAGTCCCCTCATCCTCGGGCTTGCGGCGCTTTTCAAAGTCTTGGCGATGGGCCTCAGCCATGATGCGCGAGATAGCAAGACCAAAGGTTCCAACGGAGCCAGTCGTGCCTGTTCTGCGGTGGTGCATGGCTCCGGTGCTGCTGCCGGCATGGTTCTCGACATCGGCAGTGGTCGTAGGTTGCGCACCAGATGTGTAGCCAAGGTTTGGAGAGGCAGTAGTGCCAGACAGAGGAGTAGCAGAGCCCGTAGTGGCAGTGGCGGGGTCGGGAGAGTTGAACCGGGACTTCTTGCCGTTGAACTTGTTGGAAGGCTCCATCTCGTCGCACAGCTCAATCTTGTATGGCAGAGGAATATCGCGGGCAGCTTTGTACTGGGCAACGTTGGAACAGTGCTCATTCTCTACACGAAGCAAAGTCCACATGCCACGACGAAGGACCTCAGCCAGAGCGACACCAAAAGCAATGACAGCCGAGTGCTGGACGTTCTTGCGGAAGATGACGAAAAAGAGCCATGAAAAGCGGAGGAGAGGATCCAAGACCATGATAACGTAGTAGACCCACTGCTTCTTGAGGCCAAGGATGTCGCGAAGAAGATACTTACGAGCACCGGGCTGCAGAACAGAAAAGTCCATGAAAAGATCCCAGATGGCGGTGTAGACACCGTTGATGCAGCCAAAGGTCACAAACATGGCAAAGTTTCTGTGTGACCGGTCAATGCGGTACATGGAAAGCGTGATGGCGGCCATGATGGACATGGCATACTTGCCACAGTTGATCAGATGAGGGAACCAGTTGCGGGTATCATAGTAACGACGGAGACATTGAAGCGAGCGCCAAATCGGGGGCAGGGCAGCCAGAAAGCCCATGATGGGCGAGTGGTTTGAGTTGCACAGCTCAGGTTGCTTCCAACTCTTGCTGTACAGGCAGGAAAACAATGCAACATTCTAGAACAAGGTTGTTGTTAGTTTTAGAAAAAAGACAAAGATAAAATAAGAATAAGGGAAAAGGATGCACAGGGAGAAAAGGGAAGAGAGAAAAGAAAAGACAGGGACAAGAGACTAGACAGGGGTGCACTTACGCAGAGGGCATATGTGAGAGAACAGTAAATATCGCCAAGAAAAAAGTCGCGGAACTCGACAGGGTAGAAGCCCGCCAAGAGCAGACGCCACTAAATGGGGATTAGAAACTATCCATTGCGATTTGTCACTCGGCAGCATTGCATTGAGTTGTAGATTAGACGAGTTAAATCAGGAACTGAGCCACTTACATGTGAGTAGATGAACCACTTGCGCGCTCGGGGGCGAAAGATCGGCGCAGGGAAGAAAATAATGAGCAGGGAAAGGCAAATTAGGATGATGGGATAGTAGAGGAACATGGCCTGGGTGCCATAGCGAGAAAAATTGAGCCACATGAAGAATCCGAAGAGCAGTGTCATGAAGCTTGGGAATTCGGACATCTGGCGCCAATCGAGCTGGTGGCGAGGATCCAACTCAAAAATGAACTGGTAGTTAACCTTGTTGGTGGTCCAGATCCAGCAGTCGATGCAGAAGAGTGAGAAGAGAAGGAGAGTCAAGAAGTAGCCTGCGTATATTTGAAGAAGATAGATGGTGTTGATCCTGACCACCGGGTCGGATTGTGAAATAAGATCAACGGCGGTGACGAGGCCCTGGGCCGCCAGCATCAGGCCAAGGCCAATGAGCAGACCGTTGCGGAAGACGGTGCCGGAAACATCGGCGTTGGCCTTGGCAAAGCGACGCAGCTTGCCGGCTGCGATCTTGTGCTGGCCCTTTTCAAAGTATCTCGCGTAGAGATCCTCGACGGCGGAAATGTAACCTTCCAAAACATCGCTTTGCACAAACCAAGCATTGTTGACTTTTTCGTTAACATAGCGTAGCGAAGGGCGCATGTGTACCACTTTGTCGTACTTTTTGTTCAGTTTGCGAAACGCCATGCGGTTCAGCAGAGCATAGGCCTTGAGGAGCTCCAGACTGCGGTAGAATTCTTGCAGAGCGCGCTTCAACTTGCGCTTAGCGGTGCGGTAGGGCACCTGGTGGCTCTGGGGGCGGCGGATGTAGTCACGACGAGCATCCTGGTTTATGCCGCCGACGCTGGGGGAGTCAATCATGTCGACAAGTGCGCGGGAGTTGGGACCAGGTCTTTGGAAGGGTACCATGGACTTTAGGGGCTCCATCCACTTGAGGGTACCGGCGCGAGAAGCAATAGTAGAGTTGGCGGTGGTGGGGCGGGTAGTAGAGGCATCATCGAAGCTCATGGCTGAGCCATCCATGGCGGCTTTATCCTCTTTCCGGCGGATCTCGATCATTTCATCGAGGCGGCGGTTGCGCATCTCGTGTAGTTGAGCGCGGAGAAGGTCGAGCCGCTTTCCAGCTTCCTCTTCCTTTTCCTTGTAAAAGGTTTCGACCTTTTGCAGCTCATCGTCCAGAAAGCGGAAAAAAGTGCGCTCGCGCTCCTGAGCAAGCAAGAGGCCATCCAACTGAGAAGGCTCTTTGCTGCTGTTGATGCTGGCATTGGTAAAGAGACGGCGCAGGGGGTTTGCGCTAGGAGTAGCGGGTGTCCAGGTGACAGCTTTGGCTGGGGTAGGGGGGATTGCAATTTTCAGACCCATGCGCTTTGGGGCAGATTCTTGACTTTGGCTCTCGCGCTTGAGAAGATTCCGACCGTTGGAAGTCACAACATTTTCCGGTTTTTGTATAGGCTCATCGTCGTCCTCTTCGTCGTCCTCGGCAATAGCGGGTTCTGGCAACTTGAAGGTAGCATGGCGGTCGTTTGGTCGGCCAGGGATAGGCTCAGTTGAGGAAGGCCTTGAGCTTGGGCCGGCGTTATCGGTGTGTTCTGAGGAGCTAGGGTGGCCATCGCTAGAGTTGCGCACAGAGCTGGATCCAAGCTGGCCGAAAGACTGGTAGTGTGACTGAGCTCTGGCGTCTGCGTTTTCGGAAGCAGCATGGAGGCTGTTGGAGTGGATGATGGGCGAGATGATGGAAGAAGCTCTCCAGAGCGGAGCTTGCCACGGCGAGTGCTGGAATGACCGGGCGGTCGCGGGCGTGTTGTTGACGCGGTTGAGCGAGCGGGTGATGCCCTTGACGAGCTTCTTGCCGGTGCGGTAATCAAGGTATTTGACTCTCCATTCTAATTAACGGGTGGTGGCCATGTTAGACAGTTCAGATGATGAAAAGCTCAAGAGCTGCTCCTGGGAGCAGGAAGAGACTCACCTGGAACCAGATTCTGGTCGAGTTCCTTAGCGAACTTCATAGTTTTCGGTAACTTGTTGGCCTTCTTCTTCGTGATCTTCCGAGGGTCTTGTTGAGTGGTAATTATATTATTAAATTGTCGCCGGCAGAAGGCAAAAGAGGGGAGGGGAGGAGGGGAGGAGAAGCCAAGAAAACGAGCGACAAGAAGACCTAAAGACGCGTCAAGACAAGGACATTGAGTATTCTGATCCTCGGTGGCTAAAGGATGGGAAGAATAGGCATACTCGTCCTTGGAGAAGGAAAGGTGAAGAACAAGAGAACGAGAATCAAGGTGTCTGCTTGGCGGAGAGGTTCAGTATAAAGGCAACGAGAAAAATCGGCAGCGTGTAAAGCTGGAGTCATTTTTTATCGCTTTTTATCGCCTAAACTTCCGTATTTGGAAATGACATTTCGCCGGCGTGATCCTTCATGGCTCCTGCCCTTGGTCGTGCTTGTTCGTTTTGCCCACCGACGAGCGAGGGACGCAAAACGTGCCTGCTATTTTTGGCGGGCTCTGGTGGAAAAGTATTCCCGTTCTGTGTCTGTGCCGTACAATGCTTGCAGGCCCTCGAGTCTGCTATGGCCAGGCCTTGCGCCTTGCAAAGATTGGGACGTGCTACAAGACTACCAAAGCCTTTGTGAAGGCCTTGCTTTAACGCTGCAGGTATGTGCGGGTGCAAGTGCAAGTGCAAGTGCGATTGTGTACAATTGCGTGCAAGTGCGTGCAGCAGCGGGTGCTAATACTAGGGCAGGTGCGCAAGCAAGGAGCAACTACTCCGCGCAAGTGCCTTCCCTCCCTCCCTATCTCTGCCCTCCACCCCCCCTCTCCTCTCCCGAGCCCCCAACTACCGCCCATCATTGGAGCCAACTAAGAATAGGAAGCCACTGGCCAGCCGACAGTCCATGCTGTGAGTAGTGGCAAACCGAAGTTGCCGATTCTGAGCAGCCCGCCCTCAGCACGCACACACGCACGCAGCGCACTAGCAGCGGAACTCTCAAAATACATTGCTCTGGCTTTGTTGGCGCTGTTCTATTCTTTGTCTTATTGTGTGCCCTGTGTCATCTCGGTGGCTATCCCACCACTACCCCGTTTCACTGCCGCGATCGATGGGGGCAGAGCCCTGTCATTGTATTGTCTCTCTGGCTGGCCGGAACCTTCTCACTTTTGCAGTTGCCCTTTCTCTTGGGAGACAAACGAACGAAACAGTCGCAGCGGGGCGGAGAGAATCTCCACTTCTCGTCCCTGCCCTGCTCTCTCTATCTCCAGGCGGGAAGGCGACCAGGGCCTGTTGCCAGAAAGGGACTTGGCATTTCTTTTCTTGGTCTTGGCGTCTTCCAGGGTATTGGGCAGACTACCGCAGTCGTCGATTGGGGATCCACAAAACACGGGCCATTGTTCATCGGAGAAATATACACAGGTACTTTGGACTGATACATGTCGTCCTTGGAAAGAGCCCCCCTTCCCCTTCTCGCCGTGTCTCGATACATGCATACAATCCAACGACAACTCTTTCAGCAGACAATAACTTTGATGATTGCTCGCTACGATTGCCGTTTACAGGGCTCGCCTGCCCTCCCGAGCCCTTTTGGCCTAGCCTTCTGTTGGGTGTCTACCCTATAGTATGTGCTACATTTTTTTGGTCGCGTGCCTCTTCAAGCTTGACGGGCTCCCTCTGTCGTGGCTAGCGTCTCCCCGCTTCCCGAGCCAGCCTGGCTCTGTCAGCCGCCCAAAGACGCCGCCAATGTGCCCTGTGATGTTCTGTGGGCATGTTTTCTTTTCTTCGTGCTCAGTTGGCGCGGCCGTGGGACGCAAGTGGCATTGCGCCTTGGACGCGCGCAGTAGAACTTTGCCTGTGATACGCTGCGTGTGTTGGTGTCACCACTAGAGCCCAAGCTTTACTGTCCGCGCTTGGAACCAACTGCATGCTTTTGTGTGTGTCCATGTATACATTTATCAAATTCTGGTCTAGCGTCATCCACGTCGTACAGCAACTAGCATCGTGTCTGAAGCTTGGCCTCGACCCGACTCGACTCGACTCATCTCCAAGACTGCCGTGTAGCCCGTCGCACAGGTGTGACCTAGAACCGTGACTCCGCCAAGGTGGCCCTAGCTAGCTGGGCTGGCTGACCCTGCATGCCGCGGGCAGTTTTTGATTTCTTCCCTCCCAACGACTCAGCACGGCCTGTCGCTGCATCCGTGTTGCAACCTGCTCGTCTTATACTTCATGGGAGAACACGGCAAACAAGGCCAACATGCAAGGGAGAAAGGACAAGAGCTACAGCCAGAAAAGCACACAGTCACAAGCTACGGGTAGTTGTGGCCACGGCTAGAGATGCTACGCCTGGTACCAGTAACCAACTATGCGCCGGTCTTGTTCAGCGCCCAGGACACACACGGCTGGGTGGCAAAACTCCTGCGCAGCCGATGCTTTCATCAAGCAAAAGGGCTGACTAGTTGAGCACAGCCAGCTCCCAAACAAATCACAGCTTCTCTGCAAACGCGCAGTGCCATCTGCCCCATGTTTTGACTTTTACCTTCCTTTCGTGTTTGTTCAAGCCCCTATCATGGGCCACGACGATCTTGCTCCAAGCTGCACGCCTCTTTTTATCCTTGTTTCATTGCTGGTTGGTTAACTAGTCAACTAACTACTCGTACAATAAAGCTTGATAAGCAGGAGTAGTCTTGGCCAAAAGCTTGGTATTGGATCACAATCATATTGACTCAGGTTTTTGCCTTGGAAGCCAAATCATAATTTCGACTTCTCCCTTGTGAGTCCAGCAGTCTTCCGGGACGATTGTGCTTGTGCTTTTCCGTTGTTTGCTGGGCTTGTACGCGTCCTTATGTTTGTGTGGGTGTGGTACAGGAACGGCCACCGGGGTACCGCATTATCAAGTCTGTGCATTGGCTTCTCTCTCTTCTTGACGTCAGGATGTCAATTTATCTAACCCCGGTCAGTCTGTAAGTTGGTCCTTTGGGATGACATGTATAACCCTAACATTGATCCACTCTTCCTTCTTTCAGGAACATTCAACTCAAACTACAATCTCCTGAGCCAAAGTTTCCTGCGAGTTCTCCCTGATCCCTGGCTCTGGCTGTCTTTGATTGCTAAGACCTGCTGTAGTTGTTGCTGCAGCTGTCTCCTCAGCACTGACGTTGCTGGATGCTGTAGCGTCAATATTCCACCCAAAAGCCGGACTCTCAGCCCCCATTCCAAAAATATCGACACGAGCCCACGCCTTGATGGTGTCTGGCGATTCAAAGATGAGTTTATCGTGGGATAAGCGAGCACGCTTATTTTCATGCCCTGGCTTGAAGTTTGGCGGCAACGAGGGCGAGTTTCCTGATCTTTGGCTGTTTTCACGCTCACTGCCACAACCCTCACCGCCGTCGTCGACGCAATCATTTACTGATGTCTCGGCAACAATCACGCTGTTGTCTCGAAGCATCTGAAGCTGCGCCCGGAGATTCAGCCGCAGCACCTGCTCAGGGTGACCTGCCTTGAACATCTTCTTAGTCATCCACGGAAATAGCACGCAAAAGTCGGACTGGTTCATGTGCGCCGAGCCACGGACCCAGAAGAAGCGTGCCGGCTCCAAAGAATCGCCGGTTGCGCTGTTGACAAGGTGTTCGCGTGCCACAACCCGCTGGCCCGGCTGCTTCGAAATGACTCGCGCCGTGGCGTGGAAATGCTCGTTCCACTTGACAAACTGCTCAGACTCAATGGCCAGAACGGCCCTGCCGCCTGGGGCGCCTGGTACATTGTCGTAGGCCGGCAGGGGAAGCTCCAGGAGCAGCGTTGTAGACGGGTCAAAGAGCGGCATGCACCACATATCTAGTAGGATTATAACATTTTCGTGAGTAACTTGAGTGCAGAGATCCGAGTCGCGACGCGGAGTAAAAAGTGGGCTTGCCAGGCCCTTGAGTGTTGCAGAGTCGGCATAGTATACGCTCTTGGTGAACTGGACCATGGATGCAGCTCCGAAACTATGGCCCATAAAAATCATTTTCCCTGGTCTATGAACGTCCATTATCCCCGCAAGCTGCCCCAAGCCCCGAGCTGTTGTCTTCAAGTTTGTGAGCTTATCCCCGCGATCCACTGCCATGATGAGCGAATGCACCAGCCCCAGCTCCCAGAGACGGATTTTGAGTTGTTTGTGCCGGGCTTTGAAGGTCTCAGCTGTGACCTCGTGCCCTATATCGAGGTATGGCCGCATCTGTGCAGCATTGCGCCAGGACGAGAAACGCTTTGATTTGTGACTGGTGCTGGGGCTGCGCATCATGGTGAGAATTGCGCTGCCGTCGCGGTGCTCGGGGCAAAACACGACAACACCGTGGGAGGCCAGCGACCCGGCAATGTACGAATAGGAGTTGCGGCAGCCCGCTAGACCATGCGAGAAGATTGCCGTGGGCCAGCGGCCGTTGGCGGCGGCAGGCGACGCAAAGGGCGGCGCATTCTTGTAAGCGGGGATCTTGGCGTAGTGTGTGTGTCGAGGGAGATATCTAGTCTGTGAGTTAGCCAAGACTGCCGGTGGATTTGACAGTTTAAAGGGCCTGGCGAGGGTGTAACATACGAAACAACACTTGCGACAGCCGAGCCCAGACCGATGAAGCGCGCATAGGCTGAGACGCTCTGTCGTTGCGGAGACGGCAACCAGCGGACTTTGCAGTCTTGTGGCTCGGGAGTCGCAGGATAGAAGACGCGGACAAGAACGGTGTGGATATCGGAAGTCTCGGAAGGGGTAGAAGAGGGAGCCTGTAGCTCTAAAACCGGCACTTCAATGTCGATAGAGCCGACTTGGTAGGGGCCCGTATAGTCGGGAAACGAAGGAATCATGCCGGGCTCAGACGTTTCTTTTTTTGTTCTCTGAGGTTGCGCCAAACTTGATGCCGAAATGAGCATCAAGACCGCCAAATACAATGCAAGAAAAAAAAAGTGACTACGTATTAGTTAGCTTGCGCCCCCCGGACGCCCGATAAGGACCTGAAAAGTTCTTATCATGAATATGGCTGCAAGAGGAATCCTTCCAGAAAATTGGCTCCGTTGTACGGTTGTACGTGCGCCTTCCAGAGAAGACCTGTGTACATGCCTTGTTCGAGATGTCGAGGCGAGCCGCAAAAATAGCAGTTGCTTCTAAGCTTCCGGTCCGCCATGTGTACAGCTGTACACATGTCACGTAATCAGGGTCACATCGCTAACCCTGAGCCTCTTTAGCAAACCAGAGTCCGCCCAGGGGTAAAGCAAGATGAGACTAAGCATGAAGTGGAAACACTCGCTATATTATACGTGCCTCAGCAGATTCCAGTCGCAACTGGCTAATCAAGGCTGACAATACTCGACTGAGGCTGTTTTTAGGACCTGCTCTGCGCAGCAAAAAACTAGTCTTTACGACAGTTTATTTTGGCACAGTTATTACCACACACATACTACATTACAGGGACACTCGATCGAGTATAAGCTTCGCTCAGCCATTCTTATTAATCTTGGTGTGATTGATAGGGTCGGATAGTTGAGGCGAGGAACGACCAGTGATACCAAAAATCTCAGGGATACTCGGCATACGACTGCCGGAAGGACGGGACCGAACTCCACATTCTCCACAGGCCATGGTTGGTTGTATGTGATAAAATATGGTGGAAAAAGAAAGTCGTCAATGAAGCCTACGCAAATGTGGCTGCCAAGGAAAAATCAATGTCTGAAAGGGATTTGAAAGAACATGCAGCACTAGAGTTATCGTGTGTTGACCTGTCAAAATAATACTGATCCGGTGATTTTTAAGCTGTCCAAGAGAAAGAGAATAAAGTTCTATCTTCATACTAGCCCATGTTCACTCGTTTAAGCTCAAGCAACAAAACCACAGAAATACACGCGCAAGGAAATCTAGGCATAACCCAACGTGGTTATTTTTAGCTCCCCCATCAACTTCTCACATGCATAACCGACTTTGGCCAATGATCAACACAGCCTAACAAACAGCTTTTCTTATGTGTCAAACACAATATTCGATCCAATCAACAAAAGAACAATCACTAGTTAGTCAGATGGAATATTGACAAGTAGAAACAATTAAAAACAATCCTAGAAAAAAAAAAAAGAGGCACAAAGCCAATGGTGCATTGGGGGCCCAGGACATGCCGAGCCTGGAATGCAAGTACAAGTACATAGTTATGTAACTAGTCTTTTTTTCCAACCGAAGGAAGTCTGCATTAAAGCCCGTAGTCCAGGCTTGCCGAGACCCGCGCTAGCCGGACTGCGAATAAAAGCTGTATCTGGACGTACGGTTTGAGTTGGCTTTGCTGTCCTGGGACTGGCTGTCGCTCAGGTCGTCGGCAGCCGCTCCCTCCAGACCAAAAAGCAGCGATACAATGGCATTTGCTTTATCTGCTTTTGCTTTCTGGCTGTATTTGCCGAGGGTCAAGATGCTGTGCTGTGTCTTTACGTCTGCGTTGGTCGTAAGCACTTTGTCCAGGCCCTCCATCGTGATTCGCAGAAGAGCATCCTTGGCTGTCTGCTGGTGGTATCTGGCCTGGTAAATCTTCTCCTGATACTGCTCCAATCTGATAATCATCTGGACCTCTTGGTTTTCGGCCAGGAGTGTGCTGAGCTCAGAGTGTTGAGCTGAGAATTCAGGGTCCTGTAGTAAAGTTTCCAGGTAGAAACGACGGCAATAGGGAGTCATGTGCTGGACAAACTCGGGAGATGCGAGACTAGAGGGATACTTGCCTACCTTTTTTTCACTATCGCAGTTGTTCTCGCTAGCTACATCTTCAAGCGGCTCAGAGTATACGGAGGAATTGGTGCTGGACTCCCAGTCATCGTCATCGTCGCTGTCGAGAATGTCCTCCCAACGGTCGACATCTTCGGCTAGATCAATATTGTTAGAAGAAAGTGCCGAAGCTGGTACAATGTCGCTAATGTCAGCAACCCAGGCATTGAACATGTCCTTTGAATTAGCACTGCTAAGCTTCATGTCTAGAACGGCATGACAAAGCTTCTGCACTTGACTCTCGGGATCTAGCTCACAAATAACATTGCTCGGTGGGCTTACCTTTACCGACCCAAAGATTGCATCGGCATACCTTTCACGTTTCTCCAGGGGCGTATCGTGTTTCTTATCGTTTTCACTACTCGCTAAACGGGCCTTGTACTTGACTGGAATGCTTTCAATCAAAGTGTCGACCTCGGTTTCGAACAGGGTCGCATACAGACCTTGGCATCCTGGTTTGGTGGAGCTCCTCTTTAACGAGATGAAGCAGTTGTCGCAGGTCGGGAACATGGGCTGCTGCTTTAGCTTGTCGCGAAAACGGTCGCATAGACTGTTTTTGCAGCTGACAGTGAATGTTTTGTGGGCAGTGTCTTTGTTGCACTGTATGCATGGCACAGCCACGGTGGTGATTTCGCACATCTTGACGAACGTGGTGAAGGCTGATGGTTGTTAGAGTAAACGTAAAAAAGCTGTATTCAACTGAAGAACTACTCGTTGGTATCTGATAGTAACAAGTATCAACCCTCTACTCATCATCTCAAATGTCGCCGTGGCTGCTCATATATATGCCGCCATCTCCTTTGTGCCGTATACCTGAGTGAGCAAATCATGTCCCTCATGGCTGTCCTTACAACAACTGTCTCATTCTTTACGTGCCATGAAATCTGGTGATATATGAGTTGAGTCAGCCCTCTATGAAACCTTTTCAGCGAGACACGAACTTATCGAAACAAAGAAGTCGGCACACAAAGACGTTGAAGTTTTGGATTACACAAGCACAGGCATAACTGTTCCATGGGGTTCTTTAAGTGGGGCGCGTGAATATGGTTCAGGGTTAGAGTATTGGGGTCTTTGAGTGCAGGGTTACACACTGGGGCTCCTATAGACAACCAGCCTCAAGGGGTTAGTCCAAGTATGTTAAAAGCGTGTGCACTAATATAAATCGAGAAGAGACGTCCAGAAAGCCACTTTGTGTGTTCCAATCTTCCCTCAAATCTTTACGCCCAAGCATCGTCATCCAGCAGCCGCTTCTTGCATCTTCCCCATGTCCGCCTTTCCCCCTGCCCCCAAGACACCCCGTGTTGTCGTCTACCACCAGACGCAATACCACCAGGACCGCTATGTCTCTCTTAAACCCCTCGTATCTACTCCCGGGATCTTCGTCACACACTTGATTGTGGCAGCAATCCACGTCAATGAATTTCCCGGGGAGCTGACCCTCAACGACCATCCCCCCGCGCACCCCCGCTACGACCCTCTCTGGCGCGAATGCGCCCTCCTCCAGGCTTCGGGAACCAAGGTGCTCGGCATGCTTGGCGGCGCCGCCAAAGGCACATACGCGCGACTTTGCAGCGACGCCGTCGACAAGCCTAGCGACAACAACGCCTGTGCCGGCTTCGAAGCCTTCTACCAGCCCCTAGCCGCCTTCATCCGCGCCAAGCGGCTCGACGGGCTGGACTTGGACGTCGAGGAGCCCACCTCGCTACAGGGCATTATCCGGTTGATCGACCGGCTTCGCGCCGACTTTGGGCCTGACTTTATCCTGACGCTGGCCCCCGTGGCCCCCGCGCTGGTCGACCCGCGCGCAAACCTTAGCGGCTTCAGCTATGCGCAGCTGGAGGCGGCACGCGGGCGCGAGATTGCCTGGTACAACGCGCAGTTCTATTGCGGCTGGGGCACGCTGGCGGAACCCATGCAGTACGCCAACATCATTGGCCGTGGCTGGCGGCCGGAGCGCGTCGTGGCGGGAACGGTGACGAGCCCCAACAACGGCGCTGGCTTCGTCGAGATGGAGAATCTGGCGGCCAGTGTTATCCAACTCGCAGAGGTGTTCCCGACTTTTGGCGGCATTATGGGCTGGGAATACTTCAACTCCCAGCCGGGTGGGCCCGAGATGCCTTGGGAGTGGGCGCAGTGGATGACGTCATTGCTCGGCACAGAAGAGGGGCGTGTCGAGGCCATGTTGGAGGCGCAAAAAAGAAAAGAGAAATGGGCTGCCGGAGGAAGCTCTTCTGGGACCAAGCCAAAGAAGAGGAAGAATCGTATAGCGGCACCAGTGCCGGATGAGTTTGAGTACTTTACAGATGGCGAAAAGAGCGAGCAAGCCTAGAAAGGGGAGCAAGGGATCGAGATGAAATTTAGTTTGATAGACATTATGTAATCCAGAGGAGACAGCCCAGCTGATGCTAAGCATCTATCTTCCGGTCTAAAAACAGAGAATTAAATTCTAAAAGCAATACCGCTCTCACTCCATCCGGAGGGGCACCCGCTAATCAAAATTACACATCAAACCCATCACGACTTAAGGAAAAGAAAAAAACAATGATAGTAAGTGGCAAATATCGTGCACTGTCGTTACCGTCTTTTGCCGGCGCTTCCCGCACTTGTATTCACGCTCGCCCACGTCTCGACGTCAATCATGTCGCCGCGGATGAGGCTCTGCACAACCAGTTCGTTACTCATCAGCCGGAGCTTGTTTGGCAGTCCTGCTACCAGGGCCGCCTCTGCCTCGCTCTCGGTATCTACCGTGCTCTCGCGTTTTTTCTTCCGCGCGGCCGCGCCACCCTTGGTGCGGGAGCCAGCCCTACCTGCACCACCTGCCTCGAGAAGCTCGGCGGCGTTCCCCATTGGCTCGTCGAGGTAGAGCCAGTCGAAGGGCTCTTTGCATGCTTCAGCGTTGGCTAGACTGGCCCGCGCCTCGGTGACAGATAGTGCGCGGGATACAGTGGCGCCAAGAACATGCATCAGGAAGAGATAGAATCTCTTCTTTTCCTCGTCGCGTGATCGCTTTATTACGAAGAGAATGCGTTGACCGGCAAGAAATCGGGGACGGTGCTCTATCATTTCACTGAGCATGGCCTCGGCTGGAGAAAATGGATGCAACGTGCGTGACATCATGGCATTGTCAAAGCAGATTGAGGCGCCAGATGTTAGGAGGAATGGCTGCCACGCCACGATATCATTTTTGCGGATGCATTCTTCAACCCAATGGTATGTAATACACGGTATCCCCAAGGCAAGCGCCTGCATATATTTGACCTTTCGCGAATAGCCATCGGCAATGACAGCTGTGAAGCCATGTTTCTTTGCCGCCTCGGTCAGGGCCAACGGTGTTTGTAGTACGTCTGTGTTACTGGGCTCCGTGCCTGTAGAAGCCTTGTGAAACATCTCCTCGAACCCGCTCTCGAGGACGCGCCCGCCTGCAGCCATAAGCTTCTTCTCAATGTCCTTGTTGATGCGTACCCGACGCTCATACTCGTAGGCAGGAGAAACAAGCTCGCGAGACTGAAAGGTCAGAGCAAAGACCATATTAGAGAATAATCCTTCGCTATTTTCCTCGACAGGAAGGTAGGCCCATCCTTTGCTTGATCTCTTTGAACTAGTATCTGTTCTGCGAGCTACATGAGGCTCTGTCACTGGTGTTGGCACACCGATTGTGCTGTCTTCAATTTCCGGTGGCGTTTGAAGGAGCTCATCGTCTGAAGAGTCTTTGGCTGTTCTCCGTGAAACGGCGCTTTTGCGAGCAGCGGGTTTCTTCTTGTTCTGTTTGGGTGCTGGCTGAGACTTGGTGGAGGGCTCTCGCTGTTGGAGACTTGCACGGGAACGCACCGAGGCCCGCCTTTTTTTGCCTACAGGAGAGTTTCTAGTACTTGTAGTGTCTGCAGCTTCAGAATGGGGTGTCATTGATCGTCGGTCCGATCCTGCTGGAGATTGTGTTCGCAGTCTAGCAGCTGTACTGCTTTTTCTAGGTTTCGAAGCCGTCGAGGATGGCTTTTCCGGCTTTTTATCTTCCGGCGGCTCTGACGTTTCAACAACGCGATTAGCTTTACCTCTGGGTCGTTTAGGTGGCAGCCGTGGTGGTGTGTCTTCAGTGCCTGCTGGCGCACTTGGCTCTGGAGTCGCTTCCAAGGTGGACTTCAACTTCGAAGCCTCGTTCTCTTTGGCTTTGATGTTCCTTTGACGCTTGCGTGTAGGCTTGGATACCTTTGTAGATGTAGACTTATTCGTGACAAAAATATCGACAGATAAAATTGGGGGTGGAACCGGCGTAACTTTGGGTGGGGGCTTGGGTTTAGAGTTCCGCCGAGAGTATGTGCTCTGGATCTTCTTGGACAATTTCGGTGTCCCAAATACATCGGTGTCTGGATTACTCTTTTTGGTGGTATCCGGTAGTGCCTCTAGAGCCCTACCATCACTGGGTTCTAAATCGGAAGGGCGTTCTTGTTCAACAGGCGCCGACTCAATGTTTTCTCTTGACATGGTAAATGTTCGTCTTGTTGGACTTGAAGATGGGACCTGAGTGTCTGGTATATGATCCCCGGCACTGGTAAGGGGTGATACTGTTGGACTCTTGAGTGAGCGCATAGAAGTGCTTGCGCTTGGTTTCGTGAGGGGGAGTTTCAAACGGGTAAACAAAGGTTCATCATCAGAATGCATGCCAGGCCTGGATGGTCTTTGTTCAGGTGATTTATGGGGGGGCGCAGATTTGGGTTCTTCCTCATTTTCAGCTTCATCGGCAGTCTCAATGTCGTTCTCTGCCGTATCAACCGATGGTGAGGGGACGGGCTGCGTTGTTGACTGACCAGTCGGTGGCGGGCTAGTCTCAGGCACCGTATCTCGGAGCAGCGTTTCTTTCTGCTGTTGTGCTGTAGTGGCAGCTGAGGTAGTTGTAGATGTAGGCTCAACACTAGCTTTGATGATAGTATCAGATGCAACAGAGAGTTGGGAGTTTGCTATTACGGGACCAACTTCATCTGAGTCTGGTATCATGGCTGCTTCTGAGGCAGCTACAGTCCGCCTCTGTATCGGCAACGATGGGGCAGTATGTGATGGTAGCTTGTCAGTGCTGTTCACTGAGCCAGACCCAGAGGTAGATGCAGGCCCAGTCGTAGTGTTCGACACGCTGATACGTTCTAGCTCTTGATCTGCTTTCCTGCGCTTTCGAGCAGCTAGGTTGCGCCCGCTCGTAGCACGTTCGCCCTCAAAGTCTGAATCGTCTGAAATAGCGTTCGCGTTACCAGCCTTGCGCTTAAGAGTCTGGACCAGCGGCGAATCTCGTGCCTCATAGGAGGAGTGGTGCCGTCGCATAGGGACATGAACTCTGGGCGTTTCAATCGGCGACCCGGGAATCACATCGACTTCATTTTCTGCGTCGAGAGTCTTTTGATTGATCGCCAGGGCTGGCAAGGGTGATGGGAAAGTTTCGGCGAATGGTTGTTGAAGAGGCGCGCGCCTGCGAAGCTGTGTAGGAGACGACTGGCATATGGGCGCAGGTGAGTTGTTGAAGTCCACTGGGGAAGGTCGGGACGATGTGGGACTATTCATCTTAACGGCAGAGGGCAGCTGGGGATCAGAGCCTAGGAATAGCTGCGATGGCCGCATTTCGCTCTGCTGGAGGTTCATGTTGGCGAAGGGGTTATTGTTGGTCATGGGCGTAACAGGATCTCCAAATGGCCGGCGGCGAAAGGGCGTTGTCCCAAAACCAAGTGAGTTTCGCTGGGAGGGTGTCTCGACGGAGCGCCAGTTGCCCCGCGTCAATACTAGGCCGATGTCAGCAATAGGTGACAGTGGATCTGACATGGTCTCATGGCCATTGTCGCTATCAATGCAAGCATCCAGGCCAAAGTCCACAGCACCGCGGTCACCCTTCACCAACGACTCGTTGCCAAAATCACCGAGCGAGTCATCTTCAGCTGTGGCCTCGTAGTCGCGGCCGTCGTTGGGCTGAGTCATTTCCTGGGAGTTATCCATGGCGCCAGCAGCTGTTTGCGGCGAGTCTGAGTTGAGATGTGACGGCGGCAATGATGGAGCGCCCTGGAGTCGAGCAGAATGCGGCAGGCGATGAGCATTGGTATCGGCGGTTACTGAAGCTATATCGTGCGCATGGCCATTGTTCGAACTGGGGGCATTCAAGGACGGCGCAGCGGGGGAGTTGTTGTCGGTGGAAATTGTCGTGATGGTGTCGTGTTGGAGGTTTTCTTTGTTGGCGGCGCTCGATGTAGCGCTGGTGAAGGCCTAAAAAGCAGCAATTGTTAGTGGTCACTGTAGTGAGCTTTAGGCCCTGGTCTAGCGTAGCCCATCACCGTGCACTTTTAATTAGTGGTTGCAGGCCGCTAGAAGCATGCACTAGGCTCACTGTGACGTGATGTGGTCCTCCATCGCTGCTTACACGTAACGATGCCCCTCGACTCGACAGATGCTGGTGCTGAAGAAGCTGTCGACAACAACAGACCCAAACGCCGCCGTGGTCGACAATCGATTTATTGCTGAGCCCACAGCCGCCCTAGAACCTGGTGCAAAGGAATGTGGCGGCTGTCTGACAGTATACAGCGCCAAAGACACTCAAGAGTAGCCTCACCGGCCCATTCAGAAGGTTGCAGTGCATGTCCCCATGGATTAACCCCCAGCATGCTCCAGATGAGCCGGGCGCCATATACCGCAACAAGTCTAGGCAAACGAGGAGATACGCAAAAGACATGGACGCAAGGATGGCGGGCGGTCGAAAAGAAAGGAGAGACTCACAGCAGAAGAAGAGAACTCGGCTGCGTACATAGCCAGCACATCTTGACTATCGGCTTCATTTACAGTAGCCACCATACGGGCTGCCGGCACCGCTAGCGGAGGTGCTGCTACCGCGGTTTCTGAAGCCGACGTCGCAGGGTTTAGGCCTTCGGAGACGACGCAGCCAGATGCCATTCTCAGGCAGGATGCGAAACTAAACAGCCGTATCTTACTTTCGCCCTGAAAGGACAGTTGAAGCAGACATTGAGAAGCTCACAAGCGAGGTGGAAAAGACGCTCTGATCGTGATCACCACGTAAACAAAGAACAGAACCTAGACAAAACATCGCTAAAGGGATCACAGACGCGCCTGGCTCCCAATTAGCCTACATTTGGACGCGTAGTGGGGACAACGCGGCACGTGCCACCCACCCCAACCATGCAGTACTAGGGTTACGAACTATCGTCATGTGAGAGTTCATCCAAGAGATCATCAGAGACATGAACGATGTTGATACACACAGATTGACTCGGGGAAAAATGCTCACTTGTTAATATCACTAAACAAACACACGCTGCTCGATGAGAAACCAATAACCCTTCCAGCAATCAACTCCAGTGCATTTCATCAACTAATTGCTGTGAAGTTGGTGCAACTAGTGACGAGCTTTGCTCCATGTCACAGGTGATGTTTCCCTTTGGATGGTTAAAGATGACAATCAAAAAATAAAGGAGAGAAGCCTCGCCATATGAAGAAAAGAAAAGAAACTCCCGCCCAATGCCTATGCTGTAGCTTCATCCAAACGCCAAACGCAAAAACACCAGAAATATACCGCTCCCACAATCCATTTATGGTTTTGACTCTAGACGTCAGGTTTCACTCTATGCAGCTAACTCTGCTGGTTCATCTTGAGACGATTCTCTAGTTCCCGACTCATCATCAGCTTCGCCTCCCGATGCCTCGACGCTGGCAACAGTAGGGGTATGAGTATCTATTAGTTCCGACTCAGTGTTTCCGGGAGTCTCCAAGGCCGCAGTTCGAACCGGGACTTCATCGACACAGTCGTAAAAGAGCATGAAGACGCCACCTTGACTTAGAACCTCACTCTCAGTACATTTGGTAACAGTCTCGTCACTGAGACGCCACCAGTTCTCCTGGTTGAAAAGCGCAGTCTTATCCAAGTCTTCAAGTTCGATGTCTTGGTCCCCGGGGTTAATGTCGTCTATCTGAGACTGTTCCAGGTTGGCAAGCTTATTGAGACCCGAATGTTTGCGGTAGCAGATGTAGTGTCCATTATCATGGCGCCCCTGGTGCGTGACAACAGCGCGAAGCTCATATATGGGGCCTGTGATCCTTGTAGTAGCACATTCGCCTGCAGCCATCGAGGCATCAGCTTTGGTTATCCATTCTTCTTCGTCGTCGAAAAGCTGTTTCTTAGTATCAACACCTGCGCTTGGAGCACTGCCGATGCACCAGGGCCCAAGGTCCAGGTCGACTGGAAAGCGGACGGGTGCAGCATTCTTCATGAGCATGAAAGTGCGCTCATTAAAAACGGACCGGTTGATGTGTATAACAAGACTTCGCGGCGGCCTAGCAATAACCATCTGCTTGGTTTTGGTAGAAGACACTTTATTCTGCGCTGATATTTTGCACTTGTCCTTAAGAGTCTTGTCGTCAAAATCATCATCCTCCAGTGCAGTTTCTACGGCAGCCAGGCGTTCAATGTGGTTGGCAAGTTTATCTTCCGGTATTCCAGAAGCGCGAAACTTTTCGATGAGCGAGGACATGACATCTTTATTTTTAAGAAGGGTGCACTTGGCGCAGTGAACTCCTTCGATACTCTCAACATTCGTGTACGCATCGAGCCGTTGATACAAGTCGCATGCGCCCGATTCAGTGCCGAGGTTGAGAGTAAGACAAATAAAAGGAATCATAGAGAGCCCTTCGGAATGCCCACACTGTACACATGCTACACGCTGAGCAACTAGGCCCTCGAGAGGATTTTTGAAGCCCGTTATAGCTCTAATTTCAGAGCCATCGACAATCCTGGAGCGAGCCTTGGCCCGATTATCAATTTCGGAGTCACTTTCGTCCTTTTGCTTCAGGCCAAGAGGCTTATGGGATTTGTTGATAGTCTTCAATAGCTCCTTGTCGATTTCATCAAGGAGTTTCGAAAAGTATTCCTGTGCGTCTTGCTGAATACGACTGTTCATGTTCTTGAGAATGGCAGGCGTCCACAGTGTCGTTCCGTTATTTCTGCTGCTATTCAAGTCTGCTACAAGGCCAAGCAGAGATTTGGTCGCAGATGTCGGGGGAGGGCCGTGGCCAAGCTGGGAGCCAGACAAGTATTCGGGGAAGGATGTCAGCGAAGAAAGACCCTGGAGCACACTGTTTTGGTAGCATGAATTATCCCAGTTGCCTAGACCAGGAGGCTTGCACTTTTCCGGCCTTATTGAGGACGAAACAGAAGACAGCCGACGGCGGGCTTGCGTCACAGAAGCCATGACCCCGCCGGGTCCGTCTATGCCAAGGATCCGTGAAATCGCATCGCTCTTGTTGGCGTGGGTCAACGTTAACGTCATAGGCATGGTATTGAGCTCGGGGTTGAGCCAGCGATCGACGATCTGAACCAAAAGACTCGGGGTAAGAGCCACGACAAGGTGCCAGTATAACTGGCGGATGGTGAACCTGTGGGTTCCGAGTCGCAAGGGGGTGTTTGACACACTATATATAAGGGCGACGACGAGAATGGCGGCAGTCACGGAGGTCTGAGTATCTGAGAGGCGGTCGAACAAGATTTCAAGCGTACTGCTGTGGCTAGGGCGGGAGTGGCGACTGGCGTAGCTGGTTTGGTCTCGCAGACGATGAGGAGGGAAGGAGGAACGTCGAGAACTCATAGCTGGAGACGGATTGGAAAAGCACGTGCGTGCCAACTAATAGCCAGGGAGAAGGGGAGAGTAAGAGGAAGCTAAAACGAGAGCTGAAGAGTAGAGAAACGGTTGGTCGGCTGGTGGGACGCAACGGGACGGGAATCGGGTGTGGCGGACAAAGGGCTGAAGAATCACGTAGACTCTGGAACTGGTAGAAGTGGCTCCAAGAAAAAAGCCATGGTGAGGCGCACAGGCGCGTGAGGTTGAAGTTGGTAGCGGATGATGGCGATGGCGATGGCGATGGCAATGATGTCGAGGTGGATTTAGAGATCAGCATTAAACCCGTGCAGTAGAAACGGTGGCTGTAGGAGAAGAAAAACATGCAAGTACTGACTAGTACTACCACACTTGTATGTAGCTGTACATGTACGGTACACTTGATTGCAGGTTACAGGCTGTCTTTAGCTGACTCAGATTTGTAGAGCTACTTGGAGCAATCCGAAACCAGTGCAGGTGTAGCAACTGGCAACTACGGAAAGTGGAATGCAGACTATGGAATCTGGGGGATTTGGTTTTGACATTGATCTCTCGATTGTGTGTCTTCTTTTGTCTCTGTCTGTTTTGCTCTCTGAAAGAATGCACACCATTATTCATCTTGACTCCGTCTCTCGAATTTCAAAATTCAAATCCCAACACATGCATGTCTCACGTCAGCAAGCAGCCGCTGTCGAATAGGCAGATGCTCGACGTCGCAGAGCAACTGTCCCAGAGCGCAGGGCGGGCCTAGTAAGTGGATCTACCAACTGTGCGGGGAGCATATAAAATAAATTCTGCTTTTTCCTAACAGTAGCTTTGCGATAAGATAAGAAAAAAAAAGGCAAATTCCATCAACATGGACTTGTAGGCCACGGCGAAGAAGAAATGGCACCGTTTCTTCTGCATAAGTGATATTCCCATCTGAAAACCAAGTTTTCACATCATATAACTAGAGCCCTTCACACGATGTCTAAGGGTGGAATCAAGAAGAAAGATAGAGGTGAGATGCCTTCCCACCAACCCCGCGAAACTCTTTGATATTAACCAACATCTCACAGCGCCCTCAGAGCGCTCCCGATCTGCGCGCCGGGAATTCTCGCCGAGTCTCGACGCTGGCCGTGCCGTGCGTGCCCTCAGCCCTGCTGCCCCCGAGAAAGTAGACAGCCGGCCTTCTGTCCTCGCCATTCACCACGGTGCCGGTGTGAGTAAGAAGGTCAAGATTGGCCGCAAGGCCGTCAAGTCGTCGAAGCAGCGTCGGCGGCACGAGCGTGGCGTTGACCGTGCCGAGGCCATTGCCGATATTACTGCCAACAAGGTCACCCGCAGCATCGTTCATAATAAGTCTGTCCGCTCGCGCAACAAGACATGGGACGAGGTAAACAAGACCCTGGGTAACGTCAAGCCCAAGTCCAAGTTTGGCTTTGAGCTGCTTGGCGAGGATGACGGCGAGGATGACGACGAGAGAGAAGAGACTATTGCATCTTCTACCACGGCCAGTGTGTTCGCTCAGGCTGCCATGCTGGGCGGCGAAGTCGACATGGACAACACCGAAATCAGCATAATTACCGATGTCAACGAACCCCCGGCCATGGCCGATGTTGTTGCTATCAAGGATGATGATGACGAAATCATGTAAAAACCGGGCACTTCTGTGGTTAGAGATTGATTGTCACGCACTGTTACGACACAACGGGGTTGCATTTACACATGAGATGGGGTTTTTTGTTTTCTTCCATGCTTGGTTGTTTGCTTGGATTGGCGTTTATGGGGTTTCTCTAGCATGTTTTCTTGGAATATCTTCACATGGTATGAAAAAGCTTATGAATACAGGTTGGTTTGACTTTGAATAATTATTATAAGTCAGGTAGTGTATAACTATCAGCATTGACACACCATGTATCAATCTCCTGTGACGGTATAATGCCGATTCAGGGTGCATACTAGGGTTAGCCGTACAAAGTCTTAGTGATGCTCGATTGATTGCAATCTCATCCCCACTTTAATTTCTATCAGCCTTACCATACTTCGCGACTTCACCACTGCTCTCAGCCTTCCCTAAACTGACGAAGTTCGTTCCAAGCACCGGACACAAACAAAGCAATTATGCCTCCTCCACGTATGACCAAGAATTTTGCGCGACCTGCGCGACACCGCGCCGGAAAAGCAACGGGCGCAGATTCATCGTCTTCCGATTCAGACTCCGACGACAACAACGACAACACTCCTGCCGTGCAAGTAACCGCCAAGGCGCCCCCAAAAGCTGCCAGTGCTGCGCGTATTGCCACGAACCTTGGAAAATTCAGTATCGACGACCGGCGACGTGCCGAGGAGGCAGAAAAAGAGAAGCGCCGCCAGCAAGCGCAGGATCTTGAGAAACTTGCGGCAGCCGAAGGGTTTGTCACGGACGACGAAAAGGACAAGAAAGACGGCGACGACGAAAGCTCCGAAGAAAGCGACGACGACGACGACGAAAGCTCCGAAGAAGAAAGCTCCAGCGAGGATGAAGGACCCAGAAGACTCATGCTTCGCCCCAAGTTCATTCCCAAAAGTCAGCGGCTCGCCAATGCAGCCAAAAACGCATCTTCATCCGCAGCTGAAGAAGCGCGCCAGGCCGAGGAAGAAGCGCGGAAAAAGGCCGAAGCCGACTCTCTTGTCGAAGCGCAGATCCAGAAAGATCTTGCTGCCAAGGCCGTGGGCAAGAAGCACTGGGACGACGAAGAAGACCCCGAACTCGAAGTCGACGATACTGACGGCCTGGATCCCGAAGCCGAGCTGGCTGCCTTCAAGTTACGAAAACTGCGGCGCTACAAACGCGATCGCGAGGCCATGATTGCGCGTGAGAAGGAGCTCGAGGAAATTGAACGCCGGCGCAACCTCACTGAAGACGAACGACGTGCCGAAGACGAGTCTCATTTGGCTAAGCAGCAGCAAGAACAGGATGCCAAGGGCCAGATGGCATACATGCAAAAGTACCACCACAAGGGCGCCTTTTACCAAGACCAAGCTGAAACAGCGGGCCTTGCAAATCGCGATATCATGGGCGCGCGGTTTGCAGACGAAATCAAGGACCGTTCTATTCTCCCTGAGTATCTACAACGCCGCGACATGACGAAATTGGGTCGCAAGGGCGCGTCCAAGTACAAGGACATGAAATCCGAAAACACCGGTCTTTGGGGCCAGGTGACGGAGCGCAGACCCGGCGAGGGCAACAAAGATACCAACTGGCGTAACCGAGGCGATTTCGACAATGTCGATGATCGCTTCAAGCCAGACGGCGACTTTCGGGGTGGGAATGGTGCAAATGCAGTGCCGCTAGGACAGTCTCAGCGCCGACCAGATGATAGGAGAAGAGACCGGAGTCGGAGTCGCAGTCGGAGCCGAGACAGAGGTTCACATCGCAGACGAGATGGATCTCGGGACCGCAGACGGAGGAGTAGAAGCAGAGATCGCAGAGATCGGTATAGAAGCCGGTCACGATCACGTTCTGAGCCGTCTAGATCCCGGAGAAAGAGAAGCACATCGCGTGGGCATGAGAGAGATAACAGCAAAAAGATGAGGACAGCAAAAGAATAGATACCAAAGCGAACAGGGAAAAGAATGGCCTACTGGGCATTTGTTTGTTTAGATCCCATGGAAATCCCAAGGCTCTCGTTATCGAAGAATGCAATGGAATAACGACAACTATTTATAAAATACCCCCTTTTGTTTATTTGGCAAGTAAAGCAGGAAAGCCAGAACCAAGACTATTCATATGCGCACAATTTCAACACGTGATCTGCTGAAGATGCTGTGTGACTGCATGGCATCATCGCCATCTTGAGCAACCTTGGGTGGATATATCGCCATTTTGGCATACGTGCCAGGACCAGCACGCCTTGAAAGTGAGCCTGGATTAATCATCAAGACGCTTTCGACGACCTATAGTGTGGATGAAATGATCAGGTTAGCTTTCAGGTAGAACACAAAATAAAGGATGTTACTATCTCACCTTGACGAACGGGGGCAAAGCGCTTGGAAGCACCATAACATCTGGTCGCGCATTGAGCATCTCGCCCAGTTTCAAGTAAGCTGTATCCAGTGATGCTCCAGGTGGGAGTCCATCTTCCGTGCCCGTCTTCATCAACGCGCTGCGATCTGATGGCGGGAACAGGGGGAAAAAGTGTCTCTGCTCAAGCAGGTACCGACACAAGCGGCTAGAAAGCTGGGCATCCTCGAGTCGGCCACTGATAAGCTCTTCTCTGCGCAGCTCAAACAGAATATCCTGAGAGGATAGACCAAACACGGCTTCATTGATACTGAGTGTCATGGGGTTTGTTAGAATGCGCGCATTACGCGGCAGACCAAGCTCTTTCCGCACAAAGCTGTCCTGGGGCCACGATACATGCTTGTTAACGGCGTCCCGGATCGATGGAATCATGGCAATGGTAACTTGGGGATTCGTTTTAGACAATCGCGCAAGGTGTGGCGAGATCATGAATTTGAAGGCTGTCGAAAGGGTAGCTGTATCGGGATCATACGATGCCTCCTCAGGCAGATCAAAGTCACCGCTGGCAATCATCGGATGGTCGATATCGATAAAAGGGCCCATCAAAACCAATACATCCACCATCTTGTCGCCAGCGACTTTGCAAAGCTCTGCCAAGGGCTCAAAGGCCAAATTATCATCCGTGGTATAAGGGCCACTCGCCATCATGGCGTTCAGCGGTATTGGGTCGCTGTCTTCGTCCATTGCCTCGGGGTCTCCACGAAGGCGCTGTCTGTGCGATTCCAGAACATCTGAGGTCGAAGCGGCATTGGGGAGAAGCGGGATATCTAGCATCTGGTTTACAACAAACTCGGTGCCAGAAGTATTCGTGCCGCGCGCCGCAATTATCTGGCCCGGGAAAAAGCTAAAGCCGCGCAGCTTTTTCAAGCTCAACGGCACTCGGAGGCCGTTGCCCATGCGACGAGATGTCTCCAGAACCACAGAAGCTGCATTTAGACGGCCCTCAGAGGAGTCATTTGCAATACGTCCAACGGCCACGATCTCAGAGGTACTCTGACTCGCGGGGTTTCCAAAGACTGACATGTCAAGGGCGTGATGCTCTGAAATGGCAATCATAAAGTCATCTATCCGATCGTCAAGGATTTCTGATGCCTCGCTGAGCTTCATAGCCAGAGGTTTGTACCCCACCTTTTTCTGGTCAGACCCAGCAGCCAGCTTCACTCGGGCTTCTGGGAAAGGAACAATAGGATATTCCGGCTCGGGCAGAGAGGCGCTACTAAAGACCTCGAGTACATCTCCAGGCTTTTGTCGGTCACCGAATTTGGAGGGACTACCGATACCCCAAGACAAAGGGGGTTAGCACAAGCCACTGCAGAATCGTACGGGAGATCATTCACAAGTTGAGGGAGGACTCACGTGAGTGTTGTGGATGGTGATCCTAGAAGCGGCAGGTCCTGATCATCCTGAGCCTCGCTCTTGATCCGCGTGACTGTCGGGGTGTCAAACGCCCGCTTGTTCATGCCTCCAGCCTTGGAAAGCTTTCCTGACCCCGGCGTCTGTATCAGCCCGTCCAGCCTATTTCAACAGTTAGCGTCTCCACTAGCTCGATAGATATCCACGCACTTCAACCTGCCCGCCGTAGCACTCACATGCCAAAGACATCGCCTGTCCTCGTCGCCGCCCTGGGCGTGCCCATTGCCGCATTCACGCCGGCCATGTTCCGCCTCGCAGAGCCGCCAGCCGCCGATGCCTGCATGCGTATGTTTCTCTCCAGAGCATCTTGCACATCTCGCTTGAACGACCGCACAGCATCCAGCGACAAGTCGGCCGACTCGCGCTCCATTTTCATGCAGAACGACTCCCACTTGTAGAACATGTCTTCAACCGAGAGCTCGTGTAGGCGCATGATGGACGAAAGCTCAGAAATGACGTCCGGGTCAAACTTTTCCGCATTGGGGAAGAAGGTAGCCAAATCAGCAGCTGCCGCTGCGATGGCTGCGGAACTGGACATGACGTTGGTATTGTGTAGAAGCAATGGTGGGCGGTGGGTGTGCGTTGCCTGAATTCGGAGAATGTTGTTTGTGTGTGGATTGACTGCTAGTTGAAGGCAAAGGCTTTGTTGTCATAGGGTTGCTATTCAGGCATAAGCAGGGTTATCAACAGTCCCGCGACGCGTGTGTGCACTTAAACACGTGTCAAACCAATGATATCCCGTTAAAATCCAAACACAACGTTTCCATACAATTGGCTAGGATAAGCTCCACTTTCAACCTTTGTACCACCATCAGGCAAGGTCTGAGGCGTCTTCACGCATATTTACAAAAGTAGACACACAAAGAGGACGAGGTAGAGTATAGAGAACGGATGCACGCCAATTTTTGTTTAGCAACATTCTCAAGTTACATTTAGACTAAGCTAATACTGAGTGTGACTCTTCCTTAAAAGGAAAACACACAGACCGCCGGGTATCCATTTATCTACTGCCTGCATATGAAACTTCACAGTCCATCGTCGCCTTTGTAGCTGTTTGCATCAACTGTAAACAGCCAGGCTGGGACAGAGTGAAAAAAAAACACAAAATAACAAATAGCCAGCCACCCATAAATATACGTCGTCATGACCCAGTCCTTGATGGTTCTGTTTTTCCCATTCCCGGATTCATGTTTTCCGCCCCACACAAACAAAAAAAATTAAATAGCACCGTGCCATCATACCGAAAGATCCTCGGGTGACGCCTCGAGGGACTTGGCAAGTAGATCCAAATCTTCTTGGGGCAAGTTCTCAAGCATTCCTACGTCAAAGATAGAGCCCCAGTCCTTGTTGGGCGACCACTGCTCACCCAGAGAATCCAATGCCCGAGAATCGTCACCCTGCTGACAATCAGGCGCGGTATCATCAAAAGATTGTTTCAACTCAGCGAGTGCAGCATCGATGTCTTTCATAGAGGCTTCGACCTTTCTCTGACCAGGGGCAGGAGCCTTAGGTGCATGCTTTGAAGCATTTTTGTTGATGCGAGGGCTGCGCCGCAGTGAAGGGCTCTCTGCCGCTTGTATGCAGTTGATGGTAGAGTTCCTTGGGGTCCGGGAAGGAGTTTTAGGTATGTCTGAAGGACTGGTATTGTTGTCACGTGATGACTTCGCAGAGCGAATAGATTTTGACACACTTCTAGTGACTGGTCTATGGCTAGGCGTAGGACGAGAAGGCGTTTTGAATTCGGGATGTCCACTTTTCGGAGGAGGTGTGGAGGGCCGATTGGCATTGCGTCCTGGACTGCCGAAAAGAGCCTCGATTTCGGTATCCAATGCCGATTGAGTCGAAGTTAGGAGTGATTGAACTTGGCCTTCAATGCTGGGTACAATCCCGCCGTCAACGCATTCAGTCAAGTCAGTGTTCAACGTAGCATTTTCCACTGGGTGGGGGCTGGCTTTAGTGCCATCTTGGTTCGCTGGTATGGCTACGGCGCTGCCCATATCAGGGAAGAGTAGTCTCTGCATACTGCCTAACTCACTGAAGTCTTCGTTCTCAGGAGTTGGCGCAGCAGTGGTTGGTTGAGATTGATGGGTCATATCTAGAGCATATGGGACATTGTTAAGTGATTGTAGGGCGACGGAGATAGCGTTATTGTCTGGCTGTTGTGTTGTTGAATTGTCCGTGTCGGCTTTAGAATCCATCAATTCACTCGTACATTGGACCTCAGGAATGAGCGATAGAATGTCGGAGGGCCCTAGGGGGTCGGTCATGATGTTGGCTTCGGAAGCTGGGACTGAGTAGTTGTAATTATTGCCGTTTGTATAAGACGCCGAAGTTGTTTTGCGCTTTCGAATGGGAGCCCGACCAGTGCCTCGTCGACGACGTTCCTGGCCTAGGCGCTCAGCGTCCTTTTCCCAGCGATCCTTCGGTCTGTGCTTGTTGTTTTTACACAACCAGATACCGCATGCTACGCATGTATTGTCAGCATAATTAAGACTTGAAAGTCCGCTATCTGGAGAAAACTCACGGTTACAAAGAAGGTCTTCCTTCCACTGCGTTTTATCATCTTCAGGACCTAAGGCCTTTTTGATCATTCGATAACCAGTAGGGTTTTGCTCTTCATCTCGTGATGTTACTTGGATAGCTGTGACCCGGCCGGGTCTATCCGAGTATTCATGGTAGACTGGTTTACCCGTACACTCCTGTACAAAAATCTTTCTCCACGTCGGTGTTTCGATTGCGCCACAATTGGCGCAGAACGGAGGCATTCCACCGTTCATGATGGCTTGTTCTAGCTTTTCTTTTATGGCTTGCTTCCTGACATAGTTCTTGTTGGTTCTTCCAACAGGGGGAGATGTCGCAGCGACAGCGGGAAGGGGGAGAAGCAGAGTGTCGCCGGGTGGGCAGGGTGCTTCTGAGAAGGATGTGGGGTGGGGGGTGGAGGCTGAAGGGCTAGGTGCTTTTCTTTTGGAAGGGCGACTTCCATTAGAAACTTTGGTAGGTTGTTGCTGAGAAGCTTCACCGTTAAAATCCTGCTGCTCTACAGGCCTAGGAGGTATAGCCATTTGTGCTCCCATTTCTTTAGATGCGTTGAGATCTTGGCCTAAAGGAAGGGAATCCAGGATGTTTACCGCAGAGGCCTGATTTTGTTGGGCGTGCATATCAACTAGAGCCTTATCAAACGTGATAGCATCGCCAAGCGCAAGGAGGGATTCATCTGACACATCGAACATGCCCGGACGGGTAGTGTAGTCAAAGTTCAAGTCAAGCACAGAGAGAACGTCTACCGGGTTGCTGGCCATTGTGGTGTCCTCTAGTGAGAGCTGAGTTTTTCCCTCTGGTTGAATCTGTTGATCCATTTCAAGTGGGGACTGGGACAGTAGACGGCTTTCAATGGCTAGCAAGTCATATTGATGTTGGTGTGGCACAGAACCAGCTGCCGTGGTTTCAACCAGGGGTTGAGACCGAGTGTCGGCAGTTCCATGCTGCAAAGCGCCCAATTGACTGGGTGCTCTGGTACGTGAATTTTGCGACGGGCCAGCTTCTGTGCGCTCCATAGGCGGAGTATGAGTCGGCATGAGACGTGACAAAGGCATCTTTGGCCGCAGAGGGGGATAGGCAGACCGCGGGGGCGGTGGACCAGCAGCAACAACAACAGGTTGCGCAGAGGTTGGCGCAGTAGAGCTCGAGACATTGGGCCTCTTACGCTTGTTGTGAGAGTCTCCACAGCTTTTGTAGTTTACGGGCTCGCCACTAGCAGCATGGAATACATGAACGGGAACCGGTGTATCTCTACACATAAGGCTAGGAATCTTTCGCTGGGCTGCGCGTGGTGTTGGTTTGTTGTCTTCTTGTAATTCCTCCAACTCCCCACTCATAAAACCTGAGTCTCTTGTAGATGGAGGCATTGGAGGGAGAATAGGACTGGAAGGCGTAGGGCTCGAGTGGCGCAAATACTGCGCAGTCCTGGGCATTGGAGGGGAGGAGCCAAAATCAGGGGTGGTAGCTTCGGAATTAGGGGTCGGGGCGCCTGCTGAGAGCTCATTGGGCGATCGTGCATCGTCAAGCTGCACAACGGAAAGGTGATTGTTAGAGTGCTCTTGGTTGAGTGTTGAAGTGCGACGCAAAGAGCCCGAAATGCGTGGACGAATCTTCTCAGCAAAGGGAACTGGTGTTGGTGCGCGAGGGACATCTTGTAGATGGCCACCAGCAGCTGGCTCTGGAGTTCCGACAGGACGGAAGCTCCGAATAGACCCGGATGTGCTAGCAGCAACGCGGAGGGACTCTGGCACGGAAGCAAAGGGCGCGTTGACAGTTTTTGTCACAGCCATGGTTGTTGCCCTGCGCTTTGGCAGTGGATCATCATCTGTCCCTTCTTCATATCCAGAGGTATTTCCATTGGATTCAGAGGGAGTCGGATTTTTCCGGGGGCGACCACGTGGTCTGCCGGTCGCTCCTCGTTTTCTCGAGGTACGGGATGGCGGGCGGTTCTCAGCGGTACCAACAGGTGCGATATTTTCCACTGCGGCCTTTTGTGAGGGTAAGCCAGAATTATCAATGGGTGTGCCCTGTCGTGACAATTGCTTTGTAGCAAGGCCAGAAAACGAGCATTGGCGGCTCATTTGAGCGGTTGAGACTGGCGACGCTATCCTACTAGGCGCGAGAGATGCCGATTGTCCCAAACTAGGATTTTCGATGCTGGTGACCTGGGGTGTTGGAGCTGGTGAGAGGTGCGACATCTGGGTGGCAAGCTGGGGGTTTGACTGAAGCAACATGGCCCATTCGGCATTGCCAGCAGGGGTGAGAACACTCTCGATTGAAGTCTGCACTTCGGGCCGACTGGGCAGGACGGAACATTGGCGTGATGCAGATTTGAGCATCTTTTGAGACTCAGAAAACTTCATCTTGACCTCTAGAGTCTGAGAACCGCCTTTGCCAAACATGGCGAGCTTGTTCCGAACGACAATTCCGGTGACCATGTTGGGATTGGGCGAGGAGGCAGTGTTTTGATTTTGCATGAGTCCTGAGAGCATTCCGTGGCCGACGAGCGGTGCATCTGGTTCTGAGTAATCGTGGACATAGACAGCATAGTCTATGGATGAGTTGGGATTGGTGCATGTGTTGATGAGTTCCGGACTGCCCTGGGCCACAGCACTGAGACATAGATTGAGGTCAATGAGGCCGACAGTTGTGTTTTCATCCAAAGGCAGTGTTTGGACCTGGATGAGCTGGGGGGGACGAGCCAAGCACCGAGCCTGCTCAAGCTTGTCGAATGTGTAGTGTACTTTGACTGTTGACAAGGGCAGTGTTAGAGCCATATATCATAACAATAAAGGGTTTTCATGGTGGTGAGTACGAGGAATCGTTCTCGATAGCAGTGGTGATGATGACATGCTGAGGGGATTACTTACGGCCCATTTGCTGCACCTTGAGGGCCATCTCGCCGTCTTCACGGAAGGCTTCCTGGTCGGCCGTGGACTGCCAGTGACTAGCCGGGGAAGTCATGATGAGACGGGCCTCGATGGGCAGAGGGGTATCACGAGATAGTAGCCAGTCGTGGAAGGACGGTTCGGGTGTGGCTAGGAGGGAGTTGGCGAAGTTTGTTGCCAGAGAGGAAGAGATATGGCGGCGACTCTAAGCGAGCAAAGGGAATGATGAAAGACAGGAACAAAGACGATGGCAAACAAAAGAGTCACTGTGAATAAGTACGCGAATGCAAAGAATACACAGGGGAGCAAAAAGACAGACGAGGCGAGGGCCAGAGAAGCAAGAAACGCCAGGGACGGTGATGGGAACGGAATGCAGGCGGAAAATCAAGAAAGCCCAGGCAAACCAAGAAAAAGGCACACAAGATACCAAATGGGGCCAAAGAGCTCGCACGCGATCCACGTTTTATTGTCTCCCACTTGTCGACTCGTCGCTATGAGAAGAACTTGTTAGCCTGGAGGAGCCATTGCCAAATAAAGGCCGTTGTCTAGGTACCCGCGGTGGAGCTGCCAGAGGCCAGCAACGGCCTGTGAGACGATGGCGCACTGTGGGCCGAGGCCTAACAGCGTGTCACACACCGCCAAAAAAGCCCATTAACGCGCTGTTGAACAGTGCGCCCACACCGTGTGCACACCAGACCGCACCCCTGCGCTTAGACAGTCAGGAACAGCCAAATCCAGTCGGCAGGCCATGTTTTGAATGTGACGCTGTTGCGCCGCCCCGCAGTGGGTCTTGCGCTACTTAGCAACGGTCAGAGTCACGTGGGGCAGCTCGACGACAAAACTCTTCCGACGACACCCCCTTCCGTTCGCGACAGCAGCAGAAAGCGGCAGGTCCAACATGCAGCTTGCAGCATGTAGATTCCAGATTGCCCTGAAAATGGCAGTCGGGAACGTGGGAATTTGGTACTTGAATTTGTACTTACTTTGCAACACCGGAGAATCTTCGGCTCTGCCAGCACGGCAGCCAGGTCTGGACGGGATGGCTTATCAAGGGCAAATCTGAATCGAAAGCTGATGCCGAACAAATATCGAGGTCGCGCACACTCTGGCGGGCTGATTGATTGTGGCTTTTCCAACCCGTGCAAAGAAAAGAAAACGAAACGTTGCAGTCTCCCTGCTCACCAACCAAGGAGCAGTCGAGGTTCCTTTTATACTTTTCCCGCACATTGCGGGCGGCCTGCTGCAAGACTCGGCATCGACACTGTGCCTATAGCTTGCTCCTAATTTGACGTGTGCCCATTTGCCTTGTGATGTAATAACTAACTAATACAAACCCTCTTTTCCTTTCCATTTGTATGACGCTATCTACACTCGCATCTCACCCAAAATTTCTGTCTGCCTCGTGGCTGACTGTCGGAGTTTTGTCCATCGTTTGACTCGATTATCCTGTTTCCAGGAATTTTGGGCCACCCACCACGGGTCTTAATTTCTATCTCTTGCACCAATATTTTGTCTCAGTCGCACAGCCTCGTAACATATCTCAAGATCTGAACCCTAGTACTCACCATCTCATTTTTTGCTGAATTTTTTTATTTACCAGAAAACCACATCTGGTGATGCAACCCCTCAACTTCCACATACTAAGAAAACAAAAAGAACGCAAAGTCAAAGAGCGGCTGAACAAAAAGCCATATTGTACAAAGCAAATGTGCAGAAGCAACTGCACCGCCAACCTAATCTATACAGAACTGCCTTCAAAGCAAACCCAAGAATCGTACTCAAGTAGAGGGGTCCTGCTTGGGCTCAGTGGTTTGGGGGACCTTGAGGGTCTGGGCAACCGCGTCATAACGCTTGTTTTGGGTCTGATCAGGCTCAACCCACTGAGCGCGGTTATGCTCATTCGAAACCACCCGGCGGGCAATAATGTCCTTAAGAACGGTCTTGATGCCCTGTCTCCGGTTGCGCGACTTGAAAATGGTGTCGACAACGCCGTCGACAGTGAGGTCTGAGGTCTCAATCAGCTCGCGAACCTCACGCTCCGTCGGAACTCCCAGCTTTGAGTGAGGGTACTCGTGGTAGTCACGGTCAGTCAACAAAGGCATCTTCTCGTCAGGAGTCAAGAAGTATTGACCAACAATATCCTCCTTAGACTGCGCAATAGCTTCGAGGGACTCGGGCTTCCAGACCGGATCTCTCTTTGACACCAAGAGCGCATCTACGCCCTCAACAAAGTCGTGTCCTGTCACAAACTTGCTGACCATGGCATGCTCACGCTGGAAAGTCTCGGCAATAGACCAGTCCTTGGAGATACGCATCTGGCGAAGCGCTACGTTGACCGAGGTAGGCGAGCGTTCTCTCAAGGACTGAAGGGTGCTGGCAGCCCACTCAGCAGCGGTGCCGGTCTCAGCTTCCAGGGCAGAGATAATCTGGGTGACCGAGTTGCCGCTGAAGCAGCGGTCAATCGCATTACGGAGCTCACCCGACAGGACAAACTCCTCAGGGGGGAAGCTGGTGGCAAACTCGTCGATTGTGCGAGAAATCAGCATCAGCCGCGTTTCGAGAGAGTCGTAGTCGCGGAACCGCAGCTCAGCCAGACGATCCTCAAGAGGCGGCAGGAGAGTCGAGTCCAAGTAGTGAGTAGCAATACCGGCGTAGTAAGCGTTGACACCCCGAAGACGGTTGCCTGTCAGAGCCAGGTAAGTACCAATAGCACCATTCATCCGGGGAAGGAAGAACGAGGCGCCGACATCAGGGAACAGGCCGATCTTGGTCTCGGGCATAGCGAACAGAGTGCGTTCCGTAGCTATCCGTAGAGGAGAGTGGATGCTCAGACCAACACCGCCGCCCATGGTCACACCATCCATGAAAGCCACCATTGGCTTCTTGTAGGTGGCGATGTAGTGGTCGAGTTGGTACTCCCTGCGGAAGAACCCAACAGCCGACTCAACAGACTCCTCGGTGCCGGTTTTGAGTAGCTGCATCATTCCCGTGATATCTCCGCCGGAGCAGAGAGCATTACCGACTCCTTTGAGAACCACAACGTTGGCCATGTCGGACCGCTCCCACTCGACCAGGCGCGGCAAGATCTTGCCCGCCATAGATTCGTCAAGGGCGTTAAGCTTAGCAGGGTTGTTGAGCTCAATGGTTCGTAGTCCGTAAATGCTGTTGAATACGACATCCTCAGGGTTCTGGCTCTTGGTCGAATGGAAGTCTTTCAAGACCTTCATGTTGATTCCAGGGTAGTCCTGAATACGGCGCAAAGCGGGCCTAGGTTAGCTCGTCGTTCTCTGCTCTATATTACTGCTATGGGGGTGTAGCTACCTGGCTCGAGTAGTTGGCCGTCTGGCCCATCATCTTCGCCCGCAACGGCATGGCGTGGGAAGATGAAGCAGTACGTGCGAGGCGCACAGCTGAGTAACCAGCGCGGCTGCCCAGAAGCTTATAGAACATGGGTGGAGGTGGAGGATTGGAGAATCCCTAGATTATACTCGATGCGCAAACAGGTCGCATCGAAAAGTCCGCGGGAACACGGACTTGTCAAGATGCGAAGGGAAAAGAAAGAAAAAATAACCAAGAGACAAAAGCTCTCGAGGGGTACAAATGCTGTATATAGTTTGGCTAACGCTCTTTGTCCAGTTCTGGTTTCGCACGAGGGCAAGTCGACTTTGCCGATATGCCGCAGCAGCCAATGAGAAGCAGCCGGTTGTACTTGTGTGTCTCGCAGGCGGTCGGGTTCCCGGTGGTGGTGGAATTATCGCCTAGTGCCAATGGGCTTGTCGTCCTCGTCGAGGCTGTTCACTTGGAGTTTGGTGCGCAGCTGATCTTCTGGTGACAAGGTCTTTCTCCAAAGTCCTGCAAAACTTGCGTGCTAGTATACTTTTGGCCCATTGATTCTCCCCAGATGTTCGTCGAGCTCAACTACAGGTGCCCCGCTTTTATGCTGGCCCCGTCACCGCCTAGCTTTTCTGCCCATAAAGCGCGAAAACCTCCATCCACATCATCACAGCTTTGTGTAGCCCACTTCAGCCGTAGCCCTTCCTGTTGCTGCATCTTGCGTATCCTTCCAATCACGCCACCATTCCCTCACACATTGCCAGCCCCTCTTTTGCGCCGCCCGAACCGAAACCATGGCCGACACCAAGATCCAGTTAGTGAACAATGAGCCTGTTCCTGGAGCCCTTCAACTGCTAACACCTTTCTCCTTTCCAGAGAGCTTCTTACCAAGCCTCGCTCGGAGCTGACGTGAGTGACACCGCATTAAACGCTCGATATACCATTCCTCTAACAGATACTATGTGTAGCGAGTACGAGATTGCCCAGCTGGAAGAGCACGAGTTCAGCGCTGGTCCCCTCTCGATTCTGCAGACCGCCGTCCGTAGCCACACGCAAGTCCTCATCTCCATCCGCAACAACCGCAAGCTGCTGGCGCGTGTCAAGGCCTTTGACAGACACTGCAACATGGTGCTGGAGAACGTCAAGGAGATGTGGACCGAGACCCCGCGGCTTGCCAATGGCAAGAAGGGGCGGCCAGTGAACAAGGATCGCTTCATTAGCAAGATGTATGTCTCCATGTGCTTTGGGTTTGGGCGCGACATGGGAATTTCAAAGTCACGCCGAGGAAGCGACGGCCTACTAACAACGCTCGTATTATCAGGTTCCTGCGCGGTGATAGCGTCATCATGGTACTGCTTAGCTAAACGATGCAACGACTCTTTTTTCCTTCTTTCTTTCACCCGAATAACCGCAAATGATACCGTTTTGCAGCCTCCTTTACGACTCTTGGAGGCGCTTGAAAAAATCAGCGGGCTGCTTATAAATACTACTACCATGACAGCATGGGTCACGTGGTGCAAAGCTTGAGTGGTATCTCCCGAGACGACATTAGATGTTGAGCCTTGGGCCACCGATGCTCTTCGTACGGGTGTATCCCATTGGAAATGCACCGAGAAAAGCACACCATTCTCATGTTGTTGTATTTCCGGCTTTCTGTTGTCTTTCTTTTTTTGTTTCGTCTGGACCTGTTTTTTCTGCCATTTGTTCGTTGGAACTTGCGAGTATTGATTTTTTGCTACATAGGCGTTGAAGATTGAACATGATATCTCGGTAACAAAGTGGGCTATATATTCTGGTATTGCATGATGGCATAAATGTCGGGTCAAATTAATGTATCTACATGTACAGGTATATCCTCCATTTCTAGCGGTTCCTAGTGTACACCACTATTGGGAAGCAACCCCAGCCAAGCCAAGGAAGAACCAGGACAGGCCCCAAGCGCCCGGATCAGGCACACGCTGGTAACCATCACCACCGACATATACCGAGCGTCCCAGGCCAGGCTTCATGCCCTTTGTACTCTCAGCGCCCTTTCTCGAAGCCTGCGCGGCGTCCTTGAGGCCTCCGGAGCCCAGAACATCGACAAATGGCTGCAGGGCGTCAATCAGCGTCCGGTCACCGGGGCGGGCTGGCGTGTACTTGGACAGAGCTTCCAGGGACTGCTTCAACGCAGCGCCCCAGACCTGAGGAGTAGCGGCGCCGGCGGGTTGGTTGCGAAGCGACGCGGTGAGCGAGTTGAGGAAAATGGCAAACAGCGCGCCCGAGGTGCCGTCCATGCTCATCTCAACGACCGGCACGATGTTGGCAAGGTCGACGCCGGCGTCGCCGGTGAGCCCAACCTTGTTGATGTGTTCCAAAACAGCTGTGATTCGTTAGTGATTAGACGAAAATCATAGGCTTCTATCAGCATGTCACTTACCCTCAGCACCGCGCTTCAAGCCAGTGCCACAGTCGCCGTCGCCCACAATGGTGTCGTACTTGGTAACCTCGGGCTCGCACTCGATCAGTTTCTGAAGACCGCCAATCAGGGCAGATTTGGCAATATCCACGTCCATGGTAATGCCAGAGGGCTTGACTGCAACGTTCTTGGTTTCCTCGGTTGACTCGAGAGTGGCAGTGTTGTTGGCCGCCCATGTCGCAGCGCTGATGGGCGCAGTCCAGCCAGTGGCTTCGCAGGGGGCGTCGAGCAGGTCAATCATGCTGACACCCGAAATCCCGGTGTCGACAGTGTTCAGCAGAGTGATGCTGAAGCCCATGCCGTTAAGACTGGTCATGTAAGTGCCGCTAAGGATGCGCTTGGGCTTGATGCCGTATTTTTGCTCAAGCATCTCAGCGACCACGGCAGTGATGCCGCCCATCTCAAGAACACTGACACCACCCAGGTTGTTGACCATCAGGACAACCTCCTTTGAGTTCACGTTGAGGAAGGATCTGTCCTTGTCAGTCTGGCTCAGCAGCTGGCCCAGCATCTCGGAGACAAGCTGCGGAAGTTCCGCCGTCACCCGCCCCGAGCCAGCCTCATTGTGGATGCCCATGCCGAGCTCAATCTCGCCGGGGCCCAGAGCATCACCCTCGGCCTCGGAGGCGCGGCCGGGGACATGTACGTGATCCAGACTAGCGCCCACAGTGACCAGGTTGTCTGCCACCAATCTCGCCACGCACGCAACGTCCTTGAGCGGGCGCCCAGTGGCCGCCAATGCGCCAGAGATCTTGTGCACGAGGACAGTGCCCGCAATGCCACGACGACCGACCTTGCCGCCCTTTTCGCGGCCGACGCCAACATCGTCGCCAACGACAACCATGTCAATGTCTGTGCCAGCAGCGCGGGCCTTTTCAACGGCGACGGCAAAGTTGAGCACGTCGCCGGTGTAGTTCATGATGGTGACCAGCACGCCCTGCGAGCTGTCGACGCGCGTCTGGATGGCGGTGCGGATCTGCTCGGTCGAGGGCGAGGCGAAGATTGTGCCGGCTACGGCGGCCGTCAGCATGCCGCGGCCGACCATGGCGCCGAAGCTTGGCTCGTGGCCCGAGCCACCTCCGCTGATGATGGAGACCTGCTTGGACTCATTGGACGGGCGCATGTAGACAACCTTGTGGTCAGCGTCCAAGGCCACCGAGGGGTTCGTTATGGTCAAGCTGCGGAGAGCAGCGTTGACGAGGGACGTCGGGTCGCTGATGAAATGTTTGTTAGACATGATGGAGGATACTAGAGTAGGGGGTTGTCAGTAGGCTGTAGGTTGTATGCAGAGACTGGGATGCGATTGGCGGGAGGCTCATGCAGGTGCAAGAGAGAGAGATCGTTTGTGTAAACGAGCATATAGAGAGAACAAGAGCTTGTCAAGAGGGGCAGCCAAGCTTCAGTCAGACCAGTAGACCAACTACAGCACAAGTAGCATATACTCTTGGGCAGACCAAGAACGCAGACCCGAGAAATGCAGTGAGACTCACCCGCCTTTTATACTAATACTGGCCAATGCCACGCAAAATATCTTGCCGCTTTGCCGGCAGCTTTGAGCACACCCGCCGGATCAAGCCTTTGAGAGCTTGATGTCGTCTCATTTGGAGAAGCAACCTCGAAGCTCCACTTTAAAAGGTTATGTGCCAACCCCCCCTCGACTCTCCGACGGCGAACTCGGGCCAAGCCAAAGCCTCCAATCGAAGCACATCCATCCATCCACATTCACACAAGAAGACACAAATAGAGGATACAAGTCGCGAGACGATGCGCCAATTTGCACAGCATCTCTCTATTTTTCCTCCTCACCCCGGCCTGGCTCCGGGCTTCTATTCCTGAAGCGTCGATACAGGTGGTTCAGAATCAAGATGTGAATTCCCTCATCACTATCACACCGAGAGCACCTGCCAGAATACCACGGTCTGGTGACACTGCGCCCCTTCCCCACGAAATGGAACTAACCCCGTGTTCGCAAGACGGCCTGTGATCTCTCTCTCTCTCTCTCTATCTCAACAACTAGCACAACTAAACACGAAAACAAGATGGCTGTATGCACATGGCACCGATCCTCTCCTGTTCTCACCGGTGTTTTGTCTGTGTCCTTCTCATCCCAATAATGCCAAAAAAAAAAAGGAAGCGAGGATGGAAGAGCAATAATACACGCCATCCTATCGTCCCATATCAACAATACCCAGTAGATCAGATGTCTTTACTTGCACTTGTATGATGCGGGGGAATGCCACCAAGCGCAGATGGGCAACAAGCGACCCCCGCGTCTATACACTACATTCGTATCTCGCCGAAAAAAACGGCGGTTGGAGAGAACGAGCAAGAGGGTAATTTGTTGTCTCTCAATTTACAAGAGGTCAGATGTGAGAGCTCGAGCGACAGAAAAAAGAAAAGGAAGAAATCGACAGCCAATGTTGGGCTGGACAGTATCAAGAAAAAAGAACAAACTTCGTATTGTTTTATCATCTGGGCCAAGACGGCATGAATATCAGACCTGGAGAGCATCTGGAAACTACATGACAGGTAATATACGCAGCTCTAGATGGCAAATATGGGCGTGGTTCAGGGCAGGGAGGTGAGGAATGATAATGGACTTTATGAGTGGATTCAAGAACGTAATGGCAACATGGTAAGTAGAACAGCAAGATACATGACTAATGCAACGCCACGATACAAAGCTAGTGTCCTTGGACACAAAGGGGTGATGTAGACAAGAAGAAAGAGTTAAGCCAGCAACCAGAACAGTATAAAAGTAAATGAACCAAGAATGGAAGATAAGATGGCAAAAGGGAAGATACTCCATCAAAAAAAAGGAAAAAAAAAGAAATGAGAGAAACAGAGCAATATACCCCAACACAAGACGAAGACAAACAAGAAAGAGAGAAACGACAGAAATGAAGCAAAGAACACATCACAACATGGGGCTTTACATGCTCTCGTAGAAAACGAAGAACATTCCGCCCAAGAGACCAGAAATTACCAACATGGTCAGGAAGGCCGCACCAACCTTGTCTCCAGTCGTGATCTTGGACAATGTCTTACCATCAGCATTGGTTGACGAGCCACCGGCATCCACGTTACCAGTCGAGGTGCCACCAGTGGTGGCAGCAAGCGGCAGATGCGATTCCGGGTACAGGTTGTACATGACTGCAGCCAGCGACGCCATCTGCTCACCGACGCCGTTGAGGCCGTCGAAGCTGCCTGTGTACCATTTCTGACCACAAGCAGTGCCGGCGATGCCCTTGAAACCGTCAACGGTACCGGTGCAGCTTGCAGCGGCAGCCTTTCCGGATGCCAGTAGCAGAGGCTGGATAGTGGATGCAGTGGAGCTGACAAGCTGGGCAGTCTGGGCCATCCAGCGCAGCAAGTAAGTTTTGAAGGAGCGCTGATCGTTGTTACAAGTCCCGAAAGGCTCACAGGCAGGCTCGTAAACAACAGAGTCTTGGAAGAACAGCTCGGTGGTCTTCTTCAGAACGCCATCGACAGCATCCAGCCAGGTCTGGTTTCCAGTAATGTTGTACATGTTGGCGGCACCGTGCATGTGGATACCAAAGTTGTAGGACCACAAGACCTTGGTCATATCCCGGCATTCATCGTCGGTGTGAGCACCGTCCTCGATTTCCCAGTCGGTGTTGACAAACAGCAGCTGCTTTTCCCAATTCCAGATCTTCTCAGCCCAGTCGGCGTAGCTAGAGTTTCCAGTATAGCGAGCAAGGCGGGCAGCAATGTTGAAGAAGCAGCCGTTGGAAATGGTGTTCTTGTAGTTGTAACCGGCGTTGAAGGTGTAGATTTGCCAACGCAGACCACCGGAGCAGCTGGCCTCGTCCCAACGAGAAGCATAGTCGTTGAAGACGGCTTGGGCAAGAGCAAGCCATTGCGGCTTATCAGCCGCGGGATCCTCGAAACCAGCCTCTGCTGCCGTCATGGCGGCCAGGGCCCAGAAACCTTGATCATCGTTACCCAAAGAACGGGTCTGGTTTTCAGGCATGTAGTTGGCATCGGCTCCGACCTGGTGGTTCATGGCACGCAAAACGGCATCATTGTTGGAGGTATCGTTGGTGAGCCACCAGTAATCGATGAGAGTGCCAAACATGGCGCCAGCCTCCCACCCTTTTAAGAAGCGTTAATTATGGAAGGCTCAGGGAGTGATACAAAAGATATTAGCCTTAACTTACAGTAATACGGTGATGGCAAATTGCCATCTACATCACCGGTGTTGTTTCCGGTATAGAACTTCAGTAAGCCATAGGCAATAGTAGAGGCGGCATCTCGAACAGACTCTGTAGGAATTTGAGGTCAGTACCAAGACCAACAAGGCATACCACGGCATTTGAGATTGGGTAACCCACGAGTATCGTCAAAATTAACTTCGATGGCGGCTGCAGGCTGGAGCAGCATTCCAGCCAGTGTGGCGGCCGTTGCTAGAGAAAACCTCATTTTTGTTGTGATTTTTGAGACTGTTGAAGGGGAGAAGATGTGGCGGTATTTTATGAAGAAAACAAGGACGAGAGCATGCGAGTTAGAACGAGGGCAGGGAGATGATGCGCGTTTATGTCGTGTATCTCTGCCGAAGTTGACTATAGGTTATAGTTTCAGAATGATCCAAGGGTAGCACGTTTCAAGGGTATTGATCTAGCAATGCTAACAGTGAGATGCCAGGCAAAGCAAATGCAAAATAGAAAATGGGAAAAGACGGATAGAGATGAATGGCGGCCGAAGAGACGGGGAGAAGGCACTGGACGGTCTGAGAAACAGGCGAGACAAGTAGAAGGCAAAGGCTAGAAAGACGATAGTCGACAGGCAGGCAGCTTAGAGTCGTGATGTGCAGGTCTGCATTACATAGGCTAGCTGGCGATTCTGAAGCAAGCGAGCGAGAGGAAGCAAAGATGAAGTCGAAAGCGAGAATGCTTCAAGTAAGATCGCAGAGGTTTGGTAGGTCGCAAGTCGCGATCATGCGGCGCTCGGATCAGGCAAGCCGGGAGCGCGAAGTGCTTGGTTTGACAAAGGGGGTGGGCGATGGGCGATGGACGGCGGACTGTCAATAAAACGAGCGACTTGACGAATGGGAGAATCAAGCAGCGGAGAGAACTACCAAGGCGACAAGAAAGAAGAAAGGAACAAAATGCAGGGAAGAAGACAACGCAGCGAGAAGAAGGAAATAAAGAAGAGAGAGGGAGAAGAGCAAGAAACGAGTTGGCAATATTGCAAGCCAGGAGAACAGAATTCAAAGAGCAAGAAGGGAAAATAGAACGAAAAGAAAAATCAGAGAAAAGAGCCCCTGGCTGCGTGGCCGAGCCTGCTATGCCTCAGTCGTTTTTAGCACGAAACCCGCTGTAAATACGCAGCCAGTACAAGTACACATAGGTTCTGTGGGCGCCGCAATGGAATGCCAACACAAGTGTACAAGTACATTCTGCTTAGTTACTCACATACATAGTCAGTGTTTATTGTGGCCGCCTATCCTCCGTTTATGCATCAATGTACCGGTACTTTGGCCCGTGTACATACCCACCTGCTGTCTTGCTTTTTTGCCTCCCTGGAACCACAACCACGTATCAAGGGTCTCGCGAAGAAGGGAAGAACAAGGAAGAAATGCATCCAACTGGCATCAAACGAGCTGACCAGGGACTAGCCAGTACAAGAGTCCAAGCCTGTATGCATCTGGCCGTCTGTACACTTGTAGCTGTACTTCTTTCCGCCCTCACATGTACCCGGCCCATATGCTACAGGTGCGCCAGGTACATACGAGCGCATAAAGCCAGCCATTAGCCTTTGTTCCTCCAGTCCATATGCCGTATTTCCATTTGACCCACTCCCCCTCCTCCTCTTCCTTTTCCTCCTCTTCCTCCTCCGCGGCTTCACCCAGGAAAATCATCATCGCCATCACTCTCTGTTGCGCCCCGGTAATCACTTCCCAAATAGAAACCATCCAACCCGTCTTTTCTACCTACTATGAGTCTGTTTTTTTTCTTGCAATGTCCTCTTCCCACCCGCTAGCCCTTGGCATCTAACCCCCCTCCGCCCCCAGCTTGCCAAAACAGCATCAGAACAAGATCCAAAGCCCGGGTCCTGGCGCTTAAACTGAAACCAGACCTAACTTCCACGTCCTGCCGAATCTCGCACGACTTCCGCTGTCAATCTCGGCCGTCCTCTAATTGTCTGCTCTGAAGACCTGCAGACCGGAGCCTTTCCACACCAAGAACTGTGCATATAAATATACAACACAACGGCCCCCCTTGTATCCCTTCAGCGCTACCTTCTTCTCTCCAGCTTGCCAACCTCCAAACTACAAGCAACGTGCGAATGCCGCCATCTCTGGTGGACTACTACGACTGTCGTTGCCCTTTTGGCCACAGGTCGTTCCGTATCGTCTTCTTGCTAGTGCCGGCTCGAGACTAGCCCCCTGCGCGCCCTATTCATGGGCGTCCCGTACTAACCCCAATTTAGTCTAGAAATCCAGGGGAACGCCTTGCGGGGGCTGTGCAGCAGAGAGAGAGGTTTGGCCATGACGGCTGTCCTGCCTGGGCTGAGAGAGACAGCACAAAACAAGGCGGATGGTTGGACAACCCACTGTGTCCTTCTTCACATTAGTGCTCGTAGAGGCCCGCCTGCATGCTTACGCTTGTACTTGGCATACACTCAGCTTTGCCGTATCCAAGCCTCTTAAACCTGACCACCTCATCAACTGTTCCGTACCAGCGTACGAATCCCCGTAGTGGTGCCTATACTGTACCCTCCGCCGCCTTGTCTCCCCCGCGCCGCTCTCCCCTGTCTAAGAAAAGCCCAGGAATGGGATAATGCAATGCACCTTTAACTTGTCGACGATCTGAGAACACGAAACAATGCTGTCCGCAATCTGTCTATGGCCTACAGGAGGGAACCCTAGGCAAAAAAGAAACAGCTCCCACTCTCTATATCTCTAAAGTCTCCAAGCTTCCTGCTTCCTTACCTTTTCAGCTCTGGTCAGCTACCCAAGCACAGGATTACATGTCGTAATGCCCACATGGCCTGGCTTACGACTACATCGTCTGAATACGTATATATGTATGTATGTACGGCTTCGCTGTTCATGTCTCTCTCTATGTGTGTCCCTCTCATGCCTCCTCCGCCAAGTCAAAACTCCCCCATCCCCATTCCCCTTCATAACCTCAACATCTCGACACAGCCCCCCTCCTCCCCCAGCCTCAACCCTCCACCATCATCAAGAAATCCGGCATCTGAATACAAGTATGTAATACTGCAAATTTACGCCCAGCCCTTGGCCTTGGTCATAGTTCTTGGTATGACAAGTAGACTAGGCAAATTCTTTTTTCATTCACTCTATTGTACTCAGTCTGGGACGCAATTGTCTTGTTTTTTTGGTCTTGATGATGCTCTAGGGTTAATTATCAAAAACAGGGTTGATTGTATTGATGCACCTGATACCAACGTTTTTCTTTCCATCGCCGGACCAATGATCTCGACTCTACCAACAAAACAAACCTATCAAGTCTAACGTCCGTCAGAGTAGCTTCAAAAAGGCACATACACAAGAAAAAAAAAAGAAAGAGGGCTCACTTCTAAAGATATGTACATACAGGAGAACAAAAAAGTTCAAGCCCACCAATTGGTGTATACTGACATGCTGCCAAACACAACCCACGAGCCCAAGAGCAAAATAGGTGATGGAACAAAAAGGAATTCTAAGAATAGGAACGCCGCTGTGACCGGGACGAGGAAAGTAATTGAAAAAAAAAAACAAGAGCAAAAAAAGAAGAATAAAAGATAGCTACCACCTGCCCGACCGTTCTGCGACAATGAAGAACAATCTAGTAACACGCTCGACGAAGATGATGAGGATAAAGGAGAGAAAAAGAAGCAAAAAGAAGAAGGCCAAGAGAATATGATGCAGCGGTGGAAAAAAGAAAAAGGGCTAGACAACAAGAACGATACGTAAGATTTGATTCGCAACGACGACATATTGAGTGATATAGAAACGAGGGATATGTATAGGAACAAGGCTAGAAAGAATGGCAGAGAAGAAGGGAAAAAAAGATAAGCCGTATAGACCAGGCGGGTCGTAACATGATGCTGTCGTTCATATCTTCATTTACTTATTGGTGCGAGGTTACAGCCTCCCGTGTTCTACTGGGACTGCGGTGGTCTCTGCGCGCCGAGCGTTGTTGGATGAATGACTGGCTCGTAGCAAGACCAAAGCCACACATGTCTGTCAAGTAAGCAAGCCTAGACGGAGGATAGTCAGTAAGGAATTTTCTCTCGGGGCGGAGGCCAACAGGCCAAGGGGGGGGGGGGGAGGCGTAATCACTAATACTCACTTCTCTTCTTCTTCCATAGAAACCCGTATGTCGTCCAGAACCGCCGCGCACTTGGCACTAGTCGCAGCCTTGCGCGCCTGGTCAATCTCCTTTACATAAAACTTGAATCGGCCAGACACGGGCCTGTGATCTGAGGCGCGCACCTCGTGGCGGCGGTATTCGAGCTGCTGGATGCGTCCATGGCCGCGGTGCAAAAGGCGATCGCACCAGGCGGGTGACCGCTTCTTCTCGCTTGTGTCGTAGTTGTCTGTTCCTACATCGTACTTGTACGTCGGGGCAAACTCGATGGGCATCTCGTGAAATGCCCGGAGCTTGAACGACGGGTTTCGCCGCTTGGCGACAAGGAGCTGATCGCGCTCGAGAAGCTTGGCTAGGCTGTTATTCTTGACAGCCATCACCACTGTGTCGCGCGACATGGCGTCGATACGATAGTTCAGATCTCCGTTCCACAGGCAGAGCTCGTGGTCCATGATCATGGTGCCGTCGCCGCCACCAACGTAGTGATCGGACCGGATAGACGTGTTGCGCTCAATAGGTAGAATTTGCCCCTCTAATATCGCAGCGACATCGTTGTGGCGGCTGTTGGCTTGTGCTTGACCAGCAGCTAAATGGCAATTGACAAAGCAAAGTGAAGAGTCATCAATCATGAAACGGATCACGATAGCACCCTTGTTTCCATGATAACCACCCATACCTCGCTTGACATCAGTTGCATATAGGTCATGAATACGATCACGCAAAGACGCCTTGACAAAAATACACGTGAAGAGGCCAACAAGCGTCGCTGTATGGAGCACATAGTATGGCTGATTCGAGGGCATGTAATCATCTAGGGATCTCTGGAGAAAGTCTCTCCAGTCTCGGTATGCGTGGCTCATGTCCTTTTTATCGTCCTTTTTCTTGGAAGACTTGAATAGCCGTTTGGCAGTAGCTGTTTTGTCCTCAAGATCAACCAGCTCCTGGAAGCCAAATACCAAGATGTCAGGGCATCCACTGGTTTTGATGAGATTTGAAAAGAAGGTAGAGTCGGTTGAATGCAGGATTTGGCTGGGCGTTGAAGCTCCCGCATTCCACGTCAAAACTTGAACGTCGAGCTCGTCAAAGTTGCAGTATTCAGTGTCGACAGACCTCATGTAATCATCCGTTGCATCTTCTTTGAGCAGGCCATCCCAGGCACGTAGCTTGTTGTCAGCTCCCAACGAAACCACTTGGAAACGGCCCATGCGATATACGCTTGCGGCATCGGGAATCAGCTTGATAACCGGGTTGTCGTGTGCGTGCCACTCCTTTTTCATTGTCCAGGGTGTAGTGGTGACATCGTAGACTGCGATTTTGCCGCTGTTGAAGCCGGCCCACAGCTTGTCGCTAACACCACCCAGCGTGTTGATTTTGAAAGCATTCAAGCTCACGACCGATAGGAGAGAGTAGTCTTTGCGGGAGTAAACGCTGATCTTTCCATCGCTATGACCAAGATAGACCTTGTCAGGATCTGAGCGGATTGTTGCACCAGATACGATTTCACCAGCACCCTCGTAGCACATTGGGTTGAGGGTTAGTTGGCATTGAGAGCTGCCGTCAAGCGTAGGGGCAAAGACATAGACATCTTTCCCACTAGCATACCAGAGTTCACCGCCAATAAGCAGCGAAAATGTATGGCCTCGGGGCAGACGGTACGTGTGGCTTGGGCTGTTACTCAAGTTTGGCGTGGAGGACTTGTCTGGACCCCAAACCTGAAGAATACCACTCTCGTCCAAGCTCCATAGCTGATTCTGGAAGCGGAAGATTTTGATGACTTCATGGCGACCGTGTGCGCCTGGCTTGCTGCAAACTACGTCTTGGGTGTCCAAGTCGATTTCTTGAACCTCGCCAAAGTTTGTTCCTACCCAGAGCTTTTTCCCCTCATCATCAGGATTGGCTGCCGGCTTGAAGGCGAGTGCTGTCCCTCTAATGCCTTCTGCATGGGGCAGCATTAAAAGCTCAGATCCATCAAACATACTCCAGGCCCTAGTCATTGAACCGCCACAAGCTACATATTCACCGCAGACGTCGAAAACGCGGGCGTCGTATTTTGTCGTAATCTCGGGGATTCCAGGCTTGAGGAATGGTGGCTGGCGATTGACATTGTAAATGTCAGGGTATGCTGCCACAATGTTGTTTGGCTCAGTCGCCACGGGCGCCGAAGCTGTCATGACAGCTAATGGAGCAGAGGAAGTGCTAATGGATGAAGACGTAGTGCTAGTAGTGGCCACGGCAGGTGTGATTCGGGGCGGCGGTGGAAGATGTGTCTGGGAAGAAGGTGTCTTGGGTTCGGCGTATGTATGAGGCTCAACTACAGAGTGATGCGACTGGTGTCCCCGGACTGGCGGTCGCTGGAACTGCGATAGTGGAGGCGGATTTTGTATGCGCTGTGTTACATCGGAGTGACTTGGATTGTGAGCTCTGGGCGGGCGCGGAGGTGGAGGTTTTGTTGATATAACTGTGAGGGGCCTCCGAGGGTTCAGAGGAGGAGGCTCGATTATATTAGGAGATCGGGATGGAGCTGAAGGGCCGGTGAGTTGACGCGGGATTATGGCCTTGGGTGAGACAAGATCGTCTCTGTCACGGCGTCGTCCCGCCGAGGCAGGGTGCAGAGGAGGTGGCGGTGGCTCGTAAGTGCCTGCATGAAGACTCCGAGATCTATTGAGAGTGGGATTTGCAGACTCTGGTCGCGGTCTGGAAGGCATCGGAGGGGGTAGAACGTCATCGCTACCGGCAGTGCTTCCTGGGGGGCTACAAAAAGGCGACGTCCTTGGCTTGGCGGGTACAACCTCGGGAACCCTGTCAAGAGCAGAGAAGCGTCCGTTGGAATCGGAGAGCGCAGGCTTAGGGCGCACGGAAGGTTTTTCGGCTCTGTTGACGGGGGGAGGCGGAGGTCGCCGGGTTTCACTAGATCTTCGAGGTGGCGGAGGTGAAGGTGGTTTGGCACCGGCAACACGGGGCGTCTTGCGCTGGTCTGGAAATGACGGATTGGGAGACCGAAGGGGAGTCACTGGAGAAGAAATAGAGTCGAGGTTGAGGGGATCCGGCAGGCCTGCGGCAGTGGGCTTCTTAGGTGGTGACTGAGGCGGCAGGATGTTTACAACAGGCGGTCTTGGAGGGGCTCGAGGGCTAGATGAGCGCACGGGAAGGTCTGGTTGGTTGTTGGCCCGCAATGAGGATATCGGGAGGGCTTCCCTTAGACGGGCTGGGGGCGGAAGGAGGTCGGTGGGCTTTGGTTCTCTTGGGCGGTCTGGCTTCCCGGCGGGAGATATTGATCGAGACGGAGGGGGTATGGGCGGATCTGGTGCGGCAGAGGCAGAGGGCTGGCTGGCGACAAGTGGTGAAACCGGAGGCGGACTCGGGGCCGGAGCCAAGTCGAGCTTTCCCATGTTTTCGAAGCGAGACCGCAAGGACGACACCGACTTCTAGGGGTGAGGGTGAAGAGTGTTAGCGGGTGGCATGCATGCATAGAAGCACAGGTGAGGCAGAATTGGAGCAGGCAGGGGCACTTACAATGGGCGTCCCGTCGAGGGCTTCATCGTCAACTGCTGCCGAGCTCATGATGAGACAAGCAAAGAGGGTGGGCTGGTCTGGGGGAGCAGGTAGGCAGGAAACGAACGGATAGACAGATGCAGGTGTAAGATACTGCAGGTTGGGCGAGTCATGCGGATGTTGATGGTGGGTGTGGATGGCTGCGTGAGATTAAGGCGTGCGCATGCTCGAGACAAGACAAGACAAGACGAGACGGGTAGAGATGAAGCCGGCGATCAATGACTGGCGCACGAATGGTGGCGGTGGTTGAGGTTGAGGTTGTGGTGGCTAGTCAAGGGCGCTAGGCAAAGGGTTGTTGTTGATGCTCATATGGATACAAGAAACGGCAGCATGTGAGTGCATTCCAGAGGCAAGAAGAGTGTGGCTGAAAGAGAGCTTGGGCAATAGAGGCCGAGAGACAGAGACAGCGAGGCAAAGCCAGTAAAAGAATGAGAGAAAACACAGAAACAGGTGGTAGCAGCAGCGGCAGCGGAAGAGTGTGAGTGCGTGTGTCTAGAGTGCAGTGCGTCTTGTCTGGAGTCGTGGCGTGTCGTACTGGACCAGTCACTCACTCACCAACTACCAGGACCCAGTCAATAGTTATGGCGGGGGAGAGAAAAGAGCAGAGGGGGCAATGGAAATAGAAGCAGCACAAGGCGGTGACAGCAGCAGGTTTGGGGGCGGGCGCAGAAAACGAAAAACGAAAAGAAGATGAAAAGAAAAGAGAGAGTACGTCGTGGGCAGAGAACGAACGAGAACACAGGCGGCAACAGACCAGAGACACAGACAGAGAGAGGCACAGAGGCGGACAGAGGCAGAGGAGGCAGAGGAGGCAGAGGCAGAGACAACGACAGCAACCGTAGAGGATACCTAGAGGCTTGGAGGCTGCTATCTACTTCTACTCAGGCTGGCTCCATAAACTGCGTGGTCGCTTGTTGTTCTCGGGGCCAAATCCCCGCCAACGAGCACTTGTCCTTGTCACCAGTTAACTGACTATACAAGCGCAGATCACGTTTCAAGTCCCGCAAACGCTGCAGGAATACAGCGGCGCGCTGGTCCTTGAAGAATGGCAGACCAGAGTCCCTCGTAATTTGGAGGGGCACCATGGAAGGGCTGTGTTGATCTTTTTTGGGGGGTGGAGGAGAGGGAAGGGGTTGTCAGAGAGCTTCAGCACTATAGCCGACAGTGGAATAGTGGACAGTGGACAGTGGACAGTGGACAGTGGACAGTGGACAGTGGACAGTGGACAGTGGACAATAGGACCAGCCTAAGCCCTAGTCCACCCTGTGGCCAAGCCCAAGACCAACCACGACAAAGAGACAAGCCTTGGGTCGTTTGGGTCGGCTTCCCAGCCCCGCCCAAGGATTACTATTCATTCCTTAGAAAGTGAAACGGCCCTGGAGCCGTACTAAACGCGTTGATACGGGCCGGTTGAGGCGTTGAGGGCCGCTCTGAAGGAACACGATACGGAACAGGGCCCAAGGCCTACCCTACACCATGTGTAACCCTGATGGGCTCACCTTGTACCCTAAGGAAATGCCAGGTTTAGCGGCGCCTGTGAGCCAACCCCTGAGATCAATTAGCTCGCGGCGGTACGTGATAAACGCGGCAGACGACGACAGCGAGCTGCCACAAAGACCCCTTGCGTGGGAAGCCAAAAGTACTTGGGCGAGTGAAGCCGACACAAACAAAGCCAATTGTCGCCAGAGGCCTGTACGGAGACTGAAATGCGCTTTGTGCTTATGTACTCAGGTACTCGTGCTGTACGTGTACATGTTATGTACACATTTAGCACATTGCCTCCAAGTACCACCGCACCCAAATCATGCGTGTGGATACTTGTGGCTGTACTTGCCCGCCAGCCGGGTTTAACTCTTGGTCGCCGTCCAAAACGAAAAAATTCTGGGGCCTCAAGGCAAATTGGGCTCATATTTACACCCAGTCCACCTTTCCACTTTCTTCCATCCCTCATCTCAACCACTTTTGGACCAAGACCAACCGTTTCTACGAAAATGAACACCGTAAGTATGCCCGTCCGGTCCCGCAAGCCTGTGTACCTTGTGGGATCTGGTTCCGGGGCCCCGGCCGGCCGGCACCTGCAGCGCCGTGTATTTAGTGCTTGATATTGCTAACTCGAGTGTGGGAATAGGTTAAATCATTCTGGTATGCATGCCACTGAAGCTGTCCTGTACTTTTATGTGCCTGAACGACCAGTCTCTGTGATTCCACGTGTCGTGGATGTGCTATGTGCTAACACGGTTCTCTATGTCCACAGGGCCGGATGGGGTGCTCTCTGTGCCGGTAAGTCCCTGTCGCCTGTCAATTGGCATTCTGTTGAAACCGCCAGGTCAAGATCCTCTGCTAAGCATCATGTAAATCAGCTGGTGGCACTGCCTACTACTTTGCCAAGCAGTCGATCAATGCCGATCGCGCTCTCAAGATGGAGGAGCTGCGCAAAAAGAAGCAGCAGATTGAGCAGCTGAGAATCGAAGAGGAAGCCAGCGGCATAAAGCCTGAAAAAGGACCATACGAAACACCAAAGCCGTTCAAGAGCCCGAAAGGGGACAGGTTTTCGTGATTAGGCGGCCGGCCTGGTTTCGGCGTGTGGCACCGGCCGAGGCTACAGCTGCTGAACTAGGAATTGGATGTATTCCTCTGAGGCTGTGTGAAACAAGTACAATCGTGTCATACAATGCACGCATAACCTTTTGTACTTGTATCGGCCAGCCTCCATTGTATAATATTGCTTAGGCCATCCACTATACTTAGTATAAATCTCAACAAGAACTTGCTTCACTATGAGCTTGGCTTTTTTTTTGCTCGTGACTCTTGCATTTATTCCATATCTAGGCAATAACAGCTCTATCTTGTTCTCCTCACTTGCCATCCTCACCTACACGTATTGTCCAGTCCTGAAAGCTTACCTACCATATGTCGTCCATTCCGAGGCTCCGGAAAATCCACCCGAGGTCGCACCGTGGGTACTAGCCTTGCATAATGGATCCTTCAGCCTTGTAAGCACATTGCACTTAACCCTGAACCCTCAACCTACAACAAGCAACCTGCGACACATCGCCAAGTCCCCGAAAACTCCAATTCCACTTCAAGAACATCGCCAACCGCGAGCAAAAAGCTCACCCTCTCTCTCCCAATGACGTCCCCGCAGCTGGCCATTGCCAAGGCCTCCCTATCTAGCGCGCTCTTCCGCAAGGATCCCATGGCCTGTGATCGCAACGATATCGACGCCTTTCACAATCTTCTTCACGATGCCGTGCTCCGATGCTCGCCCCCCAATGTCCAGGTTTGAAAACACTTTCCTGCTCTCGCCTCGGCGGGCCTCTTTTTTCTCTTACTTTTCCATTTAAACACTATTGCCTCCCAGGAGAAAAAAAGGGTTCCAGATCTCGGCTTGAGCTCCCGGGGCGCATCTACTCATCTCTGCTTTCGTGCCCTCGGCTGCTCCCAGGTTTGATTTCCATTTTCTCGCTTCTTGAGCCGCCCGCACTCCACTCTCCGGGGATTTGATTCCGTAAACTAAACTGTTCTGTATCTCTATCTCCGCCACTCGCTTTCAGGCCTGCAAAAACTGGATCGTGAAGCGCATTGTTCCTTCGCCCGCGCGCACCACCGCTCTCGGCCGCTTTCTCTGCGCTTACGCCAACAGTCTCGTCGACTCTCCCGCACACAGCCCCAAGAAGCCGAAAGCCCGACGTAAGCGCCTGCATGTTCTTTACATTCTGAACGATGTCCTGCACGATGTGCTGGCTCAGTCGCGCACCAACGCTGTCGTCGAGTCGCTTGGTCCCAACTTGAGCCTGCTCTTCGCGAGTGCTGCTTCGGTGGAAAAGAGCGCAAAGCATACAGATAAAATCAACGATCTGATGGAAATCTGGGAAGATCGGCGATACGTGACTGCTGAAGTCATTGAAGCTATACGCGGCGCAGTTAGCAGTGCTCTTGCCGGTGCGCTAGTCGACGGGGTTACTAAGCCTACGCCCGCCGCTAGTACTACAGCGCCGATTGCTCAAACAAAAGAACTGCCTTTTATTCTTCCCAGCATTCACGGGGACCCCGCAACTCCATGGTACGACCTGCCTGCTTCAAGCTGGATGCCTCACTTGACGCCCAACTCCACCAAGCCAATGACGCCTGCTATGATCAAGCCGCTCCACATGAGCGCTGGCACCCCCGACGCAGCGCTAGTTAGTGCCGTCAAGGGCCTACTGCTGGACGTCGACCAAATCTACGCCAAGGACTGCAATCCCAAGTCCCTGGAACACCACGAAATTAACGAGATGGGCGAGCTTGTGTCTCTCGATGAGATTACCGGCGAGGTCCTGGCTGGAGAGACATACTACGGCTGGTCACGCGACTTTTGCATCAAGATGAAGGCCCGTCGCTTAGGTCCCGCCGGCCATGGGGGATCAAGTCACCGCTCTTACTCGCGCAGTCGAAGTAGAAGGTCTACTGAAGGGCGCAGCCAGGACTCAAGCCGCAGCCGAAGCCGTAGTCGCAGCCGCAGCCGCAGTCGCGGCCGCGCCAGACCCAACACCAGAAGCCCTTCCCCGCCTGTCCCCAAGCGCCGGCGCATATCCATTTCCCGCTCGCGCAGCCGGAGCTACGACCGGGGCTACGACCCGACCACCTCGCGCCACAGAAGCCGTAGCGTCAGCTGTCACCACCGCCCGCAATACCCGCACCAAGACTACGCCCAGCAGCGCGACGCTCCCTCATTCCCTCTTGTCCCTGGCCTGCCCCTACCACCACCTCCGCCGCCCTCATCAGCCACGCCTTTGCCCCCCCCCCTCGGCTTTCCAGCCGGTCTCCCTGCGCCCCTGCCATTTGGCATGCCGCCGTTTCCTCCCCCGCCACCAGGCTTGCCGCAGGGCATGCCGTGGCCTCCGCATGTCCTGCCGCCTGCATCATCCGGTCAGGGCTGGGCCCCGGGCCTGCGTGGCCGTGGCGGCAGTGGCGGCGGTGGTAGTGGAGGAGGGTTCCAGCAGAGCAATGTGCAGCATCATCAGCGGAACTACCCACCAAATTCGTATCAGAGTAAGCATGGCGGCCGTGGGGGGTGGAATGGCCACGGACGTGGTGGCGAGTATGGCCGCGAGAGTTATGGACGTGGTCGGGGAAGATGAGACCGGAGAGGGACGGTATAGAAAGACGGGGAGTTTCTTAAAGTCACCAAGTACATATAGTACGTATTACAAGAAAGCGGCCTGAGCCCATATTCGCTATTCGCATACATATTGTAGAGTCTACAGTGAAGGAAGATGTTGTAGTTTGTGTGTGGGGGATTCATAGCCATAGACAATTCATGCGTACACCAAATCAAATCAAAACAAACAAAACAGCCACAAGTATAACTAGCAATAGAACCACAAGTAGTTTTTGATACGAAGAGAGATGAAAAAAAGAAACACGGGACAAGTGAAGCAACTGAGCAGATAGACAAAAGATTCAACCACAGCAAGACGGACCAAAAAAAACGAGAAGCTAGTTATCCAGATACAACCTCGAGAAAGAAAAAGAAAACGAACAGTACAACAAGGAAATACCTTTCAAAGAAGGAAGAAGAAAAAAAGAGGTCAAGGAGGAAGCCAAGTAGTGTCAGAGAAGAAGTAAAAAAGAGGGCGTAGAAGAAGCTAACTAGAGTGAATAAGTCAGCCAGGCCTCTGCCGCAGGTTTGGCTCAAGGAGGGAGAATAGGTGTGAAAAAAAGGGCTTGGGAAATAAGAAGATGGAGGAAGAGAGGAGGAGAGAGGAAAAAAAAGTATGGTAAGAAAGAAGACATGACAAAAAATTGGCAAGCAGACACAAGAAGAAGCACAATCAAATCCCAGTTCTAGCACAAGAAAAAAAACACATGGCTGATCCATTCCTCAAGTCACGCCATCTGACAAACGACTTCCAAACTGTACGTGGCCTAGCACACCGCGAATCACAAATATTCATCAGCGGGAACATCAGCCCTCTTTCCCGGCTTTCCGCGAGTTGCTGTTGGCTTGGTGCCGGGCACACGATGAGTGCCTCGGACTAGCTCTAAGAACAAAACCAGTCACTATTTTGGATGGCGAGGGCAAAAGAAGGGGGCACACTGAAGTCAACGTTCAGTAGCTGGTTTCCCAGGGGGTAGAAAATGGGGGAAAAGGAATGGGCCCATCACCGCTGACTAAGGGCAGAGCCCTCTGTGTCCTCTTCAACAGATGGATGATCTCTTCTGTCGGCCGAGTCTTGTAGATTGAGAGAATCGAGACGTTTTTGGTTTTCGTCATTGGGGTCATTCTCGTTCAATACATCCATGGTTGCAAGAGGACGGCCAGAACCATGGCCCTTCATCTCGAGGAGGCGCTCATTTGCCCGTTCGGTGACAGAAGCCCACCTCTGTTCGCGCAAAGCTTGACGCATGGGAGCATTGGTTTGTTGCTCCGTGTACTGGCGCGAGCACTCGTCAAACAGTGCCGTGTTAATGTCCATGAAGAGCTTCATGGCATTGTATACCATGCCGTGGATAGTGCTATAAAATGTTAGAACTAGAATGCAGGGAGTTTCTAATGGAGAATGACGTACCGGTTCCAGTGTCCCTTGGAATTCTCATAGAGCGAAGCAAACATAATGGGAAGAATAATTTCGACATTGTCACCAACCAGGTTGCAAAAGTACTCGTTGTTCCAGAAGTACAACGCCCGCTCGGCAACTTGGAAGTGAGGGCTCGCAACTGACTTGGCGAGTTGGTGGAACAGAGGCTCCTGAACCTTGGCAAACTCGGCAGGATCCATAACCTCAAAGATATCCTCAACCTCGTTGAGAAACATGACTTCCTTGGTGCTATTGACCTTGGGCCAGTAACGTAGAAGTCCAACGACGACCTGGGAGTAGAGGTTAGTGTGATGTAGGCACTATCAAGGGGTAGGGGTGGTTAGACAAACGCACCTCTTCGGTCAATGAAGCGTCCTTTTCAAGGAACTGCACGATACAGTAGGCCAGCTGAGGATGGTACATGCTCAGACTCTTCACCTTGTGTAGCGGAAGCAAGACCCGAGTTAGGAAAATCTTATGCTCCTCTTTCAGGGGTAAGGCGAAGCCGTTGATGATGGAGCCAAGGATTTCCAGAAGCTCAGCAATTCCGTTGAAACGCTCAGTCTCGTAGGTGAACATGAAGAAGACATGATTGATGGACTTCCGGATAAATGAACGGAGATTTAGAAACTTTCCATATATGCGATGCAAAGTGGTTTTGAGAAAGTCACGCTCGCGGGGATCCTCAGAGTCAAACAAGTCGAGAAGCTGCAGGACAAAACTGTGATCAATGTAGGCCTTGGCGACATTGGTGTTGAAGTCCTGGGATTCGATAAAGCGCAAGAAGAACTCGTAGACAACTTGGATGTGGGGCCAGGCAACCTCGAGAACAGGCTCGTCTTCCTCGGGGTCGAAAGCCTCACCCTGCGGATTGACTGGAGGCGGGATGGGCCGGAAGAGGTTCTTGGCAAACATCTCGACAACCTTTGGATACATGGGTTCCGTGATGACTTGTCGATTGTTGGCCACATAATCAAGCAGCTCGTGTAGAGCTAATCTCTTGATCTCTTTGGACTTCATATCTGCAGTAGCATCGTTGAAATCAAAGATGACATTGCATTGGTCTATCTTTTGCATGAAGAGATCCTGGCGGCGGTTGGGCGGTACTTCGTGAAAGCCCGGTAGCTTTTCGAGCTCACGGTGGGCAGATATCTCGAAACGAGACGAGTGTTGTCTCTTGGGGGTACGTAGGCCTTCGGGAACGACATCTTTGGGGGTCTGGTGTAGACGGTCAAACATGAGGGATTTTGAGCCTGCCTTGGGTGGAGCAAGATCACCGGGCATGGTATCAACGGCGCCGGGAGGAGGGATGTGCTAATACAGAAGAGATGAGTGTTAGCTATGACATTGAACGGCAAAGAGAAACGAGGAGGCGAGACGCGCAAGGCAAAGTACAAGAACGCACCATAGGAGAAGGGCTGACTACAACAGTCGGGGGGGCAGTCATATGCCTGGGAGCTGTGCTTGCGCCGTTGGCAGGCTGAACGCCCATGTAAGCAGGCTGACCGGCACCATTCTGACCAGCCGAGTTGGCAGCACCGTGATCGGCACCAAGACCGGCGGCGTTGCTTGACGCAGCCTGCTTACTACGCGTGTCGGCTAGATTGGTTGTGGAAGACGAGGGGGTGACATTCGGCGATTGGCTGACATCGCGGGTCGAGGACGAGGGGCTGATAGCGCCGTCTTTGGCGTCCTTGTTCTTCTTGGACGACTTGCTTGGATCCTTCCCACGGGAAAGCTGTCAGATGGGAGACATGTTAGCATCTGGCGGGTTCGAGAAGTGCAGCACGGGGAGACCATTGGTGATTGATCTAGGGACTTACTACTCTCTGGCTGAAGCGCTTCATCATGGGCTAAACTGGGAGAGCCCGTCCGGCAAGATGGTGCCGACGGAGAAAAAGGATAAGGGTTTAAAAAGAAAGAGCCAAAGGGGACTGGTGTAGACGAGCTACAGGCAGTGGGGATTTCTGGAGGGAGAGCGAGTGGCCGAGCAGGCTGAAGATCGGGCTTCAACAATGGCGGGATCGGAATTGGTTGCGATGTGGTTGTCGAGGAGGGCGGATGGCCAAGTACAACAAAACAACAAGGCTGAATGTGAGTGAGACAGACTGGCTGGCTGGCCTTGTGGAGGGGGTAATTGTCAATTGGGCTCAGGCTCAGACACGGAGACGACTTAATGGGCTCGGGTGGCAAGCAGGGGAAACGAGGCCGGGGGGAGGAGACGGCACGAGGAGCTTTGGAGATGGAGACAGACTCGGGGGCAGGAGACGGCGTCTGGGGTTTCTGGCGGCACGAAGGAGTCGCTGGCAGCAAGCAGCCAGGAGAGTGCGAGGAGAAAGGTGAGACTAATGAGTGGGAAAGGCGCTGGCTTAAAGGCAATGGAATCAGCCAATCAGAGGACGCCAATGAAGGGGGATGATGGAACTTGAGGCTGATCAGCAAGACAGCCCTGGGCCAGTGAAAAAGGGCGGAACGCCAGTCAAAGTAGCGCGGACGGCGGCGGCGGCGTGTTGGCTGAGCAGAAGCAGCACAAGAAAAGAGGAATGTGGGCAGCCGGACAGGAAGCCGTTCGATGGATAACGCGAAGATCACGGCCGTGCTTGTGGGAGGGCTAGCGGGCTATGTGTGCGAGCGAGTTTTGCTGGGGAGCAGGCCGGTGGGAGGGACGGCGAACGGGGGGGGGGAAGGAAGAGAAACAAACTTGGCGGCAGGACAATAAAAAGACAGCAGCAGACTCAATTGACGGACACCAAGACGAAGCTCAGCTGGTTTTAGACGACGACGTTTTTGCCGTTGTTGGCCTTGCAGCTCGATTTAGGAGAGAAACAAACAAAACATAGGCTCCACAATTTTGGCGGGTCGGGGTAGACGCTGGGGTCCCCCAGGTGGCGCACAGCTGTCGGATTTTATGAGACAGCTGGCAGGTCTTGGTAGGGGTCGAGAGACTGGACAGCCCGCGTCTGTGTTGAAGGGAGCACTCGAAGAACAGTCATAGTTGGAGGTTCTAGAAACAGCAAACTCTTCGACACCTACATGTAGACACATTATGTCTCTGTCATTTCTTTCGCACAAACTATGCGAAAGGGCTAGCTAGCTGCAGCTGGTCCGAGACTGCCTGCACGCTGATCCCTGTCAGCTGTCGACAGCTGCGGCAACTAGCTACACATCCCTGTCAGCTGCTGCGAATTCCGCTAAAGACTGCCGCTCACCTACTACTCGGAACATCTCACGGGCCGATCACAGCCATTCTTGCATATTCAGCGCTGACCTGGACCCTCGTACGTATATAATGATGGAGGTGGACTCAGTTCTACCCCCGCAGTCGCCCCCCGAAGATGCGCTTTCCACAGCAGATGATCCCGAGTCTGAAAGCTTGCCTGCACTGCGCCTCGGCACCAACGAGCAAACACAAGTCAACGATGGCGCGCCTAGCTACACAATCCAGCCGAGGGCGTTTGGTGCCGTCGAGGTGCCCATGGTTGTTTTGAATGTTGATAGGGCCCGGGCTGCGTTTGGCCGCATGCCTTCGTTCCCCGATGTAAGACCGCATGAATACATGTCTCCGTTGTGTGAGCAGAAGCTAATTACAGATACATCAGATTCTGGAGCCCAACAGGAACTCTCTTCAGTTCTATCTGAATCCTGACAGCCCATATATGCCGCCAATTTTGTCGCATAACGCCTCTACTCACAACGTCGTCCTAAAGGTAACAGTTCCCAAGAGAACCGGTCGTAAACGGAGGCGGGAATCAGACGGCCCGTTCATGGGTCCCGTAGACACAGTAGACGATGTTTTACCCGAAGCCACCGGGAAGAATCGCTCCTATGGCCGTCTAGACCATCCGAAAACGTTAAGGAGAAGGCTTCAAGACAATGTCGACAAGTACCACGTTGAGGCTGTGGGCATGATAAAGCACACACATAGATACAAGGGTACGCATGTCCTACGACGATGCTTCCGGATGATGAATATTGCAACTAACAGCCCGTAGGCTTGGCTGACTTCAGCTGGGAGGCTTCACACTCCGACTTCACCAAACGTTTTTCGCAGGACATCTTGACAGGTGATATAAACAAGATCAAGACCTTCAAGTTTGCTCCTGGTCTTGACCACTCAACCAACGTTGATATCATTCCGCCCCCGACATTCACCCACATGACTCTTCCATTCAACTACAACTATGAGCAGAATCCCTACGTCAGAGCCGTCCGCGATGAAGGTGGCGAGGAGAGGGTCATGAACATTACTGCCGCCGTAATGGTTGGTCATTTTGTGAAGCCCACAGTAGAGAATGTGCCTACAGCCCCCCGCATGCCTCCAGACCTGACAGACCCCGTCATGGCAGACTTGATGCAAGACCTCGATGTTGCCTTCTCCGAGCGGCCTATCTGGACTCGGCGCTCGCTTCTCAATAGACTCGGCAAGAAAATAAAGACATGGAACGTACTGAAAAAGTATATTTCCTACACTGCCTACCAGTTCAAAGGCGGTCCTTTCAAAGACGCCGTCATCGCATACGGCATCGATCCCCGAAAGGACCCCAAGTATCGCATCTACCAAACCATGTTCTTCAAGCTCCCGTTCGTCCACAGCGGCAACGACAAAAAAACATGGCATTCCATCCGCAAGGGCCAGCAACTCGTGTACGTCGAGGACAGTTCCGCCAGCCACATTTTCGACGGACAAACCTTTTATTCCAACGGAAAGCTTTGGCAGGTCTGCGACATCACCGACCCGCTGCTCGCCCAGATGTTTGCAGACGCCAGTGTGCGGCCCACATGCGACATCACCGGCAGCGGGTGGTTTCACCAGGGCCTTTGGGCCAAGGCCAAGGCCGTCATGAAGTGCAAGCTGCTAGCCATCCGCTTCAACCGCCAGCTGGATACTGCAGCCTTTAACATGATACACGCCACACGTGACGAAACTCCCCCGCCTGGCAGCTACATTAGCATCAAACTCCCATCGCTCAACCTGACCGAGGATGAGCTAAAGATTATGCGTGGCAACCGCTACAAGAACAACTCGCGCATCGCACGTAATAAGCAAAACGTGACCGTCAAGAACAAAGCCGAGAAAGCCATCACCATGCCTGGCGAAGAGGACTACGACGATGAGAACGATCCAGAGGATGACGATAGCGATGAAAACGACGGCATGAATATGGGGGGCGCCTCAATGTACCAGTCTACTCATCACTATCTGGAGGATCATGTGCCCTATGGTGCCAGCGGGGGCCAGCCTGCCGATATTGACATGGCAAGCAACTCTGGGGCCCAGGTGGCCCACATCGACGAAGAAGACGACTACGAATACAGCGATGACGATGGAGCCATGGACCTGGAAAGTACATCGGTGTACATGCCTCGATACCCCTACCCGCAGGGCCGTATGCCGTATGACCTCAACGACAGCAGCCAACCCATGGACATTGATACGGACTCGCATTCGGCAGAAAACATGCACAGGGGCAGCAGAAACTTCCATCCTTCACAACACTACCCGCACCCGTCTCGTAGCTTTTCTGTGCACTATGGCCACGCGGCTGGTGCTGAAGAGATGCATTCCGAGGATGAGCTGTACAGTGTCAATGATGACGAGGAGTACAACAACGATGAGGAGGAGGAGGATTATGACGAGCAGGAAGATGAGGAATACGAGGAACATGATGGACGGAATGACGGTAGTGGGCTAGGGAGGCGAGGGAATTCTAGGGACAACTACAAGGACTTCACCATGAAGATTGACCCACGTCTTTTTCACCCTCGATCAGAAAATATTGACAACTAAACCCCATCATCAGCACAATACAACTCGAAAGGAAAGCTCACAACATTCACACTTGCGTGTATGAGAGAATCATTGATTCTAACAGTGCTTCAAAATAATAACAGCCATAGCTGATTAAAAATATATTCTACTCAAAAAACAGGGGTATGGAGAGAAATAAAAGTAACAACATCAATGATAAACGAAAGCAAACACACAGAAACGCCAACCCGACTTTGATAAGACGGTGTTTAGATGCACATGTAAACCAGACCCAGCCTGAGGAATTCAACACAAAATAAAACAGGATAAAAAAACAACAAATCTGTAGAACAAACGAAAATGAATGAAAACGCTACCAAGTGCGAGAACCGCGAGCCTAGCAGGATGTATGAAAAGAAACAAGAATAGCCACAAACAAGCCCAATATGCAAAAGAAGAGAACGTGCCAGTCAAAAGAGGCACAGGAACAGTGAGAGGCGGATGGATAGTATAAATCTTCCGTCCCAATAAAAAAGAAAGGGTAAGAAGCAACAATATGATAAATATGGGCAAGTCGTGGTCGAAAGAAAGTGGTGGGACGCTGAAGAAAAGAACCAGGATTTGATGGAAAACAAGCGAAACAAAACGAATGACTGCTTCGTAAAGCATGTAAAAATCTTTTTGTGCCCCAACGCCAGTGGTCTTGTATATCGGAAAGAAATGATGCAAAGAGCGATGAAAAAAAATCTATGGTGGTCGTGTCGTCAAGGGCAAGATTGGTGAACGCCAGGTCATCAATGAGATAATAAATAAGGGATAAAAAAACAGTAAAGTGCAAGGAAAGTATCACGCCAAAAGCTCACGGCTGGAGAAGCCTAGAGCATGGCAGTTTCTTTGTCCATGGTGGACCGGGGACTAGTAGCAGTGCTAGTGCTAGTACTGGCACTTCGGCTCAGTGCCTTGACCTTGTCGCCAAAGCTGCGAAGCTTAGAGGTGGCTTCCGTTTGCGGAGATTCAGCGACAACAGTAATAGGTCGGATGTACTCGACGTTAATCTTGCAAAAAAGGTTTGAGAATAGAAAGCGCGCGCCCTTGCGATCCCAGAGTGGGAGAAAACGGTAGCCATTGTTGAGGTTGACTAGCTTGACCATGTAAACCGCAATGGGTGGTGTTTCCTTGCTTGGGTAAGTGGCATCAGACGAAAGTTTAACGCTAAAGCGAAGAAAAACGAGCTCTTCGTGTCGGGTAATGAGGTCAATCTGGAGCGGGCATAGAAACTTGGGGTTATAGCCGTTGTCACTGATGATACGCGTACGGTGTTTCTGACTAGCAACCATGTCTTCCTTGACGCGGGAATCGGCGTTAGTCTTGTATCGAGGATCGCTGGCGTGGAAAACTTCGACCTCGACAAACGGGTTCATGACACGAACATTGCTAGGGCAGATCAGTTGCTGGGCTGAAATCACAAGCAAATTCAGGCGTATTTCCTTGCGCTGATGATGCCCAGGTAGAACATCAGGCAGCATTTCGTGTTGGCGTAGGGAGGGAGGTTTGAGTACATAGCCAGTATCATCATTGCCGCCGGAGAACATGGCACGATTCAGCTGCATACCAAGATCAAAAGTCTGCCAGTTTAGAGCTGCCATTTGAACGCCGCGACGCCAGTAAACAATAGGGTCAAAGTTGTTTGAAGTAACCCGGAACTGGCTGGGATAGACACGCATTAGATAGCTCAGGTTGTGCATTTCCATGGATCGCTTGAGGTCTTTGGTGCGGCTACACTTTTCAAAACTATCTTCCTTGAATGAAAAAATATGGTTAAAAGCTTTGGCCTCGGGTGACTCAAATCCGCGGAACTTGACGCCAGTGCAGTAAACGCCTAGGTCTCCTAGAACTTTCACCGTCTTGTTTTCTGTGTGCGTGTCGGTAGAGCTGTCGGATTCTTGGCCCAGACTGTAATATGAGGCTGAATCGAAACCACGAGTTGACAAAGGAAGGGTCTTGGACCGGCCGACTGGTTGAAGCACGGGGCTGGGGGGCATGGAAAGCGATGGAGGCAGCGCAATTTCACAAAGAGGGCGGGAAGGAGAGCCGGATGTCAAACTATTACCGCGACGGCGCGTTTTAACGTCAAATGCTGATCTGTGTTCGTCCTTGACAATGGGCTTTTTGACTTTGATGAGGATGCGGCCCATCAATTCCTCGGGAGACGGGAGAGTGTGAGACATGGGGTCAAGAGGCTCAGTGACAAGACGGTCACCGAAAATATCCTTCATAATTTGCACCATGCGGGCTTGTTGAAGGGGGCTAGTATGCACCTCAAGGGAGATCCAGAGCGGGTACTGAGAAGCATAAAATGCCCACTTGTTAATACCAGTGATGCAGCTTTCGAACGAAATAGCAGAGGTAAGAGTACGTCCATGAAGAACCTGCGGGACGCCATTAGGTCCATCCCAACAATCAATCTCCACGCAGCGGCAACCGCCAATAAGAGCATAAATGTAGCCCTCAACACTAGAGGAGCCTGCAATTTGCCGGCCGAGGAGGTAAGTGTTATGGGAGCTAGAAATAAAGTAGCGATTCATGGGCTCATCCATCTTGACAGGCGACGACTTTTTCAACGTTACGTTGTACTTGGAGCGGAGAAAGTTGTACATGCTCAGTTCGGTAAAGCGCAGGCTGTTGTTGCGGATGACGGCATATGTCTTGAATACGCTGTTCCAATGTTCTTTTTGGTTGTCGACATCCTCGCGTTGAACGTCACGGAGAAACGAGAAGAACTCGTCTCTAGTCATCCCGCTGGAGTCCTTACCAGCAACCTCACTATAGTAAACGTGGTTGATAGAATGTTGGACACGAATGGAGACCAAAAATTCGCGGAACTGCGCATAAGTGAGACTGTTGGCCTTCAGGGTATCACAAATCTCAAGGCTTTTAAGCAAGTTACGGCGAGGGTGGTTGATATGGAGGAAGCGGCAAAGCTTTTCAATGTTGTCGAATGGCATGGCGAAAGTGTCGAATTGCTTGGTCTCTGGGATCCCAAGAGACGTGGCTTCCTTTCCCCAGAATTCAGCAATAGCAGCATCATCGAAGGACATTAGGGAAATCGTCTCCTGTTCCCGATAACGCATTATAGAACTCAGTCCTACTGCCCATTCTTTGAGGTCTTGTTCATTTTGAGCAACTATGTGGATAATCTTGGTTTTGGACTTTTCGGTAGAGCAAATCAGGGTAAACCAAACATTAGCTTCATTGGGAGAAGCACCAAGCTCAGAACGATACTGATCTGTGTCTGATCCGTAGCGAACCTGACTGATACTATCAATTGGAATTACCCTGCGCTTCTGATCACATACGGTATATGAAATAGTTGCGGACTGGGGCTCAGCAAAAAGAAACACATTCTTGCGTCCCTTCTTGGAAACCTTCTGCATCAGAGCACCATTAACAAGATATCGAGGGTATACTGAGTAAAGTTTAGACACCCCTCGGGGGTTTTCGTGAGGCGCGCCTTCGCGGTCAGACAGAGATTCTTCATTGTCGCTAGGGTAGCGGTGTCCTCTTTCGATAGTACGGTTGGGGTGAGGCGAGCTGGCACGTCCATTGGTGTTACGGGCCAGGGCGGGACCAAGACTTGTCTCTCTACTAGTGGCTGGGACGGATGAGTTGCGACGACCAAGGTTCATAGTGCGGTTTGAAAAACGGCGCATGAGGCCTTGGTGCTCGGGGTGGTTCCAAGAAGGCGCGCCAGTACTAGACGGGGCCGCATAATAAGGCAATGGAGGTTGAGTTCGTGATATAGAAGTTGCTGATGACGCCCCCGATGACGAAGTTGAGGTTGTCAAGGTTAAAGAAGTCATGGAAGTTAGCGACGCCTTTGGGCCGAGGGCTGGTGAGTTTTGATCAAGGTGTGAAGCTTCTGGTAGTGGCGTAAAGGAAGGAGTGTCACTATCTTCGGGGCAGACAGCAGACATCAATTCTGGTGATGTCAACGGAGAGGTTTCGCGTGATGTAGTAGTGGTAAAGGAAGTGGTGAAAGTAGAGTCCGCCTTGGTAGAAGGTCGCGAGCTTGATGTGCTTGAAGGCACTTGGACCAGTCCATAGTGCGGTAATGACGGAGCGACAGAGGCGGACGACATTGTGAATGATAAAGGGAACGGTTGTAAGGAGTGTTTTGATTAAAGATGAAGGGGATTTGTGAATAGCTCACGGAGCTGTGGAGAGGAGGCTTCAAAGGAGTGTATTTGCCAGAAGGGAAATGAGTGGGTTGGTTCAGACTATTATTGATGGCATGGCATCATGTAAAGTTCAGAGAAGAGTGCCAAAGGTGATGCCAGAAACCAAGGTATACGGTGAGGTAGTAGATGGAAGTGCGATAGACGTAGGTCTAAATATAAGCAGACCAACAGTAATAGCGTAGCTGAGGCGTCGGACAATCTATAAAGATGATGAGAGTCGTAATCGCGACCAAGTCGTCCAGTCAGACGGTTGAAAAGAGCAAGTTAGACCTGTGCTGGGCGTGGCGGAACGATGATTGTCAGGTCGATGCAGCGCCTCTGGGCTTGCTGTGAGACTGAGGCATAGAGGTGTTTTTTTGCTTTATTTTTGAGATGTGTTGTTGGAAAGATGAAGAGGGAAGGGATAAGTAAACCTAGGCAGGGAGTCGTCAAGGCTTGATATTGCTGGTGGTACTGAATAAAGTGTGCAAGTGTCGAAAGAAATCCTTCAGTTTGCATCTGTCATAGCAGCTGAAAAAAAAACAGGCGCCAAATAAAAAAGAAGAAAAAAAATAAGAGGAAAATAAGATGGTAGAACCTGTATGGAAGGCCTGATGGACAGTTTAGGACAAAAGAACAAAAAAAGAGAAAAAAAAAAGGTAAAAAAAAAATAAGCAAAGGAAAAAGTACCAGAACTGTTGTCTTATACAAATGCGTCAGGAAAGGTGATACACAACACAGGCAAGAGAAAAGAACGCGAAGAGAAGGAGAACTTCTGGGCAAGGCCGAGCAACAATGCAACAAAAAGCCAGAATATATGAATGCTTCGAAATCAGGGAATCGAATCGAGAGATCGAATGAAAGAGGACAAGGCGGGCAAGCGACGAGCAATAAAGAAGGGAAGAGCGTCAAATAGCCTCCAGGAGTCAGGCCAGAGAAAAGGGAAACTCAAAAGAGCAGAGGCCAGCCGAGACAGGGAAGTGAAAACGAAAAATTAAGAAAAAAATGCAGGCAAATAGTGGAAGATTTTTTCCAGCCCGGCAGCGCAGGCTTGTCTGAGCTTAGCTTAGCAGCACCAGCACCAGCACGAACAAGCACAAATAGCTTGTTTGTGGAAGTGAGCTCTAATAAAGGGTGGCAAAGACACGATTAGGTGAGGTGGCCAGGTGAAACAAACAGGCCACAACCCTGGGGATTAGCAGCAATCTCAAGCACCAGAAAAGCGCACGGCAGAGGAAGGAGGCCAAGCGAAAATGGAGGAGGACAAAGAGAGTGAGGAGGAACAGGGCAGAAGCGGCAGAGGAGAAGGCAAATGAAGCAAGTCGGTTGGCGGGATTGAAAGGAGAAAGCAGAAGAAGAGGGGAGATGAAGAAAAAGTAACGATGAAAGGGACGAGGCAATTGGAAAAGCTTCGAAGGAAATCGAACCCCGAGATACAGACGGCAGGAGCAGAATTTTCCACGACTACTGGAAAGAGCAGCTGCCGCAAGCTATATATGTATGTATGTGCATCGTTTGTAAACGCCTGGCGCAGGTGTGAGGTTTCTCCTAGACAGTGATGTGTAATATTTTTAACATCTTGTGTGGCAGGCACAAACAGAGGGTGAAGGCAAGTGCCTGCTGTGAACTAGGAACTTGCAATGCCCAAAAGGGCAGACGCAGTTCTCAGAATGTATAACAGCGGCATGCCATCAACTATAGCAAGTACACACGTACAGTACAGTACAGTGCCTAGTGCTAGGGGATACAGTGGGTGGACTCTGCCAGCGATAAAATGACCTGACTTTATTGTGAGATCAAACCTGTCCAGTCCTTGTACCAGTACCTGTATACTTGTAGCCTTAGACACGATAGTTAATGGCCATGTACTTGTAGCATGTTTCCATCTCCACAGCACAAGCTGCACGGCATGAGATTAATGAATATAAAAAAAAATGAATGAATGAATTCCGGTAAAGTGTAGTCAGCAAGCATCAGTAAGGCTTCTCATAGCAGACTCCTGGCAGCACGTCTCTCCTGTACTGCAACCTTGAAATGATCGAGTTACAATAACAACGGGGGGGGGGGGGCGTGAGACTACTCAGACTACATAGTTGTTCAAAACTACAAGACTAAACCTATGCACATGGTTTTCGTCAAGACAAGCTCGCAAAGGGCTGCTAGCGTTTCTTTGCCCATGGACAAACAAAAGGCAACCAAGCTGGCCAGTAGGACAACCTCACAGACAGTCCAGTGCACATAGATCACGAATACAATGAGTGACTCTGTTCTGACTCCACGATGCCCCTTATGGCTGTTCATGAAGCGAGGAACAAGTACAAGGCCAACCCAATAAGAGTTACCTACTTGCACAAAGCGTGTGGGATGGGAGTATGTACCTATGTACTTGTGTACATGATCTCTTCATCGCTTCGCGGGAGATCAAAGTTTGGCCAAGTTGAGTCTTATGCATAGTTAACTATGTATGTAGTATGTTAGTATGTACTTCATATGCCTGTATAGTAGACCACACCTGCCATGACAGGGGGGTTCATGGTCACAAAAACATACGGGTCTCCATGCTCCATATAGCAAATAAATGTCAGTCTGCCCCTCAGCGTTGCTCTTTTCCCGTATATTACAACTTGTGCGTATGCCGCGAGTGAAAAGAAACAGCGGGACAGGAAAAACAGCGACTGTTGATTCGCTCCGGGTCCTTTGGTGTCGCCTCATAGCGTAAGGGCCATCAATCCCTAACACCATCATGGCTACAGGGGGTGCTCGCTCTGTTTTCCCTTTTATGGCGGTGACGGTCACAGCCAATCAAGGCGAGTTTTTGTGCAGCTTTTTCAGTTGGCTACTTTTCTTCAGTTCCTTTTCTTCAGTTGTCTCATTTTTCTCTAGGCTTTCCCTGTTGGTCCTGGTATGGGCAACGTCCTCCCTGGTGTCTGGTGGTTAGCTATTGTCTGACAACTATCTGCGCCAATAGGTTTCACACTTGTGTAATTATAACCGTCACACAACGGTCGCAACTTCTTTGGTGGCAACCCACTAACTAACCCTAGGAGGGGCCAACAAACGTAATCTCCAGCCAAGTGTTGCCTGTAGTTGGTTATACTCGCACATCTGCGCATGTGTAAAAACAAAAGAGGCCCGGCAATGAGGCACCCATCCATGGGCATCACACGGCAAGTAACTCTATAGCATAGTGCAGTATAGCAATCCTCATTACCATAGCCCACTGCCGCATAGCCAAGCCATGTTAAGCTGGAACCCGGTCTTAGACTCGGCTGCCCATCTGAAGAAAGCCACAGGAAACGGCTTCAACAAGCTTCATTCGTCACCAAGACTGGCTGAAGACTGCATCACGGACTTCTTGCTGCCACTGGGTGCTCTGAGGGTGTCAAGACCTGTAACACGGCGAGGTCCACCATCCCTGGGCGGCGGGTGCACATTCCACACCCCCTTTCTCGGGCCCCTACATACGCATGTACATATGTACACATGATGCCTGAACAAATTAGTTTCCAAAGACAAATAGTTGACTACGGCGGGCCTGGCAGGAATCGTTAGGACTCCTCCCTTTGTTTAGTCGTGAAGAAAAACAACAACCTACATCTCAAACCAAAATAACACACGTGTCTGCCGAACATGCTATGATATTGTTGTTTTGCTGGCCGTGTTTTGGCAGCACGCTATTCTAGGTGTTTGCATGTTTGATCTTCTCCGGGCCTCGGATAGGAATAGAACAGAAACTCTTGCTTGCTTCGATTCGCCTTGGCTTTAACGACGGCCCTGGCAGACTCTCTGATGACAGCTGCTACGTATGGCAACTTAGCCGTATACGTAGACTTATTGCAGTCTCCCTGGTGTCTCGTCTTGTCTGAGGTCGTGGTGTCGAGCCTCCAGATTTTTGCTGTCATGTGATCAACTAAATAGAGAAAGGATTCGGCCCCTGGGCCTTGAACGCTAGAAAATAGAAACATTGGGAAACAGGTTTTCCAGCAGACAACCTATAAAGAAAAAGAAAAAAAAAACATGGCTCTGAGAAGACCCAAAAAAAAAGAGAAAAAAAAAGGAAGCTCATGGCCACCACGTGACACCGGCATCTCATTGCCGGACATAAATACCCTTGCTAACCCTATACATAATGTCCATACCTGGAATGTTTCAATGTTCGGCGTAGAAACTCAGCCGACTTAGGCTATGAGCGCCTGTTGGCAGACCCAACATGATCATGCTCCAAGAATAAAGACAGAATGCGGACGAGTAAGCCTCATTGGTCCCATGCAGAATTAACGCCTCTACGCCTTAACGGCTTCTGCGTTCTCTGCGCCTCTTTGTGCACGCACACACTCATAACCGTCTACAAGCATGTAACTATGTACGACCCAGATGACAACATCCAACAGGACGGGTGGGCGGATAACATCAGGTCACCGGAGACAACCCTCGCAAGTCATCCATATTCACTAATCTCCAGGGTTATAGCGTTAAGCAGGGCCCGGGCTATGTGTTGGGAGAAAGTAGGGGCCCGAGGGTTGTCTTTGTGCTTCTTTTCTTTCCACACTTTTCTTTTCGGTGTCTGAGCAAAGTCTAAGCCGAGAAGAGAGAAGAGAAGCCCCAAAGGGAAAAAAAGGTTGGAAAGGGAAGAAAAACAAAAAGCTTGATAGGAGGAAGTGGGTTTAGCTAGGTGCCACATACTGCCCCGTCTGTGTTGTGCGTCTGTGTGTCTACCTGTCGACGTCACCGCTATTAGCACTCTTAAGCTGTCTTTTTTCTTTTTGCGGTAGTTAAATGACTGAAGGACAAAGGAGAGAAAGCAAGAGAACAGCGAGTGAGGCTTTCTGGCAACGAAAGAAAAGGGCATGTTTGAGCCGGCCGGACCAAGCTTAGTCCGACAAGCGTGATATCAACCAAGAGAACGGGAGGACCGCCTTGGTCACTACAGCCTTTTGGTCTCCTTTTGCTCCCGTCCCTTCTTAATGCAGAGAGTTGTATAGCTACAGGTCTAGAATGAACAGCACTGACTGGACTACAAGAGAGAGTGCTGTGATATATGCAGGCAGGGTACTTTCTAAAAGAGCATAAAAAAGCCCTAGAGGAAGCATATCCATGATCAAAACAACTCCCCAGGCCTGAACCCTCGTCGTCGATCATTGAAAGAAGTTCCGTCACAATGGAACCGCCCTGTCTATTATTTCTTTTGCTAGTTGGTCTTCCGCTCCCCTAAACCATGATGCTGGTATAGTTGACCAGATAAATACGCACACATGCAACATGAAAAAAAGGTAAAAGAAAGAAAAGGGGAAAATAATAAAGAGGTGTGCTAGGGCGGCACGTGAGGGAGGGAGGGACGGGGTTGCTCAGGAGGTCGGTACATGTGTGCCCTGCTTCATGTTAGTGATGGCATGTATAGAGATACTCCTGTAGATATCGACCGGCCTTTTGCTTCTCGGCACATCAGGCCATGCGACGGTGGCCGATCGGCTCTTTAACCCTCGATCGGCAAGGGTTAGTCTATGACGTAATGGTGCACATAACTAGTTATATATGCACATGCATAGCTGGAAATCAAGGAGAGTGGAGATCTAGTTACAGAGCTAGACAGACAAGAAGATCAGCAACGAAGCTGTCGAGGAAGGGGTCTTCTACTGCAAGCCAAAAGAAAGCGAACAGAAAGGTGCTCCATCGCGGACGCAGGTTGGGTAGCCTTGTGGTGTCAGGTAAACAAATGTCTGGCGGAGGGAAAGGCAGAAAAACAGCGTGTACAGGTACATATGTATGTACCATGTATAGATACATAGTTGCGCCTTGTAACTTGGCCCAGGCGGCCATCCCGTCTTTCCCGGACGATGCCAGTTTGCGGCAGGGGATATTTGCTTCCGCTTTCCCGGCAGCTGTGCCCGGAGCTTTGCCTCCCAGCCTCACCTACAGCCAGGCTTGATGGCGGGAAATGAAGAGAAAAATAGACAAGGCGTGTTTGAGAGTCTGCTGCGGCAAGGCGGGGAACGGCCTTGTTGACGCCTTGGCAGTGGCATAGGCACTACTTGTATGTATTAGTTGGAGTGTGTGGATGTCCATAGTTGACAACGGCCTTGGAAACTTGATGCTACACGCAGGGCAGGGTGGTACAGGGATAAGATCACAACCTCCACCAACCACTGCAAGGATAGTTCCGTACGCATGTGGACGACAAGAATTGGATGCATTGGTTTGTTATACGGACATGTAAAACAAAGTGACGGCCAAAATGAGAGAGGGGGTGATCCGGCATGGGGTGCCACACATCATCAAGCATCAGACCACATAGAGGGAGCAGCAGATTGACGCGCGCCCTCAGCTCATTGTAGACCATATTGCACATGAGTATGTACATACATACATATGTACACTGATGCCCACATAAACTTGTAGTGCAGTGCAGTGAGTAGTACTTGTTGGTGCACACAGATCTGCCGTTAGCCTGCGCGATTGCTCTGCAGGGAAGCAGCCGCCCGCTCTGGAGATAAAGAAGAAACCGTTGGCATGCCATTCTTTTCCTCCGGCCTTGGAGACGCACGCGATAGCCTCGTCGGCCGATGGTGTCTCGGATTTCTCGAGTCCGTTGTTGTGTGCAGCTGAGCCCCACGGTACAGTCACTGTTGTTGTTGGCGTGAGTGGGCGCCGCTTTTCGGACGCCCTTTAGACGTGTTGTGCGGCTTTCAGCTGTCAAGATGTCTGCCCGCCCGCAGGGAGCGCAGGAAGAGACAAGACGATACATGCCGCTCATTGTATGTTAGTGAGTACAGGTTACAGATAGCTAGTTGCAGATACAGGTACATATGTATGTGTACACATATCTGCCTTGACGCTGTTCCTAGTGGTGTAAACTCGATAGACAGACACAAAAAAAGACCTTTGGTGGCATGTCCTGCAATGACATGAAACAACGAGCACATCACCTAAAATCCCAACCCTGGTCTTCCCCTATCAGTGGAACACGTCTCCCCACACCGACTGGAACCCCCTCCCTCGCTCTGTGCCTGATGCCGTCATGGTGCTTGTTTCTCATGTCCATGATGTCCTATTTACAGTAGGCTGTTCGCCTATACGATCCGCTTGCCTCATTGAGCACCATGCTGGCAATGTATGCATGTATCAAGCTGTATGTTGACATGCTACATACGTGAACATAAACTCATACGTCCTTCTACATATGTATAATTCCAACACCTGCAGGCCAAGAGGGGTAGAGAGAAAAAAGCCAGCTGGACATGAGGAAAATCTCACCTGCGCACCCATGGCGTGGAACGTGGGTGTGATTGAGCAAAGTGTAACTATGTGTGGTTATAGTTAGTTAGTTACTATAGTAGAATACTTGCATTCTATCACCACGACTCACCTTGGCGGGCCAATGGTGCCCAGGCGAGGAAACAGGATCCCGTTGCCCTCGAATGATGTTCAGCCTACAGCGTTTCCTGGACTCCGTTTTCTCTCTCAAGGCGAGCCAATCAGACGAACCAGAAAGGGGACGACTCGGCGAGGAAGCCAAGCGAGGAGGAAGAGGTTCTATGTTGATGCACTACGGCCCAGTCCAACTACCAGTTATGAGTAGTGGGCTCATATAACAAGTAGGACTGGAAGAAGAAGACATGGAAAACACACATCATCCCAACCAACTTCACACTTTCTTGATCCGTCCTGCACGCTGTGCACATGTGCGGGTTTGGTGGCAGATCTAACGCCAAAGAAGACAACGGTGGTCAAGGTTGCTTGCCACCCATTCCTCAGTGCTCTTTTACAACCAAGTGTAGCCTATCCCACCCTGTCTAAAATCTTTGTCTTTTGTGCTTTTTGGCACTGGCGCTTTTTTTTTCTCACCCCCTTTTCCCTGCGCCGTTCCCTCCCCCCCCATGAACTTGCTCGCCAAATGTTCTTTGTCTTGACTGGAAAAACTCTATCGATGCCTTGTTGCTCACATAACTATCTCGGCTTTTTCCCCACGTCTGATTCGTCTCGTCGTCACACCGTCTTTTTCTCTCTCTTGATCATGGTGATGTCACGTCACGGGTGTAATGGGCGAGAGATGTAAATAGCAGACTAGCCCACATTGTGACCACAGAGAGTGATATAGAGCGGAAGAAGTCCACAGAACACAAAGACTTGTAAAACAACACGCAGTTGGCATGTGATAAGGAAGGCCGTGTTTTGTAGGGCCCAAAGCCACCATCACGACATTGTGCTTCTAGGCTCCTTTGCTCGTTCTCTTTCAGCTGTAACCATGGCCGTAGTATTATCCCACCAGGACACATCTGGCGAGAAAGCAATCAAAAGACCATCACGAGGACACTACAAATTGCAGCACAAAATTTCCCCTTTCCCCTTCTCTCGTTATTTCTCTGTTTTCTCGGTCTTACTCTCGTTAGCCTCTCCAGACCATGTGCGTCTTTGTTATTTGTTAGTGATATTGGGCTCCTGAGAAAACATACAGGTCCATTCATAGTAATCTGAAGTCCCAGATTAACAAGCCATTTTCTTGCATGCTCTGACCCTCAGATGCCCTTCCCAGAGACATGTTGCCGTGCCGTGCCCTGCCATCGCCCATTACAAACTGATAATCTTACTACTACGACCAACGACCTACATGCTGCTTGCAAAGGTGCCGGAACCCAAGGGATCTGACGATGATGGACCTGGAAACCTGGGCAAGAAATGCATGTAGTTATCTCCCCGCAACTCGTTGGTCGTCCTCCTCGCTGCCTATCGCTTGCACGCCCACGCCCACGCCCACGCACCCGCCCAGGGTGCCGCTTGTTTTGCACTACTGCACAATGACATGATTGATCATATGACTTCATCACGCCTACCAGCACAAGCACCAGGACTACCTTTCTGCTTTTACTTGCGGGTATCGTGTGAGTGGAGTGCCCGCCCAGTCCAACTCGATACGCCGGCTTGAGATGCTTCCTTGAGTAGTCTGCCTCTTGGGCTGTGCCTGTATAAATGTACCATGCTCGTACACGGCTCACCGAGCTAGTGTTATTCAGTTATTACTCACACCGCTACTTTGGGAGATTTTAATCATATTCCCCTGATGTCTTTGTATTGTTTGTTTCTTTTCAAAGAATACTGTATAAGCCATGTCTGGACACTCCTCGGTGTCCAAGAGAGGGGATGGCATTATGACCTCATCAAGGGAGATCCGAGCTGCATGTCCGTCCGTCCACTTTATCCGATGTGGATATGATATGGGCGCAAAAAGGGGGATTGAGAGATCGTGCACAAAGTCCAAGAATCATCTACGTCTCCCTCCATTTGCGCACCCTGTCTTTTGTTGTTAGCTTTTGCGACGCCTCCCTCTTTTTCAACGTGTTGATTGATACGCGTAGTTAGACATGGTACAAATAGCTGTTAACCAGTGTGTGGTCATACATGTTTGTAGACTTGATCCTGTTGCTGATATGAGGCTGGCTGCCTCGCAACCGTCACAATGGCAGGCTTTTTTCATATGCCAAGATAAGCTATGATGTATGTAGTCGGTGCCAGATGGAGTGAGGTGATCTTCGATTGGCTGTGGTTGGAGGCTGTAGAGTCCGACAGTAACAGCCGTGATCTTCCTTTTTCCATGTACATACTTAGCTTTCGGCCAAAACAAGGCTACCATGCGCCATGGCGCTTTACACGTGTGTGTGTACAGGTACAAGCGGAAATTGTGCTTGTGGTATAGTTAGTTGCAGTCAAAGTACCCAAGAAGTCGAAGTAGATGAAGAAGAACAAGCACCCATGAAACGCTCCCCCTAGATCGGCATTAGCGGCGGGCAGGAAGGGGGCTCGGAGAAACTGGGAATTTCCCCAGACTTGGGCCTTGTCCTCGAGCCCCAACGGCCCCCAGAGTGCGTGCTGTGAGCAATTGTCAAGACGTTTTGGCTGGCTGAAGGACTCGGGGTACTGGACTTGTACACATTGACTTGTTTGATAACGGTTCTAACTATAACTAGGCTTGCTTGTATAAGTCAATGTGCTTTGCAGCTGGCACTGGGACTTCATGCCAGATCCCATGCTGGCTCCTTTCCAGCCACAACTAAACGCCGATGTTTCATGGGTCTCCATTTACAGCATCACACAGTTTTCGGTTATGGCCCGGAGTTGGGACAACGGCAACAACGGCCTCGCATCATTTGAATATGTATGTCTCCGTGTAGGCGTGGGCGACAGCTAAAGTATGTTGACCACCGACAAAGAGACCCGTTGCTCATATGCATAGATAGAACCACACTCTCTTTGCTCTATCGCCTTGAGTCTGCATAAGTGCACACTGTATGTATTTCCAGTCCAATCCAGTATTACTGACTATCTTATCCATTTCATGCAGTTAGTCAGCTATAGATAGACACCCGTCCATGCCGTTGCAGAGCGACTTGACTGTCGCCGCCCGACGGCCATAAGCCAAAATATTACCGGGAATACTAGATTCCATGCTAAGTGCCCGAGGTTGTCCATGCGTAAAACTAGCCAGAGAGAAACAGTGGGCGAGTTGTGTAATGCACGACACAACTTCATACGAGGACACAGCATGCTTCTACGCAGACCAGGTGTCCGTTGTGCTGCAGTTTTAACCGACGGTGTCGGCTTGTCCTTGTAACTGTACGTGTGGCTGGATGACATCGTTTTTCTCAGTGCAGAATCAGTCCGACAACACTGTGGTATTGTTTCTCAAAGACACACATTACATGCTTTTGCCTGCACAGGAAAAAGATGTGCCAGTACCGTACCTGTAGGTAGGGTAAGGTTGGGAGGGAGCATGGATTAAACTTCCCAGGACGCCGAGATGTGCATATAAGTAGACATATAGACCACCTAATAAGCATCATGCCATGAAGGATATATCTGTATGTACACACATGTAGCGTCGTAGCACTAGTCCTGGCAGCTTACTGTCTGGAATTTTTGGGTAGTTGGGAGATGGGAAAACCTGCACTGGTGTTCGATATAGGATCCTTTGCCTTCTTGGCATGACTACTTGCGGTGATATGTCAATATCCACGGGGTCGTCACATGGGTCGGTGATGTAGTATATCCCACTGCCTTTTTCGGGATGCCGTCAAGACCTCACCCGAGCTTCGCTGTTGGTGCGTGTACTCGCTAAACGTGTGCCCGGCGAAGAGTACTACATACCGACATGCATTGCTTTGTTGCCCGTGGTTAGTCCGTAGCATTGCTGCACCATCTGTATGTACATACATATATCTCTGTGTATACTTCCTAAACAGGAAGCCCCCTAGACTTACACCAATTTCTGCAAGCCCCCAGCATCGCGGTCTGCCTTGCGGCTTTTTGGAACTCGAGGAAAGACGTTGCGCTCTACGTACAAGCAAGTACATGACTACGTGTGGTGCAGTGCCAAGTTTGTCACGTAAGATATCCCGCCATTTGCTATCATTGCGCGAAATTGAAACATGCCACTGTCTTTCATTTATTAACTAACTTTATGTACGCTCAAGCCCACCTGCCTCGCATCCACTAACTACGAGACCTCCCGCTCTTAGTCGGCCTAGCCTAGTTTAGTCGGCCGCTAGAATAGCGGTAAGGATATGGACTAGAACTAAGCTTCAAGTCCAGGAGGGCAACGTATGTCTTATGGACATTACGTATTGTTTGTCACCATGTCACCTGAGCATGTTTGGGATGTTATCTACTCTACGATATGATGTTCTGTTTGTCCCGTCTCACCTACGTACATACTCGTCACTAAGACTGATTATGTCAAGAGAGTACTCGCGTATCATGGCCATACGCACTCACTCCCTAGTTTATGAGGAGCAACATGCCTACTCGCCCACGGAAGCGCCAAACCTCTGATGTAGCAGCTCGTTCCACGTTGCAGGTTAAATGCGGATACCCGGGAACTTGGGTTTGTTCGGGAGAATGCTGCTAAATAGTCGACGTGTCGGGTGTGCCTTGGCATGTTGCCTGGGGTTCAGTTTAACTCTTCATCCTCGTGTCATATCCGAGTGATGGCCTCAAAAGGGGTATGGATTGTTGTTATTCCCGTGCACATCAAATATATTTGTCAGGCCAAGCTCACGTAATAGTCCTGCGAGTACATGTCTCTGTGTGAGCCTGTGCTAAAATGTGCTCGTCCTAGTTGTTTGATGCAGAATTAGAGGTGGCACTAATAGCTTGCACATGGACGGCCTATTCTTGGTTGGCTATTCCCGGGGACAGACCGGAGAAGTCGGAGGGTTGTCGTATTGGAACCATGTGTACCCTCCCGATATACATGCATACATATTGTCTACATATGCTACAAACAAGTCCTTGGACTTGGATCGATGCAGATCCGAACAAACAGTTAAGGTAGATGGATGGTTATCTTTCAACCCAGCTCTAATGTTGACTCACTCTCCCCCACGTCACGCAGTCTCCGGTGTCACAGTCCCGCCTGAAAGTTTGTGTATTTCGGGATAAGGCTTTGGGGAGGGAGGGGGGAGACGCGCATCAAATTGCAAGACAATGCGACAAAGGAATAAAAGTCCCAACCTCAAACAGCAGCTGTTGCTTTTTTTTCTTCTTGTTCGTTCGCTTAGTCGCCCTCCCATATTCTTGGAATAGCCCTGTTCACATGCGATTCGGGATTGTCAATAGGCAGAGCAGCCCCGTAGCTTGTTTCGGAGTTTCAGCCCTGGACCTTGTCAGTCCATAGAAGCTTCCCCCCTTCGACTGGAAGCATTTTGCCCGGCATACGAGATCCTAAAGCCACGGTCGTTGGTAATAAGTACACTACGAGTAGCTAGCATGGCGACAAATTGGGTAATCATGTGTAAAGTTCCATGTACATCCGTATAACTAGTGAAGCGTAGGTGGTTAGTTAACAATAGTTACATGGTTACAAGTTCTATAAAGATGTTGCCCATCACCATATTTTAGGCAAGTGCCTAGGCAGATAGTGGGGGAGTTGCCTCGACCTCGAGGACTCGGGAATTCCACAAGGACTCGATATCTTGGACTCGAGACTCGAGGTCTAGGGCTGTGTTATAGCCCCAAATAAAAGGAACGAAAAAGGAGACTTTGTCACTTTTGTATTTGCCGGCATAGACAAGCCACGGGAGACCTTTGACGCCATCATTACCTCATGTGTCTGTCAAATCCAACACACGCTCCCCATCCTGCCCTACTGTTAGTGATCTGAGCTTTTGCTTATCGTATGTATCTACATAGTTACTTATTGAAAAGGCTTGGATTCCAAAGAGCCAAGAACCTACCCAGCAAAAAGCAATTCTTACCAAGACAGGGCAATAACTGCCGCAATATCAAAACCCGTACTATGTACATGGGATATTTAGGACATTTTCCAATCAGCGCTCGAGCCTTGTCCCAGTTTTTGCCTCTGTCCTTTTCGCGACAGCCTTATAGGTTTACCAAAGGGGCAACAAATTGTTATGATCGCCAGGATGTATGCATCATGGTGGCCTCGAGAGATTATCGGGTCTATGGAAATAATGTCATTTGTCAAGTATTTGTGATAGGGGGCAGGTGAAAATGGAGATGAAGGAAGGGGTCAACAAGTAAGAAGGGGAAGTAGAGAGAGGCCAATTTAGGTCTTTGTCATCACTAGTATTTCTCAAAGTGTTCAGAACGAGGGGTCTCTCAAGCTGTGCCACTTGACGGAGTAGCTTGCTGGTACTTGGGGCGATTGCGTGATAGTCTAATCCTTGACTCCATATCTCAGATCACATCTCAGCCCAGGACGTCATTCAAGCCTTTTCACGATGAGGAGAGGCAAATTGCCGTTGTTACCGGATGCGGGATCTGAAGGCAGTTCTGCCTTCTTAGCGTGCCTATGATGCAGGACAACCAAGTCTCAGACAAACACCTGCCTGCAAAGACAATGAGGCCCATTGAGGCACTCGAAACTATACTAGAACGTCTAAAGTCACACGGCCTAGTCAGTTTTACCGCACCATTTCCCGTTTCTCTGTGTTACACGGATAACCATGTTCTGCTTATTTGGCACATTGGCTCTTTGTCCTCCTGCTAGTGTGTACAGTCGGAGGGCTTCTCGACGTCTTTGCGTTCTCTTGGAGGCAACCCAGTCGTACCGTTGGCTAGCAACAGGCGACGAAAGCGGTAGTAGTTAATCCGCAAGTACGAGACAATGTGACCATGTGAGCTCTTGTGGCATTGATGCCGGACTGGCGATGGACGTGCCTCCCTGCCAGCCAGCCCTCCGCTTTTCTAGCTGCCTTGTTTGCGAAGCACGTTTCTCTGTCTTGCCTCGTTGACCTTGTCGTGTTTGTCGGATTGTCCAAGTTTAGTCCTGCACCCACCAAGGTAGACGAGTGCTATAGAAGCCACACAGAGCCGTTAACTCAGAGTAAGCTGGACTTCCCAAACGTTAGGGGACCTGGGGACAGATCAAACATAGGCCCGCGCCGCTTCCTTCGTGGAGAGTGCGCGGCTGTTAGACTGATGCTAGGCCGTCGGTAGAGTCCTCTTTGTATGAGAGTGCGTCGTTGAAGCTATTTCAAAAGCCGACAGCATCATCGGCTGATGCACCAGCCATGTGGTGATCCTTTTGCTACAGATGATGCCTCACCTGTGTGCTACTTGTTGTAGTCTAGGATCGTTAGCTGCCCTGTTCTTGCTTGGGCATCTATTCTTTGTACTCTGTTAATGCACACTGAAACACCTCACATGGATGAGGGATGTAGAGAAGAAAACTATAGAGTTCAGAGAGGCAGACAGCCAAGAATTGGTTGCGTGGATGGGGAGGACAAAGGGATGTGGATGCATACGGTTGGTGTTCTAGACGAGGCCTGGGATCAGGTTTAAAGAAGAGGCTAGAGGTCGTTATTCCTTCTCACGCAAAGACCGAGTGCTTCATGCGTCGGTTCTGCTGTCGACTCCATTTGGTGTATGTATGTGTATGTACATACATCTACATCTAGATGTGTGTGTATGTTGGTTGTGTCTTGAAGTTTCTCCGGGATTTATTTTTTGCACAGAGCCTTTTTATACCAGACTAATGCAGCCCTGTGCATGACCTGCAGAAGCGAGTAGGAGCTGATAGCAACCAAGGTCGCTTGAAAAGATAGAGAGGGGAAGACCGAAGCCAAGACTGTCAATGGCCAGGCCGTGGCTTTCTCCGTATTCCGTCGTGTATGTAGGGACATGTAGATGTCCGAGCCCTACAGGCTACACATTAAGCACGTCAAGGTAGCGGTAGTAACGGAAGCCTAGCTCCGGGGCTTCTTCACTTTGACTGTGATCAAAAACAACAGGTGGCCGTGGTCCACGGGCTCGCCAGGGCGGAGATGAATGGCCTTGGATGCCCACCAATCTTTCCTCATCTCTCACTTTCTGAGTTTAACTCCCCAGTGTCTTCCTGTCTTCTCAAGCCCACCCATACCGCTCGATCCCCCTCTTCTCCCATCTTGTAGTAGCAGCCTGTCTTGGGAGCACCAGGCTCGATTTGCTGGCCTTGCAGAGACTCTTGCCGACGTTGCTTTCCAGCTCCTCTTTTCCTCTTTCCCTCTTTTTTTTCCTGCCCTTGTCTCCGTCAGCCTACAGCAGAGAGTAGGAGGAGGGGGAGAAGGGATTGAGGGGAAGGAAAATGCTTATGCACAGTTTAAGTACATTGTACGTGGAGGGGATCGTGCCCCGTGTCTGTCCCATCAGTCTCCAGCTCGTCTTCACCGGTTTGGGTGGGGAGCCCGAGAAAGGTCCAGACTTTCAGGCTCATGATGTCATGTCTGCGGGAATGCCAATGCTCCTCCTCGGCCACTCTGTCATGTACGCATGTACATACATACATATGCATGTGGGACTGCTCAGCAATGGAAACAGGCCCGTGCCTATGGCCATCTGTACGTGATTGGAGGCGTTTATAAAGCTGCGTTGCCGACTGGGAGCATTGTACAGGTGCATACATACACGTATAACCAACTATATGTAACTACTTGTGTAGTATGTATGTAATTGGGTAGTCCAGCCTAAACGCCACTCCAGCTCTTCAGCAGCCAAGACTTATCATGACGCAGCGCGGCGTTACTCTGCAGCCAACAGATTGGCGAGCATGGCAGGCGGAAGTGGTCCTCACCGCAGGTTAGCCCTGTGCTGAAAGAAAAGGCGTCATTATTTTCGTGGCGGGCTCTTGTTCTCCTGATGCTACCCAGTCGAGTTATTATCTTCTAGAATGCGGGACTTCGAGAAAGAGAGACAAGTGGCAAGAATCATGGAATCGCCCTGAAAGGCGACGGATTTGTTTGTATCGTAATGTTTGCGCCCGGGGAAATATAGCTTAGAACCGCTCATGTGTCCTTTTGAGAAGCCATGACGATGTTGTAGACGTGGTCTAAAGACTCTAGTATGTTGGACGGTTTAACACAAGTTCGAGAACCTTTGTTTTGACTCTCAGTGGAACGGATACATGAAGCTTGGACACCGTGATGAGACTCGGGCCTATTCGCTTTGTAAATGAAGAATCACAAAAGAAAACATACACGTACAGAACAGGAGGTGAACAGGAAGAGTCATTGGTAAAAAAGAAAATACATAATGCTAAAAAGCCAGAGAAGACAGAAAAAAAAGGCAGAAGAAAGAAGAGCTGTATAGGCTGCCTCAAGAAACAAAAAAAAGTCATAAGAGACTCTGTAGCGACAATAGAGTTCCAGTGATATCCAAGTAAAGCCCAGAAAGAGAAAGAGAAAACCCAAAAACAACGCAAGAAGCCACACACAAGAAAAAGACAATTACTTACCCAAACGCTCAGTCAATATCATCATCGCTGTCTTCTGCCTGTGAAGATGCCTCCGTCTGTTGACCTTGTAGCGGCGCATGGAAGGGCGACACACTACCGCCACGGGTTAACGATCCAGCACCAGCTACAGAACCAGTAGGACTGTTTTTACGCAGCAGCCCACTGGCGACAGAGGATTCCCATCGACGTGATCCTAAAATCCCTGACGCAAGTGACTTCTTCGCCCCGCTAAGGAGTGGTGAAGTAGCCTTGGAGCTACTGGCAGTTGGTGTGTTGGTAGACACAGTGGTGGTTGATCCAGTCGGAGGCGGCAGTGAAGGGCGAATAGAGAGTGGCGAGGTAGCAGGCCATGAGACTGGCTGTGATTCAGCTGATGGAGGTGCGACCGGCTTTGGGTTTGAAGGTTGGGGCGTCAATGTGGGCAAGGGCTGAGGAGACAATTCACCGAGAAGGTCTTCTTCTCCCCCATCTTCATCATCAAGGTCGCTGTTGAGCAGGTCATCGTCGATGGCAGCACCCTTGGGTGTAAGTCGCTTCATGGAAATAGTGTTTGTGTTGTCATCAGAGTACTGATCAGGGTCACGGCCAAGAATACGATCGGCCTTGGACATGGGACGGCGAGCCTTGTTGCCATGGCCGAGTGTCATCCCGTTGCCTCTAGCCACATTGCCATGTTGTGTAGGACCGGAGAGATAGTTTCTTGTAGCATTGGATGGCGGCGGGGTCGATATGTTCAGACCACCATTAGAGTGCATAAAGCTAGGATCTTCAGCCCCCCATCCGGCCTCTAATTCGCGACGATGTTGATTCTCGCGTTCAACTCGGAGTCTGTCACGTTCATTGATCCATTTAGGATTAGGGTCCCAGGACCAACCATCACCAATGGTATTGCAGATAGGGAAGAACCACATCAGAGGTACGGGGCCAAACAGGTGGCGCAGATTACGCTTCCAGCCCAAGTCGAAGGCGTTGGGAAGTTTGCGCGAGTCTTCCTCGTCAAGATACTCCTGGTAGCGCTTTTGTGACTGGCGTTGCTCCATCTCACTATATGATAGATAAGCAGGACGCTGGCCGTCAAGGCCGACTACAGGAGGCGTTGACGCTCTTTCATCCTCGCCTTCCTCGGGGCGTGTGACGCCGGGAATGGCGTTGGCGTGCATGTCGATAATCTGCTGCCCGTAGCTAGGCTGGCTAAAGCGACCACCTGGGCGTCGTTCGCTATGGTAGTTGTAGATTTGATCGCGTAGAGACGAGTAGCGCGTTTTCTCCAAGCATTCAATCGTGGTTTGGCCCCGGGCAGCCAGCGCAATGTGCCATGAGGTGAAAGCGCCGATGACGATTCCTATGATACCGGCCATCACAGCAAGGATAATATAGTTCACAGGCACTAGGCTGTCCAGGGTGTCAATCTCTCCCATGATCTCAATGTATGTCCATGTCGCGGACACAGCGCAAGCATACAGCGCGAAAACGGTGGTGTAAATGAGAAAGAGCAAAAAGGCCTTGTGGTTGCGCAAGCCAATACAAGTGGCTAGCCATGGACAGTGGTGATCCATCTTGAGCACACAGCGGCGGCAGGTTGAGCAGTGATGTGCTCGATCAGGCTTACGCATTTGGCACTTTTTGCAGTACCGCACCTCGCCATTAGATTTGACAGTGAATGAGGTTGAGTGTGGAGGTGCCTCGATGGCCGAGTAGTCGCCATTGGAACGCGTAGTACTTCCGGGATCGGTAAAGACGGCTGTTGTGTAGCTCCAGTTGAGCATCAGGTAGAGGAGCACGCCAAAAGCGGACGAGCTAGTGCCTATATGTTCACCGGTGGACCCGATAGTCAGCCAAGTCTGCCATGCTTGTCAAGGAGAGAAGGGAGGGAGGGGAAAGAATGTTTACCCATCCAGGAGTCGGCCGGAGGATTGGCCCCGATGCTGAGAATCACCCAAAGGGCCCACGTGGTTAAGCTGTACACGAGAGCCAGCGGTATTGAAGTTACAAAGCGACAGCATGTGCGTTCGATGCGTCGCGCCCATCGTCTTGGAGCCATGCTTGACTGGTCGTCCATCCGGTTGCCGTCTGGGAACGAGACTCGGGGGCGAAGCGGGCAGTGGGAAGGGGGGAAGAGAGCGAAAGCGCGAAAGCTATTTAGATACACGATTGGACGTCGCAAATAAAACAATAAATCGACATATAAGAAAGGAGGCCGTGGCCACTCGATGAAGGCTGCGGCTATTTTGTCATCGCTCGCTCGCAGGTAGACGCCGGGAAAATTGCGGCGGAGCCAGATGCAGAGTCCGGGCTGTGGTCGCACGTTTTCACAGCTGGCGAAGCAAGTCTCCGAGGTTCTGCGTGTTCGAGATTGCGTGGTCGATGCTGCTTGTCTCGAGTTCCTGTTTGTAGTCGAGTCGGCGAATCGATATTGGGATGCTGAGTAAGCAGAGCCGGATGGGCGGGTGGGAGCAGGGTGGAAGGAGAATGGCAACGAAGCAGCCGAGAAAGAAGGGAAGAATTAAGCACAGACAATGGGATGCTATGACTGGAATATCGAAGGCAGAAAAGAAGGCCACCACGAGCTCAAGAAGCAACGTGGAAACGACGGAAGCGAGACACAAATGAACTGCAATATGGAAATTCGCAGCCACGCTTTTGTTGGGGGTGTTGTACCGTATACATCGATATAGGAGAATTACACGTGACGCATTATGTATCCTGTACCTGGATTACAAATTAACCCTGAGCTGAACAACTAATAACTAACAAAACAAAACACACTCTCTTTGCCTAGTAACCTGTCCGTCCGCCAATCAGACCCTTGTTTTGTTTCTTCTTCGATCGGCCCCGAGTCTTGGCACGGGCACACAAACAGACACAAGCAGGGACTGAAGAGTTGCGGATAGATCTGCCCCACAAGCCGGACGGCGGCGTGACCCCATCTTCATTCTCACCGTCAAGAATACCGTGGCATCGGCCGCTGACGGATGTCCTTCAAGACCTCCTGAGTGCGCGCGTTCATCTCGAAGCTCATGCCAATAAGCTCCACCACTTCATCCACTGAAAAGTACAGGCTCAGGTCGCTCTCAAACCACAGGTACTTGACCTCGTTCAAATTGGACTGGAGCACCTCCGACAGGAACTGCAAGCGTAGCCATGAAGGCACGTGCCCGGCAATCCCCGAGATCTCGCCTACCTCTGGCTTCTTCGGTTCTGCTGCTGTTCCTGCTAGTCTGCTGGGCAGGAATAATTGGTCGAGTTCTGATACCCGGGATATAATGCGTGCCATCTCATACGCTTCGTCTTGCCCAATCGACGGCAGATCCATGATGTCGCTAATAATCTTGGCCGCGACAGCCTCAATCAGACTGCCCACTGCTCTACACCATGACTCGCGCGTAGCAATCGATTCCCACTCCACAGCAACAGTGTTAACGCGTGCCACTGTAGATTCCATGTTGGCTTCGCTGTCACCTTGTTGCATGACGTTATATGCGCCTATAAAAGGTTAGTGTCTCGGTAAAAGATAGAAAGGGATATCCACTCAAGGATTTAGTCACTCACCACCCATCAAATCCCGCAGAATAGTCTTCTGCATATTGAGCTCATTAACAAATGCTCGATTAGCAAAGGTTCTAAGGCTGGACACTTCATCGTCTAGCTTAAGCATCTTTTTCGTAAGAGATCCAAGGTCTTGTCGCTGCTCCCAGGTATCCGCGAAATCAAAGAGTTTCTCTGCTAGATATAACGCGTCGTTGTACAAAAACCTATAGTGATGGACGTGTTAATGGTAAGCCTGGCCCAACATCCGTGTCTAGCAACATTTACTTACATGTTTCCATTAGACGCAAGTGAGTAGTAGTATGGTGATATTGCCCGGAATAATGAGAGCGCCAGACCCGGTATCGCGAAAAGACCAGGAGCCGCTGAAGAAATCAGGTTATCCTCGCTGTGTGTTCCAGTTAGTACATGTAGTTAAAAATCATAACACACGTGGCAGTATCGCTTACCTTAGCTTTGTAATAGCAACCCCATCTTCGAGAATCCCAAACACAAGCCGTAGCACAGGCTCCGGCATAGACGATATCGAGCAAACGTCTTTAGTGATGACCTCTGTTGGTCCAGACTTGGGTTTGGACTTGTGTTCTGTCTTCTTCGGCGTCGGGTTCGCGACATGAGTAGACGGCTTTTTTGGTGCTTGGGCTTTGGGCTGTTCTTCAACAACCTCGTTCTCGTCGTCACCCCATCCCCAGGCGTCTGCCGCCTCGTCTAGATCGGCCCCGGATTTTTCCTTTTCAGCAGAAGGCCCATCCTGACTTTCTTTGGTTGCAGCATCATCTTCGCCCCACCCCCAGGCATCTGCTCCATCGTCTTCATCAGCGTGAGTTCCAGATGTTGACTTCGTGCTAGAATCTCCGATGTCACCCTCCACCCACGCAGAGTCCCATCCATGATCATCAACTGGTGTCTTCTCCAGTTTTGAGTCGAGTTGTGGTTCTGTCGCTGGCTGCATTGCCACTTTTCGGACTCTCTCGGTAACTTTTGGCGAGCCTAGGCCGGATGCAAGCTTGAATCGTACGGAGTCGAGCGTCGTTTCTCTGCACTTTGTCAGCCATACACCAGGAGCATCACTCACCCACTGGATCAATGCATCAAAGCCCAAAATCCCATTCACCAACAGCACTTCGCAAAAGACCTTGGTATGATGAATTATGTCATCAAACTGATCAATATCTTGAACCAAAGGGGGTACCGCCGGTATTAGCCAATTGTCGATCAGGTTCTTGGTTAGGTCCGCCATGAACTTTGTGCAAAGGATATCCAGCACCTCTGATGGCAGTTTTTGGCTCAAGAATACAAAAACCTTTCCGAGGTCAGCGAGTAGTGAAGCTACCGAGTTGTCTGTCTCGCCATCGAGTGCCAATGTATCCTACCAAAAAGAGTTAGCAACTGAAGGGTATATTAATTGAAGACCAAAATTCAACTTACACCTTGTACTTGAATTGACAAAATTGACCATTGATCAACTTCCATTCGAGGAGATACAATAGCAGCATCAAGATTATGCCATAGTTGCTCCATATGCTCGTCTACCTCTTGGTACTGTTGTAGGCCAAGGATGACGTCAATGAATGACAATTGTGCACCTTTGATATGTTATTAAAGGGAATACAGACAAGAAACAAAATGTGTACTCACCATCTCCCTGGCGGATGGTAAACTTGTTGCTGTTCACATCGGCGAGAACAAGCTCTTTCCACACACTGCCAATCAAGCTCTGGATTTGTGTCTTGAGATCTTGGGCCCGAACTTCGAGAAGTCGCTTTGGTCTGCATAGCCAGTTGACAGGAATCTGACTGATGGCAGCCGTTGATTCTACAAGCCCATGTTAGCCAATATCATTTTCCTGACGCATTGCTACGATAGGTAGCTGCAGCCAGAGTATGGACATACCATCAAGAAGATTGAGTGCCTCAGCGATACTCTTTTCATCCCTTTTCTTTTCAACCTCGTCAAGTAGGATATGCGCATGTTTGATTGACCGCAGAACGCCATGGAGTTGCTGGGCATACTGCACCTCCAGTGTCAGGAACTTGGCCTTCTCCTCCGCCTCTTCAACGGCACGGGTGACATTTCCAGGGTCTTCTGCATCGGCCACGATTCCTTTAGCCATAGCCTGTGAGGCAAGTATGTCTTCTTGCAGAGCTCTAGCATTGCGCACCCAGGAGCCGACTTTATCTCGCGTCTCTTCGTTGATCGTGTGGATTTCTAACTACATGGCAGTCTCTTGTCAGTGGTGCTCTAAGTTTGTCCTAGAACATTATTTCTTCTTCCGAGTAGCCGGAGCTTGTAGACTTTGTGATGTTTTCAAACCTACCTCAAGGCTCTTCTTTGCTGCCTTTAGAGCAGTGATGGCAGGCCCAAGGGCCTCTTGTGACAGCTGTATCGCAGACTGGTTTTCAGAGGGAAATCTCCCATCACGCGCAAACGCCACAATGGCATCACCAAGTTCCGCCATACTCTATTCGAGTTTCTGTCCTGTTTTTGCAGTCTTGTGTTGCTGCCAACAATGCGACGGTGAGGGGCCGCAGAAGATCAGCCTGGCTCAGCTCTACCGTCTGTGGTTGTTAGGGTAGAGTAGACGAGAGCTGAGTCTTGTGATGGCGCCAGATATCTTTCAGCGTCAACCTCGTAAATTCTATTGAGTCGTGCTGTCCCTGGCAATCGCAGCCTGATTCGCAATTTTGTTTGGCGTAGGACTTTCAGGTTCACAAGCTCAAAGCTTTGAAGCCATGACGTCTGGCAAGCTGTCTAAAGTGGGATGAATGGACCATAAGTGTTCACACACTGGCAATCCGTACTAGCATACTCACAACACGAACAAAGTGATAACCCTAAAGCACTCTGTTTCTTTTTTTCTCTTGTAGCTAGTTGCTTAAATTTAATGTATTATGAGTTGACTAGCCAGTCAAACTCTTTGCATTTTCAAGATTCTGCATCAGGCGCACTGTTGAAATACAGGAATAAATAATAGTCAGCCCATATGAATCAAGGAAGAGAAGCTGTTGAAAAGCTGCAAAGGGTGGCAATGAATGATATAACTAAAGAGCATGTGTCTAAAGAAATCTTAACATAACACCATATAAACCAACCATCGAGTATCCCAAATTTGCAAAACACCCAAATGTAAATGCATTATGTCTATCAAAGTGTCCTAGTAGTAATATGTTTAGCTAGACTCGTTGCCTGATACAACATCCTCATCCTCATCCTCATCATCGTCGTCTTCGTCTTCCTCGTCGTCTTCGTCTTCCTCGTCATCTTCGTCGTCTTCAGGGCCCAAGGGCTTAAGACCATAGTCACTCTGGAACTCATCTAGAGGCTGGACACGACTGGCAAAGCCTTGCTTGGTGAGGCTTTCCTTGAGAGTCTAAAAAAGAGATGACGAATGTGTTAGTAGACACGTGCAGAGTGAAAAAGATACTAAAAAGCAAAAAGCCCCGACAAGACTGTAATAACTTACCTCGGTTAGGTTAGGGTTGCATGTAATGACAATGTTACTCTTGCCCGGTTGGAACACAGGCATCAAAATCTCTATCATGGCCTTGCGCATATCATCCGGTGTCACAGCACGGACTTTGGCGAGCATTGACTGGGTCCAGTCGTAAGGCAGGCCCTGCACCACACCAAGTGTGAAGTTGTTGATACCTGCAGCCGTCATGGTCGACTGCTCGCTGACCCACTGGTGTACCAGCTGCGAAATAGCGCCCTCCATCTGGAAGCTTGTGATAGGCTCAGCACCACTAGCAATGCTCTTGATGGAAGCATGCGCCGCCTCGAGCGCCTTGGTGACATCAGGGGACCGGTAGACGTAGAACTTGGTGTTACCAGACTCGACATCACGTGAGAAGCCACATCCGTAGGCCAGACCTTTACCACGAACAGCATTCCAAAGGGGGCCCTCGACGGCTTCCAGGTAGCTGATAGCCACATAGGTAGCAGGAAGATGGGGATCAGTCCAGTCCTTGAAGCCAGCGGCAGTGCAGTAGCCGTAGCTATTGTCAAGCGTAGGCATTGGCACAAGGACGGCACCATACTTGCCAGGGTTGACACCCTCCTCCGATCGCACGGTGTTAGGGGGCTTTATCTTGACAAGCTCCTCATTACCAGTCCGCTTGAGGCCCTTTAGAAGTTCCCAGGCACCAACCGGGTTCCCGATCTTGGATAAGTCACCAATAACCATGATACGCGTGGTAGACCATGCGAACATGCTCTTGCGCAACTTCTCAAGCCAGTCGATGACTGTATCAGGCTGGGTCAAGAGGTACTTTTTCAAGCGGCGGTAGTAGACGTTCTGAACAAGGAGGCGGTTGGCATGTTGAGCAGACTCGGGCTTGAAATGGATAGCTTGAGAGACTTCGCTGGTCATGCTATAACCATCACGCTTTTGCTCAGGCAGATCAGCCAAAATCTTGGCCACAGCAGCCAGAAGGCGATCTTGGTCAAAGATGCTCTCAAACATGAATGCCTGAGCCCAGCGAATGGCAGTAGCGTACTTGTGGGGCTCAATAGCAAACATGAGACGCGTGCCCTCGGGATCGCTCAGAGACTGGGCCGGCTTGATGCTGTAGCGGATAGTGTCGTTCTCGAGCTCATTGATGACCTCCTCAAAGTCAATTCTCTTGCCATCCCGCATAATGGGGGTGTTGAAGAAGTTGTGACGGAATATGCGCAGAAGCGGCTTCAGCTCGGTAGGCACATTTTCAGTGCTGAAATGCAAGTAGACGTGAACAAAGCTACTAGGGACCTGTTCAAACTGGAAGAATGGGGTACTTGGATCATCAGGGTTGGAAACAAGCTTATCTAGCGAGGTTTGAGCGTCATTCGCAAGGAGACCTAGTTGACGAGCGGGGCCTAACCGGGCAGTTTCTGACTTGATAAGTGTGATGGCATCTGTGCCAGGAACAGGGAACTTGTTAACAACCTCGGGAGGCACAGACTGGTTGTTCTTCTTCTGGGCGTCCTCGACAACTTTGGCAAGTCTCTTGAGCTCTTCCTCGCCCAGATCCTTCTTGCGCTTGGCAATGCGTTCAATTTCCTGAGTCTTGATCTTTTTCACAAGCTGGGCTGAAGGAATGGCCTTGATGGAAACGTGCTTGTTGTCAACAAGCCACTTCTTAATGAATTGGCGCCATTCTTCCTCGCTCCATGCCAAAACTTCATCGTAAGCCTTGAGACTTTGCAGATCTTTGAGCGTAGACCCATCGCGGGAACCATAAACGAAGTCAAGGACAATAGGCTCAGACAGGGAATCCACAATCTCCTCGGTGCTGTAGATCGAAGACCGCCTCTCAAAGTGCAGACGGGAGTGCAAATACTTCATATCAAGGGGCTTTTCAACAACTTCATTCAGCAACTGGAAGATGCGGGCTTCGGTCTCGCCAAGCATGTCAGTGGCAACACCACTGGCACGGAAAGCAAGCATGGTCTTGAGACGGTCTTCGGTCCACATGTCGCAGCTGCTGCTGAGCTGCTCTTTCTCAACTAGTTGATTTTCAATGACAGAGGCTGACGAGCCACAGAGGTACGAAAAGACAACGTTGAGGGCAGTCATGGCCGGGGCATCATTGCAGCTGGGACCCAGCCATGAAATGATGATCTCGCCGGTTGATTCGTCCTTTTCGGGGAACTCCACAAAGGTAGAGACAGACTCTTCCAAGGGTTTGGGTTGCTCAGAGTCCACCCAGGGTCTATATATACTAGTTAGTACAAGCCAAAGGAGACGAGTCAGTCAAGAGAGAGCATCCATACCTTTTGAAGGGCGTATCGAGAGAAGGAATATCATTTTCAATGGTCTTTTCGAAGTCATCGAGAATTTGGAGCATGTTGTCATGGTCGACAGTGCCGCAGATGACGAGGCACAGGTTTCGGGGCTGGTACATGTCGCGGTGGAACTGGCGGATACGGTCGTTTGATAGCAGGCGCAGCTCCTCGGGCATACCACCAGTCTCGTAGCGGTAGCCAATGTTCTTGTCGTACAGTAAACGGCGCTGGGCCTGGTCGATGAGCTCATTGGTCTGGAACTCGAGGGCCTGCATTTCCGAGTACACCACACCAGAGTCATTGGCTTCGCCGTTAATGTGCCACACCTCTGTAGTGCATCCCTCGTCGGTTATGGTCGGCAGCATGACATGCTCCAGGTAGATGGGCAGAATCTGAGCGAAGCCCTGCCAGCCCGCAGTCTCGAGAGTATAGACGGTGCGGTCCACGGCGGTGTATGCGTTGGTGGTGGAGTAGGCGCGACCGGCCAGGTTATCGAGAAGGCCCTTGAAGGGGTAGGAGCGGGAGCCAAGGAAGATGAGATGCTCGAGGGTGTGCGGCGCACCGGAGTGGTCGAAGATTTCAGTGGCAACAACAAACTCGCCGTGTACTTTGGGCCCGACGCGGTCGTTGACAATGACGCTCATGCCGCTGCGCTCGGAGCGGTACAGCGTAATGCTGCTCTTGACATAGTCAAGGTCAAAGCGCTCAACCAGCTTCCAGTGGGCGGGGAGTTTAACCTCGGGCGGTGTCGAGGTAGTCATGGTGGAAATCTGCGCGGAAGGCAACGAGCGGCCGGGATAGTTAGCCGTCTACTGTTCTTTAGGGCCTTGACGATGGTCTACGAGCGGTGAGTCCAAAGCCCAAAAGTCCGCGGGGATGGGGCTCAAGAGGTGGGGCTTCCAGCACCAGCGCCAGCTCCACTTTGGACTCCATTGGCGGCTGTTTTTCCTGCCCCTCCTTCATACACCTGTCTCAGTGGTGGATAGAAAGCCCGCTGGCTACGGCTGACTTACCGTACAGCGTCGTCTGTGATGGATGATGGCGACGGCGAAGCTGTGGGAGAATGATCTGGTCAGATCGAGTTTCGAAATAGCAGTGAAGAGGCAATATGGACGAGTCCACATCTCAGATGACCTGGGCCATCGCCTAGAAATAGAAGAGCTGTGTTGGGCTTGAGGGTCACAACAAGAGCCCTGCTGGGATTGGCTGTGGGCTGTGGGCTGTGGGCTACCAAGGTAAAAGTGCCACAGCCTGCTGGCCCTGCAGCTTTCAGGCTTGGGGACCAGGCGGCGGAACAGCGGAACCGGGAAAACTGGGTCCTCGAGGAACGCCTGCATGAAGGTGAAACGAGCCAGGCTACGACTTACATCTAGAACTTGAGATAGACCGTCTCGTGAGTAAATGTCTGCGAGTACCGCGGCAAGTCAGAACCAGCAGACGTGCAGCTTTCTCCCTGCTTCTTGGCCGAGTCACACAAGAAGAGATGGGATAGAATAGAGCGGAGGAGTAGGGCAGGCATGTAAGACGATGTCAAAGCCTCTGTGTACATAAAAAAGCAAAGGAAGATAATTCACACTTGGGATAGACAACGAGTGAGAATCTCAGACCGAGGCCAGATACAACAGCTTCCTGACAGGCGCCCTCTCTTTATACATTACATTATGTTGTGTACGCAGGAGTTTCTGTGTCTCCTTTCACAGACAATCGTAAGTTCTGATGCCATTGTCCTCCACCCGGATCGCTTCCCTGTCCAACCAGCGACTAGATCACGATGCTGTTTGTATCAAAGACAGGGCTATTTCGGGCTTAGCTGTCACATTGGTGCTAACTCGAATTGACCCAGCCTTCTGTTCTGGACCTTCGCCTGCCCGAGAACAATGGGAAAGGCACAACATAATGGCAAGGGGCATGGGTTCATCAACGCAACCAAGGGCACATTCACAAACCATGTAGTTGACTAACTAGCTAACTACACAATGTTAGAAACCTTCATATTGTATGTCCATACGCCTGTAGTTTGTGTTTTTAGGTGCTGCTAGATATTGAAAGAAACGTAGCTTGAAGCAAACTTTTTTTGGGTTTTATTATCAGACATATAGTCCTGTGTACATAAGAAGGAAAAAAAAACGAAAACAGTAGTAATATCCCGCCACAAAATCTCGTCTACTTTTTAAGAGGCGACCCCCGCGGCCAAGACATATATATCGCAGGGTTGCTACACCCTAAATTTGGAGTTGAGGTTCACTCTCAGTTGCCCAAGAGGGCCCTGGCACCAGGCTCACTGCACACGTAAATCACGTCGTGCTCGTTAGTGAAGCCGTTAAACTTGGTCGCAGAGCACTTGGTATAGGCTCCCATATTTTCAAAATAGAGCCAGTCACCGACATCCAGAGTCTGCTTGAAGTGGATGCTCTCCGTAATACGATCGATGCCGTCGCAGGTAGGTCCCCAGATAGAGTACTGCACGCCCTCGTGCTTGTCGCAGGCTTCGGCAGCTTTGGTGTCGTAAATAACTTGACCGCCGGCGCTCAGAATCTTAGCGACAGGGTGCTGATGGTCGAACATGATGCTCGAGAAATTGCCGTAAATGCCGTCGTTGATGTAGGCCATGAAAGTCTTGTCACCAGTCTCGGGCATGTCAATAGTGCGGCGAGCAATAATGTTGCAAGCAATGGTGAAGGCATTGGCAACATAATAGCGACCAGGCTCAGCAATAATGTTCACAGAGCTGTCAGAGGGGAAAAACTCATCCAGAGCAGCGCGCAGAACACCGGCCATCTGGTCAAAGGTCTCGGTGCAGAAGCCACCGCCAATATCCAGAGTCTGCATGTCGAAGCCGAGAGCGCGACCTTGCTCAAAGACAGTGTAGGCATCACGGACAGCCTGGTAAAAGGCCATTGGGTCCGAGGCACCCGAGCCAACATGGAAGCTGACGCCAACAACGTTGAGATCAAGAGCACGAGCCTCTTCAAGAAGGCTCTGGGTCGTGTCCATGGCCGCACCAAACTTCATGCTGAGACGGCAAAGACTAGAAGTATCATCCGTCATGATGCGGAGGAACAGCTCGGCACTAGGAAACAGCTTCGCAACCTTGCGGAGCTCATCGGCATTGTCAAAAGTCATCTGTTTAACGCCAGCTTCGCGAACATAGCGCAGGTACGAGTTAGTCTTGCAAGGCTGGGCAAAAATGATGCGGTTAGAATCAACGCCCATGTCAAGAACTTGTTCAATTTCGCCCTTGGAGGCGCAGTCAAAACCAGTTCCCAGCTCAGCCAGAAGTCGCAAGAGAGTGGGGTCAGGGTTGCACTTGACAGCTGTATAGGGGTGCGGTGTTAGTGAGTGTCACTCATAAAATATCTTGGTAGGTGTGAAGATGGATAAAAATAACCAACCATAAAAGGGCTTCACGCGGGGAAGGTTGCGCTTCCAACGCATGTGCTGACGGTAGACCTCGCCAAGGTCAGCAACAAAAAAGGTATCCTCTTCACCGGCCTCGCAGTTTTCAGGGTCGACGCGCAGGACGCGCTCAGTCAGTGCAGCATTGATGAGCTGCTTGGAGGTGGTGCGGTGATCCGGGGCCACATAATTATAAGGGCTAGGGATGGCGGCGTCGCCAAATCCAGGTTGTTTTATAAACACATGGTGATCGATTTGGGACGGGTAGTGATCAACAGCAGCGGCCATAACCATCGGGGTGGTGGTGAGGGGGTTAGGACGTGGAAAAGTTGATGTTGAAACTTTGGGCGAACGAAGATGACGGTGTTTGTAGCTCCTTATACGTGTAAATAAGACGAGCTAAGTAAAAAACCAACAGAGATGATGAATTTCTGTATGGCAAAGTGAAGAGGATTGTCTTGAAAGACGTTCGTCAAAGTTTATTTTAGGGTGGGCGAGAGCGATAAGTTGCTGTTCCCCGAGTGAGCTGGCGTGGCCTCCTCGACTCTTCCTCGGTTAGAGGAAGAACCGCTGAAGTCTTCCTATGCGGCAGGAGAAAGGGGTGGACGGTGTCGCGGGGAGCGTTGCCGAAGAACAAAAGATCAAGAATGAGCGCGTCGTTCAGATCACTTTTGTCCAGACGAGGGAGGGGGCACCAGGTTAACGATGTGGAAAGTGTGCTGCAGATGGAAATGTTGAGGAGCGAACAATTCGACGGCCGCAGAAGCCGTGATGGGCAGAGATGCCTTTGAAAAGACCAAAGGCTAGTCGAACAAGTTGTACACGAGAAACCGTGACAACAGGGTAATGGGTTGTACAGAGCTAGCACGAGACGCTGGGTCTGAGCAAGACGGGATTGTTAGCAGGCGGTGCTAGGAGGAGACAGACGGTGGATGTTCCAGGCCCAGATTGAGAGGAAAGGAGAGGCGAGTGCTGTAGAAGAACCCCGGTTTGAGGATTCGGAATTCCGGGGCATAGCATCACAAGCATTGCAGAGTTTTCCTCTGCCCTCTCGTCGAGGTAGACGGGCAACGGCGGTATTGGATCATCTTACCTTGAGTCAGGATGCTGTAAGATGAACAGCAAAAGCGAAGTAAAAGTGGTGGTTGCGGGGTGCAAGAAAAATAAAAGGGAAGCTAGAGCGACGAGCAAGAAGTCGAAAGGGGGGAAGAGGGTGATGGAGCCGGGTGGATTTGGATGTTAGGAGCGGCAGCCAAAGCTTTATATTGGCTGGAGTTGTCTACAACCGGCTAACGGGCCATTCGAGGAGGAAGCAAAAAAAGCAGAAAAAAAAGTCAGGGCCTGTGGAGTGGGGCCCAGTAGGAGGTGGCATTAGTTCCTGCTGGCCGGTCTGTGCTTCGGTAGGTGCTGGACCGGAGGGGGTACTACAGGCGCGAGTGTCCCTAAAGACGCTGAAGACACAGCGCTGGCTTGCCCCGGCAAAAGGGCCGATAGAAGGGCATATGAGTCTGCCGCGGGCTTCTACAGCGTCTGGACACCGACAGGCTGGCAATACCGAAATGTTTTCTTTTCCCTAGTTAACAGCGCCTAGACATGCTCTCTGATGTGGCAATGTACGCTCATGATTGCCGCACATGAACACCCAGACAGATGGGCGGCTGTCAAGAGCCGCAGCAGCCACATCCCATCACAGCGCATGCAATGTCCCACATGGCTGGCCAACTCGGTTTGGCATGCTCACTTCCCGTGATGCCAACTCCGCCAGCAGCCACGATCTTGAACACCGAAAACGTTGATCCTTCATCTTGCCATGGACCCTGTTGGCTCTATAATTGGTCATGTTATGTTTATGTTTGCAACCAGTGGACAGAGGCAAAAGGTTCTCCAGACATACACAGAGTCTCCGCGGGTGCGGTTGCCACCACAGGCGGGTGCTGATATCACACATAAAGCGCCAAAGTATGTACGTTGCAGACAGCGCAATCAGATCGCAGCCACCCAGACATAACTGCGGTCTAGATTTGAGGCCCACCGCAGCACTACAATGATGCTGTCAGCGTTGAAAGGCCAGGGACCAGCACCATGCCTCAGCCCAGCCCAGCGCACTCACTTCGACGAGCTGGTTAACCACGTCCCTTTGTTTAGAACAAGCGTTTTTTTTATACTATGAATCATCACATTGCACACTGCTGCACGCACCCGTGGACAGCATCGTTCAACTTTGGCACAGGGCCTGCCCGTGCCAGACCACGGTTTGCTGGTGGGGCGTGACACGAAGGATCCACTTCCAGGTACAAAGTTACCATGCATTGCATTTCATGCATTCAAGCACACCCACACATATAAAACTACATGGTTACATGTGTACGTACATTCATACACGACACATTAACGCATACAAAATCTGCCAGCTTGCCCTGCTGTCCGCCCAAATAAAAGCTTCGCCGAATAACACTCGCAGTTATTCGTCTAGTGTGGCCAACCCGCCCCTGCCAATGCTCACGTCCTCATTGTTGCTCCGCTTCCGCATGCCGCTATTCCTACCGACCAGAATAACCACCGCCTGCTGCTCGTCTATTGTGCTGACTCGTAGCCCCAATCGTGCTGCTTAGTCATTTCCGAATTTTCCCGCCGACTTTTTATTTTTCAATCATCAGACCCTTTTATTTCCTCATGTGTGTTCTTCCCCGCTTCTATACAGATCGCCTCGCAGCGTAGGATGGGACGTCAAAATTCCTCCTCGTTCGCTTCTGCATCATTAAAACCCATACGCAAGGTGGTTTGTATACGGCTGTAGCCATAATAATTCACATGATTCGACTGGATGACCAACTTGGGCACCGGTTCAAGCCTGCCACCAGACTCGCTGAACTTGTGCAGATCACAGACTCCATTCTTACCTGGGCTCTATTTCTATTCTGTTGCCTCTTCCCTTCTTTACCGAAGCATCTCATCCCAGATACTTCTGAGCTTTTGGCCCTTGGATCATGCACTGGCCCAAAACTTGCCAATCAGAAACTTAATTGAGGGCAAATATCCGCCCTCTCCGGCTTGTTCCTAGTGCCCTAGCGACTTGTACCTGCAAATTTGCTACGCTGGTATATGCCTCAGCATCCAGGTGCTCGTAGCTCATAGCAGAGCTGCCATTCGAGCTTGTCTAGCTATGCTTTTGCTGCCTGCTCATGTTTTTAATACCGGGAGAACACCGCTCCGTATCCTCATCGTCCTCCCCTTTCATGTTGAGGGGAGACCGCCCGGTTCATTCTGCGCAAGAAGAACTGCGCGCGTGGAACATCACAAGAACAGTGCTGCTACAGCCGAGAACCAGAGAGTCCCCGAAGAATTTTGACACATCACATTGCGTGTGTTCGAGTGTTGTGCCATGTATCCATCCAAGTCTTTGACATCTGGTTTTGGCCTCCGCTCACACACGAATGCTGCCTGCGCAAACGATGACTCCTCAGTCAGCCTCCGCCTCTGCCAGTGCCGACATGAGGGTTCATGCTTTTGCGAAGCGAACGCCAATCGGATTTGCCATTTGGTAATCGCAAGACACGAGCAATGAAACCACTCACCCAAAAAGCCATCCCTCACCGTCGCCGCTAGCTCGTGAGTGAGTGAACAACACACACGTCTTACATGCATGTGTACTTGTGCGTCTTTACGAATATTCGCCCTGATAGATGCATTTGCACCCCCTGCAACACATCACGGGTGCGCCCGCCAGTCTTGATCGAACTTGGCCACATGCAATTTGAAGAGGCTTCATTTTTCCCCTTTCCAGATCAGCCTGGACTGCATGTTCTCTGACCTGGTGTTCCACAAATCAGGAAGAGCCAAACAATGCACAGTCATTAGACACAACCGCCGTTTGCCAACCCCTAATATCTTGACGGCATACTGACAAGCAGCATACATTTGAGAATACTTGTTTTGCCTTTGTGCTTAGTGATTTATAAGGAGGACTACCAAGCCTCATTTCAGCGTTTTGAGGCATATTATCCTCATACCCAAAAATCCATTCAGACGTTACGCCACCTATATATAATGTAGACATCGCTTTAGTCCGATGACTGAGAATCTCGTAGTCATCAGGTCTGATAGCGAGCCCTGTACGCCTCAAAGTGAAGAACTGTGCCAACCCGTCACCGGCCTCGTCGGGAAAAAATGTTGAAGAGAAACAAGTCCAAGCCGCCAGACAGCAGTTAGCACAAGCAGTGGCAGCCCGTATCACACGGGGATGTTGCTCACCGGTTAGGAACACACCATGTGCATGGCACGAGTAACACGGAAAACGCCGAGTTAACAACCGAGCTGTCACGCGCCTGCTCTAATCCTGCTCTTGTCTTGAGACCGGACCGATCACATCCGCCATCTTTTTCTTCAACCGAAACTGCTTGTGATTGGCGGCAGTCGCCACTTTGAAGAATCACTCTTGCGTCTTTTTGTGATCTCAAGGCCATGGGAAATAGAGCCAGGAGACGTATCATGTTCCTAACGCTTCATACAAGGGGGTTATAAGTCACATATAGCACCCGTTTACCAGAGGGGAGAAGGGGGAATAAGGATAGAGGAAAGAAATCAAAGCGAGGTATATAACCACTAGGATTGCCTGTCTACAAAGCAAATAGCACCGCAATAATCATGCATGAGCCAAAGAAGCCAGCACAAAGCGCAGATATAATCACGCTGCTGTCTAGCTTTTTGAGCTGTGAAGACGATTTTAGACAAAGAGTCTATATCAAGTCGATAAATCATAACAGAAGTGTTGTACAAAGAGGGAAGAAAAAAGGGGGAGGGAGTAGGGTATATCTGGCCTTTCCAAGCAGCCTGTTCGACGTTCGTGTCGCACTGCATAGTCCTATGAGCTGCTGCCCATATCCCGTACATTCCACGAGTCGTCGATCCAAGATTGCTTGGGGCCAAGGAAGGCAACACGGTGTACGTTTGCAGCAATGCCCTCGACGATATACTTCTGGGCCACGCTCTGCACCTGTTCCTTGGTCACATCAAGCAGCTGCTGGCGACGGATCTCCATCATGTCATGGTTAACTCCGCTCAGGAAGCGCCCCAGGCCAATCTGGTTGACCGACTTGGGGGCATCTAGACTCTTAAAGACAGAAATCTTGGCTTCGTCCAGATCGCTAGCTGTCCAGTCCCGATTGACCGCCCATTCACCGGCCTTGTTCATGATCGAGAGCGTGTTCTGGGGGTTGGGGTCACGGTAGGAGTAGAATCCAAAAATGCCATTAAGCCCAGAGAAGTAAGCACCGCCACCGTAGGCACCTCCCTTTTCACGAATCTCCTGATGAAGATGTTTGTCACTCAAGAGTTTGGCTAGAATCTCGAGCGGAGCAGTTTCGGGGTTGGTGTAAGAAACGGTAGGCAATGACATGCCTCCGTAAAAGACCTGGTAAGGAAGAGGGAAGAAGGTCTTGGTAGCGAGTGACAGGGGCTGGCCATCAAAGCCAAAGAGCTGATTTTGTGATCCATTTAGCCCACTGGAAAAAGAGGCAAGGAACTTCGTGAGAGAATCACGGTTGGCAGAAACACTCTCGGCATCGCATGTAATAGATACCCGCATGTTACCCGCGTCAAGAATCGTGTTGCGAAGGGTCTTCAATTGCTCAATAAGACCCTTGACACTAGACCATTCTGGCTGAATACTGCGGGCCAGAGACGTCATAAGCTCAACTTGTGCAAGACCTTCAACTTGCTGCGAGAGCCATCCATTGCGGGTGGCTCCTGACTCGGCGTAGCCGTAAGCATAGCGGTGACCGACCGAAGCAATATCATTCACCACACCGTCGGCAGAAGACTGCAGAAGCTGCGAAATGATCTTAGGCGCGTCCTCGCGCTCAAAGTTGGTGTCACGAAGGAACTTCTCAAAGAGACTGAACATGGCGGGAATGTTGCGATCAAGGGCCATACCAGTGAGGATAACACCCTCCTTGGCGGACTTGAATTCGGTAGGAGACGGAGTAGAATGGTATCCTAGAGAAATCCCACCGGTCTGAAGCTTGACTAGGTCTTCAAACTCTTCGGTTGAGAGTTCATGGGTACCAAGACGGCCCATGCATTCCGTCAACAGGGGCAGGAGACGACGCAATTCTTCTGGAAGGTTATTTACCTCCATGATAGCACGGAAGTAGGTTATTCCATTGGTAGGGGCTTCTCTCCACTGCGTTGCAACTCCAGACACCATGTCATCGGAGAGAACAGGTGCCTCCTTTGAGCGCGGGATATCCTTAACGTAAACAGTGGGCAGGGCACTAAGATCCTGAACCTGGTTCTGTTGTTCTAGAAGCTCCAGCTCCCGCTTTTCGAATTGCTTGCGTGCGTTCTCCTCGCCACCGAGGCTCCGGACAGATTCTTCAATCTTGTTGCTCAGGCGAGTTTGCTCCTCCTTCATAAGCTCATCAGCGAAGTTCGCAGAGGGCTCCATCGTGAAGGTAAGAGTGTTGTCATTCAACAAATATTTTTCTAGCAGGCCTTCGAGATAATTGCCTTTGGCTAGATTGGCTTGGATTGCATCGACAATTTCATTCCACTTCAGGGTCTCAAAGGGATCTATGCCGGCAAACCAGCGGGAGAAAACCTTGGACAAGAGGCCAGTACCAAAGCTAGCTGTCTTGTGCTTTAGAGACAGTTCCAACTGGTGCATAATACCATCGATCTTGTTCTTGTCAAACCCAGCCTTCTTGGCTTCTCTGAATATTTCTTGGATGCGAACTTTGAGCTGAGGAACATCTTCTTTTTTCAAGCCAGTGAGACCAACTGAGAACATGTTGCGACTTCCAGCACGGCTGTAGCCAGAGTTGGGGCTCCAGTCAACTCCAAGGCCATTTTCTATCAGTCCCTTGTACAAAGGAGATCCATAGCCATCCATAAGAAGGTTTGTCATGAGTGAAAGAGCGAAAGCCTCAACACCATCATGAACATCGCCCATGATCCAAGTAACAGAGCTCTTGAACTGCTTGTCCTCGGGGACCAGAGGGTCCATAGGTCCAGGCAAAACTACCTCTTGGGGTCCCGATGACAAATCGATCGGGTTCTTGATTTCGAGAGATCTTGGCTCGGGTTGGAAGTAGGAAAGCTGCTCATCAATCTGCTCCAAATGATCCTCGAGGGGAAAGTCCCCGTACGTGAAAAATTTGGCATTGCTGGGGTGATAGTTGCGAGCATGGAAAGCCTTGAGTTGTTCGTAGGTAAGATCCGTGATTTTCTCGGGGTCACCGCCGGAGTTGTGAATAGAAGGGTGGATGTAATCCTTGAAGCGGATGTAGTATAGGTAACTAGCATCGGACATCTGACCCTTCATCTCGTTATACACGACACCCTTGAATACTAGCTTGCCGCCCTCTTCTCCAGCCTTCGCCTGGGGATTCTCGGGTCCAATGCGCCACCCCTCCTGCGTGAAATCCGTCTCCTTGAGCAGGGGATTTAGCGTCGCGTCGAGATAGACCGACATGAGATTCTTGAAATCTTGTTTATTCGTAGTCGCGAAGGGATAATACGTGTAATCAAAGGCAGTGAAGGCGTTCATGAAGTTCGATAGAGAGCGAGGTAACATTTTGAAGAAGGGATCCCGCACGGGGTATCTAAGACACAAGATGTTAGATTCGAGCTGGCGACAGCATAACCAACACGCTCAAGGCCTGACTCACTTTTCACTGCCACAGAGCGTAGTATGTTCGAGGATATGCGGAATGCCGGTATCATCAGGAGGATTGGTTTTGAACCCGATAGAGAAGACATTGTTGCTGTCCTCGCGCTGGATGTGAAGATAGTCGGCGCCAGTCTTGTCGTGTTTGAGGTGAATTGCAGTAAGCTCTAGCTCGGGGACGCGCTTCGATCGCAGTAGAGTAAACCCATTGATCTTTTCGCCAATGGCCGGGTGCTGAGCTACAGACGCGAAATTGCGCCGGCCAATGGCCTTGACGCTATTGCGCAACATAGTATCTTTCGGGCAGTCTGTCTAGTATCGAGGCCGTCAGTTGCTAAACAATGAGGGCAACAATGATTCAGTACAAAGGGTTGCAAAGACAAGAGAGGTTGGTTGCTACAATATACCAGGTTGGTGACGAACAAGGCTGTTGAGACTTGATCTCATGCGTCTTATTAATCCCAAGCTTTGAAAATCGGGTCATGGTCGCTTAAACTTTTCTTGGCTATGATGTAAACATTAACCCTAAACCGACACCAGTGAAGCAAGAAAGACTGCGTCTGTACACATGTACATTCATACTCATTTTCATTCGATGCAACTTCATGGCCAAGCTCCAACGGTTATATGGCTACGCATTAACTGAGCTTGAACACTGAAAATATCACAATATTGTTTATCTAGAGAAAACACTAGTTAGCTTGTTGCAGTTGAAGTCATACACACGGTAAGAACCAACACGTCTCGAGTACCTAACCCACTCACAGTAATGGGTCATGACTTGCCTTTGCTAACCCGAAGGAATTATTGTATGTAGGAACATCCTTGGCCGGCAGCCTCTTCACTTACGTCCCGAATTTTCCACATCCAATCCATAAATCGACGACCCTCAATTGTTGCTGTTGTCTCGCTGAAACCAAAGGCTCCGCATCTCCGTCCACACCACCATATTGGCTACCCGCTGCTTTCTCCAAACCTCCACTCACTGTATCGTGTTCCTGAACCATTCGGCAATCCTGAGTTGTGTGGCAGTAATCAGCCGAAAACGAAACCGAACAATACATACAGATAGCCTCCGGCTGGCAATTGGCAACTCGATAGGCCGGAACCCTATATGCAAATCTCGCATCACATCCAGATCTAGATGTTGCTGGCTTTAAAAATTTTGTATATACGAAGAAAATAGCCGAGCAACGTACTTGCTCAGTAGTGAGCCGAGTACTGGCTCAAAAATCGCAACTCTTTGCTCGACCCCTCGCAACTATCCTCCCACTCGCGCAAACATATCAAACACTTGCTTCAAACAGCACACACATACAACCCGTCGAACCGACCAGCCGAGACGCCAACAATAGCATCTGCTCTGATTACCCTTGCGCCACCTACCTTCCCGCGAACACCTGGCCTGTTGACACTCCCGACTGTGCTAATAACAGTGTTGATGACGGCATCTAGGTCCATCGTGACCGATCAACTTGAAGCAAGATGAGCTCCACCAATGGTCATGACACAGGCGCGATAACCCGAAAGGGCAAGAATAAGAAGCCAATCGATGCGAGTGATAGTACTACACGTTTACTGGAAGCCAAGATCAACCAGCTAGAGCGTGAAGCTGCTAGTGACAAAGATCAAGAGGCCGAGATTGGTATGATAATGCTATACCCTCTGAATTCTGCCTCGAAAGGCCACCTTCCATGTCTCTCAGGTGTAGTAAAGGAATATAAGCCAATGCTAACAGCAACCCTATCCAGAACGAGAGGTCAAACGTGCTAACAGAGATCTGGTCCAACAAATTTCGAAACTGGATGAGTTACAAAAGATCGATCTTCTTCTCCGTCGAGCTAGCGAACTTATGGCAGATCTACGTCGTATGGAAAAGGAAAATACGAAAAACAAGAAACGCGGAGATGCTTTGCAGAAAGACAAGGACGCAAAAATCACCGAACTTGGGAAGACCAATCAGTTGAAGGAAAAGCTGGAAAAACTTTGTCGTGAGTTACAAAAAGACAACAACAAGCTCAAAGTAAGTGGGCGACTTGCGTGTTCGAGAGAGCAGAAAACTCCTGGCTTACAGATACTAACTATAAAAAACATTACAGAATGAGAACAAGACACTCCAGGATAGTCTGGCGCGAACCACGAAAGCGCATGACTTGAGAATGGAATCGGTCTTGGGCAAACTAGAAGGGTACCAAAAAGAAAAGGATAATCCGCGCCAAGAAGTCGTTGACGTGTCAGTAGAAGAACTGTAAGTTTCCAAGCCATACCAGCTCTCATATATCACAGCAGGTCTGGTGATAGTTGTTGACATGACGCTTGTCCTCAGATTCCGGCAACGATTCAAAACTCTCATCGAGCAGTACGAGCTGCGGGATCTGCATTTCCAGGCACAACTACGCACCAAGGAACTTGAAGTGCAGTATAACATGGCCCGATTTGAGGCGCAAAAGAGAATTGCAGAGGAAGAAGTTGTTAAAGGCCGTCAACTACAAATCCAAGTTCAGGGCCTGAGCTCCAGCGATGCTGAGCTTCGATCACAAGTGAATCGATACGCGGAAAAGTTCAAACAGGTACAGCTTCTACTCGAGGAATATGGCGCTCTGAAAGTTCATGGACCAACAGGCTAATACATTTGGGCATGGCGGCTCTACCTTCATGCTAGGTTGAAGATACTCTCACCAATAGCAACGAGCTTTTTACTACATTCCGAAGAGAGATCGAGGACATGTCTAAGCGTAACCGAGTTCTGGAAAGAGAAAACAAGAACCTCAAGCGTAAGCAGCGCGCCAGCGACGAGAGTCTCCTCCAGATGGCGGGAGAGCGCGAAGATTGGCGCGCGCAAGCGTCAGGCTCGGGGCCAGAAACTACACCCCATGGCGCTTCCAATGGAACTGAGATATGTTCAAGTGATCAGAAGAACGGCTACACCAATGGGAAGGGCCACAACCACCACCGCAACGAATCTGATGACAACAGCGAAGACTCTGGGGCTGAGAATAGCGATGATGGATATCACACTTCAGACGCCGAGTCTGACGCCGCAGAATATCGGAAAGGGTCGAGTCCGTCTCCCCCCACACAGTGTGCGACAGAAAGACCTACCTATGGTCCAGAGAGACCACCGGCATTGCCTACAGCACCCCAAACAGCATCAATGAGTACTTCAAAGTCATAGAAAGAGAAGACATTTATAAAAACACAAGATATTTATGCTACTTATGAGATGATTCTACGCTCAAGCGTAGTTGGGCCATAGAACGCGGGAGCCTTCGTCAAGGTGCATATAATGCACTTCTGACAATTGGTGGTTAGTCATTGCCACTCAGTCAGTAGTTGGGCATTTTCACATCTTCACGTACATAGTTACACAGTTAGAGGTACTGCCATAAGAAGAACTCTGCATTTGCTGCACAACACCTTCAGATGATGTCATGGTACTATAAGAACTTGGCTCCCTCCCCAACAGTGCCCATGTTTGATTATAATGGTTGAAGCGTGCGAATGTCAGGTACCCCAGGGGCTTGCTTTACTTCATTCAGCCAAGGAAGTGCACAAATGTTGCATTCGATCGACATGGCTGGGCTGTCAAGGGCGCATTAGTCCATTCCACCCGCACATCCCGAAAATGGGACGCATAGCTTCCGTAATCTGAGAGCGGTGATGACCAGGCGTCAAAAAGATATGTAGCTATGTACTGTGATTTTCCAGGCGTGCCGAGCAACAATAGGCTTAGGGGTCAACATGAGGCTTCCTGTCGATTAGTCAAGGAGCTGCGGCAGTGCCTCAAGCAATGCTTGGACAAGTACAAGTACAAGCGCAAGTACATACATCCCTAAGTTTCACATTCAATTACTAGGATGAAAGCAATAATTTGCAAGTACTTGTACATCCACACCACTTCCGCTTTTGGCTACCCTGTTATTCCGCCTCGTTTGGGTCTTTCCGCTTTGCCTGTAACTGTCGTCTTGATGTTTTCAGATTCCTGAAGCTCTTGAGGTATTCATGCGACGCAATTGTCTCATTGAAAACTGACCACAGGGTAACTACCGTTCCAGCACGACCTGTTTGCTTATCCTTCGCGCGCAACGTGTCCATCATTTCTGCCTTACTCTTTTTATCTGTTCTTTTGCTCCTCGCTTCCTTTGACTCGCTCAGAGTTTTGTGTCGTCATCATCACCACCGCCATCTGCGTCATCATCGCCCTCCCCTGAGCCTCATTTTTTGCTCAAAGCGCAAGATCAACCAAGTTTTTGACCTGTCTAACTTTGTTGATACTGGTATCTGTCACGTACCGCCAACATGGCGTCTACTAACGAGGATGAGAGGGCTTTGGCACTCACAGATGAACAGCTACATGCGCTCTTCTACGTTTTGGTGCATAGTGAGACCTATTCAGAGATATCAGCCTTTTCTGACCCTAAAACCATTGCTACAGCCGGATATCCATTCGCCTTTGAAGACAGCAATGATGAGAAATCACAGGATGAAGCCGTTGATCCTCCCGAGGTGCACAGGAATCGTCCAAGCTCCGATCCATTACTTCAGATGCTGTCCGTAACCTTTGTGTTGCCGATCCCTGGCCTAAAAAACCTGCCATCAACGTTTTGGTCTAGATGCGTTCAGGGGATTGTCTCCAAGTTTGGCCAAGCTGAGCTCTCTGAAAGCTACGATCAAGGGGCTATGGGCAGTCGCCGGACATTGTCAACTGCCGCATCTGCAGTAATCGAAGCATTTGCCCGTGGTTATCTTGCTGGACTGCGCAAGATCAAGAGTTCAGACTCAGCACACAGAGACTCCGTTGATGGCAATGGCAATCAGGCTGCTCGTGTCTCAAGGCTAGCCCAGGACTGGAACAAGGTCATGGAAGATGTTGTGTACGGCGATTTCATCGACCAAGCCTGCAAGGAACTCAAGGAGTCTCCCGATTTAGAGAGTAAAATCCCGCTTGTTGGGGGCGCTGTTGAATATGCCATTATCAAGTAGGTCTATTCCACACGTAAAAAGACCATGATGTTCCAAGTACTGACTTAGTTCCCCAGTCTTGCGACCTTCCTGCATCACGCATTCATCATTTCACCCGAGGGCCCATTTGTCATTGAGCTTCTTGATGCCGGGAACAAGCTTATCCCGTACGCCATGATTCGACAAATCTTGCGAATGGGAAATGCAGCTACGATGGTCAGTGGAATGGCCAGACTACTTCTCTCAAAGCTTAGTTTAGGCTCTGTCTCAAATTGGCTAGGCCTCACGCAAGGTGCTGAGGAAGGCATGAATCTACTGCAAAGGTGAGTTTCCTTTTGCATCCACCGAACTGGCGCCAATATTATGTTTGCTAACCCAAGCTTTAGAATTATAAGCACAGTTATGCTATGGGACTCTGGTGAAGCTAATCGTACCATTGATATGCTTGAAAAATCCAACCAAATATCAGAGTTCCAAGTTCAGGCCATAAAAGACTTTATGGAGGCCCCACGCGAGGTTCACGAAGCCGTTCGACAAACCAGCATTGCTAAATCAATTTCCATAATCAAAGCAATTTTGGAGGTCCAGGACGCTGCCATACTCTCTCGTGAGGGCCTTTCTGAAGAACAGAATGAGATTTGCATGCAACTCTACGGAGCCAGACTCATGGTTCAAGATCGCGAAAACATTGTTTCGATACTCTGCAAACAGACACCAGACCTCGTGACGGAAGCAGTTAGGGACGCTATCCTAGCTTATGACCCTATCATCCGAGACCTCCACTCTAAAGTCGACCTCAGTAATCATCTTTCTGCTGTAGAAGCCTTTGTCTCTGATTTCCTGTCTACGTGCACTCCGAAGAAGGGAGGCAGTCGAGCTACCGTTGAGGATTTTGTTGAGCTTTTTATGAAGCACAAGGGCGCATTGTACAACTGGCTACACGACGCCATCAGCAGATGTGAGCCTGTTTGTGACATCTACAAAGATTACCTAGAGAGCATCATTCCCGAATTCCGACAAAAGATTATGACAGACGGAAAAGAACCCTATCGCTTATCCAAGATTCATAGCCTCATTGACCAAATGTTCTCTGAGCTTCAAGACCCGGATAAAAAACGCGTTATCGGTGTGTTGGATCAGTACGTGGAATATCTCATCACCATTAGCGATCCAAATTTACAAAGGCCCGATGTAAAAAGCATGTCAAGTGCTCAAATTTTGGACAGTATGGGCGGCCCCACGTCATACATGGCTTCATGGCAAGCACTAGTGGACCAGAGTAAAATCACACCAGCAACTCCAGATGGACCAATTCGAACAGGCCGCGATGTCTTCCATAAGCCCATGTCTCGACGCAAGAAGGCAGGGGACAATGACAGCAGTGGTGGCTCTTCGCCAAGTAGTTCTTCATCAGAACTTCCTCCACCCGAACTATCACTCCCATTTCCTTTGGAGCCAGATACGGAACCCCTGATTAAACTGTTTGGTTCGAAGTTCAAGAGCTTTCTCCAAATAGAGGCTTTACGCTGTGTTGACCCCTAATTTAAAGGCGGTCTGGTATTAGTTGGATGGACAACAGCATAGTTTCTGGACGAGTGAGCGTTGCACAAATCATACCTTCTAGACGAAAACCAACATATGTACATACATAGAGCTACTACCAATCACCTAGTTAGTTAGATGAATAACCAAGACTTTTGAATGATGTGTGCGTCTCTAGATATCCCAACTCTTCAATAGGCTGTCCAGTGATAACCCTTCTTGTGGCCTTTTTCATATTATTATTCCCTTTGGCCCCGCCAAGACTCCATGACAATCATGTCTCAACAATCCATCTTGTAATAACTTCTCACCAACCTTTGTATCGCCTCGCTGATTTTGCAGCTTCTTACTAATGTCGGATCCCTAACTTCACGTCATTTCGGCGGTCTATTAGGGGAAGACAGACATTTGCTTCAATGTTTGACTGTGTCACATTTGACAGTGAATAGTGTACTTTAGGGAAGTAGGTGGATTGTAAGATGTTGTTAAGAGGAGTAACTAGCGTATTTGTTTAAGATTACGTCACTTTAAGCACTATAAAATAGGGTTAAGAACCCTACATCATAATAAACCCCCCTGAATCCCTGTCTGAGCGACGTGTAGATGGCTGTCTCCATGTAAACCGTTTGTTATAGGAACGCAACGTGTTCGCTCCAGTTCACCTGAAGTCGAGGTGTACGAAGGTAATTTGAATTTTTGGCAAAGCCCAAAACAGACTGAATTATCGACTCGCTAGTCAACTGTTGTTACCTCTCTGCCTCATCGGGCAAAACTCTAAACTTGTCTTTGTTTTTCCCCTTGCTTCAACTGCCGGATACAACAAGGTAGAGGCATGGCGTCTCTACGATCTTGGGCTGCAAGCCTTTTGCTGATCTCAAGTGCAACACGAGCTTCAGACGAGAGCAACAAACTATCCATATCGCAGCAAATCGATGCACTTAACAACCAAAGTCTTTTCTGGGGTCCCTACAAACCCAATCTGTACTTTGGCGCTCGACCAAGAACGCCCAAGAGTCTGTGGACAGGCCTTCAATGGGTCAACGTGAATGATTATAAACAGCTCAGCCAGGGTGAGTGGTCTAATGAGAAGCTGGTGAACCAGTCTTCCGTCTTGTGTGCCAGCCTTGCTAATCGATAGTTTAGGATATCGTTACACTTGTGAGCAGCATGATAGCATCTCTGGCTATGGCTGGGAAGAATACGATGCTCGTGATGGTGGCTCACAAATCATTCATGATGACGCCAACGAAATTGACATCACAACTACCTTCATCAAAGTTCCTGGGGGTCAACACGGTGGTAGCTGGGCGGTCAGAGTGAAGGGAGTTCCTTACCCGACAGCTCGTCCCGATATAACTACTTTGCTGAGCTTTTACATTGCCCAGGAAGAAGAGAGTGGCACCCTTGAGGTTGGCACTCTAGGCACTCCCCAGGGCTTCGCAGATGAAGTCACTCTCATTGGGACGTCTCCTAGTCTGGGTAACTACAAACTCACCATTACGAAGGGAGAGGGCGAGAAGCCGTTTTCCGAGCACAGCATCACCGAGAGCCGCCAGCCCGACAAGACTGTAGTGCGATCGCTCAAGGTCCCCGAGGAGTTTGTTTGGCAGGGCCGTCATGTTGCGTATAATCAGATCAGCGAGGCGGTCAAGTACGTGACTGAGACGTTCAATGTTGAAAACGACCTTCCGCCTCCGTACCTGTCTTATCTTCTGGACAACGCCCCGGGTGCTGGAAATGTACACATGGTGCAGAAGGTTTTCCAAGGCGAGTTTGAGTTTGACTTTATTCTCAACTCGGAGGGCGCTGATGAAGTCATCACCAGTGAAACAATTGATGAAAAGGTGTCACTGAACTCAAAGTCATTCTCAAAGCGCTACGATGAGTTGTTCAAGCCTCAAGCCCCCTTCAACGATGAAGAGTATGAAAGGTTTGGCAAGAGCATGATTTCTAATCTGATGGGTGGTATCGGGTACTTTCACGGTGACCAGGTCATTGATCGCTCATATGCACCCGAGTATCAGGAGAAAGAGGAGGGTTTCTGGGAAGAAACTGCCCAGGCGAGGGAGAGGCACAAGGAGAAGTTGGAAGGCCCCTATGAGCTGTTCACCAGTGTCCCTTCCAGACCTTTCTTCCCCCGTGGATTCTTATGGGATGAGGGCTTCCACCTGATTCCTGTGGCTGACTGGGATATTGACCTGACACTCGATATTGTTCGCAGCTGGTTCAAGACTATTGATCAGGATGGATGGATTGCTCGCGAGCAGATTCTGGGCCCTGAGCCGCGCAGCAGAGTCCCCGCCGAGTTTCAAGTCCAATACCCTCACTATGCCAACCCGCCCACTCTGTTCCTAATTGTCGAGACCTTCATGAACCGTCTGCGGGATACTGGTATCAAGAAAAATTCGTCGCCCATCACCAATAAAACCCCTCTGCGCAATGCCCACCTTGACTACCCCGAGGCTGGCCTAGAGTTCATGAAGGAGATTTACCCCCTTCTACGCCGCCAGTATGAGTGGTTTCGACGCACGCAAAAGGGCGATTTGGAAAACTTTGACCGCGATGCTGCCAACGATATTGAGGCCTACCGCTGGCGTGGCCGCTCCGAGTCCCACTGCCTGACTAGTGGTCTTGATGACTACCCGCGTGCCCAGCCTCCTCACTCTGGCGAGTTGCACGTTGATCTCATGGCTTGGATTGGCCTGATGGCCAAGTCTTTGCACAGCATTGCCGACTCATTGGGCCTCGAAGAAGACGCCTCTGTTTACGCCAGTCAGCTGAGTGGCATTCAAAAGAACCTAGATTCTCTGCACTGGTCAAAGAAGGCTGGATGCTTCTGCGATGCTACCATTGACGACTTTGATGAGCACATGCTCGTGTGCCACAAGGGTTACATTTCAATGTTTCCTTTCCTGATTGGTCTGATGGATCCCCAGGACCCCAAGATTGACCGCCTGCTGGATATGATTGAAGATCCTGCCCATCTATGGTCGCCCTACGGCCTACGCTCACTAAGTCAGAGTGATGAATTTTACGGTACAGCCGAGAATTACTGGCGTAGCCCCATCTGGATTAACATCAACTACATGGCCATCACACGTTTGCATGACCTGGCAAGCGTTGCTGGCCCACACCAGGAGCGCGCGGCCAACCTGTATACCAAGCTGCGCGAGGCAGTCGTCACTACGGTGTACACGTCATGGAAGGAAACGGGCTTTGCCTGGGAGCAATATGATCCTGACTCGGGCAAGGGTCAGAGAACGCAGCATTTCACGGGGTGGACGAGCTTGGTGGTCAAGATTATGGCCATGGGTCAGCCCAGCGTAGAAGGCGCCAAGGCGGCACACGATGAGCTGTGAGAAATGGATTTATTGAGATGCTTAAAGGAGATGAGGTTGTGGTTGATGACTAGGTATATAGATAGCTCAGGGTATGAAGCAAAGATAATATAGCGTGATGCGAAATTATGGCATTGTTGTTGGGTAGAGATATACACCCTATTCGGCCGTCCTAGAATATCACTTTCCAACACAAAATCTAAATTATCATCTGTTAGTATCGATTTCAACCACTCGTAAACGCGTTTAAACCTACTTCTCAAATACAACGCCAAGGACATCTTCAACATCGGGTGTATCGCCACGACCGATGATTTGGGCTAGGCAATTTGCCGCAAACCGTAGATATTCCGCCGCAATGACAATGTCAGCTTCAGCCTCGGCATCATCTTGTGCTTGGGCAACAGAGATAAAGTTGTGCAGGTGCTCTGTACATTCATTCAGGAGCAGTCGCTGTCTTTCTGTGACGCCGAGGAGAGCCTGAAGATCGACTGGCATTGATGTCATGTTCTTGAACGACGAGACAAGACGGTTTGTAAGGGCATGAATGTTGCCTGGGTCATTGGATAGAGTCGGCTCCATGGCCGTGTTGCTAGCTTCAGCTTGCGCGCAAGATATGCTTATCAGATCGGCGGCATGGAGTTCCGGGAAAGCCGACAGCACATCCGTTTTAAACCTTGCGAGTAAGTCTTGGTAGACGTTGGAGTCAACCATGTCAATTTTGTTGATAACAATTGCCCTAGACTTTGCTGCCGCTGCTAGGCGCATGGTTTCGGTATCATATCGAATGGTAAATCCATTTCTTGATTCAAGATGTCCACAAGGTTCAACTGCTGCTAATACCACAACAAGATCCGACCCCTCTGCCTTGAGTCGGGCTCTTCGAATGCCCTCCATTTCGACAGCACCAATGCCATTGGTGCTTCCAGTTTCCTGAGCGGACCGGAATCCTGCGGTATCTGCAAACCTGCAGAGATACCCAGATATATCAAGGTCAGCCTCGACAATATCTCTCGTCGTACCAGCCTCAGAAGATACAATCGAAGCCTCTCGACCGACAATGAGATTCATCAGGGAGCTTTTCCCCACATTAGGCGGCCCAACAAAGGCAATGCGTATGCCATTGCGGAGGAGCTCGCTTCTCGCACTACCGCGCTTGTATTGCTCTATCGACGCCAGTAGCTGGTGCACATACTTTGTGACGTTACTGAGTAGCTCTACTGGTGATTCGTCAAAGTGCTGGTCCTCAGAGAAATCAATTAAGGCCTCGATTTCTGCGCGGGCGCCAAGTAAGCGCTGGCGCCAGGCCTCATACTGGCGTCCAAGTTCGCCGCCAGATCCGCACACTGCAGCATGGCGTTGCTGTTCGGTTTGGGCAGAAAGAACATCACTTAGCGCCTCAACTTGAGCAAGGTCTAGACGGCCATTCATGAATGCGCGCTTGGTGAATTCCCCCGGCTCGGCATATCTAACTCTGTGTGTCATGGGCCGATGTGGTGAAGAAGATGGCCTACATCGTGGGATGGCGGCTAGGATGGCCTTGACTGTCGCAGTTCCACCATGTACATGTAGCTCAACCAAGTCTTCGCCCGTCACCGTTTCAGGAGCGGGGAAGTAGAGCACAAGTGCACTGGAATCAAGGACTTCTTTTCCATGGTCGTGCCTAGGGTCATAAAGCGCTCGCAAAGTGGCATACCGGGGTTTTGGTAGCGGCTTAGATGGACAGAGAGATCTATAAATGTCAAGAGCAGCCGGGCCCGACACACGTATCACGGCGATGCCAGCCGGTCCCTGGGCTGTAGATAGCGCAAAGATAACATCATCTGTGCCAGAAAAGAAGCTCGAAGTCCAGCGCCGTGGAATACTGGGAGAATATTGGTGAGGCCTGGCCGGGAGCCGAGACACAGTGAGCAGGTCACGGCTCAGACGCAAACTCCTCGGACATAGAGAAGGGGAAGCTCGGCGCAAAGCGGCAAAGAGCTTCATGTGAAATCAATGAAACGGCGGCGACGAGTTGAGGATGTTTCCACCGGAGACATTGCGCATGGAGACTTACAACAAAAATATCTAGCTCCATTATCCTTGAGCTTCATAGTGGGGCCGCTGCATCTGGGCCTGTCACCGCCTTGGCTTTTTTTTCAGGCTAAATTCCGGCTCTCTTTCCACAAATCAGAATTCTGCCGTTTCATAGCAAAGGCGGTGTCAAAAATTTCAGATTTTCTGCAAGCTGAAGTTCGTCGAGGAAAGCCTTCCTGGCCATGTTTAGTGAGGGACTCTCTCTTTTTCTTGTGCTGTAATTTTTTTTTCAATTATACCTCTTTTTTGTTTTCTTTTGACGAGGCTTGAGTACCCTCTCCAGGTACCTTTCAGACACAATGGCTTCCGACGAAATTGTGTGGCAGATTATCAACCAGCAGTTCTGCGCCTTCAAGTTAAAGTATGTTCTAGTCTAATACCAAGAGTCTCTAGCCACGTCTTTGGCTATGCGCATGAGAATCAGGTTTCTGCTTTTAAGCCAGTTCAAGCTCCAACTAACGGATTTTCTCCCACCTCTATCAGAACCGAAAAGAAGCAGACTTTCTGCCGTAGCAACGACAATGTCACGGGCCTTTGCAACCGCCAGTCTTGCCCGCTGGCCAACTCCCGATATGCCACTGTGCGCCAACACCCGGAAAAGGACACTCTATACCTCTACATGAAGACAGTCGAGCGCGCCGCTTACCCCAACCGCCTATGGGAAAAAATCAAGCTGTCCAACAACTACGAAAAGGCGCTCCAGCAGCTTGACGAGCGCTTGATATACTGGCCCAAGTTCCTGATCCACAAATGCAAGCAGCGTCTTACGCGCCTCAAGCAGGTGCAAATCCGCAGTCGTCGCATTGCTGCCGAGGAGGAGCGCCTGGGCGAGAAGCTGGTGCCCAAGCTGGCGCCCAAGGTGCGCCACCGTGAGGCTGCCCGCGAGAAGAAGGCCGAGGCCGCGGCCAAGCTAGAGCGCTCGATTGAGCGTGAGCTACTGCAGCGCTTGCGCACGGGCGCCTACGGCGACCAGCCTCTGAACGTCAGCGAAGCCATCTGGAAGAAGGTGTTGACGGCCATGGAGAAGGAGGGCGAAGCGCATCGCGACGAAGATATGGACCAGGGAATTGACGAGGATGAAAGCGACAAGGCTTCTCTGGCTGGCGAAGATGAGGAGGAGCAGGAGGAAGACCTCGACCAGCAGGTTGAGTACGTTGAGGACATGGAGGAGAGCGACGACGACGGCGATTTGGATGATCTTGAAGACTGGCTCGAGTCTGACGAGGAAGAGGAGGAGGACGATGAAGACGAGGAGAGCGATGAGAGCGACGAGGAAGATGGGGACGACAAGGCCGGCGCTAAGCGGAAGCGCGGCAAGGCTCTGAAGCTCAACAAGGACCGCATGAAGCAGCGTCGTATGGAGGCGGAGAAGCGGCCGAAGCTCACAGAAAAGATTGCCTGGTAAAGACGGTCTTTAGTGCGCGACAGGGTGGCGGTGTGGTCGCAGATGTGGTTGTGACGGGTCTTTGGCTCTGGTGAATGTGGTGCCAAGCGCGGCTTCGTGTTCTACCGCTATTCGACAATGCACCCTTATCCACCGCCTACAGTTTCTGCTTTACGCTTTGTTCTCTTGTGTGTCCATTTATCACCTACACGCGGGCTTCTGGGCTGCTCTCTCTCCATGTTGATTTCCCCAGCCGATCCGTCCTCGTTGTTTGATGTCTTTATGTCGTCTGTTCTTTGGCTTATCATGGCGAACTGGTTAGGAAAATTGGGATAATAATTAAATTTCACAGCGTCATTTTGAGCATCTTGTAGGGCTGTTGTGATGTGAGGTGGGATTGGGCAAAACATTGCGGAATTTCATCTCTAAATACTGTAACCGTGTACACCATGAGGCCAACCCCATGAAGGGCAGAGTGTCAGGGCACTGTGTTCATAGCGCTGTCTTTTAGCTCCCTATAGGGGCTATCCCACTATGAAATCCGCCCTGGAAGTCTAACCATAGCCCCCGGCCAGCTACCCAGGCCCTGTGCACGGGGACAAAGACGCTTCCCGAAACACAACACATCAACTTGTAACGGCAGCCTCCTGTTCATTTGCTGCCAATCTACATATCTCCTTTTTTTGCCGCAAAACATCAACTCTCCCATTGTTGACTCTACGTCGCATTTTCAGCTTTTCTTTTTGTTGCTTGTCGCTTGACACGCTGCCACCCCGCCACTCCGCTCACAGCTCCGGGGTCTCCCGATCGTGACCACCATTGACTACCCCAGCCTCGGACTCTCCAACTCTCTTGCCCCGGCGGCAACCCCTCGACAACCCCGTACCGACTTAATAGGGCTTCGGCCCATTTCGCCTTTCAAGCCCCATACTCTAAACATTTCGGCCGGCCTCGAGATCACCTCAACTCCAGGACTCGCCTCTTTCACCTCCTTTGCCCACCCACAGCGCGCCCGTCCCACGAGCCTCCACCATGTCATCGTGGTACAACAACCTGATCAACAAGACGAGCAGCGGCATTCGCGGCTTCCTACAAGCCGAAGCCGACGGTGATACGGAGGACGACACTCACGTGTGCCGTGTGCTTCGGTCCTACTACGGTGAAAAGGGCCGCGCCCTTCCCAGTTGGCTCCCCCCCGACCCGCGCGCCCCGCCGCCACCTGTCATCCCGGTCAACACCGCCCCGGCTATTGGCGCACGCTATGGCGGCCTCAGCAATGGCCAGAACGGTGCCGCAGGCGGAGGCGGCTTCTCGTCCTTGTGGGACACGCCCAACAACGGCTCTCAGCAACCACAGCAGCCCCAAAGTCTCCGCCAGGGTGGCGGTCGCCCATCTTTTAATGCGCAGCAGTCTAGCAACAGTGCCCGCCAGTCACCCTTTGCGCCACAGCAAAACATGCAGCAGCAGGATAGTCGGCCGGGAGTACAAAAAGGCAATAGCTATCAGAACTCACACAGAGAAGGGCCTGGCCCAGTGGCAAGCGGTGGAGGGTCTGCACAGGACCGCTTGAAACAACGACTCTGGGGCGGCGCTCGCACGACGAGCCCGCAGTCGGCGGGAGGTGGCAGTCCGTTCCAGCCACCACCACCACAACAACAGCAGCAGCAGCAGCAGCAGCAGCAGTATGGCGGCGGAGGCGGAGGCGGAGGCTACCAACAACAAGACTACAGGCGGGGTGGCGGGCTTCCAGCCGCACCACGCGCAGGAGGACTCCCCAGCGGACCGCGGATGCGCTAAGACCGGTACCCTCTGTAGCATCTGCTCTGTTTGTGGTGGGTTAATACTGGAGATGTGTGACAAGCGAGTCAGCAGATGCTGTCTCACGCGCACGTCACTCCCACCATATCCCACCTTTTGCTTGTTGTCAACAAACACCCACTCTATCATTATAGCATCATACCTTTTAACCCAGCACATCTTTGTCCTTGATTCTCTAATTGTTCGTCACACGTAAAAGTAGTCTCGTGTCGTTCGGCTGCTCTGCTTGTTATGCTTGAACATCCGGACGCCTGGGCCATGCTGCTAACCCTAGCCCGGACCCTTGCTACTAGCCCTATTAGCCTAGATGGTACCTGGTACACACTTGATCTTTGACTTCCGCAGGCCTCTCATGCGTCAGTGCATCATGCACCATAGAACAGTACGTATTGCTACTGTGGGGGAGGCTGTGAGAGATGATATAATAGCCAGGACGCAATGCTCAGTCATACCACGCGCTAAATACAAGTATAACTGGTGCCTATATCTCCCTTTCCCTCTGTGCCTCTTCATTGCTGCGTCTTTTCAACGCCTTTGATCCTTTCCTATTCCGCCTCCCCTGCTCTCCACTCCGTGGTAGCGTCACCAAGACTCGACTAGGAGGAGGCCTTTGGACACCGCGGCTTTCCCTAAACGAGACTGTCTCTGGTAATTCTACCGCCTAATATGAACACAGCGTTACGCGGATAAGGACGCTCTATACTGGTATTTCTTCTTTCTACCAACTCTGCGACTGCCAGAGCTACAAGCACTTCCACATATAAAATCCCGTGACAGGCCCCAAGCATGGCCTCATCAAGCAACCAGAACCCACCCACCTCGCCGACGGCCAGCTTCTGCGCCATGAGCGACGAAGAAGAGGGCTACGATACAATCACGCGCACAAAGAGCGCAACCGGCGTCAAGCTGCTCTTTTCCAAGAGCAAGGTAAGCAGAAATGACATCATGACCCACCCCACCATCGCCAGCTTCTCACACCTGCATTCCCCCGTCTAGGCTTACGTGCACCCAACCCCAACGGCTAGAGACAACATCCCTGGCTACATTGCCCTGTTGCAGCAAAAGGGTTCCACCACGTCCGCTGCGACATCTGCATCGGCCCCGCCCGACTTGGGCAATGAAGAAGCTCCTGCTCAGCCCTTGTCGTCCGATCTAGTCTTGGCCTGGCTCCCTGAAACTTCTCTTGGTCAAAATGAAGGCTTGTATGTCAAGGTTGACATGGCCGAGGGCGAAGGTCCTTGGAAGCAGCCATCTCTTGTTCCTCCGCCCCCAACAGTCACCGAGAACAATGGCCTCCAAGGCCACCACGCGTTTGGCGTCCCCCTTAGCAGCATCTACTCTCTTACTGTGAGACCACCCAGCCTAGGCTGGTGGCACGGGTCCATCATCATCAACTCGCGCTCGGGCGATAGCTTTCCTGCTTTGTTCTTCCATGACAATGAGTGTCAAAGTACAATTCAACAAAAGAAACGCCGCACAAAGGAAACCTTCGAGGTCTTTGGCGCTAATGGAGAGGTGTTTTGGGGCGGCGATGAAGTACTCAGATGGCTCAAAATGTACGTCCGCGTGGAGCGATCAGGGCCAGAACCCAACATATATCTCATCGATGCTTCCAAAGAAGATATCCGGAACTTTGGGAAAGCCATGGACTCTAAGAAAGCCCAGCGAGAAGCTGCTAAGTCTGGGAGCCATTCCAACATTGCAGATGATCCGTTTGTTAAGTTTGTCAAGACGACTGGTTGGAACATCATGGAGAGATTCAGCAGAGTCACCACCTACACACGCCGTGCTGCACAGGACGTCCTCGATAATCCCCGCATACCACCACAGATGCGTCGCTTAGTGCATAATCCACAAGTGCAAAACCTCCAGGAGGAATATGACAGCGCGCGCATTTATCTCGCCCGCTGGGCCATGGGCGTCGCAGAACAAAGCGAGAAAGACCGCAGCCGGAGAGTTTGGACTGCCAAAGACGTACAAGAGCTAGAAAAGACTGAGCTTGGCGACTTTGAAATCCTCAATGGCACTGGTTCAATGTCTTTGCAGGACCGCCGACAGCCTGTCTCTTTTGAAGAATGGGATGCCTTCTTTGACCCCGTCACGGGTAGCTTGTCCAAGACCATTGACGAAGTCAAGGAGCGTATTTTCCATGGTGGGTTAGACGCTGATGATGGTGTGAGGAAAGAGGCATGGCCTTTTCTCCTCGGCGTGTTCTCGTGGTATAGTACTACAGAAGAACGCAAAGCACAGTTGGCCTCGCTCAGGGATGAGTACTATAAACTCAAGCAGTCGTGGTGGGAGAGGCTTGACGGGCTTGGTGGTGAAAGTAAAGAGGGAGAAGCCTGGCGAGAGGAGAGAAACCGCATCGGTAAGTACATACTTCACCATTGAACCAATGGGCCCGTTCAATTACTGACACTACCTAGAAAAGGATGTTCACCGGACAGATCGCAATATTGCTATATTCTCCGGCGATGATATCCCACACCCCGATCCTAACTCCCCCTTTTCCGAAATTGGAACCAACGTCCATTTGGAACAGCTGAAAGAACTGTTGCTTACATACAATGAGTACAATACGGATCTAGGCTACGTTCAGGGCATGTCTGATATTCTGGCTCCCATCTACGCCATAGTACAAGACGATGCGCTGGCCTTCTGGTGCTTCCAGCACTTCATGGACCGTATGGAACGCAACTTTCTCAAAGACCAGTCGGGCATGCGGTCCCAGCTGCTGACTCTTGACCACCTCGTGCGCTTTATGGACCCCAAGCTGTATGAACATCTTCAATCTGTCGATAGCACCAACTTCTTCTTCTTCTTCCGCATGCTGCTGGTCTGGTTCAAACGTGAGTTTGACTGGCTCGATGTACTCCACCTGTGGGAGGTGTTGTGGACAGACTTCCTCAGCAGCAGTTTCCATCTCTTTGTTGCACTCGCAATCCTGGAAAAGCACCGTGACGTCATCCTTGACCACCTCAAAGCCTTTGATGAGGTGTTGAAGTATAGTAAGTACTGCCCAACGCATGTCCTGATATTGTAAATACCTACTAACATAAACTAGTAAATGAGCTTTCTGGTACAATGGATCTTGAATCCACGCTCATCCGCGCCGAGTCTCTTTTCCGCAAGTTCCAACGCATGGTCGAGGCAGTTGACAAGAAAAACAACTTCCCGCTTCCCTCATCATCTACGAGCAACGCCACAAGCAACAAAAGTGCAGAGGAAGAGCAAATAATAACGCCGGAGTTGCGAAAGCTCCTCAGTCGCAATTTCGAGGTCTTTTATGTTTCGCAAACAAAGAAAAACGCAGTGCAGAATTGACCATCAAGGTGGTTGGAAGAGCAACAGTTGGTCTGGTCATTTGGATAACTCAGTCGTGAGTCAGAGGCTTCAGTGGGGTTAGTCTGGTTAGGATTGATTATCTCTTCCACCTTTGGTTACATCAGCATTCATTGTAAAATTTACGTCACAAACATCTAGTGCTCTTTAGTTGAATTCCATTCCCGATATTTTCCCCTAAATACCGCCCAAACACGGCGCTATGATTGCAAATTCAGGTATATGTACACGCATGTAAATGAGTGACTGGCTCATTCAAGCCCCAATATGGAAGGTATTCGAGTCCCAGTCGAGTCTTGGCTGTTTCCTCGAGTCTTTGTGACACATACCAAAACCGAATGGCTCCCCTTGTCCAGTTTTCATTGACGACCATAACAAATTAGTCATACACAAGAATTCAATATTTGGAGTCTGTCAAGCCAGTTTTATAGACAAAAGAATAGCTAGCCATAGTCTCTATGAACGTCGATTTCAGAGAAGCTGGGGAAAATAACCCTCGGACTCACTTTCTGCTTCTAGAAGCTTTGATTTCCTAGGAAAGTCTTAGTAAGAGTAGAGCGGCTTGGCTTGCCTAAGCCGGGCCTAGTCAGTGGATGAATCAATTTTGGCTCGCGGAACTAGCAAATGCACCCGTTGTTGAGTCAGCCCCGTCTAAATATTCTACTCCTGCCCCGTAGGCTTTGTTCTGTTATATACCAATAGCAGGCCCTTAGCACTTCCTTCTTCTCGTTCCCTCCCCTTATATACTTTTTTTTTTCTTTCGTTTAGAGCTTTTCGTCACTCTTGTTCTCCCCTTTCAACACGGTTCTTGTGCTTTCAACAACCCCACAGCCAACCAAGATGACCGACAACAACCACATCCTCACCCTGTCATGCCCTGACAAGCCGGGTATCGTGCACGCCGTCACCGGCATCTTTGCTGCCAACTCGCTCAACATCTTCCACCTGCAGCAGTTCTCTGATCCCGTGTCACAGCGCTTCTTTATGCGCGTGCAGTTTGGCCCCACGGCCTCGACCGAGCAGCTGCAGCCGCAGTTCGACACTCTTGCCGCCGAGTACAACATGGACTACCAGCTGCGCCCCGTCTCGCAGAAGCTGCGTACGCTGATCATGGTGTCCAAGATTGGCCACTGCCTCAACGACCTGCTGTTCCGCGCCAAGGCCGGTCAGCTGCACATTGAGATCCCCGTCATTGTCTCAAACCACCCCGAGTTTTCCAACCTGGCTGCCCACCACGGCATTGAATTCCACCACCTGCCTGTCACCAAGGACACCAAGCAGCAGCAGGAGCAGCAGATCCTAGACTTGGCCAAGAAGCACGACATTGAGCTGATCGTCTTGGCCAGATACATGCAGGTGCTGTCGCCCACTCTGTGCGAGGCCATGAGCGGACGCATTATCAACATCCACCACTCCTTCCTGCCCTCCTTCAAGGGTGCCAAGCCCTACCACCAGGCCTACGAGCGTGGTGTCAAGATTATCGGTGCTACTGCCCACTTTGTCACTGCTGATCTGGATGAGGGCCCTATCATTGAGCAGCGCGTTGCCCGCGTTGACCACGCCATGAGCCCCAAGGAGCTCGTTGACGAGGGCTCCAACGTCGAAAGCCAAGTGCTTGCTGCCGCTGTGCGGTGGTATGCCGAGCGCCGTGTATTCCTCAACGGCACCAAGACTGTCGTCTTCTAAGCGTGTTAGACTGTCGCCATACAGGATATTGTGGATGGTTCCTTTAGTCTGAAAGTATGGCTGGCGGGGTATCAAAACAAAGCCACAGAAGAGACGCTGTGCTTCTACGATAACTACGTATGGTGACGGGTAAACAGAATGGATGCCAGTGGGTTGGAATATAGCAAAAACAAAATAAACATTTTCTTTCACAACAAAACATCATGATGTTAAGATATGAATATGAACCGCTGCCTCAAATTGAGAGCCCAATCCTGAAGAAGAAGAGTCGTAAAAGGCACCATCAAGTTGTTCTCTGTATGAATATGCGTGCATTGGCGCTCTAATAAATGTGCTTTTTTTATCATGTTGTGTATTTTTCTTATCATATCTCGGTGAAATGTCTTATCAGCGGTAAGTGTCGGTGAAAAAAAAATTTAAAACGGACACTCTCACCGTGGTTCACCGCCTTCAGAAAAAAATGGAATTCTGCCACTCGCATTTTTTTTCCTTTGCGACCTCGCGTTTCGCATCTCCACCAGAATCTTCCACCGGTACAAAAGCTTCCAAGACGATTTTTTTGTCTCCTACTATCAAGTGTCGGCCTTTTTGATTTGTTGCATCTGCCTTCATTTTTATTGTGTCCTGGCATTACCTTTCTGGTCTCTACCTATCCTCACATCGAACACGTTGATCAATCACGCCCACAAACAACATCAACAACAACAACACCTAAAGCCGCCACTATGCATCTTATGTACACTCTGGATTCTGAGGGCAAGCGCCTCTACACTCTCAAAAAGATTGTTGATGGTAGCATCAGCAAGTCGGCGCATCCCGCGCGCTTTTCGCCCGATGACAAGTGGTCGCGCCAGCGTGTGACGCTGAAGCGCCGTTTTGGTCTGCTTCTGACCCAGCAGGGTGAGTTCTTTTTGTCCTGGCTCGCGGAAAATAGGGGTGATTTATTTGCGATGTAGATGTTGGAATGATACTACTAGCGTTGATGAGGATATTCACTGACCGGGCCTCCTATCCTCATAGATGACAAGACCAAGGAGAGCGTCATCGCCAAGTAAACGCCTCGCTACACTTTGGCATTCCCAGATCGGGTCCTCTGACAACACCTTGATACACAACGTCTAACTAGGCTGGCCACTCTGTCTGTTCAGTCGCACTCGGCGCAGTGTGTCTCTGTGTTGACTTGGAGAGGGGTGACCATTTCACACGAATCGGCGAAGGCGGTCTGTACAGGCTTGTTCTCCGCCTCTCAACACCTGATTTTCGCCCTGCTATCATCTTGAACCCCATCAAGACCCCAGACATATGATTGGCCATGTGCTTGCGCCGGATAGACTGGGTGTATCTCTCTCTCTTTCATATCCGCCGCCAACAACAGAAAGGGACCAATAGAGAGATACTCTCATCATGACATTGAATCTTGGTGGTCTGCAAGATGATTATTGTTTTTGTTTGTTTCGTTCTACACACCACATCACCGGAGTTGGAGTTCTTTTTTGATTTACCTTTTAGTTTCTGGCTTGATGAAGCCTTGGGGCAATAAAATACATGTTTTGAACAATACTACCACCAAATCTTGCATCATGTGATCACAGAAACCAAAGGACTTAATGAGGGACATCATGAATTTATTGCGTATCCAAAACAAACAAACGAAACCTATAACTAATACTTTTATATATCCCAGAAACAAACATGAGCGTAACAACAAAAATGAAATCCAATGTTTAGACTGCGAGTAACCTGTAATCAAATCAACCCATCACCTTCGAGTCCCCGTGAGGAACCCATATCCATCAAGTAACAATGCAAAGAGTAGCGCCCTAAATCATAACATAGCATCCAACAACCCTAGGAAACACAAACGTAGGCTTTGCCTGAGAGAAGCCTCACAAGACCAGTCCTGTCTACCGACGTTTCTTGGAGTTGATGTTGCGTCCCGCTCCAATGCGAATTCGGTCTGACGAGCCCTTACGCTCGCCGGTCAGAATGCCGGGGAGGTAATCATCGTCCATGAGATCCCGCTGTCTCAGTCTACGACGCTCATCGCTCGCTTTGACAAACTCCTTCTGATCCTCGGCGAGGATCAGGTTGCGGCCCCATCCCTTGTAGCCGCCCGTATTGTTCACGTTTTTCGGCATCTTGCCGTTAGAACTACCGTGGATAGGCTTGGGAATGCTGTAGACGTTGCCACGGTTGTTCCACTGGAAGTTACGCTTTAGGAACAGCTTGAAGTTGCCGTTGGCATCCGTGGCGCATGTTGTACGGATCAACGTCGATTGGCCGCAACGGGGGCAGAACTGCTTGGCCATGTCCTTTGTGGTTGCAAAGCAACCGTGGCAGCGCAGAATGAAGGTCTTGACAGTGGTAATGCGGTGCATGGAGCTAGACATGATGTTGAGGCCAATTCGCAGGGCGACGTTCTGCATGGCGTAATCAGTAGTCAGAAGAGCAGCCTCCATAAAGATAGCCTCGTCGCTGGGTAGTGAGCCCTTTTCTTCGTCGATGCGCTTCTTGAGGTTGGATGGGGTGATCCAGCCACCCTCATCGTCACTGGCTTCTCCTTCCTCGGGCTCGCCAGTCTCTCCTTCCTCGGCAGTATTAGATTCTGTTGTCTCCTCTTTTGAAGTTTCGGCAGTCTGTGGGTCCTCCAGAGACAGGCTTCCAAGCGCCTTGGTCGCGTCAGCCTCCTCAGAGCCCTTGTCTTCAGCGACAGTTGTTTCCGCTTCGACTGCTTCGGTTTTTTCTGCGTTGCTCTCCGCTGCGGAGGCATCGTCTTCCTCAGTCTTCGTCTCCGTCTTTACAGCATTGTCCTGCGTATTGGTACTGGTCTGGGCCGGGTCCTTTCTCAATCTATCGCTGTTCCCGTGTCTTTCGCAGTCAAGCTCATATGCGAGGGCCAGCAGATGCAAATCAGGTCTGCTAAGCACTTCCAGATCACCCGTCTTGCGGGCGAACCCCTTGATGAAGGCGACACTCTCTGGCTTCGGGTTACGCAGGGTAAGGAAGGGCAACAGGTTTTGCAGACGAGTGCGAGTGTGTGCGTCACGCACTTCGTCCAGCACGCTAGGGATGATGAACAGCTGGGTAGCCCGTGCCATCAACGAGCTGATAGGCGGGTCGTTCTTGATCAGCGGGCCTGTGTCGATGATCAAGGAGTGGATAGTTTTGGGTGCGGTGGCCGAGGCCGGGGTGGCCAGAACGGCGGCCGGGTTGGCACTGGAGTCCATGTTCAGAAATTCAAGGCACCGGTCAAGTCGTGAAGAGGATAGTAATTTGGTTGCTGGGCAAATTTAGCGACGAAAAATAAACGGCTATGGAGGTGACGAGTATATTTAAATGTCGAGAATATATTATGACGATGGTAGCAGAGTGGTGATATTGAACGGCTTAGCAATGTCTCGATGTGAGATACAAAAGAGATATAATAGCAAGACTATCCAGAGGTTGAAGATTGGGGTCAGAACTTGAGGTCAAAGCTTGTGACTTTGATTTGTCTTTGTTCACGTAAAGTTGTGGGAAAGAACGCTGAAAACTATCATCACCAATATTACGGGCTCTAACTTCGGCATGTTCCCCTCCTTTGGCGAGGAAGGCTAAACTGACGACACAAATTGGTGGGGGAAGGTGCTGAATTTTTTGATGGCGATAAGATAAGATAAGATAGAGCCCTGTACATCAGCTACACGCTGTGAGTTTTCTGCACCAAATTACTGGGATTATAAGCACAACAACAGCAAAGGATGTGGCTGCAGTTGTTTCGTCTGAACTTCCATGTGAATGCATGTATGTATGTATGTATGTATGTAGCTATGCCTAGATTAGTGAAACTTAGAATTGTTATGCTCATAAACATCTAGACATCGTTCTACACAATTGAACTACTCACAGATGATGGATATATCCCACTGTTACTCAAATCACTTGTAGTTCACAAAATTACAAGGGTTAAATACAGAACATAGAGAATTAACCCTACTTTAGATCAAGTCCAGGAACATGGGTTGGTATTGAATGCAAAGACATAAATCTGAAACAATGAAGAGTGGCACCAGAAATGAAGGCAAATGCCGAGAGAAAACAAGAAAAAAAGCGATAAACTGGTAGATTTATCAACTTGTTGAAATTAGCTGCAGCAAATAACGTTACAGTAACAGTATCTCGAGTCACGTCTTGTTGCAAGCAGTTGCTGTTTGCTCGAATTTACAAGTCATCCGCCGATCACGCTGAGAGCCGCGTTTTCGTCCGGTGTTATCAGTGCCGTTGGGAGGTGATTCCGCCACTTGTGCAAATCTATTTGCAATGGAGGGCTTTTGTTCTCGATGTTGATGTGCCAAGCTTACGAGCTTGTTATTTGTAAGTAAACGCAGTGGAAATTGCTTCTTTTTAAGTAGAAGTGTTTATTAATAGACTGGCTGATTGATGACGGAGGTTGGGAGATATGCCTCTCAAATCTAGCCTTGCCTTGCCTTGCCATGGCTTGGTTCTCTTTTTTTTTCTATATTTTTCTCACAGTTCTCTTGTCTCTTTTCTCTTTACAGCCGAGGTGGGATCTCGAGAAGTAGGAGGGAAAAGAGAAACAAATAGAAGCAAAAGAAGTCGAGCGTGGACTTGTGTCCCAAGATGTTACTGCTTTGGGCCAGAGGCCCTCGTCATATGTGGACGAGAATAGGGCACATATTGTCATCAATACTACCTGCCAGAGTGCCTGCATAATTGCTCAGTTGTGCTGACTCTAGAAGAGAATGTGGGATAGATTCTGTCCATGTTCGTTCAGAGCCAGTCAGGAAGTGTCAATACAGCACAAGAAAGCCAGAAAAATACATGCATTCAATGGGTTTCCAGAGGCTTGCTAGTACATGATGATTGTCATTGTGTGAACTTGATTCAGTATTCTAGGGATAAGGGACTGCATTCTCGCAGATCACAGGGGGGCGTCAAATAACAAGTTTAGCAGGTCAACAAAGAAGTCAGCCGCCGTCACGACCCAGTCAAAGAGACCAGGGGACTCCTGGTTTCGGTATTTGCACCAAAGGGAGAAGGGGTGGCATAAACAGGGAGCTTGGGGAACAGCAGTGGCACACGTACACCAGTACTAGCAACAGGTCGTCATGACATCATGAGTAGCAAGTAGGCAAGTCTTGTTTGAATGGCTGGCCGTAAGAACATAGTGAAGTTCCGTCGGGAGACCGGCCTTCCGGGGCAGATCATGGCATTTCACGACAGTCTGCAGCATTGGATATATCCAAGTGCAAACTCACTTACAGAGTTACTGGTTCAAAGGTCCTTATGTTTCGCATTCGCAGTTGTCATCCCTTGAAGCTTGTGTATACATACATACAGACGACATGACTGTAATCGCAGATCACACCAACATACACACTACTACAAGTATGTATGGATACTTACATGACTACACATTGTTATGTAGTTGTGGGGGTCTGCATCAACCCCCACACACGTACTGGTGCCATCCCTAAACAACATCCCAAGAAGAAAGGAAGTACATGATGTTCTCGAAAGAGAATGTGTTGCAGTGCCGTTACCAGTGGAGCCATGGTTGAGAGCGTTGCCGGTAGGGATAAGAGTCTACAAAGATGCATAAGATCTGATGGCGTTGGCGAATGGAGAAGAGAAGATCACCTCTGCTTCAGGAAACCTCACATGTCGATCGGGTTGTCCTTGATGTTAGTAGAGTGCGGCTTCTGCACCCTAGAGTGTAGTGCCTCATGGCCGGCCGAGGAACAAGAAAGAAAAGTCGAAAGTCGGGCCGTTTCCAGCATGCCGGCACCAGGCCAGAGGAGCATATACACCTGGGTGGAAAAGTGCTCAGTGAGTTCCAATGAAAGCTGCTCGGTGTGGTAAGCCGCAACAAGACAAGACTGGTGATGCTCGCGGCAATGTTCTTATTGTTTGGTTTTCTGGGCAGGCAACCAGTGCTCTTTATTATTGTTGGGATCAAAGTCCTTGTAGGTTGGTTATTTTTATGCCACTTTGTCGTTTCAGACTCTATGGCGGGGGAAGTGAGAAGACAACCAAGAAGACGTGAAACGAGGCGAGGCGAGCCCAAGTGAGAGGACAAGCAAAATCCTTCCCTAAAAGACCTCTCGTAATTCCTTTTTCTTTCTTTTATCTTTCAACAGAAGCTTGCTCGGTTGCTTAAAGCAGAGACAAGAAGTGAAGTGTGGCTGCTTAAGAGGCTACTGGGGGGGGAGGGGGACTACATCATACAAGGTTAATAGATTTAGAGAAGGGAACCCGCGCCCTGACCCCTCCAAATATAGCAAAGCTTAACTCGAGGATCTGTGAGCCCGCAGCCAACAAGACTGTCCTAAAATAAGATGCATCTGGTCATACACATTCACCAAATCAATATAGTTACAAAGAAAAACTCCAAAATAAACCTGTTGCTGAAAGTCCCGGAATGCTACCCTCCCCGGAGAGCTAGGGCCACTCAGACGCTTCGCTTCTACGCAGACACCTGCTGGCTGGTGCACTGCACTCAGGTTCACGGGTTGTTGGTAGCCAAGTGCGGCGTTCCGCTCGAAGAAAAAGGACCACCAAAGGGCCCATTCACGTAACGGCGCGCACCCGCTGATGCAGCTGGCTGATAGTGGCATGAGAGAATGAGCGCGAGCGTGCGTTCAAGACCTTCACAGTGGAGGATAAGGGAGACTCGGCATCCTCCCACGTCCACTGCCGCACCTGCATTGCTATGCATGTGATGTCGATCGCTACCGCTTCTATGGCCCGTGAGAATCTTCGTCCGTTGACTATCTTGTGTGTTTTCAGTCATGCCCATGGAGTCCGCGTGCAGATTGCCATGCTACTGGACTAAAAAAGAAAGATGATTTCTTGATATTGGCCACTGCGGGGTCGCTGTATGAAGCTGGGGTGTCGAGCTTTGCCTCTGGCTCGAACGTTCTGTTCCTGTATGTCCTTGTGGCTCTGGGCTCTGTTGCCCTATCGGGCTGCATTTGACACTCATCTCTTTATTCTGTAAATACCATACCCTGCTTCCTTTGTTTTTGGCTTTCCCGGGTCGCGGTTGACTTGTTGTTTTCTCGCGGCTGAGCAGGGGACCACCATGCAGGGGGGAGGGGGGGGGTGTTTGGAAGCAGACACTCGAAGACAAGAACGCAAGCAATATAGTTTTGGGAAGCTGCTAACCAGTTGAGACCTGTAAAGGGAAATACATTCGTTCAGCTTTGTCTCCCCTGCTAGATATTGGTCGATGGAGTGCGAAAAGAGGACAGCGGAGGGGGGTGGGAAGGCGAAGATGCCACTACCCACGCCTCTTCTCGTTATGGAGCATACTGCTCTTGTCCGGGGACTAATGCATTCTGCCGTGTTACATTATCTTTATATACTTGTATGAGTGGGTTGATGTTGAAGTTGGTCGTATAAAGGCCCTACTCCTCCCATCATCATTGGCACACTTAGATGTTTCTGGCACCCCGGTCAACCTCTTCGAGTGCGCCGACAAGTCTAAGAAAACAACTACACGACACTGTCACGAGCTTCTCCTCTGCCGTTCTTCTATCACAGGTCCTTGTGTTTTCTATCTTAGACCTCCTTAAAAACTTTTACTTCTTTTCTTTTCACTTGTATTTTATTCGGGTTAACTTTTTTATTTCTTCCTCTTTTTGACAATCTCAGCAATACCTCATTTTCTGAGACCATCACTTCACGATAACCAAAGTGGACATGAGCTTAAAGCTTTAGGCTTCTTAGTTTGCTATTGGTCGCTTCGCTAATTCCTATTAATCACGGTTGTTCTGGAGGTTGTACGCCCCTCAAAATGTCACTTCGACAGGTTCCTTCGGATACGGCTCAAGCCGTTCTGGACGCCCTGTTAGCTGACACCAGCCGCCCGGCTGAACAGGTGTACGCCAACTTTGAACACTTTATTGCGGCAACAGATCCTGTTGCACTCCCCAACACTCTGTCTCTGCTCCGTGCATATGGAAAGTTGTACTCTCAGCTCCCAGACGCTGAGAAGAGCCGACTGAATGTCCGTTTAGATCGCATCACCAGCCTGCAGTACGACAGTCTCATCTCCGGCTTGCACAGCAACTACACGAGCTTGGCGGAATTGATATTGGATGAGGACAGCCCCGCCTTGCGTACGCCTGATGCCACTCAAAACATCACCCACGCGGCCCTTCGGAGACTCGTTGAAGGCTTCACGCTGGGCCTTCCCAATGAAAATGGGCTGCACCATACCGTTGCTGTATGCCTATCAAATGGGCCCCTGCTTGCTGCATCTGCACTGGCAGTCGCAGGAAACTATGCCTGTGCCCCCATAAACATTGCTGTCGGAGTGGAACAATTCAGAGCCGATATCAAGCAAGCACAGGCCAAGTACATTTTGACCACCCCCGATGTGGCAGAAAAGCTTGACATGGATTTGTGGACAGCCGACGCTGGTGTCTCCGTCTTCTACATTGACGTCGACTACGCTGTCAACGGCGGCTCTTTCACAGTAACCACTGCTGAGGGAGCCGAGGTTGCGCAGGACGGTGGACTGAGAGCGCCCACGCGGGGACAAGATCTGGCTCTGCTGTTGTTTACCAGCGGTACCTCCGGCACCAAGAAGCGAGTGCCCCTGACAATGCACATGCTGCTCCATGGCGCCACTTTGGTCATCGACAGCTGGGGGTTGACAGAGCAGGATATTTGCCTGAACATGATGCCCCTGTTCCATGTGTAAGTTTTTGGACTCCGGGCAGATGCCGCGCCCTTTCACCCTTATCCCTTGTGTAACACCAGACTAACAAACAACTTCCACAGTGGCGGCCTCCTTCGCAACGTTTTTGCGCCTATCCTGGCTGGCGGTTCCACCGTCTGCTGCCCGGCTTTCGATGCCGACTTGTTTTGGACTGTTGTTGACCGCATCCAACCCACCTGGTACTATGCCTCGCCTACCATGCACGACTTGATTGTCAAGGCCATGCCCAGCGAGGAGATTCTGGCCAAGAGCCGATTCCGCCTAATCTGCAATGCAGCCGGAGGCCTGTTGCCGACCCTCGCTGGCGAGCTGAAGACCAAGTTCAACTGCACGATTCTGCCTAGCTATGGCATGACTGAGTGCATGCCCATCTCCACCCCGCCACTGACCTACCAGTTGGAGCGTGAGGGAACTTCGGGCATTAGCACCGGCCCCGACATGGCCATCCTGGATGCCAGTGGCAAGCACCTGGCCCCTATGGAGACTGGGTACATCAATGTGCGCGGCAGCCCTGTTTTTGGCGGCTATCTCAAGGATGACGGCACCATGGATACCTCCGTGTTCAACGCCGAGGGGTGGTTCGACACTGGTGACATGGGTCATATGGACGCCGACGGCTACCTGTATGTCACTGGCCGCAGCAAGGAGGTTATCAACCGCGGCGGTGAAATCATCTCGCCCTTTGAAATCGAGGATGCCATTGCTTCTGCATCCCAGAACCCCGAGTCTCCCATTTTCGGCCGTGTAAAGGGCTGCCTAGCCTTTTCCGTCAACCACGATGTTTTACAAGAAGTCGTCGGTGTTGTTCTTGTCACGCCTCCTAACAAGCAGCGCGTTGACCTCAAGATTCTTCAGAGCGCAGTTTCTAGCTCTCTGCACAGCGCCAAGTGGCCTTTTATGATTGTCTACATGGACGCCCTCCCCAAGAGCAACAACAAAATCATGCGCATCAGAGTTGCCCAGCGCCTGGACCTCCCCACAGTCTCTGACTCTACCCCGTATATGAGCCGCCACTGGGAGGCTGACTGCCCACCTGACAACACGCCCCTCTCCGTCAAGATCGTTGGTCGTCAGTGCCAACCTGATCTGTCTGTGGTTGAGCGGGCCATCAAAGAACTTGTGCCCGAGGGTGTCGAGATTGAAGTGTTTGCGCGCTTCAACACTGATAAGGGTGCTGTTGAAACTGTTCTGGCCCCTTCAACTCCCATGTCTCCTTGTTTCCCGCCTAGTCTTGGCTCTCCCGCACCTGGGACCCTTACTCCGTCCTCTACATACCTGGAGGATCCCAGACAGCCTTCGCTCAGCCGTCTTTCATCATCAATGAGCTTGAGTCTTCTAGACAGAGTCCCGAACTACATGGTTCCTCATGCCACACATGCTTTGGATTCTCCTCTTCCTCGCTCGCGTGACTCTGGAATGGTCGATGAGACGAGCCTGACCAAGATGCTCAAAACGCTTCAAGAGCAAAAGGCAGCTGAGCTGGGTGCTACCACTCGCGGTCAGGTCGTTGCTGTCATGGCGGAACTTATGGACTGCGACCCTGCTCAAATCAAGGCTGAAGAGCCCTTCTACCAGCAGGGTGTCGACTCGCTGCTAGTTGGTCAACTGGCCTCCAAGCTCCGTGCCCAATTCCATGTGCAAATCCCGTCCACTAAGCTTTACGAGGGCGCATCTGCAGCTGACTTGGCTGCGTTCATTGATAAAGCGCTGAAGAATAACCAGGGCACCAACTCCACCTCCAAAGCGCCTCTTCCCGACGTTGGACGTATGCATTCTTCAACCAACCCCTTTCTTCTTATTCTACAGCTTGTTCCTCTGGGCTTGATGTACCCCATCCGCCGCGCCCTCCAGTGGTGCCTGTTTATGTCCCTCCTGGCTGACAGCGAGAGATGGCCTACGAACGCAAATCTTCCGGGCCGTCTGTTCAACCTAACCATTTGCATTGCAATGGCAAAGATGTCTATGCAGCTACTGCTTCCTTTCGTCGGCATCTTCGTCAAGTGGGTGGTTATTGGCCGTTACCGCGAGGGCCTCTATCCCATGTGGGGTGGCTACCACACGCGGTGGTGGATTGTGCAAAAGACTTTGAATTTGTGTGGGATGGGCTTCTTTGAAAGTAACCATTCTACCCTTACTCTCTACTACCGCATCATGGGCGCCAAGATTGGAAAGAATGTGGTTCTCAGAGACACTAAGCTACAGGAGTTTGACTTGATTGAGATTGGCGACAATGTAGTCATTGAAAGCTCGCGCATTCGGCCTTTTGCTGCTGAGCGCAATACTTCCATGTATCTCGGCAATATCAAGATCGGTAAAAACTGCACCGTTGGAACTGCATCGTTCATTGCCCCGGGATCTGTCATTCCCGACAACACGTGCATCGGCCCCAACTCTTCGTCTTGGGAACTTCAAGATGCCGATGAGGGTAACAAGCACTTACTTGCCAGTGGTACCCCTTCTCCTCACTGGGCTCTGACTCTCTTTGTGACCAAGCCCTTGGTCCTGATTGGCTGGGCAGTCTATCTTGCGCCTTGGCTTGCCGGTTTGGTCGGTCTGGTTATGACGCCGGCCGTTATGAAGCCTGGCTGGGGCCGAATGTACGCCATCATTCACTGGTTTGCCGCTCCCCATCGTGTTGGCTACCACTTCCTAGCCTTGGCTCTTCAGGTCGTCGTCTCGCCGATGTTCACCTTGTTGTATGCCTCTATGATCCGCGTGATTCTTGATGTCATTTTTGGTCCGCTAAGGCCCAGCGCTACTGCCAACCGGTCTAATCTTGACCGCTGGCGCATGGATCTCATTCGCCAAATCCTGCCTATCAAGAAGATGTTGGCTGTGACTCACTTGTTTGGCGCCCACTACGAGATGACTTCACGCTGCATGCGCATGATGGGTGCCAAGGTTGGCCGTCGTGTCTACTGGCCTGGAACTGGACCCAATATCGCGGACTACCATCTCATCGACATTGGAGATGATGTTGTCTTTGGCTCTCGCAGCCACTTCATCACATCGGATGCCATTAGCTCCGACTACATTAAGATTGGCAATGGCGCTATGATTGCTGATCGTGTTGTTCTCCTACCTGGCGTTGAAGTTGGCTGCGGTACCATTTTGGGCTCTGGTGCCATGACTCGCCGTAACGGGTACTATGCCGACGATGTGACCTACGCTGGGTCTAAGAAGGGTGACTGCATTGCGCTTTCCATGTCTGACTCCAAGAAGATGGCTTCCGATACTGATCAGACAAGAAATACCAGCTCTGAGTCTACTGCGACTGAGTTTCCCAGAGATTTGAACGATGCTGAAAAGGCCGTCGGTCAAAATGACAGTCGCCTGTCTCGCTTCCGCAAGAAATCCGCCAAGAAGGTTGATGTCACCTCATCATCTCCCTTTGGCCGTGCTTTCTACTGCGGAGAGGCACCATACTATGTCCTGGGCCAGTTCTCCTGCACTCTTTACAGCATGTTCTTTGCCGTTTTCACCAAGGCTCTTTGGGATTCACCTACCGTTGCCACAATTCAGATCGTGAACACTATTTATGTCAACGTCGAAGCTGGCACCTGGCGTGACCGCGACGGTCATTTCCATATTCCCTTCCTGCTTGGCTTGATGGCTGGCTTCAACGTGGCCTTCCTCATTTTTCAGATTATTCTGGTTGTCGGCTTGGTGATTGCTACCAAGTGGATCCTCATGGGCCGCCGCCAGCCCGGCAGCTACGACTGGGACAAGAGTTCCTACTGCCAACGCTGGCAGGTATACCTCGGCATTGAGCGCCTTCGTCGCCAGTGCATTCGTGGTCACGGTATCCTGGGTATGCTCTCCGGCACCTACTGGCTCGCGCTCTTCTTCCGTGCTCTAGGCGCCAACATCGGCAAAGACTGCGCCCTGTTTGCTGGCGGTACTCCGACGCTGTACTTCACTGAGCCTGATCTTCTTACCATTGGTGAGCGTGTTGTTATCGATGACGCTAGTCTAGTTGGCCACATCAACTCTCGCGGCAAGTTCAACCTCAACAGACTCTCAGTTGGTGATCGCTCGGTACTGAGAGCCGGTAGTAGACTGCTCAGTGGTGCCAAGATGGAGAACGACACATGCCTGCTTGAGCACACGCTCATCATGGGTGGTGAAGTCATTGACGAGGGTACTACAATGCAGGGCTGGACTGGCGAGATCTTCTCTGGTCACCGTGTGTCCGAGCATGTCAAAGCCAAATAAGCAATCAATCTGGCACTTGTAAAATAAAATTTACTTGAGTGTACGACATCCTTCTTTTCTACTAATTCTTTCTTTTTCTCTTTCCCTTTCTCTTTCTTTTTCTCTTCTTTTCCTCTTTCCTTTTTTCTACAGTCGGGTGTATCGACAAGTTCCTTTATTTTTTCACTTGGCTGTCTCAGATAGACCTTTCCTTTGTTATTTAGAGCGAGGCACATTGACAAGCCCCTTTCTTTTACTATCATTTATTTGTCTCACGGGAATAGAATTCTCGTGACACTAATCTAATTGGCGGAAAACAGATTAGCCAATCAAAATCCAATAGAATAATAATCACTATACCTTCGTTCTCGATCTACAATGTTGCATTGTGATAATGTATTCATGAGTAGATATGTACTTTTAGGCTCTCAATGGTCACATGTAGTTTGTTACAAGTAGACTTTCGAGATATTTGACGATGTCAAAGTCGTACAAACATCTGTGTTACCTAATCCATTTCCCTTGTATCATGTGGCCCACTTTTATCTGTAGATGAACATTTCGATACGTACATATGTACATACAGCATGCCGCATCTCTGAAGTAAACATGACTACAAGGGCAAATGTTCCTATTCCCTGAGAGTGAATAGCAACATAATCTGTTCAAGAGTGATAATTATTGGATTCACATATCTCAAGTCTAGTTCATCGATGCCCTGTTTCGTATAATAGCGTCAGGAATGATGATTAAATTTATGCCATTTAGATGAGTAGGCTTGCTACATGATAGAAGGAAACAAAAACAAAAACTTCACGAAACATCATGCTCCCAAAACACCGGAAATGTAAAGTGCTGCAGACCGGCAAGCAACCAAGAAATAAGAAGAGAAGAAAAAGGTATTACATGTCACGCAAGTTGAAGCTCCTTCATTGCAGCATGTATGACAAGTCAGTCAGTCCCCCGAGTATTTTTTGGACATCAGCTCTATCCTGTGCACCTAGCACAGCCCTTTCAGACGTAGCTGGTTCATCCATTTTTGCAGTCTCACAAGTGTACATTGGCGTTTGCTTTACCACTAGAACTGTAGTCTGAGGCATAGGCGTAGGGGGTGGTGTTGGCTTAGGTGTATTATCCTCACATCTAGAGAGCGGGGCTGCAAATGATTCCATATCAACAGTGTGTCTCAGCGGTGACGATATGGTGGGAAAAGATTCGGATGGTGACATGGGAGACATGGATGCCAACATAGCAGAGCCAATCGGGGTAGAAGCGTCAGGGGAGAATGAAAAATCGGGAAGCTGGGCAGAGGATTTTGCAAGCGTCTCTTTTTCTACTGCTAGGTCCGGGAGATACATCATGGATGTTGCTGATAATGGCGAAGGAGTGTACGGCCGTGTAAGTCCGTGACTGGAAAGGATCGACCCGGAAAATGAGTTTTGGCGGCTCCGAGGGGAGAGGGAAGACCCAGAGCCTGGCGACAATGGAGCCAGCGATGTAACAGGAGATGATGCACCAGAGGCATACACAGAATGCGATGGAGTGTACACAGCCTGCAAAGTAGAAGGTATGTTTAGAGGCGACGGAAGACCGAAACTCGAGGATTCAAAGTTGAAGCTATCGTCCTGAATATGGCTCATGGAAAATGAAGCACTGGAAGAATCAACCATTTCACCCCAATCGTCATCGTCATCAACATCTTCGGTAGGTTTGAAACTTGACTCGGTTGACGTTTTGTCATCGGCTTGTGGTTGTGGCACAGTCGACTCCTCTGCCTCCTTGACGACATCAGATGCTGGAGGCTGATGTTTGGATCCGGCTGCCAAAGACCGAGTGCTATTCTTTATTTCAAGACTGCTTCGGCTTGAGGCCGACGATGGAGTCGCATCTTTAGGCGCAGAGCCTGGAGGCTGGGGAGGAGTTATGGAAAAAACAAAAGCATCGGCCTTGTCTCTTACCGGAGTAGTTGGCGATACAATGGAGCTCGTAGACGACACTGGCGCATGAAAACCACGGAAACCAGGCACAGAAATCGGTCGTGGCTGGGAGCGCTCTTTCGCACTCTTCTTCAGTTGGAGCCTCTCCGTCAATGCACTCATATCAACAGGATCGCTAGCAGATGTGTCGTTCCAGCTGAACATCTTGGTCGGAGCCTTCATAACAGGCGCGGACAAGCCGTGAAGACTACTCATCACACGACCAACTGTGCTCCCTTCCTCCATCCACCGCCGCACGATATTGACTGTATCTTTCTGTGTCGCCGAACCAGCCCATTTTACAGGTCTGTAATTGGCATCGTCGGCAAATTTGTGGCGTCGGGTGGATCCATGTCGGGATACACGGAGCCAGGTGCGGCGTTCGGATGTCGTGACAAATGAGTCGTATATGGTTTCAGGGAGAACCTCTCGAGTAGTCGCAGGGGGGTCACACAGTCCTTGAAAAAGTTCATCAATTGCGCCCATGTCGACATCCTTAGGCAATCTTGATCTAGGGATGAGGTCTAGACTCGATGGTGTACTAGGCTCAGAACTAGTCTTTTCTTGTTCGGGCGACTCGAGTAAGGGTACAGGCTCCTGAACAATAACCTGTTCGGACAGAACCTCATCACAATTTAGAGACTCTACTTTTGTAACTGTAAGTGAAGCAGGATCTACTTCTTCGATGTTCTCAGAAGTGCTGTCACCATCTGGCTTCGGCTTCTGGTGCATCTGGACCTTCGAGGCATCTTCGGCCTGGACTTCAACCTCAATCTTGTTTTCAGTTGAGCACTCGGCTTGGTTGTTTGGACTTTCTTCCGTGGCATCGGTACGGCATATTTGAGCTTCTTTCGCACTTTTAGTTTGTGTGTTGATGTGCTCTTCGGAGTCGGGTTTTTTGTTTTCATCTGGCAAAGTCATGTGTGAGTGTCTCCCGGTATGCATCACCGGTGATATCTGGCCCTGTGACACAGTTCGTGCGATTCCATCATATAAGCTGACTAGTGATTGAACCCGTGAAGATGCAGGTTCTCGGGGGGCTACTGAGTTCCGGGTTTTTCGGGGATTCAGTGAGTCGCTGCCATCTGAATACTTCGAAAGCTTTGGAACTTTTGGTACTTCCGATGAAGTCTGTGGAACAAGTTCGGATGGTTCCAGCGGTGCCACAGGTTTGGGGGTGGCCCCGGGAGCTTCATTTGTCTGGGGCTCCAGGGCAGGTTGTTCACTTGACTCAGGCCGGATTTCAAATGTGGATTCGGGAGTAGGTTCTGGCAAGATTTCAGGCTCCGGCTCAAGACTAACTTTCAGCTCGGACGGTGCGATAGAAGTAGTCGGGGACTCGGTTACTTCATCTTTTATTGAAGCCAAGGACGATATATCTTCGCTGAGTCGAGACGTACTCTCGTCTTGGGTCTCTTGCCCAGGCGACGCTGCGATATCAGCAGTGGCCCAAGGATCGACATCTATGTCAGTCGTAGTGCTCGATTTAGTCTCAATGGCGATGGCTGGTATGGGTTCAATCCGAACTTGAGTTGTTAAGCTGATATCAGGGGTGTGTTTATCCACCACTGTATCGTGACGCTGGTGGTAGGCATCTTGCTGGAGGGACGTGAAGCTCGAACCAAAGGCGGCTTCCTGTGAGTTTGAATCAGCCCAGTCGCCGAAGCCGTCATCGTCGTCCACGGACCAGGGCGAAGGATCACTCAAGTCAAGAAACGGCGTCTGGGGAGGCAGAGATTGCGGCGGAGTGACATTCTTGCTGAGGAAGTTTGTCGCGGAAAATACTGAAGCCCGAGATGGTGAAGGTGTTCGTGAGGCTGGATCGGCCCAAGGACTGCCCCAAGGATTATCCATTGGGAAGAGCGCAGCATTGCCAGGCGGCGGATCGTTGTCTATATGTGCGCACAGGACAGCGAGAAGTCAGATGTGGTTGGAAGAGGAAAGACAAAAAGATAGACAATCGTGGCAAGTAGGAGAGCGTACTTGTATGTCAACCAAAGGCGCAGAGACACTGGAACAGCCAGTTTGGTGCGTCAAGTCGTCAGTGGAGGAAGCCCCCCTATACAGGCATGCAAAGCAGTGGCAGGGGGTCCCGAAGAACACGACAACCAACCAACCGAGCAGGGATCCAGAGACTGTTGTCTGGGGCTAGCCATTGAAGTGCATTTGTCGTCCAAGCAGAAGCGAAGCAGACAAGGCAAAAGCCACACACAAAAGGGAATCAATGCGATGCCCCAGTACCGGCCGGATCCTGCTGTGCTCGAGAAGTCCAAAAAAGCTCATATCAGCTGCGGAATCGTGATATTGCATAGGACCATGAAACAACACGCATTAAGCGCTGATCCAAGCTTTCCGTGGCAGATACTCGGCTGATTGTGCACCCCAGGCACACACACTTTGTCTCAGGCCCCGGAAAGTGGCCCCGGCACAGAGCCACAAGCCGAGATACAGTTTCAGTGGCACAAACTTGATCCCGAGGTTGCCACACTGCGTAGCTGCTGTTTCCTGATGTCGGCGGTGGGCTTACTAATTAGCCGGTCTAGGGTTAGAGACATTCAAGGGTTAGGTGGTCCGGTATGCCTCAGCAATGCCAACAAACAGTTCATGATGGTCGGGCGTGCCCAACCATGTCAACGACAAGACTGCAGACGCACATCCAATAAGTTTTAGGCTTAGGCCTGGGCTTGCTTTAGCTCCCGTTCCGCCCCGTCGTCTATTTTGCACTTGTGCTAGCGACAAGTACTACAAGTATCTCGCCGTTCTGCTTGTTTGCTACTCCCTGTCCAACCCAGCCTTAGATCCCGATATTTTTGATTATCAATCAACTCCGTCTTTATTATCTAAGGACTGCTTCTATCGTTGCCACGTCTTTTTTCTCATCGAACTCATCTACTTTTTTTTTTCAATTTCAATTTCAATTTTGCTCTTGATCTTCCATTGATTCACGCACCCCACTCCTCCTCACTTATATCAACTAACTAACCTACAAATCATGGCCACTCCTCCTTCCCCTGTTGTTCATGGCGCCGAAGACAGTCTTGCGCCTCCGCGAGATCTATCGCATCTCTTCTCCGAAGTTACTCGACACCGCCAGCCATCGCAAGTCAAGGCCTTCTACAAGTATTTTCAGATTCCGGGAATAGGGAATATCGGAGCTGGTGAGCATTGTCCATAATGAATGCCCTTATCTGCGTCTTATCACTACTTGCAACTACAACTAGTTAGTTATGTAGTTCCCCATACATTGTGCTGACTAAATATCACAAAGGCCTGCCCCATGTTAGCTTGTTCCCCTTCGATACTCTAGAGGCTGAGACCGCTTCACCAGCGCGGTGGACTCCATCATCTGAGTTTGACGCGCCCGGCTCCTCCAGCGACTCCCCCCAGTCCGGGGAGCATACTTCACACATCACTGTACCTAAAACCTCCACCCAGTCCAACCTAGCTCGCAAGGTCGATCTCGCATCTGCCTTGCAATATGGAACTGCCGATGGCTACCCAGCGCTGCGCTCATTCCTGCGCCAGTTCAGTCGCGACGTAATGCACCCTAATTTCGCATACAGAGGAGGCCCTGAGATCATTCTCACCTGTGGCTCGACTGATGCCTTTAACAAGTCATTGAACCTACTAGTGAACTCATGGTCAGAGAGCGATCCGGTTAGCAAGCGCGAGGGTATCCTTGTTGAAAAGTACATGTACTCCAATGTGCTGGCCCAAGCCATGCCGCTTGGCATGAACATTGTTCCTGTTGAATTGGACGAGGAGGGCGTCCTAGCCTACGGACCGGGTAGCTTGGATGACGTCCTTGGAGACTGGGATTGTTCACAAGGCAAACGCCCACACATTATGTATACTGTGACAATGGGACATAACCCTACCAGTGGTGTGCTCTCTGTCCAGCGCCGCAAGGACGTGTACGCAATCGCCTGCAAGTATGACATCATCATTGTCGAAGATGACCCGTACTGGTACCTCCAGTTTCCCAACGCTGGCACCGAAGAAGCCAAGTCCCGCAACCAGCCTGCACCCGCTGTCCAGCCACTGACGGCCGGATGGACACCCATGCGCAAGTCTGGCTACAAGTTCGTCGACTCTCTCGTCCCCTCGTTCCTGCAGTTTGATACTGAGGGCCGAGTCATCCGTCTTGATACCTTCAGCAAGACCATTGCCCCGGGTTGTCGTATGGGCTGGATCACCACCCAGCCAGCCTTCATCGATCGTTTCATGCGCATCACCGAAGTCACGACACAGCAGCCCTCGGGCTTCGTCCAAAGCATGGTCGCCGAGCTGCTTCTGGGCGAGCAGCCTAACGCCACCATGTCCGCTTTCCAGCGCCTCACGCGCCGCGAGCAGGCGTCCTTTTCCGGGTGGAACATGGACGGCTGGGTACGCTGGCTGGCTGGTCTCAATGGTGTATATGAGCGCCGCATGAGCTGCATGAGCCGCATCCTAGACAACGGCGCGTATCAGCTGAAGCAGTCAACGCCGGTCGACCCTGTTGCGGCTGACTGGGGCGTCATCACCAAGACGCGCCTTTTGTCTTTCAACTGGCCGCAAGGCGGCATGTTTCTCTGGCTGCGCGTCCACTTTGAACACCATCCGCTCTGGAATGCCCCCGGCGTCGAGTTCCCTCGGATCACTGGCCCTATGCTTTCTACCGCATTGCTGGTGTTCTTGATGCACAAGCCGTTCCTCGTACTCAGTACACCTGGAATGATGTTTGGCGCAACCAACCAGATAAAACAAGAGAGCGGCTGGCGCTTCGTGCGCTTATGTTTTGGCGCCGAGCATGAAGACGGCATTGCGCCAATTACACAGCGCTTTGTTGATGGCGTACAACGATTCTGGAGAATCAAAACCCCTGCTGAGATGGAGAAATATGTCAAGGAGATTTCAGCTCCTAATTCTGAAGCATTGGAGACGACCGGTGTTGCGAACCTGGGAACATTCATGAATTGTTAATCCAAATGTAGTGTATGAGTATTATATACAGGAATTGTAGCTTGCAGAACCTTGGCAATATATCCGCCGTGTGACCTCGCCTAGCGCTACCTTGCGACCGCATACATTTCCACGCCGCATATAGACTGATTTGAATGACTCATGTATGGAAAGAAAACAGCTATATGCACTCGCCTTCAATATTCCGTGAGCGAGCCTCGGCATAAAACAAAATCATGTAACGCATTTGTAGATGACGTGGTTTACTTGGGAATATGGCCGTGTGGAGTGTAGTTGAACAGATTGGGATCGCACAACAACCCCCCTGGGACGCCACCGTTGCCTAATGGAGGCGGCAGTGGATTGGATGGGGGCGGCAGCTGGTTGACACTTGAAGGGGGGTGGCCAATATGAGTGACTCGGCCCGAGCTGGGATCAAGAGGACTAAGCTGGACGGGTGCGTGACTAGATGCGCTACCGTTTTGAGAGCGTAGAATCGCCTGAACATCATTATAAATATCTTTCTTTGTAAAATAACTGTGTTCGTCCTCGCCGACAATCTTGAGAACTGTGTGTATGTCTTGGGCCTTCATGCCGGAATCCTGGATGGTTGCTGCCAAAACCTCTTTCTGTTTTTTGCTCCGGCGCCGAAGGGTGGGATGTTCGGAAGGATCAGTAGAAGGCGGGTGGTTGTGATAGGGCTGTATTATCTTGTACACCCATTGATTGTTCGTTGCATGCGTGGCAATGCAACTAATTCTGTAGCGGCAATTGACCTTGGCCGTGGAGGAGCTGCGGATGTTCTGGCTCTTTGAGCGTCTGGGCTTGTTGCGATCGCACTCGAGCGTAGTGTAGCCGAGGCCGGTATCAGGATCTATCTTGGTGGACCTTTTGATAATGGCGCATTTGCTATGATCGCGATGGAAGGCCTGCAAGAAGAGAAACAGCTCATCAAAGGTAGCAAAGCCGGGCGACGGCGGCGGTAGAGCAAACAAGGTGAGAGGATGCTCCATTTCGGTGGGGGGGAGGTGTCGTGAAGAGGCCGTGTATAGATCGCTAATGATGGTTGACTCAAGGGCGAGATCGAGGACGATGATTGTCGCAGAAACAAATGGCACAGTATTCAGGTGAGGGACAAGGAGAAGAATTACCTCCGTAGTTCAATTGCCGGTGTCTTTGGCTTTATAGGGGTGCGGAGAAGAGAGACTGGGATCCTGCTCCAGGGGGTTACTTTTTCCTGAGCCTAGATCACAACAGTACGCGTCGCCGTTTCCGATGCTAGAAGCAAAAAATGTCTACTACAACAGCAACAAATGGAATACAGCTAGCAGTGGCGAGAACAAGAGGAGTTTAATGTTGATGGACCACAGTTCATGATAATGTTGATGCAATGTACTTGTACATACAAGCGTTTGTATATACTTGTACATTGTACATATCTATCAACTCTCCAAGGAGTTAGGTATTAGGTAGCCCCACACTCTGAGCGCTATAACCCTTTTCCCGGTTTGCATGTCATGTACGTAGGGTTACAGCACAGTTCGTTACCGCAATAGGGAAATAGTGGGCTCGAGTTGGGGGTCGGGGCGACAAAAAAGTCTTGGCAAGGTTCGGTTCCTGGTGTCAGCCAACCCAAATAACGAAATAACTCATCAATACACTAATCTTTCCGCCAGTAGGTAGTTCATGCGTATTTTACTTTTTTTGTATTCAGTTATCACGGCCCGTGAAGATAAGTGTCGTGAATATGACCAATTGGAATGAAGTATTCACCGCATCAATTATGCGAGTCAATCTTACCCCTTTTCTGGAATTTATTCGACAACGGTCTCGTGTTGACTCCCGTTCTGATTACCTGGACGCCAAACACTAATATCAAAAAGAAGAAATGCGTTGTCCAAGCCCATGGACTGGTGTTTTATTTGCTTGAAAAAGTCCCATTTTTGTTTCCTTTATTCATTCATAGAAGCTTGCCTACAGAAGCAATAACAAACTCGTTCTTCCGCTAAACACCAACTTACGCCTTCTTGGCGAAAGTAGCGGCGTAGGGGTTGAGGCGGAGCATGACCTGCTTGTTGCGGAGAGGGTTCTTCTTCTGGACCGAAGCGCGGCGGGTCAGCTTCTCACCCTTGGGGGCGTTCAGGGCGGACTGAGTCTCGGAAGAGTTGATCAGTCTGCCAAGGTCGGCCTGCGACACAATGTTGGAGGGCAAGAGGAAGTCCTTCTTCAGGGCAGAGGGTTCGGTGGTGGTGCCGTAGATGGTGTCCAGGGCCTTGAAGGCAGCGGAGGTCCAGATAACAAAACGGCCGAGGTGACCACCGGGAGCCAGCTGCAGCAGGTTCAGGGCGGTGACGGGGGAAGCCTCAACACCGGGGATGTTGCGGAGACCGTTCAGGAGGTCCTTGCCATCAGCCTCAGCGTCGTAAACGACGAGAGGACCACGGCGCTGCCGAGTGCGGCGGCCACGGAGCTTACCCTTACCGGCACGGAGCTTCTTGGAGGCCTTGACCTTCTCCAGCTCGGGACCAGCACCGACAGACTTCAGCAGAGCAACGGCAGCGGCAGTCTTAGAGATGGCGGACTCAGCAACGAGAGCAGAGTCGACAACCAGGGGAACCTCGGAGACGGTGGAGATCTGGTGACCACGGGCCAGAAGCAGGGGAGCAACGGCCGAGGCGGCAACGGCAGAGACAGTAGCGTAGCGCCTGGTGACTTGTTAGCGTTGTATATCTAGAAGCAAGAGATTTTAGAATTCAACTCACTTCTGGTTCTGGTTGATCTTGACGTGCCACTTGCGCCAGACCTTGGTAGGGGCGAACATGCGACCGGAGCGGCACATGTTACCGAAGGCGGCCTGACCAGCACGGTGGGTACCGGAACCAGAGACACGAGGGATACGGGCAACAGCACGACCTGTTTACTTGTTAGCACCGGGCTTTGCTTTTGAGAATTGAAAATTATTCTTGGCGAGGGGTACCCGCTGGAACCTCAAAAACCTTTGCCGAGTGAAAATTTTGTCCATGAGCTAGTTCCAGTTCAGCTGGAATTGCTTTGGGCATTCAAACATGGCAGAAAGAGATTGACAGGTTCCAGGCTGGGCATTTCGTCGTTCTTCGAGGATATCGATTTCGTTGAAGGATTGACTAACCAGTTCCCCAAGACTCGGCCGAGGTCTGGTGGCCGGCCTTCTCGCTGACGGAGTAGGGCTGGCGGCGGTTCTTGTTCATGCCAGTGTGAACGTGCTGAACAATGTCAGGACGGATAGGGCTGGAGAAGACAGCGGGGATGGTCAGGGTGGCGCCGGTAGCGACGCCATCCTTTCCGATGATGTTGACAGTGGGACGGGAAGCCATTGTATCTCTCGGTCGTCTGTATTGAAGAAAGACGAATTGTTAGAAATTGAGTTGAAAATTAAAATTGGTTGAATGAAGTCTGGGACAATATGCATCTTTGCCGTACACTGAAATATGGGACAGGGCAGCACCTCTCTTTATGACAAAAACTTACCTGAGACTTTCGGTATGGTGATAGGGAAACACTGGAGGTTAGGAGGCTCCGTCGAGATTTCGCACCCGTAAACTTTTGGGTAGATTGAATTTTTTTGAACATTAGTGGGCTTGTGGCCCTAATCGGTACATTGCCGCCACAAAACTGGATATTGTAGCACGTGACTATCTTGTTCTATCGATAAGGAGTGGGGCACTCCATGTGGCTGCTACTCTTTCCTTATTTGGACAGCTATTACAGCCCCTGTCAGGCTTGTTCAAAACATCACGATAGAATCGAGGGGCAATTAATCAGCAGAGAAGGACTAGACAGAGTCATGAGGAGTTGCATAGCAGCCTACATCAACAAAAAACATAGGATGCCGGCAATTTCTTTTTTTTCTTGATCACATATCTGCTATACTAACACTACTATCTCATTCTATTTTCAACACAGGTACTGCTTTTAATATGTCTACTACAAAGGTGAAGCACATTGTTCTGGTATGTTGTGTACTCCTCATTCCCTCGGACTTATTGCAACATCATGACTTACACGGTAATATTTAGGTGCTATCTGGAAAAGGTGGCGTCGGAAAGTCATCGGTGACGACCCAACTTGCTTTGTCGTTGACATTAGCTGGCCATTCAGTGGGTGTGCTTGATGTCGATCTCACGGGACCATCCATGCCTCGTATGCTCTCTATAGAGGATGCCAAGGTTCATCAGGCTCCTGGTGGCTGGCTCCCTGTAACTGTTCACGAGGCCGACCCTAGCAGAGGTATTGGATCTCTCAGAGCCATGAGCTTAGGGTTCCTATTGCCTGACAAAGGAGATGCGGTTGTCTGGCGGGGGCCCAAGAAGACTGCCATGGTCAAGCAGTTTCTGTCAGATGTTCTTTGGGATGAGACAGACTATCTTCTCATTGACACTCCCCCGGGAACAAGCGATGAACACATATCCCTAGCAGAGAACCTGCTGAGGGATTCCCGGCCGGGGCAGGTCGCTGGTGCTGTAGTTGTCACGACACCACAAGCAGTTGCAGTTGCTGATGTGCGTAAGGAACTTAACTTTTGCGTCAAGACAGGAATCCGCGTTCTAGGAGTTGTTGAGAACATGAGCGGGTTTGTTTGTGAAAACTGCTCAGAATGCACAGACATCTTTGGGTCTGGCGGTGGAAAGACGATGGCTGAAGACTTCAAGGTGCCGTTTCTTGGTTCTATCCCTATCGACATGCAGTTCATCCAGTTGATCGAAACAGGCCGGAGACCACAGTATCCTGCAGGTACAATTGTTGGCGGGAAGGATATCTCGTCAGGAGAAACCAAGGACCAGGAAGCCCTGGAGGAGGACTGCTCGTTGGTAGGGAAGTACAGGTGCTGCTCATTATCTTATCTGTTTGAGGGAATCACGCAGCAGATGATAGACAACATCTAATAGGGAGGGATTTGGTCTTTTGGAACGCCACATGAGTTAGACACATTCCATACAGATGAACGACTGCAAAGCCTTTTGGGATAACTACATCTCGACAGAACCCCTTCTTTGCATCAAGCTCGAGGCTCATCTGTACAGGCAGCCCCAAAACCCTGCCAAGACATTGGTATGGACAAGCTCCCGGCGCCGTGTCACCAGCCATATGGACACTATTGAGCGGGATCAGCCACTTGACCGCTCGATCCCGCGTGTCTTTGCCGTGACAGCATGAGGAATGCTTCTGAGTAGCAATCCTCCCGCCTTTGGAGCGTCGACTTAAGTATGTAGTTATATATAAAGACAAGGGCATCCTCATACGGCCAAGTCAGTATGTGTAGAGAGTCTATGGGCCTCAATCACGGAGTCACAGTGAGCGATATGGGAGAGTACAAACTATGTGCAAATATAGGGTTACATGTGTATGTAGTTGTATATGCGCATCCAGCACAGGCAGGGTGGGCCTCATTGGTGCTGTCCGGGCTGACCTCGTGGAACTTGGGCCAAGAGCCATAATGCTCGCACCCGAAGGTGGTGCAGGCCGCCAATCAACGGGCCTATTCTCGCTGGAGCGCCCACACAGCGACCCACCGACGGAGAAAATATGAACTATGGAGATGGAGTCGAATAGAGCTACAGACACGCCACGATAATGGCAGCCGGCGGCGACCCCGCACACCCATCCGTGGCAGGCAAAATTTTGTGCAGCAAAAGAAGGACACGCACGCCAATCGTGGCAGAAGAGAGAAGCGCAGAAGCACGACTCAGCGTGCAGGCTTCCACAATCCTTGCTTGCTGCAGGCCCAAAGTGTCACTGTCGGGAACAGGCAAAGTTTTCTCGCTCTCGCCCTTGCCCTCACCCTGGCTTGGCTGGCCGCCCTGCCATCAAGACACGGACGCTGACTGGGCTTTTGAGGACAGCCTTCATTTTGGCCATCTGAAAGGCCTCAGTGCTGCTCTTCCGCCCTTCGCCGAGAAGCCCGTCCGTTTTCTGCCGTTCTCCGCCTCAAATGTCGCCCATTTCTGTCCGTGGCCGCTGGTTGAGGTCAATATTGTTTGTGTCCAAGGTCTGACTTGAGAAAACTTGGCTCCCCTAACAGTCGACTTGTACGCTCTTTTCTCAGTCCGCGATCCTTCTGTCGATTCCTTGCAGCGCAGTGGGCAAAAATGGAAGAAAATATGCAGCAGAAAAAAAAAACAAAGCCCCGCCGTCAATCCATCGCATTCCTTGCTCGTGCTGGCCCTGCTGGCCCGGCCCTGGTATTGCCCACCGGCCCACAAAGAACCAGTGTCAGTGTCGGTGTGATGGTAAGAGAGATGTGAGCCTACCCTGTCGTGCGCTCAGAAATTGTCAATGTCCGCTTCCTTTTTAGTCGCTAGCACCGCTGCTAACTATCAACTTTTTGTTCTTAGTCTTGTTGCCGCATCTTTTTTTTTTCTTTCCAAACACCTCCATTGTCAACCAGTCTGCAATCCGAGTCTCACCCCAGAAATCCGCCTTCTCCGTCTACCACCGCTGCCTACGCTTCACAATCCACACACCCGCCTGCTCCATCCGTTCCCAGATAGCCTCGTCTGCTGGGCCCGATACTTCGTCATAGGTATCGGTTTCTGCAAGATTGAGGTCGCAACAGAGCCATCATTCCGGTCCGAAAGATCTTCCATCTTCCCATCCGCGGCCGACCTCCTTAACGTCCCTTTGTGACGTTATTTTCTTCCTCATATCCATTGTAGCTGGCAACCGCCAGCACTCACACCAGGCCACCACTCTTCCTGTGGGCCTACTCTCTCAATCGAGCACCGCATAGTTCGTTTGAGTGGTAGCTAGTGCTCCGCGGATCAAGCGATCACAGCTCCGAAGGATAGAAACATCTGCCGGCGTCCAACTTCCTGCATCCGCTTCGAGAAACACTGTGCTGCGCCAAGTCTCCTTTTCTACGTCCGCCTCTTCTTTTCAATCTTGAAAGATGAGCTTCTACAGCAACAGCGTCAACATGATGGGCACTTCTGTGGGCACTCCCTCTCGCACCATCAACCACGATGTCGCGGCCGATCTCGACTCGACCAATGCTTTTGAGGGTGAGCCTTCTATCCATTCGCATACAACACGGCATGCCCCATATATCCCATGCTAACTTCCTCCTTTTAGGTCCCGAAAAGCTACTCGAGGTTTGGTTTGCCCCCAGCCCCACTTCCCTGCCGGCCTCAGTTAAAGAAAACGGTCTCAAGGCGGTTCCTGCAGAGAAGTGGGTTTCTATGCTTGACATGGTCAACTGCAAGATCCTTTCGGTCCTCAACTCTGAAAATGTTGACGCTTACCTGCTTTCCGAGTCGAGCATGTTTGTCTTTCCTCACAAGATCATCTTGAAGACTTGCGGTACCACCACTCTACTTCTGGGTCTCCAGCGTATGCTGCACATTGCCGCCCTTCATGCCGGCTTTCCCTTCCACAACGCCAAGTCGGCCGATGAGATCAAGGCTGCTGCTACTCCCTACCGTGTTTTCTACAGTCGCAAGAACTTCTTGTTCCCTGACAAGCAGCACGGCCCTCACCGGAGTTGGAACCAGGAAGTCAAGTATCTTGATGATATGTTCGAGGGTGGCAGTGCCTACATGGTTGGAAAGATGAACGGTGATCACTGGTACCTGTACATCACGTCCCCTCAGAGTTCTCTCACTCCCCCTCGTACCCCCGAAGAGGAGGATCTGCTACCTGATGGCTTTACCCGCGATCAGCTGGCCAGAATCCCTGCCACAATTTCCGGACGCTTTAGCGGTAGCTCCGAAGAAGTTAACGACGAAACACTAGAGATTCTCATGACTGATCTCGACCCTGAACAAGCCAAGCAGTGGTACCTGGAGCACGCGAGTGCGGTCGCGGGCGAGAAGGGCTTGGCCGATGTCTACACGCCCGCCAAGGTTAATGGCAAGCATGAGGACTTTGCCGATGTCTTTGGAAACGGCACCCGCCTTAGTGAAGACGGAACTCCCGAGCCCGAGCAGGAACTGGCTCTGCAAGACAGCATGACTACTGAGGGCCATGCCTATGGAACTATTGTCAGCAACAACTGTGGCTTGGCCGATGTCTACCCTACTTCGCAGTACCCTGACGCACGGATTGATGCCTACCTGTTTACGCCTTGTGGCTTTTCTGCAAATGGTGTCGTCCCAGCTCCTCTTGCTGCTACTACGTCTGACGATGATGAACTCAACAAATCCAAGGAGTCTCCTGCCGCGCACTACTTCACCGTCCATGTGACCCCCGAGCCCCACTGCTCTTATGCCTCGTTTGAGACAAACGTTCCGAGCGGCCAAAGCGGACGCACCACTGGTGATATTATTGAGCATGTAGTCGGCATTTTCAGACCGGGTCGTTTCAGCGTCACTCTCTTTGAAGCCAAGGACGCACGTAAGGACCGGTTCGACCAGGATGGGTCACTGGTTCGTACCAAGAAGGTAGCTTGCCCTGTTCGTGGATACAAACGCATCGACCACATCGTCCATGATTTCGAGGATTACGATCTAGTCTTCCGATTCTATGAGCGTGACGATTGGACTGGTCCCCGCACTACTCGTGTAGGCGAATTCTGCATGTGAAAACATAACGAAAGTTGTAAGGTTTAAAAATCTACCGAAACATGTATGAAGTGATTTGGGTGTGGATTGCGGAAGTATGAATAACTTCATGATCCTACCTACCTAACTAGTTAAATTATATTTCAATACACAATGATCTTGAAAACTTACAAGTTCTCACGTAAAAATCAATGTTCTGAGAAAAGTGATCTAGAATAAACCTAGTGATTGTTTAGGGTTCATTGGGACAAACTAGGGCTCTCTATAGGGTCTGACGTCATGTCCCTCTATCCATAATTTTTAGGCTGGTGGTCCCTCATGAGTTTCCATTCAGGACGACGGTTAAACCTTCTTATCGAATACTAGAATTTGTATTTTAGTGTCGACACAAAATATCATTCAATCTCAACGTCACCATATCAAAAAAGAACCTATAACTCAATATGTCCAGTCTATATAACTTTTTGACCCAGTCCAGTCCGTTTTACATGACACAATAATGATACAATAGAGGGGTGGTAGAAAAACAACATAAAAAAACAATAGTGGTACACGGCACAAAGCCACAGGCGGGGATGATTCATCACTCCAACACAACAAAACAGACAGACAACCAACAGCGCACTCCTCCTCAACACCAGGCCGCTCTCTACTTGCTCTCTTTGGTGGAATCTTCACTCTCGACAACATCCTCCTCCGGCTCAATCACCAGCGAGTCCATGCCCTTGATCGATTCATGAACACAGTCCTTGTCCTCCTTTTCTTCGACCTCAGCCTCAGCCTCGGCCTGGACAGCCCGCCCAAAGACATCGCTCCACTTCAGCTCAACATCGGCGTTTTCAGGTTTCAAAAAGTACAGCGGCTTGTTCTTGGCATCGTGGTTGATCTTTCTGCGGTGCTTCCGGCCTGCAGCGCTAAACTGCGCCAACATGCGCGTGTAGGCGCGTGCGTACTCGGTGTCGGTCTCAGCCATGGTGTCACCCTTCTGCAGTGTCTTCTTGCGACGCTCCTTGACCTGGTCGTATAGGCGCCAGGCGCGATCCTTGTCCATCTCCTGGATGTTGTACTCAAGAACCCAGCTAGACTTATTGGTGAAGCTAGTAGGGCGCGTGGCGTATTTGCCGTTGACCTTGTTCTTGATGGTTAGGATCAGGCCAGTGAGTTCACCTCTGTCTTCGGCGGGCACTTCCCCGGCCTCGGTGTTGGCAGCTTCGCTCGAGGCAGCGGCAGCCTCGGTGGCGCCCTTAGACTCGGATGTACGGTTCTTGGCGACTAGCTCGGATAGAATGCGCTCAAAGTCGCGCAGCTTGTTCGGAGGGTCGGTCGTGGTTTCGCTCTCGCTCGGGGGTTGGTACTCATCAGCCTGCTCAGCCAAGTGACGAATCAGATCCTTCAGACTTGACTGGCCAGGATGCTCAGGACGAGAGTAATCGGCAGCTTCTTCAGCCTCCATGGCCTCCTGAACAGCGGCGTCTTCAGACTTCTCAGTAGGTTCTGATACCTTCTCTTCTAAAAATTCTTGAGCAGTGTCCTCCTCTTCCTCAACAGGCGTTTCCTCAATAATCGGTTGCTCAGATGTAGACTCATCAACACCACTCTCCTCTGTGGCTTCAACGTCATCAACCTCGGCTTCGCCCTGGGTGCCGGTGAGAGTTTCAAGGAGATCCTGGACATACTCGCGGCCCTGCTGACCGGTAGCGTCATTCTGAAGCAGACCGCTCTGACGAAGCGCAATCTGAATAGCACGGCGAACATAGGGCAGACCCAGCTCATCGCTTTCGACGGCCTCCTCAGCCTTGCTAGTCATCTCGCTCCAGACAGTCTGGCTTGACCACGCACCCTCATCGTCCTCGACTTCCTGTGCAGCAGTCTCTGTGGCTTCAGTTTCGGCCTCGGCCTCAACTTCAGCCTCAACTTCGGCCTCGGCAGCTACCGCGGTGCCTTCCTCCTCGGCCGCCGGTAGCTCATCCTCGTAGGCCATCATCTCGTTCTCAAAGCGTATGATCTCCTCCTTGTTGGCGTTTTGGACTTCGTCGATTGCCTCCTTGGTAACAGGCTCGGCGAAGAAATACATCAACGGCGGCGTGGTAGGGCGAGTCTCGATGTGTAGACGTAGAGATTGCTTGGGGTACTTTTCGGTAACAATGTTGAGCATCTCGTTCAACAACTTCATGCTAAGCTTGAATTCGTAATCACCCAGGGTTGTGTCCTCGGTGCCATGTATAGCAAGATCCATCTCGTTGAGTGAAATGTACTGGAAGCCAAAAATGCGGTTGGTGTTGTGATAAGCTACAAAGATTCCGTCCATCAGACCCATGCGGACCTGGAGCGAGTACTTGAGGAATGCAGAACGGATCATGTCAAAGTACTCCTTCTCAAAGGACTCCCAGTTGCCATAACGGCCCTTGATCTCATAGCCACAGGCATCTTTGAAGTTTTGCATATCCATGCGGATAGACACCACAGCGCGGGTCTTCAAGTCAAAGTTTCCGACACCAGGCAGTCTTTTATCGTTGGCGTCTAGCTGAGAACGGACTATGAAGTCACCCATGGTAGCAAAACTGAAGGCTTCCTCGGCATTCCGCTCCTCTTCGCTAATTTCAGATGATCGCGAGCGGTGGTATCGGTCAAAATCTTTGGGTTCCAAAGTAAGAAGCTTCTCCATTGATTTACCCAGCATGCTGAGAATATTGGGGCTATCGAAGCCCTTGTCGGCATCCATGGCGTAGGTTCCATCATTGTAGTGCAAGAAGGAAGCAGAGGGCGCGCGCGTGATCCGCGTATAAGTGAGGGGCTCAGCCTTGAAGTCGCGAGACATGTTCGAAGCAGTAATCGGTCTCCAAGCTGAGAGCAGGAAGTGAAATTGTGATATGGAAGACGTCATGCTAGAAGTAGAGCCACTGTACTTTTTGGAGAAGGCTTTGGCCTTGCTAGCAAGATTGGTATCCTTGGAAGACGTCACATATTCCTTGAGGGCGCGGAAATCGAACTCGTTGACGGGCATGATCTTGGCCAGAGAAGGATCAAAGTTGAACACGCCAGAGCGGGGGTCCTGAAGATGGTAGACGCCGGGGTTGAATAGCACACGTTCCAGACCATGGCACAGCTTAGCGACTTCCTCGCCTTGCTCCACCTGAGTAAACTCAAGATTGCGGGGGTTTATGGTCTTGATTTCAACTTTCTCTTCGGTCGCTTCACTCTTGGCTCCCTTTTTTTTGGCAGCCGCCTTTCTCTTCTCCTTTCTTTTCTTGCCCTGCTGTGGGGTCTTGTCCTCTGTTTTTTCATCGGTCACCTCCTCCTCGGCCTTTCCTTCGAGAGCTTCGGCGGTCGTGCCGGCATTCTTCGCGGCAGCAGACCTCTTTTTCTTGTCCTTTTTCTTCAGAGACTTGGTCAGGATATCTTTAACCTCGGGAATTTTCTTGAGGACCTCGGCAGCGCCCTCCTTGAGAGAATCAGCCTCAGCTGTGGTTGAGTGTGTATCTGATAGACTTTTTGAGCCAGGGGAATATTCTATCTCAGCCGTGTCAATGTTCGCGTCAGACTGGGTAGTTTCAGTTGGTCTAGACCCCGAAACCGACGCTGCCATTCTTTCCGCGAGTGTGGAAGACCCCAAGGCATGTGCTATTGAGCCAACACCCGAGGACTTTGCTGATGTGCTCTCGGACTTGCGTCTTAGTTTCCTTCTGGCCTTGGAATTTAATGGTTTCTTTGCTGCCGCGGCATCTATGGTCTTAGGCGAGCTGCTCTTTCCACTTTTCTTTGCATTGTTTGACCCGGGTGTGCTGGAAGAGATTACCTCACGGACTATGGACAGGTCGTCCTCGGTGGCATGCTCGACAAATGCGTCGGACGGCTGGATGACCTCGCCATCGAACAAAGTTTCCGACACGCTCTCAGTGTCTATTCTCTCAAATGAAGGGTCGGTTATATCGTCTGGGCCGTGAATCTGGTGTAGCGGCGATTGCACGTGCAGTGTGCGGCGGGTATGTGCTGCGGATCTGTAGAGTGACGGCGACGTTTGGATGGATGCGAGGCTCAGCGATTGCTGGAGGCTGTGCGAAGTCGCCAAACAGCCCTTTCGGAGGACTGGCACAATGTGGCGAAGCATCGCGAGTTATGTTTCCCTGGAAGGATGAAAGCCTCCTTGGTTGCACTCTGGGTTGGACAGTCTGAGGCACAACGTAGAGACCAGGAAGTAAAAAAAGAATTCTGCGGCGATTGACGAGTAATACTGGGTTGATCAAAAGATATAGAGATAATAGTGAAGTACCACTACCAACACTCGAAAAGATGATATCTTGGGTCACCCAAATAATTGTCGTTTAGGTGCAAAAACACAAACTTGATTGTTGCTGGCAGATTTGTGTGTCGATGGCTATCAATCACATCAAGACTTTTTTTTTTGCGGCACCCAGTTTTTGGTCAAGAAAAAAGATTAATTGCTCCACCTGCAAGGCTTTGGTGTAACCAGGCTTAAAGTAGTCTGCTTAGTCATTCTTCACAAGATTGAAAAAAAAAAGTGCCCGTTTTTTTCACTAAAGGTGCAGTGCAGACCAAAGCTAGATATATTCCCCAGGACAGTGGCTCGACTCTGCTTAGCATGGAACTGGATGATACCATATAAATTTCATACACCAATGTTTTCATCAGCTCTGGCAACGGACGTAGGGCGCCAGATATTGTATATCCCAATGCACAGGTTTAAACGTATGTTGCAGCCAAGACTCAGATAGCCCAGGAAAGAGCGGCTTTGATAATAAAGTCCAGACCCCATCGGCACACTTATCACCACCTAAATAGAGACATCACTTGACGATTCAGGACACTCGACAACAGGGAGAAAGAAACTGTGGTGGACTCTACTTGCAACAACAAATTTGGGAACAAGGTATTCTTAGTCATCCATGGTAGGCGGGCTCTTCTTTCATGTGTAACCTGGTCACTTGCGCTCCACTTTCAACTTCAGGCTATTGAAACAAAATAGATTGACTATGTATGTCGAATGTTATTCACATCAATCACTTCTTTCTCAATCTACATGGCCATCTCTGCCACTCATTCGAAAGCTACGCTAATGATAATACACGCAGAAGGTCTAAAGCAAGCCCCTTCCGACGTCAGGAGATACAGCCTCCTAACAGAGCCATTGCATTCTACATGCTGCCCTCGCGTTCCGATAGTACCCAGGGTAGCCATGATGCATGAGCTGTAGGAAAAGTCATCACTCATTATCTCTAAAATTTGGCGGTGAAAATGAAATCGTTCTTTAAAAACCACAATCGCCCAAACACCCTCATACCCTAAAACAACCATCCCATTCGCAGGCCACTAACCCGCTCTCTATTACATAGGGGGAGACAACTAACTCGCTACAAGGAACAAAAGAATGCGTTCAGCCCATGAAAAAGTAAAACAAAATGAAAAAGAAAATACGACCTGCAGTGATATCTTGGCCTTATTAAGTGATACATGGGCACACCTCAGTTACCCAATGCCTTACTGGCATGATTGGCCGCCAGTTCTCTTGCTGCCGAGGCCTCCTTCTGTTGTCCCATGACCTCATGAGACTGCGCCAACATGCCCTCGGCGACACTAACCCACAGCAGATTTCCGCCGCGCTTGGCTTGGGCAGCAGCTGCCTTGGCACTCTTCAAGGCTTGCTCGCCCATGACATGCTCAAAGAGTTTACTTCTCATGACGTTGAGAGCGATGGCAAGACAATGTTTGTTGTGTGTCATTTTTGACCCGCCGATAGATGCATGCATGCTAGTTTTTATCTGGTTGAGCGACTGCGGCGGGTCCGTGGCAATTGTAGCTACAACTAGGTTGTACACTGTCCGGATCTCGGGGTCTGGGTGATCTTCACATATGGGTGCTAGAGACCCCAGAAGATTCGCAGCATCTTCGTTGTAAGTATAGCTTGGATGCTGCAGAATCCAAATGCGGTTTAGAGTAGCGAGAATAGATATGTCCATTTTGGTCGACCTCGTTCCTCCAGTGGCGGTGACTTGATATCTGGTGTCGCTAAAAGTCTTGAGGGCTTCTTCAAGATCGCCAGTCCCCTGTAGGTAAATACCCTTCAAGTAAAGGGCCATAAGATCCACAACAGAATCACCGCTTGGGGAAATCAGTGTTTCCAGACGTTTTATCGATTCCTTTACTGGAAACCAACGGCTGTGAGTGGCTGCAAAAAGGCCAGAAATCACAAGCAAGTAACACCGGATATGGGCTCGCCAGTTGGCTCTGCGTAGCGCCTCTTGCATTGTTGGTGCTGGTTGTGTTTGGGTTACACCATCAGATTCCCCTAAAATTATACGTTAGTGACAGTTGCAAGGATATACAATATGGACTATGAAGCACCAGAGCTTACATCTATCAAGGGTTTCCATAGCTTCCTTCCAAAACTCGAGTGATTTGGGAGGCGCAGTGGCTGGTTGCAAACCCACAGCGACACCGCTAAATGTCATACTATAGTATCAATTGTTAGCATCCACCCCAAGTGGAGGTCAATATAGGCAAAAGCTTACATTAAAACCATCAACTCCACGCGCGTAACAAAAGAAAAGGCAATGTAATCGCTCTCTCCATTTGGCTGCCCTGGACTAATGACAGACGCTGTGTCTTCACTAATATGGGCAGTTGACCCTTGTCGTTTGATGGGAATAAAGAGAACCGAAGCAGAACCATGCCACTCTCCCGAATTCTGCATTTCGTCCATGCGGTCTTGTAGGGCCTTTAGCTTGCTTTCCACAATGTCCGTCTTCTTGTTGTGCATGCTGCAAGCAAGATCAACCATGAGTATCAGAACGTCGATTTGGAGAAGTTGCTGCTCTTGATTGAGCTGATTTTTAGTAGCCATAGCTAAACATTCTTGTATCCGGTGCATGTTCTCCTGCTTGGTAGTTTTCAAGAGGGCAAGGGCCTCAAGAAGATAGGCAAAAGCGCATAGAGTGAAGTCACTCTTCGCTTGGGCAGTTATGCCAAGTTGTCGTAAGTTTTCAATTGCGGCAACATCGGCAGGATTACCCAGCTGCATGTAGAAGGATGCTTTCAGTAACCGGAATACATAGACCCATTGGTGATGTCTCGTACTGTAGCTTGGTTAGTTAGGGACGTGAGATACAACGGAATTTTTCAGCTTACGCAATCGCATCGGAAATATTTTTGTCTGTAGCAACCATGGCTGCCTTGGAACTTCTATGGAACAGTATCTTCAGCAGCAAGTACTGCATTATGTATTTGAGGTCAAGAAACCTGTGGCGGTCGCAAAGTGTCAGACCCTTTGATAGGGTCATCTCAGCCTCCATGAGATTATCGGTATCTTCGTAGAGAACCTGGGCATATCGAATGCGCACGCGAGCCTCTTGCCGGGGAACTAAATGACCGGTTTGAAGCGTAGCCTCTAGGCAGGTCAGACCTGTTGCAATCAATTTTTGGAAGTCTCTGATTGGGGCGTCGGTGGTGGCTGTCACTAGAGTGAGGATATTTGCATGGGCAGTGGTTATGCACTCTTCTGCCACGCAGCTATAGAGTGACAATGGGTCGTTTATGCGACTTCTGATGGAGACTGAGGGCGATCTTTTTGATATGCTTGATCTAATGGAGAGAGTGGGGGACGCAACAGAAGGCGTGCGAGGCGCATTCATGGGGGCAGTGACAGTAGCTGGTTTGGTTCGTATGGGTTGCGAGATCTGTTGGTTTTGATGCTGGGGAGGAGTCTGCATGTATGAGGGAACTGGGGTTTTTGGCTGAGCATGTGTGGGTGGAGGAGGTGGTGGTATGGATATTCGAGGCTGATCGCGTTCTTGAGTTGGTTTCGGCTGTTGCGAGTACTTTGGCTGTTTCGGCTGTTGCGACTGCTGTGGCTGTGACTGTGACTGTGTTTGCGATTCATAAGAATGAGAAGCAGAGGCTGACACAGCAGTGAAGTTGTTGTAATGAATGTGAGGACCTGAGTTAACCATGTCGTTTGGGGTCACAAACTGGAAGTCCATCTGATTTTGTGAGGGCTGAGTTCGAACCTGAGGATGAGACTGAGATATTGGTGACGGCTGATGTTGGGTCCGGGGGGAGGGCGACGAGAATTGTGGTGGGAGCGGACGTGATACTGGGATGGGGTTTTGGTAGGACTGTGTGTTTTGGTATGGCTGTGTGTTGTATCGGAGTTGCTGCTGCTGGGAAGAATACATGCCCATGCCTAAGCCCATATCCATATTCATGGCGTTATGGCCCGAGTTGACATGCATCTGAGGCTGCTGTGCGTAAGGCCGGTTGTCGAATGTCGGAGCCGGGGGAAGAGCAGCATGGGGCGCGGCCGGCGGTGGCCGGGTTGGTGGGTAGCGTTGGGCGAAATTCTGGCCATACTGGAATTGCTGCATGGGCTGTTCCATCTCCAGAAACATAGGGTTGTACTGGTTTGGCATCGTATTCACATTGTGTAGTGGCGGTCGCGGCGCAAACATGGACTGCTGGAACTGCGGTTGTTGCTGCTGGTACTGTGGTGTGCTGTACATTTGTTGCTGGCCATAAGGTTGCGAGATGGGCGATGTAAGCCCAGACTGCTGTTGATCATGGCCTGGAAGGGCCTGTCCAGGAGGCTGATGTCCTGGATAGGACATTGCAATGACAGCATGGACGAGCGAAGGATTGTTGGAGGTTTGCGTAGGCGAAGCTGGAAGCTGCTGGCGGGAGAGTACGGCACGAGATGACGAGGGCGTGCGAGTATATAGCAGGCGCAAGGAGGAGAGGCACGAAGTGAGGTGGTGGCCCAAGGGTTGATTGACGTGCGCTAGAGTCGAGGCAGATTATGGAGCAAAGGATCTGGATTGTTTGTCGAAAAGGCCTCTGCGATTTTGGCTGTTGTTGTGTGGGTGAGAGTCGAGGGAGGTTGTGTGTTGGCGGATAATTGGCGTATTTTAGTTGGACAGCAAATAGGGCTCAACGCAGTGTAGGCTGTGCAGCAAAGAGCAAAGCGACAAGCGCAGCCGACGGCTAGGCTCAGGAGCAAGGTCCTGAGTGTGCCGTATGTAGTGCGTGGTACTGATGTTTCGGGAGATATTCCGATGACGCCCTAATCGCGGTGCGTGCGGCCTTTGGTAGGGGTAGGGCTGGCGACAGATCGAAAGACAAGAAGGTCAAGGCGATGAATGTAAAAGCCGAACCGGGAACTTCAGGCAGCGCGAAACGGAGAGATGCAGACTCACAAAAACGCTGGCGCAAAGATAACATGTAACTAATCCTTCCCTGGCCACCAAGATGGCAGCGGGCCTTGGTCTGCGACTCCAAAAGAAGCCCCAGCCAGCTGCGCAACAACGGGCTCCAGGCGCGATCACGTGCCCACGAGTGGTGGCACAAGTGGGTCTCTCAGCCTTGTGCGCGTTTGTCCGTGCAAACGCTGTGTAAATGCCGGTTTAGGACAACAGCGTCAGCCTCGCGTGTGCCGGTATAGACACCTAATGGCATAATCACAACTAATCCTATAGATTCTGCCCAAGTCTTCCTAGGGCACTGATTGCTTAATCTGGCCTCTCTCTTTTTGAAAGGCCCATTGCTGTAGTTTACTTCCAGAACCCAGAAGTTCCCTGTCCTCTCCCAAACCCAAAGCAGCCGCATTCGCATTATCTATGCCGCCTTTGGAATCGCCGGCCAGAACAGCCCCCGACAGCTTCCACACGGCGCCCGATAGCTTTCAGCGGGCTTCGCAATCGTCTCAGGGGTCTTATTTGACATCGCCGCCGGGACCGGAGTCGCAGCCGCCGCAGTCGCAACCACCGCCACCACCTCCTCCAACATCTCCATCGCCCTCACCATCGCAGCTTCAGTCCCAGTCCCAGTCGGAATCCCAAGACGAATGGTGGGAAATCTCATGCATTCTTGACCAACGCCAGAGATCTGGCCGCCGAGAATACAAAGTCGACTGGGCGCCTCATCCCGTTACGGGCCAGACATATGATCCAGAGTGGGTAAGTTAAGTGGCCACCCGCTTGGCTAAATTGCAACCCCTCACAACTAGCCTGTCGCATCCCAGATCCCAAAGGACCGGACCCTGGCTTTGCACTTGACAGCGCCGTCGATGATGCGCTGCGCAAGGCTGAGACGAGCCCTTTTAGGAAGCGCAACACCACTAGCCCAACCTTGAATCGCAGACATTGACATATTGCGGCTCTGATTTGCCTACTGATTCCACACTGTCTAGAAACCCACCTCAGAAGTTACTTCCGCTGCCCTCCAGGAGTGGGCTCTTCATAAGAAACAGAAGCAGAAACAGAAACACAAGCAAAGCCGCCGCACTCGCAATCAGAACGAGCGCCGCAGACAGAGTCGCAACAAGACTCCCTCCACGGACGCCCAACGCACTCGCTCTGCCAGCCGCTCTTCTCGGGACTCCGTAAGCTCCGGCGACTCCCCATTCCGTCCTCACAGTCGCAGACCGCAGCGCCAGGGGGGAACCGATCGTTTCGCGCCCTTAAACTGTACAGCAACCCGCGGCCCTGTTCTCACCGAACAGCCGGCTGTCTGTGTTTCGTGTGGCTCTCGCCAGGTCTCTCCCATTGCTGTTAATTTGCAGGCCCCCATTGGCGAGCAACCTCCAGCTATTGGTGCTTCATACCGCCATATCTCCGCCACTGCAGTCACCACGCCTGCAAAACCAAGACTTGCGGACCAGGAGCTCGTCACGCTTGAATCTCCCCACGAGACTGTGTTTCTAGATATCACAGCTTCTCAGTCTAGAGCGCCCCCGCCTTTTCAGCGTGTGTCTATACACCAGGACCATCAAGACATCATTGAGATCCCTGACTCACAGGACTCGAGTGAGCCGTTTGTCGCGTCACCATCCCACATCTCTCTGGGTACCGATCTCCCCGACTCTCAACCTCAGCACCCGAACAGCCTCTGTCCCTCTACCTTTTCGTACTGTGAGACTACTAGCCAGGTGGCCCTTGGGCAAACCCAGCCCTCTACCCACTCGCCATTCTCTCTATCTGTTAGCCAGCACCCTGCTCAACAGGATAAGTCTCCGGCTTCGCGCTCCATAGCCCCAGCAACTTCACTTCCTGAACTCCCACGAGAAAGCCAAACGCCACAGAACTACGTATTTTTGTCCCAGATTGCACCCCGGTTTCAATCTGGGAGTGGAGACTCAATAGGTCTACTCGCGACATTCCGCTCTCCAATCAAGTCTCTTGGTATTGATCACATCACTGACACACCATACGATCCTACCTCACAAACGCAGTTGCCGACAGTACCGGAGTGGGGAGTAAAGCCTCAAGACAATCCTGCGTCCGTTCTAATGGGACAGTTGCCACCTCGTTCCACCCATTCATTACGCAGCACTGAGAACGGCCACAAAAGAACACTCTCATCACCCGGCTCACACCCTCTTGTCAAGCGCACACGTGCTTTTGAAGGAAAACAATCCGCCATCATGGATCTAGACGACTCTATGCCACTCTCATCAGTTGATGACCTCCTTAATATGCAGACGCCATACGACCCCGCTCGTCCAATAATAGTCACGGCGGATGAGATAGAAAGCAGCGTAAAACTATCTGAAGATGTACAGAAAGGCGGCCATGATCTATCTATGCAATTTTCTCTGTTGCAAAATTCAGAGACCCTCTTGCCCCCGGCACTTCCCTCCTCGATTGTGTCTGAGGCCCCTTCAAATCCCATGGTATCTGCTTGTGACACTCCCATGATTTCAGGAGCCGTGAGTCCTTCTGTGCTTGATTTCAACTCGGCTAGAAACATAAACGCAAATATGATGCTTCCGCAGCAAAACCCCTCTCTTCTTACTATCGCCCCATCCGACATCTCCAGGTCAATTGATGTACCGTTTGAAGACCACCTCCGAGAATCGCCTCACCTAAATACGTCGCCAGTTCAACCGCCAGTTAAAGAGAGCACAGTTGAGTCTCTACAGTCCCTAGAGGGCGATATTCTCTATGACGGCGAGCGTGAATTCCTTATAACCTTGCCTTTTGCCTCCAACCAACGTCCCCTCTACATCGATATTATCGAAAAGTTCAAAGCCTACAACAAGTCATTTTCTAAAATTTTCTTCAACGAAAAATACGAAGAACCTCGCGCCTCTCTCGTACATCAAATCGATGAAGAGTTTGTAACTCTGTTAGATTTATGTGACTATCCACATGAACTCGCTTCAAAATCCTTGTCTGATTTGTCAGAAAAAGAAATACAGCACTATGCTGTTGAGTCTAACGCCAAGTTCAACTTTCTCTGGGAATTCTTACACGAGCTAAAAGAGACGGAAAACGAAATTCTCATCGTGGTCCGCTCCGAGAAGCTTCTTCAGCTTCTAAAGGCTGTTATTTCCGCCGAGAAGATCCCCGTCTCAACCTCAACGCTCGACGAAGCGGACTACTCTAGATCAACTTCATCATTGACTGTTGTTCTCGCCCTACACAATTCTGAGATCAAAGATCCTATTTCCTCCTTCAATGTAGTCATTGGCTTTGACTACATGTTCCAGTCCTCAGCTACTGCCCGGCAAATTGAGGCGCTTCCGACAGGCAAGCAGCCATTTGTCCTGACCCTCATGATGCTACATTCCATTGAGCATCTACACATCTCCATCTCTAAGGCTCGCGATCCAATGGAACATAAAAACGCTGTGGTCTATGGACTCGTTGAAGGACGGGATCTTATACGAAACCCCCGCCTAGCCGATTATGAGAAGCCACATGAAATCGCCTTTCACTTTGCTGAGCAGGTCAAGGATCCCAACCCCCATTTCGCATGGGACTCACAACCATTTCCAAAAGAAATTTTAGAAGGCATATACATGTCGCCCCAGAGCTCCGAGAATACCGACGTTGATACAGGGTCGGACACTCAGGCTACCTGTAGTCGCAAACGCAAACATGTAGGTGGTAGTCCATCTGAATTGCTAGCTCCTCGCAAAAGCTAACTCTTTTCTCCAGATCAATGACCATATAAAATCTTCCAAGAGACTCAAAACATCAGACTCAGCACCCCCACCCTCGAATCTGCTTGTAGATGCTGACCGCCATGCTGCCATAGCACCCTTTGTTAAGATTCTTGGGCTCCATGTGTTAGATGTTGCTAATGCCTGGAACGGGCATGAAGTTAGCGTTCCAGGGCGTTTACTAACAGCCATGTGTCAAAAGGTATCCTACCACCATCCATGCTTGATTCCCAGTCATAAATACTTACAACCCACAGGCTGCCGATGACCAACTCGCCATCTCCAAGGAACGCGGGGTAGTGACCGACTTGCGGAATGTCGTCAAATCATTAAACAAGCATGTTACTGGATACAGTATGACGTTGGAACAAGAGGGGAAACGGCTGCGCGAGGCCCTCGAGGAACGAGCAAAGTCTAATATTGAGCGTGACGCCATATCCAAGGAGAACGAATCTCTCAAGGCTCAACTTCAAAGTCTCCAAAACCAGATTCAAGCATCACGGGAAGAGGAAAAGCGCTCTGAAGCAGCCGCTTTGGCTGTAGATAACAGTGTTACTCCTCCCGATGCTTCAAATGTCGCTATTGTTGAAGCAACCCAACGTGCCGTGGAAGCCGAAGCTAATGCAGCATCTCTAGAGAAACGCTACGCCAGTCAGTCGACAGAAATGGATTACTTCAGACAAGCCTACCAAGACGCCTCCAACGCAGCCAGCACACTCCGCAAAGAAAACACCAGCCTCACACAACAACTACAAGAAAGCCAGCGCTGCGCTTCAGACAACCTCCTGCACATCCACGAAATCAACACACAAGCGCAGACAGTCCAGCTCACACGCATGCTCCACGAGGCGCGCACCGTCCAGCGCGAGCGCGAAGCAGACCTCGAGCGCGTGCGTGACGAGCTGCGCGTCTACAAAAACGGCCGCCGCGAGACCCGCCAGTCGTCTGCGCCGCGCAGCCCCCGCGTCGGCATGATGAGCCCGCGCACCGCCGGCTTCCGTGGCCCCGCGCCCAGCTCTAGTCGCGGTACTAGCCCGGCTACGCTCGATGGCTGTTCAGGTAGCGGCGGTGGTGCAGGCAGCGGCGGCGCAAATATGCAGTATTTCAATTCACAGCAGACCGGGAATGGACGATGGGGCCATCTGAAAGACTGATATCTTGCCAAGAAGACGCACACCTTTCTATCTTTATTCGGCCTCTCGGTTCATGATCTCTTAGTTGACGGAAACAAGACTATTACATACATCAGTCTCCATATATACAACCTCGCTTTCCTTTCCAGCATTGCGTACATGGAGTGAAGGGCAGTTGGAAATTGCAGCTTCACGCATTTTTATGTCACTTTTCTTTTTTGGGTTTTTGTGTTTTGCTCGTTCTGCTTTCTTCTTCTTTTTCTTCCCTCTCTTTGTCTCTGGTCGTGGCTAGTGCCAATCTGTTCATCCATTCATTTACATCAGTATTTCCCATGTTGCAGCGACGAGGCCTACCCATTTAATTACAGTCATTCTAGGGACAGAAGATCAAAAGAGATTCTCTCTCCTCTCAATACCTCCCACAAGCTCTTCAATGTGCGATTACAGTGTGCGTGTCCCAACTTTGCAAATGGTAGTTTAACTCTTATTCAATATTCTACTCAACTCAAATAAATCCAGATGTAGGCTGTTTTGCGCCCGCACCAATATTATACACTTAAACTCACATTTTCTCCTGCCACCTTTCTTGCATACCAAAAGCTTTCAATTCCTTCTCCTGTTGCCTCGAAACAGACGTGCATCTGCGAAATATTGCAAATGTGGGTGACTCTGAGTCACAAAGGCACGTTATTGTAGAGTTGCGTACACAAGACTCATGTCTTCCTCTTTACTCTCGATCCACGGTCTGGGTGAGACAGTATGGCTAACCTGCACAAGATCGTGGCGTCTGGTGTGTTGTGCAAAATATCGTCGTCATCTCTCTTGGTATCATTTTATTTGTTGTTTTCTGGAAAGGTTGCGCCTGTCATCATAGTAGGGGAGATAAAAATAGTTCTAATAAGGTAGAGTCTGGTACATATCAAGAAGTTTTGATATAGTAAACCGTGGTAGTGATAGACCAAGGCGGGGGGATATATGTGACGAAGTCAGGTTGCAAAATCAGAAATGAGAGACACCGATCGTATATCGCAGGCACGGTGGCGTCCAAGTGTCCATTCAAGTGTAATCCAAAGCCTTCCGAGTCGTATCGAAGCAAATTTGAATCGGGTCATGTGTAAGTCGGTATCGAGGTCAGGTAATAGGAATGAAGCATTTAGTTAGTCTCGGGGTACAGGTCCTCCTTGAGGTGAATGCCAAGCTCCTCGCGGATGGGCTTCAGCTCAGTCAGGTAAGAGTCGTACTGGCCCTGGTTCTCAACCTTGGCCTTGATGGCTGTTTCTTTATGTTAGCAGGGCAGATCGCATGGGGCTTGTGGTCCAGGGTGATGATCGGGTACAAGGCCCAGAAAGCGTTATGCGCATATACATGAAGCTTATAACAATCATATCTTTGTGAGATGCTTACCCTCGAAAACCCGGACGGCGGTGGCGTAGTCATCAACACGGCGAGCGGCTTTCAACGCAGAAATGACGACGGAAGGAGCGGGGACGAGATCGTAAGCGAAGGCGTTGTTCAGGTTGCGCTAAAAGTCGGGCAATGTTAGAGTTTGATTCTATACTATATGGATTTTTGTGTATAGTCCAAATATGTTGGAGTGGGTGTGATGTCATGTAGATCACTCAGTCGCAGTATTGTGATTATTAGGATAGCGGATGATTCCGGAACAGGGAATAGAGAGGCAGGCCGTAAAGGTTTAGAGCAAGGCATTGGGCGCCGGGACGAGAGAAAGATCGTAAGGACTCACCTGCAGCTCGAAAACGTCCTGGACGGCGTCGAACTCCTTCTCGTAGCTACGATGAAGAGATTGTTAGCACACTAGTCTAAATTGGCGAACAGCTGACCTAAGCCTGGCGATGATGATAAGAAGCTTCGAGACTAGGACGTTGGTTGACAATGTACTCCAACGGGCGAGCCTTTGGGGTAAATTATCGTACCACAATCCCATTGTAGTGGACCGCATGGAGCACCAGATCGGATGAATGGACTATGAATGGGCATCATGGGTCGAGGCGGAAGCGGAGGCGGCGGAGGCGGCAGAGGCTTCAGGCGGGGGAATCGCAGGCAGAGTCGGGCTATCGTGGGAGGAAAGACTCACCGAGCAGTAAACTCCTCAAAAGTCTCCTCATCGTGGGCCGAGGAGCGCATGGCGGAGCCAGTGCTGAAGCTCACGGCGGGAGCAGGCACAGCAACACGGGCGGCAATGGGCTGGCGGACAGCAGCACGGAACACGGTCCGGCGGGCAGCAAGGCGGAACAGAGAGGCAGACATTGTGTGGGAGGGTCAAGGGCGAAGAGACGGAAAGACGGAGGGCTCGACGGGCTGGTGGATGACGGTGACGTTGAGACGGGATAACGGGTCAGAGATGGACTCGGAGGAAGATTGCTGTGTTATGGGTGCTGCGGGCTTCTCGCTCAGTATTGAAAGACTGTTTGTAAAATAATCGCCTGTTTTTTCAGGGAGAAATTTCGGCTTCAGGGAAGAGAAGGCACCACATCCACCCACAGGCAGGTTCCGCTTTCACGCTTTCCCTTTTTGCTCTATCGAATGCTGTGGCCAATGCATGCTTGTGCTATTTTTTCACTGCAAAAGCGGAACCCAAAAAAAATTACTCGCCAGGGTATTCAGCGAATCAGAGCACTGCGGTTTGTTTAATTGCTAGGGTCTCTCGCATTGGCTGCTGCAGCACAACTCTATAACGGCCGTGCTTAGTCATGGTGGGGAAGACAAGACAGAATCGCGGCTTGGGGCTGATGGCTCGAAGAAGAGCATGCTGTATTCTGAGGTCGGCGAGCTGGCTGGCAGCGATGAAAAAGAAGGCCGATGTCGTGCGTCGCGCTTGCAATGTGGTATCCGGCTTTTGGGCGAGTTTTTATCCGGTAAAAATCGGTGTCATGGGGTTCTGGTACGGCAGCAGAATAGCAACAAGGCATTCATCGATCACACGGGAAGGTTGAGCAGCGCGCCGCTTCTCTCTGCCCTCAAGAGCGGCACCAGTGGTTTCTTATACTTGTACTCTTGGACCCAGGACCAAGACCGAGAAGGATATTAGATCATAACTTGCTCATGTATGTGACACCAGGTATACTGTGCCAATATGCAATCGCGGGGAACACTTGTGTCCAACATTTTCCCAACGGGTGGAAATATTTGAAACATTATACATGAGAGCAGGTGATAAGAGCTCGGTAAATTGACAACTAATCTGCCCATCTGCATACGTTTCTTTACGATTATTTGTAGTTGTATATGGTCAAGCAACTGAGGTTGCGATTGGAATATCAACGCATCACCATCACATTGCAAAGTCAATGTGTTTTGATTACCCAAACAATGTGAAGTGTCGGCGTAAGGGTCACCGGTGTTGATGAGATCTCCATTGATATCCAGGCCGCCTTGGCATAACAAGCCCTATGCACGCATAAATTATAACTCTGGGTTGTCAGCACATCGGCTCCATCAACAGTTGCCCCAACTGTAATTAGTTCAATCTTGATCATAAGAGCAACTTGGTGGATGGTCCTCGGTTATTCGGCTGGATTAATCCAGCCTGGGTTACGGCAACCCTTGCACACAACTTGCAAATCCATGACCGATATCATCAGTATTTTGCCACATGGGGTGTTGGGCTGAGTAGCGCATTACTGCTGTACGATTTCATATGACAGGTGCAGAGTCAAAATTGCACAAGAGCTGAATAGGATGGATTGTCAGTCTTTTTTTAATGCTGGGCTGAATTGGGACTGGGCGCAGAAAAACAAGCAGGGAAGTCGGCCAACGTCCCCAAATCCCGTTCGCATGTGATTTCTGCGGCCGGACCCAAGCCAGCGAGCTACTGCATCTCATCTGCATTGTGGCTACCATGAGATGACAACTGGCCAAGATGCAGTTAGCCGGGCCTTTTCCCGCTTCCAGAACAAAGGCTCCGAGTGGATTGGGGTTAGAGGGTTAGAGGCGCCAACTTGAGTGTTCAAGCTACGGCCAATAGCCGTAAACACAAAGTGCGTCGTTAAGCCTCACGGCGGCGCAGTCAGCATTTAATCGTGACGGCCGGCAGGAAATGAAGTGGGAAGTGGATGGTGGGCAGAAGATAGTAGGAAGCTTAGCACCGCCTCATGCGCCCTGTTGACGATCCCATTGTCCCCCAAGACGCCCCTGTCATTGTTGGTGTCGGCGGCTTTTCTCATTTCGCAGCCGAAAAAAAAGGACTGCGCAAAACGAACAAGTGTTCTCTGAATGGCTATTGGGGCCCTTTCAGTGGTCCGGAGGCTCTTAAGGCTGCTACTGCTGCACGGCAGGTGCTGTAACTATGTGCTACTAGCTGCTTGTATTTTCTGCGCGTCCTTCCAGGGGCTCTTTCCTTTTTTGAACCCGCACTCTCCGCGCCTATTCTATTTTTCACATGAAGGAAGGAAGCACTCCTAGACAGAGACAACTTTTGGTACTTTCCTCGAAATAGCCACGCCTGCCTGCTAAACACGTCAACGCTCTCGCTCACACGCTCAACTTCGACACGTTCTTGCTTCTGGCTCTGGCTCTTGCTCGCATCACGCAACCAACAACGTGCAATTGCTCGCTCTCCGCCCTACTCTGCTCTGTTCTTCTGCGTCAGTCATCCAGTCTCCAGCCCAAGAAGCCCCCTGGCCTTTCCTACCGCCCCTTTTCCCCTGCTTTCTCTCTGTTTTAACACTGCAAAGCAACCCTTCTTTTGTCCTGTCCTTCCTGTCCGCCCTTCCCTTCCACGTCGTCTCTTCCTCTTCCCGACTCTGCCTACCGTCTGCTGGCTTTTCTTCCTCCCCTCCATCCTCCACGAGAGTCTCAAATTGGCTGCGTGCTCTTGTTCTTCGTTCACTTGTGTTTTCTTACTATCCTTTATTCTTAATTATCCGGCTTTTTTATTACTTTTTTATTCCTCCCCAATCCTGTCCTTTAGCTTTTCCTTTTCTTAGACTTAGACTTGTCTTTTCCTCTTCGCGTCCCACCTCCATCATTCTCGACCAATCTCGCCCTCGCCCTCGCCCTCATCTTTGTCACCGGCTTCCTGTACTGATATTCGCTTCAAGTAAATCGTAACAATGGCTTCGTTTCCCGTGCCAACCATCGACCGGCCCTTCGGCATCCAGCTATGGCCGATTTTCGACAAGTGCTGGGAGCTCACCATGGGCTACCCGCGTGAGGACTTCCGATTCTTGCCCTCGGTTACGCCCATGTCTACGCTCAAGGAAACTGGCATTTTCGTTGTCATCTACTACATCGTCATCTTCGGTGGCCGCGAGCTGATGCGTGGCCGTGATGCTTTCAAGCTCAAGGCACTTTTCCTCATCCACAACTTCATCCTGACCGCTGTCAGCGCCATTCTTCTCGCCCTCTACATCGAGGAACTGCTGCCCACTGTCGTCCGCCATGGTATCTTCTACTCCATCTGTGACCACGGTGGTGGCTGGACTCAGAAGCTTGTTGTTCTCTACTATGTATGTCATATGTTGCACCCTTGTTCCGGCTCTTGAGTCCCTTGCCAAGCCTGCCCAGCATGCTTGGTACTTATACTCTGCACATGCTAACCACCATCTGTAGCTTACCTACCTGACCAAGTACCTTGAACTGCTTGATACCGTCTTCCTGTTCCTAAAGAAGAAGCCCCTCAGTATGTCGTCCCATAACCACAAGGCCCAACAACATGCGCTATCTGCTTTTGTTCTTTTTATTTAAAACCTTTTCGACTAACAAATGATGCCTCAATTTAGCCTTCCTGCACTGCTACCACCATGGCGCCACCGCTGTCCTTTGCTACACCCAGCTGATTGGTTCAACTGCCGTGTCGTGGGTTCCCATCAGCTTGAACCTGGGCGTGCACGTCGTCATGTACTGGTACTACTTCCAGAGTGCCCGTGGTATCCGTATCTGGTGGAAGGAGTGGGTTACTCGCTTCCAGATCATCCAGTTCATCATCGATCTTGGTAAGTTTTGGTTTTTCTTTAAAAACTCCAACTTGGTACTTGAATGACACAGGTGAACTCGTGCTAACTACCGCCATTTTTACAGGCTTTGTCTACTTCGCGTCGTACACCTACTTCACTTCGACTTACTTCCCTAGCATGCCTAATGCTGGAAAGTGCGCTGGCGAGGAGTTTGCCGCCTTTGCTGGCATGATCATTCTGTCTTCCTACCTAGTTCTCTTCATCTCCTTCTACTTCGCCACCTACAAGAAGGACAGAACCTCTACTACTCGCAAGAGTCTTCGCCGCATGTCCCAGGCTCCTCTGCCCGACCCGCACGACCTGGTTTCCAAGGCGACTACGACTGGAGCCAAGAGCTCTTCTGGTCCCGCCACCCGCTCCCGCAAGGCCATGTAAAAAGCCGAATTTTCATGCTGATTTGAGCGAGAAGGAAAACCCCCCGATGCTGTGGGACGGCTGTGACCAGCCTTTCTATACAATGCATAATGGCTTCACTCATTTATTATGACCTTTACTTTTTTCATCTTCAACTTCTCTAAGCTGGTTGTCCCTGGGGACCACAAACACTTATTTGATCCCATTGTTCCGTTTGCTAGAGAAGCCGATCTCATAATTTCTCATTTTTCTTCACCCACAACCATTTCGCCATGGTCTTACCACACGCAACACACTCTGCAACTTCTACACACAAGAAACATGGCAAAGTCATCGGCGGACTTGAAGCCGGAGACAATGTCATGTCACTATTGGGCGGTTTCTGTACTGTATTCTTTTTTCCCCATCCAATTTTTTTTTCTGTACTTTTTTTTTCTTTATTTTTTTCATGTGGACAAATGGAAAGGCTGGGCGGATGCCGGTATTAGCGGGTGCGGGATAGTATGTTGTATACACAAGATCATAATCACTCTTTTTTTTTCTGTTCACGAGAGACGAAAAGGAAGGAAACAGAGCACAAGAATACAGGTTCCAAGTTAAAAAAAAACAAGCTGGATATGTGAGATTGATGAGCTTGAGTGGCAGATGCAAATAAAACTTGAGCTGTGACTTGTGAACTTGTCAATGGCAAATTCTGGTCATCGCGAAAAAAAGTACTTTTGATGTTGGGTAGTTATGGCTCATGCGTTGGAATTTCCTTGTTAACTCTTTCGGCATTCTAGTCCTGCAGAAATACGGCTCTTATGATGATGATCTTTTCCAGTCAACGAACTGTCTTTATATACTTCATCTTGTATGGTGAGTGATAGCCCTTGAATGGTTGTGAGGTTACACACAGGATATCCTACGCTGTAGGCTTTAAGTGGGACCAACAAAATGACTTGCAAGATCATGAAGAGCGAGACATGTCATCCACTCCTATGTAAGAGAAGAAAGAAAAAGGGTTAGAGTTTGGGTGAGCAACTATCACCAAGACTTGCGCTTACTCGAGAATATCATGTGGAACGTATGAAGTCATGTTTCTCTCTCCTTCTTGATCAAAATCGGCTAGGAGGAGCTGTGTAAAGTAGAGGTGTAGTCTCCCGCATGAACAAGTATGGCTACATAAATTCCATAGTAGATGATTCCTATCAACGAAGGTATATGAGACTCGAAAAGGGTTGAATTTAGAGGTACAAATGCAACGCTAGGATATGTTTGTTTGAAAGTAGAAGATTAGGTGCGGGGAAGCTTGATGCAGTTTCAGTAGAAAGAAGATGGAGACATCTTGTACGTAAGTGGATATGAGCCACGACGCTTATGCAGTATACATTGAATTTTATAATGCATAGGGCGTCTCTGGATGGTCTACAGCTTGTGGATGTAATGTAATATTCGGCGTCTAGATGGTCTGGTGCATGAGTGCCGTCTTTTCATATCACAATTCTCAGAAATGCCTGTACACCCAGTCCAGAAATCCCGTATGTAAGAGATGAGAGTATCTCACAGAGGAGTATGAAATGGTGAATCAAATCAGTGGTACTATCTCATGACACCCAACTTCCGGTTCAGGTGACAGTTCTCAGCTTATAGTTGCAAACTACAAGTGAAGCCATCAGGTCTCACCATTACAATGATCGTTGTAATAATGACACTGTAGTACTAGCACTCTCAGGGCCATCCTCCCCTCACTACGTCCCTTCATGCAGCAAATATCTGTGCCTATTGCAGGGTCGCACATCACTATCGATGAGTCTGTGTACCCGGATGTAGATGTAAGTAGCCAGTTATCTGACAGGCGCTCTTGGTACCCCAATACACCTGTGCTATCTGGAGACAGAGACACAGACCGGCCAGTATGTATGGGAGGGGGGTGTCATGTTTCAGGGATTGTTGTGTAAGCGAAGAGGCCACGCGGAGCATGCTTTGGGGAGAGTCTGTGGCCGATGATAAGCCGGATTTTACGGCTTGCCGCGGATACACATGCACACAATATGCAGAGCGTGTGGTTGTACTTGTGTGATAGATGGATACAGATATACGTGCATAGACGCGCATATGTCTATGCAAGTGTTTACATCTTTATGCACCAGAAATAAAATATTGATGATGGGACGATTCGAGCTAACATAGCAACAGCAAAAAAAGAAAAAGGAAATACACGAAACAAACATGCAGGAATATAAAAATCTCGAGCCGTTGCTTCAACTTGCTTCCTTCTTGTCGTCATCCCTTTTAGAAGCTTCCACTTGCATAAATGCTACAACAATCACGATGACCTACTTCTATTCAAGTAGCACCATCACTTTAAATGCACCGCAAGGGACAATCCATACTAATTTCTTGCATCGTTTCATAGAACTCTCGTATGGCACAAGCGGGTGCGGGAGGGTTGTAGTCGTACGACACAAGGCATAGAGCATAGGAGCTACATCCACGATGGGCCCGTTCTTTTTGTTCAAGAGAAGGTTTCCCGAGTGAATGTCTTGTTCAATGAGCCGCAGCGAGGGGGGATCATTTGATTTGATTGTTTTTATTCGCCTGTATGCTTGCGACTGACGGGGAACAGATGCGAAAACACAAAAAGGAAAGCAGCACGGAAACAGAGGAGACGTGAGAAAGACATTGTTTATTCGGATTTGCAAAGTGGGAAGGAGCGGATAAGTCTGAGACGAGGCTGAGCCATCATCGTCACATCAGGGGGGGGGGGATGAGTTGTGAAATGCAAGATGCTGAGCGACGGACGAGGCTGTCGAGCTCTCCACTACACGTGGACTGTGATTTGGTTATTGTGCATACTACTGTTCGTACAAATGCGCGGAACACAGTGATTTTGTAACCAAGTCAACTGCAAATCTGCGGCTGTCGACCCAGCCCAGTGTTTAATGAATATTTAGCTTGACCCTGGGGGGCTAGCTGCACGTTGACAGATACGATACACACGTACCTGATCTAATCACCATCACAAGTTGTACCATGTGTTGTACCTGCAGTCATAGGCGCCGCAAGTGTCGACAGCTGCGTCTGAATCGAAGAAACGAGGGTCACGATGGGCAAAGTATCTTTTCAGCAAACACAGTGTGGCAGATATGGGCAAGGAAGAGGAGAGGGAGAGGGGGGGTCCCATGAGTCCATGGGCTAGATCTCTGTGTCAGGATATAATAAACCGCCTGCTGTCATTACCTTTTTTTTTTCCTTGTCGTCTGGAGAAATGCATGTCAGATGCTCGTACGGATAGTGGCCGTCTTCCTTGAGTTTCCGGCCGTCCTAGTCCAGAAGCCCGCTGAACCCATGAACCGAGCCCTTTTGGCGAGATTGCACTGCATCGGCTCCGAAGCAGGTTTCTTAGCGGGCAAGGGTCGTTGGCGTTGCGAGCAGGCCATGTTCTCTACAGAGTCGAGCGAGCCAGCCCATCAACTGCAGTGTTCAGGGGAAACTTAGACAAGCTCCAGGGGATAAGAGAAGGGTTTCAAGGAAGAAGCCCTGTATATTCGGCCATTTTTTTTCTCCTTCTGCCCAACGTCTTCTTCCCAGGCGGAGATGAGGAGTGAATGGGGAAGGCAATGCAACGCAAAGCTGCACGTCTCGTCTTGTGTATATACAAGCAAGTCAGTAAGCCTAAAAGGAGCAGCGCAATAAAGGTCCAAGCACACACCTGGACAGCCAGGCCCGGCGCTGCAGACCTCGCAGCTTGTCTCTATGCAACCTTCTGTAACTCTGGTCTTCCTCCAACAACCTTGAAATCAAGCTCAAGATTATCGTCACCCGTGACGAGACAAAGCAACGCATTTTCGTCAACGAGGTTCGGCCTATGATCAGGAACAGAGGCTATCCAGGGGAGGGGAGGGGAGGGGAGTTTTGCAGGGAAGACGGAGAAAGGTTATTTGTGTGTGCTGGGTAATTTCGACGCTAGCCAAGTTTCGAGTTTCGTCATCTTAGTATGTGTGCTCAGAAGAAAAAGACGTTGGCTGAAGCATGAATACTAGCGGAAAGAAACGGGAACCGTCGATAAAGAACGAGAAAGGAAAAGAACAGAATAAAAAGACCGGCGTCCGGGGTGTCCCTCGATTCTCCTGAGCCTGCGTTTCAAGATCTTCCCGGCGAGATGACGCCAGCTTGGTGATGGTTTTGGTTTGGCATCACAGATCAACTAGTGTGGACGGCTTCAGACTGGGCTTCAGCTTCAGTCTGCTTGTCCAAGCACAAACAAACACCACCGCGTCTCATGTTCCCGGCGCCCGTTATATGAAGAAAATGAAAGGTTTCCTTGTTTTTATTTCTATGGCGGCACAGCCACTTTGAGTCTGTTCGGAACCGATTGCCATTGTGTAATCGCCGCGCGAAATCTTGGCTGGCTCACTCGCTCCTCGGTGTTGTTTTTTTGTTTATTGTTTTGTTCGCTTTGTTTTGACAACCCTCCTTTCTTGCTTCCTTTGGCTTCTCGTCCAATGTTTTCATATTGCTTAAAGCGGTAACTTTTTCAACAGCCAAAAAAAAAACTAAAAAAACTGTGATATCTCAGCCAATCAGCTTCTGCAGCTGTTTTCTTCGTAGCTCGTCCAAGCGAGATCCGGTGGACGGTGGACAGCTGAGAGGCTGACCATCAAATTTTACAACAAGATAAAATCATACATGGAGCAAATTGCAGTTTTGCTTGTGTCTAATGAGCGTCGCATTCCCTTAAAAAAAGACAAGGCTCGATTGCACCTCATTCTGCAGGAGTTCTTCACGCGCAATGTTGTTGTTATTTGTGTATGTGGCGTCAAGGGCCAAATCGCAGGGAACACAAGAGCGTCATGTTTCAAGCGCCACAAGTCGGAGGGAGCTGACAGGCCGGCTGGCTGTGGCGTAGAACATCCGTGAAAGGTTAAATGGAATGTTTTTGTGGAGACTACGAGTATCCCTTTGTTTTTGGCTGCTTTCCTTTTTTTCCGAGAGAGAAAGAAAGAAGCCCCCTAAACAGGGATAAAGGCTGTTTGGTTTGTGATACTCGAAGGGTTCAATCACGATGCAAGGCGGCGCAAATCGGCCAAATCTGCTGCACGTTTTTTTTTTCCTGTGGAACCAAATCTTGCGTAGTGAGTGGGCTGGGACTGTGACCAAGGCGATCAAAGTCTCACTTGTAAACATTCAATTTCCGAATCTGCTGCACTGGCGACCTGCCCAACCTCATTGATTTCAACGGCTCTACGGTGCTGATGAAACTTCACAGCCAGACAATCATTGTGGCTGGAACAAGCTCCAAAAGGGTCCACGTGCAGGAGCCGCTCTGCGCCTCTCGAACAGCAAAAGAAGGTGAAAGAATGTTGATAGTTGACAAGTAGTTATAGTTAGCCAGTTAGCCATACATGTGAACAGATAGAATACGTATGTCACTCCAGGCCAAGAACACTCACTCAATGAATGGCATGACTATGCGTGGCCACTTTCATGCATGTGTCACTTTATGTCAATAGTTGCGTAGATTCTATCAAAGCGAGCGTTACATTCTGTCTAATGTGCATTGCTTTTTTTGTCGTGTGACACTTTGAATTTATGCTCATATACTTGCATGATGCGACAGGCTGGCTGGGATGTGGTTGTCTTAGGGTTATACGCATAGATGTAGAGATCCCTTGCAAAAGAAAAAAAAAAGCGGTGAACAGACTGTCAAGATATGTAGACACACAGACATCTTAGCATGCATGCTACATAGTGAGCAGCAGGCTTGCAGATGCCGAGTTTGTCTGTCCAGAGGGCATGAAGGAGCACAAGCGTACGACATTCAATATTTCCGTGTCCAAGTATAAGAAAAGAACGAAGACCAGAAGCATGTGTAAAAGGTAAAAGGTTTCACTAAGCGGATGATGGATGGCGTGCAATGAATGTCATGGCGGGTTGGCGGGCGTCATACAAGGTGGGATATAGGGCTATATGCGATATTAGCAGAACTACGGCGTCCGGAACTATTGCTGTCTCGCCTTCGAAGAAACTTGCTAGTGGCTGGTTCGCAGACTGGTCAGCTGCTGGCCCAAGCTTGCTAGCTGTTCTCAAAGGCAGGCCAGTTTGATTGCCAGTCTTTAGTCTGATATTCTTGTGTCCCAACGGGATGATATGTTTGCCGGGCGTTGAGAGATCAGACTCTTTTAGTGTCTTCCCATGGCCTAACTGGACGCGGCAGTCGTATGTTGACTTTTTGTAGGACCACCAGCACTAGTTCAGGGCACGCTTAGGAGAAGGGGGCCACAAGCTAACTATTGAGTTCAGCTCAGGGGCCCAGGGAGTCAGCTGTAGATACTACAAAATGCCAACTAGTTACATCATTCTATTGCAAGTCACGGTCAAGCCAGGAAAGAAATAAACTGTAATGGGATGGCAGAAAGAAAATATTTGATTTTTTTCAGAGATCAAGTAGTTAGTCCACCCAAAATGAACAAGAAAAATGAGCAGAGGCCAGAATATACGGCCTATCCCGAATATAACGCCAGATTAAAAAAAGATCATACCGCCCCAACCACCACCCAAGAGCCAAGGGAGCTTAAATAAATAATAAACCGCCAGAACAAGAAAAGAAAGAGAACGGGACTGCGTCCCAGTTGCGGAGCGGCCAGCAAGCTTGTTAGAGAAGCCGGGGAACCGCCCCGATGGCCCAAGCCCCCTAATCGTAATTACAAGGCAGACTAAGAGTGAACAAAGGAAAAGAAGAGAGAAGCGTAGAAGAGAAGGCTGAGGAAGCAGAAGACTTTGTCGTAAAGAGCAAGGAAAAAAATGTACAAAGGAAATAAAAAAGGGAGAGCAAATTCGTTACACGGGAATAGAGAGGGAGAAGGGTGAAGAAAGGTAGTACACAAGATATAGCAGGGGCTGAAGATAAGTGACAGTCGGAGAAGTAGGAGTAATAGTAGACATCATGAAGAGAAGAGGGAAGCCCGTTGCTGCTGCTTTTTTGGGGTTATGCTGCTGACGGCTCAATTGCGCACGCTACTGCGCAAGCGAGCCAGACTGAGGATTCTCGTTCTGACTGCTGACGACAATACGGGCTGAGGGGATGCTGAAGCTGACGCCGAAGACGAAGCGTGTGGTGAGCTGACGTTGCGCTTGGAGACACGCAGCATATCGTTGTGTGTCACGGGAAGAGTGTTGGGAGTGTTGGGGTGCGAGGTTTCGTGCTGGATCTGCAGCTGCGGTGTTTGCGGCATCTCGGGGATGGCTTCACGGGCCGAGGTGACCAGGGCGGCGTTGAGCGTCGGCCGGCTCTTCTTGCGGACCAGGTCGATGGTGCGCTTGAACATGGCGGTGGGTGTCTTGGGAGCCGGTGAGGCGTCGACAGAGGCTGTTGAGGGGCGGGAAGAGGAGGAGGATGTAGAAGCAGCAATAGAGGGAACGAAGGGCGAGCTGAGGTCCTGGTTCATGATGGGCGAGACGGTCAAGTCGGTGCTGAATGTTGACGGCGGTGCAGATGTAGCGTAGGGGTCGATATTGAGGAAGCTCGGCCGTGAGCGGGGCAGCGCATGTGAGGATGGGAGAAACGCCGAAGATGGGCGGGCAGGCACAAACATGGACATGGGACGGGTGGAAGCACTGCATGACTCGCTGGGAGTCGAGCTGGGGAGACTGAGGACGCTGCTGTTGCTGGGCAGGCTGAGCACACTGCTGTTGCTGTACGGTAGAGGTGAAGAGGAGACGGACGAGCCGCTGTCCTGGCGGATGCACACGCGCGGTGACGGCGAGGTAGAGCGACGGCCCGAGAGCTGCACCATGGATGGCTTGCCGGAGTAGACAACGGATATCACGCGGGCGGTCACGGAGACGGTGGTGGCTGGCGGGGAGAAGATCTCTTCGGTCTCTGAGTCCCAGTTGTAGTCGGAAGCATCGCCGGGAGTGGACGAGGCGTCTTCTTCTGAGGAGAGGTAGACGTCGTGGGGCGCGGTGGAGGTGGTGTCAACGACGGCAGGCGATACCGAGGCGTGGATGGTGGGAATGATGAGGCGCGACATGCGGCGGTCGCTCTTGACGGGCAGAACGGGAGCGGAAGCCATGGGCGTCGTTTTGGGCAGTGTGGAGTGCTGGTAGAATGAGAACGGGTCGTCTTCTGAGAAGCTGGACACTGGGCTAGGCACGATGGCGAGAGTGTTTCTGTAGGAGGAGGGCACCTTTCCGGGTGAGGAGACACGGAGAGAAGCCATTGTGGGAGGAAGAGAGAGAGTATGTGTGTGGTTTGGAGAAGCAAGTCAAGTACAGTCTGGTCTGTCGTGTCAAACGCGAGCGAGTTCAAGAGAACAGAGGGGCATGGAAGAGCGTCAAGAGGCCGAGGTGGTTCACTGGTCTGCCAGAGATGAGTGACCGATACAATACGGATGGAGTCGGCTTGGAAAGATACAGAGAAGAATAGTGCACGGCTGGATGTTTGCACTGAGAAAGAGACAGAGTGAATGAGGAATTCAACAGGCTGGACTGGACATGCAGGAAAGAAAAAGGGTGGGCGAGGTCCTAAATGTATATCAAGTTTCTGGCGTTGTACGGTTTGACAGGAACAGGAGCAGGCTCGAGATAAAACCGACGCAATTAAGCGGCGAGCTAGCGTCGTGATAAACGAAAAAATGACATAAATTCAGTCATCTGGAAAGGCATGTACGTACCGACTCAGAAGGAGACAGAGCATGTTCTTTCTCAAACATGGCCTGGGTGGGGTGCTAGTCAGGAACAGGGGTGCTCCTGCCTTTCTTCCTTGGCTGCTGCGTTCCTGCCTGGCCAGTCTGAGGGCGTGCGAGTGTATGTAAGGAGCCGTGCGGGCTGGCACAGTGCTGCACTGGGTACATACAGCGCTGCCGCTGCCAGACGGGCTTGAAGCTCACGATTTGATCGTGGCTGGTGTTTTTTTTTATTGGCGTGTGCTGCGATTTCTGTGGGTTGGAAGAAAACCAGACATCAGGAAGCCTCGTTTTCATTCTTTGCCGTGCTGTTAAAATGTGGTAGTTCCGGTTATTGGGCGAATGTCAGGCCTAGCACTAGCAAAAGATCACTGCTCCCTTTGCTCTGGCAGACTCCCTTTGCCCCCTCTATCTCTCTCACGATTCTGTTCGTCTCAACCTTGCGTGGCCAAGCTTAAAACACTGCTAGTTTTGGTGGCTAGTTGTCTTGTATTTCTCGTTCGTCACGCAAACACAAACACGCTCTTACTGAGCAAAGTCGACCAAACGGGGTTGAGCAACCCAACCAATACACAGCACACACAAACACAGTCTTTCATACTTGTACACCTCGTCGTTTGAGGGTTTATTTTAGTCACGAGTCGTCGGTGGTCGGCTGCTCTTCCTGTGTCAAACCACATGGTCTCGGATTTACTGTTTTTAACTATGGTGGATTTATGTATGTAGAGACTCCAAGTTTATAGCAACCTGAGTCTGCCACTGAGGCTGAGGCCTTGCTAGTACTATTACTACTACTGAGAGAGCGCAGAGTGTGACGACAGAAGACGAGGGGCCGTTGCCAAGACATGGCTGCTTTGGGGCCGTGATCTACAGGTTATTACAATTGCTCCAGTGAAGGAAGAGGAGGAGAATGGGAACAGCACCAGCTTATACTTGAGCGCCTTTGTTTGGCTTTGGCGAATTGGATCTGCCCTGGTGTCATGTATGACTTGGCAAGGCACAGCAAGTTTGGCCCAGCAAAGCCAAGCCAGTTCAAGGAGCACAAGACATCAGTAGTTAACAGGAGGAGCAGGACATGAAGACCAAACAGCACCCCATTTACTCGCCGCCAAACGCCAGCCCATTCGGCCCCCTCGGTCTAAACTTTCCCATGGCCGGCTCACCAGATGAAAGTTGTCATGGGATTATGCTCCGAGAGTCTACGTCGTCTCATGTTGGGCTGGTTGTTTTATGAACCTGCTGTTTGGAGGGGGTTAGCATGCGTGCGTGTGCACACCAATACAAGTAACTCGTTACTACGCCAGAACTATCTAACTACTCTTTCTATTCTCCGAAGTTCTAAAGGGAGAGAGCAGAGCTCACGTCCATGGAGCTTGGGGCGGAATAATCTAGAAATTTATTGGCTCCGGTTGGTGGCTGCAGAGAAGCCCAAACAAAAGCAATCTCTCCATCAGGAACAGGAACCTGCGTTGGATGCCGGAATGCAAGACGGGTTCTTTAGAAAGCCGTAACTAGTCAACTAACGACTTGCTGAATATTTCAACAACAGGCGAGGAAAAAAGTCGAGATGATAAGCGGAAAGACTAGCGGCCGCCCGGCTTTCTGGCAGCGTCTCATTTGGAGAAGTTATATGAATGACCTCATCGGGCTGTGGGTGTCTTTTTTGTATTTGTGTACTTGCACAAACATTGAAATTACAAGACGGCAGATCTCCAACAGACTACTAACGCACTAGTTAATGAAGCAGGAGAAGAGGTGGGTGTCCAGGAGCCAAGATTTGCATCTTGTATCTTGTACAAGGAGTAAAGACGAATGTAACTAAAGCTCAAGTTTGCTTGGGCCGGGGTCAGAAGGAGGAGGGGGGCCCTTGACAGCTCGACTTCAGGGTGTTGTGCACAGGAGACACAGAGATTTGCTAGGTATAACTAGTTAGATACATCGCACAAGTCACAAGTGCTACAAGAGAGACCGGAGGTTATTCCTAGACAATGAAGTCCCCTTCATTAGAGCTTGGAAACGGAGGAGCAGAGGAAGGAAATGATGGGACGAGAGCACTAGACGAAGGCTAGCAGAGAGGACGAAAGAAAATCTAGAAAATAATGTTTTTTTTCTTTCCCTGGTCCCTTTCTAACTCGCCTTTTTTTTTTTCACATAGAATCACTCCCACGAGTCCTTCTCCCTCTTTACTCTACTCACTTGCTGCCATCTTGGTTCTCTATATGCGTGATCGACATAAACACTCCAGCTGCGTTCCATCGACGCGCTTTGACAGCGACGATGCCACCACAGCAGACACATATCAAAGCCACTGCGTCTGCTTGCTCCACCAACTAGTCTAAGTATAGATGCTACAGGTATGTATGTCCATGGACGAATACAACCCTATCAAGCTTGACGTGCGAAATGTAAATGAGGATGCGCATGTATCTATGTAGCTCTTCACCTCAGTGGTACTCCGCATTCACAGCATCGCTGGTTATTTAGGGTCCCTCGCTCTTTTCTAATTGCCATCTATTTCCGCAGCTTGGCCTGCTGTGTCGTCCTAACTTCTGCTGTACATGCATAGTTACATATGTACACCGATCGCACTATGCTGGCACTACGCACGCTACGAGCTCTGGGTTACAACTTGTGTTTCTTCATGTTTCATTCATGGCACAGACAAAAGCCCAACTGGAGATGAGGAACACTGGTGCTACAACTACATGCATACACTGCGACCTTCACTCTGGCTCCATATCGGCATGCATGCTGGTCGACGTGTTGTTTCTGTATCCATCAGTAGCTGCAACTAGAATCTACAACCATCTGTAGTCAACTATCTGCATATATAACTCTATCCTCCCATACATGCAACTATGCTGCTATCCAGACGCCCCTCCCCTCCCTCCAAACCCGTACAGCAGCAGTTCGTTGTCTTGTCCGTTATCGATATCAACAAATAGAGGGGGAGGGGAAGCCCGCAAACCTCCAATAGATCTATCCCACATTCCACCCAAGGTCGAGGGACGCCAACACCATTTCAATGGTGTGCCGCAAAACAGGGAGACCTGCACAACCTACACCTCAGCCTTGACGTTCAAAGGGCGGCTTCTCATCTTGTGCCGCTTATCAAACCACCCACCCGCCTCCCCTCCAACACGCTTGCTATCAAACAATACATTTGGGCTAGTTAGATCCCCTCCCCCCATTCCCTACCGGTTGTATCTGCACCCAGCCTGCCCAATAGTCCAAGCTTGACGATGATGATGTGTACCAAAGAACCACTGGGAGCGTGGCAGAGGGGGCTCTCTCAAGGGCCACTAAGCTTTTCTGTTCGAAACCAGTGCTGTAGCAAAGAGAACAAGTACAAGCCATGAATGCCAAGGTCCAATGGGCTCCAAAGAACCCCGCGACAACGCAACCTAACTCGAAGCCCTATCATGCAACCTGTAACCTGGCCCAAGCTTCTTGACATCATCCTGCCAACGCATTTGTCCTCTTTTCTTTTTCCTCTTCTCTTCCTTGATGTTCTATTTTCACCTTCACCGCCTTAGCTTTGAGCCTCGAGCCTAAGGTGGGGACGAGGGAACGCTGCAGTCTCCCTTTTTTGGATGACTATCACAGCAAAGGGAAGATATTATGCAGGTAGACTTGGAAAAGCTGTTTCTCCTTTTGGCCTTTTGGCGAGTCCCGCATCGCAGGAGCAAAAACACAATCGCCTCTTTAGTGTGGTCAACCGTGATGTCGGAGGCGAGCCAAGTCACGACTCGAGGCTAAAAATAGCAACACATGGCTGGCGACGTCATGGGGTTAGTATGCACAGCTACACATCTTAGGGTTTGTGACTATCCTCAACTGCAATCGTTTCTTGTGCTTAGGGGGTGTTTTTTGTTTGTCTTGTTGCAAACTCTGGGACACGAGAAACAATTGCAGCGAACATCTTCAAACACAACTAGAAACAAATACAGCGCATATTTTTCTGGCATCGACAAAAGTCTTAGCTGTCTGGGCTTCGGAACAGCGAACCGAGCAAATGAGGTCTTTGCTGCCAATGCAGACGTAGACGCAGGCGGCAGCGTGGCTCTGACGGATCCAAGTTGTAGCACATAGCTAGTGTTGTAGTATTGCGTAGGCGGAGGTTTTACATGTGATGCGGCTTATGTTTTTTGTTTCTGCATGATCGTCCTCTGCTCCTCTCTCTGCGGCACTGCGAAAGCATAGCTAACGGAGCGTCTCTTGACGCGCTGATCACGCAGTTGGGGAAACTGTAACGCTTATAGGAACCATGCTGTGCCCGGCGGTAGCCCGACCAACGTGTATGGGCTCTGATGATAGCCGGCGAGGATAGATGCGTGTCGACAGGCTGTGTCACGAACCTGTCGCGGCTGACACAGAGCACTCGGAAGATTCCAGCCCAAATAGATTCTGCCTTACCACTCTCTCCCTATCCCAGGGCCCCGTCCTGGTTCGGAAACATTCTCTAGAACTAAGCCAAGAGGCAAGTGGCCGCCGTCGGCTGTGCCGGTGTCCAGATCTCAGCCCTAAGCGGGCGAAGGACTATGTGTAACTACGTACAGACATGCAAGTGTCGAGTAACAATAGAACCACGAGATCAAAAAGAACCAAAGAAGGCCCATGAAATAACCGAGGATGCAACTTCATGCTCTGGCCATGGCAGCGCACAGAAACTAAGATGAAAAAGAGCCCCCGCGTTCTGACTTGTTGAACTGTGCCGCTGTCGCATCTCTTCCTGCAACAGAGACACACGGTGCCGAGCCAAAAATAGGCCGGACGCCGGTACTTCGGCAAGGTGAGGCAAGCAGAGTGACCCCAAACAGGCAAAAGGAAAACAAACCTGTAACATGTTTCTAGAAGAAGGGAAGAAAAAACAACAACAACACCACCACCACGTCTTGAGGCCACCGCGGAAAGCCCGTCAACTTGGAACAATCCGGCGAAGAACGCACGCAAGCCAGAACGAGTAGGAAGCGGCGCGGCCGGGGGTCAATGGGCTGTGAAGATTGTTCTTTTTTTTTTCTTTTGACTTCTTGGCTGGCCCAGAGCGGAGATGGCAGAGTGGTGCAAGGAGGAAGAGGAGATGAAATGACAACGTCCGGCGGCACAGAGCCCAGCCCAGCCCAGCACGGCATGAGCAGAGGCTTTTCTATGGCCCAAGCAGTACTGACACATATTTGCTCGCCAACATATGTACCATGCCCTGTCGAGGGCCGCTAGAAGCCGCGTAGAAGGTCTCGGCGATTATCGCCAGCAAGCCCAAGCTAACTCCAGCCAGCACAGCGGCGTCTGTGGCATCCCCTCGGCCGGGGCTAGTTGTCCTGGCCCGCAAATTGACCATTGCAGTACTACAAGCTCGCTGAAATGAAGGAGATGGGGTTAAAGAGCAAACATGACAGCAGCCCCCCCAGCACACTGAGAGAGTCCCTACAGCTTGTAAAAAAAATGAGACGGACCACCGCTAAGCTGAAGTCCGAAGCGAAACAGGTCTGTGCTCGCTACTAATCTCTCGCCGTAGATGGGAGTTTTTTTTTCTGACTACACTCTTAACTAGTTAGCACAACGTGAAACAAGCGATAACTACAATTTATCATGTGTCTTCTCGTGCGTAGTACTTTTTCAAGTTATAAAGCAAGAAAAAAAAGGCTATTTGGGTTTCCGGAAATAAAACGTATAACATGGCCTGTGATATAGTTTGTCCAGCTGGGCCGTCTTGGTTGAAGCTTCTCGTCATGTCTACTTGTATCTACCTACTTCAGCTCGACTAACTAGTGAGCTAACCACACATATTTGTTTACGAAATAGTTATGTCCAAGAGGAGAGCGAGAGGGGCGCCGTTATCAACAAAGTATTGCCTTGACGTCATATACAATCGTCTTCTTATTTGGCATGAGAGACTAGCAGCCCGTAACGAAGGTCACTATTGAACTAATGCTTTTTCTCCTGTCCGGGCGTCTTTCTCAGAAGAAACAAAAGTCGTCCGAAAGAAAAGGCTTCGGAATAAAAAGAGACACCCCATTTCAAATCATCCCATGGGGCAAGAGGATAGGGGAGGGGGCTCCGTCTCTGCTTGCAAGGTTGGGAGATGGAAGGCTTTTCTCCGCTTCCTATCGTGTTAGAGGTCGGGGAAACATGAGTAGATTTTTAACAAAGAAGCCTACTACAGATAAGTAGTTATAGCATCCGTCTGGGGTCGGCCAGAAAAAGGGTCCGATGTCTTCTTTGTCATCTAGTTATACGTGCTATTTTTGAGCGCAAACGTCTCCCTTCGCCATGTCATCTCATACATACGGGACGTCGCCGGGTTTCACCAGATGAGACGGACGGTTCATAATCACGTGGATAGGACGGCTAGCTTGTAAAAAATGCAATATAACACGTACAAGTACATGCTAGAACACCACCAGATTTCCCACCGCCTTTGCATTTGCATGCAGTCAGCCGAGGACTAACTAATCCGCCTCCCCCCCACCAGAAGCCACATCGATCCGTAACTTAGCCCCATAGATCCTTGGACCCGCGACTTGGCGTCATGCCGCTGCTCTGCGGCCGCGGCCACAGCTCGCTGTCTTGTTTGAAGCGCGGAGACGGCATGGGCAGCACATCCCCATCATCGCCCGGCAGCGCCAGGAAGCTACCACCGCCCGCGTGGCCCACCATGATGCTACGCCGTGCGTTACCGCGGTCCCAGCCCATGCCGGCTACGTCGGTGCCCAGACCGTAGTTGCTGACGGAGCGCGTGTGTACGCCACGTTTTGTGCCTCCGGGAAGTGTCGGCGTCATTGTATGTGGAGCGACTTTGATGAAGCTCCAGTCCATGCTGTCGTCGCTCTTGGCAAAGACCTCGATGGTTTTGGTCAGAGGACCGAGACCGGCAAATGGGTTGTTGGAGCTGAAGCGGTTGGTAGCGACACCTGACCGTACACCACTTTCACCAGTGAAAGATGGCGGTAGCAGACCTGTACTATGTGGTGTTGCAGGCCCCATACTGCTGGCGGGGCTGAACATGGGCGAAGAAGCCCTGAGATTCGCCGAGGAGCGCGGCCGGACGAGACCAGGCATCGGCGGTGGCGGTGGCGGGAGGCCCATCAGTTGGTCGGGGAAGTATGGGTCGCGCACATAGACTGCTTGTAAGTTGGGCAGACCACCAGATAAGATGGAGCTGGCTAAGTAGGTGTAGTAGCTGCTGCTGGCATTGCTGACCGAGCCGGCATGGGCCGAGTTGCTGATCTCGAAGCGGATCGTCTCCAGACTTTTTGATGCTAGCTTAGGTAGATTGGACCCTGAGAGAATGCCCTGGGGTACACTTTCGTGAATAGCTAACGTCTTTAGGCTTGTTGCGACATTGAGTACTGTTTGAAGGTTGTCGGGCTTGATCTCAGTGCGCCATAGGTTGAGCACGTTCAAGGACATACGGATCTCGGGTTGAACCATCAGATCGATTATTCCTTGCTGAGAGATTGGTACTTTGTGCAGAACAAGCTGCTGCAATGGAGGTATCGGGGGTAGCTCCTCAGAATTGGAAAAGACCTGGTCTGTGAAGTTCTTACACTCAGTGACTTTCAAAGCACGCAACTTGGGCAGAGCGGAAATCACATGTCGCGTGAGAATAGAATCCAAGGAGATCCGAGTCAGCTCTAACACTTCAAGATTTGGCCACACAGAGCCATAAGCTAGACGGGATAGACTTTGTTCAGAGCCGCCCATGTATGTCATCTTGCGCAGGTCTGGACAACGAGCCTCAACCTCTAGGCGCAGGGTCGCAAAGTTCTGGTCATCGGTGAACAGACCCTCGGGAAGATCGACGTATTTTACGTTGGGTAGCACAGCCAGAGTGCGAGACAAGTCGTTTTGGCTTGATTCACGCAGCATGTAGGGGATTTTCAAGTATTGCACAAGCTTTCCGAGTCGCACAGGATCTTCACGCAGAGTGCGGGCAAGTAGCTTTAGACGGACTGAGGCAGTATCTTCGGGGTCGCCATTGCGCTCGAAGAAAGACTTGCGCTTTCGCTTTTCAGCGAGTATAGCCTCGCGCTGGCAGTAGTGAACGTTTTCTATGCGAATACTCCGGTACCTATAGATGGAAGAAGAAAGAGTAAGTTAGCTCCAAGTAACAAAGTAGCACCTCAAAGAAGAGTATAATGGACGTACATGAGCTGAATTGCTGGTATTCGCCAGCGCTTAGAGACAATGATGCAATGTGCCAGATCGCGCAAGTCGCACAATGGGCAAGAGTCCTCGATAGCGCTTTGCTCGCAGGGCTCGTAGGACTCGTCGTTAGTCTGCGGACAGACAAAACCGAAGATGCGCATAAGCAGGTTGGGAGGAAAGGCGTTCAGGAGCCTGACAGAGCCATGGCTGGGCATAGAATCGTAGCGCAACATGAGACGGGCGTCATAGGTGTCATCGTCAGTACGGACATCGCCCAGGACGGGGATGTCCATGAAAGGCTTCTTGTCCTTTTTACGGCGGAAGAAGCGCATGATGATGGAGGAGGGGGGGAAGCGTAAAGTCGAGGGTTATGGAGAGAAAAAAGACGGCTTCAAGGCGACGCAGGCGACGCAGAGGGAAGGAAGTTGAAAAGAGATGGGAAAACAAAGCGCACTGAAAATACGAAGACAATCAAAGTAGTAGTTTGTATCAGGTGATGAGTGTAGTTGGTCGGCAGCGTTCAAGAGCAAAGTGCAGGAACAAGAAGACAAGCAGCAGTAAAGCCTGGGCGATGGATGGGACCAGGGTTGCGATGCAGTGATGGAGGTGTGGAGAAGAAGGAAGCGAGAAAAGAAGAGAAGGCAAATTGATGAGGATGATGACGATGAGACGAAGGAGGGAAAGAAAAAAGAGGAAGACGCAGACGAGGAGGAAGAAGAAGCAGGTGAATCGGGCGAATGACCGGGTTATTAATATACCGCCAATTGAGTTGAGTCGAGTCGGCCGTCTGTCTTTGTTCTTTGGACTAAGAAGCCACGAGACGGGCAACTGCCTTGCGAACAGAAGAGGGGAGCTTGCCAATGAATGGACGATCAAAAAGACAAACGAGGGGCACAGACAAATAAGGAAAGAACCGACCGACTCTACTTGGCTGCCTTTCAAGTCGCAGAGGCGCTGAAGAGAGCACTGGGCCCCTGTAAGCAGCCCCTGTAAGAGGCACTGAAAACGCAGAGGCGCTCACTGCGTTAGCTTGCAAACACCATCAACCAACTAACTTGTACAAACACACATAACTAACGAGTCCAACGTCTGCTCTGCTCTACAAGCCGACGAGCCGAGACCTGTTCGGCCATCCTATGCCATCCACACGATCAAGTAAGACGGAAGCTCCAAACCGAGATGAAGGGGACCTCGAACAGGGTTTAACTTTTTGCCTGTCACTTGCTGAGGACGCCTTAAACGAGAAGCCCCCCCCCCCCCCCCCCCCCGGGCCTCCACGTCCTGCATGTACCACTAGTTAACTAACTAACAAACTACCAGAACCACAATATGCACTTCACTTCAAAGCGGCCTAAGCTCTGCAAAAAAAAAGTCCCACAAGTCAAAGGAAGCGTCCAGGAACAGAGCCATGATTGGTCGAATTCGAGCAACACCTAAAAAAAGGAGACTCTTGTTGCAGAAAAGGAGATCAGCTGGCGATGCATGCCAACTTGTCTGGTCATCTATGAACGCATGATCAGGCTTTGCTCACCATCTGCTACCGCCCTGTTAATGCCAATGTTGCTTTCTGCAGCAGCCACTGCTTTACCCGCCCGTGTTATCCCCTCCCCCCGGCATCTCGTCCACCCACGAGTTTTTAATACGCACTCTTCCCCAATCACGACTTACAATCCCACCAACTTGGCTCTGCCCTGGGCCACTTCCGCTGTGCCCGTCTCCGCCCCCATGTCTCCCCTTCCCCTTCTACTTCGAGACAAGAAAGAGGGCTTCCCATTTACAGCTTTGCCCTACGACCTCTGGATTTTCGTAACGTCTGCTACCTAGTCTTTTGCATATATCACCATCATTCCACCGCCACTATTTCTCACGGCATAATTATATTTACATGTGTGTATCATGCATGCATATATCCGACTACCGACATCGAAACAAACCCATCACACCAACTCGTACAGTCAGTTATGCATGTAAATACATAACTATAAAAGTAGCCCCGGCCCATAGCAATCCTTGTTTGATACACCTCACTGAGCCGCTCTCCGTATTCTTCAAGTACTGGTTACTGTGCGTTTCCTTGAAAAAGAAATTCTATTACATCATACACCAACCACCTACAAATAGCCACGAGCCAAAGAGACAAAATTACCTTTTTTCTAGGGCAGACTAAAAAATCTCCCATTCTCTCTGTAAATTTGAAGATAGATGATAATCAACAAAGGCAGACAAGCAGAGCTGGAAACAACAAAAAGAAAAGAATATCCAACGAAGGGGAAAGAAGAGCACATCAGGGTGCAATAAGCAAATGACGAAGTATCGTGTAGAAACGATACTGGAGCATGAGCTCTTATAAGAAAAAAAACTCAACAACTATGCCGGGGGGCATAGTTGTCACCGGTCTTGCGCAATTAAGCCGCTTCGACGGGGGCCTGGCTACGACCGTTGCTTGTACCGTTGACATGTCCATTCTCCTTACCAATGAAACTCATGCCACCAGACGGGCTCGAAGGTCCAGACGGGCGTTGCTTCAGTCGCAGGCTAAGAATCGGGTTTCCGTCCTCTGCATCTTCCTCTTCAGGAAGCTTCCAGGAGATGTAGTCATCCGTGTCGAGGCCCTCGTGGCTCTCTTGCAAACTAGCAAAGTCACCCGGAGTCATCATACCACGGCGATCTCTAGGAGAGCCAGGCACCGAGAAGGGTCTAGAAATCTTCTGTTCAACACCGGGGATGAAGTCCTCTTCCTCCTCTTCAGTGAATGAGTTGGGGAATGCCCGACGCAGCGCCAGTTGTCTAGCCTTGGAGTACTCTTGGCCCATGCGCTTCCAGTCCAGGAGATCGCTAAGACGCTCTGTGCGGTTACGCTGGTTGATGCGCTGACGGCGGCTCTTGTTGCAGAACTCATTCATAAAGTGCGTCAGCTGATTGACAGAGTCATCAACACCCTTCATACGACGGTCTACAATGTAGATACCGTAATCGCTTGAGTTCTCAATCAACTCCTCCATGTAACAACCAAATCCAGAAAGGTTAGTTGTGATGCTAGGGACACCCATGACAGTGCACTCGGCGGGGGTGTAGCCCCAAGGTTCATAGTACGACGAGAAAATGCCCAGGTGAGTTCCGCGGACAAACTCGTCGTAGTCCATAGGCAAGACAGGGTTGGAAGAGTTCAGGAATTCAGGGTGGAACACAACCTTGACACGGTCCGAAGACTGATTGAATAGTTGTACGCGACGGAGCTGGTTTAGAATCGGGTCTTCGCTATCTCCGTGCATGTTGTGAGTGACAATGGGTGGGAGTGTATGGCGCTTCATGGCGAACAGACGACGACGCAGCAGAACGCGATCTTGGCTGGTAATGAGTTCCTTCTCATCAGGCATCGGGTCACCGTCGTGCCACTTGAGGGACCGCTCAAAGATGCGACGACCAATACCCTTCTCAATGACGTCCACAGTATCACGAAGGGACTTGATGACGGCTTGTCCCTTGAGGGCCTCGACTGTCAAGGAGGATGTCTGGGCCGGCATGATAATAAAGGCCACAACTGTGGTCTTACTACCAGATTCCTTGAGGCGGTGGTTTAGGCGGGCGAGAGACTCAATGAACATGTCAACGCCCTTGTTACGGTACTCGTAACGACCCGCAGTGAAGAAGTACAATGTGTTATCAAGATCGAAGTCCTGGTGGCCATAAAAGTGGCCGCGAACAAAGTCGTGGATCTTCTCCTTTGCTTGCTGGTGCAGATTTTGAAACTCATGAACGGCGGAGAACTTGGTGACATTCAGGCCATTGGGCAAAACACCATCCGGCTTGCGCTTGAGGAGATGCTCACTTTCGTAAGCAGTGATGTGAGACACAGTCGTGAATACATCGCAAGAATGGGCAGCAGCGCGCTCGATGCAGTAACGGTGGTAGATACCACGCTTTCCGGCCTCGGCATCGACATCGAAGTGCTGAAGGTTGTTGTAGAAGTCGACGGAGCCGGCGCAAAGGTAGCGTCCGAGAAGGGTGGCATGAGTAGTAAAGATGGTTGTAACATCGATGCGACGCTTTTTGCAGAGAGGTAGAGCCACGCCAGCAAGCCACTCATGGAAGTGGGCAATGACGGCTCTCTTGGTTTCGTGGCAAACATACTGTAGCAGATTTGGTCAGCCATCATGTTGGAAAAAGGTAGGACTATAGTCTACAGGATTCGTGGGCTGACAAGGATGAGAAGCTTCCTGCCTGGGGCAAATTGAGGTTGGGGTATGAGACGCACAGATCATGGAGTAGGATCAGAAAGGCTCATAGGACCCGGTCATTGGGCATAGTGAGACAAAATAGAGGGGATAGCAACTTGGCCTCAAGGTTCCACGCAATGGCAAGATATATGAGAGCTAAGAAGCCATCAAAGGTAGGGTGGTGGCGGGCGGGAATGGGAAAATGGTGTTGGGGTAATGTGATGATGTCGAAAGGTGGAGGAGGGGTTCAAAAACATGCTTGCAAAAACTTACCTCACCAAGGAACCAGGCGACAAGGTAGCCAAAGACAATGGTCTCATTGGTTTCATCATCGCCATTAGGCGAGGGAATACTGGCGATGCTCCAAAGATCACCCTTCCACTCGTCAAGGTAGCCGTAAGCGGTCTTGGTATCAATGAGCAAAACACGGGGAGCTCCTTCGATCAACCACCGACCATACACAATGTTGATACCTCTTCCCTTCATGGACTCAATGGTCTTGGTGAGAGCGGGGTCCTTGGGCTCAAGTTCTTCAACCTCAACGGCAGCCTATAGTTCCAATTAGCCAACCATACAGAAAAATGTGCCTGTAGGCGAGCGACTTACCGATTGCTTGTTGAGGGGACCGATCAGGGTGTAGCGATCACCATACTCGGCAGTAGTAACGGGAGCCTTGGATTTCAGCACAGAGTAGATACCACCAACTACAAGGCCGCATTAGAAACACTTGATTGGTACCAGCCAGTTGACAATAAGACTAACCTCGGTGAGCGACCTCAGTCGCAACCTCAAAAAGAACATGGTTCTTAACGTCCCGCTGAGGGGTGGAGGCGTTTTCAGCTGCCATTGCGCAATGTGTGTATAGTGTATGATGGCTCTCAAGAAGTTCAACAGATCAGGGAAACGACGGTGCGGGGCAGGTGGTGGCTAGAGGCCAAATATAAAGCCTTGGATATTAGTTAAGATACGAAATGCAAATATTATGAGAAAAGGAAATCAAGAAGAGAAAAGAGTTGGTCCCTGTGTCCTAACCAAGAAAGCAACGCAGCACGGAGGTGGAAAGGAAAGCACAGGATGCGAGGCAACAAAGCTCATGCAAAATAACAACGCTGGCGGGGAAGAATAAAGGAGAATTAATGGGTAAAGAATGGGGCGAGCCCAGTAAAACAGAAAAAAAGAAATGCTTTGCTTTTGATGAGGGTTCTGATGTGGGCGAGTGATAATGGTAGGAGGAGGGGCCACGGCGTCATATATGTATAGAGATGTATAACCACAGTTGTGGCAGTCTGGGCTGAGAGGACAGAAAGAAAAAAAAAAAAGGTCTGAGACTCACACTTAGGTACTAGAAAGGGAGACAGGCAATGAGCCTCGTGTGTTCTGATGGGTTGTTTTCAGATGTTTTCTTGAGTCAATCTCTCAAAATTCGAGGAATGAAAGGGGAGGGGGGTGAAGATGTGCTGTGCTGAAGCAAAACGGCGCTTGATTAGGCCAAGAGCAGACTGGGAGGAGAACAGAGGAGGTTGAGAATGAAAGTCAGAATGACCCAAGACATGAATGTGAGACTTGCAGAAAGGAGCAAGAATAGCAAGCAACGGTGTGAATCTGAACAGGTAAAATGAGGCTGAGGAGAAAAGAAAAGGGCGAGCTCGAGCTTCAATTGGGAGCGGAAGCGGAAGCGTGAATATTCGAGGGATAGAAGGCACTGGAAATAGTGGATGGTTTTATATGGAGAAAGTAAAAGGATACGCTCTAATATAAGAGGCAATGTTTTTGAGGGATATCGAAGCCTGAGAAATCAGACAGGATCCGGAGTGCAAAGGCGAAGCGTCGGCCCAAGGAGGAGGGGAAAAGATGGAGTGACAATCGTGAGCCTATTAGCTTGTACTAGATACAGCTTTTGGTGATTGGCATGCTGAGGCAGCCCAAAGATGAGGGGAGCTGGGAACCCAAGGATAGGTGGTTGAGCGCCAAGGAATAGCAACGGACTACTAAAAGCCGCCGTCAGCTTTCTGAGCTGACTATCATGGAGCTAGATAGCTCTCTGGGCAGCTTTGCTCAAGAAAGGAAGCATAATGCAGGCAAAATGGAGCTTGCAGCCATGGGATACACAAAGAATCCCTGAAGCTGGGGAGGCAAGGATGCAGATGGAGGAATTGATGGAATGAGGAATCAAACATGGGGAGGCGAGGCGGGGGAGGGACGTAGCACATACAAACGGAAAGTCAGGTGGTGGGCGACGGTACTTTGATTGCGGATGTTGGTGATGCTTGAGAGGAGAGAGCAAAGAAAGGTGAAGATGGGAGATGGAGGGGGAGAAGCAACAGTAGACGGAAGACAAAATCAACACGAGAGACAGGCAGAAGCACGGTGGTGATTGGCTGGTAATAGACGGAAGGCGTGGCATCAGAGCCTGCCCTTTGCCTTCAGAATTTTCACTTCTTTCCCAAAATGGGGTTCACCAGTTCTTTTCTCACAGGTGATGTGCAGCTTCCACATGTCGGCCTGTCATATGTGTGTCTGGGCGTGTGTGCTAAAATTACGGCTACGGCTCTAGCAGTTGCCCTATGGGCAGCAGTGCGCTTGAAGGCACCCTTTTGGAAAGCTATATCAAGACAGCAAAGCAAGCTCTGGAGGATCCTGGCGGGCTTGCTCCCTATCACGCACTCACTACTTTGCGCAGATGCACATGCGCCTTGGTTGCATGGTTACAAATAAATACAAGCACACACATAGCTAATTATGGATGCCCTGCTGCTTGCCATCATCTCCCTTTGCAGGCACAACAGCTGAACGATAGTCGTTTCTGTCGACTAGCCGGCTGTCTTAGATTGTGTTTCTTGGTCATTGTCTCTCACGCTTTGAGGTTGACAAGAGCTTGCAAGCAGTTGCCTTGTCTCATCGTGGATTACCTGTATACCGGCTAAGCGCACGTATATATGTACTTGCCACAGATTGTCTTGTCCCTTTTTCTACAAACTGCTTGACAGCTGACGGAGCTAAATGAACGCCTCCGGGGTTGCCTGTAGTGCAGCTGACCATATCTGCACACTACATATATGTCTTCTCTTTAACATAGTTACCACAGACGTAAAATGCCCAACTGTCTCGGGGTCGCATGGGCCTATGGGCTCAACGCGGGCGCCATAAATAGCAACGGTATCACAGGCTCTTTTGCGTCGGGATATTTTCTTTGGCAGAAGCCCTGGAGCTATGATGCTGCCACCGCCCAAAACTGCCAGCCACGAGCCGTAGGCTGTGAGCCATGAAGTGGGGCGGTCGTTAGGGTCAACGGCGAGTTCGTGGGACAAGTGGATACTAGCGTAACCCCAAGACCTCGGTGTAAAAATGCATGTTGCTTTTAGCGTGAAGAAGCTACCCCAGACTGCAATGGCGTATATCCTTGCTGGCTTGTCGCTAAGCAGAGCCGTTTCGTGGAGGCGAGGAACATCTCAAAACAAGCCATTGTTATGCGATAAACCCGCCATTGTACTGTTTCGTTTTTGACCGCGCATGTAGGTACATATGCACCTACAAATCACATTCTGTCATGAAAAAAAGTGATCTACAGCCCGGGCATTACAGCCAGCGCGCATCCGATTGAACGCGGTGACTTTCAGCAGAGTCGGTTGCCGAGTCTCGGCCCAGCTAACTAAGGCCCTTAACTCTACAGCTATGTACCGATCGCCATGTCTTCCACGCGACAGCAGCGCTTTATTGAAGCATAATAGACGACCCCTTCTCTCCTCGCGATGCCTCAAATGCTCCTTGATACTTTGTTTGTCCTACTTGTTGATTTGCAACCTAGAATAGCCAGTAGATGTATCCGCCGCCATGCTGTTGGGTTCCTGATGAAAATGAGCTACAGATAGCAGGCCAGGCCTTGGACAGGCCTATCCGGGATGCGGCGTTTCCCTTCCTTTGTTGTGCGCTGCTATATCGGGGTGTCTCAGGGCTTTCGCCCCATTCCGAGGCTTTGCTGGCCCTCCTCCCTTGAATACACTGTGGATTGCGAACAGACAGAAATCGCTGCCCAAGCGACTTTTTATCCCGCCGCCAAGGTAAAGAAGGGATGGGAGAACAACGTGAGGAGAGGATGGAGAGAACGGTCCCGAGCATGACTTTGTCGTTCTGCCAACTCCTTGACCGGACCGGGAAGTTCATGGAAACTGATGAGCCTCATACATAAGGCAGAACACCAAGCTGCTAAGACACAGAAAGGGAGCCAGAACATGTTAATTTAGCATATGCAGCCTCTCGCCAGTACACAATTCTCCAAGAGTAGACCGACCGCTGTGTTGCATCCGTTGGGCAAGATATTCGCCCCAAAGCGAGCTGATGCATGTTCGTGGCACACACGGACGGTTGTACCTGGTGAGCCAAGTGTTGTGACAGATCAACTTCACCTCCCAGAAGAACGCGCACAACGCACAAAATGAGCAGTTCTAAGAAGACCTAATAGTCATCACTCGAAGCAGCCGTCAGCATTGGAATCGCGACCCAACGTGCCTTAACACGCCGTAGCGAGTGTTGCAGTGCTGCGTATGTCGTCACAATCTTCTGTTGCATATGTTCTGCAGCTGTGCCCAGCCAGATTCGTTGATTTTTTTTCCTTCTGCAGTGAAAATTCGTATCTGATAGCTCGGCCCAAAAACCTTTCTTCCCCTCTTCTGGATGCTCATCGCCAAAAAAAGAAGAAAAAAAAAAGAACTCTTTTTTTTCTACCGTACGACAAAAAAGGCACCCTTCTCATTCCTCTCTTCCTGCTGCGCCCTTCTTTATTACAATACAAGCATACATGTCCAGCGCTATATGGATTAGACGAATGCCAGGCGGAGACCAGCTGTAGTGCTTTGGCTATCCCATTCTAGAAAACACCATTCCTCTTGTTTCTCGCTTGAGCCGAGTCGGTGAAGTTGAGAGTATTGAAGGGTCTAGATGTTCTTCATCTCTAACCATTGGCTTTGATTACACGTACTAGGGTTTAACCCAAATGGCAAGTTGCGAGATACATAATTACACAAGATGAACTTGATCTCTTGTAACTAATCTATATTCCCCTTCGCCATCAGCTTCCGTTATCACCAGAAAACTAATCCAAGAGTGAAGTCGATGGCCGCTGTACAGGCACTCGCGTGTAAGCTGGCGGAGGTGGCAAAGACTCTTGAACTTGTGCTTGAGTCTGAGCCTGCATTGGTGGTTGGGGAATTTGAGCCAGCTTTGCCAGCAATGCTGAGTGGTATTGTTGAATAAAGGCCTGGGTGTAGTAAGTGTGTGATGCGCCATGTTGCTTGACTAGATTGTGTGACAACTCATGGGCTAGGACAACCCACCACCAAAAGACAACCTCGTTCTTCTTCAGCGTGTCGGCGCCAGGTTGCATGTCAGCCCAGTGTAACTGGAGAAAGTAGCGTAGGTTGCAGAAGATGCTGCCGTTGAGATTGAACGCAATGGTCGGTCCGCTTTGGTCGTAGTAGATGTGCATGACGTGGGCCGGCAGTGTATAGACGCTGGCAATGTCCAGCAACAGCCTGGTAAACACATTAATTGCCCCGTTGTGCGTGCCTAGGATCGAAGAGACAGTGTCGCTCGGGATCTTGCGGTCCATGTACACCTTCATGCCCTTGGATGACTCGGCTGCGATGGTAAGATCGTGTCCACTCGCCGAGTCGCAGTACGTCGTTTGTTCCTGAACATTTCCGGCCCACGCAGGCGCTTGCAGTTCGTTGGAACCGTGCGCGCGGGTGGACCTGACTGCATCGAGTAGGTTCTGCTGCAAAGCGGCTGGGTTGAGAACCCTGCCTTCGTCCTGGCCTCCGTGTGGGCCATTGGCTGTTGTAGGCCCGGACGAGTTACCGCCGGGATTAGCTGGCTGGGGAGGCGGGGGTGCTTCAACCCTCTTGCTCGAGTTATTAGCCTCATCGTTGCCGTCTTGTTCAAAGCCAAGATGGCGGGATAATGTCGAGAATAAACTGCGGCTTTTTCTTTCTGGTTCTTGTTCTGGTTGTTGGGCCTGCTGTTGGTGTGAGTGATGGGGTTCATTGTTGCCAACATCGTCATCAAAGCCACCCGGCATTTGGGGACTGCTTGGTATGGCATTACCCGCAAGTTGAGATTGCTGCTGCTGTGCTCGTTTCCATTCCTCGGCACGTTCCCTAATACGCTCTTGTTCTTTCTCTAGAGCAAGTTGTCTTTCTTGCTCGGCGATACGTGCCTCGGCTGCCTTTGCCCGCAAGATACGATCAACATTGTAGCCTCTCTGCTTTAGACCCATTAGGTCTAGGGTCAAAAAGGGTTCAAAGAAGATGTATGCCTGTTGGTTTTGCTTATGTAAGAGAATCTGGCACAAGGCCTGACCAATTTGATACATATCGGGCTTTCCGCCTTCAGCGACATAGAGTGTGCACCCTGAGCCACTGCTAGAGCTTGCTGCTGATCGTTTCTCGATATGCGTGATTGGGCGTCCGCGATTCAGAGTGCGACGCAGGGAGACAGACTGCACAATGGCCACGCTCAGGTACTTTTCCAGCCACTTTGCATCATGGCGCACGGCAACCCGCTTGTCGCTAGTGTACTCGTATAGAAAGATTTTGGCACGTTCGACGACATGCTTGTGCAACCTTTGCGCCATCTCTTGCTTGGGTGCCATGCCGCCGATGCGCAAGTCCTCCTGCACACAGGCCTTGAGTTTGGAACAGCCAAGGGATGAGTAAAAGACTTCGAGGATGTCTTCTTCGGGAGCACAAATCAGCTCCGTCTTGAACGTACGATACAAAATGAAATCGTCTGGAATGACGATATCTGCAGAGGACCCAAGTTTGTACTGTTTGATAGGTGCCACGTCCTCCTCGTCGTCTTCAGCTTCCTTGCCCGACGTGATTTGCTTCCAGCCCAGCAAGAACGAGGACGTACGCATCCTTTTCCACAAAGCCCTGTCCCCCTGGAGCTCACCTGCATTTTCAGCAAAGTTGCGGAGTAGACTCAGATACTTTTCTGCTTGTAAGATGCTAAGTAGTCTCGCCGGTTCGTCACAAGCAAAGTTGGCAAGCTCAGCGCGCGTCGGCTCGTTTTTAGCACCACAGTGGTAAAGGAAGCGGTTGGCTTCGGAGCCAAAGTCAACAAAGTCGAAAATTTCAGAATACTGAGAACTATTCCCGAGATAACAGTCCCGGGGAGCGCCTAGCCGATCCTTAGAGACAGGAACGATGCTTGCTTGCTTGAGAGTAGACAGATAAGGTTCGCGTACCTCATTCAGTCGCATGGCAAAATAACTGAAGAGGGTAGTGGCTTGACTAGAATCCCGTGGGGGGTTTTGTACTAGATACTTAATACAATCCACAAGGGGTGGATCACGACTCACACCGAATTGCTAATGACGTCATTGGTTAGGATATTTGAACAAGGGTTTAATGAGTTTTGGAGTTGACTTACAATAGCATAGGCGTGAAGGTTTCGCCGCAGAATTTTGAAGCCCATTACCGCTGCAGCCTCATTTGTGAAGCAGTTCTTTGGAGCAACAAGGGTCTTGGAATCGCCTTCAACAGGAAGAAACCCTTTAGGCGTCGAGCTCAAGTCGAAAGCCGAGTAGCCATTAATAGCAAAGTTACTAATATAATACTTCATAGCTTTGTCCCTCAACACTGCGTCTTGACTAGACATTAGGGAGACAAGCTCCGGCACACTTGGGACCATTCTCATACCGAGTGTTGCCAGGAAGCGACTCTCGGCACTGCCGGACCGCAAATTGCCGGGCCACTGGATAACTGCAAAATTGAGTTCACGGAAGGTATCGACAGGCTCGAAAAGGTCAGAAACTTTGTACAGTGCTGTGGTTGCTCCGGGCGTATCAGCATTGGAGTCAGTCTTGGGTAGCTCAGCAGGGACAATGCGCGATGCTTTCAGTCGACGCATATCATCCGCGGGAATATCGTCTTTGACGGATGTAAGGTAACGAATGAGCTCAACGTGACTCCATTTCTGGTCGCCATCGGCCGTAGGGCTGAGTAATCTGCCAAAGATTGTCTCGAGGTCGACAGTCTTGCGAACGCCAATTGACACGAGGAACTTTTCCTTAAGACCTGAGCATCCCTGAATGACAGGAAGATCGTCAAACACTTTAACATTCGGGAAGAAGGATTCAGTAGGCTTCTTCATACCAGTCTTGGTCGGCATCACCGCGTATCTCTTCAGAAGTTCTGCTAGGAGGGTGCGGTCGGCATTGGTAAGATTTTCCCAGTTCTTTGACATGACAGTCAAGGCCGAGACTGCAAACTTGGGCGACTTGAGAAGGTTCTGTTCTTCTGGGCTGCTGGGTGCCGACTCTATTAAGAATCGCACCCACGTGATAATCTCGAGTGGCTCCCACCCTAGAGCATCAAGCTCAATGGGCGTTAGGCTGTGGGTAAAAGCAAAAGGTAAGGTTGATGGTGGAAGCGGCATGCCGGCTGGGATACGGTTTGTGCTGAGAAAGTTGCGGATGGCGCCGAGAGTAATTATTGCGCCTTGGGCGGGCTCATTGTCACTGATACTGGCCACGGCGACTTCCAACAGACTCAGCTTGTTGCGGTGGTCGATTTTGCCTGAGAGAACGCCCTGCGCCATCCATTTCAAAAAGTGGCCAAGCTGTGTCTTGTCGAGAGCTTTGGCTTCCAGTGCCTTTTGCACATCTTGTAGGGTAATTCCATGGATCAGGCCAAAGGAGATGAGCTTTTTGACAAACTCATTATTCTTCATGGGCTCGGGCACCACAGGAATATCATCGACAAATCTAGAGAGCTCTTGATTTGAAATACGGATCTTTTCTGTGGGAAGCACTCCGCGACTGGAAAAAATGTCCACAGATGGGCGTCTAAAGGATGTCCAAAACGACTCGTCGATGATTTGGGAGACCTGGCTGTTTGGTGTTGAATCCTCAAACGAATAGGTCTTCAAGATGTGAAGTGCTTCAGGCATGAAATTGGCAACATGCTCGTCCATGTTCTTTGCTTTCTGCGGCAAAGACCCTTTGAAGGCCTGGTCTAGTGTGTTCATATCATCGAGGAACGACAGTCTCGTTATGATGCCGGCAGCCCGAAGCATTTCGATGTTCCATGTGCGCACCCATCTGGCATTCAGATCGATAGCCTCACGCTCGACGGTGGGAATAACCGACGGTGCAGAAATGTGAAGACCGGCTCCAGTTGTCTGCATGGTTGGAAACCCGATAAAGATGCGGCCGCCGGGCTTTTTGCTGGGAAGGACTGAGGCAAATACGTCGGCAATCTCCTTGGAGCTAGAGGACGACTCGGAGGCCTTGGTCTCATCGTAGGTCGAAGTTAGGATGGCGAGCTTGGCCACCTTTGGCGGAGGTTTCTTAGTGGCTCTTTCAAGTTCTGTCGAGAACGATGCTGTCACTTTGGTCTGAACCTTTGCTGCCGTGACGCGCAAGAAAATAGTTGAGCTATGTATTGTGGTGATGTCATCGGCCTGTGTCTTTTGTCCCGCAGCAACCTCCTCGCTAGAGCTTGGCTTGGGCTTTTGTGTAGAAGATGATGACGATGACGTCAGGCGGGAAAAGAAGCTCTTGATAAACTGGTTTTCTGCAATGGGCCCGCCAAAGGTTTCCGTCACCTTGGCTAGTGCTGTAACCTTTGGTTTCCAGCTTACTGCTGCCATGTAGCTGGCGTCGATCTGAGTGCTAGTGCGGTCAACGGCCGCGACATTCATGATGCCTTCCTTGGTCCGAGTATCCAAGTCGCGGGGTATTGAAACAGGTATCGAGGGTGACGACTTTTTGAGAAGAGCGAGAAGTTGGTAGTCATCAATGAAGAACTCGAGCCTCTCAAGCGCTACAAACGTCAGACTAGTGGCCATGAACTGAGCGACCGACAAGGCGTTGGGCAGGGGCGTTGTCGCATTGCGATAGTCAAGCACGAATGTGGTGTACTTGCTCGCTTGGTCTTCCGGCAGCTTGGACTTTTTTGTGAAAAGCGCATTGCCCTTCCAGTAGAAGGCCATCGCCTCTGCACCAGAGCTTACAAAGGGCTCCTCGCAGTCGGCAAACACACTGTAAAAGCCGACACCAAAAGCGCCGATCTTAGTCTCATCGGGATTTCCCTCGGCGATGCGCTTCAAACGGCCCCAGTCAGTATTAGTGAAGGGCACACCGTCATTCTGTACCACGAGCCGCTTCAACGTGTGATTTGTGATGGTGTGTTTGAGAATGTCGGACCGAGACGGGTTGGAGGGCAGCGGGACAGACGTAGAGGGTATCGTTTCGAAGCGAATGGTAACTTTGGTGGCCTGCGCATCGGCAGCGTTCTGGATAAGTTCCCGTAGAGTCGTCCACTCCCCCGAGTAGCGGGCCAGCACCTTGTCTATCAGTGCGCGGGTATCAACCGTGACGGCTTCTTCGTCTTCAGCGCCCTGGAGAGCAGCCGCCCGAAGACGGGAATAGTCCATCTCGCCCAGGTGATTGCGTGAGAGCCTTATGGGGTGTTGCGTAAGTGTGAATCTGGAGCTCAAGGAGAGATTGTGTGGGTTGGTGATAGTTGCGACGAAGCGAGAAAGCTGGAGGGCTCTGAAAGTAGGTGTGATGTAGTTAATGTAACTAACTATATAGTTATGACGACGTATGGGATCGCAAGCAAACGGGTCGGAGGGAATGCTGCGAAGTAAAAAAAGATTGTCTAGCCGAGGGACGTCGATCAGAAAGAAAAAGAGCGGAAGCGAAAACGATGCGCACCTAGAAACAGGCAGCCTAAATTGAACAAGGACGAAGGCGGCGGAAATCTGGGAGGTAGTTGGGCGATTTGTCTCTGGGACAAACATGAACGATGACCAAGCTGGAGATGCATGGACCCTATACTTTGTGGTGGTTAGGGTTGCTTTTAAACAACCCGTACTTGCGCTGGAAATAGTGCACAGCAAATCAAAATGCAAGTAACTATCTTGTTTCTTAGATAACTAATTAACTAATGAATAAACCGAGTCCTAAAAACGTAACCAATACACCATCCAAATGTTGCTTCCAAGGCTTTACATCGCCACAGGTCGTAAATGCTCCGGACGGACATAATCAACGGATCCTCAGCCCGGCACCACGGACAAACAACGAAACAATAGCACTCTAAACGCCTGATTGATGCACTGAAGCACCAGATCTAGAACATGAAACCTTACAGGCGAACCAAGAAACAAACAAGAGACAAGGAGCCCGACCACCCAAAAAACTTCAAAGAGAACAAGGAGAGGGATATGAGAAAGAAAAGAAACGACTGGATCGGCTATTGGCAGTCGGTATTAACAGAATGCGTCGATCGGCGCAAAGTCGGGTGCGACAAAAAGTTTGCTAGTCTAGTAATTACTAGGGACAGATCTACCAGTTTGAGCCCCAGGATTATTCCCAAACAGATTCGTCAGCTACGGTCTCATCCATGGCCATGGTCACATCGGCGTCGAAGGCCGTGTCGTTGCCCATGTTTTCCTCTGCATCAGCTGCGTCGGCATTGGCTGCTGCATCAATAGCATCAGTAATAGGCTTGACGCGCTTGATAGGGGCAATAACCGACACACTACGGTCGCGGGCCGGGAACCATCGTCCAAGTCTGCGGTTAATGCGGCGCATAGATGCCGAGTACGAAGCAAACTCTTCGCCAAAGTCGTCCGGTTCGTCCTTGAGTGGACACAGGCCACCAAAGCCTGCCTGTCGGAAGACTACCGTTGGGCCGCCGTCTTCGTCGTCACTGGGAACGAGTGCGTTGTCAATGCGTTCCATGCGACGCAGTGCGCGGACAATAGAGCCTTCTTGTCGGCGCAATTTGCGCGCCTTGTGGTGTGCTTTGCGCAGACCACGATTCAAAATATGCTCGACGCGCTGGTTGCGGTTGCGCTCAACGGCAAGTTGGTGAGCAGTAGGCGGTCGAGACTTTCTAACGGGAACACCATCATCCCCGCGCTCACGATCACCGCCGCGGGTGCCGCTGGGTGAAGCCGCCTCGAGAAGCTGGTGCTTGAGCGTACCTGCACGTCGGCTTGAGCCGCCAATGCCTCCACCAGTCACACGGGACGCTAGGAGTCGTGGCGGAGGAGTAGAGCGAGGACTGTCGAGCTCTGAGTCTTGTTTGTTAGGCCTTATACGGGGTAGGATGGCTGGACCATCATCGACTAGCTTGGATGAAGTATTGCGAGGCGCCCTCTTGCCATTGTTGTCAGTAATAGTTGAAAGATCGTGCTCGAGAATGCGATGTCGGAGCTGACGCTTTTCTTCGCCAAATTCTATTTCCTCGGGAGTATCAAGGTTCTCCTCGTTCTCCTCTTCGGTAGTCATGGTGCGAAGAGCGGGGATTCCCTGGTTGGCGACATTAAGGCCATAGTCCACGCCAGGACCGAATGGGTTTTCATCACAGCCCTCTTCGGTGAAGTCAGATTCTAGGTAGAACCAAGCCAACCAAAGAAAAGCCTTGGCGCGGGTGATACTTGAGTAATTGGTCTTCATGACCAAGTCGTGGAACTCCTGGTCGAGAGGAAAGTGAAGCTCATGGATCTTTTGCGCTGATTGCACAATTAGGAAGATCAGGTTAACAGGATTGGTCCGTGGCACATTCTTGGCCTTGATTTCCATGATGCTTCGAGGTTCCTCACGGTCCTCCACGGCTCCCTTGAGAATGGATTTGAGGCGGGGTGCATCCTGAAGCTGCTTGTAGGCGTGGGCGTCTTGATGTGCTTGTAAGGATGGAATAGCGTGATAGGTTCGAAGTTGGGCGCGCATTTCGGGAAAGACTGACGTCACACATGCTATGTTAGCAGAAAGGCGCAGGAGAGCCGAAGGCCGGCGAGCAAGGAGACATACAATTGAGGGTGGTGTTCATTCGACCTATGTTGACCAGCAAACAGACCATGGCCATTCCCTTGGCAGCTTCTCGATCACTGAGAAGTTTGTCACGAAGGACTTTGCTGGTCTTGCTACTGCGAGCCATGGTATCAATGTAGAGATCGGCAAAGCACTGCATGCCGATGCGTTCGGGTTCGTAGCTGTTGAGAAAGACTTTGCTGTCATCGTCGAAAATGGCGCGGAGGAAGTCGTACTGAATGTCTTTGCGCCAAAGCGGATCACCGTCATCCTTCTTCAGGTGCTTGACCTTGCCGACGGTGCTCTGGCTTGTATCGCGCTGGCCGCCCTTGGACTTGCGGGATGACTTGGAGTCGCGTTCACCGAGTCGCGAGTCGTCGTCATCGTGGTACATGTGCGTGGTGAATGTTTTGGTGTGGGTGCGCGCCGGAGGGGCGGGCGAGCTGGTCGGACTCGCGTCAGAGGCTTCAGGAGATTGTGTCATGGTGAGAGTGTGGGAACTCTGGCCGGGGAGTCTAGGCGAGGAGTTCGAGGAGATAGAAATGTTGAAGAACCAACGCCCGGGTTACGTTGCTGCGTGTCAATAAGCAGGCAGGCAAAAAGGCCCATACAGGCAGCAGGGCTTTTGGCCAGAGGCTTTTTCTTTGAGCTGAAGGTACTAATGCTATCGCGGAATGATGGATAGTGCGTTGTGGCGATCAAGCAGATGGGAGTTTGCAGTTGTGAGGTAGGATATGACGGCCTCGATGTGGCAATGCTGTGTCTTTTGGTGTGCGAGGCTGAATGAAAAGATTTACTTTGTGCGAAAAAAAAAACATGCCCAAAAGAGATCACCAAATAAACCGCGGCTGTTGACCTACGAATGTCTGACTGGCACTGCCTGCAAGACATCGAATCCATCGCGATATGTGGCGTAACGACATTTGTGCCACAATAATCCTGCTGAACGCCACAGACGGCCAGACGCGACAGCGAAATCCTATGCAGCGACCCGCGACGAGAAACCCAGGCCCAATTGTGATTCCATATTCCATGCAGCTCGCTCCAAAGAAGCTTCGGCTGTCAACAAATTCATCAAGGGCTTCTGGTCCGCAAGCCCTGGGCAATCCCGGCGATACGATACCAACTACACAGCACTGCCAGCGACTATCTTGACTTCTCGGGAAGTTGGTACGTTTTTGCCGCCACGGCCGGTGCTGCTTGTTCTTTGCAGCAAATGCCTGGTCTTTTGTCGTCCAATCTGTGGCTAACCCTTGATTATTGTTTCCAGTCTCACCGCACCATCCATCCTCGAAACACCAGAACATCGCAGCCACTCCACCATCACCCATTGACGCGCGTCCGCTACAGCGCATCTCCCAGCAACCATGTCATCAACTACTCCCCGCTCCAAAGTAAATGCTGCTGTCACCACTCCTGTCAAACGGACTGTTATTGCGCCGCCAGTCTCCGAAAGCCCAGGCACCTGGAAGCATCCCCAGCTGGATGAGATCCAACGCCGCCGCAATGCCTCAACGTTCACCGAAAAGAACATGCGCCAGGTTGCCTTGGGCGCGGGCATGCTACTGGCACTCTGGGCCGTTGAGTATTCTGTGGCGACTTATTTGAACTTTGACTTGTAATGTTGCCCGCCTCCGTCTGAACATCGCTGGCTTGTCATTTTCTTGTGCCGTATCGCTAACCTTTTCTTCCAATTTCAGCCTCTCACGCTCGACGCGATCTTACTTTGCCTGGGCTTTTACCATCCTCCATGCTGGGCCCATTGCCAACATAGGCCTCGCGCTATTACCGCTTGTGCGCCCGACCGACAATCTCACCGATATACCGCTCTCGAATGAGCAGCGCCAGCTCCTCGGCCTCCCGCTGTTGGCAGGGTCTTCCGCCGAGACCAAGTTCAACACCCCTCCCCGCTACTCGCGCACCCCCTCTATGGCCGATTCTGCCAACAGCCGTGCTAGCTACAATGGCTCTCCTCTATCTGGCCGTGGTAGCCCTGCGGCCGTGTCGCCGCTGAAGAACTCGCAGTTCTCGCCCATCACCAGTCCTTTGCAACACAAGTCTGCGCAGTTCTCTCCCATTTCGAGCCCACTGCAACACAAGACTGGCAGCAGCACGCCCAAGCTTGGGTTCTTGGGTAGTAGCACTTCGAGCAACCGGCGGCCCTCTTTTGGCTCCAATACCCCGCTACTTGGAGCAGGCAACAGCTCGTCCAACAGTCTTTTCGCAGATATTGGCACGCCTAGCCCAGCTAGCAAGAGAGCGAGTGTTGGTCTTAACAGCAAGTGGTTGTACGAGAAGAGCCGGCGGCAAAGCGGCAACTGGGGTCAGTAAAGAGGCATATAAGCTCTAAATCGATACGGCTTGCCTAGGATGCATATGAATATGATAGAAACGTGGAACGTAGCTTCGATTAGTCCCCTATAGACGCCCGTGTGTACTTGACTATCTTGCTTGTGGTAGCGTATAGCACAGCTGGTTAAAGGGTCTCATGGAATTCAAATCTTCTCTCTTTAGAAATTCATAAAGTTAGACCAATCGAGACTCCTCTGGGTGGTAGAGGCTCACATGTTTGCTTCTAAGCCCATCTGTCCACAGTTAGTTGCTTGCATGTTGTGTTACGTCTGAATGTACGTTGCTCTAGCTACGCCATAACCCTAGTGGCCCCCAGACTATGGGATGACTAAGCCCCAACCGGCCAGCCAGAGCTAGGCTCTTGATACGAATAGGCTTGCTCGACTTGCCGATCTGCTGTGGGCTTTGAAGCAATGGAAGATTCACCATGTAAATCAGCTTCTTCCACGCTACTACTGACAACCTTTGAATATTGACCCCGGAATCCTAATCTCTGAAGCCGACGTCTTCTCTTCGCCTCTCGCCGCCGGGCTCCACGCACTCGATCTCCCCGCCTGCCCCTTCGGCGCACCATGAATAGTCGCTAGAAATGGGGGCCAGTGATTCCAAGCTCGTGTTCAAGAAGGGCATTCTGCGCCTTTCCGAGGAGCGCCACATCCCAGCCGACGATCCATACTGGGTTTCTGTAAGCCTGCCCGGACGCTTCCCGTTGTATCGCTCGCCGGCCTTGCCGCCCAGTCCGTTAACCTCAGCATCATACAGTTTTGGGAACTCCCCGAGTCAGCTGAAGATGTGTTCAGTCTGTTTGCGCCGTCCGATATCCGTCGCACCCGCGACCACGCCCTCGAAAACCTCGAGACCCTGATTCTGGTCGCAACCTCCCGGCTTTTTATGTTGCGCCACCATCCATCCTTCCCAGACACCGCATATGCGCCTGAACGTGACATTCTCAACTGCGTGCGCATTCTGACCCGCCTGTTGCCTTTTATATTTGAAGAGGAGTCGTTAGTTTCATGGGAGAACAAGTTCCTATGGGGTATCCGGCGCAAGAAAACTCGGAAGGCCTCCTTGGCCTCCGAGGTTATCTTCGGCGAGACCGTAGAAACTCAAGAACCAGCCACAGATGACTATGAAGAGGTCAAACCGCTAGCTGAAGAACTCATCGATACGCTCATAGAGTTGCTCTTCTTCTCAGGATTTACTGTGCAGAAACAACCACCAGGCAAAGACCGTGTATCGTTTGCCATCTGGAGCACTGGCGTGGGCTGCAACACCATAAATTCAACGACTAAAGAGTTTGAAAACAATCGGTGCGAAATTCTGCGACTGCTGATCGTCCTGGCGAGTCAAAGCTTGTACATGACACCGCCAACTCTCACACAGCGGGGTGTACGAACATTGTCGTATATGTGCACATCTACCGATAAACAGGCCGTCCTGTCTGTTCTGTGTTCACTCCTCAACACTGTAGGTTCCCACGGCGCCGAGATATCTGCGTACTGCATGTGACGTGCTGACTGATGCTCCTTCACTCTACTTCCCATAGACCCTCCAGTACAACACCACCAGTTGGCGAGTCCCCTACAACAACCTCGTTGTTAAAGACAGCAAACAAGCACTTGCCACTCACTCTCTCCAACTCCTTCTCGCTTTACTCTTATATCCCATTCCCGAAGACTGTCCCACCACAAAAAACATGTACCGGCATTTCCTCGGCCGCGTCCATCGACAACAAGACTTTGAGTTCATAGTGGAAGGAATGACGCGCATCTTGAACCAACCATTACAAGAAAAGACGTCACTGATCCCAGGAGCCCAGAACCGGGCTGGATTTGTTTCCGAGGTTCTCATGCTCTTTTGGGAGGTCACACAAAGTAACAAGCGCTTTCGCGCATTCTTGGTTGAGTCGGAAAAGTCACGCGAGTTTGTTGTGCTTGCACTCTTCTACGCCCTAGAGTACAGAAACGATGCGTCCAAGCAGGGTGTTGTACGGATGTGCGCGTTTCTGCTACAGACTCTGAGCGTGGAACAGAACTTTGGCATCAATCTGAATGGCCGCTTTGAAAACCATAACTCGTTGCCCATGGTTATGAAGATCCCGGGCTTCCGGGGCTCATATAGCGACTTCCTGATCCACTCCATATACACCCTCATTGCACAGAGTCACTCAAACCTCACAGCCATATATCCAGCGCTGCTGGCTGTCCTCAACAATGTGGCACCCTATCTGCAAAATCTGACGCCCAAGACCTGCAACAAGATCATGCAATTATTTAGTTACATGTCCTCGCCGTCTTTTCTTCTTGCGAATGAAACCAACCACGATCTTCTCCGAGCGCTGTTAGAGTGTATCAACGGCATAATCGAACACCAATATGATAGTAAGTTTGTCTCTTGTACATATTTGAATGGCCGTTGCTAACCGTTTTGTACGCAGAAAATCCCGACTTTATTTATGCTGTATTGCGCCATCGCAAGCGTATCGAGGCTTTGCGCAGCTTTACCCTTGAGAGTGGCCAAGAGGAGATTGAAAGGCGCCAACGTTCGCGTAAAGAATCTAGTGCGAGCACCGAGCCCTGTGATCCGGCTTCAACTAGGAGTTCAGTCGACAGCAACCTGGGCTTCCTACAACAGCACCAGTCACCCAACAGCATCCAGTCACCCGGTCTTCGGAACGTACCTGAAGATTCAACCTTTGAGATCGGAGACGACGAGGACAGTGAGGTCGACCAAACCGACACAGAAGAGGACTACCGCCCAACGCCTACAACTGATAGTCCTTCATGCGCCGGCTCTACCATAAGCCCTGAAGACGCAGTCCCCGTCCAGCTGCGCGGTATGTCAGAAAAAGCCCGGGGAAAGCTCCCTGCAGGCGCCCCGACATTCTCTCGTCAGAATAGTCTGTCCAGCTTCAGCTTCCCCGCCAGTGGCCCTCGCAATGCGCTTGGCGCATTTGAGCCCACCGCAGCCTGGATCGACCGCTGGCTGCCCGAGCTGCCACTGCACACCCTGCTCATCTTGATGCAGCAGCTCGGCGCGCTCATTCCGCGACAGAACCTGACGCCCGACGTAGCCACCACACAGGTGCGCCAGCAGATCCAGAGCATCGCTGTGATTGGGCTTGAAGCGTCGCTGATCCGCGTGCACTCGTTCGAGTGGGGCCCCATGGCCCTGGGCTGGTACGAGGCGCTGCTGTGGGGTCTCATCTTCACCAGCGAGATGCGCCTGCGCATGGCCAACGGCGCCATGAGCCTGTGGGCTGGCACGGCTATTCGCCTATTCCGTGTTCAGGAAACTGCGCCTGCTGGCCCGACCCTGACTAGCCCGCGCGGTGCGGTCGACGCTGTCGGCAGCAATATTGTCTCGCGCATCGGCGCTATTAACCTGCGTGGAGCTACAGGGAGTACAAATGCTGCGTCCGGGGGAGGTGGAAGTGGGGGACCGGGCAGTGCGGGCGGTACTGGTGCAGGAAGCGCAAGCGGCGCAGTATCTCCTGGTGCTGGGGGCGCATTGCAGAGATAGAGTGCGTGACAAAGCTTAATTCAATGGCACGAAATACAAGTTCCATGTGGCACGTTGCTCTAACTATGCTATGGGGAAAAGGAGTTCTCGTTCATTTCGTGTTTTATTTGTAAGCTGTTAGCCTCCCGAGCGCTATGAATATGTTGTGAATTCCCAAGTTGATGTCGCAAAAAGAAATACAGTCTCGTTGTTCCCAACGTCCTTGTCCCTCTCATTCCCTTATTGTACACTAGGGCTACGCCGGCGGTGTCGGTGTCTCTCAACGTTTGGACTGCGCTCGCGCTCTTGTCTTACGCGACGGTCCCGCGGGCCGTTATTCCCATGCCTGTCCCGGCTCTGGCTTCTGTGGCCCGAGTGAAAGTCGTTGTGGCGGTCGCGGTGTCGCCGACTGCTCCGTTCGGCACTCTTATCCCGGCTCCTGCTCCGGTCGCGGCCACGGTCGCGGTGGGAACGGCGGTCGCTTCTGTCTCTAGAGTCGCGGGTATGTTTTATGCGTCGATCGTCATCGTCGTGGTGTCTTGAGCGATCGTGGTGGCGACGGTGCGAGCGGTCTTGTCTGTGGTCTCGCCGATCGTCCGTGTGGCGGCCCTTTTTGATTGTTTCAAGTACGGGCTTCTTGTCGTCGTCTTCTTCCTTTTTGACGTCCGAGTCGCGCGGCTTGACCTCGATTGCGTTGGCACCGCTGGATTCTCGCACCGGGGGCGGCAGACCGAGCGCGCGCGCCATTGCATCTTCTTCGGCCTCTTTGATTTTCCGTAGCTCGTCTTTGCGCTGTTGCTCTTTGGCATCTTCGGTGGAAGCATCACCCGACTTGGAGTACCAGTTCAGGTCTTTGCCATTTTGCCAGCGTCCGACTGGGGCTTTGAGACTGTGGCCAAGGTAGTTTTCGCGGTGCGATGATTTAGCGACGTCATCCCAGCTAAAGTTGACACCTCCGCGGGAGCCAGATTTGCGAATCGTTGAGAGGAGATCCATTTTGTAATAGGTATGAGCAGGTAGAATTTTGGGTTGGAAACAAGAATGGAGAGAAAATGCTGCATAAGATTGAGCTAGTCAAAAGCGAGGTTACTCAAAAACGACATTATGGCCGCTTAGTCAGCACCAATGTCATACTGTAAGCTGCACAACTAAACATCGACGAATTTTATCCAGGCCAGAAAAAGAAGCCCCAAAGGTGTAATAAGGTAGAAAGGCGAGCAAATGTCTGGATTTCTAGATGACTTTTTGCACTAGCTCCAGCACATCAAACAGACCGGCCTGCGTGGCTTCAAGCTCCTTCAAGCCGAGGCCCAGCACCATAGTGCGGTCGTCCTCAGGGCTCTTGAGTGAAATATAGTTGGCAATTTGCGATGCAAGAAGATGGCCAGCTGCCTCTCTTTCGCTGCCGCCGCCACCAAGAAGCGTGACAGGCGTAATGTGGGAGCCGGGAAGCATATCTTGACGTGGGTGAGTTATGGTGAGACCGGCCATGCTGGCGGGTGTTGCTCGGATTGGAACCTGAATCTGAAAAACACAACAACGTCATTAGAAGCCAGCGAGAATGGAATAGTAGATATTGGCCGCTTACCCATTGTGCCAGGCGGCCTTCTTGCGAGAGTGTGATCATAACCTTGTCCTTGAACACTCTTGAGCAGGCTTCCGTGGGAGTGCCATTGACCTCTGCAACAACAGTGTGGCCCTTAATAGGGTAGTCGGCTTCGATAGGCTCGGAGGCTTCCATGGTGCTAGCTACCGGGACAAAACCAACGATTGACTGTTTCTATGATCTACGTTGAGTTGATGTTGTCCTACGTCTGATGGGTGGGCTACAAGCTTGCCCCGCACTATACCCGAAGTGGATGATAAGGGAAAGCGGTGAGCACGGCAGAATTTCTTATCATCTTTTTTTTCTGGGCAACTACTTGCGCTCAGCAAGCTGCAATAAAAGTAGAGGCTGTCTTCTGCTGAACAACGGACGACGACCACAACGCGTCATTTCAGCGAATTTTCCTTGTTTCCGACTCCCCCCAATTTCCACGATCGACGCTCAATATCCTCCAAAAAGCCACTAGCCAAATCAGACACAATGGCCAAGTTTGTGCCGCGGCAGCGCAAGCACAAGATGCTCGCCCGCGAACGGGCAGCTGCCAACGCTGTTCACACATACGATCCGAACGCCGACGAGCTGACGCCTCTCGATGCGGCCAAGAGAAAGGAGCTGGCCGAGGCCAGGGCCGCTCTGGCCGAAAAGGGCACCAAAGTCACCAGCAAGAAGGCGAAGCGTCTCGAGAAATACATCGAAAAGAAGCTGCGTAAGGACGAGAGCCGCATGCTGATCCAGAAGCTGGGCCAAAGCAAGATCGACACCAGTCTGTTTGCCAAGACGAGCGCTGTTGGCCAGGCCAAGGAGACCAAGAAACAGACTCTACAAAGAGCGCTCCAGGAAGAGAAAGCTGGCATCCAGACCGGTAACAACAACAGGGCGCTACTGTACCAAGAGCGAGAAGAAGTAGATCAGAGCAAGGCCCCCGAAGTTACGAAGATTTTGCAATCGGACGAGCCGATGAAGTCGCGGAAAAAGAATAAGGGCAAGCGCAAGATCGAAGAGGAGGATGAAGATATGGACGAACCCGAAGTAGAGCCTGCCACCGAGTCTGAAGCGATCTCCGATGCTCCTCAGGAAGAGGCCCCAGCTGAGCCGGTAGCAATTTCTCTTGGATCCGGTCTCAAGCGGCCCCTTGAAACTGACGAAGATGGCCGGCCAGTTCTCAAAAAGAGACAGAAACGTGGTGGCGTTGCAACTAAACACTCCTTGATTTACGCCAACCCTCAGACTGTTGACGAAGGGGAAGACGACTTTGAGGGTTTCGATGATGAAGATGAGAGCGAAGTCTCAGAAGACGAATCAGATAGAGATGAGGACGGATCTGAAGGCGAAGAAGACGAAGATGATGAAGAGGAAGAGGAAGAAGACGGCTCTGAAGACGAATCCGATGAAGGTGACGACTCCGAAATCGACCAAGAAGAAAGCAAACAGCGCTCATCATCATTCCGTGCCTGGGCACTTCAACAACGAAACGAGGCCCTTGGATTCAAGCCCAGCACGGAGGCTTCGTATCTTGAGATCCCCAAAGTCGAAGGGTTCGTTCCTCGTGCGCCCGAAAGCGACCCTCTGCCACGGGAACTGCAACCCACAACAAATCTGGAACGCAAAGTGTACAGCGTAACTGTGAACAGATCCGAACCCATCCAAGAAGCCCGCATGAAACTACCGGTCGTAGCCGAGGAACAACGCATCATGGAAGCCATCCACAACAACGACATTGTAGTTGTTTGTGGTGCCACTGGTTCCGGTAAAACAACACAGATCCCCCAGTTTTTGTACGAGTCTGGATACGGCTCCTCCGAGTCCCCTACACCCGGCATGATTGGTATCACACAACCCCGTCGAGTGGCAGCAGTCAGTATGGCTAAGCGCGTGGGGGAAGAGCTTGCCGACCATGGCGCCCGTGTAGGCTACCAAATCCGATTTGATGGTACGGTTGACAGCAACACTAGCGTCAAGTTCATGACCGACGGTGTGCTGCTGCGTGAAGTGGCTCAGGACATCACACTCGCCAAGTACTCTGCCATTGTTGTCGACGAAGCTCATGAGCGTAGCGTCAATACCGATATTCTAGTAGGCATGCTTAGTCGTGTGGCCAAGTTGCGTCGCGAGCTGGCCGATGAGGACGAGACTGGTGCCACGAAACCTCTCAAATTGATCATCATGTCTGCCACGCTGCGGGTTGATGACCTGACCAAGAACCCGGTGCTGTTCCCCACTCCCCCGCCCGTTCTCGAGGTAGAGGGTCGCCAGCATCCTGTGACACTACATTTTTCCCGCCGCACCCATGCCGATTACGTCGAGGAGGTATTCAAAAAGGTTTCTCGCGCGCACCGCAAGCTGCCGCCCGGTGGCATTCTGGTGTTCTTGACTGGCCAGAACGAGATCGCCCAGTTGAGCAAGAAACTCAAGGCAAAGTTCGGCGGTGGTACCTCTTCCGGAAGTGCGCCCAAGGTCAAGGTGACAGCTTCTGAGGCGCCTCTAGAAGCGGAAGACATTGACCTTGGTGATGCCGACATGTCCGAGATGATCGATGACATGGTGCATGACAGCGATACCGATGGTGAAGACGAGGAGGAGGATGAATTCAATATTGAGGACGATGACGAAGACGCCCCGGCTAAAATGAAGGTTCTGCCTCTATACTCATTGCTACCCACGCGCGAGCAGCTGCGTGTCTTTGAACCCGTCCCCGAAGGCACCCGTCTTGTGATTCTCGCCACCAACGTTGCCGAAACATCCCTCACAATTCCTGGCATCCGTTATGTCTTCGACACTGGCCGTGCTAAAGAGCGCCGCTTTGACCGACTTTCAGGCGTCCAGAGCTTCGATATTGGCTGGATCAGCAAAGCCAGCGCATCGCAGCGCGCCGGTCGTGCAGGTCGTACTGGCCCAGGCCATTGCTACCGCCTGTACTCATCAGCCGTGTTTGAGCGCGACTTTGAGGACTTTTCGCAGCCTGAGATTCTGCGCATGCCTATCGAAGGAGTTGTGCTACAGCTCAAGGCCATGAAGCTCCATAACGTCGTCAACTTTCCATTCCCCACATCACCTAGTCGCCCTATGTTGGCGCAGGCTGAGCGTCTGCTAGAGTATCTCGGTGCGCTCACATCCGAAGGCAATAAGATTACTCCGCTAGGTACCACTATGTCCATGTTCCCGCTATCACCCCGATTCGCCCGCATTCTTCTGGTTGGCCATCTGCACGACTGCATGCCGTACACCATCAGTATGATTGCCGCATTGTCCGTCGGAGACGTCTTCATCCCTGAAAGCCATGTGGTCCCGCCCGAGCCGACGCCCAACGCCGATGGCGTCGTATTCAACGATGGCCGCGACGACGAGCGCACAGCCCAGCGCAAAAAGTTCAATGCCGTGCACCACCGCTTCTGCCACCTCGACGAGCGTTCCGACGCTATCAAGCTGCTCCAGGTTCTCGGCGAGTTCGCCCACGTGCCGACCGATACCTGGGCGCGCGACCACTTTGTCCGCTACAAGGCGCTTACTGAAGCCGCCCAACTGCGCAAGCAGATTGCCGCGCTGCTGCAAAAGTACATTCCGGCTTTTGCCAACCTACGCGTCGCTGACAAGCTGCCGCCGCCCAGCGAGAAGCAGGTTGCCGCGCTCAAGCAGATGGTCGCCGTCGGCTTCATCGACCAGGTTGCCGTGCGCGCCGACCTGTCCCCGACGCCGCCCGAGCTGCGGCGCAAGCCGCGTCGCGCCATCGACGTACCCTATGTGCCGCTCGTGCCGCTAAGCGACGGCATGGGCGCCAGCGACGACCCGCTGGCCGGCATGGTCTACCTCCACCCGTCGTCTCCCATGGCGCATCTAGCTGTCGCTGAATGCCCAGAGTACGTGGTCTACGGCCACCTGCAGCGCGCGGCGGCCGGCACCATCGGCGGCGATCGCACGCCCAAGACACGCATGCATGCGCTGACCGACATCACTGGCGCACAGCTAGTCACGATAGCAAAGACGACGCCGCTGCTCAGTTGGGGCAAGCCTGTCAAGGAAGTGGGCACAGCAACGGCGACCGAGCGCGAGGTCTGGTGTGTGCCGTATCTGCGTGCCGAAGGCACCGGAGGCCAGGGCTGGCCGCTGCCGATCCGCAAGGTCAAGCAAAAGAAGGTAGCAGGCAGGGGATGGGTTGTGCTCTAGGGAGATGAAAGAGAGGGAAAAAAAGGGTAAAATATTGTGTTCATGTTCTACGGCGTATACTACACTGGTTCTAGCTAGTCTTCTTTCTTTGTCTTTTCAAGCTTATAATCAAATGGTTGCTTTTTCTTCATTAACATTACTTTTTGGCTACCTGTAGCTGTGCATTCTGTTTCTTGGCTCTAGTTCGTTTCGGGGTCTTTTTTGACGCAGTCGGAACATTTGCGCCTTCGGAACCCTCCCCGGCACCCAGCAAGATGTTGTCGGAGCAAGTCTGCTTGGACTTTGGCGTGGCCTGCTTGGACGACGAAGCCTTGGGGGGTTTCGCCCTGCGCTGTATCTTGAGCTTGATCGCTGTTTTTGGTTTTGCCTTGACGGGCGTGTTGGCCTTGGTGGGAGTTGTAGTTGTTGTTATCATGGCAGGCGAGCTGGACTGAACAGCCTCAGAAACGGGAATGGTTGGTGTATCAGTCTGGGTTGGCGGCGAAATCTCAACGCCTGCATCTGGCGCAGCATGTGCTTCTAGCCGTAGCATATTTGCCTCAGGGGCTAGAACTGATTGCAAGCCTGCCTCCGCCTGTAGCTCCAAGTCTCCCTCCACAACACCAACAACGCTGTCTGTTCCCATGTCCTCTGTCTTTTCTCTGCCATTGATGCTAGTCGCCGCCGACTTCGCTCTCTAGGCAGCAGCCGGTGTCGTAGCAATACTTTTGCTTTTCCTGCGCCGGGGCTTCTGTGAGCTTTTGCGGTCCTTTGTACCAGAAGCGTCCTTTTTGTCGTCCTTTTTAGACATGACCTCTGTTTTCAACGATGCCACTGTAGACAAAGGCGCGGCAACATTTGCAGAAGTAGCTGCGGCTGCGGCTGCGGCTGCGGCTGCTGCTGAACGACCAGTGGACGAAAGGTGGAACTTTCCAGGCTCGCCAGTGATGGGGTTCTCGTCAATATAATCGCCGCCATAGCGCATGTGGACACGAATAGACTCGTCAGCCAGGCGCTGGAGCATTTTTTCCTCGTTCGCATCGGGGTTTGAGACTACATTGTGTTGCGACTGAGAAGCCTGCGAGCTTCCCTGGGTGGCTGTGGCGACAAGCATATCGGCAGTATCTTTCTTGGACGGCGGCGCAACATATGTGTGGCCTTGAGAAGGCGCCCAGGTGCGAATGGATTCACACTTGGTGATGATGTCGCGCATGGAAGAAGTGATGGTGGCCTGGTAATTTGCAGGAAGCATCAGTCAGTAGATTCCATGAAGGTCCTGATAGCCGGCGTCTACTTACTACGCGAGCGTTGATGATATCCGCAAGCATCGGGGCCTGGTAGATGTTCTCGCCAACCACAAAGTACGTCGCCAGCACATTCACCTCGTCCTCCTCGCCAGCCTGCTTCTTGCGCATCTGCTTATTGATAACCCAGACGCCCGTGCCCATTCCGGGGCCCATCTCGGCAGGCTCCTCGACTACCATGTACTCGAGGCCAGCCATAGTGCGCAGGTGGCCCTCGAAGGCCTCACGGGTCTGGATCAGCGGAAACATGTTCTGGTTGTGCATGGCCTGCGAGAAAAGCACGGCATTGTTGGATGTGGCGTTGAAGAAGGGCGAGTTGGCAAAGTAGTAAAGGATGGTGTTGCTATGGATGCCATTAAGCTCGGCGACAGCCATCGGACTGCGCCATTGGATTTCGTCGAGCTTTGGTTCCTGTGCGGGCATTTTGCTGAGGGTATTTTGGGAGTGTTGCTGATGCCAGTGACGTAACGGCAACGATGGAGGTGGTTGTGCTAGCGACGGAGACTTTCGTGAGCGTGAGATGATATAATCTGAAAAGAAAAGTGTAGCGCTGTGACGTCGGCTTCTGGTTTGAAACTGATATACGGAGCTTAGGGTTAGCGGGCCGCCACAGCTGTCGGACAGGTGGCAGGTCGACGGGTGTCAGTTAAGCTTATAAAACAGTGGAGACGAAGAGTTGTTCGGTGTGGACAATCTAAGATGACAGCTGGCAGAACTTCACATTAATGATAGCCGCGCTATTGAAACGTATTTTTGGAAAGATCATTACTATCTACAGATATGCTCCACCAGCTGGTAGCAGCTGGCACTACTTCGCCGACCTTGGTTCTCCTCTAAACCAATATCTACTCATCGCCAAACTTCTCGCTGCCACTCGCAAACACCTGGTCAAAGTTGTACTCGCCCCACCGGATATCTGGCGACAGACCGGCAAACTTCCACACGCCGTCAATCTTCTTGTACCAATGCTTGTTGGCCGAATGGGCGTGGCCCTTGATCTTGACCTCTGTCAGGCTGGCATCGGTGTAGCGCTGGTGCGGCACGCGCAACTGGTGCCAGCCAATCACTTCTGTGTCAGACACACGCTCCCACCGCGTCGCGCCGACAAAGTGCTGGGTGCGCAGGAGCGGGTCGCCGAGCACTTTTGTGTCCGAGATCATGGCGATGAACTCCTCGGCCGGCATGGCTTCCCAGAGCTTGTTGAGGAAGGACCGGTAGTCGACCTATGTTCGGGCGCGTTAGCATGAGGGGAGGACTACATGTATGCCAAAGGGGTACTACGCAAGAACGTACTCTTAGTGTCGGCGCAATGACCCTCCGCAGACGGTCCCAGTCCTTGCTGTCGTAACTGTCGGCCCATTCGTATAGAGCCGTGTTGAGGCCGCAGTAGTCTATAGCTCGTGTTAGGACAATGCTAATTAGATGTGCAGTAGAGATGAGAGCGTGGTGCACCTTCAAAGCTCACAGCTTTGGGGCTCGTCACCATGGGGGCGGAGCTTGTGGTCATCGCAGAAGTTGCGGTTTCAGTCATAGTGTTACTTTGGGCAACCATGGCTATGATATAACTATGTGATAGTAGGATGTTAATGTGGAATATGGAATAAGAAAGAACCAAGCTAGCAGGTATAGGAAGAGGAATGATGGACGATGAAACTGTAACTTGCCACAAGCAGTCTTGAGTCGGGCTAGTCAACTACTTATACATGAATGCCCTCCTCGCGGCCCCAAACTCTCCCTTCTCTGGACGTCAACTTCCCCCCGAACAAGTGCACATCTGCTAGCACAAAGCCACCTTTGCTGTCCCAACCCCGCAGTGTTCTTTACGGTCCGACAATACAAAGTCACCCATGTATATACGACTGCAGTTTCTGATTCAACATGTCTCACTCTCAGTTCGGTATAAGAATGCCTGATAACCCCCGCCCCGCAGCTTACCCAGCTCAAGTCCGGCCGCGGTGGCCTGCAGTAGGACAGACAGCCAGAGTTATGACTTACATCCTTGCTGTGACTGCATGTAGAATGTGCTCTCGCTGTTCCTTTTTAAAACTCCGTCTCCCTTGGTCCTCCCAGGCGTCTCTAGAAGATGCCAAGCTCTCCCCAACTCAACCACATGCATGATACGAGCATGCATACAAGCTGTATATAGCAGCCCCTCCCTTGATACTGTGTTCGACTCCCCAAAGATTTGCCCTTACATGACCGTAGCTAGAAGTGGCTGGCAGCTTTGTTTTACACGGCCTTCGTCCTAGTCCCCCAAATCCTTAGCAAAAATGCTATTCGGATAGTCTATGGGGAAGTCCGATTCTAGGTAGTACGTCGCCATCGATCCCGTTCCGCCTGTCTTTGTAATCCAATCACTCATTCCCCTTCCCAATACTTGGCATTTTGCATAAAAAGAGAGAACAAAGATTCCTGCTATGAGTTATCCAGTTCGGCCTCTCGTGGATCAGATGACGTCACTCCCAGAAAGAAAAAGAATGTATGTACGGTACAATGACACCAAAGATGCAACGGTAATGTAGTTAGTTACACATGGTTAGTTATGTACTCATTAGTTACAATACAATTATATTCAGTTCCATGACCCATTGTCGCTTCTTGGAGTATACAAATATATACTTTGCTCTTCTACTCCAGCGCTCTCTTAACCCACAGCGTCGAGTTTCCTTCAAAGTTTGCATCACGATCCTGCCGCTTGCGCGCACGATGCAACTTGATACCCACCTCGTACTCCTCGCGGCGTACCTCGGCAAGCTCGTTTTCCAGAGCTTGGACCTTGTTCTTCTCCAGCTCCCGCTTCTTCAGTACCTCGGGCCGTGCCATCAGGTTGTCGCGAGGCATCATCTCCGTCATCTTGGCAATCGAGCGGTTGATGTTGATGCGGCGATTGGCGAGCGCCTCTAGCAGAGCGTTGAGATGCGCCACACGGTCGCCCGCAGAAGTCTCTGGTGGCGCCGGCGGAAGGGCCTTGCCACCAGGTCCACTGGTATGGATTGATATGGTGTCATTGTTGAAGAGCTGTCCCATAGCCATTGATCTGGGGATCGGCTTGTTGACAGACGTGAAAACAGATTGATTATGGCTTAGGTTGAGTGGAGAAATAACGGGCGACAGGGCCGAAGCCTGCTTCACATTATCGCGGGCCGGGGATGGTGTCCAAACAGGCTGGAAGTCAATGTTGAACCCCATGTTTCTCTCTTCCTCAGTGTCCTTGTGGCGGGAGCCGGAAAACTTGCGCTGGGACGAAGACTCTGGGTAGATAGGAGCTGCTTCGGAAAGCTGTTTCAGTGACGCAGGAATCTCCGGAATAGGTTCATCCCTACCCATAGGGCCGAGTTCTGGTGATAGACTGTAAACTGAAGTCGCCACGGTCGTGACACTGAAGCGCGATGTAGGTTGGGCCCAGGCAGGTTGATCGGTCGGGTCGTGGACAGGCTCATGAGTAGGCGCACGTGTAGGTTCACGAGTCTCGGCTTGAGTTGTAGACTGTATGCTGACTGCGCTGGGTGTGGGTTTTCTGCGGATTGACTTATTCGAGATCAGGTCGGTGGAAATGTGTCGCGAGAGATTCCGAGTCTGCATACCCGAGACCGAAGAGGAATGTTGGTGTGTCTGGTTTTGAGCCTTAGTCTCAGTTTGAGTCTGAGACTGCTTCTGTAGCGGATCACGCTCAATAGTTCGAGGAGGCGTAGGATAATCGATAACCTGCGCATCACTTGGACTTTTTGGGGACGAAAGAGGGGTGGTTTGCCCCCTAGGCTTAGAGGGCGCCATCTTGCGAATGATAGGTACAGCACCCCCCGTTTCAGATCTAACAGGGGAAGTCACACCAGACACAGAAACATTACGACGGGCCTTCATCCCGGTGTTGTTATCACGAACCGGATCAAGAATTGAAGTTCTACCACTGCCCCCCTTCCATGCTGGCCTAGGCTGTGGCTCTGTCAACTGAGGCTGCTTCTGCTCATGCTCCTGTTCCTGCCCCCGGACCTGGGGTTGAATTTGCGATGGCTGGGAAACAGAGCGCATGTTGTTAGCCTTGAGGTTGTGCGTGAGGGGGCCTCTGAGCTTGGACATTGCAATTTGGCTGGGGGTGTTGGAATCCGGCTGAGCCTGGCTGGCGCTGGTCTGGGGCTTGGAGTTCGGTGACTTGCTGATGCCTTGAGCATATTCGGCCGGTTTTACTTGTGCAGAACGGCCAGGACCAAGAGTCGGCTCCCCAGTCATGGCATCCCAGCGCATGTCACGACCTTCAGCCATACGGAAAACTTGGCGTCCAACCTCTTTGGATGCGGGTTGGGACATTTGGTCCCTTGAGCTTGCCGCACGCAAAGCACGTGTCTTGCGCTCGCGACGCATTGCTGGAATGTTCCCATGATCTATGGCTGCAGTTCTAGGCTTCTGGCGAGTTGCCATATCATCAGAAGAGTCCAGCGGGGATACATCTCGTGGCGGACGAGAGCCCTTTGTTTTCGGGGCAAGGTCGGGCGAGCTGGGAGGAGAGATCTCGTGGGACAGGGCGACGTTGGCGGGGGTGCGGCTAGACATGGTGTGCATACCCAAACACGGCTTGAAGGGCTGACTAGGCTGGTTAAGGTTGCGAGGTGTACGTCTGGAATCAATAGAAGCTGGCACACCACGTTGGACGGGAAAGAGGCGCAGTGTGTTTTCTCGCGGTAGATTCAAGTCGGATGTGGATTTGCTGTAAAAGAAATGTTAGAAAGAAAGATAACTAGATGAGTTGTTTATGCAAAAGTCAAAACAGATATCGATAGTGCTAGTCACCTGTGACAACAGGGTAATACGACTAGATATGAAAATAATAGGAAGGTGGTGGCCCAAATGATTTAGTCGCGAGACATGGTCAGATTCATAAAGCAACGGACCATGTCTATTGACGTCATTTCCAAGCAGCACTGACATTAAACAATGCGTTGAACAGGACAGCAAGAGCAAGTACCACTAATTGGCCAAAGACCACATTGGGTGGTCAACATATTACAAGTTCAGGTACCGGCGATAATTCTAAAGAACAAACAACCGGGTCATGGCAAACATTGTGCAACGATGATGACGGGAGCCGACATGGTGGTCGCATAACCCCACGCTGGAACACGGCACACATAATCGGCGCCTTGCAGCATTGCATCAAAGCCAAGAAAAAAATAAATAACGACTTACTTGATGCGTACACGCCGATGGTTGTGTCTCGGGTTTTGAATCGGGTTGTTGGGCCGTCGAGCGCTAGGTAGAGTTTGCGAGCGCGGTCGCGGAGTCGACTTCACTGCGGGGAGTGTAGGCTTCTGAGGCTGGGCAGAATTACCGTTCGACTTCTGTAGAGAGGACAAGGAGATAGGATGAGCCGCAAGGCCGTTTACAAATACACTGTCTTTGTCGAAAAGCTTTTGGCGTAGCTGGGGCTCTGGAAACTTGGGAGGAGATTGTCCAACACTGTAGTTGTAGCTATCTTTGTCGTTGTGCTCGTGTATGTAGTTTGGTGAGCGAGCGGGAGTGCGGATAGGCGATGTGATAGCTGAACGTAGTTGAATTGGCGAAGTGAGTGCTGAGCGAGGCGTATTAGAAGGGGCTAGATGTTGGGCTGATAACGAGGTCAAGGAGTGGCTGGGCTTGTATCTAGGATTTCTAGAAGTTTCAACCGAGACTGAAGTGGTGTGTTGGATTTCTAGCTGTGAACCAGATAGCACTAAAATCGAGGCCGAAGTTTGTTCGTAGGGGCTTTGGTTGCGATTTTTGCTACGCAGAGAGCGAAATCTACGAATGTGTGTAGGCGGTGCTGTTACAATAGGACTGTTTCGAAGACTTGAGTTGTTGGAAGTCGAGGTTCTCATTATGAACTTTGCTCTTCAGCCTGATACACGAGTGACTGTAACGTGTGCGCAAGTGCCCCTACTAAACCTGGGCAACCTGAGGCGAAAAGGCGCTTGATTGGTCCCCGTGCGAGATGAGACGCGGCCACCAACTAAACCAATATAGAGATAGAAAGCTAAGATCCTGGCCAAAAATGGGAGTCCAAGCTCCAGGTTTGCTTCAGATCCGACTTGGTTCTGCAAGCCAAGGGGCCAAGACCAGTTTGAATTTTTGACAGCCGACGACTAGAGTAACGTTCGTTCTCGGCAACCCAAGAAAGCCAGGACGACGATGACGCAACGCGACCCGAAGAAAGGACACGGACGGATCAGAAGCGGGGAGGTGCGATTGACTATTGTGAGAACCACGGTCGAAATAGCTAATGTAGTATCGAGTGGCAAAAGCTTGAATGTATGTGTTTTCAAGTGTGCAGCTCTGGACCGGTGGAAAAGAATTGAGGGCTTTCGAGTTGGAACTGGAAGAAGTTGGAACTGGTGATGAGGGTGATGGAGGAGGTTGAAATCGAAGACCAGCCACGACCAAAATATTAGGGGCGTAATAAAATAGAGAGTCGTAAGTATGAACAAAAGAAATCAACGCAAGCGGAATGTGCGCTACACACGAATATTAAAACAGAATAAGAAGATAGAAACAAGAAGTGAACGGAGGTGCAAGATGCCGGATGATGCGCGGATGAAAAGAAAGGACGAGCCGGGCCTGAGTTAAAGATCAAAAATATCGAGAGCGGGAGCAGTGACGCAGCAGAATATATAGCCGTGGAATCAGGGCTTGAATCGAAGCTGGCCAGATCAACTGGGTCAAAGACCAAAAAGAAAGGAAAGAAAGGCGCTGAAGCACGAACTTCAAAAAAGCGGTGATATTTGGTCCGGCCACACACAAAAAAAGAAGGGAAAGAGCGCAAGCGCACAAAAGAACAAAAGCCCTAAGAGGAGCCGTAGGAAAGAACTGATAAGCGAAAAAAGAGGTGCTTGCTAGAAGAGAAAGAGGAAAAGAGAGGAAGAGGAAAGAAAAGAAGGAGGAAGCAGTAGCGATCATAAAGAACGAGAAGCTGCCTCTGATCAACTTGGTAGCTACAAACTTTCGTCCAATTCTCAAGACGGTCCCCGGGGCCCAGTTGCCTAATGGGGAAAGTCAAGACAGGGCCCTCCTTCCCTCTATCCCCGGCACGCCTCCGGACTCGAGGACTCGACCCAAGCGTTCTTTTCCTTTTGGGTTTCTGGGGGGAATAACATCTGGAGAACCCCCTGTTTGCTTGCTTATTTTCTTCAAGTGTCCCCCCTCGTTCCGGCTCGAGGCTAGGGTGATCTTGATGCCCCCAGCATGAGGACAGGACCATACAGTTATCCCATGCCCTTGTTACTTCCTTTGGTGATCGACCATGGGTAGACTCTGGGGTCTGTGCTTGGTGCCAGCTGGCTGGCCCTCCTCTTGTCACGCTCATGAGGACAGCGCTCGCTGTCATGGCTTCAGCTTGCAGTCCGTTCTCTACCGTGCCGTATGTACAAAAGCAAGAAATAGAGACTACATTTCACATCCACCTTGGCGTACAGTCCCCGCCTCGCCGGATTGCGGCATCGCTGTGTCAAGACTAACAAGAGGTAGAGGATCTCTATTTCTCGCAGGGCAGGCCTTCCTCTGTTTCCCCCGCCTAGCCCCCAGCACCATCCATTCTACCATCCCCCCTCTCGCTCGATTGCTGTTGTCTTGTCTTTCTTCCTTGTCATTTCCGTGCAGGTCTTGGCATCTCGCTGTAATGTGCTTGGCAAGCCGGTGTATTTAGTCGTCCGTCTCGTCGTGCGTTAAGCTTCAGACCGTGCCACACTATCAACGTTCGTCTAGCCGCTGACCAACCCATTAACAACCTGCTACTAGCCGAATATTAACGTGCCTTCTCAATCTTCTGTGCGGATTCATCCCATCCCATTTCATCTCAATCTCATATTCCCCTGGTGCTAGTCAACTTCAGGCCATTGTCCTTCTCGTTCCCGTTTCACCTTGGTTTAGGATCCTTTTCCTTTGGCCTGGCTTTGTTTGCGCCTCTCCCGCAGGTGAGAACTAGGGCTAAATAGCGAGAGCCTTTTGCCAACTGTCTCACCTGCTCATCATACCTCTATTTTGCGCACAAGACACCTGCCTGCCTGCTGCTTTGTGGATGAAAATAGAACATTTGGAAACATTCCAATTATGAGACATCATAAAATATGCAGAGCTAGTCAACTCAATAAACAAAAGGTAGTCAACTACGTAGTTACATGTATAAATGCCACGCCAATGTGAACGTCTCCCAAACGCCGATGCTTAGAAATTCAGGTCAAATCAGAAAAGAACGCGGGCAAAATGAGAAGAAGAGAAAAGACAAGAGATAGATGGCTTAATGGTATCCTCCGTTTGAAGCTCCGTCTCCGTTACCGCAAAACTGGTCGCGGCAGCCGAGCTGGAATGGAATCATCCGAATCTGAGTCGTCGGACGATGAAATATACATTGTTGTTTGTAGCTCTCTTACTACGGACGGGACCACACGTGTATTCCATCTGTCTGTTGTCGAGGCGCCTGGAGCTGCTGCTGCAGGCCCAGTACTTCTATTAGCCGTAACGTGATCCCGCCCAGGTGTGCGTGAGACCTTCCTCAGCCTTTCTTCCCTTGCATTATCATTCATCTCGACAGACAGTGTACCTGGTCTTTTAACCTGGTCACGGGGCAAGGGAGTACTTGTCTTTGTCGGGCCTATGTTGCCAACAGCTGGAGAGCGAGCCGCCACACCAGATTCTGGGGTAGTTTTGCGACTCTCAACTCGGGATGTACCGGAAGAACCGACTGTATCCTCGGTGATAGTACTTGTCCACACCCGCTTCTTGTGTGAACTGGCGACTTCTCTAGATTGGGCTTCCGGCGTGTTCTTTTTTGGAGTAGTAGTTACATCGGGGCTTAGGATTGCCCCAATGAGAGACAGCTTTTTCTCTTTAGGAGTTTCCACGCTGTATTTCTTGCGGACTAAGCTGATGTCATCGACCATGCTGTTGCACAAACTGTTTGCCTTGCTCTTATCATCTGCTGCCATAGCTTGGTCTATCTTCGACCCATAATTCACATGAATCTTTTGCGTCTCCAACTCCATACGGTCAACTTGCTCCTGGGTTAGATGTGCAAGAGGATTTGCATTGGCCTTGGTCGAGGCCTGTGGGGTTGATTGAGACACAGCTCCTGATGCCTTGGGGGTATTCAATGCGGGTATTTGAGGAGTACTTCGCGTGGATGCCTCTGGGCTTGTCAAATCAACAGACGCAGTAACCTTTCTCTGAATTGTGGTGGGCGTAGAAGTAGAAGTGGGTGCAGAAGCAGGCGCAGAGGCAGAAGCGGAAGCGGAAGCGGAAGCAGGGGCAGTGACAGAAGCAGAAGCAGGAACAGGAACAGAAACAGAAATAGGGACAGAAGTAGGGCCGCGAGGCAGACTAGCTTGGCCATAACTGGAATTCCGGGGTGTGGCACCATTGGATGGTGCAGTGTTGTGGTTGGACGAATTGTGAGATTTTGGAACTTCTTTGCGAATGACACATGGTGTGCACATTCGATTGGGAAACTTGATCCCGTTAGGGTAAGCTGTGCTCTGCCCTAGAAGGGAATTGTCACCACACACCTTGTTTTCGGCATGTAGTTGAAGTAGGTGAGCAGTTAGAAATGTTATGCCACAGAACCGGCATCCAAATGCATACGCCGGATCCCGTTCTTTGAGGCAGGCCTGCTCTGAAACATGCTGTCAAATTCATGTCAGCAAATTTGACCAACGTACGCTTCTCGCACAGTTGTCGCGGGAATCAACTTACTATATATCTCGCTTTTTGAGATGGGAATATCATTTTGCAGTATTGACAGCTTATGTCTGGGTTGAAGCCCTCTGTCTCTGATTTTCCTTGGGCGAAGCGTATTTGGTATAAAGAAGAGTCTGCAGATGTTGGGGGAGGTGGAGCCAAACGCGAAGGCTCGGCCAGTGCAGCTCTCTTGGCTGTAGCTGTAGATGTATCTGTCACTGAATCAGACCCCGCGGTTGGTATGAGGCCTAGAGCATTCGATAGTTGGTCCATTATCTTTTCGCCTGTTTCTCTGCCCGTTGTCATAGTGGTAGGATTTGGTGCCTTATGAGAGACAACATTCGTGGCGACAATCTCAACATCCAAGTCCATCATGAAGGTTCTATCTTCCTCTTCGGTGTTGTCGTCTAGAATATCATCAGCTGTGTAGCCTAATCTTTCGGCGCGAGCCAACATGTTGAGCAAGTCCCTGGACTCTATAGTCTTGAGACGCTCAGCCATAGCCTTGTCAAGGAAGGTAGGCGAGGCTTTCCTAAGGATTTGATCCGCAACTCCGTCAATAATTTCAGCGTCCAAGTGTTGGGCGATTTCATTGATGCAGATTTTGACCATTTTTTGGCCGAACCCGAGAACAGATGGCCGTGCATAATCTTGAACTGCGCTTAGAGAAATATTGAACTAATAATTGCGAATGTTAGTTGAATAGGTTCAGCCGCAATGTAAAAGTCACGGGATAGGGAACTCTAGCTCACAAGGAAGGCTTGGTGGTATAAAGATCCTGATAAGCACTTGGTCCAGTGCTCGCGGATAACACGTCGCACTACATCGGGGGGAGAACTTGTTATGGCTTTATCGAGCTTACAAGCGTTCCCAACGAAAGACTCCTCGAGATTGCGGTCTAAGCTATTAGGCGACATGAAGCCAGATTCCGGTCGGTATAATTTAGCAGCACGTGTCATGGTCATGTACTGTGCTTGCTGAGCGGACACTGGTCCGGGTTGCCGGCTACTATTAGGAACAAAGGTGGGTTGTTGGGTAGCCGGCTGAGTGGCTATATTCGTGGTAGCATGCGGCTGTTGACTCTGGCGCATGAATTGCTGTTGTTGTGGATGTTGTTGCGGATGTTGCTGCTGATGTTGCTGTGGATATTGTTGGGTCGTCATCTGAATACTTTGAGAGGTCCTAAGCTGGTTATTTCTATGAGCAGACATTGCAGGCATATTTGCCCCTGGGTGTGAGCCGATTTGCATCTGCTTTCCAGCAGGCCCAGTTGAGCCCGAAAACGGCTGATGTAATTGGGGATGATGTTGCTGATTTCGGGCGTTGGCCGGAAGATCCTGTGCCGTGATGGTAGGGCCCGAGGGGATTCCCATGGTGTTCTTGCCCGTCCCAGAATCTGCTCTGCGCGACGAAAAAGGGCGGCGATAGGTGTGGAAGACAAGCTGTCTCCGGATCAGGGCAGCGTAGAGCAGGGGGAAGCAAAACGTGCGGAAGATTTAAGAATTCCTGGGGCAAATCGCGCGCTTCGTGTCGTCTCTTGCGCCTTTGTATCTGCGTATCACAGAGCCGATGGACGTCCTAGAGATAGTCTGGCTGCGGATTTCGAGGTCAAGAACAGTGTCGACAACGTGACAGTCGGCGAAGAAAAAACGAAGGGATCAACAGGGCTTCCACGCCAACGCGTCACAGCATGGTACATGGGCAGCGAAGCGCACGAATAATTTTCTTTTGCCTACCTGCCCCAACGCCTGAGACACGTGGTCAGCGCTGCTTGTCGTGACTTGGTTAACACGACGAGAAGATGAGAGTTAGAGCACACGAGGCACGTGTGGTGTGTTTGTATGCAGCTTTAGGGAATCCATCACACGTCCACAATAAATCAAGATCTCAAAGATGATGCATGAATTGATGGTAATGCGACACTGCGCCAGGATGTGTATTCAGCCTGTGATGTACCGATGAATTGCCGATTCTATTCCGAGACACAGTCCATACCTTATCAAGCTTAACCCTATAATCAGAGTCCTCCATTTTTAAGTGGCTAACGACACAATTGTGTAACCAACTGAGTTATTGAGTGAACATGAACCAACTACAATATGCAAACACAATTCAGACAACATGGAAATGATGGTTTAATTATTAATAACTATAAGTATTAATTGACAATGGGAAGTATCTAGGAAAGGATGTTTTGTAATATCATGAGTTACAAGCAGGATATTACTGAAGGTGTAGTTAGACGGTGTTTTCTGATGAGTCAGCTTCCACACGGTCGGGGTGCAGCACCAGGTTACGCTTGAGAATCTGGTTCACAAGCGTCTTTCCGGGGAAGTCCATGACGACAATTCCAGTGCGAAGAACGGTACCACCATTCAGGTAGTTGCTGAGACGGCCGTTCATTCCACGGAACTCCTTCTTCTTACCAGCAGCAACTCTGTAGGGGATAGAGCCAACAGCCATACTGGTGTGAATGATGTGAAGCTTGTTCTCCTTCTCCATACCGGCGAACTGGATATTCGGCCAGACAAAATTCCATTTAATACCCTTGGTAATAGGGCCAAGCAAAACCTTCCAGTCAGTGACAGTCATGGCGGAAGACTTCCATCTAATACCGAAACGGCCCTTGGGCTTTGTATCGAAGTCCTGGAGAATCAAAATCTGGCCACGAAGATTGCCAAGGTTGGGAACCTCGCGGACCCGGTCTTCCTCGGAGTAGATACGGTGGACAGACTTTTCAGCAATGGCACTGAACTCGTCCTCCACTTCGCTGGGGACCATGTATCTGGTGAAAGCGGCCTGAAAGTCGCGGTCGCTGCCGGCTCTCCAAATATCCTTCTGAATGTGCATGATCAGGGCCTCGGAGGGGTTCTCTTCAAGGAACTCGTAAGCAGTGGTGAGAACATAGTTCAGATCATAACTAGTGTTGAAACTAGCATGGAAGATTTGAAGTCTGTCTTCAGCCAGGCGGCAGTTGATATCGAGGTATCTGATGCCACCATTGAGTTGTTCCTTCAAGTTGGTGTTCTGGTACGTAGCCAGTTCGTTGTTGGTTTTATGCGTCAACGAGTTGTGGGTACCCGGGATGGAAAGATGATGCAGAGGGGTATTATCGGGGATGTCCTTCATCCACTTAACAGCCCTATTGTCGGCAAGATCAAAGCTGACATCAGAGTAGGCGTCTTGGTATTGATTTTGAGCCAAGGCTAAGGTGGCCGAGGCCAGGACGGTGAGGAGTGAGAAATGCATATTGCAAGCGAAGACAAGAGAGAGAGAGAGAGAGAAAAGCCAGTTGAGCGGCAGTGAAGGAGTGAAAGTGTGAAAGGGGATTGCGAGACTGAGAGCGGATGAGGAGAAGGGAAATCTGGAGTCTCATCAGAGGCCGGCACGTTGCCGTATTAATAGTCAGGCCGTGGTCTGATTCCTTGGGCCATGTTGATTGATTCTCCTGCTGTCGCTATAAAGCCGTCATCGGCTCTACGGCGGCCCGTGATACGAAGGCGCAATGAATACTTTCCCCTCTGTTGCTGTAATGTAATTTCTCTCTCCGCCCATTCGAGAGAAGGTTCATAGCTCGCATTTTCTTAGAGGCGGTTGTATACACATCGACGGATAACCCTAATGGCATTAACGTTAGTCACAGTAAAGCTGTCAGATCTGTGGCGTGGCCCCCACATTTCCAGAATTGCATTATGGCGAAGTTTTAAGCAGGGTCCAACTCACGAACAATTCGGCACGCACTGAAGACGTGCCAATGGTGGTTACATGGCCACTTTGCCAAGGTTTTGGTACTTAAAGAGACGCAGCCAGATAGCGACGCAGGGCCTAGAACTTGGAGCAAGCATATTCTTTTCTTGTCTCTAAATAACCGCTGGTGCGGGTCGCCTCTGGCTTGGGCTGCGGTGCTGAGCCCAAAGCCAAGTGTAGCAACACACACATGCGCAGAAAAGGACGGGCCTCAGCCTATCTATCTACAGGGGCATGTGTTTCTGTCTGTGGCATGCAGGCTACAAGTCACCAGTCTCGATGCTTTGCGTGCAAGTTAACGGCTATGGGGGTACCTCGTTCCTACTATCGTGGAAGTTGGATAAGAGGCCCAAAGCCAGAAACTGGTCAAAACGAACACACAAGCCAGCAGACCAAAGTTACGGCCTACAAATGCGCCGAGAGAGAAATATGCGTAGTGCTTCGCCCCAGACTTTGGAACTCAGTCGTCATTCGACGATTCAGCGGCCTTCGAGAGGAGAGTGTAGCATGAAGAATGTTACTAATAGACATGTTGCTTGCCAAGCGCTGGCAAGTGGGAGATGTCAGACGACTGTCATTCAGCCCTAACGATTTTCTGTTTACTGGACTTACCCATGCCACGACTTGCAAGTCAGAAACATGTGTTGTCTCATTCACCACTCAGTCAGTACCTGCTTGTACATGTGTACATACATACATATATGCCGATGGATAACCATACAAGTGACTAGTTAACTACAACTAGTTAGTTGCAGGTGACTAGCTGATTATCCATACGCAGGATCCCACATGAGCAAAGGATTGGTATGACATCAACTGAGTTAAATCTTGTATCTAAAAACAAGTACAAGTAGTCGAGTGTGGTATGGCTATCCACCTGTATCTTCAAGTAATCACATACATATACCTCATCCTCGGAAATGCTCGGGACATTTGCAAAAGGCTCCAGAACGTGAACTGTGCGCACATAGCCTGGAAAGCATGGGGTCGTTTCCCAGACAAAGCTTGGCTTCCATCTGAAGCTCCCATCAAAAATGCGTCTTGATGCAGGTGGTGGGTGGCTGGATACTTCGCATGGCTGGGCCCCTTCAGGCTGTCAGAAGCTTACAGTGTGCGCCTGTGCCCGTACGTATGTACATATATGCTTGTGTTCGTGGCGTGCATATACATACATATGCATGTACATATGTATGCTTGAGATGTCTCATATAGTGTTGACAGGCCAAATATTCCGTTCATGCTTATCACTGCGGATTAATCGACGGATACGCTCGCATTCGATGCGACAGATCCATGTCTCTGCTCTAAGCGCGGTATCGAGGTATATTGAACGTTCTAACGCCTAGGCGATTTAGTGAATGCTCACCTGAATGTTGCTATGTATAGCATAAAGCTCCTCTCACATATACCATGCTAAAGGAAGCTTCAAATTGCTTCCGCGACTTGAAGTGGTCTATGCTGTTGTAGCAGTGACTCAATACTGCGGCTACCATAACCTTATCCGCAGTGGAAAAAAAGCGCTATCTGATGGTTATCAAGTACATTGCCAGTGCAAAGACCTGCTCACGGAGAAAAAAAAAACAAGGAAAAAGCGCAGTTTCAATAAATTTGGTGACTTTATAACCAAAAAGAAAAAAGAAAGATCGGAATACCGCCACGGTGTAATATGCTTAAACTCATGTTGTTTACGGTATGATACGGCACACATGTGCTCCGTCTGCCCGTACAAGGGTTAAACCCCTACGAATCATGCATAGGCCCCCAAAAGTCAAACTAACGACCGACTTTCCAACCAGTACCGGCCTTTCAATCCCGTTCAAACGCATTAAACGACACTTGGCACTTGCAGCCTGCCATAAAACAAAGAGATTCGTCTTCTTTTGCCCCGTCAGACCAGTAAGCACGAATCGGTGGTATTCAAAAGAGCTCCGATGATCATTCATGCGATGTATGTGCATAGAAATACTATGTATGTGAGCTAAAGTACTAATACAAGAATGCCTACTATCATGTCACTCGAAAAAGCCGCCGGACTTGACTTGTGCGATTTTTCAATTCTATATCGTTTAACGTCGTAGTGATGTGATTTTCTAATTTTCTTTGAAAATGTCATGAAACATCTATTTTCATCACGTGATTATTACGTCACTGATGTCTGTCAACAATGCGGGAACGCCTTGATGATTTATCTTGAATTATGCCAAGGACTCAGAAAAACACGACCCGAACAAATTAGATTGAATCATAAAATCTCGGATTCATCTCGGAATCTTGTGTCTGGTGATAATAAGTCGGGCGTCCCAGTCTTGGGCATCAAAAACTTTGAGAAAACAAAAGAAAGGTCAAATAATTGATGAGGTTAACACATTATGTAACATGTTTTCTTAAACTATTGGCTTGTCAGACTGCGGATGATAAACTTGAGACGATGGACCTACCTTAAGCTTAATAGTTTGGGCAATTTGTGAGACTTTGTCGGGTCTCTTTGGTATACAACTCTATTTAGTGGTTTCGTACGAGGGAGTCTAACGGCCCAAGGTTGCAAAGGTCCAATGTGACTAGGAAAATGTATAGTTACTATAGTTAGTGGATATAGACACAGTACGGGAGTATCATGTACATGATAATGGCAAAGACCTAGGGCCAATTGGAGTGCTTTAACAAAAGGAGCCCTTTGGATGCCTATGACAGGAAAGGAATCGAAAAAATCTTCTAGCCCACGTCACATCAATCCTCAGAAAGATTCAAAGGAAATTCTTCACTCGTCCTGCAGACCATATATCCACTGGGCGGTGTTCAACGAACACACCCACAGCAGTTTTCTAAGGTTACCACACCCCATTGGTGTCTCGCGGCAAGGCCACGATTTGTCTAAGATCGTAGAGCTCCTGGTCAACAAAGACAGGCGAGCTGAAAATAACTGTTGAACTCCCAAAAGACAGTTCTGAGTTATAAAGGGGGAGAATCCCGAGATGGTGTGGATTGATGCAGTGGGGGATCGGCAATCGCGAATTGGGAGTGGGTAGTAAAGGGGTAAACCACTGGCGAGGAAAATTCCAAAAGTGGTGTAAATGCGGGCCTGGGTCCTCAAAACTCATGAGAATGGCAGCAGCATCGGAGGCATGGTGCCAGCCTCGGAAAACCCTCGGCAAAAGCCCGAGAGGAGGGGGCCGACCTCAAGGATACCCACTCCGAGATTTGCAGAAGGCAAGGTTTTCTCGAAGAATTTCCCAACCAATACTGGCGTGACAAAGTGGATGAGATCATCAGTTAGAGCTTGTGTAACACAAATCTTGGTGGAGGTATAAAACTCACTGGCTGTCACATGAGAAAAAAAAAGAATCCATTATCAGTGTTTAATAGGAGGACTCACTGTTGTCCTGTACGGAGAAGTATCCGGAACGTCACAAGTTCAGAGAGTTCAATGAAAGAGAATGTATTCAATGAAGGGGAAGAAAGGCGAACGATGATCGATGCCTTCTATTCTAGATACTATGGAAGAGAGGGAGAGAGCAGCCCTTTTATGCCCAGCAGTCCATTGATGTCTTGTGCTAGAGTCAAGTAGTAGTCGGAGGAGAATGCCTAGTGAAGCTTAGAAGCAAAGTCTAGTCCGAGCAAGAAAAGGAGAAGTACGGCCTTTTGTCGTTCAGCTTCCACTAGGTTGGGAACTTTTACAATGGCGTTCCTCTTGTGGCGATTTGTGATGTTAGAACGTGAACGAGTTGAAGGCAATTCCGATGTAGTCAGAGGAGCACAACCCTAAGATGCTTCTATTTGTAGGGTTGGCATGCTGACAATATCAACATCCATTGAGTCAAGACAAGTTAGGATCTAGTGAACTAAGCAGTTGTATTCTTTTTAACTATGTTTGAATAATGTGGGAATCAATTGTATGAAATGGCGTGATTGGAGTGGAAGAAGTTGAGTATCGAAGCTGAGGTGAATGAAATTAGGAAATATGGCCAGGCATATGATAAACTACATTGGTAGTACTACAGATGCTGCAAGCAGAGAGCGCGGGAGACTACGGTTTTGGAGACTGATATTCTAGGAGTAACTATCTATTGTAAAAAATCAAAACGATAACTATTGTGTTCTATTAATGGTAGTTATCCCCTTTCCTAAACATGAAAACATGAACTAATCATCGTTTGCTAGATATCATGTCGAACTCAGTATTTATTAGCTTCTAGTAACATATATATGACAATAAATTACTGTAGCATAACATAACGAGAATTACTTTGACTGGGCATAGACGGCGAAGTTGCCTTGGATGAACTTGTCAAGAAGTAGCTTGCCTGGGAAGTCCATGGCAACAATTCTAGTGCGGGAATTGAATTCACTACCCAGAGCCTCGCCAAGACGATCGTTCATGCCTATCTCTCCGAGCTTGGTACCACCAGCGTTCTTGAGCGCGGCCTGGGAAGTACTACCATTTGTTTGAGTGACATGAAAGATGTTATCGGTCTCCAGGCTAGCCCACGCGAGACTCATCTCAGTGACACTCCACTTGATATCCAGTGGGATGGGCTCAGACTCCGGCTCCAGATCCAGTGCAACCACGGTATTAGAGTTCCAGGGAATGCCGCCCACGCCAGGAGTATTAGTCGGGAAATCTTGCAGAATAATTACCTTGCCGCGAACCTCTCCCAGCTGAGGGGCTTGGGAGGACTCGGGGTTCTCGCCAAAGTAGACATGGGACTGGGCACGTTGGCCGATGGCAGTGCGAGCATCCAAGTAGTCGGACATGAGGCCCGCAAAGACTTCCTCGTCATCAGACACCAACGGATCCTTCTTGACTCTCATGATGAGAGCCTCAGTGGGATGCTGGTCGAGGAAATCGAACAGAATTGTGAAGACTTTACCAAGGTCGTAGGTGGTGTCGACATCTCCTTGGTAGAGCTGAATCTTGTTGTCTTTGACACGACCACTGACATCGATGTATCGGATGCCAGCTGTCAGTTGACCTCTCAGATCAGTGTTCTGAGTTTGAAGCAACTCGTTGTGGAGGCTGTAGGTGAGAGAGTTGTGGGTTCCGGGGATCGAAAGAGACGTCACATCGATGTCGTCCGGGATCTGAGCCATCCAGTCGGGATGAGTAGCCAAGCTGAGATCAAAGCTGTATTTGGAGCAGGTCTCATGGAAGCAGGTAGCCTGGCTCAGAGTAGCCGACGCTAGAGCGGCGATAATAGGGAACAACATATTGAAGGCAAGACAAGGAGTAGATGTGATAGCTGAGGTGAGGCTGAAGGCACTGTAGAGATGATGATGAGAGTTGAGAGATTCGGAAGACAGGTCAGAGTCCGGGGCATCACTGTATTAATACTTGGTCTCTACACAAGTCGGGTTGTTCGGCGTCCATACGCATAGTGGTTTGGCCAGAGTCTGACGCATGGTCCACCAGAGCACAAGACAAATACTATCTACCTCTCGCCTTGGAAAAAAAATAGTTTGCTCGTGGGATTTTGTGTCATGCTTTCTGAGTATTTCTCCATAGTTTCGGCTGTTTTAACATGCCATGATACAGCTACATGGTCAATCCGACATGGGAGTTTTGAAATTGGGAGATTTGTTCTGCCATGGCCGTCTGGGGACCCCTTTCACAACCCGAAGAAGGCTCGTAGAACAGCGTTGAAGATGACTGATGCTCTGGGAATACGTGCACGGCCAAGGCCAGGGAGTGGCCCGGGGTGCAGTTTGCCTCGAAAACAAAACAACAACATTGCTTGGGAAATCGGAGCTTCCTGTCTGGCAAGTTGCTCTGTTGGTACCTATTACAAGTTAGTTGCTGATCGTAGTATGATGCCGATGCAGTAGAATACTAGCAAATCTTCGTGGAGATTTCAGTACCATGATAGCTTTATGAAGATGGCTCTTGGGATAGTGTTTCTTCACACATTTAAGCATTTGATGCCTGCCAGGATATGGTTATAGTAACGAATCCATGTTAACTAGTTAGGTATAGTTAGAACATAACCACATGGCCAAGACCATCAGCTGGCCAAAACAAATATTGGAGCCAGGACAATAGTTCCATTGCTTGGGAAAAGGCCTGCAATGGAAAATGCAGCGGAGACTGCGGCCTGTTGATGTAAATCATCTAGTTACATACAAGTATCTTTTGGAGTGCGGTGACACCACCACAATCGAGCCCAGTATTGTAGCATCACGTCGGCGACATGCTTCGCGAATCGCAGAGACCGGGTAGGGTCCAAACACTTTGCTGGGATTCTTTCTTTGGACCAACGAGAGGAAAATGAGAAGCACAAACTCATGCAGGGATTGTCTCGGATGCAGATTTGCCATTATGTTCAAAGATGTGAAGACGCAGTAGTTAGTGCAGGCCTGATTGATTGATGGATTATTTACATGTCTACTCCCGAGGTATTCTCGGCATACGACAGGGCAGGCCTGATTTGTTTCTTTAATTTATACGTACATTGTTGAATACTGCGGGATTTCCAGATCGTTCATGCCGTCTCGGAAATCAGGAGATGCCGCGTCTATTGCACATCTCCACAACGAATAATTATACCAGTCCAACGGACCTATTTGCGCATAGCATCCGTGGGTCGCAGTGATGTAGTTATGTCCTAACATTCTCAGCCTTGGATTTGACCAACTCCATCCATGCCCAGAAAGTTAGCTACTTTGAGCGAGGACTATAGGCTGTACCCTTTGCAACTAAATATCAAGACTTCTCTTGCCATCATTTTAATATGGTCTTGGCGAGCCTCCCATTCGCAGCTCGCCTTCAATCAGACTACAGCATCGTGCTGAATCGTTTTCGTGGGGAAAACCATACAGAGCGGCACTGCACAATTCGTCTCTCGAGGCTCTGCGAGTTTCTGCATAACATGCCGTGCTTGTTTTATCCCTCATAGCAGCTATGGCATGAACGATATGCCACTGCACCTGTGGTTTATCACACAATGATCTAGTGATAGCAATTTCCTGTATCACAGTCGGGCACAGGCGCTCCGTGGTACTATCAATGAGCAACCGTGTGGAATATACTTGAAATATCAGCCCATCACTTTCTCCCGGAACCGAAATTGATTCGCTTTCGAGGATGGCCTGCTTCAGCATCGCTATCCTCGTCGTTTACGGCGGCAACCTTCTTTTTCTTGCCCGCCTTTCCAGAAGACGGGCCAGGCGCCGTTGTCGAAGTCGGGGTCGCGTTACCTGAATCAAGCTTGTAGGCGGTAGGGGTCGCGGAAAACGATGGGTTGGAAGAGGCGGGAGTACCGTCCTAGGAAAACGAGCACATGTGAGCAAGGTTCACATGAGTCGCGCGATGTTAAGATGCAAGGGAATATACGCACCCCATTCGAAACAGGCTTGTAGGATATGGACGAGCGGGAAAAGACGCGGTTGGCGTCCGGGGCATTTTGCTTCTTGCGCTGGGCAGCAGAGTTTATGCCTTTGATGTACGAATCGAAGCCGAAGATGATGTTGCCGTTGGGGGTTGCCTCGAGATAGTTCATTTCCTTCTGGGCGATGGTTTCCTCGACAGTCGCCTTGATTCATGACCTGGTTAGCACGCGAAACTCAAAGCGGCCAGATTAGTTGTGTGCCGAGCGATCATCCAAAACACCCACTAGCTTCTTAGCGATCTGGCGCTGCTTTTCAATCAAGTCGCGAAGGCGAGCCTGCTCCTTGCGGTACTCGGTCATCGAGGGCATGGTTCCAGTTCCAACCATCTTGGCGGTAGTGGCATATGGATTCAGATAATAGATATTAGCTGTAGCAAAAAGCGAGGATGACCTGGAGAGTAGAGCCGAGGTGGTGATGAATCGTCATCAGCGTGATGGGCCGCGATGCGCCCTACAAACTTTCAATCCTTGTCGCAAACATTGTGTGATGACTTCACCAGGCAAAGGAATCACCCGACGTTTTGGCGAGCAACCCTAGGGTTGTTTTCGCAAGCACGGCAGTCCAGCCACCAGCTTTATCCCCGGCATCCATCACCCACCACACGGCCAGCCATGAGTCTCACACAGAACGCGACAGGGTTTGAAGCTGCAACCAGTCGCCTTTAACTAGTCAAGCGAGACCAACCTCTCGGTTTGACGCGCTGTGCGCTGGCGACACTTCAGCCGGCCAAACTGCATACAAATAGGGAGCTCTCCACACCCGTCAAAGCTTCCCGTAGCCAAACCGTGCTATAACCACCTACACTACATTCTCTCTTTGTCTACGGCCGCCCCTCTCGTCTCCAGCACCAGCTCCTCATTGCTCCTTTGGCTACATCCCACATCATGCACGCCACCTCACTCCTGGCTGCGGCTCTGCTAGTCGCCTCTTCGGCTGTTGCCGTTCCCACCGACGACGTATCATCGACAACCTCTTCGTCCTCTTATACCATCATTCCCATATACCCCACCACACGCGCTTCTACGTCTCTCCAAACTGTGATTGTAACAGAAACTATTGACCTGGGCTCCTCTGCTTCGTCCTCTGGTTCCACGACTACCACCTCCAAGGACCCAAACTCGTACTCTGTGGTGCCGATCGAGGGTCTCCCGCCCGCAACTACTGTCACTGTCACTGTGGTCAAGTCTGGCTCGTCGATGTGGACAGTGACCCCGACAGCCGCGGCGACGGCCCCGCTAGGCTCCGGAACCGGGCATCCGCTGTCTAGCACAGGAGGTCCCGTGGTTGTTTCAGCAGCATCGCAGCCGCATGTGTGGCCGTCTGTGTCTGGTGCCGCGCTGGCAGTGGCTGGGGGTGTCTTGGCTGTAGTCTTCCACTGGTGATATTGGGTCCCTGTGTTTGGTAAGGGTATATAATAGTGATGGTTTTAGAATGGTGGGCTGGTTATGATTTACGATTCAATGTGTTTTTAATTAGTTAGTCCAAGTCTGAAAATTGGCTTCTCTATTGAATATAGCTCCGTTCTTGTGTGTGTTGTCCAAGTATCAGCCTCACTCGTGATACTTGTGCCACCAATGCATTGTTCATGGGAGTCATACAATCCTCACAAAAAGCCCGTGAATCAGCTGCGCGATCCTTCGATTCAATTCATCGTAGTCCCTCCATGGATCTGTCCGACTTGAGCTGTATAACGGGCAGTCTGAGATGGTGCCACGGTGGTTACCCCTCACAACTGCTAAACCACAGGTACTTGTATGGGCTCAAGACTGGCCTCTTGTGATGGTAGAGCTTTCTCATCCATTTCTTTTTTTTGTTTTTCATTCTCTGGTTCTAGTCTATTGTCATAGCCCACGACGTTGAACTTCCTGTTGCAAGCCCACGACGTTGAACTTCCTGTTGCAAGCCCAGCCTCAGTATCAAGAGGTCGTGTATTCAAGCTTTCAGAAAGTTTATCCTTTGGTGCGTATTCACGAGAACATGGCCCAATCCCACACAGATACAAACACTCACGCGTTCTCTTTATCAGAAATTGCATCTCGCCATGGTACTCAAGTCGACTTTGCCTCTCGCCCTGATAGGCCTCGCTGGCTCTTCGCACTCCACCATGGCTTCTACTTCGCCCGGCCTGGACCCTGTGGCCCAAGCCCAAGCTGTAGGCACCACCTGTTCCCCCGAAGGACTATGGAACTGCATGACCGTGTCTTTCCAACGCTGTACAAACGGCGCGTGGTCGGCTACTATGGCTATGGCGCCCGGAACTAAGTGCTATCCCGCCGGAGACACACTAGAGTTCCACATTGGCTTTTCCAACAGCCCCAGCAGCGCCGAGTGCGGATACTCGGGGGCAGATTCAACTTCAATGAGCGTCCCACTGTTGACTCCGCATTTGCCTCCGTACTTTACGCCGGCCACTTCGGTGCCATCGCCATATTCCTCGTGGCCAGAGCTGACGTCCACATCATCGTCAACAAGTACTTTGCCAGTCGAAACAGAAGTGACGCCTTCGGCAACAGTTGAGGAAAGCTGGGCCGCTAGAATCTCTGCGCTTCGCCTTGACACGCTGCTTTTGCTGGGAGTTTGCGTGGGCGTTTTGGTTGGCCAATTTTAGTGACATATGACAAGGTGTTTTTGCAGCGCGGGATGGATGAAGTGGGTTGTCGATCATGGCGGAGTTGAGATTTCCCGTGGAGTTAGGGCTAGCAATACAAGTTAGGGTTTGGAGCACACCAGGAATGACATCATTCCACTCTTGTGCACAGCCGTGGGCGGCGGCCGGGGATAACCTTGACATGGAGGTTGTGTGCCTTGCTTGGGAGTATTTTTTGCAAGCTAGACAGTTGAGCCACAATAGGAAGCCTAGAAGCCCAGGAGACAAGCATATTTTTCTAATGTTGACACTGCGCCCCAAGTGTGACGCGCCTTATTGCCACAGGAAGAAAAAGGCACGGCTACGGCTGTATGTATGCAAACGTGTGAAGATCTCCAGGAATTCAGCCTAGTGCTGGTATGCCAGATCACGGAAATGCATCTTGCAAGGGCTCAAAGAACAAGAGACGAAGGAGTTTTGGTGTCGAGGAGAGGAAGAACGGAACAGGGACAGACCCAGAGCTCCCTCCACAAAGGAGGGGCACACAAGATTGCAGCCCAAAGGGAAGAAAATAAGAATAAATTCATTCGTAATAAGCCAAGCCAAGACCTTGGGTGCTCAGGTCAGAGTCAGCTGCCTAGACCGGGAGAAGTATCAAGTACAGCAAACCACGAGTAGACGCGCGGGAAGATAAATATAAAGCAGCTGGCCCGCCGCTAGTTTCCGTCCGCACTTGCTCCATACCCTCAACACTTGCGTTGTTCTCTTTTGCAGACCAAGACTGCCGCTTCCGTCCGTTGAAATGTCCTACTATCCCCAAGGCTACGGCCAACAGCCACAATACCCTCCTCAGGGCCAATATCCCCCACCCAACTACCCGCCTCCGCCGAACCAACAGTATGGCCAGTATCAGCCACCCCCGCAGAACCAGTACGCCCCCCCTCCTGGCCCGCCGCCCGGCCAGTATCCTCAACAAGGCCAGTACGGTGCCCCCGGCCAGTATCCGCCTCCACCTGGACCCCCACCCGGCCAATATGCCCCTCCCACTGGGCCTCCACCAGGTCACTATGCGCCCCCGCCCGGCCAGTACGGCGCCCCGCCCCCGCAGCCGGGCTATGGAGCCCCGCCTCCCGCCCAATACGCGCCGCCCACCGGTCCGCCGCCGGGACAATACGGCCATCAGCAGCCCATGCCTGGCGGTGGCGGCTATCCGTATGCCCCGGCCGACCAGCCGTCGCCGGGCTACGGCGCGCCGCAGATTATCCAGTGGAACGCCGATGCCACCGCGAGTGCGTGTCGCTCGGCCATGAAGGGCTTCGGCACCGACGAAAGAGCGCTGATTCGCGCGCTGGCCGACAAGGACCCGCTGCAGATTGAGGCCATCAAGCAGTCATACGAGCGCCAGTTCCGGCGCAATCTGATGAAGGATGTTGAGAAGGAGACCAGTGGCGACTTTGAGTTTGGCCTGCTGTCGATCCTGCGCGGACCTTGTCTAAACGATGCCAACGAGCTCCAGCTCGCCATCATGGGCCTCGGGACAAAAGAGCGCGCACTCAATGACGTGCTGCTCGGCCGGTCCAATGCTGATCTGCACGCCATCAAGAGAGTCTACAACCAGGCTTTCCGGCGCAATCTTGAGAGTGACGTCAAGGGCGACCTGAGCGGCAAGACAGAGCGTATGTTCATGATTGTGCTGAATGGCACACGCAGCGAGGGCCTTGTCCAAGCCCAGGCACAGCAGGCCGATGCTGATGCGACCGAGATATACAAGGCCGGCGAGGGCCGCATGGGCACAGACGAAATTGCGATATGCAGCCTGATGGCGACGCGCAACGATGCACAGATCCGGGCTTTTGCAGAGGCATACCGGAGGAAATACAGCAAGAATCTTGAAGATGTGTTCAAACGAGTAAGTGTTGCATTGGAATTGCCCCCCCCCCTCTATATCGTTCATTCCCTCTTTACACTTTACATACTAACTTTCCGGAGAAGGAATTTTCTGGTCACATGGAGGACGCGCTATTGTATCAGCTGCGCCATGCTCTGAACCCGTACCAGAACGCCGCGCGTGAGATCGAGCGGGCCATGGCTGGCGTGGGCACCGATGAAAAGGCTCTTACGCGGCGCATCGTGGCAGCGCACTGGGACCGCAACTTCATGGAGGGCGTCAAGGCCGAGTACCAGAAACTGTACAACCGCGACCTGGCCCGCAGAATCAAGGGTGAAGTGCGCGGTGACTACGAGAGGCTGCTGCTGGCCTGCATAGGGTGTCCCATCTAAGCAGTAGTTAAATGACGCCGGTGATTTGTGATGAATCTCCTTTTATTCTTTAGCATTTGCTTCTGGGGAACTGCACTTGGGCTATAGCTATCTGGTTGTGGTGGAAACAAATGGTCTACTTCTGTGTTCTTGATAACTATGCTACGCTCCACTTCTTCAAAGCGGACTCCAACCTCGTTTTCGCTCATCTTTGCAAACGGTGTCTTGATGTTTTTGTAAATGTGATTTTGAAAGTAGTCAAGCTAATTTGGTGATGATACATTTGTGTGGTTAGCACCATCTTTAGGGATGGGCGAAAATGAAGTTAGGGTCCACTTTGAAGAAGTGGGGCGTGGCACAGTTATAGCCATTCACATATTACTTGCATCTCCATATGACGTAATTGAAGCATTAGCTCTTCTCTGGTTGCTAGGATGATCAAAAAGTAGTTCTAGCAGAATGACACCTACTTCCCTTTGTGTCGTTTTCGACCATACGTCTTCTGGTTGCCATAGTGGGTATAATACAGTCAAACTAGACGCCCTAGGGTGTTTTTGGTAAACGCCCTACATTCAGGACCCCAACCCAAGTCCGACAATGGCGCCACCCTTTTAATTGAAGGGTGTAGCTGTTCTCCCCATCTCTTCGCTCTTTTTTTTCTCTTCCGAAAATACTCCCAATCTGTGCCAAATATTCACCAAGACGACATCGAGCAGAAAGAAACCAGCCCCAACCTCTTCTTACTCTGGCCTTTGGCGATTCCCAGTTAAACATGAGCCCTCGAAAGTCTTCTCAGAATTGCGGTGCCAATGGCACCGAGCACAGTGACAACGTTTCTATGGTCACACCAAATGTAAGGAAGGCGCATCTACTTAATCTCGAAGCAAACAATTCAGAGACACTGACAAACATACCCCTAGATATCCCCACAGAACATGTCACCTACCTTGTCGGGCACCAATGAACTGCCTTGTTCTCCTGTTACTCCTGTAGCCGAGACTTTGGGAAGCCATTTATCACTGCAAGGTGCTCTTGCCAACCCTTTGACAAATGACATTGTGTGCCCACCAACTGATGATCAGAACGACCAAGTCGTCAATGTTGTGGAAGAGGACTTGATCCCCGGTACACCGTCTCACATTACCATTCCATCCATTCCCATTTCAGACATTGATATTGCTCCACTTTCCCCTTTCACCGACAGCGATGTTGAGCTGAGTGGTGATGATTTATTTGATCTCGGAATCTACGATGGTGAGAACATCGCGCTTCCTGCTCCTGTTTACTGCAACGGATGGGAAGCTGTTCCCAATTTGCCTACCAGAATTGACTGGAGTCTTTGCACCCTTGTCCTTAGAGGCCCACACCAGTGTGATTTCTTGTCTGCACATCAAACCGCGCCTGCCTCTCAGCCACCCATCTCAGGTGCTCCCAACACTAGTGCCATGACTATTCATGAACTGCAGACTGCAAACAACAAGTTCATCGATGCTTTTGATATGATCCCAGATAAGACGGGGCACACCAATGCTATGAGTCCCATGATGGTGTGGGAGCCCATGGTTGTGTCAAGTCCAGAAGCTCCCCGCATGGTTGCCTACTTCATCCCTCCTGACAACCGTATGCCACACAACATCGACGCGCCATGGACACCACAGGACACCCTGGCTATCCGACTTTTCACCAGTCCTGGACACACCACTGTACCAATTGCTGTAGCCGACTGGGGCTACGAGGCATCTGCGTTTGAACGCGACCGCAGCCGCGTTGCTCGGCTGGACCGCGACATTGGTTTCCTCGAGGAGCACATCAACCACAGCAATGCCGGGTTTGACTTGCTTGTGGCGCGCTATTACCGGGCCGTTGCTAGCGGCGCTGTAGAGCGTCCTGCTGCATCCAAAGACCTGCAGAGTGCGGGCGCGTGGTCGTGTTTTGGCCCGCGCGATGCCCGGTTGCCGCTTCATGCATGGAAACAGCGATACCGCGACCTGCATACGCTGCGGTTCCAGTGGTTCCACACTCAGCTGCGCCGTGTGCCGATTCTGGCCGCGTGGCTCAACTCGGATCTGGCTCGGGAGGCCATGCTGACGCAGAACATCATGAATGTCGATATAGATGTGACACGCCGCCACGACAATTCGCTGTGGTGGATGCCCCTCATGGCGGTAGTCGGCGTGGCGGCTTATTCGCTAGCAGAAACCAGACCATTCTCCATGTACTGCTATTTGGCCGCACGCATCAACACGCTGTAAATCTGTTTCTTCAGCACGGGGGCGTTTTATTTATAAGATTTGATGTCGGGGCGGGAGGTACTTTCATGTTGCACAAATAGTTTGGGTGGAATGGTGTGAGTCTTCGGTAGTTGCAAGTTTGGGAATTCAAGGGCAGACAGGAAGTTGGCGTTACATCATGGGTTACACAGTTTGTTCAAAATACGTTGTCGATTGCAGTTCAAGTTGTTGGTGTGCTGTATAACTAGTTGTGAGTTATGGGAGTCTATTGTTATCCAGATGTTGTGAGTAGTGTCAAATGTCAGAGTTGGGAAATTCCCTAGAGGTTTTGTTTTCTACCAGGGTTCTCCATGCCCTGGGATGCAAGCTATGACTACGATACGGAAATGCCTAGAAATACGATTTTCAGACGCCAACGGAACTTCAAAGAGAATGTGCTTCATTCAAAAATTGCGCAGCTGCTTTGCGCTTGCGGTGTGATACGCTCAATCTGCATTATGCGTAGTTACATGGCTTGTTTCATGGCATGATTCCTGCCTTCATGGACAGGTCACCCAACAGTTTCTCGCTTGTGTAGAGACGGATACAGGGTGGTACGATTGGTTCTCATGAGCTTTCATACTCTACTTGACGCTGAAAAAAATGTCTCATGATTTTGCCCCGAATTGAAAGGTGGATGTACAACTGGAGGGAGCATCTCGACAACTTTGCTGCAACTTAGACGCTTTTGCTTTGATAGTCGATCAAGTCGTGGTGTTTGCTGGATCCTGGCGGCAACGGCAATGTATGCGAGCTTATGGATTACTAGGTACAGGGTTTGCGATCGAGGAAAGCCGGGGTTATGAAAAGAGGGCTCGATTGGATATAAACAATCTTGTTTAGAATCGCTCTGCTTCGGTTGTAAACTTGGCTCTGAGGAGCGGTATGAGTTCAAAAAGCCATGCAGTCAAAGCAGCTAAATGAATGAATTGATTATTTCTGGCTTCTTTTACAGACAAATACCCTGATGGTAATGATAGAAACGGGCCATGATGGATTACATGACCCTGTAGTAGGATCCTAAAACAAGCCAACATTCACTTATAACTAGTCAGGTTTATGAGTACATATGGGATTCCTGTCGTCGCGAACTACCAACGGCGGCTATTTGTGTTATTTTTGGACTTTAATATCTTCTAACGTAATACTAAGGAGCTGAGACATCGGAAGTGTCGACGTGTTAGTCGAATGGGATGGCCTCTAAGTGCAAGAGGGCTTCACTGGCCTCTAATAATCAACCATGCTCGTCCATCAACTCTTCATGTATATAAGCAAAAATGACTTGCTTGGTCAGTCCACCATTCTTGCTGGAAATCAGAATCAACCACATCTCACCACGCCACTATGGAAGTCATCGGAATCGCCGCCAATGTTATCGCAGTTGTCGACTTGTCTGTCAAAGTCGGATCGCTTTGCCTCCAGTACGCCAAAGATGTCAATAATGCCTCCGCTGACATAAATCGCCTGCGTGAAGAAGTCGCCAGCCTGCAAAAAGTCACCGAGCAAGTCCAATCCTTGCTGGACAAGCCCAATGGAGAGAGACTCAGAAACTCCCATCAGCTAGATGCCGTCCTAAAGCAGAGTTACTTTCACCTCGATGAACTCGACCAAAGACTCGAGTCGAAACCTCCCCGCAAGCTTTTCGGAAAACTGAAGCTTCGCACACTCAAATGGCCCCTCCAGCGTGGAGAGGTAGAAGTCTTGGTTCAGAGTCTTCGGCGGTACAATGAGACAATCTCCTGGAACCTTCAAGTTCATCAGACGTAAGACCATCCGTTACATATCATTGCTTTCTTACACTCTAACACGATCTTGCTTTAGTGAAATTCTCCATGAAGTCGACGGTAATATGCGTATAGCCGATCAAAGGGCGGTTCTAAGCACTCTTCCTGTAGCTGATGGAGCGTCCTTTGACTCTGGAGATGAACAGAACAACGCGGTCTGCTTGCCAAACACGCGAGTTGACGTCATGCAACAAATCCGGCAGTGGGCAGATAGCCCGTCTACCGAGACACTCTTTTGGCTGAACGGCATGGCCGGGACGGGAAAGTCAACAATATCTCGCACTATTTGCAATCAATTCGCAGAGTCTGGCCAGCTTGCAGCAAGCTTCTTCTTCAAACGAGGAGAAGCCGACCGCGGGAACTTGACCAGATTCGTCACCACCATTGCAGCTCAGATCGCCCAGATGCATCCAGATGTTGCTCCTCATATCAAGTCGGCCATCGATGATGACTCACAAATTTTCCGAAGGACAACGCTCATGCAGTTCAACAAGCTTGTCAAGGAGCCTCTGAACAAAGCATTTCTCAGCTCACAGACAAGGCTTTCGCTTGTGTTTGTCATTGATGCCCTGGACGAATGTGATCAAGATGAAAGTGTGAAACTTATTATCGACCTCTTTTCTTCTTGTGCCAAAGAAAAGAGTCAGAAGCTTCGGCTCAAATGTCTCATCACCAGCAGACCAGAGTTGCCTATCCACTTTGGCTTTGATAGCGTGAAGGGCACATTTCAAGGACTGCTACTCCACCAGGTGCCAGATGTCGTCATTGAACAAGACATCGCGGCTTTCCTCAAATATGAGCTCAACAGAATCAAGATCAAATACAACAAGTCTATGCCAATCTCACAACAGCTGCCTCCCAACTGGCCCGGCCAACAAAACATACAAATCCTGGTGAAAAGAGCTGTTCCGCTCTTCATCGTTGCAGCGACAACCTGCCGGTTCATAAACGATCACAGATGTGGGAACCCAGACATGCAGCTACGACAGCTTCTAAACTTTCAGCCTGGAGCCCAAGCTTCGCCGCTAGATTCAACTTATCTACCCGTTTTGAACAGCCTGGCCAGTAACTTGTCTACTAGCCAACAAAAGGTAGTAGTTGAACGTTTCCGGAGCATTGTTGGGTCTATTGTCATTCTCGCGAATCCTCTTCCAAAGTCCGCACTGAGTGAACTTCTCAACCTCCCAGCACAGACGATTGATCATCAACTAAGCTTGCTGCACTCCGTCCTTAGTATCCCACCAGTTGAATTGGCGCATTTGCCTGTCAGGCCGTTACATCTGTCCTTCCGCGAGTTTCTAGTTGATCCAAATAACCGACATGCTAACCTCTTCTGGATTGACGAGGAGAAAGCACATCAAATGATGGTGAAACACTGCTTGCGCGTCATGGGGGAAAGCCTTTATGGAGATATTTGCCGGCTCATGTTTCCAGGAACAAAACACTCTTCCATCAACCCTTGCACTATACAAAGCTGTATCCCCCCTGAACTAGAATACGCTTGTCTCAATTGGGCCTATCACCTAGAGGAGGGAAAGATGGTTGTTGATGACAAAAGTGAAGTTCTAGAGTTTTTACAGAGTCATTTCTTGCAGTGGCTTGAAGCCTTGAGCCTTCTGGGCAGAGCCCCAGAAAGCCTCAAGATTCTCCGGAGTGTAATCTCTGCGCTGAGTGTAAGTAAAGATCTAAAGACAAAATGATTCAAAAAACTAACATTTCTCAGGAACAGGGAAGCGGAGTGATTGGTGGTATTCTCCAAGGCGCTTTGCAGCTGGTGCAGGCGAATTTATCGGTCATGGTTGCCACACCTCTTCAGATCTACTGCTCAGTCGCTGCATTCATCCCAACAGACAGTCCAGTTCGAAAGTTGTTCCAAGCCCATATGCCTGATTGGATATCTCCGCCTGAACTAGACGATCACTGGGACCAATGTCAATATGTCCTGGGAGGTCACAAAGGCGAAGTGACCGCGGTCTGTTTCTCGCCCGATGGTAAACTCGTGGCGTCAGGCTCAACTGATCATACCGTCCGACTCTGGGATCGCTCTAATGGCAACTGCATACGAGAGCTGAAAGGTCATGAGCATTGGGTGAATTCGGTGTCGTTTTTCCCCAGCGGCTCACTAGTGGCCTCGATCTCAGATGATCAGAGATTTCGGCTCTGGCGCAGTAACGATGGCACTTGCGTACGGGAACTGAAAGAGCCCGGGCACCCAGTTGCTTCAATGACGTTTTCTACAGATGCCACATTCACGGCATCGGTCTCGGATGATTATACAGTCTGGCTTTGGCGCAGTGATGATGGCATGTCTCTGAAGAAGCTTAAGGGCCACAAGGCCTCAGTGCCCTCGTTGGCATTCTCATCAAACGAGGAGCTCCTAGCTTCGGCGTCATATGATCATACAGTCCGACTTTGGGTCACTTCTAATGGCACCTGTGTGCGGGAGCTAATAGGCCACAAGAACAGTGTGACCTCAGTGGTCTTTTCACCCAATGGCCGACTCATAGCCTCAGGCTCTGTTGATAGAACCGTCCGGCTCTGGTCTACTGCTGATGGTACCTTTGTCCGGGAACTGAAGGGTCACGAAGAGCGTATCAATGCAGTGGCCTTTTCGCCCAACGGCATGCTTATAGCCTCAGCGTCAGATGACCATACAGCCCGGCTTTGGCGGGCAGATGACGGCATCTGTATGCAACGGCTGGACGGTCACGACAGTTGGGTAACCTCGGTGAATTTTTCACCTGACGGCAAACTTGTCGCCACGGCTTCAAACGATCAGACCATTCGACTTTGGCGCACTGATTATGCTGCCACAGCAGAATCGCCTCAGGTACATCAGAGGCAGGTCAATTTCATCGCTTTTTCGCCTGACGGCAGACTTGTGGCCTCTGCCTCGGGAGATGATGTGATCCGTCTGTGGAGCAGCACCAGCGGTTGCTGTGTTCGAGAGTTTCTAGATACCAAGGCTTCACTACTTGAGTTCGACAAGTCGGGCTTGTGCCTTTTTACTGGTCGGCAAACTATCACGCTCCCCCCTGTCGCCCCATCCAGCCAAGGAGCCGTTGAACCTTCTCCTGGACATCTTGATATCTCTCTTAGCCCTGACAATTCCTGGATCTTGTGGAAAAGTATCCCGGTATTTTGGGTGCCTTCTCCATTTCGCAGCCAGAGTTCAAAGGTTCGTGATTCCACTGTAGCGCTTGCTTCTCGGTCGGGGAAAGTGGTCATCGTCAAATTTGGGAACCTTGAGTTTTTGGAGTAGATTGATTTACTTGGATATATCGTGAATCAACGCCGTCAATCATATGCTCCATTCATGTTATCAAAGTAACAAAAAACGAAGGCCGAAAGTAGATTAAACGCCTGAGTGGAACTCAACTCCACGGAACTTTGCTTTTGGCATGGTGGTAAATTCAACTCACTTCGACAGGGTCTTTTCCTTGACTAAAAGGCTGCTCTTGGAGCCTTAATTGTGCAAGTACTTCATCGTAGAATGAATGTACATTTAGTGTAGGTAGATATCTATGTAGTTATGGTGTGCACAAACTCTTTTATGTGACGATAATATCATAGTAGGTATCATCAGGTTATCGAACAGAATATTTAGCCCTCGCCCTGCTATACACCATAATGACACAGAAATTCTGTGATGTAACCGTCATCTTTATATCTTGGGGTAAAGTTTCCTCCACTGAATCAAACCAGCCCGATGCTTACAAAACACCCATCCATGCCATGCATAGGTATCCAGTTGTCTAGACTAATCAAAAACTCCACATCGGTTGAAAAGGCACTTAGGAAGACACTTGGCCATTTGAAGTGGATCCAGAACGGGCGATAGGGCCACAAGACGTCTGAAGACGTGGCTCGAAAGAGCCAAACTCAAGAAACAAAGCCTTGGTATATCGTAGTAAGTCGTGCATACAGTCATCAACATGACTGCCCCGAAGTCGGACTATGCCATGGCTTCATGGCGAGCATAGCTTGAAATTTGCCATCAGGTAGAAATTGATGTGACATAGGCTTCTTGGACCGGACCTAGCAGTAAAGCCCGATTCCCTTGCCAGAAATCTTTAGAATATTTCTTTTCGGGCTGCAGTAGAGTTTGTGCCAAATATCTCGCAGACCTTGGTACTAGAGGTGCATGTCTTTGAAAATCTCATGCAAGAGATAATCAATCTTCTCTAGTTACCCTAGGCCATAAGTTGAAGGTCTACTACGAAGTAGACCTGAAGCGGTGTAGCCTCGATTGTTGTGAGATGATGTTGTACTAACTGTAAAGCTTCCTGTACGAACTTGAATAGAGCCTTGGAGTTATTTTCCTAGTAATAGTTAGCACCTTGATCATCAATTGGGTCTTGGGTGGGCACTAACGTCCATGATACTTTGCAAAACCTCGAGAGCTTGAATGCTTTCTTGTGTGTTCTTCAAAATAGCCAATACTTCAACCCAATGCGATAAATGTTCTAACAAAAACTTGAAAATTTCATGGTTGTCATCAATAACCATTTCGGCCTTTTGCATGTGGTGAGCCCAGTACAGGCAGGCGTATCGAAGCTCGGGGGGTACACTGCTCTGTAAGACTGGGCCATCAATGGGAGGGGCTTGTGATTTTGCATGGCCAAGCTGACAAATATTTTTCTTCAGGTGCTTCTCCATGATACGGAGACAGTTTGCAGCCATCGTCTTGTGGATTTCGTTTTCATCTATCCAGAACTCATTCGTGCCTTGTTTCAGGGGGTCACTGAGAAATTCGCCGAAGGAAGAATGTAGAAGTCTCGGCGGCTGTTGAGAAGTCCGCGGAACGCTCAGAACAGAATGAAGTAGGTCTAGTTGGTCGTTAATCTGGCTCTTGGGGACACCGAGAAGCTCTCCTAGAGCGGCAGTAGAGAGCGGGCTCGCTAAATTGACAAAAGGGCCAATGACACTTTGGAACCGCTGAATCATTTTGCTCCTGCGTGTAGGAGTCAAATTCTGAACCAAGCCGTTCAAAATAGGCATATAAGTTTTGTCTAGATCTGACGGACGGCAACCCGGATGGAACTCAAAAACCTTTCTGAGCTGCGATGTGGGACTTCCGCATCTCCGATTTTGAATGAAGCGAGAAATTGTGGCGGCAACAGAAAAAAGAGGAAAAGACACATCGACAAGACTTTCGATTTCAGTCTCCTCGGGCCAATTGGGAGATAGTTGCCGACTATCAGACACGGTTTGGTCAAATTCTTCTTTAGCTCTTGCAAGCTCGTGTCTCAAGAATGTAGTAATATCCTGCCTGACGACGGAGTTTGGGATATCATGCAAAATGGCAGTCTGGAATGTACCCTTCACGGCATTAAAGCCCACCCGAATGGGTAGTTCTGGTCTGCTGGAAATAAGAAACTTGGGTTTCACCTTCATGTCTATATTTCCTGTAGAGTACGAGAAAAGGTTGATGATGACGCGGATATCGTCGTCATCGTCACACTCGTCAAGAGCATCGATAATGAATACAATTGAAGAGGCCTTCTCGGAATCTAGGTTAATTTTGCTGAGGGGACCGCTGATCAAGTGGCTGAACTGATCCTCCATAGTCTTATGGTAGATACTCGGACTTTTATCAATTGCAGCTTTGATATAAGGGGCGACCTCTGGGTGCATTTGGGCAAGCTGAGATGCAATAGTTGACACCAGTTTAGATATATTGCCGCACTCATTATCTTCTCGTTTGAAGAAGAAGCTGGCACCAAGCTTCCGCGATGCTTTCAGCTGGTAGCAGATGGTGCGCAAAATGGTGGTCTTTCCGGTACCAGCCATGCCATTTAGCCAGAAGAGAGGCTTTGCAAAAGGATCACCGGCCCATTCATTTATTTCTTGCAGAACATCGACACGGGTGCCAGCAAGACAGACGGGACTGTGTTCGTGTTCAAACGAGTTGAAAATTGCGGGGCTCGCTACTGGGAGTCTGGCCAGCGTCTCCTTTTGTTCAACGGCAAACAGATGTTGGCAAAGCTGTACAAAGGTGAGAGTGGGAACGGTAGGGTGACTAAACCGGAGGACTGTCAGAAGTTGTTATGACAGGGGAGGGCGGGAGAGGAAGGGAGGAATTACCTTTTGTTCAGGTAAAGGGCTACGGAGATGGCGTCAATCTGTCGGTCAAGCCCATCGACGACCATCTCCAGGTCCTTGCGTCTGTAGGGCCACTTGGGTCCACCAAACTTGAGTTTCTTGGATGAGATACAGTTGGGTTTGGGCTCCAGCTTTTTCTTTATCTCGACAAGGCTACCATGGCTGTCGTTCAAGACCTCGCTCAGACTTTCGGACAGCATGAATCTCTGGCCATCGGGCCCACGAAAGACGTCATGGGCTTGTTTAGCCGTGGTTTGCACGGTGTTGATGCTTTTGAGGAGCAGATCGATATCTGCGCTGGAGCTTTTGGCATCCTGAGAGTACTCGGCACACAGAGACAAGATATCTGTAGATAAGCTGACGATGTCGAACGTGAGGCCAAAAACCCCTGATTTGTTCATTATGGCGGAGAGTGAAAAATCCTTGTTGATTTTTTTTTGAGTGCGTGAATAGAAGTTGTGGGCAAAATGGAAGGAGAGCGAGAGGGGCATGGAAATCTGGGAGAGAGTGTTGCAGCAGCCATATAGTTATAGGCAGTTACTAGTTAGTTCACCATCAGTGGAATGTATAAGCGACACAGCAATAACTCCAAGTACTGCACATTATTGCCTGTTTGCTTGCGGTTGGCTGGTCCTGCACGTGTTTTGTTTCGGAGGTGAAAGAACTGCTGGGAGCCGAAATGCACAAAGCCTTTGAGCACGGTTATGCGACCAGGCTGAAGCATGATGTTTTCACGCCACGAACAAAAAATCTATAACTACCCAGCTAGTTATAGTTAACCTTCACTGGGCACACATGTATGGTAGGTCTAAGCAGTTATCCCATCTTACAAATGTGGTGAATGGATGAATCTCAATATGGTGATCAACATTTCTTGATGTGGCTGAATTATTATGGGGTTATGTGGCGGTGGCTGTCGCGTTAACAATTGTGTACCCCCGCGCGTGTCCTCTTCAATTCGCTCTCACAACATAAGCCGGGCGAAGTTGCATCAATGTTTACTGTCCCAATTGATGGAATGATGTTCTCGTGGGCTGTAGTCTTCTCTCTAAAAGCCTTTGAACTCTTTATTTTTCGCTCAAGCTGACACCTCTCTCTTTTTTGGGTACCCCACCCCGGCTTATCATGGCACACGACTTTGTCTTTGACTAACTCTTACCAAGACTCTTGATAATCAATTGGCTGCCCTGTTTTCACTTCAGGAACACAAAGACTTGAAGTACCAGTGGTTGATTCAATCACTTGAATCCATCGACAAGTGCGTTCGAGACTCACTTCTAGAGCTTTGAGGCTTCCAATCTTTGACCTGGAGAACACATCGAACATCTATAATTAGCAACACTGTTTCTTTTAGACCCTGGTTGTGGCTGTAGGAACTAGCTTGTGCGACATCGCTTCCAAGCACTGTTTGGCTCCCAATCCACAATCCGGCACTCTTCTCTTTCAATAGGAGAATACTCGTTACCGTCGCTCCATCTTTGTGAATTACTAAGTAAGAACCGTTATGCCAACTGCGTGAGGAGTCCTACATTCCCAAATCTGACGATCATGATTTTTCCAGACTTGCAGCCTAGTACCACAGTAGTTCCACGAATTGAGAGACAACGACCGCGAAAGGGAACAGGCAGCCAAAGGATGGGGATACCTTTCCATGAGATCCAACACCCGTCATAACTAATCCCCACATCATTGCGGCATGGCGAGGATGGCGGTGTAGCCGTGTTTTTAGAGGAAGGGGGCCAATCAATTGGCACAGACTCATCATTAGTGTGGATTGATGAGCCTGAAGCATCAAATTCAAGCCATGAAATCCCGGTTCTATAAAACTGATGAATACAGGCGCCGGTGTCAGTGCGCCTGATCCGGACATGTTTTTCATTCGTGGCTGAGGCTACAAGCATGCGGTCTGGTGAAAAGGCAACCAGGCTTGCCCGATCCTCATAGCCGGGAAGCTCTCGAACACAGACTCCATCGCTAATCCGCAAGAAACGAACTACCTGATCATGGGAGGCAAAAACCACATGCTTGCCATCATGTGTAAAGACAACGGAAATTATCTTAGACCCGGGATCGTTCAGTTGTCCGAGGTAGGTTCCATCCTTGCTTTGCCAAAGCCGGACTGTCCCATCATCTGAGCCCGAAGCGATGAGTATACCATTAGGGGAAAAGACTACCGACGCAACAGGATGCTCATGACATTTCAGTTCTCGCAACAGAGTGCCATCATCGCTCCGCCAAAGTCGGATCATACCGTCATCCGAGCCCGATGCCACAAGTGCACCATCAGGTGAAAAAGAGGCCGAATTGACTTGATTGTGGGAGCTGTTGGATTCTTGGAACGAGACGTCATTGTCTCGACGCCAAAGTCGGACTGTCTGATCTTCTGAAGTTGAGACTAAAAGTGTGCCATCGGGTGAGAAACTAACCGAGTTCACTCTCGTCTGATGGCCTTCCAGCTCTTTCTCACAGATACCACCATCCCTGCGCCAGAGCCGTACTCTCCCATCCTCTGAGGCTGAGGCTATAAATTTTCCATCTGGCGAAAAGGATACTGAGTTCACAGAACGACCATAGTCCTCCAGTGTATGTATACAAGTACCAGTATCGACGCTCCAAAGCCGGATTGTACAGTCGCTGGACGATGAGGCTAGAACTTGGCCATCGGGTGAAAACACAACCGAATTGACTCGGCCTTCATGACCTATTAGCACTTTTTTGCAGGTGCCATCAACAGTATTCCACAGCCGGACTGTGCAATCATATGATGCTGAAGCCAAGTGCGCGCCATTCGATGAAAAGGCTACTGATGTCACCCAGCCCATATGGCCCTCGAGCCATCGCATGGGGACATCATTACCTATGCCCCAGAGTCGGACTCGATGATTTCCTGACGATGCAGCCAAAAGTTTACCATTTGGGGAAAAGGCGACCGAGCTGATCAAGTCCTCACTGTTTGGCAGTTTCTGGACGCAGGCCCCGCTGACAGTATCGCAAAGTAGGAATTCTCCAGACTCTGAGACGGAAGCGACAAGTTTGCCATCGGGAGAAAAGGATGCCGAGTATACAGAGTCTGTATGCCCCTTGAGTTCTCGTATGCATTTCCCACTGTCAACCCTCCATAGTCGAACTGTGTGGTCATCTGAGGCTGAGGCCACAAGTTTGCCATCGGGTGAAAAGACTGCAGAGCTTACTCCGCCCTTGTGACCCACTAGAACCTGTTTACACTGGTCCCAGTGTTCGTCTAGTTGTGGCGCAAGAGAAATCCATTCGGGAATATCACCATAGAGTAGCTTTCGAATTGGGCTAACCTTTGGCATGAAGGCAACAACTGAGGAATAAATTTGAAGGGGCGTAGTGTCTATTGTCGAAAGATTGGTTTGTATCAACAGAAAGGCGTCTTGTAAAAGTTCACGCAACTGCTGGCTTCCTTGAGACTACTGACTGTCAGTTCCATCCACGATACAATACAATTTGGCAGAAACGTACCTTGAGCGCTGTTTGCAAAGGCTCTAGAACTTTCAGACTTTCCGAAGCCCTGGCTAAGAGGCTCAAAACCTCCAACCAGTGGAGAAGATGCGCCCGCAAGAACTCGAGAACTTCACTGCTATCATCAACAACTGCTCCCGCCTGTTGAATGTGGTAAACCCAATAGAGACAGGCGTACTGCAGCTCTGGGGAAATATATCCCTGTATGATATCGTCATCAATATCGCAACGTCGTATCCCCGGTTGCGCAAGGTGACACACATCTTCACGAAGGTATTTGTTCATCACGCGAAGGCAGTTTGCCGCCATTAACTTGTGGGCTTCTGTTTCATCAACCCAAAAACGATTCTTTCCCTGTTTCTCGGGATCGACAAGAAAGTCACGGAATGAAAGGTGAAGAATCCTGACAGGCAAATGATCCAATTCTGGTATGCTGAGAACAGAATGCAGAGAGTCAAGTTGGTAGTTTATCGTCTGTGTTGAAATGCCAAGAAGACCACTGAGTGCAAGTTTTGAAAGAGGACTTGCAAGTATGATGATCGGACCAACAATACTTCGGAATCGGTCGATGACTAAATTCTGCCTTGAGGTGGGCAGCCCGTTTATCAGTGTATTCAAAACGGGAAGATAAGTCATGTCAAGCTGCGATGCGTGGATTTCCGGTTGAAATTCAAGCAGTGCTTGCAGCTGCAGATCCGGATCGCCACATCTCCGGTCGTTGATAAATCGACAAGTTGTAGAGGCAAAGATAAAAAGCGGAATAGCCCTTTTAACTAGACTATGTATATGTTGTTCTAGGGGCCAGTCAGATGGCAGCTGTCGATTAAAGGACACAGATTCGTTATAAACTGCTCTGATACGTGAAAGTTCGTGTTTAAAGAAGATTGTGATGTCATGCTCAATGACATTGGGTTGTATCTTGTGGAGGACCAGATGTTGAAATGAACCCTTTGCAGCCTGAAAGCCAAGACGAATAGGTAGCTCCGGTCTACTCGTAATGAGACACTTGATCTTCAGACTCAAACTCTTGGCACGTTGAGAGAAAAGATCAATAACCAGATTCACGTCATCTTCGTCACACTCATCCAGGGCATCGATGACAAACACGAACGACCTGACTCCGTTAGAAGGCGAAGCTATTTTGTTTAGAGGCTCTTGGATGAGTAGGTCAAACTGCTTTTGTGTTCCTTTTCCAGAGATGTTTTGATTGTTGTCAATTGCCGCTTTTATGTGAGGTGCAATAAGAGGGTTCACCTCAGCTAGTTGAGATGCGAGCGTAGTTATGAATCTGGTCAAGTTCCTGCGGTCGGCTTCTCCTCGTTTGAAGAAGAAGCTTGCTGCAAGCTGGCCAGACTCTGCGAATTGATGGCAAATAGTGCGAGATATTGTTGACTTTCCCGTCCCGGCCATGCCGTTCAGCCAAAAGAGTGTCTCGGTAGACGGGCTATCTGCCCACTGCCGGATTTGTTGCATGACGTCAACTCGCGTGTTTGGCAAGCAGACCGCGTTGTTCTGTTCATCTCCAGAGTCAAAGGACGCTCCATCAGCTACAGGAAGAGTGCTTAGAACCGCCCTTTGATCGGCTATACGCATATTACCGTCGACTTCATGGAGAATTTCACTAAAGCAAGATCGTGTTAGAGTGTAAGAAAGCAATGATATGTAACGGATGGTCTTACGTCTGATGAACTTGAAGGTTCCAGGAGATTGTCTCATTGTACCGCCGAAGACTCTGAACCAAGACTTCTACCTCTCCACGCTGGAGGGGCCATTTGAGTGTGCGAAGCTTCAGTTTTCCGAAAAGCTTGCGGGGAGGTTTCGACTCGAGTCTTTGGTCGAGTTCATCGAGGTGAAAGTAACTCTGCTTTAGGACGGCATCTAGCTGATGGGAGTTTCTGAGTCTCTCTCCATTGGGCTTGTCCAGCAAGGATTGGACTTGCTCGGTGACTTTTTGCAGGCTGGCGACTTCTTCACGCAGGCGATTTATGTCAGCGGAGGCATTATTGACATCTTTGGCGTACTGGAGGCAAAGCGATCCGACTTTGACAGACAAGTCGACAACTGCGATAACATTGGCGGCGATTCCGATGACTTCCATAGTGGCGTGGTGAGATGTGGTTGATTCTGAGTTCCAGCAAGAATGGTGGACTGACCAAGCAAGTCATTTTTGCTTATATACATGAAGAGTTGATGGACGAGCATGGTTGATTATTAGAGGCCAGTGAAGCCCTCTTGCACTTAGAGGCCACCTCATTCAACTAACACGTCGACACTTCCGATGTCTCAGCTCCTTAGTATTACGTTAGAAGATATTAAAGTCCAAAAATAACACAAATAGCCGCTGTTGTTGGTGATGATCGAAGCATTCATTACTACCAGGGTCATGGCTTGTTCTCGGTCAAGGCTAATCAGGATCATGCAGGCTCTCCAAGGATGTCTCGAGCCATCAATAAACAACTCTTCAACCAAACATGAGTAACTTTGCCGGTTTCACCAACTAGTTAATTAGTTAGTTATGTGCATCCAATTGTTACCAGCAGCCAACAAAGTGCTAGTTACTGGCTGTTTCTCACCCAGACCAAATGCTTTATGAGCGCGTTGATACCTGACATCCTATCCATGATCCATGTCCCATAGCCCATGTCAGACGCGCCCGTAGATCTCAAGGCGGCAAAAATCTAGACACATTAGTATGTAGTTCTGTCGCTTGAAGCGCCAGCGATTCGTTCGTCCTGAGTCGCATGCATCTTGATGACTGCGGTTTGCATATGCGCGATCCTCAAGAGCCAAGAACTGAAATGTATTTCCCCTCTACTTCGTACCCATTACATGCTCTTCAACCGCCAATTCCGAGGCTCGTGGTTTCTTCTGAGTTGGGCTCATCAATACCTGCTGACAATTTGGAATCGTAGATGTGGCCAAGAAAGCACAGCGCTTCTGATCCTCCGATGGCTTGTTGGACCGGTCTTGGAGTCCAATGTTCAAGTAGGTTCGAGACCTTTCTTTCGGAAATTGCCGTCTACCGGTAGCTAACTATAGCTGTGATTCTTGAATTGACCATGAAAGTACTGTACATGTGAAGAATGCTGTCAAATTCCGACAGGCGACAGGAGAGAAGTGAAATAGGGTTATCACACATCAGGGTTATCTTCAAAGACAAACTTGTCGGGCCACGAGTTAGCGGGTGCATGATTAAGAGATTGCCTCAACGTAAATGTTTCCTCTTGTATCTTCCTCACTGCCCTGATTGTGAAGAGTATTTCTGAGTCTATAACCAAAGTCACCATTCGCCAAATCACTACTTGTCGGGAAATTTTAGTATAACCCGGCTCTTGTACTACGAGCGAAAGTACCTGTCAAAAGTACGCTCTGTGCAACAGCCAAAGCAACCTCAACGACTACGTCTCTATTTAGTTGAGTGTGGAATATCATGAGATAGATAATGAGAGTTCCGTGAGGGACATTAATGGAGTTTGAATCGTCAGAGAACACTGCGGCCATAGTCTCTCTCGAAATCTCGCACCGATGGCTTCGACTTCTAACAGATCACCCCAGCTGCATGAAGTAGCATTTGGTTAACCGCGCGCACTCAAGCTACGGTACAGTGAACTCATAATTGTTTCATTCAATCTCTCACTTTCGTTTTTTTGTAGTTAACTATTTAACAGTCTCTTTCCCGGCGGATCCTCTTCGCGCAGGATGGGTAGCAGCCACATATCACCCATCACGCTATCATGCTGGGACTACAGGATTTTGATATCTCTGCCAACATCACCCGGGCTGTCAGCTTAGCAGCTAGGCTTGATTCCATTCTGCTCAAGTACACTAAAGATAGAAACAACCCTGTCGCCGATATCCAGCAGCTCCGCGAAGAGTTACAGAATTTACAAGATGTATTTACCCAGATTCAAATCTTGTTGAATGGTCCTCATGATCAGGCAATCAACAGCTCTCGCAGTCTGGAAAGTTCTTTGACAAAAGTGCACCGCCATCTTGAAGAACTAGACTGGAAACTCGGAGTTCAGATTTCTTCGCTCAAGTGTCCCTTGGATCGCGAAGAGATAGAAAGACTACTCCAGACTTTTCAGGGGTGTAGAAAGACTCTATCTTGGATACTTCACATTGAACAAATGTAAGAACATTCTCCTAACCTGCTATTATTTTCACCTTGACAAAGAAATTTCTAACGCATGGATGTTTGATAGAGGTCCTTTCTTATGTACGAGTCCTGACGCTCAAGAGGCCGACCAAACCATTGGAAATACCACTACAAACTTTAAACAAATCGACGAGTTTAGTCTTGACGATGACATACTTGAGGCACTCCCTGTGGCAAAAGGAGCAGCATTCGACTCTGACGACGAAGTTTACAAAGACGTCTGCCTCCCAGGCACGCAAATCGAGCTTCTGAATGACATCCAAAACTGGGCTGGTGACTCTTCTGCCAAAACTATCTTCTGGTTCAATGGTATGCCTGGAACTGGGAAATCCACAGTTGCGAGAACTGTTTGCCAGCAGTTTGCGGAATCTGGCCAACTTGCCGCGAGTTTCTTCTTCAAAAGAGGTGAAACCGATCGCGGAAGCTTGTCCAAATTCGCTACGACCATTGCAGCTCAGCTTGCAAAGGTGCAGCCCAGTGTGGCACCTCATATCAAAGCAGCTCTTCATCATGGCCCGGAGCTTCCTAAAAAGACGACCCGACAGCAGCTTGAGAGGCTTATTGAGGGTCCACTGGGCTCGGGCTATCGGTCTTCTACGACTATGAATTCAATTTTGTTCGTTATTGATGCTCTTGATGAGTCTGGCAAGGATAACGAGGTGAGGTCAATTCTCGACTTCTTCTTGTATTGTGCAAGGGACTTGAGACTGAGCCTAAATCTCAAGTGCTTCATCACGAGTAGGACCGAGTTACCTGCCCGTCTCGGCTTTGATGCCACGAGGGACAGATTTCAAGATTTAATTCTTTACAAAAACCCATCTCATGTCATTGAACACGACATTGCTACTTTTCTTGAGCATGAGCTTCTCAGAGTCAAAACACAGTACAACGGGTCTGTGCCTACTGCCCTTACACTCCCCTCGGAATGGCCCGGAAAAGAAAACATTCAGGCTCTCACGACAAGATCCGTGCCACTGTTCATCTTTGCCACAACAGCTTGTCGGTTTATTGGCGAATACAAATATGACAGTCCCGATAACCTACTCAAGGAAGTCACCGACCTTAAAATAGAAAATAAAAGATTGCAACTTGACGCAATCTACACACTTGTATTGGGCAGGCTTACCAAAAACCTGTGTACCGATCGCAAGAATGAAGCTATTGGTCAGTTCCAGCAAGTTGTTGCGCCCGTCGTTGTTATCGAGAGCGCACTTTCCAAGGTTGCCCTGGAAAAGCTTCTCGATATACCCAAAGACCTCCTCGAGCACGAACTCGGATGTCTCCATCCAGTCTTCAGAGTTCCGGAATCAGAAGATCAGCCCGTCAGGCTTCTAAATTCCTCCTTTTGCGGCTTTCTCACGGGCCAAGCAAAGCTAAAGATGAACGAGTTCTGGGTGGATGTAGAAGATGTCCACAAAAGGCTGGCTGCAAATTGTCTCCGCGTCATGAACAGTTATTTCAAGGAGGGCAACAACCGGTGTGAACAACCAGGCCCATTTCAATCTTCTGCTGGCATCGAAGGCATACAAAGACACATCCCCCCAGAGATGCAATACGCATGTCTGTATTGGGTTCATCATATTCAGCAGGGAGGAATGGTGGTTGATGACTATGCCGCAGTTATCGAGTTCTTGCGACTGCATATCTCTCATTGGCTTGAGATATTAAGTTGTATGAACAGAGTAACAGAAAGCATAGAGAGTCTCGAAGCCTTGAAACTGGTGATTAATGTAAGCGCCCACCCACAAATAGAAGTGGTCATGTACAAACATGCATCTTATACTAACCGCTTGACAGACAAAACAATGTCAAAATGTGCGACAGCTCATACAGGTACAAGAGGTGTTATGGTTGATACAAGCCAAACTACAATCTAACAAAACCAACCACTGTCTCTAGTCTAGGTTTTGAACAAACCACAGTTCCACATATAACCCTTGCCGGACATGATGGGTAGAAACAGGGCCTTATGCTAGTCCATGATGGATATGGCGATCCGGGACTGCCCCAAGCTCTAATGACTATCAACTAGTAGTACATGAACGTTACTCTCTGAATCTAAACTGTATGGCTATGGTCATTGTGGGAAGGCTGGTGTGTCAGAAAGACAGTTGGCGTAACTAATGGGAACTGTAAAAGACTCAGAAACTAGACCACACAGGGTATTCTTGCAACTTGACACCAATGTCGATCATTTTTGTCGTTTCTGTATTGGATTATGTATCAATAGAAGTTGGTGTTTCTGTTTCTTCTAATGCGCTGATTTGTAAGTGAAATTGTCCAAGTCAAGCTTACATGCATTCTAGCCGCCAGGCGTGGGATGTGGGATCAGATTGATTTCCACCTGCACACAGGCAAGTATATAGTTCAAGCCCTGTCCCTTTGGCCCGCCAGTTTCAGGAGCGGTAATGAATTACTTTTTCACAAACCATATGAGGCCCTCCCACACATCAAACCCACCACTAATATCACGGCAATGGAGGGAATCGGTGCTGCTGCCAATATCATTGCCGTTTCTAGTCTGGTAGTCAAGACCGCTTGGCTCCTGGGGGAGTACGGTAAGAACGTCAAACATGCCATTGCTGATATACGCCGACTCCAGGAAGAAGTCCTTGATCTCCAAGGAGTCTTTTCGCGGCTCCAAGACTTGTTGAATGCCCCAGCCGGGGATAAGCTGAAAGGCTCAAAGAGTCTAGACGACGTCTTGGTGCGCAGCTGCTTACAGCTTTCCACCTTGAATCAGAAGCTTCACCCCAAATCTGCCCCCAAGATAAAGAGACTCGACACTACCGCATTAAAATGGCCCTTTAAGAGCGGAGATGTGCAAGCGATGATCGAAAGGCTTCGGCACTACAGCCAGATAATCTCTCTGACACTTCAGCTGAATGAAATGTAAAGGCTCTCTAAGCAATTCTATCAAACTATCTTCTAACTCTGGATCCAGTGAAGTCACTATTGATCTCGACATTGCCACAAAACGCAATGGTGTAGCTGTCAATGACGTCAACCAAAACGTCAGGACGCTCAGCAGAGACATTCAACAAATCGACAAAAGCGTCCAACAAGCCAACAAGCTCATATTCAACTTGGACCAAAGGAACGTGCTTGACAAACTGCCTGTGGTAGTAGAGGCTCTGTTCGACTCCCAAGACGAGCAAGGCAAGCCAGTCTGTCTGCCAAATACTCGCGTCAAGGTTTTGCGAGATATTGAAGACTGGGCAAGCAACCCTTCTGCCAAGTCTCTCCTTTGGCTCAACGGCATGGCGGGAACAGGAAAGTCGACGATTGCCCGTACTATTTGCCATCGGTTTGCACAGTCGAGACAGCTTGGTGCAAGCTTCTTTTTTAAAAGAGCAAGGCCTAGTACCCAAGGCGTTTCGGGATTTGTTACGAGCATTGCGGCTCAGCTCGCTGAGAGGCATCCCGGACTCGCTCCCCATATCCTATCGGCGATCGATAGTAACCCCAACATTGCAGTAAAGCCACTGCTGCGGCAGTTTGACATTCTGATCACACAACCATTCAGTAAGATCTCTTTTGACCCCTGCAGGATGGCTTCGCTTGTGATTGTTGTCGATGCGCTTGATGAGTGCAGCAAAGATGAAGATATCAAGCTCATTATTAAGCACTTGACTATTTGCACGGAGGATCCGAGCGTGAGGTTAAAACTCAAGTGCCTCATAATCAGTAGGCCAGAGTTGCCAATACTCATGGGATTGAATGCTGTGAAAGGGTCATTTCAAACCTTCGCCCTCCATCAAATACCCCATGATATCATTACACATGATATCAAAATATTCCTGGAGCATGAACTTTTAAGCATCAAGACCATTTACAATAAGTCCGTGGAGACTAAACGACAGCTCTCATGCGATTGGCCCGGTAAAGACGGCATCCAGTCTCTTCTAAAACGTTCTGTTTCCCTCTTCATATTTGCAGCTTCAATCTGCCGGTTCATTGCTGATCGTAGATACGACAGTCCGCATAAGCAGCTAGGAGAGCTGTTTGTTTCTGAAATGGCACTCCTGATACCTCACCTGGACGCCACATATTTGCCAGTCTTGGATACGCTCATCAGAGATGGTGATACCTATGAAATTGATGACACTACTAAACGATTCCGAAGTATCGTGGGCCCCCTCGTCCTTCTCATGAGCCCTCTTTCAAAGACTGCATTGAGAAGGCTCATGGACATTGAGAAGACGCTGGTTGATCACCAACTCGGCCTGCTTCATTCTGTTCTAGATATCCCATCATCTGACCAACTTCCACTAAAGCTCTTACACCCTTCGTTTCGCGATTCTTTAGTCGACCCCAAAAAGAAGGGAGTCAGTCCTTTTTGGATTGACGAACAGGAGACACATAAAAATATTGCCAAAAACTGTCTCCGTATCATGGAAGACAGCCTCCATACAGACATTTGCCATCTTGTGCGGCCAGGGACATCTCGCTCTTCCATTGACGATGCGGTTGTACAAGGTCACGTCCCTCCGGAACTGCAGTATTCCTGTCTTCACTGGGCCAGCCACTTGCGGCAGGGAGATGTGACTATCAATGATGACAGTGAAGTCCATTTATTTCTACAGCGTCACCTCCTTCACTGGCTGGAAGCCTTGAGTCTCATTGAGAGAGCTCCAGAGAGCCTCAGAATTCTCAGAACCCTATGTCTCCTTCTCAGTGTAAGTGCCTATAAGCAAAGAAGGGGTTTCGGGGGCTAACACTTCACAGGAGAAAAAAAGTCAGCGGCTGCGCACCATTTTACAAGATGCCCTGCGACTAACAAAAACAAATCTACTGGCAATACAAGATACGCCTCTCCAAATATACTCTTCCATCCTTGCTTTTGTGCCCAACACCAGCCCGCTTCGACAGGCCTTCCAAGGCTGTATTCCCAACTGGATAACCCTAGCACCCGATTCTGGGAAGTATTGGGATCAGAGTGAACAAGTCCTGCTTGGCCATACGGGGGCTGTCACATCCATCGCCTTCTCGCCCAACGGGACACTCGTTGCCTCAGGTTCAACTGACCACATAGCTCGGCTCTGGAGCAGCGACAGCGGCATTTGTCTGCAAGAACTCAAGGGTCATAAAGGCAGAGTGATCTCGGTAACCTTTTCACCTGATGGGTCGCTGGTGGCTTCGACCTCAGAAGACCAGACACTCAGGCTTTGGTGCAGCAATGATGGCACTTGCGTGCAGGAACTAAAAGTCCGTGGACATCCAATAGCCTCGACAATCTTCTTGTCTGATGGTACACTTAGTGCGTCTATCTCCAATGATCATGTAGTGCGGCTCTGGCGCACCGGCAGTAACAGTTGTCTGCGCGAGCTTAAAGGCCACAAGCGCCGGATAACTTCAGCTGATCTTTCGCCTGATGGCAAATACGTGGCTACAGCATCATTTGATGAGACAGTTTGTCTCTGGCGCACCGATGATGCGGCCTGCGTACAGAAACTGAGTGGCCACGGAGGCCGAGTGAACGCAGTCGCCTTCTCACCCGATGGCAGGCTTTTAGCCTCAGGCTCCAGCGATCAAACTGTTCGAATCTGGCGCAGCGATGATGGGGCCTGCGTACATAGCCTCAAGGGGCATGAGGGTGCCGTGAACTCGGTTGTCTTTTCCCCGAATGGCAAACTTGCGGCGTCTGCCTCTAGTGATCATACAGTCCGGCTCTGGTGCAGTGACAGTGGCTCTGCTGTGCAGGTGCTAGAAGGCCATGAGAGCTGGGTGAACTCTGTGATATTTTCGCAAGATGGGAAAACGGTAGCCTCGGCCTCGTCCGATCAGACAGTTCGCCTTTGGCAGATTAGTGACAATGCCAGTATCAAAGGGACACAGGGCGGCAAGAAACATGTCAACTTGGTGGTCTTTTCACCCGATGGCAGATTTGTAGCCTCAGCCTCAACAGACAACAAGGTCTGTCTCTGGGATAGTCATACTGGTGCTTGTGTGCAAGAAGTGCCACATACCAGAACTTCACTCCTAGAGTTTGACCCTTTGGGGGCACATCTTCACACTGATTGTGGCTCTATCGCCGTTCCAAAACTTCCATCGTCGGACCAAATGGATGTTCGAGATTGCACTCAAAATGAGAATGGTATTGCCATCAGTTCAGACAATTCCTGGGTCTTGTGGCAGGGCATTCCAATATTCTGGCTCCCTGTTCCACTCCGTGGCTGCTGTTCAGCGATTCATAAATCTATCGTGGCACTTGGCTGCCGGTCTGGCAAGGTAATTATCATGAGATTTGGGGACCTGGGATTTTTGAAACAAATTGGCTAGCCTGATAGTTGGTCGTTGTATACTTATAGTTGGAATCAGGTGCAGATCCATGTATCTTTCGTAGCGCCAGATTCGCACCCAAGCAACGTCTATTATTACATGCTGACTACCCATTTGTGTAGTTAGTTCTACACAACCATGGAACAATCCTTGGCGGCACTAGAAGCCAAAGGCTTTTTCTTACCGCCAAATTCTCCCTTCCAAGTCGCCATCCTTGAGCTTCCTGGCGCCATTTTTGTAGTACCACAAGGACATACCGCTGCGTTCGTTGAACTAACTCACTACTGGTTTTGTCGTGTTTCAGCTACATTTCGGTTGTTTTTGTCTCGTTTTCTCTTAAATATACGGCAACTGGCCTATCAAAGAAAAGGGGTCGGCATAGCTGATGGTGCCATTGGCTTCCAAACTTAGCATTCTGCGTCTTCCTCTTGGCTGTGCTGTAGTGTCACAGGAGAATGGTCATATGGAGGCCGTATAAAGGGCTTTTACAGGAGCCCCCAGATTCCCCATGCCGGCCTCGAGTGTGCTTCCTGTTTTCTGTTAGCCGTTTTTTGATATCCATATAAGTTAGGGCCTTCGCCATGTGAAAGAGACTTCTCGGTATTGCGAACACGCAACTCTGTCTTGGTGTTTCTGCTCATGAATATAAACCCTGTACCAGAACATCGGTCCCCGGCTTGTTTCAACATCTTATACACAGTCCCTTTTGCTGCCAAACTATACACCCAAACCAGAACAGCAAGCTTCAGAAACTGCCAGAATGACTGGAAGCAACGAACCTGTCCTGAGTGCGCCCCGGCTTTCAACCAAAACTCTACCTGTTCGCAAAATTAGGTAAGTCGAAAGTAGATACATCACGATGATGACGCTAAGCCCGTCACTAACAATGTATCCAGAGCTGATAAAAGCACAAAAGATCCATCTCAGGGCCCATATACCCTGACGCCACGAGACTTCGTCCCTGAAGACGATAGATTCATTCAAAACTCGCCGTATCAGGAAGCGGACCACCAAACAGACCTTTGGGCTCTCGACTGGCAGCAGGCTAGCATTGTTCTTGCTTTGGAGGTCTTCGACACAAACAGTCCCGATTATGCCAGCATACCATACAAGGACTGCTTCAATTTCAATGAAACAGTCGATTATCTGCGGGAGATCGTAGGGACAAGAGCACCGCAGTTTGAGAAGCAGACCTACTTCATCGTGGCCTTTCGTTCCAAACTCAAAAACCTCGATGTCTACACCGACTTAAGCCACTTAGACAAGGCTGCTCACCTAGAGGCAACAAGGCTTGGAATATTAAAGTGAGTGGGCCGTGGAATACTTGAAGTGGCCCAACGCAAATACTGACAGTGCCGTTGTTCAGGTATTGGTTTGGGTTTCCCGATACCGAGAGACGAAATCTTGCCACGTGCTTGTGGAGCAACCGCATCGATGCCGCCAAGGCATCCCATTGCCCGGATCACATCGAAGCTGTAAGAATGGGAACGCCAATGTATGAGTGGTTCCGCATAGAATGTTATGAGTTCACCGTGCTAGACGGACTCAGCGGGTGGACCTTTGAGCAGGTTGCTGTTCCAGGACATCCTCAGTAGCTGGATTTTGACTATTGTTAACATAGAGACCGATTCCCGTGTTCATTTCAGCCAAAGATTGACCTAATCCGAATGCGATGTAAATTCAACGTCCACTTGACGTCAACTCTAGATCGCCACATCAAGAAAGTGGAAGCAGGTGGGGCATGGGCAGGGTTCGACAGTGCGAAAGTCAAATAGGTAGCCAAAAACTGTGCTTCCGCACGGCCCCAATCGCGGGGCCTTCTGCTCCAAGCTGGCCGAGTAGAATTCTGCCAGGCGGTGAAGGCACCGCAGAGGGGCAGCCGCACAAATAGACGAAATTTCTTACAGTTAGACAACATGCAAAAGCGAATCGCCAATCGCCATTGCGACTAAACCCGCCCTTGTTAAAAGAACAGGTTCCCCTCCTTTTTTTCCTACGCTGGCCCAACTGCCAATCTTCCATCTATTTCCTCTATACCGCCGATATTTCGACATTAAATCGAGCTTTGTCATCTCCGGTATCCGCCCGATTTACCAATCCGATTCCCCCGTTCCGACGACTTCGTTCTTTTTCTCTTCTTCTACACTCCCGCAAATATGGCCGAGATTACCAAGGATGCGGCGCCGGTCGTCCCCGTTCAGGTGGAGGCTCTTGTAAGAAAGCTCCCGGCCGATACTTGGCCCATGTCAGCCGGCCAGGGCCTACGGTGCATGCACTTAGTTTCTTGGCAGTGCACCGTAGCCCAGCTGTCTTGAAATCGCCTTGGAATCACCAATTTGTATCACAGCCCGCAGTACTGACAGCGATGCTATTACCAGGTCATCTTGAAGGTCGCCAAGCACTGCTCTTCGTCCTTCCCCACCACCGTTACCGGTGCTCTGGTCGGTCTGGATACCGAGAACAGCCTCGACATCACCAACGCCTTCCCCTTCCCCTCCGTTGAGTCCAGCAGCTCCGAGCACTCTGACTCCTCCTCTCAGGCCTCTGCTGCCCCTCGCCAGAAGAGCGTCATCGCCTACCAGACTGAAATGATCCGCAAGCTGAAGGAGGTCAACATCGATGCCAACGCCGTTGGCTGGTACACCAGCGCTACCATGGGCAACTTCTTCAACCTTTCTTTGATCGAGAACCAGTACCACTACCAGAAGGACAGTGCCTCAGCTGTTGCTCTTGTCCACGATGTTAGCCGCAGCTCCCAGGGCACCCTGAACCTGCGCGCATTCCGCCTGACCCCAGCGTTCATGGCTGCTTTCAAGGAGAACAAGTTCACCACTGAGATGTATGCACTATCCCGACTTTTGTCGCCAGGCCAATCTATTTGCTTAGGCCTGCCAACTTACTTAGTTCAACTGCTAACTATCTACACAGCCTTCAGAAGTCCAAGATGACCTTCAAGGACATGCTGATCGAAATCCCCATCGTTGTCCACAACTCCCACCTCCTGACCACCTTCCTTCACCAAATTCCCCAGAGCATCTCTTCTGGCGAGATCCCCAAGCCCCGCTCGCTTGCCGATATTGAGAACGGCCCTATCAAGATGCCCGCCTACTCCTCGATCGACAACCTGGACCTGACCATCGACCCTTTTCTGGAGAAGACTTGCGACCTGCTACTTGAGAGCATCGAGTCTCACCACACCGACCTGAACAACTTCCAATTCTACCAGCGCCAGCTAGCCCGCGAGCAGGCCAAGATCACCCAGTGGCAAACCAAGCGCAAGCAGGAGAACGCCTCGCGCGCCATGCTCAAGCAGCCCCCTCTGCCCGAGGATGAGTGGCAGCGCCTGTTCAAGCTCCCTCAGGAGCCCAGCAAGCTCGAAGGCATGCTGAACACCAAGCAGGTCGAGCAGTACTCCAAGCAGGTTGACGGCTTCACTGCCAACGTCAGCGCCAAGATGTTTGCTGTCCGTGACAACCTGCTGCCCAAGGCGGCGTAAAAAGCCCAGGCTTCTTTAAAGTCTCCTTTAGTTAGGCGGTGTGCGCTGGTCGGAGTTCTCATGGCTTGTTGATCAAAATTCTCGTTTCTGCTTGTCGTTTCTTTTTCTTTTTCTTTCGTCTTTCTCGTCTTTTTTTATTTTCTTCTATTCTCGGTTGTTTATTCTTCACGTCTTGCCTTTTTATAGTTTCATGTCTTGGTAGTATGCTGCTTGTTGCGCATTCTCCATTCGCTCTGTGTCGTTTTGTTTTCATTTCTTCTTTTGAGTTCGGGGTTTTCGACGAAGAGGCTTCGGCATCTGGTCGCTATTTTTCTTCTTCCAGCCAGCATCCAAGGATTTTACACGCAAAAAAGACATAGTCCTTATTTTTTTTCTTTTTCCCTTTTCTATTTCTTCCTTGTTCTTCTTTACTTTGTTTTGTTCGCTGTGTGGCTACTAGAGGTGAAGACAAAAGTACTTGAGGCTCAAAATGGAGTTAGTGGTTTTGAATACCAGGTGTGAAATTGCGTCGAGACAAAGCTTGAACCATTGATGCTAGGTTCGAGAATGCCCAGTCATAGTCTAGACTTTGTGCTGGTTGCCTCGAATCCGGTCTTTTCCCGTTGTATTTACTCAGTTAGATTTAACTAGAGATTTGAAGGCTACCCAATTCAAATTGTGACACAAGAATCAGCGCTACACAAATGTATCAGAAGCCCCCATTTGCACGTATCTTCTTCATTGGCAGACTGAAGACTATGGATGCTTAGATGTTTGCACGCCCTGGCCAACGTTGATGCTTACATGGCGTCTAGATGTGATTGGCGATACATAGTAGCACATCAAAGAAGACTTCCTTTCATGAGCCTGTGTGTGTGGTTTGTGCGTTGTCTGTGTGCACGTGACCTGGTTTGGTCGTCCGGTTTGGTATGGGGGCCAGCGTTCAAAGCACATGAAAACCCCGCTAGCATTGATGCTGATTCATGCCTCTGGTGATACGAGGCAGGCGGGGGCCCATTGGCAGCGTTGACTAACAAGAAGAGTGTTGGGGAGAGCATCAGCTGTCTTTGACTGTCTTTGACATGTGATTCACGGTCCGTGGCCAGAGAGCAGGGCACCGAACAGATTCAACGCCCTGGCTGGAGTCTGTGGCAGGGGCTGCAGCCGGCGAGATCACGGCCACCTGTTGTTGGGATTCAGAGGAGGGGAAGCTGGCTTGGCGCAGGGGCCAGAAGAGCAAAGGGCGTCTGCGCAAGTCTTGCCCTGGCACCGGTCGGCAAGTGGGTAGCAGAGGGGGGGCTTGGATCGGCATAGGCGAGCTGAACTAAGGGTTGTAGACCCCAATAAAAATCTGCTGTCCTCATTGGGAAGAAAATTCTTTTCATGGCTCCTTCCTGCAGCCAGGAACCCCGCTCTCCGTCCGGGGTCCAACGGCGTGAAAAATGGCACCGCAGCCTCCAGGTACCTGTGCCACCAGATTATGGTGGGGAGATACTTGGACACCTGTATGTCCATGCTTAGCTCGCGGTACCACGCACGGCAAGATGCTTGCTTGCCTGGATCTGCTAGCACTTTTTTCTTTGCCTTTATTAGCGACGAGCCCCGCCGCTCTTTTTTCCTCTCCCTTCTCTTCTTCTTCTTCTTCTTTCATCACCATCCCCTTCCCTTAACCCTCTTTATCCACTCCATCACCACCACTCAAAATGGCCGCCCCTGCCACCGTCTTCAAGGTCGCTGACCTGTCCCTGGCCGCCTTCGGCCGCAAGGAGATCGAGCTCGCTGAGAACGAGATGCCCGGTCTCATGGCCACCCGTGCCAAGTACGCTGCCGACCAGCCCCTGAAGGGCGCCCGTATTGCTGGCTGCCTGCACATGACCATCCAGACTGCCGTCCTGATCGAGACCCTGGTCGCTCTCGGTGCCGAGGTCACCTGGTCCTCCTGCAACATCTTCTCCACCCAGGACCACGCCGCCGCTGCCATTGCCGCTGCCGGTGTGCCCGTCTTCGCCTGGAAGGGCGAGACCGAGGAGGAGTACAACTGGTGCCTTGAGCAGCAGCTGAACGCCTTCAAGGACGGCAAGAAGCTGAACCTGATCCTGGACGACGGTGGTGACCTGACCCAGCTGGTCCACTCCAAGTACCCCGAGATGCTGAAGGACTGCTACGGTGTCTCTGAGGAGACCACCACCGGTGTCCACCACCTGTACAAGATGCTGAAGAACGGCGAGCTGCTGGTTCCCGCCATCAACGTCAACGACTCTGTCACCAAGTCCAAGTTCGACAACCTGTACGGCTGCCGCGAGTCCCTGATTGACGGTATCAAGCGTGCCACCGATGTCATGGTTGCCGGCAAGATCGCTGTCGTCGCCGGTTTCGGTGATGTCGGCAAGGGCTGCGCCATGGCTCTGTCCACCATGGGTGCTCGCGTCCTGGTTACCGAGATTGATCCCATCAACGCTCTGCAGGCTGCCATGGCCGGCTTCCAGGTCACCACCATGGAGAAGGCTGCTTCCATTGGTCAAATCTTCGTCACCACCACTGGCTGCCGTGACATCCTGGTCGGCGAGCACTTTGAGCAGATGCCCAACGATGCCATTGTTTGCAGTAAGTCTTATCCCCTCTGACGTTTGCCTTTGAGTTTCACCACTGACATAACCCCTACAGACATTGGTCACTTCGACATCGAGATTGACGTCGCCTGGATCAAGGCCAACGCTGCCTCCGTCCAGAACATCAAGCCCCAGGTCGACCGCTTCCTGATGAAGAACGGCCGCCACATCATCCTGCTGGCTGAGGGTCGCCTGGTCAACCTGGGCTGTGCCACTGGCCACTCTTCCTTCGTCATGTCCTGCTCATTCACCAACCAGGTCCTGGCCCAGATCCAGCTGTACAAGTCTGGCGATGCCGCTTTCTGCAACAAGTTTGTCGAGTTCTCCAAGCTCGGCAAGCTGGAGACTGGTGTCTTCGTCCTGCCCAAGATCCTGGATGAGGAGGTCGCCCGTCTGCACCTGAGCCACTGCAACGTCGAGCTCAGCACTCTGACTCCCGTCCAGTCCGAGTACCTGGGTCTGCCCGTCGAGGGTCCTTACAAGGCCGATATGTACGTACCATTTACCCCGCCGCCTCACGACTCTTGTTTGATGCAAACCAATACTAACTTTTCACGTCTAGCTACCGCTACTAAGCGACTGTATCGCTCGATAATAATTAAATGACAACATTAAAAAAAAAGCCCAGTGCACTTTTAACATCGCCAGGGCTTTCTTTTCTTGGTCTTCCTTTCTTTTCCTATTATTTCTTTCTTTTTACGCGCCTCATGACCATGCTTTCGGGATTTTCTTATCAGCGGGAACTTTTCAACAAAAATAACGGGACTCATTGTGTTATTTCTTTTTCGTTCTGCTTTTCTTTTCTTTTAACATCTGCCTCCATGTTTACACTACTTCAACAAGGAGCTTCGGCTAGAATGGGATTACCACAGTACAACTACTTAGTTTCTTTTTATATCTGCAATATAGATACCAACATGTTGCGATGTATGAACCAAGGAGATCTATCCATCTAGCCCCTAGGACCGTGAATGTAACAATCGATTCGTATTCTTTCAAGTCCATCAACCTCTCTCTCCCTCCCCCTACCCCGCACTTTACTCCATATCAGCCTGCTCTGCCACCGGGCTTACCAGCTTGCCCTCCTTGATGGCCCGCTCGACATTGCTAAACGCCCATTCCTCCATCTTGCCCTGCGACTCGGTTGTCCACGTGCCCATGTGCGGGACCAGCAGCACCTTGTCGTTGCTCAGCAAGCCCGGGTGGACCTCGGGCTCGTTCTCAAACACATCGAGGCCAACCGAGGCCACCCTGCCGCTATCCAAGGCAGCGACCAGCGCGGCTTCGTCCATGACGGCGCCGCGGGCCGTGTTGACAATGACGACGCCGTCCTTCATCTGGGCGAATTGCGCAGTGGAGATGCTGTGGCGGGTATTGTTCTGTCACGGGGGTTATGTTAGTCTATAGGTTCATAGGTCTTCTTTTTGCTTAATATCAAGGGAGAAGAAGGGATGGAAACAGAATAAAGATTCATCCACTTACATTCAGCGGTAGGTTCAGACTCAGAATGTCACTCTCACGCAGCAACGTCTCCATATCGACATACTCGGCGCCATCCTCGAGCTCCGGGCTCAGCTGGCGCCGGTTGTAGTAGCGCACCGACAGGCCAAACGCGCGGGCCTTGCGGGCCATGTTACGCCCGATGCCGCCCATGCCCAGGATGCCGAGGACCTTTCCCTGGGGGTCATGGCCATAGGGCAAGTCCTTGCGCCACTCGCCGCGGCGCAGCTGAGCCATGCCGCGCGGGAAGCCGCGCAGGGCGCCGAGCATGAGCCAGATATTCAAGTCGGCCGTGGCGTCGTCAACGGCGGTGGGCGTGTTGGACACGCGGATGCCGCGCGCGGTGCACGCCGCGACGTCAATCTGGTCGTAGCCGGCGCCGTTGTGGCAGATGAAGCGCACCGAGGCCGGCAGCGCGGCAATCAACGGCGCGTCAAACAGGCCTGTCACCTTGGCCGAGTCAAAGGTGCGGTAGATGATGGAGGTGTTGCGCAGCGCGGGCGTCTGTAGCTCCGCGAGAAAGGATGCACGGTCTGTCGCGCGCGGCGTGACTATGTGCGCAAGCTCACCGAGCCGGGCCCAGGTCTGCAGAGCGCTGCGGTGGGGGGAGGGGCGGGGAAGAGGTGAGGTTAGTTGTGGAGACGGGAAGGAAGAGGCAGGCGTGCCGGGCGGCGGCAGGCGGAGGGGACGGCTTACTGCTCGATCGTGCCGAGTTGTAGGACTTGAAGACGGGTGGTCATGGTGTGCGTGGTTGGTAGGAGGCCAATTGAACAATGAGTAATCTGACTCTATGATTGGCTGCGAGGGAGAAGCAAAAAAAACAAAGAGGCGACAATTCGTGCAGTTGGAAAGAGTGAAGCCAGACAGTGTTTAAAAAGGGAAGGTTGCTCCCCAAAAAAAAAAGGTGGGGGCGCCGTTTACTGGTGGGCAGGACCTAGGCAACTGATAAAAGTTCCTGGAGTCATAGCTAGAGCTCTCGGCGCTGCAGACGTGGGCACAGCGTGTTAGATGATAGGCGGGTTCGGGTTCGGATGAGTCAATGCCTCGGCTGGCCGGCCAGGCGCCTTCTAGCTACATTGTACCATGACTACAAACACATACATTCATACACACGTAGTTGCCAATCTGCAATCACGCACTTTGTGACACAAGGCCAACACGTCAGGTAACTAGTTATTAGTTAGTACCCATTAGCCCCCAAAATGCGGGTCCGACATCGCCGCCGCGGAAAAGACTCCACTCCACTGTTTGGGACAAACCCCATCCCCCTCCTTTGCTTGCTTTGGCCTTTGGGGCCTCGACTGCGCGGCGTCTCTTCTTATTGTTAGCGTTTTTTTTTCGGCAGGCTGTAATCAATGACATCATGGCCTTATCTCGGGGGCCGGAGGCCGGGGCGGGGGGGCAGAAGGTAGAAACGTGACATATCGGAGATGGACTCCGAAATGATGCTTTGCAGGAGACATGGCGACACACTGGCTGTGTCTAAAAAACACAAGTATACACTGAAAACACAAGCTACGAGTCGGCCCGGACAACAATCAACTTTACATTCAACCACGAGAACAAGTAACTAGAGGAACAGATCAGAAAGAAGGAAGAGGGGGAGGGAGGGGAAAGCAAAAGCAGCAAGGGATATAGAAGAGATGAATGACCATAAGACTGGTACGAAAACAATCGGCCGTTATACAAGATACAGAGATCCAAGCAAGAAAGAAAAGACCACGAAAAAAAAAAGGGCAACGCAAGATATGCTTGACAAGACGTATACAGGAGGGACAAAAAGAAAGAAAAAGAAAATATGGAAGGACGCCCACAGCAAGAAACATACGCAAAAGCTACAATGTCAGAGGGAAAAGAAAAAGACACAAAAAACAATATAGTTTTGATCGCAGTCGCAAAGAGTCGACAACACAAAGGCTGTCGTGAGCAAGAACAAGAACGAGACTTGTCTATGCTACACAAATTGCCCATGCACACCATATACAGCAGAAAGACAGATGAAACAAAAAGAAAAACTAAACGAAAAGGAAATTTCTCGGCCGTTAAAATATGATGAAGCAAGTAAGAAAAAAAGAAAAAAAAAGGAAGAGCAAGGGAAAAGAAATGCAAAAGAATGATAAGAGAGTAGTCAAAAAATAGAGAGGAACGGATTAGATGACAACAAAGATGAAGAGGGTGGGGAATTAGGCTTAGAAAGAGAATGTTATTTTTTTGGTGACGTGACCGACAATATGGAGCGAGGAAGCGAACCCCAATGAAGCCGGTCGATGAATCGGAGAAGAAAAAGAAAGAAAAAAAAATGGAATAGAAGAGAAGGAGGCAAGCGGGTAAAGACAGTGTAGAAGCGAATGAAAAGATGCGCTGGCGGCTCAGGGCGCCCGGCTAGAAAGAAGATAAAATAAAGACGCGCAGCCTTGGCACACCAACACAAGAAGTTATCGTCAGATATTGGGAGCGCGTTGCTCCCTCCACGGCCAGGCGTGGCGCAGTGCTCCCTCGCGTAGGCAAGATCGGCGTCTTGGTGTTTTCTCCGAAAAGAGATAGGGGCAGGATCGGCAAACGCGAGTTTCCGGGCTCAAGCACAGCTGGCCGGACGCAGTCACTCCATCTCCATCTTGACGCCGGTCAGTGCGTCCATGACGCCGTGGCGCATGTGCGGCAAGTGATCGACCATGCGCGGCTGCTGCATGTGGTCAGAACCCCCGTACATCCCAATGTCCGAAGCGGGACGCGGCAGCGCACCCAGGCTGTGACTGCCGGTAGTGCCACTGCCGTGGCCATTGTGGTTGCTGTTGACACCTGCATGGCCGTTGGAGCCGGCACCTGTCTGGAGAGCGGGATCGATGGTTGCGCTGTAGTCGTAGGCCGTGGTCGGACTCTGAGTGTCGTAGCCTGAGGAACTGACCACGGTCGAGGCCGGCGTGGAGTAATTGCTCGAGTTGCCCAGCGAAGGGGTATTCTTGTAAGCGCCTTGAGTGTTAGGCGTACCAGGTAGCTGATGCTGGCCTTGATTAAGATGGGGGAGCTGTAGCTGGGGCTGAGACTGGTGCGAATAGGCGGTGCCATTCGTGGCAGACGCCTGAATCCCGCAGGAGCCCATGCCAGTCGAGGCGCTAGGCAGCATGCTAGACGACAGAGAGCGCGGCATGCTCATGGGCGAGGCCTGAGACGACGGCCGCGAGTATTGCTGCTGGGCCTGTTGCGACGAGACCTGGGATTGGTGCTGGTGTTGAGCCAGAGGCGACGGCAGCTGCGGCTGGGAGAGTTGCTGCGAATGGTCGGATGACGGTGACGACAGGGCCTGAGCAGATGACGACTGTTGCTGGGCCTGGGGCTGAGACTGAGACTGAGCGTTGTGCAAATGGGGTGCAGGTTGGCCCTGGTTCTGTTGCTTGAAGATGGGATCATAACCAAGACAGTCACGCTTCGACTTTTTGCAGTTGTTGCAGGTGGGGTGGGTTTCGTCACACTGTCAAGAGATTTGCATTGTTAGTCATGTACTACTCCCAAGAACATTAAACGTGCCAAAGGTCCATGTTGCGTCTGCGTGGATGAAAGCGTAGCGTAGGTGGGTTGTAGTGCAGCCAGTGTTGCACAAAGCTGTCGGCCCGTGCCGGGTGTCAGCCATGTGAACTGGTCGGCATGGCAGTGGCAAAAAAACCAAAAGCTAGGACGGTACACCAAGCTCAGGAACCAATAATCCTTAAGCTTAAAGCTCAAGGAAAAAAAGAAAGCCTTGACGAACAAAGGGAGAGAAGCCAGGCAAGCAGAGCCCATTTCTTAACGGGGCCCTTTTTTGCGGTCTCACCCGATCATGTCCAAGCTCCTAGCGTGAGCCAGAATCTTTAGTCCTTTTCTTTGTTCCTGGTTACAATACAGTACCCAAGAATATGACATGGCTCGCGCTGTAAAACGCAGCACAAGCCGGACGCACAGCCGCCAAGGTTAACCACACTCAAGGTTGGCCGTGTCCATTGATTACATTGATGTCCCTAGTGTTTCTTACCTTTATCCGTCTCTTGCGGCAAGTCATGCAGCCAGTCTTGGTTCTCCGCTTAATCTCCTGCAGCACGGGGGAGAGTTAGTATCTACTTCGTTGATTGTAGCTCATGAATGTACGCACCTTTTTAGGATTGCGAGTCAGAAATCTCGGATCATGGGTCATAGGATAGCGGCCCAGGATATCCGGGGACATTCCATACGGATGACCCAACATGCCGTGGGCGGGGTTGTAGTAGCCCATATCGTGATGTGACCCCATCAGCATCATGCCGGGGGCATGACCCATGGGCCCGGTAGACAAGCCGGAATGGTCGAGTGTGCGCATACTGGGCAGCCCGCCGGTCGTAGGATCAGTCCTCCGGTAAGGGTCATGAGGCGACGCCACATGGGCGTAGCCATAGGGCGAGGCAGCCATGGACGGCTGATAGGACGCAGACATGCCGTATGTCACGGGCGGGCGCTGGGGCGGATGTTGCGGCTGGTGACGCTGAGACTGAGAGGTGTGATGCTGATGCGACATGTGGGTCATGCTGGGCGAGGCAGATTGGGCCTGGCTCACTTCGATGCGCTGCTGGTGCTGGCTGGGGGCGCCGTAGGGCTGTTGCGAAGGAGCTGGCGAGCCGGAGTGAAGATGCGGTAAACCAGGCTGGTACGGCAGATAGGGGGAGCCAGCGGTCTGAGATTGTGACGAGTATGCCGAGGTTGTGTAGACGGCCGAGGTGACGGGTGGCTGAGAGGGCGCCATGGTGGAGAATGGCGGAAGGGGACGAGTTATTGAAGAGGCGCGTGGACGGCCAGGTGAGCAGGACTGGGAGACTTTGAAATAAGGAGCATTAGGTGCAGAAAGCACGGCAAGAGGGAAGATGAAAAACAGCCAGCAACGGATGTATCGCGAATTAGAGCCAATGAGCAATTGGCTTGGAATGGTAGCAGAAATGCAAAAGACTCGCTGGCGGAAGAAAAACTGAAAGAAAAATGAGAAGCGGCCGTATCGTGAAGAGAAGAGATTTTTGCAGTGAGGAAAAGACAGTGGGTGGGTATGAAACGAAAGAAGGTCCTGGGGCGGAAACGACAGGCGGGAAAAGACCAAAGACCCCGTGGCGAGGGGAGCTGGGCCAGACAGACAACACAGACGCAGACGCAGACACAGACAGACAGACACGAGCAAGCTCACGAGAACCGGCAGGAAAGATGCTGTGGTGTTAATATATCGAGCGAGCGAGGGCGGGTGCGAGGTGGAGGTTGAGTGTGGATGCCAATGAGTGTCGGGCAAGACAGAGACAGAGACAGAGACAGCGACAGACAGACAGACTGACAGCCAGGAAGGTGAGTCTCTCGGCCTCTAGGTCTGGGTCCGGATCTGGTCTGGATCCGGGTCTGGGTCTAACTCGTGACTTGTGGCTTGTGGCTTGTGGCTGGCTGGCTGGCTGTGGGCGGCGACTGGCGACTGGCAGCGGACGACTGACGCGATGTTGGGTCGATTTGGGTCAACGGCGGTCGGGACGAGACGAGACGAGGAAACGAGAGAAGAAGCTTTGGCGAGCTGGATGGCGGCAGCAGGATGCAAAGGCCCCTATGTATAAAGTACAAGACTGGGTTGGCAGATTGGGTGGCAGGCTGGGGGGGCGCGGTGGCAGCAGGCAATGCAGCAATGTTACAGCAGTGTTGCAGCGCAGAAGACCAGCGTGTGGCGAGCAGCGGGCAGTAAACAGCGCTGGAAGGACGGGCGGACGTGCTGAGTGCTGGGAGGCGACAGGGGACAGCACAGCGAGAGGGCTCAAAGGTACAGCGCTGGCACTGGTACACAGGTGAGACGAGGTGGATGGAAATGATGGAAAGCTTTTGCTTTGCTTTGCTTTGCTTTGCTTCTATGATGGCCGTAATGGCTGCGATGAATGCTCCAACGGTCGCAGCGACGAGGGGGGGGGGGGCAACAAGCTTAAAAAGGAGCCACAGCCAAGCGAGTCCAGAGCCAAAAGGGAGGCGACACTAAGCTAAGATATGCGAGAGCGAGAGCGAGAAGAAGATCAGAGCACGAGACAAGATGGAGAGGGCAAAGGGGGTAGGTTTAGAGGAAAGGGACCCGTTCATATACCAGGCCAAAGAGACGCAAGCTGGCTGGCTAGGCCTGGCATCCATCAACCAATCCATCCTCACAAACCAAGTACAAGTACAGGTACAAGTAAAGGTACAAGAGCAATGGCAAGAGCAAGAGGCAGGGCAAGACCGAAAACAGCAGCTCCTTGTCGAGGGAGGTAGGTACTTGCCTGCATCGTGAGAGGTGGGCTGCACCTGCCAGGATTGGCTGATCCTTCCAACCAGGCCAGCCAGCCCATCAGCAATGCCATGGGCCATCAGACATTCATTCACCCTTTCGCCCTTTGACTCTTCTCTTTCGCCCATTCAAATCCCAACAGGGCAAAGGACGAAGAACAAGCAACTCTAGTTGCATGTACACGTCTACTTTGAGCACTGCGGGTGCATATTCAGTGCTAATATAACCAGCTTATAGCTTGCCAAACCCCCCTCCGCCTCATTGGTTACATAACTACATCAAAAGGAAAATGAAAACATGGCATGGCATGGCATGGCGCATGCACGTTGACGGCAACATTGACAACAGCGACCGGGCCTTGAGCTTGTCTGCCGATCTTTCGTGGCAGTCCAACGCAAAAACAAGTGCGTCTTTGGGTGGTTAACTAACTAACTAGTTGCAATATTCACTCGACAAGCTAGCAAAAGGGGGACTTGGACTTGGCTGGCACCAACGCCGATTCGCCAGGACTTGAATGTGCACACATACATACATAGTACTGATTGCTAGTTATCAAGTCCCTTGTCTGCGAGGAACAAGCGGGTAGGGCCAGGCCGCCAGACAACGAAGGCGACATGAAGAAAAAGAGGCGGGAATGTAAAAGAAACCACCAGACTGAAAGAAAAGAAGGATAAAACAAGTAAAAAAAAAAAAAAAAGGGAAGGAAGGAAGACGCAATATCAACAGCAAACCGCCATATCCAGGCCGTCGTCAGAGCAAGCCACAGAAAATAAAATAGCAGGAAAAATGCTTCTTTTTTTCAAATCAGCAAAAAATATTTGAGAAAACCGTCGTCTGCCAACCCTGAAAATATAGGGCAGTCATGTCTGCAGCCCAAGCCCATGGCTCTGAGGCCCAGGGGGGGGGCCTTGAAGCCGTGAAGCCCAGGCCTCCCACACACAACATGCACCTCAGACAAGCAGCAAACAACCCCTTCGTTGTCCATGTATCGTATCGTGTTTTGTGGTATCGTCGTGTCCAGACGGTGGCCAAACTCGCATGCCAGTGACAAGTCGGGAAGAGTAAGACGTTGTGGTTATTCGGCTTACAGAACATCTTCAACACCATACTGCGCTAACTAACGCAAGCATAATAAGTTAGAGGATGACTAACCAAATAGCCAACCCCACACAGTGGATTTGTATCTATGTACCAGTGTACTTGGGACCCGGCGCCATATTTTGCCTGCAGTTGTCTCCTCTCCTCTTTTCTTTTCTTGTTTTCCCTTTCTCTTCTCTCTTGCCTCATTTTTCTCTCTTCTTCCGTATGTACATGTGTACACACACAGAAAGAGACTTGACCCAAACAGGACTAGCACCAAATAGTTTACCTTGCCCATCTTGAGCGAGAAAACTCCCGTAAGGGGGAAGCCCAGGCGCAATAAAAAAAACCGGACGAAAAATACAGCAAAGTCCATCCATCAACCACTTCATCCTTCTCTCCACCGGTCCGATCCAGAAGCATGACGGGGCCGATCACTTGACCAAAGCGAAGATAAAAGGTCTCGCTGGCCATTGGCTCAGCAATGCCAGCTGCGCCAGTAGCTAGTTAACTAACTACAACCAAGTATGCAAGGACTCCCCATCCACCAAAAGCCAGCTCAAGGCCACGGCCCAAGACCTCACGCAACCTGGAGGGGGGGCTTCTCAATTCTCTGTATGCCCTCCCTATTTCAATATCTCCCCATCTCTCACCGTCAAACCATCGTCAACAGAGGCCATCTGCTCTGCCCATTCGCTAGCGGCCACGCCACCGGCCAATTGGCAAAGAACCTCGCCATTACCTCAAACGTAGAGGGCAAGAACTGCAATGATATTCAACTACACCATACTACAGTTGACTGGCAATTTCACCCTTTTCACGCTTAGTCTTGCACCAATGCTGATATGTAATTAACGCGACGTCATCTTGGCCTGATAGATCAGAAGGAACTCGTGGTTTTTTTACAAGCATATGCACGTTAATTTGGAATAGGCTCATGGGAGAAAAGGAATTAAAAGAAAAAAAAAAAGGAAGAAAAAAACGAAAGAGTCCAAAATCCAGCCAGCCAAGGTGGAACACAAACCGCCCGCAAGAGAATCAGAATCAGAACATCAGCATTAAAAATTATGGCTGGCCAGTCAAAAAGTCGCAACAACCATCAAGGGAAGCCGTTTCTTTGGCGGAAAGCGCCGTGAGACACATCTGATTAAAAATCAATCAAAGAATTAACCATCCCATCTCCGAGTTTCTCTTTGCCTGCCTTTTTTCAGGCGGTTCATCTTAGGGTTGCTTTCACTTGGGCATAATCTATTGATCAGCAACAATTACAAACAACCTATCCTACTGTTCCAAGTTCCAACTGCCTTGGCTTGGCTTGGGCTTGGCTTGTGATCATCGCGTAATGTCGGGCCTGCTCCTTCCTGATGAAATGCGATTGTGGGGGCCATCAGCCTCTTTGTGTGTGTGCGTGTGTGTGATTTTCTTTTTCAGCTCACTTGCCAACTAGGCGTGATTAGGAAAACTCTCAACTACTAGAGCCAGATACGCACATACATATGTCCACGTATCTCTACAGCGCGAACTTCCCCTCGAACCTCAAACCCTGTCCTCAGTCTCGCCTAATCTTTTCCCCTTCCTCTCTTCTCCGCTCATCTGTCCGGTCCGCCCTGTCCTTCAGTCTAGCTCCAGTCTATCGTCTCCAGTCTAACCCGATCTCCGGTCTCACCACGTCACGTGCTGCTCTTCAACTTCAACATCATTTCAACTTTCTGTCATGGCGGCTTCGTCCCGTGTCAATCTAGAGATTCGCCATCCCAACTTTATTTCTTGACGACCAGCCTCGACTCGGTCCTACTTGCAAGGCCTTGGCCCTGGGGCTAGAGCTTAGCACCCTAGTATGCCAGCCCAAGTACCACCGCTTTTTATATTCTTCCCTTGATGCTAATCCCGCCATGCCTTTGTGCTTCTCTTCGTTTGATTGTCAGATTTCTAGCGTCTTCATAGTCTATTTCCTCGCCACTTCTAGGAATGTTCTTTTTGTGGGCTACGCTTCAATCTCCAATAACCAGTTAGCACAAACACTGGTTTATCCCACCCGCCTGCGTTGACTTGCCTCGCTGCCATTGGTCATTTGTACATTTTCATGGTCTTGTTTGAAGATAGGGCTACCCGGCTCCTTTGCTCGCTATCAAACTTGATCGCCGGAGAAATTCATGTGTGAGCGAGGGAGGGGATGGTGTAAAAAACTCACCTTGCCTTGCCCATGGTTCTACCCCCGAATTTTCATCTTCACCCCGTGTGCGCCTGTGTCTTGGTGGAGCGAGGGCCTGCGAGGATAGGCCTGGTTCGGCCTAGCCTAGTCTAGCCTGGTCTAGGCCTGAGCCAACTCATAACGGTCAGTGTTGTTTTTCTCTGGACACGCAAATGGCACATGTATACTCCTGCTGCTTCATTCTTGCATTCAAGTTCCAGCCTAGTCTGTCATGTTGTTTCTTCCCTTTCTTTTCTCCATGTAAAGACATACAAATGACAGACTGCACTGCACACATCTATGAATATATCCGGGCACTTGGAGCTTCAAGCGCTCTAGCCCAGCATCATCCATATTCGGGGGCCAAAAAAAATCACCAGGGACCTGCATCCACGCGCGGCGAGTCCTCATTAGATTTGTTGAAGCTTCGGTTAAGCTTGATATGAAGTGCAGATGAAAAGCGTCTGTGCGAAACGAGGATAAGAGCCAGGCTTACAGGAGCACATATGCATTCTGATATCATCCCTCTCTGTGATGTCTGTCTGTATGTACATACATACTTTCAATGGTCAGTGGCAGAGAAATATGGCTGGGCTTTGGCCTGATGTGCGAGACGTATCATCTCTATGGCCTGTTCTCTTCCTGACTTGGCTTTTGTTTTCTCACAATCTCCCTCTTTTACAAGCCCAAGTTCAGACTCGACTCCTCTATTCTTGTTGTCTCTATTCTTCGTCTGACCGTACCTTGTCTCCAGCTTCACTTCAGCTTTCTGGCACCTCCAGTGAGACTTGAACTTTCTGTCCCGTTGCCATTGCGATTTGTCACTCACTCACTCGTTCTTTTTTCTAGGGTCTTTTCTCGTTTAGGATATTTACTTGCACCTGCATCCATGCTTCTTCCCCTTACACCTGACGCCTGAAGCCGCTAGGTTGGTTCTCTTCCCTGTCGGATCAATCAATCAATAAGTCTGGTTGATGACCAGAACATATCCTCTCGTGATCTTTTATTTATTTATTTTTCAAAAAGAAATCGCACGAGTGGTACTAAATCCGTCCAACTCAGAGATATCGTTCCCCATGTGAAGATAAGAATCCATTTTTCCAGGTAAGCCATTCTGATGTTCACTTGTGTTTTTTTTTGTTTGCAATTTCTCTGTAGCGTGGCTCATTATTCATGAGGCGACGAAAAAATAAATGTTGCAGGCCTCTTTGGTTTTGCCATTACATCGGCGCTTGGATAGGTGAAGCCCTTTTGGCGTCATCATTGATGCCAAGTACTCACTACCTTACATGTTCACCGACAACATTCAAGGTGGCTATAACTATCTGTCAACGGTGTGCACCTTGTATTACAAAACTAGGTCTAACAATGAATACTTGTATGTATGTATGCACAATCCCAAGACAACCTTGCGGCTCTACAAGTACAAGACAAGACAAGCACTGCGCCAAATGCTACAACATATCACCTTTTGAGTCTCTGATACATCAACACAACCGCCCCAAACATCTTGCCACTTACGCTCCACATGAAGTTGTGCTCAATTGAGATCCAACCAATTCATTCCTTGTTCAACTTGTCTTGTCGGGCTGAGACCCAAGACGGGGTAGGAAGGAGGAAACTTTGTCGGGCAAAAAAAAAAGAGTACGGGCCAGCAAGCAGTGGCTTATACTTTTTTCTTATGGTTTCGTTCGCTTAACAAGTTTTCGCTGGCGGAAGAACAGATGAACGAACAATCTGATGGGTGGTTCAAGCTTGTGTGACCTGTGCGCTAAGACTCCCAGTCGCCGTCTCGAATAACACTACACGATGATGGTTAACTAACTAACCAACCAGTTAGAAGTTGAGACTGGTTGACAGGCGGGTGCAATGGGGGTTTGGTAACCCTAATTATGATCTTTCTGATCAATGCCCAACAAAACATGGCAGCACTCGGTTACTTCCGGTCACATTTTCTTTTTTCTCCTTTCTCGCATTAGTAACATTACGCTGGAACTAGCTAGGTACACATTCAACGTGGAATTATTTTCGGCTAACTACAACGACCCGTTCGTGCAGTAGACCGCTTTGACTACGGCGACAAAGAAACGGCCAGAGGAAGCATTACACATGTCTCGTCAAAAAAGAGGCGAGGGTGCGGTGCAAGCAAGAAAAAAAAACAAGAATGCTGCAGACTTGGGCCTCATGTCTCACGGGAGATGCGGGCCCGGGAGAGAAGGAAAGCCAGCCGGTTGAATAAATTTCTTGACCTTGCTGGCTCGGGCTAGGGCTGAAGGCTGAGACTAGCTTCATTGACTTTTCTTTTTTTCTTTTTCTTTTTTGTTCCCTTCCTCTTCCGTCTTTCTTCTTCACCTGCCTCCCTTGGTCTATATTTCTTGTTCTCCACCGTACTTGAGGAAAAAGGGGACGTTGTATTTTTTCTCAGACATTGGAAATTTGGTCAGGGTTGTTGGCGCAAGACAAGTAAGATCTGGACCATTCCAGTGGGCTATGTGGAGGGAGGTGGAAGATATTTTGTTCTCTGTCTCTCCCGGAAGAAGACCAAAAATAAGAAAAGGAAGAAAATGGCTAAAAGCAGAAGAAGATCGGCAGCAGCGACCTCTTACGACAGATGGCTGGTCTGCCATGCAGAAGAATGTCTTTGTCCCAAGGCCTGGTATTTCTGGCGCACAGGGCATGCGCATTGTCATGCAGCTAGTGGGACGGGCATTGCTTATACGACAGCCGGATAGCCCTTACTTGACGGTCTATCTGTCTCGGCTAGTGTGCCGGTCGTTGGACTTTTTTTTCGGGCTTGGGTTGACTGATTGACGACTGGCGTGGCAAAGGAATAATGGGAAAAGTGTAACGGCACTTTTCTGTCCGAGGAGAGGGGGGGCATTGGCTGAGTTCCAGCACATGCATTTACTTGTTCGACTAAGTGCACATGTGGATATATTCTGGATGCTACAAGCAAGTGAGTACATACATAGATTACATCCCGAGTTGGCTGTCTCGCCTGCTTCTGGTGGCAGACTGTGCGTGGGGGCCGATGCATGTCTAGCGTTCGGACTTGGTCGTGTCAACAAGACCATGTGTTCTTACCGGCGAGAGAAGCAGCGAAGAACAGGCAGAGATGAGAGGAAAAGAAAGAAGAGAACCCAGAAGCCTTATCCTGCAATTTACCCGGCCCGAAGGAGAGAAGAGAGAAAAAACAGCCTTGGACGCGGACTGGCCGTGTTTGCAAGTCGAGGGATTGTTCTTTGCGAAGACGATGGTGAGACTCGGACCGTGCATAGGGCTTATCGTGGATGTGTCGTCGGTTACAGGAACAAGTACGGGCATGTACAAGAAGTTAATCAGCTAGCTAACTAGACGTTCCACAAGTCATCTCGTTCTACAGCCTATCACAGCCGGCCATGGGTCACAGAGCATCTGCCCACAGATGCACCGGAGTTAGAGGTGGGATATGGTCCATGAAACAGCACACACATGTAACAACTGATACTTGTCTCCATGATTCCTCTTCGAGGTCTTTTATTTTTTTTTCTTCCACAAGGAGTACGTATGGGATCTTCCGTTCAGGCTGGCCTTTCTCATGCTGCAGGGAAGACTCGATATGGAATGGAACGGACATGCAATATTAGACGCAAGCCTCCAAATCTTGGTACACATGTCCCGGAACTGACCTGTTTTAGGTCATGTCTTTCGGCAAAGGGATCGAGAAGAAGGAGACGGGGCGAGAATAAAACAAAAAAAAGAGAGGGCTTTGTTGATGGGGATGGGCCGGTATTTCTCTGTCCTGTCCTGTGTACTCTAACGCCGGAGACAAGAACCGTCGAGATGTCTTTAACCGGTCCTTGTCTGGTTTTTGTTTTTTATTTTTTTATTTTTTTTTGGGCGGGGGGCAGCCGCCTGAGACTTGCAGGTGTGCTGAGCAGGAGGAGCATGGGTAGGATCATAGGAGGAGGGGAAAGAGGATATACAGAATATAACAGGACCAGGCAGTGGTGTTGTATACAGTGTTGCAAGCTGTACTTTTGCTTGGAGGATCCTGGGGCACACAATCCGGTGGCACAAAGCACTGCCATCTGCCAGATATTTACGCCGTGATAGGCATAGGGCTACATTCTAATATGGCTGCGGCGGGCTATATAGTGCGGCCGTGGTAATGGCCTCCCTCCAGACTACCACAGGGGGGATTTGGGCGTGGGATGAGGACTGCTGGTGTTTGTTGTTCCTCTCCTTGTCTTTTTTTTTTTTTTTTTTTTTTCCTTTTTTCTCCTCGTCTTAGTACAAACTAGTCGGATGGATAAAGAGCAAAAACGGTTGGCCTGACCGCCGGCGCTCGCTAAAGAAAAGGGAGAGCGAGGATGGGGAAGAAGAAGGAGAAGAAAAAGAAGAAGAAAAGAAGGCGAAGAATGGTGCTTGTGCGAGTAGTGCCCGACTTCGCCTAACGGTGTCGTTAAATGATAGTGTCAGAACCTTAACGCAAAAACAAACCCCCACCAGAAGAAATATATTAGGGAGCAGAGATCGGGCCAAGGTCCGAAATGCTGCAAGTGCAGGTGTCCGGGTGCAGAGGCTCTAGCAAAAGGCCTCCAGGCTACTAGTGAAATGAAGCTGAGATAACGGGCAGAAAGGAACAGGTGAATGGAGACAGACACCATGATTAGAGCCTGTAGCTGGTTGACTGCCTGTAGATAACACCGTGTTTGCAGCTACGGCATGGCATGCATGCAGAATATGAAGTCATCATGGCTACTCGACTCGCACATATATTTTCGTGCATGCATCTGGCGTCATACATGTTTTTATATGTCCATCCCAACGGGTTACTTGTACCTGTATGCGCCTCTTTTTGGGGGGGAAGCGTTTCTCCTTTCCGCGGCCTGTTGTAACCGTGACAAGGCTGTCTGGCTAGCTGGCTGTCTGTCTTGTCCGACAGATCTGAGATCCGAGAAGGGGGGATGGGCACGTTGTCGTGCACAACTTGAGATGGTTTGTAAAAGGCCAAGCACAAGTCACAAGTACAAGAGGTACTTGTACAGGGGGATGACAAAGAAGAGGAAAAAAAAAAAGGAAAGAAAAAAAAAGCCCGACTGTGTCTTTGCGTGTTTCTCTGGACAAATGGACTCAGGGCACCCGTGATATCAGAGGCACAAGACAACCAGCCACAAGTTCAAGTGAAGACTTCTCCTGGAGCATGCCCATGACATCACACCACACCACACCACAGCAACTAGGCACACTGCAAGTAAGAGATCTACACAGATTGCACAAGCATCCGCCCACATTCTGCCCTCAAACACACCATCGTTCGCCCAGCCATGCCTCTCCGGTGATTTGCCCGAGATGCGCCGAAGTACTCAAGCGTGGAGGACGAACTAACAATAACCGCTTATGTAATTTAATCGCGCCTTCCTTTAGCTGCCCAAGGTGCATCACATCGTTGAACGGGCAAAGGCAAGCATCCCCTATTCTTTTCTCTACCGCTCGTGATCCCTTCCCTATTCGCTCATTTCCCCCATTCCCCGCTCTCTTGTCATGGCCGCTATATTGCTGTGTACTTTGTACTTGTACTGATACTTGTCTACTTGTGGGCCTGACTATGTATGGTTAGTTTGTATGTTCCCGAGAGACAACTGCCCAAACTGACAACTTGCCTGTTTTCTCAATATCTTCTCGAGTTGTCCCATGTTTTCTCCCATGCACCCATGCCTTGTTCGAGTCAGGGAGAGAGAGAGAGAAGGTGCGCCTTGCGCTATGTCTCCCTTTCCCTTTTTGTCCCTTGCTCCTCCCATGGCGCTTGCCTTGTTTTCTCTCAAATTGGCTATAGCTCCACGGCAATATACACAACTTGGGTACAAGTGCACGCAACCAACTTCAACCAACCATTGACTAGTTACGGCTATTAGTTGGTTATACGCTAGAATTCGTCTCTGTAGAAGGAGCACAAATGAGATTAGCGGTAATTTGGCGGGTCTACTAGTTCTTCATTTTTTATTTTCTTTTGACACTAATGCACATGGTACTTTCCCACTCGCCTTAAAGCTCTTAACCTTCCACTAAAACCCAGAACAATGTTGGATTTCAGTTTAGCCCTTAATACTCATTTAAACAAGAGGCAAAATGCCCCGTAGCTTCCTAAACCGGCAGCGAAGAGCTAAAAGGGGCCGCCGAATAGACTAAGCCAGCCCGGAGTTCTGCCATGGTTTTGCCAGTGCATTTATCCCGTCATGTCATCTCATCAACATCAAAGCTCTGGTCTTCCTGCCGGGCCAGCCAGTAAATCACTCCTTCTTACAGCCAAATAGCCAAAAAAACCAAACCTTGTCTTGAGGGCGAGGGTATCTTGTCTCCTCCTCGGCCATCCTGGCGTTTCTCCAGATGGGCACCTATTCCCTGCCTTTTTCTCTCAATGCCCCTCCCAAGGTCCCAAGTTCCTCATGTTCCTCATGTTCCAGCCCTTTTTTTGTCGCTTGTCTGTGACAAGAAGGGCCCAGACCGAGCCTGAGGATTCCATACTTGGGCGGCAGTATATATTCACAATGGACAAGAGGATATAGGAATGAGATTATACACACACATGCATGCATGCATACAATGGCGCCCCTTGAGCTTGCTATAATACAAGGCCAAGTCTCTGTCTTCCTGGCGCAGCATGTGCTGCCCAGATGTGATGATGACAGAAACCATTGACCAAGAGCAAAGGCCGCCCACTTTACATGTCCAGCTACAGAATCAGCACAGAGAGTCAAGACACCACTCCGTGCTATCCACGACCAACAGGTCCTTAGCCGGCCGCCTATTCTCGTGTACCACCACCATCACCACCCATCCTCCCCCTGTACATGTTCCCCTTCATCCCTTCGTTCTTGTACCCCCCCAATGCCTGTATCGCTCTCGTGTGCTTGTGCTGCTCCCGGCTCACACATGACAAGGCAAGGCCAACCCTGTTGTCCTATTGCTCAAACTATCGTGAAGACTTGCTGTTGCACGGGCTGCCCAGACAATATAATAAGACGCATTGCAATGTTATAGCGTCGGGCTCGGCCAAAGAGACTTGCGCCTGCACTTCTTCAAGCCGTGAACGTGACCACCAAAGCTTGTTTTCTTGGAATAGCGGGGAGAGAGAGTAAGGACGAAAAGGAATCTAGGCATTTGTATTTGTTGGAAATGAAGACGAGAAAGACTGAGGTTAATGGTTTTCATTTTAAAAAAAAAAAGAAAAGAAAAAAAAAAGGAAAAAGAAAGCATTGATTTCCCCTTTTTTTTTCCTTGGAAAATCTCCAAGGATCCTGATTTTCCTCTCGTCTCGAGCCTCGTTTCGTCCCGTCCTCGTGCTTCTTTCGTTTGTTCTTTTCCTTTTTGCTTTTCGACCACACAGCGTCATGGACGTCCTCCAACACGATCCAAGTACGCAGATATTTCACAGGGCTAGATGCAACCTACATAAAGACCTGTATCAACTACTCGTCCTTGTGGACCACCCCATGCCCAACTCGGGCTTGCAATGTCCCGTGCGGCGAAATAACCAGGCTCGGCCGGCCACTCAACCCACAAGAGCAGTTTCAGGCGGGCGTGATGGCGATGATGGAAACATCTGAGACTTGGAGCTGGGCGAGAAGTGGGTGCAGTGTGTTTGTGGACCTGTTGCTATAAACTCAAAGATAACATCTTGCGTGCTTTGTGCTTGTGTCGCTACGACATGGTACAGGGACTGTAATATATCACAAAAGCACACTGTCTCCCCGATATATACATACATGCATATAGTCTCTCTCTCATCCTCATCCCATGCCCCCTCTCGCCCTCTGAACTTGGCTGGTGGGACTTTCAACACTTGCAGAGCTCCCCCACGCTCTCCACCGCACGAGCCACACCCTTGCCCGCATGTCCCAGAATCATTTTACTGTGTCAGTGGGTGGTGCTGGTGTGGTGGACATTTTGTGTTATGGCTTCTGCTGCTGGGTTGGGGGAGATTGACCAGCAAACAGCAACCTGTCAGAAAACACCCGATATCCGGGCTCTCTTGACTCGTACATAAGGGGGGGGGGCCTTTTACATGGCCGCCGAAACACCATTGGAACTCGGGTGAGGTGGTATGATACATATGTACGTTTGTATAACTATACACAACTGCACATGTTCTGACCCGTCACCAAGCTGTACCAGCCGTACAAGCACAAGCAAAAAAAAAAAAAAAAAAAAAAAAAACATGTCTCTACTCCCTCCTTTTGTGCGCCCTGTTCAGAGATGCCGCTGCCGCTGAGTGAGCAAGTGACAAGGCCAAGCCACTTAAACGATGCTCAGCTGAGATCGATACATCATAATCCGCATCATCTTGTTGCCTCTTTCAATCACATCTTTGGGCTCATCGATGTGTGTATGTATGTACAAGGGGCTTTTGGGTCACGCCACGCCATACCTCCCACCTATACAACACCATGCCATACTTGGCCTATCATCTTGGTCTTGGCTTGGTAGACTTTGCCCAACTATATAGCGCCTCCAGACACAAGACACACTTGCTCAGACACTTACTTTGCCCTGGGATAGCATGACATGGAGACATGAGATGAGGCACCCTGGCCAGTCTCTTCTCATGGCTGGGCAAGCAGAACAGAGGTACACACATGCAAGTTTTGTACGTAGCGCTGCTACATTACATTGCATCTGCCTTCCATGCTGTCCGTGGCTGTATGTCTCCCAAGTTGTTCCATGGGATCCAAGGCCGGCGCTACAATGTAGCCCAATCAACATCACCACCGAGTGAATAATATACCAGCTCGTTGCTTTTACCCACTTTCCCTTGTCCTCTCCCCTTACCCATTAGCTGCCCTGCGTAGAATATATTAGCCATGAGCAAGTATCCCACGCCCAACTGTTCACAACTACAACTGGTTAACTCGGCAAATATCTCCTCTCTCTCGCTGTGCCAGCCATCGAATGTGATCGGCATCACCAGCAATGGGTCTCCTTACATTTCGTTGGGCTGTCCGAGTACATACATTACTACCCACATACATTCATACATAATAGTCTCATCCCTCACTCCTCTTTCATCCCACTACTGTTGCTGCCTCCCCTTCCCCCCTTTTTGTAGGTGCTGTGCTGTGATGTGCTTCTATTGAACTCCCTCTTATTATGACGATGATGACGATGTTGCTCTTCCATGCCATGCAGTAGCCACGCTGGTCAAGAGCCTAACCGCTGTCGTTAACCGGCCGGCCTCAAGCGGGAACAAGGGGAGCAGCGGCCCGGAAGCAACCTCCCGAACGCAAGCAGCAGCAGTGATGCCCACAACAACAAGCACTGACTATATCTAGACCAATAAAGCAATGTGCAAGAGTCATGGATCACTCTACGTATGTCTTGTATTGGAATAGTTACCTGTACAAGCATACCAATAATTGTGTATGTACATACATATACTGCATGCATGCCCTTTGCACATCAGTTTCTCCAAAGGCGTCGTCTCCTACTGAGTATGTCTGTACATACATAGTTACATGCATGGTATCACCCATATCGAACAAAGTTTTCGCCTAGCTCGACTGCCTGTGCAGTTCTTTCAGCCCCACGACTACAAGACGTCGTATACATGTATAGTTACATGTACGCCAGCCCATAGGTCCCATCTCATATGCAGCTCAATGGCTCATCAGAGAGGGGCACTGCAGAGCGGCGCCATGCCGAATGGGCGAGTGCTCAGCACCAACACCCGCGCCAGAAATCAACATCCAAGGCCTTTCTCTAAGCCAAGAGCTGCCCTGACCGGCCGGCCGGTCATGCCGGCGCCAACAACAACAAACTCCGCATTTCGCCTGTGTTGATGCCCAGCAATAATGTGCACATGTCAAGGTCAAGCCTTTGCGTTACCTGTGATGTCGTAGTATAGGAGAGAGACAAGTCCTGGTTCCTTTTGTCTCACTGCTCTGTCTCGGGCCTGGAGGCTTTCTCCCCCTCTTTTCTTTTATTTTTTTCTTGCTTCCACCTGCATGGCACTACCGCTTCTTCTACTCACTTCTCCTCGTACTTGCAAGTCTTTTTCATTCCGCTTTATGCAGTACAGAGACACGCGAGATACCCGAATCGACGTGTCATTGGGTTCTTAGTTGTCCACTGTCTTTTGGGTCTCTATTCAACCTTGGTTAGACAGATAAGGACTGGCTGTATTATAGCTGGCGCAGTCAGATATTGCTCAGCCATGTCATGACAGCGATACATGTGAGATGCGAGTTTGGGACTTGTATTAAATTCACATCTGGAAGACGTGTGCCAAACAGAGTCAATGTGTCAAGTCCATGTGTCATTATTAGGGTTAACCGACTATCCAGGGTTAACGGAAAGCTCCGTCTTACCAGTGCTCTAGCCATTGTTGACAGCCTTACACTGTACTGAACCTCAGGTCACGGGCTGATGCCGATATTCATGTTACTGCGACAAACCTGACACAGTCCTCCGCTCTTGACCAGCCACGATGGATTCACAAGGTCCCATCCTGCCCGGATCACGGCTGACCCCTCAATTGTGCTTCTCAACTTCCACTCTCCAAGGTTCGGCCCGGCCTAGCTGCTTCCTACCGTGAAAACACGCCGTGATATGATCCGGGCCTACCGCTGACTAAGTACTAGACTTCCTGCGGCTTTCCCGGGCAACAATTGACGACTCTATTCAGCAGAGACTCAATAGCCTAGCTACACCGTCAAGACGTGGCTTCGACCCCTCGTCGACCAGCCAGTTCTATTCCCGCCATGAGGCCATAGACGCCTCAGCATGCTCAGAGTTTACGGACAAGATTTTGTTCCCGAGCTGGAACGCACGTGCCGAGGTTCTCCAGTACTGCAGCCAGGTTGCTGCTGGCCCGGACCCGGAAGACCCAGACGCCGCTCGGCGTGCTGAGGAGCTCCGGCGGGACAAGGGGCGTGTGGTGGATGAGAGGCTGGACCCGTACTCGGGGCGATTCTTTCCGACACAGACACGCACTGAGAAACTATCTGCATTGCTGAAACTGGAAGAAAACGTGGAGCACATCGTCCGCATGCGTACGTGGGAGGTGGTCAAGTCCAAGTGCGCCGGGTCCGAGGTCTCGGGCCAGCAAGCCTTTGCCGCGTGGCAGAAGAAAAGCAAGCAGCAGCAATAGAAATGACTGGAGGCTCTTCTACTGTGGCCACAAGCAGCATTGGTTGTCTATACCGCAAGTTCAGCGTGGTTTGAGACCGGGAGCTGTGGCAAGGCCACTTGATTCTGTACGATAGATTGGGGGGTGAGGGGAGGATGGTGCTCTGGCTCTGTACCGATATACTCTACTTTTAATTTACATTCTGCCTTTGTAGCGGACTATCTCATTTGCTCCCACGATCATCTCATCTTCTGCAATTGGTCCCGATTCATCTCTGAGAAGGCTGGCAGACAGCCTGGGTGACGACTCCATTAGAATGCGCACTGTAAGCCCCAGTTAAACGCAGCGCTGTAGCCGGTCTCCACCAATAACCAACCTGAATCGGGCTTCCAGAAATCCATTGCAGGCCAAACCTAGCACAGTCCCTGCACTGTCCACCACATGATACACCTTTCCAACTATCACCAGCCAATTTTGCGGTGCAAAAAGAGGACCCCTCCATTCCCGGTCCGAGTGTGTCTGTCTCTGCCTCAGCAGCCGTCAATCTCGATTTTTGCCGGCAACTTCTTTTGCTGCACAACCAGGTATGCTTCCAGTCTCCTCCCCCGCCTGGCCATCATTTGCACTTAGCCCACTGCCCGCGCTGGCATGATTGCGTCACGCACCGAGCTTCCGATTTTCCGGCATGGTTGCGGCCACTCCAGCAAGATGGCTTCTCTCCCATGGGCGCAGACTCAGACTCAGACGCAGACGCATGGCCTGGCCAGCGACTGCAAACTTTGTCAGCATTGCATCAGCCCTCGCATTCCTCGCAACGGTTTACGCCGTGTGCTTTTTTTTTTCCCCGTGGCTATTCCATTCTGCTTGTACCCATGGCTAACTAACTGCTTGCCCCTCCCAGGCTGCGCCTAGATCATACCACGGTCTCCATCCCCGCCCCCGCCCACGCCCACGTCGTCCTGAACTCTCCCGCCCCGACTGCATAGACAGCCCCTTGCTACTGCGCGCCAGCCTTACCCACCGCCATCATGTCGCAAGCAGCATCGCAGGTTCTCAGCTCCAAGGAGGCGGCGCTTTTCCGCCAGGTGATCCGCAACTATGAAGAGAAGCAGTACAAACGTGGTATCAAGGCCGCCGACCAGATCCTCAAGAAGAACCCCAAGCATGCCGACACCATTGCCATGAAGGGCCTGATTCTCAACTCCCAGGGTAAGGCCGACGAGGGCTTTGCTCTGACCAAGGAGGCCCTGACCATCAACATGAAGTCACACATTTGCTGGCACGTCTACGGCCTGCTATACCGCAGCGCTAAGAACTACGAAGAGGCCATCAAGGCCTACAAGTTTGCCCTGCGCTTTGAGCCCGACTCGCCCCCGATCCAGCGCGATTTGGCCATTATGCAGATCCAGACGAGAGACTACCAGGGCTACATTGCTACGCGTGCTGCCATCCTGCAGACCCGCCCGCAGCTGCGCCAGAACTGGACTGCCCTGGCCACGGCACATCACCTTGCCGGCAACCTGTCTGAAGCCGAGAATATCCTTAAGACCTACGAAAACACCCTCAAGACTGCCCCGAGCAAGTTTGATCTGGAGCACTCCGAGGCTGTCATGTACAAGATCGACATCATCATCGAGCAGGGTGACTATGAGCGTGCGCTCAAGGAGTTGGATGGCCCCGGAAAGCAAAACCTGGATCGCGTGGCTTACCTGGAGGCCCGCGCCAACGTCCTGTACAAGCTGGGACGCAAGGAGGAAGCTGTGTCCATATACAAGAAGCTTCTGGAGCGCAACCCCGATTACTCTGTCTACTATGATAACCTGATCATGGGCCTGGGCATTGAGGACGACGTTGCTGCTAAGAAGGCCCTGTTCGAGGAGTACGCGGAAAAGTTCCCCCGTTCGGACTCTGCCAAGAGATTACCTCTGAACTTTTTGTCTGGTGAGCAACTTGTTGTTTGAGGATTGGTCTTGGTGGTGAATAAGATGCTAACCAAACTATGAAAACGAATAGGCGAGGACTTCAAGGCTTGTGCTGAAAAGTACCTTGTGTACATGCTCAACAAGGGCGTCCCTTCCACCTTTGCCAACCTCAAGCACCTCTATGGCGATGAAGCCAAGAAGGCCACTCTTGAATCCCTGGGCTTGGAGTACCTCGAGTCACAAAAGACGTCCAAGGAGCCTAGCGATGCTAAAACTGGCATGGGCCTGTACTTCCTCGCTCTGCACTACAACTACTACTTGTCTCGGGACCTTTCCAAGGCGATGGAGTACATTGAGGAGGCTCTCAAGCTGGATCACCAGAATGTCGACTACCACATGACCAAGGCCCGTATATTGAAGCACAGTGGAAACCTGGTCAAGGCGTCAGAGGTTATGGACTATGCTCGTTCTCTGGATACCAAGGACCGCTACATCAACACCAAGGCCACCAAGTACTTCCTGCGGAATAACCAGAATGAAAAGGCTCTTGAAACTATTGGAATGTTCACGCGCGCTGAGACTGTCGGAGGCCCTATTGCAGATCTCCTGGAGATGCAGTGCCTGTGGTTCCTGACGGAGGATGCCAAGGCCTTTGCCAGAAATGGAAACATTGGCATGGCACTCAAGCGTCTGCATTCTATCCAGAACATCTTTGACGTGTGGCAGGAGGATCAGATTGACTTCCACACCTTTTCGCTGCGCAAGGGTCAGATGCGTGCCTACGTCGACATGATTCGGTGGGAGGACACGCTGCGGGAGCACCCCTTTTACTCTGGCGCTGCGCTGGCCGCCGTTGACATTTACCTCAAGATGCACGACAAGCCCGCGGCGACTACCAGCAGCGACTCTGTCGATGCCCAGGATGCCAAGAAGACGGCGAAGAAGGCCAAGAAGCTGCAGCAGAAGCAGGAGCGTGAGCTCGCTGAAAAGGCCGCCAAGGCTGACCCCAACAAGAGCACCAATGGCGTTGAGGCCAAAAAGGACGATGACCCGCTGGGTCTTAAGCTGGCGGCCACTGAGAAGCCGCTTGACGAGGCGATGAACTTTGTGACTCCGCTGCTGCAGTTCAGCCCCAAGAACATTGAAGCCCAGTTTGCTGGCTTTGATGTGTTTATTCGCAGAAGTAAGTATTGCTTTCTTAATCCCAAGGTATGCCCAAAGAACAGCCGCTAACATGTATACGTGCGACAGAAAAGTACCTCCTGGCTCTCAAGTGCCTCAAGGCCATGCAGGCACTCGCACCTACGAATCCCAAGGTGCACGAGCGCCTGGTGGAGTTCCTGCAGGCCGTCGGCCCCGAGCTGACGTCGCTGCCCGCGCAAGTGACGGAGGTAATCAAGGAGGCGATAGAGAACCCGGGCGACCTCAAGGCCTTCAATGCCGCGTACATCAAGGCGCACAGCGACTCTGCTGGTGCGCAGCTCGCAGGCGCGCGCGCGATGAAGACGCTTGGCGAGCCGGCAGTGGCCTGCGAGAAGGCTGTTTTCGACGTGCTTGCCGGCACGGCGGTCTCGGCCGAGGCGGCAGTCGAGGGCCTGGAGACGCTCAAGGGCTGGTTTAGTGGCAAGGTGGATGAGTACAAGGCCGAGGCGGCTAAGAAGTTCCCCGAGGTTACGCGGCTGGCGTAGATGAGTTGTTTGGGGGAAGAAAGCGGATGGGATGATGGGATGGTTTTGGATGGTTAAAACGGGCATGGGAATACGAGCGAGCCACGCAGAATTAGAGTCAAAAAGCAAGGTTTGTCTGGAGGTTGCTTGGGAGAAGAGGCGGCAAACAAATAGAGCGCATGTGTCCTGCTTTCCTTGTATCTAGACTTGCTTTCGGGAGGAGTGATTGCATGGGCGTGATCGACTTGAAGTCCACCTGTAGATTTATAGAATCATTCATAGCAGTTGACGGGCTACGACCCTTGGGTAACCCGACGGCCTCCTTTTTTTTCTTTTTCGTCCCCCTTGTCTGGCATGACCCCGGATTCTGGTGTTTCAGTAATAGTTCGTCTGGCTAGCTCAGGCAACCGAGAACGGAACAGGTTTCTGTTTTGTCAGCGTTGTCCGCCCTGTCATTGTGCGAGTTCAAATGTCTGCAACATATCACAAAGACGACAATGTGAAATGCGAATGTGTGGCACATGAAAAAGTCCAGAACAAATATTATATGCTACGGCACTGTGCCCAGAAGCAGCCAATCACAGCGCTGCAATCCCCGGGGGAGGCCTCGTCGGTCTGGAACTACACAGAGGAGGAATGTAGTCTGTATGGATGCAGGCAATTGCTGTCTGTGATCGAGGCGGCAATTATCACAGCTCCGCGCTCCTGCCCGTGCGGCGCTCGCTTTGTGTGAACGTGTGAACATGGTGCATAGGAAACGGCAGGAGCAATAAAAAGCCGCTCCTGCCCTCCTCGCGCGACGCCAATTTCCCGCTGATCTCTTTTTTTTTTTTTTTTTTCTCTCTTTCCCTCTCTTCTTCTTGCCCTGTCGGTGCTTTGTCTTGACGGAGTCTTGTTCTTCTTTTCTTTTTTTTTTTCCTTTTCTTTCTCTCCTTGCTCACACCTTTATCAACGCCCTGGTCAATAATCCTCCCGCTCATCAATTCTCGCGTTCCAGAACTCCCGAGAAGTAGAGAAACAGACCAGAGTCCAACCCTGGTGAATGCATGAGCTCACTTACAACAATCTTCAATTTTCCATTCCACCTCCTCCCGGCTTGACTCGCCACCGCAACTATCTGCAATCTGCCGTTTGAGAGCGCCCGTTCATTATAATTAGTCTTGTCCCGGTATTTTTATTCTTTCCTGGACTCCCTCTGGCTTCTGTAGTCGCCGTTCTTCAATCGCCCATCGACACACTTGCAGCGTCTCCTGCCGATCCCTCTTCCGATCGTTACCTCCCCGTCTTGGACTCTTTCTCCCGCCTGGCTCTTCTGTCCCGTCCGGATGCGGTCGCCATCCACTGACGAGAGGGTTCCCTTTATGGCGGCACACGACGAGACGGGGCCCTCTGCGGGCAGCCCGGGCTTTGTTCCCGAGCTGAAGCTCTCGGGAAAGAGAAGTCTGGTCCTACAGGACAAATGCATTTTACTTCATGGTAGGTTGCGGCTTGCTACCCGAAGCTCGCTATACGCGCGGATGCAGGTGTGGTCTGAGCCTTGCTCAAAGCCGAAATTTACCTCATCAAAAGCATAAGCTTATTCATTCTTATCTCCGACAGAAACATCAATTCAGCGCTCATATTGTTTACCCTCAAGTAAGTGCATAGCTCCCTTAATGTGTCGCTCGTCCTGCGGACAGCTTAGCCTAACAAATGCGCCTTTGCACTCGCAGAACCCTCAACCCGCGAAGTATCCTTTTACAACATTCTCTGGGCCGAGTCGAACGGCCTGAACATCACCATCGACTATGCCGAAGGCGCCCAATCGGCTGAATTAACCGTGCGCAAGCTCGAAGGCCAGGTGCTCAACTCAACAACGGAAGCTTTGAGTGCATGGGTCACGACAGTCATGGATTGTGCCTATGGCACTTCGCGACGCAGCAAGCGCGCACTTGTGCTTGTGAACCCGCGGTCGGGGCCAGGGGGCGCCGAAAAGAAATGGTCGACCAAGAGTCGCCCTATCTTCGAGGCTGCCCGCATGCCCATGGACGTCATTGTCACGTCCCATGGCGGCCAAGCAACGGACATTTGTGAAAAGATGGACATTAACAATTTCGACATGGTGGTGGGCTGTGCTGGAGATGGCATGCCCTATGAAATCTTCAACGGGCTGGGGAAGCGCGCTGACGCGGCGCGGGCGCTCTCTAAAATTTCCGTTGCTCATATTCCATGCGGCTCCGGCAATGGCATGAGTGTCAATCTTTATGGAACCCACCGACCCTCGATAGCAGCCCTCAGCATTGTAAAAGGAATCACCACACCCCTGGATCTAGTCAGTGTAACACAGGGCGAGTCCAGGTCACTTTCTTTCATGAGTCAAAACGTTGGCATGATTGCGGAGTGCGATCTGGCTACGGAGCATTTGCGTTGGATGGGAGACAACCGGTTCGTTGTCGGCTTCTTGCAGCGGGTGATGAGTGGCGTTGCCTACCCCTGCGAGATTGCAGCCAAGGTTGAAATTGCAGACAAGAACGCCATCAAAGCACATTACCACCAGGAGAAAGGCCAGGCGAATTGCAATTTCGTTGGAGACAATAAAAATATTGTCGAGGACGATGGGCCAAGTGCCGGTGCCAATGAAGATGGCCTGCCCGATCTGAAATACGGCACGCTGAACAACAAAATTCCCGGAGATTGGGAGGTGATAAAGAGCGATGGTCTGGGCTGCCTCTATGTTGGAAACGTAAGTAACGAAAGCTTACTGGCGTGGACTCTCATCTCATTGTGCTACAAAACATCAATTGAGCCGCACACAATACTAACTTGGTTCATAGATGGCGTTCATGGACCGTACCAATAACTTCTTTTCTGCGGCTTGTGCCAGCGACGGCTTCCTCGACATGATCACGGTTAACGCCAACATTGGAACATTGCAATGGATCAAGCTGATGGACGCAGTGGAAAAGGGCACGTTGCTTGACAATGCCAATGTCGCCTACAAGAAGGTGTCCGCGTTCCGCGTCACACCACACAACCAAGACGACGGCTACATCAGTATTGACGGTGAGCGCATTCCGTTTGGGCCGTTCCAATGCGAGGTTCACCGCGGGCTTGGGCGCGTGATATCCAAGAATGGTGCTTTTGAGGGCCCTGGCCCGGGGAGCTGGAACGCTGCCATGGTGGACGAGCAGGTGCATGCATAGAAAGCTGCCGAAGCCGGCCAATGACAGTTCCTGGCGCATGGCGCGCCGGGCGAGATGTATCAGACTTTTGTTATGCTGACCGTGATGTCGTGGGGCAGCATTGTGTCGTTTGGTTATACTGCGTTACAAATACCCTTATTCTGCGCATATTGCGCCGTGACGCTGACGTATACTGGAAGTACGTAACTATATATACTGAAGCTTTTTTTCTTCTTCCTATCAGTGGAGCGTAGTTCTGTTCTCAATGGCATGTATCTTTCGTTTTTGCACATGGCTAGAGTTCATGGTCTTTGTATCGGGGAGAAGGGTATATATATGTTTGTAGGTATAGAAAACATGAGCCATTGCTGTCGCCATTCACACCAAAGGCTCCTCGTATGTGTATTTGCGCCTACCCTCTTCCTCCCCTCTTTCAAATCCCATCCAACCTCGAAAATGCAAGTCCTCGAAGCGAACGCGGGTTTTGTACGCCCAACGCCAAATCCCAGAAGCATCCAAGCAGCATGTTTGGAGTGTGAAAGCAAAAAACAGACCAACAAAGCAAAGTCGACAAGCAAGCTCAAAAGCAGACAAGAAACGGCCGCTCTCTCCTCTCTTCTCCTCCCGCTTTGATCTACTCGTCAAAGCCATCCCAGCTGGTGTCGTCGTCGTCCTTCATCTCATCATCGCCCGCGTTCCCTGACAACTTGTCGTCCTCCAGACTCTCAACCGCGCGGTCCCGCACCGACTTGCTCGGGAACGTCAGCGTCAGCGCCTTGACCATGGCCACCATCTCCGCCACGACGCCCGCCTCCGCCTCACGCACCGCCTGCTTCTTCGGCTTCTGCTTCTTGTTGCCCTTCTTGTCCACAACCTCCTCGTCCTGCGCCAGGTACCCCTCGCGCTCCAGCTCGTCGACCCACAGGTCCAGCACGTGCAGCCGCAGCCCAACCGGCACACGGTCCAGGTCGCCTTCGGCGTCGAGCGGGCCGTCGCGCAGCGCGCCCAGCACCGCGTCGCGCGTGTCATCCGCGAAGCCGTCGGCGCGCAGGCGGCGCAGCGCGCCAGCCACGACGCGGCGCACGAGCAGCAGGAACTTTTCCATGCGCAGCACGTCGATCTCGGTGTTCCAGTTCTGCGCCATGACGGCCCAGAAGGCGCCGAGCCACGGCGCCACGGCGGCGCGGTCCAGCGCGCTGATCAGCCCGCCTAGCTCGGCGCACAGCGTCTGCTGGGGTATCGGCCGGTCGCACATCCATACGGCGTAGAACAGGCCCTTCCATAGCTTGAGCGCATCGTCGAGGGTGAGCTGCGCCGACGGGGCGCGGCGGGTCGAGAGGAAGAGGGTCAGCTGCTCGATAGCCTTGGTGCGGATTTTCTTTTCTGCGGTGGAGAGGTCCCGGTGTTAGAGAAATTCATGTACGGAGGACTTAGGGGAGGGGGCCATCACGTCTGTGACGTACCGTTGGACGCAAGGGTGCGGATGAAGGGGAGGTTTGAGGCGTCGGCCATTGTGGGCGAGGTGAGCGATGGATCGTGGGCTTCAGTGCCAGAGTAGAATATTCAGCACAATAGCAACAAGAATAGAGAGAAAGAAGAACAAAAAATCGAGGGTCTTTGTATCTATAAATCCAGCTGAAAGTGAAGTCCAGATTCCAACAAGTCGTCGGTCGACAAGCCGGCGAAGAAAAAGTTGGAGCCCCACTAAAACTTTCACGGTCAAGATCTCGGTGAGTGCGTATCGCACACCGAGAACTAACCGAGATAAGAAGCTCCCTGAGAACCCTGTTGCCCGCCCTGGGGAGGCAAGTTCCCCGCAAAAGCCGCAACGGGATGGGTTTGGGCTATTGTTGGGTTATTACCCCAGAGCGGCACTGCCAGCCGGTTGTTGGATTTGTTGGAATTTGAGAATTCGGGACTTTGGTGACGTTTTCGCCTGATCTACACTTTGGTGTCTTTCTCTTTTTTTTTTTCTTGCTGTGCTTTTTATTCGGACGCAGTGTCTCTTTCTTTGTGTCTCTAGGCCCTGCTTCTCTAGCCATTTACCAGCAATACAAGTCGCTTCCTGGCTGCCCTGCAGTTCTCCAAAGCTCTGACATCATAGCTTCCATTCCTGCCGTGGCTCTGCATCATGACCATCAGATACGCTCATTTTACGCCCGAGGTGATGCTGTCGGCGCCGCGGCGCTCGGCCGGCATTCCCAATCCCTCAGGCACCAAGCTGCTGTACTCGGTTTGTGTTCCCCTGCCCGCCCAGCTGGCTCTCGTGCGCAACAGCGTCTAACCAGACAATCTCATAGATCTCGACGTACTCGTTCCACTCGCACCGCCGCACGGCAGAGATCCGCGTCTTCGACATAGAGTCCCGCAAGGACACTTCGCTGTGCAGCGCGCCCGGCTACCGCGAGCCCGTGTGGCTCAGCGACTCCGAGGTCCTGCTTCTGGGATCGGTGGTGGACGGCGTCACCAGCATCAGCATCACCGACATTGATACGCCCGGGTACGAGAAGAACAGGATTTGATTGCCAATGGGGAGTCTTGCCCGCTGACTGACTAACTAACTGCTTTTTTGACAGCGCAATCGTGGAAATCAGCCGTGCGTCCGGCACGCTAGACAACCTGCGCGTCTGGCGACTCTCGGACTCGGAAGTCGCCATTGCCGTCTCGGCCCCCACGACGCCCGAGGGAAAGCTCTATACGCCGGCGCAGGCGAAGCCGAGCCACTCGTCAGCCCGCGTCTACACAAAGCTCTTTGTGCGCCACTGGGACACGTACAACACGGAGAACAAGAACTCGGTCTGGTACGGCCTGCTGAAAAAGGCCGGGACCAAGTACACGCTTGCGCAGCCCGGGCTGATCAACGCCCTCAAGGACACCGGGCTCGAGTGCCCCGTGCCATTTGGCCCCGGGTCGAACCAGTTTGACCTCGGCCCGGCCGGCATCGCCTTTGTGGCCAAGGACCCCGAGTTGAATCCCGCCATGTACACCAAGACCGACCTGTACTTTGTCCCCCTGGCGTCGTACGCCGAGAAGCCGCCGCAGGCGAAACCCTGCATCGTGCGCACGCCCGGCCTGCACGGCTACAGCACATCGCCGACCTTTTCGCATTCCGGCCGCAAGCTGGTGTTTACGCGCATGCGCAGCAAGCAGTACGAGTCGGACAAGCGCCGCCTCATGCTCATCCCCGACGTTGCAGACCTCACCGGCGTACACGAGTTTTACGCCTCGCACGACGGCGAGGGGACGCTGGACTTGAGTCCGGACGACGTGCTGTGGGCGCATGACGACAGCCACATCCACTTTACAGCGGAATCCTGTGGCAAGGTGCTGCTCTTCCGAGTTCCGGCGGACGCAGCTACAAAGGACCAGCCAGCCGTCATCTACAACCACGACTCTGTCATCAATGCCTCAGTCCTCATGCACTCGGGCAACATCCTCATCAGCAGCAGCTCGCTGATTGAAAGCATGGCCTACTCCGTCGTCAAGGGGCCCTCAGCCACCTCGCACGCCGGCCACCCACCGCCCGTCGACCTTCTCTACTCCTCCACCAACAGCGGCGCGCTCTTTGGCCTGTCGCGCAAGCAATGCGGTGACTTTTGGTTCAAGGGCGCCGACGGCGTTGACGTGCACGCGCTGGTCGTGCGGCCCGCCAACTTTGACGAATCGCAAACCTACCCGCTCGCCTTCCTGATCCACGGCGGGCCGCAGGGCGCATGGAACGACGCATGGAGCACGCGCTGGAACCCCGCCGTCTTCGCACAGCAGGGCTACGTCGTCGTCGCGTGCAACCCGACGGGCAGCACCGGCTACGGCCAGCGCTTCACCGACGCCATCGCCAACAGCTGGGGCGGCCGCCCGTACACGGACCTCGAGCGCTGCATCGACCACGTCGCCGCCGAGATGCCCTACGTCGACATGGCCCGCGCCGTCGCCCTCGGCGCGTCCTACGGCGGCTACATGATCAACTGGATCGCCGGCCAGCCACTCGCCCGCCGCTTCTGCGCGCTCGTCTGCCACGACGGCATCTTCTCCACCCACACCAAGTGGGCTACCGAGGAGCTGTTCTTCCCGTACCATGACTTTGGCGGCGCGCCGTGGGACCCCAACGCTACGTACCGCCAGTGGGATCCGGCCCAGTTCCACGGCCGCTGGAAGACCCCCATGATGGTCATTCACAACGAGCTCGACTACCGGCTGCCCATTTCCGAGGGCCTGGCCATGTTCAATGTGCTACAAGCGCGCAATATCCCGAGCAAGTTTCTGACATTCCCGGATGAGAATCACGTAAGTCCTCTCCCTGATGTTATGTTACTCATTGTACAAGTTACTAATGCTGGAGAAAATAGTGGGTGCTCAAGCCCGAGAACTCGCTCGTGTGGCACAAGGAAGTGTTAGAGTTTATCAACGAGCATACCGGTGTGAAGACCGTGGTCTAGAGAACATGCTACAATATTTCTTCTACATGTACAGGTCAAGTATGAACAGCACTATAATTGTCATGATAATAAACAAGTCTCTTGAAGAAAAAAGCGAAATGAACGCAGTAGCAGAGATAAATGAAGAAAAACAGTACTCCTGAGATATGCCCAAAGTTCGGCGTGTGTATCGTATCAACTCTCATGTTTTGATCCCGAACATGACCACACGACTTAAAAAAACACAGGTCGAAAAGAAAAGAGTAGTTAGACAACAAAGCCCTTAGTGAGAGTGACATGGCCGTCTTCATCTTTGCTAGTCAACAAAAACAAAAACAAAACGACTAGAGCGAAAGACCCTTTTACGTCGCCTTGGCAGTACGCTTGGTAGCACCAGTCTTACCAGTGTCAGCACCAGTAGCAGCACCCGAAGCCTTCTTCTCGGCCTCCTTCTTCTCCTGCTTCTTGGCAGGGGCCTTCTTGGTGGGAGCGCTGCCACCACCAAAGAGCATAGAGAGCAAGCTGATGAACAGAACCAGAGCACCAGCAGCAAAAGCGGGCACCTCGGGAACAAAGCGAACAGCCTCCATGGGGTCGGACTTAGCAATAGTAAGGAACAGGTCCAGCTTCTCGGTGACATACAGGAGAGGGTCGTCCATGAACTTGAGGTCCGAGGGGGACTTGATCTCGGGGTCCTCCTTCTTGGCGGGCTTTTCGGCAGCCTCCAGAGACTTCTCACCCTCCTTCTTGGGGAAGAAGGACTCGTCAGCGAGCTTGCGGGCGTCCTCAACGGAGTGACCAATGTAGATGTTGCTGAACATGATGTCCTTCTGCATGGTCCAGATCTCAAAACCAATAGCGCCAATGGGCTCAAAGTTGGAGGGGGTAGTGTCGTTGTAGAAGTCGGGGTTGGCGATCTTGCGAGCCTCCCAGGGGCCCTTGTAGGCGGGGTTGTCGATCATGGGAGCCTTCCAGGGACCCTTGTAATCGGGGTTGCTCTTCATGGGCTTGGTCCAAGGGCCACAACCAGCGGCCTCGGCACACTTGGGGTTGGGGATGGTAGGACCAATCCAGTCGCCATCCTCCTCGTCAACCCAGTCCTCGGGCTTGACAGCCTCGGGATCAGGAATAGTGGAGGGCTCGTCCACGAGCCAGTCATCAGGCTTGACAGCATCCTCGTCAACGATCTCAAAAGGAGCATCCTCATCCCAGTCTTCGGGCTTGGTGGCATCAGGGTCGGCAATGCGGGCCTCGTCGGCCCAGTCCTTGGGCTTGTTGTCATCAGGGTCGTAGATCTCGGGAGGAGGGTTGACAGGGGGCTGGAAGTCCTTGAGAAGGTTGGCCTCCTTGACAGTCTCGCCGTTCTGCTGAATGATGACAGTGTTGTTGGGGTGGACAATCAGAGTGTACAGCTCAGTGGCCTTGGTAATTTTAGCTGTAGGGGGGGAAGTCAGGTGCTTCTCCTCGTACTCGCCAGTCTTGGGGTTCTTGTGGTTGAAGATGAAGTGGACCTTGTTGGTGTGGCCGCACTTGTCGGGTCCGAACATGATGACGTAGGGAGTTGTGTTGGAGAATTCCTCCTGGTGCAGAGCCTTGTTCTCGCGCAGAAGCTTCATGTAGGCACCACCGCACTCAAGGCCGTCTGTGGGTGGAAAAGGGTGGTTAGATCCGCGTTTTAATATATGAGCATGTGTTGTAGTAAGACTTACTCTGGAGCTTGACCTCGTACTGAACGACGAGGGGCTTGCCCTTGGGATCGATCTTCTTGGGGAACTTGGCGGAGATGGCGTGGTGGGCAGCGGGGTTCTTGAGAACCAGGCCCTTGTATCCCTCCATGCCCTTGAGGACGGAAGGCTCTTCGACCGACCATTCGCCAATGTACGCCCACTCTTCCTCACCCTCCTTGATGTCCTTCTTAGCGTGGGACGGCTTCCAGCGCTTGTCCCAGTCCTCGGTGAACTGTTCAAGGAACTCGCCCTTGAGAGCGGTAGGCTAAAGAGAAGAGGGTGCAATGTTAGTGGGTGTTGTTGTTGCGGGACGGTACTCTTAGGAGGCCACGTACAGTAAAGGTAGGAAGCTCGACGGAGGCAGAGGCAGATGAGGGCTTCTCGCCAGCAAGAGGCTTCTGGGCATCGTCGGCGCTGACAGCAGCGATCAGGGCCGCGGTAACGACGGATTGCAGCTTCATTTTGGATTGTGTGTAGAGACCAGGTGCTCGGAATATCTAGAGAGGCAGTTCAATGACTGGATATGCAGTTAGCGTCTGGGGCAGAGATCAAGCAGCGCAGCAAGAAGCTGGGAAATTGGCTTGGATGATTTGGGCTAGGACGAGTGAGATGAAAGAGGCGGCAAAGCTCCAATGTCAGGCCAGGCTGACGGCAAAGCTGTGGGACGACCGATTGGAGAGAGCTCCCAGAGAGCTTGGGCAACAGAAGCACAGCATCAGCATCAGCATCAGCGTCAATACTCACAATACAGCAGATCGAATCAAGGGCGGGATGAGCTGAGAAGACAGAGAAAGATGAAGCCCGACAAGTCGAAAAAGCGTGAATGCAAAAGAACAAAGATGACGGTGGAGAATAACGAGGAGGACAAGTTGTCACGGCCAAGACAACCGCAGCTTTTCTACTGAGCAGCGAGACAGACGGCAGGAGCGATTGAGCTTCAACGTGTCCTCTTTTAGTGGGCAACTCCGGACTAAATCAGGGAACCACACCAGGAGACAGTGCGTCACGATGGAGCAGTTGACACTGTGCCGGCGCTGCCGAAAGCCACAGACAGGACAGTGTGCGTACTTCTGTAAACTGTCTTGGGTGCGCTCAACCAGCCTCACTAAACCGGGCACAGAGGCTTCCCTTTTGGGCCCTGCAACATATGGAAGGAACCCGGCCCCCAGGTAATTAAGGAAGCTGCTCTTGCGGGCAGGTTTCCATGGCCTTCGATGGTGGTTCTATCGCACAAGTATCCGAGGCAGGCAGGTTCGATCTCCTTCTACAACGAGAACCCCTTCATTTATCTTCAGCTCTTGGAGTTCTTCTGTATTTAGCAACCCGCCGCTCACTAACAAATACCCCAGCTCGTGGAAATGCGTAAGTCAAGGATTTGGCTCTCTGGCACTGGCGAGCGTCGGCCGGGACCTGCAGCATGAGTGTGGCGCTCGGCCAATGACATCGCCAGATGGTGTGCCCAGAAGTTCCGCCGAGGCCTGCAGCGCCGCGAGACGAATGCATGCCCGGCAGAATCCAAGTGTCGGATCTGGGGAACCTCGCACATAAATTGCGAACGGCTGAGTCAGGAGAAGACCCATCAGGCGTCTAGCAATTCGTGTAATAAGGGAAGACATGTCACAGTTACATCATATTCACGGGCAATTAAATCACAGGCGTTACAACATTCACGTTCAACAGTCAGGTTTTTAACTCTTCATCTCTCAATTGTTCTTTTTGTTGCTAAAACCAAGTGCCAATAGAGTCGTACATGATCGGTCATTAGGCAAGGTCGCACGAAGCAGCCTCTAGTTCATCTGACGTCTTGTCACGGCTCTTACAGAGCAAGAGCAGCGACGAAGACACCAATGAGACCCAGACCAGAGGAGAAAGAGACGAGGGAAGCGCCGCTGGTGTCGGTAGTGGCGCTGTCGGAAGAGGAAGAGCCGGAAGAGCCAGTGCTGGAGGCAGAACCAGAAGAGCCGCTGCTGGAAGCAGAGCTGGAACCGGAGCCAGTGGCGGAGGCGGAGGCAGATGATCCAGAGCCAGAGTTGGAGCCGGAAGTGCCGCTGGGGGTGCCGCTCTGGGTGTTGTAGTCTGTTTGATGTTAGTGATCTTCTTTGCGATTATCGGCAAGGGTGTGTACGCATGGCGTGTCAAGACTCACAGAACTGGTCAATACAGCCGTCACGGCAAGTGATGTAGGCCTGGGTCTCAGCCTCAGTACCGTTGCCCTGGGGGCAGGCGGCAACACACTCAGTGGTGGCGTTGACCTGAGCCTCGTTGGGGTTGGGAACCTGAATCGCACGCAGCAAGGTTAGCAGAAGGTTTTGACGACGCGCTGATGTGGGTTGTATGGGTGGTACTCACCAGAACGCAAGTAGCGCGGCAGTTGACGTCGCTGTCACCGCAAGCCTCCAGGCACTGGATCTCGGCGGTGGTCAGGGCCGAGGTGGAAGCAGGGGCAGCGGAGGTAGTGGCAGTGCCAGTCTGGGCAGAGACGGCGGCGACAAAGGCGAAGAGGGCAGTAGTGAAACGCATTGTGAATGATAGGGAGGAAATATTAAAAAAGATATTAAGTAGTAGTCGCTGGCGAAAGCAAATGGATTAAACGAGAGCAGAGAACGAACGAGTGTAGCAAAGCTGAAGACGGACACGATGGTGGAGAGAAGGGGATGCAAGAATCGAGAGACAGAGGAGGACAAGACAACGTTTATACGTTTTCTGCGGCACCACTAATACGGCCGGGGTGTGTGTGGGCGAGGGGAGAAGGATGGACGCAGGATGGATGGACGGGCTAATGAGGACGGTGATTCTTTTCCCATGTCTTTGCTTGATACACGCCTCCTTTTCCTGGGGCCTGGCAAGGTGGCAGACGAGCTGCAATCTGCACACATTCTCCAACTCACAGCTCTATTCCTCGACAATCGGGCCAGTTACTCGCGAGTTCCACACCGTGGGCCAGCGGCCAGCTGCTGTTCGTGTTGTGCCGTCATGTTCCATTCTCCACTCCCCAAGCCACGCCCTCGTCCACGCCCCCCTTTTTGACCCAGTTGTTTTCTCGGTTTGTCTTCTTGTTGGCTATATGCTTCTTGATCCTGGTCCGAGCCAGACAATCTGGGCGAGCTTGCCCTGCCCTGCCCTGCCCTGGTCTTGCTGAGTGTGCTGTGTAGTGATATGAGACGAGAGAACGCTGCCCCCTGTTACCGCCTCTTGTGTCCCATTCCAATCTGGGCTTTGTTTACTTTTAGTTAGCTAGCCAGACGCGCTGCTGACACGGTTTTGCATCGCATCGCGCAGATATTCATTGGCATTGACTCTGATCGTTGAACGGTGAAATTGCATCTTCTGTGAGGGAAAAACGCACAAGATTGGCAAAAGCATTGGCCGCGTTTATTGCCCTGGAGATTCAAACGTGACCTCCTCAGTACCATCAACGGACAAGGTAAACAAAATAGAACAGCCGGGTCAAAGCCGTGGTCTTTTCCATTGGCTGCCAAGCCGTGGCCAGGGTTTCAACAGCCTTTGGCGTCCTTCTGAGCCCTGCCAATTTACTTTGCGGACTAGTCATCACAAAGCCCCCCATCCCCGGTCATGGAGTTTGTTGTCATCAGTCCAAGTGACCGCTCCCTATGGCCTCTTTTGCATTCCTGGACGAGGTCAAGTGTTCAGGCGTTCAGGTGGTGAATACAACGCCTCCAACTGCAGCCCAGGCGAGTCGGTGTATGGACTTGGGAAATGTGCATCCTTGGATAAGTGCCCGTACATAGAAGCCGCCGTGCCCATTCTCATCCAGCTTCCTACACGCTTGTTTGCATTAGCGGCGTCGGGGCACGGTAACGTGAGATGAGCCGCCCAGCTAGCCACCAAGAACCCCAGGAAAATAGCACCAGGCCATGTTGCTTCTGCTTCAGTTGTTCTCCCTTCAGTGGCCTGACAGCAGCTGCGTCTCTCGTCTATTATTGTCGGCCTGAACCTGAACCAAGGTCTGTGCATAGCCTTATGTCAAAGTTGTACATGCACAACTACAACTGACTACTTACTTGGTACAATTATTCATACAACTTGGTGGTGCTATACCCTTAGCCTCTATATCATAGTGTATCCTGCACCGCTCCACCGACCACCCACTATCGCTATACCCAGTTCCTCCCTCTTCCTTCGTCAGGCTCGTATTCCCGCGTCTACTTCCTCTCCGTTAATAACTCGTATCTCCCCATCTTATAACGTAACCAGCTGCCCAAGCCAAAAACCACGAAAACGCGACTTGATGGCTTCAAGATCCACCAGCCTTTGTTCGGCTATTTGAAGATTAGGGTGGCAAATCTCCGTAGCTTGTCGCTGCTCTTGCGTTCTTGGCTCTGTTGTCACTCGCCTCTTGGGCTGTTTTTGATGTGTTGCAGATCACCAGGGGGTTCTGGGTCTTGGGCCTTCAGGCCTAGAGGCCATATCATACCAAGTTGATACAAGGACGGGTTGACAGCATCTCTGCTTACACCACCGCACAAACAATAAGGAGAGTCAGCCAGGTCAGCACTAGTCAGCATGATGTCCCTCGGAGTGGCGTTGCTGCTGTTGGGTTCCTGAGTTGCTGATCCCAGCTAATTGTTTAACAAACTGTGCTACCTTCATGACGCGAGCCATGTTAATGAGCTGGTCGGTCATTGCATCACATGGCAATTCATGCCCGCTCACTCATTTCACCACGGCCGAAAATCCCAATTACCATCTTTCAGCCCCTACATCTAGCGACAAGCCATAGAAATTTCCCTCTCCTGTTGAGCAGGATTGTGTTTTAGGTTTCCCCACGATTTGAACAAATCCCTTGACCAGGACGCGAGATCCATGTCGGTTGCACAATTATCACAATTCCGTAGGGTTATGTGAATAAATAGGGTTACACACATGTCTTCCGACTTGTGGGGCTGCCCCTCTGACGTGCTTTCTGTATGTATTCATACAAGTCGCACAAGACTCTTATACATGATTAGTTACATAAAAATCATAACTTCAAAATTTCTCCTCCCACATACCAAAAAAGGTCTCAATCAGTGCTACGTCTGGACGATAATCACACATACACAATGAGCGACCCAGAAGCCCTTGTCCGTTCCGAGAACCCCGATCACCCGGCGAATCTCATCCCCGCTCTGTGCGCCAAGTTCTGGACCTTGGGCTGGGTCACCGGCACTGGCGGTGGCTGCTCTATTCGCGACGAGTAAGAAGAATGCGCCTTTATACATCCACGCACCCATGTCTTGGAGAGTGTCTCCCTTGCAGTCTCTGCCTCACAGCATGGTGTCCGGGCTTCTACCCGTAACATTGACTCTGCCTCAGCTTGCCGACCCCCGCTGACCTCATTCATTGCTAGCGACCATGTCTACATTGCGCCGTCGGGCGTGCAAAAGGAGCTGATGAAGCCCAACGACATCTACGTGCTGTCGCTGTCGCAGACGCTCGCGTCGGCCAACCGCGTGTACCTGCGCTCGCCGGCCGCCTACAAGCCGTCGCAGTGCACGCCGCTGTTCCTGGCCGCCTTCACGAAGCGCCGCGCCGGCTGCTGCATCCACACGCACTCGCACTGGGCTGTCCTGGTGACGCTGATTCTTGAGCAGCGCGGCGAGACTGTCTTTGAGATCAACAACATTGAACAGATCAAGGGCTTTGGTCGCGGCTTCGAAAAGTCGGGAAACCTGGGATATCATGATACCCTGCGCATCCCCATCATCGAAAACACGGCCCACGAAGAGGACCTGACCGAGTTCCTGGAGGAGGCCATGGACAAGTACCCGGATACCTATGCTGTGCTTGTCCGCCGCCACGGCGTCTACGTCTGGGGTGACAACGTCCACAAGGCCAAGACCCAGTGCGAAAGGTGAGTTCCCGAATCTTCGAGCTTTGTCTCACGTCTCCCCCTCTACCTTTTCTTTCACCTCCCCCCTCCTCTCCTGTCCAGATGTATCCCTTAGAAGCCCCCTTTCTTCAACCCATACTAACGTAACATCTCTGCCATGTTTAGTTTGGACTACTTGTTCCAGGTTGCCGTTGAGATGAAGCAGCTTGGCATCCCTTGGATCAGCAACATCCCAAAGGTCAAGACCCGCCGCGAGCGCGAGGCCGAGGCTGCTGCCGAAGCGGCCACTTAGACTGCCGACCAAGGGCGCAAACTGGCTACTCCATACCGGCAACGCCAGCATGGAAATCCAATTAAAAACGAATGCATGACTGTAGCATATAGAAGATCATCTAGATAAAAAATTACTCGGAGGCGTGAGGGAGGGGAGTTCATCGGCAAAATGGGGGTTGTTTATGCAATGCGGATTCTTTTTTTGTTTTCATCTTGACATGTGACAATGTAACTCTAGGCAGCGTCTTCAGAATTATACAGAAACTGACATGCGTGATTCAAAGCTCATCCTTGTTCCCTTTGAGAACGGGCTCATCTGACGGAGCGTCGACCTCGATTTCAGCATCAACTCTCTGCTTGCCTGTCTCTTCAACCACCTCGACTGTTTTAGGGCCAGTCCCATCTTCGTTCAAGACCTGGCCCTTGTCTATCCGTACCTCCACTTCATCGTGGCCGTCTATAATCTTTCCAATTTGGTCACTTACTCTCAGATTTTCAGACTCAATCGCTTCTCCATCTGCTCCTACCTCTAGTTTCCGCGTCTCTGCCACCACCGAGACCGTAGGCAAATCCTCACTCGGAAGGCCCTCAACGGCCACCTTTTCTGCCTCTCGCACATTCGCGCTTTCAGGAGCCATCCCTTGCTGGCTAGCCGGGATGACCGCCTTGCCGACCATCCAGCCGGTGCCAAAGACCAGTCTGAGTGGTAGCCACAGCAGCCACCACGCAGGGCCGTACAGAAAGCGCCTAAAGATGAGCCACGCCAGCGTGCTCAGCAGCATGTAAAACGACGTCTGCAGATACCACGTGTCGCTCTTTTGTGAGCGTAGCAGCGTGCCCAAAAGGTCCTTGGACGACGCAAGCATGCCCTCAAGCGAGCCGTACGACTCGTTGAGCTGTGCCAGAGCCTGCGACGACTCCACCAACGTCTGGTGCGCATACTCGCTGCGTGCCAGCTCAGCGGCAATCATGTCGTGCGTACGGCGCAGCGCCAACGTCACATCGGAGCTGGCGCCGACCATCTGCTGGTCTTCGTCTGAGAGCGCCGTATGCTTTTTCTGCAGTAGAGATGATGACTTCTTGTCGGTCCGGCCGTGGAGACTGCCTTTGTGCTGGTGGTCTTCGGAGGTGTCAGCCTGTGATGATGTTGCCGACACGGGCTGTGAGTATGCAGCTATGAGCAATTGGCGCTCGCGTCGTTGGGCATCGGCGAGGCTTTTCCGCGCCGAGAGCTGGGCATGTCGGAATGCGATACGGCAACTGGGAGTGTCGGGTTTCTTTGTTAGCATGCAAGTTACTTGGATGGTGAAGCTATAGAACTTGTACACTTTCTACATACCCGGAAAGCTCCTTGAGAAGCATCTCAACACCATCTTTTAAGCGTGACTTGCTGGCTGCTGGCAAATCCTCCACCTCTTCGCTCAGAATCTCTAGCTCGTCCTCTTCCTCACGAAGTATTTGGCTGATTTCAGCGCTGAGCTCGCCGCTGACACTGTTTTCCTCGCTGACGTTGAGCGGAACGGACCCTGGTTCGAACTTGAGTCTGGATAATCGGTCGATGAGCTCCCGTAGCTGTGCAGAGGCGTCTTGCAGAGCGACCACGCGTTCCTGGAGGCCGTCAGTAGACATGATTGGCGGAGGGGGGAGAGGAGAGCTTTGCAGTCGAGATTCCCTTCGTAGCCTAGTCAAGAAATATATTCGTCTAATATGAACAAAAGAAAAGGAAATGCAGTGGGTTTCATTAGGTAGATTAAAGCTTTTGCATGTGCGTCGCAAGCTAACAAATAAAGCGAATGAGAGCTCTCATTTTGACACGGCCAGCGGCCTGTGACGACATTCTGCTGCGTTGGCCAATACAGAGGAGTGACTAAGCACGACACGGTGTCAATTACTGGCTGCACGGTTCTGGTCATCATGGCAGCGATTTCAATGTGAGCTTGAAGAAGAGCAGCATGAAATTTGGCTAGTAGGAAACATCACAAGAAATATGCCAATAAATAGCCTTTGGCGCATCTAAACATAGTCATGTATTTCATTTGGTTGTTGTGATGCTGGGCCTCATGAAAGTGCGCCTGTGAGATGTCCAGTTAAGCTCAAGATATCTAGACCAGCTGTATCTTCGCACACCGTATCGACTTTGACGTGCACTACAACCGCAGCTTCAAAGTGCTCCGTCGCCGCTAGACAGAACCCAATTGCTATCTAGAAAGCCAAATCCAAGGTCCCAACGCCGCTTGTCTACATGTAGTTTTACCGTTCTTCGTCCTGTGCCCAGCCAAGTGCGTCCTTTGGTATTTGGACTGTATGTACATCTGTATAGCCCCACTTTACACCTCCCCAAGATTTCTCTTCACGACGACCGGCCGTTTTGTACCACCACCCACCGACCGCCGCCCACCCAACCCGCTCGCCCAACCAGCTGCCCACCGCCACTTCTCTTATCCGCCTTGCTCTCCTCGCACTGGAACCCTAGTTGTTCTCCGTTTGCACACACAAACACACCTACCGGCCCTCTCTCCCTGGACCAGCACAAGCACACAAGCACACCATGATCACCAAGTTTATGATCGAGATCACCTCGCGGGTTAACCCGTTCAGCACCACGTCGCGCGCTGCCCGGCTGTTCCTGTCGCAGATCCCGCCAAATGCGCGTGCAGAGGGCCTCGTAATCAAGAGCACCGTCCTGCCCCAGGGCTCGACCGAAAAGCCGCTGCTGCAGGTCAAGTTCAGTATGAGCGCCCTGTTTTTTCTTGCTACTTCCTTTTCTTCTTCTCATGTGCCACGCCTGATTGTTTGCTAACGTTACCTTTGTTTGCTTGTTTAGAGGACGGCAAGATCATGGACCTCGACTGTGTGTCAACCAACATCAAGGGCCTGACCGAGGAGGTGGATCGCCACTCTAGAGCACTGCAGAAGAAGGCTGATATCCAGGATGCCTAAGCACCGCATAGGCCTGGTTTCTTTTTTCTTCACACACTTATACCCCCTACACAATTGAAGACCCTCTACACAATTCTATTGACAGAGTAAGGGTTCTTTCTGTGTGGCGTGTCTTGGAGCACTACACATCTGCTTTTACGACCATCCTGTACATTAGCAACAACTACTGCCTCCGAGAATCGTGTAAGCTCGGGGCCAGATAACACATGAATGGCGACCAACGGCATTCCATAGGCGTTTTCCCTTCTTTAAAAAACAACTGATCACATAATTTCACTGGCAACAAGGCTGCGTGTAGTTTGTGTTTATTCATGACTGAATCCAATGAGGTAACTTTATTCAAAACGTCATTGCATTTTCAAAAGCTTAAAGTTGCGGCATTTACGCAGAGGCACCGCTGATGAAGAACCACTTGTCGATCGAGGGGTCGATCTTGGCGGGAAGAAGCTCCTGGTGAGCGGGGATGGCAGGGGTCTCGGCGGCAGTGATGTTGCCGGGAGTACCAGAAACGGTGAGGTTGGTGCTAGAGATAGACATGGCATGTTAGTGACAGTCAACCGACTTGTGCTTCGCGGAGCAAACTTACGTCAGAACACCGGGCTGCTGAACCTTGCCCTGGACCAGGCGCTCCCAGGCCTCGTTGCACTCATGGACAACATCCATGGCATAGCTGCAAGTTTTCTGTTAGTAAAGATGTTTACGCAGTGGGGCAAGTTTAAACAGTGACTTACGCTTTGTTCTTGCACTCGCCGGTGAAAGCGAACGAGTTCTCGGGCTTGCCATCGGGAATCTTGTAGATACGGAACCACTCGTTGGTGGCACGCAGAAGGCCGGGCAGGTGGCGCTCGACATCCTCGACGTCGTTCAGCTTGGCAGCCAGGGGGTCGTTGATGTCAATGACAATGACCTTCCAGTCGGTCTCGTCCTCATCCAGCAGGGCCATGACACCCAGGACCTTGACCTGCTTGACCTGACCCGTGTAGCCAACTAGCTCACCAATCTCGCAGACGTCAAGCGGGTCGTTGTCACCCTTGGCCTTGGTCTCGGGGTGGGCGACAGTGGGGTCCTCCCAGGTCTGTATGAAGGGGCAATGGTCAGTACACACGGACATGGAGCTGGAGATGGCTAATTGGCTGAGATGAAGCGTACCTGGGGGAAGGCACCGTAGTTCCACAGGTAACCCTTGTGGGGGAAGCAGTTGCGGACGAATCTCAGCTTGCCCTTCTTGATGTCCTGCTTGATGGGGTTGAGGGCCTCGTCCTTGGAGATCTACATGGCGAAGAGAAGAGTAGAGTGTTAGCAGACAGAGCCGGACAAAAGAGAAGGGCTATCATTGGGGATACACGCACCTCCTGCTTGGCGTTGGTCCAGCGGGGGATCTCAACGACCATGTTCAGAATGGTCTTCTCGGCATTGGCGTACAGAGGGATATCGTGGAAGGGCGACACGATCTGGTTGTCCTTCTTGATGTAGACGCGGTGCTCCAGGGTGTTGGCAGCACCGACCTTGTGGATGGAGTAAGGAGAAGCCATTTCGGCGGGCGTCAGGTGACGATGTGGGTGAGTGGGAGAAGGTGGAGAGGTAGAAGGGGAAAGTTTGAGGGGACCAGAGGACGAAAGATGACCTGCGATCTGATGGACACGAGGGAAAGAAGAAGGGAAAGAGGAGGAAGAAAACAGAGGGGCGCCATTAGTAGTCTCGGCTTGCGCCAAAGGAGGGGGAGGGGCTTCTGTGGCCTCTGCCTCTAGAGCAGCTGCTGCAGGGCGGCCACTGGCAGCAAAGGAGGGGCCATTGCTCCATTCTGGAGCTGGAGCTCTATGGCGTGCGTTGTAGTGGCTCATTCTTATTCGATGGTGGTGAGAGGTGTGGAGTGCTCGGAAAAATGGGGCACTGTGTTGCGACTGTGCCTGTGCCTGTGCCTGTGCCTGGAAGTTTAGTGGTTGCGCTGGCCGTTGATTAGAGAGAGTGATTTGGGAGAGTCGCCCAGTGAGTGGTAGCGTCCGAGACTGGCAAAGCGACAATGATCCTGGGACGGAGCCGAGCGCGCGGCCTTTGAGCATTGTGCATAGTCTGGAAGAGAACAAAGGGAGAGAAGGGGAACGCCAGCCCAGCGCTATTATACAGCCGATGGGTGTTGTGCTGCAGATCAGGGCCGCCAGGCTTTTAGCCACTGAAGAGCCGCTGGAAAAAAGACCACACGAGAAAAACCGGCACCTATTCCTAGCCGATCCTCAGGCATCGACCCAGTCCAGCAAATCTTCGTGCGAGGAGGCCCTTTACCCCACCGGGGCTACCATGTGACAGCTCGCACCGTGTGGGGCCGGGCCGTGAGACAGCTGACGGCAGCTGTGGTGCCGCGGCAGAGAGACGGGTTTGTTTGTTTGGTCCTGGGCTGGTGCTTTGTGTAACAGCCTGGGCTGTCTCTCTGTATGCCTGTTGGTTAAATATATTGGCACTACATCTGAATTGCCGCATGTCTCTATCGGAGCTCCGAACTGCAGTCTCAAATCGATGGGCCTGAAGATATCAATTATGCCAAGATTATTTGGATATCACCATCACAGACCGGCGGTATTTGGATAAAGAGCAACTCTCGGGTCTCTCATCTGCATACCTCTACCCACCCTAACCCTATAATTTCTTATCGATAAACTGCGGCCCCGCCGCCATAACCCAGCGGAAAAAAAAAGTTGGCCTAGTATTCCCACATCCTTGGACACACGCAGCATCCTACTATAAGCGGCACATCTTATCCACTGTCGCAGCATGTGAACATTGCCCCAAAACTCTGTTGGGTGTCTGCGATATGCTCTTGGGATTTATACGTAGGCTCATGGCGACCGAAGTCAAACACGTTCCCATCCCCCCCCGCGGGGTCGACTACCGCGGCAAGCTGGTGCTTGCGCCCATGGTGCGCTCGGGTGAGCTGCCATCGCGGCTGATGGCGCTCCACTACGGCGCTGACCTTGTGTGGAGTGAGTCTTCTTGTTCGAGTGTTAAAGAATGCGGTATGCCTGCTAACACATGCTCTCCTTTGCAGGCCCTGAAACTGTCGACCGTGCCATGATTGGCACAACCCGCATTGTCAACGAACGAACCGGTACCATAGACTTTGTGCGCAAACCATCCAACTCCGCCAGAGATAAACCCGCTGGCACTGAAGTCAAGGATAGCATTATATTTCGCCTTCACCCCGAACGCGAGGGCAAAAAGCTCATCTTCCAAGTTGGCACGTCCGACCCTGAGCGGGCTGTGGAGGCTGCCCGTCTGGTGGCGCCTGATGTAGCCGGGATTGATGTAAATGCCGGCTGCCCCAAGCCTTTCAGCACATCGGGCGGCATGGGTGCGGCCCTTCTCAAAACACCCGAAAAACTTGCTTCGATCCTGGAGGCGCTTGTCAAGAACATCACTCCCGAGTTTGGGATTGGAATCAGCGTAAAGATCCGTCTGCTTGACGACCCTAAGAACACAGAGGCTTTGGTTCGCCGACTGTGTGCTACGGGCATCACTGGCTTGACTATTCATTGCCGCACAACACCTATGAGACCCCGCCAACCAGCTATCCGCGCCCAGCTCAGCATGATTCGCAGTGTGTGCCACGAAGCCGGCGTCGCCTGCCTTGTCAACGGCGACGTCCTGAACCGCGATCAGATGGCAGGGCTAGTTGAGGAGTTTGGCGTTGATGGCGCTATGATTGCGCGCGCAGCCGAAGAGAATCCCAGCTGCTTCCGCACTGAGGCTGATGGCGGCCTGGCCCACTGGAGCGAGACCTCCCGCACATATTTGCGCATGTCCCTTGAGGTTGACAACAAGTTTACCAACACAAAGTATCTGCTGGCCCAGATGGTGCCGGGAAAGGAACACGAGGCTTACTCTGGACTCATCCGTGCCCGGAACTACGTACAACTGGTCGATGCCTTTGGCTACAGTGAGCTGCGCGCCGACGCCGAAGACTTGGATTCCCACCTAGGCCTCAGCGAACGCGAGGTTGGAAAAATTGACAGACATCGCATGGAAGTGATTGGCAAGATGAACAGCCGCGCCCAGACTACAAGCACTGCTACAGCAGCAGCGGCAGCGGGCAAGTCTTCTGAAGTGCGCAAAGAAGAGCGCAAGAAGAAGAGCGCCCTCAGTGAGAGAGGTGTCTCATCGGCGGCATCAGCTAGAGATAACAAGGCGTCAGCTGCCGCAGCTACCAGTGAAGCTGCTCCGCTGCCGCTTTAATGGTTGTCATGGCGTTGGGTTTAGGGTAGTTATCATGTTAATGGTGTGTTTGCGGTTCATGTCACCGGTATTTACACGATAGTATTTGGTCACAATCGTCTCTTCCAAATTAAGTCTCGCTTTCTTTATTCCTAACATTAGCTTGGGTTACAGGATCTTGGGACTGTTGCTGCATGTTTGCTGGATATAAGAAAATAAAACATCCGCAAGTAGTCTCTATGGAATAATAAACAAGCGGTGGCTATAGTACAGTACACAGGGGTCTTTTGAAGTCTTTTTTGACTTGGACTCTTGTTCTTTCAACTCCAAAACTCCCATCTCCCTTCTCAGATAGGATTCGCAAGGTCAAAGAAACCACCCTTATTTGCCCTGCTTCACCCAGCCCTCAACAGACTCCCGGACATTAGTCACTGTGTCGTCGACGTACTGCAGACCAACCTGCTTGTGAACCTTGGCGAACTGGATTCCACGCTGGATGCCCTCACGAATCTGGATATGGCCCTCAGCCACAGAAGGGAAGCGCTGCTCGTACTTCCACGCTAGGTCGCCGATATTGCGTGACGTCACGGGAAGGAAGGCCCACGACGCGCCAATACCTAGGGCCAGAGGCGTCAGGGTACGTAGGACAATGTTGCGGTTACGGGCCACAATGCTACCGGACATGGCGGCGACCAGCACGTAGACAGCACCAGGCAGAATCTTCTCGCCAGTCTCCTTGGCGGGAGCCAGCGACGCAATGGTGCCAGTGAAGGACTGTTCCAATGAAAAGGCCTTGGCCATGGCGTTGTTGACGGCATCTTCGGCGCCGACGACGTAGCTGTGCAGCACCAGGCGGGCCTTGCCAATCTGCACCGCCAGTCTGTCGGTGGGTGTCGGGCCACGGGCGGGTCTGTTGGCGCGCTTGGTCTCGGAAGGCGTCGCGGAGGAGAAGAACGCCTTGGCCGGCGCGGCGGGAGCAGCAGCGGCAGGCTTGGGGGCGGCGGCGGTGGTGGAAGAGGCGTCGTCATAGATGGGCTTACGGGAAGACTGAGCAGAGGCAAAAAAGACAATGCCGGGGATTAGCTGGGGCCTGTGTCGTGAGGTGGTTGCAGTTCCGGGCACATGGTACACACCACTAGTTCTTGGGACGCCTCGGCGTAGGCCACCTCGGGGCGCAGAGCAAAGCCGGCGAGCAGGGTAGAGGCTGCCAGCGGCGCCATAGCACTCTATAGACCGAAAGAAAGACACATAGGTTAGCATTGATCAGTAATAGTAGACGTACGACCGGCAACGACGTCATAATCGGCCACTGAAAAGCGGACGGGCTCCAGCATCGGGGCCGGAAGTGAAGCTCGAGTGGTAGTTTTCTTACCTGCCACAAAAGGACTCGGGCAGCCATTGTCAGTAAGGCACGTGATGACGGGTGCAGCAGAAATTAGGAGAGACGAGGCGGCGGTGGAGATTCAATTCGCAAAGTTTTGAAGCGTTAGAGTCAACGAGTCACGGGCAAAATAGTCCAGGGCGGCCGAAGGAGACTTCTCACTTCTGGTGATGGACGCATGGATCTGAGGTTCGGATTCGGGGACGAGGCGGCTAAATAACGGCTAAACCATTTTCGCGGCTTGGTTTTCGACGTTTGGCGAGAGAGGAAAGAGCAAAGCTGAAATAAGTGGGCCGCTGGCGAACAACGGCGAAAGAGGCAGGAGCGCCTCTCGCCGCCAACGGACATCCACCGGTGCGTTTTCTTCAGCGGCGTTTTTTTCTTTTTGTCAATAAGCCCGGATTTTCTTGTAGCCGCCCAAAGAAATGATTAAGTCCCGGTTCTCTAGCGTCGGCGCTGCTTCTCGCCGGTGGGTGTGCTCGCAGTGTTCTCACAGGCAGCGGCCGGTCGTTGCGCCGGCCCGAGACTCCCCGTCGGGCACTTTTTCCCGGGCTGCATCAACGGCAGTCCTCCGGGACGCAGTGTCTCGGAAGCCCGAACCGGCTCCAGTCCTGGCGGCAGTGCCCCGCAGGTCGCTTTCTACCGCCTCTCCAGCTCCGGCGACTCCTGCCGACGCCTCAGTTTCGGGTGCCCACGACGATTCCTTGCTCCGCGAGGTATTCGATACCAGCGCCTCTTTGCTCAGAAGTTCGCTGGCTAGCTGGACGCGCAAAAGCGCTGGTCTATTCAAGAACCGCTTCTTGACAAGCCCGCAGGGCTTCCTCTCCTACTCACAGCGAAACATCAGGCGCGCCCAGGCGCTGGTCGCCAAGATTCTAGCACTTGATAGTGTCGAGGGCTACACGGGCATTGTCCGTGATTTGGACCGATTGAGCGACCTTTTGTGCAGAGTGTTGGACCTGTGCGACTTTGTGCGCGTCACACATCCCGATGCCAGCATCCAAGCCGCTGCTACTGATGCCTGGGCTATGGCATACCAATATATGAACCAGCTCAACACTACGCGTGGCATTCACGAACAGCTCTCCGCGGCTTTGGACATGCCCGAGGTGACATCCAAGTGGTCTCATGAAGAAAAAATGGTGGCGGAAATTCTCAAGAGCGACTTCATGAAGTCCGGCATCCATCTGCCGAAAAAGCAACGCCAGCGGTTCGTCGACATTTCACAGAATATTAGCGAATGGGGTAGTCGATTTGTGTCCGAAGCTCGCCCTGCAATCTCGGCCCTGACTCTCCCCTCATCACGCTTCATGGGCCTCCATCCACGCATTGCCGCGGACCTGACTGTAAACGGGCAGCTGCATCTGCCACTAATGAGCGCTGAATCGGCGGCTGCCATGCGCAGCGTGCGTGACAGCGATGTGCGCAAGTCTATTTACATTGCCAGTCGCACTGCTTCAGCTAGCACCATTAGCAGTCTCGAAAACATGCTTCGCCAGCGCGCCGAACTGGCTACTCTTTCTGGGTTTCAGAGCTATGCCCATCATGCCCTCAAGGACAGAATGATGGCAAAGACTCCATCCGAGGTGATGAAGTTCTTGTCTGTGCTCCAACAACACAATGCGCCAATGATCGAAAATGAGGTATCCATTCTTCGTGCGCGCAAGCGTCAGCTGGTCAACGACGATTCGGCTGAGCTCAACGCTTGGGACAAAGACTTTTGCATTGATAGCATCCGCTCTGATATGCGTAGCAAGACCAAGCATGACGACCAGCTTTCGGCCTACTTTTCTGTTGGCACTGTGATGCAGGGCATGTCGCGCCTCTTTACCCGCCTGTACGGAATTCGTCTGGTGCCAGCCGAGTCTGAGCCCGGCGAGACATGGCATCCGGATGTACGCCGGCTGGATGTTATTGACGACGCTGGAAACCAGATCGCTGTTCTCTACTGCGATCTTTTCTTCCGGCCTGGAAAATCGCCCAACCCAGCACACTACACGGTCCGGTGCTCCCGCGAGATTCTGCCGCAAGAGATTGACGACATGGCACGGGAGATGCAGGGCTCTGGGTACAACAACGACTTGCCCACTTTTGATACAGCAGAGCAAGCCGCAAACGATGGCATGGCCTCGGCAGCCCAGAATGGCACTATCAAGCAGCTTCCCACGATTGCACTGATCTGCGACTTTCCCAAGAGTTCCTCTGGTCGCAACCAGCCGGCCTTTTTAACCTTTTACCAGGTAGAGACACTCTTCCACGAGATGGGCCATGCTATCCACTCCATTCTCGCGCGCACATCTTTCCAGAATGTTGCAGGTACTCGTTGCGCCACTGACTTTGCCGAGTTGCCGTCGACCTTGATGGAGCACTTTGCCGCCGACTCGACTGTGCTCGGCCTCTTTGCTCGACACTGGCAGACAGACGCCCCGCTGCCGTATGAGATGGTCATCGACAAGATTCGTCTCATGAAGCGGTTCGAGGGTCTTGACACCGAGCACCAGCTGATCCTTGCCATGCTGGACCAGGTGTACCACTCGTCGGCAGCCTCAGACCCTGGCTTCGACTCGACGCGCATCTTCCACGAGCTGGAGAACAAATACTCGGTCGGCCCGGCCGACCCGCCGTCGACTTGCTGGCAGGGCTTCTTCGGCCACCTATTTGGATACGGCGCTACATACTACAGTTATCTGTTTGACCGCGTGCTGGCTGAGCGCGTGTGGCGAAAGGTCTTTGACGCAGGCGAGAACGGCTCTGCCATCAGCCGCGAGAACGGCGAGCGGCTGAAGGAGAATCTGCTGAAGTGGGGAGGCAGCCGCGACCCGTGGCACTGTGTGGCGGATACGCTCCGGGATGAGCGTCTTCGCGACGGAGGCGAAGAGGCCATGGCGATAGTAGGCAGCTGGGGCATCAAGGATGACCACTGATGGAAACTAGAACTTGAGGAGAGTGTACGACTAGGCGTTGGATTAGAGTGTAAAACACATGTACAAGCACAAATTTGGAACCTCACGATGTTCACAGCACACAAAGCATGAATAATAACTATGTCTACTTTTTTCATTATCCACCAACGCCTTAAAGCCCTGAAACTAAAGACTATGAGAACGGAAGCCCACGAAATGCAGATATGGAAACGAATGGGGACCCATGACACATAAACTGAAGAAGAAAGGAAAGAAAGAAAAGAAAAAAAAGCAAAGAGCAAAGACTAATCCCTTGTCGAACGAAGCGGGAAGAATGCAGAAGGCTTAAAAGAAAGAAATAATAAAAGAATAATGAAAATAATCCCTCAGTAACCACCGCCGGTGGCCGGAGCAGACGGCGACTGCCAGCCCACCGCCGCCCCAACCACACTCGCTTTTATTTTTTATTTTTGTTTTGTTTTCAGAGGGGTTCCCTGGCGTACCGAGACGCCAGAGACTTGCCCCGAGAAGAGCCGCACAGGTGAAGAAGATATTGCCAGAGCCCACGGTAGTCGAGGGGGCGCCGCCAGCCAGCGAGGCCGAGGCGCCGCCTCAATTAAAAAGCCAACGAAGTTGCTTGGAGAGGTTTATCTCGTCTTTAGCCCCCAGGTGCCCTCAGAAATCAAAGCCCACGCGCCCGAGATCGGGTTGGATGTTCCTTGCCCACGAGTATAGCAGCCCTCAGAATGCCTCATAGATAAAAAGTCCGTCAAAAAGCCCACACGTTTAAGCCCCCGGAATGATGCCCACGAGCCGAGCTGGCGCCAGCCACACACACCCACTCTCCTGCGTGGCCTGGCCGCTGCTCATCAAATAGCCTTCCTTTCTTAGCCCCCTTGTGTTCTCACTCAAACTCAGAAAAAAAGCCCCCGGTCGCCTCCGTGCCCACCAGGCTGGCAGAGCAGCCACTCATGCGCCTTGGCACGCTTAATCATCGAAGGTGATCTTGTTGGCACCGGTAGCAGAGTGGCCGGCGTCAATGCGGCCACCACGACCGCCGCCGAAGCCACCACCGCCACGGCCGCCGAAGCCACCACGGCCGCCGCCACGACCACCGCCACGACCGCCACCGAAGCCGCCGCCGCCACGGCCACCGCCGAAGCCACCACGACCGCCGCCACGGCCACCGCCACGGCCACCACCGAAGCCACCACCCTCACGGGGAGGACGCTGGCTGGCAAAGTCCAGACGGACGGCGCGGGCAGCGCGGCCGGGGCCGAGTAAGCCACCGTTCTTGCTCTCGAAAGCCTTCTTGGCCTCATCGACGCTGCTGAAGGACACATAGCCGAAGCCCTTCAGGTTGCCAGACTCACTGAAAAAAGGTGTTAGCATGCAGGTTGGTAGAGGGAGCAGGATAAATGTTCAACTTACGGGTCAGTAGGCAGGCGGACGGAGGTGATCTCACCAGCCTCAGCGAAGAACTCGCGGACTTCATCCTGAGAGATCTCGAAGGACAGGTTGCCAACGAACAGGGTGTCGGACTCGGGGCTGGTGACATCGCCGTGACGCTTGGCGCGCTCCTGGGCACGGCCCTGGTTGTCGCCACCGGCAGGCTTGCCGGAAGAGGCGTCAAGGAAGATGGGACGGCCATCCAGCTCAGCGCCCTGCATGGCCTTGAGGGCAACGGCGGCGTTGGCGGGGGTGTCAAAGTCGACGTAACCGAAACCACGGCTGCGACCAGAGTCCTTGTGGGTAACGACGCGAGCGCCCTGGAGACCAGCAAAGTCCTTGAAGGCATCACGCAGAGAGTCGTCGTCCAGGTTCCAGCTCAGCTTGCCGGCAAAGAGAGTGGCGCTGCCCTCAACCTCCTCGGTCTTGGCCTTCTTGGGGGCCTCGTCCTCAGCCTCGTCCTCAGCCTTGCGCTTCTTAGACTCCTCCTTCTTGGGCTCCTCCATCTCGGTATCCGAATCGGAATCAGAGTCGGAGGAATCAGAGTCGGAAGAATCCTCGGAGTCGGACTTCTATGAGGAAGATAAATGTTAGTACATGGCGTGTATGGAGATATGGGATAGGTGTATGTAGAGATAGTAACGGACCTTGGACTCCTTCTTGGCCTCCTCCTTCTTGGGCTTCTCGTCCTCAGACTCAGACTCAGAGTCGGAGTCAGAGTCGGAAGACTCGGCCTTCTTCTTATCAGAGGCCTCAGACTCGGACTCGGACTCGGACTCCTCGGAAGAAGACTCCTCGGAAGAAGACTCCTCCTTCTTGGCAGCCTTGGCGGCCTTGCCCTTGGCCTTGGGAGCGGGCTTCTCCTCCTCGGACTCAGACTCAGAAGACTCCGACTCAGACTCGGAAGAAGACTCCTCAGAGGAAGACTCCTCCTTCTTGCTCTTCTTGCTCTTCTTGGACTTCTTCTCCTCGACGACCTTGGCGGCAACCTTGGTCTTCTTGGAGGGCTTGGTCACAGCCTCAGGCTTGACAGCAGCAATAGGCTCAGCCTTCTTGGAGGAAGACTTGACAGCAGACTTGGACTTGCCCATGTTTGCGATAGTTGTGTGTAGATGGATAAGGGAAGAAGACAAAGTGTATTATTCGAAGGGCAGGAAACAATAAACAGAACCACAACTCTGAGGGGGTATCAAACAAGAGAATGCGAATTGAAAGATGCAGAACGCGAGATGAGATGGAAAAGAAGAGATTTTCTAGACTGCGAAGAGATTCTGGACAGCAGCTTGGCCGCGTTTTAAAGTGCGCCTAGGTTGCGACTAGGTTGGCCAGGTGAATTTTTTTTTTCTGCCGCTTTGGCGGTGGGTCCTGAAGAACTTTTTAGCGGGTCTGGGCGAAAGGCGGTCAAGATAAGAGCGCCGCCTGCATTGCGCTAATGCGGGGTCTACGAAGCTAGTCCCTGGCTTGCGAAAAAACCCTTATTTTCTTTGTTTGTTTTTCCTCGGCTGGGGACTTTTGTGTGCCTGACATCTCAGGCGCCACATCTGGCGGAATCCTGCGCTTGATCTTGCAGCCTTGCCAGTTGCGGCAGAGGGAGCCGTCCATACAGCGGCGAGACAATTGTCATTGGGGCTTGGAGCTTAGACATTGACGCCGCCGCCGCCCCCAGCACTCTCGAAGCCTCCGCTATACCCGGGCTTCCCGCCGATACTGCCGCCGATTGACCGATTTTCCGAGTTCCGCTGCCGAACAACCTGCCTTCCTCCCCCCGCCACATCCCCCGCCACCCAAAATGCCTACTCCCGAGTCTGAGATGTTCCTGGCCCAGAAGCCCAAAGTGCCCCCCACCTTTGACGGTGTCGACTACGACGACCACAATGCCTTCAAGGCCGCTCAGGATGCCATCATCCGCGAGCAGTGGGTCGGCGCCATGATGGTGCGCCTGGTCGGCGAGGAGCTGGGCAAGTGCTACATGCGCGAGGGTGTCAACCATCTTGAGAACTGCGGCCAGCTGAGAGGTTAGTTCCCGTTGTCTTCTGTGCCTGGTCTGGTCTGGCGACAATGTCTTTGGTCGGGTGCTGTCGCTGAGCCACGTCTTATTTGCGCCACATTGCCTGCTAACAATAGTCGCTCTAGAACGTTACCTGACTCTGCTGAAGGAGAAGAAGGTCACCGGTCCTCTCTTCCAGCAACTCAACTACATCAAGAAGCAGGAAAAACAGTAGATGCTTCGTTCTTCATTGCCCTCCCTCCAGGCCGGCCCCAGGCTTGGAGCGGACATACGCCAGTACAGATGCCACACCGGCTACCAGCTACCAGTTGCTTTATTACCCATATTCAAGCGTTCCTAGAAACGCTGTCTGCGATCCCAGACGCCATTGTCATTGTTGAGTTGGGCTTCTTTCTCAAGCAAGAAGATAGTCGTCTTAATGCACGATATACTGTTACTTGAATGTAGAGAAAGCCGGATTTGTGATTGTTGTAACTTGTAGTAGAATAAGGTTGAGAATTATGAGTTTGAGGAGTTGAATATTCGTGTCTGTGTTAATTATTCTAGAATGTATTGCTTAAAGCTTTTCAAGTTGTCCAATTCACGTCTTCTACGGATGTCAACTAACTAGTTTGCAAAATCATTTTATGATACGGAAAACTCAGATTAACCCTACACATCACTAGGGTCCATACTTAGCGCTTAACCAACCAATTAGCAAGTAAACACGCGCGTCTAATCACCCGCGCTTAGCCCACCATTCAACCTGCGATTTCCTACGCAGATTTTCCCAGTCAGCGACTCACCCACTTTTGACTGCACCGGGACTGACGCCCGCAATCCGCCCCGAAACTTCCTCTCGCTGCCTCCACACCTAGCCAAATGATAGTACGGAACTGCCTCATCCGCGTATCGGCAGCGGCCCGCCAGCCCACCGCCATCCGCACCTTCTCGGCCTCTGCTCTGCGCCACTCGGCCGCTACTGCCGCTGCTCCGGAACCCTCGACGACACCAGCCTCAGATGCCCCTGCTGCCTCAAGCACGCCCGTGTCATCATGTCCTGCCGGCACGGTGCTCAAGGGGCTGAACTTCATAAACGGAAAGCAGGACCCTGTGGCTGAGCCAGATGAGGCGTACCCGGCGTGGCTGTGGAAGTGCTTGGAGGTCAAGGAGAGAGTCAAGGACGAGTCCGAGGATCTGGCTGCCATTGAGTTCTGTACGTCATAATTTGGGATCCTTGCGAACCTTTGAAAGAAAGCTAATATTGAACGTGTCTGCGTGCTACAGCGAAATCAAAGAAGCAGCGTCGTATTGCAGCCAAGAAGGCCAGACAAATAGAAGCAGACATGCTAGCGTCGGGCGACATGTCGGCCCTGGCGCCCAAGATCCCTCTGCACGAACAGTCCATCAACCTGCCCGGCTCGGAAGACGGCAGCTTTGAGGATGCACTGGAGGCTGCCGATGCCCGCTCTCAGCTCAAGAAGGCTCTGCGCAAGGACCGCAAGGCCAAGATCAAGGAGGCCAACTACCTCAAGACCATGTAATTCTACTAGGCCCATGGGAGCGCATCAGAAGTCGCGGGAAGGGCTTTGTCCGTATGTGGCTGAGCGCTGCGTCAAAGTCTTTTGCGGGAGAGAGCGGATGGACAGGGACGCGAACACAGACGGCAGAGTCAGATGGATGGAAGCCGATAGTATAAGCACACCACTGGGCCTTGCCAACCCTTTGTACAATAATTTGGAAGAAAACCATGCACCACCATCGAATTGCTACCAAGCTCTCTGGTATGAGAGCTGGAAATGCTGATCACGAAATGCATGATGCTGTATAAATGACATGATGTGTATTGGGAGCAATGCAACAAACCAATCCGATCTGCCTAACCTAGTCCGTATTTCCTCGCCTTCCGGGGTATTCCAAGGAAAACCGTGCTGTTTGTAAAAGAAAAAAAAAACATGAAGAAAGAAATGAAAATAATTGTCCAAGATAAACGCCAAATCCCACCACGATGATGCCTTCATCACAAGCATACATAACTCCAGACCCCAAGACCAGAAAGTAAAGCAGAAAACACAGCCCACATGAAATTTTAATCCTCGTTTTCGTCTTCCTCCTGGTTGATGTACGACATCTTGAGACGGATCTCATCCTTGAGACTCTTGATGTTGGCCTGAACCTTCTTCTTCAAAATAGCCGAGTTTGCCACATGGGGCTTGAGAAGATCCGCCTCCTTGAGCTTGAGCTGGGTCTTGAGCTCGGCAATCTCCTCCTTGAAGTTGTTGACCTCGTCGTTATCAGATCCCTCGCCTTCATCATCGTCATCGTCATCATCCTCGTCCTCATCCTCATCAGACTCAGCCTCTTCTTCCTGCTCGATGCTCTGTTGCACGTGTGTCGTGGGCGTGCTTCCAACAGCAGTGACGGGCGTGATGCCGCCCAAATTAGTAGCAGGACTGGCCAGGTCTGTGTCGTTGGCAGCCAGCTCCAGCTCGGCCTCGAAGAGAGCCTCGAGATCATCGTGGTCATCCTCGCCTTCGGCGTCTTCGACCCCACCCTCGCTAAAGTAGGTATCGTCAACATCGCCCTCGGCATCCTCGTCCTCGTCTTCCATGTATTCATCGGCGGGAGTCTTTGGCCGGCGGTCGTCGATCCACTCAAAGCGAGAACCCAGCGAAGCTCTGTCCGCAGTGAGGAGCCGTTCGACCTCTGCTTCCTTGTCTTCAATTTCTTTTCTGCTGATTACTTTGGCAAAGCGGCGCTTTACACAGTCATGCATAGGAGGTGTCAGCCCATGGGGCCACTTAAACCCAGCTTCGACCATGGGCGGTAATGGTGTCGTCTTGGCCTCCTCCTCGTTGGTGACGGCTTTCCAGACGAGGAGAATTTGGGAGATGTCTGCCGACTTCATGAATGTTTTACGATCCCAAGACTTCATGCCCTCTGTAATGGTTGGCAAGTCCAGAAGCACGCCGACAAAGAGTTGTCCCTTGACACCGACAATGGCGCGGCGAGTGTCCTCACCCAACCAACGGATGCGAAAGTCCACGCCGCCGTCTTTGCGCGAGCAGATTTTGTTTTCTTCAACGGCCTTGCGGATATACTCGCAGTGCTCGCCGGGCAGCATGCGAAAGATGATTTGTTCCTCGATGGACGGGTCGACTTCGCGATCGCTAGCTTCCGAGTCGTAGCCGTCACCCGGAGGACGTACGGGCGGCCGCCGCGACGTAAGCTTGACCCTGGTGTTTAGTTGCTTTTGCTTGGTGTTTTTGCGCTTCGAGGGCGGCTCGACCATGGTGATGGGGATTTCTTCGTCGCCGTATTCATCGTGCTCGCGCTTCTTGGCACTGGGCTTGAGCAAGCGACCGGCTTTTGTTGTCGTGAGTGGCTGGCTCGGAGGGGCTTGGATGTCGGAGGGCGTGACAATGGATGCTCGCTTCGACTTGATAATCAGACGACCGGGAGTTGCGCTCGTGGGAGTGGTGGTTTTGCTTTCATCGGGGAGCTGGTGTCTAGCTCCGGTGTTGAGGTGGATTTTCAGGACCGGCCGATGGGATTCTGACATTTTGAAGAAGGCTGTGCTTCAGGCAAAGACGGTGCAGTAGATTTTGTACGCCACGGGCAAAGCCAAGATTCAACGTAGAGACAAGAAGTTCAGTAGCGCTGTGGTATTGGATGGTCGAGGCGATGTATAGTATTTATACTTGGACATATTTGTAGTTATGTAGTTGGAGGAAGAGTTCATGTCGCGTTCGCAAACCACTACCTACTGAGCCATCCTTGTCCCTTATCTTATCAGCATGGGATCCACATTAGATGACCTCTCACCATGTAGACACTACAAGACAGAAGCATCATGAACAGAAAACCATGTTATCAAACGAAGATTGTATGCGACAAAGCTATAGGTAAAATGGAAATAAGCCCAAAGATAGACTACCCCAAAGAGTTTTCACTGGACAAACTTGGGAAACGGCGGTCGCGCACACTTCACTACAGTCTTGACAGCCTCCCAGCTGAGCTTTGGCGATATGTTGATCCTCCGCCTCCCCTTTGGTTGACGCCGAAGTTTTACATAATCTTTAGTTGAGTTGGCGGTACACATATTGCGCTGTATCTGAAGAGCAAGTTCGTCGTTGGATATGTGATCTAGAAACAGCCATATAAATTCAAGATCTGTTAGGGAGGTCCGTCGATACATCCTAGCAAAGTTGGCATAATAATCTCGCCATTCTTCATACTGACGCGTCTGTCGCGGTGCTGGTGGAACTACGGGCCATTGGTATATTAGTATAGCAATGAAATTGCGAGAGATAGTTTGGATAACCTACGATTTGGTAGCTCTTGTGTGTCTTTGTGTCCAGCGCCGTATGTTTCCATAGGCAGATTCAATGTACTTGTCTCTTTGAGGGTGTTCCTTAATGACTGTAATTCCGTGGGAATAGTCTCGAGAAGGGTTTCCAGGCGGGAACTCAGCAAGCTAGTCTTGGCTCTCATGCTCACCATTGACTCGGAAAAGCTTGATAGTTTATTATAAGTCTCCTTCAAGTGTACAACAAGCTCATCTGACAGGCGTTTATCCGGGGCTCTAGCATCGGCCACGAAGGTCTCTAAACGGGGACCTAGTTTTTCTGAAACTGAAGTTGCAAGATTGCTCTCCAAAAGCTCAATCTTGGAGATGGCGGCCCCAAATTCTGCCATGGTGGATTGGAAGGTTTTCACATCGCCCGAGGTTTCTCTGACAGTAGAGCCTATATCCTCGAGTCGAGACGAAAGCCTCTCTTGTGCACTCTGTTCGTACGCTGTCAAAGAAGATAGCTGGCTTGCTGTCGATGCTTCGGCCGATTCGATATCGGCCAGTGTGCTTTTCACGTCATTTATCCCTTGCCCTATGCATTGGCCTTGGTGCAATACCTTGGCCTTGAATGCGAAGTCGAGAACATCAGATTGATTAGCTTCGGAGATGAATGCACGCAGGGTTTCAGAAGCTCCATCTGCATCGACTAGAAGTTGGTGTTGGTATCGATTGGAGATGGGTGGTTTCAGTACGGTCGTGAGGAGGTCATCGGTTGTAGGGTCTTGCAGGGTGGACGAGTCCGATGAGTCGTGTATGGTGCAGGCAGTGTCCATCTTGAGGAGATCACGATAGTTGAAGATAGCCAAATGCAGTGATGTAGGCAAGATAGCAATCTGGCAAGTAATGTTGAGATCTGACTAATGAAAAAGATTTCGCAATAAGACGTTATTCAGACCAAAAGTGGAAGGTGCTTCATGACTTCCTAAGATATCTGCCCAATTGTAATGCTAATGTCTTGTCAAGGGAAGGAAGTGACGAACCTTCCTTGTAGAGCCATCGAAACTTCTGTTTATGGTACCGTGCCCTCCGGCTTTGCTTGTTGATTCCAGCCTCTCTATTCTTGATTCTGACCTTGCAAACATCAACCTACCCCTAACTTTGATCGTATCTTTCAACTAATCAACACCATCGCCACCTTCGAGACAACTATCTCCAGCCAATTTGACCCCCCTCAATTTCCTTGCTTGCTATTCCCGTGCACCATGTCACTCACTTACACTATCAGAACCAGGCCCTGTGTTTATAGCACACTTATGACACAGCCTGACACAAACACCGAAGATGAGCTTTGCCTGCTTGAGACGTGGGTTGGGTACATCATCTTGCGTCTCTTCCGTGTGTTCATTGAGACTGTTCTGTTTTGTTCACGCACTATCGAGGACCTAAAACAATTCAGTCTCTATCGGACCTTCAGCCAGTTTGTCTGGTTCTTCTTCCTAACTCCAACTCTGACGATGATCCGTGTCACGGCGGGCATCACTATTGTGGGATTATCCTTCTTCCTTTACCTCGTGTCTTTTGATTGGCGAGCCAGACAAAGAACAGCGGGACATCCTGCCGGATTTTCGACGGGACAGCAAGTGCCTGCAGCCACAAAGGCAGAATCCCCCGCGCATCACTTGCTGTAGCTATTGTCCAACCGATGGTGCCCTGGGGCAGTTTGCGAATATGCTCGACGCTACTGTACGCTCCCGTCACCACACCCGGGCTCTTGGACACTCTGCACAGGGGGAAGGATCGTGCCTCGTTGACAGCAATAGACACGACCACAAACTCTTGAGCACCAAGCACTGTTGCTGTCATTTGGAGCACAGCAAAAGCCCGATCATTTAGTGGGAAGCCAACCCGGTGTCTCGACTCTTCCAACTTGAGCGTTATGTTTCCCCACGTCTTACCTGCAATAGTTGCAGTTATTCCTTCGCAGTTCCACAGGACGGCCATTTCTCTATCAACAATGCTTGGTGTGAAAGCCTTTTCTGCCTCAGCATGTTGGTCGCGGAAACATTGCTCAAATTCGTTCCAGCATCCAGTGCCCTTTCTGGCAGCGTCTTCGTGTTCACTATGGCGGCACGCCCACAATTCGGTATGAAAATCTCGACTGCTTTCTTGGACAATGCTGTGTTTGGCTGCAATGTCACGGAGTTGCTGAGACGTCACCGTTCTTTGAAAAGCTGTTACTTCTGCGTTGCACCCGGGATAAGAATACGAGCCCCTGGACATCCATTCGCTTTTCGAAGAATTCAGGATGGGCTGATCAGCTGGTGCTGTGGCGGATGAAGTTGGTATTGAGTCTAGAAAAGGGATAGCTTCTTCTAATATGGATATCACAAATGGCTGGAGCTCTTCGGGCGGAGAAGAGGACTGCGGGAGCTCTGAGACTCTGATGCCCCAGAGACGTACAAGCGGCCCTAGGTGTGAGGACGGAGCCGCAACGGGCCGCGCCCACCGGGAAAAGACTTTAGTCTTTTGAAAACATTCTTTTATCATCTTGTATGAATGTGAGCATGTGCATTTGTATGTTGAGGTTTGCAGGGGACAAGAATATTATTAAAGTTTGAGTTTTTTTTTCTTTCTCGAAACAGTGAAAAGCCAGTCGTTTCAACATCGCGAGGGATGGACTGACCAAGTCATGGGAGCATGTCTTTTTTGCCCTCTCTCGGCTGCATTAACATGTGTTTTGGGGTCTCCAACAAAAGCTCTCAGGCTCAGTTCTGCTTGCATAATTGCAGCCGATTACGACATGATAACAGAGCCATGATAAGCCCTCATATTCACATGCTAAGACATGGGGGACAGACACGCCACAAATTTTTTTTTTTCATTTTCTTCTCGCATTTACGTATAACTAAACTACATGACAACTGGTAAGACCAATATCCTCCCTCGAAAACGACGAAATTAGTTGAGAAAATAGAAAACAAAAGAATAGAGCCCCATAAACCGACCACCGGGTATTTTCTTTCTGTCTATGAGGTCATAACAATATTTACAATAACATCTATAAGAGAAGGGGGGGAACGAGAAAGGGGATAAGGGCAGACAGAAGAAACGAAGAGGTGGGTGGATTAATTCAAGACAAGACTACTTTGAAAGAAGCGAAGAAGACATGCAAGAGAAGAAAAAAAAAACAGGCCACTTAGATCTGATCCCGACGCTCCCAGTAAATAGGGCACGGCTCCAGCGGCCGCGAGAACATGGACTGGTAGTCGGTGCCAATAATGTCGTTGCCGCCGTCGGGGTTGCGGAACTTGATCAGGCGGACGATTTCAGCAATAATAGTCTGCAGCTGCAGATTGGCAAACTGCTCGCCGATGCAGCGGTGGCGGCCGGCGCCAAAGGGCAGGTAGGGCGACTTGCCGCCCTTGCTGACCATGCCGTAGCCGTAGTCAACCTGCTCTTCGTCGTTGTCGTTGCGGGAGGCGGTAACGGCGTTGGCCGAGTCCTGCTCCCAGCGGTGCGGGTCCCAGAGGTCGGGCTGCGGGAAGAAGGCGTCGTCGTTGGCCGAGACGCCGGGCGCCGAAAGCAGGGTGTAGCCTCGGGGGACGACCATGCGTGTGCCAGGCACGGGCATGTCGGACTTGACCTTGCGCAGAATGGAGTGGATCGGGGCGTGCAGACGGAGGGTTTCTTTGACGAGGGCCTGGTTGAGCTTGAGCTTGGCCAGGTCCTCGTACTTGAGAGGCGGCAGGTCGGCGCCCAGTTCGCGCTTCTGCTCCTCAAGAAGTTCCTCGATGAGGTGGGGGTTTTGGGCGAGGCGGAGCATGATCCAGGAGCTGGTGGACGAGGAAGAGTGTTGGCCAGCCATTAAGAGGGCAATCATCATGTGGGCGACCTCGTGGTCGGGGACCTTGGTGCCGTTCTTGTAGGTGTCGTTCATCAGGCGGCTCATGATGTCCAAGCCGTCGGTGCGGCCCTCAGCACGGCGCTGGGCAATAATTTCCATGTAGATCTTGGCAATTCTGCGCTGGGCATTGTCACGCTTCTTGTTCCAGGGGAAGGGGAACCACGAGAAGACAAAGTTCAGAGGCTGGAAGCCCATGTCCAGGTCGTGGTACAGGCCGGCCAGAGACTCGTCGAAGCGATCACGAACCTCCTTGCCCTGGAGGCAGTGGGAGGCAGTGAAAATGGTAATTTCAGCCATGCGAGGAGCGATGCAGGTGGTACCGTTGCTGGCCTTGAAACTGGGGCTCTTCTTGAAGTACGACTGAACCTCAGCAGTGATAATGGGCACGTAGGAGCGGAAGGCCTCGGTAGTCAGAGCGATCTTCATGAACTTCTTCTGCTCCATGAGCTTGGAGTTGGGGCAGTCATAGACGACATCCTTGCCGAAGACGGGGGTGGTCAGAGGGGTGTAAATTTCCTCGGCATTGACATCACGCAGCTTTCCGTTGAGAATGAAGTCGTTGCCATTGGGGCCGACGTAGACGGTGGTGGGGGAGCCGAGAAGGATAAAGGTGAAGCAGTCGCCGTACTATGGCGATAACCAAGGGTTAGTAATTGAAGTCTCGCGGCGGAAGGGGGAGCATTCAACACTGCCGACTCACCTTCTTGCGGCAGTTGACAAAGAACGAGGGAGGATCAATGCCGTAGCTGACGGTGCTGCCAATCAAGGGGAACAGGTGGAAGACAACGGGGGGTCTGTTGGGGTTCTTGAGCAGGATCTGCTTGGCAACATTCAGGACCACAGACAGCGTCACGAACGCCACGAAGCCAATGATGGCCTGGTGGGAGGTGGTCAGCGAGCGGTAGCTCTGGTAGACGGGGAGCAGAGATTCCTGCAACTGATCTTGCAGGAGGCCCATGACTGCGAGATGGTGACGAAAAAAACGAAGGGAAGAAAATTAAGCGGCAGCAATATAAAAAACAATTAAGACAAAAAAAAAAAAGAAGACTCGCGGGGTCGTTGGCGTGGGCTCGAGGTGGCCGAGTTGGTTATCGTGAAGGAGAAACTCCGTCGTCACCAACAAAGTCGAGGATGAAATCAGAAGGAGATTTCTGAAGCCAAAGATTTTGAGGGAGTTGGGCCTAGGAAGACGCGCGCTGGCCAGATCGTCTTATATAGTGAAGAAAGCCGCTACTACCGACTTGTACAAGCTCGGGTTCTATAGTATTGTCAAGTGTCAGGATGAGTTCAGGGGAAAAGAGGAAACGACCTTGACAGAAGGATTCCTGACGATACCTTGATGGGAAGTTGGCACTGTGTGTTCACTGTCCAGGCTCTACAGGGTCTTCATCACCATTTTTCACGCTGAAAAGCCTGGAGTTCAGTGGCTCGTATTCGTATTGGCCACTACATTTGATGCCACTTTAGAGTGTGCTGTCACAGTGCCCATCATGATCTCAAGCTGTGTGTACTAGGGTCCACCAAAGCCCAGGGGTTTCCTGACCAGAAGGCAAAGCCCGAATACGGCTGACAACAGCTTCAATTTCTCTACGCGATTGGCCCGCCCGCCTCTGGATCGCCGCTTGGCCCTGCGCTTCCATCCCAACATTGGCTTTAATCCCGACAAGTCGACCTTTCTCGCGCCATTGCCCACATCAATGCAAAGAGAAGAGATGGCACGAGGATGGGCACAAATCTTCCGACGCCCACAACCACACCACTTTCTGGTGCCGGGCAAGCAGAAAATATTCATACCAGAGACTGTTATGGCCAGGTCGAACCCGTCGCTGTGGATATCCAGGTACAAGTGGTCATATAAGCGCAAATATGCCTGCAAAGCTAGCTACAATGTGATGTGGAAGTCTGCTACGTGTTACCAACTGCCAATGTCAACAAAAACAATGACCCAAACCCTTAGAGTCCTCACCGCCTTCGTACTTGGACGAGCACGCGTTGCTGGTAGCTGCCAGACCCCACTATAGACGCGTCGGACCTGCCCTGTTCTTAAAGTGCTTTTTTGTGTGTAGCTGATACCAGGGTGACAAAATAGGCTTATTTTTGCCAGCTTCACCTTCAACATCCCCGAAGAAGAATCATCACTACTGTCCACACAAAAGACAACGACCTGACGACTTGACGATACGATTGCCATTTATTGTAATCCTTTTCCATCTAACTAATATCCACACACCTAACTCAGTACGTATCTCCGCCAGCCTGCTGCTGCTGCTGCTGCTGCTGACCTCCCGGCCCAGCCCCGCGTCCACGGCCACGATACTAACGGCACGCCTTGGGCCTTCCACAGAAATGCTTGAAGCGAGACTAGAACAGGCCAATGTTCTGAAGAAGATCATTGATGCCATCAAGGATCTGGTGCAGGACTGCAACTTTGACTGCAATGACTCGGGCATTGCTCTGCAGGCCATGGACAATTCCCACGTGGCCCTGGTGTCTATGATGCTCAAGTCCGAGAGCTTCAGCACCTACAGATGCGACCGTAACATTGCTCTCGGTATCAACCTGACCTCGCTCACCAAGGTTCTCCGTGCCGCCCAGAACGACGATATCCTGACCCTTAAGGCCGAGGATGCCCCCGACAGCCTGAACCTGACCTTTGAGAGCGGCCAGAACGACCGCATTGGCGAGTACGACCTGAAGCTCATGGACATTGACCAGGAGCACCTGGGTATTCCCGATACCGAATATGCTGCGACTGTTTCCATGCCTGCTGTTGAGTTCCGCCGTATCTGCACGGATCTGATTGCCATGTCTGAGTCTGGTAAGCTTAGGACACACAATCCTTTGTGGTCTGCCCCAGGGCCAATACAAGAACCATTGTAGCTAACTGCTTTTTCACTTTTCTAAAAGTCGCCATTGAGGCTACCAAGGATGGCATCAAGTTTAGCTCCGAGGGTGACATTGGAAAGGGCTCCGTCACCCTGCGCAACACCACCAACGCTGACAAGCCTGAGCTCGATGTCAACATCCAGCTGAGCGAGCCCGTCGGCCTGACCTTTTCCCTAAAGTACCTGGTGGGCTTCTGCAAGGCCTCTGCCCTGTCGGACACGGTCAAGATCTGCCTGTCCAACGAGGTGCCGTTGCTGATCGAGTACAACATGTCCAGCAGCAGCTATCTGCGGTTCTACCTGGCACCCAAGGTGAGTTTATTTCGGGCCTGTTGCGTTGATGCAGCCATCACATGACAGTGTTACTAACCGAGACGATACAGATTGGCGACGACGAGTAAACACATTGCATCTACGTTTTGTTTGTTTGATATCATGACACGGCCCGAGACGATAGCCTAATGACACACCGCTTTTTGCTTCTCTCTGTTGACATGTTTCTTCCTGTGATGCCCATGTAACTAGTGCTTTCTTTTGTTGCATAAGTTTGATGTATACTGTCGCTGTGATGGCTTTCTTGGAGCAATAAGGCTACGGGAGATACAGAGAGGGCGTAGTTTCCGACCGATTCTTCATGCCCCGTTGCAGTCTTGCACTTGTTTTCTGGTCGGTCTCGTCTGAGATCTATGATAGCCGATACCTCTTTGGTATTATGGCCTGCCCCCTTTGTTCTTAGGAGCTTGTTCTTGTCTTGCGATTTGCACTGCGTGCGGAATTTACCTGACTATGTTAAAAAGGCGGGGCCGCCCTTTTTCTTTTTTTTTTTCTTGAGCCTCGATATTGAGAATAGTACCAATCTGAGACTTGCATAACTAGTGCTTTTTTTTCTCTTTGTTTTTTTCTCTCACGTTTTGCTTTTGCTTTTGTTATTCTCGGCCGGTACTTTTCTACCACGCAGTCTTTTCTTGGGATGTAGTGATCTCTGACGTACCTACAAAACATCAGACGCATCCAAAAGCATGTCAGACGCTTTTCCAGTGCCAGAAACCAGAGTTCTGGCAGTGGCCAGCCATGTGAGTGTGTTGATCGTTGCGCATTTCATTTGCCGCAGCTTTGCGCCAATTTGCAATGCGCCTAGCCAGGCCGGCCCGTGATACTTGTTTGCTAACTCATCTGATGGTGCGCGATAGGTTGTATCGGGGTATGTGTTTATTTTTTTATAGCCGACATGGCCCGGCGGGGCGGGTCCTGAGGTGCCGCATTGAGACGGGCGAAGGCCGGGGGTTAACATGAAGTTGCAGCAATGTCGGCAACAAGATTGCCGTGTTTGCGCTCCAGTCCATGGGGTGCGATGTGGCAGCGTTGAACACAGTCCAGTTCAGTGAGTTGGATGGGAGTCTCTCTTCACCGAGGAGCGCGCGCTGGCTAACGCGGTGCATAGGTAACCATACGGGCTACGGCCAGTGGAAAGGCTCGCGCGTGACGGCCGAGGAGATTCTGGAGCTGTATGCCGGCCTCAAGCAGTCGTGTCTGGACGATTTTGATATGATGCTCTCGGGCTATATTCCTGGCGCGGCGGCGGTCGAGGCCGTTGGCAAGATTGGGCTGGACCTGCGCAGGCAGAACGAGAAGAAGCCTGGTAGCTTCTTTTGGGTTCTGGATCCTGTCATGGGCGACAATGGAAGGCTCTATGTTGCGTCCGAGGTCGTGCCGGCATACAAATCCATCATTAAGTACGCTGACTTGATAGTGCCAAATCAATTCGAAGCCGAGTAAGTGTATTGATAGTCGTACAAACCTATGACACATTGCTGATAGACCAAAGGCAATTATCCGGAGTTAAGATCACAGATATGGCATCTTTGAAAGCAGCCGTTACCGAACTTCATAGCCGCTATGGCATCCCACACGTCATCATCACATCTGTCTCATTCGACCAGGCCAACCAGACCGGCGAGACCAAACAGCTCTGTGTGGTCGGCTCCACACGGACATCAGCCGGCAACGCGCGCTTCTTCAAGGTCGTCTTCCCGGTCATCGACTGCTACTTTTCCGGCACGGGCGACATGTTTGGAGCGCTGACGGTGGTGCGCATGCGCCAGGCCGTGCACAGGGCTGGCGCGGCGCTACAGAATACACCGTCGTGGCTGAGCCCCGACAACGTCCGGCCGACAGACTTGCCGCTGGCACGTGCGGCGGAGTTGGTGGTTGCTAGCTTGCACGAGGTGCTGGATAAGACGGCCGAGAGCATGGACAGGATCGGGGATAGGGCTGATGCGAGCGCGGGTGTGACGGATGAGCAGCAAGCCAGGGCGGCCAAGTCGAAGGCTGCTGAGTTGAAGTTGGTGAGGAACCTGGGTTCGCTGAAGCATCCGGATGTGCGATTCAAGGCGGTGGAGGCGTAGAGCAGAGGGGTAATGCAGGGTAGGAGGGAAGACACCAAGTAGACTACATCGTGGCAATATGCCGAAGAAAGAAAACATATTACATGTACACACACTGTTCACAGGCTAGCACAACCAAGTTCAAGATACGTTAATCATAAAGTTTCCTAAGCATACATTAATGACTGCACTGTAGTGAAGAAAGGCCTGTATCAAGGCAGATTTAAGCAGCAGTGGCGCCGAAGCCACCAGTGCTGCCAAAGCCGCCGGCACCACGGACACTCTCCTCCAGAGCCTCAACCTCGACAACCTCGGGAGTCACGATCCGCTCCAGCACGAGCTGGGCAACGCGGTCTCCCTCCTTGACCTCGAAATCGGTGTCGTGGTGGTTGAACAGGAGCACCTTGACCTCGCCGCGGTAGTCGGCGTCAATGACACCGGCGCCCGTGTCGATGAAGTGTTTGGCGGCCAGGCCGGAGCGGGGGGCAATGCGGCCGTCTGCGGTACAGAAAGAAGAGACAGGGTGTTAGCTTGTGGAAGACTGGGATGTGTGTGTGCTATGTGCCAAGAGCAGGAGGGAGACACAGAGAAGTGGACTTACAGGTGCCGGCGGGGCAGGCAATGCTGAGATCAGTGCTCACCAGGGCCTTGCCGCGAGCGGGGATTGTGGTGTCCTTGGAGGCCGAGAGGTCGTAACCGGCAGCGTAGGTCGAACCACGGACAGGCAGCTTAGCCTTGTCGGAAAGCTTCTTGACATACAGAGGAATGTCCATGGTGGGATTGTAGGGGCCGATGAAGGTGGTGGGGGTGGGGATAGCTTCGTTGGCGTTGGTGTTGGCGTCAGTGTCTGTGCAGCAAGTGCAGGCGTGGGCGAGAAGCTGGGGAGAGCTGCGAGGCACAATCTGGTTAGTGATCTTGCGAGAGTGGGCTTGATTTAAGTGGGCTGGTGGCCAGCGGGTCGGGGTCTGGACATACGTCTTCGATTCTTCCTCCACGCTGTCCTGCGGCTGGGGCTTGACTCCCTGGACGTCTTCCTGTGTGTCGATCTGCACGTTGCCGCAGTTGTCGGTGGCGCAAGGGTTCTCGCCGTTTAGGGCCTCTGCAGCATCTTCGGCGGGAGGGCCTGCAGGGCCATCGTTGGGCTCGCTGTGCCGAGGGCGGTCAGTGGTCAGAGCCGGGTTGGGGAACTTGAACAAAAGGTCGAGCGAAGTAGTGGAGGCGTTTCTCTTGTTCTTGTCGTTGGCCCCGTGTTCGGTTTCGTCTTCGGCTTTGCCCTCAGTCACGTCAACCGGGCTGGAGGGTCTGGCGGCGCAGTGGCCATGGTTCGAGGACCCCATGCACGAAGTTGCAGGCGTCTTGGGCACGGCAACAGGAGTCTCAGGGGACTTGATGGTTGGTTTGGCGGCCGCCTGGGCAGTTGGCTGGGCTTCTTTAGTGGAGTCGTCAGCAGGGGTCTTAGCGGGAGTGGCTGCGGCTACAGTGGTGTCAGTGCTGCAAGCAACAGAAGTAGCAGACTCGACAGTAGCGGCATTGGTGGAGGCTTTAGACTGGGACTCCGAGACGCCGACAACCACAGACGTGCCAGCGGTGGCGGCGGGCTCGGGGCCAAACGGATCTTCAATCTCCACGGCGCGGATAACCTCAGGGACAAACGGCTCTTCGGCGTCAGGGCTGATGGGCTCGGACAGATCGCTGCCGGTGTCTTCGTTGGTGAGCTCGGCAAGCTTGACAGGCTCAGCTGCGTCGGTCGTGCTGGCGAGCTTGTCAGTTTCAAACTTGGGAGCGCGAACAGGCTTCTTTGCTTCGATAGGCAGCTTAAGGGCCTCGGTAGAGTCGGTCTTGGTTTTGGCTACGGTCTCGTTGCAGTTCTCAACGCCCATTTCACCAGCGGAGATGGAAGAAACGCCGCTGGTGTTCTTGGCGTGGTCGCAGCACGAAGCAGGAGAGCCAGTAGCGGTGACATGGTCAACAGAGAGGGCAGCCTTGGCTACCCAGGCATTGGTCGTGACGGCCAGAGGGCTTTCCGGGACAATATCAGCATTGGGAGGGCTGTTGTTAGCGCTGGTAACATCAGTGCCATTCTCCTCTTCAGCGGTTTTAACGCGCTTGGCCGGAGGGAAATGCTTGACAGCAGAGTGTGAGTCCATTTTGTTGATCAAGAATGATGAGCGATGCTAGGGTAGACGGTGTTAGTTATACTACAGGCAAAATCTAACACCCCAAGACTAATATGACTTGGTGATATTGGAGCGGGATACCACTTGGATGTATTTCAACTTACTGTAAAGTAGTTTCAAAGGTGGGCAGGCTTTAGAAGTCGACTTGCAGGTTGTAAGAGTATTTGTGAATGCAAGAAAAGAAGAGCTCCGGAACGAAAAGACGTTTCTTATTTATATCACAATACAAGGAGAATGCAACTGATGCTAAGCCAGGCAACCAGCCTCCATCTAGGCCATATTCAACCCACAGGTCTCTTTCGTATAGGAACAAACACGGCAACGAACTGGTTGGTCGGAAACATAGCCAAATCGTGAGCCCAAAATCGGGCATTCGACTTTGATGCCTAAACTTGAAAGCAACCCATAAACGCAACGAATGGGGCGCACAGCAACCACGATGAGAGAGCCTGCAAAGCCATTGGTCCTCCAGGCATAAGAGAACCATATAAGCATTTATATTGCCAGAGCCTGCACAGCCAGCCTGCTAAGCATCCAGCTCTCGGCCAAAGTCCACCAGGCGCAGCTTCGATGCGTCTCTCGGGTGAAACATGGCCACCTTTGAGCGCACCAAGAACCGCGCTGCCGCCGAGTCTCGTTCCACCGTCACATATGACAGCTCGCCGTTGCCACCGGCCTTCATCAGCTGGTTGAGTAGCTTTTCGGTTAGTCGCTTCATGTCCTCGCCCGCCGCCGCTGCCTCGTTCCACTCGCCGCTCTTCTTGCGCTCCAGCGTCTGCGCTGGGCCCCAGAGCTCGTCAATCCGCCGCTGCCGCATGTCGGGATTGGCCTCGTTGCGCGGCTTGCGCGGTCGGCCCTGCGATGTGAAGCCGGCGGCAAGTGCGTCATTGCCCATCTCCATCATTTCGCCGACGACAGGGCCGCCAAGTTCTTCGGCGGCGAGCAGCGGCGCAAGATGCTTTTCGACGAAGCCATTGAAGGCGCGGAGAAGCTTTTTAGTGTCAGTGTCGTATTTACGCTTTTGCGCGCGGAGTTCGGCTATCTTCTCGGCCCGGACGTCATTGTACGTCATGCTTTGGCGCTCTGTTACTTCTGCCTCGAGAGTTGCCTTGCGCTCCTTGAATGCTGACGACAGGAGCTCCAGATCCACCAGGCCCGCCCGCTCTGCGTCTAGCTTTCTCCGGGCTTCGGCCATGATCAACTCCTGTGATGCTCCATAGTTGCGGGTGTCCTGGGCTGCTTGGTGAGTTGTTCTCAAGGCAAGCAATGCTGGTAACACAGAATCAGAAAATGGAAGATAAGGCTCTGTTTCTGCCAGACTGTTGTATGCATCGGCCAGTATCGCCAGAGTTTCTGTGGGCAGCTGGCCAGACGAGGGTGTGCTCTGACTTTGTGAGCGAAGCTATACGTCACAAGTCAGCTATCAAATAGAACCGCATCATAGTCCAAGGCGATTCACCTTTGTAATCTCGCCCTGCTTTTGGCTTATCGCCCGCTCAAGCTCGTGAATGGATGATTGCAGATTGCGTTGATGGTCCTGATCAGTGTTCATGGTGCCGGCGTAGTGATTTGGACGAGGAAACAGCCGCGCCCAAGCACTAAAGATATCTCTTCCTAGCGATAAAGATGTACCAATCGAGTAACGCCAATGCACCAGATCCGTAAGCACTCGTCTAGTCCAAGATGCACTTGTTTACCGATCACAGACTCTCCTAGATTGTAAGTTGAGGTCGTCCGGTACAAACTCGGCTAAATACTAGGCGTAACTATGTATGTGCCACACAACGGGCTGCATGACAAGAGAGCTTAATCCTGCCCGACCTGCAGGTTTTGTTCGCAGGTGTCTGTGAGTTTGCTGGGTCGAATTGGCTTGAACGGCATTTGTGCCCAAATAAAGCTCAGCCGTGAAGCTGATGAAAGCCATTTGTGGGTTAAGGTACAGCTAGGGTTGATACCGGCACAGCATGCGGTATACCACCAGATTGACGGGTTCCCAGACTCGTAAACACACCAGGTCGACGTGCCACTCACTGGTCTAGCACTGTGTCTGCGCAGTTACATTGCAAAGTTCGCAGTCTCCATTAATCTTCTTCTGCATGTAACCTCATACTGGAGATCAGACAGCGATAATGTGAGCAGCTCGTGTTGTCGCGGCCAAGCACCTGTGTAACAGCCGTACGAAGATGCGGGGCGCACTGTAGCAAATCCACGGCACTGCGCGTCTGCGCGTCTCCGTGCGAAAAAGTGCCTGCACGGTTTTGCCCAACTTGAGTCACCCCACCCTTGCCTGCCCGCTTCAAATGTGTCCTTGTCGCGCCTTCCCTCTCGTAGCACCCCGGCTTTTTTCTCCCCTCAATTTAACATTTTTTGCCTCTTCTTCGACTTCTCCGAGCACAAGAAAAAAACTTCAACGTCGGCCGACCTTTTCGTTGCCCCCTTGCGATACAGCTGCACGCTAGAAAACACTGCATCAATAACCCTTCTTTTTTATTTGCAGCATTTGGTTGCTACGTCTACACCTATAATCGTGTGGAAACGGTACTAACCAAACGACCGCTCCCCTATTGCAACTGCTCTTTTCTAACCCAAGGTTTGATCTGACAGCGTTCTTTCTGCTTCTGTCTCTGTTGCCCTTTCTTCCTGCTCCTGCTTTTTTTTCTCCGTCAGCACAAACGGTTGCGCCTTCCTCTTATTTTTCTCCCTCTTTCACGACCCACGAAAATTAGCCCCCCAGTTTTTCTTCCTTCTTCATCTCTCCATCTGCATTGCATCGACCACCGCGTCCTTTGCACATCATCAATTGAATCTCTGAATCAATCCCGACGGAATCTTTATTGAGGGTCACCCGTTCCCCCAGCACAGCACCTTTTCTCGAGAACACGAACTGCACCTGCCACCACAACTCTTTGATTGCCCCAACCCGACTTTGAGACCTTCTCTTGCGACTACGCGCCAGTACACCTCGCCCCTCCCGACACTCATCCAGGTGTATCTAAACAAAGTCTTATTAGCACACAATAGAGAGCTTTTATATCGCTTGATTCAAACGACCTTTTTTTTTTTCGCGTTTAATAACTCCCACAGCATCAGTCTCGATAAAGCCTGTCTGTTTCTCCCTCTTTTTCTCCAACAACCCAACCACATACACAGTCACAATGTCCGCCTCCCCGCCTCCTCCGACCCAATCGACCAAGCGCCCTCTCGAGGATGCTTCATCTCCCATGTGCCCGAGCGATCAGCCCGATGCGAAGCGCCTTGCTATCGACAAGGTCATTAAGAATGAAGATGGCGTTGAAGTGACAAAGCCCGAAGCTGTCTCTGTGCCTTCAACCTCCGAGGAAAAGCCCAATGGCAACAAGGAGGACTCTAGTGATAAGGCCAACGGTAACGCTGCTGCTGATGAGGCCGCCTGGATCCACATCCGCGCCGTCATTTCCAGTCCTGAAGCTGCTACCATCATCGGAAAGGGTGGTGAGAATGTGTCCCACATTCGCAAAATGTCAGGTGCAAAGTGCACTGTGAGCGACTATCAGAAGGGCGCCGTCGAGCGCATTTTAACTGTTAGCGGCGTAGTTGATGCTGTCGCAAAGGTACGTGGTATTATCGACATTCGTATTGCCTTTTATGAATGATATCATCAAATACTTGGCCAATATCTGCATGTTCCTGGACGCTAATCGTCAATCATTACAGGCTTTTGGTCTCATTATCCGTACCCTCAACAACGAAAATCTGACCGAGCCTTCAACCGCTCAGTCCAAGACTTACCCTCTTCGTCTCCTGATCCCCCACGTCCTGATTGGCTCCATTATTGGCAAGGGAGGCTCCCGCATTCGCGAGATCCAGGAAGCCTCTGGTGCTCGCCTCAATGCTTCGGACTCTTGCCTGCCCCTCTCCACTGAGCGGTCCCTGGTTGTCATGGGAGTCGCTGACGCTGTCCACATCGCTACTTACTACGTTGGTAGCACCCTTCTTGAGCAGCTGAAGGAGCGTTTCGGAGGCCCTTCCGCGTCCGCCTACGCGACCCGTAGCGGTGGTCCTACTGGTGCTGTGCCTGGAGGCATGCAGGTTGTCCCTTACAACCCTCAGCCTGCCGGTGGCAACTTTGGCAACCGCGATGGCTATGGTCGCAGAAATGATGCCCGGTCTCAGCAAATGGCCATGCCCGGCTACCCCCAGCAGTTCCACCCTCATGCCCCTGCGCCCAACCCCGCCATTCCTATGCATTACGGTCAACAGCCTAATGCTTCGTATGGCGGTGCTGCTCCGCATATTCCGCATGCTGCTGCTCCCCACGCAGCCCACCCCATCCCCGCCGGCCCTGGTGCTGGCCAACCCCCGATACACGGTGCTATGGGTGGCGGCGGTGCTCCTGTCACGCAGCAGATCTACATTCCTAACGACATGGTCGGAGCCATCATTGGAAAGGGTGGTTCCAAGATCAACGAGATACGCCAGATCAGTGGCAGTGTGATTAAGATCAACGAGCCCCAGGATAACAACAACGAGCGCCTTGTTACCATCACTGGTACTGAGGAGTGCAACCGCATGGCCCTGTACATGCTGTACTCGCGACTGGGTAAGTTACTTCTCCTGTTTTCAACTAGCCATACAACATCTACTAATACTCACTTCTACAGAGTCCGAGAAGCACCGTGCCTAAGCCCGCCGCCGACTGTAAATCTATACGGTTTGCCTGCTTTTGGAGGGCTTCGACGCAGGACGCTTTGTCGTTTGATTTCTTTGATCTCTTTGCTTTGTTTTCCCTCTTTCGCTACAAGCCGCCGCTTGTAGAAGCATTAGAGACAAACTCGAGTCCGACTAGACGGGAGAACACAGCAAAAACGTTCCCGACTAAGTTTAATGTGTGCATCAACTGTGGGCACTACCCCGCTTCTGAGACATGACTATTAGATGATACCCTGTTGTGTATTGTCGTTACAGTGTCCCAGGAATGCGCTTCAAAAAGGCTCTTCTAAAAGGTAATTCTACGAAAACATAGATTGGTCCAACGCCCAACTACTAGATGCAGTCCAGACTTGATGGTCTATGCTGTTACCTGGGCGGTGTTGGCTGTCTCGTCTGAATATGATCACGGGCTTCTTGCCACCAACAGTGGGCCAAGGATTACATGTCATTGGGGCTCATCTGGTTTCATTTCCTTGTTTGGTTCTCATTTCTAAGTATCTCGCGTCTTGTTTCCTACTATTCCTACTACTCTACCTTTTCCCTTACCGGTTTCATGTGGTTGCTTCTTGTCTGCTTTGCTTTTTTTTTTCTCGTCTACTCTTCTCCTTCTCTTACACTCGTACCTCTGTTCTATTACATCGCTCTCTCGTTCACGCGCAGCCTCCGTGCTACTTGTCCTTACATCCGTCCTCGTCTGTTTTAATAGCTATCGCATGGGTCGACGGCAGTACTCGCGGTATTGCATTTTGTCGTTGCAGCTTTTCTATGCTCTCTCCATCGTCATTTTCTCTCAAGCACTTGACCTTTTCATTCTTGATGCCCTCTTCAACAAAACATTCTTGGCCATTTCTCTAAATCTCTCTCATTCTCACCCGTCACAGAACACCTAGTGTTCTACATCGTGTAACTGTCTTCCTGTTTGTCATACTCACACTATAGATTGGTCCATCTGGAAGGCCAGTGACCATCTATAGGCCCTTGTAAAATTCCCAGCAACATTCTCCTCTCAATCTTCCAGCACAAGGATCCATGTGTCTAGCATTATTTATATTGTCCATCTCACCCTCAACGCCTGCACAACCACACACTGCCATGCCAAAATTTTCGTCCAAGCATAAGACACCCAATCGCGAAGCACCCGCCACATGACCATCACAACTACCAGTCCTTACCACGCAAATCCCTGCCAACCCCGATCGGCTACGCGCAGCTGCGTCTGATTAGAAGCTCCCTTGCGACATGCACATCCGGTTTCCCCATCTCAGGAGCCTAGAGACTTGCCCCGGTACTTACTACTGATCATCTACAGCACAGAGTTCTTTATTTTTCGACCAATTATGCTTGGACTGACTGGTATGAGCAAGGTACGTGTGAAAGATATCATAACCCCCCTTACTATAGCTAGGTAGATGTCAGCCATACACGAGACTTGATAGTTTTTTTTGTTTTGGTGGTAGCCTTGTATGACCACTAGGACAAAAAGGAAGACACAAGGTATGTATTAATGTAGATTGACATGACGATCTCGAATTTGCTCGTCTTATAACGTCACACAAAGCCCTAACGACATCATGGGGTTGCATTGGCCTAGGGAATCCTAGTACTTGTGCCCTTGTGAGAACATTGAGCTGGTATCTTACAGCCGTAGCTTATGCATCTTCTTTAGTATACTTGGTGAAGTTGGCGTGGTACTGCAAAGGGTTAGCAGGGTGTATGTAGACAATGGTCCGCAATGATGGTTCAAACATACCATGACGAGAACCTTAGCGCCCCCAGTAATGAGGCTAAGGTTAGCGATAATGGCTGCGTAGAGTTAGCATAGCTGAACTGTAATATGTAATCGTATACTGAAATATACAACAGCGTTTTTCTAGACAGGCTCGAAGGCCATGTTTTGTGTAGAGCGACCACTTACGATTACCAGTCTTGGCCTTGTTATCCAAGTGAGCCTCCTTGCTCTCCCAGCCTAGAACGCAGCATGCAGCCTGTGCCTTGTCCTCATCTGTCTGGGAAATAGGCTCTAGGGTCTTTCCAATAGCACCGCCGTAGTAGCCATCCATTCCATACGCCTCCATTCTGTCAAGGAACTCACGACCGTTGTCGATATAATCGGCGTCGACTCCATACGAAGTCAAGAGTTCTGTGCACTTGGAGTTCAGGGCTTTGTAGGCGTTGGGGGCCAGCTCGGTCATGAAGTGCGTAGGCTTCTTGATGGAGCCCGTCAACTCTTTGACAATGGGCGGGAAGCGGGGTGAGCTCTTGAACGCGGCGTAGGCATCCTGCGAGAGCCACGGGACAATCATCAGCCACGTCGAGGGCTGCTCGAGATACTGGCCTAGATATACGACGCTACCGTCAACTTCGGGCTGGGAAGCCACTTTGCGCACGACGGAGGTGAAGCTCTCGGGGGGCACATAGTCAGGGCTAGAGCCGGCGGCATCGAGGAACTCGAAGATGAAGTACTCAAAGGCAAGGGTGCTAGTCATTGTAAGGGCGGTCAAGTTGAATGCTCTAGTATAAGATGGGTGTAGATTATGAGGAAAAGAGAACAAGAATGAAGGTGTTCCGGACAAAGTGTTGGGGGAAATGCAACATAATATAGTTATGGGAGCTTCAGGAGCTTAAGTGGAGCCGGGGCAGCTATGTCAAAGGAGTACAAGGATGCTTTGTCATGAGTGCAGCTCTAGTTTTAGTAAGAGCCGACATGGAGACGTAGAGGGACCTTGTGGTGATGCCGGTAACTTCCACGGGGTAGAATAGCCTCATCGCATAGTTGCAAGACTGCGTATCTCGCGACTGCTTAAATAGTGCGGTAAAATAGACACATACGTAAGGTTCTTTCAATTCAGCCATGCCAAGCATGCTGAGGTCGGATGGTAACTACCGAATACGGACGCACAACCGCGCCCTCAAACTCCGTGAAGTCTCGGAATGAAGATGTTGTCCAGTTTTCATTTCCCCGCTTTGTCGTAGCACCTTGAGTCACTGGCGGCATTTCTTAATAGACGCTGTCATGAACGGGCTCTTCGAGGGCATGATAGCCCGTAATCCAGATATTGTCAATGGTCTGGATATTGAACCGGTAAAACAATTGCTAACAAACACTTTGTCAACCCTATTCTAACGAAGATGCTCTGTCAGGATACCGCTCCATTAGCTCACGACGATGTTTCTCCCGGCTTCACTTTCCGAAAGGCTGCAAACGTCGCGGGAAAGTTTGGAGATCGGCCCGGCAAACGTCCGCCCATCTTGTTTGATGCCGGTGTTCCAAAACATACGGATGTTTTTCCTGCAACCACTTCTGTCAGACCCACTGTGGACAACACCCCTAAGCAGTCATCTGGAGCTACTGAGTCTGTTCACTCGAGCAAGAACCAAGGTCAACAGTCGAGTAGAACAACGGACAAGTCTTCCAACGAGGGCAACGCCAATCCTGACCCGCCATTTTGTATCGAGAAACCAAATGATATGCTGGCCAGTGGAGAAGAAAGAGCCCAAGGCATTCGCTTCCCGTTCCCCGATACTGGCAAGCGGGTTTCTCGGCCAGTAGAAAGTCTCCTCCCCGAACGCAAATCTGCTGAGAAAGCCCCTAGACTGCCTGCTATGTCTCCCGCTTTCGTCGTACCATCCACTGACACTCAGAAGATTGATGACTCCAGGCTCGCGTACAGTCGCCAATCTCCATCTATTGTGGGCGATCTTGAGACGACGCCAATCTGCAAACCTAAACTACTACCAGGTTCAAAATCTCGCAAGGCTATTGACTCGAGGTATACATCAAAGCCTAAACGTTATGTAGGTGCTTCTGCCACAACACGGAAGGAAAACCTAGTATCTTCCTCGAGTTTCATGCCTCGGCCATCTTCTCGTGCGTCTAATATTTCTCGCCGTCGTCTGAATATCCCTCAAAACTGGTTCTCCAAGTCGGATGATGAAAAACAGCTTCAGAATGTTGCCTCGACACTCAATGCCTGGGCCGAGCACAACAATCATCAGCGTACAAAGTTTAACGAGATGATTAATGGCTTTGAAAAAAAGATCCATGACCTCGAGCGGGAATTGGGAAACGCACTTGCTATTATGAAAGACAATGAAGATCAAATTGCCGATCTTGAAGCTGAGAAAAAGTTCATTGAGGAGCACAACAATGACTTGGAGAAGAGGCTCGAAGAGATGGAGGAAAAGGTGCAGAAGCAAAATGCCCTTATCAATGACGCTGAGCAAGACTCCAAGGTGATGATGGAACATTTAGCACAGGTTCTTGACCACATGGGCATCAAGGATGATACAGCTGATGTTCCTGAAAGGTTTACACGCATAACTGAAGCCTTTGACGATTGTAGCAACCATCTTGCTGAGCATCAAATCACTTTAGCCAAAGTCGAAAGGGCCCAAGAAGTACAAACCCAAGCTTTGGAGCAAAAGGAAAAAGACTTGGAAGCCCTCAAGAGGCAATGTAGGTTTATTCACCAATCTCTCACGCATGATGAATCAGGACTAACAAGAGAAACTATAGATGAAACTCGGGCCAAGGAGCTCTGTGATGAGATCAAAGATAAAGACAATCAACTTCTTTCACGCGAAGCCAAAATTTCTCAGCTTATGCAAAAGGTCGAGGATGACCAGTCCCTCAAGGAACATAACGAGAATCTCAATGTCCGTATGGGAGACATCTTGAATCACTTGACTCTAGTCTTGGAGAAGGTAGACTCAGGAAATACGAGCCATGGTGAAATAACTGACACGTGAGTTCTAACATTTACGGCTGCTTCTGGCCCAGACTAATGACGTGTTCCAGACTCAACTCTATTCTCATATCGGTAAAAGATCGAAGCACCGAGCTACAGCGCGATGCCCTTCTTCAAGAGTATCTCGAAAAGTTCAAAGATGTGTGTAAGCGCACCGAAGACGAGTAAGTTGCTCCACTTTGGCCAAGTATAAGCGGAGTTATAGCCTAACAAACTATAGTATCCTGGCCTCTTTGTCTGATACCGTGTCACAAACCACTGGCAATCGTCAAGTCCAGACTGAGCAACACCTACAAAGCTTCTTGCAGGATCAGATCAGTAATATAACACAGCTAATCAAGGAGCACGAGGCTCGTTTGAGCGAGACCATGACCCAAACACGCACCGAAGAGAAGCTTACGGAACATCTGAAAGATCTTCAAAATGCTCTGGCTGAAGTACAGGACGCTCGTCATGCAACCGAGAAAGAACTTGTGGCTAAATCATACCACCTAGAGAACGCCCTAGAAAAGGCTGGAGAGGCAGCTCAGCTGAAGACCGAAAACGATGCTTTGCGCAAGGCCCATGATCATCTACGTGCACAGAAGGAGAGTTTTGCAGAAGAGAAGAACAGGAGCATCGAGGCCCTCCAACATCAGCTGATGGAATGTCTGTCAAGTCAAGGCCGGCTTGAGCAAAACCTTCGTGAGCGTGAACAAGCATATTCTGATCTTCAGGCTGCTTTGACTGCCCAGGAGAACAAGATTGCAGCCGCTGAAAAGTCCCTTGCACAAGCAGAAAGTATTCGGGATGGTGTATCGGTCAACTACTCTACTCAAGAGTCTGTGATCGGCTCAGAGGAGATTGTCAAATTACGCCGAGAACTCATAGACTCAAATCAGCGTGTTATTAACCTCAAACAGAAACTGAAGAAGTATGAGGCTGTTCTTCAAGAGGCATATGATAATCTTCGGGAGTGGGAAAACCACAGTAAGTCGTTCATCAGTTTACAGGAAGGCTTGAATAACGTGGGGGTTTCCAGTGTTGGCGCCATATGTTCACGCCTGGAAGCTTTCTGGAAAGTCAAGTCTGCCGCAACGGCCGAACAGTCAGGCTGTTCAAAGCCTCAGGAAGAAGTCAGGCAAACGGTTGAGTCGGCACATTCTCTTCCTGCTGCCGAGTTTGATTTTGATATCCATGACGAAATGTTCCCGGATATTGACATCCAGGATATTCTGGACTCAATGGACCATATGCAAAGCTCCAAGTCATCTGAGAAAAGCGTCGAGAGTACTACGGAAATCAATAGCTCAAGTGAGCAAAGAATCCAACAAGACGTGCGTGATGATGAAGAGATCGCCCAACTCCGCCGAATCATCATCAAAAGCCCCGGTGAAATGAAGCCCCCCACCGCACCGACTATCGAAGAGGAAAAAGTGGCCCGCCGAATGGCTGCAGCTCCAACCTCGATTTTAAAACTGCGGTCTTCCGACTCGATGGGACTTGGTGCTCCACATGGCATCATCTGCAGCGACTCAGAAGTGCTAATTGACGCAGGTGGCGATCGCCAGACTCAACTAAGGGACTCGTGTCGGGGTCTCTACAGTCGGCCTGTTATCAGCTCCACACCAGCCAATTATGGCTCCTCTGTTTCTGTGTCGGCACTTGCTGCGGCCTCTGCCTCGGCCTCGGCTGCGGCTTCTGGTGTTTCAACGACGGATGAAATCCGCCAGTCCCTAACAGTTTCCAAGGGTGTTTTCGCCAGCTCCTCAGCAGCAAACATGAACAGAGGTGGCAAGAGAATTAGAGAAGAGCAAGAAGACGGTGCGGCCAAGAACACCAAAAGCGAGCATATCTCGTCTCCGGGAACTATGTGGGGTACCAAATCAAACTACTTTCGAAGCATGCTAGGCTCGCGAAGCCTGTCCTGCAAAACATCAAAGTAACGGCACTGGTAGCACTGAAGACATTTGCCCAGAAAAGGAATCACAAGGTTCCAAACTGCCTACACTCGAGTTGCAGCAATCATGTGGACGAGGAACAAAAAAGAAATGATTGATTTTATTTGTACTGGTACAGAACTGAGAGCACGGTTTATGCTCGTCAATGATGAATAAATAATGGGCATTCCCGCTTGCAACTTTCCTTCCACAGGGCGCGATAAATGCGTAGATTGTTGTACAGCTCAGCTTGAGGAGAGAAGCGGATGAAGATAGAGGGGGAGGAGATGAAGCAATGTTTATGTGGGCGTGAAAAAGAAAACTGGGTGATGAAGAGGTCGTAGAAGTATGCCGGATATCACACTCGGGGAGATGGAAGGGACGGCATGGGATGAGTGGCAGGCGATTGTAGAGTCTATTTTATCCTCTTCTTGGACTCTAGGAACAGAACATGTTTACGCACTATGTTGATGAGGAGGCCTGTTAGCAATTGGGAAAGCAAATAGATTTGGCCTTGAGGCAGTCCACAGCGCAGCTCGAGCAATAGCACAGAAGCGCGCAGACGGGCTTTAAAGTGTGTGGTGAGAACAACTCGCCAGGAACCAGTCCACCGCCAGGACAATCACCAATTGCGATACACTCCCCCAAGCAAAGGGTCAAGTGAAGGAAAGAAGAGCTACGTACCAATCGGGTCGTACTTCATCATGCTCATGGGCCGCGCAAGACGCGGCCGGGTGAAGGTGTAGAAGAAGCCGGTCATGGCCATGGAGACCAGCCGTACGGGGATGATACGGGCTTTGACTGTTTAATGCGGAGCGAGGGTTAGCTGTCTGTTAAAGCCGGCAGATGTGGTCTGGGTGGGGGGCGTGCGGCGCGCAGACGGTAGCGTGTATTTGCGCGATGCCGAAAGATATGGCCCCGGCGCTGCAGCCGGGCGGATGGCGAGGCGGACTAAGCTCGGCGCGCCTCGGTGGACGACCGGGGGAACAGTGGTACAAGGGGTCTAGAATGAAGAAATACCTTTCTTAGCCATCTTAACACAGAGAAGCCCGAGGCAGACAAAGACGGGGGTGTGCGTGTCGAGCGGGTGGGCGTTGGGGCGATGGCGGGAACGGGTCCGGGGAAGAAGTTTGCGGGTCGATGGGTTGAAGTTGCGGCGGGTGAATATCGGGTGAATAGGTATTGTAGGGTCTCAGATTGACAGCTAGGGTTGGAGAATTCAGGGATCTTGAAGCTAGCTACGATAAGATAAGAGTTTTTTTTTTTTTTTTTTTTTTGGTTGCACAACTCCTTCGTGAGGTTCAACGACGACGAACTATTAGTCAGGCTCTTTGTTGAACTTGAGATTTGGGTTCTTAAGAAGACAGGCTACGAGATCAGACAGGAAGAAGGATCGTATGTTTGTAGTCCTAAAAGGGAGTGAGACGGGAAGCAAAGTCCGCACGAGCGCTTGGAGGCCAACGAAGAAAAAAAAAAAAAAAGCAGATCCGCCCAGAACCACGGAGGGGAAGATTCACGTAACTATAGTTAACTATATACATGGAGATATGCGATGGTAGGACTAGAGATAGGCGTAACAAAAACCCTGTTAGCTCGCCTCGTGCTGAGAAGTACGCTAGATAAAGGACAGGAAAAAAAAAGTTTGATACTGGCCCTGAGATAGTAGAGATAGACGATAATAAAAAGAAAAGAAGCAGTAACAAGGTTTTCCTCGCATTCTCTCTGTCTTGTTGTCTCCTGTTCCCCGTCTTCCATCTCTCGCTCTTCTTCTTCCTCTTCTTCTTCTCTGCAAAGGGCAGGACCAGGCGCCGAGTTTTTGTCGCGTTTTTGTGTGTGTGTGTGTCACTTTTCGCCTGTTTTTTTTTTTTTTTTTTTTTTCCGGTCTCTCCCCGCCGTCTTCTTTTCCTCTTCGTCTTGTCTATTTTACTCTGGCCATTTTGTTTTTTTTTTCTGCTGGATACTTCTCCGCGATACCAAAGAGACGGGCCACCTCATTTCCTTTTTTGCTCTCGATTTCTCGCCTCTCTTCTTTCTTTCTTTATCCTCCTTTTGCGCCTCGGCCAATCTCCTTCACAAAATGAACTTCTCCGGCGCGGCGAGACGGCAGTCCACCAGACTGACCTCGCTGACTAAAAGCTGTACGTTGAATGGCAAATAGCAAAAGAAAGAAGCAGAAACTCCATTCTTTGCTGCTATTTTTTCCCCAGTCTTTTTTGTTCATGTTCGTTTATTCAATTCCTTTTTAGGCTTCTGGCGGATTCCCAGAGCAAAACGAGAAGCCCAGCTCGTCAATATATGACTGTCGCTGGAGCATCCAACCCTAAGATCTGGCAGGAGGAGTCATCTGCTAGTCTAACCCTTGTCTCTGCCTCTGCCCCTGCCCCTCTGCCCCTCTCTATCCATCCCTCATTTCTGCATGGCCTGACATATCGCCATCAACTTCCCTGCCGTCTTTTTTTTCTGACTGGTCCTTCGACGCAACTGCATGGATAGACGCCGAAGTCGGTGCCATAGCCAGGATTGCCGCCCACAGACTTGCATGATGCTACAGACTCCAAGACCTTAGCTGAGCACCAGGGCCCCCCTATAGCATATAGTTAGCTTACAGGGAGCTTTTTTTTTGTACCCTTGGAGCCCTTTCTCCAACTGGCCGGTGCTGGAGGCCACACTCGCCCAGATGCACCGCACCGCACCGCACCGCGCATGGGCGCAGAACGCAACAAAGCAGGGCAAGAAATCAGATCACCCCGGCATGAAATGCGAACAAGCTTAACAAGCGTTGGCCGTCACAAGGGCAGCCTGCAGCTTGAATACTACCACCTAGTTATACGTACAAGTATAGCTTTGTAGCTTGGAGCAAGGAGACATCCTAGCATCGCAAAAGTGCGGGGGAGGGGGAATTAGAGCTCTAGTAACGGTCGGCCGGATCCTGCACAGCAAAGAGACGGGCGAGGCTTGCTGGTGCTCAGGTGCTCTGGTGTTCTGCCGTTGTTGTTTCGACAACCTCCACACCAAGACCTTCTTGTAACTATTCAATACAAACCACGTAGCCCGCCTCAACAGGGCAGAGCTCCCCGGCAGCGCCAACCAGCAGCTTCTTGACTCAGAAGCCCCGCTATGCCTCGCCTCGCCAACTTGTCACTCGTCCCTCATCGATGACTCCTGTTGTCTTGGCCTTTGACGGGCCTTGTCAATCAAGCCTAGCCCTATACGGTCGTCAATGTGCTTCCTCTGCGGCACCTCGAAGGAACAGGGCCCATTTTGCTGAGACAGAAAACACATGGCAGTTGCCCAGATTGTGCCCACGATTAGACGAGACAAAGTTGTCTGGCCCACGGTAATTGCTCTTTCTGTGTGCGTGTGAAGCTTCAAATTTTGGGGGAGGCTCTTGACCTCGATTTACCTCGGCCGTTTCCTTTTTTTTTTCTAGACTATTCTTTCTCTTCTAGCCTCTTCTTGACAGGCTGAGCCTCCTGCCTGTTTTCCAACGTTGCCCGTCTTGTTGCACCTTCCCCACCAATCACCATTGCTCCCGCTCCTTCCCCTCGCCGCATTCTGCTGCTGCTGTCGAAAATTCCTGCTGCATTCTATATCCACCCCACCAAATTTGGATATGCCTCCTCAGCTCGATGCGCATATAAACTTCCGTTACTTCTCGGCTTTCCCGCCTGTTCAGTTTAGCTTGCTCTCTCTCTCTCTCTTTTTCTCCCCTCCTTTCTACTGTGACCTTCTGTTACACAATCGCTCTTCCATTTCTCCTCCGTGTCTTGAACCTTGGCTTACACTCCGCGATAATCGCCCCCTCCGCCCCTTTATTTCTAGACCTCACTCCCCAGGCCCGTTCCCCGGCCCTCACTAGAACAATGGCCTCCAAGACGCCCAGACTCACACACGACAACATCAACCAGCGGATCGTCGCTGCCAAGTACGCCGTCAGAGGCGAGCTGGCCGTCAAGTCCGAGGTCTACCGCCAGAAGCTGGCCAGCGGCGACGCCGCCGACCTGCCCTTTGACCAGGTCATCTCGGCCAACATCGGCAACCCGCAGCAGCTGGACCAAAAGCCCATCACCTTCTTCCGCCAGGTTGCCAGTCTTCTGGAGAACCCGCAGCTGCTGAAGAATGAGGATGTCCTGATCAACCACCTCGGCTACCAGACTGACGTCATTGCCCGCGCCAAGACCCTGCTGAGCGCCGTCCAGAGCGTCGGAGCGTACAGCGCGAGTACCGGCGCGCCGGCCATCAGAGCCAGCGTTGCGCGTTTCCTCGAGGGTAAGTCCAAGTCCACCTGTCTGGTCCCTTTGATTGCTCCATGCCGGCTGCTAACCCTCGGTCCCAGAGCGCGACGGCTTCCCCGCCGATCCCAACCACATCTACATGTCGGCCGGCGCCTCGTCTGGCGTCAACACCCTGCTGAACATTATCTGCGCGTCCAAGAACTCGGGCGTGCTGGTGCCCATCCCGCAGTACCCGCTGTACACGGCGTCGCTGTCCGTGCTGGACGGCAAGTGCGTGCCGTACCTGCTCGACGAGCAAAAGGCCTGGGGCACCGACCTGGCCGTGATCAAGGAGGCCTACGCCAAGTCTGTCGCCGAGGGCATTGACACGCGCGCCATCGTCGTCATCAACCCGGGCAACCCGACGGGCGCGTCGCTGTCGGCCGCCGACATCCGCAACGTCATTGACTTTGCCGCGCAGGAGCGCCTGGTGATTATCGCCGACGAGGTCTACCAGACCAACGTGTTTGTCGGCAAGTTCCACAGCTTCAAGCAGGTGCTCAGCCAGATGAAGCAGGAGAAGCCCGGCTTCTACGACCACGTCGAGCTGGCCTCGCTGCATTCCATCTCCAAGGGCATGGTCGGCGAGTGCGGCCACCGCGGCGGCTACTTTGAGCTGGTCGGCTTTGACGCTGCCGTCGAGGCCGAGATCTACAAGTTTGTCTCCATCATGCTGTGCGCCCCCGTCATCGGCCAGTGCCTCGTCGAGCTGATGGTCAACCCGCCGCGCGCCGGCGAGCCCTCGCACGCCCTGTACAAGAAGGAGTACGACTCCATCTTCCACGGCCTGCGCGAGCGCGCCACCGCCTTGCACGCTGCCTTTTCCCAGATGGAGGGCGTCGAGTGCGGCGAGCCCCAGGGCTCCATGTACCTGTTCCCTACCATCACCATCCCCCAAAAGGCTATTGACGCTGCTGCCAAGGAGGGCCGCCAGGCTGATGAGTTCTACGCCATGCGCCTGCTCGATGCTACCGGCATCTGTGTCGTGGCTGGCTCTGGATTTGGCCAGAAGCCCAACACCTTCCACTTCCGCACTACCTTCCTGGCTCCCGGTACTGAGTGGGTGAGCCGAATCGTCAAGTTCCACAAGGAGTTCATGAACGAGTTCCGGTGAGCAAGCCAATAATGGCTGAGGAGAAGGAAAGAAAGAGGACAAAAAGAATAAGAAACTAATGCCATATAGCGGCGCACCGCTTCAATATACTCCCCCCCGTGCCATCTCGGTTACGAGACCCTATGCGTGATCAAGAAGCAAAAAAAACAAGACTTGTAATTCATGTGCTACGTCTGTATTTGGAAAAACAATAATGCCGTCATCTCCCCTCCTCGCCGTCTACGCCCGCTCCGAGCCTCTTAGTCTCACGGCTTGGCCGTACTTCTGCAGCTTCGTGATCAGATGGTCGCCCTGACGCACCACATCCTGGTACTGCTTGTTCTTGGTGTCGGGCCGGTTGGTTTCAATGATGCCCTTGCCGTTGACACGGTCAATTGTGCAAGGGATGCGACCGGCTGCGATGAACTTGGCCAGATCACTAGGGTATAGGGTTAGCAAACATGCACTGAAAAAAAATGAGAGGGAACAAGAGGGGAGGATGTTCTTACCGGTCAAGGAACTCAACCGTGACGCCAAAGTCGTGGGCCATGGTCTCCAGACCAACCACGCGGTAGCTCTGGAGAAGCTGCTGGTACGCCCGTAGACGCATCTCCCGGATGAACCAGTTTTTGTGCTCGAGCAGGTAGCGGTCCTGGTTGAGGAACTGCTCTTCGACCTGGGCCAGAGACTGGAAAAAGGCCTTGTAGTTGCCCGTGTATAGCGCGCTGACAAGCGTGGCCAGTGCCGAGAAGTCAGTCGTGGTCTCAGTCTCAATCTCGTCGCCGCTCGTCAGAGTCGCGAGGTTCACGACGCCACGCTTCGCCACAGAGGTGTCGGTAGCGCCGCCAGCCTTCTCGTCCAGGGATAGTGCCATGAGCCGGTCCTCGCCGTCGCCCATCACGGCCTTGACCTGGGGCGCATCAACAACCTTGGACTTGAAGTCAACACGCTTCAGCGACACGGCGCCTGCAAGCACCGAGTACGTGACCAGCGAGCTGTAAGAGCAGAGCTCGTAGCTGGTAAAGGTCTCTAGACTGTCGAGCAGGTAGGGCGCAGCCAGGTTGTGGGACCGCACGGTAAGGAGATGTATGCCCTCGTAGGCCTTTAGACGATTGCGGCGGTCCCAATCGCCTCCCGATTCGACGAGTGTTTTTGCGCGTTCAACGTGCTTTTTTACCAGGGCCTTGTCGCCGAAGAACATGCCCATGCGTATTATGGCCAGTACGATGTCGATCTTGGTGCCGAGCATTCCCGTCTTTTCAATGACTTCTTCGTAGGCAGCGATAGCACGGTCCTAAATAAAAGAGATTATTGCTGTTAGCTTTTGGATAGCATCCCTGGGGCATATAAGTATGCTATTGCCTACCTTGTCGCCGACACGGGCCCAGAACTCGGCACGCTTGCCACGGGCAGCCACAATCTCAATATCGCCAGCCTTCTCAACAGCCTCGTCCTCTTCGTTCTTGTAGCCCTCGAGCTCGGCGTCGTTCTCGCTCTTGAGTTTGTTGTACAGAGATTCGTCCCAGGGCAGGAAGCCTGCCGCGGTCGAGCTCTTGCCGGCAATCATGCCCAGCAGGCTTGACTTGCGGGCCAGCGAGGGCTTGCCGGCTGCGGAGCCGACCAGGGCGTCATCAGCCGCGGCGTGCAGGGCACCCTCGGTGGGATGTGCCAGGTAGCGGTAGAGAGGGGCCATTTTGTGCTCTGCAATGGCGTCCTGGACGGCCTTGGCCGAGGCCTGCTGGGTGGTGCGGGAGGCATACGAGTTGGTGAGGTTGAAGATGTGCTGGCTGAGGGTGAGCTGCGGCCATTGGGCGTACTGAGCTTCGGAGCTCATTTTGGCGGTGATGGTGGTGGTTGGCGGAGTGTTGGGCGGAAGATGTGGCCGAAGTCGTGGCTGGCTGGCTGGTGATGTTGAGGACAGACCAGACGGGAAGACGGAACAGACCAAGCTCTAGGCGGTGGGAGCTTATGGGGAAGAAAGCTGAGTAAGCGGGCGACGTCGTGGTAGTTGCGCACTGCAGTCGAAGACGATACGGAAAATAAGAAGGAACAGGTTCGGTAAGTAGTAGCTGCGACAGAGCAGTTGGAAGCAGGCCGGAACGATGATGCTTCTGGGGCAGGAGGGGAGGTTGTTTCCCTGGTGGGAGCTAGCTATGGCATGGCCCGTGCACGGCAAGGCTGCAGCCCGCACACGCAAAACGCCAGAAAGCGGCTGCAGCCTTGGTCCTGGAGTGATGGGCATGGGACGCACGCTGGAGCCCCACAAAAGCCTGGTGTAAGCCGAGCCTGCGTCTGGTCGTGCTGCTGGACGGTTTCTAGATTGCTGGAAATGCTGCATACATAAAGGCGCATAACTAGTCAGTTCTTTATGTTCATTGTATGTATTGCGAAAGAGGCACTTGCCGTTCTACTGCTCCATATCCGCGCAATGTAGTGCTTCGCTGCTGCCCCCTTCCCTCTTCCGCTTCACCGCTTTCGTCACTGCCGGTGTCCAGAACTGACCGCCTTTGCACCAAACAGGTTATTGCCACTCAACAATGAATATGTCGCGCCTGCTTTGACCGAAGCTAATCTTCACCGATAAAAAAACCTTGCTCAGCTCTGCCGTCTTATAAAACACCGCAACCCTCGTGCACGCCGCTCCGCTCCATTATTTACGACCATGGCATCTTCACGCGAACCAAGTCCCGTGGCTCTGAAGCGCAAGCGCTCAGAATCGCCGTTGTCCGCCACCGCCGATGATCTCCCGCAGCCATACAACGCCAAGGCACTGCAGCCAGCCAAGAAGCGCGCGCTGTCGCCGTCCGAGCAGCCACGCAAGCAGAAGCGCCCGCAGACGCGGTCGCGCATCACTCCGGCCGAGCGCGAAGCCATCCGCCTGCGCCAGCAGAACCGGGAGCGCGAACGCGAACGCGACCGCGACCGCTCCTTTTCCGAAAACAACAATCAGAATCACTCGCAGGGCCGCAGCGGCATCAACGACGTCGTGCGCCAGCACTACAACAGCGTGCCTGAGCGCGGCCGCGACTGGCGCAAGACCGACTCGAAAATCAAGGGCCTGCGCTCCTTCAACAACTGGGTCAAGAGCTGCATCATCCAAAAGTTCTCGCCCAACGAGGACTGGCAGCCTGGCAGCCGCGCCGACCCGCTGCTCGTACTGGATATTGGCTGCGGCAAGGGCGGCGATCTGGGCAAGTGGCAGCAGGCCCCGCAGCCGCTCGATCTCTACGTCGGGCTAGATCCAGCAGAAGTCAGCATCAGCCAGGCCCGTGACCGCCTGCGCACCATGCAGAGCAGAGGCCGTCGCGGCCGCCAGTTCGACGGCCGCTTCATGGTCAAGGACTGCTTTGGCGAGTCACTCGAGGACATCGAGGTCGTGCGCCAGGTGGGTTTCAACCAGCCTCCCGGATCGCCACGTGGTTTCGACGTCGTTAGCATGATGTTCTGCATGCACTATGCCTTTGAGTCGGAAGCCAAGGCGCGGCAAATGCTCAAGAACGTCGCCGGCGCGCTGAAGAAGGGTGGCCGTTTCCTCGGCTGTATCCCCAACTCGGATATCCTCAGCGATCGCGTGCGCCAGTTCAACGCTAAAGCTGCCGCAAAGCCCGCCGCTGTAGACAAGCCGGAGCCAGAGATTGACGAGGAGGGCCAGGTCGAAGAGGGTGAGGCTGGTGAAGATGGTGAAGTGGCCGAGGAAAAGACAGCAGAGTGGGGCAACTCCATCTACCGCATCCGTTTCGCGTCCAAGACGCCCGAAGACGGCATCTTTCGCCCAGCCTTTGGCTGGAAGTACAACTTTTTCCTGGACGAGGCTGTCGAAGAGGTCCCCGAGTACGTTGTTCCATGGGAGGCATTCCGTGCGCTGGCCGAGGACTACAACCTGGAGCTCCAGTACCACAAGACCTTTGAGGATGTCTGGAATTCGGAAAAGGACGACCAGACCCTCGGACCTTTGAGTGAGCGCATGGGTGTACGGAACCGGGGCAGCGGAGAGTTGCAGATGTCGGTGGATGAGATGGAAGCATCACATGTGTACATTGCGTTTTGCTTCTACAAAGTCTAAAGCCTGGTGCTATTGTTTTGTCTTTCTTTAACTCTTTGCAGGCGTTACTTTTTCTGCAATTCCAATAAATCTGCTTCAAGAATGGTACCCTTGGTGCACGTCTTCATGGCGAGTCGATGCTATAGTCATGGCTAAATGCTAGAGAATGGTATATTATAAACTGGTCATTTTCAGTACAAGGTTATAACAAACGCAAATGATCATCGGGTATCGTATCGTGGTCAGAGACATGTAAAGAATAAGAGGAAGCAAAACAATGATTTATGTACAAGAGAATAAGGGAAGAAGAAAAAAAGACCAAACGAGAACCATGAGATACGGCTCATCTAAAAGACAAACAGCTCACGCCGGGTTGGTCGAACGCTTCCATATGATGCCTGCCGCCACGGCTGCACATGCCGTCGCCCCAAGAGCTAGATACAGACTGCTTAGATCGGGCGGCGGCTCCTCGCTCTTGGGGAACCCGGAGCTAGGATTAGTCGCAGTCTCGGCCAGCGTCACAAACAGCTCGTTGATGTTGTTCCATGTGACGCTGACATGCAGTGGTGCACTCATGTCCAGACTGGCTGTGTACTCGTCGGGTTGGAGCTCCGAGCGCTGCATTGTCTTGTCCTTGTCGGCTTTAAGAGCCGAGTAAACAGCTGGAAGCTCGTCGAGCTGCGGGTACTTGGCGCGTAGCTCGACAATGTGTGCAAAAGAATCAGGATCCGACGAGTCATACGCATAGCAAATCAAGTCACAGGCATCAAGCTTGCTTGGGTTATCAAGAATGGCTGGCTCAAGCTCACCCAGCTCTTCGAGGATCAGGTAGCATTGCTTACCCCCGTGAAGCTCGACGCTATTTACAGCGCGGCGGGGCTTGATGGTGGGGTGGTAGAGTTCATCGTGCGGTCTACTAAGAAAGGCGTCTAGAAGCGACGATTTGCCTGAGCCCGGTGCTCCCAGCACGTAGCACATGACTACGTTGCGCTCAACACGACCTGGCCTCCGCCGTCTCTTGCGGGACTTGGTAATCTTGAGGGCCGCCGTGATTGGGTCTTTGGGGTCTGCAGGCTCATAACCGAGGTATGCAAGATACTCTAATGTAGTTTTGGGCTCAATGAATGTGGTCATGCTCCACAGAGCAAGCCAGCCCTGGAGAGTAATGTTGCCAGATTCGTTGCGCACAGTGGACGCGAGGGCCGTGTCAATCCATGACTCAGGAAGTCCAGGTGTTGGCATAAACAAGGCTTCCAACTCGGTGTCATTCAGGCCACCATCGGTATCCTTGTCAAAGAGCAAGAAGCGATCGACAAAGAAGCTGTAGCCCGAGGGACTCAGCTCAACAGACGAGTTCTCCGGGACCTCGAACTTTGGGCGGATGAAGCTATCAGAAAGACTTAGGCTGTCTGTGTAGTGGTAGCTGCGAAGGATAACCCAAATAGTTTCATGGCGGCCTTTTTCAGCGTACATTTTGTTCAGCTGTAACCAGCCGCGCAAGTCGATGCCCTTTTCCAAGTCTGCATCTGGCACTAGTTTACTTATAGTGAGTTTGATATTGAGGAGGTCATCGTTAGAAAGTTCCTTTTCAAAGCATTTATCTTGCAAGTGGTTCATTTCAGTATCGTTGAGGTAGCCATCTTGGTCTCTGTCACAGAGATAGAAAATGCGAGTCAGGGCACTCGCACATGTCGGCTTCAGTTCACCCTCCTTGTAATCAAATAGAGGCGCAATTGGGTGGGTGACGGCTTTTTGGCACAGGAAGAAAACCTCGTTGACATTGTGGTGTTCCTTGGCGCTAGTTCGAATGCAGGAGTCGATCTCACGGAACTCAGTCATGACAGGAAGCATTTCGTCCTCCACAACCTGCTGTGTGTTGGTGGAGGGGGACTGGTCCGACTTGTTTGCGCACAACACCACCGGGACATTGACACCCAGAGAGCGGAAGTAGGGCATCCAGAACAGCGCTACACGCTCGTAGCTATAGTGATCCGAGTATATGAGCAGAATGACATTGCTCTTGCGGATCTCTTTGCGGAGGCTCGTTCGGTCCTGGGGTCTGGCCGATGTATCCACGATGGTAGTGGTGACCTTGTCAGGAGTGCCAATGTTCGGTGGCAAGGTTATTATTGGCAGAACCGGCTGGATCTTGTTGGATACAAAAACGTCTTTGACCAGGGAGGCAATGAGACTCGACTTTCCGGTGCCCTCATCGCCGCATACACATATGCGTACTAGAACAGCTAATGGTTAGAGCAAGACCTAGGGAGAGGGTAGACAAGACCCCGGCTGAGTATCACGCTACAGCGATAATATTCACGAGCCAGCCAGACACACTTACCTGCGGCCATGGTAGATGTTGGCCTTTTATGACAGGCTGGAGCAGGCAAAGGGCGAAGTGCAAAAGGTATTAGGCCATGTCAACAAGGACAGCTGCTGGATGATGGGTCCGTAGAACCGAGACCAACAAGAAGGAAAGGCTAGTGGCGAAAGCTTCGGGGCAATTCTGGACAAGCTCTAGGTGCTGACGACGGGCTTATAAAATTATACAGGCACAAGTAGAGAACTCGTGATTGAGAGAGTGTGGAGAGCGGGCCTAGCTAGAGGTCTGGAAGCGGATGACTAATCAGTGTCTAACCCTAAAGGGCTATTAGCAGCCAGCATGTCCCAAGATTCAGACGATGACGTCTACAGACAGCAGCCGCGCCTGCAGCTCCGTCGACCAGCTCCCGTTAGATGGAGGAGCCTGTGTCGCAGTCTTGACGCGTTGAAGCGACGCCAACCCTCCTTGCTGCGTATTTATTCGTAGATATCACAGGGCGTGTTTCCAGGCTTAAAAGCCTCATCTCACCGGGCCGGCGTTTTGGACACCTCAGCAGGTTTCCACTCGCGCAACCACCTTAGTAACTACCACTTTTGCCCAGGGCCTCTAGAAGTGGGTAGAATCATCAAGGCTGTCCCCTCTTTAGCGGTGGCGCTTTTCTCCTCCTGCATCTTCCACATCACGAAAATTCTATCAGCCACATTATCCCAGTTCCAGCATCGTTATCCCGTCCATCGTCCATTCCTGGTCGGTAACCCTTATTATCCGCTTATTCGAGCTGCTGTTAGCGTTGTGCTTGGAGGAGCTGAGCTGCTTACGCATCCCACGTTCGCTACTATTCAGCACACAGCAACCAAGCCGAGCGCTACCACTGGTTCCACGACCAACCTGAGCCCGGATCCCGGAAGCCGAGTTAACCACGTTCTCGGCCAGCACCTCGTTGGACGCGAGACTCTCGGCGCCGCTGTCTCCAAGCACGTGTAGTGGCACAGGAATAAATACTGCTCCGACTCCGCCTGTTTAAGCAGCCAATCTTGGCCCCAGTCAGCTCTGATTTCCCTCTCACTCTCACCCTCATCCTCATCCTCATCAACCACCGTCATACCTCACTCATAATGTTGTAAGTTGACTTGGACATTCCTCTCTCTCCCATGCACGCACACACACACGTACTCTCTCTCTCGCGTTCTTTCGGGACGCTTGGTCACGTCTCCATTTTGCCTCCCGAAAATGGCACTGCCTGTAGCCTGCTGCGTGTTATTGGCTGGAGCTTTGTACTCCAATGAATGCGTGCTCCCGCAAGCCCAGTCGCATGTTTTCCGATGCCATCTTTTGCAGCGGGCGCATGATCGTATCACTGGATGAGTAAAGCCCACGCGACATATGCAGTCGTGCGTACAGTTACATACATGGTTCCAAACACAAGCTGCGGCTCGGCTGTAGTTGATCGTGACAAGTACCACAGGCGCGCGCATCTATTTCTACACACTTGATCTTTGTTTCTTTTTCCCTTCTACTTCTCTCCCCATCTGCCCAACATGGAGAATTGGGGAATGATGCGGAACTACTGGGTAGAAACTGACATGTATTCCCGCAGTGTTCTACCTCCACCTCCCAAGTATACCAGCGCCAACCCTCCGCCGCCGCTTATCGAGACAACAAATACGCTGTCAACACCCACCGGCCCAAAGTGTCAGTTTCTTGTTGGCGAAGGTAGGTCCATCTTGTCCATTCCACAGAGGCATGTCCTTTAGCACTGTTCCTAACTCGCCGCTTTAGGCACCTATGTTTTGTCCGAAGAAATTCGGTTAGCGGTCCCGCCTCCGCATCCTAGCGAAGTGGTCCCTCCCAATCCAAACCCACTTGCGACTACCAAGAAGCCGCTCACCTCTGGCACCAGGATATCTCTGGTCAGCTTCGATGACAGCGCTGGCCCTTCAAACTTCTACAAAAGCTCCTCAGCCACCACATCTTCTCTTGATCGCCAGTCAACTAGCACCCAAGAGAATGTTGCCGACAACAGCCAGACACTGAATGAAGCCATTGGAACCTTGAACATTGATGATGACAATGATAACTCGCTGAGTGATGCCATTCCCCCTGCCGCCCCCGTTTTTGGTGAGGGCAACGCGTTTCTTGTGCCAGCTTCCAATACCAAGGACAACAAGCGCAAGAAGCCAAAGACTAATCTGACTAAGAGCAACTCGTCTTTCATTTCGCGCGCTGTTTGTCATGACATGTTCTCCAGGAGAGTAGCAGAACATGCGACTGATGGCATATATGCCTTTTTGAACTGCAACCGGTCTGTTCAGTGGTTGGATCTCTCCTCACCAACCAGAGCTGAATACCTAACTAAGATCCTTCTCACCAAGGCACACTGCCTCTGCCATGACGTCAATCAAGTTACCAGAAGCCCTTCCCATGTTGACGTCATCATGGGCTTTAACACGGGCGATATTATTTGGTGGGAGCCAATCACCCAGCGCTACAGCCGAATCAATAAGAATGTAAGTTACCATCATTACAGCAAGTAGGGCAGTCTTCTAACTCCCAGCTATAGGGTATCATCAATCCCCACCCAGTCCAATTCGTCAAGTGGCTCCCAGGCTCGGAAAATCTGTTCCTCGCTGGCCACACAGACGGGTCTCTCATTGTCTATGACAAGGAAAAGGAGGATGCCCCCTTTAACAGCGACGAGGAGCCATCGATCGTTGGTCAGGACATTGGCAAGCGGCGGGCCCGATTCAAGATCGAAAAATCGGTCACATCCAAGAACCAAAAGACCAATCCTGTCTCGTGGTGGCGCCTATACAAGACCATCAAGCAGTTTGCCTTTTCACCAGACAACCGCTATCTAGCAATTGTCACCAAGAGTCTCGCCTTCAGGTTAATCGATTTCTTGGAAGAAAAGTAAGCCCAGCAAAAGTCTCCCTTCACCAACCCTGCCATGGCCCCGACTATTTTACATAAACCTAACATCTACCCGTGCATAGACAAGAGGAAATGTTCGACTCCTACTTTGGTGACTTCACCTGCATTTGCTGGTCTCCCGACGGCAAATACATCGTGACCGGCAGCCAAGATGACTTGATGACGATCTGGTCTGTTGCTGATCGATGTGCTGTTGCCTGGTGCAAGGGGCACAAATCATGGCCCACTGCTGTCGCATTTGACCCTTGGAGATGTGACGACCGCAACTACCGATTTGGCAGTGTTGGCGAGGATTGCCGGCTTTGCCTTTGGGACTTTAACGCCGGCATGCTGCTAAGACCAAGGGGCCCCATGGCTCATCGTGGGTCTGTTGCATCCAAGGCACCTCCACCAACAAGCTCGTCTACCCAGGACACAGAACACGACCTCGAGCACGAAAACGGCACATATGAGCACGGTCCAGCAAGTCAACTTGTCATGCCACAGCTAATTGCAGTTTGTGTAAGTAGTACCTAGAAGACCCGGATAGTGCCAGATTTACGATGAGGCCCGTGAACTAACTATTTCTTATGTGTTGGCTTTAGTCACACCAGGCAGACACTACAATTCTCACGGGAGTCGCCTTCACCAAGGATGCCATCATTACGACTAGCAAGGTGGGCAGCATCAGGACTTGGACTCGTCCACGTTCAGATGCTTCCCAGTCTCAGCAATAAGCCTCTGACTGTATGAATGGCCTCTTTATAGGTTGTTGTTGTTATTGAAGAGCGGAGATTCCCAAACTAGAAAGCCTGAATGGTCGTGGACAAGTTCCATATGATGGAACCAGCGCTTGATCCTGTATCTTTGGGATAGTCTCTGCCTCGCTTGGCATCTGTTCTAGCGGTCCGGTCAATTGTTCATTCCTATTAGGTCGGTTGCATACATAGTTATATTAACATAGCACTGTTATCTCCTACATTTACACCCCTTTCCTTCCAATTTTGTGCTTGGCGTCTAGTCTAGTCTAGACTCTGTATCAGCTGTCTGGGATGAGTTGGCCATAGCTTTGCCATGCTCTGCAAGGCTGCAATGCTACACGGAACGGCAGTCTGCAAGAACAGGTATGTATGTACATGTATATTCCTGTACGGATATGCATAAATAGTTGTGAGTACTTTGAGGCTCTGGCCCTGGGACTCCAGACCAGACTGACTTGATGCCAGCTTAGTTCACCATACTGCCTAGCACGTGATACGTGGGATAGGCAAGCGTGGGGGCCTGCATGTCCTACGGCGGGTAAAGAGCTCGGTTTCTTCCGGGCGAATCATAAGGGTGGGTTCAGAAGCATGGGATGGATAGTTCATGTTGATTCAGGGACGGGGTTTAGAAGGTGTTCTCATGCTGGGATGTATGGTGAAGAAGGGGGGGAGGGGGGAGTATATGAAGAAACGATGGACTGAGAATGTTCATGTGCTTGTTTAGGTTTGAAGCATGTGCAAGTAAATACATACAAGCAGAATACATCTAGTGGTGGTGACTATCAAGAAAAGTTGGATCACGCCAACAGGGTTGCTGTCCGCCCGTAGACCTCCTGGCTTTCTTATCGGGGGTGGATGGTATGAGGCTCAAGTGCGAGGGATGGGAACAAAGACAGCCGGAGAAGGGTAAAGGTAGATCAAGGGTGACATGCAGAGGAAAAAAGGTCCGAATAGTGCATACAGACATAGTGTTTGTATGTACACCGATCAAAAGCTGCTGCTGTTGATGTACGTACTGTACTTGTCTGCATGTTTATGTACTCAAGTACCTGCATGAGAAGGGGTGGGGGGAGTTCGGCTGTTCTACTCATGGGTATGGGTGACGGGGTGTGTATGCAGAGCGGATCAAGTAGACAGAACGGATGTGCCTGTTCTGGCAAGCCGACGTCTTGCAAATACTACTGCTACTACATCTGGGTAATATTCCACCATACAGCAGAGGCATGGTGCGATTGTGATTGTGATTGGAAGCAGCAGAAAGACGAGGGGGACGGGAGGGCGTTAAGCGACAAGGGAAGTAAGACAGCGCAGCCAGCGGCGAGATGGAATAGGAAAAAAAAAAGAGCTATCTGCAGGCGCTTACTATTGCCTAGACGAGTATATAATCGGAACTATCTTGAGCCATGCCACATAAGTGCACAACCTATCTATACTCACATGTTATACTACAGCCTGAGTTCTTATTCAGCGGGCAGCGAGCTGCGGTATGCTGCATCGGGGCATCGAGGGCCAGGCGAGCTTGATTAGCGCACGTGTGTGTGTATGAGGGCAGGATAAGTTGGATAGTCATAGCGAGGGATGGTATGGGTGCGGATTGTATATCCTCTCTAGTTATGGCCTGCTAGACGCCCGTGCCTAGACACGACTTGTACGAGTACGGGCTGGCTTGTGTGTGGCGGAAGAGCAAGTTCCAAAAGCCGGGCTTGGTTCTTGGTGGCCTGTATATTTCCGCGCTGGCTTTTGCAGTGTGTGCGTGTTGTTGGGCGAGTCTGGGCTTGGGGGGAAGAGAGAGAGTGGGGGTACAGTAGGGCTTGGTTGTCGGAGAGAGGTAGTGAATAGAGTGGCTACAGATGCATATATCACATTTATGTGGCACGAGGTAAGGGCGTATGGGTGGCCGTGATGAGTGATGAATAGTGATATATGCATGCACATCAGGATTAGTATAACTAGTGTGTTAGGTGTAGGTAGCTAGCTACTTTTGACACTTGTGACAAAAGCAATGTTTTCGCTCGCTGACAGCAGAGCCTCACTTTTCCCTGTCTCTCTTCAAAAACACGAGCGTGCCAAAAATAGAAGCCCAAGTGGCTGGCGATTTTTGAGCCGCATTTTTGAGCACGAGCAGGGCCGATATCGTTGCGGACGAGCCCAGAGAGGTTGAGAGCCAGAGTGACTCTTTCTTGGGAAGCTCTGATGCTGGTATTAGGTATTATGGTGCTGCCTGTTTGGGGCTTAGTGTTTTCTAGTTGGTAGAGAGAAGGCGGTGAGGGGAGGGCCAGGCCAGGGACTCCACCTGGTGATAAGAGGGGGAAGAGGGGGCGGTTGTTATCAGAGAAAGAGGCACACTGGTCCAGAAGCCAATCTACCTGAATACAATGGTTCAGTTATACAAGCCATGTAGTAACCAAGTATAGCTAGCTCGTTATGTCAGAGCCAGGCCAGCCAGCCCGCGCTTGGACGTGGTTTGTTGCGGCTCTGTCATAAGTCGAAGCACAAGGATATCCGTACATGGAGGCTCTCTAGAAAAACAGAAACACTGCCTCTGGAACGGCGGCATCTCCTTTCTAGGAAGTGCCGACCCCCACTCTGTCTTGTCTGTCTCTTTGCTAATAGTTGGGCGTCAGCTCCCTGTGGGCTGTCAATATCGGATGATAAGACTCGAGAAGTGTTGTTGTTGCCCGATATGGAAGACTCAAAGACTCGAGTTCCTCTTATTGCGCAGACCCTAACCCTTAAGGTACACATCTAGCCGACAACGGTGCGACCGAGCCAGGGCGATGGCGGTATAAGCTATCAGAATTCCAAGACATTCTAGCACAAGTCAGCCTCTTTACTAGTAGTTAGCTACACTAGGCTCAAGTTCCAAAGGGGTTCCGTCAGAGATCGGACAAATGCGCGGCAGAGAATACGGGCCTATTTGAGGAATCGGAAAGAGACGGACTGAGAGGCACTTGTTGCACTCGAGGTAGCTGGACATGGACATAAACCATGTAGATAGATAGTCCGCTAGCTATAAAGTTTTCAGGGTCCTGGACACGTAGTACATACATGTTCAAGTATGACCCCCACCTTGGCTTTTCGTCCGTGCAGGAAAAAAAAAAAAAAAAAAAAGAGGCAAAAAGCACTGATGAGATCCGTACCTACGTGGACACTTGCATTACATATGAGGCCGCGCTGTGATGCGCACTTACACATGAAAAACCCGGCAGGCCGCTAACGCAAAACTTGAGCGGCAAGCCTCGAGACGAGGCGTTGGTGGCTCTTATCAGCCCGATTTTCGGCATGACGTTGGCCTGGGTGGAGGCTGGACCAGGGGTGGGATTGATGAACTCTCAGATTGATACAACCAAGTATGTACATACATAGCATAGTTACTGCCAGTGCTACTTGGACATGCGCGGGGAGGCAGTCTCTTTCTTTGCAGCTGGGCCTCGCACATCTCTCGGCGTTCCATTTGGAGTCTGGAGTGCAGTTGAAACAAGCAAAAGAAAAGCAGGGCGAGGCTTGCATCTGGAGGAACATGCAGCCTGCATCAAACACGATAGACGTGGTGTGATATTCAACTGACTACATGAAATATCACGAGCGCAAAGACCATGTTGTCTGTGTTTTTCTTTTTTCTTTCTGCGTGGTATGGAGTAACGAGGCCAGACCAGACCGCCCACGCCTCTGTTTTCTTTTTATATTCTTATTATTGTTTCCGTTTTGTTTCGTGCGGCTGGCTCTTCTGGGAAACAGAGTTTCTTTTGCGCCACAGACCACGGGGACAGGTAGGATTTGTCTGATTGGAGGCCAGGGTTCTGTCTGCGATTTGGAGTCGTGATGATGGACGGGAGGGGGGTACGTAGCACAAGTCCAAGTCCAAGTCCAAGTCCAAGCAGACATATGTTTGTACATGTGTATATGCCACAGACCCAATATCGAAAAGAGGGCGTGGGCTTATCTCATCCGCCGCCATCGCAAGATTTTTTTTTTCTTGAATCGCCTCCTCCTGATCCTGCACCGCGGCTCTAGTCTGCTTTTATGTCTCTTTTTGTTTTTTTTTTCTTGCGCATACAACAGCCTAAGACCGGCCTTTGCCATCGACATCATCCCTGCAACAAGCCCCCCCCCCCCAAAGTGCCGAGCGTGAAGAAGGCCAAGTCAAGACGTAAAAGAAAAGCTTAAATCTGGCGCTACTTATCGAGCCTGGACGAAAACCAAAGCTCCAATCGCAGCCGTCAAGATCGACACACGCCCTGTTAGTAGAAAATAAAAAAACCCCCGTTCTTTTTTTTTTTTTTTGCCTTTGCTACGCTGCTCCTCCTAAAGCAGTTTTCTAGAGCATTTTTCTAGGGTAACTTCCTTTTCTCTTTTAATACTGCCGCCTGCCCTTTTCCTCATCCTTCGTTCTTGCTCTCGACCTTTTTTATTTTATTTTTAATCTTCTCTCCTTCTCACCATCATCCAGCAACTCTCACCATCCAGATCCGAGACTTGCTGCCTCCCACAATATTCTTTTTCGGCCGCTTTTTCTTTGCTGCCAATACATATTCATCGCCAGCTTCGACCTTTCGAGCTCTCCGCCTTTTCCGTTGTTGCGCATGGCTTAGAACACCCACCGATCACGCTTCAGACGACGTCTTTTATCCTTATCCCACCGCTACCAATCATCATTAAAGAGACTCATCAAGTCTATCATCGACGCCATGAGACTCAAGCCGTTCTCTTCCAAGAAGAGCACCGTGACACTATTTCAGATCAGGTGCGTTGAGATCCCCCCCCCTCTACCTTGCTTGTTGTACCACCAGCTAACCGAGCGGAAAAATTCTGTCCCCCTCCCTGCAGACTCGACAATGACTTCATAGTATTTCGCGGCAGCGAGGACGAGTCTTCTGGCCAGGTCCTCAAGGGCCACCTTGTTTTGTGTCTCTCGGCTCCGCTCAGAGTCGATGACATTCACCTAGACCTTGTCGGCCTCATTCGCTTTTCGTGGATCGACCCCAAGTCCGGCGCTGGTAGTGTCGGTGGTACTCAGAGGGTCGATCGCACCATCAGTCTGCTGAACCACAGATTTCCCTCCTTTGTTGGCGGCAAAGGCAAGAATATTACACTCGAGGCCGGAAACTACGAATGGCCCTTCGAGTATATGCTACCCGGAAACACGGCCGAGACCATCGAGTGCGTGCCCGAAGCCTCGCTCACCTACAAACTCTCTGCCACCTGTGTGCGCAACAAGCTGGTTGCCTCTGATGTCCACACCCAAAAGCGCTTCCGCGTAATTCGCACCCTCGACCCTACTGCTCTCGAATTCCACCACGCTATGAGTGTCGAGAACATTTGGCCAAACAAGGTCGAATATTCGCTGTCTATTCCGCAAAAGGCCGTGCCACTTGGCTCTCATGTCGGCCTGGAAATGCGCTTCACTCCGCTTCTAAAGGGTCTTGATATTGGCGACATTACAGCCAAGCTGATTGAGATTCGCGAATGCTCTATTTCTACCTCTGCCACACCCAGCGGACGGAAAGATCACAGAATAGAGCGGTGTACGGAAACCTGGAAGTTCCCCGTCACCCAAGAAGCTCACTGGCGCGATACTATTGAAGGCTGTGGCCAAGAGGGCTGGTACATTGAAAAGAGATTGCCCCTCCCCAAAAAGCTTCGTCAGTGTGTACAGGATCTCCACCACCATGGCATCAAGATCAGACACAAGATCAAGCTTACTGTCTCGCTCAAGAACCCCGACGGACATCTTTCGGAGCTTCGTGCCACGCTTCCCATCTCAATCTTTATTTCGCCTAGCCTTCCCATGAACGAGCAAGGCGATCTCGTCAACCAATCCGACAGCGCTACTGACAACATTGAAGACGAAATCAATGCTAATGCTGCCCCTCCTGGCTACGGGGACCACATCCTTGATCAGATTTACGAAGATGCTGATAACACTACCACTGTCACCACTCCTGTCGCCCAGAGCGGTGTGAGCAGCCCTCAGCTTTACAGCCAGTCTCGTATTGGTTCCAGCGAGGATCTTCGCAGCATTTTCCAAAGTGGCGCTGCGAGCGTCGGAGCCAGCCCTCCAATCACTGTGGTTGCCCCCCCGCAAGCTGCTACTCAAAGCCAGCCCCAGACCCCAGCTACTACCCGCCACGGCGTCTTGGCTGCCGCCCTGACTACGCGTCTGCAAGAAGTGTCTCTGGCTAACCGCCGCAACACATCCAGTTCTTCTCTGGCCTCTCTTGCTGCGGCTGCTGGCATCCACACTTCCCGTTCGCACAACCACGCTAAGAGCCATAGCAATGCCCACAGCAATGCGCATAGTACTGATGGCGATCCGGCGTCTGGTTGTCAGACTCCCGACTTTGACCCCGAGCTGGCTATGCTGAGCCAGGTGCCTAGCTACGAAACGGCAGTCAAGACCCCTGCCCGGTCCTTTTCATACACGGGCGGCATGGTGCTTCCCGACTACCAGACTGTCCTCAGCGCGCCGTCAACACCGACTGCCGAGCTGCAGTATGAATCGCTGTTCACGATTCCCGAGTCTTCTGGTCGCCTCCATGCTAGTATGCCTGGCAGCCGCACGGCATCCAACCATCCGTCTCGAACAACCTCATTTACTCAGCTGCATACGCTACATCTCAGAAACCACTCGTACTCGGGCTCTCAGATGCCACCGCGTACGCAGTCATCCAATGCTCTTTCAATGCTTGGCCGCCGGCGCCATCAGGACAACCACAGTTAAGCAATGAGTGGACTTATTTAAATGGCGCCATTAGGGGTGCACAGTTTCTTGTTACAATGACCCTTCTATTACTCCCCTCTCATCTTTTTATTCGGGCTGGTGCTTCCCAGTGTTTTTTGTTCTCTCTTCTCTTTGCATACATCTGCCTACTAGAGGGCTATGGAGTTTCGCTTCTTTGGTGTTGTTTTTGTGGTTTTTCTTTCTCTTTTTTCTTTTTGCTGGTGAACATTGCCTACTCTCACATGTATTAATTCCCAGAGGCAGATGGCAATGATGTCAACCTCTACATTAATATTTGTTCTTTTTTTTTATGCTGGTGGGTTGATGCAACTCGGACATGACTTATAGAGCCTGATGTTTTTTTTTTTTTTTTCATTCTTTTTCTTCTGGCATTTGGTATCATTATTATTTATCCCAATGGGCATTACTCCAGTTTTCTGTTCTTGTGCTTTTCTGATGACACTTGTTTTTTTGCCCTTCTTGGTCTGCACCACATTGTTATGCCTTTGCGCCTCGTTTGCATGATGCCGGGTTGCCTCATGCTTGGGTGGCACACATGTCTCTTATAGTTACTCTAAATGCTTATTTTTAATGTGCGCAACCATCTTTGTCTTTTTCGTTCTTTCTTTGCCTCCCAAGACTTCCAATCATAGCGATGTCTGTGTCCATGCAGGGAGAAAGCAGGCTGTGTGCATATGAGCAGACGCGGGGGAACTTAATCGACGCTATGCATCGAGGACGTGTTGTGTATAGCGGGAAGAAAAGACTGTGCCTCGAGTTGTTCGACCGGACTTCCAGAACAACGGGTAGAACACCGGGTGGAAGGTGTGTGTATCAACTATGTAGCAATGTACCTCGCTGTTTGTATATAGCATAGTGACGTGACGTCACTATCTGCTGTTGGCCAGGAAATCTAGTAAGCCATCGTTTGACATGGTTTTATTGAATCACATCACATAGCTACCATGAAATGTTTCTTCTCTTCTCGAATGCTAATTTGATCTTGCCAATATCATCGGAAGCCCGGGACGATGAACTCCCCACACGTGACCCGCGGAGTTAAAAGAAAAAAAAAAGATGCCGAAAGAGGCAGCGATGCAGGTACAGATGTTGTTGCCGTTACTAACTAGCTAGTTAACTACTATATATGCAACTACTACATTGAATGCGACAGTTGCTGCCTTCCTTGTGTTGTTCTTCCCTATTTGCTCTTGATATTATTTATTGCCAGGTCTTCTTGGCCTCGGTGCGTGTTGCCTCCGCCGGACAGAGGGCCGGAAATTACGGGAAGACAGATATTTCGTGTTCTGGTGCTTCTTTTGATTCTTGTCGGTCTGGTGGTGGCTGTGTTGGGAAGGGGGGGCAGAAGCAATGTTGCTGCCTCTCGGAATGTCGGAGTGTTGCTTTGTGAAGAAAAAAAAAAGAAGAAGCGCATGCATCTCCCGAGACGGACAAGTCACATATTAATGAGGTAGCAGCTGACTAGTTGGTTGGTTTTTGTTTACATGGTACGAGAGAAAACAATGGCAACCAAGTCCTTGGCAATAAAGGGGAAAAGTAGTGGCCCTGAATGCATCTGTATATCCACACCACAAATATGCCCAAAGGAGATACAAGCGCTTCAGCCGGAAGGAACGGCTTTGGAGATGTTGGCAGCATGTGTGGAAAATCACAAGCCCAGAGCCCCGGGTCCCCGCGATGTCAAGGGGGTTACAGGCAGTAAGCACATGGAGAGGACTGGTTGACGGCTCGGCTGCTTGTACATGATTATATAAGACAGTGCCGGACTCTGTCTCACGTGATCGGGATCGACGGCGTGTTGTCTCTCCGCCGATGGGAAGTCTCAGTCTCTTTCTCTCTGTGTATGTGCGCAGATAAGTGGTATACGTCTAGTAAACCAAAACTCCCGTTCCCCGCAAAAGAGACCGCGAGAGCTTGATGTCCGTCGTCATACGCTCTGAGGAAGCGAGGTGGCACACCCATGTCCGGGAATTTCTTCAGGCAGCACGGTGTTGATCTCTGTGTGCGCGCTGATGAAATCCTCCGATTCGAAACAGGGAAGCCGAGGAAAGCTGAGGAGGCAGAGGCAGATCGTCTTGTCTTTGTTCTCATGCAAGCTGGATTAGACATGGCGGCGGAAGTCAGACTTGGTTGCTCAAATGGACTGCGCCACGCTGGGGAAAATAAAGGTTGCAGCCAAGACGGTCGTACAAGTAGACAAGTAGACAAGTATAGAATAGCCAGTTATAACTAGCACATTTGTACAGGCACGGATTTGGATGCTGTTGATCTGTTGATCTCTTAATGCGACATGATTTTTTATGTACGACACCAGCTTTGTGGTAACTGCCATGCTGTGACATCTGCTTGTTGCTCTTGCTCCTGCTGGCAAAATCTGCTGTAGCCTGCTGCTGTCGGGTAAGAACTCCTGCCGGCTATTTGCTGGCCGCTTTCTGGCAGCTGCTTGGCTGCGAGTGGAAGCAACCCAGCGATCCGTTTGTTGATCTTGCCCATCCAGGAACAAGCTCCTCCTGTTCTCCTTCTTGGCTGCCAACCAGCTGCTCGTTACTCCAGGCAAGTGCCATCTGTTCGACTTCCCCCTTATTTTGCTGGGCTTTGGGCTTAAAGAAACGGCCTTGCTTCTTATTTCTCAGGCGCCATTTTATCTTCTTCTTCCTCCCCTTCTGACACATTTCTTCCCGCTTACCAAAATACTCCCGCATTGCTTCTCCCGCTTTATTTTATTCCGTGCCGCACGACGCTCGCTCTCATCTTACCGCTTCGCCTTCTCGCCCCTCTCATTATTATAGCAGCAGTCCATCCGTTGTTAGTCCTGCTTCTTCCTTGCCTTTATATTTGGCTGGAGCCCCTCTTTTTCTTGCTCCCTCGCCCGCCGCTTCCATCCTTCATCAGCTCCCTTGTTAGCTGCATCTCTCGACAACCATCTGTCCCCAAGATATTTTGCTCCCCGTTCCTCTTGTCGCGCCAATTGTTCTTCTTCCACTTCCTGCTATAAGCTCTCGCCGGAACATACTTGACTGGCCTTCATTCTTTCCCACCTCCACCAAAACCCGTGCCTTACCCTTCGCCTGTTCTTCAAGATGGCTGCTCCTAGTCAGCCCATGTCCCCCATTCAGGGCGAAATGCCAGTTCGGACGGCTACAGGCCTGACGGGCCTCAGCGGCCTCAGCGATGACGCCATTCCCGAGGCTGACCCCAATACAGTATGCTGTTGAGCCCTCTCCTCTGCCGCCTCACAAACCTACTGCTAACAGTTATCTAGACTGCGGGTCTTCTGGCGGAACGTCTTCAAGCTTGGAAGCACGCTGTTGTCTATCTTGAGGACTACATTACGGCCGTCGAGAAGATTCACAAGGCCCACGCCAAGGAGTATGAGAAGGCTCTTAAGGTATGCTATCCTCTGATCTTTCCGCCACTTCATTCCCCCACTCTCCCTCGGTGATCACCATATACTGACAATCCGGGGCTTGCACAGACGATTGCGAACCCCCTCCGCGAGGGCCACCACTTCGACGGCGACGCTGTTGGTTTTGCCGGGTTCTTCGAAAATATTCGTCTCAACACTCAGGCCATAATTAACACAAACCTCGAGACTGAGAAGTCTTTGAAGGACGCCGTTCTCCCTATCCTCGAACGCTTGCACAAGGAGATCAAGCTCAAGGTCAAGGAGCTCGCCAATGGCGTTGGGAAGGGTGCCAAAGACGTCGAAAAGGCCCGTGGTGTAACCCAGAAGCAAATCGAACTGCTAGGCCAACGAACCGCCTCGTATGAGTCTGCTGGTGCCCGTATTTCCGGCCATGAAGACCCCTATGTCGTGCGCCGTGGTGTCGCGCATAGACTCCACAAGCAAGTTCAAGAGGAGAATAACCATCGCAATGAGCTCATTGCCGTGCAAGCTAACTTCTGCACCTTTGAATCGCACATTATGGGCACCATCTCACAGACTATTGAAGCTTTCACTGGAATTGTCGGCGGACAAGGCGAAAACATCCGCATGCTACACACGGACATGTTGGGCGCTGTGCAGCGTGTGCCTGTTGATTTTGAGTGGCGCAAGTTCCAGGAGCGCTATGGCGACCGTTTGGTCAACCCCAACGACCCCCCTCGCGCTGTTGATTCCATTGTTTTCCCCAACATGAAGCATACGTCAACAACGCCAGTTATTGAAGGCTTGCTCGAGCGCAAATCTCGCAACAAGCTATCGTGGGGCCACGCTTCTGGATACTATGTCATCACTCCCAGCAAGTACCTTCATGAGTTTCGTGATACGGACGATGTCCGTGCTGATCCCAAGCCTGAATTGTCGATTTACCTGCCCGATGCTGTTGTATCCCCGCCTTCGGGCGAGAAATTTAGTGTAAAGGGTAAGGATATTAGCAAGAACCTCAGCTCGAAGCTGACTGGCTCTTCGGAACTCAATTTCAAGGCTAGTTCAGCTTCGGAGGCCCAGCGTTGGTATGAAGCCATGAAGGACGCTGCCGCCTCTGGCGTGTCTCGTGTCAACAGCCTGGCTTCTCCCACTATGCCCACCTCACCAATGGCTGCAGACATGAAGTCAGCGCTTGCCAGCCCTACAACACCAGGCCTCGCTCCTCAAGAGGGGGGTATTGTGGCCGATGCCAGTGTGCCCAAATAAAGAAGCTTGACTAATGTGGCCAATGTATTTAATGCCTGAGGAGGACTGCCTCACCACCACCACTGTATGCAGGGCTGATTTTCCTTCGTTTTTTTTGCCTCTAATGATTCCGCTTGTCCAAGGTCTTGTTTATTGTTTGGATTATCTTGTTAATGCACATTATTATTGTTAGTGGTTGGCACACATAGTTGATGACACTTAATGAAATTATACGGAGGTTGGTTGACCTTGGCCTTGGAACATGACATGACTTGAATACGTAGAGTCAAAAACGAGACCAAGACCAGCATGATTCGAGAGCAGCAGCGTATCAGTCTGAAAAGCTAACGGGCCTCAGAAAAGGAAGGTCCAATTGTTGCCTCGAGCTCAACTGGCCTCGAAGAATCAGTAGTTCACACGTATGATTTGATCAATTGAAAGACAAAAAAAATTTGGGTTGAACTTTTTTTTCTTATTGGGTTATTTACATCTACGATTGCCCTCGAAAGGACGGGTTGAACCTGGAAATCTTGAAAAGACCATTGTTAGTCTAAAACGTCGACGCATATAAACGGCAATTGACAATTATTGTTGGGAGAGGGAGGGGATATCAGCGCGTAGTTGCCCTGTCACAGGCAAATATCGTCATAGCTTATGGCTAAGTTGACCGTCGTGAAAAATTTTAAGGTCATCATGTAAACCCGGAGATCAATCTCGTTGAGAGATTGGAAGCAATAAAGGCAAGGTAAAAGAGGCTGGTGAAGCTTACCATTAGCAGCGGGCAGGATTCTCTGGGAGACCTGTTTTTCTTTTTCTTCTTGTTTTCATTTTGTTTCCTCGTTCTTGTTTGTTTAGAAGGTCACGTATTGTGCTACTGCCAACAACGAAGTCAGCATTAAATGCTCGGCTTCCAAGAGAGTTGTGTTTGGTGCTTGTTCTCGTTTGCCCACTTGTTGGCGTAGACAAGGAGAAAAACCAGAGGGCTTCTCTCGTCTGGAGTCAGATAAAAGAATCTGTCGCTCGTGGCCTTTCGGCTCAGACATATGCTTGTCATTGTTTGGATTCGTAGTTTTGGTTCATCATGGAGATACAGCGAGAGAAGCCCAAGGATGGTAACAGTACGGGTGCAGTGTTGCATTCCGATAGGACGCATCGTGAGGATGACGTTTGTTTTATTTACATACCTGAACAGCATCAATGACGATTGTTAGTGATGGTGTTGACGGGAGGGATGAACAGAAGAGTTGTGGAAGGTAAAGGTTTCAGAAGTTGCATGAATGGTAAAAAAAAAGATGTTGTCTGCATTGCAAGCGCAAATAAGACTCGTCATCTAAATGAGGATCATCATGTAGGTGGGCATTGAGGTGCATCGAGAAATTCAAGCTTACCATTCTAGAGAAGCTGTGAACAGCGCCACGAGCGGCAATCCATTTGCAGACACATGCAATGTTAGTCTTTTCAAGACATGTTAGCAATGATACACCCAAAGCTAATTGGCCTGGCTTCATCTATATCAATGTTGCATAGCGAGTTCAATCAGTGGGCGAGGTTTTCTAGGCCTGCCGCAAAAAGGCGTTATCGCTCATAAAGTACCGTCTAAAGTACTCGGAGCCCAGTGCCGTTTCATCACAAAGAACTCCCGCGTGTGCTGTACACTGCTACTTGCGAAGCCAGATGGGGAGATGGTGTATGTACCTTACGAGTACGTCCTGTCCTGTCCATTTCTGAATTGCACTGTTAGCAATTGTTCGTCTCGAGAGCATGAAGCGATGAGCGGATAAGAGTGAAGGTTTCGAATCAGAAAACAGCCAGTTGATATCGTCATTTGACATCAGACGGTAATTCCAACGTGCCGAAGCACAAAAAATTGATCATCAGAAGAAACCCGGGGGGATGGTGCTAAATAGCAGTGGAAGCTTACCAAGACAGGACATGGAAGTAGAAATATCTACAAATATGACATAGCAGCTCTAAAACTTTGTTGCTGTTAGCTTTATGTTGCAATAAAGCCATGCAATGTAGAGGCCGACTAGACAATCATAAACAATCTCTTTCGAGATGTTGTCAGACTGACATGCAAAATAGTTTCACACCCAGAAGGGTCAAAGACTCTAGTTTGATTGCGGTTTGCTGTTGTCATCAGGTAGATGATGGGAAAGGAGATGGTTGGATAAAGGCTCCAACTCTATGTTGGGATTGGTACCAAAGGATAGAGAACTTACTTGAGAGCGTTGTCGATGATAGAAGAAGAGGAAGAAGAAATGGAAGAATTGAGAAGCAAAATCGCGCTTTTGTAGAAACTTTTTTGTGAGTGGGGCCTTTTGGAGGTTATAAGCGGGGCGGGCTCCTTCAGTTCTGACTAAGCGAAGTCCGGTGTCACGTGCTGTCGCGTCGACCCGAACTGCCGTGGGAATAAGCGGCTGGTGTATGAGGATTGGCATCACTTTAAATCAGTTAGACATAGATGTAATTCTTGAGAGAACAAAGTTGAGCCTGTGTGATCGATACACTGTTCAATATACTGCTTTTGTATATATTTCAAGCCTCTAACCCATCAAGAGTGATCCGTACCATGCCTGAGATAGCTGAAGGTTTGTTTGTGGATCCATCAACCCCAACCCTTTTGCTCCTAACAACATCATATTCTAGTTGCAAGAGTTGTGCACTTTCTCCGGAAGCACTTGGTCAGCAAGACGATCAGAAATGTCACTGCTGTTGAAGATCCGATTGTCTTGAAGAGTGATGTTACAGCTGAACTCACTGGACGAAAGGTGTGTACCAACATATCATAGCTATGCTATGAACGTTATGAGTTCACAAGTTGGCTTACGACAATGTTTGAGATTACAGATTCTTTCAGTAGAACGCCATGGGAAATACTTTTGGTGCGTCACAGTTACAGCTTATATAAATTTGTCACAATCTAACACGGACTAGGCTAGCTTTGGACTCGAACAAATGTGCGGTGATGCACTTGGGAATGACTGGTTCGTGATACGCCCAATCCTACATCTTTCACACCAGGCTAATATATGAGCTTTTGTTACACAGGATGGGTGCATATCGAAGGTGAAAAAACAGCACCAGAGGGCTGGTATAAGAAGATGGGCACTGGCACTGAATGGCCGCCACGATTCTGGAAGTTCCACCTTGAGACAGAGGGTACAATGCCGGTCAAGCTTGCATACACCAATTCACGGCGAATAGGCCAAATAATCGTTGTTGACGGTGACAGGGAGTCGGTTCGGCGGGAGCCGCCACTGGCAAGGCTCGGCCTAGACCCTGTTGCCGACCAAGTGTCTCTTGAATGGCTGCAGGCTCAACTTTCCAAGCGACGCTGCCCCGTCAAGGCTTTCCTGCTGGACCAGACGGTCATGTGTGGTATTGGCAACTGGGTTGCCGACGAAGTTCTTTACCACGCACGTATTCATCCTGAAGAGCTGTGCTGCGACATGGCCGATGACATTTCGACGCGCCTTTACGATTCCATTATCGCGGTTTGTGCCCTGGCAGTCAACAAACTAGGCGATGAATCGCAGTTCCCAGAAGATTGGCTGTTCAAGCACCGCTGGAATCGTGGGAAGAAGGGCCCGGGAGTCTTGCCCAACGGGGAAGCGCTGGCCTTGGTTACCGTTGGCGGGCGTACGAGTTGCTTTGCACCAGGTCGGCAGATTTTAACGAGCAACCCTGCTCCAAAATCAACCAAGAAGCCTAGTCGTGCCAAAGCTCGGACACTTCTTGAAAAGGCAGAAGAAGAGGAAATGAAAATTGAGACTGAGATAAGAAATGGGGATTCTTCGGTTGAGGGGAAAGCTCAGCCGAGAACGTCTTTATCTGGGCGCAAACGGGCACATGTTAAGGATGAATCTGGAGATGAAAGAGACTGCAAGTCTCCGCATGCTCGGCGAACCAGAAGCCAGACCCAAGGAAAAGCCTCTCGATACTTCACATGATCATCACGTAGATTTTCTAGACCAGGACGTGGTTGTGGTCTAGGGTTAGCAAAATTTTCCATAACTCGGGTTGATAGATATTCTAGGTAGCTATGCTGTACTCCACTTTATTTTGGACGCGCCTCGCGTTGATGGCGGCATCAAAGACAGAGACACTCACAATTTAATACGCAGCTGTTTTCAAGCCGCCATAAATGCTATCGCAAAGCCATCGACGGAGACTAGCCGCGGGAAGCGGCAACTCGCCTCGGAGATCTGTGGCCCCACGCGAAAACGACAGTGACAGCGATGAATCTGTCGATCAATCCCAGATCAGCACCAGCGGCGGCGGCGAAGGCAACCTCTATGGTGTTCACTATGAAGAGATGGCTGGTCCTCCGAATGCAGCTGCTGCCGAAGCCATGAAGAAGCTAGTTGCCAACCGAGAGGCCCAGCGCATTGTCGAGGAGTCACGCAGGGCTATGGAGGGGATCAACAAGGCTATCGTGGCTGTCAACGACGCGCTGGTTTCCCAGCGCAGATACGTGGCTAAGGCACAACGGCGCGCTAACGGCGGCATGGACGACGAAGAAAAAGAGCTTTGGGGCGAGGACGAGGCTGAAGAGCGGGATGCGTACTTGGCTCAGTCACAGCAAACCGCCGAGTCGGTGCTGGAGAAGCTTCTTACCTCTTCGATGAGCTTAACAGCGGAAGGCGAGCGTAAGCTTCGCCAGATGATTGACGTGATGGCAGAAACAGAAGACTTCAACGCTGCCATGGACAGTGCGGCTGAACGAGTCCGCGTTGCCAACCGTCAGCGGCAGGTGCAGGAAGAGCAAGAGGCCGAAGCGGAGCGGCAGGCAATCGAAGACGAAGTAGCAAACGGAAATGGCGCCCAAGACCAAAAGCCTGGGGCCAGCACGACATCCTCAGACCAGCCCATCCCGCCTTTCTCAAGTTTGAAGAGCACCCTTACGACCGCGGTACGCACCAAGGACGCAGCATACGACAAAATGACATCCTATGAGCGCTATGCTCTGAACAACGACTATGCAGCCTTCCGCCGCCAACTGCACAACAGCATCTATGAAGAAACCCGCGAGGTACCCGATAAAAGACGCTGGTTCGACGAACAAGGGAATCCTGTGCTACCGACCCGTGAGGCGCTGTTGGGTGAAGAGTCGGACACAGAGATGCAGGATGGCTCAGACGAAGAGCTGGTGATCCAGCGCGTAAAGCAGGACTTCAAGTGTCCCTTGTCCCTGCGGGAGTTGACGAATCCATATGGCACGTCCAAGTGTATCCACGTGTTTGAGAAGGATGCAATCTACGCCTACGTGGCACAATCGGGGCGACATGCGCCTGTTCAGTGCCCTCAGTCTGGATGCTCAGCTGTAAGTTTATCCCCCTTTTTGATTGTTAACTCTTGCTGTTATCGGCTTCCCGGATACGGATATTAATCTATGTGGCGTTAGATGTTTATGGCATCCGACTTGAAGCTAAATCAGGAGATGCTTATCCAACTGGAGCGTCGTCGACAGCGCCGTGCCCAGAATGAGTCCGACGACGAAGGAGACCAGGAAGACGCGGACGAATATGAATATGCGTCCATCAACACAACGGCTGTTGGAGACTCGACTGCCATGAAAGCGGAGCGTTGATCATGAGTGCGCCTATAGCCAACATACTTTTACTGATGGTCACGACTCACGACTTGTAATGGCAAAAGAATTTATTGAAACAGCGTTCTACCCAAAAAAAAGAAAATTACCTCCAGAATACCTCTATCTTATAAACGTAACACTTGAGCCCACCCCAAAATATCCTCACTCATCTCTGGGTGCCCCAAGTGGATGGACGTACAGTCCATAGAGTGAGCTCGGGAAAACCTGCGGAGATGGAGTCCAATCAGCCTCTCGAGCGTACCACACGTTGCTAATAATGACACCCTCGCCAGCGAGAATGTGAGCAATATTCTCTCTGGTGCAGGTGGTCAACATGGCACGCAGGTAGCAGCGATCAAGCATTTGAGGGTAAATGTCGAGATCCTCCTCCATAGTATTCTGGCCTTTGGTGGAATAGTCATTGATGTTGACAAACTGACCATCCGATACGCTCACGCCTTTGATGATACGGCCAAAGACTTGGAGCGCCGTGCTGGGCTGGTAGGCAGCGATGTGCTGCCCAGCTTGCTCGATGCGGCTGTAGGAAAGGCCGCCGAACTGGCGGACCTTGCCGCCCACATAGCTATCGCTGGTGTAGATGGACGAGTAGCCGGCCTTGGGGAACTTGTCGGCGTACTGACCGCCGGCAGCCTCAGCAACCGCCATTGACAGGGCCTCGCCACCGGCCCAGTTGCACATGAAGTTGCGGTCGCCGTACATCAGGCCGACATTGACGCCCCTCTTAAGTGCATTTGCTAGGTACGGCACCATGGGGCCATACGCCCAGTCGCCGCTGCGCAGTAAATTAATGCCGACATCGAAGTTGACCTCGGTGTAGTTTAGCGGTACGCCCATGGCTTTTTGCACCCACGGCTGGTTCAAGTACTCAAGGTGATGCAGTGGTGCCGGGACGTCAGGGAAGCGATGGGTGATGTCCAGCAAGCTGCCACCCTGAAAGATGTACCATTCATTTTGCTCCCGCGCACACGCGATGGTAGCGTCATTGCAAACCTTTTGGGTAGCATCTGGAACCTTGGAGTCGTAGTCTAGGTCCTTGGTTAGTGCGTAACACTTTTTTAGACTGGAACGGCAGGAAGAATTGTCAGAATTCCATTTTCTTTTGGTATCGAGGTATACCTCGCGGCTGACAAACTTGAGGCCGTACGGGTTACGCCAGGCCTGATCGATGGTGAACTCAGACTGAACCAGTGGGTCCACACAGCCGTTCAGAATACCAATGGACTTGACGTTCATGGGATAGGTTGTCTGTCCGGCCCTCTCGTTCTTGTAGTATTCGGCATCACGCTTGGCAAAGTAATCGGCGAACGTAGCGACGAATTTGCCGCCGTAGCCCTCACTAAAGATATTCAGGCCCAGGTTTTTTCCAGGACCAGTGGGAGGCTTGTATTCAGGGAAGACAGAGTAGAAGGCTTGCATGAACTTCCACATTGTCTTGGCAGCACCCTTGGTGTGGGTGATGGTGGCCTCCTTGGAGGGGAAGGTTCCCTTTGGCAACAGGAATTCCGGGAGATCTTCTTCATCTGGGTCCAACTCAGGGAGCAGATAGATGCGGTCGGTCAAATTAAGACTGCCAGTCATGAGAGTATCATATGAAAGACCAGAGCGGATAGGCTACATAGACATACCCAGATTAGCCACGGAGCCAGTAGGATTTCAGGCTGAAGTTTAAGATAGAGACTGTCTTCTTACCTGGTCGACAAAAAGTAGATTGGAGGCTCGGTCCCAGCCCCATTCGGCAGCGGCAGTTTCCAACTTATTCATACCACTCTCAATAACATTGCAAGGGCCCTGGCCCGTGAAGAAGCTCTGCAGTGAACTCTGGCCCGGGGTGCCGGAAAGCCACAGCGTAAGCGCGTTGGTGCGCTCCCGAGCACGAACATACCAGAAGAATACGTTTTGCTCGGGTATGTCGCCGTCGGCAGGAATAGTGATGTAGCCGGTCCGTTGCTCCTGGTAAGGCATTGCAGTCCGGCAAACACCGCTGGGGATCTTGAACCGAACTTGAATAGCGTTGTCGATAGGAGCAGGCCCCGTGAGCCCATTCCTAAACTCAGGATCGGGGTAGCCAGCAGCCGCGAGCGTTGACGTTAGGGTAAGCCACGCCAGGGCAGCCTTTCCCATGGCTGGGATACTGTTGAAGTTGACCATGTGGGCTAAAAGCACAAGATAGAGAAGACTGAACAAGGGAGCCCACGCGACACGAAAGGTCCGGTTAACAGAAGCAGTATCAGAAGTAGAGGCCACAGGATCGAGTGTGTTTTCCTGGTAATCGGTGTTGTCTGAGATCTCGAGATGAACAGTTCAAACCAGATCTCCAGAGCCACTAGACCAAAGGACGCCTCACTACTTATATGTATAATTACACAATACCTACTCGGCTATTACTGTATGGCTCACCCTATTCTCATAGCAACGGAAATAAAGATCCAGCTCTACCAATGGATATTCGAGCATTGGCTTGAACCGTCGCCTCCGCATATAGTTGTAAGCGGGAGGTCGTAGAGATGTCGGGGCTTTCGTGACCCAAATAAAAGGAAACATTCCTTGGGATCCCATGCCCATGGCACGTGCGGGGAGCATGGAAGTCAGCAAGGAGAATTTCTTGTTTTCTTTTTTTTTAGGTCGGAGGCCGAGGTTACGACAACACATGCTTGTCTATACCTTGTACAACAAAACTAACTGTGGCAAATGCACTACAGGCTCGGCTTATTATGCACGGTTGTGTTTCATGTCAACGGGAAATCCATATGCCGCCAGACGTTGGCTTGTCTTGGGAGTCAGAAGGTTCTAGACTGGCGCTAGAAGCTGACTAGAAGTCCGATGGAAGCCAGGGTAGCCTTCTATCTTCTGTTGTAGAGTAACTGCGTTTTCCAGAGCCAACTACAACTGTGCAACTAGTTATTTACATTCATTCATTAATTCATTCGTCTATTGTGTAGCTACTTGAATGTACTTAAACTTGTCGATACAGCGCCTATTAGATCTCGGAGCAGACTAGTTGATTGGGGGAAACAATGACAATATGAAGGGTGGTTTGTGGGTGGATACTAGAAAAGCCAGGATTCTGCACAGATTGCTTACCACATGAACGATATATTTGTGCTTGTATACACAGTGGTGTATCTATATGTACAGGCTTGTTACTTGAAAACTACACAACTAGACGTAGTTAGGTGTAACAAAGGGACATGAGGCTAGGCGCAAGACAAGATAGCTAGGCGCACTTTCATCGAGAACGAAAAAAAAAAAAAACACACTTCTTTGTACCTATATACACAATCAAAACAAAGGGAACCCGAGAGGCAGGCACATACTCTTTCTCCAGCCCATATCGAATCAGCCCAGCTCGCTTATTCCGCATAGCTAACTAACACTATTCAAGCTTTTGCCCAACTTTAATTTGTACAGAAGGCTGTGCCGCTCGTTCTTCCACATAGGCTCCAGACTCCAGATGTCTCGGTAATGCGCGATGGACAGTGCTCAAAGTGGAGTGGGAGCGTGCAGCTAGTCCGTCCAAGAAGGGAAAAGCAAAGCGAGAATGAGCCCTCTCTCTATTAGTGTCGCGCATCCAGCTTGAATGCTCCTTTTGAATTGAGATGCACTTGAGAAAAGAAAAAAAAAGGATCCCGAGCTATGAAACATTCAGACAACTACAGTTGTTTTTCCCCCGGCCACATCCATGTAGACTGGAGTTTGTGGCAGGTCGTCGACTCAGGACATACGGATAATCTAACAAACGCTAGATTAGTGTCAGCGTCCAAGAGTCCTTTTTTCGGTGGTGCTGTTTTGTCGCCGCATAGTCCCTCGAAGACTCGATTCGCAGAAACCATTTTGGCTGCATCTCTGAACGTGGATAAATGGGCTGGTTCTCATCCACCCAATCGATACTTGTTCAAGCTGCAAAGCCCTATAGCCAGGGTTAGCAATAATCAACAAACCCTACACCTCCAATCATGAATGTCGTCGCCCGGAATCTATGTGTGACCAGGACTGGGGTGGGTAGCGGTCAGTTGTTTGAACATGGGATAACGGGGGCTGGATGGGTGGGAGTGCAGGACGATAAAGAGAGAATGCCAGAAACAGCCTCGTTGTGCATATACATGTGCCCACAAGCTTACGAGGACACTCCAAGTGTATCTCTATCTGATCTATACGGTACATCCGGCAACCTTCACTCAAGATGAGCGCCAACAACAGTGGCGACACCTCGGCGTCTGATGTCATCACGTACATTGGCGTCCCTCTTGCGGTGCTTGGCGTCATGCCCATTCTGTACAACACCGCTGTCACTCTGGCAGTGCAATCCAAGATCCGCCAGATGCTCCGGCGTAGCAAGCTCGAGGGTGTCACGCGCAGCGACTTGTTCAACCGCGTCATCGAGATCGAGCTGCCTCGTTATGCCATCAAGCCATGCGACCGCCTGCGTGACCGGGACGAGTACTGGGAAACAAGCCGCACGCCGAGCATTATCCCTGGGGGCTCGTGGATGACGTTCAACTGGCGCCGACGTCTGATTGGCTCCAGGACACAGCGTGTTGCGTATACCGACCAGGTCAGGCAGCCGCAGGCCGAGATTGCATTTGATGATCTAGCTTCGTACTTGTTGGATCTTGGTTAGTCATGTCTTCCCCCATCATAGCACGGATCAAATTACTTCTAACATCTCTGTCTTGATGCTTGCTTGTACAGGTGCTGCGCCAGAGCCGCAGGGTTGGAAGATGTTACGCGCAAATGGGCTTTGGACACCTGTCGGCTGGGACCTGATGAAAGGCCCAAACGGCCAAAAGGCTCTTAGTATCGCGCCATTGGATGACTCGGATGGCAACTTGTCGTTGGCTGTAACTTGGTCATCTAACTGGACCACTCGGAATCAAGTGTCTATGCCACCGTATTGGGTCCGGCTGCCTGCGCCTGTTGTACCTCTGCCTGAATACGAAGTGAAGGAGAAGATTGGTGATGATGCTGAAGGCGGTGAAGGTAGCGGACAAGAGTACTCTGATAGTTCAGTTACTGTTTCGGGAAAGGAGGAGTCTTCGGAAACCACCAAGACAGGAGAGCCTCACGAGGAAAATGAACTTGGCGCCTTGGTGGACTCTGTGCAGAAGCAAGCCGATGCTAATACTACACGGGATATCTGTTGCCACATCTCCTACGACGGCCTGATCGAAGCCATTCCGCAGGCCAGTAACGCCAACTCCTTCATGCTCCCCGAGCCTCTGTACATTGACCATCTCAAAGTCCAGCCTACGAGCCTTGACGGCGCCTGGCTGGCCAGTGCCCTGACTGCCTACGGAGTCTCCAGGAGCACCGTGTTGTGGAACTACAAAGTTCCCAAAGAGATTATCCGCCTTGCCTCATTGCCCAGCATCCCTTGCGGCGTGCTGGAGCTGCTGGGCATCGTCGATAGCAGCCAGACGCCCGACTGGCAGACGCCCGACGGCTCTCAGCAGCAAAACCTGGAGCGCCACACCCGCCAGTCACGAGACCGCATGCAGGCGATAGCGCGCGAGGCCCAGCTTCCGCCCGACCAGCGGATGAAAGCCCAGATGGAGCGGATGGCCCGTGAGCGCCAGGACGACTTTGACTACTGTGAGCAGCTCCCGACAGCTTCCCCTTGTTGATATTACGGCATTGCTAACCTTCATCTCTCTCTGCCCAGTCGTCAGTAAAAACAAGGAGCGCCAGAGGTTCCTTGAGCAGCGCAACCGCGAGGCATTCCAGAGTCCCAAATGGGCGCCTGGACTTGTCGGCGAGCACCTGCTTGTGTGGCTCAAGGCCCAGAGATGCGTGCCGGCAGATTCCACGCTGAAACAGGCAGCCGGCCAGGCGCTGCACCGTATGATTCTTGATGGCGCGCATGCTAAGCGCATCTTCGGCATGCTCGAGATGTGGAAGGTGTGGGCTGATAACGCAGGCATGCGCCATGAAAACTACGAAGCGTTGCGCGATGGGACGGAGAGCTTTGCGTGGGCGGCAGTGCTGGTGGCGGTGATTAGTGGAGCTGGCGAGGCGGTGGACGGACAGCTGGCGAGTGATATGCAGGAGTGCTTGCGCATGTGGAAGTATGTACGGCTTGGCTGATGGGACTGGTGTACTTTTGCGGTTGAGTGATGTTGGTGCATGAAGCTATTACGAGGTTTGATGTAGTTAGTTACTAGACATACGATCTGGGTGCTTTGGTTGAGAGCCCCAAGATGAATTACGAAAACATGAACAAAAACACTCGTGTATACTTGCACTAAGCCCTTCACAGCAGACGGCAACACGTGAGGGATCAATCAAAACATTGAAACGTCCAATATAAACATGCAAGCATTCAAGCATTTAAACCACCGCAACTGCTCCCGAGCACTGCAGCGAAGACTGTCTACTCAATCAGGAAATTCTCTGCCGTCGTCTTGTACTCCTGTGAGAAGGTGACCTCCTCATCCTCTTCCACCAAGGAAACGGTCTTGACCTCAACATCAACAAATGGCGTGGCCTTGGTGAAACGCACGCTCATGGGGAAGAACTCCTCTTCGTCGTTTGCCTCTGCCTCGAACTCGAATGAGCCCGAGGAGTTGTCCGCAGTGACATTGCCCAGCGTCCAGGTCAGCGTTTCGCCGTCCATGTCGTACTGCGCATCGTAGCTAGTTATTACCGGCTCCGACGAATACGGTATGTGAACGGCCACGTCGTTGAGATCCTCGCCGCCAGTCAGCTCGTACTCCACCGTTAACGAGTACTTGTCAGAATCCTTGTTGATCCACACAGTAAAGGTAATCGGGCAGGCGCTGCTGTCATCAACCTTGGGGGAAGCCTTCCACCGCAGGACTCCGACCGACGCATTGACGGGAAAGCCCCGGGCAGTGTTGGCCATCTGGATGACGCGCAAGCTGTTGAAAAGGTTTTTGTCGACATTGGGATGCGGGCGGAACTGGGCGCCGTGCTTGGCATTAGCCTTGACGTCTAGCTTGATCTTGGTCATGCTGGCATCAGACACTCTCAGAGACAGGTCACCGTTTACGGCTAGAGAAGTAAGGGTTCCGTCACGTGTGATCTTGGCGGATATGGTTTCGGTAATGGTAGTGTGAATGGCATCGCGGTCGACGGCGCTGTGGTGTTCTTCGGGGGCGACAGAGTGGCTGGGGGCCTGAGGGGCGGGAGTGACAAGAGGCGTGTTGTCGATTTCGGAGCCCATTTCGCCGCGAACGCGCTCAAACATGTCGGTCGTCTTGGACTTTTTACCCAGCTGCATACCTTTGCCCTTGAAGGTAGAAGACCTATCATTTTTGTTAGGTCAAGTAAACGGAAAAGGGTTCTGGCGGTCGAGCGAGAAACATACTTCTGGAAGGTCTTGTTCTTCTCGGCCTCGTAAGAGTCAAAGGTCTCTTGGGTAGCTGGCCGGCCAGCAGACGCGGAGTTGTATGAAGAATAGGTGGGAGTGCGGGGGCCGCCCATGCCTCCACCCATACCTCCGCCCATGCCGCCCATGCTGCCAGGGCCACGGCCGGCGCGAGCAGACTCCTTGCGCTGCAGTTCGAGCTGCTTGGCCTTGCGCTTGCGCTCCTCGGTGGCTTCAAGCTCCTTGTTCTGTTGGTGCATCACGTGTTAATATCAACTTGCGCTAACGGGGCAGGGCCGGAGATTCCAAGTGAGACGTACCCTGGCAATGATTTCCTGGATGCGCTCCTCGTGCGACTCCATTTCAAGGAAGGTCCGAATCTGGCTGATGGTTAGGTTTTCTCGGTATCCGAGGGTCACAATCTCGTCGAAAGCGCTGAGAAGATCGTAGGCATGGCTAAGGATTTCGCGCTCGTCCAGGCTGCGGCACGTGCTAGTAACGACTTGCGCAAAGAGGTGCAGGCTGTCAATGTCCTGCAGAATGTTGGACTGCTTGTTCGTGATCAGCACCATGTACAGCTCGTCCAGCGGCTGGTATACAAAGCGCACGCTGTCCTGTTCGACGGTGGTATGTTGCGTGCCGCTGTCGGCCAGCTTCGGGAATGACGCAAGCAGGGCTTCAACTCGGGATCGGGGCATCTCGTGGAATTGGCGGGAAAGCACGGCCTTCCCTCCGCGGGTGCAAATTGAGGCGGCGAGGACGACCTAGAAACAATAGGACAGACAGTTAGCTGGGAGCTGTGGTGTGGTGGGCGGGAGGAGCTTGGGTGAGGTGGCAGCCCCGTACCATTGTGAGTTGTGTGGCAGGCGGTAACAATTAAAGAGACGACTAAGACCAAGAAGGGGCAGAACGCAAGGAGATGCGGTGATCAATTGAAGATGCCTTTCAGCGAGATGACGTGGTGATGGTCGGATGGGAGGTTCTCCTATTAATTAGCTATGAGGTCGGGAACAGATTGTCCTAACAGTCGAGGTGTCGTCTCAAAGAGCCAGTGGGTGTGGCCCCTGCACGACAACCGCTTAGTGGGGCAGGCCAGCAGGGCCTCTGTAAATGGAGGTGAGGGCGCTGGAGATCGCTGAAGCATAGGCTCCAAAGTTGATGGCGAGAAGAGCACAGCACACAGGCAGAAGAACCAAGCAAATCTACAAAGGTAAGCCAATGAACGCAGTCTCGTTCGTCAAGTGTGTCTCTCACTCTAGCCTCCATACACCAAACAACCGCCGCACGTGATAAAGCCGATACTCTTCCGGCTAAATCTCGGCTAAGTCGCACCCAGCTTCCGTCTAGCTTCAGGCACAAACACGAACGCGCCCCCGTTAAGCCGGGGCAACCCTACCAAGAGCTTGGGCTCCACTTTTCTCCCTGCCCTTGCGCACTCCTAGCCGTCATCTTCGTTTGCTTGATTTGATCATCTCTGCGAACTTGGTATTTTCCATTTTCTCTCATTTCTTCGCAATCACGGCCGCCTTGCGACGATTTTCCGCTCTTCTTTCCGTCCTGACTGACCTTCTTTCAGCCTTTTCCTTCTTCTTTTTCTCAACGCTCTTTGCGGCCCTATCCACAAACCCAGGAAAAATTACCTTTCTCCTCTTTTCTCAAGCGCCTAGTCTTTTTGAGATCACCAACCTTCGCCGACCCTCGACCGAAAAAATCAAGGCTGACGAGATTCGCGTCAGGCTTACCTACCTAACAAATATCCACCTATCCATCTGCCTGATAATCTACGTTGGAGCTCCCTTCTACGCGACCAACCAACTAGTCCAGACGTTGCATAAAGGACCACTCAGCAAAGACTCACACCAACAGGCTCCTGCGTACTTCTGCCACAGGCTCACGCACATTTCTGCCAATCCGTCGCATACCGTTTGTAGAAAAGCCAGCAATCTACATCGGCAATCAAACCTGAGCCGGCGGGGAGACAAACACCCGCCTCCACAATACTACCAGGCGCAAATACATCCAACATCCTATCGCATACACTCTACAAAGCCAAGACGATGGCTACCAAAGTCATTTCGCAAGAAGGCTCTGACGGCAAAGCCGAACTTGACATCATTAACTTCGATGCGAGCGACAACGCCTCAATCTCCTACACCGAAAAACACGACATGATTGAAAACGAAATCGACTGGGAAGACCATAAGGAGTCTGCCGTCGAATCAAACTGCGGTTTCTCAACAGAAACCACGGTCCCTCATGCCACCAATGATCCCCTCCTTACGCCAGACTCCAAGAGCAACGCAGTTGTAGATGAAACTGAAGGAGCTCAAGACCTTGCATCAGCAAGCGCTGCAAACCATGCAAGCGAAGGAGCCTTTGAACATGACATCTCGTATGAACTTGAGATTGAGGCCGATGACGTTGCTGTGTCTACTGCCCCGATCGGGGTTGAAGAGAATGAAATCGATTATGAGGATAACACGGACCTCGAGGCCCATTCATCCAGTGAAGCCAAGCCTGCCAATTTAGAAAGCACTGCAGACCCAGGCCAGGATGAAAGCTTCAATGGCGAGGCTCCTGATGGCGTCCTCATTGATCAAGGCTTCACTGGCGCTGACGACACTGAAGATGCTTCAATGATTGTTCATGGTGACTTGACTATTGTTGAAGGCAAACCTACTGAAGATGGCGAAAATGAGCAGTCTGGCGTATCGCTCCACGATCATGTTGAGGATAAACAAGACAACTCTCATTCCCATGCCGATAAAACCCTCGAGGCCGAGGAACACGAGAGCGCCGATGCAAGCCCTGTCGACCAGGAGGACCAGGATGGCTTTCCCACAAGTTCACTGGTGCCGGATATCACTGTTCGCTATAACGGCGAGGAGTACCCCCTCTTCCACGGCCAAAACAACATCGATACACAGATGGGATTCTTCCATGACGTGGGCGTTTTGGACGCCCCCATAGATGACGTCTTGTCTAGCTTCAGGAATGAACTTACCGATGACTTGGAGGAAAATGAGGAGCTAGTTCTGCAAATCGATGATCTAGGCTTGCAATACTCCGAGGTACGTGCAACTCGTCAGCTTCTTACAATGTGTAGCAAACTAACACTAACCTTCTACAGACAACCAACGCCGACGTACTGGGCTCCATCACCCTTCGTCAGCTGTACAATCTGCTCCTAAAGCTGTCTCAGAACCAAAATCCCTCCTCTGTACCTACCATGTACACTTACCTCAACACAAGACTCAATACGACACGCCGCCTGGCTTATCTGCTCCAGGAAGCTTACAGTGGCTCCAGTCTTGAAAGCGTTGCACATCGCTTCCCTCAAGAGACTGCTAGTGAGCCATCCATCGAGGATGCTGATGAAGACATGGAAGATGTTGAAGAAGATGATGATCAGAGCGATGAGATTGAGGAAGAAGACGAAGATGAACAGGAAAATGAAGATTATGAAGAGCAGAATGGAGCCGTGCAAGGAGAGTACGATGAGCAGTCTGCTGAAGGTGACGAAGAGGAGGAGGAAAATCAAGATGAGGAAGAAGATGAAATTCCCGCCGACGATCTCGAGACCATCACCCAGCAGTCTACATCTGAGCAACAACAGCCTCTCAATGAGGAATATGAGGCTCATGATGAGCTGAACGAGGGTAATCGAGACGAATACCTGGACTTCGCCAGTGGTGTGATTGATAATGCCCAGGATGAAGCCACCTTAGTGCAAAGTGAGGCTGGTGAAAATGAGCTTTACCTCGATGACCACGAAGAGGGTGGCGTCAGCGTCGATAATGCCGAATTCCTGATGGATGGATCCAATGGTGCGTATACGCTCTCAACTACTTTGCCATCAAAAAGTGCTAACATATTTCTCCTAGTAAATGCCCCAGGTCTTGAACTCGATACCACACTTGAAGTTTCTCTAGATTCTGATGTTGGCGCAAGCTTTGATGCTACCAACTTCTCCGCTGCCGACGTTGACGTCGGAGCTGATCTAGACACATTCTTTGACATTAACGGAGACGTGGTGACGAACGAGTTTTCAACTGCCGACGGCACCCATCCCAGTGGTCCCTCTAGTTCTACAGAACATGGAGATGAAATTACATATGACGAGGACGACGACGACAACGCCGGAGTGGCCCTGGATGTCGGCGATGACAGTATCCTTTCGCAATCCCATGAGATCAACGACCAGGGCAAGCGTCTGCGTCCCGAGGAGGAGGACTTCCTCGAGACCGACGAAAATGGTAAGTTTCCGTGCAATGATGTCGGCTGAGTTTATACTAACTTTCAACTAGATGCTAAACGAATTCGGTCATAAATGTCGTTGCGCAAGCTTCGCTATCCTCTGGTAGTCCACCTCAAAGTTTGGAAGACCCAAAATGTACCAATGAGGCTCATTCTCCCCACCTTTGAACGCTGTTCATTCCTCTCCTCACACATCTCGTCTTCTATTTTCTTTCATAATTGTTTTCTTCGTAGAAATTCTTTCTCCTTCGCTTTCAGTGGCTGCTTTCCAGCGTTGGAGCTTGTCCCTTGCCCACCATCTTTCTACTCCATCTCCTATGTCTTCATGGCTCCCTAGAAGTTAACCATTTTGGTTGCTTTGGGGAAACTTGGAAGCACGCGCCTGTGCAAAATCCGGTACAGCCAAAAAATAATGGCGTGTACGCAAACTGTTGGTTAGGTAAGTATCTTTGTCGTATGGATTTCAACTAACCACAGGATAATGACGACGCGAAACTGCCATGCTCTTGCATGATACTCCCGGCACAATTATCAACGCTATGCTACCATCCATTTGCTCTGTCGCCCACGAACTTGCACATTAGGAACAAAGAACTTCCGACACGCGCACTTGACAACAGTTCACTCCTGCCTTATTTCTATTAACCTCAAGCATACACGAGCTTTACCCCTTTACATGTCCACTATCTAGGACAGGTATTCCTTTCTCTTCTGTAACAAGTAGTCCGTCTACTGGATTACAACCAACAGCCAAGCCCTTCCATGCTCAGCCTTTGCTGCTGCTCAACTTACCACACAACTTTCTATACTCATACACATGGCTGCAATTCCCTCGACGGGGTCAAACGGCCAATCGCTATGGGAAAAAGTATGATATTTTGTTCCCTTTGTATTATGTGTGTCAATGACACTACACTTTGATTCGTACCATTAGTACACTCAACCATCTGGGCTAAAGCTTGCCCGTCTATCTCTTCTTTTCTTTGTCATTCATTGCTATTTTCTACGGGGAATCTGGAGTTCTGTGAACCTAGCTTCAAAGATATTTCCCTGCATTGGGTTGAATCACTGCCATTACTAGCTTTATTGCTTCGATTAATTAATACCAAAACTAAATGCCAAAAACGCCGGTCTTGATTGTGTCGCCGTTGCACATACTGCTTGTTTGTTGTTTGTTTCCTGTCTGAAAGAAATAGTGGGACCAAGTCAAAATGCACGTGATCCAGATCCCGGACCTGACCTCAAGGATCAATGCGCCAGGGGTGGTCTCATTTTTCCTTCTCATCTGCCACATTAGCATTCTTTCGCAGTAGCAAAACTTCGCGCTTGTCCTGCTGTGAAACACATACTTTGCCGCAGCATCTTGGTGTTGTCGCACTTCTTCGACACACTTTTTATTTTCAAGCTAACTGTACTTTTTTGATTTCTTTTTGGGGTTCTTTGCCATCGCGACCCTATCATATACACGCGCCTTTCTTCTTTGTTTTTTTTTTAGCGCCTGTCTGGTTTCTGCAGTGACGTCGACTCCCTCTTTACCTATTTGCCTTTGTTTTGTTGTTGCCCTATTCGCCCTGTCGATTCAGCCTCGTCGCATCGCTGGGTGTTTCTCAATTGTACTTGATCCTTCTCGTCGCTACTTTTTGATTTCTCTCACGGGTGCGATCTCCATTCGCCTGCGGTCATGCCTCCTGCGAAAAGGGCCAAGGTCGTCGCAGCCCCTGCTCAGTCAACACTAGGCGGCCTTGTCTACGACTCCGACCTGGAAGACGAACTGTCTGGCATGAGCGTCACACACCCTGCGCCCACAACCAAGGCAAAGACCAGCGCGACAGCAGCCAAGAAAACAAAGGTGCGCGAGGCGCTGCCCGAACCCGAGTCACCGCCGCCGCCTACCAAGAAACGAGGGCGTAGTACTGCCACGACGGCCACCGCGAGCGCAAACACCCCGACGACTAAACCGACGGCCAATAAGATCAAGAAACCTACAGCAAGGCCGTCACGGCCGCTTGGCGTGCGCGCAAGGCAGGCGCTGGCGGACGAGCTGGCAAATACATCGACGACTAGTGTACAGGTCCCGAAGCAAAAGAAGACTATCGCAGCACAGCCGCCCATAGAAGAAGACGAGGGCGATGTGACTCAAACGCCCGAGCCTGAACCGGCGCCGCCAAAGGCAAAGGCGACAAAGGCTCGGCCTACGAAGAAGAAAACCCCCGCAGTGGTCGAACCCGAGGCTCCAGCGCCACCTGCCAAGAAATTGCGCCGGGCCCCCGTGCGCAATGTTGAGCCCGAGACTGAAGTTGAAGAGACAATGATGAACGAAACAATGCCGACAGAAGAAGATGAAGGCGTCTTGGAAACAACCCAAGTCACAGTTGTCCCACCCTCACCCGAGCCGCCCACAACCAAACGTGTGCCGGCTTCTGTGTTGCGCGCAAAGAAGAGACCAGCGCCGACGGATGCAGAGTCTGGGTCGGGAGAAGTAGCCCTGCGGAGGAAGCTAGGGGAAATGAACAACAAGTTCGAGAGCTTGGAATCCAAGTACAACGCGCTGCGCGAGATTGGCATTAAGGAGGCCGAGCGCAACTACGAAAAGTTGAAGAAGCAAAGCGAGGAGCGAGTTCAAAGTGAGTTCCCTCCCATGACTACTATCATCGCAGACACGAAGCATCAAGGCTAACGCAATCACCCGCAGCATCCACAAAACTTATCGCCCAGCTCAAGGAGCAAGTCAATGCACAAACCGAATTGGCGCTGCAGGGCGAAGGCCTCCGTGCTGAACTAGACCAAAGCGAAGCCACAGTCGAGCAACTGCGTACCAAAGTCGCCGCACTCGAAAAGGCACTAACCGACTCGCGCGCAGAGAACAAGAACCTCGTCACAAAACTGGCTGCCAGCCGGTCCAACGATATATCCATTGGCGGCCACCCAAGCAAGGGCGCGGGTAGCGGCGGGCTCGGTGGTGCGACGCGCACAATGGCGGCGAGCAACGAGATGGTGCAAGCTGCACAGATGAAGGAGGACCTCTACGGCGACCTGACGGGCCTGATTATCCGCGGCATCAAGCGCGACGACACCGAAGAGGTCTTTGACTGTCTGCAGACGGGTCGCAGCGGCACCCTGCACTTCAAGCTGGCCATTGAGCAGGAGGACGGCAGCAACGGCGAGTACGAGGAGGCGCAGTTCACGTACCGGCCGCAGCTAGACGAGAACCGCGACAGCGAGCTGATTGAGCTGCTGCCCGAGTACTTGACCGAGGAGATTACGTTCCCGAGGCCACACGCGGCCAAGTTCTACACGCGGGTGTCGCGGGCGCTGATGGAGTGAGCAGGGCACGACTGGAAGGGGTCAACAGGGAACAGAGGCAGAGCATGGCTACGTCTTTTACGTAATGATGGTTAGTTAGTGATACCCGGCGCGTTGGTTATAGAGTCGGTGGCAGTACGCAAAAGTCTATGTCCAAGTTATGTACCTGATACATTGATTCAAGCAGGATGGACGGGAGTCCTGGAAGTATTGGTGGCTTTACGCCTACTCATGGAAGTGAATTGGGAGCTATGTCGCCAGGGTTTGGCCTGTGTAGCTCAAGCCATCAGGGTTATCCACGCGGCCTACTGGTCTTGGACATTCGTAGTGGGGTTGCAGCAGGCGTATTCAGGTGATTCTCAGGGGCTGCATGGAGACAGGGTGCCCTATAACTCGCTGGCTCTGGCGGAGCGCCAAATCTCTTAGTGGCTCTTTGTCCTGGAGCACTGCCTGTGTTCACTGGATGTCCCCTGTATCCCCGTGCTGCGTGTCTTCTTTACTTGCTTCATCGTTTACTCCCCTCACGATGGCTTCTCACCATCAGCAGCTTCGTCCCGGTCTCTTTCACATTGACGCGCCGCATTGTTCTCTCTCTTGCGCTGGTGTTGAAACGACGTCATGCTCTGAGCTGAACTTGCTGCATCTTTTCTTTTTGTTTCGTTGACCAAGAGTTTCAAGCTTCTTTCTTTTCGAGCAGCTCCCCATGTCTTTTTTTGCTGTGGCCAATTAATATTGAATAATTCTTTTTTTTTGCTCGAGGAGCAAGGACAGGACAGCTCTTCTCTACGTTTTTTTCCTTACTAGCTGGCGCGCCTCTTTTCCTGTCTCGGCCGTCAATGAGTTAACGCGACATCCGCAGCCTCTCCTTTCCTTTCTCTCTCTAAAAGACAGTCGCACGCAGTCTAGGAGGCCCCGGACCCGAACTCGCCTCGCCTACTACGCACCGCACCGCATCTTGAAACATGGCCGGCTTCCCGCGCTTTGGATTTCTAGCCATTGCCGTGGTCTTCCACCTGGTCTACATCTACAGCATCTTTGACATCTACTTTGTCAGTCCCATTGTGTCTGGCATGCGCCTATACGGAATTGACCGCCCGCCATCGACGCCAGCTCCCGCCGACCGACTCTTCCTGTTTGTTGGTAGGCCGCCCAGCCCAAGCAGCAGCTTGCCTCTCTGTCCCTCCCCCCCCTCTATGGGCTCCCCGATTCCAATGCTAACTGTCTCCCTCGCTTGCTTCTTCTAGGCGACGGTCTTCGGGCCGACAAAGCTTTCCAGGCCCACCCTGAACCCTATCCCGAAAATTCCGACGACCTTGTCCCGCGCCCGCTTGCCCCGTTCTTGCGCTCCCGAGTCCTCGAGCACGGCACCTTTGGCGTGTCGCATACTCGCGTTCCCACCGAGTCGCGCCCTGGCCACGTCGCCCTGATTGCCGGCCTCTATGAAGATGTCTCGGCTGTGACAACCGGATGGAAGCTTAACCCTGTCAACTTTGACAGTGTCTTCAACCGCAGCCGTCATACTTGGAGCTGGGGTAGCCCGGATATCCTGCCCATGTTCCAGCACGGCGCAGTCCCCGGCCGCGTCGATGCCGACCACTACGAGCCCGAGTTTGAGGATTTCGCCGGCGATGCTACAAAGCTGGATCTATGGGTGTTTGACCACGTCAAAGAATTGTTTAAAGCTGCAGAGACCAACCATACACTTGATCGTGCTCTCAGAGAGGACAGGGTCGTTTTCTTCCTGCATCTGCTCGGCCTCGACACTACTGGCCACTCGTATAGGCCTTACTCCAAGGAATATCTCCATAACATCAAGATTGTTGACCAAGGCGTGAGCGAGATTGTCCGCATGGTCGAGGAATTCTATGGCGACGGCCGTACTTCCTTCGTCTTCACCGCCGACCACGGCATGAGCGACTGGGGCAGCCATGGAGACGGCCACCCCGACAATACCCGCACCCCGCTCATTGCTTGGGGCTCTGGCGTGGCTAAACCACTAACTACCGCCGACGGCTCCGTCGCTCCGGGGCACGACGAGTACTCGGCCGACTGGAACCTCGACCATGTGCAGAGACATGATGTGGCGCAGGCCGACGTTGCTGCTCTCATGGCCTATCTCATCGGCACCGAGTTCCCTGCCAACTCTGTTGGCGAGCTCCCACTGTCGTTTCTGTCAGCCAACATGAAGGAAAAGGCCACTGCAGCGCTTGTCAACACTCAGGGCATCCTTGAAATGTACCGCATCAAGGAGGAGCAAAAGAATGCTACCGAGATGCGCTACCGTCCGTTCTCCGGGCTTGATGCCGAGGCTCAGCTGGCTCCCGAACAACGCGTTGCTGCCATTCAGAGCTTGATCCATGCTGGAAAGTACGAGGAGGCTATTGAAGAAACCGCTGTTCTCCTCAAGACTGGTCTTGATGGCCTGCGCTATTTGCAGACATATGACTGGCTGTTTTTGCGCGCCTTGATCACGGTGGGCTACCTGGGATGGATGGCCTTTGCATTGACAATTGTGCTCGACTTGTTTGTTCTTCACGGTGCCACGCCTCCCCTGCGCAGTCTGGCCAGTACCCTATTCTTCTCGTCCATCCTGGCTACGCTATACGCTTCTTTCATTGTTTCTAAGTCACCACTTACGTACTATCTCTATGCCTTCTTCCCCGTTATGTTCTGGGAGGAGGTGTTCGCTAGACGCCAGAGCATTGTCAAGAGTGGCGAGGTCCTTTTTGGCCACATTTCCTCCAGTAGCAGCATTATCATGTTTGCCATTAATACGCTGTTGTATGTAGCTGTCGTCGAGTCTCTAGCGGTGGGTTACATCCATCGTGAGGTTTTGACTGTATTGTTTCTCGTGGCATCGGTTTGGCCACTCTCGCTGGGCTGGAAGTTTATCAAGGAACATATCGGCCTCTTGCTTACTTGGTTGTTTTCGTGTGTTGTCATGAGCACATTCACTCTGCTGCCAGCCATGAAAAAAGAAAATCTGTCTCTTATCATGGCTGGAGGCGTCTTGATGACGCTTGTTGGCTTGCTGTATCTTGCCTTTGAAGACTACATCCTCGCTGACTTTTCTAAGCCTACTCATGCCCGCCAGCCGAGCCCAGGCTCTCGCGTGATCACAGGCATCCAAGTCGGCCTCATTATGCTTGCCATGGTGGTCACCTGTGGAAGCACGCTTTCCCTCCAGGCTAAGCAGGGTCTGCCGCGTGGCAACCAGGTTGTGGGATGGATAACGCTGGTCATCTCGCTCTTTATGCCCATCACGTATCGTCTCTCTCCCAACATCCACTACATGCATCGCCTCTTGAGCATGTTCCTGACTTGCGCGCCGACATTTGTCATCTTGACAATTTCATACGAAGGCCTCTTCTATGTAGCGTTTAGTTTGATTTTGGTCACGTGGGTGCGTCTGGAAAGCTGTATTGATTCTCAGCTGGCACCGCCTGTTGTAAGCACGGCTAGTGTCCTGGATACTAAGCAGGAGGATACGGAGGAACAAGAGGTAAAGGCTGCTATTCCGGCTTCTCCTGCATCCATGTACCGCCCACTTCGCCTCTCGGATGCGCGTGTGGCGCTGTTCTTTTTCGTGCTTTTGCAGTCTGCCTTTTTCAGCACTGGCAATGTGGCGTCGATTTCGTCTTTTAGTCTCGACTCTGTGTACCGCCTTATTCCCATATTTGACCCGTTCTCACAGGGGGCGCTGCTGATTCTCAAGCTGATGATCCCCTTTGCTCTCATGTCTGCCAACCTAGGCGTGCTCAACAAGCGTCTGGGAGTGGCACCGAGCGCGCTTTTCATGCTTACCATGGCCGTCAGTGACATTCTGACGCTTTACTTTTTCTGGGTCGTCAAAGACGAGGGCTCGTGGCTGGAAATTGGCTCAACCATCTCACACTTTGTCATTGCCAGTCTTCTGTGCGCGTTTGTGGCGATCCTCGAAGGTGTAAGCGCCATATTCATCTCAGGCATGGAAGTTGCCGAAGGAAGTATGGTGAAAGAGGAAATCCTGGGCCAAGATGCAGGCAAACAAGAAGCGAATGAGGTTGCGGAGACGGTCCTCCCGGTGGACAATAAGACTACGGCTACCAAGTCGCCCAAGGACAATGCTAGAAAGAAAAACAAAAAGGAGAAGCGGGAGAAGAGCGACCGGCATAGCGCTTATTCCCAGGCCGAGCCTGAGCCTGTTCAGGAAACCCGGGTGGAGACAGAGTCAGGCGATTCCACAGTCCCGCAACCCTCAGACGCCGGATCCATGTCTGAAGAAGACATGGCTATCAAGTCGCTCTCAGATGCATCGCTTGATGCGCTGATCGAGATAATCGACAAGCAAGAAAGCAACAACAAAGCTGCTCCAGTGGCTTCTAGTGAGCCTCAGACTGCGGCTCAAAACGAACAGGACACCAGCGGTGCTTTGGACGAGCCGCTGTCTCGGGAGATGACGGTGGCGAAGGATACAGCTAACAACATTAGAGCACCAGAGCCGCAACTAAATGGCGTAAGCGGTGAGAGCGAGGCAGCGGGGGGCTCGGTGGGTATATAGCTAAGACGTGTGTCCCCTCTGTCCCGGTGTATTGTTTCTTTGTTTCTTAGATATCTAGATGAGCCAACTAATAAAGGCCTGTGTGTCATGACAACCAGACCGTGGTGCTGCTAATAACCTCAAGTCGAGACCGGCCCAGAACAGCGGAATGTGGGAGGCGGGGGAGGGCCTTGGGTACATGTGAGTATGTATCAAGGCCCGGAGATGCAGCCCAAAGCAGGGTGTCAAGCCCGGGGCAACTGGGTGCGAGGCAAAACAAAGCCACATGGCCTTCTGGGGCTTGGGAGCTCTGAACCTCTGGCGCGGCCGTGGGGGCAAGTGAGGTCGGGGCCACAGGCCGTGCAATAGGTGCCAAGTACCATATGGCTACAGGTCTCATACAACAGGTACATACCTTGAGGTGTGCGTCACATGCCAAATTCGGCGCATTTTCCCCTCTGTTCTCTCTTCTCTCTTCTTGTACACGCAAAAGTCTTGGCTTTGATAGGCCGGCGAGGGGTGCTGCTTTCCTTTGCTGGGATTTCATTATCTTATCAGGCTGCAGCATGGCATTCGCATGGCTGGAGAACTGGAGAAGGGACAGGGCAGGTACGGATGCTTCAAGCTTTGGCAACTGCGGTGTGTACGGGAAAGAGAGACCAGAAAAAACACACGCCTGCCTCGCGAGAAATAAATGTTGTCATTTGTCTTGGCCTCGAGAACCCGCCTGTATCTTTTAAGTATATCGTATTGTTATTGACTTGGCACAAGAAAAGCCTGTCTTGGATCCCCTCTCTCTCTTTAGGGTTTGCGTCGCTCTGTAGCGTCCGTCTCCTTTTCCTGCCGCTCTTGGCCTAGGTCCACAAACTAAAGCCCTTCGCATAAGCTCCAACCTCACCAGCTTGGTCTGGTCCACTTGCCGCCGCCGCTCCGCCCTGAATAATTCCGCACTGTTGTTGGAGGAGGGCAGCTTTGCCGCTTTCGACTTCTTTCTGGATTATTGTTTTTGATCTTCTTCGAGTTTCTCATCATCGTCATCGCCGTGTACATCGACTCTTTGTTTATTTGTTGTTCAACCTGCATCATTACTATCGCCGTCCGCGCCTGCAACTCTGCGCCATCGCACCCAACCCAACCCAACCCCAATCAACCCTTACTGCCCGTGCCGTGCCGTGCCTGTCTGCTGCTGTGTGTCTTTTGCCATGAACACCGATCACGACGGTCGCTCGACCTCGGCGCTGCCGGCCACCGATCAAGTTCCATCAATATCATCGCCGGTACAACACTCAACTCCGGCTTCCGCGGAGACCTCGACCAGCAATTCCTCTGCCGTACCATGCGCTGTAGCCACCTCTACTGCATCCGCTCCGCTCGAAATTTCTACTACTGCTGCTACGCCCTTTGCCAATAGCGAATCGACTCCGGGCGGTTCTGGCTCTGTAGCAGTTAGCTTCCGAAGGTGAGATGGCCCTCCCTAGACTGGCTAATCATGGCCTGCCGTTGAAGCGTTGTTACTTGGCCCGGGGAAATGCTAATTCGTCTTCTTCGCATCTAGACAACGTGCCTCTCGAGCTTGCGAGGTATGTCGTCATCGTGATTAGACTCGGCGCAGTCAAGACCTCCTCCTGCTATGATATACGCTAACAAAATCTTTTACTTCTGTTTTGCTTGGCCTCCTTGTAGACATGTCATGCTAGAAAGGTGAGCCAATATGGTGTCTTTTACACTAGCCAAACAGTTCAATCTAACCCTTGCTTGATCTCTAGGTTCGCTGTGATGCCGCTAGTCTTGGTGTGCCATGTACCAACTGCGTTGCTTTCCAAGTCGAGTGCCGCATTCCAAGGCCAAAGCGCAAAAAGGCCCCGAATGCCGCTCAAGTCCGGGAATCAGATAGGTGAGCTTACTCAACCAAGCCGGCCTAGCTTAACGGAAGCCATCGGCTCTAACAACCAGGCGCTCGCCGTCTCTAGTGAGGATGACCCGGCAAATCCCGCCCCGCAGGTTCTACCGCCCCCGCCGCCGAGACAGGCTTCTCTTGTATCTCGGCCCCTCCAGCATCGCGAGCTGAAGCCTGTTCACACCGATCAAGGCACGCCGTCGGGACCTGTCGCCACCTACGAAACAATGAAACACGAGCTTGCACAAGATTCATATCTTGCCCTGACCAAGCCAAAGTTCATTCGAGCCCCAATCACCGAAGCCGGACGAGTCGCTTTCCTCGGAGAGTCCTCGAACCTCAATCTCCTAGTCCACGAAAAGGGCTCAGCCGCCGACGCCGTTCATTATCCGCTGCCCGATAACGTCCGTGGTTCACGCATGCGCGTGGACGAGCTAGACAGCCTTGAGCTAGATATTCTACAACAACGAGGAGCCTTCTTACTTCCACCACGAGCACTCTGTGATGAGATTGTCGACGCATACTTCAAATATGTTCACCCCATCATGCCCTTGCTCAACAAGACTCGTTTCATGAACCGCTATCGCAATCCCAAGAATCCACCATCACTATTTCTGTTACAATCTGTGCTATTAGCCGGCTCACGAGTCTGTACCAATCGCCAGCTGCTAGATGCGAATGGATCCGCCACTCCCGCTGCGTTGACCTTTTACAAGCGCGCCAAAGCTCTTTACGATGCCAACTATGAAGATGACCGAGTCACCATTGTACAAGCCCTAGTGCTCATGGGCTGGTACTGGGAAGGCCCTGAAGACGTGACGAAAAATGTCTTTTACTGGACCAACATGGCGGTAACAGTGGCCCAGGGCTCAGGCATGCATCGCAGTGTCGAAAACTCCCAACTCAGCAAGGCAGATAAGCGACTATGGAAACGTGTCTGGTGGGTGCTGTTTTCCCGTGACCGCTCTGTGGCTGTAGCGCTGGGGCGGCCTGTCAGAATCAATCTGGACGACTCAGATGTTCCAATGCTAGTTGCAGATGACTTTATCGAAGACGAGGACAACGCACCCAGCGATTATAAGCCAGACCCAGACGCCACCATCTTCTTCCTCCAGTATGTGAAGCTCTGCGAAATCATGGGGCTTGTTCTTTCTCAGCAGTACTCGGCAGCTTCAAAGGGCCGGCCTAAAAGAGCCATTGACCTGACCCATAGCGATATGGCACTGGCAGATTGGCTGCAAAACTGCCCAATCAAATACGACAAGGATAACCATTCATTCTGGCCTGCTCTTCTTCATATAAACTACTACACCATTCTTTGTCTATTGCATAGAGCACACATACCGCCGTCCGGAACGACCAGGCCGATTGGCGAGTATGAGTATCCTTCACGGAATATTGCTACGCAGGCAGCAGGCATGATCACCATGATTGTGCAGAATCTGGTGACGAGGAGCGAGCTACGGTTTGTTCCTGGGTTTGCCGTCTACAGTATATTTTCGGCTCTTATAATGCATGTGTACCAGTCTCGGTCACCAATCCCGGCCATCAAAAAGGTCAACCAGGAGCGTGTCAGGATCTGCATGGACGCTCTGCAGAACGTGTCGAGTGTTTGGATGGTGGCCAAGCTCATCCATAAGCTTTTCAGCTCTATACTAGGCAATAAAGTGCTCGAGGAGCGGCTTCAAAAGGCTGGCATCAAGAGGCATCGCAAGTCTCACGCTGGCGAAACTCACCGGCCCATGATCCCGATCAACACTAATGGTATTAGCCTGCAGCAGCCCGTGAAACTAGAGCCACCGATGGCTACTACAGTGCCTCCGGGTATTCCCCAAGCCAGCAACGGTTCATCACTTCCATCCGACCAAGTACAAGAACAAGCACCGACATCAGTACCACGCACCTCCATAGAAACACCGGCAGACGAAATACAACCAACATCCGCACCGACAGAGATGCCACCACCACTCAACAACACCAACTCACAAGCGGTTCCTGCTGGGGCAAGTCGTGCAGTAACTGATACTTTTATGGGTGGAACCGAATCCGGCGCACAAACACGCGCGCAGACGCCGTTCAACCCATCGTTCTCAGTACCGGCCACTCCTCCCGATCTGTATCTCTTTACACGAAACTCCCCCAACCTGTCGCAGTCTCTGTGGGAGAACTTCCAGCCCGGCCAGCTGTTTCCTGAAGGGAACCAGGTGCCCGTGTATCCCGACATGGCTGCGAACCAAATAGACCCCAACATGGATCCGGCTACCATTCCGCCGGGCATGGATTCTTTCTCGCCTGTACAGCAATCCGCCACAGTCGCCATGGGACCCGGCGACGCCTTTGATCCAAACACCAATGCCAACACCAATAACTACATGGCCCCGCAGGACTTGGGCGGCGTCCTGCCGGCTGCTTTCACGACGCCCTCACCGAGCCAGAGCCAGTGGATGGGCCAGCAACCGGGCGCAGCTGGAAATCCCGCCACGGGTCCAGACGGCACCAACGCGGGAGCGGCAGCACAAAGTCCTGATAGCTGGAGCTCAAGCTCGGTGCAGGGAACCGGGCCGCAAAGCCAAGTTCCTTCGACACTAAACGTTGAAGAATGGTAAGCTTTCTTTTGTTGTGTTTTATGTTTTCGTTTCCATTTGTTTCTAGACAATCTTACTGATGTTCCTCTGTTTTATAGGATACAATTCTTCGGGTTTACGACAGGCATGGCGGGCTTTAACTTTGACGTGCCTATGACTGGCTAAAGTCTGAAAAGAAAAAGAAGAAACACAACCAATGGGGTTAGGGTACGTGTTACGTCAGAGCTGAACCAGCCATATCAACAGCAAGTGTTGAAAACAACATAAACACAACTACTCGTAGCTGAGAAATCAAAAAGCTGTAGTTATCTGTCTTTCAAGCGTGAAGTGAAACCACATATCACGACCGTGCGTACTACTGAAGTGGAGCCTTTATTGAAACCCAAGGGGGGGCCGGAGGAGAGGGGAGGAGGCGATCAAAGTGCAAAAAGCACGAGGATGGGGAGGACTAACCTGAATTGAGGCGCGAATGAGTGAGAAGACGTAGCGAAGCTTATAACCAACGCAAGCAGGCTTCTAGACCCGGCTGAGAGAGGAAAAGGGACTCCTTTTCTCGTCCAGTCGGCTGTCTGGCGGCGGAGGAGGGGCACAAATCTTGCCTCCCCTATAAGTGTGGGCGTCCCCTGTAAAGGCCTAGACGCGGGCCACAGGCTCCTGGAGCGGCCCCTGAAAAAGGGCAGGCGACGAAGAGATGGAAAGATAAAGAGCTTGCAGTAGGGAAGTTTCCCTGAGAAGAAAGCCAGGAACAGAGGGGTTCCTTCCTGTCTGGAAGTTCCATCTAGAGCAGGGAGCCTAATTTAGGCGTCTTGCCAAGTGCGGGTGAGGCACAGGCGCCCTTCTTCAAAGCCCAAACGCTCAATCCCTTTTCCCTTGTCTACGGCCACGGGTTGAAGAGGGTAGCTGCCGCTACCTGCTGCTTGTAAGTAGGGTCGAGTACGGTTGGATGTACCATGTATTGTCGCCAAAGCGGGAAGTGACTTGTCTATCTTCTGGTTTCTGGTTCTGTCTCTTGCTCTGTTGTTTCTGGTTCTTTCCCTCGAACCTCTTTTTTTTTCTTTTTTTTTCTTCTTTTCATTTCTCTCCTTACTTTTTCATGAACCTTCTTTTTTTGTCATTGTTTCCACCCCAAGAACTCTTACAATTCTTTTGGGGGAAGACAAGCTACAAGGCAACTGCCAGCTTTTGTTTGCGTTCATTGTTATAGACTTGACTATTTCTGTTTTGTTATTTTTTTTTCTTCTATTTTATTCTTGTTGTCTCTTGCTTCATCTCGACAGCCATTTTCTCCCCACGGCCAAACCATCCAACAAGGCCGGCCTTCTGTTCGTTTTTTTTTGTGTGTGCCTTGTCTTGATTTGCTGCCCTTTTTTGCTTCAGAGCTTCACTGAAATACCTCCTCCTTTTTTTTTCTTTTTCCTTTTCTTTTAGAATACGCCTTCCTATTTTATTCCCGCCTACAAAATTGCCCCCCCTCTCTACGCTGCTTATTATCCATCTCCATTGAGCAAGGCGCAGGAACCCTTTTGAACTCAATTCCTAGTTCTTGCCTCCATCTTTGAGCCTGCCTTCCTTATCCTGCTGGCCCACGTCGTGAGCCTTTGTTCTCTCCGCTTTTGTTCCTTTTTTCTTTCTCCGGCCCCCAAACTCCGACTCTGGATTGTGATTCCACTCCGTGATCAGTGCTTCCATCGTTGCTTCCGACCTTCCGCACCGGCTGCCGCCGCCAGATGGTGTCTTTCGGGACCTCCCGCCGGGCCCTGCGCTGAACGAACAAACAAGAGACTCCACAAAAACAAGAACCACTTCGAACTCCTGACCTCGGGCCTAGTCGAATATCCATAGCACACCGACACTCTCACCGCCTCGGTTTTTTCTTCTGAGCTTTGAATCGCTTTTTGTCTTTCTCTCTCATAGTATATGGGGACCAGGTCTACCACGGCCACTGCCGGCGCTATGCGGCCACGTAACCAGAGAGCCGAAGCCCAGCCGTTGGCGTCATCTTCATCGCCCGGCAACCCCGTGACAACAAGCCCGACTACTATGCGGGGGACAACACGCATGGCTGAACGCGACGACCGACGGCCCGATGACCCTAGAACATACAAGGGAAACACCTCGGGAGTTTCTAGCTTCCGAATTGGCGGTAATACTACCCGGAGCGGCAGTCTAGGACCCAGCTCTGGCAGCTTCTTGGGCGATAGCTGGGCATCCGTGACCGACTATGCTACTTCTCTATTTTCGTCAAGTCCCCAGGAGGTCGGTGGCCTGTATGCACGCGGCAGCCGCATTGGACGCAGCAGGAGTCAAGGCGGGCTGGTATCCCGTCACAAGTCTACCAAGTCCTCGACAGCTCCGATCACATGGGGCCCCGAGCCCCCGCAACCCCAGACATCCCGGGGCCGAAGCCGGAAGACCATGGATGACGTCGCTGCTGGCTCTCGTGCTGAGATAGAGGCTGCATTGACAGCCGCACGCCGTGCCACAGTTCTGGAGAGCCATGAAGGTGTCAATGGCGGGCTGGATGTGAGCGGCAAGTTCAAGCACAGACGATCAGACGAATTGACTCGAGCCGATGCCGATGAAGCTGAAGTTGAGGACCAGTTGGTCTACATACATCACATAGCCCCCGGGGATACCTTTGCTGGGATCGTGCTCAAGTATCACTGTCGCGAGGACGCAATCAAGAAGGCCAACGGGATGTGGTCCAACGATGTTCAATTGCGCAAGCGCCTATTCTTGCCTGTGGATGCCTGTCAGGTCAAGGGCAAAGTGTGTGATCCGCCGCCGTCAACAGAGGACGTACCCGAATCCAAATCATTAGTGGAACTCGAAGAAATACGCCAGCGTAAACAACAACAAGAAATCGATGACTTCTTCATGTCTCGTGCGTCTACATCGAACTCGACCTCCCCTACGACGGACTCGCTTTCATATGCCCAGGGGAACCCCGATAAGCCATGGCAGCATGTTCGCTGGGTAGCATTAGAAAGCTTCAGCTCCCCAGTGGAAATCGGACGCATGTCCAAGAAAGCCCTCGGATACTTCCCACCCCGGCGGAAAAAGAGCATTCATACCGCGTCGTCCCGGTCTACACCCCGCCAGAGCTTTGATGTCTCGACACCAGGATCAGCAGGCTGCTCGACTACCCCGAATATGAGACGACCTAGTCTTCTGAGCGCGCGACCAGGCCTATCAATCACGCCACCAGCCACAACAAATGTAAACCATACTCGAGGTGCTAGTATTGGGGATGAAGCATTGCCAGCATGGATGCGCAAGGCAGGTGGTGTAGGCAGTCTCAGCGTTCGTGCTCCAGGGCCAGCAAGCGATATACTCAACAAATGGGCGAAGAAGCATATTCCGGGTCTGAGCATGGAAGCCGTTCCATCCATGGCTATCATGGGATCTGAAACAGCGTCTTTGGGCATCTCAAGAGATGTTCCAGGTGTTCTTGCTAACGGTGCCCCGGCCAGCACGGGTGTCGGCTCTACTGAAGGTGTCGCAAGCGACGACTTTTCGAGATCTCTGCACAACGCCGGAACAAACATTGACCGCATGGCTGCCGTTGTCGAGACGTGGGTACGCGGCGCACTCGCCAAAGCCGATGTGTCTCCAAGATCTGGCAAGCGCAATTTTAGTGGTAGCACTAGCGGTGTTGTAGGCGCCGGTGGAAGCAATGTCGGCGGCGGTAGCAGCTTTGGGCCGGTATCAAATGACTTGATTGAGCTGGGCGATAACTTGAGCGACGATGGACAGCCGCCCGTTTTCAGTCTGGACTACCGTAGGGGCTCGAACCGCAGCACCGAACAGGCGGCTTCGGGCTCGGGCTCGGGGTCTAGATCGGGCGCGACCGGCGGCGGGAGTGTGCGGGCGCGCCGTGGAGCCAAGAAGCAGGATTAAGCAAGGAAGCCTGTAGGCTTTACTTTCAAAGTTGTTGGCACTGTATACTTTGTTTCTTTTCGTGGAAGGGGGAGTGGGGGTCTGGTTGGTGTGTGGGTGTCTATCTTTCCGGTTCTTTTTCCATTCATTACACTGCTTGCATTATAGCTTGGGCATATAACTTTATACTTACATAGTACATAGAATATTGTTGATAACAGTCGCTTAGTTGCGTTAGTATAAGACGCTCTTTGTTTTTTTGAATGGTATTCATGCGTGGTATAACTACATGGCTGCTGTTGGTTTGAATGACGTATCAACACTTTTGTTGGTCGAGTTTCTTAACCACTATGGGAGCTAGGCAGTTTGTTGGATACACAAGTAACTATTGAAAATACACAACTATCGAATGGGGCATCAATATCTCTTTAGTCGGCTCTAATGTTTGCCATGATGTTGGAGTGTGGGTCTTGGTGACGTCAGCGCTTGGAAGCTTTTCCTCTGCAATGAAGCTTTGAAGCTTGCCAAAAAAAACCGTGGGTCCTTGAGCCTCTTCTTTGAAGGATCACAAATAGTCATGTGATTAGTGTGCGTAGGGTTAGTATCGAGGGTTTTAGCAAGTGCCATGTTCCATCACGAAGCTACAGATCGATTTGCCCGTGTCCAGTGCTCTGTATTTTTTTCTTTTGTGTTGCCTGTTCTTGTGTTTTCTTTTTCTTCACACCCACAGAGCGCTACAAGCTCGAGTGACTCGTCAACGAGATCAACCGGCGAGTTTTGCGTGTTCCGCCGGGCGGCCCCGCGACGATTTACGCATTGCGAGTGCACTTGCACCAACACAGACGACGCCTCTCCTCCCCCGCGACTCTAGCCAGCGACTCACTCGGTCCCCGCCAACACGCAAACCACTAGCAGCTGTCTCGACTCTCTTGCCCTGCCTGTACCTACACCTGACTCTCGTTGCTGGGCCGCCGCAATGCCGATTTGCATCGAGTGCAGCCACCCCGTCGAGAAGCTCTGGACACACTATTCGGCGACCACAAGCGGCGGCACTGGCGCGGGCACCAAGGACCCGCCGGCCAAGTCCAGCAGCGATGGCAGCGGGCACAACATTCGGCTGACGGTGTGTCGCAAGTGCGGGCGCTTCTGCGACAAGTATGTCGAGCATGACTTTGTCGTCATGTTCATCGACATGGTGCTAATCAAGCCGCAGGTGTACCGCCACCTGCTTCACAATACCATGATGGGAGACAAGGACCGGTTTGATGTGAGTCTTGTGGGCCGCCCCGTTGCGTAGTAAGTCTTACTGACGCGTCTCTCCTGCTAGCCATCCATTGTCAGACTAGGCGTTATGCTCTTCTTGTTTGATGTCTACCTCACGTGGGCCCGTATTGAGAAGCGCAATGCCGCGCTCGAGTTGTCGCACTCCAACAGCGGCATGGCGCAGTTCACCCAGCAGCCAATTGTGCTGCAGTACTGCTTCTTCCGTGAGTTTGGCGCCGGGAGCCCGAGACTCGATATCTGTGCTAACCACAAACAGTCGCTCTATGCTCGCTATCCACGCTCGCTTTCCACATGTCCATCCGCTTCTTGACATGTTCCGTCTGGTCGCCAATGTGTCTGCTTCGCATCTTCCCGCGGTACACGCGACCCAACTCGGTCTCTACGGCGCTCATGGTCTCCTCGTCGACCAAGCTCTTCCCCATGCTCATGGTCATCTGGGACTACGACGTACCAGCAGCCGCGCGCTCTCTTGGTTGGGCGCTTGTCGCCAACAACATCGAGGCATTGCGCATTCTACTTAACAGCGGGTATAGCGTGGCTTTGGTCTTGACGCTAGCAGGCACCTTGTCGCGTTGGACGGTGAGTCAGCTTGTGCTTTGGGCTGCTGGTATGCGCGGTCTAGACAGTATGGGCGAGGGAAGCGTAGTAGATGAGGGGCGGGCGATGTGGGCGGTTGTTCTGTATGCCAAAGACTGGCTGGGACAATTAGCTGTAGGATAAGGTGGCGCTACATGCAGGTGTCAACAGTTTATATTATGATTCCTTGCTCAAAATAACGCAGAAAAAAAAAGAGTAAAAGACCAAATGAAAAGAACAATGTAAACGCCAAAAGACAAGACAATATGGCCCGGGAGGAAGAAGACCTCTCAAAGGGATGGCGGCAACCAAGGCAAAGTAGCTTCGCCATCAGCAATCTCCGAGCTCAATGTGCGGCTCGCTGTAAAGCCATGCCAGCCAATCTCGTTGGCGCCCACCCTGAGCGTCCCATTCCCGGGCTACATCTAACAGCAAAATAGGGTGATTCAAGAAGGCCTTGTTCGTCTATATGTCGCTGTGGGGCGGGACGCGCAGGTCGATCCGGTTCGGGGCGACCAACGGGTTGAGTTGCGCCAGGAACGTGATTGCCCACATGAGATAGCACGATACGACGGCGAGGATAAGAGACGAGCGCCAGATGCTGCGAGCGGCGGTGTTAGCAGACGGAAGACACACGCGGCGAGTGTAGCTGGCAGGCCAGAGACATACATCTGAGTCGGCCCCTTGGGCGCGAAGAAGAAGGCGGCAACGGCGAGCGCAATGGAGATGAACAGGCCAACGAAGATACTAGAGCTACAGGTCGTGCAAGAATCACAAGGTCAGCAGGGTGTTGGTGCAGACATGGCGCATTGTATCGAAGAGCGCAGCGTGTCGAGGCGGGAGAGAGAGGCCTACCCGGTCGCCATTTTCGGAGTGTAGGTGTCGGTATATGGTGTTTTGTTTCGTGCAGGCGTTGAACAAGTCGTAGAACAATTCGCGACGAAGAGCGGAAGCCGAGAGGAAAATATCGTGCGAGGGACAAGGAAAAAACAAAATGACTGTAAATAAATCAAGATGCAAGAAGAAAAAAAAAGTCTCTCAGATAGTCAACAGGCTCGACAAGTGAGGCTGTGCGTTGTTGTTCGTGCGTAGAAGAACACAGGCACAGAATAGCAGTCGCAGCAAGGCTTGCTTGGGCTGTTTCAAAGGGCAAATTCAGTGCGCGGGCGTCACAGCAGCTTCGGGGGTGGCTTCGATTTGTTGCGTTCGCTGGGACTGGTTGGTGTCGTGGTGATCCGGACCCGCGCGACGCCTTGAAGCTCTTGTTTGCCTGCGACGGGGACGAGGGCAACTGGGCGATGACTAAGCTCTTCCTGCGCACTCCTGTCAACAGAGATTTGGTCTTTTGGCCGGCCGCAAGCTCCCCCGAGCGCCGTATAAGTGGACGAACAATTAATTGACAATGTCTTTATGCATTATGCGAAAAGAACCACAATTCAGAGTCCCGGATCTCTACTTAGTTACTTATTCTCATACTTGAGCCCGGCCTCTTGTCTCACAGCTCCGTAGATGGCCGCAACGTCGCCCCGTTCACCGGCCTTTTCCTTGACCTGCGCCAAATGTGCGTCGACCGTCTCAACATTCTGTAGCGTCATGCCGGCCTTGTTGGCAATGCTCCGTGCGTGGCCTGCATCTTTACGTGCCAGGTCCACGGCAAATAACGGTTCTTGGCGTTCGTGGTAGTCGCCGCTGACCATGCGGTGCGCGTACGCGGCGTACGGCCCGGGGAACATCTGGTTGACAAACTCTTGGAGTGGCGCCGTCCCCAGTCCGCTCTTCTCGGCGACAACTAGGCCCTCGGCCAGCTGCTCAATCATGTTGAGGATGAATGTGTTGCCGATGACTTTGAGAGTTGTTGCTGCGCCATATGGCCGATCGCTCAGGTCAATTTCGCCGCGCGCCATCACGCCCGTGTAGTACGGCTTGATACGGGCAATGGCCTCCTTGGGCCCGGCCAGCACGGCAATCAGTTGGCCGGAATCAGCCATGGCGGGCGCACCAAAGACCGGCGACGTCACAAACTGCGCGCCGGAAGCAAGCACCCTGGCTGCAATGGCCTCGGTAGTATCTGGGTGGATGGTGGAACAGTCGACAAACGTCTTGCCGGCAACAGAGGCAGACCCGCCGAGTGCCAAGTCAATGGTCTCAGTCATCGCAGCATCATTGGCGAGACACGTAAAGATTATGTCAGCAGCAGCAACACCCTCGGCAACAGATGATGCGATTTCAACGCTGCCGCCGGGCAGTGTCGCGGCAAGATCCGCGCACCGCTGGGGTGAGCGGTTGAAGATCAAAAGCGGAGCATCGAGATTCCCCTTGGTCGCAATGTTCTTGGTGATACCCTGCAAAAAGAGAATCAGTGCCATGTGCGAAAATGAGCGGCCGGTACCGGCAACAAAGGGTTAACAAAGAGTGAAGCTTACGCGGCCCATGTTGCCGAGGCCGATCCAAAAGAGACGGGGAGCCATGATGATAGGTGTGTTGGAGGTTAAATCAACCAAGTGCAGAAAATGTTACAATGAAAAATTGAGCCATAAGAGCGCCTTTTTTGATCATCAATATTGCTTTATATACTTGCCAGCAAAGCTGAAGCAGTGAGATGCTAAAACCCCGCACCCGAAACACTCTCAGACCTTGGTTTCCGATGTATCGCGATACGGCCACCTTCAGAAATCAATAGACCCTGGTGTATAACCCTATCGTGTATGCTTCTTCAAGGTCCAGTAGACGTAGTACAGCCACAACTCGCCTCGTCCAAGTAGCAACTACACAAATTGATTGCTGTACTGCGCATGAATGCCCCGACCCGATCAGGCTCAAACATGCTGCTATATGTGGTTAGCTAGCTATACTTTTATACTCGCACACACACAAGTTCTGGCCCCGATGTTCTCACAATTCGAGGGCCGTAGTCAAGGATTTCTGACCGCCTGCAACCCACAGCGGTGACCAACCCTAACGCCCTGCATGCTAAATCAGTGGGGCCGCGCTTCCTATGACCGATAAGCAACTGCAGCTTTTTGCTTTCGTGGTTTTGATGTCATACTATGTTAGCCACTTTCCGACAAAGGCAATGACACTGTATACATGCAACTGGCTGATGGAACCCTTGCTGTCATAGTCATACCAAAAGGGTAGCTACCCACTAGACTCACTCATGCTTTAGGGAACTGCCAAAATGTTCTCGTCTATCGTCCGTTTGTCTTGGATTTGCTGTCTTTTTCTTCGTCCCTTCCATTTCTACTTCCCTCTGTTTTCTATACAACTTCTACTCTCCGCATCTCCCCGCCTATCCAGATTTTCTTCTTCTTATCATCGCCATCTTCGTTCTTCTTGATATCGCGCTCGCTAGTTTCAACAACTTCAATCTCGATACAAAAACAAGGGTTTGGTCTTCTGCACGCACTCACTTAAGCCTGCGTCAAGACGCCTTGTCATTGTTTCTTCTTACGTCCGAGCGGTGCATGAAGAAATCCCTCCCGAAAATCAATCTTCAACATCATCAAAACTATCTTTTGTCTTATCATCACAATGCTGAGGCGCCAATTTTCCTCGGCAGCCTCAAAGCTGGCCACCGCACCCACTGTAAGAAAGCCCAGCTCTGCTGAGACAGTTGTGTAACCTACTGTGACTAACAGATTCACTGAATAGCACACTGCACACCACCGCCATCATGCGCCAGGCTCAGCAGCATTGTCACAGTCACATCTATCAAGAGCTTATTCTGGCGTTGCAGGTCTTTCCCCCAAGCCAAAAGAAGAAGTGGAATTTGATAGGGTAAATGCTACCACTTCTTTTATTTCCGAGAGACATGCTGATAATCTACATCATAGGACTTCTTTGTTTCTGTACTCGAGGCCTCAGCAACAAAACGTGATGCCAAAGGATACCTTCAAAAGTATGCCTCCACTGAAAAATCCCTGAAACTCCAGACCGCCAAACAGCCTGAAAAAACCGCTCTCCAAGTTAAACCTGCCTCCTCTACCGACGTTGCCCCCTTTGAACAGAATGGGACTGCTCTCTTAGCACAGGCCAAGCACACTGAACCTGAGCCCACCGTAGCGATGGAACCGCCTCCTCTTCATCTTGGCCTAGTGCAGATCCGATCTCCGCAGCTCATGGATGAGACCACCAAGGAGGGTGTTGCAAAAAGTCTTTCTCAGCTCCGCACTCTTGGGTTATTGTGTATTGTGGTGGTTGACTGCGGCCCATCAGCAACCAACAAGCTTATCAGAGAACAATGCGAGAGACTTGGATACGCTATCAACAACTATCGCGGCCCGGGAGCAAAGGTTGTTGAGAATATCCTTGCCATTGATGAAGAGCTTCGGGCTTCAAACAGGCCATTCTCTGCAGATGGAATTTATGTTTCTTACCCCAGAGAGCTGGAGCAGGTGTTGGAGAAGGATGTGATCCCCATTCTTCCATCTTTGGCCAGCGAGCCAGCGACCCTCAAGAACGTTGTTTCATCTCCCGAAAGCATATTGGTGTCTCTGGCAAAATACTTGGGAAACTTCCAGACCTCAACTACAGATGACTTTTTAGGACGTGGTCCAGTTGAGAAGCCCATAGCATCGACTATTGAGAAGATCATTGTTTTGGATCAAAATGGCGGTCTTCCTTTCTCGCAGGGATCGCGATTCTCACATCGCTTTATTAACCTTGATCAAGAATATGATGCAATTCTTGGTGACCTTGAAGCTGCATTGGATGGCGGCTCTGGAGCGGTCAACACAGACGGCTTTGATGAAAACATCTCACACATCCGAAATCTCAAGGTGGTTAGAGACACACTGGCCCTCCTTCCAGCAACATCTTCTGCTTTAATAACCACGCCAATGGCCGCTGCCAACGTTTGCCCGGCCAATCATATCACACAACAGTATACGGCAGATGTTTCTGATTCCAAGCCCTTTGGGATTGCTGCTAGCGTGCGGACTCGAAAGACCCTGAACCCACTCATTCACAACCTCTTGACCGACAAGCCCATCTATTCTTCTTCATTGCCCTTTGAAAGAATCAGTGGCCCGTCAGTGGTATCGCCTCCGGACCCCAAAGCGCGCATGGGAACTCTTGTAAAGCGAGGCAGCTCGGTTAGCATATGTCCAAGCCCAAAGATTAGTGGATGGACACCACCCTCGCCCGGTTCACCCCGTCTGAGACTGACGGACAGCTGCATTGACCTCCCGCGCCTGAACTATCTCATCAAAGACTCGTTTGGACGTGAGCTAGACGTAGCCAAGTATCTCGAACGCGTGGAAAACAATCTGGCAGGTGTCATTATTGCTGGCAACTACGAAGGAGCTGCCATTCTGACGTGGGAGCTTCCTTCGGGGCTAACCGAGGAGGAGGCCTATGAGCAGAACCGGTTTGTGCCGTACTTGGACAAGTTTGCTGTTCTGCGAAGCTCGCAAGGCACCGGTGGTGTAGCAGATATCCTGTTCAACTCCATGGCCCGAGATTGTTTTCCCCGGGGCGTGTGCTGGCGCAGCCGCAAAAATAACCCGGTCAACAAATGGTACTTTGACCGGTCTCAAGGCACAATGAAGCTGCTGGAAACGCAATGGACCATGTTCTGGACGACGCCTAAGCTGTTGCCTGGAGAGGCTGTGCTGAAGGACTATGAGAACGTGTGCCGAAAGATCCAGCCGACATGGCTTGACTAATGGAAAGAAGGAGTTGAGAGGAAAGGATAAGCAAAAGAAGAGCCACTGGCGAGGTGGGATGGAGACTGATGACTATAGACATGATGCGGGGCTTGAATTTTGGAATTTATGGGTGATTTAAGATTCGGAGTTTTCGGGGATATTTACACAGCATTGTGGACGGTTGAGGTCAGAGTGGTCACGACAAGTCTTGGATACTTTGGTTATAAACAAAAAAATGGGCATTTATGAAGCCTGGCCTTGGCTATCCTGTAGTAGAGAGTCGACTGGGCTGTACAAGTACATTGTGGCTAGTTCAAAGCTGTGAATTGTGAGGGACTAGCCCGAGTGCTGGGACGTGTTTATCTGTTTGTCTGGGGTAACTGTAATGCGTGCTATACTGCTGTACGTTCTGAGATGTACGCTGTGGGATGGGGGAGCATTGCGTGATGCTGATGAGGGGGGTGTTTGGCTGGAGGATTTGATCGGCTGGCTGCTTTACTTGCGCTCAAAGTAGGTCCACTGGCCCTCGGCAGGCTGCTCCTCAAGGTTTTCCCAGCTGGAGGAGACGGAGAGTCGTTAGTTGAGCACATGGAGTTGGGAGTGCAAGAAATGGAGAAGAGAACACTTACACCTTGGCCTGTTCCAGGATGTCAAGAGCCTTCAGCTCGCCTTCGGCCACCTGAATGATCTCTTCGATAAGGCCAGCGCCAATCTGGTTCTCGAGCTCGGCGATCCTATTCTGCTGTTAGCAAAGGGTCAACAAGACACCACAATCTCGCACAGCGGCAACTCACTGATCGGCCGTCAGTAGCGGCTCGGGCTCGAGCTCCACCGTCGTGGCCTTGTCCACCACCCTGCGCGTGGCAATCAGCGCCTGGTCGGCTCTCTCCTCGGGCGTGCGGATGCCCTCGAGCGTCGGGCCCTCGTCGACCTCGCCATCCCACTCCTGCACACGCACGTCGGGCTCGGGGCTGACCTTGCCGAGCACAAACGTCTTTTCACCAAACTGCACCGTGTGCGCGCGACTGCCGTCCGCGTCTCCCGACGCCAGACGGTACTTGCCGGGATTCTCGGCCATGAGCTTGCGCACGCGCTCAGCCCACTCGGCGTAGCCGGGGGGCACCTGCTTTTCCACGAGGCCCAGCCGGTGCTTGGTCACGGCCTCGACCGACTGGCGGTACAGCGACGATGCCGGCAGCGCGCCGAGCCGCTCCAGCGTGCGGCTGTACAGGAAGAGCAGCGTCGACCGCGGTGTCGGGTGGGTGTAGAGCCCCGTGAGACCGGTTTGGGTGCCGGGCTCGAGGTAGCGCGCAAGCAGGCGGGCGGACTGACGCATGGTGGGAAGGGGGGTTCGGGGCAGGAGGTTCCGTGTGGCGGGGTTACCGGGCTTCTGTGAGATCCGCTCAGATACTGGCGGACTGGCTTCGGATTGAGAGGCTTGGCTAGTGTGGCCGTGAGCTATGCGGGCTTGATCGGTTTGAGCAATAAGCTCAAGCGGCTTCCAGCATTGCTAATTGGGCCTTGCTATTGGCTTAGACCCTTGCTGGCTAAAAGTGGGCCATGCCACCGTCATGTGATGCGTCACGTGCTGATCGGAGATAGCCAAAGTCCCACGAGTCCCACCAGAAATGCAGGTGGGGTCAAGTCACACCAAGCTCAGGGACATGCGACCACTGAGAGCCAGGGGCAGCAGCCGCTAATTCCAGACCGGAGACTCTGAAGCTGTAGAGCTTGGGGCCCTAATGGGCCCTGTAGAGAGCTCCAGGGGCCGCCTAGGAGCGGAGCTGACAACATGGCCGGGGGGGCTGAATCACAAGCTTCAATGCTGTTGCCTTGGAGGTGGTCTCGGTGCGAGCATCTGTGTTCTTTATATAATCTGGCACGTTGAACCCGATCTCGCCATTTTCCAGAGACTTCCTTTCCCCAGCACCCGAACTTGCAGCTCTACAGCTTCTATTGCCCCCTGAGACCTGCCGCATCCAAACCGCCATGGACAATTTCAAGAACCTCGGCCAGACCTTCTCGTACGTCAGCTGTCACCCAGCCTCCAGTCCCGCTCGCCCGTCCACAGGTGCTCCGGCACGATGGGATGTCGGCGGGCCGTCTGCTCCGCCCGGCCGCACAACAGGCTTGCGCTAACCCTACCAACTTGATTGCAGGTCCTTCGGGTCGCAGATCACGCCGTTTGCCTCGCGGACCTTCCAGTACACCAAGGAACAGCTTGGCCAGGCCGACGACAAGGTGCGTGGCGTGGGCCACAACAACCCCCAGCCGAGACTCGCCCGCTTTTGCCGTTGCTAATTCCGCTTTGCCCCGTCCAGACCCAGCTGCCGCCCGACTACATCGACCTCGAAAAGCGCGTCGATGCTCTGAAACAGGTGCATCAGAAGATGCTGACTGTGACGTAAGCCACTCCTCTCCAGACGCCGTCCATCCCCGCGAATGCGCCTGTGCTAACGCTCCTCGCCCAAACAGCTCGCAGTACTCCAATGAAGCCTACGACTACCCGAACAACATCAAGGAGAGCTTCCAGGACCTCAGCCGCACCGTCAGCGAAAAGGTCAACCTGCTGTCCTCGGCCACGTCGCCCGCCGAGGCCCAGGCCGCTCTCGTTGCGCCGCCGTCGGCCAAGCCGCAGCCCAAGACCTTTAGCCACGCCATTGCCCGGTCCAGTCTGGCCAGCAGCCAGCTGCTGCACCAGCAGCACACGGGCGCCGGCGAGGACCCGCTGGCCACGGCCCTCGAAAAGTACGCTCTGGCCATGGAGCGCGTCGGCGAGGCTCGCCTGGCCCAGGACGCCCAGATACAGAGTGACTTCTTGGCCGGCTGGACCACCACCCTCAACACCAACCTCAAGTTCGCCATGCGCGCCCGCAAGAACGTTGAGAACTCCCGGTTAACCCTCGATGCCGTCAAGGCCCGTGTTACCGGCGCTACCTGGAAGCTGCCTGGTGCCGGTGCCCAGCGCGAGCCTGTCGACGAAAACGAACTGAGCCCCGAGGCCCAGGAGGAGATTGAAAAGGCCGAGGACGAGTTTGTCACCCAAACCGAGGAGGCTGTTGGAGTCATGAAGAACGTGCGTAGTTCTGCCAGTCCTGCCTTGCCCAGTCAGAGGCCCCATGCTAACTGTTTTTTCTCTTGTACAGGTTCTCGACACCCCCGAGCCTCTGCGTAACCTCCTGGAGCTGGTTGCCGCCCAGATGGACTACCACAAGAAGGCCTACGATATTCTCAGCGAGCTGGCTCCTGTCATTGAGGGCCTGCAGGCTGAACAGGAGGTGAGTGACAGCCATCCCGCATCTCTCTGCTGCTGCATGAACCCATCTGCTAACCCTTGTCTGCTACTTCCAGTCGGCCTACCGCCAGAACCGTGAGAATGCCGCGTAATTCTGGTCTCGCTTCCCTTTTTTCCCGCTCCTGTCCACAATCCTCCTTGACGACTCTTTCTTCGTTTCTTTTATCTTTTATTGAATGTTTATTTGACTCTATCTCTCCGGTTGGGCTGGTGATGTAGCTGAAACGTACTAATAATGACCACTGATACATACCCATGAAGGGACTTGTGAGGCTGGTGGTCTGTCGGTTGGTGTGGTGTGATGGATTTGGAGGGGCTTTGCCATGCTAACCCTATACAACCCTAAATCCAATTTTAACGTCATCTCATTGCAACTGGTGAACTTTTGATGGCATAGCAATTCTCAACAACCACGAAGCGATCATTCTTAACGTCTCTAGAGAGTTTTCCCGTTGTGGGTCTTTGACCTTGAACCATTGCCAGTGCTCCTTAATGTCCTTCATAAATCCGCCCGAGTGGGCCAGCGTCCAGTCTCGAAAGCGCAGGGCAGACTTTGACGACGACGATGACAACGATGACGGCGATGGCTACAGCGCCGACAAGTTTGCGGCTGTTGGTGCACGCCAGCGCTTTGCGCACAGCATCAACCCGCTGTCTCACTCCGAAGACACGCTGATACAAATGAATCTCGCCGGTCTGCCCGAGTCGGCCGAGCTTCCATCCAGAACGCACCGCAACTTCCCCCACAAGGCGCTGCCCGAGAAGCGCTCGCGGCTTACGGGAAACGCCTCTGACGATGAAGATGCGGCAGAGAATGAGCCGCCCAACACTGGCGACGGCGACGGCGAGGGAGACGAGGCGGCGCCCCCGGACGCGCCCGATGGCACATGCCGCGCCACCGACGGCCGGGCAGCTAAGCCACAAAACCTCGCGCGGCATAGCAAGTCGCGCAGCCGGAGCCGCGCCAATGGCACCGCGCGCAGCACCAGCGCCAGCGCCGGCACCGGGCCGGAGGCCGAGGCGCGCCGCTACCTGGACCCGATGCTGGACGCCATCCACATCCTGCTGGACCGCGGGGCGGTGGCGCGCGCGCAGCGCCTGTTTGCCGCGATGCTGCGGCTGCCGCCGCTGGACGACGTCGAAGCGCGCATGGACGTGCGGCGCAGTGGTATGTGGGCGATTGGCGCGGAGCTGCTGATGCGGGCGGGCGAGGAGGAGCGGGTGCGAGTGGAGGCGGAGGCGGAGGCGGAGGGGCGCGGGGTCCGCGGTAGGCGAGTTGGTCGCCGGTGGGGATGTACGCGGAATATGCCGCGCGTGCGCGAGTATTTCCAGCAGCTGATTCTGCAGTACCCGTGGAAGCTCAGCACGTCGTCTGGCCTGACGGCTAAGGACTTTTGGCTGGCGCTGTTGAGCTGCGAGGTGTACGATGCGCACATTGAGCATGTGCTTGCACAGGAAGACATAAAAGCGCAGGCGGCGCAGGCGGACTCAGACGCAGCGGAGGATCCGGACGGTGGCCCACTGCGGCGCTCAACGGTTGAGGAGCAGGAAGAGGCGCTGCGTGCGCGCACGTTTGCGGGCTTCTCGGCAGTGCTGAAGCCGGTGCACGAAATGATGGAGCGGCTGCCGTATGCGCGCGACCCGCAGATCAACCACATGTATGCAACGGCGCTGCTGTTTGCGGCGGATGTGACGGTGCCGGCGGCGGGGCAGGGCGGCGGGGCGCGCGAGAGGAATGAGGCGCGGAGGGAGCGGGTGCGGCTGCGTGGGCTGGCAAGGGCGTCATTGGTGAAGGCCATGGATCGTGGGGTGGAGGTGAATGCACAGGTGCAGGAGAGCTTGGGGATTGGAGAGTGGGCGGATAGTGAAGATGAGGATGGCGGGGAGGCGGTGGACTTTGAGCCGGAGAGTGAAGAAGAGGATGAAGAGGTGCAGGATGACGAGGACGAGGATGAGAATGAGAACGATCAAGAATCAGAAAACGAAGAGGAGTACAACGACGAAGACTCAAATCTGACAAACAACTCGCTTCCCATCCGGAGTAAAAGTTAAAAGAATAGTTGGAGCTCACAAGACAACGAAATAAAAACTAGATTACCACGCAAACTTCCCGCACATTTAGCTTCCCTCTTCTTCATCCCCGTCACTCTCCACCGGCACCCGCTCCATGAAAAAGGCGGTATTCCGGTTCAGCGACACAATGCACCACTCCCCCGACGGACTCCACGCCACCTGTCTCCCAACGCGCGGATTGCCCGCGACGCCGCATTGCCAGTGCGGCTGAAGCGGTCTCAGCGGATTCGAGATATCATACATGCTCTCCCACCGCAGCACCACGTCGCGCGGAAAGAACTGCTCCAGGAACCCGACGCGGTCCTCGTTGAGCCCGTCCGTGCACGCGTCGTCCTTGCGCTTCCGTCTGGACTCCGAGCCAGACTTGGCCTTGGGACTGAGCATCTCCTCGTCCACCTCGAGAAACAGCGGGGGCTCGACGCCCAGCGGCAGGTCGGCGACCTTGGGCGCCCACGGCGTGCCATCGGCCTCGCACCGGGCTTTTTCCTCGACGGCCTCGTGCAGCTCGCGCACGTAGTCGCAGTACTCAATAATGTCGCGGAAGCTCCAGAAGCTGGTTTGGCTGTGCGCGTCGCAAAAACCGAGCAGGCCCTCGGGCGCGTGGTGGTTCTCGTCGGGCGACGCCGTGTGGATGCCAAAGCGCATGTAGAACTGCGTGTCGCACGGTGGCGCGGCCAGCTTGAACAGGTGGCGCCAGAGAAACGGGCCCGTGTTGTTGTGACCCGATGTGGCAAAGGCGGAGCGCGAAAAGGCATTGGGCTCGTGCGAGAAGGGCGCGATGGTGTCCACGGGCAGCGGGTTGGCCGAGGAAAAGCCCTCAATCTGCCACACCATTATTTGGCCGCCTTCATAACAGTCTCGTGAGACTATGAGGTCGCCCCAAAAGGCGACGCTGTGGCTGTTAACAAGGCGAGCGAGCGTGTGAAAATCGAGACGCCGACTTACCAGTCAATAATGGCGTTGTGGATCTCAGAGCTGGCGAATTGCGGCGCTAGAATCTGCTTGATGGCGGGTTCTGGCGCGCCAGGCAGCGTTGGCACCACCCACTACATGACCGTTGGGCATCACGTCAGTTGCTAGCGAACGGCCTCGGAGCTTCTCGAGCAGCAGCTTACCAGGGCTATGACCATGTCTTTACCAGTCGAGAGCAGCCAACGGCCGGTTTTGTGAAAAGCCTAGACTAACAATCAGTAGAAGATACGAAGCAACGGGGCGGGGCCAGGGCTAGGGCCATCAAATGGGCTCACCATCGCAAGGAGATCGTCACAGTGCGTATCGCCGCCGTAGATGCACACACACGGCTTCTCTTTGAAGGGGCCGCTGAGATTCCACAGGCGCATGGTCACGTCTGCAGACGCCGAGGCAATGATGTGCGGGTTTGCCGGGGATGTCTGGAGCGCATTGATTTCCTTGACTGTTGTTAGCAGAGCATTTGCAATACCACCTATCGGTGGAACACGGCCACTCACTCCTCCATGGCCGACGAGTGTCTATTGAGTACAAGTTAGCCACAGTCGTGCAAGACGCAACAAAGCAGAGGGACACAGGCACATGCTCAAGCAAGTCGCTTGTGTTGCCCATACTCACTCTAACTAACACGCCATCTGGTGCATAGACTTTGATAACTGCGCTTGTGCCGGCTACACAAATAACCGGGTTGTCGTCCCCGTCCAAGGCCCACGCACAGCAGCAGTTGCAACTATCCAGCTACCCGCCAAGCGCAAGACCATGTCAGCTCCACAGGACGTTTGCGCAGAAGAGAAAAGGGGCGAACTAAGTTACATCAGCATCATAGATGATTGTGCGAATGGCGTACGGCGTTGTGTCCTTTGGCACTGGCTGCGGCTTCATCGTCCCCACAACAATCTGCAGACACTGTCAGTGTGGTACTCACGGCTGCGGCGTCCAGCTCGACCCACGTGCTTTGTAGTCACCAGCGCAAACACTGGCGGCTGATCCAGCGGCTGGAACGGGCAGAACTGCGCGTCAAACATTTCTAGCGCGGGTCACCCTCCACTGGGTTAGTCTAGAGTGCATTTGGCTGCCGGATTGCCACGGCCAGCAGCGACCCACGTCACTCGTACCTGCGTCGGTTTGGCTAAAGGCTCTCTCGGAAAACCTTCCTTTTGCCATGTGGAAGCTCGAATTGCCCACGCGCAAGCCCCCTTCGGGCATCGCTGTATCGCCCTAGCCACTCATAGAAGTCTCCAGTCAACACGCGGTTGTTGTTTGTCTGGTTTGTTGGGATGGCGTCAGAACAACTCACTTCAACAGAGTACACGGCTCGTATCTGGGGCCAATCGAAAATGGGCGTCATGGCGTCGGTCTTTTTTCTTTCAAGTTGATGACGTTGATGCAGAGCTTTTGTTGAGCTTCAAAGGTTACACCAACCAGACCGACGGAAGCTTGAGGTGCGGACGGCCTGTCACATGATCGCAAGGCCCACTTTTCCACAGCTACATAGGGACCTGAGTAATGGTTGGTGACAGTCTCTCTCTTGATCATATCTTTGGTATCCTCTGGCTTGTAAATACGAGGGCTGTGTTTGCTCAAGCATGGCGAGCTACCTCGAGTTCGATATGCAAAAAGGCCCGCGTGAGGCCAGAACGTATATCCTTTCATCTCAACGCTCACTGCCCTTTGTCCACTAAGATCCGTGCTCATCTGAATGACTCGGACACTATTTATCAACTGTAGCTCCTGGTCCCTATTTACACCCTTCCATCCATCCAGTGAACCCCCCAATTAGACACGCCCAAAACTCAAACTTACTGAATCAACAAGAGACACACTCGATCCAAGTTCTCTTTCATCCCTTCCCACACGTCTGTGTAACTCCAGTGCCACGGACCCATATTTCCCGACACCAGCCCCACAATTCTCTCAACCCCTGTCCATCCCTGTAAGTCCGGCCGGCGTACCACCCACCCACACACCGCTCGTCTTTGAATCCAGCAACCAAAGAACCGCCGACTGGTAAGCCCGTCTTCCTTCCGAGCTGTGCTTGCAACCAGGCTGGGTTTTCAGAATCCAGGCACACCACACTGTTCCCGCATTATCCTTTAACCCCCGCCATGAGCTTGCCGGGTCTGCCGTCAGGCATCCGGCGGCTGCCCCTGCCAGGCTCGCCGTCCTCCTCATGGGCCGTGTACAAAGCCCGCGTCCGCGCCGCGCTTTCCACTCCCGAGACTTCAATGATTCTCGCCTTTTGGCTTCTCGGTACGCCGCACTCTTCCCCCTTTTTTTTCTCCTTTCACCACAGAACTAACAGCTGTGCCCCCCCCCCCCCCCAACAGGCCTCATCAACAACGTTCTCTACGTAATTCTGCTCTCCGCCGCACAAGACCTCGTCGGTAGTGCCGTGCCCAAGGGCGTCGTCCTGCTCGCTGACGTCCTCCCGTCATTTGCGACCAAGCTCGTCGCGCCGTACTTTATCCACCGCGTGCCGTACGCAACGCGCGTCTTCGTCTTTATTGGCCTGTCCATCAGCGGCATGCTTCTCGTCGCCACCGCGCCCGCCTCGGCATCCATCGCCACCAAGCTGTTCGGCGTCGTCCTTGCCTCCCTCAGCTCTGGCGGCGGCGAGCTCTCCTTTCTCGGCCTGACTCACTACTACGGCGCCAGCGCCCTGGCCGCATGGGGCTCCGGCACCGGCGCTGCCGGGCTTGTTGGCGCCGGCTTGTACGTCATCTTGACCGATTGGCTAAGCTTCAGTGTGCGCACCGCGCTGCTCGTCGCTGCGACCCTGCCACTAGGCATGTTTATCTCATTCTTCATGCTACTCCCCCACGAGCCATTGGCCAAGGCCGCCGGCGAGCGCAACGGATACCACCAGATCTCAAGCAGCGAAGACGCCAACACTAACCGCGATGCCCCTGCATCAACTGCAAGCCACTCCGCACCACTGCTCGCTGAAACTAATGTGTGCGCTCTCCACGGCTCGGGGACCAGAAACACACTCCCGCCGTCTCTCCAGCGTAACCTGGCACGCGCACGCTCGCTAGTTGTGCCATACATGGCGCCCCTTCTACTCGTATACGTGGCAGAATATAGCATAAACCAGGGCGTCGCGCCAGTGCTTTTGTTCCCTCTGGCGCCAGCGTCGCCGTTTAGCGCTTTCCGCGAGTTCTACCCGTTCTATGGCTTTCTGTACCAGCTGGGTGTGTTTATATCACGGTCATCGATGCCGTGGGTGCGCCTGCGCGCGCTTTATCCGCCGGCGCTGCTGCAGCTGGCGAACCTCGTGCTACTCGTACTCCAGGCGCTATTCTTTTTTATGCCCAACGTATACGTGGTTTTTGCTGTGGTAGTCTGGGAGGGCTTGTTGGGCGGAGCAGTGTACGTCAATACATTTGCAAAGATTCTTGAGGAAGTCCCCCTGGCGGATCGTGAGTTTAGCTTGGCTGCGACCACTGTGAGTGACAGTGCAGGAATTTGCATCGCGGGCCTGGTCAGCATCATCTTAGAAGTAAGACTTTGTGATTGGCAAGTGAATCATGGACGTGATTGGTGCCACAATATTCAGCCTGAGAAGTTGTAAGGCCTTCACATATTAGATCGTCTTCTATCGATTTAGCTTTGTAGTCTTTGTTGTTATTATATCGCATGTTTTCCGGTTGCTGCGTCTTCTTGATCTATTCTGTAGATAAAATTTGTCAGTCTCTTTCCTTATGCTTTCTTTCCATCATTCACCCGTCATGAGAATTAGAGCAAAGACCAGATTTCGCCGTCAAAAGCAAAGGCTCACAGCCAGTCATACTCAACATTGATAAGCTGAAGTAACTAAGCAATATTATACACTTGCCGGAGGCTGTGGTATTGGGTCTAAAAAGTCGTAGAGAGAAATATCAGGCCTGCTAATATCACTCAATCACTCACTTCCGCAAGCCATCAAAAAACAGACGCGCCTGCGCCGCCTCATCAAATACTGTCCACTTCTCTCGGGGGACTTTCCGGAAAGCATTTTCAAAACGCGCATCTGTGTTTCTGTCTTGTGCTCCAGTCTCCGGGATACCTGCTCCCAATCCTGGATTGCCAGCATCCGGAACTCGCCGAATCATAATACCCATGACCCAATTCGGAAATTGGCGGGCAATACTACCGTATACCTCGGGGTCGGCTTGACTTGAGTCTCTAATCAAGATCACTTTGCGCCGGGGTAGCCAGTTATGCAACCGGCGGACACGGCCCTGCTTGTATGAGTATGTGCTTCTGGCAAAACTGATAACCAGTCCCGTTAGAGAGTGCCAGTAGAAGTCACGCAAGAAAATCGGACCAGCAGGATAGTATTTGGTCCTAAATTCTCGAAGAAACGGATACAGGGGGTGTGGCGCGGCAGTAATATAGCACCACACCGAGTCTGGCGGTAGAGTTGTCTGGATGTGAGCATAAAACTCGGGCATTCCAGGAACAGGAGTACCGTCCCCGATCAGAGTTTCTCGGATCATGTCCCGGGCGTTGTTTGTGCATGTGAGCTTGATCGTGTCATCAATGTCTATCGAGGGGAAATAGCATGGGTTAGTGAGATTATTCTTGACTATTCTCTAGTGCAGCGGTGAAGCACTCACCTGAAATCACCATCCAACCCTCGGGATCGGCTATATAAATATCTGCCTCGAGAATCCCTCTGACTTCCTTGGGCACATATGCGCAAAATTTGTGAGGCATGTTGTTTTGCAGCTGACTTAGCTTCACTGATGTTGTAGCAGTTCCACGGCGACCCGTGGAGCCTACTTTCTTGGGGGTATCTTGTGCCACGTCTCGATCAACGGCTACTAAGACGGACCTGCCCCGTCTTGAATCAGATAGAAAAGGCTTGGCTCGGCTGACAATACGGCCTCGCTTTTCATCCGAGTCGACCAGCGCCAGCATGAGAATGAGGGCCTTCATTATCTCACTGCTGCCGGTGCGTGTCATTTTGGGCTCGGCTTCGAACACGGCAATCTGGAACTCTGCAGTGTACTCGCCAGCCTGTCTCGTATCTGAGTTTTCCGATGGGGTTTGATAAGCAATTGAGTCCATCAGCCACACCATGTCGTTCCGGTCGACAAATGAACAAAAGGGATTCCTTTCTCCCAGAAAGGCTAAAATCTCGCTAGGGCCACGCATGAACTCGTTTCCAATGGCGGAGAGCAAGGTGATAGTCTGTACAGGAATCGCCTTTGCTTGGACTCGATCGTCAGAGGGTTCATCTTGTTGGTTCGAGAAAACACCATCAACAGCAGCATTGGCGGCAGGCGTGGAAGCAGACGGCGCTTCCATTGGAGGAAGTAGCATTTTATAGGCGAGGATTGTAGTTTTCTGTTCTGATAAGCTATGATGTGTAACCATATTGATAAGAATACACGAAATCAGCCAAGTCGACCGACTGGTAGGAGAGGACGAGAGAGTATAGGTTCTTTGTAGGGGATGAAAGTAAGATGCAAGAACCAATCGCAAGACTGGTTGAGTCAGGAAGTTCAAAACCACAAAGGTGTGATGTTGAAGCTAAAAAACGAACTCCAGGACAACAAAAGACTCACGATGGTAAAAAGGCAGCAAGAGGCTTTTTAAACCACGGTGTCCACAGTCCATCTGTGGAAAGAGCGCGTAGCGGTAATGGCGGGAAGTTACTATTTTGAAGACGATTTTATTTGCAGTCACTCCACCTTAACTGAAGCAGTTGCTCTTCACTCAGATTCTGAACATGACAAATCCGTCCAAGGCACAATGGCAAGATAAAAAAAAGGCAATAGCTAACGCTGTTAAATCATCACGAATATCTAATAGACATATCTGCTATCCCAAGCCATTATAAGCTAGACGCAACAAAAAAATAGGCATTCTTGGCCTTGGAACCGTATAACAAAGCCCCCGCATATAAAAACCAACAAAACAAAAGACGCTATAAAAACAAAAAAGCTCATACAGTATGGCTTGTTGCCGCATCTGCTGGGTTATGCGTGATTTCACCAGCGGCAGCGGTTCCTCCCGCCTTCTCGCTAGATTCCGACGCATTCTTGGTGGTTCCGGGCTTCTGTAGTAACAGGGTATCGTATACAATGACGCTGGCACGGTTGGCAATGACATTGATTGCGGGCTGGCTGACGGTAAAAAGACTGAAGAAAAGATAATCGTTGGGGTTTGAGCACACCTTTTGGTGCAGAGGTGAAGACTCTCCAGAGACGCAAGGCTTGTTGACATTATCAAACACAGCCAGGTCAGTGTCTGGGCGCACGCCCCGGCCAAGGTGATCCGAGATGTTGCGCACACGGAATTGTTGCTCAATAATGGCCTCGGAAATGAAAATCTGGCCGTCAAACTGGGCTGCGGTACATCTCGGCAGTGGCGCCATGATGGGTTCGACGTCAGGGCTCACGTGCGCGCTGTGGCGCCAGCGCTTCTGGATCTTGCCGTGGCTGCGCTTGGCAGAAGCAGCAGCCTGCTTCGCCAACTGATCAGCGGAGCGTTCAGTCAGCTCAGCATAGAGAGCAACGACATCGCGATCACTGATGACCTGGGTTTCGACAGAGCTACGCTTGTCTTTCTTGTCGTCCTTCTTTTTGTTGTCCTTCTTCTTGTCCGAGGCTACCTTGAGCTTGATGTAACTCTCCTCTTCAAGCATATTCTCGTACTCCTGCTCGCTTTTAGGAGAAGACTTGGCATTCCACTCTGAAATACGCTTGGCAATCATCTCGTTCCAACGGTTCGTCAAGAAAAGCGCATTGCGGTCCTGTTCGGCCTTTGAATGGGGCGAGGGCGGCGCTGGACGAGCTGCGTTCCAGCCAGGGGTGATGGAGATATCGAAGAGCTGGGGCAGGAGAACACGAAAGCTTTCCATCTCCTGGGGCTTCCAATCCGCGAGAGGCTCGTGGGTTTTGTCGATCAGCTCATCGGGAGAGTAAAGCCAAAAGTCGGAAAAGGCGATTGATCGCTCGTTGAGGGCCTCTTGGTACAGGAAGTCGAGCTGCGAGAAGATGCGCAGGACAAGTGAATCAATGTAATGAGTGGCAAGATCGCGAGGAAGAGCCGAAAGGTACCAGATATCCCAGGTACCAAAGTTGAGGACCCACAGGGTTTCCTTGGGGTTTGTTTTGGGCTGAGGGATTGAGATGAATGATGTTATCTGGTCCATCAGATCAGGATGACTGGGCATAGGGTATTGCTCCTTGACAAATGTGTAATCATGGCCAGGGGCGTTAGAGTCGGGCTTGTTGGCGGCAACAGTATCAAGCACGTGCTGCCAAAGTTTGTTGGAAGTCAGAGCCGCATCTACGCCTTGACCATGGCTGCTGTTGGTCTTGGGCACATATGACAAGTGCTCACTGCACCGAAGCTAAGTTTGGGGGTTTATGTCAGCAGTTGTTTTCTATCATGACAGTTTTGGTAATCTTTGAGTGTATCTTACCTCTTCGCATAGCTTTTCGGTCCAAGACTTTTCTTGCTTTCCGGCAGTTCCTTCGATAACGGTAGCAACGTCTGGAGTGCCAAAGACGACAATTCTCAGCCCACCATCGGGGGAGCTTGCTTCATCGTCGTCTGCCGGTTGCCATGAGTCGTAGAGAGGCCTGGTCAAGGATGACAATGAGGTTTCTGGCATGGCAAACCTTGTCAGATAGAGAGTTACTACTAAGAGCGATACTACAGCTGCTGTCAACAGTCGCGGGCCTCCGCGGGTGATACGGTGCGAAAAGATCATGGCAACAGCAGTGGCCTTGCACCACAGAGACAGCGCTGGAGGTTGTGACTTTTGGTTGTTCATTGTCGGCGGGAGTTTTGAGAAAGACGGCTGATTAGAGCACAGTAGAACCAAACTGGAAGAGTATAGAAGACGGAACGACTAGATAAAGGCGCAACGGCACAGCCAGAGAGCGTTTCTAGAGCCGCGGGTGCTTTGTCAAGGCACAGGTCTTCCGTCTTAACTACACTTCCCGAGGAGGTCTCAGCTCGCAGTAAGCCTGACGAAAGGGGTTCTCGGTTAATCGAGTTGGTGGATGGGCCGACAGCGGTGACTTGGTGATCAGTTAAAATGAGAGACTCGGGGAGAAATGGCTGATGTGAATCAGATGTTTGTGGATCAGCGAGCCTAGGGGCAGGCTTATATAAAAAGAGAGGAGTGTGTTTTAAAGATGAAAAGGGAGAGAAAGAAGAGAACGAAAAATCTGAAGGCCAGATGAGCAATGGCTGAAGAAGAAGGCACGCGGTGGAGAGGCCGGTGATGTAAGGAAAGAGCGCCCGGAAAGGTGAGACAGCCATAAAAGGAAGCTACTCGTGTGCAGGATGGTGGTACGGATATAACCAACTAGTTACTTGTAGTTATAGTTATCCTAAGCCGGGAAAAACGAAGACATCGGCCGCTAATCACAAGCACAGGATGGGAGCAAAAAGGAGTCTTTGGGAATTTGAGAGTCCAGAGACAATGATGTTGTAGGGAATGAAGAAATACGCCCAAGCCTGGCTAGTGGGGGTTGAAGAAGGCTTGATATCCAGTACTTGTATAGCCACATAGTTACATAGCTACATGAAGTAGTCAAGTAGTTGTAAGCCAGCCATAGTTGAGCTGTAACTAGTGGCTGAGGGGACCAACAGCGCGGCAGCTGGAACTGGCTGGACGGCTATCTCCTAATTCCACGTCTCTTCCCTGGATAGGTCTAGTTGGTATCACATTGCGTACGTTACCCGCCATCAGGGCCCTCCAACTATGCAATGGATGTATACACATACATACTCGGGGGTAGCTATTTAGCACTAGAGCAGACCATTGAGCTCTATGCCAACAGGACAAACAACAGCCAAAGAACTGGGCGTCTGTAAACTTGTGGTCTCCGCCGCCGTGAGCGAGGGTACCATGCCCACACATGGCAGTCCCTATATCTGCATTTGTTTTAGAAGTATCTTTATGACGACGCCTCTCGCCAGCATCACATTGCCGCCGAGTGGCGGGCAAGCAGCCGCATCCTTGGTGCCTGCCGGCGGAATGCCATCTGGTCTGTGTGTTTTATGTTCTTTTTGCGGCAGCCAATGTATAGCTAACTATAACTACGCTAAACTTTCAAAGCACAAATGCCAAACTGCCCCTGTTCTATCCGAGGCGTTCGCTTAGCCATATGCTGACTGGCAGCTATAGCACACTGGTTGTTCATGTGTCAAGCATCATAGAGGCTGAGGCTTGGCCAAGAGCCTCGACGAGCCTTGTCGTGTTATCGAATCGCCGTCTGGCCCTGTTTCGTGACTGTGTCGTCTGTGCTACCCATCGCAACTTATGTTATTTTACGGTAGAGGCCGTGAACCCCTTCGCCCTTCTTACGACGGGATGCCACGCTCATGTTGATGCCTCTTTGGCGGTTGTTTCACTCGCCAAGCTGGTATTTGGCTTCTTCAAAGCGGCAATTCTAAGAGGGAAAGCGTCTTGGCGTTTCTGACAGGTACTCGGTACCCATTCGTGTATACAAGTCCTGTCCAAGTATATAGGGACAAGGACACAGCGACAAGTACATACAGATACACATGGGTCAAAGCGTCTTACCCACAAACAACATGACGACGACTTTCGACGGCTAATATAAACATGGCTTTTTCTTGTTCGTGTTTCTTGGCTACAGCGTGCATCTCCCTGACTGTCGACAGAATCAACACGATCCCCCTGTAGGAAGCCCTACAGAATGGGCACCATTCCTAGTTCCATCTATCAAGCCCAGGAGACTCGGGGAGGAGAGACTAGAACAAGGAGACACATGGCATGATTATCAGTAAGAGGCAAAAAAAACAAAAAGAGCATATTTATCGGGTAGAAAAGATAGCCAGAAGCAAGCCGCGAGAAATGTCCGTCAGTATGGATGCCCTTCTATCACGTATGTACGTACATACACACACGTTCAGCGGCCCGATCAGCCCGACTTGGCCAAGTCCACGCGTTCCAAATCCCTCTGCTGCCAAACAACCCCTGCCATTGACCCCGCCGCGCAATACGTCCGCCGTAATGTGCTGTGGTTAGTCCTCTCCTTCTTTTCTCCTTGTCGGGGTTCCTTGCTCTCTGCGCTTGTTTGCTTGCGTATGTTTGTGTGGCATTCTTTTTTTTAATAATCTCTCTCCATCTCGTGTCCTGCTTCGCCCCTCGCAAGCCGAAATTGAGGACATCATCGTCGTCATCAAGCTGAGGCCCGTATCCATACCTGTGCAGTTATAACTAGGCCCTTCTCACCAACTCAAAGGCCTGCAAAGATTCTGCTCACTCAACTCGTTACGGTTCCAAGCGTGATCTTGACGACAAAACCCTGTCCTTGCACTTGTATAGCAGCGTATATAACTACATGACCTCGTCCACCGAGGTTTCGCTTCGTGCTGTTTTGCTTAAAGCTCCAGTGATGAAAGAAAAGGGCCCTTGCATTAGATGTTTCTTCTTCTGCTACTTCCGCTTGGTATGCCGCGCTTCATCGGTGTGTAGATAGGTAAATATGTACACACAATAGCTACAAAATGCCCACCCATCAAGACGAGTTACTAGAAGCAGGTATCCGACCTTCGTGCAACCAACCAACTTCGTATAACTTCACTTTCTTGTACACGCAACTACACGTACTCCTGGCCCGTATACGAAGCCCATGGAGAAACAAAAAAAAAAACTGCCCCAGCTACCGAACACACTTGCGCGTATATTCTGAGCAAGCCTGACTCGGCTTGGTCTCGGACTTACCCGCGTGGCTTTTGAATCATAGCGAACGAGCTGAATTTTTTTTTATGTTTCCCTTGGCCGCCTCAGACAACAACTAATATCAAAAGGACATGTAGACCCTAACTACAGAGACTCGGACCCTGGGCTAGGCCCACTTTTGTGCACAACGCAAAGAAGACTTGGCCATGAGGGAAAAATACTCGGACATTAGACGTTGGCCAAGGAGAAGTCGAGGAACAAACATAATTTGAATGGTTCACACACGTTGCACTCATATCTACATTTTTTTTTTTTTTTCACTTTCTTCTCGACGCCTGGAAAGAATAATCTTTTATCTTTTTTTGTTTGTTTGTTCTTTCTCTCATTTGCTTCTCATCCACACTAGAAGCCCGATATCTTCTTTTTTTTCCCGCATCTTGAATGTACTCGACAACAAAATACTGGAAAAAACGTCACCGTTCTGCAGCAGAAAGAAGAAAAATAAAAGACACTCCCACCAGCAGTACAGGACAAGAAAAGAAATACAGGCAACAGGAACAAAGAAACAGGAGAAAAAAAAGAATGGATCATGGCTCAAAAGCAAAGTCCTCCAGGTCGATGCATGTTATGGTATGGCTCCTTGAAAAACCCCCAGCCCCAGGGGATCTCTCTCTCTTCCCCTACAATCATCTCCACTCCCTGCCCAAACTCGATTCTTAACCCAGGGTGAAATAAAAAATGAAAGAAAATACGAAAAAAAAGAAGACATTGAAAGGGAAGAAGGAAAAAGAAAATGAGACAACCAAAAGAATATGAACGGGCAGAAAAATAAAAGGAGGGAGGGAAGGGGGAGGGCGGGTCTTTGCTATCATGTTTTTACTCTTCCTCAGAGTCCGACTCATCCGAGTCCAACGCGTTATCTGACATGGGTTCCGGTGACGCGCCTGGAGCCGTAGTACGGAACTGCTCGCGCACCTGCGTCAGATGGGCGATGCGCATCTCCTGCTCGCGAGCGCTCATCGGCTTGTTCTTCTTGCCCTTGGCCGAAGAACGCGCCGCCGCCGCCGCCGCAGAAGCGGCAGATCCGCCGGTCGAGCTGGCTGCGGGCAGAGAGTCGCGCGTGGAGCTGGAAGCATGGCTCTCGGCGGCCACTTGTGCTGCAAAGCTCGACAGGTTCTTCTTACACAAGTCCCACAGCTTCAGCAGGGCGTCGTTACTGAGCTGGTCAATATCCAGCTCAAGTTCGCCATTGGTGTTTTCCTAAAGTAAGTAAATTTGTTAGCAGGCTTTCACTCTAGTGCAATTCAATTTGCGCAAAACAAGGACCGTCTTACAGTCTGGTTGGTGTCGCGTTTGATAATCTCAATAGCATTTTCGATCGCATTGCCAGAAAGTTCGTTGATAGCGGTGGCAATCATGCCCTTTTCAGCTTCTGTGATGTTGCGCTTCTTCTTGGACGCACCGCCAAGAGGCTTGCGACCGGCATTACTGTTAGCCGACTTCTTGCCGGGGTTGGGTGCAGCGCCCTTGCTAGGTCGGCTCGGCTTGGGCTTGGGCTTGGAGGGCCGATCGGCCTTGACTTCCGTCACGGTTTGCTTGGCCTTTGCTTTCAGAAGGCTAGCCTGGACCATATTCAGCATGTTCTTCTGGAGCTCGATCATGCTCTCGATTGGATGTTTTTCCATGTATAGATCAACTAGCCGTTGCGACTCCTCTTTCATCTTTTCTTCGAGCGCGCGGATCTCATGCTCAAGGCTGGGATCAACAGCAGCAGAGGAAGAGGCAACGGGCTCGTCAAACTCATCGTCACTGCGTACGCTAGACGCACTGACAGATGCCGCCTTGGTCGCTGCTGCGTGCTTGGCAAGCCAATCGTCCTTCTTCGCCCACTCGTTACGGAAGAGCTTCTCCAACGCCTTGCCTTGCACGTTGACTGGAGTACCAGGTGAGTTGAACAGGTAGCAATTTCTAAACATCAGATCAAAGTCGCTAATAAATTGCTTCGGGCTTTGGTACTCGCTCGCCTGAAGCTTTGAGGCAATGGTGCTCAGATCCATGGGCTTCTTTACTACCTGGAAATAATTGGGGATATCAAGAGCGACGGGATCAACAGGTTCGAGGAAAGCGGCGTTGATGGCGTAGTGGCGCGAGTTGCGTATTTCATTCAGTACTTCCTCGCAAAATTCGAGCTCGGGTCTTGTTTTCTTTTTGCCCATTTTTGACGAGTAGTCTATGTCCTTGCTCTTGGGAGGGTGAATGGTGCGTTTGGGGCGATCGCCCTCGGTCACTGCTGACGCTCTACGAATCTGAGGAACTCCGTTGGGGGGCACGGCGTATGTGTCCGAGCCACCAGCCTTAGTGTCTTGAGGGCTAGCAGCACGACGCGCCGAGGGAGTAACGGCTTTCGGCTTGGGTGCGGGCGTCGGAGAAGACTTGGCTGGCGAAGGTGGGGGGAGATGGGAAATTGAGTGTCGCTGCTCATGATGGCGCGGGGGCATGTGTTTCGGCAAAACCTTGTTACGGCTGGGTTCTGTGGCAGCAATAGCAAGGCATCTGGTCCAAACAGCCTCGACGACGCCCAGACCGGCAAGAGTGACTTCATGGATCTCGCCGTTGAAGGCGAGTGTGTTGAGGTAAATCAAGGAAAGGTTATCCTTGAAGCCACTCAGAGTCGGCCACGGGTTGTCGCGCAAAGTCCGCTCAAGAAGGCCAATGTCCATGGGCTTGGTGACGCGTGCAAGATACGCTTCACTAAGAGTGGGCCACAGTTTGGTGACGGCATCCTTGAAGTGGCCACCGCCCTTGGTCTTCTTGATACCGGCGAGGACCCGGCGGTATTCGCGGGCCTGGTAAGGAGTAATGGGTTGTTTTTCAAGCTCCTTGTCGTTCCAGCGCTCGAGACTGTTGAGACCCTTGAGCCCATTAGCGCTAGAGGATCCAGCGTCGGGTGCGGGCACAGGAGGAGGCAGTGGCTCTTCGGTGGGTTCGCGCTTGGCACGCTTCGCGACAGGCTCATCGCCCTCAACGCTTTCTCTCTCACGGGACACCTTACTGGACGATGAAGGAGCATCCATCATCGACGTGTCAGCGTTTGCGGACTGTGAGGCGTCGGGGGTCTTTGGCTTGTCGAAGTGGTCCGCCTTGGTGTCCTCTTTCTTTTCTGCCACACCATTCGTGGTCGCTGAGGCTTTGGGTGTTTCGGACTTTCTGTCAACTGACTTTTCGGGTGTAGCGTCAGGCATCTCAACATCGAGTTCGCCGGATTTGTCTGGGGCTAAGGCAGATGCGTTTTTATCGTCAGATGGAGTCTTGTCTCTGTTTTCGGACGATTTTGAACTGTGAGCGTCGTCGGTTTTATCTGAATCGGACTTTGCGCGTTTGACGGTCGCGTCGCTTTGTTTTGGTGTGCCATTTGAAGAGCCATTTGTGGGCTTTTCTGCTTCTCTTGAAGAATCACTGGACATGCACAATGGTGGTTAGCGTGTGTAATGCGTTGGTGCGAAGACTTGCGATGCACAGCGACCAAGACGCCGCCCGTAGTCGACGGCGCGTCTCACGAGGGGACGCGAGCAGGATGCTATGGCCTTGTGATGATGGAGAAAAGCATGGGGATATTGCTTACCCATTCGACACAGTTTTAGCAGGCGACTCGGCAGGCTTTGCCTCGGGAGAAGCAGCCTTTGGTTCGGGTGTCGCCATAATAAATCGGAGCGGTGGATGGAGAAACGCGAGCGGTATTTCTGTCTACAAGCCAATTGATGCAGGGCGCGTTGCGGCGATGCGATTCGATGGAGAATTGTCGAAGCGCACAAGTTTCAAAGGCGAGAAAGATGGCGCGCTGTAAAAAAGAATCCACGAGGCGCGAAAAAAAAAAAAAAAAAGGTGGGCTGCGACAATAACGAAATAAAAAAGGAGGGTGCGCGACGGGGAAAATGGACAAAACAGGCAGGTTAACAAACAAAAGAAGAATCGGTTCTCGCAGGCGGATAAAACGAGTGACGGCGATAAAGCTTGTTGCTGTAAAAGGTGGAAAGAGCGCGCAAGTGCCTGGGGTGGAAGGTGCGAGGTGGCCGAGGGCAGGCGCGTCGCTGGAGAAGGTGCGAGACGATTTGCGATGCGCCAAAAGTGGAAGTGGCGAGGGCGCGGTGCGCGTTGGAGGGGAAGGTGCACGTAGAGCCAAATAATAGCACTGCAGTGTTTCTTGTGTGTAGAAACAATGAGGCCCAACGACAGCAGAGTCAGCGGTGACGATTGCGGGCAGGCGATGGTGGAGGCCGGCGTCAAACAAGAATTAAGCTGCGTGCAGGCAAAAAATCAAGCATCAAAAAAAAAAATGAGGCAATGTGATGCGAGGCTGCACTAGAGGATTCCGAGAGGTCGCAAGTATCTTCCCACCGGATTTTGGTGCAGAGATACTTTGGGGCGGGCGTGCGGTCGCAAAGCTCAGGAAAAAAATAAAACTGAAAGTTTGAGAAAAAGCGCGTTCACGTCAGAGGAATTTAGCCAAACGGCGCGACCTGGTATTTATCAGTTCGGGAGCGCGGAATATCTGGCCTTATCGAGCACCACCCTGCAGTGTCCGTGGGCGCATCTGATTGGCCAGCGCTGCCAGGAGCGATGGGAAAGGCAGGGGAATGCAGTGTCTAGAAAGATGGAGGTACTTTGTGAGTCATATAAAAGAGGTATAAAAGACGTGTCTAAGGAAGTACACCGTGCATCGCAGACACGGCCAAGCTAAATGGGAGGGGCAAGACAAGCACTGATTACTTGGAGCAGGAGCGCTAGCCCGGGTCTTGCCCCATTTGTCTTATACCGGCCATCCATCACGAGTCGTCTGGTTGAGCCAAGTTGTGTGTTGCGTGTTGTGGTAACACAGCTACAACGGCAACTTGACTTGACTTGGCTAGTTAGCTGGGGCCACAGCCATCACAGGCACGCTTGCTTAGCTGCCCGTTTCTCCCGCCGCCGTCCTGCAGGTCTGCTGCGTGTGGGATTTTGGGCATTGGGTTTCGCTGATTTCATGCATGCAACCTTCTGATCCCGTTTGCCCGCCAGGTCTCTAGACCTCTCGCAAAAAAAGAAGCGGGCCGGTCTGATCTTGCACAGTTTTCTGTCTTGGGCCTGGTCTCTGCGATCCGGAAACAGGTCGAGGATCAAGGGAGAGGGCGCTTGAGCATGTGGTGCATAGAACCCTTGAAGAACAGTGTTGCGTCCAATGTTTTTGCCCTCCAAGACCGGATCTTGAACAAGCTCCGCTTAGCTTATTTCACGTGGAAAAATAAGAGGCTGGGCGAGCAAAGGTTTTATATTGGGCTTCTGGTTCTCGGCTAGCCGTGGTGATTTCTACTTTATTTCGGCCTGGAACGGCCTCGAGGTTGCATGACATCATTGAAGCCCCAAGGCAAACTGCCATCACGAGCGCTCGAAAACCTGGCTGTCACTCAGCCGAGAAACCCCCTTTGCGCTCGTCTAATATCGGTTTGTGCAAGCACACACAAGCAAGCAAGCTCTGTGCATCAACATCCTGGTCAAAAATCCAGGAGCTTCCTGACGCGACGAGGGGTCCGAGGGAGTGTCTAGGTCATGTGAGGCCTATTTAGGGTCAACTTAGGGTGGGTGGGCTAAACTAGTCCTTTCCTCACAAGTGGCGCTGCCTAATTCGACGACGCTGCTGCCTTCAACGTCATTAACCCTACAGATATGGAGTAGGTTTGCAAAGACCCTTATAAAAGCGGCATTCGCTCATCAAATTGCACAGTTGTAGCCCCACATCAGGTCTCTGGTTGCTTGGTTGACAGCAAAGCAATTATCTGTATTACGTAATGTGTAAGCTCCTCTCCAACCTCAAAGTCAACACCAACACCGTCTTCCGTTCACACACAATTCACAATTCACAGTCTACAGTCCACAGTCCACAGCCAACATGGCCAACCTCGATGATGACCAGCAAGTAAAGCTCGCCCGCGTCATGGAGAGCACGGGCGCCTCCGTTGATATTGTGAGCTCTTTCCCTGTCCTGTTTGTGGCGCTACACACAATACACGCCACACCCCGCTGTAGCATTCAAGTTAACCAGAAGCTCTGTTGCTGCATTCGCCAAATAGGCTCACCAGCTACTTGAGGCCAGCAACTGGGACGCCGAGACCGCAGCGGGCCAGTACTTTGCCGATGTGGCCAGCGATGGTGACGACTCCAATGGAGCTGGCGCCTCGTCGTCTGCCGCTGCTCCTGCCAGCAGCTATACTGGTCCGCGCACTCTTGGTGGTGTGCCTGTTCCCGCTTCACAGTCCCGCCAGCCCGCCAGCTCGTCAAAGCCGGCCCGCAGAACCGGCATTGCTACGCTGTCGTCCATGGGCAACGCGGACGACGGCGATGACTCAGAAGAAGAGGAAGACGAGCGTCGCCGGCGCCGGAACCTGTTTGCCGGCGGTGAAAAGTCGGGTCTTGCCGTGCAGGACCCCTCCAGAGGAGATGGCCAGGGAGATGAAACTAGCAGACTTCTAGATGCAATCCGCAGACAAGCCATGGCGTAAGTCTCGAACCAGAGTGCTGCTTGCAACTTTACCAGGCTAACCTTTTATTCTGTTTCTTTTACTGCGCCCAGACAAGGCCAGAGAATGAACGAGGAGGCTTCCCATACCCCTCCCCCGCCCCGTTTCACCGGAAACTCGTACACCCTCGGCGGTGACGGCGTCGAAAGCCGCATGCACGTCGACCCTCACTCGCGGCCAGCCCATCCTGTGAGCGCCCAAGAAGAGGAAGAAGAAACCGTCAAGCGCGAAATCCACCTGTGGCGCGACGGTTTCAGCGTCGGCGCCGGCCCACTCCACCCCTTCTCCGAGCCGCGAAACCAGGCCATCCTCCGCATGATAAACAACGGCCAAGCTCCACTGGAGCTGCTCAGCATCCGCGCTGGCCAGCCCGTTGATGTGACTATTATCCCGCACGACGAGAACTGGCGCCAGCTGCCGCGTCCCCGCGTCGCGTTCGAGGGCGAGGGCCAGCGTCTGGGCGCTCCGGTGCCCGGCGCCTTGGCGGATGCCGCCCCGGCTGCCGCCGCGCCTGCTCCGACGGCCACCTCCAGCGCGCCCTCGACGCAGTACGACGAGAGCCAGCCGTCTGTGGCCATCCGAGTCAATCTGCCCAACGGCACGCGCATGCCTGCGCGTTTCAACCTGACGCAGACGGTCGGGGACATTTACGCCTTTGCCGCACAGGCTTCCCCGGACCTGACTGCGCGGGCGTTTGTCATTTCGACGACATTCCCCAACAAGGACCATATCGACAAGGCGGCGGTGCTGGGCGACATGGCCGAGTTCAAGAAGGGCGGAGTTGCAATTGTTAAGTTTACATAGACGGGACCGGGAATTCGCGATACTAGTACTACTCACTACACATACTTAGCGTTGAGATTAAGGACTTTCATTTTCTTTAGTCTTGTCTTCTTTGTTTTGCACAATAATTCAGATGATTCACGTAGACCACACATATTTGTATTCTTCTCTTTTTTTGTTCTTCTTTTTTGATAGCTATTTCTACAAGGGGATACTTTTTTTTTGGTTCCTCGGGACAAAACCCACGTGTATGCATGTTTTGGTCGACTGTTGGTGCAACGTTCTCTGTATCGGATGGATGCACATGAGATTGCAGCAGCGGCAGAGATGGAGATGTAGGACGGGAGGTCAGAGCCTAGAGCTGGGGTGAGGGTTTAGGCAATGGAGTAGGAGAACGCCAGGGTCAGAAAAGCGAGGGCAAGGGTCGGCGGACTGGCCGCGCAGAAGGCAGGGTGTAGGAAAAGGCACAATTCACGGCCATTGTTGGATGTAGTAGCAGAGAGGCAGCTGGAAGAGTGGCCATTGTCTTGTTTTTCTTTTGACGTAGCATGCTGCCTGACTGCGCCGGGAAAGGGGTTCGGGTCCTGGCCGTACACGAGTTTGATGAAGCGGGTGGGCACGACGAGTGACCGGCCAGCACATGAGTTGGGCACAACAAAGGGCGTTTCGGCGAGGGATGGAGAGAGCCATGGGATGGGGCCTTGGACACCGCCTGGGGCAGAGTGGCTGGGTTTGGGAACGCCAATGTACCAGTGGTTCTCGTGAAGAGGGAGGCTTGAAAGAAGGCGGGAGAGAGAACTGAGCGGATAATTGGTGGCTGAGAGGGTAGGATACATAGGAGGAGGTGGTGGGGTGGCCGGGGAGTTGGCATGTTCTAGAGACAAAGAGAAGCTACACGATGTTTTTCTAGAACGGTGAAACATGATGGCGTCTTCATCATGACCCATGCTGGTGTGGAAGAAGCCGTCCATAGACTTGGCGGGCGGAGTGGGAAGCCCATTGGGCGTTTTGAGCTTGTCGCTTCCAAAGCGGGATGCTAGGACGAGAGATTTACCCGGTGCCTTTTTGAGTCGAGGCCGAGCTGGTGATAGTGGCAGTGAAGAAGAAGATGATTCAAGGACGGGCTGTTCTGAATCTGCCAATTCTAGAACCATTTCTCTAGCGATCTGATCGTCAGTAAACATGAGGGGCTCAGCAGCCCAGTCTTGGGGCAAAGGCTGCGACGGTGAAATGATTTCTTGTGCTTCATTGATGGATTGTGGTGATTGTTGAGGGAGCTTCTGGTCATGACCAAATACAGGTGCCCTGTCCATGTTCTGGGCTACGTTTTGCTTGCAAGCCTCTTCTTGAAGGGCCATCATCCGGTCCTGTTCCAGGGTCTCGCGGCAAATCTCACCTAGAAAATCCACCTCTTCATCATCGTAGGGCCCCTCATAATCAAATACCCCGTTGCGGTAGCCACAGCCATGACCCCCTAGGTTAGAATGCGTGTTTGAAGAGCTCGGCTGCGTATCAATGCCATCGGTGTAGTCATCAGTTTCGTAGCAGGTAGGACTGTGACTACCGCCGCGTTCAAAGTGACACTGATCCCGCTAGGATGCAGCGGCGCTGCCCTCAAGAGGCATGCCCTGGCTGGTAGCAGGGCCATCTAGGAAGCGAAAGTGGCTAATGGCGATACGGCAGTTCATCATGGCAGCGTTGAAGCGGGCCTCGCCGGGGGGCAGCACAGCCATGAGATAGGTGTTGGTGGTGAACTTGAGAATAAACAGGTTGAAGTGAAGGCCGACCTTGAGCTCCATGAGAACAAACTGCTCAGAGTTCCGAGGGGTTCCAGTAAAACGACTGATGGACTGTTTGAACTGTTTCATGATGTTGGACATGCGTTCTAGACGGTCTTCAGTCGGGTTCTGTGTGGTGGGGGAGACCCAAGAAGACACGGCCAAGAACGAGGTGCGCTCAAAGAGAAGCAGTTCTTCAGCTTCAATGGCAGTGCCCAAATGAGCTAGGTTTCGCTCGATCAGGGATAGGTTGGGCACCAGGTCGTGGATGATGCCAGCCCAGGCTTTGTACAGAGACTGATCCCAAATCGACGTCGCGAAAGCCTGGACGTCCATGAGCCCTGAGTGTTCGCCACCGTCGAGACCGATGCCCATGGTATGAGCAAACTCGGCCGTCCGCTGACGGACCTGAGCCACGCGCTCATCGTACAACACTTCGCGGCTGTTTGGGAGCACTAGATCCATTTTGTGCACGAGAATGTATATCCGAGCTGAGGGCGAATACTGCATCAGCACGGCGATGATCTCGATGTAGGTGGCAAGGTCGCGGTCGGTGTCGCGCGATTCTATGTCAAAGACATAGATGAGGACGCCGACGTTGGAGAAGACATGTACTTTTTGCTGGGATAGGTAGTGCTCCATGAAGGCCTCCTGGCCACCACAGTCCCAAAGGTTGAGCGTAAGGTTTCCGAGAAACTTGACATGAGAGAGATCGATATCGATGGTCGCGCCACTAGACAGAGAGCCAGGTTAGCTTGGGAATGTCCGTGCTGAAGCAAAAAGCTCAAGACAGGGAAGCCGTCTCATGTAACGGGGCTTCGGACATACAGTCTGCGGGTGTCTCGGGCGACATAGTTGCTGAAGATGATGCTGCGCATGGAGGACTTGCCGGAGCCACTTTTGCCCATCAGCAAGACCTTCTTCTTCTTGGGCTTCTTGAAGTCATTGCGCAGCTCCGAAGAGAGAGTGCCCATATGGGCCGAAGAGCTAGCCATGGTGCGTGGACGAGGTGAGCGCAAGGCAGAAGAGGCGAGGCCAGCCAGACAGTGACGGGGAGAACAGGCGCAGAGATGCCGCGGGTCACGAAGAGAGACCCAGAGCACCGAAGCAGGGAATAGCACAGTAAAAGGTCGCTTGCGGTTAACTGGGCAACAGTGGCGGCCGGGGAATCGGTGGCGCTCAAGAGAAGAGATAGGGTGGCTGGGAGGAAGATATGGCTGATGACTGTTCTTCCTCTTTCTGGTGCTCCAACGCTGTCCCAGTGATTGCGCGACCGGGATGTTGAAGCGTCTCGGAATGGCTGCGATGGCTGCGATGGCTGCGATGGCTGGCCATGGCGGAGATGTAATGGCTGGCTGGGGAAGCGGCCAGCCCCACTTTATGGCACGAGCTGCACTCGGTAGATACTCGGCTATTCTGCCTTGGTGGGGCAAGCAAGCTCGAAGCTTGAGGTCGCTATCTTGGCGGCGTTGGAGGGACTCAGCATTGCATCATTGCTGCGACAGGATATTGTTGACGCCTGGCCTGCCGATCTTCCCCATCCCGCTGACCTCTCCCGGCCCGAACCCTCCCGCACCATGTCCGACAACTACCTGTCGCAGTCCGGCATCACAATGCACTCTGATAGCGAGCTGTACTCGGAGTCGCCAGAGGTCGACTACGAGCCCGACCGCGCACAGTCGCAGTCCGAGCCGGCGCTCGTGGTGTACAAGCCGCCGACCATGTGGATGCTCGTCCGCGGCACCGCCATCAACCTGCTGCTGCCCTTTATCAACGGCATGATGCTGGGCTTTGGCGAGCTGTTTGCACACGAGGCTGCGTTCCGTCTAGGCTGGGGCGGTACCAAGGTACTTCCCGTCTTCCGTCGCCGCCGCCCGCCCTATCCGCCGGCCTGCTCTTGTTGTACTCTTCTAACCGAGTTCAAACAGGTCTTTCCCGTCACGAGGCGGAGGGCGCAGCCTCTCGATTTCAGCGCCGCAAAAAAGCCCAAGAGCTACTATCCCATTGACTAAGCCGGGCCACCCGCTTTCCCACACTCCAGGACCTCACTGCCCGCTGTGTGCGGCGGAACAGCTCTATGCACCATCTTTTGTTTTACGATACCACGATTCCTTTCAGGCTCTTCTTGTTCCGTGTTGTCGTGTGAGCTTGTGCCGGCGTCATGGGTGCCGCCTTGCCGAGACAGCACGAAGCCGCCTTGCTGCCAAGACAAGCCACGATGGCCACAGCAGGACTACCCGGCTATTTATGCAGCCAAATTTGACCATACATATTGCGTGCAAAGATCTCCATGTTCCGTGTGTCCTATTATCTCTCGTAGTTGAAAGTGAAGCCGATTGTAGTGCATGTGATGCAACAGGTCCCAACGTTCTCCCACGTTTAGCCGATATTTAGCCGCCCAACGTCGAGCCAAAAATTTCCCACTACAACAGCGATATCACGGCCCGCCGCCGAGCTACTATGAGAAGAGCTTCGCCCCCTGCGCTTGTTGCCGTCTTTGCATTTGTGAGTAAGACGAGCCACATTGTCAATTGGACTGGCCCGTGACTTTTCTCTCCATAATCCACACCGACATCATCATGCTTCCCCGGAGAGGCGTCGTGCAGTCGCTTGCGACAGTCCGGGTCGCCGCGCCGATTGTAAGTCTTCCCGGCACTCTAGATTCCGCTCGGTGTCTGCCGCTTCTGATTGCTTAGCTGCTGACTAACCCCCTGCTGCTATCTGCCAGACGCCCTCCCGCGGCCTGCGTTCTCAAAATGCCCGCTCCTTCGGTACCGTTCCCCTCCGTCGCACCGCCGCCGCCTCGTTGCGGCCACACGCTGCCGTGCTTTCACATCGCCTAGGCAGCGGCCCGGCCGCGCCCATGCCGCTGGTGGCCGCTGGCTCAGTGGTTGCCGGTTCGCGCGCCTTCTCGTGGCGCTTCTGGCAGCGAGGCAAGCCCGCCGAGCCCGCTGCCCCCGCAGAGACCGCAGCTGACGCTACTACCGCTGCAGCTGCCCCGTCCGCCGAGGCGGCTGCTACCTCTGCTGCTGTTCCACCCGAGCCTACGCCTGTTGTCGAGGCTGTGGCTGCTGTGGCAGACCCCACGGCCACGAGTGCTGCTGCTGCAGCTAGCGGCGTCGACGCCAAGCTGCTCGACTTGGAGGCCATCCTCAACATGCCCGAGACCATCGGCTACCTGCACCAGCTCGGCCTGGACTTTGGCTGGGGCCCGTCATCCATGATGCAGTGGCTGCTAGAGCATGTGCACGTGTACTCGGGCTTGCCGTGGTGGGGTTCCATCTTTATCGCCCAGCTGGTCGTGCGCTTGCTTCTGTTCAAGCCGTTGCTGATCTCGCACGAGACGTCGACGCGCATGCAGGTCCTGCGCAAGACGAACCCGGAGTATGAGGCGGCCATGCGTGACTTCCGTGACGGCCTGCAGCGGGCCCAGACGGACCCGCGCAGCAAGGAGGAGGCCATGCTCGCACGCCAGACATACCTGTCCATTGAAAAGGAGCATGGTATCCGCAAGATGAACATGGCCTGGGGCATGCTGCAAATCCCCATTGGCATCGGCTTCTACCGTGTCCTGAACGCCATGGCTCAAATCCCCGTGCCGGCGCTGGAGTCGGGTGGTTTAGCCTGGTTCCATGACTTAACTATCGCTGATCCCTTTTACATTCTCCCCCTGGCCGGTCCGGCCATGATGTTGGCTGCCATGACTGTGAGTTTACGCCTATCCCATCGCTCTCTCCAACCAATGTTCTTTGCTAACAAACTCCCCTCCCAGGCCAATGCCAAATTCATGCCTCCCGAGCAGCGCAAGTCCACCAAGCTGATGGCCATGGTCCTCATGCCCGTGTCTGCCATATTCACCTCCTGGTTGCCCTCAGCCGTGCAGTGGTACTTCTTCTGCGCCGCCTTCTTTGGCGCCGTGCAGAACGTCTTCATCGCCCAGCCCTGGGGCCGCCGCCTACTCGGCCTACCAGCCATGCCCGACACTACCAACAACGCCCCTGTCGGCACACCCAGCAACCCCGCCATTGTGACGATGCGCGGTGGCGCCAACTACCAGGCGCCCCGCAGCGGCAGCACCTCGACGGTTCCTGAGCCCGAGAAGGCGCAAGACATTGTCTCGGAGCTCAAGGGCGGCTTCGATACCATGCTGCAGAAGGGCAGAGACACCATGGACCGCCGCACGCGCAAGCAGGAGATTTCGGACAAGCTGGACCGTGAGGCCAAGATTCAGGAGGAGTCGTGGGAGGCGCTGCGTGCGCGCATGGCCGCCAAGGAGAAGGAGGCCCGGGCCCGTGGTCGCCGGTTCTAAAGCAGTCGTCCGTGGAGATGTGGTGATTGTGAGCGCTATTCCTTGTCTCGTGCCTATTTTCTGTCTCTTCTGCCCACAAGGGAGAAAAAGACGGTGGTGCTAGAAGTTTATGCATAGGACAACAAAACGGCACCAAAAGCAAATGGCCTAGAGAGAGTTTCAGTCTGGTTATTGGACCTGGACGCTCTCGTGTACACTATGTTAGACCTTGTTATTTGTACTATTTTTTTTCTTCATCTACACCTTTGAAGGTCTCATGACACAAAATTCAATAAAGGGACATGGTGGTTATTTGATGTGCGTGATATTTGAGATTTGTCGTGTCCTGACCCAAACCAATCCAGAGAAAAAAAAAGAATAAAAACAAAGACTACCAAATAATACAACAAGAAAGAAGTACAACCAAAAAGCCTTCCATGGAGAACAGAAGGGGAATACCGAGACCGTAAGGGAAAAAGAAGAGAGGGGGAAAAATATAAAAAAAAAAAGAATACCACAAAGGAGCATCAGGGTAATGTGAAGAAGCCGCCGAAAGAAGCCGTGCGTGGGCCGAGTCCAAGGCAAGGGCGCAAAAAGCATCCCAGGCACAGATATCTTAGAAGATGGTGCCATTCCGGTCAATTAGAATCGGTGGCTCTCTGGTGTTTGGTCGGCTGACCTCTGCCATTTCACGTCCAGCCTGTTGCGTAGAGAATTAGTTAGTCACGGAATTTGTAGATATACTTGAGTCGGAGGGGGTGGAGTTGAGACGTACCTTGAAGCTGCCAGCTTCCATGACTTGGGAGAGACTGAGCTCGTAGCCGTTGAGTTCCTTGGCCATGTATTTGTTGACCTCGACCCAGAGTCTGTCGAGGAATCCAATCGTCACGCCTCTCCACTCGACAACCACATCGTCCGACGTCAGGAACAACGGCGCCACCTCGACGGCCCGGCGGCTGCCATGGTCGTAGTGGTTCTTAAAGTTCTCGAGCCCGCGCGCCTCGTCCTCGGGCTTGAGCGTCAGCACGCCGAGATCGATAAACAGGCCGCCGTTGCGGTACTCGGGTAGGCCGGTCAGCAGCTCGGCGCCGGAGAAGTGCACTTTGAGGAGCGACTGCATGGGCTGCATCATGCTGTAGCACAGCCACTGGGCCAGCTTGTGGAACGGGAGGATCGACTCCCAGGCCGCCGGCGAGTTGGTGTTGGACGGGAACGGCGAAAAGGTCGTCGGCGAGCCGTTGGGCGACGATGTCGGCTGCGGCATGGAGCTGCACGGCCACGAGTCGCCGAGCAGGACGCCGTGGATGTTGGACTGCGATTGCGGCCAGATGGGCTCGAGGTGTTCCATGAGAATGCTCCAAAGCAGCGGCACGGGCACAATCAGCTTGGAGGAAGCCTGTGTGGAGGGATGTGAGAGAAGGTAGTCTAGGCTGTGTGTTAGTGTATCGCATGCTCAGGGGGGGCATCCATGTTGGAGTTCACTCACCAAGCATTTGTCCGGGTCTGCCGTGGTGGCCAAACACGGCGTCGTGCTCGAGGGCGGCCGCGAGCTTCACCAGCAGCTCTGCTCTGCCTTCAACGCCGACAAGCTCGTTTCCAGGCCTTGACTGGAAGCCATTTGCGAGGGCCTCAGCAGTAACCTTCTTCAGACCCTGCTTATCGACTTGGCAGCGATTGCTGGGGTTGGAGGAGAACAGACCCTACATTCCATGGTTAGTGTGTCTGTCGGGTGGGAAACAAGGGGAGCATCTGGCGTTTCAAATGCGGTTGCTCGCTACTCACCGATTTGAACATCTCCAGCGCGGCAACAGCAACACCATCGTTGCGGCGGTATATCTTGTTGTTTTCCAGACTCTTATACGACCATTCCGAGCCGGCGCCTCCGTCAATGACGATGCTGACGACACAGAGGTCAATCAGACGGCGGCACTTTTCGCTGTTGTCGACGTCGGCGGGGAACGTCGCAAGCATCTGGGCGGGTCTGTCGCGGCCGCCGACGCAAAAGTGCTGGTAGCGACAATGGGGCGGAATGGAGGTGTAGGGAGCGTCATAGTCACGCTGGAGGGGAAGCGTGTTAGTAGGGCGGAACGAGCAGGCTGTTCACTAGAAGCGGGCCAGACTCACCTTTATAATGTTGGCAACAAATCTCACGACATCGCCAAACCTGGACATGTCGACGTCAAAGTGCGTCAGGGTGTTGCGGTTCGCCTTGTCGGTCATGATCTTGGCGCGCTCGCGGATGGCCTGCAGACTGCGGAGGTAGCCGGCGGGGTCTATGTTCGGGTCAGGCGCTCTCGGGATGTCAATCTTGATGGGCGACATGGCGGTCATGGGCGAGCTGGGAGAGCCGCTGCCGGCCGAGGAGCGGTTGAAACTGGGCTTGAAGGAGGTGGCAGGCGATTTGATGCTGGAGCTGCCGGAATTGAAGCTGGCATTAGAGTTGGACGTTTGGATGGGCGGTTTGACGGGCGGCGCCATGCCGGCGGCACTCTTTTTGCGACTGAAGAGGCCCATTGTGGGTATGAAGGGCGAAGAAGAGGCGGGGTGGGAGACGAGGACAATGTCAGCGGCCAAAATATTGAGAGGGCTGCTCGGTCGGGGATCAGAATGCGCTGGCGGGCAAGCGGGTTCTTTTGTGGGTGAGGGCGGGAGGGATGTGGCCAGGGAAGCCTGCAAAACGGAAGTGTTTCGTACAGGCGGCTTGAACTGTCACGATCTGCGGCAACGGTTTTGACAGGAGATGACAAAGATGGGGCAGCCAGGAACCGCGGTGTTTACGTCAGACGATCAGATCAGGTGGTGGGAGGCGAAGCCGAGGCAGAGCAGGAGGAGAGGAGGAGGAGAAGGAGAAGCTGGATGTGGGCGAGAACAGAAATAAGAGAAGAAGGGGACCGTAGGACAAGTAGCAGGCCCGGCTGGACGAGAAAAGATATTCTTTTTCAGAATGGGGGGGGGTATTGAACTGGCCGCAGTCACACTGTAAAAGACGTTTAAAGAAAAAAAAAAAAAGAATAAACCGGCCAGGCTCTGATACTGACGCTGATGCTGGGGCTAGCTCCTATGGTACAAGTGCAAGCAGCAGCATCCAGGGGTATTCACGAAAAGGATCCAGGAGAAAAGAGCAAGGAGCAAGGAGCAGAGCCAGGAGCCAGGAGCCAGGAGCAAGGAGGCCTGACGTGAAAGTTTATACATACAGGGGGCGAAGTTCCGTGTGTGAAAGCCAGAGAACAGGTGAAGCAGCTTAGCGCAAGCTTTTAAGGGTCCCGGCTCAGGGGGGGAGCAGACAGGAAGACAGCCACGGGTTCTCCCAGCGTGTCCCAGTGTGTATGGAGGCACTTGTACGGAGGTGCCTGGACGGGTCGGGGGTGCTCGTGGTACGTCTTGTGCTGGTCCTTGTAGCAGCAAGTCGTAGTGATATATGCAGTGCAACCTTTTGAAGTGTTCACGGTCGGGAAGGCGTGTCGATCGGCCACAGTCCAGTCTGCAGCAGGATAAATCCCAGGATTAAAGCTGTGTGGCAGATGTCGGGCTTCTGATGGGCCCGGCGGCGAGGGAGCACCGGAGGACAGGGAACTCGGCCAAGACGCCGCACAGAGAGCACATACAGAAAGAGAAAGCCAAGCCTGAGGTGCGTGCGAACGACAACGAACGTATTGCGACAAGAAAACTTGGCCGGCGGTGCTGCGGGCGGTGCTTGAGCGCAAATGAGGGACAGCAGGGCCACAGAAACACAGAGACACAAAGCCTGTGCGGGAGTGACAATCAGAGCCAGGCGGACCTCGACCTCGAGCGGTAGTTATTGCAGCGATAAAGATTGGTTGTATGAGTGCTCAAAGCTTCTTGCACTTGGAGCACCGGTGTAAGTCCTTGTATAAATCTATGTACATAGTTATATGTGTGTATTAGAGGGATAACCATCATATCCCGCACCTCCAGAGACACGCAAAAGTAACTTCCGCCCTCAACCGCTCCGGCACGGAGATGAGTCTGTCGTGATCAGAAATGAAGCAAGTTTCAGCGAGTCTGCCCACACACAAGTCAAAGGGAGAGAATTAGCCAAGGCAAAGGCAGCTCTGGCAGCGGAAGGATCAGCGCCCAAAACAGATGCGTGTGTGCATTTGTACTGGGTACAAGTGTGCCCTCGGACGCTGGGAGGGTTGGCCCGTATAACAAGCGAAGTAGTGTGTGGGCAAAAAGAACCGCGGCCAGGGATCTGGGCGAGCCAGGGGGGAGAGGAAGAGAGGGGGGCCACAGAGTCCGCATAAAGATGGCAAGAGAAGCGATGGGACGACGCGGGAGGGCTCGGATATAACAAGAGAGCAAGAGTTGCGCACAGCTCAATACATGCAGTTTTGAGAGTAAGGATAGTCGACGACTCTCAACAAATAACGCTTCTGCTTCTGCTTCCCGGCTGGCGTCGCTCGTGTAAAGTGAAGCCCAGTCTCCGGGAGCCACGATCCGGAAGCAGCAAAACACGCGACCAAGCGACATTTAGCTCCTCCCAGCGAGAAGGAAACCCCCATTTCCCAGGCCAAGCCCGACCAGAACACTTGTGTCTTTTTTCTCTTGTTCTTTTGTTCTCTTCACTGGTTCTGGCTGTGGCTCTAGCTCGAGCTCTAGCTCAAGCTCTGGCTGATGGTCGTCCGTCCGTCTGTTATATGCTCCAAGTCGGTCATAGGCCCGAGCACTGGCTTGATTCCTCCAGACAAAAAAAAACAAGACAGACAACAAGATGCAGACAAGGCTAGAGCCCATTATGGGAGAGAAAACACTCGTGGCTTGGACAAAAGCAGTAAAAGAAAGCACAAAAAAGAAAGGGTAGGATTTGCTCGGGCAGAGAGAGAGAGGGAGGGAAGACAGGGGCTAGGGGCAGCCTGTCTGTGTTATACCTCCTGCGCATACTTCAGGCCCTCTGTGATAAGGTGCATGATTTAGCCAAGCCAGCTGACGGTCATGGGCCCGGGCTGGACTGCGGCGGGGTGATGATGAGATCTCTTATATGCATGTAAGTGGCAGTTGGCTATACAAACTTAGCTAACTAGTGGATACATATGCATATGTCTCTGTTGTGGGTAGCGGCCCTGGACACCATGAGAGACGCCATGTATCTATGCACACCTGTCTGTAACTATGTGTACATGCATACATGCAGCCGTTGTAGGTCTAGATCTGCCTCTCCTCTCGACCCTCCGCCGGACATATGCACGTCTCACCAGACCATCTGCAGGAACTCAAATCAACCTGGTGAAGGCAGTGAATCTGTTACAGCCCTCTGTCGACCAAAACGTCCCGTATAACTATGACTAGTTGGCTTGGACAAAGGAGAAGGAAAATCACACTCCCTAGTCTGTCCTACTTTGTATGTTTGTATATACTGCTCCTCCTCCTCCTGGTCAGACACAAATCTCGTGGGTCTTATCCGTCCTGCTTTTCCTTCTTCTCCGTCCCTCCAGAATCAAAGCCAAGTGCTGCGTTACAAATAATCTCGAACTACACATTGAAAATACAAGTATACCCCCCTACCCCTTCCTATCGCCAAGCACACTGCCTGGGGGGAACTCTTCCACTTTGCCCGTTGAACAAAACGATAGTTATTGGTGAATGAATAGCCATATTAGGGCAGCACAAGACAGACGAACCGCCAGGACAAGACAAAGGAGGAGGGGCGAGGGAACGGGGAACGAGGAACGGCGGGTACGAAAAAAAAAAACAAGACTAGTGAGAGCATTCGACACTCCCAACATGGGATGAGACAACTCCTTTGCCTCTTGTGCGAAACGATCAAGACCACGGCGACCGCGACAGACAGTACTAACCAGCAGTCCTCAAAGAAACAGCTCAAGTCGAGTTAGATTCTTTGCTGCTGCGCACGTCTTGGAAACGAAGCCCCCAAGAGTCAAGTCCTCGCAAAGAGAGCTGAACATTTCGCCAGTCAAGTCAGTAAAAGCCGTCGGTCACAATGCTTAACTATCCCATCACAAAAAAAAAATCTCGATACATCCCATCCCATGCCATCCCGCCTGTTCTCCTTCCCGCCCGTGTGAAAGGAAGGGAGGGGAGGGAACTTGGGTTCTGTGTCTGGGTCTGGGTCTGGGTCTGCGTGTTTGTGTGTGACTTACACCACCCTGTCATTGATACGCGCCCCTGGCGTCAAGTACAGCAGAAATTAAAAGTGACAACGACACTATGAAAGCTTGGCTGCCCCTGGTCCAAGTTGCAAGTCCAAGCACAAACTCAACTTGTACATACATACAGACACACAGCCATCAGGCGGATACAGAATGCTGTGTACACAAGCACAGACAACACAGGCACAAGGACAAGCACAAACATGAGCACAAGCACAAGCAACTATAGCTGCTGGCTAGCTATCAGACAGACAAGCGTCTGTCCTCCCCAGAACCAGGCACAGGCGTCAACCCATCTTGTCCTGTCCTTCCCCTGTACCTGGTAGATTCATACAACAACCAGGTGATCGAGGCACCATACAGACAATACTTACGTTACGTTGTATGAATGCCATTTCCAGACGACTGGCGTGTGTGTCTGCGCAGATACACACACAGATGCAGACAAACACAACTAGTTACAGCTCCGTATGTGCACCTACACCACAACCCAACACAACACCAGAAGCTTGGGCTTGCTCTCTCGATAACCTGCACATACAAGTGGGGTCGTCCATCCGCCGTGAGGTCCGTGACCAAGTCCGTGTCATTGTCTGTGTGTCAAGTCAAATCAATCAAACCAGCCAACCAACCGCTGCTTGTCACCAAGCTGTGCCTCCCCTTCCCCGTCTCTACCCTCTCCCCCCGGGAAGCCTTGTTAGTCTCGTCTCGACACTATTGTCTTTCTATCATCCGGCTATTTATTGTGTTCAGTGGCCGCCGAACCGAGATCTGAGCTAACGCCCAAGTAAGCCTTTGACCCGTAGCTAGTTGGTGGGCTATCCTTGACAGTCTGTCTACCCGACTATTGCCTCGCACGTGTTATCGGTGACTAATTAACTCGCTTTGATGGCTCGCTCGGCCTTGCAAAGGTGCTGGGGAAGCATGTTCGTTGACTACACTTTGCAGCCAGCCAACTACCAACATTGGATTGGACTGGATTCTTTTTAACCCAACTACCAGTAGTGTCTGTAATACTTGGACTTGTCCATGCAGTCGTCATCTGGCTCTTCTCCAAACAATGCCTGTAAACCCGCAGGTGCAGTCAGACCCTGAGTCCATCCTGTCATGTCACCCGGGCCTACACCTCTATCTCTGTCTTCTTGTGCTGCCCTCTCTCTCTCCTCTCTACCCCTAATGTTTCTCGCCTCCCCTCCTAGTACTAAATGCACCACACCACAAGGCACACACGCGACAAACGTCTTGGCTTCGACTTAGTTCAAGCATACATAGCCTTAAACCCCCCTCGGCCTGTATGGCCCCCTTCACTTCCCCTGCTGGTTTGAAAAAGAAAAAGAAGAAGGAAAAAGCCACTACTTCTTCCCCTCTTCCATAGTCTACCAGAAAGCCCTATACAGCCTTCGATCTAATCTTCGCATATCCTTCTTCCCCACCAAGACACCAGAGTCTAGTCTCTAGTCTCCTTTCCCACATAAGCCTTTGCCTATACACACTACAAGTCCCATTCTCATCTTGATCCCGTATATAGCAAAACTCCTTCAGCTATAAATTATTCACTCCTCTTCCATTTGTATGCAAATCCACAGGCTGCTCGCGCCAGCTTGTCGGTTCCACGCCAACCAACCAAAGCGTGAACCAAGCCACGTCGAGCTAGTATGTAGCCGAAGATACAGCGACGGTCCGCCATAAATACGACCATAATCCTACTTTAAGCGGACGTAGCATATCCCTGTTAATATTGACTACAAAGTTTGTCCCAAAAAGAAAAGAAGAAAAATATCACATACAACACCCGACCAGCTTTGCGTGTCAATCGCCTGACAGGGAAAGCCAGCATATATCAGCAAGCGAAAGGAAACATGCCTGTTGAGAACACAGCAGATTAGCCTGTGCTTAATATGTACGAAAGGGCTCTTTGTCTGGTGCAGGACCAAGGAATATCAACTTCGAACTTGATGATTCTTTTTTTTTTTTTTTTTGCGAGGGGAATAGGGTTAAACAAGGACCCAAGGGTTGTGAAACAATTCACATTTCTCACCACGCAAAAAAAAAAAACCTATCAAGAAGTGATGCACTAAAAGAGAAAGAATCGACGTGGACTTGAATAGCGGGAATGAGGTCACATTCTCGGTTCGATTGTAAGGGCACATTGGAAACGCCAGAAGAACCTGGACCGTCATTGCGAGGGAGTGAAAGAGGGGAAACTAAGAAACGGAAAGGAAAAGAAAAGAAAAAAAGTAAAGTGGCAGATTCCACACTTCAACAAGAACAAGAAAGCAGGATTGTAAGACAGAGAATAAGAAAAAAAACGAAACGGAAAGGGAGGCAAGAACCTTGGGACTCGACGGCGCGCCTTCTTTCTTGGTCGTTTGCTTGGGCAAGGAAGGAGCTTCGAGTTGAGGTGGAATTCAGGGGCCCGAGTCCACGTCCCCGAGTCCACGCTCCGAGTCCGTGCCGGGAAACCCTAAACCCAACTAGCAGCGACATCAACCCACGACAGCACGGAGCCGCAGCTCTGCGACCGAGTCCTATCGAGCAAGATGCGATATCCGGAACAAATCTCAGACCGGGCAGTTTGTTATTCTGTGCTGTGTGAGTCAGGCTCAGACATCAAGGGTTGGAGAAGAGGCATGTAGCTGAATAAAGGGAGACGTAGAAACGAGGCAGACTTTAGCTCTTGATGAGTGCTTATGTCCTTGTGCTCTCTTTCTTATTGTTTCCCTGCTTCTCCTTCACCTGGCCCTTTTTTTCACTCTTTTCTTTTCCTGGCTACATTCCACTCCCTTGAGCCAACGAGACAGGACTGCAAAAAAGAAACCAACCAGGCCCGTTGATTGGATGGATATCGTAAGCTAGGGATGCGAGAAAAGAATATCTGGATAACAAGAGACATGGAAGCCGGTCGTGGATATGCCTAGCTTGGTATTGTTGGACAGGTGTGCAGATTGTGTGCACTTGTATATATAAGATGCACCACCAAGTCGGACGCAGTCTTCAAGGGGCCGGACGCTGCTGCATGTGCCGCTGTTGTTCGCTGGCCCTTGTGCAGTGAGAGCCAGAGAGATTGGACATTGAGATCGAGCTGAGGCGAGAAAAAAAAGGAAACAAGAAGCAAAAAAAACCACCGGCAGGCTAAGCTGCAACATCAGCAACTCGTATTTGCTCTTCTCATTTCCTCATTTCTCCAGTTTCCTCGTTGCTTGATTCTCTCTTTTTTTTTCTGCGTCCTTCGTCGTCCTTGTCCAGACTTCTGTCGTCTTGGGGGGAGTTTCGCTTTTGCTTATTTTCTTCTGTTCGTTCCTCCGGCGCGCCTTGCCACACGTAGCGTCCGTGTCCCTCGGTCTCCTCCCGCCTCACCCCCGGCCTGCATGATCCTGTTCTCCGGCACCATCATCGTCGTCTTCCTCTTGCTTTGCGTGTTAGACCAAGCGCTGCATATCCTGCTGAGGGGCGCCTTGGGCTTTTCGTAAAACAAAACACACAGCTGCCTGCACCCGACAAGACAACTCTCCCGGGGGCTTCGATGCCAACAAGGACAGCCCTCTCTGCCACATCACTATGGCCTCCGCTCTGACAACCCGCGCCGGAGCAGGGTCCGAGGCCACCGCTGCTTCCGAGTCCGCCGTTACAGTCGTGCCGTGCATTGTGCTCGCTATGACCATCACATGCTTGCTGGTTGCGCTGCGGTTTTTGGCCGTGCGGCATCCGCCCCGGAGCTGGGGCTGGGAGCACGCGCTTTTATTGGTGTCGTTGGTGAGTTGCGTTTGGGCCGAGCCCGGCAGTCTTGTGTGGACCCTCTTGGAAGGAAAAAAAGATACTGACTCGTCATACGTCAAGGCTTTTGCATTTGTGGCCATGGGTGCATCAATAACAAGTAGGCAGCGTCCCTGTGTTACCGCGTCGCAGAGTGCGTCAAGTACTAACAAGCGTTGACGTGTTAGTGAAAGTCAATGGTCTTGGGTACCACGCGACCATCTACCAAGACAAGCTCACAATCTTTGCCAAGGTAGCTCCGGCCTGTCTGTCCCTTTTATTTTGATACCAGCCGCCCACTGACATTTGTTTCTCGCTAGATGCTCTGGCTTGACGGGCTCGCCCATGCTCTCTGCGTGTCCTCAGCTAAGTTCTGCATCCTCTGCACATACCTGCGGCTGCTGACCTTTCCCGCACCACGAGTCTTGTGCAAGCTGATTCTCGGCTTCTTGGTGGTCACGCATCTGTGGATCGTTATTAGCATCTTCACTGCCTGTGTGCCGCTGTCCAGTCTGTGGGACCTGAGTCCCCTCGGCGTCAATGCGGCTTCGTACTGCCACCCCAAAGCCGTCTTCTGGCTCAACTATGGGCTGCATGTCGGCAGCGACTTTCTGATTTTCGTGCTGCCGATCCCGCTGATGTTCTATGTTGATGTGCCACTGGTGCAGCATATTGTGCTGGCGGCTATGCCTGCGGTGGGCTTGTTGTAAGTGCGCTCCCCCCATAAAAGGATGGGCTTATTGTACTGACTCAGGTTCCTAGTATCTGCTGCATCTCGGCCCTTCGCACCATGGCTCTCGTGTCCCACCTGCACATGGACGACGTCACATATACCACCATCGGCTATGCCAACCTAACCATTATTGAAATCGGCCTGACCGTGTCCTGGGCCAGCATCCTCGCCATGCCCTACATCTACAACCCACTAAGAGAGACCCAAGACCAAGGCTCCGACTTTGGATCCACGGCCCTGCACGAGCCGCTCGACATTTTCCCCCACAACCTCGGCGCTGGCGCACAAGCCACAGCTCAAGCAGACAAGCCATTGCACCACCTGCAGCCGTTGCCGCGCGCGCTGCACCGCCCGTCCGCATCGCATGAGACCATCGTCTGGGGCGAAGACATCACCGAATACACGCGGCGCCACCGCCACCGCCTGCAGCGCGACTCTGTCTTGTCGCCATACTACCACCAGTCGCTGCACGGCTTGCGTCTGACAGAGAGCCAGGTGGCCATCACCCAAGTGCAGAGCCAGACTGCGTCGCTCACTCGCACCCACTCGCGCGCGCCGTCGCGCCCACACTCGCCTGCCGAGTCGCAGGTGCAGCCACAGCCACAGCTCCAGTCGCAACGTAACTCGGACGCCAGCGGATTCCTGCCCATCTTTGCGCCGGTCGACACAGAGGGTGGCGGCGCACAGGACAAAGATGGCCGGCGGCTGAGCTACAAGATCCTCAATATCCAGCGCTCAACGACACCGTCGTCGCTGTCGTTGCGCTTCGCGGCGACGCCAAAGACCAAGGCGGCCAAGAAGTGGTGGCGCAGTCGAGTGTTGGCCGACGATGAGGATGACGACGAGGAGTGGGGGCCGCATCCGGGGGACCGGCGCAGTTTGACGTCTCCGATTTTTGCACCTCCGTCATCATGATCTGCCTGTTCGAGTACTGACTTGTTTTTCTTTTGTTTCTCTTTGTTCTGCATAATAACCTCAAGCGTAGAGGCGTCTAGGTCGGATGGTGTTTTGGGTTGAAGCGTTTTCTTTTGTTCCCTGCCCTCTCTTTATTTCTTAATCGACACGCAAGATTCGTCTCTGGTTCAATCTTGATTAATACGAAAATAAAGCAAATAGATAATATGATGGTCCCAATTTTAACTCCCCTAATTCATGCCGTCGTTATGTGGTTAGTATCTTCTGTGGTCGTAGTACTACGTGTGATTTCCTGCTGTGTTTCTGTTTTGAGAAATGCAGGCGTGAATTCGTTCATCCGGATGGGTCACGGGTTACAGTGTTCAGCGAGGTTGTGCATATTTCAAGAATCCGAGGCCGGCCTAGAACGTCTGGAGCCGTGTGTTAGTGTGTGTTGATGCGGCTTCCGGAAGGGTTGCCGGGATAGCGTTTCGTCAACGTACCAATGTGACTCTTGGCCCGTTTCCTCCCACAATGTATTTGCCTTGATAAAGCTCGGGAACCAAGCTCCAACTATCAAAAAGAGGCTGCCTTCTTGTCTGATTCATATTTCCGTCCGGGTTACTTTCTGCTTCTTACGAAATCAGATCCGCCACGTTCATGGGCATTTCGTCGATTTGCGTCGAGTAGTACACTATCACACAGCTCACGTTAGAAAGGAAAAACCAGGGCACATGGATGGATATCAAGCCCCAGAGCACTGGGCTGACTTACTCTCAATGTCGCGCAGAATGCGCACGTCCTCGGTCGTCACGAAATTGATGGCCACACCCTTGCGTCCAAAACGGCCAGAACGACCGATACGGTGGATGTAGTTTTCACGGTTGCTGGGAAGATCGTAGTTGATGACCAGCGAGACTTGCTGCACGTCGATACCACGCGCCCACACATCTGTCGAGATAAGCACGCGGCTGTCTCCGCGGCGGAACTCGTTCATGATGCTGTCTCTCTCCTTTTGCGGCATCTCGCCGTGCATTGAACTGACGGTAAAGTTGTTCTCGCGCATCTTGTCCGTCAGCCAGTCGACCTTTCTGCGCGTGTTGCAGAAGATGACGGCCTGTGTAATGGTAAGGGTGTCGTAAAGATCACAGAGCGTGTCAAACTTCCAGTCCTCCTTCTCCACGGCAATAAAGTACTGCTTCAGACCCTCTAGCGTGAGTTCGTCACGCTTGACCAAAATGCGCACGGGGTCCGTCATGAACTTGGTGGTCATGTCTAGCACGTCGTATGGCAGCGTGGCACTGACAACCACAACCTGCGTTGCGGGCGGCAGGTAGCGGTACACGTCGTAGATTTGCTCGCGGAAGCCTCTGTTGAGCAGCTCGTCGGCCTCATCGAGCACCAGCATCTTGATGTTGCGCGTGCGCAGGTGGCGGCGGCGAATCATGTCAGCCACGCGGCCGGGCGTGCCCGATACGATGTGCTGGCCGTAGTCGAGCTTGCGGATGTCCTCGCCAACATTGGTACCACCAATGCAAGCATGACACTGGACGTTCATGTAGTCGCCCAGGGCCATGACGACCGACTGGATCTGCGTGGCCAGCTCGCGCGTCGGCGACAGCACCAGCGCCTGGGTCTCCCGCACGGCAGTGTCGATAACCTGCAACATGCTGATGGAGAAGGTGGCTGTTTTACCTGTGCCAGACTGGGCCTGGGCAATGGTGTCGCGGCCCTTGCAGATCTGGACAATGGCGCGGGACTGGACGGCGGAGGGCGATTCGTAGCCGTAGGCGTAGACGCCACGGAGGAGGTTTTCTGCGTGGGGCTGTCAGCAGGCATGCGACAACACTCGAAAAGCGTGACGGGCTTACCCTTCAGGGACATGGCTTCAAAGGTGGGATGCACGCTGACCTCTTTCGAGGTGGTGAACTCCATGCGCTCATCGGCCTTGCGGTCGATTCCGGCACTGTTTCCGTCTGTCATGGCGAGGGTAGGTCGAGGATTCCGGGGGTTCTGAGAGAAAATACGGCGATGGCGGCGATGAGGCGAATACAAGAAAATCGATGTTGTCGAAGGCGTTCAAGGAGGTAAAAGCAAAACAAGCAAAAGCGTCGCTGGAAAAGTTGACGGCCAAATCGTCGTGAAAATTTATGTGGAGCCCGTCTTGCTGGGAAGCTAAGCTCACCCCGGGGTTCTTCGGCTAATCTATTTAGCCGGACATTGGCCGATCCACTTATTCTCGCGACGGCACCGTCCAAGGCTAACGGGCGTTTTTTTTGTGAGACGAGGCTGAGATACTCATCACGACGACTACCACTAGCATTGCTTCCTTGACATAGTGCGCGCCGACTTCCCGTCTCCCCTCTAGTCTAATCTTTTACTCTCCCGAACTGTTCTGACGGCTGAAAATGGGGCTGGAGGAACAGCGCTATCTCCACGAGGATCTTGAGCGCCTCGAGCAGGGCGTCGCGAACCGCATCGCCGACGAGCCCAAGCACGTAAGTCTCCGGCAAAGAGTCCCTGGATACGGAATTGCTTACTTACTGGCTGCAGATCAAAGACAGGTTAAACCGCGACCACGAAATTGCGCAATTGCTAGACCAGATCCAAGTACAGTCGCAAAACCTGCTCAACATCTACCACGACGCGGATGGCTCACGCGCCACTGAGATTCAGGATATTGGGATGGACGATTCATTTGACAAGTTTTACGCGCAGCTGAAGGGCATCCGAGATCACCACAGCAGATATCCCAACGAGCAGGCGCAAAATTCAGAGCTGCGATACCGCACCAAGCGCGCTGGCGATGGCGCAGAGTTCAGTGCTTCACTGGCCGACACTTTGTTCTCTGGTGAAGAGGGCTTTGGGCGCTTCTTTGATCTCTCAAGCTCGCACGAACAATACCTCAACCTCCCAAATGTCAAGCGCCATAGCTATGTACAGTACCTCGATATCTTTGACAACTTCTCCGTGGGCATGGGCGGCATCAAGCGCGCGGAAAAGGTGACAGATCAGTACTTCCAGTACGTGCGCGAACTGGCAACATATCTCGAGTCGTTTATGCGGAGAACACGGCCACTTGAAAATATCGACAAGACCCTCGAGGCCTTTGACAAGGAGTTTGAAGAGGCCTGGGCCAAGGATGAGGTGGATGGCTGGAAGCCGGAAATTGCTGCCGGCTCAGCCACAAGTACCACAACTTCGACGGAAATCTTCTGCAACGACTGCGAAAAGGAATTCAAAAACCAAAATGTCTACAATGCCCACTTGACTGGCCGCAAACACATTAAGGCCGCCGAGGCCCGCGCGAAGCGGCAAGCCGAGCAAGCCAGCGAAGAAGCAGCAACAGCAGCATCCGGCAGCAACGACATCTCAGCAACAAGACTCAAGGAAAAGGCCGTCGCCCAGCGCGAGTTTGTGGTAAAGCGGCTAGCAGCATCCATGAGCACCGAACGCTCCGACACACGCGTCAACGTCGAGCGTAAACAGGGCATGACTGAGCGCGAGCGCCGCCAAGAACTCGAAAGCATCTTCAACGCAGTGGCTGAGCCGGAGCCGGCAAGAGGCAATGCAGACGAGGGCGACAATGAAGACGGCGATGACGACCGGCTGTACAATCCGCTCAAGCTTCCGCTGGCCTGGGACGGCAAGCCGATCCCGTTCTGGCTGTACCGCCTGCATGGTCTCGGTGTTGAGTTCCCGTGCGAGATTTGCGGAAACTTTGTGTACATGGGCCGGCGGGCGTTTGACAAGCACTTCAATGAAAGTCGCCATGTCTACGGCCTCCGGTGTCTTGGCATCACCAACACAGCGCTGTTCAGAGATATTGTGCACATTGAAGAGGCAACAAAGTTGTGGGAGAAGATGGAGTGGGAGAAGAAGAAGAACAAGGTGGACGAGAGCAGCATGGTGCAAATGGAAGACGGCAATGGCAATGTCATGCCGGAGAAGGTGTACTATGATTTGCAGAAGCAGGGTCTATTGTAGGCCGGCGTATACGGCGGGTGGTAGGGTTGTGCGATTATTTAGGGTTACGACAACTATGCAAATATACAAACCTCCAGCGCTTACACATGACAACAGTCTCTAAAAATCTGTGGTACCTTGTACCAAACAACGACAAACCATTCTGACACAATTGTGCACTACTTTTATTTTTCTCACATGCGTTGACTTGCGCCCGTGACAGACAATGACCATACAGACAAAGCCCATCCCTCCAAATTACTGCGTCTATGTCTTGCGCTCCTCGGTCAAGCCAGCGACGGCCCAGCCATACATTGGCTCAACGCCCAATCCGACCAGGCGTCTGAGCCAGCACAATGGCCTCGTTAAGGGCGGCGCGTCACGCACTTCTAAAAGCAGCCTGCGGCCGTGGGAGATGGTGTTTATCGTTTCGGGTTTCCCAAGCATGATAGGCGCTTTAAAGTTTGAGTGAGTATGCCTCGATTCCCCCTCAGACTAGGGTTATGTTTGTTGCGCACACAGCTGACTGTGCCACAGGTGGGCATTGAACAACCCGCATCTATCGCTGCATATCCCACAGGACGAACGCATTTCAGTCTCGACGGCGCGTAAGCGCGGCGGCATGCCCAAAAGACCACGGGCGACGATACCTTCGATTCTGGCAAACGTGCACCTCCTTTTGCGCGTGCCCAGTTTCTCGCGATGGCCTTTGGCTATCAACATCTTCAAGCCAGAGGTGTACTCCACATGGCAGAAAGCCTGCGTAAATGCCATGGTGCCGCTGCGGCACTCGCTGCAGATCCGGACAGACTTTTCAGCGCCGACGCCGCCTGCGATCTTGGGCGTTGAAGAGGCAGATACATCGGTCGACATGTTTGGCGCGGAGGACGACAGGGCGGATAACGAGGACGACAGCTCGGCGGTAGCAGAAAAGCCGAAAGCTGGCATTCAGGGAATACCCATAGATTATAAGGCGCTGAAAGACTACGCCGAAAAGACACGGGCCATCTTTGAGTTTGAGCGCCAGGGGTGCTGTGTGTTCTGCAAGACGAAGATGGAGATTGGCTGCGGGATGTACGTTGTTTGCTCTGGCACTACTTGCGAGGCGGTCGGCCACCTAGACTGTTGGGCGAAGCATGGCCTTTCGACAGCGTCGCGATCGGCCGATAGAGAGAAGGGGACAGCCGTGATTCCAGTCGAGGTGCAGTGTCCAGAATGTAGAGAGACAGCTAGCTGGGGAGACCTGATGAAGGAGCTGAGCCTGCGAGTGCGAGGGGTCAAGGAAGTTGACAAGCTGCTTAAGAAGAAGCGTGTTGCAAAGGCAAAGACCAAGGCCAAGACGACCAAGCAGAAGGCGGAGGAGGAGGGAACAGTAGCGGCAGTGACAGCATCAGCAACAGTTCAAAGCGCAGCATAGCGGCGATGTCAACCAATGAGTCTGGTTAGAGGCTTGTGGTAGACATGGAGAGTGCAAGGCTATGTTTTGAATACGGTTATCGAGTTGAATGGCACATAGAGGGCACCCTCCAACAGATGGAGGTGCTTGTATGTGACGATGAGGTGAGGTTGATTAAATGGATAAATTCTGGCTTGAGAAGAGGGAGGTGGGGGTAGCCCTGGCGCCCAGGCCCTGCTGCTATTGGCTAGCGCACCAGGGAAGTGGGCTCCTGCTGTATAAGATTGAAATTAATCAGCCAGGGTTTAGCAGGCGTTTGATCTTTCTGGTGATGCGTTTCTTTGAAGAAAGCCTGGAGCGCTATCGCCGAGCAATGTGGCATATACGGGGTATTATATAGGCCGAGGACCAAAGCGAATTCGCCCGCATAGGATGGCATTTGTTGCAAATATCTATCCTACGACGGCGAGAGGAGGTTGATGAGCTGAGTCCATGGCCGAGTCGCAGTTCAGGGATGCTTTATAGCGCCATGTTTGTTATGCAAAGGACATGTGATTTGCAATGGCACAGGTAGCTACAAGTATAACAGCCTGCAGAGTACCGAGTGCAGATAGAGTGCAGATAGAGTGCAGAGTGCAGAGTGCAGAGTGCAGAGTGCAGCGTGCATTGGCTCTGCATGAGCCTTCCGTTTTACACATGGGACGGCCCTTACGCCATAGAGCTAGCTGGCTAGAGGCCGGCAGCGTTGATGGCCCCGGGCACATGGCATGGCGCGGGCTATCATATCAATCAGAGCTCTGGTCTGGGACTCGGCCAAGGCACTTTGATAATGTGTAAGTTGCCGGTGTACCAGGAAATGTGCCGTGTGACATGGAGTCGTGAGCCTGGTTGCACCACAAGCAGCTTCTGGATCAGGGAACCTACGCTGGCGACGAGCAAGACACTGAACCAAATCGGAGCCCTTCACCAAGTGCACAGCTGCTTCTTTCAATGCTTTTCCGGATTGATAGCCTTGCTCCTTGACCAGCGTGACGATGTGCAGGCAAACTTGGACAATGGGCGTCGCAGCGTGGATGGCGCACAGTCGGTTCTGTTGGACTGCGCACTGTGAGGTACTTGCAGGGTGGGTACACGAGCATGGCTCTGTAAAGTCTAGGCCTAGAGTGGAGCTGATGGTGCGAGTTATTATGCCTACCATGTATCCAGGTAACTTGTCAAGCCAAGGCATAGTCAGCTATGTCAAAACCAACACCACCGTGATGTCACCGAGGCGAAGAGGCGCCATATGGCGAAAACGAGCGCAGCCGACGATTTCTGTTGCTGCAAAGGGCGTAAGGCGCAGACGTTGCAATGCCGGAAAGCTGAATATGGGCAGGCCTCCTCGGCAGTGGCTTCTACGATGTGTATCTTGTAGTATGTAGCTGCCGACGTCACCGCTCTGTATCAACGGCAACGGCAGTGGTACAACACCACGAGTGTTTCCATGCAAATAGTCGATTCGGCGACTGCCGCCGCAATGGGTCGTTGGTTTAAAGTACAGGGACAGCCTGGCCTGGCTGATCTTTTCTCTACGTGCTGACAAGGTACCCGGGACAGTGCGAAACGCTACGGCTTATAGTAGCACCAGTCCTGGCAGTGGGCACCACCCCCGTCAAGCCCTGCAGGGCCCGTTCAGCGGCCCCGGGATAGGCTGCCAGGCTTTGCAGGCCCTGTAGCACGCTGCGCTCAGTGCCAGTCGTGCTGTATTACAGGCCCCACCAGTGTACCAAGCACCAAGCTACATCAGCACATACAGGGCAAGCTGCTGAGCTCCTCTGGCAGTTTCCTACTGTGACCCGCTCTTCCCTCCGTGATCCCTCACTAACTAACTACCAGGATCCGTTTGCCTTAGCCTCTTTCCTCTTTTCTGTCTTGTTCGTTTGCTCTTTCTTTCTCCTTCAGAAGCCCATGCCAGCCCATTTCCATTTCCATTCCCATCCCATCCCATCCATTCTCATCTTCTCTTCTTTTCCCACATCTTCACCAAACGCGCCGTCGAGTTCGCCCTTCTAGCTCCGCTCTTCTGAATCCTGGCTGTCTGCCTTTTTAGCCACGCCACCGGCTTCTGACTTCTCTTGCTTGTTGCTGCCGCCGGCCCTGCCCGGCCTTCTTATTTTCTGGATAATTTATCGCTCGGCTTGCGACTTGATATTTATTGGCTTGGATGAAGCTTGATTCCCGACCATCGACACCTACATCGACCAACACCTTCATTCTCGGCTCTGGTGTCCTTTGAGCGAGCTGGTATGTCCTCCTTCGCCCTCCCTGCCGCGCATGTGGACAAAAAGATATACACTTTCCGTTTCTGCTCTTTTTTTTCTTCTGTCATAAATCATCATCATCCAGTTGCCAACCGCTGTCGTTGTCTCTCTGTCAATATAATCTAACCTCCATGCTAACTCATCGCCAGACTGTTTCCTCCAACCTTTTATCCTTAACCCTCGCCAAAACGCCCACGACAATCCCTCACTGTGGTCCTTAACCTCCGGTCTCATACAGTCGACTTGCTTTCTCGATCCGTATTGATTTACATAAATATTCGGCGACTGGATGCGCGACCACGACGCTCCACACGGCGTTCCCATTTCGGTCTACTGATCAAATGACTCTGTTGGCGACGTCTCTTCAATCTCTCTAATATTTCCCCCCGACCCGTCTCCATTGTTTGGCACCTCCCACATCTTTTGAACGATCGACAACCTCCCTCTTCGCTCTTTCTACAATCACCAATTACAACCCTTTCCCTCTACGTCGCCCTTTTTCCTACGCTCGACACCACCCACGCAAACATCAACATGGGCTCATCACACGTTGGCGCCACCAACGGCGCTGCAAGCACATCCAACAGTGCCCGCGGCTCCCCAGCCGTCGGCTCATCCACTGGTGCTACGAGTAAATCTTCCAACAGTGCAAAGAACAATTCTGCGTCCACAACGACCGTACCAACCGCCACAACATTGAGCTCCATGAGAAGCCCTCCTCTTGATTTGTCGACCGTTGAGCGCAAGGGTCAGCCAACGGCTGTGCGGGAGCCTGTCATGAAGAAGTCGCGCCCACATGATCTCGAGGAGGCGCCGACATATACGCCTACAGAAGAGGAATGGAAAGATCCCATGGCCTACATGCGCAAAATTTCACCAGAGGCGAGCAAGTATGGCATGTGCAAGATCATTCCACCAGAATCATGGAACCCCGATTTTTCTATTGACACCGAGGTAAGATTTACATGCAGCTCGACGAGGACGACCAAAATGAGACTTGTAAATACTAATATTTTTTCATTTTCTTTTTTAGAGATTCCACTTTCGCACAAGAAAACAAGAGTTGAATTCTGTCGAGGGCAGTAAGTCTTAACTTCCAAGAAACATGCTTGTTAAAGTCATTCGCTGAGCCTCACTACTGACACACGCTCAAGGCACACGGGCAAACTTGACCTACCTGGATGCATTATTCAAATTCCACAAGCAACAGGGCAACAATATCCATCGTCTGCCATATGTTGACAAAAAACCGCTTGATCTTTATAAACTCAAAAAAGCAGTAGAGGCCCGCGGCGGCTTCGACAAAGTCTGCAAGCTGAAGAAATGGGCAGAAATTGGCCGTGATCTGGGATACAGCGGTAAAATCATGTCATCGCTATCAACATCTCTCAAAAACTCTTACCAAAAATGGCTTTGTCCCTACGAAGAATATCTCCGGCTCGCCAAACCTGGCGTTCACCAACAAATTGAACTCGAGTACGGGGGTCCCCTGACCCCTAGCCCAGCTCAAACGCCGGTAAAAAAGTCGACTGCCAACACTCCTGCTGCTGATACCGAGTCCCCTGCCGCTCGTGCTAGCGACACGTTGAATTCAAAAATTAAGCAAGACAACACCGAAGAAGATGGCGATGTTTCCATGACCAACGCACCCTCGCCACGCAAAACAACTGGCTTCAGAGCCATCAATTCTGGCTTTACTGCCGTAAACTCAGGCTTCACGACCGTCAACAAGTCCAACTCCCATAATGACGACACCCAATCGACCCCTCAACGCGCTGCGGGTAGTCCCAAAGCCTCGGCAAAGAACACGCCGTTGTCAGAGGTTAAACGTCGGATGAGTCTCGATAGTGTTGATGGCCAGAAAGACGCAACCGATAAGGAAGATGGCGATACCAGTGGTAGCCGTCGAAGTAAACGCCTGAAGAAGGAAAATGTACCGACAGTCGCTGGGTCTCACATGTCGCTTCTAAGGCCATGTTTGCCCAGAACACACCGCGATGAGAACTCCATCCCTGGTGAGAATTGTGAGACATGCGGAAAAGATGACCTAGTTGAAAGTCTTCTCATCTGTGACTCTTGCGATCACGCTCATCATGGTAGCTGTCTTGACCCGCCTCTGAAGCAGGCCCCCGCCGCAGAATGGAATTGCCCGAGGTGTCTTGTTGGCGATAACCAGTTTGGTTTTGAAGAGGGTGGCCTTTATTCACTCAAACAATTTCAACAAAAGGCATCGGACTTTAAGCAGGGGTATTTCGAAAAGAAAATGCCCATCGATTTGCATTTGGGCTGTGCCCGTCCAGTTACCGAGGAGGATGTCGAGAACGAGTTCTGGCGTCTTGTTGCTGACATTGAGGAAACCGTCGAAGTTGAATACGGTGCTGATATTCATTGTACGACACATGGATCCGGATTCCCGACCATTGAACGTCAGCCTACCAACCCGTATTCGTACGATCCCTGGAACCTCAATGTTCTTCCCCTGGGCCCTGATAGTCTTTTCCGTCATATCAAATCAGACATTTCTGGAATGACAGTTCCTTGGGTATATGTCGGCATGATATTTTCAACCTTTTGCTGGCACAACGAAGACCATTACGCCTACTCGGCGAACTTCCAGCACTTTGGTGCCACCAAGACGTGGTATGGCATTCCCGCATCAGACGCAGAAAAGTTTGAGCAAGCTATGCGTGAAGCTGTTCCTGAGCTTTTCGAGACGCAACCTGATCTCTTATTCCAGCTTGTCACGCTTCTCACTCCAGAGCAACTGAAAAAGGCCGGTGTCAAGGTATATGCCTTGGATCAAAGAGCCGGCCAGCTTGTCATTACTTTCCCGCAGGCATACCATGCTGGCTTTAACCACGGCTTTAATTTCAATGAGGCAGTAAACTTCGCGCCTTGCGACTGGGAGCCCTTTGGCCTTGCCGGTGTCGATCGTTTGCAAGAGTTCCGCCGGCAGCCCTGTTTTTCGCACGACGAGCTCCTCTGGACAGCGGCCGAAGGGAACTCAGGTCATACGCTTAATATCCAAACGGCTAAATGGCTTGCGCCTGCCTTGAAGGTTGTGCAGGGGCGAGAGCTCAAACTGCGGGATAATTTCCTGTCAAAGCACTTGGAATCATCGCCTCATCCCTGCTCACTTAAAGAAGACAGTTCGTCAACCAAGTGCCCACTAAAGTTTGTGGTCGAGGACATCAACCTCCCAGAGGATGAATACGGTTGCGCTCACTGCAAGGCCTTTAGCTATTTTTCCCGGTTCAAGTGTTTGAAATCTGGAAAGGTAGTTTGCCTCAGCCATGCAGGCACTTATCCTTGTTGTGAATCGACTGAGGAGGAGCGTTTCCTAGGCGATGACCATGTGCTTTATTACCGGAAAACTGCTGAAGAAATTGAAGCTGCCTGTCAAAAGGTAGTTGGTAAGGCGTCTGCTCCCGACTACTGGGAGAAAAAATATGCGAAAATGCTCGAGGATGAAACCGTCCCTTCTATCAAGACGCTTCAGAAGCTACTGCACGAGGGTGAGCGCATCCCCCATGACTTGCCTTCGCTACCCCAATTAAAAGAGTTTGTGAATCGTTGCAACCAGTGGATTGAAGAAGCCAACCATTATATCGTGCGCAAACAGCAGATCCGTCGTAAGAGCGATCGTGTTTCTTCCGGAAAGCGGCAATCAGTCGATGAGACAAACACCAAAGAACACCGCGATCTACGAAGCTTCGGCCGGCTGCTACAAGAAGCCAAACGCATTGGGTTTGAATGCCCTGAAATGGAAATGTTGGAAGAGCGTGCAGGTGCTATCAAGCAATACTGTGTCAAGGCTGATGCCTTTCTCAAGGCTGCACAAGGCCCTAGTGCCTTTGCCGAGCAACACATGAGTGGAAATCTCATCCAACAGCTTGAAGACATATTAGAAGAGGGCCGCAATTTCAATGTTGAAATCGAACAAGTAAACAGCCTAGAGCGCGAGCTTGGCAGACTGAGATGGAACGAAAAGGCGCAACAAGACCGAATGCGCGTATTAACTCTGGAGGAAGTCAATGCTCTGATCGATGAAGGCGAGCATCTCAATATTCCCAGATACAACGACCATCTTACCTACTACCGCAACCAGCGTGAGACGGGTGAAAGTTGGGAGAAGAAGGCAACCGAACTCGTCAACGCTGAGAACATTCACTATGCACAGCTGGAGTCGTTATCTACCCAGGTACAGACTCACCGCGTTCCCGTCAATCCGGCCACATTGCTCCGTGTCGATCAGATTTTGTCCAAACAGCGTGAAGCTTATAAGCAGATTGCCGAGATGAATGAACGGGCACAGAGCGATGATGTGCGCGATCGCCCTCGCTATGCCGACGCCCATGAACTTACCAAGCGCCTTGAGGATCTTAACTGCAAGCCAAATGGGTCTGTGGAGCTTGATCGTGAGGTTAAACGGCACGAGGACTGGATGCGGAAGGGAAAGAAGCTTTTTGGAAAAGCGAACGCCCCCCTTCATATTCTCAAAACCCATTTGGAATATGTTTTGGAGCGTAATGTGGACTGCTTCGACATCGTTCATGATAAGCCCAGAGACCCTGCCGAGCCTGCTTCACGTGAACCCAGTCCTGACTCAAAACCTGCTCGTTGGGAGGACCCAGCCAGCCGTGAAGTGTTTTGCATTTGCCGCCGTGTCGAGGCAGGCATGATGATAGAATGTGGCATGTGCCATGAGTGGTAAGTGGTACCCATCAAATTGATGGTCTAGAGACAAGTAATTAACAATAATTAGGTATCACGGGAAATGCCTCAAGATTGCACGAGGTAAAGTCAAGGATGACGAGCAAATGCACTGGTCTTGCCCGATCTGCGACCACCGTGTCAAAATTCCCCGAGATGCCGCCCGGCCGAAGCTTGAGGATCTTGTTGCGTGGCGTGACGAGATCCCCCATCTGCCCTTCCAGCCCGATGAGGAGGAACTGCTCAACAAGATTATCGAGAACGCGTCAACATTCAGAGAACATATCTCGGGCTACATCAATCCGGCCATGTCATCACATGCGGAAGCAGAAACACAACGGTTCTACTTGCGCAAGGTTGAGGGTGCCGAGGTTCTCCTGGTCCGGGAAACCAACTTCCTACGCCAAGAGCTCTACAAGTGGTGCCACATTGCGCCAGAGCCACCAACACTCATTGAAGAGTCCAAAAGCACGCGCAAGCCACGGCCGACCAAGCTGCAAAAGATGCTTGCTCTCTATGGTGTCGATGATCCTGATGACCTCCCCGAGTCTGTACGTGGCAAGGCTAGCAGTTTACGTCGTAAACTACGACCTAGCATGCCCCCGACAACCAATGGTTCTTCCGCTACTGCCTCTGGGGCACATGTCAACGATTCATTCTCACCGCAGAACACGCAACACTATAATCAGAAATCAGCTGCGGGCTCCTCGTCACACACCCAAAGCATGATGGAAGACGGCGACCATGACCACATGTCGCTCGAGGAGCGCTTGCTCCACGACATCCCGACGGGTCTCGAGTTCAACATCGAGCAGGACAAGAGAAAGGCGCTGGATGCATTGGCGCGCACACCACTCGGCCGGGAGAAGGCGGTGAGTTTGTTTGGCCCAGATGCATGGGCGGGTGCCCAGCCACTCTCGGGTCCAGAGCCTTTGCGGCCCGGGCCAAGCGGGATTCGCGATAGTATAGAGGCGACGGGCAACCGGTCGGCAATCAACAGCCTTTTGGATCATTGACTGTGACTAAGAGGCTGGGCGACTTGATGTTTTTTTGTCGGATTGTTCCTTTTTTTCTTCTTCTTCTTTTGCTTTTAAAATTACCACGATATATTCTTTCTCTTTCTCGACATTTCTTTTTGTTTAGTCCTTTCTTCTTTGCAGCAGATTCTTTTTTTCTTCTCCGCCTTGACGAGGATTGTGTGGGTGGACTCAGTTGGAGTGGATGAGATTCCCTAGTTTTCTGTCTTGTTGATACTCTTCTATCTTGATTTTTCTTTGCGCGGTGGAGGTTTATATGAATGATCAGTATTTTTTTCTTTATTTTCCAAAACAATTGTGTTTGTGTTTTTGGATTGAAAAACAATGTTCGTCCCAAGTAGAACTGGCGTTGTACATAAGTCGCACGAGGTGAGAATCAAGACACACACACGTTACAGCAAAAACATGCTCACAGAGGGGTTTGTTTCTTGATGGAATGTAGATCGCGGCAATGAAACGACAGCCAGATGCAAATTTGTTTCCGGAAATCGTGATCAAACTACGGATCGCTTTTATCTATGGTACCTGTTTAAAGGCGAGAGAATAACCAAAATGGCCCAGCCGCCATTGGCGCCACAAGATCGATGGTCCGCGGTCAAAACGACAGCAAGACCGGTCCAGTGCAGCTCCGGCAGCCGGAATCTCCTCTCAAGGCCCATGAAGTAGAAAAAGAAGAAGAAGAAGAATGGAAGCGAGAAAGCGAAATTCTGCGCCTTTTGAAGGGCGGCAGGGGCCACCCGGGTGGGTTCTGGGGTGTGGAGACAATGGTGGATACGCACGTGACTCTCCACTTTCTCTTCCAAGGGCGCGCCGACAGGTGCTGGCGCAGGGAGACAGTAAGCCGACAGCTGGTGTCTAGCTTGTGACGGCTGGCGAGCACAGGTGCGGCAATCAGACTGAAGTGGAGCCGATGAGATTCTAGTAATCTAGCGGCGGTGATTGGTTGTTCTGGGCCGAGGAAATCGGGTTGGTTTGGGCTTTTGGGGGGGAAGGACTTGGGCCAAGCTCAAGAAGGCGAGAGGGAACGTGATCGTGAGCAAAAGAGTTCTGCGACTTTGAAAAAAAAAAAGAGAAAAATATCTGGGGGTTTTCTTATTCTGCCTTCTTTAGACTTTGTTCTTGCTCAATCGAGTCTCTTCTCAAGTTTCTCTTTTTCTTCGTTTGACCGATTCTCACAATGGCTGCTCCGCGGATGGGACTGACGGCTCTGCGCGGTGAGTTTTTCCTCATTCCCACTGATGTTTTTTTCTTTTCTTTTCGGGTGCTTCGAACTGTACATCGACTCGACTTACCTTGGCGCGTCACGGCGGTAGCGGAGGACAAAAATAAACCCCACGGGGAATCGGATACGCTGCTTCGAGATACGCTGCTCTCCCATCAAAGGCCGACTGCCCCGGTTCCGAGCTACGGCTGCGCGGGCGGCCTGCAGGCGTGACGGCTTGCCGCCCAGCCCGGCTCCGGTGTCTGCGCTTTGCCGTTTCGGGCTTTTCATTTTGCTGGCTTGGCGCTGGGTGCTTGTGTGCTTTTCCAGTGGCCGAGAGTAGTCCCGGGCCCTCGTTGAACTGCTGTAGCTAACGTCCCGTCTTCTGTTGATAGCTTCCATGCGCCCTAGCCTGGGCCTGACCCAGAACCGCCTGCCCCAGATCATGCTGGCTGCTGCCATGTCGACTTCGTCTTCTCGGTGAGTTTCCCTGTGCTTACGGCCTGCTGGCTGATACACCTTTTGTTTTTTGACACATGCGCTGCCGGGTCCCAGGTTCCGGAGCCTAGCTCTCCCCGACCCCAACGATATATCCGAGACCCTCGGCCCGTCCCCTGGGCTTTGCAGCCATCACATGCTTTTCCCAATGGCTAACCGTCTCTCTGGCCGCAGCCCCTCCGCCATTGTCGAAAAGACCTCCATTGCGCAGAACCAGGAGCTTCTCGCCAGCCAGCGCTTGCACCGCCCCGTCTCGCCCCATCTGGCCGTCTACAGCCCGAAGCAAACCTTCTTCACGCCGTCCATCTGGCACCGCATGACGGGCAGCATCCTGTCGGGCTCGCTGTATGCCTTCAGCACGGCCTACCTGGCTGCTCCGCTCTTTGGCTGGCACCTTGAGTCGGCGTCGCTGGTGGCCTTTGCCGCTGGCCTGCCGCTTGTGGTTAAGGGCGGCCTCAAGTTTTTCTTTGGCTTCCCCTTTGTCTTCCACTTCATCAACGGCATCAGACATCTGTCGTATGACGTGCTTCTCGGCTTCTCCAAGGCCCAGATCAAGAAGTACGACGTGCTCATCTGGTCGTCTTCGACCGTGGTTGCCGCCTACCTGGCCTTCCTGTACTAAGCACTGACAGAGACACCTGTATTCTGTCAGCCTTCTCCTAAACTCTCTCTAGTCATTTTCTTCTTTTCTCTTCCCTTCTACCCATTTCTGCCGTTTTTGCTGTTCTTTTGTCACCTGGTCGGGGCCGTTGTAACTTAGATTTCAAAAAAGGTAGCCAAGCCAAGCTTCACAGGACGATGCCATGGCTGCTTTTTCCCTTCAAATATTGCTCTTTTTTTTCTTTTTTTCTCTAAACACAAAACAGGAAAAAAAAAACCTAAACGACATCAGGAGAGAAGTCAATATGTATATGTATACGCCGTCCCAATCGTAGAATGTAGCAGTACTCCAATAGCAAGATTTCCCACGCCAAGCAACGCCCAAGTTAATCCCCCAAACAAGCCAAAACAAACAAGTCCAGCGCAGGGGAAGGCGGTCCAAAGCAGATGCCTAGAGAGAAAGGGAACGCCGCTTTCTTCCGGGACGCCGTGAGCCTCTATCCTTCCCTCTACCAATATCTTATTCCCACTATCAATTCCCTCTCTACTCAATGTACCGCGCATCGAGGACTAGCTTGTTTAGTCGATGGTTGTCCAGATTCAGAATGCGCTCGCCAATGTTCTTCCCGAGGAACTCCACCATTTCTGCAGCCTCTGCCTCCGAGCCGCCAGCGCCGTTGATCTCGACAGTCGTCTCAGACCCACCAATCGACGCCACCGCCTGCACAATAGCGCCCAGGAGCATTTCGTAGTCAATACTGCGCTCGCCCACTCTTTCCTTGAGCGGCACGAGCACAGCCGCGTCAAAGTCCTTGAGCGTCTTGACAACCAGGATGCGGATAGACTCAGGCCCGCCGGCCGCAGCTAGTCCGAGAATGGCGCCGTACAGCACAGCGACGGGCTTGCTCGGGTCTAGAAAGTACTTGAGGCATGTGCGCGTCAGCTTTGGGCGCAGCAGGTGGTTGGACGTGGCGTAGCGCGCGGCCAGCTTGCCGACGAGCGATGCGGCGAACTCGCGCAGCTGATACTGCGTGCGCGTGCTCTCGGGCGAGTCGTCGGCGCCGAGCTTGCGCGCCATCAGGCACGTCAGTACGGGCGACGAGATGGGGCTAGCATAGGGGTCGAGGAAGAGCGAAGTGTTGGAGATGAGCGCGCTAGTCAGCTCCATCATCTGCCTCAGCACAAACAGGTCGTCGAGCCGGTGCGTCACCTGGTTGGCTATGTAGTTGATAAAGTATGGCACCAGCTGGTGCAGGCCCGGGTCGTCGCGGACCGACGCGAGCGCGGCCTGGCGCAGCCGCTCGACCTCCTCGTCGGGCGTTTCGTCCAGTACGGCTGCCTGGATCTTGTCAAAGTACAAGACCATTTCCTTGCTGATGACGTGCTTGACAGACGGCTTGAGCGGTGCGCCGTCGTTGCCGGCCAGCGCCGAGAGCGCGGGGTTTGCGCCTGTGCCCTTGGGCACGAGCTCGTGCGAGCGCGATTCGGAGAAGACGGGGTTTTGTGGGATGGCGGGCTGAACGCCCTCGATGGCGAGCCAATGGGCTGTGAGCAGAGAGCTGGCGTTAGCGTGAGATTGTGTATCAGGCGAGGCAGCAGGCTTACCAGTAAACATTACATCGCGGGGCACTTTGGGTAGAGGGGCGTTGACCAGCTTCTCAAAGTCGACTTCTTCGTCTTCGACATAGTACAGCGGCTGGCCAGGTCCCAGACTCGCTTCTCCATAGCGCAGCGGTCGAGTGGAGTCATAGCCATAAAGAGGTTCCACATCCAGGACTTTGAGCGCCATGGAGACATCGTTCACAGTCAGCGACGTCCGCCCGCAGGCGCGCATAAAGCGCAGAGCCTCAACCGTCACCTGACCCAGGCGGTACTCGGTGTCCTGGGTGAGTGTGCGCAGAGCCTCTTCGCCAATGTTGGAGATACCGACGGACTCGGCCACGTCACGGACGTTTTCGGGGTTCCACAGCAGCTTGGGTTCGTCGGCTGCCATTGTGGCGGGCGTTTGGGGGGAGTCGAGTATCAGTTGAGGATCGAGGCGGGCCGTGGATTTATCGAAGGGGCGGTGGGGGGGGGGCTTCTTCAGGGAGACTCGGAAGCCGGAGATCTGGTCGCTATCGAAATCGCGGTCGGCTTAGGCTAAGCTTTATCGGCGCGCAAAAACAAAAGCGGGTGAATCAATTAGTCGCCGTCTCACCAGCTGCAGTGAGGTTGGAGGTTGAAAGTGGAATTGACGTCGCAAGGCTGGTACGGAAGGCTGTCTAGATAATTAAAGTGGGGCACATCAACTTGAGCTTCACGGCTTGTGATTTGGTGCTGGGAAATTCCGTGTAACTAACATGCGCTCTTGAATAATGCTGCAACTAAATGACAATATCTAAAAACTCCTTCTTTTTAAGGCTGTATCTCGCTGACCTCCTCTTGGGCCACCTCTTCTATTGTCTCCTCAGACACTCCAATATTGCTCACAATCACCAGCGCTCCTACGTACAGTCCAGCTGCTAATAAAAACGGGAGCCCAACCCAGGAGCCACCCATCTTGAGCCCTAGGCGGTAAAGAGCGCCCATGACAGGGCTTGCCAGCACAATTCCAATGCTCTCCAGGAAACCAATAACAGAGTAGAGCACCGCGTTGTTGTGGGGGACCATTGACGTCATAAGTCCACGCACAAAAATCGAATACCCAAAGCCAAAGGCTGACAGCGCCACGCCGCCAAAGAGGAACACTGACTGCGAGGCCCGGGCTACTACACAAATGCCGATGATCTTAAATACCATACTGACGCGTGCTAGAATCAGGTCCTTGGTGCGTGGGCCGACGATCCCGAGGAGCAGGTTGGTGGCTGTGGGCAGAATCAAAAGAAGTAATGCCAGGCTGCACGCCGATTGGACAGAGACCAAGAGACCGGCCTAGAACCAGTAGTGTTAGAATGAGCGGGTACACTCAGTGATTGTCAAATACCGCAAATTCCCGACTTACCTTGCCCCAAGACCACTCGAACTTGTTTGTTACAAACTGCAACAGCACCACCTGCGAGTCTCCAAACGTTACCAACACGGTACTAATCAGCATGAGCCCGACCTGGCGCTCGCGGGTCGCCAGCAGATGCAGAAACTCGCGGCATCTATTCAGATCAGTCCTAGCCGAAGCTAGAAAGTCCTGTAAATGGGTCGACGTCGGTTCTGGTTTCACAGCTGGCTCTGGCGCTAGGTCCTCCGGTGGCCGGGTTTCTGGCATACAATAGCCAAAAACACTCAACATGGCCATGATAAAAATGCCAGTGTAGATGGACACCCATGTACCGATGCGCACGAGGTAGAATGTTATGCCGCCTCCGATTAGACTGCCGCTCATGAGAGAAGCGCCGAGGTACGAAAAGGCCATGGACCTAGAATGGAAGCGTTAGAACGGGATGAATTTTGGGGACCAATGGGTCTAGTCGGCGCGGCTTCATCGCACCTTTCGGAAGGATTGCAAACATCAGCTACGATTGTGTACAACATTGTTGGAAACATGGCAATTCCACCACCCAAGAATCCAAACAACGAGCAGGTCCATATTAGTCGAAGGTTAACTACTCCGGGGAAAGCACCTAGTTGTAGGGTTAGCCGCATTCCAGTTGTGCTTTTGACGGTTCTCCTGTATTCCCCCTAAACTCACAAATAGCAGCAACACAGATGTTTGTCAGTGTCACACCCAGCAAAGAAGTGCCGAGTACCAGATTTCTCCCGTACCGATCGGCAGCTAGACCACACGGGACCGACATAATCAGACACGGTATCAGCCCAAACACAACAGCCCACGACTGAATCACAGAGAGCTCATCCTGCACCACGGGGTCCTTGCAGTGCTCCACCATCCCCGTTGTCATCATGGTACGGCAAAGAAACTCCTCCTGTGCCTGGACCAGGGACGTGCTCATGATCGTCAGATCCGTCATGGTAATCAGCATGAACAAGCAGCACAAGCCCACAATCAAGACCCGCCGCGGATGCCGCTGGCCGCTGGGATTCTGGGGTGCACCATCGGCTGTGGTGCTGCCAAGGAGGGGCTCGTGTTCCGAGGGGCTCATGGTGCTGCTGTGGCCAAGGGAGAACGCAGAGGGAGAGGTTTCGAGTAAGACAGCCGCCCGCTCCAGACTTTGTGGCTTCCGAGGGGCCACCGGCAGAGGTGAAAATGACTCGTTCTACCGGCACCACGTCATAAAAAAAGAGGCCCGTTAGCCGTGGGGGTTTTCAGAAAACAAACAAAAAAGAAAACGCAACGCTTTGAGACAAAAAAAGCCAAAACAGGCAGACAAAAGAGCGATGAAGCTACAAGTAGCAGAGAGAAAGTAGATGGAGAGAAAGTTGGCTAGTCTACAGTAACAAGAGTGGTTTTCTTTATCAATCGGCTGCAAAGGGGAAGAACCCGGGATAAAAAGGGTTTTCTTTTCGAGAAAACTAGCCGAACGCTGGTCTTATCAATCTGTCTTTTGATGGCTCACCCGCACGGTAGAAACAGCCAAGGCGGGAGACGCCGAAACAGACTGGCTTCTGCGCTAAGGAAGCCTTAAACCTTGACTCAACGGAGAAAGCGTGGTTGAAAAGGAGGGGAGGGGGGCGATCTATAGGGTTTGCAGGTCAGGAAGAGACTAGCGGCAGAGTTTTTGTCCATCTTCAACGGAACAGTTAGTAAATGGAAACGGGCCGGTGTAGACCGGCAGCCTTCTTGAGCGAGCGCATTGAAACGATTGTTGTTGAACTCAAGATTGATCTGATAACCAAGTCTCTTCCGATCTGATAATGGCATGCCGATACTCGAGAAACGGTGCTTACATAATAACATCGGTAGTTTCCCAGTGTTTGCGGCGTCGAGTCTGGCTTTGATGCCGAAGAGTCCGGCAGCTACTCTATCTGTAATCAGTTCCCATGGTCCTCGTGGAAATATGATTGGCCCATGGGGCTTTGAGCTCTGCAGTATCCTAATCCCACAAAGGCAACAGCCTGCTCCAACCAGTAAACCAATGTCAGTTTCTCTCTCTTCACCAACACGGCTTGTGATTTACATAGGCAATTATCTGCCCATTTATTTTAGTTACATGTAATTCTGTTTCCGAGCAAAGACGTCTGGATCATCCAAAGTTTGTATCGTAATATGTGCTGAGTTTTCAAGGCGAGTTTGGATGTACAGTATGACCCGAGCACCTGTACCAAAACCTGCAATTGCAATTGGGCATAGTTGCTGTTGGCTCGAACTGTCAGTCTCACACTCGAGTGACCTGACACGGCTCATTCAGAGATGCTCCGTATTCACTGATACACATGAATAGTTGAGTCATGCGCCCTTGAACAAGTGACAGCGGAGAAAGTTGGTGTTGGTGTCAGCATCGCAGGCGCGTGTGGCTTATTCGCAAAGCGGGTCTCACTTGGCTTACGATACATAAATTCAAGTGGTTAATTAATTACATGTGTGTACAAAATGTTTCTGTCAGAACGACGATGGCGGTTGATGAAAACCGAGAGGCGATAACTGTAGCTGTGTAACCTAAACTTGTGCTGGGACTCTGAAAGAAGAACATGATTGCTTGAGAAAAAAACCAAGTAAGGATCAAAAAGATAAAAACTTACACAAACATTGGGCATGAAATTATAGGGTCATAGTGTGTTCAGTCAAGCAGCCGGATAATAACGCATGGAAAACGGCCACTCAGTTTCCAAATCGTAGGATGCAACGCTGGCTATGGCCATCAGCGGCATCCACCGAATGGAACTGCTCTAGCGATATGCGGAGCGAAACAATACAGGCATGGGGTGCAAAATGAAGAGCCAGAATGTTGTCCAAAAAGTCGGTGGTTCTGTTGGTTTCGGCTGTTGCAGGGATGTAACTCTATGCCGTGAAAAGTATCACGATGGTGTAGTTGCTCACTATCTTGCGTGCTATCTTGTGGCTTCACTGACGTCATAACGCACCCTCGAAAAGCATAGCATAGCTCTAAGTCAGGTACTATACCGTCTAGTGCCCCACTAACTACGCATTTAGGGGCTAAGCTATGTGCTGTTCATAACTTAATGTCGTTCTATGATAGAGGGGCGTATAGTTTTGGAAATCGTTGTCCTCTCTTTCTCTATCTAGAATCTATCCTCGCACTTTCCGTCCCCTTTATACTCTTCCTATCTCATGCATGGGTCTTCCTGGTCAAGTACATCACACATGGTCACGTGAAGTCCTTGTGCCCTTAACCTCAACTTGAACTTGACCTCCAGAATATTACGTGAAGATCACGACGAAAGCAACATGTACATAGTAGAGATGCGGAAATAAACCAAAGAAACAATCAAAGCATGAGCTGACCTAAATCGCAACTACCCCATAACGTAAACCGCCCATGAAAAATAAGACAATTATCTATTTCAAAAACTTCAAAGTCGCAAATCTCATGATGATCATCCTCCCTGATTGCGTTCCAAGCACCACCATAGATCCGCTGACCATCGAACGATGCCCGCGAAATGGAACGGGAAGCCAGAATATCGGGTTGCCTTGCCATGTGATCCAGCAGTTATCCCGGCTGATTCCAATACCGTCCTGGCTGTGGGCCAGCTGCAGAGCGTCTGTCTGGCCAGATGAAGGCTCACTGTGGAGAATCAAGGACCCATAATCAGTGAACAGACAGGAAGCCGACGCGTCGAATTCCAGGTGAAAGGTCCTGGAAGCCTGTAGGGATTGAGAGCAAGTGCCGTTGTCGCAACGCCAGATGCGCACCTCGTTGTTATTCGACGCTGACGCGAGAAGCGTGCCATCGGCCGAGAACCCCAGCGCTGTTATCCTGCTCACCCCGTGACTCAACTCATGTACGCACACGTTGTCGGCCCGGCGCCAGAGCCGCACCGTGTTGTCGCCTGAAGCAAAAGCGACAAACTCCCCATCCGCTGAAATGGCCAAGCAGGATACCCAGCCACCTTGGCTCATAAATTCCTGGATACAGCTGCCATCGGCACAGTTCCAGAGCCGAATTGAGTTGTCGTATGAAGAGGAAGCCAAAAGTGTGCCGTCGGACGAGAAGACGACAAAGGCTACCCCGCCGCTATGCCCCTTGAGCTCTTGCACACAAGAGCCATCAGAACTGCGCCAGAGTTGTACCACATGTTTATTTGAGGCTGAGGCCACCAACGCACCGTCAGGCGAAACGGCCACTGCTATTACCTGATCCTTGTGGTTATCTAGCACTCTCTGGCAGCTGCCATCGTCGCTGTTCCAGAGTCTGACTGCCGTATCCTCTGAGCACGAGGCTATAATCTTGCCTGCGGGTGAATAGGCTATTGAACGTATCCAGCCCTTGTGGCCCTTGGCCTCTCCAACAGGGATATCAACATCGATTTGCCAGAGCCGCACTGTCGTATCGTATGATGCCGAAGCTATGCAAAGGCCGTCGGGTGAAAAGACAGCCGACGCTACCCAGTCGCCATGACCCCTTAATTCCTGCACACAGGCTCCGTCATCGTGATTCCACAGCCGGACTATGTGATCATCCGAAGCTGATGCCACGAGTGTGCCGTCGGGTGAAAAGGCTACCGAGTTCAACGGACCTTCACTTCCACTCAGCTCCTTGATGCATACGCCTTCTTCAATAGACCACAGCCGGACCGATCTATCATTTGAGGCGGATGCTACATGCATAAGATCAGGAGAGATGGCTACTGAGGTTACTTGGTCTTGGTGGCCGTACATTTCTCGAAAACAGGTTCCATCGGTGGTGTGCCAGACCCGAACGGACTGGTCACCTGAACCTGAGGCTATGAATTCGCCATCCGACGAAAAGACTACGGATGTGATCCATTCGTCATGGCCCCTGAGAATCTGTACACAGGTGCCATTGTCATCGCCAATTTTCCACAGTCGGAGAGTTTCATCTCCCGAGCCAGAGACCAGATGTGTCCCATTCGGCGAAAACGCTACCGCTTTCACCTGGTCCTCATGGCCCTCCAAGTGCTGAACAGGGGTACCATCATCAGTGCGCCACAGCCATATCGAAAAGTCATTCGAAGCTGAAGCCAGAAATTGACCGTCGGGCGAGAAGGCGACTGCGTTTACCTGCCCCTTGTGTCCCTTGAGCTCCCGCGCACAGGAGCCGTCATCGGTGCGCCAAAGCCGGACCGTCTTGTCTTTTGACGCTGAAGCCACAATTTTTCCGTTGGGCGAAAAAACAACAGAAGATACTCGGTCCTGGTGGCCTTCCAGGATTTGTTGGCATTGGTCCCAATGATCTTCTGGCTCGGGTGGCAGGGTTAACCACCGTGACATGCCGCTTGCAAAGGCTTGTCGGACTGGGCTGATGTTGGGCGCAAAGGCAATGGCGGATAAGTAAATCTGAAGGGGTGTAGTGGTGATGACTGAGAGGTTGGTTTGTATCAGCCGTAAACCATCCTCAACAAACTCCCGCAAACCTTCAGTTTCCCCCTCCTGTCGACTGTTAGCTTGTTTCTTCCCCGGCGTTTCCAATAATTAATGGACACTCACACTTAGGATTAACAACAACGCCTTCATAATCCTGAGACTCTCTGAAGCTCTTCCAAAAAGACTCAAGGCCTCTAGCCAGTGGAGGAAGTGTTGTCGGAGAAACACGCCAACTTTACTGGTGCCATCGACAATTACTTCACCTTGTTGTAAATGATCGACCCAGTAGAGACAGGCATATTGGACCTCAGGCGGGATGTGGCGTTGTACAGTCTGAGAATCGACGGACGAGCGAGTGGTTCCCGGCCAGTTGAGCCGACAAATGTCTGTGCAGAGGTGCTTGTTCATGATGCGCAAGCACTGGGTAGCCATATTGTGGTGTGTAGCCTTTTCATCCACCCAAAAGTCGTTCTTCTCTTTTTTTACAGGGTCGACTAGAAAGTCACGAAAGGACAAATGGAACAGCCTGACTGGCTGTTCGCTTGATACTGGGATTCTGAGGACTGAATGCAGAGAATCCAGGAGATCGTCAATCACGTCTAGGGGAATGTCGAGCAGCTTTCCCAGCGCTTTTGTGGAGAGGGGGTTGGCTAGAATCACAATAGGCCCAACAATATCGCGGAACTGCTCTATCACCTTCTTCTGTCTATTAAAAGACAGCCCTTTGACCAATCGATTGAGCACTGGCAGATATGTAGCATCTAGTTGCGATGCTTGGCTTTCTGGTTTATATTCAAGGACTTCCCTGAGCTGCCTTTCTGGGTTGCCACACCTCCGGTCCTCAAGGAACCGACAAGTTGTAGCTGCAAAGATGAACAGCGGAATTGCGGTCTTTACAAGAATCTGGATACTTTCATTTCCAGGCCAGTCGAGAGGTAGCTTCCGGGAATCATTTACAGAGGCGTTGTACGCCACTTTGATTCTTTGGAGCTCATATTTCAAGAAAGCCTCGATATCATGCTGAATAATACTAGGAGGTATCTCGTGGAGAATCAGATCCTCGAATGTGCCCTCCACTGCGTTGAAGCCCAGGCGAATGGGGAGTTCCGGTCTGCTGGTAATAAGACATTTCAATTTGAGCTTCAGGCTTTTGTCCTTTGCGCAGGCTGAGAAGAGGTCGATGAGAAGGCTCACGTCCTCATCGCGGTCACACTCGTCAAGCGCGTCAATGACAAATACAAACGACGACACCTTCACGGCATCAAAAGATATTTTAGTAAGCGGTTGTTTGATCAACTTTTCAAACTGCACTCGCGTCGTCTTTGTAGAGATGTTTTTATCCAAGTCGATTGCTGACTTGATGAAGCGCCTGACTTTAGGGTGCATCTCGACGAGCTGGGTTGCGATGGTGGCGACGAATCTAGTTAGGTTTCCACGATCCCCTTCGCCTCTTTTGAAGAAGAAGCTTGACCCAAGCCGACGAGACTCCAAGAACTGGCGGCAGATTGTCCGCGAGATGGTCGACTTTCCCGTGCCAGCCATGCCGTTGAGCCAGAAGAGGGATTTTGCCTCGGGGTCATCCGCCCACTTGTGGATGTCCTTTATGAGGTCTACACGAGTATCCGGTAGGCAAAAGGGATTGTGTTCTTCATCTTGGGAGTTGAACGCTGCTCCGGCTGCTATCTGAAGCTTGTCCAAAGCCGCCTTTTCATCAGCGTTGAGCAGGCGCTGGTCGATTTGCTCGACCTTGTTGTCAACTCGGTCGACGTCTTGGACAATTTTTCTGGTGTCTTCGACAAGTTGTTCGACTTTCATGTCAACTTGGTCGACGCCTTCAACAATTTGCTCGACCTTGATGTCAACTCGGCTGACGCCTTCGACTATGTGCTCGACATTTCTATCCACATCAAGGAGAACTTCACTAAGCGAAAAGTCAGTTTAATGAGTCTAATTTCAATAAAGAGTTCCGAGAAAGTCTCACGCCGTATCCACCTGAAGAGCCAAAGATACTGTTTCTCTGTACCGCTGGATCTCTTGAATCGACGATTCTATCTCGCCACGTTTAAAGGGCCACTTGAGTGCCCGTAGGCCTATCCTGCTCAATGCCTTCTGGGTGGATTTGGGCTCAAGTTTTTGCTTCAGTCCTGAAAGTTTCGTGCCACTGCTTTTCAAGACGTTGTCTAGCTCCCGAGAGCTCTGAAGCCTCTGTCCTTTTGGGCTCGCCACCAGGGTTTCCACTTGCTTGCTGACTCGGTGAAGGTTGTTGACTTCCTCGTAAAGTCGGTTGATATCGTCTTTGGCGTCCTTGACATCTTTGGCGTATTTCATGCAAAGCGAGCCGACTTTGAGAGACAAGTCAATCACAGACAAGATATTGACAGCAACACCGAGTGTCTCTATCCCAGCCATGGTATCGATATCGCCTAGATCGCTAGTGCTTGGCCCTCTCGCTCTCTCTCTTGTGAGAGTAGTGTGTTCATGGAGAGATTAGATGGCTGCAACGTTGGCATTTAAATGAGGAGTTGACAAGGGTTGGCCCATCTCACTATAAGCGGGCGAATTCAGTCTGTGATCGTCTGTTGTAGTATTGATGCAGTCTCATGCACATGGCGTTTGATAATTCAAAGCGATTGGACGAGAACCATGTCAACTGCACGACCCCATGTATAAAAGTATCTGTGCATTTCATCTTGGTGATTTATGGGTTGAGAAAGGCCTTGCAACTCGACGAGGAAGCACGAGGCTTTTGCCTGGTCCATGGTCAGTGTTGCCTTCCATGTTGATGTTGGATCATTGACGTTGGTTTTGACTTTGACAGTGAATCTCAATTCTGTCTGTACTACTTCATATCCGCGTGCAACATTGAATCTTGAGTTTGTCAAAGTGACAAACTGTCACTGTAGTCGTAGCTATAATATAATTTGAAGTTACATATCAAGCATTTGCAAACGTTTAATTCTAGTCAGGAACTAAAAGAAAGCCCAGTATTCACAATAATGAACCCAAGTCTAGACTGATCAAATAGAAGATGGTTGGTTCCCATGTGGTAAAGGGGTTTTGTGACACAAAGATGCTTTCTCATCTTAGGGTTACAGCAGCACCACCCAGCTACTAACCCAGATATCAAAGCAATGGACACACAAATGCAAGTTTTGTCCTATACACGGAGCCTGGATATTTGTCATCTTTGCCGTATCCACCTTGGAGTTACCGATTCAACAAGCCGAGCCTCTTCCTCAATTGGGAATCCATCATCCTTCGGCATCCGCCTCCCAAGGATCTCGTCGTATACAAAAGCGTGGTACGCTTTTGGCGCTCTGGCTATATGTATGAGTGCGAATATCGTACATGTCGTTATCTGAGCTCTATCAAAGTCTCTTGCTTCCATAGAGCTTATACTAAACTTCAGCAAAGGGCCAGCTCTCTCTTCCTAACCCTCGGGCTCTTTGCTCTCACTTCGGATGCATTGCCGTCTTGGGACAAGGGCTTGTCCGAGGTTCCTGCCACAGCCCCGGATTAGAAAGCAAAGTTCCCAAAGCAACTTAGTTGTGGAGAACAGCCCCGCCTTTACGGGGCCTTTCCTATATAGGATTCAAGCTTAGACATCAGGAGCTTGGAGCTCTGACAACATCAACAGCCTTCCGAACAAGATAGCTTCATCTGGTTTTGCATTCCATTACTTTTTCACATCCAAACCTGTCGTTATACGCAAATTCACTTGTCAAAATGGCTCCGAAGATTCTTGTTGTGCTTACCTCTTTCTCCAAGATTGAGAAGATGGACCGCGAGACCGGCTGGTACTTGGTAAGCAACAATAGTGCCATCTCCAGAACCCACAAGCCCCCTGCTAACCTCTGCTCTCCCATAACGTACTAGCCCGAGCTCGCCCACCCCTACGATGTGCTCAAGGACAAGACAGAGCTGGTCTTCGCCTCGCCCAAGGGCGGCGTCGCGCCCCTCGACCCGAACTCGGTGACGGCCTTTGCCGCCGACGCCTCGTCGCAGAACTTCCTTAAGAACCACAAGGCGTTGTGGGAGAACACGCAGAAGCTGTCGACCTTTGTTGGCCGCGCTGCCGAGTTCGATGCCATCTTCTACCCCGGTGGTCACGGCCCCATGTTCGACCTGGCCGTCGACAAGGACTCGATTGCGCTGATTGCCGAGTTCTACGCTGCTGGTAAGCCCGTTGCTGCCGTCTGCCACGGCCCCGGCGTCCTGGTCAATGTCAAGGGCGCCGACGGCGAGTACATTCTGAAGGGCAAGACGGCCACTGGCTTCTCCAACGCCGAGGAGGACGTGGCCGGATACACCGAGTACATGCCGTTCATGCTGGAGACGGCCCTGCAGAACGTCTCGGGCGCGACCTACGTCAAGGCTGAGGCTGACTGGGCGCCCAAGGTTGTTGTGTCCGGCAACATCATCACGGGCCAGAACCCCGCGTCAGCCGCGCCGCTGGGCGAGGCTCTGCTCAAGGCGCTGAGTCTGTAGATACGTACATGCAAGATAACGTACAATACAATGAATGCCAGTCAAACGTGTAATTTTTGCCGTAGCTTTTACCCCTTGAAAGAGACCAACAAGTAGACAATAAAAGGAAAACAACCAAACGAAAAACACCATGAGCGAAAAAAAAAAAAGAAAACCCACATGTACTCCAAAGACAAATGCACATGACACGAAAGACAAGCGAGCGCGGACAAACAAACTCCCGAGACAAACGCCCACCTTTCCTAACCGTAGAAAGAAACCTTAGCCAGCACACGGTGCGCCGAAAGTCCAAGAAAGAACAGGTTCAACGCCTGTGCACCGACCTCATCTCCGGCCACGGCCCCGGCCTCCCATGCCGGGCATGCCGCCCATACCAGGCATGCCTCCCATGCCTCCCATGCCCATCTGCTGCATCATTTGCTGCATCTGACCCATACTCGGCATGCCTCCCGCACCGCCGCCAGCACCGCCGCCACCGCCCAACATACCCATCAGGCTGCTCAGGTCCGGCATGCCACCGCCCATGCCGGGCATGCCACCCATGCCGCCCATGCCGGGCAAGCCGCCACCAGCGCCCATGGCAGCCATGCGCTTCTGCATGGCGGCCATCTGCGATTTGCTGTTGGCGCCGCCCATGGCGCTCTGGGCGCGCTGCAGGTTCTTCATGTTGCCGCCCATTTTCTTGGCCATGCCGGCCATCATGCGCTGCTGCGTCAGCAGGTCCTCGACCTCGCGCACCGATGTGCCGGAGCCGCGGGCAATGCGCGTCATGCGTGTCGGCTGGTCGGAGAGCACCTTGCCGTCTGAGTCGAGCTCGGCCTCGGTCATAGAGTCGCAGATGAAGATCATGCGCTTCAGCTTGAGCGCGCCCTCGTCGTCATCCATGCCTTGCATCAGGTTACCCATGCCGGGGATCATGCCGGCCATCTTGGATAGCGGGCCCATCTTCATGATATTAGATAGCTGGTCGCGCAGATCGCGCACTGTGAAGATTCCCTCTTGAATGTGCTTCATGGTGTCCTTTTGGTCGAGGTTGAGGTTCTGCACGTGCTCAACGAGGCCCATGATGTCGCCCATGCCCAGAAGCTTCTGGATGAAGCTCTGCGGCACAAATCGCTCAAAGTCCAGCATGTGCTCACCCGTACCAATGAATACGATGGGGGTATTTGTGGCGGCAACAGCGGAAATGGCACCACCACCGTGGGCATGGCCGTCTGTCTTGGTGATAATAATGGCTCCGAAGTCGGCGGCAGTCTTGAAGGCTAGAGCCTGCGACTCGGCCTGCTGACCAATGGACGCGTCCATGACCATGATGGTCTCGTCGGGCTTGATTGCAGTCTGGATATCCATCATTTCCTGAAACAGGGCAGATTCCTGGCGATGGCGACCAGAGGTATCGACAATGATCACGTCAAACTTCTCCTTTTTGAACTTTTGCACACCATCGCGAGCGACCACGGCCGGATCGGTCTCGGTGAGGGAACCGTAGTAGGGAATCTTGGCTTTGGTGGCATTCTGCTTCAGCTGGTCAAAGGCACCGGCACGGAAGGTGTCAGCACAGACTAGGCAGGCCTTGAACCCGCGCGACTGGTAATGCCGGGCTAGCTTTGTGCACGTCGTCGTCTTTCCGGCACCCTGCAGACCAACAAACATGATGACATTGGAGCGGCCCTTTTTTATTTTGAAGGGCTCGGCGTGTGGGTCCACGAGCTTGACGAGCTCGTCAAAAACAGCTTTTTGAATAATCCGCTTCTTGTTGGCGGCCGACGGGATATCTTTGAAGTTGACTGAAGATCGGATTGATTTGCGGAGTTGGCCAACAAGGCGCACGTTGACATCGGCTTCGAGAAGGGCACCGCAGATCTCCTTGACCATGCCTTCAAAGGCCTAGAGGGAAAACTGGTGGTTAGCATAAGGGTCATAACAGCACTGAAATGGAGGATGGGAATTTTGGCGGGGCGCGGGAGATGGAAAGACCTGCCTGCTCGTCGAGATTGGGCTCACGCGCAAGCGTGTTGACAGCCCCGTTGATGCGGCGGCCAAGATCTAACAGAACCATGGCGTATAACGTATGTGCGGGGTGTTCTGTGACTGTAGATCGCTAATGTACAGAAAGGTGTACGAGTTATTTATCCGGGCATTGGAATCGAGTGAAGCCTCGTCCATGTGAAGTTGAAGTTGGCGATACTTGGCCGTGTGGGGCAGCCTTGAACCACGACTCCAGCTGGGCCCAGCTGGCGGCAGCCGACAAGGAGTTTAGAGTGGTAATCCATCTCGACTCGAGGCACTCGGCAACTGCCTTGTCTTGAAGGACCTGCCAAGTGGGGCCATGTGTCATAATTTCGCCGGGAACCCGGTTATTATACAGGCCCAGCAAGCCAAAGTTTTAGCCGGACATGGACATTACATAACCAACTATTAATTGAAGTTTGATATGTCCATAGCCACTACACGCTACATGATGTCAGTTGACGAATAAAGAGAATTGAAGATCGAGTCCCAGGCCACAATCGAGTTCAGGGAAGGCGGACTTTGACGCGGTCTTTTCTAATTCATTCTAACACTGCATATGTAAGTCTTGGTGTTACATGAGATTAACTCGCACATCGAAGTCAACGTCTGCTTTCAACTGTTCATCTCTCCCGTGTTCTTTTGCCGCGTGGAATTGCCCAGGCTTACTATGTCCCTTGACTCACGCCTACCCTTTTCCTCCCCCCTGCTCGTCGTGGTATTTAACGCAGAGCGACTCTCGTCTGGTGGTCACATGATGACATGTTCTAGACAGGAGTCTTTGAATGATTCCATTTTCACCAAATAGCTCTGGAGCGGTCAGTAGCTGCAAATGCGCGCATTTCAACTATATCCTGTGACCTCTCTTGCCCCCAGCTCGCCGCCGATCGATACTAGTTCACTAGGTTAGTATTGAAAGGATCCGTGCCCTTCCACGCCGCTTTGACTGCGTCTTCGCAGTCTTCAGAGGTAAACGTGTCTTTGGAATTGTCGCTGTTCGGTTGCCGAATCATTATCACAAGGTTCATTTTGTGCCAGTCCCCAAAGCGGCGGGTCTCTTCGGCGTCCGCTTCTTGTGAGGTCTTTTCGTACACAATCGCGCCAGCCTCGCGAAAGCCCTTTTTGCGGTAGACACGGTAGCCCATAACCGTTGATTCCAAGTAAATCGGGACGCCGTATTTGTCGGCTTGAGAAATTCCCCAAGACAGCAGAATCGAGGATAGGCGTTTCTGCTGATGCGCCGAGCTGACGCCGAGTAGACTGAGAAAGAGGTGTGGCTTGTTGCTGTGCGTGCGCTCACGGTGGACATCCATCTGGCCAAAGAAGTGGTTCGCAATGTGGACGTTGGTACCAGGAAACGGCGGCCCTTGGTGCAATGGCTGTTCACTTATTTTGAAGCCGTGTGGGTGGTACGACCACTTCGCAAAAGCAACGATCTCACCCGTTTTTTCCTCCTCGACGACTCGGACGTAGTATTGTTGCTCGTTCACTAGCCAATGGTGCGCCTCAGCAGCCCACCACTCCTGCCCGGCCGGATGGCGCTCCGAATCTGGGAAGCAGTAGATGCGCGGCAGGCTGTCGTCAAAGGCGTCATAGTAGACATTGGCAATGGCTTCTTCGTCGCCGATCTGGGCCCAGCGGCCGCGGTAGCCGGTGGGCATGGACATGAACGGCGTCGTTCTATCAAGAGCCAGTGGCGGTGGGGCCTTGGTTGCGGGAGTTGATGGCCTTGGGGAAACGAGGAAATGTGCCCGGTGGGCGGCATCAGAGGCCTGCCCAGCATAGTGAAGAGGAGAAAAAGCAGGGCCTGAGCCTCCAGATGAGAATGAAAGAGACCGCATATTGGAATGAGAAGAAAGACTTGGAGAATAACAGAGGAGAATGCACAATTAAGTAGTTGAGTTGAAGAGCAGTATCAAGACGGATCAACGCAAGAGCAGCTGGTCTAAAATATACTTCCCTCTTCCTCCTGATGACTAAGGAAAGAATGGAGGGCCGATAGTTATATCTAGTTAGTTAACTACACATCTATACTATGTTTGTATGTACATGCATGGCTAGCTTTTCTTGGGGGCGTGGAATAGCTCGGATAGATTGTTCAATAAGTTGGATAGGTTTTCACTGCTGTGTATATTCATACCACGCGGTGTGGTCAATCCCCATGCCATGTAATCCATAGGCTTCATTTTCAGACATGAAGTTCAAGGACCTTACCTTTTTCTTTGCTTTTCCCTTTGATTTTTTCTTCGTGTCGAGAACCAACCCGCATATCATCTTGTGTGTTCGGGTATTATTGTGGTCGAAGTGTCAAAGAGAATGTTTCTAGAAATCAGTCATCACATGAGTCACCCTAAGCCCTAGACTCCTGAAAACCGCCAGTTGCTTCTTCACCGCAATACTCATTATCTCAAATTGCAAATTCTGGGCTTGTGGTTGTTGGTTTGCTTTATAGGAGCAAAAGTATCCGAATATTACTAGAAAGTGATCGGGTGGCTGTGTTCTTGGTGCAGTTACATACAAGGCATCTATATTTCCAAAGTTAGCTAGTTAGACGTAGAAAACGCGTTCCTGTGTATCCAACATCCTTTCTGTGGCGATACCAGTGAAGTCATAGATTATCTGGCCACATGTCTTCGATACAGCCAGGTTCGTGCAAACATCGTTTTCATGTCAAATTTCTGAATAACTTCTTTTCTATCAAGAAATTGTACGTGTTCAATGACTGCGGTGCTTCTTCCTAATCAATATCAACACTTGTGATTGAAGATGCCATGTTTTTATCACCGTCTTTTTTTCCGTTTTTACCCAGTCACCAACTAACTACCCCTGTCGATGATCGGTATTCTTTCCCAATGAACCCTACCTAGCCTTGATAACGTCCTTCTTGCTCACAGCGTGAATCACCTCGTTGCTTCGCAGTAGTGACAGCTTTCTGTTTGTTCATTAATGAGACGGAGCTTGCGCTTACACACAGAATTTTCTGTTATTTCTCGGACATTATACGAGGACCAAAAGTCACTGGAAAAGAAAACCTGAATGCAACGGGCAAAACATGAGACCTATTAAGCAAGGAGGCGCTATTGGCTAAAAAGCAATGATAGACATGGCGGAGCCGACAGCCTTTGTAAAATGGGGCGAAATCCTCGATATACTTATATTACCCATCAGATCCCGTGGTTACGTAGTTTATCTTTATTCAGAGAACCATACATTTCGGGGTTTCGATAAAAGGAGGATATATTCAAATATCATCGCAGCTTCGAACGAAGATTCTTTTTCAGACCAAGGAGGACGAGTTCGTTCTTGAGGGTCACCACAGAAGGAAAGTGTCACAAAGACAAACCAAATATGGGATGAACCACACGTCGTACAAGCGGAAGCAAAAGTACTCGACTGAAGTTTCTAGAACAGATTGATTTTGGACGTAAGCTTAGACAAACGTCGACCGGTCTATAAAACCCGAGCTCTATGTCCGTATGCATACAGTTATGTACATTGAAGAACCGCGTGATGGAAATTGAGGTGTCAAGAGCGGCACCAAGAGAAACAAAAAAGGCGGAACGGCAGACAATGTATCCCTCCTGTAGTAGGAATGCTACTAACCATTATTGGTTAAGGGAAGACAAGTCAGATCATCACCAACCGCATGATTTGGCCAAAGCACAACTTACACTTTTATGCAAATACAGATAACTACACGTAAGACGGCAGGTTTGTGGAGTTAAAAACGTTGTTGGGGACACCGCTATTCATACAAATGTACACCATTATTTGGGTTCACGTAACATCTTGGCACAGACCTGCAGCCGATAACCGGCCTCCTGTAGCAACTCTAGACGACCTCTAGACAGTTGGATCTCCATCAGTTCCAGAAGTACTCGTATCCCACGCGCAAGGACCTTGACTGAAGGAAGAGTTAGTTGTGTGAGCTGACAAACATCATCTAGATACATAGCCACACGCTCAAACAGCCCTGCGTAGTGTTTCGAGGAGACCAACGGACTCCTCTCATCCATGTCCTTTGTGGGTGCGGCCGGTGGCCGTAGTGGAGGCGATAAATGTCGCGCAGTGTACGCCTGAACGTACACCCAGATGGCAAGTGTGGCTAGATACATGGCCCATAGCTGCTGCGGGTCATAGCTACGGGGCTCCAAGAACGCTGTTCCGACGTAATCTACCGACATACGCACCGGCGTGCCAGGGGGCGCACAAAGCAGCCAGCGCAGAAGCTTGGCCGCATGGGCAATCACGTCAAAGGCAGCTGAACTACGTGCCCAAGTCGAAATACGAGTAGCAGCATGATCATAGTCCTGCGGGAGTACTGGGCGGCCAAGTAAACGCCAAGCACCGGCGTAGATCTGGCAGTCAATAACGCTCACTTGTAGGGTTATGTGTGAAAGATGGCAGAGTAATTGACTGCTGCTAATAGGTCCTGTAGCCTCAATGATGTTATTCGTCAGCCAGTTCCAGCTGTATTTGTTGTCGAGAGAACTACTCCAGTTATCAAGCGCGGCCAGTATCATATCAAAGCGCGCTATCTCGGAGAAAGAAGACATCGTCTTTGTAATACTATGCGGAGTTGGCCCAGAACTTCTACTCTCCGAGCATTGAGGCTGTGGTGAGTTATAGCCAACGTGCCAGGCAACGCTTAGAAGCCCACTCATTACTGCCATCTGCGCAAATGAAGATGAGATGTTGGAATGGTTCCCGTGAACAGCACTTCGTAGGCTGTTCAAAAAGGTGCCGAATTGGCTGTTGTCCAAATGTAATGCTTGAGTTCTTTCATAGTGCACATTTGGTGTTTCAGCTGTCCAGAGGGTCTCTTGGCACGGAAGGGGGAGTCGGATCTCATGCGGCTGAATACAAGGCGCGTGGCCAAACATGGCAGCGTTAGTCGTATCAAGCATAAATGCTGTGAAGATGACTCTATGCATCGCCTCTGTCCTAACCCACTGTCGCCACCGAGCCGCAACATCGGTAGAAGTGGTGCCGGCTTCCATAGACATATCCATCGCGGCTGAGTTTTCACAGTGACTACGGTCAACCAGCGGGTCGCCCTTTTGAAGAAGACTAACTACCACTCCGTGATAGACTTGTGCGCGTTCGTGTGCCCGGCGCGAAGAGTACAGCATCTCATAGAACTCGACCAGCAAGAGCGCCTGGGCAGTCCACAGCTCGACAGGCGGCACAGCTTCTGACGCCCTCAGAATCTCCCATCGCACGCTATCTACAATCATGTCTGCAAAGTCTGCATAATCAGCAGCCAGCTGTGTCTGGGGGGGATTTGTTGACACGGCGCCCAGTGCAATGATGACCAGAAGCAGTAAGACTGGGCAGCTGTTTGGAGAAAATGTGGGTTGATGGATGATGGGGAGTCGGGGAGCGACTGAGGTCCAGTACGAGCGGATGAAGTCGAGTAGAATGCAGTTTTTAAGCATGGGCGTGCTGTTATCTTTGATATTACGGAGAACCCGAGTCACCGACTCACGATGATAGACTTCTGTCGTGTAGAATCGACGGAAATATGCAACGAGCAAGGCCTGACGGGCTGCAGAAAGTTCTTGCGATTGTGCGTGGGGGTCCTCAACAGACCGAGGATCATGGTTGCAGATGTCTTGGTTTATTGGTCGTACACACGGTGATGTTGTATCTAGGCCCAACTGGCCGGTAATTTGAGAGTTATCGCGACATTGTGGTGATGGGATTTTGTGTGTAGTCCCAAAGATGCCATCAGCAAAGACAGTACTGGCACTCAAGTCTGTTGGCAAGGAAACGTCGAATAGCCATGTAACAAAGTCACTATTAGAAGAGGCTTTAGAGCCAAGCTTGTGAAGACTCGTAGTGCCATTGAACACCAATGGTTGCGGAGCCGGAAGGTGGCCGAGGAACAGCGGAGCTGGCAACGGACCGCCGTTGAATAGTTTGGGTGGTTTCGTTCTCAATGCAGGGTTTGTTGTAAGATGGCGTGGCCAAGGTGGCGGCTCTATCGCCAGACATTTGTCATGTGATTGAGGGAATTCCATGGGATGTTTTGTACTGGGAATGCGAGCCTGAGGGGAAGACAAGAGCGGCTTCTGGGGTGGCTGATAAGCGTGTGTCGTTTTTGACCGTGGCGAACGGAGTTCCTTTGAAGAATGCAGCGCAAGTGAAGTTTTATACGAAGATGGATTTAGCTGTTGGGTTTTCAGTGGCAGCGAGCTTGCACCGAAAGACGTAGCAGATTTCCCAGAGGCCAGCCCCCGGTGTAGCTCTGAAATTCGAGCTTTGCCGTCCTTCTCGGGTGTCTTGAAGATGCCATCAGCCAGTAACATCTCTTTCGCCTTGCCCTCTGTAGTCGGATACATGGCAGTGGTAAAACTAGGCTCTCGGTTTCGTGGGACATAGGAAGAGTTGTGCCTCTTCTTATGGCGAGCAAGCAAGTCTGCCCGCACAAACTTCTGCCAGCAACTAGCAATATCGCAGCAGAAAATTTGCTTCGGGTTGTCTATCGCCAAGTCAGCCGCCCGCTATCCTTCTTTTTGTCCGGGGGGAGAGGGAGGGGACGCAAGGAGCAGGCCAAATGCCGCAGCTGGACTCACGGTTCAGCTGGTGCCGGTTCAGGTGCTCGGCGCGCGAGTACACTTTGTCGCAGCCGGAGACGGTACAGGGAAACCGGCGTGGGGCGCCTCTCCGGCTGGCGCGCTTGTACGGCTTCGTCGAGGCAGATTTCAAACTCGGGGAAGCCGTGGCGTCTGTCGGCAAGTACTCAGTCGGACTCGGGGAAACGGCAGTTACCGCTTTAGAAGATTCGGCGGCAGTGTCAGCGTTCATATTCCTTCCCTGTTTGGTGTTCTCGTCTTAGTTCCGAGTCCATGGAAGGCTTCCAGAACAAAAAGAAGATTTAAAGGGGGAAGATGCGAAGAAGGGCGGCCGGTCTGCCGATAACTGCAGGCTGTGCTGCCATATCCCACTCCCAGCCAGTCTACACGCTCTGGACCCCCAAAGCTTGTTTATCTATTTTGATCCCGCATTGTGCCATTTCGTCGGGACCCCCACGCACCGTGATAGATGGCCGTGGGGGGTCGTTGTACCAGGACACTCGGATCAGCCCCAGGGCAAGCTGGGTAGAAATCGAGGCTCTCGAAGTGATTGCCCACACGCGGATTGTCACACAATGCGCAGGCGCGAGTGGCCCGGACCCTGGCCGACTGCGCTAGGGTTGGGACATGTGTAACCCCAGATGATTTACAAGAAGTTCTCGGTGAAGGCTGGATGGGTTCGGTGAGACGCGCTTTCATCCCTGGTGTTGCTCCTTTTGTAACAATTGCAGAGTAACCGTAAACACCGGTGTGAATACGTGGTAATCGCGGCAAGACACTACGCGCGCGTTGATATTTGGATTATTTGCCTTGAAGCGTTATTCCTCACCACCAACCAGTGTTTACCTACATGCCTTGTTTAACGGCTTGATATCCCTCCACAATGAGCAGCGCTCCCACCAAGACCGGACCGACGTCATCACGCAAACGTGCCAGCAGTGGGACATGCAGCACCCACCAATCAAAGCCTAAGAAGCAAAAGGCCCAGCCAGCGCCTGCTCACTACGACCATGCTGTGCTGAGCCACTACTTTCCACGCGTTCAGACGCTCAGACAATATCTGATGGCGCAGCTGCCCAAGACCTCGCGCATCTGCCGCAAGAAACTTGCTGCCTTGGGCCGAAAGTCGCGCGGGGGGATCTGCGAGCCCAGTGTACTTCTAGCGGCCGACTTTTTGGACTCGACGCTGGTCGGAGTCCCGGACACGCTGGACGCGTCGCTGGCGATTAGTGACGGGGGAAATGGCAAATGCGTGATACAGGCGCAAAAGGAAAACCGGAAAACAGCGGTAGATGACGATGTGCCAAGGTCGACGCTTCCAGTCATGAGACAGCAATTTTCCGAGCTTTCCATGATGGACGAGACCTACGTGACTTTTGCAGGCACGCAACGAACTGACTTTTTCTGCCAGTCTGAGGTTGGTGCTCAAACTCCCCGGTCTTTCTTCCACTCATGCTGACCACAGGCCTATAGATTGTCGACTTTTGTATCTGGTTCATCTTTGACCGCAAGAGGGGCATAAGCTACCCGAAGCACATGCTGTGTGATGGCTACGAACGAGGTACCGGCGGACGCTTTCCCTACAAGGAGACACTCGACCGGCCGATTCCGGGCATCTCCCTCAAGCGCCGCAATGAGCAAGTCGAGATGCTCAAACAAGAGCCATGGCCGCGGATATTGGCGTTGCTGGGCCATTCTGGCGAAGCAATCATGGTGCACATGCTGTTGAACTGTGGCGTCTTCGTGACACTCAAGTCCGGCGCCGGGAACTTGCTACAGCTAAGCGGTAAGCTTACAGGGTGGCCTGTTTCCATATGTACTTGGAGTTGATTCTGACAGTATAATCTAGGTGTTCCCCTCATTAACATACCATTGCGGTCTGTATCCCGTGAGAAGAACAAGGATAAAAAGGCCACCGCCGACGCTTCAAACTTGGAGGAACATGACGGCAAAACTCCGCTCTATACGCCTCTCCAGATTGAGTTTATCCGAAGCCGTGTGCTCTACGGCCGTGCGGTCCTCACAGCCAAAGGCAATATCAAAGTGGGATTTCGCCATATTCACGTGCTGAACCGGTACCCGCTCGCGAGCGGCAAACCAAAAGACCAACTGGACGGCGATGAGAAAAGCATCAAACATGGCGAGCAGAACGACAATATAGACAGCGCCAATGATACTAGGAGCGAAGCGCGCTTTGCCTTTGGCGACGCTTCAACCCTCAAGATCATGGCCTACATCTTCCCGCGCCAGTTTGGCTTACACAATGTCTTTACGTCCAAGGTTGACTACTTTAAGACAAGCCAGAAGTTCCAGGACTACACCATACGAGATGACGAGCTGAACTTGCAGTTTAGCAAAGTCATTGACGGCAAGCAGCAGCTTGATATCAAAATCCCCAAGAGGCTTCGAGGAGATGCTCATCGGCTTGTATGGAGACTGCAGGTTCTTCATAACCGATGCTGCTACCCTGAGATGCTGCGCCATTACTGCCCGACCCAGCTAGATCCCCTTCGAAGAACTGCTTACGAAACGCCTACACAAGCGCTCACAGCCAACGCATCGAAGACCAGCAACATTCTCCCGGGCCCAGGTCTCCAGTCAGCTGCAAAGCGCAAGAGTGGGAAGCGCCCCCTCCGCAAAGCCAACTCCACAATCACGTTGGAAGAGGGCCAAACACTAACGGATCTTGCAACGCCGGCGTATCAGGTTTCGGCCTTTTGCCAGGGCGTCTTATCCAAGATCATCCCGCACGAGTTCTGGGGCCTGGGCAACGACCAATCACACAACAAACGCGCAGTCATGCTCATGGTCGATCGCTTTGTGAATCTGCGGCGCTTCGAGAGAATGACTCTCCACGACGTGGTGCAGGACTTCAAGATAGCCGGCATCGCGTGGCTGGCGCCGCCGGGACTCCGCGGAAACAAGATGAGCCAGACAGACCGCAGCAAGCGGCTCGAGATTCTGCACGAGTTCCTGTACTACATCTTCGACTCGCTGCTGATTCCGCTGCTGCACAGCAACTTTTACATCACCGAGTCCAACTCTGACCGCTACCGGGTCTACTACTTCCGCCACGACGTCTGGCGCGTGCTCTCGCGCCCGGCAATGGCCGACCTCAAGAGCCGCATGTTCACCGAGGTGAGCGCCGTCGACGCACAGGCTCTCCTTGCGTCGCGGCAGCTTGGCTGCGCCGCGCTACGCCTGCTTCCCAAGACGACCACCATGCGGCCCATTATGAACCTGCGCAAGCGCCAGCTGGCACGGGCTCCGCGAAAGGGCCTTGGCCAGTCGATCAACTCGCTGCTGGTGCCGTGGCACAGCGTCCTCAAGCTGGAGAAGCAGCGGCAGCCGGAAATCACAGGCTCGTCTTTGGGCGGCAGGGAGGAAATCTTTGGGCGGCTCAAGCGCTTGGTTCTGGGACTACCCACGCCGCTGCCACGGCTGTACTTTGTCAAGGTTGACGTGCAGTCAGCCTTTGATACTATCCCGCAAGAGGCCGTGGTGGATGTGATTGAAAAAATCCCCCGTGAACCACACTACCACATCACCAAACATGTCGAGATGAAGCCAGGGCCCAAAACTATCGGGCCCGGAGGCGCGATGACGATTGGACAGCCGGGCCGGCGGTGGATCAACACAGCAGTTCCCGTTAGCGACAGGCGTTCGTTCGTGGAGAGGCTTGAGGACGGGATAATGGGGCATCCAGAGCCGGGCGAAGGCGGCAGTAGTCGCGGCGAAGACAGAGACGCAGGCGGAGAAAGCACGCCGCCAGAGCTCGCTGCCATCAAGTTCAACACGACTTTCCACGGCGGCTTTCCCGTGCGCACATATCCCACGCGCTTCATGCAGAAGCTGCTCCACGAACACATCAAGGCCAACATTGTCCGGATCGGGCGGAAATACTACGTCCAGAAACGCGGCATCCCCCAGGGCTCCGTGCTCTCGGCCGACCTGTGCAACCTCTTCTACGCCAGCATGGAGACCAACGAGCTGTCGTTTCTGCACGAGCCCAGCGGGCAGCGCGGCCACGGCAGCAAGGACACGCTGCTCATGCGGCTCATCGACGACTCCCTTCTCATCACTACCGACCGCACCAAAGCCCAGCGCTTCGCCGAGACCATGCTGCGCGGCCTGCCGCAGTACGGCATCACGGTCAACCCGCTCAAGAGCCTGGTCAACTTTGACTGCGTCGTGGACGGCGTGCGTGTGCCGCGCGGCAACGACGCGGCGTTTCCGTACTGCGGCACCGTCATCAACTGCCGGACACTCGGCGTGGCGCAGCTGCGCGGGAAGCTTAGTGGCCAAGGTAAGAAGCCCGCAAGGCCGCCCCTCCCCAAGACGGTCGCTTTGCCGGTGTTTTTGCTCTGCACTACTGACACACACCGCGCTCTAGATATCTCGCACATCCTCAGCGTCGAATACAGCCGGAACCCGGGCCAAGTCTTCCAGAAACGCGTGCTCAGTAAGTCCCTCCTGCGCTTCATGTACTCGTCTTTCACACCGTGTTGACCCTAGCATATAGACTCGTTCCGCATCCAGTCGCAGGCAATGTTCTACGACTCTACCCACAATCCCACGCACCTTGTCCACGCGAACCTCCGCGACGCAATGCGCGAGATTGCGCGGCGCACGTGGGCGTATATCCGGTGTCTGCCGCGGAGCAAGAAGCCGACCGTGGCCATGTTGATTCGTAAGAAGCCCTTTCCCCCCTCCCTTGCCTTCTCTAGGAGACATGGGTGCCGCCAGAGGCAGTTTCGCCGAGGTACTAATACTTATTGCTCTAGGGACCACCAAGAAGCTCATCGAGGTCGCCCACCTGCTGCTCAACGCGCACAACAAAGCCGCCAAGTTCCCCGGCTACAAATGCGAAGTTTCGCGGTCACACGTGCACCTGTAAGTTGCTTAGTCATGGAACACACGCTCCCTCAAGACGCCTCCTCTACTCACACACGTTGCTCGTTTTTCCTTCTCTGCAGCACAGTTACCGAGGCCTTTGGTGGCGTTTTTGCCAACAAGGCCGAACGCTACAGCGACTTTGCGCGCTGGCTTCGGGTTGAGTCCCGCACGGCCGCGGCCTGGGCTGCCGGATTGTCCAAGAAGAAGGCGTTGCAAGTGAGTGGCGGCAGCACGGAGGTTGGAATATAGCTGCATTGAATCCGCTGGTATCTCTTCTATCTCTCTGGTGTCGCCTGTCTCATCTAGACTCGATCTTGCAATACACACGCACCCTCTGTCTCTAATCAAACCGCTTCCCTCCCTTCTCTCGTCTATGTTCCGTAACCAATGGCCCACCAATTCTTTCCCACATAAAACGATCCCATGTGGCCACGGTCCCAGCGCCATGGCGTATCACCCGGGTATCCGTAGCCCATGGCTCTCAAGACCGAGTACGGCGAGGGCTCCAGCATCCAAACGCCACCGGCTGCAAAGTCATCGCCGAGCAACGGCGCACTCCCATAGAGCCAGACTAGTACAAACAACACGTTTCCCATGCGACGCAGCCACTTTGGCAGGCCCAGCGGTCTCAGGGCCTTGCTGAGTATCTTTTGTACGCCTATGCCTCCAGCCTGCGCCAGGAAGAAGAGCAGTGGCCGGATGTAGTCTGTCACCGGCATAGACGTGAAGGAGGCTCCTGAATGCATCAGGCCAGATCCTAGAAAAGCCGATACAAACAAGGCCGCCTTTTTCCCTGGAAAGCGGCCTCTGCCGTGGCCCCAGATGTAGCGCACTGGGGCCATGAAGGGCGCACGAAAGGTCTGATGCCAAAATATTCCCCACAAGCCTGTGAGCCCAGTCTCCCAGATAGAGCTCACGGGGCCAAATATGGAACAGTACATCCACGGCTCAGCACGCATTGGGAACAGATACGAAAAAACCAAAAACTGCACGACATCAAGATGGTGGAAGACAACGTTCAGGGCTGCCAGAATGCAGATGAGGAAAAACAGCTGGCGATAGGCCGGCAACAGCACAGATGGAACCCAAGACAGGTGCGGCGGCGGGTATTCAAACGGCGGGTACATGCCGCGGGGGCCGGCCATGAAGAAGGGGTCCATTTCCACGAGGATCGTGAGAAAGTCCAGCAGCAGGTATCCGGGGACGACGGAAAGCAGAGTCCGCTTGCAGAACTCGGCTTTGTTTCGGCAGCGCACGTGGCCGGAACGAGAGACCACAGGCATGGCAGACATGTCAATCAACTCCATGGTGTGCGGTTTAGAGGGCGGTGGAGGCTGCGGCATGGTGGAGATGGCCCAAGTCCAGCCTGTAGCAAGAAAGAGAGGCGAGACCAGTTATTAGCGTGGACATGAGGCAACCAAGAAGAAATGCACTTACCGGATCCTCGGATCGACGTCACGATGTCAAAGCCCCACAGAAAGCGCTGGCCAAACGTGCCGTCGTGCGGGTACGACTGCCAGTAGTACTCCGCCTCCCCGTATTGCTCGTCTGCGGCAGCGAGCAGCTCTCCCGGGGCTCCATCGGACCCACGGGCTTTCTCGGTTGATGTGGCCCGTGCCCGGGAGCGCGGCCGCTTGGCAACACGCTCCAGATCCTGCGCATCCAAAAACACCAGCGCCATGGCGGCCACCAGGCTGCTCCACACGGCCACCATTCCAATGCCGTAGCCGCAGGCAACGTTTGTGCTCGCCGAGTGCAGAAACAGGTCCGCATTAAGGGCCAGTATCAGCGCCATGACGGCCCAGCGGAGCGACCGGAGCCAGGGGCGGCCCCGCTGCGAAAAGGCTAGGAACAGCGGCGGGATAATCAGACCGCCGAGAAAGGTCGTGGGCACGAGGAACGGCAGGTGCGTGCCGGCGGCAATCACGTGCCGGGCGGCCTCGGCGTAGTAGTCGCGGAGAGCGGCCTTAGGGAACGGCGAGGCCAGTATGGCCGTCAGCTCGGCGTCAGACGGCTGAGCCATGGCGGCGGTGGCGGCGGTGAGACGGGGACGGAGACGGGGCGGTGTGGGTTAGGGTTAGAATGAAAGGCAACGACGCCCGTGAGATGGCGATGCGAGACTCAGAGGCTTGTGAGGGTTTGCGTGTGACCGGGCGGCGGCGAATGACAGAGACACACAGGCAGACGGGGTTTGTCTTGGCGGTGGAAACGATGACGCCACGCTGATGGAAACGGATTCTGGCAAAGCTGCCACGCAAGAAAAAAAACACAAACAAGAAGAAGAACAGAAAAACAAGCAGCGCCACAATGACGTTGTTGTGGAGGCAATGCGGAAGGCAGGCCGGAGGCATCTGGGCCCAACAACCAATTCTCGATTGTTTGCTGGGGCCAATACAGCGCTGGGCTTCAGTGGGTGGGGCAGCCCGTAGAGGCCTGTGTTGGGGGGCCTGAACCCTAGGCTAGAGATGCTTGTTATAGGTGGCCTTAGGCGGCCTCAGGCGGCCTCAGTCGACAGGCACGCAGATTGAGAGAACCGCCAACACAGCCTTGTCACACCTCCCCCTTGGCAATTGAAGCCACATCAACAATGCCATTCAGATTCAGGGCAGGAACAAACACCAACACCTCCCCTGCGCCTGGTAGCCTGCCGCCCGCTGACACTGACAACAGCTGTCACCAGCTGGCACGCCCCAATGGCCCGCAGAACTCGGAAGACCCAGTTGACTCCTGCTGCGGCTCCGGTGCGGTCGAGTTAAGCTTCTTGGGAAGGAGGTGGCTCGAGCATCAGATGAAATGCCCTGCCGTGTTGCTGCATCGGGCAGGAGCGGCTGGACTCGACGTCCTCGACTTTGACATATTAAGTAACTACGTTAACTGCAATTAACTACATGCAACTAGTCCACCAACTACAACTACACAACTAACTAGTTATCTCCTTGGTCAGCTACTAATAGGTACCTCCATCCACATCAACGTCTGGCCAAAATTTATTTCCGCTCCGAGTAATACAATACACCACCGCGTCTTCTTCTTCTGGACTGTCCTGCACGCCATGATCCCAGCCAAAGTCCCCACTGCAACCCTCCCCCAGCCCATTCAGCTGTTCATCGTGCAGCTGAAGCCTGGGCGGTACCGTCACATCCCCTGTTTGTTTTCTGCTATTAGTCGTAGTAGTCATCGCGCAGCGTCTGTACCGTTGTTGGACAGCCAATAAACCTCGACTGCCCTCATTGCTACAAGCAGTAGATCGGCTCGTGTCAAGCCCTTTCTCCCCCTTCACTGCCCAAGAATCTTTACTCACTGCCTGTCTTGGACACAGAACCACCCTCTCTCCATGCCTTTCCATTTCGGTGTCTGCCTGTCTACTTTCTCTCTGGCTCCCTCCCTGTTTCTTCAAGTCTTAGCCCAGGAACTTATCTTCCTTCCACTTGTTTTAGTGGCTTGTCACTCAGAAGCCATCCTCCTCCACCTCAGCTATTCCTTTTCCTGACAATCTCGCCGCGTTCTTTTTTTTCGTGTATCGTGTTGCCCGCTGCTAGTCTTTTATATCATAACTATCGTTTCTCTTTCCTTACATCTATTTAATTCCATAATTCTAATTACCATCTCCATGCTTCCTATCTACTTCCTTAATACCAACCCCAAGTGAGAACCGCCCATCTCCCCCGTCCTCCTCCCACATCAAGGATCCGCCTCACCCAACTCCCACAATTAAGCATGTCCAACGCCGAATTCTACCAACAATCCGACTACGACCCCTTCAGCCACCACACTGGCACCGAAGCCACCGCGCCCGCAATCGTAAGCCCTACCCTATGGCCCTGCCTTACTACCACGCCTCTCTCCCCCCACTAACCACCTACCCTGCTCCCCGTCTTCCCCCTCCTACAGACATACGGCGGCCCCGACGACCCCAAGCCCGCAACAGCCCCGACGACCACCGCCTCCACACCCCAGCCGGTCGCACCCGCGCCTCTGCACGCGCCCGGCATCCACGCCCACGCCCTCGTACACACACCCACCACACACCCAGGCCCACCATCCGCGCCGCCCCCCGCCACAGCAACCACCACCAGTGCCAGCCCCGGCGCCGGGCCCGGCCTCTCCTCGCTTGAGCTCCAGTCGTCCAGCCCCGAGCTCGTAATCGCCCCGCCGCCACCGCTGTCATACGGCCCGCAGCGCACGCTGAGCCAGCAGCTGCCGCCGTCGCCATCGACGCTGCACGGATCGACGCTGTACGATGAGCCGCAGACGCCCGGTTCGCTGGATCCGATCCAGCAGCAGTATTTCCAGCAGCCGCACCCATTCGCCCCTTCGGCCCCTGTCACACCACAGGGATATGCACAGCAACCGCCTATGATGCCAATGATGCAGCTACAGCCACAACTTCAAGTACAACCACAACTCCAGCCCCAGCCTCAACCGATACCACAGCCCCAGCATCAGGCACAGCCGGCCCGGCCACAGGTCACGCCAGTCCCCGCGGCTCCCTCGGCGCCTGTAGCCGCACCGGCCGCCTATGCCAAAGACTCCAACCACAAACGAAACTGCTTCGCCGCATGCTTTGCAGCTTTGTGTGTCTGCTGCGTCATCGACGAAGCCTGCGAATCATGTGCGGATTGTTGCGATTGCTGTATGGATATCTTCTAGAAGCTCCTTTTGTTTGTCCCTGCCATCTTGAGACTTGGTCCCTTATTCTTGGTCTTTCTGTCGTGGCCTTGGTCCTCCCACAATGCAAAACAGAACAAAACAAAACATGAACGAGAATCCTGAAGAAAAAATGACATATATAAATACCACATGTTCGTGTCAAAGCGAATCACACAAACAAGCTCCTTCGTCAAAAACACGTTGTCTGTAAATCATAACACGTCTTCTTTATCCTGCCGCCTATTCCTCCCTGAATCATATGTTTACCGCAGTTCGACGTAGTTGGCAGGGAAGAGTCCAGACTTGCCGCCGTAGTGGCCAAACCACCAGTCCTCATCGGGGAATTCAATGTTGGTGACAATGGCGCCCTCGGGGAAAGACACCTCTGTATCGGCCAAATGATTAGTATGAATTTCGCTAGAAAAGTAAAGTCTTGCGTCAGGGAACACTCACCATTGTCCTCGGCAGCCTCGTAGTCGTACTGCGCTGTGGCAGTCTGGCCCTCGTCGCCGCCGCCAGGGGCAGCAGGGGCAGGAGCAGCCTCCGGCTCGGGCTCGGAGGCAGCAGGCGGGGCGGGAGGAGCAGCACGCTCCTCCTCCTGCTCGTCGCCTTCCTCAACCAAAGTGACGTAGTTGCTAGGGAACAGACCGGACTCGCCGTTGGCAGTAAAGCCAAACCACCAATCCTCGTCCACCATCTCAATGTTGTACACATTCTCTCCCTCCTTGAGCTCGAGCTCGTTATCTTCGGCACGTTCGTAGTCGTACTGGGCAATTGCTGTCACGCCAGCAGCAGCAGGGGTAGGTTCTTCCTCAGGGGTCGGGTCAGCGGCAGCTGAAATCGCCATGGCCGCACCGGCACCAGCGGCGGCACCAACGGCGGCAGCACCAGCAACGGCGGCAACGGGAGGCAGAGCAGGTGCTCTAATAGGGCTCTGGGCTCGGACCGGTGCTGCTGGAGCAGGAGGAGGTGACGGGCTTCTAGCCACAGCAACGGGGACGCGCACAGGTGAAGGTTCGCGCTCCGGCTCCGGCTCAGACTCGGGCTCGGGCGGTGGTGCCAAGCGGGTGGGAAGACCAGGCAGAGCATGTCCGCCAACAGGCTCCGAAGGGCGTGTCGCAACAGGCAGGGGAGGGGGGGTACTGTCCTGAGAGGCAGCAGGAGAGCGGGGGGCCCCAAAGCCAATAGGCTGCGCCTCCTTGAAACGATCGCGCGCAGCGGCAGCAGAGATGGAGTCGGACTCTTGCTGAGACTCGTCAACATTGCCAGTGGCATTAGGGGATAAGGTGCGGCCGTACGCGGGAGCATTCACGGCCCATGACTTGCCGGTGTAGCCACTCTTCCACTCTCCACCACCGCTCTTTTGAGCATTGATGGGAGCAGCTGCAGTGGGAGACGCTGGTACAGGGGCAGCTGGCACTTTTCCCTTCTTTTCAGCCCAGATTTGAGCCGGGGTCTTGCCACCTTGATCGGCGAAGGTGCGGCTAGCTGCACCAACGGGAGGCGGGGCGGCGGCACCAGGAGCACCAAAACTTCCAGGAAGAGGTGCCTTGGTCCCGGTAAAAGAAGAGCCGCCGAACTTACCAGCTACCTTGGGCTTTGGTAGCGAGGTCAGACGCTCTGCTTGGGCCGATTGGGTGAAGGCAGCGGTCCGCTCAGCAAGACTCTTAGGGCGTTCGTCTTGCTGTTCATCACTGGTGTTGGTCTGTTGCTGGCGGGGAGCGTCCTCTTGAGGCTTGGCACGAGCACGAATGGCAGCAATGTCAACCTTGCCAATAGGCTCGTAGGCACCCTTTACGGGAGTCGGCCGGAGGTCCTCCTTGTCCTTAGCCTGTGCGCGAATGGCCGCAATGTCGACCTTGCCTATGGGCTGGTAGCCACCTCTAACCACATCGGCGTTGGGCTCGACAATCTTTTGCTCAAAGTGCGAGGCTTGCTTTTGTTTTGTAAGCTCGGCAATGTTGACCTTGGTAGGCTGGTAGGCCGACTGGACCTTTTGGATCTCGCTCCGGGTGACTGGAGGCGCATCCTCGCCCCAGCCATCGTCGTCGGTGGCAACATTGCGGGAGCGCGCGGCGACAATGGGATTCACTCTCGAGGCGGCGCTCATGGCAGTCGGTGTGAAAACGGGCTTGGTGGCAACGGGCGGCCGGGGCTGTGATGGCGCGGGAGCTGAAGCGCCGGAATATTTGGCGCCGGAAGCGTCGGAAACCTTTTGGACAATAGACTCGGGGCTGAGATCGGCATCGGAGCGGGCCGTGATCTGGACATGGTAGCCATGGAGGACTTTGGCCACAGCCGCCAAATGGCTAGTAAAGTAGCCCTTGGTGCGCTCGGGAACACCGCCGCCGCACCAGGCAATCAGCACGCACTTGGGAAGGGTCGAGTTGGGGTCCTTGACCTTGACAAAAGCAAACTGGATGCGGCCTTCGTTGAAGTCCTGGATGAGCTCGTCAAGCTCGCCCTCTGCATGAAGCGTTAGCGATGGGCCGTGTCTATTTGAGGAGGAGGAGGAGGAGGAGGGGAGGGGAGGGGAGGAGCGGCGTCGCTTACCATCTGAGCCTTCGACCTTGAGCACACTCTCTTTGTTGCCTGAATCTTGGAAGGCATTGGCCAGAGGCGCTTGTACAGAGAAGAGAGCCCAGTGGGCATGAGTCGGAGAGCTGGAAGAGAGCGAGGCATTGAGAACGGCGTTGTAGCTGCTCCGGATCGAGGGCCCGTTGGCCGACAAGTTGAGCGAGGCCATGGCGATGGCGGGCGTGTGGGAGGAATGGAGATGAGCTGTGCTGGGTGGCACTGGAGATTCAGATGGTGGAAGAGAAGAAATAAAGCTCACAACGGGGCAGAAATGGGGGCGTCGGTGGAGGTGGACGCGAGTATAAAAGTGGCAATAAAACGATGGCAGTGGGAACTGGGAATTGGGCTCCAGAGGCGGAGACAGGGCGGGCGGAGAAGAGAAGAGAGGAGAAGAGGAAGGGGAGGCTGGCGGGATGGCAACTGCGAGTTGCGAGCAGGGGAGAGAAAGAAAAGGCAAGGCTGAAGTCGAGTGTAAACGAAGCAAGCAGGCAGAGCAGAGCAGAGGAGGAAAGCACGCGGGCAGAGAGGACTGCACAGGATTGAGGCCTTGTCCCGGAAACGGCAAGGACCTCAAACAGCGACACAGAAGCTTATGGAATCTGGGGGATGGGGGATGGATTGGGGCAGTGGCAGTGGCAGTAGCAGCGGCCGGGGCGGAAGGGACGCGGTAGGTAAGGACGTGTGTCGGGGCAATTGCAGTTGAGCTGACCAGCGAGGTGTGGTGCTTGTACCAGGTATCTTGTCTTGGTCTTTTCTGGCTGTCTGGCTGGCTGGAGGAGCTGTCGTAGTCAGTATCCAGTTATCGAGCTAACCAACTCTCTATTCGGTGTCTGCCTATTACATGCATCGACAATTCCAAGCTGCAGCTGCCTGTCTAACTATAGAAGCTATTAGCCACACAAGTGGGGCCCAGCTGCAGTGATTAAGGAGGGACAGCATTCCTGGCTCCAGGCGGCCCGGCGCTAGTGGCCAAGAACCCTGAGCCCCTCATCGACACTGGCCAACCCTTAGTTACATGCACACATTAAGTGGCTCGCTAAACGGCAACTATGTCTCTCTAAAGCGGCACCGCCCATTGCTACAAGCAAGCGTAGCGTGGCATCAACAACAAAGGGGCACTGGCCGTCCGTTGCCACTATTTCTGAGAGCCAGGCCAAGCTTGGACTTTGCTACCCAGGGATGCTAGCTAATCTTGGTGCGACCGCCCCAAGTCGTCAGTCTGTCCATATCGCTGCTAACCGAAGCTCTCAGCCTCGTGCCGTCTCCCAATCAATTGCTCCTAGAATTCCGACCCGGTCTCGACTCGCTCTCCATCTCCTCGCATCTCTGTACCACGCCCATTCTCTCCACAATGGCACCCGGAATGTCTCTCTTCTCCGTCAATGCCATCCTCGTTTTGAGCGGCGAGGACGGCTCGCGGATATTGACCAAGTACTACAACGCCCCCCACCAAGGAACCGGTAAGCCGTTGTCCTCCACGTACGCCCGCTACGGCGTCCCGGATGCGCCTGTTGGCCGCCCCGCGGCGCTTGATGCGCTCCCTCGCTAACAGTCTCGCTGGCTAGGCGCTCCCACCAACTCAAGTCCCTACGCCGACGTCAAGTCACAAAAGGCTTTTGAAAAGGGCCTCTTTGAGAAGACCACGAAACAGAACAACGACATCATCTTGTACGACAACCGCGTGGTACTGTACAAGATCGACTCCGACGTCATCATCTACGTGGTGGGCAGCCTGGACGAGAACGAGATCCTGCTGTACAATGTGATTTTGGCACTGCGCGATTCGCTACACCTGCTGTTCAAGTACGTCGCGATAATCAGCCCCCCACCGCCCCCCCCCCCCCCCCCCCCCCCCCGCTCTACAGCCACTGTAGGAGACCCCTTCGCCCATACTCGTGCTAACCCGCTACAGGCAATCCGTTGACAAGCGCACCATTGTCGAAAACTACGACCTGGTGGCCCTGGCTATTGACGAAATCGTCGATGACGGCATTGTCCTCGAAACAGACCCCACCATTATCGTGCACCGCGTGAGCAAGGCGCCCACGCAGGACGTCAACATTGGCCGCATCGATCTCAGCGAGCAGGGCGTTAACAACCTGGCACAGCTCGGCCGTGCAAAGCTGACCGATTGGCTGCGGCAGGGCCTGTAGAGGCGCCCCGGGGGATGGAAGAAGGGAGGAAAGAAAGAGCCGGCTTTGTCTTTTTTGTTCTTCTTGACGCTGGTTGGACGCAAATACTACGATATACCATTACGATAATGATGCCATGTCTCCTTTGCTATGAGGGGCGTTATACACATGGACCCAGAAAATTCGTCCTTTTGCTTGTGGTGTTGTGTCTCCTAATCCAGTGACAACCAGCCATGTTTTGTTTTTGTCTAACCACCAACGAATAAACAACACAGTACACCATTACTCTTTTATCTATGTCCATGCCCACATGTCGGGGCCAATCTCAGGCCCCCCCGCTCAACTCCGTATTTCGGATGCCGCCTTGCGCAGCCGATTCATGACTGCGCCGGCAATGTCAAGGTCGTCTGCCACTCCGTCTACAAACACGACATCGGCTCCGCGCCGGTCCAGGGCTCTTAGTGCCGAGAACAGGCCCTGCGCGATACCTCGTATGTCCTTGCTCAGGTCAATGTCAAACGCCGTACCCCTTTCTTTTCCCTCTGCGCCCAAGAGGCTGCCCTGCAGAATCAAAAACGACTCGTCTTCATCTTCGTATCCCTGTAGCTTAGGTGCCACGCATAGCTCGCCTGTTCTTATGCCGCCTGCCTGGCTCCATCGCTGTGTTCGGATAACTCCGACTTTGGGACTATCCCCGCTGTGTCCAAGAATCGCCTCCAGATCGCTCTTGGCTATGCCATCCTCGCCACCCTCTACTGATGCTTCGTACAAAACGACTCGGGCCTTGGGGCTATAGTGCTTGTACTTCATCCCCGGCGCCCGCGGCGTGGCCTTGCCCACCTCGCTCTGGTCCTTGTACCCGACCACCACGTTCTCCCAGCCAGGGCACACACGAATCTCGTCTATGCTGACGCCGCCCGGCCGCAATATCGCCGGCGGGCTGCTCAGCCCATCGACCACTGTGCTCTCCACGCCGACACTGCACGATCCGCCGTCGATAATAAGCTCAATGCGCCCGGCTAAATCGTCTAGCACGTGACGGGCCGTTGTCGGCGACGGCTTTGTCGACGCATTAGCTGACGGCGCAGCTAGTGGTACACCGGCCAGCTTGATCAAGCTTAGTGCCAGCGGCATCTGCGGCATGCGCACGCCCCATGTGGTCAGGCCAGCTGTGACCTCGGGCGCCAGCCGCGAGTCTCTTGCGTTTGGTAGTAGGATGGTGAGCGGGCCAGGCCAGAAGCGCTCAATCAGCGGGTGATATATGGCGGGAATCGGGTCCGCGGCGGGGGAGGGTGTGTTGGAAGATGCGTGTACGCGCCACGAGCCGCTTGGATCAAGCAGATCACGCAGCATGGAGAGGTCGGCGACATGGCTGATCAGCGGGTTATCCGACGGCCGGCCCTTGGCAGCATAGATGCCACGCACGGCGGGGCTGCGCGTGGCATCTGCACCAAGGCCGTAGACGGTTTCTGTGGGAAAGGCAACCGGCGTGTCGTTGGCGCCGAGGTAGACGGCCGCGGCTTCGAGGTCGGAAATAGCGGGAGTAGCAGTGGGCGATGCGGGAACCCATGTTTCGAGAGAGCCGGTGGGCGAGAATGCGCCGAGCGTGCCGGGGCCGACCTTGACTATCCGGGTCTGCATCGGAAGAGCCGTGGTGGAGTAAGACGATAGAAGCGAATATATGACGAGATTGAGTCTCGGGAGTGGGATGGACAAGAGAAAGCGAGCAGAGGCTGCTACGGCGGAATAAAACGGGCGCGCCACGGCTAATGTACGTTAAGAGGCGGGCCTTGAAAATGTGTGCTGTTGGAGAGGAAGAAATAAGAAAATCAAGAGATCAAAATACTCGTCAGAGTTCAAACAAAAAGAATGACGTCGGCGGGGTGGAATTACTGAGATTGCAAATCTCATGGTGATTGATTAGATAACGGCGTGAAGAAAAAATTATGGAGGGGCAACAGCCAAGCAAGCAAGAGAAAAAAGGGTTAGTTACGGTTTGACTCTTTGTGCTGAGTCATTACATGCTGGGACAGGAAACTACAAATTAGTTAGTTAACTAGTTAGTTGCCGCAAACGCACGATGAAATCTTTGCAATTGCGTTCTGAGCGCTCTCTATCAGTGCTCCTCATTTTCATTATTCCAGGAGCGGCTGTAGCTTCCTGATGCTGAACCCCGCTACTTGCATTCACCTCGTAATAAGCATAACGTGACATGACAATCCATCTAGTTACCCAGGCGCTTCTGGCTTTCTAGATGACCAAGGTCCTCGCCCTACTTCTCTCCTCACTGCTGAGCACCCAGAGGAAGCCGTCTTCGCCAGCAGCCTCTCCGTTAGTCTCGGCCTCTGCCTGGGCAGCAATAGCCATCTCCTCCCACTCTTCGTCCTCCATGTTGGCCACCATGAGGATCTGGGAGACCTTGGCAAAGGCCTCGCGCACGCTGTAGTTGCCCTTAGCTACGGTGCTGATGATGGCGCCAAAGTCCTTTTCCATGCGCATGGCGCCAAAGCCAATGGTGCGGCCGGTATAGCTCCAGATGCGCTTCTCGAGCACGCGCGCGAGGTACCGCGCCGTGAGGTCGTGGAGCTCGGCATATGTCTTGGGCGTCATGATGCGCGCAATGGGCCGCACAAGAAGGTCCCAGCCGTGCTCGAAGCGGTGCGGCACTTGATCGAGAAGCTCGACGATGTCTTGGCCGTCTTGCTGCGCAATGTCGTCGAGGTCTTCCTCGCTGAGTGAATAGTCAATGTCGCGGAATGTTTCGGATAGAATTGGACGAAGGCGCAGCTTGATCACGTTGCTGAAAAGGACTTGGATGCCCTCCGTCATCAGCTCTGTTGTCTTGGATGTAAAGGAGTGTAGCATGTTGGTCAGGTGGCCCGCAACGACCGCCGCGTCCTTGGGGAAGGGGAAGCTGTGGGATACCTGAGAACTCGGTGCTGGTATAAGGGGGGTAGAGTCCGACGCTGAAGTAGAAGTTGAAGCCATGGCCGAAGCGGCAGCCATTGCTTGTTCTGGCGTGGTGCCTGTCTTTCCAGCGACAATGCGCCCCAGGTAATCATTGGCCATGTCAAGACTGTTGATGAGGACGGTGAAGGCGATGATCTTGTCTTCAGGCGGGAATCCACCTTGGACCAAGGGCTTCGGATAGGACTCATCGCGCATCTTGCGCTGTATCATTCCCACAAAGTCGGCACCAAGGATGCGAGCCACTGTGGGTATCACCGACGCGACAACCTCTTTTTGCGAGGTCGAAAGACACTTTTCCATCACGGCATTGACAATGAATACAATGTCGTCGACCGCCATGATGATGAATGGCGGGCTGCTTCCCAGTGGTTTTGAGGCGTTGAGCGTAAGGCCCGATGGGTACTCGTCCATCTGGAACGCCTTTTCCACAGAGCGGCGGAAGAAAAAGGTAGACATGATATTGTAGGGAGTAGTAAGTCTTGAAGCAATCTTTTTGTTGATATTGGACTTCAAGAGCACGTCTGGAAGAACAAGACTGGTATCGTCTGGGGAATCGAGATCCTGTAAGAAAAAGTTAGCACCTAAGCACGCCGCAGAGCAGAGCCCGGTTCTGCCTTACCTTGCTCTTGGCAGATAGGAACCTTGTGTATAGCGCCCATCTGCCCAGCATCACAGCAATCTCTCCAAGCAAAGCGTCAACCTCCTTCATATTGACACCCTCATCCTCGCTATCTCGCACACTGGATGCTGCGCCCATTGCCGGGGAGTTAACCCTTGGGGTGGCATTTCGTTGCTGCTGGGGCAAGAAACTCTGTACCAGGAAAGAAAATGGATAACTCTTCACGTCTTTCAGCCATCGGTCTATGTTCCGCTCGTCACTCCATGAGTCCAAGATGATGCCCCCTTGTACATCGACTTCCTGCTGTAGTCTTTCAATTACCCGCACCATCTTCCCGCTGCCATAGTGTCTTTCCACCAGTCCGCCATGGCCATCAACGACTTGCGCAATGTGCTCGAATAGCTTTGTTAGCGCATTGGTATAAAACAGGCCCTCCTTCTTCTGCGCCTCAGACACCTGCTTTAACGTCGCGCGCGCTGTCCCTGAGACGCCCTGACACACGTATTTGCCGTAGATGTCCAGCCCCGTATCGCCGCGATCAATTAGCGGAAACAGCTTGAAGAAGCGAGTGACCTTTGTCGCGTCGTTCTCCTCAGCCGCCTTTTCAAACTCGCGCAGGAACAGGCCGCACAGGCTCTCCTTGGCGTTCTCCAGTGTCGTCCACGGCGCATCGGGCACCTCGACGCTCGGCACAATCGCCGTCGCAAAGCCGCCGCGCACAATCGCCTCGGGCACCTGCGCCGCGCGCGCAATGTATCCCGCCGCGGCTTCCCAGTCCTGCGGCGCGCCCATGCTCCCGACGACGCCATTGACGCACGCCTTGAGCTCGGCCACCTGCTCAACCACGCCCAGCGTGGCCTCGACGCGGCTCTTCTCCAGGTCCAACTCGCGCACTTTGTTGCTCAGTCGGCCTGCCGTGTCGGCCGCCGACGCCACCATCTGCGAGCCAATAGACCGCACAGCAATCGCCTGGCTGCCGAGCGTGGCGCGGAGGAAGTCGAGCCGCGCGAGGTCTCGCGTGAGCTCGGCCTGTGAGGCCACAAGACTGTCGAGTTGAGCGGTCAGGACGGCATCGCGTTGCTGCAGGTGTGTGAGGGCTGCGTGCACACCAGAAATATCGCTTGCGTCTCGAATGTTCGGCGGGGCTTTGGCGTCGGGCTTGAGACTATTTGGGCCGAGACCTGGCGTTAGTGGTGGGCGTGTAGTCCCAGCGACCATGTTCGGCGAACTAATATCTGCGCTGGGCAAGCAAAAGGGGCGAGAGGGGGTTGTCGTTGGTCACTCTCGGTTGATAGGGTTGGCGTGCTGCTCTGAATAGCTAGGCACAGGACAGGTGGGAATCAAGACTCGACGACGTGATTTTGCCAATTGGAGGTTGGATCCGTGGTATGGTTTCTTGGCTGGAAAGCTGGAGGCCAGTGGACGGGAGGAATTTTGCGGGAAAAGCAGCGGGGCTGAAGTTGAAGTTGAAGCTTTCTGTTGGTAATTGAAGCTATCGACAAGTCAAAATGGATAGTTGCAGCTTGGTGCAGTGGGGCCACGTCGTCCAAGTGGCGTTTGCGCCGTTTAGGCACTGTATGTGCTAGTGCCTATAATACGGGGTGCTAGTGGCCTGAAGCTACTTGAAGCCACTATAAAGACATGAGAACACAGTCCTAGAATTCTACTACACACTGTACGCACAACGACTTACACATAGAGTGGCTCTGCCGGCATCTCATCATCGTCACATAGTTTATATTCATGTTTAAATACAAAGCAGACGCAATCAAAGTACACACCCCCCTATCAAACCGCCTGGGAATACCCCGAACCCAGCCGTTTAGTACCGTATTTCACGTACTTGCATGCCTCGTCTGCCCAGAAAACAGTGCTACACAGGGTCACCAGAGTGATCAAATCACCCAGGCCAAGAGCCTCTGTCTGGAAGACACCCTGGAAGAAGGGGAAGTATATAACAAGAAGCTGGCCAATCAGACTCAGCGAGACGGCCCAGTTGAACAGCGAATTGGAAAAGAGCCCGACTTCGCCGCGAAGGATCGACTTGGTTGATGACCGGCAGCCCAGCGCATTGAACATATCAAAGAGAACGAAGCATGTGAAGGTCATGGTGGTATCGCGGCGGGTAATTTCGCCGTCGGCAAGCATCTCGCGGTAGTAGATAATCATGGTGCCAACCATGATGATACTGGCAGAGGTAAGAACGCGGGTGAGCACAGCCCGAGTAAGTACAGGATCTGAGCGTCGGCGCGGCGGTTTGGTCATGACGTCTTTTTCAACAGCCTCTACACCAAGAGACTGCGCGGGAGGCCCGTCCATGATGATGTCTATACAAAGGTTAGTGACAAAGACAAACAACAGAAGCTCTACAAGATAAAAGAGGCCAATCACTTACTGATCCACAGAATTTGCATGGCATTGAGCGGGTTTCTAAAACCAAGGCACGTGCAAAAGAACACAAGAGCCAGACTAGCAGCACTCGTGCTGAGCTGGAACGTAAGGAAATTCTGAATGTTGGAGAAGATTCCCTTTCCTTCCTCAATAGCATGCAGGATGGTAGAGAAGTCGTCGTCGGTAAGAATCATATCTGCAGCCTCTTTGGCTACGTCAGTACCGTTATGGCCCATGGCAATGCCAATGTCTGCCTTTTTCAAAGCCGGGGCATCATTCACGCCATCGCCAGTCATGGCAACAATGTCACCGCGCATCTGCAGGGCCTTGATAATCTTGAGCTTGTGGTCGGGGTTCGTACGGGCAAATATGGTGGTGTTTTGCATAGCTTCAGCCAGAGCCTGCTCAGACATTTGGTCAACGTCGTTACCGCGAAGAACAGGCCTGACAGCGAGCTGGCCGGGAGTGGCCTCCTGAGGGGTGGCAATAGCCATGCCCAGCTGTCTTCCAATAGCCAAAGCCGTGGCCTCAGAATCACCAGTAATCATAATAACTTTGACACCGCCGCGCAGAAGCTTGCGAATAGAGTCTGAGACGCCAGGCCGGGGAGGGTCACGCATGCCGACCAATCCAGCAAAGGTAAGCTCCCTGTAAGCATCTTCATAGCCAGATGAAGACCCGTTGCCAAGGGGTGTGCCACTGCGACTTCTCGATCCACGGAAGGTTCGGGGGACAGCTCCACTAGCAAAAGCAAGAACTCGTAGACCCTTTGAAGCCATGGCATCTGCCGCTTCCATGGCGTTCTGACGGCTTTGGGCATCCAGGGTCACCTGGCGGCCCTCATCGTCAATATAGGTTTCACAGGCCTCAAGAACCCTGTCAATCGACCCTTTCATGTACGCAAACTCCTTGTCATTGTGCTGGTCACCCATGACGACTCCCATCCATTTGCGACTTGAGCTAAAGGGCATTTCAGAAACAGGGGGGCCAAGAGTCTCGCGGGCATCCAATTCCTTGAAGCGATCCATCAGATCCATCATGGCAACATCCGTAGGCAGGCCAACCCATCGAGTCAGGGTGCTAATATGTTTCTCATCGTCAGTAGATGAGAGCACAGCACGGGTTCTGTTGGCCGTATCGCCAGCCTCGGCAAATTGACGAGCAAGACGGGCGTTGTTGGCGACTGTTCCGATACGGATCAGACGCAGCGTGGCATTGTCAGGCTGGACCTCGGCACCGTCGATTTCTTTGTCGACATTTACGGGCTTGTCAGCTCCGAAGAACCAGACACAGGTGGCAGTCATATGGTTGGTAGTTAGGGTACCCGTTTTGTCCGTGCAAACCACATTGACAGACCCCAGGGTCTCAACCTTGGGCATGCGACGGACAATGGCGTTGTGGCGAGCCATGCGATGCACACCTAGCGCTAGGGTTACGGTGACGATAATGGGGAGACCCTCGGGAATGGCGGCGACGGCAAGTGAAATAGAGATGGTGAAGATGTCAAGAAGTTTTTTGCCTTGAAGCCAGCCTACAAACGAGATAAGGCCAATGATAACAAACGAGACTTTGCTAAGTTGTGAGCCAAGTTCATCCATGGAAATTTGCAGCGGGGAACGGGGACTCTCAGTGCCAGACACACTGGTAGCAACAGCACCAAAGTTGGTAGCGCCACCAGTAGCAAAGACAATACCTTGTCCGTAACCAGACTTGACCAGAGTTCCCATGTACGCAATGTTGGAGCCATCTCCATCGTCATGGACAAGCTGGCCAGACGGGGGGACAAGATTGTTTGCAGGGTAAGACTTGTTGGGAACTTTGGCGTCTGCGACAATACGTACAGGCTCGGTTTCGCCAGTCAGGTTTGAAGCGTCAATGGTTAGATCAGAAGCCTTGGTGACACGGATGTCGGCAGGGATGCGATCACCGGTGGTGAACAGGACCAGGTCACCAGGAACTAGCTGTGAGGCCATGACCTTGGTAGAAGTAGCCTCAAGGATTTCTTCCCCTGGAGTAGTGATCTTTTCACCATTCTCGTCAGGGCCAGTTTCTAGAGGCGGCCAATTAGCCACAGCGGAGGACTTGTATGAGGGATTCGAGCCGGAGCGAATAAGATGAGCATGGTTGGGCACCAGGTGATTAAGAGCTTCAATTGACTTTTCTGAGCGGTACTCCTGGACGAATCCCACGCTGATGACAATGGTGACGGCAATGGCGATACTGACAGCATCATCAGTGTTGCCCAGGAGGAGAGAGGCGGCGGCCGAGACCAATAGCAGGAGAATGAGGGGCTCCTGGAACTGCTTCAGAAATCGGAGCCAGATGGGTTCTGGCTCATCGTGGGGGATCTCGTTCGGGCCGTGCTCGGTCAGGCGCTTCAGAGCTTCGTTTGCAGAAAGACCTTGGGTTAAAGAGGTGGTGAGCTGATTTGAGGCTTCGTCGGGTGTCATGGCGGAGTACTGTTGAGCAACTGACTGGAGAGGGGAGACGTAGTGTTAGCAGTGTTGGCATTGTTGGCGGCGATGTGGCAAATAGCACCGGTATTTTAGATGCCGGGGGAACGGGACTTGCTCTTGTGTGTGAAGATGTGGTGCGGACATGTCGGAACGGCCGTGAACGGCGGGAATCTGAGGCTTCCGGCGGCGGAGGCGGCAGCCCGGGGCTAGAGATTGTCGGGAGAAGGGAGTCGCTGGGGCCAGCCCCGCGGCCACCCCATGACGACATGTTTATGGCAGGTGGCAGATTTGGCATTAGAAATCGATGCACATCAAATGGCAGACGAGGAGGCCACGGCGAGAGTGAGTGACAGAATTGAGGATGGAGACGAAGGGGGCCACGACGAGTCTAAATAGGGACTCGACTTAGGGGGCGAAACTATGGCTGAGCGCCAACTCAATCAATATGGACAAACAGTTGTTTTGCGCAATCAAACTGCGCTGTAGATACTGAGGGCGGCAGCAAGACGACCACTGGAGTCGGAAAGAGAAAAAAAGAAGAAAAGCGGACGAAAGTACAGCGTACAGTTTGAATTAGTTGTGTTCTTGTGGACGTAGGATCTGATATAAAGCGACGATGGAGCTAGCTGTGGCCTAAAACCAGGGCGGCATCAGGAAGCGGAAGCAAACAAGGAACGCGGTGACAAGACACGCCAGCCAGCCAGGCGAGCAAGCGATCGTGGGCAGAGGCTTTTGGTTAGAAGAAGAGAAAACGAAGGACCAACGGGAACAGCACAGCAGGCAGCAAGAATTATCGCGAAGATTGACCAGCACATGCGGTCCAAGTACAACTATGAAGTAGCAAGTGACACGTGCGATTACTCATCACGAACGGTTAATTAGCCCCATTTAAACAAACGGCTGCAGGATTGCCGCCGGGTGTCAAAGTCAAGTTCAAGCTTTTTGCATGTTGGACAAACAGCGGGCGAGGAGCTTTGGAGCACAACCAAAACTTAATAGTAGTCCGAGTCCAATAAAGACGGCCGGTTTGTACTTGTACACGCCGTCACAGAGGCGGCGGCTCATGTGCACAGGTACAAGTACATTTTGATTTGTGTCTGCATCCGCACATGGCATGTCCTGTGGCTGCACCGTGTTGGCGGACCAATCAGCGTCAGTAGTCTCGCCCAACTAGACAAACAAGAGCATGAACAAAGAAGGCATTTGCAGCGCTTCCACATCGTGAGATGGGAAAGGCGCGAAAAACGACGTGCGTATGCTTTACAATGAAAAATACATATTGGAGTTCTATAGCGATCAGATTTCCTTCCTCAAAGTCTACATCAGAAACTAATCTTCTTCTCCCAGCCATTTAATACGAACAAAAACTCACTTTACTGGTAAACGTCATGATCATGACTTGTCCTTCCTTCATCTTGGTCCAAGCCCCCACGCCGCCGGCGCTGGCGTAGTACTCACTTGGATCAAGCCCAATTTCAAGCCGGCCTTTAAGAATCTGCCGATCTTCTGCCGATCTTCTGCCCACTACTACCCGACTGCGCTCCAACCCACTCCAAACGCGGACCCTCACCTGGAACGAACTTGTCTCAACGCGTCAAAGCTGTTTAGGGCCTGGCCGTTCTTGTCTCTCGCCTCCCAGCCACCCCGATTAAAGTGGCCCTAAGAGTAAAGTGTGGCGCTCAGCCTCGGAGCCCAATACCTCTGACGCCCCTTGGCTAATTCTTGTACGAACAGGTTGCCTGCCGCGTTTCTCAGCGACCTTCTGCTCGTTATAGCAACGGTTACTTAGCACTTCCTTTTTTCCTTTCTCGTTTTCCCCTCCTCACCATCACCAACTTTTCCCCTCCCAGATTAACCCTGCGCAGCGCTTTCATCGCTTCTTTGGCTGGCGCAAGCCTTGTTTTTTTTTCGCTGCGTGTTCTTCTCTATTGCTACTTGTCTTGCTTGTCATCTTGTCCAATTCCCACTACCTGTTATTACGAGTCCGGCGCCCATCGTCCTTGCGCCAGAAAAATCAGCGCGTTAAGAAGCCCGTTTTAGGCCCAAAAGGCGGTTGATTATATTACACTACTGGGCGCTTTCGCAACGCGTCTTTCCACCGTCTTTTAAGCACTCCTAGCGCACATTGCTTCTATTCTACACCCCGTCCACCGATGAACTAAGCGCAGTACTCTACTTTTTAATTCTCGCGTTCACATCGCGCCTCGATTTTTTATCCCGCCCATTTTAACCCCAGCGCCTCTGTCGACAACAAGATCGTGACTCGTGCATCGCTGCTTAATCGTCTTTCATCTTACCCTATACCCGTCGAGTCACTAGGTCCCGCAACACCATGTTCTACTCCGAGACCCTGCTCCAAAAGAGCGGCCCTCTGGCCCGGGTCTGGCTCTCGGCCAACCTGGAGCGTAAACTCTCAAAAACACACATTCTGCAGTCCGACCTTGGCGAGAGTATCGAGGCCATTATTACCCCGTCACAGGCCCCCATGGCTTTGCGACTGAGCGGTCAGCTGCTACTTGGTGTTGTCCGTATCTACAGTCGCAAAGCGCGCTACCTTTTGGATGACTGCAATGAAGCCTTGGTCAAAATCAAAATGGTTAGTAGTCTTACTTTCTTGGTTGTTATGTATTGCTATCCCGTTCGCCAACTAACGAATCACCGCCCTAGGCCTTCCGTTCAAGCGGAAACAACGACCTCACCACCAACCTCCACGCTCCCACCCGCGAAGCCCTTATGCTACCCGACAAGATCACCCAATACGACAGTCTTGAGCTACCTCCTCCCCCTGATGCCGGCTGGCTGCTTTCACAAATGGAGGACCCTAATGCCACCGGCGCCGCCCTCGGTCGCAAGGGTCGCGTGAACAATCGCGACATCAATCTTCAGGAAGACTATAGCAACAGCCAGTTCCTTGATATCAGCGATACACTGGACGAGGAACTAGCCCTCGCTCCTCTCGACGACATACAACTTGATCTCGATTTCGGCATGGACATTGATGAACAGCCGAGCAAGTTCAACCAAACCATGGAACTTGGTCGTGACGCCCCTCTAGCCCCGTCCGTCGAAGATGACATGTTCAGCGTTCTTGATGATGCGCGTGGCGCAAAGGAGCCTCTTGACCGGGAGCCTTCCCTCGCTCTCGATCTAGGTGACACCACAGTTCGTATTGCCGACGACGAGGGCGATATTCACATGAGGGACGACGACTTTCAGTTCAACCTGGGTGAAGAACCCTCCGTCGTGCCCGGTGGCACATCCATGGCTGACTTGGGGCGCGAACGTATCTCCGAGTCCCCTCTTTCCGACATCGACGAAAACTTTGCTAAGGAGGTCGAACAAGAATACTCGCGTCACCAGCAGACTGATTTCTACGAGCCTGAAGAAGAGCAAGAGTCGGTTGTTGTCCGCCGCCCGGCTGCAAGAGTCAAGAGGCCCAAATTGATTCTTCCTGACGAAGAAACCATGCTCTCGAGCGCCCACATCAAGGAGCAGCAAGCCCACCACGACAATATCTTGCGCCCACAGTCATTTATCCCCCGCGATGCTCATCTGATGTCTCTTATGGAACTCCAAAAGACCGGATACTTTTCGGGAAGTGTCCTGCTGGAAAAGCGTGCGTCTACCTGGTCTCCTGCGCTCAAGGGTCTCCTTTCCATGTCTGCCGTTCGTGTTCCTGTTGAAATGAAGCGCAAGCGTGAAAAGGCCGAGAGCGAGGCTGAGGTCGAACATGTCAAGTCACCCCGTCTTGAGCTAGGTGAAGAAGATGAGTTTGGCATGAGCACCATTGTGCCTCCTGCCGAGGAGACTGTTGTTCCTGAAGATACGGTGGTCGAACTCCCCGCTGAGGAGCAACATATAGACGATATCACTCTGGAGCGGGAAGAAATCTCCATGGGCCCTGGCTTTGATGAGACTGCCGCCCCTCTCGTCCACCCTGCCGAGAGCGGCCCTGTGTCCATCGGTACGCAACACGCCGTTCACATTCTCCGTGACATCTTTGGTCCTGAAGCCGAGCACGACGCCGAGAAGCGCAAGGAGTCTACAGTCGTCTTCCAGGACCTTCTGCCCGAAGAGCGGACGTCCAAGGCCGACGCAACCAAGATGTTCTTCGAGTGCCTTGTGCTCGCCACCAAGGATGCCATCAAGGTCGAGCAAGGCGCTGACCTCGGCGCGCCCATCAAGATCCGTGGCAAGCGCGGACTGTGGGGCGCATGGGCCGAGAGTGAGGCTGGCGGTGAAATGGCGGCCCAGATGGAGACGGAGCCAACCCCGGCCCCTGCTCCCGCGACGCCTGCTGCTGCTGCGTTCCAGCCAGAGGCAACACCAGCCATCTCCATTGGAGCCTAAACGAAAAAGAAGCAAAAAAAAAAGACGCAAAAAAAACAACAAGTGAAACGATGCGTGGGGGCTGGGCCATCTTCCATCAATCTTTTTTTTATTACTCTATCATGTCGTTTTGGATTCGCTTGCTTTCATGTTTTTGGCATCACAGCTTTGTTATTCTTCCCTGGGGCGGATGGAGTTGACCGGCTTTCTTCCGTTTTATTGCTGTTCTGCCTCTACTTTCCTGCTCTATGGTATGGCGCTAGCTGGTGGGGGGGCTTTTTTTCTTGTGTTATTCTTTGTTGCCTCTCTTGTTTCCTCTTTAACGTTGTTTCTTGGTGGATGAAAGGTTCTGTATCATTCTTGGGTTCTTGTTTTCATCCTCTTCTGTGTTTGGGATACTACATATTAGCTAGTGCTGTCGTTGTGGGTTGCGTATTCACCCCCCTTTCTTGGTTTTATTTTCTATACCTTGCCTCTGTTTTGGATTGTCCTATTCTTTTTTTTCTGCTAGTTAAATATAAAGACTTCTAACAATTGTGCCTGACATCTTGTAGCCTGGGTGTCGACTGTTATACGTCTAATGTATAGGTGCTTTTTGAAATTGAGTATACAAAGTGAAGTGTCAAGCGTCGCTATGTTAGGGTTAGGGTTATAGAACTCTTTGAATTCTAAAAGGGCCATGGTTGTGTTCCTGCCACATGTGAATCACACTCATGCAAGCGAAAATTAAGACTCAGAGCACTTGCAGTTGCGCCAAAAAAAAGAGAAATCATCGAATCATAGTTGATAGAATTCAAGAGGTCCAAGCCAAAAGTAGCAATTGCTCACCAAGGAGTGTGTCATCTTGCCACGGGTGACTCGTTCTGCAGCGTTTTTGAGATCCTTCTGATCTTTCCCAGTTCTTGCCTTTCAAGACTACTAGTTATATAATCACAACTCATCCTTTCTCTTCTCGTTCTCGTCCCCACCTTCTTCTCCTTCTCTTCTCCCGGACTGATATCTTTATTCTTTTCATGCAACAAGCACATCCAGGCGATAATCGTGTCTTGCAGAGTTTTGTTCATCTTTTTTTTGTTTCATCTATTTGTCCTGGTGTCTACATTCTAATACGCCAATTGATCGTCACAATGGTATGTCGTGCATGCTGAGGTATCCAAACACTTGTCGCCACTACAAGTCACGGGATATCACTCCTAAACCCCGAGCTGACAATTAACTATCTTGGTTATAGGCCTACTTCCAGCCCAACCCCCATGTCGGTAACACCGCTTCCAGCGAAGACTGGAGAAGTATGTAATTGCCCGCAAGCGCATGTCCTGTTTCTGGCACCATGACCACTCTTAATTGCCTTTGACGCTGCCTCTCTAACACTTGGTTCCTCGACTACTAGTTAAGGGTTACAACCCGCTCACTCCTCCCGATCTCCTGCAGCACGAGATTCCCCAGACAGAGAACTCCAAGCAGACTGTAATTACGTCCCGTGCCGAGGTTGCTGATGTTGTCAGTGGCCGCGACGCCAATGACCGCCTGCTGGTTGTGATTGGCCCCTGCTCCATCCACGACCCTAAGGCCGCCATGGAGTACTGCGATATGCTTCTCAAGGAGAAGGAAAAGCACAAGGATGAGCTGCTGATTGTCATGCGCTCGTACCTGGAGAAGCCGCGCACGACTGTCGGCTGGAAGGGTCTGATCAACGACCCCGATATCGACAACAGCTTTAAGATCAACAAGGGCCTACGCCTGTCCCGGCAGCTTTTCGTCGACCTGACGGACCGTGGCATGCCTATTGCTAGCGAGATGCTGGACACTATCTCTCCCCAGTTCCTGGCCGACTGCTTGTCTGTTGGCGCCATTGGCGCGCGCACCACTGAGTCGCAGCTCCACCGTGAGCTGGCTTCTGGCCTGTCGTTCCCCGTGGGCTTCAAGAACGGCACGGACGGTACGCTGGGCGTGGCCATTGATGCCATTGGCGCTGTGCGCCACCCCCATCACTTCCTCTCGGTTACTAAGCCCGGTGTGGTCGCTATTGTCGGCACTGTTGGAAACGAGGACTGCTTTGTGATTCTGCGCGGTGGCAAGCGTGGTACCAACTACGATGCTGCTAGCATCAAGGACGCCAAGGAGGCGCTCACCAAGGCTGGCCTGAGCCACAGACTGATGGTTGACTGCAGCCATGGCAACTCTAACAAGGACCACCGCAACCAGCCGCTAGTTGCCGCCGACCTGGCACAGCAGATCTCAAGCGGCGAGGACGCCGTCATGGGTGTCATGATTGAGAGCAACATCAACGAGGGCAACCAAAAGGTCCCGGCCGAGGGCAAGGCCGGCCTCAAGTACGGTGTCAGCATCACGGACGCCTGCATCTGTTGGAGCGACACCGAGGCGGTGCTTGCGAACCTGGCGGGCGCCGTCAAGGCGCGCCGCGAGCTGAAGAAGACTGCGTCTGCTTAGGAGAGCGGTAGTTCTATTAAAAAAGAGACAGGTTTAGTGAGTAGCAGTAAAAGAAAAGTTATGTCTGTGTCTGTGTTGTAGCAGAAGCTTGAGGTCAATGATGTCATAGAAAGGTCGACTTTGGACCCAAAAGATACGGATAATTGTGTTTGAGTAGATGGAGACGTGGAATTGTTTACATTTGTGTGTATTTATTTGAAGCAGCCTTGAGTAGGTTTGCCGTCTTGGAATTGCATATTTACCGAATTTATGTTTGCGCGACGTTCGCCAGATTGAGGCTCTTATGTTTTTCAGTTTTGACAGCCGAAGCTAGCAACAAGGCTGGTATCCCATTTTTAGACTCTGTAGTGTAGTGGCCAGCCTATTGCATGTCGCGCATTTTCGGACAGTCATCAAAAGTGGAGCTACAGCTGTCCACAGCTGTAGACAGCTGTAGCTGATCGACTTTGTCACTTTGTGGGCCCACGGTGTCCCGTCGCAAGAAACTAGCGCACGTGACTTGCAGCCAATGAGAATCGGGGTAAATCGGGCCCCTCGTCCAGCGAAGGCAATGGGCCCGCATTCTCGCTCCCATTGGATCCCGACGAAAGAGGGCCCCCTTCAGCGATAATTTTTTTTCCCGGGAGGAGAAGGCCTGGGCTTTAGTGGATAGGACGCTTGGGACGGCAGGCAATATAGTGGCTGGGTGCCCTGATCCAGTCGGTGTACCCTGCTGTAAAGCCCTGGCTGGCCGCCTGTGGCTCCGGGCATTCCAGGCGCTGGGGCTCACTTCTCGTTTCTGTAGCTTCCCTCATGATTTTTTTCTTCCGCTGGACCTTCTCTTCCGAACATCTTCTTCCTCTCTTACCTTCCGTCCCCCGTCCCCCTTTGCTGTCGTCCTGCCGCCGGGTTGAAGGAGCAATTCTTTCATTTTTTCTTCTTCTTATATTTCCTTCTCTCACTCACCTAATCCGACTTTTTGACAATGTTTGCCCGGTCCGGTCTGCGCTCGACGCGCATATTTACACAGGCGAGAACTGGCTTCGTGAATGTGGCCAAGGTACATACAATCAACACATGCCCACCATGCAACACCACGCAGAACCACAACACCATCAATTCTCTCCATCCCCATCCGTTCCGTCGCCAGGAGCCTGTTCCGCTGGTCCCGTGCTCCGTGGGCAGCTTGGTTCGAGGCAGATCGAGCCCTTCGCTGCCCGATACTCCTGCCCTGTGGCTGGCCTGGCCTCGTCGGCCTTCTTCGGAATCTTGCTCCCACCACCACGGCACCATCATCACCACTGTCCATTGGCCTACCATTGGCTGGTTCTGGGTCTACCAATTGGCGTGTCTTGGAACCCCCAATGCAATGGCTGTCCACCTCTACCTCTACCACTACCACCACCGCCGCTCGCTCAAACTTGCAGTTCCACTGACTCCCGTCCTCAAATATAGCGCGCCGCGTCCAACAGCTCTAATGCCTCCGAAGCCTCCTCGGCCCGCCTGAACATGGCTGCCATTGCCTCTACCGGTGTTGCTGCCGGTACCATGGCTTGGTACTACCACCTGTACGGCGAGACTGCTGATGCTTCGGCTCCCGCTGATGAGGGGTGAGTTTTTCAGGCCCTTTCCGATATTTTTTCGCCGTGATGTGATGTCTGCATGGCTCGACTATTCTGCTACCAACTGCTCGACTATACTCTACTGTACTCTTCCCGGCTCTGTCATCTCCGTTACTCAGTTTGCCGCTCCATCGTCGATTTTTCACCCGCCTGTCTTCTCCGTCTACCCGAATGACCCTGGTCCGATAATTTCAACACAAAACCCACCCACCAAACGCCTCTTGTCAAGCGACGACCAGCCACACCAAGTTTGTTGGAGCAGAGTTCAGGAGAGCAAGTCTTGCCAGCATTCGAGGCATTATGCAGTCATCCACAACGTCACATCCGGCTACTCTCCGCCGACCAATGGCTAACTAATTGATCACAGTATGCACGCTCCCCACCTTCCCTGGGTTCACCAGAAGTGGAACAAGACCTTTGACCACCAGGCGTAAGATACCATCTCCTTCAGAAGACAGTGCAGCTGAGAGAAAGCAATTAGCTTTGCTGAGATCTCACAGTTTCGAATTCTCTACCATGTATATCCCAACTAACCTCTCCTACCTTGCTTTCCCTTGTTTTCTCCAGCCTCCGCCGTGGTTTCCTGGTTTACAGAGAAGTCTGCGCTTCGTGCCACTCCCTCGACAGAGTTCCCTACCGTTCCCTAGTCGGTACCGTCTTGACCGTTGACGAGGCCAAGGCTCTGGCCGAGGAGAACGAGTACCCCGGCGAGCCCAACGAGCAGGGCGACATTGAGATGCGCCCCGGAAAGCTGTCCGACTACCTTCCCGCTCCCTACAAGAACGAGGAAGCTGCCCGTTTCGCCAACAACGGTGCCCTGCCCCCGGATCTGTCGCTAATTGTCAAAGCCCGTCACGGTGGCTGTGACTACATCTGGTCTCTGCTGACTGGCTACCCTGATGAGCCTCCTGCCGGTGCCCAGGTCGCCCCCGGCATGAACTTCAACCCCTACTTCCCTGGTACCGGAATTGCCATGGCCCGTGTCCTGTTTGACGGCCTGGTCGAGTATGAGGACGAGACCCCCGCCACCACCTCGCAGATGGCCAAGGATGTCGTCGAGTTCCTGAACTGGGCTGCCGAGCCCGAGATGGATGACCGCAAGAAGATGGGTATGAAGGTCCTGGTTGTCACCGCCGGCCTGTTCGCTGTCTCAGTTTGGGTCAAGCGTTACAAGTGGGCTTGGCTCAAGTCGAGAAAGCTTAGCTACAACCCTCCTGCCTCTGACCACAAGGTCCGCCGGTAAAAAAGAAAACGAAGCGAATAAAAAGAACAGAAAATAAGGAAGAAAAGACGTCATCTTTCTCTCCGGGGTTTTGTGTCCTTTATTTTGTCTTTTTTTTTTTTCCTTTTTCCCTTCTTTTTCTCCCTCTGTTTTGCCGAGAGAAAGCAGAAGAGCGGTACTGGGGGGAGGGGTGTCGGGCTCATGATTGAAAGGAAATGGTGGGAAGCGAAACGGAGACAGGACAGAAAAAAAACAAGAGGAGGGCGACCTCGATAACAGACTCAGCTATACACGCAACTCGCAACACGAGCGCGCACAACCACACGCGGCGGAACCGGAAACCCCGAGACTGAGCGACAACTAGCAACAAAGGGTAAAACAAGAAGAGGTCCATGAAGATTTGGAAATGGGAGAGAAAGATGAAGATGTTGCCAAATATTGACTGGTATGACGTGACGCATTTGGCTCGGCCTCTGCCTATTTCTGTCTGTCTGTCTTTTTTTTTTCTTTTTTTCGTCTGTTGCTGCTACTGCGGCGACCACTTCTATCTCTCTCGTGCGTACTCTTCTCGTCTCGCGTTGTTGCATTTCCTTGTCTCGCCGCCTCTTGCTTTGCTCTCCTCCCACAACACGAACACGGCGTTGTATTCTCTTCTTTTTGTCAATCTCTCTGTCCTGTTCTCGTCATTACGCTATCTGCTTGTTTCTTTCATACCTACCTCTTCCCTCTCTTGCCATTCTCTCTATCTCCCATGTATTAAATCTCCTCCATTTTGTATTTGTCTATCTATACCTCTTTTTCTTCCCCCTCTTTTATTTTCCCACACGCCTCACCCCCTCCAAATCTCTCGGTCTCCTCCCATACTAACTCGCGTCTTTGACATTATTTTTCTCTATTGTCTTCTCTTGTTTTTTTTGTCTCAATCTTGATCGTCCAAGTCACTCACTCTAGCTCTCTTTCTCTCCTTAGCTGGCGTCTTGTTTTTCTATGATGTGATAGGATTATTAGTCCATGTGCCTGTGTTTGTCTGTCTGTAGCAAAAAAAAAAAAAAAAAAAAAACGAAAAGCAGGAATGGTGTAGGTTGACTCCTGTTCTGCTTGTTGGGGGAAATATGGAATAGACATCGTACGGTTCTAGGTGCAAGTAAATGGAAAAGATACCAGTTGATTGATCTACTCTTCTCCTTCTCCAGCCTCATTCCATCTATCATGATGCTTTTCTTTAACCGTATGTACATTGTTTGTTGGTCAAGACGGTGATGTGTTGTGCAGCAACTGGGTTACACACCGTCACACATGGTGTTGTTATCCGACAAACTAATCAACGCCACTTTTCCTCGTAATATACCCAGTACAAATATACCACTGATTTACATCATAGCTCAACACACCACCGGCAATACATTGAAATCAAGAAAAAATAAGAGGAATGAATTTAGAAAAGGGACAATGTTACGTGTTCCACAGGCGTCTCTATAAGTCAAAATATGTGCGTATAAAAACATCACCAGTCATTGATAAGCAGAGACAACAACAAGAAAGCTCCAGTCTCCCTTTTCTTTTTCGTCCTTTTCTTTTTCCCCCGTGCTGTCACTTGGTATTCGTCTACCGGCTGATAGCAATGTCATCTATCCGCAGAATCATCTTGACAGTCTCAGCGGCCAGCTCAATGGCGCTGGTGCTGACCAGCAGCGGCTGCAGCACATTTTCACGGGCAATGTTGGTGTTGACACCGCCCGACTTGATGCTGACACCGGCGTTGCGCTCGCCGTTTTCGTGTCTGTGGCGCAGGTCTGTCACGACCTTGATGCTGTTGAGGCCGGCGTTCTCGGCCAGAGTCGTGGGAATGACCTCGAGAGCATCGGCAAACGCCTTCCAGCATATGGCTTCGGTGCCGGTCAGCTCACGGGCCTGCTTGTTCAGCTGCGAGGCAATTTCAATCTCGGCAGCACCGCCGCCGGCAATCAGAGCCTTCTTCTTGACCAGGCAACGGACAACACACAGGGCGTCGTGGAGGGAGCGGTGGACCTCATCCAGAATCAGAGAGTTGGCGCCGCGGACGACCACGGAAACGGTCTTGCCAGTAGCCTTAGCACCAGTGACCTTGACCATGCGGGCACCATTGGCCTGAACCTCCTCAATCAGGTCAGCGGAACCCAGCTTGTCCTCGGTGAATGAATCAATGTCGGCAATGGGCTTGCAGCCAGTAGACTTGCAGATGAACTCGACCTCGTCACGCTCAATCTCCTTGATAGCCATGATGCCCAGCTTGGCCAGGAAATGCAGGGACAGGTCGTTGACGGCATCACGCAGAATGGACTTTTGAATGAGCAAAACGTTGCACTTGGCCTTCTTGATCTTTTTCACCAGGTTCAGGAGGTATAACCGCTCCTCCTTGACGATCTTGTCCATTTGTCTGTAGTCATTGACCTGGATGGTGTTTTCCATCTACAGTCGGAAGGCGGTTTGTCAGCATTATTCTTGGTGGGAAAGGAGGCATTGGTTGCTTACATCAGGTTTGGGAGGGCTCAGCTGGAACTGAATAAGACCAATACGGGCCTTTTCTATTCTGGAGGGGCCACCAGCATTCTTGAGAACGGGCTGGTTCAGGACCAGGCCATCTACCAGCTCGCTGTCCTCGATGGTTCCGCCAACCTTTTTGACAACACGGATGTTCTTGAGATCAACATTTTCAGCGTTCTTGGAGTCAATGACCTTGGTGACAGCGTTGACAGCCATGGGGCCCAGCAGATTGGAGTACTGGGAGACAATCTTGGACGAGAGCGAGGTGTTGGCAGCCTGTAGCAGCGAGGCAGTATCAGACAGGCTGATGGGCTGAGACATGTCGTGGAGAACGGCGACAGCGGAAGCGGCAGCGCGCTGGAAGGACTCGGAGATCACGGAGGGGTGAATACCCTTGCTCAGAAGACGGTCAGCAGCGCCCAGAAGCGAGCCACAGATGACGACAACCGAGGTGGTTCCGTCACCAGCCTCGACATCCTGAGCAGCTGATAGGTTGACCAACATCTTGGCAGTGGGATGGAGGACCGACATGCTCTTGAGCATGGTGTTGCCGTCGTTGGTGATGATGGTCTCGCCCTTTCCACTGCGAATCATCTTGTCCATACCACGGGGACCCAGGGACGTTCTGATGGCATCGGCGACGGCTAGACAAGGGAAGGAGAGCAATTGATTAGCGACTGGAGAACGGAGGTCGAGGCACGGCGCGTAGAGGCGCAGATGTAGCCAATGGCTGGCTGTCAAGCTATCGGGGGAAGTTTCAGGCCGCGGGTTACTCACCACGGGCGGCGACAATGTTGGCGGAGCGGACAGCGGTGGGCTTATCCTTGTCCTGCAGAGGCTGTTAGCACGGTTGCAATAGAAGCCCGGCCCGGGTTCTGGTCGGGGACATGTCGAGATGGGCCGTGCCGAGATGGGCGACAGGAGCTTACTCTGAAGGCAGCGTTGGCGGTGTTTCCGCCCGATGGCGTGGCAGCAGTGGTGGCCATGGCTGTGATGTTTGTATTATGGGAGGCCGGGGAAAAGGGCGTATTAGGTGAAGCGGTAGACAACGGAACGGAGAGAAAAGGAGAGGAAAAAGGAGAAGGCAGACGGGCGGGCTGCGGGTATCTCGTGGCGTTTGGCTGACCGTGTTTCTAAGGGGAAGGAGAAGCAGAGATGGTGATAGGCTGACAAAAAGCGTTCTGTTGCTGTGCCTGCAAACCCTTTCTTTACATGGAGGTACCCAGTCGTTGACTTTACTTTCCAAGGTGTTCTCCCCTCCCCCGCTATTGGTGGGGTGGAAGCTCCAAACCCCAACCCTTGCCTGCCAGCCTTTCCTTGGGCTGCCAGCTGCCACCGACTGGTCTGTCAGCCCCAGCGTGCAGGAGCAGTGCGACGAGACAGCGTAACTACGCTAGGCTAGGTGCTCAGGCAGCTTGCATTACGGAAGCTTCCACTTCTTTAGGACAAGCCTTCTGCTTTGTGTCTGCAACTGCTTCAGCTGCACCTGCTCTGTCTGTATCAACACCAAAAGATTCCTCAAAAATCACAACTTAGATAATCCTCTTTTTTTCTCATCCTCCGCTCCCCTCACGTCCACCGGTCTTCAATTGATCTCTTCCGCCTTGCCGCTCTTGTGCATCTTCCAGCTCGCTCGCTCGCTCCACCAGCTGCGCCCATCCGCAGCCTCGAATCTCTCGCCATGGTAAGCTCGATGATGCGTGCTCTCTACCGCCGTCCGTATAAAGAGATTCAGGCTGCTAACTTCGTGATATCTTGATGCCCCTTGCCTCAGCCTTCTGCCACCGGTAAAGACTGGGAAAAGTACCAGAAGAAGTTCGCCGATGACGAGATCGAAGAGAAGAAGATCGACCCTCTCACCGATGAGTACGCTCTACAGAACCTCCCCCAAGCCTCTAGCCTCGCGTCATAGATACCCCCCTCCGCCGCCTCCTCCGGCCCAGCTGCTAATACGGCTGCCGCCCCCCTCTCTAGAGATATCCAGGTGCTCAAGACCTACGGTGCTGCTCCGTATGGCGCTACTATCAAAAAGCTAGAACAGCAGATCAAGGAAAAGCAGGCGCGTGTGGATGAGATGATAGGTGTAAAGGTACGTCATCGCAATGAAGCTGTCCCCTCATCTTCACCTACTAACTTGGACTTCAGGAATCAGACACCGGCTTAGCGCCACCCCATCTGTGGGATATCGAAGCCGACCGCCAACACATGTCGGAAGAGCAGCCCTTGCAAGTCGCCCGTTGCACCAAAATCATTGCCGACCCCAAGGGCGACGAATCCAAGTCTCAATATGTCATCAACATTAAGCAAATAGCCAAGTTTGTTGTTTCACTTGGTGATCGCATCAGTCCCACCGATATCGAAGAAGGCATGCGCGTGGGTGTCGACCGCACCAAGTACCAGATCATGCTGCCGCTGCCGCCTAAAATCGACGCCAGCGTCACCATGATGACGGTCGAGGAGAAGCCCGACGTCACCTATGGCGATGTTGGTGGCTGCAAGGAGCAGGTCGAGAAGCTGCGTGAGGTCGTCGAAATGCCCCTGCTGTCACCCGAGCGCTTTGCCAGCCTGGGTATTGATCCCCCCAAGGGTGCTCTTCTGTACGGCCCTCCAGGCACGGGAAAGACCCTATGCGCCCGCGCTGTTGCCAACAGAACCGATGCTACCTTTATTCGTGTCATTGGCAGTGAGCTGGTGCAAAAATACGTTGGTGAGGGTGCCCGTATGGTACGTGAGCTGTTCGAGATGGCCCGCACCAAAAAGGCCTGCATCATCTTCTTTGATGAAATTGATGCCATTGGTGGAGCCCGTTTTGATGACGGTGCCGGTGGTGACAACGAAGTCCAGCGTACCATGTTGGAGCTGATTACACAACTCGACGGCTTCGACGCCCGCGGAAACATCAAGGTCATGTTTGCCACCAACAGACCCTCAACCCTCGACCCTGCCCTAATGCGCCCTGGCCGTATCGACCGCAAGATTGAGTTCTCGCTGCCCGATTTGGAGGGCCGCGCCAACATTCTGCGCATCCACGCCAAGTCCATGTCCGTCGAGCGCGACATCAGATGGGAGCTGATTTCACGCTTATGTCCCAATGCTACTGGTGCCGAGTTGCGCAGTGTGTGCACTGAAGCCGGTATGTTTGCCATTCGCGCCAGAAGAAACGTTGCTACCGAGAAGGACTTCCTCAGCTCGGTCGAGAAGGTCATCAAGGGAAACCTCAAGTTCAACTCGACCGCCCAGTACATGCAGTACAACTAATTGGTTTGTTCCTTCTTCTTACAATTCTTTCTATGTGCGTGTCTTGGCTGCCTTACTTTTTTTTTTGTCGTTGTTCTCTTCTACAAGCATTTCAATACCATTGATCCTTATATGGCCCTTAGCCAGTTGCCCCTCCCCTATGCCCAACGTAGATGGTGAATGGTCTATTGTCTCGATGGAGCTTGGTCCAGTCGAGCTTTTTGTAACCCAGGCTCGTGATATCCGTGTAACACGAATCAACATCTAGGGTTGTATAACCCTGTAAGACACGACAACAGTCAATCATGGCAAATACATCATTTGGGAGTCAAACAAGCAAGCAAAATGTGCATGTATTACTAAATGAAACGTCATGAGAGAGACTACTACTAAATGAACCAAGAAAAGAGGACAGGCAAAATAATACTAGAATAAAAAAAACATAGTACCAAATTCATGTGAACAGAAGCAAGAATAAAGATGTGATGAGTCGTGAATAAAGAAAGAGAGAGATAAAATAGACGGGACATGTCGCATGAAGAACAGAATAACAGAAGCGTCGAAGCATGAAGAAAGATGCAGACCCCCGGGCAGCAGTAAACTAAATAACGAAGGACGGTATCGAGGGCAGACAGGAAAATAATGAAGTAAAGTAATGAGAAAAAATAGAAGAAAAGACACAAGGCTCGGGTACTTCAGAGCCCTTGGATCCTGCCTGACAAGACCAACAGAGCAAAAGACAAAAACGAAAGCCAAGCAAAAGAGATGATGAAGAAGAAGAATGACGATGCCCAGATAACCCCGTAAAAGAAAAAAAAGACACGGCAGCAGCACGCACGCTCGGCGCTCTTACGCATAGCTGCTGCCCGCTAGACATCCAAGACACATGACGTCGCCGTCGAGCCCGCGCTCGACACAGCACCGGCTGCACACCATTTCGCAATGGGCCTGGCCGCGCCACCCGTGTGCCGGGCGAGGCGTGTGAGTCTGCGTCTGTGTATGTATCTGGGCACAAGGGCGTACGTACGCCCGTGGATCCGTCGTGTCGGGCTCAGCCGGGGGCGGTGAGAGCAGCACGTCTCGGGCGTCCAACGTCTGAGCGCGCGGTATAGCAGGCGCCGCCACCGCGGCAGCAGCAGACGGGGGCGAAAGGCTGTCGGCGTCCTCCATGCAGAACGAGCGGTCCAGCGCAGCGTCGGGGATCTTATCATCGACGCCGCTGGCGGAGCTTTCCTCGTTGTCCGAGTCAAGAAGCGGCGGCGGCACGGCCCAGCCCGCGCAGCGGCGCATACAGACAAAGCACGCGCGCATGCCGCAGCCGGCACAGTCCATGAAGGCTTCCAGGTCGGATTTCTTGGTCGGGCGGCGGTGGCAGATGTGGCAGGGCGTGAGTTTGATGGGGCCGCCTGGCTGTTGCTGCTGGTGGAGGGCTTGTTTCTTGGCCACGTCATCTGTCGTCCGGGCGCGTTTGAACACGGGCATGGGCAGGATCCGACGGGCGGCCCAGAGCGCAGGAGGCGATGTTGCGGAGACGGGAGTCGTCGTAGACACGGCGGACGTGGGCATGGACAGCGCACAGGCGCTGGGCGGCGGATCAAGAGCGGCAAGCGACAGGTCCAGCATGGACGGGACGGTGGGCTTGCGGTCGACGTCGGCCGTGGGCATTTTCATGTTCATGGCGAGCTGCAGGTCGGGCACTTCGAGAATCGCGACGTCGTCTCGGCGGCGCTTGCGCTGGATCGGGTGCGCCCATGGCGCTGGTGCCATGGGTGGGCAGATTTGGTTGTGTTGGGGCGCTAGCCAGAAGGTGCTGGCGTCTGTGGCTGACGGCATAGTGCTGGCGAGTATCTGGCCAAGAGGAAAGAAACAGCAGAGTCACGGGAGACAGAACTAGGCCGGTTGTTGTGTGTATGCGGGAGAAGCCCAAGGAAGACAAGACGGGGGGGAGAGATTGTCGATGTCTAATCTTCTGTAGTTGTACAGCCCAGAACAAGACTGTTACCAGGCTCGGAGATGGTCAAAGAAGGGCAGAGTAAAGAGGTCTGCCAGTGGCAAAAGCAACGAATAAAAGAAAAGAAAAACAATCGTTCCCTGAGCCTTGGTCACAAGATGGTGAGCGGCTTATTCACGCGGTTCGGCAAGAGGAAAAAATAAAAACAAAAAAAAAGAGGACGAGGTATCCTATCCAGAGCCTAAAAGAAACTATCAGGGTTAGGGTTGATAAGAGAGAAAGCGTGATAAGAACGGGAGAGAAGGCAAACGACGCCGTGTTTGCAAAACAACAAACGGTTTGTTGGAAATAGGAGCAGTTGATCGAGGAAAAGCGATGGTGAAGGAGGTTGAGAGACAAAAAGTTAACGGTCAACAGGAATGCTGGCGTAAAAACAAACAGCGGCTATAACCCTAGTTGATGGGGACAAGCGAGAAGAGATCGTGAGACTAGGGTTAAATTACGACCAATGTTTCCGAGCTGTGGTTTCCTTGGAGAAGGCATATCGATTCTGAATTATCATCACGACATTGAAATAACCAAAAAAAAACTCATATTCGAATGAAATGACATAAGGCAAATAAAGTAACAGAGACCAAGCTCATTGGGCAATAGAAAAGTAAAACACCATGGTTGAGAATATAGGAGGCCAACAATAGCAGAACAGAATAAAACAAGACTGACGAGTGACTTGCGTCCTTCCAGCACAATAACAACGAAGAAGGAAGAAATAAAAAAGAATATCGAAAGCACTGCAACTGTGGCGTTCAAGAGAACAAAGTAGAACGTTGGGGAAAAAAACGATCCAACGCGAAAACTGAAACACAGGGTTGTTGTTTTACACCCATCAAACCCCACATAGCTTCATGTAGCTAGAAATAGCACCTAGTAGTTTAGCTCGCTACCGGTGCCACTGCCGACCTGATCCAGGTCTTCGTAGTTCTTCAAGCTCCGGCCCTGAACCGCCTCGCGAGGGCCAGCAGTGGAGCCATTAGAGCCGCCGTCACCCCAGCGGCCGCCGTTGCTACCCTTGGTGTTGCGGTTGGTGCCTTCCCAGCGGCCGTTGGCTGGCCGACGCTCGTAGGGACCAGCCCGGTAGTTGGTGCGGTTGTTGCCATTGCGGCGAATGGGACCTGCGGATCCGTCACGGCCGTCCCAGCCACCGGGCATGCCCATGGGCATCATGCCTGGGGCCATGGAGAAGGGAGGGACATGACTACCTGGTCCGCCCATGGCCATGGTGTGAAGGCTGAAGCCGCGAGGGGTCCCTGCCGACGATTGGCCGTTTGACGGAGGGAAGTGGCCATTCGAGTTGGCATCTGTACGTGAGGGTGCAATGTGCGAGGGGTCGATGGCGTACGAGTTGATGAGGGTAAACTATGCATCTTGTCAGTTTCATTGTTCATGCAGTGTGTGTGTGTGGATGGCGTAACCCAATCTTACCTCGTGCTGGAGAGCTTCATACCATTCCGTATGACGCTTCTCAACGTGCTTTTTCCAGAAGTGCTCCTCTTTGAACAGCTTGTTGCACTCGGGAATCTTGCAACGCCACTTGTGCTCATCCTCCTGCTTCACAAACTTGGCCATTTCCTCGTCCATGGCCTCCTCGAGGGGACGACCACCGAGCTTCTTCATATCGACTGAGTCGGGCTCAAGAATTTGCATAATCTTGTCCTCAAACGTCTTGACCCAGTTGTAAGCGCGCAGCAGTTGTTGCTCCGTTTTGCTTGAGGCAGACCGGAACTTCTTGTCGTTTTCCGATGGCTCAGCTTCACCCTCTTCCATTGGTTCGGGCTTCTTTTTTATAGGAAAGGGATCACCAGTGACCGTAGCCATGGAAACTTCACGGGATGACTGAGTCAATGTGCTACCAGGGCGGCGTAAGTGACCTCCAGGACATTTACGAGTAAGCTCATGAACTGAGTCGCTTTCAAAGACACAGAAGAAGCAAAAGTTGAAAACTCGGCGCAGGTACTCAATAAGCAGGTCGAGTTCCTTCTTCTGTACGGTGAGCTCTTCGGATTCAACATCCTCGTCAAAGGCACCGTCTTCGTCAATCTCGCCTTCATCATCGTGTAGCTCTCCATCATCCTCAACATCCATATCGACAACACGCGCCTTACGGGCACGGCGCGCAGAAGATGTAGGCTTTAGAAGACCAGCGTTTTGAAGGTCTTGAACCTTTTCCTGGACACGGGCAATGCCACTGAACTCGACACCAAAGTCCTCTTCAAATTTGTTAGCCAGACGGTGGACGAGGCTCAAGTCTTTGCGGATGCGGTCAGGCGATGAAAATAAGTCCCAGAGTGCCTTCTTGCGCGGGTTCGAGGGGGGATTGTGCACTCCGACGTGGCAAACAAAGTCACCACGAGCTTCGTCCTTGACAGTTTTTCCGTTGATGGCCTCAAGAGCCTTCTCTGCCGTGGTCTGGATAGGAGCAGCAGTTTTCATGCCTTCCATGTCCTCATCTTCATCGTCACGCGGATCCGCACGATCAATGGTTGTCAGGCCTTCAGGAGCAGGGTGAAGCATTACCCAGCCAATGCGATGATATCTCTTGCTCGGGTTGGGGTCGGACAGAGAAAGCCACTTGAAGCCACCTTCGCCATCCCCAAGATGTTCTTTACAGAAGTTTTCCAGGTTGGTGCGGCTGACATGAGGGGCAATGGTCTTGATCAGCAGGGTTGGTTGGTAAAGATTTTCATCACGGATATCCGCGCCGGGGGCCGGCACCAAATCACTGACCCCAAGAACCTCGTTACTAGCACTAGTTTCGCCTTCTTCCTTTTCTTGTGCAGCAGCGCTACCCTGTTCAGCCTTGTTCAGGCCTTCTAGAGAAAATCTGTCAAACACACCAGCGTCCATGTCCTGTTCCCATTGCGCGTATGCACCACGACGGGACTCGCCTAGCGCAGAACGAAACTCGTCGCGTGTGGGAGGATCGTAACGTTCTTTGAACCATTGCTCCTTCTTATGCTCAGCAACAAAGTGACGAGCCATCTTTGCCTGAAGGTCTTCCTTGTATGAATCATAAGCTGCCTGGATCCTGTTCTTTTCGCGTTCACGTTCCTCGGCCACTTCGCGGGGTGTCTTGTTCCGATCAGTTTCGCGGCGACGCACACCGCGCTGGCGCTCCTTTTCTTCTTTGATCTTCTCATTGAAGCGCCACCATTCACCAAAGTATGAAAACCCAACTTGGTAAGGCAACTTGGATGGATCAGGCACTGGGTTGATGGTGAGGCCAGAACTGCCGATAGGCTCTTGTCCGGGAACGTATCGATCAATGTTAGCCGGGGGGGATATCATACGACGCGATGAACGGTCATCACCGCGATCGCGAGGAGCGTATTCGTCACGGCGATTGCCCCCGCGGGGCTCATATCTATCGAGACCGGAAGCACCAGTGCTGCCGCCACTTCCAGGGGAGCGTGATCGTCGACGATGTCCTCTTTCGTGAACTACAGACGGCAATGTTAGCAGAATGTTGGCGGTAGATAGGCAAACGCAAAACAGACACAGTCATGGGTTGAATTGCGATCTACAAAATCGCTAGAACAAAAACAAAATTGCGGGACAAGAGCTCGGGGGCTAAGCATACTTGGGGAGCGCATTCTGTCGCGGTAATAGCTCGGAGAGCCACGCTCTTCTTTTACTCTGACAGAATCGCGCGGTCTCGCGCGGTCATGGGGGGACCGGGCAGAATCGCGATAGTAGCTATCCATATCCTAGCCAAGAGCTGAATGGTACGAGTTTCAGAGGGCTTTGTTGCAAGCCGTCACAGCAACGTGAGATTCAAGGTTGGACGGGGGCTGGCTATATGGATAGGGAATTCTAACGCGAGTCGTAGGGGATTTGAACGAATGTTTGAAGGTCCTAGGGGGCAACAAACACAGGCCGTACCAAGACAGAAGTCTAATAGGAAGGCGGCGAGCAGCGACAAGTTAGACAGAGTGAGCCAAAAAAAAAATGAGGAAGAGGAGTAGGAAGCAAGAAAGATAAGGAAGCAAGAAGGAACGGAGCTACAAGAGCAAAGAAGAGAAAGGAGGAATGATGGCAGAAACGATGATGGCCGGCGCATTGGCGCACACGACAAACAAAGGCCAGCCATCAAAAAGAGAGAAGCGAAATTATCTAAGAGGCATCGTCAAGAGAAGAATAAAAGGGCCAGCACCAGGAAAAGGCGCGGCGACAAGAAAAGAGAAGGGGTAGTAGGGCTGTATATCAGAGAGAAGGGCAGACACGAGAAAGTACAAGACAAAGTGAGAGCGGCGCGCGGAAGCGACGAGAAAGAAAAGAAGGGGCAACGCAACGCGCGATAGGTTTGGTAGCAAAGAAGAAAGAAGCGGATACGATGCTATGAAGAGAGAGGATCAAGAAGGGGTGACGAACTGGTTTGGAGATGGAGAGAAAAAGAAAAAGACGCCGCAGCAGCAAACAAACGAGAGACGGTGGCAGCAACAAAAATAAAAAGTCGCGGGTTGGACGGGCGTGCAACCAAACAACAGCGGCTCAAGAAAACACGGGCGGCGACGGGATAGATTAGATTAGATCACGGCCGGGTGTGTTGATGGTGATGACGGAACGGAGATGGTGGTTCTGGAGAAAGGAAGAAAAGGAAGAAGTTGGGACGGGCGAGAAAAAAAGACGCCCAGCTGATTAATACTGTTGTTATTTCCTTTTTCCGCCGCCACGCCAGAGACTCACGCAAGCAAACAAGAAGGAAGGAAGGAAGGGTCGGTCCTAGGACCAGGAATCAACAAACGGAAGGACGAACGCGTAGTGCGGCAAAACACCGGCAGATCCAGAGGAAGAGGTGAGGCGAGGCGAGGCGAGGGAAGGAGCGGCAGCGGGTGGCCCAGCTCAGTTGCAAAAGATGGAGAAGAACTGGAGAAGACAAGAACAGTCGGGTTAAGACGAAGGAGATCGGGTTAGACGAAGAAGCTGCCGATCACGTGTCGGTCTGCGCGCCTGGATGGCTTTAGCTTGACCAGAACTCAAGATGCACGATAAAGAAGAACGTAGTACTACGAGAATATTCACCCTCTGTCTGTCTGTACCTGCATCCCAACCAAGCGCAAACTCGCGTCTTTGCGCATTGTGCTGCTGCTCTTCCTCCTCAGCTCAGACCTGTCCAAATAGCTCGGGCTCCAAGCCCCCGGAAGCGTCCAATCAAGCTAAGCTGTAGCCACTTATATAAGCCCACAGAAGCCTGCATAATACATAACTAGTGAATAGATTGACCATTGTTCGCACCTTACTGCTGTGTTCCTACAGACTCAACCCATTTACCCAATAGCCCTCCGCCATTGCCACTATGACGACATATCTCCCCTCCATCGCTCTGCCCGACGTCCTGTTCACCAACCAGGCCGCAAGCCTTCTACTGCCCATTGTGCTGGGCGGCATCACAGGCCACACCTGCTCACGTAAGCCCAACGAGACGAGACGACCCGACCCTTGCCTAGCAGCTGCACGAACCCTTCTTAACTGACCATATCTTTACCTTGCTCCAGCTGCCAGGAACAAACGGGCTGCTGCTCTGGACATCAAACAGCCGCCTGGCATGCCGCCGTCCAAGGCTTTTCCGATTGCCTGGACCGGGCTATACGCGTATGTCGGCTTCTCTCTACCCGGACAACTACGACTTACAAGAGAACAAGGAACAGGGAATCCCAAGCTGACATTGCATCATCTCCACTTACAGACTCATGGGCTATGCTGCTAACCGTGCTATTGGCGCTGGTCTCGCGTCGCCATTGGCATCCGACGTGAGCCTTGCCCGCAAGAGTGCTGCACTATACACCCTGCAGCTGGGCCTCAACATTATCTGGATGCCGCTGTTTTTTGTAGCCCACCGACCCATTGCGGCCACGGTTGATGTCGTGTCGTTGGTTGGTGTCAATGCCTACTTGGCCTACACGATGGCTAAGCTGGACATTATTGCTGGCTGGTGCATGGTGCCGTACGTAGCATGGCTAGGCTTTGCCTCGTATCTCAGTGCCGGAGCTGGCATGCTCAACAATTGGGACTTTAGCAAAAAGATCCGCAAGGACTAGATGTGGTTGATACTGTCCGACACAAAGTCATAAGAGAAGACAAAAAGCCTGGTTCAAAGTAAACGGAATAACTAGTTACCGCATTAATTGTCTAGTATATTCGAAGCCTATCTCATTCGTCTAGCTTTTTTGACAACCCGACCCAAAACGCCACTCATGTCTATCTCATGATGTAAAACAATAACTATAGAAAATCTCAACAGCTCTCTTGCAGAAAAGAACTGTAACTAAAAAAAAGTTGATCGCTCAAAAACGCATCCTGGTAGTCATGCTGTGCTATGACATGGGGAAATACCGCTTCAGCCCGTCAAACACCATAAAGATGAAAGCCGAGCTGGGCGCTGACCGGAGGCACGTGATTCCGCACCCTCTGTACAGTCCCCGAACACCCACCTGCTTCCACGCCACCGCAAACTCCTCAGCAAACGACCGCGGTTTCACGCCGGGAGTCATTGGCGCTGTCTGCATGCGTGACTTGATGGTGTCAGCTGGGAAGAACAAAAAGTTGTAGGAAACGCCCGCCATGGCGCCAGCCAGTGCTTGCTGCCACAGCGGCAGGGCACTGGAGCGAGGAGAGACAGCCTGGCCAGCGGCTTGCTCCGTCTTTTCGCGGCGGCGGTAGAAGAACTCCGATACAGTCTCTTTGGCGCCAAACCAGCCGGCGCAGCCGCCCATCTCGCGGATCAGAGTGCCCATCTGGCCGTTCCAGAAGCCGGCCAGCCCGTTGTGCTGGTAGATTTGCCTGATGACCGCCAAGGGCCGCAGGTTTTGCACGGTTGCCGACGGGTTGGACGCAGGCACCTGGATCTTGCACTTGACCAGCTCGATGGGCGTCAGGACCACCGAGGTGCAGGCGCCGGAAAAGGCACCGGTGGCCCAGAGTGCACCGAGAGTCAGCGGCTCCTGCCTGGTAGCAAAGCCGGCATCGTACATCAAGGAGCGGCCCAGGCCCTCAAAGAAGAACAGACAGCTGTTCTCGACGGCGGCGCCGAACAACGGGGCGCTGATGCCGCGGTACAGACTGGCAAAGCCATCGGCGCGGATGGATTGTCTGAAGCAGTCAATGGGGCCCTTGTACTGCGGTGGCAAATGGTCTGGCTGTGACTGCAGGCGGACTTTGACCGTGTCAAACGGATACTCAATAAGTTTGCCTACAATTCCAGCGACCTAAAGGACATGTGTACGTTGGGTTAGCGATTCGCGTAAAGGGGCAGAGGAGCAAGATACGAATGAGTCAAGACATACCGAGCCATAGACCAAATCCTCCACCACGCGGACAGCACTAGATGAGGGCTCTGGACTCGGCGAGAAAGCACCGTCGGTCTTCTGGGCTGTCAGAGTGTCCATGGTGTGCTTCACTAGTTGTATATCTCGACTTGTCTGAATATATCTTGCTCGCCAGACAGAGTTCTGAAGAAGCAGCAGCAGCAGTAGCAGGGAAGAAGAAAGATGAGCAGCCAGGGCAAGAGGAAGGAAATTCGGCGGCTTGATCAGGGAGGATCCAAAGCGTTTATTTGGGCTATGGCTAAAAGTGGAGATCCCACGTTATGCCAGTGGTTGGTGTTAGTTGCCGGAGAGGGTGAACAGAGACAGTTGAAAAAGGAGGCCCGGCGAGCTGAATTCTCTGGGAGAGCTGGGCGGGACCGCGGAGCCACGAGAAGCTTTGCAGTTGGGTATCGGTCTGTTTATGTTGTTTGTTTGGCGAGGACGGGAATGTGGTTAGACGCCAGGGTTTTTCTGGCCTTGATTTCGTGCCACTAGGAGACAAGAACGAAGGGGGGAGGAGGGGAAAAAAAGGGCTGGCAAAGGGCCGATATGTAGTATAATGGAGAGGAAGAAAAGAAGAGGGGACGAGAAAGGAAGAAAAACACTTTTACCAAGGGACCGAAACCAATATTCGCACGAGAGGCGTGACTAGCACTTTTCAGGGTTTTTGTGGCGCGTCTAGCCATAACTAACTGGGTAGTACATACATGAACGATACTTTACTCCGGCTAGTTGACCAAAAATCGTGTGGTCCTGTTCTTCCAGCGTTCTTCTTGCCACCGCCGCTCGATATATCAATACATTGTGGACGGATGAAAAATTTCGCCTCCTTCCTCCAGGTGATCCCAGGTCCGTTATCAGATGCGCGTGGAGACGTCGGGAGAAAAAAGGAAGAAGGAGCTTGTCCTCCGTCCAAGGTAGTAGCACTAAGGAAAGAAAAAAGAAAAAAGGCAAGGGAGAAAATTGGCAGCTGCGGGTCAGCGAGAACAAGGCAAGAGCCGGCGGAGGCGGGTAGCTGCCAAGGACTCGATCCTTTGGCTGGACTGGGGCAAATCCTGGCCGAGTTTCTTGGGATTCTTCCAATTCTTCTTGTAGTACGGGACAATGCACGTGTGGTTTGTATCTATTAGTTACTGCCAGCCTATGTTCTGGGGCAATAAGGCCAATTTTTCTATGGCTGGTACGTCTAGACTTGTATGAAATACAACATAGTTGTTTTGGGCCCGAGGGGCAGCTGCATCATGTGTATCCTCGCCCCCCTTACTCCAGAGGCTTCTGTTGCTTTGTCCGGTTCGGCTTCTGCTGGGCAGCCTCGTGGCGTCTCAGCTCGTCGGGCACCTTTGAAATCGAGCTCTTGGAGAGAATCTGCTTCAGATCGTACAAAACATCCGTGTCCTCGTTGCCTAAGAAAGTGATGGCCACGCCACTCTTACCCGCACGACCCGTACGACCAATGCGATGCGTGTAGCTCTCGATGTTGGTGGCCATGTTGAAGTTGACAACCAGACTGACGTCCGGCACGTCGATACCACGGCCCGCCAGGTCCGTCGCCACCAGAATCTGCGTCTGGCCGTTGCGCACCGACGCCAGCGCCGCCTCACGCTGTTCCTGTGTCTTGCTTCCGTGCAACGTGACCACCGACATGCCCATGTGCTTGATATCGCGCGCTACTGTCTCGCAGTTGCGCTTAATGTTGACAAATACAATAATAGGCGGCGCGAACTGGTGCGACGTGATAATGTCCTTGAGACGCGCCTTGCGCCGGTCCTCGCCCGACACAAACTCGACGCGCTGCTCGACCGTGTCGACTGCCTCGCCTGCGTTGCCGATGGTGACAATTGCCGGTCGCCGCAGGTACTTTTTGGCAATGCGCTCGACCTGGGATGGCATCGTGGCCGTGTACATCATCGTCTGCCGGTACCGGTCGTGGCCACCAATGTATTGTTTCATGGCCAGCGAGTTTTCTGCATCCTCTGTATCCGGCTTCTGGTTCGACAGTGGCAACGCATCAAGGATCTTGTTCACGGGCTCCTCAAAACCCAAATCAATCATGCGGTCAGCTTCATCCATGATGACATAGCAGCACTGCGCAAAGACAACCATGCGTCTCTCGATACAGTCGACAAGACGACCAGGCGTTGCAACAATAATGTGTGCGCCATCTCGTAGTGCATATGCCTGTTCCTCCAGTGAATGACCACCAACAATGCTCACCACGCGGTATCCCATTGGTCTCGCAAACCGTCGAGCCTCCTTTTCAATTTGCTGCACCAGTTCACGCGTGGGTGCCAAGATAAGTGCATAGGGGCCGTCGTTCTTGTTCACCTCTGTCAGCGGAGGCAGATCGGAAATGTAGACAAGTAGCGGAAGTAGAAAGGCGAGCGTTTTACCGGAACCCGTAACGGCAACACCAATCAGGTCGCGTGCTTGCAGGGCAATAGGGATGGCTGCTCTCTGAATAGGCGACGGCTCGTCAAAGCCAACAGAGTCGAGAATGTGCAGAATGTTGTCTGGCAAGTCCGATTCGCGCCAGCTGCGCATCGGGTCGGGAATGCCGCCGCCCTTTGTTGCAATGCCAAAGTCCTCCTTGAAGATGCGCCAGTCGCGCTGCTTCATCTCTGACAGCTTCTTCTTTGACCAGTGGCGGCCCATGCCCGTCTTGTTGTCCTTTTCGATTGCACGCTCGCGCCCGCGGTAAAACTCGCGCAACAGCTCCTGGCCGCGCTCGCGGCCCGTCTCGGGGTCCTTTTTCTCAATAAACCTGATCTGCTCCTTGAGGCGCTCCTCGGCATTGGCATCGTAGCGCTCATCCCACGTGTAAAACTGCTTGGGCGCCGCCGAGCGCTGCTGCTTGCGTGGCAGCTCGGCCACCACCGTGTCGGTGCGCGTCGTGTCGTCTTCGGGGCTCCAGTCAAAGTTGAATTGCTCGCCGGCACGCGTGCGTTTGCGCTTGACCACAAACTTGGATTCCTTGTTGACGTCGGGGCCAAGGTAGTGCTCGCGCCACTTGCGTTCCTCGGTGATGTCGGCCTGTGTCAGCCCGGCCGCAAGCCACTTCTTCGTGTCGAACTTGCCCGTGCCGCGCTCGGCGCGCATGGCTTCGTGGGCGGCGACAATGGACCGCGGAGCCTGCGTCGAGGCTGAGGACTTGGCCTTGTCGCTCTGGAGCCACTTGCGGTCACGCTCTTCGGCAGCCGCCCTAGACTGCTGCTTCTTGAGCTCGTCTTCTTGCTGTTGCTTCTTGGCCAGGGCTTCCCGCTGGGCTTTGGGGATCCATCTTGGCTTGCGGGCAGCGTCGTCGGCTTCTTTTTTCTTCTTCAAAAAGTCGTCGAGGTCGAATTTGGGTTTTTTGGCCGAGGGCTCCATTGTAGTGAGGTATGGGTTTGAGGCGCTGAAAAAGAAAAATGAAAAAATAACAGAAGCTTTGGCGGGTGTAGAATTCGAGGTCGAGCAGTCTGTCTGTCTGTCTCCCAAAATCGTGTGAAGCTTTCCCTCGCAAGGCTGAACTGTCCCAAAAAGATTCATGGCCCATTCAACTTTGCCCCACCCATCGCACCGTTTTGCTGCACATTATTGGTCGGAATCTTTTACCAGCTACAGCCTTGTCCCGCCAAGAATTGCACCTCCAATGCACCAAATCTTGAGCGCATGGGCTTATAGAACCCATTCTCCATCTGGATTGGCGACTTCAACTCCTCGCAGGCGTCCGCCGTTCCCCTCCCCTCACCATGTCGTCTCCCGCCAACAGTCTGGTGGTACTCGCCAAGACGCTGCCCCAGCCGCTGCTCCGCTTCCTCTCGCGCTACCCGCCGGCCTCGATCCAAGCCGCCTCCGCCGCCACTGGCGCTGCCGCTGCCGCGCCGGCCAAGACCGGCTATCAGCTCGACCGGCCGAACCCGTTCTTGTACTACAAGCACCCGGTGACGGGCAAGTGGAACGACCCGGTGTACTCGCTCCGGCGGCAGGCCGAGCTGGTCAAGATGGCCCGCGAGCACGGCGTCGAAGAGCTGCTGCCCGAGGGCCCCAAGTCGACGGCCAACACGCTCGGCCACAGAGTCGAGCATGGCCTGCGTGTGCGTGGTACTGGCGTGGGCCAAAGGGTCAAGGGTCACGCGTTCGAGAGGCAGCTTTACAACAAGTGGGTGCAACGACGACGTCGACACTCGAGGGATACGCCTACTAACATGTGCTCTTCAGGATTGCCAAGCGGAGAGAAGCTATGCTCGCCATGCCCAAGCTCATCACAGAATGGAAAAAGGTTCGTCTTGTTGCTCCTTGGTACGTTGCCACCGATACTAGGACTAACCCTCTCTCTCTCTACAGACCGGCAAGCGGTGGTGGAAGCGCTTCCCCAAAATCTAGATGGGCCGTCTCTTCAGCGGACTGGATATCACTGTCCGGCCTCCGTCTTGCTCTTTTTTTGTACTATATTGCTCGCTTTGCTCTTGTCTTCTATTCCTCTGGTCCGCCCAGCATTCGCTCCATTGGGACTTGTATTCTACTGCAGAAAGAATTTCACGAACTTTTCCTCCGCCCAATGCAACCTTTTGATGCCTCCCATTTTGAATCTGCTTCCCCCTTCCCCCTCCTACTTGACCATGATCACGGCTTTCTACTGTTCTTTTTTTCTCCCCGTAGACCAAGACTTCAACACCAACTCAGGATGCTATAGTTGCAAATTCCGGCCGCTCTCCCAAATGACTAATGTGGACCCCACTATCGCACTATCGCGGGCTTCTGTGCCAAAAGCTGCTGCAAAATCTTTGTCCTGCTTTATGCCATGTGCAGTGACAAAAGCGAAACAAAAAAACAGCCAAGAAAGCTTCTTCTGTGTCACTTGCGCTTCTTGTCCTCAACAGAGAGTGTCCTTGGTCATCTTGGCCTTCACGTTTTTGTCAATCTCTGGCTCGTCTACCCGAAATCGCCTTACACGTAACCCTAAAGAACATTCTCATCCCGCTCTTTATTCCACCCATTCACCCACCATGGCAGAACCAACGTATTATGACATTCTCGGCATATCCCAATCCATACTCTCCTCCCATGACAACGACACTGCCCGAATTCTCAAGCGCGCCTACCACCGCGCGCTCCTCCAAAACCACCCCGACAAAGCCGCATCGTCACCCGCCACCGCTACCGCCCTGCACACCGTCGACGCCATCTCGACCGCATACCGGCACCTGTCTAGCCCCGCGCTCAAAGCCGCCTACGACCAGACCCTGCTGACGGCGCCGCCGAGCCGGCTGGCGCGCAAGGGCAGCTTCCAGACGGCCGAGGACATTGACCTCGACGACCTAGCGTTTGACGAGGCGTCTGAGACTTGGTCGCGCGCGTGCCGCTGTGGGAATGACAAGGGCTTTGCCTTTGGAGAGCAGGACCTTGAGGATGCTGGCGACGGTGGCGAATTGCTTGTGGGCTGTGTAGATTGCAGTCTGTGGCTCAAGGTGCACTTCGTCGCGGTGGAGGACGAGTGAGCGGACGGGCAGGCGTTGTCGAGTGCCTGGTGATGGTAGTACGCTACGCAAGAAAACCGAAACAGTGCCCGAAATTGGGATGAACGATGGATAGTAACAGATGATACCCCGACGATGGACAAGTTCACACTTTATGTGTTTATGCACTTGTCTGACTCCCACACCTTGGTCATAATATCAGACCAGACGACAGGCTTGGCGTGTGAAATAGAACGTAGAGAGGAGTTGTTTCACAATTCACAATATTTTCATTGTGATTGAGACTTATATTGTAAACCCTATGCAAACCGCCTATACTGTCAAGCAATAGCTCAAAAACTGCGTCAATGTCCGTCTGGTGCAGGCCATGAGCAAGGCAACAAGGTTTTAGTCTAATATGGTAGAAACAAGAAAAGAAAATACAGACAACTAGACTACATGAAAACTTGCATTCCAGGTACACATCGTTAACAGAATGAAACAAGACCATGGACAACTGGAGAAGATGAAGATGGAGGGGAAGATGAAGGAAGGGGAGGGATTCATTTTACAGCCGATTCTATAGACATGAGGGGATGTTCACCGTGCCCGAGACCATAAAAGTTGGTTGAATCTTCGTTATCAACGACGACGCATCAATTAAATTACCACGCCGCTATCTTGGGTTTTAATGACGAGACTCCAAAGATTACTCGGGCTTGGGCTCCTCGGTCTCAGCGGCGGCCTCGGACGGCTTAGCCTCCTCAGCAGCGGGCTCAGCCTGACCAGCAGGGAGCGAAGACTCGGCCTCGGAAGAAGTCCACAGCGTCTATGAGGATACGTGTTAGTCATGTGGCCAAAGGCTGATGTGGGCAATGATTGACCTACCAGGTTGTCACGGAGCAGCTGCATGATCAGGGTAGAGTCCTTGTAGCTCTCCTCGGACAGGGTATCCAGCTCTACAAGAAATAAGAAAGCGGGTGTTAGCACATCAATACGATAATCAGCCGCGGAAATAAACCAGGGTTTATCACGTACCAGCAATAGCATCGTCAAAGGCCTGCTTAGCCAGGTGGCAAGCCTGGTCGGGGGAGTTCAGAATCTCGTAGTAGAAAACGGAGAAGTTCAGGGCGAGACCCAGGCGGATGGGGTGAGTGGGAGGAAGCTCGCTGGCAGCAACCTCGGTAGCGGCCTTGTAGGCATCCAGGGACTTGTCGGCAGAGTCCTTGCGGCGGTCGCCAAGGGCAAACTCGGCCAGGTAGCGGTGGTAGTCACCCTTCATCTTGTGGTAAAACACCTTGGACTCGCCGCTCTTGGCGGAGGGAATGAGGTGCTTGTCAAGAACATCAAGGATATCATCGCAGATCTTGGCCAGCTCGGCCTCGATCTTGGTGCGGTACTCCTTAATCAGAGGGACCTGGGTGGAGTTGCCCTTGCTCTCCTCCTTCTGCTCAATGGAGGTGACGATTCTCCATGAGGCACGGCGGGCACCGATGACGTTCTTGTAGGCGACGGAAAGCAGGTTGCGCTCCTCAACAGTCAAATCACGGTCTTCAGAAGCGACGATCTTCATGTTGTCGACCATCTCTGCAGGCCGTGGTGAGAGGTTAGAAAACGTGGAACATTGTGCGTGGCAAGACTACATGTGAAGTTATATTGGATGGGAGCTTCATCGTATCGTGGTGATGGATGGCGTCGGCATCGATATGGAGACTTACCCTCGTAGCGCTCGGCCTGCTCGGCCAGCTTGGCCAGGTAAACGGCGTCCTCGTGAGAAGCAGACATGTTGATGTGTGTGGAGTGAAGTTGTCGAAGTGACTGTTGAAAAGTTGGAAAGGTTAGTAACTCGAGGCTAGCTGGCAAGATTGGATAAGTAAAAGAGAGAAAAAGAGCGAAGATTTACTTGATTGTGAAATGGAAGTGAGGATGGAGGGGGTGAAGAAGTGCAACAGAGGAGACAAGGCGGAGGATAAAGCAAGCAGGATTGGAGTATGGAGATCGGTGAGGCGTGGGAGTGGATGGGCTAAGCGGGCTTCCTGGTTGCTTTAATCGATTTTGGAGCGACATGGCAACCAGTGGAGAGATTGTAGGTGTGGCCTGGCAGGGCCTTGGCTGATGTGCTGGCCTGGTCTGGATTGATTCAGGCGCATGGCGCAGTGTTTGTGTGTTTTTAGTGCAGTGCAGCAGCCATTTCAGTTGGCTAGATTCAGGGTTGGCTTAGGCAGGCAGGCCCAGGCTTGTTTGTGCTCAGCTAGAGCGAGGGCGAGGGTGAGCCAGGGTAGGTGGGCAAAGGCGGGGAGGAAGAAGAAGTACGAGAAAGACCAAATGTATGTATGCTTGCTGGCTACATTGAAAAGCTCGCTCATTGCTCGACTTCCAGCCATAAACCAGTTCCCAAGCTGAGAAACTGGAGCCGCCCACCAGAATGTGCATCTGGGTCTACCGCCTTTTTTTTTGTTTTGTTTTGTTCGTCGCTAGGCGCTGACCCTGAATCCGTGACTCTTTGGGAGAGAGAAAAAAAAGAGGGCTGGATAGCTAGCTGACAATTAAACTGGCTACCTAGGCTTGGTGGGGTCTCTTGCAATCAAACAGACAAAGCTCCTAGCCAAACAATTGGATCGCAGATGAAAGGATCATGGTCGACTGGACGCTTGGCTGATAAAGACACAGAACGATGCGAATGAGCCGGACGGCGGCACCGAGATTGCTGCTGGTGGGAGCCAGTGTTTGGGATGGGTGTCTGGCGTGGAGATGCTATGATGGCAGGGCGCCTTTCGGCACAAGGCTGCGAAGGTGGCGGGGCCTTGGTGGCTAGTCTCGCTTTGGGGTGGTTTGAGGTGGCGGATGGCTGGCATTCGCATCAAACGGGGTCACGATGACCGGCTCGAGGCTCGAAGCTCGATTTTGGAAGCATTGCGATGGCAAAGGACACATCGATTGCAAGCAATGGGCAGGAAAGAAGCAGCGCGGGGAGGGGCAGACAGAGGACAGAAGGCACAGGGCAGAGAACAGAGTGGTGGGCCGGGAAATGGCGGAGCGATAAGGGAGGGCGGGCATGACATACCTAAAGAAAGAGATGGCGATGGTGGTGATTAGAAAGGAAATAGACGCAGTCAACTGCAGAAAATAGACAAAGTCGCGATAGTAGAGAAAGAGAAGGAGAAGGAGAAAAGGGGGTTAGGTTTGCTGGAGAGGTGGAAAAGAAAGAGGAAGGGGAAGTATTGCCAAGTTGCAAACGAAAGAAGTGGGTTACAAGTTGGGAGCAGATGCAGAGGCAGGAGGAAGGTACGGCTGTACATACATGGAAGGCGAGGCAAGGCAAGGCATGGAATGGGAAGGCACAGTATAGCATAAGCTTGTTTAAGCTGCTATAGCTGGATGGATTTATACTGGCAACTGCTTGTGCTTGTACCTGTACTTGCACTTGTGCAGAGCTAACCCCTCCCCCCAAAACGCTTGATAGCACTGGCTGTATTATAACTATGGACGCTGGGCACAAGCACAAGCACAAACACGAGCACAAGCACAAACCAGACACAAGCACAAGCATGGACGAGTGACTTTCTCTAGGCAGTGATTCACCACGTGTGACAAGGTATCTTGCTGTATCGTCTTTTGGTTTTGGCGCTGGCTCCTGGCTCTGAAGGGACCTGTGAAGGGCCTGTAAAGAGAAGGGACACATGACGCAGGCATACATAGGGCTACTTATTTGGCACCTACGACGTCTTGCTTTTGCTGGGCGGACAGGCCCCTCTTCACTGGAGGGGGTAGAATTAGGGCTCGAGGAGCTTGAATCATTAGGGCCCGTCTCATGGAAACAGGCCTTGTGAGCAAAAAGCTTCCCTATATTCTGTGTTTTGCGCCATATTTCATCCAGTTGAGTACTGGGTTACCGATACTGATGTTCTGGTACCTGGTACTGGTACTTGTAGGGAAAAAGGTGGGGCAGGGCATTGCTGATCTAGGCTAATCCAGGCTTTGGGGGCTTCCTTGTCCTTCTTTTCTATTCCACCAAGCCTTCGCTCTGGTTGGCTAACAAACTGCCGAGCGAAACGGCCATCTAGCCTAGGGATGGAATTGGGGGACAAGGCCAGACGAGATGCGGGAGCAGACAGCGGCTGGCAGGCAGTGAAGAGCGGAAATCCGGCTGTGCGGCCGGCTGAAGAGCAAAATCAAGCAGCGTGCATTGTGGCTGATGGCCGGGGCCGCTTCAACAGACGAGACGACGAGAAGACGAGACGACGAAACAGCCAGACGACGCGCCGAAACAACAAGGGGAAAGGCTACGAAGCGACGAAACAACGACGTAGGCCTAGCTGGTTGTGGGATGCCAGCGCTAGGACACTCGCAGCCGGCTGCACTTGTCCTGTCCTAGGCGCCTTGTCCGATCCGATTGCGATCTTTGTCCCATCACGTGCGCAGGGTTACGGCCGGCCCTGAAGCCCAGCCAGCGACTGTGACTTGTCGTCACGGCCCCTTCAAACGATTGTCTAGTCATGCATGCTTGGCTTGTAGTCCATGACGAGAAGGCGCGTGTTGTGGCATTTAGGATGGCCTTGGCATGTTGTAGAACGAATGAATCATGTCACATGTGTCAACTTCCAAACTGGTGGTCAATCTAGGCCTGGTGGCGCTCTCTTTCGTCAGCCTTCTCAATGAGATGTGTGCATACATGATCAAGAAGGCCTCTTCCGAGATGCATGCTTTGTTCTCTGGTGTAATCTGCACTATTCCGTTTCACAGTAGTAAGCCTGTTAACAGAGGACAGCTCCAGGCTTAGTCAGTGAGCCCTATACAGGCATTTGTGCCCAGGTCTCTCCCCTCGCCCGGACCAGCCCGGCTTCCTTTTGTCGGATTCGCCACTCTCGGGAGGGAGTATATATTAATGCTTGACAAGAGGGTTTCAGGGTTTAGCTACCGCCTGTCTTTTTTCTTTCGTGCAATTCCATGCCATGATGCCACAACGCCACACTTATTCCTCACACAATGCAATGTCACCGAGGCCGCACAATGCTACGAAAAAAAAGAAAGATCGCTTGGTGCGCCCATCTTCAAGGCCAAACGCGGCCATACGAGCCAGACGCCGCGAGTGGGGCGGCTAGCCAGCTCATGGAAGCCCGGGATGGTGGATAACTGCTTGGTAGTCAATAGTGAAGTTAGACAATGGAGGTGATGTGGTAATATACTGGCGGTCTTGCCTAAGCGACCCCACCCTCACATCCCAGGCCTTCCATTCTGCCGTAAAAGTCGTTCTCGTTGCAGCTAACTAGTTATATCTTGGAGGCTTCTCGGGAGAAAAAGCTCAGAGACCAGGTGCTGGTGATGGTCATGCTACTTAAAAGAGCTCATGGCCATAGGGGCAAGAATATTGGCTGCTCATTCTCGTGACAGGGTCGCCCGGATGTCTCCCTCTGAAAAGAAAACCAATTAAATCGTACAACTATTGGTCTCTCATCTTTAAGGCATCCAGTTGCGTCCTCGAGCTGTAACCTTGGCTCTTGCTCAGAATCCGGCTGTCGTCTAGTTATCCGTAGTTACTTGTACTTGCAGCTAGTCAGCAGACAGACGAATTTAAGTACAAGTTACATAATTACACTGGCAGCTGTTTTTGCCCGTTCTTTCTTCTCCCGTCCTCCTGTGATCTCCGATTTCTCACGTCAACCAACCAATTCCCGCCTTCTCCCTCCTTGTATTCTTTTCTTCTTTCCGCCCAATCTCACCCACGCTCTTCCACCATGATTCGCGCCTCCGTTTCCAAGACTGTTCTCCGCGCTGCGGGTGCTCCCAGAGCTTTCTCCGTGTCTTCCCGCGTCATGACTGCCGGTGACGTTGGTGCCCCTCCCAAGACTGGCGGCCAAGGGTGAGTTGAATAACCAATCCATTGAGCCTGCGAAACCTCGAGAGCTGTGGCTGTCCTCGTTTCTCCTTTGGTTTGGCCATTGAGCTTACGCAGAGCTCGGCTTTGGCTGCTGTTCCCTGCCAACTCCACCAGCTACTACCATTGAGCTCGCTCCCTCCTCCCCGAAGCTGCCCAAGCTAACCCTGCCCATCCAACTAGTGATGCTTTCCAGCGCCGCGAGAAGGCCAACGAGGACTTCACCATCCGCCAGCGTGAAAACGAGAAGCTGCTTGCGCTTAAGAAGAAGCTCAAGGAGCAGCAGGCCCACCTCAAGGAGCTCTCAGATCACATGTAAGTTCTCTTTCTCTCCCACAGTGCCTTCTTTTCCATGCCTTGGACCCTGTCTCCGTTTATTTTTCACAACTGACATTGCCGTCTTCCTTCTAGTGACGAGATGACCAAGGAGGACAAGTAAATTATCGCTATGACATGACAACTCTTGGGCTTGCTTCAAATCCATGCCACCACATGCAGTAATACAATAATCACATCATACCACACCCACGACTCGCCAACTACTTCATATGCACTATTCTTGTGGGTCTCACGTTGAGATTCCATATCAAGTTAAACATGCCCGAGTGAAGAAGAAACTGTAGACAGAAGGGGGAGGGGGCGCAAAAAAGGACTCGCTCATGTATGTGATCGGCTGCATGCGCATATTAACCATAAGTAGAACAAAAAACGAAAGAAAGAAAAAAAAGACCCAAAAACAAAACAGACCCGCCTCTGAAAGCCATCCCTTCACAAGCCCCAACCTTTGTCCGAGCAACCAATGCGTGAACCGCTGCTCTACTTTACTTGCGCGGCATGTATGAACGGTAGAAGCTCTCTGCCGCATCGTTGTCCGACATGCCATACTGACTGCCCAAGTTTCCACCAGCTTTCTGCGTGGCTGCGATTTTGGCCTGTAGCGCCGAGGCGTGGGTGTCGATCCATTGCAGCTGGCCAAGATGGCCATTGAGCACTCTGACAATTTGGCTGACCTACACGTCGGCAGGACAAGAAATAAGGCGAATTGGTTAGCAGACTGAAACTGAAAACTCGGCAGGAGGGTCGGAATGGTAGCGAGCGGGGGCAAACTTACAGGGTCTTCGGGCCGGCTGCTCTTGTTAAGCGTTGACGAAATGTCATTGATCTCGTCCACCATCTTGCCTAGATCGCGGCTCTTCTCGTCTAGTGTCTGTGACAGCTTCTCGGCAAGCTTGTATGTGCGTTCTCTTTCCTGGTCGGGACCACCCAGCTGGTCGTTGGCACCGTACTGCCGCGAGACCATCTCCTTGACCTCGCCCTCGTACTTGTCAAGCCATGCCTCAAGCTCGTCCTGCTGGCTCTCAACAGCCATCAACTGCTTTTCGATTTCATTGCTGGCGCGCTCAGCTTCGAATGTGTTGAGATAAAGCTTCTGGATTTTCTCGCCATTGTCGACGAGCAGACGATCCCACTCGGCGACCTTGGTGGCCTGGTCCTTGAAGTCCTTTTGGTACTTGGTCAGATCGGAAGCCCAGCGCGTAATAATGTCGTCCATGGATTTGTTCTTGAGCCGGGGCAGCTGTGATGAGGGGCCTTGTGTTGAAGCACCGAGGCCGTTGCCGGTTATAGCTGATAGAGCACTGGTGGCAGTAGCAGCGGTGGTAGTAGGGGCAGTCGTGGCGGCGGCCGTGATAGCGGGGGCCGTGGTCGTGGTAGTAGCAGGAGTGGCGGGAGCTGCCGCGCCAAACAGAGACTTGGTAGGGGCGGCAGTGGTGGTTGTCGAGGTGGTCGTGGGCGCGGAGGTAGTGGCAGCAGGAGTGGCACCTCCGAGAGAGCCGAATGAGATGGCAGGCTTAGCTGCAGTAGCGCCTGCAAGAGAACCGAACGAGAGGGCTGGTTTGGCCGGAGCAGCTACAGCAGCGGGGGTAGTGGTCTCTGGAGCCTTGGGACCGAATAGACCGCCAGCAGTGCCCAAGCTGGGAGCAGCGTCAGCAGGTTTAGCACCGAACAAACTAGTAGGGGCAGTAGAAGTTGCAGCAGGAGCCGCGGAGGTGGTCGCAGTAGAGTCTGCAGGCTTGCTTCCAAACAGGTTCGCGGTGGTGGTAGGAGCAGCAGCGGGAGTAGTGGTAGCAGCATCAGCGGGCTTGCTGCCGAAGAGGTTTCCCATAGAAGGAGTCGCTGTCTTGGCAGCACCAAACAAACCGCCAGAAGCAGCGGGCGCAGAAGTGGCAGAAGCAGTAGTTGCACCAGCGCCAAAAAGTGATGTCGTGTTGGGAGCAGCGGCCGGTGTAGATGAGGCTGCCGTGCTGGAGATGCTGAGAGACGAAGAGACAGTAGGCTTGTTTGCAGGCGGAGCACCAGCGGGAGTAGTCGAGTTAAGACCAAACATACCGCCAGGCTTGGCAGGCGTAGCAAGACCACTAAAACCACCACCAGAACTAGCAGCACCGGCGCCAAACATGGGCGTAGCTGAAGTAGTAGAAGAACCAGTCGCACCGGCTGAAAACAGACCACCGGTGCCAGAGGTAGTAGTGCTCGGAGTGGATTTTGCACCGCCGAACAAGTTTCCGCCGCCGGTAGAACCGCCACTAAGGAAGCTGGGAGTACTACCACCGAGAGCTGGAGTGCTAGGAGTGGCAGTCTTGCCGAAGCTGAAGGTATCAGAGCCACCGGAGGCCGTAGCCGTCTTGCCGAATAGAGAGGGAGCGGCTGACGGCGCAGGCGTTGAGGAGCTGCCAGGAGCACTGGAGTTTCCGAAGCTGAACGCCATGATGAGAGATTGAGATTCCCTTATTCACAATGGGTATCTGCGGCCCTGGTCGTGGCCTTGGGAGCGCAAGGTTGATTGATGGAGGCTACGAGGCTTCGCAAGAGGGCCTGGCGCGTCGCAAGGCGGAGGGTATAACTGGATGCCGGACTATTTCGATCGGCTGAAAAGAAAACACGACAACGGAGGGACACGGCCAAATTGACGAGGCGCGTGGATGTCGATGACGGTGGGTTTACTGGGCGAAGTAAACAACGATGAAAGTAAACAAATCGCGAAGGCCACGATTTTCTTCGTCTTCGCGAGTAATATATTTTTTGTTCGATTAAAATGGCCCCAATAAAAAAACGGCAATTGCTCTCACGCCTTTTTGGTCGAGCTTTGGCTAGAATTTTTTACTAGAGCTCTCAGATTAGGCTCTTGCTTCGCGTCTTGCGCGCATCGCCTTTGACGCCACACTATTCCCTTGTCAGCTCCATGGTTGCTAGTAAATGTGGCGTTTATGTGGCGGTGACCAGTAGCATCCCTGTCTGGAGAGCTTCCCATAACAAGTTGCCAGCATCAACGACGTCAAGCCAGGGCATCGGCTACCATCGACGCCAAATTCAGTCTTTATCTTGATCGTCTGCGGGGCAATATTACCGTTTATTGCTTTGGCTCTGTGTACTCGTGTGCCTCAATACCAGTGCCATCTTTGTTCTGTGTCTTCTTCTACACTGCTACCCACTTTCACCCCTCCTCCATCTTAGACGTTGTGCGCTACAGCACACATCATATCTCCAGCTTTTTTTTCAAAAGAGGCTTCTCTCATCCTTTAGTAGGCAGTAGAGGAATATGCCGCCTGCTATAGATACCCACACCTCTGGCAAACTAGAGCTTCCTGTTCGTACAGGTCAAGCCGACCCCGGAGCTCATGATCTTGGTAGGCTCCGTGGAAGTAACCCCAGACGCATTGCTGACACCTGCTAACCCGCTTGTCATATTATAGGGGAGTCTTCGGCCGACGAGTCAGAGGACCACTTCTCCGATGCAGTATCTGATATGAACAGCCCCGGCCCTGTCTTGCTGGCTGATGCCAAAACGAACCCGGAAACCAACGATCCCAGCACTAGTAAAACCTCCGGGCACACTGCTGACGCAGCAAACGAGACAGACTCCTCCGAAACAATTGATGCGAAAATCACAGTTGAACCCGAAGCAGAGCCAGACGAGGAAACTATCGTCGAAACCAAGGCGGAGATTGAGGTTGAAGCTGCCGATGACGAGGCAGATGACACAGATTCAGTCAACTCAAGGGATCAGTCCGAAACCAAGTCTGAAGTTGAGCCTCAAGAAACCCCCAAAGGCAAGATTGAAGATGGCCTTGAAAACAAGTCTGAAGACGAGTCAGATCCCCAGCCAGTCAACGAGTCAACAGAAGATGCTCCAAAATCGGCAGTCGAGACCTCTAATGACAACCATCAAGGCACCGACGAACCTGTAGATGACGAGTCAACTACCTCCGACCTTGAGCAAAGTCCGGACATCGCTTTACCTGGCAGCATGCCTATTCCCACAACCATCCTCGAGGAATCGGCCGGGCCAATGCCGCAAAAATCCTTCCATGTCGAGCACATACATTCGACAGATGCAGCACCTGATATAGTCATTAAACTCGACGAGGATATAGACCAAGATATCGCCGGGCCTCAGCCGGTAATCCAAGAACTAGAAAGCAAACCAGAGCAAGAAACCGCGCAGTTAAAACCAGAGGAAGGAAATAATGACAGTGCCACTACAAATTCCCTTGTGTTAGGTATGGCCCTCTAACCCTTCGTCTTCTTATATTAGCTAGCTAACATAACCCACCAGAAACCAACAAATTACAACCGCTTTCAGCACCAAGCTCACCTCGTCCAAGGCGAAGATCACTAAGAAGTCCACAAAGTCCCGCGCGCTCTCCCTTTCATGGACCTACAGGTGGCGACGACGACTTTGACGACGACTTTGGTGATTTTGACGACTTTGAGGAAGGCGGAGACGATGATGGCTTTGGAGAATTTGACGATGCGGCCTTCCAAAATCCTGTTGCTGCGCCAGTTGCGCAACAGCCGGTCGCACCAGCCCAGTCAGTTCCTGTAACACCAGCGTTACCTTTTGTAAGTATTACAAAGCCTCATACACGACCGACAGTGATTAACATTTTGTCACAGCCTGTCCCTGATTTTGAGGGTCTTGATGAAGATGACATCCCCGAAGCTCTCGATCAGTACATGAACATTCTATTCCCTCCAGAGAATCTTGACGTCATTGAGCTCCCTCCACCCAATAAGGAAAACACGTCGTTTCTCACGCAACGTAGTGCTTCGCTATGGTCCCAATTAGTAGCACCTCCTCCCTTAGCGCCGCCAGACTGGATCCGCTCACGTATACGCCGGCTCTTCCTCGTTTCCCTGGGCGTGCCCGTCGATCTGGACGAAATCCTGCCTGCATCCAAGCAAAAGAAGCTGGTGCTTCCCTCATTACAAGTGCCCTCATCCAAATCCCCACGCACCTCGACCGACAGCCGGTCCAAGAAAACCAGCGACAACGGCACACAGGTGAACAGCAGCTCCAAGAGCGGTGGAGTAAGCCGCAATAACAGTACCAGGCGCCGCAAGGGCGACAAGGGCCCGCCCGAGCTCGACCTCGTCTCCGCCAAGCAGCTGTGCATGACGACGGAAGAGGCGCTCGGCGGCATGACGCATACAGAGCTCAAGGCGCATCTCAAGAGACTCAAGGCGCTACAGGCGACGGCGGAGCAGGCCATCGAGTACTGGCAAAAGACGACAGACGAGAAGATTAGCGAGCGCGATGCGTTGGAGGGCGTCATAGAAAATCTCGTCAAGCATGCGAGAAAGGTGCGCAAGTGAAGCTGGGATGTACATACATGACACAATATAAATGAACTGAGAAAAAGGTGACTAGTTGGGCATGTTACAAAAAGAAATATCATCGACTTTCTTTTTTTTCTGGCTTGCTTTTCTGTCCGACTTTATACAAGACCACGAATGCCAGGAAGACCGATGCCCATCTCTTTTTTTGTTACCTTCCTATCCTCCGCATCCGTTGTTCCTGTTCTTCTACCAATTTTTCTTTTCGCTTCATTGTATCGTCATCCTTATTTCTTTTGAGTCCCATTGTCTCTTGTCCCAATACCAACACAACCGCTCCAACTCTCTTGCGACATGTTCTCTTCATTGTAAATATTCAAGTCACTTTCCAAAAAAAAAAAAAAACGACATGTCTGGGAAAGATGGAAGGAAAGACAAGGGAATCCAGGTACAAAGAAACCCTAATCAAGAGAAGTAAAAAAGAGATAGAAGGTAAGAGAACCATCAAAAATAAAGGATATTCAAGGGCATACAGCTAGGACACACTGAACGTGGCAGAGAGATGAACAAGACTAAACAAAGAAAAAATAGCAACGAAACAGAGAGTTACCAAGGCACAAACACGGGCCCAGACCTCCAAAGTCTGGTTGATGCAGAATATTTTTTTGGGTGGGGCGGAGAGAGACAGAGAGAGAGAGAGAGATGGACACAGAGTAAGAGAGTTAGACAGAACGCAAAGAAGAAGAGACAAGCCGGGGTTTTTTGCTGCAAGTGTATAGTCAGCCATGTCAAAGGAGCAATGTGCACTCTGCGCAAGCCGCTCAGCTAGTGCTAGGAGCCAGGGTGACACCACTAATAGGCAGAAATGTTAGCAACGATGCACATGGTTGTGAATATATCAGGTAGGCGGGAAAAAAAGAAGGCAGAAGAAAACTTACGCAGCAATGGTAGCCCAACCAATCAGACGCCAATGCTTCTCGATACGACGAGACAGTGCGACCTTCTCGCCAATGTTGGTGCAGGCAGGGCTGGTCAGGATCAGCTTGGCGGCATCGTTCTTGATGGCAGCGACCTTGGCACCAGTCGAGGTCGAGCCAATGTTGACCATGATGACCTCGTTCTTGGCCAGCTTGGCAACCTTGGCCTGCTTGCCGTCGGCAGTGCGCACACCTAGCAGGCGGCGCAGCAGGAAGAAGTTGACCTCGATCTCACTGTAGATCTCGGGAAGTCTGCCCTTCAGACCCAGAACGAAACCAACCAGACGGTCGGCACGGCACAGGGTGGGGTCGATGCGGGTACCGACACCAATCAGACCACCGGGCACGGCGTACTTGAGGTCGTTGGTCTCGGAATTCAGCGACACGATACGGCTGAAAATGGGAGTGCACTTGAGGGCGCCCTTCTCGTCACGGGTGACAATACCAGGGCGGATCTCAATCTCATCGTCGAGCTTGAGCACACCGTGGAGGATGGAACCACCAGCAACACCACCTTTTAGCTCGTCGATACCGGCACCGGGCTTGTTGACATCGAATGAACGAATGACAATCATGTGCGGGTCCTGGGTGAAGTCTCTGGGGGGAATAGGGATGGTGTTGACAATGGCCTCGTTGACGGCATCGATGTTGAACTTGAGCTGAGCCGAGATGGGAATCACGGGCGACTTGCCAGCGACGGTACCGCGGATGAACTTCTGGATCGACTCGTGGTGCTGCTTGGCAGCCTCTTCGCGCATCAGGTCAACCTTGTTCTGCAGGATGATGATCTTGTCAAGCTTCATAATCTCGATGGCAGCCAAGTGCTCCGAGGTCTGGGGCTGGGGGCAGGATTCGTTGCCGGCAATCAGCAGCAGGGCGGCGTCCATGACGGCGGCACCCGAAAGCATAGTGCTCATGAGAATGTCGTGACCAGGGCAATCGACGAATCTAGAGGGGGGAGAAAGACAGTTCCGTGGTTAGCAATGCGTACTGCGGCAGATAGTCCAGATGAATTGGCGAAACTCACGAAACATGGCGGAACAGTCTGTAAGTGCCGCTGCAACCCTCGCGCTCGCAGGGAGGGTCGACCTCCTTGTCGCTCTTGTAGCTGCGGTAGCAACCTGGCCGAGGGCACTCGTCATTGTCGCACTTGTAGATCTTGGCGTTGGCGTAACCCAGCTTGATGGTAATGTTGCGGATCAGTTCGTTCTTGAAACGGACAGTCTGCACACCGGAGATGGCCTTGACCACGGTGGACTTTCCATGAGCGACATGGCCAATGGTGCCGATGTTGATGGTTGCTTGGCGGGCAATAATCTCGGGAGTCAGGGGCGACAGGGTCTTCAGATCAAGGTCCTTGGGGTCGGTCTGGGGAGGGAGGTAGGGCTTGGGCTCGGTCGAGGTCGAGGTGCCGGTGGCAGGGTTGGTCTGTTTCAACGCGGGCTTGAGGGGCTGCTCGTCGCCAGACTCGCGGTCCGACTCGACATCAACGTTGTCGACATGGTCGTCGATCTTGGGCTCTTCGACAGAGGACATGGTGGCGGAGAGGCTGTGGGTGGTTTGCTGGTTGGGCGGGTTTGGTGGTGGTAGTGGTGGTGGTGACGGTGGTGGTTGTGAATGGCTGATGACTCAATACACTGCAACGAGAAAAAAAGGCGGGGCACTTTGTTCGCGGAGCAAAGGTCTAGCTTGGTGATTAAGGTGCAGCGGCGGAGGTCCTTTGTGCTGCAGCTGACGATGTCTAATGGGGGAAAAGAAGAAGAGAAAAACACACATGCATATAGGAATTCCCAGAATCTTTCAGAATGCTTGATGCCGTGACTTGCGCGTTGGCAGCTGGAGTTCTAGCAGCTTTTGATTAAAGTTTTGGAGGGGTTTTGCCGTTCGAAAATTGTGATGGTGGGAATTTGTGTCCTAGCAGAAAAAAAAATGGTCCTGTTAGTCATCAACGTGCTGCACAGGTCACAGGTACTGTGACTTGATAAGATTCTGCAGGAGAGGTCACGCTGAACCCAGAAAACACATGTACCTGAGACCTTGGGCCTTTCTGGTTGCTGCAAATCCTTACGAACCATCTTCTCGTAGTCTTCCACTCTGCCACTGGCTTTGCCGTAGATTCACATCCGCACGAGATCAACTGACATAAAACTCGAGCAATTCCTGACCTTCTAACCCTACCAGCTACAACATCATCATTGCACAGGACCTAGCAAAATGCGTAACACCCTAATGCAATAGTTAGTTATAGAAAAAAAGATCAAGCTCACATCATAGCCCACAAACCGATAAGAAGCGTGTGTGATAAAAGCCCCCCACTTATAAGCGGATGCCCCACTCCCCACAAGTTCAAATCATTTTTGCAACCCATTCTTAGGGTTAGTTGGTAACATCACAAAAAAGAAAAAATGAACAGCTCGCTGAGAACTGTTATATTAGTTGACCCCAACCCGATTTGAACGGATAACCTTTTGATCTGGAGTCAAACGCGCTACCGTTGCGCCATAGGGCCTTGTTGATGTATAATTGGCACAGTATACAAGTATAAGTAGCTAAAGGAAACAGAAACAAGAAAAAAATGCCGGGCCAAACCCCGTGCCGAAGGCCGGAAGGTCTTCTTGCTTCTTCGTCGATTTCTCAAAAGTCATGAGATATGCCTGAAGTCTATGTGTATTTGCAACCGACGGCTACCCAGGAGCTGTTGAGGAGATGTCATTACTCGACCGCTGCCGTCTGGAATATGCCGCTGTATTGCTGCGATAAAACAGTAGGCAGATGTCAAATGATTCACTCAATCAAAAAAGCGAAGAAAAACGAAGCTCCCAATAGCGAATTTTGAGGCAAGCTTTTGACAGGGACGACTTAGATATTTCCACTAGCAGTAGTTACATCTATTTGAACGAAAGAGACTGTAGACAGACACCAGCTGACTAGCTGCTTTTCTGGTGCCTCTCGGACTCCCGTTCACAAGAGCCGTGAACCCCAAAGTGACTACACCTTAGAGGATTCCAGAGTCAAGAGTATTTTACCGACTAAAAGTAGATAACTGGGCTTAGAGGATTCTGCCGGTCTTCTTGGAGGCAGCGATATTCACCGGCAATCCGGATTTATTGCCCGTCTTGGAAGTGAGATATTGCCCAAGTGCTACAAAGAGCATGCTTAATACTGTCCTTTGTCGCGCAAAACTCACATCCAGGGGACGGAATATTGGCCAGATTCCTGGCTTCCCGGCTTCACTTTCGCCATGTGGAGCAAAGTGCCCATTTGAAACGGAACTCCCCCATGGTGTAGGTTCGGCTTACCCACACCCAATTGCAGTTTGTATGGAACATTTCCCCAATTTGGCTCTTCAAGATCGCATTGCCCAAGGCTGAATGGGCGTTCACATTGTGTTAGGGTAGTAGATGGCGCCTAAAATCCTGAACAGTGTGTTCTTGAGAAACTAACTAGCCAACTACCCATTTCACCATCTTGAGTTTCACTACCAATTATCCAGCTTGATAGATTCTATAGATTATCGAGAATATTGAGGCTCGGGTAACATCGCGAGAGTTCAATATTGAAGCCGAGCTCTTAATTATTATTCTTTGAAACATGACAGTTGCGAGATTCTTGACTTCTTATAAAAGTTACATTACCAAGTTCACCGCGCGACAAGGGTCGTGAGTGACATGGGTAGCACAAAGGGACTTGACCCCGCAGAAAATGCCAAGAGTCGGGTTGTACAAGGACGCTTGATATGGAGTTATGCGGCAGATCAAAAGCTTATTCAAACCCGTTTTGGTGCGGGACGTTTGTATTGTATGGTTGATCGGGAAAGCAACGCGGAGGCTGAGAGGCGAATCACATGTGCTGCATATCCAGAGTTCCATAACTCTATCACCGGAGCTATTATTTCATGCTTGACGTGGAACGTTTGTTTAAGCCTAAACACCCTCAAGCACAACATAACTCAGTTGTCTGACCTCATGTCATTATTCACTTGTTACCCAGCGAGTACATACTGGAACTCATTTGTACTCAGTCTCCATTCATATTCACATTGCGCAAAAGGCCTTGAATGCGAACGAAATCATTCCAGAGGATTAAGCCACAGCAAATTTCAAAGCACCTAACGCTAGAGTGTGTACCTTTCATGTAGAAATCGCGTTTTGATGTAGTATATAGATCCACCTATGTGAAGTGTGTCCTAGATATGTATCTAGCGGGTAGAACGAAACTTGATTGACCCTACAAAATAACCTCAGTCCGTGACACAATACCCGTTATGCACTTATCCAGCAAATGCAACCTTATTGACAGACAATTTGGAAGTACAGTCTTCTATTCATTTCCCAGCTAGGAAATTGTCAGGATGATAGAAGAGTTTCGAGAAGGAAAAGACATGGGCTCCTTTACGTGACTAAATCAATTGTTGGTAAATTCAGAGGGTCATGTAGTAATTTTCTCTTTGAGCCTTGGCTTTCCAGAGGAGGCATATTCCACCATCGCGAGTTACGGCATACATCAGGCAATGAGAAGAATGAGTAGAGACCCAGCTAGAAATTTCCGAGAGGGTTCTAGAACGGGGGTTTGCCAATTCTTTCTACCCCATTTTCCTGGACGGGGCTTCGTTGGTGGTTCTACGTCGAAGTGTCGTCCGCTGGAAGCGTTGGTATTGCGCTCACCTCACTGTGAGTAATAAAAAAACAAGTGCTGGCAGTGTCATATTTAAGTGATAGCATTGCGTATTGAATTATGTCAACTGACTGTATAATGGCTATGTCTACCCAGGAGTCAGATTTATTTTAAAGTGACCTGCTACTTTTGTCAGCCCTGATAGTAGCATATGCTTCTCAAAGTACCTAAGATTGTATTTTGAGTGCAGGTAAAAAGTCCAGTCCGATCTGAGCTGCTATTGTAGTTGCGGACGTCGAGTCGCAGTAGTAGCCATCAAGGATGGTGCATGAGATGAATATAAGGAATAATACCGATACGGGGGGTTAGGAAACGCCGAGAGGATGCAGAATGAAATAAGAAACCAAGATATGACAATGCAGTGATCGAAAAAGGTGCCGCCAGAAAAAACAAGAGAGCCCCTTAGTATGGGTACGAGTGAGGTTGAAGGGGCAAGGGCTTTGGTAAAAGGGATGGGGAGATAACAAGAGGAGCGTTAAATGGCAAGTGTGCGTGGTCGAGACATTTAGAAAGAATCAGCAGCTTCAACATCGCGGCCAGAGAGGCCCATGCCGGGACGGCCATGCTGGTTGCCCTGAGGGTCGCGGGCTTCAACATCGCGGCCAGAGAGGCCCATGCCGGGACGGCCATGCTGGTTGCCCTGAGGGTCGCGAGCTTCAATCATGGTTGGAACAACCATAGCTGACACCGCGGTAAGAGTCGTGAGCATGGCAACCACCTTCATTTTGATGATGATAGTGATACGTTATAATGAATAAGAGAATGTGATACTTCACGAAAAGAAAGAATGAAAAACGTTGCTTTAGTCGTGTTTTAACAGCTGCAGCGAAGATTTGAGTTGAAAAGAAAGGAAGTACTGAAGAGAATGAGAATGAGGGTGAGGAAAGAGATATTGAACATGATGCCGAGTAGAAGTGATGCATAAGCTTTATACACATGAGAAAGGCAATGCTCAACCTTCACGATCAAAGATGGTGTCTCTTTCCTCCACGTCTCTTGACTGTCATTACACAAATCTTCCAATCGAGCAACAATATTGAAGCTCAGAATGCCCTAGTTGCATTGATTTACTTTTCACCAATATCTTATTGAACCCGAGTTCAGTATCTAAAATCGCTGAAGCTGCAAGCATGAGCCTCGACATACGGCTGCGTCAATACCGCTCTATTGATTTTGACCAGGTCTCAACAGGTCATTCTACCTGGGGACCAACTCGCGTCTCACTAGTGAAGCTGAACCTCAAAGAAAAACTCCCTAGAAACACCTCTTACACCCGCTCCATGTGCTTCTGAAGTCAAAGAACAAATCGTTCTTCATGTGTCAGGGTTCAGCCGTCGTGACATGATGTCCCAAAACGGAAGTGAATGAGATCCTTTGTACCACAACGGGCTCCCAATAAGCTCGCTTATGCTGGATAAGTACATAACGTTGTGTAACTGGTTCCTGTCAGATTTGTGGGACTGGACAAGTGTGTATACCTCACATATCCTTCATGTGATAGTATCCGTGGTAATTGGTGGGGAGATTTGTCAGAGGCGAACCGTGAGTGGGAGCCTTTGGATATTGTCGGTTTACTTTCGATTAACCCTACCGATTGGGAAGACTAAATATCATTGAATACTGAATCGTCCAAATCACCCATAATGAATCCACCGCTAGCGACAAGGTGCAAAATCTATGCCCTGGACAGAAAAGCCTCACCTACTGAACAGGAGCCGGGAGTCCACACAACTAAGCGCTTACAAACCACTAGATCATGACGCAGAAATCGTTGGTCTATTCCAACAAAGTTTCAATCCCTTTGCGCCAAATTAAGAACAGTCATCGTCAAGTTAACTGTGTCCTGCAACCCTGACTCCCTTGACAGCTTTTGTGTTGCAGGGGATTTTCATTTAATCCCCAATTAGGAAAATATGACCCAGATGGCTAAACCTGACAGCACATGGCTTCTCTCATCTCTGACCTAATGAGCGAATATTTTGAAAACTGGGTAAGTTCTCAAGTCAGTTTTCTTTCAGACTCAGCTTCATGACAAGTGCGTATTTTGGTGAGCCGAGACGGGACTTATGTCAGATGCTACGGAGAACAACAGGGGCCGAGACCAACTTGTTTCCGTAGACAACTCTAAGCTAGCACCCATTGGCAGTTACAGATGCGTGCCCTGAACTACAGTGAAAGGCAATACACAAGAGGGGCAACAAAAGTGGACTAGCTACAAAGCTGAGTATCAACGTGTGGTCTAGATGGCTGAATGGTAGCTGTACTAACGGACCTGGTGACGAAGCACTCGGCTACAGGGACCTGATCTAGACATGAAAAGGAAGTAGAAGCATCTTCAGTCGTTGAAGTTGAAGCTGATGGACACTCATGTTTGTATAAAGCTTATGCATCACTTCTACTCGGCATCATGTTCAATATCTCTTTCCTCACCCTCATTCTCATTCTCTTCAGTACTTCCTTTCTTTTCAACTCAAATCTTCGCTGCAGCTGTTAAAACACGACTAAAGCAACGTTTTTCATTCTTTCTTTTCGTGAAGTATCACATTCTCTTATTCATTATAACGTATCACTATCATCATCAAAATGAAGGTGGTTGCCATGCTCACGACTCTTACCGCGGTGTCAGCTATGGTTGTTCCAACCATGATTGAAGCTCGCGACCCTCAGGGCAACCAGCATGGCCGTCCCGGCATGGGCCTCTCTGGCCGCGATGTTGAAGCCCGCGACCCTCAGGGCAACCAGCATGGCCGTCCCGGCATGGGCCTCTCTGGCCGCGATGTTGAAGCCCGCGACCCTCAGGGCAACCAGCATGGCCGTCCCGGCATGGGCCTCTCTGGCCGCGATGTTGAAGCCCGCGACCCTCAGGGCAACCAGCATGGCCGTCCCGGCATGGGCCTCTCTGGCCGCGATGTTGAAGCTCGCGACCCTCAGGGCAACCAGCATGGCCGTCCCGGCATGGGCCTCTCTGGCCGTGACGTCGAGGCTCGTGATCCTCAGGGAAACCAGCATGGCCGTCCCGGCATGGGCCTCTCTGGCCGTGACGTCGAGGCTCGTGATCCTCAGGGAAACCAGCATGGCCGTCCCGGCATGGGCCTCTCTGGCCGCAATGTTGAAGCTACTGATATTTTCTAAATCCCTCGACCACAGACATTTCCAGCTCCTCACCTCAACTATTAGTTCTGCACGAAAAATATCTTTCTCATAGGGCACACGCGCCCACGTCTTAACTGTTTGTCTTTGCGATAGCATTGGCTTTTCTTCTTCAACAGTATATGTCTCACGTCTCATCTGATTTCCCAGCTCTCCAGCGTTTTCTTTATTTGATTTTCTTCATCAGCTCATTTTATTTCCCATCATACTCACCGTCCTGTTAGAGTCACTCTTGTCTCTTTACTTTCCTAGATGCACTTGCAATCTAGAGAGGACTGGCTTTCTCTCTGCACTCAATATTGATGGTTCGATATTTCCAGGAGAGTATTTCAACGCTGTGGCTCCAGCAATGGTATGGAACTTCAAAGATGGGTCTTTCAATCTCGTAGACACTCACACTATGATAGCACGTAATAAAGCCGCTCAATATTTCAACGAGTCTCAGTGTTTGTTCCCATTGCTTCTTGTAATCCCGGTATATTTATAGGTTATTTACAGTCTCGAAACCTCCCCCAGTGACCTTGGTCAACAACCAACAGCTGATGTAAATCCACAGCAGAGTCATGTTCCGTAGTACTCTGCATTCTCACAGAAGATTCTACCAGGAAGTGAAGTGAGTCGGTGATTTCCAGTGAGATACCAACTAACTGGTTATAACTATGGACATGGAACGTTCTTCATGAACAAGCCATACGTATCTAACAAGAAACGAGGGGGTACTTAGACAGATCAAGCCCCATAATGTCGTGTAACACCAGGAGTTGAGTAAGATCTCATCACGAATGCCATGAGTCTCTATTTAAAATCGAAACATGGTTGCAAAAACATACAATTCACTCTGTTGATAGCCCAAGCTCCGGGTCTTTTCTCCTGCCAATTTGCTCCCACCTTTTGGAAGAAGACCTTTATCCTAAATATATGTCGCATTCGTTGCGTAGCCCATTGCCTGTGTCGAGACTTACATTCTCCTCCATGAAGTGAGCCACATTCTCGTCTCCTGTCCATCCTCCTTGACCACAATCATTCTAGTACCTTCATGTTCACAAAGACTTGCCGAACACGTTTTTATCGTCTGTCGCACAGCCCAAGCTTGGACAGGCTGAAAGGCTCCAAAGTTCCGAAGCCAAGCCATCCTCAGGTACAGGAGTTTGACCAGAATCTTGTCTCTAAACTTGTCAATGGGACAGTGACACGCTCACTGTTCTGTATTCCGGAGCTCTCTACTTCTCCGTGCAGAGGTTGAGATGTGGGTTGAGAACCTTTATCAGAACAACCCCACAGTCCTCGGAAATAAAAATAATTGCGAGATTATCTTCACGTATTGTTTCACCCTTTACCAATAACCTTGTACAAACATACCACTTTCCAAGCCAGTCACCGCCTTGAGCATGTTGACCATCGTCTAGCCATCTAGTCCTAACGAACAAGCACTTCTGGAAGCGACGGAAGCATGACTTTATTTCTATAATAAAAAACATCTTGTCTTCTATCCAAGGTATGCAAACCGACCTTCTGCGACAGGTACAACAATGGGCGAAGAACCCCTTCTTTGAGTCTCCATTCTGGTCCAATCATATAGCTAGTACCGGAACGCTTAGAATATCCCACATTGGATTCCGGTATTTCTCAGAGTCTAATCAACGCGGAGCAAATAGTCGACTGGCTTCTGTGTATCTAGTCCAAATGATAACGAGACGATGTGGCCAAGACATCACCGCAAGCCAAGGTACTCCCTTGTTCTGTGATGTTGAGTGTCGAAATTGGTTTCCCCAAGCAATCCCCATTCATTGGGTGTGTACATATGCAAGCAGATTATCGATTTCCAACCTCGTATCATTTTTCTCGAAAGCGACTCGACATTGAAGTGCTTTCACAAACGAATCCTCAACAGCAAAAGGTGAAACTTGACACTGATAAAATCCTAGTTGATATTGTCGATGTTAGCCACAAGGGCTACCTAGGGTCCATAACATAGTGCGACTGCCAAGGCACCTGCCAGCCTCCCATTGGCCAGCCTGGCCTCTTGTCCTTTCTTCCTGCGTCTCCCTTGTCTATCCGTAACCTTCTTCACGGCCTCACCCATGTATCAGTACTTTTGCGCCGTCGAATTTACCGCCCATCTCGTGCAGACTGTCGCACGTTTCTCTGCCATGTTAGCAGGCGTCTGAGTGGGCTGGCCAATAGGAAGCCGCGTTGGAGTGTCACAAAGACTTTTGGTTTGGCAGCGAGAGCAAGATAGGTGGGGTGTTCTGGCCAATCAGAGCGCTCCGCCGGACTGCAGTTACACGCTGTGTTTCCGAAACGGGACTAGCGCGGGCGGTAAGCGGCTTGCAGCACCAGCCAATGATGTGCCGGAGGACGCACAGAAAGAGTGGGGCTGGACTCCCGACCTCATGAAGGGTAAAAGAAAGAGAACCACGACGAGAAGTCGGGCTCAACGTGAGTGATGATGCGGGTCTTTTTTATTGCGACGAAAATCGGGATTGTGGGTGGCCAGCTGACGCTCTGGCTTCCAGCGGGCACAGGCAGCCGGCCAGGTTTGGGCCGCTGGTTGTGGCTTCGGGGTGCGGGGTGCGGGGTGCGGGCGCGACTGCAAGAAAGACTGGTGGCTCGGATGTCTAGCCGACAAGGAGAGTTGCACTGTGCTCTGCAAAGGCACATGGCGTGGCGGGAGCGATACACATACAGAGGAGCTCGGCGCGTGATTTGTAGACATGCCCTCGTTGTATCTGGTGGGCCCCAATCCTGGTGGCTTGCCATGTCCAAGTGGAAGCGTGAACTGTGACGAGTGCCCGCAGCAAATCTGGGCCAACAAATGCTACGCCAGGCTTGAGAGGAGCTCCGGCTCGGTCGATGGTGCGTGTGAGGGTGGAATCTGAGAGGGGGGCAGGCCTGGAGTTCTAAAAATGGGCACAGCTCGCGCATCTTATTGTCTGTGACTTTGCCAGCTCTGGCCAGAATACACCAATACACGCATCCAGGCTCTTCTGCCCAGAACATCCCGCTACCTGTATGCTGCTCCATCCACAGCGGCCGGGATCCGCATTACCGAGTAGGACGACTCAGGCCCTAGGATCCGGGCGTCTAAGACTTGGCGGATCGTCCTATCAGCATGGAGCATCCAGCTGTAAGTCGCATTGTCCCCCTCCTCCAGGCTTTTTCTGATCACACCCCTCGCTGATACGCTGCCGCGTACGTACAGAAACAAGTAGCTTTCGAGGCCGAGAAAAAAAAAAGCTGCTGCAGCCGCCCGGCTCCCAAGTCGTCAGACATGGAGAAGGAAAAAAAAGTGCTGGAGGGGGCGGGAATGGTTGCACACCCCCATCGGCCTCAGGCCTCGCTCATAATTAACAGTGGTTGGCTCTCTCTCCTGCACTCACCCCGTTCCCGACTTTTCTCCCCGAGATAGATACTGTTATTTCACAGAGTACACCAACCAGACTTGCGAAAAAGAAGAAAACTGCAGTGTAGCCCATTGTCGGCGAGATATTTCTCTCTTCCTCTTCTTCCTCTGCTCTGGTCCTCAGCTGGTCTCACCAATAACCCCCCAATCATATCCTCCGTTTTCTTGTTTGCTTGTCTTTTACTTGCTGTTCATTCTATTGTCCATTACTTCTTCTGCCTCTACTCTTGATCGCGGATCGGTGACATTTTGGACGCCCAAGCCGAGCCCCGCCTGGAAGACGCAATCTTCTTATAATTCTGTATTTGTATCGCTAGAAAAAAAAGACGCCTAGTCGACACAATGTCTCAACAAGGTGGGAAGAGCTCGACGCCTGGCTTCACCACGAACCTGCCAAACTAACACCACAGCCAAGCAGACGACAAGAAGCGGCCGGCGGCCCTCAACCTGCACCCATCGCGCAGTCTCTCCAGCGGATCTGTCTCCAGCTCGTCGACAGACTCACTCAAGCATCCGCGCACCCCGCGCTTCGTCGAAGCCACCGCCGTGCACTCTCCCATTGACGGCAAATCGCCCTTCACGGACCCAAAGGTGGCCGACGTCGGCTTCGGCTACATCAACAGCACGTCCACGCACCCTCCCCAGTACGCCACTAACCGCCTTGCTCCGCCAATGTCGCCGCTCAAGAGCGCCCTCCGCTCGCCAACCGGCCCCCGGAGGCTGGCCGATGGCCCGTTGAGCCCGACCTTCCGTGAGGAGCAGGTCATCGAGAAGCACGAGGCGCTCACTGACAAGGAGCAGGCTCGCGATGTGGTAAGCACCCGCCCTGCCGTCTATCTATTGGCTCACACCCGCCGGCAACTCAGTTACTAACCGTCCGTCTTGGGAACTGTGCAGAAAGTCAAGGGCCGCGTGAGACTCGCCAAGTTTGCTCTGCGCTTCGTCAACTTTGGCTGCTCGCTCATCATCCTCGCCATGATCTCCTCCACTCTCGCCATCTTCAACAGCACCAAGTCGCTGCCCAGCCAGAGCTCCATGCCCGCATGGGCCAAGGGCACCACCATGTGGCCGCAGATCCTGGTGCTCACCATGGCTTGCATCTCGCTGACAGCCTGCCTGATTGTGTTCTTCGCGTACTGCCGCGGCGGCCACCGGCGCGCCGAAAAGGTGCAGACATATTACACCATGTTCGCCATCGGGTGGTTCATCCTGTCCATGATCCTGTGGGCCATCTCGGCCGGCATCTTCCAGTACAAACGCAACAACAGCGACAACAAGGACATTTGGGGCTGGTCATGCGTCGACAACAAGCGCTCGCAGGTGTTTAGCGACAAGGTCGACTACGCGCTCGTGTGCCGCCTGCAGAACTGGGCCTTGATCTGCATGATCATCGAGATCGTCATCGAGGTCATCTGCATCACCCTCTACACCGTCATCTTCTACCGCTACTACACCAAGCGCCGCCTCCGCAAGACCATGGACAGCCGCAACCGCGCCCGCTCCGACCTCTACCTCGCCCAGCTGCGCATGCAGAGCGCCCCCAACACCCCGGGCTTCGCCGGCCCCAAGTCGCCCGCCCTCAGCACCTACGCCTTTTCGCCGCGCTTCGCACCCAGCACCTTTGCCAGCATGAACGACATTGAAAGCCAGACAACCACCAAGGAGTCGCCGTTTACGCCGGGCGTTCGCGTGGCGGAGCCCGTGTCGCAGTTCCAGGCCTCTGCGCTCTCGTCGTCGCCGTCCCCGTCGTCGCCCGGCGCTCTCTTCAAGCTGCAGGCGCCCCCGTCGAAAGCCCCGAGTGCTACGCCGAAAGCTAACGGCATGTCGCCAATCTCCCCGACCGCCCCGCCGTTCCCGGCTCCCGTGCTCCATGACTCGCCGGTGCGGACACGCTCTCCTTCCCCGTCACCTTTGCCGCAACAGCCCCCCGCTCCGGTCGCGGCAGATGAGCCAGTCTACGACTCAGTTCCGATTCCTGGATCGTATTCTGGTGGCTACACGCATGCTTTGTAAACAGCTTCACTGCGTGAAAATTTGTAGTCATTGGGCTTTGTCTTTTGGGTTGCGTTGGTTTGCTCAGGCGTTTTTTTATATCCTTTTTTGTTTCCCTTTCTCTTCTCTTCTCTTCTTCGTCTTTCCTTCATATAATCAGTCAGGCTGGTTTCCTTACCGTCGGAGTGTGGCAGTCTTCTCTTTTCATGAGCCAAGTCTCCTCTTCCAAGTCTGTTAATATCTTCGGCCTCGGATGCCGCTTAGGCTGTGTTACTTCTAAGCGGTACTTAGTCCTTTTTTAGCATCTAGGCACGTATACATAATGAATGAACAGTGTAACTATCCAACAAGGCTTACAATAAGTATTCTTGAAACACACATCATGAGGTAGACTATGTTTGTATTATATTCAAGACGCAAGTAATACACGATGGAGCAAAACAATGCAAAGAAAAGAAACAATGCTGCTATAACTACAACACAAGAAAACCAAGTCAAGGAGAAAAAGAAAAAGGAGAAAACCACATGACGTACACTAAACAAGATCAATAGCAAAAAACCAGGGTAGACATCAAAACAAAAAAAAAAGACCCCGGGCCCAGTGTCGCTTCCAACTTGTGCAGGTTTTTGCAAGAGTGCTGCGCCCGGGACAGATGTCTTACCAAATTCCGCGTTCCCGGCCCTCGAATCCGAAATTCAAGACGACCGCCAGGAATAAGCACGCGCAGAGAATCGAAGGGCCCCAGCGGTCATAGTACTTGGCGACGCGCTTGGTGCGGATGGCCGTGCTGCGGTACAGGTAGATGCCGACTGAGTACATGAGGGCCATGATGGCAATGAGCGTAAAGGCTCCCGAAACAATAAAGGACGCAGTAGTCGGCTTAGTGCCAAAGTTGAGCAGAGTTACGGCAATCGTTCCAATATAGATGGAATATTCGAGCTGTACATGGTCAAGGCAAATTGTTAGCATCTAGTGCATCAAATGACGAAGAAAGGGAAAATCAACTTACCCAAGCGAGGAATGTACGCTCTGCCGCAAAGTAAACCTTGGGCTCGATACGCACCGGCACATGAATCTTCTTGCCCTTGGGCGCCTTGAAGCGCTTGCTCTGAATTTCTTGCGCGCCATAGAGCATGCGCAGGCGATCGTTGCGGGGAATCTGAGAGCCACGGGAAGCCGGAATCACGGCCGACTTGACAGCGGCGCCGGCCTTGCGCAACGTGCTCTGAGCCAAAGCAGCGTAGTACGTCATGCCGCCGATACGGCGAGAGACCTCGAGGTTATAGTCCTCGTCGTATTCGTCTTCGGAATCGTAAATGTAGTCGTTGGCGGCAGGCGAGTCGCTGACTTGGCCTTCGGCGTCGCCATTGGGGATGGAGTTGGGGGCAATCATGGAAAGGCCCTGGCCATTGCTTGGGCCGCTGCGGGATGTTGAAGGGAGGTCATCATCATCTGAGGCAAAGTCGTCGTCGTCATCATCAGAGGTCGAGGCCGTCGCCTCAATTGAAGGTCGCTTGATGCCGAAATCGTGGGTCACGGGCTTGCGGATATCGACGTCCATCTGAGGGAACCAGAAAGGCAAGAGGTTAATGCGATCAGGAAACATGGTGGCGGTTCCATGGATGAACTTGGAAAACTTGGGAACAGCTTCAACCAGGTGACTGGAGATGAGTTGGCGAACCCACTCCGGGGGCTCCTGGCCCATTTGCGTTTGAAGTTTAACCTCTAGGACGGCATAGGGGAAACGCTCAACATCGCCAGCAGGCAGCTGTGAAAAGGGCCAGTCAATGCCAATGTCCATGCGGCGCCAGTTGTCGCCACTTCGAACGGCACCATCAAGGTTATCCTCACGGACCATGGTGAGTTCCGTATCCAGAGAAATACGCACACGGGCATCGGCAGGCAGCTGGAACGCTGTACGGTTGTAGAATGACCGACACACAGGCTTGTATCCATGCTTGAGCACTTCGTACTGAATCTCAGCGGCAAGACGCTGATCCTCGGCAATGGCCTTCTCGGGCTTTTTGCGCTCCTTGCGCGCTTTTTCAAACAGTGCAGCAGGGAGCATTTCACCGCGCATGTAGGCATTCACGTTCTTTTCCTTGATGCTGAAACGCGCCTTCACCGACTTTTCACCAGTCCAATCCTCGCGATGGGTTTTGCGCTCAACGAAAATGGTGTCTGTCTTCATGCCGCCATACCATCTGAGACGAATTGCTTCAGCGCCTTCGGTTTTCTTCAGACGACCTTCGTATAGCTCCCAGGTATCAGGGTTATCGTAGTAAATCGAGGTAATTGCAGAATCGGCGATTTCGAATTCCTTGTTGGGGTTGAAGACAAGCACAGGAAGATGCTTGAGGATGATGAGCTTGAGTTCGGTGACATTGTCGGGGTGCACCCAGTACTTCGTGGTTTGGCGGACAAAGCTGCCTTGACTTCCACCAGCCGAACTGTCGCCCTTGACGGGGTTTCCACGGGTCCGGACGAGGTCCCAGAGCTTGGAAAGCTTGACAACCTGTGCGTCATAGTTTTCCTTGTAGAAGGGTTTTGCTTTGAGACGGACATCGAAAACGGGCTTGAGATGCCAATCGGTGAGTTTCTGCAAGAAAGGAAAAGAGTTGTTAGCAGCCTGCAAGACAGTAACTTTGAGATAGAAACGAACGTGACCAAGGAAAAAGGGGGCGTACATCGTGCTTCTTGATGATCTTGTAGAAGCCCGTGTAGTTGAGCTGCACAAACTTGGCGAGATCATGCACATCAGCAATCACGTCACTGAGATCCTGTTCGAGCAGCATGAACTCCTCCTCGCTGGGCGCATCTTCACCAACGGTGCGCTCGTTCAAGCGGCCGACAACCTCGTTGACTTCCTTCTCACTAAGTTGGATGCGTCGCGAGATTTCCATGGCCTTGACCTTTTGCTTGGTGTGCACCTTGTCGAGTTCGGCGTCAAGCTTGGCAACAAAACGCGCCTCGTCGTCTTCCGACCAGCCTTGAGCGGCCTTTGCCTTGTCCTGGGCTTTACCTTTGCCCTTGGTGTCGTTGGCAGTGACAGAGCTGCCGCGGCGCACGCCGTCTAGCAAATCATTCTTGAGACCGTCGTAGTCGATGTAGGACCACTCGTACTCGCGAATGACGCTCGTACGTAGTTGCTCGCCAAACTTCATAACGATAAAACCAGGGCGGACTTTGGGGAGAGGATTGCCGATGCGATTCGATTTCCAGACAGTTTTTCGGGTTTTCAGGTCTTCAATCACCAGCATGGATGGATTGAATGAAGAGGGAAAAGAACAGAAGAAGCAGATGTTATGGATGGCGAAAAATAAATAAAGAGCCAAATAGCAGCAGTAATAATACAGGCCTCAGAACGCTAGCTAAAAAGGGCTGCGCTTAGCTTGGCTGGGGCTCGCCTCCAAGCATCTAGCACTGACTTTTTTGTTTTATTGTGCTTTCTTGCACTGCCTGGAATGAAGGCGAGAATTGGGTCTCTGCAGGAAAACAACAAAAAAAAGAGCGAAGCGAGTGAAATAACAGAAGCAAAACAGATAATTGTTGGAATAAAAACGACTATGGAGGTTTTCACTGAACGATTGCGAGGAGGTGAAGAAAGAAAGAAAAGAAACACACGCAAGTCAAGAAAAAGGTGAGTCGGTGAGAAATTCCAGACCGAATCTTGGACATGCAACAAGCCAGTCCTGCCATTGGTGCGATGCTTCTATCAGAACTAGTTGACTACCAAGTAGTTGCGTGTGACTGGATTTACATAATGAGACGGACCGGCACGCGTTCTTTCCCGAAAATGGATGATGGCGTTGGTGTTGCTTTGTCTGCCAGCAACAGCAACTGCTCTGCTGCATGATGCAATCCATGTCCAAGCTTGTTAGGGTCTGCACCATAATCTTGACAGCAAATTAGCACTGCACCGCCATCCCTGCCTGTGCCTGGTCGGGCTTCAAGGGAACAGTTGTCGGAGCTTTGGATGACCAGTGAGTCTTGCTTGTGGTTTCTCTGCTTCTGCTTCCTCTGCTTCCACGAGCTCTTCCTAGTTACTAACCCAAGCTAGTCCAGCCCTGATCGCGCTGTCAAATAAGTTCGCTTCGCAGCTCATCCATCATCAATTATCACGGCAGTGCCCATGCACGTGCTGACCCGACGGCCCCACTTACGAAATGTTCCTGGGCAGGCTGTGTTGCCTGCACCTGCCCGGCACGGTTCACGTTACGGTGACACAGACATTTTGTGAAGCTTATCATTTTTTGACTCGACAGTCGCCGCGGGGCTTTGTGATTTTTGACTTGAGGTGCCAGCTCAGTTCTGCCTGCCAACCTGCCAAACTGTATATTCCAATCTCAGCGCGGAAATTGTCAGGATACTAATGGTCTTTTGATCAGAGAGAGTCTAAACTTTGATCTTGTCACTTTTCTTTTTTCCAGGCTTGAGCCCCTCCATCGTCTGACTCGAGCAAGAGTGCGACTGCAAACATAACCGACGCCTCTGCTGCCCCGCCCACCGCCATGGCTGCCAAACCCATTGATGATTCCCTCGCTGCCCGCATTTCCGCCGACTGTCCTTCCCCGACCCGCGAGATATTGCACCACGCTTGGGCGCATGACAAGAGCGGCTTGAATGGCCTGCTCCAGGAGCCTGGCTCAGCCAGCTGCATGGACCCCGCCACGCGCGAGACCCCGCTCCACGCCGCTATCCGCGCGTGTGGGCCGGCAGACCCTGAAGACGACGGCGCCGAGGGCGAGGATGGGTGTGTGGAGGAGGCGCGCGAGGCGATGCAGGAATTGTTCTTCTGCGGCGCCATCTGGAACGATCTGGACGATCATGACGAGACGGCCGGGTGTGTGGCACTGAGACTTGGCCGCAAGGGTCTGTATGAGCTGTGCGTCGACGCTGGCGTTCGCGCCGAGATGCTCATGTCTTTGCTTGACAACCATGGCTATGAAGAGCTGGATTCCGAAGATGAGGACATTGATATGGACGAGGAAGACGGCACTGCCGCAGTAGAACAAGCCGAAACACATGACAGTGCTGATGCTACAACAAATGTGGCAGAGGAGGCACCCGAGTCTAGCCCCACGTCCGCCGAGCCCGCCCGCGACGTCAACAGCGAAGACTACCTCAAGGCCCAACTAACCTACTCCGACGGCAAGCTAGTTGACGACGGCGGCAACGGCGTGATGATGGCATGGGAGACCGACATCATGCGGCGCAGCGTCGATGCCTTGCTGCCCGATCTACCCAGCGGCGCACGCATTCTAAACATTGGCTTTGGCATGGGCATAGTCGACGGCATGTTTGCCGCCACGAAGCCATCGCGGCACCACATCATCGAAGCGCACGAGGGCGTGCTGGCATACGCCGCATCCAAGAACGCCGACGGCTCGCCCGCCTGTGCCTTTGGGCCCGAGTGGGAGGCGTCGGGCCCCGAGGAGGGCGCGTTCAAGATGTATGCCGGCAAGTGGCAGGGCATTTTGCCTGAGCTGCTCGTTACCGGCGAGCAGTACGATGCCATTTACTTTGACACCTTTGGCGAAGACTATGGCCAGCTCAAGCTGTTCTTCACCGAGTTCGTGCCTGCGCTTCTGGCTGACGGCGGCCGCTTCAGCTTCTTCAACGGACTGGGTGCGGATAGACGCGTGTGTTACGACGTATACACCAAGGTCGTCGAAATGCATGTGACCGAGGCGGCCATGGATATTGAGTGGATCGAGATCCCCGTCGATATGAAGGGGATGGAGGAAGCCGGCAAGGGAGAGTGGGAGGGCGTAAGACGCAGATATTGGACCCTTGATAGTGAGTCTTTCGAGTTCCTTTGCTTTTGGTTTCAGGCATCAACTAACTCGCGCATTTTTAACAGCTTACCGCCTTCCCATATGCACATTGTTGTCGTAGAGAGGCTATCGCTATCGTTGGTCAGAGGAAAAATATATAGACGTAGAATTCAGGGTGTGGAAAACCAAAAGGGGAAAAAATATCACGATTCACGATCTTTTGCATCTTGTTTTTTGTCCATTACTGTAGTCACAGGTGTTGGTGCTTGACTTGCCTCTATACCAAGACATTCTTGAAATGGTGATTAGTATGCATTATATTCATTATTTAGCAGCTTCCCTTTTATCTTGAGGGGTCAACTTGGTCTATCTTGGCAGACATATCCATTGTTCTTTAATGGCAAAAAGCTTGCTCTTTTTTGTTCGTCGGCATTTTGTGCTCACCTTTTCACCAAATATCTCTCCATGCCATTGAAGCCAGTCGATGCAGAGTTTGCTTTACTGGAAGTTCTCGGGATGCAGAATACCAGCCATGTTTCCAGCCTTGACACGTTGCAAGGTCAGGGCAGCAATGAGAGCCGCACCAACACCGCTGCCATCCTCAGCAGCAAGGATCTCAATAGGGTCCTCGGCAGAGGGGTCCTTCTTCTCGGGCCAGTCGAGAATCTCAGACAGTGCCTGGGCACCGCGTTCCTTGAAGTGGGGGTACTTGTTGAACACTGATCCATCAGCTCCAACATGGCAAGTCTTGTAGCCCATCTTCTTGCTAATGGCAGCAACTCCACAAGCGGAAAGACGGGCGGAGCGAGTACCAATAAGCTCGCACGCACGACGAATAAGTTCAAGCTCGTGCTTATCGCACTTGATGTTGAGCTTAGACTGGAACAAATCGTGCGTCTCCTGGAGGTTCTCATAAGGGTCCCTGTGGAAGGAGTTAGCATTTGAGCAGACAGACATGGATGTTTCGTCTGATTTTCAGCCTGTGTTCATGAAAATGGACCGTTGCATCTGGGCTAAAAATTGTAGGGGTCGTAAACTTACTCCTCAACCGCAGAAAGGAACGAAGCGTCCAAAGTGTAAGGCTTCTTGAGGCTAGAAATATCTTGGTCCTTGAAAAACTTGCATGCAGAGTTTTCATGCAGGTCAACCATCAGAAGACGCAGAATTTCGCCCAGATACAGGCCAGCAATCATCTTCTCAAAGGCCTGCTGGCCAGGGCGCGGCGAGTCATTGTCGATCTGGATATCGTACTTGGTACGGGGCAGGACAACATGCTCGTTGTCGAAAGCACCCCACTCACAGTTGATGGCCATAGGCATGTCAGCAGGCAGGTTAAGATGAGCCAGCTTGGGAATGTTGCCGCAGACGTCCATGTAGGCAGCGTTGCAGCCAGTACCAAAGATGCAGCCGATCTTCATCTTGGGGTCAGTATAGGCGGAGGCAATCATAGTTCCGGTAGTGTCATTAATCAGAGCAGAGAGCTTGATGGGGACGCCCTGTTAAAGGTGTTAGTCGAATGGACGTTTTTTGGTCGTGGTTTTGAGGATAAATATCGACATACACGGCGGGAAAGCGCAGCCTCAAACATGGGGACGACGTTTTCACCCTCAACACCAGCGATATCAAAGCCCTTGGTCCACCGTTGCAGAATACCGTGATCAATGTGGGTCTGCTCAGCAGGGTAAGAGAAGGTGAAACCCAAGGCAAGCTTATCCAGCTTGGTGACATCGCCGTGGTGGGTTTCGACAAACTGCATCAAGCAGTCGGCAATGTACTCCCAGAGCTCTTCCTTGTTACCGGTCTTGAGCTCCTCCGGCATGCGGTACTTGGACTGAATAATGTCAAACTCGGACTTTTGCTCAGTCAAAGTGATCTGGCAGACACGCAGGTTGGTGCCGCCCATGTCAAGGGCTAGGAAGGTGCCGGTTTCATGGCCAGTAGGCATGTTCATGACCCAGGTGGGGTTCATGGGCTGGAGTGGTACATAGTTAGCAAAGGTGAGGATAGGTGGTTAAACGGGTGTAGAGGAGATGATTGGGCTGAAAATATAAAACAGGCGTCGTTTGTTTCCTCGAGTTTGGACTATGTTGTTGTTTGTGTTGCCTACTTACAATGCTGCCGCCCTGCACAGACAGACCTGTGTAACACCAAAACGGGATAGTCAGTAAAGATTATCTCAGCCGAATGAGCAGCTGGAGCCCTACGGCGGTATGAGTGAAATCAAGGAGTTCTTTCTCACCCTTGGCTAATTCATTGACAAAGTGGTCGGTAATTTTCTTGAGCTTGGCTCTATCGACAACGAAGGTTTCCTCCAGTTTCTTCATCTCATCCTGGATGGCCTTGGGAGCAGTGTCCAAACTAGCTGTGAGGCAATGGTCAGTATGTGAACATGGTAATTTATAGCTACTGTGAGTCAGTGAATATGATTTGGCTTGCCCTCGTGATGGAAAGACTTGGCCATAGTGGCCGGAGCGATGGTGTGGTCTGACGGAATAACGGCCTCCATTGTGACGGGTGTCTTTGTTTGTATTGACAGGAGAGGGGTGATGATCAAGAAGATAAGGAGACGTGAAGGATGGAAATAGAAGTGTGAGAAGGAAAAAGAACAATGAAATCGAGAGAATGGCGGAACAAAAGGGTGGTGACAAATATAGATAGGGCAAGTATTTAAGAGAGAGAAAAGGGTAGCTAGGCCACTTTGGCAAAACAGCTGGAGGTTTAATGGCGTGGCTTGGGCTAGGCAAGAGCAAACAACCAAGCAGAGATTTAATGGGGCTGAAGCTATCTTCTTGCCTTGCTAATGGAGATGGAACGAGGGAGTCCGATCCTTCTGTCGATTCGAGCAGGAAAAAAGGAGGGGGGATCCAGGAAGGGCAGGCACACAATGGGGGAAGGGACGGGATTCACGTCGCAAGGCAAAACTGGCAATAGCCAGACGGAAGGAGGGGCTTTCTGCTTTCCCCTCAACGCCAAAATTGGCACAACATGAAATTGTCACGGATTGTAGCACTTGCAGCATTTGTAGCATTCGCAGCATGCATTGCACCAGCAGGCTTGGCTGATGGTCACATGCGTGATAGAGAATCGGAAGGGGTAGTTGCTGCATGCTCCACGCCCATGCCTCAAGCAACAGCTCCTCCTTCCCTGGCTTGATATCCAAGCTGAAGACCACCACCCCTCGTTTTTATAAGCACCCTCAGAGTTGGAGCAGGTTATAGCTCCAGCTTCTGTTGCTCCTCCAGGAAGCAAGCCCCCAGTAGATTTCAGAAGCTCACCAGGCCACGAGGTCCGATATGAACAGACCAGTCGAGAATGGACTTTTCCAGAATGGTGCGCGGATGAGTGGATTACGCCCATGCTCCAGAGTGGTCAGAGTGGTGAGAGGTGTGGGGACATTGCCAGGCGGACTCATATCAAGTGATTCATCAAGCCAGAGCTCAGCTTCGCCCTAATAAATGTTGGGTCTAACGGCGAGGGGTTGGCCCGCAGCTTAGACTTGCCAGTGCAAGAAAGCTAGGAATTTTCAGCGGCTCATCTCACCTATCCCGGCTGACTCTTGTTGGGCCTAGCCAAAGCTATTGGCTACAGGGGCCAGGGTGGGTGGGAGACGTAAAAAAAAAGGACAATGAAACATGTCGCCAGATAGCGGATCGGAGTGTTCTCTTGCGGTGCGTCCGATTGTGTCTGTAGATACAGGAAGCTTCCTTATCCGTTGCTTCTTTTCTCAAGGCGGGGGGAGATGCAGATAGGCTGGAACAAGGCCAGTGCCACCGAGAGAGCATATGCAGCAATGAAGACATCGTCAATGATACAGAGGTAAACGGAGCGGGGCAAGAGAGAGAGCCGACGACAGGGAACAGAACAGTTGTGGTTATATGGGATATGGGTCGGTTCTGTGGTGTAGCCACTGACTGGCCATATGTGGCGCCCGTGGCGCTTGTGAAACGTACCTTCACGGTTGTAGGATATCTTGGAGTTGAAGGTCACCATGATGTTTGTGTGTTCTGTGTGTGGCGAGAGACTGCGAAAAAAAACTTCAGAAATCAATGAGATGATAAACAAGAACAAAGTTGCGCGAAAAGTTAGGGAAGCTGGAAGAAAAAGGTCGAGGAACGAAGGTGTCAGCATCAACAGAATACATCAGGTGCTGACGCCTTTATACTTGTCCGACTTCCACGGCTGCCACGGCACGTCTCCAGCTCAACCTTTAATCGGAGAGGCAGTTAGTTAGACAGATACGCATGTATGTATTACACTTGCATACATAAAGACAATGGTTCTCAGTTGACTGTCACTACGATGTAATACAGGTGTGTACCTTACCTACAACAATGGGCTGAAACGCCACATTCGACTGTGCGCCACATAGTCTGGGTTTACTGTGGCTGAAATCAGCAACAAGCTCGTCTTGATCCCTGTCCTAGTCATCCTTGGAATCAGCAACGTATGCCATTTTCTAGAGCTTCAGAATGCGACCTGCCACAGCTAAAGCCTCGTCATCACTTTTTGACGATTGATTCCGTGTTTTCCCTCCCTATCAACCTCATCCATTGAGGCTTTTCGGCAACCTCCGCCAAAGACTTTCTTTTCTCCAAAGCCTTCACATCTGCCCAATCTCGTGCCATCCACCTTGACAAGTGCCACATAACCTACCCACCATCTGACACGCTGACCTTACCTGCAACGACTCCTCAACACTCTGTCACGCCACCATGCGGCCGTTAGCCCTATACTCGGTCTTTGCTGGCCTTCTGACCTCTGTCGCTGCTCAAGCCGATATTGTTGTTTCGAGGACTGTTGTGCAGCAGCCTGCCAGCTTCACACCCCCCGCCGTCTTCAAGAACAACAACCTGGTGCGCATTGTCTCGCTGGAGCGCAATTTTGCTCGCGAGACAGTCAATGTACAGATCCAGAACATTGACAAGAAGCCCCATGACGAGTACTTCCTAGCCTTTGACTCGGCCGAGTTTCCCCGTGTTGGTGGCCTAGAGGTCAAGAACAAGAGAGACTCGGAGGCTGGCGAGTTTGCCATTGCTCCCGTGGAGTACAGTGCTGCCAAGTAGGTTTGCCGTCCAATTGGCGCATTCGCTTCTTACATGTGGCCTTGCTAACGCATTTGCTTTATGACACAGTCCCATACAATACTACCAAATCAAGTTCCCGAGTGCTCTGGCCGCTGGCAGCCAGATTACTCTTGGTATCAGCTTCAGCGTTCTTGAGGCTTTCAAGCCTCTCCCTGCCTCTATCAACCAAGACGACCGTCAATTCCTCAAGTTTGACTTCTCTGCCTACGTCCTATCATCATATGAGACCACGAAGCAGAAAACCGAGATCAAGTTCCCTTCCTCCAAGATCCCCAGCTACACCAAAATTGAAGGCCTCACCGATCTCAAGGGCCCCAAGCTTACCTACGGACCATTTGAAACTGTGGCTGCCGCCGCCTCTTACCCTGCCAGTGCGCGTTATGACTTCACCAAGCCGGTTCTTCATGTCCAGACTCTGACACGCGATGTCGAGGTTAGCCACTGGGGTGGCAACATTGCTTTTGAAGAACACTATGATCTGTACCACCGTGGCGCCAACCTTTCATCTCTATTCAACCGTGTGAAGTGGGCCCAGAGCCAGTACATGCGCCCCGAGACCTACGCCGCCAAGGAGTTTACCTTCAACCTGCCCGTCGGCAGCATTGACCCCTACTACACTGACGTCATTGGCAACGTGTCGACTTCGCACTTCCGCTCCAACAACCGCGAGTCTCTGCTGCAGGTGAAGCCTCGCTACCCTATCTTTGGCGGCTGGAAGTATCCCTTCACTGTCGGTTGGAGCTCAGATGCTAGCAACTTCCTGCGCACCACCGCCGATGGTGGCTATGTTCTAAGCGTTCCCCTCTTCCAAGGCCCTAAGCAGCCCGAGGGTGTCGAGTACCGTAATGTCAACGTCCAGGTTCTTCTGCCTGAGGGTGCTGAGTAAGTAGAACTTTTCTAGTGTACAGAATCATCAGGCGGATTGGAACAAAGCACGGGCTAACCCATCAACTTAATTTAGGAACGTTCGTTACTACACCACCATTCCCAAGTCAGACATTGTCGAATTAACTGTCACCAAGGTTAAGACCTACCTCGATACTGTTGGCCGCACCGCCGTCATCATCAAGGCTGAGAATGTTGTTGATGATTTCCGTGACCGTCAGCTATTCATCGCCTACGACTACTCGACTTCTTCTGCACTACGCAAGCCGCTTGTAGTTTTTGTCAGTGCTATAAGCGTTTTCATTGTCACTTATCTATTGACGTCGATCGACCTCAGCTTTGCCACCACTTCGAGAAGACTGTAGGGGGGGTAGGCCTGATAGAGCGACAAAAATGGGCGCCGTATAAAAACGCGCCTCTTGTGTCAGTGGGTCTTGTCTAAACAGAGACTAGTCATTCATTGTATGTGTTTATATATTTTCAGATCTGTGCCAGCTACATTATGAACCACTCTGTATGCAGGTCTTGGAGCACATGAAGTTTCTTACACTACGTTTCCATCCATGACCCCCTAGCGTGCGTGTATGTGCTATATATATACATGGATGTATGTACGTGTGTATTCGTATGTGTGTAACCCGATAAAACACTCAAAGGCGCCAAATGAAACATGAAAAGACCTCCGGGATGTCTAAGCACTACAGCATTGCTATGAATCCGACCAACAATGGCCAAAATAGGCCCGCGGCGTACCAGCCCCGACCGTCAACTCGCCTTGAAGACATAGCCGCGCTCCTGGCTGTTGAGTTTCGTGCAGGTGACGCTTCATGCACCACCGCCGTGTGGACTTCGCCAAATCCAAAATCCGTGCTGTTAAAACATATGGTCTCATTGAGAGCGGGTATACGAGAGTCTTCAGGCTCGACAAAAGTAATATCGGAACACTAGCAATGAATAATAAGGTTAGTAAAGCTAGATCAGAGGACTAGAAGTGGCAGACATTTACATGAACAAGCAAAAGAACACTAGGGCAAAACAACAACACAAACTTACAGCAAACAAAGATGCTCCGTGCGTTGCCAACTCGACAATCTGCAGCGATGCGTTCATACCAGCTCTAACCCCCAGAGCTTCTGGTACCTGGACATTCGGTAAGCACAAAGTGCCCGGAAAAGGGCCATTTGATGGACCTTGTAGCTCAAACGGGAGCACCAGTTGGTTCGTGAAGTTCATAGGCCCTCCATCGGGGCCGGTGCTGTCCAAGCCGATGTTGACATAGAGCATAGCTGAAGCGTGACCGGAGAACCAGCCGGGCTGGAAGGCGATAGTACCGCCACTAGTAGACCAGTATGTACGGTTTCTGGAGAGGGGGATGCCACCACCTATGAATGGGAGGAATAGTAAGATGGGTTAGTCAACGCAGATAGACATAGAAGCGAGTAGGTAGACATACATGGATATGTCCATTGCATGCCAAATGGAAATGTCTCGTTGGTTATGAAGCTGTTTCCTCGAGAGCCCGGATATGTGAGGAGGATATGAGCCGATGCCACAGAGGCCGTTAGCAGAGCTGCTACAGCAAAAGACAACATTGTGTTATGGGCTGCTCTGGGTGTAAAGATAAAGAAGACTCTATAGCTGAAGCTCTCCTAGAACAAGGACAACGCTCAAGACAGAGCAAACAATGCCAAGATGTATAAATATGTATATCCTATTTCGTCACATCTACCCGGCGTGTAGGCTCATGTGAAAACAAAATAGAGAAGCGAATGGAGTACCGGTCTGAAAAACATGTCCATGAACAGACATAGTTGCATATGTACGGACGACAGTGTGGGCTCTACTTGTATGCTCGCTCCCCCTCATGTCCAGACATGAGATTACAAACAACCACCCCTGCTCATATCAACCAAAGAGCCGTTGAATAACGTTTGAAGGAAGATACCCTCTTCTTGGCACAGCGGCTACAGGCTGATTTCCAGGCGGGCTTCGGCTAGAAGAGACCGGGGAGGATGAAGCCAAGACCGTGGGCGGGGGTTGTTTCTGCACGAAGCTTGCAACTCGGCTGGAGCCCTAGGATACAAGTACCACCATACAAGTAGCTACAGGGCATCTATCGGAGATTTTACGGCACCATTTTTTCTTCATTCTGCAGGCCATGCGTGATACTGCCACATGTTTGGGGTTTGGATGAAGTTCACGCGCACAATGACATGTTTCTATTTATAGACTGCGAATGGTGGTCGGGTGGTATAGCCAAGACTTGAGCCAAGAACAGCAATCCAATCCTGAGAGGATACGGCGCTTAAAACCAGCCAACGACATGCCGTGGATTCAAGCATTCGGGTCAACAGGAAAAAACAGGCCAGAAGATGGTGGGGGATGCTTCGGCTCTTGAGGAAACGGGAGGGTGTCGTTAGAAGGCATTTTCCGAAGTGGTCCGGAAATCTGGAAACTGGATTTGACGACTTTTGAGAGGTCGCCTAGGATTGGCGTGGTCCCTAATATGATGGCGAGCTACTAGGGTTAAAGGGTAGCAACCTTGTATCTAAATACCCTAGGGTATCGGAGCAGGTCACGTTCAAGACCCCTATAACCCATACCCTACGGCGATGTCTTATGTCCGCAATTGTTTAAGGACCAAGAGTTTGCGGTGAGCGTAATACTCATGAGCCTGCCCGTGTCTCTTCTGTGACTATGGGCCATCAATGCTGTCATCATTCATATGTCTCATGCGGTGCTAAGTATTGTAAGTACTTTTACAGGTATCCCTAGAATATGTAAGTTGGGGGGTAAGCTCTTAGCTCCTTTAAGCTCTTTTTGTGCCTCCAGCACCAAAGAAAGGTGGTCTAAATAGCTAAAGGCACAGGAAGCTGACGAAGCCTGACCGTAGGCCGAGCACCGAAAGCAGCTTAAACATGAGCCGGCCGCGTAATACAGGGAGAAATATGGAGCTAGCTTATGGCACGGCATGCCTAGTATGGAGGGAAAGTTGAAAAGACCACGACGATCTCAGCTTGCTTTGTTCATGGAGTGATTGATGAAGATGTTGACACACGGTAAATTTGGAGGAACAGCTGTATAAAAGCTGAGTGATGTCAAGGACTGGAACATCAATTGGTTCTTCTATCATGCAGACAGCACCGTTTTCAACTTGTTCTCCTGATATTCTTACTTGCTACCTTCTGCGATTGCACATACCCTCGACACCATCATCAATATCATCGCTATCATCCTTTGCCTCTATATTTAATATCATTTTTTCACACATACTCCGTCACAATGGTTTTTGGTCTCGGTCACCACAACGGTTCTAAGGACGAGGACAAGCACGGCAAGCACGGCAAGCACGAGGGTCAACACGGTCATCATGGCGGTCCTCCTCAGAGCAACCAGGGCGGTGGCCCTCAAGGCAACTTCGGCGGCGGCCCTCAAGGCAACTTCGGCGGTGGCCCCCAAGGCAACTTCGGCGGCGGCCCTCAAGGCAACTTCGGCGGTGGCCCTCAGGCCAATTTCGGCCATCGCCAGGGTGGTCCCCCTCAGGGAAGTTACGGAGACAACAAAGGTCGGCCCCAGAACAACTTTGGTGGCCCTCAGGGACAGCAGGGTGGTGGTTCCCCTCACGGAGGCCAGGGCCACTACGGAGGTCTCCAAGGTGGATCTGGTGGCTTTGGTGGGCAAGGTCAGGGCCAGAGTAACTGGGGTAATCAGGGACCCGGAGGCCAGGGCGGGCCCGGAGGTCAGGGCAACAACTGGGGAAACCAGGGATCCGGTGGGTACTAAGTGGAATTGGGTATGAACTTGTTACTAAAGGGCTGAATGGTTTTGACTAATCATGAGACGCAAACATATTGAATAAACCAAATGAATAGGTACTGGTACAATGATGTACAGGTACATGTCGTAGTATATTTTACTAGAAAGGGTAGCCGCTTTACTATGTGGGGCGTCGCCGGAACACCTATACTCCCATGTGGCGTAAGACTCCACATGGGATAGGTAAATCGGAGATCAGAGCAACGCTATGTAGAACTTGACCCTCAATGTACACTATGCGCATATTACCACATGACAGAGTTAGCCGCGTCATACAGGGAAAAACATGGAGCTAGCTTATGGCGCGGCATGCCTAGTATGGAGGGAAAGTTGAAAAGACCACGATAATCTCGGCTTGCTTTGTTCATGGAGTGATTGATGAAGATGTTGACACACGGTAAATTTGGAGGAACAGCTGTATAAAAGCTGAGTGATGTCAAGGACTGGAACATCAATTGGTTCTTCTATCATGCAGACAGCACCGTTTTCAACTTGTTCTCCTGATATTCTTACTTGCTACCTTCTGCAATTGCACATACCCTCGACACCATCATCAATATCATCGCTATCATCCTTTGCCTCTATATTTAATATCATTTTTTCACACATACTCCGTCACAATGGTTTTTGGTCTCGGTCACCACAACGGTTCTAAGGACGAGGACAAGCATGGCAAGCACGGCAAGCATGGCAAGCACGGCAAGCACAGCAAGTACGACAAGCACAAGGGCCAACACGGTCATCATGGCGGTCCTCCTCAGGGCAACTTCGGCGGCGACCCCCAAGGCAACTCCGGCGGCGACCCCCAAGGCAATCCTCAGGCCCATTGAGGCGGTCGCCAGGGTGGTCCCCCTCAGGGAAGTTACGGAGACAACAAAGGTCGGCCCCAGAACAACTTTGGTGGCCCTCAGGGACAGCAGGGTGGTGGTTCCCCTCACGGAGGCCAGGGCCACCACGGAGGTCCCCAAGGTGGATCTGGTGGATCTGGTGGTTTTGGTAGGCAAGGTCAGGGCCAGAGTGGGCCCGGGTGGGCCCGGAGGCCGTGGTGGGCCCGGAGGCCGTGGTGGACCCGAAGGCCAGGGCGGCCCCGGTGGGTACTAAGAGGAATTGGGTATGAACTTGTTACTAAAGGGCTCAATGGTATTGACTAATCATGAGACGCAAACATATTGAATAAGCCAAATAAATAGGTACTGGTACAATGACGTACAGATACATACAGATGCCAAGTTCCCTTGTTGCATGCGGATTTCTGTGTAGTTCCGGTGAACCCTGTGACGGCCCTTCCTTGGACATAACCCTAATGACGTTCTAGCTTCCGTTGCCAACTCCAGCTGGTGGCAAGATGCCCGGCTTTAGTTAGATTTTGTCAGGGCCCAAAGATTTCTTCAGCAAAGAGTCAAGGTGCTAGTGTTTCCATGGCACTAGCTGGGCCAACCAATAAGCTACAAGACCCGTGACGTCAGATGGCGAATTTTGCCTAGCGGGTGCCTAAGCATCAGCCATCAGCACAACTCCAAGCACAAATCTGGTGATGGCGTTGGCCGCTAGCCAAGTCTCAGGTCGAACGCATCGGTAAACATGGAAATCGGGTAGGTGCCAAGACTGAGCTACTGCTTTCAACAGTGCCGCAGCTTCCTCAGCTGCGGCTATTCTCTGGCCATACAAAAGGCCAGGCTTTTCTCGACTTGTCGAGTCGCTAAGAGCCTAGATTATTTCCTGTTTTCTTGTCCATCTTCTCGCTATACACATTGACTTTACACGCTTCTAGGTTACTATTACCAACTATATCTGTCATACCCGATATTATATACCCCCGACCATATCGCTTACTTGTTACTTTTCTTCACTCATAAACAACATACAATCTTCACCATGCCTCTGATGTATGCCTCTCTACACCACGACTCTCTTGATATCCATCCCACTGACCATGCCCCAGGAACCGCACCCTTTCGATTCGTGGCAACAAGCCGAACAACAACCATCGTAGCAAGGGCTTCTCGTTCAACCGTTTTGGCGGCGGCAACAACAGCAGCCACAAGGATAACACTCGCCGCCTCTACCAGTTGATCAAGAGTGAGAACAATCTGGTTCAGGCCCACGAGACCGCGGCTCGTGAGAGATCTATCATTGCCACTCAACTAAGTGAGTGGGGTGAACAGACCGGTGATGATGCTGTCAGCGACCTGTCGGACAAGATCGGTGTTGTGCTGTCGGAGATGGCCGACCAGGAGGACAACTATGCTCGCCACCTCGAGTCTGTTCGGGGCCGCCTCAAGGTGATTCGCAACACGGAGCGCAGCGTTGCTCCTGCTCGCGAAAACAAGGTCAAGATTATGGACGAGATTCAGCGCCTCAAGATGAAGGATCCCGAGAATCAACGCTTGGCGGTGCTGGAACAGGAGCTTGTGCGCTCAGAAGCTGAAAACCTGGTTGCTGACGCCCAATTGACCAACATTGTAAGTTACTCTGTGTTTTGTGCTAGGTGTTTCATTTTACTAATGCATTGCTTTTTCCATGAAAACAGACGCGCCAGAAGATGAAGGAAGCCTACAACGACGAGTTTTCTGCCATCATTGAACGCGCTGAGAAGCAGCTGATTCTAGCCAAGCACGGCCGTCGTCTGCTTGCGTTGCTCGACGATACCCCTACCGTTCCAGGCGTTGGCCGTCCTGCCTACGAACACGCGCTCCAGGCCCGACAGGTTCTCAACGATGCCGAGGACGACCTGCGCGAGTGGGCACCTGAGGCCTATGATGACTACAGTGTTGAGGGTAGCGATCGCATTGATGAGGAGGATGAGGAAGACTACGACCAGGAGCATTCAGTCACCCTTGCCGCAGAGCCAATTGCAAGCAGCAGTACCGCCGCTGATGCTGTGCCCAGATCTAGCAAGAAGAATAAGAAGAGAGCAAGCAGAGGAGCTACGGAGACGGCTGTTACTGCGGTCGAGCAGACGGTTTAAGCATCATCACCGGTACTCCACTATCGAATTGCTCATTTCTGGGTCGGGCGGGGATGCTTTACACTTGTCTCGGGACAATGCGTGTCTGACAGCGCCTTTTAATATTTCTGGATAATTCTTTGTGCCCTTCCATGGACCTACTAGCTGTTTAGAGAGACGGCCACAAATGGTAGGCCGAAGACAAATAATTCTAATTCTATGGGGAGAGAGAGGGATACTGTTCATAGCCCTTGATAGTTTGAAGTTTAAATAGGTCAGTTATATAATCCTTGAAACCCAATGCATTGAAATGGCGGCTTGTCAATTTGTTGTCAACCATGAACCCCCAACTGTTTAGCAACATATTGCGAAGAGGGCGTGAATCTCGTACAAGTGATAACAACTCACTCCTTCATCAGCATCCGAGTCGTACAAAATTATAGTGTCCTCAGATTTTTAGATGGTTATCCAACATGACTGGGACAGCCGCTCATAACGGCGAGAAGTGAGCAACAGTGATGCCAATGGGGGGTTTGAGTTTCCACAAGTGTTTCTCGAAGAACTAACTAGAAGCATTGAGAGTCATAGTTTACGGACGAGCAATACCGAGACCCTTTGTCTTTGGGCTCGGGTTTCAGTGATGAAATGCATACGTAGTGTTGATGTCTAATTGGCCACGCGGGTTTGCCGTTCCATTGATCAAAGGTCCAGTATCAGCCACATTCATGTAACGGCGCCACAGAGCTGCCACACTCCACGCTACCAGATGCGATGTTGAAGCTTTTCACATGTTCTCCAACAAACTCTGGCTTGGCTCAGCCATGGGGATTTATTGAAGAACTAACTAGCCATCTGTAGCCATGTCTTGTGCCTCTGTGAGTGCACCTTTTTCTCTACGCGCCCAGACTTGTCGTTGGTGTTAAGCGCCCAGCGACACAAGGCACTGGCCAATTAGGTGTCTCTGTTAAGCGGCCACATTTTCTTTTGTGGGGACAGTCTGGAGCTATGATGTTGCTAGGCCGAGAGCTCGTAAATTGGCGGGGCAGTAGTTTGGTTGGCAGCATCCAAGCACTCTGTCTATGTAGATGGATGTGCAGCCAGTAGAAAAGCCGGAGGAGGTTGTTGTTGGGGGAATGTAATGAGAAGTGAAGTCACAGGAGCTCCTGTAGTAGTTGCTTGCTGTGCAATGAGCCAGTGGGCCCTGGGCCAATAGACCAATAGATGCTGCGTGTCTGGCTTTTATGCATCTACAGGCTCTTGCTCTCACCGGGAGGCCTGTTTGTAGCCCCTCGGCAGCCGGGGCTTGGGGCTCTTTTTTGTCACAGTCCCCGTAGCTTCACATGAGTTCCCCCCACAGAGGCCGAGGCCTTGAATGTTCTGTCGTCTGTCTCCCAACTGGTGCTTGGGGCCCTGATCGACCCCCGAAAAGCCAGAGACAGGGGAGTCTGCCCCTCATCGGCTTCTGAGACCTTGCTGTATTCTTTCTCGTTCTGTGTGCTCTGCCCGCCATCACACCCCCGCCCTTGATCTATTCACCTGTCCATCTATCCCGGTCGTCACAGTCGCCCCGCTTCAGTCCCCTTTGGGAGCTCATGCCCAGGCCTGTACGCGCCGACCTGATCATTTTCCATTTTACCGTCTTTTTTCGCAGTCCCCTGATTCATGCTACTAGCCCGCTCAAGTCTTTCCGTGGCCCGCTCCTCTGCTTCGTGGCTTGCTTTTTCTACTGAGCCGTACCTCTCTTGTTCTTCTCGCTCTTCTTTTCCCCTCTCCTTGGATCTTTGCGCCTGCCATCTGCTACACTATTCCAGCCCAACTTTGCCACCATCTTCATTGTCTCTGCCATTTTAGGTTCCCGCATCGCATTGTCTTTCTCTGTCCTTGGGATCCCTTTCTGTCCCTTGCCGACTGAGTCTGCGGCCGACTTTACCGACCGCTGGTATTCTTGGACGCCACCACCACAGTCTGTCAAATCCTCTCTCGCCATCCCGTGGCCTCCATGGAGCGCAGTAGAGGCATTCCGGACGAGGAGCTTTTCCTCAGCCGCCCCAATAACAACCACACGCCCGATGGTGACAGCCCAACTATTGAACCCCTCCGCATCCAAAAACCACAGAGCCCGAAGCCTGCTGGACAGGACCGCTTCAAGTACCCCACGCCTCCGGCGTCTGTCTCAACTCCGCCTGCGCCCTTTTCTACATCTAAGCCGGCCTTTCCTCTGCCACCCGGTGCACTCAGCTCTGCCAACATAATCTCACTTCCTTACCCCGACGACGATGAGCCAACTTCGACTAGGGTTCAGCCCACCCTCCAAACATCAGTCAGTCCTGTGAGCTACAACCAGAACGATACTTCGCCTCGCTTCGGTGGCTCTTCTGAGTATAGAGGTCCTGGCCTTGCGCAAAGAAGAGGCACTGCACCCAAGCCTCTTTCAGGCCCGTCAAGCCCCAGTCTGCCCACCGATGAGTTACATATCAAGCCTCTAGCTGCCCCAAACAAGCTACCATCTCAAAGTCAGGTCACAGCCACCTCAAGTGCTGGCTATCCTCACCTTAACAAACACTCTTGTTATCCCGAGCCAACTTCTACCAACTCTGGCGCATCATCTTCAGCAGCGGCTATTTCTATACTACACCACCCCGAATTTCTCGATCATCCCGGTGACCCGAGCGGTGTCAACCGCTTTGCCTCTACCGCTAGCACCTCCACAACCAGAGCAAGCAGAGGCTCACCTCCTCCACCCGAGACCCCCATTCTCGAACCCGGTGCAGTTCCCGGAGGTGGCATTGAGGCTCGATACGGTGTTGGTGGCCTCGGCACAAGTACTGCGTCTGTGCAAAGTGCTGCTGCCTCTCAGAGATTTGCGCAGTATGGTGCCCCTCCTCAACAGCAACAACAACAGCAATCTTCCATCATTAGACCCTGGACTCCAACAGAGACTCCTGGAGCTGGCCCCCATGGTCCTCCCACGGTGTACCAGGGCTCTACTCCCGTCGCCAACTCATCACAAACGCCCACTGCCGCCCCCAATAAGCCTTTAGCTGTTTCCAAGGAGTCTTCTAATCTCCAAGTAAGTGTCTTGGAGCAAGACTTCCAGCGTTTGGGAACAAAAACCCCTCCCCCAGCTTATTCGTCTTTGAATGCTGGATCTGGCTCCAAGTACCCCAAGGAAAAGCAGCAAAGGCCCAATCATTCAAATGCTGCTGGCTCTTCCTCTGCTGCAGCCACTGTCCAACCCGCTGCTACTTCTGCTGCAGGAAGCCATGGCCAATCATCAATTGTTGCTCCTCAACCTATTTCTACAACACAAACTGCAGCCCAGCCCGAATTGCAAATATCTACTCAAGTCAATGGCAGCCAACCCCAATCACAACAGGCGCAATCTTCGACAGCCCAACACCCAGCCCTTCAGCAACCCCAGAATCAACAAGAGCAACAGGAGTCGCAGTCACAGCCGCAGACAAAGGCTCAGCTTGCTGCTGCTGCCGCCGCCGCCGCTGTGGCTTCGGCAGGTCTTTCTAACCACCCAGCCTTCGCAAATGATGCCCAAGGCAACACTGGTACACTGCCCTTGGTCTCATCGCCTCCTCCGCTTCCCGAAGGCTGGATAGCGCATTTGGATCAGAATTCGGGTCAATACTATTATATTCATCTCAGTACTCAATCTACGCAATGGGAGTTTCCCAAAGGCCCGAACCCTATCAGTCATGACACGGCTCCGTTGTCACCGACTGCTTCTACCTACGGAAACCCACTTGCATCCCCTCTCCTGACTGGCAAACATTCCATGGCCTCACCAATGTTCCCTCCGCAAACTCCTGGATATGCTGAGAGCATTATTAGTGTGGCTCATTCTACTGCTCCTAGTACTGCCGGATTTTCTGGCCCTCCGCCTAGCTCGGGTGTTGATTTGTACAAAGTGCAGCCTACAAACGGCGTCTACTTCGGTCCCTATCTGCGGTATGTTAACATGGACATTGAAAAGGGTGTGTGGCATGGAAGCATCATGATTGTGACGGACTCGCCTCAGCCGCCTACCATTCATGTGCACCTAAGCATGGATCTGTCACCCAATCCCCGTCAGCTTATCCCTCAGGTTATTGCCCAGCATCAAAGATGGAAGTTTCACAAGTATGAGGTTACCTTGCCTATGGGAGAGAGTGGCACTGAAAGGTGGACGTATGCCGTTACATCACACATGGGCTGTACACGATACGAGTTTGTCGTTGCTGGAAAAACTCAAGTCAACTGGCGCTTTATCGCCCATTCAGGCAACGACTTTTCACCTACAACATCTCAAAACGAGCGTTCAAAGCTTGGGGGTGTTGGGTTCATGTGGAAAGATGTTTTGCAGCGCAATATTGACTGTGGTGGGTACCATGTTCAGCTGGGACTTGGTTCGCAGATATATGGCGATCGTCTGTGGAAGGAGATTCCGAGCCTCAAACAGTGGCTTTCCATTAGTGGAAAGGACAACCGCAAGAATGCCCAGTGGACAGCCTCACACGAAGAGGATGTTTCCCATGCGTACTTCCATTACTATACTAGTCATTTTGATCAGCCATATCTGCGAGAAGCCTTTGCTCAAATCCCGCATGTTCTTCAGTTGGATGATCATGATATGTAAGTTGTTCACGAAAACGCTGCTAATGAAACAAAGGTACAAGGAGATAGTTCAGCTAACAAACGTCATTTACCTCACTAGTTTCGATGGCTATGGATCTTACCCCGACTACATGCACAACTCTTCCATCTTCCAAAATATTGGCCGCGTAGCCTATGACATGTACTTGCTTTTCCAGCACCATACTTCCCTTGAAATTCTACGCAACGTCAGCAACGACTTTGATCTATTTAGTATTACAAGCCATGGCTGGCACTTCATCAAGTATCTCGGCCCCTCGATGGCCGTGGTCGGCATGGATTGTCGTTCAGAAAGAACCATTGCCCGTGTAATGGCTGGCCCGACCTATCAAGGCCTATTTCCCAAAATTGCCAGCCTGCCCCCATCTGTTCAGCACTGTGTGCTGATGATCCCCGTACCTCTAGTCTATCCTCGTCTAGAAGCGGTAGAAAGCTTGGCTGGTGCTGTAGCTACGGGGAAGAAGGCTGTTAACACAACGTACAACATTCTGGGCAAGGTCACAAGCTCAGTTGCTGGCGTGGTTGGTGGCAAAGAGGTTGTTGCACACGGCTTCTCGCATGTCAAGAAGGCAGTCGGCAAACAAGGTTTCATGGGAAGCGTCCTGAATCAGTTTGGTGACCTTGATATGGCCGAGATGCTCAAGGACTTGTGGACCCACGAATCCAAGGATCTGGAGAGAACCTACTTGATTCGCACCTTGCAGGGAATTGCGCAACAAAAGGGACTGCGTATGACCTTTTTGTCTGGAGGTAAGCTTTTTCTTTTATTTCTTTACATTTGTTGGCTTTTGACTATTCATTCTAACAATCACAGATGTAAACTGCGCCGGCGCTGGCTTGGTCCACAATCCATCTCGGCCCCGCGACCACAAGACCATGTACCAGATCATCACATCGCCCATTGTGGCGCAACCACAAGGCCAATACACACTCAAGATGCTGCACAACAGCAAGGTGCTCTACGTACCGCAAAACGGGCACAAGTCAACCAACGAAGTGTCTGACACCAAGGAAGACATGATGGAGATTTTCCACACCGATGCCAGTGGTACGCAGCGCGAGCTAAAGCGGCTCATGGGCCGCAGAAACTACATTTCGGTGACGTCAATGGACTCGGAGTACGTTGATCACATCCAGCAGCAGCAACAGGTGCAAATGCAAATGGGCTTCCTGCAGCCGCCGATCACCGGACCCGAGTCCAAGTTGACGCTGCAGATAGACTTTGTTGTGCAGGGTGATGGTGCGTTCACGACGCCAACAAAGTATGGGCCTGTTTATCTCCCGCATCTCGAGCTAGGCTGCTAGAGGGGGGTGTTCAAAGACGGTGATTTAGCCTGTTGGCTAGATGGTGTGCTTGTGCAAGAAGCTTTGATTTATGGCGCAGGAGATCTTTTTTATATATTCTGTTTATACCAGCAGCTTTTTAATATTAGGCTAGGCAAACACATGATTGTTGCAAATATTGAAATCTCGAGTTTTTGTCATGCCACTTAAAAAAAAAAAAGAGGACGCCGAGAGGACTGTTACACAGGCACCAACCCTCGACAAAAAAAAAGTAGCGAAACAAAGCATTGTCTTCGCAAAACTTCAACACTTGGCATCATGCAATATCGACTTCAGCTTCGCTTCTGCATGCTAAACGATGTAGACTTGTCACGATACAAAGAAAAACATGGATGTAATTATGTAAGGACATAAGAATGTGAGGAAGCATAACGAAAAAAAGAAAAGAAGAAAAAGAGAAGAAAAATCAGTCGATCTGCAGTTGCCGTCCCGTCGGCTAAACTTGGGGTAGTTATAGCTTACCAGTCAGTGATGGAAGATGAAGGCCTGGCTGATGACGAAACAAGAGAAAGAGAAGGCTGAAGCTATACAGCGAAGATGTTCCTCTTTTTTTTTCCCCTCCGTTGGTTTTTTTTTTTTTCCTGAACCCGAACTTCCACCTCAGACCCTACCCGTTCCCCTGACATCAAGCTGTTTCTCGAAGCCTTTGATCGACACAAGCTCTTTTTTTTTTTGGTTCTTCTTCTTTCTTCATTCATTGTCTCATTCGTGTCTGTGATCATGCGCGGTATTGCAGGGAAGCTTCGCGTGAGTGGGGGCTACACTCAGCTGCCGGAAGATCGGGTATGTAAGCACCGCGCCGCCGGACTAGGCGAGGATATCGTGAGTCTAGTCGGTGAAGGACCACTAGGGCTCCCAATCCGCGGCCTCATTGACATGCCACTCCCGTCTTTACTTGCAGGATAATCTTTAGCTTGTAACCAGTAATCCTTGCTGACCATGCTTGTAGTTCAATATGCTTCCTGTCCGCAATGGATTTTCTGAGTTCCAGATCTCGGACGCTCATACCACTCTAGAGCAGCTGGCAAATGAGCAGACAAATGAAGTACCAGCAGAACATATTGAGAATACCTATCAGAGGATCTCCAGAGTATGCTGGTGTGAAGGAGGCCAGTACAATGTGCAAAAGAACAAACTGCTGTCATTTGCCGATGCTCAGGCGCCAGAGGTTCCGCGCATTCAGATTGCTCGCAACAACCTGACAGCTCTATCCCAAGCATATAATGTGAGAGGGCCCGATGGCTGGGCTCCCCAGTCTTGCATCTGCTAGTGCTCGAGCTTCAGCAGGACGCTTTGCCTCGCCATTCACTTCGGATCACTAACCATGCCACTAGCTATATTTTGCCGCCTTTTCTCATCGGCTATATGTCTATCGACCCCGCACCAATGACACCCAGGTTATCCCCGCCAAAGCAGACCTCATTCTTTTTCCCGGGTCCTCGCCAGAAGCCCAGCAAATCCATGGCTATCAGAGTACACTACGTTGTCATGATGCGAATAGTGTGACCACGGGCTTCCTTGGGAGCTTGGAGATTGTCGTGACGGCGCACGATGACGGCGATGTGATTGCGTACGCTACCAGCCACATTGAAGAATATGTGCGGTTCCTCCTCCGGAACGAAGGCAGACACCCAAGACCCGGCGACGGCGAAATAATCAGGCCTGAGCCGTTGTTCCGGTTCAACGTGGGCACCTCGGCATGGGGCGTTGCCATCCACCAAAAGTCGAGGCTCGTTGCTGTGACATCCAACCGTCACGAAGTCACAATCTTTGCGCCTGCCAACGATGGCTCACGCGGCCTCCTACAGGTGACTCACAAAATGGCAGTCAAGACCAGGTGCCTGATGAATCTCGACAGGGAAGACTTGTTCATTGTTATCCCGTTCGGGCGAGCGGCTGGCAATATGCCCTGTATTGATTTTGTGGAAAACAGCCTGGGCTTTGCGCACAAGATCATAGTTGGGGACATTAAGGCGGGGTTGTGGATAGCGGACATTTGGAAGCGTGGAACAATAGCTCGGCTCTATTACGAGCTCAAGAACGCCAATTTGTAGGCAATGTAGCCGTTGTGGCCCACCCCACCCCTTTCTAGGCTCCGTTGGGTATGTTTGACTGACAGACCTCCCTCTCTACTAGGAATACCATGATCTGGAGCGTCAGAGTGCTTCCAGAAAGCATGTTTATTCCGTGTGTTTCCCACGGGGACGCTTTGAAATCAACAGTAGAACCGTTTAGATTCCGATACATCAAACGTTTTCCAAATCATGGGCGGCTTGTCGACTTGACACCTGCGACAAATACAACACTAACGGGGTATGAAGATCAGGAATACAACCGCTTCTACCGAATCTACCCTCCCCCTGAGTTTTGCTTGGACCTTCAAGCCCGAGACCCTATACAAAGACATCTTCCCATCCACCAGCTTCGAGATACGTTTTGGGGGTACATGTTCGAAATAAGAGGTGAGGATCCCTACGAAGAGTACGACGATATTGATCTAGGCTTCCTGTACGAAGAAGCCCAGGCTGGACCGGCACAGGGTGGCGCCGTAGAGATTCCAGACTCGGGATCCTGGGAAGATGCCGATCCTTTTGGCAGGGCCGCGGGAAAACATGGTCTAAGCAAAGCTGGAACTGCACCATCCAATATCTTTCAGATTCTGCGTATGAAGCCAGAAGGCTATGCCGTGGATCCTGAAATTGGCAATCGGGGTACGACAAGCCACGATATCCCTACCGACGATGGCATCAGCCAGAGCATCAAGCAGAATGGATACATGGATATTGAGAACCAGACTGAGCCCAACAATGATCCAACAGGATATAGCCACAACGCGCTATCTCTTCTCGACGAAATGACGCAAATGTACAGGCTAAACCACTCAAAGACATATCTACCAGGGCCACGGATTTTCTTTCCGGCATTGTTGCGGCTCGGGCTGTATCCAACGAATCATGAAGTGCTCACAAGGTTTCTAAAGCGAAGCTTTGAGGCCGGGTTTGGTCTATGGCAACAAGACATTTCCGAGCTTTACAAGAACGGCAGCCGGGCACGTCTCATTATCGGCATGAACACGGACATTTTGACCATGAGCCCGAGCCCGAGTCCGAGCGACAAGATCGAAGGCATTCCCACCAGCCGGTTTCTCACGACCCGAGTGCCGGGGGCGATTGTCGAGCCGGATCTCAGCCGGTTCAACCTCTCAGCCGTGATTCCCGAGCTCTCGCTGGTAGCCCTGGGCAACTTCAACGGGGACGTAGTGCTGCTGACGCCGACGCGTGTGCCCAGCATGTTCAGCAGCGAATGCCTGAATCCGATCCGCCACGTCTTTGCCGTCGAGCTTCGGCTGCCGAAATTCGACGACGAGTCTGACGTGTTGATGAAGAATAGCTGTCTGGTCGGACTCGCGTGCAGCCCGCTGTTTGAGGAAAACGAGCCGGCCAACGTCCATGATGAGCTGGACCTGGGCGCGCAGCTGCGCAGGAGCTCCGGCGACGGCTGGCGGCTCAGTGACCAGAGCCTCGACCTCGACTTGCTCGTGCCGTGGCGCCGGCGTCGTAAGCAGCGGCTCCGCGTCATGGGCGCAACCACGGGCAAGTGGCGGCTGATGCTGTACTATGGGAACCACGTGATCATTACGTATATCCTGCAGCGCGAGTCGTCTGGGAAACTGATGGTGGTGTAGGGTTTGTAGTGTGTCTTTGCTGGCGTGCGAATAACTAGTTGAGGGAAGATTGTGCGAAACCCTTATATACCCGCATAACCCTAGGCGCGGTACATTCCAACGGAGTAGGGAGATGTAGCCGTGGGATGAATGTATGTATGTACATGTGTCAGAAGGCAGAGCTGAGAGACAGATTGCTGACGCATGAGCTTGGCAAGAGATAAGGCATCGAGGTAAGTTTTGAATGAAGAGCGGTGGTCGAGGAGTTGGCTATATATGCTGATGAAAGCGATTGATGTGGTGTTGAAGCCGCAGTGTTGGTGAGGAAATCTTCACATGCTTATGTGCAAGTCATTAGATACAGGCGATAGGTGTTCTACTGGAGCATATGTCCCTGTATTTTTGCGTGTACTTGTGTGTGGTTCTAGCTTGCAGAGCCTCACACCGAAAAAGAACGCATGTGCAGATATGCTAATTTCTATGACAAACCAAATCTCCAGTTCCCGCTTGGCCGATGGATTTTCCTGGAGCCAAGCTTTAGGGAAAGGAAAAGCGCGAGACTTGGACAACAAGAGAAGAAAGGGAAGAAGACTAACGAGCCGACTAATTTGTTTCTTTCTCGCTCATTGGCTCGATGTCATTCAAGGGCGTGAGGGAAACGGTAAATGGGCGTTGGGCTAGGAGCGAAAAAAGAGGCATGGAGCGACTAGGGTTGAGGGGGGTTAGGCTAGCGCAGCCGGAGTGACGTCTGAGGCCGACAGGTACAGGCGTAGTTGTGTCGTTATGCACAGGGGAACAAGCGGCTCGTTGATAGCTTACCAAAGACGATGGACAAATGGTTTGCTAAGAGGTTGCAGGCATGGAGCGAGCCGATTGGCCGGGCTGCACATGGCGGAGGGAAAAACAACAGGGAAGGGGGAAATCTGGGGAGGCTCTGATAAGATATCCTGGTGGAACTGGAGTGCCAATCGATATTTCGAGACAGAGCGGCCGGTGTTTGGGATTCTGGGTGCAAGGAACAGAAGAGTTGATAAGACGAGGAGGAAGATGGAGCCGCGAGAGTGTGGGAGAGTGAGATATTTGTAACTAGCTATCGTATGTTGATAGTCTGGGTGCTGGAGGGCTACGGCTGGGATGTCTCGCACAGCGTCCTGTGCTATTCTCTAGATCTTGATAAAAGCAGCCGAGCAAAACTGCCGGTTCTCGCACAAGCAGCAGGGCTCGGGCCTGGGGGGGAGAAGTGCTCTCGACTGAGTGTCTTCTCCCGGCGGTTACTTGCAACTAACTATTCCAGAGGAGGCCCGACGAGGGTCACCCTTGCCAGCTCTTGCTCGCTCACATGTTATTTGCCGGCTTTGGCAGGTTTCGGCCTTGCTGCTTGTGCTGGGGACAAAGACGCCGGGCTCGTCTCAACTTTGTGTCTGTCCAGTGTGCATCTTGACGCACAGCTGATTCCAGTCGAGCCGGTGTTATCGTAGGGCCGCTGGCGAGGACATGTCGAGATCTTTGTGTCTTTCCCCAGACTCGTGCCTGTATATTATCTTGGTACAACCTGGCCTTTATCCAACTCCCGCCCAAATCAAAGCACACATCATGCGACGCCCACTTTCGGCCGTTGAAGAAGAGAAAAAAGTCCTGCCTTTCGGCACCAAAGACGCACGCGACTCCAGGCCCTGCAAAACAAACATGGGCCCAGGCCGCCTACAGCCCTGCGCGGGTGCTCTGCACGGCTCAAGGCGGCTCCTGGCTTGTTATCGGCGCACTACGCACGGGGCAGCAGCGCGCGGCGCGCGAGACGGACGGGGCCACACTGGCTTGCGATATGGACGCAGGCCGTGTGGCTGTAGCGAGTGTCTGGTCTGGTCTTCAGCTCCAGCGTCTGGGTGTCGGCGGCTTTTAAGGGGGTTGTGGTGGTGAGTGTCTAAGGCTTACTTGGATACAATACATGTGTGCTTTGTATGGTGTCACTGCCCCAAGGACGGGCAGATGGAGACGGCAAGGCCAAGGCACGCCTTGGGGGGGGGGGGGGGGGGGGACACGCCAGTCTGTCTGTTTCTTGGATATATCGCAGGCTTGTTTGTTGTGTGCTGCCGGCAGACTGAATAGCACTCACAAGAGCGGCTGCAAAACCTCAGCGGCGACTTGCGTCGGCGATATCTGCGACGCGGAGCAAAGAGGCTCTGGCTCTTCCAGAAGCCCTTCACTGCCACGGTGCCGTCAGCTTATGCGTGTATGTATGTATGTATGTATGTATGTACATACATACGTTTAGCTAGCCGCATTTAGACACTAGACACGCCCTTGTGGCCGTCTTTCTTCTTGCTTCTCACCAGTCTGGAATGGGCCCCAAGCCCTTTTTTCTTTTTTTTTTTAACTTTATTTATTCCTTTTTTCTTTTGCCACCATGGCCATCCCCCTCTAGTAAGACAAGGCACTCGGAGAAAATCTTTCTGTTCTGCTTTCTGCATCGCAGATTCTGGTCGTCCAATGTCCTTCAGCCAGGATTTTTATACAGAGAGAGCATCTCGAGTCTAGAGAGGGGCTGTATTTATGAACGCGGGCCTGTTCTCTGCTTGTAAAACAAAAACCAACTGGCCTGGGCTGTATAAGGAAAAGAAGCAGAAGACCCAAGCATCACGCCTTGTAGAAGAGAAAGGGAGCAGGGGGGAGGGGGGCGTGTATGCAGCGGGATCAAGGCCTCTCTCTGTCTCTCTCTCTCGCTCTGGGGTGTCGAATCCCATGGCCGTCGTCTCTTCTTATCTATGCTTGGCACCCCTGCTATTGTTGTTGTTCTGCGCTCTTCCGCCTGTGTTGTACTTGGACCATCGCCGATAGAGGACAGAACAGAGGCGCCAGTATGTATGTACATACAAACTTCCACATGGAACTGGTACGCCCCGCGGGTCTTGATCGGGCAATTCGACGTTTGTGCCATGGGCCAGCGAGCTAGCTGGTATTGTATACCAGTCCCAGTCCCAGCTAATCAGTGTCAGAACAAGTCCCCAGTCTCGATTGGGAAAATCCGCCTTATATACAAGTAGGACGCACCGTCTCACCCTATAGTTGCCTTGGCTTTTCTGCCTCTCTCTTCTTTCTTCTCTGTGCGCCTTGCTTCTCCTCTGCCTGCTGCCGCTGGCTTTTCTTCTCCCCGTTCTCGCTCGTCCGGCCCAGCTCTCACGCTGCCACAGAACGGCTCTCTTGCCCGGGACAAGCATCCAGTATTCCCTATCGCCTCCTCGTGATCCGGCCCTCCTGCACCTTGTAGTGTGCGCCGACTGATTCTGCCGCCCGTTGCACTCTCATTGCCGCTTGCGCCTCTCTCGGCTCTCCGCCACACTCACCACTCTCCCTCCCAATCATGTCGTACTCCCACTTTGGCGCCCCGACTACCTACAATGGTACGGGCGAGAACGGCGGCGATCCCAGTAAGTCGGCCTCCCACACCGCGCGCGCCCCGTGGCCGTATGCCCACGCGCCAGAATGCTAATCCCGCGCCCGGCTCTCTCCAGGCTTCGTCAACCTTAACCAGTGGTACACCACCGGCGACACGTCGTTCATCCTCTTCGCCTCATGCCTCGTCATGTTCATGGTGCCGGGCATCGCCCTGCTGTACTCGGGCCTTGCCCGCAGAAAATCCGCCCTCTCGCTGCTGTGGGTGGTCATGATGTCCTTTAGCGTGCTCACATTCCAGTGGTACTTCTGGGGCTACTCGCTCGCCTACAGCAGCACTGCCTCCAACTCCTTCATCGGCAACCTGCACCACTTTGGCCTGCGCCACGTGCTCGGCGCCCCGTCGCAGGGGTCGCCGCTCGTCTCGTCGCTGCTCTACTCGTGGTTCCAGCTCATGTTCTGCGCCGTGACCGGTGCTCTGGTCGTCGGCGCCGTCTGCGAGCGCGGCCGCGCGTTCCCCGCCATGGTCTTCATCTTTGCCTGGGCCACCGTCGTCTACTGCCCCATTGCCTACTGGGTGTGGAACGCCAACGGCTGGGCCTTCAAGTGGGGAGTCTTTGACTACGCCGGCGGCGGCCCCGTCGAGATCGCCTCCGGAATGTCGGCCCTGGCCTACTCCATGGTGCTGGGCCGCCGCAACGCCTTCCTGATGGGCAACTACCGGCCGCACAACATCTCGCTGGTCATGATCGGCACCATCATGCTGTTCTTTGGCTGGATGGGCTTCAACGGCGGCTCGGCCTTTGGCGCCAACCTGCGCGCCGTCATCTCGTGCTGGAACACCACCCTGACCGCCGGCTTTGCCGGCATGGCCTGGGTTGTCCTTGATTTCCGCCTGTCCCACAAGCTGTCCATGGTCGGCTGGTGCTCGGGCACCATTTCCGGCCTGGTGGCTGCCACGCCTGCGTCTGGCTTCATCTCCATGTGGGCGTCGATTGTGCTGGGAATTGTCGCCGGCATTGTGTGCAACTTCGCCACCAAAATCAAGTACATGCTGCAGATTGACGACTCGCTCGACGTGTTCGCCGAGCACGCCGTCGGCGGCATCATCGGCCTGCTCTTCAACGGCCTGTTTGCCGAGGAGAACGTCATTGCCCTGGACGGCATCAACGTTGGCGTCAACGGCGGCTGGGTCGACCACGTCTACTCGCGCCTGTACAAGCAGTTCGCCTACATCTGCGCCGCCTCGGCCTACTCCTTTGCCGTCTCGTATATCCTCGCCCGCGGCATCGACCTGATTCCCGGCCTGCACCTGCGCGTCACCCACGACGGCGAGCTCTTTGGCACCGACGACGACCAGCACGGCGAGTACGCCTACGATTACGTCGAGGTGCGCCGCGACTACCTCGCCTGGACCCCCGCCACCGACTACCCCCAGACCGGCGAGCTCGACGGCGTCTACGCCAACCCGCAGCTGGGCATCCCGCAGCACGCCACCCTCGCCGCCGCGTCACAGGCTGAAAAGGAGCGCCATCGCGGCGACGCCGCTGCCGCTGCCGCCGCCGAGCCCGAAAAGGTCTCGCGCCTGACCCGCATCCTCGGCCCCACCACCCCCGCCGCCGCCCGCTCGCCGCCTCAGTCCAAGAGCGGGCGCCCCGACTCCAACGGCTCGGCCCCCAATTCGTCCACCGCCAGCGCCTCCCCGACCGCCGTGGGCGGTGCCGCCACTACGAGCGCCGGCATCGGAGCCTCGGCTGGTGCCGTTCCCGGGCCTGCGCCTGTGGCCGGCGGCGCTGACACCATCACCAAACGAGACTAGACGAGTGCTTTTGATGGACTAGAGCTGTTTTCTGTCTGTCTGCGTCAGTTGACTGTCTCCATTCCACAACTCAAAATCTGCTTCTTTGCTTTTCTGCGCGTCTGCCCTCTTACATTTTATTCTCTTTTCTTTTTTATTTCCTTTGGCCCTTGCTCGTTCACTCCCGCCAAGCCGGGAAGCGTCTGTATTTTATCCTTTGCTTGATGTCCTTTCTAATCCGACTCTCTACAAGATCTTTAGTCTTCAGCAACACCAAAAAAAGATTGTTGAAGCTTTCCTTCACCACCTTCACTTTACTTCATTTTCTTTTCTTCTTTCTCATCTCTATTCGTTCCACCTTCTCGCTATCGGTGCGCTTTGTTTAGTCAACGCCATTTATACCTCTCAGCAGTCTTGTTTCTTCTTGCAACTCGTATTTTTTTGAGTCTTGCTTGCTTATATTCCAATACATGAACGGGATATTTCCATGTCCTCTTGATAAACACAATGTGGTCTAATGAATTCAAAAGTGACTGTAGAACAACCAAGTATCCAACTTCATTGTGAGGGTTTACTTGTGATGCACACACCTCTACCCTAGGGTTACAGATTCACGCCTGTACTTGTAGTGTAGGGTCGTACAAAAGTCCGAGTCCCTCAGACCTGAGCTCGTGAAGCAAGTAACCAAGATCCTAAGCCTCTCTTCCATAGGTAGTTTGTCAATATTTCCAACTTTAGCCAAGAGCCCGTACTCGCAGCTGCATCAATACTGCTTCCATATCGTCTCATGTTCATTCTCAGTCTGATAGTTCCACAACTTGGCTGTCGCTGTTTTCCTGCCACTCGTTTATATCCCAATCTGCTGCCGACTCACCCTTGTGCTCTCCAATCTCCCATGCCGATGTATTGAGATGCTGCCTCATGAACATTCTGTGGCCAGCCATCCCAGCCGACTGGAAATTGAGCATTTGCAAAATGCTCTGTTCAATGCTGAGCAGGCTGTAGCGGTTCAGTTCGTGGCCCGGTGACCCTCCGCCTTGCGCTTCGGAGCCGCCAGCCATATTAACCCAGTGGTTCAGGCCAAGAAAGGCAGGCGAGAGAATCTCGCCCGAGGTGTCAACCGTCTTAGCAGGTCGCGGGACCGCGTGCCAGTTCTTGTCGAGGTACCATGAGAAGCCCCACACCGGGTCAACCCGGTAGCTATCGGCCCAGCCATCCATACGGGTCGGATTAAAGCACAATGGCGGGAACCGTGGACTGCTGGGGTCCCAGATGAGCCACAGGCTGCAAGCGCCCAAGGCAATGACAACCTGCACGATATTTTGCGGTGCGGTTGCTTTCAGTTTGTTGGTGACCTCCTCGATAGCTATATACCATTGCTCTTGCTGGATTTCAGCGCCGCCAAAAGTGCCTCCACCAGTGCAGGAAAGCAATGGATGAGCAAGCGGTATTCTATCCGGGCTCACTCCAGAATTGTCGCTCGTAGCTGGCTGGCCACCGTCCAGTTTATTCTGGCTCTGCTGCGGCGGCTGGCAGTATACCCACATGACCTCTTTTCGCGGGATGCCGCTCTCCAAGATCATGAGCCGTAGGTATCGATCGCCATCAAACGATATCTGCCACCGCAGCGGCACGTGGATGCTCTCAAGCGCAGAGTTGCTCTGTTGCAAGTATCCGTTGAGGGTAAAGTACCAAGCAGCAATCACAGGCAATGACTGGTTCTGGCCCTGCTGTATGCTCTTGAAGAGCTCTTCAATGGCGATCTGGCCGTGGCCGCCCAAATCCCAAAAGTGCTTGACCGCGAAGACATCGAGGGCTCTATTCCAGGCGGCGTATCGTGCGTCCAGGCTGTCTTTATGGCCACTAGACGCGAACGATCCGCTGGCGGCCCGGCTGGGCGTCTGGGAAACCTCGGGCGTGGTCGTGCTGATGTGGCTGATCGGTGAGGGATCCGGAGTCGGGAGGGAGCCGGCCCACAAAGGCAGCAGCGGCTCTGGTGTAACGGTCGAGTTGCCCATTTGAACTCCGTGAGAACTAGAGCTGGTCCGAAGAGGAGAAAAACGGGAAACACAGTAGACCGAGGTCGTTGGCGGAGTCGGACTCATGTGGAATAAAGTAAACAATTATGAAGCGGAGGAGAAAAGCAAATGCGGAAGTTGCATTTTGTGTGGAAATTCGTGGCAAAATCAAGACCAACGTGGCGGGCATCGCTAGTGGTAGTTGCCTTCCTCAAGACAGGAATCGTAGCCGTGGTTGCTGCTTCTGGGGTAGTTCTTTCACTTTCTAATCTGTTTTTGGGGGGAAGAGGCACAAAGTGAGAAAAGTAGCCGCGCTTGGTAAATCCAATTAACACTATCAACCCGCAACTTCCCAAGACCATCGGCTGTGACACAGCTGGGAAAAGTCAAGTTACACAGAGCAACCAGGCTAACCCTACATCTTCAAATCTACGGAGACAAATTCACAGAGTCCAACACATGATTCATTTTGTGAGCGAGTGAATTGGTTTTATTGTTGAGATAATATTTTCCTTCTGCTGCTCAGGACAGAAGCACATGAAAAGCCCTCTTCAACTTTACAGCCGCAGCGTGAATATAGGAGACATCATGGCGTTGGTTTAAACGCGCCGGGCAGATGCCTTGATGTTCATCGAGACGCTTCTGAGAGTATTCAATATTACGCCAAGGACTTGAGCGGCTAGATTCAGTTAATGTACTCATCGTTGTGATAGATTCACAATTCAAGCTTACTAAACAAAGTCTCCGTGTTCAAGTGTGTCGTGAGCGTGACTAGCACAATTGCATGTGGAGCTGAGAAAGTGACACTCAACCAGTAACTAGTCGATTATTGGATACTTGTACATGGCCGGCGGCTAGCAGAGATTTGAGCTTCGAGTTTAGCTGCTAAAGGAGCATGACGAGAAGGAAGAAAGAAAAAACGAATGAATGAATGAAAAGGAAAAAAAGATGCAACGCATGAGTTCGCGAGGGGAAGAATGATTCAGAAAAGGGCAAGAGTTGGGAAAGAAAGACTGGAGGTGCTCTCTGTATTTATACATGTGGACAACTTGTGAAATATTTCATCGCATCACTGTCTTTTGACTCATTCGGTCTGTAAAAGTTCAATCGGATAAAGACTGCTCGCAAATGCTTGTGCTGTTTGCCTGACACATGAAGACAGCCTTTTTGTCGGTAAATATGACGCAGTATATAAGAACAAAAGCAAGCGAAGACAAAGAAAAACACGCAACAACCAGTAGACAGAAAGTTCAAAACAAGATTAAAAAATAGACGGCTCGCCTGGATCATGCCGTAGCCGCAGGCGCAGTTGCAGCCGGGGCAATCGGCACGCCGTCCGTGACCTTTCCAAACTGCTGCTCGTCGACCTCGCCATGGCACGCCAAATCGTACTGCGCAGCCGCCGCCATCTTGCTCTGCACCTTGAGGAAGGTCTCCAACTCGCACCAGCCATCGACTCTATCGGCCCCGCACTTGTCGAAGCTCAGGCCGAGCGGAATCGTGCGCTGGTTGAGGATAAAATGCACGTAGCGCGTAACACTGCCGCCGCCCGCCGCGTGTTCGTCGAGATAGCCCGAGCGGTCGGCCGCGATCGGGTGCGGCACTTCAATGACTTCGATGTCGAGGCGTGCGCCAAAGGGGGTTAGTTGCGCGATGGTGAAGTTGTGGGCGCCTGGGTTGCGGGTTGGGTCGAGCGGGTCGGCAAACTGGCGTAGGCCAAAGGCTGCAAGCACCGAGACAATGTTGGAGTCGTGTGAAAAGTCTAGGTATAGGCTCTGGTTTAGTGGAAATGTGGATAGCGAGGAGTCCAGCGTGGTGTTGATTTGCGAGTGTGAGTAGTCTAGGGTGCTGTTTTTCAGGCGAGCCACGACTTCTTGTTGGTAGCCAATGCCAATAGCACGCTGGAAACCAGGCAGGGTGATACTTTGTCAGTGATGCTCAAGAACAAGAATACATCATGAATAGTTAATAGACTTACTCCGGTAGGGCTCTGGAACCCAGAGCTGGCTGAAAACTCAAGATCGAGAGAGTACCCAAAGCCCTCCCATTCTTCGTACGTAAACAGCTCGCAGAACTTGGACGATCCAAAAGCTACAGTCTCGTAAGGGCAGAGAGTCTGTGCTGCATATGTGTCGTTGATAGTCCAGTCAAACCCCTCGACCATAGACTTGAACCGTGATGTAGCTAGAGGTAAACATGTTAGCAGCGACAGCGGTGATCAGAAGCTCTAAAAGACTATACTTGCCGTTCTGCAGATAGATATCAACCCAGGTTGAGCGGGCTTCCACGCCGCCCCGTTCTTCATTAGCGTTGGGGCAGTTCATGTAGCCTGCAAGCGAGTTGTTGAATCCAGCTTCTTCAATGATCAGTTCAAGCGTAACATTATTTGCCCTAGGACCAGACGTATTAGCCAGTTTCCTCCAACAAAAAAGTGCCACATGGCTCTTGCAGCGCAACTCACCACTCCAGTCCAAAGAAACCCGCCATGAAATTTTCTGCCGATTTCAGCATGCGGTCCTGCGTCGTCGTTCGCGCAATGATCTTGGTTTGCGGGTCATACATCTGCCCATACATGTAGGCATGCAGGACGCCCGACTCAAACAGCTCCTGCCGGCCCTTGGGCACGAGAATCTCAGCGCCCAGCGCGTACTTCCAGCCATTCAAAAACGCCAGCTCGCCCGACGCCCGCAGCGACTCTGACGCATTCGCCACGCGCTCGCCAAACAGCGCCACCTCGGACCCGGTCGTCGGGTAGCGCGAGCCATGGCGCGACAGCATCTGCAGCTGCACGATGCGCGCGTCGCTGGGCAGCGGGTACTCGCGCACGCCGAAGCCGTCGGCCGGCTGGTACGGCGACAGGTTGCCCATCAGGCGAAAGATGTTGGCGGGCGGCCGGTGGGCCCCAGTCTGGTTCTTACCTCCCGAGTCGCCCCCGGGCATGCCCGAGATGGGTAGAGCCGTCTGCAGCGGTGCGTTCGGCTCATAGATTGTGGTGGCCAGCGGGTCAAACGAGATGGTCTGTGCGAGGAAGGCTGCCTTACCGGTGGCTGTTGGCCCAGGGAAAAGCTCGGGTGTTGTCTGGAAGTAGTCTGGGACAGTCGCAGTGGGCGCAGACGGCGGCGGGCAGTGGCAGGAGCCGTTGGCGGAGTGCTCTTGGACCAGGGTGCTGATGTAGTCACGGCCAGAAGTGTCAATGTATGCCTGCTTGAGGATCACAAACGCAAGGCTGATTCCGAGCAAAGCAAAGACGGCGTTGCGTGCAGTCCGGTGGCGCCAGAGCCCCTGGCTCGGGGCGGAGTCTGTGAACCGGGCGGCCGAGAAGACCTCACGCGGCGAGTTGCGCCCCTTTTTACGGCCGGCGCTGCCCGACGGGGTCAGACTTCCCGAGGACGGCATTGGCGCGCGGTTTTGGTTCGTTTTACCCCAGTAGCGGCAGGTCCACTATAAAGGTGTCCGTAAGTGTGGCGCGAGTCTAGAAATAGACGCAGCGGCCGGGATGGATGACGTCGGGAGTGGGGTTGGCCTCAGCTTCCTCGTCGGAGCAAGTATCCGAAGCGCAGCTGAGTCGAGGCCACGGCGGCAATCAAGGAGGGATAAAGAGTGGCTCAATTACTTATTAAGCACAACGGCGGTGTTGTTTCCTGTGAACGCTGTCTTCAAGAGAACAATGGCTGGTAGTTCACAGGAGGCGGCTCTGTTGTCCAAGTAGCCCCTGATATGTAGTACCGACGCGGTTTCACGTGACCCAATTGTTGAGTCCCAAAAGAGGTTAGACCCTGACGTAGCCAACCCTTGAATCCTGGCACTTGGTTCAGATCAGATCTCAAGATAGCTGGCTTCGGGCATGGCATAAAGTCCAGGCGCATATGTATATGTGGACGTAGTCATGTATATAAGAACTGCGTGGTGCATTTACGTGTAAATATCCAATCTAGTCTTTGAAAAAAAAACAAACCAAAAAAAAACCAGAAACCAAATCTTGTGCCATGACCGTTAATCCCACCATAAAGTTAAACCCCCAAACCAATTACCCAACTCGAGTGTAGATGCATAGAATAGCAAAACAATTGCAGAGAAACAAAGAGCAATCCATCGGACCCAAAAGACCTAGTTAGCATACATGCGTAGCGGGAAGAAGCGGTCGGGCATGGGCTCCAGGTGCCACACCCGATCGCGCTTCTCGCCAAAGGCCTCCTCCCACTGTCCGCGCAGCTCAGCGGGCACGTCCCAGCCGCGCAGGTCGCACCGCAGGCGCATGCGGACCAGGTGGCGGCGGGTGGGCGGCTCGCTGCCGTCGACAAAGGCGTCGCGGCGGTGCAGCACGCACAGGTTGTTGATGAAGTGCATGTCGCCAGGCTGCGTCTGGATCTCGAGCTGGGTGGCCTGGGCGACAGCCTCGACGGCGTCTAGAGCCTCGAGCTGCTGCGGCGTCAGCGAGGGCAGACTGGCTGGCCGGGGGTGGGTGGCGTTGCCTGTCAGGGCAGCGCGGCCAAAGTTCATGATCAGGCGCTCGCCACGGTAGAACATGACAGGACGACATTGGAAATGAGGGCTGTGCAGTGTGAAAAAGAAATGTTAGCTGCGCTGGATTTCTTACGTGGGAAGCAAAAGGCGATAGCCAGAGAGAGAAGCCCGGGTTGTATAACCAATACCGGACAGGCCAGAACATGGGTGCAAGGATCAGGGGTCCCTGGGCAGAGTTGACCATTGTCTCAAGGATTTCGGGCGACAACCTGCGTTGAAAAGCAACCAAGTGCTTAGGATTGCCAAGCAAAGACCGTCTTCCCAGGCCTTTGTTCTTTCTTTTCTCCTTCTTCCGACCTTGTCACGTAGGGTGTTTTTTTTCCCAAGGGGCTAGTACCAGAATGGCGGGTAGTGGTTTGACTTACAGCGCAAAGGGCCAGTCACTCTTGGCGAGAGTCCGGATCATGCTAGGAGACACTGAGGCCATAGTGTTGTAGATTTTGTGGGCTGAAGCAATAATGCAGCGGCCACCTGAAGCAGCTGCGCTGCGAGTAATCCAGCTGGTAATATCTCCGGTTTCCTCCGTATGGAACGTCTGTCATGGAGTGTCAGTACCAAGCAGGTGGGAAGCCAAGGCGGGCGGGGGGGATGTTAGGGGCTTACAATGGCAGATCTCGAGTGACGATGGTGGCCAGCTTTGACAGCGGAGCTGCTGTCGGCGATAATGTGTACTATTATTATGTGTGAGTAAGGGACTCGGATAAGCCTGGGCGTGTCGGGGGGTACACAAACCGATCATGTTGCCCTTTTTATCCTGTCTACCTCTGGCCTTGGCAATGAAACTTTGCACTCCCAGCCAAATAGTCGAGAGGTCAGCGACGGAGAAGTCTTTCGGGTCAAGGCCACGAATAAGCGCAAATCCCCGGCCATTATGGAGATCCTCACTAATACCCAGTAGCTTTGGGGCCAGGATGGGCAGTGGGAACGAATCAGGTGAGATCAGGTTCGGACCCAGTCCCAAGGCTATGGGTTCCAACGATTAGTATGACGAACAAAGTCTGACGTGCTTCTGTGCTCTGGTAACTGATCAAGGTAACAGTGGGAGTGGAACAGAGAAGACAAAGGTAACAAAGATTCCCTTGGCTAGGCACTGTTACTCTGTCCGGGTTCTTGGGACTTACTCTTGTAGTGCTTCAAAGCACTCTTCAGTTCCTCAATGTCCTCCGGCGAGAGCTGGAGGATGTAGGACTGGTCATTCTTGAAGTCCGAGCCTGTCCAAACCTGCTTAGAGTCAAAGGACAACGGGAACCCGGCGGGCAGACTTGCAGGGCCCAAGACGCCAGGGACGGCAGAAGGAGCAGTGAAGGCAGCAGAGGCACTGCCAACAACAGAGTCGAAGAGTTCCGCAGGCATGACTATAGAGAGAGCCCGTGGGATCGTGGGATTTCAGTATGGCCTGGAGCGGTTGACAGGGCAGATTCTCGGCACCTTGAACAAGGCCGAGGAAGGGAGTGTGGGTGGGTATGAATAAGAAATCAAACAAGAGAGACTGCAAAGAGCTGAGAAGATGGGATGGGGGGAGCGGGAATAGATATGAGTGGACAAGTAAAGGTAAAAGAGAGATTCACAGACTCGTGTAAAAGGCGGCGAGAGAGCGCCTTTATATAAGCTGCTGGGTGTCACGATTTGCTCAGTTGGCCGAACAGGAAGGGATATCAAATGAATAGCACTTGTTGATCAAGCTAGGTGTTATGGGGAACGGAGACAATGTGGTGGTGAGAAAGAAGGACCAAGAACACAACGAGGGGAGACTATCGAGGCTATATGTACAACAAGACTCGCTTTAGTTTGCCCTTTTATCCACTGGAGCATGCAACAGCTTGATCTCCGCTACGGCCCTTACTCATGAGGGTGTTGGCCAAGAGGTCAAGCTGGGGCTCGGTCGGGTTAGATTTGTCTAAGGCCATAGTGAGTAATGGAAAGGGGAGCAGGCGGTCCTCATACAAGCCTGACTCGTCTCTTCCTCACGCACCCTTGCGCCCCGCCTTTGCTCTTCCTCTCTGCCTAGCAGTCTCCGGCACTCCTTTCCTGTTTTCCACGCCTCACCCCTCGTCCACCCGCCGCTGGTACCATGCAACAAGTTCGGCAAGTTTCTGGTGCGTTAGTCGAGGCTTCGGTGCTCGATAGCCGGCGGGATCTAGGTCGCTAACAGGGATAACTGCTCTTGATTCTACATGGATACATGTGCATATGTCTTATGTTCGACCTGCTGGTGTTTCTCGCCTGGTGCTATCTGCTGGACAGTGCAGACTGGATTTCTTTCTGTTCTTCTCTGACGTCAGTAATCACAGTTGGACAAGGGTGACCTAGAACACACCAGTGTACAACACGACCCTTAATCCCTGTCTCAGCATTGTAGGCAGGCTAGGCAAGGATGACAAGCTTCCACCATGGCCCCAAAACCTCAAATGCACCAAGGTGCTCGGCGGGATTTCCACGCCCAATCCAAGATGGCATTTGGTTGGCTGCTCGTCATGGGAGTGGTATGGTTAGCCAGTGGGTTGTCGGCGACTAGGTGGGAAGAATCCGGCAAGGCTTTCTTTGCTCTTACTTTTGCTGTTCTAGTCTCGCGCTGGCGAGTCATGATGAGTCTCGGAAAAAAAAAACGCAAGTGGTCAGCCGAGATAAAAGGCAGCACAGGCAGCCTGGCACGACTCCTGTTCCGCGTGAAAGGAACCGACGCAGACTGATCTGAAGCACTAGATCTGGAGGGCAATAGAGGGCGTTGGTTGGTCAGGTGAAGCTCGACTTTATGAACTATAAACCACCAACACGAAGCCTCGCCCACGACACGATGCGGCATCTGTCGATCAATCAACGAGTGACTAACACGGCGATTGCAGCGGTGTCTATGATTGGCCAGGGCTAGACAAAGGGCGAGAGGCCCTCCAGGTGTTTGTTACCTGTGTAAGTCAAGCAAGTCACTACAGGTTTTGAAGTCGCCGAGACCTGGCGACCAGGAATGCGGCAGGGTCTCTTGATATCAACATGTTTTACCGTCGCCTGCGGACAATTCTGGTCTGGCCGCCGGCAAAATGAGCCAGGGCCAAGGCTCATCACTGACCGGTCGTCAAATGGGGTCAAGCTCCCCACCAAGAGGCCTGCTCTTATGCACGTCGCTGCTTGGGATCTCTACCATGTACCAATAAACCGAATTTATTATGTCGGGTGTTGCCTACAGGCCAACTATTAACCAACCCTTCTTTTCTCCCCTTGGACGGTCAACTCAATGTGCACAGCTGCAACGACTTGCCGGAACCTACAAGTCCACGCTGGTCTGCCCCGGCCCTGGCCCAACCATGGCACGATAACCATGTGTCTATTCCCTCTTCCAGCCCGCGGCTGCTTTCCCTACGTTTTGTCTCGCTTCATGCTACGCATTCTTGTGCTGGCCGGCAGCACTCAGACATGTGTAAAGGTCTTGGTCGAGCCCGGCTCCCATCCCCTCTGGAAGATCTGACTGACAAAGTAAAAGTCATTCTCGTACTGCTCCGCCCGGTGAATCTCGTCCCACTTATCCCCTGCTTTATTGTTAGTCCTGTTGCACGCCTGGGAATCATTTGTCTGTCAGTCTGGACTCACGCTCGTTGCTTATGTACTCTCTCATATCACGCACATAGCGGATCTCCCCCTCGTCCAGCTCGGCCAGAGACTCGAGTTCTTTTTGACTACACCCCTCACTGAACGGGTAGAGCCCTTTGCAGCAGTAGTGCCAGTACGAGAGGAGAATGTTGGCCCCTGGGCTTTGTTAGCAGCGTGGCCGACTAGACGGCTATGGCTTCTCTTACCCAAATGATACTCTGAGACTTTTTTCTCGCGGGCAAAGCGTCGCTGTCGATTTGTTAGCTCCAAGGACCCAGCCCATGATAAGAATTGCAGGCGACTCACTTCCAACCCGTGCTTCTGGGCATACCCCGCATCGTGTGCTGTAATCAGGGCAATGTTGTGTAGCATGATAAAGGTGACCAAATATAGCACCAGCCAGGTAGATTTGTCATTCTTGCGTGCCATTTCCTGCAGGAGCTTTAACAGGCGTTTGCGAAGACTTTTCTGGATGGTCTCAATCAGGATGAGGTCGATTTGCGCTCCCATTACGGGCGGCAAGGGAATCTTGCCGTGTATAGGGCTTGTCTCATCCATAATGTCTCTGCTCATGTCCAGGGTATCCTCGCCGACAATGGTCTGGGAGGTGGTTGTGAGACGAATGCACATCCACAGCTTGAGAGCCTTGTCTAGAACCTCCTTTTTCGGCTCTTGGAGATTTGGGTCCTGGTATATGGACCATGCAAGCTTGTATGTCCGAAGCATCATGTCATCGACTGGCTTCGCCACCGTCTCAAAGCACTCGCAAAACCCAGTCTCCAGATACTTGTGGAACTCGGCCCCGGCACGCTTCAGATCGCAGATGGCGTAGTTGGGAACAGGCACTGACTTCTTTTGCCCATCGGGAGTCGTCCATGTTCGCACGAGCTTGTCGCCGGGCTGTGGCTTAAACTCGCGAACGGGAACTTCGACAAACCCCGAGGTGTATCTATCGCCTATACGGATCTTGCGGACTGTGCTCGAAGCCCACGTCGAGATTTCAAACACCACATCGCTCCAGCGCTCGGTCCAGCGAAGGTTTTCAACCCCCCCGGTGGGCTTGTAGAGCTGCATATCTGTAATGTTGTACCGGACGCACGGCAGTCTCCAGACTTTGGGCTGGGCCTTGGTGCATGTATCGCATTGGGAAGACCCGTCCTTCATCACACACTAAATCACATGTTAATGAAATATCCAACACGGAACTAGGCTATTATTCCACGACTTACTCTGATACGTTGCATCCGGCACCGAATACAACAACCGAGCCTTCTCGTTTTAGCTGTGTCGTTTTTCATTTTCTCGTCAACAAAGGGACCCCGTGTTCTTTGGGTACGGCGGGGGATCGGGGGTGTCTGGTCTGTGGATGTCTCGCTCTCATACACCAAAGAGCCTGGACTGCTCTGGACTTCTCCAAGGAGAATGGAGCCATCGTGAGCTATCTGCGGCGGCTGTGGTTGGTAGACAGCCCAATTGCTGCCTTCTCCGCCCGGAACGGTGAAAATATCCCTGTTTGGCGTGGATCCGGGAGAGACGTCTGGTAGTTGGCTCGGGCAGAGGGATGAGCTCGACTGCAGGTAGTCTTGGGCTAGCGCAGGTTCATAGGGTGTCTGAATAACGGCGTAGCTTTGCGGAACGACGCCAGCAGGTAGAGTACCAATGGTTGCAGGGCCGTCAATGATCTCAACTTGGCTGTTCTGAGGCGGGTGCATATGCAATGTTTCAAATCCCAAAGAAGTTGTTGTATCTACACATCCACTTCCTTCGGCAACTTGAGAATTGGAGGTCTCTGAAGCTTCTTTCCCGTTACCCATTGGAAGTGAATCCGTGCTTTGGAAGGCGTGATATGATAGTAGTTGAGATGGGCACCCTGAGATGTAATTCTGGGCTATCAATGGGGGTTGTTGGAGAACGCCTAGATTCTGTTGAGATACATAGGGCCCCTGGTCCAAGACTCTATCGTTTATCAAAGGCGGTTGCCTGGCGGCTATTACATTGTAAGCAACGCGCCACTTTGCGTGTAGGGACAAACTTACCAACTAGTGTCTCACTACTCCCCGGATAGCAGGGCTTAAAGATATGGGGCCCAACTTGGTACTCAGTTTGAGACACAACATCGGCCAAATGCTGCCTCTGAAACAAGGAAGCTTGTTCTGCTATCGTTGAGATTGATGGCTGATTGGTGTAGAGGTTGGTGGGGAGATTGGCAGTATTAGTGAGAGTGTGAAACGAATACCCAGAGTGAAAAGTCTTTTGTTGCTTCCGTAGGGGGTACTCAAAGTCATTGGTTGTATGAGATGTGCTATTCAATGGTGGCGCTTGACTTTGTACGTTTCCATCTCCCTGGAAAACATATGCCAATCCAGGGTTCTGCGGCTGAGCCAAATACTGGTAGAAACCGTCGTATGGAGGGCCCACAAACTGGCCGTAATCACACTCGGCAAAGTCGAAGAAGTGACGTTTGCTCGTCTGTGAGTTCTATATACGTAAAGAGAAGCCAGTGGCTATAATTAGAAAGCTGGGGCAATACCGGCGAAAAGGAAAAGGTGTATCAAAGATGGCGTGTAGAGACAAACAAAGTCGAATCAGGTAGTTGGCTAGTCTAAAAGAAGTGCGTGGGCTCGACATAAAAGGCTATCCTTGAGGCGCCAACAATTTCAAAGACAGCCAGCCATAACAAGCAGGCGAGAACGAAGTGCGTGAATGGGTGTTGTGCATGTAAGGAGGTGTTGAGTTTTCTTACTTACCGGCATCATGGCATACATGGTGGTCAGCGACCCTAAATATGTTGGCTAGTTGATAGGTGTCGGTGTAGCCAGGCGGGGGAAAAGATAGTGCGCCGTGAATTTTCCGTTCAGGAGCGACCGGTCTGTTGAAAGGCGCACCTTAGCTCAATGCAAGGTTCTAGCTAGTAACATATAACTATGTCAGTCGTGAAAACTTGATGGTTACAACTAAAGGTCACCCATGTGCAAACATCTGCACCAAAATTCTCAAGGATGGGGTACACTTGTCGAAGCCATGACAAGACCAGGAAGACAGGCATAGAGGACAGTCAATGGCTTTGACCCTAGACCTTGTCAGGCTGCGAGAGACAGGCCAGACATGAGGAGAGAGCAAGCAGGTGCTTCCTTTCATTCGGGGTAGAAGAGAACAAACTGGTGGGCATAAGTCCGGTGACCAAGGTCAACATACAAGTGCAGCACGAGCTTTTTGCCGTGGCCGGATGACATATGTGCTCTCTTGCATGATGGCCATGCGCAGCTGTTAGGGCTGATCGACAAGAGCTACATAAGAGGGAGAGACAGAGTATACTTGAAGCAGTATGATGCGAGAATCAACGACAGGTGACAGGCCGGGAGGGGTGGTGACGACATTGAAAGAAGCAACACTTGGTATTCCTCGTTTCTACGTGTGTTCGGCTGCTAAGCCAGTGACACATTGAGAGAGAATGGAACACACATGTCCACAATCAAACTCTTCGTCATGTAGACGTGAAGATCTGGGGCAAGGCAGCAGTCATCGACAATAAGCCCCAACTTGGCACTATATTGAAGACGAAGGAGAAAATCAGACGAGAAGACTGATATGTCGTCATCAAGAGCACGCCCTCTCAGGAATGCTTCCCTGTAATCCACTTACAAGCACAACCAGATCGGCCAGTAAGCCAAGAGAAAAGATGAATCCTAAAGGCAACCGGTGAAGAGTCCACAAACGCCCTTCTGATATGCACACTTTTTATCGTAGCCCGGTGCAGGCAAGACGCAGAGCTGAAGTAGACGGAGAAGAGTTGAAGATGTTGCGCGTGGCACAATGAATGCGGTGTTATGTTTGGCGGAGGAGAGACAAGACAACGGCTGGCGACACGTACCCAAAAGCTGTCAGATAGGTGCAAGGGAACCCGAAAAAGGTTCACCGGTGGTGCGCCAGGATACGGGAAGCCAGAGCTAGCGGGAGGGGGGGACAGAAAGGAAGCAGAGAGCAAAGGGGGGCGAGAGGGAAGCCGTGGGTGAGAATGACCAGCCGAGAGGCTAGGAAGATGCGGAAGAGGAAAAAAGAAAATAGATGGAAAGGAAGAAACCCAGGCAAGCGGGGTCAAGCAAAGAATACTAGATTCCTGGAACGCTGAAAAACAACAGCGGTCTGTTGGTTCGTTATCTACTACCTGGCATATTGGGTAGCCACAGCCATGTCCGGTTCTTTGGCGCAGCGCCAATGGCAACACGAGGCGGACAGCCTGTTCATGTGACTGGCAGCAAATGTGGCGCAGAAAGGGGGGGACATGTCGGGGCCGAGTATTTTCTTTTTCCTAGTCGGTTGCAGCTTTGGGTGAGCCGGAATCAGCCGGCGAGGCAAGCCATACGTGACATTATCAGGACTCGATTTCTCTTTTTTTTTTTTGTCCAAGTCTCAAAGTCCAACAGTCGTTGCATAAATAGGCTAATCTAGTGCTCCGCCCCACCTGCCAACCGAGAACAAAGCCATTGACCGATGGTTTTTGGCAGTTGCGCTTGGATGCCAGAGCTTGGTTGGCCAGCCCTAAATTGAAAACGGCAGGACCATGCCCTCTCTTGCTCTCTCTAGGCAGGACCGAGCATGGTAACTACTCCCAGGTGGGGAGTAATGTTGGGAAACGCCCCGCTACGCTGGCCTGGATCCTTCCGTTTTGCGCATCTACAAACCGGGCGCTTTTTTCGACAGGGAAGGGACCCACTTTACTTTGTCTTTGTGCAACTAACTCCTAACATTGTCTCTGAATCTCTGACTAACCAATCCAAGTCTTCGTCAAGTATCTGAGTCTGTCCCCCGGGCCCCATCATCGATCGGTCATCCTAAGCCTTGCTTGACATTCTTTCTTTTCCTGCAACTGCAGCGCAATGTGCTAGCTCCAACTCCGCGTTGTGAGCAACTGCTCAGCCTTGACCCGACTATGACTGCCCCTTCTTCCTGCCCAGTGTGCCAAACACTTGCGCCACGGCTTCAACTTTGCGTTGGACACAGAGTCTGGCTCTCTTCAATGCCGCTACCCTGAGAATACAAAAGCCGAGCCACTCGGCCTCCTGTCCATCCGGGTCTCACTCTGACAACTACACTGTGCCCACCCGCTTGTCGTCGTCATGGATCTAGACATCAACGCCCTTAGTGCCGTTATCTATCCCACTGCGGCCTTTCTCCCGCCTGTCTCCTCTGCTCACATAGAGGACTGGGGCTCATCTTTCATGAACCCCGCCGCCCGCTACAACAATCTTTCCGCTCCAACTTCACCGCTTTGGCGCATTGAAAGCTCCGGTGGCCTAGGCTCACACTACCTTGTTTACCCTCTTTTCCTGGAGTTCGTTCCCCCTCTGCGCCTAGACATCTTCATTCCTTGCGCTACAAAACTACCCTCCGCTATTCGTTCAGGCCTCGATCTCGGCGCTGCCTTTTATACCAAAGACTGCCGTCACCTCGCGCGTCTCGGCATCGCTGCATATTTACTGCAAGCATTACAAGCATGGACACTGCGCATCCCCGATCCAGCGGCCTGGTATACTTCCCAAATCTTTGGTAGTCGTCTCATTTTCAAGGATTTGCCCCAAGACCCAGCCACAGCAACCATTGACTTGGTGCCCATGTACTCTCTAGAAGCATCCTTTCTCCCAGTACCAGCCCTTGAACAATTATGGGCGTCGGAACTAGCTCTGCCAGACTCTGTGGATATCAGTCGCGTGCATGTAGTGCGGCAGCTCCAAGACTCTGTGGCCATCGTGGAGGTAGACGGTACAACATATGTCTTGAAGGCACTCACGAGCTGCCCAAAGTTCATTTATCATGAACTGCATGTGCTTTTGACGCTTGCAAAGAGTCCTCATCCAAACATATGTAGTCCTCCTGTCAAGTTAGTCACAAAGGACTGCACTTTTGGCAGCTCGCGTGGCGTCATGGGCTTCCTCTCCGAGTACCACTCCCCTGGTACCATTCGCGATATCCTCCCTCGACGTCGACTGGCCGGGACCCTGACGCCAGAGCTTCAAATACGTTGGGCCCAGCAAATCACCAGCGCACTATCCCACATCTCTAGTCCAGCAATGGGCCTCTATTACCCTGATCTCCGGTGTGACAACATCCTGTTGAGCGACGACGATCACATTGTCATGGTTGACTTTGAACAGCGAGGTGTGTGGTGTGAATTTGCTCCGCCCGAAGTCAACGCTGTCGAATATATCCGAATCCTGGCCGATGGCAACGATGCCGATCCCGAAGTCTGCACGCGATTCGCCGACCGATTGACACGCTTGGTCCCAGACTGGGAGAATCTGACCAGGTCGGAACAGTATCATAGCCCAGGCGAAGGCTACCACATTCCGTGGTTAACCCTAAGCAAAGGCGAAAGAGAGTATGCTGAAGTATACATGCTTGGACGCGTCCTGTGGTGCATCTTTGAAGGAGTCTCGGCTCCAGAGAAAGCCGCCATCTGGCAGTCTTATGCCCATGAGTCACACCTCGAGTTCCCCCAATACGACCTGGCGCCCCCGACGATTCGTGATCTGATTGACCGATGCACACGCGGGAGAAGACCCACGCTCAGTGAAAAGGTCGTCCGGCGCAAGGGGCAGATGGTTGTCAAGAACTTGTCCGAGTATGCAGACTCTCTGCAGGCTCACGAGGATAGAGTCCAGCGTGTTGCGAGAGACTTTTGGAGGGCTGAGATCGAGGCGGCCGAAGAATGGCTTGATTTGCGTGAAAGCAGAATCAAGCAGGGGACTTGGTCGGACAACTACTATAACAGACCGACGCTGCGAGATGTTGAACAGGAGCTGGAGGCATACGCCCGAAGCCTAGAGGTGTCTAGCGGGGATGGAATTTCCAACATTTGAGAAACCTTGGTAATATAGAACTAGTGGCAATGGCATGGATTGAGATTTTAATTGGCGCTTATAGTACATAACTAGTGGTGGCATCATGGAATGGCAACCATGCGGAATGAAATAGATTCGCACTAACAAGACGCTTTTTGTTTCTTGGGAGGCGCTCGGATTATCTTGCAGCTGGTAATCTAGTAGTCTCATGTTTAGTGAGAGATGTCTCATTGTGGTGTGTGATGTAACGCTACCAGTCTAGCAGGTTTTTTTGCTGGTAGGAGAATATACAAGCCTGATGCGAACTGCTGATGATAGGTGCACTTTTACTCAAGTAGGCGGGCATCCTGTGGGGAGGAAACGCGTGAAGTTGGAGCGAGTGACGACGTCACATGCACATTGTGAGATTCTAGGCATTCAGGGCGACAACGTGGCAATAGTTTAAGGATGCTTGTTGTGTGTTAGTTGGTTAGTTAAGCGACGTGCTGACAGGTAAGACGGATATTACTGGTTGGTTAAGGGTTTCGGATACAGCGACATAGCGAATTGTGTGCGATTCCACGAATTGAACGGCATACAAGCAAAAGCCAGATGGTTTTTTCCTGGCGCAACTTCCCCAGAACCAGCGTCATCCGAGTCTCGTGGGGGCTATATCGCGAAGACTTTGGACGGATGTTTGTACTACGACTAGTTCGCACAAACTTTCCCGAGCCCTCATCCTGTGTAACCATAACCCCTGCCGGAGGTGATTGGTCGGGATTGGTGTGATTGGGTTTGAGAGGGTTGCTACGTTTTTTTTTTTTTTTGCATTGGCGCAATCTGAGGATTATTTCGTTGCTGGGAAAATGTGTTGGGAAACAACTGGAAAAAAGGAAACAAGAAGGAGAAAAAAAACGGAAAAAAAAAAACGCAACACCAAATCGCCCTAGTCGATGTTCCTTATCATCGATCTGCCATTGGACATGTGGCGATACGAGACAAATAAATCAATCTTGTTCCACTGGGAAGGAATAGGGGCAGATGTGGTGATTGCCAAGTGTCGTGAAGCACCCGCATTAGCCTAAAAAAAGATGTGAATCCAGGGCCGGCAGCAGTCGCCAGCTGGCAGCAGAGCCGCCGGCACTTCCCAGGGGCTTTTGCCGCACGGGTTGCCGGCCGGCGAGGATGAGATGGAGGGATGACGCCAAGATATAAAAGCTCAAACGCGTAGGTTGTGTTTCAGCCCTGCATCTGAGGACTGAGGCATACGTAAACAAACCCGCGGGCAGATGTTGGCCTGGGAGTTTGGTCACGCTGAGCAGCGGTGGCAACGGCTGCGCCCTGCTCAGCGATGGTTTCATGAGAACAGGAATATCACCAAAAGGCCAGCAGTCTCACAACGCCGGGCTCCTGTTCGCGTCGCCAGTGGTGAGGTGGCTAGCCACAGAGGCTCAAAGTTGCAGTTGTATGCACTGGCGCAGGGGCAGCCGGGCTCGCAAAGCCAGTGCCTGGACTGCATTATACGCCTCAGTACGGTGGATTGCGGATTGAGGATCAGGCGTAAATCTCGCCCATGCTTGGGCTTGGAATGCAGTGAACCGCCCAACCAGACACCAGCATAGCGAGCATCGCCTGTGCATACAGACAGAGACAGGGGGCTATCCATGCATGTATGTATGTACACACAGGCGTCGATCGCCGCCGCCGCGCCGAGCGCCTCCATTGGTAGAAACTGGGGCGGGCTTCCACCCTTTGCTATGGGTGCTTTTGGGAAGATGCCCGCCAGATACTGGATGCTAATCCCCACCAGCGCTACGCTGTAGTTGGTGGAGACCAACTGTATCGGACTCCTGGACGACTCGGACGCCTTTGCGAAGTCTACCCAGGCCAGGATGCTTGCCCACCAGCAGAAAGCGTGCGTGGTTTAGGACCAGCGCTCAGACCAGCGCCAGGCCACGCTTTGAATTAATTGTAGTGACGTTGTCTCTCTTTTCCACCTTTTCTTCATGTTGTCTCCTGTTTTGTTTTTGCCGTCGCTCGCTGCGGGTTGTAGCTTGTATCTTGTATCTTATTCTCCTTGTTTTGTTACGCGGCTCGGCGTTCCCGCACTAGAAGCAATCCTTCGTTTTGCTTTTATCGCGTTCCCAGTCTTCCCTTGTGTCTCTGTATCTGTGTCTTCTCTTCATAAAGCCTTTGGTTTCCTTTTCTTCATTGACACGCCCATTCCAGTCCGCGCCTGTTCTCACGCTGCTGGCTGGCCTCTTGCTCTGTTTTCTTTGCCCTTCGATGTGCCACTTACACGTATAGCGACCGCTTATGTCATCCGATCGTCAGGAGTCTGGAAACCCACCGCATTCTCTTATACAAGGACTGTAGCTGGCCCTCAAGTCTTGTTGTCTTGCTCGTATTGTTTTGCTCTTCCACACACACACATACATTCGCCATCATGGACAAGTTCAAACGCCTCCCCCCCTTCCGCCTCCAAACACCAAACAACGCCCCGCCGTTGGACAAGCCAAACCACGATGCTTCTCTTCCGCTCTTCACTCCGCACAATCCCACCACCGAGGAACCCAGCAGCCCCCGGACCAACAGCAGCTGCGACGACGAGTACGATGACAAGGACAGCCTGTACCCGGATTCAAACCCGTCATCTGCCGCATACCCGTACCCGAAGCGCAACTGGAACACGGTGAGCCTGCTGCCCACCTCCGTGGCCGCAGGGACTTCGCGCTACTACATCCCCGGCCGCATTGTCCGCTATCTCTGCCTCCTGCTCGCCTGCGCCGTGATCACCTTTATGGGCGTGCTAGTCCACGCCAGCATCTCAGAGAACAACAGCCTGGCCAATGGGACTCACAAAGTACAGCTGCAAAAGCTGCCACCAAAGCCACCGACGCTGGCACCACAGTCGCAAGAAGTCCAGGACCAGCTGCTCAGCGACGACTCCCAGCTCTGGACCATCTTCCCCCTGCTGACCAGATACTACGGAGGCTTAAAGACCCTGCGTCCGTTTGGTCAGGTCGAGCCTGAGTTCCCCGTCTACGAAGCAACTGAACCCGAGCCTGAGGCGACTGAAGCGCCCGCAACGCAGCAGACCCGCGACCTTCCCGCCAGTCATGCTTTTGACTCAGAAGTGCTGTATGCCAGTGACCAGAAGGAGTGCTATGTTGACCCTGCTGGCAATGTAAAGATTCCCCCCTTGCATGTGTACGATGGTCGCCCTCAGGGCTTCCCAGACCACGCCACGGGCTCATACGAGGAGCTGTCCCTGCCCGAGGGCATCTGCCTAGATAGATACGGCCGTTATGGCCCCTATGGCTTCGGCTATTCCATCAGCGAGGGAGGTCTTGGTGCCGGTGAGTACGGTCATACCGACGGCATGGAGTCTGTGTGGAAACAAGTCTCCAAAGTCAACTGGGAAAACACCGACTGGGCCGATGCCCAGCGCCGCTGCTACAAGTCCAACGCGGCACGCTTCGCCGTTCCTGAAAAGCCCAAGCTCAGCCCCAATGACTTTTTCATTGATGCGGGCAACGAAAAGAAGCTGCCGCCCAACACCGGAAAGCTCTCGCGCACGGCTGTCGTCATTCGCTGCTGGGACCAGTACAACTGGAAGCCCAATGACATTATGAACTTGCGCGCCATCATTGCTGAACTGTCTCTGGCCTCGGGTGGCCAGTACGACGTCCATCTTCTTGTTCAGGTCAAGGATGAGGCGGCCACGCCCATCTGGGCCGACGACGCTATTTACAAGCAGCGCATTGCTGAGGCTGTTCCAAAAGAGTTCCAGGGTATTGCTACCCTGTGGACTGAAACACAGATGCTCGCCCTGTACCAGGGCCTGTATGATGGCTTCCCCAAGGGTAAGCATCTGCCTATCCATGGCGTCTATCGCGGTCTCCTCATGCCTCTACAGTACTTTGCCAACCGCCACCCCGAGTACGACCACTTTTGGCAGTGGGAGATGGACCTGTACTATATTGGCCACTACCTCGATTTCTTCCGTCGCATCGAAGACTGGAGTCGCAAGCAGCCTCGCAAGGGACTGTGGGAGCGCAACTCTAGATACTACGTGCCAGCTGTGCATGGATCGTGGCAGAACTTCTCCCAACAAGCGGAGAGAGAAACAACCCAGGGTACCACCACCGACGGTGAGCCTTTGGTCTGGGGTCCGCAGCGCCCCAAGGACAAGGCCGACTACTTTGAGATTGAGAGCGACCCCGTCCCCCCTGCTGATCAGGACGACACCTGGGGTGTTGGCGAAGAAGCTGACCTCATCACCCTCAGCCCCATCTTCGACCCCGAGGGCACCTACTGGGACGCCAACGACTTCTCGGGCTATAACAACGACCACGGCCCTCCTGGCCGCCGCGCCTTTGTCACCGTCGCCGGTCGCATGTCCAAGCGTCTGCTGAACACCATGCACCGCGAGACGGCTCTCAAGAAGCACTTTGCCTTTTGCGAAATGTGGCCTGGCACTGTGGCCCTGCACCACGGGTACAAGGCCGTCCATGCGCCGCAGCCCATCTACGTCGACCGCGCGTGGTCGCTTTCGGCGCTTACAGCCGTCGTGAATGGCGGTAGGAACGGCGCTTCGGGTGGCGCCGCGTCCAGTGTTTTCGGCCGCAAGGAGGGCAACCTCGAGACCATGTCGTACTTTTACCGCTCGGAATTCGTCGGCAACTTGTACAGACAGTTCCTTGGTCTGCAGTCCAAGCACACCTCGGGCCAGCAGTTTGAGACAGCCGCCGACGAGTCCAAGACTGGCCAGGACATTGAAAACATGAAGGGCGGCGAGGGCCGCATGTGCCTCCCGCCCATGCTGCTGCATCCCGTCAAGAGCGTGGACATTCCCGTGGAGGCGCCGCCTGCCGAGGCCAAGGTGGAGGAGTTTGACGCCGGGTCTTAGAAAAGGGTAAGAATAATAATTCATGTCATGGAGTTTGGGGTTTTCATTTGTGGGTTGCGTGGCATAGGCATGTCTTTCTTTATAGTCGTTTTTGTTTGATATATTCAGCAACAGTAACAGCAGTCTTCACATGCTGGCATGGTTGGTGCTTCACTTCAATCATATTCATCATATAGCTACGCTCTGATATTATAATCTTGTGTATTTGTCCAGAAATACCACTTCCTGTAGCGCTTCGTGATTGACGTGTCAAAACCACAGTCAACGACCAACACGGCAGGCAACTGTTTCTACACTAGCTGGGCTAAAAGCTCTAAAAAAAACTTATATCTGCCCCGTTTCTTGTCTCGATATGCCTTTGCTCGAGCCCATGTCATGATGCTTTATACCACACGCTTGACCTCGAAGAACCGGCGTAGCCACCACACCTGGAACAGAGACTCGCCAATGACCACAATGATAACAAACAGGTTCCACCACTTGACACGGCCGTTTGTGCTCTCGGCGGTGTTGCGATGGGTGCGTTCGCGGACAACAATGTATGACTGCTCGTCCTTGACTTGGGCCAGGAGTTCGGACAGGTGGCGGACTGGTGGGAGAGAGGGGGGACGAGACGTTAGCATGTGATGATTCCCAACGGTCGGGCATTCTGCACCCGGGGCCCGCATTGGTGCTTTCTGCACACATCAACGTACCTTCGGTCTCGAGAGGATCGGCCTCGATATCAGCCTCGCTAACGTAGACGATGCCGTGCACGTTGAACGAAACTTCCTTTGTGTTGGCGCCCCAGTGCTCGTTGCCGAAGCAGTACACATAGCGGCCGTCAAACTTGGCGTCGAAGGAAAAGTCGCCGTTGGAAACCGACTTTTCAAAGGTCTCGTACTGGCCCATGGGGTTCGTGACCTAGACAGAAGCAAGCAAGCAGCAATTAGTCATTGGCGGATGGTCCTCTGGCTTCGGCCTGGGCGGACACCACATACCCAAAAGTCAATGTCCAGATTGCCGGCCGACCCAAACTGGCGGTCGCCAACCTGGAAGGTCACCGTCATGCGATCGTCCTTATGCAGCTCCTCGTGGAAGCATTCTCTATCGTGGGCCGGCAGGGCAATGTTGTGGGCGCTGGCAGTGTGGAAGGCCGCCGCTGCGAGGAACAGCTTGGCTACAGTCGAGAAGAACATGGTGGAGTACGGAAGAAAAAGCCAATGCGGATAATAGCAGGCTGCTGGTGGTCGTCGGGCTCTGTGTTGCAGTAGTCGAGATCGCGGGATCGTAGTGGCTGCGAATGCGAATTCGTGCGTGTTCTCGAATTATCTATCGTCAACTTGTTGTTTGGCGTTGAGGCCGAGCTCCACGTGCACCATCGCCAAATTACCGCTGCGCTTACAAGTATTACAGAAGCTCCCGCCAATTCCTACAGGGCCTGTACGCACTGTAGCGGGTCCCAAAACCCAGCCGCGAGCCTCGCTGACGGGTTCCCCTTTAGGAAGCCGCCCTTTTTTCCACACAACCCTAGGCCAACCCTCGCCCGGCACCAGGGCTTCTCTAACTTCGACGTGGCCAGAACGAAAGGGGCCTTGGATCTACCAGTATTTAGCCGGCCATGCTTCAGCTTGGCCCGCTACTTGCGAGGTACCTGCGCGCGTGGACCCGGTCTTCAGTTTTTCAATGGGCTGCGGCCACAGGTCCAGGTATTTTTTCTGTGTTATCATGTACCTGTCATTGGCGCTTGGAGGCTGGGGGGCAGGGGGCTATCTCTTGACACCAAGCGGTTCCAGGCAAGGCTGATACACCACTAACATGTGTGGGTGGCTAATGGCCCGCCTGCTGTTAGTGTACAACCATGACAGCTGTTCTCAACCATCAACAAGGGAAGACCACCCCTCTATTACCTCCTAACCTTAACTCACCGACAAACAAACGTCGTACACCATAACTTCGATAAGGAGGACTTTCATTCTTTTCCACTTCGTCGTTGCCATCGTCGCGCATTCTAATAGTAAGTGCCCATCTTCATCACCTCGCCCATCTGCTTGTCTACGCTCCTTGTTTTCCCATCGCCACCACCCGCCTCCACCTTGTCTCGTCACTGCATCACGACTCTCTGGCTGGCTGCCAAGGCTTGCTGTTTTCTGGGCACACGCACATATCTCTAGACTGCATCGTGCTCTCAAAAGTTGGTGTTTACCTCTCTCCCTGCTCTTTGATCTCTTCCTAGGCCTCCGCAGCCTAGACCTCACTTATTCTAGCCAAGAATTTCCGGCTCTAGAGGGCTCAGAGGGGCAAAGATTACGCAACAATCCAATAGCCCATCTCCTTGGAGTCCAGTCCATCCATCACAAACACAATGACAGCAACGCGCCTAGTGTCGCCTGTTGTCTATGACGGCATTTTGTTTGGCGGTCGACGTATACACGCATATATACAGCCCATTGTCTTTGGGTCGGGAGAAAGACCCAAAGTCTTGCCAATGAGGACGCCTTCAAGGTCTATCCGGTGCCCATTGAAGTTGCTATCAACAGCCACTCACCTGACTTGACCAGACAGTCGAATTCCCACTCATGGCTCGCCTCGAAAATGCCATAAATAGTCATTGAGCACCTTGAGTTTTGGCTATCCCACATATCTCCAGTGAGACAAGACCCAACCCACCAGCACCCCTCCCACCCCCTATAATTTTCAGCGTGTCAAAGACAACCTTTGTCATGGCTGTTTTGCCTTTCATATATGGCATGGTCTTGAAAGCGTGTTCTCTTGTCTGCTTGCTTTGTGGTCTACACCTCTTTTCCCATAGCCTGCCATTCCATAAGCTCGGCCTAGTTGGCTTTTGATGCGGTTTATCTGTCCTCAGGGGAGGCTGAGCCTGATTGTGGCCTTACATAACCCGGCATCGTCCGCCTATAGAAACCCGGACATCATTCTACATCCCTCCTTTCCTTCTCCTCTCGCCTCTGTCTCCAACGCGCATTCTCATTTCGAGTTTTCTTTTTTACTTACAATCTCCATTTTTCTTTGCAGCTACATTTAAGGCCTCAGATCCTTAAATCCCTAACCTCTTTCTATACCGACTATTTTTAAGATCGACACCCCCCAAAAATACCGCCAAGATGGGTATGGCCTTTTCGAAAGTGTTTGACCGGCTATGGGGCAAGAAGGAGATGAGAATCCTAATGGTTGGTCTCGATGCCGCCGGTAAAACCACCATTCTGTACAAGCTGAAGCTGGGCGAGATTGTCACCACCATCCCCACCATTGGTACGTCGAAAGCTGCCCAACCCCAATCCATCAACGCCCACGAGCCCAAGCTAACACTCTTTGCTGTAAATAGGCTTCAATGTCGAGACTGTCGAGTACAAGAACATTCAGTTCACCGTCTGGGATGTCGGTGGTCAGGACAAGATCCGTCCCCTGTGGAGACATTACTTCCAGAACACCCAGGGTATCATCTTCGTTGTCGACTCCAACGATCGTGACCGTATCACCGAGGCTCGTGAGGAGCTGCAGCGCATGCTGAACGAGGATGAGCTGCGTGATGCTATCCTGCTGGTCTTTGCCAACAAGCAGGATCTGCCTGTAAGTCATTTCTTATGCGCAAACAATGCACCTTGTCTGGGTTTTGCACACACAAGTAGTCTTGAACCTTCAGGCCAAAAACACTGGCCTGAAATCCAACCGACTGGCTGTGCACAACCCCCACTCACATGTACCTCTTTGATCCTGTTTGAACTGTGCGCTAACCACGTGTCAATCCCTAGAACGCCATGAACGCTGCCGAGATCACAGACAAGCTTGGCCTTCACAGCTTGAGGCAACGCGCCTGGGTAAGCCCAAACTCCCTGTATCTGTTGGTAATACCCCAAATCCCGCCTGCTAACCGTTTTTCTTTGCATCTTCACAGTACATCCAGTCGACCTGCGCCACTTCTGGTGACGGTCTGTACGAGGGTCTCGAGTGGCTTGCCAACACCCTGCGCAAGGCTGGTCATCAGTAACGGCTTTTCCATGGTCAAACAAGATAAAGCTATAGTTAATATGCGCTTGCGATACCAAAGCTGTTCACACGGCGCATTGATTGCTTGCCCGCGTTCACGTCTTTTTAGTCAACGTCTACCTCTCCTACCTACATCTAGTCAGCGTCTTTCGGTTTTCGGTTGTAATTTGCGAAGTTATCGGTCAATGGCAATCGAATAGTCCATCAACAAACAATATTTTGTTGTCTTTTTTCTTCTCTGCTTTCTCTCTTATTTTCTCTCTCTCTTCCTCACTTGTGCCTATATTTGTTCTTTTTTTGTCTCTGTCGTTTTTCTATATCTTGTGCCCCTTGGTGATGGATATTCTTTGACGGCCTCAATTTCCCCACCTTTCACGAACGAACCTACCATCTGCTATGAAACAACGTTGATTATTATGATGATGGATGAGTTGGTTTCAATATCTGTCGCTTTTCCCGGCGGCTCTTGTCTTATTTCTGCGTGAACTTTGTTTTTTTGTTCTTAGGGTCTTTCCAAGTTTCTAGTGACATACGAAATGATACTTTGTTGAGATCCACGTTAACTACAGTTGCCTTGTGCATGAGATGTGCGGTGCCTTGTGTCTAATTTGTCCATCCAGCATCACCCAAGACGGCTTATGGCATGTGCGTTTCTTTGTTGATATGGCGGAGTGTGGCCGCAAACCCTTGTGCATCTTGCGGCGGACTGAAGCCATGCAAGTCTATTGCCTTGGTCTGAGGAGAGGGGTGATGTGATGTGCGCTAATTTGGTAGGGTTAGGGTTAGGAATACTCTCGTCACACCATATATATCTCCTGCCACAAAGGGCTGCTCCAGGCCGGATGACGACATCATAGTTGCCAAGGAAGAGATAGGGAAGCTCGAACGAACAGTCCACCTTCAAGGTTGTCAACGTCGATCTGGAATAGAGATGAGATGTTTTCTCTCTCTCTCTCTTTATGTGGAGGACATGACAACAATGTGTCTCTGTCCGTGCGTTTACCATATCTTGTATGTTTGCATTATTCCAAACACAGAGAGAAAAAGAAACGTTGCGTGGGTTTGCTGCCGATACTGGATTGGGGGCGGTCCTCAGAATGAGTATAATAGAGTTTGAAAGATTTACTACAACGCTGAGTAAAAGCAATAGGCCATCTTCTCTGTATGAACTGACCACCCCCCCTTCTCTCCTATCACTCTCCCCACTCTTGACTGTGTAGGTCCGCCCTCTCCAACTAGTTAGTCATGTCGTAGGGCTGCGGCGTTGGCTTCGAGCTCTCGCCCGCGCAGCGCTTGCTCGCTTGCGTCTTTCAGGTGTCCGTTGGCAGTCTTCTTTCGTTGAGCGGCGAGCTGAGCCCCAAGCTTTCCCGGTGTTTTTGAAGCGGCGTTATTTGCGCGGCGCTATATAGAAGGGTCTGGTTAGTTGACGAGAACTAGGCATGTGTTGGCGGGTGGTACAGAGTGCGTAGTCCCAGTGTATAGAGAGTAGATCATGTCATGTGTATGTGTAAGACAATGCTTCGACAAAGCCTGGCTCTTCTGCCAGAGAAACTGGATGCTGCGGAAGAAACATGGGCAGCACGGCGCTTCATCTCAGGATACATACCTCTGCAGCTTCTGCAGCGCGACGCCGCGCCTCGGCGGCATCTGACTGGCCGACTGCGCTTGGCGACGCGAGGCCTGCGCTGGAATCACCTCCCAGGCGCTGTGTGGTCCCGGCGTAGGTTTTGGGGACGGCGGCGGTGCGCGGCTGGGGCGGGGCAGAGCCGAGAACGCGGCCGGGCGAGGCATATGAGTCGGGGTCGGGTTTGCCGCAGAAACAACCCATGACTGTTTACGATTTTGTTTTTACAACTGCTGGTAGGTGTTCAAGTGGATTGTGGGCAAGTGAAGCGTGGACAAGTAAAACGGAGGGCGGAGGAAAGAGGGATTGAGTTGTACGAGAGGCAATCTGCGGACCGACGTGGTGCGGTGTCTGTTGATGATGATGCCGAGAATGGAGCCGCGGAAGAGCAGCTGCGCGTTAACCTGGAGAAAAAAACGAGCGAGGGGACATAGAAACGCAAGAGGGTATCTGTTGCTGAGAAAGTTGCGCAGCGCAAAGCGATAAGGATTAGATAAAGTAGCGACGAAGTAGTAACAACAATAGTTAACGAGAGAAGAGAGCGTTGGTTGATTATCGGCACAAAGTGGAGAGGGTCGGATCTGAGGCAATGACGACAGTACAACAGTTGCGGCAATAGCCCAAAGGAGACAAGACAGTAAACAAAAAAAAAAGGGTGCAGGAACAGGCGAGCAAAGTGGAAGGTGCATCAATGTCTGGTCGTATTATTTCTGCTCCTTCTTTCTTGCTGGTCTTGCAGGTGCGTTGTTAGGATTGGTTTCTAGCTTGGCAATAGTAATATTTTGAGTGCTCAGTTCATTCTGTGATCGTTACTGTGCGACAACGACTAAGAACAACCAAAGCGAGGTAGATCGTGAACGGGAAATACAGCAGGTCTTCGATTACGGGAGACAGAGCTGAGTAGAAGGCGTGGGGATATTCACATACATCTCTGCATGTGTGTCAATGTTTTGAGAAATCAACACAAACATACACTTCAAAATGAACAATCCACACTAGTCAGTCGGTTCGACATAAAGGCGGTGAATACGGAGGGTTAAACTTGTGATAGCAGACTAGGGTTATATCAGTGCGCGATTAGAATAGCCGCAGTAGCCATGCACCACCGATGAGGCTCAATCGAAAACGCAGATTTGTCGGTTTTGCTTTACTCGCTCGGTGAGGCGGCCACGGCAACAAGCTCACCGGGACAAAAAATCAGCCGTTGTAATTGGCGGGGCCAGAGTGGAAGAAAGGCAGAGCCGAGCCACAGAGCAAGCTAGTTGGAGGACCCCACTTGTCTGCAACATGTATAATGTACCTTGGCATATACGTCAACCCAAAAAGGTTCTAAATCGGACAAAGTCCCATTCCATCTGGTTAAGTGGGGGAAGATGGGCCATCAAGGTTCTTGTGATTTTGACTCGTTTTCTCTTTTTGTGCAAGATGAGACACGCAAAAACAAGCCCTATAACTTGTGATAGTTATTTGTTGTTCAAGAAGAGATCGAGTGATTCAAACAAAGCTGGCCAAGAAACACGTGCTAGCGGGCGAAGACTGGGCTGAATATGAGGTTACGGAAGCCCCAAGAAGCGAGTGCCAGAGAGTCTGAAAACACCAAGAACAAATGTGACGAACAGAGCAAGATATTGCACGAGAGACCCAGCAGCAGAGCAGCTACCTGAGATTGATACTAGGGCGGTTGGAAGGAAGGAGTAGGAGAAGAAAAAACAAGAAAAAAGCAGAAGCTGCAATAACAGAACCAGTAGTTACATAGAGCAAGCCATGTGGCAGCAGGAAGTTGTCGAAGCGCTCGCTGCCTGCCTTTATGATCAGACCGAAGCAGAGCGAAACCTCAGTTTCCCTCGTCTTTCTTTTTTTTGTATATACCCCCCGTGTGTCCCACGCTTTCTCTCTCTCTCTCTTCCGTCCTCCGTTTCTTGCTGCCACCTTCTCCTGTTCCTTTCGTCTCGTTGCACTCTGAACGGATAGAAGGATAGGCCACAGCACAAATCGTCCTATGCTAGATGTATGTACCTACTTGTGTCTAGCCAACTACTTGTATTTGCCTTTTTCGCAGACACATCCGAGTCTTCAAAGAAGCCCGGCTTGGATACAGAAGCCACATACGTACCGCTCTTTCCTTGGTCGACCTTCTCATCAGTGACTCGCCTCGTTGTCCTCCAATCTCATGCTGATCTTGTCTAGTTCTTTCTCAGCTAGTTTCCAGCTCCTGCTGCTCGTGGCTGCTCTTGCCGTTTTGTTGCTCTTCCTGCCCTTTCTTTTTCCGCCTCTTTCCAGTCCAAGCTTCACCACATTCTGGCTCCTGTCTTTTTCTCCCGTCCGCCTCCCTCTCCCCACTCCCTTTTCCTCTTCTCTTCTTTTTTTAGCCCTCTATGGGGCTCTCTTCTTCTAATAATCGACCGGACTGTGTGCCGCCGGTTTCTCTCTACATTCCCAGTGCTGCCAACTCCAGCGATGAAGACTTTAGCACAGGGCCCCTAGCCGTGGGCTTTTCTCCCGATCTGACAGGCTTTGAAGACTCCGATCTTGATTTATTCAATACGCCTCCGCCGACTGTCGATTCACCTGTGGCCACTGCTACGGGCGATCTTTCTTCGCGGTTGGACCAAGTGCCACAGGCGTCTTCTTCTGTCTTAGCCTCGACATCCCAGCAATCTCCCTCTTATCCACAGGTACCAGTACACCCACAGCAGGTGCAATTTGACATTTCCAGCGCTGCTAGTCAATTGGACCAATTAGAAATGGAGTCCTATTTGAATAGTGCCAGCACCAACACCAGTAACGGAGTCTCTTCCACCGCTGCCGCTGCCACTACTTCAAATTCCAATAATCACAACCACAATCACCATAATCACAATCACAGTCACGGCGCCAATAGAAATAGCAATATTGCCCACGGCGCTCACAGCTTTAGCACCACCTTCGCCAATCCCTCGACCGCCTCCCCCTACCAAATCCACCTGCGCAACAAAACACTGGGGAACGTGAATTTGCCCACTAGATCCAGAAATTTGCCCTACACTCTCTTGCGCGGCGGAAATTCTTTGTTTTCGGCGCACGCTTCTCAAGCCAGAACAGACCCTTCGTCTTTCCAGCCTACGACACCGACGTCGACGCCTATGATGAACATGCTAGACTTTTCGCAGCATTCCTCAAGACCTGCCTTTGGAACTGATGGCGATGACGACGCATACTCTGTTGCCTGCGGCTCACACTGCAACGATTGCCCCTCGCAATGTCACGACCCGGACTGCGACGGCATCTCTGATGTCTGTACTGATGCCAACTGCGGCGATGTTGTCGTTGAGTGCGATGAGGCTCTTTGCGATATTGGCGAGGCCTGCTCCCAAATCGACTGCCAACCGCGCGATGTCGCCAGCGCTGCGAAAGCCCTGACGTCATTTCATGGGGAACCCAACGGCGAAGACAGCGGCCAAGGAGATCTCAAAATGCCACTCGTTGATATGAATCAGAACTGGTCGAACTTCATGCCTCATCTGTCTAACCATAATCATGCTGCTGGCCCTAGTAGTGGTCACAACATTAATGGTGCCATCTCTGATCTCAACAACTCCGCCCATCACAACCACCAACACCTCGCCTCCGTCCTAGACAGCGCCTTTCACCCCCATATGGCCATGCAGCAACTTTACAGCGACATCATCAACTTTCATGATGGAACTCATGAATCACATCAGCACAAGCGCCCATGTATAGCGGATAACGCTCTCTTCTGGCCCAACACCTGCCATTTACCTCGACACGATTACTCCGATATCAGTATGCTACTGCAAGACCAGTCGCCATATACACTGCCTTTGCAAGAATGCGGCATGGCTTTGGCTGATCCCGCCCAGGCTCATGTGCATTTGCGCCAAGTCCATCGATTGTCTACCGAAGAGATGCAGTCTTCTTTCCTCACGCAGATTCCCTGCTCGATGGGCATCTTTGAAATGGACTCGGCACCTCATTCACAATGGCCACCTACGTCCGAGGAAGATGCTAGACTAGCATCAAAAGTGACTGGAATGTCGGCCTCTAGTTTAACTTCACCGCCGACGTCAGGACCAGGTACTCCTGCTACTAATATAATTGACGACGGTAACATTATGTCTCTCCACCCACCAGCTCTAGATATGAAGCACAGCAATCGCTGTGAGTGGCTAGATGGCGATCATTTATGCGGTCTGATGTTTGAGACAGAGGAACAGCTCAATATGCATTTGCTGCACGATCATGCCAAGGCATGCACCAGAAAGGGTAGCGAGTTTATTTGCTGTTGGCAGTCGTGCCCACGCAGAGTAGAAAACAAAGGGTTTGGCCAAAGAAGCAAGCTAGAGCGACATCTCCAAACCCATTCTGGCTGTAAGTTCCATACACACATATTTACTACCCCTCTTGCCCGTGAACCCTCTGCCCATCCTATTTGGTAAGCATTCGTTAACCATCATCCCAGACAAACCTTACCAATGTACTATCTGCAAGGAATACTTCTCTGCCAAACAGGCTCTTGAGCAGCATGTTCGCACGCACACCAACGACCGGCCCTTTGCCTGCAAGTTTCCCGGCTGCGAAAAGACCTTCAAGCAACAGAGTTCATTGAGTAAGACTATCCACGTTCATCTATTTATAACCTACCTATCGTAACACAAATGCTGACTGTCTTTGATAAATAGCCATGCACGAGCGCATTCATACGGGGGAAAAGCCCCTTGCATGTCCCTTTCCCGGTTGTAATATGCGCTTCAATGAATCATCCAATCTTGCCAAGCACCGTCGCACTCACAACCTCACCGGCAGCCACATCTGTAGCGAATGTGGCCGTGATTTCCATCGTCTTGACCAGCTTCGCCGTCACACTGAGCGTCTACATGATGGTAATGGTGTAGGTGGCAATGGCGCAGCTACAGGCGCTTCTGCTGGAAGTGCAGGTGGAAGTACCAGTGGCGCGGGAGCCGTTGGAGGTTCTTCTGGAAAAGGTGGGCCTATGAGTACTGTTACATGTGGGCCGCAGAAGACACCAAGATGTCGTGTGACGAAACAGAGGGCATCTGTTCAGCTCCAGAGCAGTGGCTGGGAGAAGAGACAGGCGGGTGAGGATGAAAATGGAGCATGAGTCTGTGTTCGTGTCTGTTTTCCGCCCCTTTACAACTTGATCTTCTTCCAACTCTCACCACTATCCACCCACCTCATCACCTAAACCACTTTCCTTCGTCACCTAGGTCTTTTTTGGTCTTTTCTTCTCTTCAAACATATAACCAATCGCCCTGTCTATTCCCCTTTTCACGACCTGACCAAACTTCTTCTTTTCTTTCTTCCTCCCTGTTCTATATCCCCCCTTCAAGTTTCTTTGAGTTTTTTTCTTTCCACTTCACGTCTCAATTATGGGATTCCCCCCTTCCCCCCGTTACGTTACGCCACGCCCTTGATGACATGCTCTCTACTAACTGAGCAGACAAAATATTCAGTACGAATCTTGTATATCTAATACAACCGAAAAAATATTCGGAACTAAAAAAAAACAAGGAGAAGAATAGGCGCATATAGATAATACCCGTTGCGAAAGTAATTAAAAGTATTTCTTTTTTTTAGACATGAGGAACTAGATCAAATGGTAACTAGTAACAGTGAGCTTGAACTGGTCCGGTTTCTTGTGAAGTTGCTGTGATGTTAGTTGACCCTAGTGGAGATTGTGTAACCCTTGTAGTTCATAGCTCCCTCTATCTTATCAAATACGAATCCTACTCACGACAGCCCAATTCACTCTTGATTGTCCTGATGCTTTTGGCCAACGAAGATTGTGAGGATAACGTATTCAATGCTTGGAATTTATGGTATCTAGATGGTCCTCAGTTTAACAAGAAGAAAAAAAAAAGGAGAAAAGAGTAGAGGAGAGTGAGTTCTCCCTCGTTTTTCTTGGAGTGTATAGTGATTCCGTTCATTTGGTGGTTTTCACAAGTGAGTGCAGCCCCTCAATTTATTTTATTTTTATTTTTTTATAATTCTTGGCTTAGATGCCAAACAGCTCGCTCAGCTGCTTGGCGGTGTCGGCGGGGCTGACGACGGTGTGGCCAATGGTGCGCGGGTCGTTGTAGATCTGGAAGTCGTTGCCGCCCTCAAAGGTCTTGTCGCCAAAGAAGTGGATGTTCTTGAAGGCGTGGCCGTCGGGCTTGGTGGCGAACTCCTCGAGGTGGCGCAGGCAGTAGGTCTTGTCCCAGCCGGTGGGGAAGACGTCGAAGGAGATTTGGCCGCCGATGGAGTAGCTGGAGAGAGAAGAGAAGGGTGTTAGGGGCCGTGGGGCGTGGATAGGGAGATGCGGAGCGGGGGCAGAAATGCAGAAGAGGAGGGGGGGAAGGAAGACTCACGTCAGGTCCATGTGCGAAAACTCCTTCTTCAGAGCCTCGATAAACTTCTCGCGCACCTTGTGCTCGAGATCGTACTTTTCGTACTCGTTGCGCTCCTCGGCCGACGCGTTGCGGCCAATGGGCGAGATGTTGACCATGCCGCGGCGGAACTCGAGAAAGGTGCCGCGCTTGATGGGCAGGTCGAGATCGGCGACGTAGTGCAGGACGAAGCGGGCAAACTTCTTGTACTCGTCCTCGCCGAACCAGCCGATGAAGTTGGCCGAGGGCAGCGCGGTGCCCTGGTAGAAGGCGGTGAGGCCGTTTTCGGGGAAGCAAAAGTCGAACATGGAGAGCACCGGGCGGCCGGTGTCGCCCATTTGCTCCGACGCCTTGCTGAAGTCGGAGCCGCCGACGAAGCCAATGGCCATGGTCTCGCGCAGCTTGGAGAGCACCGCGACCATCTCGGGCGAGATCTTCTGTGAGTCGGGGAAGGGGGGAATGGGTTAGACTGGTGGTGCTGGGTGCGCGGGGATCGAGGCGGGCGGGGGAGGGGCGGACAAACGAACCTTGCGGGCGGGAGTCAGGGTGTCGTCGACATCGAACAGGCAGATGGTGTCGTTGATGCGGCGCTGGCCGATGGGGGGGTAGGCGGGGGCAGACATTGTGGGCGATGAGTGTGTATGGATAGGAAGTATGAATATACGAGAAAGAAAAAAAAAAAGAGTCGTGAGCACAAGAGGAAGGAGAGAAGCAGTGCTAATAGTTGGTAGTTACTTGTGAAAATAAGGAGGTGCTGCGGCGGTTCCTGCCATTTCACAAAGGAGCGCCTAACCACCAACACTAACACCCTGTTAAGCAGAGACAAAAGAAGAACCCCACCTTGCTGAGGACACCTTAGCTACAAGTGGGGCCAGTAATTACGACGTTCACTATCACTTGGTCAAGTCATGGGGAGCAAATCTCGTGTATTTCTCAATTTTATTATACTACCCAGCATATTCTCATTCCCTCACTGCTTCTCCTGCGCCTGGCCGCCCTTGCTGCCAAAGCCCGACGCCAGGCCCTTTCCCAGATTCGTCAGATCGTCCTTCTGGCCGCCCTCGGCGCCGTAGGCCGCGTACGCGTCCTTGCCCACGGCGCCGAGGCCCGAGTAGTCGACCGGCTTGCCCGCCGCGCGGTTGCTCTGGAAGTCTGTGTACGCCTTGGACGCCTGCGAGCCGACGTTTTCCCACTTGGAGCCACCGGCGCCACCGGCGCCGGTGCTGGAGGTGTTGTCTGCGGAGCCAGCGGTCGCGGAGGCGTCGCCAGCTGATTGGCTGGTGCTGTTGGATGCGGCTTGCTCGTTTGTGCTGGCCTTGTTGCCGCCCATTTGCTTCTCGGCAAATTCGCCGGCCTTGGAAGCAAGAGATCCGAAGTTCATGTTGGCGGGTGTGTGTGTGTATATGTAGATATATGGATATGTATATGTATGTAAAAAGAGGGCAATCGAAATGTGTGATAGCAAGAAAATGACTTGGTGTATCGGCAAAGATACTCTCTAGGCTCGCACAACCTGTTCCGACCACGCGGCATCTGCCCTCTTTATATACTCATCAACCCCCTCTCAGCCGCTCCGTTTCCGGCAGATCCGCCCATCGCCGGCGTCATCATTTCTCCCTGTGGCATTCTCGCCATCTCTATGGATCAGGCACTCCAATGTCCAGGTCTTCTCACCCTCATCCGTCTGTCGCCTTCGGTCGAGGAGAAGGAGCCGCCGTGGTTGGTATAAGTGGCATTTTGTATGTTGCCATACTTATGGCCGCTGGCAAGTTAACCCTCAAGCTAACATTGCAACCCTGGTCAAGCTGATGTGTCGTCAGCTGAGATGGCAAGGATAGATGCGATAGTGGCGCTGTGGTTTGGACTACGAGGGCGATTAGAGTCTAGACTCGGAGTTGGGCCGGCAAAGAAAGTCGCTTTGCTCAAGCACGACTGTCCGAGGACCCGGCAGTTATCTGTAACTAGGTGAGGGAATAACCTTGAATTTTGCTCCAGCGTTGGTCGGATCTTGACTGCGAGATATCCGGATCCAGGAAAGCTATTATGATTATAGACTTAGTTATAACTAGACAAACAAGAAAACATAGACTTCAAAGCTCCAACGTGATGTAACGCCATCCCAAGAATAAAAGAAAATCCTAATGCTGCCGACGCTCGTACCCAAAGGATAAACAAGAAACTAGAAAGAATGAAAAGAAAGTGCCGAAGAAAAAGAACGCAAGGAACAAAAAAAAGAACAAAACGAATGTAGAAAACATGGCAAAGAAAAAAAGAAATCTGCAGCTATCGTAGGTATCCGCCAAGCTCTAGCACGACATTAAGACTTGTCGTCACCATCCACAGCAAAATCAGGCCCCAGCCAATCTTGCGGTTGAGCACCCACTTGTTTGCCGGCACTGCGATGAGCAAGACGACGAGGGTAATCAACAGGCTAATAGCTGAAATCATGAGCGCGCCTCCGACCTCCACCTTGAATGGCTTGTAGTGCAGAGGCTTGGATGGGTCGTGCTGGTACTTGTGGTGGGCGCGGCGGTACATCATCATGACGCCGCCGAGGCCAATGCCGAGGAGGATGTTGAGCATAGGACCGCCAAAGCAGGCAGCTCTGGAGTAGAAAATGTTAGTTGTATGTTCAAAAAAGGATGCACTAGAGAGAAAGGAAAAAAAAAAGAAAACTTACAAGGCCATGACGGGGTATCCTAGACGTGCAATGGTAATATCTGCTACCAAATCGCCTAGACTGTTACCCGCCGCAAAGATAGTCAGTCCCAGCAGGGCATCTGAGATGTCCATAATGACACCCACAGCCTTTAGTACTCCCACAACCTCTCCGGCAATGGTGGCAATCCACGCAATGCTGACCATGAAGCCCATGAAGCACAACAGCGAATGATACTTTGGGCGGACCTCGTGTGTGGTAGTCAGCAAGAACACGCCAAACAGCACGACCGACAAGGATAAACTCGCGAGCAAGAATTGTTTCAAGCTCTCGACTGGGTCGTCCAGATCTTCGAGCAGGTTTGCCCACACCACACACACGAAAAAGGCCGGACCCGTGAAGACCTGGAGACCGACCAGCCAGCGCAACCAGCTCAGCGCTTCAACAGCCTCCTGCTGCGTCTCGGAGATTTTGACCGAGAGCATGGCCGCGTCGACGGGCGCAGTAATGTGCACTTCGGAGCGCGTGTTGGTGGGCGAGTCGATGGCGATCATGGCGGGCGTCGCCACGCGCGATGGAGCAAAGACAGTGGAGTTCTTGCGCGCTCGGGTTAGGCTGTATCGCCGATAACGCTGCCATTCGTTTTCGCTGCAGGATGGCGGGTTGATTATAGACGGGGAAGACGGTGCCGTGAAGCTGATGGGGGTTGCTAGGTTTCCTGGCGTGTGTATGTGCTGTGCAGCTATAGACCCTGTTGATGTCATGACTGCTGCAGATGCAGGGGCAGGTGTGCCTGGAGGCAAGGTATATGTTGTGTAATCAACATCATCATCCTCGATAACCTCTCCGTCCACAACGGGAAGGGTCAATACTAGTAATAAGATACTGGGAACGGTAACTATACTGATAAACCTATCCCAATAGCCCTTGTCCTCCCATCTTTGGAGTGTGGGAAACAAAGTGCAGCCCAGGCTACTCAGCGAAGGAAGGAAGGAAGGCCACCAGTGAGAGGGTTCTTCATAGCCATCTGGGGATGGGCCCTCAACACTCAAAGTTGGCACAGGAACAGATATAGACAGGTTTTCATCGCCCCCTTCTTCGGGGATGGTCGGCGAGACAGGTAGTGAGGCCAAATCGAGCCCAGGAAACGGCGACAGTGGAGAATCTGCTTCTGAAAGAACAGTCGCTTGTGCTAGAGGACTAGGAATGTGCAACTTGGGCAGGGTTGTAGGGCTCAGTGGGCTGCGTCTTGCACTGCTAGACCCAGCAGAATGGCCACTCTTGGAGTGATGATGGTGCTGGAAGGCGGGGGGAGGCGCCAGGTTACCATCGATTTTGAAAGAGTGGAACGAGGAAGAAGTTGAGCTTGCAGTCCGGGAATGTTGGTGGACGGGGCGCTGGTCAAGGGGGGAATGGTGGCGAACTGATGCTCCGCGTAAAAGGCGGCTTAGATCATCGGTGGAGGCCATGGCAGGGGGAGGGACTAGCACCGGCAGGTCATTACCATTGGGCTGGTCCCCTGAAGACAAGGCCCGTTCGCGAACCAGAGATGGTCGGTCAAGATCACCAAGTGCCATGGGGCTGAGAGTGCCCGTACTACAACGAGGGCTTGGCGAGCGCGAGCGGCTGTTGCGATGGCTGTTAAAGATGCCTTCCATGTCTGTGACAGACCAGCCGCGTGCATGAATTCCAGGTCTAGACATGGTCACAGAGGGCTGATTATGGCCTGCCGCAGGGTTGAGTTCTCTTTGGACGCGGGCCAGATCAGATCGGAATTCCAGTGCACCAACTAAGCTAGGTCTGATGGGGGTTATGATGGTATTCCTCCTGAGACCAGGCGGACGGAGAACGCGCATGTTGGATGAAATTTCAGCAGCTACCAAGCTTTCCAGATCGTCATCTTCCTGGAGCTCTTCTTCATAGTGCTGTTTCAGACCGCTCTCGAGGAGAGGAGTGGTTGAATCGGCATTTTCCGGAGGCGAAGGGTGGTGTGATTCCGGGCTCAACAAGTTTCCAGATGCATTATTTGAGCCGTAACGGTGCAGGCTGTGTGAGGCAGACCCTTCATCTCCATCTCTATACGTCTCAGTGTAGCTACTCTCTTGATTATGGCGATTAAGACGTCTGAGATTTTCGCGAAAGGCGGCGCTGGAGCGCTTCTCAAGCCAATGCCAGGTAACAACAGTCAACACATACAAAGCATAGTATGCGATCATGACCCAGCACTCCCAGTACAGCAGTTTTCCATCGAACAAGAAGTAGGTAGTGAAGACGACGGCCACAATGAAGAAGCAGATGTCGCGTACAAAAGTCTTTTTGGCCACCCGGAACTCCTGAACAAGGGCCATGGAACCCGCCACTACAGCTGTGATAAAGGAGGCAGCACCAATAAGCTCGCCAACAGCCATCGAAGCACTACCTGAGCCCATGGCAGCAAAGGTACTGAACACATCGGGCGAGCCGTTTCCAAAGGCAAGAAACGTCACTCCAGCAAGACTCTGGCTGAGTCCCAGCATTGCCGAGATGGTGGCAAGGTTGACGCTGAAAAAGTCGCTGGCAGCGATGCCAATGGTGGTGAACAAGAGACCAAGCCACATGACCAAGACGACGAAATTCACTGGCTGGCCAAGCGGTGTGACGCAGTAGTATATGGACAGGTAGGGGATCAGGCCGGCATTTTCGTCGCTGCAGTGCTCTCGCACAAAGCTGCACTTGTCGGTCGCATAGGTAACATCACGGCAGTCAAGCTGCTTGACGGTGGAGCGCTCAAGAGTCGATAGATGAGAGTCGGCAGGATCATCGGCAAGGAAGTCGGCAGCGCGGGAGGTCCTGAGGCCCGGCACAACGGCGTGTGAGACATAGGACCACGATGCGAGGAGGAATATGGTTGCAATGGTGGCTGCAAAGGGGCGCAAGCTAAATGGTCGTCTGCGCCTGGGGGGGAGGCCTGGCGGCTGCAACAGGCGCTTTGCATGAAGCGGCCGGGGACTAGGGCGCGAGGGCGGCATCGGGAGATGTTGGAGTCGGACGTTGGGCGGATTTCGGCAGTCGCGCAGCTTCAGGTTGTGCTGGGCTCGTCTGTAGGGGGAACACGTCGAGACCCCGGTATCCGTGGTGCGAGGTAATTAAGCGAAGACTCGGAGTTTTTTTTATTCATAGAGCCTGAGCAGCAGCAGGTTGGTGACACGGACAGACGAGGCGCGATGGACGGCATGCCCTCACTTTGCAAAAATGCAAGAACGAGGCAAAGACAGGGTATAGATAGACAGATGGATATGAGGGCCGGCCATTCAAGAGGGCCGAGGACGCATGGGCAGGTGACTCTAAGCAGGAATCTGATGACGACGCCAGCACCGAGAAAACACAACTCAAGCGAGGGGGTCCTGGGTACTTTTTTGGGCGTCTATGTGACGGTTAAAGGCGACGGCAGGACAACTCAGCGCGGCCAGATAAGAACATCGCAGGTATAGTAGCAATAGGGGAGGAGAGGGTTGGAGAGAGAGGAGCGGAGACGCAGAGAAGCAACGGAGATAGGGGAAGGCCACAATGTAAGACAGGGAATAGTTAACTAGAGCGTGAGAATCGAGCCAGCATCAGCGCCGCAGGACCGGCCGAAAGCAGAAGTGGAAAAACGGGCTGTCTGTCAGAGTGAGGTGAGCCTAGGCGGAAGTTGGTGGCAGCAGAGAAGATTCTGAAAGAAGATTCTGGGCGGGCGTGATCAGGACGCGCCGCAAGAGCAGAAATTATGCGTTGAGCTGGTCAGTGGGCAGTGCATTGTGACGGCAAAAAGGAGAGCAGAAAATTAGGGGAAAAGCCCAAAATAACAGAGTAATAGCAAAGCGAGACTCGAGTCCCGGCCACGATGAAGCTCAAAGCTTAATTAATGCATGCTTAATTGGTGCATGGCTTGGCTGGGCTGGCTTGGACTTTTGGGTGGCAATTGGGCTGCGTTGGCGTGCGTGACAAGAGAGAACAAAGTTGACACCAGGGACGAGGCGGCCTCCGCTGCGTCAAAAAAACAGGCAATTAAATGGATATTCGGTGCCAGGGTCGGTCATCCCAATTAAGTGCCAAGCTTGGGGAGCTTTGAGGATTCGGGGATGGATGGCGGATGCAGAGACAAAGGAGCTTTGGGCGAGGGTCAGAAAGGGGCTGGTACACGGAGAAGAAGCCACATGTCAGGGAGGCCCCTGCGAGCCCTTCCCGGCGTGCGTGGCTGAGCGTGGCGGGAGTGTAGGGTCTGGGGTCACGTGGTGATAGCCGATACGGGGTGCAAGGGCTGTGATTCGCCAGTCCTCCCCGCGGCACGGCTGCGTTGCTAGCCCGCCATTGTTTACTTTGACGGGAGAAAAAAACAAGTCAGCCAGCAAAAAGCCTTTGGTCTACCAAGCCTTATCAGACTTGCTGCGCGACAGCGCTACTCAAAGACACTGCGGTCCACGCTTGGAAAGCCCTGAGCTGCTCGCTTATAGCCTCCCTTTTGCGCGTTGTTCGTGGCCTAGACCGTCGGCATCGCCAACTCCGCCTCCCAGTGACCCCTCCAACACATTTTCAGAGACACCCGCAAACCCCACCTCATGCCCCGGGTTGCTCAGAAGCCGCGGCCTCCAGGCTCGCGCATGTCGACCGGCACAATGAACTCTCCCTTCAAGTCGTCGATCACCACCATGCGGTAATATGACCAACCCCCGGTCTGCAAAGGGCCAGCCACTCCGCCACATGCTAACCCTTTTCCTCCGCCCCTCCCTAGTATCCCCCTCAATGACGACGCCTCCGAGAAAGCCCGCCGCATGCACGATCGCCAGGCCGCTCACGAGGCCCAAAGAAACGAGCTCAAGCGCGCCGCGACTGCCACGCCGCGGAAGAACCGCCGCCTGACCGACTTTGACAACGCCCCGACCACTCCGGCACATGGGGACCGCAGGTCTGGCAACTACGATGACAACGACGACGATGATAGCCTCGTAGTTAGCGGGACCGCCGTCACGCCTATGAAGCGTGTGCCAATCCTGGCCAACTTTGAGGAATGGATGAAGATGGCTACTGATAACAAAATCAACGCTGCCAACTCGTGGAACTTTGCCTTGATTGACTACTTCCACGACATGTCGTTGCTTAAAGAGGGCGACGGCGTCAACTTCCAAAAAGCCAGTTGTACCCTCGATGGCTGTGTCAAGATCTACACCAGCAGAATCGACAGTGTCGCTACTGAGACAGGCAAGCTGCTCAGCGGTCTTGCTGATAGTAACAACAAAAAAAAGGAACGCGACGCAGATGTCGAAGGCGCTGATAGCGATGAGGAGGAGGTTGATGAGAACGGCAATGTCAAGAAGAAGACTAAGCGTAAGGTATGAGCCGCCGATTGTGCCCGACACTTCTTGCTACCAGCTACTAACCCTCGTGTCTATCCGGTACTCTAGGCTCGCTCCGAGGTTACACTTGCTCCCTCGTTCACGTCACTACAACTGAAAAAGCTGGAGCTGGAGTTTGCTGTTGATCCACTGTTCAAAAAGGCTTCGGCAGACTTCGACGAAGGTGGTGCCAAGGGCCTACTGCTCAACCACCTAATGATTGACTCAGCAGGTCGCATTGTCTTTGACAGCAGCGATGATACTGACGATGCGGCGAAACATTATAAAAAAGACAATCCTGACTCTTCTGCTTTCGAAGACGGTGCCGAACTATCGAAAATCGAGGAGGAGGACGAGGATGAAAATGCCGAAGCCCAAGAGCCTGAGCATCCCGGTGCCGATGTAGACCTGGGGTCACTCCGTGCTCGGTTCTTCCCCGATCTAAGCCTATTGGATGAGCTTGATGTATGCCCATCACTCAAGACCTTTGATCTCGGTGACCCCTCAGGGTCTCTTGACATACCATTCTTGCGCGCCCCAGAAGACTGGAAGAATGATGCCGACAAAAGCGGGCTCGACGGAAACTCTGATATGGGCGATGATAATGGTGGCGGCTTCGACGATGATCTTGGACTGGGCGGCTTTGACCTGGTAGACGATATTGCCTTTGGCGAAGGTGGCGAGGCCTGGGCACGCGAGGCTGCTTTGGAACCACAAATGCGTGTCTTCAACGGAAATGTTGATGATGGCGATGACGATGCACAACTCCTTGATGACCCCAATGGCGACTACGTTGTCACTATGGGACACCCTCAAACCAACGAAAAGATGCACGATGACATTCTCAGCTATTTCGACCAGGCTCTGCAAAAGAACTGGACTAGTGCTGAACATTGGAGAATCCGCAAGATCAAGGATATAAACAAGCCTGCCGCGCCCACGCGACAGCGCAAGGAAAAGGAGGCATTTTCTATCAACTTTGACTCTCCTCTAGAGGACTCCCTAGCCGAGACTCTTTACACGCCAGCGTCATCAAATACCGCCATCTCATTGCCCAAGAAGGACTGGAAGGCCAAGAACCGCAATCTTTTGCCTGATGACAAGCACTTTAGCTCCAAAGAGTTGCTTAGCCTCTTCCTCAAGCCTCGGGCACGCATGGGTCGGCGGAGGGCAGTTGGCTTTGGGCCTCTGTTGGGAGGCGATAGTGCCAACGGCACTGATAACATGCACGAAGCCGACATGAACGAAGAGTTCTGGGCGAACCACAAACAGGCAGCACCGACTACGGAGGACGATGATGCAGCACCGGCTGGCGACTACGACGCCAATTTCTTCCAGGACGACATGCCATTCCCTGGAGGCCTTGACGATGACGACGACGACCAGTTTGCCGATGCGCGGGATCACTTTTCCCCCGGCACAGAAGCCCCTGCTATGGGCGAAGGCGGTGGCATGACGCAGATGATGATGGGCGGCGACACGGTTATGAATACCATGGGCGACTTTGGCACGACGCTGGTGACGCAGACGCGGCGCATCCGTCCAGAATACGTGCAGTACGCGCGCGTAGCCAAAAAGGTGGATGTGCGGCGGCTGAAGCAGGAGCTGTGGAACACAATTGGCTTTGAAAGCCTGGACCGCGACAACGAGCGGCCGGAAACCCCGACGCCGTCACGCCGTCACCCCACCGACGACGACGATGATCCGGAGACGTCGCCCGGCGAGATGGACGAGCCCAAGACGCCGCGGGACCCCAGCAACGACCCGACACTCAAGTTCACAGAGGTCATGAACGACCTGCAGGCCGTGTATCCCAAGGCAGTCATGGACGACATCTCAACGAGCTACTGCTTTATCTGCCTGCTGCATCTGGCCAACGAGCGCGGGCTGGTGATTGAGAAGACGGATGATTTGCAGGAGCTGAATATCCGCAAGGACTGGACGGCCGAGGCGCTGGATGAGTAGAGGCTGTGTGTGTTTTATATGATGAGATGGACTTATGATTTTGATGTAACTATGTACATACCCTGAATATCGTCGCCGTGTTAGTGTAATGCCGATAGACTAGAGGGCCGATCGAGGTGATGATCCCGCACGAACCCTAAAAGCTATGTGAAGCCGGCCCGAAGCCAGGGTTACACGAAGTAAGAGTGGGGTAAACTGCGCCCCTCCCGTTGATCGAGAGGTCTGGCAACCGTATCTCTCGACCTTTGACCGGCCATCACTCCTCCTCCCAGGCTTTAGAACGTCACATCAAGCGAGTCTTTTCTCTGTCTCCGCATTCTAATTAGCCCAGAGACCTCCAACGCGTCGTGTTTCTTGGAGAAGCTTCAATATGAACGGCAACGGCAAGGCGAACGCCAGCGCGGGCGGCGGCGAGGAGACGCCGGTTTCAGATGCCGAGCTGGCTCAGGTGGGTAGAAGACGAGAGGACGAGCGAGTCCCGGATGCCATTGTCTATCTTGAAGCTAACTTGTGCTTGTCCCTTTTTTTTCGGTTCTTGTCTACTAGACCTATCGCGATCTTCTAAAGTAGGCCATTCTTTTTTCTTTTTCTTTTTGTCTGCTGCCCCTTTCGGTTACCCGTAAACCCTAGAATGCACCTAGATTCCTGGGGAGACTGACGACACGATCGTCGTGACCCATGACGTCACCTTCCGCGGCCCTGGGTTCTTGGGGCCGGGCAGCAATAAGACCCTTGATCTACGTTGTGGTGTCAGACACGATCCTGTTTTTTTTTTCCTCCCACATGACACTTTTCAGACACATCATCTTTCTTCTTGTTGCTTAGATAAGCACAACAGAGGGAATCCCAAGTGCACAACCACCACCACCACCGCCCGCCGCGAGAAACTGTTTTGTAGTTGATCCTGAGACTAACCTTCTCCCTTTTCTCTTCTTCTTCTCGTCCAGAGCCGAGCAGACAGCCTCGGCCATGGAGCAGAACCTAGATAACCTCGAAAAGACTCTGGCGTCGCTGATGGATGCGCTCGAGGGCGCGTCGCCGGGCGTCGTGCGGCGGCAGGAGGAACATAAGCGCAAGCAAGAGGCGGAGCAGGAGGAGAAGAAGAATGCCGAGGGGGACCAGAGCGGCTGATGCAGAGGCGGAAGACGGGGCAGGGCGAGAGACTGGATAGATCAATACATGGCTTCTAGGGTACGGAGATCGCATCTCGCGGTATGGCATGCCGACTGCTTTTTTGTTCCCCCTTTTTTTTCTTTTGTCTTTTTCTTTGATTCTTTTTTACCAAGGCCGCACGACCGTCTCGTGCACGATAGTCACGCGCGCGCGGTTCTCCAGTGCGTCCTTCATCTCATCTGCATACGACAGCTTCTCCTCCTCCGCCCCCAATCTAGACTCGGGGCCCCCGGGCACATCCAGCAGCAGAGCAGGCGCAGCAGAAGCCTCGGCACGCCGCAGCGCCCAGGTCATCATGCTGGCAATGTTGCGTGACGTGAGAGTGAACGACGACTGCTTCGGTTGCGGCGACGTGGTGTGGCTGCTGCTGGACACGGGAGAGGGGAGTGGCATCTGGGGCGGGCTGGCGGCGGAGGTCGAGGTCGAGATGGCGATGGGCGGCCGGCAGGGTAGGCAGCGGCAGGGCCGTTTGCCTCTGGCTTTGTTCATGACGAAGGGGGAGCACATGGTGAGAGAGGCAGGTGTGTGAGAGCTGGGGAGGGGGGATAGAGACGGAGAGTAGAGAGTAGGATGGTGCAAAAGGAGGGGTCAGAGTGTGAATATAAAAGGGTAGAAAGCGATGAACCACCCGCCATGCCCACCACACGTACTTATCTACCCGAACACTCAATCAGACATTGATACGCCACGAACGGACGAGACAAAGAAGGCTCTGGCGTCGCGCATCTAAGCTGAAAAAGGACAAGCGCATGGGCTTGGCCTGGACTAGCCTCGCGTAGATTGTACGAGCTGCGTTGCGCTGTCCATTTATGTACCAGCTATGCACGTCGCTGATCAGGTTCCTCGGCGGTATATAAGACGCAGCGCGGGAGCGGGCGTTGGGCAGGATTGGGTGTCCAGCTGGAGAAGCGGCTGGAAAAAAAAAAAAAAAGGAAGAAGGCTGTATATCGGACGGTAGTCAAGAGTTGAAAAAAAGAACAAGAAAAAAGAAATGTTTACTTCGAGGCTCGCTCCGCCGGGCAAACGACATGGACTCTCTCTCCTTGCACCGTCGAGGACGGTGAGTCGGTGTCATTTGTGCTTTCTCCAATCCACACACTTCGCGGCCTGTCAGGCAAGGGATGGAGGGAGGGATGGAGGGAGGGGTGGAGCTGAAGGAGGACGGAAGGGAGCGTAGCGTGGAGAAGAGAAAAAAAAAAGAAAATAAAAAAAATCCTCGAATCAAAATAAAACTTGTAAAAAAACAGGACTTGCTCAGCTCTAATGACGTCATAGAATCCCCCATTCTTCTTGATACAACCCGACATATAAAGTAAACCCGAAAGCCGGTTCAGCATGGTTATAAGAAATCAAGCTTTCCGTGGGTTCTCGACCCAGTTCTGAAGCCATGCCAAAAACAAAAACAAAAAACAAAAACAAGAAAAATAAGAAAAGTCTAAAAGGAAGACCCCCCCTCGTACCCCGTCACACCGCACCTTAGTCTGCCTATGCGGCTACAGGATCCATGTCCATGGCATCTGCATCTACAACCTCATCTACGCTCCCAGCTGCAGCACCGACCTCGTCCTCTGTCTCAGTCTTTTCCTTGGCCTGGGCCCTCGCCGTTTGCGCCGTAGTCGACGACGCCTTGCTTTTGAGTACCGCCGACGACGCCGCCGACTTTGATCCCGGCGCCAAGCCCAGGACCGATGGCGACGATCCAGCCGCCGACTTGCCCTGGAACGAGCTGCCGTACGCTGACACCAGCTCGGCATTCGACCGCGGCTGCAGCTGCGCTTGCGCGCTGTAGTGCTGGTACGTGCTGCTCATGTCTTGGTCCATGTGGTGCGCGCTGCTGGACTTGGCCTCGGCCTGGCGCGCGAGTTCGCGCTCGCGGTTCTTTTCGAGCAGCTCGCAGCCAAAGGTGGCGACCTTGAGGATAGTCTGGATCAGGTGGTTTTGCTGCAGCGGCTTCGATAGGTACTCGTCCATTTGCGCCTGGATGCACTTTTCGCGATCGCCCATCATGGCGTGTGCCGTCAGGGCAATAATGGGCGTGCGCCGGTTGATGGTCTTTTCGAAATCACGGATAGAGCTGGTCGCTTCAAAGCCGCCCATGATGGGCATCTGCACGTCCATCAGGATGACGTCAAACTTCTTGCGCTTGACGGCCTCGACGGCTTCCAGACCGTTGCTCACGACGTGAACAACATGGTGATACTTTTCCAAAATCTTGACTGCCAACCGCTGGTTGACCCGGTTATCTTCAGCAAGCAGAATCTCAAACGACTTGGTGTTGTCGGCAAGCGACGGCGTGGCTCGGTTTTCCAGAGCCGGTACAATGGCATTGGATAAATCCATTGTGTTGCAAGGCGTCGTCATGTACGATGTAATGCCAAGATCCAGGCACGACTTCAAGTTGACGTGCACTACAGGTGCTAGTAGCACAATAGGCAGGTACTTGAAGTCGTCCACAGACCTGAGACGACGAGCCGTCTCAATGGAGTCTACCAGGATAATATCATATGGTAGAGTCGCACCAGGCCTCATTGACAGCGACACACTTGTCTCTGATGTGATCAAGACGGGGATGAGACCCATCTCATTCAGCATACTCTGTACCCCAGGTCCAAACTCAGACTGCTCCTTGTCCACAAAGAGCACCTGGTGGCCGCGGTATTGACTGAGATCTTTTGGTGAGATAACCATGGAGGCAAGTCGCACCTTGCAAGTAAAGTGGAACTCGGACCCTTTGCCATACTCACTTTCCACCCACAGATCACCACCCATCAGATTAACAAGACGTTTGGAAATCGACAGACCTAAGCCGGTACCACCAAACTTGCGCGTCATCGATCCATCGGCTTGCTGGAACGTGTCAAAAATCAAGTCCAACTTGTCCTGAGCAATACCAATACCGGTATCACGCACAATAAACTCAATGACGTTGACGTCTTTGTACTGTTCTGTGTCCTGGCCCGACGCATTTCTGATGGTAAGACTGACCTCGCCATTCTCCGTAAACTTGATTGCGTTGCCAACCAAGTTGAGAATAATCTGGCGCAGACGGAAGGAATCTCCAATAACGTGGTCAGGTACAGAACTATCGACACGATAGTTAAGATCCAGGAATTTTTCATTAGCCTTGACTGCTAGAGTCTTGAGAGCATTGAAGACGGTCCCCCGCAGTGTGTAGGGGATCTCCTCAATGACCATTCTCCGGGCCTCAATCTTGGACAAATCCAAAATATCGTCAATGATGGTGAGTAGACTATTGGCGAGATTGTGCACAATGTTGAGCATTTCACGCTGGTACTGCGTGAGGTCGGTATCCAGGGTAAGTTGAGTCATACCAATGATACCGTTCATTGGTGTTCTGATTTCATGCGACATGTTGGCCAAGAACTCGGACTTGGTCTTGTTGGCCAACTCAGCAGCCTCACGGGCCTGCTGATTTCTGTGGATCGAGTCCCTCAGATTGGACACCATGAGATTAATCTTGCGCTTGAGCTCGTCCATTTCTCCGGAAGCCTCAACATCGACGAGCTTGGTAAAGTCGCCATCCGTAGCAAGGTTGGTGATATCTGAGAAGGCTCTCACTTGTGTGGTCTAAGTAGAAAATCATGTTAGAATCCGAGCAAGATAACGGGGGGTCAGAGCGGTTATTTTGACGCCATTTTCTAGCGTGTATGCCACTTACCAGATTGCTAGCCATAGTGTTGACATCTGTGGTAATCTCCTTCCAACGCCCCTTGAGGCCTTTAACATCAGCCTGGGCCCCCATTTTGCCGTCAACACCCACATCCTTGGCTACACGTTGCACCTCGTTGCAGAAGCTAGACAACCGGTCAACCATATTGTTGATTGTTTCCTTGAGAACCATGATTTCACCACGAGCTTGGACTTCAATCTTTTGGCTCATATCACCATTGGCAATAGCCTGAGTAACAGTAGAAATACTGCGGACCTATAAGAAAAGGATGGTTAGAAAGGAGGCCAAGGAAAAGGGTATAGGGGATTGAAAGCAACCCCGATTTCCTTTTGACTCTAGCATAAAGGAAACAACATACCTGTACAGTAAGCTTGGACGCCATGGTGTTGACGTTTTCTGTGAGATCCTTCCACTTGCCCTCCACATTGGCAACTTGAGCTTGGCCGCCCAGCGTACCATCGGTTCCGACTTCTCGAGCGACCTTGCTGACCTCAAAGGCAAAGGTTCCTAGACGGTCAACCATGGTGTTGATGGTGTTTTTCAGGTCCTGAATTTCGCCCTGGGCTGGAACGGAAATCTTCTTAGAGAGATCGCCCTTGGCGACGGCGGAGGTGACATTGGCGATTTCGCGCACCTGGGTGGTGAGGTTCATGGCCATGCCGTTGACATTTTCAGTAAGATCCCTCCAAGTTCCTTCAACGTCGTGTACAGTGGCCTGGCCACCAAGACGGCCTTCGGTACCGACTTCGCGGGCAATTTTGGTAACTTCGCGAGCAAACTGCTGCAGCTGGTCAACCATGGAGTTGATGGTAGACTTGAGTTCAAAGATTTCTCCTTTGCAATCGGCTTGAACTTTTTGGGTAAGATCACCCTTGGCTACAGCGGTGGTAACCTTGATGATATCTCTGACTTGTGTAGTAAGGTTATTGGCCATGGCATTGACATTGATAGTCAGGTCGTTCCACATGCCCTTAACACCTTCGACATCGGCCTGGCCACCGAGAATACCTTCAGTTCCGACATCTCTGGCTACTCGAGTGACTTCGGATGCGAATGTGCGCAGTTGGTCAACCATGGTGTTGATAGTCTGCTGAAGCTGTAGGATTTCTCCTTGGGCACGTTGTTCAATCTTTTTGGTCAAGTCACCATGGGCGACAGCGGTGGTCACAGAAGCGATCTCTCTGACCTGGTTGGTAAGGTTCTGGGCCATGACGTTGACTGTAGAGGCAGTGGATCGTTAGTGTCTCAGAAATGATGCCAGAAAACTAGGGGAAAAAATAATTCATACCATTGTCTGTAAGCTCTTTCCACGTGCCATCCACGCCGTCAATGCGGGCCTGTCCACCTAACAAACCTTCGGTACCAACTTCACGTGCTACACGGGACACTTCGCTAGAAAAGACATTGAGCTGCTGCATCATGCGATTAATTGTATGCTTAAAGGCGGTAATTTCGGGAACGACTTCGAAGTTGCTGAAGGTGGCTTTTTTGGTCAAGTCACCACGGGCTACAGCAGCCAGAATATCGCCGATTTCTTGGAGAGCTTTTTGGAAGGCATCATTTGCTTTTTGGTGTTTCCACAGTTCGTTCCGAAGTTGGTTTATTTGTTCTGTTTGGTTGAGTTGAGACGCAGTGTTTGGTTGGGTTATTTGGGTATCAATAAAAGAAGCACACTCGGGGGGATTGGGGACAGGAGCTGATAGACGGAGATGGTCAGCTTCTGTGCCCGAGTCAAGGAGTATAAGGGGAGAAGGGAAAGAGGTATATGCACCGAGACATACCTTGGGGTTGGGTGTCTGCTAAGATGGGTAATGAGGCGACACCACGGTCATCAGGCACAGAGAAGGCATCAGCAGCAGAAGCCGGTACGCTAGTGACGGGGAGGTTGGCAAAAACGGCCCCTTGGGCGACTGATGCGCGGGCCTCGACACTCTGGATTCTGAAGACAAGCTTTGCGAGCTCTTGTTCCAAAAGGCGTTTCTCCGCAGTATCTTCGCCGGGGAGCTGGATCTGGGAAGCAATATTCAGCGGGAGCGTAGCAGGAATGGTCGGATCTGGCGCCAAAGAGGATACGATGGCCGTGATAGCGGCGAAAGCAGATTCGTCGCCCATAGTGGGCTGGCGATAGAGAGGGAGAGGGACAGACAGAGTCCGGAAGAGGAGGCGGAGGGCCGGCGACGGGATCGGAGGTGGAGGCGGGACTTGAATTAGTTGGCAAAACTTAAGCGTGCGGGTGGGTTCGTCTGATTTGATGTGGCGTCGGGTTGTGGTTGTTGTCTCGGAAGAAGCTTTGGCCCTTGGATAGTGACAGACGAGAATTCAAGGCAATGTTTTTAGCAAAAAGGCTTTTTCTCTACAGCGAGGGTCCAAAGCGATGACAGATGTGGCGATAAAATATTGATATAACTAATAAAAGCACGTTCGTTTCAGTTTGGCGTGCCTTTTAACGTGAAGGCGTCCCGGCAGTTTTGATCTTCCTTGCTGACGACTTGGGCTGGTTTTCGCCTTGGTGTTTGGGAGCCTCCGCTTGATTCCTGGTGTAGAGGAGGAAGAAACAAAACAAAAAAAAATAGTCACCGGTTCAAGGAAGAAAAAAAGGCATAAAGCGGAAGAAAAATGCAACCCAGATGAAGGGGGAAAAAAGAGCGGGCAAGAAGGAAGGATGACGGTGGAGATGGAAGGAGTAGGGAACAGCAAAAGGCAGGAGCGAGCGAAGAACAAACAGGCCGACAAACAACAGATGACAAGTGTGTTGGAAGAAGGCAGTTGCGTTGAGGATAAATGTGTGTGTGAGATGGGGAAATAGCAAACGGACAGCGGCACTTGCACACACAGTAGTTACGGGAGACAGTAAGCGGTGGGAAGCACAGGATACATACAGACACAAATTTCTGGACAAGTAACTACCTACATAAACACAGTACAATCTCTTTCATAGCACGCCAATCCCAATCACCAATCACAAGACGTCAACTCTCCCACCAACCAACCTCCCTTGTCGTCGCCGCGGCCTTCGCCTTCTCCCTCTCTAATCCGTGTGATGATAAATACTTTTACACAAGCCCACGCACCACCAGCTTCCCCTCTTTGCCTCACTTTGGATGTACACGCAAACTCGCCAAACGCCCGAAGACGCCCACCAGTACTTTTTGGGTTGTACATAACTACATACATACATATATACATACATATGTACGCATATGCACAGTTAGGCCTCTTTCTCTCTTCCTCCTCCCTTCTCCTCTCCCCTGATCTTGCCTGCACATGTTAGGCTCTGAATTGGCAAATTTCACCCAGCCAAAGAGCCCCCTTGGGGCTGCTAGAAAGGGATTCGGGGCGGGGGTCTGATCCACTATAAGCGCCCCTAGAGACAACGCTATAAGACGGCGTCCACAGAAACACACATAAGAAAGACATCACCAACTCTAACCTAACCTAACCATCCACAAGCCGTGCCGATTAATAACGAGCAGCCTGTCATTCTCTCTGCCTTGTAGTCTCATTTTCGCCACAACTTCCCTGTACCATGCTCGACCAAAAATCACCACATGACTTCTCTCAGTCTAGCCCTCCCCCCCAAACCTCTTCATGTTGCAACACATCCTGTACCATACCCACGCACAAACCGGCCATCCCACGCATCCATGTAGTGTAGTGCTGACTATGACACAATCGCTGCCTGCCATGCAGCCAGCTATTGAAGAACCTGTGGCTTTATTTCAATGCTGACACTCTGCGGGCTTATCGGCGCCTGCATGACCAGATACATCCAGCTATCTATCTATCCTATCTGTATCTATGTTTACCGCCACGCCAGCCCTTGCTCCACCGTCATCTCGTTCGTTTCTTGTTCCTCTCTTCTTCCCTTCTTCCCCCTTCCCGTATCTGTCGAGATCCTTTCCCATAGCCTAAAACTAGCCTCAGTTTTTTCATGGTCATACTTGACTAGCAAAAAAGAAACTGGGATCCCTAGTCCCGTTTAGAATCGTGCACTACGGACGCAAAAAGTGGGGATAGTGAGATTCTTCAAATGAGTAACACTGGAGTGACGTCATGGCTGTGTTGTTTCATTAGGGTTGGTTTCAAACACCTAGGGTCGCTCCCGACAATCCGCTGGCCTTGCATCTTCTGAAACCAGATCGACGCACGTTCTGCTACACATCTTCCCGATCCGCAAACCAAAGAACTTTGGTACTATAACTAACGAACTAACTAGCTGGATTATCTTTTGATTCCGATTTCTCCAAGTGAAGAAAAATGAGAAAAAATTGCCAACTAAACATTGATAAGCTTAACAAGAAACCATAGATTCGTCTACATATATCAACAATGAGAAAAAAAGAAATAAAAAAAGATGGCACAAATAAAAACATGCTTCGCAAAGACATTCCAGTCATGAACCCTAGATCAGTCATTAACCCGAGATCTTCGCAAAACTCGTCTTCCTCCCCACTCACACTCATCCCCCAGTCCTTTTGACCAAGTTCACCCGTTCCTCACACCTCGCTTCTCGCCCTCGCCCAGCTCCACTAGCGTATCGGCAGATTATTACGCCCAAACGCGCCCGACATGCGCGCGCCACCCTGCTGCATCATCATGACAGCCGCAGCCGTCGACTCCTGCCGCTCGCGCTGGCGCGAGCGCTCACGCAGGTACGGCGCGGCCTCGGGACGCATGCGCAGGATGCGCAGGATGCCGTCGTCGCTCGGGTCGGCCTGAGCCTCCTTGCGCTTCTGCTCGCGCGCGCGTCGCATGGTCCCGAGGTTGCGGCTCATCATGATGCTGCGCCCGCGTCGGATCGTGCCCATGCTGCCGAACCCCGGAGCCATGGGGCCCAGGCTGGCTGGGGCTGAGAGCCGGTTCGGGTTCTGCAGCATCGCGCGGTGCCGCTGGGCTGTGGCAGCCGCCATGCGCTCTGATTCGCGGATGAGATTGTCTGTCGTTTCAAGGTAGAAAAAGTACAGTGACGTAAACTCATGATACTTGGGCGACTTGAGAATGTCTTCTGGGACACCGAGCGCCACGCCATTGTCGTCTTTGGCGTTGAAAAAAGTAAACATTTGGTCGCGCCATTTATGGACAATGTCGAGCTCACGCTCTGTAAGTGGCTTTTGATCCGAAGGCTTGTCACTAAGAGGTGGTACCATCAAGCCTTCCAAAGCCATTAGCACCTCCTTCCATAAGCGAGTCATGACTGCCAACATTGTCTTTTCTGTGAGTGTCTGCTTCATTATAGCAAAGTTATCATGGAAATAGTCATATAGAGGGTCAAGTGCCTTGTCAATGTCATCTGCTGTGGCTGAAGGCTGTGGAGGCTGCGACTTGTGCCAAAAGTTCATGACCTGGGCACCAATACCGCCCGTCTTAAGAATTGCGCGGAGAGTTTCCAATGACAGTGTATCGTTGATTTCCGCCGTGAGCTATGTAGCAAAGTTAGCAAAGTATTTACGCGATTTGAAAGATTGCTCGCAAAAGTATAGGCGGCAAAGCTGCAAGCCAGTGCCCTCATTGTGTTGTTTCTTACCTTGTCCGTGATGCGCCGCACCATGTCACGTTCTGTCCGCTTGAGATGCCGGAAAGCCTTGCCAAAGTGGAACTGGATATCGTCTCTCTCAGCTTCCATGCTAACACGGAGCAAAAGACGGCCCTGTGTATCCAGGTCCAACCAAAACTCTCTTGGTAGATAGTCCTTGAAATGCTGTGGGTCTAGCTTCAAGGCCGCTCTGCCGACGAAATCGTGGTCTCCAAATGTATCATAGTCCCAAATCGTGGCAATGACATTAATGGTACTGTGGACTGTAATGTCCACCGACTCGTCCCAGCGAGGGTTCAAGCTGCGATAGATGATGCGAGACTTGGCCAGGCGCTTTCGATGCTCGTCGCACAGGATAATATACGGATCGCTGTAGCCCGAGGTGTCACAGGCTTTAAGATCCTCGGCTTCAATCATTTTTATGGTAAAAATGTACGTGTTGGATCCCTTGCGCATAGGTTTTGGAGGACCTTCAAAGCGTTCTATGGTGGCAACACAGGCATCGACATTCATTTCCTTTTCTAGCTTATCCAGTTCTTGAATAGCATACTCAATGTTGTTTAGTTTGACAAATGACTAGAATGGGTGTTAGAAATCTCCTAGAGAAACAACTCAATGTCTAGACATGGACTCACCTCGGGAAAGAATTGGAAAGGCTCTGCCTTGACCTTGGTATTTAACGCATCACGAGCATACTGGAATAGCTTCTCTTGTGTAGACTGTGTAACAGCGGCAAGTTCACGGGCTGAAGGTCTATCCATCTCCTTGGTAAATTGGCTGTCAACAATCTCGCAGTAGCGACCAATGCCTGTAGCGAATATGCGTGCCAGAGTAGTCATAAAACGCGCGTGGTGCAGCTCACTTTGCCATTTCAGCTTGGTAATTTGATCAAGTGTCTGGTTGAACAGAGTGAAGATGTCGATGATGGACGAACTGTGCCGTTGGCTGTCTGTTGGAATATCCTCGGGACCGTTTATGCGGACCTTGAACGAGTCCTGCTTAATGGCTTCCTCTACAAAGGATGTCACTCTCTCTTCTGCATTGGCAAGCCATTTTTGGACAAACTCGAGGAACAAATCTTCAATGTTAAAGGCAAAGCGCACGTTTGGCAGCAGGCGCTTGTGCATGTTGCGCAGGTTGACAAGCTCGGCATACATGGTGAAGCCATCTTCAAAAGCAACCTCCTGGCCCGAGGTTTTGCCTTGCTCAATAACCTTTTTGATGATGGCCTCGGCATCGACTTCAAAAGATGGGAAAAGTTTTTCAATGAGGATATCCAAAGGCTTGACACCCTCGATTTCTTCATCCTCAATCATGTTCCCGAGGTAGCTTTGAATACGCTTCAATGCAGCCATAACACCCAACCGCAGGGCTTGTACGTGCGAGAAGTCCCAGTTCTCTTCTGACGAGGGCACCTTGTTTTGTAGAATCTCGGCGTATATCTTGTTGGTCGCTTCTCGAAGGTCATCTTCAAGCCCTTTTCGTAGTTTCTCTTTATCAGAGGGTCGCTGGTCAAAGACAGGATCGCTGTAGATACATTCGCGCAGAATAGTCAGGGTCATGGTTGGGTTTGGAGGTGCTGGCTCGTAGCATTTTGCGACCATGTCGCATAGCTCACCAATTGCACGATCGTAGATCATGGTAAGTGACTGCTTATAAGCAACAAAATCTTGCATGGTCCATCGACTGGAGTCAATGTCCACTAGTGCTTTATCATAGTTGGCGATATGGGGCGGCCGCTTCACAGGTTCTGGCGGGTTTTGGATGTATTGGAAGACGTATCCAATAGAGCTGAGCTCAATCTCCTCATCAATGTACTTCCGGGCCGCTACTTCAAGAAGAGTAACATGGCGGCTGAACTGCGGGACACGCCATACTGTGGCAAGGAACAATAGAAACTCTGCAGACTGTTTTGACACGGGGACGAACTTTTCAGTATGGTTTTGGGTAAGGAGATGTGACGTCATAGTATATTGCACCACAGTCTTGTAGAAAAGACGAGGATTCATTGGGGTGAAGACGTATGACGAGCTTTCTACGCTGCGGATACTGGAAGTATCATCCATCGACAACATATTCATAGCCGTCGCGGGGTCGAAACCCATGCCATCCAGATCTCCGGAAGCTGTGATTGCTTGAGCCATTTCTGAGAATGAGCGGTCTGAGTCCAGGTTTAACGGGGGTAGGGCTTTGTTCACATTGCTGCTGCTGCTGCTATCCATAGGTCCTGTAGATGTGCGAGAAAGATCAGGGCGAACGGTGAGGATATCCATCATGATGTTACTGAGATCGCGTTTTTCAGATGCCTTCCATTCTTCGTATGCCTCTTCGACATCAAAGTCACGGCTTTGCAGGGTGCCTGACATGCCAAGATTTAGTCTCTGTTGATATGACTTGAAGTCCTTCATGGCAGCTTCTTCAGTCCATGTAGACTTGTTTGCGTTGATTTCATTCTGGGCTTTTGATTGGGAATATCCAAAGATGCGACAAACCTGCTGCACGAATGGCATATCCTTGACATCATAGCTAATAGGCAGTGCAACTTCGACTGAGGTGGTCTTGTTGTCCATGGACAGATCTTGCGAATTCGTCAGCAACTTCTTTTCCAGAGCCTCGAGCTGCAATAACAAGTTGGCCTTGTCACGATCGTGGCCTTCGTCTCTAATGATACGGATCAATAGTCGCACAAATAGGGCAACATGGCGATCGGGAAGCAGGCGGTGAGATTCGTCGCCCGGGGCAGCGTTTTTTGCGGCAGCTTGTGTGGCCCTGGAATAAACCATGAGCACGAGGGGCTCAATCTTGCGGTCTTTGAGAGTAGGCAGAAAGTCCTTGCTAGTGAACTTGGTGTAGACCTCAGCAAAGCAGCGCTTGACAGCAGGGTCGTTGTAGCCAGGCATGCGCTCAGATCCCACGACGACACCCTGAAGACGCTCCAGCAGAGGGGTTCTGAAGCCATGAGGAAGCTTGGATGAGCCGCCTGTCGAGAGCTCGGTGAAGATGAGGGCATTCACGCTGGTTGTAGAGCGGTGTATAGGCTTCTGGGGATTCTGCATAAACTGGCGACGCTTCTGGCGAGGTTGGATCAGGTGGTGCAGAAAAGCAACTCTCAAGGCATAGGAAAAGGCTTCTTCTTGGGAGATTTCGGCGGCCGAGGAAGAGCTTCGTGTGGTACGCACGGGGGGCGAGGAGAGACGGCTGATGCTCTGGCGGCTATTACTAGCCCACGACTGGCGGACCGACATGATGAAAGAGGGAAGCGGCGGAAAAGCGGTAAGAGATCGGGAGTATCTGGGGCGGTAGTCTGTTTATCCGGCGTATAAAAGGGGGACGGTTCGATATGGGGAGAAGCTGGCACCAAGGCAAAGTCGCGATCGGAAGATTTGTGGATGGGTCTGGTGGCCGGGGGGAGGATTGTAGATGGTTGTGCGGGTGTCTCAATTAGTCGATGGCGAGGCGGAGGGTCATCATCCCCACTACCATCATCAGCTTATGTCGTTCGATGACAAGGTCAAGGAGCTCGGGGCCAGGCTAACGATATCCAGTCAATAGGCGCAGAGCAAGCAAGTAGAAGAAGCAAAGCCACGAGTTTGGTAGATGCGGTAGTTAGTAGATATGGTAGGGCGGGTTGGATCGATGATTACATGAGAATACGGCGGCAGCACAGGTGGCCACGATGAGAGGACGGGCGGACAAAGACTAGGGAGGGGAAGGGAGATCGAAGCAGAGGCAGAGGCAAAAGCAGAGACAGCGACACAGACAGAGACAACAGAGCCTGAATGCGAGATGCGGCAAGGGTTCAGTTTCAGTGGTGGAAGCTCCAGAGCGGCAAAGCTGTGTGGAAAGAGTGCGAAGAAATCAAAGCAGAATAAAAATAAATAAAATCATGACTCTTACCAAGCAAGCATAGGAGAACACCTAGAATAAAAGCCTGGAATAAATCAGGTGGAACGCAAGGAAGCACGAGGAAGAGATCAGGACGGGTGGGCAAGTGAGGCCAGGAACCTGGCTCGCAGGGACAACAGACCCTATGGCCATGTGTGTTAGGGTTAGAGACAATGCAGGGAAAAGCGGGGACAAGGATGCAGGAGAAAAATTAGAGAAAACATGAGAACAAGTGCCGATCAAGACGAGTACGACTACAGACACAGAGTAGAGTGCTAGTCAGCAGTGTGAGATTACGTCTTACTGGCAGCCGAAACGAGAGGCATCGCGGGATGTATATATGTATGTACGTGTGTGTATGTACTTGTGGTTCGCCCAGGGGAGCCAGACACCAGTCCAAGCTAGTTAGAAGAAGAAGGGCTAAGGTTAATCCCAGTGGTACGGCTGATTTTAGACTATGGATTTAGGAGTTAGAGCTACTGGTACAGGACAGCCAAGGGAAATTGAAGACCCCCTAGGGCTGTGACGGGTGTCTGATGTTTTATGTCGACGAGTCCGTGGGATAGAAGCGCAGGGAAGAGGAGATGACACATGGAAGAAGCTCGAGTATAGGAGTAGAGGAGTCGTTGTAGGCATAGAGGCTGAAGAAGATTCCAAGTGGTCCCGTGCTCCGAGTTTGAGGCTGCTGGTGCCGGGCTTCTCAAGAGCTGAGTTGCCCTGAATCGCCGGCACTTTCACATGCCAGAGAAAAGGCGCTTACGCTTACGCTTATACAAGCCAACCAACACACGGCAGTCAAAATGCAGCTGTCGTCGGTTTCTGGGTCTCGCCAGGGTCATGTGTTATTTATTGAGTACGAGATAGCCGGATATCAAGGGCTTAGGCCGAAGAAGTAGGCAAGGTGGTTGACCAAGCACAAGCGTCCCATGCAACTCTAGACAAGTTGTATGGCTACAGAATCGAGTAAGACACTCATCCAACAAGGCGGGCTGTACCTGATGTCTGGCACATGCACAGCGGCGGTATGATACAGACGAGCCAAGAAGCCAGACGGGCGGACTGGTGGACAGAGATACAGAGATACAGACAGACAGACAGGCACATGCTTGCTGGACTGACGCGTGGCTCCCATCTGCAAGTCGTACTAGTGGTGGTGCTCCATAGTACTACGTACTGGCTGGCTGTTATCTACAGCTGCTCGAATGTGTGCAGAACCACCCACCGGGTCGCCCGGTGCTGTAGAGCTCTCTCGTAGAGTGGTGTACACGTTCATGCATACCGTAGTGTTCCTTTCTCAGCACCGTTTGTGGCTATTCCCACGCCGTCATAGAAAGTTAGAGCTTCATCAAGACCGACCAGCCCTGGTTATCCTTCTGCCTGCCCAGTTCCCAGCTCTCGCGGGGACTTACCTGGCTCGCTTCTGTCCCGCTGGCTGGCTCTGTGCCACTCAGATCTGGAGGAGTGGGAGTTTGTACGCACTGTTCGTGTGCATGTGCGTGTGTCTGTGGCATGAGTATGGGTCATGAGCGTTAGCATGAGCTTGTGCGCACTCTGGTGGAAGAGGTTCAGTGGTCGTCTGGTTGCGAGCATGCAAATGGATATATGTAGATACAGTAGATACATAGTTACACATATATAGTTAACCGTGGATATAGTTGACTCTTACAACTGCCACTAGCAAACTCCAACTCCAACTCCAACCGACACAGAGTTGACTAATCAGCTCGTTGTTTGTTTGTAGTTCTTCTCCTACTTCATCTGCCGGCTGCTGCTTTTCTGCCCCCGGCACTGCGGCCCCTCCCTCTTTCCCGCTCATTGACTCCCACTCGCTGCACGATGGCCCCTGCAGCAAAGGCCCCGCCTATCTCTGCAGCCTAGATATTTACCTGCTGAATAAAGTGCCCCCCGGCATCAGCACCAAGACCATTCACTGTCGGCCTGCTGGTACAGCTTCCGCCCCCTGTAGCCTGCCCCTACGGCCGCTCGACCCCTCCGCTAACCCTTCTGAAGCAGCCGCTAAGCCCGCCGTAGCAACGACGCCTCGCTTCCAAAAGTCAAAGTCAAAGCCAAAGCCATAGTCATCCATCCGTCTAACCATGCCACTCTCTTCCTAGCAAACTCGTCTTTTTGTTCCTCTTTTCTTCACATTTCTCGTCATTTTGTCCCGCTCCCCCTCCTCTTCACCCCTTGTATTTTCTCCTTCCTTTTTTTTTTCTTTGCTTTTCTGTCGCAAAAACCCGTCAGAAAGTCAGTCGCACTCTGTTTGTGTTTTCACATTTTCCTCATCGTTTTCTGACCCAGATTGCGGGCTCTGCTCAAAGACACAACACACGACTCTATCATAGTGCACCACGTACAACACGCAAGACATCTGCGCCCTTTGCCCCGAAGCACACCAACACTATACCGGCTCCATTTATTGGCCGCCATCCCTAGTCCTAGTCTCGACTGGCTCGATAACGGCTGCGGAATACAAGACCGACCTACGTATAAGAGTCCAAGTACACGCCAGGTCTCTCCTTGACGGCCGCCCGCTCCCGCCTCCACGGCCTGCTCCCCAGCTCCTCGTCGCCCTGTACATACTTGCTTGTCTCGGCTCTGGTCTTGTGGCTACATCTCGTGATCTTCCAACGCCCACCCTTCGCCGCACCCCCTCTCCCTCTTTTCTCCCTTGCTCGTTTACACCGCTCGAAAGCCCCGAAGCGCTCCCGCTACTCACCCAAACTATCGTCACCACCATATCGCGCTACCGGAATCCCTCCGACGAACGACCCGCCCGCCATGGGCAACGTCACCAGCCGTCTGGACACACCGGCGGCTCTTTTTCTGAGAGACCAGACCCGATGTAGGCTGCCCCTCTCTGGCGCACTGCCGATCCAGACCCAACTTTCCCGCAGCGCTAACCAGCTTCTTCTTCTCCAGTCTCCATAACCTCAGTCTCTGTCACAAGCCCTCGCAAGCGATACAACCTTGAGCTCAAGCCCAACGGCTTCCCAGCTTCTAGAATCACTGCTTCTCGCCCTGCCGGGAACACTGCACCCGTCGAATTTGTCCAGGTGAGACGAGACAGTCTCTTGCTCCCCACCTGCAATCTACGTCGTAGCTAACCCAACGTTTGCTTGTCTGATGTCCCAGGATGTCGACGTTTCATCTTCTTCGCTCGCACAACCGCCGCCCTTCCTTCTAAAGCTCACCAACGACGAGGAACTCGTCTTCAACTTCGAATTCACCATTCGCCGCCCCGAAGACGGCTCGTCCCCCCCGGCCGACACCAGCATCGCTGGCTTGACCTTTATCCATGGCTCAAGTGTGCGTGAGGTAGAGAATCTAATCACCAGCGAGTTCAACGCAAATCCAAACCTGCACAAAATGGACAATGTGACATTAATAGGCGACTATGGAACCAAGCCCTACCCGTCAGTGTCCTTCAACTGGTCCTGGAAGTGGCGGCCGCCCAAGGCAACGGACGAACGTCAAGGCGGCTGGAGAAATATCTGCAGTGTAAGACTCCTTCAGCCTGTTCTATCAGCCTGATTGCTAATCATTCGTTGCTCTAGTTTGTCGAGTATGACTCCCGTGCCCATCGCTTAGAGACATTGGCTAGCTTCTCCTTCTGGGTCTCAAGTAAGTAATATGCCCAACTTTACATTCAGCCCATACGCCCCTACGCACATGGTTGTTCGTGATTGGGTGTCCCCCAACCAAAATCTTGTTCCCTCGGCGGACTTGTTCGTGTAAATCGCACAAGTACTAACATAAACAACCGTGTCTCCAGACGAGGTTCAGCCCCTCAGCCAACCAACATCCCCAGTGCCTTTTTTCCTTGGCGCGCCGCCTAAACTACGAGTAGTTTCAGCACAATCTGTCGACTCCAGGTTGAGTAGCAGCAACGATATTGATGAGCCCACCTCACCAATGATATCACAACTCGATCCCACGCCTTCGAGTTCTGTCTCTACCATTTCTCCTCCTCAGATTGCCGGCGCTTCTTCTCTCGCTGCGCCCGTCAAGGTTGATATAGCATGTCCCAAGTCTGATACCGAATTCATGGCTACTGACGATGGGCCCGTCTTTAGGGCCACCATGAAGTCCTTGGAGCAAAAGACCGGCAACATGCGCACCCAAATGAAAAAGGTCCTCAAAAAGGCCGAAAGCGCCTATCTTTCGCAAACCGAGGCGAACGATGCCTTTGCCTCCTTCATCGAATCCCTCCGCGAAGCCTCAAGCACAAACGCCAATGCAGTGCAACCAGCCATCGACCATTTCTTCGACAAAATCGCCAAAGAAATCCTCTCTTACGAACGCCAAAACACGGCAAATCTCAAACAGGCTGTCATCGACCCTCTCACCAAGCTTTACACCTCTGATATCAAACAGGCCGAGTTCAAGAAGCGCGATTTTGAAGACGAAAGCAAGGACTACTACGCATATGTCTCTCGGTACCTTGGCCAACGGCAAGACTCTGTCAAATCTAAGAAGCTTGCCGACAGTGATAGCAAGTACCAGTCTAAGCGCAAAAACTTTGAGCTCAAGCGCTTTGATTATTCCAGCTTCATGCAGGATCTTCATGGTGGGCGCAAGGACCAAGAGGTGCTTTCCAAACTCACTCGCTTTGCCAACCTGCAGGCCGAAAGCTTTGTCAATACCGCCAAGCGCGTCGATAGTCTAATGCCTCAGCTTGAGGCCCTTCGCCAAGAAGTCCAACAAGCCGACAAGGAATATCAACTGCAGAGGTTGGAGCGGGAAGAAAAGCGCCGCGTTCTCGAAAAGGGTGGTCTCACCACAGAGGCTGAAACCGCATTTCTGGCCATGAACCAGCCCGGCTCTGCAAACGGCCAATCAGCCTGGTCCGACTCGGAGCTTGCGAGAGCGGATAGCACTAGCTCACAGCTCAGGCCAACTTTAGGATCAGGTCCCACCACCGAGCCTGCTGGCCTAACAAGTCCGGCAAATAACTCCAAGTTCAAGGGTATTCGTGATCTGGAGGACCGGAACCACATGATGCTCAATACGTCTTTGAGCCCTGGGGGTAGCTCTCAAAGAAAGGAAGGCCTAGTATGGGCTCTGAGCCGTCCAAATGGCCACGTTGACCCCCGGGCAGCTCTGAAACAGCCGAGCTGGCACAAGTTTTGGCTTGTCCTTGACCAAGGAAAACTGCAAGAGTACAGCAACTGGAAGGAAAAGCTAGATTTGCACATGGATCCCATTGACCTGCGCACAGCCTCGGTCAGAGAAGCTCGTAATGCAGATCGCCGGTTTTGCTTCGAAGTTATTACACCCAATCTGCGTCGCGTGTACCAGGCCACCTCGGAGGAAGACATGAATAGTTGGATCATGTCCATCAACAATGCACTCCAAAGCGCCATGGAAGGCCGCGGTGTGCGAGATATCAAACCTAGCCCTGTGACTGAGTCGTCATCCTTTAAGCGAGATATTGGCAAGATCTTGACGGGCAAGACTGGATCCCTCCACGGCCTTCATAGCAACCACCACCAGACATTTGGCAGCTCTGCTGGGATCCCAATCAGAAGAACTACCGTCGGAGCACGACCCAGCACCGCTCGCACAACTACATCAACCTATGATGAGAACCCCGACCGTCTGTTGCAGATGCTGCGGGACAACGATCAAGGCAATTCCTGGTGTGCCGACTGTGGCTCTGGCACCAAAGTGGAATGGGTCTCTATCAACCTGGCCATTATCCTATGCATTGAATGTAGCGGCATTCATCGGTCTCTTGGCACCCACATCAGCAAGGTCCGGTCCCTTACACTTGACATCACATCTTTCACTCCCGATATTATCGAGCTTCTCATGCAAGTTGGGAACCGCGTGGCTAATGAGGTGTGGGAGGCCCGTTTGGATCCTACTGCCAAGTGCTCTCCGCAAGCGACCCGCGAACAGCGGCTCAAGTTTATTACCGCCAAGTACGTGAACCGCGAGTATGTCACTCCCATCTCGCCGACACTGTCCCGCTTCGCCACCGCCGACGAGACACTTTTGGCAGCTGTCAAGCAAAATGACATCAAGCAAGTCATATATGCCCTTGCACTCAAGGCCAATCCCAATCTTGCAGATCGGTCTCGGAACACGCCTATTGTATTCCTGGCCATGGCAGCCGCCAACCCGGCATCACCCCCTTCCGCCGCCCTAACCCCGTCGACAGCAGAGCCTGAAAAGACAGCCACCTTTGCTGTCGCCGAAGTGCTTTTCCAAAACGGCGCTGCAGTACCTACATCGTCTCCTGCGTTCCCTCTGAGTCGCAGTGCGCAACAGTACCTCGATCAAAAGAGAGGCCGCGCAAATCTGCTCACAGCTGCCAGCCCCGAGCCGCCCGCAACACTCACCTCTAGCCCCAGCACTTTTGAGCGGATGCAGCGCGATAAGGAAGCTAGACTGCAGAAGCGCCTGAGTGCTGGAGGTCGCCTAGCCAAATCTCCCATCCCTGAGAAGTAGAAGTCTTCAGATTGGGTGAATCGGCTAGGTCGGCTACCCTCTAGGTGCTTGTGTCAGTATCACGAAGGACAGCATCACCACGGCCTGAGTTTGGATATGGACCTGGACTTGGACCTGGGGCTTGGACCCGGACTAGACTTAGGTCCGGATGAAGGTCCAAGCCCGACTATGAGTGGCAGCAACCACCCGCAAGCCCACTCATGCCACCACGATAGCGACGCATGGAGCTTCCAACACAACCGCCCAGACCAAGTCTCCTACCCCAGCACCGGCCCCCCGTACCACCACATCCACCACCACGGCCGATCCCACCCCCCGGTCTCCCACATCCGCCGCTCCAACTCCCAGCAAACCACCTCCTTCACCTCCGCCAGCCGCTCGCGCCCCCGCCGCGCCTCCAACGCCGCCACGTCCATTCTGCGCCCTTGGCGCAAACGCTGCAGCGAGCCAGACGCCACTACGCGCCAAGCGTCGCGGCACTGCGCCCCCCCGCCGCACGCCCGCGACTCGCTCTCCATGGACTCTATCCTCCCCCACCCCCCGGCGCACCAACACATTCCTCAACCACCACAACGCCCGCCCCCGCCCCCGCCCGTCCACTTGTCCTCTCGCCCGCCGGCCCAACACGCCGCGCAACTCGCCCATCCCCGCCTCGCGGTGCCCTCGCTGTCGGAAAACGACTACACCGATCTGCGCAACATGTTCCACCGGCCTGGTTCTCCGTCGCTGCCACGCGCCGGATCCCAACCCCCGCTTGGCTCCGGCGCGGCGGCGGCGTTGACCCCGACCTCGTCCTCGTCCTCGTCCTCACCCTCGCCACCCCCACGCCCGCCAAAGTGCTTGGTGCGCGGGCAGATTTCCGAGTCGGAGTAGCTTTCTGGCTCTTCCTAGCCGGGTGCTGGCGGGCGGGCGGACGGACGGGTGGGCTGTGTCTGGTGTATCTGTTCCTTGTTTGCGTCTTACATTATCGCCTCAGCATACCCCCACCCTTCCCCTGGGTTACATTGCCGTTGTTTCTTTATCTATCTCGAGGAGAGAAAGTAAATTTTTTTTCCCCTTTCCTTTGCCTTGCTTTCTTCTTCTTCTTCTTTCTGGCTTCTACGCTCGTGTTATAATTATCTGGCATAATAATGTGTTTTTCTTTCTTCCAAGTCTGATGTGTATTCTTCTTCTTCCTATTCACCCAAGTCTTTTTTTTTTCTTTTCTTTTTATTCTTCATGCCTCATGCATTCTGTTTTTTTCTTTCTCCATTTTTTAGTCTTTTGTCCCTTTCGGTGGAAGAAAGTCCTGTGGACTTGTCATAATACTTTACGACTGCTCTTGACCTGCATGACGCCTTGTTTTGTTTTTTTTTCTTTCTCTTTTCTGCTTATCCTTCCTCCCCCTCATGTCTGTTTTCTCTTACATATACCATATCGAGTTCCTGAGTGTGTTTCACGGAGATGACGGTGCTTGTATTAGAATCCTATCCAAGAAATAAATATAATCGAGAAATCTGCCACTACAAAGTTAATCATACAGTCGTGATATCCAACAAACTAACAAATGCCACGGGCCGCGACCACAGCAGACCGATCTACCGACTCATCTGCGTGCTCGTGGAGCGCGTTCGCGGCGCTCCTCTCTGTCCCGCCGGTCATCTCTTTTCTCCCTCGCTCGCCGATCCTCTCGGGCTCTATCACCGGGTGTATCGTGGTCTCGTTCCCGGTCCCGCTTTCGCTCGCGTTCCCGATCCTCTCTTCGCTCACGGTGGCCATGTCGTCTGCCATCATCCCGAACAGAATCAACCTCTCGCTCGCGACGGTCTCGCTCTCGTTCCCGGTCCCCGTCTCTCTCTCCCCTCGCACGTGTTTGCCGCGTGTTTCTTGTCTGAGGCCCACGGTCTCGGCCTGTACCAGTTGACGCAATGTCTCGCTCAAGCTCCTCCGAGAACACAGGCTCGCGGTCATACAGCACCGGATCACCGTGGCCGCCCATGGCTACAAATTCCTCGGGGCGACGACCATCTGCAGGACGAGCTTCACGCGTGCGAGCGTTTAGTCGTCCTGTGGGTCGCCCTGGATCACCGACACGGTGTGCTTGTGTAAGCATATCGGCAAATAGCGTCCGTTGGCGAGTCATGCCACGGCGCACGCGAAGGCCTTGAACGCCCGCGACCAGCCCGAGAGTACTATCAGCGGGATCTATACCGGCCGCCATCCAGGGATGGGCAAGGCATTGGTCGATGGTGAAACGATGTTTAGGGTTCACTTGGAGCATGCTTTCGATGAGGTGGCCTTTGCAGTATAATTAGTATTTTCGCATGGAGTTTTGCAGTACATATAGGAGCCCTCAACTTACAAGCATTATCGCTGATAGGATCCCAATATGGCGATGGAAATTCGTACTCGCCTCGAATGATTTGCTCAGTCATTGAATAGGGGAAAGCTCGTGTCCTAAGCTCATCAGAGAAAGGAGGAAATCCACATAGAATGACATAGAGTATGACGCCCAGCGACCACACATCGACGGCCTTGTTGTACTCGGGACTGTACGACAGAACCTCGGGAGCAACATAGGCCGGTGTGCCACACAAAGTAGTCGCAAATGAATCCTCACCGACAATCTTAGCCAAGCCAAAGTCGGCGATTTTGACAGACCCTATGTCCTCACCCTGGAGAAGAATGTTTTCGGGCTTCAAGTCGCGATGGACAATGTTCCGGTCGTGCTAAGCCAGAGGTTAGTTTTCTATTAGTCTGGTATTGCGATATGAAGCATACCAGATATTTAATGCCATCAAACAGTTGCTTAAACAGCCGCCGGGCTTCAGCTTCTCTCAAGCTGCCCTTCCTGATGATGAAGTCGAACAACTCGCCGCCAGGAATGTATTCGAGTACAATATACATGCCAGTGTCCTCGTGGAAGCTGTCCTTGATTTGCACAAGCTTGGGGTGATCCAGTGTCATCAACATTCCAATTTCCTGGCGCAGAGTATTCAACTGAACAGGGTTAGTGTGGTCGGCATCGAAAAGCTTGACTGCATATCGAATGCCGGTGCTGTTTTCAATGCACACGTGCACCTTTCCGTATTGACCAGCACCAAGAGCCTTTCCAGTAGTGTATTGCAAGTGGAAGGCTGATGTCTGGAAGCTGCGAGGGTATTGGAAGGTAAAGACGGCTTGGTGGCACAGATCAATCTTGTCACCATTGCTCAGCACTTTGCGGTTATTGCGCCCAACTATGCAGTCGTTGACAAAGGTTCCATTGGTTGACAGGTCCTCCAGCACGACGCTGCCGTTGTCTCCTTTTTCCAGGAAGAGCATGCAGTGTCTGTTGGACAGCGCGGGATTTCCAATACAAAGATCGGTTTCTTGACGTCGACGACCAATAATAAAACGGCCCTGGGTCACTTTGTGTCTTGGTCTGTCGGTCAGACCAAAGGCTTCCTGTTCGGGGGTTGGCCGGGGCATTTCGCGCTGAAGAGTAACGCACGCCGGAGAGTGACCGTGGTGCATAAGCAAATATCCCCATACACCTAATTCGCGCTCCTCGGCTTCGTTGAGTACCAGGTTCACGCGATCTACAAATTGTGAAAACGGCTGGGTGTCTTGCGGCGAAGAGGGGGGATTATGAGCATTATTGTAGCCGCGACCATCGCCATAGTTGCTGTTCTCTGGGTTGTCATCGTCATATCTGTATATCGGCGGAGTTGTCGCGTCGTCGCTATAGTCGTCTTCTCTGGGTGGCGCAAGATAGCGCTCGTCGCAGACAGGAGAGCGCTGTCGGTGGGTCCTCCGGGGGTTTGCCCTTGGTTGAGGGCGATTCCTCGTGATTCTACCCGAAGATTCTACAGCACCGGCAGCCGAAGACAGGCTGGAATTCGCAGCAATACGCCGGGAGCGGCGCCGAGTGCCGGCGTCTGGAGAGGGTTCGCGGGCCTGGAGGGGAATTGTCAGCGCAAGTCATCTTTTGATGCACGTACGCTTATGTGTGCGCATTTGGTTAGCTTACGGGCGGCATGGTGGGCCGGCGGGCAATAAAGGCGGGCAATAAAGCTGGTGAGCAAGAATGGCGAGCTGCGACGACAACTGTTGGTGCTAAGGTTCAAGCTCAAATGGAGGATGCAATATCAGAGGGAGAGCAGCAGAAAAGAGGAGGCCAATGGTTCTTGGAAAAGACCAAGACAAGGGAGACAAGGGAAGGGTCCCGTCCCAGTCCCTAACAAAAACACGCGCTAAGGTTCGCTTGCCAATTGAGTTGCGATTTGAGTGACAGGCAGGAAACCGGTGAAAAGAGGATGACAAAGAGGAGATTTCAAGGAGGAAATGAGAATCTACAGAAGAGAAGAACACGGCCAGGGTAAAGAAAGAAAGGATAGTTATGCATCTAGCGAGAGAGCCAGAGGCACGGCAGGAGCCCCCGGTGCAGATGCGGAAAGTGTGATTACCAGACGAAGCAGTTGCGCTGCGTTTCTGGAGACTGAGCCGAGCAATTGCGCACGGAATTTCGCCGCAGCCGTTGTTTTTCCAGACCAACAACAAAACAGCAGGCAGTTGCTTATTGTGTTGTGTGTATGCATATTACATAGATTACATGCATGGGGTCGGAGGAGAACCCCAGGAACAGGCAGGAACAGGAACATTGTGCTCGGATACAGGACTATATGGGTTTGATGGGTTGATTGGCTATACGAGAATTCAGTGTCAAGCAGCCCGTCAACGGCGTTGGCTTGTCTGAGATGGACAACGCCGAGAGGGAGCGTTGCACCGTGGTGGTGACCGGTCGGGTTGACTGCGTGTCTGCAACTTGGCCCAAGCTCCCTACGCATTGATTGTGAGAAGCGGTTAAGTACCGTGTACAAGATCAAGGCGTACCGTAGCATGGTAAACACAAGGACCAACGGTGCAAATAGCCAACTATTCACTTGTTACTTGTACATCAACTGTTGCCTGTATCCAACCAAGTTGCTTTTAGTCCCGCCCTCATCCCTTGCACATGCGGCCAACCGCAGATTAAACTCGCTCGCCCAGACACCTCTTCCATCCCATCGCCATATAAGCGCCAACCTGCAACTGACAAGCACCCGGAAGCAACACCGTCCGTCCGTAGTTAAGCTGAAGACTGATAGTACAGACCTTGTGCAACGCCATAGGCCGCCACAATCCAAGCCATACCCAGAAACCTACACGTTGCTGAACTTCCAAGTTAGCCCATCCCACGTCTTACTTATGCACATACGTCTAGCCAGACCCTAGTCCAAGCTTGTTAGATCGTCTAACCCTCCCCACGTTTTCAATCCAGACTCATCCGACAATCACCCGACGGCACCCTAAAACTTTGCCCAACCGGGCCCCACAAAAAATGCCCCTCCATTGCACAGAAATATATTTTCACAGATGCTCCGCCGGCGACCCTCGCCAAAGCCCATTGAGTCCGTTCTTTTGCCCTTCTCGTCATCGCCCTTGTCCTTCGACCGCCACGACCGAGAACTCCCCGCTTGTTCTTTTGTTCTTCTCCACCGACGGCCGATCTTGGATTCATTGATTTTTGAATCTTTTTTTTTTTTAATTTCTTTTAACATCCCCCTCTCCTCCACCTTCTCCTCCTCCTCCCCACCCCCACACCACATCGACCACCCCCCGTCGCAATCATGGCTGCTGTCGCTCAACTCCAGAAGCCCTCCGAGGCCGCATCGCTCGTCTTTGTCGAGGGTTCCTTTGAGGAGCTTGCCCTCGAGATGGCCGACTTCCTCCGTATCGCCGATGAAGTCAAGCCCCTTGTCGACAACAAGGCCACCGAGGATGTTCTGGCCAAGCTGGTCAAGGCTTCCTCTTCGCTCACCTCCGTCCCCGAAAGCAACTTCACCGCCGCCGCCAACCTCATGATCTACCTCGTCTTCCAGTCGGCCGACCCCAAGAAGCACCTCCCCACCCTCTGCAGCGCTTTCTCCAAGCCCGTTGCCAACTCCATCAACGGTGTCGGCCTGAGCCTGAATGCCCTGACCACCATCTTCAACCTGCTGCCCGCCTCCAACCCCGTGCGCTTCCGTGTTCTGATTGAGATCCTCAAGTACCTCAAGCAGGGCGGCATGTGGGAGAACCTGCGCCCCTACCTTGAGTTCCTGCCTGCCTGGATCCAGGACTGGGGTCTGACCGGCGAGCAGCAGCGCCAGGTTTACGAAGAGACCGCCGAGGTTGCCAAGGAGGCCGGCCACGATGAGTATGTCGGACCCTACTTATATCCTTAACATATTCGTTTTGCTAATCTGTCTCCCCTTACCCCTTCTTTCTTTACAGAGAGAGCTTCCAGTACGTCCTCAAGGCTATGCGTACCTTCAACCCCGACTCCAACGAGGAGCTCGCCTCCGAGCCTGCCCAGCGCCTGGCTCTTTCTGCCGTCAAGGCCGCCCTCCTGTCCAACACCCACTTCCTGTTCCAAGAGCTGCGCAGCATTCCCGCCGTGCAGTCCCTGAGCGACTCTCACCCCGCCTATGCCCAGTTGCTCGAGATCTTTGCTGAGCAGGACCTGGAGGACTACAACGACTTCAACGACGAGCACAAGGGCTTCCTCGAGAGCGAGGCCCTTGACACCCAAATCCTACACCGCAAGATCCGTCTGCTGTCTTTCTCCAGTCTGGCTGCCGCTACGCCCAACCGCGAGATCCCCTACTCGGCCATTGTCAAGGCGCTGCAGATTCCCGACGACGAGGTTGAGCTGTGGACCATTGATGCCATCCGTGTCGGTCTTGTCGAGGGCAAGCTGTCTCAGCAAAAGAGCGTCTTCCTGGTGCACAAGGTTACCTTCAGAGTATTCAGTATCCGGCAATGGCGCGAACTGTCGACGCGCGTCGACCAATGGAAGACCACGCTGCGTTCCGTTCTGGACAACCTGATCCAGGCCCGCATCGACCTCAAGGCCCAGCAGGAGCGCGAGGCCCAGGAGCTCGAGAACAAGCTGGCTGCTACCGCCGCCGGCAACGTCGACAACGACAAGAGCGGCAAGGGTGGCCGTGGCGGTGACCGGAGACAAAACAACAACAACACCAGCAACAGCCGTGATAACAAGTCCCGCGGTCCTCGTGATCACAAGCAGTCGAGGGAGCCTAAGGAACGGAGTGAGAACGACGACTAAGCCTGTGAGCATGTAAAGAAGAACAAAAAAGAATGAGCTTTTTTTTCAAACAAGAAAAAACAATTTGAACAAAACTTGACAAAGAATCCCTTTGATATCCTTTTTTTTTTCTCTCCCTCTCCTCCTCTTTTCTTTTTTTCACATCTCTCCTTCATACTAAAAAAGCTTTCTTTGTTGTTCTGTTTTGGAATTGCACCACGGGTAGTCAGTCAGTCAGTCTTTTCTACTTTTTGTGGTCATCTTCCAATCTCACTGATACTTGGTTTTGCTTTGTTCTCGTCTTCCTCTACGTTTACGCGTTCACTTGCTCTTCTCCTTGCGCACTGTAGATTGCTCTTCCCACTTCTACAAAACGTTGTTGTTGTTTTTGCTATTGTTTCTTTTTTCCAACACGTGATGTCATCCGTCTTCCCCCCTTTGGTTATATATTTCTTGTCTCTTGATGTCCTTTTTGTTTCTTTTTTTTTATTAGTTATGATGGAAAATGTTTTCTTACTTCTCTTTTGATTATTGCTCTTTTATTGGGTATGTGTCGTGCTGGCTCTTCCTCTCTCTCTCTCTCTCTCTCTCTGCCTTGTTCAATCTCGGTGGTACTTTGTATCAAGTACTTCCTCTTGATGTTTGTGTGCTTGGCCTGTGGGTTAAACTTGTGATAAAGAAAAGTTGGTATTGTCTCTGGGAAGAACTAGTTTAGCTTGCGAAATCTGAATTGTAATCCGAAATCTAGAAGATTTGGCACAATCTTGCTGTTGACTGAGGTTGTAGCTGTAGTCACGTTGTCAACTTGACCTTTGTAACACGAAAGCTTTTGTGAAACTTTACAACCCCATTCAACCCTAAAGATATACCCAATATCACGCCCCCACGAAAATACGGACAGGAACACTACTACCTGCATTGGAGTACGTCCGTATCACAAATATAACGCAGGACACACCCGCAGCCGCATGGCATCTTAGTGGCAGAGTAGGCGGGTGGCACCAGTTCGGGGGCGGGGGTGGCGAGGCGAGGGGCGAAGACTGTGGACGAGGATGGATGGCGGCAATTGTGAGTCAGGCGAAGCAGATGATGGGAGAAAAGAAAATCGCTTTTCTGGCGTGTTGGCTTTGATACATGACCACTTGTTCTGGTTATGCTAAATAGATGCCATGGATCTCGGAGTAGGCCCAAACCAAGTGCCGGAGAAGCGGCTGATTCGCGGCAAGAAAGGCATACTTGACTACTTGTCCATCACAGTGGCGTGAACGATGAAGCCCACGACCCAAGTCTTGATGAATACATGAATCCGAGTACATAGCCAGTGTGTCTAGGTGTCTAACACAGCTCAGACAGGTGCCGGTCTAGTCTCAGCTCAAGGCGCCTCCCATGTGGCACAAAGCAAGCCACTTGTATGCTCAGGTAACGGGCAACTCGAGCCTCAAGCCGGCACCCGAGACAGGAGATTTGGATTTCATTTTGTGTCGTGTGACGAGCCCGGCACACGAAGCAGAAGCAGAGCAGTCAGTGCATAGAAACGAACACGACAGGGCGTTTTGTTGTTTCTCGACATCACAATATCAACGACAGGCGAAGACCAAAGGTTTTGAGAGAAAAGAAAAAGGAGGGCAATAAAAAGTACATTACATCACATTCATAATATTGGATTCATACGAGTAAATTCGTGGTAAAGAGGGAACTAACAGCGACAATTATGGAAGACAAAAAAAGGAGGGAAAACTGCAGCTGGTAAACGGATCAAGAAGAAGAACGGGTATATGCAGGAAAGAAAATAGACAGTTGAGATCAAAGTGAAGCGCGCGCGCGGTTAGAGCGGAGCCTCAAGACGATGTGGCCCATGAATTACGCCCCTGGATCAGCCTGGCAGATGATAGCAGAAGAGCTAAAAAAGAGACAATACGACATGAGTGTAGACCCATGCTCCAGAATATGATAACGCGGCCCGGAGAAAACAGCGGCGACAAAGAGATTTTGCCGGAAGAATAAGAGTAATAGGGCAGTGGAAAGGTGTGGGGGAAGAGAAGGCTGGGAGAAAAAGAGAATCGAAGAGTGTGATTGTAGTAGTCCATGAGACGTGACTGGCTTCCCCACCGAGTCTCCTGGTCATGAACAAAACAAAGCTAAAGAGGGACAAGACAGAACAGACAAGAATTTTGATCTGGACAGGTTTTCCATGGAGACTTGCAAGGTGGGCGGCGAATAGATGACAAGGATAACAAGTAATAGATGAGACTATTCTAGCAGTTGTTCCCGGGACCTATTTGAAGCACAACAAGGTAAACCAACAGGACAGGTCCCTGCCCAAAAAAAAATCAAGGTCTGTATTTTCTCCCTCTTCTACGTTGTGTTATTTCCAAGTGGCTCGCTTAGAAGAAGGCAGCAAAGGCACCGGCAACCAGGGCCAGAGCGGCAATGGGAGCGGCAGTGGTGCCGGAGCTGGTGATGACAGAGTTGGTGGGCTTGTTCGGCAGGCTCAGAGATCCGGTGGCGGCGCCGGGGACGTAGACGGGGGTGCTGGGCACGGCAGTGGCAGTGTAGGCGGTGCCGTTGGCGGAGGCGACGGGCAGGCCGGAGCTGGCGGTCGGGGCTGTGTACAGGCCAGTGGACAGGGGGACGCTGGTGGTGGTGTTGGGGGCGGCGTAGACCGCGGTGGTCAGGATGACAGACGAGGTAGTAGACTTAGTAGTCGACGTGGTGGTGGAAGTAGAGGTGGTGGTGGTAGAAACCGGAGGGTCAGCCGCGAGAGCACCGGCGGCCAGGTTGTTCTTGGCAGCGCAGTCTTCCAGCGTGCCGCCATGAGCGCAGCAGACGGCGGCGGTGGCGTTGGCGGTGTTGTGGGAGCAGAAGTAGTTGTCTTCGCAAGAGCCTGATTGCAGGGAGATGTCAGTCAGTATAAGCACGCGGCAGGGCGAGTTGTTGTGCGGTGGGTTGGGTGGACTTACTACCGCCGCCAGAGTAGGCGCAGCAGGTCTCGCCGGCAGCCGGGTTGTAGCAGTGGCTCTTCTTGTCGGAGGAGGAGCAGGTCTGGTAGCCGGCACCGCAGGCTTCGGCGCAGGTGGTGCCCTTGCCGCACGAGGTGACTTCGGGCTCGTAGCCGGAGGCATCGCGGCGCAGAAGACCCTGGGGGTAGGACATTCTGGTGAACTCGGTGGCCGAGACGGAGGCCACAAGGGCGAGGACGAGAGTGGAAACACGCATGTTGTCGGGTGAGTGGGTGAGTTTACGAGTTGTCTGTGTGTGTGAAGAAGAAGAAAAAGAAACGACGGACACAAGAGAGTGTGAGAGTGAGAGCGAGAGAAGCGAGTTTGCGGGAGTTTGTAAAGAATGGACAGCAAAAAGAGATTGCTAGCAAAAACGAAGAAAAAAAACGCCGTAACGCGAAACAGAAGAAGAGAACAGGAAGTTGGAAACGCTCGCTTCGCCGGAAAGCTGGAGATATTAAAGCAAGAGAGCAAGAGAGAGAAAGAGAGTCAGCGGCACAATGGGCCACATGTGAGCATGATAAAAGGCAGAGCAAAGGGCCGTCGGAAAATAAGATGGATTTGGAAACAGAGCCAGGGGGGAGTGTGTAAGTTGCAATATACGGCAAGCTTGGCGGGCAGCCAGACCAGACCAGGCCAGGGACCCAGGGCAAGGAACAGCGGCCAGAGCAGAGGAGGAAGAAGAGCAGAGGGACCCTCAGCGTAGCGGTGGTGGTGATTAAGCGAGAGAGGCACAAGCACACACAGAGAGAGACAGAGGGAAAGGAGACAAACACAACTGGACCGCCATGGTCTGCATGGGTGGTGATCCTGGCGAGGTGACAGGGACAGGGCTGTGAACGGAGGACAGGCCAGAACAGCCAGCGCCTGAAGAGAGAGAGAGAGAGAGAGAGATCACTCGCAGACGCTCTCCAGCACAGGAAAGCAGACGCGTCCACCCCCAAGAGGCCCTGTCCCCTCCTCCTCGTCTGCACTTACAGACAGGCTCGTGCTGGCCTACGATCTGTGCTCGGCCGCTGTCTGTCTCAGAGTCTTCTGCCCCATATCGCTGTGCCCGTTGTCTTTCCCGTGGTGGACAGTGGCTCCAGCGCCAGCGCCAGCACAAATATCGCCCGCCGTCACTTGTCTCCCGTGGCTGTCACCCGGTGTCTTTGAGTATCGTCAACTCTTCGTCAGCCCAAAGCTGCTATCATGGAACTGTATTAGTCCCCCCCCCCCCCCCTCTTCACAGCATCATCGAAATTAAACTTGAGACAATCCATGCCTTTTAGACTTTGCTCCCATGGCCCTATTACATCCAAGTCTGGCTGGTGGCCCCTGGCCACTAAGCCGGTTCTGGGTTTAGTGGCTGTCCTTGATTATTACTTTTTGAGATGGGCGCTGGGAGCTGGAGAGAATGAACGACTGTCGCCGAGTCGATAGCCTCAGGGTCTCGTTCTGGGGTCGTTGAAAATAGATTTGGTTTTCATCACACCATGCGCCAGAAAGCAGCGGCGGCCCAGCAAGAGGCGCGAAAAGAAAAAAACAAAATAAAAAAAGAGAAAAAAAAACCTCGCTGCCTTGATTCCTCACTTTGACAGCCAGCGATCAAGGGCCCTGCGCCTCACCGAAGAGCGCTTGATTGGCTGAGATCGGAGGCTTGAATTCTCTCCCAAGACTCTCTGCTTCTTCTTCTTTTTCTGCCCTCTGGTCTCGCCTGTTTATTGTTGCTGGTCTTGGCGTAAAGTCAAGACACCACTAAAAAAGCCATTCATCGCCGACCAAGACCAAGACCAAGAAACACTTGCATAAACGCCACCACCACCATGGTAGCAAAAAATAGAAAAAAAAAAATGCGTAGAATCTTCTCTAGTGTGCTGTTTTTTGCATGTTTTTTTTCTTTTTTTGGACTGCGGCAAGACCTTTAAAACCAGAAAACTTTATTATAGCGTTTGTCATGCACGACTTTGTTGACCATCGTGAGTGTTTTTTTTTTCTTTTTTTTGTATGGCCAAACTACAAGCATACCAGTATCTCTCTCTCTCTCTCGCTCTCTGTCTTTGAAAGGCCTGTTGTGGCTGGACCGTCTGTGCACCTCTCTACCACCAAAGTGAAAGGAAAAGAACAGAAGAAAAAAACAAAAAAAGAAAAAGAAAGAAAGAAATCCACCCGCCCCCCCTCCTCTTCTCATTTCTTTCCTCTGCTCCCCTAATCCTCATCCCCAATCCTTTCTCTCCTTCTCACCCACCTTGAGATCCTCTTCCATGACACCTGCCAGCCCGGCTTTAACTTTTCCGATTCACATCCAATCCGTATTAGTCAGTTATGTAATTGCAATTCCACACCGTAGCTACAGCTCTCTCCAACATCACCGCTTGCTGTCGTCACCCATTAACTCTCCTCATTACACTAAGTAGATACAGCTACGCCATGTTTGTGCTATTACCGCGCTACAGGGTCTCACTCGGCCCCCGGTCGTGACCTTCAACTTGACTTCACTCATGTCACCCTGTCTCCCCTTCTCCTCTGCATCGTGAGTCCCTCTCCCCGCCGTTCCGGGGCGGTGAAGACTTGCAAAGGAACAGACCGGAGAACCCAACTATAACCACTTATCCAGCAAAATGCAAATACATACATGTACACACACGTGTGCGTCTCCGCCCACCCAAAAGGAATCTATTCCTGCAGCCATGTCCAACACAACCCGCGTCTTTCCAGCCTTCCATCTCGACTCTTCCAGCCCTCTTATTCATTGGCCCGGCGCTTCTTGAATGGATTGTTATTGTCCACACAAAGCGCAACTATACCTAGTTACTTGCGTCTTGTATGCATAACCAACAACCACTAAACCCCCCCCCCTCCACACAACCTGCCTACAACTTTTCTGTATCTGCCGCCTTGTCCACTCCACCCTCTCTGCCCTCTCCCCTTCCTTCTGCTGATCCTTTGTTTCCCTTGAGCCCATGAGACCAATCACTACCACGTTTCCCCTGCCTGTTCCTGTTCTTCCTTTGCCCCCTTCACGAAGGGTCACACACGCAACCACACAATGTACCACCCCTAGACGCTGCCCAACCAAACGAGTTCAAATCAAATTTTCTTCTTGGCATGGCCTGGAAAAAAAAGAAGAATAAAAAACCTCCTCCTGGGATTCGTTGTCTTTTCTTTGCTTTTTTTTGTCTCAACCTTGCACATGTTTCTTCCTTTGCTTCTTCTTCAAATCCCGCTCATCCGCCTCAATAACCCTGTTCTCCTTGTCTTGTTGCTATGCTACACCAATCCTATCCTTCCTCGTACTAGCCAACTAACACACTAACCTTCTTCTTCTTTCCCCCCCCCCCCCCCCCCCCCCCCCAAAATTCAATACAACATTACTGCGTGCGCATCATAACATCCCCAATCCTCTGTGTCTCTACTGTTCATTCTTCTCTTCTCTTCTTCCTTTCAACTTGTACAAAGGTTTCTGCCCATTTCCCCCCTCTCCCCATTGACACCCGGGAGATCAATGTTCTGCCCCAGACCCCATATCCCCCCCCCAATGCTAACCCTCAAACCCTTGCACCCATCACTAACTACCTACTCAACTACACACACCATTTTGACACAAGATAGCCCTTAAACTTTGTTTCTGGGAAACTGCACACTGACCACCGTACCGCGTACCACTACTTACATACACATGTCATTAATTTCCCTCTCCCACCTGGCACCGCAATCATTCATTGTTTAATGTTTTAGCTCAATCTGCCTGGTACACACGCACTTGAACGCCCACCTGCTTTCCTCACTCACAACGACACCTCATCGTCATTTAAAGAAATCTTCCTCTCTCTGGGTCACCCTGGAAAACAAAACCTTGTTTCAGACCGTTGTTGTCAATTTACCGCCCCTTGCCACTTTGCTTTGCGCCTTGTTTTCTTCCTGTTATCATCTCTCCTTCTGTCCCTTTCTCTCCCTCCTTTCATCTGTCAAAGTTTCGCCGACTGTCTGCCGGTCTCTGTCTCTGCACTATGTCACCTCGTCTCCCTCCAAACCTCAATGTAACACAAGCACTACTAGTACAAATGGCTATCAATGTTCTCATTCCACTCCTCCAAACAAACACTGAAAAATTTCAATATCCAATAAAATTGCTACTCAGATCGGATCTTGCCATTTAACTGATAAGATACACTGCTTAATACATGCCAAAGTCTTTTGTTCGTCAATCTCTCGTAGCCCTTGTCATAAAAATCAATCGCCACTTCAAGCCTCCGTTTGCTATTGGCAAACTCCTCCCCCTCTTTTTATGTTCTACTTTTACGGGCGTGGCATCAATAAGACAAGACGCGTAACTTACAACTTTCCAGTTGGCATCATTCTTCTGCAAGGGATGCGAAGAGCCACAAAAGACACCACCTCAAACTTGCAATAACGATGAAAACGACAGAAGATAAAGAAAGCGATACACCGAATAACAGATAACAGGAACAACCACGTAGATCTATTGATCAGAAAATGCATCCAGCAGTGAAAGATGTGTCATTCGCTTTCTATTGACTTCTGGCGAACTTTTTTCTTCCTTTTCTAACAAGCTTGATGGATACCTTAGTTCAAGGGCTCCTTGATAGGCGATGACTGGACGCTGTCAATGGAAGCAGTGGTACGCTTAGCAAAGAGAGCCACATCCTTATTACCAGTGGGTGATGGGGTCGACAGAACGGCGGCACAATCGGAGCTAGAAAGCCTATATCAGTAACTGTTTATGAAACCGGAGTCATCGTGTTGAGATGCCAAGAAAATATCATCAAAATATAGAATACACTGAGCCTTGTTGGCACATTTTAAAGAAGAGTGGTATTAGAGTGGTATTCAACGTACTGACGGCGAGCAGAGCGGATACGATCGGTACCGGTAGCGCCCTGGCCCGACTCGGTGGTGATGGAGTAAACACCACTATTAATGGTTAGTTGAGAATCGTTATGAATGTACCGAGAAAGATAGAAGACATACCTGAAGTTGGTCGAAGAGGGAGGGTTGGGACGACGGTAGCTGGGAGCAATGGTGAACGAGCTACCAGGAGCTCCGGGTGTGCCGACATGAGGGGTGCCATAAGCGCCGAGGTTGTATTCGTTGGTACGGAACTGACGACGTTCGGCGGTGACGCGCTTCAATTCTTTCTGAGCAGGCGTATCGGCATAACGAATGTTCATGATTAGAGAAGTGTTGCCGTCACGATCAACCAGAGTGTGACCGTTGAACTGGCGAATGATTTCATCGCAAATATCGCGGCTCTCAAAACTGCGTCAGTGTGTTAGTCTTACTTCAAGTGGTATTATGGTCAAAAACAGCCAGCCTTACCGAGCAAAGCCAACCCCACGGCTGTTGCCCATAGAGTCGCGAAGAATCTTCGACGACATGATAGTGTAGCCACGGAAGACGGCGGAGAGCTCCTACATCTAGTATTAGTACTTACAATGAGCAAGTATGCGAGTAACCAAGACTTACAGTTTCGGTAAAGTGACGAGGAAGGTTAGAGATGTACAGGTTGGCAGAGTTATCATCTCCCTCGGCCTTCAAACGTGAATTGAAAGACTCCTACTGAGAGTTAGAAAATAGCTTCGACTAGGGTAAATATGGTGTAGACAAACCCGAGCAAAGCCAATTTCATAGCCAAGGCGAAAGAAACCACGGATGCAGCGCTCCGAATCAGCTACCTCGCAGAACTTGGCGAAGCCAAAACTAGACGGCGTGTTAGTCGAGGATCGAAATTTTAGGAATTGTAATATAGATGGCGACTTACCCTTTGCAAGCACCAGTTGCAGCATCAATGATGGCCTTGGAGGTTTCAACTTTGCCAAAACGCTCAGCATACTTCAGAAGGAGTTCATCGTCAGTGGTAGGATGAAGTCCACGGATGTAGACATTGCGGTTACCAGGAATGCGGTTCTCCAGACTCTGCTCCAGCGACTTGATATGGCTCTGAGGAGTGAACAGGGCTGGGACGGCCTTGGGAATAGCGGGCTCCTTTTCAAGCAAACCATCAATAACAGAGTCCGACATTCCAGCAGCCTGATGCTTGCCAAGCATGCCGGCTCCATTGTGTGGAGAGGGCGTATTGTAAGTCGAGCGATCAACACCCATAATGGTAACATTCTCACGATTTGTGCCATAGAATGGAGTAGCCGGGGTTGACTCATTAGTCGAGTAAGAAGAACGACGACCTTCTTCAAGGCCGGGGACATCCCGATCAACACGACCTCCAGGAGCACGAGAAGGGGTGTAGGGCATCATAGCAGGGTAGGGGATAGCGCCATGGGGCATAGGGACGGAGGGGTACGAGGGATAGTGGTGATCCATGAGAGCTTGAGGCATGCCATTGGGATGCTGAATACCATACAGGTGACCATCCTGTAGGTAGACAAACGAAGGGTTGGCGGCGGGATACATGTGACCAGGAAGACCAGTCCCGATGTTCAAAGCACCCATCTGTCCAACAACGTTGTTGATAGGATCAGAGTGGTATTGAGAACCAGGATGGCCGTGGCCATATGAAGTAGCTTGGTTCTCCGACATGGTTCTGTTGTGGGAATGATACATGAACTCCAACAAACTGTGAGATCAATGTTAGTATTGAGAAATAGCCGCCGTAATAAATCTTGAGAAACTAACCTGGAAAGCCGGAATGATAGCGACAGGTATCTAGATGGAATGGACTACTACCGTGAAGTAAAGGTAAAAGCAACCTATATATTTCTAGGCACTTTAGAAGAGGGACAGGTAAGATGGAAATGAGGGTAGAGAGCGCTAGGCGCAGGAGAATAGTGTGAAAGTAGAAGGTGAAATGAACAGTTTGGAAATGCTATCGAAGAAAAGAGGAAGAGAGAAAAGAAAAAAAGAATCATGGGAGGAAAATGAGGAGAGAATAAGAGGGCGGGAGACCTTTAATAAGAAGGGAAAGGGCATTTGTATTCTTGATAGAAGAAAGTGCGAGAGAAAATGTGTACGTACGTTCTTGCCAACTTTGTAAGATTAGGTGTTTGTTGTCTAGGTATTTAGTAGCAGTTACTCGACACGATGAAGGTAACCGATGAGGAGTCTTTGAAGTAGCAAGAGAAAGTTTGTCAATAATAAATAGCAAGTGAAATTGACATTCGATGATTCACAGCTGAGACGGAGTTTGCGTATATAAGGGAATGAGTGTAGGACATGGCTCTGGTAGTAATAACTCACATGGAAAGTCAATGTGCGAAGCCAGGATCGTAAGAGTAAGATACTGCGTAGCAATGATGATAGTAACGTCTTAGGATGAGGAAGGAACTTCGAATGTAGAGAAGCGTGAAGAGAAAAGTTATACTGAAGAAGAATGCAGTTGCTAGAAACAAACTGTTAGTGTAGTTTGTCTTTGGAGAACCGCGTGGGAGAAAGGAAAGAAGAGATAGAGTCTGATGGAGCTTGGCAGGAAAACTGCTGGTAACTTATACTAGGTCAAGATGGAAGGTTCCAGTTTATCATCAAAAGAAACTGGTACTGCCAGGCAACCAGGAACTTGGAAAACTATTCGTTAGATCGTCAAAGCTCTCTTCAGATGTCACGATAGTTGTGTTGAAGGTTTTGCCTAATATTGATAGGTCTGCCTAAGGCACAAATGTTCAACACCAGGCAAAAAAGCCAAAACAAACACAGATAATTTGAATAGGTAAAGGCTACTGTAAACAAGAAACTATCAATGGTGTACACCTTTAGAGTAATTGTGTCTCCAGTTAAGATAGAGGTCTTCGAGGGGGGCAGTCGCGGGTTTGTTAGATTGAGGCTCAACACCCACAATGAAGAAGGCACTGGTACTTGGTTAGGTATCACTATAAAACATTGATATTCCACAAGAGAGCCAATATATAATATTCAGAGATTATAGTCTGCCGTAAAATCGAAGCTGGTAGCCCTGTTGTTTGTCTTAATCATTCAAAGACCAGCCTATTGAAGTCACGATTTTGACGTGTGGCTATCGAGACATATCCGAAGCTCAACTAACGTACTAAACCGGATGAACCACGGGATCTGTACTGTCAACGTATACAGAGAGAACAACAGAAGGGACTAGTCAACAACTTATTGCCCCAATATAAATTTTGTCTATCTATCAAGGAATGGACACTTCCTTCTCTGAATGGTAGTTGAATTGTCACCATATCTCATTGTTTTTCAGGAAGAGTTCCTACTAGATCTAACTTTCTCTGTTTACCCTTTGATTTTGACCATTACAGGCTCTAACTTTGAACAAAGCTAGCTATCAAGAGAAAAACTTCCTTTTGGGGTTGGTAACTACCATGAATGTTGTTCTGCCGAGAGAATACATACGTACAAGAAAGTATGGCTTTGCCAATGAGTTGTTTGTATTGTATGGTTGTGTTGTATCATCTCGTGCTAACTACCGATATTGATATGTCAACACCCCAGAACCTATTGACCTTGAGTTTGAGAAGCCTTTTAGAGCTCAAAAGGGTAGGGAAAAAGTGAAAGAAGACGGTTTAGCTAAAACGGCATCAGGAAGGGTGTGGCTAGAATTGAAAATGCCCCATCGCCCATTCGAGTAACAACAAAAATGAATGAGCACGAAAAACTGAAGGCACCCACGTTGACTGGTCTGCACTTGGCGTGGTGTAAACAAGCCGAAGTAGTTCCTTCCTTATCAGACTCTTGGGACACAATGAAAAATTTGAACTTCTTGCTCTTTCCTGAAGATAATTAGAAAGAGCAGAGGACAATTACTATGGTGTCCTCCGAGGTCTAAGTATGTGCCGCTGTGGAAAAGTAAAGATCTCTTTAGTCGACAACACGTCTATGCACAAGTTTATGAAGATCCCGGTTCAAGGTAAAGAACAAATACCAAATCTAGCTTGTGGTATCGTTATATAATCCGGCATCTTGAAGGAACGGCCAATTCACCCTCCTTGCCACACAAGTCGTGAACCAACGCCCAACAACACCAGAGACCCACGCTATACGCAAGACTATGTCAAGGACCCAACGCCTATTTTGAAAACATTAAATCTCGACTAGTACGCTACACGCGGTATCTTCTCCTGCTCTATAGCATGGCGGTATCAAAGAAGGGATATATCAAGAAAGAAAAGCCACACTTGTTCGCTGTCTAGTACATAAACACAGAAAGCCACTCATGACCATACGTCCTCCTGTTGTGTCTGTATTAGTAAAGGTTCCTTTGTGAGCAAGGAAGGGTGAAGTTAGTTCATACCTGGTACTGGCTAGACGCCCGCATGCTCTTGACGATCTCCTCAGCTTTTGCCTCGGGAATACCACGCTGCTCAGCAATGATTTGAGCCAGCACAATGTTGACTTCACGAGCCATGTTGGCTGCATCACCACAAACGTAGATATTTGCTTTTTGAAGAAGAAGTTCATTGATTTCAGCTGCGCGCTCCTTGAGGCGGTGCTGAACATAAACCTTGGTAGCACCCTCGCGCGAGAATGCAGTGATAAGCTCGAACTTGTCTCCCATCGCTTCTTTGTATTCCTATAAGGAGGTTTGGTCAATAACATAAAAAGGCAAAGTCTAATAGCCATTGAGTCATGAGTAGAGCTTTCTTTGGGATTAGAATACGTACCTCCCATTCTCTCTCATACAGGAAGTCTTCGTTGCGGTTGCGGCAGCCAAAAAACAGGACAGTACGACCAATCTCAGTACCATTCTTTGCTTGGTGGGCACGCTCCTGGATAAAGGCACGCATGGGAGCAACACCGGTACCAGGACCAATGCAAATGATAGGCTTGCTAGGGTTTGACGGCATTTTGAAGTTTGAGTGGCGAACATGAACCGGAATACGAGCCCCGGCATATTTTCCACGGGGACCATCGACCTGGTAAATAACACTAGACTTGCTTGTGTTCACAGTGTTGTTCTTCTCATCGGCAATGGCAGATAGATAGTTGGTAGCAACGCCACGGAAGGCATCCGTGTCTTCACGGCCAGCAACAGCAAAAGATTCGACAACAGCTGTAATGGAGATAGACTTGGGCTGGACCTCAGATGAAGACGAGATTGAGTAGTAACGAGGCTGAAGCTTGGTGAGACCCTCAATGAACGCAGAGAACGGAACTTTTGTCCACGGCTTGCCTCCAGAAACATGAGATAGCAAGCGGGCAATGTTAAAGTACTGAGCGTGAGTCTTTTCGTGGAAATAGTCCTTGTCGCCACCGAGTTTAACCATTTCAGCTTTGGCTTTTGGGGTCGGAGCAAAAGCAGCAAGCATAGCAACGAACTGGCGAGAGACTGGAGCGCAAACTTCCATGTGGTAGCGGACAATAGCATCGTAGGTAGTAGGGGTTGGGAAAGGCACCTTGGCGGTAAGTTCGACAGGCTTTACGTCAATCACTTCATCGCGCTTGTCTGACAGATCCAGAATATCCAGGAAACGGTCAACTTCAGGACTAGAGTTTGAAGGCCAGATGGCAATGTGATCGCCAGTTTCATAGTGTAGCGTGGAGTCTTTAATGTCAATTTCCATGTGCAAGCACTGACGGTCCTTGGAGGTGAACAGTTCGCGGGCTTCGGTGATGGGGCTGATGTATGGGTTGTGTGCAGTGTAAGGACCCTTGGGAGTACCATCACGATGAGGACCGTTGGGTTCACCCAGATATACCTTTTCACTGTCAATGGACAATTCTTCACGAGTGGTTATGGAGAAGACGGGCTCATAGACAGCCTCGCGCTCCTTCAGACCCATCTTGTCAGCCAGAGCCTTCCACATAGATTCCTTCCAGGCGATGAAGTCCTCTTCCATTGTTCCAGCGCCATCATCACCCTCGCCGGCATCGCCAATACGATGAGCACCGTGAGATTCTAGAAGCTTGTTGACGTGGCGCACCATGAAGTTGAAGTGTTCGTAGGTGTTGTTTCCAAGACCGAAGATGACGTAGTTGAGGTTGCCAAGAGCCGGAGAGTTGCCTTCGGAGAACTCGACGTTCTCGTCCTTGATAAACTCGTGGAAATCGACAGCGTTATCGGTGGGCTCGCCCTCTCCATAGGTAGCCAAAACAAACATGACTATTTTGTCACTAGGAACGGCATCCAGGTTATCGAAGTCGTAGTCCTCAAGGTCAGCCACCATGGTGTCAAGACCGAAACGGCTCTTGCCCTCCTTGGCCAGACGCGAAGCATAATCCTCGGCTGTTCCAGTTTGCGATCCAAATAGGACAATGCAGTTTTTACCAGACTCTTCCAGCTTCTCGACAATATCACGAGTCTTGCCGGACTTGCCACCGGAGGTATTAATAGTAGAGGCGTAGGGATCGATCTGCTTAGCCCATAGTTTGCCTTTGGTGATGTAGGCGACTGTTCCCAGCAGAATGGTGGTCAAGACCACAAGGTCCAGTACATCCAATTCGGCCATGGTGGCGGAGTTGCTTCAGGGACTCGAAACAACCAGTTGTGTTCCTGGGTGGGTGAAAGGCAGAGAAAGGTCGAGCTTTATGGCTGATGGCCCGTGGGGGTATCACAAACTTCGGCGGTCCGGTGGGTGGTGGTAAGAGATGGTCGTTAGGGCAAAGAAGGTAGAGAGTCAGAGCAGGAGATAGCTTGGTTATATAAAGGAATCGATTATGAGTTTATCGAACGATGTGGGCTGGGTAGGCAAGGCTCGGATCGGCGGGGGAGGGGTGCTTTTAAAGTCAACGTCGGGAAAAGAGAGAGCGCAAAAACCAGAAGAGCCGGTCCGGCTGGTCAATGAGTAATTGGTTGATCGGCTATGCAAGATCCCAGCAGCCATGGACTACAGTCGCTGGAATTTCTGAGTAGAAGAAAGGCCAACTAAGCCGAACATATGCCGACATCCAAAGCCAAAGAAATACCCCACAAGCGGCTATGGAGACACAGTAGGAATTGAAGGACTAGAGAATTAGCATTTGCCGAAGCCAGAGTTGCTGCCCAGCCGAGGGTTAGGGTTGTATCGGCTACACTAGTAGCAGAGGGGGAACTTGGAGCAAAAAGAAGGAGAACAGGAAACAGGCCAGAGAGGCTGTATATAGTTAGAGTTACTTTGAGTGAAAGATCTCAAGAGAAAGATGTAGGTGGTCTTGGTACTGTGGGTGTGATCACGTCTGAGTTATGTAGGACAATCAACAAAGGCAACTTGTATATTGCTTCTTATCATGACCATGTAATCTCACATGTACCTAGTCACCGAAGAAAGACCATTTATTTGTAGCCTGGTTAGGATAACTTTATGGGGATCCTCATTGCCTGAAAGATAATAATATAGATATATTCCGCGTTGTCTTGAATTGGATGATTTTTCGATGATAACTTGTTCGTATTCGAGTTCGTGTGCCAACAACTCTTGGTCTGACCATCTTGGTGTGACTATGACTAGGGTTTCTGTGCAAGTCACTGGCTAGGGTTATAGGACAGACAAGTGGAATTTAATATGGGTCTCTGAGTCTCCGCCACAGATAGCCACATGGGAGCCACAGGCCAGGCACAGTAGCAGTCACACGACATTTCTGTGATTACATAATGTGATTAGTTATAGCTATGGGGGACTGTTTAGGTCCAAACACAACTAGTTGACGTTGTATTTTACATGAAGACATCATGGCGAAGGATGATTAAACACGCTGGAACACGTGGTTGTTGTAGCCAAGTCAAGTATACAAGAAGAGCAATGTCTCAGTCATCAAGAACAGCTAGTGGAGGGCAAAGGGCTGAGTGACATGGGCCTGTGGTCGTAATACAGGTATAATAGTTACATGTTGGATTTGATGGTGAGTATTTGAAGAGCAGGTGTTGAGGGACGAAGGCTACTGCTTGGTACATACATAGCTATACTGCAGCACAGCGTTGAACAAGTACGCCATCGCAAGTTCAGTTCATGTACGAGACAAGGCAGCGTAGCATAAGGGAAACAGGCCTACAGATGGAGTGCATGCAGATGTATGGACTCGGCCGCACGTGAGTACCATAATGAGTAGAAGTACGCAGTTACGCAGGTAGTTTGGTGAGATCAGAGGTGATGGATGCGTCGGCGGCACACGGAGTGTATTTGTATTTGTAACAGCTGTAACTAGGTATTTGTATTTGTAACAGTTGTAGTTGTAGTTGTACTGGTGCATTGTAGAGGAATGTGCATATGTGTGTGTATGTACACATATCCATAATGAGCATGTGCTGTAGTAGACGAACGTGTCTTATTGTTGGTGGCTGACATGAAAATGACCAGGCAGAAACCAAAACAAAGCTATCGTCTTACACAATAAAAAAAAAAAAAAGGTTTGGGTGTCTAGAACACAGATACACAGAGAAGAGGGAACGAGGAAATGAAGAATAAGCCCGCACCGCGGTGTTGACTCAAGAACGGACAGGGTGGGTTCTGTTGTGTGTATGCCAGACCCTAATGCCAGGGTATACTAGGAGATGCAGGATATGCGACGGGTCCGTCCACCCTGCCCGGTCGGTGTGCCTGGGTCTCTGGTTGGCTGGCTGCCATGTCGGTTCCACTATTCCCACGTCATGGCGGGGGGAAGCGAGGGAGACACAAGGTCAATGCAAGATAAATTCCCTGCAAACCACGACGGAGAAAAAACAATGCAGGCTTAGTTGGTCTGTCTGCCGTAGATTTTGGTCTCCCAATTGAGGCAAAAGCCAGAAAAACCGCCGACTTTTGTTGTGTTGTTATGTGGCCCCAATCCTTTAAACCACAGCCAGAGAAGAGAAGAAAGTAACATGCCGAGCTTTTAGCGGCCATCGCGCGCAAGCTTTCAGCCTCGCCACACCACCTACCTTGTGCTCCAACAGCCAACAGCCAACAGCCAATAGCCAGTGACCAGTGACCAGTAATCTGGCAGCCTTGAAGCGCCTCTCCTCTTCTCTTCTCCCATTTGTAGTCTCCGTTTAGTATTGGCGATGTGGAGGTTACTAGCTTCACCTCTCCATGCATAATTTAACTATAGATTTATTCTTTATTAATTAATTTCTGCCGCTTGAAACGCCCGCCATCCCAGTCAATCCCACTGCCTCGGGCAAAGTACTGGTCACCACCACAAGAAACAACATCACATCACGACAGCCAAAGGATCACGTCAAACACACATCAAACAGCCGGCCCTCTATCGATTGAGTCTTGAACCTTGATCCGCACCGCACCGCACCGCACCGAACCGCGCCGAACCGCCCGACAACCCATTGCGCTGCACGCACGCCACAACTTTCTGCCGTCTTCTCTTCTCGCTGGCGCTGTGGCCCACTCCTGGTGCTGTATATTGGGCCTCAAGAGCTGGATAATGGGTCGTGGCTGGCCCAATCAAACATGGGTGAGTGGATGTTGTTGTTGTTGTTTTGGACATGTGAACGAATGAGCGCGGGAGGGCGTTGCTGCGGGCGCTGGGCTTTGGGCTGCATACACTTGTTATGCCGAGAGAAGAAGACCGCTCGCTATAAAGACTGCCATACACCAGGAACTACCCAAAAGCCGGTGCCCAAAACCAAAGAACCGCCCGACTGCCCATGGAATGGTCTGGCCGAGAATATACACCCAGCACCTGTACCTGTATACTCAAGCCGCCAAACAGGACTGCTGCAAGTTGCTTCCAGGACCTGAAAGCTAATGTTTCTCTTGTGCTTCAGCCCTGTCACAGACGTCGCCAGACCCGCTGTCTGAACCCCCCAAGCTTTCCTCGCTACCCACAGCGACGAGACTGGACCTTGATGGGAAAGAAGAGGAATGGAATCGCACTCTCCGCCCAGACCAGGTTTCGTCTGTGCGCCAAGCTTTAGCTTCTCATCAAATCGATACCGCCGTGACCTCTGAGCTGCCTTCCCTTGCTAGTTCTACCGCTTCCTCCGCTATACCTGGCTCTGCGCCTCCCATTTTAGCTACACCCGTTCATGTGGGTGGCCTGCCAACTTCTTCCTCGCAACCCCCATTCCCACCTACATCCTGGATCTCCCAACAGCTCCAGGGTCAGTCGCAAGCGACGACAACCGCCAAAACTGCAACAGTCCCAGGCTCAATCACCGCCTATCGCACTCTCCCGATACACACCCAAACCCTGAATCAGGACCAGAACCAGTCGCAACAACAACAGCAGCATCCCCACCAACAAAAGCCGCTCTCCTTCGACCGTCACTCTCCTGCTACATCAATCTCGCACTCACGACAGTCCTCTCTCGAACACGCTCCACTATCACACTCCCATTCCCATAGCAGTGGGCGATCCGTTGAGTCTGCGCCCACCCGGAGCAACACAAGTTACGGTCACCATCGCCAGACGTCTATTGTCCATGGAATTCAGCACTCTCGCAACGGAAGTCACGCGAGCCTGTCTTCTAGTCCCCTTAGCCCGCAGATGATTGCAGCTGCAGGAGCTGCTCTGATTGCTGATCGTATGGAGGCCGAATCGCAATCTCGCCCTGTCACGGCGCAGTCCGGGATAACACCGCCAACGACAACTCTGAATGGAGGCCTAGGGACACCCACTGAGCCAAACTTTGGGGGACCAGCTCACTCAAGAAAGCCCGAACGCAACCTGAGCACAAAATCTCGGCGCGAACACAACTATCACCACTCTCATTCACATTCTGCACCCCGGCATAACGGCCACTCAGCGCAGTCGAGCCAGGACCCTATGAGTGAATATGCTCTTCACGTGCTTTATACATCGGTGAGATGGTGCCAAATCCCACCCATGCACGCCCTGGTCCGGGTACATGCAATCAGAGCCAAAAGTCATATGATGCTAACATGATACTTCCCCCTCCCCCAGTTCATCCAACAAGCAGAAGACAAGCTTAATGCTTGTGCAACCGCCCCCAATGAGCCCGAACCTATGATAGACCTAATCTGCGGTCCCGGTGTTGATCCCGCCTTTGACTATGCCATCCGTGCTCTGGGCCATATGGCTGCACCCCGACCGAAACCACTGATTGATTTCATGATGATATGGCGCAAGAACAAGAGCGATGCTGCAAACGAAGCTCGTGCATACCTGCAACAAGCTCGCGGAACACCAGCAATGCCTGGCTTCCAAAGAAGAAATACCGAACCTGCTCAACAAATGTTTGCGGCTCTGAATGACGAACAACACTCTACCCCACCGCGATATGAATTCATTGCACAGGCCGATCGCCGTGCCACTGTTTCAATTTATATTTTGTGCCGAGTTTTACTAGAGATTGTGAACCAAAGCGATCTGCCGCAAATCACGCCCGAAACCGAAGATAAACTTGAAGGTATCATCTTCGGGCAGCTAAAGATTGCTGAACCTGAACAGTTATTGGCCTCCCCCCTGAAGATGGCTAATTGGAATATATTTGCCCTTCTTCTTGGACAAATGAGCGATATTAACTTCCAGTGTGTTACAAGTCGGTATTTGAACGATCTTGAGCGCTTGTTGAAAGAGGTTGCGTCTAAAGGACCCAACTCTGTGGCCAGTCGTGAAATTGAAGGCAAAATTGAACTGGTGCTCTGGGGGATGAAGTATCTTAAAGTTCGTCTCACTCCACCTGATCGGTACCAGCAGTCCTGCGACTTTTTGATCAGTCTTGGCAAGCTCTTCAAAGAATCTCACGGTCAGCGTGTCAAAACTACCTTTTGTCAGGTCCTGGATCTACTTTTACGCCCTATCGCGGCTACTGCCGATACAGCAGATTTTGGTCATTCCAAGTGGGTTGAGGTGGTTGGTAGTTTTGGGCCTCGTTTGGCTCAGATGTTGCCTAAGCCACGGCACTGGGCATCAGCTTTTCCGCTCACAGCCACTCTGCTGTGTGTGTCTCCCATGGAAACATTCAACTCCCAGTGGTCACAACTCATTCTGCCTCTCCAGCCCAAGTTCAAGGACCGATACACAAAATCGATTGCCCTACAAGTCATTGGGCGGCTAGTTTGGACATATCTGTATAGATGTGCGGACTCTCCGGCCAACATCCAACGCAAAATTGATGAAGTGATGAAACTTGTCCTGGCACCTATAAAACGCAGCATTGTTGCTTCCGACAAGCTTTTGTCGGAGCCATTTATCTTTCTGTTGAGAATCATCGGCTATAAGCTACCAGAGTATTGCTGTCGCTCAATAATATTCCCGTTGATTAGTGCCGACCTATTCATGTCCAAGAAGGATATCAAGGTAGAACAGCTTGACCCTGACCGTATCGTAGTTGGGATACGTGCCTTCTTGGCGGTTATCTCTGATATCGAAAAGGGCGAAGCCGGCTGTCCCGAGTTTCCGCACTATTCTCCACCCCCGTCCCATCTTGAAAAAACACCGGGCTCGCCTACATCAGGATTTTCCGCAGTTGTGAGCGGCGCTCAATTTACCCAGCCCCCTTCAGAACAGACGCGGACGTTTCTCGAAGTCACAATTTCAGAGCCTCTCGATATGTCACGGTTAGGTGAAAAGGTCAAGGAAGTCTATACCCGATTTTCTGCTGTCCTTGGCGAAATTGCTCTTTTGTGCGATAACACATTTGGTGGCCAAGCAGTCTTGGATGAAAAGTTCAGCAGCCCTGGCCCCAAGACGCCCATGTCCGAAACATTCAACTTCACACGGCGTGATGATCATCTAAATCCTAGCGAGCAGAAACAGGCGTTTTACGAACTATTCCATGTGGGGGTTCAGGCCTTACCTCGATGTCTTTCTCCCAATGTTCCGTTTAACCGCCTGATTAGTTTGCTGTGTACGGGCACGGCTCATGTGCAGTCTAGTATTGCAGAATCAGCCGCTATTTCCCTCAAGGCTATTGCACGTCAGGGACATGCACAGCAAGTCACCATGGGGTTCTCGCGCTTCATATTCAACTTCGACGGACGGTATTCAACCATGTCAGATGGTGGTATGCTTGGTCCGGGCCACATTGAAAACACCCTGCAGGTGTATGTAGAACTTCTGCGAATATGGATCGAAGAGATCAAACGGAAGACCAAGGATGCCGATGCTGCAGATGAGCTCGACCCGCTGAGCCCGAGTCCATCAGAGCTCCGTGGCATCAAGCTAGATTTGTCGAGCATATGGGCAGAGGTAGAAATTGTCGAGTCTCATGGCCTTTTCTTTTTGTGCTCACAGTCCTGGCGTGTACGGCACTTTGCAATTACTGTCCTCAGACTCATCACCGAGTTTGATGCCGCTCTTGGAAAGCCAGGGTCTCAGGAAGGAGATTTCCGCCTCATCTCTATGTTAGAAAAGCACTCGGACAAGATTATGGAGCTCGATGAAAACCGCCTTACTGTCTTTGAACGCAGCCGTATACAGAGAGGCAAACAAGGCGATAATAGCTCCAACGCCTTGATAGAGCTTTGCACTAGCGATGTGCATTACGATACAGCCTTGTGGATCAAGATATTCCCCAATCTCATTAGGATCTCATACGAAACGTGTCCATTCACAGTTACGCTGTGTCGCGATATTGTTTGCAATCGCATCGTCCAAATATATCCTACCATCACAGAAATGTCAGAGCCACTCCGGGTGCCACATTCAGGAACAGACGCTGGTAGTGCACGTCAGCAGACTGCCAGGGTGGCCAGGGGTCTCAACGATGGACTGGTTGAACAATGGAAGCTGTTCCTTATGTTTGCATGCACGACCATGACAGATACCGAGAGCGCGCCGCCATCCGCAAGCTTGCCTGTACATCAACACACGCGCAAGGGCTCCGCATCAAAGTCCACCTCACAAGACATGTTGTTCACGGGGCGCAACTTTCTCAAACTCCTACTCCCGTTACTAAGTGCAACATCTGACAGGATCCGCGAGTCAGTAGTTTTGTCGGTTGGCTCCATCAACATCAATCTTTACCGCTGTCTGTTAGAAGTACTTGAAAAGTCTGTCCTCCAGTGCAATGAAGATGCACGTGCACGGATGCATCAAAGATCTACCAGTGTTGCGCGCCGCAACCAAAAGACTGACATACTACGCACGTCAGTGACGCATGTGTACAGGCTTACAGCGCATTTCCTCCGTGATCCAGAGGTACGCAAGGATGAGGCCGTGTTTCAGAATCTGATTGCTTTCACAAAGGAGCTCAAGCTATTCCTAATGGATGGTGAGGTCCAAATGGACTGGGAGTTTCAAACTCTCCGACAACATTATTGCGGTCTCATGGAAGAACTTTTCGAAGGTATCAACGGCACACTCGACCCATCTCGCTGGATGACCTTTGAAGCGCGGAAGTCGGCCTTTTTACTCATGGAAGATTGGTGCGGCTTCTCACCAAATCAGCAACAGATAAGAGCTCGTGAGGATACCATGCGCCAATCCATCATTAATAAGAAGAGTGCTGGCGAGCGAGGAAACATCACGTCAGCCATGGAGATTGAGAAGCGCAACCTGCGAACAGCAGCGTTAAATGCCATGGCATCTCTCTGTGCAGGACCTATAAGTATCACCACTGAAGGTGGTGCCGTTCTCCAGTTTGACCCCCGTCGACTTGTCGCTTGGATTGAGACAGTCTTCAACTCTGGAAGTGACCGAATGAACGTCATTGGCCGCAGGGCTTTGCGGAACCTTATTTCCCATAATGCAGAATTTCCATCACTCCTGGAGCATTGCATTTCACGATGCTACCTAATTGACAATATCAAAGGGTTGGAGAGCTACTTTACTGTGGTAACGGAGGTTCTGCTAGAGCAGCCTGAATATCCAGTAATAGGATACAAAGTGCTCATGTTGTGTCTGTTTACCTTGGGCCACGAGCAGGTAGGCATTCGCACCAACGCAACGAGAGTTCTCCGGGCTTTAGATGAGCGAGAGCCATCCCGCAGCTCCAACATCCAGGAGTTTAACATCAGCATATCCGACAAGACGCCAATGGTATACAAAAGTGCTCAGACTGAAATTTCCAAGAGGCTATCGCAGCGTCACATGGACATTGCCTTTTACGTCTTTTCTGAATTCAGCATGTTCTACAAGGACTTGCCACCCTCATCGCAGCGCAATCTTGTCGCAATGATTATCCCATGGCTTCAAACTGTCGAATTGTTGGACGACGCAAATGGAGGTCCCTCTGCGCAGGCTTACATGGTGCTGGCTAATCTTTTGGAAATTACTATCAAGGCCAGTGATTCCCTTTTGGAAAACGAAGTCAAGGCGCTCTGGTTGGCGCTCATTACTGGCACCCACGTTAGTAACGTGCGCGTGATCATGGATTTTGTTATTGCCCTATGCCTAGAGCGCGGCGAGCAAAACTTTGTGCAATATGTCAAGCAGATTGTGGCCTTTTTGACTGCTAGTGGTGGTCCCGAAATCAACGTGGTGGAGTTTTTAGTGCTTCAAATGACACCGAAGGCCATGGTCCCGACCGAGAAGAAGGCATCTGTTTCAGCTGCAGCGACAGTCTCGACTGCGCCTCCACCAGAAGTCAACATGTTCCCTTATTGTGCGGATCTCACAGAGGTTCTCCCGATCGGGACGAAGCAAGCCGGATTCTCCCTTGGGCAGCTTTCTTTGATCCTACTGGTCGACCTGATGGTGTCTGGTGTCCAGGTTGCTGTTGACCATATTCCCTTGCTGCTTCAGGTGGTGGTGGTTCTCTGGGATCACTATACTCCCGTTGTACAGGAACAAGCCCAATGCATGTTGGTGCACATGATCCACCAACTTGTGTTTTGCCGCAGTGACCTTTATGGCCATTCTGGAAGTGAGGAGGATATCAACCGCCGCGAGGAAATGGAATCCCTAATCAACAGCATCCGAAACTTGGATACGTCCTTGATATGGGCTTATGAAGATAAGAACGGTAATGGTCGCAACGGCGATCACAGCTTACCGTCTAGCATGGAGAATCTAACGGAGCGCGTGGTTCGCACGTTTGAGCACGCATACCCCGGCGTTAAGGAAGCCTGGGGTCGGCTGTCCCTGACGTGGGCCACGTCATGCCCAGTCCGCCATTTGGCGTGTCGATCGTTCCAAATTTTCCGCTGCATCTTCACATCTCTGGACCAATTTATGCTTGCTGATATGCTGGCACGTTTATCCAATACGGCGGCTGATGATGATGCCGAAATCCAGACCTTCTCAATGGAGATATTGGTCACACTTACCACTCTCATCACAAAGCTAGAAGGCGACAAAATGTTGGCAATTCCACAGTTGTTTTGGTCAATGTGCGCATGCCTGGAATCCATCAACGAACTGGAGTTTATGGAGGCTGTAACCATCCTGGAGCAGTATCTCCTCAAGTTGGACTTTTCATCACCTACAGTCCAGAAAATTATTTTGGATGGCCAGCCGCCCAAATGGGACGGCCCATTCGAGGGTCTCCAGCCATTAGTATATAAGGGCTTAAGATCCTCGAACAGCATGGATACCATACTGAATATCCTGAACCACCTGGTTCAACTTCCCACCAACACGCTGATAGGTGATGATAGCCGACTTTTCCTCACCATTCTGGCCAACTGGCCTCGTTTTCTGCATAACTTGGAGCTTCCATTAGAGCAACGCTCGCCGCGTGTTATTGAGACAGCACAGATTCTGATCAAAATGGCTGATATCGAAGGCCACATTAGCATCAGCGCCACCTTGAATGCGTATGTTGCTGGGTCTTTCCCAACAAGCCGCGATTTCCTCATGGAGCTTTATGCTGGACTCCGCGAGACTTTCTTACCACACTACGAGTTCCAGATGGTTGTCATTCTAATGGGCTTTCTAACCAATGCTACTCCGTGGGTCAAGCTGAAAACGGTGGACATTTTATGCGTAGTGATGTCTGAGGTAGACTTGCGTAAACCAGAACTCGCCGGCCATGGCTCTGATCTTGTGTCTCCAGTCTTGAGATTGCTTCAGACCGAATACTGCATGGATGCACTCAAGGTCATTGACAATACCATGGCTATGTATGCCAGTCCTATGGATAAGCAGCACCTGCGTATGAGCATGATGCGCACCAACCACCGGGAGTTTTCACGTGTCCAGTCACTGTTTGGCATCCCAGACACCAATGGATGGGCCATCCCTATGCCTGGCCGCAAAGCTGATGCTACTCGTGCCAATATACATGCCGTCTTCTATATTTGCCAAAACGCAACTGACGGAGCCACCAACGCTGCACCGGCCATTCGCGATGCTGGCGATGTTACCTTCCACGCTGATGACTACTCGTATGGCTTCTTTTCACCGCCTCCTGATCGCACGAGCACCATGATGTCCGATGATGTGACGGGTACTAGCACCATGACTAGCTCCATGGGTGGCGATCTTGTGACCAAGTTAGACAGCCTCGATGATTTCTTTGACGATTTAGAGCAGAGTCCGCCTAGCGAAGGTCGTCTTTCGTCGCGTACTGTAACCGAGTTCTCGCCCGAATCGTTTGAATCTGGCGCACAGCTATATGATGAACACGTACTACCCATGCTTCATGAGGCCTCAACCAATACTTCGTCTTTCCAAAATGGACTTGCTGATCGCCAACTACCGCCAGGAAATGCCATGAACCCTGGTGCCTTTGCTCCACGCCCTGGCACAGCTTCGGGCGTAGTCAGCCCGGTTGAGAATACAATTGGACATGCCACAGGTCTTGGTCTGAATCTCGGTTCAGGCAGCAGTCCAACCGGAAATGTTGCTGCACACTCACGCTCCGTTACTTCACCTTCTGCTTCCTCAGGTCAGTATCCCAGTTTATTTATGGCAGTCCATGATCAGAGTCTGGAAGAGGTTGATCGAGAATTTGCCGAGTCTGAGGATGATAGGTTACCGCCACTGTTCAAAAGACCCGACGAACTATACATTACAGAGACGTCAGCGCGGGCTGTACATTCATCACCGCATGCCCAGGTACAGGCACAAACCCAGGCCTTATATTCCTCTACATCACCATTAAGCCCTCAAGGCAGCGCGTACGTTATGGGAGGGCAACATAACCAGCCTGTTTCAGGAAACTCGCCGCATGGGCCTCAACACCAGGCTAGTCGATCTGGCGCTGCCAGGAGAGCCCATCACACTAACTCGAGTCGTGATATCTTGGACTGGCGCGACGGCATACGCAGCCCGCCACCGTCAACGTCCATGCATGTCCCCAAGTTATCTGGCAGCACCAACATGTTTCCGCCAAAGACTGCAGGTGCATCTACCGGCGCACCGGGCTCAAGCTCTGTGGTTAACCACGCACATGCACACCTGCAGCATCCCAACCAGAACCACAGCTTCCAGAATTCAGGAACTTTGAATGGAATGGGTATGGGCGAGATGCTCTAACCCATTCCCACCCTCTCGTTTTTTTCTTTTTCTTTTCCCATTTTCTTCTTCTTCCTTTCTTTCCCTTCTTATTCACAGCTGAGTCGCTGCTATGCTTTCTGATGACATTTTGCCTTTCTTGTTCACAAATGACTACGTTCTTGAGTTATACCCAGTTCTTCATTTTCTTTTCTTTCTCATTCACCACTTCCAACACGGATTGTTTTTGTTTCGCCTTTTTCCGCTTTAATGAACTGTTTTTACACTTTCACTTTGTGTCAGTCTGCCTGCTTTTTGTTTCCTGTGTTTTAGAACACATATTTTATTCGATATAGAACACGATGCGTATATAGGTCTGAATTTTAAAAAGAATAAAAAGATGTAGCATGTGAACAGTACGTGACTAGAAGATGCGTTTGTCATATTCCACCAAGTAAGATAGGGATTCATTATGTAGAGATCTTTGAGCAAAACTAACTAAAAAAGGGCCAGAAAACAACAGAAAAAAGACATGACGGCATATGGTTCGGGGGAAGACCTTCGTGACGAACAGAAGACCACGAAAAAAAGAGACCTTTAGTAACGGTGGCGAGTCGAGTAATCTAGGTAAAGCTCATGAGTTAGGATTTCGTCTTGTGCTTGCCGTGAAACTGACGAAGACCAACTCACCCTTGGGACTGACGACGAGACCACGGCCCTTTTTTGCGCCACGGTACACCGTCTCAATGATGTCAATGAGCTCCTGTTTGTCTTCTAGGACCCAGTTGAGTTTGTTGTTGTTACCAGTGCCAAAATCACAAAGCATGTGCTTATTGCGGAAGAAGACTGTTGATGGGCGGCGATGAGGCAAAGTCGCCCGCCAGACGATGTTAGTAAGATGCGAACACGGGCGAGGGTTTGGTGTTACACGGGAGCTAGGGTTTGTTCATGAGGAGGGATAGCATCGACTTGAGCAGCGAGCTAATCTCACCGCAAGTGTTGCAGATGGCGGCCGCTATCTTCTGCCTTCTCATGCTTTGCGGGTACGACTTACACATGATTGTACACGGATCGTACAGCTCGTACATTTGATTGAAGTCGGGAACCTGTGTGATATCGCACACGTACGTCACGGCAAAGTTGCGGATCTTGTCGGTGATCTTGTAGAGAACCTCGTCCTGGCGCATGCAGTCCGAGTCCCAATCATGGCCGAAGCGAATGACGACTAGGCGCTCCTCTTCGCTGAGGATAGCCTGGTCCACGTGCCAGGCACTGTTAAGATGGGGGATGACGACGGACCCCATGTTGGGTAGAAGTGGGTGGAAAGATGAAGTGGCGGAGACGAGTTGTTAGTCGGGGATTAAAAGAACAGGATCAGCAAGTAAAGAAGGCACGAATAAAAAGGCAAAACATAAAGGGCAGCACTCCAAAGCCTGAATCCCTGCTCTACTGGGACGGTTAACTCAATGACGATGATGGCCGCCCGCAGTCCAACAAGGCTGTAGCTATATAATGAGCCGAAAGTCATGCAGCCACTTCAAGCCCCGATAAGATAAGGCGATAAGACGTGGCGATAAGGCAAGTGCCTGCCCTTGCAGGGCGCATAGACGACGACGTTAAACAACCCTAACCCTAGGACGTGCGCTTGCCAAAGTGAACACAGTAAACCACTTAGCAACACGTTTCGTTGTTGGAGGGAGAAGCCGGCAGGGGCAACTGCAGCACTTGCTGGATAATTTAGTTGGTTATTTCTTTCTTTTTTCTGTCATGTTCTCGTGAGGACCACCTTGCCTCTTCTTCTCTTTTTTATTTTTTGTGCGCTCAGCTGGCCGTCTTGCTGTGCTGGTCTTTCGTTGTTCTTTTCTTTCTATTTGCATCTTCCCCACTGTGTATCTGTCTTTTTCTTTGTCACTTTGGGGGCCCTACTCTTCTTCTTTTCCTTTCTTCATCCTCTCCTTTGAACCTTGTGCTCTCTTCTCACAACCACCACCCCGAGTGTCACACTCCTCAGCGTCTCGATCTTTCCCGGCCGTCCGTCGTCCCCCCCTCCGTCGAATCTCTTCGTTTGATACTCCCTTGTTTCCGTCATGGCTACTCCTCCCCAAGAGCCTCCTGCTGGACAGGAAATGCCACAGCCGCCCGCTATGCCGCAGCCACCCATCATGCCGGGCCAGCAGCCCTCGCCCGAACAGATCGCCATAATGCAGCGCCAGCTTGCTGCCGAGGCCGAGAAGCACGGCATGTCGGTGCCTCAGTTTGTAGAGCAGCTGAAGCGCCAGGCCTTTGAGCAGAACATGCGCCGCATGGCTGCCATGCAGCAGCAACAAGCTGCCGCGGGTGGCGCCCCCGGCGAGGGTGGCCCTCCTCCCGGCGCTGTGCCTGTGCAGATGCGCATGACGCCTAACGGCCCCGTGGCGATTGGCCCTAACGGTGAAGCCATCCCTGTTGCTATTGGACCGAATGGTCGCCCTGTACCCTTGAGAGTAGGCCCTAACGGCCAGCCTATCCGCATGATGATGGGTCCAAATGGACAGCCGATTCCCGTGCAGATGGGTCCCAACGGCCAGCCGATTCCTGTTCAGATGCGTCCGCCATCCCAGGGTGGCCAGCCCGGCCAGCCCGAACAAGGTGCCCCAAGTGGCCCTTCGCCTCAGCAGCTACAACAGATGCAGATGCAGCGTGCTATGCAGCAGCAGCAGCAGGCCAGACAGCAGCAGGCCGGCCCGCGGCCAATTGTTCCAGGCCCGCCTAACCCTGCTGCTTTAGCCGTTGCCAAGTTCTTGCGCGGCCAATCGCTGAAGCCCCGTACCGTGATTCTCAACGGCGAGAGAAAGGACATGTTTAAAGGTAAGCCCATCTCACCTGCAGAATACGAAGTAATAGAAGCTAATATGTTCCTTCCCTTCGCCCTCCATAGTCAAACGCGCGCTTAGAGCTCTCCAAAGTCCTGCCTATGAAAAGGCTCGCAAGAAGAACCCTCTCCTTCCGGAAATCACCGATCGCGCATCCCTCGAAAACACCTTCAAACTCCTGCCCATGTCCATGTTGGCCCTGCGTGTCGGCAAGTCTGACCCGCATGCCGGCCACAACCACGGCAACAAGAAGACGAAGCGCATCAAGGGCCAATGGACTGTGTCTATTATACAGCAACAGGATGCCGCTGATGACTTGTACTATGTGTGGCTGTGGGAGGGAAGCCAAGTCATGCGCAAGGTGTATGCGGCACTTGCGCTGGTGCTGATCTTCCTGGTGGTCCTGTACCCATTGTGGCCCTTGAAGCTGCGCCAGGGTGTGTACTACCTTAGTTGGGGCTTCCTGGGTCTTTTGGGTCTGTTCTTTGCCATGGCAATCTTCCGTGTTATCCTGTTTTGCATCACATACTTCTTGGTGCCGCCTGGTCTCTGGCTGTATCCCAACCTTTGGGAAGATGTGTCATTCATGGACAGTTTCCGCCCAGTGTGGGCGTGGCACGACGTGAGTATCCCCCTCTACTTGTATCATTTGATGCCTCGGTCATTTCCTGGTGTCTTCCTGACAGAAACCCAATGCTGACAATCTTCCTTGCCTCTCTAGCCTAACCCCAAGAAGAAGAAGAAGAAGTCCAAGACTGCCCCTGCCAACGCCGAGGCTCACTCACACATGAACGCCACCATCGGCCATGCTCCGACTGCTACAGCCACCACCACCGCTACCGATACCCAAGTAAACACTGCTACCAATGTCGCAGAGTCCGAGGGAGTGGTGCAAAGAACAGCTTACTCAGCGCCAGAGGTGCAGGAAGTAGCTGAGTAAATGGTATAGCGAATGTGTAGTGTGTAAAAAATCCCTTCTACACATTCAGACAAGGCGAATTTTGTGCAAGGCGTTGTTGCATTAGTTTCATTTTGTGTTTGGATTTTGTTCACTTGTTTTGCTCTTGTTTTTTTTTTGCTTCATTTATTTCTGTTTTATCTTTCTATTGTTGGCAAGAAACTTGACATTCTTCAAGAATATTGCACATACCGTTGTCATTAGATTTCAAGGCCGGGTTGCTGTCTACCTGTTACTTTGCCATTGTTCATTAATTCTTTGCAAAAACTCTTCTCCCCGATCCTCGATTTCTACTTCCACGGTCTAATAGCGTTGCCTCTTACCTCTGACGTCCCTTTAATAAAGCTGCTTATAGAAAAACGTTGCAGGTCGTAGACCGCCGCTGGGGCTTAGATCATGGTTGGGGACTTGCCCAAGCTCGGACCAGCCGAGCTTATGGTAAAGTTGTTCTCCCGGGCTACCGGATTCTGTGCTAAGAATCTTGATTCAAGGGAGAAGTGGAACAAGAGGAGAAGAATGAGTAAGTAAACCCATTAAAAAGAAACGGAGATATCGGGTTGTTGAAGGCCAAAAAGAGCGACTGTAGGACAGATCCGCCTGATTGCATGATTTGTGACAGGAAGAGCAGAATAAAGCACTCACCAATAGTTTCCGGCCGCGTTTGACTGCTTCCTTCTCCAAAGCCTCCATCAGCGCCGTTGCGCCTCCCCGGCGACGGAACCTTGGGCTCACCAGCAGCTTTTCAACTTGTGCCCTAAACGGGCTAGTCTCCGTGGTGTCCATGGTCATCATGACAACGCCCATGAGCTCGGAGCCCTTGACCTGGAGCGCCGACGAGTCCAGATGCGACGGCACGGCGCCAGGCGCATCAACTGGCGCCGGCTGATCGAGCAGCAGAAGCATGGCGCAGTTGCCGCGCGTCACGGCGCTGATGCTGTCCTTCCACCACGTCAGGAGCTTGTCGTGCGAGAGCGGCGGCAGAAAGGTCGCAATCGTGTGGTCCGAAGTGATGCAGTTCGCGTGCACGGCAGCTAGGTAGGGAACTAGATGCGCGTCTGTCGTGGGATTGAAGAGGCGCACGGCGGGGGCCATGGTGGTGGCGGGCCGGGGCAGAGGACGGCGACTCGGAGAGCAAGAGTGGGGAGACGCCGGCGGTGGGGTTTACTGTGGAAGTGTTTGTCGTGGGAGCGCAGAATCACGGAACAAAAGAAGTAGGATTAAAGCAGCCTTGAGCCCTGGTGTTATTGAGAAACTAGCAAACCTATATATAACTATCGGGCTAAAACCATCATCTTACGATCCAGCATCACTGGTGCCATCAAACTTTTGGATGGCGGGGTGGTCAAGAGCGGGGCCGGTACACCATGCTTCAGGGTTATAGACCGCGGTTAGGGTTGGGGTTGAGTTCGACGACAGCTGAAGTTGAGTACTGAATAAGTGGACAAGCAAAAGACACACAGACAAGCTAAAGACTAGTAGTATATATATCAGGGCATGCTTGTCGATTTTTTTCAGCTGGTATTGCTTATTGTTTGGTTTGATGTCCGTTCATGTTTGATCTTTTATTTACATGAGAGCAAGGTCTAGGTGGGGGCAAACAGGGAACCAGTGGGGGCTCGACACTGCAGAGAACTCAAAGAGGCCTCCTTGTAGCTTGTCATCTTTCTGTCCCTTAGTGATGCCCGTATCAGCAGCCTCCGTGTGTATGTCCTATTCTCACGATTACTGTGTTACTCGCTGAGGATGCGAATATATATTGTGCTACGTTTAGCACAAAGAGTCGGAAGGAGCAGTCGTGGAGTAGAGGGCAAGTTCCCATTATGTGGTTGTACAGACTGGCAACAAGGAAGGAGACAAAAGACCCCTCTCGGGGCTTTCTTGCTCCCCGTAGGCAGAAGAAGAAGAGGAAGACAGGGAACCTGCTCAAAATAGACACCGATGTCCTGTATAAGAGAGTCAGCTTGAGTCTGCAAGTACTGTGGATCCCTGTGTGCTCCTTCCCTGCGTGCTGCCCCATCCAGTAGCAGCCGAATGGTGGTCGGCTGCTGGCTTTTGGCAATTCCCTGTGTTCCGGGAAGTAGCTGCCAGCCCCAGAGCTATCTCAGACGAGCGCTCCTTCCATTCTTATACAGAGCTGGGCCCCTCCTTCCCCGGCTTCGCGTTTGTTGAATCTGTCTTTTTTGAATATCTTCTACTGATCCCTTTAGAAGCTCCCCCCACCCTCATCAATCTTTTGTCTTGTCTTTCTCCAATCTTGCCTTCTCCCTCATCGCGTGTTGAGTATGCATTCACTCTTCCTCAAGGCTGAGCGGGCCATTAACAATGCCCGAGGCCAAGAGAAACACTCGCATACGACGCTGGGCTACGACTGCACATCGCTACATCCTGAGCCGCACCGCGATAACCGCTTCCAGTCATTTGTGGCCCCGACAACCGGCGAGGTGAAGTGGTATGTTGACGGCTGCTCGTACTTCTGGGCGCTGTCCGAGGCGCTGGAGCGTAAGTTGGCCCCGTGCTTCACAATCATGGTCTTAGTTCTGTGCTGACTGTAACTATCTAATCCTTCCACCGTGTAGAGGCCCGCGAGTCCATCTACATCCTGGACTGGTGGTTGAGTCCTGAACTCTACCTCCGTCGGCCGCCGAGCAAAAATGAGCCTTATCGGTTGGACAACATGTTGAAGGCTGCTGCCGAGCGGGGCGTCAAGGTCAAGATTATTGTGTATCGAGAGGTCGAGGCCGCTTTGACATGTGAGTCGGCTCCATCTCTCCGCCCGTCAATTCTCCTCTTTAGTACTAACATATCTTTACGCTTCTATAGTGGACTCAAATGTACGTATGGGAAACAGTGCCATATCAAACACACTATTCGTTAACTGCTAATATGCTATGATAGCACACCCGCCGCCACCTGGAGGGTTTGCACCCAAACATTTCTGTCTTCCGTCACCCCGATCACACTCCCACTCATTACGATCTGAAGACCAACATCACCAACACGTTCAAGAATGCCAAGCTGGATGCTGCTACCCTGTCTAAGCTTCCTGGAAGTGTGCTTAAAGACCTCTACGGTTCCAGTGACGATGTCGTGCTATACTGGGCCCATCATGAGAAGCTGTGTCTGATTGACAACCGTATTGGCTTCATGGGTGGCCTGGACGCCTGCTTTGGACGCTGGGATACTTCTGATCATCCCATTGCCGACGCTCACCCCGCGAATCTTGACGACATCGTGTTTCCCGGCCAAGACTACAACAATGCCCGCGTGTTTGACTTCGCCAATGTGAAGGACTGGAACCAAAACAAGCTTGACCGTACCAAGACTTCACGCATGGGATGGACTGATGTTAGCATCTGTCTTAGTGGCCCTATTACCACCAGTCTCCTGCAGCACTTTTCCGAGCGCTGGAACTTCCTATATGACGATAAATACAGCATCAAAAACCCGGGAAAATACCAACGAGTTACGATGAGCTCTACGCCCGACGAGGAGGATTCTAGCCACCATATCAGCAAGATGCTTCACCGCGGACTCGGTGAGATGCAATCCAAGTTCAACAAACTGGGTGTATGGTCCGATGGAGAAGATGATGAAGGTGAAGGTCGATCGCAGACCAAGGTCCCTCGTATCCAACTATTGAGAAGGTGAGATTCCATTGGGCTGAATATCTGCTAAAGTTGGCTTCTGATGCTAATCGTTCATGTTTATAGTGCATCCAAATGGTCACATAACTGTTACATTGAGCACTCCATCGCCAACGCTTACATCGACACTATTCACAAGGCGAAGCACTTTATCTACATCGAGAACCAGGTAGGTGCCTCCATCCCGTCCAGATCCATGATCTTCTCACTTACACGTACTGTAGTTTTTCATCACTGCCACGAGCGATGAACAACACCCCGTCTCCAACAAAATTGGTGCCGCCCTGGCTGACCGTGTTGTTCGCGCCCATCAAGCCGGCGAGGCCTTCTCAATCATTGTTATTATGCCTGCAGTACCCGCCTTTGCAGGCGATCTCAAATCTGACGGCGCCTTGGGTACGCGTGCTATTATGGAGTTCCAGTATGCTTCCATCAGTCGCGGCGGTCACAGTATCATGGAAATGGCTCGGAAGCGCGGTGTTCCCGACCCCACCCAGTATATCCAGTTCTACAACCTTCGCAACTACGACCGCATCAATGCCTCTAGCACAATGAAGAAGGCTGAGGCAGAGAGTGGGGTTTCCTACGAAAGCGCTCGCCGTGAACATGACGACTACGTGGGTGCTGGTTACGGGGACGAGGGTGAGGGCACTCATGGTACATCTCGCTATGAACGCTATCAGCAGGCTACTGCTGGCAAGTCCAGCCATTGGGACACCATCTCATCGTGCTACATGGATACACAGAACAAGCTTGAAGATATCCCGTGGAATGGACCCGAGGACGCTGAAATCGACGCTTTCGTCAGCGAAGAGCTCTACGTTCACAGCAAGCTGCTTATTGCCGATGACCGCACCGTCATTTGCGGCAGTGCCAACCTCAACGACCGCAGTCAATGCGGCAACCACGACAGCGAAATTGCTGTTCTCATTGAAGACCCCACGGCTGTTGAAACCACCATGAACGGCAGACGCTTCACTGCCTCCCGTTTCGCTGCATCGCTTAGACGCTACATCTTCCGCAAGCACCTGGGCCTGCTGCCGCCGCAACACCACGCACAGCCAACGCCCAACTGGCACCCTGTCGACGCGGGCATCAACACGTACGACTTTGGATCGGCCGCCGACGCGCTCGTGGCCGATCCCCTCAGCCCCAACTTCCGCAACCTGTGGCGCAGCACAGCGCACAGCAACACCGAAGTCTTTACCAAGGTTTTCCACAACGTCCCCAACGACGCCGTGCGCACGTGGAAGGACTACGACGCCTTCTTCTCCAAGCACTTCCGCATTCCCGGCGTTGAGCCTAAGAAGAACGACAGGGGCGAGGTGTCGGCCGACGAGCAAGCAAAGGTCGACTATGGCCATGTAGTCAGGTCTGAGTTCCCTGGTGGTCTGCCCGAGGTCAAGGAGTGGCTGGGCCGCGTGCGTGGAACGCTGGTGGAGATGCCGCTGGACTTCTTGGTGGATGTGCCTGACATTGCCGTTGAAGGCCTGGCGCTGAACACGCTGACAGATGAACTGTACACATGAGTTGAGTACAAGAGTAATATCACACGAGAATGAAGAAATATTGAGCAATTGGAAGCAAGCAACGTGAACTTTTAACGAGTCCGATATCCAACGAGGTAGTGATGTGCGCATGAAGAAAAGAGGAATCACCGTGGGTATTGGAAGAAAGAAGAGTTGCTGTTTTCGCCACTGGTACATCTCATTAAAGTAAAGAAAACACACACACAAAAAAAGACTGTCGTTAGAAAAGAAAATAGGGGAACCAAGAAAAGAAAAGAAAAGAAAAAGGGGGGGGATGAGCGAAAAGACACATGGGATGTTGAAGTAGTACAGAGAAGCAAACGAGGAACTAAACGAAAAAAAGGAGGCCAAAGCTGCAAAAATACAAAGAGAGATACAAAGAGGAAAAGGGAAACTATGTGTATATTGCCTCTCCTTCGGGGCATTCCCCAACATGTTATTTGGCTCTCTCTTGGACACACACACCAGGTCGTGAAGAAGGAAAGAAAAGAAAGCTCCACACACGTCGCCCCCCCACAAACCAATTAATCCTGCTTTCCGCCATCAGCGCTCGCGCCAGCGCTGGCGCCCAACAAGCCGTCGGCACGGGCCTTGCCGACCTCTGCAGCCAGGCTCATGGAGCGGGCGCGGCCAGCAAGCGAGTGGCCGCGGCCGCGGTACCACGAGGCGAGGCCGATGAGCGAGGCGACGACGGCGAAGAACGAGAGGTACGGGTGTTCTTTAAAGGTGAGCTTGAGCTGGTAAAAGACCTTTTGCACGTTGCCGACCGTGTACTTGGGCTTGATGAGCGGCGGCGAGGTCGTGACTTTGGTGATGGTCTCGAGGATGGAGGTGCGCGAGGGGACAATGTTGTTGCCGGTGATGGTGGTGTCCCAGTAGCGGCGGTTCTATGGAAAGCGGGTGCATGTTAGTAGTTTTTCGTATCGGAGAGGAGAGGGGCGAGGGGATAACCCCGGGTTTTGGTTGCACGTACGTCTTCGTCATTGATAATCACACGGTCACCATTCTTGATGTCAATACCGTAGGTTGTGCGCAGCCAGCGTTGCCAGAAGATGATATCCACCCAGGCAAAGGTAACCTGCTTGTGGTTGGACATGTCCATGCTGATGCGGATGTTTTTGGCGTTGCGTAGGGCGCGCTCGTCGTTGCGGTCCTCGGCCTCTTCGATGCGCAGCTGCTTGGCATCGCGCAGCTCCTGGCGCTCCAGCTGGAACAGCTGAATCTGCTTCTCCATCCACTCGTTGGCAGCTGATTTCATTTCCCGGACGGCGCTGATGAAGGACTCCTGATCCTCACGGTTGAGCACACCCAGAACCACAATCTTGCCGTCCATAATCTCGCGAGCGTTGGACGCCGTCAACTCGGGCATGATGGGCAGCCAGACCGACTTCATCCAGTTGAGCATACCACGCACGTCGCGCATTTCACCAGGAGTCAGAGGCGTGTAGTAGGTGGGGTGGCCCTCACGAGAAACAATAAGGCGAGGCCACGTGGTGATTTTGAAGCGTTTAAACATGGCAGGGTCGTTTGTCTTGACGACACGGGCGCGGTTGATCAGGCTCAGAGGCAGGCGGTTCAATGCCTCCATATCTTCCTTGGTGGTTGCAAAGTCGTAGAAGTAGACGAAAATGACATCCTCCTTCTCCTCCAACTTCTCAAAGCCAGCGAGATCAAGGTCGGGCACGCCGGATGACGCCTCCAGAGCACGCTCGGCATACTGGGTAAGATCGCCCAAGCCACGAAGACCATCGTACTCGACACGCTGGCCACCCTGGAAAAAAAGCATGGTGGGGTAGCCGTCAAGCTTCATGTCAGAGCACAGACGGGATTCCTTTTCGCAGTTGACTTCGCCGATGTTGAGACGATCCTTCATACCCTTGGCGAGCTGCATCCAGTTAGGGGCCATGGCCTGGCAGTGATGGCACCAAGGAGCATAGAACTTGATGAACCAGGCGTCGCGCGTGGCAACAACCTGGTTCATAAAGGCCAAGGTATCGAGAGAAACAGACAGGCCATTGCGATTAGGCAGGGGGCCGGTAGGCTTTGGGGGGTCGATAACAGCAATCGCGTTGGAGACGGGCTTGCTGGTGACATCCGACTTGATGGGCTCGGAGTCGAGGGGGGTCGAGCTGGCAGGCGTTGAGCTGGTGGTTTCAGTCTTGGGACTGTCGGCCTTGGAATCCTTGAGTTCGGCCTGCGTATCAGTGTTATCGCTAATCTTGCCATCGGAGCCCAGCTTGGCGGGGGACTGATCTGAGCTGCCCTTGTAGTCGGGTGATTCGGTAGCGCCAGCTTCGGGTAGAGCAAGCTGGTCGGGGCGGGAGTTGGGGAAATCGGTCTTTATGGTGTCCTCAATGGTATTACTCAGAACAGTCATGTTCTTGACACCCTTCAGGTTGGTCACGAGCTCGCCGTCCTTGAATAGCATGGTCATGGGGTATGAGGTGATCTTCTTCTTGGCGCATAAGTCGAAGTAGGCGACACAGTTGATCATGGCGAACTTGAAGTCGTAGTTTTCGGTGAAAGTTTTGGACTTGGGTTCAGAGCCTATATTGAGGGTGGAATAGAATTCGTAGGTGGTCTGGAAGGTCGGAGCATAGGCCTGGCAATGGTGGCAGTACGGGCTTCAGGCGGGCAAAAACGACAGAGGTTAGCGACATGTGCGACGATGGCAGATACAGCGAAGTGGTTGTTTACGCACCTGTAGTGTTTTACCATCATGTACTTGTGGGCGGCCAATTCCGAGTCGTAGTTCTCGGGAGTCAGCTCAAACATAGCTGGCACCTCCTGGTGGTTGAAGACGGTGATTATGGGCTTCTTGTACTCCTCATCGTCGTCTTCCTCGGTGAGCAGCGGATCAGCTGCCCTGACAATGGCGGCAGCTCCGAGGAGCATGTATAAGGACGAAAGCCTCATGATGATAGCGTGTCGATGTGGCAAGTTTGTAGATAGGGGGAGGCTATAGGAAGAACGGAGGCTCTTTTTCTTGTCTTTTGCTGGGAGCGAGTCTCCTGCGATGCGCTGCGATATGGACAGGCAATCTTTAAAGCCAGAAATCCAGGGGCAAGTTCGATTCTGGCCAAGTGCGTGAAACCAAGCTGTGAGACAAAAATAAGGGTTGCGTAGAGGGTGAATCCCAGGCGGCGACTACGGTTTCCAAGAGGCAAATTGGACGGGGACCAGCAGGAAGACAAGGCGTGTCAACAATGGGGGAGCAGCAAAGAAAGAAGAAAAAAAAAAGATCGTGAGGTTCTAGACCAACTAAACAAGTGGCTCGGCCGGGCGAACCGTAGGCAAGGGAGGCCGTCGAGGTCGAGGTCAGGGTGGGATTGGGGGATGATGATAATTCCGCTGTCTTTGAAGATACACAAGAAAAGAAAAGGAAACGCCAGGGGAAAAAACAAAAGGCGTCACCCACGAGTCCAGCGGCAGAAGAGAATCTGAAGCATGCGCGGCAGAGACGAACGAGGCTACGGGGCCGCGGTGCAAGCTAGGGAGCATGAGACAGGGCCTCGACCAAAAAGGGGGCGGCAAATAGCCTTCGGGGGGCTGGCCTGTAACCTCTTGGGCAAACAGAGCACCTGTCAAAAACAGCAGGAGCAACATCCCCAGTGACAGACGCACCTTAACCAAACCCGCCATGGAATATCGCCATGTTCCGCCAACCCTAAAAGGACAAATAGCCTACCATCTCCACTACAGGGACTCCTTTACAGTGGACCCCCACCCAGCGGATAGTGGGGGAATTTGCTTGCTTGCTCGGCATCACATGTAGCCTTGGATGTCATGTTTGGATATTACAATATTTCTGTATTTGTTGGCACTAAAATGCACATTGGAACCGCCCTAGCTGCTCGCCGCTCGCTTAGGCGCCGACGGTCTCGGGGACCTTGTTCTCGTCGTACCCGTACGTGACCTTCATCTCCTCGACCTTGCTCACATAGCGGGCCTGGGCCTCCTTGGCTGAGATGCCCTCCTCGTGAGCGGCCTTCCAGGCGTTGTACTTGGCCTTATCCTAGACAGTGAGAAAAGAAAATGCTGTCAGCAAAGCTTGATTTATTACCGAGCCGGAGATTCGAGCAGAACCGGACACTCGCGGTGCGGGGTCACACAGTGGTCAACATACTCTGAGGTTGAAAACACCGGGGGCCACGGCCTTGGAGAAGTCCTCGCCAGTCGCAACCTTGTAGAGGCCTGAAGTCGCCAAAAAAACAAATCGTCAGTCCCTTCATCTTCACGCAGTGCATTGCAGAGCATATCTCATGCATAATTTGTGCGCCCACCACATGCGCAGTGAGCGAGGGAACCAGAAGCCTTACCGTAAATCTCCAGGAGATCCTCGTTGCTGGGCTTGGAAGTCAACTTCTTAGAATCGACAGTAGCCTTTTCGAATTCGGGAGAGCGCTCGACGGTCGACATGGTGAAGAGTGAGTGGTTGGTTGGTTTATGTGGCGTTGATGGTGAATGAATGTGAATGTAGTGGGTGAAAGAGTTGGTAAGAGGAGAAGGAGAGAAAAATAACGAGAATGAAAAAGTAAAAATCAAGGCAAGTAACTACTCAAGACGCCACCGAGCTCTCCTTCCTCCTTGAACTCCGTCAAGGGATCCATTCGGTTGAGGCTGTGGAGCTATTCAAGTTGGTACGTACCCTTTTTTTTTCCCCCTCCTTCCTCCTTCCACTTTTCGTCCTTCTGATTCTCGTCAATACAAGTAACCATGTCTACAAGTGCTCCTTCCCTTGCCTTCTTTGCTCTTCCTCCTATTACCCCACATGTTCTGAAGCTCCAGTTCTCGTTGTTGGGGAAGTCGAGTAACCCGAGACTTAGGGTCCACACATGTAAGTCTGGGGTTGGAGCTAGTCGGTGGTCTTCAAATCGGCATTTGCTCCTTGCAGTTGTCAACTACCTAGCTACGCCGTTTCCGGGCTGAAGTATGGTAAACTAACATGGAAACTTTGGCAAGCCGAGTGTGGAAACTGTAATGACAGTGGACTGATTGCGAGGGTGAAACGTAGCATCTCAAGTACAATCCTCAGTCCTGAGACTCTGTTGGCATGTGTAGTTATTGGTAGCCAGATGGAAGTTCATCTCGAGGAATCAGTAACCATTCAATATTCACTGTTTAATATCTGATAGCCTACATGTACACAAAGACAACAAACAGTGTAGATAATTGCTGGAGATCCTATCCACGTGCTGTTGAGATGTTGTTCACTCTAAGCAGGTAAGCCCTTCTTGTGTAACCTCTTGTCTTCATACTTTGTGAACGAGTTGCGTTCTAGTCACACCAAGACTTACAAATTATTCCCCTAACCATCTGTTCGGCTTTTAGTAGAATACCGATTCCGGGGTCTTAGCAGGGGTTCGGAGGTAAATGTTGCGTAGTTGAATCTGATGTGGCGCCCACGATATACAAACAAGAGGTGGTATTCTTCATGCGACAGGGAAATTCCCACTAAGCACAACAGCACTTGACTCGATCTTGTAGCGAATAAGGAGATGCCGTCGCCTGGAATCGAATACTGGCGTTCCAAAGAGATCTCTGAAGTTTGTAACGACGTCTCCCACGGCCTGCCTGTTCCCAGGGATTCCGTGCAGAAAAGCGGGGCATCACGGGAAACGGCCTTGCACCCTCGGACATGCGCCGGGGAACGTCCGAAACAAGGACCGCCCAAAGGACTAAAAGATGCCTGATCGGAAGCAAGACCAACACGAAGAACAAAGAGATCCAAGTCCCAGGGTCAGACGAGGCGCAGATGTGAGTACGAGTCCAGATTACAGAGACGATTAGAGTGTACGGGTATATATGGGCGTCAGTATACAAGGACAGTTACTACTACTTGTATGCATGCACTCATCACCCTTCCGAGGGGCTGTGTTGCGTGCTTGGTCTGCGGGCTTGACAATGTCCGAGCTGACGTGCAGATAAGAAAGGTCGTGGGCTTTGCATGCGGTAGCTGTCTGTATAAGAAGGCAGGGCTAGGCTGCTGGGCCACTTAGCAGAAAACGGCCCACTCACCTCTCATGTATCATTGCTTGTTGTAGCTCCCTACTGTGTGTGCCCATCCTCTATCGCCTATATACCTGCTTCCATTCAAAATCCAATCATGGTCAAGACAGTTGTTGTTGTTGGTGCCTCGTATGCTGGCCTAGCTGTCTCTCACAGACTGCTAAAGTACACCCGCCAACAAAACCCCGACCTCAAGGTTGTTCTGGTATCCAAGGTACATTGACCACGCCATATGCCGTTCCATGCTGTCGCTCTTTCTAACTCTTTTATTCTTCTAGAGCAACTATTTCTACTGGAATATCGCCGCTATCCGTGCGGTCGTCCCCGGAGCCATCCATGACGACCAGATCTTCCATGCAATCGAGCCCGGCTTTGCCGCCTACCCGCCCGCCAACTTCCAGTTCCTTGTCGGCACCGCGTCCGACATTGACGCCTCCGCCAAAACTGCCGCCATCACAACCAGCACCGGCCGCCAAGTGATTCCCTACGACTACCTTGTCCTCGCCAGCGGCGCGCGTGCTGTGCCTTCCAAACCTGACACTCCATGGAAGGCGGTGGCCACCGGGCCCCCCGACCAAGACACCTACAACCAGACGCTGGCGGCACTGCACGCAACGCAAAAGAGCGTAGCCGATGCAAAGCACATTGTCATTGCGGGCGCTGGCCCGACGGGCGTCGAGACCAGCGCCGAGCTGCGCTATGCCCACAAGGACAAAACCGTGGTCCTGCTCACTGCTGGCGATTCGCTGCTGGCCGGCGACTCGATTGGCAGCTCGGCCGAGCGGGAAATCACTGCGCTCGGCGTAGAGGTGCGGCGCAACGCGCGCGTCAAAACCTCGCGGGCCCTGGCGAGCGGCAAGACAGAAGTCTTGCTACACTCCGGCGAGACGATTGAGACAGACCTGTACATGCCGACCATGGGGCTCGAGCCGAACTCAGAGTACGTGCCGGCCACGAGCCTCAACGAGAACAAGTATGTCAACGTCGACGACAACTTCCAGGTGCAAGGGCTCAAGGACGTATGGGCGTGCGGGGACATTGTGTCCAAGCCCCGCGCCGGCTTCATGCTGGCAGATAAGCAGGCCGCTGGCGTGGCCAAGAACGTGGAGCTGGCGATGCAGGGCAAGCCGCAGCTGGCCGTCAAGGGTTTCCCTTTCGATGTCTTGATCGGCGCGGCCGGTAGAGACCGTGGCTTTGTGCGGGCTGGTTGGTTCGGCCTGCCTTCGATCCTGGCGTGGGCTGCCAAGAGCCGGACCCTCGGCCTAGATTCAGCACCCAAGTATGTGAACGGAACACAATGGTAGGGAGGCAGAAGACAGAATAGGCGTTTGGTCAGACCAAACAAGACAGCGAGCGAGGATGAAATTAGGCCCTACACGAGTAACAGACGACTGCCAGCTGCACATGCGTCTGTGTTTATGAGAATTAAATGTTTTCCTTACTGGAGAGAGCCGTACACACTCAGGCAGAATTTAACCCAAGCCAAACCCTAATACTAATTTGAATCTCTTCTCTGTTCTGTTCACCACTCTCCACCTAGCCTTTATGACCGTGCCTTCTCGTCCTCTACGTCTCGCCTTAACTGCTCCAATTCGGCCTGGCGCGCGGCCAGATGCGTCTGTAGACCCTCGACTTGTTCTTTGATGGTTTTGAGATCCTCTTGAACACCCTTGAGGCTGGACCCGCCGCCCGAGCCGGCCTGTGCGCCGTCCTCCAGCTCTCGCAGCTGTTTGCGCTTGTAGTCCAACAGCTGCTCAAGCTCGCGCTTGACGAGCGCAGGCTTGCTGCCACGCTTGCCGCCCTGGCGATCCTCGGCGTCGTTTTCCATACGCTTGAGCTTTTCGTCAAGCTCGGCCAGCTGCTTCTTGAGACGCACCTCTTCCCAATCGCCAGTTTTTTCCGTGGAAAAGTCGGTTCCGGCGGTTTTGTACCCGCTGCGACCAAGCCGTGTAAGGTACTGGTCGCCGAACTTGGCCTTGCGGCCGGTAGCCGTCGAGTCGTCGGCCTTGACGGCCCAGCGCGACGAGCGCTGGTTATCCACCTGGTAGTCGATCTTTTTGCTCTCAAAGGTGTGGCGCAGGGAGGCGGGGATGTTTCGTGGAATGCGGTAGCCTTCGTGGCGGTAGTTGAGCATATGCAGAAACACGAGACAGGCATCTTTGTTGATGGCAGAAGAGGCCGATGGGTTGACGAGGTTCCAGGCGGAGCGGATGTCGGTATCAGGGACGTCGAGGGATTTGTAGAGATCATCGAGAGCGGCAACTAGACGAAGCATGACAAGAGACGCGGTTAGCAATGTACTGGCCTCTCGGAAGGGTAGCTGGCAATGGATAAAAAAACCACTCACATGAAACCTCTCCGCGCATGTCCCGGTTCTCCTGGTAAATCAGCTGATATTTGCTCTTGTCCTCTGGACTAATGTACCAGTCAAAGCCATCCTTCAGGCCCAAGTCATCTGAGTCGTCCTCGACCTGCTCAAACTGCACCTGTTTGCCCGTCAAGGCACGGCCGGCCTGGACTAGGTGCGCCTTGGATTCAGGCACCAGCCAGTCGGGCAGTGTTGCCGGCACATCCGCGTATTCCTGGACAGAAGCCGATTTGATCAGTATACCAATGCCCGAGTAGCAAGAGAAACAGAGCCAAGACGTACGCCATTGAGGACATCGAAAATCAGACGCATTGCCACGCAGAATTCCTCAAAGTCCAGGTTCCCGTCGTTATCGACGTCGGCCAGATCCCACACTTTGGCCAGCTGGTCATCGCGCAAGCCGCTGTTCTTCAGTACCGGGCCAGCCTGTTCGCCGGTGAGGAACTTGCCGCCGCCCGTGCGCGTGGAAAAGATGTTCCAGTATGTCTCGATTTCGTGCGCCTCGATCTTGGGCGCCATGGTTGCGGTGGTTGTCGTTCGGAGGAGACAGGGAAAGCTATGTAGAATAGGAAGGGGGGGATGAAGAGAACGGGTTAGATTGGTGGATAACCGACTAAACAGAACCAAGCAAAACAGAGACGCTTGACAAAAAAAAGATAGAATCAAAAACGGGCTGTGTAGATGCGAGGGCATCAAGATCCGAGTTGCAACTCGAGGAAATGCGTCAAGGTGAGGTCCAAGGCCAGCAGACGGAGTGGCTGAGCTGAGCGACGTCAACTGTGGCGTCACCGAACTTGTGGCATAAGCTCCAGGTTCCGACCTGCAGCGCAACTAACCCTAAACATGGGGTAACCTCATCTGAACTTTTGGAGGGGTAGCTTTTTCCACCAAGCTCCTTGTGAAACCATTCATCATTCTGGAATATCTTGATGCTTTGCTTGTTGGCCAACTACCACCACGACCGCCATGGCAACTTCTCCAGAGACCGAGAGCCACTCGCTCAAAACTCTATACGCCAATGCTGAGCAGCGCAAGATCGCCATTGCCGGCCACCAGTACAACTCGCCGGAATGGACTGCCGCTTACACTGAGGCGCTCCAGGGGTTCACCGAGTGCCAGCGTCTTGCTAGCGATATGATGTTGTTCAGTCCCAACGAGACGCTTGATGATCTAACCACGGCTGATCTCCCGTTCCTTAGCATTGGGTATCATCTGGCCGAAATGACTCTCAAGACACCCTTCACCAGCCCCAAGGCCCGCGCCGGCGTTGTCCGCCAGGCCCGCGACGAGTTTGAAGACTTTCTGAAGCAGATCGACCACTACGATCTTCTTGGCGTCCAGTACACCGAACAGTATCTGCGCTTCCTCGACGACCGAGACAAGTTTTCTGTCATTGACGCCCGCGATCCCGGTGCCCGCCGCGACGCCAAAATGGCCGGATTTGCTGCTGAAAAGCAGCTGCGCCAACGCTTGGCTGTGCTGCGGGCCAATCCGCGCTATGTCGAGAACGGCGGCGACGAAGATCTGGTGCGCGAGACGCACCTGGCCAATCTGGCGCTGCAAATCCACGACTCGCTGCAGCAGATTGACAGCATTAACCGTGAGCTGGACATCCTGGCCCAGGCCCCCCCGAGGCCGGCCAATCCGTCGGCGCCAGGGGCAGGCCGGTCCGAGGATGCACGGATGCAGCGGATGGCATCAGCGAAGCCTGATACTGACTACTCGGACCGTCTGGATGCTCCGCTATCACACAACCCAGGCGGGCCGCTGCTTTCAAAGGCAGGAAAGCCGCTGCAGCCGTTTACGCTGGTGGGGAACCGTCAGGACCTGAAGAAGGGCGTTTTCAGACCGGGCCACAATCTGCCGACCATGTCGATTGACGAGTATCTGGAGGAGGAGAAGCGGCGCGGCAATATCATCGAGGGCGGTGGCGAGGCCAGCTTTTCCAAGCCTGAACCCGACGAGGACAACGAGGAGAAGGCGGATGCGGAAACGATGAAGGCGCGGAAGTGGGACGACTACAAGGATGATAACCCGCGTGGAGCTGGAAACACCATCAATCGTGGGTGATGGGTGCTCTGTAGGGCTAGGCGCTGTGTATCTGCTGGTCACTACATACAACGCAATAGCATGTTGAAACTGCATAAACATAGATACTAATAGAAGATGATACCACAAATGTGACGCTACGGATGGCGATGGCATGAATTAAGACTCTAAAGCCAATAGAACATCTTATTTCCAGGTCCGTCTGAACAGTCTCTCTATCCCTTTGGAAGCCTTACTTGCCATTTCCTCCACGTACATCAGCCATGACCTCATCTCCATAACCAACACCACCACTCCGAACCTGACCTGACACGGCGGACTTTGCGTTTTCGTATACTTGCTGAAGATATTCACGCCGCGCTTCCATCACATCGACGCCCACATCTACAGCCTTCTCCAGCGCAGCGGTGTCAACATGGTCAGCATAGTCAACCTGGCCGCCGAGATGGGCAATATACAGCTCGTTGATACTGGCGCGTAGCTCAAGCTCAATGATGCGCCGCTGGAGAGCCTTGAAATCCCATTCTTCGCTCCCGATGCTATCCATGTACGAAACAGAGCCTGAATGGGGGTTGTCCGTCGTCTCGAATCTACTAGTTGGTTTTGTTCCTCGTGGAATCGGAGTGTGCACCTCAGTGCCTTTATTGATCACGGCTTCCTCGGCCTGCGTCATCAGTCGTGCCAAATCAGCCGCGTCTCGGCGGCCAATCCGGCGCTTCGCAGTATCAATCAGCGCGCGGCGCATGGCACTCGTTGAGGTCTCGCGAGGACCTGATCGCGGTAGCTGCGCGGGCATGACGTCGACGAGGCACCTAAGATGGAAGAAAGCCTCGCTGATCGCGTTGCGCATTCCGAATGCCCGAGGCGGGGGGGTCGAAGGCCCGCCCATGGTGGCAGATGGAGTATGGGCCGTATTTTGCTTGTTTGACTTACGTTGAGCGCTTCTGGCATCTGCGTCGTGGTTTGAGTGCGCGTTCTTTGAAATCGCTTGTGAGGATGGGCAGATGGACATTCTGTATCCATAAGGTCGATTGAGCGCCCACGAAGGATATCCAGGCTGGGCTAGACTGGCCTCACTAAGTGGGATATGCGCAGGGGGTGACTCTCTTCTCGCTGGGGTCTCGTGGTTGTTTTGATATGTGGAGTAATCATCATCGTTGGCAGCCCATTGCTGGCTCGTTGAGCTGCCAAGGGGAGAAGGAAAGGACGTGGTTGAAGAGTCGGAGAGAGACGAGTGTTCCAGGATGTCTTTAACTGCAGCTTGGGCAAGCCTGGCCATGTCTTCGACAGCGAGATCAAGACTACTGTCGGTGTTACCATCTTCGCTGCTATCTTTGCTGTTGTTATGACCAGCAACACGGAACACGTTGATGTATCCAGCTGGGTTGGACAAGTCTGGATTAGCAAGAGGGCACGATCCAAGGGCTGGCGCTTTAGAGGCGTCCTTGATAGATAAATGTTCATGGGCATCTGTGGCAGTCGAATCTTTGTTGAAGTAAGACTGGGTATCTACGGCAGCCACTGGATGATACTGAGACGAGGAGACCGGTTTGTACGAGTAAGAACCAGAGATAAGACTTCCTCTAGCGTTGGGGAGCGGATATGGGCTTCCAGGGCGGACTTCTTTACCGGACCGAGACACGGGCTGCCCGTTTCCGTGTCCATCAATGTATGTGAAAGGCACCAACCGTGTATATGAAGATGGCAAAGTACAGTCTCTTGTTTCCGTCTCAGGTACTGTTCCGGCAGACACGTGCTAGTTGCTGGGCGAAGGACCTGAGAGAACACGAAGACTCTGGGGGAGATGCTCGGTGGGATTGGCGGCAGAGGTGGTCGTGCTAGGGAAGGCTACGGGGCGGGTGCCGTGCCGGGGTGGCCTGAGGCCAAAGGGAAAAGTATCTCTTGTCAAGAAGGACATCATGTAAAGCATATGGCTGTAATGAGTCTAGGGCAGAGGCAGCTTGGGTACGGTAGTGGGATGTTGGAAACTTATAGCTCTGACAAGCAGCACGTGAGTGAATGAGTATCATTCTGTTTGGCTGCGGGGGAGGTTTTCTCATCCCGTGTATTTCGGCGTTGTGTACCGCTATCATCTAAACTTGGCCCTTTTTCCATCTTTACCCTGGCCGCATTTCAATACTGTCACACTCTCTGAATCTCCCCGTATCTATCCTGGGAGGCCCAATGCTGAGGCGCAATGTTCTCAGTATGACTCTCCGAGGGCTTGTTCTCCTCCAACTCCATGCCATCAGGCCCCCTCCTGGATATCATCCCTCGTGGCTCGCGCATGCAAGCAGAGATAAACCCACAGATGATGACAACCATAAGTAGCCTGTTCGGCAGTTAGCATCAGCGTCTCATGGTGCGATTTCTCTGTCCTAACTATGCACACACTCACCACAACATTGAGCCCAGAGACGCCGCTGCGACAAGCCCAACCGCATAACGAGTACCACGGCGGTCGCGGCGAATACTTAACAGTGTGGATGCCACGCACGCTGTCCATCCCCACGCTGCAAGCCAGAGCAGGGCATCGACCGCAAACGCGGTTACAACCACAAATCGGCAGTACATGTGGTGGGCTGTTGATTCGAGTGCTATCACGGCGCCCAGCACGAACATGGTGAAGAGAGCCTGTCAACCGCAGTGTAAGTCTTGTGTACGCCCGATCAGTCGGTTGGCTGTTTTGTTGGTCAAAAGGGGGAAGCGTACGTTGAAAATTAGGAAGCCTGCTGGGCCGCTTTGGCCGGGTGTGACTTGCTCGCGTACCGAGAGACTATAAGACGATACAACGAGCTCGGCGAGGCTCACGACAAGAGCTACATAGCGTAGCAGCTCCGTCAACTTGGACAGCGGTGGAGGGCCTATGACCAGGGCTCCAGTGTGTATACCAGCCATGGCAATATGTGTGAAATAGGACTAACTGGCAAGTTGTTGTTTGGCGAGCAGATGAGATCTACCACTAGTAGCTGAAGCGTGAAGATGGAATCTCGGCCTGGTCTTATATCAAGTTCTTGAGCTCTAGTCTCATCCCCTGGACGTGTAAAATTGAAGAACTCTCACTTGTTTGGTCTTGCCATTATTCATTGCGCAACATACAATAGATCAAATAGTAAGTTAGCTTTGTCTTCAGTTGACTCATTATTAATTTTGTTGTCTCGGGAACAGTCTATGAGTTTTTCGTTTTCTTATAGTCTGTATCTGCAGTCAATCTCCGTGATTAGTGCTTCAGGGTTTCTTCAGTCTTCCGCGGTAACCCGGGATTGTGCCGGGATCTCGTAATCAATTACCGAGCGGCCCCACTTTAGCGACCCGCTTTTCAGCATTTCCGGGGTTATCGGGGCCGGTATTTATGGGTCCATATTTCAACGCAAGGTTTGTATGTACCGGTGTCTTCGGAGCAAGAAGATTTCTGACTGTATAACTGAGATGGTATAACTGCCTAGATACCTCATCAGACGTCAATCATTACATATGTACATATACCTACTGGTTTCACAAGCCACCAGTGAAATGGATTTGGAAAGAAAACCGGATCTGTTCGTAACTATTTACCTTGTGGCATGGCTCGCTTCATAAACTCAAGATTCCCAAATCTCATGATAGTGACCCTCCCAGACAAACTACCGAGCACCACAGTAGATCCATCTACCGATGAACAATTACCACGGAATGAAACAGGGATCCAGAGAATTGGAATGCCTTCGCATAATATCCAACACTGGTCTGATCTGATGCTGATGCCAGCGGGGCTCTTAAAGCGAGGATTCAAACCTGGTTGGTCGATTGTCGAGTGGTCAGAAACAGCTGTAGGACTGTCGTCAGTAGAAATAGAGGCCCCGAGGGCGTCGAATTTGAGAGTGCGAGTATGCCCCTTGAGTTCTTGAGTGCAAGTGCCATCATCAGTCCGCCAGACTCGTACCGTTTGACCCCACGATCCCGAGGCCACGAGCCGGCCGTCGGGCGAAAAAACCACCGAGTTTACTGATCTAGTGTGGCCCTTGAGCTCTTGAACACAAATCCCGTCATCGGTTCGCCATAGCCTCACGGTTTGATCCCATGAGCCCGAGGCCATGAGGCTGCCATCAGGGGAAAAGGCCACTGAAGTTATACCTCCAGTGTGGCCCTGAAGCTCATGGGAGCAGGTGCCGTCATCTGTTCGCCATAACCGAGGTGTTTCATCCCCTGAAGCCGAGGCCACGAGCTTGCCGTCTGGCGAAAATATGACTGAAATTATTGATCTGGTGTGGCCCTGTGGCTCTTGGGCGCGGATGTTATCATCAGCTTGCCAAACCCGGATCGTTTCGTCGTCTGAGCCTGAGGCCACGAGTCTCCCATCAGGTGAAAACGCTACCGAATTCACTGATCTAGTGTGTCCCCTGAGCTCTTGAACAAAGGTCCCATCCTGAGGTCGCCAGATCCTCACCGTTTTATCGTCTGAAGCTGTGGCTACGCGTCTACCGTCAAGTGAAAAGGCCACTGCGTTTACTGATCTAGTGTGACCCTTGAGTCCCTGAACACAGGTGCCGTCGCCAGTTTGCCAGACCCGTACCGTTTTATCTATTGAAGCTGAGGCCACGAGCCTAGAGTCAGTTGAAAAAGCCACAGAGTTTACGCCTTTGGCGTCGCCCTTCAACTCCCGAACGCAGGAGCCGTCATTAGTGTGCCAAAGCCGCACGGTTTGACCCCGTGAGCCTGAGGCCAAGAGCTTATCGTCGGGTGAGAATACCACCGTATTTACTGGCCTATTGTGGCCCCTGAGCTCTTGAATACAGGCCCCATCATCAGTCCGCCAGACTCGCACTGTTTCGTCATCTGACGCCGAGGCCACAAGGCTACTATCATGTGAGAAGGTCACTGAATTTACACCTCGAGTGTGACCCTTCAGCTCTTGAATCCAAGTCTCATCATCGGTGTGTGACAGACGGATTGTTCCATCTCCAGAAGCCGAGGCCACGAGCATGCCATCAAGCGAAAAGGCTACTGAATTCACGCCTTTAGTGTGCCCGTGTAGCTCCTGGGCGCAGGTGCCATCATCAGTTTGCCAAAGACGGACAGTTCCATCACCTGAGGCTGAGGCAACGAGGGCGCTGTCGGGTGAAAAGGCCACTGAATTGACTGATCTCGTGTGGCCTTCTAGGATCTGATCGCATTGATCCCACTCCTGATTTGCCTCAGGTTTTAGTAATATCCACTCTGGAATATTTTGTTGAAAGATTCGCCGGACCAGGCTATTCTTTGGAGCGAAGGCGATTACGGAGGAATAAACCTGGAGAGGTGTGTCGATTATTGTTGGTAGGTTCGTTCGTACTAGCCGTATCGCGTCTTGTAAAAGAGCTTGAAGATCTCGGCTTTCATTTGCCTACAGACTGTTAGTTCATCGACCATCTCCAGTCCATGACGAGCACTCACTTTTAAGATTGTTTGCAGAGTCCTTAACATGCTGAGACTTTCCGGGGCTCTTCCGATTAGACTCATTGCTTCTAACCAATGAAGCAAGTGTTCCCGCAAAAACTGAAGAACATCACTGTTATCATCGACCGGAGCTTCCCCCCTTTGGAGATGGTTAACCCAGTAAAGACAAGCATATTGCAGCTCTGGACCGAGATGAGTCTGGACCGACTCGCTTTGAATATCGGCGCACTTTGTTCCTGGTAGTACAAGTTGACAAATGTCTTGATGCAAGCGCTCTTTCATGATACGCAGACAGCTTTTAGCCAAACTCATGTGGGTTTCTTTTTCATCCACCCAAAAATGACTTTTCCCACGCTTTTCAGGGTCGACGAGAAAGTCGCGGAAGGAAAGATGGAGTAGCCGCACGGGTAGTTGATCCGAGGATGGAACGCTAAGTACCGAGTACAGCGAATCAAGTTGTGTTTTGATCACGGCTTTCGGGATACCCAGAAGCTGTCCCAATGCATTGATTGAAAGAGGGCTGGCAACTACAACAATAGGACCAACAATCTGCCGAAATATTTCAGTTGCAGTTTTCAGTTCTCTATCTGACAAATTCTGAGTAAGACTATTCAAGACGGGCAAGTAAGTCGCGTCTAGCCGCGACACTTGACTTTCCCTGTTCAGGCGTAAGATTTCATCAAGCTGTCTATCTGGATCGCCACGCCTCTGATCGCTGAGGAACCGACAAGTTGTAGACGCAAAAATGAACAGTGGTGTGGCCATTCCCACAAGAACCTGTATGTTGTCTTTTCCAGGCCAGTCAGGGGGTAGTTGATTTTCGAGGTCTGCAAAATTGTTGTAATTGGTCTTGATTCTATCAAGCTCGTGATTCAAGAAAGCAGCAATATCATGCTCAATAACACCAGGCGATATGTCATGGAGCACAAGATCCTGAAATTCCCCCTTTACAGCACTGAAGCCAAGGCGGATGGGCAGGTCAGGTCGACTGGTGACAAGCCACTTCAGTTTCATGTTTGGGTTGGTAATCTTTGTGCAGGAGGAGAAAAGATTAATGATGAGCTTTATATCATCGTCATTATCGCACTCGTCAAGAGCTTCGATGACAAAAACAAGGGAAGGCTTTTTACGTGAATCAAGAGAAATGTTGGTCAGTGGTTCCTTAATCAGCTTCTCAAACTGATCTTTTGCGCCCTTTCTCACAATACTTTTGTCGTCATTAATCGCAGTGCGGATGCTTTGCGCAAAGTCCGGGTACTTATCGGCGAGCTGGGTAGCAAGCGTCGTGGCGAATCTTGACAGGTTTCCGCGATCACCTTCGCCTCTTTTGAAAAAGAAGCTTGCAGCAAGCTGTCCACACTCTGCAAAGTCGCGGCAGATAGTCCGGGATATGGTGGATTTTCCTGTGCCGGCCATACCATTCAACCAAAAGAGAGACTTGGAAGACGAATCACTCGCCCATGTTTTGACATCAGTGATAAGCTCCATTCGGGTCCCTGGCAGACAGACTGCATTGCGTGTTTCGTCGTGGGAGTCAAACGATGCTCCGCTTGCAATAGGAAGAGTATCCAGAACAGCTTTGCGACAGAGTTCGTGAAGAAGATTGCTAAACCAAAGACTCATTAAAGTTGGCTCGAGAAAAGTGAGAAGGGCATCTTACGTTTGGTGAACTTGAAGAATATGGGAGATTGTTTCGTTGTATCTCTGAATGTCCCCGACAAGTCCACCCACTTCTTCGCGCTGAAATGGCCATTTTAGCGCACGGGTAACTCGTATTCTCCATTTACTGGTGGACTTGGGCTCTAGCCTTTGGACGAGTTCCTTGAGCTTTGAATTGCTCTCCTGGAGAACAACATCCAGACTTTCAGACTGTTTAAGCACTTGACCCTCTGGCTTCCCCAACATTTCTTGAACCTGCTTGGTGACATTTTCCAATACAGTGACTTCCTGTCGTAGCTGGTTGATTTCAGTAGTGGAGTTTTTGACGGCTTTGCTGTACTGAAAGCAGAGTGAGCCAACCTTGGCAGCCAATTCAATGACTGCGATGACACTGGTAGCAGCACCCAGAGCCTCCATTCTGGAAACGGCAGAGGAGTGGGGGATGTTCGTCTCTCTTTGAAGGCGGCAATCGCTGGTCAATGATGTGTTTCGCGTGGATTTAATGTTGAAGGTGGGCTTCTATCGAGAATTAAGTCTCCTTCGATTTTCCTCTTCCAAGTAAGGATTTCAAGAGAGACTGTTGGGCACCAGGCCCATCCCACTGTATGCGGGCGAAATGCAGGCTGGCCAACGGCCATCTGATTGGACGCTCATACAGCCATGATAGAAAGCGAAGCGGTTCATTTTGTTAGTGAAAACATGAGCCTACTCAAAGGCGAAAATGAAGTAGGAACCCGACGATTGATTTTCACGATGCTCAATATTCTAGGAAGGTTTTTTCTTCTGGTTGTCAATCATAGCTTCAAGCAGAAGTTACACAACAAGCATTTGTAACACACACAAAAAGAGAAGTGCCAAATGCAGCAACTGCCGTTCAAGACTAGTTCTGCTTCTAGTTTGTAACTAAACCTTGCTACTAGAAACAGTTTGTATCCTGCCGCAATTCGAGATTCTGTTGAGGTGCTGTAAACCCTAACGCAGTATGGGCAACTCAACATCATGAGAATGTCTCTAGGGATGAAATTACTCAACTATGCGAACAAATCGTGGATTCAGTCGGAGTAACACCAGACATCCGCTCTCGAAAATCTCCAAATTTAGAATGAAATAGAGAAGTCGTGCTCTTCACGGACACAAAAAGTCCAAATATTCTCTATGTTTCTATAGATAGCTTTTCCGTCTTTATCGTCGTCTTCCCCGCGTGAAAAAAATCATTTTAAATGCCAACACTAAAGCCATAAGATCCTTCAAATACATCTAGCCTATCGTCACCCTTTCTCAACGACAGGAGATGATCAAACTCGGGCACGGCACCCTTTTCGTAAAACGTCAACACATTGTCCATGTCCTCATCAGTTAGCTCACACAACTGCGGCCATGTGTATTTCTCGCTCACGGCGGACATCCTATGAGTCAAATTGGTTAGCATGTTTGAGTGCGGGGTTGTGCCATATCGGCTTTATCCTGATAGTTCTTACCACTTCATTCGCTTCGGTCCATCTTCTACCGATGGGGCTAGAACACGCAGCTTTGAGCGAAGCTTTCCAATACTCTCAATGGCATTACCAGCATTCCCAGGGAGGTTCGCAGCAATCCAGCGCCGGATAATGGCTGCCAACCGCGGACCCTTGCCGTTGGTACTGACCATGACCTGGAGAGGGCCATCGCGGTGCACGGCGCCAAAGTAGAAATCGCACTCGTCTGGCACGTCGGCAATATTGGCTGGGATTTTCTTTTCCTTGCATAGCTTCCAGATAACGGTTGAGGCAGCGGGATCATCAACAGCTACAAGAACCATGTCGGCGCCCTCGAGGTCTGATGGTTCAAAAATGCGCGGGACATGGGTTACTTGGCGCTGCTCAACGCGGTGGGCAACTTCGGGGGAAAGGCCGTGGGGCGGGCACACGACTATGACGTTGGCATCTGCATTGAGACAGTGCAAAATGCGGCCAGCCGCAACCTTGAATTAAGAGTTAACAATAGTTTCGGAGATTCTTTTCGAGGCAGAGACTAGCTTACCTCGCCACCGCCCACAACGACTACTTTCTTCCCCCGAATCTGCCATGCGAGAATCAAGCTCCCACCACCCTGCACGACGGGGAATTTCTGCTCTGACATGATGTTCTGGGCGCGCGTGTAAGTAGGCGAAGAGCAAATAGACCACAACGAGTCTTGGGAAGTTGGGCGAGGTGGAAAGTTGCTGGCAGACGGTGAAGCACGGAGAGTTGGTGAGTCCGAAATGTCACTGGCAGCACAATAGCCACTTGAAATAAACAGAAAGCGGCTGGTAGAGAGTTCCCCAAGACATGGATGCGCCAGGGTTGCCTCATCTCAACGCCCATATCCATAACATCATCATGACCCTTGTCGTATCAAAGCTTCTTCTCCCAAGCTCGCGCTTATCTTATCCGGCTGAATATCGGCTAATACGGTGGGCTGCAAAGCCTTGCCCAAAGACCCGCTTTTATGCATCACGGCACCCAGTGCCTTTGAGACTAAGCAAGCTTCAATCTTGATGACCATATTGTGTCATCACTTTTAATGGTGGCAACGCTAGACTTTAGACACACACAAAGTCTCTGTGTCATAGCCGCACTGCTGATTTTTTTTGGGGCCGCTCTGTGGAGTTCCTGTTTTGTTTTCTTCCATTTTGCCCACCGAAACGGAAACCTTGGAAGCCCACCTGTCCTCGCTCTGGCTTGCCAACCCACCACCAGAAGCAACAGACGCCGTGATACTGCGCCTCTGTTGCTGTCTTTTGCCTCTCTTTACATCGCGGCTGTCTGGGACCGTTTCTTCTGAAACCCCTGTTCACCACAGCCCGCGAAAGCGACCCTCACCCCGGTTGCTCTCCTCATCTGCCGTCGCCCACACCACAGCTCAAACCGATGCCGATGCTGATGCGAGAGTTGCCGTGCCAGCGCCGTCCCTTTATATTCGAGCCCGGCCCCCACACCTGACAGTTACCATTCGAAGGCCCTGCCAAGCCCATAACCACCCGAGAGCTTTAGCCTTCAAGTTGACTTATATTCGCCCACTCGTATATACTACCTACCAAGCTGTATCATACAGCTACATTGCTCGCTGTGATCGTCTGGTATACATAGCGTTCACCTGTCTCGATTTCCGCCAAAATCCAGATAGCTATTATGTGCCATGGACCGAGAAAAGCGCCGTACGTCGTTACACTTGACGCTAAACTTTGTTTGGCTGCTTGACTGACATTATCTACATCACCTACAGACACTTTGAGACTGCTAAACAGCCGGGCATGGAACGGTGAACAAGGTATGGCCGACAGTGCTTTTGTCTTTTTTGTTCTCTGACAAGTCGTTTTTCAATTCTAACTTCATACTTTGCAGATGTCTTTCCCGTAAGCGCATCCCTCGATTCTTCTCTCAAGAAAAACACCGCCTTCATCAAACGCCTACGCACCACCATCTCTGCGGCCACACTTCCAACTTTTCTACAAGAGATCCGTACTCTTAGTTTGCACAAGTATCTCGCTGAAATAGTCTCCGCTTGCTATGAGGGTCTGTGCAAACTAAAGAACCCCGGAGATGTTGAAGCCGGTGTGGAAATCACCAGCGCCCTGCATCAGCGCTTCGGGCCTACCGAGTTTACCATGTATCTTGGCTGGCTTCTTGGAAAAGGCATGGCAAGCCCTGACAGAAGTCACATGAAAACCCTGTCGCCTGAGCAGCGGGAAAAGTCCGAAAAGGAGCGCATCCCTCGCCAGCGTGTACTTTTGCGGGTGATTACCGAGCTCTGGCTAGTTGATGTTCTACGCACGCTAGACGATGTTGCGCGACCCGAGGATATAGCCCTTGCACCTAAGGGTGCTAATGTAGCCAAGGCCAACGAAACAAAGACCAAGACTGTTCGCTCTGGAGCCTCTGCCGACCCGTTTCCGTACGAAGTTCTGAAAGATCTCTTGAACCATGATCGTGAACACGCCAATCTGCCGTTGCTAGTTGTTTTTGTCAAATATTTTAGCTGGGATATTCTGGGTGCTAATCCCCCAACAGCCGAAGGACGCCGAACCACCGACGACGAGAACCCCGTGAACGGAACTGAGGAGAATCCCGAGTCATCGGCCAAAGATGGTGACACTGAAAACTCACCTGCAAAAGACGATGTACAAGATGCTCACCCACCCTTTGCGTCCGTTGAGCTTCAAAACAAATTCAAAAACATTCTAACCATGTACTTTGAAGATGTCAAACGCCATGTTATTCGCGGTCAGCAAGCTATCACCGAACAGGCCCGCAAAAACTCCGAGACATATGTCAAGGCCGGTGAAGTTTTTGAGGACCGCCAGGCTAGCTTTGAAAAGCAGCTCAAGGTGCAGGAACGTCTTGTTTCTAGCTCCCAAGTCTTGGCTGACGCTATTGGAGCCGAGATGCCGGATCTCAAGAATGACCCGGACAGCGGGACCAATGTCAACGGCTCCATCGGATTGGTGAAGGCAGGCGAGTACCTCAAATCGCTTGGTGAGGGTGCTGGCATTTGGAATGACGAAGACGAGCGCCGTTTTTACGAAAACCTGGTCGATCTCAAGGGCAAAGTGCCTCCAATTCTGCTAGAAGACAACAAGAAGAGAAAATCGGATAATGACGACCAAGTTGGAAAGCGGATTGACACTGATCTGCAGTCCTCAACGGATGTTCCTTCGGCCTCTAACGCTCCTCCTACTGCTGCCCCGATGGACGACCAGTCAATGGTTATTGCCAACAAAACTATCGGTGCCCAGGTTGATGCCCTCGTTGGACAACTGCCATCCATGAACACAAAGGATCTTGTTGACGAAACCGCCATCGATTTTTGCTTTCTCAACTCCAAGGCCTCTCGCAACCGACTTGTCAAAGCCCTGACCGATGTGCCCAAGGGTCGAAGCGACCTCCTACCGTACTGGGCTCGTCTCGTTGCTACTCTGGGCCAGTACATGGCCGATGTTCCAAAGGGCCTTGTTGACTACCTCGATGCTGAATTTCGGAGTCTGCAGCGGCGCAAGGAGAAAGAGTTCTTGGGGCAGGTTCGAATTGCGAATATCCGCTACCTTGCTGAGTTGACCAAGTTTGGTATTGTACCCGAACATGTCGTCTTCCACTGCCTGAAGGTCAGTCTGGACGACTTTTCACGCATGAACATCGATATCATGTGTAACCTACTAGAGAACTGCGGTCGCTACCTGTTTCTTAACCCTGAAACCAGCCCGCGCATGATATCGTTCCTTGAGACTCTACAGAGGAAGAAGTCGGTTCTGCATATCGGCCCCGATGAGCGCATGAAAATTGAGAATGCCATCAATCTGGTGAATCCCCCAGAGCGTTCAGCCATTCAACAAAAGGAACGCACACCAGTGGAACTGTACATTCGCAAGCTAATCTACACAGATATGACCCGTCGCAACTACAACAAGATTCTCAAACAGATTCGCAAGCTTCACTGGGAGGAGCCTGAGGTTGTCAACATTCTGGTCAAGGTCTTTTCAAAGCCGCATAAGATCAAGTTTGGCAGCATCCATCTCCTGGCCATTGTACTCAGTGCGCTTTATCGCTACCATCCCCGATTTGTTGTTGATGTCATTTCACGTCTGTTGGAGTCAATCACACAGGGCCTAGAGCAAAATGAGTACCGCCTATATCAGAAGCGTGTTGCGGAAGTGCGCTATCTTGGTGAACTCTACAACTACCGGATGCTAGAGCACTCCATTGTTTTTGACACCCTGTGGAAGGTTATTTTGTTTGGATATCGTAAGTGTCAAATGTTTCTATTTTTCTCTCGTGTTATAACTAACGTACGATACCCTTCTCCCTTAATTTAGCTGGGCCTCCCATCCCTGGCGCCAACCCACTTGACCCTCCCGATGATGTCTTCCGCATCCGCCTTGTAGCTACATTACTGGAAAGCTGCGGCACGTACTTCAACAAGGGTTCCGCTGGCAAAAAACTTGATCACTTCTTGACCATGTTCCAGTACTACATCTTTACCAAGGGGCAGCTGCCCATGGACACGGAGTTTGTTGTTCAGGATATATTTTCCCTGCTGCGTCCGCAGTGGCAAATGGCTGGTGATATCCAGGAAGCTGCTGTCATCTTCCAGAGCTCTCTTATTGAACAGCAAAAGGCCGCCGGTATCGACACCAGTCTGGATCCGGATGAACATAACCAATCCGATGATGCGAGCGATGACAGTGGCGAGTCCGATGATGGAGATGTTGATGAAGATGAGGACTCTTCTGATGAAGAAGACGATGACGAAGACGACAGCTCTGATCTTGGAATCTCTTCAGAGGATGAGGCGTTTGTCGTCAACCAGCCCAGAGCTGAAGAAGACCCTGAAGATGACGACGAGTTCGACCGAGAATACGCAAAACTCATGGCCGAGAGTCTAGAGTCTCGCAAGCACGATCGCAAGCTTGCCTTTGATGTCCCTCTGCCCATCCGACCCCGCGGCGGCGAAAACGCCTCCACCAACGGCACCAACAACACCGGCACCACGAGCACCTCCAACAACCCCTTCCCCTCCATGCCGAACAACCAGCCAGCCAACACCACCGACCCCGGCGCCAAGGTATCCTTTGCCCTGCTCACGAAAAAGGGCAATCGCCAGCAGACGCGCACCTTCGAACTGCCCTCCAACTCGTCCTTTGCCACGGCCCTACGCACCCAACAGCAGGCTGAGCGCGAGGAGCAGCAGCGCATCAAGAACCTTGTTCTCAGCTATGAGATGCAGGAGTCGGACGAGTCGGAAGGCCAGGAGAGCGCACGCGATCGCGATCGCCCAGCCACCTTCCAGCGCCTCGATCGCAAGGACCGGAACAAGCCGCACTCGCGTAAACTGCAATGGAGTGATGTTGAATGGTAATCCCTCCTCCCCCTCTAGGACATCCATAATACGCACGAACTTTGCTAACTAGATATAAAAAAACTACAGGACCTGAAGAGCTTGGGCACTGTCACAGACCTTTTAAAAAAAACCCTCTCATCGTCCGTGTGAATCTTGATTCGCCCTCCCTTGTCCCTTGACTTCCACGACACAACGCCCATTTCCTTTTTTGCATTCCTTCTGTCGCAAAAAAAAGGGAGAGAGGAGCGAGGGGACAACGAGAAACGGCCGTCAATAACCAGCTGTCTGACTTGTTCGACGCCATTGACTAGGCGCAAGGGACATCGGCGTGGTTAGATGGTGCGTTCTGCGCCCTTGGCTGGTCATCGGGAAGACCAAGAGAAGAGTGTGTCGAGTCACACCTTGTTGTTTGGTGGTGTGTGTGATAGACGGGACAAGGGGGTAATATCGTATTTGACGGGCTTAGAGTGACTTGATGTGCTTTGAAAGATGGACGAAAGGAAAATAACTAGTTAACTAACTACATGATATGAAGACATCGTTTCCTATACGTGCACATCTCCATGTATCATGGACAAAAAGACATGGACATTGACCGAATTCATAAACAAAACGTAAACTGTGTGTGCATCGGAAAACTTCAAATCTCAATTGTCTACAGAAATATCACAACAAAAATAATCCCAAAAAATAGAAAACACAACAATAAGAGAAGCACAGCCCCCACCCCTTTTTTCCAATTCATTTTCAACAAAACACAGGCCATATTATCGCATCATTGGTTTAAGCAGCAACACCAGCACCGTCAGCGGCGTTGTCACTACCACTCTCACCGCTCTCTCCAGTCTCCTGCTCATCAGCATACTTCTCCCAGTTAGCCAGGACAGCAGCAATGCGGGGCGAGTTGGTCAACCGGTAGACATCCTCGAAGTACTCCTTTGTCAGTGCAAACGGACGAGCCGTCACGTTGGGAATGTACTTGCCCACCAGTTTGGACGGGTCGATCGTCGTCTTGTTGATCTTCTTCAGCAGGAAGGAACGGAAAGGCTTGACACCAGAGCGCAGGAAGGTTGAGTGGAAAGGCACGTCAATTCCCCGCAGTGGAATGGTGGCAAAGCCACGCTCTAGCTCGACAGGCGTAGGCTTCTTCAAAGTCGCCTCCATGCAGCCGCGAATCACCTTCAGCAGGACATCCTTGGCTTCATCAATGTTGGCCCGCAGCTCGTCAATGTCTATCTGCTGCTTCTTGAGGAAGTTGGTCACGCCCGTCAGCGTATCCAGGGCGCGCAGATCACCAGCGCAGACGTACTGCATGTTGGCCACATTGAAGTTGACAATCTCCAACAACCAGCCAGACTCCTCAGCAATGTTACTGACAACAAAGCGCAGAGCCTCCTCGTTGAAGGTCTTGGAAATACGGCTAGGGTTGACGGCGCACATCGAGTAGTTGGACCGACCAGCAGCATCACGCTCTACAGCAACCTGCATAGTCAGACCACGGTAGAACACAACCGAAACAAGCGACTCGATCGGCATAACATCCGCTAGAGCAGCCAGTGCAGAGTACTCTCCCAGCGAATGACCAGCGAAAGTGCTGTCACGAGCAACTAATCCCTTGGCCTTCATATCCTCAAACGAGGCCTTCTCCATAAGAGTCAAGGCCGGCTGGGTGAACTGGGTGGCTGACAGGAGACCGGTAGGCGAGCGGTAGGTGTAAGAGGTAGTCGTCTCGTCAACTGTCTTGAAGATCTTCTCTGACTTGATGCTGCCATCGGCACCCACAGTCTCGAACGTCATAGTCATGTAGTTCTGGCGAATAGCTTTACCACGAGGACCGCCAAAGTGCACAGTCAACTCCTTGGGGTTGTTCTTGACAATGTTGGTGATTGAGAAGCCATAATTGTCCATGAGGTAAGTGTCGGCACGGTCCCAAACCTCGCGAGCCACATCGCTGCTAGCGTAAAGGTCCATACCCATGCCCTGCTCCTGTGAACCCTGGCCAGTGAAGACATAGGCAGTCACAGGCTGTTCAATCTCCGCCTCACCAAGTAGAACCTTTTCCTCACTTTCCTTGTTGCTAGCAACAACCTTGACAAGCTTACGGCCGGCAATCATACCAATGTGCTGCAGCTGAACTTGAATGGCATCATTAGGAAGAACCATGCCCACAAGAGAAGCGTGGAAGCTACGAACACGGCCGACATTGTTCTCCGCGGCCCATGTCTCAACAAGGCTGCGAACAGCAGCACTTGAGTACATGCCGTGAGTAATCGTACCCGGCAGGTTGGCATATGTTGAGAAGACACGAGAAACATGGATAGGGTTGTAATCACCAGAAACTCTGGCATAGTTCTCGTTCGACGCAGGAGCACGCAGAATCAGGGGGTTCTTTCCATTCAAAGGAATAGGGTTCTCGAAGTTGATAGGCTGGTCAAGAGGAGATCCGTTGCGGTTCAGGTAGTCAATCACAGGGTTCCCGTGAGAAACACCCGCCTGGTAATCAACGCTCGCAATCTGAATGATTTCCTTGGTGGGTAGCTCGAGCAGAACGGGGCCGCAAGTCTGAACACTAGACAAAATGTCCTTATCCTTGAAGCGCACAAGACTTTCAAGACGGAAGGTCAGAGTCTTGCCAAGAAGTTCAATTCCCTGAGGAATCTCGTCAGCCATGAACCACTGTTTGGACCGGAGAACAGAAACGTCCTTGCTAGTGGCAAGATGAACCTGTACAGGGGTCTCAATCTTGCGCTGGAAGGTGTTCTCGAAGTCGGTGTAAGTGCCACGGTACAGGAACTGAGAAGTAACCTCCATCACGGGCTCATTGTCACGGCACAGGGTACCGCAGACCTCGACCATTTTTCCAGATTCTTGGTTGATGACAGCATTAATCTGGGCAGTAGTGGTGATCTCGTCACCCTTCTTCAGAGGCTCAGCCCCAGGCATCATGCGGAACTGGTTGGACAAGTGAACCAGCTTCAATAGATCGCCATCAATAGTGCGGGGGAAGATGGGCTTTGTGATGGCCTTCCAGCCAACAACAATGGCGAAGTCCATGGGAGCAAGCATTTCCTTTCCGGGGCGCTCAACAAACGCTTCGCCTGTGTTGCCAACAGTGTAAACAAAGTCCTTGATGGCCTCAGCAGTAACAACAGTCTTACCACCATCAAAAGTTCCAGTGACAGAAGCATCAAGATCCAGAGGCTCATCACCAAACCACGCACGCCAATAAAACTCCTTGATGCGATCGTTACGACCTTCCATAACTTCATGAATGGGAGCATATCCAGTCTCAGGGTGGTAAGTGAACTCGAGGACCAGAGGGACGGGGGAACCCAGGGCAGTAGTATCCTTGATCATGTTGACAACAATGCGGTTGGGACCAGCCAGCTTCACCTCGATGACATCGACGTAGTGGTTGTGACGGGGCTGCTCCTTGACAATGACAGTAGTCTTAGCGGGATCGTTGGGGTGGTTGATTTCAACAAAGAGACCACGTGCAGGAGCAAAAATACGACGAATAGGGTTGGTCTGGAACTTCTGTCCCTGAACAAGAACATCTGACATGAGAAGAGCGTAGCGCCATGAGCGGTTGGGACCAGCCAAAAGAGAGAGCCAGGCATCGTCAGAAGGCAGGGGAGCCGCGGGAGAAGATGAGAGGCGGTAAGTGTTCTTGGTGGCATCGTAGGCAACAGTCAAACCTTCAATATCCAGAGGAATCTCAGGCTCGATCAGGTTACCCCCAAAGTACTCCACAACAGGGACCGTGGACTCGTCATCTTCATAGCTGTCTTGCAGCAAGCTCTTAATGTGGCCCTCGTGAACACCGTCAAGAATGTCTTTGATAGGCTCATCCATGATAGTAGAAAACTTGACTGCAATAGGACCCTGGAGGATACAGGTACGGCCAACATCTTGATCAATGACAGCTTCAAGATCCTCCGACTGCCAGAGCGAGTCCTTCTTGAAGAAAAACTCAAAGCTATCGTCCAGAGTGGGAACGAAGGTAGGAGGCTTTTGGCCACGGCGCTGGCAAAGAGTGACGAAGTACTGCACATCCTGGGCGTTGACAATCTGGTTCTCAGCTTCAGGGTATTGGGCAAGGATGCGCTCAATGGTACCAAAGGGCTCGTCTAGGTCGGCATAGCTCTGAAGCATGGAAGCCTGGTTGGAGGCAGTGGTGAAACGCTCCTCAACACGGTGGATGAAATCGCCAACGAGGCGAGTGTAAGTTGAGTCAATCCAGCGAGACTCGTGCTTCACATACAAAAGGTCGACCATCCGGCGAACAATTTCACCATAGGTCATATCCTCTAGGTCGACAGCCTCGCCAGCCTTGTTGCGGCCGAACCACACCTTCTGAAAATCGGCGTTGAGCTTGCGAATAATGTAATCACGCATCTTGCGCAGCTCAGGAACGCGCTTCTCACGAGGAAGACTGAAGATCTTCTGGTCCATTTCGGCCCAAAAGCGGACACCACGAGTGGCTAGCTTGTGAATAGGTTCGCCCATCTCGGAGCGAACGGTGATCACACCACCGGCAGGACCAGCATAGGTCTTCTCCCACTCACTATCAGAGACACCTGCAGCATCGATAATAGCCTTCTTGGCATTCTTGCTGGTGTGGCACTCCTTAGCAACCATAGCACGGGAACCAAACAGGACACCATCAAAAGGCATAGGAGGGTAGCCATATGACTTGGACCATTCACCAGTAATGTACGGGTAGGTATCTTCAGCGCCGCCGAAACCACTACCAGCAACCAGGATAATGTTGTCGTGACGGCGAATGCGAGTGTACATTTGAAGGATGGGCTGGTGGAAGTCTTCAAATGAGTGGTGGCCACCACCACGGCCACCAGTCCACTGAAGAATGACAGGGAAGTTGGGATTGGCCTTGGCGATGTTAATGACGGATTGAATACCATCAACAGATCCGGGCTTGAAAGAAATGTGCTTCAGACCCAGAGTCTCAATGTACTCCTGTGCAACCTCAATAGAAGGAACACCAGCACCAATGGTAAGACCCTCAATAGGAACGCCTTCAGCACGAAGACGTCCAATAAGGGGGATCTGCCATCCCATAGCACGGGGGTTGACATAAATCAGGTTAACGGTGATACCACGTCCAGCAGGAATGGCCTTCTCGATCTTGTTGAGAGCCGCGGTCATGGTCTTGGCGTTGTAGTAACCACCACCAGCCAACTCAATGTGGTAGCCAGCATTCATGGTAGCGGAAATGAAATCCCAAGGAACTGTAGAAGGAGTCATGCCAGCAACCATGACAGGGGGCACACCCAAGACACGGCTCATCTTGGTATCCACGTACGTGCGACCATTTGAAGTCTTGACCAAACGCGGGCCAAACTCTTTAACCCAGTTGATAGCATACTTGACAGCGTTATCCTCATCACGGTCAAACAGCTCGGGCTTGTAGCCAACTTCGTTGGAGGTACCGGAAACGGTTCCAGCCAGAATGACACGAACACCAGTTCCGTCCTTGTTACGGCTAGTAAGAGCACCAATACCCGAAATTCCACCGGGACCAAAGTCAAGGATATGAGTGGCATTAGGAAATTTAGTAGCCTTCTCCCATTCAACGGTATCCCGCGTGATCAGACGCACCAATGCTGGGATAATGTTGCCAGTAACAGACGACCGCAAATCCTCACCAGTGTGAGTGTCAAAAACAGGGATGCCCAAGGAAGAGACATCAATGGTAAGGTCCTTGAGGTCATCATCGATCAACTCACTTGCCTCGGCAAGGTATGCGCTGTGGAAGGGGGCAGTGATGGGCAGGAAACGGTTGGCAAATCGAACCTTGCGCTGGCTGTGGGGAACACGGTTCTGATCAAGACCGGTGGGGGCCTTGACCTTGCGAAGACGAGTGTTGAGACCATACAACGAGATGGGGGGACCGGCCACGACCATGTTGCGGGGGCTGTTGATAAGAGAAATGCCAATATGTCTGTCGGCAGGAAGATAGTGGTTGGTAGCATCAATGTGCTTCTGAACATCAGTCTGAGACAGGTCACGAATGCTCAGCATGGGAGTAGGGGAGCCTTCGCCGCTTTCAATAGACTCGCTCAAGACATTGGGCGAAAGAGAAGTCTTGGGGAAAGTCTGCTGGCTCCGAGCACCAATCCAAAAGAGAATTACCAGGGCACTGATAGTAGCCTCACGGAAGGACTCCCAGGAATCAGCAGCTGCAATGGCAGCAGCAGTGACAATACCCTGCGAATGACCAGTTGCACCACGCAGACGATCACGGAAGAAGCCGGGGTTGACACCGAGAACCTTGCAAGAGACTTCGTAGTGGGCCAATTGCAAAAGACCAATCAAAGGGAAACTGATGGGAGCAGAGATGAGGTAGTCGACATCGGGAGTCGCTTCGGGGTTCAAGAGCCAGGTCATGACATCAAGACCCTTGGGGTACATCTTCTCGGCCTCAGGGTGCTTGGAGAGAGTCCGCAGCAACTCGGCAGAGGAAGTGATCAACTCACTCACGAAAGAGCCGTAGGTGTTGTGAATCTCTCGAAGCTCCTCAAAGTACTCCTCGATGTTACCCTGACCGCCAAAGATGGCGTAGATGGAAGCAGCGCGGTCGTCCACTGCTCTCAGGAGAGCAGACTCATGAGGCTTAATGGCACGGTTTGACACAGCCCGGGCGTTGTAGTAGCTACTGATGACAGCCAGTTTCTTGGACTCGATACCAGGCAGAGTACTGGCCAGAGCGTGGACCTCGTTTCCTCTCAGGAAGGCGCGCTCGAATTCGTTCAAGACCAAACGCAGAACCTCCTCGTACGAGCCTTGAGCATCGTCTTCGCCCTCCTCAACCTCGACAGCAATGTAGCCGAGATATCTAGCAACCAGCTCAGCAACTGACGAAGGCTCATCATCCTGAGCCAGCTCATCAGTTGGTGTGGGCAGCGTAGCGGTGAATCTTTCTTTTAGTTGCGAGGCGTGGAAGTGTAGGCTGGAGGGAACCAAAAAGGAGGACTCCAGAGAGCCGTGGCTAAGGGTGAGAGGGCGTAGGGAGGCATTGGAGCGCGGGGTCGAGACGCCCGTCTGGGGACCGGTGCCAGTTCCGTACATTGTGAGTAGAGGAGGGGTATCTTTTGAGATTTATGCGACGGGTGAGGAAAGCTTCAAGAAAGTTGGCCGTTAGAAACCGCGGACATTCCAAAGTGTATTCTGACAAAGTTTGGGTCAATTGACTTGGAGGCTATAACTTACCACCAGGTAACAAGTCCGTTAGATTCACAGACAAGTCGGAATCGAAGCCCGTGAAGACTCCACTGGTGTTTTGGCTTGAAGACAAGGGATGAGGCCAAAAGGACGAGGAAAAAAGAATGGCCTGGAGAGTGGCTGTAGGAGAGAAATGCAGACCCTTGTGCAAAATTGGTGGGTGTTGTGTATGTATTAGAAAGAGCTGTACATGTGAAGAGAGCGACGGCCCACGACAAGAAGAAAGAATGACCCCACGGTGACTAGAGCTTTAGGTGAGGATGATGCTCGGTGACGATCAGTCGATGGGATGGGGAAGTGCAGATGGAAGAGAAATCGAGGAGAATAAAGAGGAGAAGAGAGAAAGACTACGAGCAAACGATGGAGGCCATCTGGAGGGCAGGCATGGCGGATTTTGGCAAGAGCTCTACATAACCGAGGCCAGGCAATTACTAGGCTTGCGACAGGCGCTCTTTCTCGATTGCACCGCTGAAGTTTGGGCAGGCACCCCACCAAACTTTGTTTGTGCAGGGGGTTGTATTATTCGCCAGTTTTGCTTGCGGTTGTACCTGGCTATAGAATGTCAACTTTTTTTTTGTAAGATGGCCTATTCTGGTGGGCTCGCTCAACGAGTGCAAGTTTAACAGTTTAACAGGGCTGGACCGTCATTAGTACCAAGAGACTACTGTCCAGGTACATATTCTCGTGTTACTAATACCTTGGTTGTTTGTTCTCTGTATCAATAATACATGGTCCTCATGAGAGGAAAGAAGAAAAGGATTTCGCATCAACCAGCCCATCCGCTATTTGTTGGGAGAACCCACCCCACCTTCTGAAAAACTTCTTAGAAGAAGGTCTCAATTAGCATCCCTCGTTCACCGTTTGACACACTCTGTGCGTCCTGCTTCCTTCCCTTGTGAGCCGCAGAACAAAAGACAGCCAGCGCTCGTTTTGCACTCGCGGCTAATAAATGCCCATGATTTATTGTTGGTGCCACGCTGTTATGCGTAGTTGCCTGTGTCTAAAGGAGTAACAAGTACCTGTACAAGTCGCCACTAACTGTTCACGGAGTAACTATGCAAGCTCACAGTAAAGCCAGCCGGCTCTTTTTTGTCTCATGCAAATCCCCAACACCTAGAAACAGACGCAACCTAACATTATGCACAACCAATAGAAACGCTGCTGATGTTGGGATCACATATGTTTTAGCTTCCAACAATGCAGTGTTTACCTAGCATCAGGTCTCACTCGGGGTTAATGCCCTGAGCCTCAAGTTGACGTTCTCATGGGACCGCTGTTCTCGTGGCTTCCCGGCACGTGATAACATCATCATCTCTATATCATCTCATCAGAAGACTTTGAGCAACACTAGTTAGGTAATTGGTTATTTTTAAAAGAGATACACCTGCCCATTATTCCGACATGCACAGTGATAGACGTACGTTGGAAATGTTCTTACACGGCGCAAGGAGAAAACGTGCCGTTGAGACAAAGTGAGCGAATTCATCCTGTCGACGATCTAAAGTTGCTAAAAATGAGATGAGATTGGTCCAAGGTTGGTATTACCCAACGATTCTATCGACGCGGAAGCACGGGCTATATATAAGATGGACAGCTAGCTGATAATGTCTATTCTACTAGGTCCTGCCTGCACCTAGACTGATATAGTGTGTGTATAGTCATTATTTCTAATGGGCTAACGAGTTAGTAATGAGTTTTCGAACAAATACACCGTTAGGGTTAGTGATGTTGAATCTCAGCCATTTGAAAGGTGTATTCTGAACGTCCAAATGAGTGAGTATCCGTATTCGACAAGAATCGACCAGTCGCACATAGAAAGGGGAATGGCAGCCAACACGCCTTTTTTCTTGCCTTGACGGAGTGGTAGTTTGGGCGAGGTCCTGAAAGCCCGCTTATCGATACAAGGGTTTTGTGGATTGTGGGCGACTTGTATTTGTACAAGAAGTTTACCCCAGCTACAAGATGGCAGACAAGCATCAAGTAAGCCCCAACACTCGGCATGGCTTAAGGATTTGTCTCACAGACTAGCCTATATGCTGAATGGTAATAGGAACAATCGGGGCCAAATCGTTGTTTTGGCTGCTGTGACACCTTACAACCTGTTTCTGGTAGTTGGTTACTATGTCTGTACATGGCCCCGAATGGCAGGTCAATGGATTATAGTGTTGTGAGACAACTGTGGCGAGTCAATAACCTCAGTGATAGGCGATCAGCCGAGAAACCCTAACAACTCGCTTGAAAAGGAAGCGTCGGGAGTTCATCCTGGCTGGTCGAGCAGGGGATAGCTACCAGTATAGCTAGCTATACGGAGCTTAACAGTGGGGCGCTGCGCGTGTACTTATACAACAGGCTCTAATCAAGTGTACCTGTACTTCTGCATTTTGTGCAGGCATTTGCACTTGCTTGGCTCCTTGTCTGCAAGTCTGCCCTGATGCCCCAATGAAAATTGTGGAGCACAAGAACCCTTTGAGACTAAAGATCCAAGGATGCGTGTTATGCTTGCTTCCTGTTACGGCTTAGTGCCTGGTGTTTCTGGTTGGGAAAATTGTCGTGTCCTGCTTGTAGACGCTCTTGCTTGACGTCTGTCCACAATAGAGTTGCAGTGATAAGCCGTCTGTCTGTACCATTGAACACTACGAATGGCTTATGGCTCATACTTTGGCATGCAGTGCCTAGTGCATCCAGGGCCCAACGAAGTGCTAATTGTAGTGGTATTATCGTACCTTGGACGCCCCTTGAACTGATGCCCTCCTTCCGTGAGCCCGTTCCCAATCAAACGAAGCGCGGCCTCAACTCTTTTTTTTTTTTGGTGGTGCTTGTGGTTGGTGGCACCTGCCTGTCTTGTTGTTTGTTTGTACTGTTGTCCTTCCTTCCTTTTTTGATAAACCCTTGAACAGCAGCGATTGCGCATTGGACCGGCCTTTATCGCCCATCCGTACAAAACTTGAGTGTTTGCTGTGGCCTCGCCTGCACATTGCAGCTTTCTCTGAATTGAAGCCTAGTCCAGTCTTTTTTCTTCTTCTTCCACCTCCGCTCTCTCCATACCCCCACTGACGGCTCATTGTCGACCGCATCTTTTTTATCACGACTGCGAGGCCTGACAAATAGCGGAAGGCGAGTCCTTGGGTGTGTTTTTTTTTCTTGCTCTTGCAGAGGCCTTCTCACTTAATCGGCCTCGGTTTTCACAACCCCTCCATACGCCTCTTCTCCTAATACCCTCCTTTTCCCACACAAAAATCTCGACACAATGCGGCCCGAAGTCGAACAGGAGCTTGCCCACACTCTGCTCATTGAGCTTTTGGCTTACCAGTTTGCCTCGCCCGTCAGATGGATTGAGACTCAAGATGTGTTCCTCGCCGAGAAAACAGCCGAGAGAATCGTCGAGGTTGGTCCTGCCGACACTCTGGGCGTGATGGCCAAGCGCACGCTGGCCAGCAAGTACGAGGCCTTCGATGCTGCCAAGTCAGTGCAGCGCCAGATTCTGTGCTACAACAAGGACGCCAAGGAGATCTACTACGATGTTGACCCCGTTGAGGAGGAGCCCGAGACTCCTGCTCCCTCCAGCAGCGATGCTACGCCTGCTGCCCCCGCTTCCGCCGCTGCCGCTCCCGTGGCTGCCGCTCCCGCCCCCAGTGCTGGCCCTGCTGCCCAGGTCGAAGATGCTCCTGTGCAAGCAATTGAAATTGTGCGGACTCTTGTTGCCCAAAAGCTCAAGAAACCCCTTCTTGAAGTGCCCCTCGGCAAAGCCATCAAAGATCTCGTCGGTGGTAAGTTATATAGCGATCGGTATCGCCACAGCTAAAAACTACTCGGAAATCTAACTCTCTTTCTCAATTGTAGGCAAATCAACCCTCCAAAATGAAATCCTCGGTGATCTGGGCAAGGAGTTCGGCTCGACACCGGAAAAGCCCGAAGATACCCCTCTCGACGAGCTTGGTGCTGCCATGCAGGCTACTTTTGATGGCCAGCTTGGCAAGCAGTCTCAGAGTCTCATTGCTCGTTTGATATCATCTAAGATGCCTGGTGGCTTCAACATCACAGCTGCCAGAAAGTACCTGGAAACTCGCTGGGGCCTGGCATCTGGCCGCCAAGACGGTGCTCTGCTTTTGGCCCTCACTATGGAGCCCCCTGCCCGTCTGGGCTCAGAAGGTGATGCCAAGGCCTTCCTTGATAATGTCACTCAGAACTACGCCAAGAATGCTGGAATCAGCCTTTCTACCGCCTCCGCTGCCGGCCCGGCTGCCGGTGGTGCCGGTGGTATGATGATGGACCCCGCTGCCATTGATGCTCTTACCAAGGATCAACGTGCGCTATTCAAGCAACAGCTGGAGCTTCTGGCTCGCTACCTCAAGATGGACCTTCGCGCTGGCGACAAGGCTTACATCAACGCTCAGCAGACTGAAAAGGTTCTGCAATCCCAGATTGACCTTTGGAATGCTGAGCATGGTGATTTCTATGCTGCTGGTATTGCTCCCTCTTTCAGTCCTCTCAAGGCTCGTGTTTACGACTCGTCGTGGAACTGGGCTCGTCAGGACTGCTTGACCATGTACTACGACATCATCTTTGGTCGCCTTCAGGTTGTTGATCGTGAGATTGTTTCCCAGTGCATCCGCATCATGAACCGCTCTAGCCCCACTATCCTCGACTTCATGCAATATCACATTGACAATGTCCCCACTGATCGCGGCGAGACTTACAAACTTGCCAAGGAGCTGGGCGCGCAGCTGATTGAGAACTGCCGCGAAGTTTTGGATGTTGCTCCTCATTACAAGGATGTTGCTGTTCCTACTGGTCCCCGCACGACCATCGACGCCAAGGGCAACCTCAACTACGAGGAGGTCCCCCGTGCTAGCTGCCGCAAGCTTGAGCACTATGTGCAGCAAATGAGTGAGGGTGGCAAGATCTCCGAGTATGGCAATCGTACAAAGGTGCAAAATGACCTTCAACGCATCTACAAACTGATCAAGCAGCAGCACAAGATGTCCAAGACTTCTCAACTGGAAATCAAGACCCTCTATGGCGATGTCTTACGCTCGCTCGCCATGAACGAGAGCCAGATCATCCCTAAGGACAATGGCAAGTACATCAAGAAGGCGTCGTCTGGTAACAAGGGCAAGGTTGAGACTATCCCCTTCCTGCATCTCAAGCGCAAGGCCCACCACGGTGGCTGGGATTACAGCAAGAAGCTCACTGGCCAGTACCTCAACGGCCTGGTTGAGGCCGCTCGCGATGGTGTGACCTACAAGGACCGTTATGCTCTGATGACTGGTGCTGGTGCTGGCTCCATTGGTGCTGAAGTTCTGCAGGGGTTGATTAGTGGTGGTGCCAAGGTTGTTGTGACAACCAGCCGTTACTCTCGTGAAGTTACCGAGTACTACCAATCCATGTACACTCGCTATGGTGCTCGGGGCTCGCAGCTGATTGTTGTTCCCTTCAATCAGGGTAGCAAGCAGGATGTTGAGGCTCTTGTTGAATACATCTACGACCCCAAGAACGGTCTGGGTTGGGATCTAGATTTCATTGTTCCCTTCGCTGCCATTTCTGAGAATGGCCGTCAAATTGATGATCTGGACTCCAAGTCTGAGCTGGCTCACCGTATCATGCTGACCAACTTGCTGCGTCTGCTTGGTGCTGTCAAGAGACAGAAGCACGAGCGTGGCTTCGAGACACGCCCTGCCCAGGTTGTCTTGCCTCTGTCTCCCAACCATGGTACCTTTGGTAACGATGGTCTGTACTCCGAGTCTAAGCTGGGTCTGGAAACCCTCTTCAACCGTTGGCACTCCGAGTCCTGGGCCAACTACCTCACCATTTGTGGTGCAGTCATTGGTTGGACCCGTGGTACTGGTCTGATGAACGGTAACAACATTGTTGCTGAGGGTGTTGAGGCTTTTGGTGTTCGCACCTTCTCCCAGCAAGAAATGGCCTTCAACCTTCTTGGCCTCATGTCGCCTGCCATTATTGATCTGTGCCAGAACGAGCCTGTATTTGCCGATCTCAACGGTGGTCTCCAATTCATCCCCAACCTGAACGAGATCATGACCAAACTTCGTTCCGATATCATGCAGACCAGTGAGGTTCGAAAGGCCGTTTCCAAGGAGACCGCTATTGAAAACACTGTTGTCAACGGAGCTGATTCAGAGGCTCTTTACAAGCGCAAGGTTGTCCAGCCCCGTGCCAACATCAAGTTTGACTTCCCCGAGAAGCTTGACTGGGACTCTGAAATCGCCCCGCTCAATGAAAAACTCAAGGGCATGGTTGATTTGGAGAAGGTTGTCGTTGTCACTGGTTTTGCCGAGGTTGGTCCTTGGGGTAACTCTCGTACTCGCTGGGAGATGGAGGCTTACGGAGAATTCTCTCTGGAGGGCTGCGTCGAGATGGCTTGGATAATGGGTTTGATCAAGAACCACAACGGCCCCATCAAGGGCAAGCCTTACTCCGGCTGGGTTGACGCTAAGTCTGGCGAGCCGGTTGATGACAAGGACATCAAGTCCAAGTACGAAAAGTTCATTCTCGAGCACAGCGGGATCCGTCTCATTGAGCCTGAGCTGTTCGATGGTTACGACCCCAACAAGAAGCAGCTTCTGCACGAGGTCGTCATTGAGGAAGACCTTGAGCCTTTTGAGGCCTCCAAGGAGACTGCCGAGGAGTTCAAGCGCGAGCACGGCGACAAGGTCGAAATCTTCGAGATTCAGGAGTCTGGCGAATACACTGTCCGTGTCAAGAAGGGTGCTTCTCTTTGGATTCCCAAGGCCCTTCGTTTCGACCGCCTCGTTGCTGGTCAGATCCCTACTGGCTGGGACGCGAAACGCTATGGTATTCCCGAGGATATCATCAGCCAAGTCGACCCTGTCTCTCTGTTCGTTCTCGTTGCTGTTGCCGAGGCCCTGCTTTCCGGTGGTATTACCGATCCTTATGAGTTCTACAAGTACGTTCACGTTTCTGATGTGGGTAACTGCATTGGTTCTGGTATGGGTGGTTCTACCGCTCTGCGTGGCATGCACAAGGCTCGTTTCCAGGACCAGCCTCTGCAGAACGATATTTTGCAAGAGTCTTTCATCAACACCATGAGTGCGTGGGTCAACATGCTTCTGCTATCGTCCTCTGGTCCTATTAAGACTCCTGTTGGTGCTTGCGCCACTGCTGTTGAGTCCGTTGATATTGGTTATGAGACTATCGTTGAAGGCAAGGCTCGCATTTGCCTGGTTGGTGGCTTTGATGACTTTGGTGAGGAGGGCTCGTACGAGTTCGCCAACATGAAGGCCACTAGCAACGCTGTCGATGAGTTTGCTCATGGCCGCACGCCCAAGGAGATGTCTCGTCCCACAACCACCACCCGTAACGGCTTCATGGAGTCTCAGGGCAGTGGTGTTCAGATCATTATGACTGCTAAGTTGGCTTTGGAGATGGGTGTCCCCATTTACGGTATCCTGGCTCTTACTACTACTGCTTCTGACAAGATTGGCCGTTCGGTTCCTGCTCCTGGTCAGGGTGTGCTTACCACTGCTCGCGAGCATGCTGGAAAGTTCCCTTCGCCTATGCTTGATATCAACTACCGCCGCCGCCAGATTGAGCTTCGCAAGAAGCAGATCAAGCAATGGCAAGAGTCGGAGCTGGAGTATGTGTATGATGAGGTCCAGGCTATCAAGGCCCAGGGTGGCGAAATTGACGAGAAGGAGTACACCAGTGAGCGCATTGCCCACATCAACAAGGAGGCTGCTCGTCAAGAGTCCGAGGTTCTCAACAGCCTGGGTAACCACTTCTGGAAGAAGGATCCTTCGATTGCTCCTCTGCGTGGTGCTTTGGCTACTTGGGGTCTTACTATTGACGATCTTGATGTTGCTTCTTTCCACGGCACTTCAACCAAGGCCAATGACAAGAACGAGTCCTCTGTCATCTGCCAGCAACTCAAGCATCTTGGCCGCAAGAAGGGTAACGCCGTCCTTGGTATCTTCCAGAAGTACCTTACCGGTCACCCCAAGGGTGCTGCCGGCGCCTGGATGTTGAACGGTTGTCTTCAGGTTCTGAACACTGGTTTGGTTCCTGGTAACCGCAACGCCGACAACGTGGACAAGGTCATGGAGCAGTTTGACATGATTGTCTACCCCAGCCGCAGCATCCAGACTGATGGCATCAAGGCTTTCTCAGTCACCTCGTTCGGTTTTGGCCAGAAGGGTGCCCAGGCTATTGGTATCCACCCCCGGTACCTGTTTGCCACCCTGGACAAGGCTACCTATGAGGACTACACCACCCGTCTTGAGTCTCGCCAGAAGAAGACCTACCGCTACTTCCACAACGGTCTGATCAACAACAGCATCTTCGTGGCTAAGTCTCACTCGCCGTACAGCGATGAGCAGCTCACGGAGGTTCTGCTGAACCCCGATGCTCGTGTGACTGAAGACAAGAAGACCTCTGAGCTGAACTACCCTGCCAACTTCATGAAGCTGTCAGAGAAGACACAGACGGCGGCACAAAGCCGTGAGACCAACGAGATGGTGCAGGTTTTGGCTCAAGGTGTGCAGTCTGAGAACAACAAGGTCGGTGTTGATGTCGAGGATATTTCGGCGATCAACATGGACAACGAGACCTTCTTTGAACGTAACTTCACTGCTGAGGAGATTTCCTACTGCCGCAGTGCTCCCAGCCCGCAGAGCTCATTTGCTGGTCGCTGGAGTGCCAAGGAGGCGGTTTTCAAGTCTCTTGGTGTCACGTCGCGTGGTGGCGGTGCTGCCATGAAGGACATCGAGATTGTGCGCAGTGAGACTGGCGCGCCCTCGGTCAAGCTGAGCGGCGAGGCTGCTGCTGCTGCTTCCAAGGCGGGTGTCAAGAGTGTAAGCGTGTCGATTTCTCACTCGGAGACACAGGCTGTTGCCGTTGCTGTTTCTACCTTTTAAGCTGTATCGTGGGTTTTCTTATGAGAGCTTTTGCTCAGTGTTTCATTTTGGGATATGATAATGGCTGCTTGTGTGCTTTATTCTTGGGTTGTTGTTGTATGCATGCATCAGGTTGTCTTTTTGGTTGTTTTGTTTAATTTTTTGGTTCAAAAATAGTTCGAGACCAATATAGAGTTTTCTGTTCAACATGAAGATGATGGATTAACATTGAGATGGTGCAGATGTCGCTTGTTGAACGCCGTGTCCAATGGGTCTAACCCTGAGTGATCGCGGACCTATAACCCTAACGATACCAATGATAGCCAAATTTCCCGACAGCGTTGATTGGCGGTCTGGGCTACACGCTCCAGCTGAGCCGCGGCTCTTGACTCTGGATTCCTACGGTTTCCGGCGTTCCAAGAAGCCGCTGGCTGAGCAGATGCAAGCTTATCTTGACCAAAAAAAAGCCAAGTCACCGAGTGTTTTAGCGGTGTTGGCGTGTCTGTCCTCGTGTAAGTTGTGGCGGAAGAAGCTGAGTAAAAGGGGCTGGATAAGACACCACGTACTACCAGTAGCTAGTTTACAAAGTATAAGGGAGATGGACACACCTGCGGTTTTTTGTTTTGTTTTTTTCCCTTCTTTTTGTCTTCTTTTTAGTTGGGCTTGACTGGCTTTGCTCAACATTCAGTCTTATCTTGGCAAAAAGCTGCTGCATCTCACAAACCAGATTCACCATCGTTGCTAGAAAACAGACAACTATTCCGTACACCGCGCAATTAGGCGGCTGATTAAGAGAGAGTTTGCGGGTTTGCACTGTTGACTTGTCCAGGAAGGCATTCTAGAGTTCAAGGGGAGTAGCGGTTCTTGGACGGGCTGAACCAGGCTTCATTGTTCCTATTATTTTCTACGCAAAGCAGCACGTCGAACGACCGTGTTCTGATTCTGATACGCGGCCGATTCTCAGATTGATAGAACTGGGCGTCTGTTTTGTTTCTTTCCCCCGTTGTTTTGTTTCCTTGCATCATGACGCAGTCAATATCCGCGGGTGTCCGTGCCGAGAGACGCCGGCCGCAGCTCTTCCTCGGGAACTTTGTACACAGCAGGTCGCGCGAGGAGTTGGTGTATTGGCACGATACTGCAGTGGCGGTTTCGGCAGATGGCGTCATTGTAGCTATCCAGCTGGACTGTAATGAGGCTAGAGCCAAGGCCGAGCTGCTACCGGGGCTGAAATGGGCACTGGAAGAGGTCGAGATCACCACCACGGCAGACAAGCAGTTTTTCTTTCCCGGCTTTATAGGTGAGAACACTACTGGGACCATTGAAAGAACTCATACTGACATCACTAGATACACACATCCATGCCTCGCAGTATCCCAATGTCGGCATTTTTGGAAAGTCAACTCTGCTAGACTGGCTAAACACATATACCTTTCCGCTAGAGAGCAGTCTGGTTGATGGCGCCAAGGCCCGGCGTGTGTATTCCGCTTGTGTGCGCCGGACCCTGGCACATGGCACAACCTCCGCTTCATATTTTGCCACACAATCCGCCGCATCCACAGCCGTGCTGGCCGACGTGTGCCTGGCACTCGGACAGCGTGCCCTGGTTGGCCGCGTCTGCATGGACCATGCCGCCATGTGCCCCGAGTACTACCGGGACGAGACTCCCGAGGCTGCGCAGGCTGCCACGGTGCAGAGCATTGCATACATCCGTAGCATCGACCCGACCTACGAGATAGTCAAGCCTATCCTGACGCCGCGGTTTGCGCCGTCGTGCTCGCGCGAGTCACTGTCGATTCTCGGTAAAATCGCCGCCGAAACAGGGCTGCCCGTGCAAACACACATCTCGGAAAACAAGGCAGAGTGCCAGCTCGTCGGCTCGTTGTTTCCCGAGGCTGGCTCCTACGCCAAGGTCTACGACGAAGCCCGGCTCCTGACGCCGCGGACCATTCTTGCGCACGGCATCCACCTGTCCGAGGAGGAGGCGTCGCTGATTGCGTTGCGGGGCAGCAAAATCTCTCACTGCCCATGCAGCAACAGCTGCATCACTAGCGGAACGGCGCGGGTGCGCTGGCTGTGGGACCGCGGCATCGATGTCGGCCTCGGCACTGATGTTAGCGGCGGCTACTCGCCCAGCATACTCGAGGCGGCGCGCCAGGCTGCGCTGGTATCACGCCACGTGGCCATGGGCATGACCGAGGGCAGAGAGCGCGAGACGACCAAGCTCAGCGTTGAGGAAGTGCTGTACCTGGCGACAAAGGGGGGCGCTGTTGTCATGGGCATGGAGGACAAGGTGGGCTCCTTTGCGGTGGGGATGCAGTGGGACGCGATCCAAATCAAGCTGGCGACTCTCACGGATGAGGGCGGGCGCACAGAGGATGAAGGCGAGGATGCAGGCAACGTCGATCTATTCGGGTGGGAGTCATGGGAGGATGTGGTGGCCAAGTGGCTGTTTAACGGCGACGACCGCAACTGCAAGAAGGTATGGGTCAAAGGACGCCTGGTGCACCAGCGCCGATAGAACGTGGAGTTTTTTTGATGAACGCTGGATTTATCAGTATGATTGGATGCTTGGACTTTCATGTGCACTCTCTTCTTCATCCGTAAACTAGAATGAATGTCTTATTTTGATATTTTGAAGTAGTAGGTCCTGGCTGCTTGTGATCTCATCCAACCATGGAAGGTTACACAAACCGAATCGGAGGAGGGCTTGTGCTACTATAGCTAAGTCGCCCGTCAACCTTTGTGAATGTGCCAAGCGTAACAGTATGCGAAATATGGTCGGTTTTGTGAGAAATATCACTAGATTTGAGGATTTGTTCGAGGTATGACATGATCACAATACTTGGAATATCTCAATCGCAGTTTTCAGCCTGTTGGGTCGTTCAAGTCGACGATGTTTGAACATATTCAGTCTTTGTACATGCTCATAAACACTGTATTGAATTGCTCCATCTCTGTAACTATATAAATCAAGTACACATTACCAACTCTGTTGGCTAAATAAAAGGCCGTTCAAATCATCTACAAAGCTGTTCCACTATCATTACCGCAACAATATCTCTTGCACCGTCGCCAAACCCTGCTTCAACAAATCTAACACCTCACCGTCCATCAGCCCATGCACATAACTCTCGCCCAAGAATCGATACCCGCCTCCCGCTGCCGGCCGTAGCACATATAGGACCTGCCCGCCCAGCAAGACAAACATCTGGTCGCCTTCACGCGCACATTCAGGCACCAATGCCAGGCCGTCCGAGTTCCAGTCCTTTTGCACGACCCTTGCCATCTTCCTACCAGTACATGCGACGCGTACCCCGTTAGGTGGCGGCTGAAGCTCATCCCTGGACTGCCACGATGTGTGCAGGTCGCGATTGTCGGCGCGAGATGTGCGGCCAAAGGCTTCGTACCCGGAAAACTCGAGCCCGGCGACAAGGAGCTTGTTGAATGCTTCCATCTCCGTCTCTCCTGTAAAGTACTGCTCGGTGCCGATACTCTGGTGCCATGTGTCTATCACTTGCTGTGAATCGCCTGGCTGGAACGCGGGTTGGAGGTCGTACAAGTACCCGAGTCGGTAGCCTTTGACGTGCAGTGTGCGGTCTGAGAATCCAACCAGCTGCGTAGACACGATCCCAAGGTCTTCGAGATCTCGCCGTGTTCCCGACGCACAGTAGACTGCACCTTTGTTTCGACTGCGCGGTTGCCTTTGATGTGAATCCGTTGCCATGTCGTCAAAGTATTTGCGGAATGATACTTGGTACTGTGATTTGTGCCGCCAGTCAGGGAGCCAAGACGGAAGCCCCGTCGTCCCCCCCTCTGGTAAGCCATCTGCGCCGAGAAAGTCGAGTTTAGTGCTGTAGTCACTTGACCGTACATGTGCCTTGACGACGTCAGTGTATACTTCCAACAAACTCTTTGAGTAGTCGGGAAATAGTCCCTTGGCGCAACTAGGCTGCACCATACCCAGGGCTGCATAGACTTTGTCGCGTGGGTCAGTTGCTTCAAAATGCCGACATGACATGAGCACATCGAGCAGCTGTGGTAGGTAGACATCTGACATCCGTTGTTGATCTACCATATCTTTAATTCCGTACACAAACGACGAGATGCCGTAGGCAGCAAAGGCAGACTCTTCGGGATACAGTCGGGTTATAGCCATGAGCATCGCAAACATCAGCACGTCGTTGAGATCTATACGCACATGGCCACAAACAATCCAGGTTGGCCGTCCAGACGTCATTTCATGGGCCACCCAAATGCGTGACCACCATGGCTTTGCAAAGAACTTTTGGACAGCCCGCCAAAAGGCATCCTCTTCAGCATCGCCACACAAACAAAAGTCGTCGGCAAACATGTCGCCCGCCCAGCTTGGGATGTCCAAGAAGGATCGAGACGGCGGGGCAACGGCATGGTACTTCTCCATGACGGTGTGGATCTTGGCCAGGGCTACAGATGCATCTGTGTAGGCTGGATCGAAGCCAAAATCGTCCCCTGATGTATCGTCGCCAAGATATCCCATAACGCATACTGAATGGCGGTAGATGGCACCCATACGAGCAACCTGGGCGCTCTTTTCAGCCTCGTCAAACTGATTTATACTCAGCGCATCGGCCCAGATGAAGTGTGATGGCCAGCTATCGCCACCCTCTTGCGATCTGGGAGCAGATGCCGCAGTGTACTCTGCCGGTGAGGCATCGCTGTCGCTGATGTCTAGTCGAAACTGCTCTAATGCACAATACAGATTATGCGTAACCGAAAACCTAGCGCCGTTGACCAAGACTGGCGCAACTTCTTCCGAGTTGCCCCAGGTATAGGATAGTGCTGTGTACCTGGGGGCCTGTGAAGCGCGAAAGACATGGAGCTTTAGTTCAAGGGGGAGTTCTGCATCATAGCCGTAGGTCGCGACCTCTGGAATAGGGAAAACTTCCACAAGACGAATCTCGTCGCTACGAAGGGCGCGGGGGTAGAGCTTGTCCATAGCGTGCAGGGCTGTGGTGAGGTTCAGGGAGAAACGGAAGCGCGAGAAGAAACAATAGGTCCGGGCCTATAGGTGAAGAGCGGCCGGGAAATAGGACAGCTGATGGGCAGGAAGAAAGAAAAAGAAAGAAACAAGATCACAGAATCAAGCCATGGCAAAGCCGGCGCCAAGTGCTTTACAAAACAAGTTAGGCAGGAGGAGCAAAGAGATAATAACTACCAAGCGCCGGGCACCAGCAAATCAGCTTTGGCGAAATGCAGGCCAGCAAAGGCATCGACGAGGTGGGGGGATGGCAGCGGGAGTTGGGCCATCCAACATGGGAGCCACATTGGCGATCAACCAAGATAGCCAACTACGTGAAGAAGCAAAAGAGAGAAGCAACGGTCTACCTGCGGGATACAACGGGGAGTCCAGGCCAGAGAGAGCACGCAGGCCGAAGTCTCCGGCGCTCGGAGAATGGCAGTCCCGGCACCCACAACGCAAACCAACAGCGGGGTATCAGCAGATCAAGCCAACTGCAGCTGGTTTGGCGCAAGTGTGTGCATGGAGGATGGAGGAGGAAGAGAAGGAGAGGGGTAACATGGCTATCAATATGCATGCTATTAAGCGGTCGTCTAAGCCTGAAGAATCCAGCCAACTAACCAACACAGATTTGTGGGGCATCCTGCTTGCGATGAGACACAAGGGTTAGGGTATGGGTGTGCTACATTCTCGACTGTCGAGATCCTGGCTCATGGTCTCTCCATTTACACAACTTGCATTCTGCTGCGCTGTCGGCCACGCCCACCACCATGGCCGATCAATCGGACCCATCAGGGCCCACCACCGTCTTCAACACCTCCTTCTCGGCATACCGTGCATCCCCGCTGCATCTCTCGTCGCCGCTGACCGACGCGCGCCTGGCCACGCTCTCGCGTCGCCTCCGCGATACCCTTGTGGGCGACACGGTTCGCGGCATCCATGTCACCTCTGTGACCGACGAGTCGCTCGCGCGTGCAGGAGCCCTGGAGCGCGTCGTGCTGCGCTGGGCCGCTGCCACGGAGCTCTTGAACGCCACGTCGGCAGAAGACGACGCGGAAAGCGAGTTGGCCGGCCATCAGGGTCTTGTGATAGAGCTGCGTTATGAAAACGCACGGGGAGAGGCTATTCTCCTCCCGAGACTAAAGGATGCGGCAAAATCAGCGGGCGATGGCGATGTTTGGATGGAGGGCGCCGGAGAGTCGCTGAGCACAAGGGATAAATTCGCACAGCTGCCGCTACTCCTTCTTCGTATGCCTGGGCCGTTGAAGGCGGTGATTGTGGATTTCTTACAAGGCGTCTTTGACTGCCGCATTGTGCCATTGCGCCTAGATGCCAAGACCCTAATCGGCGTTTGGGAGCACTGGATCAGCTCAACGCCGATAAAGGGGCCTACAGCCAAAGACTTTGTACTCACGCTCTCCTTTTCCATCCCCCAGGCCCCCGAAGAAGAAAAAGCTGACTGCGGCCTGACGTCGTTGGACATTGTCGTTGCCGTCGATGACCTATCCAAGTTTGTGCGCTCGGGAAAGAGACTGGAACGAACGGGCGGCGTGGACTCGATGGCCGAGAGAAGTATCCGCGGCCCATTCACAGCAGCACTGGCGCGGTACGTCAGCCAAAATACGGCGTTGGATATCTTCCATCCAGCTGTTTCTGTGTCCAAGATTGCGTGCGGAGGCTTCGTGCTCTCCGATGGCCGGTGCAAGATTTTTTCTCCGCTGGATGTCGACTCGCCCATGTGGGCTCGCGGCGTTGTGGAGGCATTGATTGAAAAGGCCTCGCCATGAGCAGCAGACAGAATAAGACAAGTGGCTTCAAGTGTAGCTTGCGAGATGCATGATGGTTTGGGATTGAACAGTCATCTCCATCTACCTGTTGTGGCTTGCCTCGGCCTCACGAATCATCGATTTAGGTCGTCTCATAGATTCAGTCTCGAATGGTAGATGAACCTTTCGCTTGATATGGTGCCGGGTGTTTGGTAAAGTGGATGATGCATCCGACGGTCCCCCAAGGCTATTGAAGCTATAGTGAGTCTACATTATGCAGGATATGAGTAGAGCCTCCAAGCTGCACATTCTATGCTTTGCACCAACCCTTATATTCTAACCTCCTAGACCTTTATCGCACTGCCATGCCGGCTGGTGTCATTCAAAATTCTCTGGACACATTATCGAGTCTCCTCTAGGGGCTTATACTACCCAGTCTAGTGGGAAAAGACCCTTGATAAATCGTAACCCAGCACCCTTTGCATGCTCCAGGGGCGATAGATGACACAAGTTAGACTTCTGATAACTATACATATCTTCACATGCAAGTCTCTATATCTCTGTATAGAGTTGTCCTGTGACTACAGAGCCAAGCACTTTGACATGTACAAGTAATTGTGCACATAATGCCCAGGTGACACAAGGCCGATTTCAAAGATCCACACTTATCGATAAGAAGCTGTCCAACTTGTCAGATTTCTCGTCACGCCGCGACGAAATGGACGAAGATCATCTGCCAACACAACGCGACAACAGGAGACTGCATTCTCTAGGCTGCTTTTTTTTTCTTCATTCTCTCTCATACACTGAAACGAAAGCAGGCAGCCAAGACTCTTGTTTCTTCTTCTACGCCCACCACACGATACATCATCACCGCCCCAGCGCCCATCTTGACACAACAACCCACCGCCATGCCTCCCATTCCCACAGCTTCCAAGCGCAAACACACTGCCAGTCCGCCGCAGCCTACCAAGAAGCCCAAATTGCAGGCCCCTAGCACCGCCGACGAGCACGCTGCCGCCGGCGCCCCAGCCCACCCTGCCAGCGCCAGCTCCGCCGAGGCTGCGCATGCGCCACCCCAGCGCGCCACCGCTCTGACCAGCAGCAGCAATAGCAATAGCAATAGCAGCAACGCCAACACATTGTCAACGCCTCTGCCCACGGCCGCCCACGAGCCGCTGCTCGCGACTCTCTGCAAAAAGTACACGGTTCTGCAGCTGTCCGTGATATCGTCGTCGCAACTGCGGACGCGCATTACCCGCGCGCTGCAGCATCTCTCTACAAGTCCTGCCGGCAAGGATAGCCAGGCCGCGCTGGTGTTTCTGCATGCGCGGCCGGGCGACGTCGGCAAGATGATTTCGATTGCGGAAAAGGTCAAGAGCCTACTGGCTGCAGAGGGCACGGCTTGGGTTCAGTACAATAGGCTTTTCGAGAGCGCGGCCAGGGCCACAGGGAAGAACAAGAGGAATGGCGCCCGGGGCCATAGTCAGGGTGGGGCACGGGAAATGGTGGCTGTGCCGGCTGTGGATGACGACGCACAAGCAGCACAACAAAGCACTGCACAAGGCGATCAAAACGCCGACGACGAGAGTGATGATGACTACTTTGAATCTACCGCAAATCGATTCGAGCGGGCTGCGAACCCGCCCAAAGCCCAACGGCCTACGATGTCACTAAGCATATATCTTTCTGTGGTGTCAATACCAGAGCTTCGGAGCAGCCCGGGCATCAGTATGCAGACTAGCGAGGATACGGTAGAGTAAGGGAGCAAAGTAAAAAAAGTTTTGGCTACATCAACAAAACATGAATAAGAGAAAAAGACATGGCAGCCACAACCGTGGCGTGTGGCTAAAAAAAGCCGACACCAGACAACATAAGCTGCTTTAGAATACATGATGGGCAAGAAATGGGAGTACCAGACATTGATCGGGGAAGGCAAAGCGGGGTTGGTTAGCTTCTGAAGAAGCAGTATAGAAGCGACACGAGGGCCGCGATAGATTGTGGACGGCGGGACATGTGTCTTGAGGTGTGACATGGATCTCAGGGCATTATCTAAACCTGGGGATCAACGGGCTTGGCCGAGTTGTCGTAAGATATCCGCAGGACAAAGTTGACGACAATGGCGAGCATAAGAATGATGGCCAGGAAGGTCGGGCCAAAGCGGTCGTCGAAGCCTGCTTGGCCACGCATTCGAATGGATTTCGCACGCCAATGATAGGTCGTCAGGGCGTAGATCATGGTCAGCATGGCGACGCCCGTAAACATAAAGGACGAGACAAAGGCCGGGCGGTCGCCAAAGTTGAGCATGCCAATGGCCAGGGCGCCGATGACGACGGTAAAGTTGAGCCAGGAGAGAAAAGTACGCTCGTTGGCGAAGAAGACCTTGGGCTCGACACGCGTGGGCAGGGCGATGCGTTTGCCTGGGGAGAGACTGTCAGTAAGTGTGATGCGAGAAACGGACGGAACGGGGCGAGAGGTGCATACCGGGGGCGGTCTGGAGGAGAGGCTGAGTCGACATGGCAGCTGATTAGATATAGACAATAGAAAATAGGGCGATTACGATGTATGGACAAGTGCGCGATGTGTGGAAGCTGGTGAGATGACAGGTGTTGGCGAGTCGCGATATGGGCCGGGAGGCAAAAGTCGGTCGAGCTAAGAGATGGGGGATGTCGATAATTAACGCAGCAAGAGAGCGGCGATGGACAAAACAAAAGCAACGGCACGATCGCGTAAGAAATACTAGGCCGGCGAGCGTTGGTGGGCAAGTGCAAAAGGCGGTGGACGATGGGAGAGGAGAAGAGAAGAAAAGAGGGAGAGGAGCGAAAACAAGAAAGCTCCCGCAAATTCGAGGACGTTAGCTTTATTTGAGCCTGGACTTGGAAGGAAGGCACGGCTCCTTGCGCGCCTGCTGAAAGAGGCGAGACGCTAAAAAAAAGCAAGTTTTGCGTGGGCAGGCAGTCAAAAAAATCAGTCAGAGTCAGCGTTAACAGTGCATTTATGAGAGATTAATAACTGCCAGCAATCAACATGATCGATGCCGCTCTACATTTTTCTGCTGAAATTGTTCGCAATGCGTCGCGTCGTGCCAGCGCAGTTGCGATCTTCATGCTGGACGCCTTCCTCGTTTGGAGACACAGAGCTTATGCTCCAGCACGTTGAATTGCGCCGGCCGGTGATTGGCTCATCCAGCTCGCTGCTCTCCACAGTCCTAACCCTAACGGCTTCCACGCTTATCTTCTCCCTGGGGTTTGACCCTTGGCTCGCCTTCGCCCTTTGTCTCCCCACTCCAACCTGGCTGCTGTGATTGGCCAGGCTTGTTTACTAGCTCTGGCTGTTTTGTCTCAGTCGTGCCTGGCCTTGTCATCCCTCCAAATCAGAGGACATGCAAATAGGAACTCGCCGTAACTAGTCGACCTTCTCCCATCCACGCTCAGCCCAGATCCGTCTAATCCCTCGTCCGTTGTCTGTCGAACGCCGTTTTATTTCTCATTTTACACCCGTTTATCGCAACTCCACGCCTTTGCCGAGGACCAGACAAGACAAGCCATATCCGCCATAATCCACAATACCCAGACCCATCGCCACCCACCACGTCTGCTGCCACAATGTCTGACGCCGCGGCTCCCACCAAGAAGATTGTACGTTGTGGCGCCCCTGGCCGCCGCTGCTCGGCGTGGCTGCCTTCGCCGACGAGAGGCTGCTGCGTCCGTGTCGCGGCTCCGCACGTCGACATCGCCAGACGCGCTCTCGTCGGCGCACGCCGTGCCTCGCGATGCTCTGCTGCGTGACTCGGAATCGCATCTTGCTGACGCTCTGCCATCGTATGCTCTAGCCCATCCCCGTCTCTCGCCTTACTGAGATTGCTACTTCGGTATGTCCATCAAACCCGGCCTGTCGTGCGATCGGCTCTTCAATACTAACCCCTCGGCTAGGCTTGCGAGAAGGCCATCGGAGACGCCAAGTGCTACGACCATCCCAAGACAGCAGAATGGAACAACACTATTATTGTACGTAACAGCCTAGTTTCTCTACATCCCCGGTACCATCTTTTGGCCCAACGCGTTGCCTATTCTCCGCTGACACTATGCTACGTGACCAACAGAACACCATTCTAGAGGCCTGCATTGACGAGACTAAGAACATCAAGAAGGCCAATAGCCCCCGGTACAAGTTTGTGTGCAACAGCTCCATCGTGCAGCACACGGCGCCCAGCGAGGACGAGGACGATGATGACGACGAGACCGAGGAAAGCGCCGAGCCCAAAGAGAAGGAGTTCAAGGCTTCGGGTGCCCGCCGCGGCATGCACAGTGCCACTGCGGCATTCTGGGACGACGCCCAGGACGGCATGTGGAGCTTCAAGTATGACGGCGCTGCTTCCAAGGGTCTGGATATCATCATCATGCTAGTGTGGGTGCACGTTTAGAATTGCTTCGCAAGACACATTTGAAGAGATGCTACTCTTGTGTTGCTGAAACTGCTCCTTGTTCTCGTGCTATGTTTTCCTTTGCGTCTTTGTCTCTGTAGACTACTCGTTTTCAGCTTCTTCAGCGCGCCCGGTTTATTGCCATCTGGTGTAAATCTTGCGCGTCCATTTTGGAAATAAAATTACATATTTGAGTCAAGCTAACGCCTTTCACCTCTGATAACAAACTCGCCGCATAGTCAGTGTCGCTGTAACATTCATACTTGCTACCAAGCGAAGGTTTCAATGAGTCCCGAGCATGTTCGATCCCTCTCTACCGAAATCTATATCTACACGATGGCTCCACTAACAGTCGGGAGTAATGTGAGGCGAAAGCACTATATTCAGGACTATGTACTTTGTTGCAAAAGTACACGCTGCATGGATGGCCTCATAAACTCAAGATTCCCAAATCTCATGATAGTAACCTTCCCAAACCGAGTGCCAAGTACCACAATGGATTCATGTACTGATAAACAGTCCCCACGGAATGAAAGAGGCATCCACAAGATTGGAATACCATTCCACAATATCCAGCACCGGTCTGAACTTGTGCTGATGTGGTTGGAGTTGTCAACAAGAGGCCGGGAAGTTGTTTCGTTGATTGATGACCCGTGAGAAACATCGATTTTACCGGCATCAGTGATAAGAAAACCCCCAGAAAACTCAAATTTAAGAGTTCTGGTGAAACCCCGCAGCTCCTGGGCGCAGGTGCCGTCATCGGTTCGCCAGAGCCGCACCGTTTTATCCCACGAAGCTGAAGCTACGAGGCCGCCGTCAGGTGAGAAGGCCACTGCCGCAACGATTGTAGTGTGACCGCTCGACTCCTGGACGCAGGTACCGTCATCGGTTCGCCAGAGCCGCACCGTTTTATCCCACGAAGCTGAAGCTACGAGCCGGCCGTCAGGTGAGAAGACCACCGAAGTTACGTATTTAGTGTGACCGCTCAACTCCTGGGTGCAGGTCCCGTCATCGGCTCGCCAGAGCCGCACCGTTTCATCATTCGAAGCTGAAGCTACGAGCCGGCCGTCAGGTGAGAAGGTCACCGACTCAACGTTTCCAGCGTGACCCCTTAACTCCTGGGCGCAGGTGCCGTCATCGGTTCGCCAGAGCCGCACCGTTTTATCCCACGAAGCTGAAGCTACGAGCCAGCCGTCAGGTGAGAAGGTCACTGACTTAACGATTGTAGTGTGATCCCTCAACTCCTGGGCGCAGATGCCGTCATCGGTTCGCCAGAGCCGAACCGTTCCATCCTCCGAAGCTGAAGCTACGAGCCGGCCGTCAGGTGAGAAGGCCACTGAAGTTACGTATGCAGTGTGACCCCTCAACTCCTGGGTGCAGGTCCCGTCATCGGCTCGCCAGAGCCGCACCGTTTTATCCCACGAAGCTGAAGCTACAAGCCCGCCGTCAGGTGAGAAGACCACCGAAGTTACGTCTTCAGTGTGACCCCTCAACTCCTGGGTGCAGGTGCCGTCATCGGTTCTCCAGAGCCGCACCGTTTTATCCCGCGAAGCTGAAGCTACGAGCCCGCCGTCAGGTGAGAAGGTCACTGACACAACGGCTTCAGTATGGCCCTCCAAGATCTGTTCACACTGATCCCACTCCTGATTTGCCTCAGGTTTTAGTAATATCCACTCTGGAATATTTTGTTGAAAGATTCGCCGGACCAGGCTATTCTTTGGAGCGAAGGCGATTACGGAGGAATAAACCTGGAGAGGTGTGTCGATTATTGTTGGTAGGTTCGTTCGTACTAGCCGTATCGCGTCTTGTAAAAGAGCTTGAAGATCTCGGCTTTCATTTGCCTACAGACTGTTAGTTCATCGACCATCTCCAGTCCATGACGAGCACTCACTTTTAAGATTGTTTGCAGAGTCCTTAACATGCTGAGACTTTCCGGGGCTCTTCCGATTAGACTCATTGCTTCTAACCAATGAAGCAAGTGTTCCCGCAAAAACTGAAGAACATCACTGTTATCATCGACCGGAGCTTCCCCCCTTTGGAGATGGTTAACCCAGTAAAGACAAGCATATTGCAGCTCTGGACCGAGATGAGTCTGGACCGACTCGCTTTGAATATCGGCGCACTTTGTTCCTGGTAGTACAAGTTGACAAATGTCTTGATGCAAGCGCTCTTTCATGATACGCAGACAGCTTTTAGCCAAACTCATGTGGGTTTCTTTTTCATCCACCCAAAAATGACTTTTCCCACGCTTTTCAGGGTCGACGAGAAAGTCGCGGAAGGAAAGATGGAGTAGCCGCACGGGTAGTTGATCCGAGGATGGAACGCTAAGTACCGAGTACAGCGAATCAAGTTGTGTTTTGATCACGGCTTTCGGGATACCCAGAAGCTGTCCCAATGCATTGATTGAAAGAGGGCTGGCAACTACAACAATAGGACCAACAATCTGCCGAAATATTTCAGTTGCAGTTTTCAGTTCTCTATCTGACAAATTCTGAGTAAGACTATTCAAGACGGGCAAGTAAGTCGCGTCTAGCCGCGACACTTGACTTTCCCTGTTCAGGCGTAAGATTTCATCAAGCTGTCTATCTGGATCGCCACGCCTCTGATCGCTGAGGAACCGACAAGTTGTAGACGCAAAAATGAACAGTGGTGTGGCCATTCCCACAAGAACCTGTATGTTGTCTTTTCCAGGCCAGTCAGGGGGTAGTTGATTTTCGAGGTCTGCAAAATTGTTGTAATTGGTCTTGATTCTATCAAGCTCGTGATTCAAGAAAGCAGCAATATCATGCTCAATAACACCAGGCGATATGTCATGGAGCACAAGATCCTGAAATTCCCCCTTTACAGCACTGAAGCCAAGGCGGATGGGCAGGTCAGGTCGACTGGTGACAAGCCACTTCAGTTTCATGTTTGGGTTGGTAATCTTTGTGCAGGAGGAGAAAAGATTAATGATGAGCTTTATATCATCGTCATTATCGCACTCGTCAAGAGCTTCGATGACAAAAACAAGGGAAGGCTTTTTACGTGAATCAAGAGAAATGTTGGTCAGTGGTTCCTTAATCAGCTTCTCAAACTGATCTTTTGCGCCCTTTCTCACAATACTTTTGTCGTCATTAATCGCAGTGCGGATGCTTTGCGCAAAGTCCGGGTACTTATCGGCGAGCTGGGTAGCAAGCGTCGTGGCGAATCTTGACAGGTTTCCGCGATCACCTTCGCCTCTTTTGAAAAAGAAGCTTGCAGCAAGCTGTCCACACTCTGCAAAGTCGCGGCAGATAGTCCGGGATATGGTGGATTTTCCTGTGCCGGCCATACCATTCAACCAAAAGAGAGACTTGGAAGACGAATCACTCGCCCATGTTTTGACATCAGTGATAAGCTCCATTCGGGTCCCTGGCAGACAGACTGCATTGCGTGTTTCGTCGTGGGAGTCAAACGATGCTCCGCTTGCAATAGGAAGAGTATCCAGAACAGCTTTGCGACAGAGTTCGTGAAGAAGATTGCTAAACCAAAGACTCATTAAAGTTGGCTCGAGAAAAGTGAGAAGGGCATCTTACGTTTGGTGAACTTGAAGAATATGGGAGATTGTTTCGTTGTATCTCTGAATGTCCCCGACAAGTCCACCCACTTCTTCGCGCTGAAATGGCCATTTTAGCGCACGGGTAACTCGTATTCTCCATTTACTGGTGGACTTGGGCTCTAGCCTTTGGACGAGTTCCTTGAGCTTTGAATTGCTCTCCTGGAGAACAACATCCAGACTTTCAGACTGTTTAAGCACTTGACCCTCTGGCTTCCCCAACATTTCTTGAACCTGCTTGGTGACATTTTCCAATACAGTGACTTCCTGTCGTAGCTGGTTGATTTCAGTAGTGGAGTTTTTGACGGCTTTGCTGTACTGAAAGCAGAGTGAGCCAACCTTGGCAGCCAATTCAATGACTGCGATGACACTGGTAGCAGCACCCAGAGCCTCCATTCTGGAAACGGCAGAGGAGTGGGGGATGTTCGTCTCTCTTTGAAGGCGGCAATCGCTGGTCAATGATGTGTTTCGTGTGGATTTAATGTTGAAGGTGGGCTTCTATCGAGAATCAAGTCTCCTTCGATTTTCCTCTTCCAAGTAAGGATTTCAAGAGAGACTGTCGGGCACCAGGCCCATCCCACTGTATGCGGGCGAAATGCAGGCTGCCCAACGGCCACGTGATTAGCCTCGCATACAGCCATGACAGAAAGTGAGGTACTTGATTTCATTGGCGCAAGTATTAGCCTGTTGAAGGGCTGAAATGGAATGGAAGACTAATGATGGAAGTTTGAATCTCCAGTAGTTAACTAATCGTGGAAAACATTTCTTCTTGCTGTCCCCAATGGCCTCAAACAGAAGTTACACAATAAATGTTTGTATCACATGAAATAGATGGCAGCTGCAAAATCTAGCGGCTACAGTCAAGTCTATTACAGAAATGATATTACAGCAAAGAAGGGAGTCGTGCGACTATTTCTACTGAGCCATTTGTCAATAAGAGGCTGGGGCTATTTTGCTGCAGCCATGTTCGCTTGCCAGCCAAATGTGGCATTTGGGCCCAGGGTGGCGTTCGCCTGCATACAGTGAGAGCCTGGCCCTCGTCAGCCCCTCATCTGCATGAACCGCGAGAAGTCCCTTTGGTTCAACGAACGCGTGACTGTGAGTTGAATGAGACCGACATCTCATTTATCAAGCGACGATGGAGGCGCTTGGTGTTGCTGTGAACATTCTTTCGGTTATTGACTTATCCATAAAAGTTGGCTCACTTTGTCTAAAGTACGCCAAAGATGTCAAAAATACCGCTGCAGATATCAATCGCCTTTACGGTGAAGTCACCAGCCTGCAAAAAATCACACAGCAAGTCAAAGACTTGTTGGACGGTCCGAATGGAGAGAAACTCAAGAGTTCCCAGAGCCTCAATGACGCCTTGAAGCGCAGTCATTTTGACCTCGAGAAACTGGAACAAGCACTCAAAGTCAAAACCGGCCGTAATATGATGCGGAGGTTGAGTCTTTATTCATTGAAATGGCCTTTTAAGCGCGACGAGATGGAGGTCTTGATTAGAGAGTTCCACCAACAAAACCAAGCAATCTTCCAAACTCTCCAGATCGATCAAACGTAAGATTTATATTCTGCCCATCACAAACACACTCTGACAGTTGTCTCATACAGTGAAATTCTCCTCGAAGTCGATCACAATGTTGAACAAATCGGACGCCATCTGATTAGTGTTGACCAAAAGACGGCTCTTGGTGCGCTGCCTATAGCAGCTGGGGCATCATTCGACTCGCAGGAAGAAGAGCACAATGCTTCTTGCCTCCCAAATACGCGAGTTGGTCTTCTCGTAGAGATCCAAAAGTGGGCGAGCGACCCTTCTACCAAGCCGCTGTTCTGGCTCAACGGTATGGCTGGTACGGGCAAGTCAACCGTCTCTCGCACTATTTGCAAGCGACTTTCGGGCTTGCACCGGCTCGGTGCCAGTTTTTTCTTCAAAAGAGGAGAAACTGACCGTGGGGGCGTCTCGAGATTCATCACCACTATCGCTACTCAGCTAGCCGAAATGCATCCTGACATTGCACCTCACATAAAATCTGCAATTGACAAAAGTCCAAGCATATCTCAAAAGGCCATGCGAGAGCAGTTCGACAAGTTGATCAAACAGCCAATATCCAAAGCTACTCTCACGACCGCCAAAAAGGCCACTCTGGTATTTGTTATCGATGCTCTTGACGAATGTGACCAAGAGGAAGACGCGAAACTTGTTATCAAGCTCTTCTCGAGTTGCACAGAGACTTTGGACCTAACCCCCAAGTTCCTTATCACCAGCAGGCCCGAATTGCCTATTCGCCTTGGCTTCAACGCAGTAGATGGTGCCGTTCAAAACCTGATTCTCCACGATATAGCACCCGAGGTCATCGAGCACGACATCGCCGCTTTTCTAAACCATGAGCTCTACAGAATCAAGGCGGAGTACAACAAATCGGTCCCCGCCGGCCGACAACTTGGTCATGACTGGCCTGGAACAGACAACATCCAAGCTCTTGTCAGAATGGCGATTCCTCTATTTATATTCGCAGCCACAACTTGCCGGTTTATAGGTGACCGCAGATGTGGTGATCCAAAAACCCAGCTGGCCGAGGTTCTCCGTTTCCAAACGGAAAACCAAACATCGCAGCTGAGCGCAACATATCTTCCTGTATTGAATAGGCTAATCGACAATTTGTCCACGAAACAGCAGAGCAAAGTGATTAGCCAGTTTCGAAGCATCGTTGGCTCTATCGCGGTACTTGCAAGCCCCCTTTCAACTGGCGCATTAAGCAAGCTTCTCAATATCCCTAAAAATATTATTGATAACCGGCTTGACTCACTGCACTCGGTCCTCAGTGTTCCCTCTTCAAGCCAGTTACCAGTGAGACTTTTGCATTTGTCCTTTCGTGACTTCTTGGTTGACTCTGAGAAAAAAGACATCAATCGTTTTTGGATCGATGAGAAGAGCACTCATAAAATGATAGCTGAAAACTGCTTGGGCATCTTGAGTCAAAGTCTACGGGCAGATATTTGTCGGCTCGTACGGCCAGGGACAAACCGCTCTACCATTGACGAGAAGGCTATAAAAGCCTGCATTCCGCCTGAAGTGCAATATGCCTGTCTTTACTGCGTCTATCACTTACAGCGGGTAGAGGCGATGCTTGACGACACGAGCACTATTTTTGAGTTTCTGCGGAAACATTTCTTGCAATGGTTGGAAGCATTGAGTCTCATGGGTCGTACCTCGGAGAGCCTCAAGATCCTCAAGGATCTGCAAGCAGCCATTACTGTAAGTACTTTGTGTATAGCAAAACGTATTGTTTCGGGAGACTAACAGCCCACAGACGACAAGGAACCAAGATTTCCGAGACTTTGTCCAGGACGCTGTGCGGCTAGTTCAAATCAATCTGTCGGCGATAGACCACGCACCCCTTCAGATCTACTCTTCCGTTCTCCTATTTGCACCAAAGAGCAGTCCAGTCCGACGAGCCTTCCAAAGCGAAATTTCAAAATGGATATCTCTACCGCCAGAGCCGGAAGACCATTGGGACCAATGTCAACAGACTTTGGAGGGCCATAGGCGCGAGGTAAAGTCGGTGGCGTTTTCGCCTAACGGTACCCTTGTGGCATCGGCTTCGTATGATCATACGGTTCGGCTTTGGCGTAGCGACGACGGCGCCTGTATCCACAAGCTCAAAGGCCATGAAGACTTTGCCACCTCAGTAGCCTTCTCTCCCAGTGGAAAGCTGCTAGCTTCATCCTCAAAGGACCGAACCGTTCAGATCTGGAGCACAGATGATGGCTCTTGCCTGCGGAAACTAGATGGACACAGAGACCGGGTTAGTGCTGTGGTGTTTTCGCCTGACGGGACACTCATCGCCTCAGCCTCACATGATCACACTGTCCGTTTGTGGCGCACCGATGACGGCGCTCTTGTTCATGAGTTTACCGGTCATAACGACCAAGTCAACTCCGTGGCCTTTTCGCCTGACGGTACATTGATAGCCTCGGGCTCCTGCGATGAGACGGCTCAGCTCTGGCGTAGCCATGATGGTATTTTGGTGCAGAAGCTTGAAGGCCACCGGGGCTTCATATACTCGGTAGCCTTTTCACCTGATAGCACACTCCTTGCTTCAGCCTCTGGCGATCGTACAGTCCGAGTTTGGGACAGAGAATCCGGTGTTTGTGTGCAGGAACTCAAGCACCACAATGTTGTAGCATCTGTGGCCTTTTCACCTGATGGTTCATTGCTAGCCTCAGCCTCAAACGATCACACAAGCCGCCTCTGGCGTGTTGGTGATTATGCGCGGGTGCAAGAGCTTAATGGGCATGAAAACTGGACAACTTCAGTCGCCTTCTCGCCCGATGGAAAGCTTCTAGCTTCGGCCTCAGATGATCACACCCTTCGACTATGGCGTGTTACTAGTGACACTCTCTCATCCTCGGACATACAGAATGGCAAAGGATCGCCCTGGCAAAGCATCGACAGTGAAAGTTTTACAAAAACACCGAGGGGCAACCTGCGGCGTGTGAATCATGTATTGTTCTCCCCCAATGGCTCATTTATCGCCTCAACGGCGTCTTGGACAGTGCAACTCTGGAATAGTCGCGATGGCACCCGTATACAGAGCTCTCGGGAACATAAAGACTGGGTGAACTCGGTTGCCTTTTCACACGATAGTGCTCTCTTGGCCTCGGTCTCAGCTGATAACACAGTCTGCCTCTGGAGCACCAACGACGGTTCCCACGTACGCACACTAAAGGGCCACATACGCTCAGTAGTCTCAGTCGCCTTTTCACCAGATGACACACTCATGGCCTCGGGTTCCAGTGATGGGACAGCTCGGCTTTGGCGAATTCAAGACGGCACTTGCATACAAGAGCTTCGCGGCCATCGAGATTGGGTAACCTCTGTGGTATTTTCGCCTGATGGCGCACTTGTGGCCTCGGTTTCGCGCGATTGTTCGATCCGCCTGTGGCAGACCCGCGATGGTGGCCGGTTGCAGGAGCTTTGGGGCCATGAGCGCTGGGTAGAATCAGTGGCGTTTTCACCCGACGGTCGCCTCTTGGCCTCGGCTTCCCAGGATCGGACCGTCAGGCTTTGGTCAGTCCAAAACGACACGTCTCTCCGTACATTGGAAGGTCACAAAAATTGGGTAACCTCGGTGGTCTTCTCTCCCGATGGCACGCTCCTGGCGTCTGCCTCGGATGACCAGCGAATACGACTCTGGCAAGTTAGCGACGGCGCTTGTATTCAAGAATTTCATGATATCAGGACGTCATCTATTCAGTTCGAATCTTCGGGGGCCCGTCTTATTACTGATCGTGGCTCTATCCGTCTTGATGATACCCCTTTATCCAACCAAGTGGTGACTCGTCCGTTTTCTGAGTCCCTTAATAATGTTGGTATTAGCCAGGATAGCTGTTGGATATTGTGGCGAGGAGTTCCAGTACTTTGGATCCCTGTTTCATTCCGTGGGTATTGTTCCAAAATCCGTGGATCTACAGTGGTACTTGGCTGCAAGTCTGGGAGAGTGATTACCATGAGATTTGACGATGTCAAGTTTTTAAAGTAGTCTATGCTCAATATCACATCTACTTGTCCTTCTATCCCAAGTACTGTTCAGTCATTGTCTATATTACACACACTTGGTTACATGATACAAACCATTACTACACGCATACAAATCATGCTTGCCCCTTCGTGAAGATACAAATACTTGCATAGAGGATTCTGTTTCCTTGACACTATTTTCCCTTTGAACAAATACCTATAGCCAACGCTTTTTTTATTTCTTCTAAATATTCAAATTTCAAGTTTTTTTTTTCCATATTTCCTTCAATAATCAAAGCAAAATAAAAACGCCCATCGTGATGCTGTCAGTCACCACTCGTGAAATCAAGCATCAGCCCACAACAAAAAGAAAAACACCCTCTCAACTCAAAAACCAAAACAAAAGATGCAGATCAAAAAAAAGAAACAATGATAACACGCTAGAATAACAGGATGGCTCCATGATCTTGGGGTACAGTAACCCTCTAGACTGGAACCCGAGAAATGAAACACAAATGGGAGAATTTGCTCTTGTTATGCAAATGCTCACAGGGAAAGTTGTGGACGGTGCAGAAAGTCTTTGAGATGTCCAAGATTTCTGCCACAGCCGGGGCCCTGGAAGCCGCGAGGGCCGTGATGACCATGATGACCATGATGGCCATGATGATCATGGGGGCCACGAGGGCCATGGGAAGGTGGAGGGCTGTGGGGACCTGGATGACCGCGGGGGCCTGAATGACCATGATAGCTGTGGAGGGACGGAGGACCATGAGGGCCATGAGAGTGGTGATGGCCACGGAATGGTCTATCCGAATGAGAGTGTCTAGTATGAGGGCCAGGGATATCAGCCATATCATGGGGAGGAGGAGGGGGCCCTCCCCGGTGATGCCCATGATGGTGCGGTCCAAAGTGTGCTTCATGTTTGGGGCCACCAAAACCAAAACCACCGTGTAGGCCATGAGCACCAGGACCATGGTGGTGTTTTCCATGAGATCCACCATGCATGTCATGATGCGATCTACCAAATTCGCCAAAGGACATCATTGAGTCGCGGTGAAAGCCACCCCGGCAAGGGCCGTGATTGGGAGAATGGGGTCTACCATGGCCACCGGGGTGATGGCCACCAAATCCACGGCCACGGCCACGACTGCCGAAAGGCTCATGGCGTCCGCCTAGCGGTTTGCGCCAGTCAGAATGGTAGTGGTGGTGATGCGGGCCAAAAGTATCCCAGTGGTGTGCGGGTTCGTCTACTCCTTGAGCAGCGGCAGCGCCATCGTGTCCAAGCTCTCTGTCTCCCTGTTCAGACATAGGAGTGTGGATGGTTTCCGAGTCCTGGCCTTCCGAGCAAGAATCGCAAAAGCTATCAACATCAAAATCAACGGGGGAGTTCATTTCCTTGTTGGCTGACTCATGGCCATGATGATCATGGCTGTTGGGGTGGAAGTGGCGGTCATGGGGAGGGCGGCGAGGGTGGCGGCGGTGTTTGCCTGGACCGTGGTGGTTGGGAGGTTGAGGATGAGGACTATCGTTCTGGCCCCAGACGGGCATCTCAGGGTGCTGAGGTTGCTCTAGGGCTGAGGTCGGGGGAGGAGGGGGGGTTTTCATGATAACAAAGACGGTTGTATGTAGACGGAGAAGAATAGGTGTATGAGGTATGTGTGTAGAAGGTAAGAGGCGGATTGCTGTGAGAGGTGAAGAGCAAATATCACCAACGTTGAGACGGTAATCAACGCCCTTTTATACACGCTCTCGCATGAAACAAGTTGCCACCGAAGAACATAACTAGTCCCGATATCAAAGATCATACGTCGTCACTTGTTCTCCGCGTGTCTTGTACTACTCCCAGAAATTCATGCAACTAACTCGCTTACGTACACACACTTCACGCTAGACTGGCCCCGTTCAGGCTGCCGTCAATAATGAGACACAATCAAGGCTAAACAGCAAGGCTGAGTATGAGGCAGCCAGCATGTCCATCCTGTAGTCGAAAATGACACTCCAGGAGGGAAATGGACGCGCGTTTCTGGAATTTGTGAGGCTGATGACGTCATATTCCTTGAACCCACGGCAATCCCCAGGAGAGCGCTCAATTCAATGGCAAAATACTCTCACGAATGGCAATAGTTTCCCGTAGTTGGCTGGTTTGAATCTAGCTAGCTACGACTTGTAGGTCTTTGTCGATTATAGACGCCGTGTAAACATGTGGTGTAAGCTCAACAATAAACGCCACAGTGTTTCCAAGTGTGGCGCATGTCAGACGAGGCGTCCGGAGTTTACTTTTTGTGGAGACGGACCGTGATGTTAGTCCGTTTGTGCTACAAAAGCCGAACGGACTACACATGCAGCCTTTGTATACATATTTTGGATAATTGTACAACTAGTGGAAGCGTCTGTTGTGGTATCAGCAGAATAACCCAAAATGCTGCCTTGAGGCTCCCCGATAGACACCGTGTGAGCGTTTTTGGTCCAAGTTGGTGCTGCCTCCTCCTCTATTGCAGCGCTACATTGTTGAAACCCTACCAGAAGCACCATTTTGACATTTGAACGTAGATTCCGATTGTAACTAGTCACCAACTACATATTACGCTACCTTTTTTTCTAATAATCGCTCAAACTCCCAACTTGATTATGTCTGCGGCCCTCTCAGCTACGGCATAAACCGTTGCCTGGATGTTTCCAAGCGGCTCAATTGGGAAGACCGATGCGTCCACAACCCTAAGCTTTTGAGCTCCGTAAACCCTGAGTCTACTGTCAACCACGCCCCCCTTGTCGCGAGGCATCATGGCACACGAGCCAGAGACATGAAAGACCGAGATCTGACCTTGACGCACAACTTCCCTGGCGCTCTCAAGCGAGTCTCCCGCAACATCTGGCGCGCGTACACCGCCAGGCTTAAAGATACTTTGGAGCGGTTGCGTAGTCGTCAAGCGCTTAACAAACTGCACGCCACGCGCCAAAAGCTCCATATCGGCTGGGTGTGAGTTGTAGCGCGGGTTCCACAGCGGTTTGACGGCAACGTCGGGGGAGACAATGTGGCATGTACCGCGGGAGAAGGGGTGGTTCAGCATGATCATCATAGTGACGGAGGTTTCTGGCCGGAACGGCGTGATGATGTCGGCGAGCGAGGCGGGTTTGGGGCCAATGTTGGTCTGGCCCGGGAAAGCCAACATTTGGTACGCCGGCTCGTTCTCAGTCTCAATAATGGCACGGATCTCGGCGTGCGTCGGGTCCGACGGGCCAGTGTGTTGATCTAGAATCTCCTTGCGTGCAGCCACGGGCAAAGAACCGGTTTCATTGGCGACGGGAATATAGGCGGAGGAGATAATGCTCTGGCCAAGAGGGCCTTTACCGCCATCTTTAAACATGCCAATTACAGCACCAAGGATTGCAGGGTCACGTAGAATATCAGACGAGTCGATGCCTTCGTTGACCTCCAAGCTCTGGCAGACGATGGGATGGTCTTGCAAGTGTTCGCCAACATTAGGGTTGTCAACAACGACAGGGATGTTGTGCTTGTTGAGCAGGCCCTTGCCACCGATACCAGAAAGCTCAAGAATTTGAGGCGTCTGGAGGGCACCGGCTGCAAGAATGACCTCTCTGGATGCCTTAAACTCGGACTCGTGACCGTGAACGTCACGCACAAGAACGCCCGTAGCTACAGCATCTCCATTCTCATCGCTCTTGTCTAGCAGAACTTTGGAGACAATACTGTCTGTTAGGATAGTAAGATTCGGCCGGGCGCGCACTTTAGACGTCAAGTAGCTATTGGCGGAAAAGGCCCGCTGGCGTGTATCGGGATCGATGGTTGCCGGTTGCTGGAAGGCACCCAGCGCAGCACCGGATCGCGGGTCAGAGGTCATCTTCAGGTCAAACTTCTCAAACGTGTCCATCCAAGCAGAGTGCATATGTCCATATCCCTCAGAGTATGCGATCTTGACGGGGCCGTTCTCGCCCTCCGATATCTCGCCATCGTAGTAGCTTGTGCAGCGGACAGTCTCAGCAGCAGCAGCGCACGGGTCACTGGTGTTGGCAAACTTTCGAAAGTAGGGCGCAAGATGCTCAAACTCCCAGCCGTCGTTGCCCAGATTGGCCCAGGAGTCAATAACCTTTTTGCTAGGGTAGACGGCCATGCCAAAGTTTATGCCTGAAGAGCCGCCGAGCATTTTGCCACGGGCCTGGTTAATGATGCGGCCATTGAGGTGCTCCTAATACGGAGGAGAAGGGGTGTTAGTCTGTGTGTAACGTAGAAAAACAAGCAGGGATTCTGAGAAGGGAGGCCGACAGGGGTTGACCACAGGAAGCCACTATTCCAGGAAAGGGAAGGATCAAGGCGTGAATAGGGCGGGAAGTGAGGGACAGTCCAACTTTTTGTAGCTATATTGACGGCAACAGGTGCAAGGAACGTTCATGGGAGGAGTTATACCTGAGGAGGAGACGAAAAGTTCCAGTCATACTCGTCTTTGCCGTAAAGACCACCCACCAATCCCGGCGTGAGAACCATCGGATCCTGGGACTTATCCCCGCCGGCTTCAACAACGAGGACATTGACACTGGGATCTTCGGACAGACGAGCAGCAACGACCACACCAGCAGTGCCACCGCCAGCAATGACGTAGTCAAAGGTGGATTTACCAGGAGAAACGAGAGTAGACATAGTGTGGAAAGACAAGGGAGAGGGTTAGCGGGTGATGGATGGAAGAAGGGAAGCTGTGGATTGAGCAGCAGAAAGAAGGGTTTCCAGGATCCTTTATATCATGGAAGCATGGATAAATAAGCAGGCATGGAACAGGAGACAGGATAAGGAGTAGATATAGGAGAGCATTTCCGGGGCTGGGGCAGCCAACGGCCAAATAGAGGTGAAGCAATATGGAAACGGCTGTTGACAAATCGGGAAGGCGCGCACAGGAGGAAGGAGAGGTGCGGCGGAAGGCGCCAGTCCCAAAAGGAAAGGGCGTCCCAGAATAGCCGTCGGAGTGAGACTAGGAAAGAGCATGCACAGTACCTGCCATTACAACACGAAAAAAGGAAAGCAACTGCCTCAGAACAGCAACACCCCCGACATCTGCGGGCCAAGTCAGAAGCTCGGTCTTTTGGGCTCTGGAACTATCAGAAAGCCAGCGGCACGGATCACGGCTGTCTGTGAAGAGACTTTTGCTGGACGGCGGGCATGCTGCTGTTGTGATTGATCATTGCCAGCTTGCAGTCTGGGGTCGACAGAAAAGCGCTGGCCGGGTTCTCTTGCGCGCAACAACACCCGCCTTTGGCGATCTCTCTCTTAGACTCTGGCCATGTGAGACAGGAAACCCGGCACAGCAGCCAAGGCAGAGACAGACTGTGTCCCTGAGCACCTGTGCAAGAACACCATTCCATATATACACACGAAACAAGCTGACATCGTGCCGTGAGGTGCCGCTGCATTCAATCAACAGGAGCCAACTAACACACGGCACAAGTACTTTGTCACTTGTAAAAGTGCAGTGAAGAATTCCAGTGCGGCCACTAGCCCCCTTGCCTTCGAGTCCTGAAGAAAACGGCGAGACAGGGGTATGATGCATGCCACACAATCGGTAGAAGGCCAGCCAAACGGAAAAAAGTCGCTCTGGGAAAGACAGGGAAAAACAAACGAGACAAAAATGCCGAATTCCCTTCTTGGCAGACTCTCTCCTGGTTGACGTGAGACGGCCGGCTTCCAGCTTCTGTCTTGGGCCAAGAGGAGTAGCTATGGCCGCCGGCTTGGTCACAGACAATATTCCGAGACAGGCAAGGCAGAGTCAGGCCAGCATACAGGCGGGTGGGCTGCTGTGGGGAGGAGGGGAGGAAAGGCTTGCTGGCTACTGGCCTATATCTCAGTCCATGTCATATGGCTCCTCTTCTTTCACCATCTCCCTCGCTCCACCGGCCCGGCAGCTGTGTAACGCTGCTGCGAACAAGTCACACCGGTCTACAGGCGCGAGAGGCCGGAGGCGTGGGTCAAAGAGCTGGTCAGTGCCTTTGCTATCGTACGACGCATCTACACTATAGAAGGGAGGGAGCGAGGCTTGGATAAAGGGCATATGACAGTCGAAATGTCATGTCTAGACATTCACTCGAGCATCACGCCGTCCAGCCCAGTCGGCCTGTCAATCTGCCTCCGTCTCCTGATGCAGACCGGGACCGCCAGACTGATTGACGGCTTAGCACGGGGAGCTTAGGTCAAGATCACAGGCGCTGCCGAGGCTGATGGGTGTGACGGCCGGGCCAATATCTGTTTGCCCGGCGTGCGATAATATAGCCAAGCCTCACATACAAACAGTGCCAGAGCCACTTTTCACGCACAAGCGAAAACTGGTGGTTGTTTGTGCGTACGGACGTAAAAATCCCATGGATTACTTGAAATACACAAGTGCTTTTACACTTGCTGTAGTTAACTAACTATACGACCCGTACTCTTACTTGCTCATAGTTGCATGTATGTAGTTATGTGTTTTCTTCTTCGCTCTCCCCTTGTTTCCCAGTCTTCGTCATTTGCCGGCCCGAAACCCGTGCTACTCCAGGCCTGGGATATTTCTTTTTACGAAGCACTGGTGAGCCACGGGAGAATTCATGTCAAGGTCGCAGAGTCATGGATAACCTGGCCAGTGGTCAAGACGGATGCAGGAAGCTCCACAAGCCGGCGCCGCGGCACGGGATAGCAAAAAGAAAAACACATGTAAAGGAACGGGGGGGCGGGGGTGGAAAAGCTGGTCAACTTGTTTGAACGGGGATATGAGAAACGGTACGGTTCGAGATTGTATTTGTTTTTCTTTTTGCTTTTTTCTTGTCCCCTACCCCTGCCTCCTCTAACTAACTGTCTCACACACAAATTTCTCCCTCAACCTCATCACGTTCCCTTCATGGAAAAAATGATGTATAACACTTGTGGTGCCCTTACTCACCACAAGATACTTGCGGGAAATAATAACACAAAAATGGAGTTGACCGGAAGTATACCCAGGCGATACAGAGACGAGGACTTTTGGCAAAAAAAACAAGTGCCTTACTCACCAATCATCGCCCGGCATATTGGTGATACTCACCAATTTCAATCCTTCAACTCAAGTCTATCTCAACATCACTCTGGCCATAGAGAAATTTCCAGGTAGTGGCAAGTGAACTCTAGCACCTTCACTCCTGTGCATCAGGATAATGACCTCCCTCCAAGCAAAAAAAAAGGAAACCCTGATACAGATACAACCTCGGCCGCACTAAAAACCATGACTGTTGCTCAAGTCTGGTCGGGCAGAGCTTTTCTTTTTATATTCCTGTCCGCTCTAATTGTGCAGCCAAGATTCCTCGTATAGGTTTTCTTTATGGTGGCAGCGAAACCAACCTGCCTTCAGCAAGTATGTAGTTATACATAAAACACTAGGCACAAAGGAGTGTGAGGCACTTGTTGTTTAGTAAGATGAATCAGTAATCGCAACAAGTAGGTTACCATCAGGTCAGCCTCTCCCGGCAAAACAAGCTTAGCCGGGTGTCTATAATCTCCCTGGCCGGCTTACACCCATCACTTACCGGCAGTCCAAGGCCCCTCCGACTCCAGCCTCTGTCTTTCCGCCCCCCCCTCCCCCCGCTATTTGTTTCTCCTCGTTCTAGCATCCATATGCATGCAGGCCAGGGACTAGTTGGCCAGCCTGTTTGTATAAAGATACATCCAGACGCCGCTTTCTTGACTACGTTGGTTGTAGCAGCAGAAACTCTGTTTTCCTGTTTGTTTGCGCCGAGGAAATATTACTGGCAGCCGAGATATCGTGCACTATCTAGTTGGCTCACGCAGTATTCGGGTATCCACTTCACTCTATTCTGTCACTTCTCAGTTATCTTCTTTTTTTTTGTTCGTTTCTGTCACATGTCGGCTCTTGTCTCTGGTGATCCAGCCTGTTTCTTGACTGGTTATGCCCCCTCCCGTCTCCTATTTCCTGCCGTGATTGTTTTTGCACGAGTCTTGGAGGGTACTTTGCATCCATCAATCGTAGCTTGAGTATCTCGCTTCGTTACCTTGCTCTTTGTGGCTGCTCTTCTCGTTCAGTTCACATAAAGAGGGTCGAGTTGACACTCTCCAATGAAGCTTTTCGCTCTGCCGTTTAGCCTCTTTTGTTGACTCTTTGCCTATCAAATCTCCCTTCCCAGCTCTTCTTCTCGCCTCCCTCTGCTTTCTATTCACATCCTTACAATGGAGCACTTCTCAGCCCTCGCTCAGCGGGCCATCTTGTTTCTATCTGGCCAGCAACAGACATTTCTTGTTGACCGAGCTGACGCTATGCCGGTCCGCTTTGTTTACATTAAGCCGAAGCCCATTGTCCATGCTCACGTGGTTTTTAATGCTGTGCTCGCCTTCTTCACGGTGCTTGTCGTGGTCCTTCGGGTACTTAGTCGCATGCAATCACATCAGGGAACGTCCAACTTTGGGCTCGATGACTTTTTTGTATGCATTGCTCTTCCTCAAGCATTGGTCATGTTGGTTATCCAAGGCCTCGTAAGTTCTCGAGACACTCCTTAAACCTTGGGTCTAGTAAGCAGTGGGACTAACTCGATGTTCTAGTGTATGTGAAACCATTACACAATTCCCAAAATGTCCAAGCCAAGCCAAACTAAGCACACAAAAGCCAAGCTAAGTGCAAGTTCCTAGCGGGAAAAAGGAACAAGCTTCTTTCTGGAGCTAGCTGGGCGTTGGTGGATTTCAACAGCTCTAACCATGTTCTACTCTAGACTCTTCGCTTGGTGTTGGCTACCCTGCCGCCAGAACTATGGCGAACCTCCCGCTCATTCTAAGAGTAAGTAACATATGCAAGCCTTAGGTTCTCAATCTCGAGCCTCAGTCTCTTATGAAGCTATAAGCGATTCCAGCCTTTTCATTGCAGTCCTCATCCCACTCCCAAGTCTCGCCTGGCCTCTATTTGGCAACTTCCACCTGTCAAGTGACTCGGGCTGGCTGTCGTTCCTACCGCATTTTCCTTGTACTACTGATCCCGACCAGCGACATATCTGCGCTGTAAATGATGGCTGTTTAACTGTTGATTGCCCATTCTCATTTCTTGGGCGAGATACTGCCTCTTGCTGAGTTTTCTAACGTATTATTCCTGCGTCGTGTAGCTGCTCATCGCATATGAAATGGTTTTTGCAACCAGCACTCTATGCATCAAGTTATCAGCCCTCTTCTTTTATCTGCGTGTCTTTGTCAACCGCAGCCTGAAGCTTGCAGCCAAGGGAACCATGATTTTCGTTCTGCTCTGGTCAGTCGGCAACATCCTGCAGGTGTTCCTGATTTGCCGTCCCTTCCGAGCGGCATATGACCCCGCGACACCAGGCACCTGCGGCAGTCAAAAGGCTTCGTTTATTGCCATTGGGACATTCAACGCCGTGACAGACGTAATGATTCTGGTGCTGCCGATTCGCACCGTCTGGGCATTAAAGGCCCGTCTCAGCATGAAAATCGCGCTGACAGCTGTCTTCACTATCGGCCTGCTAGTGACGGCTGTGTCTGTGTGGCGTATTGTGGCGCTAACCAAGTTAGACATGCACAATGATCTGACAGGGACCATGATTTATGCCTCTTTTCTGTCAACCACCGAACCACTTCTCGGCATCATGTGCATCTCTCTCCCCATGTTACGGCCCACCACACACCTGTTTTGTTCTCGTGGCCGGCGCAGTGGCAGCAACGCAAACGCAAAGCATAACAACTCTCATAATTTGTATGGACAGGGCGACATCAGTGCCAGCACCAATGCCAGCGGCTCCAAGCCGACGCGTCGCTTGGAACAGGACATGTTTGCCATGAACACGCTCTGTGCCGAGGATGACGAAGAGATACGGGTTGGCTATGCACTAAAGGGACATCGAACAGCTTCCCGCAACTCAGATGATACGAATGGATCCGAGACAGAGCTAAATGGATCTCGAACACAGGAGGACGTGCAGGATGGCATCACGCTACAGCGGAAGTGGGTTGTTTCTCATATTTAAATACGAGGCACTAGTATGTAGATGGAAGTGGGCAGATACGAGTCCAATTATCATTAAGTAGTATAATTCAAAACCCAAAGAATTCAACATACGCTTAAACTTCTGAAAACAAGCAACCATACAAAAAGCACTACAAAACAATAATCATCTTACAGCAGGGCGGCGACAGCGGCGACCAGTGCAGCGCCAGAAATGGCCATCTTGGCACCGGCACCGGTGGTCTCGATGGTGGCAGTCTCTGACGCAGACGAGCCGGAAGTGCCAGAAGCGCTGCCAGAAGCCCGAGAGGAGGAACCAGTGCTGGTAGCAGAAGCAATGGAACCAGTACCCGAAGCAGCGCCCGAGGCAGCGGTGCTGGTAGGAAACTGCGATGCGGCCGCGCAGAAGGAGTCAACCTGCTGCTTGGCGGAGACGCCGTCGGTGTCGTTGGGGCAGTTGTTGTAGCAGCTATAGCAGTATTAGTATCAGCCTGTATCTGAACAGATGCAGTGCAGTTTGGGACTCACGTAGCCACGTCAGTGTAGGCAGAGCACAGGCAGCTCCAGTCGTTACCAGTGCAGGTCTCGAGTCTGGGCTGGGTGATTTCTAGGCAAGCCTTGACAATGTCGGCGGCGTTGCAGTTCTCGTCGACGGCAGCGACAGAGACGGCCGAGGCGGCGAGGAAGACGGCAGCAGAGAAGAACTTCATTTTGGTGGTATTAAAGATTGTAATTGATAAAGAAGTAGGATGACTAAATTGTGTGATTAAAGTGTAGTTAAAGAATGTAGAAGCTGAATGATGAAGTGAAGAAAAGACTTGAGGACCAAGAGAGCAGAATATGTGGCACCGGGGCGCGGGCCCAGAGCGTCTTATATGCAGACTTCTCCAGAACTAAGAAATGAAGGGAAGCCTCCTCCAAACAAAGACAAGGGATGGCATTGCCCATAAGCAAATCAGCTGCCTCGCTCCCATAACACACGGGCAACTGGTCGACATGCCCCCAGTGCCAAGCCTACTGCCGCAGCTCGTTTAACGAGGAGCAGGCAAAGTATGTGTGTATGTACCTGAACATAAACAACAACACGAGCACGCAGCGTAGTAGCGAGAAGTAACAGTAACTTGCAGGAGCTAGTATAGTGCCCAACTATAGTATGTATACAAGCACTTGGACCAGCACTACAAAATACGATACGCTGCCCTCAGCCCGTATGAGCGCACAGTTCCCTCCCTTCACGCCATGGCCCGTCTTGCACTACAAGTCTGCGTGCAGACGAGCAAGTCTTGTGCATATCCCACAACTGTTTACTTGCACAAAGCAGACGCGCACCAGCCTCGTTCATGTATCCAGCCGCATTTCCGACTGTTGTGCCGCTGTTGCAGCGCATCTATGTGTGCCCGCCTTCTGGTCCATTCCTCTCGCCTTGCTGCTGTTTTACATGGAGCCACAGCCATGCTCCCCCTCCCCGTCTGGCCTTTTGCTGGGCGGGCAGCCGGAGCAGCACATTCCTCGTAGTCCTGTCTCCCTGCAAAGAATCCAGAAGTTGTCTGGTTGTCTGTCTGCCCGGCTCAAGGGTCCTCTCTTCGCCAAACCCTGATCCCTTCTCTTCTCTTCTCCCCCTTATCTCTTTGGCTACAATCCGCTCAGATCCCTATAAAGCTAAAATCAAGTCGAGGGAAATTGGCAGCCACAGATCCAGCGGTCGCCCTTGCGTAAGGCGCCGTTCGTTCACCGTTGCAACGCCCAGAGAAATGAAGCTTTGACAGGTCTCAGACAAGACGATGAATGGTAAATGGCTGGCCCATAGAGAGTGTTAACCCTGTACCGATACATAACCCTAGGTGTATTGACGCGACGCGAATAATACGGCCCGTATTTGTCTCGTTCGTTTTCTTGCAACTCGTATCTCACTGGTTGTCTCCCACCCACAGACTCCCTCTTCAGACCAAAGTCTTTGAGACAGCAACATCCATCGACAAAGTTTCTCCAGGATCATGCCCCAAACAAGGCCCATCTTTCAGGTATCTACATAGAAATGGGTCTGGTGACTCTGGCCCGTCTCACAAGCCAGATCAATCACACCCCGACACAATTTCACAGGCAGGCGGCACCTTGACTGGGGAAGATCCGGGCTTGGGTGGCTGCAACAGATTACACAGAACTTTATTGCAATTTACCTTCTTCTTTGGCTGTGCGGGCTATCAGGAAGTTGGCTGAGGGCCCAGGGCCGATGTCCATACATGGATACATGCATGGCCAATACAACCCTAGAAACAGAACCCCCCTTTTCTTCGTCGTGTCACCTTGTCCTCCTTGCATCGGTTTATTGGTGACATGGAGAATCAATAAATTATGATGTAGTAGACAATAGAAGCAGTTATATGTAAATCCTTGAAACAACCGTGAGTACCCCAAATTGCCAACGGGATAACTATGACAATCACATGAAAAAGCAGAAAAAGAACAAAACCCAGCTGCAAAGCCGAACAGACACAAGCTCACCCTCTCCCCTCTACCATGGCGTCGAGATCTCAGGACGATCTAGTATGGCGAGAAGCTGCCACGGCCACGACCACGGTATCCGCCGCGGTAGCCGCCGCGATATCCGCCACGGGGCATGTAGCCACCGCGTCCCCGGCCGCCACGGAAGCCACCGCGGCCGCGGTTCATGCCGGGCACGTTGGTGCGCTTGGGGGTGACCTTGATGTTGCGGTCTTTGAAAATGCTCTCGTTGAGCACGAGGGCCTGGGCCACATGGCTGGGCTCGGCGAATTCGACGTAGGCGTAGCTGCGGAGGCGAGAGTGTTAGTTGGCAAGACCAAAAGGTGGAAATAGAAAGGACAGATGCAGCGGCTGTATCCCGCGCACCCTATAATGGCTCGTCTGGACTCACCCTTTGGGCTGGCCGGTAAACTTGTCGAGCAGAATGGTCACCCGGTTGATGGAGCCGCAGCCCTGGAAGTGGGCCTGGATGTCCTCGGGCGAGGCGGAGTAGTCGACGTTGCCGACAAACACGCTGCGGCTGTCAATATCTTCGCGGCTCTCGTTGGCATCGTGACTCTGCTGGGCCAGGGACGCCTGCATTTCGCGCAGCTTGCTTGCCTCGGCCTCCATTTCGGCCACGCGCTTCTTCATTGCTGTAATTTCCTCCTATTGCATGCCAAATTCCATAGTAAGCCTTGTGTCCTGTTTATTTCATGTGCTCTTTTTTGTTTGGTTCTTTACTTCTGTCTGGGCGTGTTCTCCAGGCTCGTCCGGTCGCAAAGCACATGCGCAAACAAGTTGCCAGTGCAAGCGCCAGAGGGCCTTTCAGAAGACACACACCAGACGGAAGCTTTTCTTGTTGTTGTTGTTGTTGTTGCGCACCTCCTCTTCATTGGCCGGGTTTTGCACGTCGACCATGGTCTCAGTATTCGCGGCGTCGGCCTCGATCACGGGCATTGCCGCATCGGCGGTTGTGGATGGACCGGCGGCAGGACTGTCTGACATGGCGGGGTTTATGGTCGAAGCAAATGATCAGGGTTCGGGTACCGGCTCGTTTCGAAGATGTATGATATGGCGTTGTTCTCGGGAAGTGTTGATCGCAGAGGAGTCGCGACACGGTTATGCACGTGGATTGTCTTGGAGGCGGCGGTTGTTAGCACAGACTGCAGCTGCGCAGAGATTCCGACGGCTAGCAAACCGAGCGTCCGGATGCCAGCAGCAACCACGTAAAGACCCCGTCACCCCAGAGACGGCGGAGGCCGGACAATCCAGCCTGTCGCATGCAACTCAAAGACGGGGTTTCTGAGTTTGGGGATACCGCACACAGCCAACAGACGCAAGCAGCAGGCCACACTTACCGACTAGATCAAACAACCCTTTTCATGGGGTTGGATAGGGCTGGCGGGCGGTTCAAAGACGCAGAATCAGCGATTTAAAAAATACCTGCAAGCACACGCTCGTTGGACGATTCGCAGAAGCAAAATGCTGAGACGAGGCTGACAGCCCAGCGCCTCATCAAGGCCCGATGCTCGCCAGTGGGATTTGTGGGTCTCTTCACAAGCTGGTCCCTTGTTCGCGGCTGTTGCCTTTTGGGGTTTGGAATGGGACGGCGTCTATTTCTAAAATAAGCGCCGGCGGATCGGGTATCCACAGTGGCTACACAGAGGGTACGGACCTGAGCGGTGTACAAGGTAGTTAGGGTTTGTGTGATAGTGGAAGAACGACGTCGCCAACAGCCAAGCAGCAGGGCATTTATTCTCACTCACAAGAGTAATGGGCTTGGTCGGGACAGAATGGAATGCCATCCGGGTGACCGTTGGGTTCCATCAATTGCAGCTTCAATATGGCTGCTTAAGCAAGGGCACGGTGATATGGCATGACGGCTGAGAAGAGACTGTGGCAGATGCCTGGGCCGCATCCCCGTCGGCTCTCGCTGCGAGGATATCAAGCTGTGGTTTTGGACGTCTTGTCTGGGGCTTGATGATGATACCCAAGCCGTCTGCAGAATGCGGTGGTATTGGCCGGTGGCTATATTTAGCATACACTATCTGCGTGTTAGACGCGAAACCTGGGTTGGCGAACGAGTCAAGACTTGTCAGAGAGCAAGCAAGCATGCAGGCGATATTCTTCAAGAGGAACATCGTCTAATTGGCCCAAGGGTAGTCCCTTTGCAGGATAGCTTCCAAAGCAGAAAGCAGGGGACTCGAAGCTTCCGGACCCCTTCACACGGGGGCTCAGGGCCTCCGCGCTAGCTGCCCGCCGAAAATACACGTTTCGTGTCAGAGCGATGGATACGCGCGGGACGCCTGCGGGCTGGCCACTCCAAGCCTCTCCAAGCAAATTTAGCAGCGCACCTGAGACAGACAGAGCAGTATTGCACTACTGGCTTGACGTGAAACTCTATACCTGAACTCTGCACTTGTGCTACCTAGCGCCGCATCTTAGGGTCTGCAACCCCAGTGGTTCTATATGTCTGCCTTGCCAACCCTTTTTTTTTTTTGCACTGCCTCTGGCCTCTGCCAAAATACCTTCATGGCCGCAATATCAGCGACTCTGCTCTCGGGTTTTTCGTGATTGTTTTTTTTTTTTTTCATCTTCTGTGGCCAGAGTTTCCCGCTGGCCGTCTCGTTCCCGTTTATTGCCGTTTTGCTTATTTCCGGCCTGATCTAGCTGTCCTGTCTTCCCTCGTCTTGATGCTGTGACCTTTTTTTATTTTCTATAGCGCCTGATCCCCTTCTGTAACCCACGCTAAGTCGCGCCCCTCCCCCAAAACAGCCTCTGGGACTCTGTCCTTTTATCCCTCTTTTTCCCTCCTCTTCTCGGTCTTCCCGCCGCGCAAAGTCAAAGTTCCCCCCTCAAAGCTCAAAGTCGCCCGCTGCCTTTGTTGCCGCCTCCCAGAGCCGCCGTGCCAATTTCCCGATTTACGTCTTCCGCCGTGTCTTTCTTCTGCGCCGTGGTTCCGCAGCCTCGTCTCTCTGCATCTGCATCCGCATCCGCATCTGAATCTGCATCCCCGCTATATCCCTCAAGCTATATAGAAGCTTGTTGATACCGGCCTGCCAGCAATCCACAACCAACAATCCGCAACCAGCACAATCCAAGTATCCCTCAGCCTCACCACCAAATCAGCTGCCGCCGATTACCGATTCATCTCTTCGCCAGCCTCGCTTTGTCAGCCACCAGACGAGCTAAATATTCAGTATACCACATCGCGGCAGTGTGCCCGAATCGACTCGATCGCCAACTTCAACTTGTCCGAGTCTCAACAACGGCCGCCTTTCTAAAAGCTTCAACCAATCCTGTCGATTCTTGATTCTGAGGCAGAGACCCTAGACCCAGAAAGGCCAATTTGCCTGTTCAGCTGGGCTCAAGCTAAAAAAAAGACAAAAAAGGACATTTTGCTTTACCCCTCCTCCTAATCTCGTGGTAGCCGCCGAGCTCGCACTGCCCCCTTTGCCGGGCTGCCTCTTCTCGTTTCCAGCCTCCTGGGTCTTTCTGACCTCCCGCCGAATTCCCGCCGGCTGTGACGCCGTCCGTTGCTTCCGTCTCCGCCTCCGCCCCCGCCGCCATGTCCGCCCGGCCAGAGCCTACCCCGCAAGGGTGAGTCCTTTCTGATGCGTCCGCCATCACCAATGCTGTCTTGTTGCTAACTCTCTCTGTTTTTCGCTGCTACAGGGCCATGAACTTGCGCATTACTGGTGTGTCTCCCCAACCACCGCGTGCTGCTGCTTTGCTGTCTCAATTCTAACTGTCAACTCTCGTGTCATAGTCATTGCCGCCGATGGCCTCTACAAGCGCGACGTCTTCCGTATGTACATATCCGTGCCTTGCTCTCTACACCTCTGCAATCTCTAACTCTATTACAATACCCCTCTAGGCTTCCCCGATCCGTTCTGTGTCGTCACACTTAACGGCGAACAGACTAAAACTACCGGCGTGTGCAAACGCACCCTAAACCCTTATTGGAACGAGAGCTTTGATTTGTACGTCTCTTTCTTTGTCCGTGCCTCTCACCATTGCATCCCGCTAACGCCGCCGCTCTCCTGCCACAGCCGCGCACATGAAGATAGCATTCTAGCAGTGCAGGTTTTTGACCAGAAAAAGTTCAAGAAGAAGGACCAGGGCTTCCTCGGAGTCATCAATGTTCGCATTGGTGATGTCATTTCTCTTGGCCTCGAGGCCGGAGGTAAGAATCTCCATCGGCCATTACATTACCTGCTTAGTGCAACTAACGCTTGCTCTTCTCTCACCTCCAGACCAAATGATCACCCGTGACCTGAAAAAGGCCGCCGACAATCTGGTTGTCAACGGCAAGATCATTCTAAACCTCTCTATGAATCTCCAGACTCCCCCGATCCGCCACAATCCTTCTAATGCCTCCGCCACCCCCCAAAATATCAGCTCCAGCAGTCGTGTATCGCTTCCTGGTAGCACCTTGAGCACGAGCACTGACGGCCGGCCCCGATCTCCTCTCCCGCCCAACAACCCCAACATTGCAGGTGCATCTTCCACCATGAATCTTCCCCATAGACCTGCCGCTTCTGACGCATCAGCCATTCCGCCAGGATCTCTTGCGCCACCGAACGGCCCTCCAGGCAGCGAAGGTGCTGGCCAACGCCCCAATCCGACTGGCCCCGGTCTAATCTCTGCTGCGGCCGATGGCAACACAGGCCCTACTCTCGTCACAGCTGCGTCTGCTGCCAACATGAGCCCCTTTGAAGACGCACAAGGTCGCCTGCCGTCAGGATGGGAGCGCCGCGAAGATAACCTCGGACGTACTTACTACGTCGATCATAACACGCGTACCACCAGCTGGAACCGCCCCAATGCCAACGGCGCCGTGACACAGTCTGATCGCGATGCGACCACCCAAGTCGAAAGACAGCGCCACCAAAACAGAACTCTACCCGAGGACACTGGCGCCAATTCGCCTACTCTTCAAGCACAGCAAGCCGGTTCTTCGGCAGGAACCCCCCCGCCCAATGCCGCTGCTGCTGCCGCCGCTGCTGCCGCCGGAAACGTGTACATGTCAGGAACTACTCAAGCTGGATCTGGTGAGCTCCCAGCAGGATGGGAAGAAAGACGGACCCCCGAGGGCCGCCAATACTATGTTGACCACAATACCCGCACAACCACCTGGGTCGATCCTCGTCGCCAGCAGTACATCCGTGTCTACAACCCTCAAAATAACGGCAACAACGTCCAGCAACAACCTGTGTCACAGCTCGGTCCTCTTCCTAGTGGTTGGGAGATGCGCCTGACAAACACAGCCCGCGTATACTTTGTCGACCACAACACCAAGACCACCACTTGGGATGACCCCCGGTTACCCTCGTCTCTGGATCAAAATGTACCGCAATACAAGCGCGACTTCCGCAGAAAGCTCATCTACTTCCGCTCACAGCCTGCCATGCGGATAACATCCGGGCAGTGTCACATCAAAATCCGGCGTTCGCATATTTTCGAAGATTCGTTTGCCGAAATCCAACGACAAACTCCCGCCGATCTGAAAAAGAGACTTATGATCAAGTTTGATGGAGAAGATGGTTTAGATTACGGTGGTCTTTCTCGAGAATTCTTTTTCTTGCTTTCGCATGAGATGTTCAACCCCTTCTACTGCTTGTTCGAGTACTCGGCTCACGACAATTACACCCTTCAGATCAACCCCCACTCGGGAATCAACCCCGAGCATCTCAATTACTTCCGCTTCATCGGCCGTGTTGTGGGTCTTGCAATCTTCCACCGCCGTTTTCTTGACGCTTTCTTCATTGGTGCGCTGTACAAGATGATTCTGAACAAGGCCGTCACCCTGGCTGATATGGAGGGTGTCGATGCCGACTTCCACCGCTCACTGCAGTGGATACTGGACAATGATATTTCGGATGGAATCCTGGAACAGACTTTCTCTACGGAAGACGAGCGCTTTGGAACCATTGTGGTTGAAGATTTGATTACCGATGGCCGCAACATTGACGTCACCAACGAGAACAAGAAGGAGTATGTTGACCTGATGGTCAAGTGGCGTATCCAGAAGCGCATCGAGGAGCAGTTCAACGCCTTCAAGCAAGGCTTCTCGGAGCTCATTCCCCAGGACCTGATCAACGTGTTTGACGAGCGTGAGCTAGAGCTGCTCATTGGCGGTATTGCCGAAATTGACGTCGACGACTGGAAAAAGCACACCGACTACCGCGGCTACACGGAAAACGATGAAGTCATTCAGTTCTTTTGGCAGACCATTCGCGGATGGGACGGCGAGCAAAAGTCGCGTCTGCTCCAATTCGCCACGGGCACGTCGCGTATCCCCGTCAACGGCTTCAAGGATCTCCAGGGCTCTGATGGCCCGCGAAGATTTACAATTGAAAAGGCGGGCGATATTAACAATTTGCCCAAAGCCCATACATGGTAAGTGCCGACATCATCATCGTCCATCCATTATTCTCGACAAAAAGAAAACACACAGCCAGCTAACATAACATCACAGCTTCAATCGCCTGGATCTGCCTCCATATAAGAGTCTGGAGATGCTGCAGCAAAAGCTCACGATTGCAGTTGAGGAGACAATGGGCTTTGGACAGGAGTAACGGCCTACAAATATATTGATTTTTTTTCCTTTTCTGCTTCTTCTTTTTCTTTTTGTTTGGTATTCCCTTTCTGTTTTCTTTTTTCCCGCTATCATTTTCCATCATTTTTCTTTTTCCTCCTCTCCTCTACTCTCTCTGTCTTCACGTGTGTGTCTGTATGTGTCTGTCTTTTTTTTTGATTTTTTTTTCTCTGTCGTAGGGCGACTTTGGGTTTTTTTTTTTTTGTTTCTTCTTCTTCCCTCCGTTTACAATGACTTGGCATGCTTTTTTTCGTACTTTTTGTCTATATATATATTTTTTCTTCACTTCTGTCTCTTTTCTGCTGCTCTTGACTCTCGCTCTCTGTTATAGTCTGACTGGTTTTCTTCGTGGTTCTCATCATACCTTTTCTCCCCGTTGACTGAGAAAAAAAGAAAAAGAAAAAAAAAAAGACATGAATTCCCCCAGGTAACAATCCCTCTTGTTTTTTCTTCTTTATTCTTCATGTTTTTACCCAGAATTGATACTTGAGTTCACCATTGGTCTATTTTCTTTTTCTTTGTGTAAAAAAAGAAAAAAAAGACTGGTGGACACATGTACACACATAGATACATATCACGAGATGTAGTTGGCTTTTGATTCATTTGTGAGATGAACACACAATTATAAAAAAGAAAAAAGAAAAAGATGCACGACAAAGAGACTAGTGATACATTGACGATACATTGACAGTGGTGGGAGACTTTGACAGAAACGCCGATAACCAAGGATAAATAAGACAGACGCAAAATTCAAAAACAACCATAGGACAGAAAATCGTGAGCGAGTTTTTTGTGTTTTTTTTCTTTTTCCAATTCATGAAGCGGCAACTGAAAGTCGCTTCGGCTGTAGTACTACATACGTACGTGCTGTTGTCTGTTGTGATCTGGGGATATGTGGTTATGTAATATATCTGTTTGGGTAGTCGGAGTCTGGGATCAAGGTGCCGTTGTGGGCTTCTGGAGGTTTGATGGCGGTGCTGCTGCTGCTGCTGCTGGTGTCCAATTCTGGTATCGCGCAGGTGATTCTGGGATACCCGCCTGCTTGATAGAGAGAGAGGCTCGTCTGAGTCAGAGATTTACTTGCGGTACCACATGCGGGTGATCTTGGTGTTGCGCATCTTGCGCTGCAGCTGGAAGACACCTAAAAGGAGAGAGAGAAAGAGAGATGTTAGTGTCAATGTGATAGGTTTGTGCGAGAGAATCAAGCTATTACGATATCTGCGCATGCAAAGAATAAGGGGGAATGCATAAAACGTACCATACATCAGCGCCTCTGGGGTCGGCGGGCAACCGGGCACGTAGATGTCGACGGGAACGACACGGTCGCAGCCGCGCACCACCGAGTAAGAGTAGTGGTAGTAGCCGCCGCCATTGGCACAGGAGCCCATAGAGATGACCCAGCGCGGCTCGGGCATCTGATCGTAGACCTGGCGCAGGGCGGGTGCCATCTTGTTGGTCAGCGTGCCAGCGACAATCATGATGTCAGACTGGCGCGGCGAAGCACGGAAAATGATTCCCAGACGGTCCTGATCGTACCGCGGCGTGGACAGGTGCATCATCTCGACGGCGCAGCAGGCGAGACCAAAGGTCATGGGCCAGAAGGAGCCCTGGCGACCCCAGTTGGTGATGATGTCCAGCGTCGTCCTGGGCGGCCATTGGGGTTAGTCGGATAGATCCATAACAGGCACATGCAAGAACGTGTCTCGGACAGGCACTCTTATTAGGAGGGAAAAGGCTTACAGCGCCCATTGCACCACGGACTTGGGCTTTTCCTGGCTGGGTAGGAGGACCTCTTGGCGAGGCTTGTTGAGGCGGTAGCTCTTGGGTTCGACGGCGAGCGAGGAAGCTTTGCGCGACGAAGCCACGGCAGCTCCGGGTACCAAGGCATTAGCCGGCCGCACTGTACGAGGCAGAGATATGGGTTAGCGAGCTGGTCACGGTATCATATAATAGGTGGTCGGGCCGGTGAGCGGAGACAAGCCAAGGCATGATCTGAGCAGACAGTCGGGGAGTGCTGCGTTTCCAATCGGCCTCGGGCTTCGGGGCCTCGGGAGCTTCGGTCGGAAGGTTCCACTCGGGGAAGGCGGGCAACGTGGATCCAAGAGAAAGACATACGCTGCATGGCCAGAGACGTGGCGATGCGAGCCGGGCGCATCATGGTGGACGAGGAAATCATGGATGGAGGCACTCGGAGATCACGGGGACAAGAACAAAAAAAACAAGAAAAGGATGCGAGTCGATAGGAGTCCGAATCCACGCCAATTGGTTAGTCGAGGCAATGGCGATCAAATCAATGTCAAGCAAAAAGCCACGGCCTTTCGGATCGTGAACAGCTTCATCCAAAATTGCTCTCATCGGCCAAGGGAGGGCCTTCTCCCCCAGCCTGGGGTGCCGCCCCTCAGCCAATTAGCGCGCTGCTGATTGGCTAGCCCCGGGATTGGTGGGCTGCATGACTAAGCACGGCTCCGCTCAAGCTGATGGGCAAATGTGGAGGAGGCCATTGACCCTCTCTTCTGATCGGGTCCTTCAGACATGAACATCCTGCGTGATGCAAATTATACAAGTAATACGGAGAGGCGGGTTCTGATGGGTGACTTCGGAAATCATGTGCTTCATTTGCTTAAAAATACAGTCTAGTTTAGGTAGGTATAGTACCTGTTGATCTGTTGGCAGCTTACATGTATGCATTTACAAGTACTAGATATACATCTAACAGGTAGTAGCTCGCCTTCAATTAGTGCATGTCTACACGCGAATTAGGCATACCACTTAGACACATGATCGTATACATGCATTACCCGTTATTCAATAGACCGAGGCCCAACTATACAACCATATTTGTCTGTTTCACTAACCCTATATTTACTTGCATTCTGTACAACACAAATCTAACTACCTGTAGCCATGTGTAATTGCTTGTGCTCCAGCATCCTCTTGAACATGAAACAGACCGAGTCTGATTCTAGAGCTTCGCTGATCCATTGTTTCTGAATGCTCAGCTATCTAGACGAGTGGTCCATAGGTGTAGGTAAATAAACGACTAATAGTGCCTCATTCCTTGATCCAAAGCAAGGCTGTCGTGTTTATGTATGCAAGAACGAGCTGTAGCATTCCAGTGTCTCGTATTATGTGTGTCGATTTCACAGATACAAGTACGAAGATTGACTGCTCTGATATACACCCGTTTAGGTTTTGTGCCCTTCTGTTTCTATAGAGGAGCTTCCACCAGTTTGAGAGCTAGGCTATGTCCACAGTAATATGAGACATGGTCTTGAATCAGTTTGGGCCTTGTCACTGATGTTGCCTTTGTTGAGGGAGACTTATTTATTATTTTATGGATGAATTAAAGAAGAAGAATAGGGGACACGCACGATGGAGAATTCTCCAGGTAAAATGGGGTGCATGATATAAATCACGTGACCCCACACGTGAATCTCCAACAGCCTTTACTGTTTAGCCCTGTGTGCCCTGGTCCTCCAGGCGTCTCCCCCTTTTGGGCTGGTTTTCAGGGAAGGCAGTTGATGCAACATGACTTTTAGCTTCGCCTTGACACGACCAAAAAAAAACTATCATGTGATTTTCATAGTTGCTGATTATCACGGAATGGCAAAACTCTGGATTTTCGATGCCCCTTTTCTCAAACAAAAAGAAAAAAAAAAGTAAACAGGAACCGAACAAAGTGATCACTATGGGATTGGAACCTCACAATCTTTTACAAACTCTTCTTCCTGTGATGTTACTTGAGCGTCAAGAATCGGGCTTTGAAGAAGACAAACAATGACGACGACCAAGTCGTAAGTCGAATAAAGACAACTTTGACGGGTCTTGGCACTGCGTTTTTACTAGAGTCGAGAAAAGCCAAGACGGGCGGCAATTCTGGCGGATCGACGCAGCAGCAACGACAAAAAGACCGATGTTATTGACAGGGGGGTCGGGACGCCCACGTCTAAATGGTAGGGTAGACTGGCTGGAATATTGAAAGACAAAACAAAGGCTTGTGGCGAGCGAGGGGTTGTGGTGGTGGCGTGGGTGATATTACACATCCCAGTTGGATACAGACCTGGTTGTGTGTTAGAATGTAGCGAGCAAGATAAGATGAGCTAGACAAAGACAAAGAAGAAAAAACAACTACATATAGAGGGACAAGAACCCGTCTGCAAGATTAATGCCACGCAGGCCAGAGCAATTTTGAGAGATTGGCGTGCCTTGGTCCAGTAGTACTTGTAGGGACATGGGCGCGGGAACAACAGTACAGCCACACGAAACAAACTTGGACCTGGGAACAAGACATAGCACGTTGGAGCAAATCATTCGGAGCAAGAGAACAAGGGGAAGCAATGTTTGAAGAAGGGGAGGGAAACTCGTGGTATACACATGAGCCGAAGCACAGCCACCCGTCAAGCTTTCTGCTTCGGCCGGTTGTTTTGCAGATCCCCTTGACCACGGTCTTTTCAACGACACAACGATGGCGCAAGCAGCAAGTACAGCAAACAATTGTTACAGGTTCAGCTTGACTACTTTTTTTTTTGGAAAAATAAAATTCGTATCCGCCTACATCGTATTGCGCTGACGCTGGGGGGCTAGTTTTTTAGTGCACATATGCACAATACAATGGGTGCATATTTCATGCTTCCAGGAGATCCGACCAAAGGTAAGAAGAGCAAAATGAAAGAAAACGCCAGTTCAAACCGCGTGTTTTGCGAAACGCGACCAGTCACGCGGTTCATGTGGTACGGCGTTTGTTTGATTTTTTATGAATCTGGGTGGACTGCGCATACGAGTTGATCGTTTGAACTCCTCGTACTTGTAGCACAAAGTGCATTTCAAGAGGCTCTGGCGCTGTTGTTTGATCGTGGGGAAGAAATCAAACAGGCAGTGTTTTGTTTTTAGGAACATCTTTGTTGGCTGTGCTCTGTGTATGAGTTTTGGATGCTAAACTATACGTGCGTATACAGTGGAAGATACTTGGGGGCGCGCTGAAACAGTGGGGGACTTTTTTAGAGAAATATGGTGTGCATTCTCAGAGTCAAGTGATCGAAATGTCAATTTGGGGGTTCTGGGCATAGCGATTTTACCCGGGCACGGCATCTAGATACTCACGCATAATCTTATATACATATCTGGAAGTATCACTCTACTAAATGGATCGTGATGTTGTGAGGAGCCTGTTGTTGTTGCAAATAGGGTTAGGGTCAAGAGCACATTCGGAGGCTCAATTCCAATCTCGTCTTACTTCATCAGAATTCTAAAACGCGCATGGCTGGCTGGCTGTCGCGTAATGCACATCAGGGTGTCTGCCAAAAGCTGACCACGAGTCCAACGCCGTCATACAAGAATGTGGCGATAGAAAAACCGGGAGGGCCTTGTTGTGTCTTGGCTGGTGTGGGCTGAGTTGTACAGGATCGTCACTTCTCGAGAGAGAGTTCCAAAAAGAAACGCCCAAGAGGCAAGCTAAGGCTTAGCCGGCGCAGCGTCTAAAAATGACCAGCACAGAGCCGGCGACAGTCATATGCACAGGTGAGGGCGAGTAGGTACATTTGTATGTATATGTACATATATACACACAAATAAAGGCTCTTCAGCTGGCACCGATTTTTCTGGGCTGAGTAGCCAATCGGCGGCAAAGGGGGCTATTTGAGGAACACAGGAACGAAGAGCCAAAAAAAAGATAAATTATGGGATTTAATATGAGAAGCCGATTGGCTGTGGTGAAACGACAAAAGCAAAGTTCCAAACTTGTAGCTATGGTGTTGATTAACCACACCACCAGTCAGTTATCGCTCTTGACCGCGACTTCTGGTAGGTCCCCCTAAGTGTCGTGTTGCTCTGTTTGTCATCCCTTGTCGATTTTTGAATCTTCAGTTGATCAAGTGTCACTTGCGTCTGCCAGAGTTGTTCTTGATGCAAATGAGGCGAAAAAAAAGACCACTAAAACAATGGCGCTAGTTACATGTGTAAGATGAGGAAGCCCGGGTCTGTTGGCCACCACCCCTGATGCATCTTGGAGTGTGCCCCTGGATACGAATGTACCCGGCAGGTATCGCTTTGCGTGGATGGCGCGCGGTCTGGTACATGGTCGAAACACATGCGTTGGATGCACGCTAAAATCCGTATGCTGCCCAAATAGAACCACGCAGGAAAGCTTAGCCTGCCGGGGAGCCCCAGCGCCGATTAACGATGGAGAAGACGACAACGGCGAGCCCTGTGGTGCCTTGTACTCTTTCTTTTTTCTTCTCTCTTTACTGGTTAGCTGGGCTTGGCGCTGGTGTTCTTTTTCTCTTCTTTTGATTGTTCCTTTTGTTCTGCTGTTTTTTTCTTTCTTTGATTGAACGTCAGCGTCTTGGCAGAAATAAACGGCATGGCATGAGCAGAACATAGAAGCAAGCGATCTTCAGAGCGCGAGGGAGCCGCGACGACACAGCGAGGCAAAAGCCAGCCAGGGAGAGCGCAGGGAGGTGGTGAAATATAGGGCATGGAGGAAGACAGGCGGCCAGGGACTCTCTTGACTAGCCCCCAACATGGCCTTGCATATTTGTGTGCTCAAACATGTTTGTATGTATACTTCCTATAAGTGGCAGGCCACGTCGGCTAGGAAGATGCCATAACTGGTGATATCACGGAGGGTAGTGGGTGAGGTTGGAGCGCAGGAGAAGAACAGGAAGGAGCAAAATCATCCCCAAAGATGTTGCCTTGTCTTGAACGTGCACCTGCCCTGCACGTCTGGCCATTCCTGCCCGAGGATAGTTGTAGCAACTGCATTGAGGGAAGTCGTAGGACGCCGAGGGCTGTGCTGTGATCTTCTGGAGGCAGGTTCCTTCCCTCCTAGTCTTTCCTCGGCTGGGGGGGGGGGGGGTGATTGGGGGAGGCAAAGCCTTGGGCGGCCGTTGTCACTTTGTCACTCTGCTACGGGCAATCGGCACGGGCTAATGTTGAGTTGTTAATGCTAATGTGAGCTTTAATTGCAACGACTATCAGCAACGGGACAAGCGTAGGCGTACGTGGAGCGCAGTCAAGTGCAGGACAGGGCAGGCATGTGTTTATTTGTGCAAGTGCCAACACCAGCACCTGCCACTAAGAGAGCGCCTGCGTATTTATGTCCACCGGCCTGCTTCCTGCCGCCGATTTCTTTTCTCCTCGACTTCTTCCCTTTCTGTGTAATAATTCTCTTTAGTCGGTTTCTTCTCCTCACGACTGTTGCCCTGCGTGTCGTGTCTTCTTATTTTATTTCTTCTTTTCATCCAATTCCCTCGTTGTTGGATTTCTTTTTTGTGACTCTTCATCTTTCTTCTTTCTTCTCTTGCCCCAGGCAACCACCCGCCCGTCCATCACTCGCTCTGGACTTTTAAATCTTTGTTTTCAGTGCTGCTTGGCTTGATTCTGTCTGTACTTCTCTCACATTGACACCCACCACACATCGCCATAATGAAGTCCTCCCTCTCCATCGTCGCCATTGCCGGCCTGGCTTCGGCTGCCGTGTCCTTCGATTCCGCTTCTCTGGCTCGCCGCGCCACTTCTCTGCCTACCATCTCCGTTTCTGGCAATGGTGAGTCTTCCACATAATATGCCCTTTGCCAGCAGAGCAGCCTGGAATCAAGCCCTGTCAATGCTAACCACACTGCCGACCGTAGCTTTCTTCGCCAACAAGCAGCGTTTCTTCATTCGTGGTATTGACTACCAGCCCGGCGGTTCGTCCGCCAACATTGACCCTCTGGCGGATGAGGCCATCTGCACTCGTGACATCAAGGAATTCAAGAAGCTGGGCATCAACACCGTCCGTGTCTACACCGTCGACAACACTGCTAGCCATGACACCTGCATGCAGGCTCTGGCCGATGCCGGCATCTACCTGGTGCTGGATGTGAACACTCCCGCCTACTCCATCAACCGTGCCGAGCCCGGTCTGTCGTACAACGCCGCCTACCTCCAAAACGTCTTCGCCACCGTCGAGGCCTTTGCCAAGTACACCAACGTACTTGCCTTCTTCTCCGGCAACGAGGTTATCAACGACGAGGAGGGCACCACCAAGTCTGCGCCCTACGTCAAGGCTGTTGGCCGTGACATGAAGGCCTACATGAAGGCCCGCAACCTGCGCGCTATCCCTGTCGGTTACTCCGCCGCCGATGTCAGCTCCAACCGCATGCAGACTGCCCAGTACATGAACTGCGGTCCCGACAACGTCCGCTCTGACTTCTTCGCCTTCGTAAGTTGCCTTTAGTCTGGAATCCACATCGCACCCTGCTAACTCTATTTTCATTTAGAATGACTACTCATGGTGCACTTCCAACTTTATTGAGTCTGGCTGGGACGTCAAGGTCAAGAACTTCACTGACTATGGTATCCCCATCTTGTGAGTACCCTCGGACTTTAGATGCAGGAAGCTTCATATAACTAACACCATTCTTTACAGCCTGTCCGAATACGGTTGCAACACCAACACCCGTGACTTCAAGGAGGTCGAGTCTCTGATGAGCACCAACATGACTGGCGTCTACTCCGGCGGTATCGTTTACGAGTACAGTATGGAGACCAACGGCTACGGAATCGTCAAGATTTCCAACTCCTCCGACTCTACCAGCGTCTCTGAGCTTCCCGAGTTCAGCGCTTACGCCTCGGCTTTGTCTGCGTACGCCGCCCCTACTGACAGCGCCGGTGCCGCCAGCACTACCCATGCTGTTGCTTGCCCTACCCAGGACTCTGTCTGGGAGGTCGACCCTGCTATCCTGCCCAACATTCCCGACAAGGCTGCCACCTACCTCACCAAGGGTGCCGGCACCGGCCAGGGTCTGAGCACCACTGGCTCGCAGACCAACGGTGACTCTGGCATGTCAACCTCCAACTCCACCGATGCCAACAAGAACGGCACCTCGACCTCCAGCTCTTCTTCCTCCGGCTCTTCCTCCGGCTCTTCCTCTGACGCGAACTCTGCATCCCGGATGTTCACCTCGGGTGTTGCCTTCACTGGCGCGACTCTCATGGTCACCGTCTTGAGCGCTATTCTGCTGTAAGGTGTTTGGGGGGAGAGTGGTGGTTTGAATGTCATGTTTAGAGGGGTGGGGAACAAGTTCTTTTTTGTGTGCCTGGAATTGCACATGGTTTGGTGTAAATTGGCCGGGAAGGCTTTGGAGTCTTCCGGGAACTGCCGGTATGCTTGGCGATTAGCTCAATGTGTATAAATTTTCTTATGTTTCTTTTTCTATTTGCACCGTAACCCAGGGGTGTTTTTTTTTTCCTTTTCCCTTATTATAATAAATTTCTTTTTTTTTTGCAGGAAGACATGTGGTCCTATTTTTGCTTACGATGGTCGTTGGTCTTGGAGTTGTGGTGATGCTTGTGTAGTTCACAATGAAATTGCTTGTATCCGGACAACTATGTATTTATGCGATTTACCTCGTGAACAACATTTCTCTGGTCCAAGTGCGCTCTCTACTGTCGATTTGCATGCTCATAAAGCCTAAAGTGAAGAGGTATAACATTTAGTTAGTTACATGAATTGATTTTCTGTTCGCTGGCTCGTCTCACTGGCGAGATGCATACTTGCATCTTTGGAGCAAATATTGAGCCTCGGCTTGTAGGAGCAAGCAGTTGTCATTTAGCACAAACATAGTTGTCATTTAGCAGTACACGTCCCAAATGCCTAGGGGCCATGATGTAGCCCGAGGTTCTTTTCTTTGCCTTGACCCAGAGACTTTATGCGCTGTTATATATTTTCTCGAATGACCTCGATTGTCTAGTCCCAAAACCTCGCTGTGCTTTCATTACTGTCCGTCGAGTTTGATTTTGGCTTTTCGCTATAACTTGGTCTTCTTTTCTTTTTTTTGCCTGTGATATATCACACGGTAAGCGCATCCACCTCCAAATCCTCTTATCCCAACTTTGGCCCACCCAACGATTGGCGCATTATTGAAGCTCTTACTGCCCAACAACCATGGCATCCCAAGCACCCCCGCCACCGCCTCCGCCGGGCTCGCTCCCTCCGCTCCCTCCGCCGCCGCCGCCGCCTGCCGCGCCTGCATTTTCGGCTGAGCCGTTCCCGGGCTACGAGGACTACGAGTTCTTCCGGACGACGCAGCCGCGGGAATTTGTCGCCCACGTTGAAATCAACCGACCCGCCAAGCTCAACGCCTTCAGCGAGCCGGTGTGGCTCGAGTTCGGCACGCTATTCCGCCGGCTAGCGCGCGACCCCAACGTGCGGACGATTGTGCTCTCGGGCGCGGGCGAGCGCGCCTTCACGTCGGGGCTGGACGTCAAGGCGGCGGCGAGCGGGCCGCTGGCGGGGCTGGACGGGGCGGACGTTGCGCGCGCGGCGGCGGTGCTGCGCGGGCACATTGGCGAGTTCCAGGACTGCATCTCGACCATGGACGCGGTCGGTAAGCCGGTGGTGGCGGTGTTGCACGGCATCTGCGTCGGGCTGGGCATCGACATTGCCTGCTGCGCTGACGTGCGCTTCTGCTCGGCCGATGTGCGCTTCGCCGTCAAGGAGGTCGATATTGGCATGGCGGCGGATATTGGCTCGCTTGCGCGCCTGCCCAAGATTGTGGGCAGCCAGAGCTGGGTGCGCGAGGTGTGTTATACCGCGCGCGACTTTGGCGCGGCCGAGGCAGAGCGGGTTGGCTTTGTGAGCAAGGTGTGCATGACCAAGGCTGAGGCGCTGGGCCAGGCGATTGGGCTTGCGGCGCTGATTGCTGAGAAGAGCCCGGTGGCGGTCCAGGGTACCAAGGAGATTCTGCTGCATGCCCGCGACCACTCGGTAGAAGACAGTAAGTTGTTGTTCAATGCTGGCTCGGCTCTTGTTGTGTACGATGGTGGCTAACTACGATGTGTTCTAGACTTGCGCTTCACTGCTGTTTGGAATGGAGCGGCTCTGCAGTCCACGGATCTCAAGTCGTCGCTGCTGACGGGCTTCAGCAAACGCAAGCCAAAGTTTGAAAAGCTATAACTACCCGGTCGGCAAAGGGGGGCTGAACTACATGATTATTCTTGATGGGTTGGCACACGGCTGCTGTATACAATTGGACAAGACTGCATGTAGAGAGAGACTGTACATAGTTGAATTGTATAATGTTGCTATCACGAAGCGCCCAAGTAGCGCCGTTCTTCTGTTGCGCCCAGCACGTCCCGGCAAGCCCGAAAAAAGCAAACCACCCACAACACGCCCCTTTCTACTCGGAGCCTGAGTCGTCAATAGCCTGCTGAGTCTCTTTAAGACGCTGTGTGCATGTTGAGTTTGGTTAGCAGCAGAGCCACAACAACGCTCCTGTCGTCACGGGCGTCCATGTCAGTCGGCTCATACCTGCTCCAGCTTTTCCTTCAAAATGGCAACCATGTTTTCCTTAATGACCACGCGGTTCTCATCTAGGTCCTCAATAATAAAGTCATGGCGCGCGCTGTCGATGTTGACGATGATGGACTTGATGGAAGGGTCGCACTCGACCAAGACGCCTGGGGAGGGGGGGTTGCTGGTTGTTAGTGGGTGGGCGGTTCGGGGTTGACAGGCCGTACTGGGGAGGCTTGCCTCTGATAGCACGCGGCATGATAGCGGATACTGGTATCGGTTTACTTGTTAATGAGGGTATCAGTGCTTGAAGCACGTCTAGTTCTCGCTCTCCTGTAGTTCTCTAACAACAACAGCCTTGTAGAGCAGCCCCACATATAGGATGCTGTTTAGCACCCCGAAACATCCAGCCTTATCCCCTCAAAAAGCGGCCGATTGTAGATCAAGGCATGGACAAGGATCTTGCCATTTCAGGCACAATTCACGGCGCTTGTCATTCAGTGTCTATTTTTAGCGCGTGGGCTTATTTTTGACAGTTTGGGACGACTACTACATTTATGGTTGATTAATAAATTCAGTGGGAAAAAAAGTACCATCGATATATGGACTCTGAGAATACATTCAAAAGAAGATAAGGAAACAAAGGAGAGATGGTGTGTGTATGTGTATGTGTGAAAAGGGAACCCCGCCAATCATGGTGTCATTTCAACCATGAATAAAGAAAAGAAAAAAAAAGAAAACGCCGCCCTATGCTGTATGTCTGCCCTTGCCTATATAAATCATGCAATGAAGGAAGGAAAAAAAAATAACCAAATGATGTACCGATGACGAGTGTGCCCCATGAGAGCGTCTTTTTTGTGTTGTTGTGGTTTTGTACAGGCCGAGAGCACAAAGCGAGCGAAGCTGAAGCAGGCAAAGGGAATGTTCCTGCGTGCTGACAGTCCCGCCCTGCATACTAATTACTCAGGGCAGATGAACCGGGCGTGGAGAAGTTGGCGAATTGGCGTCGACACACTCCACCATAATGGTCGGTATTTGTGTCACTGTCGTATTGTTGCCGCCCTCGTAAGACGGCAGAGGCGCCGTGTTGCCCTGTTCCAGATCTAGGTCCAACCCGGGATTCTGCTCGTACTCGCGCTGAACATCGAGTTGTCTCTGAAGCATTTCAGGACTTGGCAGAGGATGGCCAGGGGCCCATTGGCTCAAGAGAACCTCTTCATCGGCCTTGACCTGCTGGTTGTACGGTGGCGGGGCCTCGCCAAACTCATTGAGGCCTTGTGTAGGGCGGTGGGTGGTAGTAGCACGCAGACCGGTAATGCGAGTAGAGTTTTGGCGGCTGGGAGGCTGGCGGTACTGGCGAGTGGGAGCCGGAGCAGTAATGTGTACAATGGTAGGCGGGCCTGCCAGGGTGGTGGTGGTCATGGGCTGGGGTGAGGGGCCCAAGCCGAGACCTCTGCCTCGGGGGGTGTTTCTGTTGCTGGGGCGGCGGTGGTAGTGGCGGAAGTAGGCCCAGATGGCGATGCCGGCGAGAAAGGCAAACGAAAGCGCCGGGAGAACAATCAGTAGAACGTTGCGGACGGTGATCTCGGCGTCGGCTGCGGAATTGGCTGCGGACATGGCAGCTTCCTCAGCTGCTTGGGATTTCGGGTCGGAGGTCGAGGACATGATTAAAGAAAGATGTAAGAAAATAAAAAAGAAAACAGAAAGAGAGAACGGTAAAGAGGCGCCTTGTCTGGATCGTCTGGATGATAAGGGAGGGCGGATTACAAAAAGATAAAGACCAACGACGAGAAAAGAAGAGAAGAGGGAAGGAGAGGCGTGAAGAGAGGGTGAGGAGAAGGTGAGGAAGAGAAAGGAAAGAAGACGGAAGAGGGGAAAGAAGTGGTATATAATAAAGGGAAGCTGCGGCAATGTTAGCTGGCAAAGACAGGAAGGTGTAGCCTTCAAAGTTATGGCAGTTGCTGTAGTGCGCAGGACAGCAAAGTGCAGCAATGCACTGGGCAATTATACGCCAAAAGAGGCAAGAAGCTCTAAAAGTAGCAAAGCGGTAGTCTTAGTGGTGACGGATCAACCTTGACGGGGGTCTTTTTTTTTCTTCGCTTCCTTCTGACGTTTGTTAGACAAAGAAAAAAAAAAGAATAATGCACAAATCTTGCATGTGCATTTTTTTTCCTTCTAGTAACTATCTGGTTGACAATAGAGTGACAGAATGCGGTTGCGTCAGGAAAGTGGAAGGAATGAAAAGCGCCCTAGGATGAAGAAGATGGACTGCTATTGCCTGCCGGAAATGTTATTTTTGGCTGCCACCGAAAGCAGTTGCTTTGTTGCGTAGTTATGTAGTACATACTTACTGAGAGAGTCGCACAGAATCAATCTCATCATTGTCACTTTTGACTGCATCCATATGGGCTTTGATGTGTGTGCGTCGAAGAATACTCATCATATATCTCGTGCCAATGCCTAGATTATCACGGCCTACTCCCACCTTGACAGTTTCGCAATCTACTAGTTGCCAGGTGCTAAAACACCATCATGGCCATCAACCCAAATAACATGCCAATGTCACAGAAACAGCCTCCCTGCCCTGCTGAAGAAACATCTGGCAAAACAAACCCAGATCAATGGCAGCGCTAGAAAACTAAGCACCCAGCGGCCCTTGTACACTTGTATGTACATACACCAGCTAAACAAAAGTTACAGGGAACCCTCCCTGGTTAAAGCTGCAAAACACCCAAAAACGTCCAGCTGTGCCGCGACATCAACCATCTCTATTTTATGCCCGGGGTTAGGCCTGCCATGTAATAGTGTTGACATAGTTTGCCCAGACCCGCCAATCGGACTTTGAGTAAACTCGAGAGAGGACACAAGATCAAAGGTAGACAAGAGACCCTTACTCGGTACATGCCGAGCCATGGGGTCCAGGACCTATGTTTAGGACACTCTAGATCTCATTAAGACTGGTGTTTTGCTATCTCCACCGACTCTAGTTGGATGTCTTTTTTTTTGTAGAAGCTAATTAATTATGCCTTGACTGTGCAAAAGCTTTGATCGCAGACTTGCGTGGCCATGTCTCGTAGCAATTAATTCTTACAGAAAGTGTTCCACAGGCTGGCGTCTTCTTAGCCTAGTTATTCTATATGTACTACTAACCTCTATATACATGCCTCCAGTGGTGATCCTCCCTCAGGTCTGATCAAATATATCACATGTCGCATTTCCTGGAGATGCCCTCCCTGGACGAGGACGCACTGCAACTTTGTAGAGGGCCAGGGGCGGCAAAAGGCAAAAAGGGCCTCTAAATCCCCTTGATTGTCCATGTACATGCATGCATACATAGCCAACATCTCACGCATCTGTTGAATATTGAAGAAAATAGCGTTGTACATGTAAATTGCTGCAAAAAAGAACCTGCAGGACTGGCTACTGAGTGTGCTTGCATGCATGTGTCTTGTAGCTCTCGTACACACATGTTCCCATCATCCTTAAAAAGATCATCCAACCCGACCAGGGTGCACAGATCACGATATGCCCTAACTGGGCCAAATCCAGGTACACAAGTGTGCAGCGTCCAAGTCGTGGTCTAAGCTGTGCGGCGCTGGTTAACTACATCTCTTCGTTACTTTTCTTTAGACACCAAAAAAAAACAAAAAGAAGAAGACCTTTCTCCGCTTTGCACTTGGCGATCCTCCGCGAGCCTTCCCGACCGACCGGCCTAGACGGTGCTTCTTGAAGACCAAAAGAGAAGCTTAGGGACACAGCCGCATGCACGTCCATCTTTGTTGTCTGCATTTACATGTCCGCTATGCCATTTGTCTGGGAGCTAGTTTCTGCGCACACAAGCCAGCGCCACTGCTTGTTGGTCTGCCTGGCCACAGCTCTCAGTCTCTACGCATCGTACGCACTCACCTGCTCCCCTTCTCTTCCCCCGCTCTCTTACTCCTCCCTTCAGGTTTGACTCACTTTTTCTCTTTTCCTTTCAGTGCAATTCCAACAGCTTCTCGAAGCTAGTGGTTTCTGCTGCCCCTTGCATTCCTTGGACCCCTCTTCCTCTGAGCTTCGATCGGCTGCATACTAGCATTCCCGGATTCATAATATCAATGCCTTTGTTTCTATTTTATGGTTCTACAGGTAACTACATGCTGTCTAGACAAGTGCTCGCGTGCTTATTTGCGCGTGTTTCATCTCAAGTAATGCATAGGAAGTCATGAATTGCACACATCTAATGACCGACTTACATTGGCCATTGCACTTTCGTCTCGGTGGTAACCATGCGTGTATGCGGAGCAGTCAAGATGTAGCTTCCAGGTAACCCAAAACCTCTGAGCTCTATTGTGGCCTCAATAGGGAAAATACATTCTTGTCGACAGGGCTCTCCTATTACACCATGAAAGAAGTAGGAGCCATCGAGCTTTGTCCTCGTCAGTTTTTGTACATGCTCCAATGACTTGTAAGCTTGGACTATATGAATGCAGTAGTGCCAGCTCTAGCCATACAGTGCCCTCAAACTATACTGTCGGGAGACTTGGAAGCAGTGACACTGTCATTCTGATTCACAAGTGGACGATTGCGAACTGGGCAGGACGACAGCGGCCAGTTGATAGTGTCAGCTTTCTATATGAATGCAAGGGGATGTATTGGGGCCAGGCTTGAGCGAGACTTTGTTAGAAGACCTTGGGGCGGGTTTGCAGTATGTAAATCTTTCTGTTGTGGAAATAGCGGCAGGGGGGATCTTGGTTGTAGATTGTTGGGATTATGGGAAATATTAGAGTAACATGTTAGTGTAGTTAGTTGTTTGAAGACGTCCAAAATACACAAGTAGTGTGTAACCCTCAAGTGTGAGACGCTGATGTGCTGAAGAGCCCTAAGTACTGATTATCACATAAACCCTGGAGGGCTGTGGATAACCCTAGTGAATAGCGGGATTTCTAGGGGTATTCTAGAGTTAATCCTAGCGCCCACTGAACTACGATTCCATCTGCTAGCTCTGTTCTGTGATGGATGTGACGGGAAGCCCGAGCCACGATGCGGTAAGGCCGTTATGACCAATGGCCAAGTCAAAGGAGAGAGAATGAGCTTGTAGTTGCACATCAGACTTCCGCAACGACAAAGCGACTCGGCCGTGTTCTTGCCCCTCACAATGAAAAATTCCTATTCTGGCTTGGATTCTCCTTCTCTCGGCTGATTAGGCACGCAGGCTGCATTCCTATGTGAGGGAACAAAGGCAGGAAGAGGCAGAACTGACGCAGAGGAGGAAATCCCAGTGTCTCATGTGGCCTGCGTGTGATTAGGCTGACCGAGCCCGTCAAACCAAAAACAGCCATGCAGGATAGTTTGTTGACTGTAACCAACTCCAAGAAGCGGGACGTGGAATTAGAGGCTTGAACCAAAGGAGGGGAAGAAAGGGACGGACGGCAGCCATGTATTGAAAAGAGAAAGGGGACAGCTAGCGCAATAGCGCTGGCCAAGAATCTCCGGGTAGCGTCAGCTCGCCATGTGGTATGTGAAAAAGCACAGCGCGTGCGTGTCCAGAAATTAGGCTCAAAAGTGTGTTTATGGGAGGGGAGGAGAGGGGAAGGGGGAGGAGGAGACAAATACAACACATGAAGGCAGATGTATGTATGCAATATGTGACCGACCCAGGGTGGGTTACAGTGGCCACTGGACGTTGGACGCAAGCACTATAGCAGCCGTGGGAGAGCAGTGGGAGGGGAAGAGGAAGAGGAGCAGGATAAGCGCCGCTGAATGGGCGCGGGCGAGAGCGAGGGCGAAGATTGGGGCTGGCAAATCAGCTGAAGTGGTGGTGCTGGACACAAAAGGCCGCAGTGGACTTGGGGCCGGAGGACAAAGAAGGAAAAGTGGGGCGGGGAGGAAGCCTAAGCGCCGAGGGTATGCAGCAGCACAAAGCGAGAGGTACCGCTTCGTATTGGAGCCGGCCGCGATTGATAAGGCAGCAAGAAGAAAAAAAGGAGAAGCTGCAGTCGTCGGTGCTTGCTGTTCTTGTGCTGCGGCATGCATCTCAGTCTTTCGGTCGCGCAGTCTCTTTGGGTGTTTGTGCACTGACCTTGAATCTGCAGGAAAAAAAAGTGGTTCGAGACGAGACACGCAGGAGGAGACCACGGAGGGGGTACCTGCATCGTAGGCAGACTGTTGGTGTGTGGCCATGTATCTTTTGAGCGGAGGCTGTATCACATTCACGTCAGTGGGTGCGTGCAGTACCTTGATGGCAGGGCAGAGCCTTCTAAGGGTTGACAGACCCTAGGCAGCACCCGCACTGGGCAGCACCTGGGGGCCCTGTGCCCTGTAGCCAGCGCTGCAGTGTTTTTGCCACAGCGCCCCCCCGACCCCGACCCGACCCTAACCCTCGTCTGCCCAGGCAGGCTTGGCTCTGTTTTGCTTCGAGACGAGACGGGCGAGCCCCATTGTGCCATGTCGTGACTGGGCTGGCTGGGATTTTGCTGCACAACGAGACACGCCAGATTGGCAAGACAAGCCTCCCTTTCTTTTTTCGCTGCTTCCGCCATCTCGACCATCGTCCTCTGCTGCCTCCCGCCTGCCCGCGAGTTTTCTGCTGCCTCTGCTGCCTCTCTGCGCAGTTTTTGCTCTTGTTCGGCGTTGCTGTCTTGCCCAGTTGCCTGGCCCCTCTCCCGATTGACCGACCATTAGTCACCGTCTCAACTTGCCTCCTTGTGACGAACAAGGAAAAGAACGCTTTTTCTGACGCCTTGGCCTCTGGCTGCATCACATTTTCCTGTCTCTTTATTTCTTCTTCCTTTGCCAACCCTCTCTCTGCAGCCCTTCGTTTGCTTTTTCTGCACGTCTGTTGCTCCGCTCCATCGCCAGGCTGCCTGCTGGATTATCGCATCGCCATCTCAGCCGATCTGCATTTTTTTTCTTGCTCCTTGTTTTCCTCGCGTCCACTCCGTTGCCCAGCTGGATCGTCCTTTGCTGCCTCGTGTGGTTATTGCTGGAGCCCATCAATCCATCCATCCATCCCCCTTTGCCAGCCCGACCAGCCAGCCGACCAACCATCTCACCGACCGACCCCCTTTGATACCTCACCATCTCCCGCTTCCCGCCCGGCCGCCAGAGCAAACACTCCCCGTCTCGTCTGCAAACGGCCACGCCCATCACCATGCGGGAAGTCAATTTCAGCATCCCCAACGTGAACAAGGCGTCGGTGGGCATCACCACTGCCCTGTACGACCGTCGCGCCCTCGACTGCACGTCTACGCTGCCGCTCATCAATTCTCTCAACCACCTCGCCTATCTCACCACGTCGTCGGCCCGCATCCGCGACATCCTCACCGTCGATGGCGGCATTGAACGCCTGATCTGCATCCTCAAGCAGGGCCGTAGCACCGATGTCATGGCTATGTGGAAGTGGAATCTCGCCTTCCAGTGCGTCGTCAATATTGGTGTGCGAGGCACAGAAAATGTCCGCACCCGCGTCGTCGAGGCCGATGTTGTGCCTGTCATTGCCACCATTCTCGAAAACTACATCCGCCTCGTCGAAAAGTGCCAAGAAAAGGAGGAGCAGAAGAAAAAGGCCATTGTTGAGCATCACCACCACCACCACCATCATCACCGCAACCACAACCACGGTCACGGCCACCCGAGCGCCTCCCGCTCCTCGCGAACCCACCCTGACCAGCTCCGCCCGGCTGCTGCTGCTGCCGCTGCTGCCGACTCCAGGCCTCGCGAGCTTGTCCCTCTTCCTGCCTCTTCCTCTGTCTCAGCCCCCCTCCCGGCCTCAATCTCGTCATTGGGTACCAACTCCCAAGCCGCTGCTACCACCACCATCACCACCACCATCACATCTGCCAGTACCACTTTGGAATCTCGCTCTGGCCGCAGAGGGCCTGTACCACCGGCCATCGATGTGTCTGGCTCCTACGGCGGCAACGCTCGCGTCAGTCCCACACACCCTGACTTGAGAAGCAACACCACCGAAGCCTCCTACAACCTCTCCCACAACTCCAACTCAAACCCAAATGTGGTTTCCCGTCTTCTAGAGTCTCGTCGATCGGACCGCCTGTCCTACACTCAAGCACACCTTGTCAACGGCCTGTCAACCGTCTCCGCCCAACTCTCCGTTGCCTCGGGCCAGCCCCGGACAGCTAATGGTGTTAGGCCTGAGCGCGCCATGACTGCGCCTGGTCCCGGGTCTAGACCCGTCATTCAACCCTTGGGCTCTGCTGCTACTGATCTTGAAAGTGTTCTGGCCCGCCTTGCATCTCGTCCCATCTCCCCCACCACCCCCGTTCCTCCCCATCTGCGATCTGCCCCTGCCCCAGGCACCGTCACCAACGTGCCCAACGCCACAGCTACCACGTCCCCGAATCATCTCCCAGATGCTACCCGGGATGCCCTGGCTCCTGTTGCGCGGGATGTCGTGCGACCACAGGCTTCCAACCTAGAGTCCGAAAACTCGTCTGGAAACGAGGGAGCTGTTGACGAGTCGCGTGACATTGTCATGACTGGCACCGATGATGCTGCCCTCCTCCAAGGCACCACCCAGCCCCCTGTCGGCATCCAGGATGTCAATATGGAGCACACTGAGCTCCTCGGCCAGGAGGGCATGGATCTTACTGTGACTGTGCCCGAGGTCGTTTCCGAGAACCCGGACGCTACCGTCTTTAACATTACCCATGACCCCACTGGCATTCAGGTCGCCCCCGTTCCAGGCGAGACTACCGCCGTCAACCCCAGAGTAGCACGTCTGCCTGTCACCTCTCAGCCCAACACGGCTGGCTCCGTACCTAGATTCCTCGCCGACTCTCGGGCATCTGTTCTGAACGACCCCCAGATGTTAGCTGTCATCCCTCGCGACGAAGATGTACTTATGTCTCTACAACTTCTTGCCTATGTCAGCAAATACTGCGGTCTTCGTTCTTACTTCCAGAACAGTCACCTTGTGCCCAAGCTCAAGATTGGCAACGAGTATCTCCGTTTTGACGACGACCCGAGCGAAGCACCCAACGGCTTCTCTAGCAGCGCCGTCTATGCTGCCCAGCAAAAGCACAAGAATGTGCACAGCAGCCACGACCACCATCATGACGACGACATCGATCTTGAACATGATGATCACGACGAACACGACGAAGAGGAAGAAGAGTACTTGTTGCCGGACGACTTTAACATCTTCCCTTTGGTGGAAAAGTTCACTGTTCGCCACCACAGTACCGACATGCAATACTGGGCTGGTGTGGTCATGCGCAACCTTTGTCGAAAGGACGACTCACGAGGGGGCATCCGCCAGTGTGCCTACTACCAGTGCGGAAAGTGGGAAGAGTTCACACGCCAGTTCGCCAAGTGCAGACGTTGCCGCCGTACTAAGTACTGCAGCAAGGAATGTCAAAAGAGTGCCTGGGCCTTTCATCGCCACTGGTGTGTTGCAGCTTCGCAATAAATCCGAGACGCTAGGCTAGGGCTTGAAAGGCTTGTCATGGCAAGGCCTTCCGAGACTGTGTCCCAGTAGATCTATGCGGTGCCAAACCTTCCACCTAGCCTCTTTTGCGTGTTTTTCCTGTTCTTTTTCTTCATTTTCTCATGGTTGCTGTTTGTCGTCATTTTTATTCCACCCCCCCCCCCCTCCAGCATTGTTTTATGTTCAGCCTATCTTGCTTTTCTTTTCTTCATTTTGGCTTCATGTTTTATTTTTTTCACTGGCGTATCGTTACACACAATTTATCTATATCTTTGTGTTTGCCCATTTTACTTTTCCTTCTATTATTAAGCATATGGCTTGAACGCATAGAGACAGACGGGGGGATGTGCCTGGATCACTACAGAACAAGTGATGTCATGCCGTCTCCCCCTTTCCCCCTTCTCCCACTTGCTTTGTGTTGTGCTTTCCCATCATTTTCTTTCTTGTTTCTACATTTGTTTTTCTTTCTTCTGTTCAACCCCCTTTTTCTTTTTCCCCATCTCATCAGTTGAGATGTTCATAATACCCGTACTCCTGCTTTTTCTTCTTTCGCTTTCCTGTCATGTTTCGGGGATCCATCCATCCACCATCACACGGCGGTTTTCTATTCCTTTTGGATGATGGCCCTACATCCTTGGTGCTCTTGTATCCATACTGACGTTAGCTGCATCCAGAGTGTACCCGATGCTGTTATCTCACACACTTCATTCTGGCAGTGCGGTTTCCTGCCCCTTTGCTATTTGTTTTCTGCTCCTCATTGCTATTCCCCTCCTTCATGTCTGGGACTCGGGAGACTTGGCGGTCTTGTGTTGTCTTTTTTCTTTTCTTTCTTTCTGTTTTGTCATTCTACCCCCTCCACCTCTTTTTTCTCACCCTCCCTCTCCCCCGTTATTCCTCTGGAGTTTTCCTTTGTCTTTGTTCCTCGAGGCTATTTCTGTTGTTCTATGCGCTGGACTTTGTCTTTCTTTAGCCTTGCTGTACCGGTTGATATCGAAGTACGTACCAAGGAACAGTTTATCTTTTTTTTTCTCTCTTTCTTTTAAGCGATGTTATTCTTATATCTTCACGCGGGAGCTTTTAATGCTGATTTGCTCGTTCTTTTTCTCTTTGACCTTTGATGTGTATCTTTTCGGTGTGCATGTTTGAATTATCGTGAAATCTTGGTGCTCCAGGCAGCGTGCTACATGTCCATTTATATGTAAAAGTACAATTCCTGCATAATATGCATCGGTTGGCCATGGATGTGTGATTGCGGGCCGTTATACACTGGCGCTTTACATATTGCAGAACAGGACGGGACGGGACGGGACGTAAAAGTACGCTTGTGTAAGGCTGAGTGTATGTGGAGGTTGCACGATACAGAGATATCGTCCGGAGTCTGTAAGAGTATGGAGGCCAAAGTACCGAGTGACCCCGGCCCGGCAGTGGTAGAGAAAAGTCTACTGTTGGAGATATTCAGGGTTCTTTGGGTACTACGACGCAGGCATGACGAACGGCAATAGATTGCTGCATGGGCTTTTGCTGTTGATGCAAGGCATTTTTGATATCGGGGCTCCTTGGTTGCTTACGGACGGGCACGTCAGGGATCACAACCTGCGAGGCTTGGGCTTGGGACAATGCTTTGGTAGAGCAGAGTCTCCGATCGCGCAACAGGCGGGCGGTGATTGGTGTAGTGCTGTAATGGCACGGCTGTCTTTATTGTAACGATGCCAAGTCATGCGGAGAACAAGAATAGGCGTTGGGAAGAGCGCGTGATGGTGGTAAAGGGATGTCGTCGGAGCGAGAAAAGCTTTTCCTGCACGGCCTGACCGCCCTTACCTTTGCTTGGGCTTCAGAGAGACTTGAAAAAAAAAAAAAGAAAAACACAAGCTGGACTCAGAGCCGACAACCGAACTCGGCTCCCGTCATCCGGTGTCCGATTTGCTTCTTTTGTGAGTCTCAGAGAATTTCCGAGTTTACTGAAGGGAACCTGAACTGCACGCCGTCAATGCCAGAGCCACAAACTGCTCAATGCTTAGATTATCAAAAGAAAAAGAAAAAAGGATGAAGTAAGTCATTGCTGGGCAAAGTTCGGTTTCATGCACATCTCGCTGGCTCACTTCGGTCATGGTTCCCCTGTTCATGACTCGCTTGTCAGTCGGGGCCAGCCTCGAGCTCTTGGGACTGATATAGTGGAGTTTTTCGGAGTTTAAGCCGCCATGTTGATGCGTATCCATGTTGTTCAGTGGGCGAGATGACATTGAAATGGGGGAGGCCGCTGCTCCCGAAGCTTGAAGAGCAAGTTTTCTTTCTTGAACAAAACAACGTTTAGAGAGGAGTGTATAAGAGGAGTCAATCGTGATTTCAATCATGGAGAGAGAAAGTTGACAAGCCTTGTTTCTACCTCTTTCTTGTCCTGTCTTTGCCTTGAAAGCTCCCCTCCCTTGCATGCAGGGGACTCTGGCGGCACGAACTACTTTCCGGCTGCCGGACTAACTCTACTGCCACTACTACATCTTCAACATGCACTTCCTCAACTTTGCCTCGGCGACAGCCATTCCTGGCTTTGTATTCTCGATCGTTGCGGGTGCCCACCCGCTGGCCTCTGATGGAAAACCGGGGGCTCCCGAGAACTCGCCTGATGTTGTGAAGCGCGAGGGGCTCAGATTACATCTAGATAGCATCTCCTTGGGCAATGGAGAAGGCAGTCATTTCAACCCCGATTTCAATCACTACGAGCTGCTGGGCCCTCCTCCGCCCCAAAACGCCGTCAGCCCCAAATCTGTCGGAAGCCTCACCTCTGCGTGTTTGGATTCCGAGACGGACACCGAGTTTGCAAAAGGCGGCGTCCGATCGCTCATTGGGCTCGACGGCGTAGAGCACTTTGCACTAGTTTCGTGTCTCATACATAATGGCTACAAGCCTATCTCGCTCAGTTCCCATGGAAACCCAGTTGAGTACAGCTCGGTTTGGGTCGCTGAGGCTCATGGAAACCTCGAGTACATCCAGGATGCCGACTATGTCACCTACTCCGAATGGCTGAACAGAAAAAGCGATGACGGGTATGTTCCCATCTTTGCATCTGCTACAGGTGGCAGCACCGAAAGTGCTCTGTTTTCTGGCGTGATGGAGTACATTGAGAACCAGCGCTGGACCCAACTATGCGAGATTGCGGATGTCAGAGAAGTAGAGAACTTGGCGCAGGGCTTTGCTCCTCACATCGTCGACTTGGCCATCTATGGAGACCCCGAGGACAGGAGGTACTGCGTCCTGGTCCACCAGGACATGTACAATTCACAACAAAGTACTTATATATCTACGCTTGAGACGCCGTACTTCTTTTACGAATACTCGGAAATCATCCAGCAGGAGACGTCCAAGCGGTTTTGGCACCCAACAAGACAATACCTCTCAGAAAACCACGAGTTCTCGGCAGTCTTCGAAAACACCCACGTTGGTAGGTGGCAGGCCTTCCAAAATCTCAAACTACAGGAGATCAGGTCCATCATGGCCGATATGGAAGCCCAGGGCCTTGTCCCGGTTGATATCCAGGGCGGCGGCGATTCAAAAGACAGTACTAGATACAACGTCATCTTTGCCGAGCTCACAACACCGAAACCCTTGCTATGGACTGCCGTTGGCGACACAACCGGCTTCGAAGACAACAAGGGCTTCACGACTACGTTGGACAACATCATGAAAGAGTTTATGGTTGTTAACAATGTCCGGCAACTGCAGTTCTCGGCTGCGGTCAGAGGAACCACCATCGCCGAGAGGGCCTATACGCTGGGCGAAGACGACTATCCGGTTGTTTCTGTCGACGATCCCTTCATGATCGCCAGCCTGTCTAAAATCTTCGTCGACGCTGCTATCGACAATCTGATACAGCAGGGGCTTCTGGACCTGGACACCAGAGTCTACGAGAAGCTCGGGTACGAAGCCTTTGCTGATGAGCGTTCGCGGGACATAACCGTGCGGCATCTACTGGCTCACAAGGGCGGATTCGATCGCGATGTCTCAGGAGACCCTGTACGTGATTTCCGGCAGATTGCCATCGATGGTAACCTGGGCCGCGCAGCAACGCTCTGTGACGTAGTTGAGTACATGGTTGACCGTCCGTTGGACTTTACACCGGGCACTCGCATGGCCTATGCCAACTATGGGCACATGCTGCTGAGCTATTTGGTCGCCAACATCACCAGGATGGAGTACTACGACTTCCTCAAGACTTATATCCTAGGCAATGAGAATGTAGTCCCTTATGCTACAGGCGCCGAAGCCCATGTCAACGACAACTTCCTGCCCGAGTCCCACCTGACGGGCCTTGACCCGCGCGTGGTGCACGAGTCGGTTGTCGTTCCAGCTGTGTATGGGGGGGATGGCATGATTAAAGAAGAGACGCTGGGGACTACAGGTTTGGCGGCGACTGCTAGCTCGGTAGCCCGGTTTCTTGGCAGCCATGCTGTCTGGGACATTGGCGGACATAAATACGGGGTGCGCAATGGTGATGTACCTGGTGCTCTGTCGTTTGCCCAGTGCCGCCAAGACGATATCGATGTGGTCATTTTGGCAAACACGCGCCGACTGGAGTATGCGAGAGGATGGGACTATCTAATTGAGTACTCGGTACAAGAGCTATTCCGCGGATTCGGCGTAAAAGGGCGTTAGCAATAGAGTGAGGAGTGCATCTAGCTCGCCATTTAATCACGGGTTCATTTATTGGACTTTGCAAAACAGGCCAGGGTCAGAGAGTATGAATATATATAAAACTGCGAGGGACCGGTACACGTATAAGTTCAGGTATGTACAGGATGTGCCGGCTATCTAAAAAGGTAGGAGATTTAACAAGATCTTGATCTGCTGGGTGTTTTCACAGTTTAAATGTTGATAACAACATCGGCCAGGACCAGTTTGTGGTCGCTAATGTAGATGTCGTTGACAAGGTTGTCAGCCACCTCGTAGCGAGCGACAGTGAAAGACTGGCCCTGCTTACCACCGCCGGCCCAGACGTAGTCGTGGGTGCTGGAAAGCCATTTGGCCTCGCTGTGGATAAGCTCAAGCACATCGGATTCGTAAAGAATGGGGTTGTATTCGCCTTCTTCATCACCATCATCACGGCCGACGCCGACAAACTCCCAGGAGCCGTCGAGGTCGTTGACGATGTTTTCCAGCTGGTCCTCGACAGCCTCCAGAAGACCAATGATGGCGGCAGCGGTGGGACTGCCGGCCGGCTGCTCGGCCTGCACCCTAGTTACAGCAAAGAGAAGAGATGCAAGGCCCGCCTCACGATGCTGGGCGGGCTATGCTCAAGCCCTGGATCAGAAACAGCGGCAAATGTGAGTCCGAGGCATCATCACGCTGGCAAAGGCTTGCTGGCTTATGCGGGAGCGCGCCAAGCCGGCGGGAAAAATGACCCGCGCAGCCGAGTATCCGCGTATCCGGGATGGCGATGTGGGAGGCAGATGAAGTCCAGATGTTAGGTCCGGATCACTGTATGAGCCAGGCATCCACCCCTGTGAGAACGGGATATATCACCTCAGCGGGCAACCGATGGACATACCAAGGGGTATCCAGGAGGCAACGGGCCGCCACAGATCATTCAGCCACCGCCAGGAGAATAGTTGGGCGAAGCGGCCCGCGAGGCCGAGGGATGGCAGAGCAGAGAGAGATGGGGAATTGTGCAACTATTCTCGATAAGATCGGTAGCACCTCTTTTACGCCCTTTGTTGTAACGGATAACTGCTTGGAGCACATCATGCAATGCTTTCATATAGCTTTGTCACGTAAAATGAAGTCAAGTCATGCTTGGAGCATGTCACTCCCCACCCGCTTCCCACATCCCCGCATCCCGGTGCAGCATCGAAAATAGGTCGACTCATAACCGCAAGGCCCATCTGGCTCACTTCTGTTCTGGGGCAAAGTTAATTTCAGCTCCATGTATGTGTCGCAGTGCAAACCGGCTTTGGGCTACCAACACAAGTGTTGGCTCAACTCCGGTCGGGGGTCCCTCGGGATTGAAAGCCCACGGCAACGTTGGCCAGGGGCGACAACTCCATAGCTGTGGGACAGGGGAGGCACCCGCAAGCTCTGCTGATAAATCTTTCTTGATATTCCCTGATCGAGCCAGCTCACTTTTCCGGTTTCACTGGTCTGTTCTCTCGTCTCTCCTCGATTTTGTTTTAGCCCGTATCTCGTGAAGAACAGCATCCTGAATTTCTCCTAGATAGAGTTGGTTATCCACAAAGTTGCCTCGAAAACCCATCTGCTAGCATGGGTACCCCCATGGCCCCACATTATCCGGAGACTTTCCCGACCATGACCGGGACCGGCTCCGGGGTCAGGGGGCGGCCTTCATAGTCGAAAATGTCCAAAAATACTCCAACAACGGGAGACCGGCCGCGTGGCCCAATGGCAAGGCGTTTGACTACGAATCAAAAGATTGTGGGTTCGAATCCCATCGTGGTCAACATACGAATCCGTCCCGCTTCAGCGGGACCCCGATATTAATTTTTTTCCCGGCCCGACGCCGGGGTCACGTGACCAACTTCTTTTTCGTCTTCTCTGACTTTGGCCAAAGAAGTGTAAATGATGGAAGGGCCTTGAGCCATGCCCCCCAGTTTGTCTTCGTTTGAGCACCTTGCCAGTCCGTACTACATGTGAAAGTTTTGGTGATAACCCTTGTTTCTTAGTCTTGTTGGATGCTGGGGGTTTTTCGGCCGAATTGACTTGTATTCTTGACAACACTAACTCAACTCCTTGCCGACCTGATCATTCAACCCGCATTTCACATATGTTGAGTGTGGTCACAACCTAGCAAATCAGGCCAAGACTCGTACCTAACAAACGTATGTATCAACCTTGTGTGACCCTTCGCAGCTTTATTTTTAGTTTTCGCCGGTAGTACACCTGGGGCTGAGCAACCTGAAACTCCCGAATCCATGAGGTCACTGTATACCTGCGAAGCATAAAAGCTCATTTATTGATTAGGTTGTTGTGTGAGCTTCAGGGAACTGTGGCTCTGCGTAATTATTAAACAGGAGTTTCGAGTCAGGCCAGAAGCCAAACCGCCTCATCGGGCTCTTGGGGCAGTCGTGGTTCCACCGATCGGTATCGGGCGATGGGGGTGGGAGCGGGACCGTGTGAAGACCTCTCTCTTTGCAGATAAATGTTATAGCTCTCGGTCGGGTCCAAAGATACTTCGATGACGTCCGTCTGTGTTGTTGGGGCGAAGGGTTCATCGGTTGGAGGGGGACTTTTCTCCTCAGTGCCGGTCTCCGGGGCTTTCGGGGCCCATGTGTTGTCGCTGGCCGCAGCTGGGGCAGAGCTCCTTTCAGGGGCATCCGCCAGTGCGGTGGAAGCTGAAGCATGCGTCGCACTGTTGGACGCGTCCATGTTGTCTGGCCTTTATGGCCGGGGCACTGGAGCCAAAGAGCTTCAGGGAGGTTCGGAGGGGCTTCTCAAGCGGGAAGACAATCGAGGAGGTAGGGGAGGAGTCCTGGTTGTGCTTTGACCAGGCCACGCGCGTAGCGCACACACCGACCTGGCTCTCGATATCCTCTTCGATGCGTGGGATGGTTACCAGGCTGACCTGGCCGACCAGGTTGCGGGTGTTCTTGGGTACGCGGTTGATCACGTAAGTGTGCCATTTGGTGGCCGTGTCAACTGTGCAGCCACTGAAGACCGCGGAGGCTTTGTTCATTTTGGTAAGGGCCGCAGCCATGGCTGTCTGTGAGTCGAAAGAGAGCGACATCTCGAGTCCGCCAACTTCAGTCCCAGCAACCCCTCCGGCTAACCGGTCGGCTCTTTCATTGCCGGGGATGTCCTTCTGGCCCGGTACCCATCTGACTCTTGCCTTTGGTGCAAAGAGCCCGCCCTGTCTCAGCTTCCAGCTTGCCAGGAGTCGTCTTGTCTCGTCGGTGGCTGTTTGGGATGTCCCCAGGTCGCCCTCTTCTGCGTTCAGACGGTTCACAATGCCCCTGTTGTCAAGACACAGGCAAAGGTCGCCGGTCGTCTCTTGCGGTAGCTCGTGGGCCGCTTGCACGGCGTGTAGGGCTGCGATTGCCTCAGCGTCAGCCACTTCTTGCCAGGTGCCAAGTGGTTTGCTACCCCCAGCGCAGGTTGTGTTGTCTACCACAAGGGTCCACCTGGCCCCAGCGCCGCCGTCTTTGACTTTCGCCCCGTCTGAGTAGGCCCGCACCGTATCTGGCCACGCCATGAGCAGGTCCTCTAGGTGTCTGGCTATCTCCTCATCTTTTTCGCCCTTTGCTTCGATGGGGTCGTCTGGTCCCTCCTTTGCTGGTCTCACCCCGCCGGGGCTAGGCATCGTTTTGGGTAGGAGCCTATAGGTCCCCAGCATTCGCGCCCTAGTGTCTAGAGACGTGTTTCTTGGTTTCCGCTGCGCCGGTGGGCCTTTGCGGAGAGTCCGCGGGGAGGCGGAGGAGGATTCGGTGTTTGCCCGTGTCGGGGGGCATCGAGGCCGGAGTCAGGGACGCTTTCAGTGTTGGCAGGGGCCATAGCGGTTTCGCCTTACCCGACGTACTCCATGGCCTTGAAGTATAAGAGGCGAGCCACGTTGCCGGAGACGGATTCGATAGTTTAGGTTCCGCCTTGTTCTGGGCGTCGGGGCGTGAGGCGCGCAACGCGTCTTTGACACGTGTGACTACCGACCCCGCCGCTTGGATCCGCTGCCCGAGGACGCCGGACGAGGCGGAAACCTCTGGCCGAAGCGTGGCGGGAGGTCTTGGCTTGATCTTTATTTCTTGAAAGGGATATCGAAAAGTCCGAGGTCTATATTTCGGAATATGTAGGTCGTGGTGCGCCCCGCATCCGGGTTTTCTTTTTTTCGCTGCCTTAGAAAAAGGTGAATACGTGACATTTCAGGTAAGGGTTTAGAAGGGGCGCTGGGTTACTAAGGGAACCGCCATCAATCCTACACAAGATTCTAAAGTTTGTTAACTAACTAGTTAATTAGTTACACATCCAGACGCAACAAAACAAATTCACATCTCTCGACACTCGCGCCAGCACCAACTTACGACCAATTTTGACCTTTTATCGCATTCATATCTATATTCTACCCAAAATATCTTCTACGGCCTTTGTTTGGTGCACAGGATGCAAAGTCTTCCGCGCCTTAAGCGAATATGGCATCTTGAAGAATGGCAAGCGTCGCAAAACCTGCTACCGCCACGAGAAGAAGCGCAACGCCATGGAAGCTTTCAGTTCATGGGATGAGTTTATGACACAGTTGAAGGAATGGAATCATCCGGTACTAGCCATTGCCATTTCCCGCACCGATTTCTCGTGTAAACAGGTACTAACACAAACTATAGGGCCAGACGGAGGTCCTACACGTCAAGAAGGTGTCTCCCATGGATTGTCTTCCTGTCGTTTTTGATCCCCAGCCCTCCAAAGGTCTCTCGACAGCTTAATCTATAAAAGAGCTTGTTGGCATCATGCTGGCGGAAGGCGGGTTTCGGTTCTGGCATTCGGGAACTGACAATCGCTCTACGACACCGTCATACAATTACTACTGCTGTCAGGATTTGGAGCATGTCGCCAAAAGCTTTAGTAGGAATATTCGCAATATCACTCCAAGAGAACGGTTCCCGTGCAAAGGCCACTTAAAGCTGCGCCCTTTTACGACAGATCAATGTCTGACCCTGGAGCTTCATCACGAGTACCACGAACCGTACAAGACGATGGATGCTTCTTCTGAAATGGTTAAAGATAACAAGCCGCCTGTGGGAGATTCTCTTTCAATCTCTCCTAACGCCAACGAACCTTGTACTAGCGACAACGATAGCGGTGGGAGCATTTTGGTCGAGGAGCATGACAATGTTACGCTTAAACTCAAGTCTGTCATTGAGGGAATGAAACAAGCCATCCAACTTGCTGAATCGCAAATTGACAACAAAGAGTTTGCCGAAGAGTTCATTGCGTCTCATTCTTTCATTGTGCCTCTGGTCAAGAAACTCCAAATGATGGAAGAGTATCAAAGAACGCCCCCCCGATCCGTCTTCCTTTGAGCACGCTTCCAGCAGGCCGTCCTCCACGTGAATGCTTTGATGGGAAGTCTTGTTTCTTTCGCTTGTTAGACGTTCCATGTTTTTCTACTGAATTGAATTGGACTTTTGCTAACACTAACTCCCTGCTGGTCTGGTTCTTTGACCTTTTTTTCACGTGTGTTGAGTGTGGTCGCAACCTAGTAAAGCATGGAGTCTGGAGGGCCGTTTTCAGGCCGTGCAGTCCGCCTGATATCTCGGCGCCATGTGCCTGGTGGTTCGTCCCCAAGGACCCCCGCCTGTTCCCCGGGGGCATGAACCTGGGCCTTGGCGGTTGACGCTCGATCATGGCGGGTGGGATTGGGGCGTCACATTGAAGGGCTGGGCTGGGTGTCGTCTTCTAACCCCGTAGCACCGCTCTCAGAGCTACCGAGACAGCGCCTTCGACTTTGTTTGTAAGGTGGATCGCCCTGTGAGATCGGGTGAAGTCAAGAACCTCCGTCTTGTTGGGCGCAATTTTGCGCGCACCACATGAGATGTCGTTTTCTTTGCCGGAGCGAGCCCAATTGTTTCTCTTCGGTTGATTTTCTCTCCAAAATTCGTATGGCAAGAGGCTGCCAAAAAAACGGAACACACGTGACCATATCTCCACAATAATTCAAGATATGAAGACTCAAAACGTGCGAGCTCAAATTTGACTCTTTTGTCAACTTCCATCATCCAGACAACCCATGACAGTTCACATTCACGATAATTCAGATTGCGCGACACTCTCGCCAACTCTGATTTTCCACGAACTTTATTATTTTTTTTATTAAATCCATATCCATATCCTACTGAAGAAAATTTCCACCATGATTTTGTGCACAGCATTCAACGGAGTTGTGCTATTTCCTGAATGGCACGCCTCGCAAATATAAGCCTGCGCAAATTTTCCATCAGTGGGACGAATTTCTCAACGAATTACAGAAACGCAATCATCTGGTACTATCTACTGCCATTTTTTACTCTCATTTTTCCTGAAAACACCTCCTAACGCGATCTACAGGGTCAAAAAAAGGTCCTCTTGATTCCCAGTTTCCTGAAGCTCCCACAACAACCCAATCAATAAAGGAGCTTGTTGGCATCATCCTAGCAGAAGGCGGATTCCGTTACGGGCATTTGGGGACTGATAATCGGGTCACGCCACCGATACATGAGTGGTGCAGTATAGATGAGGGTCATGCTAGACAGAGCCAACTGGCTCGAATGGAAGGTGGAGCTGCTGAAGCTCCTCAACACGGAAGGACTTATCCATGTAGTCCTAAACTCGGATGCAGAGGAGCTACCGTCCTCTGACGAGATTTTGAAGACAGCCCGTATCATGGTTACGGGGCTGAATAGAGACTGGGCCTAGCAGGCCAACTAGTGCCGGGAGCCAGCCGTGGCATTCAATATGCTGCGGGAAGAGTCGAGTCGGTTCTTAGGCGCAAAGAAGAAGGAGGCAGCCAGTGCCATCCTTTACCCTACGTACACCGGCAACGTGTCTGAATTGTGGGACCAACTGCGCGGACATCGCGACCTCCTCCTGGAATTTGGGAGGGTGGAAGCACAACCCGTAACAAACGACCGGGACCTGCTGCAGCGCATGGTGCAGGCCCTACCACGATACCTCAAAGACCGAATTGAGTTCGGCCTCCTGCGCAATGATTCCACCTCCAAGATACTGGGAGACATGATTGATGCGGAGATGGACAACCAGACGGCATAGGCACCACTCCGGGTGCACCGTGCAACCGCGACCGAATCCCAAGCGGCGCCCAAGAGAATGAAGGGAGCGGGAAACTGCCTCGCCTGCCTTCAGCCAGGCCACAAGCGCGCGGACTGCCCGCTCTTTGCCCAGTTCTTGCGGTTCCAACAGAGTGAGTTGCCCCAAGCCTCAATGACCGTCGACAGTGGTGCGACCCATCACATGAGCAAGTCGCTGACACGATTTTGAGAACAGACCTACAAGGCGGGGAGAGGGGCAATTCAGACCGCGACTGATGGAACTGAGTGGGTGGCCTGGGTGAGGTAGACGTTACAGACCGATCTCCACACCATTTTCGTTCAGAGAGTCGGTGACAGAGTCCGCGCTGACCTTATTGGCCCTATACAACCCGAGTCTCCCGAAGGTTGCAAATATGCTCTGCTGGTGGTAGACGGTGCCACCAGATATAAGTGGACAGACTTTCTACAAACTAAACAAACCGATGAAGTTCTGCGGAGTATATTTCCAATGTGGAAGGTTAAAGACGTAAAAGACAATCATCATCTGTGGAAGATGCGCAATATCCTCAGAACGAGCTCGAGTAATGATGCATGCTCGATTCAACAAGAGATAAAACCATCGATTCTTAACAATTCATGAATAAAAATCCCCAATTATATAGTCGATGGAACTAGGTCCAGTGCAAGGGAAACTCCCTATTTTGATCGTGACAACGCCAGATGATGAAGAGTACTACTGTAAAAAGGTACCACGAGAATATGTAAAAATAGCATACCACAAAAACAAGACAAGAAGAAGAAAACACTCTCGAACAAACACGGCGTAAGATAGGAGCTCGTTTGTGAGCCAGAAACGCCCTCCGCGATTCTGTCCACACGGCACCCGTCTCTCTCCCTCCCTCCCCCTTTCCGGCTCCCAGCCTGCAGCTTACCGCCGCGAGGCGATGGCCTTTCTGCGCGCCTTGCCCGGCCGCTGCACGGCCGTCTTTTTCTTGCCGCCGCCGGCGCTGGTTGCGCTGAAGGGCGCCTTGTTGCGCTTGTTGGAGAAGCCGCTGAGGTCGCCCGACGACATGGAATCGCCCGACTTGAGGTGGCGCTTCTTGCCGCCAAAGCCGTACTTTTCGTTCTTCTTGACGCGCTTCGAGTTGGGCCCGTTGCCGCTGAAGCGGCCGTTGGCTTCGGACTTGTTGCGGAAGGTCTTGAGTTCGTTGTCGACGGCCACGTCGAATTCGTCGCCCTCGTGCGTGCCGAGGCCGTTGGGGTTTTCCTGGCGCTCTGGAGAGGGTGGGACAAAAAGGGTTAGCCAGTGTGCAAGGGGATAGAGTCTTTCAAGCACTTACTTCTCTTCAGGTTCTTGATCTTGTCGAGCGTCTCGCGCTTCTCCTTGGCGCGCTCCTGGATCTTGGCCACCTGGGTCTTCTTGCCAAACTTCTTGAGCTCACGCAGCTTGCGGGCCTCGGCCGACGCCTTCTTGGCCGACGCCTCGGCGACCATCTTGCCCTTGATCTTCTCCATGTGGTCATCAGACTTGACCATCTCGGCAAAGTAGTCGGTGGGCCGCGTGAACGGCACGCCGTCGCCAACCAGCTTGGCGCGCGCCAGCTTGGCCGCCGCCATGCACTGTGCCAAGAAGGCGTCTTCGCGCTGCACATCGTCCGACACGTCGGTGATAGCGGCGGCGGTCGGTGTGTCGGATACGACGCACATGTGGCTGACGAAGCGTGCCGAGGCGTCGCTGGGAATCATGATGCGGTTGAGCGACGTGATGAGGGCGTCCTTGTTGTAGATGGTCAGGCGGTTGTGGGGCATCAGGTCCTCCTTTTCTTCGTCGTCGAGATCCTCGAGATCAGACATGGGAATGTCCTCCTCATCTTCGTCTTCTTCATCGTCGTCCTCGTCCTCGTCATCGTCGTCGTTGGCGGTGGTCGCAGCGGCGGAGAGTGTTTGCAGCGTCTTCTTGACGCGCTCAATCTTCTCCTCCATCTCAACCTCAGAGTCGTCCGAGTCGCTCTCGTTCAGAGCCTCGTAGTTGACACCACCCTCCTCGTCAGACTCCTCCTCTTCGTCTTCCCAGTCGTCTTCAGCATCCTTGGACTCAACGGCCTTGCTGGGCTTGGTCTTGCGAAGCTGCTTTAACCGGCGCTTCTCCTTGATCTTCTTAAAGTCGGTGTTCTTCTCGGCGGCAAGCGCCATCTTGAGTATGCTCTTGACAGCCATTGCGAAATAAATGTATGCAGAAAAAAAAAGACAGATAAGTTGTGTGGTTTGAGATAATTGACCTGGACGTGATGCTGCTATTTGGTTGCGGCTTTGGCGAAACGCTGGCTAGGAAAATTTCCCTCCAACTTTTTTTTTTCTGCCGCCCTGTGGGGCCGCCGATAAGTGTCCAACAGGAGTTGGCGCTTCACCGCCTTTGCACTCAAGACCGTATATGCACTGTAGGGACACTGTGTGTACAAGACTCGCACCGGCTGCTACACAATCTTCTTCATTGAACATCAAGAGGACAGGCCGTTGACAAAGTTGGCCCAACTATGCTGTTGATATTCTTAGTCACAACGAATTTTGGCTGCAATGAGAACTTCTAGAACTACGGCCTCAAGAGTTTCCAGGCTACCACACAGCGCTCATATCCAGTAGATGCAACAAGACGAACATATTTCTCGAACCAGTGGCCGACTAACATAGGCTGGCAAAAGCCAGTGGATATTTCCGAGTTTTCATACCCACGCTTTAGGGAAGTAATTGAGATGAAAATGAACGATTTAGATTTTCAAGCTACTGGTAAAAACCAACTATCAAATGCCGCTCATGAGCACATGCTTAGAGTCAAGTAAGAAAGTCTAACGCTCAAAAGTGTCAGAGTTTGAGAAAAAGTATAGTTACCCATGCTCAGAAGACTTGAGTTTTGCGATTGTATTGCCCCACAGATGCACTACGTTCAATGCACTTAAGAGTGCGGGGCCCTCCCTCACCAGTCATATTGGCATTTTCCTCGTCAAATAAGATAACCATGGCCCGGGGCGTGACCCGGCCATCAAGAGGAGGTGGTGTCTTGCTGACTGGCGGTGTCGGTGAATTTTTGAAATTTCGAACGATTGAAGTGGGAGGCACACTTTTAGAAATTGGTGGCATCCAAGTTTCGACCCACGGAACCTCTGGAGACTTGTGCCGCTCAAGGATGGGAGCTGTTAGGTAGGGGGTGTTGCTATTAGAAATGGAAGGAATGACCACTGGTGAATCCTGTCTTTGGGCAAGACTTGATTTACCCTTCGTGGTATTATCAATCATAGATTTAGGCGGGCTCGACCGGACTCCTTCTATAGAATTCGAATGTTTGTGTTTCGGTGAAACCATCCGGTGTTTGGTGGCGTTTAGTGGCGATCTAAACTCTTTGGCTTCGGATTGCTGTCGACTAGCACTAGACGAACGACGCGCTTTTTCACGGGCAGCAATGCCATGAACAGGACAGTTGGGAGAAGGAAACTCCTCAATGAGCTTGAACTGAGCAAGATTGACAGGCTGTGACACTGACCGATGGCGACTTCTAACAGCTGAACGAGAGTTGCTTCCACTTTGGCCTCGACCAGATGAGCCCCGTTCTTTGCCAGTTCGACGATGTAGATTTCGTCCACGGAACTTCGAACCCGAGTTCGGCGTGCCGAAAAGTTGTATGTTATGATTGGTTATCAATGAGGCAGAGGCCGACCTGGGCCGAGGTTGAATTATGCTTGCAAAGCTGTTTGTCCTTTTAACTTTCTTCATTTCCACATTGATAAATTTATCGTCATCTTGATGAGACAGGTTAGATATATGATTTGCGAGAAGAGTGTCAGCGTAAGTTTCCACAGGCGTGGGCCGACGATAAGATGTATAGTAGTCTTCAAGGGGTAGCCCAGATCTTGATCCTAGCCTCCCCGAACCGCTTATTGGTGAAGCCATTCGTTGATCTGTAGTCGCGTAGGAATTATGCACTGGAGGTGAAGGGGGTGCCCGGTAAATTGTTTGGCCGGTATAGCTATGGCGTATGAGGGATTCAAACCCTTCAGCTTTATTAAACAAGCGAGCTTCATGTGACGATGTATTGGTACCTGAAATGACACGGGCACACCGCTCAACATTGGTATAACAGCTGAGCTCAGATTCAAACCAATCGGAGAATGCGGTTCCTTCTGAAGCTGCAGATAGTGGATAGCCCAAATCGATTGGTTCTTGAGTCAGAGTAAGATTATGATGGTTGTGTGCAGTCAGGTTTACTGGTGTAAACTCGGGGGTCTCCTGCATATTGATATCGTGGTTTCCGCTGAGGATTCTGGGATGAGAGTATATTGTATCGTCGTCGGGAGGAATTGGAGTTGGAATATGTCGGTATCCTGTGTTTGACTGTGTAGGCTGAGACACTATGTATCTTTGTGTGATGGATTCAATGGGCGGGATCATGAAACGTGGACGAACACTATTTGGAGTCGGGCTTGGTGCTGATGGGGTCAAGATATTGGGCTCAATCATGGCCAGACCCATGCTTCCCAAAGAGCCGGCCTTGAAAGATAAGGGAGCAGGTAATGTTTTGCTGGGAAAAGAAGAGTTCGTCTTTCCGGATGATTGCAGTCCACCTTTTGGCGTCTCTGACTTTGATTGCAGGTAAAGAGGCGAGTCTATGTTCATGATATCCATCAAGCTCTGGGCTTCGGCAGAATAGGCCCTGGCATGGCCTTCCTTGACGGGATGAAATAGTTGCGGGCGTAGGAAAGCTTGCATTTGTGCCTCACGTTCTTTGTGAATGTCAAAGTCCGGGCAATAGACTAGACGACCAAATGGGGCGATTTCAGTGTCGACAACCAAAAGTTCTTTTGTGCCGCGGCCGAGAATTCCGTAAACACGGACTTCCCCCTTCGAAATTCCCAGGACGCTACTTGTACCAGCATAGCAATTTTGACCATCGGCACCGCACTTGTTGCAAAAGACGACAATAACCTCTTCTTCGCTTTCGGCTCTTATGATGGGCTCAAGACGCGAAATCCAATACATGAGAGTATTGGTGTCAGGGTCTAGTGGTGCCCGGCTGAATCTGCGCGGATCCTGGTGTGTCGGCCAAGCCATAGTAACAATGACGAGATTTGCCCGGACCTCCATAACGTGAAAGGCAAAGTCGAGGCTCTCCCAGCGATCTTGGAATTTATAAGGACTGCAAACTAGGTTAGATTTCTGCAGTATAAGGTCATGTGAAGAAGGGTATCTTACTTGATATCCATAGAGGTCCCAATGGCCACCTGGCCGAGGTCAGGCAGCCATTCTCCATGAAAAGGATTCGGACCCTCAAGAGCCCATGCTTCTTCTGAGGGCTGAAGATAGCATTTTCTGTAGTGAGCAACCGTCTCCCCGTTGGAGTTTACCGCAATGGTTGAGTTGTAGTACTCAGGTCTGCCTAGCCAATTCGAGCGCACATCGGCCTTCTCTGCGTATCCAGCCACAACTGTGCAGCCATACTTGAGCGCTACAGTTCGAGCCCACATTGAAGTGACGCCAGAACCGGACGGCTCAAGAAAGGAGTACACATCATTGAGCGAGTTTAATCCTTGGGCTATATGCTGTGTGAGCTTATTTTCGGGCCTGATAGATTCAGAGCAACTCACCAGCAAATGCCAGTTCTGGGAGGACAAGGAGATCCAGATCCCGGGCATCCGATCGAAGTAGGACAGAATCTGCACGGGAAAGATTGTGTCCAACCTCCCCCGGAAGGGGCGCAAACTGGAGGCAGCCGATTCTCATGGTAGAAATTGAGTGTGTGAGGACAAAGAAAAGGGTTCGAAGACGAAATAGTGTCGAGATTCAAGCTGTGTGACAGTCAGGGTTGTTCGAGAATACGGTATTGAAGGTGGCGCATGCGAGGTCAACAGTGAGACAAAGGCAAAGGCCACAGTACTAGTTGTCTAATATCGATAGCAGGAAAGACAATTTGAGAATTCTGAAGCCTATACACAAAGCGATGGGAACGAAGGGCGCAAAAGGGTTATCGGAGTGCCCTTCGATGCTTTGGAAGCTGTGCTTGTAGAACGTACAGAAGCGTCCAGGCTCGGAGACATGAGGCTCAGTTACAACGAAAGAGAAAATGAAAATGAGTAAAGAGGGTCAAGAAATGTTTATGAACAGGGCTTGCAAGAGATGCTTAGGTAGAAATGGAAACAGATAAAAAGAAGAAGGGATAAGAATGATGTGGTGTGCCTTTCAAAGTAGAGTTAGCCGCCTTACCAGGCCTTCATCCTAGCTAGGTCACGCGAACTGGGTGGGCTTTCTGGAGACAAACTATATTCCACAAACACCTGGAAGCAGCCATGATGAGATACCGGGGCAATTCTATGCATGTATAAAAATACAAAAACAAGTACCAGTTGCTACAGCGGGAGAGAGGCCGTCTGTGTCTATGTGTGAGTCTATGTACATGCGAATGTACACATGTAACTACAAACAAGAGACAAGACTGATCCTTGCTGCATGAAAACCAACAGAGAACAGCGAGACGGCGAAACGGCGAAGCGCCGCCAACGAGCTCAGAAGCAGGGGGATATTGGGGGAAAAGAGAAAAGGATCAAAAGCAGTAGTGTAACTAATGCATGTAGAAAGGAAGACTCCAGGTCCAGTGGTGTAGGCGCGTAACTCAGGACATCGTTGCCCTCTTCTCTGTTTTCCCAAGTTCCATTTCTCCTCTCGCAATCCGTTTTGTATCCCTCGACTTGTGCGACGTAGTGGGTCTCTTGAGTCACGTGTCCCTCTCAGAATCACGTGCCGCCATTGTACCCTCACCTCACCTCAACATCAGAAGAGATTGGCAGAACAGCTCTTGAAGCGCCTTTCCATTGACCCTTTCGAGCCGTTGATACGGGGGGTTTGCTCGCCCCATCGTGGGATTTTTTCACAAGTATGGCATAGCTACCTGTTTTGAAATAGGACAACTAGTTAGTGTATAAGCAGAGTCAAGATTGGTGACCTGCTCAAATAGAATTGTGGTCGCTGCTTCTTGATACACAGCACTCAGGGCGTTGCCGAGACCACATGCTTTACTGACATGACATCTGTTTCTCTATTATGGTACCAGACAATAATACTAAAACGTCAAGTCCGTACACGTACTTTGGAATCCTTTCCCCGTGGCCCGACACACCCTACAGTTGTATCACAGAGTCTAAATTTCTTCCGTTCTGTTTTTTCATCTGTGCTTTGTAACTTACCTTGCCAGCCGACTTTTCAGCAATCATGGTGTACACTACTCCTTGTCTTCTCCCGTTGGGAGTACCATCTTTTCTTTTTAGTGATTCAAGCCCATCCCGAAGTTTTGTATTTTTTAAACGCCCATTGGTTGGACTGTCATGCAATGTGAATCGAATAAGTGGGGCAGCCAAACAACGACGGCCATTAAGCGCCGGGCGGATCACATTGAATGTAAAAGTGGGTCTCATCACAACCTCAAGTCTTGCATTGTAAGGGGTATCAAAATGAATAACAGCCAATCTTGGTCACAGCAGGCCATGTATGTGTGTTTACCACTCCTCGACTCAGTGTGATGGAATAGAGACAACTGCGCCCCAGCAGCTCACTGGCGACCTGGAATCTAAAGTGGCGGTCAACTTGGACAACCCTCAGAGTTGCATTGCTCTTCAGCCAATCAGGACGGCTATCCAGTTGGGTGGGTTACCTGTGTTTTCCAATAGTCAACTAGCGTTCGACGCAGTTATACCTAGTTAGATGCCCCTGATCAATTGCTTTTAGAGAAGATATCAGAGTTTGTCCAGGTGTTACGTATCAAAGTATATCCAACTATCAGAGAGCTGCTTGTAGTATAAACGCAAGTATACCCCATCTTTGCCCATTCGTGACTGGGTCATGCATACGCCCCAGACTCCTTCATAAACTAGGACTGTCAACCGGTGTTTCAGATAGGCTAGTTAGTTAGCTGGTTAACTACTCTTCAAATACTACCATACATGTCTTTTCCCTTTAATCATCAGCTGGAGATATTCGGTCTTGGAACATGGCCACGCCGTATGCCTGACCGTTCGTCACACTGAAAAGGAACATCAATAGCAAGTAGGGTAGAGATGACATTCAGCGTGGTGGTGCGGGATGTCATCTACAAGTCCAAGTACGATCGCGGTGATCTGTGAAACCCTTGCTCAACGACAAACCACTCCATCAGAGCTTATCTAATCTTAACAACATAGTCTCAGCGACACTAGAATTAGAACTAGTTAATATCAATGTCAAACAACATCGCAAGACAAGTGAGAAGCGTTCATCGAGTATGCATTGTGGGTATATATTCCTCTATCAACAAGTGAAAATCAACAAATGCTATTCTCTATGCACCGCCTGCCTGTCAAAAGCACAGCATCTAACCCAGCGCCAACCCTACCCCTCAGTCAAACTTCTCGTACGTCTTCAGCTTGACGTCCAGTTTCATGTTCAACTCGGGAGGAGCTTGCGCCACATCGTGTAGCTTGACACGACCTTCGCCGCGCTTCTTCAGCAGGACAGCCCAAGGATCTTCCTGCTTCTTGCTGCCACCGCCACGCTTCTGCTTCTTCTTCTTCTTTTTGCTACCACTCTCGCCATCAGCGTCGTCGCGGTCCATTGGGCCTGTCGGCCGCAAGCTATCATAGCTGAATCCGTCCATGATGCCGTTGTCCATCAAGCGGTTGCCGCTGTCAAGGTCACGCTCAGCTGCCCTCTCGGCATCCTCGTCGCGCATAGTCTGGATCTTGCGCTCTTCAGCACGCCACTGGTCGTACAACTTGTGCATCTTCTTCTCTTTGCGCGTGCGATGCACCTTGAGACCCAAGACATCTTTGCCGTTCTTTTGCATCTTGTTCGCCATGCCTACCACGGGGATAGACTGATCTACACGCGCCGCAAAGTCTGACAACCGCTCTCCCGGCTGGATCTTGGGAACCTCAATCTTGTCCTCCTCTGCCTTCTTGAGCTCGGCAGCTGCAGTCTTCTCGGCAGCCTTGGCAGCCGCCTTTTTCTTGGCTTCGGCCTGGCGGTTGAGCTTGGGCTTTTGCGGCGCAGTCGCGGTGATTGTACCTGCCTGCTTTTTGTGTGCTAAGCGCATAATGCGCTTGAAGGCTCGCGGCGCATCGTTGGAGTCGAATTCGGCTACGCGCTTCTTCTGCAGCCGGGCGTGCGGTGTGTCGTCGGTGTTGGCCGGTGTCTTTCTCTTCTTCTTCTTGGCCTCGGCTGCGTCGCGGCGTTCCTTGCCCGATAGCGCCGGCAGCGGAAGAGCCACCCGATCAGGGGGGAGGTCATATCTGTAGAGGATACACGGAGTCGTTAGCGGGGGCAAAGGTAAGAAGCTAGCTGGCTGCGACATACTCTGAAGGGTCGTTACCCCGTCGGGTGTGCTTGTGAGGCATTTTGGAGAGAGCGCACTATTGGGAGGTTGCAGGAGAGTAGTCAAGATCCAGATGTAACGCAGATAACGAAACAGATGAATACCTCAAACAAGATTCCGCCGCGTGCCACCATCGTCGTCTCGGATTCGTCGCTGCTCAACGCAACGGCACTATTTTTTTTTTCCCTGCCGACTAGCTTATCTTATCAAGGTCCGTCCTATCAGTTGATATGCCCCGGCTGACAGGCCAGCTGTGGCGCTAGTGGCTGGCAGCCACACCTCTGCTTCCATTCCTTCCTTTTTTATATTCCCTGGCCGTGAACGGACCAGTTACAGCTGCGCGCTTTGGTGGCCACCACGCACGGCGGCCTCTCATTGGCCAGCCGCCCAAGCGTAGTGGGCCAGACATCATGCACTGCTGGAGCTTTGGCTTCAAGGCTCTAATCTCGTCTCCCTCGTTACATCATTGCTCCTCAGCTTGAGCTTCTTTTTCAGCGCATTTGTATGCGACCTTTTTTAGAGCATTTCTCTAATTTCATCTCATTCTTCTCCAGCTTCTTTTGTCTCTTCTCCCAAGCGTTCTGTAATCTCTAATCCAATCCCAGCAAAGCCTGGCTCAACGTGCGGCTTTTGCGGCCGGCTGCTTGATCTTCTGACACTCTCTTGTCCGTTCTGGCGCATCGCGTGCTCCTGAACCCGAGTACGATTTCAGAACAGTTTGACTGGTGAATCTTGCCTGCTTTTCTGGCGTTTCTGTTGTCACACGCAGGTAAGGCGCTTCGTAGGCTAGGCACGCCTCACTCCACCATCGTCGCTCTATCACCATCGCCAGAATTCATGTGCCTCTTCTCTTCCCCTCCCTTTCCCGCCTCGTCTCGCCATTGCTTGCCACACCCACTACACACATTTGCTGCACCAAGGCGGCTCTCCCTCACTCATCTGACCCAAACAGAGCCCAAAAAAAACCCACGTCAGGATTCTCATCCCGGCTTCTGACGCCTCGCTAACCGTGTTAGGACAGGGTTTAGACGTCATCGACCATCCACAGTAGCCCTTAGAGCCCAAACAGAACTGCCAGACACTTTAGAAACATCGTGGGCGCATTTTGTTTTCTGTGCGGAATCTCTGACCCCATCACACAAGTTTCTGTGCAATCTTGTTTGATCCCAGCAGCCATACACTGGAGGCCCTGGGAAACATCTTTTCTCGATCTCTGAGACACACTGCGCGCTCTCTGGGCTGCCCTGCACCGTCCGTCGTTCGTTTTCCAGGCACTCTTCTGGAAAGTGGTGCTTGCACGCCCATTCTGCGCCTGAGCCCGCGCTTCGACGGTACCCGGGCCACCACTTGAGCCCACACCTACCCACGCTTACTCCGGCTCTGATCGCTTTTCTTTCCCCGGCCGCACTTTAACCTTGTGCAAATCCCAAGCGCAAACAAACACTACTTTCTCACTCATATAACCTGCTTTTTCGTCCTGTTCATATAAACCCTCCATCATGGCCACCCATTTTGGTCCCCGCCAAAGGGCCCCCAATCGGTCCTCTGTCTCTCGACTATCCCACCAGAGAACATCTCTTTCATCGTCTGTCTCGCAGCTATCCCGCACCAACTCTTCGTCGTCCACTCACACCATTACCGAAATGGCGAAATCAACAAGCCTGTTCTCTGAAAAACATCGCCAAAACAGCATCCTTCCTCTCTCTACAGCCGATGCTCGCCCCGACTGCGACGACTTTAATCAAAGTTGTGCGCCGCTTTTGAATGGAAATGAAAAGGCATCGCATCACTCACATCATTCACCCCCCAAGCGATCCTCGGGTGTTTCATCATTCATGTAAGACTTTCCGTTGTCATGCTTGCCAGCCCTGCCCTTCTTTCAAAGCCCAGTCTACTAACGCTTTCTCGCCCTGCCAGCTATCTCGCTCTAATAGCTTGTGCCGTTCTAGCCACAATCCGAGCCTGCATCCGCAACCATAGACATCACCACCTCGTCACGGTCGGTGTGCCTCTATCATGCCATTCCCACAACGATTACTGGAGAAAACGGCCTCTATTTGACGCTCTAGAAGCTGGCTGCACCGGTGTTGAAGCCGACGTTTGGCTCCGCAACAACGATCTATATGTTGTCCACGAGGCGCCCGAAACACCTGCTCTCCCAACTTTTACCCAACTTTACGTCAACCCGTTGGTCAGCATTCTCGAGCAACGCAACATGGGCCAGGGCCAACTTAATTCCCCGGCTGGCGTTTTCTCCAACTTTCCCAACCAGACTCTGGTCCTCCTTGTCGATTTTAAAGAGGACAGCCAAGACGTCTTTGATGCTGTCTCGGCACAACTTCAGCCACTGCGCAAACGCGGCTGGCTCACGTACTACAAGGATGGTTCTCTTACTGAAGGCCCCATCACTGTTGTTGCTACCGGCGAGGCACGCCTGTCCTCAATCACAGCCAACGCCACCTATCGCGATATTTTCCTCGACGCACCCACACTGGCCCTCAACGACGACATGGCCCACGCCTACAACTGGACCAACTCGTACTACTCGAGCGTCAAGTTTGGTCGCGCCTTTGGCCACTACACCGGCTACATGGGCCGCCCACGCAGCGACGACATTTCCATGTACGTCAAGCAGGCACATGAGCGTGGTCTGAAGATGCGCTTCTGGAGCCAGCCGTCGTGGCCGGTCCTTGTGCGCGAGCGTCTGTGGGGTGACTTGCTGGATGCAGGCGTGGACTATCTGAATGTGGACGATTTGCAGGGCGCTAATGAGTGGCTCGCCAAGCGCGAGAAGAACTGAGGGCGAAAAAACGGGCGCTTTATTGAACAGGCCCGGGCGGAGTTTGGTTTGTTTCTTTTGTGCTTTCTTTTCTTTGTTTTAGCCTTGATTTTCCTTGATACCCGAATATTATTTGATTTTGTTGGAACGCTCAGAAACATTGAATGTGAAACAAACTTGGAAGCACAACCCTAGGTCCATTTATTAACCCTATCCTGGGCCGGACATTATCCTCCAAGCCGGCACTAAGTGTGTGCAGAATGCAGGAGAGCGAGACGTCACTGATGAGGTGACGGGCTAAAAAAGCAACTGTCCAAAATAGCAAAGCCAATAACAGGCCGTCGTTAGACCCACGCATGTAAAATCGCGTGCTTACTCATTTTTCATTTTTTTTCCCGGCCGGGTCAGCGTTTGTAGAACAGCCGAAACAGGCAGGCTAGAAGAAGCCAAAAGCAGGGCAATTGCCTTGACAGGTGCGCTGGCAGCACCTATAAATTGCGGCGGGCAGCCAGCCGAAATTTTTGCGCCCCTCCAACAACGAAGACCACTTGATAAAAAGCAAGACAAGCCGTAGTTCCGCCATGAAGATCGTGTGTCTGTTTTGCTCGTCATTGTGCTGGATTTCGTGATTGGATATTTTCCTAGAAAACCACAAGAATCTTGTTGAATAAATCTTTTTTTTTGTTCGCATTATTTCTCTGCTGTGACGGTACGTACCCTACCCTATCCTTCTTCCACCCCGCCCCAACCTTGCATCGCTCTCGCGGCCAACTTCTCCCGCCCTCTTGAGCCCGCCGGTCTTCGTCTGCGTTCCCCGCCATCTGCCGCGCACTGCCTGCCCACGAGTCTGACACCCTCGCTCTCACAGATCGACCACGCGGTTATCGTCTTATCTTTGCTGTTCTCGTGCCGCCCCGTGTGACGTCCCTCCGACCCGCTTCCGACAGCATCCAACCATGTGCGGCGTGCTCGCTCTCATTCTGGGCCAGATTGTTGCCGACCCCAGCTTTCCGTGCCACGCTGCCGCCACGCTGCACGAGGCCCTGTACTACCTGCAGCACCGCGGCCAAGATGCCTGCGGCATAGCCACCTGCTCGGCCGGCGGCCGCATCTACCAGTGCAAGGGCAATGGCATGGCTGCAAAGGTGCGTTGAAGAATGGGCGGTGGAGGGGACCACTAGAGTGGGGGGTTGTATCTGCAGCTGTCTCTGTCTGTCTGTCTGCATATATGCACCCCTCCATTCTTGGTCTTGGTGTTTGTGCTGCTGTGCCATGTTGGACAAATATCTAACCGCGCCTTCTGTAGGTCTTTGACGAGGGCAAGCGTGTCCAGGACTTGTAAGAATTTTCCCGCCGTCCGTTGTCTCCTCGCTTCATTTACTGACACCATGTCTCTCTTTTTTCCAGGCCCGGATTCATGGGTATTGGCCATCTGCGCTACCCCACTGCCGGCACCAGCGCCTCCGCCGAGGCCCAGCCCTTCTATGTCAACTCGCCCTACGGCATCACCCTGGCCCACAACGGAAACCTGATCAATGCGCCCGAGCTGCGCCGTTTCCTGGACCAGGAGGCCCATCGCCACATCAACACTGACAGTGACTCGGAGATGATGCTCAACATCTTCGCCAACGAGCTCAATGACACTGGCAAGGCGAGGGTCAACCAGGAAGACATCTTCCGCGCTCTGACTCGCATGTACCAGAAGCTTGAGGGCGCCTGGGCCTGCACGGCCATGATTGCCGGCTTTGGTAAGTGTTGATTCCCATATACTTGGCTCGAAGCATGCACTGACGTTTTGTTTCTGCTTTGTGCTATCAGGCATTCTTGCTTTCCGTGACCAATACGGCATTCGTCCTCTTGTTATGGGCTCCCGCCCTTCAGAGACCAGTCCAGGCACCAAGGACTACATGGTGGCTTCAGAGAGCGTCGCGCTGCGCCAGCTCGGCTTCCAAAACATCACCGATATCCTGCCCGGCCAGGCCGTCTTCTTCGGCAAGGGCAGCGAACCTGTATTCCACCAGGTTGTGCCTCCCAAGAGCTACACGCCCGATATTTTCGAGTACGTGTATTTTGCGCGTCCCGACACTGTCATTGACGGTATTGGTGTTTATGCCAGCCGCCAGCGCATGGGTGTCAAGCTGGCTAGCAAAATCAAGGAGATCCTGGGCGAGGCTGGCGTCAAGGAAATTGATGCCATCATTCCTGTTCCCGAGACCGCCAAGGTTTCCGCTGCCAGTGTGGCTGAGAGCCTGGGCGTCACGTATGCTGAGGGCTTTGTCAAGAACCGCTATGTGTTCCGTACCTTCATCATGCCCAGCCAGGCCACGCGCCAAAAGTCTGTGAGACGCAAGCTGAGCACTGTCGACGAAGAGTTTGCTGGAAAGTGCGTTCTCCTTGTTGATGACAGCATTGTGCGCGGTACTACGAGCAAAGAGATTGTAAGTTGACAGTGGGAAATTTCCTTGGCTCATTCTTTTACGCACATACTGACTCGACTTTCACACATAGGTTGCCATGGCTCGCGAAGCTGGTGCGCGCAAAGTCATCTTTGCCTCGTGCGCCCCTCCGATTTCCAGACCCCACATCTACGGCATTGACCTGGCCTCTCCCAAGGAGCTGGTGGCCACTAACAAGGACCGTCTTGCCATTGCTGAGACCATTGGTGCCGATGATGTCATTTACCAGGATCTGCAGGACCTGTGTGACGCATGCGCCGAGGCCTCGCCAGCCAGCGGCCCCAAGCAGTTTGAAGTTGGTGTGTTCAACGGCAAGTATGTGACTGACGTGCCTGCCGGCTACTTTGAACGGCTGGAGGAGGCGCGTGGCGAGCTGATGGCTGAGGCCCAGGCGCATACCCTGGCCCAGGCCACTTCAGGCTCAACGGACGGCGCCAATGCGTGCGGTAACAGCGCGACGACCTCGGAGGTGTTGGTTCAGACACCTGGATCATTGCATTCTGAGGCGGCGGGAGTGAGAGATCGGGATGACATTAGCCTGTATAACCTGGCCACTAGCAGTAGTGGCCGGTAGGGAGGGTATACCGAGGGAAGGGGGACAGGAGAGAGGGGGAAAATAAAAAAAAATAGCAAGGACATGGAATGGGTTCTTGTGGGCTGTTAGACTAGAGGTTGGACAGAGGGGGATCTAGTGTTGATAGATTTGGCTACATTGCTCTTGGTACTCACAGCTTTGCTAGTCCTGGGGTTCATTCACCTGGACACGAGCACGATCTTGGTTGAGGCGCGAATGGAACGATTGGGAAGACACATGCTCTGCATTTTAATCCACTGTGCTAGCTACTGACTGATATAGTATGTACATAAAGAAAGGAAAACAAGAAGATACACAATCAAGGGAAAGCAGAAGAAGCAAAACGAACTAGGCATATATCAGACCGTCCACTCCCTTGCCTTCAGCCCTCTCGTCTAGGCCTTCCACATCTTGCCCGCTTCGGCGGACCTGGCCTTGACGGCCTTGACCGAGTTCAGGCTGGTCAGCTCATCGGCAGTGAGCGGGATGACGGTGCCGTGGCGGGGGCTCTTGGGCAGGGTGTACTTGGCGCTGACCTTCCACTCGGGCTTCTCGATATCGGCGGTCTCGAGAGGAATGTAGCCGCGGCCGCCGTACTCGTCGACAAACAGGTAGAACTTGTCGCCGTTGACATCGCCGGGGTTGCTCTTGAAGACAGTGGGGCCCTCGACAGCCTTGGCGCCGGCCTTTTGGCCAATGCACGTGTCAATGACGGTCCAGCGGTCGACGGCGCCGAGCAGCTCGGTCGAGCGCTCCTGGATGATGTCGGTGCAGCCGGACTCGCTGGCGCCCTCGTCCTTGGTGAAGCGGTGGAAGTTTGCGCTGTTCTTGATGACGGTCGAGTCGATGCGCGACGCCTTGGCGTCCTGCCACACCTTGGCCTCGGAGAAGTTGACAAAGTCGCGCGTCGTCGCGTACATCATGCGGTGGTAGGTGGACGTGGTGTGCTCCTTGTCGTCGGCCGGGTACAGGGCCGAGGCCCAGTAGACGACATACTCGCCGAGCGACTCGTCGTAAAAGGCCTCGGGCGCCCAGGTCATGCCGGCGGTCTCGGGCGAGACGAGCACGTGGCGCTGGTCGCTCCAGGTCTTGAGGTCGGTCGACTCCCAGATCTCGAGATAGCGCGAGCCCTTGCGCACGGCGTCGCCCCACGACGTGCCGCTGCCAATGGACAGGTCGGTGGCAATCAGGTAGAAGACGTCGCCCTCGTGCGAGCGGATGATGAAGGGGTCGCGCAGGCCCTTGGTGCCAAAGTTACTGCGCAGCACGGGCTTGTTGTTGTTGAGCTCCTGCCACTCGAGCGCGTTGTTGCCGACCGACGAGGCAAAGTAGATGTTTTCGCCCTCGATGGTGTTGCCGGTGAAGAAGGCGAAGCCGTAGCCCGTCATCTCGCCAATGGTGTGGCTCTTGATCACCTTGGCGGCGTAGTCGCGCGTAAACGACTGCGAGCCGTCGGACGCCGTGGCCGTCAGCGTCAGGTCGACGTCGGCGGCCTGGCGCTTGACGGTGCCGTCGGTGCCGATGACGTCGGCGTTGGACGAGGTCCAGGTGATCTTGGAGCCGTCGGGCGCGGTGGCCGGGAGGAAGATGTTTCCGCGCACAGCGCCGACGTTGGTCACGGTCACGGCTGAGAGGGTGTCCTTGTCCAGGCCCAGGGCCACGGAGGCCAGAGCAAGCGAGAAGAAAGACTTGTACATGGTGATGTAGCACAAAGGGTTCGGGGTTTGGTGAATATGGGTGGTTGGTGTAACGAAGGAAGGATGTCCTATGGCAAAACAAGAATCAAGATTCTAGTGAGATTGTGTGATGGGTTGTCTTTTAGTGAAGTGAAGACTAAAGATGGGGATGACTGGATATGTCAAGCTCAACTCAAAAGAATGCCAGAAACTTGAGAATGAGGACCGGGGGGAAGAAAAAAAGCGAACGTTGAAAATGTACAAGTGAAAGTATGCAGTCAAAAAAGAAGGAAATGCAATGCAATGCAGTGAATGTGTGGGAGCAATGAGAGCGAATGGAGATGCGTGTCGGGAATCCAGAAACACAAGATCGGAATCGGTGGCATGCGGCGTGCTTCTTATACAGAAACTGGACGGCCCATGGCAGAGATGAACTGGCCTGGCCTGGCCTGGCCTGGTCTGGCTTGTAGCACACCACGCCCCCCATCGTCACAGCCGGCAACGAAGGAGATCTGCGACTTGAAGAGTGCCAAAAATAGCACGTCTTGTTTCCGCCTGATCTTGCAAGAGCCATCTCGCCGGCCTTTTTTCTTTTGCCTTTGCCAAAGATTGGTGGTTTGGGGGTTGTCAATGCATTCAGGGTCTAAGCGTTTGCCAGGAGAAGGAGACAAGGCAGGGGGGGGGGAAGCTTGGGTTGCAGCAGCAAAGGCGGCCCGGAGTGTGCCAGGCCGAGCTGGCGGGGACCGCGGAAAAAAAACGGGTGGACATGCCTTTGGCGGTTTGAGCGCGTCGTGCGATGGCGTTACAGGACCGTTGCAGTTGGCTGGTCACGGGCTGCGAGGTGCGTCCGGCGCGGACACCAAGGAGACAAGAGGCCCAGAGACCGGCTGGTGTTTTCCGAGACTGCGTGCGTGCGTGCGTGCGCGAGGCTAGCTTTGTTTCCTTTCTTCTGCAAAAGAAAAAAGCATGTGATATTAAGCTTGTCCAGTCTCTATGCATCCGATATCAAGATCTGCCCTGCGCCCCCTTTTCCTCCTGCAAGCCAACCCGCAATCACAATCACCGCCAGACACCAGCGAATCCTCAGAAACAGGCAATAAGAAAAAAAAAAAAAACTGCCGCAGAAGAATAAACCAAACTGCCCTCCTCCGCATTGACACAACCCCCCCTCTCATCAAAGTCTCAGTATCAAAAGCTATAAATAGCGCTAGTTACAGGCTCTTTTAGCCCCCTCCCCTCCTTGTTTCTCGTTCGATCGCGATCGTCACCATCGGAAAACCTGCTTTCGATTTCGGGACTTGTGTTATCCTTCCGAACCCGCTCGGACATAAGACCTACATACCTCCTCCCTCTTCTTTCTCTGCGCCCCCCCGAGAAGCAAATCGGTATTTTTTTGCGCGCTTGTATTGGGGAGGCAAGGAAAGGAGACCTTTTTTCTTTGTCGCATCTCTGAGGCGGTTCGCAAAGTGACATTATTGGTCGTACGGTGCTTATATAATACAAGCACCCCTTTTTTTTTTAACATGCATGTGAGGACTGTGATCCTCGCATTCTTATGCCTCTTCATAGCTAGATATCGCGTCCCGCATACATGGCTGGCAGAGTCGGAAGAGCTGACTAAGACTTGATTCAGTCGGCCAGTCGTAGCTAGTATAAATAGAGTAGTGAGATGACGACATGTGGCATGGCCAGGGACCTCAGACATACATAGAGCGTTGCATATATGTACATATTGGTTAGTTATACATCCAGATCCGTACAGATGCACACATGGCTGCACGTATCCTCCATGTATGGAGCTTCCGGCACCTCTCTTCTCGAACAAGATACGATTTGCCTGGCTGACAGACAAGTCCGCGAAGGGCCAAAACCAGAAAAAAAAAGAAGAAAAAAAAACAAGGGCCCAGCCAGCGGAGCCCGCTCTAGTTCTCGTATTCTCCTCTTCCGCATGGTACGCAGGAGAAAGAGAGGATCCAGCCATGCTATGCGACGATAAAGTGCAGCGGAACCTTAAACCCGCAAGATCTTGTACCTCGTATTCTGTTCTTCCGCCCGGCAGATGCAGAGCTGTCGTCGGGGGCGGACAAGATGATTGATTTGGGGGGTAAGGCGGTGGAAGTATGTAGATGTGCACAAGGGGTTGACAGTGTAAGTGGCAGAAACCGGACATATTTTGCATTTCCATCTCCACGTCCGACACGGTTTTTCCGACATCACACAAAGCAACATCAAATATAAGAGAAGAGAATAACGGTAGATTCAATTCTGATAATTTCTCAGAAAAAACAAAACACAAAAAAAAGCCCTGAAAACTCCGCTCCAGACACTTGTGGTCCCGAGTAAATCCAAAAAAAGAAAATACTAATAAAAACAAAGAAGAGAGAATTGCCGCGGCAGGTCAATCTCTGCTGATACAAAGGAAAACCAGAGCTAGTCAATGACAAAACCAAAAAAAAAAAAACTATGGCCGTAAGAGGGATGGATGGCCATGTCCAATCCCAGGATATAACAGAACAATGAACCCAGAAAAGGAAATATAAAAAAAAAGGGCGACAAAAAAAAAACAAGCAGTGCACTACCGCTGTGTCAAGCAAATCCAGGCTGCTTTGTCTGAAGCCATCATGGAATGGATAAGTCTATAACAAGGGGGAAAAAAACAGAAAAACGCTCTGGAAGACAGAGGAAAAGGGGGCAGTGGGCAAGTCATGAAAAGAGATAATATAGCGAGAGAGGAAAACAAACAAAGCACAAAGCAAGATAGACCTTGGAAGCCTGTATGTGCCATTATCGTGCAGGACAGGGCATGAAAGGTGCATGCATGACCCTTTTCAGGAATGCAGATCTCGTCATTCATGGGGGCTGTCTTGCATCTCAGACACGACACCTCGGCCTATTACTTCATTCATGTCCTTTACGCAGGAAGACGGGGCTTCTCATCACGAGGGATGTTGACCACGTTGACCATGCGCTCCGTCAGGCGGGCAGCCCAAGGATCCACGTACGAGGTCCACAGGTAGGCGACAGCGTAGTTGAGCGGGAACCAGAAGATAAGGACTATGAATAGGTACCAGTGGCCGGGGTAATCAATGATGCCGAGAACAAACTCACCGGCCTCGTTCTGGGTGTCGGCGGGGACATTGAAGCCATAGACCAGCCAAGTGAGAATAGTGCGCATCAGGAAACCGTGCAGCAGGTAAACGGCAAACGACATCTTGCCCAGCCACAAAAAGTAGCGGTTAGACAGCATGTCGCGCAAATTAGGGGCAAAGTGCAAGGCGATAACAAGGAAGACGACGCCCATGCATGACGAGAAACGGTGCAGTTCAGTCCCTTGCGAAGTGATGCTGGAGAACAAGGTGTCCAGATCCTGGGACCAAGAAGCAAAGTTGACGTTGGCCTCGGGGTACGAGCCCAGCCAAAAGGAAATAATCATGAAGAAGATGGACAGAACGCGGCTCATGTTTGTGTTATTGTTGACAAATTCGTTGGCTGGACTGTGGTTCTGCACATCGGACATGAAAGCACCAAAGAAGGTGGGCATGCCGAAAGCTGTGTCTCCGCAGAGCCAGAAGAAGAAGAACAGACTTAGCGAAGCCATCATGCGGTACTTGGGCTGCATAAAGCCAGTTCCCAGCATGAAAGCGTAGATCCACATGGAGCAACGCAACAGCGGCAGGAGAGTCCACTGGTTAGGGTCGTAGATGTTTGCACCGCGGGTCCAGGTCAGGACCAAGTTGTCAACCAGGCTCATGACCGACTCGCCCAAGTAGGGGGATACCTGGGGAGCAGTATCTCTCAACCAGTTGCTGTTGGTATGAGCGGCAACGTGGAAAACACCTAGCTGGGCCATGAACCAAATGATGATGGTGGCAACCGAGGTGGGAATAACCAGGCGAGGAATACGACGCAGAGCAGACTTGCCCATGGAAACATAGGCAGTCTCTTGGTTTCCAACACGACTGAGGCGGATGGGCTTGAGGGCGCAGACATAGCCGGTGACGAAGGCGAAGATGGTGACACCAATGCGGCCCTGGATTAAGACACGAACCATGGGCCACTGCAGAAATCTGGCGGGCATGTCCTGTCCGTCGGAGGGGCTGAAAAGGGCATGATCAAAGGCGCGAGCAATATGGGTGACGACAACTGATGCAGAGGCGATACCACGTAGGCCCTATTTCACGGGGAATTAGGAATGTTCATTGTGGTGGTAGTGGATGAAGGGAGGGGGAGGGTACTCACATCGACCCACTTCACGTTACCCTCCTTTCCGATAGCCATTGTGAAGGGGGGCGGCGATCAGAGTCAAGAGACTAAAAGCGGATTGGTGACAAATGCAGGAAGGGCAGTGGTTTCGTTGGCGGAAACGACAGACGGTGAGAAGCCAAGACAAGCGAAGGCGATGGTGATGGTGCGACAAGTGGCTGATTGGGTGGCTGAGGTTGGCTGTGGTTGTTTCGTAAAATCAAAGCAAACTAAATTCAAGTCATTGGCTGACTAGGTAAGGACACAAAGAAAGCAGAACAAATGAAGGACGGGGAGAAAAGCGAAAGAAATGACTGAGGATGTCGATGCCAAAGTAATGACAAGAAAAGAAATAAAAAGGAGGAGATGAATGCAGCAAGGAAAAAGATTAGAGTAGCGGCGCAGGAAGACTGGAGATTAATAGATAGGCAGGTCTTTAGCGACGGCAGGAAACAGCAGCAGATAGAGCAAACGGCCGGACAGCGGAAGCGGGAAGTCACGCAAGAGCACGTGAGAGCGGCGGGTGGGGCGATGGAAGCGGTGGGCGGAAGCGGCAGGTGAGAAATGTGTCGGTGGCTGGACGTTGAAGCTAAGCTGAAGAAAAAAGAAAAGCTGCAAGGGCGATCGATCCTCGGACGATATGACACGGGCAGCGAGCGGGATGGGAGTGACGCTGGATGGTTGGATGCGAGGTAGCCGGGGCGGGGCGGTAGAGTGGTGGTTTGTGGAGGTTAAAAAAAAAAAAGGCAGCAGAAAGCCAGGTTGGCGTGGAGTGACGGGCCTCTGTACTTGTAGTAACTGCTTGCTTGTAGCAGCACTTTTTGACTTTTTGTAGATTGGTAGTTGCCCGAGTTGTAGTTGCACTTTGTACTACCTGCCGGAACAAAAGGCACCAGGCGGACCAAACGGGAGGCAAGGAAGGAGGCGAGGAGGCAAAGGAGACCAAGAGAAGGGGCAGAGGCGGAGAGTTCGGAGGCGGAGATAGGCCTGATGGGAGGGGCAGCAGGAGATTGATTTATATCTGGAGCCTCGGTAGATGTGTGTGTATGCTTTCTTTCTTGGATAGAGATCAGTTCAGCCGGGTCGCTTCTCTCTGCTCTGAAGCGCCAGACTAAATGAAGGAGGGAGGAGGCAGTGGAATTATATTATAGGGGACAGCCTGACAACCAGAAACAATTGCTGGCCCTCTTCTCTCAGCTTGGCTTGGCTTGGCCCTGCTCGCTTTCATCGCTTGGGCGGCGGCCTGTGACTGAGGGAAAGCAAAAAAGAAAAAGAAAAAAGAATTATTTCTCTAAATTTATTCATTTTGACAGTGTTTTATCCCTCATTTCCACTTATGGCTGTCTGCCATCTTGGCGTTGTTCTTTTTTATCCCTCTGGGGGGGGATTGGGAGTCTGGTGGACCTCTCCGCTGCCGCTTGTTTAAAATCCGAATGACGACGCCCCTGTTCCGTCGAGTTTTGGCGCATGTTACAGGGGCGGACGGGGGGGGGGGGGAAGTACTAGTACATACAAGGAGGCCAAGCGCCTGTAGATTGAGGCATGTGCTGTAGCCGGCAGTGGGAGGCGGGCTATAGCAGAAGAAGTAGCAGCAACACCCGCTGATTGCTACAGCGTGGCCGAGGGCAGCACTCCGGGGACCCGGCAGCCAGACGCCTGTTCTAGCAGTTGCTGTGTTCTTTGTTCTAGTTCGTACTCTTCTTCTGTCACAAAGAGGGAGAAACGACATCGAGAGATCCAGTAGTTACCAAGACTGTATGTAGCCTCTTTCAATGCGGAGGACCCACTTGCTCCACCACGAATCCTCGTCTTGTTTTCCTGCTCCTTCCTTCGCTGGACTAGCGCATCCGCCCTTCCGTCCGCTCCGCCCTCAGGCCCAAACAGGGTCTACCTGCACATCTTTTTTTACATCCTTACAGGCCTGAATCTTGACACAGCGCTTTGTGCTTGCGCGTTCCTTGCTTTCTTTCTGGCCGGCTGGCGCTGTGCGGTGCTAGTCCCTCTTGGGCCTCTTGGGCCTCTTGGGCCTGTTGTGATCCTTGGGGCGGGCTTGGCGGCGTCAGTCTGGAACCAGGCCACAAGAACGGTGAGCTGGCTGGAGAGTGCTGTAACTAGCTAGTTGTAGTGTCTATCTGCTGTCGACTGGGCCCAATCTCATGTGCTTGTGCAGGTACTGGCCGCCTGGCTGCCCGTCCCCCTTTTCCCTGGGAAATTTGCACCAGTCCAGACTGGGAGACCACAGGCTCACTCAGTTGGCCAACGACTCTGCTGATGCTGGCTGGGGAGCAAGCAACCACAATATGCTTGACACTACGGCCAAGACCGCGGCCACGGCAAAGGAGATGGTGGAGCAGCAGACGACGTTGCCAAGAGTCGCCAGCCGTGTGGTGCAATGCAGCTTACAGCTGACCACTATGGACGCACGCTTACTCCCAGCATCTCGCGACACAGCGGCACAGCGGCACAGCGGCACAGAGACCAGGAAAAAGGGTCGTGTTTGATCTCACAGTCCACCCTTCCACACTTGCAGGCTTGTTCGTCTTGTCTTGTCTCGATGTGTTGTGCCCTAATCAAATGCGTGATCGTCGCTGCCGGCATTACGGTATTCCGGCTGTCTGCCTCCAACCCCGCGTAATGTTTTCTCCCAGTCTTCAGCCCCATGTATATGTATGTATGTATGTATGTATGTACATATGGCCACAGTACACACATGTGTGTGTATGTAACCTGTACCTGTACCTCATCCATACACGCCAACCCAAGCCAACCCAACCACACAGCATTTGGCGCCAAGCCCAAAGCCCATGCCATACACTCCTCTCCAACCCCAAACTCCGACTGCCTGCAGGCCTTTGTGTGGTTGTAATAAGGATGGGAGCCGGTGTCTTAGACCAGTGGCCCAAAGGTCACGGTGCTACTTTTATCTATCCCTTGATGAAAGGTGCCATCTCGGACTTGTCGATCGCCTCTGTTCACTCTACAATGCTAACCAACTACATAGATGTGCATGTAACTATGCATGTGTGTACACACATATTGGCCTAGTTACAGCTATCAAACATGTGTGATTTCGGTTATTAAAATGGGTCATCAGATGAGCCATTCTCCAGTTTGATTGGGAACATCTTGATCACAACGGCACTGGCACTGGCACTGGCACTGGTACAATTCAATAGACACGCACACACACACGTATTTGCTGTAACACGGAAAACCCAAGGACACGCGTCTTTCTGTTCCTGCCCACGCATGTCTACATGTTTCTGTATATCTCTGGAGCATCACGTTCTTCTTCCATAGCCTCTCGCCCGTCGCAGATTACCACTGACACCGTCAAAGTAGCAATTTCTTTCCTTCTTGGGCATGCCCCCCCCCCAGCACCAAAAGGAAGGCCGCTGGCCGCTGTCAAACAAACCCTTACCAAAACATATATTGTGTAGTTATACAGAACTCTTCTGTGTACAGGCACACGTAGGAGTATTCCTCCTGCTACTGTTACTACTACTACTACCACCTACTCAGTGGAAATAGAGACGACCATGCAGGGGCACATGAGATATCAGGAAGAATGGAACAGAAAGGGGAAACAGAAACATGTTGGAAGCTAGGTGGAATGCAGAGAAAACCCTTTTCTAGCGCTGCAAATCAACTGGCAATGTTGCTGATTGTAACCGCCCGTTCCTCCAGGAAGCCCTCATTCACAAACAGATGCTTGAGCCTTGAAGCCCGTTGTAGTTGGTCTTGTTACTTGGACCTGCTCTTGTAACAGATGCTTTGCAGATCTCCAGCACCGCCGAGACACAGACGTGAACGCCCGCTCACAGACACAACAGACGAAGATGGAGACACAGACACAGATTACTTTCACTATTCTGTTCCTGGGGATGGATGGTCTGGTTGGAAGTGTACACGCAAGCAGCCCGTGTTTTATTCTGATACACTCACACAACAAAGACGTAGTCAATACCCTTTTTTTTTTTTTTTTTTTTTTTCTGTTCTTCTGGCTTGTCTTCTTGGCCTTTTTTTTCTTGTTTCTTTTTTTTTTGCCACCTCCACCAAGTTTCCCTGTGGCTCGTCCTATAACAAAGTTGACCTGGTTCTTTATGCCGCTCCGTAGGTGTATACATGCATACGTATACAAAATTTCCCTTTCCCTTTTCTTTTTTTTTTTTTTTGTACCAAGCCACACTCCCCAAGACTCCAAGACTCGGCCAAGATCAAGTGAAAATGGCCCGAGGAAACATTGAAGAGTCAAATGTGAGGCGAGGCGCAAGACTTCAGAGATGCCAAGACGTGCCCTCCGGTTTCCTCCTCGCTTGCTGCTAATGTTGTTTTATGCACACCAACCACTTGATGTATGTACATATGTACATGCCCAGCAAATAGCACGACTTGCTGTATTTATCTAGCCACGAAATGACACCTAGACGCAATGCAATACACGGCCGCGTATACATCCGAAGTCCGGAGAATTCTGGTCTCCCTTTTTCGTCCAACACTTGCTTGTACGGCCGTTAGTTGGTCGTGTTTGTTGTTTGGCGCCACCAACAGCTTGCAGATCGCGAGTCTGCATCTATTCGTGGAAGTCAAGACCAACGGTGACGTCGTTGTTGCTTTCTTCTCTTCTCTTGTTTGTTTTTCTCTTTTTTTTTCTCTCTTCTTTTTCTTTTTTTTCTCTTCTCTTCATATTGGCCAAACCCTGCCAATGGCATCGCTACACCACGGGTTTGTCTCTCTGCTGCCAAAGCTCGTGGCATAACCCACCGATACGTGTATTCTCCCCTTCTTTTTTTTTTCTCTTCTCCAGTCGTGCCGTATTATTATTTACCTCGCCAAGGTACCGCCTAAACTCTGCTGCATCTTACCAAATACAAAAAAAAAGGCACTGTTCAGCCAGCGTCTTGTGTGCCGTCATGTGTCAGTGCCATAAATACAATAGAACCCACAATCGGTGATCCAGGCCCGTCCATGTGGATGTGTTGCACAAAGCGCCCATTGTCTTTATGGTTTGTAATTTCTGGAAAGGCTAGAGGCCGCGAGAATTGAATTAGACGAATATGTACCAGAGTGTTGATTTCGAGTGTCTGGTGCTGTTGTTGGCTGTGTCTCCATTCAAACCTTGCATTATCATTTTTGAGGTTGTTTTTGCTTTTGAACTTTGCCGCCAATCTCTATTTCCCGCAACTCTTCTGTCACTTTTCCTTCTTTTCTGTCATTCTGTCGAAATCATACACCGTAAAATGCGTGGTATACCGACTGCATAGTAGCCCACGTGAGAACCATCTGGTGCTACCACGCTTTGCGCATAATTGAGAGATCGCGAATTTGTTTGGTCGTTTGACAATTGTCCAGAAACAGCCATAACACCGCGTTCAGCGATAGTAATGGCCCCAGAAGAATCGAATTCGGAAGCAAGCGTGTCCGACTTCAGCTCTTGGGTATAGGTCCCATCATCTGCTTGCCAGAGCCGCACCGTTCCATCATCCGAAGTTGAAGCTACGAGTCTGCCGTCGTGTGATAAGACCACGGAATGTACCCGATCTGTGTGACCTAGGATCTGCTCACATCGATCCCGCTCACGATTTGCTTCTGGCTTCAGCAATATCCATTTTACAATCTTTTGTTCAAAGACGCGTCGAACAAGACTATTCTTTGGGGCCAAGACAAGAACGGAAGAATAAATTTGAAGAGGTGTGTCAACGATTGTCGATAGATTAACTTGTACTAGCCGCAAGGCGTCTTGCAGAAAGGCTTCCAGATCTCGACTTTCCTCTACCTATAGACTGTTACAATATTTCATCAAGCAGACTGCTTGGATCGCCGCGTCTCCGGTCGTTGATTACCCGACAGGTTGTAGTCGCAACGGTGAACAGTGGGGCGCTAATTTTCACAAGAACATTGAACCTGTCTCTTTCAGGCCATCCAAGAGGTGATTGAGGATTCGCGGTTACCAACGAGTTATACTCTAACCTGGTTCCATGAAGTTCGCGTTCCAAGAAAACGGCGATATCACGCTCAATGGTCCACTCGGCAAGCTGGATGACGAACGTTGTGACGAATCTTGACAAGTTTACGCGGTCACCCTCACCTCTTTTGAAAAAGAAGCTTGCGCCAAGCTGGCCATGCTTTGCAAAGTCATGACAAACGGACCGAGAAATAGTAGACTTTCCCGTACCAGCCATACCATTCAACCAAAAGAGAGACTTGGAAGAAGGATCACTAGCCCACGTTTTGATGTGTTTTATAAGCTCCATTTGGGTTTTTGGCAGATAGACTGCTTCATGTGATTCTTTGTAGAAGTCAAATGATGCTCCATTGCGATGGAGAGGGTATTCAGAATAGTTTTGATGTATTTTGTGAAGATTACTAAACCTGAGATTTCTTAGAGTCGGCCTGAGGAAAGTGGAAGGGGCGTCTTACGTCTGATGAACTTGGAGAACATGAGAGATAGTTTCGTTGAACTTGTGAATGTCCCCTATAAGTTCAATTACTTCTTTACGCTTGAATGACTATTTCAGACCACGGGTCGATAGCCTTTTCCATTCACTGGTAGGCTCGAGCTGAAGTATATGGACTAGTTCCCCCAGTTGATTGTAACTCTGTTTAAGAACAACATTCAGAATGTTTAAGCACCTGTCCCTCTGGCTTCCCCAACATGTCGTGAACTTGCTTGATGACATTTTCTAAATCCGCGACTTCTTGTCGTGGCTGATTGATTACGGTAGCGGAGTTTTCGGCACCTTTGCTGTACTTGTGGTGATTTTGCATAAGGAATAATTTATTGAAGATATTTTCTAGGAGGAAAATAGGACTAAATGCTAAGTGGCTGAGTGGCTGAGCCGACATATTACTACAACAGTACTGAAAGCAAAATGGACCAACTTTGGCAGTCAACTCAACGACTGCGATGGCAATGGCAGCAACACCCAGTTCTTCCATTCTGGAAACGAAAGGGCAGTGGGGGATATCGGCTATTCGTTAAAAATAGGAAACGCAGGTTAATGATGTGTTTCGTGTGGATGAAATGACAAAGGTGAAGTGTTATTGAGAATCAAATCCCTTTTGATTTTCTTCTTCGAAGAGAATAAATGCTGAATTGGAGGGGATATCCAGAGTGGCTATCGAAAATCAGGCTCATCTGTATGCGGGCGAAATGTAAGCTGCCCAACGGCCACGTGAATGGGAGACTGATAATGGAAGTTTGAATCTCCAGTAGTCGTGGAAGGCTTTTCTTCTTGCTGTCCCCAATGGCCTGAGACAGAAGTTGCATAATAAATGTTTGTATCACACGAAATAGAAGGTGTTGGGAGGGAACTACCGCCGTCTAACTAGTTCCCTACGCCGTAGGTCGCATCATTAACTTACGTGACTTCAAGGTCATATGTTAGACCTTGGGATTTCATGTGTGAGGTGGTGAACTTCAGATCACATGGTCTGTGAATAGCCTTTTTCCGCTTGTGCGGGGAAAGGGTCACCTGCACGACAAAACTGATGGGCATATGATGCACAGGGTCTTCCCTTTCCTTTGTGGTACAATCTAATATAGAACATAATCACGATAACGTCTTTGCTCCTACCTTTTAGTCAATCCAGATCTCCTTCATACAGTCATAGTCTAATACTTATTCTATCTCAAGTATTTCAGGTGTAACGTGGCGATCTCCAGATGTTACGATCTGTGCAAACCCTTCCGCTGATGCTGGCATCTTCACGGTAAATCTAATGGGCATATAATGGACTGAAGTTCCCCTATTCCTCATGGCAGAATCTAGGATAGGACATAATCAAGATAAAGTCTTGGCTCTCTCTACTTTTCACTCAGTACAGACTTCATCCATGGTGGCCAAAGTCCAATACTTGTCACCAAACAAAGATTTCAATGAGCCCCGGGCCTGTTCGATCCCTCTCTACCGAAATCTACATCTACACAATGGCTCCACCAACAGTCGGGGGTAATTTAAGGCGAAAGCACTATCTTCCAGACTATGTACTTCGTTGCAAAAGTACACGCTGCATGGATGGCCTCATGAACTCAAGATTCCCAAATCTCATGAAAGTGACTCGCCCAAACTGAGTGCTAAGTACTACAATAGATTCGTGTACTGATGAACAGTTCCCACGGAATGAAAGAGGGATCCAGAAGAGTGGAATGCCATCCCACAATATCCAGCACCGGTCTGAACTTATCCTGATGTGGTTGGAGTTCTCGACGAGAGGCTGGGAAGTTGTTTGGTTGATTGATGGCCAGTTAGAAACATCGATTGCACCGGCATCAGTGATAAGAGAGCTCCCAGAAGACTCAAACTTGAGAGTTTGGGTGTAATTCCACAGGTCCGGAGCGCATGTGCCGTCATCGGTTCGCCAGAGCCGCACAGTTCGATCCCTCGAAGCTGAAGCTACGAGCCGGCCGTCAAGTGAGAAGATCACTGACGTAACGGTTCCAGTGTGACCCCGCAACTCCTGGGCGCAGGTACCGTCATCGGTTCGCCAGAGCCGCACAGTTCGATCCGTCGAAGCTGAAGCTACAAGCCGGCCGTCAGGTGAGAAGGCCACTGAATTTACGTGCCCAGTGTTAATGCTCAACTCCTGGGCACAGGTACCGTCATCGGTTCGCCAGAGTCGCACAGTTCGATCCCACGAAGTTGAAGCTACAAGCCGGCCGTCAGGTGAGAAGGTCACTGAAACTATGTACTCAGTGTGACCCCGCAACTCCTGGGCGCAGGTGCCGTCATCGGTTCGCCAGAGCCGCACAGTTCGATCCGTCGAAGCTGAAGCTACGAGCCGGCCGTCAGGTGAGAAGGTCACTGAAAATACGTGCCCAGTGTGACCCGTCAGCTCCCGGGCGAAGGTGCCGTCATCGGTTCGCCAGAGCCGCACAGTTCGATCCCTCGAAGCTGAAGCTACGAGCCGGCCGTCAGGTGAGAAGGTCACTGAATTTACGCTTCCAGTGTGACCCGTCAACTCCCGGGCGCAGGTGCCGTCATCGGTTCGCCAGAGCCGCACAGTTCGATCCGTCGAAGCTGAAGCTACGAGCCGGCCGTCAGGTGAGAAGGTCACTGAAAATACGTGCCCAGTGTGACCCGTCAGCTCCCGGGCGAAGGTGCCGTCATCGGTTCGCCAGAGCCGCACAGTTCGATCACCCGAAGCTGAAGCTACAAGGCGGCCGTCAGGTGAGAAGGTCACTGAAAATATGTACTCAGTGTGACCGCGCAACTCCTGGACGCAGGTGCCGTCACCGGTTCGCCAGAGCCGCACAGTTCGATCCGTCGAAGCTGAAGCTACGAGCCGGCCATCAGGTGAGAAGGTCACTGAATTTACGCTTCCAGTGTGACCCGTCAACTCCCGGGCGCAGGTGCCGTCATCGGTTCGCCAGAGCCGCACCGTTTTATCCTGCGAAGCTGAAGCTACGAGCCGGCCATCAGGTGAGAAGGTCACTGAAACCACGTATTTAGTGTGACCCGTCAACTCCTGGGCACAGGTACCGTCATCGGTTCGCCAGAGCCGCACAGTTCCATCCGTCGAAGCTGAAGCTACGAGCCGGCCGTCAGTCGAGAAGGTCACTGACCCAACGACGTCAGCATGGCCCTCCAAGATCTGTTCACACTGATCCCACTGTTGATTTGCTTCAGGCTTCAGCAGTATCCAGTTTGGAATATTTTGTTCAAAGATTTGTCGAACCAGGCTATTCTTTGGGGTGAAGACGAGGACAGAGGAATAAATCTGAAGAGGTGTGTCGGTTATTGTTGGCAGGTTCGTTCGTACTAGCCTTATCGCGTCTTGTAAAAAAGCTTGCAGATCTTGACTTTCATTTGCCTACAGACTGTTAGTTTATCGACCATCTCCAGTCCATGAAGGGCACCCACTCTGAGGATTGTTTGCAAAGTTCTCAACATTTTGAGAGCTTCCGGGGCTCTTCCGATTAGACTCATTGCTTCTAACCAATGAAGCAAATGTTCCCGCAAGAACTGAATAACATCACTGTTATCATCGACCTGAACTTCTCCCTTTTGAAGGTGGCTGACCCAGTAAAGACAAGCATATTGCAGTTCTGGAGGAATATGGGGTTGCATAGTTTCGCTCTTAACATCGGCACATTTTGTTCCTGGTAATACGAGTTGACAAATGTCTTGATGCAAGCGCTCGTTCATGATACACAGGCAGTTTTCTGCTAAACTCATGTGTGTTTCTTTTTCATCCACCCAAAAACGACTTGTCCCACGCTTTTCAGGATCGACTAGAAAATCGCGGAAGGATAGATGGAGTAGTTTCACTGGCTTTTCATCCGAGGATGGAATATCAAGCACTGAATGAAGAGACTCAAGCTGGGCATCAATCTCGTTTTTTGGGATCTTCAGGAGCTGTCCCAGTGCATTAGTTGAAAGGGGACTCGCAACTACAACAATAGGACCAGCAATTTGTCGGAATCTTTCACTTGTAGTTTTCTGTTCTTTATCTGACAAGCCATCAGTCAGCCGATTCAAGACGGGCAAGTAAGTCGCGTCCAGAGGCGTTACTTGTCTTTTCCTATACAGATTCAAAATTTCACCAAGTCGCTCCTTTGGACTTCCGGATCTTCGATCGCCTAGGAACCGGCAGGTTGTGGCCGCAAAGATGAACAGTGGAATGGCCATTCCCACAAGAATGTGGATGTTGTCTTTTCCAGGCCAGTCAGGAGGTAATTGGCTTTTGGGGCCCGCAAAGTTGTTGTACTCCGTCTTGATTCTATCAAGCTCGTGTTTCAAGAACGCGGCAATGTCACGCTCAATGACGCTAGACGATATTTCATGAAGCACAAAATCTTGAAATGATCCCTTTACAGCGCTGAAGCCAAGACGGATGGGTAGGTCAGGTCGACTGGTGACAAGCCACTTCAGTTTCATGTTTGGGTTGGTAATCTTTGTGCAGGAGGAGAAAAGATTAATGATGAGCTTTATATCATCGTCATTATCGCACTCGTCAAGAGCTTCGATGACAAAAACAAGGGAAGACGTTTTATGGGAATCAAGGGAAATGCTGGTGAGTGGTTCTTTGATCAGCTTCTCAAATTGTTCTTTTGCCCCCTTTCTCACAATACTTTTGTCGGCATTAATTGCAGTTCGAATGCTTTGTGCGAAGTCCGGGTACTTCTCCGTGAGCTGGATGGCGAGCGTCGTGACGAATCTTGACAGGTTTCCGCGGTCACCTTCGCCTCTTTTGAAAAAGAAGCTTGCGCCAAGCTGGCCATTCTTTGCAAAGTTATGGCAAACGGACCGAGAAATGGTGGATTTTCCTGTGCCGGCCATACCATTCAACCAAAAGAGAGACTTGGAAGAAGGATCACTCGCCCATTTTTTGATATCATCTATAAGCTCAGTTCGTGTTCCTGGCAGACAGACTGCATTGCGTGATTCGTCGTGGGAGTCAAACGATGCTCCGCTTGCAATAGGAAGAGTATCCAGAACAGCTTTGCGACAGAGTTCGTGAAGAAGATTGCTAAACCAAAGATTTATTAGAGTTAACTTGGGAAAAGCGGGAGGAGCGCCTTACGTCTGATGAATTTGGAGGATATGAGAGATGGTTCCGTTGTACCCTCGAATGTTTTGAATAAGTCCATTCACCTCCTCACGCTGGAATGGCCATTTCAATGCGCGAGAGCCTAGTTTTCTCCGCCTGGCCTTATGTTTAGTCTGGGGCTGTTGGTCCGGTTCCTTGGACTCAAGCTTTTGCTCTAGCTCCTTGAGCTTTGTGTGGCTCTGTTTGAGAATATCATCCAGACTCTTGGACTGTTCGAGGTCTTGTCCCTCTGGCCTTTCTAACAAGACTCGAACTTGTGTGGCGACCTTTTCTAAACCAGCGACTTCCTCCTTCAGTTCATCGATTTCAGAGACGGAGTTTTTGACAGCTTTGCTGTAATCTAAGCAAAGTGAGCCAAGTTTAGCAGTCAACTCAACAACGGTGATGACAGTAGTAGCGGCACCTAGCACCTCCATTTTGGAAATGGGAGGGGAGTAGGAGATATCGGGTTCTCGTTGGGGAGGGGGGGGGGGGGGGCCAATAGCAGGTTGAGGATGTGTTTCGCCGGAATGAAATGATAAAGGTGAAATGTTGTCGAGAATCAAGGATCCCTCGATTTGTTTGGGGAGGGGAGGAAATAAAAGCTGAATCGAGGGGGCTTAAAGAGCGTCTTGAAGAGTCTGCCTTATCCTACTGTATGCGGGCGAAATGCAGGCTGCCCAACGGCCACGTGATTGGCCTCGCATACAACCATGACAGAAAGCGAAGCCCTTGATTTCATCGGCGCAAGTATTAGCCTGTTGGATGGCTAAAATGGAATGGGATACTGATGATGGAAGTTTGAATCTCCAGTAACTAATCGTGGAAGACTTTTCTTCTTGCTGTCCCCAGTGGCCTCAAACAGAAGTTACACAATAAATGTTTGTATGACACGAAATAAAAGGTAGGTGCGCAATCTAGTAGTTCCCATTCAAGCCTAGTGCCGGAAAATGTTGCGATACCTTCTGAGGACATATAAACTTTGCGTCGCCTGGCTGCGCTAACATTCTGACCCGCTGGGAACAAGACCCTGGCCAGTAGAGTTGATCTAGATCCAGAGTCATTCAGGCGTCGTAGGCAGTGCACCGGGCGCCGGGATAGACGCAAGGCATCTCACTATCTTGTGTACGGGCCTATTTCCGCTCCCGCGTGAGAGAGGGAACGCTTTCTTAGGATGCAGGGTTACTATGTGTAGGGTTTGCGTTTGTTTCTAGAAATAGTCGTGTCTGTTGTATGCCGAGCATCTCTCACGAGGAGATCGGTAAATAAAAATACGATCATCATTTTCATTTTTTTCAAGTAAGTAACTGCGGAACCTCACATTACACACTAACTAATGTCTTTCCTTTCTTCTCTCGGCCTGCAGCCTCCCCTAAGATCGCCGATCTTTGTCCCGCCGTTTATCCTGACTCACACGTATCCACTCCATAGGAGCACCGAACAATCCGAATGACACAGATCCACGCCCTAATCACAACCCAGTCGTTGCATTCTGGCGCCCTTCCTTTAACTAATAATCGGCTAAACTACCGTCATACGTTTTGCGGTGCGCAACTGCCTCATCTCCAACTCTGCCTTCTCTAGCCGTCGCCCAACCCCACCTACCGTTATGCCGCAGCTTCTTCATTCAATCCGCTGTCCTTCTGAATCGGCGGGGCTGCCTGAGGCCATGATGGCCGGTTGCCGGCCCAGATGTATCGGGCCATTCTAGCGTCCATAAATACCATCATCGCCTGATTAGCAATCGTCGTCAATTGTATCCTTTTCCCTTCCATTGTCAACATCATTGTCCTGGGCCTGTTCCGCCTCGGGATCTACATTTATGCATCATTAGTTATCATAGTGTGTTCTGATTATTAATACCCTCTTTACTCTCCGAACTCTCCGACCATCGGCACCTCGACTATTTTCCTCTGTTAAAAATCTTGACGATAATCAGGCCTCCTTCTTTCGTGGTTCTACTTATCCAACACTCGCTGTCTTACTTACCCACAATCCGTCTGCTCTTACCACTCCGGCTTTGTATCGTCATACCGTCATCATGTCTCTCTCGAAGCGCGCCGAGCCTATCGCTTGCCAGACACCCCTGACTAAGATATGGGCGGTCATTGCGAATGTCTGGGATCCTAAAACAAACCCCACCGGCTTTGTTAGTCTCGGTGTAGCTGAGAACTCGCTGATGCACTCTACACTGGCCGAGAAGCTGCCCATTCCCAGCGACATTTCCTCGTCTCATTTCACCTATGGAAATGGCGTCAACGGCTCGGCTCGGCTCAAGACTGCCCTTGCTGTCTTTTTAAACCAGTCGCATTCTCCCGTCACTCCGGTATTGTCGGAACACATCATGTTGACCAACGGATGCAGTACGGCTATCGAGCAGCTGTCGTGGATGGTAGCCGACCCGGGTGATGTTTGGCTTCTTGGTCAGCCATACTACGGGACTTTCATTCCCGATCTTGGCCTGCGGCCCAGCGCCGAGGTCATGTCTGTGGCCTTTGGCTCTGTTGACCCACTCGGTGCAGATGCTGCACAGGCATACGAAAAGGCCATTATCAAGGCCCGAGGTCAAGGGAAACGGGTTGCTGCGCTCATGCTGTGCAACCCCCACAATCCCCTAGGCCGCTGCTACACCCGGGAGGCCATTGTGGCTCTGATGAAGCTGTGCCAAAAGTACCAGATTCATCTAGTGGCTGACGAGCTCTATGCTTTGTCGATCTGGAAGAATACTGTTGATCTAGACGTGACTCCGGTAGACTTTGTCTCCTGTCTCTCCATTCCCACTGATGGCCTGATTGATCCCAAGTTGATCCACGTTCTTTGGGGCATGTCCAAGGACTTTGGCGCCAACGGTATCCGAGTCGGCATAATCATCGACCAACACAACGAGCCTCTACGACAAGCCTTGAACACTACTTCCATCTACAGCTCTCCCTCTTCATTGTCCGACATGATGGCAATCAAAATTTTTGAGGACAAGGCATGGCTGGATAAGTACACTGCCGAAAACAACCGCCGGCTTGCAGAGCGGTTTGCTGTCGTGGCTCGTTGGGCTAACGAAAACGGCATTGAGTACGCAAAGGGTGTCAACGCCGGCTTCTTCCTGTGGGTGAAGCTGAGCGATGTCTACCTCAAGCATCACCCGGAGTCAAGCAACTCGCCTACCATCAACGATGAAGTCAGTGAGGCTCTCATGGCCAACCGCGTGTTTCTGGCTTCCGGCACCAACTTTGGATCTGAACAGCCTGGATGGTACAGAATAGTTTTCTCTATCAACGAAACTAGCCTGATAGAAGGTCTGAGTCGTGTGTTGAAAACACTCAAGGGGGAGGTGGTCGCTTAGATCTGGAGTTCCTAATGCTGTGACCTGCGCTCTTCGCATGTTTTTTTCTCTCTTTTTTGGTTTCTTAACTAAGTCATTTTTCTTCGAATTTTATTTAATATATAGTATGTCTTAGAAAACAGCAACCACTGTGTAACTAGTTGACTGTTGTTGAGGAAGCTAAACTTGCGCCAACTCGGGCAACTACTGACTACACCATACCCTACATGTCAAAACCCTAAAGGAAGTGAAGATTTTAACCCCTCCATTTTTCTTGGACAATGTAAACATTTTCGCTCACTCAACTCAGGCCTCATCACATGGCGACATCTTTTCCTTTGTTTGCTCTACTTCCGCTTGAACTCCAGGATCATATCTGGGACTTGACCCTATCGATACCCGATACCCTACCCGCTGGTGCCTACCATGCGACATTAGTTCGAAGCGTCCACAGTCCAAGCCGACATGCTAAGCACCTAGAAGAGGCAGAGGAGCCAGAAGACGATGTCGACCCTTACACATACCCCCATGCCCCACGCCCATACACCGCCGCACAGGCCGTCGCCCACGCTGTAGCCCACTCCCGCCCGCCGCGCCACGCCACGGCCTCCCCCGGCTCCACGCACATCTTCCTGCACCGCGACGGGCCCGAACTGATGAGCACGCCGCGAGACACGCTGTTTGCGTCCATCGCCGCGCTGCAGGTGACGTGCCGACGGGCGGCCCTGGCAGTGCAGCGCGGGCAGTGCGGCAGAGCGGCGCAACGGCACGCGCCGGAGCCCGGGCTGCTGTTGCGCTCGTCGCCGTGGAGCTCGTGGTCGCTGTCGGCGCGGCGCATCGACGCGTGCAGCGAGCTGGTTGTGCTCGAGCACGGGTGGCAGCGGCCGTGCAGTCGTGTTGCGGCTAGCGCGGCGGCCAGCGCGGGCGTCTACGGCAGTTGGGCCGGGCAGGTGCAGGGCTTGCGCGCGCTGCGCCACCTGGGCGTCGTGTGGCCTGGGCCGTGTGCCGACGGCGGGCTTTTTTACAACCGCGAGAGCGTCGGCGGGCTGCTGGCTGTGTGGAGCGAGCTGGCGGCGTTGTATGTGGTGGTGCGGCCCGAGTACTTGGGCGAGGCGCCGTGGCCGCCCGAGGCGGCGGCGGTGGATGTGCAGGAGTACCTGGCGGGGTGTTGGCGGGAGGGCCCGTGCGCAAAGATGTTTATAACGGCGTCGCGCGAGTACTTTGAGGTGGCGGTGGAGGATGTGGCAAAGGCTGGGCATCTCTGGAGAGCCATAGAACTGTTGAGCGATGCGAGGCAGCAGACGTGGCTGTGGGCGCGGCATGGGCGGAACCAGGGCGTGCAGCGGCCGTGGACGCGCTGCCGGATCATGAGCTGGCGGAACAGACCGAGTAATACAGCACGGCCATCTCCGAGTCCCAGGAACACATGTGACTAGAGCCCCGCTTCGGGTGGTGGTATGCTAAGTAGATAGAGAACGGTTAGAGTCAGCGGATGTGGGGAATAAACATGGACCGGATACCACGGAAGGCAAATAATAGCCATCAGCATACAAAACCATCATGACATCATTGGTATCAGCCGGTTTTATCGCCATGCAAATCGTGTGCCAGCTCTCTACCATCAACACTCTGACACGGCATCATGTGTGGATAGCAGCACTGGTCGTTAAAGTTGGGTAACTAAGAATGTCATGAACTCGGAACCATTGTTTTTTTCAAGTCTCTGAATAAAATCGGTTTTCATGAAAACTTTCCGGGTCCTCTCATACTGTTGGCTGAAAAAAAAAGTCACAGCTATCCAAGATCTAAAATACTTCGGTGGCGGGAACATCAGGAGATAATCAAGAAGTTTTGTGGGCTTGAGGCTGTGTTGTGCAACACTGTCTCCAGCACCGTGCTTGAACTGTGTCAAGAAGTGAGATTTGGGGGCCGGCACGTGATGATTGAGATCTTGGAAATTCCTGAGAACAATGCCGAAAAGACGCTTTGTTAGTACTAGAAAGGCTAATATGACGGACTAGCTACAAGTAGTCATAGTCGCAAGTGGATTGGGCATCAGGCAGGTCTTTGTCTAACTAGTCATTTGTTTGGGCATTCAGAGTCCTGCAGCTAACTATATCAAACACAGGTATTAAGCATTAAGCACCATTCTGGCAGCAGAGTAGTAAAGATGAAAAAAAGAAAACACAACGGGTATATCACGCCTCTTCCGCATCGGGTATCAATCAGGAGTCTCTACAAGGCCCTCTCCACGCTCCTCCCCTCCTACTCCTAATCTTCACCTCCTTGCATCAAGTCTAATCAGACCATGCTCCCTGTCACAAACTCCTTACAGGGAGGCAGAAACACCAGTCTTGCCAGATGCCAGGCCCTGGGCGCTACCGATGAACAGGGTCTTGCTCTTTGCCATCGAAACCAACCAGGACCACATGCGCATGCTGCCAACCTGGCCAGTGCCGGCCGACTTGCCTATGGACACAAAGACCATGGTGCTCTGCGAGGCCTTGAACTCCTTGAAGGTGGTCTTGCCGGCAATGGCCAAGTCCATATTGCCAAACAGGTGAGCCACCTGGCCATCGATGCGGGCAGCCTGCTTGGACTCGAGGTTGCCAATGTCTCCAGCGCCCCAGATGTTGGCAGCCTTGGCGGACTGCAGGGTGGTCTTGAGGTCCAGGTTCTTGTTGCTGTCCAGGAGCGAGTCGGGCAGGAAGCTCGAGTTGACGCGCGTGCCAAAGACGGGGAGGAAGAGCGCGTCGGCAAAGGTTTCGGCGGTCTGGCCGCCGCTAGAGTAGGTAATGGTAATGACACCGTCAGCCTCGGTGGCACGGCCGCTCGTCTTGACGGTCACACCAGCCTTGGTGAGGGTGTTGGTAGCGGCCTTGCGCACGCTGTTGGACAGGCCAGGCAGCACAGAGTCGCTGGAAGAAACGAGAATGACGTTCTTGGCCTTGGTGCCGGTGTAGATGTTGCTAAGCTCACCAGCGATTTCAACGCCGGTCGGGCCAGCGCCACCAATGACGATGGTCTTGGCGGATTCGACCTTGTCCTGGAGCTTGTGTAGCTCATCGAGAGTCTGCTGGTACGAGTCGAGGGTCTTGAACGGAAGACCGCCAGTCTCGGAGGAGCCAGTCGCAACTACCAGGTGGTCGTAGGTGAGCTGCTTCTGCTCTCCAGAGTTGGTAGTGACAGCAACCGAGTTGGACTCGGGGTCGACAGCCGTGGCCTTGCCCTCAATGTACTCGAAGGCGCCAGTCTTGTAGGAAGCAAAACCGGGGAGAAAGTCAATGAACAGCTGCTCATCCGACAGCTGGCCGGGAATCAGGCCACGAACAGCGGCAATGTTCCAGTAGGTATAGTGAGAGGGCGAAACCAGAGTGACCTTCAGATCAGGGGTCTTGGGAAGCGTGTGCTTGAGCAGCTTGTGGGCAACACTGAGGCCAGTGAAGCCGGAACCGAGAACAACAACGTGCGGCATGGTGAGTGCGAGAGTTGAAGGAGGAGATGGTGGTGGTTTGGGAGGAGGAGAATGTAATGACAAGGTGTTTGAATGAGTCGTGAGAGTATCAAGAGAAAGACTCGGGCAGCACAACTGGGTCGTGGATCTTTATATACTTGGCTCTACTTGAATACAAGCATGAGGCTGCAGTTCCTCTCGACGGGGCTTACGTAATGCATATCACAGAGGCTACAGCCCCTTTCCTCTCTCTTCACATTCGGACGAACGATTGCCACCCAAAGAAACTGCAGAAGACAGACAGCCTCAGTAGCACCCTGAAATAACTGCCTGAAAGAGCAAAAGAAGAGAAAAGCCCATGCTAGTCAGAGTGCTTCAAAAATTGGGCTCGTGGGGTTGCACCAAATCCCGCGCGCGATAATTGGCTGATATTGCGGGTGAAACGAGCATAAACCAAGCAAGCATCCGACGCACAACAGCGTCAAGGGCTCCAGATGGCGCTGGAAACCCTACGCTGTGGCTTAACCCTACGCGCTAAACGGACGGAGTCCCGCCATCACTAACGCTTAGTAATGGAGGAAAAGCCGCCCGGCCTTCGACGATTGCTGATTACATATACTCGATGACATCTTACACAGCACACGAGAAAAGGCAAGAATCGGTCTGGAAAAGTCTCGAGGTCTGAGCTTTGTTTGCCTAGGAATGGATAGACAGTGCTTGGAATGCAGCGGTACAAGCTGGTCGGTTGCAGCTTGTTGTGGAATACGTGCATATGCATTTGTATGCGTGTGGTTGTGTGTGTGTATATACGGTCACGGCCGCTCGACCACAGAGTCTAGGACGGCTTTTATGCAGCGGTGTTTAGTCACTTGCGTACGAAAGCAGATGCGCTTATTACAAAGAGACCCGCGATAACAACGTCACTGCTTGCTTGCGCCTGTACTTGATCGTATTCCGACCGCACGGAGCTATGGCCACAGACTTTGGCGGAGAAAAGCCGGATGGAACGAGCTCCGGCCTCCGACAAAAGCAGGAAAAAGATTAAGCATAACGAAGGGGGCAGCAATAGGTGCAAGTACAAATAGTTGACGTACACGTAGTTTGTTATATGCAGCAGCATTTTGCTGTCAGACGTGCGTTGCAGTTTTCCTGTCTTTTGCATAAAAATGCACAAGGCAGATATCCATCTACTCTGGGTGAAGTGCATATCTCCGCGACGAAAAAGTCAAAAGTCTAGTCACAAGTAAGTATGGGCAAATCTTGGGGGCCCAAAACAGCTGCATGTAAATCAACCTCATGGCCTCCCTCGTCCGGCTGGCCTCCAATTCGATTCCATTTCCTCCTATTCGAGCTAGGTCTCGTTCTGCTGTCGCTTCGGCAACGGTAGGGAGGTGCGAAGACGATCATGCCCAATATGTAACCCTATTCAGGCGTGCCTGACCCTTACTTGTCTCGCATCATTCACACCCACCTGGCGGAAAAAGAAAAGCAAAGGATGGAGGCTCGCGAGGGGCCGGAAAGAAAACAAATTGTGTGATCTCGGGGGCGTTAAATGTGGATTTTGTTTCGCGCAGGATCGGGAAACATTGGCAGATGGACAGGAGAGCCCAGGCTGTTTTTGAAAATGTGTCTTACTAGTCACCACAAGGGTAATTTCGTTTCACGCATAGAGATACATTCGACGTCATGCGAAATATAGTTATAGTTGCGTATCTAGTAGCTAGATGGATGGTAGGACTCACTAGCTGCTAGTACATCGCTTCCTTATCCCCCACAAGATTGGCTTTGTGGCCAACTAGTCAAAGACTACTGGGCTTAAGCTTAGACAAGGGCACAACGACACAGCGGCTTGATTGTGGCGCATGTCGGCCGATAGACAGCGAGTACATACAGCCTTTCCATGTCCAGGGTACCGCCTGTTTGTGTAGCACGGCGTCGGCTATGCTCTCTGGGCGCGGCTCAAGGCGACGATGTAGAGACACAAGAAGCACATGGCGGGTGTCAGTTGTGACATGACAATGACAGGCGGCCGACGCCATGGCAGGTGGAGGCCGAAATGAGGCGGCGCCCACACGGACACAGACGTAGACTTGGACGCAGGCGGTCGTACTTGAGTTGTATTTGGAGCCGTGTACGTACACAGGGCGGGTGGGAGATACATTTGGACGTGTGTATCGTCTCCCTCCCTTCGCATTCCTGGCACCTCTCCGGAGCATGGCTCCTGCTCCATTCTTGCGGCGAACACAAGCACGGGGCAATAATGCGCGCCTTGTTTGTTGATGTCCAGCCGTGCTGGCGGGTATACAAGAGCCATGCGGTCCCTGAGTGGCCGAGGGCGAGCGACCTTGGCCAACGTCGACCAGCGTCCCGCAGCTCATCATCAGCTCTCAGTCACTCTCGCCCGCAACCACCACACCACGCAGCCACCGTTTCCAGACCGAGACAGCCGCGCCTGTGGAGGAGCTTCTTTCCCCTTGAACAAAGCCGCCGTTGCAATACGAGGCCTTGGCTGCGTTGTCTTGACCAGTGTTCGCCCCTCGCGCCCCTATCAAGGCTGTATTTTGCAGTGCAGGGACCAGCACCAGATCTGTGCTGGACAAGCGCAAGACGTCACACTGCCGTGACAGAAAGCATAATCCGGCCCTGGGCGTGTTCTCGTGTTGTGTTGGGGGTTTCATTTGCCTCTGGGGCTGATTCATCGGTGTTGCACGCTGTGTGCCAGAGTGCCAAGCCACTGGCCAGCCAGAGGAGGACGAGGATTCCCAGAGGAGCCACAGGGCCACAGGACCACAGAGCCGCCAGAAGGGCTGTTGGTGTGTCCGTAGCCCACAAGTACAGAGGCTCCTACAGGGCTGTGTCACTGAAACTACAGGCCGGGAGCCCACTACCCATCCCGCCCCCAGGCCAGTATATTGCGTCCAGCCGATCAGTCCTCGTTTGGATTCGCTAGCCACCATGCCCTTCGACTCGCTTCCACCCTCTTTTACTCCCGCGCATCCGCTCGCTTTGCCTCTTCCAACTCCATCACCGTCGCCATCGCCATCGTCTTCGCCCTCGCCCTACGCCCTCGACGCTTCACCCTGCGACAGCTCGCACTCTAACCAGGCGCAGCGGCCACCACAGCACAGACCTGGCCTTATTCCCCCATCCCTCAAGCCCACCATCACGCATGTCATTAGCGAACGCGACCTTCACTCAATCGCTTCTCCCACCCGTCTCGTCCGTGACTTGCCTCCAAAGTCTCGGCCTGCCTCTCCTTTGCCCAGCTTCATTGTCTCAGAGCCTTCTACAGCACATTTGTTGGCCAACAGAAGCACACACCAAGATACTCACTTGACTTCACCTTTGCCCACGTTCGTGGCCCAGTATCGCCGCCAGATTGACCCTGACCTTAGGACAGAGTCCTCGTATTCCGCTTCTTCGTCTTCTGCTTCCTCGTCTTCAGGCTCCTACCACCGGCGCCCCCCGGAACGCTCGCCATTCGACAACTCCTACGCTGTTCCCGAACGAGCGCCTTCGTCTTTGTCGACTTCCACAAACCACTCCAGACACCACTTGGGACCATCGCGCTACGACGACGCCTCTAGTTTCAGTTCCAGCGGCCGCGGTAGCCCGATACACCGCCATCTTACTCCAACCAGCAGCAGCGGGAGACCTTACAAACCCCGCTCTGCTTATACCAGCGACAGTGCCAGCGACCGCACACGCTATCTCACTCCGACGAGTGGCCGCAGCAGCCCAATGTCGAACCACAATCTCTCAACGGCCCCGATGGCCTCTGAATCCGCGAGCAACCGCAATAGCCAGGTCAGCGCCAGCGGATCGCCCGGCTCAAATCCAGACTACAGCATCAGGTCATCCGGCCAGCCGCCCTCACCAGTCTTTGGCCCCGAAGTTCCCCTGCATCAGGACTTTGATGTCAACACACCCCTCCCCGTAATCCGCAGCCCGGGCTCCAGCAGCAGGTCTCCCTCCCGCAGCGCCTCGTCGCTCCGTGATCCCTTCCAAGACGACCGCCACCAAAACTACGCGTCGTCCCGCAGCCTGGACCCTCGCCTGGGCGAAGTCAACCCACAAATCATTGCCGATGACGGCGACGACGGGCTGGTCTATGGCAAGCCAAGCCGCAACTCGCTCATTAACCTGCACAGGAAGTCCGCCAGCTCCGTACCTCCCAACGTCAAAGCTGCAGCTGCCATGGGTGGCGCAGTCATCCTGAACACGCTGCCAGTTGCCAACTCTGCCGAAAACAGCGCCATGGGTTCAGCTGCAGATGTTTCCACCACGCGTGGATCTGCATACAACGTAGGAGCTGCAGCTGCTGCGGGCTATACGCCCGACGCATTAGCCGAAAAGGGCCAGGATGCCCTCGACCTCACAAAGAAGAAACAGAGACAAAGAAAACTGTGCTTGATTATTACGCTTGGCGTGCTGCTGATTGCTGCCATTATTGGCGGCACGCTCGGAGGCTACTTCGGCAACCGCAACAAGAAGGGCAGCTCAAGCGACAAGTCTAGCAGCAATGGCCAGTCAGCATCAGACGACGCGCAATCCAACGGCATTCTCACCAAGGACAGCGCCGAAATAAAACGCCTGTTGAATAATGAGAACTTGCACAAGGTCTTCCCTGGAATTGACTACACGCCACTGAACACCCAGTACCCGGATTGCCTGGAAAACCCGCCGTCCCAGAACAACATCACCCGCGATCTGGCTGTCCTATCCCAGCTGACCAACACCATCCGCCTCTATGGTACCGACTGCAACCAGACCGAGATGGTCCTAGAAGGCATGAAGAACCTGGACGTTTCCAATTCCATGTCCGTGTGGCTGGGTGTGTGGCAGGACTCCAACACCACCACCAACGAGCGCCAGCTCGCACAGATGTGGGATATCCTGGACAACTACGGCACGACGCCCTTCCGCGGCATCATTGTGGCCAACGAGATCCTGTTCCGCGAGGAAATGACCGAGACCGAACTCGGCAACCTCATGTCCTCGGTGCGCAGCAACCTGACCACGCACGGCCTCGACGCGCTGCCCGTCTGCACGTCCGACCTGGGCGACAAGTGGACCGCGTCGCTCGCCGACAAGAGCGACGTCATCATGAGCAACATCCACCCCTTCTTTGGCGGCGTGACCTACGCCGACGCCGCCAACTGGACCTGGTCCTTCTTCAACACCCACAACGATGCCTTCTTCAAGTCCGACGCCGCCGACAACATCATCAGCGAGATTGGCTGGCCGTCCGGCGGCGGCACCAACTGCCCCACCGGCGTGACGGGCTGCGGCGACGCCGGCAGCGTCGCCGGCACCGAGGGGCTCAACGTCCTTCTGCAGGACTGGGTGTGCGATGCGCTGGCCAACGGCACAAACTACTTTTGGTTCTCGGCCTTTGACGAGCCTTGGAAGATTCGCTTCAACGAGGACGGCAAGGAGTGGGAGGACAAGTGGGGCATGATGGACGTCGACCGCAACTTGAAGGACGGCGTCGTCATTCCAGACTGCGGTGGACGGACCGTGTCTTGAGGCTTGTCCCCCGCGTTTTTCATGTTTTTCTTTTTTCTTCTTATTCTTCGTATTTTGTATTTATGGAAAGTCTCTCTGCGAGGACTCATGGCCATCTTTTCTCATTTCTTCTTGGATCTACATGCCATTCACTCTCCTTTCTCCTTGTTGCTGGCGTTGTTATAGCTGGGCAAGTCTCCTTTTTTTTCTTCTTCTTTTTCTGGGTCGGCGGCTCATTCTCGATGCAATCTGTCTGCACTTTTCTGAATTTTCTAGGGCCATATTACTGTTTTTTTTCTCTTTTTCCTTTTCTACACAGCTCCTCAGCCACTTTCCCACCGCCCGTGTTTCACAAGCCTGTTGCTGTTGCTGATATGTCCAAAGCTTTTTCTCCTGTTGTACCTGGTGTTTCCGGCGTTAAATTGTGTCTCCGAGAGATCCTGTTGTTGGCACGGGACATCTCACTACCCAAACTAAAGTACTTTGTTTTTTCTACAACTATTGCTCTCCACCTTTTTTTTTCTTGCCTGTTTACGTATTCCGGGACACATGAAGCCCTTGGGTGTTTTCTAGTTTCGTTCTGTTTTGTAACTATCTGAAATTACTGCGACTTTTTTTTCTCTCGGGAATTCTGCGTAATACACACATGAAACATTCCTCACCCTCGATTGTCTGCTTGCATCCAAAACAAGAAAAGAAGCACATGGTGACATGGTCAGAACTTGGTTATACATGATGGGTTTCCTTGGAACTTGTATTACTAGCCCGGCACCGCTTGGTCAGACATACATGCGACGACGACGACAGGCGACAGACCAGACCAGACCACAGGCCAACGCGCCAGCCGTAGTCAGCTCTCAAAACCACAAAATAAAAATAAAAGCGTCAGTTCCCCTCTCCCTGCTGCGAACGCCACTTGAGCCCGCCCGATGATGAACTTCTCACCGAGCTCCAATCAATCGTCGTTTTAGCCTTCAACCGGGATTTGGAGCTTGGGCCAGCTAGAGATCCTGTCGGTCTTGCGGGCGGGTTGGCTTTGCGTTCGCGTTTCGACGACCCCCTGGGCTTGTTATTGTGCGGTTGGCTGCGCTGCGACTGAGTAGACTGTGCAGAGTCTAGAGATGCTGCAGACGTACTCGATGTATTGCGGTGGTGGTCTGGCTTCGTTGCAGTTTTGGTCATGCTACCGGATTTAGAAGAGCTAGGCTCTATGGATTCGGGTCTGGGTGCATTGTGTTCCTGATGGGGTCTGGTGCCAGTAATAAAGTCTGCCAAAGTCTATTCCGCAGTCTTTTCTGAACCATTGACCCCACTGGGAGTACCGGTAGCACCACCCTTCCAAAGTCCATAGAAGCCATCGCAGTTCTTCCACATCTTGATGGTGCCGTCCTCGGACGCCGTGGCATACAACTTGTTATCAGGAGAGAAGGCCACAGACCAAATGGGACCGTGGTGACCCTTATGAGTTTCTAAACCAGAGTTAGTAACTAACTGTATCATCGGCAGCCGACCAGAAATCCAAATGTTGCCTTGACTTACCAATTTCACTTCCGTCATCCCATCTTAGAACTCTGGCCCAAGTTCCAGGATCCTCGCCGACGACAATCTTACGGCCTTTTACGTCAAGCCCAACACTGGCGACTTTGAATTTGACATCCATGCGCTTGAGTTCATCCATGGCGCGGACGCCGCCCCAGAAGTAGACAAATTTGCCGGCAGCAACCGAGAGAACGGGTAGTCCGTCACCAATATCCGTGGAGTCGGTGTAGTTGGGCGCCAGAGAGACCAGCTCACATGACTTGATTTCGCCATCGAGAACTTCGGAATGAATCATGCAGCGCGACGACAAATCAAACCAGCGCAAGACATTGTCTGACGCAGTGACAAGCGTGTTGACATCCTGAGTCCAGGCAATGAACTTGATGCTTCCAGTGTGAGTGCCAGCGCCAATCTCAAAGCCTTGAGAGGCCTGGATAGTCGTGGGTGAGGCAGTGTCAGAGCCGACTAAACTTGCAAGGTCAAAGATGCGCAGCTTTTTTTCCATGCCACCGGTGGCGAGAAGATCCGAGTTGTCAGGCGGGTAGGCAACTGCACGAACAATGTGGTCATGTTGGATAGTGTAGAGGAGCTCGCCGGAGTGTGTGTCCCAGATTTTACTACACAGACTCTGGTTAGAAAGCGACGTGATGGGGAGAATGAGCAGCTACACTCACGCCGTGAAGTCAGCAGAAGCTGTAGCAGCATTTGTGGAATCTGGGCTGAGCCGCGCCTGCCACACTGCGCCCTTGTGGCCAATGAAAGTACCGATCCTGAGCAAGACACACGTGTTAGAAGTTTCGTACGGGATTTTGTCAAGGCCGAGTTGTTGCAAAGACGTACCAGTCGCCAGTTTGACCGTCGCGCAGCATGGGGTTGTTGTCTAGATAGAGTTGACGTCAGTCAGCATGGCGGTCGCACATATATAAACATGATATGGCCAGAGGGCGCTCTCCGTACCCTTGCATGCAGATATCAAGTAGTAGACCTCTTCTTTTTCAAGGGGTGAGAACTCAATATGAGGCACCGGCCGAGAATGGCCGTGACACGTGAGAGGGACGTATTGGCGAGATTGTTCGGAAGCCATTGTGGAAGGTATATCAGAGATGGAATATCAAGATGGAGTCGAGAGACAAAGAAGTAGAGGTCGTGGATGAAGAGAGGTTGCGAAAAAGGGGTCGACTCGAGGCTGGATGTTGGTTCAAGGGCGGACAAGACGAGCACTGGTAGTTGCAAGCCGGGATTGAATGTGGCCAGATTAACGTTAGGCAGGCCAATGAGCGTGATAAATACTGAGTCGACTAGGGCCGCTTTTGAGGTCGTGATGGTCGTGAGAGAATGCAGCTTAAAGATGGGTAGTTGAGAATTGAAACTTGGATCAAGGCTGAGCTGAAGATTCGAGGGTATCTTGCGAAGGAGAAAAGAAGGGTTAGAGGCAAGGCAGAGAGCGCTGCAAATAGAGGGGCAGGATTCAGTAACAGTGTGCAGAGCTACAGAAGCCGGAGTCGACCGAAGCTGGCGAAATGCGGAGAGATTTTATTAGTCACGGTGTGAGAGCAAAACAAAAGTATGACAGCCAAGCAGAAGCAGAAAAGACAAAGAAAAGCGCAATGTTTCCTTTTCGCGATGCAAAGAGCTTTGGGTGAGGCGTCACGGAGAAGCCAGAATGGCCGACCCTGGCTCGGTGAGGTGCATAAGCAAGTGGGGCAAGGGACAGACACGTGCAGCTCACCGGTGTGGAGCACTAGTCTGGTAGCAAACGGGGGCGCCGGGGGGGGGGGGGGGGGGGGGGGGAAATAGATTCACGGGTCCCAACAACACATAGTTCACGGGTTCAGGTGGGGAAGGAAGTCGGAGGAAGAGGCTGGTGGGGCAACCATTGTTAAGCTCTAGCTCCGCTGTAACTTGTACATAGTACATGCATGATAACTAGCTAGTTACATAAATAATGTATGTACGTCAACGGTTTGCTGACTTAAGCTAGCTTCCTGCCTTTCTCTCTTGGCGATTATCATGACCGACGGTCATAGCAAGGCAACTACTTCCTCAGCCCATTCTGTTTCGGCCTCCATCTCAGGCTTTTAGTCAGCGTCCCTGTGGATACGAGAACCTTCTTTGAAGCCTTCGCCCCGTCCAATCACATCTTCAAGCCTTCTTTGCTAGCATTCTTTGGGCTTGTCTTGAGTCTTCACCAACAGCAGCTCTGGAGCTTCAACGTCACCGTTTTGACTGCCAACACCAACCCCAAACCCATTGCGAGATTCTAGCAGCACTGTGCATTTTTCCAATTGTCGCCTGCACCTCTCAACTTACGCCCTCAAAATGGCTTTCAAGCTGTCTGCTCAGTTGGTCGGCCACGAATCCGATGTTTGTCCTACCATTCCACCATCATCGCCAGCTATCATCAGCTCTCTAACCACTTCCATGCTCTTCAATACAGGTCCGCGCAGTTATATTTCCGTCCAATTCTCTCATTCTTACAGCTTCTAGAGACGGCACCGTCCGCAGATGGACGCGCACTGGCAATTCCGCATTTGAGGGCTTTTTGGTCAGCCAAGGTTCCGAATACGTGAATTCACTGTCCTATCTGCCGCCTTCGCCTCTCTACGGCGACGGTCTTGCGATTTCCGGCGGAAAGGATACCATAATAGATGTTCGAAGCCCAGTTGCAACACCTGCTGACAACGCCGAACGTATGCTCGTTGGCCACGGCCACAACATTTGCACCCTCGATGTTTCCCCCCAAGGCAAATATCTGGTTTCTGGTGGCTGGGACTGCCAGGCACGTGTTTGGCCGGTCGAGAAATGGGACACCGAGTTCATGCTCCAGGAGCACGAGCTTAGCGTGTGGGCAGTTTTGGCATATGACGAATCAACCGTAATCACCGGGTGCGCCGACAAAAAGATCCGTATTTTCGATCTTAGCAAAAGTGTTGCTGGCGATGTTCGCCCAGTATCAACCATAAATGCTCCCGATATTGTCCGTGCTCTTTGCCGCCTTCCAGCTGGCCACTCGACCGGAGCTGAAATTGCCTGTGCCTGCAATGACGGCATAATACGTCTCTACAGGCTCAATGGAACCATGGTAGCCGAGCTCGCTGGTCATGATAGTTACGTTTATAGCTTGGCTGCCCTGCCCTCCGGCGAAATTGTCAGTTCTGGAGAGGATAGAACTGTTAGAATATGGAATGGGTCTTCTTGCATCCAGACCATCACTCACCCCGCAATCAGCGTCTGGAGCGTTGCTGTCTGTCCTGAGACTGGTGATATTGTGACTGGAGCTAGTGACAATGTAGCCCGTGTCTTCACGCGAAGTCCTGAGCGTGAAGTTGATGCCGAGACACTAAAGCTTTTCGAAGAAGCCATCTCAAGTTCGTCCATTCCCCAGCAACAGATGGGCAGTATCAACAAAGAAAAGGTCCCGGGCACCGAGTTTTTAACGACAAAGTCAGGCACCAAGGATGGTCAGGTTCAAGTCATAAAACATGACGATGGCTCTCTAGCTGCCTACACATGGTCCATGAGCCTACAGAAATGGGATCATGTTGGCGCGGTTGTTGACTCAGCTGGAAGTAGTGGCCGCAAGCAGGGGTACAATGGCCAGCAATATGACTACGTTTTTGACGTTGATATTGATGAGTCCAAGCCACCCTTGAAGCTCCCGTACAATCTTTCGCAAAATGTTTTCGACGCAGCGCGCAAGTTTTTGGAAGACAATGAACTACCAATTAGCTACCTTGACAATGTCGTGCAATTTTTGGAGACAAATACGAAGGGTGCTTCCATGGGCCAGGTATCAAGCGCTTCACAGTCTGATCCAATGGGAACCGAAGCCCGTTATCGGCCTGGTGACGAAAACCGTACCACCTCACCCCAGAAAACGATACCCCAAACTCAATACGTTACTCTCGTTAATGGAAAATTTGACAGTAGGTTGAGGTTACATGGACATGACAAGATTCCAAACATTGAATTTACTAACAGTACGTGCCCAACTGTAGATATTTTCAACAAAATTTGCACCGTCAACAAGAATTTAGTGAGCACCGGCAACAAGGAATTTGCACTCAATCCCTCCGAGGAGCAGGTTTTATCTCAACTTCGACCGAGCATTGAGGGCAACACCCCCATCGACTCAACCAGCCTGGATACGGTGATCAAGGTGGCATCCAAGTGGAACTATCCCGATGTTCTTCCTGGCTTAGACCTCTTGCGCTTCCTGGTTCGCTACCCCGATACCATCAAGTATAAAGAGTCGGAAGGTGAAACCATTGTCGACTTGGTAATTAAGAGCTCCGTCAATGCCCCTTCTGGCCAAGAAATTAACGCAAACTGCGTGGTCATGGCTATCCGCTGCCTTGCCAACATTTTTGGCTCTACTCAAGGTGTAGAGCTCATGTCAACCGAGTTCACTAAGACAGTGGATTTCCTCGAGAGAGTTGCGGGCATTAACGGCTCGGCCATTGGCGCCAATAATCGCCACGTGCAGATTGCATCGACTACAACTCTGATTAACCTTGCTGTACTAAACATGCAGGTTGAGTTCCCCGTAAGTGTGAGGAGACGTATAATGGCGATTTTGGGAGTGATTATCAAGGAAAACACCGATGGTGAGATACTCTACCGCAGTCTGGTGGCACTGGGCACGTTGGTTAGTCACAAGGGCAGCGACTTGGGACGAGACTGGAGTTCATGGGTTACATCTGTGGTTTCACGTTGTGAGGAGGCTAGAGTGCAGAAGCTAGCTAGAGAGTGCCTGGAATTTTAAGGTGAGATAGCATGGTTGGTTATAATGAGACACGAATACTTCAAGCGCACGGACGGACGTAACAAAAAGCAAAAGGGTATATAAGTACAGAAACACGACCAAGAGAAGCACAAGTGCAGTGCGGCATTCATCATGCCAGCATGACCGACAAGGAGACCAGAGTCATGGCTAGCCACAAATGCCGGGCTATCGACACAGCCACGGCGTGTGACGCTTGAGAATTAGAACGGTCTGGAGCTTCCACCACAGTCACAGTGTATATATCCGCGAAGCCAAAGTCGGTGCTGTTGAAGCAGTTGGACTCGTTGACGCGGGCGACCTTGGGGTCACCAGGCTCGGCAAACTCGATGTCAACGCACTAGTTAGGCGAAGTAGGGAGGTTAGAAACTATCGATACAGATGACAGGACCCGGGAGCACTCACGGCATACAACGCAGCGCCATGCTGGGCCTGCTCAACGACTTGGATCGTGGCCCTGTCGCCGGCCTTGACCGAGACGTTGACAGGCATGGGCACCTGGGGGAAACACACAGTGCCGGGGTAGGGCGTGTTGGACGGGCCGACCAGCTGGACGTCGCGCAGCATAGTGTACGACATGTTGGGCGGGCCGCCGTCGGGCCCGTCGGTGCCCAGGCCCAGGTTGATGTGCAGGTTCGCCAGCTGGTGGCCCTGAAACCAGCCGGGCTGGAAGGCCACGGCGCCGCCGGTGGTTGGCCAGTACGTGCGGTTTGTCGTGGTGGCGAGGCCGCCGCCTGGCAAGGAACGAGTTAGCAGAGGGTCGCTGGGCTAGAGCGAGTGAGACAGTCGGTGGTGGGACTTACAGGGATACATCCATTGCATGCCGTAGGGGAAGCTTTCGTTGGTGATGAGGTTGTTCCCGCGGGTTCCCGGGTATGAGAGGACGATGTGGGCAGCGCCCAGCGACACTATTGCCAGGGCGAGTACGAGTGACCGGAGCATGGCGGAGTGTGTCTGTATGTACGAATGTGAGGCCAAGAGAAGACGGCAGGGAAACGAGAGCAGCAGGAGATAAAAAAAGAACAAGAGATAAATTAAGTATAGCTTGGGGAGACCAGCACCGCAGCAGTTATAAAAGCACACGAGCAAGATGAGCGTTCTGGGCCACGGCCTGCACAGAGACGGCTGGGCTGGGGGGGAGGGGGAGGCGGGACGCAACTGATATACCTGCGTTTGAGGTAGCACTGAAATCTGCGTGTGTGCGTCTTCTCTTCTCCTCTCCCGCGGAACAGCACTGGCAGCTTGCGTTCCTCTTGTCTTGTTTTCTCGAGGCTGTTGGCTGTGACAATGGGGCTTTGATATCCGACCTGTAGCTAAGCACGTTGTTATCGGAGACGAAGAAGAACCAAGAGACTTTCCAAAGCCGCCGCCGCCGCGAGCAATGTCGCACCCATGGCACCAACTATATAACGTCCCCAGCTATAGAACAGTCCCTCTAAGTGTGCCGTCTTCTCGCCCACAGCCCAACACTCCCACCCTTCATTGCCCTTCAAAAGCAGCAAGTTAACATGCCATGACATGCCAAAGTCTGGCAGCAGTGGTTAATGCCGTCTCCTGATTGGCCGACCGTCCGTTCTTTAAGCGCCGGGCCCCACACAGTCACTATTACAGCACATGTGGGGGGCTGAACGGCGCGCCGTGATTGGCTGCGGCGGACAGGGGGGCTGTTTTGAGCCTGGAGCGTTACGGAGAAAGATCTAGACTCTGGTGGGAGAAAAATGCTCGATCTACGTGAGTGCAGAGAGGAAATGGGACAGATGATGCAAAGAAAAAAAGCTTGTTTGCCGTCTTTTGCAAGGGCGGAATTCAAGGCCTTTTCGGGCCCGATGGCCGTTGTGGTTGAAGGCGGTGAAGTGTTGGCTCGGACTAACAAAAGACCGGCAGAATTAGAGTAGCACAAGGGCGGTGTCACAGTTTTACCACACTCTCTCCTCCACTTCGAGTCACGCGCATCTGCTCATACACGCAATACTCCAACACATACCTACACGTAACCCAGCCCCATCACCCACCCCCGCCATGGCGACGCCCAAACCCACCCAGGACTGGACGCCCGTCCGCCGCGGCAAAAAGAACCGCCGCGCACAGCCCACCAAGGCCCAGACCGCCTCCGCCTCCGCCGACCCCACACCCGCATCGCCGTCCCACCCGCCGCCTGCATCTCCGCCGACCGTGACGCTCGCCGAGATCCGCGCCGCGCATGAAATGTACGCTGCGCAGTGGGCGGCGGCGCCGTGCAGCGTGCGCCTGGCGGGCTTGCTTGGCGAGCGCGACGTGGCGGCGGCGGCTGCGGCGGCGGCGCGGGTCCGGCGCGCGGTGTGTGTGGGTGTTGGGAGCTTTGATGCCGAGGTCGGGTGGCAGGCGAGGAGGCGCGCGCATACGCAGGTGATTGCGTTTCTGGAGATTGTCGAGGCGCTGCGGAAGAGTAAGATGCTAAGCATGTTGGGGTGGGGGGGGGGGGGGGGGGTGGGAGGAGGACATGAGCAAGAGAGGCATGGCCGGAGTAAAGGCGAGATGGCGTGTGCTGACGTGTAGTGTCGTGTAGAATCGGGCATGGCGTCTTTCAGATGCATCTTCCAAGAGCCGGCGTTTACCACCGAAGACTGCAAATTCATCGAGTCGCTGGGCCATGAGGTCGTCGCGTCTCCCGCGGGCTTTGAATGCATTGACGAGACTACATTTGTCTTTGGTATCCACCTGTACGCCGCGATCTACAGCGAGATGCTGTCACACAGTCTGCCGGCATTGTTTGTCGGCACGGGCTGGGATGCATGGGATGAGTATGGACGGCCACCTTTGTTTTTTGTGTTTTGTTTTTGCCGAGAACAGGAAAAGAAGAGCAAGCTGTATTCACAACCAAGGGTATCTTAAGAACACAGGCTGACTATAGGAAAATTAAATCACTGACAGTGTGCGCTTATCAAGCACCACCAAAAAGCCCCAGCGCATCGCCGAAATGCACGCCGCCTACGAAAAGGCCGAGTTCCCACAGGACGACAGCTATACGTTTTCGAGTACCGCTATATACTGGAAGCCATTCCAAGAAGCCAAAGCCGACACACTGACTGCCGCCAATAGCCAAGCAGGGCTAGAAAAGCCGCCCAGTGCTGAGTGTGACGGCGAGTCGGAAAAGGCAGGCGATGCGAGTAGTGAAGCCCAGGCCGACAAACCAGATCAAGACAAAGACAAGATCGAGGCTGAAAAGCCAAGTATAGCCGAGGATAAGACGCCCAAGGTCGCAGGCAATCCAGTGTAATAACCGATGGAATCAAAAAATTGCAGAACACTTTACTTCTGCAGTGCATTAATCTCATATCCAATCAACACCTCTGTCGACGTGCCCTCCCAGCCTCGCGTGCCGGCTGTTGAAATCATGAAGCGGCAGGTTGGATCAATATACAAATGCGAAATGACGCCAGCGCGCGGCGGCCCTGGCACGATCAAGAACGGCACAGAGTGTTTGCCTTCGTTGGTGTCTTGGAGGTCATACAGACGGAGGATATCGTGGGAGGCGCTACGAAACAATGTCATGTTAGTATCAAAGTTAGAGAGACAGACACAAAGAAAGCCACAAATACAAAACTTACCACACCAAGTGTCGCCCGTTGGGCATCGCGCGCACCGCGCTGACAGCCCCGCTGCCGTTGGGAAAGCGCAAGGACCGCTCCGGCATCCACCCGCTACATGCCTTGTGAATGTTGTACTCCTCGACCGTCGAGTTTCGTCGCCCGACAAAGATCTGGTTGCCATCCGGGCTCCACGACGCGCCCATGCACCACGGCGGCGTGCCGCGTGGGGGGTTGATCTTGGCCACGTGATTGGCCACGCGTCTATCCCAGATACGCATCGTCCCGTCAATGGCAGCAGACATAAAAGTCGTCTGTGACACTTGGCCGAGCTCGCCTGGCTTCTCGGGCTCGAGAGATGTGAGGATCATGGGCTGCGGGTCTGTACTAGTGTCGCCTGGCGTGAATTCTGTGCCGGAGCCCTCCTTGGCTGTAGTAGCCGGGAGTTTCTCGTCAGATTGGCAGTCTGTGAAGTCGAGACTCATCATTTCTGTGGGATTTTCCTGTGTTTCTGGAGCAGCGGGCTCGGGCTTTGTCGGTTTGGTTTCATCTTCCGCTTTAGCCTCGGCCTCGGCCTCAATGAGAGGCTCGTCCAAAGCCGATTCAAGAGGCTGCCCAAACAGAGACGTATCAAGAGAATTATCCATCATACCTGCCGAAGGAGCCGCATCAGCGCCAGTGTTGTCATCGAGCTTGGCCTGTGTCTCTTTATTCAGCTCTGCGTCAAGCTGTTCGTCAGGGCCCACGGCATCCCCCATTGTGATATCATGCGCCTCGCCAGTATCAAGACTTGTGTCAAATGAGCCAAAGCCCTCAGCACCAAAGCCAGAGCCGCCCACGTCATCACCAAACAGCGACCCCGCATCACTGCCACCAAAAAGACTCTCATGACCGGGAGAAGGCTGCGATTCGGGCACTGCCGCCATGTTTGGTGCAAAGGGGTTAGGCTTCGCTGCTGCTGCGGTGATAGCTGCTGATCCCGCTGTATTTCGATTGCCGTTGGAGAGGTTTCCCAGGAGCCCTGTGCCAGGTCGAGCATCATTATTCGAAGAAAACGTATCACTTGGGGGCGCTTCAACGGCTGCTTCGGCGGGAACTGGCGCGCCGCCGGCTGGCCGCAGCTCAATGGATGCAATCTGTCCGCCGTTGCTGTCAAACGACCGCTGAACCTTGCCGGTGTTCAAGTCCCAGCTAAGAATACGTTTGTCCCAGCTGCCACTCAATACGCTGCGCTCGTCGGGTGCCAGCGTCAGCACGCTGACGGCGTTTGTGTGTTCCTGCAGAGAGCAAATCCGCTTGCCTTCGTCGTGGCGCACGGTCTGCAGATTGATACAGCCAGAGTCCAAGCCTGAGAGAGCCCATAGCGCTTGTGAGTTCACAGCAAGCGAATACACGGGTGACAGGAGATGTTCCTCGGGTTTGAGAAGCCCGCCGGGCGGAGGGGGCTCATCGTTTTCCCAGTAACCCATCAGCACGCCAGCCTTGAACACGCTGTCGACAAAGGGGTGGCGCTGGGCCACCGTCAACGGGAGCTTGCCATTGATGGTGCTAGCCCCGTCGTATTTACGGATGTACCCATCGGCACCTCCCGTCATCCAATAGCGCAGATCGGGGGTGACGGCAATAGCATTGATACTGGTGTTCTGCGGCGCCGCCATAGTCGGGACTATATCATATATTCGTGCTGTGATGGTTTCTGGTCGGAGGGAGGGTCGCAGGCGCAATGCCGAGGGGATATTCGAGCTTTGGGTCCCAGGAGAAGTCGGTTGATCCAGCGTATTGTTTGTAGAGAAGGCGTTCTCCTCGTGCTTGGTATTGGACATTGAGCCATCATCGCCCATTACTTGATCGCCATCGGCAGTGTTGCCCCTGTTGTTGTTGTTATTGTTATTATTGGAGTCGTCGTCTTCGTCGTCGTCATTGGCATCGGCATCTCTGTCCTCTTCGCCGTCTGCTTCTCTGTCGTCATCCGCATCGCCATCGCCGTCGGCGTCGTCGTCCTCAACCTCGTCCTCATCCTCTTCGTTTTCGTTTTCGTTCTCGTTATCGTCAACATCGTCCATAATTTCGTCGTGGTCATTGTCTGAAGACGCCGCCGAGTCGCGATCTTCGTCGTCCATTTTCGCAGCGTCAATCGCAATATTTCAAGTGAAGCGCCAATTGGCCGTGCTGTAATCCAAGCTCGATCTCCGTCGCGATAATGATTGAATGGTTTGTCAGCAGGGTTCTCAAGCCAAAGCCGTTGTCGAAATGGCGGTCGAGTCCGTAGGCTTTCGTGGTCACAGTTTAAAGAGCGACGTGAGGTAGGAATGCGATTGTGGCGGTTAAAAAAAAAAAGAAGCCCAAGATGCGCGAAATGCTCGATGTAGTGGATGACGAAAACGGCAAGCAAAAATTGGCGTCAAGTTCGCGCATCCCAACAACGAAAGATGAAGCTGTTGTTTGATCTATAGGGTTATTGACACTAGGGTCTACATGTACCGTCGGCTATGATTTGTGTTACACACATTCCGGATGAGTAAGCACCTCACTCATGGTGAACATGTAGGGTAGAGTCTGGATCATGTAGAACTTGTCCTTTAACGACCAGCAAGAAGTGCATCTAAGAGAACGTATATACCATTGAACGCGAATAAATCTTTGCCACCTAAAACTCAATCAAAATACCGACTTTACAGCCAGCCTCGACCTTCTCTTCCTGCCCTTCTGGAGGCGGCACAGGGTTTTCACCTGTCGACTTATCCTTCTGGCTCTTAGCCTCAAATGGTTCACCCATGAGATTTCTCTCATGAGACTTGTTGTTTTGAGGGGACAGTCTCAAAGGTCCCGAGATCCAAGGCTTAATCACCTTCGTGGATTTGGCCTGTCCTGGATCCATGTCCGGAATGTCCTCGTCCTCGCTGTCTACATCCGCATCAGAGATTGCATCTTGCCCGTTGACCTCGAAGTCTTGGTGCTCGCGAGACATTATAATCATCTCCAACCGTTCTTCCAAGCCCATATCCATGAGATCTGTTTCTGATAGCGCATCACTAGGGCTTCCCAGTCGATTGCCCCGACAATCAACACATCTGCATTCTTCGCTACATTTCTTCACGCAGATGTGGCCGCAGGACAGCTGCTTCTTGCATCGAACTTCGCAAAAGACTTTGTCATGATGGTATCTAGAGATTTTATCCTGTTAGTATCAATCATGGATTGGCGAGATATCATGGACTAATGGCTTTCGGTGCCCACTTACGAATGACAGCGCTTGGGGCATGCATGACCACAAGCCAGCTTCTCTGTACATTTGGCTCTACACCCTCCATCCAGCAATTCAAGATCATCTGGCTGTGCAACACGGGTTTTGGTTCCGTGTTTCTCGCAAACTAATTCAAACTCTGGGCCTTGGCGTTTCTGACCCATCAAGATCTGCTGTGTTGCAAACCAGGCAGTTTGGGCTTTCTTTGCGTACAAGAAGTTTGAAAAGTTTCCAAAAATGTATAGGCCTCGTCTTGCGCGACTGAGTGCTACAACGGTACGACGGAAGTCATCCAGGAAACCAACTGACCATTGGCCAGAATCTAGCGGGCTACGGACCAGCGAGAGAAGTATGACGTCGTTCTCCTCGCCCTGGAAGGCATCGACTGTAAACACGTTGAATGGGCCTGTTGTCATAGCTTTGATGCCCGTGTCTTCACGAAGTAGCATGCGGATTGTGGGAATTTGGCCTTTGTAAAACGTGAGTACCGTAATTTTGTCGGGTGCCGTGCCATTCTGCACCAGATACCGGAATATACCTACCAGCATCCTGGCCTCCATGATATTCGTGCGACTCTTGAGCCCAGTAAGTCGTTCGGGCCACTCGTGGTGAAACCAAAACGTTTCTAAGCCGCTCATGCCAGGAACCAAGGGCCTCTCTAGTCTGTTGCACACAATTTCATGATCTACCAAGCTTTCGTAGAAAGGACTGATGAGGCTGCGAATCTTGGGCGTCATGCGCCGTTGCACTCCAAGCATGACGTATGGAATACCAATATTGACCAGTCGCTCGAAGAGAGAAACACAGAGATTGTAAGGAGACTCGCTGAGGCACCTCACGTCGGCATGCGGTGCAAGCTGCTTATGATCTCCTACAAGAATCATTTGCTCTATTGAAGCCAAGGGGGCAGCCACAAGGTTGGCTTCGCGTGTCTCGGCCGCTTCTTCAACCAGCATGACTTTCGGGGCGACATGTTCAATCAACTCACGATACTTTGTAAGTCCAGTTGTTGTGCAACCGAGAACTGCAGTCTTATGCAACCGGACCACATCGGCATTTCGATGCTGTCTGGCACGGTTGCATGCTCTGGCCACCATACTGATCTCTTTTATGAGACCCCAAACCTGATCCCGGCCAGCCTCGGCGAGTTTCTTCAACCACAGTTTGTACACCCACGGACGGCGGGCAACTGGAATTTTATATAAATCTTGATGCTTTCGAAGCGTGGTTTCGATATTCTTCCACAGTGCATCAGACTCAATCACATTCTTGTCCGTTTTAACATTGTACTTGTACTTAAGTGGAATAAAGACTTCTTTTCTATCGTCTTGATCCTGAGGCGCGAATTCTTCCTCAACTGGGTCGGGTATGTCAACATCCTCCGAGGTATCTTCTTCAGTGTCTGGGGGGATATCCAGATGGAGAGAATTTTCAATGATACGCCCTTCTAGCCAGTCAACTAAAGGGTTGGCCGATGACCCGAAGATCTCCAAGCCTGGAAATTCGCTCCAGTCGAGAGAAAAGGACTTTTCACTTTGATTTGTAGTGACAAGCCCCGCAGCTACAAGATTCTCAACGGTCAAGAAATCGGTGGGATACGTGGTTTGGATAACCTCCTGCAAGGCAACGACTTTGCTCAGGCGCTTTTTTTCAAGCCCATGAAGACCAAATGATTTTGGCTTTTCGGCCATGGCCAAGTACAAGGAACGAACAGTTCTCTCGATAATATCGGGTTCTCGGCTGCGAGAGCCAAGTCGAGCAACTTTGGCGCCAAGATTCAGACAGTTCATCAGAAGCTGATCCAGGGCTCGATTGGTTTGAGCAGTGATTAGAATTACATCGCCTCGAGGCAGGTTTTCAAGAATGATCTTGAGGGCTGAGACGGAGGTGAAAGTTTTTCCTGTTCCAGGCGGACCTTGGACAATGGAGATTTCCTTTGTGAGCATCAGCTGAAAGGCCGACAGTTGAGTAGCATCTAGCCCGGAAGCGAGACTGAAACTTTCTGGTAGAGTAGAGCTGAGATCGATATTGAGGTTGGGAAACTCTTTATGGGGAAGCACCATCGATTCGACATTGATGATGGAATTACCTCCACTAAAGAGGGGCGCTGGACGTGGCTTCTTGTTCCCGCCGATGAAGAACTTGTCAAACTTGGTGCTTTTGTGACATTGTTAGCAACTCTAGTGAACTAACTCAACAATATAAAAAGTAGCAATGAAGAGCTGCTTTGATTTGAGCTGTGCTTACTCTTCTTTGGTCCATCGTTTGAGCCCCTCCATGACATGTCGAACTGCCTCGTACAGCCCAGAGTTCCCTGCTTGGATCATGACCATTTCTTGGTCAGGCTCCAGCATGAATTTGGCGCTTTCTTCGTCACTCCACGACACATCTATGCGAGGGGCTAAAAATGCATGCTCGTTTTCGTCGGGTAGAAGGCCGCCCTCGAGACTGCGTTTGGTCACGACAGCAATAGTGACTTTTGAGTTGAAGTTATCAGAGATTGGGGAAATGGCAACAAGTGAGCCAGCCGTGAGTCTTTTGGAAGATACCCAGTCGATCTTGGTGGGGCTTCTTTCGACCGAGAACGAAATGCGGTATGAAATGCCTTGGATATCTGCAACAAGACCTTGGAGGCGAACCTAGAGAGCGAAATGATGAAAAACACGAACTCTCCAATAGTATTCAAGCCCGCGACTAGGCAATATTGACTTACTTTGGAGTACACCTTGGTCTCCATGGTGTCCATCATGCTTGGATTCGCCTTGTATTCGTTGACAGAGCGCCGTAGCAGCTCAGTTGCGTCATGGCGAAGAAGAGAGTAATGGATCGCGGCATGTGATTCCTTGCTCTCGGGAAACTTGGAGACGTCATTTTTTAGAGGAAGTATTGGGTCATCTGAGATGACTTCTTCTTTTGCTGGGATATCGCTTTTCCACCAAAGCGGATAGCTTGGTGTGTTTTCTTGAGCGTCAAGTTCTGGCATTTTTAGACAAAGGCGACCTTGACGATCTGGAAGTGTCTGGCTAGAAGAGATACCGGGAAGTCCTCCAGAAGTACCTTTACCTGCTAGTTGAGCTTTGGGGGCAAGTTTTTGATATTCCGCAGTGATTCAAGGTTCATCGGTCGTAGAGGCTTTTGGCTGGATTGTCAGGGTTTGTGGGATGTTTGGACGAAAAGTCTCCTGGAGCCACAGTCATTTGGCCAAAGTATGTGTTATTTTACCGGGAGAAATGAGGGGACGTTTGCCATGAGGCAGGTTCTTCAAACAGAGCTTTCATCTAGATTACAAGAATACTTGTATCACGTAAAGTCAAAACTTGCAAAGCAGTTGCCCTCTGATGTGGCCTTCACCTCGATCTGTGATGGTAGCACAAACCACAGCGGGCTTTGCTAACCCTATCAGTAAAATAGGGTATAGGCCTATATGTGCGACGTGAAGCGCTCAACCCTTCCCATGAGCCAAGCTATATAGCCTGGCCCTTGTCATGGAGGAGAGTGTATATAAAATATCATACCAGGCGTCAATATATACTGGGGACTTAGTAGTGTGTTGATGGAACTTCTCAGTAAATACTTCCGGGGAGCCGGTGCCCATTTTGTGTGCAGGCCAGCCAGCGGCGGTGAAACAAGACCACAAGCTGATATGCAGGTATCCTGTGTTCATGGCGGAATATTATAATATTAGTTAGAGCAAGAAAAAAGGCATCACTTGGTTTCAAGGCAAGCACCAGCAAGACTGCTTCACTTATCTCTGCAATGTAGAGCAATTTGAGGCCGCATTACAGACGTCCGGCCAGCTCATGTCAATCTAAGCTGCATTGGGGAGGGGGCTTGGGTTCAAGCCCCAGGGAGCGATGCCATGGAAAGACAGTCATTCAACCAAGGAAAAAGCGCGCCGCAGCCCCTGATGCACACCTACACTTGTACTTGCCCTTTTCAACCCTGGTGCTCTTCCGTGCTGATAGATCCAGGACCAGAACGGTAGTCATAGGCTGTTTCTACCTAACTGGTCCAAGACTCTTCCCTTTCCGAGCTGTTCATATCACGGCTGCTCAGATTTGCTCAAGAAATGGATGGCCTCACACAAGAAACATGATGTATAAGAGAGGGGTACATGGCAGGATTGATTCTACGCTTGTTTCCGCCGGAGCTGCCTGCATATGCAAAGGAAGCACGTAGTGCACAGCCTGGATAGGCACTTTCTGAGTCTAAACACAGACTTGCCCAACCGATGTAGTATGAAAACCAATGGTGATAGAAATAAATTGGCGCTTGTGTGTTTTCAGGGTCCGGCGCATGAAAGTAGACAGAAGCCCATGTGAGCCCTACAACTCTGCTTAGCGACTCAAAAAAACGCGTAGAGTTTGTTATTATAGGCATCTAATGGCGATTCAAAGTGAGAGAACTATCACATGAGAATACATCGGCGGTAAATACGGTAGCCTATGGAGCCCGAAATCAAGATGAAAAGCACAAGTGATGAGATACCCGCCGATCCAACACCATATCAATATCATGTTATGGGAGTGTAGAGCGATCACGACCTTGCGGCGCGTAACAGGCTTTTGGACTTCACACCATGGGAGCCCTTTTACTGCGTTTAACCTAAAAACAACTCCACACTCAAAAATGCGGTAAGTTGAGCTGGGCTGGTAGATTGTATGCCAGATCTACCACACCACAAGAGGCGTTGCTATGGCCTCGGATATGGTTGCTCAAATCGGAAGTTAGAGGGCAGCCAAAGTCACATATAACCAGGCCAGAAATCAATATACCAATGCCCAAATAAGAGATGTGTCACTTTTGCTTTAATGCAGTTATTTATGCAAATAGGCCCTGTATCTTTAATCCAAAATGGTGATGTGTGACCAAGACAGGGCGCAAATATCCGGACGAAACCTAGTTTCTTCCCATCTACCCAATATATGTAGTAGTAAAGTGGTATTAGATCAGACGTACAAGGAGTGTGCAGGCCGTGGTTGTGGTTGCGAGTGGAGAGCAGACTGGAAGGCAAAACGTATGACTTGAGTGAGATCAATGACCTGGACATGCCCCAAAAAAATAAAGGCCACAGATTAAGCATAACTTGAGCGGGATTTGTTTTGAAACGGAGCTCGACGGCAAGCGACCACCATACCTCAAGTACAACATTGAAGGTTCTCAGTTATAGACCTACATCAACGCCGAAAAGTCCGTCTCTTTGACAGCTTGACAGCTTGGAAGATGGGTTAATTGGGTGGTACGGGCTGGCAATGGAGGCAGAAGAGTGGCGTTTTCCAAGTGAAATAGCTTCGAGTATAACTTGCGGGCCGGGTCAGTGTTGACTGTGTTGGAATCGGAAGACCAATGTATATGGATTGGAGGAGTATGTTATGGCGAGTAGGGACAGCCAGTAGCCGCAGAAGCAAAGGGATTGTGCCAGCGCACGTGTTAGTGATGTTGATGAAGTTGTGATACAGTGAAGGAAAGCAAGAAGCGACGAGAATATACAAGCAAGGTTGCAAGGGGGAAACGGAGGAACAGCCAAAGAAGGGAGAAAGGAAAGGGGAACGTGTGCACGGGAGCGTGCAATACGACATGACTGTTGATACGGCCGATACCAGCATATATGTAGAAGTTGAGGTGGAGGTAGATATGGAGATGGAGATGGAGGCGAAGGCAATCTTGGTGCCGTGCTTCAAGCATTAGCTACTAGTACCGGTGTTCCGTGGCGAGCCAGCCATAACCCCGTGGGATAGAGGTTGCATCAGGTTTCCCATTCCTCTCGGCAAATAAAATCGACGTCTAGGTCATCTGGTGCTCAAGTGCTGGTGTCGAAAGACGTGGCTAGAACGCGTGGTGGTTTTTTACAGGCCGAGCCCTGATCTATGTACGTGGGGGTCTGGGTTTGGCACTGGAGTTACTGAGGAGTAGCCAGAGACAGACAGAGACAGACAGAGACTGACAGAGACAGACTCGAGGATATGGAAGCTCCAAGCCTCGTAGACCCAAGGACTCGAAGGGCATGGATCGACTTGTCCCCTTGCCTTGCCTTTTTCGGGCCGTAAAAGTGACAACTCTTTTGGCCAGTCAGACTAAGCCGTATTTGGCATGTATAGCCTCGGCCTCAAGTGACACACGCTGCATAATGTCGATTAAAGAAGGAGAATTATTATATCAGAATGATGCAAACCCAGTGTGCGTGCGGGCGTGTATACGGACTCCATATGTCGCTCTTCCTGCACTTCCAAGCCGTTCTTGATCTTGCAGGAGAGGTCGTCCCGCGATCAGTCAGAGGTTATGCAGCCAGTTCTGGCAGTTGGTTGTGGTTATGCAAATAATAGACGCACTTTGGCAAAAGACGCATCCACTGCTGGGGTATCATACTCGCTCTCATGAGCTGGGAGCCCGTCTCTCCCGTGACTAAAGATGCCTCCTACACAAGAACTCTTGTTCGAAGAAACCGTCACTCAAAACACCACTCTCCTACCCCCTTTCATTGCAGACCACCAAGTCCTGGCCGAGCTACACGTGTTTTTATTTTGCTCTCGAGATCCGTGTACTATATACATGCATAAATGTGCATATATGCGCAACGCAGTCCCCATGGAATAAATGAACAGCGCCCTGAAATGTAGACATCCAGTTCACCCAGCAAGCATGCGCCACCGGGTTTGTACTTGTAAACTCAGCATTCCTGGACTGTCGTTACGGCCATGGTCCGGACTTGATCATAGAGGTCCTTATTGTTTCTCCCCCGCCACGTGTCTATGGAAGACAAAAATGGTCTCCAACAACGGTAAGCTTGCTACCTAGTGCACAACCCTAGCTCTTCTCACTATCCCCCACCCCCATATTTGAGCTTGATGGAACCACCCTGGACCTTGAATCCTGACACACAGGACTTAGAACAAGGCCTGGAAGGATTCGCCCTTTTGAACAACAGCCCTGAACCCGACAACGACAAGGTCTTCTGTGCTTGAACTAAATACTATCCACATACTTCTTGTACCACATGAAGTGACGCAGGATGTTGCAGGTCTCAAGCTGGACTAAAGTGGTGTCGAACAGAATAAAAAATAAGGTCTTGGACATGTGTGCTTATGTTCATATGTAGCCATGTATGCACGTTCAGGCCGTGTCGTTCCTCGGTTGTGAGGATACGGCCCATAGTCATTTCCCCGCACAGCCTTCTTTTGCAGCGGCCAGCACTCGCACTTCAGATGCTATGGATTCTGTACTGTCTTTACATCACGGAGGATTTGCCCCCTGAACTGGCTGCAGTTCTGATTCCACGAGTCCAAAGTGCGCCATCAGTGTCCACCCAAGTACATATATACATACATGTGTATTGTTGGGCTCGACCATGGCGGAAGCACATGGTTCGCAGATGTACAATAGAAATATGTAAACAAGAATATGACAACCAGCCTCTCTTCCAGTGCCCCAAAGATATGCTCGTTCGTCACCCACGCCTATCCTTCTTCTCAACAACATGTAACTACTTGAAGTTTGTTGCCTTACAGGTCAAACCAGGAGCATGTCCTTACCAAACGACGTCACAGTCCGAGGTAAAACGCGGACATTGAAGTGGATCACGACATCATACTTTAAAAGAAAAGACACGGCTAACAGGACTGGCCAAGGGTCAAAGCTTCCGGAGACAAGTGAGACTGGCTCCCAAGGCGAGACATGGACAGCTCAGCCAAAGGGAGGTATTCCTGTGCACGCAGGAGCTGCTGTTTTGGGTCTGGCCAGCGGCTGGCTAATAAGAAAATCCGATGGGGGCTTTCACGGGGAATGAAGGAATAAGCTAACACAGCATGAAGCCAAGTACTTAACTGCATCGACTACAACCACAAAGCCGCAAGGCGAGAACATGCCGCGCATGAAGATGTCCCCTTTCGAGGCCCTTGCTCTGGCGCAAGAAAGAGCCTAGCTTCAAGCTCCGCGCCAAAGAGCCAAACCACATGAATCCCTGAGGCGCCGAGGTCAAGTCCCAGCCCGAGTCCAAGTTTAGCCCAAGATGACGGTCGTGTATCGAGTCAGCTACACTTGGGCTCTTCTCTACCACACACCGAACCACACGATGCCGACCTCAGCTATCGTCTTTAATTCACTTGTACCCTGCCAGATTTCCCAGTCCGTAATCTCCCACTGCGGCATGCTACAAGTCATGCTAGGAGGCTGCCGGAGTAGAAACTATGACATGGCATAGTGCTATCCAGAGATAAATGGCAAATATGTAGCTAATTCGATCAAAATGCCATACAGCTCTTCTACCCATGCTCTGGTTAACCCATGTCGTGGTTACAAATACACCTCCGTGACTCTAGGTCTCCATCTGTCACTATCACATCAAAAAAAAAAAAAAACCTTGCAAAAAGAATGCATCCCGGATAACTAACTACATGATTGGCTGTAGATGAGCACGCGTCGAAGCATGTCGATGCCCAGCCTGAAAGAAAGCTGCTTACACGGTAAACCAGAAGCAAGCTCGACAGATAGAGTCTGTGGGAATATGCAAAAGAAGAGAAATCAAGTTCCTTTAGAGAGAGTACCACACCACACCTTTAAAAGCCTACCCAAAGAGGGCTTCATAGAACTGGTGCATCACCTCCGCTTCGGTATTTAAAGAGGCAGCACATGGCAACTCTTCTTTGTTGGTTTGCGTTCCTCTGTTGTCTCGTTTCTTGCTTGTCGCCGTTCCATCTCAGCCACTCCGTCTTTTGCGCTTTACCACTTCTTTAACAAACTTCATAACACGGGGTGTCCTTTCCGAGTCTTCTTGTTGGTTTCGTGGACTGCCCACCGAGTCCGACTCTTTCTCCAGTCTTGAGGCTCAATTTTCTGTCCTTTCTCTCACCTCAGCTTCTCTTCGTTCACTCGTGCTCTTTTCATCATGACTCTTCATGTGTCCTACCAGCCCCAGAGTCCCACCAAATACCAGGTGGTAATACCCTCTGAGCTTCAGTCTGAAAGAGAAAAGGAGCTGACCGTGCTGCCCACCGATCGTGACTGGGAAGCCCGCCGGGATGAGATCATCTACTTTTACCGAGACCGTGAGTACACTTTGAACGATGTGATCAAGGTCATCCAAGACAAGTATCTCTGGAAAGTCACGTAAGTACATGTTGGGCCTTATATTGGCCGTACTCTGCCATGGAGAAAGCGACAGTCGCACTTTGTTTCTATTGAACAGTAGGCTCTTCAAGAAAGCCCTTGTCAAGAACTAAAGACGAGTGTTCTTATCGACACACCGAAACAACCTCCATCCCCAGGCCCCTAGTCCCCCCATACGTCCATCACATCTATGCCTGACTAACGCCTCTGCGTCTCTTCTAGGCCGCGCATGTTCAAGACTCGCTTTGACAAATGGGGGATCCGCAAATATCAGAGGCATGTGCCCAGGCGCGAGCGGTCTTCCAGGAGTCGCCGGCGGTCCGCAGCAATGTCGGTGACTCTGGACGTCCATACCCCTTCTACCTCCCCAGATGGCAGACAACACTCTACTATGGCGGGCCTAGCCTCCATGATATCCGGCGCCTGTTCCATCACGGGAGAGTCTCCGTATTCTACTGCTACATCGACGGCGGCATCTGCTACAGCTGCTGCTGCCGCGGGCGGGACCTATTCCTACAGCTACGCATCTTACAATTCTCCACCCACGCCTCTGCTGCAGTCCAGCCCCCGGATCAGCTACTCCTACCTGGGCCAGGGCCCACTAGCATATAACGAAACCACACTGTCTTCTCAGGCCGGGACCATTCCGCGATCTTCCGTCACACCATCTTCAGTTTACGCTCCACCGCATCCCTATGCTACCGTACTACCACCACCTTTGCCCATGACTTTCATGCCTAATCCAGGCATCACTCAGCATCTAGCATCCTCTTCACACATCTACTTGCCACGCTCGTCATCACTGGGCTCAACGCAATACACAATCGACTACGCAGACAGCCTGACTGCCACCTCTCCACTCGTGCCGCTATCGGAAATAGACGCGAGCATAGCACCCTCCTCCGTCAATAGAGACTCCGTCACAAATGCTGACGTGAGCACCCTTCCCCTGCGTCACGGCAGTTCCAAGTGCCCGGGGCATGGTGCATGCCCAGAGAGTGCTGTGAAGCTCAACGCAGAGCTATTACGTTCGATTTCTCCAGCCATCGCCGCCAATGGCACCAGGGGCCAGATGGAAATGTACCAGGCCCTGAACCACACGGTCAGCTACATGGCACATCTCCGATGCCACGTCAGAATGTGCTGCCAGAATGAAAGACTGCTTACTGACTCGCCAACTGACATGCGGAGCCATGTACGGAGCCTCATGAACAATGTCTATCCGACACTGTGCTCCGGCATCGTTGGTCTTGTCAAAGCAACTAGTTCCCGCGCGGTTCTTAACTCACTGCTAAGTGCTCTTGAGACTGAGTCCATTGCCATCCAAGGCCCGGAGCACGCTTTGTCGAGCCTGGCTATGTGCCTGCGTTATCTCTTTACCATGTACCCCCAAGATGCTTTCCGGTGTTTGATTGAGGATATCTCGCAGCGGATGTGCCAGAAGATCTTTGAGCTCTTTGGCCGTGGAAGTCCAGTTGGCTTGTACTACTTGCTGGAAAGCCAGTGCAGCTACATTATTGACGAGGGAATCATGGTCAATCTTGACAATCTCCTCAAGTCAACACATACCACTCTACGGAGTCACCCTCAAAGCACCAATATCGAAATGGCTCGCTCTATGGCACACCGAGACCATGATGCTTCTGCGCCCACTGCTATCACTTCAAATTCTGCGGGTAATAGCAGTGTCCAGTGGGTGGAGGCCCGGGCCATAATTGAGCTAACATACAAAGTTGCCCGAACAAAGCTTGACATCAGAGAGACTGACCCCACGATTTCGACCTTGATGGAGGACGTCCTCCACCGATGCACCGAGCTCCGAAAGGCCGCTATGGGACATCCTCATTCAAAGCAGGTTCAGACAGAACTTTCTATAGTCGAGGCCCTCGTGCCGCGCATCAGTTTAATTATGGCTCAGAATCTGTACTACCGCGGTGTCGAGTCAGCTGATAACATGAAACAAAGCCAGGCGATACAATGGCTAGAAAACTCTCTGGAGCATAGTTCTCGATGCCATTCAACCTCGAGACTGTTCCATCTCTCAATCGGCATCGCCCGTCGGATGTTTGAAGCCTGCAATGACGCGCAGGCTTTGCTCCGTCTCCAAGAGCTCGAATACCGCTTCAAAGGGCCGGCAGCGAGAGCCAATCCTTGGTGATACCGTCTGACCTGGTGTTGTAGGGGCATGATTCTCCGTCATTTCTTCAAATGCGGATGCTAAGGGACTTTGGTTGAGCACATTTTCATGTACAATGGAAAGATCCCAGGTGTACCTGGACTCGCGAGGGACTTTATAGGAGGGGGGCACACGTCAAGTGTAGATTACGAGGGTTGTATTCCCTGTTGGAAAGATATGTGGTCATGATGCCGCGTAAGCGGCTTAGAGGGCCTTTTCTTGTTTTTTTTGCCTGTATATGTGTAACCTTTCTTGTTGAAGGCAACAACAGTATTGTTGTTTCTTTTCTTCATGTACTGCTTCTCTCGTTTTGCTTCTTCTTTCTTATATCTACGGACTACTATGGCCACAATATTACCACGATTTACTACATACTATCACAGATTATACGAACTCCTTTCACTAGTATCAATATTAAGCCCGTATGAAATGCAACCCGCATCGATATCAGCCACAGATAATCCTATTCGTGGGCCTGTACGAATGCCTAGCAGTATTTCTTCTCGAGTTCCGCTCCCCTGCAAGTCATCGCTGATCTCATCCACTTTCAATCCTTCATTGTCGAGCCACCCCTCAGATCCTGGTCTACCCACTCCTTCGACACTCTCACTCTGACCTGTCAGAAAAATAGACATCCAACTCTGACTAGCGAGTCACTATATGCAAACTTTGACCCCATCTTTGCCAGCCAGGGATCCATCTGTCTTGTCCTGGGGCAACTTATAGAAGGGAACTCTTCTTTCCCCAAGAGATCACGAGCTTAATGCGATATCGATTTGTCCGGTCATGACTCGGTTAACAAACCTCGTCTAGGTGGTTACTTTAAACTTCTGTTCAACTAGGAATCCAAAAGTCCGGGTGTCATACCACACTGTAAAACCCTTCACAAACAAAGAGTTCCAATTCTTGACGACTCCATGTCGTTCATACTGGACAGGCGTGATTGGTGTAACCATGATACTTCCATAGCAGTTCTACAAATCAGTACCGTTGCAAAAGCAGCTATTACATCAGACAATGGCCACTTTCCAGAATGACTAACATCGATTGTACTTTCTGGCGAGCTCGAGTAAAAGATTGCGCCGGTGAAGGCTTTCTATGCGCCATATATTGTGTTTAGAGTATCGTTTGCTAGCTATAAAAAAGAAAAGAAAAAGATATTTGCTCTAACGGGTAGCTAGCTTGTCCAAGACTAGGCCTCTTTCTCTAACGGCGTTTATATGACCAAAGACATAGAGTTACCTGATGACACCCAACTACAATAAGGTTAAGGCGGTCTACGCCGCGCAGAGTGTAGTCTGGTCGACATTCTGAGACATGCATATGAGTTAGTCATCGGGTCCTATCTGCAAGTAGGTAGCCCGCAAACAAATGAGCAAGGATCGGAGCAGAAGGATGAAAGGCACGGGAGGCCTGCCAGCAAAGCCTGGCGGACACAACAGCGCCCGGTTTACAAGCTCCATGTCCATAACCTGATTGAACTGGTTAGTTAGGCAGCAGTTTCACATAGCAACATATATACATATATACAGTCAAGTCGTACTGCGGGGCCTTGCGTATAAAGGCCTTGTCTTCCCTCTCATCTGGATTCTCATGAGGGGTTTCTGTATACTGGCACGTCCATCCTCATATTCTCTCGACCATATTCTCGCATTCTATCAATATCACAGCAATGCCATCCCTCAACGCTTCTGGTTCTCGGGGCGCCGGCGGTCTCTGGACAATCATCGCCAACGACAGAGTCAACTATCCTCTCATTCACTGCTCCGCACACACCCGCATCACACATTCCGTGGCACACACCACTTTGACGCAAACCTTTATAGCCCGCACAAAAGCGCTGCCCGGAGAGTCAAGCCAGACTCGGTACTCGTTTCCTCTCTACGACGGTGTCTCTGTTACGTCGTTCTCCTGTGACATTGAGGGAACGACCGTCCGCGGCATTGTCAAGGAAAAGCAAGCTGCGCGCGAAGACTATGAAAAGGCTGCAGCACGCGGTGAGAACACAGCTTTACTAGAGCTTGCTAGGAGTGCAGGCGATGTATACAATATTTCAATCGGACATGTCTCGGCGGGCGCAAAAGTTAAAGTCACTATCGAATATGTTGGCGAGCTCAAGCATGACGCCGGGGCCGATGGACACCGCTTCACTATTCCGACTTCTGTCGCCCCTCGCTATGGAGAACCTGGCGATGCCCAAGACCAGAGCCTGTCTGGAGGAAACTTCAACGTGATTGTCGATGCAGAGCTTGCCCCTGGCTCTGAGATCGTGACGATTGATTCACCCTCGCATCCGGTGAGCGTCAACATTGGCCGCGTTTCTACTGATACAAGGTCATCGGATCTGTCTACCCCCTACAAAGCTTCTGTATCATGCACTCTACCCGAGGCCACTCTCAGCAAAGACTTTGTTTTGAAAATCACAGCGACCGGTCTTGGGGAGCCCATGGCCATTTTTGAGCGCCATCCCACCATGTCGGACGAGAGGGCACTCATGGCAACTCTAGTTCCTAGATTCGCCCTGCCGTTGGAGAAGACCGATCGTCCCGACATTGTGTTCATGTGTGATCGAAGTGGCAGTATGCAGGGCGAGTCTATCAAGGGCCTCAGAGCGTCTCTCCGCATCTTTCTAAAGTCACTCCCCATCGGGGCCAAGTTCAATATCTGCAGCTTTGGGAGCAGCTTTTCCTTGTTGTGGCCTACATCCAGGCCCTACGACGATGACAGCTTCAAGGAAGCCTCTCGTCTGCTTGACAATTTCGAGGCAGATATGGGCGGCACAAACATATACAAGCCTCTGGATGCCATCCTCAAGCAGCGCTCGGCCGACTCGACGCTGGACCTGATTGTTCTCACTGACGGGCAGATCTGGAATCAGGACCAGCTTTTCACCCTGATCCGAGACGCAGTCAAGGAGTCAAAGGGCGCCGTCCGCGTATTCAGCATCGGCATTGGCGGCGGTGCGAGCAGCTCTCTTATTGAGGGCATTGCGCGCAATGGCGGTGGCTTTTCGCAGGCTGTGGCCGACGGTGAAGTCATGGACCGCAAGGTGATGCGAATGCTCAAGGGCGCCTTGAGTGCCCGCATCTTCAATGTCACGTTGGAAGTCAGGTACAGGCATGACACGGAAGCTCCTAGAGACTCAGACATGGCCCAAAAAGACGACGATGACGACTTTGTCATGGTTGAGAAGGTCGCCGATTCCTTTGCCGTCGAATGCGAAAACGAAAACGGGGTTTGCTCTAACACCGAGGAGCCTAAGCAGGCTAACGAGGATAATCCCAGCACCTCCCCGCCCATCCCGATATATGATCCCACAGCGGATATTGATCAGCCTATTTCAGCCGAGCTAAACTCTGGCAGACGGTTCTCTGCAGTTCCCGACATCCCTGTGCCATCCATCATCCAAACGCCTGCGGCTCTGCCAAGCTTATTCCCGAGCTCTCGGATTTCCGTCTACCTGCTGCTCTCTGGAAAATCAGCGCGCCGAGTTCCTGAAAGCGTCATCATCCGAGCCTCCTCTACGCATGGCCAGCTCCAGCAGGTGATCCCTGTCACTGTGCTGGATCACCATGGCACGACCATCCACCAAGTCGCTTCCCGCAAGGCAACTCAGGAACTCGAGCAGGGCTTGGGCTGGCTGCATTATGCATTTGACACGGCGGGTACCCTGCTTCGTGACAAGTACCCAGGCAAGTTTGACGACATTGTGCACCGGGAGATTGTGCGACTGGGAGTCAAGTACCAGATTGCCAGCAAACACACGTCGTATGTAGCGATCGAGAGCAAACCCGATCGCAAGCCCGTGGAAATCGACGATGGTCTCACCGGTCTGTCTGCCCCGCCAGGTGCATCGGCTACTCTCTTCTCTGCACCTTCAAGATCCATCCATCAACCTGGTAATTCCTTGGCCGCTTGCAGGTTAGCTTCTGTTGCCCCTTGTTCAGCTGTCCCGAAATTTCATTCTCTTGATGCGGCTGGCAGCCCTCCGCGGTCCCGTTGCATTGGTGGCGGGCGTAGTGCCGCGATGTTAGTTAGCAGGAGAGCTCATTCAAACACCGTACCAGTAGTCCCAAGCGCGTTTGGGTCTACGTTTATGCCTGCGCCTGCATTGAGCCCGCAAGTCGAGAGCATCTCAATGCCAAAGCGCGAGTCCCCGCCGCCAAAGTCACCTCTCGACATCATCATTGAAACATCGAGTATTTCTGGCAGTTGGAGCCCCTCGCAAGAACTCATGAAGGTGCTCGGCACTACCACAGATGCCCTGATCCGCAAGGCCAAGGGCGTCAGCGACGTCAAAGTACTGGTGACTGCAGCCGTGGTGGGTTGGCTCGAGAAGAATGCACGGGACGAGCAGGAGATCTGGGAGCTTTTGGCTGAAAAGGCGCGGGTGTGGCTTCGGAGCGAAGGCAGTGACGCAGAAGGTCTCATTGGATGTTTCCCGTAAGACGGAGAAGGGCGAGGAACTGAGTGGCACAAGCAGAAACACGGAAGCCGAGATGGAAATGGAGACAGGAAGAGACAGAGACATGCATATTAGGGTTAGTGCTATATAGCTGTGATTATACGAATATTCTAGAATAACCCTGGCATAAACTAGATGGGAAAAGCCGGAATGCTCTTTTTGCGTATGCATCAACGACGAGGGCGATCCAACGCAGAAGACTGACGTTTGCCGGAGGTTTTGTTCCTGAATATCAGAAGAAAAAAAAAAGCAAACATGTTGGCCAATAATAAAAGACGGATATAACGGGATTTTCCCAATAATTTTGGTTATTTTCTTTTTCTTTTTTTCCATATTTTTCCAAGACATTGCCAGAAGAGGCAAAGACTTATACGCAGGCCCCAGATCTTTAGCCGCTTCTGGACCAAATTGGATCAGGCCATTTTGTCTGTGTGTTGCACGTTTTTCTGGCGTGTTAGCGTGTGGAAGGGAGACGGGCAGACAAGGCCTCGACAGGACTGGCTTGGCCCTGGTCCGTTGGCACTGGTGTTAGTGCTGAGTGGACAATGAGACAGACAGAAGACGCGGAGCGAGGGCGGGGAGACAAGGGCAGACAAACAGGTAAGCTGTGTGCGTACCGGGGTCAGCCAGCAGAGAGAAAGAGAGCTCGAGGTTTAGGGTTGATCGGCTGGGACAGCCCCCTGCTGTCCTTGCTGGGTCTCCCTTCCTGTGCTGCCCTGTGGCAGACCAGACCGCCCACCAGCTCGGACTTGCCGGTCTGCCACTCTACTGCCCTGTTTATTTGTTTTCGTGGTGCAGGTGTCTACGCATTTCTGGCTCCAGCAGCCGCCTCTGAGCATCGGGAACAGAACCCACAGATCGCACGGCCACGTGGGCTCCCTTATACGGGATCTGTATCTGGGGGCGCAGAGCAGCAGAGACAAAAAACGCGGTTGTTTTTTTCGAGCCAGGGCAGTCTTGGCTCTTGTTTCTCTGGCGTTAGGCTCCGCGCCGCCACATGGGACTTGGGACTAGGTGCAGAATGAGAATTGCTGACCTTGTAGAATGTGCCTGTTGTTTTTGGCATACAGGAAAGCGTCTCTCCTCCCTGCGCGCGCGGCCAGTGACAGTGACCCCAACTGGGAGGAAGCGAGCGGGAAATGCTTCCTGTTCTGACTCTGGACATTCTTGTTTAGTGGGCTTCTGTCCATCCTTTTCCTTGTTCTGCTCGCTCTTGGCCAGTCCTCATGCCGTGCAACAGTCCCGGCCGGGGCTAGACTGTGATCCATGAGCTCATGTTGGCTGGTGGGGCGGCGGCGGCGGCGACAGTGCATGAAACAGAAGAAGCGATCGACCGGAGGGGTCAGCATTGAACGGCCAACGGGCAGTGATTTGCGTGTGTGTGTGTGTGTGCGTGTGTGCGTTTTGTGTGAGCAAAGATAAATTCCCGGGATTACTGCCTCCCAAGCATGCGGCAGATGGACCGCTGTAATCGCGACATGGCCTCAAGACAGCGGCGCTCAGTGTCATTGTTGATGCAGCCACGGTCACAGTTGCAAGCTACAGTAGGATGAGCATGAACATGAGCATGAGAAGATGGAGACCAGCAACCCAGATAGGTTATTAGTCTCTGGTGCTTGGAATGGAATGCTGTGGAGCGGTCTGGGACGGGGGCAGAGTGCAGGGCAGGCCATTGGCAGATACATATGTAGTTACAACAATGTGCAAGTGTACATAGTTACAAGCATAGCTGTATGCTGTTTGTGTCTTGTGCCTGTACGCTGGAAGCCGCCCCCCTGCCCCATCAAGCCCCCCCCCTGTCCCTCGACATTTCCCAGGCCCGGCCTCTTCCGCCCCTTCAGCCTCTTCCATCAGGCACCGTCTCGCCATGCGGCGTGCATGGTGTGGTTTCTTGCATTTGTCGTCACAGATCCTGTGATTCTGCCGTGTTTCGTCCGGTCTTGTTCTCGTGGCTGCTGGTGTCTGTGACTCTGCCGTCCACTTTGGTTCCGGTGCTTTCTCGAGCTCGTGCCGGGTTTTGCAGTTGACGTGTGGTGATTATTATGTCATCTACTACTGAGAAAATTAATACCAGCGCGCTGTTGGGTCATCTGCACATGAAGAAAAAAAAAGAAAATATTACTGGTGCCTTTTGCCTTGGTCAAGCTGGAGTTCCGGGTCCTTCTCCAATACCGTGTACAACTGCGTCAGCATCTAGCTGTTGGATGAAGACGGCGCCGGTACGTCACAAAGAGCCGCCCTGGCTGTGCTTGCCAAGGATCTAGAGAGTCTAGAGTATGCCAGCATGTGCCAGTTTGTACCAGTACAATGTGTGCATCAGCCATACGCGAGTGTGTATCTGGATCACCATGAGGGGGCCTCTTGTTGTCCTCCAGCTTCAAGTCCCAAGCTGCGAGCTTCGAGCTTCATGGCGCAAAGCGCAAAAGGCCCGGGAACCTTAATTCCTGCCCTTGCCTACCACTATACCTGTAGCAAAATGCATTCACTTTATCGATGCTTTTATGCCCTGCATTTATCGTCTGCCCTCTCGCCCTCGCCCTCCGCGTCTCCCTTCCGCGCAAGACTGGCTTTTCCCCCTTTGAACACTGCGTGCTAAAAATGAGACAGAAGAAGAAAAGAAGGCGGATAGAAACACGCACGCCGAAATTTAAGGCCAAAACGAGAGGAGAGACCAGGAAAAGAAGACCAAGACGGGTACGTATCGCCGACCCCCCCTCCCCTCCCCTCCAAAATAAAGCCCGACCTGCCAGAAAACCGTTATATAGCAATGGCTGCTCCCCTCTTCTTTCTCTCCCCTCTCCCAAACGCCTCACATCGACATCAACATCGAAAATCGACATTGACGAACACACAATCACGAACACGACTATACTCACTCACTCTTATATTCACTCTTCCTGGCATTAGCCCCTTTCACTAATACTTCTCTGTCTCCCATCTTCCTCTCACCTGCCGTGCTCCTGATATATACTTATACCCCAATCAAGCCCTACTTCTTGGAGCCGCCATCACCTGCCGTTCTCACCAAAGCCACCGCCTTCTCCTTCTCCTTACCTGCGACCTCACCCACCTTCGGCCCGTTCCTCAGGCCATCCTCACCATCATCATGACTACTACCTTGTCCCAAAGCCCTCTCGATTACTACGGCAAACAGGCAAGTTCCATTCCCTCCGTCTTCCCCGTGTCTATCTGTATCACCCGAGAGCCCCACTCTAACCCTATCTGCTCTCCAGGCCCTGGGCCAGTACGGCCTCTCGCCCACTTCACCCTACACCGACCAGGCTTTCAGCCCTTTTGATGGTGACATGTGGAATTCCCAACAGCAATCTCAGTTCCAGTCTCAAGCTCAGGCTCAGGCCCAAGCACAGATCCATGCCCAGGCTCAGGCTCAGGCCCAGGCCGCCCTGCAGCCCCAACCGCCCAAGTTCTACATCTCACCCAAGGCCATTATGCCACGAACATCGTCCGAGAGCCCGTCGCTTCTTCCGCTTGATCTAGAAGCCGCCTCGTTTGGCGGTAGTCTTAGCGATTCCATGTTCCAGAGCTCGCCACCCGTTGATGCCCCACAAATGCTCTTCCAACAGTTTGCCTCGCCCTCAGTCACCGCTGCCACTACAGCGACCGCTGCCCCATCAACTGCCGCAGCAGCAGCCATAGGCCCTAATGACTACGACTTCCTAGGCTCACCAACCTTTTCTCTTCACACCCCCTTAGGTGGCCACCGCAAGACTGCCAGCAATGCTTCCTCCTCTTGCAGTGTCCGCAGCAGTCTTTCACCACCGCCCCGGATAAGCAAGGCCAGCATTGGCACAGCCAACCACGGCCACAGTCGCAGTCGAAGCTATAGCCACAGCCAAAGCCAGACCAACTCCAACTCCAACAGCAGCCGCCGCACCACTCTTCCCCCGAAAAAGACCACACACAACATGATTGAAAAGCGCTACCGCAACAATCTGAATGACAAGATTGCTGCCCTACGCGATGCCATCCCTGCCATGCGCGTCATGGTCCACCGCCTGGAAACCCAAATGCTGACGGGGAATACCAACGGCGAGTTTCCCGAGGATGATGACGCCATGGACCATGAAGAGGACCTTGACGGCTTGGAGCCGGCAAACAAAGTGAACAAGGCTACCATTTTAAGCAAAGCCACGGAATATATTTCTCACCTTGAGGCCAAAAACAAATCACTGGCAGCAGAGAATGCGGAATTGAAGAGTCGCGTGACGAGCTTGGAAGCTCTGTGGAAATGAGAATGCCACCACGGTTCTGTTTGTTGTTATTTACCCAGCGATTTGTTTTTTTTTTCTTCTTTTTGTTCTCTCTGTATTTTCTGGACCTTTCTCTACGGCTATCTCATGACTTGTCTTTTCATCTTTTACTCTTGGCGCCTGGATCTATCTATACATTAACTCAACTCTTACAGTAGTAAAAAAGGGAAACTCCTGTGTATAGTGGCGTTTCTCAAAATAATATGATTTCCTTAGAATCTCTAACCCATGAAGAATCGATCTGGTGATCATCACAGTGAAAGAATTGTTCCATTATCACTCCCTTCCCCCCGACTTGATATCCTCCAGTACCCAGGTCATTCAGGCCGTCAACTACTATTGCTCTAGTTACACAGAGTCTATTATCGTTGTGTAACATTAGGAAATTGCATCCGAGTGTGTATCAATGGTTGAATCTCCATTATCAACTGCGTTTTCTACAATCAGGGCTCAGAAGAACAAGTTCACATATCGCGCATTGCGGTCAGGCGGGTATTGCAATTATTAGAACGTTATGTAACAAGAACCATGAAATTTCAGGTAAATCCAGGTGAGTAGAATAAACAAGAGGGGAATATTAGAAAGTAAAAAGAAGAAAGGAGAGACACTGTACAAGGGAACGAATGTGGTAGAGAGAAAAAAAGAAAAAAGGGCATGTGTATGGAGCCCATCAGTTGATCCGTCCATGGCACCAGAGGCCCCAGGCCTCAGACTCTGATAAAAAAAGCGTGAAAAAAAAAGAAAAAAGAACGGCGATGCGCACCCTTGATGTTGATGACAAATAGAACAAAGTGAAAAAAAGGGCAGGAGTCTGGCAAGGAAATGTGCATATCAGAATGAAAGAAAGAAGATTGGTTTCGTAGAGCAGGAGCGAGAGGGAAATAGAAGGCCATACAAAGATATAGTCGTGATAGCGAGTGTGTGGGGGGAAAAAAAGAGAGGAGAGAAAAGAAAAGAAAACAAACATGACCCGGACAAGCAAGAGACAGCGGTGCCACGCCAGCAAAACTCGTTTCAGATCGTTAGAGGACAAATCATGTGTAGCTATCAAGACCACACAGCACAGCGGATAGAGAGAAGAATATGCGCAAACAGATGGGGTGGGGGAGGAAAAAGGAAATGCACAAAGGAAAGTAGCAGTGGCTGGCAGTAGACCAGGCGGCTTGCCGGGCGTATTTACTGCGAGGGTGCGTAGAATTGCATCATCGGCCAGTCGGTCTGAAGTGGATGGTGTTGGGCCTGCGCCTGTATATGGCTGTGTGCTTGAGCCTGCGCTTGGGCCTGTGCCTGGGCCTGGGCCTGGGCTTGTGCCTGAGCCTGAGCCTGAGCCTGCATGGGCCCATCTACCACGGCGCTCGTGAAGCTGGACCAGTCTTCCAGCATGACTGTCGGCATGTAATCAAAGTTCATGGCCGTCTGGGCCTCGGGCGGCGGTGGCGGCGGGAGGTCGCGTTCCAGCGAAGTGCGGCGAAGGGATGTGGAGGACGCCTTCATGGGCAGCTGCGGCGTCATGGAGCTTTGAGGGGATGGCGATTGTGGTGATGTGACGTGGGCAAACATTCCTGGTTGCATGAGCGACTGATGGTAGCCAGGGAAGCCGGCTGGTGAAGTGGGCTCGGCGCCCATAAGCATCTGTGAACCATGGCGTGACTGTTGTTGTTGTTGCTGTTGCTGCTGCTGCATTTGCATTTGGAACTGGTGCATCTGTTGTTGTTGTTGTTGCTGTTGCATTCGCATCGGCTCTATTTTTTGCTGCTGTGGTGAGTGCTGTGGAATCATCGAATGGCCGGGGGAAATGGGCGATAGTGAGGACTCTGGAGGCGTGGGATATGACATATTTGGCGCACGGCTCGGAGACTCGAGGGCCATGGCCGAAGCTGCGGCGGCGGCTGCGGCAGCTGCTGCCGCAAATACAATATCTGACAAGTCGTATGCTACCTGCACAATCGTCTTCGCCTCCGACATGGGGCCCGAGAAGAACTCGAGAAGATCCTGCAGCTGCCCCGGGCACTCGTTCTCCATGAAGCCTTGGGCTCTGCCAGTCTTGGTCGGGTTCCAGCTGAAGCTCGGCGCCGACTCGCCGTGTTTCGACATGACCAGCTCCTTCCACGCCTCGTGTATCAGCGGCTGGTGCAAAAGGCCGTAGATTACGCGGGAGTGCATCCAGTCCGTCTTGCTTTTGCCCGCTTCGAAATGCCGCGCAACATGCTCGACGTGGCGCTCGCGCGAAGGGTGCAATGCTGAGCAAAAGCCGCAGGCCCAGTACTTGCGCTTGCGCAGATACTTGACGACCTTTTCGCTGTGGGGGCACGTGCGGCAGTTGTGCGAGCTTTTGTGATGCTGATTGAAGGTGTTGGCGCCCCAAAAGGACCGGTTGCAGCCTGGTTCGGGGCACGGATACTTTTTCCACCGCTCATGGAACTCTTCTTCGTGGCGCTTCCAGTCGTACTTGCGCTTGAAGCGCGTGTCGCAAGACGTACACCAGTAAAAGTTTTGTCTGCTGTTGGACCACGCGGCAGCAGGTGAAGAGCCGCTGTTGACGCTGCTGCTGCTGCTACTGGTGCCGCTGGTCCCGGAGCTACTGGCCGGACCGGCGTATGTGCTGCCTGCTGAAGAGGCGTTGCTGAGAGACGATGCTTGAGACCAGATACTGGCGTGTCCGCTAGATCCCGAGCTCGTCGATGAGATTGATATTCTAGGGTGGTGGCCGCGGTGCGCAAAGGGTATCGAAGGAGGAGCAAACATGGGAATGGGAACAGCTGAAAGAGGCATTAGTACGGGTTTGTTTTACGGGCAGGACATGACGTGAGATACTAACCCTGGCCGTCCATATTTTGTTGTTGAGACTGAGGAAGCATGTGCATTTGTTGTTGCATCGGGGACGCGGCAAGTCTAATGTCTGATTGACTCTGGGTTCTAGAGATCTGAGACTGTGTTTGGGGCTGGGCCTGAGCCTGAGCCATGTTCACCATCATGGGCATTTCTTCCTTGATGGGTGCCGTTTGTGGTCTCTGTATCTGCGAAGAGGGCCTTCTTTGTTGAGGCTGGACCTGAGTCATGTTTGTCATCATGGGCATTTCTTCCTTGATGGGCGTCGTTTGTGAGATTTGCATTTGCGGAGGGGGGCCTCGTTGATGGGTCTGGGCCGCGGCGTTGGCCGGAGAGTCGGAGAGCATGGCGAGAAGGGCTTCCTTGGAGATTCCAGAGTCGATGAGGGCTTGTAGATTGCGTCGAGCTTCCACCAGCACGTCGGCCGGCGTGTCGTTCATATTTGAATCCATGATGCTATGTGTCGCTGTCGAGGCTTCCAAGGAGAACTCTTGTAGTGATGTTGATGTCCGTTGTCAGGGGTGGCGCGATAGGAAAGAACTCAAGTCGAACGGCTCTTGCCGAGGGCGTATGCGAATGAGGAAGGTCCAAGGTCCGAGTCAATCGTGACGAAGAAAGAACCAAATCACGAGATGATTGATAAAGAAAAAAAAAAGGAGCGAGTTTGTTCCTTGCAAAGGATGGCGAGTGTGCGCAGATTGAGAGGAAATCGGGCGAATGTTCAACGCTTGCGAGGCACGGTAGAGAGAATGACTGGAATTCCAGGCTGTAAGTTCGGTTCGGGTCGGCAATGGTGGAAGCAAACGATGGTTCGAGGGTAAAGACAGACAGATACAATCAAAGTCGGGCAGGTGCTTCGAGATGGCAGACGAAGCAAATGTGAGCTCAATCTAATGTTGTCGTGGGAAAATAAAAAGAGTGAATAAAGCGCGACTAGAAAAAGACGGTGACAGCGCGTAAATAAGAAGAAAAAAAAGTGGAAGCTGCAAGAAGGTGGTCTCGGGTGACGAGAGAAATAAAAAAGGAGCGAATTCTGCGGTCAAGTAGTTGCAGACAAAACGAGACGATCTGCGGAAGAAAGTGCAATTGTTAAAAAAAAACGGAAGCGAAGCCGATCCAGGTCCCGTTCTTGCCTGTGTGGTCGAGGAATGGAAGAAGGAAACAAAGGGAAAAGAGGTAAAAAAAAAAAAAAAAAGACGATAAAAACACAAGCCAAAAGAAAAGACCCCTTAACCGGTTGATCAAGGTCAAAGTCTGTTTTAATGGTCTCTCGGAAGAACTACAGTAGTAGATTTGATTAGAGAGAAAGTGAGAGACAGCAGGCAATGGGCCAGGAGAGAACGAGGAAAAGGGAAAGAGAGAGAGAGAGAGAAAAAGAGACAACGAAAGGGAGGCGGGGGGGACGAGTTCAGCCTGTAAGAGGAACAAATGGGAAGTATGTATTGTAGAATAAAAGAGAGGAAAAAAAAAGGTTTGAACAAAAGCAGCAGCATGCACAAAGCAACAAGGGGAATTTTTGGAAAACAGCAAAAGGGAAGAGCCCGAGATTTAGCAGAAGGGAGAAAAGGCAAGAACTCGAGGCTCGGCAGAGAGAAAAGATATGAACAAAGGGAAAAAAAATTGGCAGGTGGATATAAGCAATTACTCTGTGCAAACTCGCGAGGAAACAGAGTAACTAGTTACATACGGAGAAAGGGTTCTTTCCTTTACTTGCCAGATCCCAACAAATGTTTCATGGGACTAAGAAACAGAAAAGAGCGTAGAAAGGAAAGAAAACAAAGAAGGACACACAGAAGGAGGCAAAGCGAGAAACGGAAACAGTCCTCACAGGCAAAAACAAGAGCAAACCCTGCGCAGAGGTTCCAAATTGCCGTCAAGCATGTACAAAGTTACAAAAGAACAGGAAAGGAAGGTTCCACCCACTAAAGCTGCAGCTGCAAGATTCCGAGCAGCTAGTTAGTTAGATAGTTAGTCAGCAGCTATCTAGCTAACTATCAGCACAAACTAATGCAGTAATAGCGTGCTTAGCTTGGAAAGCTCCCAGGAAAGGATGAGCCATGGGAAGAAGGGAAGGGACGAGCCTTGCGTGAGGCAGGAACGAATGCAATAGCAGAGGAAGGAGCACCCACTATTAAACTCCGCACCTAAGGAAGTTACTAAAAGCATCTATTTGGCTCGTTGCTGGTCCGCGAATTCGGCTATCGGGGCGTCCAAGAGCCTTGCTGGCCGAGCCGGCCTAATCTTTGTGTTTTGTGCTTCATTGTTGCCCAACTTCATCTAGTCAACTACACATCGGGACTGGGCCTGCCAGCGGCGAATGTCTGAAAGGTCGGCTTTGGGCATGTCGAATCACGGAGTTGCTACTTAGACAGCTAGTACACACACATATATACGTATGCACAAGTTGCACATCCATATGTACATACTTCGTTATGCCGGTTTGGGTGGACAATGTCTCTCGTTCCACTTGAGCCTGTTCCTGTCTTTCTTCTTGCCATCACCGGTGCTTTCACCTGCCTCCCCTCTGTCCCTCTGTCTTCTCCATATCCCTGGCTATCCATGACGCTGAGTTGCACTTGGCGATGCCGCCCTTGCAGTCAAGGTCAAGTCAACCTTCCAAACAAGAAAAAGACTAGAAGAATAGAGCCAAGGGATGGGCCCGCCGACGATACCGATATGAGAGATGATCGTATCCTGCTCGCTGGGGGAAGGTACCCGCCCACCACAAGGCAGCGCGCAGCCAGCTTCCTTCAGTGGCATCCACATTAGTCGTCATACTTTGTGTGTATATATATGAGTATGTGTACCTATACTTTGGGGCCTGCATGGATATCATCATGTCCTCAACAAGCCACGCTGCTCGCTTCTTTTCATAGTGTCTTGTCAGCTCTTGACAAAGTTTCTTTTTTTGTTCTTTTTTTCTTTTTTTTTCTTTCGGGTGATATACACTTTTGGTTCAGCCCATATGCAGGAGAGCCTCTGGCTTGTGCGCTACAAGGGAAGAACAATTTACGAAGAAAAAAAAAAGGTTCAGGATGAACGAGGCGACTTGTGTGTACATACAGACGTACTACACCGAGGTGAAGCCAAAGTCAACCCTAGATCATGCCGTAAAGAGAAGGCAAAAAAGAAAAAAAAAAGAGAAAAAAAAAAAAAGAGACATAAAGGCGGTCATGTTAGGCCACACGGCAACGTAGAACCAGAGACAAATCGCGCTACCAGGGAGAGCGCAACGAAAAGAAAAAAAAACAAAAAAAAAAACTCGCACCTCGCCGGCACAGGCTCTTGGTGTGGGTCATCTAAATCTATTATGCCCACTGACATACTATCTACCAACTATTTGCAAGGTATGCATGTACTGCGGCGCCTTGTGAAGCAGAATGTAATGTTGCTGGGTCTCGATGGACACATGGCCATATAATACCTGTACATGTGCCTGTTGCACGTATCTTTCTCAGAACCGTTCATCATGGCGACTTGCAGAAACATCATGGTTGTCACTTGAATCTCGGCTTCAGTAACTGGTGGAAACATGGACTCCCTGGGCCAAGACGGACGCACACAACCGAAGAAGGGGAATCCTGCAGCGCACGCTGGTGCAGTTATACTTGTGTACCTTGTTTGTTGCCTCTCCATGTGCTTATACATACAGATTCACTTGTGCACATAACTACATGTGCTGATACAGATAGATGCACTCAATTATAATTCCCGGAATATAGCACAGCATAGCACCGACAAATGGGTGCAAAGGGATTATGTTTGGGTTTCGTACTTGGAAGGGTGTAACTATGCATTATTTGTACAAGCATGTAATAATGTAAGCTGATTATGGATATGACTGTTCGTATCGTATTGTTTACATCATCACCATCATCATCACCCAAGTCAAGCCAAGTCAGACAAGATAGAAACGAAGACGAAACACGACAGCCGTGTCGCTCTCGAGCTTTATTTTTTTCCAAGCCCAAAAGACTTCTTCTTCTTCTTCTTCTTTTTCTTCCTCTATCTGCCAAGTTCGGGTCCCTCTCGAAACAAACCCAAAAGCACGGATGGTGGGAAGCCAAAGTCCGACATTGCCGTGTATCATGATCATTTCTTGAATGCATTCACCATGCAGGTTTTATTAGCTTTTTCTTCGTTTTCCTTTCAATATATGCGGGCGACCCTGGAAACATTGGGTGATGGAGCCCGGGGTGGTGTGGTGTGGTCTATTGAGCTGGAGCTGGAGCTGGAGATGAGTGCAACTACAAAAAAAAACCAAGCCAGTTGTCAAGTTGTCCGTTCACAGGTGGCCGTTGTATAGCTGTGTACAATTAAGCTGTATGCATGCTTGCACAGGCAGTTGCATATTTCCTTGCACTATTATTAGCCACAATGTTGTTCTCGAGTCTCAGCAATGTTCTTTTTTCTTCCTTTATTTCTTTTCTGTTTGTGGTTCTTTCCTTGACAAACCCAAGTTATGCAGGGGCATGTAACTATGTGCAAACGAACGTGCAAACGCGCAAACCAAAAGAATGGAAGAAAGCATGTTTGAAGCGTGCAACTGCAGAAACAAGTTACCACCAAAGTGGGACTAGCCTGTGTCAAAAAGCCCTGGGCTAAAGTGCCCTTTTGTGGATCTGCTAATAAGGAAATCAAGCCAGGGTCTTTTACGGGACCCAGTTTATCGTTGTTTGTTTTTTTTTTCTTTTCCTTGGGGCGCAACAAGGAACAAACCACGAAAAGTTCGAGAAATGGCCGAGCGGAAATGTGGTAAAGTCATGGATAGAGAGAGAAAGGGTACAGTGCAGTGGGCAGCTACCAAGTCAGGCAAACAGTCGGGGGAAACCCCGGAAAAAGAATTTACCATATACTTGTGTACACATGCAAAGACCAAACAGGCAGTTACAGCTACAAAAAAAAAAAAGAAAAAAGAAAACTATGTAACCCAATGCCGTTGGTCTCTACATCGATAAAAAGGCAGGTACCACCTGTCAATCCACCGCATGTAGTATTTGCCTACTTCAGAAACCACCCACCACACTGCCTCGGAAACCTTTGTGGAAAGTACAAATCATCATCGAGGAACGCAAAACTCTCTAAGAAGACTCGACCATAACCCGGCACAGCAGCTGCCTCCGATGGAAAAAAAAAAAAAAAAAAAAAAAACACGCCGGTGTTTTCGGGTTTCTTTTCAGTTTTCGTTTTGGTTGGTGGTTACGTGCTGGATGGAGGCTCTCCTTCTCTTCTCCTGACTAGCTTTTGCTCTTATAAGCAGAACAGGCATTGAAACGGGCTCATTGTCCCCGCGTGGCAAAAAGATTACTTGTCTTGTTCATTGTTTCGCTTCGGGACTTTCCCTTGGGCTTTGCAAGCAAGAGAGTACGTAGTTACTACTTGTACCGGCTGGTACGGTACGGTATATACAAGCACATAATAGAGCAGCCAGGCTTCTTCCTTTTTCTTTCCCTCCATTCCTGCTAAGCCTTCCTCACGGATCGACTCAGGCTTTTTCCTGTCGGCTATGCTATAGTACAAGACATATGTATGTACAAGCATACAAGCATGTAGTATCTAGACTCATCCCAGAAATATACACGATAACACCCACCACCATGCCTAGATCCAACCAACTTCTTGTTCAGCCTTTTTTTCTTCTTTTGCTCTCGCTTGGGTGCTTGGAGAGTTGTGGCTGCTACGGCTGTGCAGATACAGATTATGTTAGTCCCGGTACTAGTTAGTTGGCCATAACTACCAAGTACACACATGTTGATATTTGTCAGTTGGTCAGTGTTGGATGACCTATGGTTGCGCCGGCTGAACAAACGAAACCAACTAGGAGATCCTTTCTCTTCGTGGAAAAAACGAAGCACGCAAAACACACTTACTTTCTGACCCAGGCACACACGCCTCGACATGCTCGCTTCCGAATTTGAGACTGTGACAAGAAGAAACGGGGATAGGCATGTAGACATGGCTCTGTCGTTCTGGGCCGTCCTTCACAGCTGATATCAAGCCACAAAAAGAAGAAGAAAAAAAGAGAAAAAAATAAAAAAAATAAAACCAAGAGACAGGCACCTGTTTCCCCTGGTCTTGTCAAGTCACGGTCCATCTTCTGCGACAAGTGGCTGCATGAAGAAGGCTATGGCAACCACCTCGTGAATTGGCCAATAAGAGGAATATATGCCTCTGATATTGGCACGGAAGCTGAGAAGACAGAGACGCCTTGTCTGTATGCTGAACGTAGAAACATGCACTTTCACAAGTGCGGTACTTTCAATAACAATAGCTTCTCGTCGTTTTTGTAGCTGTGTGCCTTGGAGGAGGAGGGATTGTTAGGGTTACCTGGCTATAGATCGCACCCAAGCCGAGCAAGGGGACTGTTTTTCTAGGTTTGCCCACCACTCGACTCTGATCGTCGCGATCGGCGATAAGGCTAACATGGGAAACCGAGAGCCCTAGAACCATCAATGATTTGCAGGCGGCTTCTCTGTGCACCTGCAGGCTCCATGTTACAAGGACACACACATACAAGAGACAAGAGACAAGAGACATCGCAACTATCAACTCATGCAGAGTTGCCGCCGGGTGTGTGTTTCCAGAAATGCAAATTATTGTCGTGTTGGGGTGACAAGGAGGAGGAAAAGAGACAGACAGACACCCAGTCACTTGCCAGAACAACAAGAGTCTGTGAGCCCAGCAAGACAACGGAATGGAGGCTGTGACCATGACAGGTCGACCAAACAAGTGTGCACACAGGTGCACACAGACATCATGGATACAAGGAGGCGGATGGTTAATTAGCGACTGGATGTTATGTATGTACATACGTACGTCTTATTCAACGAGCCGCCACTTGTGTCTGGCTGACCGCGTGCATAAATTCTAAGCGACCATGTCTTGTGAATGTGTTTGCCCAAGAGCCGGCCGGCACTTTGCCTCCGCCTGCGCTTGCTGGAGCCATGAAACACGGTGATGCCATTATCACGGCCCTTTCATTAATTGCACATGTGTGCTTGCAAGGGCTTATTGGGCGTGGAGCAGGCTGTTCGTTCTGAAACCCCTCACAACTTACCCACCTCGCCTTATAGTTGACTGTACAGTCCTGGATCACAAGACATGTGCACTGTCCAGCCACGCCTCTGCCCTGTCCTGTTACTAACAGCCGTTAAACGTGCGCTGTTGCCGGGCCTCAGTTTTTTTTTCACTTCGGGGAATCTCTGTAGAATCCTTTTTGTTTTTTTCTGGGGCCCTGTCCTTCTATTGTTTTCTACGAGGGGCGAGGGCCTGGTCTAGACTCAGGGTTCTGGGAGCATGACAAGTGATGGCAGAGACCAAAAAGCCTTTCAAGAGGAGAGGAGAAGAGGTCAAGACCCAGAGGCAGTCTCACGTCCGAGCCCAAATCGCCCCCCAGTTCGAGTACCGCGTCCTCAACACAGACATGACGAAGCAACAGAGTAAAAGTACCAACTAAGCTAATTCCTACTTTCTGAAGCAGGCCAGCAGATAAACGAAAGAAAAAGAACCACGGCAAGCGTTGCAGAGGCAACACACTAACTGAACTGAACAGGGTAGGGCTATGGAGGGCACCGAAATTATGACAGGGTCATGGGCTCCCACGCTAAAACACAAAACTGACCACCAAGATCTACCGCCGAAGAAGGGGGGCTTTGACAAGTTTGATGAAACACGGGTTCATCAATGGCAGCAGCCAGAGACAAAGTCCGAGGGAGATGCAAACGGCGGTGTAAGATAGGCGAACGAACGCCTAGTAGAACAGGGGAGTCGTCGCTGATTAGATGGCATTTATTGTATGTATTGTATATTGACGGCGAGAACGCGCAGTGGATTCATATCGCGAGACGTGCTGATCTTGCCCAAGCTCTGGCTGTAAAGCAGACAAACCTATTAACTTCGATGGTAGTAGAGAAAGAAGATGAGAGAAACAACGCTGTGAGAGACAAAAAGAAAAAGAAAACACCGCCAGAGACACCAAGCCCAGAGAGGAAGGCGAGAAAGACAACGAAACAGAGGGAGAATACAAGAAAGAGACAAGAGTTAGAAAGCATGACATCACGCCTAGACTCTCTCTCGCGCTCTCTCTATGACGCAGACGTGCTAAAGTAGTAATTCTCCCACAGATACTCGTAGTCGGCCAAAATCCCAGACACGAGCGATGGCGTGCGCTTCTTGACGTTCTCGACCAAAGTCTTGGTGACGTCGTCATAAAAGGCCCCGCGCATGGCCCAGAAGCCCATAGACCAGCCGCGCTTCGTCCACTCGTCGCGCTCCAGCTGCGGCGTTCCCAAGCTTTTGTTTCTGAGCTGCCGCGCACCGTACTCGAGGGCCACGCCAGACAGCCACGGCGACCACTGCGCCCACCGGGACTTGGGCCTTGTGCGCGCAATGTATGCGGTGAGGCCGGCGTAGACCAGTGGAGCGAGAATGTGCATGATCTCGGCGGCGTGTCCCGTTCCACGGAGTTGACTGAGGAGGCTTGTGGCAGGTTTGATGTCATCTGCTGAGAGGACGCGCCCGACAAGATAGCTACTGATGTCATTTGAGTCTGGCAGTGGTGGCATGACCATGCCAGTACGGGGCATATTCCACTCCTTGTCCTTGGTGTCATTTGACGCCGCGGAATCGGCCGGTGGTTTGCCCAGGAAGTCCTCGAGGGTTTCCTCTCCCATGAGCTCGCGCAGCGCCGCGCCGCCGTCGTCTTCAAACGCGCCCTGGGGCAGAACCGGTCTCTCGGGCAGCGTAGGCGTGACAAGCGAGCGACCGCGCGTAATGCGCAGCAGCAGGAGCCTGCAAAAGGCCTTGATGGCCTCAAGCCCAACAACTACGCGCCAGCGAAGCTTCTCGCCGCCGCGGCGCTTTGCGGCCATTTCGCAGAGCAGTTGCACGTAGGACGCCATTTGCAGCAGCGTCGCAATCCGGCGGTAGAATGGGCTGCGCTTGGCCCAGTGGCGCGTGTATCGCGCGTGTAGCGAGGGCGCGCTCCGGGGGCCCGGGAGGTGGGCTACGGCCCGGGAGAGAAGGCCGTCGTGGTACATGGAGAGCAGCTGGATGCCCGAGTGGAGCGATTCTGAAGCGATTTCGGCGTCTCTAAAGCGGCCTGGACAAGAGTCAGCTTCTGGCGTAGCGGCACGGGCACGGCGCAGGGCGGATCATGGAAGAAGAGGAAATGTGGAGGTGAGGGCCACCGAGGCCTGGGCCGAGGTTACATACCGGGAATAATGTACGTCAAAGATCTCAGCGCAGACTCAATTTGCGACACATTTCCGGCGTTCTTTTCGATGTAGGAATCGTACATGCCCAGCCAGCTGGTGCTGCTGGAAGACGGAGCCATCGTAGCTTGTAGAGCGACTCGTGACGAGGCCATAAATTTAGCGGAGGGGAGGGGCGGGTTGTCGCTGGCGCTGTTGTCGAGGATGATTGGCCAAGGCGGCGATATAAATTAAGGGGGGGACGAGGCCGAAGAATAAAGAGTCTTGATAGAGGGACAAAAATAGTTGAAAAAAAGAGAGCAAAAGAGAGACGAGAAGGAAAAAAACGAGGCAAGCAACCGGCAATTTCGCGGCTTGGTGATGCTTGTTTGGCGTGTGAGAGTCGCGATGGCGATGGGAGCCGAGGCTGTAGGGTGCATCTACCGGGGCAGGATGGAGTTGGAAGGGAGAGAACCCCCGTTAGACAGGAAAAACTGGATGTACCTCGGTAAATGGATATGCAACTAATTTGTGTAACACTTGGTACTCTCCTCCAGGGGCCCATTGAGAAGACAAACTGGATGTATGTACTATTAACTAGAAAGAAATTACATGAATCAACCGGCCCGATCAACAGGCTTTTATCGCTTTTTGCGCCTTGAAAACCACCATAAAACACCCATGCAAAACATCGCTACAGACACCAACGGTAGTCAATCGAGTCTGGGCCGTCTTTGAGTTTCTCAGTCGACACCGTGATGGGGTTGACCTTGACGCCCTGGATGCGGTCTCTACGCCTGTTGTCCCACATCATGTAGAAGCCAAAGGCCAGAGTCAGTACCATGCCGAGGCCTCCAAAGCTCGCAGTAGTTATCAGCGCTGGGATGTACTTGGGCGCATCTTTGTTCAGGAAAATATTGGAGCTGACGACGCCCATGAGATTCGCCATGGGCACGCCAACCGACGTCAGCATCATGCGTCTGTTTTCATTGGCAATGTTGTTGTTGTACAGCACATCCAGAAGCACACTGGGCGCCGACGTGCCCCACGTCATCATGAACGACGCAAAGTAAGCCACGTGGATCTGGTTTTCGACGTCAATCGCCGCGTAGATGACCATGCCGATAAAGGTAAACATGAAGCCGGCCGCCACATAGGGGAAGCGCACGCGGTGGTAGTCGGAGACAAAGGCCAGAATCAAGAGCATAGCGGCTCCAGACACGTTTGGGGCTACCGTGTACAGATTGGTTTTGGCGGCACCATAGCCCAGACGGGCAACAATCTGCGGCAAGAAGAGGTTGACGCTCTGCAGGGGCACGCCAAGACAGATCTGGATGGCGAGGATAGCGTAGGACGTGGGCTGGCGGAAGATTCTGAGCGCATCCTTGAGGTCGAATGGCTCGTTTACCTTGGATGACGAGTCGACAGCCATGCGGTGAAAGGCCAGCTTCTTTTCCTCGGCGCTGAGGAAGCTTGCTTCCGACGACGATTTGGGGAGATACCACATGGTAAACAGAGAAACCAGAATAGTGCCTGAGCCTTCAATGGCAAAGAGATAGCGCCACGGGGCCAGCGCACCGCCCTTGATATGGAACACGCCGTATGAAAGCAGGCCGCCAAAGGCCGAGGCAATGGACTGTGCCGCATAGAAGATGGCTAGTCTGCGAGCAAGCTCACCACGCCGATAGAACCTGAAGATAAGGGAGGTGGTTAGCTAGTCGAAAAGAAAACCCCGAAGGCGGCCCAAGTTGGGGCCAAAGTCAACAAAGTGACCACTTGACTTACAGCGTCTGGTAGTAAATCACAAGCGGGAAAAAGGCCGATTCAGCCATGCCGAGGAACCAGCGCAGCGCCATGATTCCGGCAAAGTTGTGTGCCGTGAGCACGAGCAGCGTGAACGTGCCGAAGCAAAACATCATGCACGGCAGCACAACATGCGGGCCAAACTTCTTGCCCGCAATGCCGAGGAACGGCGCCGTCAGGACATACGGCACAAAGAAGACGCTGAGGATCGTGTTGTACTGCGTGCCGTGCAGGTGCAGGTCGCGCTCCAGCCCGTTGGTTTTGGCGTTGCCCAGGTTCGACTTGTCCAGCGAGTTGAACAGGTACATGACTGCCAGCACGGGCAGCAGCCGCAGGTCAAACTTCCATACGAGCGCGCGCTCGGCCTTGGGGTCAATGGTGTAGGTGGCGTCGACTTCGACTGGTCTGGCCTCCTCGACGCTCTGGATCGAGCGGACGGAGGGGGGCTTTTTTGCCCCGGCGCTGGTCTTTTCAGAGGTACCCATGGCGAAGAGAAGGAGAGGCGGGAGGGAGCAGGGGCAAACGAGTACAAGGGGAGAGAGAAAGAGAGACACAACAGCGAAAGAAACGACAGCTTGTAGTCTATGTCCGACAGAGTACGCCGAACCTGAAAGGTTCCATGCGTCTTTATAGCCATCTTTTCCTCAGACGTCCATCCCTCCGTCCGATCTTCGCTTCCCCTATTGCTATCTCGTCTCCAGCACGGAGCAAGCGCCCTTCCACCAACATGGTCCTCTAGGAATTCACATGTGTACATTGGACCGCACAGCTCGACTATGATTGTCGTAGCTCCTCATTCCCGACGTGCAACTTGCGCGTAAAGGCGGCTCTGCCATCCTTGCCAGCCCGCCAAATACTACTGTACGTAGTGGTACATAAATACAGGGTCTAGTGTTAGTTGGCGAGGTCGCGGCATATCTTTTGCCGGGGGGCGAATCAGAAGCGCGATAAAGGCCGCTGCATGGCACTGTGATAAGGTCTGTTAGATAACTAGCGACTGCTGCTTCAGGCCAGCCGTTGTAGACCCAATGCACTTGTTGATAGCCATGGGTGTCTTCTTTGCCGGGAGCGGAGCGCGGGGGGAGAAGACGAGGGACGAAGGGAAGACGGGATGAATATGCCATGTACTTGGACTCATTCAGCAATACCAACATTTGCACTATAAGACACCATACGATATGAGATACTTAAGGCCGTAGACACAGCACGTCTTGGCTATATCCATATGCCGGCACTAGATACCAAGAGCTATAGACCGGGCTGTACGTCGATTAACGGAGCCGTCTTTCCGTCTTTTGCATGACTTGGCATGTCTTTGAAAACATGTCCTTTTTTCTCTCTTCTCGCTTTCACGCCACGCAGAGCAGGGCAGGGGCTCTCACCAAGAGACAAAGGTCCAGGGTAGATGTTTTTTTTTTTTTAAACAGGTTGTTCTTATCAACCTTGGGGCCGGGACGGAGGAGACTTCCTGATGAACTGGCTTGCTACAACCCACACACAATTTATTCGCCTAGGAACCAAGGGATTCACTGCCCCAAGACGGCCTAGTCAAGTTGGTGCGCTCTCCTGATTAAGGTTTTGGTGGTGGGCAGATAGGAGCCACCACGGAGGATCAGTAATGATCCTAGCGGCAGATGTCAGTTGTCTATGACAAGATGTATCTTGTCACCGAGCAGCACGAGGGGCAAATGTCGGCTGTTATGCTTGTCAGGAGTGAGAGGACATGCCACCTTGTTCATCCGTTCACGTAGATAATGGCGGCTTACACAACTTGATATAAGTGCGGCTAAAGTCGTTTAAAATTAAGGGTGATGCGTCTATGTTATGTTATGTCTTATGCAATAAGGATGGTAAGGAAAACGACAAAGGAAACTCCCAGAAACAAGAAATATAACCAAAAAAGACCTCCTTTCCTCGGGATAAACGTTCAAACCATGTGTTAGTAGTTATTTTGTGTGTGCCAGACAGAGAGAGAGCAAAGAGTCAATCCCGTCCACTCGCTTTACCGGAAGCTCGTCGACATCTTGCTCGGGCTTCTCTTGCTGGGACTCATGCTCATGCTCCGGTCGCGGTAATTTGCGCCGCGGAAATCGCCCTTATACGGGCTGCGCTTGCTGGTGGGTGTTTGGGGCGGCGCCATGAGTGCATGCATTCTATGCCGCGCTGACCGGGGCTCCTCGTGATCCATGTCGTCGTTCATCAAAGCCATGTGTCGCCGAGACGAAGGCGTCTGGAGTGGCACATACATGTAGCCTTGATTGGGGTCGTGATGTGCACCGAATCCGGACCCGGCCGTCGCTGAAGGCGCTGAAGCTGCAGGCATTGGGGGAGTCGATGAGGCCCGGGGATACGCATTTCGGAAAAGCGATATGTTGGCTGCAAATATGGCGACAAAGAGCATGCCACCGACGAGAAGCTGGAAATGGGCACTTGGTTAGTCAAAGTCAAGTCGCGCGCTAAATGTGTATAGTATTTCATCTTTGACAAGTTGTACACTTGTTTCGCCTATGAGGTCTGAATGCTGAAGGTCTGTTTATTTCTGCGACTTACCCATGAGCGGAACTGCATAGTTCCAGAAAATTCGTTTACAATTTCGGCAATCTCGCGAATCACGACGCGGATGCTCATGACCGCATCAACATCTCGCTGCATGCAGACATCCCACTCGGCGCAACGGTCCCTCAAGTACGGCACGGGGCCACCAGCCTGACCGCAGCGGTTCTCAAGATAATTGGTTGTGCACTCCTGCACCTCGTTGATGGAGTTGGCGCGGGCTGCGGCATTGGCCTTGTCCAAGTCGGACTTGATGGCGCCGATGATCTGCCAGCAAAAGACCATGACACCGGAGAAGATAGCCACGTTGAAGCCGACTTGGATCCACTTGTAAAAGTTCTCGGGTGCATTGGGGTGGTCTTCCATGGCCCTGAGCATGCCGCCCATCCAGCCTTTGTTGTTGGGCCGGTCGCGGCGGCGCTGGTGGATGCTGCTGGAGGCCGAAGACGACGACATTGGCCTACCATCGTCTTCCGTCTCATAATCCGAAGCATCTGTGTAGTGGCCTAGCCTGTATCGGGAGCCTCTGACATCTCTGTCAAGAACCTGCCGCGTGCGCCTGCGAATGACCTCCATGGACGAGAACTCGCGATGGCCACGAGGAATCTCACCACGGCCGGGCCGTCGCGCACTCTTTACGTAGCGGCTCCGCTTATCAATTTTGGTGGGTGTTATCGTAGCAAAAGAATCGTCGGTTCTGTCGGCCTCTGGTGTTTCCATTTCGATGTCGGATGCTTTCTCGGTCATGGCAGGACTGCTCTCGGGCTCCGAGTAGATGGACTCGTTGAACGGCCGGCGCGGAGTGGTAAATGCCGGGTTGCGGAACGGAGGGGCTGAAGGCGGCTGCAGTTTCGGCGTGAACGGGTTTTGGGAAGAGAGGGGCGCAAGCGGCTTGGACGGCGTTGAAGGCAGAGTCGACGGGGTGTTGGCTGGGGCAAATGGATTCGACGCAAAGACGGAGCGACTCGGTGTTCCAAAGGCTGCGGCGGAGAGAGTTAGTGTCAGTAAGCAACAAAGACAGGAGAGAAGGCCGCGTCGGTAGGACTTGACGTACAGGGCTGTGGTTGGGACGACGCCAGCGGCGTATTGGTGGTGGAGGCATTGTTGGCGGTGAAGCCCTTCACATGCTTTGCGAACGGGCTGCTTGCATCCAGCGGGCCGGTGCCGTGATACTCCCAGTCCATGGGACCCTCGAAGGTTCGTCGATCCATTGCAGGTGGCAGATTTGCGTGGAAAGCGGCGGCGGCCAGAGTTGGAGCGTGGGTGGGCGAGAGAATCACGAGAGGATGCCGGTGGTCAAAGGGCTTGGCGGTCAAGAACAGAGCGAGAGAAGAGACCAGAGTGGCGAGAGAGCCAAAGAGACAAAGAACTAAACAAAGGCTCACAACAACAATACAGAGTCGCCAAGAAAGCGCCGGTTCTTTTCTTCAAGGTGCAGGCCCTGGTGATCAGCCACGCTGTGGTATCTCGTGACGGCACAGCCTTGCTGACTTATGCAGATGGAAATAAAACGCCGATGCTCTGGGCCGAGGTGGTGACTGGTTGAATATTTGTGAAGCCTCTGCATTCTATTGTTGCTGCTGGCATTCTCCAAGTTCTCACCTCTGTGCTCGTGTTGTAGGGGCAACCAGCCACAAGATGGAGCTTCTGTGTCGGCGCCACATGGCCAGTTGCAATTTAGCCAAAAAAATCCACCTGGGCTTTACCGCGTCACGTGAGAACACAAGGCTGGGAGGTGGCGGCCAAACCCTCGAGAAGGCTGACTGACGTACGCATGTGCGTGCTCGTGCCGCGAATGTCTGGATAGGGTTGGGCTGACACTGGAGCTGGACACTCTTTTGTTTCGGTTTTTTTTTTCTACCTGCGACGACATTTTGCCGCAAGAAGGACTGCGCTCCCTTTCAATCTCTGCGGACAATTCCGAGCGATGATCACTGCGTTTTGCTGAGCACGCACTTGTTTCTCAATCTCGCCCTCTCTGCCGCCCATAACCACGTCTACTACCGCCGCAACCAATCTCGGCCCGGCCCTCCCATCATGTCAGACACCGGCTCGCCCACCCGCTCTCCGGTGCCCAAAGATGAGCCCCATCAGGATCCTCCGGCCGCCGACCACGACGACCACGACCTGCTCTCGGAGGTCGACGATGCTGACGCCGAAGAATACGACCCGGACAAGGCCAACATTGAAGATCGCCCCGTTACCATCGACGAGAATGTTGCCCGCACGCTGAAAGCCGCGCGCCGAGCGCCCGTCGAGGCCGAGAAGAAGCCGCGCGAGGGCCGTCGTGAGAAGAAGAGACCTCGCGACGACGACGCTGAGATGGCCGATGCGCCCGACTCGGCGTCGCGGCCCCGAAAGGCCCGAAGCGCTGCCAGCTCCGCGGCTAAGCAAGCTGCCAAGGCGCCCGAGGAGGACGATTCCAACTTGACTCCCGAGGAGCGCCGCCGCAAGCAGCTGCAGCGGGCTCTCGATGCCGCTGGCAAGGGGCCCAAGAAGATTCGCAAAAAGAAGGGCGAAATGGTGCGTGAACTTCCCACCAGCCCCCCCCCCATCGGCTACGACTCTCCGTCCAGACCCGTGCTAACTCCCGCTCCCTCTCCAGGATCTTGACGACCCCATCGACGAGCAAATCAACTCCCTCGTCGTCCAAATGGAGCGCGCCTGCCAAGCCGACAACGACGCCCGCCAAAATGGCCAGCCCGCCGTGCACAAACTCCGCCTGCTGCCGCAAGTCGTGGCCATGATGAACCGCAACTCGGCCCAGGCCGCCGTCGTCGACCCCGACAGCAGCTTCCTGCGCGCCGTGCGCTATTTTCTCGAGCCGCTCTACGACGGCAGCATTCCCGCCTACAACATCCAGCGCGAGCTGTTTTCCGGCCTGATGAAGCTGCCCATTGACAAGGAGGCCCTGCTCAGCAGCGGGCTCGGCAAGGTCGTCTTCTTCTACACCAAGTCAAAGAAGCCTGAAGTCGCCATCAAGCGCATGGCCGAGAAACTCGTCGGCGACTGGAGCCGGCCCATCCTGCGCCGCACCGACGACTACCGCAAGCGCCACGTAGAGACGGCCGAATACGACTACCAGTACGTGTTCTCCCCCCTCTCCACACACACACACAGCACACTAACTCCCCTCCCTCTCCAGAGCCGCCAAACTCGCCCAGCATCAGGAAAGCTCGCAAATCAGCTTCACGCAACGCACCGCGCTCTCGTCGCACGAAGCCGAGCGCCAGCGCGCCCTCGCCCAGCCCGACACCTCGGGCCGCGCGCGCCTCATGGACCGCCCCGTCAGCTACACCGTCGCGCCCGTCAGCACCTTCACCGGCGCCCCGCGCGCCACCGGCGACCACCGCCCCATTGGCGCCAGCGGCATCGACGCCTTCCGCCGCATGGCGTCCAAGGCCAAGCGCCGGAATGGTTAGAGCGTCCGGCGCCGCGGTGGCTCCACTGCCAGACGTCGGTGTGGATCGGGTGTGTAGTTTTTAGGGGTTTCTTTTTTTTTGGTTGCTTGTCGGTCTGTGGAAGCCTTTTTTTTTTCCGATTTGTTTTGTTTGTTTGTACTTGTTGTCTGGCTTGTGTCTCTAGTGAGTTTGATTCTTTCTCCTGTCTTTCTTTCCATTGAGAGTCAACCAGTTCGGGATTCACTTTTATCAACCTGTTTTCTTCTTTTGTTCGGCGCATGTTGGAACGCGTTTTGGGTAACTAGCATCATCATTATTTATCGTCAACTCAGCCCAATTGATTGATTACCTTTTATTGATTTTCGCCATTCATGTCAAACTGAAAACCCATGAGAAAAAACAAAGGTGTAACTATTGTGTTGTTGCATGTTGCAAGCATCTTACATGTCACCCCATCCATACAATCAAACTCATGGACCAACGGAGGCTTGCAGAATTAGAACACTAACAAGAAAGAAATCTATGTGTTTTAAGTTCAGGGTTTGTCGTACCCTGCGAACAGAGATGCAAGACCCGGGGGAAAAAGAAAACAGCCACGAGATGCCGAGAGACACACCAGGAAAAGAAAGGCAAAGGCTTCCCTCCCCCCTTCTCCCTTACCGCTTGCGACTCTCACATGCCCAGCCCTCAATGTTTTCCCCCCGTGAACCAACCTCTAGACCCTCGATTGTCGCGGCTTTCATATCTAGTGTGTCTTCCAGCCACCGATGGCCAGCCATGCCGCCGGCATTGGCTCTCCGCTCGGGAACCAGCTCCAGCATGGGAATTAAGAAGCTTGAGATTTCAGCCGCCTCGGATTCCTTCAGTTGGTACTTTTCCCGTAGCACGTCTGGCAGAGCCCAATGACGGAGACGATGGATATTCCGCAACTCGCCCTTCCGGTTGAAGATTTCTTGTGACCACTTTCCGGATAGGCATAAGCTTCGAGGGAAGGGCCCAAGAAGCTCGATGATTTGTGCAACATGGTCATCGTCCTTTCCATACTTGCTTCCGGATTGAGGGTCGAAAAGATAGTCGCCAGTTATGAGCTCAAATACCTGGTTGTTATGACGGGTTAGCGCGGACGGCGGTTGTCCTTGGGGGATCAGGCCAAGAATCTGCTTGTCCACACTATAGGGCAGACAGAGCAGATTAATGGCATCTAAGAATGCTCACCATTGCAGCCATGCTCCATACATCGGTACTAGCTCCCCATTTTCCGCCCAGAATAACCTCGGGCGAGCGGTACTGGCGGGTTTGAATGTCGTTGGTGAAGTGGTGGTTAACCCAGCATGCGTTTCCGAGATCGGCAATCTTGACACTGATGACTTCGCTGGCGAATAATTCTTCGGCTTTGCGCTTCTCACTGGGGGTTGATTTGTCCAAGGACAATGCATCAGACAAGTCCTTGCTCAGGATATCACTGATCAAACAAGTGATGTTAGGCGCGACGTTTTCGACACATGCAAAGTCGCTCAGTGAATGGGGAAATCAACTGTACTTACGCTGTTTTTTCTCGCTGTTTTTGCTGTTCATCGGTGTTTTCGTTCTTAGTAGGACCTATGGGCAAGTTAGAGAATAAGACGCGATAGGTATGGAGGAAAAGAAGCTTACTGTTGCCATCGAGAACCTGGCCCAGGCTTGCGGCGCCCGGCGAAAATGGTGTTCCGCTGTGGTTAAAGGTGGTGTGCAGGGGGGAGGGTAACGGCTGGCTGCCAGTGATCAACGTACGGCGACGTCTTCTACCGTTGCGGTTGTTTTCTTTATCGTTGGGGTCGCCTTTAATCACCTTTTTGACGATTTGCTCGACGTCGCCAATATCAATGAGCACGTTCTCGGGCTTTAAGTCGGTGTGGATGATGCCGCACTCGCGATGCAAATAGTCCAGGCCCAGGAGAACCTGCTTGGTGATTTGCTTGACATAGGCCATGGGGATGCCGCGGTGGTTCCAGCGCTTTATCAGGCCTAACAAGTTTTCGCCTAGAACCTCGAACACCATACATACGTGGGTGCCATTGGGGCCCTTGTGTTCAAAAGAGTCGAGCAGGCTGACGACGTGTTTGCGGCCGGGGTGGTTTGGGTTTGCCTGGACAATCTTGTTGAGAAGCTTGATCTCGTCGATGGCGGTTTCGGTGTAGTGAGGGGCAGATCGCACGACTTTGAGGGCGACATGCTTCCCTGCCTTGTTGTCGCGGGAGAGCCAGACTGTAGAGAAGTGGCCCCAGCCAAGTTTTCGCACAACGGTATAGCGGCCGTTGTTGAAGTTTTCGCCGATGGTCACTGGGTGGTAGCCGCCATAGCAGTAGTCCTCCGAGTCTTCTTCCTCGGCGGCATTTTCAGCAGCCGGGCCTTCGTCGCCAGAGGAGGCCGAGGTGGGGGATTCAGGGCCAGGTTGGGCGTTTCTGGAGACAAGTAGATTGTGTTAGCAGGCCATCAGCTGGTGAAGGCGGTGTGAAGGTGTGCAAGGCGATAATTGTCAGGGTTAAGCAATGATGTCAAGGCAACAGGGAACCAGAAAGATGAGGGGATAACATGGGGGGAAATAGCAGCACAAGTATGATGAGGACGAGTGCAAGCTTGGGCTTCTGGGATCGCTGGAGCCAGGAAGTTTTGTTTTTTTCTTGGGTTTCGGATGGGATGGGCTATACCGCGATTTGGGATGATTCTTCTTGGGAGTTGCAGCGGGAGGCATTGTGAAGGCGGAAATTCAGATGATTCTCAACATAAAAGTCAGGAAGAGTGGGAACCAGAAGAAGTGCAGATTGCAGAGCAAAAAAAAAGAAACTAAAGAGGAGCAAAAAAAAAAAAAACACCAGCGGCAACAGCAGCAGCAGCGCTTAAAATCGGAGCGGCGGTCAGGAAAGGGAAGCCAGAGGCCGACAGAAGATGGATTTCAGAGCAGACGAAAAAAAAAAAGATGTTTAGAGATCTCTGGCCATGAGATTTTTGCGGTCTTGACAGGCCTTGCTGACTTTTAGAATCAAGGAGCACAATGGGCCGAAGAAAAAAACAGTCGGAAAAAGCCAACAGGGAGTGGAGGGTCAGCCCGAGGCTCAGTTCAAGATTAGTAGTGTAGCGGTGGCGTTTGTGACTGGCTGGCCAGCTGGCACTGGAGGCAAAAGCAAGAAATAGCGTGGAAGTGAAAGAAGAACGAGAGACTGCATCGCATGGTGGTGGCACGCAATACAGAAGAGAATGTATGTGAGTAGATGGAGAGATATGAATGTGTCTCCGCCTAGGGCACAGGACATAGCATAGTGGCAGAGCCTGGATCAAGGCCTGAATCCACTGAGGACAGCGACTAAAGAGAGGCGCTGGTAGCTACTAAAAAGCACGGGCAGCCACTAAAAACAACCACTGCCAGCCAACCATCGCCTAGAGTGGGGCCGTTCTTTTGGTCTTGGGCCTGGCTTGCCCTCTGTCTGTCTTGGACTTTGGCTGTCATGTCTTGGAAGAGGGGTAGGGAAAAATCGGCAACATGTGAGAGGCAAGGGACAAAAAGCCAAAGGATCACAGAAGCAAGAAGAGCCCCCTCCTCCTCTTGTTCCCTTGGAGCGATCGAACCGAAAAATTAGAGTTCGTGAATCCCAGTGCTTGACAGGCAGGCCAGGCAGATGTGTTGTGTTTGATTGACTTGGGAGTGCCAGCGCATGGGCACACGGCAGAGCCCTGGGGTATTTGGTGTGGTGGGTGGTGGCATCAGGCCATGTCTGGCGGATGCTGTGTGTCTCTATGTACACATGTATGAAGAAGCCTAGACGTCACCGTCTTTTGGTATAGTGTCAAGGCGGGGGGGCATCCAGAGGACCTAAGCTTTTTGACACTTGAGAAAAAGCAAGACAGCCAGGCACAACCCCATTCCAGAGAAAAGTGCGCCAGTACTGCCAGGAACACGGAGAGAAAGGGAAAAGAATAAGAACACGGGGCGCCGGACAGAGACGGGTGCAGGTATAAGTGCTAAGCAGAAAGCCGAGCCGTGTGCAAATAGTGTAGGGGTGTGGGTGAGTGGAGCAGAAAACCTGCCGAGACAAGAGCCCGAACGGAGGCTGTGTCGACTTACCCAGTGTCCGAGGTTATTATAGGCTTCAGCGCTTCCTTTTTGCGCTTCTTGGCGGCAGCCGCAGCATCGGCGGCAGCAGCATCGGCAGTAGCAGCGGCAGTGCTGTCTGGAGGGGCGACGGCCTTGGCGGGCGTGTCAGCGGTCCCGGCAGCAGCAATGGAGGGCGCCAGGTTGGACTGCGAGGTTTTGCCGTTGGCGCTGCCATTGGTGTTGGTGTACGAGGCATCTCCAGGCTTGAGATGGCCCAGAGTCGGGCCGGTAGTCGCAACGTCGGCCATGGCTGTTTCGCGATGTATGTATATATGTGTGTGACAAAGGTCGGGAGATATTCCAGGTGGATGCTGAGTAACTATGGACGAGGGTGGATGCTGCTGGATCTGTATGTGTGTCCTCGTGCAGCCAGGTATTATGGAGTCGGAAGCCAGGTGCAAGCAAGTGTGTTGCAAGGGATTCCGTGGACGGTGCCGCAAGAACGAACCGACAGCTCAGTGATTCGATGGTGTGGTGTCTCGTCACAGGGCACTAACTCGGCGTCACGATGGATGCCACTGGAGCAGAGAAAAGGAACGGATCGGGCCGGACCGGACCGTAGGTGTGTTGAGAGTGGCAGCAGAGGAGGAGCCGAGAGAGACTGTTTGAACACAATATTTCAATTGCGTGGCGGGCGGGAGCGAGGAGGCGGAACGGGATCAAGACGAGGTCAACACAAAACCGAAAATGGACAATCGGGTCGCCGGGCAGAGCGAAACAACGGCTTAAAAATACATGTGTAGCGTATGTATACAAGCGGGATAGAGATGAAGTAGGAGGGACGCAGGGCCGGGTCCGTCGGTGTTGTGATTGTTTTTTTCTGTGGTATTTTTGTACCGAGAATAAATGCACGATAACAGAGTGATGAAGCACAAATGGCGGAGAGAGGGGGATGGGATGGGAGAAAGAAAATCAAAATGAGGGAGAAGAAAACGGCCAGCGATTGGCGGATAGACAGATACGGAAAAGGAAAAAGACAACACATCGACAGGAAGCGGCCAAGTACAAGTACAAGCACAACTATAAGCTCCAGCTGCTTGTGCTTGTACTTGTACTTGCACATACAGTGTAAAAGCACTCAGGTACTGCCACCACCGCTAACGGTACAGTGTCCGCACACAGCTACAGCATTCAAATCCAGACAGATTTTATACTCAGCCTTCACTTCTCCTCCAGTCCCAACATTAGCCATCTGTTCTTGCGTCGTTCTAATTATGTCCACAGCCAGATATAAATACACAAGTTAGCTACCCGTCTGTCCAAAATAGATGCCAACCCATCACTCATGAACTCCACCTAGAAACCCTAGTTGGCACCAGACCCTAACACATACGTGTACAACATCCTATTTTTCTTCCACTCTCTGATTCGCTGAGCTGATGCAAGCTTCAAGAGCCTATGCACCTACACACACTTCTCACGAGTGCCCCTGATACTTGCACCAACTCAACTCGCGCCGTCTTCAACACATGGCCCAATCTTGCAGGAACAGAGACAAAGTGTATTATTACAACTCAAAAGACCAACCCACACTTGCTTGCCACCCACCCTAGTTCACTCCACCACCGTCATCTTTTCAACCGTCTTGGTCAGCCCCGTCATCGGGCACATTGCCGGTGCCTCATCGTCGGTAGACGACCCCGCCGCCATCGCCATGGGGCATCCGCCTGACTTTACCTTCTCGTGCTGGACGTCCTTCAAAAACTCCTCGCCATCGCGGACACACCACTTGGAAAAGAGGTCATTCTGAATCCATATGACCTTGCCCAGAGCACGGACCATGGCTATTCTCTTGGACATGGGCAGGCCGTTGTATGTGAGGATCGATTCGTTGAGAAGGTTTTGGATCAAGCACAGTGTTGCGTTGATGTGAATGTACTCGACGTGCAGCGGCTGCGCTCTCTTCAGACCGACATGCATGGCACTGCGTGAAAAAAAAAAGGTAGGGTTAGAGATAGAGTTACGTTACAAAGCAGCCAGATTTGACAGGGGGTGGGTGGCAGGCAATGGCGAGACCAGCGAGTGCGATGGAGAACGAGCGCACATGGTTCAGCATCTGACAGCAGACAGACAAACAAATAGAGATCGCACCCAACAAACTCTAATTTTAGCACGCCCCATTGTGTGTGGTACTCGTAGTGCAAAGTGGAGCTGCCATGTCTTTCATGGCAGCATATAGATGGTATGGCATAAAGTGAGGTTTGTTTCTTACCCGACGTTGTCCAGGTACTCCCAGAAGGCCATCTGAGACTGGTCTGAGCAGATCTTGGTGAGGTATGAGTTGAGAAACATTTTTCTTTGCTTCAACTCCGCGCTGTTCTCATCCAGCTGGTCTTCGACATCTTGTTCTCCACGGGTATCGCGGAACTGGAAAGCCCGGGCAGTGATGTCGTAGTTGAGAAGTTTGCGATAAATCAGATGGACAACTGCAGGAATGAGATCCTTGACAAACTTGGCACCAAAGGCTAGGGCAGCGAGATCATCTAGAGCAGAACAGAAGGAGAGACGTCGTCATGTTAGCCACGATGCAACTTTGACAGGGCCGGGCCTGTTGGCACAGGTGTGAACTTGTATTGCCGTGGTTTGGTATGGTTTGGTGTGTATATGCGACAGTGACCTTGTTGGTACAAACTTACCACTGTTGAAATCGAGAAAGTCATGGAGGTAAGCTATCCGGTCCTCCAGGCTGGTGTAGAGCGACTTGCGATCGATGTGCTTCATGATGAGAGTGTGAGATTGTGTAAGGCGGAGGAGAGGAGAGGGGGTGGGACTGGATGTCTGTGTATGTATGTATCTGTAGTTGAGCAAGCAGAGGAAGAGAGAGAAACCCAGGCAACGGTGTAGAGTAGTGGAGGAAAGAGAGCAAGCGAGCGTGGGAAGCAGAGAGAAAGAAAAAGCACAAAGGATGGGGAGGAGTGTTGGGTGCATGGGGAACGGGAGGACGACCGATTTATAACGTTGTAGTGATTGGACCAGCTGGACTCGACATCTTTACCCTGAATGGACAGAAACCGAATACCAGTCCGCCAGCTAGTAGCAGCTCACAGATAACTAAGCGCAAAATCATGCAGTCATAGTAATGGCTTCTTCTAGGAGCAGCATGTGTGTGTACTGTACTTGTGTCTGGACGTACGTGTAATGAGCAAAAGAAATAGGAACAGGAACAAGGGGCAGGGAAGAGAAGTAAGGGATGGCAAGCCACAATGCCCCCCCCCCCTTCACCTCCATACCAATGTTTTCTCGAACCTCACCCCCTCCCCCTGGTCCTGTTCCTGTCACTAAAGAAGTTAAGTCTGCCCCAGTATTCGGATTTGGGTGCCTTGCGATATCCAACGCCGCGATGGACTGGCGTTCAGGCGCGTTGTATGTTGAGTGGAGCGTATACTGATAAGACGGCGAAGTACACACATATGTGTATGTGTAGTTATGTTTATATACACGACACGCATGTATGGACAGCAGAAGCATGTATATCTGCTGTTTGCTTGTTGAGAGTGTACGTGGATGTGTAACACACACACCCAACACCCAACACCCGTAACTATGTGAGTATCTAGTAGATGGTTGTATGGGAGAGGTACTTGTATACAGGTAGTGCTACGGCAAGGGCCAACCAAGTCTGGTTAGTTTCCCGCAGGAAGCAACTAGTAACAGTCTGTGAAGACGCCCATCCAGCCCATGTCAAGGAAACACACACCAAGTCCAAGTAGTAACTAGGTACACTTGGTATACTTGTGCCAGTAGACCCCTCCCGAGAGGGCCGTTCTCGCACCGCGGGCAAACAAGGACGTCCAAGAGCGAAAACCGTGCTAAAATGAGGGGCGAGAGAGATTGGCGACAAAGGAGAGCGGACGAATGTGTGTATATATATACATGAGTACTCGGGCACACGGGCACACGGGCACACGGACACAAGCGTGGGCGAGGGTTGACCAACACAGACAGGAACGGCCCGCCAACACAGCACCACCAGCACAGGTAGCATGGAGTTTAGTAGCTAATACAAGAAGAACACTTGCATGCAACACTGCTTGCATCCCAAAAGGTCACAGCACCCCTCCCTCTGTTGCTGTTGACCTGATTTCGACGACGCATGTGTCTGAAATTATTCTCCGTCCAGCCCGAATTTCGTATGAACCAACCCCAGAGCTGGAAAAATTAACTGTCACCTATCCAAAACTCCAAAGGGATACCTACCAAAGGCCAGACCACCCCACTGTAACCATCCCCAACGCAAGGGGCCAACCCGGCGAAGGAGAGAAGAAGGAGAAGAAGAATGGAGAAGAGGAGGAGGAGGAGTGGAGGATAGGAGGGAGGAGGGGGGCAACGCAGCCCGTCCTGTAAGATGCCGGCTAGCCACGTGTTGGGGTCTGTTTTTCTAGAGTTTCTTTTCTTCGACAAGACTATGATTTCTGCATCGTGCCTCGGGGCCTTTCTTGGTCTCCTGTCTCACCCCGCCAGGCTTCGTTCATCAGCTAGGCCTTTTTTTTTTTCTTTTTTTCCTCTTCGTCACAGTCATGAAATAAGCTGCTTCATTGAAGCAAGTGCCAGGGACAATAACCCAAAGAGGAAAAGCTATGGGAAGGATTCCAGAGCAGAGCGGAGGAGAGAAAACAAGCAGAGACAGGGAGGGAGGTTCGAGCGTCGTTCCGTACCCGTCCAACAGACCGAGAACAGCCAGCCCAAGGAGAGACAGAAGGGAAGAAAAGGGAGCAAACTAAGGCTGGTTCAGGAAGACGAAGAATGGTCTAGAAGAGAGCAGGCACAGAATGCTGTGCAGACTAAGTCTCGGGCGAGACCTGCGAGCTGGAGCCGGAGAGGGGGAGAGAGAGGGGCCACAGAATCCAGGGTACCTCAGATGGTTAGACGTGAATCTCGGCGATGCTACTGGGCCTTGATGTCAGCTTTCAGGACCCTACCACGCATCGGAGAGCCACCGAGATGGGACGTGTGACGTGGGGCTTGATTGAAGCGTGGTGCATGACAACAGCTTGCAGGGATTGGAGAGTGTTGCGAGCGTGGTGCATTGCAGCTATCAAGTTGCAAGATATGCCCCCGTGTGAACGATGTTTTGTCTTCGCCAAAAGGACCGTGCGCTGATTTGGATTGCTTGTGTCCTCCGATAAAGATGAGGGTTTGGTTGAAGCTGATCAAGCTCTGTTGCATTGGGCGTGGGTGTTTGGGGCCCGCGTCTGTCTATCTATCTGTCTGACGGGCTGGCTTTCTGGCTTCCTCACTGGCTCGCTGGCTTTATGCGTCCAGGTAGCTTTTGCGTGTGTCTGTGTGTTCTCATCTCCCTCTCTCGTCTCGCTGGGGCTATCGGGCTTGTGTGTGGCTGGTCTTGGCCTGCGTCCCAGCGCGACGACGCTCTGATGCTTTTTTTCATTTTTTTTTTTCATCTTTTTTCGTGAAAGGCAGGATTGGCAGGCGGATAGGTGAACGACGGCGGACCAACAAACTATACAAGTCACTAGTCAGTCAACTATAGCCAAACTGTCTTGTGCGCGATACCCTTTCTCGGCTAGGATCAGAGCTGCGTGGTGACTAATGGAAATTTGCAGCACAACTGCTGGCAGCTGAAGCGCCCGCCCCTTCACGCGCTCGCTCGCTCGCTCGCTAGGTAGCCTTGTCAAGTGTCCAGCACCCAGTGTCCAGCTTCATCGCTGTCGTCCACGTGGCAGATTGTGGGTTTGGGTGTCCCAGGCCCAAAAGGACAAGCAAGCAATTTCAGACGAGATGGGGTGATTTTTCGTGGGACTTGTGGCGGTTGATACCACGTTGTGTGGCGTAAAACTAACTGGGCTGGCTTGACTTGGCTTAACCCACAGCCACGTGACTTTATTTTCAGGCGTGGAATACTAGCACCTGCCGCCGACGCAACGCTGGCAAATCAGGTGATTTGCCCACGAACATTTGGGGAAAATATTTGTTCGATTAACCTCAACGGTATCTTCCACTTCTCTGGTAGTACAGACATTCACAGAATCGCTACGTCTGCCGTCGCTCCTCGATTCTCGCACGCGTCTCTCTGCCCCTTGCGGTATTGCGCCATCTTGAAGCCCCTCCCATAGAGACCCACAAATCATGACATCATTGAAACGTCGCAGAAGCTCCGTCTCCGAGACTGAGCCCACGGTCGAGAGTCGGCCTCACGCTGTGAAGCGCTTTCGACGTGGTTCCCCTTTTGGTAGAAAGTCGGAGACAGGGCCCAAAGGTCGTTCTGCGAGTGCTCTTGGCCAGCATGATCACCTGACCAATCTCTCAGATGAGATGCTCCTCCGCATCTTGAGCTTCTCAGCCCTCAATGAAGTTCTGACTGTAAGCTTGGTTTGCCAGCGACTATACAGTATAGCCTGTGACCCTCAAATATGGCGTTCGTTCTTCTACGGACGCTTCATTGAGCCCAGGGCGCGACGAGTCTCATCCCATCGCAACAATCCTACTGGCTTGTCGGGCGCTCGCCTCACCAAAGCTACCTGGCAGCTGGGAGAGGCTCTTTCAGATAAGCAAGACGCCGACGGAGTAACTGACTGGAAGACACAGTACAAGGTACACTACAACTGGGCAAAGGGGGAGTGCCAATATGAGGAGGTTGTTACTGCTGAAAGTGCACCATCTCGAACATCTCCTTCTCCCCAGCAGGCCAAGAACGGACTGGTTGGGATGGCATCGGTAGAGCATGGCCTGCGGATATTCTGTATGAAAAGACGTCTTTACATTGCACACACGCCGCTAGATGCGCTTCCACTAAGCTTAACACTCGACTTCAAACTATCTAGTAGCCAGCCTCTGGTTGCTGTTGGCTTTGAAGCTGGTACTTTGGCTATTTGGAGGCTGGCACAGGATCCAGAGCCTAAACTTGTACTCATTGCAAAACAAGACGGAAGCCGGAAATCTGGAGATGTCATAAAGATCGCGTCTTCCTTTCCTTATCTTATTGCTAGTACAAGCGCATGTGAGCTGCAGCTTTTCGATACTGGGAGAATATTTGACAGCACACCTCGAGCCAATACAAAGATTCCGGAGCCTATCCTCATTTCAAAATTCCATGGGCACTACAACAAGACCAGCACGTTTTTCATACGACATCAATCTGTCACGTCAGCAGTAGCTTCTGTTGCATTTTCCTCGTCTTCTATTCGTGGGTGGTGTGTTGGATTACAAGAGTTCCATATCAAACGGCAAGGCGGGCAGTTTGGCAAAGCCGAGATTCACGATACCCGCTCGGTTGTCAAATTGCCACAGATTTACCCATGCCAAAGTCTGAGTCAAACCACAACACAAACAACACTGCGGCAGTCACCGAGGGCACTTAGCTACAGCCATCCGTACTTGGTCATGTCACTCTTGGATAACACGCTCATGTTATTTGTTTGCCAGTCCACGGAAGCATCGCTGATGATCTCTGAAGGTTTTCAGCTGGTAGGCTGTACATCAGCCGTGGCTGGCGTCGGCATCACTTCTCGCGGGAAGGCCATAAGCATCTCGAAGTCCAGCGACGAAATCCGTGTATGGGATCTTGAAGCGCTTGGCTCGCGCATGGCGTCTCAGATGAATAGCGCTACAAGGCCGCCACGTAGGCCGTCGCCATTGAAAGCCAATGGGCTATTTGGAAACACCTCCTATCTCGAGTACCAAGGCGTCATTGGGCTGATTCGAAATCTGCTTGTGCGACCACGACCGGAACGCAAAAAGATAGCGTCTTTTGCCGTGAAAGAAGAAGACTCCAATGGGTGCGTAGACATGTTTGAATGGGCGAGCGAGAGGTTTTGGGTTGGATTTGACGATGAATATGTCACGGTGTCCAAGATAAATCGCGATGGGACCGAAATCTTGACACTGTATGACTTTACGTAGATCCAGCTGAACAGCCTTCTACAATTGAACATGCCCTTTCCTTTTCACTTGTTAAGCCTTTGATTTTGCGCCAAGTGTCACAACTATGTTGGTCCCTGGGAATAGTTACCAACTACAGGAAGCCAGGCTGTCTGGGGAGGGGCCTCGGCAGCTGCAGTCGGGAGCCCGCATGCTGTCATGCAATAGCTCCCACAAGCAGGCTTCTTTGGCAATTTGCCTATGGTGCAATGACAAGGCCCGAAAGCAACAGCCCATTGGGCGGCACGCTGCATGCCAGAGCTCTGTGCATTAACCTCTGGTCATGCAAAGGGGTGTGTTCTTGGGCAATAATGGCACACACACAACGACGACAACATGCGAATCGGTGCTTGGGCCAACACCTAACGCAGGGCACTTGTAGTGGAGGTTTGGTGGGTGGGTGTGGGCTACGTGAATACAGCGAGCGTTCTGATGACAGGCTTACACACCAGAGTGGCATGATGGACAGAAAAGCCAGGCGATTGAAGCGTCGATGTGCCGATTGGCGTAATATATATGATGAGACAATCGTATCGCGTCTGCTGGCAACAGGGCTTGAGTTGAGCGGGCGAGATACGACGTGCGTCTGTGGTGTGTGAGAGAGAGAGCAGCTCTGATTGTGCCACTGGTGGCTTGGGTGCAAGAATGAATGACGTATAGTTAAATTGTGCCCCAACCTGTGTACGTAGGGCGACCTGGTTATCTCCAGTGCTAGGCCTTGTCATCAAGGGCCTCTGATAAGACTTGCACGTGGTAAAACTAGCTGAATAGTTGTAGAAAAGAGGGGCTACAAGTTGACGGGCGACTTGCGCAGGACTGGCACTGTCCTGCTTGTTTTTTTTTTTTTTTTGGTTTTTTTTTCAACCATGGCTATCTATACAAGCTTGTTCCCCCCGCGTCCTCAGGCTTGGTCCATTCAAACCAATCTTATATCACCGTGCCTCTTGTGCTCGCAACTACGTGTAAACGAGAACGAGGGGTCTCGTAGGCAAAGTGCTGGCCCAGGGGCCCTAACTATATAAGTCATAGTTATGCCGCCGTTCTAACCTCAGCCCATTCAACACTAGAAGCCGCCAAGAATTGAGCCTACAGTTGGAGGCTGGAGATAGCGCACGCAGGCTTACCACGAGCAGTGCAAAGGGTCTTTCGATGGTCTTTGCTCAAATATAGCAGCACAGCACATCCTCCAGCAGCACCAGGCGAAGGCGAAGGGCAAGCGCAAGCGGAAGGGGGACATGGCACAGAATCAAAGCGACTAGCAGCTAAATCAAATATGCAGGCACATTGAGACAGTCTGCAGGTCTGGCCCACAGCATCCATCATGTATGCAAGTGTTTAGTTTGCCTGTTTGCATTCATCTGAGTGGCATTCTTTGGCTCCTTTCTCCAAGCAGGGCTGGCTTGAGGACGAGGTCGAGGCGAGGCGATTCTAGTAAAGCTCCTGCTTAACCGCCGTCGTCTGGGCGAGAAACCACAAGTCACATCTCTCCACCCGGCGTCTCGTTTTGGACTTTGATTGAGTCGAATTGGAGCGCGCCACGTTATGGGGGGAGAGGAGGGGAAGGGGGCGTTGGGAACCAAGGAACGTCAAGTAAAATATTACGCATTTTCTCGAGTCTGTTGGCTGGCCTCAACAGATGCATCAACATGTTGGTACTTGTTCGTTTTTTTCTATAGTTAATTGACTACAAGAAAGACACAATAGGCCCTGAGAATAGTTATTCCATTTTGACCGCCGTCGAGTAAGATGCCGCAGTCAGTGGGCGGTGAAAGCATGCTGGATGCGGACTGATCAGGCCGGGAACAGCCAATAGAACACGAGTAGCTACATAACTAACTAGGGCCTCCTCTAGCCCACTGTACAACGTGTTGGAGAAGAAAGGCGAGCCGCTAGTTACGAAAAACTCCCCAAACACAAATACGGCCTAATTCGCGAACCGGTGTGAAGCACTCTGCAATTAACCTGCCCCTTTGAGTAGCGGCGTTCAATGCCAATTGATCAGTGTAACTAATAATTGCGTGGAAAAAAATTCGTTGAGGCTTTGGCACCTTCAACGAGCCTTTTCTTGTGGCTATATGTACCAGTAGCGACTCTGGCTTGGCTTCGACTATTACCCCGATTCTACGAGCCTTTGGCCTTCGCTAAAGGGGGTCATTGGAGGGATGAGTTTCAGTGGGTGAGAGTAGGGGACATGGGGGAAAGGGCTGCATGTGATTCTCTGCTTCATCTACTAGCACACAAGCCGCGACATTCTCTCTATTTTAGCTATCTATGGTTGGCGAGAGCGCAAGTGGCTAGCTGAAGTTGGAGATGGGATGGGCTTCTTTGAGGAAAAGAGTGCAAGCCAAGAAGGCCGCGACGAGCGTACAGACGTGCGGCGCATACTCTCACCGATAGTAGAGCGAGGAGGACATAATAGTTGCGCAGACTTTTCAATTGAAATCATTGGCGGGTTCAATTGAAGAATACATATAAAAAAAAGGGAGCGAGAAATTGGCCGGTGATGTCATCGGGATTGAGGATGGCAATTGCAGTTGGCCGGATCGTCGGCGCGGTGCATAAAGTTTTGCTATTCTTGGCATCTTAGCGTGGGCAGTTGCAACTTGTAGAGAACGCAACTACTGTGAGAGGAGGCAGGTCTCAATGAAGCTTAATTAATTATCCCAAATCGGCACGGGCAGTCGAGGATGAATGGAGTTGTTTGTATCTACATACATACACATTTACACACATAGTTACCTAGATATGTACGTACCTGTACTTAATGTCTAGCCAGCCTAGCCTACAGCTTTCTGACCTGGCTGTTGCCGAATGCACAAGGCAACTCTACACGAACTCAACGCTGGGAGTTATTGGCGGCTTATCGCTTAGAGGGAGAGCATGTGTCGTCGTGCGCAGCAGAGGAGCGAAGCGAAAGGGAAACAGAGTCTAGAAAGACAAAAAAGGGCGGATCACGCATGTACAATGGCGGCCATGGAGAGAAATGCGGAGAAGTTCAACCACCCACATCATCTGCGCCAGGTCGAGAAAGCAAGGCAGCAATGGACAGTTGCTCGCTGCCCGCCTGGAGCCTATCAGCTGAATCATAGTGACGCTCGCTGGGAACAGCAGCGGCATTCATCTTTCTTTGATGTCACTCCGTCGCCCACGTTTCATGTATGTATGTAGCTAGCCAGACAGTCTGCCCCGTTACTAGCATAGAGGACTCTCACGGTGCATAGGTACCCGGTACGGCAGCTTGTGTGTGCATGCACATACATCCATATGTACTTGTACATGCCTGCAGTTGGTTAGACCAAAGCCTGGTGGCCCACTTCACATGACAGCCACCACCGCCGCCGGCCAGAGCTTCTCTATGCCATGCCATTGTCAGAGGACCCGTGACTAATGGAAGGGTGTACCTGTATCAACAAGACTCCAGCACAAAGAGCAAGAGAAACGCAGGCGTAGTGCAACGAGCATGGCCAGTTTGCGTGGTTGTGAATGACTAGTTTGTATGTATCTACTGGTACTTTTATGCAGCTAAGCAATCTATGACTGACGTGTATAACTTATGCTTGCGTTCTTTCAATGCCGCATGGTGCTGACTGGTGTATTCCTGGATTGTTCTTGTACCGGTACATCTGTAGGTACTCGAATCTGTATGTATACATGTGCGCCAGGGAACAAGGAATAACAGACAGCACGTAGCTAGCTAGTTCGTTTGTACTCGTCGCAGTAGTCAGACTACTGGTATGTGCATAGTTGAACCCAATATAAGATGCGCCTACACGTACCATGCTGAATGGAAGCAAGGTCAGAGAGCGCGCAATGACATGAAACTGTGGTGCAAGAAAGCAGTCGACGGCAGAGAGCGGTTTCGACAAGAGAAATAAAAGAAAAATGGTGCGCAAAATTAAAGGATGGCGAGTAGACTCGCAAAGGCCTCCAAAAAAAAAAAGACAAAAAAAAAACCTCAACCCCAGCGTTGGGGTTTGGAGAAACGCGGGAGGGAGACAGGCCCCGAAGTGAGAGCTTAGTAATAATGAGACTGCCCATCAAACAGAGCAGAAGCAGGGCTGGAAATGTAGTTATTCAAGTGCATAACTACATATGTACATAACTAATTGTGGTGAACTCACTAGTTCTTTGTATTTGAAAGTGAGCGTGCCCCAGGTCAGGCAGATTTCAAGGAACTGGGGGGCAAGGGACAGACATGGGTGACTAATTGCCTCTGATGCTTGTGCCAGTGCATATCCGGGCGGGTGGTTTGGTTTGGGTTGAGTATAATGGGAGTGCATATCTTTTTATTCGATAAGCATTGAGATTCTGTAATGTATGTGCAAGCACAGCTAGCTGGCACACAATAACTACAGAAGATGGACATGCAAGCACGCAATAAGAGAAAGAGAGAGCGAGAGAAAGCGAGACATTTCGGCACGGCCTTGGGTGGCCGTCCTACCACCATGGTAAGGAGTATGGCACTCGGGTTATCCACATGTATGTAGGCACTGGTATAAGTGCTAAAACAGACATGGGTGGATAATCACATGCTGTATGATTCTAGAATGCGCTGCGAGGTCAGGCGACGGCCTGGCTGGGCGCTTTCGATTAACTGGACGAGATAGAGAGAGCGCGCGAGAGGGTATTAATGGGGCTGAGAAACACAGGTCAACAATCAATCAACAGTCAATTGAGGTCTCGGTTTATTAGGCAGTAATGAACTGCTGCTTAGTGCCACACCGCATCTGGCTGCGATGAAAAACAGAGGGATGTGGATATATATCAACACAGCGGAGGGGGTAGATAAGGCGCATGTGAAGAAGAAAAACAAAATAAAAGAATTACGGCGAGGCGACGCATCACGCCGGCTTAGTATGCACGTAAACGGTAGGAGATATACCGTTTGAGCTCCCCGAGAACCAGCAGCCAGGATAAAGACATAGTTACAAGTAACTATACATACACACATACACACATACACACATGCCCACCTCCCTCTATCTTGATCAGCCAGCCTGGAGATTCACACACATACATATAGCCGTCTTCGCCCTCTGTGCAAGGCCATTCTGAACCGCGATCCAATTCTCTCGTCTTATTCCCACCCTGACCGCACGCTGCTTCCAGAACAGGCGCCCAGCCCAGTCCAAACTAGACGCAGTCTGCAAGCGAATTCTGAGTGTGGGCTTCCTGTGACGTCAACCTAGAACGCCTATAGTTTATTCTCGTATCGCTGCAGCTCCATCTTCAAGCTTCTCTCCCGCTCACGCAACAAGTCGGGCGTGCCTCTGATCAATCCGGCCGTCGCTCTCCTCTCTCTCCCCCCAGAGCCGCGGCTTTCTTTCCCAAACATTCTTACACATTACGTCGGCTCTTCTTCTGGGGGGGCCCTCAACGACGTCGCCCATTGAGTCTGACGCAAATCGCAACTACCGCCCATTTAATTCCTTCGAGACTCGAGTCGCTGCCTTCTTTGTTGTTCATTTCTGTTCTTTAGCGCCCTTTCCCCCCAAAACAGCAACAGCGCTGTCATCAGCAGTCCCAACCAGGCAAACACGCCACAGTAAAGAGGTCACGCCCACTGGGTTTGACGTCAAGTACACCTTTTTCTTTTTTATCTAGGGCCATTGCGGGCTTTTTTTGGGCCATTTTCCCTCCCGTTTGGGCTTGTCTTTTTCTGCCCTAGGCTGGTATTGTCTAAGTTGGTGCCGTCACAAGTGGTAAGTCCCAAACGCTACTACACACACAGCCAGCAGTTGCCTGCTCTCTCCATCCATCCCCTGTTTTAAGAAGGCCGTTCTTTCCTTTTGTTTCCCGACTCCTCTTCGTCTTCTTTCTCTCCTTCCCTCTTCTTCCTCCGCCTTCTCCATACGTGACTGCAATTGCCTTGTCCTGTGGTTTTCATCCCATCTTATCAGCAGGCCCCATCGCTCTTGCCAATCTATCCACCAGAGAGAACCCCGTGCTAATATCGCCCGCCCGCCCTGTTTGTTTCCCAGCCAGCCAACCAAGACTTGACTTCTTTTAGTTATTTATATATTGTGCCTGGTCTTTCCCTCGCTCTTGTTTCCCTCCCCTCACTTTCTCCTTCCAATTTCTCTCCTCATTGTACGTACGCACCGTGAACCTGTTCCGCCAGTTTGAGCGACCAGCTTTCTCCTGCACTCACGCCTCGTATCTCTCCGCCTTGGTGTCGTCACATCACCAATCTCTCTCTGCCGAGTTCGCCAGAACACAGCCGCTCTCTGCTCTGCGTCCATCGCCCGGTCCGCCTGCACGTCCCTCCGGCCTTCAGCCCAAGCGTGTCTGCGTGTGGCAGTCCCTCTAGGCACTGTCTGACAGGCTCACAGCCGCCCGCATTTCTTAGGCGTGATTCTTGCTCTAAGCCCCGCCACCCACGGCGGTGTATTATCATTCAATCTCATATTTCATCTCATTCTCACATTCAGCAATGTCGCTCCCGTCGTCGGCGCCTCAAGCCATGCTCACCTCGGGGATAGCCCGCGCCAACATGATCGCCGCCGTCCCCATCACCCCCGTGTTCGACATCTCCCAGAATGTCTCACAGACCCGGGAGCATGCCGGCAAAGTTGCACCAACAACTCCTCTTGTTTCTCCTCCTGTCGTCCACTCCTGCATGGCACCCAACGCCGAGGCCGTCCACCTCAGTCCACCGCCCGTGACTGATCGTAGCTTCCGCTCCTTTGAGGGCAACCCCTTCATGTCACCGGCCTCCAGCGTGGTTGAGCCCCCCAGCGACGAGATTAGACTGTCTCTACAGGCGCCTCTGTTCTCTGACAACTCGCCTCCCGAGAAATGGACTCCCCGGACCTATCAACTGGACAACGACAGCCACGCCTCCTTGAACCGTGCAGTCGCCTCGCCTTACTACACGCAGTCGCAGATCCTCTCTCCCCGCCTCGATAATTTCCAATTCATCGGCAGCACCTACAACAACATGTTCCTCAACGGACGTTCCGCCTACACAACCGCCCGCCAGCTTGAACAGCAGCGCTTCCGCGAGACTCGCGCCAAATACCAAAACGCCCGCCACCGCCCCGCCGCTGCAAGCGCCACCCCTAAGCGCCACGGCTCCACCCACCACGTCAGCTCGTCGTACTCGCGGCCGCTGCCAGCGACCCGCCCCAGCACGTCATTTGGCGGCCCGCTTTCCACCGACCGCGTCAAGAAAGCCTCCATCAGCTCCGCATCCGGCTCTAGCGCTGCTACTGCTCGCTCCTCAGCAGTCGCCCCCCCTATCGGCACGCGCTCGACCGCGCGCCTCCTAGCCTCCGCCCACGCCACGGCAGACAAATCCTCTTCTGCTCCGGCGCTCGCGCCCCCCGTCGTCCCCAGCTCGCCGGCCGCTGAAGCCAAAGCCGCCCCCTCGCCCTCGCCTCGCATACGCCGCGCGATCCCCGCGGGCTCCACGCGGGGCGCGGCAATCGAGGGCTCTGGCGTTTTCCCCATTGAGAACTTCCCCCGCGACTCTGGCCGCCGCGGCGCCGTGGCCAGCCGCGAAGACAAGAACTTTGAGAAGCTGGCCGACGTGTGCCCGCCAATCTCGACGCTCGACGGGCTCAAGGACAGCGCGCTCAAGACGGAGTGGAAGGGCAACCCGATCAACCTCGCCGACGACCCCAACCTCGACCTGCTGCACCCGCTGGAGCGCACGCTTGCGTCGACGCTGCGCCTGGACTGCGCGACGTACATGACCAGCAAGCGCCGCCTCTTCCTGTCGCGCCTCGACTGCCTGGAGCGCAACAAGACGTTCCGCAAGACCGACGCCCAGAACGCCTGCCACATTGATGTCAACAAGGCGTCGCGTCTCTACGTGGCCTATGACCAGGTTGGTTGGCTCAAGGCCGAGTGGGTCGAGTCGTTCCTCGGCAAAGTTGATCTGTCTCCCGTGCAAAAGACCGCCTAGAGACTGATGCGGACTAGCTTTGCTCGAGAATCATGGCCATGTCCCCTTCCTGGCTGTTTCTTTTGACTATTGCTTCGACACCTTCATCTTTTTCTTTTCTTTTTTTTCTTGCAACTTTTCGCATCTACTTGTTTGTTCACATATTCCCTCGCAGATTCTTTCATCTGTTCTGCCTTTTTTTTTTTTTTTTTTCATTTTCTATTATGCCCCTTGTGCCTAGTCCTGACTTGTTTATACCCCCATTTCGATCCACCAACCCGGCTTGTTGTTGTTTGCCAGACCAAGCTTCATCCCAGTTTTTGTTCTCGCGTATTTTGATGATATCTCTTCTTCCCCTTCGCTTGATGCTGAAGTCTTTGCCAATTCTCTTTGTTTTTTTACGCTGCTATTTTTTTCTAGGTTCCAGTCCTGTTTATACGTTACCCCAGTGCCCACCCACCGTCATCCCGTTATGTTTCTGTTCATGTCCACTCCAATTTGTCGAGTATTTTCTAATTCCCCTTGAGTGTTTTTTATCATTGCTTTTCAATGCAGTTTATATTCTACTCTTTTTACTGTGATATATTGCTTTAAATTCGCTTTCGTGATGTGTCTCGACGTGAAGGTTATCCTATTTCAAATCTGCTTTACATGAGCTGCGTCTTAGCTAGTGTAACGTGTATTGTGGAGCAGACCCACACCACGGCCCCGCTGAGAAAAAGAGCCCCATCATCGGCTGTCGGCGCCGAAAGAAACGGCACTGACGTCATAGACTTGCTTGACAAACAAAAACCCATCCCAATTACCGGCTACCCATGGTCTGCACGACCGCCATCCACTTTTTCTCGTCGACCCTAGTAGACATTGTCAGTAAGTGTATATCGTATCGTATCTTCACTGCCCGGGGCAACCTACTCGTTGAACTGGAGAAGACGGCCGAGTACAGGCACCAGCTGTGACCTCAACTTTGCATCCTTTTGCTCCAGGAACTGCAGCATAATGGTCTTGATGTACATGGCATCGGCCGCTCCGCCTGTGTTTGCAGGTGTGTTTGCAGGTGCTGAATCAATCGATGTTCTGCTCGGCGAGGAGCCCAACCGTAGCTGAGCAGCCTTGAGGTCACGCATCGTGCGATCGAATCGTTGTTTGGTCTCGTCGAGGAGTTGCCGCGTTTCTTCTCGCTTGGCTTCCGAGTGGCGGAGCTGCTTTTCGGAGGCATCTAGAGCCGCACGGAGCTCTGCTACAGCAGTCTGAACTTCCTTCAGTTCTTTGACAGCCCCTGACTCTGCACTCTCTAGTTCCTCACGGCGGAGGCGCCATTCATCCTTGAGTCCTTCCAGTTCCTCGTTTTGGGTAGTCAGGCGCTTCAAATCACGCTCTAGGTCGCGAATTCTTTGCTTCAACTCCTCGCCTTCTCTTGTCTTGCGCCGCGCCAGAGCACTCGACTCATCCTCCATACGATCCCTCTCTTCTTGCGCCGCCTCTAGGCGTGCTCGGATTTCCCGGACCTTGTTGTCTGCTCTCTCGTCAACATCGGCAAGAAGTCTGCGCATAGTCTCGGCTTCACGAGTTCGCTCGCTGAGAAGACGCTGCACTTCCACCAGCTCTTCGCCAACTGACTCGGCCTGTGATTGTGCTTCCCGAAGCTGGACTCTGAGTTCGCTAGCTTCATCGCGCATGCTGCTGACAAGGGATTGGACGTTGGCATATTGCTGTGCCTTGAGATCAGCGTCGCCTTTGTACGAAGCCCCTTCGCGCTTCAGCTTTTCTACTTGGTCCTCCAGATCCTGCACTGTAAGTCGCAGCTTCTGTAGCTCTTCCCTGACCTTCTCGAGCTCTCGAGTTGCCTTCTCTTCGCGAGCAGCAATCTCAATCTTTTCGGCCTGAGCTCGTCGCAAATCACGCCCAGCAACGCGCTGAGAGTCCTCAAAGCGCAGACGTGTCTTTTCTTCGCTAGCTAGTCTTTCACGTAGTGCTTTGATATCAGCTTCACGGTCGGCGTTAATGCGCTGGGTACGGCTCAATTCTGAACGAGCATCCTTTTCGCGCTTCTCAAGCTCACTGATCTGAACCATTTTCGCACCGAGTTCGGTCTTGACGTTCTTGAGTGCTTCTGAATCTTGGCGCAAACTCTTCAACTCGGGCTGGGCTCGCTGGAGAACTTCACGCAACTCTGTCAGCTCTCGGAATCGTGTTTGAGCCAGCGACTCGGAAATAGCAAGATCTGACTTGAGGGCTTCGGTACTCGACTTCAACTCGTTGTAATCCTCCTGCAACTTGTCTAGCTCTTTTTGGGCCGTTCCATCGCTGGATACCTCTTCTTCAAGTTCCTTGATACGAGCTTGGAGCGCGTCTCTCTCTTGACTCAGATCCTTGATTTTGGCCTTGGAAACAACATGTTCCTGGCCGATCTCAAGAAGCTCATAGCGAAGAGTCTCGATCTCCTCACGGAGAGTCTCGGTATCCTTGTGCTGCTTGGTCAGCCTTTGAACCTGATGTTCTTTGCTAGCAACCTCGGCTTCTAAGCGAGTGATTTCGGCATTGAGACTCTGTATAGCAGCAGTAGGTGTGGGAACGGGTGCTGGCGAAACGGGGCGAGATGGACTGGGAGAAACCGCAGTCGATCCAGCCGAGACAGCCACAGGTGTAAGATTAGCTGCACCGCCCTTTTTCTTTTTCTTATTGTTCTTTTTCTTCGAGCCACCCGTCGTTGGTTGATTCGGGGGGTTGGAGGGTATGTTTTGTGGTTTATCCGCAGGAGCAGGCTCAACTACGATCTCAGTTTCAGTGGTGAGACCAGCGAGCTTAACCGTAAGCTCAGCTATCCGGGCCTCATCTACTTTCTTGGCGAGCTTTAATTCGTCAATGTTGCATTTGAGGTCCGTTATAGTATTCTCCAAAGTGCCGGAGGCTGCTACGGCAGAAGCAAGCTTTGTTTGAAGACCTTCGGATTCTGCAGATGACGCATTCAAGTCTGTTTTGAGTCCCTTGATCTCACTCGCACTGCTCTTTTTGGCAGCCAAGGCATCAGATTCAACAGTCTTTAGTCGAGCCTCAGTCTTGGAGAGTTGGGAATTTACTAATGATAGTTTTTCCTCTTTGGCCTTGAGTTCCAGAGTGAGAGACTTGGCCTTTTCAGTCAGCTCCTGCAAGCTTGTAGAGTGCGCTTCCTTTGCAGTTTGGAGATCCTGTGTAGCAGTAAGAGCAGCCTTTTTTACCGTCTCGACCTCTGCTTCTAGAGTCGAAATTTTATTTCGCAGCAGATCTGCCTCACTAGAGTTGCCTTCCTTGACTTCGGAGTCAAAAGAAAAGAACTCTTCTGGGGACTCGTTGCGAGTCTCGGCACCGGCATCGGCACCCTTTTCAGAAGATGTTTTTTCGCGATCGTTTTCTTTGGTGGTTGCTAGCTCGAGCTTCAGGGTCTTGATTTGGTCTGCTTGTGCAGCATTTTCCTTTTGTAAACCGTCCTTTTCCGTGGTAATCCGTTTGAGCTCCTCCATAAGCATGTGGCTTTTAAGATTTGCTTGATTCAGATACTCTGCAAAAGCCTCAGTGTCACGGATAGAAGTCAAGGGGGTATTTTCCTTTAGCACCTGTTCAAAGGGTTCGATGGACGTTGCGCGACCATGGGCAATGCGGTACGATCGCAACAATTCTAAACGGGATTCTAATTAGAAACGGCGGCCACATTTCTGACTTTGGGTCTGGCCATACCTGAATATGCGCCCTCTATCTTTTCAAGCTTGCGCAGCTTAGATCGGATTTCCACAGAGAGCTCTGCTGAGCCTGCAGCCGGGGTTGGTTCGTCTGAAGTTCGGCTTCCTAGCAGCGTCGTCTCGGGGGTATTTTTGCTGAGCTTCTCAGTCCCGGAATCGTGGGAATTGGACTGGGGATCCATTGTGGCGGTTGAGCTCGACGGGGGGCTGGTGTTTTTATCGGACTGTTCGCTGTCGTTGTCTATGAAGAAGGCTTCCTCAAACACTGAAGGATCAGGGTTTGCAGAAATGTCGCTGCCCCCAAAGTCTTCAGCGGGCTTTTTGCGGGCTCGCTGCGCTGCGGACGCTTTCTTTGCGATCTGATTTGACGCGGACGGGCGGGTAGAGCCGAGACTGGGAGAGGCGGTGGCTGTTTGGTCGGAAAGAGCTTTCATGCGAGCTTGCTCCTCAGCAATGGTTCGGTCAATAGCGCCCTTGATTCGCTGCCAGATTCACGGAACAAACGGTCAGTACGGTAAGCCTGGAGTGAATGGGCCTTTACGTCCGCAGGAAACACACCTGGAACATCCTCGGTGATGTGAATGGTGGCTACAAAGAGCACGGGGTAGATGACGTTAGGGCCACTATGCTGCGATAGCCAATGGAGTCCCACAAATATGTAGTTGTTATGCACCTAGAATATGCACGCAGGGCTTGCTTGCCGTGGGTCAAGCAGACGCGGAATGGTAAAATGTATGTACGTAGAGTACCGCAGAAGATTGCGACGACGCAGCAAAACGGGAGTCTGGGCGCCTTTGCACAAATGGAGGAGGTTGTGGTGAGGCGCGAACTGGTGTTTACGGACCAGGTACCACCACATTAACCCTAGCTCGAAGCATAATGAATAGAGCACTGTTCCAGTTCAGGGCTGCACAAATGCGACCCGGACTTCGTAGCACGCCAAAGAACCGAGTATCTCGCAGTCCGAATAGCAGCAAATCCCCATATAGTTGTCTATTTGGGCGGCAAAAGCTCTTCGTGGTGTGGTGTTGTGGCCTTATTACCTGGAGGTATGCAGCAGTTCATGCTAACCCTAACAACCACCATCGCAGCTGGCGTCGCGGTTGATTATCGGCTGCTCATCCAGGATTAGGCAACAAGCTACATGCAAGGTCTCCACTCTGAGACTCAGCTCAACTCCAGATGACAGACGCGCAGATGACGGCGGCGGTTTTGGTCAATCGCGTCAAACCATGAATTGCAGTTAGATTTCTGACGCCTTTGACGCTGATAATCCATTACATACACACTTGCCCAGGGCCATACTCACGATGGTGTCTTTCTGGCCGTGGAGAGTAAGTTGTTGTTCCCCTATAGCTAACTGCTGTGCTTGCTGGCCACACCACGCAATACGGGGCCTGGTGATCATAGCTTGATTGTATGTAGCACGGAGCTGCTGACGCTTTGCATTTCTGGAGCTGTAGGGAAACTCCTCATCCACGACCGACTTTGAAAAGACTTTGTCCAATCTTTCGAGAAAGATTGCCACGGCACAAACGAGCCTGGACTCTACCCGCACACGCGCTCGTCGAGCCAAGGTCTTGCTCGTTCTGTACTTGAGCTTCGCATATCTTGTTTACATCATTGTGGCCTTCCTGGTGCTTGGCTCGCAAAATATGGGCTCCATCGAGTGGACGGGCGTTGCTGGCTCTCCAGTCGTGTATGTAGAATGGAAACCTTGTTCACATGCTCGCCAACTACTCGACTTAAACTTCTTGAACTAACAGCTCATATCACACAGGATCTATCTGCTACGTCGTGGAGTTGCCGCTTTTTATGACTTCCGAATTGATGCGCTGGCTGCCCAATTAAAAGAACTACAGACTGAGCGCGAGAAGACTATTCAGAAGCTGAAGGATGCCACCAAATATGACACTACTCTCGAACTGCTCGAAAAGTACGGAGGTGGCTCAAAATCAGAGAGCTTGTCTAGCCAAGGAAACCGGGACTCGAACCGAGAACAAGCCCCCAAAGCTCACCAAAAAGCCGAATCCAAAGGACCTGGTCCCCTTCCCAAGCGGACAAATCTCCCTCCGCCGCCGACCGCAAACATCAACCGTGCCGGATCTCCTTCCGACCATGCCCACCACCCGGTAGCACCCCCCAATCGTCCCATGCACGTCGAGACCAGCGAAGATTTCGCTCCCAACGCTTTTGGTGGCCGGGTCACCGTATCTGAACAACCAATGAACTCCGCACCTCTTAGCCGAACGGCGTCACTGGGACTACCGGCCGAGTCTCATTGGTACGATCGCATTCTCGATCTTCTCTTGGGCGAGGACGAGAAAGATCCGAGAAATCGCATAATCCTCATGTGCCAGAAGTGCCGTCTCATCAATGGCCAGGCCCCCCCCGGCGTCAAGACGCTCGCTGAGATTGGTGTTTGGAAGTGCATGTCCTGTGGCGCAAGTAACGGCGAACTAGATGAGAGTATTTTGATTGCTGATGCCGTTCTCCAGTCGAAAGACAAGAGCCAAGTCAAGAAGAGAAGGGGCGAACCCGAGACGGATAAGACTAGGGATTTGGTGGCGTCGTCGTCGTCGGCATCGTCGTCGTAGAAAAGTACAAGTACATGCTTTAATCATCAATCCTTTTGCAGTAATTTCACCTCAAGTTCACAGGTCTCGTTCACACTTGCGCACGTACTGGCTGCGGTCATCCCAATACGCATAGTTACTTGGTAGTCTATATCATCCTGTATTTAATTGACATTATGCATAATCTCCTAGGCAAGCATGGCAGCTATTAAAAAGTATAGTAACTGAAAATAAGCTTCCAACCTACAAAAACACGTAGAAGAACGTGTCCTGTCATGAGGTGGTAGTTGGAAAATGGCAAAAAAGAAAAAGAAGTCACCAGGCGTGGAGGACTGGCGAAGAAAATACAAACACAACAGGCTCAGGATTGCTCTTCATTTTAACGGAGTAGGGGCAGTATGTACCAATCTGGTAGCCCACTGGCTATGTTCACAAAACTTGATGTAAAGACAAGAGGCGGATGTTATGTGACATGTCTTAACCTGTCTACTCGGGCTTCTTTCCAACCATGAGATACATGGGGGTAAAGAGGTGCTGGCGAGCGCCAGCAACCAGGCAGTCGGCAGCAACAGCGAGAGAATCAGCAGTCTTCATGGTTCCAGGGGGGGCAATGTGTAGAAGCTCAAGGACACCCGAGAGTTTGTGCATGAATGTGCGACCCCACTTGGTCATGCGGACGATGGTGAAGACGTCGCCGACAGACTGAATGTACTTCATCTCGCCGGAAAGGGGCCAGTACCACGGGTAAGGGTCATCGCGGTCAGCCAGATCTTCGTGGAGGATGAGCTCGAAACCGGCGGCCTTCATGGCAGCAACACCCTCGGAAATCTTGCACATGTTGGAAATACCATCACCCAGCTCGATACCGAGGCGGATTTCACGGTGCTCTAGGTTTTCGTTATCGTAATCTTCAGTCATGAGCCACTCGTAGACACCAAAGACACCACCGGGCTTGAGAACACGGTAGATTTGGCTGTAGACGCCCTCCAAGGTGGGAGCATGGCAGGTGGCCTCTATGGCATAGACAGCGTCAAAGCTGTTCTCGGGGAACGACATTTGCTAGCGAGGAGAAGGGAGAGTTAGCATGGGGGTTTATAGTGTGGATAGAAAAGGTCGGGGTGTTGTACCATGAAGTCACCCTTGACAAAGGCCAGCTGGTTCGTTAGACCCTCCTTCTGGGCGTAGTAGGTCGCTCTTTCAATCTGGTAGTCGTTGTTGTTCAGGCCAGTGACATGGCATCCGGTAAACTTGGCCATCTCACGGGCCGGGCCACCGACACCGCAGCCAACATCAAGGACCTTCATGCCCTCCTTGATGCCAATTGAGTGGGCCAGGTAGTGCTCATGGCGCGCAATGGCCTGGCGGAAAGGCTCGCCGTAGGCAAAACGGCAGAAGTGGAAGCATTGGCCCCAGCCGTACTCGTAGAGGTCGGTAGCGAGGTTGTAGTAATGTCTGGTCAGCGTGGCATACTCGGCAGTGCGTTCCTGTAGAGGCGAGGCAAGGTCAGCGAATCGGCAACTTCCAATGCGGCCAGATGGTAGAGCACCATGGTGTGAAGCCAACTTACAGCACGAGTCTCGGCAGTTTCGTCCTTGGCGGCCTTGTTGTCCCAATGCTTGAAGTACTCGTCGACGGCAACTTGCTTCGCGGCGCGGTCCTTCTTCATCATGGCAGCGATGCCGCCAGAAGCTTGCGCACTTTGGCCGTGCATGGCTCTGTTGAAGGCAGCATCGCGGGAGTGGTCCTCGCGCTCGAGGGCAGAAGTGGAAGCGGACATGGTGAGAGAGGGGGGAGGAGAAGAGAGAAGAAGTCTTGGTGTTGAAAAGACAGATGGAAAGGGAGTATTAGGGGGAGGCCGAGTCTGGGGAGATGGAGAGAACAGAAGAAGAGAGCACGCGTGGGTTCAAGCGGTCGAAGCGATTTTGAGATATGGGACAGCGGGTTGGTTATATAGCCAGCAGAACAGAACAGAACAATATGCGTCTGTCGGTCTAGCGTGTTGTCTACGTTGGACGAATCATGCGTCCATATTTTTTTGGTCCCGCGATTTTGGACGCCAGCAGAGAAGGAAGGATTGGCTAATTGTTCCCCTGGATTTTTCGTTGAAGCTCTGCCCCACTTAAGCCCACAGACAATCTATCGAGTTGTCGTCCAAACTCAAAGACAAGTAAACAAGTGTTTTGGCTTGACATGTGAGCTGCGGCTTGGGCTTGTGCTTGTGCTGGGCCAAGGCCGGGAGCTGCGAGTCAAAGTTAGCTATGGCGCTCTAGGGGGCTATAGTGGACTACGCCCAAGGTCGACTGGCCCTTGGTGGCCATTGACACAGGTACGAATACGCCGACGACGACATGGCTAGCCCGAGATAGTGAGGCTTGCTCTTATGGCATCAGTACATGTGATTGATCCGTAGCTGCGAGTAGACACAGAGACCTGTGCATCTCCTGGAACGCCGGCCTTATCTGGCCTCTTATTCGTATTTTGTTACCTCAATAACAAGACTATGCACCAATGTAAGACCCTTTGTTCGCCCATGTGGTCCTGCCGTGCTTCTCTCCTCATTTCACACCCTTTTCATTTGGCACGCGCAAAAGATGATTGAGACGATCATTTCAACTTTATCTTCACTCCATCGATTATGCGATCACGAATACGAACTCGAGATTATATAAGCTGCCGGTGCTACCGCTAGAACCCCGGCTAAATACATCACACCCTCTGCAAATCCACAGCTGAATCTTGTCGCCAATGGCATGTCCAAACGTCACTTTCGGTCCCAGGCGAGATACCAAGATTAATTTTCAACATGGCCGAATCAGTTTACCGAAGTCTCCTGCGTGCGACGCGAATTGCCTTCACTGGTAAGCTTGTGGAGCTGTCCTTGTCCTTGCGCAGTGAAAAGCGCTTACTGATCGTGTTGCTGTAGGGGATCAACGTACATTGCTGGCGGCCCGGCAAAAGATTCGCCAGGAATTCCAGCAAAAGGCAACGCTGTCGCCGTCTGAACCTGGATACGGCAAGGCAATCAAATACGGACAAGATGTTGCCCTCATCTTGAGACACAATGTGGTACAAGGCCGTAGCGAGGGCGATGACCTCTATCGTGGGTTGACCATTCCACATGACTTGAGGACACGAGCCGGAATCTAACTGGTACTAGGTCTGAACATCCATGGCGATATTGAGAGAGGAGACAATGACAGTGTTAAAAACCCCAGTGGTAAATCAAAGAACACCTCTGGAGGCTGTGGCTGTAGTTGATTGAGAGACAGCGATATTGCCAACTGCGTGGCCGTGAGTTGTTAACACAAGCCATCACCTCCAACTGATAGATCTTAACAACGCTTTCTTGATTAATCATGGTTTAAAAATGAGTGATCTATCTTAATGTCTCACTTTCGTTGAACCTGTCAACGCAGAAATTGCCATAGTACATAGATCGCGGTCGATTCTTGTCTTATAGTCGAAAAAGAGCAGCCCTGAGCGCATGGATGACTGAATACTCCAAGGCCACACGTCTCGCATTTGGTACACTCCCATTGCTAGTAAAAAGAAAAATATGCACGTGTAAAGAGCCGACTTGGAAACTCAAAAAAAAGAGCCACTGCCGGTTTTGTCTATCCACCGTAATGGTGACATGCTTTAGTGTGTGGCTACTAACTAGACGTTGTTCTATGATGCAATCAAGCCCGAATCTTTTAGGCGGTGGAACGCGGCAGAATCTTCTTCCCATTGCGCCTTGCCTATGCTTCTCGCGCTACTTCATTCGTAATTCACAGAATTTCCAGACTGCAACCTTCACCATCATCTACGAGCCATCCCGCCAATAAAATAATCATTCGAATCTATCACCCTCAAATACCATCGAGACTGCCACGACACCACGAGATAGCAAAATTCACCGACTTTCAACTCGGTGATATTGATCGCGCCACAGCCCGCGACCCTCTCATCGGCTCCTCAATACCACATCTCGCCTTCACATCATGCCGCCGCAAATCAAGCAGGACCTTAATCGCGCGGGCTGGGAAACCACCGATTTCCCGTCTGTCTGCGAAAGCTGTCTACCGGAAAACCCCTACGTCAAAATGTTGAAAGAGGACCACGGAGCTGAATGCAAGCTTTGCACCAGGCCCTTCACAGTCTTTTCATGGAACGCAGACCGCGCCCATGGTCGCAAAAAAAGAACAAACATTTGCCTGACTTGTGCTCGTCTCAAAAACTGCTGCCAGTCGTGCATGCTGGACTTGTCCTTTGGCCTTCCAATTGTCGTCCGTGATGCCGCCCTAAAGATGGTTGCGCCTGGGCCTTCGTCCGACATCAACCGTGAATACTTTGCCCAGAACAACGAACGCGCCATTGAAGATGGCCAAGCCGGTATCGAAGAATACAACAACACAGATGAAAAGGCTCGTGAGCTTCTTCGGAAACTTGCAAACAGCAAGCCATACTTTAAATCGGGCCGAAGCGCAAACCATGATTCAAGTTCCAAAGGCAATTCGACACGTCACGGAAACCCAGCCGTCGGCGCAGGCGTGGGGGGGCCCGGCCCTGTTAGGACCCGTGATACCAAGGCCGCTTTTGGGCCTGGTGGCCGAAAGATTACGAGGCCTGCATCTTCACTGCCTCCGCCCGGTCCGAGCGATTGGATCCCCCCGGCAGACAAGAAGATCATGTCACTCTTTGTCACTGGCATCGAAGACGACCTCGCCGAATTCAAGATTCGCGACTTCTTCAAAGCCCATGGCAAGATCAAGAGCTTGGCATGCTCCCACATGACACATTGCGCCTTTGTCAACTACGAAACTCGCGAAGCTGCCGAGGCTGCCGCTGCCGCGTGCAGAGGAAAGGCTGTCATCGCAGGATGCCCTCTGCGGGTTCGCTGGGGAATCCCTAAGGCTGTTGGCGTCATGGACAAGGAAAAGAGAGCAGAGATGTTGCGCGATGGCCGCGGCACAGTATCCAAGGGAGCCAGTGGCAGTGGTGGCTCAGAAAAATATGCCACCTCTGCAAAGAAAAACGCCACTAGTCAGGCCCCTCGTATTGCTCCCCCACCAGGTGCCGCCGAGTCGCATTATGCTGCATTGGATGGTGAATGAAGGCTTTTTTTTATTTCACGATGGCTGGCATCTGATGTTTAATGTGTTCTTGATTTATGTACAGAGTTAGGATCAATGCCATTTTTCTTTCACACGAGGAACAGGAGCCATTTGAATTGACCTATTAAGACCGCTCAATGTGTGAATACACTCACGTACTTCAAGAAAAGACCTGCTTCAAACCTTTACAATAACTTGTGAATTCCAAAAGTTCTAGTTCTACCACTAAATGCTTGCCTGTTCACCATCGCAATAAAATTCATTGATGAAATGGACCGCGCCAGAATAGTGGATACTCATTGTGCTAGGCGTAATCGATAAGCCCCGCCAGGCTTTCGTTTACGCTGTAGCAATTTTTTGTGCACTGTTTTCCCCCCTCTTCATCACATACCGCTGAATGGTGAGATTGAATCGACATCGACAAAATGGCGTCTGTTATCATCAGCGAGCACTTTGCTCTGCCCCTGCCTTCGGGCTGGACGGCCGAGAAGGACTTCAATGCTACCGGCAAGCTTTCGGCCGGAACCCTCCGCACCATTGAGCCCGTTGGCCCTCAGTTCCTGGCCCACGCCCGCCGTGCCCGCCACAAGCGCACCTTCTCGGAGGATGACCGCATCCAGGCTCAGGAGAGAGCGAAGAACGTCGAGGATGAGGATGACGGCGAAATCAGCGAGGACGAGGACCCCATGATGCTGCAGCGTGATGCCAAGGACTGGAAGGTATGTCGTGTTCTGGCTGTGATCTGACATGGACCCTGCGGAGCAGAAGCCTGCCTCTCCCTCTAATCCATGGCCACAAATGAATTGCTAACTAGCCTTCTTCCATATGAATTAGGCCCAAGACCACTACGCTGTTCTCGGCCTGACCAAGTACCGCTGGCGCGCCACCGAGGAGCAGATCAAGCGGGCCCACCGTAAGAAGGTCCTCCGCCACCACCCCGACAAGAAGGCTGCTGCTGGCCGCGTTGAGGATGACAACTTCTTCAAGTGCATCCAGAAGGCTACCGAGGTTTTGCTCGACCCCACCAAGCGCCGCCAGTTCGACTCCGTCGACGAGGCCGCTGATGTCGAGCCTCCTACCAAGAAGCAGCTTGCCAAGGGTAACTTCTACAAGCTGTGGAGCAACGTCTTCAAGGCCGAGGGCCGCTTTTCCAAGACACTTCCCGTTCCCGAGTTTGGCACTGAAAACTCGACCAAGGATGAGGTTGACGACTTTTACAACTTTTTCTACAGCTTCGACAGCTGGCGGACATTTGAGTACCTGGACGAGGATGTGCCGGATGACAACGAGAACCGTGACCAGAAGCGTCACACTGAGCGCAAGAACGCCAACGCCCGCAAGAAGAGAAAGGTTGAGGACAATGCTCGTCTCCGCAAGCTTCTAGACGACTGCTCGGCCGCCGACGAGCGTATCAAGCGTTTCCGCCAGGAAGCCAATGCTGCCAAGAACAAGAAGCGTCTTGACAAGGAGGCTGCTGAGAAGCGCGCGATTGAGGAGGCCAAGGCCGCCAAGGAGGCCGAAGAGAAGGCCGCTAAGGAGGCTGAAGAGGCGGCCAAGACTCTTCGTGAGTCTAACAAGAAGGCCAAGGAGGCTGCTAAGAACGCTGTCAAGAAGAACAAGCGTATCCTGAAGGGTTCCGTTAAGGATGCCAAGTACTTTGCCGATGGCGAGCCTAGCGTCGCTGTCATTGACAGCGTTCTGGGCGACGTTGATCTGATTCAGGGCAAGCTTGAGGCTGAGGGCATCGCTGAGCTGGCTGCCAAGCTGAACGGACTGACTGTCGCCTCGGAGATCAAGTCGGTGTGGCAGAACCAAGTCCAGACTCTTGTGACTGCGGGTACGATCAAGGAGGGTGATGTCAAGTCGTTTGCCTAGACTAGATACGTGAAAGCTGCATCCGGGTAGACAAGGAACAATAAAATCACTGTTTGGCTGTCATGTTGCGCGTCAACACATGCATTGTATGCATGAACATATATACAAATTGATCTCGATGTGTGGTGGCTCCACGCTAACTACTACTTGAAAAGAAACGTGAACAAGGGTTAAGTTAACCCAACATGCCTGTTAAGGAAAACTTGTGGTACACACCTGCAACATTTCCAACGCGCGCCAACGGACTACATGCTAACTCACTAATTTCTTTCCAACCAATTCTGCACGACGCATCGTCCCACTTCGATTGAATTACCACCACTGCCGCCATCAGACATCTCCCGATAGAATCACACGCTAATTACCAAGAACCTTTGGATTCCTTCAAAACAAACCAAGGCCGAGAGTCTAACGCGTCAAAATAGACGACGAAACCCGCGACCATTGCTCAAGCCCGCCGTGCCGTGCCAGAAGCGAAGATCCAGAGATGACATTCTCCTTTATTTTTAGCTACGTTCTCCTTGGACGATGAAACCACTGCGCACTGCGGCCAGCGCTACCGTAAAGATGCCCCCATTGAACCCACCAACATGACACGCCCCAAGCTGCATCTCGAATGCACTCACAAAGAAAGTAGTTGAGAGCGCGATAACCTCGACATCCCCATCCGAATACTGGGAAAAGTGAGCAAGAAAGTTGCACAATACCGTTTGTTGTGTCTGGATGGCTTGATCTTGCGACTCGAGACAATTGCGTCTGGCGAGGGTAGCTTCAGGTCACAGGAGTCCATGATCATGACTATCCTAGCTAAGCATACAGAATGCGCACACTGATATACAATCCCCACAACTCGAAGAATTGCTGGAAGACAACACAAATTCCATTCATACATGTACTTGCCAAGTTACAGCCAACAAAAGCCACGACCATCTACGCGACCAAGCGCAATGCTCATGCTTTCATTTAAAGAGGATCCCGGCCGCGTATGAGAGTGTGTACCACATTGAGCCCAATGATGGAATATCTCTTGTTGAACTAGGCAGTGCTTGGCTGAGTGCTGTAAAATGTAAGACTTGGACTCGCTCGACGGCCATTCCCATCCCTGTCGTATTTGGGCAAGGTGTGCCCAAGATGAAGCATCTTGTCCACCCGCCACTTGAAGTGACTGCTATCTGGTGAATCCATCTTCGAGAGACGAATCGATTCCCAAGAGTTGATTGGGATATACCTGATCATGTCTTCTGAAATCCCCGGCTTGGTGGTTCCTGATCCTGCTACCTCCAAACCAGACGGTCATATATGTCCGCCAGATTTGAAACAGGTGCCATCTACTTGCAGTAGCAATCTGAGACTGCCATGGCCAAAGCGAAACTATGAATGCAACAACAGATAGTTACCGCCAAGGTTGTCAAACACCCGGAGGAAAAACAGGTGAAGCTGGCTGCTATTGTTTTGTCTACAAGTGAGCGATGGTGTGATTTGGCTCTACCTTTATCAGGTATATCGAACCACCTAATACTTGCGTCTAAACCAGGAAGTCGAGAGAATGAACGTGAATTTTCATGATAGCCATGGCCCTCTTTATCCTTTGGTCTTCCTCGCTGACATCGGGCTGTATATAACTCACAGACGCTGGCAAGATCCAACCCGTACGTTGGTACGCGTCGAACCATGGCTCAGTGATTTCTCAAGTTGCTTCGGTGGCCGTGTGAGCCAGGTAGTCATGTTACCTTGCATTCACCGTCTTGACAAGATATTCGCGCAAACTACCCTTTAGCACAACAGTAACTAACTAGCTTTTTGTACAGCGGCTCGTTGTCGCCAAACCCTGGTTACATAATTCCTGACTCAGTAATAACCGCACCTCCACTTTAGAGGTTACCCTTGAGAGCAAGATGGCCCCAGAGGAGAAGAGGGGAAAACTCTACACGTCAACACATGCACACGAACAAATGAACTCTTCTCACAGTTATGAATCTTAGTTGTTTAAGCAATCTTTGATTCCTTTCTACTATTGCTTCCGTTATTCCACGTTCAATTCCTTCGCCACCTCTTTTAAGTGGCGTCTCATTGGCTCTCTTAGAAAACCCGCGCATCACCTCGACTTACGACTGTATTTTGTGGGCGCATTCGAAGTTGCACTACGAGATTTGCCATCTTTTTCAACTAATGATTGACGGCATTACCGTCATTCCACCAGTTCCTTTCCCAGAGAGCATAGATTAGACCTAATCATGTGAGTTGCCAACCAGAGAAACGTGAGAATTGGCTGTCACTAAGGCAAACTCAACAACGCCCTGAACGAGCGCCTCTGGTAATCTCATATGAGGGAGTCTATCAATTGGATCTATTCTATGTAGACTAAGGTGTTTACAAACGGATGCCTGAGTGGGCTGGTGGACAATGGTCTCACTTTCATGGACATGGCTCGCGGGGTCTGCGACTCTTTTACTTGCTATGTCGCAGACCTCCCCATAAGAGACCGACAAATCAAATGAAAACGGACTCCATGTGAAGTCAGCCACGAAAAGGACGTAGTTCGACAAGTATTGATAACTACGAGGGACAAGAAAGAAAGGAACTATTCATAATAACCTAAAGGTAAAAGCTCTTTATAGAAATGAAGGGGGTTCTACAGAATCAACAAAATGAGCTCTGAGTAAGTCCTCGCCTGCTTGAGCCTTAGCTGGTCATTATACAACTAGTTGGATCACCGTTACTTTAGCCTTTGATGGTTTGGGTCATGCTGGTTGAACCACAGTCACAAGGCAAAGCCTGCCCTAGGTCTTTCAGAGTCTAACAACCCGTATTCTAACAGATGCCCTCTTTGAGCTGAATCTCACCAGTTTACTTGAAGAATCCCTTGCCCGTGTTGTCCGCGAAGTTTACGACGACGAAATTGTTACTGGATACCCGTGGCTGGGCTATAATAATGTCCTAATCGATCACACCCGGTGCCGACTGGTGCTCCCCCACTTGACCGTTTCCTGTTCTGTCTCTACCCGTCAGAACCCGGACTCACCCAGCTGAATTGAAAGCTGCTCGTGCCAGATAGATTTGGCACCATGGCATGGAGGTATTTGTCGCAAGCATCCAGGATCTGAACAGAGCATTAGAAAAGCTGACCACCGAGAATAAGCCCGTTACAGACGACTGGAAGAAAAAGATTCCAGATGTATGTACCCAAAGGATGTTGCTTTCGACCCGCAAGGACCGTATGCACGCCCCCTCTGGCCGTTGCGTCCCGGGATGAATCATGAGATCTACCTCGACTCAGATTCTATGGCAGCTACTGGCTGTTAAACAAGCTAATGTAACAAGACTAGTACCCCTTGGCGATTTTAAAAGAGACATTGCAATGAATCAGTCGCTCTAAATGGGTTCCAAATCCTAGACTTTATTCCCAGCACTCTGTTTTTCGACATTGAAGGTACTTTTCGCCACATGCCGTAGCCCTGTTTGACGCGCAACTTACGTGACCTCGGCTTTCCCCTGGTGTACCGACAACGGTATGCTTCGTTTCTCCAGGACCGTAACGTCGGCATTCTCCAAGGCTCCCCTATCGGTCTTTGTACGCTTGGTATATAGTGGCCTGCGTGCCCGGAGACACGCACAACTTCAGTTGTTATATATCGATGACTTGAGCGTGATCGTGATCCCCGAGAGCCTGAACTGCTTGGCCGAGCTACTCGAAGGACTTGTGATGGAGCTGCGAGCCAAGACTCGTGACTACGGCATTCAGTTTGAGAAGAGCAAAACCGAACTCATTCACTATACTGACGCTGGAAAATGGACCTCCCACACTGTCCGAGTAGGTGATGTCATTGTATGTCCTCGAAAGAGCGCCAAGGACAACAGACTTTTGTTTAAACCCCTCGCAGCGACTCTGTATTAGAAACCAACCGTCACGCGACCGCTTTATTCCATCCCGTTTTCCTTACTCTTGACGTGGCGCATCCACACGCCGACATGTTAGGAAATGCTGTTAGTGTCCTAGGCCTCGTGCCCCTCAATACAACACAGTCAGCACGCCTGACCTGATACTTCTGTTGTAGAAAATGCGACAAGAACTATCAATGGCGTGTCAAGAGCGCGACAGCGTCCGTCCCGCCGTCTCCACCACCCACCCATGCCAGCCCCACTCCTGCTGCTGCTCCCGCTACCAACGACCCCGCCACCTTTGCCGTCAGCTCTACTAAGCGTTCTAAGGCGAAGCTGCCAGGCCTCGACCTCTTCTCCGGCAAAAGAACGGGTTCTACAGCCACCGCCTTCCTCGACCATTTGGATACAAACTTCATTGATCCTAATGCCGTCGACTGGGCGATATCCCAGCTTAAATCACCACCACAGGCCCGAGACCTCTGACCGACGAGGAAGGGCCCATCCCCGCTGCAATAATGCCTACTTCCTACTACCAAACACGAGCAATAGCTCGTAGAAATCAAGGGGGACAAACTGGATTCAACATAATCAATCTCAACATAGCGAGTCATTGGCTTTTCGGACCACCTGTATGCAGTCTGACCATTAGTAGTCAGGCTAACACCGGGTCCAGCCAGCACGATCGAATCACGATGACTTGAGCCACGTGGGTCGGAACTCGGACACCAAGCAAAATCTTGAGCAAGCCCTTTCATATCCTAACAGCGTCCTGGAAATGTTTCATGACCTACTGCCTTTGTTCTCCCGGGAAGGTGTTGACCAATTACCAACCCAATGAGACATAGACCATGCGATTAACCTTGTGCCCAATGCGAAATATCCTAAGGCCCCACTGTACGATATGACTCCGCTTGCACTGTGAGCTGTCAAGAAATATTTGGATGGCATGCTTGCGAAAGGCTTTTTTTTCTTCCTCCTCGCCCCTGGCTTCTCCGATTCTCTTTGCCCGAAAGTCAGGTAGCCTGCGGTTCTGTGTTGATTTCCGGGCCGTCAATGAGTCGTTACGGCTTGCTGCGCTAGGCAAGATCTTCACGAAGCTAGATCTGCGAGCTGCGTACCACCTAATACGCATTAAAGAGGGCGACGAATATCAGGCGGCTTTTAGGACAAGATATGGCACTTTTGAGTACAAATTAATGCCGTTTGGGCTGACCAAGGCTCCTGCCACTTGCCAGAAGTTCGTCAGCGAAGCACTATCTGATTAATTGGACATTTTCTGCGTCTGCTACTTGGATGGTATCCTGGTGTTTTCTCAAAACCAGGAGGAACATGATCAGCACGTCCGCAAAGTTCTGCTTAAACTGGCACAGGCCGGTCTCTTTGTCAAAGGCGAGAAGTACGAATTTGACGGGACCGAGACTGCTTTTGTTGTCTTTATTATTTCGGACGATGCACTCAAGATGAACTCTGCAAAGGGCTCTGCTGTCCGTGAGTGGGAGGCTCCCAAAACCGTTAAGGGAGTTCAGTCTTTTTTGGGCTTTGCAAACTTCTACAGAAGACTCATTCGTGATTTCTCTAACTAGAGTTTGTGCAGCTCTGTTCGAGTTGACCAAGAAAAATCAACTTTTAGTTTGGCCCCCGAAGTGGGACAAAGCGTTCACAACCATGAAAGATCTCTTCTATGGTCTCACTATTACCTCGACTCGCGTCAACCTTGTTACTTCTGTTCTTAGCCAACATGGCCGTCCTCGTCACTACATTATGTATTCTACCGAGTCCCTCCCTAAGACTCCGACTCTGACGCCTCATCCCAAACATCCATCTTCTTCGACCCTGCCTCACCTCCCGCTATAATATCCAACCCCAATGCCCCCGGCCCGAGCCACGCAGGCCCTTCGAAACACGACTTGCTCCAAGCCCTTCAGAGCATGCGCGAAGGCAACGAGCGCGCGCAGCAACAATTGCGCGAAGAATTCATCCGCGCGCAACAACAGCGGGACCAAGCCATCGTCGACCTACAGGCCAACCAGGCAGCGGTCGCCGCTGCTGTTGCCCAAGCTGCCCATGCTGTCCCTGCTGCCCCTGTGCCCTCTGTCCCGCACACCACCTCTGTCTCTCCTGCATCGAACGACACTGACGATGACGCTAGCCCCAAGAAACGTTGTCTCCCCGACCTTGGCTTGCTCACAGGCCAACGCTTCGACTACCGTGTGTGGGCAATCAACACCCGCAGAAAGCTCCGTCTCGACAGCAAGTCGATTGGCGACAGCCAGCGACAATACGCGTATCTCTTTGCGCGTATGACTGTCGAAGCCCAGAACTTAGTGGTGGCCTTCTTCGAGCAGGGCCTAGATAACAACACCGGCCCTGATGAATTCCTGAAGTATTTGGACTCCATCTTCATCGACCCGTACGCTGCAAACCGTGCTCTCCACCAAGTAGACCACATGCGCCAGAAGCCCAACGAACCCTTTTCTCTATTCCTGCCGCAATTTGAAGAAGTCCTACAGGAAACCAACGCAGTTGGAGACCCCACAGCTCGAGAAAATGACAGGCGAGAACAGACAGGCACGAGGAGAAATAGAAGAGAAGCTTAATAATCACATATACCCCCTCCTTACTCTTCTCTCTTCTATATCAGCTTGTTCTTGCTCTCTGCAAACGTTACTTTCTTGATCTTTGCTGAGTATTGTGATAGTACCTCCTCTATCCTTTCTGCGCCTATCTATTCTGTGAATAGCCATATAGTTGTGTGTTGCCTCCTTATCTCAAACACTCATACGTCTTAGCACTCTGTCTAACTGACGTCTTTCTTACTAGGCCCTACTGTCCACCTTGAGAACCTATCATTGTCTCAAGCTGTTAGCTGTATTCAGAACCCTACCTTTTCCTAGACCCTATCCGTAATATTTTGTTAAGCTTCATTTGAAGACCCGACAATTCTTACAACTTTGGCTTTCCTCGGCACATTTTTATCAACCCCTCTATCAACCAAGTTTTCTACGTTCACCATGGCTATTACTCGTGAGATGGCAGCCCACCTCCAGGCATTCCTTGAGACTATTCCAACTCGGGGCCCGGATAACTGGAAGCTGAACGACCTCCCAAGCGAGCTCACGGCCGAATACAAGGTAGCGATTACGTCTGCCTACTTGTGCGGTCTGCGCACCAATGATGGTACTCCGACAATCCCGGCGGCTAACTCATTTGAAGTGGATCAGGTTTTCTGGGCTTCGTTCCAGGGTGGTGCGGATCGGCGCGTTGCCGTGATGCAGTCCCTCCCTGCCATTAAACAGGAGGAAGACGCTGATTCGACCAAGGAGACTGACAAACATCTTGAGGTCGTCCCCTATGATGGAAATCAGCCCTGTAAGGCTTTACGGTCTAAAGGAGAACGCTTTTAGAACAGCAGAAATAAATTAAGAAACAGATAAGGAGAAAAGACTAATGTACAAGAAAACAGGCGGAAACAACACTATCTATATACGCGCGGTAGAGGTATGACGCGTACCCTTGACAACGACGGTGTGCACACGGGTTTGGCAGGCGGTGAGTAACGGCGGTATGCAAGGCGGTGTGGACGGCGGTGTAAACGGCGGTGAGGGCGGAGCCTGAGCCTACCTCGATCCATAGATCGTTACAATCGCCTCCTCCTCCCTCTCCTCCGGGGGACTACTGGCAACTTCCAGGGGCACTCGTGGGTCTGCTCGTATCTCTCGAGCGCTGCTGTGTCTCGGACGTGTGACAAGGGTTCCCATGTTGGCTCTGCCCATCCAGTCCACTGGACGAGCACTTTGTGACGTTTTGTCATGAATAGCCATTCTTGCCATTGCCATTGCATAGGGTTATGCCTGGCACCTTACCCCGCTTCCATTTGTCACGCTAATGTTCCAAGGACGTATGATGATACGGTTATACCACTTGGTGGTCTGTGTAACCTTGAGGTGTCACTCCGGTTTATCTACTCGGGTGTGGCCGGCTTGCACCCTATAGATCATCGCTATTAGGTAACTCGATACTCTGCAGTTGATGCAGCTTATTCTGAGTTGACTGCTATTCTCGTTCCTTTTGTGTCAACAGCGTTTGAGCGTGGGGTCCACACCTGTTAGGCCGATATCGCTGTAACGCGACATATCGTTGCCTGGGTGTCTTGAGGGATTTTCAGTCTGCTGCTGCAGTGTTGGTTTATCTCGTGAACTAACATCCGGTTTGATAGTAGCGTCTGGTAACGTTGAGTTACGTATTGTCATGAATAGCTATCCTGACACTGCTCATGCTAAGGGTTATGCATGAGACCTACCCCACTCTTCTTTTCCACAACGCCGAAGGTCGGCGACCTATGAAGATGCGCTTATGGCACAGGTTGGTCTGTGTAGATCGTGAGTTGATCAACGGATATGAGGTTGTCGTGGGATGTGCTGAGCACGGGTGCTCTGATAGACGTTGTTCTGCTGCTGCGGAGTTTTCTTGTTGCAATTGCCATTGCGTGCTTAGGTGGGGGTTGTTATCTGGTTCGATTGTTACGAACCTGTTACGTCTTGTTTACACGAGACTTATCTTTTGTTCGTAGTTAGATGTTGATTGTTTCTAGCTTGGGAAGACAGAGTTTTGTCAGGAGCGCCGACAACATAAATATCGTCGTCTCCTGCCCTGAGTTGATCAGGTTTACTCTTGTTCTCCAAGCTTAACAATCACATGCACTTGCTTACCTTCTTCTTCTTCTTTATACCATTCTGTTCTTGCTTTCTTTGCAGTTCAACCTTTCTTCTTCTTTGAAGTGTGTGATTGTTCCTCCTCCTTCCTCTTTGTGCCGCTCTATTCTCAGAATAGCCATCTAAGTTGTGTGTTGCCTCTTCATCTCAACCGACCATACGTCTTAGCACTCTGTCTAACTGACGTCTTCCTCCACAGGCCCGACTGTCCACCTCAGGAACCTATCATTGTCCCGAGTCGTTGGCTGTACCCGGAACCCTAATCCTTTCTTCGGGCCCTATCCGTAATATTTTGTTAAGCTTCATTTGAAGACCCGACGCTATTACAACTTTGGCTCTCTTTGGCACTTTTTTCTCTCCTCATTTATTTTTCCCTCTCTATTACGTTTCAACTCGCAATGGCCCTCACTCGCGAAATGATCGAGCATCTCAATACGTTCCTCCTGTCGATTCCTGACCGAACTCCTGAGAACTGGCATCTCGGTGCCCTTCCTAGGGAGTTCAGTGCTGAGATCAAAATGGCTATTGTGGCGGCTTACATGTCTGGTCTGCGCACCGACGATGGTGCCCCGCCCATCCCCGTTGGCTCTGTTCCTGATGCGGCTCAGGTTTACTGGGCTGCGTTCCAGGCTGGCGCTGAAGCCCGCTTCAACTCCCTTGAGTCTCTTCCCCGAGTCAAACGGGAAGAGGATGCCGATCCGTTGAAAGAGGCCGACAAGCATCTTGATGTCGTGCCCTATGATGGCAATCAGCAAGGCTTCCAGGCGTTCCAGAGGCAACTTGCGGTCAAATTTGCTGCTGCACCCAAGCACCACCGCACGGAGCAGCGCAAGCTGATGACTGCCTTCTCCTACCTTAGAGATGGCGCTCTGGATTGGGCCATGCCTCGGATGGACCCGGCCACTGGACACATGAACTTTGAAACGTACGACGATTTTATGAAATCGTTAGCTGAGGCTTTCGATGACCCTGACTGGCGCATGACTGCGACCCAGCAGATCTTCGACTTAAAGCAGACAGGTACTTGTACTGCCTATCACTCTGCTTTTACAACGCTGTTGAAGAAACTCGGTTGGGCCGACGCTGATTTCACCATTGCACTATTTCAGCGAGGCCTCAAGCCCCACATACAGGACGCTCTGGCTTGGAACACCTATCCTGCCCCTAAGGGAACGCTTGATCAGTTCGCTAATTTCTGCAACACGCTGGACAATACGATCAACAACCGAACCCGGGGAAACAACGGGAAAATCCAACCGCCTCCTGGTGTGGTCCCCTTTCAGCAAGATTCTCGTTCGAGAAATGCTGGCGCCCAAAAAGCTGTCCCCAACACCAAGCCAGCTAAGGGTACCTCTGCAGGTCCCGATGCCAACGGTCTACCCTTCCGTAAGACTGCTGACGGCAAAATGGCAAAGGGTGTTTGTTGGAAGTGTGGCGCAAAGGACCACATGCTAAAGGCTTGCCCCAAAAACAACCTTGCTCTTCGCGCAGCTACTGTCCCTTCTCCCTCCACTTCTACCCGGGCTCCCTCGACGGCCCCTGCGCCTGATGCGTCAAAAAACTAGAAGGGCTACCGACCCATTCCCCTCTGGTCCTGGCTAGCCCTGACGCTGCTGATGAGGGTCTCTTGAGAATCAGCACTTGTTCTCTTGATAATGCTATCGATTATGGTAACTCTCCCCCTCTGGTTATTCCTGTGACAGTGAATAATTCCATTGAGGCCTACGCTATGGTGGATTCGGGATCAACAACTTGTTTTGTGGATTCTGAATTTATAGCAAGGCATCAGATTCCTACTGTTCTCAAGGCCAGAGCCGAGTCGCTCCATGTTGTTGATGGTAGTGAAACTGCTGCGGGTAAAGTGACCCACCAAGTTCCTTTGTCCCTCTCTTTTCCTAATTATTCAGAAACTTTGGTTTTTCAAATCACGAAGCTTGGGGGCTACCACATCATCCTGGGGAAATGCTGGCTCGACGCCCATAACCCGGAAATTTCTTGGCCTTCCAATACGCTCAAGATATCGGTTACTTCTACCGCCGATGGCAATGCTGTGGCAGCTTCTGATTCTTCTTCTTCTTCTTCTTCTGTTTCGACTGCTTCTACTGATTCTGGCGCTTCGTTTGATTTTTCTTATACAAAAAACGACAAAAATATTGCTTCTACCGCTGGCAGTCAGATTGAGGGATCTGCTCCTGCTTCAGCCACTTCACCCCTTCCTTCTTTTATTGCACAATCGTCAGCTGTGTCTTGTTCCTGTGTGACGGTGTCGTCTCAGGCTTTGCATCGCTTTGCCAAAGCTGAGAAACTACAGATTTATCGTGTCACCGCTCAGGAAGTCCTGGATTATCTCAATCAGGAGGACCTAACTCCGGAACAAGAGCATGCACGGCTCCTTGAACGCATCCCGAAGAAATACCATGACCTACTTCCTGTTACGGGTTGAGAACCCGTGGTTGGATCAGACAGAGCTGATCCAGTGCTTTCGAATGCAGGTCGTTTCACCGAATTTGGACAAGGTTTCGGATGAACTTCGGCAACTCTTCGGAGGCTTCGGAGAGCTCGGACCGGGTCGGACTTGAGGTCCGTGGGTAGGATTCGCCTAATCCGGCAGGATGCAAAAAGGTCCGAAGTGTTCCGAGGGAAACTGAGGGATTCCGACGGGATCGGAGTTAACCTCGAGTTATCGCCGAAAACTCGGACATAAGGAGCTCACGGAGGGATATTGAGCCGATCGGGAACTTGCATTTGTAAGCACAAAAATGTCTATATAGTAGACCCAAATCCGCTGTTTAGTTTAGTCTTTCTTCTACCTTTTTCTCTCCATCAAAAGATAATAAACAGCATTCTGGTCATAACTGCAAGACTCTCTTGTACTTAGTGAACCGCTCACATATTATCTTTTGATCCTTTATTGTTTCTTAGAAGTTTGTGAGGAAACTTCATTGCCCCCTATTGTTTCTTAGAAGTTTGTGAGGAAACTTCATTGCCCCCTATTGTTTCTTAGAAGTTTGTGAGGAAACTTCATCACCCCCTATTGTTTCTTAGAAGTTTGTGAGGAAACTTCATCACCCTCCTACCGTGCCATACTTGACGAATGAAGTACGGCATCACATCAAGCCCCCGCAGTACAAGCCCCGTACAGCCACCCTCGCCCTCATTCTGGTCCGCATCCGAAGACAACGCGTCCCCTATACGCCGTCGAGCCAGAATGAGTAACGACAAGATGGAAGATGTTCTGGCTGGACTTGCGCTTGACCAGCCTGGCCCCTCCCGGCAACAAGCCGAGGCGCCCCCACAGCAGAGTTCAGACACCCCAGGATTGGAGGTGTTCACCCCGGAGCAACTAAGAGTGATCCAGATGTTGCTACGAAGCCAAGTCCTGTTACAGGCAACCGCCCCCCCCGGCACCTGCACCTGCCCCGGTAGCCCCTACCCCGGCGCCAGTACGTACCCCGGGCCCCTTCGCCCCGATGATCGACCATCGGTACAACGCAAAATGGCCGGAGTGGGACGGAAAGACAGCGTCGTTCCCGCGATTCTTCAAACAGTTGAAGGCCCGAGCTCAGATCGAATCACAAGTCGTTGGCTCCTCCCAGGCAATTTGCCTAAGTGTTTTCATGGCCATTCCCACAGAGCAACAGGCCAGAGTTGAACAGTGGTTCACTGACGGAGCCACTCATGGTTGGGATTGGGACGCCTACCTTGGCCATATCCATGACCAATTCGAAGACAAGGAGGCTATTCAGAAGGCGGGTCAAAAGCTTTTGACCATGCAGATGGGAAACCATCAGAGTTTTATATCGTTCTTGCAGGATTTCGAGCATCAAGTTGGCCTTTGTGGAGGTTTAGATTGGCCAGACCGTGTGAAGATCATGTACCTGAATTCCGCTATCAACCAAACGTTACAGGTACACCTCACGGCAAAAAACCTCCCCAACGATGATTACCCGCGTTGGGTTGAGAAGGTGAAGACGGTGGCTGGCCGAGTGGAAGCGTTGCCAGGATACCGGTCGAAGGACACGTCCAAGACCTCGACGTGGTACGCGAAAACTAGAGGTGGAGCAAGGTTCGCCGAAGTGGTGACCCCAAGTGTCGCAAATCAGCAGACGCGAATCGACAACGACGGAGACACCATGATGACAGGTGTCAACGCCCTCCAAGGCCGCGCCTCGAACAACTATGGACAACGCCCCCGAAAGTCCCGCGCCCCTTGGAGAACCCCGGCGGAGATAGAAACCGCTAGATCCAGCAACGCTTGTTTCCGCTGTCTTGCCAAGGGCCACCGATCCTTCGAATGCCCCAAGTTTGCCCCGGCCCGTGCGCCCGCAAGAGTGAACCGCACGACAATCCAACAAGCCCCCGAATCGATGGATGATGTGGCCGATGACCTTTCCGACGACGAGGAAAAAGAGTAGACTCTGGGAAAAGTCGCCCCCAGGGTCATAAGAAGAAGAGCCCCAACAATTGCGATGTTCCGCTCGATGTATTTAAAGATTTACACTCCACTCCGTTCCTAATTGAAGCATTTATTAACAATTCCTTTTACTGTGATGCTTTATTTGACAGTGGATGCCTTGTAACATCGGCGTTCAACGAGACTTTGGTGAGAAAGAAAGGGCTCCAGCGCATCCCGATAAGAAGACGGGAACTCAAGTTAGCCGAAAACGACGAAAAAAAAAGATGGATCTCAGAGATGGCGTTCTGCGATCTAGATATTGACGGCCGGACAGAAAGAATTTTCGGGTACGTCATCCCGAACCTAGCATACGACATGATTTTGGGAAAACCCTGGATGGAAAGGAATGACGTTGTCTACCTGGCGAAAGAACGAGTCATACGCCTCGGAAGCGAAGAAGATGCCCAAGTTGTGAGAGAAAAAGGATGGCTCGACGCCCATATAACAACCACAAAAGCGAGCATGGTGATGGCATCCGTCTTTGCTGCAGAAATCCGGCGCAGCAAGAAAAAGAATGAAGACATAGAGGTTTTTGCTGCCACCATCGAAGACATCAACAAGGCATTGCAAGTAAAACCTCGTGTTACCCTACAAGAGATCGACAAACGACTGCCTAGCTATTACGGATAGGGCCCAAGGAAACCATTAGGGTTCTAGAAAGCCAACGACTCAGGACAATGATAGGTTCCAGAGGTGGACAGTCAGGCCTGCGCGGATATACGGCCGGGAGGAGAGGATAGAACTCTCTAGGTCGTATGGTCGGTTTGAGGTAAAGAGGCACACTCAACTAATTGATCTTATAACACACGGAAGGGAATAAACAATCACAGGAACACTGAGGTAACGAAGACGACAGAAGGTACTGATGCAATGAAGGCTATCAAGAAACAAGTGATAATTAAAGATATAGTACTAAAGAAGAAGGTACTATCGAAGAAGTGATACTATAAACTAGTATACAAAGAAGAATGGCAAAAGGGGTGTATGTGATTGTTAAGCTTGGGGAGCAAGAGTTAACCTGATCACACAGGGCAGAAGGCAACGCTATTTAAGGCGTTGCAGATTCTGACAACAGAGATCTTCCCAAGCTAGAACCAAATCACAGATAACCGAAAGTGGGGACATACGTAACTCAACGTTACCAGACGCTACTATCAAACCGGATGTTAGTTCACGAGATAAACCAACACGGCAGCAGCAGAACTGAAAATCCCTCAAGACACCCAGGCAACGATATGTCGCGTTACAGCGATATCGGCCTAACAGGTGTGGGCCCCACGCTCAAACGCTGTTGACACAAAAGGAACGAGAATAGCAGTCAACTCAGAATAAGCTGCATCAACTGCAGAGTACCGAGTTACCTAATAGCGATGATCTATAGTGTGCAAGCCGGCCACACCCGAGTAGATAAACCGGAGTGACACCTCAAGGTTACACAGACCACCAAGTGGTATAACCGTATCATCATACGTCCTTGGAACATTAGCGTGACACAACGGAAGCGGGGTAAGGTGCCAGGCATAACCCTATGCAATGGCAATGGCAAGAATGGCTATTCATGACAGTATGCTCCTTTTAAATGACTGATTTCCACAGCAGTACTAAGATCGCCACATCCTAGACTAGAATCAAGTCGGAGAATTCGCAAAAGGAAGCCGGGCATCTAGGGACACGGAAGTCCACCGGGCTTTGCAGAATCGGAACAGAAGGAATAAGCCAACCATACGGGTCTAGACACAGCATGACTCCGCAGGCAAGAATTGTAGATCTCGATGCACCAACAACATCGTGACGTATAGGGGATCAACGGAATCCCTAGCATGAAAGCTTGTACATCTGATCAACATAAAACAAGGCCTTGAAGTGCAACGACAACTTCGTAAGGGCCTCGTGTCCACAGACAAGAGGAAGGTAAAAAAGAATGGGAATAACGAAAGGCAACCTCATCAACCGAGGGGCAGCACCAAGGATCTTAAGTGGGAATAAGTTGAGAACGCAGCTCAGTACCCGCAAAGGCAAAGGTTTTTCAACCTTGTTGTCCTCCCTAGTTATGGCATTGGTCATAGAAGTAAGAGCCAGGCCTGTAGGTTATAACAAACAACAATCGCTCAGTTCCATAGCCCATAAATCTGTTGCCTGCAAGATGCAGAAGGTCCCCTGAGAACTACCAAGTTCTGGTAACAAGTGTACACCAGAGTGGCTACTCAGTTGGCACAATCATCAATCGCCGCGACATAATCGCCTCCACAATAGCTAAGAACCCCCTGGGACATGGTTCGATGGATGTAAACGAACACGATTCCGGTTGTGGGAGAATAGACTAACATGTGTAATGGGGACTCATCATCGATCGGGTAATTGGTATATGACAACAGACAGCATGGAAACAAAGACGTGCAGGATCCGTAAAGAGTATTGGTGAAAGGGGAAAACAAGAAATTGGTAATGTCAGCTTGTCAAACTTGGCAGTATTTCAGCACAAGATACAAGACTGGCCTGCACCACCATAGGCAGGACTTCGAAGAGGGACATCGTGTTTCTTTTAACGAGAAGAAAAACAACAAGATATTGTCCAAAAGAGAGAGGCAGAGAGTAGGCCCAAGTGAAGACACAAAGAGGTCGCAGAAAGGAGACATAGAGTAGTCGCAAGTAGACGTAACAGAGTCGAAGAAAGTAACAGGCAAGAGAGCTGTCCAAAGTAGAGGACACAGAACATGTCACAAGAAGTAGACGTATAGTGGTCGTAAGTAGACACAACAACAGCCGAAAGAAAATAGTCCGAACAGTGGCCTAACGCATTAGACACAACTGTGGCACGAAGACTAGACATAACTGTCAAGAAGTGGGACAGAAGCGAGCTGTTAACAAAGCGAGTAGACAGCAACTGTCAATACCCAGACAGACACGGGCTGTCAGCAAAGCGAGTAGATATAAACTATCAATACCCGGACAGACACGAGCTGTCGGCAATTATAACCCAGCAGGGGTCAAACGCAAGCACCATAGTGGTCAAAGAAGAGACACAAAAAAAGCAGTCGCCGATGGACACACGGTGTCACAAGGAAGAGGCATTAAGAGGTGTCAACCCAAAGAACAGACACGAGCTGTTCGTAGAACCAACGAGCTCAGCAAAGAACAGACACTAGCTGCTGATATCATATAAATAGACCCAACAGGAGTCAAAACAATTAGGCAAGACAAAGGCCAAGAAATACAGACACAGAGGTCTAAAAACAGACATAAACTGTCCAAGAAATCCCACAAGAACTCAATAACATGCTTTGGCACAATGGCAGGTGTGTGAGTAAACTCAACAACAACACTTTATACACTCAGGTACCATGTTGTAACTCAAAGTAATCTGGGAGTTGGCAACATCATTGCTGCAAGCCAAAAGGTGCATAGCTGGTAGACATGGCTTTCTGGAAACCCCCGTTCAGATGTGGCAAGTTGTAACGACTGGTTGATGCGGGACCAAATGAACAGCTTATAAAATAAGGTAGTTGACCGCCCGTAAATCAACAGAAGATCGTACACTGCCTGGTTCCCGAGGACAAAGAATCGGAGAAGCCAACACTGAAGAAGTAGGGGCAATGAAGCCACGTGTGAGCATGCCATCCAGGTTTTGCTTGACAAGTTGCAAATTTAGATGTGCATCATCAGACGGAAGAGTATTGATATGTTCGGCAGTCGAGACAAGATTAACAGCATGACCTGCGTCTTGACAAGAGGTGGTTGAAGGTACACCATCCCGCAAGAACACCGGACGCAAATCATAATAACTGTCCGAACTGCATTCGGGATATCGCTTGTGCACTTGTTCTAGCCGTAGGTCATCCTGATCAACAGGATCGAGAACCTGCTCAGCGGTAGTGCGGTGAGCCCGCCGGTTCTCATTGCTTGCAGTGGAACGCAAAGCTTGAGACGACATTAGCCTAGAGGAACAAAGTGCTTCAACGAAATTAAAGGAGCTGGGACAGAGACAGTGCCATCAACTGACTGTCCACAGAAGAAGAGAAGTAGATTGAGAAATGGAATCAACTAAGAACCAGAAAGAGCCGAGTTATGACTAGCGGACGAAGAAGGTTGTGTAACAACAGCAGCGCTAGTATGATCATAGGAAGACGGGATATCGGCCGTAGTCGAGAGCCGGAACGAAAAGAAGAATAAGGTGTGCTAAAGAATAACAAAGAGTTGGAAGAATGTGTGAGTCTTTAAATGAAGCTTAACAAAATATTACGGATAGGGCCCAAGGAAACCATTAGGGTTCTAGAAAGCCAACGACTCAGGACAATGATAGGTTCCAGAGGTGGACAGTCAGGCCTGCGCGGATATACGGCCGGGAGGAGAGGATAGAACTCTCTAGGTCGTATGGTCGGTTTGAGGTAAAGAGGCACACTCAACTAATTGATCTTATAACACACGGAAGGGAATAAACAATCACAGGAACACTGAGGTAACGAAGACGACAGAAGGTACTGATGCAATGAAGGCTATCAAGAAACAAGTGATAATTAAAGATATAGTACTAAAGAAGAAGGTACTATCGAAGAAGTGATACTATAAACTAGTATACAAAGAAGAATGGCAAAAGGGGTGTATGTGATTGTTAAGCTTGGGGAGCAAGAGTTAACCTGATCACACAGGGCAGAAGGCAACGCTATTTAAGGCGTTGCAGATTCTGACAACAGAGATCTTCCCAAGCTAGAACCAAATCACAGATAACCGAAAGTGGGGACATACGTAACTCAACGTTACCAGACGCTACTATCAAACCGGATGTTAGTTCACGAGATAAACCAACACGGCAGCAGCAGAACTGAAAATCCCTCAAGACACCCAGGCAACGATATGTCGCGTTACAGCGATATCGGCCTAACAGGTGTGGGCCCCACGCTCAAACGCTGTTGACACAAAAGGAACGAGAATAGCAGTCAACTCAGAATAAGCTGCATCAACTGCAGAGTACCGAGTTACCTAATAGCGATGATCTATAGTGTGCAAGCCGGCCACACCCGAGTAGATAAACCGGAGTGACACCTCAAGGTTACACAGACCACCAAGTGGTATAACCGTATCATCATACGTCCTTGGAACATTAGCGTGACACAACGGAAGCGGGGTAAGGTGCCAGGCATAACCCTATGCAATGGCAATGGCAAGAATGGCTATTCATGACACTAGCGAACTCAAACACTTGGCAGAAGTGTTTTTAGACGACGAAAAGGACGACCAACCCCCGAACCGCCCCGGAATAGACCACGCTATCAACCTGACGAAAGACAAACAAGGGCGAGAGAACGAAGTCCCGTGGGGTCCCTTGTACAGCATGTCCCGCGACGAGCTGTTAGTCTTACGGAAAACCCTCTCGGACCATCTGGACAGGAATTGGATTCGAGCCAGCAGCTCTCCCGGCGGCGCGCCTGTTCTTTTCGCACGTAAGCCTGGAGGAGGGTTGCGCTTTTGCGTTGACTACCGCGGCATTAACGCCATTACTGAAAAAGACCGATACCCGCTTCCTTTGATCAGTGAGACACTACGAGCGTTGTCTAAGGCGAAGTACTTCACAAAGGTCGATGTTCGTGCCGCTTTCCACAAGATTCGCATAAAAGAGGGAGATGAATGGAAAACGGCCTTCCGCACACGTTTTGGACTTTTTGAATGGCTGGTGACGCCTTTTGGACTCACCGGAGCCCCTGCAACCTTTCAACGGTATATCAATTCAACCCTGCAAGAATATTTGGACGACTTCTGCTCCGCGTATATTGACGACGTCCTGATTTACACCGACGGCACCTACGCAGACCACATGGAAAAAGTTAACCTCGTCATCAAGAAATTGGGAAATGCAGGTCTCCGTTTAGACATCGACAAGTGCGAATTCGCAGTTTTTGAAACAAAGTACCTAGGTTTCATCATCCAAGCAGGCAAAGGTGTCAAAGTCGACCCAGCAAAGGTCGCTGCCATACGAGAATGGACACCACCCACCAATGTCAAGGGCGTTCGAAGTTTTATAGGATTCGCAAATTTTTACCGCCAGTTTATCGATTCCTTCAGCGACGTGGCGGCTCCACTAGTCAGGCTAACGAAGAAAGGCACCGCATGGACCTGGGGCCCAGTCGAAGAACGAGCTTTCGAGACGCTGAAGAACCTTTTTATTACCGCCCCGGTTCTGGCGATGTGGGACGAAGACAGGAAGACGATCGTGGAATGCGACTGTTCTGGATGGGCCCTGGGAGGAACTCTATCCCAAGTGGACGACGAAGGCGAACTGCGCCCAGTAGCATTCTTTTCCAAGAAGCTGTCCCCTGCCGAGGTCAACTATGAGATTCACGACAAAGAGCTCCTGGCAGTTGTGAAGTGCTTGGAAGAGTGGAGGGGCGAATTGAAGAGTCTTGGCGCCCCCTTCAAAATATTGACCGACCACAAGAACCTGCAATACTTTATGACGACACGGAAACTTTCAGAGCGGCAGGTTCGGTGGTCCCAGAAGCTTTCAGAATACGACTTCCAGCTTGAGTTCCGATCAGGAAGCAAAAGTGGTAAACCCGACGCCCTTAGCAGACGAGAACAAGACATTCCTCAAGGCGAAGACGACGACAGGTTAAAATCTCGGATCATGAGACTTGTCAAGGACCATTGGGTGTCACCAGATGCAGCAGTAACGATGACCCCGGCCCACGTTACCCAACCCGCGGACCGGATCCCTAACGGTGCGCAGCTTTTCGCGCAACTCCACCTGCAGGAACTATGGGATACAGCTAAGACGAAGGATTCGGATATTGCACTCATGTACCAAGCGTTGGCCAGTGGCGAACGAAGTTTTCCTCCTACCATCTCGAGAAAAGTCACGATCTCTATAGCGGAATGCGAGTTCGACGAGCGCGGCGCTCTAGTATATCGGCACAAACTGTTCGTGCCTGACTGGGAACCATTGCGAACTGCGCTGATCCAGAAAACACACGACTCACATGTCACAGGACACCCAGGTCGAGACGGCACGCTTGCGATTCTGTCCCGGGAATTCTTTTGGCCTGGCATTTCAAGAGAGGTGCGCCAATTCTGCGCCAATTGTGACGTGTGTGGACGATCCAAAGTATGGCGAGAAAGAAAGAAGGGACTCTTACGACCACTGCCTATCCCTGAACGACCACACTCGGAACTCGGTATCGATTTTATGACGGAACTACCTGCACGAAAGACTGGCGACCCACGATACTTGATGGTCATTGTGGACCGACTTACTGGAGCTGTCAGCTTGGAGGCCATGACAACTATGGCAGCCGAAAAGTGTGCAGAGCGGTTCGTACACTGCCACTGGAAACACCACGGCTTCCCTCACGCCTTAACATCAGACCGTGGAAGCAATTGGACGAGCGAATTTTGGACCAAGTTGTGCGAACTGACAGGGATCGAACAGAGACTGTCAACTGCCTTCCACCCAGAAACCGACGGAGCGACAGAAAGGATGAACCAGGAAGTGTTGGCCTACCTACGAGCATTCATTACCTATTCACAATACGACTGGCCCGACCTGCTACCATCCGCTATGTTAGCAATCAACAACCGAAACACTTCGACAGGAATGAGCCCCTTTTTCCTCACGCACGGCTACCATGTCAGTCCAATTCAGCAGGTCATCGCCGATCAGGCTCTTCACGGAGTTTTGGAGGCCACAGATGCGGAGAAGTTCGTTCAAAAGCTACGCGAAGGTTGGGAACTGGCACAAGCAGCAATGGCCACCCGTCAACAGGAAATGGAAGACCAGGCAAACAGATCACGTGGTGCCCAGGAACGCTTCGAAGTGGGTGACCTTGTATGGTTAAAACTCAAAAATATCAGCACTCCGCAACTGTTGAAGAAGCTTGCTTGGGCCAATGCCAAGTACCGCGTCACGAAAGTGGTTTCTCCCCATGTGGTCGAGCTTGATGTACCAACAAACATCCATCCCCGCTTCCATGTCGACCTCCTTAAACGAGCACCGAACAACCCGTTGCCCTCCCAAGAAACAGACGATGCCCAGCCTCCACACATTGAAGAGAACGACTACGGCGAGCCTGAATTTTTAGTCGAACAAATCCTGAGAAGTCGACGAAGACGCATTGGAAGGGGATTTCGAAGAGAACTACTCGTTAAATGGGTTGGATACGCAGAGCCCGATTGGAGACCACGAGCCGATTTTGAGGAGACTGAAGCACTGGACGCCTTTGAAGCGAAGTTTGGAGACGACGATGACGTTGGTGAACCAGAAGCCGGTGCGAGGACAGGGCCGCCCACACAGAGGAGAAGAGGGGGGTAATGTTACGGGTTGAGAACCCGTGGTTGGATCAGACAGAGCTGATCCAGTGCTTTCGAATGCAGGTCGTTTCACCGAATTTGGACAAGGTTTCGGATGAACTTCGGCAACTCTTCGGAGGCTTCGGAGAGCTCGGACCGGGTCGGACTTGAGGTCCGTGGGTAGGATTCGCCTAATCCGGCAGGATGCAAAAAGGTCCGAAGTGTTCCGAGGGAAACTGAGGGATTCCGACGGGATCGGAGTTAACCTCGAGTTATCGCCGAAAACTCGGACATAAGGAGCTCACGGAGGGATATTGAGCCGATCGGGAACTTGCATTTGTAAGCACAAAAATGTCTATATAGTAGACCCAAATCCGCTGTTTAGTTTAGTCTTTCTTCTACCTTTTTCTCTCCATCAAAAGATAATAAACAGCATTCTGGTCATAACTGCAAGACTCTCTTGTACTTAGTGAACCGCTCACACTTCCTCTGTTCTCTCGAGAAGGTGCTGATCAACTACCACCTCACCGGGACATTGATCATGCGATTAACTTCGTTCCCGATGCGAAATACCCCAAGGCCCCGCTGTACGATATGACTCCACTCGAGTTGCAGGCTGTCAAAAAATATCTAGATGGCATGCTTGCTAAAGGCTTTATTTCCTCTTCCTCTTCGCCGCTGGCTTCCCCGATTCTTTTTGCTAGGAAGCCAGGCAGTTTACGATTCTGTGTTGATTTCCGAGCCGTCAATGATATCACCATCAAAGACGTAACTCCTCTGCCTCGGATCAATGAATCACTGCGCACGGCGGCTACGGGAAACATTTTTACAAAGCTGGATCTGAGAGCTGCGTACCACTTGATTCGCATCAAGAAAGATGAATACAAGACAGCTTTCAGAACTCGATATGGCATTTTTGAGTACAATGTGATGCCGTTTGGGCTCACCAATGCTCCTGCCACGTGTCAGAAATATGTCAGCGAGGTCTTGTCGGAGTATTTGGACATATTCTGTGTCTGTTACTTGGATGATATCCTGGTGTTCTCTCTGAACCAAGAGGAACATGATGTTCATGTGCGCAAAGTCCTGCTAAAATTAGCGCAGGCCAGTCTGTTTGTCAAGGGTGAAAAATGCGAATTCGACAAGACTGAAACTACCTTTGTTGGCTTTGTTATTTCAGCCGATGCTCTGAAGATGGACCCCGCTAAAGTTGCGGCTGTCCGTGAGTGGGAGGCTCCCCGAACTGTTAAGGGAGTCCAGTCCTTTTTGGGTTTTGCCAATTTCTATAGGAGGTTCATCCGTGACTTCTCTAGAATCTGCACACCTCTCTTCGAGTTGACTAAAAAGACGCAATCTTTTGTCTGGTCCTCTGAATGTGAGGCAGCATTTCACACCCTGAAGGACCTTTTCTGCTCTGAACCTATCCTCAAGCACTTTGATTACCTGTTGGACACTGTTATTGAAACAGACGCGTCTGACCGTGTAATATCTGCCGTCATGTCTCAATACCACCCGACTGACAAGGGGCTTCTACTACACCCCGTGGCCTATTTCTCTCAAAAAATGAATCCTGCCCAGTGTAACTACGGCGTAGGTGACAAGGAGTTGTTAGCCATTGTGGAGTCTCTAAAGTCGTGGCGATTCATGGTTGAAAGTCTGGAAAAACCTGTTCTGGTATTGACGGACCATCGGAATTTAGCCGTTCTTAAGCAAATTCCGGCCATGAACAGACGGCAAGCGAGGTGGGCTATGGAACTGAGCGAGTACCGTTATGTCATCACTTATAGGCCTGGCTCCTTGAATTCTAGAGCTGATGCCCTGACCAGACGCTACGAAGACCTCGTTTCTTCTTCTTCTGAGGAGGATAAAGAGCTGTGTGCTCCTATTATTCCCCCTGAAAATTTTATTGGTACCATGTCTTTGGTAGACGAGGTAAAAATCGCGCTATCCACGGACAAGTGGGCTCTTGATGTTATTTCTGCTCTTCGAGGCCAGTCGACCAAACCTCCAGATGTGGACCTCAGTGTCTGCAGGCTTGACAATGACGGTCTTTTGTTTGTCAACGACCTTCTATATTTGCCGAACGAGGATCTACGAGTTCGTGCATTGAAGAATTGTCATGATATTATGCCTAGCGGACACCCTGGACAAAAGAACACTTTTGAACTTCTTGTTCGGGAATACTGGTGGCCCGGGATGCGTCGTGATGTCATCCGGTACATCCGAAATTGTGAGGTCTGCCAACGGATCAAGTCCGCGCGACATAGTCCCTACGGTCTACTGAAACCTCTGACCATTCCGCAAGCTCGGTGGACATCTGTGTCCCTTGATTTTATCACCGGCTTGCCGGTCTCCAATTCTTTTGACATGATTCTCGTTGTCGTCGATAGGCTTAGCAAAATGGCTCACTTTATACCTTGCGATTCCTCGCTGGATGCTGCAGGTTTTGCTAAGCTCTATTTGTCAGCAGTGTATAGGCTCCACGGTCTGCCATTGGACATTGTGTCCGACAGGGGTAGTCTGTTTACGTCGGCTTTTTCCAAGGCTTTAGCCAAACTGTTGGGCATAAAGCAAAATCTGAGTACTGCGTTCCACCCTCAGACCGATGGTCAGACTGAGCGTGTGAACTCTATTTTGGAGCAATACCTGCGGGGTTACACCAACTATAGACAGGACAATTGGGCTGATCTTTTGCCCTTGGCGGAGTTCTCTTACAATGACTCCGAGTCCAGTTCTACTATGCTGACGCCCTTCTTTGCGAACCACGGGTTTCACCCCAGAAGTGGGCGTGAGTCGCTCCCAGTCTCTGTGGAAAAAGGCCCGTTGCGGAACTTTGTTAAAGAGCTTGACAACATTTGTCAGTTTTTAAAGACTGAAATTACGTGGAGCCGTGAGCGGATGACCGAGTACGCGAATCGACACAAATCTTCCGCCCCTCTCCTTCGAGAAGGGGACTTAGTGTGGCTTTTGAGTAGAAATATTCGAACTACTCGTCCTTCAAAGAAGTTGGACTTCAAGAAGCTTGGCCCATTTAAGATTCTACGGAAGGTGTCTTCGCATACCTACGAGTTGGCACTCCCTGCCACTATGAAGGTTCATCCCGTCTTCCACGTTTGTCTGCTGGAACCATGTGCGTCGGATCCTCTTCCTGGCCAGAAAAACCCTCCTCCTCCTCCCGTCATAGTAGATGGCGAGGAAGAATTTGTGGTCAAGGAAATTATAGGCGTGTCTTCGCGTGGCCCTCTGCAATATCAAGTAGTTTGGGAGGGCTATGAACATGATGGACCCTCCTGGGAACCTCTGGACCATTTAGCCAATGCACCTGAGAAGGTTGCAGAATTCTACAAGAGGATGCCTAACGCCAGACGATCTTAGTACTGCTGTGGAAATCAGTCATAAAAAGGGGGGCTACTGTCATGAATAGCTATCCTGACACTGCTCATGCTAAGGGTTATGCATGAGACCTACCCCACTCTTCTTTTCCACAACGCCGAAGGTCGGCGACCTATGAAGATGCGCTTATGGCACAGGTTGGTCTGTGTAGATCGTGAGTTGATCAACGGATATGAGGTTGTCGTGGGATGTGCTGAGCACGGGTGCTCTGATAGACGTTGTTCTGCTGCTGCAGAGTTTTCTTGTTGCAATTGCCATTGCGTGCTTAGGTGGGGGTTGTTATCTGGTTCGATTGTTACGAACCTGTTACGTCTTGTTTACACGAGACTTATCTTTTGTTCGTAGTTAGATGTTGATTGTTTCTAGCTTGGGAAGACAGAGTTTTGTCAGGAGCGCCGACAACATAAATATCGTCGTCTCCTGCCCTGAGTTGATCAGGTTTACTCTTGTTCTCCAAGCTTAACAATCACATGCACTTGCTTACCTTCTTCTTCTTCTTTATACCATTCTGTTCTTGCTTTCTTTGCAGTTCAACCTTTCTTCTTCTTTGAAGTGTGTGATTGTTCCTCCTCCTTCCTCTTTGTGCCGCTCTATTCTCAGAATAGCCATCTAAGTTGTGTGTTGCCTCTTCATCTCAACCGACCATACGTCTTAGCACTCTGTCTAACTGACGTCTTCCTCCACAGGCCCGACTGTCCACCTCAGGAACCTATCATTGTCCCGAGTCGTTGGCTGTACCCGGAACCCTAATCCTTTCTTCGGGCCCTATCCGTAATACGTATGTCCCCACTTTCGGTTATCTGTGATTTGGTTCTAGCTTGGGAAGATCTCTGTTGTCAGAATCTGCAACGCCTTAAATAGCGTTGCCTTCTGCCCTGTGTGATCAGGTTAGCTCTTGCTCCCCAAGCTTAACAATCACATACACCCCTTTTGCCATTCTTCTTTGTATACTAGTTTATAGTATCACTTCTTCGATAGTACCTTCTTTGTTACGGGTCGTGGACCCGACGTTGGATCATCTTTGGGCTGATCCATGTTGACCCACTTTTTGTGTGATTTGAAGTTGGGTCCACTTTCGGGTTAGGGTTTGTGGACCCACTTTTAGTCGACCAGGGTGCGACCCACTTTTTGTGTCACAGGGGTCGGGACCCACTTTTATGTGCACGGGTGTTGCTCCACTTTTATTGTACAGGGGTCATAGGGCTGGTTGCCCTGGTGGGGCGCACAACTGGATTGTCGAACGCCTATAAAGCAGAGCCAGTTCCCCCATCTTTAGTTTGGATTTTCTTCTTCCTTTTCTTTCTTTTCTTCCCTATGTTAAAGATAATAAACAGCATTGGACCTAACTATGAGTTTTCTCCGTACTTAGACAACCCGTCACATTCTTCTTTAGTACTATATCTTTAATCATCACTTGTTTCTTGATAGCCTTCATTGCATCAGTACCTTCTGTCGTCTTCGTTACCTCAGTGTTCCTGTGATTGTTTATTCCCTTCCGTGTGTTATAAGATCAATTAGTTGAGTGTGCCTCTTTACCTCAAACCGACCATACGACCTAGAGAGTTCTATCCTCTCCTCCCGGCCGTATATCCGCGCAGGCCTGACTGTCCACCTCTGGAACCTATCTGTTAAGGTGTGATTACGCTAAGCTGGATCTTCACAGAAAGGGACACAGAGGGACAAAGATCTCGAATTGAAGAACAAAACTAAACTCTCTAAATGGTGTAGAAACAATGCGACTATTTATCCTGTTGGAAAGGGAGGCAACCGACGATCGGCGGCGACGACAACTAGTTCCTCTAGGAAGTGCCGTTAGTCTTGGTTCTGGTCTGGCATTAGTTTTGCCGTACCAGCGCCGGACTAGTCCTTCGAGGATACGCCGTTAGTGTTGGTGTCGGGCTTCCGTCGGTCCTTAAGGGTGCAACCCCAACATCAGCCTCTCTTCCTCCTTTTGCGCGTCGTTTTGGTTCCTTTTTGGCTGAGCCATAGTTTGTAGGCGTCGGTATCGACCAGAAGGTCGACTGGTTCCCAGCCAGGTCTGACGTAGCCTTTCCATTTGACTTTGACTTGCTTGACACCGTTAGAAGTGCGTTCGCCTAGGATCTTTTCGACCTCCCAGTATTCTTCACCATTGATGACTTCCATAGGTGCTGGTCGATCGTCGTGAGTCTTTTGGGAAGGGAAAGCGTCGTTGGCAGCTGAGCGAAGGCGATCGGCATGGTAGACGTCGTGAGCAGTTGTACCCGGTACTTCAAGACGATAAGTGTGAGGGGTAACTTGTTCCAACACTTTGCAGTATTGGTATTTTGCTCTAAGTTTCCTGCCGAGGCCTGAGCCTTGTTGTTCAGGGCGTAGGGTGAGCCAAACGTATGAGCCTGTAGGAAAATCTGGTGCAGGACGTCGGTGTTCATTCTCGCGTTGCTCCATCTCCGCTCGTGACAGAGAAAGGTTGGCGTGGGCCCATTTCTGGGCGTCTCTCAGGCGTTGGATGACCCTCTCAGCCTGTCCGAGTGGACCGTTATTGTCGGGTTCGACAGGCAATGGTGGTGCGGCGAAGACTCGTGGGTGGTAGCCGTGAGACAAGAAGAAAGGTGAAACATTAGTGGCAGAAGATGGGGTGGCATTGATGCTGAACTCGACCATGGGCAGTAGATTGAGCCAGGCGGGGCCTTCAGCGCTGAGTTTGGCAAGTTTGACTTTGATCTCAGCGTTCATCCTCTCTGCAGCTCCATTGGTAGCCGGATGGTAAGCTGTTGTGGTTAGCCTTTCGATCTCTAGGCGTTTGCAGAGGTGTCGCCAAGCTGCGTTGACAAATTCGCGGTCAGACAAAATAGATTTTGGCATGCCGTGGTGTCGGTAAAAGTGGTGGAAGAACATATCTGCAACAGATTCCATGTCGAGGGCGTCGGCGGGAATAAGGATGACGCCCTTGGATAGACGGTCTATAACAGTTAGGACGTGGGTGTAGGTGATGCCGCCTTTCTGTGCTGGTTCCAAAGGTCCGATAAAGTCGATGGCAATCTCGGCCCAAGGCTGGTCGGGAATTGGCAAGGCTTTGAGGGTGGTGTCCTTGTTGTCGCGACGAATGTTAGAACTACCACAAATTTGACAGTTGCGGCAGAAACGGCGGATATCTTCGACGTAGCGGGGCCAGAAAAACTCTCTAGACAGCTCGACTTGCATGACGTTCTTTCCGGGGTGCAGCATCATGGGCGAGTCATGAATGTTCTGTAGGATGGCGGTTCTCAATGGCTCGTTAGTAGGTACCCATAGTTTATTCCGAAATCGAATAGCGGATTTGGCGTCCAAAGAGCAGTCGGAAATGTTGACTCTCAACTTGTGTCTGATTGTTTCGGGCCACTGTGACAGTCCATCTGTCAACGCTTTATGGATAATGGCGTATTCATCATCGGCAGCACAGGCATCAGACCAGAGTTCCCGTAAGGCAGGCGGAAGTTCGGGGGTAGAAGGGGCTTCTGGCGTGTTGGTGGTTTGTGTCGAGAAAACTTTCAGGCCGTTACCGTCGTGGTGCAAGATAGTGGCTAGTCGGTCGTTGTAGCGCGCGTCATTCGTGTTGTCTGGGGTGTCGCGGCGAGAGAGAGCATCTGGGAGAGGGGAGAGTTTACCAGGACGGTGGACGATGGTGCAGTTGTATTCGCTCAAGGTCAGGTACCATCTAGCTTGGCGTTCGGACAAGTGCTGCAACTTGGTAAAATGCAGCAAGTTTTTATGATCTGAGACGATGGTAAACGTCTCCTTCAGGCCCTTGAGTTCGCCACGCCATTCCTTCAGGGCACAGACAACAGCCAACAGCTCTTTGTCGTGGATCGGGTAGTTGCATTCGGCGGCAGTCATTTTGCGGCTGAAATAAGCACAAGGCCTAGTTGATCTATCGGGCTGCGTCTGTAGAAGCGCTGCACCGAGACAGTAGCCAGACGCGTCTGTCTCAACAACAGTTGGCAGATCTGGATTGTGCGTGCAGAGGACAGGGGTCGAGGTGAATGCTTCTTTTAGAGCCTGGAAGGACTCTTCTTCCTTTTCGCCCCACTGGAAGGCCTGGTCTTTCTTTGTCAACTGTAGCAAGGGAGTCGCTAGAGTAGTGAAATTTCTGACAAAGGTGCGGTAGAAATTGCATAGACCGAGGAAGGCTCGAACGTCCCTGACCTTCTTGGGCGTTGGCCAGTCCGACACTGCAGAGACTTTGGTTGGGTCGGTTGAAATCTTGCCGGGCTCAAGGATGTATCCCAGGTACTTCACTTTCGATACCGCGAACTCACATTTATCAATGTCGATTGTCAGTTGGCCCTCCAGAACCTTTGCTAAAGCCAAGTTGACCTTCTCGTAGTGGTCCTCTAACGTGCCGTCGGTATAAATCAAGATGTCATCGACGTAGGCAGAGCACCACACATCCAAGTATGGGCGTAGCAGACTGTTCACAAAACTTTGGAACTCTGCAGGCGCGTTGGCCAGACCAAAAGGCATGACGTTCCACTCAAAAAGGCCTTGTCGCGTTCGAAAAGCGGTCTTCCACTCATCTCCCTCGGCGATTCTGATGTTATGAAACGCGGAAACAACGTCGAGTTTCGTAAACCACTTAGCTTTGGAAGCATTAGCTAGGGTCTCGCTGATGTTTGGGAGTGGGTACCGATTCTTTTTCATAGTCGCGTTTAGTGCACGATAATCTACACAGAAGCGGAGGCCGCCACCAGGCTTTTTCACGAATAGGATGGGAGCAGCAGCAGTGGACTGGCTGTGGCGAATGTAGCCTTTTTCCAGCAATGAAAGAAGCGTCTGGCGAAGAACCACGAGTTCTTCTCTGGTCATGCTATAAAGGGGGCCCCATGGAGCTTCTTCGTCGGGCACGGTCAACTCGATCCTATGATCCTGGCCAGGCCGGCGGGGAGGCATCTTTTTAGCAAATTGTGCGTCTGGATCAAACACCTTGACCTTGTCGTGCTCGATCCAAGCTGGGATCTTCTTTTTCCACTCTCTGGGGTTGGCTGGTACTCTATCTTTCTCCAAACGGGCCAAGGCTTTATTGATATCTTCGATTGAAGCTGCAAAAACCCGCAGCTTATCTCTCTTGGCGGCGCGGAAGAAGGTGCTCGCTCTGTTTATTCGTACCATGGTAGAGCGGAAGGTATGGTTTGTCGTCGCCTTTCCTCGAGCGACAATGCCGGATTTAAATCTAACTGTGTCGGCTTCACAGTCTATCCTTGCCCCTTGTTTCTTGAGCCATGGGTATCCGATCAGGATGTCTTCGGCTAATTTTGGTACTACCCACGCCACATGTTTTTCTATGTGGCCCGATATGTCAATTTTAAACACGGCTAGTCGGTCAACCGTGACGGTACTCTTTGAATTAAATGGTACCAGCGTTCTGGGACGCGAACTGAAAAGCGTATCAAGTTTCCATTTCTTTACAAGGTCACTGCTGATCATAGAGGGGGAAGCGCTACCGGTGTCAATCAATGCAATCACGGGACAAGTGTTGTTGATCACTGCATCTAATTGAATTGATGTGTTGGTAATAGATCTATTCAACTCTTCCCATTCCTTCACAGCAGCCTTGTCGTCTTTGAAAACCTGCTTGGGCCTCTGACCACGACTTGGGGCAGAGGCGATCAGTTTCCCGAGTCCTCCTCGGCGGTCTCGTAATATTCTTCGCCCTCTTCTTCGAGTACAGGAGGAGGGAGGTTCGTGGCTGCGCGAACACTCTGTTGTACCGGGGGGCGGGCACGCTCGAATGGGCAGTTAGGGGACATGTGGCCACCAGCGCCACAACGGAGGCACAGTCCTCTGGCTCTTCGTGACTGGAGTTCTTCCTTGGAGACCCACTTGGCACGACGGGGGGCACTGTTATGGGTGGGCGCCCAGTCCATGGCATCAGGGGAGTGTTGTGCCGGGACATTGCGGAACTGGGACGTCCGGGCAGGGTTCCTCGGAGGGTGGGCATGCCGACACTCGTCGAGTTTTTGCCAGGCATTAAGCACCTGTTGTGCGTATTGTTCGTAGGTTGGGGGGTCTGGGAAACCAGCCAGGGCAGACATCACTTGCCCGGGGAGGGTGCGCCTCAGATTCATTATGCGCTCTTCGTGGCTCAGTCTATAGCAGCCAGCGATCTGCATCAACCGACTGACCCGAGCCAAATGTTCCGGAGCAGAGGCACCTCGGCATTTGAGGGTGTGCAGCTCCAAGAGTGCACGACGGGAAGCTGAGGTGTCCTCGAAGCAGCTGTCCAAGAATTCCAGGAACTTATCCACGTTCTCCAACGATGGATCGCGGCTCATGCGGGCAATGTAGGTCTGTGCCTGGAGCAAGGCATTGTCGGCTAACAGACCGTAACAGTGCAGAATGAACCCTCCTGCGCCGTTGAAGTGACTGTGGTCGTAGCGGTACTTCATCTCCACGTATGACCGGTACGTTGGGTAGAGATCAGGCCGCGTATGGTCATAACGGACCGGGCGGAGGTCGGAGGAGGTGTTTCGCACAACCACTGGGGTCGCGGGGGCGGAGTTGGGGAGTCCCTGCATTTCGTTATTGTGAGCCATTGTTGCTTCGTGGAAAACCTCTGGCTCACCGGGGACTTCTGGTAGTATGCTGTCTTCTCGGAAGCTGTGGTGGAAGGAAGAATCGTCGTCAGAGGGTGCAAAATAGTTTGGGGCCATAGGGTTTGGCCGCTGTGGATATTCAAATGGCAAAGTAAAAGAAAAGTAAAAATATATCTCGATCCCTCGTCGGGTCGGCGGTAAAGTAAAAAAAAAAGGAAAGATAAGAGTGACTTAAGGAAAAATAAAAAAAAAAAAAAAAGGAAAAGGGAAAGGGGGGTTTGAGAATTCGAGATGATGTTAAGGTGTGATTACGCTAAGCTGGATCTTCACAGAAAGGGACACAGAGGGACAAAGATCTCGAATTGAAGAACAAAACTAAACTCTCTAAATGGTGTAGAAACAATGCGACTATTTATCCTGTTGGAAAGGGAGGCAACCGACGATCGGCGGCGACGACAACTAGTTCCTCTAGGAAGTGCCGTTAGTCTTGGTTCTGGTCTGGCATTAGTTTTGCCGTACCAGCGCCGGACTAGTCCTTCGAGGATACGCCGTTAGTGTTGGTGTCGGGCTTCCGTCGGTCCTTAAGGGTGCAACCCCAACACTATCATTGTCCTGAGTCGTTGGCTTTCTAGAAACCTAATGGTTTCCTTGGGCCCTATCCGTAATACTTCGTCTCTATAATCTTGGCAGCGGTCTCCAACTGGGAGATCAACGCTGCTACTTCTGACTTCTGCTGGAACTGTACTTTCCGGACCTGTACTTCGGGTCCGTCTTCGGTGTCTTCTTCGTCTGTCGATTCTTCCGCGGCTTCAGGGATCGGGAACTCCTCTTGGTCGACTGGCTGTTGCACATACCACGTGCTGCTAGATCCATCTCTATATCTTGCTTCGTGTAACGATCTATGGATCGAGGTAGGCTCAGGCTCCGCCCTCACCGCCGTTTACACCGCCGTCCACACCGCCTTGCACACCGCCGTTACTCACCGCCTGCCAAACCCGTGTGCACACCGTCGTTGTCAAGGGTACGCGTCATACCTCTACCGCGCGTATATAGATAGTGTTGTTTCCGCCCGTTTTCTTGTACATTAGTCTTTTCTCTTTATCTGTTTCTTAATTTATTTCTGCTGTTCTAAAAGCGTTCTCCTTTAGACCGTAAAGCCTTACAATAGAAACAGATCTACCCTTGTTTACACTGTCCTCGTTTCTTTTACCCTGTCTTCGTACCTTTTCCTCGTTACCACCCGCCACCTGTACATCGTTTCTCTCTGTTCCTCTTTTGTTCCACCGTCACATGCCCTACTGTGCACCTACCACCGACCCCGACTCTGACACCACTTCCAACAACACCGTCTTCTTCGACTCTGAGCCTCCTCCGACAGCCATGTCCGATCCTACTGTCCCTGTTCCAGCCCCGGCGGCCCCGTCGCTTCAAGATCTGCTGCAAGCCATCCAGCAGCTCAACGAGAAGCACGACCACGCGCAACAACAATTGCGCGACGAGTTCAACAGTGGCCAACAAAAACGAGATCAGGCCATCGCCGATCTCCAAGCTTTTGCCCGTGCTGCCACCGCTACTTCCGCTCCCGCCGTCGTCCCTGCGTCCCCTGTCCCCACTGCTGTCCCCGCTGCTCCCGTGCCCGTTGCAACTACGGAAAGAAACCTCGAACCGAGGAAGCGTGCCCTCCCGGATATCGCCTTGTTTTCCGGCCAACGCTCTGCCTACCGCGTCTGGGCCCTGAGTGCCCGCTCCAAGCTTGCACTGGACAGCGAGTCAATCGGTGACCACCGCAAGCAATACGCGTACCTTTTTGCGCGTATGACGGTAGAAGCCCAGAACCTCGTCGTGGCGTACTTCGAGCAGGGCTTGCTGAACGACACCGGGCCCCACCAGTTCCTGGAGTACTTGGACTCCATATTCATCGACCCCTTTGCTGCTGACCGTGCTCTCTTCCACCTGGACAACATGCGCCAGGGACCCTCTGAACCCTTCGCCTTGTTCCTGCCCCGCTTCGAAAAAGTCCTCCAGGACGCCAACATCATTGGCGACCGCAACCGCATTTCGAAGTTGCAAACCGCCATGGCGCCTGCCCTCCGACAAGCGATGGTCTATGTCAACGTCCCCGCGACGTACCCTGAATTTACCAACTGCATGCAAAACGTCGCTTCCAAGGCTGAGCAATTCCTACCTCGTCCCCGCCGCGGCCACTACTCCGCTTTCACTGATAACACGACCTACTCTCCGTACGCTGCCCACCCTGTTTCCCCTGCTCCTGCTGGCCCTTTTGTTTCCTCCGTTCCCCCGTCGGCTGCTGCTCGTCACCCCGATGCTATGGATTGGACTCCCACTGTCACTGCCACGGCCCTTCAGCCCCTGACCGACGAGGAGCGCGAGCGCCTCCGCCGCAACCGCGCCTGGTTCCGCTGCCGCCAGACTGGCCATCTGCGCCAGAACTGTCCACTGAACTTTGTCCCCACTACTACCGTCCCTGTCCGCTCCACCAACCTTCCCCAGCTTGCTGCGCCGACCCCAGCTCTGCCCCTGCCTGTGCCCACGCCCGCGTCCCGCGACATGTCGGGAAATGGAGAGCTCTAGGCGAACGTCGCCGTCTAGAGCCCCAAGGAGAGAAGATCGCTCGGGAGGAAATGGGGGCTAGAGGTACCTATATAGATGTTGTTCTCAATAAAACTTGTTCTACCTCTGCCTTCGTCGACTCCGGTTGCCTGTGTCTTGCCACCGTCTCTCCGCGCACCGCCACCCGCGCCCACGCTACTATCCTGCCCATCTGCCCTCGTCCAATTGCTCAAGTAGTTAATGACCAAAACCCACCCGTCATCGATCAAGTCGCCGTTTTTGACCTTGGTCTCGGAGGATTGGACGAGAAACTCTACGCTTACATCGTCCCTGGTCAGACTGAGGACCTCATCCTGGGTCAAGGCTGGATTGCCAAGCACGACGCTTCCCTCCGCCCTGCCCAGAACGAAGTCTTCATCCGCTTGCCCACTCCCCTTCGTCTTACCAACTGTACTGCCAATCCCGATGTCCTCCCTGTTACTGCCCACGCCGTCCGCGCCTTTCACCTCAGAGCCCGCCGTTCTCACAATGTCCGCATCTTCTCCGCCACTCTTCACGACATTGAGAAGGCCCTCAAGGCCAAAATTTACACCGACCCCCGCGCCAACTGTCCCGAGTGGCTCCTTCCTGTCATCGACGCTTTCGACAGGAAGAAAGCTTCCGAGCTCCCCCCGAACCGCCCTGGCATTGATACAGAGATCCGCCTTAAACCAGGCTTGTCCCCGCCCTCGTGCCCTCTGTACTCAATGAGCCGAGAAGAACTGCTGCTGCTCCGGAAAACTCTCTACGACTTGCTCGACGCTGGCTTTATCCGAGCCAGTAGTGCTGAGGGAGGTGCTCCTGTCATCTTCGTGAAGAAACCTGGTGGTGGTCTTCGTTTTTGCGTAGACTACCGTGCCCTGAACAGCGTCACAGAGAAGGATGGTTACCCGTTACCACTGATCAACGACACCCTCCGTGACATCGCTGCCGCCAAGTACGTCTCCAAGGTCGATGTAATCTCCGCGTTCCACCGTCTCCGCCTGAAAGAAGGTAGTGAAGCCTACACGGCCTTCCGCACCCATCTCGGAGCGTATGAATGGCTAGTCACCCCTTTCGGCCTCACTGGTGCTCCTGCTGCTTTCCAACGTTTTATCAATCATGTGCTCTCCCGCTGGCTCGGTATCTCCTGCTCTGCTTACCTCGACGATGTAGTGATCTACAGCTCTGACTCCCGCAAAGAACACCGTAACCTTGTCTGTCAGATCATCCGCGCTCTCGGAGATGCTGGCTTACAGCTTGACTGGGATAAAAGTGAATTCGAATCCCCGTCCATCAAGTACCTCGGCTTCATTGTTGAACCCGGCTCCGGCATCCGTGCAGACCCAGACAAAGTCAAAGCTATCCAGGAATGGGAGGCTCCCACGTCTGTCCGCGGAGTCCGTAGTTTTCTTGGGTTTGCCAACTTCTACCGCTGTTTTGTCCCCGAATACTCCACCGTCGCTGCTCCCCTGACTCTGCTGACCAAGAAGGACCAACCCTTCAAGTGGGAAGACGAACAACTCCGTTCGTTTGAAGCTTTGAAGAAGGCCCTTGTCTCTGCCCCGCTCCTTGCCACCTTCGACCCTGACCTCCCCACCATCGTTGAAGCCGATGCTTCCGGCTGGGCCCTGGGAGGTTCCCTCAGACAGCAAGGTGCTGATTCTCTTTGGCGTCCTGTTGCTTACTTCTCGCGAAAGCTCAGCCCAGCGGAAGTCAACTATCCTATCCACGATAAGGAAATGTTGGCCATCCACTCCTGCCTCCGCGCTTGGCGCTCCTACCTCGCTGGCATCCCGTTCGAAGTACACACCGACCACCAGAACCTTTTGTACTTCCAGAAGCAAAGAACCCTGTCAGAACGCCAACGCCGCTGGGCCCATGAATTGTCCGAGTTCGACTTTCGGTTAATTCATCGACCCGGCGTTACTCAAGTGACCTCCGATGCCCTTTCCCGCCGCGACCAAGACCTGCCCCAAGACCTCTCCGATGAACGCCTCCAGTCCCGTGTCCACCAAGTTCTGCGCCCTGACGGGCCCGACTTCGTCATTGCCGCCGCCGTTTGGGCTAAAGAGCCTGACAAAGACCCTGAAGGAACCCTGACCCTCGACCACGCTGCCCTAGATGCCCCTTTTGCTGACCCGGAACTCCAGACCCTCTGGCACTCGGCACTTACCCATAACGAACGTTATTGGCAAGCGCGACAAGCTGTCCAAGAACAAGCCCGCTCGTTCCCCAACGAGTGGGGCCTTCCTTGGCAGATCAGCGAGTGTACTCTCGACTCCGCCACCCGTCTCCTCTGGCGTGACCGCCTGTGGATCCCGTACTACGAGCCCCTCCGCACTCGTATCATCCAGCAAGTCCACGACTCCACGCTCACCGGTCACCCTGGAGGATCAGCAACCCGTGATCTAGTCAGCCGCTCCTACGCTTGGCCTGGCCTCTCTGACGATGTCCGCCGCTTCGTTGGTAATTGCGACACTTGCGGTAAAAGCAAGATTTGGCGCGACCAGAAGCGTGGCCTCCTGAAGCCCCTGCCCGTCCCGGACCGTGCCTGGCAAGAACTCGCCATGGATTTCATCGTCGGTCTCCCTGAGTCCGAAGGCTGCACTACTATCTTAGGTATTACAGACCGGCTGTCAAAGAGTAAAATCTTGATACCGCTGAAATCGTATACTGCCTCTGACGTAGCCAGAGCCTTCATCACACACGTCTTTGCCCACCATGGTCTACCCCGCGCCATCACGTCCGACCGAGGTCCCCAGTTCACCGGTTTATTCTGGACAGAAGTCTGTCGCCAGCTCTCCATCACCCGCCGCCTCTCCACTGCGTTCCATCCCGAGACCGACGGCGCCCAAGAGCGCTCCAACCAGGAGATCGAGACCTACCTCCGTGCCTTCACTGTTTTCCTGCAAGACGACTGGGCTGCACTTCTCCCCCAAGCCCAGGTCGCCCTGAACAATCGCACCGCTACTGCCACTGGCCTTTCCCCTTTTTTCTTCACCCATGGTTACAACATTGACCCCCTTGACATGACTACCGACCACGAACCAGGCTCCACCGTTTCCCCCGCCACTGCCGGCCACAACTGGCTCGCCAAGCACCGCGACGCAACCGCGTTCGCCCAGGCCTCCATGGCATTCGCCCTTGAAACACAGGAACGACATGCCAACCGGGGACGCCAGGCAGCGGAAGCTTTCAAAGTCGGCGACCGAGTCTACCTGCGTCTGCGCAACGTGCGCACCATCCGCCCCTCGAAGACACTCGACTGGCTTGCCTTGCCCTACCGCGTTATCCAAGTCGTCGGTACGCACGCTGTCAAACTAGACACGCCCACCGGTATCCACCCCGTCTTCCACGTGAGTCTTGTCCGCCGCGCCCGTGATGACCCTCTGCCTTCCCAAGTCTTAGCCAACCCGGAACCACCTGCAATCGCGCCCGAAGAAGCCTCCGGCGATTTAGTGGCTGGCGAGTACCTTGTCGACGAGATCCTACAACACAAGGTCGTCGACAAACGTCACAAAGTGCTCGTCCAGTGGACTGGATGGGCAGAGCCAACATGGGAACCCTTGTCACACGTCCTAGACACAGCAGCGCTCGAGAGATACGAGCAGACCCACGAGTGCCCCTGGAAGTTGCCAGCAGTCCCCCGGAGGAGAGGGAGGAGGAGGCGATTGTAACGATCTATGGATCGAGGTAGGCTCAGGCTCCGCCCTCACCGCCGTTTACACCGCCGTCCACACCGCCTTGCACACCGCCGTTACTCACCGCCTGCCAAACCCGTGTGCACACCGTCGTTGTCAAGGGTACGCGTCATACCTCTACCGCGCGTATATAGATAGTGTTGTTTCCGCCCGTTTTCTTGTACATTAGTCTTTTCTCTTTATCTGTTTCTTAATTTATTTCTGCTGTTCTAAAAGCGTTCTCCTTTAGACCGTAAAGCCTTACACTTCGTATTGCGGCAAGCACTCGACTCTTCCAGCTATAGTCCGTACTTTCGTCACCCACTTGTTGTAATCGTCGTCGGGTAACTTCTTCGGAGTGAGGTGGTACTGTAATGTGTCGTTGAGGGCCGCATCTATGAATAGGATCTTGCATCTGTCGGGCCAATGCCAACCTCCACAGGCGCTCAGCGAATATTCGTAGTCTTGCAGGAACGCGTTGAAAGTCTGCGCTTCTCCCATTCTCATGGTCATCAACTTCTGACCTGCCTTCATCACAGCTTGCTTGTCGGTGAACTGGTCGTTGATGTGTTCTAAAAGCTTCTCCCTGTTACGGGTCGTGGACCCGATGTTGGATCATCTTTGGGCTGATCCATGTTGACCCACTTTTTGTGTGATTTGAAGTTGGGTCCACTTTCGGGTTAGGGTTTGTGGACCCACTTTTAGTCGACCAGGGTGCGACCCACTTTTTGTGTCACAGGGGTCGGGACCCACTTTTATGTGCACGGGTGTTGCTCCACTTTTATTGTACAGGGGTCATAGGGCTGGTTGCCCTGGTGGGGCGCACACAACTGGATTGTCGAACGCCTATAAAGCAGAGCCAGTTCCCCCATCTTTAGTTTGGATTTTCTTCTTCCTTTTCTTTCTTTTCTTCCCTATGTTAAAGATAATAAACAGCATTGGACCTAACTATGAGTTTTCTCCGTACTTAGACAACCCGTCACATAAGTGGGAATAAGTTGAGAACGCAGCTCAGTACCCGCAAAGGCAAAGGTTTTTCAGCCTTGTTGTCCTCCCTAGTTATGGCATTGGTCATAGAAGTAAGAGCCAGGCCTGTAGGTTATAACAAACAACAATCGCTCAGTTCCATAGCCCATAAATCTGTTGCCTGCAAGATGCAGACGGTCCCCTGAGAACTACCAAGTTCTGGTAACAAGTGTACACCAGAGTGGCTACTCAGTTGGCACAATCATCAATCGCCGCGACATAATCGCCTCCACAATAGCTAAGAACCCCCTGGGACATGGTTCGATGGATGTAAACGAACACAATTCCGATTGTGGGAGAATAGACTAACATGTGTAATGGGGACCCATCATCGATCGGGTAATTGGTATATGACGACAGACAGCATGGAAACAAAGACGTGCAGGATCCGTAAAGAGTATTGGTGAAAGGGGAAAACAAGAGATTGGTAAAGTCAGCTTGTCAAACTTGGCAGTATTTCAGCACAAGATACAAGACTGGCCTGCACCACCATAGGCAGGACTTCGAAGAGGGACATCGTGTTTCTTTTAACGAGAAGAAAACAACAAGATATTGTCCACAAGAGAGAGGCAGAGAGTAGGCCCAAGTGAAGACACAAAGAGGTCGAAGAAAGGAGACATAGAGTAGTCGCAAATAGACGTAACAAAGTCGAAGAAAGTAACAGGCAAGAGAGCTGTCCAAAGTAGAGGACACAGAACATGTCACAAGAAGTAGACGTATAGTGGTCGTAAGTAGACACAACAACAGCCGAAAGAAAATAGTCCGAACAGTGGCCTAACGCATTAGACACAACTGTGGCACGAAGACTAGACATAACTGTCAAGAAGTGGGACAGAAGCGAGCTGTTAAAAAAGCGAGTAGACAGCAACTGTCAATACCCAGACAGACACGGGCTGTCAGCAAAGCGAGTAGATATAAACTATCTGTAAGGCTTTACGGTCTAAAGGGGAACGCTTTTAGAACAGCAGAAATAAATTAAGAAACAGATAAAGAGAAAAGACTAATGTACAAGAAAACGGGCGGAAACAACACTATCTATATACGCGCGGTAGAGGTATGACGCGTACCCTTGACAACGACGGTGTGCACACGGGTTTGGCAGGCGGTGAGGACGGCGGTGTAAACGGCGGTGAGGGCGGAGCCTGAGCCTACCTCGATCCATAGATCGTTACAATCGCCTCCTCCTCCCTCTCCTCCGGGGGACTGCTGGCAACTTCCAGGGGCACTCGTGGGTCTGCTCGTATCTCTCGAGCGCTGCTGTGTCTAGGACGTGTGACAAGGGTTCCCATGTTGGCTCTGCCCATCCAGTCCACTGGACGAGCACTTTGTGACGTTTGTCGACGACCTTGTGTTGTAGGATCTCGTCGACAAGGTACTCGCCAGCCACTAAATCGCCGGAGGCTTCTTCGGGCGCGATTGCAGGTGGTTCCGGGTTGGCTAAGACTTGGGAAGGCAGAGGGTCATCACGGGCGCGGCGGACAAGACTCACGTGGAAGACGGGGTGGATACCGGTGGGCGTGTCTAGTTTGACAGCGTGCGTACCGACGACTTGGATAACGCGGTAGGGCAAGGCAAGCCAGTCGAGTGTCTTCGAGGGGCGGATGGTGCGCACGTTGCGCAGACGCAGGTAGACTCGGTCGCCGACTTTGAAAGCTTCCGCTGCCTGGCGTCCCCGGTTGGCATGTCGTTCCTGTGTTTCAAGGGCGAATGCCATGGAGGCCTGGGCGAACGCGGTTGCGTCGCGGTGCTTGGCGAGCCAGTTGTGGCCGGCAGTGGCGGGGGAAACGGTGGAGCCTGGTTCGTGGTCGGTAGTCATGTCAAGGGGGTCAATGTTGTAACCATGGGTGAAGAAAAAAGGGGAAAGGCCAGTGGCAGTAGCGGTGCGATTGTTCAGGGCGACCTGGGCTTGGGGGAGAAGTGCAGCCCAGTCGTCTTGCAGGAAAACAGTGAAGGCACGGAGGTAGGTCTCGATCTCCTGGTTGGAGCGCTCTTGGGCGCCGTCGGTCTCGGGATGGAACGCAGTGGAGAGGCGGCGGGTGATGGAGAGCTGGCGACAGACTTCTGTCCAGAATAAACCGGTGAACTGGGGACCTCGGTCGGACGTGATGGCGCGGGGTAGACTGTCATGAATAGCTATCCTGACACTGCTCATGCTAAGGGTTATGCATGAGACCTACCCCACTCTTCTTTTCCACAACGCCGAAGGTCGGCGACCTATGAAGATGCGCTTATGGCACAGGTTGGTCTGTGTAGATCGTGAGTTGATCAACGGATATGAGGTTGTCGTGGGATGTGCTGAGCACGGGTGCTCTGATAGACGTTGTTCTGCTGCTGCAGAGTTTTCTTGTTGCAATTGCCATTGCGTGCTTAGGTGGGGGTTGTTATCTGGTTCGATTGTTACGAACCTGTTACGTCTTGTTTACACGAGACTTATCTTTTGTTCGTAGTTAGATGTTGATTGTTTCTAGCTTGGGAAGACAGAGTTTTGTCAGGAGCGCCGACAACATAAATATCGTCGTCTCCTGCCCTGAGTTGATCAGGTTTACTCTTGTTCTCCAAGCTTAACAATCACATGCACTTGCTTACCTTCTTCTTCTTCTTTATACCATTCTGTTCTTGCTTTCTTTGCAGTTCAACCTTTCTTCTTCTTTGAAGTGTGTGATTGTTCCTCCTCCTTCCTCTTTGTGCCGCTCTATTCTCAGAATAGCCATCTAAGTTGTGTGTTGCCTCTTCATCTCAACCGACCATACGTCTTAGCACTCTGTCTAACTGACGTCTTCCTCCACAGGCCCGACTGTCCACCTCAGGAACCTATCATTGTCCCGAGTCGTTGGCTGTACCCGGAACCCTAATCCTTTCTTCGGGCCCTATCCGTAATATTTTGTTAAGCTTCATTTGAAGACCCGACGCTATTACAACTTTGGCTCTCTTTGGCACTTTTTTCTCTCCTCATTTATTTTTCCCTCTCTATTACGTTTCAACTCGCAATGGCCCTCACTCGCGAAATGATCGAGCATCTCAATACGTTCCTCCTGTCGATTCCTGACCGAACTCCTGAGAACTGGCATCTCGGTGCCCTTCCTAGGGAGTTCAGTGCTGAGATCAAAATGGCTATTGTGGCGGCTTACATGTCTGGTCTGCGCACCGACGATGGTGCCCCGCCCATCCCCGTTGGCTCTGTTCCTGATGCGGCTCAGGTTTACTGGGCTGCGTTCCAGGCTGGCGCTGAAGCCCGCTTCAACTCCCTTGAGTCCCTTCCCCGAGTCAAACGGGAAGAGGATGCCGATCCGTTGAAAGAGGCCGACAAGCATCTTGATGTCGTGCCCTATGATGGCAATCAGCAAGGCTTCCAGGCGTTCCAGAGGCAACTTGCGGTCAAATTTGCTGCTGCACCCAAGCACCACCGCACGGAGCAGCGCAAGCTGATGACTGCCTTCTCCTACCTTAGAGATGGCGCTCTGGATTGGGCCATGCCTCGGATGGACCCGGCCACTGGACACATGAACTTTGAAACGTACGACGATTTTATGAAATCGTTAGCTGAGGCTTTCGATGACCCTGACTGGCGCATGACTGCGACCCAGCAGATCTTCGACTTAAAGCAGACAGGTACTTGTACTGCCTATCACTCTGCTTTTACAACGCTGTTGAAGAAACTCGGTTGGGCCGACGCTGATTTCACCATTGCACTATTTCAGCGAGGCCTCAAGCCCCACATACAGGACGCTCTGGCTTGGAACACCTATCCTGCCCCTAAGGGAACGCTTGATCAGTTCGCTAATTTCTGCAACACGCTGGACAATACGATCAACAACCGAACCCGGGGAAACAACGGGAAAATCCAACCGCCTCCTGGTGTGGTCCCCTTTCAGCAAGATTCTCGTTCGAGAAATGCTGGCGCCCAAAAAGCTGTCCCCAACACCAAGCCAGCTAAGGGTACCTCTGCAGGTCCCGATGCCAACGGTCTACCCTTCCGTAAGACTGCTGACGGCAAAATGGCAAAGGGTGTTTGTTGGAAGTGTGGCGCAAAGGACCACATGCTAAAGGCTTGCCCCAAAAACAACCTTGCTCTTCGCGCAGTTACTGTCCCTCCTCCTCCTCCCGTCATAGTAGATGGCGAGGAAGAATTTGTGGTCAAGGAAATTATAGGCGTGTCTTCGCGTGGCCCTCTGCAATATCAAGTAGTTTGGGAGGGCTATGAACATGATGGACCCTCCTGGGAACCTCTGGACCATTTAGCCAATGCACCTGAGAAGGTTGCAGAATTCTACAAGAGGATGCCTAACGCCAGACGATCTTAGTACTGCTGTGGAAATCAGTCATAAAAAGGGGGGCTACTGTCATGAATAGCTATCCTGACACTGCTCATGCTAAGGGTTATGCATGAGACCTACCCCACTCTTCTTTTCCACAACGCCGAAGGTCGGCGACCTATGAAGATGCGCTTATGGCACAGGTTGGTCTGTGTAGATCGTGAGTTGATCAACGGATATGAGGTTGTCGTGGGATGTGCTGAGCACGGGTGCTCTGATAGACGTTGTTCTGCTGCTGCAGAGTTTTCTTGTTGCAATTGCCATTGCGTGCTTAGGTGGGGGTTGTTATCTGGTTCGATTGTTACGAACCTGTTACGTCTTGTTTACACGAGACTTATCTTTTGTTCGTAGTTAGATGTTGATTGTTTCTAGCTTGGGAAGACAGAGTTTTGTCAGGAGCGCCGACAACATAAATATCGTCGTCTCCTGCCCTGAGTTGATCAGGTTTACTCTTGTTCTCCAAGCTTAACAATCACATGCACTTGCTTACCTTCTTCTTCTTCTTTATACCATTCTGTTCTTGCTTTCTTTGCAGTTCAACCTTTCTTCTTCTTTGAAGTGTGTGATTGTTCCTCCTCCTTCCTCTTTGTGCCGCTCTATTCTCAGAATAGCCATCTAAGTTGTGTGTTGCCTCTTCATCTCAACCGACCATACGTCTTAGCACTCTGTCTAACTGACGTCTTCCTCCACAGGCCCGACTGTCCACCTCAGGAACCTATCATTGTCCCGAGTCGTTGGCTGTACCCGGAACCCTAATCCTTTCTTCGGGCCCTATCCGTAATATAGACCATGGTGGGCAAAGACGTGTGTGATGAAGGCTCTGGCTACGTCAGAGGCAGTATACGATTTCAGCGGTATCAAGATTTTACTCTTTGACAGCCGGTCTGTAATACCTAAGATAGTAGTGCAGCCTTCGGACTCAGGGAGACCGACGATGAAATCCATGGCGAGTTCTTGCCAGGCACGGTCCGGGACGGGCAGGGGCTTCAGGAGGCCACGCTTCTGGTCGCGCCAAATCTTGCTTTTACCGCAAGTGTCGCAATTACCAACGAAGCGGCGGACATCGTCAGAGAGGCCAGGCCAAGCGTAGGAGCGGCTGACTAGATCACGGGTTGCTGATCCTCCAGGGTGACCGGTGAGCGTGGAGTCGTGGACTTGCTGGATGATACGAGTGCGGAGGGGCTCGTAGTACGGGATCCACAGGCGGTCACGCCAGAGGAGACGGGTGGCGGAGTCGAGAGTACACTCGCTGATCTGCCAAGGAAGGCCCCACTCGTTGGGGAACGAGCGGGCTTGTTCTTGGACAGCTTGTCGCGCTTGCCAATAACGTTCGTTATGGGTAAGTGCCGAGTGCCAGAGGGTCTGGAGTTCCGGGTCAGCAAAAGGGGCATCTAGGGCAGCGTGGTCGAGGGTCAGGGTTCCTTCGGGGTCTTTGTCAGGCTCTTTAGCCCAAACAGCGGCGGCAATGACGAAGTCGGGCCCGTCAGGGCGGAGAACTTGGTGGACACGGGACTGGAGGCGTTCATCGGAGAGGTCTTGGGGCAGGTCTTGGTCGCGGCGGGAAAGGGCATCGGAGGTCACTTGAGTAACGCCGGGTCGATGAATTAACCGAAAGTCGAACTCGGACAATTCATGGGCCCAGCGGCGTTGGCGTTCTGACAGGGTTCTTTGCTTCTGGAAGTACAAAAGGTTCTGGTGGTCGGTGTGTACTTCGAACGGGATGCCAGCGAGGTAGGAGCGCCAAGCGCGGAGGCAGGAGTGGATGGCCAACATTTCCTTATCGTGGATAGGATAGTTGACTTCCGCTGGGCTGAGCTTTCGCGAGAAGTAAGCAACAGGACGCCAAAGAGAATCAGCACCTTGCTGTCTGAGGGAACCTCCCAGGGCCCAGCCGGAAGCATCGGCTTCAACGATGGTAGGGCTGTCAGGGTCAAAGGTGGCAAGGAGCGGGGCAGAGACAAGGGCCTTCTTCAAAGCTTCAAACGAACGGAGTTGTTCGTCTTCCCACTTGAAGGGTTGATCCTTCTTGGTCAGCAGAGTCAGGGGAGCAGCGACGGTGGAGTATTCGGGGACAAAACAGCGGTAGAAGTTGGCAAACCCAAGAAAACTACGGACTCCGCGGACAGACGTGGGAGCCTCCCATTCCTGGATGGCTTTGACTTTGTCTGGGTCTGCACGGATGCCGGAGCCGGGTTCAACAATGAAGCCGAGGTACTTGATGGACGGGGATTCGAATTCACTTTTATCCCAGTCAAGCTGTAAGCCAGCATCTCCGAGAGCGCGGATGATCTGACAGACAAGGTTACGGTGTTCTTTGCGGGAGTCAGAGCTGTAGATCACTACATCGTCGAGGTAAGCAGAGCAGGAGATACCGAGCCAGCGGGAGAGCACATGATTGATAAAACGTTGGAAAGCAGCAGGAGCACCAGTGAGGCCGAAAGGGGTGACTAGCCATTCATACGCTCCGAGATGGGTGCGGAAGGCCGTGTAGGCTTCACTACCTTCTTTCAGGCGGAGACGGTGGAACGCGGAGATTACATCGACCTTGGAGACGTACTTGGCGGCAGCGATGTCACGGAGGGTGTCGTTGATCAGTGGTAACGGGTAACCATCCTTCTCTGTGACGCTGTTCAGGGCACGGTAGTCTACGCAAAAACGAAGACCACCACCAGGTTTCTTCACGAAGATGACAGGAGCACCTCCCTCAGCACTACTGGCTCGGATAAAGCCAGCGTCGAGCAAGTCGTAGAGAGTTTTCCGGAGCAGCAGCAGTTCTTCTCGGCTCATTGAGTACAGAGGGCACGAGGGCGGGGACAAGCCTGGTTTAAGGCGGATCTCTGTATCAATGCCAGGGCGGTTCGGGGGGAGCTCGGAAGCTTTCTTCCTGTCGAAAGCGTCGATGACAGGAAGGAGCCACTCGGGACAGTTGGCGCGGGGGTCGGTGTAAATTTTGGCCTTGAGGGCCTTCTCAATGTCGTGAAGAGTGGCGGAGAAGATGCGGACATTGTGAGAACGGCGGGCTCTGAGGTGAAAGGCGCGGACGGCGTGGGCAGTAACAGGGAGGACATCGGGATTGGCAGTACAGTTGGTAAGACGAAGGGGAGTGGGCAAGCGGATGAAGACTTCGTTCTGGGCAGGGCGGAGGGAAGCGTCGTGCTTGGCAATCCAGCCTTGACCCAGGATGAGGTCCTCAGTCTGACCAGGGACGATGTAGGCGTAGAGTTTCTCGTCCAATCCTCCGAGACCAAGATCGAAGACAGCAACTTGGTCTATGACGGGTGGATTTCGGTCATCAACTACTTGAGCAATTGGACGAGGGCAGATGGGCAGGATAGTAGCGTGGGCGCGGGTGGCGGTGCGCGGAGAGACGGTGGCAAGACACAGGCAACCGGAGTCGACGAAGGCAGAGGTAGAACAAGTTTTATTGAGAACAACATCTATATAGGTACCTCTAGCCCCCATTTCCTCCCGAGCGATCTTCTCTCCTTGGGGCTCTAGACGGCGACGTTCGCCTAGAGCTCTCCATTTCCCGACATGTCGCGGGACGCGGGCGTGGGCACAGGCAGGGGCAGAGCTGGGGTCGGCGCAGCAAGCTGGGGAAGGTTGGTGGAGCGGACAGGGACGGTAGTAGTGGGGGCAAAGTTCAGTGGACAGTTCTGGCGCAGATGGCCAGTCTGGCGGCAGCGGAAGCAGGCGCGGTTGCGGCGGAGGCGCTCGCGCTCCTCGTCGGTCAGGGGCTGAAGGGCCGTGGCAGTGACAGTGGGAGTCCAATCCATAGCATCGGGGTGACGAGCAGCAGCCGACGGGGGAACGGAGGAAACAAAAGGGCCAGCAGGAGCAGGGGAAACAGGGTGGGCAGCGTACGGAGAGTAGGTCGTGTTATCAGTGAAAGCGGAGTAGTGGCCGCGGCGGGGACGAGGTAGGAATTGCTCAGCCTTGGAAGCGACGTTTTGCATGCAGTTGGTAAATTCAGGGTACGTCGCGGGGACGTTGACATAGACCATCGCTTGTCTGAGGGCAGGCGCCATGGCGGTTTGCAACTTCGAAATGCGGTTGCGGTCGCCAATGATGTTGGCGTCCTGGAGGACTTTTTCGAAGCGGGGCAGGAACAAGGCGAAGGGTTCAGAGGGTCCCTGGCGCATGTTGTCCAGGTGGAAGAGAGCACGGTCAGCAGCAAAGGGGTCGATGAATATGGAGTCCAAGTACTCCAGGAACTGGTGGGGCCCGGTGTCGTTCAGCAAGCCCTGCTCGAAGTACGCCACGACGAGGTTCTGGGCTTCTACCGTCATACGCGCAAAAAGGTACGCGTATTGCTTGCGGTGGTCACCGATTGACTCGCTGTCCAGTGCAAGCTTGGAGCGGGCACTCAGGGCCCAGACGCGGTAGGCAGAGCGTTGGCCGGAAAACAAGGCGATATCCGGGAGGGCACGCTTCCTCGGTTCGAGGTTTCTTTCCGTAGTTGCAACGGGCACGGGAGCAGCGGGGACAGCAGTGGGGACAGGGGACGCAGGGACGACGGCGGGAGCGGAAGTAGCGGTGGCAGCACGGGCAAAAGCTTGGAGATCGGCGATGGCCTGATCTCGTTTTTGTTGGCCACTGTTGAACTCGTCGCGCAATTGTTGTTGCGCGTGGTCGTGCTTCTCGTTGAGCTGCTGGATGGCTTGCAGCAGATCTTGAAGCGACGGGGCCGCCGGGGCTGGAACAGGGACAGTAGGATCGGACATGGCTGTCGGAGGAGGCTCAGTATTACGGATAGGGCCCGAAGAAAGGATTAGGGTTCCGGGTACAGCCAACGACTCGGGACAATGATAGGTTCCTGAGGTGGACAGTCGGGCCTGTGGAGGAAGACGTCAGTTAGACAGAGTGCTAAGACGTATGGTCGGTTGAGATGAAGAGGCAACACACAACTTAGATGGCTATTCTGAGAATAGAGCGGCACAAAGAGGAAGGAGGAGGAACAATCACACACTTCAAAGAAGAAGAAAGGTTGAACTGCAAAGAAAGCAAGAACAGAATGGTATAAAGAAGAAGAAGAAGGTAAGCAAGTGCATGTGATTGTTAAGCTTGGAGAACAAGAGTAAACCTGATCAACTCAGGGCAGGAGACGACGATATTTATGTTGTCGGCGCTCCTGACAAAACTCTGTCTTCCCAAGCTAGAAACAATCAACATCTAACTACGAACAAAAGATAAGTCTCGTGTAAACAAGACGTAACAGGTTCGTAACAATCGAACCAGATAACAACCCCCACCTAAGCACGCAATGGCAATTGCAACAAGAAAACTCCGCAGCAGCAGAACAACGTCTATCAGAGCACCCGTGCTCAGCACATCCCACGACAACCTCATATCCGTTGATCAACTCACGATCTACACAGACCAACCTGTGCCATAAGCGCATCTTCATAGGTCGCCGACCTTCGGCGTTGTGGAAAAGAAGAGTGGGGTAGGTCTCATGCATAACCCTTAGCATGAGCAGTGTCAGGATAGCTATTCATGACAGTAGCCCCCCTTTTTATGACTGATTTCCACAGCAGTACTAAGATCGTCTGGCGTTAGGCATCCTCTTGTAGAATTCTGCAACCTTCTCAGGTGCATTGGCTAAATGGTCCAGAGGTTCCCAGGAGGGTCCATCATGTTCATAGCCCTCCCAAACTACTTGATATTGCAGAGGGCCACGCGAAGACACGCCTATAATTTCCTTGACCACAAATTCTTCCTCGCCATCTACTATGACGGGAGGAGGAGGAGGGTTTTTCTGGCCAGGAAGAGGATCCGACGCACATGGTTCCAGCAGACAAACGTGGAAGACGGGATGAACCTTCATAGTGGCAGGGAGTGCCAACTCGTAGGCATGCGAAGACACCTTCCGTAGAATCTTAAATGGGCCAAGCTTCTTGAAGTCCAACTTCTTTGAAGGACGAGTAGTTCGAATATTTCTACTCAAAAGCCACACTAAGTCCCCTTCTCGAAGGAGAGGGGCGGAAGATTTGTGTCGATTCGCGTACTCGGTCATCCGCTCACGGCTCCACGTAATTTCAGTCTTTAAAAACTGACAAATGTTGTCAAGCTCTTTAACAAAGTTCCGCAACGGGCCTTTTTCCACAGAGACTGGGAGCGACTCACGCCCACTTCTGGGGTGAAACCCGTGGTTCGCAAAGAAGGGCGTCAGCATAGTAGAACTGGACTCGGAGTCATTGTAAGAGAACTCCGCCAAGGGCAAAAGATCAGCCCAATTGTCCTGTCTATAGTTGGTGTAACCCCGCAGGTATTGCTCCAAAATAGAGTTCACACGCTCAGTCTGACCATCGGTCTGAGGGTGGAACGCAGTACTCAGATTTTGCTTTATGCCCAACAGTTTGGCTAAAGCCTTGGAAAAAGCCGACGTAAACAGACTACCCCTGTCGGACACAATGTCCAATGGCAGACCGTGGAGCCTATACACTGCTGACAAATAGAGCTTAGCAAAACCTGCAGCATCCAGCGAGGAATCGCAAGGTATAAAGTGAGCCATTTTGCTAAGCCTATCGACGACAACGAGAATCATGTCAAAAGAATTGGAGACCGGCAAGCCGGTGATAAAATCAAGGGACACAGATGTCCACCGAGCTTGCGGAATGGTCAGAGGTTTCAGTAGACCGTAGGGACTATGTCGCGCGGACTTGATCCGTTGGCAGACCTCACAATTTCGGATGTACCGGATGACATCACGACGCATCCCGGGCCACCAGTATTCCCGAACAAGAAGTTCAAAAGTGTTCTTTTGTCCAGGGTGTCCGCTAGGCATAATATCATGACAATTCTTCAATGCACGAACTCGTAGATCCTCGTTCGGCAAATATAGAAGGTCGTTGACAAACAAAAGACCGTCATTGTCAAGCCTGCAGACACTGAGGTCCACATCTGGAGGTTTGGTCGACTGGCCTCGAAGAGCAGAAATAACATCAAGAGCCCACTTGTCCGTGGATAGCGCGATTTTTACCTCGTCTACCAAAGACATGGTACCAATAAAATTTTCAGGGGGAATAATAGGAGCACACAGCTCTTTATCCTCCTCAGAAGAAGAAGAAACGAGGTCTTCGTAGCGTCTGGTCAGGGCATCAGCTCTAGAATTCAAGGAGCCAGGCCTATAAGTGATGACATAACGGTACTCGCTCAGTTCCATAGCCCACCTCGCTTGCCGTCTGTTCATGGCCGGAATTTGCTTAAGAACGGCTAAATTCCGATGGTCCGTCAATACCAGAACAGGTTTTTCCAGACTTTCAACCATGAATCGCCACGACTTTAGAGACTCCACAATGGCTAACAACTCCTTGTCACCTACGCCGTAGTTACACTGGGCAGGATTCATTTTTTGAGAGAAATAGGCCACGGGGTGTAGTAGAAGCCCCTTGTCAGTCGGGTGGTATTGAGACATGACGGCAGATATTACACGGTCAGACGCGTCTGTTTCAATAACAGTGTCCAACAGGTAATCAAAGTGCTTGAGGATAGGTTCAGAGCAGAAAAGGTCCTTCAGGGTGTGAAATGCTGCCTCACATTCAGAGGACCAGACAAAAGATTGCGTCTTTTTAGTCAACTCGAAGAGAGGTGTGCAGTTTCTAGAGAAGTCACGGATGAACCTCCTATAGAAATTGGCAAAACCCAAAAAGGACTGGACTCCCTTAACAGTTCGGGGAGCCTCCCACTCACGGACAGCCGCAACTTTAGCGGGGTCCATCTTCAGAGCATCGGCTGAAATAACAAAGCCAACAAAGGTAGTTTCAGTCTTGTCGAATTCGCATTTTTCACCCTTGACAAACAGACTGGCCTGCGCTAATTTTAGCAGGACTTTGCGCACATGAACATCATGTTCCTCTTGGTTCAGAGAGAACACCAGGATATCATCCAAGTAACAGACACAGAATATGTCCAAATACTCCGACAAGACCTCGCTGACATATTTCTGACACGTGGCAGGAGCATTGGTGAGCCCAAACGGCATCACATTGTACTCAAAAATGCCATATCGAGTTCTGAAAGCTGTCTTGTATTCATCACCTTTCTTGATGCGAATCAAGTGGTACGCAGCTCTCAGATCCAGCTTTGTAAAAATGTTTCCCGTAGCCGCCGTGCGCAGTGATTCATTGATCCGAGGCAGAGGAGTTACGTCTTTGATGGTGATATCATTGACGGCTCGGAAATCAACACAGAATCGTAAACTGCCTGGCTTCCTAGCAAAAAGAATCGGGGAAGCCAGCGGCGAAGAGGAAGAGGAAATAAAGCCTTTAGCAAGCATGCCATCTAGATATTTTTTGACAGCCTGCAACTCGAGTGGAGTCATATCGTACAGCGGGGCCTTGGGGTATTTCGCATCGGGAACGAAGTTAATCGCATGATCAATGTCCCGGTGAGGTGGTAGTTGATCAGCACCTTCTCGAGAGAACAGAGGAAGTAGGTCATGGTATTTCTTCGGGATGCGTTCAAGGAGCCGTGCATGCTCTTGTTCCGGAGTTAGGTCCTCCTGATTGAGATAATCCAGGACTTCCTGAGCGGTGACACGATAAATCTGTAGTTTCTCAGCTTTGGCAAAGCGATGCAAAGCCTGAGACGACACCGTCACACAGGAACAAGACACAGCTGACGATTGTGCAATAAAAGAAGGAAGGGGTGAAGTGGCTGAAGCAGGAGCAGATCCCTCAATCTGACTGCCAGCGGTAGAAGCAATATTTTTGTCGTTTTTTGTATAAGAAAAATCAAACGAAGCGCCAGAATCAGTAGAAGCAGTCGAAACAGAAGAAGAAGAAGAAGAAGAATCAGAAGCTGCCACAGCATTGCCATCGGCGGTAGAAGTAACCGATATCTTGAGCGTATTGGAAGGCCAAGAAATTTCCGGGTTATGGGCGTCGAGCCAGCATTTCCCCAGGATGATGTGGTAGCCCCCAAGCTTCGTGATTTGAAAAACCAAAGTTTCTGAATAATTAGGAAAAGAGAGGGACAAAGGAACTTGGTGGGTCACTTTACCCGCAGCAGTTTCACTACCATCAACAACATGGAGCGACTCGGCTCTGGCCTTGAGAACAGTAGGAATCTGATGCCTTGCTATAAATTCAGAATCCACAAAACAAGTTGTTGATCCCGAATCCACCATAGCGTAGGCCTCAATGGAATTATTCACTGTCACAGGAATAACCAGAGGGGGAGAGTTACCATAATCGATAGCATTATCAAGAGAACAAGTGCTGATTCTCAAGAGACCCTCATCAGCAGCGTCAGGGCTAGCCAGGACCAGAGGGGAATGGGTCGGTAGCCCTTCTAGTTTTTTGACGCATCAGGCGCAGGGGCCGTCGAGGGAGCCCGGGTAGAAGTGGAGGGAGAAGGGACAGTAGCTGCGCGAAGAGCAAGGTTGTTTTTGGGGCAAGCCTTTAGCATGTGGTCCTTTGCGCCACACTTCCAACAAACACCCTTTGCCATTTTGCCGTCAGCAGTCTTACGGAAGGGTAGACCGTTGGCATCGGGACCTGCAGAGGTACCCTTAGCTGGCTTGGTGTTGGGGACAGCTTTTTGGGCGCCAGCATTTCTCGAACGAGAATCTTGCTGAAAGGGGACCACACCAGGAGGCGGTTGGATTTTCCCGTTGTTTCCCCGGGTTCGGTTGTTGATCGTATTGTCCAGCGTGTTGCAGAAATTAGCGAACTGATCAAGCGTTCCCTTAGGGGCAGGATAGGTGTTCCAAGCCAGAGCGTCCTGTATGTGGGGCTTGAGGCCTCGCTGAAATAGTGCAATGGTGAAATCAGCGTCGGCCCAACCGAGTTTCTTCAACAGCGTTGTAAAAGCAGAGTGATAGGCAGTACAAGTACCTGTCTGCTTTAAGTCGAAGATCTGCTGGGTCGCAGTCATGCGCCAGTCAGGGTCATCGAAAGCCTCAGCTAACGATTTCATAAAATCGTCGTACGTTTCAAAGTTCATGTGTCCAGTGGCCGGGTCCATCCGAGGCATGGCCCAATCCAGAGCGCCATCTCTAAGGTAGGAGAAGGCAGTCATCAGCTTGCGCTGCTCCGTGCGGTGGTGCTTGGGTGCAGCAGCAAATTTGACCGCAAGTTGCCTCTGGAACGCCTGGAAGCCTTGCTGATTGCCATCATAGGGCACGACATCAAGATGCTTGTCGGCCTCTTTCAACGGATCGGCATCCTCTTCCCGTTTGACTCGGGGAAGAGACTCAAGGGAGTTGAAGCGGGCTTCAGCGCCAGCCTGGAACGCAGCCCAGTAAACCTGAGCCGCATCAGGAACAGAGCCAACGGGGATGGGCGGGGCACCATCGTCGGTGCGCAGACCAGACATGTAAGCCGCCACAATAGCCATTTTGATCTCAGCACTGAACTCCCTAGGAAGGGCACCGAGATGCCAGTTCTCAGGAGTTCGGTCAGGAATCGACAGGAGGAACGTATTGAGATGCTCGATCATTTCGCGAGTGAGGGCCATTGCGAGTTGAAACGTAATAGAGAGGGAAAAATAAATGAGGAGAGAAAAAAGTGCCAAAGAGAGCCAAAGTTGTAATAGCGTCGGGTCTTCAAATGAAGCTTAACAAAATATTACGGATAGGGCCCGAAGAAAGGATTAGGGTTCCGGGTACAGCCAACGACTCGGGACAATGATAGGTTCCTGAGGTGGACAGTCGGGCCTGTGGAGGAAGACGTCAGTTAGACAGAGTGCTAAGACGTATGGTCGGTTGAGATGAAGAGGCAACACACAACTTAGATGGCTATTCTGAGAATAGAGCGGCACAAAGAGGAAGGAGGAGGAACAATCACACACTTCAAAGAAGAAGAAAGGTTGAACTGCAAAGAAAGCAAGAACAGAATGGTATAAAGAAGAAGAAGAAGGTAAGCAAGTGCATGTGATTGTTAAGCTTGGAGAACAAGAGTAAACCTGATCAACTCAGGGCAGGAGACGACGATATTTATGTTGTCGGCGCTCCTGACAAAACTCTGTCTTCCCAAGCTAGAAACAATCAACATCTAACTACGAACAAAAGATAAGTCTCGTGTAAACAAGACGTAACAGGTTCGTAACAATCGAACCAGATAACAACCCCCACCTAAGCACGCAATGGCAATTGCAACAAGAAAACTCTGCAGCAGCAGAACAACGTCTATCAGAGCACCCGTGCTCAGCACATCCCACGACAACCTCATATCCGTTGATCAACTCACGATCTACACAGACCAACCTGTGCCATAAGCGCATCTTCATAGGTCGCCGACCTTCGGCGTTGTGGAAAAGAAGAGTGGGGTAGGTCTCATGCATAACCCTTAGCATGAGCAGTGTCAGGATAGCTATTCATGACACTCAGAGTCGAAGAAGACGGTGTTGTTGGAAGTGGTGTCAGAGTCGGGGTCGGTGGTAGGTGCACAGTAGGGCATGTGACGGTGGAACAAAAGAGGAACAGAGAGAAACGATGTACAGGTGGCGGGTGGTAACGAGGAAAAGGTACGAAGACAGGGTAAAAGAAACGAGGACAGTGTAAACAAGGGTAGATCTGTTTCTATTGTAAGGCTTTACGGTCTAAAGGAGAACGCTTTTAGAACAGCAGAAATAAATTAAGAAACAGATAAAGAGAAAAGACTAATGTACAAGAAAACGGGCGGAAACAACACTATCTATATACGCGCGGTAGAGGTATGACGCGTACCCTTGACAACGACGGTGTGCACACGGGTTTGGCAGGCGGTGAGTAACGGCGGTGTGCAAGGCGGTGTGGACGGCGGTGTAAACGGCGGTGAGGGCGGAGCCTGAGCCTACCTCGATCCATAGATCGTTACACTATCAATACCCGGACAGACACGAGCTGTCGGCAATTATAACCCAGCAGGGGTCAAACGCAAGCACCATAGTGGTCAAAGAAGAGACACAAAAAAGCAGTCGCCGATGGACACACGGTGTCACAAGGAAGAGGCATTAAGAGGTGTCAACCCAAAGAACAGACACGAGCTGTTCGTAGAACCAACGAGCTCAGCAAAGAACAGACACCAGCTGCTGATATCATATAAATAGACCCAACAGGAGTCAAAACAATTAGGCAAGACAAAGGCCAAGAAATACAGACACAGTGTGACGGGTTTCACTAAGTATGAGAGAATCTCATAGTTATGACCAAATGCTGTTTATTATCTTTAACATAGGGAAGAAAAGAAAGAAAAGGAAGAAGAAAATCTAAACTAAAGGTGGGGGAACTGGCCATGCTTTATAGGCGTTTGAGAATCCAGTTGTGTGCGCCCCACCAGGGCAACCAGCCCTATGACCCCTGTACAATAAAAATGGGTCCATACCCCCTGAACATAAAAGTGGGTCCCGACCCATGTGACACAAAAAGTGGGTCGCACCCTGGTCGAATGAAAGTGGGTCGACAAACCCTAACCCGAAAGTGAACCCAACTTCAAATCACACAAAAAGTGGGTCAACATGGATCAGCCCAAAGATGATCCAACATCGGGTCCACGACCCGTAACACACAGAGGTCTAAAAACAGACATAAACTGTCCAAGAAATCCCACAAGAACTCAATAACATGCTTTGGCACAATGGCAGGTGTGTGAATAAACTCAACAACAACACTTTATACACTCAGGTACCATGTTGTAACTCAAAGTAATCTGGGAGTTGGCAACATCATTGCTGCAAGCCAAAAAGTGCATAGCTGGTAGACATGGCTTTCTAAAAACCCCCGTTCAGATGTGGCAAGTTGTAACGACTAGTTGATGCGGGACCAAAGGAACAGCTTATAAAATAAGGTAGTTGACCGCCCATAAATCAACAGAAGATCGTACACTGCCTGGTTCCCGAGGACAAAGAATCGGAGAAGCCAACACTGAAGAAGTAGGAGCAATGAAGCCACGTGTGAGCATGCCATCCCGGTTTTGCTTGACAAGTTGCAAATTTAGATGTGCATCATCAGACGGAAGAGCATTGATATGTTCGGCAGTCGAGACAAGATTAACAGCATGACCTGCGTCTTGACAAGAGGTGGTTGAAGGTACACCGTCCCGCAAGAACAACGGACGCAAATCATAATAATTGTCCGAACTGTATTCGGGATATCGCTTGTGCACTTGTTCTAGCCGTAGGTCATCCTGATCAACAGGATCGAGAACCTGCTCAGCGGTAGTGCGGTGAGCCCGCCGGTTCTCCTTGCTTGCAGCGGAACGCAAAGCTTGAGACGACATTAGCCTAGAGGAACAAAGTGCTTTAACGAAATTAAAGGAGCTGGGACAGAGACAGTGCCATCAACTGACTGTCCACAGAAGAAGAGAAGTAGATTGAGAACTGGAATCAACTAAGAACCAGAAAGAGCCGAGTTATGACTAGCGGACGAAGAAGGTTGTGTAACAACAGCAGCGCTAGTATGATCATAGGAAGACGGGATATCGGCCGTAGTCGAGAGCCGGAACGAAAAGAAGAATAAGGTGTGCTAAAGAATAACAAAGAGTTGGAAGAATGTGTGAGTCTTTAAATGAAGCTTAACAAAATATTACGGATAGGGCCCAAGGAAACCATTAGGGTTCTAGAAAGCCAACGACTCGGGACAATGATAGGTTCCAGAGGTGGACAGTCAGGCCTGCGCGGATATACGGCCGGGAGGAGAGGATAGAACTCTCTAGGTCGTATGGTCGGTTTGAGGTAAAGAGGCACACTCAACTAATTGATCTTATAACACACGGAAGGGAATAAACAATCACAGGAACACTGAGGTAACGAAGACGACAGAAGGTACTGATGCAATGAAGGCTATCAAGAAACAAGTGATGATTAAAGATATAGTACTAAAGAAGAAGGTACTATCGAAGAAGTGATACTATAAACTAGTATACAAAGAAGAATGGCAAAAGGGGTGTATGTGATTGTTAAGCTTGGGGAGCAAGAGCTAACCTGATCACACAGGGCAGAAGGCAACGCTATTTAAGGCGTTGCAGATTCTGACAACAGAGATCTTCCCAAGCTAGAACCAAATCACAGATAACCGAAAGTGGGGACATACGTAACTCAACGTTACCAGACGCTACTATCAAACCGGATGTTAGTTCACGAGATAAACCAACACTGCAGCAGCAGACTGAAAATCCCTCAAGACACCCAGGCAACGATATGTCGCGTTACAGCGATATCGGCCTAACAGGTGTGGACCCCACGCTCAAACGCTGTTGACACAAAAGGAACGAGAATAGCAGTCAACTCAGAATAAGCTGCATCAACTGCAGAGTATCGAGTTACCTAATAGCGATGATCTATAGGGTGCAAGCCGGCCACACCCGAGTAGATAAACCGGAGTGACACCTCAAGGTTACACAGACCACCAAGTGGTATAACCGTATCATCATACGTCCTTGGAACATTAGCGTGACAAATGGAAGCGGGGTAAGGTGCCAGGCATAACCCTATGCAATGGCAATGGCAAGAATGGCTATTCATGACAGTGACACCTCAAGGTTACACAGACCACCAAGTGGTATAACCGTATCATCATACGTCCTTGGAACATTAGCGTGACAAATGGAAGCGGGGTAAGGTGCCAGGCATAACCCTATGCAATGGCAATGGCAAGAATGGCTATTCATGACAGTGACACCTCAAGGTTACACAGACCACCAAGTGGTATAACCGTATCATCATACGTCCTTGGAACATTAGCGTGACAAATGGAAGCGGGGTAAGGTGCCAGGCATAACCCTATGCAATGGCAATGGCAAGAATGGCTATTCATGACAACCAGCGACCTTCCAAAGATACATCAACAGCACTCTGCGTGAACATTTGGACGATTTCTGTTCCGCCTACCTCGACGATGTGTTGATTTATACCGATGGTAGCCGCAAGGAGCATATGGAAAAGGTCGAGCTCGTGCTGAAGAAGTTGGGAGATGCGGGTCTGTGTTTGGACCTTAACAAGTGCGAGTTCGCAGTTACGGAAACGAAGTATTTGGGTTTCATCATTCAGGCCGGCCAAGGAGTCAAGGTTGATCCAGCGAAGGTCGCGGCTATACGAGAGTGGGTTCCGCCAACCAACGTCAAAGGGGTCCGCAGTTTTATCGGATTCGCCAATTTTTATCGCCAGTTCATCGACTCGTTTAGCGAAGTGGCGGCCCCTTTGGTCAGTTTAACGAAGAAGGGTGTCCCGTGGAAGTGGGGCAAGACAGAAGATCAAGCCTTTGAGAAGCTGAAGAACGACTTCATGAGAGCCCCCGTGCTAGCAATGTGGGATGAAGAACGGCCTACAATAGTAGAGTGCGACTGCTCAGGATGGGCACTGGGAGGTACGCTGTCGCAGGTCGACGAGACTGGAAGCCTCCGCCCCGTTGCATTTTTCTCAAAGAAGCTGAGCCCCGCCGAAGTCAACTACGAGATCCATGATAAAGAGTTGTTGGCTGTCATAAAGTGTCTTGAAGAATGGAGAGGCGAACTAAAGAGTCTTGGAGCCCCGTTTAAGATTCTTACCGACCACAGGAATCTTCAATATTTCATGACAACGCGCAAGCTATCGGAGAGACAGGTTCGGTGGTCACAGACACTTTCAGAGTATGATTTCCAACTGGAGTTTCGAGCAGGAGTCAAGAACGGAAAGCCCGATGCGTTGAGTCGACGAGAGCAGGACACCCCCCAGGGCGAGGATGATGAGCGACTCAAATCTCGAATCATGAAGCTAGTCAAGGATCACTGGCTTCCCGAAGCAACGACAGTAGCTCTGTCCCCGGCGGAGATCGTTCAGAGAACCGACATTGTCCCCCACGGAGACCAGATATTTTCGCAGCAAGATTTACAGCGCCTGTGGGACGAAGCAAAGACGAAGGACAGCGATTTCCACGAAATGTACAAGGCTCTAGCGACCGCAGAGAGAAGTTTTCCCCCGACACTGACCAAGAAGGTGGCTATATCCATAGCCGAATGTGAATTCGACAACCGAGGCGCCCTTGTATATCGACAGAAGCTTTTTATACCAGACTGGGAGCCCCTACGGACAGCGTTGATTCAGAGTACACATGATTCACACGTTACTGGCCACCCGGGACGAGACGGCACGCTTGCCATTCTATCACGCGACTTCTTCTGGCCCGGTATTTCGAGAGATGTACGTCGCTTCTGTGCGAACTGCGACGTGTGCGGAAGATCCAAAGTTTGGCGAGAACGGAAGAAAGGACTACTGCGACCACTGCCGATACCGGAAAGACCACATTCAGAGCTGGGAATCGATTTCATGACTGAACTGCCGGCACGGAAGCCCGGCGACTCGAGATACCTGATGGTGATTGTCGACAGATTGACAGGAGCTGTGACCCTTGAAGCGATGACAACAATGACCGCGACACATTGCGCCGAGAGATTCTTGCAATGTCACTGGAAGTATCACGGCTTCCCACACGCCCTCACGTCAGACAGAGGAACCAACTGGACGAGCGAATTTTGGAGCAGCCTATGTCGTTTAACCGGCATCGAGAGAAGACTATCCACGGGATTCCATCCCCAGACAGACGGAGCCACGGAACGGATGAACCAGGAAGTGTTGGCGTACATGGGAGCGTTCGTTACCTATTCCCAGTACGACTGGCCGGAACTGTTGCCTGCCGCAATGTTAGCCATCAACAACCGCAATACGTCCATGGGGGTGAGCCCGTTTTTCCTCACCTGTTACGGGTCGTGGACCCGATGTTGGATCATCTTTGGGCTGATCCATGTTGACCCACTTTTTGTGTGATTTGAAGTTGGGTCCACTTTCGGGTTAGGGTTTGTGGACCCACTTTTATTCGACCAGGGTGCGACCCACTTTTTGTGTCACAAGGGTCGGGACCCACTTTTATGTGCACGGATGTTGCCCCACTTTTATTGTACAGGGGTCATAGGGCTGGTTGCCCTGGTGGGGCCCACACAACTGGATTCCTGAATGCCTATAAAGCAGAGCCAGTTCCCCCATCTTTAGTTTAGATTTTCTTCTTCCTTTTCTTTCTTTTCTTCCCTATGTTAAAGATAATAAACAGCATTTGGTCATAACTATGAGATTTTCTCATACTTAGTGAAACCCGTCACAAGAAGAAAGAACTAACTAAAACTAGGAGAGAGCAGCAGCTCTTTATACTGCCTGGGTAGAACAACTGAGGCCTACCTGATTGACCCAAACGTGGTGAGTCATCGGGCGTTCGGATCAAGGCCGGTTGGGCCACTTGTATTCGGACCGTCAGTAGTCGGGCCTTTGCGGACTCGGACCACCGACACTCGAACCACCGTTGCTCAAGCCACACCGGCTTCAACTCGGGCAATCAGGCAAAGCCTTGACCCGGGTCTCCCAGACCCTAACATCAGCCTCCTTCTCTTTCTTCCCATCCTCCCATGGCCGTGTAACACAAGAAAAGAAAACAACAGGAAGGTGGACACCAACTGAAAACAACAAAAGGGAATAGCAAACAACAAGCAACTAATCATCCGTAAACGACAACAGAACGAACAAGGAGTGGAACAGACAGTGGAGAAAAAAAAAAAAAAAAAAAATGTCAAAGGAAAGGGAAATAGACCCTGTGCAACAACCGTGGAACTCGCAGCTCCTTCAATCAAACTTCGGACTCAAGCAGTCCTCTCGCCACGGTACTCACACCTCAACGTCGGCAGTCTCCTGCGCTCGCAAGAATTCTTCTAAAGCAGCCGTTTCTTCCAGCGCCTCTGTAGGTTCCCAAGTGGGATCTCGCCAACCAACCCATTTCACCAAGTACTGGGCTGGTTCGTCTCTCGTGGCTGGCCGGTGTTCCAGGATCTTCTCGACTTCGTATTCCTCAAAGCCATCGATCTCGACTGGTCCGGGGCTCGATACGTGCGGGTCTTGTGAGGGCCAAGGGTCGTTCGGGTGGTATTTCAATCTGTCGGCATGAAACACGTCGTGTCCTCTGGCACCCTTCAGGTCAAGACGGTAGCTGTGGGAGCCTACAGCCTCTAAGACCTGGAGCTTCTGGTATCTTGGCCGGAGTCGCTTGCCTGGGCCTTCTTGCTGCACAGTATGGGAGCTTTTTGCCAACCAAACCCAGTCGCCGGGCTGGAAACGTCGATGTGGTTGTCTGTGTCTGTTCAACTGTTCCTCCATAGCAGACTTGGCGGCGCTGAGAGAGGCTTTGGCCCAATCCGTGTGGTCTGCCAAGCTCTTCAGGATTCTTGTTGCTTGAGCTATGGGACTCGTGTTGGCTGCAACGGGGGCTGCTAGGGGGGCAATGGCGTCGGGCTGCAGCTCAACCAAGTCAGGACTATAGCCGTGGGACAACGTGAACGGGGACGTCTCTGTTGAAGCCGCTGGGGCTGCGTTCAGGGCAAACTCCACAATTGGCAGGCAGTCTAGCCAGTCTGAGCGGTCGTGTAGGAGTTTGGCCATCTTTGTCTTCACCTCAGCATTTGTCCTCTCAGTGGCCCCGTTGGTCTGTGGGTGGTAAGCGGTGGACAGACGACGATCGATCTTGAGGGTGGTACAGAGTCGTTTCCAGAACATGTTGGCAAATTGGCGGTCAGAAGCAATGCTGTTAGGAAGACCATGGCGAGGGTAGTAGACTTCCAAGAAACGGCTGGCAAGATACTCGATATCCAGGCTGCGGCAGGCTATAAGGATGACACCCTTGGACAGATGGTCCACCACAGTCATGACGTGCTTGTAGACTTTTCCTTCCTTCTTGCACGGCGGGAGAGGGCCAATCAGATCTATGCCAATGTCACGCCAGATGCGGTCAGGTACCGGAAGGGGCTTCAGGAGACCTTGCTTGAGCTGGCGCATGACGTTCGTGCTACCGCAGATTTCGCAGTTGCGGCAGAACCGTTTGACATCCGCTGTGTAGTGCGGCCAGAAGTAAGTCTTGGAAACTTCCTGACACATGATTCTTTGGCCGGGGTGGACTAGTATCACGGAATCGTGAATCTCTTGTAGTAAGGCCGTCCTCAGAGGTTCCCACTGGGGTACCCACAATCTTGATCTGTATCGCAGTCGACCTTCGGAGTCCAATGAGCATTCGGACAGTGACACTCGCCAATTAGTCTTCAAGCTGTCTGGCCATTTGGGCGCCTGAGAGGCAACCACTGCGCATGCTGTCGCATAGTCAGAGTCGGCTGACAATGCTTGTTCCCACAGTGTACTGAGGGCTTCCTTACGGAACGGGGATGGCAGTGTAACGCGAGCAGATCTGACTTTCAGGACACCGTCGGGCAAACACTGGAGGAGCTGTTGGTTGCGAGCTTGTAGGCGGGGATCATCGGGACCTGAAGGCATGTGAAGACGGGAGAGAGCATCGGGCAGTGGGGACAGTTTCCCGGGACGGTGTTTCAGTGTTAGGTCAAACTCGCTTAGCAGGTTAGCCCAACGAGCTTGCCTCTCTGTTAACTGTTGCGCAGAGGTAAAATGCAACAAGTTCTTGTGGTCTGTTAACACTCGGATGGGTCCCTGGGCGCCACGTAACTCTCCTCTCCACTCTTTCAGGGCTCGGACGATTGCCAACATTTCTTTGTCATGGATCTCATAGTTGGACTCGGCAGGAGACAGCTTCTGGCTGATGTAGGCACATGGAAACAGGCCATCTGGATGCTGCTGCAATAGGACAGCTCCAGTGCTGTAGCCTGAAGAGTCAGCTTCGACAGTTGTTGGCAGAGAGTGGTCGAAGAGGCGCAAGACGGGCGAAGCACAGAAGAGATCTTTGAGTGACGAGAAGGCAGCTTGGCATTCTGGAGACCAGACGAAGGGAACTAGGTGACCAGTCAGTGAAGTGAGAGGGACGGCTACTTCGGCAAAGTTCTTGATGAACGGGCGGTAAAAATTGGCAAATCCTAGGAAGCCACGGAGCTCTTTCTTGGAACTGGGTACGGGCCAGTCTTTCACTGCTTGCACCTTGGCAGGATCCATTGTTGCTTTTCCAGGCTTGATGATGTAGCCCAGGTACTTGACTTCTTGTACACCGAACTCGCACTTGTCGATGTCAACCGTCAGTCCGGCCTTCACGAGCTTGGCTAGGACGTGGTTAACTTGTTCCTTGTGCTCGTCGAGGGAGCCATCGGTGTACACTAGGATGTCATCAACGTAAGCAGAACAAAACAGGTCGAGGTACTCTTGCAATACGGAATTCAGGAAGCGTTGGAATTGGGCAGGAGCATTGGACAAACCAAACGGCATCACGTTCCATTCAAAGGAGCCCAGGCGCGTACGGAAAGCGGTCTTCCATTCGTGGCCTGGCTCGATACGGATATTATGGAACGCTGCAACGACGTCAAGCTTAGTGAACCACTTTGAACGGCTGATTTGGCGTAGTGTTTCCTTGAAGTTGGGTAACGGGTATCTATCCTTCTTCATCAGCTTGTTCAACAGACGGTAGTCCACGCAGAATCTAAGTCCACCGCCAGGTTTCTTGACGAACAGGATGGGGGCAGCAGCAGTGGAACTACTCATTCGAATGAACTTCTTGTTCAGTAGGTTCAGTAACGTTTGGCGCAGTACTATCAACTCATCGTGGGAAAGGCTGTACAGTGGTCCCCAGGGAGCTTCCGAGTCAGGGACAGTTAGATGAATCTCGTGGTTCATCCCGGGACGCAGCGGCGGGAGGCGGCGCGTGTAGAGTGCTTCTGGGTCAAAAGCAACAACATTCTGTGGGTCTATCCAACTGGGAACCTTTTCCTTCCAGTCATCTGTAACAGGCTCGTTCTCTCGGGCCAACTTTTCCAATGCTTTGTTGATATCCTGTATGCTCGCAGCAAAGACCTTCAAGTCCTGGTGCAAGATCTTGCTGACACGTGCAGCTTTCAATTCCGTAGGGGTGTCCAAGTTCCGAATGGTCGAAACAGAGCGAGGGACGGAGAAGTGGGGGAGCACCAAACGGTGCCGGTTGCAGTCTATTAGGGCGTTGTGGTGGCTCAGCCACGGGTATCCAATAAGAAGTTCGTCATCATAAATGTCGGGTACGACAAGGGCAAGGACTTCTTCCCGGAGGCCGCCGAGATCCAGCTCGAAGCGGGCAGCCTGAGTGGCCACAGAAGAAGGTTGGTCATTAAAAGGTTTTAGGGAAAGGGAAGTTTGCAGCGCAGAACAAGGTAGTTTCAATCGTTTCACGAGGGCCTGGGATATGATCAAGCAGACTGTATTTCCGGTATCGACTAAATATTACGGATAGGGCCCAAGGAAACCATTAGGGTTCTAGAAAGCCAACGACTCAGGACAATGATAGGTTCCAGAGGTGGACAGTCAGGCCTGCGCGGATATACGGCCGGGAGGAGAGGATAGAACTCTCTAGGTCGTATGGTCGGTTTGAGGTAAAGAGGCACACTCAACTAATTGATCTTATAACACACGGAAGGGAATAAACAATCACAGGAACACTGAGGTAACGAAGACGACAGAAGGTACTGATGCAATGAAGGCTATCAAGAAACAAGTGATAATTAAAGATATAGTACTAAAGAAGAAGGTACTATCGAAGAAGTGATACTATAAACTAGTATACAAAGAAGAATGGCAAAAGGGGTGTATGTGATTGTTAAGCTTGGGGAGCAAGAGTTAACCTGATCACACAGGGCAGAAGGCAACGCTATTTAAGGCGTTGCAGATTCTGACAACAGAGATCTTCCCAAGCTAGAACCAAATCACAGATAACCGAAAGTGGGGACATACGTAACTCAACGTTACCAGACGCTACTATCAAACCGGATGTTAGTTCACGAGATAAACCAACACGGCAGCAGCAGAACTGAAAATCCCTCAAGACACCCAGGCAACGATATGTCGCGTTACAGCGATATCGGCCTAACAGGTGTGGGCCCCACGCTCAAACGCTGTTGACACAAAAGGAACGAGAATAGCAGTCAACTCAGAATAAGCTGCATCAACTGCAGAGTACCGAGTTACCTAATAGCGATGATCTATAGTGTGCAAGCCGGCCACACCCGAGTAGATAAACCGGAGTGACACCTCAAGGTTACACAGACCACCAAGTGGTATAACCGTATCATCATACGTCCTTGGAACATTAGCGTGACACAACGGAAGCGGGGTAAGGTGCCAGGCATAACCCTATGCAATGGCAATGGCAAGAATGGCTATTCATGACAGTATGCTCCTTTTAAATGACTGATTTCCACAGCAGTACTAAGATCGCCACATCCTAGACTAGAATCAAGTCGGAGAATTCGCAAAAGGAAGCCGGGCATCTAGGGACACGGAAGTCCACCGGGCTTTGCAGAATCGGAACAGAAGGAATAAGCCAACCATACGGGTCTAGACACAGCATGACTCCGCAGGCAAGAATTGTAGATCTCGATGCACCAACAACATCGTGACGTATAGGGGATCAACGGAATCCCTAGCATGAAAGCTTGTACATCTGATCAACATAAAACAAGGCCTTGAAGTGCAACGACAACTTCGTAAGGGCCTCGTGTCCACAGACAAGAGGAAGGTAAAAAAGAATGGGAATAACGAAAGGCAACCTCATCAACCGAGGGGCAGCACCAAGGATCTTAAGTGGGAATAAGTTGAGAACGCAGCTCAGTACCCGCAAAGGCAAAGGTTTTTCAACCTTGTTGTCCTCCCTAGTTATGGCATTGGTCATAGAAGTAAGAGCCAGGCCTGTAGGTTATAACAAACAACAATCGCTCAGTTCCATAGCCCATAAATCTGTTGCCTGCAAGATGCAGAAGGTCCCCTGAGAACTACCAAGTTCTGGTAACAAGTGTACACCAGAGTGGCTACTCAGTTGGCACAATCATCAATCGCCGCGACATAATCGCCTCCACAATAGCTAAGAACCCCCTGGGACATGGTTCGATGGATGTAAACGAACACGATTCCGGTTGTGGGAGAATAGACTAACATGTGTAATGGGGACTCATCATCGATCGGGTAATTGGTATATGACAACAGACAGCATGGAAACAAAGACGTGCAGGATCCGTAAAGAGTATTGGTGAAAGGGGAAAACAAGAAATTGGTAAAGTCAGCTTGTCAAACTTGGCAGTATTTCAGCACAAGATACAAGACTGGCCTGCACCACCATAGGCAGGACTTCGAAGAGGGACATCGTGTTTCTTTTAACGAGAAGAAAAACAACAAGATATTGTCCAAAAGAGAGAGGCAGAGAGTAGGCCCAAGTGAAGACACAAAGAGGTCGCAGAAAGGAGACATAGAGTAGTCGCAAGTAGACGTAACAGAGTCGAAGAAAGTAACAGGCAAGAGAGCTGTCCAAAGTAGAGGACACAGAACATGTCACAAGAAGTAGACGTATAGTGGTCGTAAGTAGACACAACAACAGCCGAAAGAAAATAGTCCGAACAGTGGCCTAACGCATTAGACACAACTGTGGCACGAAGACTAGACATAACTGTCAAGAAGTGGGACAGAAGCGAGCTGTTAACAAAGCGAGTAGACAGCAACTGTCAATACCCAGACAGACACGGGCTGTCAGCAAAGCGAGTAGATATAAACTATCAATACCCGGACAGACACGAGCTGTCGGCAATTATAACCCAGCAGGGGTCAAACGCAAGCACCATAGTGGTCAAAGAAGAGACACAAAAAAAGCAGTCGCCGATGGACACACGGTGTCACAAGGAAGAGGCATTAAGAGGTGTCAACCCAAAGAACAGACACGAGCTGTTCGTAGAACCAACGAGCTCAGCAAAGAACAGACACTAGCTGCTGATATCATATAAATAGACCCAACAGGAGTCAAAACAATTAGGCAAGACAAAGGCCAAGAAATACAGACACAGAGGTCTAAAAACAGACATAAACTGTCCAAGAAATCCCACAAGAACTCAATAACATGCTTTGGCACAATGGCAGGTGTGTGAGTAAACTCAACAACAACACTTTATACACTCAGGTACCATGTTGTAACTCAAAGTAATCTGGGAGTTGGCAACATCATTGCTGCAAGCCAAAAGGTGCATAGCTGGTAGACATGGCTTTCTGGAAACCCCCGTTCAGATGTGGCAAGTTGTAACGACTGGTTGATGCGGGACCAAATGAACAGCTTATAAAATAAGGTAGTTGACCGCCCGTAAATCAACAGAAGATCGTACACTGCCTGGTTCCCGAGGACAAAGAATCGGAGAAGCCAACACTGAAGAAGTAGGGGCAATGAAGCCACGTGTGAGCATGCCATCCAGGTTTTGCTTGACAAGTTGCAAATTTAGATGTGCATCATCAGACGGAAGAGTATTGATATGTTCGGCAGTCGAGACAAGATTAACAGCATGACCTGCGTCTTGACAAGAGGTGGTTGAAGGTACACCATCCCGCAAGAACACCGGACGCAAATCATAATAACTGTCCGAACTGCATTCGGGATATCGCTTGTGCACTTGTTCTAGCCGTAGGTCATCCTGATCAACAGGATCGAGAACCTGCTCAGCGGTAGTGCGGTGAGCCCGCCGGTTCTCATTGCTTGCAGTGGAACGCAAAGCTTGAGACGACATTAGCCTAGAGGAACAAAGTGCTTCAACGAAATTAAAGGAGCTGGGACAGAGACAGTGCCATCAACTGACTGTCCACAGAAGAAGAGAAGTAGATTGAGAAATGGAATCAACTAAGAACCAGAAAGAGCCGAGTTATGACTAGCGGACGAAGAAGGTTGTGTAACAACAGCAGCGCTAGTATGATCATAGGAAGACGGGATATCGGCCGTAGTCGAGAGCCGGAACGAAAAGAAGAATAAGGTGTGCTAAAGAATAACAAAGAGTTGGAAGAATGTGTGAGTCTTTAAATGAAGCTTAACAAAATATTACGGATAGGGCCCAAGGAAACCATTAGGGTTCTAGAAAGCCAACGACTCAGGACAATGATAGGTTCCAGAGGTGGACAGTCAGGCCTGCGCGGATATACGGCCGGGAGGAGAGGATAGAACTCTCTAGGTCGTATGGTCGGTTTGAGGTAAAGAGGCACACTCAACTAATTGATCTTATAACACACGGAAGGGAATAAACAATCACAGGAACACTGAGGTAACGAAGACGACAGAAGGTACTGATGCAATGAAGGCTATCAAGAAACAAGTGATAATTAAAGATATAGTACTAAAGAAGAAGGTACTATCGAAGAAGTGATACTATAAACTAGTATACAAAGAAGAATGGCAAAAGGGGTGTATGTGATTGTTAAGCTTGGGGAGCAAGAGTTAACCTGATCACACAGGGCAGAAGGCAACGCTATTTAAGGCGTTGCAGATTCTGACAACAGAGATCTTCCCAAGCTAGAACCAAATCACAGATAACCGAAAGTGGGGACATACGTAACTCAACGTTACCAGACGCTACTATCAAACCGGATGTTAGTTCACGAGATAAACCAACACGGCAGCAGCAGAACTGAAAATCCCTCAAGACACCCAGGCAACGATATGTCGCGTTACAGCGATATCGGCCTAACAGGTGTGGGCCCCACGCTCAAACGCTGTTGACACAAAAGGAACGAGAATAGCAGTCAACTCAGAATAAGCTGCATCAACTGCAGAGTACCGAGTTACCTAATAGCGATGATCTATAGTGTGCAAGCCGGCCACACCCGAGTAGATAAACCGGAGTGACACCTCAAGGTTACACAGACCACCAAGTGGTATAACCGTATCATCATACGTCCTTGGAACATTAGCGTGACACAACGGAAGCGGGGTAAGGTGCCAGGCATAACCCTATGCAATGGCAATGGCAAGAATGGCTATTCATGACACTAAAGCTACTGAGTTGTGAGAGCCGTTGATTACAACGTCAACAGATAAGGAGCCTCTCACAAGCAAAGGGGACGTTCCCTTCTTGTTCTTACCCCTCCGGGGGCGACTGTCACCGGAGGGTCTCAGTTTTCCGACTGAGCAGTGGGCAACTGAACGACACCGAAATCGGCATCCAGGTCATCGTCTAGCTGCGGCGGCGTGGGCACGTGTACACCGCGGACACGGGCAGGAGGCGCGTTCCGGTTGGGAGGCACATCGTAGGGGCATTCCCGTACAAAGTGACCTGAGGCGCCACAGCGGATGCAGAGGCCAGCGCGACGACGTCTCTCTCGTTCCTCTTCACTCGCCCAGCGGGCAGTGCGGCGGGCAGCAGGCGTACGGGTAGGCTGGGGGGCAACGCGACGGGTTCGTTCCCAGTCCATGGCGTCGGGATGGCGGTGGGCAGCGGGGGCGGACGGGTAATAACCGGAGCGGCGGCCAGAAGTCGACTCGGCATCGAGCTTACGCTGCCGCAGTTCCTCGGCAGCTAACACGACCCGGTCTAAGTACTCCGAGAAGACCCGGGGAGGGAACGAGTTCGCCACGTATTCCCGAATGGGCGTGTCGAGGCTGTCCTTCAGCCACCTAATCTTCTGTGAGTCCGCCGCGTCCAGAGCTTTGGCGCGGGTCAGCAGGTCCTCAAACTCCTGCAGATGGACCTCGATCCTTCTGCCTCTCTGCTTTAACCGCGAGAGCTGGTCTTGTGCCTTATCTACGGCAACTTTGTCCTCAAACGCTCCCTGCAGCTCTTGAAGGAACCGGTCGCAGGAAACGGGGCCGTCGTCTGTTAGTCGGGTCTTGATTGACCGCATGCGGCTGCGGGCCAAACCCTCGGCCTGGGCATAGATCGAGACGATGAAGTCTCGGTCGGCCACATGGCCACGCTCGCAGTGCCATATTTCCAGGACCTGGTCGAACCAGGCGTCAAATTCCTCGGGCTCGGTGGAACTCAGCGAGGGAATCTTGTAGCGCAGTTTTGCGCGACCATTCTCGTTACCAGCCGCTGAGGCGGCGGCGGCAGCAGCAGCGGTGGCGGTAGCAAGCGCTGCTTGGGAGGCTTGGGTTTGGGCGGCTGCCTGCTGGGCGGCTTCGCTCTGGTTCTCCAGCATAGCCAGCATCTTGGCAAACTTGCTCTCCAGCTTGGCGAACCGTTGAGCATATTTGTCCTCAGTGCTGTCGACACTGGGGACAGGGGAGCTTGCGTAAGCGGCCCGCATGTCGTCGGTGGTGCGGCCACTCATGTTGAGAGTTTGTGTAACAGTAAAAAATAATATGTGATGAAGATTGATAACGGGTTTGGGGAAAATAAACGATAAGACTGTTGAGAACTGTAGGGGCAATGCAATCTGTAAAAGCTGTATCTGTACCTGTGGCTGTAAAGAACTGTAGAACTGCAGAACTGTAGGGCTGTAGCGAAAAAGAAGATCGCAATATGATGTAAGGGGCCAAGTCGTAAAAGGACGTAGAAGGGCAGAAACAGATATATTGCGATGGAGGGAAGAAGAAAGAACTGAAGCTAGGAGAGAGCAGCAGCTCTTTATACAGCCTGGGTAGAATAACTGAGGCCTACCTGATTGACCCAAACGTGGTGAGTCATCGGGCGTTCGGATCAAGGCCGGTTGGGCCACTTGTATTCGGACCGTCAGTAGTCGGGCCTTTGCGGACTCGGACCACCGACACTCGAACCACCGTTGCTCAAGCCACACCGGCTTCAACTCGGACAATCAGGCAAAGCCTTGACCCGGGTCTCCCAGACCCTAACATAATGTACAAGAAAACGGGCGGAAACAACACTATCTATATACGCGCGGTAGAGGTATGACGCGTACCCTTGACAACGGCGGTGTGCACACGGGTTTGGCAGGCGGTGAGTAACGGCGGTGTGCAAGGCGGTGTGCAAGGCGGTGTGGACGGCGGTGTAAACGGCGGTGAGGGCGGAGCCTGAGCCTACCTCGATCCATAGATCGTTACAATCGCCTCCTCCTCCCTCTCCTCCGGGGGACTACTGGCAACTTCCAGGGGCACTCGTGGGTCTGCTCGTATTTCTCAAGGGCTGCTGTGTCTCGGACGTGTGACAAGGGTTCCCACGTTGGCTCTGCCCATCCAGTCCACTGGACGAGTACTTGGTGACGGTTGTTGGCGGTCTTGTGTTGCAGGATCTCATCCACCAAGTGTTCACCGGCGACTAGGTCTTCAGAGGCTTCTTCGGGTGCGATCGCCGGTGGTTCATGGTGTAACAGGACTTGGGAGGGCAGAGGGTCATCACGGGCACGGCGGACAAGGCTGACATGGAAGACAGGGTGAATACCGGTGGGCGTGTCGAGTTTTACGGCGTGTGTGCCAACGATTTGGATAACTCGGTACGGCAAGGCAAGCCAGTCGAGTGTCTTCGAGGGGCGGATGGTGCGCACGTTGCGCAGACGCAGGTAGACTCGGTCGCCGACTTTGAAAGCTTCCGCTGCCTGGCGTCCCCGGTTGGCATGTCGTTCCTGTGTTTCGAGGGCGAATGCCATGGAGGCCTGGGCGAACGCGGTTGCGTCGCGGTGCTTGGCGAGCCAGTTGTGGCCGGCAGTGGCGGGGGAAACGGTGGAGCCTGGTTCGTGGTCGGTAGTCATGTCAAGGGGGTCAATGTTGTAACCATGGGTGAAGAAAAAAGGGGAAAGGCCAGTGGCAGTAGCGGTGCGATTGTTCAGGGCGACCTGGGCTTGGGGGAGAAGTGCAGCCCAGTCGTCTTGCAGGAAAACAGTGAAGGCACGGAGGTAGGTCTCGATCTCCTGGTTGGAGCGCTCTTGGGCGCCGTCGGTCTCGGGATGGAACGCAGTGGAGAGGCGGCGGGTGATGGAGAGCTGGCGACAGACTTCTGTCCAGAATAAACCGGTGAACTGGGGACCTCGGTCGGACGTGATGGCGCGGGGTAGACCATGGTGGGCAAAGACGTGTGTGATGAAGGCTCTGGCTACGTCAGAGGCAGTATACGATTTCAGCGGTATCAAGATTTTACTCTTTGACAGCCGGTCTGTAATACCTAAGATAGTAGTGCAGCCTTCGGACTCAGGGAGACCGACGATGAAATCCATGGCGAGTTCTTGCCAGGCACGGTCCGGGACGGGCAGGGGCTTCAGGAGGCCACGCTTCTGGTCGCGCCAAATCTTGCTTTTACCGCAAGTGTCGCAATGTCATGAATAGCTATCCTGACACTGCTCATGCTAAGGGTTATGCATGAGACCTACCCCACTCTTCTTTTCCACAACGCCGAAGGTCGGCGACCTATGAAGATGCGCTTATGGCACAGGTTGGTCTGTGTAGATCGTGAGTTGATCAACGGATATGAGGTTGTCGTGGGATGTGCTGAGCACGGGTGCTCTGATAGACGTTGTTCTGCTGCTGCAGAGTTTTCTTGTTGCAATTGCCATTGCGTGCTTAGGTGGGGGTTGTTATCTGGTTCGATTGTTACGAACCTGTTACGTCTTGTTTACACGAGACTTATCTTTTGTTCGTAGTTAGATGTTGATTGTTTCTAGCTTGGGAAGACAGAGTTTTGTCAGGAGCGCCGACAACATAAATATCGTCGTCTCCTGCCCTGAGTTGATCAGGTTTACTCTTGTTCTCCAAGCTTAACAATCACATGCACTTGCTTACCTTCTTCTTCTTCTTTATACCATTCTGTTCTTGCTTTCTTTGCAGTTCAACCTTTCTTCTTCTTTGAAGTGTGTGATTGTTCCTCCTCCTTCCTCTTTGTGCCGCTCTATTCTCAGAATAGCCATCTAAGTTGTGTGTTGCCTCTTCATCTCAACCGACCATACGTCTTAGCACTCTGTCTAACTGACGTCTTCCTCCACAGGCCCGACTGTCCACCTCAGGAACCTATCATTGTCCCGAGTCGTTGGCTGTACCCGGAACCCTAATCCTTTCTTCGGGCCCTATCCGTAATATTTTGTTAAGCTTCATTTGAAGACCCGACGCTATTACAACTTTGGCTCTCTTTGGCACTTTTTTCTCTCCTCATTTATTTTTCCCTCTCTATTACGTTTCAACTCGCAATGGCCCTCACTCGCGAAATGATCGAGCATCTCAATACGTTCCTCCTGTCGATTCCTGACCGAACTCCTGAGAACTGGCATCTCGGTGCCCTTCCTAGGGAGTTCAGTGCTGAGATCAAAATGGCTATTGTGGCGGCTTACATGTCTGGTCTGCGCACCGACGATGGTGCCCCGCCCATCCCCGTTGGCTCTGTTCCTGATGCGGCTCAGGTTTACTGGGCTGCGTTCCAGGCTGGCGCTGAAGCCCGCTTCAACTCCCTTGAGTCCCTTCCCCGAGTCAAACGGGAAGAGGATGCCGATCCGTTGAAAGAGGCCGACAAGCATCTTGATGTCGTGCCCTATGATGGCAATCAGCAAGGCTTCCAGGCGTTCCAGAGGCAACTTGCGGTCAAATTTGCTGCTGCACCCAAGCACCACCGCACGGAGCAGCGCAAGCTGATGACTGCCTTCTCCTACCTTAGAGATGGCGCTCTGGATTGGGCCATGCCTCGGATGGACCCGGCCACTGGACACATGAACTTTGAAACGTACGACGATTTTATGAAATCGTTAGCTGAGGCTTTCGATGACCCTGACTGGCGCATGACTGCGACCCAGCAGATCTTCGACTTAAAGCAGACAGGTACTTGTACTGCCTATCACTCTGCTTTTACAACGCTGTTGAAGAAACTCGGTTGGGCCGACGCTGATTTCACCATTGCACTATTTCAGCGAGGCCTCAAGCCCCACATACAGGACGCTCTGGCTTGGAACACCTATCCTGCCCCTAAGGGAACGCTTGATCAGTTCGCTAATTTCTGCAACACGCTGGACAATACGATCAACAACCGAAACCAAGGAAAAACTTTTGCAAAAATGGCCAAATCGACAGAAAAACTCACCAAAACGACTCTGAGCAACAGCTCAATTGATTCTAAGACTAGTTCGAGCAGTGCATCGAACAAAATAGACAAGAAACCGACCGCGCGCGATGAAACGCGCCGCACGACGCGCCTGGGGCTGAGTTTCGCCCAGATGGCGAGCCAGGAACCGCGTTCCGACGAAGACGAGCTGCTGCGTTCACCGTCGCAGCATGCGCCCGTCACCTCATCGATGAAAGTCGATGCAGGCGTTGAAGATGCGCCGGTTGTTGAGATTCCCTCGACACCCGACTCGCGCGACTCGGACGCGACAACGCCGACGCCTAAGGCACTGGATGGGAACCCGTTCGTGTTCAGCCAGGCTCAGCGCGATGAGAACGACACCAACAACACCAACAACACCAACAACAACAACAACGACCAGACCATTCCGGCGAAGCGCGCCCGAGAGATTGCTCTCATGTTGGAGCGCAAGCGCCGGCGCGACGAGCAGAACGCCGCCATCATGAACGAGGTCTTCCTCGTCCTGGAACGCCTCAAGGAGTCAGCTTCTGAGGCCCAGCTGATGCGCATCCTGCGCCAGTTTGGCAACGAGTGCGGGCTCGTCGTAATGTCGCGCCACGACCACAAAACGCTGGTTGAGATGGAAGTCTCGAAGGCTGCCCGCCCCAAGCCGGCACACGAGGCTGCAGCCGTGGCTGCGTACAGCGAGGCTGCGACGCAGACACCTGAGGTGCCAGCCGCGCCTTCTGTCCTGGGCAGTGAGCCCTGTACCAGAACCACTGGGGAGCCGGTTTTAGAACCCCCCTGCAAAAAAATCGCCACCCCTGCGCCTAAGGCCAATAAGCGCAGACGCCGCGGCAAAAAGGCCAAAAAAAATGCTGCAACCGCCGCAACCGCCGCCACTGACCAGGCTGATGCTATGGTCATCGACACCGCTGGCGACCAGTCCAGCACACCCGACACCACTACCTCGACCACCACCTCGACCACCACCTCGACCGCCACTACTACTACCGATGACGCCGCCGCGCCTCCCGCCCCGGACACAGCTATGGCTGATGCCGACGCGCCCACTGAGTCCCCCGACACGTGGACCGTAGTCGCCAAGCGCGCCCAGAAGAAGGCTGCCGACAAAACCACGACCCCCGCCCCCAACACGACCACCACCACGACCACCACGACTGCCCCTCGCGAGAAAACGGCCGTCGTTATTGTCACCACACCCGAGTCGAGAGCCAGCGCGCTGCCCCAGCGACGCGTGCGCGACGCGGTGAACCGCCTTCTTGGCAAGACTGCAGTGTCTGCGGTCCAGCGCACCAAGGCGGGCAACATCTTGCTGCACGCTGTGGACAGTGAGGCCGTCAAATTGATGACCTCCAATCTGCAGCGCGTGGTCAAGGAGCTGTCCTGCTTTGGCGCCTGCGAGTTCACGCGCGCCACATCTCCCGGCTCCAGAACACACAAGTCGTCAAAGCTCTGCTTTGTCATCCACGGTGTGCCGATTGAAGACGGTTTCGACAGTCTCAAGGAGCTGCCCAAGGACATGGCGGACTTCAACGGCGTCAAGATCTCCGACTCGCTGCGCTGGCTTGTGGTCCCTGCCAAGGGTAAGCAGGCTGGCTCGGTGGTCGTCGAGGCCCTGACCCAGGCTGACTACGACAAGTGTGTTGGCAAAAACGTCAACGTCGGCGGCGCTATTGTCCCAGCAGTGCCCTACGTTGACCGCAAATCTACGACAGACGGCCCCCCTCGCCTATGAAAGAGGGCCCTACGGCCGGACAACGTCTACGCATCCTTCAGCACAACGTGCACAAAATGAAGGCTGTTCATGAGACAATACTTGAGGCTGCTGCAACCGGAAAGGCGGACATTGTCTGCATCCAGGAGCCTTACACCATAAAACTCAAAGCTGGGTATAGAACATTGACGCAGCCGGGCTTCACCCTGGTTGTGCCGTTTAATGTTAGGAATCTTGAGGCTATGCCTTTGCGCCCGCGGGTCTTGACCTACGTCCGCCAAGGCCTGCCGTTTTCTGTGCTGTTCGAGTTTGGCGATACTGAGAGTGATATTCAGACCCTGCGCATCCTTGCGTCGGAGCCTTTTTCGCTTCTCAATGTCTACAACGAACGCCAGCTGACTGTGCAGCCTGTCCCCGAGACCCAACCCCGCCCCTATACCATTGAGCGCACCAATCTTTTATCGCGCAATATTGACACCAGTACTTTGCTTCTCGGCGACTTCAATCTCCATCACCATTGGTGGAATTCCCAGCGAGAGCATCCCCACGAACCACGAGCTGACTCTTTTGCTAACTGGCTGATGTCGCAGAATGCCACCCTGATTGTCGACGACGACTACGTTGAACGCAACGGCGGCACATACGTCAACAGCAGCACGACCTCGGTGATCGACCTCGCATTTTCCCTGCGGTCTCGACCGGGCCTGTTTACGAACTGGAGGTATCTTCAGGAGACGGGCTCCGATCACCGGGCCATCAGTTTTGATTACGTCAGCACCACCACACCCAAAACCCTAACACGTAACCCGGCGTTCAACACCAAGACGGCCGACTGGTCGCTGTTTCGCAAGGAATGGCTGGCTGGCCAGGCCGACCTTGAGCTTCAGCTGTCCCTGGCAGAGATTTCTGCAGACGGTGACGCAATGGCGCGACTGCTTTCCGAGGCCCTGCAATCTGCTTGTCAGAGGTGCATGTCAGTGAAGAGGCACAGTGCCCGCGCAAAGCCATGGTGGACGCCCGAGCTACAATCACAACGTCAGGCCGCATCGCGCGCAGAGAGAAGATACAGACGAGGCAGGCTGTCGCTGGTTGAGTTTCATTCGATTCGCAACAAGTACACCCATGCTGTCGAAGATGCTAAGTCTACTCACTGGACTACCTTTCTTTCTGACGCTGACAACGAAAAGGTCTACACAGCCTGGAAATACACCAAGCCAGCTACGGCGAGTTACTTCCCCCCCATCCAGGGGCCAGACGGGTTAGCCAATACCCCCGAGGAGAAGGAAAAGGCTTTCCTGACGCTACTGGGTGCTACGTCTAGCGCAGGTGTCGACCCCCGACCTGACGTTGCCGATACACACGACCCCCATCACGACCCCCATCACGACACCCCCCCGAACGACACCGACCGAAGCATATACCCCTGGCCTGACCTTACAGACCACGAGATCAAGGAGGCAATCATGTCCGCCAACGCCAAGAAGGCCCCCGGGCCCGACGGCATGAACGCCAAGATCATCCAGATCGCCTTTGAGGCCCATCCCGCGCCCTTTCTCTCCGTCTACAAAGCCCTGTCTCGCCTCGGAATACACCCCACACTCTGGAAGCAAGCTACTGGGATTGTGCTCGCGAAAGACGGAAAGGCTGATTATTCAGTCGTAAAGTCCTACCGCATCATCTCACTGCTCAACTGTCTAGGCAAAGTGCTCGAGAAAGTCTTTGCGACCCGCTTAGGGTACCTCGCTAATTGCCATGACAGCTCGCTTCTAGACGACACTCAACTGGGAGGCCGCAAACAGCGTTCAGCCATGGACGCCGCTCTCGTATACGTCAGCCACCTGCAGAAGGTCAAGGAGATGAAGCTCGTTCCAAGCACTCTCTTCCTTGACGTCAAGGGCGCTTTCGACCACGTGTCAAAGCCCTGCTTGATGCGCAGCTTACGTGAGCTCGGTCTTCCCCTGGTGTTCCGAAAATGGGTTGCTTCGTTCCTCCAGGACCGTACTGTCGGCCTGCACATCGAGGGTCAGCCGTTTCCGATGACCCCGGTTAACATCGGCATCCCCCAAGGTTCCCCCATCAGTCCTCTACTCTTCCTGTTGTATGCTCGGCATATAGTGGCTCGGGTGGCCGGCGACACACCACAACTTCAGCTGTCGTATATAGACGACTTCAGCGTAACCGTGGCGTCCAAAAGCCCGAGGCGTTCGGCGGCGCTTCTCGAAAAACTCGTGACGGAGCTGCGGGCCAAGGCTCGCGACTACGGCATTGAGTTTGAAGAGAGCAAAACTGAGCTGATCCACTACACCGATGCTGCAAAATGGGCCTCCCAAACTGTCCGAGTAGGTGATGTCACTGTGCGTCCCCAAAAGATGGTCAAGTGGCTAGGTTTCCATTTCGACAACAGACTTTCGTTTAAACAGCACGTCCAGGCACGGACCCAAAAGGCTGAGATCGCGTTCCGCGGCTTGCTTCGGCTCGCTTCGAACACGCGTGGACTGTCCATCGCGGCACTCCGTCAGCTCTACATCTCCTGTGTGGGTACCGTCGCCGATTACGGATCAATTCTCTGGTATGACCCGTCAAAACCCCAGCTCAGTCTGCAAAGGGTATACCAGAAACTGCAAAGCCAAGCTGCCGCCCGTATCCTGGGTACATTCCGCGGTTCACCAACACGCGCTGTCGAAGTCGAGGCCGGCCTCCCGCCCCCCTCTATTCGATTCGCCAAAGCACGCATGGCCTACGCCGCTCGCACTCTCCGCCTCCAACGCAACCATCCCGTCCGTGTTGCGTCCCAACCCGACAAGGACGAGCTTGCCCCCGATGACTCAGACCTGCCTCTCCTGGGGCATAACATGAGTGTCAAGACTCGACTCGGCTGCATCATGCGCGAGTTGAAGCCATTGGTGGCAGGCATGTGGAGACGAGAACGTCGCCGACAGGAGTGGGATAGTCCCTGGCAGCCGCCACTGACCGACCGCATCTCCATCGTCGTCGACCCTGGACCCAAGGAGGACGCTGCCGTCAGGCATGCCCAGTTCTTGTCAAGACTTCCGAACGATGCCGTCACCGTGTATACGGACGGCTCCAAAGAAGGCTCCAGGTGCTCACTTGCAGCGTGCGTGGTCGATACCAAAACCGGTGAAGTCAAAACGAAAGTCAGTCATCGACTGCAAGATGTGGAGGTTGCAGACTGCGAGAGCGCCGCCATCGTGGAGGCACTCACGCTCCTCGCCAAAACAGAAAAGAAAACAAAGCAAGCTCGCCCCTGCTATGTGTTTGTCGACAGCCAAGCTGCCATTGCGCGGCTCCGCAAGCACGGCCACTTCGCGTGGCAGGCCCGCCGCGTCCTCGGTACATTCACGTCGCCAGTCACGGTGATGTGGTGTCCCGGGCACATGGGCATAGTGGGGAACGAGATTGCAGACGCGGTTGCACGCCAGGCTCTCGAGAGTGATGATGAACGCAAGTTCAGCTCACTGGGCAGTGTCTTCGCTAGGGTTAGGAGGTTTACCATGGACAAGTGGGAGACTCTCTGGGCTTTTGAGCGAGACACCGCCGCTGGTCCCTCCCATGGCTCGCACTACCTGCGTACCATCGGTGGTGATCCAGTTCTCCGTGCTAAGGCGCCCAAGGTTTCCGGACCAAGATGGCTCACCTCGGCGTACTTCCAGATGAAGGTGGGTAAAGGCAACTTGTTGCCCTACCTGCTGCTTATCAAGAAGACGGACTCGGACCGGTGCCGCCGTTGTCAAGAACATGAAAGCGAGAGCGTTGAGCATGTGCTGCTGCACTGCGCCGCATTTTCTGCAGAGCGTCAAGAGATGGCCATGGCATTGAGTCCTAAGTCGCTAGATCTTCCGACGCTTTTCAACACGAATAACGGAACCGAGGTGCTGCTGAAGTTTGTTCGCAAGACGGGTTTTTGCACAAAGGCCTGGGTAGAAGGTGTGGGGAGAAGAGAAAGTAGTGGTGGGAGGAGAGTGGAGGAAGTTGAGGAGTGAGGAGGAATTGGTGCTTGTGTCTTTGGACAAATTACGGTGTCGACCACGACGTATTTCCTTTGTCGTTGATTTTTGCTGGAGTTTGGATGTTGTTTTATTGTACCTTGCTATGTGTAGATTTACTGCACCTCGCCATAACCCTATCAGGTTCCATGCGAGTAATGAATAAAAAAAAAAAAAAAACAACCGAACCCGGGGAAACAACGGGAAAATCCAACCGCCTCCTGGTGTGGTCCCCTTTCAGCAAGATTCTCGTTCGAGAAATGCTGGCGCCCAAAAAGCTGTCCCCAACACCAAGCCAGCTAAGGGTACCTCTGCAGGTCCCGATGCCAACGGTCTACCCTTCCGTAAGACTGCTGACGGCAAAATGGCAAAGGGTGTTTGTTGGAAGTGTGGCGCAAAGGACCACATGCTAAAGGCTTGCCCCAAAAACAACCTTGCTCTTCGCGCAGCTACTGTCCCTTCTCCCTCCACTTCTACCCGGGCTCCCTCGACGGCCCCTGCGCCTGATGCGTCAAAAAACTAGAAGGGCTACCGACCCATTCCCCTCTGGTCCTGGCTAGCCCTGACGCTGCTGATGAGGGTCTCTTGAGAATCAGCACTTGTTCTCTTGATAATGCTATCGATTATGGTAACTCTCCCCCTCTGGTTATTCCTGTGACAGTGAATAATTCCATTGAGGCCTACGCTATGGTGGATTCGGGATCAACAACTTGTTTTGTGGATTCTGAATTTATAGCAAGGCATCAGATTCCTACTGTTCTCAAGGCCAGAGCCGAGTCGCTCCATGTTGTTGATGGTAGTGAAACTGCTGCGGGTAAAGTGACCCACCAAGTTCCTTTGTCCCTCTCTTTTCCTAATTATTCAGAAACTTTGGTTTTTCAAATCACGAAGCTTGGGGGCTACCACATCATCCTGGGGAAATGCTGGCTCGACGCCCATAACCCGGAAATTTCTTGGCCTTCCAATACGCTCAAGATATCGGTTACTTCTACCGCCGATGGCAATGCTGTGGCAGCTTCTGATTCTTCTTCTTCTTCTTCTTCTGTTTCGACTGCTTCTACTGATTCTGGCGCTTCGTTTGATTTTTCTTATACAAAAAACGACAAAAATATTGCTTCTACCGCTGGCAGTCAGATTGAGGGATCTGCTCCTGCTTCAGCCACTTCACCCCTTCCTTCTTTTATTGCACAATCGTCAGCTGTGTCTTGTTCCTGTGTGACGGTGTCGTCTCAGGCTTTGCATCGCTTTGCCAAAGCTGAGAAACTACAGATTTATCGTGTCACCGCTCAGGAAGTCCTGGATTATCTCAATCAGGAGGACCTAACTCCGGAACAAGAGCATGCACGGCTCCTTGAACGCATCCCGAAGAAATACCATGACCTACTTCCTCTGTTCTCTCGAGAAGGTGCTGATCAACTACCACCTCACCGGGACATTGATCATGCGATTAACTTCGTTCCCGATGCGAAATACCCCAAGGCCCCGCTGTACGATATGACTCCACTCGAGTTGCAGGCTGTCAAAAAATATCTAGATGGCATGCTTGCTAAAGGCTTTATTTCCTCTTCCTCTTCGCCGCTGGCTTCCCCGATTCTTTTTGCTAGGAAGCCAGGCAGTTTACGATTCTGTGTTGATTTCCGAGCCGTCAATGATATCACCATCAAAGACGTAACTCCTCTGCCTCGGATCAATGAATCACTGCGCACGGCGGCTACGGGAAACATTTTTACAAAGCTGGATCTGAGAGCTGCGTACCACTTGATTCGCATCAAGAAAGGTGATGAATACAAGACAGCTTTCAGAACTCGATATGGCATTTTTGAGTACAATGTGATGCCGTTGGGCTCACCAATGCTCCTGCCACGTGTCAGAAATATGTCAGCGAGGTCTTGTCGGAGTATTTGGACATATTCTGTGTCTGTTACTTGGATGATATCCTGGTGTTCTCTCTGAACCAAGAGGAACATGATGTTCATGTGCGCAAAGTCCTGCTAAAATTAGCGCAGGCCAGTCTGTTTGTCAAGGGTGAAAAATGCGAATTCGACAAGACTGAAACTACCTTTGTTGGCTTTGTTATTTCAGCCGATGCTCTGAAGATGGACCCCGCTAAAGTTGCGGCTGTCCGTGAGTGGGAGGCTCCCCGAACTGTTAAGGGAGTCCAGTCCTTTTTGGGTTTTGCCAATTTCTATAGGAGGTTCATCCGTGACTTCTCTAGAATCTGCACACCTCTCTTCGAGTTGACTAAAAAGACGCAATCTTTTGTCTGGTCTTTTTTTTTTTTTTTTTTTTATTCATTACTCGCATGGAACCTGATAGGGTTATGGCGAGGTGCAGTAAATCTACACATAGCAAGGTACAATAAAACAACATCCAAACTCCAGCAAAAATCAACGACAAAGGAAATACGTCGTGGTCGACACAGTAATTTGTCCAAAGACACAAGCACCAACTCCTCCTCACTCCTCAACTTCCTCCACTCTCCTCCCACCACTACTTTCTCTTCTCCCCACACCTTTTACCCAGGCCTTCGTGCAAAAACCCGTCTTGCGAACAAACTTCAGCAGCACCTCGGTTCCGTTATTCGTATTGAAAAGCGTCGGAAGATCTAGCGACTGAGGACTCAATGCCATGGCCATCTCTTGACGCTCTGCAGAAAATGCGGCGCAGTGCAGCAGCACATGCTCAACGCTCTCGCTTTCATGTTCTTGACAACGGCGGCACCGGTCCGAGTCCGTCTTCTTGATGAGCAGCAGGTAGGGCAACAAGTTGCCTTTACCCACCTTCATCTGGAAGTACGCCGAGGTTAGCCATCTTGGTCCGGAAACCTTGGGCGCCTTAGCACGGAGAACTGGATCACCACCGATGGTACGCAGGTAGTGCGAGCCATGGGAGGGACCAGCGGCGGTGTCTCGCTCAAAAGCCCAGAGAGTCTCCCACTTGTCCATGGTAAACCTCCTAACCCTGGCGAAGACACTGCCCAGTGAGCTGAACTTGCGTTCATCATCACTCTCGAGAGCCTGGCGTGCAACCGCGTCTGCAATCTCGTTCCCCGCTATGCCCATGTGCCCGGGACACCACATCACCGTGACTGGCGACGTGAATGTACCGAGGACGCGGCGGGCCTGCCACGCGAAGTGGCCGTGCTTGCGGAGCCGCGCAATGGCAGCTTGGCTGTCGACAAACACATAGCAGGGGCGAGCTTGCTTTGTTATTTTTTCTGTTTTGGCGAGGAGCGTGAGTGCCTCCACGATGGCGGCGCTCTCGCAGTCTGCAACCTCCACATCTTGCAGTCGATGACTGACTTTCGTTTTGATTTCACCGGTTTTGGTATCGACCACGCACGCTGCAAGCGAGCACCTGGAGCCTTCTTTGGAGCCGTCCGTATACACGGTGACGGCATCGTTCGGAAGTCTTGACAAGAACTGGGCATGCCTGACGGCAGCGTCCTCCTTGGGTCCAGGGTCGACGACGATGGAGATGCGGTCGGTCAGTGGCGGCTGCCAGGGACTATCCCACTCCTGTCGGCGACGTTCTCGTCTCCACATGCCTGCCACCAATGGCTTCAACTCGCGCATGATGCAGCCGAGTCGAGTCTTGACACTCATGTTATGCCCCAGGAGAGGCAGGTCTGAGTCATCGGGGGCAAGCTCGTCCTTGTCGGGTTGGGACGCAACACGGACGGGATGGTTGCGTTGGAGGCGGAGAGTGCGAGCGGCGTAGGCCATGCGTGCTTTGGCGAATCGAATAGAGGGGGGCGGGAGGCCGGCCTCGACTTCGACGGCGCGTGTTGGTGAACCGCGGAATGTACCTAGGATACGGGCGGCAGCTTGGCTTTGCAGTTTCTGGTATACCCTTTGCAGACTGAGCTGGGGTTTTGACGGGTCATACCAGAGAATTGATCCGTAATCAGCGACGGTACCCACACAGGAGATGTAGAGCTGACGGAGTGCCGCGATGGACAGTCCACGCGTGTTCGAAGCGAGCCGAAGCAAGCCGCGGAACGCGATCTCAGCCTTTTGGGTCCGTGCCTGGACGTGCTGTTTAAACGAAAGTCTGTTGTCGAAATGGAAACCTAGCCACTTGACCATCTTTTGGGGACGCACAGTGACATCACCTACTCGGACAGTTTGGGAGGCCCATTTTGCAGCATCGGTGTAGTGGATCAGCTCAGTTTTGCTCTCTTCAAACTCAATGCCGTAGTCGCGAGCCTTGGCCCGCAGCTCCGTCACGAGTTCTTCGAGAAGCGCCGCCGAACGCCTCGGGCTTTTGGACGCCACGGTTACGCTGAAGTCGTCTATATACGACAGCTGAAGTTGTGGTGTGTCGCCGGCCACCCGAGCCACTATATGCCGAGCATACAACAGGAAGAGTAGAGGACTGATGGGGGAACCTTGGGGGATGCCGATGTTAACCGGGGTCATCGGAAACGGCTGACCCTCGATGTGTAGGCCGACAGTACGGTCCTGGAGGAACGAAGCAACCCATTTTCGGAACACCAGGGGAAGACCGAGCTCACGTAAGCTGCGCATCAAGCAGGGCTTTGACACGTGGTCGAAAGCGCCCTTGACGTCAAGGAAGAGAGTGCTTGGAACGAGCTTCATCTCCTTGACCTTCTGCAGGTGGCTGACGTATACGAGAGCGGCGTCCATGGCTGAACGCTGTTTGCGGCCTCCCAGTTGAGTGTCGTCTAGAAGCGAGCTGTCATGGCAATTAGCGAGGTACCCTAAGCGGGTCGCAAAGACTTTCTCGAGCACTTTGCCTAGACAGTTGAGCAGTGAGATGATGCGGTAGGACTTTACGACTGAATAATCAGCCTTTCCGTCTTTCGCGAGCACAATCCCAGTAGCTTGCTTCCAGAGTGTGGGGTGTATTCCGAGGCGAGACAGGGCTTTGTAGACGGAGAGAAAGGGCGCGGGATGGGCCTCAAAGGCGATCTGGATGATCTTGGCGTTCATGCCGTCGGGCCCGGGGGCCTTCTTGGCGTTGGCGGACATGATTGCCTCCTTGATCTCGTGGTCTGTAAGGTCAGGCCAGGGGTATATGCTTCGGTCGGTGTCGTTCGGGGGGGTGTCGTGATGGGGGTCGTGATGGGGGTCGTGTGTATCGGCAACGTCAGGTCGGGGGTCGACACCTGCGCTAGACGTAGCACCCAGTAGCGTCAGGAAAGCCTTTTCCTTCTCCTCGGGGGTATTGGCTAACCCGTCTGGCCCCTGGATGGGGGGGAAGTAACTCGCCGTAGCTGGCTTGGTGTATTTCCAGGCTGTGTAGACCTTTTCGTTGTCAGCGTCAGAAAGAAAGGTAGTCCAGTGAGTAGACTTAGCATCTTCGACAGCATGGGTGTACTTGTTGCGAATCGAATGAAACTCAACCAGCGACAGCCTGCCTCGTCTGTATCTTCTCTCTGCGCGCGATGCGGCCTGACGTTGTGATTGTAGCTCGGGCGTCCACCATGGCTTTGCGCGGGCACTGTGCCTCTTCACTGACATGCACCTCTGACAAGCAGATTGCAGGGCCTCGGAAAGCAGTCGCGCCATTGCGTCACCGTCTGCAGAAATCTCTGCCAGGGACAGCTGAAGCTCAAGGTCGGCCTGGCCAGCCAGCCATTCCTTGCGAAACAGCGACCAGTCGGCCGTCTTGGTGTTGAACGCCGGGTTACGTGTTAGGGTTTTGGGTGTGGTGGTGCTGACGTAATCAAAACTGATGGCCCGGTGATCGGAGCCCGTCTCCTGAAGATACCTCCAGTTCGTAAACAGGCCCGGTCGAGACCGCAGGGAAAATGCGAGGTCGATCACCGAGGTCGTGCTGCTGTTGACGTATGTGCCGCCGTTGCGTTCAACGTAGTCGTCGTCGACAATCAGGGTGGCATTCTGCGACATCAGCCAGTTAGCAAAAGAGTCAGCTCGTGGTTCGTGGGGATGCTCTCGCTGGGAATTCCACCAATGGTGATGGAGATTGAAGTCGCCGAGAAGCAAAGTACTGGTGTCAATATTGCGCGATAAAAGATTGGTGCGCTCAATGGTATAGGGGCGGGGTTGGGTCTCGGGGACAGGCTGCACAGTCAGCTGGCGTTCGTTGTAGACATTGAGAAGCGAAAACGGCTCCGACGCAAGGATGCGCAGGGTCTGAATATCACTCTCAGCATCGCCAAACTCGAACAGCACAGAAAACGGCAGGCCTTGGCGGACGTAGGTCAGGACCCGCGGGCGCAAAGGCATGGCCGTCGCTGTGGTGCAGTGGTATAGCACCTGGCAAGGCTTTTCGGTTGGCTACCGAGAAGTCGTAGGTTCGATTCCTACCAGTGACGCCAATTTTCTACGAGCAGTCAACCTTAACTGGGGCACTTGGGGTTAGTGCTGCTCGTTGGAAATTCATACCAAAAGCTATTCATGTATTTCCTTTCTGTCATAACTTGGGGATTATATTTGTGGGATCTTAGATGTAACTGCCTCCCTGCCAGGGGATTGGAGTATATTATGTATAGTAGCTAGCTTGTTTGAGATTCCGTTAAACCTTGATTCGTGTATAGTATTAATATACACCTCGCCATAACCCTGTCAGGTTCCATGCGAGTAATGAATAAAAAAAAAAAAAAAAAAAGGCATGGCCTCGAGATTCCTAACATTAAACGGCACAACCAGGGTGAAGCCCGGCTGCGTCAATGTTCTATACCCAGCTTTGAGTTTTATGGTATAAGGCTCCTGGATGCAGACAATGTCCGCCTTTCCGGTTGCAGCAGCCTCAAGTATTGTCTCATGAACAGCCTTCATTTTGTGCACGTTGTGCTGAAGGATGCGTAGACGTTGTCCGGCCGTAGGGCCCTCTTTCATAGGCGAGGGGGGCCGTCTGTCGTAGATTTGCGGTCAACGTAGGGCACTGCTGGGACAATAGCGCCGCCGACGTTGACGTTTTTGCCGACACACTTGTCGTAGTCAGCCTGGGTCAGGGCCTCAACGACCACCGAGCCAGCCTGCTTACCCTTGGCAGGGACCACAAGCCAGCGCAGCGAGTCGGAGATCTTGACGCCGTTGAAGTCCGCCATGTCCTTGGGCAGCTCCTTGAGACTGTCGAAACCGTCTTCAATCGGCACACCGTGGATGACAAAGCAGAGCTTTGACGACTTGTGTGTTCTGGAGCCGGGAGATGTGGCGCGCGTGAACTCGCAGGCGCCAAAGCAGGACAGCTCCTTGACCACGCGCTGCAGATTGGAGGTCATCAATCTGACGGCCTCACTGTCCACAGCGTGCAGCAAGATGTTGCCCGCCTTGGTGCGCTGGACCGCAGACACTGCAGTCTTGCCAAGAAGGCGGTTCACCGCGTCGCGCACGCGTCGCTGGGGCAGCGCGCTGGCTCTCGACTCGGGTGTGGTGACAATAACGACGGCCGTTTTCTCGCGAGGGGCAGTCGTGGTGGTCGTGGTGGTGGTCGTGTTGGGGGCGGGGGTCGTGGTTTTGTCGGCAGCCTTCTTCTGGGCGCGCTTGGCGACTACGGTCCACGTGTCGGGGGACTCAGTGGGCGCGTCGGCATCAGCCATAGCCGTGTCCGGGGCGGGAGGCGCGGCGGCGTCATCGGTAGTAGTAGTGGCGGTCGAGGTGGTGGTCGAGGTAGTAGTGTCGGGTGTGCTGGACTGGTCGCCAGCGGTGTCGATGACCATAGCATCAGCCTGGTCAGTGGCGGCGGTTGCGGCGGTCGCAGCCTTTTTTTCGGCCTTTTTGCCGCGGCGTCTGCGCTTATTGGCCTTAGGCGCAGGGGTGGCGTTTTTTTTGCTGGCACAGGGCTCACTGCCCAGGACAGAAGGCGCGGCTGGCACCTCAGGTGTCTGTGTCGCAGCCTCGCTGTACGCAGCCACGGCTGCAGCCTCGTGTGCTGGCTTGGGGCGGGCAGCCTTTGAGACTTCCATCTCAACCAGCGTTTTGTGGTCGTGGCGCGACATTACGACGAGCCCGCACTCGTTGCCAAACTGGCGCAGGATGCGCATCAGCTGGGCCTCGGAGGCTGACTCCTTGAGTCGTTCTAGAACAAGGAAGACCTCGTTCATGATGGCGGCGTTCTGCTCGTCGCGCCGGCGCTTGCGCTCCAACATGAGAGCAATCTCTCGGGCGCGCTTCGCCGGAATCGTCTGGTCGTTGTTGTTGTTGTTGGTGTTGTTGGTGTTGTTGGTGTCGTTCTCATCGCGCTGAGCCTGGCTGAACACGAACAGGTTCCCATCCAGTGCATTAGGCGTCGGCGTTGTCGCGTCCGAGTCGCGCGAGTCGGGTGTCGAGGGAATCTCAACCACCGGCGCATCTTCAACACCTGCATCGACTTTCATCGATGAGGTGACGGGCGCATGCTGCGACGGTGAACGCAGCAGCTCGTCGTCGTCGGAACGCGGTTCCTGGCTCGCCATCTGGGCAAAACTCAGCCCCAGGCGCGTCGTGCGGCGCGTTTCATCGCGCGCGGTCGGTTTCTTGTCTATTTTGTTCGATGCACTGCTCGAACTAGTCTTGGAATCAATTGAGCTGTTGCTCAGAGTCGTTTTGGTGAGTTTTTCTGTCGATTTGGCCATTTTTGCAAAGGTTTTTTTAGATGTTTTTTGTCTGGTCCTCTGAATGTGAGGCAGCATTTCACACCCTGAAGGACCTTTTCTGCTCTGAACCTATCCTCAAGCACTTTGATTACCTGTTGGACACTGTTATTGAAACAGACGCGTCTGACCGTGTAATATCTGCCGTCATGTCTCAATACCACCCGACTGACAAGGGGCTTCTACTACACCCCGTGGCCTATTTCTCTCAAAAAATGAATCCTGCCCAGTGTAACTACGGCGTAGGTGACAAGGAGTTGTTAGCCATTGTGGAGTCTCTAAAGTCGTGGCGATTCATGGTTGAAAGTCTGGAAAAACCTGTTCTGGTATTGACGGACCATCGGAATTTAGCCGTTCTTAAGCAAATTCCGGCCATGAACAGACGGCAAGCGAGGTGGGCTATGGAACTGAGCGAGTACCGTTATGTCATCACTTATAGGCCTGGCTCCTTGAATTCTAGAGCTGATGCCCTGACCAGACGCTACGAAGACCTCGTTTCTTCTTCTTCTGAGGAGGATAAAGAGCTGTGTGCTCCTATTATTCCCCCTGAAAATTTTATTGGTACCATGTCTTTGGTAGACGAGGTAAAAATCGCGCTATCCACGGACAAGTGGGCTCTTGATGTTATTTCTGCTCTTCGAGGCCAGTCGACCAAACCTCCAGATGTGGACCTCAGTGTCTGCAGGCTTGACAATGACGGTCTTTTGTTTGTCAACGACCTTCTATATTTGCCGAACGAGGATCTACGAGTTCGTGCATTGAAGAATTGTCATGATATTATGCCTAGCGGACACCCTGGACAAAAGAACACTTTTGAACTTCTTGTTCGGGAATACTGGTGGCCCGGGATGCGTCGTGATGTCATCCGGTACATCCGAAATTGTGAGGTCTGCCAACGGATCAAGTCCGCGCGACATAGTCCCTACGGTCTACTGAAACCTCTGACCATTCCGCAAGCTCGGTGGACATCTGTGTCCCTTGATTTTATCACCGGCTTGCCGGTCTCCAATTCTTTTGACATGATTCTCGTTGTCGTCGATAGGCTTAGCAAAATGGCTCACTTTATACCTTGCGATTCCTCGCTGGATGCTGCAGGTTTTGCTAAGCTCTATTTGTCAGCAGTGTATAGGCTCCACGGTCTGCCATTGGACATTGTGTCCGACAGGGGTAGTCTGTTTACGTCGGCTTTTTCCAAGGCTTTAGCCAAACTGTTGGGCATAAAGCAAAATCTGAGTACTGCGTTCCACCCTCAGACCGATGGTCAGACTGAGCGTGTGAACTCTATTTTGGAGCAATACCTGCGGGGTTACACCAACTATAGACAGGACAATTGGGCTGATCTTTTGCCCTTGGCGGAGTTCTCTTACAATGACTCCGAGTCCAGTTCTACTATGCTGACGCCCTTCTTTGCGAACCACGGGTTTCACCCCAGAAGTGGGCGTGAGTCGCTCCCAGTCTCTGTGGAAAAAGGCCCGTTGCGGAACTTTGTTAAAGAGCTTGACAACATTTGTCAGTTTTTAAAGACTGAAATTACGTGGAGCCGTGAGCGGATGACCGAGTACGCGAATCGACACAAATCTTCCGCCCCTCTCCTTCGAGAAGGGGACTTAGTGTGGCTTTTGAGTAGAAATATTCGAACTACTCGTCCTTCAAAGAAGTTGGACTTCAAGAAGCTTGGCCCATTTAAGATTCTACGGAAGGTGTCTTCGCATGCCTACGAGTTGGCACTCCCTGCCACTATGAAGGTTCATCCCGTCTTCCACGTTTGTCTGCTGGAACCATGTGCGTCGGATCCTCTTCCTGGCCAGAAAAACCCTCCTCCTCCTCCCGTCATAGTAGATGGCGAGGAAGAATTTGTGGTCAAGGAAATTATAGGCGTGTCTTCGCGTGGCCCTCTGCAATATCAAGTAGTTTGGGAGGGCTATGAACATGATGGACCCTCCTGGGAACCTCTGGACCATTTAGCCAATGCACCTGAGAAGGTTGCAGAATTCTACAAGAGGATGCCTAACGCCAGACGATCTTAGTACTGCTGTGGAAATCAGTCATAAAAAGGGGGGCTACTGTCATGAATAGCTATCCTGACACTGCTCATGCTAAGGGTTATGCATGAGACCTACCCCACTCTTCTTTTCCACAACGCCGAAGGTCGGCGACCTATGAAGATGCGCTTATGGCACAGGTTGGTCTGTGTAGATCGTGAGTTGATCAACGGATATGAGGTTGTCGTGGGATGTGCTGAGCACGGGTGCTCTGATAGACGTTTTTTTTTTTTTTTTTTATTCATTACTCGCATGGAACCTGACAGGGTTATGGCGAGGTGTATATTAATACTATACACGAATCAAGGTTTAACGGAATCTCAAACAAGCTAGCTACTACACATAATATACTCCAAACCCCTGGCAGGGAGGCAGTTACATCTAAGATCCCACAAATATAATCCCCAAGTTATGACAGAAAGGAAATACATGAATAGCTTTTGGTATGAATTTCCAACGAGCAGCACTAACCCCAAGTGCCCCAGTCAAGGTTGACTGCTCGTAGAAAATTGGCGTCACTGGTAGGAATCGAACCTACGACTTCTCGGTAGCTAACCGAAAAGCCTTGCCAGGTGCTATACCACTGCACCACAGCGACCTGATAGACGTTGTTCTGCTGCTGCAGAGTTTTCTTGTTGCAATTGCCATTGCGTGCTTAGGTGGGGGTTGTTATCTGGTTCGATTGTTACGAACCTGTTACGTCTTGTTTACACGAGACTTATCTTTTGTTCGTAGTTAGATGTTGATTGTTTCTAGCTTGGGAAGACAGAGTTTTGTCAGGAGCGCCGACAACATAAATATCGTCGTCTCCTGCCCTGAGTTGATCAGGTTTACTCTTGTTCTCCAAGCTTAACAATCACATGCACTTGCTTACCTTCTTCTTCTTCTTTATACCATTCTGTTCTTGCTTTCTTTGCAGTTCAACCTTTCTTCTTCTTTGAAGTGTGTGATTGTTCCTCCTCCTTCCTCTTTGTGCCGCTCTATTCTCAGAATAGCCATCTAAGTTGTGTGTTGCCTCTTCATCTCAACCGACCATACGTCTTAGCACTCTGTCTAACTGACGTCTTCCTCCACAGGCCCGACTGTCCACCTCAGGAACCTATCATTGTCCCGAGTCGTTGGCTGTACCCGGAACCCTAATCCTTTCTTCGGGCCCTATCCGTAATACGCAATTACCAACGAAGCGGCGGACATCGTCAGAGAGGCCAGGCCAAGCGTAGGAGCGGCTGACTAGATCACGGGTTGCTGATCCTCCAGGGTGACCGGTGAGCGTGGAGTCGTGGACTTGCTGGATGATACGAGTGCGGAGGGGCTCGTAGTACGGGATCCACAGGCGGTCACGCCAGAGGAGACGGGTGGCGGAGTCGAGGGTACACTCGCTGATCTGCCAAGGAAGGCCCCACTCGTTGGGGAACGAGCGGGCTTGTTCTTGGACAGCTTGTCGCGCTTGCCAATAACGTTCGTTATGGGTAAGTGCCGAGTGCCAGAGGGTCTGGAGTTCCGGGTCAGCAAAAGGGGCATCTAGGGCAGCGTGGTCGAGGGTCAGGGTTCCTTCGGGGTCTTTGTCAGGCTCTTTAGCCCAAACAGCGGCGGCAATGACGAAGTCGGGCCCGTCAGGGCGGAGAACTTGGTGGACACGGGACTGGAGGCGTTCATCGGAGAGGTCTTGGGGCAGGTCTTGGTCGCGGCGGGAAAGGGCATCGGAGGTCACTTGAGTAACGCCGGGTCGATGAATTAACCGAAAGTCGAACTCGGACAATTCATGGGCCCAGCGGCGTTGGCGTTCTGACAGGGTTCTTTGCTTCTGGAAGTACAAAAGGTTCTGGTGGTCGGTGTGTACTTCGAACGGGATGCCAGCGAGGTAGGAGCGCCAAGCGCGGAGGCAGGAGTGGATGGCCAACATTTCCTTATCGTGGATAGGATAGTTGACTTCCGCTGGGCTGAGCTTTCGCGAGAAGTAAGCAACAGGACGCCAAAGAGAATCAGCACCTTGCTGTCTGAGGGAACCTCCCAGGGCCCAGCCGGAAGCATCGGCTTCAACGATGGTAGGGCTGTCAGGGTCAAAGGTGGCAAGGAGCGGGGCAGAGACAAGGGCCTTCTTCAAAGCTTCAAACGAACGGAGTTGTTCGTCTTCCCACTTGAAGGGTTGATCCTTCTTGGTCAGCAGAGTCAGGGGAGCAGCGACGGTGGAGTATTCGGGGACAAAACAGCGGTAGAAGTTGGCAAACCCAAGAAAACTACGGACTCCGCGGACAGACGTGGGAGCCTCCCATTCCTGGATGGCTTTGACTTTGTCTGGGTCTGCACGGATGCCGGAGCCGGGTTCAACAATGAAGCCGAGGTACTTGATGGACGGGGATTCGAATTCACTTTTGTCCCAATCAAGTTGCAGACCAGCATCTCCAAGAGCGCGGATGATCTGACAGACAAGGTTACGGTGTTCTTTGCGGGAGTCAGAGCTGTAGATCACTACATCGTCGAGGTAAGCAGAGCAGGAGATACCGAGCCAGCGGGAGAGCACATGATTGATAAAACGTTGGAAAGCAGCAGGAGCACCAGTGAGGCCGAAAGGGGTGACTAGCCATTCATACGCGCCGAGATGGGTGCGGAAGGCCGTGTAGGCTTCACTACCTTCTTTCAGGCGGAGACGGTGGAACGCGGAGATTACATCGACCTTGGAGACGTACTTGGCGGCAGCGATGTCACGGAGGGTGTCGTTGATCAGTGGTAACGGGTAACCATCCTTCTCTGTGACGCTGTTCAGGGCACGGTAGTCTACGCAAAAACGAAGACCACCACCAGGTTTCTTCACGAAGATGACAGGAGCACCTCCCTCAGCACTACTGGCTCGGATAAAGCCAGCGTCGAGCAAGTCGTAGAGAGTTTTCCGGAGCAGCAGCAGTTCTTCTCGGCTCATTGAGTACAGAGGGCACGAGGGCGGGGACAAGCCTGGTTTAAGGCGGATCTCTGTATCAATGCCAGGGCGGTTCGGGGGGAGCTCGGAAGCTTTCTTCCTGTCGAAAGCGTCGATGACAGGAAGGAGCCACTCGGGACAGTTGGCGCGGGGGTCGGTGTAAATTTTGGCCTTGAGGGCCTTCTCAATGTCGTGAAGAGTGGCGGAGAAGATGCGGACATTGTGAGAACGGCGGGCTCTGAGGTGAAAGGCGCGGACGGCGTGGGCAGTAACAGGGAGGACATCGGGATTGGCAGTACAGTTGGTAAGACGAAGGGGAGTGGGCAAGCGGATGAAGACTTCGTTCTGGGCAGGGCGGAGGGAAGCGTCGTGCTTGGCAATCCAGCCTTGACCCAGGATGAGGTCCTCAGTCTGACCAGGGACGATGTAGGCGTAGAGTTTCTCGTCCAATCCTCCGAGACCAAGATCGAAGACAGCAACTTGGTCTATGACGGGTGGATTTCGGTCATCAACTACTTGAGCAATTGGACGAGGGCAGATGGGCAGGATAGTAGCGTGGGCGCGGGTGGCGGTGCGCGGAGAGACGGTGGCAAGACACAGGCAACCGGAGTCGACGAAGGCAGAGGTAGAACAAGTTTTATTGAGAACAACATCTATATAGGTACCTCTAGCCCCCATTTCCTCCCGAGCGATCTTCTCTCCTTGGGGCTCTAGACGGCGACGTTCGCCTAGAGCTCTCCATTTCCCGACATGTCGCGGGACGCGGGCGTGGGCACAGGCAGGGGCAGAGCTGGGGTCGGCGCAGCAAGCTGGGGAAGGTTGGTGGAGCGGACAGGGACGGTAGTAGTGGGGGCAAAGTTCAGTGGACAGTTCTGGCGCAGATGGCCAGTCTGGCGGCAGCGGAAGCAGGCGCGGTTGCGGCGGAGGCGCTCGCGCTCCTCGTCGGTCAGGGGCTGAAGGGCCGTGGCAGTGACAGTGGGAGTCCAATCCATAGCATCGGGGTGACGAGCAGCAGCCGACGGGGGAACGGAGGAAACAAAAGGGCCAGCAGGAGCAGGGGAAACAGGGTGGGCAGCGTACGGAGAGTAGGTCGTGTTATCAGTGAAAGCGGAGTAGTGGCCGCGGCGGGGACGAGGTAGGAATTGCTCAGCCTTGGAAGCGACGTTTTGCATGCAGTTGGTAAATTCAGGGTACGTCGCGGGGACGTTGACATAGACCATCGCTTGTCTGAGGGCAGGCGCCATGGCGGTTTGCAACTTCGAAATGCGGTTGCGGTCGCCAATGATGTTGGCGTCCTGGAGGACTTTTTCGAAGCGGGGCAGGAACAAGGCGAAGGGTTCAGAGGGTCCCTGGCGCATGTTGTCCAGGTGGAAGAGAGCACGGTCAGCAGCAAAGGGGTCGATGAATATGGAGTCCAAGTACTCCAGGAACTGGTGGGGCCCGGTGTCGTTCAGCAAGCCCTGCTCGAAGTACGCCACGACGAGGTTCTGGGCTTCTACCGTCATACGCGCAAAAAGGTACGCGTATTGCTTACGGTGGTCACCGATTGACTCGCTGTCCAGTGCAAGCTTGGAGCGGGCACTCAGGGCCCAGACGCGGTAGGCAGAGCGTTGGCCGGAAAACAAGGCGATATCCGGGAGGGCACGCTTCCTCGGTTCGAGGTTTCTTTCCGTAGTTGCAACGGGCACGGGAGCAGCGGGGACAGCAGTGGGGACAGGGGACGCAGGGACGACGGCGGGAGCGGAAGTAGCGGTGGCAGCACGGGCAAAAGCTTGGAGATCGGCGATGGCCTGATCTCGTTTTTGTTGGCCACTGTTGAACTCGTCGCGCAATTGTTGTTGCGCGTGGTCGTGCTTCTCGTTGAGCTGCTGGATGGCTTGCAGCAGATCTTGAAGCGACGGGGCCGCCGGGGCTGGAACAGGGACAGTAGGATCGGACATGGCTGTCGGAGGAGGCTCAGAGTCGAAGAAGACGGTGTTGTTGGAAGTGGTGTCAGAGTCGGGGTCGGTGGTAGGTGCACAGTAGGGCATGTGACGGTGGAACAAAAGAGGAACAGAGAGAAACGATGTACAGGTGGCGGGTGGTAACGAGGAAAAGGTACGAAGACAGGGTAAAAGAAACGAGGACAGTGTAAACAAGGGTAGATCTGTTTCTATTGTAAGGCTTTACGGTCTAAAGGAGAACGCTTTTAGAACAGCAGAAATAAATTAAGAAACAGATAAAGAGAAAAGACTAATGTACAAGAAAACGGGCGGAAACAACACTATCTATATACGCGCGGTAGAGGTATGACGCGTACCCTTGACAACGACGGTGTGCACACGGGTTTGGCAGGCGGTGAGTAACGGCGGTGTGCAAGGCGGTGTGGACGGCGGTGTAAACGGCGGTGAGGGCGGAGCCTGAGCCTACCTCGATCCATAGATCGTTACACTATCAATACCCGGACAGACACGAGCTGTCGGCAATTATAACCCAGCAGGGGTCAAACGCAAGCACCATAGTGGTCAAAGAAGAGACACAAAAAAGCAGTCGCCGATGGACACACGGTGTCACAAGGAAGAGGCATTAAGAGGTGTCAACCCAAAGAACAGACACGAGCTGTTCGTAGAACCAACGAGCTCAGCAAAGAACAGACACCAGCTGCTGATATCATATAAATAGACCCAACAGGAGTCAAAACAATTAGGCAAGACAAAGGCCAAGAAATACAGACACAGTGTGACGGGTTTCACTAAGTATGAGAGAATCTCATAGTTATGACCAAATGCTGTTTATTATCTTTAACATAGGGAAGAAAAGAAAGAAAAGGAAGAAGAAAATCTAAACTAAAGGTGGGGGAACTGGCCATGCTTTATAGGCGTTTGAGAATCCAGTTGTGTGCGCCCCACCAGGGCAACCAGCCCTATGACCCCTGTACAATAAAAATGGGTCCATACCCCCTGAACATAAAAGTGGGTCCCGACCCATGTGACACAAAAAGTGGGTCGCACCCTGGTCGAATGAAAGTGGGTCGACAAACCCTAACCCGAAAGTGAACCCAACTTCAAATCACACAAAAAGTGGGTCAACATGGATCAGCCCAAAGATGATCCAACATCGGGTCCACGACCCGTAACACACAGAGGTCTAAAAACAGACATAAACTGTCCAAGAAATCCCACAAGAACTCAATAACATGCTTTGGCACAATGGCAGGTGTGTGAATAAACTCAACAACAACACTTTATACACTCAGGTACCATGTTGTAACTCAAAGTAATCTGGGAGTTGGCAACATCATTGCTGCAAGCCAAAAAGTGCATAGCTGGTAGACATGGCTTTCTAAAAACCCCCGTTCAGATGTGGCAAGTTGTAACGACTAGTTGATGCGGGACCAAAGGAACAGCTTATAAAATAAGGTAGTTGACCGCCCATAAATCAACAGAAGATCGTACACTGCCTGGTTCCCGAGGACAAAGAATCGGAGAAGCCAACACTGAAGAAGTAGGAGCAATGAAGCCACGTGTGAGCATGCCATCCCGGTTTTGCTTGACAAGTTGCAAATTTAGATGTGCATCATCAGACGGAAGAGCATTGATATGTTCGGCAGTCGAGACAAGATTAACAGCATGACCTGCGTCTTGACAAGAGGTGGTTGAAGGTACACCGTCCCGCAAGAACAACGGACGCAAATCATAATAATTGTCCGAACTGTATTCGGGATATCGCTTGTGCACTTGTTCTAGCCGTAGGTCATCCTGATCAACAGGATCGAGAACCTGCTCAGCGGTAGTGCGGTGAGCCCGCCGGTTCTCCTTGCTTGCAGCGGAACGCAAAGCTTGAGACGACATTAGCCTAGAGGAACAAAGTGCTTTAACGAAATTAAAGGAGCTGGGACAGAGACAGTGCCATCAACTGACTGTCCACAGAAGAAGAGAAGTAGATTGAGAACTGGAATCAACTAAGAACCAGAAAGAGCCGAGTTATGACTAGCGGACGAAGAAGGTTGTGTAACAACAGCAGCGCTAGTATGATCATAGGAAGACGGGATATCGGCCGTAGTCGAGAGCCGGAACGAAAAGAAGAATAAGGTGTGCTAAAGAATAACAAAGAGTTGGAAGAATGTGTGAGTCTTTAAATGAAGCTTAACAAAATATTACGGATAGGGCCCAAGGAAACCATTAGGGTTCTAGAAAGCCAACGACTCGGGACAATGATAGGTTCCAGAGGTGGACAGTCAGGCCTGCGCGGATATACGGCCGGGAGGAGAGGATAGAACTCTCTAGGTCGTATGGTCGGTTTGAGGTAAAGAGGCACACTCAACTAATTGATCTTATAACACACGGAAGGGAATAAACAATCACAGGAACACTGAGGTAACGAAGACGACAGAAGGTACTGATGCAATGAAGGCTATCAAGAAACAAGTGATGATTAAAGATATAGTACTAAAGAAGAAGGTACTATCGAAGAAGTGATACTATAAACTAGTATACAAAGAAGAATGGCAAAAGGGGTGTATGTGATTGTTAAGCTTGGGGAGCAAGAGCTAACCTGATCACACAGGGCAGAAGGCAACGCTATTTAAGGCGTTGCAGATTCTGACAACAGAGATCTTCCCAAGCTAGAACCAAATCACAGATAACCGAAAGTGGGGACATACGTAACTCAACGTTACCAGACGCTACTATCAAACCGGATGTTAGTTCACGAGATAAACCAACACTGCAGCAGCAGACTGAAAATCCCTCAAGACACCCAGGCAACGATATGTCGCGTTACAGCGATATCGGCCTAACAGGTGTGGACCCCACTGTCATGAATAGCTATCCTGACACTGCTCATGCTAAGGGTTATGCATGAGACCTACCCCACTCTTCTTTTCCACAACGCCGAAGGTCGGCGACCTATGAAGATGCGCTTATGGCACAGGTTGGTCTGTGTAGATCGTGAGTTGATCAACGGATATGAGGTTGTCGTGGGATGTGCTGAGCACGGGTGCTCTGATAGACGTTGTTCTGCTGCTGCGGAGTTTTCTTGTTGCAATTGCCATTGCGTGCTTAGGTGGGGGTTGTTATCTGGTTCGATTGTTACGAACCTGTTACGTCTTGTTTACACGAGACTTATCTTTTGTTCGTAGTTAGATGTTGATTGTTTCTAGCTTGGGAAGACAGAGTTTTGTCAGGAGCGCCGACAACATAAATATCGTCGTCTCCTGCCCTGAGTTGATCAGGTTTACTCTTGTTCTCCAAGCTTAACAATCACATGCACTTGCTTACCTTCTTCTTCTTCTTTATACCATTCTGTTCTTGCTTTCTTTGCAGTTCAACCTTTTTTTTTTTTTTTATTCATTACTCGCATGGAACCTGATAGGGTTATGGCGAGGTGCAGTAAATCTACACATAGCAAGGTACAATAAAACAACATCCAAACTCCAGCAAAAATCAACGACAAAGGAAATACGTCGTGGTCGACACAGTAATTTGTCCAAAGACACAAGCACCAACTCCTCCTCACTCCTCAACTTCCTCCACTCTCCTCCCACCACTACTTTCTCTTCTCCCCACACCTTCTACCCAGGCCTTCGTGCAAAAACCCGTCTTGCGAACAAACTTCAGCAGCACCTCGGTTCCGTTATTCGTATTGAAGAGCGTCGGGAGATCTAGCGACTTAGGACTCAATGCCATGGCCATCTCTTGACGCTCTGCAGAAAATGCGGCGCAGTGCAGCAGCACATGCTCAACGCTCTCGCTTTCATGTTCTTGACAACGGCGGCACCGGTCCGAGTCCGTCTTCTTGATGAGCAGCAGGTAGGGCAACAAGTTGCCTTTACCCACCTTCATCTGGAAGTACGCCGAGGTTAGCCATCTTGGTCCGGAAACCTTGGGCGCCTTAGCACGGAGAACTGGATCACCACCGATGGTACGCAGGTAGTGCGAGCCGTGGGAGGGACCAGCGGCGGTGTCTCGCTCAAAAGCCCAGAGAGTCTCCCACTTGTCCATGGTAAACCTCCTAACCCTGGCGAAGACACTGCCCAGTGAGCTGAACTTGCGTTCATCATCACTCTCGAGAGCCTGGCGTGCAACCGCGTCTGCAATCTCGTTCCCCACTATGCCCATGTGCCCGGGACACCACATCACCGTGACTGGCGACGTGAATGTACCTAGGACGCGGCGGGCCTGCCACGCGAAGTGGCCGTGCTTGCGGAGCCGCGCAATGGCAGCTTGGCTGTCGACAAACACATAGCAGGGGCGAGCTTGCTTTGTTATTTTTTCTGTTTTGGCGAGGAGCGTGAGTGCCTCCACGATGGCGGCGCTCTCGCAGTCTGCAACCTCCACATCTTGCAGTCGATGACTGACTTTCGTTTTGATTTCACCGGTTTTGGTATCGACCACGCACGCTGCAAGCGAGCACCTGGAGCCTTCTTTGGAGCCGTCCGTATACACGGTGACGGCATCGTTCGGAAGTCTTGACAAGAACTGGGCATGCCTGACGGCAGCGTCCTCCTTGGGTCCAGGGTCGACGACGATGGAGATGCGGTCGGTCAGTGGCGGCTGCCAGGGACTATCCCACTCCTGTCGGCGACGTTCTCGTCTCCACATGCCTGCCACCAATGGCTTCAACTCGCGCATGATGCAGCCGAGTCGAGTCTTGACACTCATGTTATGCCCCAGGAGAGGCAGGTCTGAGTCATCGGGGGCAAGCTCGTCCTTGTCGGGTTGGGACGCAACACGGACGGGATGGTTGCGTTGGAGGCGGAGAGTGCGAGCGGCGTAGGCCATGCGTGCTTTGGCGAATCGAATAGAGGGGGGCGGGAGGCCGGCCTCGACTTCGACGGCGCGTGTTGGTGAACCGCGGAATGTACCTAGGATACGGGCGGCAGCTTGGCTTTGCAGTTTCTGGTATACCCTTTGCAGACTGAGCTGGGGTTTTGACGGGTCATACCAGAGAATTGATCCGTAATCGGCGACGGTACCCACACAGGAGATGTAGAGCTGACGGAGTGCCGCGATGGACAGTCCACGCGTGTTCGAAGCGAGCCGAAGCAAGCCGCGGAACGCGATCTCAGCCTTTTGGGTCCGTGCCTGGACGTGCTGTTTAAACGAAAGTCTGTTGTCGAAATGGAAACCTAGCCACTTGACCATCTTTTGGGGACGCACAGTGACATCACCTACTCGGACAGTTTGGGAGGCCCACTTTGCAGCATCGGTGTAGTGGATGAGCTCAGTTTTGCTCTCTTCAAACTCAATGCCGTAGTCACGAGCCTTGGCCCGCAGCTCCGTCACGAGTTCTTCGAGAAGCGCCGCTGAACGCCTCGGGCTTTTGGACGCCACGGTTACGCTGAAGTCGTCTATATACGACAGCTGAAGTTGTGGTGTGTCGCCGGCCACCCGAGCCACTATATGCCGAGCATACAACAGGAAGAGTAGAGGACTGATGGGGGAACCTTGGGGGATGCCGATGTTAACCGGGGTCATCGGAAACGGCTGACCCTCGATGTGCAGGCCGACAGTACGGTCCTGGAGGAACGAAGCAACCCATTTTCGGAACACCAGGGGAAGACCGAGCTCACGTAAGCTGCGCATCAAGCAGGGCTTTGACACGTGGTCGAAAGCGCCCTTGACGTCAAGGAAGAGAGTGCTTGGAACGAGCTTCATCTCCTTGACCTTCTGCAGGTGGCTGACGTATACGAGAGCGGCGTCCATGGCTGAACGCTGTTTGCGGCCTCCCAGTTGAGTGTCGTCTAGAAGCGAGCTGTCATGGCAATTAGCGAGGTACCCTAAGCGGGTCGCAAAGACTTTCTCGAGCACTTTGCCTAGACAGTTGAGCAGTGAGATGATGCGGTAGGACTTTACGACTGAATAATCAGCCTTTCCGTCTTTCGCGAGCACAATCCCAGTAGCTTGCTTCCAGAGTGTGGGGTGTATTCCGAGGCGAGACAGGGCTTTGTAGACGGAGAGAAAGGGCGCGGGATGGGCCTCAAAGGCGATCTGGATGATCTTGGCGTTCATGCCGTCGGGCCCGGGGGCCTTCTTGGCGTTGGCGGACATGATTGCCTCCTTGATCTCGTGGTCTGTAAGGTCAGGCCAGGGGTATATGCTTCGGTCGGTGTCGTTCGGGGGGGTGTCGTGGGGGGTGTCGTGATGGGGGTCGTGATGGGGGTCGTGTGTATCCGCAATGTCAGGTCGGGGGTCGACACCTGCGCTAGACGTAGCACCCAGTAGCGTCAGGAAAGCCTTTTCCTTCTCCTCGGGGGTATTGGCTAACCCGTCTGGCCCCTGGATGGGGGGGAAGTAACTCGCCGTAGCTGGCTTGGTGTATTTCCAGGCTGTGTAGACCTTTTCGTTGTCAGCGTCAGAAAGAAAGGTAGTCCAGTGAGTAGACTTAGCATCTTCGACAGCATGGGTGTACTTGTTGCGAATCGAATGAAACTCAACCAGCGACAGCCTGCCTCGTCTGTATCTTCTCTCTGCGCGCGATGCGGCCTGACGTTGTGATTGTAGCTCGGGCGTCCACCATGGCTTTGCGCGGGCACTGTGCCTCTTCACTGACATGCACCTCTGACAAGCAGATTGCAGGGCCTCGGAAAGCAGTCGCGCCATTGCGTCACCGTCTGCAGAAATCTCTGCCAGGGACAGCTGAAGCTCAAGGTCAGCCTGGCCAGCCAGCCATTCCTTGCGAAACAGCGACCAGTCGGCCGTCTTGGTGTTGAACGCCGGGTTACGTGTTAGGGTTTTGGGTGTGGTGGTGCTGACGTAATCAAAACTGATGGCCCGGTGATCGGAGCCCGTCTCCTGAAGATACCTCCAGTTCGTAAACAGGCCCGGTCGAGACCGCAGGGAAAATGCGAGGTCGATCACCGAGGTCGTGCTGCTGTTGACGTATGTGCCGCCGTTGCGTTCAACGTAGTCGTCGTCGACAATCAGGGTGGCATTCTGCGACATCAGCCAGTTAGCAAAAGAGTCAGCTCGTGGTTCGTGGGGATGCTCTCGCTGGGAATTCCACCAATGGTGATGGAGATTGAAGTCGCCGAGAAGCAAAGTACTGGTGTCAATATTGCGCGATAAAAGATTGGTGCGCTCAATGGTATAGGGGCGGGGTTGGGTCTCGGGGACAGGCTGCACAGTCAGCTGGCGTTCGTTGTAGACATTGAGAAGCGAAAACGGCTCCGACGCAAGGATGCGCAGGGTCTGAATATCACTCTCAGCATCGCCAAACTCGAACAGCACAGAAAACGGCAGGCCTTGGCGGACGTAGGTCAGGACCCGCGGGCGCAAAGGCATGGCCTCGAGATTCCTAACATTAAACGGCACAACCAGGGTGAAGCCCGGCTGCGTCAATGTTCTATACCCAGCTTTGAGTTTTATGGTATAAGGCTCCTGGATGCAGACAATGTCCGCCTTTCCGGTTGCAGCAGCCTCAAGTATTGTCTCATGAACAGCCTTCATTTTGTGCACGTTGTGCTGAAGGATGCGTAGACGTTGTCCGGCCGTAGGGCCCTCTTTCATAGGCGAGGGGGGCCGTCTGTCGTAGATTTGCGGTCAACGTAGGGCACTGCTGGGACAATAGCGCCGCCGACGTTGACGTTTTTGCCGACACACTTGTCGTAGTCAGCCTGGGTCAGGGCCTCGACGACCACCGAGCCAGCCTGCTTACCCTTGGCAGGGACCACAAGCCAGCGCAGCGAGTCGGAGATCTTGACGCCGTTGAAGTCCGCCATGTCCTTGGGCAGCTCCTTGAGACTGTCGAAACCGTCTTCAATCGGCACACCGTGGATGACAAAGCAGAGCTTTGACGACTTGTGGGTTCTGGAGCCGGGAGATGTGGCGCGCGTGAACTCGCAGGCGCCAAAGCAGGACAGCTCCTTGACCACGCGCTGCAGATTGGAGGTCATCAATCTGACGGCCTCACTGTCCACAGCGTGCAGCAAGATGTTGCCCGCCTTGGTGCGCTGGACCGCAGACACTGCAGTCTTGCCAAGAAGGCGGTTCACCGCGTCGCGCACGCGTCGCTGGGGCAGCGCGCTGGCTCTCGACTCGGGTGTGGTGACAATAACGACGGCCGTTTTCTCGCGAGGGGCAGTCGTGGTGGTCGTGGTGGTGGTCGTGTTGGGGGCGGGGGTCGTGGTTTTGTCGGCAGCCTTCTTCTGGGCGCGCTTGGCGACTACGGTCCACGTGTCGGGGGACTCAGTGGGCGCGTCGGCATCAGCCATAGCCGTGTCCGGGGCGGGAGGCGCGGCGGCGTCATCGGTAGTAGTAGTGGCGGTCGAGGTGGTGGTCGAGGTAGTGGTGTCGGGTGTGCTGGACTGGTCGCCAGCGGTGTCGATGACCATAGCATCAGCCTGGTCAGTGGCGGCGGTTGCGGCGGTTGCGGCGGTCGCAGCATTTTTTTTGGCCTTTTTGCCGCGGCGTCTGCGCTTATTGGCCTTAGGCGCAGGGGTGGCGTTTTTTTTGCTGGCACAGGGCTCACTGCCCAGGACAGAAGGCGCGGCTGGCACCTCAGGTGTCTGCGTCGCAGCCTCGCTGTACGCAGCCACGGCTTCAGCCTCGTGTGCTGGCTTGGGGCGGGCAGCCTTTGAGACTTCCATCTCAACCAGCGTCTTGTGGTCGTGGCGCGACATTACGACGAGCCCGCACTCGTTGCCAAACTGGCGCAGGATGCGCATCAGCTGGGCCTCGGAGGCTGACTCCTTGAGTCGTTCTAGAACAAGGAAGACCTCGTTCATGATGGCGGCGTTCTGCTCGTCGCGCCGGCGCTTGCGCTCCAACATGAGAGCAATCTCTCGGGCGCGCTTCGCCGGAATCGTCTGGTCGTTGTTGTTGTTGTTGGTGTTGTTGGTGTTGTTGGTGTCGTTCTCATCGCGCTGAGCCTGGCTGAACACGAACAGGTTCCCATCCAGTGCATTAGGCGTCGGCGTTGTCGCGTCCGAGTCGCGCGAGTCGGGTGTCGAGGGAATCTCAACCACCGGCGCATCTTCAACACCTGCATCGACTTTCATCGATGAGGTGACGGGCGCAGGCTGCGACGGTGAACGCAGCAGCTCGTCGTCGTCGGAACGCGGTTCCTGGCTCGCCATCTGGGCAAAACTCAGCCCCAGGCGCGTCGTGCGGCGCGTTTCATCGCGCGCGGTCGGTTTCTTGTCTATTTTGTTCGATGCACTGCTCGAACTAGTCTTAGAATCAATTGAGCTGTTGCTCAGAGTCGTTTTGGTGAGTTTTTCTGTCGATTTGGCCATTTTTGATGCAGGTGTATATCTGTTGGCCTTGTGCTTAGCCCGTGTCTGTCTGGGTATTGACAGTTGCTTCGTTGATTTTTGTTCACCATGGCTTTGCGCGGGCACTGTGCCTCTTCACTGACATGCACCTCTGACAAGCAGATTGCAGGGCCTCGGAAAGCAGTCGCGCCATTGCGTCACCGTCTGCAGAAATCTCTGCCAGGGACAGCTGAAGCTCAAGGTCAGCCTGGCCAGCCAGCCATTCCTTGCGAAACAGCGACCAGTCGGCCGTCTTGGTGTTGAACGCCGGGTTACGTGTTAGGGTTTTGGGTGTGGTGGTGCTGACGTAATCAAAACTGATGGCCCGGTGATCGGAGCCCGTCTCCTGAAGATACCTCCAGTTCGTAAACAGGCCCGGTCGAGACCGCAGGGAAAATGCGAGGTCGATCACCGAGGTCGTGCTGCTGTTGACGTATGTGCCGCCGTTGCGTTCAACGTAGTCGTCGTCGACAATCAGGGTGGCATTCTGCGACATCAGCCAGTTAGCAAAAGAGTCAGCTCGTGGTTCGTGGGGATGCTCTCGCTGGGAATTCCACCAATGGTGATGGAGATTGAAGTCGCCGAGAAGCAAAGTACTGGTGTCAATATTGCGCGATAAAAGATTGGTGCGCTCAATGGTATAGGGGCGGGGTTGGGTCTCGGGGACAGGCTGCACAGTCAGCTGGCGTTCGTTGTAGACATTGAGAAGCGAAAACGGCTCCGACGCAAGGATGCGCAGGGTCTGAATATCACTCTCAGCATCGCCAAACTCGAACAGCACAGAAAACGGCAGGCCTTGGCGGACGTAGGTCAGGACCCGCGGGCGCAAAGGCATGGCCTCGAGATTCCTAACATTAAACGGCACAACCAGGGTGAAGCCCGGCTGCGTCAATGTTCTATACCCAGCTTTGAGTTTTATGGTATAAGGCTCCTGGATGCAGACAATGTCCGCCTTTCCGGTTGCAGCAGCCTCAAGTATTGTCTCATGAACAGCCTTCATTTTGTGCACGTTGTGCTGAAGGATGCGTAGACGTTGTCCGGCCGTAGGGCCCTCTTTCATAGGCGAGGGGGGCCGTCTGTCGTAGATTTGCGGTCAACGTAGGGCACTGCTGGGACAATAGCGCCGCCGACGTTGACGTTTTTGCCGACACACTTGTCGTAGTCAGCCTGGGTCAGGGCCTCGACGACCACCGAGCCAGCCTGCTTACCCTTGGCAGGGACCACAAGCCAGCGCAGCGAGTCGGAGATCTTGACGCCGTTGAAGTCCGCCATGTCCTTGGGCAGCTCCTTGAGACTGTCGAAACCGTCTTCAATCGGCACACCGTGGATGACAAAGCAGAGCTTTGACGACTTGTGGGTTCTGGAGCCGGGAGATGTGGCGCGCGTGAACTCGCAGGCGCCAAAGCAGGACAGCTCCTTGACCACGCGCTGCAGATTGGAGGTCATCAATCTGACGGCCTCACTGTCCACAGCGTGCAGCAAGATGTTGCCCGCCTTGGTGCGCTGGACCGCAGACACTGCAGTCTTGCCAAGAAGGCGGTTCACCGCGTCGCGCACGCGTCGCTGGGGCAGCGCGCTGGCTCTCGACTCGGGTGTGGTGACAATAACGACGGCCGTTTTCTCGCGAGGGGCAGTCGTGGTGGTCGTGGTGGTGGTCGTGTTGGGGGCGGGGGTCGTGGTTTTGTCGGCAGCCTTCTTCTGGGCGCGCTTGGCGACTACGGTCCACGTGTCGGGGGACTCAGTGGGCGCGTCGGCATCAGCCATAGCCGTGTCCGGGGCGGGAGGCGCGGCGGCGTCATCGGTAGTAGTAGTGGCGGTCGAGGTGGTGGTCGAGGTAGTGGTGTCGGGTGTGCTGGACTGGTCGCCAGCGGTGTCGATGACCATAGCATCAGCCTGGTCAGTGGCGGCGGTTGCGGCGGTTGCGGCGGTCGCAGCATTTTTTTTGGCCTTTTTGCCGCGGCGTCTGCGCTTATTGGCCTTAGGCGCAGGGGTGGCGTTTTTTTTGCTGGCACAGGGCTCACTGCCCAGGACAGAAGGCGCGGCTGGCACCTCAGGTGTCTGCGTCGCAGCCTCGCTGTACGCAGCCACGGCTTCAGCCTCGTGTGCTGGCTTGGGGCGGGCAGCCTTTGAGACTTCCATCTCAACCAGCGTCTTGTGGTCGTGGCGCGACATTACGACGAGCCCGCACTCGTTGCCAAACTGGCGCAGGATGCGCATCAGCTGGGCCTCGGAGGCTGACTCCTTGAGTCGTTCTAGAACAAGGAAGACCTCGTTCATGATGGCGGCGTTCTGCTCGTCGCGCCGGCGCTTGCGCTCCAACATGAGAGCAATCTCTCGGGCGCGCTTCGCCGGAATCGTCTGGTCGTTGTTGTTGTTGTTGGTGTTGTTGGTGTTGTTGGTGTCGTTCTCATCGCGCTGAGCCTGGCTGAACACGAACAGGTTCCCATCCAGTGCATTAGGCGTCGGCGTTGTCGCGTCCGAGTCGCGCGAGTCGGGTGTCGAGGGAATCTCAACCACCGGCGCATCTTCAACACCTGCATCGACTTTCATCGATGAGGTGACGGGCGCAGGCTGCGACGGTGAACGCAGCAGCTCGTCGTCGTCGGAACGCGGTTCCTGGCTCGCCATCTGGGCAAAACTCAGCCCCAGGCGCGTCGTGCGGCGCGTTTCATCGCGCGCGGTCGGTTTCTTGTCTATTTTGTTCGATGCACTGCTCGAACTAGTCTTAGAATCAATTGAGCTGTTGCTCAGAGTCGTTTTGGTGAGTTTTTCTGTCGATTTGGCCATTTTTGATGCAGGTGTATATCTGTTAGTTCAACCTTTCTTCTTCTTTGAAGTGTGTGATTGTTCCTCCTCCTTCCTCTTTGTGCCGCTCTATTCTCAGAATAGCCATCTAAGTTGTGTGTTGCCTCTTCATCTCAACCGACCATACGTCTTAGCACTCTGTCTAACTGACGTCTTCCTCCACAGGCCCGACTGTCCACCTCAGGAACCTATCATTGTCCCGAGTCGTTGGCTGTACCCGGAACCCTAATCCTTTCTTCGGGCCCTATACGTAATACCGACGGCATGAACGCCAAGATCATCCAGATCGCCTTTGAGGCCCATCCCGCGCCCTTTCTCTCCGTCTACAAAGCCCTGTCTCGCCTCGGAATACACCCCACACTCTGGAAGCAAGCTACTGGGATTGTGCTCGCGAAAGACGGAAAGGCTGATTATTCAGTCGTAAAGTCCTACCGCATCATCTCACTGCTCAACTGTCTAGGCAAAGTGCTCGAGAAAGTCTTTGCGACCCGCTTAGGGTACCTCGCTAATTGCCATGACAGCTCGCTTCTAGACGACACTCAACTGGGAGGCCGCAAACAGCGTTCAGCCATGGACGCCGCTCTCGTATACGTCAGCCACCTGCAGAAGGTCAAGGAGATGAAGCTCGTTCCAAGCACTCTCTTCCTTGACGTCAAGGGCGCTTTCGACCACGTGTCAAAGCCCTGCTTGATGCGCAGCTTACGTGAGGTCGGTCTTCCCCTGGTGTTCCGAAAATGGGTCGCTTCGTTCCTCCAGGACCGTACTGTCGGCCTGCACATCGAGGGTCAGCCGTTTCCGATGACCCCGGTTAACATCGGCATCCCCCAAGGTTCCCCCATCAGTCCTCTACTCTTCCTGTTGTATGCTCGGCATATAGTGGCTCGGGTGGCCGGCGACACACCACAACTTCAGCTGTCGTATATAGACGACTTCAGCGTAACCGTGGCGTCCAAAAGCCCGAGGCGTTCGGCGGCGCTTCTCGAAGAACTCGTGACGGAGCTGCGGGCCAAGGCTCGCGACTACGGCATTGAGTTTGAAGAGAGCAAAACTGAGCTGATCCACTACACCGATGCTGCAAAATGGGCCTCCCAAACTGTCCGAGTAGGTGATGTCACTGTGCGTCCCCAAAAGATGGTCAAGTGGCTAGGTTTCCATTTCGACAACAGACTTTCGTTTAAACAGCACGTCCAGGCACGGACCCAAAAGGCTGAGATCGCGTTCCGCGGCTTGCTTCGGCTGGCTTCGAACACGCGTGGACTGTCCATCGCGGCACTCCGTCAGCTCTACATCTCCTGTGTGGGTACCGTCGCCGATTACGGATCAATTCTCTGGTATGACCCGTCAAAACCCCAGCTCAGTCTGCAAAGGGTATACCAGAAACTGCAAAGCCAAGCTGCCGCCCGTATCCTAGGTACATTCCGCGGTTCACCAACACGCGCCGTCGAAGTCGAGGCCGGCCTCCCGCCCCCCTCGATTAGATTTGCCAAAGCACGCATGGCCTACGCCGCTCGCACTCTCCGCCTCCAACGCAACCATCCCGTCCGTGTTGCGTCCCAACCCGACAAGGACGAGCTTGCCCCCGATGACTCAGACCTGCCTCTCCTGGGGCATAACATGAGTGTCAAGACTCGACTCGGCTGCATCATGCGCGAGTTGAAGCCATTGGTGGCAGGCATGTGGAGACGAGAACGTCGCCGACAGGAGTGGGATAGTCCCTGGCAGCCGCCACTGACCGACCGCATCTCCATCGTCGTCGACCCTGGACCCAAGGAGGACGCTGCCGTCAGGCATGCCCAGTTCTTGTCAAGACTTCCGAACGATGCCGTCACCGTGTATACGGACGGCTCCAAAGAAGGCTCCAGGTGCTCGCTTGCAGCGTGCGTGGTCGATACCAAAACCGGTGAAATCAAAACGAAAGTCAGTCATCGACTGCAAGATGTGGAGGTTGCAGACTGCGAGAGCGCCGCCATCGTGGAGGCACTCACGCTCCTCGCCAAAACAGAAAAAATAACAAAGCAAGCTCGCCCCTGCTATGTGTTTGTCGACAGCCAAGCTGCCATTGCGCGGCTCCGCAAGCACGGCCACTTCGCGTGGCAGGCCCGCCGCGTCCTAGGTACATTCACGTCGCCAGTCACGGTGATGTGGTGTCCCGGGCACATGGGCATAGTGGGGAACGAGATTGCAGACGCGGTTGCACGCCAGGCTCTCGAGAGTGATGATGAACGCAAGTTCAGCTCACTGGGCAGTGTCTTCGCCAGGGTTAGGAGGTTTACCATGGACAAGTGGGAGACTCTCTGGGCTTTTGAGCGAGACACCGCCGCTGGTCCCTCCCATGGCTCGCACTACCTGCGTACCATCGGTGGTGATCCAGTTCTCCGTGCTAAGGCGCCCAAGGTTTCCGGACCAAGATGGCTAACCTCGGCGTACTTCCAGATGAAGGTGGGTAAAGGCAACTTGTTGCCCTACCTGCTGCTCATCAAGAAGACGGACTCGGACCGGTGCCGCCGTTGTCAAGAACATGAAAGCGAGAGCGTTGAGCATGTGCTGCTGCACTGCGCCGCATTTTCTGCAGAGCGTCAAGAGATGGCCATGGCATTGAGTCCTAAGTCGCTAGATCTCCCGACGCTCTTCAATACGAATAACGGAACCGAGGTGCTGCTGAAGTTTGTTCGCAAGACGGGTTTTTGCACAAAAGCCTGGGTAGAAGGTGTGGGGAGAAGAGAAAGTAGTGGTGTGAGGAGAGTGGAGGAAGTTGAGGAGTGAGGAGGAGTTGGTGCTTGTGTCTTTGGACAAATTACTGTGTCGAACACGACGTATTTCCTTTGTCGTTGATTTTGCTAGAGTTTGGATGTTGTTTTATTGTACCTTGCTATGTGTAGATTTACTGCACCTCGCCATAACCCTATCAGGTTCCATGCGAGTAATGAATAAAAAAAAAAAAAAAAAAAGACCGTGCGTCTTTTGAATCAGTGCCGTCCGTAGGGGTTCCCATTCTGGAACAAACAACTTGTGGCGATATAACAGGGCACCTCGTTGGTCGAATTCGCACTCGGCTATGGATATCGTAATCTTCTTGGTCAGCGACGAGGGAAAACTTCGTTCGCCTGCTGCCAAAGCTTGGTACATTTCCTGCATATCCGAGTCGTGGTCCTTCGCTTGGTCCCAAAGCTCTTGGAGGTGCGGTTGCACAAACAGTCGTGATCCGTCCGGGACATTGTCGGGGTTTTCTGCGATGTCACCAGCTGCCACAGGCACCGTTGCTGTGGGGGGAATCCATTGGTCCTTGATGAGCTTCATGATCCGAGACTTCAGGCGGTCGTCATCTTCGCCTTGCGGAACATCTTGCTGTCGTCGACTGAGGGCGTCGGGCTTTCCACTCTTGCTGCCTGACCGAAACTCAAGCTTGAAATCGAACTCCGAAAGCATCTGCGACCACCGAACCTGACGCTCCGAAAGTTTGCGAGTCGTCATGAAATACTGCAGGTTCTTGTGGTCGGACAAAATCTTGAAAGGCGCTCCCAAACTCTTGAGTTCGCCTCGCCATTCTTCAAGGCATTTTACGACTGCCAAAAGCTCCTTGTCGTGAATCTCGTAATTAACTTCGGCAGGACTCAACTTCTTGGAGAAAAACGCAACCGGACGCAACTTGCCATCATCATCAACCTGGGATAGAGTGCCTCCAAGTGCCCAACCAGAGCAGTCGCACTCCACCACCGTCGTTCGGTCTTCGTCCCACATTGCTAAAACTGGTGCCGTGATGAACAAATTCTTGAGCGTCTCTTTTTTTTTTTTTTTATTCATTACTCGCATGGAACCTGATAGGGTTATGGCGAGGTGCAGTAAATCTACACATAGCAAGGTACAATAAAACAACATCCAAACTCCAGCAAAAATCAACGACAAAGGAAATACGTCGTGGTCGACACCGTAATTTGTCCAAAGACACAAGCACCAATTCCTCCTCACTCCTCAACTTCCTCCACTCTCCTCCCACCACTACTTTCTCTTCTCCCCACACCTTCTACCCAGGCCTTTGTGCAAAAACCCGTCTTGCGAACAAACTTCAGCAGCACCTCGGTTCCGTTATTCGTGTTGAAAAGCGTCGGAAGATCTAGCGACTTAGGACTCAATGCCATGGCCATCTCTTGACGCTCTGCAGAAAATGCGGCGCAGTGCAGCAGCACATGCTCAACGCTCTCGCTTTCATGTTCTTGACAACGGCGGCACCGGTCCGAGTCCGTCTTCTTGATAAGCAGCAGGTAGGGCAACAAGTTGCCTTTACCCACCTTCATCTGGAAGTACGCCGAGGTGAGCCATCTTGGTCCGGAAACCTTGGGCGCCTTAGCACGGAGAACTGGATCACCACCGATGGTACGCAGGTAGTGCGAGCCATGGGAGGGACCAGCGGCGGTGTCTCGCTCAAAAGCCCAGAGAGTCTCCCACTTGTCCATGGTAAACCTCCTAACCCTAGCGAAGACACTGCCCAGTGAGCTGAACTTGCGTTCATCATCACTCTCGAGAGCCTGGCGTGCAACCGCGTCTGCAATCTCGTTCCCCACTATGCCCATGTGCCCGGGACACCACATCACCGTGACTGGCGACGTGAATGTACCGAGGACGCGGCGGGCCTGCCACGCGAAGTGGCCGTGCTTGCGGAGCCGCGCAATGGCAGCTTGGCTGTCGACAAACACATAGCAGGGGCGAGCTTGCTTTGTTTTCTTTTCTGTTTTGGCGAGGAGCGTGAGTGCCTCCACGATGGCGGCGCTCTCGCAGTCTGCAACCTCCACATCTTGCAGTCGATGACTGACTTTCGTTTTGACTTCACCGGTTTTGGTATCGACCACGCACGCTGCAAGTGAGCACCTGGAGCCTTCTTTGGAGCCGTCCGTATACACGGTGACGGCATCGTTCGGAAGTCTTGACAAGAACTGGGCATGCCTGACGGCAGCGTCCTCCTTGGGTCCAGGGTCGACGACGATGGAGATGCGGTCGGTCAGTGGCGGCTGCCAGGGACTATCCCACTCCTGTCGGCGACGTTCTCGTCTCCACATGCCTGCCACCAATGGCTTCAACTCGCGCATGATGCAGCCGAGTCGAGTCTTGACACTCATGTTATGCCCCAGGAGAGGCAGGTCTGAGTCATCGGGGGCAAGCTCGTCCTTGTCGGGTTGGGACGCAACACGGACGGGATGGTTGCGTTGGAGGCGGAGAGTGCGAGCGGCGTAGGCCATGCGTGCTTTGGCGAATCGAATAGAGGGGGGCGGGAGGCCGGCCTCGACTTCGACAGCGCGTGTTGGTGAACCGCGGAATGTACCCAGGATACGGGCGGCAGCTTGGCTTTGCAGTTTCTGGTATACCCTTTGCAGACTGAGCTGGGGTTTTGACGGGTCATACCAGAGAATTGATCCGTAATCGGCGACGGTACCCACACAGGAGATGTAGAGCTGACGGAGTGCCGCGATGGACAGTCCACGCGTGTTCGAAGCGAGCCGAAGCAAGCCGCGGAACGCGATCTCAGCCTTTTGGGTCCGTGCCTGGACGTGCTGTTTAAACGAAAGTCTGTTGTCGAAATGGAAACCTAGCCACTTGACCATCTTTTGGGGACGCACAGTGACATCACCTACTCGGACAGTTTGGGAGGCCCACTTTGCAGCATCGGTGTAGTGGATCAGCTCAGTTTTGCTCTCTTCAAACTCAATGCCGTAGTCGCGAGCCTTGGCCCGCAGCTCCGTCACGAGTTTTTCGAGAAGCGCCGCCGAACGCCTCGGGCTTTTGGACGCCACGGTTACGCTGAAGTCGTCTATATACGACAGCTGAAGTTGTGGTGTGTCGCCGGCCACCCGAGCCACTATATGCCGAGCATACAACAGGAAGAGTAGAGGACTGATGGGGGAACCTTGGGGGATGCCGATGTTAACCGGGGTCATCGGGAACGGCTGACCCTCGATGTGCAGGCCGACAGTACGGTCCTGGAGGAACGAAGCAACCCATTTTCGGAACACCAGGGGAAGACCGAGCTCACGTAAGCTGCGCATCAAGCAGGGCTTTGACACGTGGTCGAAAGCGCCCTTGACGTCAAGGAAGAGAGTGCTTGGAACGAGCTTCATCTCCTTGACCTTCTGCAGGTGGCTGACGTATACGAGAGCGGCGTCCATGGCTGAACGCTGTTTGCGGCCTCCCAGTTGAGTGTCGTCTAGAAGCGAGCTGTCATGGCAATTAGCGAGGTACCCTAAGCGGATCGCAAAGACTTTCTCGAGCACTTTGCCTAGACAGTTGAGCAGTGAGATGATGCGGTAGGACTTTACGACTGAATAATCAGCCTTTCCGTCTTTCGCGAGCACAACCCCAGTAGCTTGCTTCCAGAGTGTGGGGTGTATTCCGAGGCGAGACAGGGCTTTGTAGACGGAGAGAAAGGGCGCGGGATGGGCCTCAAAGGCGATCTGGATGATCTTGGCGTTCATGCCGTCGGGCCCGGGGGCCTTCTTGGCGTTGGCGGACATGATTGCCTCCTTGATCTCGTGGTCTGTAAGGTCAGGCCAGGGGTATATGCTTCGGTCGGTGTCGTTCGGGGGGGTGTCGTGATGGGGGTCGTGATGGGGGTCGTGATGGGGGTCGTGTGTATCGGCAACGTCAGGTCGGGGGTCGACACCTGCGCTAGACGTAGCACCCAGTAGCGTCAGGAAAGCCTTTTCCTTCTCCTCGGGGGTATTGGCTAACCCGTCTGGCCCCTGGATGGGGGGGAAGTAACTCGCCGTAGCTGGCTTGGTGTATTTCCAGGCTGTGTAGACCTTTTCGTTGTCAGCGTCAGAAAGAAAGGTAGTCCAGTGAGTAGACTTAGCATCTTCGACAGCATGGGTGTCTTGAGCGTCTCGAACGCGCTCTCTTCGGCTTGGCCCCATTTCCACGGGACACCCTTCTTCGTTAAACTGACCAAAGGGGCCGCCACTTCGCTAAACGAGTCGATGAACTGACGATAAAAATTGGCGAATCCGATAAAACTGCGGACCCCTTTGACGTTGGTCGGCGGAACCCATTCTCGTATAGCGGCAACCTTCGCTGGATCAACCTTGACTCCTTGGCCGGCCTGAATGATGAAACCCAAATACTTCGTTTCCGTAACTGCGAACTCGCACTTGTTGAGGTCCAAACACAGACCCGCATCTCCCAGCTTCTTCAGCACGAGCTCGACCTTTTCCATATGCTCCTTGCGGCTACCATCAGTATAAATGTAACGATCTATGGATCGAGGTAGGCTCAGGCTCCGCCCTCACCGCTGTTTACACCGCCGTCCACACCGCCTTGCACACCGCCGTTACTCACCGCCTGCCAAACCCGTGTGCACACCGTCGTTGTCAAGGGTACGCGTCATACCTCTACCGCGCGTATATAGATAGTGTTGTTTCCGCCCGTTTTCTTGTACATTAGTCTTTTCTCTTTATCTGTTTCTTAATTTATTTCTGCTGTTCTAAAAGCGTTCTCCTTTAGACCGTAAAGCCTTACAATAGAAACAGATCTGTCGCTGTGGTGCAGTGGTATAGCACCTGGCAAGGCTTTTCGGTTGGCTACCGAGAAGTCGTAGGTTCGATTCCTACCAGTGACGCCAATTTTCTACGAGCAGTCAACCTTAACTGGGGCACTTGGGGTTAGTGCTGCTCGTTGGAAATTCATACCAAAAGCTATTCATGTATTTCCTTTCTGTCATAACTTGGGGATTATATTTGTGGGATCTTAGATGTAACTGCCTCCCTGCCAGGGGATTGGAGTATATTATGTGTAGTAGCTAGCTTGTTTGAGATTCCGTTAAACCTTGATTCGTGTATAGTATTAATATACACCTCGCCATAACCCTGTCAGGTTCCATGCGAGTAATGAATAAAAAAAAAAAAAAAAAAAGAAACAGATCTACCCTTGTTTACACTGTCCTCGTTTCTTTTACCCTGTCTTCGTACCTTTTCCTCGTTACCACCCGCCACCTGTACATCGTTTCTCTCTGTTCCTCTTTTGTTCCACCGTCACATGCCCTACTGTGCACCTACCACCGACCCCGACTCTGACACCACTTCCAACAACACCGTCTTCTTCGACTCTGAGCCTCCTCCGACAGCCATGTCCGATCCTACTGTCCCTGTTCCAGCCCCGGCGGCCCCGTCGCTTCAAGATCTGCTGCAAGCCATCCAGCAGCTCAACGAGAAGCACGACCACGCGCAACAACAATTGCGCGACGAGTTCAACAGTGGCCAACAAAAACGAGATCAGGCCATCGCCGATCTCCAAGCTTTTGCCCGTGCTGCCACCGCTACTTCCGCTCCCGCCGTCGTCCCTGCGTCCCCTGTCCCCACTGCTGTCCCCGCTGCTCCCGTGCCCGTTTTTTTTTTTTTTTTATTCATTACTCGCATGGAACCTGACAGGGTTATGGCGAGGTGTATATTAATACTATACACGAATCAAGGTTTAACGGAATCTCAAACAAGCTAGCTACTATACATAATATACTCCAATCCCCTGGCAGGGAGGCAGTTACATCTAAGATCCCACAAATATAATCCCCAAGTTATGACAGAAAGGAAATACATGAATAGCTTTTGGTATGTATTTCCAACGAGCAGCACTAACCCCAAGTGCCCCAGTTAAGGTTGACTGCTCGTAGAAAATTGGCGTCACTGGTAGGAATCGAACCTACGACTTCTCGGTAGCTAACCGAAAAGCCTTGCCAGGTGCTATACCACTGCACCACAGCGACCCCGTGCCCGTTTTTTTTTTTTTTTTTTTTTTCATTACTCGCATGGAACCTGACAGGGTTATGGCGAGGTGTATATTAATACTATACACGAATCAAGGTTTAACGGAATCTCAAACAAGCTAGCTACTACACATAATATACTCCAATCCCCTGGCAGGGAGGCAGTTACATCTAAGATCCCACAAATATAATCCCCAAGTTATGACAGAAAGGAAATACATGAATAGCTTTTGGTATGAATTTCCAACGAGCAGCACTAACCCCAAGTGCCCCAGTTAAGGTTGACTGCTCGTAGAAAATTGGCGTCACTGGTACCCCGTGCCCGTTGCAACTACGGAAAGAAACCTCGAACCGAGGAAGCGTGCCCTCCCGGATATCGCCTTGTTTTCCGGCCAACGCTCTGCCTACCGCGTCTGGGCCCTGAGTGCCCGCTCCAAGCTTGCACTGGACAGCGAGTCAATCGGTGACCACCGTAAGCAATACGCGTACCTTTTTGCGCGTATGACGGTAGAAGCCCAGAACCTCGTCGTGGCGTACTTCGAGCAGGGCTTGCTGAACGACACCGGGCCCCACCAGTTCCTGGAGTACTTGGACTCCATATTCATCGACCCCTTTGCTGCTGACCGTGCTCTCTTCCACCTGGACAACATGCGCCAGGGACCCTCTGAACCCTTCGCCTTGTTCCTGCCCCGCTTCGAAAAAGTCCTCCAGGACGCCAACATCATTGGCGACCGCAACCGCATTTCGAAGTTGCAAACCGCCATGGCGCCTGCCCTCAGACAAGCGATGGTCTATGTCAACGTCCCCGCGACGTACCCTGAATTTACCAACTGCATGCAAAACGTCGCTTCCAAGGCTGAGCAATTCCTACCTCGTCCCCGCCGCGGCCACTACTCCGCTTTCACTGATAACACGACCTACTCTCCGTACGCTGCCCACCCTGTTTCCCCTGCTCCTGCTGGCCCTTTTGTTTCCTCCGTTCCCCCGTCGGCTGCTGCTCGTCACCCCGATGCTATGGATTGGACTCCCACTGTCACTGCCACGGCCCTTCAGCCCCTGACCGACGAGGAGCGCGAGCGCCTCCGCCGCAACCGCGCCTGCTTCCGCTGCCGCCAGACTGGCCATCTGCGCCAGAACTGTCCACTGAACTTTGTCCCCACTACTACCGTCCCTGTCCGCTCCACCAACCTTCCCCAGCTTGCTGCGCCGACCCCAGCTCTGCCCCTGCCTGTGCCCACGCCCGCGTCCCGCGACATGTCGGGAAATGGAGAGCTCTAGGCGAACGTCGCCGTCTAGAGCCCCAAGGAGAGAAGATCGCTCGGGAGGAAATGGGGGCTAGAGGTACCTATATAGATGTTGTTCTCAATAAAACTTGTTCTACCTCTGCCTTCGTCGACTCCGGTTGCCTGTGTCTTGCCACCGTCTCTCCGCGCACCGCCACCCGCGCCCACGCTACTATCCTGCCCATCTGCCCTCGTCCAATTGCTCAAGTAGTTAATGACCAAAACCCACCCGTCATCGATCAAGTCGCCGTTTTTGACCTTGGTCTCGGAGGATTGGACGAGAAACTCTACGCTTACATCGTCCCTGGTCAGACTGAGGACCTCATCCTGGGTCAAGGCTGGATTGATCGACAAAAAACCTTTGCAAAAATGGCCAAATCGACAGAAAAACTCACCAAAACGACTCTGAGCAACAGCTCAATTGATTCCAAGACTAGTTCGAGCAGTGCATCGAACAAAATAGACAAGAAACCGACCGCGCGCGATGAAACGCGCCGCACGACGCGCCTGGGGCTGAGTTTTGCCCAGATGGCGAGCCAGGAACCGCGTTCCGACGACGACGAGCTGCTGCGTTCACCGTCGCAGCATGCGCCCGTCACCTCATCGATGAAAGTCGATGCAGGTGTTGAAGATGCGCCGGTGGTTGAGATTCCCTCGACACCCGACTCGCGCGACTCGGACGCGACAACGCCGACGCCTAATGCACTGGATGGGAACCTGTTCGTGTTCAGCCAGGCTCAGCGCGATGAGAACGACACCAACAACACCAACAACACCAACAACAACAACAACGACCAGGTCGCTGTGGTGCAGTGGTATAGCACCTGGCAAGGCTTTTCAGTTAGCTACCGAGAAGTCGTAGGTTCGATTCCTACCAGTGACGCCAATTTTCTACGAGCAGTCAACCTTGACTGGGGCACTTGGGGTTAGTGCTGCTCGTTGGAAATTCATACCAAAAGCTATTCATGTATTTCCTTTCTGTCATAACTTGGGGATTATATTTGTGGGATCTTAGATGTAACTGCCTCCCTGCCAGGGGTTTGGAGTATATTATGTGTAGTAGCTAGCTTGTTTGAGATTCCGTTAAACCTTGATTCGTGTATAGTATTAATATACACCTCGCCATAACCCTGTCAGGTTCCATGCGAGTAATGAATAAAAAAAAAAAAAAAAACAACGACCAGACGATTCCGGCGAAGCGCGCCCGAGAGATTGCTCTCATGTTGGAGCGCAAGCGCCGGCGCGACGAGCAGAACGCCGCCATCATGAACGAGGTCTTCCTTGTTCTAGAACGACTCAAGGAGTCAGCCTCCGAGGCCCAGCTGATGCGCATCCTGCGCCAGTTTGGCAACGAGTGCGGGCTCGTCGTAATGTCGCGCCACGACCACAAAACGCTGGTTGAGATGGAAGTCTCAAAGGCTGCCCGCCCCAAGCCAGCACACGAGGCTGCAGCCGTGGCTGCGTACAGCGAGGCTGCGACACAGACACCTGAGGTGCCAGCCGCGCCTTCTGTCCTGGGCAGTGAGCCCTGTGCCAGCAAAAAAAACGCCACCCCTGCGCCTAAGGCCAATAAGCGCAGACGCCGCGGCAAAAAGGCCAAAAAAAATGCTGCGACCGCCGCAACCGCCGCAACCGCCGCCACTGACCAGGCTGATGCTATGGTCATCGACACCGCTGGCGACCAGTCCAGCACACCCGACACTACTACCTCGACCACCACCTCGACCGCCACTACTACTACCGATGACGCCGCCGCGCCTCCCGCCCCGGACACGGCTATGGCTGATGCCGACGCGCCCACTGAGTCCCCCGACACGTGGACCGTAGTCGCCAAGCGCGCCCAGAAGAAGGCTGCCGACAAAACCACGACCCCCGCCCCCAACACGACCACCACCACGACCACCACGACTGCCCCTCGCGAGAAAACGGCCGTCGTTATTGTCACCACACCCGAGTCGAGAGCCAGCGCGCTGCCCCAGCGACGCGTGCGCGACGCGGTGAACCGCCTTCTTGGCAAGACTGCAGTGTCTGCGGTCCAGCGCACCAAGGCGGGCAACATCTTGCTGCACGCTGTGGACAGTGAGGCCGTCAGATTGATGACCTCCAATCTGCAGCGCGTGGTCAAGGAGCTGTCCTGCTTTGGCGCCTGCGAGTTCACGCGCGCCACATCTCCCGGCTCCAGAACACACAAGTCGTCAAAGCTCTGCTTTGTCATCCACGGTGTGCCGATTGAAGACGGTTTCGACAGTCTCAAGGAGCTGCCCAAGGACATGGCGGACTTCAACGGCGTCAAGATCTCCGACTCGCTGCGCTGGCTTGTGGTCCCTGCCAAGGGTAAGCAGGCTGGCTCGGTGGTCGTTGAGGCCCTGACCCAGGCTGACTACGACAAGTGTGTCGGCAAAAACGTCAACGTTGGCGGCGCTATTGTCCCAGCAGTGTGAGCGGTTCACTAAGTACAAGAGAGTCTTGCAGTTATGACCAAAATGCTGTTTATTATCTTTTGATGGAGAGAAAAAGGTAGAAGAAAGACTAAACTAAACAGCGGATTTGGGTCTACTATATAGACATTTTTGTGCTTACAAATGCAAGTTCCCGATCGGCTCAATATCCCTCCGTGAGCTCCTTATGTCCGAGTTTTCGGCGATAACTCGAGGTTAACTCCGATCCCGTCGGAATCCCTCAGTTTCCCTCGGAACACTTCGGACCTTTTTGCATCCTGCCGGATTAGGCGAATCCTACCCACGGACCTCAAGTCCGACCCGGTCCGAGCTCTCCGAAGCCTCCGAAGAGTTGCCGAAGTTCATCCGAAACCTTGTCCAAATTCGGTGAAACGACCTGCATTCGAAAGCACTGGATCAGCTCTGTCTGATCCAACCACGGGTTCTCAACCCGTAACATTACCCCCCTCTTCTCCTCTGTGTGGGCGGCCCTGTCCTCGCACCGGCTTCTGGTTCACCAACGTCATCGTCGTCTCCAAACTTCGCTTCAAAGGCGTCCAGTGCTTCAGTCTCCTCAAAATCGGCTCGTGGTCTCCAATCGGGCTCTGCGTATCCAACCCATTTAACGAGTAGTTCTCTTCGAAATCCCCTTCCAATGCGTCTTCGTCGACTTCTCAGGATTTGTTCGACTAAAAATTCAGGCTCGCCGTAGTCGTTCTCTTCAATGTGTGGAGGCTGGGCATCGTCTGTTTCTTGGGAGGGCAACGGGTTGTTCGGTGCTCGTTTAAGGAGGTCGACATGGAAGCGGGGATGGATGTTTGTTGGTACATCAAGCTCGACCACATGGGGAGAAACCACTTTCGTGACGCGGTACTTGGCATTGGCCCAAGCAAGCTTCTTCAACAGTTGCGGAGTGCTGATATTTTTGAGTTTTAACCATACAAGGTCACCCACTTCGAAGCGTTCCTGGGCACCACGTGATCTGTTTGCCTGGTCTTCCATTTCCTGTTGACGGGTGGCCATTGCTGCTTGTGCCAGTTCCCAACCTTCGCGTAGCTTTTGAACGAACTTCTCCGCATCTGTGGCCTCCAAAACTCCGTGAAGAGCCTGATCGGCGATGACCTGCTGAATTGGACTGACATGGTAGCCGTGCGTGAGGAAAAAGGGGCTCATTCCTGTCGAAGTGTTTCGGTTGTTGATTGCTAACATAGCGGATGGTAGCAGGTCGGGCCAGTCGTATTGTGAATAAGTAATGAATGCTCGTAGGTAGGCCAACACTTCCTGGTTCATCCTTTCTGTCGCTCCGTCGGTTTCTGGGTGGAAGGCAGTTGACAGTCTCTGTTCGATCCCTGTCAGTTCGCACAACTTGGTCCAAAATTCGCTCGTCCAATTGCTTCCACGGTCTGATGTTAAGGCGTGAGGGAAGCCGTGGTGTTTCCAGTGGCAGTGTACGAACCGCTCTGCACACTTTTCGGCTGCCATAGTTGTCATGGCCTCCAAGCTGACAGCTCCAGTAAGTCGGTCCACAATGACCATCAAGTATCGTGGGTCGCCAGTCTTTCGTGCAGGTAGTTCCGTCATAAAATCGATACCGAGTTCCGAGTGTGGTCGTTCAGGGATAGGCAGTGGTCGTAAGAGTCCCTTCTTTCTTTCTCGCCATACTTTGGATCGTCCACACACGTCACAATTGGCGCAGAATTGGCGCACCTCTCTTGAAATGCCAGGCCAAAAGAATTCCCGGGACAGAATCGCAAGCGTGCCGTCTCGACCTGGGTGTCCTGTGACATGTGAGTCGTGTGTTTTCTGGATCAGCGCAGTTCGCAATGGTTCCCAGTCAGGCACGAACAGTTTGTGCCGATATACTAGAGCGCCGCGCTCGTCGAACTCGCATTCCGCTATAGAGATCGTGACTTTTCTCGAGATGGTAGGAGGAAAACTTCGTTCGCCACTGGCCAACGCTTGGTACATGAGTGCAATATCCGAATCCTTCGTCTTAGCTGTATCCCATAGTTCCTGCAGGTGGAGTTGCGCGAAAAGCTGCGCACCGTTAGGGATCCGGTCCGCGGGTTGGGTAACGTGGGCCGGGGTCATCATTACTGCTGCATCTGGTGACACCCAATGGTCCTTGACAAGTCTCATGATCCGAGATTTTAACCTGTCGTCGTCTTCGCCTTGAGGAATGTCTTGTTCTCGTCTGCTCAGGGCGTCGGGTTTACCACTTTTGCTTCCTGATCGGAACTCAAGCTGGAAGTCGTATTCTGAAAGCTTCTGGGACCACCGAACCTGCCGCTCTGAAAGTTTCCGTGTCGTCATAAAGTATTGCAGGTTCTTGTGGTCGGTCAATATTTTGAAGGGGGCGCCAAGACTCTTCAATTCGCCCCTCCACTCTTCCAAGCACTTCACAACTGCCAGGAGCTCTTTGTCGTGAATCTCATAGTTGACCTCGGCAGGGGACAGCTTCTTGGAAAAGAATGCTACTGGGCGCAGTTCGCCTTCGTCGTCCACTTGGGATAGAGTTCCTCCCAGGGCCCATCCAGAACAGTCGCATTCCACGATCGTCTTCCTGTCTTCGTCCCACATCGCCAGAACCGGGGCGGTAATAAAAAGGTTCTTCAGCGTCTCGAAAGCTCGTTCTTCGACTGGGCCCCAGGTCCATGCGGTGCCTTTCTTCGTTAGCCTGACTAGTGGAGCCGCCACGTCGCTGAAGGAATCGATAAACTGGCGGTAAAAATTTGCGAATCCTATAAAACTTCGAACGCCCTTGACATTGGTGGGTGGTGTCCATTCTCGTATGGCAGCGACCTTTGCTGGGTCGACTTTGACACCTTTGCCTGCTTGGATGATGAAACCTAGGTACTTTGTTTCAAAAACTGCGAATTCGCACTTGTCGATGTCTAAACGGAGACCTGCATTTCCCAATTTCTTGATGACGAGGTTAACTTTTTCCATGTGGTCTGCGTAGGTGCCGTCGGTGTAAATCAGGACGTCGTCAATATACGCGGAGCAGAAGTCGTCCAAATATTCTTGCAGGGTTGAATTGATATACCGTTGAAAGGTTGCAGGGGCTCCGGTGAGTCCAAAAGGCGTCACCAGCCATTCAAAAAGTCCAAAACGTGTGCGGAAGGCCGTTTTCCATTCATCTCCCTCTTTTATGCGAATCTTGTGGAAAGCGGCACGAACATCGACCTTTGTGAAGTACTTCGCCTTAGACAACGCTCGTAGTGTCTCACTGATCAAAGGAAGCGGGTATCGGTCTTTTTCAGTAATGGCGTTAATGCCGCGGTAGTCAACGCAAAAGCGCAACCCTCCTCCAGGCTTACGTGCGAAAAGAACAGGCGCGCCGCCGGGAGAGCTGCTGGCTCGAATCCAATTCCTGTCCAGATGGTCCGAGAGGGTTTTCCGTAAGACTAACAGCTCGTCGCGGGACATGCTGTACAAGGGACCCCACGGGACTTCGTTCTCTCGCCCTTGTTTGTCTTTCGTCAGGTTGATAGCGTGGTCTATTCCGGGGCGGTTCGGGGGTTGGTCGTCCTTTTCGTCGTCTAAAAACACTTCTGCCAAGTGTTTGAGTTCGCTAGGCAGTCGTTTGTCGATCTCTTGTAGGGTAACACGAGGTTTTACTTGCAATGCCTTGTTGATGTCTTCGATGGTGGCAGCAAAAACCTCTATGTCTTCATTCTTTTTCTTGCTGCGCCGGATTTCTGCAGCAAAGACGGATGCCATCACCATGCTCGCTTTTGTGGTTGTTATATGGGCGTCGAGCCATCCTTTTTCTCTCACAACTTGGGCATCTTCTTCGCTTCCGAGGCGTATGACTCGTTCTTTCGCCAGGTAGACAACGTCATTCCTTTCCATCCAGGGTTTTCCCAAAATCATGTCGTATGCTAGGTTCGGGATGACGTACCCGAAAATTCTTTCTGTCCGGCCGTCAATATCTAGATCGCAGAACGCCATCTCTGAGATCCATCTTTTTTTTTCGTCGTTTTCGGCTAACTTGAGTTCCCGTCTTCTTATCGGGATGCGCTGGAGCCCTTTCTTTCTCACCAAAGTCTCGTTGAACGCCGATGTTACAAGGCATCCACTGTCAAATAAAGCATCACAGTAAAAGGAATTGTTAATAAATGCTTCAATTAGGAACGGAGTGGAGTGTAAATCTTTAAATACATCGAGCGGAACATCGCAATTGTTGGGGCTCTTCTTCTTATGACCCTGGGGGCGACTTTTCCCAGAGTCTACTCTTTTTCCTCGTCGTCGGAAAGGTCATCGGCCACATCATCCATCGATTCGGGGGCTTGTTGGATTGTCGTGCGGTTCACTCTTGCGGGCGCACGGGCCGGGGCAAACTTGGGGCATTCGAAGGATCGGTGGCCCTTGGCAAGACAGCGGAAACAAGCGTTGCTGGATCTAGCGGTTTCTATCTCCGCCGGGGTTCTCCAAGGGGCGCGGGACTTTCGGGGGCGTTGTCCATAGTTGTTCGAGGCGCGGCCTTGGAGGGCGTTGACACCTGTCATCATGGTGTCTCCGTCGTTGTCGATTCGCGTCTGCTGATTTGCGACACTTGGGGTCACCACTTCGGCGAACCTTGCTCCACCTCTAGTTTTCGCGTACCACGTCGAGGTCTTGGACGTGTCCTTCGACCGGTATCCTGGCAACGCTTCCACTCGGCCAGCCACCGTCTTCACCTTCTCAACCCAACGCGGGTAATCATCGTTGGGGAGGTTTTTTGCCGTGAGGTGTACCTGTAACGTTTGGTTGATAGCGGAATTCAGGTACATGATCTTCACACGGTCTGGCCAATCTAAACCTCCACAAAGGCCAACTTGATGCTCGAAATCCTGCAAGAACGATATAAAACTCTGATGGTTTCCCATCTGCATGGTCAAAAGCTTTTGACCCGCCTTCTGAATAGCCTCCTTGTCTTCGAATTGGTCATGGATATGGCCAAGGTAGGCGTCCCAATCCCAACCATGAGTGTTGGGGTTGCACCCTTAAGGACCGACGGAAGCCCGACACCAACACTAACGGCGTATCCTCGAAGGACTAGTCCGGCGCTGGTACGGCAAAACTAATGCCAGACCAGAACCAAGACTAACGGCACTTCCTAGAGGAACTAGTTGTCGTCGCCGCCGATCGTCGGTTGCCTCCCTTTCCAACAGGATAAATAGTCGCATTGTTTCTACACCATTTAGAGAGTTTAGTTTTGATTCTTCAATTCGAGATCTTTGTCCCTCTGTGTCCCTTTCTGTGAAGATCCAGCTTAGCGTAATCACACCTTAACATCATCTCGAATTCTCAAACCCCCCTTTCCCTTTTCCTTTTTTTTTTTTTTTTTTTTTTATTTTTCCTTAAGTCACTCTTATCTTTCCTTTTTTTTTACTTTACCGCCGACCCGACGAGGGATCGAGATATATTTTTACTTTTCTTTTACTTTGCCATTTGAATATCCACAGCGGCCAAACCCTATGGCCCCAAACTATTTTGCACCCTCTGACGACGATTCTTCCTTCCACCACAGCTTCCGAGAAGACAGCATACTACCAGAAGTCCCCGGTGAGCCAGAGGTTTTCCACGAAGCAACAATGGCTCACAATAACGAAATGCAGGGACTCCCCAACTCCGCCCCCGCGACCCCAGTGGTAGTCGCTGTGGTGCAGTGGTATAGCACCTGGCAAGGCTTTTCGGTTGGCTACCGAGAAGTCGTAGGTTCGATTCCTACCAGTGACGCCAATTTTCTACGAGCAGTCAACCTTAACTGGGGCACTTGGGGTTAGTGCTGCTCGTTGGAAATTCATACCAAAAACTATTCATGTATTTCCTTTCTGTCATAACTTGGGGATTATATTTGTGGGATCTTAGATGTAACTGCCTCCCTGCCAGGGGATTGGAGTATATTATGTGTAGTAGCTAGCTTGTTTGAGATTCCGTTAAACCTTGATTCGTGTATAGTATTAATATACACCTCGCCATAACCCTGTCAGGTTCCATGCGAGTAATGAATAAAAAAAAAAAAAAAGACCCCAGTGGTTGTGCGAAACACCTCCTCCGACCTCCGCCCGGTCCGTTATGACCATACGCGGCCTGATCTCTACCCAACGTACCGGTCATACGTGGAGATGAAGTACCGCTACGACCACAGTCACTTCAACGGCGCAGGAGGGTTCATTCTGCACTGTTACGGTCTGTTAGCCGACAATGCCTTGCTCCAGGCACAGACCTACATTGCCCGCATGAGCCGCGATCCATCGTTGGAGAACGTGGATAAGTTCCTGGAATTCTTGGACAGCTGCTTCGAGGACACCTCAGCTTCCCGTCGTGCACTCTTGGAGCTGCACACCCTCAAATGCCGAGGTGCCTCTGCTCCGGAACATTTGGCTCGGGTCAGTCGGTTGATGCAGATCGCTGGCTGCTATAGACTGAGCCACGAAGAGCGCATAATGAATCTGAGGCGCACCCTCCCCGGGCAAGTGATGTCTGCCCTGGCTGGTTTCCCAGACCCCCCAACCTACGAACAATACGCACAACAGGTGCTTAATGCCTGGCAAAAACTCGACGAGTGTCGGCATGCCCACCCTCCGAGGAACCCTGCCCGGACGTCCCAGTTCCGCAATGTCCCGGCACAACACTCCCCTGATGCCATGGACTGGGCGCCCACCCATAACAGTGCCCCCCGTCGTGCCAAGTGGGTCTCCAAGGAAGAACTCCAGTCACGAAGAGCCAGAGGACTGTGCCTCCGTTGTGGCGCTGGTGGCCACATGTCCCCTAACTGCCCATTCGAGCGTGCCCGCCCCCCGGTACAACAGAGTGTTCGCGCAGCCACGAACCTCCCTCCTCCTGTACTCGAAGAAGAGGGCGAAGAATATTACGAGACCGCCGAGGAGGACTCGGGAAACTGATCGCCTCTGCCCCAAGTCGTGGTCAGAGGCCCAAGCAGGTTTTCAAAGACGACAAGGCTGCTGTGAAGGAATGGGAAGAGTTGAATAGATCTATTACCAACACATCAATTCAATTAGATGCAGTGATCAACAACACTTGTCCCGTGATTGCATTGATTGACACCGGTAGCGCTTCCCCCTCTATGATCAGCAGTGACCTTGTAAAGAAATGGAAACTTGATACGCTTTTCAGTTCGCGTCCCAGAACGCTGGTACCATTTAATTCAAAGAGTACCGTCACGGTTGACCGACTAGCCGTGTTTAAAATTGACATATCGGGCCACATAGAAAAACATGTGGCGTGGGTAGTACCAAAATTAGCCGAAGACATCCTGATCGGATACCCATGGCTCAAGAAACAAGGGGCAAGGATAGACTGTGAAGCCGACACAGTTAGATTTAAATCCGGCATTGTCGCTCGAGGAAAGGCGACGACAAACCATACCTTCCGCTCTACCATGGTACGAATAAACAGAGCGAGCACCTTCTTCCGCGCCGCCAAGAGAGATAAGCTGCGGGTTTTTGCAGCTTCAATCGAAGATATCAATAAAGCCTTGGCCCGTTTGGAGAAAGATAGAGTACCAGCCAACCCCAGAGAGTGGAAAAAGAAGATCCCAGCTTGGATCGAGCACGACAAGGTCAAGGTGTTTGATCCAGACGCACAATTTGCTAAAAAGATGCCTCCCCGCCGGCCTGGCCAGGATCATAGGATCGAGTTGACCGTGCCCGACGAAGAAGCTCCATGGGGCCCCCTTTATAGCATGACCAGAGAAGAACTCGTGGTTCTTCGCCAGACGCTTCTTTCATTGCTGGAAAAAGGCTACATTCGCCACAGCCAGTCCACTGCTGCTGCTCCCATCCTATTCGTGAAAAAGCCTGGTGGCGGCCTCCGCTTCTGTGTAGATTATCGTGCACTAAACGCGACTATGAAAAAGAATCGGTACCCACTCCCAAACATCAGCGAGACCCTAGCTAATGCTTCCAAAGCTAAGTGGTTTACGAAACTCGACGTTGTTTCCGCGTTTCATAACATCAGAATCGCCGAGGGAGATGAGTGGAAGACCGCTTTTCGAACGCGACAAGGCCTTTTTGAGTGGAACGTCATGCCTTTTGGTCTGGCCAACGCGCCTGCAGAGTTCCAAAGTTTTGTGAACAGTCTGCTACGCCCATACTTGGATGTGTGGTGCTCTGCCTACGTCGATGACATCTTGATTTATACCGACGGCACGTTAGAGGACCACTACGAGAAGGTCAACTTGGCTTTAGCAAAGGTTCTGGAGGGCCAACTGACAATCGACATTGATAAATGTGAGTTCGCGGTATCGAAAGTGAAGTACCTGGGATACATCCTTGAGCCCGGCAAGATTTCAACCGACCCAACCAAAGTCTCTGCAGTGTCGGACTGGCCAACGCCCAAGAAGGTCAGGGACGTTCGAGCCTTCCTCGGTCTATGCAATTTCTACCGCACCTTTGTCAGAAATTTCACTACTCTAGCGACTCCCTTGCTACAGTTGACAAAGAAAGACCAGGCCTTCCAGTGGGGCGAAAAGGAAGAAGAGTCCTTCCAGGCTCTAAAAGAAGCATTCACCTCGACCCCTGTCCTCTGCACGCACAATCCAGATCTGCCAACTGTTGTTGAGACAGACGCGTCTGGCTACTGTCTCGGTGCAGCGCTTCTACAGACGCAGCCCGATAGATCAACTAGGCCTTGTGCTTATTTCAGCCGCAAAATGACTGCCGCCGAATGCAACTACCCGATCCACGACAAAGAGCTGTTGGCTGTTGTCTGTGCCCTGAAGGAATGGCGTGGCGAACTCAAGGGCCTGAAGGAGACGTTTACCATCGTCTCAGATCATAAAAACTTGCTGCATTTTACCAAGTTGCAGCACTTGTCCGAACGCCAAGCTAGATGGTACCTGACCTTGAGCGAATACAACTGCACCATCGTCCACCGTCCTGGTAAACTCTCCCCTCTCCCAGATGCTCTCTCTCGCCGCGACACCCCAGACAACACGAATGACGCGCGCTACAACGACCGACTAGCCACTATCTTGCACCACGACGGTAACGGCCTGAAAGTTTTCTCGACACAAACCACCAACACGCCAGAAGCCCCTTCTACCCCCGAACTTCCGCCTGCCTTACGGGAACTCTGGTCTGATGCCTGTGCTGCCGATGATGAATACGCCATTATCCATAAAGCGTTGACAGATGGACTGTCACAGTGGCCCGAAACAATCAGACACAAGTTGAGAGTCAACATTTCCGACTGCTCTTTGGACGCCAAATCCGCTATTCGATTTCGGAATAAACTATGGGTACCTACTAACGAGCCATTGAGAACCGCCATCCTACAGAACATTCATGACTCGCCCATGATGCTGCACCCCGGAAAGAACGTCATGCAAGTCGAGCTGTCTAGAGAGTTTTTCTGGCCCCGCTACGTCGAAGATATCCGCCGTTTCTGCCGCAACTGTCAAATTTGTGGTAGTTCTAACATTCGTCGCGACAACAAGGACACCACCCTCAAAGCCTTGCCAATTCCCGACCAGCCTTGGGCCGAGATTGCCATCGACTTTATCGGACCTTTGGAACCAGCACAGAAAGGCGGCATCACCTACACCCACGTCCTAACTGTTATAGACCGTCTATCCAAGGGCGTCATCCTTATTCCCGCCGACGCCCTCGACATGGAATCTGTTGCAGATATGTTCTTCCACCACTTTTACCGACACCACGGCATGCCAAAATCTATTTTGTCTGACCGCGAATTTGTCAACGCAGCTTGGCGACACCTCTGCAAACGCCTAGAGATCGAAAGGCTAACCACAACAGCTTACCATCCGGCTACCAATGGAGCTGCAGAGAGGATGAACGCTGAGATCAAAGTCAAACTTGCCAAACTCAGCGCTGAAGGCCCCGCCTGGCTCAATCTACTGCCCATGGTCGAGTTCAGCATCAATGCCACCCCATCTTCTGCCACTAATGTTTCACCTTTCTTCTTGTCTCACGGCTACCACCCACGAGTCTTCGCCGCACCACCATTGCCTGTCGAACCCGACAATAACGGTCCACTCGGACAGGCTGAGAGGGTCATCCAACGCCTGAGAGACGCCCAGAAATGGGCCCACGCCAACCTTTCTCTGTCACGAGCGGAGATGGAGCAACGCGAGAATGAACACCGACGTCCTGCACCAGATTTTCCTACAGGCTCATACGTTTGGCTCACCCTACGCCCTGAACAACAAGGCTCAGGCCTCGGCAGGAAACTTAGAGCAAAATACCAATACTGCAAAGTGTTGGAACAAGTTACCCCTCACACTTATCGTCTTGAAGTACCGGGTACAACTGCTCACGACGTCTACCATGCCGATCGCCTTCGCTCAGCTGCCAACGACGCTTTCCCTTCCCAAAAGACTCACGACGATCGACCAGCACCTATGGAAGTCATCAATGGTGAAGAATACTGGGAGGTCGAAAAGATCCTAGGCGAACGCACTTCTAACGGTGTCAAGCAAGTCAAAGTCAAATGGAAAGGCTACGTCAGACCTGGCTGGGAACCAGTCGACCTTCTGGTCGATACCGACGCCTACAAACTATGGCTCAGCCAAAAAGGAACCAAAACGACGCGCAAAAGGAGGAAGAGAGGCTGATGTTGGGGTTGCACCCTTAAGGACCGACGGAAGCCCGACACCAACACTAACGGCGTATCCTCGAAGGACTAGTCCGGCGCTGGTACGGCAAAACTAATGCCAGACCAGAACCAAGACTAACGGCACTTCCTAGAGGAACTAGTTGTCGTCGCCGCCGATCGTCGGTTGCCTCCCTTTCCAACAGGATAAATAGTCGCATTGTTTCTACACCATTTAGAGAGTTTAGTTTTGATTCTTCAATTCGAGATCTTTGTCCCTCTGTGTCCCTTTCTGTGAAGATCCAGCTTAGCGTAATCACACCTTAACAATGAGTGGCTCCGTCAGTGAACCACTGTTCAACTCTGGCCTGTTGCTCTGTGGGAATGGCCATGAAAACACTTAGGCAAATTGCCTGGGAGGAGCCAACGACTTGTGATTCGATCTGAGCTCGGGCCTTCAACTGTTTGAAGAATCGCGGGAACGACGCTGTCTTTCCGTCCCACTCCGGCCATTTTGCGTTGTACCGATGGTCGATCATCGGGGCGAAGGGGCCCGGGGTACGTACTGGCGCCGGGGTAGGGGCTACCGGGGCAGGTGCAGGTGCCGGGGGGGCGGTTGCCTGTAACAGGACTTGGCTTCGTAGCAACATCTGGATCACTCTTAGTTGCTCCGGGGTGAACACCTCCAATCCTGGGGTGTCTGAACTCTGCTGTGGGGGCGCCTCGGCTTGTTGCCGGGAGGGGCCAGGCTGGTCAAGCGCAAGTCCAGCCAGAACATCTTCCATCTTGTCGTTACTCATTCTGGCTCGACGGCGTATAGGGGACGCGTTGTCTTCGGATGCGGACCAGAATGAGGGCGAGGGTGGCTGTACGGGGCTTGTACTGCGGGGGCTTGATGTGATGCCGTACTTCATTCGTCAAGTATGGCACGGTAGGAGGGTGATGAAGTTTCCTCACAAACTTCTAAGAAACAATAGGGGGTGATGAAGTTTCCTCACAAACTTCTAAGAAACAATAGGGGGCAATGAAGTTTCCTCACAAACTTCTAAGAAACAATAAAGGATCAAAAGATAATATGTGAGCGGTTCACTAAGTACAAGAGAGTCTTGCAGTTATGACCAGAATGCTGTTTATTATCTTTTGATGGAGACAAAAAGGTAGAAGAAAGACTAAACTAAACAGCGGATTTGGGTCTACTATATAGACATTTTTGTGCTTACAAATGCAAGTTCCCGATCGGCTCAATATCCCTCCGTGAGCTCCTTATGTCCGAGTTTTCGGCGATAACTCGAGGTTAACTCCGATCCCGTCGGAATCCCTCAGTTTCCCTCGGAACACTTCGGACCTTTTTGCATCCTGCCGGATTAGGCGAATCCTACCCACGGACCTCAAGTCCGACCCGGTCCGAGCTCTCCGAAGCCTCCGAAGAGTTGCCGAAGTTCATCCGAAACCTTGTCCAAATTCGGTGAAACGACCTGCATTCGAAAGCACTGGATCAGCTCTGTCTGATCCAACCACGGGTTCTCAACCCGTAACACTACGTCCGCCAAGGCCTGCCGTTTTCTGTGCTGTTCGAGTTTGGCGATGCTGAGAGTGATATTCAGACCCTGCGCATCCTTGCGTCGGAGCCGTTTTCGCTTCTCAATGTCTACAACGAACGCCAGCTGACTGTGCAGCCTGTCCCCGAGACCCAACCCCGCCCCTATACCATTGAGCGCACCAATCTTTTATCGCGCAATATTGACACCAGTACTTTGCTTCTCGGCGACTTCAATCTCCATCACCATTGGTGGAATTCCCAGCGAGAGCATCCCCACGAACCACGAGCTGACTCTTTTGCTAACTGGCTGATGTCGCAGAATGCCACCCTGATTGTCGACGACGACTACGTTGAACGCAACGGCGGCACATACGTCAACAGCAGCACGACCTCGGTGATCGACCTCGCATTTTCCCTGCGGTCTCGACCGGGCCTGTTTACGAACTGGAGGTATCTTCAGGAGACGGGCTCCGATCACCGGGCCATCAGTTTTGATTACGTCAGCACCACCACACCCAAAACCCTAACACGTAACCCGGCGTTCAACACCAAGACGGCCGACTGGTCGCTGTTTCGCAAGGAATGGCTGGCTGGCCAGGCTGACCTTGAGCTTCAGCTGTCCCTGGCAGAGATTTCTGCAGACGGTGACGCAATGGCGCGACTGCTTTCCGAGGCCCTGCAATCTGCTTGTCAGAGGTGCATGTCAGTGAAGAGGCACAGTGCCCGCGCAAAGCCATGGTGGACGCCCGAGCTACAATCACAACGTCAGGCCGCATCGCGCGCAGAGAGAAGATACAGACGAGGCAGGCTGTCGCTGGTTGAGTTTCATTCGATTCGCAACAAGTACACCCATGCTGTCGAAGATGCTAAGTCTACTCACTGGACTACCTTTCTTTCTGACGCTGACAACGAAAAGGTCTACACAGCCTGGAAATACACCAAGCCAGCCACGGTGTGACGGGTTTCACTAAGTATGAGAAAATCTCATAGTTATGACCAAATGCTGTTTATTATCTTTAACATAGGGAAGAAAAGAAAGAAAAGGAAGAAGAAAATCTAAACTAAAGATGGGGGAACTGGCTATGCTTTATAGGCATTCAGGAATCCAGTTGTGTGGGCCCCACCAGGGCAACCAGCCCTATGACCCCTGTACAATAAAAGTGGAGCAACATCCGTGCACATAAAAGTGGGTCCCGACCCTTGTGACACAAAAAGTGGGCCGCACCCTGGTCGACTAAAAGTGGGTCCACAAACCCTAACCCGAAAGTGGACCCAACTTCAAATCACACAAAAAGTGGGTCAACATGGATCAGCCCAAAGATGATCCAACATCGGGTCCACGACCCGTAACATTACCCCCCTCCTCTCGTCCGTGTGCGGGGGCCTGTCCGGGCGTCAGCTTCTGGTACGCCCACATCGTCTTCTGTTCCAAACTCGGCTTCAAACATCTCAAGCGCTTCGGTGTCCTCGAAATCAACGCGCGGTCTCCAATCTGGCTCTGCGTATCCGGCCCATTTGACAAGAACTTCTCTGCGGTAGCCTCTTCCAACGCGTCTCTGGCGGCTTCTCAGGATTCGTTCAACAAGGTACTCGGGTTCGCCGTATTTGTTTTCTTCAATTGGCGGCGGCTGCGTGTCGTCCGTTTCTTGCGACGGGAACGGGTTCTGGCTGGCGGGCTTGAGCAAATCGACGTGGAATCTCGGATGAACATTTGTCGGCACGTCCAACTCAACAACGTGGGGAGAGACAATCTTCCTGACTTTGTACATCGCGTTCGTCCAGGAAAGCTTCTTTGATAGCTGGGCCGTCGAAATATTCTTGAGCTTTAGCCACACGGTGTCTCCGACTTCGAACCGAACCTGGGGGCCTCTCGATCGGTTGGCCTGATCTTCCATGTCCTGTTGTCGCGCTGCCATGGCTGCCTGTGCTAGCTCCCAGCCTTCGTGGAGTCTCTGAATGAACTTCTCGGCGTCTCGGTGTTCTAGCCTTCGCGGAACGGACTCTTCTGCTGTAACTTGCTCGATTGGGCTGACGTGATAACCGTGCGTCAGGAAAAACGGACTCATTCCCATCGAGGTATTCCGGTTGTTGATCGCCAACATGGCCGAGGGGAGCAAGTCTGGCCAATCATACTGCGAATAGGTGATGAACGATCGCAAGTATGTCAAAACTTCTTGATTCATCCGTTCCGTTGCGCCGTCAGTCTGTGGGTGGAAACCTGTCGACAACCGTTGTTCGATACCAGTAAGCTTGCAAAGATGAGTCCAAAACTCGCTCGTCCAGTTAGTGCCTCGATCAGAGACCAGCGCGCGCGGGAAACCATGGTGCTTCCAGTAACACTGCAGAAAACTCTCTGCACATTGTTCGGCCTTCATCGTGTTCATGGCTTCCAAGGCAACACCTCCCGTTAGACGGTCAACAATCACCATCAGGTAGCGGGGATCTCCCGATTTCTTCGCGGGGAGCTCAGTCATGAAGTCTATACCCAGCTCCGAGTGGGGTCGCTGCGGGATCGGAAGCGGCAACAGTAATCCCTTCTTACGCTCGCGCCACACTTTCGACCGCCCACAAACATTGCAGTTCGCACAAAAACGTCTCACATCTCGCGATATACCTGGCCAGAAAAACTCGCGGGACAGAATGGCAAGCGTGCCGTCGCGTCCGGGGTGGCCTGTGATGTGTGAATCGTGCGTCTTCTGAATCAGTGCCGTCCGTAGGGGTTCCCATTCTGGAACAAACAACTTGTGGCGATATAACAGTGTCATGAATAGCCATTCTTGCCATTGCCATTGCATAGGGTTATGCCTGGCACCTTACCCCGCTTCCGTTGTGTCACGCTAATGTTCCAAGGACGTATGATGATACGGTTATACCACTTGGTGGTCTGTGTAACCTTGAGGTGTCACTCCGGTTTATCTACTCGGGTGTGGCCGGCTTGCACACTATAGATCATCGCTATTAGGTAACTCGGTACTCTGCAGTTGATGCAGCTTATTCTGAGTTGACTGCTATTCTCGTTCCTTTTGTGTCAACAGCGTTTGAGCGTGGGGCCCACACCTGTTAGGCCGATATCGCTGTAACGCGACATATCGTTGCCTGGGTGTCTTGAGGGATTTTCAGTTCTGCTGCTGCCGTGTTGGTTTATCTCGTGAACTAACATCCGGTTTGATAGTAGCGTCTGGTAACGTTGAGTTACGTATGTCCCCACTTTCGGTTATCTGTGATTTGGTTCTAGCTTGGGAAGATCTCTGTTGTCAGAATCTGCAACGCCTTAAATAGCGTTGCCTTCTGCCCTGTGTGATCAGGTTAACTCTTGCTCCCCAAGCTTAACAATCACATACACCCCTTTTGCCATTCTTCTTTGTATACTAGTTTATAGTATCACTTCTTCGATAGTACCTTCTTCTTTAGTACTATATCTTTAATTATCACTTGTTTCTTGATAGCCTTCATTGCATCAGTACCTTCTGTCGTCTTCGTTACCTCAGTGTTCCTGTGATTGTTTATTCCCTTCCGTGTGTTATAAGATCAATTAGTTGAGTGTGCCTCTTTACCTCAAACCGACCATACGACCTAGAGAGTTCTATCCTCTCCTCCCGGCCGTATATCCGCGCAGGCCTGACTGTCCACCTCTGGAACCTATCATTGTCCTGAGTCGTTGGCTTTCTAGAACCCTAATGGTTTCCTTGGGCCCTATCCGTAATATTTTGTTAAGCTTCATTTAAAGACTCACACATTCTTCCAACTCTTTGTTATTCTTTAGCACACCTTATTCTTCTTTTCGTTCCGGCTCTCGACTACGGCCGATATCCCGTCTTCCTATGATCATACTAGCGCTGCTGTTGTTACACAACCTTCTTCGTCCGCTAGTCATAACTCGGCTCTTTCTGGTTCTTAGTTGATTCCATTTCTCAATCTACTTCTCTTCTTCTGTGGACAGTCAGTTGATGGCACTGTCTCTGTCCCAGCTCCTTTAATTTCGTTGAAGCACTTTGTTCCTCTAGGCTAATGTCGTCTCAAGCTTTGCGTTCCACTGCAAGCAATGAGAACCGGCGGGCTCACCGCACTACCGCTGAGCAGGTTCTCGATCCTGTTGATCAGGATGACCTACGGCTAGAACAAGTGCACAAGCGATATCCCGAATGCAGTTCGGACAGTTATTATGATTTGCGTCCGGTGTTCTTGCGGGATGGTGTACCTTCAACCACCTCTTGTCAAGACGCAGGTCATGCTGTTAATCTTGTCTCGACTGCCGAACATATCAATACTCTTCCGTCTGATGATGCACATCTAAATTTGCAACTTGTCAAGCAAAACCTGGATGGCATGCTCACACGTGGCTTCATTGCCCCTACTTCTTCAGTGTTGGCTTCTCCGATTCTTTGTCCTCGGGAACCAGGCAGTGTACGATCTTCTGTTGATTTACGGGCGGTCAACTACCTTATTTTATAAGCTGTTCATTTGGTCCCGCATCAACCAGTCGTTACAACTTGCCACATCTGAACGGGGGTTTCCAGAAAGCCATGTCTACCAGCTATGCACCTTTTGGCTTGCAGCAATGATGTTGCCAACTCCCAGATTACTTTGAGTTACAACATGGTACCTGAGTGTATAAAGTGTTGTTGTTGAGTTTACTCACACACCTGCCATTGTGCCAAAGCATGTTATTGAGTTCTTGTGGGATTTCTTGGACAGTTTATGTCTGTTTTTAGACCTCTGTGTCTGTATTTCTTGGCCTTTGTCTTGCCTAATTGTTTTGACTCCTGTTGGGTCTATTTATATGATATCAGCAGCTAGTGTCTGTTCTTTGCTGAGCTCGTTGGTTCTACGAACAGCTCGTGTCGCTGTGGTGCAGTGGTATAGCACCTGGCAAGGCTTTTCGGTTGGCTACCGAGAAGTCGTAGGTTCGATTCCTACCAGTGACGCCAATTTTCTACGAGCAGTCAACCTTAACTGGGGCACTTGGGGTTAGTGCTGCTCGTTGGAAATTCATACCAAAAGCTATTCATGTATTTCCTTTCTGTCATAACTTGGGGATTATATTTGTGGGATCTTAGATGTAACTGCCTCCCTGCCAGGGGATTGGAGTATATTATGTGTAGTAGCTAGCTTGTTTGAGATTCCGTTAAACCTTGATTCGTGTATAGTATTAATATACACCTCGCCATAACCCTGTCAGGTTCCATGCGAGTAATGAATAAAAAAAAAAAAAAAAAAAAACAGCTCGTGTCTGTTCTTTGGGTTGACACCTCTTAATGCCTCTTCCTTGTGACACCGTGTGTCCATCGGCGACTGCTTTTTTTGTGTCTCTTCTTTGACCACTATGGTGCTTGCGTTTGACCCCTGCTGGGTTATAATTGCCGACAGCTCGTGTCTGTCCGGGTATTGATAGTTTATATCTACTCGCTTTGCTGACAGCCCGTGTCTTTTTTTTTTTTTTTTTTTTTATTCATTACTCGCATGGAACCTGATAGGGTTATGGCGAGGTGCAGTAAATCTACACATAGCAAGGTACAATAAAACAACATCCAAACTCCAGCAAAAATCAACGACAAAGGAAATACGTCGTGGTCGACACAGTAATTTGTCCAAAGACACAAGCACCAACTCCTCCTCACTCCTCAACTTCCTCCACTCTCCTCCCACCACTACTTTCTCTTCTCCCCACACCTTCTACCCAGGCCTTCGTGCAAAAACCCGTCTTGCGAACAAACTTCAGCAGCACCTCGGTTCCGTTATTCGTATTGAAGAGCGTCGGGAGATCTAGCGACTTAGGACTCAATGCCATGGCCATCTCTTGACGCTCTGCAGAAAATGCGGCGCAGTGCAGCAGCACATGCTCAACGCTCTCGCTTTCATGTTCTTGACAACGGCGGCACCGGTCCGAGTCCGTCTTCTTGATGAGCAGCAGGTAGGGCAACAAGTTGCCTTTACCCACCTTCATCTGGAAGTACGCCGAGGTTAGCCATCTTGGTCCGGAAACCTTGGGCGCCTTAGCACGGAGAACTGGATCACCACCGATGGTACGCAGGTAGTGCGAGCCGTGGGAGGGACCAGCGGCGGTGTCTCGCTCAAAAGCCCAGAGAGTCTCCCACTTGTCCATGGTAAACCTCCTAACCCTGGCGAAGACACTGCCCAGTGAGCTGAACTTGCGTTCATCATCACTCTCGAGAGCCTGGCGTGCAACCGCGTCTGCAATCTCGTTCCCCACTATGCCCATGTGCCCGGGACACCACATCACCGTGACTGGCGACGTGAATGTACCTAGGACGCGGCGGGCCTGCCACGCGAAGTGGCCGTGTTTGCGGAGCCGCGCAATGGCAGCTTGGCTGTCGACAAACACATAGCAGGGGCGAGCTTGCTTTGTTATTTTTTCTGTTTTGGCGAGGAGCGTGAGTGCCTCCACGATGGCGGCGCTCTCGCAGTCTGCAACCTCCACATCTTGCAGTCGATGACTGACTTTCGTTTTGATTTCACCGGTTTTGGTATCGACCACGCACGCTGCAAGCGAGCACCTGGAGCCTTCTTTGGAGCCGTCCGTATACACGGTGACGGCATCGTTCGGAAGTCTTGACAAGAACTGGGCATGCCTGACGGCAGCGTCCTCCTTGGGTCCAGGGTCGACGACGATGGAGATGCGGTCGGTCAGTGGCGGCTGCCAGGGACTATCCCACTCCTGTCGGCGACGTTCTCGTCTCCACATGCCTGCCACCAATGGCTTCAACTCGCGCATGATGCAGCCGAGTCGAGTCTTGACACTCATGTTATGCCCCAGGAGAGGCAGGTCTGAGTCATCGGGGGCAAGCTCGTCCTTGTCGGGTTGGGACGCAACACGGACGGGATGGTTGCGTTGGAGGCGGAGAGTGCGAGCGGCGTAGGCCATGCGTGCTTTGGCGAATCGAATAGAGGGGGGCGGGAGGCCGGCCTCGACTTCGACGGCGCGTGTTGGTGAACCGCGGAATGTACCTAGGATACGGGCGGCAGCTTGGCTTTGCAGTTTCTGGTATACCCTTTGCAGACTGAGCTGGGGTTTTGACGGGTCATACCAGAGAATTGATCCGTAATCGGCGACGGTACCCACACAGGAGATGTAGAGCTGACGGAGTGCCGCGATGGACAGTCCACGCGTGTTCGAAGCGAGCCGAAGCAAGCCGCGGAACGCGATCTCAGCCTTTTGGGTCCGTGCCTGGACGTGCTGTTTAAACGAAAGTCTGTTGTCGAAATGGAAACCTAGCCACTTGACCATCTTTTGGGGACGCACAGTGACATCACCTACTCGGACAGTTTGGGAGGCCCACTTTGCAGCATCGGTGTAGTGGATGAGCTCAGTTTTGCTCTCTTCAAACTCAATGCCGTAGTCACGAGCCTTGGCCCGCAGCTCCGTCACGAGTTCTTCGAGAAGCGCCGCTGAACGCCTCGGGCTTTTGGACGCCACGGTTACGCTGAAGTCGTCTATATACGACAGCTGAAGTTGTGGTGTGTCGCCGGCCACCCGAGCCACTATATGCCGAGCATACAACAGGAAGAGTAGAGGACTGATGGGGGAACCTTGGGGGATGCCGATGTTAACCGGGGTCATCGGAAACGGCTGACCCTCGATGTGCAGGCCGACAGTACGGTCCTGGAGGAACGAAGCAACCCATTTTCGGAACACCAGGGGAAGACCGAGCTCACGTAAGCTGCGCATCAAGCAGGGCTTTGACACGTGGTCGAAAGCGCCCTTGACGTCAAGGAAGAGAGTGCTTGGAACGAGCTTCATCTCCTTGACCTTCTGCAGGTGGCTGACGTATACGAGAGCGGCGTCCATGGCTGAACGCTGTTTGCGGCCTCCCAGTTGAGTGTCGTCTAGAAGCGAGCTGTCATGGCAATTAGCGAGGTACCCTAAGCGGGTCGCAAAGACTTTCTCGAGCACTTTGCCTAGACAGTTGAGCAGTGAGATGATGCGGTAGGACTTTACGACTGAATAATCAGCCTTTCCGTCTTTCGCGAGCACAATCCCAGTAGCTTGCTTCCAGAGTGTGGGGTGTATTCCGAGGCGAGACAGGGCTTTGTAGACGGAGAGAAAGGGCGCGGGATGGGCCTCAAAGGCGATCTGGATGATCTTGGCGTTCATGCCGTCGGGCCCGGGGGCCTTCTTGGCGTTGGCGGACATGATTGCCTCCTTGATCTCGTGGTCTGTAAGGTCAGGCCAGGGGTATATGCTTCGGTCGGTGTCGTTCGGGGGGGTGTCGTGGGGGGTGTCGTGATGGGGGTCGTGATGGGGGTCGTGTGTATCCGCAATGTCAGGTCGGGGGTCGACACCTGCGCTAGACGTAGCACCCAGTAGCGTCAGGAAAGCCTTTTCCTTCTCCTCGGGGGTATTGGCTAACCCGTCTGGCCCCTGGATGGGGGGGAAGTAACTCGCCGTAGCTGGCTTGGTGTATTTCCAGGCTGTGTAGACCTTTTCGTTGTCAGCGTCAGAAAGAAAGGTAGTCCAGTGAGTAGACTTAGCATCTTCGACAGCATGGGTGTACTTGTTGCGAATCGAATGAAACTCAACCAGCGACAGCCTGCCTCGTCTGTATCTTCTCTCTGCGCGCGATGCGGCCTGACGTTGTGATTGTAGCTCGGGCGTCCACCATGGCTTTGCGCGGGCACTGTGCCTCTTCACTGACATGCACCTCTGACAAGCAGATTGCAGGGCCTCGGAAAGCAGTCGCGCCATTGCGTCACCGTCTGCAGAAATCTCTGCCAGGGACAGCTGAAGCTCAAGGTCAGCCTGGCCAGCCAGCCATTCCTTGCGAAACAGCGACCAGTCGGCCGTCTTGGTGTTGAACGCCGGGTTACGTGTTAGGGTTTTGGGTGTGGTGGTGCTGACGTAATCAAAACTGATGGCCCGGTGATCGGAGCCCGTCTCCTGAAGATACCTCCAGTTCGTAAACAGGCCCGGTCGAGACCGCAGGGAAAATGCGAGGTCGATCACCGAGGTCGTGCTGCTGTTGACGTATGTGCCGCCGTTGCGTTCAACGTAGTCGTCGTCGACAATCAGGGTGGCATTCTGCGACATCAGCCAGTTAGCAAAAGAGTCAGCTCGTGGTTCGTGGGGATGCTCTCGCTGGGAATTCCACCAATGGTGATGGAGATTGAAGTCGCCGAGAAGCAAAGTACTGGTGTCAATATTGCGCGATAAAAGATTGGTGCGCTCAATGGTATAGGGGCGGGGTTGGGTCTCGGGGACAGGCTGCACAGTCAGCTGGCGTTCGTTGTAGACATTGAGAAGCGAAAACGGCTCCGACGCAAGGATGCGCAGGGTCTGAATATCACTCTCAGCATCGCCAAACTCGAACAGCACAGAAAACGGCAGGCCTTGGCGGACGTAGGTCAGGACCCGCGGGCGCAAAGGCATGGCCTCGAGATTCCTAACATTAAACGGCACAACCAGGGTGAAGCCCGGCTGCGTCAATGTTCTATACCCAGCTTTGAGTTTTATGGTATAAGGCTCCTGGATGCAGACAATGTCCGCCTTTCCGGTTGCAGCAGCCTCAAGTATTGTCTCATGAACAGCCTTCATTTTGTGCACGTTGTGCTGAAGGATGCGTAGACGTTGTCCGGCCGTAGGGCCCTCTTTCATAGGCGAGGGGGGCCGTCTGTCGTAGATTTGCGGTCAACGTAGGGCACTGCTGGGACAATAGCGCCGCCGACGTTGACGTTTTTGCCGACACACTTGTCGTAGTCAGCCTGGGTCAGGGCCTCGACGACCACCGAGCCAGCCTGCTTACCCTTGGCAGGGACCACAAGCCAGCGCAGCGAGTCGGAGATCTTGACGCCGTTGAAGTCCGCCATGTCCTTGGGCAGCTCCTTGAGACTGTCGAAACCGTCTTCAATCGGCACACCGTGGATGACAAAGCAGAGCTTTGACGACTTGTGGGTTCTGGAGCCGGGAGATGTGGCGCGCGTGAACTCGCAGGCGCCAAAGCAGGACAGCTCCTTGACCACGCGCTGCAGATTGGAGGTCATCAATCTGACGGCCTCACTGTCCACAGCGTGCAGCAAGATGTTGCCCGCCTTGGTGCGCTGGACCGCAGACACTGCAGTCTTGCCAAGAAGGCGGTTCACCGCGTCGCGCACGCGTCGCTGGGGCAGCGCGCTGGCTCTCGACTCGGGTGTGGTGACAATAACGACGGCCGTTTTCTCGCGAGGGGCAGTCGTGGTGGTCGTGGTGGTGGTCGTGTTGGGGGCGGGGGTCGTGGTTTTGTCGGCAGCCTTCTTCTGGGCGCGCTTGGCGACTACGGTCCACGTGTCGGGGGACTCAGTGGGCGCGTCGGCATCAGCCATAGCCGTGTCCGGGGCGGGAGGCGCGGCGGCGTCATCGGTAGTAGTAGTGGCGGTCGAGGTGGTGGTCGAGGTAGTGGTGTCGGGTGTGCTGGACTGGTCGCCAGCGGTGTCGATGACCATAGCATCAGCCTGGTCAGTGGCGGCGGTTGCGGCGGTTGCGGCGGTCGCAGCATTTTTTTTGGCCTTTTTGCCGCGGCGTCTGCGCTTATTGGCCTTAGGCGCAGGGGTGGCGTTTTTTTTGCTGGCACAGGGCTCACTGCCCAGGACAGAAGGCGCGGCTGGCACCTCAGGTGTCTGCGTCGCAGCCTCGCTGTACGCAGCCACGGCTTCAGCCTCGTGTGCTGGCTTGGGGCGGGCAGCCTTTGAGACTTCCATCTCAACCAGCGTCTTGTGGTCGTGGCGCGACATTACGACGAGCCCGCACTCGTTGCCAAACTGGCGCAGGATGCGCATCAGCTGGGCCTCGGAGGCTGACTCCTTGAGTCGTTCTAGAACAAGGAAGACCTCGTTCATGATGGCGGCGTTCTGCTCGTCGCGCCGGCGCTTGCGCTCCAACATGAGAGCAATCTCTCGGGCGCGCTTCGCCGGAATCGTCTGGTCGTTGTTGTTGTTGTTGGTGTTGTTGGTGTTGTTGGTGTCGTTCTCATCGCGCTGAGCCTGGCTGAACACGAACAGGTTCCCATCCAGTGCATTAGGCGTCGGCGTTGTCGCGTCCGAGTCGCGCGAGTCGGGTGTCGAGGGAATCTCAACCACCGGCGCATCTTCAACACCTGCATCGACTTTCATCGATGAGGTGACGGGCGCAGGCTGCGACGGTGAACGCAGCAGCTCGTCGTCGTCGGAACGCGGTTCCTGGCTCGCCATCTGGGCAAAACTCAGCCCCAGGCGCGTCGTGCGGCGCGTTTCATCGCGCGCGGTCGGTTTCTTGTCTATTTTGTTCGATGCACTGCTCGAACTAGTCTTAGAATCAATTGAGCTGTTGCTCAGAGTCGTTTTGGTGAGTTTTTCTGTCGATTTGGCCATTTTTGATGCAGGTGTATATCTGTTGGCCTTGTGCTTAGCCCGTGTCTGTCTGGGTATTGACAGTTGCTGTCTACTCGCTTTGTTAACAGCTCGCTTCTGTCCCACTTCTTGACAGTTATGTCTAGTCTTCGTGCCACAGTTGTGTCTAATGCGTTAGGCCACTGTTCGGACTATTTTCTTTCGGCTGTTGTTGTGTCTACTTACGACCACTATACGTCTACTTCTTGTGACATGTTCTGTGTCCTCTACTTTGGACAGCTCTCTTGCCTGTTACTTTCTTCGACTCTGTTACGTCTACTTGCGACTACTCTATGTCTCCTTTCTGCGACCTCTTTGTGTCTTCACTTGGGCCTACTCTCTGCCTCTCTCTTTTGGACAATATCTTGTTGTTTTTCTTCTCGTTAAAAGAAACACGATGTCCCTCTTCGAAGTCCTGCCTATGGTGGTGCAGGCCAGTCTTGTATCTTGTGCTGAAATACTGCCAAGTTTGACAAGCTGACATTACCAATTTCTTGTTTTCCCCTTTCACCAATACTCTTTACGGATCCTGCACGTCTTTGTTTCCATGCTGTCTGTTGTCATATACCAATTACCCGATCGATGATGAGTCCCCATTACACATGTTAGTCTATTCTCCCACAACCGGAATCGTGTTCGTTTACATCCATCGAACCATGTCCCAGGGGGTTCTTAGCTATTGTGGAGGCGATTATGTCGCGGCGATTGATGATTGTGCCAACTGAGTAGCCACTCTGGTGTACACTTGTTACCAGAACTTGGTAGTTCTCAGGGGACCTTCTGCATCTTGCAGGCAACAGATTTATGGGCTATGGAACTGAGCGATTGTTGTTTGTTATAACCTACAGGCCTGGCTCTTACTTCTATGACCAATGCCATAACTAGGGAGGACAACAAGGTTGAAAAACCTTTTTTTTTTTTTTTTTTTTATTCATTACTCGCATGGAACCTGACAGGGTTATGGCGAGGTGTATATTAATACTATACACGAATCAAGGTTTAACGGAATCTCAAACAAGCTAGCTACTACACATAATATACTCCAATCCCCTGGCAGGGAGGCAGTTACATCTAAGATCCCACAAATATAATCCCCAAGTTATGACAGAAAGGAAATACATGAATAGCTTTTGGTATGAATTTCCAACGAGCAGCACTAACCCCAAGTGCCCCAGTTAAGGTTGACTGCTCGTAGAAAATTGGTGTCACTGGTAGGAATCGAACCTACGACTTCTCGGTAGCCAACCGAAAAGCCTTGCCAGGTGCTATACCACTGCACCACAGCGACTGAAAAACCTTTGCCTTTGCGGGTACTGAGCTGCGTTCTCAACTTATTCCCACTTAAGATCCTTGGTGCTGCCCCTCGGTTTTTTTTTTTTTTTTTTTATTCATTACTCGCATGGAACCTGATAGGGTTATGGCGAGGTGCAGTAAATCTACACATAGCAAGGTACAATAAAACAACATCCAAACTCCAGCAAAAATCAACGACAAAGGAAATACGTCGTGGTCGACACAGTAATTTGTCCAAAGACACAAGCACCAACTCCTCCTCACTCCTCAACTTCCTCCACTCTCCTCCCACCACTACTTTCTCTTCTCCCCACACCTTCTACCCAGGCCTTCGTGCAAAAACCCGTCTTGCGAACAAACTTCAGCAGCACCTCGGTTCCGTTATTCGTATTGAAGAGCGTCGGGAGATCTAGCGACTTAGGACTCAATGCCATGGCCATCTCTTGACGCTCTGCAGAAAATGCGGCGCAGTGCAGCAGCACATGCTCAACGCTCTCGCTTTCATGTTCTTGACAACGGCGGCACCGGTCCGAGTCCGTCTTCTTGATGAGCAGCAGGTAGGGCAACAAGTTGCCTTTACCCACCTTCATCTGGAAGTACGCCGAGGTTAGCCATCTTGGTCCGGAAACCTTGGGCGCCTTAGCACGGAGAACTGGATCACCACCGATGGTACGCAGGTAGTGCGAGCCGTGGGAGGGACCAGCGGCGGTGTCTCGCTCAAAAGCCCAGAGAGTCTCCCACTTGTCCATGGTAAACCTCCTAACCCTGGCGAAGACACTGCCCAGTGAGCTGAACTTGCGTTCATCATCACTCTCGAGAGCCTGGCGTGCAACCGCGTCTGCAATCTCGTTCCCCACTATGCCCATGTGCCCGGGACACCACATCACCGTGACTGGCGACGTGAATGTACCTAGGACGCGGCGGGCCTGCCACGCGAAGTGGCCGTGTTTGCGGAGCCGCGCAATGGCAGCTTGGCTGTCGACAAACACATAGCAGGGGCGAGCTTGCTTTGTTATTTTTTCTGTTTTGGCGAGGAGCGTGAGTGCCTCCACGATGGCGGCGCTCTCGCAGTCTGCAACCTCCACATCTTGCAGTCGATGACTGACTTTCGTTTTGATTTCACCGGTTTTGGTATCGACCACGCACGCTGCAAGCGAGCACCTGGAGCCTTCTTTGGAGCCGTCCGTATACACGGTGACGGCATCGTTCGGAAGTCTTGACAAGAACTGGGCATGCCTGACGGCAGCGTCCTCCTTGGGTCCAGGGTCGACGACGATGGAGATGCGGTCGGTCAGTGGCGGCTGCCAGGGACTATCCCACTCCTGTCGGCGACGTTCTCGTCTCCACATGCCTGCCACCAATGGCTTCAACTCGCGCATGATGCAGCCGAGTCGAGTCTTGACACTCATGTTATGCCCCAGGAGAGGCAGGTCTGAGTCATCGGGGGCAAGCTCGTCCTTGTCGGGTTGGGACGCAACACGGACGGGATGGTTGCGTTGGAGGCGGAGAGTGCGAGCGGCGTAGGCCATGCGTGCTTTGGCGAATCGAATAGAGGGGGGCGGGAGGCCGGCCTCGACTTCGACGGCGCGTGTTGGTGAACCGCGGAATGTACCTAGGATACGGGCGGCAGCTTGGCTTTGCAGTTTCTGGTATACCCTTTGCAGACTGAGCTGGGGTTTTGACGGGTCATACCAGAGAATTGATCCGTAATCGGCGACGGTACCCACACAGGAGATGTAGAGCTGACGGAGTGCCGCGATGGACAGTCCACGCGTGTTCGAAGCGAGCCGAAGCAAGCCGCGGAACGCGATCTCAGCCTTTTGGGTCCGTGCCTGGACGTGCTGTTTAAACGAAAGTCTGTTGTCGAAATGGAAACCTAGCCACTTGACCATCTTTTGGGGACGCACAGTGACATCACCTACTCGGACAGTTTGGGAGGCCCACTTTGCAGCATCGGTGTAGTGGATGAGCTCAGTTTTGCTCTCTTCAAACTCAATGCCGTAGTCACGAGCCTTGGCCCGCAGCTCCGTCACGAGTTCTTCGAGAAGCGCCGCTGAACGCCTCGGGCTTTTGGACGCCACGGTTACGCTGAAGTCGTCTATATACGACAGCTGAAGTTGTGGTGTGTCGCCGGCCACCCGAGCCACTATATGCCGAGCATACAACAGGAAGAGTAGAGGACTGATGGGGGAACCTTGGGGGATGCCGATGTTAACCGGGGTCATCGGAAACGGCTGACCCTCGATGTGCAGGCCGACAGTACGGTCCTGGAGGAACGAAGCAACCCATTTTCGGAACACCAGGGGAAGACCGAGCTCACGTAAGCTGCGCATCAAGCAGGGCTTTGACACGTGGTCGAAAGCGCCCTTGACGTCAAGGAAGAGAGTGCTTGGAACGAGCTTCATCTCCTTGACCTTCTGCAGGTGGCTGACGTATACGAGAGCGGCGTCCATGGCTGAACGCTGTTTGCGGCCTCCCAGTTGAGTGTCGTCTAGAAGCGAGCTGTCATGGCAATTAGCGAGGTACCCTAAGCGGGTCGCAAAGACTTTCTCGAGCACTTTGCCTAGACAGTTGAGCAGTGAGATGATGCGGTAGGACTTTACGACTGAATAATCAGCCTTTCCGTCTTTCGCGAGCACAATCCCAGTAGCTTGCTTCCAGAGTGTGGGGTGTATTCCGAGGCGAGACAGGGCTTTGTAGACGGAGAGAAAGGGCGCGGGATGGGCCTCAAAGGCGATCTGGATGATCTTGGCGTTCATGCCGTCGGGCCCGGGGGCCTTCTTGGCGTTGGCGGACATGATTGCCTCCTTGATCTCGTGGTCTGTAAGGTCAGGCCAGGGGTATATGCTTCGGTCGGTGTCGTTCGGGGGGGTGTCGTGGGGGGTGTCGTGATGGGGGTCGTGATGGGGGTCGTGTGTATCCGCAATGTCAGGTCGGGGGTCGACACCTGCGCTAGACGTAGCACCCAGTAGCGTCAGGAAAGCCTTTTCCTTCTCCTCGGGGGTATTGGCTAACCCGTCTGGCCCCTGGATGGGGGGGAAGTAACTCGCCGTAGCTGGCTTGGTGTATTTCCAGGCTGTGTAGACCTTTTCGTTGTCAGCGTCAGAAAGAAAGGTAGTCCAGTGAGTAGACTTAGCATCTTCGACAGCATGGGTGTACTTGTTGCGAATCGAATGAAACTCAACCAGCGACAGCCTGCCTCGTCTGTATCTTCTCTCTGCGCGCGATGCGGCCTGACGTTGTGATTGTAGCTCGGGCGTCCACCATGGCTTTGCGCGGGCACTGTGCCTCTTCTTTTTTTTTTTTTTTTTTTATTCATTACTCGCATGGAACCTGACAGGGTTATGGCGAGGTGTATATTAATACTATACACGAATCAAGGTTTAACGGAATCTCAAACAAGCTAGCTACTATACATAATATACTCCAATCCCCTGGCAGGGAGGCAGTTACATCTAAGATCCCACAAATATAATCCCCAAGTTATGACAGAAAGGAAATACATGAATAGCTTTTGGTATGAATTTCCAACGAGCAGCACTAACCCCAAGTGCCCCAGTTAAGGTTGACTGCTCGTAGAAAATTGGCGTCACTGGTAGGAATCGAACCTACGACTTCTCGGTAGCCAACCGAAAAGCCTTGCCAGGTGCTATACCACTGCACCACAGCGACCTGTGCCTCTTCACTGACATGCACCTCTGACAAGCAGATTGCAGGGCCTCGGAAAGCAGTCGCGCCATTGCGTCACCGTCTGCAGAAATCTCTGCCAGGGACAGCTGAAGCTCAAGGTCAGCCTGGCCAGCCAGCCATTCCTTGCGAAACAGCGACCAGTCGGCCGTCTTGGTGTTGAACGCCGGGTTACGTGTTAGGGTTTTGGGTGTGGTGGTGCTGACGTAATCAAAACTGATGGCCCGGTGATCGGAGCCCGTCTCCTGAAGATACCTCCAGTTCGTAAACAGGCCCGGTCGAGACCGCAGGGAAAATGCGAGGTCGATCACCGAGGTCGTGCTGCTGTTGACGTATGTGCCGCCGTTGCGTTCAACGTAGTCGTCGTCGACAATCAGGGTGGCATTCTGCGACATCAGCCAGTTAGCAAAAGAGTCAGCTCGTGGTTCGTGGGGATGCTCTCGCTGGGAATTCCACCAATGGTGATGGAGATTGAAGTCGCCGAGAAGCAAAGTACTGGTGTCAATATTGCGCGATAAAAGATTGGTGCGCTCAATGGTATAGGGGCGGGGTTGGGTCTCGGGGACAGGCTGCACAGTCAGCTGGCGTTCGTTGTAGACATTGAGAAGCGAAAACGGCTCCGACGCAAGGATGCGCAGGGTCTGAATATCACTCTCAGCATCGCCAAACTCGAACAGCACAGAAAACGGCAGGCCTTGGCGGACGTAGGTCAGGACCCGCGGGCGCAAAGGCATGGCCTCGAGATTCCTAACATTAAACGGCACAACCAGGGTGAAGCCCGGCTGCGTCAATGTTCTATACCCAGCTTTGAGTTTTATGGTATAAGGCTCCTGGATGCAGACAATGTCCGCCTTTCCGGTTGCAGCAGCCTCAAGTATTGTCTCATGAACAGCCTTCATTTTGTGCACGTTGTGCTGAAGGATGCGTAGACGTTGTCCGGCCGTAGGGCCCTCTTTCATAGGCGAGGGGGGCCGTCTGTCGTAGATTTGCGGTCAACGTAGGGCACTGCTGGGACAATAGCGCCGCCGACGTTGACGTTTTTGCCGACACACTTGTCGTAGTCAGCCTGGGTCAGGGCCTCGACGACCACCGAGCCAGCCTGCTTACCCTTGGCAGGGACCACAAGCCAGCGCAGCGAGTCGGAGATCTTGACGCCGTTGAAGTCCGCCATGTCCTTGGGCAGCTCCTTGAGACTGTCGAAACCGTCTTCAATCGGCACACCGTGGATGACAAAGCAGAGCTTTGACGACTTGTGGGTTCTGGAGCCGGGAGATGTGGCGCGCGTGAACTCGCAGGCGCCAAAGCAGGACAGCTCCTTGACCACGCGCTGCAGATTGGAGGTCATCAATCTGACGGCCTCACTGTCCACAGCGTGCAGCAAGATGTTGCCCGCCTTGGTGCGCTGGACCGCAGACACTGCAGTCTTGCCAAGAAGGCGGTTCACCGCGTCGCGCACGCGTCGCTGGGGCAGCGCGCTGGCTCTCGACTCGGGTGTGGTGACAATAACGACGGCCGTTTTCTCGCGAGGGGCAGTCGTGGTGGTCGTGGTGGTGGTCGTGTTGGGGGCGGGGGTCGTGGTTTTGTCGGCAGCCTTCTTCTGGGCGCGCTTGGCGACTACGGTCCACGTGTCGGGGGACTCAGTGGGCGCGTCGGCATCAGCCATAGCCGTGTCCGGGGCGGGAGGCGCGGCGGCGTCATCGGTAGTAGTAGTGGCGGTCGAGGTGGTGGTCGAGGTAGTGGTGTCGGGTGTGCTGGACTGGTCGCCAGCGGTGTCGATGACCATAGCATCAGCCTGGTCAGTGGCGGCGGTTGCGGCGGTTGCGGCGGTCGCAGCATTTTTTTTGGCCTTTTTGCCGCGGCGTCTGCGCTTATTGGCCTTAGGCGCAGGGGTGGCGTTTTTTTTGCTGGCACAGGGCTCACTGCCCAGGACAGAAGGCGCGGCTGGCACCTCAGGTGTCTGCGTCGCAGCCTCGCTGTACGCAGCCACGGCTTCAGCCTCGTGTGCTGGCTTGGGGCGGGCAGCCTTTGAGACTTCCATCTCAACCAGCGTCTTGTGGTCGTGGCGCGACATTACGACGAGCCCGCACTCGTTGCCAAACTGGCGCAGGATGCGCATCAGCTGGGCCTCGGAGGCTGACTCCTTGAGTCGTTCTAGAACAAGGAAGACCTCGTTCATGATGGCGGCGTTCTGCTCGTCGCGCCGGCGCTTGCGCTCCAACATGAGAGCAATCTCTCGGGCGCGCTTCGCCGGAATCGTCTGGTCGTTGTTGTTGTTGTTGGTGTTGTTGGTGTTGTTGGTGTCGTTCTCATCGCGCTGAGCCTGGCTGAACACGAACAGGTTCCCATCCAGTGCATTAGGCGTCGGCGTTGTCGCGTCCGAGTCGCGCGAGTCGGGTGTCGAGGGAATCTCAACCACCGGCGCATCTTCAACACCTGCATCGACTTTCATCGATGAGGTGACGGGCGCAGGCTGCGACGGTGAACGCAGCAGCTCGTCGTCGTCGGAACGCGGTTCCTGGCTCGCCATCTGGGCAAAACTCAGCCCCAGGCGCGTCGTGCGGCGCGTTTCATCGCGCGCGGTCGGTTTCTTGTCTATTTTGTTCGATGCACTGCTCGAACTAGTCTTAGAATCAATTGAGCTGTTGCTCAGAGTCGTTTTGGTGAGTTTTTCTGTCGATTTGGCCATTTTTGATGCAGGTGTATATCTGTTGGCCTTGTGCTTAGCCCGTGTCTGTCTGGGTATTGACTGCCCCTCGGTTGATGAGGTTGCCTTTCGTTATTCCCATTCTTTTTTACCTTCCTCTTGTCTGTGGACACGAGGCCCTTACGAAGTTGTCGTTGCACTTCAAGGCCTTGTTTTATGTTGATCAGATGTACAAGCTTTCATGCTAGGGATTCCGTTGATCCCCTATACGTCACGATGTTGTTGGTGCATCGAGATCTACAATTCTTGCCTGCGGAGTCATGCTGTGTCTAGACCCGTATGGTTGGCTTATTCCTTCTGTTCCGATTCTGCAAAGCCCGGTGGACTTCCGTGTCCCTAGATGCCCGGCTTCCTTTTGCGAATTCTCCGACTTGATTCTAGTCTAGGATGTGGCGATCTTAGTACTGCTGTGGAAATCAGTCATTTAAAAGGAGCATACTGTCATGAATAGCCATTCTTGCCATTGCCATTGCATAGGGTTATGCCTGGCACCTTACCCCGCTTCCGTTGTGTCACGCTAATGTTCCAAGGACGTATGATGATACGGTTATACCACTTGGTGGTCTGTGTAACCTTGAGGTGTCACTCCGGTTTATCTACTCGGGTGTGGCCGGCTTGCACACTATAGATCATCGCTATTAGGTAACTCGGTACTCTGCAGTTGATGCAGCTTATTCTGAGTTGACTGCTATTCTCGTTCCTTTTGTGTCAACAGCGTTTGAGCGTGGGGCCCACACCTGTTAGGCCGATATCGCTGTAACGCGACATATCGTTGCCTGGGTGTCTTGAGGGATTTTCAGTTCTGCTGCTGCCGTGTTGGTTTATCTCGTGAACTAACATCCGGTTTTTTTTTTTTTTTTTTTTTTTATTCATTACTCGCATGGAACCTGACAGGGTTATGGCGAGGTGTATATTAATACTATACACGAATCAAGGTTTAACGGAATCTCAAACAAGCTAGCTACTACACATAATATACTCCAATCCCCTGGCAGGGAGGCAGTTACATCTAAGATCCCACAAATATAATCCCCAAGTTATGACAGAAAGGAAATACATGAATAGTTTTTGGTATGAATTTCCAACGAGCAGCACTAACCCCAAGTGCCCCAGTTAAGGTTGACTGCTCGTAGAAAATTGGCGTCACTGGTAGGAATCGAACCTACGACTTCTCGGTAGCCAACCGAAAAGCCTTGCCAGGTGCTATACCACTGCACCACAGCGACAACATCCGGTTTGATAGTAGCGTCTGGTAACGTTGAGTTACGTATGTCCCCACTTTCGGTTATCTGTGATTTGGTTCTAGCTTGGGAAGATCTCTGTTGTCAGAATCTGCAACGCCTTAAATAGCGTTGCCTTCTGCCCTGTGTGATCAGGTTAACTCTTGCTCCCCAAGCTTAACAATCACATACACCCCTTTTGCCATTCTTCTTTGTATACTAGTTTATAGTATCACTTCTTCGATAGTACCTTCTTCTTTAGTACTATATCTTTAATTATCACTTGTTTCTTGATAGCCTTCATTGCATCAGTACCTTCTGTCGTCTTCGTTACCTCAGTGTTCCTGTGATTTTTTTTTTTTTTTTATTCATTACTCGCATGGAACCTGACAGGGTTATGGCGAGGTGTATATTAATACTATACACGAATCAAGGTTTAACGGAATCTCAAACAAGCTAGCTACTACACATAATATACTCCAATCCCCTGGCAGGGAGGCAGTTACATCTAAGATCCCACAAATATAATCCCCAAGTTATGACAGAAAGGAAATACATGAATAGTTTTTGGTATGAATTTCCAACGAGCAGCACTAACCCCAAGTGCCCCAGTTAAGGTTGACTGCTCGTAGAAAATTGGCGTCACTGGTAGGAATCGAACCTACGACTTCTCGGTAGCCAACCGAAAAGCCTTGCCAGGTGCTATACCACTGCACCACAGCGACGTTCCTGTGATTGTTTATTCCCTTCCGTGTGTTATAAGATCAATTAGTTGAGTGTGCCTCTTTACCTCAAACCGACCATACGACCTAGAGAGTTCTATCCTCTCCTCCCGGCCGTATATCCGCGCAGGCCTGACTGTCCACCTCTGGAACCTATCATTGTCCTGAGTCGTTGGCTTTCTAGAACCCTAATGGTTTCCTTGGGCCCTATCCGTAATAAACAGTGCTCCACGTTGGTCGAATTCGCACTCGGCTATGGATATCGTTATCTTCTTGGTCAGCGACGGGGGAAAACTTCGTTCGCCTGCTGCCAAAGCTTGGTACATTTCCTGCATATCCGAGTCGTGGTCCTTCGCTTGGTCCCAAAGCTCTTGGAGGTGCGGTTGCACAAACAGTCGTGATCCGTCCGGGACATTGTCGGGGCTTTCTGCGATGTCACCAGCTGCCACAGGCACCGTTGCTGTGTGGGGAATCCATTGGTCCTTGATGAGCTTCATGATCCGAGACTTCAGGCGGTCGTCATCTTCGCCTTGCGGAACATCTTGCTGTCGTCGACTGAGGGCGTCGGGCTTTCCACTCTTGCTGCCTGACCGAAACTCCAGCTTAAAATCGAACTCCGAAAGCATCTGCGACCACCGAACCTGGCGCTCCGAAAGTTTGCGAGTCGTCATGAAATACTGTAGGTTCTTGTGGTCGGACAAAATCTTGAAAGGCGCTCCCAAACTCTTAAGTTCGCCTCGCCATTCCTCAAGGCACTTAACCACTGCCAAAAGCTCCTTGTCATGAATCTCGTAGTTAACTTCGGCAGGACTCAACTTCTTGGAGAAAAACGCAACCGGACGCAACTTGCCGTCATCATCAACCTGGGATAGAGTGCCTCCAAGTGCCCAACCAGAGCAGTCGCACTCCACCACCGTCGTTCGGTCTTCGTCCCACATTGCTAAAACTGGTGCCGTGATGAACAAATTCTTGAGCGTCTCGAACGCGCTCTCTTCGGCTTGGCCCCATTTCCACGGGACACCCTTCTTCGTTAAACTGACCAAAGGGGCCGCCACTTCGCTAAACGAGTCGATGAACTGACGATAAAAATTGGCGAATCCGATAAAACTGCGGACCCCCTTGACGTTGGTTGGCGGAACCCACTCTCGTATAGCCGCGACCTTCGCTGGGTCAACCTTGACTCCTTGGCCGGCCTGAATGATGAAACCCAAATACTTCGTTTCCGTAACTGCGAACTCGCACTTGTTGAGGTCCAAACACAGACCCGCATCTCCCAGCTTCTTCAGCACGAGCTCGACCTTTTCCATATGCTCCTTGCGGCTACCATCAGTATAAATCTGTCATGAATAGCCATTCTTGCCATTGCCATTGCATAGGGTTATGCCTGGCACCTTACCCCGCTTCCGTTGTGTCACGCTAATGTTCCAAGGACGTATGATGATACGGTTATACCACTTGGTGGTCTGTGTAACCTTGAGGTGTCACTCCGGTTTATCTACTCGGGTGTGGCCGGCTTGCACACTATAGATCATCGCTATTAGGTAACTCGGTACTCTGCAGTTGATGCAGCTTATTCTGAGTTGACTGCTATTCTCGTTCCTTTTGTGTCAACAGCGTTTGAGCGTGGGGCCCACACCTGTTAGGCCGATATCGCTGTAACGCGACATATCGTTGCCTGGGTGTCTTGAGGGATTTTCAGTTCTGCTGCTGCCGTGTTGGTTTATCTCGTGAACTAACATCCGGTTTGATAGTAGCGTCTGGTAACGTTGAGTTACGTATGTCCCCACTTTCGGTTATCTGTGATTTGGTTCTAGCTTGGGAAGATCTCTGTTGTCAGAATCTGCAACGCCTTAAATAGCGTTGCCTTCTGCCCTGTGTGATCAGGTTAACTCTTGCTCCCCAAGCTTAACAATCACATACACCCCTTTTGCCATTCTTCTTTGTATACTAGTTTATTGTCATGAATAGCCATTCTTGCCATTGCCATTGCATAGGGTTATGCCTGGCACCTTACCCCGCTTCCGTTGTGTCACGCTAATGTTCCAAGGACGTATGATGATACGGTTATACCACTTGGTGGTCTGTGTAACCTTGAGGTGTCACTCCGGTTTATCTACTCGGGTGTGGCCGGCTTGCACACTATAGATCATCGCTATTAGGTAACTCGGTACTCTGCAGTTGATGCAGCTTATTCTGAGTTGACTGCTATTCTCGTTCCTTTTGTGTCAACAGCGTTTGAGCGTGGGGCCCACACCTGTTAGGCCGATATCGCTGTAACGCGACATATCGTTGCCTGGGTGTCTTGAGGGATTTTCAGTTCTGCTGCTGCCGTGTTGGTTTATCTCGTGAACTAACATCCGGTTTGATAGTAGCGTCTGGTAACGTTGAGTTACGTATGTCCCCACTTTCGGTTATCTGTGATTTGGTTCTAGCTTGGGAAGATCTCTGTTGTCAGAATCTGCAACGCCTTAAATAGCGTTGCCTTCTGCCCTGTGTGATCAGGTTAACTCTTGCTCCCCAAGCTTAACAATCACATACACCCCTTTTGCCATTCTTCTTTGTATACTAGTTTATAGTATCACTTCTTCGATAGTACCTTCTTCCTTAGTACTATATCTTTAATTATCACTTGTTTCTTGATAGCCTTCATTGCATCAGTACCTTCTGTCGTCTTCGTTACCTCAGTGTTCCTGTGATTGTTTATTCCCTTCCGTGTGTTATAAGATCAATTAGTTGAGTGTGCCTCTTTACCTCAAACCGACCATACGACCTAGAGAGTTCTATCCTCTCCTCCCGGCCGTATATCCGCGCAGGCCTGACTGTCCACCTCTGGAACCTATCATTGTCCTGAGTCGTTGGCTTTCTAGAACCCTAATGGTTTCCTTGGGCCCTATCCGTAATATTTTGTTAAGCTTCATTTAAAGACTCACACATTCTTCCAACTCTTTGTTATTCTTTAGCACACCTTATTCTTCTTTTCGTTCCGGCTCTCGACTACGGCCGATATCCCGTCTTCCTATGATCATACTAGCGCTGCTGTTGTTACACAACCTTCTTCGTCCGCTAGTCATAACTCGGCTCTTTCTGGTTCTTAGTTGATTCCATTTCTCAATCTACTTCTCTTCTTCTGTGGACAGTCAGTTGATGGCACTGTCTCTGTCCCAGCTCCTTTAATTTCGTTGAAGCACTTTGTTCCTCTAGGCTAATGTCGTCTCAAGCTTTGCGTTCCACTGCAAGCAATGAGAACCGGCGGGCTCACCGCACTACCGCTGAGCAGGTTCTCGATCCTGTTGATCAGGATGACCTACGGCTAGAACAAGTGCACAAGCGATATCCCGAATGCAGTTCGGACAGTTATTATGATTTGCGTCCGGTGTTCTTGCGGGATGGTGTACCTTCAACCACCTCTTGTCAAGACGCAGGTCATGCTGTTAATCTTGTCTCGACTGCCGAACATATCAATACTCTTCCGTCTGATGATGCACATCTAAATTTGCAACTTGTCAAGCAAAACCTGGATGGCATGCTCACACGTGGCTTCATTGCCCCTACTTCTTCAGTGTTGGCTTCTCCGATTCTTTGTCCTCGGGAACCAGGCAGTGTACGATCTTCTGTTGATTTACGGGCGGTCAACTACCTTATTTTATAAGCTGTTCATTTGGTCCCGCATCAACCAGTCGTTACAACTTGCCACATCTGAACGGGGGTTTCCAGAAAGCCATGTCTACCAGCTATGCACCTTTTGGCTTGCAGCAATGATGTTGCCAACTCCCAGATTACTTTGAGTTACAACATGGTACCTGAGTGTATAAAGTGTTGTTGTTGAGTTTACTCACACACCTGCCATTGTGCCAAAGCATGTTATTGAGTTCTTGTGGGATTTCTTGGACAGTTTATGTCTGTTTTTAGACCTCTGTGTCTGTATTTCTTGGCCTTTGTCTTGCCTAATTGTTTTGACTCCTGTTGGGTCTATTTATATGATATCAGCAGCTAGTGTCTGTTCTTTGCTGAGCTCGTTGGTTCTACGAACAGCTCGTGTCTGTTCTTTGGGTTGACACCTCTTAATGCCTCTTCCTTGTGACACCGTGTGTCCATCGGCGACTGCTTTTTTTGTGTCTCTTCTTTGACCACTATGGTGCTTGCGTTTGACCCCTGCTGGGTTATAATTGCCGACAGCTCGTGTCTGTCCGGGTATTGATAGTTTATATCTACTCGCTTTGCTGACAGCCCGTGTCTGTCTGGGTATTGACAGTTGCTGTCTACTCGCTTTGTTAACAGCTCGCTTCTGTCCCACTTCTTGACAGTTATGTCTAGTCTTCGTGCCACAGTTGTGTCTAATGCGTTAGGCCACTGTTCGGACTATTTTCTTTCGGCTGTTGTTGTGTCTACTTACGACCACTATACGTCTACTTCTTGTGACATGTTCTGTGTCCTCTACTTTGGACAGCTCTCTTGCCTGTTACTTTCTTCGACTCTGTTACGTCTACTTGCGACTACTCTATGTCTCCTTTCTTCGACCTCTTTGTGTCTTCACTTGGGCCTACTCTCTGCCTCTCTCTTTTGGACAATATCTTGTTGTTTTTCTTCTCGTTAAAAGAAACACGATGTCCCTCTTCGAAGTCCTGCCTATGGTGGTGCAGGCCAGTCTTGTATCTTGTGCTGAAATACTGCCAAGTTTGACAAGCTGACTTTACCAATTTCTTGTTTTCCCCTTTCACCAATACTCTTTACGGATCCTGCACGTCTTTGTTTCCATGCTGTCTGTTGTCATATACCAATTACCCGATCGATGATGAGTCCCCATTACACATGTTAGTCTATTCTCCCACAACCGGAATCGTGTTCGTTTACATCCATCGAACCATGTCCCAGGGGGTTCTTAGCTATTGTGGAGGCGATTATGTCGCGGCGATTGATGATTGTGCCAACTGAGTAGCCACTCTGGTGTACACTTGTTACCAGAACTTGGTAGTTCTCAGGGGACCTTCTGCATCTTGCAGGCAACAGATTTATGGGCTATGGAACTGAGCGATTGTTGTTTGTTATAACCTACAGGCCTGGCTCTTACTTCTATGACCAATGCCATAACTAGGGAGGACAACAAGGTTGAAAAACCTTTGCCTTTGCGGGTACTGAGCTGCGTTCTCAACTTATTCCCACTTAAGATCCTTGGTGCTGCCCCTCGGTTGATGAGGTTGCCTTTCGTTATTCCCATTCTTTTTTACCTTCCTCTTGTCTGTGGACACGAGGCCCTTACGAAGTTGTCGTTGCACTTCAAGGCCTTGTTTTATGTTGATCAGATGTACAAGCTTTCATGCTAGGGATTCCGTTGATCCCCTATACGTCACGATGTTGTTGGTGCATCGAGATCTACAATTCTTGCCTGCGGAGTCATGCTGTGTCTAGACCCGTATGGTTGGCTTATTCCTTCTGTTCCGATTCTGCAAAGCCCGGTGGACTTCCGTGTCCCTAGATGCCCGGCTTCCTTTTGCGAATTCTCCGACTTGATTCTAGTCTAGGATGTGGCGATCTTAGTACTGCTGTGGAAATCAGTCATTTAAAAGGAGCATACTGTCATGAATAGCCATTCTTGCCATTGCCATTGCATAGGGTTATGCCTGGCACCTTACCCCGCTTCCGTTGTGTCACGCTAATGTTCCAAGGACGTATGATGATACGGTTATACCACTTGGTGGTCTGTGTAACCTTGAGGTGTCACTCCGGTTTATCTACTCGGGTGTGGCCGGCTTGCACACTATAGATCATCGCTATTAGGTAACTCGGTACTCTGCAGTTGATGCAGCTTATTCTGAGTTGACTGCTATTCTCGTTCCTTTTGTGTCAACAGCGTTTGAGCGTGGGGCCCACACCTGTTAGGCCGATATCGCTGTAACGCGACATATCGTTGCCTGGGTGTCTTGAGGGATTTTCAGTTCTGCTGCTGCCGTGTTGGTTTATCTCGTGAACTAACATCCGGTTTGATAGTAGCGTCTGGTAACGTTGAGTTACGTATGTCCCCACTTTCGGTTATCTGTGATTTGGTTCTAGCTTGGGAAGATCTCTGTTGTCAGAATCTGCAACGCCTTAAATAGCGTTGCCTTCTGCCCTGTGTGATCAGGTTAACTCTTGCTCCCCAAGCTTAACAATCACATACACCCCTTTTGCCATTCTTCTTTGTATACTAGTTTATAGTATCACTTCTTCGATAGTACCTTCTTCCTTAGTACTATATCTTTAATTATCACTTGTTTCTTGATAGCCTTCATTGCATCAGTACCTTCTGTCGTCTTCGTTACCTCAGTGTTCCTGTGATTGTTTATTCCCTTCCGTGTGTTATAAGATCAATTAGTTGAGTGTGCCTCTTTACCTCAAACCGACCATACGACCTAGAGAGTTCTATCCTCTCCTCCCGGCCGTATATCCGCGCAGGCCTGACTGTCCACCTCTGGAACCTATCATTGTCCTGAGTCGTTGGCTTTCTAGAACCCTAATGGTTTCCTTGGGCCCTATCCGTAATATTTATAGTATCACTTCTTCGATAGTACCTTCTTCTTTAGTACTATATCTTTAATTATCACTTGTTTCTTGATAGCCTTCATTGCATCAGTACCTTCTGTCGTCTTCGTTACCTCAGTGTTCCTGTGATTGTTTATTCCCTTCCGTGTGTTATAAGATCAATTTTTTTTTTTTTTTTTTTTTATTCATTACTCGCATGGAACCTGACAGGGTTATGGCGAGGTGTATATTAATACTATACACGAATCAAGGTTTAACGGAATCTCAAACAAGCTAGCTACTACACATAATATACTCCAATCCCCTGGCAGGGAGGCAGTTACATCTAAGATCCCACAAATATAATCCCCAAGTTATGACAGAAAGGAAATACATGAATAGTTTTTGGTATGAATTTCCAACGAGCAGCACTAACCCCAAGTGCCCCAGTTAAGGTTGACTGCTCGTAGAAAATTGGCGTCACTGGTAGGAATCGAACCTACGACTTCTCGGTAGCCAACCGAAAAGCCTTGCCAGGTGCTATACCACTGCACCACAGCGACTATAAGATCAATTAGTTGAGTGTGCCTCTTTACCTCAAACCGACCATACGACCTAGAGAGTTCTATCCTCTCCTCCCGGCCGTATATCCGCGCAGGCCTGACTGTCCACCTCTGGAACCTATCATTGTCCTGAGTCGTTGGCTTTCTAGAACCCTAATGGTTTCCTTGGGCCCTATCCGTAATAAAATCAGAACATCATCGAGGTAGGCGGAACAGAAATCGTCCAAATGTTCGCGCAGTGTGCTGTTGATGTATCTTTGGAAAGTCGCCGGTGCTCCAGTAAGTCCAAAAGGCGTAACAAGCCACTCGTAAAGGCCAAATCTTGTCCGGAAAGCCGTCTTCCATTCATCGCCCTCTTTGACACGAATCTTGTGAAACGCAGCGCGGACGTCAACCTTGGTGAAGTAACGGGCCTTGGCTAACGAACGCAGCGTCTCGCTAATGAGGGGCAGGGGGTAGCGGTCTTTCTCCGTGATGGCGTTGATACCACGGTAGTCGACACAGAATCGTAGGCCACCCCCGGGCTTCCGTACAAACAGGACTGGCGCACCACCGGGCGAACTGCTGGCTCGGATCCAATTCTTGTCCAAGTGATCCGAAAGTGTTTTGCGCAGGACCAAGAGTTCGTCTCGAGACATACCGTACAGCGGGCCCCACGGGACTTCTTTCTCTTTGCCGTTGTTGTCCTTTGTCAACTTGATAGCGTGGTCGATACCGGGGCGGTTGGGCGGCAAATCTCGTTTCTCATCGTCTAAAAACACGTGGCCGAGGTGCTTCAGTTCTTCGGGAAGCTGCTCGGTAATCTCTCCTAGGGTCATGCGACGCTTAACTTCAAGAGCCTTGTTGATGTCGTGGATCGTGGCGGCGAAAACCTGGATCTCTTCCTTCTTTTTCTTGCTATGGCGAATCTCAGCGGCGAAAACAGAGGCCATAACCATGTTTGCCTTTGCGCCTGGAACATGCGCGTCGAGCCAACCTTTCTCTCGAACCATAAGGGCGTCAGCTCCGGAACCTAGACGAATAACTCGTTCCTTGGCCAAATAAACGACATCGTTGCGCTCCATCCATGGCTTTCCCAAAATCATGTCGTAAGCTAGATTGGGGATAACGTAACCATAGACTGTTTCTTTGCGTCCGTCGATGTCGAGCTCACAAAAGGCAATTTCCGAAATCCATCTCTTCTTTTCGTCATTCTCGGCTAACCGTAGCTCACGCTTCGTTATCGGCATCCGTTGCAAGCCTTTCTTTTTCACCAACGATTCGTTGAAGGCTGACGTTACTAGGCATCCGCTATCGAACAAGGCGTCACAGTAGAAGGAGTTGTCGATAAAAGCTTCGATCAGGAACGGGGACGAATGCATCTGGGAAATCGCTTGTTTGGGGGCATCCGTAATCTTTGTCTTTCGTGGCGAAATAGGTTCATGCCGGTCCTTCGTGGGGGATTCTCTCCTGGTAACCTTCTTGTCGATACTGTGGTTCTCCGGGGTTGTCGTTTTTTTTTTTTTTTTTATTCATTACTCGCATGGAACCTGATAGGGTTATGGCGAGGTGCAGTAAATCTACACATAGCAAGGTACAATAAAACAACATCCAAACTCCAGCAAAAATCAACGACAAAGGAAATACGTCGTGGTCGACACAGTAATTTGTCCAAAGACACAAGCACCAACTCCTCCTCACTCCTCAACTTCCTCCACTCTCCTCCCACCACTACTTTCTCTTCTCCCCACACCTTCTACCCAGGCCTTCGTGCAAAAACCCGTCTTGCGAACAAACTTCAGCAGCACCTCGGTTCCGTTATTCGTATTGAAGAGCGTCGGGAGATCTAGCGACTTAGGACTCAATGCCATGGCCATCTCTTGACGCTCTGCAGAAAATGCGGCGCAGTGCAGCAGCACATGCTCAACGCTCTCGCTTTCATGTTCTTGACAACGGCGGCACCGGTCCGAGTCCGTCTTCTTGATGAGCAGCAGGTAGGGCAACAAGTTGCCTTTACCCACCTTCATCTGGAAGTACGCCGAGGTTAGCCATCTTGGTCCGGAAACCTTGGGCGCCTTAGCACGGAGAACTGGATCACCACCGATGGTACGCAGGTAGTGCGAGCCGTGGGAGGGACCAGCGGCGGTGTCTCGCTCAAAAGCCCAGAGAGTCTCCCACTTGTCCATGGTAAACCTCCTAACCCTGGCGAAGACACTGCCCAGTGAGCTGAACTTGCGTTCATCATCACTCTCGAGAGCCTGGCGTGCAACCGCGTCTGCAATCTCGTTCCCCACTATGCCCATGTGCCCGGGACACCACATCACCGTGACTGGCGACGTGAATGTACCTAGGACGCGGCGGGCCTGCCACGCGAAGTGGCCGTGTTTGCGGAGCCGCGCAATGGCAGCTTGGCTGTCGACAAACACATAGCAGGGGCGAGCTTGCTTTGTTATTTTTTCTGTTTTGGCGAGGAGCGTGAGTGCCTCCACGATGGCGGCGCTCTCGCAGTCTGCAACCTCCACATCTTGCAGTCGATGACTGACTTTCGTTTTGATTTCACCGGTTTTGGTATCGACCACGCACGCTGCAAGCGAGCACCTGGAGCCTTCTTTGGAGCCGTCCGTATACACGGTGACGGCATCGTTCGGAAGTCTTGACAAGAACTGGGCATGCCTGACGGCAGCGTCCTCCTTGGGTCCAGGGTCGACGACGATGGAGATGCGGTCGGTCAGTGGCGGCTGCCAGGGACTATCCCACTCCTGTCGGCGACGTTCTCGTCTCCACATGCCTGCCACCAATGGCTTCAACTCGCGCATGATGCAGCCGAGTCGAGTCTTGACACTCATGTTATGCCCCAGGAGAGGCAGGTCTGAGTCATCGGGGGCAAGCTCGTCCTTGTCGGGTTGGGACGCAACACGGACGGGATGGTTGCGTTGGAGGCGGAGAGTGCGAGCGGCGTAGGCCATGCGTGCTTTGGCGAATCGAATAGAGGGGGGCGGGAGGCCGGCCTCGACTTCGACGGCGCGTGTTGGTGAACCGCGGAATGTACCTAGGATACGGGCGGCAGCTTGGCTTTGCAGTTTCTGGTATACCCTTTGCAGACTGAGCTGGGGTTTTGACGGGTCATACCAGAGAATTGATCCGTAATCGGCGACGGTACCCACACAGGAGATGTAGAGCTGACGGAGTGCCGCGATGGACAGTCCACGCGTGTTCGAAGCGAGCCGAAGCAAGCCGCGGAACGCGATCTCAGCCTTTTGGGTCCGTGCCTGGACGTGCTGTTTAAACGAAAGTCTGTTGTCGAAATGGAAACCTAGCCACTTGACCATCTTTTGGGGACGCACAGTGACATCACCTACTCGGACAGTTTGGGAGGCCCACTTTGCAGCATCGGTGTAGTGGATGAGCTCAGTTTTGCTCTCTTCAAACTCAATGCCGTAGTCACGAGCCTTGGCCCGCAGCTCCGTCACGAGTTCTTCGAGAAGCGCCGCTGAACGCCTCGGGCTTTTGGACGCCACGGTTACGCTGAAGTCGTCTATATACGACAGCTGAAGTTGTGGTGTGTCGCCGGCCACCCGAGCCACTATATGCCGAGCATACAACAGGAAGAGTAGAGGACTGATGGGGGAACCTTGGGGGATGCCGATGTTAACCGGGGTCATCGGAAACGGCTGACCCTCGATGTGCAGGCCGACAGTACGGTCCTGGAGGAACGAAGCAACCCATTTTCGGAACACCAGGGGAAGACCGAGCTCACGTAAGCTGCGCATCAAGCAGGGCTTTGACACGTGGTCGAAAGCGCCCTTGACGTCAAGGAAGAGAGTGCTTGGAACGAGCTTCATCTCCTTGACCTTCTGCAGGTGGCTGACGTATACGAGAGCGGCGTCCATGGCTGAACGCTGTTTGCGGCCTCCCAGTTGAGTGTCGTCTAGAAGCGAGCTGTCATGGCAATTAGCGAGGTACCCTAAGCGGGTCGCAAAGACTTTCTCGAGCACTTTGCCTAGACAGTTGAGCAGTGAGATGATGCGGTAGGACTTTACGACTGAATAATCAGCCTTTCCGTCTTTCGCGAGCACAATCCCAGTAGCTTGCTTCCAGAGTGTGGGGTGTATTCCGAGGCGAGACAGGGCTTTGTAGACGGAGAGAAAGGGCGCGGGATGGGCCTCAAAGGCGATCTGGATGATCTTGGCGTTCATGCCGTCGGGCCCGGGGGCCTTCTTGGCGTTGGCGGACATGATTGCCTCCTTGATCTCGTGGTCTGTAAGGTCAGGCCAGGGGTATATGCTTCGGTCGGTGTCGTTCGGGGGGGTGTCGTGGGGGGTGTCGTGATGGGGGTCGTGATGGGGGTCGTGTGTATCCGCAATGTCAGGTCGGGGGTCGACACCTGCGCTAGACGTAGCACCCAGTAGCGTCAGGAAAGCCTTTTCCTTCTCCTCGGGGGTATTGGCTAACCCGTCTGGCCCCTGGATGGGGGGGAAGTAACTCGCCGTAGCTGGCTTGGTGTATTTCCAGGCTGTGTAGACCTTTTCGTTGTCAGCGTCAGAAAGAAAGGTAGTCCAGTGAGTAGACTTAGCATCTTCGACAGCATGGGTGTACTTGTTGCGAATCGAATGAAACTCAACCAGCGACAGCCTGCCTCGTCTGTATCTTCTCTCTGCGCGCGATGCGGCCTGACGTTGTGATTGTAGCTCGGGCGTCCACCATGGCTTTGCGCGGGCACTGTGCCTCTTCACTGACATGCACCTCTGACAAGCAGATTGCAGGGCCTCGGAAAGCAGTCGCGCCATTGCGTCACCGTCTGCAGAAATCTCTGCCAGGGACAGCTGAAGCTCAAGGTCAGCCTGGCCAGCCAGCCATTCCTTGCGAAACAGCGACCAGTCGGCCGTCTTGGTGTTGAACGCCGGGTTACGTGTTAGGGTTTTGGGTGTGGTGGTGCTGACGTAATCAAAACTGATGGCCCGGTGATCGGAGCCCGTCTCCTGAAGATACCTCCAGTTCGTAAACAGGCCCGGTCGAGACCGCAGGGAAAATGCGAGGTCGATCACCGAGGTCGTGCTGCTGTTGACGTATGTGCCGCCGTTGCGTTCAACGTAGTCGTCGTCGACAATCAGGGTGGCATTCTGCGACATCAGCCAGTTAGCAAAAGAGTCAGCTCGTGGTTCGTGGGGATGCTCTCGCTGGGAATTCCACCAATGGTGATGGAGATTGAAGTCGCCGAGAAGCAAAGTACTGGTGTCAATATTGCGCGATAAAAGATTGGTGCGCTCAATGGTATAGGGGCGGGGTTGGGTCTCGGGGACAGGCTGCACAGTCAGCTGGCGTTCGTTGTAGACATTGAGAAGCGAAAACGGCTCCGACGCAAGGATGCGCAGGGTCTGAATATCACTCTCAGCATCGCCAAACTCGAACAGCACAGAAAACGGCAGGCCTTGGCGGACGTAGGTCAGGACCCGCGGGCGCAAAGGCATGGCCTCGAGATTCCTAACATTAAACGGCACAACCAGGGTGAAGCCCGGCTGCGTCAATGTTCTATACCCAGCTTTGAGTTTTATGGTATAAGGCTCCTGGATGCAGACAATGTCCGCCTTTCCGGTTGCAGCAGCCTCAAGTATTGTCTCATGAACAGCCTTCATTTTGTGCACGTTGTGCTGAAGGATGCGTAGACGTTGTCCGGCCGTAGGGCCCTCTTTCATAGGCGAGGGGGGCCGTCTGTCGTAGATTTGCGGTCAACGTAGGGCACTGCTGGGACAATAGCGCCGCCGACGTTGACGTTTTTGCCGACACACTTGTCGTAGTCAGCCTGGGTCAGGGCCTCGACGACCACCGAGCCAGCCTGCTTACCCTTGGCAGGGACCACAAGCCAGCGCAGCGAGTCGGAGATCTTGACGCCGTTGAAGTCCGCCATGTCCTTGGGCAGCTCCTTGAGACTGTCGAAACCGTCTTCAATCGGCACACCGTGGATGACAAAGCAGAGCTTTGACGACTTGTGGGTTCTGGAGCCGGGAGATGTGGCGCGCGTGAACTCGCAGGCGCCAAAGCAGGACAGCTCCTTGACCACGCGCTGCAGATTGGAGGTCATCAATCTGACGGCCTCACTGTCCACAGCGTGCAGCAAGATGTTGCCCGCCTTGGTGCGCTGGACCGCAGACACTGCAGTCTTGCCAAGAAGGCGGTTCACCGCGTCGCGCACGCGTCGCTGGGGCAGCGCGCTGGCTCTCGACTCGGGTGTGGTGACAATAACGACGGCCGTTTTCTCGCGAGGGGCAGTCGTGGTGGTCGTGGTGGTGGTCGTGTTGGGGGCGGGGGTCGTGGTTTTGTCGGCAGCCTTCTTCTGGGCGCGCTTGGCGACTACGGTCCACGTGTCGGGGGACTCAGTGGGCGCGTCGGCATCAGCCATAGCCGTGTCCGGGGCGGGAGGCGCGGCGGCGTCATCGGTAGTAGTAGTGGCGGTCGAGGTGGTGGTCGAGGTAGTGGTGTCGGGTGTGCTGGACTGGTCGCCAGCGGTGTCGATGACCATAGCATCAGCCTGGTCAGTGGCGGCGGTTGCGGCGGTTGCGGCGGTCGCAGCATTTTTTTTGGCCTTTTTGCCGCGGCGTCTGCGCTTATTGGCCTTAGGCGCAGGGGTGGCGTTTTTTTTGCTGGCACAGGGCTCACTGCCCAGGACAGAAGGCGCGGCTGGCACCTCAGGTGTCTGCGTCGCAGCCTCGCTGTACGCAGCCACGGCTTCAGCCTCGTGTGCTGGCTTGGGGCGGGCAGCCTTTGAGACTTCCATCTCAACCAGCGTCTTGTGGTCGTGGCGCGACATTACGACGAGCCCGCACTCGTTGCCAAACTGGCGCAGGATGCGCATCAGCTGGGCCTCGGAGGCTGACTCCTTGAGTCGTTCTAGAACAAGGAAGACCTCGTTCATGATGGCGGCGTTCTGCTCGTCGCGCCGGCGCTTGCGCTCCAACATGAGAGCAATCTCTCGGGCGCGCTTCGCCGGAATCGTCTGGTCGTTGTTGTTGTTGTTGGTGTTGTTGGTGTTGTTGGTGTCGTTCTCATCGCGCTGAGCCTGGCTGAACACGAACAGGTTCCCATCCAGTGCATTAGGCGTCGGCGTTGTCGCGTCCGAGTCGCGCGAGTCGGGTGTCGAGGGAATCTCAACCACCGGCGCATCTTCAACACCTGCATCGACTTTCATCGATGAGGTGACGGGCGCAGGCTGCGACGGTGAACGCAGCAGCTCGTCGTCGTCGGAACGCGGTTCCTGGCTCGCCATCTGGGCAAAACTCAGCCCCAGGCGCGTCGTGCGGCGCGTTTCATCGCGCGCGGTCGGTTTCTTGTCTATTTTGTTCGATGCACTGCTCGAACTAGTCTTAGAATCAATTGAGCTGTTGCTCAGAGTCGTTTTGGTGAGTTTTTCTGTCGATTTGGCCATTTTTGATGCAGGTGTATATCTGTTGGCCTTGTGCTTAGCCCGTGTCTGTCTGGGTATTGGGGTTGTCGTTGCATGTACTTCTGCGGGCGATTCTGCTGGGCGAAACTTCGGGCACCTAAACGAACGATGGCCCTGCTCTAAACAACGGAAACAGGCTTGTCGTAGTCGTGCCTTTTCGATATCAGATTGCGCTCTCCATGGCGCTCGTGGCTTCGGGGGTTCAGCAAACTTCTGCTGGCTCTTCTTTTCTATAATCTTGGCAGCGGTCTCCAACTGGGAGATCAACGCTGCTACTTCTGACTTCTGCTGAAACTGTACTTTCCGGACCTGTACTTCGGGTCCGTCTTCGGTGTCTTCTTCGTCTGTCGATTCTTCCGCGGCTTCAGGGATCGGGAACTCCTCTTGGTCGACTGGCTGTTGCACATACCACGTGCTGCTAGATCCATCTCTATATCTTGCTTCGTATTGCGGCAAGCACTCGACTCTTCCAGCTATAGTTCGTACTTTCGTCACCCACTTGTTGTAATCGTCGTCGGGTAACTTCTTCGGAGTGAGGTGGTACTGTAATGTGTCGTTGAGGGCCGCATCTATGAATAGGATCTTGCATCTGTCGGGCCAATGCCAACCTCCACAGGCGCTCAGCGAATATTCGTAGTCTTGCAGAAACGCGTTGAAAGTCTGCGCTTCTCCCATTCTCATGGTCATCAACTTCTGACCTGCCTTCATCACAGCTTGCTTGTCGGTGAACTGGTCGTTGATGTGTTCTAAAAGCTTCTCCCAGTCCCAGTCGTGAGCTTCCCCTTGATCGAGCCAAAGATCCAAACGTGGCTGCTGGCTTTGGGGAATACTCATAAAGATTTCGAAACATATTTCGCTGGGAGTGAGGCGGTGGCGATGGCTGATCCGGGCTCTAAGCTTCAGTTGATTGAAGAAACGCTTGAACGAAGAGGGCTGACCATCCCACTGGGGCCATGAGATATTGTGTGTGGGAGAGGGGGAACATTGTTGGCTCGATAACAGCTGATGCACTGACTGTAACAACTGGAACGTGGTAACATCAGGCTGCGGGTTGACTTCGGTCTGCTGGGGCATGGTGGCGACCTGGGGTGGCAACGTGGCGGGGAGGAAAGGCGGAAAACTGGGGGTCCTAGGGCTCAACATGGCATAAGATTGCACTTGCCCAAATAGGATAAAAACAAACAGGTAGAACAGGGATAGGAACATATCCAAATAGAGGGATGAAAACTGTGTGTAAAACTTCTTGAACGGATCCCGTAACTCCAGGGGATCGTGAGAAAACTCAAGAAGATGTTAAAGATAATATGTGACGGGTTTCACTAAGTATGAGAAAATCTCATAGTTATGACCAAATGCTGTTTATTATCTTTAACATAGGGAAGAAAAGAAAGAAAAGGAAGAAGAAAATCTAAACTAAAGATGGGGGAACTGGCTATGCTTTATAGGCATTCAGGAATCCAGTTGTGTGGGCCCCACCAGGGCAACCAGCCCTATGACCCCTGTACAATAAAAGTGGAGCAACATCCGTGCACATAAAAGTGGGTCCCGACCCTTGTGACACAAAAAGTGGGCCGCACCCTGGTCGACTAAAAGTGGGTCCACAAACCCTAACCCGAAAGTGGACCCAACTTCAAATCACACAAAAAGTGGGTCAACATGGATCAGCCCAAAGATGATCCAACATTGGGTCCACGACCCGTAACACACGGCGAGTTACTTCCCCCCCATCCAGGGGCCAGACGGGTTAGCCAATACCCCCGAGGAGAAGGAAAAGGCTTTCCTGACGCTACTGGGTGCTACGTCTAGCGCAGGTGTCGACCCCCGACCTGACGTTGCCGATACACATGTCATGAATAGCCATCCTGACACTGCTCATGCTAAGGGTTATGCATGAGACCTACCCCACTCTTCTTTTCCACAACGCCGAAGGTCGGCGACCTATGAAGATGCGCTTATGGCACAGGTTGGTCTGTGTAGATCGTGAGTTGATCAACGGATATGAGGTTGTCGTGGGATGTGCTGAGCACGGGTGCTCTGATAGACGTTGTTCTGCTGCTGCGGAGTTTTCTTGTTGCAATTGCCATTGCGTGCTTAGGTGGGGGTTGTTATCTGGTTCGATTGTTACGAACCTGTTACGTCTTGTTTACACGAGACTTATCTTTTGTTCATAGTTAGATGTTGATTGTTTCTAGCTTGGGAAGACAGAGTTTTGTCAGGAGCGCCGACAACATAAATATCGTCGTCTCCTGCCCTGAGTTGATCAGGTTTACTCTTGTTCTCCAAGCTTAACAATCACATGCACTTGCTTACCTTCTTCTTCTTCTTTATACCATTCTGTTCTTGCTTTCTTTGCAGTTCAACCTTTCTTCTTCTTTGAAGTGTGTGATTGTTCCTCCTCCTTCCTCTTTGTGCCGCTCTATTCTCAGAATAGCCATCTAAGTTGTGTGTTGCCTCTTCATCTCAACCGACCATACGTCTTAGCACTCTGTCTAACTGACGTCTTCCTCCACAGGCCCGACTGTCCACCTCAGGAACCTATCATTGTCCCGAGTCGTTGGCTGTACCCGGAACCCTAATCCTTTCTTCGGGCCCTATCCGTAATAACACACGACCCCCATCACGACCCCCATCACGACACCCCCCCGAACGACACCGACCGAAGCATATACCCCTGGCCTGACCTTACAGACCACGAGATCAAGGAGGCAATCATGTCCGCCAACGCCAAGAAGGCCCCCGGGCCCGACGGCATGAACGCCAAGATCATCCAGATCGCCTTTGAGGCCCATCCCGCGCCCTTTCTCTCCGTCTACAAAGCCCTGTCTCGCCTCGGAATACACCCCACACTCTGGAAGCAAGCTACTGGGATTGTGCTCGCGAAAGACGGAAAGGCTGATTATTCAGTCGTAAAGTCCTACCGCATCATCTCACTGCTCAACTGTCTAGGCAAAGTGCTCGAGAAAGTCTTTGCGACCCGCTTAGGGTACCTCGCTAATTGCCATGACAGCTCGCTTCTAGACGACACTCAACTGGGAGGCCGCAAACAGCGTTCAGCCATGGACGCCGCTCTCGTATACGTCAGCCACCTGCAGAAGGTCAAGGAGATGAAGCTCGTTCCAAGCACTCTCTTCCTTGACGTCAAGGGCGCTTTCGACCACGTGTCAAAGCCCTGCTTGATGCGCAGCTTACGTGAGCTCGGTCTTCCCCTGGTGTTCCGAAAATGGGTTGCTTCGTTCCTCCAGGACCGTACTGTCGGCCTGCACATCGAGGGTCAGCCGTTTCCGATGACCCCGGTTAACATCGGCATCCCCCAAGGTTCCCCCATCAGTCCTCTACTCTTCCTGTTGTATGCTCGGCATATAGTGGCTCGGGTGGCCGGCGACACACCACAACTTCAGCTGTCGTATATAGACGACTTCAGCGTAACCGTGGCGTCCAAAAGCCCGAGGCGTTCGGCGGCGCTTCTCGAAGAACTCGTGACGGAGCTGCGGGCCAAGGCTCGCGACTACGGCATTGAGTTTGAAGAGAGCAAAACTGAGCTGATCCACTACACCGATGCTGCAAAATGGGCCTCCCAAACTGTCCGAGTAGGTGATGTCACTGTGCGTCCCCAAAAGATGGTCAAGTGGCTAGGTTTCCATTTCGACAACAGACTTTCGTTTAAACAGCACGTCCAGGCACGGACCCAAAAGGCTGAGATCGCGTTCCGCGGCTTGCTTCGGCTGGCTTCGAACACGCGTGGACTGTCCATCGCGGCACTCCGTCAGCTCTACATCTCCTGTGTGGGTACCGTCGCCGATTACGGATCAATTCTCTGGTATGACCCGTCAAAACCCCAGCTCAGTCTGCAAAGGGTATACCAGAAACTGCAAAGCCAAGCTGCCGCCCGTATCCTAGGTACATTCCGCGGTTCACCAACACGCGCCGTCGAAGTCGAGGCCGGCCTCCCGCCCCCCTCTATTCGATTCGCCAAAGCACGCATGGCCTACGCCGCTCGCACTCTCCGCCTCCAACGCAACCATCCCGTCCGTGTTGCGTCCCAACCCGACAAGGACGAGCTTGCCCCCGATGACTCAGACCTGCCTCTCCTGGGGCATAACATGAGTGTCAAGACTCGACTCGGCTGCATCATGCGCGAGTTGAAGCCATTGGTGGCAGGCATGTGGAGACGAGAACGTCGCCGACAGGAGTGGGATAGTCCCTGGCAGCCGCCACTGACCGACCGCATCTCCATCGTCGTCGACCCTGGACCCAAGGAGGACGCTGCCGTCAGGCATGCCCAGTTCTTGTCAAGACTTCCGAACGATGCCGTCACCGTGTATACGGACGGCTCCAAAGAAGGCTCCAGGTGCTCGCTTGCAGCGTGCGTGGTCGATACCAAAACCGGTGAAATCAAAACGAAAGTCAGTCATCGACTGCAAGATGTGGAGGTTGCAGACTGCGAGAGCGCCGCCATCGTGGAGGCACTCACGCTCCTCGCCAAAACAGAAAAAATAACAAAGCAAGCTCGCCCCTGCTATGTGTTTGTCGACAGCCAAGCTGCCATTGCGCGGCTCCGCAAGCACGGCCACTTCGCGTGGCAGGCCCGCCGCGTCCTAGGTACATTCACGTCGCCAGTCACGGTGATGTGGTGTCCCGGGCACATGGGCATAGTGGGGAACGAGATTGCAGACGCGGTTGCACGCCAGGCTCTCGAGAGTGATGATGAACGCAAGTTCAGCTCACTGGGCAGTGTCTTCGCCAGGGTTAGGAGGTTTACCATGGACAAGTGGGAGACTCTCTGGGCTTTTGAGCGAGACACCGCCGCTGGTCCCTCCCACGGCTCGCACTACCTGCGTACCATCGGTGGTGATCCAGTTCTCCGTGCTAAGGCGCCCAAGGTTTCCGGACCAAGATGGCTAACCTCGGCGTACTTCCAGATGAAGGTGGGTAAAGGCAACTTGTTGCCCTACCTGCTGCTCATCAAGAAGACGGACTCGGACCGGTGCCGCCGTTGTCAAGAACATGAAAGCGAGAGCGTTGAGCATGTGCTGCTGCACTGCGCCGCATTTTCTGCAGAGCGTCAAGAGATGGCCATGGCATTGAGTCCTCAGTCGCTAGATCTTCCGACGCTTTTCAATACGAATAACGGAACCGAGGTGCTGCTGAAGTTTGTTCGCAAGACGGGTTTTTGCACGAAGGCCTGGGTAAAAGGTGTGGGGAGAAGAGAAAGTAGTGGTGGGAGGAGAGTGGAGGAAGTTGAGGAGTGAGGAGGAGTTGGTGCTTGTGTCTTTGGACAAATTACTGTGTCGACCACGACGTATTTCCTTTGTCGTTGATTTTTGCTGGAGTTTGGATGTTGTTTTATTGTACCTTGCTATGTGTAGATTTACTGCACCTCGCCATAACCCTATCAGGTTCCATGCGAGTAATGAATAAAAAAAAAAAAAAAAAAACGAAGACGACAGAAGGTACTGATGCAATGAAGGCTATCAAGAAACAAGTGATGATTAAAGATATAGTACTAAAGAAGAAGGTACTATCGAAGAAGTGATACTATAAACTAGTATACAAAGAAGAATGGCAAAAGGGGTGTATGTGATTGTTAAGCTTGGGGAGCAAGAGCTAACCTGATCACACAGGGCAGAAGGCAACGCTATTTAAGGCGTTGCAGATTCTGACAACAGAGATCTTCCCAAGCTAGAACCAAATCACCGATAACCGAAAGTGGGGACATACGTAACTCAACGTTACCAGACGCTACTATCAAACCGGATGTTAGTTCACGAGATAAACCAACACTGCAGCAGCAGACTGAAAATCCCTCAAGACACCCAGGCAACGATATGTCGCGTTACAGCGATATCGGCCTAACAGGTGTGGACCCCACGCTCAAACGCTGTTGACACAAAAGGAACGAGAATAGCAGTCAACTCAGAATAAGCTGCATCAACTGCAGAGTACCGAGTTACCTAATAGCGATGATCTATAGTGTGCAAGCCGGCCACACCCGAGTAGATAAACCGGAGTGACACCTCAAGGTTACACAGACCACCAAGTGGTATAACCGTATCATCATACGTCCTTGGAACATTAGCGTGACAAATGGAAGCGGGGTAAGGTGCCAGGCATAACCCTATGCAATGGCAATGGCAAGAATGGCTATTCATGACAACTTCCTCCACTCTCCTCCCACCACTACTTTCTCTTCTCCCCACACCTTCTACCCAGGCCTTCGTGCAAAAACCCGTCTTGCGAACAAACTTCAGCAGCACCTCGGTTCCGTTATTCGTATTGAAGAGCGTCGGGAGATCTAGCGACTTAGGACTCAATGCCATGGCCATCTCTTGACGCTCTGCAGAAAATGCGGCGCAGTGCAGCAGCACATGCTCAACGCTCTCGCTTTCATGTTCTTGACAACGGCGGCACCGGTCCGAGTCCGTCTTCTTGATGAGCAGCAGGTAGGGCAACAAGTTGCCTTTACCCACCTTCATCTGGAAGTACGCCGAGGTTAGCCATCTTGGTCCGGAAACCTTGGGCGCCTTAGCACGGAGAACTGGATCACCACCGATGGTACGCAGGTAGTGCGAGCCGTGGGAGGGACCAGCGGCGGTGTCTCGCTCAAAAGCCCAGAGAGTCTCCCACTTGTCCATGGTAAACCTCCTAACCCTAGCGAAGACACTGCCCAGTGAGCTGAACTTGCGTTCATCATCACTCTCGAGAGCCTGGCGTGCAACCGCGTCTGCAATCTCGTTTCCCGCTATGCCCATGTGCCCGGGACACCACATCACCGTGACTGGCGACGTGAATGTACCGAGGACGCGGCGGGCCTGCCACGCGAAGTGGCCGTGCTTGCGGAGCCGCGCAATGGCAGCTTGGCTGTCGACAAACACATAGCAGGGGCGAGCTTGCTTTGTTATTTTTTCTGTTTTGGCGAGGAGCGTGAGTGCCTCCACGATGGCGGCGCTCTCGCAGTCTGCAACCTCCACATCTTGCAGTCGATGACTGACTTTCGTTTTCATTTCACCGGTTTTGGTATCGACCACGCACGCTGCAAGCGAGCACCTGGAGCCTTCTTTGGAGCCGTCCGTATACACGGTGACGGCATCGTTCGGAAGTCTTGACAAGAACTGGGCATGCCTGACGGCAGCGTCCTCCTTGGGTCCAGGGTCGACGACGATGGAGATGCGGTCGGTCAGTGGCGGCTGCCAGGGACTATCCCACTCCTGTCGGCGACGTTCTCGTCTCCACATGCCTGCCACCAATGGCTTCAACTCGCGCATGATGCAGCCGAGTCGAGTCTTGACACTCATGTTATGCCCCAGGAGAGGCAGGTCTGAGTCATCGGGGGCAAGCTCGTCCTTGTCGGGTTGGGACGCAACACGGACGGGATGGTTGCGTTGGAGGCGGAGAGTGCGAGCGGCGTAGGCCATGCGTGCTTTGGCGAATCGAATAGAGGGGGGCGGGAGGCCGGCCTCGACTTCGACGGCGCGTGTTGGTGAACCGCGGAATGTACCTAGGATACGGGCGGCAGCTTGGCTTTGCAGTTTCTGGTATACCCTTTGCAGACTGAGCTGGGGTTTTGACGGGTCATACCAGAGAATTGATCCGTAATCGGCGACGGTACCCACACAGGAGATGTAGAGCTGACGGAGTGCCGCGATGGACAGTCCACGCGTGTTCGAAGCGAGCCGAAGCAAGCCGCGGAACGCGATCTCAGCCTTTTGGGTCCGTGCCTGGACGTGCTGTTTAAACGAAAGTCTGTTGTCGAAATGGAAACCTAGCCACTTGACCATCTTTTGGGGACGCACAGTGACATCACCTACTCGGACAGTTTGGGAGGCCCATTTTGCAGCATCGGTGTAGTGGATCAGCTCAGTTTTGCTCTCTTCAAACTCAATGCCGTAGTCGCGAGCCTTGGCCCGCAGCTCCGTCACGAGTTCTTCGAGAAGCGCCGCCGAACGCCTCGGGCTTTTGGACGCCACGGTTACGCTGAAGTCGTCTATATACGACAGCTGAAGTTGTGGTGTGTCGCCGGCCACCCGAGCCACTATATGCCGAGCATACAACAGGAAGAGTAGAGGACTGATGGGGGAACCTTGGGGGATGCCGATGTTAACCGGGGTCATCGGGAACGGCTGACCCTCGATGTGCAGGCCGACAGTACGGTCCTGGAGGAACGAAGCAACCCATTTTCGGAACACCAGGGGAAGACCGAGCTCACGTAAGCTGCGCATCAAGCAGGGCTTTGACACGTGGTCGAAAGCGCCCTTGATATCAAGGAAGAGAATGCTTGGAACGAGCTTGTATCTCGTTCGAAAGGCTGTCTTGTACTCGTCTCCGGGCTTAATACGGATCAAATGGTAAGCCGCACGGAGGTCCAGTCGTGTGAATATCTTGCCCCTGGCCGCAAGGTGTAGGGATTCGTTAATCCGCGGGAGAGGGGTCACATTTTTGATGGTCCTGTCGTTCAACACCCTATAATCCACACAGAATCGCAGGCTACCTGGTTTCTTGACAAAAAGAACAGGAAAGGCCATTGGCGAAGACGATGGCGTTATCCAGCCTTTTTCCAATTGCTCGTCGAGGTACTTCTTCAAGGCCCGCAGCTCCAAATGGGTCATATCATAGAGTGGAGCTACTGGGAATGTTTCGTCAGGAACCAGCTTAATTTCATGGTCGATATCACGGTTCGGGGGTAGCCGATTTGCGCCAACTTTGGAAAATAGTGGCAAAAGGTCATGATATTTAGCTGGGATAGCCTTGAGAAGTTGTTCGCGCTCTTGTTCCGGCGTCAGTTCCTGTTGATTCAAGAAATCCATAACCTGTTGGGCCGTAACTCTGTAAATTTGGAGTTTGTCCCTTTTTGCAATACGTTTGAGCGCATACAAGGTGAGGGTGGCACACGAAGGGGCAGGTGTAGGTTCTGAGTCCGAAGCCGGGGTTGTGCTGACGTTTATCTTTTTCTTCCGTCTGCGCCGCTTCCGTTTCCTCTGTGGTTTGATATGTACCATGTCGTCTGAGGAGGCCGAGAAAAGAGAGGCCGTAGGTGAAGGAGGTCTAATTTCAGAAGGTAGAGCAACAAGAGGGGGTAGCGGATCATCAGAGGGGAGCATAATTGGCGGCGCAGCGGCAGCTGGAGGAGACAGAGTGGTCGGAAGCGGAGGGACCATGGTAAGAGGCGGAGCAGTTGAAAGAGACGGAGCCGCTGGAGGTGAGAACGTGCCTGGAGATGGCAGAATATCCGGAGCGGACGAGCCAACTTGGGAGGAAACAACCGGAAAGGAAGATATAGGTGGAGAAGATGCTATAATCGGAGAGGGGGCAGCTGAGGAAGACAGAGCAGCCGAGGTAGGTGATCCCGGAATAAAGAGTGCCGTAGCCGTGGGGCTTGGAATAGTAATAGTTAATGGTGTGACATGAGCATCTAGCAAGACCGGCACAGAAGGCCCAGTTGGTGTGGAAGGTGCCGTTTGAAATGCAGGTAGTTCCGGCGAAGCCGGGTGTGGTGTATCAACCGGGGACGAGGGTTCGGCCGGAGAAGAAGAAGTTACCTCAGGTGGCTAAAAGATAGCCGCCGCTGAGTGGGAAGGGACCTCGCCGGGGTCCGTACTCGTAGGGGGATCCATATTAGGAGGGTCAAAGAAAGTTAGAATTGTACGAGTATTGGTATCGTAAATAGCATCAGTGGTAGAGGAGGCATTAGCCTTAGTGGAAGAGGCAGAAATAGTCCTAATGGAAGTAAGAGATTGACGCGTGGTCGGAATGGTCGAGCGGGAAGGAAAACGTGTCGTGTCCCGTGGTGGCAACTCTAGGAGGTTCTGGGACCAAGAGATTCGTGGTTCGTGAGCTTCCAACCAGGATTTGCCCAGAATAATTGGATACTCGGCCAGGGTCGTAATCTGGAAGAGCATGTTCTCAACGTGACCGCGATATGCCAAAGTCATCGGTATCTCGTGAGTGACCATGCCTGCAGCGGATTCCCGTCCATCAACGACATGTAAGGTTTCCGCGTGCATCTTCCGTCGGGGAGTAAGGCCGTGTCGGGACACAAACTGTGTGTCCACGAAACATGAGGTCGCGCCAGAATCCACCATAGCGACTGCGGGAATTTCATCATTGATCAGAATAGACAAGACCGATGGGGCAGAGTTTCCATGGTCAACGGTTCATCCAATCGAGTAAGAGCCAATCACTAAGTTCGTACTCAAGTTATCTGTAAGATTGTTTAAATCAAAGACCAGCTAATGTCTCAGCACTAGGGTTGACACCCAACGTGGAGACTGAGATCCCATCGAGATTAGACAACAAACGGGAACAGAGTGAGTCCGTTGTGGAAACGGCTAGGAGAGGGTTGAGGTCACGTACTAGGAAGGCAACCTAGCACTAGGAACCAAATCCCTGGAATGTAAGGAACCCGAGACGGGAGTATGAGGGATAAAGTAACCAAGGTTACTAATCCAATACGAAGGAGATAACAGGGGGCCATACAAATGTGTGGGTCCCCGAAAACCTATAAGAAACGAAAGGAGTAGCAACAAAACGAAACTTGGATCTCTTGGAGGACAAGTTGAAGTTTGCGTTTACGAGATACCTATCTTCAGACCGTTAAGTTCTACACATTCTATTCACCAATTAGTTAAAACTTCTACACCCATTCAATACACCACTACCTACCATATTACAGCCTTAAGCTGCTTGAAGAATCAGGGGAACGAGGCTGTCTTTCCGTCCCACTCCGGCCATTTCGCGTTATACCAGTCATCAATTATTGGGGCGAGGGGGGCCAGGGTACGTACTGGCGCCGAAGTAAGAGCTGCCGGGGCAGATGCAGGCGCCGGGGGTGCTGTTGCCTGTAATAGGGCTTGGCTTCGGAGCAACATCTGGATCACTCTTAATTGCTCCGGGGTGAACACCTCCAATCCTGGGGTGTCCGAACTCTGCTGTGGGGGCGCCTCGGCCTGCTGCCAGGAGGAACCAGGCTGATCAAGCGCAAGTCCCGTCAGAACATCTTCCATCTTGTCGTTACTCATTCTGGCTCGGCGGCGTATATGGGACGCGTTGTCTTCCGATGCGGACCAGAAAGAAGGCGAGGGTGGCTGTACGGGGCTTGCACTGCGGGGGCTTGACGCAATTCCGTACTTCATTCGTCAAGTATGGGGCGGATGGAGGGCCGTGAAGTTTTCTCACAAACTTCCAAGAAAGAAAAGCGATCAAAAAGATAATATGTGACGGGTTCACTAAGTACAAGAAAGTCTTGTAGTTATGACCAAAATGTTGTTTGGGTTGCACTTCTGGTTTGAATGTCCCAGAGCAAGACTCTGGACCGACATTAGTTAGCAGGTCCATTATCGCGACCTCGGCCCGCAACACCTCGAAACCGACGACTTCGATCGGGCCTGGCGCTGTCTGGTGAGTGTCGCGCGATAGAAGCGGCTCGTTGGAGTGATACTTCAGTCGATCAGCGTGGAATATATCGTGACCTTTGGATCTCTTCAAGTCCAGTCTATAGCTGTGCGAGCCTATGGCTTCGAGCACCTGGAGCCTCTGGTGCCTGAGACGTAGTCTCCTTCCTAGGCCTTCGCGTTGCAATGTGTGGGAGCTCTTGGCAAGCCAGACCCAGTCTACAGGCTGGCAGCGGCGATGGGGGCGTCTGTGACGGTTGGCTTGTTCCTCTATGGCGGATTTGGCTGCTGCTAAGGAGGCTTTGGCCCACCCTGCGTGGTCTGCCAGGCTCTTGAGGACTCGCGTGGCCTGGGCGATGGGGCTGGTGTTGGCGGCTGTGGGTGTAGCCAAGGGGGAGATGGCTTCCGGCTGGAGTTCCACGATCTCGGCTGTAACCGTGTAATAAGGCGAAGGGTGACGTTTCTATCGACGCAAAAGGCGCGGCGTTCAGGGCAAACTCTACCATTGGGAGGCAAGATAACCACTCGGAACAGTCGTGGAGCAGCTTGGCCTTGACTTCGGCATTCATTCGCTCCGTGGCACCGTTTGTCTGGGGGTGATAGGCGGTAGACAGGCGGCGGTCGATCTTCAAAGTGGTACAGAGGCGCTTCCAAAACATGTTAGCGAACTGACAGTCGGAGGTTATGCTTTGGGGAAGTCCGTGTCTGCGGTAGTAGGCTTCCAAGAATCTGATGGCAAGGTACTCGACATCGAGGGCACGGCAGGGAATGAGGATTGACCACTTGGAGAGGTGGCCTTTGCGGAAGGCGGAAGACACTGTTGTTCTGACTGGGCGAACACGGAGGGTCCCGTTTGGACTATGGTGCAAGAGCTGCTGGTTCCTAGCTCGCAAGCGTGGGTCATCGGGGCTGTCTAGCAAGTGTAGTCGTGAGAGGGTGTCTGTAAGAAGGGTCAGTTTTCCTGGACGATGCTCTAATTCCAAGTTAAACTCACCCAGCAAGGTGGCCCACCGTGCTTATCGTTCTGGCATCTGCTTAGCTTCTGTAAAATGAAGCAGGTTCTGATGATTCGTGAGCACCCGTATGGCCTGCTGCGTACCACGAAGGTTTCCTCTCCACTCCTCAAGGGCGCAAACGATGGCCAGCATCTCATTATCATAAATCTCATAGGTAGCCCCAGCAGGGGACAGATTTGCCTAATGTAGGTGCAGTGATGTAGGCCGTCGGCATGTTATTGCAAAAGACCAGCGTCGATATTGTAGCCCGAGGGCTCGGCCTCAACGGCGGTGGGTAGTCTGTGGTCAAATAGGCGGAGGATTAGCACAGGGCAAAAGAGGTTCTTTAGCTTGTCGAAAGAGGTCTGACATTCTGGGGTCCACTGGAAGTGTATCTGATTACCAGTGAGTGCCGTCAACGGGACTGCTACATCAACAAGGTTCTTGATGAAGGAGCGGTAAGACTTGGCAACCCCTGGAAAGCATGCGGAAAGCGGTTTCCCAGAAGCCTCACTAAGCAAGCAAGTCCAAGGAATGTTCGTTTTTTGGCGCAGTGGTAGTTTACACGCTTTGGCAGCAACGACATCAAGCTTTGTGAACCATTGGAAACGACATATTTGCCATAAAGTCTCTTAGGAGTTCGGCAGCGGGCACAGGTCTTTCTTCATCAACTTGTTCAGCAGTCGGTAGTCCACACAGAATCCAAGTCCACCACTTGGTTTCTTGACAAATAAGACAGGGGCAGAGGCGGTGAAACTACCCATTCTAATAAACTTTTGCTTCGGCAGGTTCAATAGTGTTTGTCGAAGTATGATAAGTTCGTCGTGTGAAAGGCTGTAGAGTGGTCCCCAAGAGGCTTCCGAATCGGGAACAGTCAGATGAATCTCATGGTTCATGCCTGGGCGAAGTGGTGGCAGGCGGCGGGCATGTCGCGCTTCGGGGTCAAAGGCTACGACATTTTCTGCGTTAACCTACCGGGGACCTTCTCTCCGGTTTTCTGTGGGGGGTTCGTTCTCTCTAGCCAGTTTCTCTAGGGCCTTGTTGACACCCTAAATGCTGGCAGCAAAGACTTTGAGGTCGTGGTGCCAGATCTTTCTGATGCGCGCTATGCGCAGTTCTGTGGGTTGTCCCGGGAGGCTCGAGACGCTGTGGCCTGCGGGATCGAGAAGTTGGAGAGTACCAGTGGATGTTGGGCACAATCTATCATAGCGCTGTGATGGTTGAGCTACGGGTACCCGATCAGTAACTCGTCTCGTCTGCAGCCCTCATAGAACGATGCAGACCTCGGCTCCAGGGTTGTAGCGCATAAAGACGTGAGTTTCAGGGGGCGGCGGGATGGTGTCTCATTGATGACGGACCAGGTGTGAACAAATGCAGTGGGCTCTGGCGTCAACAGAGGTGGAGATGAAAGCCGAAAGGTAAGTGTGTGCGCAGGGGAGCATATCGTTTGGAAGGATACCGAATCGCTCCAATGACGGGCCGCACTTCGTGGTACGTTGAGGTACTAGTCTAACAGCCACCTTGTTTGGTTGTCTGTCCGCAGATGCTTTACTTGGAATAGATCTCGGAGGATGGACACAAGGGCGGCGCGGAACAGGCACAGAGGGTGTCTGGGTTTGGGACTGCCGATAGAGAGTTAATGGAATTGCGTGAAAGTGTAATCCACCCAAGTTCAGTAACAGAGACAAAGTGTTTTGAAGAATATGTGAGGTCTCATGATACTTGGGATTCAGAAACGGCATGGCAAGCTGGCGCAGACGCAGGCAGCCTATCTACTAGGCCGTTTCACCTTTTCCGAAAGCCAAAGATGACTTCCAAAGGAGTGTTGCCGTCAGTTCTAACCAGGGCCACAGTTGAACGAGCGGATTACTGATTTCGGCTTGTTGATTGTACCGTTGTCCATGGTGTCTTGAAACTTCTGAGATTGATACAGCATGAAGACCCCATGTCCTCAACAGTTTTATGGTGCCAGTTTCCGAAAGGTCTTGGTACCGTCAACTAGCTGCAATTAACCATTGCCAATGTTGCCATCCTGGTCCATGGGCGTGACTCTGAGTGCGAATAGCCGTGTAGATGATAAGCTTCGATTGATTGATCTCGCAGAAGCCAGAATGGATTAGGTCGTCCCAAGCCCTTTCAATAGCCAACAAGTCTCTGGAAGCACTTCCCAGCTCAAAAGAACACGTCGCTGCCACCAAAGCCGCCAGGGTTCAATTGGTGGTTGATCAAGTGCACTCGGCTTTGTGCTTCTGCAGCGAATACTTTTAGGACAAGTACCTGGCACAGCCTGACATCGTAGGTATTATGTCTCGAGGTCTTCTGAATTCTCTCAACTCAACCGGGCCATTTCCCAAGAGGAGCGACATTTCGCCCATGAAGCTTTGGGTGTTCCAGTTCTGGCACTCCGCCCTGGGAAGATAGACGCCCCACCGTTATAGAGATCCCTCAACTCAGGTGTGTATATGGTTGTGTGTTGACCCTTGTATGCGTGGTCCCGCGGGTACTCGAGGATATTTGCGGGTTGGACTAGGAGATCGGGTTGCCTTTTGTAACGAGATATTTGTTGTCGTTAGCTTTATATTCAAGAAGGTTCATCGTATGTATCCGCAGGTGGTATAATAATACAGCTTCAACATCAATATCCACGAGTCGCTGTGTCCAAGCATCATCAAGCTTGGCCTACAAGTCACCAGACCTAGCAGCAGAGCTCAGATACCGACTGACAGCCTTGCGCATGCGTTATCGGGGAGTGGTCGGGCCCCCGACCGAGCTGGCAGTCAATTCCCCCGCGCATCGCCTGAGTTTCGACTGCGCGACCGTCTCATGATGATCAGCGTTGTTTGAGCTATCGCGTTGCTTCGTCACGGTGGTGTCACTCTTGTTCTCGAATCAATCATTGGTTTGTCGCGCCGGCGCGTTGTAGATGCAAAGCTCAAAACACGTCCTCGGCTGGGTTCGGTTAAGGCTTCATTGATGCGGAGTCACCTTATCGCCGGTGATGGCTTCGCGGCGGTTGTCGCGTCATAGCAAGACGGTTGGGAAATTATTTTATTTCAAGACGTGGAGGACGCAGGATAATAAGCGGTCAATTAGTCAGAAGTTGGTGCATGTCGAATTGATTGATCGAATTGGGCAGCAATTTCAAGGATGCTCTGGCGGGTTCTGGGATCAGGGTTAGGGTTATCATGAAAACGCGTACTTCATGGTGATGTAGGTGATGCTCGTGAAACCGGATGAGCACCTTGCCGTGTTGCGCATTTGATTTTGTTGAGCTTCCGAAAAAAGAAGAAAAAATAAATAAAAACACGCTAAAACAATGTTGGAATGTACGTCGTTTCGCGCCAGAAATCCGATTGATAAAATGGAGGAGGGTAGGGGGAGTTTGCTTTTTTTTTTCAGGGGGGAGGCAGAGTTGGATAGGCAGTTAGTTGGTCAACTATGTGTGTAACCACGCAGTCATAGATGTAGATATGTACGCTTGTGTGTAGTCAGTGGTAATACTACCGTCAAGGACCACTACTACCACTACTGCTGCTGCAATATCATGCCATGCATTCGTTCTCTCAGTTTCCCGCGCGTTCAAGTTCCAGTTTACTTACCTAGATAAACCCCACCCGGCGCTGTACCCACGAAAAAAGATTGTCGTACGAATGGCCAACCCACCCATTCATAACCCCTCCTCTAGCAACAACTCCCAGGCCTCCACTGGCCCAACAAAGGCTCAGAATGGCGGACAAAACGTGTAGCATCTTCCATCTCTTCTGTTGCTTCTTTTGTAAAGCTGCTCCAGACGTAGATTTGTTGCTCCAGCCAACATTGGTCGGGGCTATAGCAAGCCACTTGGCTGCGCCCCATACCATATGGCTACACCCAACGACAATAAGGCCAGTGTACGCAGCAGATGCGACAACAGGGTGCTTTGCAAATCCATGAGCCACAAACCCAAGGCCAATATTGGAGCTATCGCCATCCACAAGCAAGGGCAGGGCTCTGTTCATAAAAACATGTGCCGCCATGAAGCCGGTATAGGCGTATCCGGACAAGGAAATCCAGGTCATTGGTGGCCAAAGATTGGCCTTGTGACGGCGTGTTGCAGTGCCCAGCTCGGGGGCTTTGCCGCCGTACCGTCTTAGGTTCCGGGCGCGACGCAGAAAACGCAGCGCCACTCCTGAGCCCACATGGGCAACAATTGGGAGGCCAACAAGTAGAGGCTCTGTCAACGGAGTCTGGTATAGTTCTCGAGCTTGAAGTAGATATGTTTCCGAGGCGGACACGGTTCGGACGAGGAGCGGGACGAGCGAGGTGTTCGCTATGTGAATTGTCGTGAAAATGGAAAAGGTATAGCTCGAGTATCTTTGGACGCGGGCGACTTTTTGCGGGGTATGTCAATGTTAGCTACGTGATAGCCGTGGCGGCGCTTGTTGTCGTGACGTACGGTAGTATATGAGATTCTGACTCCCTTCGGCAGGCGGTGTTTCGGGGTCCTGCAGCTCGTTGGCGGCCGCCGACTGGCCTTCTTCGGGGGGCTGCTTTTCTGATTCTTCTTCGGCGATTGGCTCCGAGATGGGCATTGGTGCTGGGTCAAGCCAGACCATAGAAGCAAGTGTCTCAGTCGAGAGATTGTAGAATGAGAAGCGAGATCTCGACGGCCTCGTCGAGCCCGACGACCGAGAGGATCTAGACGAGGAAGGCATCGGGACTGGACTGCGCGGACTCGTGCTCTGTGTGTGTGCGTGCGTGGAGGTAAAGCAGGCGTTTAGCAGTAGTAGTAGTGGCTAATGGCTTCAGAGCAGGTCAGTCACATGAAGCCGTACATGTCCAAGCCTGCATCACCAATAAAACAGAGGATTGGTCAGCTCTGGGGTGAGTAGGACGGGGAGGGCTGTCGACCATCTGGATGTGTATGCACATACATGGAAATATGTAGCCAACTACCTACGCAACTATGTAATACACATGTAGATAGTTGACTTAGGCTTTATTCACCGATCCATTGTATGGGCGAGCTTTGGGCTGCTGATGTTGGTTGCGGCGTGGGGTAGCTCGAGGTCATGCAAAAAAGTCAGGCCCTGATACGCCCCTCGGGTAAACTGGGGGTAAAATTCAAAGAGAGGACGAACAACATCCTTGCTCCATCCACGAAAAAAAAAAGAAAAACAAAATGTCTGCAAAAGACCGCAACTTCGATGCCAACTCTGTTCGCCGTCTTGACTATACGCCGGTACTTTTTTTCTCACTATGGCTCCTGTCAGTGCTCAATCAGCAACCATCCCTTTCACCTCTCCAAGTATAAGAAGCAATGAATCAACGTGGCTCTATCGCCACGGAAGCCCCATCCCATACATGGACACTCTGATTCGTTACACACTTTGACATGGCCGCTCTCCGGAAACGGTTAATAACGTCTTCTTTCTAGTGGCACCAAACCCTCCCCTCAGCCCAGACACAGGCTGCCAAGAATGCCATGCAGGCATTCTTCTGCCAGCTCTGCTCCAAGGGCTACTCGCGGGTAAATGAGTATGAGGCTCATCTGAGCAGCTACGATCACAGCCACAAGCAGCGCTTAAAAGACATGAAGGCCATGGTCAAAGACTCCAATGCCGTGGCCAGGGCGCGCCGGGCAGAGGCCAAGGCCGACGGCATTGTCGCGGTGCAGATTGCCGACAGCAGCGAGCTGGCCGGTGACCAGTCCGTGGCGAGCTCATCGGGCGGGTTCAAGAAGGGCGGGTTCAAGAAAACGGTGGTAGCGACAGCCGTGAAACCACGGGCAGCGTTTATGCGCAGCGACTCGTGCGTAGCCGAGTCAAACTCAAACTCAAACTCAAACGGCCTGTTAGGAGATTGCGCAAACACGAGCGCAAACAACGACGGGGAGACGGTAGTAGATAGCTCGGACGATGAGGTGTATGAGCGGTATAACCCACGCAATCCAACACTGTAGCAAACCAACACTTGAGGAGGCTACAATCTAGCACTCCATCACCCTACCAGTCCGCACTCTTGTTGACACCCAAGAGTCCCAATTCTCAGCTTCCAAGACAACCGCGGTCTCGCTACACTATGAGCCTCACCCAGACTGGTGCCTATTTCCACGTATTTGTATATATGCGGCTCGAACACGAACACGGACACTGCCAACAAGCATCGCCTGTGTTGTCCTCCTGTTTGCTGGATTGATGTCAGTTTTAAGCCACTAGGGTTAGGGGTCCGTGTGGCGCGGGGGGTCCACTACAGTGTAACATGCCAATTAATCGTGGCACACGTTGAATTGAACGTCCAATTTCCAAAGTGTCGATGGCTAAATATTGAATCAAACCTCCTCCAGGCTCTGGTTGACTGGACGTAGAAAAGTGACTTCTCGAGGATTCTTGGCGTCAGCGTATTGCAGCAGGATCCGCAGCCGCTGGCGGCAAATTGTACTTTGCCCAGAAATGGCCGCCTAGCTCCAACCCGAGAGAGACGCCCACCTCCAATAAATAAAGCATCGCTGTATTCGTATTCGCAAAGCGGCATATTGATTAACCAAGGCGACAAGTCCACGACAAACAATCCAGCCCTGTCACCCCGTTCTTGGGCAAAACAGCGGCCCCTTTGTCTGCTTTAAAGCGTCTCCGTCTTCCCAGGCAACGCGTCCCTCCTTTCTCCTCCGCCAACCACAAGTAATTCTCGTTGTCGACCGCCTGTTCACACCACAATCTTTTGGCCCCCAACCCGCATTTTGCTCTGTTCTTCGTCTTTGCCAGAGCACGCTTTCCGCATCGCTAACACCGCCTGTCCAAATGGACAAAACACCGCGCGCCGGTCCCAAGGAGACAGGCTCTCCGCCCGCGGCCCAGAATCCCCCCGGCGGCGCCAACGCCGAGCCGCAGCCACCGGAGAGCCCCGATGCTCAGAACGGCTCGTTTGGGGATCTCGTGGTGAGTACACCAGGCGCCTCTCTTGCTCTCTTGGAAATATACTCACTGTCCTGTTTCACCAGAGAGTCTTCGCGTATACAGATCGCCTGGGCTGGATCTGCAATGCCATTGCCTTTGTCTGCATGCTCGCGGCTGGAACTATGCTCCCGCTGGTCGATGTCGTGTTTGGCCGGTTTGTGACGACCTTCAATGACTTTGCCAACAAGACGATAACTGCCTCCGAGTATCGTGACGAGGTCTCCAAGTTCACGTACGAATTCCCTTCCGGGTTGCTGCCATGGCGCACCAGCCATGCTAACATGGGCTCATAGAATGTACTTTGTCTACATCTTCATCGGCCGCTTTGTCCTTGTCTACATCTGGAGCGTGAGTGTCTCCCGGCTTGCTGGACGTCCCGGGACTCGAATCTAACAAAGTACAGACCCTGATTTCCATCTCCGCCATCCGCACAACCAAGGCGCTGCGTGTCGACTTCATCCGCCAGGCTCTCCGCCAAGAAGTCGCCTTTTTCGACACGCCGGGAACCTCGATTGCCAGCAAAGTGACTTCGAACGGCAACTTTATCAACAACGGCATTGCCGAGAAGCTTGGGCTCATTGTCCAGGCCACGTCCACCCTGATTGCCGCCTTTGTAGTCGCCTTTGTTTCTCAGTGGAAGCTCACACTCATCCTGTTCGGCATTGTGCCTGCCAATCTTCTCATCACCGGCATCTGTGTTGCGCTTGACGCCACGTACGAGACGCAAATGATGTCTGTATTTTCTCACGGGCTGGCCATTGCAGAGGAGACCTTTTCGACCATCAAGACCGTCCACGCCTTGTGGGCGCATCCTGTCATGGTGGAAAAGCTCAAGTCTATTCTCACCAAAACCTTTGAGATTGGCCGCAAGAAACACCTGGTCTACAGCGTCATGTACTCGATAGAGTTCTTTCTCATTCTCGCCGCCTATGGGCTCGCCTTCTGGCAAGGAGTCCATCGCTACATAAGTGGTGAGTTTGATGATCTTGGCAAGATTGTGACGTGAGTTCCCTCTCCCTCCACCAGGTGCTTGGAAAAAGTATAGCTAAAGTGTCTCTTGATCATAGTGTTATTTTCGCCGTCATCGTCGCCGCCCAGTCTCTTACACAGCTCGCGCCTCAAGCCATGGTCTTGTCCAAAGCCATTGCCGCCGCCAGCGAAATGTTTGAAATCATCGACCGGGCATCTGCCATAGACTCGCTTGCCGAAGACGGGCTGAAGCCTGCGTCCATCACCGGAACCATCAAGCTGGACAAGGTGAACTTTTCATACCCTTCCCGGCCCGATGTCCCGATTCTGAGGAGCATGACACTCGATATCCCGGCCGGCAAGACAACTGCGCTGGTCGGGAGCAGCGGTTCTGGCAAAAGCACCATTGTCGGGCTTGTTGAAAGATGGTACATGGCGGAGTCGGGCCGAATCACGCTTGATGGCAATGATATATCGGATCTCAACATCAAGTGGCTGCGCAACAACGTGCGCTTGGTACAACAGGTAAGACGAGCTCAGCATCACCGCCGCTATTGAAGCGCTTACACGGCTTGGACTAACCATCACCCACCAGGAACCAACACTCTTCAGCGGTTCTATTTTCGAGAATGTCGCCTATGGTCTCTCCAGCTCAGAAGTGTCGTCCAGGTCTGAAGAAGAAACGCTCGCCATGGTGCAAGAGGCCTGCATGGCTGCCTTTGCCCACGATTTCATCATGAAACTTCCCCAAGTATGCGCCTTCAAAGTCTCCCGCCATCCAGTCAGCCGATACTAACCACCGTTATCAGGGCTACAATACTGTTCTCGGCGAAAAAGGCGCCACCCTCTCCGGCGGCCAAAAGCAACGCATTGTGATTGCCCGCAGCATCATTTCCAATCCCGCCATTCTTCTCCTCGACGAAGCCACAAGTGCGCTGGATCCCGACGCCGAGAAAACCGTGCAGCTGGCCTTGAACAACGTCGCAAAGGACCGCACAATGGTGGTCATTGCCCACCGTCTCTCGACCATCAAGGACGCTGACAACATTGTTGTCATGAGCAAGGGGCAGATTGTCGAGCAGGGAACGCACCAGGAGCTCATGGACGCCCAGGGCGCTTACTATTGTCTTGTCAAAGCACAGGACCTTTACCAGGGAACCGACATGTCGCATGATGGGTCTGGCCCTGAACAAAACACTTCGGCCATCCAGGCTGCACGGACGGTATCCACCATCGCGACTGACAGGTTTGCCGAAGCCGACCCTGGCGCCGACTCGGCCAAGGACATTGCTTCCTACGGGCTTCTGCAAAGCGTTGCCAAGATCATACGCGAGCACGATGGCTACCGCTACATTTACCTGGCCTGCTTCATCATCTGCATTCTTGCCGGCTTCACATACCCAGCGCTGGCGGTGCTTTTTGCCAAAGTCATGGAGGCCATTACGCTGCCTCGCGACGAGGTCTTGGACAAGACAGATCTCTATGCGCTCATGTTCCTGGTTCTCGCCATACTAAACTTCTTTTTTTGGGGTGCTGTTGGCTGGCTGACCAGCATGATTGCCCAGGACATTCTTCGTCGGTTCCGTCTGGAAATCTTTGAAAACACGCTGCAGCAGAAAATGGACTACTTTGACGATCCCCAGAACCAGACCGGTTCCCTGGTGTCGAGACTGTCTACCGAGCCGACAAACATGGTTGAGCTCATGTCCATCAACATTGGTGTTGTCGTTTACAACATTTCCAATGTCACGAGCAGCAGCATCTTGGCCTTGGTTGTTGGCTGGAAGCTTGGGCTTGTTCTCCTATTTGGGGCCCTGATACCCATGACCTTTGGAGGCTTTCTCAAGATGATGCTCGAGTTCCGCCTTGAAAAGAGCAACTCTTCCAAGTTCGCCGCTAGCAGCGGTCTTGCTTCAGAGGCTGTCATGGCGATCCGGACGGTTTCGTCGCTTGCCCTTGAAAACAATGTAATTCAGCGCTATGAGAAGGCTTTGCACGGTATCACCAAGAATTCATGCACCGAGTTTTCCTGGATCATGGGATTCTATGCTTTGAGTCAATCGATGACATTTGAGGCTATGACGCTTGGCTTCTGGTGAGTTTAAGTCATATATCAAGAACCAACCATGGGAACGCCATCACTAACCCGAGTTATTCCCACAGGTACGGTGGACGGCTCGTTTCGACGGGTGAATACTCAACCACGCGCTTTTATATTGTCTTCCTGTCCTTTATGTTTTCCGGAGAAGCTGCTGGGGCTGTCTTCCAGTTTGCAACTAGTACGTGGACTTGCATTAATCCATAAGAACAGAAAAGAGGCTAATCTAGAGACGTTACGCATCAGATATGACCAAGGCCAAGATCTCAGCAAGCTATATATTTGGGCTTCGGGAAAAGCTTCTCGAGGTCAAGGCCGATGAGCAAGTTCGAGGCGAAACAGGCCTTCCCGAGAACGGCGCCGACATTAAGTTTGACGCTGTCGGCTTTGCGTACCCGAGCCGGCCGACGCTCAAAGTCTTGAAGGGAGTGAACCTCGAGGTAAGCGGCGCATTCTTTACAAAGCACCAGGGTTCACACAAGAAAAGAAACTAACGTCTCTCGCTTCAGATTGGGACTGGAATGTTTGTTGCCTTTGTTGGGGCTTCGGGCTGTGGAAAGTCGACCATGATCAACCTATTGGAGCAGTTCTATTCCCCGACATCCGGCAAAATCACATTCAACGACCAGGACGTTACTCGCGTCAACTTGTGCAAATACCGTTCCAAGATTGCCATTGTGCAACAGGAACCGGTCCTGTACCAAGGGTCAATCCGCGACAACATAACCATGGGCCTTGATAGTGAGTCGTGGTCGGAGGACCAGGTCATCTCGGCCTGCGAGCAAGCCAACATCTACGACTTTATCGCTTCTCTCCCCGACGGGCTCGGGACCATGTGCGGCCGCCAGGGCTTTTCTCTTTCTGGAGGTCAGCGGCAGCGAATCGCTATTGCGCGGGCTCTAATCCGGAAGCCAACCCTTTTATTGCTGGACGAAGCAACCTCGGCCCTAGACACAGAGTCGGAAAAGGTGGTCAAGGAGGCTCTGAACGCTGCCGCCGAAGGCCGTACAACGATTGCCGTGGCTCATCGGCTCTCGACCATCAAGGATGCCAACATCATTGCGGTGTTTTCGAGGGGAAACATTGCGGAGATGGGCACGCATGCGGAGCTTCTGCAAAAGCGCGGAATGTACTTTGATATGTGTGTAGCGCAGAGTCTTGGAAACGAAGCATAAAGGAGGAGAGAGGAGGCAATATATGCCGCAAGTAATACACCCGAGATAGTTAATGGTTTTCCATTTGTCACCCGCAAACCCTAAAAACAGTGTCAACAACAGGCAAAAACAACCGACCCCCCCAATCTGCGGCTAGGGTATCCCGAATCGGGTGACTACAGCCATCTAAATAACGCCGATATAGGACGAAAACAAAAAATGGCTGGCGGCGGCTCTTCACGGTCCTTATTTCCCCGGCGCTGTGCTGACTAAGACGGACTTCCCCCGCTTTTGTGCATGGCCCGTATAGAAACTGGGGCGCCAGCTTGCCTGTTTGGTGCTTTAGTGAAGGGCCAAGCGAACAGGCGCTAAAGAGTCCCCGAGTTCAGCGGCCAATCCGCCTGTAGGGGCAAGTTTGGGGGGAGGCTCTTCAGGGGCCCCGCCGCTGGTCCCCCGCTGGAAAAAAAAAATTATACAGCTCACCATGTACGAAGCGACGTTTTTTTTTCCACACAAAGAGGGACCCGTTCATTTTGAGGCAGACATTGGCCTCGATAAGGCCTTTTTTTTTTCTTCCTGGCCCCAGCGATTCTTCCCTCTCTTGAACTCTCACTCTAAATTTCTTCCTTGTCTGGTTTTTTTTGCCTCGAATTTCTCTCGAAAGTCCGCCTTTGCGATACCCCCCTCCTCTGCTTTACGCCTGCCGCATTCCAGGGCCATTTGTTGGGCTTTTCTTTGTCGTCTGTCTCGTTTTTTGTTTCGCTTGCTGTGATCGCACCTCGTTGGCTTGCTTCGCCGTTGTCCGCCACCACTCCCTCAAAAATGTCGCGTTACTTTACTTCCCGCCTGGCCTCCATGGCCGCCCCCTCCGGCCTCCGCCTCCGCTCGTCGGTTCCCAGAATTGCCCGTCCCGCCTTTTCGCAGACGCGCACCTACGCCGAGATCAAGGGCCCCAAGGAATACACCGTCAGAGAGGCCCTGAACGAGGCCATGGCCGAGGAGATGGAGGTCAACGACAAGGTCTTTGTTCTGGGCGAGGAGGTTGCCCAGTACAACGGTGCCTACAAGGTCACCAAGGGCCTCCTAGACCGCTTCGGCGAGAAGCGTGTCATTGACACCCCCATCACCGAGTCTGGCTTTGCCGGTCTTGCCATTGGTGCTGCTCTGAGTGGCCTGCACCCCGTTGTAAGTCTCTATTTCCCTCTCTCCCCGTCTCAGGCGTCTTTTGCTGTTTCAGCTTCAAGCAATCCCACTCAGTGTGGAAGCGTGGTGGTGTTGTATCTTGTCCTGATTCTGACGGACGCCATCTCCCTGCTTCGCTGCGTACATTCACCACCAATTGCTAACCAAATTCCCTCTCCTCCCATGTAGTGCGAGTTCATGACCTGGAACTTCGCCATGCAGGCCATTGATCAGATCTCCAACTCGGGTGCCAAGGTTCTGTACATGTCCGGCGGTGTCCAGCCCTGCAACATCACCTTCCGTGGCCCCAACGGCTTCGCCTCGGGTGTTGGTGCTCAGCACTCCCAGGACTTCTCCGCCTGGTACGGCTCTATTCCCGGCCTCAAGGTCGTTTCTCCCTGGTCCTCTGAGGACGCCAAGGGTCTACTCAAGGCCGCCATCCGCGACCCTAACCCCGTCGTTGTCCTCGAGAACGAGCTGATGTACGGTGTTTCGTTCCCCATGTCCGAGGCCGCCCAGAAGGACGACTTTGTCATTCCCTTTGGCAAGGCCAAGATCGAGCGCCAGGGTACCGATGTCACGCTGGTCACTCTGTCCCGCTGCGTTGGCCAGACTCTGGTCGCCGCCGAGGCTCTCAAGGCCAAGTACGGCGTCGAGGCCGAGGTCATCAACCTGCGCTCCGTCAAGCCCCTGGACACCGAGACCATCATCAACTCCATCAAGAAGACCCACCGCCTGGTGGTCGTCGAGTCTGGCTACCCCATGTACGGTGTCTCTGCCGAGATCATGGCCGTCGCCATGGAGTACGGCTTCGACTACCTCGACGCCCCTGCCCAGCGGATAACTGGTGCCGATGTCCCTACCCCCTACGCCACCGGCCTCGAGGAAATGTCCTTCCCTTCGGAGTCGCTGATCGAGAACTACATCGCCAAGACCCTCCGTGTCATTTAAGCGATTTGTTTCTTTTGCCTCTATATCACTAGCAAGACCGACCGCCTTGCCCTCTCTCCATCTCCTTCTCCCACTCTCTCCCCCTCTCTCTCCTGACGCCCTCTCTCAATGACCGCCCCCCCCCCCCCCTTCTCGCCCCATCACTCGGGACACCAAGAGGCTTCTGTTCTGTTTCTATTATCTCTGTATCTGGTCGGGGCTCCGTGTTTCCTTTCCTCCAGCTTCTTTTTTTTTATGTGTCCAAGGTTCATATTAGAATGTTACTACATTTGGATTGAATTTTCATACACTTATTGCCTCACGTAAATTGACTCGACGAAGGAGCACATTGTCTGTGTCATTTCCATGTCTGAGTAACGGAAAAAAAAAAAAGGGCTACCCGGCCAGCTGTAATCTATTGTTTTGTTCATGTCTATTCTCTCGGACTTCTTCCGAGGGCGTCACTGTATCGATATGCTAGCGTTATATAACTACTACATGCACGTTCTCCTCACTGCGCATTATTCGCCCGCTCGCTGCAAAGTCAGACTCTGGACTGAAGCAGTTGGAATCTCTCTCACTATTTCTTCACATCTCGTGCGCTTAGAACTCCTCAATTAGACGGATTCATCACAGGGCTAAATCCTGCCCAGCGACAATGAAGGACAATAGAGGGCGGCTCAATTGGGCGGAGTATCCATCCTCCGGAAAAGTTCCTTAGGGTTACATGTTATGTATGCATACTAACGACCCCTGACCTCTCGCTGATCCCTCCCCACCTTAAACCTCTTGTCGATTCTGCCAAAGCCTAAATCCCACGCCATGCCGCAGGCCACAAAGCGATGCATGTCCAAGTCCTAATAACTACGCTGGAAGCTCGATAGCTAACCCTTTAATCTTTGCCAAACGCCGAATCTAAGCAGCCTCGCAGCCTTGCATTGACTAATACACCGCGTCTCTTCCTCGGCTGCGCGTGCGAGCTGCCAGCTATTCTTTTGGCCGACTCACACATCGCCCCGTCAGCTTGTCTCTCTATTCTCAAACAGCTGCTGCAGCCATGACGTCGCCCGACGTTTCTCTCAGTGATGCTCTTGGCAGGCTCTCGCTCTTCGACTCCGACGGCCATGAAGACATCGACCAGTTCCTCTTTGACGCCTATGAGCCCGCCGGAAAGTCGGCCTCTGCCGCCCTGACCGACCCAGAGGACATCAAACAACAGCTTGAGCAGGACTTCCTGGCCCCTCCTGCGTCGTTCTCGCAAGACTGGCTTCACCAGGTTCAGCAGTATGTTCCGCCCCGGAAGCAAAGCTTGCTCCACTTCAATCTGCCCGATAGACCCTGCTAACCCCCGCTGCTACAGGAGATGGACCTCTTCTATAGAGTACTCCGACTTGTTTGCTATTGCTCCCACACAATCCCGCACCATTAGCCGCTTCCACCGGCAGGGCTTGGAGGGGCGGGTGTCCGGCCACGCGAATGTGACAGTTCCTGCCAACAGCGGTAGTGCCAAAAACTCAACCTCATTCTCTAGAAAGCCCGCTACCCGCTCCGAGTTTGTGCGCGGCGCGGCTGGGTTCTTCCCCTTCGCTCCCGGCGGGCTTGATTCGGTCGAGGCCACTGCCGCTTACGAGAACAGTCTAAGGACTCATGATGACTCTGGGCTGGCCGAAGTACAGAAGAAACTTGAGCGAGTTATTTCCATCAATGGCGATGGCACTCTTCTTGACACAGCACCGGGCCTCTCTCGTGGTATCCGGTTCGCAAATTCCACTGGGGATGCAACTGAAGCGTTGGAGATCAAGCAGGCCCTCGAAGAAGAGCCCCAAGCAGCTGACGACAGTTCCTCACATCCTGAAAACCAACCTAGAGACAGTCTCCCCGAGGACCAAAACGACCTTAATAGCGACGAAGCGGAAGAGGCCCTTGATGATGAAGAGGGCATTGACAGCTTGCTCCCAGTTGAATTCCCATCACTTGGCAGTCATGGAGCGCTTGCTGCTTCTGCAAGAAAGGCTACCCAGCAGTGGGCTCACATGGTCGACATCAACAAGGGAATGCCTAATTTCCACGAACTTGTCCCAGATATGGCGAGAGAGTGGCCTTTTGAGCTTGATGTCTTCCAAAAGGAAGCAATTTACCACCTTGAAAACGGCGACTCAGTTTTTGTCGCTGCCCATACATCGGCCGGAAAGACAGTGGTCGCCGAGTATGCGATTGCGCTCGCAGCCAAGCACATGACCAAAGCCATCTACACCTCCCCTATCAAAGCTCTCAGTAACCAAAAGTTCCGCGACTTTCGACAAACGTTTGACGACGTGGGCATTCTGACTGGCGATGTCCAAATTAATTCCGATGCCAGCTGTTTAATTATGACAACCGAAATTCTCCGGAGCATGCTCTACCGCGGTGCTGACCTCATCCGCGACGTCGAGTTTGTAATCTTTGATGAGGTTCACTACGTCAACGACTTTGAGCGTGGCGTGGTTTGGGAGGAAGTCATCATCATGCTTCCAGAACACGTATCTCTGATTCTACTGTCTGCAACTGTACCAAACACTCTAGACTTTGCGTCCTGGGTAGGCCGCACAAAAAAGAAGAACATTTACGTCATTTCAACACCAAAGCGCCCTGTTCCTCTCGAGCACTATCTATGGGCTGGGAAGGACATTCATAAGATTGTCGATGCCTCCAAGAACTTTCTTGAGCCTGGATGGAAGCAGGCCAACATGGTCCTTCAGGGTCGTGATAAAACCAAGGAGCTGGTTAACTCAAATAGCCGGGGCGGCAGCACAGCTTACCATGGCCGTGGAGGTCGCGGGGGCTCATTCGTTCAAAGAGGAGGTGGCGGTGGCCAGCGTGGAGGTCAACGTGGCGGTGGCCAGCAAAGAGGAGGTCGAGGCGGCTTCACTCCCCGTGCTAGCCATAATCCAGGCCATATGGGAAAGACTGGTCGGCCGGGCGGCTCAACCTCAGCAGCTCAAGACAAGACCCTGTGGGTTCAGTTGGTGCAATTTTTAAAGAAGCAAACACTTCTCCCTGCTTGCATCTTTGTCTTTTCCAAAAAGCGCTGTGAGGAAAACGCCGACGCCCTTAGCAATCAAGACTTTTGCACTGCCAAAGAAAAGAGCGCTATTCATATGCTCATTGAGAGGTCTATTGCCCGACTCAAGCCTGAAGACAGAACTCTGCCGCAGATTATCCGCCTTCGCGAACTTCTCAGCAGAGGTATTGCTGTGCATCACGGTGGCCTTTTGCCCATTGTAAAGGAACTTGTGGAACTTCTCTTTGCCGAAACTCTAGTCAAAGTTCTCTTTGCTACTGAAACCTTTGCTATGGGCCTCAACTTGCCTACCCGAACTGTCGTGTTCTCGGGATACCGAAAACATGACGGCCAATCTTTCCGCAATCTTTTGCCCGGAGAATATACACAGATGGCCGGCCGCGCTGGCCGCCGTGGCCTGGATACTGTCGGCTCTGTCATTATTGTTTCTCCAGGCGGTGACCAGGCTCCTCCGGTTACAGAGCTCCGGACCATGATGCTTGGTCAGCCTTCCAAGCTGCGATCTCAGTTCCGATTGACATACAACATGATTCTGAACTTGTTGCGAGTAGAGGCCTTGAAGATTGAAGAAATGATTAAACGAAGTTTCTCTGAGCACGCCACTCAACAACTACTTCCCGAGCATGAGAAGGCAGTCAAGATTTCCGAGGGCGACCTGGCCAAGATTAAACGGGACACTTGTGACATCTGTGATGAACGCATGGACGCTTGCCACGATGCGGGCCAGCAGTACATACAGCTCACTTCTGACCTTTACAAGAGCTTGATTGCCACACCCCTTGGCCGAAGAATCTTTACTCCTGGGCGGCTCATCGTACTAGACTACAATGGCATCCGGACCTTTGCCCTTATGCTCTCCAATGGGACCACCCAACGAAGTGACCCAAACACTCCCAGCGTCATGGTGCTAGTTCTCAAGCCCTACCGGGATACCAGAGACTCGACCGACCTTCTTCCCTTCTTGCCCGAGTTCATGGGCTTCTTTACTCCGCTGCAGAATGCCAAAAAGCATGTCTATACCAAAGTCGATACGGTGCCCGTCTCGCAAATTCAGAGCGTGACTCGCACCATCGTCAAGAACGTCATTCCAGAAATCTTCAATGGAGGTGACAAGTACTACAGGGCCAAGGATATACTCCATCGGTACTGCCTTCAATGGAACGACAACTTTGCCGAGGTGAATCTTGAAAAGATTCAAAACATTGATCTCCAAGACATTATCCAAAAGAGAAGCGCGCTTGAGAAGGCGGCTGTAGACCCTGCAGTAATGGAGTGCGCCCACTTTATCAAGCATGTAAGTACAATCTTTAGAGGGTCCCCTCGCACGCAAAAATAAGCATGGCTTTGTTAACTTTTTTGGCCTTGCCCTCACATCTAGTATGCCATGTGCCATGACCAATGGCTCATTCGAGAAAAGATCACCCAGCTGCGCCAATCTTTGACAGACCAAAACCTACAGCTGCTACCCGACTACGAACAACGCATCCAAGTTCTCAAAACTCTCAACTTTATCGACGACGACACCCGCATTCTCCTCAAGGGCAAGGTGGCTTGTGAAATCCACTCGGGCGACGAGCTTGTGCTGACAGAGCTGATCTTGGACAATGTGCTTGCCGACTACGAGCCTGCGGAAATCGCCGCTCTGCTCAGCGCCTTTGTGTTTCAAGAAAAGACGCAATCTGTGCCGACTCTGACTGCCAACCTGGAACGCGCCAGGGAAACCATCATCAGCATTAGCAAGAAGGTCAACGACATCCAGACGGCCTACCAGGTGATTCAATCGTCGGATGAGTCCAACGATTTTGTCAGCCAGCCGCGCTTCGGTCTGGTTGAGGTGGTTTACGAATGGGCGCGCGGCATGAGCTTCAAGAACATTACGAATTTGACAGATGTCCTCGAGGGCACGATTGTGCGCACCATTACTCGGCTTGATGAGACGTGTCGCGAGGTGAAGAATGCAGCTCGCATCATTGGCGACCCCGAGCTGTACCAGAAGATGCAGACGGCGCAGGAGCTAATTAAGCGAGATATCACGGCTGTAGCCAGTCTTTACATGTAGTTGGCAGTCATTTAACCCGTTGTAATAAAATTAAGAGAAAAGAAACAAAAAAAAGAAGCAAATAACCAACCAAACCACAGCCCAACTCCAGTCAACCCTGCCCTGTCCCGTCCATCCCAACGCACAATCATGGACTACACCAAACTCAGGCTCTTAGAGCGCGCAGTCTTTGCTGCAGCTTGTCCTCTTCCTCTGCCGTTGGCTCGCTTGTTTGCGGCTCGGTGGTGATGGGGTCTGCACTGTTGAGTTCTGCGCTCAGCTCGACGCCGGCGTCATCGGCCAGCTTGCCGAGAAGCTCGTGGACGGCGTCTTCCGACACCTGGGTGCTGGTGCTTTGTGTGATGGCGTCTTGGTAGATGCCGTTGGACATGGCGTATTCTTCGTTTTGTTGGCGGAACTGCTCGAGGGTGGATAGTGTCTGAGAAGCAGAAGAAGAAATGACGTCAGTGGTGTCGTTTCTCGCGTACTTGGCGGTGGGAAAAGAAAAACTTACCCGCTCGGGATTCATGCTGCGCTGGGCCACGGACATGGTGCGCGACGACGACGCCATCATGCTTGTCATGCGGTTCATGGCGTTGTTGGCCTGGATTTGCGCAGCAGACAGCTCGGCCATGTCGGCCATCTGGTCCATTTGCTGGGCCAGAGCCTGCTTGGAGAGCAGCATCTTGGCCTTGGCATAGGCCTTTTGGGTTTCGCCCTTCTTGAGCAGCTTTTGGTCATGGGGCAAGTGTCAGCGGTGCCCATGAATACGGTTCTCGCGCTCTAGTGGATGGCCGGGGGGAGAGGCGCAAGCGGCGCATCTTGCAGGTCGGTGGACGGCCGAGAGCGGTGCGTGGTGTGGTTTACCTCTTGGATCTGCTTCTTCAGAATGGGATCTTGTTTGGCGGCCTTTTGGGCCTCGCGGCGGGCCTGCTTTGCTTGGAACTTGTCGAGGGATATTGTGTTAGCTGGTGCGAGCTGGCGACGGGCCGTTCTGGCCTGGCGGCATCAAAGCAAGAGGCTTGCTTACCCGAGCATTGAACTCGACCTGCATGTCGCGAGCCATCTGGCGGTTGTTCATGGTGGGCGGTAGGATTTTGTTTTTGTTTTGTCGCGGCGAATTTTGAGAGGATATGACGTCGGTATTAGTCGCGAGTAACGACGATGGGCAGGCCGGCGGCAAAGGAGCAGTTAAGTTAATGAAGCACCAAAAGAAGACGAAGCGAGTGAAGCGCGAGAAATGGATGTATTGGGGGCTTTGATCAAGACTGAGGGCACAATACTAGTTGGGCGGGCAAAAAGATGATCTCAGCCTGGTGGCTTAGGAGGCGAACTTTGAAAACGGCGAGCGGCGGAGGATGGATGATGGCGGCTAGGCGGAAAGCTGTTACCGTTATCAATCCTAGCGGGGTAGTGTGGGTTAAATGGTTTAGGGTTGGTGTACCCTAGTGTGTGTCTGTAACCCTACTTATCAAAAGTCTTGATCCTCGTCTCAGCTGACTAACAAGACACCACACTTCGATCCCACAATCAACTGACCTGCAACCATCTCGCATTGCATAACCAACGACCAACTACAACTGTCGGTGTCCACAAACAGTCTCCCCCATACATCAAGACCTGCACCTGCTGCATAACCAGACCGACCACGAATGCTACACGCCCAGCCATGGAAGAACAAGCACGCAAAATGGGTTTCACCGCAAGTTGCTCTGTGTGTGGTGTTGTCAACCGAAACAAAGCAGCAGGACGCATCCATGCAGATGTCAGTGAAGAGGAGGATTGCATTGTTGAACCTATCGGACCAGACCAGAGAGCATCCCGCGTGTTTCTCCTTAGTAGCGCTAACGGCACCAAGGGTCGGCGACGGTCCGGACCGAGTGCATATCGACAGCCGCCAGGCCGTGAATGACTACACATGTGTGCAGTTGGTTGGGTAATAGTGGTAGCAGTATCTATTTGGCTATAATTACTGATTTCTATACATATATCCGTCCGAATGGCAGGTGAATGCATGCACACCATCCATACTATCTCGATCTCTCACCGCTACAATGAGCTGTTCACGTAGACTGACGATGTAGGCGAATGTCTTCCTGTGCTTCATGCACAACGCAAGTGCACCTTTTGGTCGAAATGTGGGGGACTGGCGAGATGGATTTTTTTTTACCCCCGACAGAGTATAATACGGAATGTACGGTCTGGTCTCACGGATCGCTCATTTTTCATTTTCTTTGCAAGAAATGAGATGGAAACATGATTGTTTTCGAGGGCTCTGCAGGATTTCGGGTCAAAGCGGGTATGCCGGCACGACCAAGGCAAAGGCCAAGGGGCTGAGGGTGGCTTTGGATGGATGGGTACCAGCTCCACGATCTACGATCCCACACGAGCCAGCCCCCCCCTACAAGTATAGATGTACTTGTGTGTTGAGATGGACATACGTACTCTGGGATTTGGAGTATCTCGTTAGATACGTGTAGCATACCCTGAAACGCTTGAGCCGCGAGTCTGCATACAAGTAATTCAGGCAACATTCAAAGGACGAGGACAGGACGACGGGTGAAGTTTGTCTGCTTTGGCTGCCGTGACATGAGATGGAGAGTCGAGTACAGACTGCAGCTTTCCATTGGCCGCTGTGCCACACGAGAGTCTTGGTATGTGTTGTGTCACTATCCCGCGTTGAACCTATTGCAGTTGAGCTTGACGATTCATGTATAAATCTGACTGATCTGATTGCCGTTGCATGAGAGTAAGGGAGAGCAGGGCACACAGAGAATGCATGAGGAAGAGGGAGAGAGAGAGAGAGAGACGACTAGCTATCGGTCTTCTTGAAATAGACAAGGCACTGTCACTCAAGAATAATGACTCGAGCTTCAAGGTAGTCACAGAAAACGACCAAGCTATCACCAGTTCGTGAGTTAGCGGAGATACCCAACACAACTGTACAGAACCACACTGTATAACCAAACACACGTGTAGTTATGCACACACTGGTATAACTCCCTATAGTTGGTATTTGCTTTAGTCCCGGCTCAAGTTCTCCAGCCCAGCCCAGCCCACAGGCTTGGGTGCTTGGTCGGTGCTTCGAGAACAAGGCTTGGAAGACCTTGACCCCCAGCCTGCAGAAACAGGCCTGTAAACAAGCTCCCCTCCCCCCTCTCGTCGATGGGATCCCCCCCCCCCCCAAAACCCACGCTGCTGCATCAAGCGATAGACGGGCGCCACGACGCAGGCGGGACATTGGTAAAGCAAAGGAAAGGGCAAAGGAATGGAGGGGCAGCAGTGTGAACTCGAGAGCGGAGCGGGGCACTGGGTTGGGTTGAGTTGAGTTCATACTCGAGTTAGCCCCTGAATTGAAAGTGCCACCATCGGGAGGTGTAAGCAAAGGATGGGATGGGAGACATACTGAGTGAGAGAGCGAGAGAACGAGAGAACAAGAGGAAGAGGCCCCTGCGGTGGGATTCTAAGCTAGCACAAGCTCCCTTGCCTGCTTGTCTGGTAGGGAGGGCTCAAGGGAGAGCCAGCCCGGCACAAAGGTCCCGAGCCAGAGACAGGTTTGAGGCTGGGAGCACCACAGCAGAGCGGCGGCAGAAGGCCGGAAGGCACCGCAATGTGTGTGAGTTTGTGCTTCGTTGTCAGCGTCTAGCAGAGCATCATCGGATTATGTGGTGGTTGTCGGTGGGAGCCAGAGATTGCGAGTGGCTCAGGGAGACTGACATGGCAAAGAGGCCGTAGTCATCGCAGTCAGTTCGGGTTGGCCTGTAGCACAGCTCAGTCGTGATATCCCTTGAGCCACATGTGGGGCGCGGCCAACTCCACACACATGTACCGATACATGAGGGGCCTATGAAACTTGGGGCTTGCACTGGTACCTGTACGTACTGCCACCTCGACCGATGGCTCTTGCCACCCATCGGACAGCCCCTCGAGCTAGGGCACGCACTGTTCCACAGCCCACAGTCCACGAATGACTGAAGCGTGGTGGAGGTGGGGCTTATCGGGCGGGCCATATAGCAAGGAGCCATACGTGTGCGACGGTCTGCTTTGGTAGTTGCAACTAGCTGTAGTTAGCTGGAGTTGTATCCGAATGTACATCGGGGTGCATGTGCATATGCATCTGCAACTTTTGTGAACAGAAGAACAAGTCGCAGCAGAGGAAAAAGAGCGGTGGCATATCGGCCTGCTACATCCACTTAAAGGTACAACAATGGCTGCAGCAGAGGAGTACCACAGTGGTTAAACGACTTGAGGGTTGCTTGAGGTTAGTTATACAGCCACAGGTAGCTACAAACACTCAACCACGCTCTTTCCTTCACCATCTCCTCCTGCCCCTCTCTCTCTCTCCCTCCCCCTCTTGCCCCCTACATCCCCAGATGGCAAGAAACATCGCCCTCTGAAACACTTCTACTCTTCCATCACATTCTGAGCCCCCGTCGCCTGCCCAAGCGGATTGGTCAGTTTCTCGCTCGGCCAATGGCAATGCTGCCGCCTTCGTGACCGCTTCCTTCCCTTCCCACCTTGGTATTTCCATATTAAGCACAGAATAAAGGGGTGAAAGCGGGGAGTGCACAGGAAGCAGGAATCAGGAAGTAGGAAGTTGCTGTATGTATTGTGCTCCTTTGCATTAGTATCAAGGCCCACCGCACCGTACAGTAGTTGCCAGTATGTATGTACATACATACATACATACATACATACATACATATGTACAAGCCTTCCAGCTTTCAGGGGGCCACGGCATCGCTAGCCACACCCCTCCCGTTTGCCCCCCTGGACAGAAACACGAGGTACTTTGCCAATATAGGGCCCAGGTAGCACAGTCGCATGTACCTCTTGGGGCCTCAGGTATCCACTCCACTCCGCCGCGCCACCTCGTCTTTGGAATTGCCGCTCCCAGAGTGCAAACGTGTCCTCATTACTTAAGGATGGTCTTGTCCCCCCAAAATCGTGGCACTTCATCACGCTCTGATCATCCTCAAGTCAAGTGTTCTTCCTAGTGGTCAGCTTTCCGGCTCGTTTGCCCCTTCTTTCTTTTCTTTCTTTCATTGTCCTTTTCCTTTCACTCCTATCCTCTAGTAATCCATCCATTCGCTGGTCGTCTTTGTCAACAAATCCTAGTTGACTAACCCAAATCCATCATCGTGCTGACTCAGCAACAAAACCAACCACATCAGCCATCACGTCGGTTCTCGTGACACACCCAATAGCGAACCCACCAATCAACCATCAAACACTTTACCTTCATCACCACTGGTCGCCGCCATCTCATCTCTCTAATTTTCCCACAAACTTCAAACCTCTCCTGACTTTGTGGCCCAACATCCTCCATCATGAGCACTCCTGCGGTCAAGTTTGAAAACTCGCCGACTGAGTCTGTGGTCTCTTTGCCGGGCCAGCCTTATTCTCCGCTTTTCGATCCTTCGTCCAACGAGCTTCCCACCCCTGATCATGAGTTTTCAGACCCTATGGACGAATGCTCACCAGAATCTGACTCTGAGAGCGACGAGCGTCCGCCAGAAGATGTTGTTTTAGCTGCCCTGGCCGCTAGTCTCTCTGCTGGCGATATTGCCTCTGCCGTTGCTGCCTCGTCTACGGGTGGCAGCGATGACGCGCCTGGAGCAGACAAGAAGCCTGTGAAGAAGCGGAAATCTTGGGGACAGGTCCTGCCCGAGCCCAAGACCAACCTGCCGCCAAGGTAAACAACCACGCAACTCTCAATAGTGCAACCACCATGCATTTCTATTTTCTTTTTACTAACATGCCACGATAGAAAACGTGCAAAGACCGCCGATGAAAAAGAGCAGCGCAGAGTCGAGCGCGTTCTCCGCAATCGCCGCGCAGCCCAATCTTCACGTGAGCGCAAGCGTCTGGAAGTCGAGGCCTTGGAGCGTCGCAACAAGGAACTCGAGACGCGAATCAGCCTGGTTGAGCGCGCCAACATGATCTTGATCGAAGAGCTCAACAAGGCTCGGAAATCTAGTGACTCTCCGATTTCTTCGCCTGCACTTGATGCACTTCTAGCCGGCAACACTGCCGCCATGACCTCAGACCTCTTCATGTCTCAGCAACAACACCAGCAACCTCTAGACCAGCTACTTTCAACTTCCTCTGAATTAAATAACGCAGCTTCTACCAAGGACAACACCGGCATGTCAGCCTCTACTGTTGATCCCGCATCGCTTTCCCCTCAACTCTGTCCCATGGTTGATTCCAACAAAGCCATTACCTCAAAGCCCAAGAACACCCACTCCGACAAGATCAAGTCTGAGCCGGTTGAGTCTGTGATGGCTGTCCCTGTGATGAGCTTCAAGCCCGCCAACATGACACAACGTCCTGCTGAGATGTTGTGCGACCTGCAGTGTCAGTTGGCCGGCCTGTCGCCGTCGAGAACAGCCTCACAACCATCGGCTCTAGTATGCCCAACGGCGCATCTAACGAGCCTGTTGACAGCGTCTTCGGCGCTGCTTTCAGTCTGCAAGAATCCATTGATGCAGATCTCTATGTCCTTGAAAACGGGTTCCCCTCTTCTCCCGACACCATCGATATTGACTGCCATAGTCTGGCTGGTGACTCGTCCCTCTACACCGACATCTATAACATCAACGACTTCGTCTTCCTCGATCAAGGTTGCGCCACCGAATCAACTGCACATGGGTCTGCACTCGCAGCGGACACAGAGATCGCGTTCTGCATTTCGGAATGTGAAAGTCAAAACCCTTCAGGCGATTTTAACCTGCAGCCCCAGTCTGGCGCGTCCACTTCAGGATGCGACGATGGAGGTATTGCGGTTGGCCTCTGAAGTAACACTTGACGAGTCCTTTCTCAAATGCCAGATGCTTTCTCATGTCCAGCGCGAATATCTCGACTTCCGTCTCGGTACTTGGTTCGATGGTGCGCCTATCCCGTCGAGGGAGGCGTTGTTGACGTTGTTGTGGGTTTTGAAACTAGGGGACGAGCAGATGAAGCGCGCGGTAGACCAGAATAACACTCTTGATTTGTCTTCTGTCGTGCCTCAGCCTCAGCCGTTGGCCGTATCTGAAAACTCGGGGGCCGCGGTGACTACCACTGGCAATGCTCTATTGTAATGTCGGGGTCCCACAATCACATTGTCCAATTCCGTCATGGGAATCAGAGGCTGGCTTTCTGCTTTCTGGCGATTTTGAAAGAGGATTTCTGGAAGGTTGCAGTTGCTTTTGTTTTTGAGAGTCAACTTGACACTTCACACTTCGCTTCTTCGTTGTTATTTTTGACCTACACCTTTTACTCTCTTCTTTTCTATTATTTCTTTTCATCCGTTCTTAGGTCTTTGGGTTACACTGGGAAGACGGCGGAGGAGGGCTATGAAAAGGCGTCTTGTTTTGTTTTTTGTTTTTTGTTTTTTTTGCTTCACGCCAGTCCATTTGTTAACGGACTGGAGAGGAAAATCCCCCTTTTTTTTTTACCGCGACCACCATGGAGATGGTTGACGGACTCATATTACTTTATTCACCCTATTAGAAATCTCGTGTCAGAACGCATAGAGCGTAATGGCATAGCAATGAAACGATGACAATGACTTGAAAAAGAAAACCTTGGCAACTCGTACTCTGGCATGTGAAGATTCTTGTATTAATTAAGAACCCACATACTGTGCTGTGATACTAATACATGGTGCTGTGGATATATGTCCCCATTATTGATTGATCTAGCTTTCCTGGTTCTACGCAATGTGCAATGCAATGTATCAACTAATCCTCAAATGGCATTTCGGCCATTAATTCGTCCTCGACGCTGTAGTCTGGCTCTTGAGAAGGAAGTGAAGGCCCGGGCTTTTGAGCAGTGGCAAGGGCATCGAAGCTTTCGGCCTCGGCCATCATTGCCTCCAAGTCGTCGTCAAAGTCGGGCACATCGTCGGCGGCGGCTACAGCCGTTCTCGTTGTCTCGTGTGGTTGTGGCCGTTTGGGAGAAGCATTGTACAAGTCGTCGTCCGGCGGCGACGTCTCCCGCCGACCATGCGACGGGACGCTCGGTGCGGCGGGCGCAGGCGGTGCAGCAGCATCTGTCGAGCCCTCAAACCCAATGATCTCCTCGACCGTGTCGAAGATCGACTGGCTCTTGTCGGGCTCCTCCAGCCATGTGTTGCGCTGCTTGATCATGGTCTGCTTGCGGCCGACCTTGTTCACCATGGCCATGGCGTCGACGAAGCGCGCCTTGGGGTGCAGATCGTCAAGCCACAGACGATACATGCTGAGCAGGCTGGAGGCGTCGGCCCATTCGTGGCCTTTGCCGCGGAAACGCAGCTTTTTCGCTCGGCGTCTGAGTTTCGGTATGCCGTTTTGCGAGAGTAGTCTGTTTTGGTTGGTTAGCAATGGGGGTGGTTTTTGTGGTGGTTGTTCTTTTTGTTTGCTTAAGCTACCGCAGGTAGAAACCTTACTTGGCTTCATCTAGTTTCACCGCGGGCGCGCGCGTTTTCTTGGTCACTTCAATCTCGTCGTCGATGCCCACAATGTCGTTGGAGGGCGGCGGTGCAGCATCTTGGCCAATGTCAAAGGTCTCGTTGAAGCCGTAGTCGTCCAAGCTGGACATGCGATTCGGGGAGGAGGTCATGTTGCGGGGGTGGCAGGTGTGGTTTTGGTGATGGCGGCTCGTCAATTGGTCGAGGCAGGTCGTGATGTCAACAACCTTCACGCCCGACGCGTCTGGCTCGCGTGTCCCAAAAGGGATACATAGGCACGTGGATGTGCAGGGAGGAGTGGCGTTGTGGCAGAGCTGAAATAAGCGGGGCAATGTGGCGTCTTTCTTTTTCCCGCCTCGCTTGCCTTATTATCAAGGCCGCAAGGTGCTAGCTCGAGCACCCCAGGTTCAGGAATCGAAAGCTGCGTGGACGAATCGGAGTGAGCCTACAACTCACGATCCCGTGCGAGAGACGTCACAGCAGTTCGCCGTTGTTGTTCAGTCTGAGAACAACCTCCCCGCCCGCTTTAACCGCCCCAGCTACTTTTCTACGCGCCGCTGATCAGCAATTGCTGGCCTGGACTGATCATGGCCGCCCCGACCTACTTTCCCACCAAGGTCTACGAGACCGACTACCCCGTATGTACAGTGCTCTCGGCTTGGGCCGTCCCGGCGTCTGGGGCAGCTCTGGCTCTGTGTGCCTAGCAGCTGGACCGCCTCGGCTTCCCAGCCGCTATTCCGTCTCTCTGGCGACCCAATGGCTAACCATCTGTAAATAGCTCATTGACAGTGACCCGTATGGACCACCACTCCCCTTCCTCTCTGCCGACCGATATCCAGCATCCCGAGGCTCGGCTTGATGGCTGTAACTCTGTCGCTACCCCCTGTAAGGTCGTATGCTCATGCTCTATTCATACCAGGCATTTCAAGCGCGTGATTGGCTATGCGCGCCCGTCAGACTACGTCCACGGACTTCTTGCCGCTGCCTTTGGCCCCGGCGCGCTGCTCTTCATGGAGAAGTTTGCGCCGTCGCATGTCGGAAAGGGCGGCTTTGCCCCGGCCCTGCGCCTGGCCAGTGCGGTTGGCGTGACGGGCGGATTCCTGTACTTTTACCAGCGCTCTGCTCGTGAGTTTCTGTCCCCTGGCTCGGAAATGGGAGCTGCGGATCTAGACTCGGAATGTTACTGACCAGAGTTTGCTGCAGTCCGGTTCTACGGCGCTACCGAAAACGCCCGTGAGGTCGAGCTGGACATGCGTGAGATGGTTGGCAAAGTCAAGGCCGGCCAGCCTCTTTATGGCGAAAGCCAGCTGACGCCCCATATGCAGGGTGTTGCCGCCAGACAATCGCGCTACTCGGCACTTTTCATGGGCGTCATGCCGTGGTTCAACTTTGTCAACCACAACCAACACGGTGTCGATACGGCCAAGTACTACAGACAAGCCGAGCAAGAGCTAGAACAAGAGAGAACATCAAAGACTTATGCGTAAACCGGTCGCTACAGCATCAAGACTCTCTAGACACGATACAGACAACCACAACAGAAACCGATTGGGGAACCCAAGGGCGAGCGCGACTACGGGTCGGTCAGATCGGGAAATGGAAAGAAAAGCTTTCAATAGACAACTGTGTTTGTTCCCAGACTTGGAATCGCATGTGATAGTGACCATATCCGATTCATTCGTTGGCTCCTTTGATTTGGACTAGATATTTGACATTGTTCATGGTGATCGTCGGGTGATCGTCGGGTGGTCGTGCCTCGCAAATCACACATTTCAATTCGCTGGTGTTGACTTGATTGTAATGAATGTATTCCATCGTTTGTATTCTTAATTGTCTGATGTTGTTGTTTAGCCTCTACAAACGTAGGTGCTCGACGTCGTTGACTCGACGATTCCATGGCGTTAGAGTAACACATTTTGACTCCAGGATTCCGGGCCTGTAGAGAACACGCTGGCAATATGGCTTGGCCCGTTGCTTTTCAGGAGCTTTTCCACGGCCCTTTGACTTTGCAATCTCGGTAGCGTCCGGGCTTAGCTGTCGAGATGTAGTCGTCCGCTATTGCCGGAAAACATCCCGCTCATAGGGCAAACCTTTATATGCTCTCCTAAATGGCCAATCAACAACATCACAAGACAGCGTAATTGGTGTAGTGGTAACATTAATCGTTGCCATCCGGTAATGATTTCGATTAGCCCTGGGTTCGATTCCCAGATTACGCATCGTATCACTTCGCCTCATCCTCGTGATGAGAAAATCCTTTTTTTTCATCGTCGGTGTTATCTCTGTGTAACCTCGGTGTTGAACCTTGTGAAACGTCGAGAACACTCTCTCTTTTTTCGTATGCTGGGAATTACTCAGAGTTTCAACTCAAAATCTCTAGTCACGACGCCTGTCGTATGCCGAGAGTGTCTCGCGAGTAGACAGGCAAATAAAAAATCAATCAATCAATCTAATCACGACAGGCCAGTCAATTGTAGTCACGGCAAGTCCAGTTGTCAAAGTGTAAAAATAAATGTATAGCTATGTACATGAATGAGACGGCTATGTACCTACATGCATCCAATGTGTATATGTGATATACCAGCTATCTAATGAAAGAAAGTATTTAAAATAGTGAAAAAAAAATGTGTAAAAGGCTCTCCTCTCCAGCTGATTTAAATCTGAACCTCAACATCGACCGACACAAGTCTGTGGTCGCTAATGAAGACATTCTCAACAAGGTTGTCCATGTTCTCGTAGCGAGTGACGGTGTAAGGCTGCTCCTGAGTGCCACTGCCACCAAGCCAGACAAAGTCAATGCGGCTAGTAGCCAGACCGCTCTGGAAGCCAGTAAAGGTGTTTCCAAGAGGGCCGACGTGGGCACTGGGGCTGGCAAGGTTGTAGCTGTCAGCCACGAAGCCCATCTCCACAAGGGCCTGGTAGGCGTCGCCTCCAGGGGCTGAGTTGAAGTCGCCGGTCAGCGAGACGTCGAGCGGTCCGTAGGTTCCCTGCAGAGCCTTGATATGGTCGACAACGGCCTTGATGCCCTTGCTGCGAGCCTCGGAGCTGACGTTGTCGAGATGGGTGTTGGCATGGATGAACTGGTGGCCGGTTCTGAGGTGCTTGAAGACGGCAAGAGTCACAATGCGCTTGGTCTTGGCTCCCCAGGCCGTGGAAGGCTTGTCGGGGGATTCGGAAAGCCACTTGACCTCGCTGTGCACGACCTCGAGATCCTCAGAGCGGTAGAGAATGGGGACAAACTCGCCCTTGCCCTTGCCGTTGTCACGGCCTACGCCGACATGCTTCCACGAGTTGCCGAGGTCGCCAAGAATATCTTCCAGCTGGTCCTCGAGAACCTCCTGGAGGCCAACCACGGAAGCACCGCCCGACGCAACTCCGCTGGCGGCGCCATTCAGCTGCTTGACCAGAAGGTTGCGGCGGCAACGGTCGGCTTGCACGCCACAAAGGCCGTGGTTCCAGGGCTTTTCTCCGTCCTGGCGATCACCAGCATCGTAGCGGATGTTGAAGCTGATGACGCGCAGAGGAAGAGTCTCTGCTGCGATCTGGGCAGCAAGAATCAGCGGGGCAGAGAAGAGAGACAGCTTCATGGTGAGCAAAGATTGGTTGAAACGAGTGGTGAAGAAGTGGCGAGTGTTGGGAAGACGAAAACAGATGTCGGCGATGAAAAGATGGATAGTGAATGCAAGATGAATGGATGCAAAGGAAAAAGAATGAGTGTACGCAGAACGAACAGGATCAAGATGCAAGTTGAGTCGGTAAAGAGAGCAGAAGAAGAAGAGGAAGATGAAGAAAAGAGTGGCTGTCAAGATGAAGAATTTGCAAAAGCCATGCAATCAATGCTGTGAAAAGAAGGGCAATCCTTTGGAGGGGAGATGAAGAGAAGAAGCAACAAGTGCCGCTCTCGAGGGCGCAGACACGGCGGCCTTTTATCACAGTCCCAAGCCTGATGCTACCAAGCCGCGATGCTTTGAAATACGCCCCAGCCAGCCATTCCGCGTGGGATTCTTCAACGCTGCGATTATAATTAGACCATGGCGACTCTGTAGCTGCCAAGACGACGATTCATTGCATGCCCAAAGCTCTCAAACCCGACTCTTAGCCTGGGCTCAAGGCATGAGGCCCAAGACCCAAACCCCCAAGCCCAAAGCCACAAGCCCTGGAGCCACCGGGCCACGATCTCCAGCCGGCGGTGCACAGGCCCTAGATTGGAAACCGCGGCGAAAGTAAGGTAGACGCATAATCAAATCGTCCCTAGGGGGCCTTTGTGTAAGTGGGGCACACGCGCCAAAATTAGAACAGCCATCCCAAGTATGAAGTTATCGAGATGAAGGCCGTGTAACTCGATTTGACGAGCAGGACTCGCGATGCAAGGCGGATGGCGGTTTCGGGGGGAAGAAAGAAGAGAGGGTATTTGTTGGTTGGGGAAGACTTGTATCAACTGGACGGTGCACTGTGTTTGGAACTCAGCCCTTTCTTCACAATGCATAGTCCCCCAGCTATTAGCCTTTCTTCTTCTGGGGCTCAGCGTCATGCTGCCGTTGGCCATGCCTCGTAGTCCTTGCGCCGGTTGGTATCCATCATGCCCTATGAAACAAGCGCCTCAGTCGCCCCATCCCACGACAGCGTACACTTGTCTGCATCTATCGACATACTTTAGAATTAAGCATTCCAAGGATTTTCAGACATGGCGGGCAATCTCCTGGGCTTTATCCTGTTCATTTTTACCAACACGGCCATGATCAACGCCTGGTCCTAGTTTGAAACACGCCAGGCTTGGCCAGACTTAGGAGACTGACATCGCTAGCTCCAGCAAGGAAAAGCAACGCAACTATTAGGGTTCATTCCATGTGGACGCACCAGGGTTTGAGAACATCCAGACTTGTATTGACATGGGGCTAGAACAGGGAGGAGGAGGGGGCTAGGGAGGCCTGCACTCTGGTGTTGGTTAATCTGGAGGCAAGGTTGGATGTTGATGGGTTCCAGGGACTTGAGACTCGGATAACTGGGGTTTTGTCAGGCAAACTGGTGTGTTTGTTCGCGGGAAAGATGAGTGAGTGTTTTGTGACGCAGTGGCATTTCTCATGTTTTGACAGCTCCATGCTTATTCTGTAGGTATTTCTACTGAGTGTCCAAGTGTTCTGCCTGACTTGTAATTCCAACTGCTTTCAACTAATGCACAATGGTTGCGTCATACACATGCAGAAATGACTGGTTCGAGGCAACCGGATCACAAAGGAGCCTGCCTGCCACTTGAAGGCCAAGGACAAGACCAAAGGATCAAGGCGGGAGCAAGCAATGACCTGTCTATGCAGCAGGCCGTCAGAGGCAGTATCACGAGCACATACAGCCATACGACAGACGGCAGACGGCATAACTACTTGCTTCATCCCTTGTGACCTTGGCCTGTGATTCCTGCTTGGCGTCCCAAAGATAGACAAGTGTATATGTATAGTTGCAAAGTAATATGTACGCTTGTAGCAGACACATATTCATGCAGCCAACTACGTCAAAGACACTTGGGTATGCACTTCAACAGAGTGTCGTTTGATTCAATCCGAGCGTAGGCGTAGTCACATGCCACTTGCGAGATGTGATTTCGGCCGGGCTTATGTACAAATAAGCATACATACATACATATGTTGTACATGAGCACACCATAGAGTGGCAAGAGTCGCAGTAGATCCTGCTGTTGGGATGAGGATGAGGATAAGGATGTGGGATATGTGATTTGGGGGCTTGCCATTGTGTCTAGTTACTGTGGACGCAAACCCATCCCTGGGAAACGAGGACAGATACTGACATCATTCCCTTGGACAGTAGCATTCCGCCATGAGAGTTTGAAGTTAATTACCTCAGCGCCCACGTCCTCGTGTCGGAGTTGTGGTGGAAATGCTTCCACAAGGCCTTACCCCGCACTGACCCTGGCACTTGTACACAAGTGCGCTGAGGCTGTAAACCTACATGCACATATGTATGTACACAGTCGCATACAGACGTAGTTACAACATGCGCAACGAGTTGGCTACAAGCATCTGTGAGCGCTATCTCTAAATCCGCTCCGCTAGTGCCATCCAGGAGGTTGGTAGCCTCACCATAGTCTTTTTTTAAGAAAAGGGGACCGACAGGCTAAAGGCTCAAAGACGCAGCCTGTAACTATGGTCTGAACTAGTTGCACGTCGAAAACTGTATGGGCATATAGATCTGAGGACTCACTGTACGGGCTGACTAAGCCGAGAGCCGTAGTTATTGACTCGAGGTCGGTGTGCCTTGGGGCTGGTGGCAAGTGCGACAAAGTGGACTCGGGGATCTTGCCATTGTGTTTGGTTTCGGCCCCACAAAAAGAAAACAACTCTCAGCGTAACTTTTGTCTCTAATAACTAACTACACAGTTCTCAGAGTACTTTCTGTCTTGGATCAGAAAGTCTCGAACCATATCAATCGAGGGGACATATCACTCCTCCCTTTTCTAGTTCAACTAGGAAGCAAGCCATCCGACTAGAGGTAGCTGCAAAAAGGAAGGCGAAGAAGTCGCGAGCGAAATAGGAAAGCAGGACTCGAGAAATCGTCCAATCTCGAGACCGCATTCGGCGTCGAGTCCATGCGGGCTTGAAAAGAAGAAAAAAAAAGAGGTTCGAGCCGCATTGACATATTGCGGAAGAGAAAACAGATACCGCGCCTGGGAAGAATTTCCGAGTTCATAACTACAATCAACAAATAACTAGTTAACTAATCACTGAACTAACCATGTAACTTTGTAACCAGCTATTGCTTGCTTAGCATGCAGCCAACGGATGACGCTCTTTCTTAGTGCACGTCTATTTTCCATGCCTGGAATTCCTTTTCTTACCTTTTCTTTTCTTCCTTCTTCTTCTTCCTCTACTTTGCGCAATATCACGTCTGTGCTTTGGCCTGGAATTGGCTTTTTGGTGATAACTATCACAAAAAAAAAGAAAAAAAAAATCAAACCACCAAAAAACACGACCGGGATATCATCTCTTTCCAGCCCGCCCTCCCCTTCCTCCCTCCACACCCAATCCTTCCTTGTCCCCCATTCCCCTACCGCCAGAAAACCTGTCCGCCCGCAGCTCGCTCTGTCTGCTCTGTCTCCCACAGCAGCGGTCGGTCGCTTCTGCTTCTCCTTTTTTCTCCAACTGCTGGGCAAAAACGTCATAGTTCAAGTCTAGGCTTGTTCTGGTTCTTCCAAACACAAGTGACTTTTCCTGCCTCCTCTTGACCCCAAAGAGGACATAGCATACATACCGCGAGGAGGGGGCTTCTTGATATTTTATACAAGACTGCCAGAGCCTTCTTTTTCGTTTTCCCAGACTTCTCTGGCATTCTTTCAACATCCAGTTCTTTTTCTTTTCTCCCCATCTCTCTCTCTCTCCTCCCAACCCTTCAACACACATCGGGTCTCTATCTCTCTCTCTCCTGCTTGACCCAAACCTTCACCATGACTGCTGCCGACTCTTTTGCGGCGTCCTTGGTCCGCCGGGCTGCAAATGCGCAGGCCGGCATCATCGAGGGCATGGACCCGACGGAGTACGACCCGGCGAACCCCATTATTCTTTTCATTATCCAGGTAAGACGGTGATTTGATGCCATCAGAGAGCACCCTTCTTTATTGGCCCATTCGCTAACAACAGCCCCTTCCAGGCGTGCATCATTATTGTCTTTTGCCGTCTGCTTCATTATCCCCTCTCTCTCATGGGCCAGCCCCGTGTCATTGCCGAGGTCATTGGTGGAATTGTGCTGGGACCCTCTGTGATGATGCGCATTCCCAATTTCAAGGAGACCATCTTCCCCACCGAGTCTATGCCCGTGCTGAACAACGTCGCCAACCTCGGCCTGGTCATCTTCCTGTTTCTCGTGGCCCTCGAGATTGATCTGCGCATCTTCAAGCAAAACTGGAAGCTTGCCGCGACCGTTGGAGTGGCCAGCATGGCTCTTCCGTTCGGCCTTGGCGTGGCGATTGCTTGGGGCCTGTACAACGAGTTCCGCGCCGGCACCAACTTGGAAGACATTAGCTTTGGAACCTATGCGCTTTTCATCGGAACCGCATTGGCCATTACGGCCTTCCCCGTGCTTTGCCGAATCCTGACCGAGCTCAAGCTTCTCCATGCCAATGTCGGCGTCACTGCACTGGCTGCCGGTGTTGCAAATGACGTGACAGGGTGGATTCTTCTGGCGCTGTGTGTCGCTCTCGCCAACAACAGTTCTGGCTTGGCTGCCCTCTGGTCTCTTCTCTGCACTATAGGCTGGACTCTATTCTTGGTGTTTATCGTGCGGCCCATTTTCATCTGGTATCTCCGCAAGACCGGCAGCCTGCAAAACGGACCTACCCAGGGCATTGTGGCACTCACCATGCTGCTCGTTCTGGCGTCGGCTTTCTTTACCGGTAAGTGAAATAAACGAAGGAGATGGGAGACAAAACGATAGGAGCGCCTTGGTATATAACAAACAGCTGCTGACTGACTCTCTTCTCTTTCTTAGCAATCATTGGCGTTCACGCCATCTTTGGCGCTTTTCTCGTCGGTGTCATTTGCCCACACGACGGTGGCTTTGCCGTTAAAATGACAGAAAAGATCGAAGACTTGATTTCCGTGCTCTTCCTGCCGCTGTACTTTGCGCTTTCGGGTCTTAACACCGATCTTGGCCTGTTGAACTCTGGCATTGCGTGGGCCTATGTTGTTGGAGTCTTGGCTGTTGCTTTCAGCGGCAAGATTATCGGCGGCACCGTTGCTGCTCGCTTCTTCAAGCTCGAGTGGCGCGAATCGCTCACTATCGGTGTTTTGATGTCCTGCAAAGGTCTGGTGGAGCTGATTGTCTTGGTAAGTAACAGACTCGCCCCCCTTTGTGCTCCTGGGGCTTGCATTTGGTATTCTTCTTGCTAACACGGTTTCCCAGAACATTGGTCTTCAGGCCGGGATCTTGAACGACCAGACTTTCACCATCTTTGTCGTCATGGCTGTGGTAAGTAGCTTTTCCCATGAAAGCTTTGTAGCCAAAGCTAACCTGTTAAACTTGAATCGGGCAGATCACCACCGTCTCCACCACCCCCCTCACCAAGCTTCTGTATCCCGCCAGCTACCAGCGGGCCATCGAGAGCTGGCGCCGTGGAGAAACCGACAAGAACGGCCGCCCGCTTCTGCAGCCTACGTCTTCCAGCCAGGCCAACGTCTCTGCCGCCCTCCGCACGGACGCCGTGAACCGCCTGATGGTCTATCTCCGCCTCGACAGTCTTTCCAGCTTGTTTACCTTTGTCAATCTGCTCGAGCTTGGCAGCAATGCCAAGACTGATGCGGCTGCCACCACAGACAAGGAAACGGCAGCTCATTCTATTGGCCCGTCTGATGCCCATGTAGAAACACCTGCGGCAAGCGCCAACGCCCAGAACCACACTCATCTCGAGGTTCACGGCCTACGGCTGCTGGAGCTTACCGACCGGACTTCGTCTGTCATGCAGTCAGCCGAGGGCGACGAATACGGTGTTTCGGATCCAGTCGTGACTGCGTTCTCCACCTTTTCCCGTCTCAACGATGTGGCTGCCACGGGAAGAGTCGCCATTGTGCCGACCGACTCGTACTCGGAGACCCTGGTGCACCATGCCTCCTCCATCTCATCTGACTTTGTCATCATCCCTTGGAGCGAGTATGGCAGCCTGACCGAGGACCAGGGCAGCACTTTGCCTGCAGAGGTTTCGAGATTCCAGGGCCGCGGGTACTCGGAGTTTGTCCAGGAAACCCTGAAGCATTCTCCCTGCCCCACGGCTGTGTTCATGGATAAGGGCTTTGGCGGCAACAGGGCCCTACCCACCCGGCCACCCATGAGCCGCACGGCGAGTGTCCACTCCAGCCGGGCGCGCAAAGACCCCGTTTCTCTTCCTGTCAGGGACAAGTCGCACGTTGTCTTCTTCCCCTTCTTCGGCGGCGTCGACGACCGCGTGGCTCTCCGTTTTGTCCTGCAACTATCCAAGAAGGCCAATGTGACCACAACCATTGCGCACTTCAAGATCTCCGACGACGAGGGTCTCCCCGGCGAGGTTGACGGCGACAAGTCCGCAGCCTATGCAACCCACGCATCCTCGAGCTCGTCGCAGCACTCGACCGCCGACGACCAGTACCTGCTATTGTCGCTGCAGAGCACTCTCTCGTCGGCCGGCGATGGCCGCGTGACCTTTACCGAGATCCCCGTGGCCCGCCAGAACGCCCTCTCTGCTGCCCTGCAGACGGCCCAGACGCTCGTCGGCCAGAACCCGCGCAACGCCGGCGACCTGATCGTCGTTGGCCGCAGCCACGCCAGCCTCGGCGACGGCGTCACTGAAGTGGGCGACGAGATGAAGAACACGCTCGGATCGGCGGCGGCGTCGGTTCTCGCGGGCAACGTCAACGCCAGCGTTTTGGTGGTGCAGGACACTCGGGCTTCTCTAGACTAGAGAAGCAGCCCGACCGATCGTTCGGTCAACGTAATGTTTGGTTTTGTTAGTTAGTGCAAGGCTTAAGATACCCTTTTTTAGTTTGAAATAACAGTCTGTACCTATGTCAATGCCGGGAGTGGATTATGTAAGCATGCAAAAAAATCGGCCTCGGGTGTGTGCGCCGAGAGGAATCTGAACGTCACCATTTAATATGCGCCGTATCAGTCTGGGATGCGCCGAAGCAAAACGAGTGCCATTTTGCCAGCGCCAATAGACTTGGTCCTGCTGTCTAGTTAACGTCAACCATTCTTCCCGGTCTTGAACATACCTTTCAATCTCTCTCGCGCTCTCTCAATCTCTCAACCTCTCTCCCACTCTCCCACTCTCTCATCCACCCTCTGCTCACAATGTCCGTCTCCCTCCTATCGCGCCAATGCTGGACGCGCCATCTTAGAGCTGCGTGTTTCCACAGCTGCTCGGCCAGACCGACCCCGGTTCCCGCTCTCTTCAAAGACGTCCCAACCGTGCAGCTGTCCTTCGAGATCCAGCACCCGCCGAATCCTCTCAGAGAACCCCGGCCTATCGTCATGATGCATGGCTTGTTTGGCTGTAAGAAGAACAACCGCACCATCAGCAAGTCCGTCGACTCTCGCTCCAGCAGCCACTAAGAGCCCCGCAAGCTAACCCGCCCACTCCAGAGTCCTCGCCCGTGAGCTGAGACGCCCCGTCTACAACATCGCATGTCCTCACCTCGCACCCCTGGCCTGAACAACAGAGAAGCCTCCATGCACGTCTTGCTTACACTACTCTCTACAGGACCTCAGAAATCATGGAGACTCGCCGCACTCAGAACGCCACGACTATGTCGCCCTGGCAGCCGACGTCTTCGCTTTCATCAGCCACCTGGAGATGGACAAGCCGACCATCATTGGCCACTCAATGGGTGCCAAGACCGCCATGACTCTGGCCCTGGCTGCGCCGGACAGCATCACCGACGTCATTCCCGTCGACAACTCGCCCCTGGACCAGGCCCTCGGCAGCGACTTTGGCAAGTACATCCAGATCATGGAGCTGATTGAGCGCTCAAATGTCATGACGCGTGCCCAGGCAGATGCCATCCTCGCTCCCTACGAACCAGTGAGTCCGCCCGTCTCCGGCGCACATCGCGTCTACGCCTCCGCCGCCGCTAAACAACCCCGTCCTCTGTAGTCCTTGGCCGTCCGCCAGTTCCTCCTGCAGAACTTGTACCGTCCCGCCCACGGCACGCCCTTCAAGTTCCGCAACCCGCTGGCCGTGCTCGCCAAGAGCCTCAATCACATGGGCGATTTCCCATTCAAGAGCGCAAAAGAGGCTCGCTTTCAGAAGCCCGCGCTCTTCGTCCGCGGCACCAAGAGCTCCTATGTCCCTGACGAAGTGATTCCTCTCATCGGAGACTTCTTCCCGTTGTTCCGGATGGCCGATATCGATGCTGGGCATTGGGTCATTTCTGAGAATCCGGCATACTTTAAAGAAGGTGAGTCTGAACCCTGGCCAAGAGACACATGCAACAGTTAGGGTTACTAACCACATACAATCTCTTGCTTAGCCGTCGTTGAGTTTCTAAATCGTGACGAATAGCTAGAACAACAAAGCCATCAATGTTTGATACATGGACAACATCCAACTAGATAGACTACCGGAACACAACTCAGCACATGTACAACTTGCACTTTGATTCTACAGCATACTTCTCAAACAGCCATCATATCCTGAGTGCGCGGTTTTGTTGACTTGACTGCTTTTTTTTTTCCTTCTTTGGGCCATTAAACATCACTGAATTTTTCTATCAGACCGTATTCACCAGACTTTTTTCTGGGCCGTTGAAACTCGAGAGGGGCAACCCTGAACCAAAGGCGCCTTGATGCCGAACCCAAACAATGGTCACAATGCCAATGTTTTCCACATACCCGCTGTGGGCTCACAATCCCGTACAAGCCCGTAAAATGGTCACGAAACAACTATGTTTATTGTTTACACCTCCTCCAGGACACGCTCCTTGAACTCCCGCTCAACCTTCTGACCCTGCTCGTCAGTGGAAGACTCGCCGTGGAGGGCCATCAGGGCACCGAGGTCGAACTTGGGCTGCTTGAGAAGCTTGACCTTGCGAATGTGGACCTAAAAAAAGCAGGTGTTAGTTGAAAAAAAAGAAAATGTATAAGTACGCATCAAACATGTGTCCTGAAAATATCAGGACAGTATAGCATTTATGGATATGACTCACGTTCTGGAGAGGGTAGATGCCCTGGGTCGACTTCTCGATCTCGCGGCCAATAACCTCGGGGATCAGCTTAGTGGTAAGCTGGGTCAGAGTGCAGCTTGAGGCCTCACGCTGGATGATCTCGGTCATCTTGCGGCGGATGGCACGGATCTGAGAAGAAGCGGCGTAGGTGGTCTTCTTGACCTGGTTCTGTCTCCGCTTGGTGAAGGCAATGGCGAAGAGGCGCAGCAGGTAGTCGTCGGTGGTCTTGACGGTGACGTTGGCCTCGATCAGAGTCTGCCACTTGCGGACCAGCGAGCGCAGCTTGTCCGAGGTGAAGTCCAGACCGTGGAAGTTGGTCAGGCAGTTGCGGCCCTGGATCTCGTCGACGCGGAGGCGAACCTTGCGGAACGAGTGCTCCTCATCCTTCTGCAGGTCAGCGAGAGAGACCTCGATGACACGGCCCTTCAGGGAGTCGTTGGCGTTCTTGAGACCGGCGGTACGGTTGACCAGGGTCTTGCCGACACTAAAAGAAAATGAAGCATTGCAGTCAGTATTTACTGACCATTTCTAAATCCGATGTCGGTGGCGAATGGTGGGGGAAGGTTGGTTGATTGATGGGTATATATGACCCCAAAAAAAACGTAAAACTGAGCAAATTTCAAGTTCCTTGTTTTCGGTCGAGTGGAGTGCGTGTGGTGTAGAGGCGTTGTAAATAATAAGAGTATCGGCCTCTTGGGGGGTATATCGTTGGTTTGACTCACTCGCGGACGTTGAAAGGCGCGGGGGCCTTGATCGAGTACCAGTCCTTGCGGGAGAAGGGGTCGATGGTCTTCTTCTTGAGACCCTTCTTGCCCTTAGAGAGGCGCTTGTTCCTGGAGAGTTATCGTCGTCAGCAATGCTGTGTGGAAGTGTATGGTGGTGGACCACACGATAGATTGTGGGTTGGAAACGGCGGCTGGGCGAATATTCAATGTCGAATTCGAACAATCGATAATATCGCGCAGGTATGGTTGGGTGTGTCTTACTTTCCGACAGCCATGTTGGATAGATAATGACCCCGTCAATGGTTTCGTGATGGTTGGTAGTGTCGAGAGAAGAATTTCGTAGATGGGAAGGTGGGCGTTTGAGGGTGGTGGAATTTCTGAGATTTGGTCAAAATTGTGTGCGCTCGAAGGAAAGTCTGTGGGCCAAAACCAGCCCGAAATGAAATCCAGCACGTGATTGGTATCGATAAGAAAGATGTACAGAAATACTAGATCCACATCTGAGCCCTCGCCACAGGGGCTCCACTTAACTGGGCCAAAAGTGGCAGAAAGATGGATTAACAGCGTGTGTTTTAATTGGAGGAATTTGGCTCATACAAAATAACTGGTGTGTCGCACTATCACAAGCTATAGAAGTGTGAAAACCAAAGTTTGAGCGATGATTCAAAGTGCAGTTATGCACGTGCCAAAAAGCATTTCTTTTTTTCCTTCAGAATTGTATGTGCGAGTCTATATTCATGTGTAAAATGTAAAGTAAGTAGAAGGGAAAATTGCAGTTAAAAGTGGTGTATGTGAGGTGAGAAGCAAGTGTGTGTTCCTATGTTCCGTGGGTATATATCTCCATCCATTCATGATCATTATCGTAAAAAATCATTCGCAACCAACCCAAACAAAGCCAAACCTGAAAGAACAAAGAAAACTCGCTTCCGCACTGATAGCGGTTGAAGAAGCATTTGTTGCGCATGCGAAGTGTGTAGCAAATATGTCGTCTGGCGCCTGTCAGGACACAGAGACGTCTAGTGTAGCGCTGAATGCAAAGATTACAACGCAAAGGCGAGAATGAATGGCCAAGCCGGCTCTAAACGAGAAGCCAAGTCTGTCAAATATGCGCAGTGACGGAAAGTTAATGTAACAACATTACAATTCCGCACGTTATGAGTGCAAATGCACATTATGGCGATGCAGAGATGCGCAAATACGTGGCAGAGAGCAGGCTTCAAGATCTTACAAACAGGATTTCGAAGCTCGTCTCAATGTTGTCGACACACTTCGAGTATGCTGCCTTGGGGTAGGGGAGGTGACTGAGGTTATTACAGAGTCAATTCGGCGACCTGTTCATCCTCGCAGTCAAATTCGCCTTCGCCGTTCCAGCTGCCAAAACGAGGGAAGCTGAAATAGCCATCTGACACTGTAAACTCTGTTAGTAAAGGAGAAGCAACGACAGGGACAAAGGAGGACACTTACAAGACATGGAAGCACCAGTGACGGAAGAAAGGCTGCTGTTAGTGGCAACCGAGGAGATGGTCTTGGGGCTGCACGGCTCTGAAGGCGAGGAGGTACAAGTACGGCGAGTGTTTGGTGAAGCAATGGGCGATGTGAAGTCTGAATGTGAGTGGCGTGGTTGAGCCGAGATGTCCACGACACGGGAGAGGATATCAGTGGCAGTGCGTGTGCGGCCAGAGCTAGACAAAGAGCGGCCAACACTCTCCTTGTGGGTAGTGATGCTGGGTTCTCCAGTAGCCTGGTTACGAAGGAGACTTGGTCGTTTGAGGTGCTCGTCAGACACGGAACAGCGGGAAGACGACGAGCTTCTTCTGCGCAGACCACCAACTTCGACGATGTTGGCAATGAAGCCGGCCATGCTGGTGTTGTACCCAAGGCCAAAGCCTGACTGGAGATGAGGAGCGTCCACGGAAGTGCGGTAGCGCGAGCTAAAGGGGCTGGACACCATGGGGAAAGGTGGCTTTGGCGAGATCTGTGAGAGACAGTCGTGATGTTGGTAGTGTGGTTATTTTTTTGCGGCAACGGACTTCTTGCGGCTGGTGGGCTTAAAGGACCGAGTGAGGAAGGGCTTTTGGCGGTGAATATAACAGGCCCAACTAGCACAATTATGTGGGTGTCAAAATCGAAAGGGCGGTAGTCGTTGGAAGGGAGCCCAGGTTGGATTGGAACAAGAAAGTGGGGGTCAGAAGACGAAGATTAAAAGTATGCAGAGAGATGAGAGAATAAAAATAAATGAACAAGAACAAAGATGTATGTATGGAGTTTCGGGGCCAGCTCAAAGAAGCGGTGCCAGATGGAGATGGAGATGGGCAAAGGGGGCAATTATAAGAAAGCAGTGGTCACAGTTGGGTTCGGTTCCACGTAGGCGGTCAAGAAGCAAAGAAGCAAGAGCAAACGCAACGCAAGGAAGGCAGGTCCGGCTCTTTGTGCCAATAGTCCAGTTCCAGCAAGAGCGGCAGTAAAAACGGCAGTAAAAGCAGCAATAAAACGCAGCAAAGCCACGGCCAGCGCAGCACAAGCACAGTCCATTGCACACTGTGCATACATGGGCAAGTGGGGCACCTTCGTTCGTTCTGCAAAGGGAGTGATTTCCTTCGTTGACCGTTGACCCTGTCTGGGCCTGGCCTTTGTTCTCCTGATTTTTTTTAATTTTATTGTCATTTTATTGACGTGGCCAAATCCCCTCAAAGCCCAAAGCCCAACTTGCTTGGATTCTGGCTTTCGCTCTGGCTTGGGTTGTGGTTTTGGCTTTTGGCTCGCTTCACTCACAAATGTCTCCTCCATGTCTCCAAACAACAAAAAACAGCGTGACTGTCGACATTTCCAAGTCATCAAGTTAGTCTTGGCTCAACCTTGGACTGCAGTTACTCTTCATCTTCCGCAAATCACTTGCTCTTTCTCTTTTCTATCAGCCAGCTGACTAATTACTTGCTCCCCAACAATCCAAAAAATCTTTGCTTCTTCTTCTTCTTCTTCTCTGAATATCTGTGCCTCCCGCCACATGTTTCACATCCCCCACAGCCAATTCTCCCTTTGAGCTGATGCCCAAGTCTGCATCATCTCTTCTCTATCTCTAGCTGTCTCTATCTGTATCTGTGTCTGTTTTTCGCCATGTCTCTTGACGTGTAAAGACTGCATCTTTTGTATGTACATATGTTGGGACAACTCTCCCTCCCCCCTTCCCACGACACAAATACAATGCCACGCAGTCCATGGGCCACTGGTTTCTAGCGAATTTCTCCGTGGCGTCTTTTCGTGCTTCAACTAGCTGGTTTTCTTTGTTGGATTAGCTAGCTACTTGGCTGAAGCTTCGGTTACTTTCTTTTATCGATTTGCAGCGACGTCTTTGTTCTGTGACGATTTAAAGTCAAGTGTATAAAAAAGGGACGCAACCTTGGCTACGGGTCTTTTCCCCCTCAATCTGGTCACATCTATCGTAACCAAGCATGAAAGCTCCAGAATCACCCGCCAAGTTCACACATGTATGTATGTACGAGCCGGATTCTTTGGTCCCCTGGATAAGCACCGTCTTCACGGTATAACTTGCCGCGGACTAGCTGCAAATGAATGCTGCTGTATTGGCGTAACTGCCCTCATGGCTCCTTCGGGTTAGGCTCTCCGTGACTCCAGACTCTCTCAGACGACGACGACACTGGCTGGATTGCATTTGGGCACGCACACATATTTCCCATGTCCAAGTGTGGTGGAGTTGTGCCTTCGCTTCCCCAAAGCCTCTGGACTACATGCATATGGCAAAGGCAAATCAATCATGCGCCGCACCGCTCGTCCATGTACAGGAACAGCTAGCCAAGCTATTTCTGAGATCACAATGCAGCATGTGTGCTTCTTGTGCCCGGCTCTGACGCAAACCAACTTCTTTGTAATACTAGTTGGCTACTTGGCTAGTTAGTTGGTACAACTCGTCCAGTTTTCCGTATTCTTGCTTGCCTTGTCCGTCCCTAACTGGTTGTGCCTTTGCATGACTAGTTACAGTTACTGATGCCCCAGATTTGCATCTTGCTGTGCATTCATGCAAGCATTTACTCATGCATGATCAGCGGGGAAACGCCATGGCGACGGGTGAGTTGTCAAGTCTCGCGGCCAGTCAGTCGACTCTATGAAGGGAATCAAGAGGGTGGGATGGGCTAGGCTGTCAAGCCTGATTTGATTTAATCAACGCTGACGAGCAAAGATCACCAGACAAGACCGATGCATGGCGTGCTACATATGCATAAGTGCTACAAGAACTACAAGTAACAGTTGTCTGCTAACTAACTAACTACACAGCTACATAGTTGGCACATAACCAGCCAACTAGTTGTACGAGTACTTGTTCACATATGTACATGCACACGCACATTGTACATGCCGTCATCCTTCAGCTCCGATGCCCCGGGACTGGCTACAATACAAGCATAGATGGACATGACCATATCTGTACTCGCATCTAGCATGTATGCTGGATACACAATCATTTGTATGTTTGTACATGTACAACTATCTACACATACTTGTACCGGTGCATCGCACAAGCACGCTTCCTCCTCCTCTGCTGCTTGCTCTGTCAGCTTGCGTTTCTCTCTCTCTCTTCTACCCCGCTGCCTTTCTTGTTTGTTCTCTCCCCGCATCCCGTCCTTTTCTTCCCCTTCTGTTTCGCTTCCCTCTTCAACTTTGTGCTTACATGCTTGAACCGCCCGTCCGTCTCCTCCTAAACACGGCTGCAGTAAGCCACCAAGCAATCTCTCTTGTTTCCCGCTTCAACCCCTCGGCCAAATATGTGAAGATGTAACATGACGGTTCCAAGTGCTACCTTTTGGGAAAAAAAAGAAAAAGAAAAAGAAATACAGTAGTTAACAGTCTTGCTGGGCCGTTGTGTGCACTGTCCGCTCATTCGGAATATCAATCATCCAGTCTTCCAACCCCAAGTGACACAGTGAGTCAGGGGTTAGTTTCCTCTAACCCTACCATTGACGCGTCCTCACGTGAACAAAAAACGCCACTAAACTCGAGATTCAAGCCAGCCACTACAGCGCCACCAACGAAAAAAGCCTGAGGGAGCCGCCCAATTTGATTTAGAGGCTAAATCAAATCGCATTTCCCCCTCCAATTCTAGACAGCTAAAGTTTCTTATCGTCTTTTACCCATCAAGCTTTTCGCGCACGTCAGTCACAACAAAACGAAACCTCGACACCGTCCGCTGGTAAAAAAAAACGCCGTGTTTCGCCGATCGACTGTTTTACTTGATTATCGCCGCGAGATATCTTGATCATCATGGGAAAGCGCAAGTCTTCCAGCAAGCCTCAGGGCCCCAAGAAGGTTCGTTGTTTTCAGGAATTGAAGGGGGCGACGCGACAAGCATTTATCAATATCCGCGCGGACAGCCTCTTCACTAGGTTTTCTTTTTGTTACTGTCCCTCTGGCTAACACTCCGAGCGGCATCGTGATGCAGAGCGACCCTCTTCCGACGACTTTCCTGTGCCTTTTCTGCAACCACGAAGACGCCGTCACTGTCAAGATCAACCGCCGTGGAGGCGTTGGTAATCTCAACTGCAACATTTGCGGCCAGACCTTCCAGTGCGCCATCAACTGTGAGTCTCCGCTGTGATTTGCGCACGTGTCTGCGAAACCCACAAAGGATGAGTATAGACTAACCCTCTCTCTCTGATGTAGACTTGTCTGCGCCCGTCGACGTTTACAGCGACTGGGTCGATGCTGCCGGTAAGTCTATGTCTCCAAGCACACACTTTGTAGAGTGTCATTTGTTCTGCCACACATGCTGACGGGCTAATCTTGTTTCTCTTGTCCAGACTCTGTCACCACATCTAAATCCGGCGGCCGGTTTACTTCGCGCCCGGCCCCCAAGCAGCAACTCGACGAACTTGCTGATGACGACGACTATTGAACAAAGCCTCGCAATCTTACTCAAACACCATTCACGGGTGTGATTTCACGATTCGCGCATAGCAGCCACGTAGCGATTCATCTTTGCTTCGTTTTCTCTTTTCATACGACCGGGACACACAGCACAGCGTTCGTTTTTATGTCGAAAAGAAAACACACATGCCTTTCATATTTGCGCTCTTGATTTGCCAATCACAGACACATGTCTGTTGAGTGAGTGAAAACTGTAATGCGATATTCATAGTTAATGCAATTGTATGCCATCTAAAGCGTATAGAAGCGGTCGCCAAAGTCACCCAGACCAGGAACAATGTAACTGTAGGTAATATGTTAGCCGGATCTCTTGAATGACGGTGAATGCTTGGCGTTGGGAAGAAGGCCGGAGTGTTCTACTAGGCGAAGAAGTAGAGCTTATGGCTCATCGAGCGGCGGATCGTGACTCGTGGAGAACCGGTTATTCAGACTTACTTCTTGTCATCCAGGCCCTGGCAAAGGATATACATGTTAGTATTCATGGCCAACCAATATTTCTTCAACTAGAGCAACAAGCGACTTACCTCGTCGATGAATGCAGTAACGACACGGAGCTTGGGGAACTTGGTCGCGAAATTCTCAACACCCTTGGGACTGGCAATCAGGTTCAGGAAAAGGATGCGCTCCTCGGGGACGCCTCTGGACTTGAGGACCTCGACAGCCATGATGGCCGAGCCGCCTGTAGGAGAGGTTGGTGGGTTAGTAAAGCGAGACATGACCTGGGGTAGATCATTCCAGACAACGGCGGATTATTGGCCAGTCAGTGTCCTTACCGGTGGCAAACATGGGATCCAGCAACAGAACCCATCGCTTGCTGATGTCATCGGGCAGCTTGTCGTAGAAAAGCTTGGGCTGGGCAGTCTCCTCGTCGCGTTGAATCAGGATCTTGCCGATTCTAACGGACCGGCAGCAGTCCCGCAGGCCTTGTTCCATGGCCTCGCCCGCACGCATAATTGAGACTCCGCAAATCTTGCCCTGGAACATCAGACCAGAGTAGGTCCGCCCGACGGGAGTGGTGACATCATGGGAGACGACGGGCAGGTGGTTGAGGCCTTCCTCGACGAGAAGACGGATGATTCTGTTGGAGTAGAAGACAAAGTCTGCTCTCTGGGTGTCTTTATTGCGAATGAGGCTAAAGGAGCGAGGTGGGATGTGAGTAAGTACACGAGAGTCTGGAAGCAGGAAGCAGGAAGCAAGGCGATGTGTGGTTTTAGAGTGGGTGGGTAGTTTTCTTTTCTTTTTTCTTCTTTTTCTCTTTGTTGAATGACATTATGCCACTTGACACTTGAAAAAGCCTGGACACGTTTGCTTCATTCACTTACGTCAACAAAGCAATGAGTTGGGGAGTCTGAGGCAACACGTGCACATTATCAAAGGGAACCGTCTTCGAAATGGTCGCCGAGGGATTTTGGCCGTCTTCGTGCTTGAAAGTTGCAACAGGGACGACGGAGGAAGAGTCTTGGCTTTCCATGGCGAGAGAGAAGGAGAGAGAAAAGTAGAAATAGAAGAGAGAGTTGTATCAGAGAGAATAAAAGAGAATGGAGATAGTTGGATGGTGGAGTTTATAGAATAATCGAGCGTCGCACAAGTAGTTACCACCGATCGAGGCTGGCTGGCAGTTTTCAGCCAAGTGGACCTCAGGTACCCGGATACATAGCTACATGTGAGAGTCTTGGCCATGCGTGTAGCGGGGCATAGCGGGCATACCCGATAGAGCGAAGCCCCACGTGCGTACATGTCCGCATATCTGCATATCGACATGGGCCTCCCCAGTCCCTTCCAGGCCCACTTTCTTTTTTGGATTTGGAAGCTCGCTTTGCGGCGATTAGAGTTCGTCGATTATTAACTGCGATTGATTAAACTGCATCCATCAGCTGCAATCCACGCAAGATCCATTGACACTGTCTTTTTATTATTCTTTGGCCTGACTTTAAGCCGCTCATCGACTCCAGACGTGAGTCCTTGCAATTTTCTTTGTCTTCTCGCCCTCTTCTGCAGCCCGCTCGAGCTGTGCTAATTGCCTCTCTCGAGATGATCTAGTTGTCCCGAGCACAAAAAAACACCAGCCACCAAGATTCAGCGAAGCCTTTGTCCTGCGACCCGAGCCCCTCTGTGCGACATCTCGGCCTGCCCAGTCGCCCGCCGCCATCGAACTACGGACAGTGTAAATATCGCCATGACTACGTATGGCAATATGACGGCAAAGAAGCGAGCCTTCAATAAAGCCTTTGCGGCCACCAAACAGCCCGCCGCCGGCTCTTCCTCATCGGCAGCACCTTCAGCCTCCGCCTCCGCCTCACTCTACGACTTCGACTTTGATGATGTCGACGCCTCGGCCTCCATCGTCGCCCGCAAGTCGCTGGTCAAGTCCGCCTCTCTGGCCTCGTCCAAAAAGCCCACAACCTCGGCCCAGTCTTCCTCGAAACTCCAGAGAAGCGCTTCTGCGTCTACGGCGAGCCCGGCGCTGGGCCCTAGCAGTGCTCTATCGGCCCCGAAGTCTCCCAAGCCCATCAAAAAGACAAGACCGCGTTCTGCCGTGCTGGCTTCACGACCGGCCATCAGCAGCTCTTGTACGACCACCACACCAACAGCTATTCCACCTCCCGCTCCCCTTGCCACGCAACCATCGCCAAAACGAAGCTCTGCGGCCCAGCGGAAAGTCGCGCCACTCGCCCGATCACTTACGACGCCTGCTTCTACGCAGCAGATGAAGCCGCCCGTCTTGCATCGAGCAGCAGTCTCCGACCCATACGACCTTCCCATGAGTGATGCGCCACCGATTCAAAAGCCGGAAAACCGCCGTCCCAATAGTAGGCAAGCAGCAAAAACGAGCGAAGAGAGGCCAGCGAGACAGCAGAAAGCGACAGCAGTACCACCAGTAACCGCTCCACCGCCACCGAAACCAGCTACCAAAGCCACCAACGTTACCAATTCCCGAATCGACCTGTACTTCAAAACGACGTCAAATGTACCCGCTGACCGGAAGAGAGAAAACATCCCCGCGGCATCCAAAGCTACGAGTCAAATCCCACCAAATGCAAAGCCGTATCAAGCGAAGACACACGCTACTGTATCTCCATCCCAAGCATCGCCATCGCGACCCAGGGCTGCTCGGCCAGTGTCTCGCGGAAGCGTATCCTCAAATGCCAATTCAAGGGCGGGTCCTGGGCTTGGCGAAGTGCCGGCAAATCCCCATCAAACCAAACTCGAAAACGCTGATGGCGATGTAAACAAGCAGCCAAATCCTCCAATGAAGCGTCGGCGGCTCATAGACACGCTCGTGTCCCAGATGGAGAGCAGCTCCGAGTCTGATGCTGAATCGTGTGATGGCGATAGGCCGGGTGTTAATGCTGGAAGGACTGCTCCCCAGAATTTCACACAGAACTCGGCCAACAAGAGCGACGAGTTGCAGCAGCGTAGAAGCACCTTTCAAGCCGGTCCTAGGATCCGAACAAGAGGCCCAAAAGTTACATATTCAATGCAGAGATCAATTCTTGCCGATCCCGGTGAAAACGACCCCAATCACGATCCTTTTGCATTGCCGATACTACCGTCTATTTCTAGTCCAAAGAAAGCCCGGGATTCTTTCGACTTTGACGATGGGCCCGAAAGTGATGACGATAGCGGACTGGCCAAAGGCACAATCCGTAGTGTTCACGAACTGCGCATGGCCGGCGCAAACAATCGCTTTGCTGATCAAATCGATGACTTGTTTGATCGCATCGGTGCACCGTCGCCTAAACCGACGTCTATGCGGCGCAATGCGCTACTAGAACTGGCGTCACACATCAAGGAAAAGACCTTTTCCCGCCAGTTCCGCGACAATGGCGCCGAAGGACGGCTCTTTGCCAAAATTGGCCAAGAGACCGACACTGTCAGTGGGTTTGCCCTGGTCGCCATTCTCCTCACATTGTTGTCTTCGTACTCGATGCCGCATGTTCTTCCTCTTTTGCAAGAGAACAAAGTGGTACACTTTTTAGAAGGGCTCCTCCAAAGCACGGAAAGCATCACTGAACTCTCGCATCAGCGTCAAGCCAACCTGTCGCGCAATGGAAAAGACGCCGTGGCCAAATTGAAAAAAGACTTGATCAAGCTCCCGGTATGGAAGGGCTCAACTTCTCCCAAGGACCTGTCACCCCGCACAATGGCACTCAAGTTCATGGATCTCTATTGCAAGCCTGTCGATATGGGCAACTTTGTCGTCTTGCACAAGAGCATGAGCGATACGCTGTTTTCTATTCTACACCAACACTCAGACCATGAATGGCGGCAAGATGCGTCGTCGGACGAGAAGCTCGATTGCCTGTTGGCAGCATCAGTTCTCGGAGCCCATGCCATGGGATTCCAGGACTTGGGCTTCAAGGCCCACTGGAACACCAACCATTTGCCCGTGGTGGTAGCTGTGGCCGACATGACGCTCGCGGACGACTCGTTTGGCCCGTTTGAACACGCCGTCCTTCGGCTGACACTGAATCTCTCCAACAACAACCCCGGGGCTGTTGGAGCCACTGGGCTACTTGCGCTGTTCAAGAACTTTGCTGCAGCGGTTTGCACGACTTTTGAACATGTCAAGGATAACATTGGAAAGCATGATCTAAATAGTGATTTCTCGCCGTTCACAAAGCTCGTGTTGATGCTGGGCGCCATGATTAACTTTTGCGAACATTGCCCGGCGTTGCGGCATTCGGTTGACGATTGGGACGAGGAAAATTCACCAATTGATGGGATGATTGGGATATTTCTGCAAAGTCACATGGCAACATATCAGGTATGGGGGACCTTTTTTTTTTTTCCTTTTTTCTTTTTTTTTTCAACTTTGCCGGCACCATGTATACTGATCCAGCATCTTTAACGTTTTCTTCTTCTTCTTCTACAGGCAGACTCGGTTGAAAAGACTCAGTTGAACGTGGGCTTTGGCTATCTGGCGATTCTACTGGGCTATCTGTGTCTCTCCCGGTCAGTCCGCCGTAAGCTCGAAACGCGCAGCGCCGGCAAGGGACTCTCGGACTTGCGGGACACGGTCCGGGAGTTTATGATTATGCAGAGTAAAGTCGACGATGGGCGGGGCAGCAGCGGTGATCACATGCAGCGATTGCAGAAGCTGCTGGAGGAGCTTGAGATGGGGATTTAGAGGGAGTCTTTTAGCGTGGCGGGGTTTTTTGAGGGGGTGTTTTTTTGGAGACTAAGAGGCATGGATATGAATATATACAGTCAGAGACAGAGAGAGAAAGATGCGTCTCCGTTGATAATGGTCCAAGTATCAACTATCAGCCAGTTTATTAGTTGCACTCGGTGGCTTCCGTCAATCACTTATCTGCTGGCATAGTCCGCCACTAGTGAGAACCCTATAACCCTAAGGCCCGACCGTAGTCCAGTACAGTCCAGTTAAGTCAAGTCAAGCTAAGAAAGGAAGCCACCCGCCAGCTTGGCCGTTTCCGGCAGGTTCGCGGGGGGTGTGGTGGCTTCTTTCCAAAAGGGAGAGTTGGAGTCTGTTTATGTCCGCAGTTTTTTTTTTTTCTTGTTTTTTTTCTTCTTCCTTGTTCTTGTTTCCTTTTTCTGCTCAATATATACCTTTTCTTTTCATTTGCACAGATTTTCATCGCTGCTCTTCTTTCTTCAGAACACCCCTGCATACCTTGTTTATTTCAGGCCTGTTTTCTTTTTTTTTTTTCATTTTTTTTTTCATCCCCCTCCAAACGTCGTCCTGTCTATTTGCTTTGGGCCTCTGAAGCTTGGACAATCAACCCAATATCAGCAATACAAGCTTAATCACCGTCTTGATCTCGGCTTTGTCCTCTTTCGTCTCGATCTGAGAAAGTTCAAAACTGCGATAATCTCGCCTTTTTTTTTCGTCTTCTTCCGTCGTCTCCTTTCCGCTAAAATGGCCAAGCAGCGCAAGATGGCCCTGGTGGGCAGTCGTTCCGTCGGTAGGTTATCCTTATCTTTGTGGCTGCTGGCAGTGTTGCTTGCCGAGTCAGGCCGTCTGTGTGTGTGTGTGTGCTATAGAAGTGAGAGAAGAGACGGTTATTAAGAGCCAGGGACGGAGATGGACACAGACACAAGCAAAAACACAGACACAAAGTGCAGATGGAAACAGGGCGATTCGATTGGATCTCACTGCGTCGTTTTTGGTCCCGTGTTCTGCCTGTGTCTTGGTCTGATCTGCTGGCGCCGGGAACTAAAAGCCTCGCCTCCTACCCCTCCCTCCCTCTCGCTAACTCTTGGTTTAGGCAAATCATCCATTGCAGTGCAGTTCACGGAGGGCCACTTCGTGGATAGCTACTATCCCACCATCGAGAACACGTTCATCAAGCCCTTGCGGTTCAAGGGCCAGGAGTACCAGGCTGAGGTTGTGGACACTGCTGGACTCGTGAGACTCCCTCCCCTCAACAGCAAGATGTCTGTTTATCCGCTTGGTTTCAGTCAGTGCTAACCCGTCGTGCTCCAGGATGAGTACAGCATCCTCAACTCCAAGCATTTCATCGGCACCCATGGGTACCTGATGGTTTACTCGGTGGCTTCTCTCACGTCGTTTGAGATGATCCAGGTGATCCGGGACAAGATTCTCAATCAACTGGTAAGCGTCAACCCACTGCCTCGCTGTTCTCTGCTCTATAAATCTAACCGACCATGCAACACAGGGCACTGAGGACGTTCCAATCACCATTATTGGAAACAAGTCGGACCTGCGGCCGGAGCAGCGGCAGGTCTCAGTTGAAGACGGCAAGAAACTTGCTGTGAAATGGGGCTGCGCCTGGACTGAGGCCAGCGCGCGATACAACGAGAACATTACCAAGGCGTTCGAGTTGATGATTGGCGAGATTGAAAAGTCACAGAGCCCCGACGAGCCGGCCGCCGCAAAGCAGTGCGTGCTGATGTAAAGGCTCTCTCAGCTGTTACTGCTGGCCCTTGTCTCTATTAGCGGGCTCCCGCCTCTTCCGTCTTGCAATCATCATCTCGCCTTCTAATGACCTCCTTGCCTCTCCCCCATGATCTCAGTTAGAGCCGGACTTGTTTTGCGTGTTTTTTGGTCCCTTCTTTGCGCTTTTGATGCGAGTCACTGTTGTCCTTGTTTCCAACGTCGCCCTTTTGACCCGAGCCACTGTTATCCTTGCTTGTAATGTCGTTCTCTTGTTCTCCTGGTTGTTAATTATATGGCTGTCACTTTTTGTTTCCTGTCGGCAACGACTATTCTCTTCAATCCCCCCCAACTGCTGCTTTGCTCTTAGATGCCTAATCTTTCCCCCTCCCCGTCTCATGCTGGTTTTGCTTTCATACAGCCGATTGGCCCTTCTCATAGTATAGATTGTTATTCTGCGCAATATAGCCATGCACGCCTGTCTCATTCACACGGGCTTCGAGTATTTGAATAAGCTTTCTCACATTAAGCGACCCATTGTTGGGTGTGGTTTCTTGCGCACTGTGACACAGGGGCAGACACACGCTGATGGCACAGTGCAAGTTGACTCTTTTCACACGGAATACAAGCCCCTCCCCTCACTTTTTCTGTGGTGGTACAACCCCGCCGTGTTTGGCCTAAAAAAGAAACTGCCTTTTGGGGCTGGCCGTCCGAATCTCCTGAGTCACCCCCACTCTCCGCAGAAGAAGAAGGCCGAAGCCAAAGTTGCCAGAACCACAAGCAGAACTTGTGCCTTTTCGAAATCAGGGAGACGCGTCGCGAGAATTTGCAGCTTATTTTTCTTTGCCGCGCAGCTTATTCCTGTTCTCGTGGTTTATTTTATTCTCTTGAAACACCGCCCCCCATCGCAATGCTTGACATCCAGGACTTCATCGCCGAGCGGTGCGTTTTCACGTGCTCCCATCGCCGAGAGAGCAGACTGGGCTGACCTTTTTCTTTTTTTTTTTCCCACAGCGGCGGTAACCCCGATGCCATCCGGGCGTCTCAGAAGGCTCGGTGAGTTTGTCATTCCAGACACCGAGACAGAGAGAAAACTGACAGCCAGAGTAGCGGCGCTCCGGTCGAGATTGTCGACGAGATCATCGAGTTGTGGCAGGACCACCGGAAGAGTAAGCCGGCTCGTTTCGACTCTTTGCTGAGATACAACCGCTAACCGCAGCCTGTCTTTCTTAGCTCTGTATGGTCAGTTTTGCGCCAACTTTCCTCCGACCGCCTGAAGCCCCGCCCCCGCCGACATCTCTGCTACTGAAAAACTGACACGTCACAGCCGCTACCCAGCTCGGCAGCAAGATAAATGCTGTCCAAAAGGAAATTGGCGCCAAGAAGAAGGCCAAGGAGAACGCCGACGAGCTGCTGCAGCAGAAGATTGCCCTGGAGAAGGAGAAGAAGGAGCTTCTGGCTTTGGCCGATGAGAAGCAAACCGCCCTGCGCAACAAGGCCCGGACTGTCGGCAACATTGTGCACTCTTCTGTGCCAGTGTCCATGACCGAGGTAAACTGATTCCTGCCGCGCTGCTGCTTTGTTGCACCCGAAGAGTACTGACAGAGACTTTGACCATGGCCAGGACGACAACGAAACCATTCGCACCTGGGCTCCCGAGGGCTACACCACCGAGAAGAAGCCCGTCCTGTCCCACCACGAAGTTCTCGCTCGCCTGGACGGCTACGACCCTGAACGCGGTGTCAAGGTCATGGGCCACCGCGGCTACTTTTTGCGCAAGTGGGGTGTCTTCCTGAACCAGGCCCTGATCAACTACGGCCTCGAATTTCTGCACAACAAGGGCTACACGCCCCTGCAGACTCCGCAGATGATGGTCAAGGACTACATGGCCAAGACGTCGCAGCTGTCGCAGTTCGACGACGAGCTGTACAAGGTCTCGGACGGCGAGCCGCAGAACGACAAGTACCTGATTGCGACGTCGGAGCAGCCCATCTCCGCCTTTCACGCCGGTGAGTGGCTTCTGACGTCCCAGCTGCCGCTCAAGTACGCCGGCTACTCGACCTGCTACCGCCGCGAAGCCGGCAACGGCAAGGATGCCTGGGGCATCTTCCGCGTGCACCAGTTTGAAAAGGTCGAGCAGTTTGTGCTGACGGATCCCGAAAAATCTTGGGAGGCGTTTGACGAGATGATCAGCAGCTCTGAGGAGTTTTACCAGTCGTTGGGCCTGGCGTACCGTGTTGTTGCTATTGTGTCTTCCGAGCTCAACAACGCCGCGGCCAAGAAGTACGATCTTGAGGCGTGGTTCCCGTAAGTTTTTTTTTCTCTTTTCCATTCCGTCAGACCTGTGGCCCGCAAGGAAGACAGGCATATATATATATCAACGCGATGTTTCTAACCCCGCCGCTACTTCAAATAGTCACCAGGGCGAGTACCGTGAGCTTGTCTCCTGCTCAAACTGCCTGGATTACCAGTCTCGCGAGTTGGACATCCGCTTTGGCGCCAAGACTCAGACTGATGGTGAGAAATGCCCGCCGTGCCTTTTGACATACACGTAGACTTTCTTTTGCTAACAAGACGTAGTTCGCATCAAGTACGTCCACTGCCTGAACTCGACTCTGACTGCCACCACCAGAACGCTGTCATGCATTATCGAGAACAACCAGACTGCCGAGGTAAGAGACAGAGACGGAGACGGAGGCCCCGATACAGTGTCCCAGCTAACCAACTTGTCTTCCGCAGGGTGTCAACATCCCCGAGCCTCTGCGCAAGTACATCCCCGGAGCCCCGGCCTTTATTCCGTTCGAAAAGGAGCTTGCCCCCGAGCCTGCGGCCAAGGCTCTGCCCAACCGCAAGAAATAAGCAAAAAAAAAGTAGAATACATGGACCAGGACACAATTCCAAAAGCAACAATGTCTGATGAACTGAAGAGAAGAGAAAGGAGCCCAGTTGACTATGTGTGCATGTAGATATCCGTAGTTTCCGTTGTTGTTGCGTTGTGCGAAGAGGAAAGTGCGGCTATGTGCATAGCTGCCAAAAGTGCAAAAGTTTTTTTTTTTCTTACACTCTTATTTTCTCTCTCTCTCTCCTGATTTCGAGTGAGACTCTGTCCGTCTGTCTGTCTCTGTTCCAGGTTCGAGGATCCTGATACCTACCTGTTGGCCCACTAAAACAAAAGCCCCGGCGTCATCGAATCGATTCAACCCCTTGTCACGAATGTTTGGATCCAACTTCTCATGACGAATGTGAGACAAACCCACGCCAGGCCTTTGCTTTGTTGATGCTGATCCCGATGACTCTACTTCTATCAGAAGCTTGAATCCAGACACCAATCCACCTTGGCTCTCGTTCCCACAGAGCGACAGCGCCGCTTTCCCTCTCCATCCACCAAAGTCGAGCCGATAACTATGGCGCATCACGCCGCGGTGCTCCAACTTCCGCAGCCCACGAATGCCGAAGAAGACAACAAAACTTCCAAGCGACACGGCCACGGCCGCTTTCCTGCCCCGCACGTGCTCAAGAGCCCCGCTCAGAGCCAGGCTTACCAGGAATCAGAGCTGCGCGACAATATACCGAGCAGAACCCACCACAACGAGCGCGAAGACCAACCCCAGCGACGGCCACCGTCAAACGGCCCGCGGACTCAAAAGCCGCTGACCCACCGGCCAGCCGCCGACGGTAGATCTAGCAAGCGGAACCACACCGCCGATAGCAAAGAGTACAAGCGCCACCCAAAGCCACACCCCCAACGACACTCTGCTCCTGCAGCCGACAGAGGCAGCCAGCACCGCCATTCCACCCCGCCCGAAGACCACTCCAGAGCCCGAGCACCCCCCACCCATGCAGACGACGACGAGGAGCCCCGTGCGATGCGTATTGTGCGCCACCTCTTTGCCGGGCGCTCTTCGTTGTCTGCGTCCCCACCGACGCGCCGCGCCTCCTTGGCGCACGGAAGCACGCCCGCGGCGCCAGCCTCGACGCCAGCTGCCAGCCCGCTTGCGCCGAAACCGAGTCCTGCGAAGTCGGATGCGCGGCGACTTGGGATCTCAGAGCTAGGCCTGTTTGCATATGAAAAGCGCATGCCCAGCTGGCTGCAGTCCCTCCTGGAACGCCGTGGCACCGTGGCGCTGCCCGGCATGATTCCCGCGCTAAGCTGGCACCTTAACCACAGCAAAAACACGGGCTTTGCGTACCTGGCGCACGCCGGCGTTCAGCAGGTCTTCAAGCTTCGTCGCGAGGGCCATTTCTGTGGATACCGCAACATACAAACCATGACGTCATTTATAATCGCCACCGAGTGTTTGGGCAACGAGACGCTCAAGGGCAGATTTCCAACAATCTTTGAAATCCAAGAATTGGTTGAGCGGGCATGGGATGCGGGCATCAACTCGCATGGGCGCGCCGAGACTGGAGGGATCCGAGGGACGCGAAAGTACATTGGGACATCCGAGGTAAGATGGCTTGCCTTGCATGTGAACACGAGAAGACGTGTATGAATACATGCACATATCCTCCTACTAATCCGCGTTTCACAGGCCGAAGCACTGTTCTCACTCATCGGAACGCCGTGTTCCGTAAGGGGCTTTCGGGATCCCAGCCGCACCAAGGCCTCACAAAGTTTGCTGGACTGGTTCCTCGCATATTTCAGCCAAGACACCACCGATACAACATCCAAGGTTCGGCTTACAGAGATGCCGCCCGTGTATCTCCAAAACCCACGTACGTCGCGTCATCCCACAGAAGAGAGAGAGTACCCAATTTCTAACAAGTTGCACCGCAGGCCATTCCATGGTGGTGGTTGGCATCGAAAGAGAGGCCAGCGGAGACCTGAACCTGCTGGTCTTTGACCCCAAGTACCACGACCACAAAGACTTTTCGAGTCTTGTTGATAGACGCTCGGAGAGGGCTACCGTAGGGGTTCTGAATCTATACCGCCGTGGGATGCGTTATCTTGGCCGGCATAACCAGTTTGAGGTTTTATATTTCCAGGCTACTGCGCTGGGTATTGGGGCTTCTCCCGGCGAGAAAAGGTGAAGGCGTTTTGTTTATTCCATCGTGGAAATCTTGATTAGCCTGAAAGTAGTCTTTTTCTTGTCCCTGCCTAGTGCTGTAGCTGATTTGAGGTGATCTATCTTGGGCTGGCGGCCATTTACTACGACGATTCGCTCTTCTCCTTGAACCAGGCCTGCAGTTTCTCAAGCGCCTTGCCTCTGTGCGAGATGGCGTTCTTTTCGGCCTTTTCCATTTCAGCGTATCTAAAGCAACAGGTTAGAACATTCCAATGACTTGAAGCGCAAGAGTTGAGACTCACGTTTTGCCCTCGTACTCGAAGCCCGCGTCCCATCCTGGCGGCGAGAGTTAGCAGCCTCATCTCACACAAGTGGTTGCATCATCACTCACCAAAGCTCTGCGGACCCCGCGCGGGCACAAACTTGCCGTCAGTCCGGCCCTGGAAGAGAACGACTTCCTTGCCGGGTCCCTCGCAGTAGCCAAACGTGCAGACAGCCTGGGCGCCCTTGTCCTCGTAGCCGAGCAGCATATTGTTCAGGCCTTCGAATCCAATGGCCTGGAAGAACCACTTGCTACAGGACCGAGAACCGGAACACAGAGATTAGTCGTCCGGCGAAGCTATCCCAGGTGCACTGGCGTGGGTACTCACATGTACGGCCCCGGAAGACCTTTGAGCGCGTTGAAGCAGAGCGCCGTGTCCTCGACCAGCACCGGGCCACCGACCTAGACCGAGACGGGCGAGTTAGCACGCGAGATTAGCCTTGTCCGCGGGCGAGCCGCGGCAGTAGAGATTTCGGGCGGGTGGTTCTCACGATATCAGCAGCCTTGCGGCACTTGGTCGTGGTCACCTCCTCAATGGTGCCCTGCACTTCTTCCAGGTCGATTGGCTGGTTGGTGACGTCGAAGCCGGCGGGCTCGAGAACGAGCCTGACTTCTCGCAGCTTGTTGGCATTGCCGGTGATGAAGTTGAGGGTGTGGGAGGAGGAGGAGGCCATGGCGAGAGTTTGTGGTGGTGGTGGTGGTGGTGGTGGTGATATTGATGTTGATGTTGACTTGTTTTCTTTTTTTTTTCTTTTTTTTTTAACACGTGAAATGTTGACTCGAGCGGGGAATAGTACCACCTTCCCACTCCCCCCAAAAACGAACCAGGAAGCTACCTCGAAAATACGCCTCCAACAAAGTCTGACCCCACTGACATCATTGCCTTCGTACCTGCCAATTTCACTTTCAACTACACGACCAAAGTACATTTAGCATTGGAATACAAATAAAACCACTTGTATCAATCTCAAGTCTGCGCTTTATTGACTGTATGAAAAAGAAAACCCAACCCTCTGAGAACCAACATCTCTCTCCCCCCTACTCCGCGTTGTCCTTGCGCCAATTCTCCACCCACGTCACCACGCGCTCGACATTCTCGTCCATCTGCTCCGTCGTATTGCTCTGCAACTCAATCACAATGCTCTCGTCAAAGCCCTCGCGCGCCTCGGTAATCAGCACGTCCATCAGCTCCGAGTCCAGGTTTTCCTGCAGCTTGGCCTCGGCGTACTTGCGCTCCGACAGCCGGTCAAACAGCGTCGCCGAGTCCACGCGCAGCACGAGCACCAGGTCGATCCAGCTCTCGGGGAACAGGTCGCACGCGTGCCAGTCGATGATGCACCCGCCGTCCTTGACTTGGTCTTCGATGGCGTCGAGCAGCTGTAGCGACGCCGGCGAGCGAGGTTAGTCATGTGGCTGGCTGGCTGCCTCTCTGTCAGTCCCCGTTGGCAGAACGTACCTTGTCCTCGTCGACAATGTAGCACGAGTACTTCTCGTCGTAGCCCTCGTGGCACTCGCGGTCCTTGACGATCTGGTTGATGGACACGTGCTTGAGGCCCGTCTTCTCGGCGACAATCTCACAGTGCGTTGTTTTGCCGACTCCGGGCGTTCCCGTGATGATGATGTTGGGCTGTGTTCTCGCCATTGTGACGACTTGTGTCCCTAGAATGCAAGCCTGCAATGGGTTCAAAAGAGCGAGCTTGTGTTGCTGTTTGGCGCATTAGCAAAACTATTCTATTTATTCTTATCCGTAGAGACTACCTACTGTCGTCCTGGTTCCAATTTTACAGCAAAACAGACGTCAGCAGTTTCATGCGAAAAGTCAACAAGGCTGATTACACGAAACTAAACTCGTTCTTCTCAATCAGACACCAATAACAGCAACTTGTTGTTGTGTGACCACGGCTTTTTTGGCTTTTTCTCTCTTCCCCCCCTCCGAAAATTTTCTCTCTTTGTTTTCGACCGCCCATAAAAAAATGCGCCGCGCTATAGTTATTCTACGGAAGGAGCAACGCCTAAACTTCAGATGAAGAAGATGCAATAGAAGCAAAAACTAAGAAAAAAAGAAGCTCGCAAGACAGCAACTACTAGAAACACTTTTAAATAACAGGATTTCTTTTTCTTGCTTCTATATTTAACTAAAAGAAATGGGCAGCTGCCACGCCACGGCTTCAGGTAGTTGCAACGAGAACGATTCTCTAAAAGACGTCACGTCGTCCTCATAAAAACCAAAGCGCTTTTCTTTCTTTCCTTCTCTCTATAGCCTGCACTTGAAGGACTAATGAATTGCTGCCAAAAATTTCACGCTCTCTATCATTGCCGCAGCAGCGAGGAAAAAACAAAACAAGAAATCAATCAATCATCAATGGCCATTGTTAATGTTGCGTTGAAAAGATAGCAACCAAAGGAAGCAAAAAGAAAAACCGAATCAAAAAAAGGAAGAAAACCATGTATATGCCAGAGTAGAAGAATCAAAATAAACAAAGCAGCACAACAACCCGTCGGGGGAGACAACTGGCAAACAGAAAATAAGACAAAAACACCGAATAATGAATCTTAAGCCATTGGACGGTGAAGGGCCCGTGACTAGTTCACGTCGTTCAACCAGCCTCAGTTAGCAGCCAGGACTGCCTCTGCCTCCTCGGCAGCAATCGACGCCGCCTCATCCTCGTATTCACCCTCCTCGGCAAACTCGAGCTTCTCCTGCTGGGCAATGGCCTGGGCAGAGACGATTTCGGCAAGGCGTTTCAGACGGGGAGTTTGCAGCCCTAGGAATAATGTTAGAGAACGTCCAGTCAAGACCTAGATGGCTTTTTTTCTTTTCACTTACAAGAAGGAGTGTATGTCTCCAAAGCAGTAATCACACGAGGCTCGGCAATCTCATACGGACCGCTGTCCTCCATGTCAACGGCCTGGAGCAAAAGCACATCGCTCTTTTCGGTAACTCTGGAAGCAACGGCCTTCATGATCTCGCCGTTGATAGGCTGCTCGTAGTCGGCAACGAGGTACTGGTTCAGTAGTTTTTGGATTTGGTTAGGGGAGAGCCTGTATTATCGGTGTTAGAGCCACAAGGGAACAAGTCATAGGGATTCACCAGGGAATAGTAACTTACATCCAGCAAATGTCCTGAATAATCTCAATGTCGTTGAGAGTCGCCTTCTTCAGCTGCAGCAGCTTTGTAGCTTGCTGTAATGTTTGTTAGCACTGTCTCTTCTCTCATATACGGTAATGCGCGGTTGTCGTACCATTAAATGCTCCAGTTGCAGAGTGCCTTCGGGCATATCATGACTTTTGCACCACTCCTCGATACGAGTGATGTTGTAGTTGATTTGCAGTCCACGCTTCCAAGACAGGAAATTCCGGCGCATCAGCAAGTCGTTGAAAGCAGTCACACCAACCAACCGCAGCAGCTCGGTGATCGTCTGGGTAATGATGCTGTCCTCTAAGTAGTACGCCTTCATAGCACGGAACACGCTGTTGAGCAGGCTCAACAAGTTGTCCATGGTGTAGGCAGGCACATTGTTGGCAAGCAACTTGCCCAGAAAACGGTTACCCTCGTTAGTCACAAAGCCAGGAAGAGACTGAGACTCAATGATGGCAGGGATAATCATCTTCTGCATCTTCTTCTTCAAAACCTTCATCCAGGTGTGGTAAATGTTGAACTCCAAAGACTCCAGATCGTGCTTGACAATCTCCAGAAGACGGTCATACTCATAGTTGTCCGACTTCTGTGCCTCGTACCAATCCTCAGCCAGGAACACAAACGACAGCATCTCGTGGACATTGGACAGCCAGAACGCTCCAGGGTTGATGGCCTCGTCACCATCGTACTTCATTACCTCAGCCTGAATAGACTGCATGACGTTGGCGAGGAACCGCTCTGACTCCTTAACAAAGCCGTTGTTCCACATCTCCGAAGTGACGAGATTAATAAGGTACGAAGGAAAGAGAACCTCCTTGTCCGAGGGTGCAGGGTTGCTGTTAGGCGATGGCATCTTAAGGTTGCGGATCAGGCCAACCGTCACTTCCTCGTTCAGACCATCTTCATCTGAGAGCAAAGTCTCCAGCTCCATCTCGATGTTGTCGACAACAGGCATGGGGTTCCGGATTGCAGGAACAGCCATCGAAACCGGCCTAGGGTTGTACGCGGCACTGAAGCGATCGGCTAGCCCCATCTCAGCGCCGGCACTGCGGCGCTTGGGCTTCTTGGCAGAAACCAAGTTGATGAGGCCATTCGAAGAGGCAGCGGCGGCAGCGCCATTAGCATCAACAGTGTTGTTGAAAGCGCCGGCACGCTTAGCCAGTTCCAGTTGATCCTGAAGATCAGCCAGCTGTTGACGGAGCGTTGAGTTTTCAGTCTCGCGACGGGAAATCTCCTCCTTGGAAGTGTCCAACTCGGTGCTGGTGTTACGGAGATCGTCACGCAACAGGCGCTCCTCCTCCTGCAGACGCTTGATGTTGCTGGTCGACTCTTCAAAACTGCTCTGAAGCTTGTGGAACTCCTCTTCCATAGCCTGCAACCGGGCGACAGCAATACCGGCCTGGTTGGCTTCAGTCTGGAGTTCCTTGGTACGAGCTTCCAGGGTGTTGTGGCGATTCTTCCAAGCCTTGATTTGCGCCTCGTAGTTTTCCACCTTTTCAAGCAGAGTCTTGTTTTGGTTTTTGGCAGTACCTAGAGATTGAGTAAGCTCGACGACCTTGTTTTCGAGCTTGTAGGAAATCTGCTTCAGATCCCGGGCCTCCTCGCGCATCACCTTGTACTCACGGCGCGTCTTGCGACCACGCCAAAGACTTTGGATGATGACAACTCTTTGTCTGTATGCGCGCCATGTGCGCATGCCCCGTCTTGACCGCCACACACGCTGGATAACAAGAGCGGCGTTGCCGACACGGGTCTCCATAATCTCGCGACGACGGAGATAACCCTTGATAGCAGCCTGGACCTTGACGACATTGTTGCGGATTTCCAAGAACTTTGTCCGCTGGCGATGTCCTCTCCACACCCGCTGAATTGTCGTGGCAGCTTTGATGGTTCTCAACTGCTGTGCCTGTTTACGGGCCATATGGCCACGGGTAACGCTCTGAAGCTTGATAATCGAGTCGCGGAGGCGGAGATATCTCTGGCGGTAGTACTTGGCACGGAGATTCTTCTGAATCAGAATGGCACACTCATTCAAACGGCTGGTTCTCAGGTTTTCCAAAAAGGCCAGCATACCGGCACGGAAAAAGATCTTGGTCAATCCCATCTGATATTTGTCCAGACCCTTTCCAGTGCTTGTGCCCAGAGCCTTGGTCAAAATAGCGTTGGCCATGTCCCGGATTTCCGCAGTCCACTCGTTAGAGTGCACGAGCATGTAGTACCGATAGGCAAACTCCTCGTATGTCCATCTTGTGGGATAACCAGCGCAAGAAATACGAACAGTCTCGAGCACACCACAGGCGCGCAGCTGGCTCAGAACCATGGGGCCTTCAAACTTCCATGCTTCCTTGGACTCGTTGGGCTTGATGCAGCGAATGTAGTGGACATCGGTGTTGTTAATGGTGTTCATGAGTTCAATCAATGAAGACCGGAAAATACCACCGAGGGTTGGCTTGCGGTTGACGGATACACCAATCTTACGACCAGCAACGGGCTTAACTGCATTGGAAGAAGCAGAGACGACATCCTTTTCACGTACAGCCAGGGCAGCGTCTAGCACGGAGCGCAGGAACTTGTTGGTAGTCGCCTTGAGAACGGCCATGTGCTCGTCGGGCACCGTATCACGGTTCTTCTCAAGGAAGCCTTCTGATTCGTAGGTAACGTCGACTGCATAATGGCAAACGGTGAAGGCCGACTTGCCAAAACGAGGCTTTTTGTAAAAGTTGTGTTTGCCAGAGTAGTTTTGGTGTAGCTTGTTGACGAAGCCCTCGTCGGCTCCCATGGGCAGGCGAGACTCTTCGTCCAGTAGAGACAGAATACCCAGCTTGCCCTCAATCAGGTCGATGCAGGGTTGATTGTCAGAGAAATCGATAAAGGTCCAGTCGATTTGTTCCTTGAGGTACTCGTCCTGTTCCAACTTGAAAACATGCTGGTTAAACTCTTGCTGGAGCTTTTCGTTGGCATAGTTGATGCAGAATTGTTCAAAGGAGTTTTTGGCAAAGTGCTCGAAACCATAGATATCAAGAACACCAATAAATGAGTTGACACGACCCAAGACTTCTTCAGTAGCAAGCGAGCGGTTGATGATTTCGACCAGCCAGTCGAAAAGACTGGAATAAATGTACTTGGCCACGGAATCACGCACAACAATGGCCTGCGCCTGAGACAAGTTGGAAACAATCTTTTCTCCGCGAGTCACAAGCTGCTTCTTGACAACCCAGCGTGCAAACTCGGGAGCACTAACCCCAAGAATTGAACAGGCTTGAACCAGGGAAGGCTCGTCGGGGGAGAGGGAGCTGTCGTTGCGAGAGGCTGTGATCTTGACATTACCCAGGTGTAGAAGACCGGCCAGCATTTTGAAAATCTCTTCCTGTTGGCTCTCGTTGATACCGATAGTCTTCATGGACTGCTTGGTAGCCTGGAACTCGGCCACATCGTCAACACCGGCAATAGTAGGACAGTTTCCTTGATTCAGGTAGTCGAACTGCTCGACGGGAAGAAGGTTAAGTTCCTGACGTTGCTTGTCGGTGGCACCAAACACAAGCTGGTAGAAGATGTGATAATTACGCTCGTTCAGGGGCTGGAAGACGAGACGAGACCGCTCGAGCAAGTAGGTGCGGATTTTAGCACCAATGATGTCGGTTTGCTTGTTGAACATGATTTCAATGTACTTTCCGAAACGCGACGAGTTGTCGTTGCGCGTGGTTTTGGCGTTTCCAAAGGCTTCCATGACGGGGTTGGTGGCTAGAATTTGCTCTTCGGTCTCACTCATGTCGGTGTTGGGTTTCTTAGATCGGCCGGGACTGTCGGGTGTTTCTCGTGTAGCAAAGTAGCGCATGATGTATTTGGCGCTGACCGTCTTTCCGGCACCAGACTCACCGGAGACGACAACCGTTTGGTTCTTGCCGCTCCGCAACATGTCCCTAGAGAAAGGAGGAGAACAAGGTTAGCGGTGACGTCGGTGGCACTATTTCCCGGCGTGGTACATACATGAAGGCTTCCTCGGCAATGGCGAACAGATGGGGAGCTTGTGTGGCACGCTGCTTTCCAGCGTAAACCTGCACCATGCCCGGGACATATAGAGAATCGACCCTGGCGAAGGGGTTTGTGGCAATCAGGACGATACCCGAGTATGTGTAGATTTCTTTTTGCAGATATCTGAGACGAATTGCTTGCAGGACTACACGGAAGCGAGGCATTGGTCAGTATGGTCATAAAAGTATAGATGTGGATGTGCGTACCGGCAGGCTCGTTGAGATGTGACAAGTTGGTCAAATCGTCGCTGGCTTCGAGCATGGTGGGATTCATAAGAGGCGGTAATGACGGGTCGTTCTCGCTCTGGAGGGCCGCGGCAGTCACGACAACATCTTTGGTCTACGAGCAGTCAGTATTTATGTTGGTTTGGCGGGATTATATTTGGTGTACCTCGCCATTTTCAAGCTGGAACGTGAGCTTGACGTTTGCACCCTCCTCCGTTTTGGCAACGAGCTCCGAGGCTACCCAGCCGTCGGTGGCATCAGGCTGCCAGGCCCGAGTGCCAATGTCGAAGATTTGAACCATTGTTGGGGGGAGAGGAGAGGGCGGTGATTGTGATGATGATCTCGGCGGTGGTGATATCGATCTCGGCGGCGGCGGCGGCAGCAACTGACCAGCTGGACGGGCGACTGTTGCTCTGCAACGTTTGGGGTGCTTGGCTCAGCAAGACTCGGCGCAAAAGGTGAGCGGAAAGACAATCGAGTCGACCGGCGCAGCGGGAGGCGGAAGAATATTAAGTAAAGGGGAGGAATAACGGGGTTCGAGTGGGAAAGAAAAGAAAAACGGACGTGGAATCGTCGGAATCAGTATCGTCGTAACATGTAGAACTGGGGCGGAAAAGGAGATGGAACTATAGGAGAGGATGGAATGGAGGGAATGAGGGGTCTTGATGCGGTGGCCTCACAGACACAAGCCACAGACTCTCTTGGTGATGTCGACTCGTTGGCGGACGAAGGACCAGAACAGAGCAGAATTGCGAAAGCAACAATGAACGACTTGCCAAATGGATGGATGGAGTAGAAGCAGACAAGAAAGAAAAGACAGAGTTGAGACCGAAACAGCAAGGGATTCGATTCGATGGTTTGAGCTTCTGGGCTGGCTGGCTGGGCTGGGCCGGGGGGGGGGAGGGCCAATTGGATCCACCGAGCCAAACTGAACAGGTCGACTTGTTCTTGGGATTTGGTTAGTAAGGGGAAGAGACGAAGAAGAAGCACAAGGAGAGAATCGGCGGCCAGAAGAGAAAGCGAGCTCGGGGGGAGAAGAGCGAGAGAGAGAGGGCCGCTAAAGGGGGAGGAGGAGGAGGAAGCCGAGAGAGGGAAAAAAAAAAAAAAAAAAAAAAGACAGTACCAACACAGCAAGAAAGAGAGGCTGGAGATGATGGACGCTGGACTTGAGAGCTGCTGTGCAAAAACGAGGGCGGGATGATGAGCTCGAACTTTTAATTGTTTGGTGAAGAGTTGCAACTATGTTTGATAGAGTTAACTAGAGAGAGGGGGACAGCTGCTTGCCCGCCTGTTAAAAAGATACATCTAACTTAGGTTTACACTGAACCAAAAAGTCTGGTACCCGACTAACATGGGAGCGCATTTAGATAACTTGTCCTGAACTAAAAAAAAAAAGAAAAAAGAAAAAAAACCACCCCAGGTTAGAAGAGAGCTTGGGCCCCAAACCCACTTGGCCCCGCCTGATTGGCCAAAAACGAATTTTGACGTTGACCGCTTTGTGACGGGAAAAAAAAAAACTCAAGATCCCGCTCTTCTCTATCTGGATCTTGATACCAACATCTACAAATCTACAAATCTACAAAAGCCAGCCCGCCTGTTCTCCCTCCTCCTCTTAATCTCCTCTCTCTCCCTTGGTCTTCTGCTTGTGTTTGTTTCCCTTAGTATAGCTACTTACCCAATCACCTCACTTGGCTACCGGTTCCTGGATAATATGCAGATTAGGGGAGCCGAGAACTCTGCAGCTCGAATCCGCTGTCCTCTTCCTCTTCCTCCTCCTCCTCCTCCTCCTCCTCCTCCTCCTCCTTCTCCTCCTCCTCCTCTTCTTCTTCCATTCTTCCATTAGCCACGACAGACACACGCTACAAAGCACAGACATTCCTTGCCTGTCGTGCCGCCTGTCTCATGTGTTGTTCTTGCTCTTGTTCTTGTTCTTCTGGTGGCTTGTGTCTTTGTTCCCTGTCTCCATGGCTTGTCACGGGCCTTTACATCACATCATAACCAACTATGTTTATGCATGTATCCAGACTAACTGAAGTCACAACCAACTAACTACATAACTACAATGTTGTAACTTGTACACTCCACCCAACCCTCAGCTCTCCCTTCTTTACAGCTTGTTTTACTTCATTCATTCATGTCACATCATCCCTCCCCCTTTTTTTTCTTCGTAGCCCTTCCCGGCGTTGACCCTAACAAGCTCGACCGGCTGAAACAAGCCCTGTGTGATCTGCACTTTCACAAGAAACGATAAAGTCTAAAAAGGTAAAAAAGGGCAGATGAACTATGGAGAGACATCAGGGCAAGAAAACACACACCAAGTCAGCCCAAGGGGAAGAAAGAAAAAAAAAACTGCACAAATATAAATAAACAGGTAGTTAAACAAAAAAAATGCATATGCACAAAACGCCACATCAATTCATGTTGAATTCGAATTTCCCAAAATCTTTTTTGTGTAACCCATCGTGCAACCTCGGCGGAATGGCGTTTTTCATTCTCTTTTTTTCTTTTTTTTTGAGTGGCCATTGACACGAGGTCAACCCTCTGGGTCCGGGTCATCGCTTCATTCCTCTGCCCTTGATAGTCATATTGAAAGAAAACAGAGAATGGCTGGGCTTGGAAAACAAATAGGTCGCTTCTTGACTGCGTCCAAGATTTTTGCGTCAGGTTTGGGGCTAGGTATCTAACCTCTCCGTTTCTGCTCGTCGGGCTCTATGTTGAAACTGTCGTTGGTTGAGTGTTGGTTGGTTGGTTTTTATTTTCTTCTTTTTTTTTTTTTTTTTTTTTTCGTTTTGTACGTGGAATCGAGGCCAGTTGAAGGGTCAAAAATGAATGGAGAAAAAAAGACAAGGAAGAAAATGTAAGATGCAAAAGGAATCTACTGTCTAGTACAGGATTCTCGTGAGAATGCGAGCTACACATGTTGTTAGTACTACTACTAAGCCTACAAGTATTGGTAGAAAATTCACTTACACGAAAGAGACTCCAGGCTGGCCAGTAGGTCTTTCAGATCAGCATGCTTAACACTGCTGACATCAGCCATCAAGTACGCAATATCATCCTTGGAGTCGGAGATTTGCTTATCGACGTTGTGCTCGCCGAGAATTTCGTTCACTAGCAAAATAACGTTAGATGGTGAAAAGGGCCGGCAGAAAATATTGGTGTCAGAAAGGACTCACCCTTGCGCAGTACACCGGGTACGTTGCGGTGAATGTAGATAATTCTGGCATGGTCGGGCTCGTTCAGAGTCAAAGAGCGCAGGTTAACCTCGGGAAGATTGACGGAGCCAATGGTGACACCCTGGTTGATGTAGCGAATCAAGGCCTCGCCAACTGCAGAAAAGTGATTAGTAACCGTACAACATGTACGTACAATCGAGGAGTTACTCGGACTTACCCTCAACACCAATGGCGCGCTGAGCCTCTTCGGTGGAACCTCCGATATGGGGAGTCAGGATAATGTTCTTGAGAGTGCGAATTTCATCACCCCAGGAGTTGAGCTGAGCATTAAAGTAATCACCGTTGGCTGCGGGCTCGTGGGGGTATACATCAAGGGCAGCACCAGCAATGTGACCAGAACGCATGGCCGAGACAAGAGCGGCAATATCAACAACTGTGCCACGGCTGGCATTGATCAGGTAAGAGCCAGCCTTCATCTTGCTGAGCTGGGCGGAAGAAATCATGTTCTTGGTCTCGGGAAGAGCAGGCACGTGCAGAGTGACAAAGTCGGCCTCGGCCAAGAGAGCATCCAGAGTAGAGACCTGGCGAGCAGTACCCATGGCCATGAGGGAGATGACATCGTAGTAAATGACAGTCATGCCCATAGCCTCGGCGAGAACCGATAGCTGCGAGCCAATGTGTCCGTATCCAACAATACCCAGCGTCTTGCCACGGATTTCCCAGCACTTGTGCGACACCTTGTTCCACGAGCTCCGGTGCATCTCAAGCGATCGGTCGCCAAGCTGGCGGGCCAGGCAGATGATCTCTCCAATGACAAGCTCGGCCACCGAGCGAGAGTTGGCAAACGGCGAGTTAAAGACGGCAATGCCACGCTTGGCGGCATATTCCAAGTCAACCTGGTTGGTTCCAATGCAGAAGCAGCCAATTACCAGCAGGTTCTTGGCCTCAGCGAGCACCTTTTCGGTGAGCTTGGTCTTGGAACGGATGCCAATGACGTGGACATCGCTTCACGAGGGCAAAACAGCAGGGAGTTAGCAAAGGCGCGAGACAGAGGTTTTGGATACAAAGAAACCTACCGGATCTTTTCAATCAGCTCGTTCTCGGGAAGCGACGTCTTCAGGTACTCAACCTGGTAGCCTTGGCCGGCCAGCATCTGGCGGCCAGATTCGTTGACATTCTCAAGCAGCAAAATCTTGACATCCTCAGTGTTAAAAGGCTTCAAGGGTTTCGCGGCCAGAGCGGCAGCGGTGGCAGCAGCCAGACCAGAGCTGGGCGACGAAAACGTGTTGACAGGCGAGCCGGAAAGGCTGGCAGACACGGTCCGAGAAGGCAGAGAGCCGACGATATCCCGAGCGGAAGACATGTGGAATGGTTAGGGGAGGATAAGGAGAAGAGGGGAAGAAGAAGAAGAAACTGAAGAGGGGCAGAGGACTCGAGAGAGGGGCTGAGGACTCAAGAAAGGGAAGGTGGGGTGGTATAAATAAACAGGGCAGGTGCGAAAAAAAGATGCGATGAAGTATGAGAACCAGGCCGAGAGACGAAAAAGAATGAGAGGTTGCGAAGAATCTACCTGTACTCGTGCTTGTAGGATAGCGAAAGCACGAATTAAAGCTGAGGATCCTTGGAAGCACGCAAGGCCCGTCCGTACTAAGACACTAAGCTAAAAGATTTATGGCGAATGGCACAAGTAGAAAGAAGTGGAGGACGATTCGATTGCGGGATTAGAGGTACATGCTTGCAGGTATACAGGTACCCTCAAGTATGTACCTTGCAAGCCGTAGCTCACTAGTTACTGTATGTATGGTGAAGCCGCCGGCCATGGATGTTGATGGTTGTATATTGATGTGGCTTCGGGACTGCGGCCACAAAAGAAACATCCTGTGACTAAATGAAACCAATGTCGGAACTGCCCTTCTTACAGGCACGTGGAAAAACTGAGCAAAACGGTCTTGTTGATCCCTTCAAGGTGGTCGAGCATATATCAGATGATCAACTATATGCATGTTGAGATTCATCGTGGTACGAGCCTCTAGGTCGAGAGGTACTTTGTCGATACAAGATGCTGTGAGCCACGTGAAATCAAAACCCGAAGAAATGCAGCCTGGGTTTCTACATCAATCAGTAACTGCATTTGTCAAAGAAAGCTCTTTCCTTGCTTTTGCACACCGAGACTGTAGAGGGAAGGAAAGGGAGGCTCGTCCCTTCCCCGGAGCAAGTGGTTGTACAGGTACAAAACGCATGTACCCGTGGCTACACACATGTACAACCTGCCGGGCCTTGACTTGGCAAAAATCAAGAGGTTCCCGGTGTCAAGGCTGAACCCTCTGCCCTTTGCTGCTAGTTGGTTGTCCGAAAATATGTGTGACTAGTCTTTGGCTTTAGAGGGCGGAGGTCCTGATTCAGGGCAGCCCCACCCCACCCTGGACGCCGCAAGCATCCAATCACAGCCGCCGATTCTGGGCCCGCCTGGCCAAAGGAAAGAGTCACAGCCGGGCCGCCTGCCCAGCAGGGTAATAGCCACTAGGCCTGTCTGCCAGCCAACACATATTTCGTGGTCCAACTAAAACTATTGGTCTGGTGTAGATTTGGATCCTTGTCGGATGCGATTCCGTCATCGGCTTGGGCCATGACAACTTTCTTTTTTTACTTGTTTTGTATTGCCTCCTGGCCGGTGTTGACTCGCCCCACACGAGCGGAGTTTCAGTCGTGATGCCTACAGTAGAGACCAGACTGGTGACCTCAAGTAGCAACTACCACAAGTACGAGTACATCGATCACTATTGGAAGTCGCAATGTGCCTTCCTCGTCTCGCCGTCAGCTTGTCTTTGACTGGCCCGTAAACGGCTTGCCTGTAGTTATAAATAGTTGCAAATTACCAGGTAACTACCTGCAGCACAGCATCTAATACCAACTACATAACTACATACATACATAAACCGGCCCCGGTCCTGTCTCCCCTCTCCCTAGCTACAGCCACTGGTAATTGCCGCTACCTCTGTAGAGTCCGGCCTCGATTCTTTCTCTTCCCCCCGCGACTCAGCCTTGCTTCCTACCCGTCTCAGCCTTGCCCCTCTTATATCTCTGTCCTGAATTTTGCTTCTTTTCTTCCTTTGTCGTCTCATTAAACTACACCTATCCCCTTCTCTCCCTAGACACAATGCCTTCTCGCTCAGAAATCACATACTTTGGCGCCGGCCCTGCTCTCCTGCCGACCGATGTCCTCGAGACCGCCGCCGAGGCCCTGGTCAACTTCCAGGGCACCGGTCTGGGCATTGCAGAGCACTCACACCGTTCTGAGATCGCCAACAACATCTTGAAGGCTGCCAAGGCCGATCTTGTGAACTATCTGGACATTCCCAGTGACTATGAGATCCTGTTCATGCAGGGCGGCGGTACGGGAGAGTTTGCTGCCACTACTTACAATCTAGTCGGCAATTGGGTGGTCCGTAAAAAGGCCGCCCTGGAAGCCCGGATCGGCGCGGACAAGGCCAAGGAAGCCGAGGTTCTCGACGCCCTGAAAAAGGCCGTGAGCGAGGAGCTCAAGCTCGACTACCTCGTCACCGGCGGCTGGTCTGACAAGGCTGCCAAGGAGGCTGCGCGACTCGTTGGCCCCGAGTTCGTCAACGTGGCTGCCGACGCTCGCACGTCCAACGGCGGCAAGTTTGGCACCATCCCTGCAGAATCGGAGTGGAAGCTGTCGGAAAAGGCTGCTTTCGTTTACTACTGCGACAACGAAACCGTGGATGGTGTCGAGTTTCCCGGCTTCCCTGCTGCCCTCGCGCCCCGCAAGGATGGCGCGGAAGACCCCGTCGTCGTGGCCGACATGTCGTCCAACATTCTTTCGCGCCGCGTGCCCGTCGAGAACTTCTCCGTCATCTTTTTTGGCGCCCAGAAGAATCTTGGTGCCGCCGGCGTGACTGGCGTCATCATCAAGAAGAGCCTGTTGGCTCAGCCCGAGCCGAGCCTGCTGCGCCAGCTCGGCCTGCCCATTTGCCCCATTGTCTTTTCATACGAGGCCATGGCTAAGAACAACTCGCTGTACAACACATTGAGCATCTTTGAGTGAGTCTTTCCAACCTATCTATTCTCTGTGCCCCAGACCCCGCTATTAACTGCTATTCCCCCGTCAAGTGTCTACATCTGCGACCAGGTTCTCCAGAAACTTCTTCGTGTTTTCCCCACCAAGGCTGCTGGCCAGGAGGAGCTTGCAAGCAAAAAGGCGTCATTGATCTATGCTGCTCTCGATGGCCACCCCGAAGTCTATCGTGTGGTGCCCAGCAAGTCTGTGCGCTCCCGCATGAACATCTGCTTCCGTGTCATCAAGAATGGTGATAGCGATGCCGCCGAAAAGGCCTTCCTCAAAGAGTCTACGGCTCTGGGCCTGACGGGACTCAAGGGCCACCGCAGCGTCGGTGGCATCCGAGCCAGCAACTACAACTCCATTTCATTGGAGGGCGCCGAGAAGCTTGCCAAGTTCATCAATGACTTTGCGGCTTAGAGATGACTTGGTATGAATGCCGAGAATGAGCGAAAATGCGGGTCAATACGGGTTAATAAATGAGATTTCATGTATTTTGGCCGTCTCTTTCATCAATTATTTGTGTAAAAAACACCAGATTCTTTTTTTTAAACATGGGAATACACGGAAGATCTAGATGACGACAGAAGGGAGAGAGACAGATACAGAGATGGAAATGAGAGAAAGGGAGAGGGAGAAGCAGCAAAAGGCCAACAGACAAACAAGAGACATTTGTCAAGAATAAAAGAAAACAAGCCATATGACGGGGGCGAACGAGAAAGAACAGTCAAACAAGGGAGACAATACACAAATTGATGAACTCGTCAGAACTCAGCAAAGGTTTGTTTGTTGGCCCTGGTATATGGTGTGCCAAAAGGAAAGGTGGTAGAGAGAGAGAGCGAGTTGGGGCGGGGAGGGAGACATGAATAATGAGGATAGAAAAAAAAGATGAGCGAATTGAAAGCAGACAAGCCAGAGATACAAAAGAAAAAAAAGCTTCTTAAGACTGCTTGCACTCAGCGGCTTCCTGCTTGGGCTTGCCAGTACCATCCTAAACACCATGTTAGTCGTAAATCTTCGGTATTGCAAAGGGGGCAGTTTTGAAACTTACATCATCATCGGAATCGTCCTCATCATCGTGGTCCTCGCTCAGGTCGTCATCCTCGTCATCCTCATCCTCGAACTCGCCCTCCAGGTCATCGTCGTCCATCTCCTCGTAGGCCAGAGCCTCGCCGGTGAACCAGTCAATGGCACGGGGAATCAGCTTCTCCTTGACATCCTCACCCAGCTGGTAATCCAGCTCAAGGCGAGCCTCAATCTCCTCATCCTGCTCGTCATCCTCCTCCTCGCCGGTGGGGGGGACAGGGGGAGTGAAGAAGTTGAAGAAAGAGTCGGTGGGGACGGTCTTCTTCACTATGCGGGTCTGGTTGGTGTCTATTTAATGAGAAAAGCATCGTTAGCAAAAGAATGAACGAAAAAAAAAGCCAACAAACGTATAATCGAGATAGGCCTCTAGCTCCCTAGACTTACTCTTGTTGCGCTGCTTCTTGCTCTCGACGCGCACAGTGAGGTCCTTTTCAGCCTTCCATTCGATCTTGTCGCCCTCGGCATAGTCGTAGATGAAATCGCCGCCGTAGCCGCTCTCGGCCTGGTAGTAATAAGTCTTGGTGATGGTCTTGTTGGAGAAGAAGTCGTTCTCGGCGAACTCGAAAATCAGGCGGAAACCAGGCTTCTCCAGGTACTCCATGCGAACATCAATCAGGTGCTTCAGGGCAGCCTCATCACGCTCGGTGATCATCTCAGCAAGAGAGATGTGGTTCTTCATGGCAGACAGCCAGAACTCGGGAATACCCTTGACATCCTCGCCGGCAGCCTCGGGCTTCTTCTCCTCGTCCTTGGAGTCGGCCATTTCCTCATCCTCCTCATCTTCGCCGGCCTTGACCTCCTCGTCGGTAGGCTCCTGGGCGCCGTTGATGATGGTAGCACGCTTCTGGTAAAGAGGAGAGAACTTGGCAAAGTACTTCTTCTCAAGCTCCAGGACCTCCTCCTGGAACTGGGCCTCCAGCTTGGAGTGCTCCTGCTGGATGCCCTTGAGACCAGCAACACGTCTGCGAACTGAGGCTGGGAGGGACTCGATGTAGCCGGAGGGGCGGCCGACCAGGGAGCCGAGACGGCCCTGGATCATGTTCATGAGCTGGGGGTTCTGGGCAAAGATGGACTTGGCGGCATTGGCTTCCTCTGTAGCGGGAGATGGTTGTTAGCAGGGGGGTAGTGGGGAAGATTGGAGGTGACAAAGAGGGCGAGCTTACCCTCCATAATGCTGTCGACACCGGGCTGCTGGGCGTGCGAGGAAATCGGGGCGGCGTTCAACGGGGTGTTCTGAGGAGTACTACAGGGGAGAGCGAGGTTAGCAGCAGTAAGCAAGCTAGTGACGAGGCCACGGAGGCCGAGGCAGAGATAGGCGGCGGGGCGGAGAGGCGGGCAGCGGGACACAGCCAAAGTGTGTCTGGCAGTGCTGGCTACCAAGACGATCTTGTGGTCTGAGGCACCACTGACATGATAATTTGCATACATACGCACGTACGCACACAAACTGCTGAAACAGATGGCGGAGGAGAAAGCCAAGGTAGAGGACAAAGGAAAATTGCAACTTACGGGGCCACGGCAGCGTCAAGACGCTTGTTGCGAATCGGCTCCGCCATTTTGATGATGATAAGAAGAAAAGGGAGGCTTAAGAAAGAGAAGGAGACTTGTCTGGCGATGGAAAAAAAAAACGAGTGAAGTTTTTTTTTTGTTGGTGACAAATGGAAAAAAAAAAGTGAGGGAGAAAAAAAGGATGGGAAGAAGTAGAGAGGTGGGAGGGGGATGATGAAAGTCGGGCTGAGGAAGAAGGAAAAAGGTTGAGTGAGGGTTGAGACGATTTGGCAGTGAAGGATTTTCTGGAGGGCCGAGACAGAGGGAGGCAAAGCCTGAAAGAACAGTGGGCAGAGACAGGAAGAGGCCACTGAGGACACTGGCGGGGCACCAATTAGGCCACCAGACCTGGTTCTTATGGCGCTGTAGACGCCACAGTCCTCGCCCAAAGCGCCTGTAAAGCGGCACACCTAGTTGTGAATGGACCATGTACACACACGTAGTTGGATGTATACAGAGGTACATGCTTTGCCCTAGCAACGCCAAAAAAATATTACAGCCAACTAGTTAGTTAGTACAACAACATGTTGTACTTAGAACCATTTGTTCATATCCACCGCTTCCAGATATACTGCTATATTGGTACATCAAACATAAAAAAAAGAAAAAAAGATTACTGACTAGTGTGGGAGGAGCGACAGATCCGTCGGCATGCCGATAGTAGCACGTCCAAAGAGAGGCTCAGGAAAAAAAAAAAAAAAAAAAACCTGCACTTGTCTACTATCTCGCTCTCTCTCTGTTTCCCGCCCACCAACCCACCCCGCCTTCAACCGTTCATCCTGACATCCGGCTGGAATTCCTATTCCTGTCTAATCCTGGGCACTGGCCTGTGGTTTCACAAGAAAAAAAAAGAGAAAGAAAACCCCCAATCTGCGACCCCCATGTCTGGCTATTCATCTAAGCAGTGGTCAGGGCTTGCTTGCCCCCCCCCCCCCCCAAACTTCTGGTAACAACATGCATGCAACGGGGCCCAGAATCCACTTTTGATAGCAAATCCTAGCTCTAACCGATAAGCCGCTTTGGGAACACTCGAATCCAAATGGAACTCAAGTTTCAACTTGCAACTTGCGCAACATTCATTCAGAGTTAGCCAGCGCAGAGTGAATATGTGCATCCATCACGCAGGATACCTGTACATGTACATTCTTGCTTGCTAAATCCACATCATCATCGCTCTTTTTTACACGCATCTTTATTTCGCACCCACCGCAGCCCCGACCCGCCATCACGGCCACTCCGTTTCCATCCATTTGCTGGCCGGCCACCTGTGCCAAGCTCAGACTCAGACCTCGTTCACCCCAAATTCCAGCGGCGCGCATCCCGAGCTTGTCTCGTTGGGCTTGTCTCCCTGCCGCTGACCCTATCCTTTCATGGGCCTAAGACAGCTTGTTTGCAGCTCTAACAGCTCCAGCCTCGCCGCGCGCCTGGACGCTCCACGTTCCATCTAGCGCCTGAGCCGCCCGCACCTGCATCACATCTATTGCCTTGTCGTTGAGGCTATTCGCAGTCACATAGGAAACGCCAGTGGCCACTGATCGCCTTTGTCTGCCGCGTCGATCCGCGGCCCTCCTTGTCATCATGGCTGATGGCAACTCGCGCAACTCGAGGCGTGGGAGCCAAAGCCACAGCTACCAGAACCGCAACCAGCCTAGGACGTCTCGAGACTTTTACAGTCTTGGAAATAATCCGAGCCATGCTAGTATCTACGAAGATGTAGAAATGGCCCACGACGAGGTCAGTCACAACAACACCTGCAGGCTCCATCTCAAATCTGCTCTGCGTCTAGACCCCCGACTAACAGTAAGGCCTCAAATGTGCAGGTTTTTGCTGGCCCAATTGCCGAGTCTCTCCCGTCCAGCGTTTCTGCATTCTCGCATCGCATGAGCCGCGTCCCTTCCAACACCAGCTTTGCATACTTTCAGGACGACACCGACGACTTTGCCGACGATTCGGACCACGGCGACTACGAAGAATACCCCGTTGTTGACGATAGCGACCACGAGTACGAAAACAGTATCCAAGAGATCCATCTCGACCATAACGACAGCGGCGCATATGATGAGAGCCTTTCCGGCATTGGTGGTGAACGAGACCGCAGTGTGTCTTTTGACGTGGACCGAAGACCCAGCGTTGACTACTCTGCCAGTCGCCGTCGGTCCTCTACAATCTCGCGCAATTCAGTGCACGCTAGGTTACTGCGGCGCGATAGCACCACCACCAATGGCAGTGTCTTTGGAAGACAGGGTGGCAGACGAGGCCAAAAGATCCACATGGCCAACGAGGATCTCGCCATCTTCATTGCTGGCTTCCGGTCTACGCCACTGCGCACAGCTATATACATCACCCTCTGCGTCCTGACCGGCGGCCTGGCCTTTCTGATAATGCGTTGGCTGCCCACCTACAAGGTCAAAATCGTCGGTACACCAGCGCCACTGCGTGAGTGTGACTGGGTGGTGATTGAAAACCAATGGGGCGAAATCTCTGTTGTAGATATCATAAAGCGCCACTACGGTCGCCAGCTTTCGTCCATCTTTGGCTCGTCCCCGCGAAAGCAAACCGCGCTGCTCCACGACGACGACTTGGACTTTGATCCTATTGTCGAGGAGCTGCGTGCTGTGACCTATCGTTATGTCAACTTCTTTTTCCACCCTCAGCTCGACAAGTTCATTTTGTTCTCTGGCTGGAAGGACCCTGAGTGGACGGACCTTCAGATTGCGCGCATTGGAATTAGCAGCGAGGAACGCAGCACAAGAGAGCAGGTGTTTGGACAAAACCTCATCTTGATTGATATAAAACCGACCATGCAGCTTCTCGTGGACGAGGTAAGATACGGTCTTGCTTATATTACGACGGGCAAAAAACAGCTGGAAACCCTCGCTTCCCATCAAAAGCGCCTCCGCTTGGCTGTGTGAATAACTATTAACACTACATCTCGCTATCAGGTCCTCCACCCTTTCTATGTCTTTCAAATTGCGAGTTTAGTCCTCTGGTCCATGGACGAATACTACTACTACGCATTTGCCATTCTCTTGATGTCAGTAGTTAGTATCGGCCAGACCTTGCGCGAAACCCGGGAAACCATGTTGCGCCTGCGTGCCGTCAGCATCTTTGACTGTGATGTGCGGGTGTTGCGAAACGGTTTCTGGCGATATGTCAACTCTAGTGATCTCGTTCCCGGTGATGTGTACGAAGTTTGCGACCCCCGGCTGAGTTTGATTCCGTGTGATAGCCTGTTGCTTTCTGGAGATTGCATGGTGAATGAAAGTATGCTGACTGGCGAATCGATTCCCATCACCAAGACGCCAGCTACCAACTCCACCCTCCACAGTCTAGATCTATCAGCCGCTTCCGTGTCTAGTGACGTCACCAAACACTTTCTCTACAATGGAACCAAAATCATTCGTGCCCGCCGGCCAAACGACTCCAAGGATAGCGATGGCTGCTTGGCATTAGTTGTTCGTACTGGATTTAGCACTACCAAGGGCGCCTTAGTTCGTTCCATGTTGTTCCCAAAGCCCTCGGGCTTCAAATTTTACCGAGACTCGTTTCGCTACATTTCAGTCATGGGAATTGTTGCCGCTGTGGGCTTCTGCGTGTCACTGGTCAACTTCATACACCTCAGAATGGACGTTGGCGTCATCATCATTAGAGCCTTGGATTTAATCACCATTGTTGTGCCGCCTGCCCTGCCGGCTACGCTCAGCATTGGAACAAACTTTGCCATTTCGCGACTGAAAAAGAAAAACATCTTCTGCATAAGTCCCCAACGAGTCAACGTTGGCGGCAAGCTGGACATCATGTGCTTCGACAAGACCGGAACTCTCACCGAAGATGGTCTTGATGTCCTCGGTGTCCGGCCTGTTTCAAGGTTCAACAAAACCTTTTGTGATCTCCAGACTACAGCCAAAGACCTCAACTCTAAAACATTGAGCCAAGAGCAGTTCAGGGTTAATCAGTCACTGTTGTTCTCCATGGCGACATGCCATACACTTCGTGACGTGGATGGCGAGATGCTTGGCGATCCCCTTGACTTGAAAATGTTTGAATTTACTCGCTGGACTTTTGAAGAAGGCGAGCAGCGAGTTGGTGAAGACGGAGACGAGCAAGCTGGCTTGAAACCATCGGTTGCTCGCCCGCCCCCGGACTTCTACACAGAAGCCTCAAAGCGGGTTGAGCTAGGCATTGTACGATCTTTTGAGTTTGTTTCTCAGCTGAGACGCTGCAGCGTCGTGGTTAAGCATTTTGGCGAGCAGTCTGGCGATGTATATGTGAAAGGCGCTCCGGAGTGCATGCGTGATATCTGCTCCGCCGACTCATGTAAGTCTTTTCTGCCCTTTCCTGCGCTCTTTTCATGTAACTAACACTTCTCTTCTCTCCAAGTCCCGTCCAACTATGACGAGCTTCTCTCTCATTACACTCACATGGGCTATCGTGTCATTGGCTGTGCTACAAAACATATCAAAAAGATGTCGTGGCTCAAGACCCAGAAACTCCGCCGCAACGAGGTTGAGTCTGATCTTGAGTTTTTGGGCTTCATCATCTTTGAGAACCGCCTGAAGCCCAGCACCAAGGACGTCCTTGTCGAGCTTCGTAAGGCGAATATTGGCACTGTAATGGTTACGGGCGACAACATTTTGACTGCTATTAGTGTGGCCCGCGAATGCACGCTGCTTGACGAAACTTCACATTGTTTTGTCCCACGGTTTATTGAGGGTGGAAAGGGCGATCGCGACGCAATTTTGCAATGGGAAAGCTTAAAGAATCCGGACCTGCGGTTGGATCCAAAGACCCTGCTGGTAAGTTTCATGCCCGCCATCAGAAGCCGAGAAACACATATTAACCAAGAGCTCGCCGCAGCCTGAGCCCATTCCCGCCTTCGTGGATGTTTCTTTACCGAACGATATTTCTAGTTTACAAAGCTACTCGATTGCCGTGAGTGGCGATGCCTTCCGATGGGTAATTGATTTTGGCTCTCCCCAAGTGTTGGAGCACATGCTTGTGCGCGGAAAGGTTTTTGCACGCATGTCTCCCGATGAAAAGCACGAGCTTGTTGAAAAGCTACAGAGCATCGATTATATGTGCGGCTTCTGTGGTGATGGTGCCAATGACTGTGGCGCATTGAAGGCCGCCGATGTCGGCATCTCTCTTTCCGAGGCTGAGGCTTCTGTGGCGGCGCCGTTCACGTCTCGTGTCTTTGAGATTTCGTGTGTGCCGTCTGTCATCCGGTAAGTGGTGCTCTCGTTTTCTCGGGCTCGGGATTGTTTTAGGATAGATGGCTTGCTAACTCTTACTAGCGAGGGTCGTGCGGCTTTGGTCACAAGCTTCAGCTGTTTTAAATACATGAGTCTCTACTCGGCTATCCAGTTTTGCACCGTCAGCTTTCTGTACGCCAAAGCCTCGAACCTGGGCGACTTTCAGTTTCTATACATTGATCTGGCCATGATCCTTCCCATCGCCATATTCATGGGCTGGGGTGGGCCATCCAGCAAGTTGTGCCGGAAGAAGCCAACGGCAAACCTCGTCTCACGCAAGGTATTGATTCCATTGCTTGGGCAGATGGCCATCATCATTGTATTCCAGGCATTGGTATACGTTCTAGTGCGCAAGCAGGATTGGTACATCCCGCCTGTGGTGCACCACAAACGGCCGCACATCAAAAACTCGGAAAACACGGCCTTGTTCCTCATGTCATGTTTTGAGTATATTTTTATCGGTGTTGTGCTGAACGCTGGTCCGCCATTCCGGACCAGCGTGCACAAGAACTGTAAGTTGGCGGACATTTTGCCCATGGAGTCTTCAGAACTAACACACTTCATCGCATGCAGGGCCGTTCCTCACTACCATTGCACTCACCACCGTCTTTTCGGCGTATATGCTTGTGTGCCCAGATCGCGTGACGCGCAAAGTCATGGAGCTGACCAAGATGGACATGAGCTTCAAGCTGTTCATCCTTGGTCTTGGGCCATGCTTCCTTGCCTTGTCGTGGATGTTTGAGACATATGTCTTCTTGTGGCTTGCTCGGCAGTTTGGCGCACTCAGGGTATTTCTCACGGGAAAGGCAAAGCAGCGCAAGAAGTACAAGGTGATTCTGGAGAAGATGCAGTTTTGAGAATTCGCGTTTGCCGACTGCCTTCACATTCTATTTCTAAATACCGGTTACAGCTAGAATTGAGCTTGTTTTAGTTACTTATATTCAAACAACACGAAGTATCGATTTTTATAGTGAGAATATCCGTCAAGCAGATAAAACAGTTGGGCTTTTTTTTCACCCTGGCCGGCCGCTCGAGCTAAAGTAGCGAGCCGGCGGGTTTTCTTTCTGATCTGATCTGTACTATAGTTTGGGCAGTGTTCTGTAGTTTCTTGTAGTGCTGGAATCGTATCTTTAATCGGTCGAGGTTCCAGTATCGAGATGCTCTTGCGTCATTTAATGGTCCCAGGGATGCTTCCAGCCCATCAGAACAGCACCTGCGATAAGTGTTAGCATTAAGCGCGGCGTAAATAGAGCGGGCGTAAACCTTACCGTCCTTCTTTGCGCGGTACATGAGCTGAGTAGAAGTGGTCATGTTAGTAGTGGGCAACAATAACGATCGCGTATGTGTGTCTAGGCGGGGGGAAGAGAGGTCGGCTGGGCGGACGTACGAAGAACCACATGCTGGCACCAAGCGCAGTTGCAGTGAAGCGGTAGATGGGTGCCACATGGGGCACCGGAGGTTTGTGCCGGGGCGGAAACATTGGATGATGGGTAGAAGACGAGGGAAGCTAAGGTAAACGTTGTTAGTAGGGTGCGGTTCGGGCCAACGAGCAGAGTGTTTTGGTCTTGCTGGGATGAGAGGCAGCAGCAGGGGAAACACACCTTGAAGCGGGTTCTCCGAGTGTGAATTCGGGGCAAGCGGCAATTCGGATTGTCGTGATATTTTCTTAGGCGCAACCTTGGGGAGCTCGCTTCAGCTTGGTGTAGTGGAAGGCTTAGGAGGACGTTGGGAAATCGCAGTGGTCTAATTGGCCGAGATAGGGTGATAAGGATTGCATCAACATTATTGGTAGACACTGGGGAAGTGGGGACAGGCACAGTTATCTTTTCTTAGGGTTAGTCGTTGGTCAATACCTCGTTGAGCTGAGGCCCATTTTCAAGGGATTTCCAACAACGTCTCAATCGCCATTTCCTGCAAACAGCTGTGCGCCAAGATCCTCTATCCCATCCACGTCTTATAAAGACGAAGATAATGTGAATACTCGTAATAGACCAGGCCCTCGGATGGAAAATCTACGTACGGACGGGCCTGGATATTCTGCAGTGAAACAAGCCCCAAGTTTCAAGGATCCACCACGTAATGTGCTATCTGGTAACTACTTGATCGTTGTTGTTGGTGTTGTTCTGGAACGTTGGAACTTGACTCGACCAGTGGGATTCTGTGCTCAAGTACCGGTACTTGCACCTGTGTATCAAGTCCCGCTAGGTTCAGGTACAGGTACATACACTGCATGTGCATGGGATCGTCGCTCCTGCTCCTGCTCCTGTTGCATTCGCATTCGCAGAGACATTAACTACAACAATTATACGCGCAACTTCCATCTCAGGCAACTTCTGTTTTGCGCCCACGCTCTTGCTGGCTTTCTCACCTCGCAGGCAGGTGCTTTGATAATCGGGCTGTGCCGTTCTGGTCATGTGACCCAGAGTCCACGTCTTCATTCTTATTCTTGTTCTGATTCTCTCGTCGTTGCAATCTGTCTTCCGCTTGCGTCCCATCATCAGCCTCGTATCCGTCTCCTAACTACCTGTAACTCTACATTTACAATTATCGCCGGCCGAGCTCCATTAACCCTAGCCCCGCCAATCTGCGCCCGATCCGCTCCGCCCTCCAACTCTGGTCCCTCATAATCATACGATAAAAATGTCCTCGCAGCCCTTCAACCCACGCTCGCCCACGATGCGGCGCATTTGTAGGTTCCGCCTGCCTCAGCCGCCGTCTTTTGGCCTCTGCTAAACCCTTATTCTGTGACACAGTGCGTGAAGCCAAAGAGCTCACCGACTCGCCCTCGGCCGACTACACAGCCGTACCGCTCGAATCCGACATCTTCGAGTGGCATTTCACGATGCGCGGCCCGCCCAATAGCGCCTATTCACAGGGAATATACCACGGCCGAATTGTACTGCCGACACAGTACCCGCTGCGGCCGCCAAACTTCCGCTTCACTACTCCAAGTGGCCGCTTCGAAGTCAACCGCGAAATCTGTCTCAGTATCAGTGGCTTCCATGAAGAAACATGGCAGCCAGCCTGGGGGATCCGGACTGCCCTGGTTGCGTAGGTTCTAGTCTTCTTCTTCTTCTTCTTAAATATCACGATGCTAACCATCTCCTCCTCACGCTCAGTCTTCGGAGCTTCATGGAAACCAGCGCAGATGGCCAAGTTGGCGGAATCGATGCCTCAGATGCCGTCAAGCGCTCTATGGCTGCTACTTCGCCCGCTTTTCGATGCCCTACTTGCCGCAAGTCCAACGCCGAAATAATCAGCGAATGCGAAGCTGCTGCTGCCAATCATTCGGGATCATCTGCGGCTGTCGAGATTCCTTCAGAGCTGAAACTCGCCTTCAAAGACGAATTGACAGGGGATAAGAAAGCCATGACGAAACAAGAAAAGGAGGAAGCGGATGAAGAGGCAAGATTGGCCGAGGGCTTTGTGCAAACAACCACCGCGGACAATATGCCGGCCCAGAACCACCAGCCTGTACCAGAGCCAACACAGCCTCTCGTGCCCAATCATGCTTATGAAAACCAGGGCAACTCAGCCGTCGCCCAGCAAATGCAACAACACTTGCAGCAACATCTCCAGCAGCATTATCAGCATGTTCAACAACATCAACAACATCAACAACAGCTCCACCAAGCCGGTCAACAATTGAATGCGACGCCACGAAATCAAGCTCATTTTGGCGCGCAAACACACCAAGCCCAGCCACAGGGCGGCCAACCAGTGAACCCTCATCTGGCAAATCTTGAAGAAATCCCCAAGTGGATTGACATGGCGATTGCTGGCCTGGTGTGTCTACTTGCTACCTTGCTACTGAAATGGGGTTACCTTGACGGACTTTTAGTAATGCTATAACTGCAAAGACACGACCGCTGGGCGTTTATTATCTTCTAGTATTCTCTAATCTTGACCACGCTGTCCTGTCCTCTGGCTAATATCATGACTCAATCGACAACACATCACAATGTAACACCCGAAGACCCGAGCCAACTGGTGGAGATGAAGAGGATGACGTCACTGCGGATAAACACCGAGGAACGGAGACAAAGTGGCTTCCTTTTCGTTGCTTGAAGTTGCGCTCATCAAAGTAGTAGTCGGCCCATGATGAGTAGATGTCGTCTTCAGAGTCGTCCTCTCCGCTCTTTTCTCCTGCTCCCGGTGTGTCTGGCACTACAGTTTGGTCGCCAAATTCAGAAGGAGTCTGTGGTGACTGAACCACGTGTATTCGCGGCACATCTAATACTTTCAGAGCTTGGTCTATCAAAAGACCAACGTCTGTTTTTGGCATGTCCATGCTTCGTGCTACATTTTTTGCTGTACTTGATGACATGTCGTCATCTGGTCGCGTCCCAACGGTTTGCGGGCTCTCAAACGGCTGTACGGCTACAAAGCTGAAGGGAAAGGGCGCGGTTAACTTGGATGGTGCCGTGGATTTAGGGGACCCAGCTGCGTCTCTAAGGATCGGTACGGGAGTGTCGATTCGGGAAGCAGAAAACTTTGGCATGGGAGGGTGGCCAGCCGGGAGCTTTGGCTGGATGATGCCGCTGCGCTTGCGATGCGCCGTGGGGGTCCGTTCGGCCTGGCGCAGCACCACGGGAACTGGCAGTTGGGTGAGATGTAGCCCGAGTGGCTTTTCTGGTGAACAATCCGAGGCCTCGGTATTTTGATCCTGGGTAGTCTCGTTTGCTGTCGGTTTAGGCTTATTCCGAGGCAATGTGCTTGCTTTGACAACGCGCAAGGGCCGAGTAACCACCAGGGGATCAGTAAACATGGTCTCGTTGGCATCCATTGCAGCATTCTCTAGGTCGCCCGAGCTTTGAGACGTTTCTTCTTGCGCGTCTTTGTCGTTTGCCAGTCCTGGTGCCAATGTTGAAGTTGAACTTGCTTTATCATATGGTCCATCTGCTAGCTTTCTCCCACCGCGACTGGGGCCATGGCCAGACGACGACAAGGGAAGAACTTGGACCACCTTGATTGTATGAGGGACACTGACACGGCGCGACACGGTGCATGCCTGGCCAATCTCAGCCAACTCGCTCGTGTCACTAGTCGCGCGAGAGGACATGCTTTGGAAACTGGTGGGCGAACTGAGGGCGGACGAAGACGCCGAGTCTAATTCGATGGTGATGTTTGTATCTTGAAGGCTTTCGGCGTACCCAGACGAAAAGCTTGGCAGCTCCGCCGAGAAAATTGACGACTTTGGCAGAGACTCCGAAGACGAAAAGCTTGGCGTGACAACCCGGGAAATCGCCGGGTTATAGTCGTCAGGGCTGTGTGCAATCGCGAGGTTATCCAACGGGGCGCAAGCGGCGGCATCGACGGTCACGGAAGACATTGACGCAACAACAATGCTGCCGTGGGGGTCTGTGTTCTTTGAAGACGCAGTTGGGAGGTGGCTAGCCACGGGAGTATGGGCTACGGATGGGATCAATGTCCGGATGCGCAGGAGCCACGCGGGCTTCCTCGAGATGGCCACCGGACTATGGCTGTTGTGGGGGCCAGAGTTGGAGCCAGCCATTGTTGCAGTGTGGAAGCGATTCTTGTTTTGTGCTGCGAGGGACCTTTTTGAAGTTGTATGTGGGTGTTAAGATGGTGGATGGCAAGGAGAAGATGAAGACCCGCGGGGGCAGAAGAAGAGGGTGGGGGAGACGAAGCAGAAGCAGAGGGCGGCACGCGATACACTTAACTCTTTCTCCTCGACTTGTCTGCTTCTGTACGCTGGCCTGCTCGTCCCTTGGGCTTCGGATATCCCCTGGGACCAATTAATTGAAAACTAGGAGACCACGTTATTGATGCCGGTAAGACCAGGCGGGAACGCCCATGGAGACAACCCCCCAGCCATCCGGACCTTGAGGGGGTTGATGGCTCGCCTGGCGCGGTCCTTCTGGAGAGGTCCACCGTTATCCAGGGAGAGAGGCCATCCCTTGAGCGCTTGCAATAGCTATCAACAATTCTAGCTGCCATTATTCCGCCTGAAGAGCAGTCTCTAAGTGATTTTTTACCGGTGATTGGAATTAACGATGTGTATTGCTACATATTCTGGGGGGAGGCCGCAAAAAATACATTCACTCAGCATATGTCATACCAGTTTGCCAAAAATATCGACGTCAACATGCACAAGTCACGATAATGAAATACTTAACCAGCAGCCTCTCCCTACAGCTCAACCGTAACTGTCATATGGTTGCTCAGCACGAGAAGCGTAGGCGGCAAGTCTTCGCACAGCACCTGAATGTCCTGGAGATAAGCTAGGCTTGCTGCTTCGTTGCCGCTCGTGCCCTCGACGGGAATCGGCAGCGTCGACAGCACGACGGCAGCGTCCAGGCTGCTTTCCTTGACCATCAGTTCGTTCAGAATCAAGTGCTGCGCGCGGCTTGGCAGGTCGTTGAAGGACAAGTTGATGTGCTGCGTTGAGTACGAGGAGCCCCCGGTGCCGCCCATGGCCGACGGGGACGAAGCGCGGCCGAGATCGCCGTCGCGAGCCGCTGGATTAAGAGAAGCCTCGGCATGCTTGGAACCTGGCGCCCCCGGAGATGCCGAGGCTAGTGTAGCCTGGGCCTGCTTCTTGTTCTTCTTCTTGGGCGCCAGAGCCTGGCGAGACACGAGTGGCTGATTGGGCTCAGGCTTCGCGCTCGCAGCATCGGCGACAGGAGACCCCGCCTCGACAAACATGATGGATCGGCCCATGTTGCTCTCGGCATCGACGTTGGTCAGAGTCTCGGGCATCAGCTTGCTTGAGAAGCGCACGGTAGAGTTTTGGCGAAGAGGGACGGGTCGCGGCATCTGCGCCAGCGATGTAAAGGCCGAAAAGGAGCCGTAGCACCGAGCGGTCGAGGCCTCGGCTTCTTGGTTCTGGCCGGAACTGTGATAGCCGAGTCTTTTTTGGCCAAGTGGCGTTCGCCAATTTGGTCTATTGCTCGAGTTCGTTTTGAACAAAGAGGTCGACGACTTGGGCAGCAAAGGCCGGCACAGATCCTTTGAGGTTCTATAAAGCGGCTCATCCCTAGTCTTTGCGTCCATGTTTCCATCCTCGTCCATCTCATAGTCGCTGAAATCGGCGTTGGAACCAATGTCCGAGTATGCGCTGTCGTTGTCGTCAAACACTTCGCTAGTCAGATGATTCGTGTGGATTCCAACAGCCGCGCCCAGACGCTCAAGCTTAGAAATGGTTGGCTTGGAGAACAGTTCCGTAACGCTGTGTCTTCGGAGCCGCTCGACTGTGTCCATAGCGAGAGCCGGTGTCGAGCCCGAGGACATGCTGCTCCTTCGGCAGCCGGCCAACCCCCCAATGAGATCTCTCTCAGAGGGCGTGGGAATACCGAGATGCTGGAGGCCGCGGTACAGCTGGACATTTTGCCACCACTCATCTTGCCGCAGAGCAACCTGGACCTTTTGCTTTACCGTAGCATTGTTCGAGACGCCATTGACTAAAAGGTTGTACATGCCCAGGCCACCGTTGGCAAGCCAAAACACATGGACCTCGGCATTGATGCGCAGCTTCTCTAGCAGCTCTCTGACTCGAATGTGTTCTTTGTCGACTTCGTTTTCATATTCGACAAAAACCATGACCCGGAGTTTGTAGGCTGCCTTCCAGTTGGGAACAGACTGGAGAATATAGCCCAGCTGGAGGATCAATGTATCTAATGGTTGTTAGCTGGGATGGGCTCCTTACATCCATGATCCGCCTCAGCTGAGGCTCCCATGAAAGAAACAAGGGGCAACTTACAAGTGTCAAAGTTGGTAGTATGAATCGACCGGTCATGGTCCGTGACATCGGCAGAAATCTGGATTGGCCACAGATCAATGTACTTGTTGTTTCTACACTTGTCATCGTTCTGCGGTATTTCCAGGCCCTCGAATCCTTTTCCAACAGCAACATTGATCTTGCAACGTAAAGCCAAGTCTTCAAGGATTGTCATGTATTCGGTGGCTTTCATGGACCCTTCGACGCGCATGTGGTCGGTTGGAAGAACACTTCTGAGGGCCTTGAAGTCGCCGTCGGTCTGGGATCTAGAGGGACACTGGGGCTCAGGGGTTGTTGATGGAGTGATTGGCACCGTGTTTCGCCGGCCAACTAGATCCAAAGGGTTCGCGGGCAATGGCCTGTTGTGATTGCTCTTGAGACACTCATCCCCATCTGGCTTGTAAAAGCCCAGGATTGCAATGTTGGGTTTCATGCCACCAAGGCCGGCTGACAGGACCAGATTCCGGATGCCCCAGGTGAGAGACGGCGACACAGTGAGCTGGACAAAGGCCTTGAGCCTGGTTAACTCTGTGATGTATTTCGTCCACGCCATCTGTTGTATTTTGGCCTCGTGTACACCAACATCAAAGTCGTCGGTGACTATGACATGGCCCAGTATATAAAGCGACCCCTTTTTCAAGGAGTTGCAAAACTGGATGAGAGGCGCTTGAGACCTTGGGTTGTTCACCAAGAGAAGAATATGTGGTCGCCAAAACTTGATATGCTCTGGCTGTAAACGCAGCAAATACTTTCGTACCTGGTGGTAAATCAGATTTTGCGACACATCTCCCCAACGCTTCGGAGGCGAGAGGTAGTGGAGCAAAGAGAAAAGCAGGACCAGCAGCAGCACGGCAACCGACGCGTATGTCTCGTTTATGAAGAACATTGTAAAGGCCGAGCACACCGCACCAGCGGCGGCCGTTTGCCAGCTAAAGAACTTGAAGCCGGGCCTGAAATTGGGTGCCGCGCCGACCTTGAGCAGAAAGCAGGCAAGATTCATGATGAGAAAGGTCATGTGGTAGCCCATGGAAATCAAGGTTGCAATCTGGTTCAAGTCGGCGAACAAAGCCAGCTGGGCGAGTGCATATGTTATGAGAAACAGGGCCGGGTCGTCGTCTTTCTTGGTGTACCGTGAAAAGATGGGCTCCATGCCTGGGAGCAGCTTATCGCGCGCCAGAGCGCGCAACAGGTTTGCGGCAGCCAGCAGGCCCATCAGAGCCGAGAACAGAGTCACAACACACTCGCCGGCAATCACGACCTTGCTGGAAAGGTTGGTCAGTAGAATCACATTGAAGTTGCGCAGCAGTGATTCATGGGTAATGCTGGACGCCATGGCAATGATGACAATAAGATAGCACACAAGGGTAGACAGCATGGCCCAAAGCGTGCCCTTGGGAATGGAGTGGCTCGGATTGCGCAGATAGCCAGACATGGAGGCACCAGCAAAGATGCCCGACGTCGCGGGGAAGAGGATGCCGAAGAGCTCGCGGAATGTCTCCAGCCCATTGTAGTGGCCGTTGGAAAAGTGCGGAAGCAGGTTCGTGGACAGGGTCGAGAGTCTGACGCCCGTGAACTCGACGCCCAGCTCTTTGTCGACAAACGGCGTCTTGAAGATGGCAGACAGGGGAATACTGACAACCGAGATGATGAGAACCAGCAGCATCACATTGTTGGCTTTAGTAAAGGCCGAGCTCCCAGCCAGACACAGGCCTACACAGAGCAGCAGAGCGACGGTCTCGAAGCCATAGTTAAGCCAGTAGCCGTCGGGAAGCGAGTCTCCAAAGTTGAGCCGGATGCAATCCAGCAGACCAACAATGTTGAGCGACGTGTTGAGCACCTGCGAGACAAAGAACAACAGGCCGAGGGAGCCGCCAAACTCGGGGCCCAACGACCGGGAGATGAGGTAGTAGGCGCCTCCGCCCTTAACCTCGCCGTTGGAAGCAATCGCTGACAGCGAGAGAGCGGTGAGCAGATTCATGCCATAGGCAAGGAAGAGAAAGCCTAGGCCAGACGACGTTAGTAAGAGAAGTCCCAGGACGTGCAGAGTATATGGGCCGGCCTACCAACAATTCCCAGCAGCCCAACCTGGCCCACGATGACGCCGAAGCGCAGGAACATCAGGATGCTGAGAATGTTGAGACACACGGGAATAAAGACGCCCGAGGTGACATCCAATTTCTCGGCAGCCGGGCGCCGTGGCAGGGCTTCAAAGTCGGCGGTCGCGGCGGCGGGCCGGGACGACGAACTTGCGAACAATTTTCGGCGGCGTCGCATTTTCACAGGCCGGCGTTGTCAGCACAAGCGGTAGATTTCATGAGATTTGGGAGAGAAGAAGGTGGCGGGCGGCTCTAGTGAGCGGAAAAGTAAAGCCAAGTTTTGTGGTGGTGAAAAAGGAGGTGAAGATCAAGGGGAACGGAAGAAAGAAAAAAAAAGGGCAGGTGAGATAAATAAAAAAGGTCGCAGTCCGGGACTAATTAGTTAGTTAATACTTGGTTATAAGAAGCACGAAAAAAAAACACCGCAAATCTTGAGCTGGAAAACCCCCCAAATCCGTGCTTGAGGCCAGAAAGAAAATGGCGGAAGAAAACAGAAGAAAATTTTACGGCAGCGCCATCAAGGCATTTTTCATTTTAGCCTGGCAAATAATCCAGAACCTCGGACGTGTGACGATGGTGTTGAGTTGAGGCCCGGTCTACAGACCCTAACAAGGGTGTGATTTCATGTGAATAGGGTTATGAGATGCATAGCCGAACATCTGATTACACGGAGCACCCAGTGTCTTTACTACCTAGAACGACCGTAGATCACGGGAGCAGCCCCAGCCGCTACTCCTCCCCGCTGCCATCTCCGTCTCCTGCCACGCGGGCGCGCTTATTTTCCCTCCTATCTTCGCCCGACTGAAGGCCGTAGCCTCGCTTGGAAGAAGAGCTACCAGCTGCATCTTTGCCGACGCTTGAGAGGAACTGGTCAACATCGAGAGAGTCCTGGGCGTCTTTTTCAAACTGTACGGGTCCTGTTCGCGCCTGTAGAATCTGTTAGTAGGGTCTAATGGGAAAAGAAAAATAAACACTGCTTTCCGGATTGCGTTACTCACCTCTTGCTCATCGGCGCCCTTAAACTTGCCCCGGCCCAGAGCCTCTCCAAAGCGGCTGCTCTTTTGAATCCGGTCCATCTCGCGATCACCAGCCTCCACGTCATCGTCGTCGGCATTGGCGCGCGGCCTATAAATACTGCTGATGGCATCCTGTGCAGCAAACAGGGGCTTGTCGTATGGATTGTCCTCGTTGATTCCAGCGGCAAAGCCGCCGGTCTGGTTGAACAGCCTCGAGTCGTACATGCCCTCCTTGCTCTGTGTGGGCTTTGCAAGACCGAGAGCCACCTTTTCCGAGATGTCGCGGTTTTGTTCACGAAGCATGACTTGTGCGCGTCGTTCGGTTCCCATGCGTGACTGCCGTAGCTTTCGTTCGTCCTCTTTTCTTTTTTCCTGACGCGCGCGCTCTCGTTGGCGGATTTCAGCTTCTTCCGAGTCGGAGACTGAGCGAGATGTATGTCTGGCGCGTGAGCGGGAGTGAGACCGCGAGCTGGATAGAGACCGAGACCGAGATCGAGACGGCGAGCGCGAGTATTCGCTTCCACTGTAGTCAGGCGACTTAGACCGCGACCGTGAACGACCATCGTCGTAGTTGCGACTACGACTGCGGCGCCTTGATGAAGACGCCGCCGCAATGGCGTCCTCCCGGGCCTTGGCAGCCAACTCACGGAGATGCTCCTCCTTTTGTTCCTTTTCTTTTTCGGCTAGTCTCTGCTGCATGGAAGCACGTTGTCTGACTTCTTCACGGGCGTGGCGATCGGCCATAAACAGAGCTTCTGAAAGACGTGCAAACTTGTCATTGATGCCTGTATCCTTGAGACCACGGCCATCGGCGGCAAGGCGCTTATCGAGGGGGACAGTGAAACCCTTCGCGTTCTTCCAGTTTGATACAACCGGTGGTATTCTCCATGCTTCTTGGTCCTCGGCCGTCAATTTGCGCGGCGGCGAGTGCATAACAGGTGGTGGCGGGCTTGGGGGACCGCGGGGAATCTTTTTGTGCTTGAACTTGGCCGGCTCCATTGGGTCTTGCTGACGCTCGACAATTTTCATGATGCGCTCCTTTTTCTGGCTTCGGTCGCCCATTTGGTCGGCCGGCGTGTACTTGACAAAGGTCGCGTCTTTCCGGGGACCAGCATTGACATTCTTGGGTCTTTGCGCAGAAACAGCGCCACTGATTAGAGACGCCAGAGCGTTCCGGGTGCGCTCCGTAGTCGCCGCAACGTCTTCCTTGCTTGGTTTTTCGAGGCTGATCTCGCCGCTGTTTGCTTGTTGGCGGAGGGGAATCAAATCTTTGAATGAAGCCTGCACGGTGCGTGTGCTGGAGTGGCCCTGTCGCGCAATGGCATCGTACTTGACTTTGCCTTCGCCATCAACCTGGATGGCTAGCGCATTACTCTTTGTTGATGATTTTTTGCCCATGTTGAGCGGGTACTGGGCGATGGGGATTTCGGGAAACGCGCCGCCGTCGCCAAAGTCTTCCTGGGATCGGGGTCGCCAGCCATTGCGCTGGCCATACGGAGGGGGGCCGGCTCGCTAGAGAGAAGAATGCATTAGTACAACTCCCACTGCGCGACTCGCATGGGGCCAGAGAAAGCGCGGCTTGCTTGCCGGGAACTCGTCATACCTTGAGGACTATCTGCGACTCGTCAATCTGCCCAGGGCCAACGATGCGAGGCCCTTTTTGCTGCGCGTGCGTCGGGAGTTCCTCATCGTCGCCAGTGTATTTGGGCTTGGGCAGCGCGGCAGCAAGGGAAAAAGCCATGGCGAGCAACTATTAAACTAGAGCTAGAAATCGACAAGGCGAAAATCGATCGTGTTGGTTGATGGAGGAAAAAAGCAAAAGGCCTGTGGATTTTGTCGCGCGACTTACGAGATGGGCAAGGCTGCTGGATCTGGGCCAAAAGTAAATTTAGAGGCAGGCCATGCAAGGCTGTGGCAGAATCTTCACCGCCTTCCGGGAGCAGCCACCTGAAGTGGGGCACTTGTACGACGTGAGTGAAGGTGAATACAGCACGTACGGTAGTACAAACATGAAGTATGTCCACCGGAGCGAAGGACGGACCCTAATTCTCAAAGCTAGGGCTACTTTCTCATGATAAACACTTAACTAACTACGGGTCTTTCCCCCTCTTATTTTTTTCTTTCGCATAGATGATTTCTGGAATTGTTACGCTGTGCTGGACCGGCCATTGCGACCCTCTGTCCCTGTGACTTTCCAGATCCAGCAACCCTCCACGATCCAGTTCTCAACGGCATCGCCCCATGGACGAGATTGAGGAGCTACGGAAGCAGATACAGGAAGAACAGTGCTTATGAGAAGAGGGCCATCATTAACGTGAAGCCGAAGAGATCAGTTTTGCATGTTCCTGCCGTAGCGATCGAGTACAAGGCGCCATACAAGCTAACACGCGACGAAGTCATCACGGGACTGGCCTCCAAGGTCCAACCAGAACGCGACGTGATTAACCGTAATGCACACACGAGTGTCGTTGTGGGCCCGCATTTGGCCACCCAATAGATGAAAAATGCCCAAACTTCGTGGATCATGGCCATATGTACATCGACCGGCGCGACTTTCTTCGTCTAGAGTGAGACCAACTGGCAACTGATCGCGGCAAGAATTCTGGTTACATGTTGCTCTACATCTCTGGATCATGCGGCTCTCCCTTCTAATTCTGTCTGTAGTTACATAGCTACAAAGTCGTGGTGAAAGGAGTAAAGGCCATGGATACATAGCATCTACACCACGAGAACATGATATACAATCATCTTGAAGATCTACAAAGTCCATTCGTTCCAGTTTGTCTTGGTATTGTTAATCTCATCAAACCCTATTACTACGACAGTGGCGTGTATGAAGACTTCATCATGGGGCCATCAATGTCAATGGCGCAAATTCAAAGGGGAAATAGATGCTAAACAAACATGAGAAAGACGCTTTCACTACTGAGGCGTAATCCTTGCGGGCGAGGTTGGCACAATGGGCTCCAGATTCGTGGTAGATAATAGTTGATGCTTGGGAACTGATTAATGCAAGCAAACATGAAGAAAACATTGAGATGTTGATTTTCGTGTAACTCGGGAGTCGATTACACTACATGCAGACGGAATTCCTCAATATCACAATTAACCTGCCATGTCAAAGGTCTATTCCCACCCTCCTCCTTGTTGCAAGTCTTGTCTAGAAACACGCCAGGCGTTCTACACAGGGATTTCCCACCAGACTGCACGCACGTATACACTTCCTGCCCCATTCCGCATATATAGCCTTTACACATAGCCCTTGCGAGCACCCTGGATGGCGAGGTCTGGTTAGCGATATCCCCCAAGCACAAGACTATGGTTACAAAGATACAAAAAAGACGTACCTGGAAGAAGAATCTGACAATAAACACTTGCAGCGCGCCCATGCACACAATCAGGGCACACTGGATCAAACTAAAGTTGATAATACGGCCCTCGGTGCTGTGAACTGTGCTAAAGTTGCGGTTCTCGCGGGTACGGAAGTACTTTTGGTTGCGAGTAATGGTTGAGAGTTGGCCTGAAATCTTGTAGATGGACTCCTCAAGCACGCTTGTCTGCTCGGGAGAAGTGCCCTTCTTAGAGGGCAGCTGGGCGCGAATCTCGTTTTCGACAGCGATTTCAAAGTCGACAAGCTTGTCGGCAAACGTGCTCATGCCGTTGTTGAAGCAGAACTCGTACTCGCCAAGGAGATTGGCCGTAAAGACAAAGTCTCCCTGGCGCTCTTTCTCGCCGCTCATGACAAGGCGGCTGGCGGGGCTTTTGACCTGGTAGTCGATGTCGAAGGAGCCTCCGGATTGCACCTATTGAGTTGCGGAGCTGCAGTTAGTATGGAGCCCGGCGGCGGCAATAACGATGGATCTCGTAGAAACATACGGCAAAGTAAAAGGCAATCTTCTCGCCCTGCTTCGTGGCACGCGTGTAGAAGCATGCCTTTTCGTTTGCGTTGAGCATGTAGCTCAGGGCTGTCGCAGAAACACTCGAGGCGAAAAAGGCCAGAAGGCCGGCGATAAACAGCGGTATTCTCATGGCGGGAATTGGAAACTAAGTGTGTGCGTGCTTTGGAAACGGTCGAGTCAAGTTGGGGCGCGAAGAAGCCGTAGCGACAGGGCGTGAGAAAGCGGATTGGCAACACCGCGAAACAGATTCAAGAATGGGCAGATGTGAGGTGCCATTGAATTTAGGACAAGCTGTCGCGATGGGACCTCCTTGGGCTGGCAGCTGGCGAAGAAGGATCCATGGGGCTCTACAGATGGCGGGTCAGAGTGCCAGCTGTCACAAAAAGGAGCTATGGGAGACTTCTGCAGCTGCTAGAGCTTCACACAGTGTCACCCAGCGATAACTGTGAAATGTCATTATCTCTCGTGACCCCAAACCCCAACCTAGCCCATGTCATCCCATCTCAAAGCTCCAGATCCATTTTGTGGAGACAATAAGACGACGGCCACAAACCAAGCTCGCTCCTTCCGCAAGTTGAAATGCAACAGTTAGATAATATCGCACTTCAACGACGCCGCGAAAACCTCCAACGCAAACCGTGTCTTGATCAGTTTTGCCTGCCACCCAGTTCCCGCTGCGTTTCTGAGAGAATCCCGCAGATATCCCAAGGATTCGCCCAGTTGACCAGCTCCGGTTTGTCTGTCGATTGATGACGTTGTGGCTCCACTCGAGCTTTGAAGTGAAGCTCCGCCGAGCTTGGATGCACGAAGCGCGTCGTTGATATTATAACTACTCGCTAAACGCACAATACGACAGCCAGACGAACATACATACGTCCACGCATCTTCCTCTTCTTGACTCTCCTCCTAGAGCGCCCTTGCTCCCACTTCCCAACCACGGGCGCAAATGCCTGCCCAGTCCAAAATCGCCGCAGTCACTTCTACTGCGCTGCGGCTAGGATCATACGTCTACTTTCGTTGGGTGAGTGACCGTTATCTCTGCATATCATATCCATGCATTCAATATATTCACATACCCGCCCTGTTCTCTTGTCTCACCACTAACGCTCTCTCTCATCCAGGTACCTGGCCCGGTAAGTTGCCTCAACTAGCCAATCGCCATCTGGTTAACCGTGATTACTTGCAAAGAGCAACACTTGGCCTTGGCTTTGATTTGATACAACTGACCTCTTAATATTCTCTTCTACAGGCTGCATTTCCCCCCACTCTCCTGACCCTCTTCGCTATATATGCTCCCGCTGCCATCTCCACGTACTTTGCCGACTCCGACTACGACCTTGTTGAGACTAAGCTTAATGTCCCCACAGCCAAGACTACACCAGAATCATGTGAAGTCTCAAACTATGGAGAGGAACGGGACACAAAAGACGCGCCGCTTGAACCCGCAGACATTCCGGAGCCTGTGACTCCCAGGAAAAAGCCTAGTCAGCCCCTGAGGACCTTTCTCACCGGTATTCCGAGAAGAGCAAACAACTTCTCGTCGCTTCTCACTTTTCTACTCAATTTGATGCTTGTCTTGGGCGTCATAGACTTTACATATACGGCGCACCACTTCTGGCCCAGCCATGATGTCTCATTTGTGCGTGTCGGATATGTCTCGCCAACAGAGGCTCGCTTCCTTATTCGCGAGCCTGATCAGTCTAAAATGCCAGTTGCCATTGAAATACGAATCAGAGATCCCCAGGTCCCATTCGACAGCAACCAATGGCAAGTTGCTGGTGGGGCCCGCTGGACGACAGAAGAAGCCGACTTTACTGCGGCGCTGAAAGTTGCTCTACCTCATACCCAGCAACACATGTACGAATGGCGCACTTCTAACAATCACAGTGGCCAATTCATGGCCCCTCCACAGCCAGGCGCGGTTTCTCGCTACAATGACGGAAAGTTTACATTTTTGTCTACTTCGTGCATAATTCCACGCTTCCCCTATAATCCTCTGAACCACCCGCTCACGATTCCTGGCCTGCAGTCCTTGGCCGAGGTGCTTCCCACCTTGCAGGCCCAGTTCATGCTTTTCTTGGGCGACTTTATTTATATCGACGTGCCTTTTGCCTTTGGAAAGACAATCGAGCATTATCGCCGAAAATACCGCCAGGTATATGCTTCTCCGGAGTGGCCCACTGTCGGCCAAAATCTGAGTTGGATCCATACCTTGGACGATCATGAAATTTCCAACAACTGGTCCGCTAATACCACTGGGGTGTATAATGATGCCATGAATACGTTCCAGAGCTACCATGGAGCCGCTAACCCTCCCGTAGCTCGCATGGCTGGCTCCAGTACTTCTCGCCAGGGAGCTACATACTTTGAATTTACCCAGGGCCCCATCAGTGTGTTTATGCTCGACACCAGAACTTACCGTTCGGACAATCTTGAACTTAATGCAACAGACCCTCAAAAGACCATGCTAGGCAAAGAACAACTCTCAGATTTGCTGTACTGGTTGAATCGCCCTGAACCTAAGGGGGTCACGTGGAAAGTGATTGCATCCTCGGTGCCGTTTACCAAAAACTTCCCTGTTGACGGAGTTGATACTTGGGGCGGGTTTTTAGTCGAACGCAAACAAGTTTTGGAAGCCATTTGGGACTCGTACCTTCACGGCACTGGTGTGATCATCTTGTCTGGCGATCGCCACGAGTTCGCCGTGACTCGATTCCCGCCGCCTGTGGGTGGCAAGTGGCCGCAGAATGCTGCCCCGTACGAGTTTTCGGTGAGCCCACTGAACCAGTTTTCATCGCCAGTGCCCACTTACCGCCAGACAGATGGTGAGGATGAGGTGGTCCATTACATACACTTGGGACTTTCCAAGTTTGGGGCCATCACAATTGATAACTTTGGCAGTGAAGGCCAAAGCAGTCTCTTCTACCAAATGTACTTGGACGGCAAGCCGACATGGAACACGACATTGATCTCACCAAGACTTACCGAAGAAATGGACAAGAGGACTATGGTAGGAAGTGGAAGAGGCTCCATCTGGAGTCTGTTTTTTTAATTGTTAATTGTGATTTTTGAATCTAGTTCTAAAACTGGTTCTATAACTAGAGATTTTTTACATTTTATTCATTTTTCACACGAATCGAACCCTATCTAGTTATTGTTCATCGTGAAGTATTTGGTGCAACTCACCTTCAACTTGACTTCTTCATTAGCTTGACCAGCAAGCCATGATTGAGACAACACAAGACCTACATTCTTTGCTCCTTTCCATCTTCTTCGAGTTGATCTCTGGTGTGTCTTTCTTTCACCGAGCACACATCAACAACCTGCGCCCGAGCAGGCAGCAAGATACGAATGTCTGCTAGCTCTATCTTAATGCTGAAGACGGAAGAATTGGTTTCACACTCTTCGTTAGCCCCTGAACTATTGTCATTTAACAAACAGTTATTTTCCTCACTTTCTGTTATGGTGTACAGGGCGTGGTCTTCGCATTGGAAGTCACTGGCTTCGATTTCGTGGTTGGCCTTACGATCAGCGGCGGGGGTTGTCTGGATATCGATTGTCTTGCTCGGCCAGTCGAAAAAAAAAACGGGATTGCTGTTCAGTGGGCCATTGGGGGGAATATGAGGCCGAGAATCTTGAGGCGACTTTATCAGGGTTTCCATGTCTCGATAGAAATTAGCAACGGGCTTGCAGCGAATGACGTCGGTTTTCTGTGGGAGATTGTGAATAATGGAAATATGCTTGTTGCCAGCAGACTTATGCCAAAAGAACGGCAAGTGAAGACATGAGCGCTCGGTACTGAGAACAAACTTCATGGCGAAAAATACTGAGCTTGATGTTTCTGACTTGTGTGTATTAAAAGCAGTTATAGCTTGAGGGTGCAGAAAGGGCTATACACTGTCAGGTCAAGTGCAAGTCTAAAGACGCCGCTATGTAAGGATATTTCTATCAGAGTATGAAGTTGATTTCATATCGAGTATCGCCAGGTTGGAGTTCTGGGCTGCATGGCCGTTATATATAGCTGTGGGTGACCCTTTCTTGCCGTTATAAGAAAGCTAGTCATTCTTTGAACTGAAGCCAGTTTCAACTTGCACACAGCCAACAACTATCAAAGCGCCCATGACGAAGTCTTTGAGCCAGTAGCCAACTAGAGTATCATGGAATTGCTAGACAATGGCAGCTAGCTCCATGTACAAAAACACGATTGAATGACAAGGACCGACGAAACAAAGAGCCGTGATAAGTTCAACTGGAGGCCATTGTTACACACAAAGAAACGCTTAGCCAACACGGAACAAAGACCGAAGAACAAATACTACGAGTGCATAGTTGTGTGGGTGTCTATATACAAGCGAATACATGTAGATAGGCTGTTTTACAAAGTCTCATGGAGTGGATAACTATGTCAATGTGTGATTTGGTTTTGGGAATGTTCAAGTTATGATAGAATAGAGAAAGGCCTGGGTCATGAATGGTCTGACCACTAGGGTTCTATAGGGTTACCGGCAGTCGCAGCTTTTTGTTCTCATGCTCCCTCAGTCAGCATAATGAAGAGGCATTTTCAACTTGGAATCAAAGTAGTTGTTTGCCTGTAATGTCCGGGTCACCTTGAATCTTGAATTCTTTTTCTCGCTCCACTGCCAATTCTGTCAGTATCAACCAACTAACGATGGCACATTTGACAACACGGCTTCAAACTCTGGCGGCACATGTCCCTAGGGTGGCCATTTCTTGCTCCTTGCCAGCCACTCGGCAAATGGCGGGCGGCCATGGGCACACGATTATGCCCGTGTTCAAACGGGCTTATAGCAGGGCGCTAGGTCACAGAGGCGCAGGTACATCGGTTGCTGGCGAAAAGACGGCGCGAATTACTCCAGGGTCGATTACGATTGGGCACGGGGCGGATCAAGGGTCCGTCAAACGTGGGAGTTTGTAAGTTTGTCTGTGTGGATATCTTCATTCGCTTTTCATGATCCAGGCGTGCTAACATGCGTCCAAGGCCCAACTTCTGGCTGCGGTGAGTCTCTACCCGACTTGTCATGTCAATCCAATCTAAGCGCTGACTTGAAAGGTAGTGATAACTGCCGCTGCAACCAGTGCGTTAACCCGTCTACGAGCCAGCGAAACTTTGATACCTTTGCCGTGAGTCCGCTGGAACAACACTTGGTGATGAGAGCTGGCTGGACTAATGCGTTGTATTTGCACAGATCCCCAGCGATGTGGCACCAGCCAACATTGAGACCACGCCCCAGGGCCTCAAGGTTTTGTGTAGGTATAACCCAGGGAGCGACAGACGTGGCAATCTACTGCTGACGCCGCCGTATTTCAATAGGGAATCATGGAAACCACGAGAGCTTCTATCCGTGGGACTTTCTAGACTTTTATCAGCGCAATTCTGCGCGTGCCCCCGAGCCCATCGAGTAAGTGTGCCCCTTCATCATTCTTGCACAGTGCTGACTGAATGCTTGAATGAACAGTCTCAAGCTCTGGGGATCTGAAATTGCTACTGATCCCCCGACCGTGTCGTTTGAAGAGATCATGTCCAACGTCGCGGATGATGCTGGGGTGGCTAAAATGACGCAGCTGATTGTAAGCATATTGTTGCGTTTAGGAAAAGCTGAGAATTTTCAACTAACGGAACAAAGCGGCTCTACGGCATGGTCTTCGTGGAGGGAACTCCCCACACGGCTGTTGCTACTGAAGAGCTTTTACGGCGCATCGCGTTTATCCGTGAAACCCACTACGGCGGCTTCTATGACTTTATCCCCGACATGGCCATGGCTGACACAGCGTACACTAACATTCGGCTTCCGGCTCACACCGACACTACCTACTTTAGCGATCCAGCCGGTCTGCAGTCGTTTCACATTCTCTCCCACACTGGCAAAGATTCCAAGGGCGGCAGCTCGCTTCTCGTGGACGGTTTCAACGCTGCGGCCATCCTGAAGAAGGAAGCCCCCGAGGCCTATGATATTTTGACAAAAGTCCGCTTGCCGTGGCATGCAAGTGGAAACAAGGGCATTACGATCGCGCCAGACCAACGGTACCCCGTTGTCGAGACCGACCCTGAGGGGTCGCTTCTTCGGATTCGCTGGAACAACGACGATCGTGGCGTCGTTCCCTTTAAGAATGGGATTGAGCCGGATCAGTGGTACCAAGCGGCGAGGAAGTGGCACGAGATCATTACACGCAGCAACATTGAGTACTGGAGGCTGTTAAGGCCCGGAACTACCTTGAGTCAGTCATTCCCCTTGTCCTCTTTTTTGTACTGATGTGTCTAATGCAGTACTTAGTCTTTGATAACTGGCGTGTTATGCACGGGCGCAGCGAGTTTACCGGCATCCGGCGTGTGTGCGGAGGTTATGGTGAGTATCTTTCTGATCCGTTGCTCAGAGTTGCAGGGCATATGTGGCGTGGCCATACTAACCTATTCTAGTTAACCGCGACGACTTTATTTCCCGCTGGCGCAATACCAACTATCCGCGGTCCGACATTCTTGACAACATCGTGGGGTGAATGCAACGCTGAAGGGGAATTAAATGTATGGCCATCTGCGGTCCTCTCTGCATGATTAGTTGTATTGTTCCGATGGCTTGTCACCTGATTCATATTCTGTCGTGTAGGTAGAACTATACTAGGATCATGTACATACATGCATATCGAGAGCCTTGAGCGGAGTAACACATGGCACCAGCGGAGGCGACAGCCAGAAAAGGCTGGAAGGATGGTTCCGAAGATGGTAATCCCGTCCCCGCCATATAGTTGGAAGCAGAGCCTCCTCCAGTCCCAGGATTGGGGGTGTATCAGGACTTTTTGGCGCTAGTTGGTAGATATGACAGAGTTATGCACATGTGCAAGCACCCATGCACAGATTGTACATGGACACAATCAACTAGTACACGACGAAGTATCTAGGTAGCTCTGATTCGTACTGACAGATTGCTGTCAAGCTTATAACGTCACAACTGGCCCTTCCCCCCACGATCAGGATCGCGTAACTATTTGTTTGTACACATAACTCTCCCCGGACTTTATGGATGAGGAATTTCCGGGGTATTACTCGGGCCGCAAAGGCTAGTCCCATGCTTGCTAGCTTTCCTGATAGAGAAGTCCGAGGCGGAAGACGGACTTTCTACTACAGGCCGGCACCGGGCGGAGGGAAATCATGTACGTTCGGGCATGATCGAGAATCTAGTATAAATGGGCGGCGCAAGATGTGCGATTGAGGTCAAGATTCAGATGGACATGTGCTCTTCGGTTCTTCTCGACCATTTTCACTTCAACCTCTATATTTTTGGACCTTGTACTTTTATCTTTCCCTCTTTCTCCTTCTTCTTCCACAATGGACCATCTCGACGACCGCGGCCATTTCGTGCATGACAACATGCCGGCTGTGCAGAGCAAACGTGTGCTGCCTTTGTTCTCACTCAAGGGCAAGACAGCCATCGTTACGGGCTCTGCGGCGGGCATTGGCCTTGGTGTCGTTGAGGCATTTGCAGAGGCCGGTGCCAATGTTGCGATTTGGTATAATAGCAACAAGAAGGCCGAAGAGGTTGCAGCTACTGTCGCGCAGGAATACGGCGTGAAGTGTAGGTTGACGTTTTAATCAAGCCATGTTTTTCTTTCTTCTTTTTCCCATTGGCATGGAGGATTGCCTTTGCCCTATCAAGCATTCTTTGTGAGATATACTAACACTCCATTCCCATAGGCACTGCGTATCAAGTGAACGTGACGGATAATGCGGCTGTTAAGGCAGCCGTTGACCAGTGTGTTCAGGACCTTGGTGGCCGTCTGGACATCATGGTGGCCAACTCGGGGATTCCTTGGACGCAGGGGTCAATGCTTGACGGTGCTGTGGAAGAAGCCCTCAAGGTTCTCCGCGTCAATGTCGACGGTGTGTACTTTTGTGCACGGGCGGCCGGTAAGCACTTCCGTCGCCAGAAGAAGGAGGGCACAACCACGGATGGCAAGCCTCTGGAAAACTTTACCTATGGTGCCTTTATTGCCACTGCTAGTATGAGCGGGCACATTGTGAATGTCCCTCAGGCTCAGGCCTCATACAATGCGTCCAAGGCGGCGGTTGTTCACCTATGTAAGTTTCAGCCAGGACAACACGTAGCAACTCGGGGACCTTGAACGCTGACACCCCCGACTTTTAGGCAAGTCATTGGCGGTTGAATGGTCGGGCTTTGCGCGGGCCAATTCCATCTCGCCAGGGTATATTGTGACGGAAATCTCCCAGTTCTGCTCGGCGGAAACCAAGAGCATATGGAAGGACAAGATCCCAATGGGTCGCGAAGGCGAGGTCTCAGAACTCAAGGGCGCATACTTGTATCTGGCGTCAGATGCGGCGACTTATACGACGGGCTGTGACATGGTGATTGATGGCGGGTACTGTCTGCCTTGAAGAAAGGTGGTGGGAGTGCCGAGATAGAGATTGGGCCAACTATCGAGTCTTGAGGAAAGATTGGGTTAACCTTCAAGTTGTCTAGAGTGATGTTTCACAAAGTGAAGAACAAGATTGCAGCATGTAATTAGGGTTACTAAGGCTCTCCAAAGAAGCCACATGTCGTTTTCGAGTATTTTGAGTGTCCGTAACTACAACCACAATAATCGAATTTTTTTGACTGGCCACTGCGAACAGAGCCCAACTTCAGCTCTTTTTAACACGGCATGTCAGTCTTCTCCAACCATCGCGACATTTGGGACTTCTCCCAAGATTCAACAAGTAGAAGCCTCAGTGAGGAGCCAGCTCCATCTTGGCACACACAAGATCGATCCTCAGCCTCCGGATAGAATCCCTGCTGTCTGTCTTCGCTTCAACTAACCTGTGTTCTGCTGGGGCGCTGTTTCCAGGCGGCCGGCGCTCTGCTAAAACGAAAACGGGCCTCCTGAAGATTGCCCCTGAAAACAGCTTGAGCTTGGGCCTTGGACCTGGCCAGCAACGAAACACCAAACAAGAGCTGCGAATAGTGGACGCCCGCGCTCACAGGCTCTTGGATCCTGTGCAGTCACATTTGCACCACGGCCAAACTCTGCACGCATCGGATCTCTGTCTCGTTGCAGTTTCTTCGAGTCGAGTTGTCTCTTCGCTTGTTGCCAAATCTCTGACTGGCAGCCTTTTCTTCCTAACGCCACGTTCGCCTCTCTGTATTCCTCCCCCCTTATTCCGTTTTTTTTTGCTCCCGAGCTGGCTGGGCCTCTAAACCTAGAGCGAAACCCCTCTTTTTTGTCTTTCTGGCCGCCTGGATTTTGCCTTGGTCTTGGCTTGGCTTATCTTCTACCGCTCGCTCCTCTATCAACCCTACGCCACGACCACGAATCACGAATCACGGCTACAACTACGACTACGACTACGACTACGACGACTGCTTCCTTCCTCACAAGTATTCTCGGGCGACCAACTTGACGTTGCTTGCTTGCTTGCACATTTCTCTTGAGCTTTTGTCTGGCCATTCACAATTGCTTTCCCACTGCTACTCCAAAAAGGGCGCTATATAACCTCTGCTCGACGATCCCTTCTCCGCCTCCTCAGCCCGCCACGACGAACGCTTGCATTTTGGAGTTCTGCCTGGAATTACAAAAAGGCCTCCATTTCGCTTCCTCTTTCTCCATCTCCTACATACTCTTGCTTATCCACCAAATATTCTCTACACATCGAAAATGGACGGCGACGCCCCCCAGACGAACGTCACCGACGATCTTCGGTTGCAACAGGTTGACAATGCCATCCGTGCTATCCAGGACAAGAAGCCCGTCCCCGAAATCGACTTCACCCTTCATACTATGGACGACGATACTCAGGTCAGCACGTTAGAGCGCGTGTGCAAAGGTGAGCCACTGTAAAGCACAATGATCTCCAGGTTTCTATCTACCCACCACGTGTTTTGCTTCTCCAGCACAGAAACGTCGCCATAATAGTCGCTAACTCCTCTGCCTCCTCAGATGTGCAAGCCCCCGCAATGTTCAAGCCGACTCCCGAGCAGTTCTTCCAGGACGAATCCCAGACCAAGCCCGACATCAACTTCCTGAAGCAGCACTTTTACCGCGAGGGCCGCCTTACCGAAGAGCAGGCTCTTTGGATTATCAAGGAGGGTACAAAGATCCTCCACGCCGAGCCCAATCTCTTGGAAATGGATGCTCCCATTACCGTGTGTGGTGACGTCCATGGCCAATACTACGATCTCATGAAGTTATTCGAAGTCGGTGGCGACCCTGCCGAGACCCGCTACCTGTTCCTGGGAGACTACGTTGATCGTGGCTACTTCAGCATAGAGTGTGTGCTCTACCTATGGTCCTTGAAGATTCACTACCCCAACAGCCTATGGCTGCTGCGGGGCAATCACGAGTGCCGCCATTTGACCGACTACTTTACCTTCAAGCTCGAATGTCGCCACAAGTATTCCGAGGCCGTGTATGAGGCTTGCATGGAATCATTTTGCTCCCTGCCCCTGGCTGCCGTGATGAACAAGCAGTTCCTGTGCATTCACGGTGGTCTCAGTCCCGAGCTGCATACTCTGGATGATATTCGCAAGATTGATCGTTTCCGGGAACCCCCTACCCAAGGCCTCATGTGCGACATTTTGTGGGCTGACCCGCTGGACGAGTTTGGCCAGGAGAAAACCAACGACCACTTTTTGCACAACTTTGTTCGTGGGTGCTCCTACTTCTTTTCCTACCCTGCCGCCTGCTCGTTCCTGGAAAAGAACAACCTATTGTCCGTCATTCGCGCCCACGAGGCCCAGGACGCTGGCTACCGCATGTACCGCAAGACACGCACGACTGGTTTCCCGAGTGTCATGACTATATTTTCGGCCCCTAACTATCTCGATGTCTATAACAACAAGGCTGCTGTGCTCAAGTACGAGAATAATGTTATGAATATCCGTCAATTCAACTGCACACCTCACCCATACTGGCTGCCCAACTTTATGGACGTCTTTACATGGTCACTCCCCTTTGTCGGCGAGAAGATTACCGACATGCTGATTGCCATTCTGAGCACGTGTTCGGAGGAGGAGCTGGAAAAGGACGATACCCCCACCACTACCAGCTCGCCCATGCCACAGTCGCCAGCCTCGCCAGGCTCTGCGCTCGAGCAGGAAACCATAGAAGCCAAGCGCCGGGCCATCAAGAACAAAATTCTTGCCATTGGCCGTCTGTCGCGAGTGTTCCAGGTGCTGCGTGAGGAGTCTGAAAAGGTTACTGAGCTCAAGACAGTGTCTGGAGGCAAGCTGCCTGCTGGTACTCTGATGCTTGGTGCCGAGGGAATAAAGAATGCCATTAATACATTTGAAGATGCGCGCAAGGTCGATATTCTCAACGAAAGACTGCCACCCAGCCACGAGGAGGTAGTCAAGCAACATGAGGCTGATCGTGCTGCCGCCTTGGAAAAGGCAGCCTATGACGCAGACCACGATAAGAAGCTGCAGCAGCTTTCGCGGAGATTGAGCACGTAAGTCATTATCTGTCGTGAATTCGTGGGGGACTTGTGCTAACCTTATTTCTTTTTTCTTTTCTAGGGATCGCAAGAAGTCGCCTGTTGTACCGCCCACCGAGCCTAAGGCCGAATAGACATGAAGCGACAGACTGTGGAATGGACAAAGAAAGGACTGGACAGGAGGCCGATTATAAGATGGTGTTTCACGTGTTATTGTCGTCTATAGCGACACTGAAGCATTACCACAAGAAATGTATGGAGATGTATTTTTTTCTGCCTGACTGCTTTTTTTGCCGACACCCTTTTTTATATTATAGTCCATGTGAAAGAAAGTATCTACTAGTTGGCTTGACCACTCAGTTTGAACCACGGTCTTGAGAGCTACGCCGATATCCGCCCGGTATTCAACATGACTGTATGCTTTTGGAAGGCCTCATCGGCCCGCGCATCATCCTGCTCCGTCTGTGAGGGACCCTGCTCTGCAACAACAAGCCACCACCACTCGCTCACAGTGAGCATGGTGCTTTCGCTGATTGCGCTTTTGTTTTGCGACTCTGCCATGTCGTCCTTGTTGATTGGTGCAAGACTGCCGGGACTACACAAGAGACCGACATTCGTAGCCCAGGCCACAGCCAACTTGACATCGACAGGATCCAGCAGCGCGTGAAGATCGTCGAGAATGGTTCTTTCGCTGAGCGGCCCGCGCGTCGATACAAGAGAGCAGATCATGCCCAGTACAGCCTGCCACATGAACAAGTCGAGGTCGCCAAAGAAATCGACCCAGAACGGGAGCATGCCGCCGGGGCCCTGCATGGGAATGGGGTAAGCAGTGGCAGCAGCCAGAATCGGAATGTCGGCTGAGACTAGGTACGACTGGGCAAAGGCGCTGTTGAGCGAGAAGAGAAGCAGCGCCTTGGACATCTTGCGGCTCTCGTAGTTGCCCGGGTCAAACCCACGCGGGATGTGAGGAATATCGTCGCCGCACAGCCGGAGGCGCTGGTGCACCGTCATATTAATGAGAGCCATGACAGCGCCGTCGGGCATGAGGAACGGAATCGTGAGCGACGCGGCGCCGCTTTGGAACGTCGCGTCCAGGCTGCGCTTAAAGGTGCGCGCCTCCATGAAGAACGGCTGGCGCGCGGCCTTGTCAAACTGCGAGCGGAACTGCTTGTTGAGGCGGTACAGCCGGTCGCGTTGGCTGAGAATCTTGCCCTTGCTGATGATGTGACTGGCCGAAAGCACGGCCACTGCGCCTTCCAGCAGCTTGCTGACGCGTTCGTTGTCGCCGCCCGCGAGGGTCATGAACTTTGCAATGACTTCGGCCGAGGACGACTTGTTGCCGGGCGTGACAGCCAGGGAACGCAGCCACGAGCGAGCCAGCGCTTGGTCCGTCGGGCAATCGGATAGAGATATCGACTCAGAATCCACGTGGTCGTCAATGGAGAAGACAGCAGCCTCGGATGTTACGGCCTCGTAGCGGCCGAAAATGCTCGAGTTGCTGCTATAGTACGTGTCACGCCAGGCGCGGGTGTTGTGTGTCGGCTGTCCCAGCTCGTAGTGCGCACGGAAGCCCTCGCGCGTTTTGGGTAGTGGCACGCGGTCGTCCTTGTGCAGCGAGACAGTCCAGTTGACCAGCGCGCGCCAATTGTAGCCGTCGAGGTTGTCAAAGTCCAAGGCTGGGACATCGCCCTTTTCGTAGGCTTTGATGAAGGAATTCTGGAACCGGTCGGTGTAGCTTTTGATAAGAGATGTTTGGTCTTTGAGAAGCCGCACCCAGAACTTGCGCAGTGAAATGAGACTATGGCCCGGGAAGATTCTCATCATCACACCCCAGTCAATGGCCTTGTCTGTACCACCGAGAAGCGTCCGCACTGAAATAAAGGCTGCCGTCATAGCCTCATCAAGTGTTCCCTTCAAGCCCAGACCCTCGGCAGAAGGAGTAGATTCGGCGTAGGTGAGCGTGTTCTCGTTTTGGTCCTCGGGGATTGCAGCCATGGTCCGCTCGGCATTGGCCGCAGGAGGCGGTGGCCGGGCCGCGAGTCCACCAAATGATGCCTGCGTGGCACTAGGCCGACCCTTGGGCCGAGTAACGCCCATAAGACTACTCGGTGTACCAGTTGTGCGGGAGCTAGTCCGTGGTTGGGGTGAGGGAGGAGGAGAAGCTGCTGCCGCTGCTGCCGGGGATGTGACAGCCGCTGAGACTGCAGGCCGCGGCTGGGGACTCGCCTTTTCGCGTACATTGACGTTAGGGTAGAGAGAGAGTAGCCGGTACGTTTGTACAGCCTCAAGGTTGTCCATGGTAGGCGCAAAGGTCTGCAGGACAGTAGTGTTGCTAGAAGGAGGCTGCTCTTGAAGAGCACGTTCCCAGAGAGTCTTTGAGACGGGGCCCGCAAGAGTGAAGCTAGACTCGGATTCAAACCATTGCATGCTTATGCTGGGCCAAGGGCTAGGCACAAACTTGTTGGAGTTAGGGGGGGAAGATTGAGACGGCCTGATAGAGATAATGTCGGCGAAGCGAACGTTGTAGGGCTCAGGGACCTGCGGGCTATCAAATTGAGATTTTGGTGATGACACGACCACTAGCGTAGATGTGGATGTAGAAGTGGTTTGATTTGGTGCTTCCGGCGACACTTGGCCTGGGGTATTTGGCTTCGTCGGCTTCTCAGGCGCAACTGAGCCTTCCAGCCCGGCGAACAACCTGGGGTCTATTTGATCATGTGTGATTTCAAGCGGCTTCCCATCATCACGCACCATATCTCTAGACACTGAAGGACTGTCTTCACCAGGAGGTAAAATTCCCGTCGTTGCCGGCGTAACCAATCCAAAGCCAGCTTGACCTTGGAAAGCTCTATCCTTGTCCCAGTATGCATCGATAGAATCGTCCTCAGAGTCATCTGTATTCTCTTCTGCGTTGCTGTCAATGGCCAGGTTGGAGTCTAGACACTCGTTAGGCCGAATAAATGCTAGCACAGGCCCAGATGAAAGGAATTCGACAGTTGACGGGTTTTCCCACATTGACTCATCATCCTCGATTAATTCCTTGAGCCGTTTGCGTGGCAGGCCGATATCAGACCATGAGAACTGCCGCTTGCGCCGACGCCCCGTGAATGACGTCTTTTGTGCTGCTTTCTCGGCAACCTGCTTTCTGTAGAGTGGCGCATTGAGAACTTCTACTTCGTCGCCGAGTGCACGCTTGCGCCGCGTCATGGGAGTTGGCGGTAGATTATCTCCGGCAGCGCCGGTGTGTGGCACTGCGAAGGCCTCGGGGACGTATGGCGTGGGGTAGGACTCCTTGATTTTATTTTTTAATGCTTCAACAGCAGGGCCCTGTTTGTCAACACGTGCCTCGACAAGAATATGGCAGCGCGAGTTGCTACCGTGCCGGTCTTTGAAACCATATGTGATCTCGACAAGGTGGTCGTTGGCTGCCCTTGCGCGGCCACAGTCTCTGGCAGCCTTGAGACAGAATTCGTACGATGGGATAGAATCAGAAGAGAAATGTGTCTGCCAAACATGACAAAGGGCCTGCCATAGGGGAGTCTTGGCAGGGAAGACGCCCTGATTAGACCGCACCAGGTAGCGGATAATTTCTTTTGAACGACGCATCTGCAGGGCTTCGGGCGTCAAAGACTCGGGCTTGGGAATTGCTGGCATAACAAAAGATTCAATGGGGGTCGAATGGGAACCAGTGTTTGGCGCATGACCTTCGAGAGGCTCCTCGGGGTAGTCTAAGGAATGGGATGTGTTGGCAGGCCGCGGCGCAGCAGCTTCACGTGGTGTGGGATCCAGTCCTGAAACTGGCGGAAAAGAAAGGGCTTGTTGGTGTTGGACGCGGATGCTGGAGCTTTGCTGTACCGCCGGCCGAGGTGTCGTAATCAGTTGTTTGCTTGTGGAAATAGGTGTAGCTGGGGTACTCGATCCTGGCGCCACTGACCTGCGGCTGGACTTTTTGGTCAGTGAGGCCTTCAACGGCGTCTGGGGCGTAAAGTCTTGCTGTAGTATGCCTTGCTTTGATCGTGTTGGCGAAAACGTTTCACCGGGTGCGAGTGGTCGGAAAGGAGATTGCACAGGGGTTCGGGTGGGCCGGACAGGGTTGACACGGGCCGAGGAATCACGGGAGTTCTCGAGAACAAGCCCACCTCTCAACTGAGACGAAGCAGGCTTTCGGAAAATCGGAGTTAACCCGCTATCATCGGCCAAATTGGTGGTGGGTTTAGAAACAGCCGGGGCTTCATCAACGCGAGTGCGTTTAGACTCGGTGCGCGAAGCACTGGAGTTGATACTCACAAAGGCCACTTTTTTCGGTGTAACTGGCTTGTCGTCCCAGTTGGGATTGCACGACGTTCTAGACTTTGTCTGGTGGTATTTGAGACCAATGTCGTTTTTCCAGGAGCCTTCGCAAGTTGGGCAGGTAAAGAGACCTGGAGTAGCAGCACCGGCAGACTTGCGAGTCCCCGCCTTGCGACGACCACGACGTGGCGTTTCGGATGGAGTAGACGGCGTGGCTATTTCCGGAGGGTCTTGCTGACTAGAAGCCGGCTCAGGCCTGTCAGTATTCGATTCCTCGGTTTCCTGCATCTCCATGGGCTCCGGAGGCTTATCCTCTACCCTATCGTCACTTGTAGCCAAATCAATGGCTTGCTTTCTAGGTCGCCCTCGTGGGCGAATGGCTTTGGGCGTGGCTTCGGCAGTGTCCTCGGGATCCTCAACGTCATTGTCGTCGACAATAACCACCTTTTTACGGGCTTTGTATGCCTTGCTACTATGCGCACGCGCACTAGAAGGTGCCGGCTTTTTTGGTGCCGGAGTAGACAAGGCCGGGAAGCCATATTTAAGGGCGGGATCTTCCATGTCGTGGGCTTCCTGCCCCAAACCATGACCGACGGTGGTCTGGTCTACCTCGTTGTCTGTTGAACAGTCCCCGCCCTCTTCTTTCACGCCAACTCCAGCAGGGTAGTACCGATATGTGATGGTTTTGCCGTTGCGCGTGAGCTCGGAGCGGATCTGCAGGTGCTTTAAGTGCGTAGGCTGCAAGTCTTTGGCGGTGATGGACATTGATAGGTTGGCTACGTAGCGACCAAAAGAGGGTGCCAGCGCCTCGGCCGTCAACTCTGTGTTGGTGATGCCATCAGAGTCAGCTCCTAGCATGATGTCCATTATAATGTCTTGGAACGGCACGTCAGGCGTCCAGCGGTGCTGCGGCACTTTGTGGCGGCGCTCAGCAATAGGACGCGCCTCCTCTTCTTTGATCTGCTGCTTGCGAGTCTTTTTGAGCTTTTTGGACGAGGATGACAGATATACAGACCAGACATCGGGCGAGACATCATGGACGAATTTTAAACAATCGCGGAACACGCGGTCGTTCATTGAAGCTGCTACGAATTGAAGTGCGCCGGACTTGACGAAGAACCGGCAGCTACGGGCCATGACGCGCATTTGCCAGCGTTGATGCCGGATGCCAAGCTTGCGTCGTAGATCATCGTAGCGCAAGACCCCAAAGGCGCGGACTGTTGAAACGATGGTCTTGCCAAACAGGAAGTAATCGATAGCCTGGCCGGTCCATGCCGCAGCCCACGGCACAGCCTGCAGGTTGTCAGTTTCGATTTGCTTTGGTAGATTCAAGTCGAAAGCTGGCGCGCCCGTGCTGCCACCGTTGCCGTTGGTAGTTAGTAGCGGCGGGGCAAAACGTCGTAGCCAGAGTTTGCTGGTCTTGGTGCCACGCACAAGCGTGGCACGCTTCTCGATGTACTTCTTCTTGGCCAACGCGTCGGTTCGTTTGGGCAGCGAGCGCTTGTCCTGGCCAGTCAGACGGCACAGATCGCTCTGGATGATTCCATCCCCGCGGGTTGAGGCAATTCCCACGAGTGCCTCCCACTCAAACTTGGGCACACGCTTGAAGTCTGGACCATGGCCAGCTATGGCTTTCCACAAGGTCTCATCTGAAGCAAACACACGCGGTCGGCAAGTGGCAGGATCGGAATCAGAATCAAAGGACTCTGGCATAGCAAGAATCTCAGAGAGACTCAGTCGGTTAGAGGCACTGTGTTTACTGCCAACGTAGACATCGGGCCGGGTGACAATCCAGTGCCAGACCATGGCGGCCGAGCCCGACGGTCCCGACGGGCCTTCTACGGCCGACAGTGCAGACTGAGAAGCATCACCACAAAGAGCCTCAATAGCAGCGATGAGATCAGCAACAGAGCAGCCTAAAGAATACAAGGTTAGGACAAGAGACCAGGCCGAGATGAGGCAGATGATAGTTGACCAGGCACCGGCCAAGTCACGATAGTATCTCACCTTCAAAGCCACACGTGGCGATATGCAGAACCAACCGCTCGATGAGACTTTCTAGATCATAAATCATTGTTAAAAATGCACATTTCTTTGCGGCTCGGTCGCAAGAGTAAAAAAAATGATAGCTCTATGCAGCCGGTGCGTGATTCGAATCAGTGAGATGGATGCATGGGCAAAGAAGTGGTCGTCCTGAATTTTTTCTGTGGCGTCTGAAAACCGGGGATGTGGCTGTGTGGCGTAGTAAGTGGGGGGGATGTATAATTAAGTTGCTGTTTTCGGAAGCTCGGTGGTACAAGACTTGGGATCTTTCACTAACAACTAACCAGTATAAGGGACATCTCTAGCATCCGTGGTTAACCAAGTGTATTTCATCTTCTTTCTGTATGTATATACGTCTACCAGATTCAACCCATGAGTTCACATTCAACCGATTTCCCAATATTCTCTAGAAGTTGCAACGATCGTCCCCTTATTCTTTCCGCCTTGGTCTCACTCTCATTGCTTTGTCCGGCTCTTGCTTCATCTCCTTTCCGTCTTCTCTTCCTGGTAGGCTAGAGACTGCCTTTTCCTGTCGCTTGTCACTGTATGTCTTTGACTCTGTTCTCATCCAGCGGTGGACCGGCCATTCGCTGGGAATGGAAATCTCACCTGCGGCTTTCAGGTCTTTCAACGTGACCTGGTGCGTTGTGACTGGGCTGTCCCTCGTCCATAACGAGCGCCCTTTAAAACCTGTGTCTGGATGCGCACTTGCCGGTATCCCTAATGGCGGCGATATTAACCGCTGAATTGGCTGCATCTGAGCGCGCGTCTGGGAGGCAGAGCGCGCACGCATGGTGCCAATTTGCTCTCGCAGTGCTCTTTGACCTTGAATCCTCAAGTCTCCTGTGGATGCCTCATCAACATTGGCTTTCAGTCTCATCCTGCTGCGGCTTCGCGAACGGCTGGTTGCACTGGTGACTGAGGCTACCTCTGCCGAAGCCGTCCTTTTGGTACGGCGGTCTGTTGTTGTTGTCACGTTGGTAGAGCTGCTCCAGATACTTGGGCTAGCCACGATTGGAATCAAGTTGTTATTGGGCTTGGGCATCCCCGGGCGCCATTTATCGACAGAAAAACCGGTTTCTTGGATGTTTGTGGGAAGCGTCTCTCCCACTTTCGCATCAAAAACTAACCGACCCAAGTCCAATCGTCTATCAGAAATCTTTCGCTGGCCACTCGTTGCAGACCGAGGAGATTCTCCTCGTCCTGTTCTACTAGTGCCCCGCGATTTTGATCGATGGAGATATTGCGAAGACAGAGAGAGCTCTTGTTGGACATGACGATGAATGTTTTCGCGCTCAAAACCGGGCTTGAATTGTGTTCCTTCAACACTTGTTCGTGCAGAAGTCATGTTATCTTGATGATCATACCAATCCAAATAGCCCTCTGAACCGGAAATGCGTGATCTGCTGTCACGGCTATGGCCCCAATATGTAGATGACGATGCCAAAGAGCCTTTGTAGCTCGAGCTGCCCGTTGGCGACATATTGGGTTTTCCATGGTGGAACCTGACATTTTTGCTGCTATTGGATCTGGCTGTTGGTGATGCATTGGCCTGTGACTTGTGTTGATATCCACTTAGATTTGTCTTGCTGCTGGTGTGAGTCCGTCGGCCGGAGTTGACTAATGCAGCCGAGGTCGAAGTCAACGGGGACTTTGTCTTGAAAGATTCAGTATCAAGAACATCCACTTCGACCAGGTCATTTCTTGGTCGGCTTCTCAGTCCTGCTAGGGCCGAGAAGTTGCGAGGTTTGGGGTTGATAGGAGTTGAGGTATGGACAGACTTAATCTTGATCTTTGGTGCCAAAACTTCAGAACTAGTGATGAGGGACAGCTTTGGCGCATTGGCTCTCCACGCAACTGAAGTGGGTTTCTTTGAATGCGGCGTATGGCTGCCTTTTTTTTTTGACTGAGATGTTTGTTGGCTAGGCTGCACATTTTTCTCGTCTAGCTTTGTCTTCGTCTTTGACCTTGACTTCAGTGCCGACTCATCTTCGTTATGCCGCCATTGAATACACGAGTTGGATGAGGGTATTAGCTTTGGGACATGAATGCGGGCCAAAAAGCCCTGTTCTTGCGCCTTGCGTTCTTTGGCCATGTTTGTTGTGGGCTGGTACACCAATTTTCCCAATGGAGGCTCTTCGGTATCAATCATTAGAAGCTTGGTTTCTCCGTATCCGAGAATGCCGTAGATGGTTACTTCGCCATCGCAGATTCCCAACACGGCACTCGTTCCGGAGTATGTCACGTCCTGATCCGTGCCACACCGATTGGCAAAGACAACCAGAATTTCATTATCCGTATCGGCTCGTATGATGGGTTCCAGCCGGGATACCCAGTATGCCAGTGTGTCCATATCTGGGTCCAAGAGCGTGCTGTTGGCGATGCTGAAGCCACCGGCGGTTGGCCAAGCCATGGACAAAATGACTACGTTTGCTTTGGCCCGGAGAACGTGAAAGGCAAAGCTGAAGTCAGACCAGGGTTCCTGGAATTTGCGTGAACTGTTACCACTGTTAAAAAAACAAACTATGAGGGATGGCGTAGCGTATATCTTGACTTTCTACTCACTTGATATCCATGGACAGTCCGAGAACCATTTGGCCAAATCCTGGTATCCATTCACTATGAAAACCAGTACGGCTTTCTTGTGCCCAATACTCATCCCCTGGCTGTAAGTGAACAGCGCGGTAGTTGGATAGCAACTCGCCATCGTTGTTAACAACAGCTAGGGAGTTGTAAAGGGCCACACTCTCTCGTCCCAGTTGAGACCTCTCCCGCTCTGGGTATCCAATAACAACAGTACAGTCGTGTTTAAGAGCCATGGCTTTGGCCCAGATAGGGCTAATACCACTAGCAGTAGATTCGACATGTGGTAGAGCTTCACAGGAGCTTTTGAAGCCTGTTCCTACAAGAACAGATTCTAGTGTTACTAACGGAAACCAAATAGAGTCTCAAAGACGAGGATCTGGCACTGCCTACCACTAAAGGCCAACTCAGGCAAGACGAGCAAGTCGAGCTGGTCTGGAATCCCTTTCTGCAACACTGCATCAACTCTAGAAATGTTGCTATTGAGCTCCCCCTTTCCGGGAGAGAGTTGAAGGCACCCAATCTTCATGGTGTAGTTTGGCGGTTGATGATGAAGGTGAACAAGAGTGAAACTAGGACGACCCAGCTAAAGGGATGCCGGACCGAGTGTGAAGATCAAAGGAAGATGAGGGAGACAGAAAGAGAAATAGAACTCGGCAAAGGAGAAGGTTGTATCTCTCGGGATTGTAGACTTCACTATCACGGCACAACTCTCGACACCACCATTACACTAGCAGTTCTTTGGCCGCGCTCAGAGTCCAGCGGCTAAAGCACTCACGTTCGAGCACATGCTTGCGAGCCAATGACTAGTAGTGGCTTCACCATGAAAGTCCCAGCAATTGGAGGGTCTGGCACATTTGGCGTCTCCGATGGTCACTCAAATCGTCCCCTCCAGCCCCGTACTGTCACAAGTACTGGCAGACTGAAGTCCGCAGCTTTGCGGTTGAGCACCAGTGCTCCCAGCTGATTGGATGTATGCTATCTCCTCGATGTCTCCGCCAAGTCTGTGTAAAACCACTTGAATCTTGCCTTGTAGTTATGTGTTTTGCGTGTCCCTTTTTGTCTCTCCCTACCGTCTACTTTCCCAAATGGGAACTTTTCTTCACGTAGGCTTCGCTTGCTAGTACCCCGAAGACTTGGCTGCTGCAGGTGTTATCAATCTTAAATGGCAGAAACCGACCAAATAGTCGAAAATAACCCGTGGTCTTTGGTAGTCTTCATGCTGTCATTGGAGCAGCTTTCATAACTAGTTAGTTATAAGACGGCAGAATTATCACAGGGTAGTTTGTGATTGGCTGAGATTGGCGTCCAATAAAAGCACAGCATCTGGCGCTGGCGACCCTACTTGAAAGAGAGGATTTTGGGTTAGTGGCGTTCTATAACCCTACCAATGATGCCAAAGTACTAGTCAGCGTGTGCATAACTAGTTAATTACATACATACATACATATTGATGGGTGAAAATGCTGATTACTGGCTACGAACATGTGAAGCACAACATTGAACCATAGGGTAGTCATAATCATACAAGAGGCCGACTAAAAAACTGCGATGACGAAGGCAGACGGTGAATCAGTTATCCCTTGTTGTAATTTTCCAAGATTGAATCCAATCAAAAAGCATCTTTTGAACATGATCAGCAGAATGAGCAACTAAGGAATCAAGAGGATAACTAGAGAAGCTAAGCTGAGCTTTGACAAAAGATTGGATTTTGATTGGGGGATGGAGATCCTGGGAACGTGGTTTGTAACTTGGGCGTGTGCATAACCACGTCTTACGACTTCAGATTTTGGTGTAGTTGGATAGTGATGTACGATGGTTACAACTACAACATGAGCACAAGTACGTGATACTACTATTCACCGAAAAGGTTGGGAATGTGTAACACCCATGTATATAGGAGATGTGGCCTGTGTAGAACGTCTACAGCACCATGGCGTTTCCTCTCTGTTGCAGTTGTCTACAAGCCCCCAAATCATGCCCGGGGATTCAAGCCGTCGTTGATCTGCACCGAGTCCTTGTAGTATGATGGCAGATGGCTACCAGTCCACGTCTTCTTCACAGATTTGAGGATCCTGCGGCCACTAAACGGCTTGTCCAGCTCTAAGTTGGGTGCTGGGTAGATTGTGTCATGGGCCTTATTCATAGGGCCAGCATATGAGTAGTTGAAGTAGTAGCTGTCGAGGTCGGTGAAGTTGCGCAGCCGATCGCCTGAGCGCCGGGCTACTACATCAAATACGTTGGCACCAACGTCCCAGCGTCCCAGCGTTGGAAGATCCCAGTTGGCTTGAACCGAGGCAATTTCCGAGTAGTGGTTGTAGAAATGCGCGTCAGTGGTCCCAGCCAGCGCGGGAGACACGGCGTCGCCAAGCAGCAGGGAGAAGATTCTGTTCTGCTTTGCATATGTCTCATTCTCGTCAAAGGTAACGAGGACTAGCGTGTTGCGCATGAAATTTGGATCGTCCATTAGTGGGTTCAAGAAGGCATAAAGCCATTCGCTGGCAGTGGTGATATCGGTGTCGTGGGCATCTGACGTCATGTTTGGCGTAATAAACATCCACTGCGGCAGCTTGGCAGCGGCGAGATCGCGGTGGAACTGCGAAGCATTGGTATCGCTCATGGACAAATTCTTGATTTGCGAGAGTCGTTGTTCCGAGCGTGCCACCGAGTCGAAAATCACGCCCGGGTTGTGTTTGCGCACATAGTCGTTGCGGCCATTGGCTTGGTTCTTGTATTCAAAGCCTTCGTAGCCGCTGTATGGCATGTCTTCTTGGTAAAAGCCCCACGAAATCCCCCTGGCATCGAGGAGATCGAGGACGGTGCTCACATTGGAAGCGATGCGGTTAAAGTCATCATTTTGCATGCCGAAATAGTCGCCAGCCAGGACAGAGACATAGTTGGGCTCGGAGGGATGGGTAACAGCAAAGAAGTTGGACAGCGTAATGCCCTTCTTGGCAAAGTATTTAAAGTTGGCTGGTTAGAGGGCAGAAGCGTTAGCATGTATCCATTGCTGTCACAGGATGGAAAAGAACAAAACAAACATGTAGCCTACCATCGCCAGCTGCCTTGTCGAAATCCGTGTTCTCAAACCAGATTGATACATAGCGGTCATATACTCGGCCCTTGACATCTGAAGTTGGGCTGCTTGTCTTGGCGGTAGCTGCAGCAGCGGCAACATCAGCGACGCCTGAAGCAGTGTAAGCTGTCTCCCATGATACAGACGAGGGAGCTTTGGTCTGGCATGGACTGGGATGAGCTACCCGGGCGTAGGCGGCACTAGAAAAGGCGAGGGCAAGTGGGAAGAGAGAATACATGGCTGCAGTCTGGAGGGAAAAGGAACAAGTGCAGATGGGAGAGAGCAAATCCAAGGGCGGAAAAGACAGGGTCTGCCTTCTTATATCACGATGTTAGCGGGCTTTACAGGCACCACATAGCAGTGAAATCACCTCTCCACGAGGCTAGTCTATAGTTAACACGACTAGTTGCACATGTCAACAAAACAAGCTTTATGGAGCCGTTCACATCGGGCTTGGTGGTGGTCTTGTAAGCACGTAACTAGTGGCTAATTTGTCGGGGATCTTTGGTCTGCACCAGTGACACTGGGAGGCAGGGTACGTGGATTAGAAGAGAAAGACTTCTCGCTCGACTCCGTGTTGAAGATCTCTTCCACAAAGCTCTAGTTGGTGGTATGGTGTACATAGTTACGTCGTCATGTGTAAATAAATACGTCTGTACATTCATACATACCTGGCTACCCATACTTGAATGTTTGTACAAGCGGCAACACGTGCAACTTCTACAGGCTCGGGTTCGTTTCACAAGTTACGAGTGCCAGTGCCAGTCAATATAGGATCGCTTTATCCATAGCACCTTGCTGATTTTCTGACCCATGAGGACAACATGTGAAGGAAATCTTACCGGAGTATACCTGGACTCATATCCTCCCGGTTTGAGGCCTGCTTGTCCACTTCGCACCACTTCTTCTCCAAACATGGACTGCGAGACCGAAGCTGCACCTTTTCTGCCCAGAGACCGGCCCCGGCAAAATGCCCTGGATCGCGGACAGAAGATGTCGTCCCGACACCTCAAAGCCTGCCTACAAACACGGATCTTTATTCCGGTGTTTGCTGGAACAATGATTTTGCTCTCTGTCGCTTTGGTCTTGATACAAGTTAGTCCTGGGATGTCAATAGGCACTGCCTTCATCCACTCTACTGTCCCCGTCGTTGACAATCCTTATGAGTCTCCCCGACTGAGGCCTATGGATGACTACATTATTGATCCCACTTGGGACTATAGTGCTAAACCGACCGTACGGGAGTATTTCTGGACAATCGCCGACGCTGAGCTGAACCCAGACGGCGTCTTCCGTCCCATGATTCTCATCAACAACAAATTTCCTGGGCCTCTGATTGAGGCTAACATCGGGGACAATCTCATTGTGCATATCAACAATCGCGGAACCAACGCCACATCCATCCACTTTCATGGTCTTTTCCAGAACGGCACCAACTCCATGGATGGCACCGTTGGTATCACTCAGTGTCCGATAGCCCCCGAAACTGCCTACATGTACAATTTCACAGTGGATGGCCAGAGTGGCACGTACTGGTACCATGCTCATTATGCCGGCCAAGCAAGTGACGGGGTTTTTGGGCCACTGGTCATCCATGCGCCCAACGAAAAAGGCGAGCTCCAAAAGGTGCAGTATGCATCAGACCGCGTCGTTATGGTGCATGATCACTACCATGACACCTCATTTCTACTGCTTATGGAGTATCTTGCCTCTGGCAACGAGAATCAAGAGCCCGTACCCGAGAGTGCCTTGATTAATGGTCACGGTGTATGGACCTGAGCCGAATTTACACACCGGTGCTGGGATGATGGTGCTCTTGAGTTCCCAGAAATTCGACTACAGCGCAACCAAAGCCATCGCCTATGTATCATCAATACCGGGGCTTTTGCTACATTTCAGCTGCAAGTCGGTGAGCACCCGTTCTATGTAACAGAGGTTGATGGAGCCGATGTCTTTCCCGACGTCTTCTACAAGATGGAAATCATGCCTGCGCAGAGATACAGCCTGGTTTTCAATGCTAACGCAACCACGGGTGATGCATTTTAGCTGCGGGCGACCTTTGTTACTCACTGCTTTGGCTATGATAACAAGTAAATGAAGCCGAATATTGAAGGCATTATGCGGTATGTGGACTCGGTCTCTGTCTCTCACCCAGAGTTCTCCTTTTGCAGTCCCAATCAGTGGCTCTGACCCCCCTGTTTCTTCTGTGATGACGACTCCCAACTCAACGAACTGGGATGATACCATCGAGGTTATTTGCAAAGACTTAAGTTCAACTCTCCTTCACCCAGTGGCCCCGCGTCTGATCCCCAACAGTGACGACTACATCCAAATTAAAGCTTCATTTCAGATTGGCGATTGGACGCTGGCGCGAGGTTTCATGAACACGACTACTTGGCACAGCAACATTTCCCTTCCATCACTTCATCGTTTTCTCGATGCATCTGATGAGCAGCAGCTTATTCCAGACGGCGCGCCTAATGCCGTCAACGACTGGCTTTTTGATTCTAGCAAAGATTTTGTCTTCCAGACCCATGGTGTCCAGACCCTCGACATAGCTATCAACAACTTTGATGACGGGGCACACCCTTTTCATTTCCACGGCCACAAGTTTTGAGTATTGGTAGAGTCAACGACAGGTTATCCGCCAGATAAGGACCAACTTGAGATCTACTTGAAGGATACCGCTGCACCCCACAACCCGGTAATGCGTGATACTATCACAGTGCAATCATATCAGTGGGCGTTGATTCGAATGACTCTGGATAACCCGGGAATTTGGGCTTTTCACTGTCATAATTTGTGGCATGCTGAGGCTGGTATGGTGATGCAATTTCTGGTTATGCCAGAACAACTCAATGTGGCGAATGGCTTAGGACCAGAAGGGAGAGATTTATGCCAGAGGCCGGGCATCGAAAAGGGCATAAGGCCAGATGATAGCATCTGGGAGGGGGCTATATAGAATAGGATATAATGGGAGAGGAGTGGGTAGTACTAGGAGCATACTGTCGAGCGCTTCGTGTGTATAATATTGACCTAGCTTGCATCACCTGAACTAGGCCTGAAGATATTCATCTTCTATACAATCTCCCGTGACAACACGCCGTCGGACTAGATACCGGACAAACGTTTAACGTGCTCTACTCCAAATGACGAATAGCTTCTTAACAAAACTTCAAAGATCTTGCTTTACAATCTGGTAACTATTTATGCATCATTACACATCGCCTCCGCCATCCAACACAGTCCTATGGTCTAGTGGTATGACGGTCTCTTCACATGCTGCCACCGGCCGATGATCGGGATAGGCCCCGGGTTCGATATACAGTGGGACTATGAATAGCAAGCCATTCCGCATATCGATGGTGCTATCGATGTGGTGTAGATGGTTTTTTTTTTGCTTTCAGTGAAACACCATCCGAATGTGCCCAAGGTTACACAGAGAACAACCCTCTTTCGTGTGCCGAAAATCTATCATGTAGCTGAGTCATGTAAAAGAAAATTCAAGTCAAGTATGCCGAGTGTCACTCGGGAGTATATGGGTTAATAGAGACGTTGATCATGTGTTCTGTGTTCGTTTCATATTAGCATGGTATAATGTGTCTTCTTATAGTGATTCTTGAGCAAGTGATTCGTGTAGAGGCATCAGATATAAGACTTCAAATACATCATCACAGCTCAGTTTAATGATAGTCCCGAAAAACGAATACAGAAGACATAGATACATACAACAGTGGTATGAATTATCAAGCATGCCAATATAGTTACAAAACCACTAAACATAATCTGCCTTGCCAACAAAAATGAACTAGACCAAAACGGAAAGGAAAAACAATACCATCCAACGCCCCTTTCCAAAATACAGCCAACTGTGGAGGTTTTGAATCAAAACATATCCGCCCTATCTGTTTCCCATCTATTGTACTTCATGTTGCTTATCTTTCATCCTTACATTTCAGTGCCCCGTTGGCAATGATTCCATGAAGCATGTCGATGTGTCTTGCAAGAAATCCCACTCAAAATGCCTAATAATAGCATCGTCAGTCACCAGAGGCCCAAAATCGCGGTCGTTGATTTTGGCGGTAGTTGGTCCCAGGCTGTGAGCGTCTTTTAGCCTTGAGATTTCGGGTAAAACAGCGTATGATTTTGACATCATTGAAATCCCATCACCAATTTCATCCACCGCTGGTGTTAGTGGGACAGCACTCCTATTAAAATTCTCCCGCTCCTCTTCGGTGATATTGACAAAGCCATCTATAAGGTCAGTAAAAACGAATTGGTCGGTGAAAGAAGCCTGGCTGACACCATTTGGGTTTGAGCAGGCGGATATCACCATGTCCCGGATTTTTGAGACACAGGGCCAAGTGACAACTATCGAATCCATTGCATTAATAAGGAAGCTCAAATTCTTGCAGACATCTTGGTCATCCCAAGATAACTTGTCCAAAAAGCGTTTCATAAGGACAGTTCCAGCAGCTGTCGCAAGGGTGTGCACGAAATTGAGAGGAAGCCAGCGATAGTCATAGTACCGAGAATAGCTCCGCATAAGTCGAAGGAGAACATTAAGAGATTGGTAGCAGATCTCAACGTCTTCGCTAGACCCAATTCCGAGCTTGCTAAAGAGCTGTTGTGGTGGACGATGCAATATGATCATGAGCGTGTGAAATACCATACTGCCCAAGGTAGCGGAAGATTAGCAGATTATTTTTTTAAGAGAAGTCACGGGTTCACTTACTGCAGATGAAGAACTTGGGGCGGCGTCTTTCCCACCGTCCACTGGTTCCAGTGTAACTTTCCTGGCAATTCAGATAGCCACTTTATCAAGGTCAAGTGTGCCTGTCTAGCCTTTGCTGCCGTAACAGAGCTGTCTGGATTTGAGCGGCGGTTTTCAAAGATTTCAGTAATTATGACATGGGTGATGTTCGCAAGTTCAGCCTGATAGATAAAAGTCCCAACCAAGGCCACATCGTCTTCAAACTCGCCTGCAGAAGTCTCTTCACTGATGTATGTATCAAGCAGTTTCTGCCAATCGGAGGGGTACGGTATGTGAGCCGTGTTGCGAACATCTGATTCCCGGGGGTACAGCGCGGGCGGGCGACCAAAGTAAAGGCTAAGTTGTTTGTCAACAATGAATGCACACCAGTACACACGCCGGAGGATCTCGCGATCAACAGAGGTCTCTGGTGACCCGCCCCAGTTATTGGGATCTAGATGGAGGCCCATCTCATGTACTAAGCGAAAAGCCATTCCGCAGAAGAGCCAACCTTTGGAAGGGTTGTTATGGCCGATTTCTCGATATCCCAAAAGTATCAAGGCTTGGAGCATGCATATGTCAGGCTCATCCAAACTTTTCAGTAGCAATGCCTGTGATTGACTGGCATATACCTGCGAAATGGCTGCAGCCATGGGGTCGTCTGAAGCTAGGGCTCCCAAGGCGCAGATAGCATACAACAAGACATCTGAATAGTGGCGTCCCGAGCCGGCGTCATAATCTCTGATGAAATACTCTCGGTATATCATCATATTGTATGGGTAGAGATTCCTGAAGAAAGCCGCCATCATACGGCGAGAAGTCTCGTCATGAAGTCCGTACTGTAAGTAAGTATTTTGAGAGCTCAAGCTCGTTCCCGGTAGCTGAAGATGTTCCCCATCATTGTTTTTGTCCTGAGAAAGCTTTAAACTTTCGGACACTTCTTCCGGAGTGTGTATCTGAAGCAGGGATGTACCGCCATAGAACCGTGATGCATTTCTAGTACGGAGCCTACACAGATGGCCAGCCCGGGGACGAGCAAGAATAATATCAGTATCAACAGCAGGCTCAGCTGGCTTGCTTGGCGATGGTGGCGTAGAGAATCCCACTTTTGAAGGGGTATGGGAAACCACATAGCTCAAAAGTAGCTTCTCTCGCTCGTCTGAATCTGCCTCGGCAACCTTGCGAATAAACTGATCAAGCGTAGCCACCTGAGCTTCAAGAGCCTGAACATAGTTTTTGGAAGCAGGCCTAAGTGACGTAATGGCATTAGTACGGACAGCAGCACAGAGAGCAGTCAGGTGAAATCAGCTACCTTTGTTTCTCGCCAGTTCCGCGGACACATTCCGTTCTGGCCTTGACACATTTACCACATGGCTGGTTCCTATCACATTTAATCTGGCGATGCAAAGTGATGTTAGTGGTAGATTCAAGCAACAGGGAAATACATATGTGTGCGTAATATGATGTGTATATGTACCTTGCGACGACGACATCTCTCGCATCTGGAAATCGTTGCTGATTAGAATTGGCGGATAACCAAACTGCAAGAAATAAGACAGGGCAAACTCACGAGGTCTTGATGGGCTCCCCAATAGGCGTTCGTGGTGTTTCCGTTTTGTCCTCCATGGAAACACAAGACTTCAACCCTGGCGGCTAATCACTAACCCTAGATATAACAGATACCACCTAAAGCCAACAGCTGGCTCATGGGCTTGACGGACTGGCGGGCGTGGTGTGGGCTGACAGAAGGGTACAAGCAACGACAACGTATTTGCTGGCCTGCAGAGCATCAAAGAGGGAAATCAAGAGGGCATTGGAGGAGACACAGGATTGATGCCGTCGGCGCAAGTTGTGGTGACAGTATGGTGGTAATTTTCTTCAAGCCTTGCTGCCCACATTTTTTTTGCTGCGCGGAGGGGGCTCCTTGGCTTGTGCACCACAGAAAGAGAAAGGATTTTTCGCCGTTGGCATATGACATGGGCTGTATTAGTTATGACATGACATAATCAAGTGTGCGTGTGGGTGGGAAGGATCATAGCCGACGGAGTTTTCTATACAAAGATGGTTAGTTGCTTGTCAATATGAAGTACTGCTAATACGGCAAAGACAATCATGGACAGCAAAAACAAGGGGTTTGTTTGACATGAGATCATGATGTTGTCCGGTAGACGGACATGTGTGTGGGACAAGTTCAAAACTATGTAAGTGTGGTAGTTAGGTACTTAGTTCATTGGACAGGTTGTCTGGAAATGCGAGCAACAAGTTTCTTGTGACAATGTATGTACAAACATAGTTACTTGTGCTCACATCTAATCACACTACCCCACCCGGTGACGATAGCAAGACCAACTCCAAAGTACAAGTACAGCATCAGTCACATACAGCTGAAAAGAGATGTAGTTAATCAATGGCCAGGGGCTCAGGTACTCTTTGTTGCCCGTGATTGATAACGAAATATGAAACTGGATTTCGTGAAAACGTGCTGGTGTATACTAATATTCTGTACACGTATGTCATGTCATCTCTGGACATCCATCCGTAAACCCTGATCGATTGATGACAAATCAAGCTTCACAAGTAACTGAGTTCTTACCCAAGCCGAAATGTAGCTGTAGCTATCTGTAGATACCAGTGTCCTCTGCTAACGAAGCAGCTGCTCAGAAATTCTGCCACTAACTGACCTTTTGCTACAACTCCCGACCTCTCCCCTCTCTTTTCTTCACCGCCTTCGTGATTGCATCTCAACGTCGAACCAACAATATCTTCAACTTAGCCATCTGATCCAGCCTTCACCCTGCTTCGCCCCTCTCTACACGCCATGATTGATTCCCCGCTAGGCGGTGTTCGCATCTCGATTGACCGCGGCGGCACATTTACCGACGTACATGCCTCGATTCCGGGTCGAGATGACATCATCTTGAAGCTCCTCTCCGTTGATCCGGCCAACTACAAAGATGCCCCTACTGAGGGCATCCGCCGAATTCTCGAGACTGTCTCGGGGCAGTCTCTTCCGCGTGGCCAACCTCTTGACCTTGCATTGGTCGAGAGGATCCGTATGGGCACTACTGTTGGTACCAATGCCTTACTAGAACGCAAGGGCGCCCGTAGCGCCCTTTTCATTACCAAAGGGTTCAAAGATCTACTGAGAATAGGAACACAGTCACGACCAAAAATCTTTGATCTGACTGTTGAATTGCCTGAACTCCTCTATCAGTCAGTCGTTGAAGTAGATGAGCGGATTACACTCGAGGGATATACTGAAAACCCGCACCCAATGGCCATCGATGTAACTGCCGATCCCCAGCTCATCCAAGGCCAAAGTGGTGAGATTGTCCGAATTTTGAAGACTCCCAACGTTCTAGATGTGACTCGTGACCTGCAGCGAATCTGGGATGAAGGATATCGTTCGATATCTGTAGTTCTTTTGCATTCCTATGTTTTTCCCCAGCATGAGAAGCTTGTTGGAGATCTTGCCCGTGCTATGGGCTTTCTAGTCGTTGAGAGTGCCACTTTACAGCCCATGATCAAAGCCGTTTCCCGTGGAATGTCCGCCACTGCAGATGCTTACTTGACACCCATCATCAAGTCCTACATTGATTCCATCTCGGATAACTTCATTGGAGGCTTGGGATCATCTGATTCTCGCTGCGAGTTTATGCAGTCTGACGGTGGTCTAGTAGACTTTCGCAATTTTGGTGGTTTACGAAGCGTTCTCTCAGGCCCAGCAGCAGGTGTAGTGGGATATGCACAGACTACCTATGACAAAACCGAGAATAAGCCTGTTATTGGCTTTGATATGGGTGGCACTTCAACGGACTGCTCCCGTTTTGCTGGAACCTACGAACATGTGTTTGAAACCACTACAGCTGGTGTTTCTATTCAAAGTCCACAGCTGGATATCAACACGTAAGTAAACATTATCCTATATTTCCCAACTCAGGGACGTATTCTCATCAACTATACACCTTCTCATTCTCAATCATGTTCATAGTGTAGCTGCTGGTGGTGGCTCAATGCTGTTCTGGAGAGATGGACTCTTTGTTGTCGGCCCCGAATCGGCTGGTGCCCATCCCGGCCCCGCGTGTTATCGAAAAGGAGGCCCACTGACTATTACCGATGCGAATGTTTTCCTTGGGCGTATTCAACCACAGTATTTCCCAAAGATCTTTGGTCCGAATGAAAACGAGCCTCTTGGTGTTGAGCTGACCCATGCTGCCTTCGATGAGTTGACTCGTGAAATTAACAGAGATAATGCAGCTGAAGGAAAGCCAACATTGACTGCTGAAGAAGTTGCTCTAGGCTTCTTGAGAGTTGCGGATGAAGTCATGGCTCGACCGATCCGCGCCTTGACCGAGGCGCGTGGCTTCGATACATCGACACATATCCTTGCATGCTTTGGTGGTGCTGGTGGCCAACACGCCTGTTCATTGGCTGCTGCACTGTCTATTTCGCGTGTCGTAGTGCACAAATACGCTTCTATCCTATCTGCATATGGTCTCTCTCTCGCTGACATGGTTCATGAAATCCAACTTCCATCCGCCATGGAGTATACTGCAACAAACTTGCCTATTATCAGAGAGAAGCTGAATGCTCTGGCTTCTGAAGCCACTTCTCGCCTTGTGGAACAAGGCATGTTAGAAGATCAAATTCACCATCAACTATATCTCAACCTCCGCTACCAAGGCTCAACTACCTCATTTATGATCCTCAAGGAAGAAAATGATCAATCATGGGACTTCCAAGCTTCATTTGAAAAACGACATCGTCGTGAGTTTGGGTTCAACTTCCCTGGAAAGCCAATCATCATTGACGATTTCCGCGTTCGCGGAGTTGCCTCTTCTGCCCATCGCCATCATGAAAGTCCCTACGAACAGTTTCAAAGATTGTCTACTCTGGATATTGAATTGCCTAAAGCCAAGGAAACAGCGAAGGTCTGCTTCTCTGGGAATGAGGGAAGAATCGATACACCTGTGTATCTTCTGACAGATCTCAAGCCTGGGTCTAATGTCCCTGGTCCAGCCTTGATTCTTGACAAGACTCTGACAATTCTTGTGGCCAAGCAAAATACCGCATTTGTTCTTGATTCGTGTGTAGTAATCGATCTCAGCCCTGACTCTTCCATTTTTACAATAACGTCCCAAGAAGCTTCTAAAGTCGTAAACCCTATCCAGCTCTCCGTTTTTGGCCATCGCTTCATGTCTATTGCCGAACAAATGGGTCGGAGTCTACAAAAGACAGCAGTGTCTACAAATATCAAAGAGAGACTTGACTTTTCGTGTGCTCTATTCTCACCTGATGGGGGTCTTGTTGCCAACGCTCCCCATGTACCTGTTCACCTCGGATCCATGCAGTTTGCTGTCAAGTATCAACACCAAAGATGGCAAGGTCAATTAAAGGAGGGTGATGTTCTTGTCTCTAATCATCCTTCGTGTGGAGGAACCCACTTGCCTGACATCACTGTCATCAGTCCAGTGTTCAAGAACGGCGAAATTGTTTTCTATGTAGCTTCTCGCGGCCATCATGCGGACATTGGTGGTGTACTTCCTGGGTCAATGCCACCAAACTCCAAATTCCTATACGAAGAAGGTGCCGCAATTGAAGCTGAAAAACTAGTCAGCGAGGGCACTTTCAATGAGAAGCGGATAGTTGAGCTTCTTCTTCGAGATCCTGCCAAACATGCAGGATGTTCTGGTACGCGGTGTCTCAAAGATAATCTCTCGGATCTCAAGGCACAGGTTGCTGCGAACAACAAGGGCGTGCAATTAATCGAAAGCCTGGTTACCGAGAGTGGACTTCCTGAAGTTCAGAAATACATGTACGCCATTCAAGACACTGCTGAACGTGCTGTCCGCGATCTTTTACGCGGATTCTACAGACAGACCAAGGGCCAGCCGCTGACTGCCATGGACTACATGGACGACGGGACTCCAATCTGCCTCACTATAACAATTGACGGCAAGACTGGCTCAGCAGTATTTGACTTTGAAGGAACGGGTGTTGAAGTTTACGGAAACACCAATGCCCCAGTGGCCATCACACACAGTGCTATTATTTACTGTCTACGCGCTCTCGTTGCTTCTGAAATTCCTTTGAACCAGGGCTGTTTATCACCTATCACCATAAAGATCCCCCCCTCATCGCTACTGTCGCCGTCCAAGAATGCCAGTGTAGTAGGAGGAAATGTCCAGACATCTCAGCGGATCACGGATGTCGTGTTGAAGGCCTTTAATGCCTGCGCTGATAGCCAAGGATGTATGAACAACCTCACATTTGGTGTTGGCGGCATGGATCCCGAAACCGGCGCTCATGTTGATGGGTTCGGATACTACGAAACAATTGGTGGAGGGGCCGGTGCCGGCCCAACTTGGAATGGATCAAGTGGCGTACACACACACATGACAAACACTCGCATCACTGATCCCGAAGTATTTGAAAAACGGTACCCTTGTATACTGCGCGAGTTCGGCATCAGAAAAGGCTCAGGTGGAAAAGGGCTGCATACTGGTGGCGACGGGATCATTCGCGATATCGAGTTCACGGTTCCTGTACAGTTGAGCATCATTTCCGAGCGACGTACCAGGGCGCCCAATGGGTTTCACGGCGGACAAGATGGGCAAATGGGAGTCAACTACTGGTTACAGAAGGAAAGCGGACGCAAGGTCAATCTTGGAGGCAAAGCTACAGCAAAGTTCGCCAATGGTGATCGCGTGGTTATCATGTCTCCAGGGGGTGGTGGATGGGGACAGCCGAAAAAGGAGAGCGACAATCCAGGAAGAGAATAATCACCAACTAGTTAGTTCTGAGAATGGATGATCTTTTAGTTTTCAATGTTCTTTTTTTTACGCAACTTTCTATCGGCGTGGTTATGTTTGTATTCAACAACATCGATTTATACTCACTGCTTTTTTGTAATGTCGTTGAATCTACTCGTAAAACTTGATTGAATGTTGGTGTAGTTATTGAAAGTTTTCACGAACCCTAACCCTATGTATTACTCTCCTCGATCAACTTGTGATACAATGTAACTAACTAGCTGATTAACTAGTTATTTCTTTTTTCTTCCCTCTCTTACATCTCTTAAATACGCTCCTTTCTTCTCAGTGTTTCTCCCAAATGCGTCCTCTTGAGCAAAAGTTCAAGCACCTACTGGAGCAGCGAAAGTCCAAGTCTCTCCTGCGCCAATTAAGTCCGCCTCACCCTGGCATTGTTGATTTCTCCTCCAACTCATATCTTTCTCTCTCAACTAATGCTACAGTTCTCGAGTCCTACCTGGGTCTGCTAGCCTCACATAAAAATGAAGGACTGCTGGGATCTGGTGGCTCTCGACTCTTGGATGGCAACTCGGAGTTTGTCGAAAAACTGGAAACAGATATTGCACTGCACCATGGAGCCGAGGCTGGGCTCATCTTTAACTCTGGCTATGATGCAAATGGCGGCATCTTTAGCTGCGTGGCACAAAAGGGGGATGTGATTATCTACGACGAACTTATACATGCCAGTGTTCATGATGGCATGAATATGAGTCGTGCCGCGCGGAAACTTTCCTTTTCACATAACCTTGTGGAAACCACCAGGGATAGAGACGATAAATCAGTCTCGCTTTGTCAATTGCTAGAAAGCTTGGGCGACGATGCTCTTCAGGGCCGAGTAAATGTGTTTATTGCGGTCGAAGGCATCTACAGCATGGACGGTGACGTATGTCCTTTGGTAGCTGTGGTTGAGTGCGTTGAGAGATGTCTCCCGCACGCCAATGGCTACATTATTGTGGATGAGGCTCACTCGACAGGAATCTTGGGTGCTGATGGACGCGGGCTTGTGAGCCACCTTGGACTGGAAAGCAAGATCTTTATACGGCTGCACACTTTCGGCAAGGCCATGGGCTGTTCTGGCGGTAAGTGACACTCAGATAATCTTCTGCCGTTGTACTTTTACTGATCGATATTCTGTAGCCGTGGTTCTTTGCTCCAACATGACTCGAATGTATCTTGTCAACTACTCGCGTAACTTTATATACACGACAGGTCCATCACTTGCGTCGTTGCTTGCGATCCGGGCAGGATATGACTTTCTTGTTAGCGGCAAGGCACAAGGCTTGATCAATCACACCGCCGAGCTCATGGCCTTTACACATGGCCAGCTAATGGCACTTGACTCACGCCTACGGCCGTCCTCGGAAGTAGTTTCTATCAGCAAGGAACCGCCCACGAGCCCCATTATCCCTGTGATTACACCGGCCCCGCGACGCCTTGCGAAATTCTGCCAGGATCATGGATACATGGTACGCCCTATTGTTGCCCCAACAGTCCCCTCTGGGAAAGAAAGAATCCGGATATGTCTGCATGCCGGCAACACCCCAGAACAGGTTCGAGGCTTGCTGGGTGCAATTGAAGCCTGGGTCGAGAGAGAAATGAAAGGTGGCGCACCGAAGCTCTAGGTTTCTTTTTCGACGGGAAGGGTTGGCCATGATTAAAATAAGCCAGCATAGTGAGGCCAGTTCTTTCGTTGTCTCTGGGTATAGTTGTATTCATGGTGTTTATCCGATTATTTTGTGTCATCTACTCTCCATTTATATGCCTAGCTTTCCTTGAAACCCTCCCTTGAATTTCTCAAATCTCAGCGCCTGCAGTGACACTTGTCTTCTCGAAGCTTTTCATGGGCTCTAGACCCCAGCGGCCAAACATGGCACCGTCCTCGTCCCAGCCGTTGCAGTCGGTTGTCAGCATCTTTTCTCCAGTGAAGATGGCATTTGCGCCAGCCATGAAGCATAGCGCCTGTTTTTCCTCGGTCATTGTCTTGCGGCCGGCAGCGATTCTGATGATGGTAGAAGGCATAAGAATCCTAGCAGTAGCAATAGTGCGCAGCATGGAAGGGAACTCGAGCATGGGCCGGTCCCCGAGTGGCGTGCCTTTGATGGGAACTAGGGCGTTAACAGGGAAACTCTCGGGGTGCGAAGGGAGCGTGGAAACAGTATGAAGAAGCCCGATTCTGTCGCTCGACTTTTCTCCAAGCCCCAGAATGCCACCACTGCACACTTTGATGCCGGCCTCTCTCACATTAGCGAGCGTGGCTAGTCTCTCATCATAGCTGCGGGTGGAGATGACGCTGGGGTAGAACTCCCGGCTGGTATCGACATTGTGATTGTATGCCGTCAGCCCGGCGCTCTTGAGCTCCTTGGCCTGCTCGGCGTCAATCATGCCGAGGGTCACACAGACCTCCATGCCCATTTCGCGGACGCCCTCGACCATGGACTTGATGTTCTTGAGGCTGTTTTTGCGGCCGCGCATGTCACGCCACGCAGCGCCCATGCAGAAGCGAGTGCTTCCATTTGCCTTGGCCTTGGCGGCAGCGGCCAGGACAGACTCGACTGATTCCACGCGCTTCGCTTCAAGCTTTGTGCCCTTCTGGTAGCGGGTAGACTGGGCGCAGTAAGAGCAGTCTTCCGAGCAGCCGCCGGTCTTGATGTTCATAAGAGTGCAAAGCTGGACTTCGGAGGGCTTGTGGAATCGACGATGAACAGTGGACTTGGGAGGTTGTTAGCGGAAAGACAACTAGGGACCAGTAATAGCGGTGGCGAGAAAGAAAAGGAAAGCTAAAAGGGAAGACTCACTGCCTGGAAGGCCAGCTCCAACAACGGCTGGTAGTAGATGGCGGCAATCTCGTCACGCGTCCAGTTATGACGCAACTCTGTTCGTGCCACAGCGTCGGCAAAAATCTTCTTGGCTCTTTCAGAGCGATAGGCCTCGCTTGCAATCGTGTTCTCGTGAACAACAGCCTCTTCGGGGCCGAGCGCAACAGCCTCGGCGGCCGAAGACGATATGCGGCGCAACGGCGACGCAAACGGGAGGGGCGAGCCAGAAGAGCTCAAGACACGCGAGGCCTGAGCCACAGTTGGGGCTTGGATGCGGCCAACGTGGGCGGCAGCCACACAGACCCGGCGAACAGCAATCGATCTCATGGCTCGGTGTTTGGAAGGGTGAAATGGGGAGAGAAAAAGGACACGGCAGGCTTGTAGCGGCGGCGCAGCGGTCCGGTGTATCTAGACAATGGCCGGGCTCAACTCTCAAGCTAGACTCGAGATTCGCTTCAAACCAAACCACGCACTCCTTGCTGTTCCTGCTTACACTGGGTCGTTTTTTTGCTCAACTCAACCCATTTGTCCGTCTTAGTCACCCAAGCTCCCCAAGCTTCTGGACTTCTCAACCCTGAAAAAATGAATAGCCAACTAACAGGAATTGCTAATGGCTCGTGCTGCAAGGGAAGGCCCATTCTTGACCCCTGCCTCAGTCCCTGGGCTTCCGCTGCCGGCTCATTAAAGCTTGTTGGGTGCACAAATGCCTCCCCAATGCTACGAGCCCCTCAATCCTGGCCCGCTTGCAGGGACACTATCAGTAATGGGCCAGCTATCACTGGCTCCGCAAGCTGATATCGAGTGGTGTATCTGACTGGCAGTCGTTCAGTTGGAAGCGTTGAGTGCGCCAAAGTACCAGCCGATCCGCCAATTCAAGAGCCATGGCCGAGTGAAAGCGACAACGGCTTCTGTGGTCTGGGCTAGTCTATTTCTCCGCTCCATAATATAGTTGGCCAACTGGCGTGAATGGTGTTTTGCTAATTATTTAGGACATGAGCTGCACGTTCCCCAACCCTGTGATCTTGGCTTGTCTCTTTTTTTTTTTTTTAATCATAGACAGCCCTTGTTAGACTGAGCCAAACCCTAGTATACTTGTCCTCCTCGCCTCATCTTATCACCTTTCTTTTCAGCCATGGCACCCGCCTCGGCTCTGCTCTGGCGATCTTTGCGTACGCACCAAATCTACGGCGCCAACACCGAAGTAGGCAAGACAATATTCACTACCACTCTTGCCAAGACGGCTTCAAAGTCATGGCCCCGCGAAAACGTAGCTTATCTAAAGCCTGTATCAACTGGGCCTCTGGATGAGGCCGATCAACAGTGTAAGTAGGCTCTGGCAAGACTTTTATAGGCCAAGACTCTCAACTAACAAAAAGCTATAGACGTCACTACAGCTCCTACACACTGGCTTTAGTCATACCAAGTTCACTCGTTCGTAACATCTTCATTCAAGACATATCCAAATCTTCTCTCCCAAAACTCGGGTTGAAACCCTTTTCCAGTACGATCTGGCAGAGAGCCCGCACTCTGCTGCGGAAGCGTCAGGCAAGGTGAGACACGTTCCTGAATTTGACAAACTCAAAAGCTAATTTCAACGGTTCTCGCAAGTTTGTCCCCTCTGATACGGAACTCCTTCACAGCATCCAGTCGTACGCTGCCAAGGAGGCCAGGTCTGGCCCAGGCTGGCTATTTGTCGAGACAGCCGGAGGCGTCCACTCACCATCGCCGTCTGGAACCACCCAGGCGGAGCTTTTCAAGCCGCTGCGTCTACCTGCGGTGTTGATTGGTGACTCCAAACTCGGCGGTATCTCACAAACAATTGCATCTTTTGAGGCCCTAAAGATCCGAGGTTACGATGTTGAAGCCGTGCTGTTGTTCCGAGAGACGCAGTATCAGAACTACATTTACTTGGCTGAATACTTTGAAAAGCACCATGGCGTTAAGCTTGGAATGATTGAAACACCACCTAAGAGACTGCCCAACGTTGAAGAAGACATTGAAGCCATGCAAGACTTCTACGTCACCCAGGCGAACTCAGACTCCTCGCAAGAAATCCTATCACATCTCGACACCCGCCACAAACTTCGCATTCAAAGGCTTGAAGAAATGGCTGGGCAGGCTCACAAGAAAATATGGTATCCATTCACACAACAAAAGCTCCTGAGTTCCGAAAACATCATATCGATTGACTCGGCCCATGGCAACTTTTTCCAAACCCACAATAAAGCTGCTTCAGCAGCCAATGACACTCCCCAGAGCCTGCTCAACCCTTCCTTTGATGGCTCTGCATCTTGGTGGACTCAAGGTCTGGGCCATTCAAGCACCCAGCTCACATTGGCGGCAGCGTATGCTGCTGGCCGCTACGGCCACGTGATGTTTGCAGAGGCTATCCATGAGCCGGCCTTGAAGCTTGCCGAAAGCATGCTCGATGGCGCTCATGCGGCATCTTCTTCCTCTCGGTTTAGTAGAGTCTTTTACACCGACAACGGCAGTTCGGGATGCGAGGTTGCCGTCAAAATGGCCTTGAGGGCGGCCCGCAACCGGTACGGTTGGTCTCCCAAGGACAACATTGAGATTCTCGGTCTAAAGGGCAGCTATCACGGCGATACTATTGGCGTGATGGATTGTGCCGATCCTAATATATACAATGAAAAGGTTGAGTGGTACAGAGGCCGCGGGTTTTGGTTTGACTACCCAACTGTCATATTCAAGGATGGTAGTTGGAAGGTTGAAGCTCCAGGGGAGTGGGACAGTGGCCTCTACCATGAGAAATCCTTTGGTGCTCTTGGTGAAGTCTTTGATGTGACTAAGCGTGAAGAGCGCGGCGATGGGAAAGCTTACGAGGCCATCATTCTACAAACACTAGAGAAGCTGAGAGATTCGGGGCGCAAGTTTGGTGCCCTTGTCATGGAGCCTATTGTTCTTGGCGCCGGTGGCATGCGTCTAGTGTAAGTTGACTTCGAGAGCCAATACTCTTATCGTGTGGTATAGTGTACTGACGAAGTCCTATAGTGATCCTCTGTTCCAGCGCACTCTCGTTAACACCGTCCGGAACAACCCGCAACTATTTGGGACTTGTCCGTCTGGATCGCCAAGTTCGCCGTCAGATTGGCGCGGTCTTCCAGTCTTTTTTGACGAGGTTTTTACGGGACTATATCGTTTAGGGCGATTCTCAGCTGGTTCCATGCTCAAGGTGGACGCAGACATTGTTGTCAACGCAAAACTTTTGACTGGAGGGGCCTTGCCCTTGTGCACTACCATGGCATCCGAAAGCATCTTCGAGAGTTTTCTAAGTGGCGATAAGAGCAACGCGTTATTACACGGCCATAGCTATACAGCTCACCCCATGGGCTGCCAGGTCGCTATTGAGTCAATAAAGGAACTGTGCAGGCTCGATCGAGACGGTTCTTGGGATGAGGCCAAAATAAACTGGGCCCGGGAAACGACTAGCCCCGGAGGCGAAGAGGCGTGGTCCGTCTGGCCGACTGAGTTTGTGAAGAGCTTACCCGGCGACTATATCGAAGGCACCTGGGCCCTTGGCTCTGTCCTGGCCATTTACGTTCGTGATTCGGCCGGATCGGGCTATAAAAGCACGGCTTCCAAGGCCTTGCACGCCAATCTCTTGACAGCCATTAACGGCTGGAACATCCATAACCGAATTCTAGGTAATGTGTTGTACTTGATGATGGGGCAAAAGACAACATCGCAAGAGGTTCGCGAGCTGTGCGAGAGAATCAAAAGCTCGATTCCAAACAAAGGATGAAAAAATAGGCACAAGATAGCATGACGAGACAAGACTGTCATTGCGGCCTGAATCTGGCTACTTTATGATGGAATAATGGACATAATATAGAAGACTGTTCTAGTTGAATACATGTGAGCTGCAGTGAAAGCAAGCCAAATAGAAGGGTTCTTTTACAAGATACACATGAACCCCAAATACAAAGTCAGCACACATGGCTACTCATTAGGACATGGGTTGATGATGTGCCGGTAAGGCTGGGCTCAAAATAGGCATCCGAGCCTTGTCATCAGCCAGTTTATTACTCGTAGCATTCCATTTCCTTGGGCTCAAAGTTCAGCCCGGCGTTTGTAGCCTCCTGAGGGAAATCTGGCAGCTCAGCGCAATAAGGAACAAGAGTAACAGTGGCGCAGTTTTGCGGCACTCTGGACGCATCTTCAAAGTTCTTGAGCATGGTATATGCCTGGCCTGGATATTCGTCGGGAGAGTCTAGGCAAGCGGCCCAGGTAGCTGGACCAAGCGACAAAGAGCCATCGACGTTGACGATCTGAACATCATAGTTGACGTCAGAAGAGGTAATCATGATCTGACGACCGCCATCTTCTTTTTCTCTCTTGAAGTTGAACATCATGGGAGGCCAAGAGTTGATCAATACATCGCGTGTTGGGTCGTCAAACGCGGCATTCTTGAAAAAGACGAGGCCATTGTCTTCATTCAGAGACGCGTAGTCATAACCAGCGCCGACGTGGATACTATGCACGTACATGTTGTCGATTCCCCCCAGGCCTTCCTCGCTGGGATTGAAACGGGCCTTGAGGCGAACGGCATTCGAAGTGCTAGCTTTAGCTACGAGAGCTCGTTTGGGTGTCGAGGCGGCAGCGGCCAAGGCAGCAAAGAGGGTGGGCAACAAAAGCATGGCGCAAGTGCAGGAGAATAAAAGAAACAAGAGTCAGGCGGTGAGAAATATAGAGCGGTAGATGCGTTTATAGAGTGGTGCTAAAGAGACGAGATGGACGACAGAAAGCCGCGTGAACCAAGCCAGCGAGCGGGAGACATGAGAGGTTATAAACAACATGGTTAGCCATCTCGCAAAGTGAAGATGGTCGGTGCATGAAAACGATGCGCTTGGTCCATGTCTTGCAAAGAGTTTTAGTTAAGCATTTGTACTGCCCAACTCCGTGACTAGTAACCAACGGCATTGGTAGTGAATTACATGTATATAGTTATATCCTCGCAAAATACACCCCGGCTACTATCGCTATCGGGATATCCGTGCATAGAGGTAGGAAGGGCCACGCCGTAACTCCAGCAGACAACTATAATATCAGCCAAGAAATCTTCCAAGTACGCTGGTGTATTAAAGTTGCGCAAATCCCCCAGCACGAAAACTATCTGAGTCAAATGTTGGATCGTGAGGACATGGCAAAAGCTTTAGGAGTTGCATAAAGCGGGATGAGCATAGTATGAGTCTACTGGTCAGGCCGTCGAGTTCACAACATGTTGACTGGCATCTAACCAACTTTGATCAGCTAACTCTATTACAGGACTGTCAAGAGAACCAGGCGCCAACTGGGGAGCGGCATGCCTGTGCATATAGGGAGGGAAGTTGTGGGTATGCAGCCCGGCCTTGTGGACGTGGAAATTCAATCGACACGTTCGTTCTAGAGCTTTGTCGGGATTGGCAGGCTAAGGTGTTGGAGACGTACCGAGTGTGTATTCCCAGGGCTCATCTGCATGATGTTTTCTATATTAATTTGCATGCCGTGCACACGTGACTGTGCTAGTACCATCGGAAAGGCAATGCGCAAGCACAAGCACAAGCACATCCATTCGTTCTCATAAGTACCTTGCGGTTAGCTTGAGCAGGCTTCCTGCAAAACCTTTCGGCTCCAGTTGTATTCCACAACAGGAGGAAGACGAGGTGAGGTGACTTTGTTGTCCGGCGCTGTCTGCTGGTTTTATTTAATCGATTAAACCGGCCAGGTTTGTACGACCGTTTAAACAAGGGTTCTCTCGCTAAAACGTCGGCTGAATATGCACCCCGCACTGGCTGTTTTCGCTGTAGCAGCTGCGCTTATAGCTGACAAGTGAGAAAATGCCCAATTTGTCCCCCGCTGAGCTCCGGGCCCAACGTCGTCCTTCCATGTCGGGGTCAGCGCGGAGGCCTTCTACCCCGCTGCGCCGTCCCCCTTCCGGTTGGCCCCCCATCGGCGCCTGGCTCCAGCTCCTCAGACTAATTCGAGCGGCTCAGTCAGGCGCATTCTGTGGTCTACCCAACATTCCCCTTGCTCTCACCCGAGGCAGCACCCCCTATTGCTGCTCCTCCTCGACACCTTGCTCGCCCTCGGCACAACTATTTCACGGCCTCGACTAGGCAGTCAGGCAGTCAGGCGGGCCTCCAGCGCCTCACCAGTCCCGCCCCTGCCGCCCTCGCCTTTTCCAGGTCCAACCGACCCCAACGACCCGCCGACCGACAGCCGCTTCGGTTGCTCCGCTAGACGGTCGATCAGCTCCCCGAAACCTTCCTGCAAGGCAAACAACTCGTGTTAGCCAATCCAAAGACTACAAAAGAACAGTGTGCCGCCTGACCCCAAGGATTGGATGAACAAGGTCCCAGGTTGGATTGACTCTACGAACGTTAAAGCTTTTGACCCGATGCACAGTTTACAAAGAAGATGCCCCCTCGTCGGCCTGGCCAAAAGCACAAGATTGGGTTGACTGTTCCTAATTTATTTAAGAAACGAAAAAGAACATGAGAAGCACCGGCAGCAGGTGGCAGAGAGACCCCCTAAGCTCTGACTCTACGCGAAAAAATCAAAATGTGAATTCTTTAAGGAAGAATTGACATTCCTGAGTCGTATCATGGGAAAGAACGGTACGAAGATAGTAGATGTGTGGTGATTTTACATGAAGAATAATTTGTTGAAGAGATTTTCTAAGAGGAAAATAGGACTAATTGCTTAGTGGTGTGAGAGACGAGGTCACATGGTGTGGCTGAGCCGACATATCACTACAACAAGATGGCATCCAGTAGCGTTTTGGTCCAGAAAGTCATATCTCGAAGGAAAGTGGACATTCGAGAAGAACAAGAGCCACGACGATACTGCTCCTTTATTATGTTTGGTGTCGGCGTCCGACGTGTTCCATTGCTTCTTGAGCGGTGAGGTGCGTCGGTGGCGTCTTCCGGTTGACACGTCCATATTGATTATCAGCTCTCCCAGAGACGTGGGATGTAGGCTTCTAGGACGCTCTGCAGCCATAACAAAGCTTGTGTGGGCCGTTGGAGCCGTGGCCACTAGATGATCTGGTTTTTTTGCCGAAGTTCAAGGGAGGGGTAGTCGAATTGGCCGGAGCAAAAGTAGAAGAAGGAACAATGGCTGCACACGTGGCTATCTTGTACATAACTAGTGTAGGCTCTGAAGACATGGTCCATGGCATCACATTTTAAATTGAATTAAATGACAGGAAAAACTAGCAAACAACCGGTGATCCGATAAAGGTCGCCTAAGAGGACTTATCCCCTTCAAGAGGGGATGGACCAACGAAATGTTAGAAGCCGGAATTGGCCCTGCCTCACGGCACTTTGTGAGCCCTACCACGCCTGGATACCCTGGTTCGAGACGACTTTGCCCACGTCGGCATCCCTCTCGCCCTCAATCACCTTCCTCACAAGATTGGCACCAATTGACGGGTCAAGAGCTCCGGCCTTCTTGTTCATCTCCTGGCTTCCTCCAAGCCCTGTCGCCAGGTAGCCCGGCGAAATTCCCCACGTCTTGACGCCGTCCTCGAGTAGCGTTCTGTGCCATTCACGGATGAGCATATTCAAGCCCGTCTTGCTGCATCGGTAGGCGGGTATTGTGGCGTGAGAGACCTCCTTGGGCCACCCTTTGGCCGGTGACCGGTTAACTGGCATAGCGGTATTGTCAGAGCCAGCCAGCGTCGAGGTGCCGCTTGTGATAAACAGCAGGCGCGGGTCGTCTGACTTGAGCAGCAGCGGCGCAAAAGCCGAAGTGAACATGTGTGTGCTAGCCGTGTTGACGCTCCACGACTTGGCCCAGACTTCGCGGGGTGTCATCTTGCCTTGCGTGATCTGTTGGTCGAATTGGGCACCTGGTGAAAATAGATAGTCAGTCAATCATCGGTCTACATGTTTGGGGCCGGGTTTGACAGACCTGCGTTGTTCACGAGCGCGTCGATCTTGCCAAACTTCTCCGTGACGTGGACCACGGCCCTTTCGATAGAGGTGTCATCCTCAATGTCCACCTGTAGGGCAGTGAGGGTGCTCTTCGAATCCGGGAACTCAGCCTTCAAGCTTGAGATGGCGTAGTTCGCCTTCTCAAGGTTGCGGCTGCCGATGATGATCGTGTAGGGAGCGCTGGACTGGAGTAAGCTCTTGACAATTTCAAGGCCGAGGCCAGTGTTGGCACCGGTGACAAGGGCGATTTTCTGGGTAGACATAGTTTGCAAATTATTCAATATTCTTGATGTAGGACAAGGAGTAGTTGATGGACGATGATACTGTAATATGGAAGGTAAAAAGGTGAAAAGGTGGTAGAATGAGTTTAGAGTTGGTACTCGATTGAAGTAAAGTAAGACAGTCACTATCCTTTTTATATTAAGTTCAGAGTCACACGCCAAGAGTCTAGATCGTAGTTTGAGACTATATCTTGGACTCCCTCGCTTTCGCTTGTCAGTGTACACATCCGTGTGTCTTAGTGTGCAATCGGGTTGCTAGGCTTATCGGTAGAAGATCCGGATGTATCGGAAAACGGGCGGATTACTTGAAAGATTAGCTGCATAGTCGCATGCTAAGTCCATCAGTGTTCCGCCCATTAGTGGAGAAAGAGGGGGTGTTGAAGAAGATACTAGCCCGAGTCCGCTTTCTCCCAACTTTGAGAGATTTCCTCGACGTCGACTCGCCTTCTTTTCACGACGCCCTCCTCGCAATCGCCGGCCCTTCCTCTCCGCCACACACAACAACTCGTGGATCCCTCTTCGCAACTAGAGGACTGCGTCGGGCTTCAGCCATGGTTCGGTGCGGCAACCACTTCAAAAAGCGGAAAGATACGCTCCGAGCCTCCGGATACTCATCTGGCATGACTTTTTTGTCATGGGGTAATATGTGCATAGTGTATGTATTGAGGGTTAAATTCTACATAACTTTACTCCGATCTCCGATTTACCTATCCCATGTGGGGCCTTGAGCCACACGGGAGTGTAGTTGTTCCGGCGGCGCCCCGCATAGTGGGCCTTTTATTGTTGTTGTTTATTTCAACGTCGTGTGCCAGGATTCGCTGGTTGCATGGGCGTCACAGGCGGCTCCATCACGGGGTGTAGAATTACCAGAGATGCAAATGTCCCCTCAACGCACATTGACTCTGGTATTATCTAAATTCCTCAAGCGGAGTTTCACAAACCTACCTAGCTCCGTTAATCCATCACTCCGCACATACCCTTCATCCATATCCGATAAAAACTTGTTGATGTACTCTCCTGCAGCCGAAAGATGAAGAATATGTGCAATAGCGCGATGTATTGCTAGAAGCCTACTCGAAGGCGGATCAATGTTGCGATCAGGGCTCAAGAGGAGCGTACGAGTGACCGGAAGGCCACCCAGTAGGGCGTGTTGGAACGTTTCGATCCTGTAAGTATGTGGCTGAGAGTCGGTGACCGGAGTGAAGAATATCTCAAACTCTCCAAACCATTTGTGATAGTCATGGGTGAGGGATAAGGTATTAAAAGGCCGGTCAATTTCTACACCTTCAATCAAATGCGCGACACCAATATCAAACAAGTTGAGAATCGCAAGGGCAGCTTGTCGCGCCTGAATCCAAAATCTAGGTCAGTCCTATAACTTCAATATAACAACTCTAGGGAGACATACTTCTGCATTCGCTTGAAGCCGGACAAGAGAATGTGGTATAATATGCGCGACTTCAAGTACCATGTATGGACTAGACAGCTCGTTGCCGTCGTCATCTTTGGCATTTAGCCCGCCGTCACGATTTAAGCGCTTCTTGGCCTCCTCGGCATCGAAAGCACGCGATATTACGCATCTATGATGGTCGCGGACAAGAGAGGTACCTCGCAAGGCTGCAATACGGGCCGGAGTCGTGGTAAATTCTTGATCACGTCCTTGAACCATGAGAACTGCTGAATGATAAGCCGGCGATGGCTTAGGGGTCTGAAACGTCGCAGCCCTAACTATACCAGGAACTTTTCAGTAATTTTGAACATTCCACTGTAGATACAAGCAACATGATAACATACGAGGTAAGAAGAAATTATCCATGAGGTACTCTGCGAAGCCGAACACGTCGGATCGCAACTGTTCCATTCTGTCGTTGACCTCTTCCAGATCATCTAGTGGCATTTGAATGGATCGGAAAAAGGCCTGTAGGAACAAGTCTCGAGACTCATCGGAAAGGGCATATTCGTACGTGAGCCGGATCAGCCGAGGGCGATTGTAGGTATCATCAGCTTGGGGGACTTCTCCGGCAGTGTCGAAATAGCCGATGATTTGGTAAAATCTCTGGCGTGCAAGACTTCGCTGGCTGGCAGATAATATATGTGTGGGGGAGAAATCTAGGATACCCTCGAGAGACACCTGGTGTCGGTGATGGGACATTGTGTCAACTTGATCAAGGCCTGGGGAGATTAAAAAATGTTTTGGGGTAAGGGTAAGGGTGAGGGTGAATATATCAGTGAATCGTTACTTATTCTCATGTTCAAGCTAGGTTCCATCTTCTCCCTCTCCTTGCCTTCGTATCCTTGTTTGTTTATTTATTGTGTTTAACATCTGTCTGTGGGTCACGTGAGCCCGACCCTATCAGATCGTTAGTGTCAGTGAAGATTGGAGGACTCACTGTTATCCTTCACAGAAGTTTCTTCCGGATCGTCACGAGTTCAAAGAGTAATTAAGTCAATGATCCCAAGATGGAAGAACAATACGATCGATTGATTACAAGCCCATAACTACACACGCCAGATAGAGAGAAAGAGCTATTCTTTATATTCAAAATCCTTGTGATCAAACCTCAGTCCAAGAGGTAGCCCATAAGTCTTCCGATGCGGAAGGCAAACTTCCATTGCTAGCATAAAAGACAATTGCCGATACTTTTATGCTGATGACAGGTGATGTCCGTGATCGTGTCACGATGGAGGTGAAAGGCAAAACTTACAAGGAGATGATGATGGCAGATCAATTTGTCCTGTGTCAGACGTGAGTTGAAATTTTGTCATCGATGTTAGAGACAACTTCGATGACATTGTGAGATGTAAGGGTTTGTACTCACAATACATCAACAGTTAGACGTTCCTTGTTTGTTTTTTTTTTGTTTTTATATTCATTTTTATAGTCACGCAGAAAGCTGTCACGTGCAGAGCAACCTTAGGGTCACGGCCCGAGATAGGTGCATGTGAGTCACGACCTCATCCTTGTGGGGACATACGGACTTCTATGAGAAGGACTGTCAAACTACAAAGGCAGCAGACCACGATACAACGCCACAAACGCCATAACACATAAACTCATGACCTTAAATAAGCCACAAATAAAATTGTGCGAACGTCTTGGATCGTCCTACGGACGCTCTGTGAACGCCACGTCATGGATCGTCATGAGAGCATCATGAAAACGGCACAGACTTATCTCGTGCCTGCCATGGAACGCCATGAACCGTCATGCAACTATTAAAGGAATATCAGTAAAACGATGAAATTAGAATCTCGGGGAATCCGCCATCATAATTAGAAGACCTACTATAAAGATAGAACACACTACACGGATAGAACAGGATAGAAGTTGCTCTCGCAACAATCGGTACGAACGAGGAGTATAAGAAGGGAGGATATCCTACGAGATAGGGATGGAAAAAGGGGAGATGAAGATATGCACTTTTGCACCCGGTTAACTCGTTTACACACTTTGACAAGGACTACGGCTGTGTAATATGGTTAGTCTAGGAGTCTGAGCTTGGAGTATGGATCTCACTGGATGTGGTGTTGAATAGTATTCAACAACTGGTATGGTAGAAATAGAATGTGTAGAACAAACGTATCTCAAGATAGGTATCTCTCAAAACGCAAACTTCAACTTGAGTTCCAAAGGGAGTCAAGTTTCGTTAAGTCACTACTGTCCTTTTTATGTTTAGTTTTCAGTCGAGCGCTGTGCGCAATCGGTAATTGAAATACCAACCTCGTGTATTCCAATCTTTGATAATTGACCAGCCCCCGTATCAAGGTTTGCAGGCTAAATTCCTGCAAGCTGCTTTTGACTAAGCAAATCCGGATTAATGCATAAGTCACTTGCTTAGCATTGAATCCTAACAGTCGGCTTTCAAGTCCAACTTAACTGCCAGTCTAGGGTTGTAACCCTCTGGCTGATATTCTGATCCTTTAATTCTGTACCTTCTTACATTCACCCTCTCCTTGAAAGAACCGACTCTGGTTCTATCGATTTGAGCTGGGTGAACGTTGTTGGCTTTTGGTCTCGTGGCGACCCTGACATTTAAGCTAGGTGTCGCCTATTATGTTCGTGTCGTCTAGAGTGGGTCCCAACTTTATCCATTTCTAGTTTCTGGACCGGGGTTAAATTGACGTCCGAACTAGACCTCGGCTTTCTTAGTTCTTGTCATCCCATGTGGGTCCTGGTTTCAACCGTTTCTGGTTCTTGCTTCAACATTATTCTGACATCAGAACTAGGCCACGCCTTTTTCGGTTCTTGTCTTTTGGTTGATCTTTGTTCTTAACCGCTCTTATCTTAGTTCAAGGGTTGTCTTGACATCTGAACTAGGCCTTGCCTTTTATCAGTTTTTTGTCATATTTGGGTGACTTTTGTCTTTGCCTCCCCTCTTTTGGGAGCATATCCTCATGCTCTGTTGTCTCGGTTTTGACAACTCAGAACAGTTTGTTTTCTTTTGAACATTTCTTGTTCTATTGTTCAGACATAACTTGTTCTTTGTTCGCAACATAACCTGTTGCATTCAGAATATCGCCTGTTCTATCGCGAATATAGCCTGTGCTTGTATTCGTAATGTAACCTGTTCTTTGGTACAGAAAACGTCTTGTAACCTCAGGATATCTTTCGTTTCCTTCGAAACCTCTCTTGTTCTCGTTATCTTTATATACCCGCCCTGGCCCAGTTTTGACACAAAACTGCTTTTTCACATACTAATCTTTTTTTTTAATCCATGTACCTTTTACCCCATTACTCCATACTAAAGGTACTTCAAATATTCTTTTTTTTTTAAACCCAACTTTCGTTCAAAACTGCCTAGCTCTGATTGGCTGGATCCGCTTGTTTATGCTCGGCTATTTGCCTGCAGAAAAAAAACAAATCTTGTCTCCTGGTCCTGTTGCTGAGCAGACCTGGCAATCGACATGTATCCATGTCTTGGTATGGGATTCTTTTTTTTTTGTTCAAGTGCCTTTGTAAATGTCCAAGTCCCAGCGACACACTTACACACACACATTTACTTGACGCACACACTGATTTTGCGACATCACGATTGAACAACTTGGTGTTTAACATCAACGCAATCAACCATACATCTACTATTTCATGTATGTGCACTCACCATTAATTGCTTTGTTTATTAAAAACTGGATAGCAACAGATGTGCAACACAATTGCCTTTTACTTTTGACACACATCCAGTTGCTGAATTGCACGACTCAGAAATGGCTGCATCGTGAGAGCCTGTTGAGACATACATTTTGAAGCTGGCAAAAAAAATCCAAATCAGTTGTATGTGACTGGCACGACAGCGATTTACAGTGGCTACAGTGGTTGCTTTAGTGGACATGGCCTGGAAGCTGTCGCAACTATTGAGTGTCTTTGCACTGGGATGCACTGGTGAGATCTACATTAAAAAAGAAAACAAGAGAATTAGAGTGAAGCTGAGGCTTGAAGAGACAAACTATTACAGACCATGATTTTTTTGAAGTATATTTGCAGTTGTGGTGGCTGTTTGAAGATTTCAAAGAAAGTTCAACTGCGACAAAATGTGACAAAGTATTCGGGATGGGGTGGTCAGTCAAGAAAAAATCCAAGTTGTTTGAAAAAAGAATTCGACGAAGAAAGCTGCTGTGCAACTCAGGAAACAGTGGGGAAGTAACAGGGATCCGCTGAATCAGAGAATAGCATACTCGTATTGGAAGTGATCGAGGCAATTGGCTGTCTTCACAGCTCGATGCACTCACGAGAACTGCATTAAAATGAACAAAAGGTGTTTAAAAGTGAAGATAAACCACTGGACTGGTTGCTGTAGTATTCATATTTTTTTTTTTTTTGGAACGACGTGGTGCAGGTGTGGTGGTTGTTTGAAAAGTTAGAAGACTGGTTGACTTCGTTTTTTGCTTGGCTTGTTGGTAGCCATTGCACATTGATGAATATTGGGTAGGGTTAAGAGAACAAGGCTGACATAATGAACATCACACAAATGGGAGTGCACACAAGACAATTGGTAGATCACAACACCGAGTTTGAGCAGATATAGTTACAGAGACAGAGCAAGATGTGACGCAAGATACAAAAGGGACATTGAGTATAGGCTGGAGATTGAGATTGGTGCTGGTGAAGTGTCACAGGTGAGAGTTGGGTGGTGGCCGGAATTGAATATCTCCTTTGAGCAGCGGATGTGAGGTCAAGGCAAGTGACAATCATGACGTGTGATAAGGCAAGAGGGCAAAGTATACTCGGAGAATGAGCTGGTTTGGGGGAGCATATCGGTGTAATTTGATTGTGCAGGTGACAAGTGATTGGGATGCAGTGAAGGCAGACGTGTTGTGGTGATCGGGGTAGTGAGCGGGGTGGTGATGCGGAAGTCAAGTTGCGAACAACACAGGATTGAAATTACAAAAGAAAGGTTAGGCACAGAGCATGAACTGCTTGATACACACACGCCGGTATAATTGGATTTTCTAGGCGACAAGTGGTCGATGTGCTGTGACGGTAAACGTGTCGTGATGTTCGAAGCAGTGAACGCGGTGGTGATACGAAAATTGACTTGACAAGACGGGGAGAATGCACGACGAAAGAAAGTCTATGCTCCGAGAATGAACAAACTAAAGTGCAGACGGAAATACAATTGAATTGCAGAGGGGACAAGAGGCGGCTGAGCTGTGACGACAAACGTGTTGTGATGTTCGGAGGTGTGCGCGGCGTTGAGATGCGAAGTTTGGTTTAGCGGAACAGGGAGTGTGCAGGTTGAAAATAAAAACAGGCGCGGAGGATGAACCAACTGAAATACACACGAAAAACCAATTGGATTGCAGAGGCGTCAAGAGTTGGTTGAGCTTTGACGGTACACGTGTGGTGGTGTTCGGAGGTGTGTACGTGGTGGTGATGCCAAAATCAATTTCGAAAGACGGAGACATTGCAAGAAGAAAAGTAAACTAGACTCGGGAAACCAACGGAATGAGAGAAAACTATCAGTATAGTTGAAATGTAGAGGCGAAAAGTAACTCATGTGCTGTCAAGGCGAACGTGGTGGGATGACCCGGGGTATGCACGGGGTGGAGACGCCGAAATTGATTTGACGACATGACGACACTGCACCACGAAAATAAAAACAGACCTAGGGAATAGTCCGAGCAAGATCTGGCTATTGGTATAATTGGATTCCGCAGGGAACAAGCGGTTGAGGTGCAGTGACGTCGGACGTGTGGTGGTGATCGGGCCTGTGATTCTGATAATTAAGTTAAAGAAATCAGGCGATTTAAACTGGGAAAGCCAAGCATACTGGCAAAGTGGACAAACTTTGGTGAGTTTATTGATATACCCCAACCACGTTGACGATGAGTAGTTGAAGTGTAGTAAGGTCGAACGCAGGATGCTTGCTGTTGAGAGAAGTGATCTCGTCAGTCAAGCCACAGACATGAACACGATGAAAGCAGGAAATGAAAAAACACCCAGAGGATAGCCTAGCCTTGACGGGCTTATTTGTATAATTTGCTTGCACTGTAGATCAGTGGTCCGCATGCAGTGAAGCTCAACGGGTGGTGGGCATCGGGGTGGTGATCATTGAAGTCAAGTTACGAACGTGAGGACATTTAAAGTGAGACATCAAAGTATACTCGGAGGATAGCTAGACAATGCTCAGCCTATTAATGCAGTCTAATTTCCCGGGCTATAAATGATTGAGGTACAGTGAAGTTCAACGTGTGGTAGTAGTCAAGGGAGTGATCCCGTAAGGCAGGTAACAAGCACGTGGAGATTTAAATAAAGAAATCAAAGTGAACTCGAGGGATGGCCCAACGTCATTGAGCTTACTGATATTATTTGATTTGATTGCGCTAGATACAAGTAGCTGATGTGCAACGATGGTAAACGTCTGGTGATGGTCGGGGCGGTGTTTCCGGGAATCAAGTTATCGACACGTAGATATTCAAGATAACAAAACAAAGTGCAGATTGTGTGATTCCAGACAGGCAGACTGAGGCAAAAATGAACTAAGGCGAGGGTTTTGTTTAACAGACTACTGCAGTAAATAACAGATACGAACTAACGGGTTTGAAGAAGTGACGATGCAGTTTGTTAGCGTGTAACGACAAACAGTACAGTGGAGTATATTTGTGGTACGTGGACTTAGATTCAACTGTAGTGGCAGTAGGTACAGTATATAGTCTCTTGTTTTGAGATGCAAGGCAAGACTGACAGGCGACAGAAGATATGGAAAACAAAGGCTGATTACAGGTAGTGGAAGTGATGGCGGGGTTCAGTGTTGAGCATAGGATAAGGCTGCGGTCGGTTGATTCAGATTAACAGGGTAGGACATGGGGTACAGTGGCATAGGGCAAGATTGTGTGTAGTATGTGGCAATGGTGTGGACAAGGGGATGGACAAAGAGGACCAGGAATAGGTGAACAACTGACGGGAGATTTATGGTGGGAGATGGGCGGACAAGATGTGTAACAGGTATGTCATCAAGTATCAGGACAAGCAAGTTGAGAACAAGGTGGACAAGCAAGTTGACAAAAGGCAGGATAATTAAGTGGATAAGTGGCAGGATAAGTTGACAATTAGGTTGACAGACAGGTCGACAAGTACTGTAACACACACTTCGACAATTAAGTTTGGACGTAGGTGGACAAGTAGTTTATTACATAGGTCGACAAGCAGGTGGACAAGTAGTTTAATAGATAGGTGGACTCGTGGGTGTAGGAATAGTTGGACAAGTAGGAACAAGGAGATGAAGGCGATGACGGGATGTAAGTGGGTTGATATGGTTGGATGAACAAGTGTGGTGAGATTCAATAGTTTGTATTTTGGCTCAGGCGGACAACCCTAATTGTGGAGAATCATGTGATCAGAGATGTAACCCTGAAAGTGTAGAGTCATGTGACACAGGTATTAACCCTGAACACACATGGGTCACATGACACATATGCTAACCCTAAGGTTGATCGAGTCATGTGATCTGAACCACTAACCCTAGACGTAAGCGATCATGTGACATACATGTAAACCCTAACCCTTGTCCCGGACATGGAAATTTTGAAGTTCAAAAATTTGAGACTATGACGTCATAGTAGAGCGGATATGAGATTTAGCGAACCGCTAGTGTAGGATGAAGGAGGAAGAAAGGGAGAAAAGAGAAGAAAATGGAGAGTGAATTAGAAAGTGTGGAAAGTGAATAAAAAAGTAGAAATAAAAAAGTATGTAATTTTTAGGGTTTTAGGGTTTTAGGGTTAGGGTTTTAGGGTTTTAGGGTTTTAGGGTTTTAGGGTTTTAGGGTTTTAGGGTTTTAGGGTTTTAGGGTTTTAGGGTTTTAGGGTTTTAGGGTTTTAGGGTTTTAGGGTTTTAGGGTTTTAGGGTTTTAGGGTTTTAGGGTTTTAGGGTTTTAGGGTTTTAGGGTTTTAGGGTTTTAGGGTTTTAGGGTTTTAGGGTTTTAGGGTTTTAGGGTTTTAGGGTTTTAGGGTTTTAGGGTTTTAGGGTTTTAGGGTTTTAGGGTTTTAGGGTTTTAGGGTTTTAGGGTTTTAGGGTTTTAGGGTTTTAGGGTTTTAGGGTTTTAGGGTTTTAGGGTTTTAGGGTTTTAGGGTTTTAGGGTTTTAGGGTTTTAGGGTTTTAGGGTTTTAGGGTTTTAGGGTTTTAGGGTTTTAGGGTTTTAGGGTTTTAGGGTTTTA